>NC_056428.1:25030000-30030000 GCF_905147365.1 Aricia agestis | reverse complement strand
TCACTCTACCAAAAGGTCGCACGTCTTCCGAAAAAGCTTTAATAGCTAAAATTAAAAAGACTGCACCGAGATTGCCCAAAAGTCAAGAACAATTAGATAAACTGAAAAAGGTATCGGCAAAAGGTATGAAAGAAGCAAAAGGGCCAAGTGACGAGTGTATTTGTAGTATAGTATCTTCGGAAATTTCAACGGAAAAAATTTCAACAGAAGTCGATAAGACTCAATCCGAAGTACGTGTACCTCCAGAGGTATTAAAAAAAGCAAAAGATGCAGGTTTACTAACACCATTGAAAGGCAAAAAGAAAGAGCAAAAGGAAGCTATTTTAAGAGGCTTGGCCATGAATAATATTCCACTTCCAGAAGCCACATCTTCATCCGACTATAAAATATTAAAAAAAGTGCAAGAAGATTTGGGTCTTCCACCTGCTCCCGAATCTCCGTCAGAAAGGCAAAAGTATAAGAAAGCTATTATATCTGGTAAAATTGCGCCGATGGAAGGAAAAACCACTTCTCAAAAAGAGGACATTCTACGTAATCAAATAGTAATGGGATTAGATTTACCTAAGGGGCGCACATCATCTGAAAAATCTTTAATAGACAAGGTTAAAAAAGATCCAAGAGCAGCATTACCATCGCAGATATTAAAAAAAGCTAAGGCTGCCGGATTATTGACACCACTGGAAGGTAAGAAAAAAGAACAGAAGGAAAAAATTTTAAAAGGATTGGCAATGAATAATATACCACTTCCTGAAGCTAAAACAGCATCAGAAAATGAAATAATTGAAAAAGTCCGAAAAGACCTAGCAATTCCCCCAGCCCCAAAGTCTCCCGCTGACAAGGACAAATACAATAAAGCTATAATTACCGGACGAATTGCACCTTTAGAAGGAAAAACTCGATCTCAAAAAGAAGATATTATTAAAAATCAGATTGAAATGGGATTTCATTTACCTAAGGGCCGTACGTCTTCTGAGAAATCATTAATAGAAAAAGTAAAAAAACTTCCAGAAATTTCTTTACTAACAACTCGTACTCCATCTGAAAAAACGATAGAGAAGGTTACGTCTCAAGTGCGTGTACCAAGTGAGGTGATGAAAAAAGCTAAGGATGCTGGATTACTAACGCCATTAAAAGGCAAAAAGAAGAAACAGAAAGAAGCTATATTGAAAGGGCTGGCCTTGAATAATATTCCACTTCCTGAAGCCAAAACACCTTCTGAAAACAAAATAATAATGAAAGTACGAGAAGACTTAGGACTTCCTCCAGTGCCTAAGTCTATTGCAGAAAAAGATAAATACAATAAAGCAATAATTACTGGACACATTGGTCCTTTAGAAGGTAAAACTAGATCTCAAAAAGAAGAAATTCTAAAAAATCAGATCAATATGGGATTAAGTTTGCCTAAGGGACGCACATCTTCAGAAAAATCTTTAATTGCTAAAATTAAAAAACTATCAGAAGTGGCTCCACCAACCAAGGAACCTAAAGGTGCTTTGTCTGAAAAATCTATTATAGACAGACCTACATCAGAAGTACACATACCATCAAAAATAATGAAGAAAGCTAAGGACGCTGGATTACTTACACCATTAAAAGGTAAAAAGAAAAAACAAAAAGAAGCTATTTTAAAAGGTTTGGTTATGAATGGTATTCCTCTTCCTGAAGCAAAAACATCATCGGAAAAAAAGCTATTAGATAGAATTCGTTTGGACATAGGTCTTCCACCGGAACCAGATTCACCAGAAGAAAAGATTAAATACAAAAAAGCTATAGTTGCTGGAAAAATTGGACCATTGGAAGGTAAAACACCTTCTCAGAAAGAAGCTATTGTTAGGAATCAATTAAAAATGGGATTAGTTTTACCCAAAGGCCGTACATCATCAGAAAAATATTTAATAGACAAAGTAAAGGTTGAATCTGAAGTACGTCTACCATCTAAACAGTTGAGAAAAGCTAAAGCAGCTGGCTTATTGACACCACTAGAGGGTAAAAGTAAGGAACAAAAAGAATCTATTTTTAAAGGCTTGGCTATGAATAACATCCCGCTTCCAGAAGCCAAATCTCCATCAGAAAATAAAATGTTAGAAAAAGTTAGAGATGAAATAGGGCTTCCCCCAGCACCAACGTTGCCTGCCGAAAAAGAGAAATATAATAAAGCCATAACATCTGGCCACATTGCACCTTTAGAAGGAAAAACGGCATCACAAAAGGAAAAGATTATTCGAAATCAGTTAAAATTAGGTTTAAACGTACCCAAAGGTCGCACAGCATCGGAGAAGTTATTAATAGATAAAGTTAAAAAATCTTCTCCAAAGGTCTCAAAAACTGCGGTGTCTCCCATTAAATCGCTTGAAGGAAAGACAAAAGAAGAAAAAGTAAAAATTATAAAGGATCTAGCAATGCGCGAAATTCCTTTGCCAGATGCTAGAACGGGGTCTGAAAAAAAAATCATTGAAAAAGTTCAAGCTGATATAGGATTACCGCCTCAGCCAAAAACATCACTTGAAAAAATACAATATGATAAAGCTGCAGCAAAAGGTTATATCACACCTTTAGAAGGAAAATCGTCTGAACAGAAAGAAAATATTCTTCGGAAACAAGCAGCAATGGGAATAAGATTACCAAAAGGGCGGACGTCATCTGAAAAAGCGTTAATAGCTAGAATTAAAACCTCAACGCCAAAAACTGTAAAAGAAAGAGGGAAAATTGAAAAATTACAAAAGGTCTCTGCAAAAAAAATTAAAGAGTCGAAAGGTCCTGTTGACGACTGTATTTGTGACGTCGTTTCTACAGTTTTTGAAAAAGGTACTGATGATGTTATGAAACCTAGAAGTATTTTGTCTGAACAAATAAAAGAAGCTGAAGCAGCAGGTTATTTTAAGCCATTAGAAGGAAAACCAAACCACGAGAAAGAAGGAATTCTTAGAAATTTGGCAATGCAAGGAATCGCACTTCCTAAAGCAAAGAATACATCAGAAAAGAAAATCATTGATAAAGTTCGTTACGACTTAGGTTTACCATCAGAACCAACGAGTGAGAAAGAAAAGCAAAGGTATGACAAAGCATTGACAAAAGGTTATCTCGTGCCTTTAGAAGGAAAATCAAAATCACAAAAAGAGAAAATATTACGTAATCAGGCTGGCTTGGGACTAAATTTGCCCAAAGGTAGAACGCCATCTGAGGTTGCATTAATAGAAAAAGTTAAAACGTCGACAAAGAAGGCTAGCAAAATATCCCTTATCTCTGAAATTAGAAAAGGTATGGATGCTAAATACGGAATTACTGAAAGCATTCAAGAAGTTACGAAAACAACAACTTGTGACAAAGAATGTGGATGTGATTTAAAAAAAGTTAAGTTCAAGCACAGTTACGTTAAAATAAGAATCACATCTCCTGATATGTCATCTATTTGTCCATGCCCCGAAGAATGTTTTCCAGGTGTTAAAGGAGGTGTATTTACTGATAACGAAGGTATAAAAATAACAGTCGGGAGAGTATCGGAAATATCTGGATTCCTTCAAAACAACCAATTAAAAAATTTTAAAAAAATTTCTACGATGACGCTTAATACATTTGTAAACGACGAGAAAGTTGAGCGCAAGATTACGAGATCCGAAAGCTATTTAATGAAATTTAGAAAAAATGAATTCAAATTATGTTCTTTCCCCCCTCAAATTATTTCTAATACAAGTCGCAAGATAAATGAATCTGAAGATGCATTTAACAGTGTCTTAAGAAACTATAGTTCTACAATAAGCACAAGTTTGAGTTCTAGATTTTTCGAAATTGACTCGAGTTTGAGTTTTGTGACACCAAATTCTGATAGTAACAAGTCCTTGGATGTATTACACCAATGTGATCGATATTTTGGGGATGATGTAGTCGATAAAGATAATAAATCCGAAAGTGAAATAAATCTCGAAAGAAGCAGTTTGGATTCCCTTAACACGCTCAGGTATTTTGAAAATGACACCGTTTTACATAGTAGTGTTAAAAGCATTTTCCAATGAAATAATTTAGAATACTAACTGACCCGGCACGTTGTTATGCCATATAAATTATTTCTAAATTCTATTATCAATATAAAAAGTAGATAAAAACCTATTCTTAGGTCCCTAACGAATGTATCATCGAGGAAATTGATTCGTAGGCAGTTGACGGACCTACGTAATTTGGTCGGCTTATGTCAATTCAATGTTAGCTGTGATCGATCGGATGGGGTTGACTTAACGCGACCAAATTACTTAGGTCCGCCATCTGCCTAGGAATCAAATTATCTGATAGTACATACAAAATTTTATTAAAATCGGTTAAACCGTTTTGGAAAAATTCGCGCATAAACACTGTGATACGAGAATTTAATATACTTATTAGAATAAATTAAATAATGACTATATTCATAAACATGTGTCGCTCAACACAAATATTTACGGATCCCTCTTAAAAGCTGTTCACAAGCTGTCTGCGTTCTGTTATGAGCTTAAGTTAAGACTCTTGTCCCAAGAGCCAGCGACAGCCACACTTTCGTAATTTTATTGAAGTTGATAGTTTACCTGCATTTGACCTGTAGAGGTAAGTACGACTGACTTCTATAGTACTCCACAGTTGCTGGTCGCTTACCTTTAAAGGGGTCTTGCGTAGGTTTGTTCAAGTTAAGTTTGTTCCAAAAATTCATAATAGATGTCGATGAACGTCACCTATATCGCGCAAGCGGTATTATTCGTGTTTCAATAAGATGTATCAGCCATCAGGTAAGGTTTCAAAAAGGCGTCAGTATAAAGCGAATGGTATAAAGGCAGGAGGAATAATGCTTGTGCCTTGCCATAGAAACTTTGAGATGGTCTAATGTTAAATTTGGCAAATTTTGACATCATCAGGCTCACATCCGCGGATACAGATAACGGTAATTTAAGACCGGCACGCGACGCGTTGTTGCATTTCTAAACGCAATTGAAATAGATATGTCAATTCAGTACAAATTTATAATTAATGCATCTACGCGTCGCGCTACGGTCTGATTTGTGCCTTAGGGCTGCTACCTTCTTTTAGGGTAAAATAGTATTTTAGGGTTCCGTACTCAAAGGATAAAAACGGGATTCTATTACTTAGACTTCGATGCCTGTCCGTCTGTCTGACTGTCTCCACGGTGGGTTGGACGCAAAAAAAATCATCCCCGGTTCAGTGTAGCATAAAAAAATTTACATTTTATATGTTCCAAGTTGTCGGCATCTCTAATATGTGCATTTATGCCGATTTACAGCTTTGTAAATTGTAGGCCCTATAGTCTCTGAGCAAAACCGCGCACAAACAGACGGACAGACAGATAGACAGACGGACGGACAGACCGAAACTATTAGGGTTCCTTGTTGACAACGGAACCTTAAAAAGACCGGCAAGGTACCTGCAGCTCTTCTAATATTGCGAGTGTCCATGGGTGACGGTAGTTGCTTTCCATCAGGTGACCCGTTTGCTCGTTTGCCCCTTTATTTTATATAATAAAAAAACAAACAGCCTTCAGTTCTCAGTGCTTTAAAACCTGCGTGTTTATAAACCTCTCATTGGAGCACCTAACTTGTATTGTCAATCACGAAATAAGTCGATATTGGGAGTTTTGGGCTAGTTGCTTATTTACGTAAATCCAAAGACTTCTATTAAATTTTAAACTGATGCGTAAATCACGGTTATTGCTTATCGTCTCTTCAACTTATAATATCGTGCTCTCTTTTTGTTTAAACAAAAAGCTAAATGTGAGTCCACCATCTTTGACGTAATAAGCACGGACGTAAAAAAAATACGGACTGATCGCCATTAAGAAATGAGTGAAGCACCCTTAATAAGCCCAGGCGATCATATGTACACATCTTGCACAAACACTCGCACTGTAATAAGCCGATCGTACCGCCATTACGCAATTAGACTGCATCGCGGTGACACATCTTTGTCATTCATAAATAAAAATAAATATGCCATCTTGTGTTGTAAAATGGCGCAAGAACAATACAACCTTACACAAAAAACATCAAGGAATAATATTTCATAGGTAAGATAACATATTTTTAAAGTATTTTGATAAAATAATGTAAATATTAATTCAACTTCAACAGGTCAGTAATGTCCATAACAAAGTGGGGAAATTTTCCCCAAACCGGGGAAAATTTTAAATTATTTTTAAATAATCAAATAATTAATTTTATTGTCTTTTATTAGTGTCATGTAAGTATTTAGCATACTATTCACCAGTAATTAGGCAGGAATACAATAATAGGGGTGTAGACAGTAAACGAAATCTAATACAAATTATTGTTTTTTTGAGAGTTTTAATTATAGAATTATCGAAAATGGACATATTTTACTTAATAACTTTATAATATTTTTTATATTTAATAAGTGTTTTTTTTTTATTGAAATAAGAGTGTATTAATTTTTTATACATATTTTTAGATGTAACAAAATACTTATGTACTAGCAGAGAAGTTGATTCCTATGCAAATCGGGGACATAAGTAGTTTGGTTGCGTAACGTCAAACCCAGCCGACACATCATAATTAACATTGAATTGACATAAGCATTCGACCAAATAACGTTGGTCTGTCAGTTGCATAGGAATCAACTTCCTTGATCTGTAAAATAAATATATTTCCTAAAAATAGTCTACACCCCTATTAATTTCTTAATTTACAAAAGTGGATAAGTATAACTGTTGTTTGACGACCTCTGTGGCTCAGTGGGTGGGCCGTCGGTGGCTCAAGCCGGGGGTCGCGGGTTCGAATCCTGCTGACGGAATAAAAAGTTTTCAAAGTTCCTGGGTCATGGGTGTGTATTAAATATGTGTATCATATAATAAAAATCTTAAATATATGTATAGTTTAGCAGTATTAAATATATTTCCGTTGTCTGGTACCCGTAACACAAGTCCTTCAGGTACTTAGCACGGGGTCAGACTGACGTAGTGTGAAGCGTCCATAGATAAAATTGTTGTCTTAGATTTCCTTCAGTAGTAGGGGAGGGAAGGTGCTATTGGTGTAGTCGCCCGAGCGTCATTGAGACCTAGTAGGAATGAAAATATAGAATGGACCTCTAGACCAGGAATAAATTTAACACCATGTTAGGTGATTTGATTTGACGTTAGCGCATGGTAGAACTCTCGATAGCTCTAAAAGGCCGTTAACAGATTTAACAAGCCATTATTTATTTAACATTACTTGATTGTTTGATGAAACGGGTTACGGGACTTAAGTATCTTATATCTTTTCGTATACAGGTTTCTTATATAGGTTTCGGGGGCGATAAATCTGTCTAGCTAGGAATTATTTTTAGAAAATGTCATTTTATTCGTGTTTTATTATTGTAAATGTTTGTACATAATCATTATTACTAATAATGTTATGTAAATAATATACTTCTCTGTACGTAATATGTGTTTTTTTTCAATCTCTCTCTGTACGTAATATGTGTTATAAAAATAATATTTTCATTATGACATCTTTAACAACCGCTTACATTTCTGAAGCGAAAAAAACATAAAAATATGTTTAAGTATAAAAAATACATTTAACTTGTCTGAGTTTACAAAATTTAAAAGTAGGGAAATTTATGATTTATATGGCAACACACACACGTCCTACACGGGCGGCCATAACTAGGCTTCACTCGTGATTAGAGAAGGTTACGTCCGTACTTTTTTTACGTCTGTGGTAATAAGGTTATTGTTAAATAATTTACCATTTAAATCTAAGCACCCTAAAATATTTTGCAGTGACATTTATAAAAAATCTTCGGCAATTTTCTTCAATTCCGAGGTTTTAGTGGAAAATCTTAGCCAATATTTATACGCTATGAAATCAACCCGATCGGACTTTCAAGACTATGAGAATTTTGCTCGTGAAAACGCTAACTTTGAAAACGTGAAGGAAAATGATTTAGAGGATTTATTGAAACAAATAATTGCCAAAGAATTAACGTCGAGGTCATCTTCATTTATTGTTATCGTACCAACTTCTTCGGAGGAAATATCTGATTGTTATTCACGGAACAATCTGGGTTCGTCTATTTGTATACAAGTTTCAAAAAACTGTTGTTATCGCGACAAGCCGAGGAGGAAGGGTTGTGAGTGTTTCTTTTTTAACAATAATATTTTAGTTAAGTTGAATCGATAGTTACTATGAGACGATGGTTATTAGTAATTTTGGGAAAAAATAGAGGATTAGGTTTTGTTTGTTGAAACTCTGGATTATGTTAACATCAAATGAAAAATGTTTGATTTCACATCCAAGGCCATGGCTTCGGCAGTGCCGTAAATAGCCTTTTTTGCGCCCTGTGCCGTGTGCGAGATTGTATAACTGCGCCCCTGTTTCTTTTTTAGATATTATAGGTACCCGAGCAATGCTACGTATAGGCCCCTCTGATCTGGTCATTCTTGCGCCCCCCCATAGTCTACGCCCTGTGCCTGGGCACCGGTGGCATCGCCCTATTTACGGCACTGGGCTTCGGCAACCTACCCAGGGAGAAGAACTGCACACACAATGATAAAACTAATGTTTATTTTTCTCTTATATTGAACGATATAATATACTTAATCAAATAAGTATAAAAATAATGTTCACGTAAAAAGGCTCATCATGTAAGGCTGTGTTTCCACTGAAGCGGTGCGGAGCTTAGCGGTGCCCGAATTGACCAATCACCGTGCTCGAAATCTTCGCTGTCATTCCGCTGGAATAGCACGATTGGTCAATAATAAAGCGTTCATAGATTATTAAATTAAAATTTTCAGGTGCACCGATTAAGAAAATTGAATTTAAATTGTCAAACGAAGATGTGTCACTACGACCTTGTTCGTTCGTCCCTGGTAAACATTCGACGAGGGTTTCAGAACAATCGGCCACTCAAGAAAAGAAGAAATCTCGTGTGATAAGCACAGACACAACACAGGATCGACCGTGTTGTTGTGATCGTAATAATGTATCGCAAGGGCGCGGCAAGGGTATGGTTTGCACTTCTTATGGCTTATTTTAGTGTTGCGCTGACAGTGGACATCAAAATGTGTGAAATATCAACGCCGATCGGTATTCAAAAACCCTTCCTAGAAATTTATACATATTAAGATAATAAGTACCTAAATATTAAGTTAGTTAACTTGACTGGGTTAACGTAATGAAATACATTTCGGACTATCACCGCCGACTGTCGGCATAATACTAAAATCGGCCTTACAACAGCACCGACGCTGCGAAACGCAAAACAGCGGCGAACCGATTTGCTGTCACACTCGCCATACGGCAATGCGTAATTATATGGCATTTCGCTCTATCCCTGTTTCGCCGATATTTCGCGTTTCGCAGCGTCGCGTCGGTGTACTAGAGGCGTAAGGGTCAATTCAGACCGCATCGCGGCAGCCGACGCGTAGATGCATTTCTAAATTTGTATTGAATTGACAGACTTGCATGACGTCGCAAGCAATTGAAATCTAACAAATCCATACAAATTTATAAATGCATAACTACGCATCGCGTTGCAGTCTGAATTGACTGTCGTGGCGGCCATCAAAAGTATGGTGTGGCCGCTGAAGGTATCCCTGGTATCTATCTCGATGGCCGCCGCGGCCTGGCCGTTGCGGCTTGGCCGCTATAGCGCGCCCGGCCGTGCCGGTTGGCAGCGGACGACATGAAGTAACCGCAGACGACGTGTCGTCGCGACACTACTGGTTTCTATGTATTTCTATGAATAAGTGTCGCTAGGTGCGAAGGGTATTTCATTGAAATACATAGAAACCAGTAGTGTCGCGACGACACATCGTCTGCAGTTGCTTCATGTCGTCCGATGCCAACCGGCACCTTTAGGCTAAATTGTTAGTGCGGCCACAATAAAATAATATTCGAGCGAATCTATTTCGGTTGTATTTTTCACAGCTGCCTTCAAAAGTAATAGTTTGAGCCCCTATTCGTTTCTAAAAAATGATGCACCAATTGTTTGCACTAATAATTTTTATTTTTATTTAAAGATTAATACTAAAATCCACTATACTACCCGAAATGACAAGACTAGCCACAAAATTTCTCACATTTTTATTTTACTTTTTTTTTTGTGTACATTTCTTATGAATTGCCAAGGCTTTGTATTATGTGACATTGGTATAGAACATTCTGTTTGTTGTGTTTTTCTTTTTAAAGTTTACGTTTTTATTCCTTGCTATTTCCAACGTTAGTAAATATTTTGTTGTTACATAACTATTTCAGATTACTCCCCTCCATCTAAGCCTTGTGTTGGTAAGTCGACGCCTTCAGCCATGAGTTGTACGCAACTAATGGACGTTTTGAAGAAAACCATGTCAGTCGCATGCGGTCCCGGCGAACTCTCTGAGCCCGTTAAACAAAAATGTCAGCGAGCTATCCACTGTACGTATCTATTTATTAATCATTAACTAGCTCATAATTACGGACTTTTGTTAATGTATTTTTATCATTACCAGATGATCCAGTGAATTCATTTATAAAACTCATTTTTATTTATACAGGGTGTAACAAAACAAAATGATAGTATTTAGGGTGCCTCTTACAGAGTTCACTGTGACAGTAGCAGCGCTGAGAAAGCAAATTTATTTTGTGATTTGTATGGACAAGCGCCCCAGCGTCATGAGTTTTCCTCTAAAAAAGCTGCGACTTTCACAGTAAACTCTATACAGGGGACTCATACACACCTTAAATTATTGTCACTTTGTTTTGTGATATCCTGTATAGATTGCGCTAAGCCCGGGCGCGCACTAACGGCCAGGCCGCGGCGGCCATCGAGAGAGCTACCTCAGTATAAAACCGCCATAGACCACGCGCACCTGGCCGCAAGGCGGTCAGCGGCCATACCATACTTTCGATGGCCGCCGCTAGTGCGCGCCCGGGCTAACGATTACGAAAATCGTAGCAGCTTCGGACGCAACGGCGTAGCACGGCGTAGCTTAGCAAATGCTACGAACCGTAGACTTCTCGTAGAAGCTCGTTCTTTCTTGATGTTTGCAAGTGCTTTGTAGTAAAGATCCTAAACTACTTACATTTTACGTTATCATTATTAACCATCCATATTCTATATAAATAAAAATGAATTACCAATTTGATTAGTCTCGTTAAAACTCGAGAACGGTCGTACCGATTTAGCTAATTATAGTATTGAAATATTAGTTGAAATGATTTATCTTGCGACTATGCAACAGGCGATCAACAGCATTTAACATTTTGACATTCTACTTTGCTGTCGCAAGATACATAAATAATCGCCCTGATGAAGTTTACTTAGAGCGCTCACAGACGAACGGCACTTGTCGACGGCAGTCGCGACCGCCGTCAACTACCGTCGACACGTGTCGTCTGTAAGAAGCCTTAGGTTTATGACTTTTATTTCAGGCAAACCAAAAGTAAAACAACAGCGTACAGATCATCCGTGTGGCTGCTGTACTTCGAGCATCGAGCTGAGCCGCTACGAGGTCTGCGTCGACGTCGACTCCAAGAAGAGTGCGCCGCGCGACACGAAGCCACCACTTTCCGCGAAGAAGAGCATCATATGCCAGTGTCCCGACGAGGCGGTGGCGATGGACTGCGAGAAATACCTGAAGCAGGTCCAATCGGACATGACGCGACGCACCTCCGGCTTTAAGGTGAGCGTCGAGCCGCGGATGAGCTTCGAAGACGTCCTCAAGTATTACGCTCATCAGATCCAAAGCGATAGCGATTGCGACTGCTCCAAGCGAAAGAGCTGCGAATGTCCCGCCACAGAGAAACCTTTCAATGGTCTGAAACTACACGTGGAAGGAAAAGGTTCCGCTGCCAAGCGGTTTCTGTGTTTCGAATTACTGGATTGTTCTACTCCCTACCAGAATTTCAAGATAGACTCAAATTCTATGTTAGTTAAAATTGATCACGACACGTGATTTCTGTGACGGTTACCTACTCAAGTTTTTACAATATGCACCTACTTACTTTGACATTTCATTTTATATACTCACATATTTCTTTACTTAATGTAATCACCTTTATCTAGATCCTTTTTGTGTCTGTATGTTTAATAAATAAAAGACAATTTTTTTTTAATTTTTTAATTTTTATAACAAGTATTTGTCCCAATAAAATTTTACAAGTTCCTTTTGTACAATTACGGATAATATCCGCGTACTGAAACTTAAACGCATTTCAGGTATTGTGGCATAATGTGGATAGTGCTTTAGAAGGATTTAGAGTTTCGTTTACTAGCGAATGGGGGTGTACCCGAGGAATCTGTCCATCCGTGCATGCGGCGTCAGTACGTGACTGATTCGTACATAAACTATATTATATTAACTAATAATAATATCATTAGTATAAGCCGCGCACAGTTCAAAAATCGCTCGCCATAAAATATGGAAGGGGAATTCGGACTGCGCAGTGTGTGTGCATCTCATTGGTGGTCCAATAAGTTAGTGAGGAGGGTGCACACACATGGTTGTCAGTGATCAGACTGCCGTTAAAATGCGATCAGACAATGATATTGTACGAAATTGCTGGATACTGTGCACTTGCGCCGATTGCTCCTCCAGTTTCGGCGATCGATCTTAGAGTTGTGCGCGACCTATAATTACTTATCTTAAGCGCTCTCAGAAGACTAATCTAAAGTGTCAACATAACAACGATATAAAAAATATAAAATAAATCTGACTTTGAACTTGCGTTCCATCTTCATTTCGCATAATATGAAATGGGAGTAACACAAATATTGGTTTCGAGCTAACTGGATAATATTTGTTGTTTTATATTTAGGGCGTTCGCTGCGTTGAGCGTGTGCCCTTCGCGGGCGCTCGCCATAGTAATCGTGCGACGGCTGACCCGCTCAACGCAGCGCTGCTCTATGGGATGACATGAAACAAGCACGCCTCGCGGGTGGCCGCGACGGGCGCACGCTTAACGCAGCGAACGCCCTTAAAACAAGTTTGATAACATCTCGAAAGAATGTTAACACTACGATTTAAAGTTTTTTCGTCGTATGTCATATTTGTTAAGCATTTTTTTGTAATTGTTATGTTTGTCGTTGACGCTTGATGCTTCCTAATATATCTTTGTGCATATTTGTGCGCGATCGTAAACTTTACAATTTGAGTTGTTTTATGACATACCGTACATACACTTAATATAAAGAATGAATTGACTTGTCGTGTTCGCGTTTAATACACAAATGCTACAACTAAGGTGATAGATAAGGTATAAATAATTAGGTTCCTTAATTACTTAACAAATAACACTTTATACCAAAACAGCCGGCTGCGTCAACGGATCGTAGACTCAGTCGAGACTCGAGAGGGCGTGAATGGTCGTTTTGAGTTTATACCGATCGCACTCGGTGGCGTCGGTCGGCAACCAAAGTCCTAATCTACTCGGCAATGTATATTACTACTACTATTTCATAACAATGATAAATATTTAATTCAAATTTTAACTTCCTTCCGTGTTTGTCGTTTGATAAAAAACTGGCAGTTTATGTCAAGGCATCGATCGGTTATATGGATTTGGGTAGTCGATCACTTCTAGCGAAGAATCGATATAGGGTAGGGCCGTGCTGGCACACGTCAGCCCTTCGGAAATGTACTGATTTGAAAAAAGAATGTTACTAATTCTTATAAATGACTTGAAAGTGCAAACCAATAGAAACTTTAAGGCCCCCGTGAAGCGCGGGGCGTCAGGTCCCCCTAGAAACGTAACGTACTCGGCAGCTACGTACATGGCGAGGTCGGCGGTGTGTGTGTGTATGTGTGTATACGTGTATAATATGGTTGTGGTATATAGCATCAGTCAACATAAGACGCGAGTCTAACGGTCACACATATATATTAGGCCGTGCTACCTTATCCGACAACGATAGACTACGGAGCCTCTAGTCTTATTATTGAATTGAGCAGTTATCAGATGTACGGACGAACAGATTGACTACCCTGTAGTAACTACTAAACCCTAACTAATAAATAATGAAACATTTCTCCGTCTGCTAGGGGCGTATAAGTTTAAAAGCTTTACATTGTTTAAAATTTTTCACAAATTGTATAACTTATTATATTTTTTTTGATTTTCATCAATCAAAAAGATAATAATTTTCATTTTCATCACTTACCGCTAAAGTTAATTTTAATCTAAATGTGGAAAGGTAAATAAATCACATTTGATGCACGTCGTTACATCGTAACGTCAATGAATACTGTCGTACAATCGTCTTAAATAAATTACAATATTTAATCAATTCCCACAACTGCAATGAAACAATTATATTCTCCAATATTATCGTAATTTAGTTAAAGTACGTTACATTGTTATAATTATATTCGGTCATGAAGGATATGACTTTATCATTAGTTACAATTATTACGTTACTGTTATTTAGAGGAGAATAAAAAAATCTCGTAAAATCAATATAATGATGTATAAAAATCAACAATACAATAAAGTCACATCATGTATGTACAATGTATAATACATGTCAGAGAGAAGTCAATCGTTATATTATCATTGTCTTAAGCACAATGTACTCATGTCGTACCCATTTTAAATTATACGCTACTTGATCGGTTGGCGAGTCTGAGGCGCGACGCGACGTGAAAAGCAACGCAAACACAATATACGTAAGTATAATATAATATCCTCACACCATTGCTTTCTAACCGTATCCAGAAAAATCTAATTTAAATAGTTTTATCCTCTGAATTTCCCCTTCGACGCTTACTTATCAGTTTACTTTATCAATAAGGAAGCGAGAATCACATTAAAATGCAATCGAATTTGACTCATGACGTATTCGCTATCATGTTTTTAGTCAATTATAATTACGTTTAGTTCCATGAAGACCTAATAAAAATGGGTACAAGAAACCGTCGGTACTTTACACCGTACCTAAGTATGCATTTTATAAATTATGTCATAAACGACAGACTAAAGAACTATTTTAAATTTTACGCCGTGACTTATAGACTAATTTCGTTTTATTAACCTAATCACATCAATTTAGAACATTTGTTGTGTGGTAGTGATAGAGGCGCGGGCCGCGGCTTGAGGCTTGAGTCCATGAAACAAGAAGTTGGCGGCGGCCTTGAGGGGGGCGACTAGCGGCGCATGTCCCCTCCATCGTCAAACGTTGCCGGTGGCCGGGAAGCGCGGGGGCGGCAGCGGCGGCGGGGGGCGCCCCGCCTCGCCCGCTCCCGACGACTGCTCCGACACTGTAACACACCCCGCACGTCATCACACCATGCCAAACAGTTGACACTTACCCGCAGAGAAACAGCTCCATAGTGAGACAAAAACTCGTGACATTACTACTACAAGCACATACTAAATTGTCTCCCGTCGCGTACGCGCACAAGTGTTCCCTTTAATATGCTTGGTACACACCATATGCTTGAAGTAGAATCTTTGAAAGCCTACTATGCAGCTTTTCGTCTGTTCCTCTTTACTAATCCGTGGCTTCACGTCACTATGCAGTACACCTTCAAAACCTTCAAGGAAATGCCATACTGTGCCGAATGTTTCGGCACAGTATGGCCTATATTACCTTTCCTTGTTTCGCTGACTGTAACATTCAAACGTTAAACACGCAAATAAAATGTCCAACCACTTTAAGTTAATACTGCATCATTTCTTATATGGTGTCGGCATAAAAATATGTATATACCATAAAGTTAATATACCTAGCGGAATAGAGCAACAATCTCGAGCTGTCAAACCAAACCGAACCGAAAAAAAAGAGTGCTGCTGTCATACGTATCACACGTCTCTTTCTACCACGCAGTATTACGGATAGTGACATCTCTCTTGCTCGGGCCTTTGTTTCTCTATTCCGCTAGGTATATTAACTTTATGGTATATACCGACTATAAATCTGGCCTTTAATAATGAGGATTAAAAAGAGCTTTTAGCTGGTTGATCGAATTTTTAGTAAGTGATGTTTCGCGTGAGGCAATTCAAGCCGCATGACGTGAATTTGCTAATTAATAAAAGTGTAGAGTTGAATTTGAATTGAATAACTTATAACTTATTCAATAAGTGATCAAAACGATGAAGAAATGACTGATCCATATTTATTTTTTATAACGTTACGTCATGGTTGGTAATGATGCTGTAAATAGATAGTAACAAATATCACCTGGCTAAATGTAAATATTACAGCTGTCTTTAGACAATAAAAATAAATAAAATAATTGGTACTATTGCAAAACTATCACTCAAAGTTACTAATGACAAAGTTACCAATGTCATCAATCCTCCTCAATAATTAAAATCAGGGTCTGAGATCAAACTAAAATTGTCGCCATTGTAAATTGCACTTCGATAGTAGCTACTACAATAAAAACCTTTCTTTATTTGAAAATATGTATTTTTTTATTAATTTGCGTAACGCACATGTAACGAGACTTATTTTTAAATATTTACATTCACCAGGCACACAAATGAGTACAACAAGCTATGAAAGTATACCGTTCGGGGCTATTTCACGTGGTACTAATAGGCAAAGTAAAATAACCCTTAACGTCATGTATATAAAGTGGTCTTACGTGAGTCGTGTTTCTCATCGACGGGGGCGGGCGGCGGCGGCGGCGGCAGTTGTTGTTCCAGCGCATTAACACAATTCATCATACTTCCGTACAGCCGGTTGTCACGAAAGCTGTCCCTGTACACACACAGACCTCACGTCGCGCACCAACCCACAACCTTCCACTAACATGTGTGCCTACCCTTAGCTAGGTCTACTCTACTCGATTTAATTCCACTCCGAAGAAATTTAAGATAACTTCTCGGTTGATTTCTCATGTAGAAATAAACGTGCATCGCGTGCCCATGACTATGAATATCATGACATGGTGATAGTGACGAGTCGATGATCATATTGTACTGTATGTGAATGAGTTGTGTGTGCAAATAATCAAAAATAGATAACTAACAGGTAGATAATATCGCACCTTCCGTTGGAATTCCGAAATAATGCCAATATCTCTTCGAAGGTCTTGTTTTTCGTTTCAGGAACTTTTTTATACGTAAATATCCAAAAAATTGCAAGAAATACACTAAAAGGCAGGAATGTATAGTTTTCCAGTAGAGCCTGAAAACAATTCAAATATTAGCACACAAATACATTTCCGTATAACATGAAATGAATCTATGGACTAACTACACACTATATATCGGTAAAAGGGAGTCTTGATGGAGCGAAAATCTACTACAAGAGTTCTCTCACACTTACAGTTCTCAAGACGAAGTGAAGTGTATCGTCAAGATTGCCTGCATAATAATATACACAATTAATAATAATTTTAGCCAAAATGATTGTATTTACCTTCATCGTTGGAAAGCCAATTCCGACCACAAAATTGGCCAACCAGTTAACTAAGACGGCGATAGCCATCGCGCTCGGTCTAGGCCCTTGAGAGAATAGTTCAGCGGTGATCAGCCAGGGTATCGAGCCGGGGCCCACCGCGAAGAACACCACGAAGCTCAGGGTCGACACCACGGACAGGTAGCTCATCCAGTCTATCATTTCCTGCACATAGCCAAAGAACTCCTATCAGGGGATAGCGAATATGTTCTTCCCCGTGACCGACCGGAGTAGAAATAAATCGCAAACATAAATGCCATCACACACTGGTCATGTGTCCGTCGACCGTGCTGCAGCGGTGAGTCCTAGCGCACTTGAGCGGTGAAGTATTGCCTATCGTATGCGAGTGGTGCTACTGCTTATAGGCAGCTTTGGCTCGACGACCGCGTGCCCCGGCTTGTCAATGAGTTGCCCATCTGTCTTGTTTCGTGTGATGAGTAAAAATGTGTTTAGTGCTCTGTGGGTGATGTTCTTACATTTATATTTGAATTTATTTCTATTGCAGAGAGAGAGAGAATCCGGGCTCGGGTGGGGAAGTCGAGTTGGGGGGGGGGGGGGCATGGGGTGGGGAAAAGGGAGGGGTAGCGTAAAGCGAAAGCAAAAATGTGAACGTGATAAAATTAAGAAAATTAAAATCATAGAAATCTTAAACGCGACATGCAAGGTTTCTCTGATATCGATAGGAATTATACTTAAATTGTGAAGCAACCTTTGAATTGTTACTTGATTGCTTCAGGTACCAATGTTAAAATAAAATTTGGATCTCTTTGCTAACAAATAATAATCGATGACCAATGATCTTTTTAAACAAATATCAGGGTAAAAGAAAATATTATGATGCTATTTGAGAAAACAAATTGAATCAAAATTTAATACTCACTGTAAAGTATCAATATCTTAGAAGGATTATTGTCTAGGGAAAAAAGTTTAAAAGCTCACAAAGCAGCAAGGCGATTAAAGTTGTTAGGAACAATCGGTTCCTGGGTTTTTTTCATAAAACACCAGTAATGATTGTTTAAGTTGGTAAAACTGCATTCAGATATAAAATATATACTTTAATAAGTAATATATACAAAACGTATGTCAATTGTATATCTGTATGCATAGTATAACTACAGGCACTATAAAATAAAAGTAGCGAACATTTTTTTTCATAATATTATGAACACAGATGATTAATAAAACTTTACAGAACAATGACGACTGTACAGAACCATTGAAGTAAGTGAGCAAAATGTTCACTATCTAGTGATTAATATCTATAAAACTTAAAACTATAAAATAAATTATTAGAATAACGTACATCTCATTTTCTTATGAGACAGTTATTGGTGTCTATAGTAATTAGAAAATAAGAGAAATTTCTTCTTTCATCTTTTTTTTTTTATTTAGTATTATCCATAAAGTTAATATACCTAGCGGAATAGAGCAACAATCTCGAGCTGTCAAACGAAACCGAAATTGATTTCATCTGTGTGTAAAAATATGTGTACGTATACACTTACACAAGCATGATTGAACATCATTTCTATGAGATTAAATAGTCAACGTGTGGCACGTGCCGACTCGACGTCAAAAAGAGAGTGCTGCTGTCATGTATCACACGTCTCTTTTTACCACGCAGTGTTACTGATAGCGACATATCTCTTACGCCTTTGTTTCTCTATTCCGCTAGGTATATTAACTTTATGGTATTATCAAATAAGTATAAGTAACTTAGAAACTGCTTGTCATGATCAAATCGCTCTTCATAAAAACTTCAACCCTTCTGTACTTAATGTTACCCGCGACGTAATACACGCGAAAAGAAACTCGTGAGCCGTACATTTTTCCGCTACAAAAAATTAGCCCCTTTCTTAAATCTATTGGCTTATATTATGTCGGGCTATTTCCAGCCCAGCCAATAACGACAACTTGACAAAAGCTAATCAATAATCATGTAGGTCTGCCATATTCCTATGAATCAATTTATTTAATAGTACCCAGTACATTTTCTCTGGCAGTACCCAGTACTAACGTAACCCAGTATTTCAAGAACTTTTATTAACCCCACATTTTTTGCCGTATTCTTTGAAAACCCAATCTGAAATAATCTCTGCACATTGATTCTGCAGCATGAAAACCCAACCTCTCTTATTACCATTATATGGGACACACCTTGATCAAGAAAGAGATGGTGATGAAAATCGAGAAGATGAACATTCCTCCGAGGCCGTAGAGGTGTAGGGTGCGGCGGCCGGTCCGGTCCATGAGTGGCAGAGAGACCAGGGTCATGCCCACCATGATGGCTCCAATACCCATGGTGGCGAACTTGGCAGACTCCTCCGTCAGCCCAGATGATGTGAACAGCGAGGTCGAGTAGTAGAACACCTAGAACGTTACAGATAGAACTTTATATGGAGGAATCGCTGAAGAAGGTTGTTCGTTTGGTTTATCTGACACGGCTGTGATGTCTGGAATGTCTGTTGTAGGGCTTTAAGATATTTATTATTTGCACATTAGATGCATCAGCTCATAGTAAAGCATTGTTTATACTTAGGAGTGAATTTGTCACTTCTTACTAAGCATTACAATTACGAGAGTTGGTGAGGAGTCATCTATGTGAAGGCCTCAATTGTATGTACCATCTAGGAAATTGATTCCTAGGCAGTTGACAGACCAACGTCATTTGGTCGGATCATGTCAATTCAATGTTAATTGTGATCTGTCGGCTGGGTTTGACTTAACGCGACCAAACTACGTAGGAATCAACTTCTCTAATAGTACGTTGTACAACGTAGTACTTATATTGAACTTTGAAGAAAGTATGTTAAAATAGCAAGGGTTATAAACGCTTCTGTCCTATCAGAACTAAACAAGTCAGCAGGGTGATTTCGTTCGACACGGATCCGGAAACTTTACCGTGCGGTCATTGGCCAACGCCTAGCGCGGCGAGCGTTTATTGGATGTCGCGCGATGAAGTTTCCCAATCCGAGTCAAATTGTGCATTGTGAATCAGAGGCCGTACAACGAAACCGTTTTGAGACTCTGTTTGAGTCTCAAAACGGTTTCGTTGTACGGTCCGACGAGAATGCCGCTCTAACAAACGTGAAATGATGTGGTTAGAGTAAAACGCGGCATTCTCGTTCTATCAAAACGGTTTCGTAGTAGGCCCCCAGAGCCCAGGAACTTACAGCATTAATCCCGCTGAGCTGCTGCGACAGTTGCATGACGACGCCGATGAGGAGCGGAGCCCTGAGCGTGGGGGAGCACAGCAGCTCCCGCATGGATATCGACGCCTCGGCCTGCTGCGCGCGCTCCTCAGCTCGCATCTCCTCGATGTCCTCCTCTACCTGCATTTCGAGGAGATAAATGCCTTTAACCACTTTTAACGTTGGGTGTTACCTAGCGGTCAAGGTTTGCACAGCCTTGTCCTCGCCTCAAATTTGGTGGGTTCTGAAGTTTCGGAGAGGCAGGATGGGCACACACGCTATAGGATAGTGCCCGCAACTACTATCTTAGAGCATTACTCTAAAATCATCTGAATCTACTCTAATATTATACATGCGTCAAATTTTTTAAAGATAAGTATTCGCTTGTCTTGTATAAGATTATTATTATTCTACTTGTCATAACCAGACTACCAGTTCAACAGATAATTGCTTATAAAACAAAATACTTGACTTAATTCAAATGTCCAATGAATTTAAAATGAATATTAGCATTATCATAAGATAAATAAGAGACAAGAGTGCGCTCTCAAGATAACGTAAAGGTTTCTAGAGCAAATTCAATGAAGATATTATCATAAAGGCGGTCCTGGAAGTAAAATATTCCGGAGCGTATTTTATTAAGTATACACGGCATAATGGATCTATTATTATATTTATATAATGGACTAGAAAACGAGCAGATGAATTAGTCTGGGATATACACGTATAGCGATGAAACTGAACACTTCGGTGACAGGATTGACGCGTATAAAACTGCACTGCTTTAGAGGTCTACATCTAGTAGGTGTAACTATTCTATATAAAGATACTGACAGTAAAAATATGCATATATAATATATATGTATATCTTCAAAAGAAAATACTAAAAGTATTGAAAACAACGTAGGTGGTACTGCACAAATCATCATCATCATCATATCAGCCTATAGTCGTCCACTGCTGGACATAGGCCTCTCTCAATGAACGCCAAGATGACCGATCTCCTGCTACTCGCATCCAACATGGGCCTGCAACTAAGCGGAGATCGTCGTCCCACCTAGTTGGAGGTCGACCTACACCCCGATTTTCCAGCCTTGGTCTCCATTGCACAAATAGGTATGTATATTATTATTGTTTATTTATATAACATAACTCATCAATTATTACAAGTTGAACCTAACATAAACTTCACACCACGTCAGTCTGGCCCTGTGCTAAGGACCCGAAGGACTTGTGTTACAGATACCAGACAACAGAAATATAATATTTAATACTTTTATACTATTCATAATATTACTTAATATTATATTTAAGATTTTTATTATATCATACACATATTTAATACACATCCATGACCCAGGACCCATTGGGCCACAGAGGTCATCATACTGTTTTGCTGGTGTCCGTACCCAATTACATAGTTACTTAATCAATCACTTAATTACTAGTTAACTCACTTGATTACTAGCTCTTAGCCTCCTCAGCGCCCGTCGAGCTTCCTCCTCCCATTGGCGTGTTATGAGCAAGTAGCGCGGAGACTCGGGACAGGCGGGCAGTAACAAAAGCTGGAGAATCGCAGGACACACAGCCAAGCCTGAAATTTGTAAAGGAGATTTTTATTTCTCAAATTGAATTAATTTAAAACTAAATTTTTAGAGTATAAATAAATAAATAGGCCGTTTAGGCCGCGACAGCGCCCATAGGGGCCGGTAGATTTTGTACATAAGGCGGCGGAAATAAAGTAGCCTACACTAATAAAAATATAAATTCGGCGCTGAGTATATAAAAATATAATAAATAATACGGAATATCTGTAAAATTATTTGTATTTTATATTTCTTAGGAAAGTGGCTAACAGCTCTTGCGCTCACTTGCTCAGATAATTATAACTTAAGTGTGCTGTAATTGAAGTTGGCCCTGAATTACTCTCATTATCATTCTGGATTTATGAAAAAGACGACACGATAACCCAGGAACATTGAACGCAACGCAAGGTTAACTTACCGAGTAGAATAGGCCATCCATCATCAGTCCCAAGGATCTGTTCGATGCCGAGCACCTGTGACAGCAGCAGGCCGACTGTCACTGCCAGCTGGTTGACAGTACCCAGCCCGCCTCGCAGGTTCAGCGGCGCGATCTCCGATATGTACATTGGCACAAGTGATGTATTCAGACCTAAAAGCATGGAAGATCAGAGAAGATTCAGAGCCAGATGGTGAAGCTTTTGCGACGATTGCATTTAAGGGTTGAACTATAAAGGAAGCAGACGTCATTATGGACAGAAATGAAACTTGAACGTAGTATTTGTACGAAAACTAGGTAATGAACACTGTCATTAGTCATTACAAAGGGGGCGCAAGTCCATTAAATTAAGGATTTCATTGGCAAAGTTGAAATTTTGTCTTGAAGCTATAGACGGTGGCGTTACCTTAGCCGAACGATCACGACTAACATTGAATTGACATAACCTGACCATAAAATGGATCCCCCATCTGCATAAGAATAGATTTCATTGATGGTACATATAAAAATTTGTAAACAGCACCGGCAAATAGCGCGCACGCACATGTGTGCGTGCGCGCTATTTGCCGGTGCATTGTGCATTAATCTTGTGTAAATACGTAGTTTAACCACGTATTTTGATACATGGTTGAACTACGTATTTAGGTAATCACTGGAACTGCTTCAAGACCGTCTTCTGATCAGATCTGATCAAGCAGGAATCAATTTCAGATCTGATCAAGAAGGAATTTCATCGATGTTGGTTTCTTCAATATAAAAAAAAATAATCTTAGTATTAACATTAGATAGAGCTTTTCGTATTCAACAACTAAAGTTATATTCCAGGGAAACAATACAAAATCCAAGCTAAACAATATCTGCACAACGTACTCTAAACTTGAGATATCGTCCGCTCAAGTGCTGTGTATAAAGCTGGAGCAGCGATTTTGATCTTATGTACCCACTGCAAATACTTCCCGGGATAGCCTAGCTCGTTCTATAGCAGTATTTATTTAATATCAGCCAAGAACTGGCTCTTTGAATAAAGCAACGAATCCTTGCCTGTATTCAATTCTTGAGTGTTTTCAAATCCAATATCGTTTAAGCTCATTAAAATTATACCAAATTGAATTTATGCTACTTTTACATAAAAGTCATGAATGCTTTTCAATGCGCTTTAAGCCGCATTTGAGTATTTTCAATTAATATGTTGTAAAATGGCAAATGCGGTGTGCTTTATCGGTTACATTTTGATTAACAATCCGAAACTATGTTTCAATCAAAATAATAAAGGGCAGCAACGCTGAGAGTAATTATCGACGCGGTCCAAACTCAATTTGACTATTGAGTTTGAGGCTGCATCTACTCGTTACTACTCATTAATTACGACCCAGGGCCGGATTAACGTAGCACTTGTGGCACGTGCTACGGGCTCCGCGCTCCACACTTTTGGTGAAAATGAGTTATATTATAATTTATATATATATATACATATATATATATATATATATATATATATATATATATATATATATATATATATATATATATATATATATATATATATATATATATATATATATATATATATATATATATATATATATATATATATATATATCTTAATATATATATATTTCTTGTGTGCGTGTGTATGTGACTGAACTCCTCCTAAACGACTGGACCAATTTTGATGAAATTTTTTGTGTGTGTTCGTGGAGATTCGAGAATGGTTTAGATTTACAGTTTGGTTTACTGGAAAATGTTTTTTCAATTAATTTCTTATTTATAAGGAGTTGTTGATTTTGGAATGTTTTACATTAGATCCGGCGGACGGCGCTATCATCGCATTCAATATTATTCTATTTCAATTTTAGTTTGTCCTGACAGATGGTGCTACGATTAATTTGAAAAAAATTTTGTTATTCAGTTCATGTGCTGATTAAAATATTAAATAAATAACACATAGGCTACAATTTTAACCGACTTTCAAAATGGGGGAGGTGTTATGTTCGTTTTCTTATATTCAACGATTACTCCGCCGTTTGTTAACCGATTTTCAAAATTTTTCTTTTGGTATATAGGGTATCATCCCAATTTGGTATTATATTCAGAAAAGTGGTGATCTGATGAAGGATCCATAAGTAATCGAGGGAACTCCTCAAAACTTATAGGGAAACATATGGTGACTCCGGTTTCGTGAGAAGTATTCTAAGCATATGCTACCAACAAGTAAGATTTTGCACCGAGATATACCTGGTATACCGTGGTTCGGAAGGTGCTGAGAGAATTCCTGATTCTTTATAGATACAAGTTTGGGAGTTTCGGCGTTGTTTTAAGAACAGAAAGCATATGCTACTATGCAAATTACATTCTTCATCATCATCATCATCATCATCACTACCATATTATACCATTTCATCCTAATATTATAAACCTGAAGAGTATGTTTGCTTGAACGCGTCAATCTCAGAAACTACAGGTCCGATTTAAAAACTTATCTCAGTGTTAGATAGATCATTTATCGAGTAAGACTCATCATTTATCGAGAAGGTTATATTATATTATTACTCTAAGACTTATACGACAGAAGAAACTCAGGAAAATGTGGGAAAAACGGGGGAAATATTTTTTATGGGAAAATGTACCTACGGATTCTGTAAAATTTCTAATTTACGCGGGCGAAGCCGCGCGGGACATCTAGTATATATATATATATATATATATATATATATATATATATATATATATATATATATATATATATATATATATATATATATATATATATATATATATATTAGTTATATATATAAATTATAATATATTCATCTGGTTTAATCTGCGATTCGATTGAATGACTAGCGCATTCATTGAATGACACCATTCAATTGAATGACTAAAGGACAACTCGCCAAGATGTTGACTGTGACGTTTAACGTTTTGACTAAATGGCATATTATAGTAAATGGGATGCTATATTTTTTAAGTAGCCGTTAACGGGGTGGTAATAGGTAAATCGACGCTGTCATATTATTACAAAAAAACACTAAAGTAAATTTATTTAACAAAATATTAACACAGTGCTATCAGCTGTGCGAGCTGTTTGACGCCATATTTGTTTTAGTGATTACCAGCGCCGCAGTGGGAAAAAAGTGAAATACGTTCAATTACCTGACTGATTTCATGTCCGCTATTTTCAAAGGGCTTTGTTACAAACCGCTAACTAGTTGGACGTTGAATGACAATTCAATCGACGTTCGGCCGAGTCATTCAATTTAATAGTGTCATTCAATGAATGCTCTAGTCATACAATCAAATCACAGATTGAACCAGATGACTGCGACATACCTATATATATTCGGAATCAGGAAAAAAGGCCTATCTTCCTGATTTTTATTTTTATTTTTAGCTATAAAATTAATAGAAATAGCATTAGCCTAAAGGGCACAACTGCATAATTTTTAAGGTTAAATTAAAGATCGGGCAAGTGCGACGTGAGTTAGACTCGCGAACGAAGGGTTCCGTACCACAATTATATAGCAAAAATAAGCGGTTCTTGAGTTACAGCCTGGCGACACACAGACAGACAGACGGACAGACAGACAGACATCGAAGTCTAAGTAATAGGGTCCCGTTTTTACCCTTTGGGTACGCAACCCTAAAAAGGCGTATTGTGTGAAATGACTAGATTTGTTTCATCATTTTATTATTGAAATATATTTTTATATAAACACTAATAGCAATTAACGTAGAAAGAAAAGTCACAACTTACAACAAGCACTTAAGCGCTTTCTGTAAATAGAAAGGGCATAATTTTGCTAGTTACCCCACGCTTATATTATAATTGTTACATAAAAAGGCACATTAGCCTTTGTAGCTTTACTACTTTTATGCCATTTAATCGTAAAATTATGTAATTTAATATGCCCTTTTTCATCGTAAAAATTTAAATTTTACTCAAAATTTTACATTGAAAAGGCACATTTGGTTATATTATGTGCCTTTTAAACGTTATTTTGTTGTAAAAAAAGAGAAATATGCTAAATATTAAATATATTATTAAATAAAAACTATAAAAACGTAAATTTTTACAATTACACAATTTCGGAAAACACTTACTAAACGTGTTTTTACTAGAATTAAAAAAATATTAATTTAATCTCAATATTCTTAACATTTGTAAGACGTTAGTTGTGCGGTGTGCCTTCTTCAATTACGACTGCAGTATGTACTATCAGACAAATTGATTCAAAGGTAGATGGCGGATCTCTTTCATTTGGTAATTATGTCCAGTCGATATTATAGTCATGAATAGCTGGGCTAGACATAGCCTAACCGAATAATTAAATTTTTCTGACAGAAAAATGCTCCTATTTGACGATTATTAATATTGACTTGAGAATCGAAAGTAAAACAGGAAAGGGCGTTAGAATGTGTGGAATGCGGCACTGGATTTCACTGTGCTTTATCTAACGATGCGAAATAATTAAAGTATGAAATGTGTATTAACCCCCACAAGTACGTATTGCATTTCAACTAATAATGCTTTGAATCAAAAATATGTTTGCGGATCGCGACGTAATCGGTAATCGCAGCTGCTCATTGAAAATTCATTTCTAAATTATGTTATGCCAGTTCGCTTAAATTCCAAATATTAATATGGATATTGGATACTTTGTGAACATTGAATACACAAAATATATTCGCGATGTGTAATCCTAGACCTATTTGTTATAGGAAAATCTACTCCATTTACGTCAATGTTATCAAATGTCAAAATTTGTCCAATCAAACCGACAGTATATATTATGTCTATGAATCAAACCGAAATAGCGGGGCAATTTTCCGTTAGGTTAATAATTGGGGATAATTTTTTACCGTTTAGAAATTCAGTATCGGCATGTATCGGTAACCTGAGTAGTGAATTTATAACACGTACCGAGTATCACGTAGTGTACGTGTTACGTGGTAAGTACGTGGAAACCATAGATGAGCTTACCGCAATTAACGCCTATGATGAATCTGCCGAAGAATAACATTTCGTAGCAATGTGATATTTTCGTGAAGCCCATCAAACTTGCGCCACTTATTCCAAGAATGTTATTGAGCAAAAGACCTCCTTTCCTAAAATTAAAAAAAAAATGTTGTGTAGGTTTATAACATATGCTAATTTTCTGAGGTTTTTGACAGAACTTCTTGACCGTTTTAAGAATGGTTATCTTTTTGACGTTATCCAAGCAAAAGTATTACTAAACAATCCTTCTCACGAACCTCAGAAACGGGATATAAATAGTATAAATTCTAAAATGAGTTTAAAGTTCAGGCTGTAAGATGCTAAAGTTCTGCGCAGCCCGTCCGTGCATCGCTTACCTGCCAAACCGATTAGCGATCATGCCCCCGGAGAAGCCGCCCAGCATTCCGCCTATGGCGAAGATGCTGACCGCGATCGAGTACAGCCGGTTGACGGTGTCCTCGTGGATGTCCTTCCCGTACCGGTCCTTGTACACGTCCTTCATGAAGTTCTCGATGTTCTGACAAACAAATTCAACATATAGTATAGTAGGTGCAGTGAAGAAAATAAACTTGAGAAGTGTCAAGGGACATCCGGATGGAACGAAGTTATAAAAACAAGAGACAGAAACAGAGAGAGAAACACGCGCTACCGCACGGCTTACAACTATAGTATTTTTGCTCTAGTTGTAATATACCGACACTTTTGTGTCATATCGTTACAACTTTTTCGTCTAGCCCCCTTTCGCAACGCGCGATAAAGAACTTCGTTCCAATAATTCTTAGTTTGAGAAATACTATCAGAGAAATTAATTCACAGGCAGATGGGGTACCTCGTCATTTGTTTGAGTTATGTCAATTTAATATAAGTCGTGATCGGCTTGGTTTGACATGACGCCACCAACTTACGTAGATCCGACAACCGCCTAATCTATGAATCAACTTCTCTGATAGTATTTCTCAAACTATCAGAGAAATGAATTCCTAGGCAAATGGCAGAATAATGAATCTATTTTTCTAATAGTAATTCCTCATGAATAATATAATTAATTGTCCCTCTGAATTTTTTGACGTAACGCGCGATCAAATTGCCATCTGCCTTGGATCAACTTCTATAATAGTACATAAATACATAAATCTTTCACAGGAATATATAAAAATGACTTAATATATTTTATATCCGTATATGATCATTATTGTTTCCTCACCCTGCCGGGAGCGTTGATGACACCAGTATTGTACCCAAACTGCAACATCCCGAGTACCGCCGCCAAGATCGCGTACGACAAGAAAAATGTTAGACCCTGCAAACAAAACAACGTCTTAGTTATGTTAATAAAAAAAGGTATTTTATTGTATGAAAATTTTTCATTACAACACGGTTATTTATATTCTAATATCATCAAGAAATGTTTAGTTTGCACTTATTAGGTTTAAATTACTGCTAGACTTTTAATTAATTTCGCACAGATTAAAAGGGAAAAGGAAGGAAAAAGATAATCTCGTATTTGTTATATCTGACAATTAATAGTCAGGTTATCTAGATAAATCGATCGACGAAAGTCTAACATAACCGTTAAAAACGCTAGACATCCCCTCGACAAACGGTACGGTTTTTAAACCTACTAAATACAATTCATTTTGTGGTATAAAGTTAAAGAGCTTTAGAATGATACCACTTAACTTTGTAAGCGGCACGTAAACGTAGCAGTTAGCACCTGTTGACGCTTTGACTATTTTTAAAACATTAACGTATTAAACGGTACAGTAGGTCTTTTATACAGGTGATGTGTCTGAAATTGTCGGAAATGTACTCGTATTTACTAAACTACTAAGCAGCTCCACAAATTGTAAAGGGATACAGCGTGTTTTTGTCAAGCAGGCAAGTTTCTGTTAGAGCAAAATTGTTTATAATTTATATTATTAGAACTTTGGTCATACGTTGTCATACGGTAATATGACAAATGATAATAATTTATTACATATTTTCTTCTATGCTTCTTATGAAAAAAAAAGTGTTAAATGAATTTTGCAAACTTAGAAGAAACCATGTCAAGGCCCCGGACTCTCTTTAATCCTTCTGTATGAAAAAATACAGTTAATTCGATGAAGCAAGTATGTCTTCATCGAGTTGTCATGGCCAGAACACGTATCAAGTAGTGGTGCTAGATTACGGCCGTATATTGTAGCTATATCTCCGCGGGGATGCGATAAATCGGGAATATGAGACCCCGATCCAACATCAGAATCGAGATATACCGAACTTTTCATATTATATGTAAAAAAATATCCTATTTGGACGCTGTTAAGCATTTGTGTAAATCCCCACAAAAGTACATATTGAGTGCATTTATGTTCTTTAGATCATTTAGAACAAGACTGTATTCATAATTCAACAAAATAATGAGGGTTGATACACAAATGCTAAAGCGACTATTTAAAATAACGAAAGACCCGCGTTAGGACCATAAAGTTAATATACCTAGCGGAATAGAGAAACAAAGGCCTGAGCAAGAGAGATGTCACTATCAGTAACACTGCGTGGTAAAAAGAGACATGTGCTACATAACAGCAGCACTCTTTTTTTGACGTCCAGTCGGCACGTGCCGCACGTTGACAATTTAATCTCATAGAAATCATGTTCAATCATGCTTGTGTAAGTGTATACGTACACATATTTTTACACACAGATGAAACCAATTTCGGTTTCGTTTGACAGCTCGAGATTGTTGCTCTATTCCGCTAGGTATATTAACTTTATGGTTAGGACCCAAACCAAAAATGGTATATTATAGCGTTTAAAACAGATAAAATTTATCTAAGGTTGTTGTAACAATATTAGACAAGACTTAATTATTATGAACATTATTTTTCCGATTTGCCTTTTTTCGCGATAAAACAACACTTCGATTGTTATAGGTTCAAAACTCTCGTTTGGTCGTTCTATTTGATATCGACTAGTCAGTTTAACACAAAGGGCTTATAGTTGAGGCTAATAAATATTAAATTTAGCCTTTGAGTTTCGTTTGCTGAACCGACTATATTCGAGTGCTAATTAAATTTTATTTTTCGTGAACCGTTATTCATACTGCTTTGTGGCTACGTTCTACTTATATCTTTTGAAATATAATTTCTGGCCTTCATATTTGTGTTATGTTAATAAAATTAAACTCTACCCAATTTCAAATTATTATTATTTAAAATTGTATGTGTGTCTGTCTTTACTCGTACTGTGTGTTTTAATATTGATAAAGCGATCAAAATGTCGATTGAGTTGTATGTGTCAAAGTTAACAATAAGCCCTAGAACAATTTTTTTTTATTACTATCAAGCCAATTTTTTGTGAGCTTCATTTTGATAAGACGAACAACATTTTTATTTGAGAAAAATCTTGAAAGTAGTAACTAACAGAAATAGAAAGGATTTCATACTTTGACTTGATGGTCCTAAATACGGATAATTCTATTTGTAGGACAATGTTACGGTTAAATTATATAACTATTAACCTATCAATATACAAAAAAACAGCTTGTCAGGGTTAGGTTTTAGGGTTCAGTAGTCAACCAAGTTTTGTTGATTCGTCCCCCCTCCCAGTTCGTCGCAGGGGCTGTTGTCCGTCATGTGTGCGTTACGACGTACGCAGCGCGACACTTTGGTTATTTGTCTGTAAAACAACGCAACGGCAGCGCTACGTTGATGCAACGCTGACACAACGCGCTGTGTGGACTGGCTCAGTCCATCACGCCAGGAACCAGGGTCAATTCAGACCGCAACGACACGTAGATGCATTTCTAAAGTATGGATTTGACAGATTTGACAGATTTGTAAGACGTCACACCCTCACGAAATCGTCGCGTCTCACGTCGCGTTGCGGTCTGAATTGACCCTTAGGGCATTTTGTGGCTGTAGTGTGTAAGTATATGTTACAGTAACGTAAATGTACCTATGTATACCTAAGTATATAATGTAATAATATACTTAGGTAATAATAAGTATAATGTAATATTAATTTGGTGTCGACACTTACTTGTTCCAGCAACCTCAGCTTCCGCCTCTGCGAATGTTCCTCGAGGCGGTCCACGTACTCCCGCAGCTCCTCAATCTCCTCCTTCACCTGCTGCACGGTGTCCAACTCTTGCTTGATGGCAACCATGTCACGCTTCACCTACGGATTGTGATAGTAAATCATCAATGTATCACGTGTGAGCGAAAGAAGTAAAGATGAAAAAGTAGTTTTTCCATCAGGTGATTCATAATATTATGCTCATTTGTCCCTAGTTTTATAAAACGTCCACTTAAAAATTAAAAAAATATATATGAACAACTATTGATGTTGTTATCGTAACCAAAGCTGGCTTGGGAGAATTTGTGTCAATGTTTTATTTTTAGGCACTTATCGAGAGTTCAAAGATATGAATATTGAATATTCGTTTCTTACAAACAATGTTATGAACACGGTTAAATCAGTCACTAGTTCATCTTCAGTATTTATGATGCATTACTCTGTTAACCTACAACATCTGATAACCTTCAATAATAATTCCTCTTAGCGGGCTCCAAGACGAGCAATTTCATTGCGCAATATCACATATTGCGTAATATAAACCGTATCTACTGTCTAGGGTTGATATTGAACATCGCGCGCCTTCAATCTAATTGTCAAATAAACTGTTCAATAAAATTGAAGCGTGAAATTGCACAATACAATTCATCGTCTAGGGGCCGGCTTAGGGGAAATAAAATCCTACGCCGTTAGCTCGATTTGCTCACCGTAACTGAAATCGGTATATTAGCTATTCACTAAAAAGATCCGTAGATCAACTCACTTCGGAGACTTCGCTCTGGCATGACTCGACGCTCTTGGTTAGCTCCTGTAGTTGCGTGCGTATCTCGCAGAGCGCCACCGTCGTCTCGAGCTGTCTGTCCCCTCGCTGTAGCTCGTCCAGCTTCGCCGACAGATTCATGCTCATCACGCTCACCTGTCTCTGAAGGCTGTTGACACACCCGCCATTATAATATGGCCGACCCGTTCGATAGTAACCCATTAACCATAACATCTGATATCTCTAGCCTATTGTGAGAAAAGCATTTTCTCATAAAAAACGAAACCCCCTCGGGAGAACTAAGATATTTTTCACCAAAAAAATCATATTCCTAAAAGAATTTGGGGCAACAATTCAAAACAATTAAACCACCAATCAAAAATAGGTGATTCGACTCATGAACTAAGGCCATGTTAAGAAACGAATTGGAGATGAAAATCTTTTGAACATTCTGAAATACAATACGTCAATTTCATAAAGTTCTTGTTACCACTTTAACGACTAATGATAATGCAAATCTGATTTAAATCGTGCTAATTTTCGATTATATATCCAATTTTCGAACCTTTGTAAAGTAAAAGGACTCTTTCTTAATTGACTGCACTACAGCTTAAGTCAGTTATAGCATAAATTATTAAAGTTTATTAAGCCTGTAGAGGTGGAGCCTCAGAGGAATCAGGTCAGAGCTATGAGCGCATATTTCTTTACTAGAGAACTTTATATGTGTTTGACTTTATTGTTTGTGTATGCTTTTAGAGAGATTTGTTTTAATATTTATTGTTTTTTTGAACCATCGTTAATAGTAATTGTTTTTAAAAAGTAGGATAAGTCAGAAACAGTGTAAGTCCAGATAATTTAAGATAATTCTAAATCAGCGAGTATTTTCTTGCCTAACATCACGATGCCACAACAAAATGGCACGCTCTGTGATGTTAGGCAACAAAATATTTATCTACAGATTAAGCGTTCGGATAATTCAAGGTAACCGAATTATTTACTCCGATTAGCTCTTCTAAATATACCCCGCGTACAAATATCGCCTACTTAATTGTCATAGCAGAAATGCAACAAAGTATGCAACATTGCTTCTTTGTAAACTTTGTCTTAGAAAAGCTTTTCACCAGCGAAGCAAGCGATAATGATAATTGTAAAGTCGTGTCGAAACTTTTGTTGATCGTATCCAATACCCAAAAGAAACGACCAAAACTAAAAAAAACCGCTTACTACAATATTTTACATTTGGATCCTATTAATGTTGCAACATTGTATCTTTTTACTAAAACATGTTTTTCATTTGCTAACAAATATAATTTAACATGCGTGAATTAATTTCTAACAAGGCACGTAACATCATTCACTATTCTAATACAAATTTCATTTTGCATGTGCAACATTATGTATGATCGACAGTTCTACCGAAATAGGAAATGGAGCCTGTCGCCTCAGATCACTTTCGGAGCACGATAGAAACAGACAAGGTAACGGACACGTCATGCGAAGTAAAATATGATATGCTCTAGCGATATATTCTGCATATGCAACGACCCAGATTCATTCAATAACTTTTCAACACTTCTTATTTTTACTCGTACGCCGTTCCATGCAAGCACTACACGTATCAATTTGTTCCACGCTCCTATGTGTACATTCGAAACATTTCTCTCGAAAAAATATCATGCTACATTTGGAAATTACGCCGTGTTTTAACTCTAATACGAATTTAAAGCGGAAAAGGCTCCAAATTATAGCCAAAGAAAAGGTAGCACAGAGATAATTATTGATACATTACATTGAAGTATTGCCTTGTACATCAAGATTATTCTGAAAATTTTAAACAATTACTTAATTTAAATACTGGCCGAGAACAATAATTTAGATAGGCACGATCGAACTCCCTTCGATCGAGGGTTAACATTAGGAAATACGATCGAATCGCAGCCTTATGAAGCAGATACTTATATCAATGAAACAAACAACAATTAACATTCAAAAGAACTTTGTACTTTTACGTACCTTTTGGAACAGTTTCCATAAAAATGAAAAGGTGTTATTATTTTATACATTTTCGGCTGAGACTTTTAGCAAAAGATACAATATTTAAATATTTAGCAAAGTTACTTTCTGTAGCTCAGTCTAGCATGCATGTTTGGCACATTTCATTTAAATTGCTTAACATTCTTAAAATATATGTGAATAATGATTAAGAAAATACCCAAAACTATATTTATTGTTTTCGTGATGGTAAAATAGGCCCGTGGTCCATTCACGCAGCATCCAAGAGAAAAAAAATTAAAAATATTCGATTATTACCAATTTATCATTTAGTAAAATTGTGTTCTGCAAATTAATAAAATAATAGCGAGTAAGACAAATAAAAAGTTGCAATTCAGGAGTTATGCTATAAAAAACTTTGAACGAAAAAAAAATATAGCACATGATCACACATTATAAACAAATTGGACTACCTACATAGGTTTAACATTATATAATTAATCCACAGCCCTCTCATAGTACCTACTATTTTGATAGAAAATTAGTTTCCTCATAGCGCAAAATAATTTTATTATGATCAAGTTTTATTTCAACACAAATCTGCAAAAACAAGACAATTTTGTTGTTAGTTTAATCCAGTCAATTTTAAAATATTTGACCTTTTCTCTCCTTTTATCGGTAAAATATTTATATTTTTATCAAATCCAACAATATTATGTTCTATTAAAAAGTCCCTAATGAAATTGAGGTCGTTCCAATCGTTTCAATACCGTGCTGGACAAGTCAATGAACCAGGTGCGTTGCGGTCGCAAGGAAGTCCATGCTGAAACTTCGTGGTATGTCTATTGTCTAGTGTATGGATCGATGTGTACGTCTGAGCGATAATGGCCATTGAGTCTAATAAGTCGAGTACCGTGGGCTACGAAGGAAAGGTGATGATCAAGCACCGCGAAATCGCACCTCAATATCTGCAATACAAGATATTTGGGGTGCCAAGCGTAGTGACATCGACACACATATGCAATGAAGCCAGTAGTAAAGGCGGAAGCTAATGTCTGTCTAGGGTCGCACGTACCTAAGCAGAAGTTCCCTGAGTGTCGCCTCGTCCTCCTCCGGCGGCGCATATCGTGTCAGCTTGCTGCCGGCCTCCCGGCCCACATGATCGCGTACCACTGTACAACAAGCCTCATTTATACCACACCACCACGCCCCTCCTCTTAGTACTTACAAGTCTATGTTCCTATTTGCTCTTATACTATATAGTTTATATAAATACGTTCAACCTCGTATCGAATTTAACAGGACGCCATCACCGTACCACCGATTAGAGCCAATGGCCATGTTGAGTTTTTGTTCGTAAATTATCCGTGTTTCGAGAGTCGCCGCGAGAGCGACGAGTGTACAAAGTATAACGATTTCAAACGAAACGGCGAAGAATGATCTGCTTAATTAAATAAGGCGAATACCGGGTTACGAATTAAAAGTCAATTTATTGCAAGTATCGAACTCAAAGGTAATGAAAACGGACTAATGGCCGAATACGTTTCGGCGCAATTGTAAATATCATTATCGTTCGCGATTTGAACGGAGTATCGCGGAGCGTTCGTATTTAATATTACAAAGCGCATGAAAACAAAGGGATTTCAGGTATCAAATTGAATGCACGTGTCATATTATCCAGCTTTACATGCACTCGGGACCAGCAATCACTTTATCCCCGGGATTAAACGATCCCGGTGCGGCCGGGATTTCGTTCTATTACGCGAGTGCAAGTTTAATTAAGGTGCAAAATCTAACCCGCACTTTTCGAATTTGCATTCCCATATCGACCAAAAATCCATTGCAGCGCGCGATCTTTTCGCGTGTTTACTTTCAATCCGCGGATACCGGAGCCGAAAATGGTTCGGAAATCTTTTCGATCTATCCAATATAAAGGTAGTGCAGATTTTTCGTGGAGCCATATCTTGCGCGATCATATATTCAATTTTAATCTAGAGCTTTCAAATAATATAAAGATGGTATAACTATTTCTCAAAATATGTGTCTTCACTTATTTTGTAATGTTATTTTGTAACAACTTCAATTTTTTTGTAATGATTTTATTTCGTACGAGTACGTTTCTGTAGTACACACTCATGTGATTGTTTCCACTTCTAGCCTATATCTATAACTAGTAATACGAGATTTTTTCGGAATATTACCCTCTTCCATATATATGATGTCACCTGTGGACGTCATTTGCATTGGAATCCTTTGCCAGGCCATGATTAAACTGGCGCTTTGCAACACAATAGTGTAATCTTATCGTAAGTTAATTTTATAACGATGCATACCGCTGAAATGCAAAGCTGAAACAAGCTTCCGTCTCGGTTAAAATCATCATTATATATTCATGATAAATGAATAAATTTCGCACGAGAAAATGTAAGGTGACAGACGCTGAAATTGTGCTCGATGGATGTCTCGTACATGAACAATCAGCAGCAAAATAAAATAATCTTTACTTACTCCTTACTCCATTCTACTAGCTTTTATCTTTTACTCCTCGTGTTTTCTCACACACTCTAAGTTTAATGAAAATAGGTCCTCGTCTCCATTACTTTGATTATAGTCGTGGAAACGGAAGTTCCTATGCAAACAAAATTAATTATACTCGGTGAGCTTCGAGAATATTGAAAGATAATAAATAATGGAAGTGATCGCAACGGGAAAGTTGAAAAGACAGAAATGTTAATAAGTGTAGAGTCACGACTGTGTACTTAGCCGCCATCTGACGTCTATATATAGCTACGTAAGCACACCTAAGCCTCCGACGAAAGCTCTACCAATTACGCCGTCTTTATAGGACAGAAATAAAAATAATTTCCATTTGCAAGTGAAATAGAAAAGCGAACTCGGTGGAAACCTTTGAAAGAATAAAATGCGTAATAAAATAATATCTTTTTCACTCTGTTTTTATTTAAAAAATACAAAAAAATAATAATTAAAAGCGCTTCTCTTGAAACACTAAGCGTAGCGGCAAACAGCGCGAGCGTTGCATTCGATTTTTTTCGCGTGAATTGCGTGCGAGAGGTAGAACATAGATTATCAATGATCATTATAGGCCGCATGACACTCTTTGAAGATCGTTCGCCAAGAACAGAAGGCGTAGTATTTGATTTTAGGTATCTTGGGTAAGAATTGGATGGTAGCAAGGCGAACCGGTAACACTATCGGTAAATCAGTACTCAATATGCGCCATCCTTAAAACCCCCTCTAGTTTCGCCGAGCGACCTTAAAGTTGTATGCGGGCTATATCATACAGTGCATAGAGATAGTGTTACCTGAAATTTGATCTGTGGGTGAGTAAAGCGGGGGCTCCTCCCCGCCCGCTTGCTGATGTTCAAGCAGACGATGACACGACTGTCTCATGAGCGCTCCCGACACTAAAAACACAGCATTCCGTCAGCCAACTTGAAAAAAGGAAGTGGGTAGTACACGAGTCAGAAATGAAACTTCTGTCTAAAATTGTTGCGGCGCGACGTTGTGACTTGTGACGCATTATTATTATAATTTCGACCCTTTTGGGCTCCCACACATAACTGCGAATTCGCTTCGCTTCGCAAATAATATCTGCGACGAAATTCATAATAAAAATGACATTACGATGCGATGCGAATTCGCTGTTTTGTGTGGGAGCCCAGTCATGATGCGACCTTGAAATTTCACTCTCAACGAGCCTAATAAAGTTTCACTTCAAAAACGCACGACACGCGCGTAGTGCGTCTTATCTTTCCTGTTACAAATATACCGTACGTTTTTCGGCCTTATGTCGGCACTATAATATTATAGGTGAACGCTTTAGCCGACGCGTTAGCCGGCGCGCGCGATGTGTAGAACGGGCGTTAGCGCGTTGGCGGTAGGTATTTCGCCTGTTCCACACATTGGGATTTGGGACAGCGCGCCGGCCAACGCGTTCGCCTATATTATGTAGTGTCGACTTTAGGTTCGATTTGTGCGCCCGCGCGAACGACTGGTTTGGCCGGTGCACAAGGAGATCACAAGCAAATGTATGTTGTAACGATCGTTAGTAGGCGTAATCATGCCGAACTTCGGCCGCGTTTTCTCGGCCTAGTGTGTTTAGACACTAAGAGCTACTAAAGAAGATATTTTGGCTTTAATAATTAACAGGATTAGCTGTAGGCTGCAACTTTATTTCGAAACATAATAATATACCTATTTATTTTTCGCAGACATGCTAGAACTGATGTGCAATATTCAGTAAAGTATTCATAACTAAATGAACCAGCGCTAAACGATTTTTTAAAGCGAATTTGCCTTATTAAGTCCTCTTTGTAATGACGGTGATAAGATCACCTACAACAAACTCTAAGCTGCACTCGAGTCTGAAGCACCCTCAACACGATCAAAAGCAGTCTCCACTCAACAACCATTTACGTCATCCAATATCCATATTCAGTTTTTAAAGACACCGACCGAAGTACTTTTCTAAAACTTTACCCCTATAATTCTGCCGTGTCTCTATTTTATACTATAATATCTGGTGGTATAATATCTGGTGGTATAATATCTGATGGTAATAATAATATTACTAATAGGTAGGTACAGTTTCTCTTTTGATGCAGTCCCGTTGGAGTAAAAATTTATTTTGTGTCATGCAATTCTGTGATTGTACCATCGAGGAAATTGATTCCGAGGCAGTTGACAGACCAACGACAATTGGTCGGATTATGTCAATTCATTGTTAATTGTGGCTAAGGTTTGAGATAACGCGACCAAACTACGTAGGTCCCCCATCTGCCTAGGAATCAACTTCTCTGATAGTACAAAGTTTACTTCAATTTTCATTCAAAATAGTACTGATAAAATCCAAAAGTAATTCGTTTTAAGTTTGTTAGATTGATATGTGAATATTATTTTGCTGGTTAGGTTCGCGACTGAATCGAAGTGTATTCAAAATGCAAAATAGCCGAATCAGTTTAGGTTAGGTTAGTTTAAACCTACTTTTTATAACCCCATTTGAAAAAAATATTTTCAAAAGCTTCATCGGAGTGCAATTAATTAGCTTTACTTTTTAAATGCAAATCCGATTATTGTAAACCAAAAGAGAGCAAAAACTTACCTACTATTAGCGAGACAAAGAGTGGGCGTACGGTATTTAAGCTTTTAAAAAACTTACCGCAACTGCTATCGTCCTAACCGAGCTTTAGAGGTTTGTATCATTTTACCTTCATGCGCTTTTAATGGAAAATAAGTTAAATAAGCTTCTCTTCAACTGATAAATACAATTCAACCCGCATGTTTGAGTGTTTGATTTTATTTTTACTTCAAAACTATTTATTTCTTTACTATAGCTGAATCAAAGTGTATTTTTTATACGTGGGAGAGCCATGCTTCGGCACGAATAGGCGGGCTCGACCGGAGAAATACCACGTTCTCACAGAAAACCGGCGTGAAACAGCGCTTGCGCTGTGTTTCGCCGAGTGAGTGAGTTTACCGGAGGCCCAATCCCCTACCCTATTCCCTTCCCTTCCCTTCCCTCCTCTATTACCCTATTCCCTCTTAAAAGGCCGGCAACGCACTTGCAGCTCTTCTGATGCTACGAGTGCCCATGGGCGACGGATGTTGCTTTCCATCAGGTGATCCGTTTGCTCGTTTGCCCCCTTATTTCATAAAAAAAAAGATGATAAAATAGAGTGTTGCTGTGAGATATTTTTTTCAACCGTGTCATGGTGTTTATTGCAGTGTATTCCTTATGAACAACTCAATATAGGTTTTGTAGAAAAATGATGATGATGAACGCCTCCGTGGTCTAGTACAGAGCGCGGCTCTTCACTCGGAGGTCGTGGGACCAACATGTTATTTCCAAGTTTGGTTAGAACAATGCAGGGTGATCACCTGATTGTCTGACAAGTAAGATGATCCATGCGTCGGATAGGCATGTAAAAAGTCGGTCCTGCGCCTGACCTCTCGCCAGTCGTGGCGGTCTTTCGTCCCACTCGGTTATAAGAGTAAATGAATAGAGAGTTCTCTTGTGTACTGCGCACACACTTGAGCACTATAAAATTACTCCTGCGTAGCTGGCCTGGTTTCAATGAAATCGGCTACCGTCACCGAAACCGGTGTGGGAGTTATTATTATTATACTAAATTAATTAAACTAAATTATTAATAAACTAAATTAATTTATTAGAAAAATAAAATCGGCAACACTCAGAGATATTTATGACAATATAACTTAAGGGTCTGTCCGCACTGCAAATTTAAACCGCGCTGTTTTTTTTTTGCAATTCTATAAAACATTGAATCTTATAAGAGTATCTGCACTGCGGATGAAAAAAATATACGAAAAACCTACGAATAATAAAAACTAAGGAAAAGTAACTCCGTCAAAAAACATGCTCCACAATACTTGTCAAAAAAGTGTACCTTAGGTACACATTTCAATACATTTGCAGTATTTAAGTGACCTTGAGCGGTACTAGGCTGACGTTACATGACAGATCAAAAGGAACCAAATTTTAAACGGTAATAGTATGGGAGTTACAATTCCTTAGTTTGTATTATTCGTAGCGAAAAACGAATAAAATTCGCAGTGCGGCAGTCCCTTAACCTTAATTTAACTAAGAATTTGACAGAAAAAATGAAAAAACTTAGAGTTATATTACATGTCTCTAAGCGGGCCCCTAGACGATAGCTTTGTCTACACTGTGCCTTTTTCTGTTCGTCAAGTAGCATGCGTTATAGCGCAGTCAACAGCGAACGTGAGGCATGCCCGCGACGCGTGCCCTCTGACCGTATCCAAAAAACAAAAATAACAATGTTGGCGTTGCGTTTGTTGACGCATTTAATTATTGAATGCGCCAAAACAAAAGTTGAATGAAAGAAGATGACGAAAATTGAAGACGAAAGCGCACAGTGTGGACATAGCTAATTGTGCAACATCAACCCTAGACGGTCAGTAGTATTACGCTATACGTCATATTGCGCAATAAAATTGCTCGTCCTAGGGGCCCGCTATGTGCGGTCGTTAATTCAATAAAGTAAGTTAAATAAAATAAAAATAAAACAATAGGAATATTAAAATATGAAATTACCTTTAATCTAGTTATTGTCATTTGACTACGACTGATGGCAGTCTAATCGACGACATTGTGCCTGAAACAAAATGTTACAATTTATTATTTTATAACAATTCATAATTTAAATATTATGTCACAATTTTAAATTAAGTTTGGTATATAATAGAACGTAATTTCAATTTTATTAATATTACGTAGCGTAAATGAGTTTAAAACGAAGCCAAACTTACAAACTATTGTTCAAAGTACAACACTGAAACCCTAAGCTTAATATTAATAAACCTCTCTTATACTCCTACTCAATACCAATCTATAGTCTCGCACGCTCCCAGGGGCTTAAGATGATGTAACGTAATTACTTTGATATTATCAATAATATTTAGTCAGGGATTGGCCGCTACCAAGACACAGCAACTCAAAGACTACAGCTTACTTGAGCACCGAGTTTTGTTTCTTAATACGTCACACTCAGTGATACAATCAAAAATATACGCTCAATAGAGCGTATTTTTTCAATTTAATTATTAAATAAAACAGCATCTTAAGAATAATCTTAGCGATTACTGTGGCTTAATAATATGAAAAGTATGAACGTTCGTGACTCATCTCGTGATTTGAACTGTACAGTAAAGAGCTTGATTATAAAAATAATTTAACAAGCTATGGATTGAAGCATTTTCAATTGGTAAGCAAAAAATATATACAGTGTGTAACAAAAATAAGTGATAATACTTTACTAATTTTTTGTATGGGGAGACTCGTGACGCTCGAGGCCTTGCCCATACAAAAGTGAAAAAAAAAATTTCGTCTTTCAGCGCTGCTACTTTCACGGTGAACTCTCTACAAGGAATACACACCCTAAAGTATTATCACTTATTTTTGTTACACCCTGTATATATTACAGTATTTTTTCAATCATTACACTAGCTCCTACTATTTTAATGACTTAAAATATTAAATAAATAATTTATTTGCAAGAATGTTGTACAGTTTGTGCTACATTGTAAGGACAGAACCCTTTTGAAAGGGGTATTAAACATAATATTTGAAGTACTGATGATGAATTAAATCACCGTGGCAATTATGCCTTTTATTAAAAAGGTCCAAACAGTAATTAAGGGCCTGTTTCACCACTTCCTGATAACCAATTAACTTGACAGATCAAGTATGGAGAATCTGTCAAAAAAGTTATGACTAGCCTATACGGCACTTTATCAGAAAGTGGTGAAATATGCCCTAAATCTCATAATACTGGTCTGGATTGAATAATGCTGTGTCCAATCTAAATATTATGTAAGCAGATTTTATCTAGCACGTCTGTCGTCTAGTATTGCTGCCATCAGCATCTATTAGTAACTTTTTGATTAAAATTGTTTAGATTTCGACACTGAAAGCCGCGGTGGACCTTGATAAACACAATCTTGGTGCGGTGTCTGATCAGTATGGTGAGAAGTTCCACCAAGTTATAGTGGTAGCAATGCTAGCTGATTTCTACTGGGAAATCAACCGCGAGACAACAGATAAAACTGATAAAAGAAAGCGACCTTCTAAATAAATATTAAAAATAAATACAAAATAATGTTATAAAGTTATTTTTTTAATTCATTTAAGAGTCCGGGTGCCATTGCAATTCTCATACAAACGTAATACCAAGATCATTTCCGATACGAGAATATTTACCATATTTGAGTTATTATTCAGCTTAAGATAGTAATTACCTTAAATTTACATCCTTTAGATCATCTCTTGTTAAGATTTTTGTATCTTTTTCATAATAAATATACGTATTTAATAAATATTTTCTATAAAAATGTTTAAATACTAGACGTGGTTGAATCAATCTGTAAACAGTTTTGAATTCAACTAAAATCAATTAAAATCTCATAAAAAGTTCTTGCTCTAGAATATTTCTCGTCGATCAGTGTAATAGCCATTAAAAAATCAATAATGATTATTAAAAATAATATGAACACAAATGAAATCGCTTTAATCTACAGTAATGAAGTAACAATTTGAAAATTTACGTTTTTTTTTTGCATAAATGGAGGCTTTTTGGCTGGGAAAATGACTGGAAATCAAAAGAAAAGTGAGTTTTATGTATAGCCAATTGATTGTCACAAGGTTTGGATTTTTTTTTAATTGTAATTGTCCTTATGTTACAAAATGTTAGTTATCGTCTACTTAGTACTCTATTATGAAGCTGATCTGTTGTTGTTGTGAAAAACAACCCGTCTAGAAGTTTTGTGTTGAGGCAGTTGCGAATGTGGAACATATTTCCGGCAAATATATACGATTTATATATACGTAGAAATATAACAATGTTATCTTGCAGAAACTAATATACCTGGACGTTACATATATATAACTTGGGTGATAAAGCCACTGATATTGTCTAGACTCTAGAGTGAAGACGTATTTTGAACCCCGATTCTGCTATATCTCGCACACGCTTCGATATTATTGCGATAAAGTCTCGATATGTAATATCAACTCGTCTGTTTCGCATTCTCAATTCTCAGAACTCCAAATCAATCGCGTCGTTCACGTTTGTCAGTTTGTTTGACGTACCTATATAAATATGTATGTGAATACCGTATAATAATATATCAAACAAACATTTTGCTGTTTGATAGGATCCAGACTAGGTCGAAACTGAGTCAATGTGGAATTTAAATCGTAAAGTTTTGGTACCGACCGAAATTTGGGGTTGCATTTGAATTACGCATTATAGGAAGGGGGTGGGAGGGGAGGGGGGGGAGGGCCCTAAAGTTAGGAAATCAGTAGTTACCACGAAAATTTTTTTTGGTTTTTGAGGTTATGTTCAATAAAATAACCGAAATAGTGGACTTACTACAAATTTAGTATTTTTTGTGTGTGGGCAAACTCGGTTCAAAGTATGTCTTATATTGTAAATAAACAGCTCCGATGCTGCGGGCATCTGCGGGAATGCAATGCCCTATCGCCCTTGCGTAACAAATTATAGGCACTTATTTGCACCTTGGCAAACTAGCTTATTATCTTGTGGAAACGCAGCCATTTTAGAAAACATTAACCAAATCAGTTTTGATTATAATAATTAAGTAATCCAATACGCAATTAACATAATTATTTTTATAAAATTCGCTATGCATAAGTCTAGTTACGCAACATGTTAACTATTGAGGCGCTTCAAATATCTACGGTATGTACTTAGATACACTTTATTCCAGAAATATTTATTTACTTTGAAGACACAGAGAAAATGTGGATATGCAACAATACAGTATGAAAAGCAAATGTGCATCAAAACGCAAAAATTGTCATAATCAATAGTGTATTATAAGTTAAAAAAAATACAAAATAATTTCTGCAGTGCTAGAAAATCGGCCAAGTGCGAGTTGGACTCGCGCACGCAGGGTTCCGTATTTTTTTTTTATTTGTTGTTATAGCGCCAACAAAAATTTGTTGAGTTCTTGAAAAGTTCTTAAGTTACAGCCTGGAAACAGGCGCACAGACGGACAGATGGACAGACTTCGAAGTCTCAGTAATAGGGTCCCATTTTTACCCTTTGGGTATGGAACCCTAAAAAAGTTAGAAGTTTTAAAGACGGTCAAAATTGGAAGTTTTAGGACTTTTCCCGGAAACGGTAAGTATTATAGAAAATGACCTCAGACTAATATTACGCTCATTAATGTATTTTTAGAAGATATCGTCGCATATAGTTATATATAGTGCACGTAATACGAGTATACGCTTTGACTATTGCGTACACACTGACAAAGCTTTGAGGATACAAAATCATAACAGTGGGCGTTTAATTCGAGCTGTTGGTCGAAAATCTAAGCTTTATGTAACCGAAAGCGTTGTCTATTCGAGCTGCTCCGAAACTTTGTCTATTGTTAATGAATACACGATTATTGAGCGTGTTTCGTCTAGAAAGCCTGCTCTAACCACGCTATTACCTAGCACGCTTAGGTTGTTATGCATGAATATTTAAGACACGTCTGAAGTCTATCAGGCGATGAATACTTTACACAGTGACTGTCTATCAAAATCGAACACCTTCCCAGCGATTTTTAATACTTTCAACTCTTTTCATACACACATACGGTGAAGTTTAAAAAATATTTTAAAATATTTTAATGCACAAATTTTGGAAGCTTAAATCACTCTCCTCTGTTGGCAAAATAGGAATCCCTTTTTTTACAGAGGTCTTTTTGATTGATTATTCTGTGTTATAAAAGTTTACCAATCGTGTTATACTATAGGTAATTCAAAGATAAAGACATGATGACTATAAACTTAAATTTCTTAGTAAAGCTAAGAAATCATTAATTGCTGCATCAGTCATTGCTGAGAAAAATTGATATCGCTACAGCCAAATTATCAAGAAGTCGCCTTAATTTTTACATTTAAGTTTGTGAGGCTATAATATTACCGATTTAAATATCACGTATGAATCTTAACTTGCTTGCAGTTTAGTATAAAGCATCAGTAATGGTTCCGTTATAGTTTCAAATACATAATTCCTAAAAGCGTTACGAGTGATATTTCGATACATATTTTTGATGAAATGGTATTTAAAAATAAAAATATAACAGCAATAATTGTAAGCACCAAAGCTAACTAAACTAGCTTCAATGTGGACCGCGTGTTTTTGGCTTTTCGTTCATCACTCACTTATACAAATTAGCCTGCCACTCGTTTACAAGCCGAAACCTAGGCTAAATTATTATGCTTCCGGCCGTATGCGCTCTTTGGCGGCTATACAAGATGACAAGAAAATTAAATAAATCGTTACATACATTTGCTTGTGATCTCGTGGTGTACTCGCCAAGCCGCGCGTTCGCGCCGCCACATATAAATCCTAACTAACTTTACCCCGTGTTTTACAAAGTATTATATATAGTACTTCATGTAGTTTTAATAATATTAACCATGGGCGTATATAAGGGGGGGGGGGGGGGTCCTGGGGGTCCGGATCCGGATCCAATCGACAATATAATATTATGTACCTACCGATTTTCATCGGTGTGGTACATGTATTTTTTTTCTATTTACAATATAATAATTATTATTATAAGTATATAATAATAATTATTATATTGTAAATAGAAAAAAAAATTCACCGGGAAAAACGAAGTTCACCGGGACAGCTAGTAAGCTGTCCCGGTGAACTTCGTGTCACTTAAAAACCTTCCCTGGACTTCTACGAATATTTTAAGACTAAAATTAGCCCAATCCGTTCAGCCGTTCTCGAGTTTTGCGCTTAGCAACACATTCAGCGACTCATTTTTATATTATACTCGTAGAAGATATACGCCCTGATATTAACCATAATACTTCAAAGACACCAAAGTACCTTGATACCATAGAAACGATACATGCGATATCCAACGTTACCGTTCAAAAAGGTAAAAGGTAAAAACCTAACGCGATATTAATTCGAGTGAGTGAAAAACATATTACTTGATAAAACATATTTTATCCTCGAGTGGTTTTCCGTTTGAAGTCGATTTAATCTTTTCATCACAACGTACCAGCAAATCAGGAGTAATACGGATTATAGATTGTTGCTACCTGAACACCGTTTGGTCCTTTTAAATGATTATGATCCAGCAACTAATAGGATATTTCACTGCTATTTTTTTATGCTAGACGGCAGCACTAGCACTGACAGTAAATAAAATGAAATCCGTTTCGAAATAATATCATTGTTTGTGGTTTAGACACTTCATAAAATACAGGACACAGAATAATTATATAATGTTGCATTGAAATAGTAGAGCAGAGGGTGCAGTAGATTGTTTCAAATGTAGATATGAGTTGGAACGTATGGAATTAGCTCCATATAGTATAGCGTTTCACAAAGATTCTGTCGGATCTGCAACATGTCGGATTTTGGTCGAATTATTTATTGTATGTGTTCTAATAGCGCCCTGTGCTCCGACCTTTGTGTAATAATTTCTATTTTACTATTTTAATTAAACACGCAGCTTTGTTCCATTTTCGAAAAATACGTTTCGAAATAATATCATTGTCTGTGGTTTAGACACTTCATAAAATACAAGAAACAGAATAATTATATTATAATGTTGCATTAAAATAATAGAGCAGAGGGTGCAGTAGATTATTTCAAATGTAGATATGAGTTGGAACTTATGGAATTAGCTCTATATAGACGGAGCAGTTTATGCCTATTAGGTTCAGTGCCTAACGTTTCTCTAAGCTGAGTGTTCTTAACCGCAATAACCGAAGTATTTCTATTTAGCTGACTGATAAATACCAATTAGTAGAAGTTCCAAACTCAGATCGACCTTCACCGAATTGACAATAGAATGAAAAATATCATATAAGTATATTCGAAAATAGATCAAGAATAGGTTGCCTAAAAACCTGGACCGACTATTTTAAGTATTTAAAAAATATATTTACGAAAAACACAATGTGTTATTGCATTAATTTATAGTGTTGCTGGTAAGGTATCATTTCTAGAAAGTAATCGTAAACTTGAGGAGCGTGTTGTATTTCAAAAATACCTATCTTTAAAATTTCAAACCACGTTTTAAAATAGGTGCATGAAATTTTGCACAGTTATAGTTTATAATTTATATGGTGAAGGAGTGCATCGAACTAATATTATTTTGAAATTATGCTTTTATCATACATTTTTTTAACAAATAAAACATAACACACACTACAACACACACACATTTTTAATTACTTACTAGAAATTGATGTATTTAACACATGGTTTTTTGTAAATAATAAAAAAAAGAAGTTAAACATAGTCTGCCCAGCTTTTTAGGCAAACTATAATTCTTGATCTATTTTCTAATATTTAGTGTATTTGTTACAAAATATTTTAAATTATCAAAGACATACAGTGTTTAGAGGGGAAGAGGGGATTTCGGGACAACCTCGAGCGTGTCAGATTAAGCTTGTATTATGTATGTATGTGTCTGTCTAGTTATAAAAAAAATTTAATCCACGTTGTGGGTTAAATTTTTTTTTGAATATTGAAAATAAATGTCATCGGATCTGTCAGATTAAGACGGGGAATGTACTTAACATTCCTCAATTCCCAAAGAAGCTTCCATATAAAGCACTGACGATTCAAAGGTTAGGTAAGCCTGTAGGGATATTTTAAAATATAAAAAATAAAGCTTCATATTTTCGTAACTAAGCTTCGGAGATATTTTATTTTTCACTAAACTAAATTATTTAGTCCTTGTTGTCTAAAACATATTTATAATTTACCTAAATAAGCAATTTTCCGAAAATATTTTCTTTTTCAAAACTTTAAAATGGCTGCAGTTTCCGAACCCACCGCTAAAATAAAAAAACGCTCTTATTTTTTATCAGTTTTACCTGATTTAAAAAACCTACTAGGCTCCATGACGCTCGAGTGACTACAGAAATCGCACCTTCTCCTCCCCTACTCTTAATTTTGAACTTATTACGTACATATTATTACTTAATCTATAGGGCAGATGACCCGGTTTTGGCCATTTTAAGAGATTCGTCGACTTTGATCCCTTCATAATCTATAGTTTTAGTTGTAAAGAGCATGATTGTTTAAAAAAAGTATTTAAAAATATGTTGTTCTTGCTTTGCAAAACATGTTTTTTAAGAAATTCAAATACGTAAAGAAAAATTTGAAAAAGAAAAAAAAAATGTCACTTTGTGCCACTTGTGGCCAGATTTACTCCATTTATGGCCACATTCCGTGCCAGTTTTGGCCACCAAAAAATAAAACACAAATATATGCATATTAATCTAGATTTATTTATTATTCATCTTAAAAATTAAAGAGATCAACATTGAGGTAAGTGCCTATCAATCTTTGATATTGGTTTTATATAATTGCAAACTTATTATATATTTCAGTTGGTATATATTTTTAATTAAGAGGAACTTTGGTTGTAGTTATTATAGTACCTACTCAGTCTTGATAAAAGGTGTCTTAAGTTGTCCTTTTATGACTACTTTTTTGAACGAATCTAATAGACCTTCCTTATTGATTGGAAATCCAGCACGAGCACAATCTTTAATCCATAAGACAATTTCTCTTTCTATGTCACTTCCAAGAACGGCCTGGGGTCCCACATGTCCAGATGTTTCTGGGGCTTTTCCAGAAAGTTTATGCCGCAAAGTAGTTCGAGGTACATTAAAGTCTCTACTAGCAGTGGCAACCGGCATCCCCTTTCTGATTGCGTTCAATGCTTGTGTCACTTTGTGCGGAGAATATTGAAATAATTTTCTTTTCACATCATCTACTTTATTTTTCTTCGGAAGCCTCGAAATTTTATTTTTCTGAAAATAGCGAAAACTATCAGAACACATATTAAAAAGTCAATAACAAAAACATGTGGCCAGAATTGGGGTTCCTATGGGCACCATCTTTGGCCAGCTGTGTGGCCAAAGATGGTGAATCTTATAATTTAGGTACCATTAGTGGCCACCTACGAATAACCTCACTTCTTAAAAGTGTGGCGGTAAAATAACTTTATTTCTACTGAGACAGTATGTTTCTTATGTAATATTAACATATACGTCCAAAAAATAAACAAAGATTCCGAAAATTACAACTGATTACTCACCCGCTCGCCTTATTGTTTTTGCTAAGAATAACCACATTTCACGACCATCTACAAAAAACCGGCCAAGTGCGAGTCGGACTCGCGCACCGAGGGTTCCGACAGCTTAAAGGTATTATAGACCTGAGTATTTGGTATGAATTTCAATTTAATACCTCTACGCGTTTATGAGGAAATGGGTAGTAAGTTTAAAATTATTAAAAAAAAATATATTATGTGATGTAACTAAAAATTTATGGTTTTCGTAATTTTTCCTTTATCTATGCTATAAGACGTTGCTTCGTACCAAATTTCAAGATTCTGAGTTCACGGGAAGCACCCTGTAGGTTTTGATTCCCTTGCAAGTGTCGAAAATTTGCGGCATAAACGGCTGTATCTTTTGATTGCGTTGGCTTAGAAGTTTGATTTTTTCACAGCTTCAAGGGACAGTAGACCTGAGTAATTGATATAAATTTCAGCTTCATACCTCCACGCGTTCCTGAGAAAAAGGGTCTTGACAGACGGACAGACGGACAACAAAGTGATCCTATAAGGGTTCCGTTTTTTCCTTTTGAGGTACGGAACCCTAAAAATGGTGTATTACGTCAAAGTGAAATTCGACATATCACCACTGTCATCGGTAAAAGTGTTGCCATATTTCAATATTTTAAAAACCGTACATCATAAAGTAACGTTATTGTCTATGCCTTAATAACACCGCTCGGAAGTCCAAAATGGCCAAAAAGGGGTCAGTGGCCAAAACCGGAGCATCTGCCCTACTACTATAGTGTTATAATTTGTCATTTAATGCAATTAATTATTATGAGTATAATTTTAAACATTTATAAAATGTTGCATGCTGTTTAGGCAGAATGTAAAATACTATATTGTAACATCTAATTATTATTTATTTATTGTAAATAAATAATAATTAGATGTTTGAGTTTGAGAATGTACATTCAAATTGACGACCTCTGTGGCTCAGTGGTGAGCGCGTTGGTAGCTCAAGCCGGGGGTCTCAGTTTCGAATCCCGCCGACGGAACAAAAAGTTTCCAATGTTCCCGGGTCTGGGTGTGTATTAAATATGTGTATGATATAATAAAAATCTTAAATATATTTATAGTATGAAAGTATTAAATATAATATTTTCGTTGTCTGGTACCTGTTACACAAGTTCTTTAGGTACTTAGCACGGGGCCAGACTGACGTGGTGTGAAGCGTCCGTAGATATTATTATTATTATTCAAAGCAAATAAACGATCTGGATAATATCTATCCGCGGTATTACAATACCTTGTCTTAACAATAGTAAACATTATTATCATCTCTTTATACAGGAATTAAAGTTTCAAATCAAAAAGAATGTTACTTAATTATTATTTGAAATAAGTATTTTAAACAACCTATTTAAAACAAGTATCACAAATACTTACGCTTTAGGTATCAATCCAAAGGTATCCACTATGCGCACTATTTACATAAAAAATTCCAAACTTTTATGAAACTTCAATTTTTTTCATTAATAAGTACCTAAAAAATCAAAGCATTTTAAAAATAATTCGAAATTAAAAAATAAAAATATATGTTCCTATTCTTTTTTTGAAATTTATAACTTCGTATCGGTTTCAAGCGGCTTCCGCGTTCGAATCAAAACAACCTACTTGACGGCTAGCTCAGGACCGTCTGGGGCGCTCTACCATTGGTCAATAGGAAGTCTCGGAATCGCACATGCGTGATGCACTTAATCCCGAACGCTTTTCCGATTGGTGCATGCTGCATTCAAAAGTAGAATAATCATATTTATTAATACTTACTCTGAGCAAAAATGTTGTGCCCAGATTTCCAAGAATGGTGCTTACAGTGCAAAGACAAATACTTTAAGTCTCTGGGAAATAAAAATATAATTGAAATAAAAAATAAAAAAAATCAACAACAAAAATATCTCACATAAAATTTTTTCGCAGTACCGAATGACATTCTACAAATTTACAGGCCTTTTATTTGTGTTAAGTACACGCTGGCAATAATTTTGTCAAACTGGATATTTTATAAATTGAGGATTGACAATTGAGTAATTAGACTTGGAACTTGGAAGTAATCGATCTTGTCTAAAATATTTTTCATTAGAGAGTTAGAGAAAATTTTAGAATAATATTTTTTATGAATTTAACATTTTTTAGGGTTCCTTACCCAAAGGGTGAAAACCCTATTACTGAGATGTCTGTCTCCAGGCAGTATCTCAAGAACCGCTATAGCTAGACTTCTGAAATTTTTACAGGTTGTGTATTTCTATGGCCGCTATAACAACAAATACTAAAAATAAAATAAATATTTAAGGGGGGCTCCCATACAACAAACATATTATCTTATTTGGCCTTTTTTGCTCGTAATCAATAATGGCAACTGCTAGGCATTTGAAATTTTCACAGCATCCTTAATTATATTTGTACTTTAATAATTAATAATAATATTAAAATAAAATAAATATTTAAGGGGGGCTTCCATACAAAAAACACAATTTTTGCCTATTTTCGCTCTACAACGGTACGGAGCCCTTCGTGTAAATATTGTAATCGTTAATATTTTTGGTATGTAAATATATTGCAGTAAATTTTTGTACAGGAACCTAGGTAATTACTATCTTAAGCTGAATAATAACCCTAATATTTTAAATATTCTCGTATGGGAAATTATCTTGGGAATACGTTTGTATGAGGATTGCGATGGCACCCGGACTCATAAAGAGGATTTTCCTAATAACTGCTCTCAGGTTTTTTTTTTAAATCTGATCAGATTTAGTATTAGCTCTCATTACCGACTTCTTTAATATTTCGTTCTTCGGTACCTTACTAATTACTTTAAGTTTCTTGCATTATAAGTAATATGTTTTATTATAATACTTATAAATATTCTTTTTTTTCATCTGAAGGGATATTATCCTAGTAGAGGTAAAACAATGTGGTGGTGAACAAATTCAGGTGAACGGTTCATTCGCGAGTAACCAAACGAATGAGACATGATGGTACAATGTCTCTTTTAAGGCGACGCCTTGATAATTTGGCTGTAGCGATATCGATTTTTCTCAGCAATGACTAAAGCTAAGAAATTAAAGTTCATAGTCAGTATTCATCATGTCTTTGTCTTTGAATTACCCATAGCATAACACGATTGGTCAACTTTTATAACACAGAATAATCAATCAAAAATACCTCTGTAAAAAAGGGATTCCTGTTTTGCCAACAGAGGAGAGTGACTTCCAAAATTTGTACATAAATTGGCTCAAGCATACACTTTAATTTGCCCATAGCTTATATGGAATTTATAATTTATGGTTTTTAAATTACGCGACAAATTTTTTTTAACCATTTTATCGCCCTTTCAAATTTTTGCTGTTCCATTGCTTGTTTTCTATGAGAGGCCGGGCTGGCCTCATAGAAAACGAGCAATCTAAAACATATCCAACACGGTTTTTTACTTTAACGCGGCGTCACCTTAACATTTTGGTCACACGTCGTCTTTCGGGATATCACTATTACATAATATTATAGTAGAAGATCCGAACTTAGATCGGCCTTCACCGAGCTGATAATAGAATTAAAAATATGTTATAACTTATAACAAATTTAGTATATTAGAAAATAGATCAAGAATAGGTTGCCTAAAAAAATCCTGTACAGACTACATTTAATTATTTTTTTAAAAATGATTTTCACAAAGCAGGCGGTGTTAAAACCCTTTAAAATATGAAACAATATTCTAATAGCGTTTTCGGTATCTAGAACTGCTCCGTGGCAGGGCAGGCTTGATGGATACGGATATAGCCGAACAAAACCGGTGATCTACAAAGCACTGGGAGAGCCATGCTTCGGCACGAATGGGCCGGCTCGACCGGTGAAATACCACGTTCTCACAGAAAACCGGCGTGAAACAGCGCTAGCGCTTTGTTTCGCCGAGTGAGTGAGTTTACCGGAGGCCCAATCCCTAAGCTCTTCTGATGCTGCGAGTGTCCATGGGCGACGGGAGTTGCTTTCCATCAGGTGACCCGTTTGCCCCCTTATTTCATAAAAAAAAAACTTATACTTATAGTACTAGTACAGTAAGTACGTAGTTTATGGAATAATTTAAACGTCGGCTATTATCGTATCCATTCGGCCTGCCCTGCCCCGGGGCAGTTCTAGATGCCGAAAACGCTATGAAATACAAACTTTCCTCAAGTTTCACCAGCAGGCAGCTGGACACTATAAATTGATGCATTAAATACCTCCTTTTTTTACAAAGGTACCCTAGTTTTATCACTTTTGTTACACCCTGTATAAATTTTTAACTTACCAAAAATATATTTCAAAAATGTATCTGATACGCGAATCCCTGTAGGCAATGCGGAGAAATATTAAACCAATGCAACGTAATCGTTTACTGTCAATCCTTCACCAACCGACGTAACCGTGAAGCTTAATTTACATGTTGTTTAAAATTTTACTTGTTTTATCATTAATGAAAAAGAATAATACATAAAAATATAGCAATATGTTAACAAGAACGCAGATTTTTTCTCTACATTTTAAATATTTTTTACTAATATTAAGTATAAGTAAGGAGGGTTTGTACTATACTAAATCCAAAATTATAGGATAATCATGACATAAAAAACCCGTTGCAATAACTTTACACGAAATTCCACTCTTTAAATTAGGAAATTCGGCCATGTGCGAGTTGAACTCACGCACGAAGGGTTCCGTACCCCTTAAATATTTAATTTATTGTGTTTTTAGTATTTGTTGTTATAGTGGCAACCGAAATACATAATCTGTGAAAATTTCAACTCTCTAGCTATTACCGTTCTTGAGTTACAGCCTGCCGCCTGGAGACAGACGGACAGACAGACGGACGGACGGACAGACATCGAAGTCTCAGTAATAGGGTCCCGTTTTTACCCTTTGGGTACGGAACCCTAAAAATCAGCGCTGCCACTTTAACATATTATCAAATTCCAACTCCATAAGTGCGAAATTATGTTTGTCAATATGTGTCTTTGTTTCCAACACACGCTTTTGTGTTCACAAGTCCTTGGGAAAAATATATAAAACAACATAATATGTTAAATGGGATAAAAGGATATTTCATATTTCCTTTTATCTCACAAAATGTATAATGTAGTTTCCTAGCTCAACAATGTACTTACATTAATTTCTGCTCGAACTAAGTTACCAACAACTACGTACTTAGTGTTTTACTAAATAAAACAAATCTTTATCAACACAGCATCAAACAACGGAATTATTACATAAATAGATGACGCCCAAATTCGTTAATCCGAATTTTGGTGCAGCAGAGTTGCGGGCGTCCGTCCGAACCGTCCATTCCATCTATCCATTCCATCTATCCGTCTATCCTTCCGTCCATCTATGTACCAGTAGGCCAGTTATAGGCTGCTCTAACAACGCAATTTCTCGTTTGTTAGAGCAGGACGCGGCATTCTCGTACGATTGTTTGAGTCTCAAAACGGTTTCAGATTTCAGCAAAATCGGTTCAGCGGCTTCGCCGTTAAAAGGTAACAGATAGATACTTTCGCATTTCTAATATTAGGACGAATATTAGAAATGCGAAATAGGATGAATGGACGGCGGTAACCCTACTCTAAATAGGGTTCAGTAGTTAACCAAGTTTTGTTGATTACAGAACCCTATAACGGAACCCTAACGAGCTGATTTTTTGTATATTGATAGATTAATAGTAATTTTATTATCTATATTATAATTAGTAGAATAAGAGTAACATTGTTCTGCAAATAAAACAATCCATATTTTAGGACAATCAAGTCAAAGTATGAAATCCTGTCGCAAATAAAAATGTTGTTCGTCATATTATCAAAATGAAGCTACTAACAAAAAATTTGCTTGATAGTAATCAAAAAAAAATGTTCTAGGACTCCCGTACTACTAGGTATTTAACTCAGGATACCTAAAGAGTCTATTCAGTACCCATACAAACGCTATATAAGTATACAGAATCCTTTCAAGTTTATATTTTATGCATCTCTGTGCAATGTGCATGTTTAATCACAATTTAGCCTGCTAATTGCATTGTAGATGCGTGGACTCAGAGTAAGGTACTGAGATCCAATCACGCTACGGATCAACCTAATCTAATTTGTACATCTCTTGACAGCCTAATTTAGTATATTGTAGCAATGTATGTTACAAGTTTTAGAAGACATTACAAAAATGATACCAATCATTAAATTATAAAAAATGGCATCATTTTTTAATGTTAAATCCTAAATAGGAAGTTGGAGGCTAGATGAGGTTAAGTTGACGTTTTCCTGACAACTATCAAGACAACGACATCTCCTCAAAAAAAAAAAAAAAACCAGACTGCGTTACTAGGTACTGAAAAAGCAGTTGTGTTTTTAAACTTCTATAAATATACATAATTATTTTTATTTCGTAAAAGTGGTGAGAAATCAATAATATTATTATTATCGGACTTCTAAATGAAGACTCGCATCTATTATTGTAAGAAAATGTAAATTGGATCATTTGAACAAGTGAAAGTCGTAGCGTAGTCCGTAGTTCTATTGTTATAAATAGCTCAGTTCATCCTTCGTCTATTTCAGGCACAACGATTAGTCTTACCCCTGACAGTACTATGACCCTTACGACAACGAAATAAGGATTCATATGAACTCCGAGGAAAAATAATTGATAAAAGTTAATGAAAATTTACCTGATGTTGTATTTTTGATTGCCATGAAAAGATATATTTACGCCAAAATCCCCTCACTAATAAAAATGCCCATAACGTAATACGTATATTATGTATACTTCTCCATTTTTTTTACTTTTAAGGGATCCGTACCCAAAGGGTAAAAACGGGACTTCGCTATCTGTTCGTCTGTCTCCAGGCTGTATCTCAAGAACGGATGTAGCTAGACAGTTGTTACAGAAATAGAAAAAAATAAAACAAAAAAATAAACATTTAAAAACAAAAAAAAATAAACATTTAAAGAACATTAACATATTTTATACAAAAATCGCCACATTTACGGTATGGAACCTTCGTTGCGGTCCAACTCGTACTTGGCCGAATATTTCCTTTCATAACATATAAAACGTTATAAAAGTATTTAGGCAAGGATAAAACATTGATCATGAAATCATTAAACATGATAAAACAAAGATCGTTTGTAAAAATATAAGTACGTGCTCGAAAGAGGACGAGCAAATATTAAAAAGAGTAATTTAATCGAATATCGTTGTGGCGCGCCTCGACCGCCGCGGAAACCTCAAAGCGAACTATATTCATGAAAAAGGGCAACAAAGCTGAAAGCACGTTCCGTTTGCTCTGATCAAATTCCAATATGGGCGTTGTATTTATGGAAAATGTAATTCGGATTGTTTAGCAAACGTTTAACAGGAATTAGTGGCAATCAGAAAATAATTCCATGGTTTTACAAGTATACTCAATTGTTTGTGTTTGATACATAATAATATAATATAGTGTTTTACTACGAATTATAAAAACTAGTGTTTTTGTTAAAATTATATTTTAGTAAATATTGGAAACAGCTGGAAGTGAAAATCCACTTTGAATTATTAAATTTGATAGTAAATATTAAAACAAATGTGATTTTCTACTTGTAGTGTTTGTTTATATTTATTTAAATTCACGTCGGACACATTGAGTTAGCTGAAATCATTTCATCAAAGCATGCGGAAGCTCAAAATGATCACTTTAGTTTTGAGTTATAAAGATCTTATATGGTCGCTATTAAGCATATTTTGTGTCACACCCACATTTTTTTTTTTGTTGAGTTATGAATGCAGTCTTGTTCTTAAATGATCTAAAGAACATGACTGCATTCATAACTCAATGCGTATTTTTTTTGTAGGATGATATTATGCTTGCAGTTTCCATATTATATGCTTACTATCTTTAAATTATACAAGGTGCAACAAAACTAAGCGTTATACTTAAGGGTGTGTATGTGTTCCTTGTAGAGAGTTCACTGTGAAAGTAGCAGCGCTGAAAGATCATTTTTTTTCACTTTTATATGGGAAAAATCGTGACGCTGGGGCGCTTGCCCATACAAAAGTGGTATTTTCGCGCTGCTACTTTCACCTCCTCTACGAGGAACACACACACCCTAAAGTATTATCACTTAGTTTTGTTACACTCTGTATAATAGTGACGGTCGGCGAGATCCGACTACATTGTTTGATGTAAACTCCGTGTCAACCCGTGACAGCACATGGCGGTCTGAAATCCGGCACAAATCGAGTGAAGCTGGCCCACACTTCACACCCGCGATGATTGAGAAGTGCACTCTCCCCGGGGAGAATGGGGGAAAATGGACCACACGCTGTTCAGGTGGAATCTAAATACGAAACGAAGTTTTGTTTCATAAAAACAATCTTCTGTAATAGATATAGATATCATTGTGTAATAGTTAATTGTAACATTTAATTTTCATACAAATGTATAAATAAAATAGATAACGCCAGTAACTCCATTGCGCTGAAATTATTTTGTCGAGCAAAGACTAGTGTTGGTAAAAATAGCATTAGCAATAATTATTAATTGTTAAATGTCCATTAGCAATAATTTAATTGATCGTACTTGCAAAAAACATTCGATTGCTATCGTGCGCAGCAATAGTGCGCGATCATGAAAAAAAACCGGCCAAGTGCGAGTTGGACTCGCCCATGGAGGGTTCCGCAGCAGCAATAAGGTGTATCTTTTTGAAATTAAAAGGTTTTTGATTTATTTTTATATTTCAGTTCATTTAATGAAAGTAAGTAGTAGTAGGAGGAGGGGGGGGAACGACGACGATATTTTACAACTTTTGAAGAGTCTCTCTCGCAAACTATACAGGTTAGAAAAAAGTCATATGATTTTTAAAGACCTATTCATAGATACCCCATACGCATAGGTTAGATGAAAAACATTTTTTTTTGTTTCAGTTGTACCTATTTTTAATATTTTTTCCATTTTTATTTTTCGTATAAAAATCTTAATGCGGTTCACAGATTATAAGTTTATAAGTTTATTTATGTACGGAAATAACAAATGTTTTATTAAGCTATTTTATACCTATTTAAAAACATTTTATTAAAAAATATAACAAAATAGCCTAACCTGGATAAATAAATAAATATTACAAGTGGGAAGTATCACATATTCCTTAGTTGTAGTTTAAGGGATTCAAACTAGGCATATACCTAAGTTTTAAATGAGTAGGCAATATAAAACATATTTTTGCTTTCATAATTCCTAAAATTAGTTTCATAAAGAGCAAAATTATTAAACATCCTGTATCGGTTGCGAGTAGCATAACATCTGAAAGATAGTATGCAAATTATTTTACTTTAAAGCCAAGTTAAAAATACCTATTATGTTACATTACAAAAGCCGATTTTTTACATAATATGCAATTTGGTGATATGTTTTTTTATACCTTTATGTATTGTCATAGTAAGAATAACACTCCTCCTTTAGCGGTGGAGCTAACGCTAAGAACTCACAGAGCGGTTTACATCTACTTACCAAGTTTCAACAGTATAGCTCTTATAGTTTCGGAGAAAAATGGCTGTGACAAACGGACGGACACACAGACATGACGAATCTATAAAGGTTCCGTTTCTTGCCATTTGGCTACGGAACCCTAAAATCACGTCCGCGGTGCTAACTGTTAAAGAATTGCTATTTTTCACTTGATTCAAAATAAAACTCGACGGGAGCGGTACTATGCGAACCGATAAATTTTCACGATGCCGCGTTTTTAGCAAACAGCAAAACAATCATACGTAGCATGCTATGACATTAAAATTAGCATGTTAATGAATTTAATAGAAAATAGCATTAATTCCCATTATTAGGAAAGACCTTACATTTTTCGCAACAAAATGTCCTTTCCCAACATCTCCATACTCATCTAAATATTTGGTTCAGCCGTTTCAACATGAAAGGTAACAGACATGAACACTTTCACATTGATATTATGAATATGGATATCGAATTTTAGATTAGCATCGGATCGTATATCGGTCCAATTAGTTTTGCATACATTATTGCTCAGTCGACTTGTGTCTGCTGAAATTCGAAAACATTGTTTACCTCACAACGGTAAATTTAGACGTCTGTATTCGCTAATGGAAAATCAGTTTTGAGCAGCGACACATTTCAAGTTTTAACATAAAATCAAGTCGAATTTGCGTGGAAGCTCGTCCCGAACATGTAACAATAGCGACGGTTGATAATTTAATTCTGATGCACACAGGTTTCTGGCAACGAGATATAATTAAGTTTCGTGCTATTTAGGTCCATGCGGCTTTTGTTTGGTTTAAGGCTATAGTTAATTTTTAAACACAAACGTATGCATATTTTACTAGTTACCGAGGTCGCTTCGAAGTACGGAGCTTCAAACGAGGTTGCTACGAGGCTACGTTGCTCTGTGTCGCGTAGTTACGATCTACGTACTTCTAGGATCCGTAGCAACAAACTACGTAGCTCTAAAAGCCGTAGCTTCGAACTACGTAGCTTTACAATTCGTAGCTACGAACTACGTAGCTCTAAAAGCCGTAGCTACGAACTACGTAGCTTTACAATTCGTAGCTACGAACTACGTAGCTCTACGATCCGTAGCTATGTCTACGTAGCTTAGCTCTACGATCCGTAGCAACAAACTACGTAGCTCTAAAAGCCGTAGCTTCGAACTACGTAGCTTTACAATTCGTAGCTACGAACTACGTAGCTCTACGATCCGTAGCTACGTCTACGTAGCTTAGCTCTACGATCCGTAACAACGAACTACGTAGCTCTGCGATTCGTAGCAACGAACTACGTAGCTCTACGATCCGTAGCTCCGTCTACGTAGCTTTGCTCTACGATCCGTAACAACGAACTACGTAGCTCTGCGATTCGTAGCAACGAACTACGTAGCTCTACGATCCGTAGCTCCGTCTACGTAGCTTAGCTCTACGATCCGTAACAACGAACTACGTAGCTCTGCGATTCATAGCAACGAACTACGTAGCTCTACGATCCGTAGCTCCGTCTACGTAGCTTAGCTCTACGATCCGTAACAACGAACTACGTAGCTCTGCGATTCGTAGCAACGAACTACGTAGCTCTACGATCCGTAGCTCCGTCTACGTAGCTCAGCTCTACGATCCGTAACAACGAACTACGTAGCTCTGCGATTCGTAGCAACGAACTACGTAGCTCTACGATCCGTAGCTCCGTCTACGTAGCTCAGCTCTACGATCCGTAACAACGAACTACGTAGCTCTGCGATTCGTAGCAACGAACTACGTAGCTCTACGAGCCGTAGCAACGAACTACGTAGCTCTACGAGCCGTAGCAACGAACTACGTAGCTCTACGAGCCGTAGCAACGAACTACGTAGCTCTACGAGCCGTAGCAACGAGCTACGTAGCTCTACGAGTAGTAGTTACGAGGTCCGTAGTTTTACGCCGCGTAGTTGCGGATAACGTAGCTCTACGTACCTTAGTGACGGACTACGTAGCTCAACAAACCGTAGATATTGATTACGTCGAAACTGCGATGTATTTGAACTGCATTACTTCGAAACATACATTTTCATGCGGGCACTATAACTTTTTCGTGACAGCAATTTCCAAGTTTATGCTTTACCTACAAAACAGTAACATTTATCATACAGAGTAGAGTACTAGCGTTCACGCAATGAATTACTTGCTCGCATGAAATTTTTTACGTGCATTTTATTTAAATCAATGCTCATTCATCATTGTAAGCTATGATATAAATAATCCATACAATATTATGAATGCATAATATGTTGTAACCTTCTCACGCTTAAACCACTGAACCGATTAAAGGAACTATGTATTGAGAATTGAGATGCTACGACTTATGAGTCCTGGAAAAGAGTGTATTGATAGTTTGTATCCCGGCAAAATGTACGTTATACGTTTACCGGCGCAACGTGAGACAACTAGTAGTAAATTACGCTACACTTTTAACTCAATATTTGATACTACCTCTAGATAACGCCTACAACTCTGTGGCACCGAAATCTGTTAATCGCACGGGAACCGTACATTTTTGTAGGATAATAATATTATATTATGTACTAGTTGTTGCCCGCGACTTCGTCCGCGTAAACTTTAGTTAAAGGGTATATTAATAGTAATTCTATATGAATTTCAAGGAGTCCCGTCGATTTCTCATGGATTGCATCATCAGATCACCACTTTTGTGATCATGTTACCGAAATCGGGCTACATCTCATACAACAACAAAAGAATTTTGAAAATCGGTCCACAAATGGCGTAGTTGTCCGAGAACAAATACAAAAAAAGTAAAATATATCATTTTCATTTTCGGAAGTCAGTTAAAACAGTAGCCTAAGTTATTCCTTACTACATCATGCTACCTGCCAAAAAAGTCTCGTCAAAATCGCTCCAGCCATTTCGGAGACTAGCCGGAACAAACAGACGGTCAACAGACAGACATACAGACAAAAATTGTAAAAAATGTTGTTTTGGTATATGTAGCGTATAAAAAATTCATATGCATGTAGTAAATAACGGTTCTTTCAATATTACAAACAGACACTCCAATTTTATTTATATGTATGTATGTATGAATGTATAGATGTATAGATGTATAGACGTATAGATGTATAGACGTATAGATGTATAGATGTATAGAAGATGTATAAATGTATAGATTTACCAAAGATTCAAAGTATCTCCATACTGAGCATCAAATAGGCGGGAAGAGGTAACAGACAGGTACACTTTCGCATTAATAGTACATATTATTAGTATTGTTTGTTGCCAACAATCATAATGAGGCAGATTTGGCTAGAATGGCGTATTGACATTATCCGAGTAATCGATTGCCGCATTGAAATATAATGTCTCGTGTAATAAATGCGAGCGATTAATTAGATACACCAATTATGAATACTGTAGCTCAGGGGCTCCCAAACTGTGCGCCGCGGCGCCCTGGTGCTACTCTTTACAAAATACACGAAGAGTCTAAAATATGACGTACACGGTACAGGTAATCTACGTTGTTTTTACCAGGCTGTGCTAGATGGAATGTTGTGGTTTTACAGTACAAGTCCTTCAGGTACTAGCACGGGGCCAGACTGACGTGGTGTGAAGCGTCCATAGACATTGATATTAAGATCAATGCTCACATTACAGCAAAACGCATTGATACAATGAGATGTTTTTTTAATGACCGATTTAAAACTGTAGTTTAAAACAACGCAACAAGATACGACAAATCTCATGTGTGCATGTGATGCCAAAAAACCATAAAGATTTTCATCAAAGATTTGCTTTGTGTGAGGATATACACTATCTTGAAAAGTACACAGTTCCCATGGAATAGTGTAAGTACTACAGCTGTAAGTAAGTGTACTACTTACTTACAGCTGTAGTACTTTAGTACACTATTGTTGGATAATGTAAGTACTGGAGCAACGCTAGTGCAGTATAAATGTAATACATTCATCGAACGTTCCAGACCAGAGCGTGATTAGTACGGTGATCGCACAATTAGCCGATTATCTGAACAATGGCGGACTCCGGCCAACACACGAGCCGACCCGGCGCCTCCACACATTCCCGCCGTCAGCTCATCGGGAAACTATTTAACCACATCCATTCCGAAATTATAAGTAGTAGTAACCAACCTTTAAACAATCCATACCAATATTATAAATGCGAAAGTGTGTCTGTTCGTCTGTCTGTCCGTTACTGAAATTTGGTATGAAGATAATTTAAGTCCCGAGAAAGGACATAGGATACTTGCTATCCCGGAAAATGTACGGTTCCCGTGCGATAAACAAATTTTGTCAAAAAATATAAATTTTACAACTGCAGACGTTTGCATAGGCCAAAGCCATCGCTTACCATCAGTTTATCTGTCGAAAGAAATATACCATTAAAATTACTTCTGACAATATCTAGAACGAATAAATATTTGGTTCGAATAAAAAAAATATACTTAAGCCGAGTTTCCGATGCATGGAGGCGGTTTCTTGCGTCGGAACGGGAAATTTCACAGCGCGTTGCATCGGAAATAGTCCGGAAAGGGGAACTAGCTCGAGTCAATTTGCATCGCGATCTTATACGGTATCCGATGGAGCTATCCGACGATAAAGTATCGATAATGAAGCAGTTCACTTTATGGCCTTTTAGATATACGACGGAACACGTTAAAACTTTTTATAGCTATATCGGAATAGATGGCCAGAGACTCGAGGGAGTAGCTTGATGGGATATAATTATAATATCAAACTTTAACCGATTGTGTTACTTACACAAAACATTGACGCCCCCCAAAAATGTAGTATTGTAAGCAACAACATCAAGGGATTCGCTGGCATGTGAATGAGTGACGGTGTGTTATTGTATTGTTTTCCGAAAATGTTGTTTAATTTGGTTTTTAATATTGGTAGAATATTAACATTGCCATTACATATTCGTCATCATGCACAAGTGTGAGCAAGTTATACAACTTCCAGAAACGTCATATTTTGTGTTCCCTCCAAAACTCCATCGAAAGTTTCAGTAAATCGCTTCTACCACAGACATACATCAAGATAGATACCGCATGTCGCTCCATTTGTATGAAAACGAGCGTGCCACTTTTTCATAGCTACTGTGTCGATGTCGTACCGATGATAAGAAAAGTGCCCATTATCTAGGCCAACGTTTCTATTTGAATTTCTACAGCTCAATATGGCACTTTTAGGCATTTAGGCATTTTTAAAATTCCGATTGACGTCCGATTCCGATAGCAGACTAAAAAACAGACTTTCGAAAGACGAGCCTTGCTCGTCGCTTGGGAGCGCGATATGGCACGCGAAGTACATACACATGCGGTATCTATCATGATCTATGTCTGTGGCTTCTACCAATTTACTGAATCGACCGACTTGACTCTTTGACTGCATTAACTTTCATTTAGACTTATATATATATAACTAGCGGCCCGCCCCGGCTTCGCACGGGTGGACATTGATTTTGAAATAAAATTTTTTCAATCTTTATTTCTTAGTCAATCTTATGTTAAGCAGAACATAAAAATGGTTTACACTATTTAGCATGTAACCACTATATTATAATTATTATACACATTTTTATTGTATTTTTTTTAATATTTTAAGTTTTATGTTTGATTATTTTATCCTTACCTACAGAAAATACTATTATTTATACTATTTTGCAATTTCTAAATGTATTTTTTTGTTTAAAGTATTTTATGTTTTTTTTGTAGCTTTATGCTTTATTATTTTATGCTTACCTACATCATACATGCGTAAAATATTTTATTAAAATTGGGTTAAAGCTTCCCTGTAAACGATATTTGATGTTGTTTTATTTTGTGGCAGCAAAATAAATTGATTATCAGCAGCTCCAACTCGGGATAGGCCAACGTATAGTTGACCATGAGTAAAACATTATTTTCGTAGATCGATACCTACTAATTTGAAAGTCTGACCTAATTATACTTCCATCGGCATCGTGGGTATCGCAGACACAATAGATCTTCAATAATTGTTATGCTGGCAGCCGGCTGCCGCTATTGGAGATTTATAGTTATAGAAATTAATTATAATAGCAATCAAAAATAATAGTCATTCAAAACGTAATGAATTAATGAAGCACTATAATATTATCCCATCAATGAAGCGGCACCCGGCTGTCGCATAACTATTATATTATAAATCTATTGTGTCTGCGATTCCCATGATCGAGGTAATAATAATTAATATCTACGTGGACTCTCTGGGGCGAGCCCACCGACGACGCCCAATTCGCAACGTGCAGCAGAAATCGTAATATTTTAATTTCACCATAACATTAAAACCAAACGTCTAATTTTAATCATTCAAAGACCAAATATTATCTACATTAACTGTACTTAGTAATGAAATAATTTATTTTGATAATAATTAATGCCATGAGTAAAATAAAGGCATTTAAATGTAGTCCAAAAACATTTCAAGATTTTTTGATTAAAAAATGGTTATTGTGCCTTACTCAACATAGATAGGTATAGTGTGTCGCGGACTTTTTTGTAGATATTTAAAAGATCTACAATTACTTAGAACATTTTATGGTTCTATCTTTTATAGTTTAGGCAGCGTACGCGAAAAAAGTAACATTTCTGGTTGATTATTTACACCTTGCGTCTGAAAATCCCAAATATCTTACGGAACCCTATTTTTTCCAAAATAAAATTTAGCCTGTGTTCAGCAAAATTAATGTAGGATTCCAATGGTAAAATAATCTTTCAAATCGGTCCAGTAGTTTCGGAGCCTATTCAAGACAAACAAACAATCAAATCTTTCCTCTTTATAATAGTAGTGTAGAATAAACTAAAACCTAAATAGGTAGAACGATGCTAATTATTAGAAGAATATTGTATTCCCGCCATTCACACACACACTGGACATGGTTATAATTATAGCCGTAGCTCCATAATAAGAAAAAAACGGACCAAGTGCGTGTCGGGCCACGCGCAAACTAGGGTTTCGTAGTACCGCTAGTTTTTGATAATTTTCATAATATGTTCAATAAATATACATATTTTATAACGTGTTTTACACGACTGACATAACATCATCTCATGTTCCGACTTTCGTTAAAATGAATTTGAACGAAAAGTTCCTAATTTGTACTTCACCAAATACATTTTTTTTAGTTGTACGACTATTACTCAATAACTTTTGAAATCTTCTTAGCCGTGATAGTTTTCCTTCTAAATTCAGCATATTTCCTACTCCCGTGAATTTATTCACATTTCCAGAAACAACTGTTTAGCTGGTAGAAGGGGTGGACAGTGGACTCTAACGATTTTTTCCACTTTAAAACTTAATATTTCACAAACGGATCCCTGAATCGGAAAATGATCTATGAACACTTATAATATTTAAAAAAAAACCTAATAAACGACACCCCACACCATGTAGCGAGGTACGGGCGAGGTACCCTGGAAGAGTTTCATACTTAAACTGGAAAATGGAGCGGAGAGAGTTGCGGGGTGAGAGGGGAGGCATTCCGTTCATAAATATTACGGAAAAAAACTAAAAAGATGTCGCCCTTTCGGAGGTTAGGCTTTGCGCAGAGTCTTTTAAAGGTTCATAAATCTACCTATTTTTATTTTATTTATCACGAGCACTCTCTCAAGGTCAACGGGTAAAACTCCGGCAAGGCTTCGGTGCTTGTGGTTAATCCGTAAGCTTGTAAATCGATTTATCAATTAATCTATGTTTCCTTATATATATCCGTTGCGAGAGTGCCGTATTTACTTAGCTAACAGGACATTGTAAAACTTGTCCCAGGCACTACAGTACCTATATCAAGAGTCGTTATTTCGCTTTGAAAATAGTGTATAATAAATTATCCACAACGGATGCTAAGGCCCTGTTTTTTTAACCGACTACGAAAAAAGGAGGTTATATTATAGTTATATTAGTACTAATTAGTATGTTGTTATTTATTTAACTAATGATAAAGGACCTAAGTTTATTACAGTACCTGAATTAAACGGTCGAGGGTGGCCTCAAAGAGTTTTCATAAAGCAGGAGAGCTTTTATATGAAAACTCTATACTTTGAAAGATACGAGAGTTATTTTTATTTGAAAAATGAAATAAGTTATCTGAGAGTCCTTTGACGTCTGTTTACAAATGAGTGAATGCGTCTGAAAATACTCGGTATTTAGTGAATACACAGACTTTGACGCAAGTCAAAGAATTTTGCATTGAAGAATTAAAAAGAATGTTTTATTTCCTCGTATTAAGAATTTCATTTTCAATGTTATAATTATACTAGCTTTTGCCCGCGGCTTCGCCCGCGTGGAATTCTGAGAACGACATAATTTCAGGAAAATACATAACTTTTTGTACATAAGGACTCTGAGCCATGTAAGGCCAATCTAACGGAAAAATGCTTGTTATTCGTTTATTAACTAAATAAATTAAGAAAACAAATTATCAAGTAATGCTCTGTTTCATAAGGTATCATATTATAAATCTCTTTTTAACCAGCTTCAATAGCAATTCAATAAACTTAAGTTTTGCTAAGCTCTTCCAAATGGCCTTCCAGGAACACAGCTCCAAACAAGGCCAATGTTATACATCAGTCGCTTAACTTGAAAATAGAGTTACAATTATTTATTTATTTCCTTTTACTTTAACGACATTATAATTTCTTTCAATATATTTATATTATATAAAAAACTATAACGAACATTGCTTGAACATCACCTTATAACTAAGAATATATAAATGGAAATTTTCTAAAAGTAGTAACAATGAGTATCACATTGACACCTTATAACTAATTGCATATTATGCGTTTTATAATACAATCAATTTTTTTTCAATCTAAAATGGCTTTCTTATTAATGATGTTTAGATGTTCCTTGTAAAGTTTATGTTCCCTAGCAAGGCCAACTATCAAATCTTTGGTTGGGCCTTATAAGGAACCACCGGTCTGCCTAGGAACATTACCAATATTTTAACGTAAATCGAGGCAAAAGTTATACGATAATATAACTATACGTTAATCCCCTGCAATAAAATTTGAGATAGATATAGGTTATGTAACTAAAAACTAAAGTTTTTCAGGGTGCGAAAATTACAATTGTAGCCTCGACAACCAAAGTCTACAAACAGTGAGATCTCACTGCCACAATTGCGGCGCGATCGACTCGCCGCCGCGTTTGTGGCCATAAGTTTGATGGATCTAAGTGTGTAGTAGAAGGAAAATATCTATACATGACGATAACTGCGACTTTTTGATAGTTGGCCTTCAAAGGAACATGGCCTTACATGGCTCAGGGTCCTTAATTATGAAATATAGCCGTAGTAAATATGCTGGTTAAATTATGATATTAGATGGCACTCAAGTAGCAAAATGTTCATATTTGTTGACATTTTTGAAGTGAAAACTTCTTTAGCGGCGTTGAGCACTTTTGTGGGATGCCGATTTATTCACATCCGCGGATGCGGATGCGGATGCAGATGTTTCGGATCCTACATAAATATAGTTTATAAAATGAAAAAGTATTATTTTAATTTTTAATTAATGTGTTACAAAATAATAGTACAGGTTCCTTAGAACAATTTTTTTAATTAATATCAAGCTAATTTTTGTGAGTAGCTTCATTTTGAAACCCATTTTGAATAGAACAATCCATATTTTAAGACCATCATAATCGAAATATTACATCATATTTATCTTTGTTAGCTACCACTTTCGCAGAGGAAATTGTTGTTCCTTTTATCAAAATGAAACTGCTTACAAAAAATTACCTTATTAGTAATAAAAAAAATTGTTCTAGGGAACCAGTACTATAATTATACTTTTGTATTAAAGAGATATTAATTTGTAAATGAAAATTACATTAATTCCCCTGTATTGACCTCTACCACTTTTTTGTTAGTAAGTACACGAATTTATAAATAGGAGCTAAAAGCATTATACTTAAATTATTTAATAGTAATAATGCCGCTTTTTATTAAATAAGAAGCACAAACAAACACGTAGTGATTAATTTACACAAGACAATAATTAATGCACCACAATAAACGCGTCGGATCCTGTGATCGTTTTTAGAGTTTATGGGATCTCCCTTTATACACCAAGCGGGGATAAGTCTTTTTATATTGCGTCCACTCCACCGTGTTTGGTGTCGTTGGATAGGGTTTTAAAAAATATTACGAGTATTATTATTCGAAGAAATATGAAAAGTTTTAAAGTGGAAGAAATCGTTAGTGCCCAGTGTCTCCCCCTTCTACCAGCTATTAGCTAAACGGTTGATTCTGAAAAATATGTGGAAAAATTCACGGCAGTAGGAAATAATTATGCTAAATTTTAAAAGAAAATTATGTTATATATTTCACATATTATATAATATTGCTAAATTTTAAAAGAAAATTATGTTATATATTTCACATATATAATATTAAATTATATTATATATGTGAAATATTATGCTAAATTTTAAAAGAAAATATACGGCTAAGAAGACTTTATAAGTTATTGAGAAGTACACAGGAATTTTTCGTTCAAATTCCTTTGAATGTAACTGAGATGATGTTGTTAGTAGTGTAAAACATGTTATAATTGTACATTCATTGACGATACAAAACTTAACAAAAACTGGCGGTACTACGGTACCCTCTATTGTGCGTGGCCGATACGCACTTGGCCGGCTTTTTCGCTCCCATTGGTCATTAGTCACGCGCAAACGGCACGCGCCATTCACAGACCCCGCTGCTTTTTTTTCTTGTCGCAACTCGTATGACATTCGCATCCGCATAAAAATCCGCATCGATCTAATGAGGATGCGGATGCAGATGTGGATGTCCAAATATATGCGGATGCTCCGCATTTGCGGATGCGGATGCAGATATTCGCAACATCCCTGGTAAAAACTGTGAATCTCGCGTCAGATTTTCGTGCTGATCGAAAAACCGTAAGACGGTTGAAGAGTAGTGTTGTAACATCGAAATCGATTAATCGAACAATCGATTGTTTTTTTTCGATTGTCGAAATTTTTTAATCGATTGTAAGGGTTTCGATTAATTAAAACAATCTATTTTTTATAAATCAATTTTCATAAAAAATGGGTTTAAAAAATTTGTCAGGCTTTCGATTAATTAAAAAAATCGATTTTCATAAAAAATGGGTTAAAAATTTAATCGATTGTAAGGGTTTCGATTAATTTAAAAATTGATCTAAAAAAGATCGTTTTTTTATAAATCGATTTTCATAAAAAATGGGTTAAAAATAATGCACAACGTTAATAATCAAGTTTTCTGCCGGCACTCCCGGAGTGCAACCCGTCTTTTTTTATATAAAAATGTACACTATGTTACTTCTAGTACCTCCCACAATATGTATACAAAGTTTTATGATGATTCGTCAAGTAGTTTTTGCGTGAAAGCGTAACAAACATCCACGCTTTCACATTTATAATATTAATAAGGGCCTGTTTCACAACTTTCTGATAAAGTGCCGAATAGGCTATTTATAACTTTTTTGACAGATTCTCCATACTTACTTACTTGATATGTCAAGTTAATTGGTGGACAGCCTATTTGTCACTTATCAGGAAGTGGTGAAATAGGCCCTAACTAACATTTTACAACATAAGAGCAATTAATCATTTTTCCCTTATAATTTGTACAAACCTTGTAACTTACCGAATTTAACATCTAGCTAATATTTCTATACACAGAATTTATATTTTTTGTTTTTAAATCATTTTCCCGATTCTAAAGCCTCCTTTTATTAAAAAAAACGAAAGCTTTCATATTGTTAATTGCCCACTTCATCCACTCAGGTCTTCAAATACAATTGATTACGTAGCACATACTATATTATTTTGTATCTGCTGTATAGCAAAGCAGTTTTACATACAACTATAAATCATCTATGTACATACATATATGATGCATAGATGATGATCTATGTACATACTACATGCCAGCCTTTCCCAAAGTGGGCGATAGCGCTTCCTTGTGGGCGCTAAAGGTCTGAAGCCCCTCTTCAGACCTTTAGCGCCCACAAGGCGTGGACCCAGAAAAAATGGGGCGTTGTGTAGAGGCTTGGGGGGCGATTTATTTCATCACGATGCATTTTAAATATAATTTATTGTTAAGGCGCTAAAATATAATTTATTCTTAAAGTGGGCGGTTGACAAAATAAGTTTGGGATCCTCTGCTATAGGCTAAAGCCTCTAGATAAGACAACATGGTTAATTTCACTATTGAAATTTCTTTATACAAATAAATAATTGGCTAAGTGCGAGTTGGACTCGCGCACTAAGGGTCCGTACCATTATAGAACAAAAAAAAATAGGAAAAAAAGTGTTTTTGTATGGGAGCCCCCTTAATATTTATTTTATTTAAATTTTATTATTAAAATATTATAGTATAAATACAATACCTTTTGTGTACTCGTATTTTGTGAATATTTCAGGTGCCTATAGGCAACATTAACTTGTCAACATTAACTTAGATCTAGCGTAGTAATCATAATTAACATTAATTATTCCCGTGGTGCTTTCCCTTTAGTTCTTTGACTTTGGGTCATTGCAACTTTGTGCTGTCTCCCGCTTTTTATGGGGAGGGAAAACTGTAAACTTCCTACTCCTCCTTCTTCTCATTAATTTCGTTGCGGGTCCCAAGACAGCTTTAGCATGTCCCTCGGGCTCCCTGAGACCATATCAAAGGGTTTTCGTGGTTGGATACCGATGTCGATCCTGGCGACACAGGAGATACAGGGAATGTGTGGTGGGTCAAATCCCGTTTAAAAAAAACCGGCCAAGTGCGAGTCGGACTCGCGCACCGAGGGTTCCGTACAAACCTGCAAGGTTTACAAAGTTCGTCAATTAGATCTAAGTATTTGATATGAATTTCAACTTGATAGCTCTACGCGTTCATGAGGAAAAAAGTAATAAGTTTATATTTATTAAAAAATATATATTTTGTAATGTAACTAAAAATTTAAGGTTTTCGGAATTTTTCCTTTATGTGTGCTATAAAACGTTGCTTCATGCCAAATTTCAAGATTCTAGGTCGACTGGAAGTACCCTTTAGGTTTTGATTCCCTTGCGAGTACTTGCGAGTTTCAAAATATGCAGCTTAAATTGCTGTTTCTTTTGATTGCGTTGACATAGAAGTTTGATTTTGTTACAGCTTAAAGGTATTATAGACCTGAGTATTTGGTATGAATTTCAATTTAATACCTCTACGCGTTTATGAGGAAATGGGTAGTAAGTTTAAAATTATTAAAAAAAAATATATTATGTGATGTAACTAAAAATTTATGGTTTTCGTAATTTTTCCTTTATCTATGCTATAAGACGTTGCTTCGTACCAAATTTCAAGATTCTGAGTTCACGGGAAGCACCCTGTAGGTTTTGATTCCCTTGCAAGTGTCGAAAATTTGCGGCATAAACGGCTGTATCTTTTGATTGCGTTGGCTTAGAAGTTTGATTTTTTCACAGCTTCAAGGGACAGTAGACCTGAGTAATTGATATAAATTTCAGCTTCATACCTCCACGCGTTCCTGAGAAAAAGGGTCTTGACAGACGGACGGACGGACAGACGGACAACAAAGTGATCCTATAAGGGTTCCGTTTTTTCCTTTTGAGGTACGGAACCCTAAAAATGGCAAAAATATCACGTTTGTTGTATGGCCTATGGGCTATAACAACAAATACTAAAAACAAAATAAATTAAACATTTAAGGGGGCTCCCTAAATATTTAATTTATTTTGTTTTTGATAAAGCGGCAACAGAAATACATAATCTGTGAAAATTTGCTCTCTCCAGCTATTACCGTTCTTCAGTTACAACCTGGAGACAAACAGACGGACAGACAGACATCGAAGTCTTAGTAATAGGGTTCCGTTTTTACCCTTTGGGTAAATCCTAAAAACGCATGGGATTTGACTACAGTACATGCTATTGGCAATTCCAAATTGTAAACATTGTTAATTCCGAACTAAGCTAACTAATTATTTTGGTCTAAGTTATAGGTAAAAAGGCTACTGCATCTGAAGCTGAAGTCCAAATGCATTACGGTTATGTGACTAAACATAGTTGTTGCTATTTTCATTTCTGTGAATACTATTTGAACATACTATTTGAACAGTCTATGAATAGCTTTGTCCACATTGTGTTCATCAAGGGCATGCGTTAAAGCGCAGTCAACAGCGAACGTGAGGCATGCCCGTGACGCGCGTTGAAATCGTAGCGCTCGATGATGAACAAAAAAAGCACAGTGTAGACAAAGCTAATGTAGTCTAAAATAAACCTATTTATTCAAATAAAATTCAATCCCACCAAAAACATAAAATGTAAAAGGAGCCAAGCAAAATATTGCATAGCTTTAATACTTCTGTCGTAAAATAGTATTCGCTGTTTGTCCGTCGTCCATCCGTATGTCACCAGGCTGGATCTCGAGAACCGCAATAGCTAGATAGTTGCAATTTTCATAAATTATGTATTTCTGGCGTCGTTATAAAAGCTGATGGTCCAATTAAAATAAAATAAATTATTAATAGGGGGTCTCACACAAGAAACCTATTTTTCTCCCTTTTTTTATCTATATCCATAATGGTAACAGTAAATTTTTGGAAAATTTCAGAAAATATTGAACTGTATTTTAACTTTAATAATTAATTATAAAAATTGAATAAACTTATTATTTAAGGGGGGCTACCATACAAATTTACAGTACGGAACCCTATGTACGCCAGTCTGACTCGCACTTGGCTGGTTTCATAATTTTTCCTTTCATTGTGAATAAAGACCTATCCGGGTACCAAATTTCAAGGTTCTAAGTCTGCTAGAAGTAGCTTAGAATTTTGATGGTCTGTCAGTCAGTGAGTGACAAAATGTAGTAACTTTGACCATCCGTAACTATTAAACTATTTATCGAAATTTTATGTAACTCAGAGGTTAAGCTAGTTTTAATACTTGATCCTAGTGACCGAAATTCTAAATCCCTAGCTTAGCCTAAGAAAATTAAGCCGAAAATGGACGATCAGCGGAAATAATTCGTGTAGTTTTGAAAATCGCTACAGTTATTCCTTGAGATATCCAGATAAACATATCGAAAATCCCCAAGGGTGGGGGGTGAGCTAAAGGTGTAGGGGGGGGTCAAAGGACCCTTTTTTTAGATTTTAGCTCATAAGTCTAAAACTTGCACAAATAGCGTAACGGTTACTTCTAGGAAAACATTCTACATAAAATTTCCTTTAAATTTGATCCTATGATTTTTTTTGTATGGTCGATACTTTAGAAGTTACAGAGTGTTCAACTTTATATAGGTATAAAAAATGAGACGGTTTTAAATTGGTATGTTTTCAAAATGTATTCAAAACTAGAAAATAATAATTAGACAGTCTTAATTAAATCAATAATTTTCTTCTACTACATCATCACCATCTTCACCTTCTATATCTACCAAATCTACAGGTACGCCATTTGTACACGAACCTAAGCAGCCGTTGCATACTAGACTGCACGTGATACCAGCTTTTCGGCATCCACAATTACCAGTGCAATCACTTTTGCAGCGACAAAATATTGACTTCAGCACGGTGTCAGGAGCTGGAGGATCATGTGTGGTAACATGCTCGAGGTTTCCATCAGCTCCTCGCTTCCATCCCCACATTTCAGGAGGCAGTGCGTTACCTAACCACTCTTGTACTTGGTGGAACACTCGGAATGAGTGAAATTTTGCTGATCCTTTTGTAGGTGGGAGAGAGGAAAGATCTGGTTTGGATTTGGTGCTGGATTTGACAAAAACTGAGTATCGATGTCTGTTAAGATCAAGCTGATCAGTGGCTGCACGATACATCGTCAAAAACATCCTTTCTCCTGACTCTGCTATTTCTTCAGATGTTGATGTTGGATTGTAGAAGATAGCGGCAATATCCTTGATTTTTGGTTTTTGTGTGGAAAGAGTGACTAGCATGGAATTAGTAAGAACTTCGTACAGCTGGAAAGCTTACTGTGCATTAAGCATGCGACGAGCGAGAGGTCATTAATCTTGGTCTGTCCCTTTCAAACTAGTGTAACCATGCTTCTTGCCTATGTGTAAATCTTAAGACATTTTAAAAGAAAATCGCACAACTGAGAAGCTCAGTTTAATAACAATTATTGAAATTAAATAATATTAAACTGAAGCAGGAAAGCGCAGTATTAAAACATGTCGTTTATATAATATTTATGCCTTATTTTATCGTTTTCTACGAAAAATGCTTTTTTCAATTTACTACCAATGTATTATCGTATATTTTACATGGCAATTGTGCGAAAGGGACAAACCAAGAAAATCGATTTCTCGCTCGTGCTCGCTACTATAAGGAGATATTAGTTAATAAAAATAATACTTTAGCACATAAAAGTAAGGTTCATTTTAATATTTCAAAATGATGAAGTAAGCCTTCCAGCTGTATAGTACTTTCTAATTCCATGGTGACTAGTCTAACGTTTTGTTATAATAGCAGCTAGGACAAATAATTATCTGTGAATAGCAGGTATTTGAATCAGAATAAGTTGTTTTCTTAGTCTCGGTCCTCGGACGTTCGATGCGTGTTATTTTCGCGATTCGCACTTTTGAGGAATTTGACCCCCCCTGTAGTTCCTAAAGTATCGACCGTACAAAAAAATTTATAGGACATAATTTAGAGGAAATTTTATGTAGAAAATTTTCCTAGAAGTAACCGTAATGCTATTTGTGCAGGTTTTTTACTTATGAGCAAAAACCTAAAAAAAGGGTCCTTTGACCCCCCCCTACACTCTTAGCTCACCCCCCACCCTTGAGGACTTTTGACATGTTCATCTGGATATCACAAGGAATAACTGTAGCGATTTTCAAAACTACACGAAATATTTCCGCTGATTTTATTAATTTGATCGTATTAGCTTTGTTAACATTGAAAATAAAGGGGGTATGAAATAGCCGCGAACCGCTTCGAGAAAAGTATGGTACAGATAAATCGGCGCTAATAATAATAAATGCCAAATTGTATGTGTTATTCAGTATATTAGCTCAAACTTGAAAAACGAGGTTTGGGGGTTCGTAATAGGTATCAACTTGATTTTGATTGAAGAAACTTAATATTTAAATGTAATAAATTGTATTTTCATACAATTTATTACATTTAAATATTAAGTTCTATTATTAAGTGTATCTAACAAACTGTATGAGTATTTTTTTCAAAATTCCACCGCTACTGGCATTAAAATTTGTATTCTAGAAATAACATTTAAAAATCTAGTTAAAATATTATAATATTATAATAGTTGCATTAACGAGCTCATTCTCACTTTCAATGTATCGCTCAAAGATACACGAATATTATTGTTGCAGACGTCACATTGTTTGATCATCGATAAACACGATATAACACGGCCCATTGACTTCACGATAGTTAGCCTTTATTTAATAATTGTGGAGGCAATTATTATGCGAGCACCAATTCAGTTAATGTGCTCGAGTGAAAAATTAAACTGAAATGCAACTTGAACGCGGCGGCGGATATGTCAACATTCGATTGTGTTGTGAATTATATTTAAGTCAATTTAAGTCGTCGAAATAAATGATTGCTTTATTCCGACTCTGCTGTGATTCTGTTTCTTTATGCTCGTAATTTGTTTGTTAAACAATATATTTCAACTAGTTTGGCGTGGTGGTCCAAAAATATTATTAGAATGACTCACAAACCACTGCACCTTTAAAATCAAATCAGCCTATATTCGTCCACTGCCTGGACATAGGCCTCTCTTAATTAAGGCCAAGATGGCCGAGCTCCTACCTGCAGCTTGTCGTTATTAAAAGAAGCTTATATGTAATAATGCTTAGCCTTAACTGCTACTAAATCGTAAAGTTCTGGAGTTCATGTTTGAACAATTATTAATGTACTAGCTGTTGCCCGCGACTTAGTCCGCGTTAGCATAGTAGATCACATCCCAAGTATTATTTATTGTACAAAAATATTCAATATACAGAATTAACTTTCCTACGATTTTATTATATATAGATGTTCCGCACGGCTTCGCTTGCGTAATTTAGGAATTTCACGCAACCGTACATTATGCAGCAAAAAATAGCCTATGTCCCTTCACGTGGTCTATTCTTTATGTTTGCCAAATAACATAAAAATTGCTCCAGTAGTTCATAAGATAATAAGCAATTCCATACAATTTCCCCCGTTTTTCCGCATTTTCATCTATTTCTTCGCTTTTATTAGTCTTAGCGTGATAAAATATAGCTTATAGCCTTTCTCGACAAATGGGCTATCTAACACTGAAAGAATTTTTTAAATCGGACCAGTAGTTGTTGAGATTAGCGCGTTCAATTAATTTCCCATAAGCCCTTTCATTTAATTTCCCACGTTTTTTCCACATTTCCCTCTATTTCTTAGTTCCTATTAGTCTTAGCGTGATAAAATATAGCCTATAGCCTACCTCAATAAATGGGCTATCTAACATTGAAAGAATTTTTCAAATCAGATAAGTAGTTCCTGAGATTAGCGCGTTCAAATAGGCCCTTTCATATAATTTCCTCCGTTTTGTCCACATTTTCCTCTATTTCTTCGCTTCTATTAGTCTTAACGTGATAAAATATAGCTTATAACCTTCCTCGATCAATGGACTATCTAACACTGAAATAATTTTTCAAATCGGACCAGTAGTTCCTGAGATTAGCGCGTTCAAATAAGCCCTTTCAAATAATTTCCCCCCGTTTTTTCCACATTTTCCTCTTTTTCTTCGCTCCTATTATACTTAGCGTAATAAAATATAGCTTATAGCCTTCCTCAATAAATGGGCTATCCAACAGTAAAATAATTTTTTAAATCGGACCAGTAGTTTCTGAGATTAGCGCGTTCAAACAAACAAACAAACTCTTCCCAATTATAATAATATTAGTATTAGTATAGATAATAAGTATAAAACGTATTTGAAATAATATTAACGTATTTGAAAAAATATTCGTAGATTTCAAATATCTTTATTTGAAATCTACGAATATTTTTTCGTAGTTTGAAACATGCATCAAATAAATAACAATAGTTACTCGCATATCTAACTACGAGTCCACAGCACATCAATGTGTTGTAGGAAAACTAAAAATGTGTATGTGAAATAAAGTTACGAAAACTGAAACTCGGTTTCGGAAAATAGAATAAAAATGTAGGCTTTTGTGAAACAGCGGGGCCTGCGTCATGCCGCTTGTCGTTACAGCTAGATTAATATTTTCCAGTCCAGTTTTCTAGTTAAAACACTTAAGACTTTCGGTCTAAGGTCGACTTTTTGTGTTGTATTTATATGTGTATCCATACTAATATTATAAATGTCTATCACGCTCAAACCACGGAACCGATTTTGCTCAAATTTGGTATGGAGATACTCTAAGTCACGGGAAAGGATATAAGATACTTTTTATCTCGGAAAAATGTACGAAGTTTGCGCGTCAAACGAATTTTGGCGCGACGGAGTTGCGGGCGTCTAGTTTATTATAAAGACCATTTTAAAATAGAAGGTGAACGAAGAAAAATAGGGGTTGTAAAGCTGAAACTACAAAAATTAATTTAACGAAAAAACTACATAGTTATCGTCGTAATAGAAACACTATCGTATGTACCATCGAGGAAGTTGATTCCTATGCAATTGACAGGCCAATCGCACAATAGACATAACTACCAGTAGTTCGACTGCAAAGAGACGGACAGGTTTCAATATCTGTCAAATTCGTCGGGTTTCACTAGGATTATGAACGGAATGTGCCTCGCGCTGGCTGATATAATTTGTTTTTAAATTTTTAAAATAAAGATTTCAAAATTGGATTCTGACAATTTTAATCGCATGTGCCAAAACACAAACAACAACACGACCAAAGAGGAACACGTCCAGCGAATATGTTATAGTTTTAAATTCGTAGGCTACGATAGTTTTTATTATTCGTAGTTCGTACGTAACAATTTAACAACCCTAGCGACGATTTTCGTCATAATACGTCAAAATTAAAAATTTCAACATCAGTTCTAAGTCGGCATACGCTATAATTCTGTCTACTCTGCCACAACGTTATTTGGTCGAATATGTCAATTCAATGTTAATTGTGACCTGTCAGCTGGGTTTGACGTAACGCAACCAAACTACTTTATATAGGTCCCCGAAGTCCTTTAAGCCACTCTGACATTGGCAACTTACCGAGGCGGCCATTTTTAAAAGAAGAAGAAGAAGATTTGCATAAGAATCAACTTCTCTGATAGTACTTACAATATAAAAGCACCGATTAATCACTAATCTCAAAAGTAAGTAAAAATTAAACCCGTATAGGTAAAAATAACTTTTAAATTAGAAATTCCTATATTTCTAATTATTTATAGGTGTACCTACCTTATATGTTCAAAATAGATGGTAGACACTTAGAGCGCTTATAGACGAACGGCACGTGTCGGCGGCAGTCGACGGCAGCCGTTGACAGTTTATCACGCTTGCAGTTGTGACGTAGCTCGTAAAGGTAAAGGTCCACAGGTCGGTATCGTACGCAACGAACGTCTCGCATCAAACGGATATTTTTTTTACAGTACGTCCACTGTATCGGCAGCGTACGGATTACCGACTAGATAGTATGTTTATCTTCAAATTAGTCCAAACATAGTTTCTAAGTCCAAATTTCTGCTTTCGACTATTCCATCCACACCCCCCTTTTGAGCATTCATTTACTAGGCTAGTCGATAATCCGTACGCTGCCGATTCAGCGAACGTACTGTGAAAAAATTATCCGTTTGATGCGAGACGTCCGTTGCGTATGATACCAACCTGTGGCCGCTTACCTTTAGGCGGTACGTCACAACTGGGGGCCTACCACAAGCGACACCGTTTGACAGATAAGCAATAATTACTTTCACGTCAAGCTAGCGATCGTAAAAAAGTTGATATTTCACAGCGGATTTAACAATGTTTTGCACTTTTTACTGTTTTTTAGTAAAATTATATTTAAAAAGTGAGTACGGTAATGTTATTGTAATCTTACAACAAAGTGTTCTGGAAACATGATCGTTTTAGGAAAGGTCGTGGTAGGCCCCCTGCAAGCGTCATAAACTGTCAACGGCTGCCGTCGGCTGCCGTCGACTGCCGTCAACCGCCGTCAACTGCCGTCGACTGCCGCCGACACGTGCCGCCGACACGTGCCGTTCGTCTGTAAGAGCGCGAATGGGTTTTATAATGTTTGACCTTATTTAAAGTGCAAGTTTATGTAAGAATCCAATGTCATTGAGACTTAAAATTTTAAGTGATCTTCAGATAGTGTGGAAGTATATATTAATGATACCTTCGGAAACCAGTCCTCTTTTGAGGTTAAAATAGGGGCGTTGGTAGTCGCCTAATTTAGATTTTTCCAACTTCTTTACCAAAGTAGATGAAATAATGTAACAAGATTTGTATTCCGAAAGTAAATTGCGTAAGGGGTAGTGACGACATCCTGAAGACGACATTCTGATATTGAGGAACTATGTGCGGATAATTAATTAACGAATTCGAGAGCAGACCTCCAGGACTAGTTCAGTTTTAATTATTTACTTTAATTTATGTCTTGTTCTTTTTAACTAACCCTAATATTTTTTTTAATTTATGTAATACTAACCAATGGACCACACTGTAGTCTGAAATAAAGATATTTGAATTTGAAAAAAATAAATACTATTGCAGGTGGACAAAACCGCGGGAAAAAGCTAAAAATCTAATATTTTGGAAACGTTTCTCTTTTATCTAACACTAGATGACGCTTGCAACTCCGTTGCGCCAAAATTCGTTTATCTCAAAGTATCTGGATTATTTCATCAAAATCGGTTCAGCGTGAAGAGGTAACAGAGATAACAGACAGACAGACACACTTTTGCACATATTATGATATTAGTATGGATAAAACCTAAAAATAGACATATTTTGTATATATTTCTAAAAATATTTTGATGTATAAAACCAATCATTTCAAAAATCATATCGTAGCATCACAATTTCTGCCCAGTTCGACTCTGCGGTATAAAATGAAACGCCAGTTTCATTCTCATTGTGTCGGTTAAGATCCGTATAGACAGGTGTCACATGAAATAAATGTGTTGTACAAAGGCAAAATAGGTTGTTGGCACTCGAGGCATTGTTCGCGCGAGGCAGACCGTGGGTCCAACCTACTGGAAGCTCGCCTCGCTCCACGTTTTTGTTACAGAACAGGAACATTAACATGAAAATAAAGCGTCGTGTTTCCCAGTTTAAACTATTGAACTTTCGCAACGTTTACAGCGAAATGTTTTTGCGAGGTTTTTATATTAATTTACGGGTAAAATTTTGAAAAACTACATTTTTGTTGTTTGTTGCGATTTTTGATTTGCATGTAATATGTGATTATTGCTATGTAAGAGCATAGCTTTATAGCAAGATGCTGTGTAAGTACGATCCAAGATTATTGTTATTCTAACAAGCTTAATCGCAGTCGCGCCAATGATAGCCTAAATAAAATTCGAACGCATAACGGAAACTCAATAAACTCAAATTTAGTTACATAAATGATTATTATGCAAACATTTTGTTGATTTTATTGGACACGTTGTTGACAGTGAAATGGTGTATGTATCCATTATCAAAGTTTTATATCTGGGTTAATGAATATTAATCGACTATGAATGCTAATTAGCCGTCCAACTATCGCCAAACATAATAAATCACATAGCTACATAGTATTGACACCATCTCCATGAATTATCATTAATGAACTGAACATTATGAATAGATAACAATAGCATCTAGCGATTTAAATAATAGTACTATTGGATAAGTAAATTCATAGGCAGATGGTGGACCTACGTGATTTGGTCGCGTTATGTCCGGGCAGATATTAAATTGACAAAGCCCGACCAAATGACGTAGGTCTGTAATCTGCCTATGAATCAATTTCTCCGATAGTACCTAAAAGATCATCATGACAATCATGTCTAGATAAACTTTTGAGAACTACAATTTTACAGGAGAGCTAATTTTCACAATACATAATGTACAGAACGCTTAAAAACCTCTAGCCATACATCCATACTAATATTGTAAATGCGAAAGTGTGTCTGTCTGTCTGTTATTCTTCACGCCCAAACTGCCCAACCAATTTTGCTGAAATTTGATATGGAGATACTTTAAGTCCCGGGGAAGGACATAGGATACTTTTTGTCCCAGGAAAATGTACGGTTTCCGCGTGAAAAACGAGTTTTGGCGCAACGGAGCTGCGGCCATTATCTAGTTGTTAATAAGCCTCATTATCTATGTAACATAATTATAATATTTGAATTAAAATGTTATGACCACAGGTTATGACTATGTTCTCCTTGAAACTATTATACGTATTTTAATTGACGAAAAAAACTATTTGGCCAAAAATCGGATACGACATTTTGATAAACTAGATTTCCGTATTATATTCCGTTCTTAGTCGGTGTTGATTTTCAAAATGAACGGTTTTACTGAAACTCTATGGTCTTTCTCGCAAGTGGTAATATTATGAATACCACATCCAATTAAAAGTTTCCTTAACTCAATACCAAATCTTATCAATGTAATAACTCTAGTGTTCATAAATTTGAAGCCCGGTTTTGTTAAATAAAAGGGCTGTATATTTTTTAGTGCTTCTATACTTTTATGGTAGCTCATAACCTAAAGCTAGTTACGGTAATTGTATACTGAGTAAAAATGCTTATTATTTTAATTTTTTTTAGAGTGTACCGTACTCTCAGGGTAAAAGGAGTTACAAAGACATCGCAATGCATGTCAGCAGGTTGCATATCCAAAACTAAGGCAGTTATTGCAAGTGGGTCCTTAAGAGGGCGAATAAAGTAAACGATCTTAAAATCCTCCTTCTCTCTTCAAACTTACACACGTCTTTCATATGTCAGGTGAAAAAGAACGACGCGGAATCAGCGCCAAGTAAGTTTATTCTTAATAACTCAATATATATAAACAACATTTTAAAATCCGCTAGTACACTCCCTTGGTAATATTTTTATTAAATGATTAACCCAGTTGAATACAACGTTTTTAAAAGTAATTTTTCATCTTTGTATTTTTTTTGTATCGAGAAAATTTTAAGATATCGTGTTTTCGCTAGTACAGACCCTCGCAAATATGTTAGATGTTTTAAAAATTAAACAATTCACAGCTTATTATCCATACTAATATTATAAATGCGAAAGTCTGTCTGTCTGTCTGTCCGTCTGTCTGTCTGTCTTTCTGTTACCTCTTGACGCCCAAACTGCTGAACCGATTTTGCTGAAATTTGGTATGGAGATACTTTGAGTCCCGGTAAAGGACATAGGATACTTTTGGTCCCAGGAAAATGTACGGTTCCGGCGTGATAAACGAGTTTTGGCGCAACGGAGTTGCGGGCGTCATCTAGTCAAGTATAAAAATGAATTATAAGATCATTTATTTTGCGTAATTCGCCCCCTTAATTAAAAACGTTACCCCTAGTACCGTACCATAAATTGACGCTTGAATTTACAAAAGGGCTCCAATACAATATCAGTGTATTGTTTGACCGTACTTGTGCAAGTCCATCTCACACTTGGCAGGTTTTTAATTATCTTCTAACGTTCAACGGATAAAGGTATTTTAAACGCGCTTTTATTAGCTTCAGCTTTGTACAAGATTGCGCCAGGATCTATTTTAAATATTAACTCATTTAAAGTCCAGTGAAATATGAGCTTCATAGTTCATAATGCCGTTCACATTCCATAACTTGATATACTATGATGATGGAAACGGGCACGTCGGCTAAAGCATTTTAAAGCTTATTACAATAGGCTTGATGACTATTTTTTTTCGTATTGGTAATTGAAAGACCCTTAAAAATAGAAACATTGCTGAAAGAATGACTCTGATAGCTTAAAAATTCACCAAGATTATATCACTCTTTATAATAGTAGGTTAATCTGCACTGTTGTAATATTAGTGTAATTATATATAATTAAGAATTTCGTGAAAATTTCAGGTGCTTATACCTATTGATTTTTATTGATTACGAGCAAAAAAGACCAAAAATATCACGTTTGTTATATGGGGCTCCCTTAAATATAATTTTTATTTTGTTTTTAGTATTTGCTATTATAACGGCAGCAGAAATTTCTGCTGCACAAACTTTGAAAATTTCACAACTCTAGCTATAGCGCTTCTTGAGATACAGCCTGGAGACAGACAGACTGACGGACACACAGACGGACAGACAGATGGACAGACATCGAAGTCTCATTAATAGGGTCCCGTTTTTACCCTTTGGGTACGGAACCCTAAAAATAGGCAAACATTGTGTTTTTTGTATGGGAGCCCCCCTTAATTATTTATTATATAATTGATATGTATGTTAGATTTAAGGTATTTGTTATATGGGCCTCTGATGCCCGAGCTGTGTTGATCCCACTGTATAATGTAAACAAGAATAAGCAGTATATTTGCCTCAATTACCATGATAACATTATAATTTAAGCAAAAGATAATTGCTTATTTGCATACAGTAGCAGACTGGATTTAAATATGCTTAATACCAGGAAACATTAATGTAATCCAGTATTATGTCCGCCAACACATGTAAATCAGCACTTAGGATGAAACCCAGTGACCTGTAAACACCATGGCGTTCTGTAAGCCTCAGGTCTGAGCCAGTCCGGCCCTAGAGTGAGGCCACATTGTAACGATACGAAGCGTTGTTACATAGCTACGTCGCTATGGCGCGGCCATGCCGTTTCTATGGGCGCCGCAGACTCGATCGCACAAAAAGTGTGTCTGCGATCTCCCTAAACCAAATCGCACTATGCGACAACCGAAATACGCGACACTGCACTCTTGTTGTGGCGTGTGAAGTCTCGCGAGGTGTCAAGTTGCAGTTACGCCTAGTGCGGTCTCACCCTAAAGCTTAACGTCATTCTTCCTCCCACTTCATCTACTCTCCGTTGTTCCGTCAAAAAACGGCAACCTGACGCAACGCATCAATGTAGCATATCATAACAACGAAGCAATGTGGCTTCACCCTTAGCGGTCGATGGCTTTGCAAGGTGGTGTCAAAAATAGGTCGCTGGGGTATAGAGATATAGACTCCTGCATTTCCTCCCACCAAAAACGGGATGGCAACATGAAAAAGAAATAATTAATATACTTACTTGTCCAACGCATCATTATAACCTGCTTCTCCACGTTATAATCTTATAATTTTATTAATAACTAGAGATCGCCCAATGGTCGAAATTCGACCTAAGTTTCAATGACATTAGGACTACTACCTATATTTTGTAAAAAAATATTGACTTTATCATATTTTTTTCAATTCTTGTCTTTATGAAACTCAGCTCACTCAGCTGATCTCAGACTGGCCGTGTAAGCATTGTCTTATAGTATCTAAGATTCAATAAAAAAAACTATAATCCATTTTCAATTTGTCACCTTGTTGTCAACAGACTTCAACCATAACAAAAGAGTAAAATTCGTATGTATAGGCTTGTTACTCAAAAATCTGTCATTTTTCTTCGTGTGTGTGTTGTAGTGTGTGTAATGTTTCATTTGTTAAAAATATGTATGATAAAAGCATTATTTTAAAAGTATATTAGCTCGATGCACTCCTTCACCATATAAACTATAACTGTGCAAAATTTCATTCACCTACGTTTCCCCATTTTTCGTCAAAAGGGATACAAAGTTTTTGGATCACGTATTAATATATAGATAGCAAAACGTAATGAGGTTATTAGACTTAATAAGAACAAAATATATCATTATTAGGGTCAATTCAGACCGCACCGCGATGCGTAGATGCATTTCTAATGCACTTAATTGACAGATTTTGTGAGCGTGAGACGTAAAGCAAGTCTGTCAAACCCATTTTTTTTTTTTTTTTTTTTTTTTTTAAAGAAGGCAGGTCACTGTAGCCCTGACGTCACTGCGACCCATGAGGATCTATTGTGACTCCTTCGCACTAGAGTATCATCCCCAACCCTATACTGCTCATAAATTGAACGATATGGTTGGGGTTGGTGCCACGAATTTCCTCTGTGGACGAGTATTCGTGGCGACCAAGGTGCCTGTTCCTGCTCTGTAGTAGAGCAGGGCAGTCGAGGAGAAGGTGAATAGGTGTTTCATCCTCCTCCTCACAGAATCTGCAAGTCATTATGCTACAAATACCCATTCTGTTTAGGTGTTTGTTGAGCTTGCAGTGCCCAGTTAGGCTTCTGGTAAGGATTTTTAATTGGTTCCTACCCAAGGTGAGCACTAATTCTGATTGTTTCTTGTTGAAGTCAGGAATTAGTGCCTTGGAGTGTTCAAGGCCAGGGGTCTCAGCCCATTGCTTCCTGCATAGTCTGTGACCCCATTCCTTGAGCACTTGCTTTGTGGTACTGGGAGTTATACCACAGAATGGTTCTGGACCATATATGAGACTCTCGGCCCCAAGCCTAGCCAGCTCGTCAGCGGTTTCATTGCCGGGGACGTTGCTGTGGCCCGGGACCCATACTAGGCGGATGTTGTTGTTCCTTCCCAGCATGTTTAACGTCTCAATGCATTCCAGAACTAATTTGGACGAGACTTCTGCGGCAGTCAGTGCTTTAAGTGCAGCTTGACTATCGGAGAAGATAAAAACGTTTTTATTAACTAGGGCCATCTCCAGGCTTTCTAGTGAACAACCGAGGATAGCGAAGACTTCAGCCTGAAACACGGTCGCAAGCTCCCCCAAACAGGCGTATTTGCCTTTTGGTGGCCTGCCTCCGTAGATTCCGGCTCCCGCACGGTTGTCTTTCCTTGATCCATCCGTGAACCAAACTATGTCGCTAGGGCGGACATCGATTGGATTTTTCCTTTCCCAGTCCTCCCTGGAAGGTATAAAAACCTGGTACTGCTTCGAAAAGCTATACACCTTGATCATGGCATCTGATGGCATGGCCATGATAGGTGATTCACTGAGAGACTGTTCCAGCTGTCGAAATGGGGTGGAGACCCAATTCGTCCCACCCGCCGTCCGTCCGTGTCAAACCCATACAAATATAAAAATGCATCTACGCTTCGCGTTGCGGTCCGAATTGACCCCTAATATAGTGACAAGTTAACAACCGACATTGCGCCATAGCGTAGTCAGAGTAGACAGAATGATAGAGTATACCGACATAGAACTGATGTTGAAATTTTTAAATTTGACGTATTATGACGAAAATCGTCGCTAGGGTTGTTAACTTGTTACCTACAAATTTAAAAATATTACATATTCGATGGACGTGTTCCTCTTTGGTCGTTTTGTTGTTTGTGTTTTGGCACATGCGATTAAAATTGTCAGAATCCAATTTTGAAATCTTTATTATAAATATTTAAAAATAAATTATATCAGCCAGCGTGAGGCACATTCCGTTCATAATCCTAGTGAAATCCGACGAATTTGACAGATATTGAAACCTGTCCGTTTCTTTGCAGTCAAACTACTGGTCGTTATGTCTGTTGTGGCGTAGTAGCAGTAAGAGCCCAGAGTAGACAGTTGTGGCGTAGCGGTAGCTACGCTGATGCTGCGAACGTAGCATGTGCTACGCATCTGCTACGAACGTAGACCTACGCAGTCTACTCAAAATAAAAATGTAATATGACTTATTAATAAAATCAATTTTGTTTTTTTATCTTTAGCTCACAATAGCAAGCACTTGCTATTGTATCCAATTAAATTATTATTCTACTTCAAACATCTTCATAGTTAGAATTTGAGTGGCTTCAGAAGTTAAAGAGCACCGAAGCAACCGGAGATCAAATGCGAGTAACCCGAAACTCAATAGAAAATTGCATTGTTAATACAAATATCAAGTACAGGCTCCCGTTAAAGTTGCGAAGAAAAGCAATTGAAACAGAGACGCGTCGAATGTATACTCATCGAACTATAGAGGCCACAAAAACGGAATTTAGGGCTCGAATTATAATATGCGTCTGCCCGAACGTGCAGTTTGGAGACCGCGCCGATATCATCATCATCATTAATACGCGAGCTAAAAACTTTGTATCCCTTTTGACGAAAAATGCGGAAACGTAGGTGAATGAAATTTTGCACAGTTATAGTTTATATGGTGAAGGAGTGCATCGAGCTAATATTATTTTGAAATTATGGTTTGATCGTACATTTTTTAACCAATAAAACATTAGACACACTACAATGTGCACACTACCATCTTTTTGAATGACAAGCCTTTACAAAAACGTAGTGGTTAATTATTATTCCCTTTGTCCTGTTTCTTATGTCATTGCCTTTGCCTATATACATACGAATTATACTGTTTTGTTTATGGTTGAAGTCTGTTGTCAAATTAAAAATTGTTGTATTTTTTATTAAATCTGAAAGGGTCAATAATTTAAACGGGGAGCCAAAAGAAGAAGATAATTAAAAAGGTCGAATTTCGACCATTGGGCTATCTCTAGTTTTAATAAATCGTTTCATACTATTGCTTGTGATCTCGCGTTGTGACCGCCAAACCGCTCGTTCGCGCGAAACTATATGAAACCAGCCTAAGCTGCCGTCTTAACAGCATTAATAATATTTAAATAACAGTCCCTTGTGCATATGAAATAGAAAAGTGTAGATAACTTACTAAGTATAGCAAAAAGTGGTAAAGTGATACTTTAATTTAAGATTTTATTTATCTAAAATGTAAATTGTATTCTTGATTCTATAAACATCTTAAAACAGCGATAATCATTTTAGTAAGAGATAGCGGTATTCTTAGAGAAATGTCAACGCGCTAAAAACGCCATTTGTTTACATTTATTTTTACGTTGGAAGTTATCTCTAGTCTATATTTTAGAGAAAATAAGTATATTTTTAATTTTATTGGCTTTTATCATTAACATTATTATCATGGACTGAGCAGGTAAAATTCATACACTATAATATAACTTTTTTTTTATCCTAAAATATCACAAAAGTTGTGCAGTGCACTAACGATTTCAAAATATGTCTTCAATAATAATCATATCAAGAACATAATCACCAAGTTTGAAAAAATAAAATATTAAACAGCGCATAAAAGTTCTACGGTCTATTTTACTTTGGAAAAATTACGTCTCGGCTAACAGCAAACTTTATATCACTAAAGTTGAAGAATTATTTTGAAATCGATACCCTTATAACACGCGCTCGATATTGCATTAAAAGAAGTATTAATAATAATTATTTAAAAAATATTACCATTTTATCAGCAAAAAGAAAATAAAATGAATAATATAACAAAAAAACTACTTGTTAACTACTTATGAATATTTTGGCATAACAAGAATAGTAATAGACCCTACAAACACATCCTAATTTCATTCGCCTATGACTGCGTGGGCAATCGTTAATTTATTGACTTCAATTGCTGTTCAGTACTAATTCATAACGCGAGTGAAGTTGCGATCAACAGCTAGTTTTACATAAAGTTCTACTACTTATTATAAGCGTATCGTAAGACTTTGCTACGAAGGAGCTACGAGTTCAACTTTCTTTAATAAGCTTTTGTAATAAAATTTTCAGCTTTATTTCATCTCGATATTTAAACTATATATTTTTGTCGTAAAATATATTTTAAACATTAGATACAATAAATTTATTCTTAGTAATGTCTTTGTTTTTTTTTTTTTACACGATTGATTGGCAAAACAATGTAAGGACATTGTAAGCAAGTTACATATTATTAGCTACCGTATTATATAATCAAATAGTATTTTAAGCATAAAGATATGTACAAGTCTCAAAAAAGTAATTATGATGAAACTAGTTTTTGCCTGCGGCTCTACCCGCGTTAACAGTTTAACATGATGTTATGATTTGCTTAAAGGAGTTACAAATACTAACAAACTTTCGCCTAAGTAAACTCGTATTAATGTAATTTTTGCTAGTGTTATGAGAGAATAATTATGTATTTACAATTCTAGCTATGATAAAAATAATTAAAATGAAGCTTATAAATAACAAAAACGGCCTACAAAGATAAAAATTGGCAAGCTGTTAATTAAAAGTTGAGAAATGGACACTGGCCGGTTATCATTTGGCTATTCTATTGGGAGCCAAATGCAAAGCGTTATATCATCCGTTGGCTTTTTTTATTATGAGCCAAATGTGAAGCGTTATAGTTGATTTACGATGGCAGAACGCTGCGTTCGGTATTGCATCTTGCGGAATACCACGATACATCGCATGTTGAAAACGCATGTGGACAGCAACAACAACTGTATGGTGGAATTCGGCGCGGAAGGATTTTTTATATGTAGTTGATTTTTTGTGCCAGTAGTATAGGTATTGTCTTGAAATGAGGGTATATTATATAATAATAATATCTATGGACGCTTCACAACACGTCAGTGTGGCCCCGTGGTAAGTACCTGAAGGACTTGTGTTACGGGTCAGACAACGGAAATATATTTAATACTTTTATACATACATACATTTAAGATTTTTATTATATGATACCTACACATATTTAATACACATCCATGACCCAGGAACTTTGAAAACTTTTTGTTCCGTCGGCGGGATTCGAACCCGCGACCCCCGGCTTGAGCTACCAACGCACTCACAACTGAGCCACAGAGGTCGTCCTATATTATATGCATGCAGATAATAGGTTTAACTGTATGAAATGGGTTTTGGCGCGGAACAGTTTTTTTATAGTTGTTTTATTTTACTAGTAGATACTATAGGTATAGTAGCCTTGAAACGAGGGTATGTTATACGCAATACGCATGCAGACAATAGGTGGTGGATTATTGGCGCGAAAGAGTTGTTTTTTTTCTGATTTATGATTTTGGCTAGTACTTATGGGTACAATAGTCTTAAAACGATTGGTTTAACCGTATTTGGTGGGTTTTGGCGCGGAAGAGTTGTTTTTTTCTGATCTATGATTTTGGCTAGCAATAGGTAGTCTTGAAACGAGGGTATGTTATACGCATGCAGACAATTGGTTTAACTGTTACATATGGTGGGTTTTGGCGCGGAAGAGTTGTTTTTTTCCGATTTATTATTTTTGCTAGTACTACAGGTATACTTGATACGAGGGTATGTTATACGCATGCAGACAATAGGTTTAACCGTATGTGGTTGGGTTTGGCGCGGATGAGTGTTTTTTGCTAGTAGTATATGACATAATATGTATAGTAGTTGTGAAACGAGGGTATGTTGTGTTATGAGGTAATAAGAAAATTATGTAAGGAGGTTACGAAACATTACTTTTAAATGGTTGATTGAGATTTTCATTTGTTGTAACACCTAACACAAATTCGGATACAGTGTGTCAAATAGATTTAGGTAATGATACTCATTTATACTGAAAGCGATAAACCATTCTACTCCAGAGTAATGGTTGAAAATAAACCTTAAAAAATAAAGACGTCGAGATAAAGAAATAGAACAATGAAGCTTGGCAGTTGACAAAAGATTTTCTCGACGCGTTGTGCGTTTGTGTTTGTGTAAATCAGTGATCCTCCCCGAGTGTGGACCGCTAATACAAAGATGGTCGACATACTGCCCGTAGTCCTTCAGAACAACGACAACGCTACATACAAGTATCGACGATTGTTACCTGTCGGAATCGGGAATCCTATCGATTAAAGTAAACGAAAGGCAAACAGATTATAAAGAACATAAACAATAATGAAAACGGCAGCAATCCAATGGTAATATTTCTTACATAAAGTTGTTCTAAAGCTTTCGCAATGCGTTCAATTAAATTTAGTTATCGTAGGACCGAATCAATAAACTTGAATAAATTAAATGTTTCCTTTATCGATTCGATCTTCTTATGTTTGCATAGAACATAATACGACGTCCCTTTATAGTAATGAATGCTATACTATTCACACATCATACAAATGAAAACCTTCGCCTAATGTTGAACAAGGACAATTGCAAATCAAAAGGAAACCGCAGTAGCAAACGCAAAGCACTAATTATTTTAAATATTGTCTAATTACATACATGAAAATGGGCACTAGGTATGTTCGATTCGGGGCTACTATGGAACTCGTAAAATTCCCAAAAGAAGTAGGGCACGTTTCTAATCGCTGCCACGTTTTCTCGGAAGACCATTTTATATTTATTGAAACCTTTTCTTTTTGGCACAAATTTACTACTACTCTATCGAGGGTGCGAAGTCCGTCCCTCTCCCTCAAACGGGGTCTTCTCTCTTTCTTGCCAGCAAGTTTCGCGATATCGACGGCCACACTTACATAAACGAATCTGTGTCACAGTGACCGGGCGGAATACTGCAATAGCGGGCCCGCGTGCACATGACGGAGCGTGCGGGACCGGCTGGCGGTGCGACGGTGGTGATGGCACGTACCTGGGTGTGCGGGGTCGCTCCGGCGGCGGGCGGCGGCGGACGGCTGCGGCGGATCCCAAGGTCGCTCCTCCTCATCCACCCGGTGCTGGCGATTAGCTCATCGCCGGCCCGCGGCCACCGTCCCCGATCGATTCTCGGGAGCGATCCGGACACACATGGAGGAACGACCTCAGAGCCGGCGGCGGCGCGGGCGGCGCGGGCGAGAGTTTACAAGGCCGCCGAGTGCGACCGCGGCACTCGCGCGTTTAATCCTACTCTAATTCGGTCGATGCGGCGGCGGAGGATACTCGCGCATGACTAGGGCGCGTAGAGCGGGCGCGGCGGGCGTGGCGGGCGCACGGCGACGCGCACGATCGATAGCGCGGGGCGTGCGCTGCGGCGCGCACCGCCCGGCCCGGCCGGCTACGTCACACCGCGCACGGCCGCCGACCGCCGCGCCGCTGCCGCCTGCACCCGCCGACGGCACGCAAGTCGCAAGACTCGCAACACGACATGCAACCGAAAACAAACAACTACAAGAACAATTATTAATTAAAATATTACAAAATAAACTATGAACGTATGATGCCATGAATAACTAAGGCTCTGTAGCGTAGAATTACCGAGCGATTATAATTTGCACAAAAATTAAATAAAATATAAAAAATTAACACAATCAGATATATTTTTAAAATATTTTTATATTTCATTATTATTTTTCTTCCATCATTCATAAAAAATACTAGATTTTTAGAAAGCTTTTGAGATTTTTAAATAAAATATTAAATTATTTGTTTAAATTCACTGAAATCCTTCAGAGCTTACTATCGTTTTTACGAAGTAGGTCAAGCCTTCTTCAATCTTTGGAAACAATTATTTTGACAAGGACCTTAAAGTAATAGAATATTAATTGACAAGAATTCATTTGTTCCTCATCATCCAAACGTAATTAAACTTCTATTAATAGAAGTTACTGGTCTACTGACCATTAAACACCTATTCTCTGACCCACTAATTCTGTGACGTCACTGCTGTATACGTCCAAAACGCGACGTATACATGACGTCACTAAATATTAAACAATTTGCACTCTCAAAGTTGAAATAGTTTAACGTTTAAACAAGCTAACAAATACTGTATGAGAGTAAGTTGAATAAATACATGAATATATTATGTTTAAAGCTCTTGATGGATATGCATACTATATGTATGAAAATAGCTTTGTAATCCGGATTATACGAGTACAATAGGTGCCAAAAAATAATGGGATAAATTGGAATTATATTATACTAGCTAACCATCTTACTGTATAATTTAACGGTCCGCTGTCTTTGTCCGTCGTGAGAATTTTCCAATGTGTCACAAAAACACAAGTACCTAGACATATAGTTGTTAGTTGTTTAAATATATTGTATTTTTATTAATAAGGCTAGGTAAAGCGATTATGCAACTTTGCGCGCACATTTGATTTTCGCGTAAAAATTCTTATATCCTTGCCGGAATAGCTGGCTATAGGAATCAGAGTATATTGTTTTATCGATTTAATCTTGAACAGGCGAAAGACATACAGACATATTTTACCATTTATAAATAATATACATATTTATAAGTAAAATTAATAAGGAAATCGTCATCACCCTACATCGTATTTGATTTAGGGCGGATTCGACCAAACTGGAGTAAAATTTTACTCGCGTATAACTGTCTCCTAATCTAAGTGTAAGCTGGTTTTGCGTTATTCCAACTTCTAATCCAAGAATAAGGTAATTACACGGGAGTAAATATTTACACGGGCTATTTTGGTGGAGTAAATATTAAACTGAGAATAGTTGCACAACAGGGTTCAACTGTCACGGTCGGCGTGATTGTGAACTATAATTGACATTTTATTTCATACTCTTTGACTAACTTGGTAAAATGCAAACGATAATACCCTATAGTAAATTAAAGGGGTAAAATAATTCTCATGATAGTTATACTCGTGTAACTTCAAGTTTGGTCGAATCGGGCCTTAGGAATTTAGCTAAACTTACTTCAACAACAAAATGGAGTGTCTATTTAATATTTGAAAGCATAATTTATATTAAATAATAATACTATGAAGTAATAGTACATTGAAAAGTGGAATGAATCCTCGCGTTTCACTGCGTAGAGTGGGTGCACTTATAATTATGCGGCATTGGTTTACTTTACTACTAAAATGCATTGAAAATTGCATTATGCAGCCTCTACACGTCGGCCAATAGACAGACGATTATGAACGTGTACATGGGAATATGTTTTATTGCACAATAGATGATCTCCGTATTCACTGTCACGACCCTTCTAATATAATCCTACCCTGGAATCCAGAACCACCAAACCAATTTTGCTGAAATTTGGCACGAAGGTACTTTGAGTCTCAGGAAAGGACATAGGATACTTTTTATCGCGGAAAATGTACGGCTCCCGCGCGGTTAACGAATTCAGGTGCAAGAGAGTTACGGGCGTTATTAGTTTCTAATAAAAAATCAACCCTACGCCAAATATATTAAAAGTTGTAAAACGCCCAGCCTTACTGAGTACAAGTCTAATAAAGTCTCTAATTAGCGACTTCTACTTCCGTGACCGACAGTATTTTATATTCTAATATCCAGAGGAAAGTCGAAACTACTTATAATTATTTGACTAATTCTTTACTAACATTTTTTGTGTTGTTACTCATACCGCTCGTAGTTAGTACTAATATTATACAAACAAAATCTATAATTATTATGTCTACAATTAGAAAATCCGCTATGAACGTAATTCTAATACCACGGCTATTTTTAGGCTCAGCTAACAAAAGTGTGCCGAAGCCCCAGTGATACGTGAAATGAAGACTGCGTTCGTTACCCGATTTCCGTGCACTAAACATTATTAACTATTAGTTTTCCATCGAAGCTGTTTTACTGGAAAATATATACTTTACAATTTCAAACTATTTTTAGGCTGGATTATTAGTGTTATAGTTGTTCTAAGGTCGAAAATTTTTTGTTTGCATTGATATATTAAAGAATTCATCCTACTAATATTATAAAGGCGAAAGTTTGTTTGGATGTATGGATGTGTGGATGTATGGATGTTTGTTACTCTTTCACGCAAAAACTACAGAACGGATTTTAATGAAACTTTACAATAATATAGCTTATACATCAGAATAACACATAGGCTACAATTTTTACCGACTTTCAAAATGGGGGAGGTGTTATGTTCGTTTTTTATGTTCAACGATCGCTCCGCTGTTTGTTAACCGATTTTCAAAATTTTTATTTTGGTATATAAGGTATCATCCCAATTTGGTATTATATTCACAAAAGTGGTGATCTGATGAAGGATCCATAAGTAATCGACGGAACTCCTCAAAATTTATAGGGAAACATGTCGTGACTTCGGTTTCGTGAGAAGTATTCTAAGCGTATGCTACCAACAAGTAAGATTTTGCACTGAGGTATACCTGGTATACCGTGGTTCGGAAGGCGCTGAGAGAACTCCTGATTCTTTATAAATACAAGTTTGGGAGTTTCAGCGTTGTTTTAAGAACGGAAAGCATATGCTACTATGCAAATTACATTTATCATCATCATCATCAACGACATCATCGCTACCATATTATACCATGCATCGTCCCATGATTATGAGCCTATTATGATCCTGTTATTGGTACTTTTCATTGTCTTTAAGGGCCAATTCACACCGGATCGGCAGCGGCCGGCAGAGGCGTGAAGAGGCGCGGCGAGGCGCGGCGAGGCGAGGGGAGGCGCGGCGAGGCCGGCAGAGGCGGCTCGCGTCGCCGCGGGCGGCCGCTTGTGGACGCTCGTGGCAACTGGCGGCCGCGCGCTACCTTCAGAGCGCCGCACAGTGGATCGAAAATCGAGTTTCATAGACATAGGGACTTGAATTTCCAGATGTAATATTTTTGTGCTGAAATATGTTTTCCTAGTTGTTATTACATAATAAAATGTAAAAAGACTCATCTAAGTATAATAATAAGGGAGTAATAATTTTTTTAAGAAATTTTAGTATGGTGACATGAAAAATGAGACATAATATCTCTGGAATCGCATGGTTGGCCGTTATATCCTCACACACTATTATAGTACTAATTATTACTCACATTTTGGCATATTTTGTATTACGGCACCATTTGTACTTCATTTTGGTTAATTAAAAACTTAAATCAAATAGAAAGAAGAAAGAAATTATTATGGTGATATAATGTATCAACCCTCACTTTTTCCAGTGTCCCCAGTAACAATTTAAAACTTCCAACTGAATTAAATTAAATTGTCTGGAACTACTTGACATATTCTATTGTTTTTTTGTTAAATGATCCGTGTTCTTTACTTTCATAAAAAAAAAATATTTCTCCCTCCCTTATTATTACACGCAGCTGCGTCTTTTTACATTTTATTATGTAATAACAACTAGGAGACCATATTTCAGCCCAAAAAATGACCTCGTGACGCCTCGAGGCGCCTCGCGACGACGCGCGCGGTCGCGGGTAGCCGCGAGCACTTTCCGACGACGGTCGCGCGGCTCCGCGGCTCCTCGAGGCGCCTCGAGGCGTCGCGCGACCGCGCGCGGCCGCCCGCGGCACCTCGAGCCCTTTTTGAAGTTTTCAAACGATACTAGTAGTTATAAGTATGTAAATAAAGTTTAAAATTATTTCACACTAAAAGTGCTCTTCGCGCCGCTGCCGGCCGCTGCCGATCCGGTGTGAATTGGCCCTTAGATCGAGACTCGAGTTTGTCAAGCGATAATAAAAAAAATCTATACTTAATATTATAAACTTGAAAGTATGTTTGCTTGATCGCGCTAATCTCAGGAACAACAGGTCCAATTTAAAAACTTACGAGTATTTCAGTGTTAGATAGCTCATTTATCGACGCGATTAAGGCTTTTAGGTTATATATTATCACGACCGAAGAAACTCAGGAAAATGTGGGAAAATCAAGGGAAAAATTAGAAAGGGTTTATCTCACGAAATACTGGACCAATTTTTATGGCAATATTTGGCACCGATATTCTAGTAGACCACGTGAAGGGAGTATATATAGCTATTTTTTATGGGAAAATGTACGGTTTCTGTAAAATTCCTACTTTACGCGGGCGTAGCCGCGCGGGACATCTAGTATAACTATAATTATGGTGCGTATTAAAAGCCTTTTAGAGTTCCGTAGTCAACAGGGAACCCTTATAGTCACGGTCGGTAACGGAAAATTATCAAGGCGAAGACTTCATAAGTTATTGAGTATAATAGTCGATCAACAAAAAAAATGTATTCGTAGAAATACAAAGGAACTTTTCGTTCAAATTCCTTTGAACGTAACTGAGATGATGTCGTTAGTAGTGTAAAACACATTATAAAGAAATTTAACAGGGGTTCGTGGAGCCGAAAGTTTGAGAAACCCTGTACTAGATGATACCACAAATCTCAAATTTCATCAAAATCGGTTTTAGCGGCTTGGGCGTGAAAGTCACATTTGCGTATGGCTTCATGAACGCGAAAATAGTTCAATCCTTTTACTCTGTCTGATTTTTTTTACGTCAGAAAACTAATTTTCTAGTAAATTGAAAAACTTTCTCTACATACAAACACTCATAATGTGACTCCGCGTTATTGCATCTTCACGTTGGCAAATGGTACATGATGGACAAAATATATACCTTGGTGACTATAAACCGCAAGTTTGTCTATGCAGGTACAAGTTGGATGACGACTACATGAAGTTGCAGTGATACTGAAGTGACACTTATTCATAGAAAAACATAGAAACTAGTGTCGCGACGACACGTCGTCTGCTGCAACTTCATGTAGTCGTCATCCAACTTGTACCTGCATAGACAAACTTGCGGTTTACAGTCACCAAAATTTAGTATATAAGGGGTTTCGGGGGCGATAAATCGATCTAGCTAGGAATCATTTTTAGCAAATGTCATTTTATTCGTGTTTTATCCAATATCGAGCAAAGCTCGGTCAAATAGCTAGTGATGATTAAACTTCAATTATTATTGAAGTTTCATTATTATCTGAATCCGGTAATAAGATTTACCGTAGCAGAGCCATGCCTCGGCGCGAATGGGCTGGTTTGACCGGAGAATAATATCACGGGCTCACAGAAAACCAGCGTGAAACAGCACTTGCACTGTGTTTCGCCGAGTGAGTAAGTTTACCGGTGGCCCAATCCCCTACCCTATTCCCATCCCTACCCTCCCCTACCCTATTACCCTACCCAAAATTTTATAAAAAAAAGACTGCAATCAATATTGTTCCCTACCACCGAAGAAAAGATTGACTTTTATGAGATTATATACTCGACTCCAACAATCAAGTGACTTCTCCGCTTTCAAAAGGCACTACGGATACGTAGCACAAAGCTTCTTTATAAGGGAGAGGACAAATAAAACAATTAAAAGAGAAAATTTCGTCAAGGCCTTATCTTTGCCGTGCCTATCTAAACAAGCTTTAAAAGAAAATTGTTGATGCCGTAACCCGTGGTGATTAAACCACACGCCATTATTTATGCATTAAAATAAAATTATTCTAAATATTGTCGAAACATAGAAGAATAAAATATAGAGAAAATAAAAAAATATATTAATGAAAACTAAAATTACTTCATTAAAAAGCGACGATAATTTTTTTCTCAGTTTCGACTGTTACAAAATTAAGAACGTAGAAACACTTTAATTTTGATTGCCAATCGCTTTTAAAGTACTTCGCATATTTATCGAATCGAGCTGCCGTCGAAATAAAGTTGGAAGTCTCTCGCGTGCTTGAGAGTAGTAATGCAAATGGATCATTCGCATCCGAACTACAATAGGCTTTACAAAAGTTATATCTTTGCTTTTTAAACTGTACTTGGTACTGAGTGCATGCGGTAGAATAAGGCTAGTTACACAAAATGGGAAACGGCGTTTGAAACTTTATATAAATGCAGGTATTCTCGTAACTTCGTCCGTACTCCGTAAGCCAAACTACGTGGTCGGTAGCTTCAGCTCCTACGAATACCGAGGCAATCATGTAGGATACTCGCGATGAATATGTTGCATAAACTCTATTAATAATAACACTGGCAACTTCGTGCAAGTGATTATAAACACAAACTGCACGATATTAATTTACAGTTAACAGTTTCTGTTTTGTTTGTGATATACGGCGTGCAGTTTTCTAGCCGCCCCGCTGGATTCGATAATAATGAAAACGTTAAACAAACAATTAACGTGCAACTCTACATTATTTTAATGTAACAAAGGAAGTTTGATTTCACCGAACATTATAGTGCAATTACCCGTACCTATTTAAATGTATTACACATACTATAATAAACGCATTATATGATAGTACATAATGCATAATGTATGTGATTGAGAATTGATTGTGATTGTAAATATTGAGAAAAAATTGGTCGCGTTACGTCCAACCAAAACGGCAGATTACAATTAAGGGTCAATACTCAATTCAGACCGCAACGCGACGCGAAGATGCATTTCTAAATTTATATGGTTTTGACAGATTCGCAAGACGTCTCACGCAATTGAAATCTGTCAAATCCATACAAATTTATGCCGCGCCGTGCCTCGTCTCGCCTCGTCACGTTGCGTTCTGATTTGACCCTAAAATTGAATTGACATGAACCGATCAAGTAACGTTGGTCTGTCAACTGCCTAGGAATCATTTTCCCCGATGATACATAGGTACCTTGCATGATATGTATTATCACAGTATCCAATAGTCTAACCTTACCTTAAACTTAAGTCTATATAAGAAGCAATAAAAATAAGTTTTTATTTAGCTCCTAAACTAAATAAAAACATAACCAACACGAACTGTAAGGTAAACCTTTTAACGCAAAGATATTGTTACGGTACATGGTATACGGACACGTGGTGCCATCTAGCGACAAACCAGCGAAATTTACCGAGGGAGCACAGGCAACATAAATCCACTACTCAATACTAGATGGCATGAGGTGCGCAAGTACATACTCAAACTTTCTAGAAAGGTCCAATGTTTGTTTACGTGTTTACCGTTTATTTGTTTGCGTGTTTACGTGTTTTAATTTAGACCTTATGACTGAGTCCATAAGGTCTAAATTAAATTTGCCAAAAAAATTCAACTTACCGCACTTATCGTAAGGACGGCAGTTTTATTGTGGTACATGCTCGAGCCTCCTAGAAAGTTCCCACGGTTGTTTACTTGTTTACGTGAATCGGGAACTTTCTGGAATTCGTCTCGCCATATAAAAAGCCGCAGGCAGGCCCGGCGAGTCAATTCGGTTCGAGCGTTCATCAAAGCGACTTCAGAGTGACAACAAGTGAGTGAACCAGTGAAACCTGCGACTTGGCTACGACCTAGGACAGTGATAGTGCTTAGTGATTGGACCTAGTGATTACCCACTGGGAACCAAGCTCCGCCCACTGAGGGACAGGCCCCACTCACTGGCCCCGCCCACCTGGCTCCGCCCACTTACCACGCCCACCTGGCTCCGCCCACTTTGTGTGAAGCCACGCCCACTGGCTCCGCCCACTGGGACACGCCCACTGGCCACGCACCTCAGGCTCCGCCCACGTTGGGCATGGCCCCGCCTACACGCCAACTCAGGCCACGCCCACTGGCCCTGCCCACCGGGCCCTGCCTGCTCAAGCCCTGCCTACTGGCTCCAGCCACCATGCCTCGCCTGTAGCTTCTACAGCCCCTCAAATGGCTCTTCTTTTAAAATGTTTAATTGAATTAATGGAGCTGCAAAGAGCTGAAATGAAGGCAATGATGGAGGCCCAAGACCGCAAGCTCGGGGCTTTGCAAGAGTCACAAGACCGAAAGCTCGGCGCTTTATAAGATTCTTAAAGAGCTGAAATTCACGCTTTGCAAGAGTCACAAGACCGCAAGCTCGGCGCTTTGCAAGAGTCACAAGAGCAACAAAAGGGCCTCCAAGAGAAAGCGCTTTTGGCTATAAAGGATGTCAGTGACACGGTGACTAAGCTTCGTAAAGATGTCGACGTAATCGACGAACGAGTTACCGGGTTAGGGGTTGATGTGGAAAATGTGAAAACCGGCCTCACTGAACTACAAAAAAAAGTAGTGCGCCTGGAAACCACAGGAGTCGCGACGTGTAGTGGAACTTCCGAAGTGGCACACGGGCCACGAGTAAAAGTACCGCCATACGACGGCACTACTTCTTGGAACGCTTACCGTCAGCAATTCCAGACTGTTGCTTCTGCCAACGAATGGTCTGACGAACAATGCCTGACCGCTCTCACTGTCGCGCTCAGAGGGCAAGCCTTGTCGGTCCTGGAAGCACATACAGGAAATGGGTTCAAAGACCTGATGGAGGCCCTTGAATCCAGATACGGGGAGCGACACCTGGAGCACGTGTTTCGTGCCCAACTGCGTGACAGAGTCCAACGCTCAGGAGAAGGATTACAACAATGGGCGTTGGAAATTGAAAAACTCCTCAAGAAGGCACACCCAGGAGCTGACGCCAAGATGGTCGACTCGAATATTGTGCAAGCATTTTGTCGACGGAATCAGGGATCTGGAGGTCAGAGCTGCAGTGAGGCTTCGTCACCACACCTCGCTTAAGGAAGCATTGGCGGATGCTTTGGAAGTCGAGGCTCTTCGCCGTGACACACGACAGACCCATAAGATCCACGAGGTCTCTGAGGAAGTCAAGGAGGTCAAGGCTCCCACGAAGAAAAGTTTTGGAGCCATGTGCTACAAGTGCGGCGAGAGGGGCCATCTCCAGCGCAACTGCCCGCAGAAGGAGACCCAGATGACAAGAATGAAAAGGCTCGAGGAACAAATGGAGGAGCTAAAGAAGCAAGGGGCTTCGTCCCCTGCCCGGGAGCAGGGAAACGAATAAAAGCCAGGACTAAGGGGCGAGTGCTGGCTGACACGGAGGAAGCCCCAATAACGGTTGTCTCCCAAGCAAGCAGCGGGAATAGTCTGGTGATTCAGGGGACTATTAACGGGACGGATTGTAAAATGACTCTAGACACAGGAGCCTCTAGAACAATAGTGAACCCAAATTTGATAAAAGCCGCAAGGAGGCACAAGAGGAGAATTAACTGTCGGCTTCTTACCGCCTCCGGTCAGCCAATACCCGTCCTGGGAGAAATGTCAGTTACGATGAATGTGGGGGAGTCCTCATACCCTCATGACGTTATCGTGGCTGAGATTATGGATGATTGCATCTTGGGTTTGGATTTCATGAAGAAGCACAACTATAGAATTAATGTCGCTGACGGAGTTTTCAAGTGTGGTGAAGAAGAAAGATGGCAGCACAAGATTTTGTGTGGACTACAGACGTCTCAATAATGTCAGGGACAGTTATCCATTACCTCGAATTGACGACACTCTGGATACCTTGAGTGGCATGAAATGGTTCTCGACCCTGGACCTGAAATCTGGATACTGGCAGGTGAAAATTCATCCAAAAGAGAAGACAGCTTTCTCCACCGGTAAAGGTTTATGGCAGTTTAACGTCATGCCCTTTGGATTGTGCAACGCACCTGCCACATTTGAGCGACTCATGGAGTGTGTACTGGCAGACTTAGTTGGAGAGGCTTGCTTAGTCTACTTGGACGACGTCATCATTGTTGGCCGCGACTTCGAAGACCATTTGCGAAACTTAGAACGAGTTTTCGCCAAAATAGAGGGATCCAAATTAAAGTTGAACCCGAAAAAGTGTCGTTTATTCAGGAGTAAGGTCAATTATCTCGGCCATGTTATCTCCAGTGATGGAATCCAGACGGATCCGGAGAAACTGGAAGCAGTTCAAAATTGGCCAACCCCTAAGAACAAAACCGAAGTGCGGGCATTTCTCGGCCTATGCTCCTACTACAGACGTTTTGTTAAGGGATTCTCAAAGATAGCCAAGCCATTACATCGGCTGACAGAAGATAAACGACAGTTTATTTGGGACGAGACTTCTGAAGATTCTTTTCAAGAACTTAAGAAACATCTGTGTGAAACACCAATCCTGGGGTATCCACAACCTGAAGGTTAGTTTATAGTCGACACGGACGCAAGCAACACGGCCATTGGAGGGGTGTTATCTCAAAAACAGGGTGAAAGAGAAGTTGTAATTGCATATTTCAGCAAATCTTTATCTAAGCCAGAGAGAAACTACTGTGTGACAAGAAGAGAACTCTTGGCTGTCGTAAAGACGCTACAACATTTCAGCAAGTATCTCATCGGCAGACAGTTTTTACTGCGAACTGATCACGCAGCGTTGAAGTGGCTACTATAATTCAAGAACCCAGAAGGTCAAGTAGCTCGATGGAGCTACTTGACCTTCTGGGTTCACCTGAGAACAGCTCCAGGAGTATGACTTCAAGACGGAACACCGCAGCGGAAAGTCGCATGGGAATGCCGACGCACTCTCACGAAGGCCGTGTTCAGAAGACTGCAAACATTGTGTTAAGCAGGAATCTAATGAAGTAACATTAAAATTAACGAGAACAAGTCCTTTGGGTCCATGGGAGAATGATGCTATGAGGGAGGCTCAAGAGAGAGATGACGACATTCGGCACATCATCACATGGAAGAAACGGGGTGATGTAAAACCAATCTGGAGTGAGGTTGCACCCACTGGCGCTGTCGCTAAGGCGTACTGGGCGCAATGGGACAGTCTGATACTTCAAAACGGAATACTCTACCGGAAATGGGAGAAGACCAACGGCAGAGAGTTCCATCTTCAGATAGTTGTCCCAAGAACGAGCGATCATCAAAGCGACTTCAGAGTGACAACAAGTGAGTGAACCAGTGAGTGAACCAGTGAAACCTGCGACTTGGCTACGACCTAGGACAGTGATAGTGCTTAGTGATTGGACCTAGTGATTAGTGTTTGGACTTAGTGCTAAGTGTTGTGACCTAGTGTGTGCTTGTGTGACCTAGACTTAGTGAATAAAGTCTTCAAGAGAGTCAGCAGGTCTTTCTCTCCAAATCCTTCGAACCCTAGCACGTAACAATATCAATAAATTACGTTTAATAGATTGCTTAAAAATGCACGTAGTTTTTACATTTCCGGCACACCCGAGCCGAATGTCTGTATTAAGCACCGCTAAAATATACAAAAGGTTTGCTCTATTTTAATATTAAAACGCTTAACTTGTACGATCACTCTGTTTACACCCCAATGTCATTTCAAGTACGACCGGCTAGTTTTTTTTTTCCGTTTTCAATTGTTGCTTATTGTCTTAAATATTTTTGCATTTACTAATTTGAGAATCTGATTGACCAACATAAATTATTGTATTAATATGTGTATTATCATATATGTCTATGATTGCCAATGATTGATATCGAATATGACAGCAGCGTTAACCATGATTATATGGTATGGGGAATGGGGTTCCATCATTAGCCAACATTTTACCTTATTGCTTACTGTATGGCTGATGTAAAGTACAAAGTTACATTAATAAAATGTAAAACATTGTTTACTACGACAGATTCGTATTTTCCAAAGAAAAATGAGAAGTTTGTCGATACGTAGGATTTATATTATGTCCGAGTGGAAAATATTTGCAAATAACCCTTTAGAGTTTTCAAAGTACATGACGTTGTCGTCCATGCGGAAATTCCCGGAATCCTTGGTGTAAATAAAATCCTGCTGCAGCTAAGAGAGGTCTGCTTTGATATAAAGCCCGAGCACACTCACAACTTGTTGAGATTGTTCAATGGAATTTTACAATATAATACTCTTTACAAAATACACGAAGAGTCTAAAATATGACGTACACGGTACAGGTAATCTAAATTGTTTTTACCAGGCTGTGCTAGATGGAATGTTGTGGTTTTACAGTGGCTATAATTGTAGTTTTTTGGTGTTTATTGTTTATTACATTTATAGTTTTAAAAATATTCACACTAAAAAAAATTTAAGATCCCATACTATCCTAATGCTAGGCAAAGGCCTAGCTCCCTCAAAAATATTAAGTTTACAAAATTCACTGTAAAGTATGAGATAATACAAGTCTATAATGGACTGTGGCCTTTTAAAATCAACTATTATTACTTACTCAAGCAATATTTCCCACTTCTACATTTTAGTTTGTATCGCTCTTTGGAAATATAACTCAATAAAGCTGAAATATAATGCGAAATACAACGAGATGCAGGTGTAATTCAATATCCTAGTATATCCATGAGATTTATGATATTCCATAGATCGTTATTTTCTAGTATCTCAAAGAACCTAATATTTAGAGTAGACAGTGTGTGTAGATGCGTATATTTCTATTAATATTTTTACGCTATTGCTATGTAACTTGAAAAGTTATTATAATTCGACTTAACTTTTTTATTATAGCTTATGAAAAAATTTTACTTTCAGACAGTTATAACTGAGAAGTTCCTTGAATCTTTTGTAATATCAAAACTAACGCTAAAGATGTCGCAATCAAATTCAAAACTCAGCAGCCGGGCATAGATAAAAGAGCTCCGCGAAGATAAAGTTTTAATTATTGTTTCCGTTTGCTAGTTAACACTGGATTGCTCTAGAGCTCTATAAATTTTAATATATTTTATATATAGGTCAGGATTTATGTATAGGTAGTATAGACCATGGCCTATGGGCGGCAGCGTCTTAGGCTGGCGGCACAGTTCGTACTCCGGCAAATGAAAGTGGCCTATAATAGTCATAAAAAATATAAGTCCAGCCCAGTATTTTATCTGCAGCTTGACTTTATCGAAAGTCGAAAACCTACTTGCAAAATATCAAAACAATCAATCTTATATTATATCTTTAAGATATAATGACATTAAATAATAATTAAATTATGTAATTATTATTTAATGTCTCTAAGTGCGGCCGTTAATGTCAACATCAGAATAAAACAGATTTGATGCTGAAAGTGAATAGATTAATTAAACTTAATTAACCACATGAGTGGATGAAGTGGACAACTAACATTTTATGACATTATATGGCCAATTACTAATTTATTCCCTTATAATTTGAACAAACCTTGCAACTTACCTACTTTAATCATTTGGCTGATATATATCTGGCTATACATAAAATCTTTTTTTTTGTTGTCATCATTTTCCCGGTCCTGTCGTTTACTTAGTAAAAATTAAAATTGTCAATTGTCCACTTCATCCCCTTACGTCTTCAATTGTAATTTTCCCGGTACAGGGAAAACGAACCTGCTTTAAATTTAGTCTTGTTTTCAAGTCCGATAAGAAGATCATGTCGAATGCACTCGCCACTTCAAATTGAAATAAATATACATCTTTATAAAATATGATAAGAATAAATAATTGTACAAGTTGCATATAATATAGAAAAAACTGACTTCAAAATTGTACTTCATATTCCCTATCTCAAACTACCAAACCGATTTTTATGAAACTTGCAGTATTCCCATTTCCCTTAAAGTTGAACAAAACCTAGTACATCAAAACTTACTTAAATCGGACTTGCAGTTTTGGAGATATGCGAACACAAATATAAAAACATACATCCATACTTACATAATATATTATACATATATATAAACATACATACACTTTTGGAATTTGTTCAGACGCCGTTAACATTTTATATGTCGCAGCCGACTGGTTTAAATAGCCGTTCAATCAAACAGCTAGCCTTTTGACTGAACAACGCCATTCAATCACACGGCTATACGTCGTTTAGCCGACTTGTTGACTACAACGTTCAACACTACAGCTAGACGATGCTTAGCCAACTGGTCTGTTTTTGTTTTGGCGGGGGGCTGTTCCCCCCGAGCCCCCTTTTATTTAAAGGCGGTCGCCGGCTGCTGCCGCAGCACGCTCGCTGCGCTCGCTCGGCTCCCTCTGTGTTGTGGTCTAAATTCTAACCTAACCTAACCAACTTTTGGACTTTCTGGATTGTGTTTGTTTTTGTTTTGACGGGGGGCTGTGGCCCCCGAATCCCCCTTTCGGGGGAGGCTGCGTCCATCCATTTCATAATCCCGTAATTTCTCCTCGAATATTTGTTGAAATTTTAATTCACTCGTATGTGCCTCGACAATTTTTGTCTCTTTAATAACACTTGTAACTTTTATTAACTACTTTCTTTCCGAAAAACAACCACAAACACCAACAAACATCTGCTAGTTGACGCCATATTGTAAATAAAACGCACCTAGCGCCGCAGCGGTGCGCGCTGAACTACTTCAATTAGACGGCGGCTTTTGAATCAGCTGTAGTGTTGAACGTTTTGAGCAACTAAAATATTCAATAGAAAAGCTAGACGTATGATTGAATGGCGTTGTTTAGTCAAAGGGCTAGCTGTTTGATTGAACGGCTATCAAAACCAGTCGGCTGCGACATATATATACGAAAACTAGGCAGTTCTGGAAACACACACGTACAAGTCAAATTGATAACCTCCTTTCTTTGAAGTCGGTTAAAAATAAACATGTAACCTAGAAAAGGATGTAACAAAATATCTAACAAAGCTTTTAATTAGGTATCAGCAGTATAGTCAAGGGATAATTATTTCTTACCTCTATATTAGTTACACGTTAACAAGTAACTCCCGTGGGAAGGCAGCTAGGCCAGTACCCCGATTCCGTTAGTTCCAACCAACAGTAATGCAGCTTTGATGTTGATTCCAGTCTGACGTCAATAGCTAACTTTTTCTTGGGCAAAGAAAACTCCTGTATATTATGCATTTTTGGGATGGGTGAATGATAAACTGGCGTCTGAAAATGTGACCAACCCCTTTAGCATGGCCACTGTAGAAATGCGAAAGTATGGAAACCATGCTAAAGGGGCTGGTCGAAAAAGACAAAGGGAGACTAGACTTCTGTTATGTAAGGTCATGCCATGTCCTGAATTTGTAAATTATATTTAGCGATGAGATTAATAATTCATTATTTCATATGATCCGGTCAGTATCGAAGCTGTTAAGCCGTTAATGTTGGACTAATTTAGCAGAATCGAGGTATAAATATGATCATGTATTAGTCCAGGGACCTGACTCATTATTATCATTCTTTGTTTTTTAACTCTTTGTTCTTTTTAATTATGGTCTAGTGTAGAGACCGAGTTAGAAATCATAGATATTATTGAAGTTTACAATAACCTTTGTATCAGCAATTAAAATTAACAGTGTCTACTTTTCAGTTTTTATACAGTATATCATTGAATAAAATCAATAACAAGAAACATTTTTATCAAGCTACCTACATCGGATTCATACATTTTTTAGTTTCACAGTATTTTTGAACAATTTGTACACATTTGCGAAAACGTGTAACCAAAACTATTAATTGATATACCTACTTCTAAAAAATCTGGCTAATTTCTTGTAGTAAACAACAGTTGTAGTGAACAATCCTTAGTTAACAATGATGTCTAGATAACCAAGTGGAATGCCTAGTATCCACTAAGCGAGCAAGGCAAATGTAAGTGGTATATTAAATTGAAGTTGGTATTTCATCTTCAGAGCATTAACAACGGTACTAGCACTTAATTGTGTTAATCTGTTAACACGCGATGTGTTCAGTCATTCTCACAACTGCATTTTGTAAAATTTCTACAATTACACTGAAATCTACAGCTTGATATTAAAAATAAAAAGTATAAACTATTTATATAAGTAAAAACTATAAGGGTTCCTTATTGTCTACGGAACCCTAAAAACGGGTTGTACTTCTGTAGCGCTGGTAGAAATGAAAATGAAACAGCAGGCGTAAGGATATTAAGTTTCGCCTTGCGGTTGAAAAATACTAAATAGGGAGATATTACTTTCTCTTACTTTCTTGCTTTGCCTAACGATAGCAAATAATTGGAAACAACATTTACCAACGCGGGCATCGCACTTACAACCGTCAAAAACTACAGTTGTAGTTTTAGATAATATTAAGATTTTTAAGTGGTCAAGTGTGATCACTTCAAAATCTTAATGTTATAGAGGAGTGCAGGCAACGGTCCTTGAAACAAATAGCACATACATATAGCGTAACATATAACAACCCCAGCATGTTCTCAGTCCGTAGTCATAATATATGTTTATTGCCGCGCCGCAGGAGGCCTGTAGTTAAGGCAATATTTTCATATCCTTATATGAGTTTATACTTTATAGCATAATAGTATATTTCATTTTGCTCGCAACATCTCAGATGCAGTTCCCAAGGACCTTTTTAAAACATCGGAATCTATTTTTAATGTAATATCCCAGAAATTATGCAATTTGATATTGGGATTTTTAAACAATAATAGTTTGAAGTATACAATGTGTCCCGACACCGGTGTCCGATCCTTTAATGTCATGATCTATGGCATATTTTATCGACAAATGGCCCTCAAATTTTTTCTCTCTCTTACGGTTCTAAAATGGCAGCCATTTTAGTTTTTCTCGGGCTTTCACACTAATCTGACCATAACTTCTCATGTAAATATCCTATGAAGATAAAAAAGGTCTCATTTGATAGCTAAACTTGTGGACTACGCTTACACAGGCAATATGTAATAAATTTCGTGGAATTAAATATGGAAAAACCAAAGTTTAAGAAAAAAAATCGTGTATTTTTTAATTAATGGCTTTTTGTGAAAAATCTAGCACATTAAACTGTTTTTTTTTTTGTTTTAAAAAGATAGATGAGGTTTTTATCTTAAATAAATTTTTTACTTCAATGCTCTAAGCCCGATAGTTTAGAAGTTATAAAGTATAGGTCAGATTAGTATGAAGCCAGAGAAAAAAATTTATTCAAAAGTTGGAGAAAAATAAATCGAACTCATGATTTATGGCATATTTTAGTGACACATTGACTTTCAAATATTTATTTTTTCTTACTTTTGAAAAAAAATTTTTTTCTCTGGCTTCATACTAATCTGACCTATACTTTATAGGAAAATCGTTATAACTTCTAAACTATCTGACTTAGAATATTAAAGTAAAGAATTTATTTAAGATTTAAACCTCCTCTATCTTTTTAAAACAAAAAAGAACCAGTTTAATGTGCTAGATTTTTAATAAAAAGACATTAATTAAAAATTACACATTTTTTTTTCTTAAACTTTGGTTTTTCTATATTTAATTCCACGAAATTTATAAAATATTGCCTGTGTAAGCGTAGTCCACAAGTTTAGCTATCAAATGAGATCTTTTTATCTTCATAGGACATTTACATGAGAAGTAATGGTCAGATTAGTGTGAAAGCCCGAGAAAAACTAAAATGGCTGCCATTTTACAACCGTAAGAGAATAAAAAATTTGAGGGCCAATTTGTCGATAAAATATGCCATAGATCATGACATTAAAGGATCGGACACCGGTGTCGGGACACAATGTATATTATACAACTCGTAATAATGTTGTTCAAACATTCGTTCTTCCCGCGTGAATATTTTGCTGCGAAAAAAATTACCGTACTTTCCTGGAATAAAAAAATCTTTCTCAAATCTGTCGAGATTCTAACCAATGGATGGGCCATTGGTTAAAAAAACTATTGCCCTTTGCAAAGGTATTTTATACTAAAGCCTTACAAAAAAAATAGGCGGGTTAAGCATGGAGGGATAAGACATACAGACAGTAGACAAACTTTTGCGTTTACAATCTCGAGTAAATTTTCTAAAAAATATCGACTATTACTATATTTTATAAGTTTCAAAACTCTATTGACATCTGTGGGAATAGGGAATAAAGTTATACTTCGACTGCATCGAACTATGGATTTATTTCGAACATATCTATTCTTAATATGGATGCACTGGATTTTTGACGTGTGACATACAAAGTCTATAAAAATTGGATACATCATAAGGCTCTCTTCATAACTTCATACATCGCATTTGAACAAAATAACTATAATTATCTATAAGTTGTATATAAGTTTTATATAAGTTGATTTTGTGCCGAAAATAATAAAAAATAATGTCTTTTTTTGGGCTCAAAATATTTCCATATCTATCACAATCAATTCAGAAGTGTATAACAGACTGACGTGTAATGTCTATCTGTTACCTCGTTTTGTGTTCATAACTAAAAAAATATATAATATTTATGTTTTACGTCTCGTGTGTATGAGATTAGTAAGGATATTGATGAAAAATCTGTAGGCAAAAAAATTAAATTAAGACAAAACATCAGAGCAAAGTTAATATCTATTAATCTCGTCTAAAAAACCATTTAATTGCTTTAATTAGATTAATATTAAGCTGTTTATATAAACGACCCTGACTACCTGCTACCTCCTTACCCTTAACCGATTTAGATGAAATTTGAAAAAGATATACTTTAAAGCCCGCGAAAGGACATAGGATAGTTTTGTTGCGGCAAAATGAATGATACCCGCTCGATAAACGAACTTCAAACGGAATTGCCGGCATCTAGTATTCTACATAATGTAACAAAACAAAATGATAATAATTTAGGGTGTGTATGAGTCCCCTGTATATAGTTCATTGAAATTGAGAAAACTGAAAGTAGCAGCTCTAGTAGAGAAGTGGCAAGCGATCATCGTAAACGCTTACAAAATGTATGCGATTTGACATAAGTCATCGCTTCGCTAGCGAATACTAATGTCAAATTCCATACATTTTGTGGCGTTGGCGTTGGCGATAATCGCTTGCCGCTTGTCTAGGCCCTCAGGCTGAAAGAGTAACTCTTTTTTAAACTTTTGTATGGGCAAACTCTTGTCACTGGGACGCTTGCTCATACGAATCACAAAAAAACATTTTACAAAATACAAAGAACGCATACACACCCGAAAGTATTATGACTTGGTTTTGTTGCAACCTGTATATTTATCAGCTCAATACTACGCTTGGAAGTCGTGTGGCTAACGTAGACGGGCGGAACAGATTGTAAGAATTGCGAATTGCTTCGTTTGCTCACTAATTAAAGAACTCACGAAATGGAGCTGTGTTTATGAATAATAATAAGTACCTATAGACAGTTATTTAAAGAGCTATACTCACCGGCACGCCATCGCGAGTCGCGACGTACCCAGTGACATTACCATGTCACCTCTACTTCTGCTTGCGGCGACGTAGAGACGCCAGACGTTGCTTGGACGTTGCCATGGTCATCACTGGCTAAGTCGCGTTGGCTTCCCGGTGAGTTATAGTGAGGTTATAGACTTAAAATAATCCGATTAAGATTAAGAATACTTCTAATTATTTTAAAATAATGTTGGACATCAGTATACAACATAATTAATTAAGATGAAAACATTCGTAGAGAAGCAAATATTCTTCACACAGCTGCAATGTAAATTTCTTAAATTTTGCCACAGCCGCGTTGAGATCGAATAGCATGTCAGCCACTAGTCACTACACCAACTCTATTTGGTCATTCTGTGATTGCCACAATGTATGGTCAACGCGTCGTACGCGTTTTCATTATACTTTAGAGCCTGGATGTTTTACTGTGACTGCAACGCGTTTTGAGCTATGTTTCCGCTCACTGAGCGTTTTCGATCTTTGAACGTAACATTATAAAAAGTGCATTCCTTTTGAATGTATTGCTGAAAATCCTTCAATCGTATTTATTAAGTTAATAATAACTTTTTAAAAAAGGATATTTATAATGCCAACTCGTGAACTAGCACATGAAAATCATACGCATATAATTTTATAACTATCACAACTTTTAATGTTATTTGGCCTAAATAAGCTTTATAACGTCGGGTTGTAATAAGTTTTGCATGACGTAGAAGCGCTACGGGCTACGTAGACCTACATCTACCTATTGTGAAGTTTGACTTACATCCTACTTACTCAACTTCCAACACTTACGCTGTCATCTACTTTAATATGATAATAATATTGTGTTCATATTTAATACTCTGTTTCATAGCTATGTACTTTTGAATTAGGTTTCTGGTGGATAATTAGCCATCTCAGTAATAAACCCTAACACTTAGTACCGATAACGTCTGTATCTATAGGTACTAAGCGGCCTTGTCTGATACGGTAGAAAAGTCTTTTGGGATAATCCATACAAGGATAAATACACAGTCTGTATATCTATCAAAATTAAAGCTACTCAGGCGAAGCAAAAGAAAGCTAATTTTTGGCGGTATGTATGTATATTATGTATGTTTTATTGTAGCCTGTAAACTACTGGTCCGATGTATTGTCATGTCAGAGTACTTACTTTGCAATGAAAAACTAACGAACGATGAAACTGGATTGTATCACGACAACGTTAACCAATTCCTTTAATTTTTAACAATTTTGGACGAGTGCTCAGCAGTGCTGCTTGACTAGCCATCTCGAGCTATTCGTTTATTTATCAAGCTATTCCACCGCGACTGCAGAATTTTAGAAGCTAAATACGAATTAAAGTAAAATAGTTAAGTTTTTTCGACCTACTTCAATTATAATATTTTAGGCTTAGGTTTAAAGGAAATAAATAACTTAAAAATTTAATTTTACAATCTTTGCACTACTCTCACAGTGTAACGAATTGGCTTAGAGATCTCAGTAATTTTCTTTTGCTATAGAAATTATAGACGTACTACCATGGACGAACCTTTACTTTGTATTTTAAACAAAATCAAGTTCTTTATTTAGGTCTGAAGTTACCAGACTATCGAATGTTATCGGTATTTCTAAATTTACCACATTCCAATATTATGTTCTATAAAAATAATCTTAGAAAATGTTTGAACTTAGTAGATATGAATTTTTACCAGGATATGTACAATGTATTATACTATAAAATATAAATTGTTTAAATTACTTACTTAGTTTATTACACTTGTAAATTAAAGTAAGTAAGTGGACCCAGTCAAAAATTTGCATTTTGCGATTACGACGGCCGGTTTCTTTAAAACCGGGCCATCGTATTTATGATGCGAAAGTGTGCTATGCACAAGAGCTTCCTTTTATCCTGGGGCAAATTTTCCATACGACTAACGGAGGCGCTAGACTGACTTTTAAATGGTCATCTGAAGCATGAATGATCTTTCAGACAATAACGTGACCAGCTTTCGTTGTCTTAACCGAATTTGGATTATTTTTTCATCACCGAAATCTAAATTACAACCTCCGAGTTACACTCTACACCACCAGACGAAGGCGGTTATCATATTACAGAAGTATAACGCAAGATCCATCGAGGTGAGGCGTTAAATATTGAAGCTTTTAAATAGGCAACAGGTATTCGAATGTGGTGTAAATAAAAGATGCAACTCCGCGTCCGTTACTGTCCGTATCCGACAAGATTAAACTGTGAATCTAGAACATGCATCAACATCTGCCTGACTCAGTGGCGGGGCAAGCCTTAAATTTGATGTAGGCAAAATATATTTAACGAGGCCCCCTGATGGATGAGTGATGACGCAAAAGGGCGGATCTTGAGAGAAGGAATTTTTGGTACTGAAAATTGTATAAAATATAAAAGTTTGATTATTATTTATCTAAATCGCAATTCAAAAAAAATCTGGGTTGCAAAGCCCCTTGGACCGCGAGGCCGTAAGCGGTGGTCCACGTCGCCCACGCCCGCCGCCTCTGGCCCTTCTTGTCTCAGGTTACCTGCCGTCGCCGTCGAATCACTCGCGAGAATGACAGAAAGTCCATGTACTATCAGAGAAGTTGATTCCTAGGCAGATGGGGGATATATTATGTAGTATAATAATAAGCCGCATATTTGCAAACTCCTTACCAACTAAGTATTTCGGCGAATTCTATTATTTATCTAAAGTTAGCCTGAAGAAACTGCTGTTTCTTTTGTTTTTATAATGAAAATTATGATTTACAGTTGGTAAAAATGAGGTATTTACCCACTATTCATCTAACGATGTTGTATTAGTATAAAATATGGTACATAATACCTAGCATCTACAAAAGGTTTTTAGCTATAAAAAGATATTCACGTTAAAAATAGTGGTTATATTTTTAATGTGCATTGCGGAGCGTGCGAACTATTGACCGCAAACTATGCATCGGTTCTACGCGGTGACACTGCGGCGCGGGAAATATTACGTTCTATACGGATTTTTCGGTAAACAACCACTTTTCGAATGTTCAGAATTCAGATCGAACTAAACACAAACGTATGCAAAGCCTAATTAGCTAATAAAACTATTTACAGAGCGAATTATATGTACGCCTTCGTCTGATGTATTAGAAAAGTCATGTGTGAATGACAAAGATCTAAGTAGGAAAGTGTGTCTGTCTGTCTCACGCTTAAACCATAGAACCGACCATTTTTTTTTGGTAAGAAGTTCAAAATTCGTGCTACTAAGTTGCTAATGTATGTTTGCCTTTTTCCCAATAAAAAGTTTTCCCAAAGATTTTCATGGGTAGGCACGAAAATACTTTAAGCCCCATAAAAGGACATAGAATACTTCTTATCCCCAAAAAATGTACGGTTCTCGCGCAATAAAGGAATTTGTTGAGTTCCGGGCATAAACTCCACGCTAAAACTGCTCAACCGATTTTGATTGCGAATATTTACCCACTTCTACCTATCACCACACCAAAAAAAGCCCTGGAAAAGGGTCTACCCTACACTCTACAGCATTGCTTTTCAATCTGTGGGTTGCGACTACCTGGGAGGTCGCGAAGCTTCTGTAGGAAGGTCGCCAGAGGTTGAGAAAACTATTTCAGTAAAAATAATCGATTTAATGTATCGATATATATGGAATATTGAGTAAGAGAAATGTAAAATAAGAATGTATAATTATTAATTTTTATACTTAATTTTCATAAAAATATAAAGGGTGCAGGGGGGTCGCGTCTTAAGAAAGGTTAAAAAATAATGCCTCATAAGTTAGTTTGCTTTGCAGTCAAATTTACGATTTCTGTGTAATACCATAATATAAACTAAAGCAGACGTGGGAGAGCCATGCTTCGGCATAAATGGGCCGGCTCTCACAGAAAACCGGCGTGAAACAGCCTCCCCTATTACCCTATTCCCTCTTAAAAGGCCAGCGACGCACCTGCAGCTTTTCTGATGCTGCGAGTGTCCATGGGCGACGGAAGTGGCTTTCCATCAGGTGACCCGTATACTCGTTTGCCCCCTTATTTCATAAAAAAAGCAAACTTTGGCGAAGGGAAACTAAAAATAGAGATTTTATAAATATTTTACTTTTAGGCAAAGGCTAATTTAAAAAATAAAATTTTAAGCTTATTTTAATGAGATATAGCTGGTATAATAATAGTACTCGTAGCTTACTATGCCTAACCATTTAAAGTAGCTCTGTATTACCATAAGTAATTGAGTACTTAACTCTTGACATGTCAAACTCCCGCGAGAATAGGAAGACAGAACTATGACATCCGGTGAATGCAACAATTTACCATTTAAATAGTAGGTACCAAGATATTTGTACCGAGTCTCCCAAAGGATCGAGTTAGCCAGATAAACTACTCTTCGATGGACTTTGATATAACTTTATAAATTTAGACATAAAGCCTTAATAAGTTAAACAAGTTTGCGCTGGTGTAGGATTTCATGTGTTGAATGCTATCGTACAAACTTAACAAATATAGATGAGACATGTCAACAAAAAGTAGCCCCACCTAAATTATCCCATTCTGTAAAGTTACAAATTTACTGCTCAACGATACCCAAAGTTTTTGCGCACCGCGATTCCAAAAAATAATAAATCTAAAAGTGACTGCAACGACTGCAGATTGAAATTTGAATTAAACTAGGTATTTTTAAAATATGAATAAGTGTGCTTGCTTGCGGATCTGCATTCTGCGGCGCTGTTAACCTGTGTTAATGTTAAATAAGTGGGGAAATTTAAGTTTGACATAAATATTAATATAAGTAATTAGTATAGCAAAAAGAGACTCTAAAGTCTAATAACTAGAATGATTCCAAACCTGGAACAGCATTAAAACAATGTTGTCCTTCTCTCGTCAAACATCGTCCGTCTCTCTTCACACTCACGCCCGTCTTTCATATGCCAGGTGAAAAAGAACGACGCGGATTCATCGCCAAATTAGTTTTTTCTCAATAACTCGATAAATATACAACATTTTAAAAATCCGCTAGGTCGATCTCTCACTGATAGAATTTTATACAATGTGTTAAAATATTAACTTAGTTCAATGCACGGTTATGGCAATAAATGAAAAATTCGTGAAAATTAGATGCATCTTTGTGATTTTTTTTCTATCGAGAAAATTTTAATATATCGTGTTTTCTCTTCAGATCGAATTCTCGGAAATATAATGTAGTACCTATCTAATTATAGAAAATGAAACAATTCGGTGCTTATTTTCAAGTATAAAAATTAATTATAAAAACGACACTTTTGGGTTAGTCGCCCCCTTTATTCTGTTTTTGCCATAAAGTTAATATACCTATCGGCTATCGGTATATTAACTTTATGGTTTTTGCCGTTTATATTTTGTATAATTTGTGACACAGATAGATCACTTCCACATTTTTATCCTTCAACAGTTTGTGTACCTAACAGCCCCTCTTGTGTTTTGAAATCATTGATTACAAATTATAGTTACGAGTATGAAATAGCACTGGGAATACATACCGTCTACTTACGTAAACTAATTAAAACCATGCAACTCCGACTCGCTCACGAATCGATTAAAGCAAGCCAATTCCAGGATAAAAATATTGTTTACACCCTTGTTTGTTGACTTTCCTGAATCTAAAATCAAAATATTTCCAACAAGTAGCAGTTGTAGAAATATAGCCTGGGCCCTTTTCTGTTTATCCCAATAATAAGACTGGGTTGCACCAGAGGCGTGGGTAAAGTTAAAGTTAAATATGGCGTACCAAACACCCCATATTCTCATACGACATCTGTCAATTTTTCCGGTTATACCTAGTTATGGTTAAAGTTAAAGTTAGTTGGTGCAACCCAGTCTAAGTGACAGATCGCTTAATAAAGTTTTGCCTCGTTCAGAAAAGCTAGCCACTACATTATAATCACAGAATACTAAACGACGCCCGCGACTCCGTTGAGCCAAAATTTATTTATCCTGTTGGAACCGTAAATTATTTTTCTGAGATAAAAAATATTATCGTACCTAGATATATCTAAAATTATCTCTATACCAAATTTCATCAAAATCGGCTCAGCGGTTTTAGCGTGGTTACAACTCGTAACAGACAGACAGACAGCCACACACTTTCCCATTAATATTAATTATATGGATGCAATACAACGACCATGTCAAAGTCTTTGTGTAAAAATGTGATTCGACCACAAAGTTAATATACCTAGCGAAATAGAGCAACAATCTCGAGCTGTCAAACGAAACCGAAATTGGTTTTCATCTGTGTGAAAAATATGTGTACGTATACACTTACACAAGCATGATTGAACATGAATTCTATGAGATTAAATTGTCAACGTGCGGCACGTGCCGACTGGACGTCAAAAAAAAGTGTGCTGCTGTCATGTATCACACGTCTCTTTTTACCACGCAGTGTTACTGATAGTGACATCTCTCTTTGTTTCTCTATTCCGCTAGGTAAGTATAATAACTTTATGGTTTCGACAAACCTACGCTCAAACTACTATAAGACGTATGCATGACGGATTTTGGTTGGATTGTTTACTGTAGCGCCCTCTGCTCCGACCCTTATTAATATTAGGTACTTCATTCAACAATCGTGTAACAAGCGACATCTAATGGCAGCGTACGACGTAACAAAACTTCATCACCTGGTTCTGAAAATGTTCGGTTACGGGTATAATCCTAAGATTAAAACTTGGCTTCTTTACACCACAATTAACCATGGGTTGTAAAGAGGGCGCTAGCAATAAAGGCTCTATATTATACGAGTATTGTATACTCACCGTACGAAAAAACGTCGATAGTGCGATTCAGCCTAAGCTACAGTGCCTTGGGATAGGGCGGCGCCTAGCACAACATCTGATGCGTCAGTAGTTAATATTAATTACTGATTAAAATCAGGGTATTGCAAATAACATGGGGTATTAATTACTGTTTACATTTTTCAAATTACTCTTTATTATGTAAAACCTTAGCATTTTGCTTTAAACAAACTGTCAGTGGTTTACTTAGTTAATTTAGCAAGATCAATATAAATGTATTATGATAGTAACCAACAAGTCCTAGGAAAGATTAATTCATTTTGGGTTTCCGGCAAGGGAAATTTCTTAACAGCTTCTAACTATTTTCTCATTATTAGTCTTAATTCCTTCATCGGTCAATGGGTGTCCTAAGAATTTTACTGTCTTTTGCAAAAACTCTGACTAGTAAAACCATAAAGTTAATATAATATATAGGTAGATATATTAACTTTATGAGTAAAACTGGATTTTTAAATTATGTTTTTTAAAGCTTTTGAAAACCTTTTCGCAGGTTTTATTGTGTTCCTGAAGGGAAGTACTATACGATTACATCATCTAAGGTACGTCATAAGTCATAACGTTAGGTATCCTCTTAGAACGGCTAGGCTATTCTCTTAACAACACGTTAAGGCTGTGCTCGACGTCGGTCGCTCAATCGCATCGCGCAACAATGGTCGCCGTCAGACTCGTGTTGTAATAATTTACTATTGTTTATTCAACAAATGCACTTTTCAATATGAAAAGTACCCAGTAGCCGATTCTCAGACCCACTGAATATACATATGAAATTTGGTTAAAATCAGTAAAGCCGTTTCGAAGGAGTACGGGGCCTAACATTGTGACACGAGAATTTTATATATATAAGAAGAAGATGTATAGATGCGAAGAAACTTTTTCCCCAACCTAATATTTTCCAGAATAAAACACAATTGATATTATTCGAAAAGTTTAATTTAAAAGTCATAATTTAGCAAGCAAGACTTTACATAGGTAGGTATATTTAAATTGTTAAAACCGATACATGAAAATAATACTTTCCCTTGATAAATTAAAATGCGTAATTACAATTAAAAGAAAATACTATAAAAAATTAAAATCATGATACAATAAGAAGTTACACAGCATTTTAGTCTTACTAATTTAAACATGGTTTATTCACTAAAACGGATACTCCGCGCTGTGGTCATCATATCCACGAAACAAATGACGTATAAAGTTTGTAACTCGTCTCGTGGTTCGAGCCACAGTCATATTAACATACATCATATACCTTTAAATTGCATTTCGAATCTGAAATGACATTATAAATAGTAACATTACTGGTTATAGTAGTGTTAGGGCAAGGATGTTTCAGAAGTTACGGGAATGTGTATCTCTTAGCTAACTAATCTACAAATACACAATAGTGTTATTTGCATCCTTAAATGTATTAATTTAAATTAAACTATAACAGTAAGTACGTACATAGAAAAACCCTTAACCGTAGTGTGAAGTTTCACAATATAGTAGTAGAAAAATGTTAATTAAATCCTAATATCGTATACTAAAACATCGAACGAGGTGGGCAGTTGCAAGTTGGGGCCGATCACAAATATCAATGACCACCATAGTCTTAAAAGATTCAACATAATTCTTCTTAAAACGGACACTGGCCACTGAGCCGATTCAGCAATATAATATTTAAATTAACCACTTAATTGAGATACTCTAATTATCTAAAACTACAATATCAGTATCTGACAAAAATAAGTCTTTCACGTAAACATTCACATGTATTTTCTCGAGAGTTATTATGAATAATACATATTTTATTACAGTATAACTGTTGGCAATTTCGTTGCTACACTACAATTAGTGTGATCACAGTATTACAAACGTATTCTTACAATATTGAACAAAAACGGACGACCACAGGCTATTTCAATAAGTATGAAACTAAAGTTTACAATATTTTATGAATAATACAAAATACAATCGACACAATATTATGTTTTGTGGTAAAGTTGGTAGCGGACGTCTTTAAGCTTCAGAAAGGGAGCTTAACGGAAGGGCCCCGTATATAAAAATTTGTTCGCGGGCCTTCAGGAAGGGTAATTTACGTATCATGGGGGACCTTTGCCCAGGGCTCGTGTAATTAATACGGCAGTAACTACGCTCGCGCTCCTGCTTCAGAAGCGCACAGCAATATTTTTAATTCTTCTTTTAATTTCTATAACATACCATATTAATATGATACTACTTTCTTTCGTCCACTACCAACCTGCACCCTTAGTTGCTTAATCTTCAAACAATACTAAATATTATCTTATATCGTTACATTGTCTGTTGTACTTGAGGTAGGAAGAAAACACTTAAAGACGTCGAAACGTGTAGCAATTCTACAAAACTTGATTGTCTGCTATAATATTAAATGTTTAAAAACTTACAAGAAAACTGAACACATTGCATACATAAAAATGTATCACTCTTTGCTACGTTGTACAATCGAAAATAAAAATCAAATAGAAAAAAAATTAAATTCGTAAAAATGTTATGCTAATATTATTAAACAGTCTTCTATACGCATGGTTGTATCTGGTGATTATGAAATGAAATACAGATCTTTATTTAGGATTTAAAATGGTTATAATGTAAAGATTATGCTTACGACAACTAAACGTTTTTAAGTAAGGAGGTAAGTAAAGCAATGCTACCTTGTAAACAGAACTAAAATTATGATGATCATGATTGTCAATCAAAGAATGAGGTATAAAACTTAGTAGCTTTCAGTAAAAAGCTTTCAGAAATACAATACTTCAAAATATAATAAAACAAGTACTGTTTTTTAAATATTATGTAAGTTAAAAAGTTTCTGAGCATTTCTGAGCCATTTTACACAGCTAAAGCAGCATCCATAAAGTACTTCATACGTTAAGGATAACAAGAAGAGGTTCTACCTACGTTTTATGATAGTGGTAAAATCAAGAAACGATACCTCGAATGGTCGATAGTCGAATTCAGCGGTCGAAAGTGAAACATTAAATGCGCCTTAGCACAACTTTGATTCTGCCAGTAAATATCCACGTCGACGTACTTTATGGATGACGCCTAACACTTTAAAATATCATGAATAAGAAGCTTCAAAAGATAAAATCAAACCAGAGGTACCATTAAAATTGACATCACAACGGGAATAATTCAGATAATAGTTTCTTATGCTTGCTGTTTAGGGTTCGAATGTTGGCATGGAAGCGAGCTTCGTTTTCACCTCTTCGGAAGTGTCATCGCAGAGCAGAAGGGTGTGAGAGAAGCCCATAGCGACTTGAGTCACACACAAGCCATCCATGCGGGAGACCTCCTTCGGTCTAGCCGTAGACTTGTTGATTTCACCCGTACCCTGCCAAAATGTAATAGCATTGTAGAGTTTTCTTCATGTATATGTATTAACTTTAGAGGATAGACGGATAGACGGACAAAGCGAAATAAAGGTTCCGAGTGTAAGGAAACCCCATTTTTATTTATAATGACATCTCGTAAACGGCTAGAACAATTTACTGGAATTTAATGCACCATACAGTCTACAGAGACCACGGGAAAAAAATAATTCTGCAATCACAAAAAAATCCAAATAGACTATAATATACTATAGGGACCAATTGAATATAGATTAATAAAAATCATAATAAGGATTCGTAGTTGATGAAATGGTAAGCAGATACTTGGTGTCTCAAGGAACGACATAGGACAGTTTTTACAGGAAAACGGGTTAAGGGTAAAGGGATAAACGAATTATTGGGTAATTTTATAGTGCACAGGTGTGCGTAGTTTAACGTTGTTAGTGGCGGCCGAAAAGGAAGATCTTCCGACCGAGCGAGATAGCATGCTCGGTCAGGCCGAAGCTCACTGACGTCATTTCAGACGTTGTATATATCTTGCCGTTCTCCGAAACTTCGATAGCGCGATGCAGGAATGTTAAGCGAATTGTGGGTACCGCCACATTATTCCCCCCCGAAGACCTGTGGTATTCTTCGATGCGCTTGTGTTGTCAGGTGTGGGCCAAAGCTACGCGTGCAATGACCAGGAGAGGGACCACGTGCTCTGCTTGCTGACCGATCGTTGTAGCCTATGGCGGTCCCGTTCAAGCCAGACGCGGGTTCGACCGGCGCGGACCTCCATCGCGGCTTATGGTCGAGGCAACCCGGTTATGCTTGATGTCTGCTGACGTGGTGCGGAGGGGCGGGGAGTGTTGATGATGATTAATGTCCAGAAGGATGTGATCCTTGTCGGTGGTCACCAATTTAACGTTGTTCGTGGCGGCCGAATAGGAAGATCTTCCGACCGAGAGAGATAGCATGCTCGGTCAGGCCGAAGCCCACTGACGTCATTTCAGACGTTGTATATATCTTGCCGTTCTACCGCCACAGCAGTATCTATTCCTTCACTCTCATAACCCAGTGGGACAGACGACCGACACGACTGGCGAGAGATCAGACGCAGGACCGACTTTTTACATGCCCATCCGACGCATGGATCATCTTACTTGTCAGAAAATCGAGTCATCAGCCTGCATAGTCCTAATCGAACTTGAAAGTAACATGTTTCTAACGCAGGAATCGAACCCACGACCTCCGACTCAAGAGTGACGCTCTAAACCACTGAACCACAGAGGCGTTTTAAAATACAAATAACATAAATATGCAAAAATAGTATAAGATCATACTAACAAGTTCGCCGTATGTGGGGGATACGCCCCAGGCTATGAGTGTGTCGTCTGCGGCTATCACTATAGACGTGTTACTGGTGCCCACGCTGCGAATGTTCCAACCTACAACACAATACACATCCATTGTTTATTTCATTACAATAATAATTCTTCAAACTTTTTAAATAACTTTATTACCCTATTTTGTTAGTCTCGCTAAAACTCAATTACGGCTGAACTGATTTGGCTAATTTTAGTCTTGAAATATTTGGGGAAGTCCAGGAGATATACACCAGGAAAAACGTACCACAAAGTTTACTGCGTCTAACTCTAGTAATTATGAATATAGTACATTTTGGAATTTATAAATACATATCTGATATTAACCAAATAAGCCGTTAATAACGATTTAAATCAAAATTAAAAGTTCTATAAGTACATAAGTGGATTTTTAACTTACCAGTAAGGTCTTGCACGGGCTTAGGGTACATGTTAGCCTCACCAGTACGCTTGGTCTGACCAAACAAAAACAGGGCACCTAAAATGGAAAACGAATAATTTTAATATTATTAATATTTATTACAAATTTGCCGTTCAGTAATAAAAAATTATCTATATTGGTGCTTCTACAATTATTATCGGCGAATTACAATTACAAAGCACTGACTTCCGGTGCCAACACTTTAATATGGCACTACTTATAGTATAGTAACAGCCGGCCTTCTAAGTGTTATGCAGGTTAATTCATTTTTTAGGTTATTTTTTTCCATAGTTTGTAGCCTAAATACGATATTATACACGATATACACGACTCAGTGGCTACCTTACACACTTCCAGGTCTTTGATTCCCTTTTCTTTGAATCCCTTTGGCCGTCTGTCCACTGCCACCGACACCGGGACCTCACCACCAAAAATTCTAATAAAATGCCACTTTTTGCTTGACATAATTACCCTGTTCCCCCCCAAGGCCGCCACTGCTACGGGCGGTGGGAGCGAGACAACTCACCGAGCTCATTAACAGCCAGGCTGTACGTGGCGCCGCAGTGAACGGAGCGGACGCCGCGCGCCTGGGAGTCGAAATACTTGATCAGTCGCGGAACACTCTCGTCCTTCTGCTCGGCGTGGCCCAGGCGACCGAAGCCACCGAAACCCCAACTGAACGCTCGCTTCTTCGAGTCGATGGCCACCTTTAAAAATAAAGTACTGTTATAGTAGCTAGCCAAATTGTGCGCCCCAGTGCGCCGTGGAAAGGTATGTGGGGCGCCGCGAAATATTATAAAATAAAATAAATAAATAATTAATAAAATAATATTTTAAATGTAAAGCAGGTAGATGATTATATATTTGTTTATTACTATTTTCCTGCTGTACCTAATATCATTAAAGGTGTTATCAGAGAACTTGATTCCTAGGCAGATGGCGGACCTAAGTAATTTGGTTGCGTTAAGTCCAACCCGACTTCCAATCCGACCGACCGATCATAGCTAACATTGAATCGATATTAAAGCCGACCACATGACGTTGGTTCATCAACTGCCTAGGAATCAATTTCCTCGATGGTATCTTTTTCTAATAGCTAGGTAGAGTAGGGCGCCGTGACAAAATATTGTGACATGTAACTGCGCCGCAGGCTGAAAAAGATTGGGAACCCCTGCTTTAGACGAAATACTTACAGTGTGATTATTTCCGCACGAGAAGTCCACAATGTCAACGTCTTTGACCGGAGTGACATGGCCATCCTTTGACTTCTCAAAGAAGAAAGCCACATGTTTTGGCACCGTTTCAAAATGATATGACAGTTTCGTGGACGTCACAAAATACTTTCCATCCGTGTTGTGGCCTAAAAATTTCAGTTAAGTACTTAAAAAAATCTATATAATCTATATATTGTATTAAATATTATACCTCTCTACTTAGTGCGCAAACACACAAACCCCTTACTAGTAAAAAAGCTTACACAGCATACATTTGTCTATCAAGTGGAAATAAAGACAAACACCCATGTGTAAATATGTTTATTATAGTTTGTGCGTTTTAAGATGATATGGGTGACAGTTTTCATGTTCCTTGCTACGGGTTTTTTTTACAAGAAACCAAAAAAAATCAAAATGTAATAAATTATATTCCATCTACAAAAACAAATGTTTCCTATAATTGTAAATGAATAAAAATGAATAGTTGCTAACTTATTAATATAAAATTACCTATAAATATTAACTGTGAAATAGGAGTATAAAATTATTGTTACGAAAACATTTGAAAAATGTCAGATGCATGAAACGGAACTTATGTCATGAGAGATTGACTCTGTTGGATCGAAATCAAATCGATAAAAAATGGCGGCCATCTTAAATCGCCGGCACCACTGAAATGTCAGTACGAAATCAATAATTTCGATTGCAATTCCTTTACGAAGTGATTCGATATTTTTAAATTATCGATTAATTTTTGTTAGGTAACTTCCCTACTATTGTCAATAATAATGTGTCACGCATATCATCATAAAACGCACAAACTATAGTAAGGGTCTATGAATAATAAATACTATGAGAGAGCCGGTTTATATTATTCCAATCCAGTGATCAAACCAGCGCTGGATTGCTCTGAATTGTATTCCAGTGCCGGTTTCATTTATTCCAATAGCAATACAGCGCTGCATTTATTTTATTTTATTTATTTATTTTTATTTCTTTATTTAAATCAGGCATCTTGGCCCATATTATATATACCTTATAGACTAACATACATAACATATAAACTAAAGCTAACACTAAGCACTAAACACGTATTGTCTGCGACGTGGGGCGCGACGTGTTCGGAAGTCGTCCTCGGAACCTTCTGTAGACGACTCCAATCGGCCAGAACTCCTTCTCGAAGGTCGGTAGATGATGCGTCGGGACCCTCACCACAAAGGAGCTAAAATTGACTTTGTGGCGGGACTCCAAACGCTTGACCCTCAAGACGAAGTGCCCTGAATTTAATTCTAGTGCCCGTTTCATTTATTGCAATAGCGATCCAGCGCTGCATTGGATCACTAGGTCGGAAAAATGTAAACGGGCCATTATGTCAGTAACTGAATCCATATTTGAGTAATCATGAGGGTAACCATTCTATACTTCACTCCATTTCGATGTTAAGGAGTTATTAGTTTAGGTTGATATTAAAATTATAATAAATGTGTTTACCAAGTTGGCCATATTCTGGTAATCCAAAGGAATGCAATGCACCATTACAATCCAAGATCATGGAGAAGTCTGCACCACAGCCAACCTTCACAATTGGAGCCCCACTGTAACAATCAACATTTACTGAACATAACTAGATCAAAATCGGTCCACCCGTTTGGATGCTACGATGCCACGGACAGATACACACACAGACAAACAGACAGACAGACAGACACGTTAAACTTATAACACCCCTCTTTTTTGTCGGGGGTTAAAAAAGAAGATAAAGTATCCATCTATACATATTATAAAACAAAGTCGCTTTCTTTCCCTCATGTCCATTTGTTCCCTTTAATCTTTAAAACTACGCAACGGATTTTGATGATTCTTTCAGTGTTAGATAGCCCATTTATCGAGGAAGGCTATACGCTATATTTTATCACGCTAAGACTAATAGGAGAATGTGGGAAAAAACGGTGGAAATTTTTCGAAAGGGCTTATCTCGCTAACTACTGGAGCAATTTTTATGTTATTTGGCACAGATAAGAAGTAGACCACGTGAAGGATCATAGGCTATCGATTTTAATCATTTTTTCAGTGGCTATATATATTTTATAAACGTGCGACGCCGAGGCGGGTCGCTAGTATTATTATAAATGCAAAAGTGTGTCTGTCTGTACTCTGCTAGCGCCCCCGCAGACCGCAGACTTCCCTATCGGCCGATAGTGCGCACACTACGCCAACTAAACAGTTGGGTTGATGGTAAATGCACAGACTAGACAACAGTCGGCCGATTGCTCTCGCACGGTTCCTTTCACAGCGATAGATTTTTGAATGGAAAAATAGATTTTTTAATGGAAAATTTTACACGCTTCGGATTTCTGCCGAGTTGGCCGACCAAACAATCGGCGTCGTGTGCTCACACAAGTCCTCGTTGAGTACGGAATCCTAAAACAGAACCCTAACCAGCTGATTTTATTTTATATTTATAGGTTAATAGTTATATTTCTATCTCTGTTAGCTACCACTTTCGAGAATTTCCGCAGAGGAAATTGTTTGTCTTATCAAAATGAAGCTACTCACGAAAAATGATGATGGGCAAAAATGTATGGGCTCTGGTATTGGACTCAACAGGAATGGATTATTTTTAGGAAGGTATACCCATGTACATTAATGACCATTAGGGCGCTAGTCAAGAGTCGTTGTACTTTTTGAGTAAAGCCATGTTAAAAGTGACATCAGTGCTCATACATACACAAACGCTAAAACAATCCATGTGTTTTTATTTATTTTTTTATCCATAGATTATAGAGTATAGACCCCTGCAGCTGTCAAACATTTTTCTTTTTTTGTTTAAAGGTACATAAGCAACAACCTTTACTATAAATTATAATATTACACCTGTTCGTTTTAGGGATATATAGTATTAGTTTTTTTTTTCTCTTTTCTTTTTGTATATTGTTGTATTATTGGTATACTTAGTCATAAGTGTTGTTTACCCTGTCCATTATGTGGTGAAGTCACTCTTTGGCCCTTGCAGAATACCAGTGCAGCGGGCTTGCTTGCTGCGTATAGCTGAGCTGGGGCCAATTTTGACATCACATAATATATACAAATGTAGCTTAGGGCTTTTCTTTTTATTATTATTTTTTCTTCTGTTTTGTGTATGTTGTGTGTTGACAAAATAAATGTATTCTTATTCTTATTTCATACTGTTAACATCACGTTACATTATAACATGATTATTTTTAGGGTTCCGTAGTCAACAAGAAACACTTATATTATAGTTTCAGTCTGTCAGTCCGTCCATCCGTATTTTTTTTTAAATAATGCTATTGCCCCTGATTTTAAGTTAAGGGATTTAAGTTCTTAATACAATTTATACACTTACGGCCGTTCCCAATATTTGATCTATCTCTGGTTGTGCCCTACTAGAGATAGGAATAGCTCACATAACGGCCATTCCCAATATTTGATCTATCTCTGGTTTTGCCCTACTAGAGATAGGAATAGCTCACAATTGACATAAAATATATGTCTCTAATGTCTAATGTGAGCTATTCCTATCTCTAGTAGGGCAAAACCAGAGATAGATCAAATATTGGGAACGGCCGTTAGACATTAGAGACATATATTTTATGTCAATTCAATGTTAGCTGCGATCGGTTGTATGTCAAACCAGAGATAGATTGAATATTGGGAACGGCCGTTATACAGTCTTATGTCTACACACTTATCTTCTATTTATATTTTCTCTTCTGTCATCGTTACCTGCTCCGCCGTCCAAGGGTAAGCAGTATGAGGGAGGGGTTAAACTACTACTGTGAGCGTAAATCTAAGGGGTACTATCTAAGATGAGACATATGTAACCTTTCTAAGCGCAAATAAATCTTACCACATAGACGACAAAAACTACGTCGGAACGCCGGCCTTGTACGTTGACTGTATATTATTTCAAAAAGTACAGTTGCTAGGGGCTGGGCGCCATATAACTTTTTTACCTACTTACTAAGAGCTATCTAATGGTATACATTTTATCTCTGTTGAGACTTATCCAAAATGCCTATGATCCTTTGCTTGATAGTAATCAGGTCAAAAAAATGTTCTAGGGAACCTGTACTAAACTCCGATTTTTAATTCAAGATCAAAAAAGCTACTACAGTACGTCACTGTCAAAGGTGTCAAAGTGACATAAATGTCATTGTCAAGTGAATATTTCAGGTTTCGCCAACCTTTTTGCAATATGTTACTTTATTTATTATTGGGATTACTAGTCAACATAATAATTAAACAAGGTTTTTGTCAAATAATCCTTATTGATACAAGCTTTTATATTAATATTTATGGTTTTTACTAGAACCCAGATGACACTCTTACATCTTAGTCTAAATAGGAAGTCTTTTATGTTTGAATAGCATTAGTCCCTCTCACACTTACATAGTTTACAGTATAGGACAAATGCTGCTATAAAACATAATATAAGATGAGTTTATCATTTTAATATTAAGGATAACAAGACAGGACAAACAATATCATGGTGTCATGGCCGAAAAAAATGGCAGCGATAAGATAACAACCATAAAGCGAGCTAAACACATTTTTTCTGCTAATTTGTAAATTAGGTACATGTTTATTTAAATTATAATGTAAGTATGTTACTTTAACCTGTAAACTATAGCACCAAATGTTATGAATACCTGAAGTGATACCAGTAAAATACCAGGTATACTACCAAAAATTACCGATGTTTAAGATTTTATTACGACGTTTTGTATTTATGTAAAATAAAATTATCTCAGATTACTTATTTAAATCATCTGATTAAAATTATTAATAATTAAATTATCTAAGCCTTGTTTTTTAGAAAAAAGGAATATACTACTGCACAAATATTTTATTGCAGTGGCAATATTGTAGTAGTTTTTTCGATCTTGAATTAAAAATCGGAGTTTATAATGTTACGACGATATTGTTACAAACATATATATATATATATATTGCTAGCTAGCTTGCTAGTATTAAAAAAAAAACAAAACTAAGGTGCATAAAGTATGATATTAAACAAAATGACGCCACTTACGTGTATCTTATGCGGGTTGGTTTCAAGACTTGAGGTGTAGTGTTCCCGAGACCACACTGACCACTCTTGTTGTCACCGCAGGCATATACCGTGCCCGTATCTGAGGGAGCACACTGTTCATTACGCGTTATCGTTTTTGTAATGTTGAAAAAAATTTTTTTTTTCTTCTCAAATTAAGAAAGATTGTAGTACAGCTTCTCTAGAACATTTTTTTGACTTGTTTATCAAGCCTTCTGCGAAAATTCTCGAAAGTGGTAGCTAACAGAGATAGAAAGGATTTAATATTTCAATTTGATGGTCCTAAAATATGAATTGTTCTATTTGTAGGACAATGTTATGGTTAAATTATATAAATAGTAACCTATCAATATACAAAAAAGCTGCTGGTTAGGGTTACGTTTCAGGGTTCTGTGATCAAGAAATCCTCGTTTACTAGTAATCAAGTCAAAAAATGTTCTAAGGAATGTGTACAATTATATCAAAATATTTTACAAACAAGAATTATTGATCGTTTTAAAAAATATTGCGTGTTGTAGTTTTCATTTTAAATACAAAATCAATATTTCATAGTAGTAATGGCTCAATAACCTGTAACAAATAAAGTATGGTTCCTGCCGACAGCCGCATGGATGATGTTGAGCCCTTTCAGACCAGGGACAGCTTCCGGTGCATTACGAGTTGTGGTGTCACCAAAACCCAACTGACCACACGGGTTACGACCTGAAATTATTAAAGATGCCATAACTCTGCCCTATTCATGATGAAATCATACAATACCACCAACTTCCAAAGATGTACCAAGAGCTAAGAGTAATCATAGAGTTTATAATAAGAAAAACTGATTTTCGAAAGCTTTTTTTTACTTATTAAGCTCAATCATAATGTATAAAAAGAGAAAGAAATAAAAATTACCAAAAGTGTAAGCCTCCCCTTCTTCAGACACTAAAACAGAGTGACCAGCACTGCAACCACTTACAATGAGGCGGAACTGTAACAACAAAATGTAACTTAAACGTACAATTAACCAAGTAAAAACATAGTTTTAGCATGCAATAGAGGCAAAGCCACATGATACCTCTTCAATAATATTGTAGTTACATTAATACTATCTTCTCTTCTAGATCAGATGTATTTTTACTATAAGGGGTTCTCAGAATTATTCTGCATTGACTTGCTCTATGATAAAAACCTTTTATATTTGAAGTATTTTATATCAAGTGTTGATAGTATCTCAACGATATAAAGTAGATCTGCCATCTGCTTATGAATAAATTTCTTTAAAAGTACATATTATATTAACTATTTCTCATAATAAATGTTTCCTACCCTTTGATCAGTAAACTTATGGAAGGTGTAGAGGTTGGGATGTGTTCTCTTAGATGGATTGTTGTCCCTCTTGGCTACGAGATCCCAAGATACCATACCAGCAATCATCAAGCGTCCAGGAGATTTGTAGAAGGTTTTAAGCAATTCCTGCAAGAAACCAGCATATTATAATTACACTTTGAAATAATTAACATATTACAAACTTTGTAAATATGTAACATAATATTGTATGGATGAATATTTCACAAAAAAACTACAGAACATAATATTTTGTTAAAGTTTGGTCTGGCAGTAATTTAGGCCCAAACAATAAAAATTAATGTATTGTAGGATCCTTTTTATAGTGATACTTTTCCCTTAAGATGAAGGTGTTTCATATAAAATGGTTACGAATTACGATAATAAAATGAAAGAGATAAAAGAACGTCGTGCTCGCCTACTACTAACTACAAAGCTTTACTGGTTCCACCTATATGAAGCGAACCTTTTCTGTTTACAAAAATATTATAAAATATAATGGTAGACTTACCATAATATCTTACCATTGAAAATTTAGAAAAATATTTGATTGCTTACATTACAAAATTTTTAAATAATTTTAATGTCATATAATGTTACTGTACGTAGCTACTATGCTACGTATTTTGAAATAAAAAGTGTTGTCCGACCGAATGTCTATTTTTGGCAGAAGCCGAAGCCACAACCTTCGGCCGAAGCCGAAGCCGAAGGTTTATAATCTTAATCTCGACTCTCAGTATTTATTGTTTAAAATTGTCTATAAGCTACAATGAATAGTAGTAATAAAAGCTTATGATTTTGTAATTTATTTCTTAACTAGCTGTTGCCCGCGACTTCGTCCGCGTGGACTTCAGTTTATAGCGGGCGATGTCAACAAAATTGGTGTCAAAAGCTTTTATAAAAAAACCCTGGTACCCCTTAAATCAATACAGCTGTGCAGTGTGCACACAAAAAGTATTTCATTTTTTTATATTAAACTTTATCTTTTATGCCAAATTTTAAAGCTTATTTAGCCCTCCAATTACACAACTTTACCCATAAACTATTTATCATTGATAGATTTAAGGTTACGTCACTGCACAGATAAAGTACTGAGTTATTTAATACCGTAGAATAGATATAACAATCGAAAAAAATCGAAACTTAAATGTAAGATGATACCACGTCTTATAGAAAGACTTTTGAGCAAGCGTCAGCGCGATGTAGGAGACGCACGGCGCCATCTATTATGAATTGTTGGAACTAACTTAATTTGAACAAATTTACGCATTTTCACCCCCTTACAACCCTTTTTTCCAGTAAAAAAGTAGCATATGTCCTTTCTCAGGCTTTAGACTATCTGTATACAAAATTTCATTACAATCGGTTCGGAAGTTTTGGCGTTTGGCGTGAAAGCGAGACTGACAGACAGACATACAGACAGAGATACTTTCGCATTTATAATATTAGTATAGATTATGTGCACACTGCATAGCTGTTTTTGGGTATTTTGATTAATTAAGGGCCGCGCTACACCGGAATGGAGCTGCCATGCGAGGCGAGCACTTTCAGCGCTGCCATTCCGGTGTAGCGCGGCCCTAAGAGGGGTACCACCAGGGTTTTAAAAAGTTTTTAAATTTGACACAAATTTTGTTGACACCGCGCGCTATAAACTAAAGTCCACGCAGACGATGTCGCGGGCAACAGCTAGTTATGAATAAAAACAATGTTATATAGTAAAGTAGGTATGATTAGTTCTGTTACAATAATAAAGTAAAAAATAAAACGCCATCTGTTTTCATATATTAGAATTAAAATGTTTTTCTGGATGGAATATAGGCCAACACGGTACACTCGAACTCCTTTATTTTAGAGCGCCTTAATCTGTTGTCAACTTGTCACATATATTAGAAATGCAGTAGGAGTTCTATAAGATAAGACAGATTGATTATTATTATACCAAGTGATTATATTATTAAACATAATATTCTAACGTATTAAAAACTATAAACAAAAACATACTAACTAATAAGTATGATTAGTTCTATGTTACAATAAAGTAAAAAATAAAACGCCATCTGTTGAATCGTATTAGAACTAAAATGTTCATTCCATCGATATATTTCTGGATTTTTTATAATATTATACATAAAATATGTTTAAGATTTTTGAAATTTTATTTTAATACACATCCAAGACCCAGGAACATTGAAAACTTTTTGTTCCGCCTGTGGGACTCGAACCCAGGACTCCCGGGATGAGCGCTGGCCACGCGCAATACAAATTCATTTTCATCGATATTTTCATGGAAATAAGATATTTTCCCACATCAAAATGTAGCCTATGTCCTTTCTCAGACTCTAGAATAACTGTATACAAAATTTCATTGCAATCGGTTCAGTAGTTTTGGCGTGAAAGCAAGACAGACAGACAGAGATACTTTCGCATTTATAATATTAGTATAGATTATTTGTAGTCTGGTTAAGGAATGACTAAAAGGAGTGTATTGAGTGCGTGAGCGGAAACCTAAGCAATTTCTACTGGAACTTATTCAGGGTGCTTAGGGACAAAACATACTAAAACGTCTTGGAGATGAGCCGGAGGGAAAGGAGGGTGATAGAAGTCTCAATTTTTAGTTTTTGGCTAATACCTTAAAAACGATGCGTTGTGGCAGTAAAGTTCTATAACGAAATAAAAGCTTATTCAATTCTCTATAACTATGTGATTCTATATAGTTTTTCCAAATTCTCGTCCGTTTTTTTAACTACATGCTCTGGAAGTTTCAGAATCGCTCTCAGGCATCTACATTAGCCGCTGCTACAATCCCTGGTGCAGTGACAAAATATATTATTGTTTTAGTGAAGCCTCAGGCGCTGGCAAGTCGCCTATTGTCCTTGGCGTCAAGAAATTACCTACATTTTCCACCCCCACTCTTGAGAGGTCAGCTCATTCGCGAATGTTTTTTATACATTTAGTGTATGTTCCAACTGATGGAAGCTGGTTACCGTAATGCCTTGCGTCGTCTGCAACACCATGGGTGCTATTGGTGCGTTGCCACGTCAAGGGGTGTAATGAGGGGATGGGGGATGTGCTTACAACCCTCTCACTTACTGAACGCTGCATAGAAGCGGTAAAGCTACTATTCAATCAGAATTATAAAGGAATATTTAAAAATAAAACACTTTTTATTTTCACCTTTCCTGAGCGTGTAGTATATGTAGTTTTCCTGAGTGTGTGTAGAAAATTGATGAGAATTAATATAGTAGAATCAAAATTATAGAGAATTTAATAAATTTTTTTCATTGTAGAACATTTTTTGCTACAACGCATCGTATTTTAGTTATTAGCCAAAAACCAAAAATTTAGACTTTTGTCATCCTACACTCACTCCTGCTCACCTCCTACATAAGGAACTCAGACATAAGGAACCTCAGACATAAGGAACTTTTAGTATGTTTTATTCCTAAGCACCCTGAATAAGTTCCAGCAGAAATCTCTTAGGTTCCCGCTCAGGCGCTCACGCATTCAACAACTACTTTATTGACTGTACTATTGTAAAAAAACATAATTTCTTTATTATTTCACAAATAACAATAATTAGACCAATCAATCAGTCTTTGTTTAACTCGTCTAGACCGAAACTAGACTAAAAAATAAAATAAACAAACACTAACTTCTTAAATAATTAAATGATTTATAAGAAGTTAGTGTTTGTTTATTGTATTTGACAGTGACTCCCAGTGGCCTCCGCATACACGACCGGTCCGTCGCTCTCTCACGACTCACTCAGCCTTTCGTTCAATTTCGACGGTTGCTCGTACCTTCGGCAAAGCTTCGGCTTCGGCCGGGTTTTAGGCCGAAGCCGAAGGTTTTTTTGGCCGAAGGATTCGGCCGCCGAAGCCGAAGCCGAAGCTTCGGTCGGACACTATCAGCATGGGAACTCTTACCTCTGGCAATTTAACAGTTGGTTCATCTGGCAGCGGTGACAGAGACTGTTGTTCCTGAACAGGGTCAGAATGAATGGAATCCAGACTATCCTCATCTTCAGATGCGGGCTTGGCGACCTTTTTGGTTTTCTTTGGCCTGCTCATTGCAGCTCCTGCACGTTTACGGTTGCCGTTTGTAGACATTTTCTAGAGAAAATTAAGAATTAGTAAAGAGTTTCAGTAAGTGAACTATTTTTTTTTATTATTAACAAAAGATCCAGATCAGTATATATACAGATGTTATAGTTACACAATGTTTTGTACTTGTGACAAGTAACTTTACATCAGTGAAACAATATTTGGAGAAAGTTATAGTAAAGCAGATTAGAAATTTCTTGCTCCACAGTGAGAGGTGAACAGTCCGGCACACTGTTTTAGGTGATTAGAAGTAGCGAAATAAGTGTATTTCTGGAAATGGACAGTAAGTGACCTTTTAAATACAGTTATTATGCTAAACCTTTTTAACTTATTTTGCATTTTCTAATGATTTGCTTGATTATGAGGTATTAAATTAGATCTAAAAATCATATTTTGGTTTTCCTCGTAAAACTATTGTTATTAGCATATTTAAGGTACTTAGCAATTGAATAAAAATTTAGTTTTTGTACAGTAGTTTATTACCACCATAGAATTGATACACTTTTCAAAAATTGTATATTAATACCTACAAATAATAAAAACGAAGGAATCGTAACTCCCATACTATTACCGTTTTAAATTTGATTCCTTTTGATCTGTCATGTAACGTCAGCCTAGTACCACTCAAGGTCACCTAAATATTGCAAATGTATTGAAATGTGTACCTAAGGTACACTCTTTTGACAAGTATTGTGGAGCATGTTTTTTGACGGAGTTACTTTTCCTTAATTTTTATTAATCGTAGATTAATACCCTATCTTGAATCCTGTTTGTGGTATAACACATTTATAATTTAATATCATAATATGACGCTTTATTACAAAGTAAATGCAATTTTCAAAAAGTTTTGTGGGCCCTATTCTATCAAAAATCTAATATCCAGAAACGAAGGCTACAATATTAATATACGTAAAAAATTAAGATAGTTTGATTCTGGCCAAAAACTTTCTTAAAGCTTAATTGAAGGAGTTATCATTGATTTTAAAATAACACACATCCGTGCCTAACGCCACACGCAAACAAAAGAAAGTGATGGCACTGAAACATGCCATCCGCAACAAATCAGTTAAGCGGGGAATTCACTACCGGGCTGCCTGCGGGCCGCCTGGTCTGGCACAAGTCTGGCGCTTGCCCCAATCGAACACACACAGAACAGGCAAGTCAGTCAAATAGATAGAGGGCTGCAGCTCGGTCGTGGTCTCATGGACTCAATCTTCTTTTAACAAATGATAGATCAGCATAGGCATTGATTTCTTTGGATTTTTCAATAAGTTCGCTGTATTAGCAGCATTACGTAGATCGGTGTTCATGTAATCCTTGCCTTTAACTTTCTACAAACAAGGATACGACCGGTAAATGGAAATAAACAAATGTCAAAATTGTGCCTTCATTCCTAAGTTTAGTGTTTGTATTGTTTACAATAATATGTTTTAAAATAATATTTTAAGTGCACTCCAATCGCTCTCCAAGGCGCGAATGACGACGGGCTGCCCGTCGCGACCATTCATGTACAGACTTGCCCGTACCCGTGTGGGAAAAATGCGATCTCGCGAGCAGGCTGCGGGCACGGGCCAACGGGCATGTCTGTGCCCGTACCTAGGAATTGACGAGCAGACATGCGACAGACCTGCCCGTGACGGGCGGCCCGTAGTGGGCGGCCCAGTAGTCAATTCCCTGCTTAAGGAAGGTATAATAAAAATAGTTGTAAGTTCACAAACTTTCTACTTTAGAAGAAGACTTGAAAATTAGGGAAACTTAAAAAAAATAGGAAATATTGAAAAAGGTGTAAGTACTTAAGTATTTTACTTATCTACCTTCAATTGTTTTTATAAAAAAATCTATTTTGCAATACTATTTACCTAACAATGTTGTGTGTATGTAAATCTATTTTACATTTTACGCATCACTCTGAAAAAGCTAAGTTAAAACAGGCAAACCCCAAAGTAATTAACATTAAAATAACGATGATCGATTTTTTAATACAATAAGATGTAATGTGGCCGACAAAATGAAAAACCTTCTACCGACGCCTCCCAATAACTAAGCGCTGTCGACTCAATACATGCTATAATCCTTTAAATATCATAATACTTAAATATGTTTAAAAGTTTAAGTTTTAAAACATAAGATTACTGTAAATAATTTGTATTATCAGCATAATTTCACCGCTAATGTCGACACGTGCCGCACGTTATTCTTTTAACTATAAAGTATAATTACAATTGCCAAATGAACTTGTAATTATGATAAAATAATTATTTATTTTGTTGTGTAATAAAAATTTACTTACCTTTAATCAATTTCTAGAAGAAAGAATAAATAAATCGCACCTAACGGGAATTTCAACCCGATTATGCTCACTTTTATTTGTATGACAATGATGGGGATACCGCGAAAAAATTAATATTAACCCTCATCTATATTTTTCTTTCAAATAGTATTTCGTTTTTATTTGAAACATTGCCACTCAGGAAAATGAAATTTTTCCCACAATTTTATTATCAAGTGACATGCAAGTGACATAGTCCACAGAGTACAGGAATAGTAAGATAGACTATAATTACTAGTCCGTGTCAACTCACGGGCCACGTCCCACGGCTCACGATTCACCAATGACTTACACGGACTACGGAGTCACTCTGTGTCTGTGATCCGTTTTTTTTGATTTTTTGATTGACTAAATATACCTGAATATAGTAAGTTCACCTCGGAATTCGAGAAAACCAGCTGTAAGGTTGTAAATATCTGTATATTGGCACCCATGTTGTCTCAAAACCTACGTATGGTAGGGTGTACGCAACTATTAAATTTCAAGGTCAAAAGGTCACAAAAATCGTTGATTTGCACTTTTTTTGTAAAATATTTCATTTCCTATGGGTTTTTTGCTGTTTGTATTTATTACCATAATGTAGAATACAAAATTCTCTACAACTTTTGCTTATACATTTTTTTCATACGGTGAACCGTTTCCGATAAAGAGGGCGGAGAGCGCGCGGTCACAGTATCACTTCAGATTAACCGATGCCTCCGATCGGAAACGCGCCATATTCAATGTGCCGCGAGACGCGACACCGGTGTCCGATCGTTTAATGTTATGATCTATGGCATATGTTATTGACAAATTGGCTCTCAAAAAATTGTTTTCTCTACCTTAAGAAAAAATGTTTTTCTCTGGCTCTCATACAAATCTGACCAATATTTCTTAATAAAATCGTTATAACTTCTTAACTATCTGACTTAAAGCATAGAAGCAAAGGAATTTTATTAAGATGAAACCTCCTCTATCTTTATAAAATAAAAAAAACTAGTTTAAAGCGCTATATTTTTCACAAAAAGCCATTAATAAAAAAATACACAACATTTTTTCCTTAAAGTTTGGTTTCTCTATGTTTAATTCCACGAAATTAATGACGTATTGCCTGTGTAAGCGTTGAGCATAAGTTTAGCTACTAACCCTTATAAACCCACCGTGCCCAAACGAGGACACTTTTAAAATTACTTAATTTTTTTGTCTTTGAAGTTTATACTTATTTTTATTGTAAGTGACAATTTGCTAAAAGTGTATTTTTTTATTCCCAGAAGAAACAAATAATATTAAAATAGTTCACAGTGTTTTATAACGATTTTTCTGAAGCTGTTCTAACATCCGAAATGACGCCAAGTTAGTATTTTTTATTTTTAAGTTTTTCTTTTAGGCATTTATATTTTTTTACTTGAAACAGCTCATTACACTATAACCTATAAAAATGTACATATTAGTGTGAAAAGCTTTAGCCTTTATAAGATTAGGAGTAGTTTTATACAAGTGTCCCTATTTGGGGCCAATGGGCACATTGGATGTAAATTATTCCAATTTTTGTCCACCGATCAATGTCGTATAATCAATGAACAGAAGGGTATTCAATAGCTATGATAAATACTATGGATTTCAGGAAGTTGCTATGATAGAAGATGATAGTGGAAAGATATATTTATTCGTATTTCCTTCGCAACCATGTGTCTCTTTACCAGTTTTTCACTATTCCAAGGGGTAGCTGGCTATTGTGCAACTGATACTGTTGGCCAAGGCAGTACAGAAAAGTGTCCTCTCGTATCCGTCAAGGATATAAAAAAAAAAGAAAACGACGAGTTTGACTACCGTTTCGACCAACTAAATCAGAATTTGTTTTACATTGGCTGGATTATAATGTCTTTGCATTTGGGGGAAGCCATTACAGCGTTTTTCTTCTGGGAAAAGTAAACAGATGTATTACTATTGAAAGAATGTGGAAGTTAGCTTCCTATATTTTTATCAAAGCTATAACAAGGAAATGCGTGGGGTCAAGTCAACTGGTCAATCGGTTTTCTCGCACTGTTATACGAAACAAAAGTTGGTGGTAACTGGTAGGTACTGTTTACGCACATGCTGAATGTAGCAGTGGCAAATGCATAGCGGCTGCATCATCAAAGTAGTAAAAACAAGAATTGAATCAGCTCCAATTTCGGCGGCATTTGGTCGTCATTACTTGAGACATACAAGCGGTAGAATGCAACCAGCAATACATATCTGTACTGCCAAAACCTGCAGCATGAAGGGTCAATTTCCCGAAAAACTGTCGCAACAATCGCGTTGTTCTGATGGGTTAGCTTACGTCATGAAAAAGGTCAAAGGGAATTTGAGAAATGTGTGAAAACACGGTACATTCATAAAATATGTATCGAAATTTTTCACAACGTATGATCCCATTGGCGGCATTTGAGGACGGCAATTTTTTTTAATATAAGAATTCAAAAAAAATTAAGTTTTTTTGTGTTTTCCTAATAATTTTATTGGTTTTTATAAATTAATAAAGAAAATTCATATTTTCCATGGCTCAGTTTCATTTGGGTCTAAATGGGTTAAATAAGACCTGTTTTAAATTCATAGGATATTTACATGAGAATTATTGGTCACATTAGTGTGAAAGCCCGAGAAAAACTAAAAGGGCTGCCATTTTACAACCGTGAGAGGGAGAAAAAATTTGAGAGCCAATTTATTGATGAAATATGCCATACAGATAGAACACCGGTGTCGCGACACATTGAATATGGCGCGTTTTCGATCGGAGGCACCGGTTAACCTGATACTTTAACTGCGCGCTCTCTGCCCTCTTTATCGGATATGGTCAACCATATAAAAAATTTTTTAACAAAATTTGTAGAGAATTTTGTATTCTATATTATGGTAATGAACACACGTACCAAAACACCCATAGGAAATTAAATATTTATAAAAAAAAGTGCAAAAACTGATTTTGTGACCTTTTGACCTTGAAATTTAATAGTTGCGCACACCCTATCATAATAAATGTAGGTTTTGAGACAACATTTAGGGTGCCAATATACAAATATTTACAGACTTACAGCTGGGTATCTCGAATTCCAAAGGTTCATACCTAATTTAAGCCTAAGTTGACTGGACCATGATTTGAATCTTTGAGAGAAAAAACTTATTTTTTCTCTCACTGGCACTCGGGGACTGCTGCGGTAAAGCACATAACATTTTTTATCAACATATCTACACTTCTACACTAATAATACTCCCCACACCGGTTTCGGTGACGGTGGCCGGTTTCATTGAAACCAGGCCAGGTACGCAGGAGTAATTTTATAGTGCCCAAGTGTGTGCGCGGTACACAAGAGCACTCTCTATTCCTTTTACTCTCATAACCCAGTGGGACGGAAGACCGACACGACTGGCGAGAGATCAGGCGCAGGACCGACTTTTTACATGCCCATCCGACGCATGGATCATCTTACTTGTCAGACAATCAGGTGATCAGCCTGCATTGTCCTAACCAAACTTGGAAATAACATGTTTCCAACGCGGGATTCGAACCCACGACCTCCGGAGTCGAGAGCGACGCTCTAACCACTAGACCACGGAGGCGTCAACTTACTACGTAAACTTCTACACTAATATTATATTGAGGAAAGATTAGATTTTTTGTTTGTTTGTTTGTTTGAATTGAATAGGCTCCGAAACTGCTGGACCGATTTGAAAAATTCTTTTTCCATTGGAATCGTACATTATTTTTGCTGAACATAGGCTAAATTTTATTTTGGAAAATATAGGGTTCCATAAAATATTTGGGTTTTTGGAATGCAAGGTGTAAAAATCAACCAGACAAGTTAGGGCGTTTACAGACGAACGGCACGTGTCGTTGGCAGTCAACGGCAGTCGGCGGCACGTGTCGGTGGCAGTCGGCGGCACGTGTCGGCGGCAGACGGCGGCAATCGATGGCAGTCGACGGCAGCCGTCGACAGTTTATCACGCTTGCAGTTGTGACGTACCGTGTAAAGGTTAGCGTCCACAGGTCGGTATTGTACGCAACGGACGATTCGGATCGTGCCGTTCGTCTGTAAGAGCGCTTACTTATTTTGCGTACGCTGCCTAAACTTTAAAAGGTACACCCATAAAATATGTACTAAGTAATTGTAGATCTTATTTAAAATATCTACAATAAACTTTGCCACACACTACACCTATCTATGTCGAGTGAGGCACAACAACCATTTTGTTATTTAAAAATCTTGAATCTTTTTTTGGACTACATTTAAACGGGTTTATTTTACTCATGCTATAAATGCTTATCAAAATAAATTATTTCATCGCTAACTATAGTTTATATTATAATATTTGGTCTTTGAATGATTAAAATTGGACGTTTAGTTTTTAAATTATGGCGAAATTAAAATATTACGATAGTGGGTGTCACCAAGGCGGGGGTGCGCGTGCGGGAGGTAGGCATTCTGTGCAGTCTGCGTACAATTACTTCGTCGACCTGGGAATCATTTTGCTGACCTCGAGTCTTTCCTGGGTCGGCTTTTTGCAGCGGTAATCAACATCCGCGAGAACGGAGCCTCGGGCGACCGCTACAAACAAAGTCTGGCAATATTGCACCGACCAGTACAGCGATGCGACGTGCACCATGTGGGAGAGCCATGCTTCGGCACGAATGGGCCGGCTCGACCGGAGAAATAGCACGTTCTCACAGAAAACCGGCGTGAAACAGCGCTTGCGCTGTGTTTCGCCGAGTGAGTAAGTTTACCAGAGGCCCAATACCCTTCTCTACCCTCCCCTATTACCCTATTCCCTCTTAAAAGGTCGGCAACGCACCTGCAGCTCTTTTGATGCTGCGAGTGTCCATGGGCGACGGAAGTTGCTTTCCATCACGTGACCCGTTTGCTCGTTTGCCCCTTATTTTATACTAGCGGGCAACAGCCCGCGACTTCGTCCGCTTGGACTTCAGTTTTTAGCGCGCGGTGTCAACAAACTTGCTTTCAAATGCTTTTTAAAACCCTGGTACCCCTTAAATCAAAATACCCAAAACAGCTGTGCAGTGTGCACATAATTTTTTTTTAATTAAACTTTTTTATACCAAATTTTAAAGCTTATTTAGCTTTACACAACTTAGCTGCATTACACAACTTCAGATTTACCCATAAACTATTTAGTATTTATTATTGGTAGGCATATCTATGTTGGTAGGTGAGTTCGTGTATATAATAATCGAAAGAATCGAAAATTTAAACTCTACATGGTACCACCTCTTATAGAAATACATATGAGCAAGCGATAGCGTGATCTAGGCGACTCTTGGCGCCATCTGTTATGAGTTTTTGGAACTAACTTAATTTGAACAAATTTACGCATTTACACCCCCTTACAACCCCTTTTTTCCAGTTAAAAAGTAGCCTATGTCCTTTCTCAGGCTTTATACTATCTGTGTACAAAATTTCATTACAATCGGTTCAGTAGTTTTGGCGTGAAAGCGAGACAGACAGACAGACTGAGATACTTTCGCATTTATAATATTATAGTATAGACTAGTATAGATGTAGTGAAACCCGTCCGCGAGCGCACCCCCGCATTGGTAGCGCCCACTTCGAAACGGGCGTAAATTGCAATATTTTAATTTCGCCATAACTTCTAAACCAAACCTCCAATTTTAATCATTCAAAGACCAGATATAATCTCCATAAACTGTACTTAGTGATAGAATAATTTATTTTGATAAGGATTATTAGCGTGAGTAAAATAAATGCGTTGAAATGTAGTCTAAAATAATCTAGATTTTTAAATAAAAAAATGGTTGTTGTGCCTCACTTGTCATAGATAGGTATAGTGTGTCCCGGACATTTTTGTAGATATTTATAAGATCTACATTTACTTGGAACATTATATAGTTCTATCTTTTATAGTTTAGGCAGCGTTCGCAAAATAAGTAAATTTTCTGGTTGTTTCCGAAAAACTGAAATATCTTACGGAACCCTATATTTTCCAAAATTAAAAGTAGCCTTTATTACTCGTAAATAATGTAGCTTTCGAATGGTGAAAGAATTTTTAAAATCGGTCCAGTAGGTTTTGAGCCTATTCATTACAATTAAACAAACAAACAAACAAAGTTTACCTCTTTATAATATTAGTACTCGTATAGAAAAAAAACCACACCCGAGCCACACCGAGCCAAAGTCTGCCGAATTGAAACGACGTTAGACGAATATTAGGTGGGAATTTCTTGATAGCCGCGCTCAAAGCCCGCGATAAAAGCTATGCAGTAGCTTAAAAGTTTAAAGAAATTAGTATACTAACTGTAGCTTTCTCAATACATTTTGTACAATTTGTATTTTATTTATTGTATGTAAATAATGCTGGCACTTCACATGGCTATTTGTATTTGCGTATTTGACGTATTCGCCAAAGAATCACCATGTGTAGACAGTGTGTTTGACAAAGTATTTACCTTATTTGTCTATTTGACAAATATAACCAATACCAAATACATGTATTCGTACTTTGTGGGTTTTTCATGCACATCAAAGGAGTCAAATAGGCAAGTAAACAAAATCAAGTAAAAGTTTTGTATTTGACGTCCATGTGTGGAAGGTCGTATATGCCTTTATTTCCTTGTTTGTGTATGACGTCAATAATTTCGCCAAATGCAACAAAATATAGCCAACAGCAAATACTATTTGTATGTTGTTGGCTATATTTTGTTGCCATGTGAAGTGCCAGCGCTAGAAAGAACTTCCACTGGATTTTTGTTCTTATTTGTTGCAGCGTGACCTGTTATCCTAAAGCCGTTCTCGAATCTCGATAAATCCAACACAAGAATTTCAACAAGTAGGTTCAGAGTTCTAAACGTAAAGATGTAAGTTCACTCAGACAGGCAGACAGGCAAAAACACTTTTACGTTTATAATATTTAAAATGAGTATGGATTAGTTCATTTTAAAAACATTCTGAATTATTTATTAGTCACTTTTTCCAATATTACGGCCCGGACAACTTACAAAGCACCGCTTTGTAAGTTGTAACTCGAAAACCCCCCGGATGTTGCAGTTTCATCAGTTGGCATCACCATATGTGTCAGTTGTTTGACAACTGTCATTGTTTTGTTGTCAGTTGTACTCCCCGTACTTGTCAATGTCAAAGACGTTTAATTCGAGTCGCACGGAGAGGACGCGCCAGCGTGGATAAATACTGCCAATTTATCACTGGCAATAACGTCATAGACTTGGAATTGAACTCAAAGTGCTAAATGACGGCATTTTAGTTAAAAAGAACTGTTCGAAGGTGTTAAAATGAATCTTCACGCAGTAAAAATGATATCGCGAATTACGTTCGTTTTGCTCGTGTTGGAAACATCACGTTCTTTTGTTGAAGCAGGTATGTCCGCTTTTAGCTATAATTATTATTATTCGTTTCAATATGAAACATAAAATATATACTTACCTTCTATTATATTATAGTTTCTCGTAAGGATGTGTGACTTTAAGCGTAAAAGTAGGGATGATGCCTATAAAAACATATAGCCACTTGTCTAAAATTTAATAATTAGTAAAGCAAATATACAACAATCTTAATAAGGTCCTGTCTTTTTAGGGCAAATAACACTCAGTGACTGGGCATAGTAAAACAACACAACTATTTTCTTACATTACCAACAAATTTCTGTCTCCAAGTAATCAAAGAAATTTAACAATACTTTGTAATGTAATATTACGAAATGCCACCATCGTCTCATTGCCCCGAAATTTGTTTTTCTTAAAGGGACTCTACATTTTGTTGCACTGAAAACTATTCTATGACCTTTCCCATGATTTAAAGTATCTATTTCAATATAATATTCATTACTAGCTGTTGCCCACAACTTCGTCCGCGTGAAAGTATCATCATCATAATATTAATACGCGAACGAAAAACCTTTTTACGAAAAATGAAGAAACGTAGGTGCATGAAATTTTGCACAGTTATAGTTTATATGGTGAAGGAGTGCATCGAACTTATATTATTTTGAAGTTATGCTTTTATCATACAATAATATTAATACGCGAACGAAAAACTTTGTGACCCTTTTTACGAAAAATGGAGAAACGTAGGTGCATATAATTTTGCACAGTTATAGTTTATATGGTGAAGGAGTGCATCGAACTTATATTATTTTGAAATTATGCTTTTATCATACATTTTTTTAACAAATAAAACATTACACACACTACAACACACAGATGAGAAATGACAGATTTTTGAGTGACTAGCCTATACATACGAATTATACTATTTTATTTATGGTTGAAGTCTGTTGACAACAAGTTGACAAATTAAAAAGGGTTATTGTTTTTTTATTTAATCTTAAATACTAAGATAATGCTTACACGGCATCAAGATCAGCTGAGTCCCAGAAACAAGAGTTGAAATTTTCTAATGGCTATATATATATATATATAATAAATCGAGATTTAGAAAATTGAACACCCATTTACATCAAATTCGCAGGAAACAATTGAACCTCAGATACTTATGGTTTTGAAAAATCCTTTCTTCGAAGGGAAACAAACATTTGAGTTTGTTTTGTTAGACTGCCAATAATGATTGTGACAAAAATGCTTGAAGGCACGGATTAAGTTCCTATAGCGCTGTCCACAATATCACCATAGTATGCGACATCAGATTTACATTGTAGGTTGTCTAGCATTGTAGTTCTTTCGCCTTGGCAGAAAAAAATCTCCCAGAGAACATGATGAGAGGTTTATTCAAACATAGTGCCTTCGGTCGTACATATTCTACCATTTCTACCTATGTGCTCGACCGATGACCGACTGACTTAGATTCGTAAATTTTGACTTTAAAATTTCCATGGCCAGTAACGAATTTTTTTAATAACAGGCAGAAAGATACACTTTTAAATTTATTATGTTTGTATTGTCACAGAAGTATTGTATAGTATATATTATATTAAGTATATAATATTATTGATAAGTAAAAATTTATATATGACGTCTTATAAATTTTATTCATCTAAAATCTAAATAAATCAACACATAAAACTGACTTTAAAAAGGCTTTACAAAAGATACACAATAATACAATATATATTGTAGAACGGAAATTCCGTGCTTAGTCAACTACAGCTTGCCTTTTTTTGTCAATTGGGAAATACCACTGTGTATTCTATACTTAATATTATAAATCCGAAAGTATCTCGGTCTGTCTGTCTTTCTGTCTGTCTCGCTTTCATGCCAAAACTACTGAACCGATTGTAATGAAATTTTGTACACAGATAGTCTAAAGCCTGAGAAAGGACATAGGCTACTTTTTAACTGGAAAAAGTGGTTATAAGGGGGTGAAAATGCGTAAATTTGTTCAAATTAAGTTAGTTCCAAAAATTCATAAAATATGGCGCCAAGAGTCGCCTAGATCGCGCTATCGCTTGCTCATAAGTATAATATAAGAGGTGGTACCATGTTAATATAGGCTTTTCGATTCTTTCGATTGTTATAAACGTTATTTATTAATAACTCACCTACCAACATAGATATCAGAGAGCCTAACTACTGAACCAATTGTAATGAAATTTTGTACACAGTCTAAAGCCTGAGAAAGGACAAAGGCTACTTTTTTACTAGAAAAAGGGGTTGTAAGTGGGTGTTTATGCGTAAATTTGTTCAAATTAAGTTAGTTCCAAAACTCATAACAGATGGCGCCAAGAGTCGCCTAGATCGCGCTACCGCTTGCTCATATGTATTTCTATAAAAGGTTGTGTTGTGTTGAATTTTTCGATTCTTTCGATTACTTTACTAAATAACTCACCTACCAACATAGATATCAGAAACAACTGCCTACCAATAATAAATACTAAATAGTTTATGGGTAAAGCTAAAGTTGTATAATGCAGCTAAGTTGTATTAAGCTAAAAAAGCTTTAAAATTTGGTATAAAAGTTTAATTAAAAAAATATATATATTATGCGCACACTGCACGGCTGTTTTGGGTATTTTGATTTAAGGGGTACTAGGGTTTTAAAAAGCTTTTGACACCAATTTTGTTGACACTAATATAAACTGAAGTCCACGCGGACGAAGTCGCGGGCAATAGCTATTTAGTGTCCTTTATAGTCTGTATCATTCATTTTGATTTTTATTTAAAGCTTAGTGTGCATCTCTATTATGTTTCCAATTTAAAGTCATTTTTAGGGTTCCGTAGCCAAATGGCAAAAAACGGAACCCTTATAGATTCGTCATGTCTGTCTGTCTGTCCGTCCGTCCGTATTCACAGCCACTTTTCTCCGAAACTATAAGAGCTATACTATTGAAACTTGGTAAGTAGATGTAGTCCGTGAACCGCATTAAGATTCTGATACAAAAATGGAAAAATTATTAAAAATTTTAGGGGTCCCCATAGGTACCTACACTGAAACAAAAAAAAAATTTCATCTAACCTATGCGTGAGGGGACCTGGGGTGTCTATGGATAGGTCTTCAAAAATCATATTAAGGTTTCTAATATCAATTTTTTTCTAACCTGAATAGTGAGAGAGGCTCTTCCAAAGTGGTAAACGTGTGTCCCCCTCCCCAAAAACTACCAACGAAAATTGGTTTGAACTTGAGTTCTAGCAAGTAGTTTTTTTTATACATCATAAATGGTAAACCTTAATTTAACTTTCATTAAATCAACTGAAATATAAAAATAAATAAAAAACCTTTTAATTTCATAGAAATAAACCTTATTGCTGCTGCGGAACCCTTCATGGGCGAGTCCAACTCGCACTTGGCCGGGTTTTTTTTCACCTTGCAATAACACAGTTAGTAAAGTTTGAGTTTACATTTACATTGAAACAGAGTAAAGTATAAACTTGTATTGTGTTAAAGGATATCAGGACTTAAAAAAATATGTGGACTTAACCCTGTAACTGCATTTTTTATATTAAGTATTATTTATCTATATATTAATACGTGAGCTAAAAACTTTGTATCCCTTTTGACGAAAAATGGGGAAACGTAGGTGAATGAAATTTTGCACAGTTATAGTTTATATGGTGAAGGAGTGCATCGAGTTAATATTATTTTGAAATTATGCTTTTATCTTACATTTTTTTAACAAATAAAACATCACACACACTACAACACACACACTAGGAAAAATGACAGATTTTTTAGTGACAAACCTATACATACGAATTATACTCTTTTATTTATGGTTTAAGTCTGTTGACAACAAGGTGACAAATTCAAAATGGATTATAGTTTTTTTATTAAATCTGAGATACTATTAGACAATGCTTACACGGCCAGTCTGAGATCAGCTGAGTCCCAGAGACAAGAGTTGAAAAAAATAATATGATAGTCAATATTTTTTTTTACAAAATATAGGCGTAGTAGTCCTAATGTCGTTGAAACTAAGGTCGAATTTCGACCATTGGGCGATCTCTAGTTATTATTATGAGTTACCTACGTACGAAAACTTAAATAACTACTAAAAAACATAATATATTAGTAACAGTGTTAAATTCATAGAATTAGTTTAAGTTATAAATAACCTAGCTATTGGGAATATTCTTAGTTCTGGCCGCGCATTTTTATTTTTTTAGACCAGAATGCCTGATGTCCTTTGGCAATGAACCTTTCACAAAGGAAAGTGACAAAAATTTTGTTAATAATGTAATCAACACATTTATTACTGCAAAAGCTATGTTGACTGAATGTATTTTTGAATAACCAGTATATTGGCTTAAATTTTCTAACTTTGCTTAGGGCAGCAAGTCATGTAATGTAACTAACTCAGCTCTCCGGTAGAAAGGCAGTATTTACAGGATGTTTCCAATTAGAATTATTAAGTTCCCTGTTTACTGACAAATTTTCAGCTCTGAAATTCAATGTGTTACATAATATCCTGTTTTATAATTAGATGATGTCACTGTTTATTACTGTTGAAATTACTTTCATTATTACTATAATGTGGGGTCAAGACTCCGTCTATTCTCATTACCATATATTAATATTGTCATTACTCATTATTAAAGAGGTAAAATTTTATGAAATTTTTTATAAATTCTACATATTAATTTATATACGTTTCACTTATGACCACTTTCTAAAGTTTTCCTAAGACATTATGCCCATGAAATAATTTCACATAATATTATGTTACCTACTTTTCTTTCAGAAAGCTTTGAATATTCGGTGGATACCTTCAAGGGATCTAGAAGCAATTGGTACGACTTCTCGCCGTATGAACACGAGCGCCAGCGCCGCCAGGCCCCAACAGCAGTAGCGCCTGAATCTACAACTGCATCCATAACTCCACCTTCACCTACTAACAACACTGACTCCAATAGGACTACTAATAATGACAGTAAGTACATGTTATTATTTTATTACAGGTAATCAGAAATATTTGATCTTAGTTGGGCAATCTTTTAATGAGTATGTTTCCCGCACATTTTTCTGGAAAAAGTAGTCTGTCCTTTTCATGGTCTAATGCTACTTTTGTGCTGTTTATTCAAAACAATTATTTCCTATTTGTATTTTTTTAGCTTTCTGCTATGCCCTGAAAGACATATATTTTTTTAAAAGGTCTACCGAAATACATATTTTTATTTGATTTATTATGAATTATGATTTAGGCATTAACTGTTCTTGATGAATATTATTTGTAACATACTAGCTGCATAAATTGCAATAATATTCTTAAGGATTTAAAAAAATGCATTCTTTCAGTGACTGAATGTTTAGTAGCGTCCTTACATAAGTGGTAAATGGTAATATTATGTCTTTACGCATTTCTTTTATTCAGTTAAACATTATTACATTCAACTGTTTCAAAGTAAACTACAGTTACGTGAATACCATACATACAACGCAAGGTTGCATCCATCAATACAAGAATATTCGAAATCTGCAATTTTATCGACCTTGTTAATATAAACGAAGGATAACTTAATGCACCTTAAAGTTTTTCAGTGTTAATATTTTCCTGAATTAAGACGTTGATTGTCAATGTATTTTATTTTTTTACTAACAAAAGCTGTGTACAATATTTAGATTACTGAATTCACCGATGTATTATTAACTAACTAACCTAATTTTTAAAGACTTAGTTCATTAGTTATTTTTGTACCTTGATTAAATAAAAATAAAATAAAATAAGACAAGAGTGTTAAAGAATGTTTGTGTGCTCAAGCCTATTATAAAGTCAATGATTTCGATGACAGCACAACTTGGAGAATATAGTGGCTCCATGCAGGTTACTTTTCTTCTATTTTTGTTACATAGCTGTAAGCCACATTGTAATTTTCCATTTTTTAGTAAAAGATGCCCCGTGCGAGTTTCTTACGCCGGTTCTTCTCGGTGGGGTAATTCCCGAACCGGTGGTAGGCAAAGTACTTTCTTCGTTCGACTTTCAAAAAGTGTATCATGATACCCATTATGAATAAAAAAAGGAAAAAAAATTGACACAGTTTTACACAGAAGCGCGTCATTAATTGTTGTTTGTAGTTGAATAACCCATATTGTCTGTTTTAACCTATAGCATGCAATAGCGATAATTAACTTGGTTCCAATTCAACAATGCTAGTATAGCGGAGATGCCGTCCATCATTCATAATGAGTGTAGATAACACACTCATTATGCGGTCTACATTTAATCTTGCTACCCGTGTATCATCATCAGCTGAGCTTCTTCTTTTGGCGTTTTAGTTGCCAGCGGCAGAGTGCAGCTGAGACTCAATTATAATATACAAGTTACTAGGATGTTCACGCTTTTTCCTAGCTTAACATGTTTCATTACCGTTGTTGTTGACACAGTCCACGGACCACGGGTCTTGAACCCCATTCTAGCCCCTTTAGTTAAACTGTCGGTAAAACAATAAAATTTATAAAACTTATAAGGAGTTAAAAGCTTCTCGCTTATATTATTTCACAACTATGCAATGATCAAAATTTATATTTCAATTACGTGAGATTTGCCGAGACCCTCCCTCCAACGTAAGATTAGATGAGTTTTGACTTGACCCCCCCCTTAACACACCTTTGTGGACTTAGCTTAAACAAAGATTTAGCTAAAATACGAACGCAACAGACATGTATGCATAGTTCAAAGTTTAAAATACAAGAAAAAAGAAACCGGTTGTATAAAATAATTTAATTATTAGGTATTCGTCGGCAAACATCTTGACTGTTGAGACTTGAGACAGGATAATTTGATCGAATCAATATCTACAATGCAATAAGAAGAAAGGTTCTCTTGTTGTAATCAGATTCCAGTTTTCCTGGTATTGAATCATTACGATTTACGATAAGTCCTTGCTCTTTGCACATATAATATGTCCCGACACCGGTGTCCGATCCTTTAATGTCATGATCTATGGCATATTTTATCGACAAATTGGCTCTCAAATTTTTTCTCTCTCACGGTTAACGCGGTTGTAAAATGGCAGACATTTTAGTTTTTATCAGGCTTTCACACTAATCTGACCAGTACTTCTCATGTAAATTATTTATTACAATATTATATATCTTTTAATCCTTTAATTGTGACAGTTATATATTTATCACAATATTATAATATCTTTTAATCCTTTAATTGTAAGTTGTAACACTTAAGATAGATACTACTTAGATAATTTATCAATAAATTATAACTACGGTACCTACACTTCCTAAGTGTATAGTGTAACCACGTGTAACTCTAACAAATTGCTTAAGCAAGATACATTATACAATATACATATCCACATGTTGCTCTAGAGTAGCAACATGTGGATATGACGTATAATGTACCAGAGTAAAACTATCTTTGCTCATATTTAAAATACGAAGGTAAACCATGTCTATCCCTTCCTAGAAAAATTAATTAGAGCGCAAATATAAGAACTAGCAAAAAAATAATAATAGGGAAAGCAAATATATGCTTTTCCTCCAAAAAAAAATACGATTACTTACAAAAAAATTCTTTCTGCGCAAATATAACATCTAGTACCTATATTGTCATCTCTTTTATAAATCCTACGTCATTTAAAAAGGTAAAAAAATTAAATTTATTTTCACAAGTCGACTCCATACCTCCGTCAATTTCCAATACAAGGCGGGGTTATAGGCAACTGACATTTTAGAATTTGCGGCAAACTGGCTCAATGGATGGCGCTCGATAGGTAGGTACATATTTACTCATCATGCCGTCGTCGATTTCAATAATTTTCAGAAATAATGTGATGACGTGCTAAACTCGACATACAGAGTAATGTTGACAGAGAGGCTATGTTCACAACTTAATAAACGAAATCTTTAATTAATTTTCTATTCTAATAAAATAATGTATTATTTAAATATGATATTTGTTCTGTATTCACGAACATGAAAAAAAAAGTTTTTACTTACATAATATTATGATCCTAGTACAATATACAATGTAGGTAAAACAAAATAAAGTATTACCCATAATATATAATTATAGTTCATATTATAAAAAAATTTAAATGGAAAATACGCCAACATCATGAATATGCCATAAAATAGTTAAAAGAAATACGATATTCAGTATATTGGCGTATTTTCCATAGAAACTTGGAAGTCATAAGAAACTCTTTTGGCGCTGCTACTTTTACAGTGAACTTTATATTATAAGGGACACATACATGCCCCAAAGTATTAATACCGAAGTAGATTTAAAATTCTGTAAAGTATATTCAAAAGTTCTAAGCTACAATTCGTCATCGTCAGCTCGCTCACTACTGGAAAATATGGAGGTTCTTTTATGACCACAATGAGAAGGGTTCAAACTTTAAATATGTATATTGTAATAATGTAATAACTAGAGACCGGATTATATGCATTTGTATATTTTAGTCATTCTCAGCGGTAATAGAATATTTTACCTAAATATATCTAATTATGATGCATGTTATCGGTACATTTATAACATTTTTCACGGAGGTTCTTTTATGACCACAATGAGAAGGGTTCAAACTTTAAATATGTATATTGTAATAATGTAATAACTAGAGACCGGATTATATGCATTTGCATATTTTAGTCATTCTCAGCGGTAATAGCATATTTTACCTAAATATATCTAATTATGATGCATGTTATCGGTACATTTATAACATTTTTCACGGAGGTTCTTTTATGACCACAATGAGAAGGGTTCAAACTTTAAATATGTATATTGTAATAATGTAATAACTAGAGACCGGATTATATGCATTTGCATATTTTAGTCATTCTCAGCGGTAATAGCATATTTTACCTAAATATATCTAATTATGATGCATGTTATCGGTACATTTATAACATTTTTCACGGAGGTTCTTTTATGACCACAATGAGAAGGGTTCAAACTTTAAATATGTATATTGTAATAATGTAATAACTAGAGACCGGATTATATGCATTTGCATATTTTAGCCATTCTCAGCGGTAATATTTTTTTTTAACGGGCTTTGGCCCACCACACATTCCCACCACTGTATCTCCTGTGTCGCCAGGATTGACAGCGGTATCCAACCACGAAAACCCTTTGATATGATCTCAGGGAGCCCGAGGGACATGCTAAAGCTGTCTTGGGACCCGCAACGAAATTAATCAGAAGAAAATAGGAGGAGTATTGTAATAATGTAATAACTAGAGACCGGATTATATGCATTTGCATATTTTAGTCATTCTCAGCGGTAATAGCATATTTTACCTAATGTCTAGTTATGATGCATATTATCGGTACATTCATAACATTTTTCACTAACCCTGCGTTCCGAAATGCGACCAAAAATAAGTAACAACAGTAACAGTTACATAAGGGATTTTGACTTTTGAGTAGGTAATAGTTGTGACTTTTTACTGATTCTAATGTAGTCAGTAGCTGTGCGCGTCTTTTATTTTGACAGTTACGATAACTACTACAAAGCCGTTCCACCTATAATTACGCCTACGAATAATAATAGTTTTTATTATTCGTAGAATTACGCATATAAACTGTTCCTTGATCATACTAATTGTGCGTGCTCATTGATCTGCAGTTTAGTTTTTTATTTGTGTGAAATTTGGTTTGTACAATGGTCCAAGCCTCCGGAAAAAAGAGTGTCTTTGTGGATAACTAACTTTCTTAGAACCTTTACATACGACGGAAATGTTTTATACTGTCGTGTTTGCGACGGTATTAAACATTTGTTTTTTTCTTTCTTGGGAAATTGGGAAAATTTGTCATTTACTTTTGCATATTCTGCTAATTTTCGTGCATATTTCAAGCATTTTTCATGCATATTTGCATGCGTATAATAAGTTTTTTATGTTGCATGTGATCCGGTCTCTAGTAATAACTAATGACGAATTGTATCTGACGCTGCGACATGCACAGTTGTAATTATTTATTCAACAAATGCACTTATCAATATAAAAAGTACCTACCCAGTAGCCGATTCGATATCGAAGCGCATATGTACATTTGCCACATATTAATGCTAATTTTAGTTGGTTTACTTTAATTAAATTAATAGACAAAGGATCGCATAATATGAGCAACTAAATATAGTATGTTAGCTCTACGTCTACGGTCTACCACATGCGAGTTCTCATGTATGTGTTCACGCAACATTAAAACACTTGTTATAACAATTGCATCAAATAGTCATCATGTTGAACATTCGAGAGAAAAAAATTGTTTTACTCTACAATGTGTCCCAACATCGGTGTCCGATCCTTTAGTGTCATGATGTATGGCATATTTTATTGACAAATTGGCTCTCAAATCTTTTTTCTCTATCTTATGAAAAAAAATCTGGTTCTCATACTAATCTGACCAACACTTCATAAGAAAATCGTTATAACTCCTTAACTATCTGACTTAGAGCATAGAAGTAAAGGAATTTATTTAAGATGAAAACCTCATCTATCTTTTTAAAATAAAGATTTGGCCATATTTTTATTGACTTCAAAATTATGAAGATTGAGTACAGAAATAGTTGAGGTTAATTAAATATTATTTAGTATTTTTTTAGTAAACATATTATTTAGTTAAATATATTGTTAAGATGCAGCATATTTTAGTAATAGTGTTCTTTTTAAAAAATAAAAATTAAAATAGCTTAGAATTTAGAGTATTGTACCCAAGGAGAAACACGTTGTTACACACAGAACATAGATAAAACTGTATATTTATAGCGTATCCACTATGCTAAATAATAATATAAACGCTGACAAATTTTAGGGACAAAGTGCCAGATTTCTATTTTAAATCTCTGTCACTTTGTCTATTTTTATGAGATAAACTATAGGATAAACTGCAATGCTTAGGACCTGTTTCATCACATCCTGATAAAGTGCCGAATAGGCTATTCACAACTTTTTTGACAGATTCTCCATACTTGATCTGTCAAGTTAATCGGTGGAGAGCCTATATTCGTCACATATCAGGAAGTGGTGAAACAGGCCAGCAGGTAATAAATAAAGACATCGAGGCGAAAGCCTTCATCTTTATCATAACTAGAGATCGCCCAATGGTCGAAATTCGACCTTAGTTCCAACGACATTGGGACTACCTACTACCTATATTTTGTAAAAAATATTGACTTTATCATATTTTTTTCAATTCTTGTCTCTGGGACTCAGCTGATCCCAGACTGGCCGTGTAAGCATTGTCTAATAGTATCTCAGATTCAATAAAAAATTGTTACTATAATCCATTTTCAATTGGTCACCTTGATGCCAACAGACTTCAACCATAAATAAAAGAGTATAATTCGTATGTAAGTATAGGCTTGCCACTCAAAAATCTGTCATTTTTCCTAGTGTGTATGTTGTAGTGTGTGTAATGTTTTATTTGTTAAAAAAATTTATGATAAAAGCATAATTTCAAAATAATATTAGCTCGATGCACTCCTTCACCATATAAACTATAACTGTGCAAAATTTCATTCACCTACGTTTCCCCATTTTTCGTCAAAAGGAATACAAAGTTTTTGGCTCACGTATTAATATATAGATAGATATTTTATATCACGCCAAGTTGTTTACAAAAAACATGTTAAGTAGTAAATACTTGTTAACACGATTATTCTAACTGATGTATCACCATTTCGCATTTTCCTAATAGTTACTCTTAAGGAATATTTTACGCTTATTGTCGAACGAATCATGAGTTTCGGTCGCGGTTACAGCAGGTACCAAGTGATGAAGGTCTCAGTCCTGATCTTATTTTCTTTAGGATAACTCTAGGAATCTCGTTTTTCACTGCCAGACACCCCAAGGTCTTGGACTTTAAAATGCTCAGGTCAGATAGGAAGTGGAATTTTAGCCCCATAGGCCATAAAGGTCCACTTAGAGGTTAAGTAAATTTTACTAGACTATAATGTTATGTCGAATGAGGAATAGAAGTTAATAGGTCGGACATGTGGTCTTCGCCCGCATCAATTAAAATTAATTTATGTAATGTATGTTTTAATTTATCGTTTGCAATAGTCTCCCAGTTTATGGAGAGTTCAAATGCAGTATATTTTGTCTGGCTTTTGTCCATTTTATGGACGTATTTTAAATGCGATACTATAGTACACAATCCGTAGTAATTATAAAAATACAGATGTTGATCTATCTGGTATCACTTTAAGCTGCTGAACAGATTTGGATGTACTCTAGAATCGAGATTAGCGATGCTTTGTGTCCCAGAAAGAGGGCACATCTAGGATAGTTTATGTTGCAGCAATATGAATAATAACTGTCGCGGTGTTGGTTTGAATTTTTTGAAATAACAAAATCGGGATTCTGTTCGGTAACCTAACCTAACATGCTTTTGATTGCTCTTTGCGAAATTCCAGAACATTTACCTGTGTATAATTTTATGTCTAGATTTTATAACGTTAAAAGCAATTGAATTGGTTATTTGCCAGTTGACAATAAACGATGCTCACTACATTAATGCCTGCTAAGCTAGTGAATTGTAAACATTTATTGTGAGCAATGTATCGCTGTATCACAATATAATGGATACATAATACAGTCGATCATCATCATAATTATTATTACTAGTAACTAGACATTCCGAATCGTGCGCACGCACACTTAAGCTTGTTTTCAGATAACTTTAAGTTGCAAAACAATGAAGTATATTGCTGTGCGTGTTATGTATTTGTGTTAGCGAATTTTTGTTTTTAGGGTTCATGCTCACTTGAGATACGACAGTGTTAAGACACATCACACACTTCAGCTTTAAAAGTGATGGAGAGGCACACACACAAGTCTATAAAGACCGTCGAATCTCAAGTTAGCGGTAGCCCCTAAGGATATAGCAAAGTTAGTTTACTGCATGATATATTTTAGATAGTGATCACTGATCACCGTCAGCAAGGCGGCGCGACGTTGTTATGCCTTATAGACAAGTCGTGTTATCATTTTATCTGTGTTGACATTTACAATTATTATTTTAAACATAACAAGATACGCATAAAACCTTGATGCTCTCATTCATATGAAATTGATTCATATAGTCGCAATAGAACTAGATGACTTTGTATGAGCCATAGTGGTTACCTCAATATGATGAATAGATCGATTGTCATAATATTATGTCCAACTATGACGGTCACGTCACAAAACGTCGTCTATACTGTCATCATACTTATAAAATAAAAAAGTGTGTCTGCCCGCCTGTTATGTCTTAACTCTTAACGCTGATCTGATTTCGTAGAAATTTTGTATGGAGATACTATGAGTCCCAGGGAAGGACATAGGATAGTTTTTAGCCCAGAAAATATGCAGTTCTTGCGTTGAAAGCTTATTTCGACGCAACACAGTTTTGGGCAGCGTCGACTTTTGTGACTGACTTGTTTCGTGTTTATGATTGTGGTATGCTTATTTCAGGCTTCTTTGCTATTCATTTCTAATTAGAATGAAATGCTTGTTATAAATGCATTCAAAGTATTGGCCTTGAGTGGAAATTTCTTATTTGCATGGCATTGAGCGAATGCATTGGATTTGGTGTTGGCAAATAGCAGCGAATGTTATGACTTATGTTATTTACACCGTTAGTTATTATTGCTTCAGCTATTTTATGTGATTTACTTTATGTAGGTACTTTGAATTGAAACTTTAGCTTAATTGTTAGTTGCCATTATAAATAACAAACAAGCTACATATTATAAATGACATATATAGTAAAGAATCAAAAAGAGAAGCCTCAAATGTAGGTGTAATAAAGCTTGCATTGTTCTGGCTGTCAATGCTGATTGATGCTGGGATTCCATTTTTTACTCGATTCCACGGAGGACTTAATGTTTTTCGAGCATCTATGTATCTATGTATAACAACGCCTACGTGGTTTTCTTTGCCAATATCAATCTCTCAGTTTGTCCATTCTTTCGTAGAAGGAATCCCTTTCTATGGTTACTATTGGGATATGCTGAGCGTGTTTCAGGAAAAGAGCGAACCAAAATAAGATGACAATTGCTATTGAAAAATTGTATCCGTTGTCTAGTCTCTTTACCCCGATTCTGTTATTTCAATACATTCCAATACCGGCCAATACGGATCAAACAGCAAAAAGAGTTTTGACCAATCAAAACCGTTCGTTAGTTTGACGTTTAAATGAGATTTGAGAATAACAATATTTTGCAGTTTTATTTTACCACGAATCCTAAGAAGTGACCTTTAGACGGACTCCAAAAAATGAATATTTTGTCTTTGTATGTATTGTCTCCATGCTGGTGTCTGATGAGTGATGACTGATGAAATTTCTAAAAATTATACACATACACACAAGGTCTTTGCGGAGCCCCAGAGATCCGGAGCACACTTTAGCAGAATCTACCATTGTTTTATCGTCAAGTGTTATATAATAGGGTACTTCAGGGAAGCGAGCAATTGACACTTACCCGCTAAAACAATTAAACGGCAAAAAGAAACACGCAATCTACGAGAAGCTAGCGATGTTGTAATTGAAACTAGCAGCGGAAATAATAAACAGCGACGCACGTGTTGTATGAAGCATGATTCCACAATGGTCGTGCATAAAATTAGAAGTATCCATATTGATAGTGTTTTAATAGTGCTCCTGTAAAAAGTTTCTAAATCTAAACAGATAGCTACCAAAAATGTTACTTAAAGCTCCATAAAGTATGTGGTTCTTAATGCTGAATGATGAGCATTCTTTCTTGTGGTCATTTTTAAACAATTTTCCGTAATAATAAACGAAGATTATGATCCATGAATCCATGTTGATGTCTGTGTCTTGTACGTCGGAAAAGCCGTCTCATTGAAAGTGAAAGTAATATAGAAGATTTTATTAGTTAGTTTTGTTATCTTCTTTTTTTTTTTTTATTATAAAATTGGGGCCGTCTATGGACTGTTCGTCCATATCCTTTTTTTGTTATTTTATTATTTAGATTTTTCGCACCAAGGATAATTGAAATAATATTATGAATTTTAATTAATTGTGGTCCATCACGCCATGGACACTTTTTTTTTGAGGTGAGGGTGATGAGGTCCCAGTCGGTGTGGCGGCCAGTAGATCCGACATTTTCCGATTTCCTTAGATTTTATGCTGCTCCACCCTTTGTGTTTTGTTATCTTCGTCTAATAAGGCAGTACGAATTTTAAGATATTCTGCTTTGTGAATATATATCTACACATGATGTTGTGATTCTTGGTATATCAATGATGCGATCGTGTTCAGTTTTAAATAGAATATGATGTTGAGTCCACTCAGGCCAGTGACTTCTAATAAAAGTAGGTAATTCCGTTCAATAAAGATGTTTTTAACAAGCCGTTATACCGGTTGCGCTGGTAGCTAGTGGACTTCCTTAAAATGCCACAAGATGTATATATGTGCAATATTATAATATTAAATTTCTCTCGCAAAATTTGCTTCGCTTTAACTGTTTATTAGCGTTGTTAAAATATCAAGAACTAGATGACGCCCGCAACTCCGTTGCGCCAAAATTCGTTTATCGGGCGGGAACCGTACATTTTTCCGGGATAAAAACTATCCTATGTCCATTCTCGGGACTCAAAGTATCTCCATGCCAAATTTCAGCAAAATCGGTCCAGCGGTTCACGCGTGAAGAGGTAACAGACAGGCAGACAGACACACTTTCGCATTTATAATATTAGTATGGACTTTCGCATTTATAATATTATAGTATGGACTTTCGCATTTATAATATTATTATGGATGCCAACAACTCCGTTGCCCCGAAATTTGTTTATCACGTGGAAATCGCACCTTTTTTTCGAAAAAAAAAACTATCCTATCCCCGTACCAAATTTTATTTATTCCGGTTCAGCCGTTTAAGTTTGTTTGTTTAAACGCGCTAATCTCAGGAACTACTGGTCCGATTTGAAAAAATCTTTCAGTGTTAGATAGCCCATTTATCGAGGAAGGCGCTATATTTTATCACGCTAAGACTAATATTAGGAGCGAAGAAATAGAGGAAAATGTGGAAAAAACGGAGGAAATTATTTGAAAGGGCTTATCTCACGAACTACTGGAGCAATTTTTATGTTATTTTTTTTTATGAAATAAGGGGGCAAACGAGCAAACGGGTCACCTGATGGAAAGCAACTTCCGTCGCCCATGGACACTCGCAGCATCAGAAGAGCTGCAGGTGCGTTGCCGGCCTTTTAAGAGGGAATAGGGTAATAGGGGAAGGTAGGGATGGAAAGGGAACGGAATAAGGGAGAATAGGGAACGGAATAAGGGAGGATAGAGAAGGGAATAGGGTAGGGGATTGCGCCCCCGGTAAACTCACTCACTCGGCGAAACACAGCGCAAGCGCTGTTTCACGCCGGTTTTCTGTGAGGACGTGGTATTTCTCCGGTCGAGCCGGCCCATTCGTGCCGAAGCATGGCCCTCCCACGTTATTTGGCACAGATAAGAAGTAGACCACGTAAAGGATCATAGGATATTTTTTGTGGAGTAATTTGTCTGTGAAATATCTAATTTATTATTTACGCCATACGCGGGCCAAGCTGCGTGGAACGTCTAGTATTTTATAATACTAGTAAGGATGTAAGGCATCTCGCAACGTCTATCAAAAGTCAAAACTGTGGCTAGTGTAGCTCTATGCGACAGTACAACCGGCAATCACTTTACGTTCACTAAAATGTTTGCTTAGTGACCTTTTAAAGTTAGGCGCAGTGAAAACGGTCATGCGTCATGAGACAAAAACTGTTTGTTTTGTTTCCGCCCTATGCGTCCGCGCACTGCCAATTGGATTTGCTTTTGTTTTGTGCGAAAGAGAAGGGACATACGTCAGCTATTCGCTTTTATTGGATGATTAACGCTTTTGAAACCTAAAGCGTAAGTTAGAAATGATTCAAGAGGATGCATAATATGCAAAGCCACTTAGCTTGTAGCCACTGGTTGCTGACAGCGACTTCGTTCGCGTCGACACATAAGATGAATAATTTTTCGCGTTTTATACACATTTTTCCCTGATTCGTAACTCCTATTTTGGAAAGCAATATTTTATATATAGCTCCAAAGCAATTTTCATTTGATGGACTATGGAACACAAAAATATTATTTTCAATTCGAACCAGGCGTTTCTAAGATCTGCATGTTCAAACAAACAAAACTCCTTAGATTTATTATTGGTATTGGTATAGATTTTTTAGAGAAGTGTCATGATAATTTCTATAACTTCTTTCAGAGCCAACAGTGGTGCCAGAACAGAAACTATTGGGCGTCAATGGATCGGGGATTTTGCACGTGAATGTGACCAACCTGCCCAAAGTCAGCGACCCCATATCAGCCACTGATGGTAGATATTCTTGACATATTACTTGCCTAATAAAATTTTCAGAAGTTTAGCTTTAGCGGCTCATGAGACAGACAGACAGACAGACATCGAAGTGTTAGTAACAGGGTACGGTACCCTAAAAACCAAGCGCACGAACTTATAACTGCCACTTTACACGCGCTAACGCACACATATCCATGAAACTACGCTATTTGACAAACCGTAATATGAAATATCTTTCACGAGTCACGTGATTGTCTTCGTGCGGAGTTTGACTCACACCGCACACGTGAAAGAAAAACCGGCCTCTGTTCTCGTGGAACTGCTTCTACGTGTATTCGGTATGAGATTCCTAGTAATAAGGTAGAAGCTAGTGACGCTTACTTGACATGGTGGAAAATGCTTTTCCGGAATATCATCATATATCATATCATTGCATGGATATTTTCAATGTAACATTACACTGTCTTGGAATTGCAATTATTGATATAAGAATTTAATAACCAAGCGACTAGCGAGTCCGCGCATGCGCTTATAAATTAACAAGAATTACGTCTACTTTTTGTACATATTTAATGCGCCTTTCTGCGCCAAACAGCGGCACTCAGGGACGTTTAATGATTACTTAAATTCAATTTAATGAAGAATTTGACAAAATATTTATATGGTCCCTTATGTCTTATTTTGGAGCTTATGTCAAAATCTTCATTTAATTTTAAGTAATCGTTAAATGTCATTGACTGCGGCCGAGCGTTTTAATTCACTTTTGTACGCGACTTGCGACTCACAATCAATTTCCAATGATGTACTAAAGTAATAAGTTATACTTACTTTAGTTTTCCTTATCTCTATAATTAAACGTTAAACAGTCTCTGTTCTTGAGCTCCCAAGACTTTACCATTCACGTCATGAAGCCATTAACTGGGATTAATTAACAATCGTTTAACAACTCAACAGAACAACTCTCAAGCCACTAGTTAATAATGTAATAGTTAAGGATAAATGATGAATCTAAAATTTAAAGACTAGGGCTGCTTGTCCCGAAAAAACGGTTTGGCTTTCGGGATAAAATAGTATAAAGTAAGAGCCAGCGATATCCAGACTTTAGTAATTTTAGAAAACTTGAAGGTTTACGTTTACTACCAATACACGGGTACCCATGTATGGACTATGAATTATAAGCAGGTAAATTTTCAGCTTTAATAAAATGACGAATGTCCAGCTGTCTCTGCCTCTGCCTGCCTAGCGTACACCAACGAGATATCTCACTCTACATGTTTTCTCGATGTTTGATGGTTTGTCTCTTCATCTCTATTGACCCTAGCATAACAAACATTTTTACTCGCGTAGATCTATCATCGAAATAACACATTTTTATAGAGTTTTGTCGAGATAATGTCGAGATTTTGACATTATGAGACGAGTAGTTTTTATAAATAAATAAATAAATAATTATCTCGAGAGTGAGATATCTCGTTGGTGTATGCTAGGCAGGCTGGAGTCTGGACCAATATGTACTGATATGTAGACAGTTTTGAGTTCTCAACAGTATGTTATCTTATATGAGTGTTGCCAACTATGGGGATTTCCCACTAAATTTTGTGGGAAAAAATAAATTTAGTGGGGTTTTTAGGGGGTAAAATATTTTGGGGATATTTTTGGGGATAAAAATTTTGAAGAATGGATATTTTTTTTAATAACAACCTTAAAGTAGCTCGGAACTTTGCCGCGAGCGACCGCGACGGACGAAAATTCAAACGAAATACCACTTTATGACATAGGCTATAGGTTTCATTTTACTCAACCACTAGCTTTTACGCCGCCGCCGCGCCGGCGGCAGCATGGGTCGCCACGTAAATGTCAGTAGAAAATGATACCTATATTCAATGTCATAAAGTAGCATTTTATTTTATTTTTTACCGGTCGCGGTCTTTCGTGGCATAGATCCGAAAGCCACCTTTAAGATGGAACTGCCGCACAAAGCACATGTCGCTATAGTCTTTCGAGTCGTACCAGCTGACAGTAGGCTGACAGATTATTACCTATATTTGTTGTCATTGTATGTAATGAAAAAAAGAAAGATTTAAGTATTTAAAAACTGCCGGCCTGTTTGTTTGTTTGGCCTGTTGAAGGTGTATTTCAGCTAGGGTATGTTATTCGAATATTCGAATACTCGTTTTATTCGAATATTCGACGATTTTATTATTCGAATATTCGCCAAATTATTTTTCGAATAATTCGAATAGTAAAAATATTTTTTATTTTTGTTTAAAACGCTATCAAACATAAAATTAACGTGGAATAAGAACAAAATTAAGTTTATTTCAGAAACATAATATCATTTATGAATATTCTACATCTTTAATGATAATAAGTATTAAGTATAATATATAAATCTGTTTTTAGTCTAACTAATGAGTATACGACCATTCATCGTCGCCGTTGACCATGTTTTAGAAACAAACGTCTAATAAATTCATTTGCATGTTTTTAGGAAAAATAATCATTTTGCCTAAAGACATGAAAATGAAGATATTATAAACTCCTTTCAGTCATGGATTTTAGTATCGTCAGTAATGGTCGCTCACGATCTGTGTCCATTAACTTCTTTTAAGCATAATCACATGAGAAAAGTAAAAGGTACTACGATCTAAAACGGTTTACACTTTACAGCCTTTGTTACAGTCATGAATAGGAGTAATTATTAATAGGTATGCCGAACCCCTGGTGATGAGGGTCAGCTGTTTGTCGCATGCCCATTGCAGCTTATTATACAGGTAGGTTGGTGTTTTTAATTTTACCACACCAAACAGTAACGTGGCAAAATGTGACTGTCGGCGACCGTCCATCTTAAGCCATCTCAAACTGTTTATGTACGGCGTTACGTGGTCGCGGGGAGGCACATTGCAACAGTATCTTGCGCATGCATTTTGTACCCTTTGAATGAGGTTTTTGGATCGTGAAAAAAGACAAGGACCGATAACAACGTCAGCGTAATTTAAATTAGAAAGTACAAGAGATTCACACAGCGAAACTCGTAATCTTTCTGGCATGAAATTTCGAATTTTGTACAGGAGCTTTAAACGATAGAAACAACGACTGACGACCTTAGTGACGTGCTTCTCAAACCTCAGTCCTTCGTCCATCAGGACTCCAGTCACCCTTTCGATACTGACGTCATTAATACAGATTTCAGGCTGATTAGCAACAACTTTGTGTACTTGAATTTTTGTGCCCAAAATCATGTACTTAGTCTTAGCAGGGTTTAGTAACAAGGCGTTATTTACGGACCATTTAGCTATACGTGCCAAGTCCTCATTCAGCCTTCGCAAAGCTTCCATAAGGTTATTTGGCTTGAAAGTAATTTACAACTATATGTCATCCGCGTATATATGGAACTTACAAAAGCGTATTTGCCTGACTATATCTGCGCAATACAATGAAAATAATAAAGGACCAATCACTGAGCCCTGTGGTACACCTCTGTTAACATTACGTGGACGTGAACGCGATGACTTTCCATTTTTATTAATAGCTTCGACTACCTGAAATCGATTAATTAAATATGAGGCAAACCAGGATACTACTCCAGCATCACAACCATAGTATTTCAACTTAGAAAGAAGCAAATTTATATTGAGAGTTTCAAATGCGCGTGAATAGTCAATAGTACCAAGACTGTAACCTCTCCTGCGTCCTGTGCCGTGATGACATTATCCACTACATCTATCAAGGCAGTAGATGCACTGTGATGTTTACGAAAGCCCGACTGCAATGAAGGTAATATATTGCTTTCTTCAACATGATTACTAATCTGGCTATGTACAACCTTTTCAAGGACTTTAGATAAACATGGCAAAATGCTGATTGGTCGGAGGTCTTTCAGATCAGATACGTTGTCTTTCTTGGGGATGGGTTTAACGATTGAAAAACGCCACGGCTCGGGGAAGGTGCAGGAAAGGAGGGAGGTATTAATAATATGGGTCATAACACTTAGACAGCTAGGTAGGCGGCACGACATCAACAATTATCAGAATTAATATTATCAACCCCCATAGCCTTGGATGTCAACAACTTGATAATTTTTAGGACATCATCATCACTAACTATTTTAAACTTGAAGGTGGATGAACAAAAGGTATGGGAGTCGAAATAGGCTAAGGCGGGCTGGGGTACAATATTAGTACCAGGTACGTCCAGAAAATGCTTGTTAATATTATATTTACAAAGATTTATGTTGATAAAAGTAAAAATTAGAATTTCTTACTTCGTAGTATTAACAAAATAGGTTGTACATGGTTGTACGAAGTTTTTTGTTACTTTTGTTCAGAGTTTTCAGCATTTTTCAAAAATTTTGAATAATTCGAATAATATTGGAATTATTCGAAAGCTTTTGTAAAATATTCGAATACTAAATTTGTCGAGTAATAACATTCCCTAAATTCAGCGTTTTGAGCGCTTAGTAGAACATACCGCAAGAAATTTTAAATATTTTGATTTGATTTTTTGGGGAGTTTTTGTTGAAATTTAGTGGGTTTTGAAGTTGCTTTGACAGTTGGCAACACTGTCTTATATCTTTAAACGAGCAAATCTTGTGTATATTATTATATACAAACTTTCATCCCCTATTTGAACCCCTTGGGGTTGGAATTTATCAAAATCCTTTCTTAGCGGGTGCCTACGTCATAACATCTACCTGCATGCGAAATTTCCGCCCGATCCGTCCAGTGGTTTGGGCTGGGCGTTGATAGATCACTGTCAATCAGTCAGTCAGTCACCTTTGAGTTTTATATATGTTACGCTCAAAGACCGAAATCGCTCAATGAGCGAAAAAATGGCTCACAAGTCACAACGCGTTGTGGTCACAGTGAAACAGCCACGACGCGAAATTCGTGTCGTGGCTGATATGCTATTCGTTTTTCTTAATTTGTTCTTGATTGATTAATCGTCTAATAATATCTAATATGGAAGTACTACAAAATATTTTTTCTTTTACTAAATCACTGCATAACGTGTTTATCATTATTATTTATAAAATATACATAGTTCCATACTATCCGTACTAATATTATAACTGACGTTTTTTGCATAAATTGAAGTTTTAGTACTTGTACTATTATCTATTCTGTAGTTTTAGGACCGGGAAAATGATTTGAAACAAAAAAACCGGCCAAGTGCGTGTCGGGCCACGCGCTATCATCTCTGTTATGTTCATAGGAATTTGAACAAAAGTTCCTTTATACTTCACCGATATTTTTTTTAGTTGATCGACTATTACTCAATAACTTATGAAGTCTTCTTAGCCGTGATAATTTTTCTTTTAAATTCAGCATATTTCCTACTCCCGTGAATTTTTTCACATTTCCAGAAGCAACCGTTTAGCTGGTAGAAGGGGGGGACAGTGGACTCTAACGATTTTTTCCGCTTTGAAACTTCATATTTCTCTTCTGCATTCGTGCCGAATAACATCTTTGTAGGTCTTATAGTTTCTAAATAAAACCGCGCAGACAGACAGACGGACGGACAGACCGAAACTATAACCTTGTTGACTACGGAACCCTAAAAATTTAGGTTTTGTGTATAGCTAGATGTATTAGCTAGATTATGAAGTAGGTAAGTTATAAGGATTTTTCAAATGATTAATCATTGAAAAAATGATTAATTGCTCTTTCATCCACTCACGTTTTAAATTTTTAATTGCGCTTACAGAAACTTATCAGCTACAGTCTACACTGATAAATATAACTGGGAGTATAATAAAAGTGTCACATAAAAACAAAGATTTAAATCATAATTATTGTGAGGTTATCAATACTGTTCGAGGAGCGGTTTCATTATATATGTACACTTCTTTGGAATTATTTTTACCTTGGCGTTTCTAAGAAACCGTCCTAATGCCGACTACATAAAGGTTCTGTTACAACTTACAGGTAAATTAATACGGACTGGAGGATATTAGTATTCGGTGTCATTCGCTTCTCGTTAGTCAGTGCCAATGCAGGCCGTTGTTTTTCATTTTCAAACATATTGTCGAGTATTTTATTAGCATAGCACTTTTGTTTGGTAGAGTTTCGAAGCGAGAATAAATTTTTAATGGGATGGCTACGGCTGGAACTTAAAAGAAACTTATGTTGAAGTTAGAAACATAGTGACAATAATTCAGACGCGTACCTATCCATACTAACTAGAGATCTAAGAGAGAGAGAGAAACTAGAGAATGCTATTAATAATTAATATTCTATTACCAAAATATTGACTTTCTTCTACTTCTTTTGGTTCCCAGTTTTAAGTATTGACTATTTCAGATTTAATAAAAAAACAACAATCCATTTTTATTTTAACAGCAGACTTCAACGATAAATAAAAGAGTATGCGTGTGTATAGGCTTAATGTCATTAAAAATATCGTAGTGTGCACAATTGTGGTGTGTGTAATGTTTTATTAATTAAAATGTAATAATATATATGATAAAGGCGTAATTTTAAATCAATATTGGCTCGATGCACTCCTTCTCCATTTAATCTATATCTTTGTGCATGCACCTATGTTTCCTTATTTTTTAACCCCCGACAAAAAAGAGGGGTGTTATAAGTTTGACGTGTCTGTCTGTCGGTCTGTCTGTCTGTCTGCCTGTCTGTGGCATTGACGGCCTCATCCTAAAGGACAATCCTAGATGGTATTCATTGGGTCATATAATATGGTCCTGTTGATAGGAATTATTCTGCACTATAACCAATACAAGTTTGAAAAGCATGAAATAAAACATTGACTAGTGTCTAGTAGAGTAGTAGCATATTATAAAACAAAGATTGTCAAGACGAGTTTTTAAATTTGTTAGACTCTTAAAGACTACTAAATGGATTTTGATTTGATATGATTAAACATGCAGTTATATCGTTGTCTGTAGCAGACACAAGTCTTCTAATTTTCCCTGTCATCTCCCTAGTCCCTGCCCATGTAGCGTGGAAAGCACAAACAGCGCAAATTGCTAATAATCTGGCGTCGCGTCGCCCAGTCTTGCTTATTGATTGTTTTCATTACTCGAAGAACGACAACATTTCAATAGCCTTAAATTTTCCATGAGCAGTGCGCTCATGGAAAATTTAAGGCTGATGAATGATGATTAATTTACAATAGTTATAACTCGATTAAAGCGGACCAATAATTATTGTTGGCGTTATAGGCAATCGGATAATCGGATTTAGAAAGAATAATCGGCCAAGTGCGAGTCGGACTCGCGCACGAAGGATTCCGTACCGTTATAGAGGAATAAATAAGCCAAAATTGTTTTTTTTGTATGAGAGCCCCCTTAATTTTTTATTTTATTTAGCACCTCCTACGGAACCCTTCGCACGTGCCGGAAGGGGTGTTGTATCAAGGGGTTCCTGTAGGTATCCCATGATACAACAAACGTGATTTTTTCGACCTTTTTTGCTCTATGTCAATAATGGAAACATATGGAATGGAAATATTGAAAAAAAAATCTTATGAAACCACTTTCACGCAATATTTAACATAGCTATCGTACAAAATCTTCCCGCGATGCGTACAATCTAGCTAAGCGTGAGCTAAGTGTGAGCTAAACGTCATAGTTAGCTAACATAATATTGTTTGGAGCGTTTTGGGAAGGTCTATTTCATGTGAGCTTTGAATTGTGATATTTCGGAGAGATTTTAAGCTATCAGAGTCATTTTTTCACCAATTTTTCTATTTTTTAATTGGTCCTTTACTTGCCAACCTTGAGTTGTCAGAAATTTTGCGGGGTCCTACAGGGTGTGCTTGTCAGACTGCGATGATAGACATATGCCCGTTTTCACCAACTACCTCCTAGCGCTAAGTCTCCCCTAGCGGCCATCAAGTGTACCTATCTTACAAGATTTACTATTAATAAGTATCTTACAATACTTATTGTAGTTAAGAACATTGGCAAAACATAAGGGTTTTCAAAAATGTGTTTGTGTTAAGAAATACATGACCCTTTAACAAGAAAGGGCACAGATTACTAAATAAGTAAGACTGTGCACCAACTAACTTTAACTTTAACTGTATCTTTAACTTTATCTACAATGCAAAATGTCAAATCTTTGGTTAAAACTAGAAACGGATGCCATCAAGACGCCATATTTAACCATAACCATAGAGCTCGACATATACGTGCATTTATAACCTTGTTAGATCAGCTGTCATCTGTCAATTTCTTCGGGCAAAGTTAAGGTTAAAGTTAAAGTTAAATAGATCAGCTGTCATCTATCAATTTCTTCGGGCAAAGTTAATGTTAAAGTTAAAGTTAAATTTACCTTAACTATAACCATAACTTTCACTTTAAATTTAACTTTAACCACGCCTCTGGTGCAACCCAGTCTAACTATTATTATATTCCCCCTAGTTACAACGTAATACTTAGAGTTAAGGACGGTTGGTGAAAATGGGTATAACACCCGTATCATGCGTTTTCTCCATTCGATTCCTCCACCTCAATTCTTTAAAATGTCATGTTTGACGGAGGAATTTTCTTATCTTTAGCGAAGAACAAAGTATGAACTTAAGGTTACCTTCCTTGACTCTGAGTTCGAGTCAAGGATTAGAGGAGTTGACTAATGATACGGGAGTCGACTTTTTGGCCCCTAAACCCCGGGCGTACTACAATTAGTACTATAATAATATAGAACTTGTGCTACTGGCCCCGCGCGCTAGGATAAAACCGTTGGGGTATGTTATGGAATATTGCGTAAAAGCCCCAAACCAGCTTCACATCCAGTTCCTCGTAGCACGCGCCCGCGAACTAACATCACTATATTCTTTAAGTATAACGATTGATTGTTTTCTCTCAAGTAACTAATACGCATGATAACCGAGTGTTTGTTTTCTCAGGTGCCACAGTGGACCAGCACCTTCTCGGAGTGAACGGCTCGGGAATCCTGCATGTGAATGTCACGAATAGCATGCCAGATGACGATTCCGCTTTAGGCAATGGTGAGTAATACATGTGACGATAAAACTGCGCAATTTTATCACAAGGCATGTAGTCAGACGCTGTCAGACATTTTTGTCAACCGTAAACAACGCATCTCACGATAGGTAAGCATTAGGCGAATGACAGAGCAGATGTTGCACATTGTCTGCTGTTTTTATAGCAAATATTAAGTAATAAGTCGTGCGAAACGGCGTCTAATCTAACATCTACTTACTGTTTAAGATGATTAGTTGATGATTGTATGTCAAATAACAGAACTGTCCAGTTATATCGTTGTAGTCTGTAGCATTAAACTTTAGTTTTCCAAAATCTAATTGACACCCATTGCGGTAATCTATATGAATGAATTGACTTTCTATCGATCAAAAAAAACTTTCTGAAGCCACTACCAAAAGCATTAAAATGCACCTGTGATAGTTATTTTTCTTCGTCACATTATGTGTACATACATATTAGTAGCTGTTTGTTAAGTAATAGTTTAATCCATTAGTTAGAACAAGCAGTTCTCACGCTACTTCACCTTTTAATAAAAACTTTATACTCGGATTACACTTCGATTGTATATCTTTCTTTATAAAGAATAAAAAAATAAAATACATCATACAGTATTTAAAAAAAATTTAAATAATAGAAGGTAAAACAAGATAACTTTATCTATAATATTTTGAGTTATATTGAACAAAAATGTCATATATTTTATAAAAATCATTCAGTTCTTATGCGTATTTTAATCATAATGTTACTATGTATTATTATATATAGCTTATTTGACCGAGCTTTGCTCGGTATTTGATATAACACGAGTAAAATTATATTTTCTAAAAATGATTCCTAGCTAGATCGATTACTCGCCCCCGAAACCCCCTATATACTAAATTTCATGAAAATCGTTGGAGCCGATTCCGAGATTCCAATTATATATTTATATACAAGAATTGCTCATTTAAAGATATAAGATAAAATAACATAATAATTATTGTTCTTGTGTATCTTTTTAATTATACTAGGTAGCAAGGGGCTAAAAAATATACATTACATACTAACCACACATGAGTCACAAACCTACATATTTTAATGATGATGACGAATCATTGTCTGGATTAAAATATACAGGTCCAAATGTTGACAAAGACAGATAATTTTCTTCTCTGTTGAATGATTTCCTGAATTCCATTATTGTTTAAGAAAATAATTAGAAATCATTGTTCCAATAATATTACAATGACTTCTGGTATATCTATACTAATATTATAAAGAGGTAAACTTTGTTTGTTTGTTTGTTTGTTTGTTTAATTGTAATGAATAGGCTCAAAAACTACTGGACCGATTTTAAAAATTCTTTCACCATTCGAAAGCTACATTATTTACGAGTAACATAGGCTACTTTTTATTTTGGAAACTATAGGGTTCCGTAAGATATTTCAGTTTTTCGGAAACAACCAGAAAATTTACTTATTTTGCGTACGCTGCCTAAACTATAAAGATAGAACTATACAATGTTCTAAGTAAATGTAGATCTTATAAATATCTACAAAAATGTCCGCGACACACTATACCTATCTATGTCAAGTGAGGTACAACAACCATTTTTTTATTTAAAAATCTTGATTTTTATTGATCTACATTTAAACGGATTTATTTTACTCATGCTAATAATCCTTATCAAAATAAATTATTTTATCACTAAGTACAGTTTATGTAGAATATATTTGGTCTTTGAATTATTAAAATTATATTGCGATGTACGCCCGTTTCGAAGTGGGCGCCACCAATACGGCGATGCGCTCGCGGGAATGGTATCACTATGTACAATATACATCGCCCGCGTAATTTAGGAATGCCACGGAAACCGTACATTTTTCCGCAAAAAAGAAACCTATTTCCTTTCTCGTGGTCTATTCTTCATGTAAATAATGTACCAAGTATTGTACACATTGAAAAGGTTTACAGAAAACTCCGCGATGGTATTATATACGTATACCTAAGGAAATCCCACAATAATATTTTTTTGTCATTTACTTTTAACTTTAAATAATGGCTAATTTTCGAAGCGATTTAAACCAATACGGCAATAATCCTTATTTAATTAAATACTTTAAGAGGATACACCAAGGGCGAGAGAAATTGAAAATAGGTACATATTTGAAAATGTATTGCTGTCTCACCAATCTCAAGTCTCCCACCGCAGAGCGCGATAGAGACAACAAGACAAAAGTTCTAATAAAAGAACAGAAAATCTTCGATTCGTTGTCCGCTGATTTTTTCTCCAAAACTTAACTGATTTTAGTACTTTTTTCATCGAGAATTAAAGCAAGGCTTGAGCTGTGTTCCTATGTTTTATTTTTTTTTGTTTAGCCAGTTTTGTTTTCTGGGTTTTTGAACACAGGAAAATCTGGCAATTTTTTGGGTTTTTGGACGTTCTTATCTTTTTTTTAATAATAAAATCATGAAAAAAAAGAAAACATAGGGACATGTTAATAGTGGCCATAGATATTCAGGGAAAAAATCATAACTCTACCGCATCATCCAGAGAGGAAACAGGGGACAACGTTTGTATGGAAAAACGGCGGTGTGGACTCCTCTTGAATACATTATTGATTATGGCCCTTTACAACATTTTTTTATGAAATAAGGGGGCAAACGAGCAAACGGGTCACACTCGCAGCATCAGAAGAGCTGCAGGCGCGTTGCCGGCCTTTTAAGAGGGAATAGGGTAATAGGAGAGGGTAGGGGAGGGAAGGGAAGGGAATAGCGGAGGGTAGGGAAAAGAATAGGGTAGGGGATTGGGCCTCCAGTAAACTTACTCACTCGGCGCAAACGCTGTTTCACGCCCGTTTTCTGTGAGAACGTGGTATTTCTCCGGTCGAGCCGGCCCATTCGTGCCGAAGTATGGCTCTCCCACGTATGAAAGCGTATAAAGCATATTATGATTTAAATTTTAAATGAATATTTTCGAAGATATTACAGATTTAAAAATTGCGGGACGTAGCTTTTGCGGCAGTAGGTACCGATCAATGCGGGCCACGGGTAGTAATGAATATAAATTATTTATCAAAACTACTGAATCGATTTAAATCATTTTTGGTGACATAGGCTGTAATATATTTTATACCCGTGCGAAGCCGGGGCGGGTCGCTAGTTTTTTTATACATTCACTATAAAAATTGTTATAAAATAATTATTAAAGTGTGCAAATTTTGCCTTTCTATTTTGTATTTGGTTAAATAATCACAAATATTTCGTATTTTACTAGATTAGTACAGACAGAAATCCGTAAGTGTTTCAACCTTATAATATCATGTACTCGTAGCATAATCCTTTAGCATATACACGTTTATCATACAGTTTACCGGCGTTCACGCTCGTATGGAAGCCATTATTGTTAATTGCTACGGTTATAAGTAACTGCATTGTTTCAGATACGACGAATATATTCAAAGAAACGCCGGAAATTATCAAGGCGGAGCAGCATTTAGCCAACCTCACTTATGTAAGTAGACGTTGCGCAAGATACGTGAAACTCTCGGGAACCGTAAATTTTTCTGCAATTTGCGCCTTTTCTGAGACTCGAAAGAGATTTGGTCAGCATAGCATCGACCTGACATAACCCGGCCGTATAACGTAGGTCCGCCTTCTGCCTGTGAATCGGTTTCACTCATGGTACATGCCTTTCATGTAAATCGGTCGGTAAGGGTCCCCGCAGATATACAATTTCAAGTTGGCCGACTATCGTACAAACCACAGAAATAGATCAAGACAGAAGCGCCATGTCGCTCCAATTTGTCACTTTTTCCATACCTACTGTGACGTCACAAGAGCGCTTTAGTGATGGGAATACACGTACGCGCGGAATCGATTCGAAATTCGCTCTTGTGACGTGAAAAAAGTGACACGCTCCTGTTCATACAAATTGGAGCGACATGGCGCTTCTATCTTGATCTATTTCTGTGGTTTGTACGATAGTCGGCCAACTTGAAATTGTAAGTCTGCGGTAAAACGTGAAGAGGTAACAGACGGACACAGTATTGATAACATGAGTATGAATGTACTTGAATAAGGTTGTTATGTTTTAAAATAAAATTAGTATCTGGGACGAGGTGCAATGGGGGAAAATACATCTTGATTTCATCTGAAGTTGTTAAAATGGCGGTTTATATAGCTTTTAATATAATATGATGCTCTCAATACATAATATTACCAACAGAAAACAATCGCCTGTAATGACATTTCTAAGTTTCAAGAATTTTGAATATAGTAATAGACTAGGACGAGTCGGCGCATGAGTACCGAAAACTATTCCACCTCAATTTTTTTATGCGATCCTCTTTAAATTGCCCTCCTGATGATATAAATGCATGTTGCCAGGGCGCAACCCGGTGCCATATTGTTTAAACAAACATTGTTTAAACAATTGCAAGGAATTGTTATTTTTCGACCGAAGAAATTTTTTTTATATTCTTTATTGAAATATCAGTAAAAAAGGTCCTATGACTTTTTACGATAAAGTTAATATTTTTTTATTTTATTTTATTTATAAAGATGAATTTTTAAAGGTTCGAAAAACCTCAAATTTGGGTACATTCGACCGATGAAAAATATATTAACAAAAATAATAATGTCAAAGTAATATTTTTTTTTGATTCTATATACAATAGTTAATAATATTGTTAATAGAGATTTAAAAAAATGTCATTGTTTATATCTTTTTTTTATCTTAGCAAAACTAGACAAAAAATTGTGTTTTTGTATGGGAGCCCCCCTTAAACAATTAACTTTATTTTAATTTTATTATTAATTATTAAAGTACAAATATAATTAAAGATTTTATGAAAATGTCAAGTGCCTAACTGTTACTATTATTGATTACGGGCAAAAAAGGCCAAAAAAATCACGTTTCTTGTATGGGAGCCCCCCTTAAATAATATACTTTATTTTATTTTTAGTATTTGTTGTTATAGAGGCAACAGATATACACAATCTGTGAAAATTTCCGAAGTCTTAATAATAGGGTTTACTAAGACTTCGTTGTCTGTCCGTCTGCCTGTTTGTCTATATGTCTCCAGGCTGTATCTCAAGAACCGCTATAGCCGCAAATTGCCCTAATTTGAAGAGGATCGCATAAATAAAATTGAGGTGGAATAGTTTTCGGTACTCATGCGCCGACTCGTGCTAGTCTATAAATAGAATTATAGATCATGTAGGAAGGCAAACTTTTATGTCCCAGAAATATTAAACTTAAATAATCGGCTGAGTGCGAGCTGGTCCCGCACACGAAGGGTTCCGTACATAAATAGAGCAAAAATAGGCCAAAAATGTGTTTTTTGTATGGGAGACCCCCTTAAATATTAATTTTATTTTGTTTTTAGTATTTGTTGTTATAGCGGCAACAGATATACTCAATCTGTGAAAATTTCAGAAGTCTAGCTATAGCGGTTCTTGAGATACAGCCTGGAGACAGACTGACGGACAGACAACGAAGTCTTAGTAATAGGGTCCCGTCTTTCCCCTTTGGGTACGGTACCCTAAAAATTGCGTCTTCCATTGCGCATACGAGATAATAAATATCTTTTAAATATTTCAGGACGACCACAATTTCTACAAGAGCTCTTTCATCGGTAACCTGACATACTTCCAAGAGTACTGGACCAACATTAGCAAGACAAAGGCCGAGCCGCATGAGATATTGAGTAACTCCCATCGACGGGCGAGCGTGAGTATAGTTTAACCGGCTGCGTTAGTGTAACGCCAAGATCGGAGCAGAGTGCGCTACCAGCACATATAGTAAACGATCCGACCAAAACCCGACATGTTGCACTGTTATGTATTGAACACATAAAGTTAATATAGCAGAATAGAGCAACAATCTCGAGCTGTCAAACGAAACCGAAATTGGTTTTACCTGTGTCTAAAAATATGTGTACGTATACACTTACACAAGTATGATTGAACATGATTTCTATGAGATTAAATTGTCAACGTGCGGCACGTGCCGACTGGACGTCGAAAAGAGAGTGCTGCTGTCATGTATCACACGTCTCTTTTTACCACGCAGTGTTACTGATAGTGATATCTCTCTTCCTCTGGCCTTTGTTTCTCAATTCCGCTAGGTATATTAACTTTATAATGGAACCACAGCAGTCTGTCAAACAACTGATTTATTATTATTAATTTAGGACTACCTTACAATATTAATGATTAAAGTACCCACATCGGGCACACGTTATATCGAAATATTGACTGAAACGTTGTAAAACGCACAATTTTATGATTGCTTAGAATTAGAAACTCTAAATAGCTTTTAAATAGCACGCGAGCACTGGCTTAAGGGGATTACATGACGACCTCTGGGGCTAAGTGGGCTGTTCGTAGCTCAAGCCGGTAGTCGCGGGTTCGAATCCCACCGACGGAACAATATTTCGGAGGTTATCAAAGTTCCTGGGTCATGGATGTGTATGATATAATAAAAATCTTAAATATATGTATAGTATAAATAAAAGTATTAAATATATTTCCGTTGTCTGGTACCCGTAACACAAGTCTTTCAGGTACTTACCAGGGGGCCAGACTGACGTGGTGTGAAGCATCCATAGATTATTATTATTATTACAGACGCTAGAATTCAGCCTTTCCCTTAGTGGGCGCTGAAGGTCTACAAGGGGGCAGTCATGTGGGACCCAGAAAAAAAATGGGGCGTGGTGTAGAGGCTTGGAGGGTGATTTATTTCATCAGGATGCATTTTAAATTGAAACAAGGGGGGCCAAAATTTGTTTATCGCGCTGAAACCGTACATTTTTCCGAGATAGAAACTATCCTATGTCCTTTCCCGGGGCTCAAGGTATCTCCATGCCAAATTTCAGCAGAATCGGTTCAGCGGTTAAGCGTGAAGCGGTAACAGACAGACTAGACACACTTTCGCATTTATAATATTAGTATATGGCTTAAAAACACAAACCAGAAATGACACATTAATGATTCTGTATTTGTGTCAGTACTCAGTAGAGATTGTAACTTAAACTAAGTTACATTTACAGCATCTGAAGAGCTGCAGGCGCGTTGCCGGCCTTTTAAGAGGGAATAGGGTAATAGGAGAGGGTAGGGGAGGGAAGGGAAGGGAAAAGAATAGGGTAGGGGATTGGGCCTCCGGTAAACTTACTCACTCGGCGCAAACGCTGTTTCACGCCGGTTTTTTGTGAGAACGTGGTATTTCTCCGGTTGAGCCGGCCCATTCGTGCCGAAGCATGGCTCTCCCACGTATAAACATAATATTATGCTAAAAACAGTAATTGTAAAATACAGAACCTGACCTTAAGTATCGCGGTATTATTTTAGTTTTAAACAAACTACATAAACGAATATTTGTGAATGTTGTATATTATCTTAAAAACAATGTTTGTTTTTGTTTGTGTAAACACTATTAGCTGCATAGGTCGCGAGATCAGGGCTGATTACCGAAATGTTTTGTTTCACAGATAATAAACAATTGGGCCGTTAAATAATACTTATATTTACATTTTTGCTGCTAGGAAAATTTAAAGACTAAGGTATGAAATGCAATCAAAATTTTGCCTCTAAAATTAGAAGACTTGTTTTCTATTCTTGCCGTATAATTTGCAATTTTTCATCTCTTTTCTCTCTTAATTCAATATTTTAGCAGTCGTCGTCGTCTAGTCGTAAAATAACATCTACTTAGTATAAAAAAAGCATGTGTAGCTTTGTATCGTATATATATTGCATGATGTTCAAAATCATTTGCAGATAATAGTCTGTCAAAAAAGTGAAGAAATTAAAAAGTGGCAACATCGTAATTCGTAGTGTCATCCCTTTCAAATCAATCTAAGAAAAAAACTAGATCAAAATCGGTCCATAACGATACTACAGACAGACAGACAGGCCGACAGACAGACATGTCAAACTTATAACACCCCTCTTTTTTGTCGGGGGATAAAAAAAGGATGTGACTACGATGTTGCCCCTTTTTAATTTATTCACTTTTTTGACAGATAGGGTGATAACTTGATAAGTTTATGTATTGCTCTTGAATTTGCTAGTATATTATTATTGCATTTATTGTGTGCAAAAATAAAGTCGTTAGGTAGTGTGTTTGTAACTTGCTTCAATCTGGTTTATTGCTTATCGTTCGTCTCAATGATATTACTAACGTAACTAGATTGGAAGTTTACGGTAGCAACGCGTTGCCACTTCGAAGATGCCTGCAGGCATATCTCACATACATAATGACATAACGAATATATGACTTGACATTGTCTTTTGAACAAAAAAGTGGTTACGCATTTCTGAGAATCTTTTGTAAGACATTGCTACTCTAGTATTTTAGAAACTCATTGGTTCGTCTCAATATTTTTTCTCGTAAGTAGTACTAATAAAGACGGAGATAGTATAATGGCGGCTCTCGACATAGGCGAACGCGTTGGCCAACGCGTCCGCCGACGCGTTGGCCCAATGTGTAGAACGGGCGTTCGCGCGTTGGCCGTAGGTATTTAGACGTTGGCCGACGCATCTGCGAGCTTGCCGCGCGGGTCGGAAATGTCGGCAAAAGATCAAAGGACATTTGTCGCAAGCTTCGCGCTCCATCCGCACATAGGCCGCGCGATCAGTTTGCCCGGAGTTATAATTATGATAATTATTATAATATGTAATAATTTTTGTATGTAATAATTTAATAAATAATAAGTAGGTAATAAAATAATTACTTATATTATTTTAATATTATAAAATATTATGTAAAAGTGAGTTTATTTCTTTGTTTGTTACGTTTTCTCGCCTTTTATTTATTTATTTCGAGAATACTCTTTAAAAACTTTTTCTTGTCCATATTTACAAAGTAATTATAAGCTGTGAATAAATAAACAGCTGCAGCTGTTAGCGACCAAACATTCATTTTGAATCCGTCCGCACATTGGCGCGATCCAAAGCATACTGAACGATCTTCCTATGTGTGGATTACTTACAAACGCCGTTGCAAGCGCACTGCCAACGCGTCTGCAGACGCGTTGGCCAACGCGTTCGCCTATGTCGAGAGCCGCCATAATATCTATGGTTAAACTATGAACTTTAACGGATTTGTCATTTTACTGAATTAACTGTCTTACTCCGGATAGAGTCAGAATCAAACCGAGAAACGAATCAGCTCGATCTCATAGCTTTTGCTACGTCCGACATGTATACTAGCGCACTTCTGTATTGACATGAGTGTCATTTGCTATAATAGGATTCAGATGTAAATCACTGATGTATTTCAGACCAAAATGGTTCCTCTCTTGTAGTTTTAAGTTCCAAACATAAATTGAAAATTTTAAATCACATAGTTTTGTATTCAGAATGTTTCTTTTTTGACAGACTATCAAATTGGGCTTCGACTTTCCGTTCTACGGGCACGGGGTTCGCAACATAACTGTGGCGACCGGTGGTTTCTTGTACCTAGGAGATCTAGTGCACAATTGGCTGGCCGCTACTCAATACATCGCACCGCTTATGGCCAACTTTGATACCACAATCTCCAACGACAGCGTGGTCAAAATGTATGATGACGGTAAGTAATTACTGTAATCAGACTCTAATTTGCTATTATAAGCTAATGTTATTACATCTTCAATGTGGTTTAGATCTAAATTCGATTCAGTAAAAAATCAAAATAGTATTCTCATGAATTGTTAAGGGTCAATTCAGACCGCAACGCGACGCGTAGATGCATTTCTAAATTTGTACTGAATTGACAGATCTCAATTGCGTGCGATGTCTTGCAAAACTGTCAAATCCATATGTCTTTAGATGTACATCTGCGCGTCGCGTTGCGGTCTGAATTGACCCTAAATCAAGTGCGTTCTGTCAAATCTCCAAAAGTTATTCGTTTGACTTTTTTTATGTATTTTAGATATTATTATAGTGTGTAATGAATTGTTTTTTCCACAGGTGAGAAATTCACCGTGTTCTGGGAGAACGCGACACTCCAAGAAGCGCCCGACAAGAAGTTTACCTTCGCTGTGACCCTGTACAAGAATGGTGACATCGTGTTCGCGTACAAGGACGTGCCCATCCCGGTACAGTCCATCAAGGACGAGGAACACCCCGTCAAAGTTGGCATCAGTGATGCCTACCTCAAGGACAAGATTATATTCTGTAAGTATTTTGCACAGTACATTCACCCTCTCACTTATTATAACAATTCAAGGTCCATGACATAAAAAAGTCCCATGACAAACATTTTGTCTGCCATGAACAAAGCCAAGCAGAACTCGGTATAGTTATTCGCTGTTTAAATGTTTTTATTCGTTAATGCTGATAATAATGCATGATTATAGCGTTAATGTCCCTCGATTCCATTGCTGGGTCATCTGTGATAATGTCCAGCATCTAGCAACTGTATATAAATTTTAAAGCTTAATTTGACCCAAGAGCCAGCGGCAGTCAGACCTCCGTTATTTTAGAAAAGCTGAAAGTTTCTGTGTACATGTCAAAGAAAATGAGATAAAACTATGGAACCCTAATAAAAAAATGAGCTATACACTTCAACGAAGGTAAGGTAGGGCTTCACCACTTAGAATCTCCTGAAGAAACCGAGACCAAACTCCATAGTTTGTGGTCGTTTTTACCTGTATAGCTAATAATATGTACAATGTATGTCACTTGTCAGGTACAATAAAATAACGAATATCTTCCTGCCGCTGACTCCTACTCTAAGACCCAATTCCACCAACGTCTGGTAGCGTTAACAGTTTGTTAAAATGTCGTAACGTGATACTAATTAGGGCCTTAACTTGGTCGCTGGTGAATTTGGACCTTGTTGTCAAAAAGCGATTTATCATAATGTTTATCAACAGACGTCAGGCGGAAGACGATATACGAGTACCATCGCGTGTCGTTCAAGTACCACGAGATAACCAATAACACGGTGCTGCGGCTGACTGCTTTACCCACGTGCCTCCAGTACAACAACTGCATGTCATGCGTCAACCACGACACTAGCTTCGATGTGAGTAACAATAATTTCCACGCCACTTTCCATGACGGTGGCCGGTTTGATTGAAACCAGGCCAGGGCTTGTACTACGAAACCGTTTTGAGACTCAAACAATCGAACGAGAATGCCGCATCCTACTGTAACAAACGTGAAATGTCTCAAAACGGTTTCGTAGTAGGCCTACAGTTACGCACGAGTAATTTTATAGTGCCTAAGTGTGTGAGCAGTATACAAGAGCACTCTCTATTCCTTTACTCTCATAACCCAGTGGGACGGAAGACCGACACGACTGGCGAGAGGTCAGGCGCAGGACTGACTTTTTACATGCCCGTCCGACGCATGGATCATCTTACTTGTAAGACAATCAGGTGATCAGCCTGCATTGTCCTAACCAAACTTGGAAATAACATGTTTCCTACGCGGGAATCGAACCCACGACCTCCAAACCACTAGAAAACGGAGTAGTGGATGTGTGCGTTTAGTCAAGACGCATTGATATAACCGCGAAGTTATAAAAAAAATGAGTACGGTACCATGAGATAAGACTAATAACACGGTACTGAGGCTGACTGCTTTACCCATGTGGGTCCAGTACAACTATATGTCCTGTGTCCTAAAAGACGTCGATAGTGCGATGTAGGCTTGTGGCCCTCAGTGGTTAACCACAATGCTTTTTAATTTTAATTATTTACCAAGTTCATTAGCCAATTTTATTTATTTACATAATGTTTTATTTTCTAGTGCACTTGGTGCGAGGCGCTTCAGAAGTGTTCTAGCGGTACCGACCGCAATAAGCAAGACTGGCTTTTAAGAAGTGAGTATTTTTTCCCTTTCCTTTTGACATTGAAATGATGCTGGGTTCCACAAAATTGCTATTAACTAGATGATGAAATGTTGAATTCATCATACGGTCACAGCCCACAGGGCCCCCGTAAGGGCTGCTAGCGCCTGTGTGCAAAAAAAGGATTTTGGCGGTTTTGGCGCCCCTAAAGATGGCAATTTGGCGCCCCTAGAGGATTGCACACATTGCACATATGGTAGCGGGGGCCCTGTACGGTCATTACTATTATTACCTCGTCCTAATAACACTTTTAGGAGCTTGTCGCCGTTATTCCAAAAAGCAGCTGACATAAATCTGTTCATAATACTGTTTTACTCATAATATTATATTCATAACTTACTCGAAACATGATCATACTGTTTTACGAGTTTGTGTATAACGATAAGCGTATATTTTACGCAGTTCCTGACGTTATTTTGCTAAAGGTATATAGAAGAACGTATTGTGTACCGTGATCACCCGTGATATAGATCGCTTTGTTTTGACGATACATGTAAATCCTTAAGCACCTAAGTAATTCATAGTAACTTTTATTACATTGACGCGAATGACGCCCGCAACTCCGTTGCGCTAAAACTTGTTTGTCGCGCGGGAACCGTACATTTTTCCGGGAAAAAACGTATCTGGGACTCAAAGTATCTCCGTGCCAATTTTCAGCAAAGTTGGTTCAGCGGTTTAGGCGTGAAGAGGTAACAGACAGACAGACGGACACACTTTCGCATTTATAATATTAGTATGGATTGCGGCAAGGTCTTATATTTGTATTTTGTGTATAGACTGCGACAAGGTGACGATATCGAAGGAGGCTTCGTGTCCTGCCGGCGTGGACGCCCCCGCCGGCGCCAACACCGCCTACCACACGGACAGCCAGCCGCCTAGAGACGCTGAAGTACACACACGTACGTACCATCGAGGAAACTGATTCTAAAGGTGCTTCCTCACCGGGAGCGTTCGCTTGTAATGTAACGTTACAGAGTCGAGCATTACATCAGTGAGGGAGGAGAACCGAGCTAAATTACAATGCGCACCTTGTAATGATACAATATGTAATATCTTGGTACTACTTGTAATATCAATGATACGCGACAGTGAAGGCAACTTGCTATGTAATGCTCAAAGTCGAATCTATAATGTTACATTACACGCGGTGAGGGAACACCCGTAGGCTGTTGACGGACCTACGTCATGTGGTCGGCCCATGGCAATTCAATGTTAGCTGTAATCGGTCAGATTGGTTTGAAATAATGCGATCAAATTACTTAGGTCCGCCATCTGCCTAGGAATCGACTTCTCTGATAGTACATTAGAATCCTAACCTAGGGCTGCACAGTTCACGTTATGGCCTACCAAAGGGCTAACCGAGCAGTCGCTATGGACGCCAAATGCTAGATAGCGCCTCAGTGGTAAAATTTGACAAATTCAAACTAGCATTAGGGCGCCATACTCTGTTGTCTCTCCATCCTAAAACTTGCCTCGGGTCGGCATTGTACTATGTCATGCAAGGTGTAACAAAACAAAGGAATTCTATATAGGGTGTGTACTGTGTACGTGTCCCTTGTGCATACTTTACTGTGAAAGTCGCAGCACTGAAATAATTACTTTTTAAATTATTATTTAGACACATTCATCATGCTGGAACTGTTCTCTAAGAAAAGTTACAATATGCTTTGCATAAAAACAAAGTCTGCTATGCACCGCACTCAGAATATTAATTACACTTCAATCAAATAAAGATTTTTTACATAAGCCCCCATACATTTATTGGTCAAACTCTTCATGAAATTACAGTTAAGTGAAAAATTTTCGTCCCCGCATCCTATTCGGGTGGCATTTCTATATGCGTGTTTTAACATAATTAATATTTCCACAGTGAACACAGAAGTGGTGAAGAAAGCGGAGTCTCCGTTGACGGCGCCTATATCTAAGCCGGAACAGTCGTCGCCAGTGGGCGGCGTGGTCACCGCGTTCGTGGTCATCACCCTGATCTGCTGCTTCGCTGGCTGGTTGCTTTACGCCTTCAAGAACCCGCTGTCTCGCAGCGGGCAGATACTCATTAGGGTAAGTATCCTAAGGAGATGCCTATACCTTTATTCCACTACTTTACGCAAAGAAGCGGTCTAGTATGAAGATGGTTTACTGTATATTAATTTTACTGTTGTATTGATATCGACAAGATTGCCAATAAGTAATACTAGATACTGACACTATCTCGATGTAGTACTAGTATTTTACTGTAATTTACCCATATATGTAATTATATTGTTTAGTTCTTGCTCAACCTAACTTCAACCTTATTAATATCGTAATGATTTCTTAAGTTTACGCGAGTATCACTCATGATATTATAAGGTTGAAACACTTACGGATTTTTTCGCGGAGCACTTTTATTAATCCCGACGTTTCGGCTGCGTTACAGCGGCCGTGGTCACGGGTGGACTGAGGTGACAGGCGTTCAATTCATTGAAGTTCAGGTTCAACTACCCGAAGATTCATCATCATGGGCGGTATCTTGCTTCTTTTGCCAGCACTTGTGGCTTATCAAATCTTACGTAATGGCGAGGTTGATCCAGTGTGTGTTCACAAAATTGCGGACTTGATGTTCCTACGGTGTTTGACATCTGCATTGTGTTCCTTGATACGGGTTTTGATGGCCCTTTTGGTTTGCCCTATATAAGAGAAGCCACAATCACAGTCGAGTTTGTAGATTCCTGCATCTTGAAGTGGTAAGTTGCATGTCACTGATGGTAAACATTGGCTGATCTTTTTGGGCGGCTTAAAGCACAGAATACATAATTAGTATCTTACGGTACAGAAGTTTCACTCTCGAGTTTAGGTAAGATAAACTCAAGCGTCCGGTCACCGGGCTAGTCTCAATAGGCTGGCACTTGTATTCTGTGGCTAAGCGACTCGCGCGCTCGCCGCCCGGCCGCCGCGCCGCCGCTCGCTTGACAGCCCTGGCAGATTGAAGCGAGACGGCAGACAGTTATTGTACTATGAACGCTAAACGCAATGCAAAAGGTTGAATTTAGGTTGTTTTCCAGAATAGTAGGTAAATATCTCGGCGATTTCGCGCCGTTTGTATGGAAGTGAGACAGGCCTGCTTAAAGTATGTTTTATTGAAGCTTTCCTTAGAATGTAGCTAACTTTGTCAGTGACTCCCTTTATAAATGGTAACACTGCAGGTAATCTCTCCACTGTTGCCGGCTTCACTCGGTTGCTGCTCTGTTCGCGTGGTACCCGAAGCTTATTGTCCCGTAGAACCTGTGCAACATGATGAAGCTCGATATCCAAATGCTATTCATCGCAGATTCCTTGCGCTCTTTGAAATAAAGATTTTCCAACAGTACTTAACTGTGCTGGGTAATGATGGGAATCACCATTTAAATATCTGTTTGTGCGTGTAGGTTTGCGATACTCCGTATGACCTAATGTGCCATCAGGATTCCTTATTACTAATACATCGAAGAAGGCGAAAGAATTATCTTTCTCTAACTCCATTGTAAACTGTATTTTGGAGTTGAAGCTGTTCAGGTGCTCAAGGAATATGGATACTTTGTCCGATGGTAATATTGTGAAAGTGTCATCTACATATCGCATGTAGAAGGTGGGTTGTATAGGTGAGGACTCAATGGCTAACTTCTCAGTCTTCCATAAAAATATCGGCTACAACAAGTGAAACAGGTGAGCCCATCGCTACACCATCTACTTGCCTGTAAAAGCCATAATTCCTCAACATATAGCCAGATGTGAGGCAGTGTTTTAACAAGTCCGCATATTCAACCGGTAAGTCATTATCTCTAAGCCTTCTTGTATGTACAAACTAAAGCACAAATCGAGGACACCTCGTCTTCAAGACACTTTGAGTTCGTTCTGCGTAGATCGGAACGCAAACAAAAATTTATGAATCTTCGGGTAGTTGAAGAACTTCAATGAATTGGACGCCTGTCACCTCAGTCCACCCGTGATCACCCGTGACCACGGCCGCTGTAAAGCAGCCGAAACGTCGGGATTAATAAAAGTGCTCCGCGACAAAATCCGTAAGTGCTTCAACCTATATTTTCATTATTAATATCGTTTTTTTTTTCAGTACCGACCTTCGCAATGGGGATGGCGACGCGGCGAGGCCCGATACACGGCAGCCACCATACACATGTAAATAAACCACCTAAATGTGACTTATGTGGCACAAAACTATAATACGTAACGCCTGTTCCACAAACAAATAAGTACCATCAGCGAAATTAATTCATAGGCAGCTGACCTACCTATTTAATATTATATTGGTCGAGCTATATCAAATTAATGTCAATCGACTGGACTTGACATAAACCAACCAAATACCGCAGGTCGGCCATCTGCTCATGGATACATTTTTTGATGGTAGCATTAAAATGTCGATTGTGATGATCCTACACAGCATATCACACTTATTCGGAGCCAATTTTTAACAGTTTTCAAATTATTATTGTGATTAATATTTAAGTACAACGCTGGGTAGGTGTTAAATGAAATTATATATTTTAGTGATTTTTGAATAGTTTTGAAAGACTTAACTTTAAAATCCGGCAGCAGCAAGAGTAATTTTCAACCATATGCTACTCATTTCTTTCGCTCGCGCTCCAAACCACCTCGTTCATTACGTGACCTTGTAGACACAACATCTGGTGTTCTTTACGGGAGTGAAAGAGACAAGAAGCGATAGAATCAATATAATATGTCTCTGTTCGTCGGCCGGACTTTACTAACAAGGCAACTAATTTGCTACTTATGCAGTTATGCATGTAGTGTGTGTTATGTCAACCAATGTTTGACCAGTAGGTCGATTTTGCTGAATAATCTTACAACAATACAATCTCCATATAATATTACTTACGTCTTATTAATACTATTTTGCTGCTTTATAGAATCGAAACTCGATCGAACTGTGTGTTGGATTTAATAGCAGAATCGATGTACTGTAATGCGTTGTCCATTCTTATACAGACCATATCTAACAATCGAGGGAACAAGTACATAATATTTTATACATACAAACAAGTACATAACATTTTTTAAATAGGATACAATATTATATACAAGCTTATACTCCAATATTATTATGTCATGAAAAGGTTCCCTACCTCTTCAGTATAGGTACTTAGATGCACTATGTAAATTGACGCTATATATATTGTTATATGCATTAAAATAATTGTAAACGATGCTCCATTTTTCTACACTTTACTACGCAGATTGCTTCGAACTGTATACACAAAAAATATCAGGGAATCAAGTCGTATGCGGGTATTTTTGTAAAATTTAAAAATGACTACGTAAAGTGTCCCCTACAAATTTTATCATGACGTAATGTAATTACAACTTTCAATGCAATTGTCAATTACTTTTTAGTTAAAATGGGTGACTTTTCGTTGCGTCCGGGTGAAAACGGTACTCTATTCATGAGACTTAGTTGTCTGTCCGTCTGTCTCTCTGTCTGTCCGTCTGACTGTCTCCAGGCTGTACCTCAAGAACCGCTATAGCTAGAGTTCTGAAATTTTCGCAGATTGTGTATATTGGTTGCTGCTATAACACCAAATACTAAAAACAAAATAAAATTAATATTTAAAGGGGGCTCCCATACAACAAACGTGATTTTTTAGCCTTTTTTGCTCGATATCAATAATAGCAACAGGTAGGCACTTGATATTTTCACAAAGGCCTTAATTATATGTCTACTTCAATATTTAACATTAATAATAAAATAAAATAAAAATTTAAGAGCCCTCCCATACAAAAAACACAATTTTTGGCCTATTTTTGCTCTATAACGGTACGGAACCCTTCGTGCGTGAGTCCGACTCGCACTTGTCCGATTTTTTTTTAAGCAAGAGATTTTTTCGTACCTTAACCTCAAGCTTAAAGCAGTAGGCCATAATATAATATTTACTCATTAGATCATTATTTGATTTTATCACCCTTAATATTTTGCAAATGATACCTACTTATGAATTAGATTCCCTGTTCACCGAAGCCTTTTGCGAATCTCTGGTATATTTTGAGTATAGAATCTCCCATCTTATATTTTATAACAAACACTCATAATGCTACCATTAGACGTAAGTAATATTTGACAAGACTTTATAATATATTATTATGGTATAAAACAGGGTCACACCCAATTGTGACTTAATAAACATAAGCGAAAGAACTGCAAATCAGTTATAGAACTATAAATAATGTTAAAAAATGATAAAATATATTATTATTTTTACACAAATGATCTTACATTATATTTATGTATACGGTACTATGTTATACAGTGAGTAGCATAGTAAATTTTAAGGGCACTGTTTCAAAATCAGGACTGGCCTATTTTTGGTGATTTAAGTAAATAAATTCTTCAAATGGGTATAAAATGCTTATTAAATAATTTTGCAAGTTTCTATAAAACATCTGCTTTATTTAAGTTGTGCAAGATTTTTTGTTTATTAGATATTTTTATTTGTATAATCTATTTGATAGCAGCCATAATGTCCAGTACACATTCTTAAGTTATTAAATAGTTGTACAAAACTGTTTGTGACTCACTCGATTTGACAGCTATGTACGTAGCAATCTGCGGATATTTTTGTACACTTTTTCTCTAACATTAAAGTAAGTGCCTTTTGAGTTCCGTAAGACATATCGGTGAGTCCGTCCTGCTTAGTATTTTAGTTATATTTTATCGATCTTGGGACTGAATTTACACCTTTTTTACTTTGGAATTTTTTAACTCTCTTTACTCCAGGCGCAAGGTTCATTGAATGAAATAAAAAAAATGTCTATTTTTTAAATATTGTTCACATGCGTCGATTATACTCTCCAGTTTCGCCAAGCGATATAAGCCGTGCACGGCCTATACCTTTATACATTCCTGTACATTGCATCGGTGAAAAATATGCTCATTAGATAAACACAATGCAAAATTCAGTGAACTTCTTATGGTCGTAGGCGGAACTTAATACTTCTAACTTCTTAGTTTTTATATCACATCAATCATCTAATACTTACACAAAAAACAACACGATTACAACAAAATACATAAGTATTGCAGAACCTCAGGGTTAAGGGTCCACTATTCACTGATTATAATATTATTTTTTAAGTTAAGTACGCGTTGTGTTAGACTTAATTATGTTAATATCCACAAATATTGGCAAGTTACTGTAATATTAATTAAGTATCTTATTATAACGATAGAATTTTCAAAAGTTATTAGTATTATAAGTTATAACAATCTATTTTTGAAACTAAATTTTGTTACTCTCATGAGTGTTTAAACCATGAAATGGTAGCATGTGTAACAATTATTATTCAATTAGAGCTTTTAGTCTTACGGAACTCTTAAATTTGTATAAGGGTTTACCGCACAGTGTCCAAATAATGTTTATGAAGTAGTATTTTGTATTTCGAGAGGGTCTTGAGTACTGCCATTTTAAGTAATATTTAGAATAGAATAGTATTTATTTCCAGGAAATTCGTTTTAACAATGGTTCTTAATATTTAATATTTATGTATGGTATCAAAATTTCTGCCTCATTGGCGTGGAAATATTGTCTAATTATTTCAAAACATTTTCTTTAAATCTTATTCTAATTGACATGCAACGTGCCTTAAGTAACTTCGTCTTATTTGAAAAGATCTTATTAGTATATTTTGACATAATATTAAAACAGTAAAGTCAAAAACATACATTAAAGTCTTTTGATAGTTACGTTATACTTAGTATTTATAAATAAATAAAAATAAAATACAACAAGACAAAGGAGGAGAAGCTAAAATTCCTGTCAACTTTACAATGGAGGTTAATTATAGCTTAAATAAAGTGTGGTTATAAAATAATATGGCGGATGGCATATTACGTGGCATTGTGACATCGCAAATACGTGATTCGTAAAACTTAATAATATCCCAATATTTATACTAATTTAGAAACAGCTGTATGTTATATATATAGCTGTATATGTATAAGTTGTAGCTTCAACAAAATACCTTTTGGGCCTTACACGTGGTTCACGCAATACAGGTACTTAACCTACATTGCAATTATCAGTCCTTATTTAATGTTCTTTTTAAATATTTTGTCTCATTTTAGTTTTTTACTTTCAGCACTCCAGATACCTATTAAAAATGGAAGTATAGGGAGGAAATCTATACAGTATACAGGTCAACTTCAATTCAAGTTACAGTCACACTTTTACAGTTTAAAATAATAATGTCAGTATATCTGTATATAATAACTACATTAGTATAGTAAGATTAACACGTTCAGTGCCACCGACTCACCTGGATAGCTCACGTAAATATGATTCCAGTGCCGACGACTCACCTGGTGAGTTCAGTGTTTTTCACTAATATTTCCAAAATGCATCCGTATTTTCTGCTTAAAATTATAGTTTAGATTAGACTAAATATGTGCTAAACTAAAGATTTATGCTTTATGCGGTGGGCCGGGCGTAGAGATCCCGTTTATTTTTGAAAGGAAAAAACGATTCTGCAATGCCTTGAACTCACCAGGTGAGTTCCCGGACATAGATCCATATACATGGTAAAGTTGTGTAATTGGGGGGCCAAATAAGTTTAAAAATTTGGCATAAAATATAAAGTTTAACTAAAAAAAATGATATATTATGTGCACACTGCACAGCTATTTTGATTTAAGGAGTACCAGGGTTTTTTTTCTAAAAGCTTTTGACACCAATTTTGTTGACATCGCGCGCTATAAACTGAAGTCCACGCGGACGAAGTCGCGGGGAACAGCTAGTAAAAGATAAAAATATATATTATTAATGTCATAAATTCACCATTAGACTGGGTTGCACGAACTAACTTTGACTTTAACCTTAACTATAACCGGAAAAATTGACAGATGTCGTATGAGAATATGGGGTGTTTGGACGCCCTATTTAACTTTAACTATAACCACGCCTCTGGTGCAACCCAACCTTAGTCTTAAAAAAGAATCTAGCACCAATAAAATGTTGTCATATTATATGTCATAAGTATACCTATTCTATAGGTATATTTAAAGTTAGCTTAAATTTATTTGCTACTGCTATATCGTTAAAGTATTCTTGTACTGAATAATAGCATTTTTATAGCCATTCAAATAGAGCCTTCTTGAACTTATTATAACTATTATATTATAAAATGACATACATTTTTTTAATTGTCTGGCAGGTTATTGTATATTTTAATTGTCATACAGTAAGCGTTTTTGCTATTTAATGCTGATTTTTGTGTAGGTATATTTATTTTTTATTTCTTTTGTTTCTGGTTTCTTTATTGTCTTTATTTTCAAATAGAAAACCATGCTTCTTTACAAAAAGACATGATTCTAGTAAGTATATGCCAACAGGCTAGTGGAAGAATTTTAAATTGTTGAAAGAGCGGTTTGCAATAAGTGAACTTGTCTACCCCTGCCATGGCTCGTAAACATTTTTTTGTATTATAAATACCCTGTTCACATCTACCGAATACACACGGGCGTTGCCTGCCAGTTCGAACTATATGTATTATAATATTATATTATAATATATTTTATAAGTACGTTTATTAATACAAAAATTATTGTTATAAAGATTTATCATTATAATAAGAAATTGTTCTACATGTGAGTAATGAAATTTGATAAAAGTAGCAAATTTTTGTAATACGGCCAAATGAACTCTGAAACTTGTGCACTATTTCCGTCCTTATAGCTTATATTCTATAGTCTATATAAAATCTATTTGAAATATACTTGATGCAGAATATTTATTATAGATAAATATTGTTTGGACACTGAGTTTCGGTGTGAGTGTACAAAGTACACGAAGTACCAAATTTACTTACTCCTTTTCTGCGATGTCGGTTAACGTAGATGAGATACAGTGGCCTAACTATAGGGTGGCAGGGCTGGCAAAATGCCACGGGCCCCTGACCCAAAAGGGCCCCGGCCCAAGAGGCCGTGAGGTCAGAAATTTTTTATACATTGTTTTATTATTAACGTGACGATTTTTACTGATAGGGCCCCATCAATTTGCCATGGGCCCCGGATGTTATAGTTACGCCACTGATGAGATATATTATAGATTTGATTATGTTAGAGTGATATTACGTGTAAAATATATTATTAATGTTATGCATTTGTTTCATTTCATCCTTGTCACAATATTTTTAAGATAAGAAAATATAATATAATTAAGTATTGATTGCTCATTTCTCTAACCGACGCTAGTGTTTCAAGTGTTGAGGTCCTATGAACTAAGATGACAGTATATTTATTATTTATCTAACCCATAGTTTCTCAACCTTATTAGGGCTCACCGCCCACTTTTAGAATATGTTTTTTTCTAGAGCACCCCATCTTAATTTTACATCTGTCGCGGATGTAAAACAGCTATTGCCACGATTATATTTAAACGTAAGATCATTATAGTCGGAAGATAGGAATATGACCCCTACCTTATTTCTGAGTTTAAAATGAAGAATGAAAGAAGAATGTTTCAATGGGAGCAATTAAGCCCGACCGCACATTGTGCGAATTCTGATCAGAAACATTTGATTTCCGCCGGACCGCCACCCCGCACACTATCCGAAATATCCTTCCGGCGAGTTCGAGCTCACTCGGCACAGTACAAAATGTAAGAGAACGATATTAGTTTTTATTTTACTTTAGTACTTACGTGATTAGCGTGTTACATTTTTTGCCTTTTTAGACTATATTTTTTAATCTACCCACGCCCCATCTGCGCCATCTCAATGCCCTCTAATTTTCTCTGGGTCTTCTACTGCCCCCCTGAAAATCTCAAACGCCCACAAGGGGGCGTTATCGCCCATAGAATTATGATCTAACCTAACCCTTATCAGTGTCGGCCTCAGGGGGTGGCAAAAAGGGCAAACGCCCCGCTCTTGCAGGGGCCTCGGGGTCATACAGTGGCATGAAATTTGAATTTTTGGCGGTGAGGCCCGGTGTCGGTGGCCGTGGATAAATTCATGCGGAAACAAATATAATGACCACCAAAAAATGCACTGATACCCTAAACTTGTTTACCAAAAAAAGGTAACTAACACCAAAAAAATAAAGTCTAAAATTGCAATACTACCAGCTATTTTAGTCATGACAACACTTCAAATTGTAATCGAACACCAAATACAGTAAATGATCACCAAATAAAGTAGGTAAATGATCACCAATTATAGTAAATGACCACCAAATATAGTAAATGATCACCAAATAAAGTAAATGATCACCAAATATAGTAAATGACCACCAAATATAGTAAATGATCACCAAATATAGTAAATAATCACTAAATATAGTATATGATCACCAAATATAGTAAATGATCACCAAATATAGTAAATGATCACCAAATCCTTGTGAGCAAGTCAATGCGATAGTTCTGTTCAAATAAATCACTACGATTGACAAAACATGTAAGCATATTATTAACAAAATAGTCGGCCAAGTGTGAGTCGCACATGGAGGGTTCCGTACCGTTATAGAACAAAATTAGACCTAAAATTGTGTTTTTGTATGGGAGCCTTTTTTAAATTATTTCTTTTATTATTATTATTAACTACCTAATTATTGAAGTTAACATAATATAATCAAGGCCTTTGCGAAAATATCAACGTGCCTACCGGTTGTCATTATTGATATCGAGCAAAAAAGGCCAAAAAAATAACGTTTGTTATAGTATTTATAGTATATAGATAATTGTTATAGCGGCAACAGATATATACAATCTGCGAAATTTTAGAAGTCTAGCTGGAGCGATTCATGAGATACAGCCTAGGACCTAGAGAAAGACAGACGGACGGACCGACATCGAAGTCTCAGTAATAGAGTCCCGTTTTTAGGGTTCCGTACCCAAAGGGTACAAACGGGACTCTTTTACTGAGACTTCGATGTCTGTCTGTCCGTCTATCTGTCTTCTTCTCTTTAATAGGATATTTGCTAATTAAAAATATATTTGGTTAAAATTTTACATTAAAATACTAACGCATAATGTTGGTGATCATTTACTACTTTTGGTTTAAGTAACAATGATTTATATTAGTCATTTTGCATAAATAGGATAGCGAGATAATAAATCTTTGGTGATCATTTTACATTAAAATGCTAGTACCTATAATGTTGGTGATCATTTACTATTTTTGGCTTTAAGATGTTAAATCTTTGGTTATCATTTTACATTCAAATGGTGGTCTGTATTTTGGTGATCGTTTACTATTTTTGTCTGTGAAATGTTACTATTTCTGGTGATCAGTTAATTATAAGCCAATTCATACTAGAGCAAGTCAATTTATACTAGAGCAGAGTCGAAGCGCATCGAAGCGAATTATTAAAACTGAACATAACAAATTCAACCTTAACTCCAAAGCGTTAACGCACTTTATTACTTCTGAGAATTTAAAAAGGCCCGACCAACTCCATTATACCATTCAGCTTTGGCAGTCACTGCCATTATAGCCGCTAAAGGACAGCTATTATTGTTGACAAAATGTTTCATATTTTTAAAAACTTGGAAAAACACTAAACATTTCTAATACTACCTGTCATGCAGTGCTGACCTTGTATAGTTTATTGTTATCAACATTAAGGGCCTGTTTCACCACTTTCTGATAAAGTGCCAAATAGACTATTCACTAGAGATGTACCGATCATGACTTTGGCCGACTAGCCGACTAGCCGATTAGTCGGCTGCAAAGAAGCCGACTAATCGGCCAAGTCGATCATGGTTTCTGGAGTTTCCGTAACGCTTTTTTATTGCTGTTTCGCATCGCACACTCCGCCTGCAAACGTGTCGAATCGTGTTAAGTATGTTTACTACGCGTACGTTACTTTTATTTATTTAATGATTTATTGTGCACAAGAAATATTAACAAAACAATTATTCACACAATAAGACGACACAAAGGATCTGCTTATTTCTAATAGAAATCTCTTCCAGCAGCCCTACGGAGAGAGATTGGATAAGGATAGCAGATTGGACGTGCACAATCATGAATGTAATATTATGTCAACATGTACTTCTTACAATAAAACTAATAAAATAATAGTAATAATAATAATAATGAACAGATACGATAATAAGATACACTTGCGTGCAAAAAAATCGACCCACCCCGCGCATTTCTATTCAAGTCGCTATATCTTAAAAAGTTATGAAAAATCGGTCAAATCTTATTGTTTTTGTTTTGTCTCGATTTTTATTGATTTATTGTTCATTTAACTCCATTTTAAACGTAATTTCTTTGTGGCGAAATGGATATTACTCCAAATAAAGCCTCTCAAGCAAGGGCTTTGCTAATAGCTGAATTTAGACAACGAGTTGTGGCTAGAAGTCTTAATTTAAGTCGAACTTCGGTTACAAGAGTATACCGAAGTATTCTAGAGACTAACTTTACCATGCGACCATGTTCAGAAAGACATTGGGCTACATTTGAACGTGATGACCGTTTTAAGGTGTCAACGTCCTTGCGGAATCGACATCTCATTTCAGTTCAAGTGCAACGACGGCCAAGAGAAGTCGGATGAGTTACAGTAATTGAGTAGACTGTACGACGAAGACTTGCTTGCAGACGAAGCTGTTTGACTTCACAAAAACTCGCTAACGGTCCAAAATTAGCCCCAGCACACAGTCAAGCGCTGCTTAGTTTCGCACGTTCTCATGTTGATTTTTCATTGGAGCAATGGCGGGTCGTGCTCTTTTCTGATGAAAGCTAAATCAGTCTTTATGGTAACGATGGTCGCAGAAAAGCATACCGTTGATAAGGAGAATGATTTGCGTTAGTGTTTTTACAAGAAAGATGTCATTAATCGCCTACTGAAATGTTATGCCAAACTGACCGGTTTTTGTTTTAAGGCTGTAAAATTAGTAAACAATTTACAATTGGAATAACTATAGCAATAATTAAATCCTTATTGTACTACCTTTAAAACGATTCCAAAATTTATTTAATACTAATTCTATTTCTTGAGTTATTACCGTTTGAATCATAAGGAGAGAGGTGGGTCGATTTTTTTGCACGCAAGTTTATGAATGACAAAATAAATACATTATAAATATACCAATGCTAGCTACAACATACAATAAAATATAATAAATAGTAAGATAACTATAATAAATAAAAACTATATGTATATATAATAATGGTATTCAAATGGATGGAGATTCAAGGTAGTGCTCTTTCAAGCGTCTTTTAAAAACAGCAATGGTGGGACTGTCACGGATGGTGTGAGGGAGCGAGTTCCACAATCTGACAGCATGAACAGTAAACGAGTAGGAGTAAAAGTTGGAACGATGGGAGGGGAGGGAAAGGTAAGATCGGACATTGGACCTACAAGGGAGATCGGGAGATCGAGAGAAGTTGAATCTGTCGAGGAGGTATGAAGGAGAGAGAGGATTGTGCAAGATGTTGTAAAGTAGACAGAGGATGTGGGAGTTACGACGGAGACGGATAGGTAACCATTTAAGTTTTGTACGGTAGGCCGAGATATGGTCGAACTTTCTCAAGCCAAACACGAAACGTATACACAGATTCTGTAAACGTTCGAGTCTAGTTAACTGCTCCTCAGTGGCATCTAGGTAGCAGAAATCTGCGTAGTCTAGGATGGGAAAGATGAGTGTCTGGACAAGGAAAATTTTGGTCTGTATATTGTATAGGTAGAAAGTTTTGGAGGCGCCTCAGCGTGTGTAGTGAATAGTGGACTTTCTTGCTCACTTCGGTCACTTGCGGGTTTCATGAGAGGTTACGGTCAAGAATTACGCCAAGGTTTTTGGCCGAGTCTGTGTAATCGATAACGGTGCCATCATAAATTACGCTCGGAACATTGTTTAAACGTTGAGACATGTATCTGCTGCCTATGATCATGGCTTGCGATTTGATGGGATTAACCAACAGACCAAAAGACTTTACCCAGTTAGCTATTCGCTCAAGATCTGAGTTGATGTCATCAATCACTGCAGAGACGATGTCGAGGATGTGAGAGTGGCGGTATATTTGCAAGTCGTCTGCGTAGAGATGGAAGTAGGATCTGATTATTGAAGTGATGTTATTTATAAACATTGAAAACAGGAGAGGAGAAAGAACGCCACCCTGGGGTACCCCCGCATCAAGAACGCACCAATCCGAGGTAGCCTCACCGGAGCGAACTCGCTGCAAGCGTCCCCGAAGATATGAATCTATCCAAATAATAACTGATGGGGATAAGTTAAGGGAGCGCAGGACGGAAAGGAGAGAGAAGAAACGCACTGCTGAAGTTAAGCAACACTAGTATAGAGACATTTTGTTTTCCAAGGCAAGGCGCAAGTCATCAGTTACCTTCAGCAGTGCAGTTACAGTACTGTGACCAGATCGGAAGCCGGATTGAAAAGGAGAAAGCAAATGGTTGGATGATACAAAGTGAGACAGCTGCTGGTGGGCTATGTGTTCGAGGACTTTGGAGAGGTAAGGTAATATGGAGATAGGTCTGTAATGGGACAGAGAGGAGGGATTAGGGGTTTTAGGAATTACTTTTTTTGTTTAAATTTAAATTTAATTAAAGGAGTTACTTTTTTTGTTTAGCTATGATAAGTAGGTACAGTTGATGGTTTTGATTAAATATTTCATGTACATGAAATCTTTATTTAATAATACATACTTAATATTATTAAATCGAGAATATAATGTTGTTAAAATTATATTTACAAAAAATATTTCTTTGCTAGCAAGTAATTTCCAAAACACTTCATTTAATTTTAAAATGTGTAACACTGATTGAGTGTCTGAACACATTATAAATAATAATCAAGATTTTTCTTTAATATAATTTCAATAATAGCAAAAAAGTAAAAAGCCGATTAGTCGGCGCTTTTTGCCGACTATTCGCCGACTAGTCGCCGACTGCAAAAGTGGCCGGATAGTCGGCTTTGCCGACTAGTCGGAACATCTCTACTATTCACAGCTTTTTTGACAGATTCTCCATACTTCATCTGTCAAGTTAAGTGGTGGATAGCCTATTAGGCACTTATCAAAAAGTGGTGAAACATGCCCTAATTATTGTAAGTAATGCTAAGTAGGTACTCATATGCGGTTTTGCTCGATAGTTTTACTCCAAATCCAGACCGCAAAACTGACATCTCGAAGGCTCGCGTTGATCCGCTCGACGGCTCGCATCAAGCCGGCTTGATTATTGCTCGATCGAGCAAAACCGCATGTGAGTACTTAGCATTAAAGAAACTAAACAATGAAAACAAGTAAATGCGATAACGACTAATGCGCATCGAATCGAAAATCACGTTTCTATTATAAATATTTTTCCTGTTTGTAAACTGTTTTAAAACAAAGTGGAAATGCAAGGAATCCACGACGCACATACATACATAAATAAACATTAGGTGTAACTTCACACGAGACTTGAAGACTAGGTCATTGACTCTAGGGGAACAAAGGGCTTGCACGTAAACAAGGTCAATACCCTTGTTTTGATCATTAAAGAACGGCACATCGTCCTCTTTTAGATTACCTTTTTTAAACTCCAACTATTTACGACTAGGTGTTGCCCGCAATTTCGTTTAGGTACGCAGAAATCCTTATTCGAACATCGAAATCGATTAAGTTGCAAGCGGCTACAGACAGACGAGACATTCGCATTTATAACGTTATACTTTCACTGTTAATATAAGAATGAACAATGGCGTCGGTGTTTAAAGGGAAATAAAAGACAGATTGAAATTTTATTCAAAATATATTTAGGTATTTTACATATCACCAAAACACGTTAACAAAATACACGTTAGTCAGAAGTTTTAGATTTTAATTATAGGATATAATAATCTAATACTATAAAAACTATTACAAAACATTTTAGTACTTCTGCATAAATGACTAGAACTTAAAATATAGTGATGACTCAAAGTCATATAGTCCGATTAACGAATGACTCAAAAGAGGGTATAGAGTGCGTGAGCGGGACCTAAGCGATTCCTGCTGGCACTTATTCAGGGTGATTAGGGACAAAACATACTGAATGTCCTGACGTCTAGGAGGTGAGCCGTAGGGAGGGAGGGGGGGGGGGGGGGGGACGCCAAACGTCTAAATTTTTATTTTTTCGCCAATAACTAAAAACTATGTGTTGCAGCAAAAAATATTCTATGATGAAATTAAAGCATATCAAATTCTCTATAAATTAGATTCTATACAGTTTTTCCAAATTCTCATCCGTTTCCGAACTACACGCTCAGGAAAAGTGAAAGTTAAAAAAGAAAATTAAGAAAAGCTTTCGTTTTAAATATTCCTTTCTATTTCTGTTTGAAAAATAGCCTTATCTCTTCTGTGCTTCGTTCAGTGAGTGAGAGGGCCTCACTCACCGAATCATACATCCCTGATGCCCTCAACCCCTCAGCCATCCCCTCATCTTGAAAGAAAGATCTCTGAGTGAAAATTAAAAAAAGCTTTATTTTTAAATATTCCTTTATATTTATGTTTGAATAATAGCTTTATAGCTTCACTCTTTATGGCCTCACTCACCGAACCCTACATCCCCTCCCCTCATCACACCCCTTAAAGCGGCAACGCACTTGTATCACCCCTGGTGCTGCAGACGTCGCATAGGCATTATGGTAACCATTTTACATCAGATAGACTATACTCTTGTTTGCCAGCTTAGTTATATTATGTATAAAAAACATCATGAATCATCGGGAATGAGCTGACCCTTCGAGAGTGAGGGTGGAAAAATGAAGCTAATATCTTGACGCCAAGAACAATAGACGACTTACCAGTGTCTGAGGCTTTACTAAGAACAATATTTTTTCGCTGCAAACAGAATTAGAAAGGAATACATATTAAAAATATAGCTATTTTATTTTTTACTTTTCCTGAGCGTGTAGTTTGAAAACGGATGAGAATTTGGAAAACTGTATGTGCTCGGTCTGGTTTATAGAAACAAAAATCATGAAAATTGACTTTTAAAAATCTAATTTATAGAGAACTAGATGTCCCGCGCGGCTTCGCCCGCGTAAATTAGTAATGATACGGAAACCGTACATTTTCCCAAAAAATAGCTATTATGTCCCTACTCCCTTCACTTGGTCTACTCTATATCTGTACCAAATATTGCCATAAAAATTGCTACAGTAGTTCGTAATTTCTAATATTTCCCCCGTTTTTCCCACATTTTCCTGAGTTTCTTCGGTCGTATTAGTCTTAGCCTATAGTCTTACTCGATACATGAGCTATCTAACACTGAAATAAGTTTTTAAATCGGACCTATTATTCCTGAGATTAACGCGTTCAAGCAAACATACTCTTCAGGTTTATCATATTAAGTAGGTATAGATTTTTTTTTATTTTCGCTTGACAAACTCGAGTCTCGATCTAAAAGACTATGAAAAGTACCAATAACATGGTATAATATGGTAGTGATGATGATGATGTTGATGATGAATTTAATTTGCATAGTAGCATAATATTATGCTTTCCGTTCTTAAAACAACGCCAAAACTCCCAAACTTGTATATATAAAGAATCAGGAGTTCTCTCAGCACCTTCCGAACCACGGTATACCAGGTATACCTCGGTGCAAAATCTTACTTGTTGGTAGCATTACTAGCTACATAGCTTAGAATACTTCTGACGAAACCGAAGTCACCACATGTTTCCCTATAAATTTAATATATAACCAATATAATACCAAATTGGGATCATACCCTATATACCAAAAGACAAATTTTGAAAATCGGTTAACAAACGGCGGAGTAATCGTTGAACATAAGAAAACGAACATAACACCTCCCCCATTTTGAAAGTCGGTTAAAATCGTAGCCTATGTGTTATTCTGATGTTTAAGCTATATTACTGTAAAGTTTCATTAAAATCCGTTCAGTAGTTTTTGCGTGAAAGAGTAACAAACATCCACACATCCATACATCTATACATCCAAACAAACTGTCGCCTTTATAATATTAGTAGGATTTGATAAGCTGTAATTTCGTCATAGAATACTTTTTGCTACAACGCATCGTTTTTTAGTTATTGGCGAAAAAACAAAAATTGAGACCTTTGTTTTTGACCTCCTAGACGTCAGGACTTTTAGTATGTTTTGTCCTTAACTACCCTGAATAAGTTCCTACAGAAATTGCTTAGGTTCCCATTTACCGCTCACGCATTCTACAACTACTTTGTTGACTGAGCTAATAGTGTTAATAGATTTAAAGGTAGTAACAATATTAAACTTCTACTTACAATGGAATCCTTAGTAATAAATAGGTCTACTCTGTGTTAATAATATACTGATTTCATAGCTCATCAGACAAGGACTGTGTAGGTACATACATACATGTGTATGTACGCAGTGAAGATCTTTTTATTAATAAGGGACATAGTTGTTATAATAATAATTAATTTTAAGATTTTAAGAAGAAGAAGTTTGAAACAATATTTTCAACAATATTATTCCCTATAACAAATTGGAATTTTTATTAAATTTAATAGGCAAATGACTACACAATGATCAACTAAATGCAAAATACTAGACTAGAATACCTACTACTTTGTGCATCATAATAACAAAAAAATATATATATAAACAAAAGTACCCATCTGCCATATTTTTGCAAAAAAAAAATGTATGACAAAAATCTGATAAGAACATAATAATATTATGACTTAAAGAATGTACCATACTCTGTTATGAAAGCGATACAAACTTTTAACGGTAGGTAAAATTAAAGAAATTAATGTTTAATGAAACATGTCTGTGTTATGACTTATGAGTTATGATATGACATAAAGTATAATAAAATATTCAGTGAGCCAAAACAAAAATCTTATTATTTAACAATTTTCTATACTGTTTTCCTGTAGCTGTTTTATTATATAGTTAATGATATTAAAAATAAAAAGCAACAAAAAAGAAACAAAATTAATCCCTTATCAATTTTAGTAATCCGTTACAATAACACAGTATATTTTATCACAATTCACAAATAGTATATGACTTAATGACTTCTAAACATTTAATTTGGTAGGTACTACCTGTAGATACACCTACCTAACTCCAAGGTTACAACTTACACATAATATTATATCCATTTACTAATAAAAATTACACAATGATTGAGATAAGCTATACAATGTTTTGTCTTTTGGCGACTTTTACAGTGTATCAGAATTCAGACGACGACAAAACTTTTTAAAACTTATCCACTATTTAAATATTTTTATTAGTGAGGGGGATTAAACATAATGTCATAAATGTATGTTTAAAGATTTGTTGAAAAGAAGAGGTCAACGAATCAATTAGTACAAATAAATGGAACCATTTATGGTTTATTACATATATGTAAATTGTAAGTATATAATTTATAGCCTATGCTATTGAAATCCACCTCATAAAAAATCCACCAAAATCCATATTAATATGTTCTCTTGTAAAATTAAAAAAATAATTATAATATTAATATTTAAACTTATCATTACTAATTACTAATTAGGTAGATACCGATAATAATGTATGGACTCTCTTTCCTTGTCTAATAATTAATAAACAACAAAAGTTTATTAAGTCATAAACCCAGTGCTGACACGCTATCTATTCATCAATACCGGGATCGCTTTTTTGGACAAGGCAAAACTCGGATTGGGCAAAAAAAATTATAACAGAAAACTTTAATAGAAATTATGTATTTGTAGTCGAATGCTATCTATTATTATTTATTATGTTTTGTATATGTATCTGTATGACTAGGTATATCTAGTGAAATATACTACATATTGAACTGTGCGCATGGGCGTACCCAGGATTTCAGCTAGGGAAGGGCAGCATACCTTGTTCGAGAAGATGCTCGGTCTGGTTTATAGAAACAAAAAAATCATGAAAATTGACTTTTATTAATCTGACAGAAAATTGAAAAGATAAGTATTTGGTTTCCAACATTTTGCGCAGAGTAGGTAACACGTTTTGAATTCCCACTTGCCAGGAAAATTAACGTTTATTTTATCTTCTAGGGTACCTACTACCTGCCCCTGCCTGGGTCCGCCCATGACTGTGCGCATGTTATGTACATTCTGTATAATATATATAAACTGTAGGACTTAAATGGAAATAAAAACATTTATTAATAAATATGTATTAATGGATACTATAACATTCTTTTGGCTGAACATTAGACATCATAATATAATCTACACCCGGAAAACGTTGTTCTGCCATATAAATTGAAGACGTGAGTGGAAGAACACAATAACTAACAGTAACAAAAATCACATCTCATTGCATAAATGGAGGCTTTAGGACCGGAAACATGATTTGAAATAAAAAAAATGTGTATTTTATGTGTAGCATGGTGATGAAGGTAGTTTTTCACATCCTTTCCAGAAGCAACCGTTTTGCTGGTAGAAGGACACTGGACTCTAACGATTTTTTCCGCTTTGAAACTTCATATTTCACAAATGGATCCCTAAATCTGAAAATGATCTATGAATACTCGTAATATTTAAAAAAAAAAACCTATCCAAAGGCGGGGGGGGGTGCGAGAAAAAAATTATCATCCCGGCTTGATATGTAGGCACAGAATATATATTAGTTTGGTGTAGGTAAGGTACCATGAAAAAAAGTAGTTTTTTTTAGATTTTATATACCATTTTGTCCATTATTAATATGTGCATTCATGCCGAATTACAGCTTTGTAGGTCCTATAGTCTCTGAGCAAAACCACGGACAGACGGACGCACGGACAGACCGAATCTATAAGGGTTCCTTGTTGACTACAGAACCCTAAAAATGAGTAAATGTCCGTATGTTACAAAATGTTAGTTATCGTGTTCTTCAACTCGCGTCTTCAATTATTTTTAGTATTTAATATAAAAAGTACTTAGATAAAAACCTATTCTCAGACCAACGAAAGTACATACAAAATTTCATTAAAATCGGTTGAGCCGTTTAGGAGGAGTTCGCGCACAAATACTGTGACACGAGCATTTTATATTAGAATAGCATAGAGAAATTTTAAACGTTAAAAACATAAGTAATATTATAATAATTGTGAAAAAATCAAGCACCGACAGTTTTTAAGTAATTTCGGACGGGGTAGTTTCAAGAATAACTTACTTATAATATATTTTTTTTATTATAGTTAACAAGTAGGTAAAGAATGAGACTTCGTCAATTTAAGATACGAAATGACGAACTAAATATACCTACGTCATCATTAGGTATATCAATGACTTACGTAGTAACTAAAGATTAACTTTGTCTAAATTTAATTTTTAAAATAATACCGATTTTTAAATTTGGTTTTTTTATACAATACTTTAGTTTTTTGTTTTGATTTGAAATAATTTTATACATTATACATGATAACGTTATTATAATCTCTCGTACGAACTTATTTGTACTTAACTATGCTCGAAATACCCGAAAGAATTTATTATAAAAATATTGAGATTAACCTTGGATATAAATGTCTGAATTTAATTTAATTGGATTACTTCTTACATTTGGACACTGCATAGTTTAAAGCTTGTTAATTACAACATAGGTAAAATCTAACGAATCTTTTTTACGACGCGATGCGACCTTCTGGTAATATAACCAACATAATATTATTACACCTAACATAATATTATGTTTATTATCAGTTTTTGAAATGACCAGTGAAGTCTGCACATGCACTTTGTTTCTATCTTAGGATAGGTTGTACTAATATGTATTTTGTGTAAAGGTATTACAACCTACAATAAACGTGTAAAATCGATTTCCTTACTTATAGTTTTATGTAGTTGTTTGTGTCTCTTTTTAAGGATAATAAGAATCTATAGGATGAACATACCCTAAAATACATAGATGAGTAATCATTCCAAAGGTTTTAGAAACAAGTTGGGTCACTTTGTTACAATATATCCCTTTTCCTTCTATACGAAAATTGTACTTTAGATATTTAAAATGATTGTGCTAATTTACAAAAAAATGATCAAAAATGTTACAACCCAAAATTTGGGCATGCAAGTTATAAAAATATCCATTACATCTATCAATGTTGGTTAAAACTTGTTACGTCTTTTCTTAACTTACATGTTTCGATAGATTTATACGACTTTTTAAACTTTTTACGTGATACAAATTACAAAATATAACCCATCTTTCCTGACAAGTCAATCAATTAAAGTTATCATAAAATGTCAAATAGAACAATTTGTACGAAAAGAAATATATGTTTGGCCAAAGATACCTTTTAGTCGACATTGTGGAATTTGAGAATTGCTCTCCCCTTAATTTCGGAGTTGCAAAGTTTCCTGATGACTTCCTGCGCGTCCTCGGCCGGAAACACGGAGTGGGGCGGGGGCTCGATCTAAAAAAAAGGGATATTATTAAATGCACATCAGAATAATTTTTCAGCACACTACCTTAACTCCGCTAATTAACTGAATGCATACCAGAAAAACTAATGCTGATCAAAAAAACCATTGATTAACTGAACATGTCCTTCAAAAAAAACTTAAACATCATACAAAATGAGACGACCTTTATAACCGAATTCACACCAAAAATATGGTTCATACATCGGATATATTATTTGTAAAACTAAAATTTAAATTGTTTATCAAAAATACTAACTTGCACTCTAAATTGGACAATCTTACAACGGAATTTCTAAAAACGATATCGAAAGGTGCACCACAATATTTCTATTATTATTTGTTATCGAATTCTTTCTATTATTGTTTGTTATCAAAACAAGTCTACAAATTGACAAATCGTGCAACTAAACTATATTTTTTTGTTTCTCTGTTTACTGAAAAACATGTTGGGGCCTCCTCATCTAACGCCGCACTCACTCCTTTGCGCTCGCTCTTTACTCTTTAGCGACCACAGATATACCTATCTTGATCTATTTCTGTGTTAGCAACAAAGATTTTTGGTAATTATGATGAGATATGGTGAAAGATTTTATCATTCCAAAACTATATATAATTCAAGGTTTCTTGATAAAAATTAAGAAAAATTATCAAAATTCACTACTGTATTGTAATTGTATGGTTTAATAAATTTATTAATGATTCTTAAATAATTAATAGCAATGTTGGCCCAATACGACTTGATTGGGTTAGGTTTTTTGTGAACCTCCCAGAAGTAGGAGCCCCGCGTAGCGGGACTCCGTCGACTCATAATTGAAGCCAGTTGTTTTTTTCTTTTTTTTTCTTTAGTAGCTTTCAACCCCTAGAGTACAATTCCTAAGCTTAATTATTTTGCAATATATCGGTAAGGAACCCTTTGTGCGCGAATCCGACTCGCTCTTTGCCGATTCTTTATTATTATTGTTTATAAACTGAGTTACCATTCACTGTGACAAAGTTTAGTACATGTTAAGTTAGCACTTGATGATTTTTATGTGTTCTTAATTATATGAACATAACAGATTAAATTGGGTTTTATTTAGAATAAATGATGTTCCTTAAAGTAATTTAGGTGATGGTTTTCCTTTAAAAAGTTGTAGTATGTTTGTTGAACTAAGGAATTGTTAGATATACTATTTTAATAATAGTTATTCGTTCAGTAAAACAGTTTCGCAAATAACTTTATATAGTTTGCTGAATTCGCATTATTTAGGGTGCATAATTAGTGTGCAAGTCAGTATTTTTGGTGAAACCTTCAAATATTTTGATCGAGAAAAGCTCTCGATCTCGATCAAAATCGAGAAAAGGGAATATACAGATATTGATTTAAATACATGCCTAAAAAAATGGCTGTCAGTTGGGCAAATAAAAAAATATATCCATAGCCTAATCGACACTAACATAAAATTATAAATGTTAAAGTATGAATTTAAAAATAACCATGATTCAAAACTCAAATGCAAAATATTGAACCGATCAAATCATATCAAGTTGCTAACAAGCTTTCGTGAAGAAGAAAAGTCGAAATATTGTACTAAGCGGGCCGATGATAATGAACTAAAGCTAAGAACACTCTCGATCATGTCAGCTATCAAACAAAAAAAATTACATTAAAATCTTACCACCTGAGCTTGTTTACATACCAATTAGTCCAATTACCAACACGGGTTATAACTTAAGGTTACATCATTATCATACCAATACAATCTTCTAATGTATAATACTGAATAACTAATAAATAACTCTTACTTATAAATAAGCTACAAGTTATAACGTAATAAGTAATAACGGAAATAACTACATTTGTATCATATTATACCTGGAAGAAATTTTACCTGGAAGAAATTGCTTTCAAGTAATAAGGCCGCCCTTGTGTACATGTCTCATTTATTGTTTCTGTTAATGTAAATTTTACTGAATATGTCTGTGCGCAATAAAGTATATTTGTTTGCTTGTTTGCTTGTTATTATAATATAATCATACTAATTTTATAAAGGCGAAAGTTTGTTTGGATGTATGGATGTTTGTTACAACTTATTTCACGCAAAAACTACTGAATGGATTTTAATGAAACTTGAATATAGCTTATACATCAGAATAACACATAGGCTAACATTTTAACCGACATTCAAAATGGAGGAGGTGTTATGTTAGTTTTTTATGTTCAATGATTACTGCGCCTTTTGTAAACCGATCAGATTTTTAAATTTTTTCTTTTGTTGTATAGGGTATCATCCTAAATTCTAATTTGCTCCTCAATTTAATTAACTCCTCAAAATTTATAGGGAAACATGTGGTGACTTCGGTTTCGTTTGAAGTATTCTAAGCTATGTAGCTAGTAATGCTACCAACAAGTAAGATTTTGCACCGAGATATACCTGGTATACCGTGGTTCGGAAGGTGCTGAGAGAACTCCTGATTCTTTATAAAATATACAAGTTCGGGAGTTTTGGCGTAGTTTTAAGAACATAAAGCATATGCTACTATGCAAATTACATTCATCATCATCATCACTACTATATTATTATACCATGTATCGTCCCATGATTACGACGTAGCCATTATTACACTACGAGGGCTGCTATTTATGTATCCGGAATTAAAAAAAGAAACAAACATATATCATTTAATATGGTTTTATTGCTTTTCAAAATATTCGCCGCGATGATCGACTCACTTTTGCATACGCTGGAACCAATTTTCATAGCACTTTTTCCATTCTGATTGAGGTATCTCCAAAACGTGCATTTTGAACGCATCAACAGCCTCTTCGCGGCTCGAAAAACGTTGACCACGTAATTTGTTCTTCGCGTATGGAAATAAAAAGAAATCGTTAGATGCCAAATCAGGGCTGTACGGCGGATGACCAGTCAATTCGATCTTTTGACCCTCCAAAAACTGAGTTGTTTCAGCTGAGGTGTGACAGCTAGCATTGTCGTGATGTAATATGATTCTGCGTTGTCGGTTGTCCTTTCTTATTTCTTCAAAGACTTCTGGTAAACAAATTTTTCGTATACCATTCAGAATTAACCGTTTTACGATTCTCTAATGGCACTGTAGCCACATGTCCATTAATTCCAAAAAAACAGGCGACCATTTGCTTCAAAGTACTTTTTGCACGAGTAACTTTTGTTGGTTTCGGCTCATCTTGGAACACCCACACCGTTGACTGTTGTTTAGTTTCGGGGTCATATGCATAGATCCAAGATTCATCACCTGTGTAGATATTATAAACGGCTTTTGACGTACCACGGTTGTATTTTTTTATCATTTTTTTGCACCAATCGACACGAGCCCGTTTTTGATCGATTGTCAAGTTGTGCGGAATCCAACGCGAACATATTTTTTTACAGCCAAATGTTCGTGTAATATCTTATGTATGCTCGTCATACTTATGCCTAAGGACGCCTCTATCTCGCGATATGTAACATGACGATCACGCATTATTAGTTCCCGCACAGCATCTATATTTTGTGGGACAACAGCTGATTTGGGCGACCTTCTTTATTTTCATCCGTGAGCATAGACCGCCCACGATTAAACTCACTGTACCAGTGATAAACAGTGGTTTTTGATGGTGCTTCATCTCCAAAAGTTGCGGTGAGTTGAATAAAGCACTGTTGTTGATTTAGCCCACGCCGAAAATCGTAGTAAATCATTGCACGAAAATGTTCACGCGTTAAATCCATGGCAAATGAAGACACGCAATTTCGCAATTTTCAAAATGACGCCACAATGGAAAAATAATTGACAGTCACATGAAACAAAATGTATTCTTCAACCAAAGAGTTCTATTTTCAAATATTGTAATTACTTTTTAAATATTGTTCTTGTAAGTGGCCAGTTCCGGATACATAAATAGCAGCCCTCGTATTAGTGGTACTTTTCATAATCATTTCATTCGAGACTCGAGTCTCGTCAAGCGATTATAAAAAATCTATAAGTACTTATAATCCTACTAATATTATAAAGGCGAAAGTTTGTTTGGATGTATGGATGTGTGGATGTGTGGATGTATGGGTGTTTGTTACTCTTTCACGAAAAACTACTGAACGGATTTTAATGAAACTTTACAATAATATAGCTTATACATCAGAATAACACATAGGCTACAATTTTAACCGACTTTCAAAATGGGGGAAAATATTACTTGTTGGTAGCATATGCGTTCTAAGCATATGCTACCAACAAGTAATATTTTGCACCGATATATACCTGGTATACCGTGGTTCGGAAGGTGCTGAGAGAACTCCTGATACTTTATAGATACAAGTTTGGGAGTTTCGGCGTTGTTTTAAGAACAGAAAGCATAATATGCTAATATGCAAATTACATTCATCATCATCATCATCATCATCACTACCATATTATACCATTTCATAGTCTTTTAGATCGAGACTCGAGTTTGTCAAGCGATAATTAAAAAAAATCTATACCTAATATATAATATTATAAACCTAAAGAGTATGTTTGCTTGAACGCGTCAATCTCAGGAACTACAGGTCCGATCTAAAAACTTATCTCAGTGTTACATAGATCATTTATCGAATAAGACTATAGCCTATATTATATTATCACGCTAAGACTAATACGACCGAAGAAACTCAGGAAAATGTGGTAAAAACGAGGGAAATATTTTTTATGGGAAAATGTACGGTTTCTGTAAAATTCCTAATTTACGCGGGCGAAGCCGCGCGGGACATCTAGTAGAAATATAATTCCTTTTAGGAAGCTTTCTAAAGAACGGAGTTGCTACGATTCATTTAAATATATTTTTGCTCGTTTTCGTAATCTCCGGGCTTTTAAAGACCCCACGTGAGTCGTGACAGACCGAGGTTATGTAAAAATAACTCCTGATTCAAAACTTGTAAAACAAAACAAAAAGTGAAGCCGCACTAGTGCGACACAACACGAGGCAACAAAAACAAATATAAGTACACAAATTATATACCAAATATATTATATTAAGATATAAACAAAATCATTCTATCTATAGATGAAGACTACATGAAAATCCGTCCCGTGACTTTTGAGTTTACCGCGAACAGACAGACAGACCAGGCTAGGGACTTTGTTTTTATGAACTATGAAGTGATTATAGTAGTTGGGGAGGGAAAGAGGGGATTTTGGGAGTAGCTCCAGCGTGTCAGATTAAGCTTGTATAGGCTTCCGACATATTGTGTCTAGTCATCATGGTATAGAAATCAAATTTCTCATGTGGTGGGATTTTTTTTTACATTGAAATGTCAGATGATCTGTCAGATTAAGATACTGGATGTTTAGTATACCCCAAAGAAGCTTCCATATAAAGCACTGACGATTCAAAGGTTTGGTAAGCCTGTAGGTACATTTTAAAATATAAAAAAGTAAAGCTTCATATTTTCCTAACTTACTTTAACTAACAAAATGTCAAATGAACTGTCAAATCTCTAGTATGTAAGTCAATAATGGACGCTATATTTGACGATAACCATAACTATAACAACGCCTCTGGTGCAACCCACCCTTCAAGTGATAAATACAATTGAGTCGTATTGTCATATTTTGTCAAGTGCCTACCCTTTTTTTATCGTTATAGTATTGGATCCGACAATAAATTCCTGCAGGAATCGTTTTTTTCGATCAAATATATTTTAAAATAATCTTTAGAACGTATAGAATGGATTAATTTTGGGTTGCCTTGTCAAAAGTAGCCGCAAGTACCTCTAATAATGTTCATGAGATAAATGCATAATTTGCATGTATATTTTTTCAGTAAATTTTACATCATTTGAAAGAAAATGACGTGAGAAAATAAGGTATAAATGGTTGCCAGCTCTAAGTCGGCCGCAACTTAGGGTTGCCAGCCCGTAAACAGACATAGTTCTTCATCAAAATTGAAGCATCGATTTTTTTAATAATTTTGATACCAAATTAACGTTTTATGCATTTTGTACATGAATATCCATGGTTGCCAGTTGCACGATAGCCGCAAACTGGGGTTGCCATCACTTTTGTATATGACAAATGTTCAGGCCTACAATCATTATGCCTGGCATTATTTGAGGACGTCGAAAACTCGCAAGATTGCAATTTTTATTTAACAGGCGTTTTTATTTTATGTGTATTGTCCTGTCATTCCTCAATGTCATTCTCTTACTTTTCTATTGAATACACGCAAGTTTGTATTACGGGCTTTCATTTTGCTCAATTAGAGGTACTTGCGGCTACTTTCAACAAGGCAACCCAACATTAATCCATTCTATACGTTCTTAAGATTATTTTAAAACATATTTGATGGAAAAAAACGATTCATGCAGAATTTTACGGTCGGATCTTAGGATATTAGGAAAATGATCCCCGGCGGTCTGGGGATGGCTACCGGAGTATGTGGGACTCCTCAGGGCGGTGAGGCCGCGCCTGGGCATACCAACTAAAAACCCAACGAGTGTTCCTACTTTCCGCTTTAGGCAGAGCCACGGGATACGCGGGATACACAACCGCAACCCTGCCAGCGAATGCCCCTAAAGGCACTATTGCATGGCTGGTTGCCATTTTATTGATGTCGAGCAAAAAAGGCCAAAGTAATCGCGTTTGTTGTATGGGAAATAATAATAGTTTTTTTTTAGTATTTGTTGTTACAGCGCGCACCGGCAATACATAATTAGTGAAAATTTCAACTGTCTAGCTAGCGCGGTTCTTGAGGTACAGCCTAGAGAGTGAAGGCAGACAAACAGGGAAGGCTTTGTAATAGGGTTCCGTTTTTACCCTTTGGGTAAGGAACCCTAAAAAGGGGAAAATCATCTTAATTATTGTATGTATTATAACTATACTAGAAATTCCGCGCGGCTTCGCCCGCGTAATTTAGGAATGTCACGGAAACGGTTCATTTTTCCGCAAAAAAAGAAATCTATGTCCTTTCACGTGATCTATTCTTCATGTGTGCCAAATGACATAAAAATTGCTCCAGTAGTTTCTTAAGATATAAGAAAATAATTTCGCCCTTTTTGTTTCACATTTTCATCTATTTCTTCGCTCTTATTTAGTCTTAGCGTAATAAAATATAGCCTATTGCCTACCTCGATAAAAGGGCTATCTAACACTGAAAGAATTTTTCAAATCGAACCAGTAATTACTGAGATAAGCGCGTTCAAATAAGCCCTTTCAAATAATTCCCCCCGTTTTTTCCACACTTTCCTCTATTTCGTCGCTCCTATTAGTCTTAACGTAATAAAAGATAGCCTATAGCCATCCTCAACAAATGGGCTACCTAACATTGAAAGAATTTTTCAAATCGGACGAGTAGTTCCTGAGATAAGCGCATTCCAATTAGTCCTTTCAAATAATTTCCCCTAATTTTTTTCCACACTTTCTTCTATTTCTTCGCTACTATTAGTCTTAGCGTGATAAAATATAGCCTATAGCCTTCCTCGATAAAAGGGCTATCTAACACTGAAAGATTTTTTCAAATCGGACCAGTAGTTCCTGAGATTAGCGCGTTCAAACAAACAAACAAACTAACAAACTCTTCCGCTTTATAATATTAGTCGGTATAGATTAACGCGGGCGAAGTCGCAACAGCTAGTAATAAATATAATATTATATAGAATAGCGTCGTTTTATAGTGCTAGCATTTTTACACAGATTTAGACGATGGCCATTTTTTCTTTTTCGTGGATTCATAGCTTTATCATTATTTTTCAGCATTCTCAGCATTCCCCTCTAAAACCACCCTGTTTATGAACAATTCTAAACTCTAAAGGTGATCTCCCTTGTTGGCTATCAACAGTTATACAGGGCGACTGGAAATTAGTGGCGGAGCCGTTAAGGGGAGGTAGTCTAGAGTTATTCTGACAGATATCACTATGAGACCTACTGTGCTTACTTAACCCTTTCCAAAATATTCCTACTTAAGGAGTGTAACCAAAAAATCGTACTAAAAATTTTCAAATAGTAATAAATCCTAAAAAAAATGATTTTTGCCTACTTTTTTTTTTGTTTTGCAACAAAGATATTCCAAATAAGTAATTTTAATTGTTAGAACTTCGTAATTTTCATTATTTTTTTAAAAAATTGCTAAACAAAAACGGAAAATGTAAAAAACAAATCTTTGATGGCTGAAAAAACATCAATTTACTAAAAAAAGTCACCCATTATTATTACGTACAAAATAATTAAAAAACTTCTACGTTTCGTTTCCTTTCAAATGAGATATTAAAATCCAAAATCGGTTGAGAAACCATCAAGATAAGACTGTTGTAACGCTTCAACTCCCAAGCGGCCACATGTGGCCCCGAGAACAATACATTTCCAAGAATCCGCGAAACCCTAAAAAATTTGATTTTGGTCTACTTTTTTTTTTGTTTTGCGACAAAGATATTCTAAATAAGTAATATTAATTGTTAAAACTTCGTAACTTTCATTATTTTATGCAAAAACTGCTAAATAAAAACGGAAAATGTAAAAAACAAATCTTTGATGGCTGAATAAACATCAATTTACTTTAAAATGTCACCCATTATTATTACGTATAAAATAATTAAGAAACTTCTATGTTTCATTCCCATTCAAATGAGATATTAAAATCCAAAATCGGCTAAGAAACCATCAAGATGAGACTGTTTAAACCCTTCGACGCCCTCGCGGAAGCCGGCTGCCGCGTAACAATTGAATATTTAATATTGTGTCTGGGATTCCTGCGATCGAAGTATTATAAAAAATAAAAATTAAATAAAAAAACCAAACTACTAAAGAATAAGTTTATTGAAAAAAAAAACTGTTTATAATTCATTTTCAAAGTGCCCACCATTATTCCTAATACAAGCTCGTGCTCTTCTTACGACACCCGTTTTCACAACCCTTGAGTCTGTAAGTTCACTTTGAATTTCCTGCGCTGCGTTTATAATTCGGTTGCGCAAGTCTTCAATGTTTGGTACAGGGACGTCTGTGGCATAAACTAAATATTTCATTCGACCCCAAACGAAGAAGTCCATGGGTGTAATGTCGGGGCTACGTGCCGGCCATGGTATTGGACCACCTCTACCTATCCATCGGTCGGGGAAATGTTGGTCTAGCCAACTTCTCACAGCTAGCCTGAAATGCGCAGGACAGCCATCATGCATGAATATCATGTTTTGCCTCGTTTCTAACGGCATGTCTTCCATTAATTCATGAAAAACATTCCTCAGAAAACTTTCATATTCAACCCCATTGAGGTTTTGCGGTAGGAAATGTGGTCCAATCAAGCGGTTATTAATTATTCCCATCCACACATTCAGATTAAACCTTCTCTGTGAACCTTTTTGCCTTTTTAGGTGTGGATTACCCATGGCACGTACGCTCCAATAATGAGCGTTGTGATAATTTGTAATACCGTCCTTATCAAACTTGGACTCGTCAGTCCATAAAATTCTTTTAAGGTAATTTCTATCTTCAACGTCCGCATTTAGTAAGAATCTGCAAAACTGCATCCTTCTGAAAGGATCTCCTTCTTCTATGGCCTGAACAGGTGTGTAATGGTAAGGATGGAGGTCATTTTCGTGTAGAGTGTAGCACACCTTCCATTGAGAGCGTCCCATACGACGAGCTATCATTCTTGTAGACCGCGTAGGGTCTATTTGGAAATGATTTAAAATTTCCTCTTCGTCGTCCCCGACTTCCAGTCGAGGTCTACCTGCGTCACCTGAAAACGTAAAGGTTCTTTAATTAAGTGCAACTTGTGACAACTTGTGACATCAGTCGTCACCCTTTAAAGTAAGTGCGAGAGAGGAAGTGATATCCGTTATCTTACTTGTATGATTTATGGCACCCATTTCTGTGAGTCTTTGCACTGACTAATTGTATGTACAGTAACATTAATTATTGTTTTGCAATCTCACAATTTAAAGGGCGACTTAATAAGAGTGATAGAGAAGGTTTATTTTTTATAGCTGGACAGATTATCGAAAGCACTAGAAAAAAAAATTCTACATTTTGTACGGAGAAATCTCTGGTTTGAACATGCTTTAATAATAATTTTCTCTTACCTTGGTATCTTACGACGGTTCCGCCCTCTCGCATCCGTCGGAATGTTCGGGAGAATACGCGGGCATCAGGCAGTCGACGATTAGGGAATATTTCGCCATATTCACGACGAGCTTGTTCAGCGTTTCCTCTAGCAGCTCCGTAATAAAATAGAATATCTGCGTATTCTTCGTTACTAAACGATGTTCTTTCTGCCATTATTGGTCCGATAAACAACAAAGCCAAATCCTAAGGAGTCACAGAAACCAGGGCGCAGTCCAAGTTGTCGGGAAGAAAATCAATTAATACAAAAGTCCAGGAAATCTGAGAGAAAGTAAGCACATCCGAACACAGTTAACTGTTAGAGCGGACTGAGACAGAGGGAGGCCGGAGGGGCATGCTCGACTCCTGACCGTCGACCGAGTCCTTTGTTCTCGGAACACTTCGGGCGGGTTCTACGGTTTTTTTTATTGACCATATCTTCATTGTTCTTTAACCGATTTTGGAATTTAATATCTCCTTTGAAAGGGAACAAAACGTAGAAGTTTTTTTAATAATTTTGTACTTTGTACACAATAATAAAGAGTGACTGATGTTTTTTAGGCCATCAAAGATTTGTTTTTTACATTTTCCGTTTTTGTTTAGCATTTTTTGCATAAAATAATGAAAGTTACGAAGTTTTAATAATTAATATTACTTATTTAGAATATCTTTGTTGCAAAACAAAAAAAAAGTAGGCAAAAATCACATTTTTTAGGATTTCGCGGGTTCTTGGAAATGTATTGTTCTCGGGGCCACATGTGGCCGCTTGGGAGTTAAAGCGTTACAACAGTCTTATCTTGATGGTTTCTCAACCGATTTTGGATTTTAATATCTCATTTGAAAGGAAACGAAACGTAGAAGTTTTTTAATTATTTTGTACGTAATAATAATGGGTGACTTTTTTAAGTAAATTGATGTTTTTTCAGCCATCAAAGATTTGTTTTTTACATTTTCCGTTTTTGTTTAGCAATTTTTGCAAAAAATAATGAAAATTACGAAGTTCTAACAATTAAAATTACTTATTTGGAATATCTTTGTTGCAAAACAAAAAAAAAAGTAGGCAAAAATCATTTTTTTTTAGGATTTATTACTATTTGAAAATTTTTAGTACGATTTTTTGGTTACACTCCTTAAGTAGGAATATTTTGGAAAGGGTTAAGTAAGCACAGTAGGTCTCATAGTGATATCTGTCAGAATAACCCTAGACTACCTCCCCTTAACGGCTCCGCCACTAATTTCCAGTCGCCCGTATAATTAAATGATAAACTTGTTTGCCGTTTTATCTGGGGGGGTAACGATCACTATAGATAACAATATCTTTCCAACGAAGATAACAAACCCGCTTATAATGTTGAACATCAAAAATACAAGGATAAACTAGGTTGGTACTATAATATTTTTAGTTTTATTTCCGTCTCCAGCCATTTAGCAATATCTTAAGAGGACATTTTTATAATTACCTGTTTGTCAGTCCAATGCACCTATCGTATATATGCCCTTTACATCGTACAGGGCAAATGATAATTAACTACTTTGTTTGCATCGAAAAGGCAAAATAGTCCGGTTAACTAATGACTCAAAAGAGGGTATAGAGTGCGTGAGCGGAAACCTAAGCGATTTCTACTGGAACTTATTCAGGGTGATTAGGGACAAAACATACTGACGTCTAGGAGGTGAGCCGGAGGGAGGGGAGGGCAAAGGTCTAAGTTTCTGGTTTCTCGTCAATAACTAAAAAACTATGCGTTGTAGCAAAAAATATTCTATGACGACATTAAAGCTTATTAAATTCTCTATAAATTAGATTTTATACAGTTTTTCCAAATTCTCATTCGTTTTCGAACTACACACTCAGGAAAAGTGAACATTAAGAAAAGCTTTATTTTTAAAATATATTCCTTTCTATTTCTGTTTGAAAAATTGCTTTATCGCTTCGTTCAGTTAGTGAGAGGGCCTCACTCACCGAACCATATATCCCTGATGCCTTCATCCCCTCACCCATCTCCTCATTACACTCCTTAAAGTGGCAACGCACCTGTAGCACCCCTGGTGTTACAGACGTCGCATGGGCATTATGGTAACCATTTTACATCAGGTAGACCATACTTTTGTTTGCCAGCTTAGTCATTTGAATAAAAATCATCATGAATCATTGGGAATGAGCTGACCCCTCAAGAGTGAGGGTGGAAGAATTTTGGTAATATCTTGACGCAAAAACAATAGATGACTTACCAGCATCTGAGGCTTTACGAAGAACAATATTTTGTCAACAATGTTTGCAAGAAGTAATATCTATATATATTATACTAATCTATACCTAATATTATAAAGCGGAAGAGTTTGTTTGTTTGAACGCGCTAATCTCAGGAACTACTGGTTCAATTTGAAAAATTATTTCATTTTTAGATAGCCCATTTATCGAGAAAGACTATAGATTACATTTTATCACGCTAAGACTAATAGGAGCGAAGAAATAGAGGAAAATGTGGAAAAAACGGGAGGGCTTATTTGAAAGGGCTTATTTGAACGCGCTAATCTCAGGAACTACTGGTCCGATTTGAAAAATTCTTTCAGTATTAGATAGCCCGTTTATCGAGGAAGTTTATAAGCTATATTTTATTACGCTAGTACTAATAGGAGCAGGGAAATAGAGGAAAATGTGGAAAAAACGGCGGAAATTATTTAAAAGAGCATTTTTGAACACGCTAATCTCAGGAACTACTGGTCTGATTTGAAAAATTATTTCAGTGTTAGATAGCTCATTTATCGAGGAAGACTATGGGCTATATGTATTTTTTGTGGACTACTTTGTCTGTGAAATATCCAATTTACGCCGGCGGAGCCGCGCGGTACGTCTAGTTTAAAATAAATCTTTTGTTAATTTTTACTTTTCCTGAGCGTGTAGTTCGAAAACTGATAAGAATTTGGAAAAACTGTATAGAATCTAATTTATAGAGAATTTATATTGCTACAGCGCATAATTTTTTAGTTATTGATGAAAAACAAAAAATTTAGATCTTTGTCGCTAGAAAAGTTTAGTTCTGGAAATATTACATACATACGGGTCGAATTGATGACCTTTTGTTATAACAGTTTGTTACCTCTCCACGCGCGACCAACTGCACTAGATCTCGGAGTTGCTCTATGGTGCCGTTGGGCACGGCAGCAATGTGGACCTTCATCTCGTCCGCCTTGCGCGCAAACTTCGGCAGCAGCTTCTCACCTACGTCCTCAGTTACCAGGACTACGCCATCCTGCATCAACAATATGTTTTCCAAAAACCGGCCAAGTGCGTATCGGGCCACGCGCAATATAGGGTTCCGTAGTACCGCTAGTATTTGATAATTTTTGTATGGTCGATGAATTTACATTTATAACGTGTTTAACACTACTAACAACGTCATCTCAGGTACGTTCAAAGGAATTTGAACGAAAAGTTCCTTTATACTTCTCCGAATACATTCTTTTTAGTTGATCGACTATTCACTTTCTAAAACTCAATAACTTATGAAGTCTTCTTAGCCTAGTGATAGTTCTCCTTTTAAATTCAGCATATTTCCTACTCCCGTGATTTTTTTTCACATTTCCATAAGCAAGCGATCTTGCTCAGAATCTACTGAATAAAAGATGTCATAAAAGACTGAAACGTCACATTTTAGACAGATTCAGAGAATAAAGTAAAGTAACATTTCCAGAAGCAACCCTTTAGCTGGTAGAAGGGGCTCACTGGACTCTAACGATTTTTTCCACTTTTAAAACCGATTCCGATTTTGGAAACTTCATATTTCACAAATGGATCCCTAAGTCGGAAAATTATCTTTGAATACTCGTAATATTTTTTATAAACCTATCCAACGACACCTCACATGTTGGGTTGAAGAATAAAAATCTTCCCCGCTGGATGTGTAGGGATGTCCCGTATACATCCAGCAGGGATGATATTTTCTACTTTTTTTTATGGACCATGAAAAAAAATTAAACGATTTTATATACAATTTTGTCGGTATTATTAATATGTGCATACATGCCGAATTACGGCTTTGTATACCCTAGTCTCTGAGCAAAACCATAGACAGATGGACATACAGACCAAAACTATAATAAGGGTTCCTTGTTGACTACAGAACCCTAAAAATGAAGTTAGAAAATATTATAGGAGACTGGTGCCTTAACTAGGTTGCCCTGTGTTAAAAGATCACCAGGCCCAAATTACAATTGAACACGTAAGTGGATGAAGTGGCTAACATTTTTGAAAAATTTCTCTTTTTTTGCATAAATGGAGGTTTCAAAATGCATATTCTATACTTGTGAGAAAGTTATAAAGAGACTGAAAATGTTACCTGGGCCAAGCACTGCAGGGAGCGGTGCAGAGAACGTGATGTGGTCCCAAAGTTTAGAACAATGTCTACAGGACCACCACAAGCATCAGTGGTACGTTCTATCAACTGCTTCTCATATAAATCCTCGGTCCACTGCACAACATTTATTCTAAAAACAAAACATGTCGATTAACAACCGTTTGTAGTAGATATAATATGAGTCTTCCAATTTTACATAATTGAATGTAAAACATTCAATGATTCACACGTCATAATATGATAATGGTACATACTCCTATTATGGCATATGGATAAAATTAACATACAGATTGCTATAGTTGTACATTTTTAGAGTTAATTTTTACTGCTATTTTATGCTCGGTATTCGATAAAACACGAATAAAATGACATTTTCTAAAAATGATTCCTAGCTAGATCGATTTATCGCCCCCGAAACCCCCTATATACTACATTTCATGAAAATCATTGGAGCCGATTCCGAGATTCCAATTATATATACAGTATGTAACAAAAATAAGTGATAATACTTTAGGGTGTGTACGTGTTTCTTGTAGAGAGTTCACTGTGAAAGTAGCAGCGCTGAAAGACCAACTACGCTACTTTCACAGTGAACTCTCTACAAGGAACATGTACACACCCTAAAGTATTATCACTTATATTTGTTACACACTGTATACAAGAATTTCTCGTTTAAAGATATAAGATAAGATACATATTAATAATTTTGCTGGTTTAAGTTTTTTTTAATATTTGAATTATCAATGCGTTTTTACTCACTCTTCTCCCTCTTGAGACAAAATAACACCTTCTTCTTTCAATGTAGCTACTGTGAGCCTCACACGGCCATGGTATGGGCCTTGACGGAAAACATGCGTAGCTATACGCAGGGCCCATAGGGCTAAGCCCCCTGTGCCCACTATCAACAATTTTGCTTGATCCTTCTTGTTCGGACCATCAAGCACTTTGGACAGGCACTCATTGGCGCTGTGCACTGAATTAGATGCTAACAGAGCGCCAGTTGGCAACATTGCGGCAACGCTCAGAGGCAACTCCGGTGGAATCGGTACCAGACACTTGAAATCAGGAACAATTATGTAATCAGCATATCCATGTGGTACACCCTCATACGGATAGAGAACTATTCTGGTTCCAACGGTGATATTATCGGGTACTTCAGCATTTTTTCCAATAGCATCAACAATACCAGCCACTTCATAGCCCGGGAAGAGGGCTCCGTCGCGTAGACCAACATGGCTCGGTGTTGAGCTGTGAATGTTGAACCCTTCCATCTCACCGGCCAAACTTCCGATAGATGACACAGAGGATGTGCTGCACACTGAAGCGGACCTCTGAGTTCGGCTGGCTCTGTAGCAAGCTCCAGCATAAACGACCCTGATTCTGGCTCCGTACATGGGCACATCGGGCACTGGTACGTCAAAACTGAAAACACATTCCCTCAGAGTTGGTCCAGGGGACTCTATTGAAACTTGTCTGCACAACTTACTCATTGTGATGGTTGGATCTGGAAAAAATTATTAACTTTTTGTAAACAATTTAAGTTAAACCTTTTTGAAATTTCTAGATAAGAGGAAGAAAAATACATAATTAAAAAAATATTTTTGTAAACAGCTATATTATGTACTAGGTATTATTTTGTTGCATTCAATTTATTACTTGTGCAGAATAGTCCGATAAAATATTATTACAATATTGCTTTAATAGTTGTTGACATGACACAACTAACACAAGTTTTCAACACAAATGAACACTCAGCTATAAATACAATTTGTTATCAAACAGTTTGGTGACTGCTAATTATTATTACTATTAAAATGTATTAAATTATGTTTGTTCTCACAAAATATTCACAATGTCATGATTTTGGATAGATGTTATTTTACATTCAATGTTCTATAAAATGAAAAGAATGTTGCTTTTATTGTACAAGCTCATTACAAGATATTGAATAGTGGTATTATAATTACACAGCAAAACAAGTATTGTCTCTGTCTGTCTTACGGCCGTTCCCAATATTTGATCTATCTCTGGTTTTGCCCTACTAGAGATAGGAATAGCTCACATTAGACATTAGAGACATATATTTTATGTCAATTCAATGTTAGCTGCGATTGTCAAACCAGAGATAGATTGAATATTGGGAATGGCCGTTAGAAAATCACATGAAAGACAAAGACAGCAGACCTTGAATATCTGTTGAAATATTGTTTTATCAGCAAGATGGTTAAAACAAAGGAATCTGTTATACCTAGTTTGAGATTTATTTTTTTATTTACTAGTAAGTACAAAAAAATATTAAAATATGTATAAAAACAATGGAAACGTTAGAAATTTCGTTGATAATGTTATGTAACAAGATAACAACTGTATATTATTTTCCTATTGTTTGTATGTACCAACTACCATAGACTAGTTTATATAATATTATTTGTAAAGATACATGCTTTACAAATAATATTATATATACTAGTCATTTAACACTAATTTATTATATTGTATATGTACCATATTCCTGATAAAACAATTATTATAATTTAAGAACCTACCAAATGGTGCTATATGTGTGTTTAATTTAAAATAGGTAGTTAGTTAAAAAACGCAATCGCATATCGTAAATAATTGTACAAAAAATAAAGGGCAAGAAAATTATATAAACTGTTGACCTTTTTATAACACGAAGGTCAAACAACGGACAAAACAAGACAAAAGTCAGTTTAAAACAGTGCCCTAGGTTCACAAAACACACAAATCTGGATCTTTACAATGAAAAGCACAATCTGTACATGCCACAAATAAAAATAACAAAGAATTCTAAGCTCTAACACACTCGTATGCATTTAGAAGTTACCTAATCCTTTTTTGCGGAGAAACTCTACAGCTTTTCTTTAGTTATCACAAAGTAATCCTTTCTACTGTTTAGTTGCACGACCCCGATTCCCGAATGAACTGTATTTTATTATTTATTAGTACATTTCCATTGAACTCAAATCGGCAATATTTTCAAATATAAGGCGTGTTCTCTTATTCAAACAGTATATATTCAAACCAACTCAAACATTGCCCAGTGCTAAAGTGTTGCAGAAATGACATTTATGAAATCGGTGTTGCTACCAACTAAAAATCGTGAAAATTAGGGAGATTGCTACCAACTAAAAATCCGGAGAAATAGGGAGATTGCTGCCTAAATAAATCAAATTACAACACGTGTTAAAGTTATTAATCATTAGCCTCCTTCTTGCAGCTTAGACAATAGGCGTAGTTTGCATCTTTAATATTACTGCTTGCCTGTAACCACCCAGCTAACTCCGGGCGTGTTTCCCACTCTTTTTTATATTTTTGTAGCATATCTTTTTCTTTTTGTTTCGAACGTACTACTACTAGTAGTTGGAAAATCACTGTCTGGGTCTGAACTAGACATTTGATTTGCGTTAATACAATATGGGAAGTTGCGTATCGGACGAATGATTAGAAAATGAAAAATTGAAAAATGAAAATTGAAAATTTGAAACCTGTCGCATTCACATCGACGTATTTAAAAAATATAATATTCCCCTACAATAATATTCAACTTTAGTATGTATGAATTACAGCCTAAATTTGCTTGTTTATTGAAAGGCCAATCTAATGCCTTGCCCCTTGGGGAATAAACCTAACTTGGGGAATAAAATAATAATAATAAAAATGTTAAATTTGGTGTTACAAACTACAAAATGAATATAAATTAAGTTTAATGTTCTAAGGCCCGTATTTTTGGTCAGTACTTAAGATGCGACCCGGTCTTAAGACGCGGTTCGGCTCTGTGATTGGTCCAAATTTTGACAGCCAATCAATCACAGAGCCTGAACAGTGTCTTGAGACCGAGATGCATCTTGAGTACTGACCAAAAATACGGGCCTAAGATTGAGTAAATCGGAAGATTATACCCTAAAATCGTTTTATCGGTATTTGTTTGCCAAAATCGGGAGATCTACCGATAAATCGGTAACTTTTACAACACTGCCCAGTGCCCAGGATTCAGACCTGTCATCTGTCATCGGCTGACATTTCGGTAACTGTCATCTGCAAAACACACGAATACAGAGGAATAGACACATCCCAAAGAGATAGAGTGCGTTTCATCGAATAGGTAGATCCTTTGCCGTCATGTTAGCATTACTGTCTGTCAATAACGTAAATATATACTAGTAATCTGTGACGTAAACATGGCAGACATGCTCTGCGAGTATTCATAAGTTTTACTGTGATTTCGTCAGAAAATCATGCCGAAAACATTAAAGAGTGATGAAAGAATGATGGTGTTAAGAGAGAAAGTGTTTTGTGAACGTGAAAAACGTAACGGGGGCCCAATAAATGTGAATAACTCAGGTTGCCGCCATTTCAGCATAGTGAAATAGGGTTACCAGAATCAGTTTAATCGCCCTGAAATACAGTAAATCTTATGAATACTCGCAGAGCGTGTCTACCGTGTTTATGTTATTAACAGACAGGAATGCCAACATGATGGCATAGGAACTATTTGATTAAACGCACTTCTAGTGACGAAAACTTACATACATGCGTCATGCGAACGAAGTCGCGGGTAAAAGATAGTACTCACTTATATTATTATTATCAGGGCGAGCGAAGCGAGCCCTAGTATTTCCCAAAACCTGTACATTTTGTGGTACACTTTACGGAAAATATCTAACTATATCACCTATTGATTTTTGCTTTAACATAGTAATTTTATTTACATGTAAATGTGTTAACATCAGTCAGTCAAGGTGTAACGACGCGAGCCCTCGTAAAGCTCGGCTCCTAGCTAGTAAATGCGAAAGTGACTTTGTTTGTTTGTTACGACTTTACGCATAAAGTACTAAGCGGATCATCAAGAAACTTTCATACGTACACGTTGTTTGGGGTATGGAGAAGGACATAGGGTACCTTTCATCCCGGGAAAAGAACGGTCCCCGGGGGATAGACGTTAACGCAGGATAAGCCGCGGGCGAAAGTTAGAATTATATAAAATTAGGGAATTATTAAAAGTATTTTGTGATAACATATTATTATCTCCCCTAATTTAAGGTAGCACAGTAAAGATATTGAGGCAACACTAATTTGCATTAGTGCGAACATGACGGCAAAGGAACTATTTGATGAAACGCACTTTAATAATAAATAATCACTATTCACTACGTTCCGCGTTCACGTCCCTTCGCTTCGCGAAATGACGTGAAGTTCCCGTCTAGAGTGTGCGGTATCCGAACTTCGGAAGCTCAGATTCCGAACTTCCGAAGTGTGTAATAAGATGTGTACCGTATACAATATACCATGTAACATGGTGGTGTAAGTGGCCAGTGCAATGCGAAGCCCGAAGCTTCCTGCTTCGCATTGCACTGGCCAATATACAACTGGGACAAATAAAGGAACGCTCCCTAAAATTAAAAAAAATGGCAACATTGCTTGGCGTCAGTGTGACCGTTTTTGATATTTTACTATTTTTAGTACTAAATTGGTATATTTTGGGCTCAGAAAAATGGCGATACTGTACATTTTCAGGGAAACAAAATATATAATGACCACCAAAAATGCTCTGATACCCTTGTTTACCAAAAAAAGATACCACCAAAAAAAGAAAGTCTAAAATTGCAATACTACCAGCTATTTTAGTCACGGCTACACTTCAAATTATTGTAATCGAACGCCAAATATAGTAATTGATCACCAAATATAGTAAATGATCACCAAGTATAGTATAAGATCACCAAATATAGTAAATGATCACCAAATATAGTAAATGATCACCAAATATAGTCTATGATCACCAAATATAATAAATGATCACCAAAGCGAGCAAATCAATTCGATATTTCTGTCCAAATAAATCACTGCGATCGACAAAAATGTAATAATATTAACAAAAAAAAGTATAATAACTCCATATTATGTTATATTCAGCAGTTTGGACCTGAAGAGATAACAGACGGACCCTTTCCAATTTAAAATATTAGCATGCATGATGAGATGAGAGTTTTACATAATAATATTATAAATACGAAAGTCTGTCCGTCTGTCTGTAACCTCCTCACGCCCAAACCACTGAACCGATTTCGATGAAATTTGGTATGGAGATACTTTTACTGAGTCCCGTTATCATAATTATATTATACCTATTATAATCCGGTTAGCAATATTTTTTTTTGGTTCATTTTTCTTTAATAGGATAGCAAAATGAAAATACTTTGGTTATAATTTTACATTAAAATGCTAGTATAATGTTGGTTATCATTTACTAATTTTGGTGATCGTTTACTACTTTTGGTTCCTTTGTGGTGAGAGTGCCGACTCAAGTTTTATCCATCTTCGAGGTGGAGGAGTTCTGGCCCGCCGGTGTAGTTTACCGGCGGTTCCGGGGGAGGCTCCCGAACGAAGCGCGCATCACGTCGCCGAAAGATACTTTACGTGATAAAGTGTAGTGTGATTGTGTGTGTAAATGTACACATTCACACACACAATCACACTATAATATATATTGGAATAAAATTGTTCGGCGTGCATCTGTTGTCTGATTGCCATAACACAAGTTTTTACTTAGCATGGGATCAGACGACGTGGTGTACGCTACCTAGCTTTATACTATTGTATGCTTAATAAAGAATTTGAATTTGAACAATCATTTATTTAGAGTCATTTTGCATAAATAGGATATCGAGATGTTAAATCTTTGGTGATCATTTTACATTAAAATGCTAGGTATAATGTTGGTGATCATTTACTATTTTTGGTTTTACAATGATTTATTTGGAATCATTTTACATAAATAGGATAGCGAGATGTGAAATCTTTGGTTATCATTTTTACATTAAAATGGTGGTCTGTATTTTGGTGATCGTTAACTATTTTTGTCTGTGAAATGTTACTATTTCAGGTAATTATAAGCCCATTTTTAGTCCGATCATCCGATTTTGAAAAGGCGTTGTTGTGTTATTTAATATTGTAAAATATTCATTTTGATAAATCTACTGTGATTTTTAACAGGATAATAATATAAAAGGATACCAATATTAATATAACTTTTAGCCCGAACAAAAAAGAGCGATTTCTTATATCCCTGTTTTAAACAAAACACACCTTGACTCTGCGTCTGTATGTATGCCAGTATGTTTTATAGGCTATATAGTTATGTTTGCATTGAAAATCTCAAATAGTTAAAGCGATTTTCATACTTTGCGGGGTTAATAAGCTTTGTGTATTTTAGATGAGAGAAATATGACTGCTTGTTTTTGCTTTGTTTTTCACATTATGAGCTTCACATTTCAGCTTCTTAAGGGTCATTTTTACAGGGATGGCCCCCCTAACACCGGCCCAGCGAGCTAAACGCAATGCAGAGATAAATTGAAATTGCAAGTTGCAAGCACCATAATATTACAAAATAAAACTTATCCTTTTTTAAACACTTCTTTCAATTTCTTAAAGGTCCTCCTCCCCGGGAGCATTCACATGTAATGTAACATCATAGATTCGTCTTTGAGCATTACATTATATTACAATAATACTCCCTTATTGATGAGCGTTCGTGCGTAATGCAATATTAGGATTCGACTTTGAGCGTTACATTACAATAATACTTTCCTCATTGACGAGCGTTCTCGTGAAATGCAACATATTTTGGATTCGACTTTGAGCATTACATAGCAAGTTGACTACCACGTTGCATTTGTAACAAGTTGAATCAAGATAATACATATTGTGTCATTACAAGGTGCGCATTGTAATGCTCGGTTCTCCTCCTTTACTGATGTAATGCTCGATTCTGTAACGTTACATTACAAAGAGAATGCTCCCGATAATTCCTCACTTTTAGATATTTTATTAGTCATGGTCACAATTTTTTAGAAAATATATATATTTTCATATTATAAATATATGTTTTCGTGGTACATTCTAAATTTACAGCAGTTACATTCATTTTTATTATTGATGATTTCTATTTGAAATTATAATTTTACTTTATACTAATAAATAATTAAAGAAACCTTCTCGAGTTCGCTTGCCTTTATCCAACAAAGAATAAATAGGAAAACTGTAACGAGGCAGCCCTACGAAATTTATCCAATCACCCCACAGGTGAGTCTTTTGTCCCCTGATAAGTAGTAATTAGAAATTACGTAAATTTTGTGTCTTTTTTCATTAACTACAAATATATTCGAAGAGAAACAAATTTATATCAATAGTTTGGCCTAAGACTCAATATATACACGACTAAAAAAGTGGGTATCCGTTCTGCAACCTTACGAAAATAATTACCAAAGTCCGAAGACCTATCTATTCACCCCAAATTACGGTAGCTATTGTGCTCTATTTGAACCATAAAGTTAATATACCTAGCGGAATAGAGAAACAAAGGCCTGAGCAAGAGAGATGTCACTATCAGTAACACTGCGTGGTAAAAAGAGACGTGTGATATATGACAGCACGCTATTTTTTTGACGTCCAGTCGGCACGTGCCGCACATTGACAATTTAATCTCATAGAATTCATGTTCAATCATGCTTGTGAAAGTGTATACGTATACATATTTTTCACACAGATGAAAACCAATTTTGGTTACGTTTGACAGCTCGAGATTGTTGCTCTATTCCGCTAGGTAATAGGTATATAACTTTATGATTTGAACCGAAAAGTCACGCAACTGTATAAACATCTGAATTTAACATTGTTAACGTTACAAAGAGTAGGTATATTTTTTATATAGGAAGAATTACTTAAAATTCACGAATGTTGCCCAAAATATAATGAAAAATAATTTATCTTTCAAAGAAAACCAAAATATACAATTGTAACTAAATGGACAACAATTAGTCCCTATCCCTAATAAAAATTGCGATATTTTATAAACTAATTATTTTTTATAGAAAAACCAATGAATAAGGAGAAAAACGCACTTATTTCAAGAAGTGAAATTATTGTACGTCGAATCAAACTATAATCCAAAAAAATAATTTTGAAAATTTGTCCACTTTGTCCACATAGTCAAGGTGCAAATTTTGGCGGAACTACGACGTGTATGTCCATCAAGAAAGTGAAGAAATTAAAAAGTAGCAACATCGTAGTGTCATCCCTTTTTTCTTAGATTGATTTGGAAGGGATGACACTACGATCTTGCCACTTTTTAATTTCTTCACTTTCTTGACAGACTGTATATTTCTCTATGGAAATGCATCTATCTACGCGTCACGTTGCAGGTCTGATTTCTGAAATTTGAATTGACCCGTGGAACATGCGTGGAACACAAAACAAGTGATTAAATTATAATTTGGATTTTGATTTTTGGGGAGTTTTGGTTGAAATTTAGTAAAATGTTTTGAGTAGTTGGCAACACTGCTTGGCGTGGGTCTCTGTTATAAAATAGTTTACTGTTGGCGTGGGTTGAACATTTCGGCATTATAATATAAATGTAAGTTTAATTCCAATGATTTAATATTATTTCATTTCATATTAATGCCTTAAATGTTGAATTATATCGATTGCTCGCTATCGGCTTTTTCTTAATGCCCGGGAACGCCTGAGCCGAACCAACCCGCAACTTGTCTTCCTTTTTTATTCTCCTCTTTTTCACTTATTGCGCGATAAAACTTAAATCGTCTAGAAATAAGGTATATTTCATAGTATTTTAAGTGTATGTGGCCCTTACAATAAAATAAGAGTGCGATTAATTAGTTCTTAACTTTAAAAGCAAAATACGAATCTTATGGTGAAACAACAAAGGTATGAATTGGTGATGGATAATATGATAGTAGGTACTGTAACAACAGTTTGATTCCACAAACTTTTTAATTATAATGTATAGTCCGAAATTGTAATAGATTTTAATAAATTCGTACCTATTCAATATAAATATTTAATATACGTTTTTATGAGACTACCCATAAATTGCATGTTCTGGAAATATTTCAGACACTACTAGAATAAAGAAATAATTAATGTTTGATTTATCAAAATCTTATAAAGAAGCTTGCTATAGTCACTTTTTGAGGTGCATGTGCAAATAATTTATTGTTTTAAAAAGTTATATTAATGTCTAAAAGCATCTGCAAATGATGTATTATAATGTATAGTCAGAAATAATTGTGATAGATTTTCGTCAATATTACCTCGATTATGGGAATAGCAGACAAAATAGATTTTCAATTGTTATGTGACAGCCGGGTGCCGCTTGGGTATTGATGGATTACCCTTTTTTTAATGAAAAAATTGCATGTTCTGGAAATATTTCAGACACTACTAGAATATAGAAATAAAAGATCTGGCTATTGAGAAAAATTGTTAGGTATGAATTGTTTATTTAGGTACCATCTATTATTAAAAATGTTTTGATTTATGAAAACCTTATAAAGAAGCTTGCTATAGTCACTATTTGAAGTGCGGGTGGAAATAATTTATTGCTTATAGAAAATATTCATTTTCTACTTAAGCAATTGTCATAACTCATAATACTTGTAAGACCATGATTACTATTGAGTATATTGATCACCATCAATTAATTTATAGTTATACACTAGAAATGTATAAATAAAGTTGTAAGGTTGTGTAATCTTTAATAGGAAATGACTTAAGCTCAGCTAAAAATTGCTACAATTGATGTGTCAATTGTACCATTTTTGTCAATAGTGTGTATGTGAAATTGTAATGATCACTAATTGCTTTAAGTTGTTGTACTTGTGATTGATAAATGGCACAATAGCAAAAAGAATAGGGTGTGTTGCTTGCTTTTGAAAATTGTATACCTCAACACTTTCCGGTTATATTACAACTAGCTGTTGCCCGCGACTTCGTCCGCATGGACTTCCTTTTTTATTCTCCTCATTTTTCACTTATTGCGCGATAAAACTTAAATCGTCTAGAAAAAAGGTATATTTCATAGTATTTTAAGTGTATGTGGCCCTTACAATAAAATAAGAGTGCGATTAATTAGTTCTTAACTTTAAAAGCAAAATACGAATCTTATGGTGAAACAACAAAGGTATGAATTGGTGATGGATATGATAGTAGGTACTGTAACAACAGTTTGATTCCACAAACTTTTTAATTATAATGTATAGTCCGAAATTGTAATAGATTTTAGTAAATTCATACCTATTCAATATAAATATTTAATATGTACATTTTTATGACACTACCCATAAATTGCATGTTCTGGAAATATTTCAGACACTACTAGAGTAAAGAAATAATTAATGTTTGATTTATCAAAATCTTATAAAGAAGCTTGCTATAGTCACTTTTTGAGGTGCATGTGCAAATAATTTATTGTTTTAAAAAGTTATATTAATGTCTAAAAGCATCTGCAAATGATGTATTATAATGTATAGTCAGAAATAATTGTGATAGATTTTCGTCAATATTACCTCGATTATGGGAATAGCAGACAAAATAGATTTTCAATTGTTATGTGACAGCCGGGTGCCGCTTGGGTATTGATGGATTACCCTTTTTTTAATGAAAAAATTGCATGTTCTGGAAATATTTCAGACACTACTAGAATATAGAAATAAAAGATCTGCCTACCTAGCATACGCCAATGAGATATCTCACTCTACATGTTTTCTCGATGTTTGATGGTTTGTCTCTTCATCTCTATTCACCCTAGCATGACAAACATTTTTTCTCGCGTAGATCTATCATCGAAATAACACATTTTTATAGAGTTTGGTCGAGATAATGTCGAGATTTTGACATTATGAGACGAGTAACTACTCGTCTCATAATGTCAAAATTTAATTATCTCGAGAGTGAGATATCTCGTTGGCGTATGCTAGGTAGGCTGGCTATTGAGAAAAATTGTAAGGTATGAATTGTTTATTTAGGGGGTACCAGGGTTTTTTTATAAAAGCTTTTGACACCAATTTTGTTGACATCGCGTGCTATAAACTAAAGTCCACACGGACGAAGTCGCGGGCAACAGCTAGTTATGAATAAAAACAATATATAATAAATTAGGTATGATTAGTTCTATTACAATAATGAAGTAAAAAATAAAACGCCATCTGTTTTCATATATTAGAATTAAAATGTTGATTGCATTGATAATATATTTTCTTGATGGAATATAGGCCAACACGGTACACTCGAACTCCTTTATTTTAGAGCGCCTTCTGTTGTCAACTTGTCACATAATATATTAGAAATGCAGTAGGAGTTCTATAAGATAAGATAGATTGATTATTATTATACCAAGTGATAATATTAATAAACATAATATTCTAACGTATTAAAAACTATAAACAAAAACATAATAACTAATAAGTATGATTAGTTCTATGTTACAATGAAGTAAAAAATAAAACGCCATCTGTTGAATCGTATTAGAACTAATATGTTCATTGCATCGATATATTTCTGGATATTTTTTATAATTTTCTTATATTTAAGATTTTTGAAATATTATTTTATTACACATCCAAGACCCAGGAACATTGAAAACTTTTTGTTCCGCCTGTGGGACTCGAACCCAGGACCCCCGGGATGAGCGCTGGCCACGCGCAATGCGAATTAATTTTCATCGATATTTTCATGGAAATAAGATATTTTCCCACATCAAAATGTAGCCTATGTCCTTTCTCAGACTCTAGAATAACTGTGTACAAAATTTCATTGCAATCGGTTCAGTAGTTTTGGCGTGAAAGCGAGACAAAAAGACAGACAGACAGAGATACTTTCGCATTTATAATATTAGTATGGATTTAGTTTTTAAATTTCAAAATTTGATAGCATTTAAAACAGGATAAAAAGTCTGCTATCTGCACTTGCGAAATATTTATCTGTTGAATGTCTTGCTGTAGCAAATATTCTTATTTTAATATACTGCTCTTTGTAAATGATAATATGATTATTAACCTATTGACTCCCAAGGGGTTGAATTCGACGGCGTAAACAATAGATTTCCAAGAATCCACGATCGAAGGATTAAACATAATATTATTCTTTTACAAACTACAATAATTGAAGGTCCCTATAGTCTACCAATACTTTAGTCGGTAGGCAATAACACAGTTGCATAACAAAATCATTTGAAATGTTTCTTGTTGCTGTTAAAAAAAAATATGATAGGTAACATTCCTACTATTTATTGTGCTACTTTGCAAATAATGTAATTACTAATATTATTGATATTTTTAGATTCACAACGTTACAAAATGTCACAACAATATAGCCTTCGTTGGAACAACCACCAACCAAATTTTATTTCAATGTTTGAAACTTTACTTACAACTAAAACATTAGTTGATGTGACTTTAGCGGCTGAGGGTCAACATTTGGTAGCACACAAGGTGGTGTTATCAGCCTGCAGCACATACTTCCATGTAAGTAAAGAAGTCGTTTAAAAATATTTTTTGCCTATCCTGAAGTTATTAAAAGTATTTTGTATGTTTGTATGTACAGCCTTAATTTTTTTTTTCTATTTTATATATTTTATTTTTGTTATTTAATAATTATTTAATATTTTATTCTTGTTTTAATTGTAATGTTACAAAGTTAAAAAAAATCTTATCTTTGCAGAGTCTCTTTGTAGATAATCCATCACATCATCCCATTGTGATTTTAAAAGATGTGACATTTGCCGATCTCCGTACAATGGTAGATTTCATGTATTATGGGCAAGTAAATGTAACGGAGGAGCAGTTACCGCAGGTAAATTTTATTTAATTATTCATAAGTACTATTATAATATACAATTAGGGACACATCATATAACTCAGCATCTCTTTGAGACAATTATACCAAATAAAAGGGCTTAAAAATTTAACATTTTATTGTATGAAAAAAATCTCAAAACCATGGGAGAAAAAAGTTAACAAGGGTAGAAGTAAAAAAAAATTAAAAGTTTTTTTGCTTGCAATTTTTCTTTATTTTGTAGATTTTAGTTTAATTGTTTCAAAATTCAGCTTTGGTGTTGCATATTGTTGCAATATATTGTGATATTGCAGGTGTTGGAGACTGCAAAAGTATTAAAAATCAAAGGGCTAACAGAAATGCCCGATTCCACATCTCTCACGAGGTCATCTGATTATAATTCAGCTGACAACTCTCTGGAAACCCAAAGGCAATCTGCTTCTCCATGTTCACCTACAAGGCGCAAAAGGTAAATTATTCTCCTTTATTCATAATAGTATATAAACATTGAAGAACTGATTTATTACTTAGTTTGATATAAATAAAAGGATGTGAAATTCTGCACAGATAAACTTCTAAGATGGATGTTATTAAATAAGATAATATTTCTTGAAAATAATGCATAGATATTTCTTGCGTACATGGAATTTAAAAGAAAAATACATATTATGGTACATATAAAAAATAATAAAATCATAAAACTATTCTTGGTTTGGAAATTGACGACAACCAAGGGGGGGCAGGGGGGAGGACAGTAGCGCGAAGTTTTATTATATTGATGAACCAATCTTATTACAATCGCCATAGAGGCAAAGACTTCCAAATTGTAACGCTTCATGCTATTGACAGTACCACGCATTCAAATTTAAAAAAAATAATTAATTGGGAAAAATTGATGACTATGACATTGATACCTTTTTTATTGTAACAGGCGCAGAAAAAGTTCATCAGGATCAGTAAACTGTATTGGCGAAAATATTAGAAATGATGAAATTGATCAAAATATTAACATGACAAGAGAGCTGCCAACCGTAACATTAAGTAGCTTGCCACACAAGCGCAGGGATGACAAAATTGAGGAAACTGCCCAACAGGTGGATATTAAAATATATAATTCAGATAAGCTATTTATATATGTATACCTAATTGATTTGGCTATTTTTAAAACAAAACTAATGATATCAATGGAAAAAAGTGTTAAACAGATATTATAAATTAATATTTATCAGTTGTGAACTTTTGATAATAAGATATTTTCAAAGATACTAAATTATAATAATTAATTTTCAGACTGGGGAGCCGTCAAATTTAAATATTGATTTAAATATGGAGGCAAATATTATACCTCAAGGTAAGTTAAAATATCCATTCTGACACTGCATGTATTAATCAGAAACACTTTAATTAACATATCTCATTTATTTTGCCTCCTAGCTTCTTTTATTTATTATCTTATCAGCATAGTACTCATGTATTTTCTAATCACCTCATGTATATACTGCATATTTCATTATTTTTTAAATATAATATGTGGACATAAATTCTGTCGGGTGTTATATTTTACTTTACAGGGAAGGGAGATCAATGAAATCCGTAGCTTAGATGACGTTTATGTATAATTGTATTACAAAATCATTTATCTCTCTTCCCAGGACAGTGGAGTATGCTGGAATACCCCCGGTATACGAACCCCTGCCTCGGAGGCGGCGCGCTGCCGCCAGACCAGGGCATGTACATTAACAACGTCATGAACACCCATGCGGACGCAGACCTCAATAGCTACGGACAGCTGGGCATCGCGGGCCCTGCGCCCGGCCCAAGCTGCGTCGCCGACTCCCAGGCCGTGCAGAACCTGCCCCAGACTCCCGTCGCCAAGAGACGCCGCACCACCAACCCCCAGGCCGAGGAGAACTTCCAGCGGGCGCTCGAGGCCGTCCGCTTCGGCGGGATCGGCTTCTGCAAGGCGGCGCGGCTCTTCGGCGTCAATAATAGGACGCTCTGGCTGGAGTATAAAAAGAAGGGGTACCCCAACAACAGGCCTAGCATTAAAAGCAGAATTAAGCGCGAGCACGTGACCCCCCCGCCCGAGCACAAGGACGAGCCGCGCCAGGCCGGCACGCAGATGGCGTTCTCCGCCTGCCCGCCCGCCGTGCCCGTCGGCTACATAGACACGCCGCCCGTGGGGTTCTCTATGCAGGTCGGCAGCACCATTAACTTAAACCTGAACGGAATGAACTTCCCGATGCAATAGAACACGGCGTGCGGCGCGCCGGGCCCCGAGTCGTTCTCGTTGTGACCGGAGTGGCAGGGGGCGGAGCCCGCGCCGCCGCCCCCCGCCCCGCGCCCGCCCCTCAGACATGATATGTATGTGCACACGACGCTGTAAATATTGTTACCATGTCGTCCAGTATTACTCGGTTTCCAGAGTTAGGTGTAGAGATGTAATTAGTACATTACCGTTGTAATTATAAGGTATTGTGATACTGGGTTGTTACCGGCGACCCCAGGATGATGTCGCGTTCGCGTGAGGTTATCCTTTTGCCATATTTAATAAGATATATTATTTAGATCTCATAGCAATAAGATAATCGTTTGCGCATTTGTCGTTAAAAGCGAAAAGTATGTACATAATATTATGTAGGGAAGTTCGGAACTATTTTAAGTAAGTCTTAGTGGGTGAAATGTGGAGTTTTTACCATACAGTTGAATGCTCTGGTAGCTCCTGTTATAATTTTTAATGAAAATGTCTGCTTGGTTTTAAGATTCTATTTATTACAACAGTATAGACTGAGGTTGATTTTACAGACGAAACAAATTTTAAGTAGGGTGAAATCTATTAGAAAAAGAATAGAATACCACTAAGAGCGCTTACAGACGAACGGCATGCGTCGATAGTTGACGTCTACCGTCGACCCGTGCCGTCGACAGGTGCCGTTCGTCTGTAAGAATACTTAAGGCCAGGGCACAACACTGCGTTGTGGCGTCGCGACGACGCCGCAGAACGCATCGTGAAAATTTCCGATGTAAAGAGTGCTATACTATATGACATTTTTGCGTTGCGACATCGCATATGCATCGCACTGTGCGATATTGTTTTGCGATACGACGCCGCAACGCAGTGTTGTGGCCTGGCCCTTAAGGCCAATCCACACGGCGCGTTGCGTTGCGTTGTTTTACATACAAATAACGAAGGTGTTCACACGGTGCACGTCGACGCAGTGCTACCGTTTGTCGCATAACCGGCCACACAAACCGGTCAATTCAATACAAACTTAGAAATGCATGATTACGCTTCGCGTTGCGGTCTGAATGGACGATAGGACGAAGGATAGTGGTATTCTATTCCTTTTCCAATAGGTTTAGTCTTCTTAAAAAAACCGTAGCAAAATCCGTTGCGTAGTTTTAAAGAATTCACCTGTATATTATGATCTAATGTTTTTTTTTTGCGTATTTTAACGAACAAACGAAGTAAGGCTCTGAAATGACGATTTAATTTATCAGAATATATCAACCAAACGACACAAAATAAAGACTGATCTTTTTATTATTCTACTTTGCTTAAATTTTTTTTATTAATGTAATTAGGATTAAAAAGTGATTTTGCCGAGGGCGACACACACTTACTAGTATGATTATTATTCACTAACAATTACATATTTCTATTTACTATTGGCAATATTTTCCCTACATTTTTTTCAACCAGGCGTTTAAACTTTTGCCAGCCTTGGGCACTGAAAAATTGCCACTCCATTATTAAAAGATCACTAAAAGTTATGTAGTTATCTACACTAATAATTTTCATTAACCCAATTAATTCGAAAATAAATTATCACTTATTAAGTTGCACCTATTTACTATACTCCACTCGGGCTAACTTGTCGCTAGCAGTCATTGACTCCCTGTCAAAAACTTGTCATTTTCCATATAAACCATAAAGTTAATATACCTAGCGGAATAGAAAAACAAAGGCCTGAGCAAGCGAGATGTCACTATCAGTAACACTGCGTGGTAAAAAGAGACGTATGATACATCACATCAGCACTCTTTTTTTGACGTCCAGTCGGCACGTGCCGCACGTTGACAATTTAATCTCATAGAATAGGCATGATGACATTTTTTTTTCTTATCGGTAATAAAGACACTTAAAAAATAGTAACATCGTTTAAAGAATGACTCTGATAGCTTAAAAATTCACCTAGATATGACAATTCAAATATCTCATAAAAAAGACCTGCCCAAAACGCTCCATACAAAGTGCTATGAAAGTATGACGTCAGTCTTTCGTAGTTTGTACGCATCGGGAGAAAACTTTGTTCAGGTATATTAAATATTGCGTTTATGAAAGTGGTTTTTTCATAACAAAAGTTGCTTTTAATTGCATAAGTTATTGAATTGCATACAAATATTAAGAAATTTAATTGAAAAAAAAATTAGACTTGAATATCCAACTTTCAAGGTGCATAACAAAAAAAATACAAATGCTATCAAGCTGAAATTTTGGAAACACTTATTTTTTACCATGATTTCTTTATTTTATTAACAAAATTTGCTAATCTTTGACCTTGTCATCATCCCTATTGATGTTCAATCATGTTTGTGTAAGTGTAAACATACACATATTAATTTTCACACAGATGAAAACCAATTTCGGTTACGTTTGATAGCTAGAGATTGTTGCTCTATTCCGCTAGGTATATTAACTTTATGATATAAACCGCGATTGACAATGAAGTGTCAGATATTGTTTATCGTGGTTTTATATGGAAAATGACAAGGAGGCAATGACCGCTAGCGACAAGCTAGCCCGAGTGGAGTATAGAATGATAAGAAAATGACAAAACAACAGTCAAAACTCTGATTTTGTCAATAATTGATTGCACCATTTTAGCTAAGATTCATTAAAATGATGTCACATCTGTAACAATAACAGTAACCAGTCAATGTTGGCCGGTTATCATTAATGCTTAGTTAACAAATTTCAAAATTATAATCAACTCCCTACTCCAGTGATTTTATCATATTGAAGTTAAAGATTAAAAGTTTATTAAAATATTATTAACGTTAAATGATAACAAAATATGATCATGGTGCAACAAATATTTGTAAAGTTCTGTGGTGATCGTAATTATATTAGCCTTAACTGTAACAATAGCTCTACGTCTACGCCTTCGGTGCAACTTATAAGGTGTTAAATTTATGATTTACAAAATTGTAAATAATTTGTTGACAAATATTAGATGTATGGAGTTGAATTTTCTGAATTATCCAATAAATAATATAATTATGAATAATAATAAATTATAAGTAAACAAAAAACCTTCTGAAAAAAGCTTTTATTTAAATACTCTAAAAAGAAAAAATACCTCAGGCATTTTCCATACAATGTTGGTCTAAAAAAAAGCTGCGCAGCCAGACCTAGGATTATTTAAAATAGCTAGGCCATAATACGAACTTAAAAAAATGCAGTTACAGGGTGTAATTGCATTTTTTATACTAAGTATTATTTATTAATATGAAACTTTAATAACAACTAAAGAAACATACAGACCTGGATCCCAGAAGGATGACATAATTTACTTTCTGATGGATGAAGCCATAGGTTCTTAGCATAGTGGCGGTCTTACCGCTTTAAGCGGTCTCTTCCAGACATACCAGGTACCAAAGTTGACAAAAATTAATCTTACTTATTTTGTCATGGCTAATATTTATATATAATTTGTAGAATATTATTCTGAACTAGTATCATGTAGTGCAAGACACTTTTCAGTGACCAAAACTTTTATCAGCCGCTTCAAAAATAACTTTGTTGCTATTTTTTTTTTTTGAAAGCGTTATTTTTATTTTATATATTAATAAAACACCTTAGTAAACAAAAGTAACCCCTAGTGTAAATCCACCACTGATTCTAAGAACAAACTTAGTTAAATCCATTCGCTCGAGTTAGATTATCGCCAATATAGATTCTACTTTCTAACTTTCATATGCCATGCTCTTTAGGGAGTCGGCTTTCGTCCAATACCACGCACTTCATCAATGAAACGGGTGAAAAAATCTTCTTAATTATGTTAGACCGCATTTTTACGATACGTTTTGAATTCATAAGCACAATTTACATGCCCAAGCATGCCTAGTGGCGATAAAAACCGAATACATAAAATATATTATACTAAATCCAAAATGTATGACCATTAACCGCGTACTTTCAAAAGGAAAAGAGGTATATTATATAGACGTGTATCTTATAACTTATTAAACCGTTAAAATAGTAAAAATAGTATCTTAAAACCAAAATCAGACTTCTGTCATTTTAGCCCTGTTAGGCTTCATACAGACGAACGGCGCTGCTAACGCCAGATACAACGGCAGCCGTCGACTGTCGCAGTTGTGTCTGCCGTTGGCAAGTGCCGCTCGTCTGAAGTCTAAAATGTACGCAATAATCTAAGATAAATTATAATATGGCACTCTATAATATTTCGAATCTTTCTTTATTGCAATTTGCAAGCAGCTTTTAGAATATTTTCTGCAGGGTTTAGTACCGTGATTGTTTTATTAATATTTTTTCTGTATTATTTTACAATTTATACCAAAGTGTTGAGCACTACTCGCAATATTTTATGATTTTCCATGATGTGCAAGATGATTACACGTCGAATAACATGTGAATAATATTCTGTACTTCTTATGATTCGATATGTAAACTGGTCGTAGTTGAGTGCGACGCGGATAATGTAATTTATCGCTATCGCTGCCGCGGCCGTACACATCCGTGTCGCTCTGAAGTCTGAACCAGACAGGCATGCTGCATTTATTACAGTTATGGTTTGGTAAAATCAATTATGAATATTTTGGGCGTCGATCTACTGTTGTCTACTCGAATAAAATCTACCTATGTTCGGGCGGCGTTGCTTAAAAATAACATGTCGTCAAAATATATTTATTTAGTAACGGGTATCGAGTTGGGTGGGCAATTCACTAGATGATTGCGACATCGACCAGCGGAGCTAAAATGGTCGCTTTGGAGAATTATATTATGAATCATAATATTATTCATTTTTTTATCGCAAAATAATCACTCTGCTTGCAATTCATGTCTAGTAATTCGTACTAATTTGACATTTGTCAGTTTGACAGTTTTGACAATTCATTTGCTGAATTGATTGAGAGGAATTGCTAAATGTGATCATTTTAGCCCCACAGGTATTTTGTTACTCGGTTGACGTATTTTGTAAATAACTAGATCTATAAGTAATTCATACGCTCAGATTATGTTTAAATCTTTATCATGCATTTATAGTTGTAGGTTAGTTTGTATTTTTCTATACACAATATGGTTCGAGTGAGATGAATTAAATAAGGTAGACTAAAAATATTTAAATGTAATCCTCACATTAAGAAGTTGCAACACAGTTGCTGATCTGTACTTATGTAAACAGCTCATCTGGTCAGGTTCGAACGTCGTGTGCTAACTCATAATATGATGCGTCCGCTAAGATCTATTAATTTTATAAGAAGTTCGATTTTATGGCAGGATATTTTCGGCTTTATTTTTGCATTTGCTTTTACATTTGTATCGATTCGTTTCGATTATCTGGGATCTCTATAAATTTGACTGATTTTTAGTATTACTTAAGGAATTTATTTTAAAACAACAATACATATCACTGTTTTTTAGTCAACCCGTATCAAACGGGAATCTAAAATCACAATAAATTCATCACTTGTAGTCTGTAGAATATTTAAGTATGTTTTATGCAATTTTGCCTTTTTGGTGATTCGTTCGTTTGTAGTAGTTTCGTCCACCTTTTTTTAACATTCCCAGTCCTGTCCGTCGACACATTTACCTCGGAAGAACGACCACATAACCGACCGGAGGGAAGACCATTGCTATTAAAGATCAACGAATACCTTTACCTTTCTAACACCTGTAGGTATAATCACAGAGTCACGTGCAGTTGTTTACGAAAATGTTTATCGATCGTGTCCAGGCCACCTTCGACAATTGCTATTTATAGCTATAACGCTAAGGGCCAACCCACACGTACCACAACCACACCACGTGATCGGGCGTATGTTTCGTATTGTAAATGAACTGGACTGTTCACACGTACTAAATTTTGCAGTCGTTGTCAACCGCGTGTGTGATACCGACCACATCGCAATTACCAGCGAACTAGTGGCCGACCACATCGCTAACTCAACGGCGTCGATGCAACGATTCATCCCGCGTTTCAGCGAGTCGAACTATTGTCTGCACACTACGTAACCACATCGCAACTACTGGCGACAACGCAACCACGTCGGTATTTTGTCGGTACGGGGTACCACAACGCAATTACAAAAAGATGCAGCGACACGTAACGTGTAAACGTGGTTGTGGTACGTGTGGTTGACCCTAAATGTGTCCTCACATGGCTGACCGGGCACCTATTTTGGCTGAAATTTTCGGAATGTCAATTATATCGGATGATAGCTGGTCTACTTTTAACATCTTCTCTCCACAGAAAAGATGTTAAAAATAGTGGTCCAGGTCATATACTCGTTGTTCCGAGCGAGAAGGACGAGACAGAAAATGTTAAGAAAAATTTGAGTATTTAAAGCCTCTAGTACACCGACGCTGCGAACTGCGAAACAGCGGCGAACCGATTGACTGTCTCACCCGCCACACGACAAAGGCTTATATTGCATCTCGCTCTATTCCTATTTCGTAGATTTTTCGCGTTCGGTTTGCCGCTGTTTCCCAGTTCGCAGCGTCGGTATATAGAGGCGTAAGAAAGTATGACAGATAGACATCTCATTTATTTGATATAATACTAGCTATTTGACCGAGCTTTGCTCAGTATTCGATAAAACACGAATAAAATGACATTTTCTAAAAATGATTCCTAGCTAGATCGATTTATCGCCCCCGAAACTCCCTATATACTAAATTTCATGAAAATCGTTGGAGCCGATTCCGAGATTCCAATATACTTACATTAAGTATACAGTGTGTTTGTGTAAACACCGTTATACTTGAAACCATCATATGAGTCCGTCAAAATGAACAACTTTTTCTATGAGAACAATGCTGGGAACTCAAAAAAATCCGTCTTCATATTCATACAAATTGCCGATCCGGGCATCCGTATGGGTATGAAGACGGCATTTTTTTTTGAGTTCCCAGCATTGTTCTTATAGAAAAAGTTGTTCATTTTGACGGGCTCATTTGATGGATAACGGTGTTTACACAAACACACTGTATACTATAATATACAATATAATATTATAATATAAAAACGATTAAGCACTCTTTTATCAATAATAATAAATCAAAAATAATCTGTCTACATTCAAACATACCCGACAAAAAAAGGTTTATTTTCACATGTACCTCTGAAATTTTTATTTAATGTTGAGAAATATTTTTTTAATATGTTGCAATGTTGCATATTATATATATATTTTACTTATTAAAAATATAAACAAACACTTAGGGAAGGCGCATTACAACCTTTTTTTGTTATTATCAAGATTTCCTTGCATCAACAAAAATATTTCTTTTCTTTTATGATTAATTAATTATTATAAATTAACTTATTTTATTAATTGAAATTTGAATTCAATTGGCCGTTATAACTACTTGTATGAGTAGTTGTTATAACTACACACATGGTCGCTGTTAACCATTTATAACCTTACCCAAAAAAAGGAAGTTGAATTTTGTATGCAGTCTTGTTCAAGATGATCTAAAGAACATATCTACATTCATAACTCAATGCGTGATTTTTTGTAGGTTAGTACACGAATGCTTAACATCGTCCAATTATATGAGTAGTTAATATAAGTGTATACCTACAGTATAATTCAATATTTTATTTTGTGCATGGTTAGATATTAATCCTTCGATCGTGGATTCTTGGAAAATGGAAATGCTATTGTATTCTATTGTTGTCGCGATCACCGGTGCTCTTATAAGGCTTGAAGAATTAATGAAACTCTAATAAAGAGCTGGTTAAAAGCTTGTCTGATTGAAGATCTTTTTCGTAAGTTATTTTTAATTATAATATATACCATCACACACACTCAGTATTATGATCAGTGAAAGTTTATGCCATTCTTATTAAATACTGTATTCTCTAATGTAATAATTTGTATTAAGTATGTATTTAATACCTACTAAAATATTATTGTGTATTAATAAATAATAATAATTTTGCAAATGGCACACATTTTATTACAAACCAAAAATATTCTTAAGGTGCTTCCCTCACTGGGAGAATTAGTGTAATGTAACGTAAAACGTTACAGAGTTGAGCATCACATAGGTGAATCCTCGTAATTACTGCAATATTTTGATACAACCTTGTAAAAACGGGGCCATATTACTAAGACTTCGATATCTGTCCGTCTGTATGTCTGTCTGTGTGTCTCCAGGCTACTCAAGAATCGCAATAGCTAGACTTCTGAAATTTTCACAGATTGTGTTACATCTGTTGCCGCTAAGACAAGAAACACTAAAACCAAAATAAATATTTAAATCCCATACAACAAATGTGATTTTTTTTTGCTATTTTTTTGCTCGATATCAGTAATGGCAATACATAGGCACTTGAAATATTCACGAAAAACACAATTTTCAGCCTATTTTGGTCTATTGTGGTACGGAACTCTTCATGCGCGAGTCCATCCCGCACTTGGCCGATTTTTGTCTCTAACGCTCAAAATGGAGTCTATAATGTAAAGCGCCCTGTAAACGATCAAATTATTGTTTGTTAAATTTTACGTGTAGATAGATGTCAATCAATTTGATAGTGTACAAGGTACAGCTTTGTTTAAAGCGTTTATCAAACAAATATCGTTTACAGGGCACTTAACATTACATAAGAACGCTCGTCGGTCGGGGAAGGTAGTATTGTAATGCTTAGTCGAATATATATAATGTAATAAAATGTGATAGGATTATGTACCATTTATTCTATCATATTTTATCACGATAATTTGTGATTTCACCAAGTAATTGATTGATTGAATGATTCATTATACATGCTAAGTTTGCTATGATCTATCAGGGTAACTGACAAATTGATAATGAATTTTAAGATAAAGCATTTGAAGTTAATCATTTTGACACTTGCACATGATTGTCGCGGTCGGTAAAGTAAAGGCTGCGTTTCCACTCAAGCGGAGCGGAACTTAGCGGTGCCCGAATTGACCAATCGTGCTATTCCAGCGGAATGACAGCGAAGATTTCGAGCATGGTGATTGGTCAATTCGGCACCGCTAAGCTCCGCTCCGCTTCAGTGGAAACGCAGCCTCGCAGCCTAAAGGCTGCGTTTCCACTGACGCGGAGCTGGGTGGAGAGGAGCGGTGAAGAGCGGTGAAAAGGTGTCAGTGTTTCCACTGAAGCGGAGTGGAATGGAGTGGAGCATACTTTTGGAATTGATTGAATGATTAACTGAGACACTGCGCGCGAGTCACGCACTGCCCCACTTCGCACCGCTGTCCTCCGCTCTGCACACCAATGCACGTTGTCCTTCGCACCGCATCGCCTCGCTGTATTTTTTTTTATGAATATCCGCTCAGCTCTGCTCCACCCCGCTTGTGCTGTTTCCATTGAGGTGGAGCGGAGATTTCGAGCATAGTGATTGGTCAATTCGGGCACCGCTAAGCTCCATCCGCCCAGCTCCGCGCCAGTGGAAACGTGGCCTAACTCTTGCTACTGCACTATAATAATAATAATAATAATAATAAAAACTAAGGAAGAGTAACTGTGACAAAAATCTTTACCGCGAGACAAAATGAGACCCGAATACATGCTTACTTTATGCATGTATTCCGTACACATTTTTGTGTATACAGAGTGCAATTGAACCTACCGGCCAAATCAGGTAGGTATCAATAGGAGAGTCCATTTAACGAAAAAAAAATGTAAATTTTTTACAATAACATATTTTATTCCACTTAACGTGGGATAGGGGATTGGGCCTCCGGTAAACTTACTCACTCGGCGAAACACAGCGCAAGCGCTGTTTCACGCCGGTTTTCTGTGAGAACGTGGTATTTCTCCGGTCGAGCCGGCCCAATCGTGGCGAAGCATGGCTCTCCCACGTATAAATAAGTAAGGTGCGCCGGACGGACCATTATTGTCCAAATAAAAACTAACTTTTGATGTCTTTTGATGTAACAAAATATATTAGAACTAGATGTCCCGCGCGGCTTCGCCCGCGTAAATCAGAAATTTTACAGAATCCGTAGGTACATTTTCCCATAAAAAATATTTCCCCCGTTTTTCCCACATTTTCCTGAGTTTCTTGTGTCGTATTAGTCTTAGAGTAATAATATAATATAACCTTCTCGATAAATGATGAGTCTTACTCGATAAATGATCTATCTAACACTGAGGTAAGTTTTTAAATCGGACCTGTAGTTTCTGAGATTGACGCGTTCAAGCAAACATACTCTTCAGGTTTATAATATTAGGTAGATATAGATTTTTTTTAATTATCGCTTGACAAATTCGAGTCTCGATCTAAAAGACTATGAAATGGTATAATATGGTAGTGATGATGATGATGATGATGATGAAGAATGTAATTTGCAAAGTAGCATATGCTTTCTGTTCTTAAAACAACGCCGAAACTCCCAAACTTGTATCTATAAAGAATCAGGAATTCTCTCAGCACCTTCCGAACCACGGTATACCAGGTATATCTCGGTGCAAAATCTTACTTGTTGGTAGCATATGCTTAGAATACTTCTCACGAAACCGAAGTCATCATATGTTTCCCTATAAGTTTTGAGGAGTTCCCTCGATTACTTATGGATCCTTCATCAGATCACCACTTTTCTGAATATAATACCAAATTGGGATGATACCCTATATACCAAAAGAAAAATTTTGAAAATCGGTTAACAAACGGCGGAGTAATCGTTGAATATAAGAAAACGAACATAACACCTCCCCCATTTTGAAAGTCGGTTAAAATTTAGCCTATGTGTTATTTATTTAATATTTTAATCAGCACATGAATTGAATAACAAAATTTTTTTCAAATTAATCGTAGCACCATCTGTCAGGACAAACTAAAATTGAAATAGAATAATATTGAATGCGATGATAGCGCCGTCCGCCGGATCTAATGTAAAACATTCCAAAATCAACAACTCCTTATAAATAAGAAATTAATTGAAAAAACATTTTCCAGTAGACCAAACTGTAAATCTAAACCATTCTCGAATCTCCACGAACACACACAAAAAATTTCATCAAAATTGGTCCAGTCGTTTAGGAGTTCAGTCACATACACACGCACACAAGAATTATATATATTAAGATATGTATAGGTACTTATGACAATGTTAAGTGTAACTACAAAAGAGCACGCCGGTTTTCTGTGAGAACGTGGTATCCCAAGCAGCAAATGGACGTGCTATAATGGTCGAGAGCACGTTCTTGTTTTCGCTTTAAGTTCTATAAAAGTTCTTAAAACAGTCGAGTAAAAGTGCTGTAAACGTTTACTCGACGCGAAAAAGGCGCAAATTATTCAGACTAAAGTCCTATTAAAGTGGAATAAGCGCTGAGTAAGCAACAAAAAAATGCTGTAAGATTTGAGTAAAAGTGGTAGAAAACACTAAGAGTGTTTTAAGAGCAACCAAAATGCGTATATAGGATATTTAGTTCAATAAACGCAATTGATTTGCTATTATACAGATAAAGTGTGCTATAATAGCAGACGAATTGCTTTTATTCTCCTTTTTAGTTCTATAACAGCGAATAGAATGCTTTTACTCGACAAATTAGTGCTGTAAAGAGTGCGAGCTTGTGTGCTACATAAATTTAATGTAAAACAATTATAGTTATTAAACTACATCTCAATCCTTATTTATATTATCAAGTTTTTGAGAAATCAATATGTGATTATTTTTTCTGTTCGTGTAGCTACTCCAAAACATCATGCGCAACAAGCTTTATTGATAAACCCAAAGGCATTTTTACATAAACATTCATGCGCTGCCTATTTTCTTAAATTTGAAGACTAATTAATATAATTAAATATACTTAAAATATATTTTTTTACTGCCATTGTCCATATTGATAATCTAGTTGCAGTTACAGCTAACTTATTCCATTAAAAGTCGAGTAAGAGTGCTGGTCACCACATTTATAGCACAAGGTGTCGCCATGATAACAGGATTTAGGGTTCGCTTCGTAAATATCGTATAACAGCTCTTAATTACACTACAGTTCCTATACGAACGTTTTTAATTCTACTATAAGAGTTAGTCTATAAGCGTGCAGTAACAGCAGCAATGTTGCCATAAGCAATTCGATTGCGTTTATAGAGCTTTTATAGAAACATAAAAGAGCTGAGTAACGGCTGTATAAAAGCACCCAATTCAGCGAATCCTCTATTCTACAGCTATTATACGACTGTTATAGATCAAACGATCGAATAACGAGTATTTTAGCCATATTAATTCAGCATCTGCTAAAAGGTGGAGTAAAAGGGCTAAAACATAGTGCTGTAAACGTTTATTCGACGTCCTTAAAGCACACATTAGCAAATATTGCCAAATAGTCGAGATAACCGCTATTATACGATAAATGGGTGTTTTATGAACGGTTACCCGGCTCTTATACGATTAAAGGCTGAGTAAAAAAATCCTTATTCGACTGTTTTGCTGCTTGGGATTTCTCTGGCCGAGCCGGCCCATTCGTGCCGAAGCATGGCTCTCCCACGTATAAAGGTGTTTTTTGGGAAGACTTTCGGAAGCTATTTCTCAACATTTTAGTAGGTACTGAGTAATTATAAAAGAAAAAATACGTGTGTGTTTTTATTTTTAACAAGGATCAATATATAAAAATTTGGCCGGAAGGATTAATTTATTGCACCTTGTATAATATAGAAGTGACAATTATTGTCAACAGCTTTATTTTGTAAATTGTCATATTTTAGTGTGCGAAAAGGAACGAAATTCAAAACGGTTGAAGTATGGGAGTTACGTTTCCTTAGTTTTTTTATTATTCCTAGCTCTAATGGGCTGAATGTTTAATGGATGAGTCACGGTAAACTTAACGCTAATGGATATGGAAGAGACCTGTACCTTCGTCCGCGACGAAAGCCTACCTACATCACGTAAGAACCGTACATTTTTTTTTCGCCTCATACGCTTTGCTTGTTTCCAATATTTCATTCTGCTTAATGCCTATACATTTCATGAGCCATTTCAATTCATTACACCCATTGTAACCTTTGCTTCTGTATTTTACCTTACCAATTGTTACCTACGGCCGCGTCCCCATCAAACACGCCGCGGCGTTGTCACCACGCCACCGTGGCCTGGCACCGTGCCATCGTGCCACCGTGCACCGTGGCATCGTTCAGTTTGAATTCTGTCAATATTTGCTTTACGCGACTTTGAAAGGTATTTTTATATGCCTCGTTTCAGTTTGCAACGCAATTTTTTTCGGAAGTTTCACCCTGAACAGGACGCGGCGCGTGGTGCACCGTTCGCGGCACCGTGACACCATAGTAAAAGGCCCCTCCTTTTACTATAATGTCACGGTGCCGCGAACAAAATCTCGGCGGTACCAGCCTCTAAAACTCGCCGAGATTTTGTTGTGTGCCGTACGTGGCGACGCATTGATACTATGGCGCACACATACAAGCCGCGCGCGGTGCCTTTGTATGAAGATAACATTACTTACTTCCCTTCCTTTTACTATGGTGACACGATGCACGGTAGCACGGTGACGACACCGCGCCGTGTTTGATGGGGACGCGCCGTACTTCTCAATTCGTTGACACTGCAACTTGCAAGCAGGGAAAACAAAATATTGTTACTTAGAGTCGGGGCTGGACCGTAGGCTAAGGTCCTGGGCATAATATACTAGTTTTGGTCATTCGGGAAATACTACAATTAATAATTACTTTAAATTGAGAAATATGAAAAAAGAATAGTTAAATTTAATAATAACAAGTCTGATGAATATAAAATAAATATGTACATATCGATGATTCAATTATTTACTAGCTATTTGACCGAGCTTTGCTCGGTATTCGATAAAACACGAATAAAATGACATTTTCTAAAAATGATTCCTAGCTAGATCGATTTATCGCCCCCGAAACCCCCTATATACTAAATTTCATGAAAATCGTTGGAGCCGATTCCAAGATTCCAGTTATATATATATATATATATATATATATATATATATATATATATATATATATATATATATATATATATATATATATATTTTTTTTTTTTTTCTCAAGCAATACAAGCAATTCTTGTATATATATACAAGAATTGCTCGTTTAAAGATATAAGATTAATTTCATTAGTCACTAACAACTGTTTCTAGATCCGCTCAGTACGGTATTCCTACGGCAACGACGGTCAAAGATCTTCAAGAGGCAGTGCAGGGTGAGCCCGGAGGAGCAGGAGATGAAGAAGCAGGCATCGGAGCCGGCACCGGCGCCTTCCTCCGCCGTGCCCATTCTGCAGAAACACGACTCCTACCCGCAGTATAAACCACCAAAGGTTAAACTTCAAACAGTATTTCTTTATCAATAGTGTAAACGGGCACTGCAAACAGGAATGTACTTCAGAGAATTCTAATGCCCGATTACATTATTCGATCACTGCAGGACTGGAAGTTAACCGGTCATAACATTCCGCCTGTTCCGGTTCCGGACCAGATCCGCGCTCGAGTGATAAAACTTCCGACAAAGTAACACGGAAAAAGGCCCTCAGTTTACATAAAAACGTGTAATTTTTCAGGTCCAGACTTCCGACAGTCGGCGCCTCAAAGCGGAGCAGTCGGTGGGGTCGCTCCTGATTCGCGCCTTCGCGGTGGTCGACACGTCCGGACAATCGCGGGCGCAGACCTCCACGGCGACCCCCAGTGTCAGCTCCGCGGAGGACGCGCCGCAGACGCAGCGGGCGAGCCACACGCCGGCGGTCCGATCCGGCCCGCCGCTCAGCTGCAACTTCTGCTGGAACACGGTGGACGAGTGCGGCAGGATCCTCCGCCGAAAGACTCAATACCACTGCCCGGAGTGTCGCACCAACCTGTGCATCGTGCCCTGCTTCCACGAGTACCACGATGGCCCGGACGCCGAAGCGAGCGCCAGCGCTAGGTGAATGACCTCCCATCTCAAACTGGCCCGTCGACTTGGTTTTTAAACCTATTTCGAAGCGATCTTCTCAGATCCATGTGCGCTTTTATGAACTGTTTAGTGTTTTATGCATCGCACGATGTGTATGTTAATCGTTACGACCTAGTTGTGTATAAGCTCGGATTAAATTCACATTTCAAAGTAGGTACATGTTAAATCTTCTAAAATATAAATAATTTTGGTTGAAAGTAGAAAATTTAGAGTTAAGTTTGTTATTGAATAAAAATTACCGTTACTGTTAATATGACCGAATGAGTGAGACACGTCAATTTACGAATGTGCTATGTTAGAGAGAGCGGACATATTTTAACCTAACATTATTTTCATAATACTTACAGGGTCAGGTACTGGTGAGTGCTTACACTTCTACTATGAATGAATGCTACTATATTTTATTAATCAAAGTTATATTTACTACTCCTATTATAAAAATAAGATTAAGGTATATTTACAAATATGTAATGCAGAATGCTTTACGTAAATGCATGGTGTAAAAATTAAGAAGTATGATTTTGCTTTTATGCATACATTCATAATTTAATAATTTGTACTATAAACCTCGAAGCAATATTACTGAGGGTTTTCAGGAACTCTTACAAGCAGTATATAAGCTCATGTTTTCTAACCGAGAACCGAGAGTCGGTTGAGGAAGGAAGGAGGGAATGGCCGAGAAATTATTTATAGAATATCTACTGCAAGTACAGTACAGGGTGCAATTAAAACTTCCGGCTAATTTTTGATATATTATTATTGTTCCTTGTTAAAAATAAAAATACACGTATTATTTCTATTATAATCACTCAATACTTAAGCTACAGGCCCATGTCGAAAATTGATGTTTCCACCAATCAGGTGGGACCCACAAGCGAGCGGTGACGCTGGCGCACACGTTTTTTCGTCGCGTATCTACTGTTTACTGATCATAGAGGAATTTTATTCATGATACTGATTTAACCGCTGTGACAAAATCGTTAAAAAATCTTATAAAAATGAATAATTAAAAAAGGCATATGAAATATGTATTTGAATAAGGTATTTAAATACAAAAAGTAGATAAAAACTATACAAACATAGCAAATAAACCAATTTCATACAAAGAAACACACAAACTACACAGAAATAAACACAAGTTACTATGTTTAAATTGTAAAAGTTTCCTGCACTATAATCGAATATATAAAACTACTATAAAATATAGGTTGGATTCCTAAAATTTTATATTACTATAAAAAGGCTATTCGTACCAATAGTAATTTAAAAAGATTATTTTGTTTAGTGCATGTAGGCTGAGTACATTTTGGTCATATGATTCTGTACGGCATTTTCACGATTGATAGATACATGAAAAATAATATAATAAGAAAGCCCGCAGTGCCGTACAAAAATGATGGTATCTATCGGTGGTAAAAATGCCGTACAGAATCATATGACCAAAATGTTCTCATCCCACATGCACTTTTGAATTCTCACCAGCACTCAGTTGGACGGCTTACAAGTGACGGCATAGTGCTAAATCCTATTATTTTATGCTCTAATCTAATATTATCGTTACCTATATACGTCACCAGGTGGTTCATATGACCCATCCATTTTCGACATGGGCCTGTAGTCTATAAAACGTTGAGAAATAGCTTCCGAAAGTTTTCCTAAAAAAGGCCACAATTATGGACACTACGCGCCAATCACAATGCGCCGCCATCCTTCTTAGGCAATTCATTGATAACAACGCCTCCTTGCGCCACCCCTCGCGTCACCCCCGCTCTTACCCTACGTGCGTGAATGGGCGAGAGACCGACCGACGCTTTATCGTAATTTCTAAATTGTATTTGCATCGTAAAGTGAGTTATAATTGCTTTTATAATTTGTATATTTAATTATTTACCTAGGTATTTTCAGTTGATATTTTATTATTTGTATACCTACATTCTAGATGTTATTCGATGTTAGTAGTATTATAGGAAGCTATGTTACAAAAGATGCATGGTTGCTAGATTTGGACTGACAATTAAAATAGTTTGAATTATAATTAAAACACTTAATTGTGAAGTAGGTTTTAACATATTATATGAAATTATCTTATGAGTACCTAGTACCTACTTATTCATTATTTTCTTTCGAGTTGTTAATTTAATTATTATAGAAGGCAAGAAATTTTAGCCTTTATTTAATAATTATTGCGAGAGGGTGTTTTGTGGATTGGGTACAACCTTCAAGTAACATGTTTGCATGAAAATACATGTTAGGAGATCAAAGCTTCTTTTTTAAGAATGTTACTTTAAAGTTATCATTGATTTTATTTAATCTTAAATAATCTTTTTTTTTTAAGATTAAATAAAATTTTAAATAATCTTACATATTATTAAGCCATGAGACGTGACAGTAAATATAATATAACATTATATATATTAAGTATATTATAGTTAATTTTGTAACTTTTCGCTTATGTAAATACTTATGTACAAGTTTAGTTAAAAATGATTCTCCAAATTTTGAAAGTTTTAAGTTATATGTCGCAGCCGACTGGCTTAAATAGCCGTTCAATTAAACAGCTAGCCCTTTGACTGAACAACGCCATTCAATCACACGTCTAGCTTTTATATTGAAAATTTTAGTCGCTCAAAACGTTCAACACTACAGCTGATTCAAAAGCCGCCGTCTAATTGAAGTAGTTCAGCGCGCACCGCTGCGGCGCTAGGTGCGTTTTATTTACAATATGGCGTCAACGTACAAAACAACGTCAACAGCAGGTGTTTGTTGGTGTTTGCGGTTGTTTTTCGGAAAGAAAGTAGTTAATAAGAGTTACAAGTGTTATTAAAGAGACAAAAATTGTGGAGGCACATACGAGTGAATCAAAATTTCAACAAATATTCGAGGAGAAATTACGGGATTGTGAAATGGATGGACGCAGCCCACCGGAAAGGGGGGTTCGAGGGGCACAGCCCCCCGTCAAAACAAAAACAAACACAATCCAGAAAGTCCAAAAGTTGGTTAGGTTAGGTTAGAACTTAGACCACAACACAAAGGGAGCCGAGCGAGCGCAGCGAGCGTGCTGCTGCAGCAGCCGGCGACCGTCGTCAAATAAAAGGGGGGCTCGGGGGGCGTAGCTCCCCGCCAAAACAAAAACAAACACAATCCAGAAAGTCCTAAAGTAGGTTAGGTTAGAACTGTGACGGTGCTGCGGCAGCAGCCGGCGACCGCCACAAAACACGCCTCAGAATTTTTTATTTTTACTTATTGCATTAAACTTTTGGTCACCCCTTAATTATATATTATATAATTATATAATATAATATAATCTTAATAATTATATAATATAATTAAAAATATATATTATAATTAAAAAAAGGTAAATATATAATATAATCTTCCAATAAAATACAAAAAGTTTTCCTATTCTCCCAAATTACGTCATATTAAGCTAATGGTCGCCCTAGTTAATTTGCCATTACACCAGTTGGCTAAGCGTCGTCTAGCTGTAGTGTTGAACATTGTAGTGATTGAATGGCGTTGTTCAGTCAAAGGGCTAGCTGTTTGATTGAACGGCTATTTAAACCAGTCGGCTGCGACATATACATAATACATATATTATTATTATATATAGTTACATTCTCAAATTTTTGTTTTACTTATACTTTGTTAATATAATTTCATAGTCTACTTAATGTAATTAAGATTTCATGATATCAACTATCAAGTGAGAAGAATCTGATAAATATGGAGATGTTCAAGTACAAACAAAATTTGTATTATGTTGAAGCTTCGGAGTTCGGTATGAGGTGGAAGATTTTTGTGATATAAGCGCAAAGTAAGAAATAAGAAAACAAATAATAAATATTAAAGATGTGAAGACAGAACTTTGTGAAACAAAAAATGAGTCCGGTTTTCAGGACGAGCGAAGCGAGCCCTAGTATATCCCACAACCTGTACATTTTGTGATACACTTTACGGAAAAACTATCACGCCTATTGATTTGTGCTTTAACATAGGTAGTAATTTTTATTTATATGTAGATGTGTTATCATTGGTCAGTCAAGGTTTGGTTAATATTAAAATATTTACAAAAACTACCTTAAAGATACCACGCAGAAAAACGGTGCGAGCCCTCACAAAGCTCGGCTTTTAGCTAGTTTATTAATAGTGCACGACTATAGTCCAGACATACGACAAAGAGAAATTTCCCCATTGACCTATCGCTACTGTCTCACTACGTAGTGAACGAAGTATTAGCTTAGCTCTTATACTAATATGTGCCAGATACTAGGTTTTACGTGCATGTGTAAACTACCCAAGCAGTAAAGGTCAATGGACGAATTTTTATTTTTCTGGCGACCAGACTTTAGCTATCCATTATACATATAAATAATTATAATTTTACACCCCAACAGCTCGCCTTACTTAGTAAGACGTAGTTTTGTTGCATGTGAGTTTGATAATATTAACTAGGTAAGTTTAATGCACGGTTATGGCAATATATGAAAAATTCATGAAAATTAGATGCATCTTTGTGATATTTCTATGGAGATAAGATATCGTGTTTTCGCTTGTAGGGCGGCCACATACATCAAGTTTTCCTGATTCAGAGACCGTATCATGAAAAATTCCGTACAACTACCACACACATCAGATTTTTTCCGTTCGGAATACCTATTTATTCCTATACCTAATAATTAGTCTTGGAGTAGCTTCAGTGCACACGTTTGGAAGAAACATGGATTTCGACGAAGATTTCCTCCTTGCAATCAGAAAAAGAAAAAGCGTCATTGTTACTGGGTACATCTACTAAACACAAGATTAACGGAGGGCCAATATTATGTGCAAAGAGCCTATCCAGAAATATATTTTGACTATAATCGGATGTCCATAAGCTATTTCGACGAATTATTTGGCAAAATAAGAGACAAACTTGTAAAACCCTGTTATGATAATCTTCGTTTTTTTAGATCCCACAGGCATGGGACCCTCCTACAGTAATGATTGTTCAATATCACTCATCGTCAATAGTCGTATTCGTGGGTGACCCAGCAATGCCCACGCTACGCGTCCGCTCAGCTTGATCTCGCTGCGCTGATTGAGCGTGCCGTTCGGTACTTTCGAATGTATGTGGCGGGCCCTACAAAATGTATGTTGGCTTTGCATCCGTTTCGTTTTTTTCCGTCAAGAATTCCGGATGCATGGGCTTGCAATCAGGAAGAACGGACGAAAATAAAACCGTACGGAAACTGATCGAATGTGTGTGACATGAATTTACTGCGTTCGGAGGCCCGGTTTCGGAAAACGTATCAGGAAATCAAATCAGGAAAACTGATGTATGTGGCCGCCCTTATGAACGTGGGCGGGGGCGCTGCTGGTAAAGGAAAACTGTCAAAAATGGCGTTTTTGTGTGATGACAGCGTTAGTTTTTTTTTTCGCCACGTTCATTTAATTAAAGCCTTGTCGAACTCAAGGTTACAGTGAAATATGGCGTCCATTATTGACTTTAACCAAAGATTTGACATTTTGCATTGTAGTTAAAGTTATAGTTAAATTTACAGTTAAAGTAAGTTGGTGCAACCCACTCTGAAGTAATTTTCGGTCGAAAACGTGACACTTATACAGGGTGTTAGGTCTAACACCGTTATCCTTAAAACCATCAAATGAGCCCGTCAATGTTAACAACTTTTTCTATGAGAACAACAATGCTGGGAACTCAAAAAGTATGAAGACGGATTTTATTGAGTTCCCAGCGTTGTTCTCATAGAAAAACTAACAGTTGTTCATTTTGACGGGCTCATTTGATGGTTTTAAGGTTAAACCTAACAATAGGTAACCTATTGTATAAATAGGACAAACCACTAACCAGTGACTGTCCCTTAACCCTTAATAGCCGCGTTTCACATATTTTTATTATTTTGCTATTAGTACTATATTGTTATTCGTAGGTTTTTCAAACATTTCACTGTAGTATAAAACTTTACCTTATCATACCAGTACTTTTCTGTTTTTCTGGTACCTAACTATAATATAATACAAATGACACAATATTAAAGTTTGGAGCTGTTACTTTGAACAATACATTATTGTATTGTTCAAAGTTAAATTGCAATTCATAGTTACCCAAAACGACTGTATTATTTTCTTCTTAAAAAATACATTGGTAGGCGTGGCGTTTAAATTTTTCAGAACAGATTAAATATATGACATATTTTCTCAACAATCTATCTTTCTTGATAAGAACAGTTTTAAATAAAAGTAAATATTTGTAAAATTGTAAAGTTATTTACTATTCTATAAGTGTATAATTACTCTATGTAACTAAACTGTCCTTTATTTTTATAAAGAAATGTTTTAGAAAAAAATAAATTAAATATTATATTAAAAATAGTTTATTATAAAACTCTACTCAAAGTAGAAACTATTTTTCAATGACTTGTTAATATCATATACGGTAATCTCATTGTCGGTTTTGATGTTGTGCCATTTATTGTTCAGAATTATTATAGTAATAAAATTTATGATAAATACATCCTAATTTTTTTTTAATAACTCCCGACATCTACCAACCTTTAGTTAGAACGAGCTCAAAGATGAGTTTTGAAAGCCGCTTAGAAACCTATATGTAATACCATGGTAATACCCAACACAAACTCTTCATGAGGAAATTAACTTCCTTAAGGTCTAAAGCGTCAGAGAACTTTTCTATCTTAGGCGTTGAAACTGATACATAGACTTGTCTCCAGGCTGTATCTCAAGAACCGCGCTAGCTAGACAGTTGAAAATTTCACTAATAATTTCTCTTGCCGCTATACAATACAACCGGGAGGCACTTAACAATATGACCACAAAATTAATTATTGTATTTACTTATACTTTAATAATCACTTCATATTATAAAACAAAGTCCCCAGCATGGTCTGTCTGTCTGTTCGCGGTAAACTCAAAAGTCACTGGACGGATTTTCATGCAGTACGCCATTCATCTATCGATAGAATGATTATTCCGGGAGGTTAGTGAGTGTGGCAAGCGCGCTATAAATATAGCTATACCTAATCCTAATTCCATACTGCTAATTGGAGATATCCAGTTAGCAGTAGGTATGGAATTATAGCTAGGTATCGCCGCGCGCGATATAAGGCGCACTTGCCGGTGTGGCGCGCTTTGCCACACTCACTATAAATATGTACCTATATTGTGATTTGTTTATCATATCTACCTTCTTACTTCTATCTAAATATAATATATAACTCAAAGGTGACTGACTGATTGACATAGTGATCTATCAACGCACAGCCCAAACCACTGGACGGATTGGGCTGAAATTTGGCATGCAGGTAGATGTTATAATGTAGGCATCCGCTAAGAAAGGATTTTGATAAATTCCAACCCCAAGGGGTTCAAATAGGGGATGAAAGTTTGTATATAATAATGCTTCTTAACGCGAGCGAAGCCGCGGGCAAAAGCTCGTCTAAATATAATATATTTAAACTCAAAGGTGGCTGGCTGACTGTCAACATAGTGATGGACGGATCGAGCTGAAATTTGGCAAGCAGGTAGATAGATGTTATGACGTAAGCATCTGCTAAGAAAGGATTTTGAATTTTGATAAATTCCATGATCCATCCCTAAGAGCCAGTCCACACGGCACGTTGCGTTGCGTCGTCCGTCCGTCCAAAAAAACCCGTCTTCATACCCATTAGAAATTGCCGATCCGGGCAATTTGTATGGCTATGAAGACTTCATACTTTTTGAGTTCCCAGCATTGTTCTCATAGAAAAAGTTGTTCATTTTGACGGGCTCATTTGATGGTTTCAAGGATAACGGTATTTACAATAACACACTGTATAAGTAATATCAGAGACCATGGTAATATATAAAGTAGCAATATCAAAGTTGTAAGAAGCTTTAAACGCACTTTTCCAAAAAAAACATATTTGCTACCTAGATAGACGCAAATATGATTATTTTATTGTCGGTATAATATTTATATATATTATACCGACCATAATATACCTAGAGATGGAACAGAAAAATATACAAAATATATAGATTTTTGCTGCGTAAGTATGTCAATATTCAACATTCAATAGTTTGTACTTAATAATATGTTATCAGGCCTTAGCATTTCGAACTTCATGCTAAGTTATAGAACTGTGGTTCCAATAATCCGTAGACAGAGTAAAAAAATCACAGTTTAAAAATTGTGTTCATTTTTTTTGTGGCGCCCCCAGATGATTAGTTTTACACATCAATCCGGCAGATCGCATCGTCGTCGTTATCTCAAATTACCTAAGTAGTAATTACAAACCAGAAAAATTGGAAAGAAAATAAAAACTGAGACAAGTGATCAAAACCAATTAGTTTATTCGTTTTTGACAATAAGAATAACATACAATTGTACATTTATTAAACGTAACATTTAATATTAATGTTAATGGAAACATTGCATTCAGATCACATACTAATCAAATATAGGAAGAACAGACCACAAGCACCCACGCATTAGCAAACTTGTTTCAAAAATTTCATACAAAACAGTCTCTGTTACCCTATGTAGTATAAAGTTATATTTCTACCGAGCCTTTGCATACTGCATCAATCGCTCAGATTTGCCTTTGTATAATATTCAATAGGAAATCTTTATTAATAATCTATTTTATCGTTTTCTACAGCCTTCCAAGGTGTTTCTAGATACTTAATTATAGGGAAGATGCGATAGTTATGAATTATGACCCTGAACTTAGCAGACAGCAGACAAAATAAAATTTCATATAAGGATATGTACGAGATAAACTATTTTTTTCAAATTTTACAAAAAGATTTTTATTATAATTATAATACACACCCATGACCCAGGAACTTTGAAAACTTTTTGTTCCGTCGGCGGGATTCGAACCCACGACCCCCGGCTTGAGCTGCCAACCAGCCCACCAACTGACCCACAGGGGTCGTCAAACCCCTAATATCCGTCGCCAATTTTGAAAAATCTAAAGTTACAGATATTTACCAATTCCATGACAAAATTCTAAATCAAAAAAATATTATGTTTAGAATTTCGGCAAATACAAACATGTTATTTGTTTTTTTTTTTTATTAAGTAATTATTTATGATGTTATGAGCCCCAGAATGATCAAAGTAAAAAATCGAAAAAGTAATCGATATCATCTTTAGACAACCGAAAATTGCATATTTATAAATTTTTGTAAAATTTCAACTAGTATACTTCAGAGGCTCCCAAAATTTTATTTTTAAAATAAAAAAAAAATCAGAACTTAATTTTTTTTTGATTCTGTAGGCAATTCAGCGACAAACAATTCCCATTTTGTAGAAAAAAATACTTAAGCTCATACAATCCTTATCTGAAATTTTATTTTGTCTGCTGCCTGCTAAGTTCAGAGTCATCGATATTTTTATTTTTGTTTATTTTAAAGTAACTCTCCATGTAGAATAGACCACAAGTATATTAAAAAAATTAGAACACTGGAATTTTCTGCAAAAAATGCGCTTTAAAATTGTCAATTTAAATTTTGGCGCCCGAACGGATCTATAGTCTGTATGACGTCACTACTGTTTGACAATTATTGTCAATGACCCCACCTGATCGTAGGTACCTCTCGTAAATAAAATATCGGATTTCAAAACACCAATCAGCGATCAGTGACGTCACACATGCTATCCCCGCGTTCCATTTAGCGTTAAAAAGATCAAAACGCTCAAAATTGAGGCATTTTGATAGTTTTTAACGCTAAATTGAACGCGGGGATAGCATGTGTGACGTCACTGATCGCTGATTGGTGTTTTGAAATCCGATATTTTATATACATAAAATAATAACCTTGCAGTGGCCCTTCTTTTATATTTTTAAACGTTTTAATTGCAATATTATATTTGCATGTTCCCTTTTGCTTGGAACTACAAATATTCGTAAAACATGTTAGGGTCATTTACACCGAGACGCGATGCACTCGGTGCGTTAACTCTATATTTCTGCAGGAATCGCATGGAGCTGGAAATACTATACTCGTGGGACGCTGGCAGAAATTCCGTGGCTCTTTTACTTAACACTAACAATTTTATGCGCAAAATCGTTGTAAATTCTTTGCTAATACCATGTTAGTTTTTAGACATTGCAATCACAATCTATTACTATTTACTATACTATTAGCTTTATTAAGGTAAGTGGTCTGTTGAAATGGGAACAAAATACATAAGTTACCGGGGGTCGGATTCTAGAGTGTAGAATGTCGTTTCGATCGCAGGCTTATCACCGTCTCACGCACGAGCGAGACGGTCTGCAGTCCACGAATGACATTCGACGCTTGAAAATGGAGCCCCAGGTACAGTCAAATTAGGTGTGTCAGTTTGTTAATTAAACAATAATGTGTTACAAAGTGGCACACCGGTCTCTCGCTTCACCGTACACACTCGTCATGAATTAATAATGATGTAAGTCACGCACAGCTTTAAGAATGCTCTGCAAAAATCAAAGGGATATTGCGCAGTGATCAATTTTTTTAAATTTTTTGAGTGAAGCTTTTAACACTAAGATCGATTTTGGAGGCCTCTTTGGTAAGGGTAAGGCGAAGAGAGAGAACTATTTAATTTGTAGGTAGCGATAGCTAACAAGCTATTGGTATTTGGTAGGTAATATTGTCATGCGCCGATTGAATCCAAATTTTGCCGAGCTATCTTAAGCTTGAGCGTGGCGGTCATAATGCAGTTTTTACATTTAATAAGCTATCAGGCATGGTATTCATAAGGTAGTGATTTACAAAATTACATTACATATTATATTATCATACATTAAAAATTTCAGAAATTTAAAAATTATGAACTAGATCAGTACGATTACAAATATTATGTTAGATTACTGCTGCATAAGATAGCTTAGGGAGATATTTTATAATAAAATATTTTAGAGGAAAAGAACACAATTTTTCGTGTAACTACAAACGTTTCTATAAAAAAATATATAATAATTGATTTTAAATTATTTTTAATACTCAAACGTTTTATGTTAATACTAAAATTTCCATGCGAGTATGTAAATGAAGTTTGTGATTATTATTGTAGTAATAGAAAGGTCGTGCGCTACTGTGATTGTTATAATGCTACCTTAGTGTTAAGGAAGGAAGTAACTACAGGATTATTCTAACATTCATATAATGATGTTTCTTTTAAAATTACACAAATATTTATATATAAATGGTAAGTATTAATTTAAAATTTGATAGCTATACGCTGGGTTGCTGTGCAATTTTAATTTGAAATTAATACTGCGTACAAAATATTGTAATTTAAAGTCTAGTCTTACAATTTCAGAAGTGGTGTTCTCCGCTGGGAATACCGGATTCGTTTAAAATTTACCGAACAACGAAAGTGTGCTATCGTAACAGGTGGAGTGATATATTTTACGAGATATATATACTTACCTTTAAAAGGGGAAAATTTCGTATATATTTATTGTCGAAATACAATCAATAATAAAATATCATATGTATTCTTCATACTGGCAAGATTAACTTTTAATACACTTAAGGCATGTTTATGGTGTTCAAGGTTTTTTGTTCTTTTACTCATATTTATAGTAACTTACTTTAGTTGTTGATCGTGGAAGGCACTTGTACCTTGCTTGTAGTAAGACGCGTGTAGAGTTCCAGTGAACATTTTACTACAAGTAAAGTTTCGATAATCCCCCGTTCATTGGAAAAATATTTAGTTTCACGACTAAAACCCGCGGGCGACATCTATACAACTTCGCTAAAAGCGTAAGCAAAATATGGTTAAATACAACGATTATTATAAAAATATTTTAATTTGTAATGCTCGCATTCAGGGGACATGGGAGGTAGTGTTTTGTCGCTCCGCATACATAGATAAGACACGTTCGCTTATGTTACAGATTACACGTCCAAAAGTCTGACATCAATAATTTGTGTAGGTTCTTAGTTTAATTTTCTTACAAAAATTTATAAAACGTTACAAAAATTAATCTAGGTTCTTTGACATAATGCATTCCGTAAGATGAATTTTATGAAATAGGTATTACGCAAATGTCGGCAGAGGGCGTTGCTAGCACATACAGTAAATATTCCGACCAAAATCCGACATGTTGCACACGTCATATCAGAATATTGACAGAAACGTTGTCAAACTTCAAACAAATTTTTTGTTTTACATTTACCATAAAGTTAATATACCTTTTTTTTTCGACGGGAAATGCATTGACGCATCCCGGGGGAATTGGGGCCTCCCCCACGACTATGTGGGGCTCGCTGCGGCCGTAAGGATGGTAAGTGACCGCAGTCCTACCCACTAAAACCCGTCAGTACTCTTCGTCTTCCCGTTGCCGAGTCGCGAGAACACGTGAGCTCTTAACTTAGCGGGATAGACAAACAAAGGCCTGAGCAAGAGAGATGTCACTATCAGTAACACTGCGTGGTAAAAAGAGACGTGTGATACATGACAGCAGCACTCTTTTTTTGACGTCCAGTCGGCACGTGCCGCACGTTGACAATTTAATCTCATAGAAATCATTCATCAATCAGTGTATACGTACACACAGATGAAACCAATTTCGGTTTCGTTTGACAGCTCGAGATTGTTGCTCTATTCCGCTAGGTATATTAACTTTATGACGTTTACTATCTGTGCTGGTGCTGCCTCTAGCGTGAAAACATTTCAGTGACATATCCTCCTAGTTCTTCACACTAAATAGGCTATTTGACGCATATTGCATTTCATTGAACAAATGCGTATTTCTAGTAGAACTTGGCCTAGGAAATCGTATTTTAGTGTGAGTTGTAACGTCATGCTAATTGTTATAGTACTACGTAACGCGCTGGTGAACTGGGTTCGAGTGTATTCAGCCACAAACAAAAATAATTTACAATAGTCATTAAAACTTTCTTTATGTATATGTTACGCTCAAAGACCGAAATCGCTCAATGAGCGAAAAAATGGCTTACAATGCGTTGCGCGTTGTGGTCACAGTGAAACAGCCACGACACGAACTTCACGTCGTGGCCACGGCCACGGCCACGACGCGTTCTGGCAAATGGCAATCACCGTAAAATACCATAACGCGAAATTCGTGTCGTGGCTGATATGCTATTCGTTTTTCTTGATTTGTTCTTGATTGATTAATCGTCCATAGGTATGGAAGAATTTTAAATTACCACGCACTACTACATTTTTTTTTCTTTTACTAAATCCCTGCATAACGTGTTTTTTCATTATTATTTGAAAATATCCATAGTTCCATAATATCCGTGCTAATATTATTACTGTCTGTCTGTCTGGCGCAACGTGTTATTGTTTGTTGTTGTTTTTTTTTAATATAAGGTAATCTGATCTTAATAAATTATAAAAATTTTGCTTTATTTTTATTTATATAATTTAAATATAATACTACTAGTTGATGCCCGCAACTACGTTGCGCCAGACATACAGTAATAATATTAGTACGTATAGTATGGAATTATGGATATTTTATAAATAATAATGATAAACACGTTATGCAGTGATTTAGTAAAAGAAAAAATATATTGTAGTACGCGTGGTAATTCAAATATAATCTTCCATACCTATGGACGATTAATCAATCAAGAACAAATCAAGAAAAACGAATATCATATCAGCCACGACACGAATTTCGCGTTATGGTCTTTTTGTGATTGCCAGAAGGCGTCGTGGCCGTTTTCATTAGAGACACGACGCAAATTTCGCGTCGTGGCTGTTTCACTGTGACCACAACGCGTTGTGAGCCATTTTTTCGCTCATTGAGCGATTTCGGTATTTGAGCGTAACATATACAAAAAATAAGATTATGCTTAAAAATCGTACCAGTATAATATTTTTTGAGTAAAATGATTTATTTTTCAATTTTTTTGCCATTTTCGACTCGAACGTTTTGCACTCAAACAAGGTATCTTTAAAAAATATTTTGAATATCAATTTAAAAACAATGTTCGGTTTTTTTTGTTCTAAGTCCCGACTTTTGTTCACGTAGTAGGTATATATAAACTCTTTGACTTCACTTAAATAATATAACCCAAATAATGTGAAGACACATCACACAGCATAATGGAGAATTTAAAAGGCGTAATCATCAATTAACATATTTGTGGGTTTCTACGTTTTAAAATAATAAAATATTAGTTTTTTGCGTGAAAAGGAATTATTGTCAAACGATTAGCATGAAAAAAGTACCTAGGTCAAGTAGCCTATTCAGTTCGCTATTCAAAACTCTTAACAATGCTATAAGATTCCATTTTCAACTTTCAACACGCTTAAATGCCATTCTATTTCTTCTTTCTATAAGTGACTGCATTTACAATTTTAACTTGGTACTTGGTAGTAAAATATGTTAAAAGTACTATTATATAAAAATACTACTTGTATACATTAACGCACAAACATTTTTGTAAATTTAAAAGCGTCTGTGGATATCTGAGTGCTAATTTGTATGTAATTATGTTTTAGCTTACCTTACTGTTTTATTACAATTAAAGTTCTACTTAAATAAAATTTATACATCATCTAGTTTTTTTTTTAATACAACGGTATAAATATTTAAAAAAAACTGTATGATCTCATGCTGCACTTATATTAATTGAATGTATATTTCGTAGTAGTAAAATTACAAGATAATTTAGAATGTTTAGATGTAATAGCATTACTATACAATAATTATATTGTTGCTTGCAAAATTAAAAAAATATGGAGTAAAAATGAGTTATCTTAACGTAAAATGGTTTGTATAAACATTTTGAAATCTCGTATATTATATCTTTCATTTTGTATTCTATAACGTGAAGTCGTTTTTACACCACATTTTTCAGAACCTGGTAGTTGAGGAAGGCGTGTATCTCGCAGAATAAGCCTTACTCCCCAAATCCTATTACAGGGTGATGTTATACCGGCTTTTTGATTACGTAGCTGTTTACAGTCTACAGAAACCTCAGGCTTACCATTCTGCAGGAGTTTTAGGAGTAAGCAATGCAAAGTGTACGGTCGAAGTGTATGAAAGAGGCATGAATAGCGAGAAAGTTCTGGGGTATTTAAGACAAATGTGTAGTAAATACTCCATTAGTAGTCAGTCTCAACAGGAAACATAGCATGACAGATCTCGAAACTCTGTCGTTATGAGATTTGAACAATTATCATCCTAAACTGTTACAAGAATATATCTTACATTAAACTATTTAAAAAAGTGACAAATACAGTGATGCTTGTGATATAATACGCTTAAACACTAAACTACGCTAATTTAAATCGCAAATTTTAATCACCGGTGCAGATTCCTATTAGCTACAGCAATAAATAACGTAACTAGTGTCCCCCTTATAAAGGTATTTATATTATAAATAATAGCTTAAAATTATATGTTTTACTTGCTTATTTATTTTATGTACAACTATTTAAAACTAGTAGGTAAAATGGAATAGTCATTTCGCGTGCACGTTTGCCGGGCGATGTGTGAATAAGTGTGATCGTAGAAATTTCGATGATTACAGAATTAAAACTCAAAAGGTGGTACTCAATAAATCAATCAAGTATATTTCATTTGAATATAGAGGTAATATTATGCTTGTAAATAAATTTCTTGCAATTATGAAGATTATGTCTTGTAATGTCATATGAAAATGGTTTTGGTGCCTCACTCAGAGACAAATATTATTTACTAAACTGTAATTAAATGAAGATTTTGACATAAGCTCCATACATTTAATCTGTCAAACGCTTCATTATTATTATTCGTGTCCGAGTGCGGTAGTTGCTATAATAAGTAAGTAATTCTTAAAAACGTCTCCAAAAAGGTTCCAAAATGTTTTGAGGACGGCATTATATTTTTATCGGGAATCATACTCGTGTGATTACTCAATAATTATTTCGACAATCAATTACACTACAGCTACATTTACTAAGTTATTCTAATTGATATTAAGCATCAGTTTACACGGAGATGGGACGAGGCCCGCCATTTTATAGCGACTTGGTAATTTATTAATAAATCGCCGCATACAAACTGCCGTGCCACATCGCGCCTCGGTGTGCACTGACCCTAACACAAATAACTTGTGTAAAGGCAAATCAAATGCGTCTTCTAAAATTAATTTTAGTGTTAGGCCTCTCAACAACGACGATATGTTTAACTTATTTTAGAATTTACCATTAATTGATTTATTTTCCTACGCGCCTCAGTCTTCACGATCGTTTTTAGGGGTTTCCTCCGATTTTAACCTGAAATTAATAAACCGCTGTTCAAATTTATTAACCCCTCCAATTGATTTAAATAAAGTTTTAAAAATAGTAAAAAAATAATATATCGAACATTTTTAAACGCTCACATCACTGAGATATGTAATTTGTGTTAAAATATCCGGCATTATAACCAATTAGTTCATTTACGATACGCGGCTGTCACATACTGACAAAATATTCATCAGTTTATATCGATACACTGAGAATAATGAGATACAAAGTTAGTTTCGAAGTAATAAAAATAAATGCTCAGTAAAAGTAAATTCATATTTAAAATGAAAATTTCATAAAATCGAAATAATTTTTCTAATTCATACTTAGTATAAAAATGTACTAAAGGGGTCAATTCTTACTAGCACAGAGTCAAAACACATCAAAGCAAAATTTAAATAAGTAATAAAGCAAATTAGTTCACACCCTCATGCATTATCTTATTTAAAAAAAATAGATGCGTATAATTGTAAGCACAGTGTTTATTGCATATCGTAATCTATTGATATTTTATAATATTGCTAATTATAGATATCACAATTTAAATCCTAGAAGTATTTTACGGAGATATTTAAAAATATACTGCAATTTGAACGTCACGCTAAATGAAAAAAATTAAGAGCCCATATGACCCTAACTTGACTACATACATTAAACCTAGATCTCAAAATCTGTAAGGTCTAGAAAACTGATTTTTTGACACAAGTAACTTCAGTTCATAAAGATTAAATGCTCAAGGCGAAAACACGATTACTCAAAAAATGCTTAATAGTTTCTTTTTTACAAAAAAACCTTGTTTTAGACACATTTTTGCTTGGATCTTCGAAGTTTGCTGTCTTTTCTTTAATATTTTTTAATATCTAAAAAGGTATTGATAAAACCTACATTTGCTCAAAACACTTTTTTCATAATCATTATAGTTCGTCTTTTATTCAAGTAAAACTAACTCGGCGATGATTCCGCGCCGTCCTTTTTCACCTGGCATATGAAAGACGGGCGTGAGTGTGAAGAGAGAAGGACGATGATGGATTTTTAGAGTCAGGTGAGCTCTTAAGTGAAAAATTGTAAAAAAAATTGCAGTGAAAATATTATTACAATTACAGCTAGTATAAAATTTATTCCCTCTAGCATAAGAAGGATGTGTACACTGTGTAGTGTGTAGGTTAAATAAAATACATACGTTAAAATTACTTTAATGAATCTGACTTAGGTGCGTTTTGAGTCTGCTAATATTAATATCTTACGATAATAAGCTATTTATAAACGCAAGTTCGTAGAATACGTTTGAAGTTTTTAAGATAATAATAATCGTTAATTTATTTTAATAGTTCTAAGTTATTTTTAATAATATATGATTAGTTTGACAAAAGCAAATAAAACGTAAATAAAATAATTAATGTCTACACTTTAATGTCTTTAATTTTTAGGGTTCCGTACACAAAGGGTAAAAACGGGACCCTATTACCGAGACTTCGTTGTCTGTCCGTCTGTCTGTCTCCAGGCTGTATCTCAATAACCGCTATAGCTAAGCTTCTGAAATTTTCACAGATTGTGAATATCTGTTGCCGCTATAACTACAAATACTAAAAACAAAATAATATTAATATTTAAGGTGGGCTCTCATACAACAAACATGATTTTCTTAGCCTTTTTTGCTCGATACAAATAATGGCAACAGGTAGACTTGAAATTTTCACAAATGCCTTAAATATATTATGTGTACTTTAATAATTGATAATAATATTCAAATAAAATGAAAATTTAAGGGGGGCTCCCATACAAAACACGGTACGGAACCCTTCGTGCGCGAGTCCGACTCGCACTTGGCCGATTTTATTGGCCTTTTTTTTTTTTGCTCTATATCAATAATGGCAACAGGCAGGCCCATGATATTTTCACAAAGACCTCTTTTATATGTTTACTTGAATAATTAATAATAAGATTAAAATTAAATAAAAATTAAAGGGGGCTCCCATACAAAAAAACACATTTTTTGGCCTATTTTTACTCTAAAACGGTACGGAACCCTTCGTGCGTGAGTCCCACTCGCACTTGGCCGATTTTTTTAGTATAATTCGACGCAAAAATTTGTCGGTAATCCAAAATTATGGGGTCTTCTATACATAACTAATTATTTACACATGTACGATGATATAAAAAGCAATTTTATTCGTAACAAAATGTCAAAATTAATTTTAATGATTTTAAAATACCGCTGCCTAAATCTTGGTTTGCTTCGTATGAGTACTACGTAATACGTATACATTAATAAGATTTAACATTAACATTTTGTTGGAGTTAAGACGGGAGATCACAAATGATTCTAAGCTTTAGCGATTCACGTCGTCAAGTGTGAAATTATTATGCATTAGGAACAATTTGGATAGCGAACGAAAAACGAGCGAAGCCGCAGCTTACAACTATGAGAGCAAAGCCACACAGGCCACAGCTCAGCTTTTAAGTGAGACCGCACCGGCGACACTTCGCTGCAACGGAGCGACACGACACGTCACAGCCAAATATTCTTTCCATGAAAACGTATGAGCTAAGCTGCTCTTCGCGGCAGCGGCGCTACGCGACATAAAACACTGGAACGTAAAGTGTCGCGTCGCTCCGCTGCAACGTAGTGTCGCCTAGTGCGGTCTCACTTAAAAAAAAATAATGCTGCGTTGCAGTGACGCTGACGCGCGACAACGCAATACAAGGCGGTGACAGCGCGTCATTCGTCCTACCACTTCATCCTCCGTCAACTTTGAAACAACGCATCAATATTCTCAAACATGCAGCTGCGTCACTCTGGCCTCGCTCCTACAGTTCGCGTCGCCGTGTGCAGTCCTAGTGTTTGACGTAGGAGTAAATGACGATGCCGGCTAGTATGAAACCGAATGTGATGGTGAGTGGCTTGTATAGTGACCTCTTGAGGGCGTGCCATCTCTCCGCGTCCCTCGCCCGCTTCTTCATGACGGACACGCGCTCGGCGAGCTCGCGCGTGCGACGACGACGCAGCGTCTCGGTGTTCTCGCCGCCGCTGAAAATTATTTTTTTTAATATTAATATCTATGGACGCTTCACACCACGTCAGTCTGGCCCGGGAGAAGTACCCGAAGGATTTGTGTTCATCGTCAGCCCGCCTAGTGCATAGCTTACTCGGTTTGAATAAAACAGGGCACCGTCGTCGAAACCGGGAGGCATTATCATTGCGATAATATTTTTTTTAAATGGGCATTGGCCCGCCACACATTTTCACCGTTGTATCTCCTGTGTCGCCAGGATCGACAGCGGTATCCAACCACGGAAACCCGTCGATATGATCTCAGGGAGCCCGAGGGATGTGCTAAAAAGCTGTCTCCGGACCCGCAAGAAATTTAATCAGAATAACTTATCAGCAGTAGAAATTATTCCAATTTTCCTTCTCCATACAAAGCGGCAAACAGCACAATGTTGCAATGATTAAAATAACTAAAGGGGAAAAACACTGGGAGCAAACAGATTCCAATAATGGCTTGCGGTCAAGTTTGTTGAGAGCGCTTTGACCCCTCATACCTCTCGGGCTGTTGTGGTGCCTCATCGTCCTCATCATCAGCTGACGAGGAGGCGGTGTCTCTGGGCGGCGGCGGTGGAGGTTCGTCATCATCAGACCCTGACTCCTCGGGAGACCCCGTGTAGTTGAGGTTGCCTAGAAAATAAAAGAGACATATTATAAATGCGAAACTGTGTCTGTCAGTCTGTTATCTCTCCGCGCTTAAACTGCTGAACTAATTTTGATAAATATGGAAATAATATGAGTGCCGGGAAAAGACAAAAGTTGCGGGCATAAACTATTCAATTATTTTGTTATAAAACGGTTAGGTCTATTTGTTTGTGTCCCTGACCCCTGTAAAATTGATGGACCGATTTTAATGCAATTTGGCACAGATATAAAGTAAACCATAAGTAAGTTAACATAGGTTCGTACGCGCTAAACGAATTAATGCGCAAAAGAATTTGCCAACTAACAACATCCATGTCATAAACTTAATGTGTACGATAATTGTTAATAACTTATATACTAATTTATTAATTGAAAATACCAGAAATAATGTTAAAATGTGAATGAAAAAGTGCACTATGAATTAACTTCATTGGATCAAATTAAATTAATTATTTACACGCGCGACAAATGCTTTCGTATTGTGTCGTGTTGTCCTTCCTAAGTAAAGGACATGACACAAGGTCACAATATGTTATATTATTATGGACTGTTTCTAGAAAACCTTCTGTTGTCACATTATGTGGACTAGAAGACGAATCTTATCTAATACTATATTGCAATGCAAGAAATTGAAATAATAGTTAAAAATATAAATTAAATATTCAAGGTAAAAAAAAAATACAAAAAAATAATACATACAAAAAACACAAATCCTATTTTTGCTCTATAATGGTACGGAACCATTTGTGCGCGAGTCTGACTCGCACTTGGCCAATTTTTGAACTCACCGAGTGAGGCACTATTGGGTATGGCTGGGAGCGGTCTCGCTGGCGCCTTGGAGAGGCTTTCGGCGCGCGGGGGCGGCGGGGGCGGAGCCTCCTCCTCGGCCTCCTCAGCCACACTCGAGTATATGCTCTCCTCCATCTTGCCGTCTTCCTTCTGTTAATAAAAGCACATAACATAACTAGCTGTCCGGGCAAACGTTGTTTTGCCATACAAAGTATTTCGCCCATATTATTTTATTGAAGTGACTATAATAGTTGGGGAGGGGAAGAGGGGATTTTGGGACAAGCTCGAGCGTGTCAGATTAAGCTTGTATAGGCTTCCGACTAGTAATCATGGTATAGTAAGCAGATTTCCCACGTGGTGGGTTAATTTTTTTTTTAAATATTGAAATGTCATCGGATCTGTGAGATTAAGATAGGGGTTTAGTAGATGTTTAGTATACCCCAAGAAGCTTCCATATACAGCACTGACGATTCAAAGTTAGATAACCCTGTAGGGACATTTTAAAATATAAATTTTAAAATTTAAAATTTACCTAATTAAGCAATTAACTGAATATATTATTTTCTTTTTCAAAACTTTAAAATGGTTGTAGTTTCTGAACCTACCGCTAAAATAAAAAACGCTCTTATTATTTTTTTATCAGTTTTACCTAATGTAAAAAACCTACTAGGTCACCATGACGCTCGAGTGACTACACAAATAGCACCCTCCCCTCCCCTACTATAAACAAGTATGTCACCATGGCAACGTCCATCGCTATCCCGTCACACAAACAATGGTCGCCGTCGGTCTCGAGTTGTAATAATTTACTATTATTTATTCAACAAATGCACTTCTATACATATTATAAAACAAAGTCGCTTTTTTCCCTAATGTCCCTTTGTTCCCTTTAATCTTTAAAAGGACGTAAATCATGCGGAATTCACGCGTAACTTCGGCCTAGTGTGTTTAGACACTTACATAATATTGTACGAAAACTGCGCGGTTCTGGAAAATATATTACATGCACACGGATTGAATAGATAACCTCTTTTATTGAAGTCGGTTAAAAAGTGCTTTAGACCGACTTCCTTAGCTCTATCTACGAGTATGTATTTTAGAAACAATAGCAACTACCTATGAGAGGGAGAGGAAAAGAAAATGTGCGCGCGCACCCTCCCTTGCCCTTTTTTTTTTTTTTTTTTTATAAAATAAGGGGGCAAACGAGCAAACGGGTCACTTGATGGAAAGCAACTTCCGTTGCCCATTCACACTCGCAGCATCAGGAGAGCTGCAGGTGCGTTGCCGGCCTTTTAAGGGGTAATAGGGGAGGGTAGGGAAGGGAATAGGGGAGGGTACGGAAGGGAATAGGGGAGGGTACGGAAGGAAATAGGGGAGGGTAGGGAAAGGAAAAGGGTAGGGGATTGGGCCTCCGGTAAACTCACTCACTCGGCGAAACACAGCGGAAGCGCTGTTTCACGCCGGTTTTCTGTGAGGACGTGGTATTTCTCCGGTCGAGCCGGCCCATTCGTGCCGAAGCATGGCTCTCCAACTTATTAATTATTACTTATTACGAAGCAATCTTAACGTCAAAACCGTCCCGCTTCGTCAAGGGGGCTGCTGTCCGTAATTATTGCGTTGCGACGACGCAACGCGCCGTGTGGACTGGCTCTTACACCTCAAATCAAGCGTTCCATAAGAAGTTTCACTTCAACAATATCAAATAAGACCAATAACACAATATACAACACAAGGAATAATACTTTAAAGTATTATTACCTTGTGTTGATATTTTGAGTGTAAAAATACCACTAGGAAAAAACAGGCGACGCTCGGTTTGTCATTGATCTACAATCAATATTTTTGCTGTTATATTAGTTGATTCGGCCTTCGACACAATTAAGCGTTTAGACACAGGGGTCAATATTTATTGAAGGTGGGAATTGATCGGTAGTAATTGTTCGTCTTATTAACTTGTAAGTGATGAGTCATCTTTAACTTAATTTTGGAAAAATATAAATAATTATATTTTAGAAATTGTACAATATTATAATTGAAGTCGTAAGTGGATGAAGTGGGTCAAAAATTGTGTTTTTTGTATTCCCTTAATTTTTATTTTATTTTAATATTATTATTTATTATTAAATATTAAAGTACACATATTATAACTAATGACTTTGAGAAAAAATCAAGTAAGTACCTACCTGTTGCCATTATTGATATTTTATATAGAGAAAAAAAAGGCCAAAAAATCACGTTTGTTATATGGGAGCCCCCTTAAATATTAATTTTATTTTGTTTTAAGTATTTGTTGTTATAGCGGCAACATATATACATAATCTGTGAAAATTTCAACTCTCCAGCTATTACAAGCTGTAGCACACATATATCAAATGAAAGGGCTTGAAAAGCTGAACATTTTATTGTATGACGTAAAATGTCTAAACCGTAGGAGAAAAAGTTAACGAGGGTAGAAAGTAAAAAAAAAAAACACAAAAAAACACGATGTATTATTGCATAAATTTATAGTGTTGCTAATAAGAAATCACTTCTGTTAAGTAATTGTATATGGCAAACTTGAGGAAAGTGTTATATTTAAGTATATTGTTTCATATTTTAAAGAAATGTATGAGAAAACAATAAGATGCTAAAAATCGAACCTTTCCCTTATTTTATTTTATCGTATATACTATATTATCACTTTGGAGTAGTTGTTTATAATTGGCAATACTAACGAATCGTGCAAAAAAACACAATGTTTTATTTTTCACAAAAAATACAAAAAAATACAGCCTGTATTATTGCATCAATTTATAGTGTTGCTAGTAAGGAATAACTTCTGGAAAGTAATCGTACATTTTTTTTTACATAAAATACCATTATAAGTATTTTATAATATTACAATCTAGCCTAACTAAGACTAATTTTACATTAACTTAATCTGCTAGGTAGAGTATACTAAGATTGTGTCCATCAACACTTTCTTAAAGTCTCTATAAAGGAGAATACACATTATTGTTTGTGTTCGTCACAGTCACCTTACGTTTTTCACACTGATTTTAGCACTAACTCAAAAAGTTTTGTCCTTTTCAGTCTTCTAACTAAGTCCGTGTTGTTGAGGAGCTGGATGGCCTCGACATTCACGTGATGGTGAAGTCTCTTTTCGTGGGCTTCGGCGTATCTTTTTATAACTGTAGAGACCATATCCACATTAAGGTCCCGATGTAGGTCTTCATTTCTAATGTACCAGGGTGCATTCACAATTCCTCTGAGTACTTTGTTTTGGAATCTTTGTATCATCATGGTATTAGTCTTTTTGGTACAGCCCCATAGCTGAATACCATAAGTCCATACGGGCATAAGGACTTGCTTATACAAGAGTATTTTATTACTGATGGATAGGGATGACTCTTTCCCAATCAGCCAGTACAATTTCCTATAGCGAGGGTCCAACTCTTCGCGCTTCTTTTTGACATGAGCTTTCCAGCGAAGCTTTGCGTCCAGGGTAATGCCGAGATATTTGGCGATGTTTTCGTGCGGTATTGCAGTATTGTTAATGAATACCGGGTTATACTTTGGTCTTTTATTCGTAAAATCAACATGAACTGATTTTGTTTCATTTAGCTTTATTCACCACTTTTTCGTCCAGTCATATATGGTGTTAATAGCTTTCTGAACTAAGGTTTTATTATTTTTCCATACATTTCTTAAAAATATTAAACAATATACTAAATAAAATACAACAATTCCTTACCAGCAACACTATAAATTGATGCACTAATTACAGGATATTTTTTTGTGATTTTTTTTCTTACCTTCTACCCTCGTTAACTTTTTTCTCCCATGGTTTAGTAATTAGAGATTTTTCGTCATACAATAAAATATTTAACTTTTCAAGTCCATTCATTCCGTATATGTCTCAAAGTGCTACGAGGGCTGCTATTTATGTATCCGGAATTAAAAAAAGAAACAAACATATATCATTTAATATGGTTTTATTGTTTTTCAAAATATTCGCCGCGATGATCGACACACTTTTGCATACGCTGGAACCAATTTTCATAGCACTTTTTCCATTCTGATTGAGGTATCTCCAAAACGTGCATTTTGAACGCATCAACAGCCTCTTCGCGGCTCGAAAAACGTTGACCACGTAATTTGTTCTTCGCGTATGGAAATAAAAAGATATCGTTAGGTGCCAAATCAGGGCTGTACGGCGGATGACCAGTCAATTCGATCTTTTGACCCTCCAAAAACTGAGTTGTTTCAGCTGAGGTGTGACAGCTAGCATTGTCGTGATGTAATATGATTCTGCGTTGTCGGTTGTCCTTTCTTATTTCTTCAAAGACTTCTGGTAAACAAATGGTCGTATACCATTCAGAATTAACCGTTTTACGATTCTCTAATGGCACTGTAGCCACATGTCCATTAATTCCAAAAAAACAGGCGACCATTTGCTTCAAAGTACTTTTTGCACGAGTAACTTTTGTTGGTTTCGGCTCATCTTGGAACACCCACACCGTTGACTGTTGTTTAGTTTCGGGGTCATATGCATAGATCCAAGATTCATCACCTATGTAGATATTATAAACGGCTTTTGACGTACCACGGTTGTATTTTTTTATCATTTTTTTGCACCAATCGACACGAGCCCGTTTTTGATCGATTGTCAAGTTGTGCGGAATCCAACGCGAACATATTTTTTTTACAGCCAAATGTTCGTGTAATATCTTATGTATGCTCGTCATACTTATGCCTAAGGACGCCTCTATCTCGCGATATGTAACATGACGATCACGCATTATTAGTTCCCGCACAGCATCTATATTTTGTGGGACAACAGCTGTTTTTGGGCGACCTTCTTTATTTTCATCCGTGAGCATAGACCGCCCACGATTAAACTCACTGTACCAGTGATAAACAGTGGTTTTAAATGGTGCTTCATCTCCAAAAGTTGCGGTGAGTTGAATAAAGCACTGTTGTTGATTTAGCCCACGCCGAAAATCGTAGTAAATCATTGCACGAAAATGTTCACGCGTTAAATCCATGGCAAATGAAGACACGCAATTTTCAAAATGACGCCACAATGGAAAAATAATTGACAGTCACATGAAACAAAATGTATTCTTCAACCAAAGAGTTCTATTTTCAAATGTTGTAATTACTTTTTAAATATTGTTCTTGTAAGTGGCCAGTTCCGGATACATAAATAGCAGCCCTCGTACATTAGTGGGTACGAAGTGCCCTTCCTTCTTAACAAAATAAATCCGTTGACATTAATAATTGTCACTTCTATATTTACACAAAATTCTGTACCGAATACATGCATAAAGTATGCATGTATTCATGTCACATTCGTGGACAGTTTATTTGACAAAGTTCTATTCCTATTTTACGTTAACCAAAAAAGGGAACAGCTCAGGGCAATTGAAGTAATAGGTATGGGAACACGGAGCACCCTTGTACACGTCCAAAATAATTTATTTAGATGTGTCCTTGAACTCAAAATGTTTGCGAAACTTTCCAATAATCGACTTAAGTTGATGATTAATCATTATACAACTTTTAGACCTTCCAGGTTACATGTTTACAGATGTCTACGGAAAATTACTGTTACAACGGAAAAAGTAAGTTGCTTTGTCCTTAATATGTAGATACTAAATTATTTTTTTCAATGCATTCAAATTGGTATACGAGTTATATTGAGAAGGTCAGCCATTTGTGAATAATGTAATTATTAAGGCTGCATTGTCGACCATAGTATCGGTAACTGTAATGTGCTTTTAATGGTGTGTACGTATGTAATTACAGTACCTATCGTCACGCTTGTGTGATCGATATCTTGACGTCCAACGTGTTTTGGTACAAAAATATGTAGGTATAATAAATATTAAATTCCAAAACTTACATACGAAAGTAATAATATATTCCAAAGTAAATGTACCAAAGAGGTAAATTGAGTGGTTTTCTCAGGAATTTATAATCTAAAAATCTTCCTAAACCCAAAGACATGGCAGGTAAATTCATAGACATTTTGTCAGTTTGGTTAGTAAAAAATCTGTACCTTATCCGTTGTATAAACTACTGGCTGAGTGACACGAGTCATAATTTTTTTTTGGGTATTTGACGCCAGTAATGACTAAACATTTCGAAAGGTATGGATCCGCCACTGCTAGTGAGTGTGTCAAATTATAGTCACTCTAAATTTTCAAATGCGCATCGCATTTACAAAGAAAGATGTGGTCATGGTACGTCTGTGACTACGCTAAAAAATTCTATAGAAAGACGACACATTAATAAAAAAAGCTATGCCATCCTTGAACCCCTAGTCAACACGTTTTGTAATGTTTTTTTAAGAGCACAGCCGATCGAAATGTATTGAATTTACATGACATGAGTTGAATGTCGACTTCACATTATTGAACGCTTATGTCAATTCCATACATTTTTGATCGGCGATTCTATAAAAAAAAACATAAAGAAAACGTGTCGGCTAAGCCCTACGATCTAGGTAATAATGAGACACGTACCCAATTGGGATCGAAGCGTTTCGCACCCTCAATGATCGCCTGGTACGAGAATCGTAGCTGGTCAGGCGTCTGGATCAGTCCCATGCGATCCCGCCGCATCTCCAGCAGGATCTGTTGGATGTTTACACCCTCCAGACCTTCCTTCTCGATCTACAACAAGGAGAAATTGTTTTTGAGTAACTTTAACTTTATGCCTTGGCAGCAGCCAGCAATTCAGGTTGCCACAGTGACATAAATGTTAGTCGTTGGTTACATGTTCAGTTTCTCATCAATCTGATTATGTACTTTTTAGCCATCGATCTGGCGTCAATCTCAGATCGATGGACTGAACTGATGCCATATTGAGCGTGTAACCTACGTCATAGGAATGGTTGACACTTTTGACATTAGTGACGTCTTCTGAACATGCACTGTGCACAATCCATGTGCATCAGAAGGATCCTCAGACACTGACATTTTCATGAGGGCGAAGATGCAAAACAACTGTTGGCGCCAAGGTAAGAGCGGTAAACACATTATCGAGTGCTCGGCCAAGGCGCTGTCTCGTCACTCTACTCGGTAGGTGTAATCAGGGCCTTAGAGTGGTTTCGCACGTGATGCGCCTGATCAGAATCTGGAGCCAGTGGAAATACAATCCGGATAGGCAGAACTATGTCACGATGTCGCCATAGTCACTAGTACTTACGATAACGAGACACGAGTCCACCAAGCAGAACGTCCCGGAGCGTCCGATTCCAGCGCTGCAGTGGACAATCGGGGGCCCCACGTCGGCCTCCAGGGCTCCCGACAGCCGCACCTTCTTGAGGAACTCGAGGAAAGCCACAGGCGATGACGGCACTCCGAAGTCCGGCCACGTCGTGTAGTGGAACTGTATCACCTCGCGACTCTCAGAACTCTCCATGTCGAAGATCCTTTAATGCGAATAATAACAATTGAAAATAGTCTTTACTCTATACTATCACGAAAATACATTATAGTTATACCTTTATACAAAAAGTTGAAACTGTTTAGGAAAAAAACGTTTTTAAGGTTCCGTACCCAAAGGGTAAAAACGGGATCCTATTACTAAGACATCGTTGTCTGTCCGTCTGTCTGTCTGTCTGTCTCCAGGCTGTAACTCAAGAACGGTAATAGCTGAAATTTTCACAGATTATTTATATCTGTTGCCGCTATAACAACAAATACTAAAAACAAAATAAAATTAATATTTAAGGGGGCTCCCATACAAAAACACAATTTAAGCCTAATTTTACTCTATAATGATACGGAACCCTTCTAATATAAGATAAGTCTGAATCGCACTTGGCCGATTTTTTGTATTCTAACGTATAGAATAGTATGTATAAGAAATACTATTCTATGCATTAGTATAGAATAGAATGGATAAGAAATACAAAAAACCGGCCAAGTGCGAGTTGGACTCGCCCATGAAGGGTCCGCAGCAGCAATAAGGTTTATTTTTATGAAATTAAAAGGGTTTTGATTTATTTTTATATTTCAGTTGATTTAATGAAAGTTAAATTAAGGTTTACCATTTATGACGTATATAAAAACTACTTATTTAGATCTCGTTTAAACCAATTTCCGTTGGTAGTTTTCATAGTAATGTACATCATATATTTATTTTAGACTTATCATGCGTCTACTTTAAAAGTTAGAGGGGGGGGGGGGGGGACGACGACGACGACACACATTTTACCACTTTGGAAGAGTCTGTCTCGCAAACTATTTAGGTTAGAAAAAAATATGTTAAAAACCTCAATATAATTTTTGAAGACCTATAGATACCCCACACGCGTAGGTCAGATAAAAGGTTGTAAGTCGCGGGCAACAGCTAGTAGTAATATGACAAAAAAGTACATAGGAAATACTATCAAATTCTTTCGAACTGTATTTTTCCTAGGGATAAATCCCTGTGCTGTAAAACCTCCATCAAGAGTCAAGACGTATCATCCTAATTTATTTATATGCAATTATTTATAAGAAAACAAACAGTTTAGCACATTATAACAACAATAAATAGTGAAGTAGCGCATATAAGCCAACAACGCAGATAAACTCATTGTAGTTTTTGCGGCAAGATTTCTTAAAATTATTTTGTAATATTATTGTATACAGTATTGAACAAAATAAAATAATAGGTTTTAATAAATAAATATTACAGTCACATGAAACAATGTGACACACAAGAAATAATCAGTGATCTAAGTTTAATTTCGTTCAGCATATTCATAAAATCAATCATAACACTTTTACAAAACATAGTACAATCATATAGCGCAGTGTTCGCATAGCAATATTCTGCAGTATAACGGAAATGTACAGTAACGCTACTAAATGCAAATTGACCTATATTTATGACAACAATCGCGCGCGCATTACTATCGCAGTGTTTCAATTCAGATTTTACAATAACGATTCCTTACAATTAAATATTAAAGGGCAGACAATGAGTGGACGTATTGCTTGATGGCAAATGCACCCTAAGATTAGAGCAAGACTCGAAATCTATGCATACTTTTATATTAAAGCTGAAAAGTTTCTTTTAACGTGCTTATCTCCCGAGCTACTGCACCGATTTTATGTAATTTGACACAACACTGCATTCTGCGAGTGATTGATTTGATTGATTAAACAAACATCCTTATCGCTGACTGACATTTAGCTTCCAGAACAACGCAAGCACTTCTGTTTTTTGTGCCATGGTAAATTTTCGCTAAAGCCGGCTCATGGCCTTTCATTATGTCGATATAGCAAAATTTTCACACATTTTATATTCGTACACACAGAGCGAAATATATCCCCAATCATTTATAAGAACAAATGTCATTCGTTCACAATTCACGTTGCTAGCGAATTGGTAGGCAAAAATACGCACATTTTGCTGATAAAGCGGTTTAATTCAGCAGCGCCGTTCAATAATAACTGTGTAAAAGTAACAATCATTCACACATGATATTTTATACAAGACATACATAAATTTTGTGCGTATTAAATAGAATGGTCATATCTGTATTTTTGCCATATCCTCGTCACATAATATTGACGGTACAAATTGATTCATATTCCTGTTACTGAGTGTCACATTGAGGATTTATTATTATGGTCAATGTCAATTTGCTTGACAACTTGAAGATGACGCCCGCAACTCCGTTGCGTTAAAATTCATTTATCGCTCGTGAACCGTACATTTTTCCGGGATAAAAGTATCCTATATCCTTTCCCGGTATAATCCAGGGGTCACCAAATGGCGGACCGCGGTCCGCATCTGGACCCCCGACCCACTGTGTGCGGACCAAGCATTTTCGAAGAACATAGTTAAAAATAAATTTCGGTCTCGACTTACTGATGAACATCTCTAGGATTGAATATTGACAATAGCTTGCACCTATTTCACTCCAAACATCAGAGAGATAATTACCTACGAAAATTGACACTTATCTTATCGATGTAAATAAATACCTTTATAAATTCCGTAATTACCTTTTTTTTTTAATGTGTGGACCGCGAAGGTCTCTTTATTTCTTAATAGGGACCCCGAGCGAAAATAATTGGTGACCCCTGATACACCTCAACAAAATCTGTTCAGCGGTTTGGGCGTGAAGAGAGACAGATATACACTTTTGCATTTATAATATTAGTATGGATAGCAATAAAAATTCGCTCACTCTTAGTATTGAATCTTAATGACTAATGCACATACAATAGTATGATTCATATGCAATGTAAAAATAGCATAATATTAAAATAGGAATTAAACAGGCAACCATTTCGGGCACTACAACTATTAGCAAGGCTAAATACAAAAAGCACACAACAGAAAATCTTAAAAATTATTTAGTCAATCGCATAGCTGGATTTTGTAAATGTGGGATTCCATCGCCAAAAATTTAAATGTTTACACAGCAACATTTCACGCTGTTGCTATATTTTTCTGTGAAGTGTTTTTCAACAATATATTATTAGACAAAGATAGCATTTATTGTGAATAACTTGTCTATTATGTGTACAGTGTAATGTAGGTAATACCCATATTTGTAAAAAAACTAAAATTCGTCATACATACATATTACATACATGCACAGCTAAATATAATGGTACCTTTTAATAAATAAAAAAATAATAACACATGACATGTTTACATTACAATGATAATAATTATCGCGTGCATCGAACTTAATTATGTTATCATCGGTTTCGAACAACGTCAAATGAACCAGCGACGATAATAAAAATTGCGTATGTATTGCTTATGTATTTCTGCTTAAGACCGTAAAAAACAAGCAATAACGCCAAATATCTGCATAATATACTTAGTAATTATGTTCAAGATTCCCAATTATAGTATTCTTAGAAACATTTAATTGTTTTCAATCGCAACATTATACTGGTAAATAAAATCCACAATTGCACAGCATTAAGTTTCAATCGGTTCATGAGAGCCTGTATACTTATGTACCTATGCAGTATACAGGCTGTATCTCATGAAACGCTGCATAAAATTATTATTTTAATGGAGCAATGTAGCTTCGTTCCTTATTCGATCAAACATCAAACTGGTGTTGTCTAATAGGCTAAACACAAGGAATATTGAATATATTCCAATACTACTATTTTAATATAACGCATTAAAATAGTAGTATCGAGTGGTGAAAACAAACATCTTGACAAACGGTGAAAATATAATCTTTTATTAAAATCCAGGGCCCTATTCTCGTGCTTCGAATGTCGATTCCATGACATGCTGTCATACTGCTCGAATCTCGTTCGTGTTCATCTATACTAATATTATAAAGCGGAAGAGTTTGTTAGTTTGTTTGTTTCTTTGAACGTGCTGGAACTACTGGTTCGATTTCAGTGTTAGATAGCCCATTTATCGAGGAAGGCTATAGGCTATATTTTATCACGCTTCGACTAATAGGAGCGAAGAAATAGAGGAAAATGTGGAAAAAACGGGGGGAAATTATATGAAAGGGCTTATTTGAACGCGCTCATCTCAGGAACTACAGGTCCGATAAAAAAATATCAGTGTTAGAATAGCCCATTTATCGAGGAAGGCTATAAGCTATATTTTATTTAGACTAATAGGAGCGAAGAAATACAGAAAAATGTGGAAAAAACGGGTAAAATAATTTGAAATGGCTTATCTCACGAACTACTGGAGCAATTAATCTATTTCTTCGCTTCTATTAGTCTTAGCGTGATAAAATATAGCCTATAGCCTTCCTCGATAAATAGGCCATCTAACACTGAAATAATTTTTCAAATCGGACCAGTAGTTCCTGAGATTAGCGCGTTCAAACAAACAAACTAACAAACTCTTCCGCTTTATAATATTAATAAAGTAAGTATAGATAGCGAGATGGAGCAACGTTATATAGGCTCCTGTTGCACGAAACCCTATAAATAGCACCATCATACGTAATACGGATAGGCGTGTTACGTTGTTACGTAACGCCAGGATAATTGATCACAATAGCTCGTTGGACTATATTGGTCATCAGGCATATTCATTCAAGACTGCCATTACTCATTGCCATAAACAATATGAACTAAAGTCCAAACGGCGAATAGAGGCATACAAAATGACAAAGTATGAAATTCTATACCTCATTATTTTGATTAAAGCAAAGGTTCCCAAACTTATTTTGTCTACTGCCCACATTGAGAACAAATTTGAAATTATGTTTTAGCGCCCCATTGTCTAAATTTAAAATTCATCCAGATTAAATAAATCACCACCCAATCCTCTACATAACGCCCCCATTTTTTTTGGGTCCCACATTGCCCCCTTTAGACTTCCACAAAGGGGCGTTATCGCCCATTTTGGGTAAGGCTGGACTTAAGTATGTACTAAGTTCTGTACTAAAGTACTCGAATGTTTTTTTGCTAATATCGAGACAAAAATTTACAACAATTTGTAAACAGTCATTAGTAACTTCGGTGAACCGTACATTTTGAAGCGATAAAAACTTTGAACGTTGCGGAACTATGCCCCGGAACGAGTGGGCCGGCACGACCGGATCAATACCCAGCCCTGGATTTATAAATAGGCCGTATAGGCCGCGGCCTAGGGGTGGCAGCATTCTAGGTGGGCGGCAGATTTCACACTGTATATTGCGAAAATAAAGTGGGCTACACAGAACACTCATAAAAATATAAATCCCACACAATGCCACAGACTTACAGAAACCTGCTTTATGTAAGCAACGCCACAGAATAATGTAACGGGTGTTAATAAACGGCCACTATAGCTTACCATTAAAATCTCTATAGTCTGTACCAAATTTCATCATTATCGGTTAGTATTATGGGATCGGTTGTTGCAATACCTATATGAAAATGATCGCTATTCCACGACACGGCAAAACGTCCGTCCGTTAAAACCTCCTAACAGATAACTTACAGCTACTTGTACGTACCTAAAGACCCTAGTGGTGTAGTAGTTGCAGTCTTCCTCGCTGATCTGTTCTATGGTCAGCTTGATTTCGTCGAGTACCAGTTTCTGTTGCTCACCGATACCGTACGGCCAATACCAGTGACACTTTATCTCGTTCTTCTCAATTATCTTGTTCAGCATGAGTATAGCGCGGCTGTTCTGTTCCCACACCATCAACCAGAAGTGACCGACGGTGCCCACGAGTGGCCCCTGAGTGAGAATGTACTTGCGGTTCGCGCGATCCATCTGTGGACAAAGATATGTTCCATATTGTTTAAGTAAAAGCATATCTACAGATAATCACCAAAACTCACCCAACTCCTCTCCATCCGTTTAGGCCTAATGATATGATTACACGTGCCGACTAGAGTGGGGACTGGGGAGACAGTTCCCTCGGTCGAGTAGGTACTCGGTGCTCACTGAGAGCACTGTCTCGCCAGTCGCCACTACTCGGTAGATGTAATCGAGCCCTTAGAACGTACCAAATAGCTATAAACATACACGAAACAGATAATTCGTGAAGCTACCAGCTATTAATTAATAAAAAAAATGCACGTGAATCATGATACTATGTTAAGAAAATAACTACGATCGCCGCAAACTTATTACATACTTGGTAACATTACCCTGGCACTCATTACTTTTACTTGTCTTACCAGTTAGTACCAGTCACCAGATTCACCATAAACCGCACTACGCGTCAGCGGAACTGCCGTGTAGTGCGGTTTAGCTATAGCTATGCAATTCCATACATATAGATTTTTTTATTGTATCGAGTCGCGTCGCTCCGCTGCGTTGCTGACGCCTTCTGCGGAGATACTATAAAACCAGCTATCCCCAACCCGCGGCCCGTGGGCCGCATGCTGCCCGCCGACGGAACAAAAAGTTTTCTAAGTTCCTGGGTCATGGATGTGTAATAAATATGTGTAATGTGTATCATATAATAAAAATCTTAAATATATGTATTATGTATAGTGTAAAAGTATTAAATATATTTCCGTTGTCTGGTACCCGTAACACAAGTCCTTCAGGTACTTACCACGGGACCAGACTGACGTGGTGTGAAACGTCCATAGATATTATTATTATTTCCAAGATAGTATTAATTTCATTGCAGAAAAGCATACCTACGAAGTACGAGTAAGTTCATAAAACATAAAATGTTATTATCATAATTAGATAAAAACAATTATAATGGCTAGCAAGTAAAACATAATAATGTAGCTTCACAAAATGTTGTAGGAGTTATTAAGCCTTAAAAGGAAATAATAAGGATAGTTATTATTGCCGTTAGCAGGTAACCTTGACCTGGATATTATAGCGTCGTTTTCCATGTGTTGACATTCATTAGAGATGTGCCGGATATCCGTATCCGAATCCATACCTATCTACCTATCCATACCGAAGTAGCTAGTAATCCGTATTTGTTGCTTTTAAGCGGATCTTTTACCTTATCAATTCTTAATTAAAAAGATCTTAAAGATAAAAAATTTAATACATAAGTGCATATTAACGAAAATCTGTTAAACTCCACTCACATCTACAGAATTAGTACTTAGGAGAGTTAACTTGTAATAAAGAGGTCTGTTTTGGGAAAAAACTATTCACCTATTATTCATCTCTTTGATCAATCTGTTTCAAAAGGACGATAAATTAGGCATAATTTAAGAAAATTTAAATCCGTAACCGTATCCGTATTTGTAGATCTTGGGAGTAAATAATCGTATTCAGATACGCATCCATGAACATAATTTCCACGCCAAGCGGACAGGAAAAAAGTCGACGTCTCCGATTTTGATTTAATATTATTTGAATATGTTAGGTATTACCTACACGTGTTATTAATACGTGTGCCAAATATTTTCGTAATACATTTATAATGTCTAAAATCTAGATTGAGAAAAGGGTTACCTCCCGTACTTTATAATAAAGTATTGTACGTTATTTAAGGTAATTGTACTCTGTACTTTATATTAATAATAAAGGGGTACTATTTAATCGAGTGGCTGTAAATTAGTTTTTGAGCGACTGACTGTGAGTGACGAGAAATTAACAGAACAGCAACTTACAAATTATTTATTTGAGTTACTTAAAATAAAAAATGAGCAGCTTCATAATATTTGAGCGACCTAATATCTGTTTGAGTGTTAGCGTTACGTCCTGCATTTTTTTCAATATTTGGAAAATGTATTTTTTATACTGAGCGGCATTTTATCTTAAATGAAGTGTTTCGAATACAAAAACCACTTTGGAAAATACACTAATGAGCAGAGTATAATGAGCTCACATTAAAACAAAAATAAATGAATACGAAACTATTTGATAAAACACTATTAATCAGGGATCCCTAGAACATTTTTTTTTATTACTATCAAGCAAAATTTTTGTGAGTAGCTTCATTTGGATAAAAAGAACAACAATTCTATCTGTGAAAAATCTCGAAAGTGGTAGCTAACAGAGATAGAAACGGATTTCATACTTTGATTTGATGATCCCAAAATAATACATATGTATTGTTCTATTTGTAGGAACTTCAATTATATATAACGGTAAAAGTTTAGAAACATGCCCAACGATTTAGGGGGGGAGGGAGGAGTGGGGGGGGCCTATACATATATAAATATATCTATTTATATATAAAAATCATTAATAAATTATTACATTACACAAATTATAATCCATAATGGAACGTCAAAGAAATGGGTAAAAATTTTAATGGCGACCTATAGCAAAAAAAACTGGCTTCAATTATGAATCGACGAAGTCCCCGCTATGCGGGGCTCTTACTTCTGGGTGGTTTACAAAAAATAATCACGATGGCTAAGGCGGGAGCTTCGCTGCGCTACGCTCCCTTCATCTAACCTTAAACATAAAAGTCGTATTGGGCCAACACGGAGTCCCTTAGACTTAGACTTTAGACATATTGATATTGTGAAACGATAGGTATATAGTTTTGGAATGATGAAATATTCGTCCCCCACTCACCGCAGCCTTGCGATGCCTTGAAAACACTTCGTAAACATCTTTTAAATGCGATTTTCTCATAAATGGGTCTCCTGACGGTGGGAGTGGACAGTGGTACAGGGGGGTTTTCCTCATCCAACCCATCTCAGTACCAAAATCGTTGGGCATGATTCTAAATAAAAAATAAGCTGGTTAGGGTTCTGTAAGCCTTACAGAACCCTAACCAGCTGATTTTTTGTAACATTGTCCTACAAATAGAAAAATCCATAATTAAGGACCATCAAATCAAAGTATAAATCACTTCTATCTGTGATAGTTATTCACTTTCGAGATTTTCATTAAAAACACGTATCAAAGTATAAAATATAAAACCTCAAAATTCAAATAGAATATCAGTAACTAATAATCTATACTAATATTATAAATGCGTCATGCTCTGTCTGTCTGTCTGTCTCGTTTTCACCCCAAAACTACCGAACCGATTGTAATGAAACTTTGTATACAGATAGTCTAAAGCCTGAGAAAGGACATAGGCTACTTTTTTACTGGAAAGAAGGGTTGTAAGGGGGAGAAAATGCGTAATTTTCTCTGTCTAAAGCCTGAGAAAGGACATAGGCTACTTTTTTACTGGAAAGAAGGGTTGTAAGGGGGAGAAAATGCGTAATTTTGCTCAAATTAAGTTAGTTCCAAAAATTCATAATAGATGGCGCCGTGCGTCTCCTACATCGCGCTGACGCTTGCTCAAACGTCTTTCTATAAGAAGTGGTATCTTCTTAAATTTGTTATTTCTTTTTTTACGTAATTTTTTTTATTATTATTAAAATTGGGGCCGTCTATGGACTGTTCGTCCATATCCTTTTGTTTGTTATTTAATTATTTAGATTTTTCGCACCAAGGATAATTGAAATAATACTATATATATATATATATATATATATATATATATATATATATATATATATATATATATATATATATATATATATATATATATATATATAACCAATCATGAAAAACTCAAAGCAGATATGTTACTACCGCGCGCGTTGTGAAGATTCATATAACGTGCCGCGTCTTGTCTTACCTAAATTAATTGAAAATGACGTCGTACGTGTTTCGAAAATGTACCAATTATGACTCGAAAGTAAACAAAACACATGGAATCTCTTACCACATGTCTTAATTGTAATAAATATCTCGATTATTTACATTTTCAATTTATTTTTTGAACAATCTGGAAAAAATCGAATTTTCGTCATAGCTCAGGCGAAGAAAGAGACAGCGATACGATTTGACGTTTAAAAATAGAACTGTCTCTTTTACGTAAATGGTTTTTCATATCTTTTGTTTTACTTATCTGTCAAATTTGTCAATGTTTGCAATTTTGAATTTGAAAATTGTTCGGAAGAGATTTAAGCCGGAAAATAGTATGGACGTAACATATCTGTATAAGTAGAATATCATTGGTAACAAGTAACAATCATGTGCCCTCACACCAATATAGATAACATTATTTTTTGGTAAAAAACATTACTTGTAAACATGTTTTGGGATTTAAATATGAAAAAATGACACAGCCCGTGATATATTATGTAAACACAATCCTATTTATCAATTGTAAAACACAAATTAATGTTACCTAAAAATAAGAATTTATCACAGCTATTTTTGTGATAACATTAATAACAATAATGTTATTATAGTTCAATGCATTTTTATAACATAATTTTATTATTAATATTAAGGACGCTATCACATTTTTTCACAAATATCAGCGATTTTCAGGTACCATTTTAAAGAATTAGGAGTCCCACTGCAAGAATATTTTGGTTTACATATCTGCTTTGAGTTTTTCATGATTGGTTATATATATATATATATATATATATATATATATATATATATATATATATATATATATATATATATATATATATATATATATATATATATATATATATATATATATATATATATATATATATATATATATATATATAAATATAAATATATATATATATATATATATATAAATATATATATATATATATATATATAACCAATCATGAAAAACTCAAAGCAGATATGTTACTACCGCGCGCGTTGTGAAGATTCATATAACGTGCCGCGTCTTGTCTTACCTAAATTAATTGAAAATGACGTCGTACGTGTTTCGAAAATGTACCAATTATGACTCGAAAGTAAACAAAACACATGGAATCTCTTACCACATGTCTTAATTGTAATAAATATCTCGATTATTTACATTTTCAATTTATTTTTTGAACAATCTGGAAAAAATCGAATTTTCGTCATAGCTCAGGCGAAGAAAGAGACAGCGATACGATTTGACGTTTAAAAATAGAACTGTCTCTTTTACGTAAATGGTTTTTCATATCTTTTGTTTTACTTATCTGTCAAATTTGTCAATGTTTGCAATTTTGAATTTGAAAATTGTTCGGAAGAGATTTAAGCCGGAAAATAGTATGGACGTAACATATCTGTATAAGTAGAATATCATTGGTAACAAGTAACAATCATGTGCCCTCACACCAATATAGATAACATTATTTTTTGGTAAAAAACATTACTTGTAAACATGTTTTGGGATTTAAATATGAAAAAATGACACAGCCCGTGATATATTATGTAAACACAATCCTATTTATCAATTGTAAAACACAAATTAATGTTACCTAAAAATAAGAATTTATCACAGCTATTTTTGTGATAACATTAATAACAATAATGTTATTATAGTTCAATGCATTTTTATAACATAATTTTATTATTAATATTAAGGACGCTATCACATTTTTTCACAAATATCAGCGATTTTCAGGTACCATTTTAAAGAATTAGGAGTCCCACTGCAAGAATATTTTGGTTTCAAATGAAAGATAATATATTCATCTCCACGTCTATACCATAAAATTGTTATAGCCACATACAAAATTTTCACATAAATACGTTTTAACCATCACAATAATCGCTAGAGATTAAAATAAACCGACCAAGTGCGAGTTGGACTCGCCCATGAAGGGTTCCGCAGCTGCAATAAGGTTTATATTTATGAAAATAAAAGGTCTTTGATTTATTTTTATATTTCAGTTGATTTAATCTTATATCTTTAAACGAGCAATTCTTGTATATATATATTACTAGCTGTGTGACCGAGCTTTGCTCGGTATCCGATGAAAATGACATTTTCTAGAAATGATTTCTAGCTAGATCGATTTATCGCCCCCGAAACCCCCTATATACTACATTTCATGAAAATCGTTGGGGCCGATTCCGAGATTCCAATTATATCTTATCTTATATCTTTAGAAGTTAGAGGGGGGGAGGACATACATTTTACCACTTTGGAAGAGTCTCTCTCGCAAACTATTCAGGTTAGAAAAAAATTATATAAGAAGCCTCAATATGATTTTTGAAGACCTATCCATAAATACCCCACACGCATAAGTTAGATGAAAACATTTTTTTTTGTTTCAGTTGTACCTACCAGTTTACCAGTTGTTTTAGTTGTAACTTGTACCCCTAATTTTTTTTATAATTTTTCCATTTTTGTATCAAAATCTTAATGCGGTTCACAGACTACATCCTCTTACCAAGTTTCAATAGTATAGTTCTTATAGTTTCGGAGAAAAGTGGCTGTGACATACGGACGGACATACAAACAGACAGACATGACGAATCTATAAGGGTTCCGTTTTTTGCCATTTGGCTATGGAACCCTAAAAAATGGGGTTTGATTAGGTACCATTATAGCTAAATACACTGAACTAAGGAAAATAAATATACAAAAAAATTGTTGCTTATTTAGTCCCGGGCTGTACGAATAGCTAAATATTTTATATAAAAATAAATAACATTTCCATTTATAAGAAAAATAGGAAACGCTCTCAAATTTCTTCATACAAGGCGCGCTGATAATGAATGTTATTTTGATGTCCTTAACGTTGATATTCGTACTGACCTGCTAATTTATGTAATAATTTTTGTGATAGCGTCCTTAATATAATTTTATTTTAAGCGGCCTATTACAACTTTTTTAAAGTTACCTAATATTAGCCTTTTGGCTACATATTAAATATTTTTTATCAATCACACAGAGGTAAAATGAGTCATGCTGTAATGTTTTTTTATAACAAAATTTACAAGCCAAGTTGAGAGTGTCTAAACACACTAGGCCGAAGTTACGCGGCGTAAATTACGCATGATTACGTCAACGCATACAAAATATGGATGGAACGCGACGGAGTAGTGTGTCATCGGTAACTTAAAATACATTGCGGGCATGCATACATGCGGAATTATCGCCGCATAACTTCGGCCTAGTGTGTTTAGACACTAAAAGGCACTATTCTATATTCTGACATACCTTGACCAAATTTGCATTGATGTAGTCTCCTTCACATCTTTTAAGTATGACACGGCTATGATCATACGGGTTGACATCTCTGTAGCGGTTCAGAGGTCTGTTTTGAGGCTTTTTCGCTTCTGTACATGTGTAGGGGTATAATTGACACTCGCTTCCAATTTTCTGTAAAAATAAGTGTGAACAGTTCAATAGCAAATGGAAAATATATTTTGTTATGAAATAACAATATCAAAATTAATTTGTAGCCTTAGCAAACAAATAAACAATGAGAATATACTCTGAAGTTCATGAAAGGAGTTTTCTCAGAAGTTCACTTTAGGTGGAGGGTTCTTCAAGATTACTCATAATTAGGAAAACTGCTTATTCAAGTACTTTTGTTGGTTTTTCTACTACTTTTTTAATGAGATTTTTTAAATGACTTTCAGAAATTACCATGTTTAAGATAAATTGTCATTCGGATGTGATTCTCTCGGCAATGCTAAATTCTAATTAACAAATTGGTTTAACTGTAACTTTCTTTTTATTTATTTGTCTTTACATTTTTTGGATTATTACTGTCTACTACAATATTATAACAGAATGTTTATAAATTTACACAAAATTACAAATATTTATATGAGGACCGTATTATAAAGTATTTTTTTAGGTTAAAGTTTGTAAGTATTTTTAGTAGTTTTAGGGTACCGTATTTTATGAACAGACTAGCACCCCGCCCCGGTTTCGCATCGGGTACAAAATATATTTTATTTTATTTTATTTTTATTTTATCAGGAAAACATACAGTGATTTGATTTACAATATACATATAGCCACTGAAAAAATGATTAAAATCGATTCTGCAGTTTTGACTTGTATTCATTATTGATCATGGACCTGTGGCCCGCATTGGTCAGTACCGCCGCAAAAGCTACTTCCCGCAATTTTTAATGTAATATCTTCGAAAACATTCATTTAAATCATATGATGTAAAGGGCCATATAGATCTAAATTAAATCAACAATGTATTTTTTTTTTGTCCTTTTGTGCTATCAGCAATCAGCTTTATGGAAGCTATAATCTGATGGAGTCGCTTTTAATAGGAGTAAGTGGATGTTGTTCCCTTGAACATCATTCCATGTCTAAAATCTGTTTCCTTTTAAGGCGAACAGTGTCTCCTGTAGTATTAAGGAGATTTTGCGCAAGTACATTTTTGTGTTCTGTAAGTCTGTTCTTATATTTACTGGTGTATGAATTTACTGTTTCCTTTATTGTATCTATTTGCAGGTGTTCATGGATTTCTGAGTTCCGAATAAACCATGGCGCATTTGTTAGAGTTCTGAGCACATTGTTTTGGAACCTTTGCAGGATTTCTATGTTTGAGTTACTTGCGGAGCTCCAGAGTTCTATGCCATAGGTCCAGATCGGCTTGATAATACTTTTGTACACAAGTAGTTTATTGGTCAAAGATAGCTGAGTTACGACCTATCAGCCACAGTAGGCCTTTAAATTTCATATTCGCTTCATATTTTTTGCTTTGATGTGCTTGGCCCATGTGAGTCGCTTGTCCAGGTGCATACCAAGATATTATACAGTCGCTTTTTGGCAGCACTTCACCTTCTAAGTGCACTGGCGAGCATTCTTTTCGTCTCAAGGTGAAAGTTATGTGTATAGATTTTGTGCTACTGGATTTTATTCTCCATTTGTTCAGCCATTTATTTATTTTGTTAAGTTGAACTTGGAGTTTTTCAGATGCCTTCTCGGGATCGCTATCACTAGCAAGGCATGCCGTATCGTCTGCAAAGGTAGCTGTTTCCACTTCTTCAGTCTGAGGGAGATCTGCCGTGTACAGTGTATATAGCATTGGTCCTACCACTGAGCCCTGGGGTACTGACGCTTGGATGTCATATAGTTCAGATGTCTCTTCTTCATATTTTACTTGGAACTTTCTGTTGGTCAAGTACGATCTTATAATCATGTAATAAGAGTTGGGTAGCAGTGTTTTGAGCTTATAAAGCAATCCCTTGTGCCAGACTCTGACAAAGGCTTGCTGGACGTCCAGGAAAACTGCAGAACAGTACTGTATCTTTTCAAGCGACTGTCTTATTTTGTGGACAACTCGGTGCACTTGCTTTACGGTCGAATGTCTTGTTCGAAATCCAAATTGGTGGTCGGGTACTAGTTTGCCTTTTTCAAGAATAGGTTGTAGTCTGCTGAGATACGAGGGCTGCTATTTATGTATCCGGAATTAAAAAAAGAAACAAACATATATCATTTAATATGGTTTTATTGCTTTTCAAAATATTCGCCGCGATGATCGACACACTTTTGCATACGCTGGAACCAATTTTCATAGCACTTTTTCCATTCTGATTGAGGTATCTCCAAAACGTGCATTTTGAACGCATCAACAGCCTCTTCGCGGCTCGAAAAACGGTGACCACGTAATTTGTTCTTCGCGTATGGAAATAAAAAGAAATCGTTAGGTGCCAAATCAGGGCTGTACGGCGGATGACCAGTCAATTCGATCTTTTGACCCTCCAAAAACTGAGTTGTTTCAGCTGAGGTGTGACAGCTAGCATTGTCGTGATGTAATATGATTCTGCGTTGTCGGTTATCCTTTCTCATTTCTTCAAAGACTTCTGGTAAACAAATGGTCGTATACCATTCAGAATTAACCGTTTTACGATTCTCTAATGGCACTGTAGCCACATGTCCATTAATTCCAAAAAAACAGGCGACCATTTGCTTCAAAGTACTTTTTGCACGAGTAACTTTTGTTGGTTTCGGCTCATCTTGGAACACCCACACCGTTGACTGTTGTTTAGTTTCGGGGTCATATGCATAGATCCAAGATTCATCACCTGTGTAGATATTATAAACGGCTTTTGACGTACCACGGTTGTATTTTTTTATCATTTTTTTGCACCAATCGACACGAGCCCGTTTTTGATCGATTGTCAAGTTGTGCGGAATCCAACGCGAACATATTTTTTTTACAGCCAAATGTTCGTGTAATATCTTATGTATGCTCGTCATACTTATGCCTAAGGACGCCTCTATCTCGCGATATGTAACATGACGATCACGCATTATTAGTTCCCGCACAGCATCTATATTTTGTGGGACAACAGCTGTTTTTGGGCGACCTTCTTTATTTTCATCCGTGAGCATAGACCGCCCACGATTAAATTCACTGTACCAGTGATAAACAGTGGTTTTTGATGGTGCTTCATCTCCAAAAGTTGCGGTGAGTTGAATAAAGCACTGTTGTTGATTTAGCCCACGCCGAAAATCGTAGTAAATCATTGCACGAAAATGTTCACGCGTTAAATCCATGGCAAATGAAGACACGCAATTTTCAAAATGACGCCACAATGGAAAAATAATTGACAGTCACATGAAACAAAATGTATTCTTCAACCAAAGAGTTCTATTTTCAAATGTTGTAATTACTTTTTAAATATTGTTCTTGTAAGTGGCCAGTTCCGGATACATAAATAGCAGCCCTCGTATAGCTTTTCGAACACCTTTGACAGGATCGGGAGAAGACTGATAGGTCTGAATGACCTTAGTTCTGTTGGAGGTTTACCTGGTTTGGGTATCATAATTATCTGTGATACTTTCCAAAGCTCTGGAAAATATTGGATTCTGAATATTGCGTTAATTAGCATTGTTAAATACACAATTGCTTTTTTTGGCAGCCTTTTAAGTATTTCGGCAGTAATGAGATCAAATCCTGGCGCCTTTTTGTTTTCTAGGCGTAATATTGTTTTGTAAACTTCTTTTGGTGTTACAAGTTTAAGTGGGGGACTTAGTTGTTGGTCACTCGCCAGGAATGCATCAATCTCACGTTCAAAATCTATATCATCAGATTCGTTTGGCTTAAACACCTGACTTAAATGGTGGGCAAATAGTTCAGCTTTTTCTTTAGCTCGGCGGATCCATGGACCATTTGGTGGTTTTAGTGGCGGTATACATTGTTGTGGCCTTTTAAGGTCTTTCGTAATTTTCCATAATGAATAATTATCCTTCTTTAATGCTGAAAGAGATGAGATTTTTTCTTTGAACATACTGTCTCTATTTTCCTTAATCATTGTTTTGAGCTCTCTTGCTGCTTTTAGATAAAGAGCTTTATGTCCTGCATGTCGGCTCAGTTGCCACCGTCTACGAAGTCGTCTTTTTTCTTGTAATTTGAGGCGAATTAAGTAGGGTATATTTTGAAGAGATTCAGTAGGTTTTAGATTCGGTGTAGCGCGCCAGGCAGCTGTTTGTATCGCGTTGGTGATATAGAAGGTTGCCTTCTCAATATCGTCTTCAGTTTTCAACTTCACATTGAGATCAATGATGTCTTCAAGGTGTTCAGAGAATGCGTTCCAGTCAGTTTTTTTATTGTACAATACGGGTTTAGATTTTTTATAGATAGCTGTTGCGCTAATAGTTGCTATAACAGGACTGTGGTCAGATAGGCAGTCGGCCGATGATTCCACTTTCACATATACATGGGATAATCCTTTGGTTACATAAAAGTCAAGAAGATCTGGTGTTCTATTCAAATCTGTAGGCCAATAAGTAGGTTCCCCTGTTGATAGTGATGAGAGCTGAAGTTTTTCTAGGCATTTTTTTAGTTCTCGGCCTCGAGTAGTGGCTAATCTAGAGCCCCAGTGTGGGTGTTTACAGTTCCAGTCTCCGCCACAAATGTACTTATGTCCAAGAGCCATGAAGTAAGTAGTGAGCATATCTTCTTTCAGTTTATGTTCTGGGGGGCAGTAGATGGCACTTATACTAATGGGACCCATGTTTGTTTCCACAGTAATTGTAGTTGCCAGGAGATATTCCTCTCTAAATTTGCTATGTAGATAGTGCTTTATGTTCTTTTTTATGATGACAGCAGTTCCTCCATTTGATGTGTTTCCGGGATGGTTTGTTGTGTATATATTATATTCGTTATATTTCACCGACTTTTGGTCATTAAGGTGTGTTTCAGATATGAGCGCAATGTCTATCTTGTTTATCTTGATCAACGTTTCTAGGTCATATTGGTTTGGGATTAAGGGTAATAATACGCAATGAGGTCATTATTATTTATTTTCTACGAGTTTGGTGATGAGGGCTAGCATCGAATCCACAAGTGCTATTAGTTGGTCTATCTTTTCAGCTTGTTTACAGATCAGTTCTTCTAGATTATTATATCTAAGATTTTCGTCAGGTGTTTGGTGGTAACTGTGGTCAGATCCAGATATATCTTTATCGCAAAGTGTTCTCTGCGACGTTTCTTGGTCGTCTGTATTCTTATTGTCTTGTTGTTGTCCTGATTTTCTTTTTGATTTTGCGTGTTGTTCTTAGTTTATTCGTAAGTTTTTGTGTCATTGCTCGCTTTTTTCGCCGGTGTTTTGTTTTGGGAGGATTTGTTAATGATGTCATTATATCTGTGGGGTCCATAGTTCGTTTCTAGAGTTGGTATTTTGTCTTTTTGGTTTTCCGTTCTTGGTGTCATTTTGCTTTCATTTTCTACTAGAGGTCGGGTTTTATGGTGTGGTGTTTGTTTAAGCAATTTTAGCTTTTTTCTCGATAGTATTTCTTTATATACTTGACATCCTTTATAACTAGCTGGATGAGCACCAGAGCATAATGCACATACAGCCGGTGTATTTTTGTCAATTATACAAGATGTTGTTTGTGTGGACCTGCACATTTCACACATCTGTACGGCCTCATGCAATTGTTTTTTGTATGTCCGTATTGTTGGCATCTATTGCATTGGACTACTGTGATAGTTGGTTTTCTAGGATCTTCAATTGTGACTACTTGATTGTAGATGTATCTTATTGTTTTTATTAAATTATTGTTTTCGTTTGGGTAGACGTTGACAAAGAAGACATTCATAGGTTCTTTAGTACCTTTCCTGCGGGCTGTAACTATTTCACCCTTTACCTTGTTTCCAGTTTCTTCTATTGCTTGAACAATTGCGTCCACTGGAGTGCTGTGGTGAAGATTTTTGAAGACAAATCTTGGGCATCTTTCTTGTTTGTATGTAAAAGTGTGCCCAATTAATCCTTTACTCCGTATGTGTTCAATCATAGTCTTGTATATCTCAATGGTTTTTGTAGATATTGACAGTTGGTTCTTTGATAAGATTCTGTAAGAGTAATCTTCAGCTTTTACGAGCTCTGCAATGAAGTCTGTTAACATTTACAAGACCTAATCTTCTATACCATATAGTATAATTGGTGGTGGTTTAGATGTTTTTTGTTCCTTGCTTGTCTCAATTATGTCTGCATCACAGTCCAAGTTTAATACGGAGAAACTATTAGAAGTGGGAATATTTTCTTCGTGGTCCCAGATGATGTCACAGGCTTTGAGCATATCTTGTTTGCGAGATGTGTAAGTTTTAGCTAGCTTAGAGCATTTTTGTTCGCTTCCATTTGGTGAGCGTAGCCTTTTTTGTTTTGGTTCTGGCTGCCTTTGCCAGCTCATGTTTGGTTTGTTTGGTCCTGTTGTGGAGTCCTTGTAGAAGTATCACTTGTAGACAAAGATCTTTGTCTATTAAATAACCCTGGGTGGAAGAGTTGCTGTGTTAACAGTTTGTGTTTGTTTGACGACGACGACGCATGGGGTTGCAAAATTTGTCCCCCCAGAATATGTGGGACAATGTATTTAAGTTATTTAATTGGATAAGAATTAATGCTGTATAAATTATTAAATTTGCTTTGAAAAATCGCCATTATTTGTCGTAAAAAGAAAATGACAAAAAAATGTTATTGTGGGATATCCATAAGAGATAGACATATACCATCGTGGAGTTTCAATGTGTACAATACTTTGTACATTATTTTGATAAATCTCATAGGGTTCAACCTGTGTTTGCAATGTAAGCCGAAAAAAAAGTAATTATTTACAACATCACATTAGAATAGAAACCCCAACAACAACACTATTTCTCATTTTCTCCACTGTTTAATGAATATTATTATACCTATAACCTTCCTCTTGAATCACTCTATCTATTATAGAAAACTGCATCAAAATCCGTTGCGTAGTTTTAAAGATTAAAGGGAACAAAGGGACATGAGGGAAAAAATAGCACTTGTACTACTATCTATTCTGTGGTACAAGTAACACCGACTTTCTTCAAAATACCAGACATTGTTCTGTCCGGTATGATTGTTTATTTTTTACCGGACAGGCCTCGAAAATACCGGACTGCACGCTTAAATACCGGACATCTGGCAACCCTATGTGTAGATTACCAATGCATTCAACAATAAGTCTACTTAGCTTTATCGCTAGAACTGACGACACATTACATTAAACATTAGATATCCATACATCTTTTTTATAGCTACTTTTACAAGAGAAAGCTAATTAATAATTACTAGTAGGTGGCTAATGCAAATTGTTGGACAGTGCACGGATATTTCTGTTATAGCAGCAGGTAATTCGTGCGTGGCATCGATACACAAAAACTTACGCGTCAGAATACAAACTTACTTGATAAGTAATCGTCCAGGCATTTCTGTTGGCAATATCCATGTATTCGGCTTCGACGTTGTTCGTATTCATCTTTTCGCCGTTCATTGTAGAGCTATATCATTTCAAACCAGTTAGAACAAAGTATGTATTCGACTTCTGCCGGATGCCGATAACACTATGTTTTTTATCAAATCCGAAGTAATTATGAGTCTGTTATATAAACGATTGCTCGAATATTGTAAAAATACTGTATCATGCGGATTTATAACTAATATTTAAACAACCACCAATATAAAACACGTTACATGAAAAAGAGTAAACGAATATGTCTAGCTGTATAGTTTGCGAATGAGTTGTTCACTTGCGTCACATCGCCCAATCATTCATTTTTTTTAATAAGATTTTATGGCCTGGTAACAAATCAATCATTCATTCACTACCTACCAAAGACAATTAAGGGGGTGACAGACACGCGAGTAAGTACGCGGACTTATGGCTCGACGACCTTACTCGCCTGCGTGTCACGGTGTCACCTAAAGTTGGCGTACTTAAAGATTGCCGCGTAAGTTCGCCGTCTTAGAATTTTACTCGTAGCTCGTACCGTGTGACGTTTCTGGCAAGTGGCAGCACTGCGAGACGCGAGCCGCGAGCCGCGAGCCGCGACTCGCGAGCCGCCAGGCAGTGTTGCCAACACAACTGATACAAAATTTGCTAAACTACTGTTAAAATTTACTGTAATTAATGCTAAAAATTATGCTAACATTTTTCAGTCAAATAAAACGTTTTTTTATTTTATATCAGCTTTAATAATCAACAAAATCGCAATTTATTTTATGTTATCAAACAAAATATTAATTTACTGGTGTTCATCGATAACTGATGCTGCTGATGTACCTACCTACATGTAGACGTAGAAAATTCATTGTCCAAACTATAAATCACCTTGGTACCATGAAGTTAATATACCTAGCGGAATAAAGCAACAATTTCGAGCTGTCAAAACTCAAACGAAACCGAAATTGGTTTTCATCTGTGTGAAAAATATGTACATACGTATACTCTTAAACTTTTCAATTTAGTTTTTTCTTATTAGTTTTTAAAACGTAATATGATATTATTCCTAAATAATACAAAGCTTCTTCGTCGACGACATGGTAATCCAGTGTACTTGTGTGTCACCGACGCGAGCCGAGTAAGTTCGCGGACTTAAAACCCGCGTACTTAAAGTTCGTACGTCTATCACCGACGCGAGCTGAGTAAGTTCGCGAACTTAAAACCCGCGTACTTTAAGTTCGTACGTCTGTCAGGCCTTTTATTATACGAGCGGGGATTAGAGCGGGAGCATACGAGTAGCATGAATATTAATTTTAATCAGTGATTGCCAAAGTTTTGTTGATTACAGACCCTACGTATGAACTTTCTCTTATTCGTAACATATGTTTAAGTTACTAGAAACAACATTTTAACCACTATTCAGAGTCTTTTGATAAATTTCAAGGATTTCCCTCGATTGCTCATAGATCCCATCATCAGTTCACCACTTTCGTAATTATTATACAAAATCAAGATGATATCCTATACAACAACACAAGAATTTTGAAATGGGTCCACAAACAGCTTAATAATCTGCTTCGATGCAAAATATCACGAAAAGCGTCAATAATTGGGTCATAATGGTATAATTATGATTGTGATGATGATGATCAATTAAATTGATGTATTGGCTTATGCTTTCAGTTGTTTAAACAACACCGAAATCCCCGAACCTGTATCTATAAGGATTCAAAAGTTCTGTTAGGTACCTTTGGATCCAGGGTATAACCTGGTGCGAAATCTTACTTTTTGGTAGCATTTACCTCGAATGCTTCAGAAAAAATTAAAATCACTATATGTTTCCATACAAATCGATTCCTCCAGGATCCCATCATCAGATCACCACTTCTGTGAACATGGTACCAAATTCGAGTTAAACCCTATATAACACAAAAAGAATTTTAAAAAATCGGATCACAAACGGCTGAGTTATCGTTGAACATACAAAAAAAAGATACATACAGCCGAACGTATTACCTCCTCCTTTTTGGAAGTCGGTAAAAACTACTGGACCGATTTTTAAAATTCTTTCACCATTCGAAACTCGAAAGCTACATTATCCACGAGTAGTATAGGCTAAATTTTATTCAGGAAAAAATAGGTTTCCGTAAGATATTTGGGTTTTTTGAAGATAAGGTGTAAAAAAATCAACCAGAAAAATTATTTATTTTGCATACGCTGCCGAAAGCACTTATTCCACCTTACTAAATTTAGACATCTAAATGATTCAGTAACTAATTTTAGTCAAGTGGAATAGCATTTAGAAAGTTACTAAATGCTATTCCACTTGACAAAATTTCGTTAAGTAAATCATTTAGACGTCTAAATTTAGTAAGGTGGAGTAAGCGCTTAAACTATAAAAGATAGAACCATAAAATTATAATTAATTGTAGATCTTATAAATATCTACAAAAAAGTCCGCGACACTGAGTGAGGCCCATAAAGTTAATATAACTAGCGGAATAGAGCAACAATCTCGAGCTGTCAAACGAAACCGAAATTGGTTTCATCTATGTGCAAAAATATGTGTAGGTACGTACACACTTAAAGTCTGTCAAGAAAGTGAAGAAATTATAAAGTGGCAACATCGTAGTGTCATCCCCTTTTTCTGATTGATTTGAAAGGGATGACACTACGATGTTGCCACTTTCTAATTTATTCACTTTCTTGACAGACTTTACACAAGCATGATTGAACATGATTTCTATGAAATTAAATTGTCATCGTGCGGCACGTGCCGACTGGACGTCAAAAAAGAGTGCTACTGTCATGTATCATACGACTGTTTTTACCACGCAGTGTCACTGATATTGACATCTCTCTTGCTCACGCCTTTGTTTCTCTATTCCGCTACGTATATTATGGTGAGGCCCATAGACTTAATATATACATTTTTTTATATAAAAAATCTTGAATTTTTTGGACTACATTAAACGCGTTTATTTTACTCATGCTATTAATCCTTATCAAAATAAACTATTTAATCACTAAGTACAGTTAATGTAGATAATCATTATTTGGTCATTGAATGACTAAAATTGGACGTTTGGTTTTGAAGTTACGGCGAAATTAAAATATGTATTACGATTTCTACTGCATGGCCCGTTGCGAAGTGGGCGTCATCAAGGCGGGAGTCGCGTGCGAGAGGGGAGTTTAGATCTTTTAGTTCTTTTCAGAGCCTAAGAGAGCCAGGTCGCACGACCATGGTGCCATACTTATATTATATTAGTCACTTCAATAAAATAATATGGGCAAAACAACATTTTCCGGGACAGCTAGTACGGTAGTTAAATAATGAATAACATTGTCCTACAATCCATATTTTAGGACCATCAAATCAAAGTATTAAATCCTTTCTGTCTCTGTTAGCTACCACTTTCATTTTTTGCAAGCTTGATAAAAAAAAAGTTCTATGTAACCCGGACTTGTGGCAATAATATTCAATAAATGAAGCGGCCTCTACACGTTAGCCGTATTTGCCGAACAGAAGGGGACGGCGCTATACCAGAAAGAAAGACGCAAATAATTCAATCTCTTTTTTTAATATAGCGCCGTCCTCTTCTGTTCGGCAAACACGGCCAACGTGTAAAGGCTGCTTTATAATTTATAAATTATGCCATGTCACATGTGTGAAGCCCTTTATTAACTATTTTTTATGACTACCCTCATTTAGGATACTAGAAAATGTAACTCATATTTTTTACTCTGTAAGCGTATTTGCTGTAAAAAAGAGAGTACCGTAGCCATTTTTGTGTTCTTTTGGTTCCTGGAATGGTTGAGGAGTGGTATTCATCTTTCAAATCTCGAATACTAATGTGGCGTTGCAAGCCTAGCTTCGAAAACTCCACAAGTAAGTTCATAATATTATGTAATTTATAATAATTATTTGCAAAACAAAAATATCGTATACGTTAAAGTTACATTGCGGCGCCACGTGGTCGCAGATTGATGATATTGGGTATTGGAATTTAAAATTAAATACACTTCATACCGTCGGCGTCGTACGTATCGACATATTATTTAGAAAATAGTTATAACGCTGTAGTACAGTTATAACTCATAAATATCATAATATTATAATAATATTACTTGTAGTAAGTTTAAATCTAATATTGTATAAAATTCTTGTGTCACACTGTTTGTTCGTGAACTTCTCCAAAACGGCTCAACTGATTTTAATGAAATTTTGTATGTACATTCATTATGCCTGAGAATAGGTTTCTTATTTTGATACCAGAAATAATTTATATTCTAAAATCTGCGGATAACATAATATTCTTATAATATAATAAACTATGTAAGAATAAATAAAATTAAAAATAAACCCCCAAAAATAAATTTCATAAAACGAATTTTCAATTTAATTGTAAACTAGTAGTTACATAGTTTCTATCGTCTTATTTTAATAAATTTTTTATTTGTTCTACAGTTATTGTTCGTAAGAAATTAACATCGAACAATGTTACTTCAAACAGTAGAAAAAGGGAGTTCATGTAAGTACATTAAATATTTTATTCATAGCATTTTTAGGGTTCTGTACCCAAAGGGTAAAAACGGGACCGTTTTACTAAGACTTCGTTGTCTGTCTGTCCGTCTGTCCGTCAGTCCGTCCGTCTGTGATCTGTCTCCAGGTTGTATCTGGAGAACCACTATAGCTAGACTTCTGAAATTTTGACATATTGTGTATATCTGTTGCCGCTATATATAAATAAATTCTAAAATCAATATAAAATTAATATTTAAGGGGTGCTCCCATACAACAAACCTGATTTTTTTGGCCTTTTTTACTCGGTTACAATAATGGCAACAGGTAGGCACTTTAAATTTTCGCAAATGCCCGAATTATATGTGTACTTTAATAATTAATAATAATATTTAAATAAAATAAAAAATTAAGGGCGGCTCCCATACAAAAAACACAATTTTTGGCCTTTTTTTGCTCTATAATACGAGGAACTCTTTGGCTCAGTGGTGAGCGCGTTGGTAGCTCAAGCCGGGTGTCGCGGGCTCAAATCCCGCCGACGGAACAAAAAGTTTTCAATGTTACTGGGTCTGGATGTGTATTAAAATATGTGTATGATATAATAAAAATCTTAAATATATGTATAGTATAAAAGTATTCAATATATTTTCGTTGTCTATTATCTGTAACACAAGTCCTTTAGGTATTTAGTACGGAGCCAGACTGACGTGGTGTGAAGCTTCCATAGATATTATTATTATAACGGTACGTTCATTATTGTATCTGTACCTATTTAATAGTTACAGATACAATTATGAACGTACCTACCGTTACATCGTATATCGCGAGTAGATTTCATATTAAGATCTCTGAAGTTCTTTTTTCATAAATAAGGCTTTAATTTAAAATGTAGAAGTATGATTAAAAAAAAATATCTGAGTGTTATCCATAAACCTATAATGCTAATATTAAGTCTATGGTGTTATTTATTGTATTATTATTTCATATGCATGCATATAATAATTTCCTTTTTGATTATTAAAAACATTCGCTAAATATGAGCATAATTTTTGCGAATGCGAATATTGAAAAATACGCGGATATTCGCGAATGCGAATGCGAACATCCGTTACATCACTAAATTAGTGATGTAACATCACTAAATTAGTGATGTAACGGATCATCACTAATTTAGTGATGTTGTGAACACCATAGACTTAATATTAGCATTATAGGTTTATGGATAACACTCAGATATTTTTTTTTAATCATACTTCTACATTTTAAATTAAAGCCTTATTTATGAAAAAAGAACTTCAGAGATCTTAATATCAAACATAACTTTTAGAATGAACTTTCAGTGACTAAATTCATTTAACCAATATCGGATCGGCTATGTTCATTTTAAACATGGCCGACACGAAACGTCAAATCTGTCAGACATTTTATGCAAATATTATGCAAATATTTTAAAATTTCAAATAAAACGCGCTTTTTTGAAATTTTAAAATATTCGCATTCGCGAATGTTGAAGATAAATATTCGCAACCACATTCACGTCCGCGAACGCGAAAATCCAACATTCGTTACATCACTAGTACCTATATATTTTGATATACTATATAGAGTAAGTTTTGTAAAACAGGACTTGGAACTCTCAGGAGTAAAACCTGTAGGCTGTGTGTAAAAATTGCCTTTTCTACTAACTGGTTAGTTCTTAACTAGGTTAATTATTAAGTTAATACGAATAAAATAAAAATTATATGTGGAAGTGGCTAAGTGGTCAAACAAGCGGTGTTTCAGTTTTTACTCAGGGTTCACGTGTACCCGCGACCTGCCCCCCTACCATAAGCTCTTATAGCAGTATTACTTTAATATTATTTTGAATTTCGTATAAACAAACATGATCTCTGCCCGCGCATGGACATCGTGGCATAAGGTGCGACGTCCCTGGCGCACGGACAAGGTGGAACGGGTTTGGAGCGGCGACGGCGGCGAGCTGCGCGGCTGGGCTCGCTGATCGCTCTCTTTTTCCCGAACCACCGGCGCACGCGCACGTCCACTAAATATTACCAATATACCAACATTGTAAAATCGTAATATATTGGAGTTCTATCTTTTACCTCTTTTATTTTAAACTACCAGTAGATAAGACCCGACAATCTCTATTTATATAGAAAACAACGACGTATTTTGTTTGTGCCAAATCTGAAAGCATAGCTGGGCATTAAGTCGTTAATCCGTTAATTAACGAAGTTAACATTTTGATTAACGGATTAACTTTTTTAAGTTAACATTTAAACATATTCACGGACTCGTTAACTTCCGTTAATATGCAGAAGTCCGTTAATCGTTAATCCAATGCCTACTATTTACCGCACGACACCGCGGCGCGGTGCGAAAACAGGTTCAGACAGTTAGTATGAAACGACAAGTGCCAGGCGGGCGGGCAGCGCGACGCCGCGGCACGGCAGCAGCGAAACAAAAACAAACTAGATACATTTTCAGGCGCAAGCGAGTGAGAAGATATTTGTCTTGTTTTATTTTTCATTACTCAGCGCCTAACTCATTTCATTACTCAGCGCCGGTGCTTATACAGAGAGTGATTTGTTTATTGTTAATATAAATCATTTGCATGTTGATAAGAGTGCAGTATAATTTAGTTAGGTAGAATACAATAATTATAGAAGTAATTTGGTTTGTCCCTAACATGTTAACTTCCAAAACCTTAAACCAACAGTTTTTGTATGTACATTAACGCAATGATATAAGTTACAACAAGGCCATATTACACATATTAATTATTACCGGATTAACGATTAACGTTAACTTGCGTTAAATCGTCCGAAATGTAACGCTTTAACGTTTAACAAAGCTAAAAAATTTTTAACGGATTAACGATTAACGAAGTTAACTATTTGATTAACGGTGCCCAGCTATGCTTGAAAGTAATAATAAAGTAATACTGCTTATAAGAGCTCATGGTAGGGGGTAGGGGAGGGCTGCACAAAAAAGATTTTTTGGTGTTTCAGTGTATTAAGCGTGTATTAAATGTATATCATAATAACATTTTGCTTTTCCATCAACAGTTATCAATAAAACAAAGACAATTTCAATTTTTGGGGAGCCGTCGTTACGCATCGTTCGGTGGTCGGTGAGTCGTAACGCGTAAAGAAACTAGCTTCTAAGGTGTAGTTTGTAGACCTAACTGTGAAGTGCTTCCACTTTCCAGGAAATATTCACCTAATATGTTTGTTCCATGGTCATAAAAGTATTTTGAAGGAATTTTAGAAAATTAAAATTTTGGTTCTTTTTCGTTATATTTCCGTTGAAATGAAAAAATGTGTTTTGTTTTTAGAATATTAATAATAATAAGTGTAATAATCAGCCTTAGTTTTGACTTGCGTGAAATTTATTACCTATGTTTGTTACTTAAAATGGTTTCCTTAATCAGAGGTGAATATTTCCTAAATTGGCAGCACTAAGCCCAAGTTTTAGGAATCAGGGGCCGTACTACGAAACTATTTTGAGACTCAAATATTTGTACGAGAATGCCGCGTCCTACTCTAACAAACGTGTAATGACGTTGTTAGAGCAGGACGCTGCATTCCCGTTCGATTGTTTGAATCTCAAAACGGTTTCATAGTAGGCCCACAGATTCGACGGTACAAGTGTACCGTTCACTTCGTACCAAATCCGCTCAGTGTTTAGCATGGAATTAATATATACTACGTATAACTTTTCTATATTAATTCCATGGTGTGTAGAAACTCTTAAGGTGCTCCCACACAGCAGTAATATAACATTTGAAAACATTGTGTTATGCTAAGTACTCACATACGGTTTTGCTCGATAGTTTTACTCCAAATCGAGCAATAACCACCGTGTGGACCGCCAAAACTGACAGCTCGAAGGCACGCTTCAAGCCGGCTCGATGGAATTAAATACGTCAAATAAACTTGCGTGCAAAAAAATCGACCCACCTCTCTCCTTATGATTCAAACGGTAATAACTCAAGAAATATAATTAATATTAAATAAATGTTGGAATCGTTTTAAAGGTAGTACAATAAGGATTTAATTATTGCTATAGTTATTGTAATTGTAAATTGTTTACTAATTCTACAGCCTTAAAACAAAAACCGGTCAGTTTGGCATAACATTTCAGTAGGCGATTAATGACATCTATCTTGTAAAAAACACTAACAAATTGATTTCAATAGCTCATTACCCTAATTTAGGTTTCCATCCGGGTTTTCCTTGACCTTATCAAAGTTATGATGAACTCCTGAGCGATACCATGCCGATCTTCTTGTACAGCCACCTGGAGGTCCTGAAGGGTATCTGCGGCAAGAGTCTGGGCCCTGACCCTCCTTTTGAGTTCTCCCCATAGCTGCTCAATAGGATTAAGGTTAGGACTCCTTGCTGGCCAGTCCAAACCCGAAATTTCAACGTCGGAGAGATATTGACGAACTTTCGCTGCAACGTGCGGTCGAGCATTGTTCTACATCAATATGAAACCTTCATCAACAAAACCAGCGCATGGCACCGCATGTTGTCCTAGTACGCCCTGAATGTATCGATAGGTACTCAAAGTGCCAAGTCGTGGCCCGGTTACGAACTCAAGATTGGTTTATGCATCAAAAGAAATCTCGCCCCATACAGTCCCCGAACACCTACCAAATGGAAGCCTTTCGTCAATGCACGCCTGCGCAAATCATTATCTTTATCAACGGTATGCTTTTCTGCGACCATCGTTACCATAAAAACTGATTTAGCTTTTATCAGAAAAGAGCACGACCCGCCATTGCTCCAATGAAAAATCAACATGAGAACGTGCGAAACTAAGCAGCGCTTGACTGTGTGCTGGGGCTAATTTTGGACCGTTAGCGAGTTTTTGTGAAGTCAAACAACTGCCTGCAAGTCTTCGTCGTACAGTCTACTCAATTACTGTAACTCATCCGACTTCTCTTGGCCGTCGTTGCACTTGAACTGAAATGAGATGTCGATTCCGCAAGGACGTTGACACCTTAAAACGGTCATCACGTTCAAATGTAGCGCAATGTCTTCCTGAACATGGTCGCATGGTAAAGTTTAGAGTCTCTAGAATACTTCGGTATACTCTTGTAACCGAAGTTCGATTTAAATTAAGACTTATAGCCACAACTCGTTGTCTAAATTCAGCTCTTAGCAAAGCCCTTGCTTGAGAGGCTTTATTTGGAGTAATATCCATTTCGCCACAAAGAAATTACGTTTAAAATGAAGTTAAATGAACAATAAATCAATAAAAATAGAGACAAAACAAAAACAATAAGATTTGACCGATTTTTTATACAGAGCAAAACCGTTCAATTAACGATTAAAAAACTGAGTGATGGGGGTGCTTAGTGATTTGTGTCGATTGTAGTCAAGCATATTGGTTTTAGAAAATGTAGAGTAAACGTACACATTCCCTATCATATTAACTCGCATTATTAATAAAAAGAAATAATAAATAACTATAACTTTTTAAGATATAGCGACTTGAACAGAAATGCGCGGGGTGGGTCGATTTTTTTGCACGCAAGTGTATGTCATTTCCTTCGATTCGGAGTAAAACTATCGAGAAAAACCGTATGTGAGTACTTAGCATAACGCTATAACATTTTATAACAGCGTGTAACATACGCTACAACATCTCAAGAAATAAACGTGTCTTTTGTTTTAATTTGTTAAATTTAAATATAACTGCTGTGTGGGAGCACCTTTAGAGCATGCGTTAAGGCGTTTTCCCACGAGCCACTACACGACACAACAAAATGCGGTGACGACTCTAGGCGCGCCACACATTTCAATGTACCGTTTATACACGCATCAACACCGCACAGCACGACACACGATTTTTAGACGACAATTATCCGCTATGTGGTCAGACACCAAGTTGGCACTATGACGTCACGTTTTTTGTCTATAGATAGTAAAGAAATTCTTTATTGAAAAATATATTAAATAAAATATGATAAATCATATTCTAACAGCCTACCAAACTGCATAGCGATTATATTACCTATACCTAGTATTATAATATGGTAATATATATATATATATATATATATATATATATATATATATATATATATATATATATATATATATATATATATATATATATATATATATATATATATATATATATATATATATATATATATATATATATATATATATATATATATATACCTATTATATTACTAGTTACTACCTTATAATATAAACTATACTATTACTAAGGACTCTATTACTAAGACTTGTCTGTCAGTCTGTCCGTCTGTATGTCTCCAGGCTGTAGCTCAAGAACAGTAATAGCTAAAGAGTTGAAATTTTCACAGATTATGTATATCTGTTGCCGCTATAACACCGAATACTAAAATTAAAATAAAATTAATATTTTAGGGGGGCTCCCATACAACAAACCTGATTTTTGGCCTTTTTTGCTCTATATCAATAATAGCAACAGGTAGGTATTTCAATTTTTCACACAATCCTTAGTTTTATGTGTACTTTAATATATACTCATATTAATATTATAAAGCGGAAGAGTTTGTTAGTTTGATTGAACGCGCTAACCTCAGGAACTTCTGGTCCGATTTAAAAAATTCTTTCAGTGTTAGTTTAATAATAGTATTGATAAAATATAACTAATATAAGCTGAGAAATGGAGGAAAATGTGGAAAAACGGGAGTATTTAATAATTATAAAAATTAAGAGGCCCCATTCTAAAAACACAAATTTTGGCCTAATTTCGCTATAATATAATGGTACGGAAGTCGGAACCCTTCGTGCGCGAGTCAAACTCGCACTTGGCTGATTATTTAATAAGCTTAAACTATCTTAGGTACAAAATCCAACAATAGAAGACATATTTTTAAGAACTAAACTAAGTGAACGCGGTGTCGCCGCTGAAATCGTCGCTCGTGGGAAAACGTCCAAAACAACAGAATGTGTGCCGTGTGTAGTGAAGTTCTTTAATCGTGTCGTGTCGTGGCTCGTGGGAAAGCGCCCTTATAATATAATCATAGTTTTCTGGCAACGTTATAACTTATCGCACGCAACTGCGCGACTCGATTCGCGGCATTAATCACAGCACGAATAGCGCATGGTACTGCCGCCACTCTACACTCGCTTGGCTAGCAGTGTAGTTCGCGCTCTTGACCCATATTTGTGTCTTGTAAGTTGTAACTCTGAATGTGAGTTTACAAAAGTACTATACTTATACTTTCGGTTTGGTAATTCATAGTTTCGCTTAGAAGAAAAAACCATAACTTTAAAAAAATTTAACCCATCAATCCCCAAGCGGCCTCCGGCTTCCTCATAACAATTAAAAAGTATTGTGCCTGCGATTCCCACGATCTAGGTAACAAAAAAGATAACGATTCATGGCAACTGCAGCTCTTGAGCAACTTGCGAATGTGGGGACTGGAGTCTGGACATTTTCGCGCGCCTGCGAGCCCTTTGATGCGGGACAGAAGAGCGTCAATTTTCGGGGAACGATCCGCGAAGCGCGAAGAATATACGAATCGTATCCACACTCATGCTTCGCAGGTATAGTCTGTCAAGAAAGTGAAGAAATTAAAAAGTGGCAACATCGTAGTGTCATCCCTTTTTTCTTAGATTGATTTAAATATAATACCTACCTCCATGGATTTGAAAGGGATGACACTACGATGTTGCCACTTTTTAATTTCTTCACTTTCTTGACAAATTATATAGCTCGTGCCTTAGGCGGCGCCAGACATGTGATCAAATACGCAAATTCGCCAAGTGTGGCACTGACATTTGCCTATTTGTGCAAAGTTTGCTCAAACTTTGAAGCCCATGTCTGGCGCCGGCTTTAGCGTGAGTGCGGATGCGCCTACCCCTAGACATAGCTGGGCATTAACTCGTTAATCCGTTAATCGTTAATTAACGAAGTTAACATTTTGATTAACGGATTAACTTAAGTTAATTTTTAAAAATATTAACGGACTCGTTAACTTCCGTTAATATGCAGAAGTCTACTATTTACCGCACAACACCGCGGCGCGGCGCGAAAACAGGTTCAGACAGTTAGTATGAAACGACAAGTGCCGGGCGGGAGGGCAGCGCGGCGCCGCGGCATGGCAGCAGCGAGTGAAACAAAAACAATACTAGATACATTTTCAGGCGCGTGCGAGTGAGAAAAGATTTGTTTCGTTTTATCATTTCATTACTCAGCGCCGGTGCTTATAGAGAGTGATTTGTTTATTGTTATTATAAATCATTTGCATGTTGATAAAGAAGAGCTGCACTCTTCTAATTTAGTTAGGTAGAATATAATAATTATAGAAGTATTTTGTTTTGTTCCTAACGTTACACTAACGCAATGATTTATGTTACAACAAGGCCATATTACATATTAGCGGATTAACGATTAACGTTAACTTGCGTTAATTCGTCCGAAATGTAACGCTTTAACGTTTAACGAAGCTAATATTTTTTTTAACGGATTAACGATTAACGAAGTTAACTATTTGATTAACGGTACCCAGCTATGCCCCTAGACGATCAATTTTAATGTCCAATATTATGTATTGTGCAATATTATTGACGGTTTAGAGCGTTTTCACACGAGACACGACACGACACGACAAAATGCGGGGACGACTCCGATCGCCATACATTTCTATGTACTGTTTTCACACGGAACGACACCGCACAGCACGACACACGATTTTTAGACGACAATCCGCTATGTCGTCACGTTTTTTGTCAACAGATAATATATAAATAAATTCTTTTTTGAAAAATTGTTAATACAATCTAACAGCCTGCCAAACTGCAAAGCGGTTTGCCGGCGAGCATTACGCTGCCATATTACATTTACATCATACTTAGTATTATAATATGGTAATAATTATTATATTTTATTATATATGACCATATTATGATACTATACTATACATAATATATTTTATGACTACGTTTTATAATAAGCTACTATCTTAGGTACAAACCCCAACAATTATAGATGACATATTTTTAAGAACTAATGGCTGGTTTACACGTATTAAGTTGATAAGTAGTTAACTTAATTTTAAGTTATTAATTGCATGTAAACACAAATAAACTACTCTATGTTATTGTAGCCAAACCTGCAATAACATAGAACAATATTTAATTGCTTAAGGCAGTATAATATTTGGTATTAAGATTGAAAAGCCTTCAATATTAACCCTAGACCGTCAATAATATTGCACAATAAAATGGTGGTCGGGCCCGCTTCTAAAGATATTTCAATTTCAAAGACAATAGAAGATTGTGGTAACATTTTGGATAGGTACAATTTTTATTTTTTAGTTGACAGACTATTGACAGTTGAATGAGTTAAGAGATCTGTGAAGTGTGATCTGTCAATAATTTATTGCCTTCAGTTCTGCAAGTTAATTCGTGGCAACCACAATTAATAATGACAAATATTTTCCCCAAAATTATGAAAGAAAATTGAGAAACTCTGCATCCGTCCTTGTTAATTTGTTGGCTATACAAAGTTGTTTATGAAAATAATATACATTAAAGCAATACTAAAATATATACTTAGGTACATTTAAACTTCCAAAGAACAAAGCTTGATTTGATTACCTACTATATAACTATGGCATCTCCACGTACACGTTGCAAATTGAATCACATCCGAACTCAAGAAGAAAACAACGTAAGTTTTATGACGATATATTTACCTACCAATCTGTTACAAGTATGTTATACACATTGGCATTTTTTGTACCTTTATATATTTGTTTTTAGAAATGTTTCGAATGTGGTACATTGAATCCACAATGGGTTTCTGTTACATATGGTATTTGGATATGCTTAGAATGTTCAGGGATACATCGAAGCCTTGGAGTTCATTTGTCGTTTGTACGTTCTGTCACAATGGATAAATGGAAAGATATTGAACTCGAAAAAATGATGGTATGGTGCACAATTATCAATAAAGTTTTTCACACTGGAAGTAAGTTATAACTAATAATATTTTATAGGTGGGGGGCAATGCTAAAGCAAAAAGTTTTTTTGAAAGTCAGCCCGATTATAATCCAGCCATGAAGATTACTCAAAAATATAACACCAAGGCAGCAGCAATGTACAGGCAAAAGGTACAAATTCATTTTTTAATAACATAATATGTTATATTATATTCTTCGTTTTCACATGTTTATTTTTACACAGATTGCAGCTCTCGCTGAGGGAGAAGATTGGAGTCCTTCAGATTATAAGCCTGATGTTGTTGAAAAGTCAAATGAATGGAATCAATCACAAAACTTCTATTCCTCTGATGAAAACACTTTTCATACAAGTGGTTCTGACAATAATATTAGTTACCAGTAAGATATTTTTATTTATTTCTTGTCTAGATTATATTTTTGCTTACTAAAAATGTCATAACATAATATTATTTAATATTTTATTTTAATGATGTTGTACCTATTTCATATGTTTTTTTCAATTTCTAAATGCAGCAGTGAATATGGAAGCGGTCGTTACACAGGATTTGGGAATACACCAAAACAATCTCAATCCACTCCGATGTCACCAATCCACAGTGGCAATGAGATGGTGGATAATACTCTAGCTTCCTTGGCATCGGTCAGTGCAAAGTATTTGTTTTTACCTGACTATGCTCGGCAGTTCTTTTTCACACACACACTATATATATATATATATATACATATATAGTGTGTATGTGTATATGTATTATTGAGGAAGTTGATCCCTAGGGCGTAGGCAGATGGGGGACCTACGTAGTTTGGTCTTTTTCTTCTTCTTTGGCGTAAGCCTCCCCTTTAGGAGTAGCCAGCGTCAGAGTAGAGGTGCTAATGTACAGTTATAACAGTATACGATTTAATAATCGTATACTGTTATAACTGTACATTTGCACCTCGACTCTGACGCTGCACTGTATAAAATTGTGATTACTGGTTTTCGTTGTCGTCCAATTGTATAATATTATATTAATTATGTAGATGGTCTAACTCTGGTAAAACTCCTTAAATAAAGATTTAAAAAATATAAAAATAGAACAGTATATGATTGCTGTGCACTGCCTAGGCACGGGTAATGAGTGATGACTTCATGCGATCATTCAAATACAAGATATAATAAGGCATAAATATAAGAACAGGTAAATATAAAGCAGAACATTGTAAAGTTACTAAAGTAAAAAAAGGAATTCTAATTACAACTAGAGCCTAATGTGATTAGCTGCAATGAAAGAACATAGATGTCTACAAATGAATAATATATAGTTTGGTCGAGTTACGTCACACCTAGCCGACAGATCACAATTAACCGACCAAATGATGTTGGTCTGTCAACTGCCTAGAAATCAATTTCCTTGATGGTACATTTCCTTGACACACTCTAGATGGGTCGACGGTCCGGATGCGGACCGCGGTCCGCCATTTGGTGACCCCTGCTCTAGAGTCTAGACTCTAGAGTTTAGAGCATAAACATTCTGTCTACTCTGATAAACAGTTGTCAGATTTGACCTTTAGAGATATGTACAAGATAACTGGGTACATAAAATGGCATAATATTATGATTTTATAATATAGTATTTTTGTATTTCCGTGTAATTGATTAAAATTAAGACAATTTTCATTATAAAAAGTTAGTTAAATAAATTTCTCAAACTTACAAAATATTCAATAATTAAACCATTGAAAAAAAATATATTACTTATTTTTTTTTCAATGGTTTTCTCATAACTTCAATTGAAACGTATTTTTGTTACATTATTTCTATCATCAGGGCTGGTCTATCTTGACATCATCCGTGACCAAAGCTGCAAGGACCGCCACAGAAAATGCTGTCAAGTATGGAGGTATTGCTTCACAAAAAGTGTCAGAGATGGCTACAACTGTCACTGAAAAGGTTTGATTTATTTTTATTACTTTTTAGAGCGCCTTATTACGTTGCGACGTAATGTGAAGGCAGCCTAACTTACGATTTTAGAGTTCCGTAGCCAAATGGCAAAAACGGAACTCTTATAGATTCGTCATGTCTGTCTGTCTGTCCGTCCGTATGTCACAGCCACTTTTCTCCGAAACTATAATATTGAAACTTGTAAAACTATTAGAGCTATACTATTGAAACTTGGTAAGTAGATATAATCTGTGTATCGCATTAATATTTTGATACAAAAATGGAAAAAATATTAAAAATTTTAGGGGTCCCCATATGTACAACAAAAAAATGGTTAGATAAAACAAAAAAAATTCTATCATCTAACCTTTGCATGTCGGGTATCTATGGATAGGTCCTCAAAAATCATATTGAAGTTTCTAATATCATTTTTTTAACCTGAATAGTTTGTGAGAGAGACTCTTCCAAAATGGTAAAATGTATGTCCCCCTCTCTAACTTCTAAAGTAGGGGCACAATAGACATAACTACCAGTAGTTCGACTGCAAAGAAACGGACAGGTTTCAATATCTGTCAAATTCGTTGGGTTTCACTAGGATTATGAACGGAATGTGCGTCGCGCTGGCTGATATAATTTATTTTTCAATCCATACTAATATAATAAATGCGAAAGTATCTCTGTCTGTCTGTCTGTCTCGCTTTCACGCCAAAACTACTCAACCGATTGCAATGACATTTTGTACACAGTTATTCTAGAGTCTGAGAAAGGACATAGGCTACATTTTGATGTGGGAAAATATCTTATTTCCATGAAAATATCGATGAAAATTAATTCGCATTGCGCGTGGCCAGCGCTCATCCCAGGGGTCCTGGGTTCGAGTCCCGCAGGCGGAACAAAAAGTTTTCAATGTTCCTGGGTCTTGGATGTGTATTAAAATAATATTTCAAAAATCTTAAATATATTTTATGTATAATATTATAAAAAATCCAGAAATATATCGATGCAATGAACATTTTAGTTCTAATACGATTCAATAGATGGCGTTTTATTTTTTTCTTTATTGTAACATAGAACTAATCATACTTATTAGTTAGTATGTTTTTGTTTACAGTTTTTAATACGTTAGAATATTATGTTTAATAATATAATCACTTGGTATAATAATAATCAATCTATCTTATATTATAGAACTCCTACTGCATTTCTAATATATGTGACAAGTTGACAATAGAAGACGCTCTAAAATAAAGGAGTTCGAGTGTACCGTGTTGGCCTATATTCCATCCAGAAAATATTTTAATTTTAATTCTAAAAACATTTTAATTCTAATATATGAAAACAGATGGCGTTTTATTTTTTACTTTATTATTGTAACAGAACTAATCATACCTACTTTACTATATAATATTGTTTTTATTCATAACTAGCTGTTGCCCGCGACTTCGTCCGCGTGAACTTTAGTTTATAACGCGCGGTGTCAACAAAATTTGTGTCAAATTTAAAAACTTTTTAATACCCTGGTAAGTGGTACCCCTCTTAGGGCCGCGCAACACCGGAATGGCAGCGCTGAAAGTGCTCGCCTCGCCGCTGCCATTCCGGTGTAGCGCGGCCCTTAATTAATCAAAATACCCAAAAACAGCTGTGCAGTGTGCACATAATCTATACTAATATTATAAATGCAAAAGTATCTCTGTCTGTCTGTCTGTCTGTCAGTCTCGCTTTCACGCCAAACGCCAAAACTACCGGACCGATTGTAATGAAATTTTGTATACAGATAGTCTAAAGCCTGAGGAAGGACATAGGCTACTTTTTTTACTGGAAAAAAAGGGTTGTAAGGGGGTGAAAATGCGTAAATTTGTTCAAATTAAGTTAGTTCCAACAATTCATAATAGATGGCGCCGTGCGTCTTTTTTTCGATTGTTATATCTATTCTACGGTATTAAATAACTCAGTACTTTATCTGTGCAGTGACGTAACCTTAAATCTATCAATGATAAATAGTTTATGGGTAAAGTTGTGTAATTGGAGGGCTAAATAAGCTTTAAAATTTGGCATAAAATATAAAGTTTACGAGGGCTGCTATTTATGTATCCGGAATTAAAAAAAGAAACAAACATATATCATTTAATATGGTTTTATTGCTTTTCAAAATATTCGCCGCGATGATCGACACACTTTTGCATACGCTGGAACCAATTTTCATAGCACTTTTTCCATTCTGATTGAGGTATCTCCAAAACGTGCATTTTGAACGCATCAACAGCCTCTTCGCGGCTCGAAAAACGTTGACCACGTAATTTGTTCTTCGCGTATGGAAATAAAAAGAAATCGTTAGGTGCCAAATCAGGGCTGTACGGCAGATGACCAGTCAATTCGATCTTTTGACCCTCCAAAAACTGAGTTGTTTCAGCTGAGGTGTGACAGCTAGCATTGTCGTGATGTAATATGATTCTGCGTTGTCGGTTGTCCTTTCTTATTTCTTCAAAGACTTCTGGTAAACAAATGGTCGTATACCATTCAGAATTAACCGTTTTACGATTCTCTAATGGCACTGTAGCCACATGTCCATTAATTCCAAAAAAACAGGCGACCATTTGCTTCAAAGTACTTTTTGCACGAGTAACTTTTGTTGGTTTCGGCTCATCTTGGAACACCCACACCGTTGACTGTTGTTTAGTTTCGGGGTCATATGCATAGATCCAAGATTCATCACCTGTGTAGATATTATAAACGGCTTTTGACGTACCACGGTTGTATTTTTTTATCATTTTTTTGCACCAATCGACACGAGCCCGTTTTTGATCGATTGTCAAGTTGTGCGGAATCCAACGCGAACATATTTTTTTACAGCCAAATGTTCGTGTAATATCTTATGTATGCTCGTCATACTTATGCCTAAGGACGCCTCTATCTCGCGATATGTAACATGACGATCACGCATTATTAGTTCCCGCACAGCATCTATATTTTGTGGGACAACAGCTGTTTTTGGGCGACCTTCTTTATTTTCATCCGTGAGCATAGACCGCCCACGATTAAACTCACTGTACCGGTGATAAACAGTGGTTTTTGATGGTGCTTCATCTCCAAAAGTTGCGGTGAGTTGAATAAAGCACTGTTGTTGATTTAGCCCACGCCGAAAATCGTAGTAAATCATTGCACGATAATGTTCACGCGTTAAATCCATGGCAAATGAAGACACGCAATTTTCAAAATGACGCCACAATGGAAAAATAATTGACAGTCACATGAAACAAAATGTATTCTTCAACCAAAGAGTTCTATTTTCAAATGTTGTAATTACTTTTTAAATATTGTTCTTGTAAGTGGCCAGATCCGGATACATAAATAGCAGCCCTCGTAATATAAAAAAATGAAATACTTATTGTGTGCACACTGCACAGCTGTATTGATTTAAGGGGTACCAGGGTTTTTTTATAAAAGCTTTTGACACCAATTTTGTTGACATCGCGCGCTATAAACTGAAGTCCACGCGGACGAAGTCGCGGGCAACAGCTAGTATTTCAAATAAAGATTTCAAAATTGGATTCTGACATCACATGCAATTATGTGCCAAAACACAAACAACAATTCGACCAAAGAGGAACACGTCCAGCGAATATGTCATAGTTTTAAATTCGTAGGTAACAAGTTAACAACCCTAGCAACGATTTTCGTCATAATACGTCAAATTTAAAAATTTCAACATCAGTTGTCGGCATACTCTATAATTCTGTCTTCTCTGGTACCCCTACCCCCTATGATAAGTCTAAAAAAATATATGATGTACATTACTATAAAAACTACCAACGAAAATTGATTTGAACGAGATCTAGCTAGTAGTTTTTCTTATACGTCATAATTGGTAAACCTTAAATTAACTTTCATCAAATTAACTGCAATATAAAAATAAACCAAACATTTGTTAATTTCCTAAAAATAAACCTTATTGCTGCTGCCTAACCCTTCATGGACGAGTCCAACTCGCACTTTGCCGGTTTTCATTATATAATGAATTCCAAACCCTTTCTCTGATAAAAAAAAAACTAAAGTGTAGAATTTTTCTACTTATTAATTAAAATATTTAGCATTGTTTAGGTGCTTATTGCTGTAAAGATACCTTTAAGGTATGAATATATAGATGTCTCAGCCAACTGGTTAAAATAGCTGTTCAATCAAACAGCATGCACTTTAACTGAACAACGCCATTCAATCACAGGTCTAGCTTTTTAATTGAATATTTCATCGCTCAAAACGTTCAACACTACAGCTGATTCAAAAGCAGCCGTTTGATTGAATTAGTTCAGCGCTCACCACTGCAGCGCTAAGTGCGATTTGTTTACAATATGGCGTCAACTAGCCGGTGTTTTGTGGTCGTATTAAGATATTTTTCGTAAATATACATTACAAGTGTACAATTAAAGAGACCGAAGTTATGGGGGCACATACAAGTGAATCAAAATTTAAACAAATATTCGAGAAGAAAACCGAGGAGTCACCAAGGTATTTATTGCAATTGTGTTCAAAATGAGTTAGAATACAATTATTTATTCTGCTTGTTATCATTACGCTTGTGTAATAATAACAGTAATGGTCACCTTAGTTAATTTGCCAGTTAACCAGTTAGCTAAGCGTCGTCTAGCTGTAGTGTTGAACATGGCGGTCTACAAGTCGGCTAATCGACGTATAGCCGTGTGATTGAATTGCGTTGATCAGTCAAAGGGTTAGCTGTTTGATTGAACGGCTATTTAAACCAGTCGATTATGACATAGACATTACAATATACACATTTGTTTGTATTACAGGTAAACAATCGTGGAGGTTGGAGTTCTCTGGGTGGTACCAATGATCTACGACGTGCAAGTAACTCAAGCGCTCATCATCAATCTCAGAGCTATGGAGCTATGAAAAACTCCACATCTGAGCCCTATTCTCAATGGTAAATATCTATGGTTGTGCACTATTTTCTCTGTGTTTAAATTTAAGTATTAATGAATATTTTTTTACTTTCAATAATAATTTATTTACCCCAGCTAGGGTTTTGTTATGTTTGGTGCCTATCACTAGTTAATTAGCGTCGTCAAAATATTAATTCATCATTTTTATTTTTTAATTATCCATCTAATTCGGTGTATTATTTTAACCCAAGATCTTAGTTTACATACAATTACTTATGACTCTTACAATCTAACAGTAACAAATACAATCCCTAAGAGATACAAACTAATGTTATTTACATACAAAGCAGTTTATCATTGTCACAATATGATGTCATGGTTAATAAACGTCTTACAATTTTTAGGAATGAGCAAACTCAGCCATGGAAAGAATCGGTAGCGACAAAGAATAATTTGGATACTCGTGATCTTTCACAAGTTGGCATTTCAAGTCCCCCACCTGATATAAAGAACATTACTATCAAGAAGAAACAAGATGATGACACTTGGGAATGGCTCAACAATTGAACAATACACAAAAATATACATTTTCTTCTCACATTCTTCTTAGCACATAACATTAACAGTGCATAGAATATTGATGCAGTTTGACAGCTGTTATTTAAGTTGTAAATTGTAGGGCCTCATATTTTATTTTCGTAACTTTTTTTGCTATTTTTTTTTCATAATTTTAATTCAAAGGATTAAGGAATTGTTATTCATAAAAATATACTTTGGGGCAGTCCATTAATCACGTGATGTTTTAACATATTTTTTAAATCCTCCTCTCTTCTCTAAATCTTAGTATATTCGGATTTCGGACCTCTCTCACATACCGCAGATCGCGAGTATTGTTAGACATTTTAAGGACGCTATCACATAAAAATTAGCAGGTCGGATGTCTGTCAGTACGAATATCGACGTTAAGGACATTAAAATAACATTCATAACAGCGCGCCCTGTACACTGTACAGGGCGCGCTGTTATGAATGTTATTTAGTGTACAGTGGCGGTTACGACGCTCGTCGCGTTCTTGATAGGGCGAAAATGTATGAAGAAATTTGAGAGCGTTTCTTATTTTTCTTATAAATGGAAATGTTATTTATTTTTATATAAAATATTTAGCTATTCGTACAGGGGACTAAATAAGCAAAATTTTTTCTGTATATTTATTTTCCTTAGTTCAGTGTAGTTAGCTATAATGGTACCTAATCAAACCCCATTTTTTAATTCTTTAGAGATTATTGTGATGGTTAAAACATATTTATGTAAAAATTTTGTATGCGGCTATAAATTTTTATGGTATAGGCGTGGAGATGAATATATTATCTTTCATTTGAAACCAAAATATCTTCGTAGTGTGACTCCTAATTCTTTAAAAGGGTACCTGAAAATCGCTGATATTTGAGAAAAAATGTGATAGCGTCCTTAACTTACAATAATTACTTAGATTAGAAAAATGAACGACCTTATAAAAACTTGGCTTTAGGGGCGTTCCACGCCAAGCGGACAGGAAAAAATAGTCGATGTCTCCGATTTTGATAATATTTGGATATGTTATACCTACACGTGTAATATACGTGTGCCAAATATTTTTGTAATATAATGGCTAGATTAAAAATGATAGGACTTTGAAATGTGACTTTTCTATTCGGCACTCGGTGCTTCAAAGCCGATTATAGATTAAAAAAATTATATATTAGAATAATTGAACCACTGAACTTGTTACTTCATTTAATGAGCTCTTTAACTGCATTTTTGATAACAAAAAAATTTTTTTTCTTTGAAAAAAGTGCAAATCAATTTTTTATTCTTGATTTTCTCAAAGAGATTTTTTTTGTGTAAATAGTTAATATTCTATAAACCATTCCTGTACAACTTTAATAATGGGCCGGGAAGAAATACTTCCGAAGAGTGGCGTCCAGCGCCATACTGTACTAAGGGCAGAATTCGCTAAGTAGCGGAAATTGCCAAAAACTTCGTTTTTGATGTGGAGAAATGTACCCTTAGATAAGTTTTTTTAAAGAGTAACATAATTTAAAAAAAAATGATAATAATATTTGGATATGTTATACCTACACGTATTAATAACACGTGTAGGTATAACATATCCAAATATTATCCAAATCGGAGACATCGACTATTTTTTCCTGTCCGCTTGCCGTGAAACACCCCTTTTATTAAGTTTAAATATCTATTTAAAAAATAAATGCATTACTATATTTATTAGCCTATACCTAAGGCTTAAGCGATTTCAAAAAAGGGAGGAGGTTCTTTATTCGGCTGTACATATTTTTTTCGTCTCCCGTCTTCTTGTGACTTGTTATATTTTGTCAGTCGGCACTCCCCTGGACAATGTAAAGCCCTTTATACGATATTGTAGGTAAAAAGTATAGTATGAAACTTTCTATACATTTTACTTTTTAATGTAAGTAAACGTTATAGTAGCTGTTTATTCTCTAAGTAGGTAATTAATAAAATAGTGTAGATAAATTTTTAAATTACTTATTTTGATGTTTCTTATTATTTTTTTATGTCTTTTTAAAAAGTCAAAGTAAAAACAAATATTTTGTCAATATTGTTTGTTTAGTAGGATGGAATCCGGGAGTTGACAGTATGTTTAAAATTTTAAAATAATTATTTAATTTTATAGATTTATTGATAAAAACTTTAAAACAATACAAATAACGAAAAAATGATTAAGTATTGATTTATTTTACATTGACAAAAATTGGATTTATTAACTGTAAGTCACGTGATTGGAAACGCCAATCTGAAGCAGTGACGTCATCGTTCAGTGTCAAACAAAATTGACAGTTGTTAGGTTAAAAACTTACTTACTTTTGCTCTGTCTACGCTTGTTTTGTTTCATGAACGATGACGTCACACGTGATCACGTGTCCATAATGCCGCGTTTTTGTGTCATATTTTGAATTCAGTATTTAAAATAATTTATAAGTCATTCTAGGGCATAATAATAAATAAAATATTAATTTACAGGTATTAGTGTAAACAACTGAAGCGCTTAAAACTATTTTAAAAAAGTTGTCAACTCCCCTATTATAATGTTAGTAAATAAATGGCGATAACATGTATTATTAACTATAATATACTTAACATGTTTTAAATAATATGATCTGTCTTTTATATCTCTCGCACAATGGATTTGTAATATATATTATGACGATGGCCTAAGAAAGTTTTGAAGAAATATAAAAATTAAGAGAATATATCGACGGTTAAAAGGAAATAGGGTATAAGCGCCAAAAAGTGAAGTGTCCAGGATAGTCGTTTAAAGTTTTGAGTATAAGAAAAACTGACGTATCTCTGTTATTTATTGACGTATCGTGATAATTTAAACAATTATAAAATGATAAAAAATGGGCCTCTTATCGGTATTGTTAGTTTTAATGATTTGGTGCTATTTAAAGTATTTTTTGTCGCTTATAACAATTACTTTAATATTTTGAATGAGGTAATATTATGGCATAAGAGACAAATGACAAAAAAATATTAGAGGATAAGAAGCCTAAACAACATTCTGATTTCTTACATCGCAAAGTAAAAGGGTATACGAGACTAGACAATTCAGTAAGTGTTATAGGAAAAGAAGGATAACGACTTTTTACAGTAATATGAAAATAAATTTTGGATATATGGGTACAAGCGCCAAAGCTATGATCAATTACGAAATGGATGAAGGTTATAAACGACGTTTGTAATTTTTATGAGAATTGCTTAAAAGATATAAGCAGCCGAAAGCTGTAGAGAAATATTTTTGCAGGGTTACAAGCACCTTTACAGACAAACTGCCCTGAATTTCTGTCGGTTACAAAAAATACTACTAGGAAATTGCTTTTTTGCTAGGGTATAAACGCCAAAAAAACTAATCGTAGAGCTATGAGAGTCAGCGCATTCGAAAGAGCGGGAAATTTTAAGTAAGATGGTTTTTTTTCCATTTAAAACTCATTTTTGACAAAAATGTCGCTTAAATTAAATTTCCTTTTAACCGCCGATATGAAGTTTTAAAACTGGATTCAGATATCGAAACAAACATTCGTTAAAATTACACTACTTAAAAATTAATGTACTTATACTTACTAATTTCTTTGTCTTGGTCCTTGGAGCTGAATGTCTCGACTCGTCAATTTTATTTTTATAGTTTGTGCGTTTTATGATGATATGCGTGACACATTATAATTGACAATAGTAGGGAAGTTACCTAACAAAAATTAATCGATAATTTAAAAATATCGAATCACTTCGTAAAGGAATTGCAATCGAAATTATCGATTTCGTTCTGACATTTCACTAGTGCCGGCGATTTAAGATGGCCGCCCTTTTTTATCGATTTGATTTCGATTCAACAGAGTCAATCTCTATTGACATAAGTTCCGTTTCATGCATCTGACATTTTTTAAATGTTTTCGTAACAATAATTTTATACTCCTATTTCACAGTTAATAAATTTATAATTTTATATTAATAAGTTAGCATTTAGCAACTTTTCATTTTTATTCATTTACAATAATTAAGTATAGGAAACATTTGTTTTTATAGATGGAATATAATTTATTACATTTTGTTTTTTTTTTTTGTTTTCTTGTAAAAAAAAACCCGTAGCAAGGAATATGAAAACTGTCACCAATATCATCTTAAAACGCACAAACTATAGTTTAAAGTGATCTATCAACGCACAGCCCGAACCACTGGAAGGATTAGGCTGAAATTTGGCATGCAGGTAGATGTTATGATGTAGGCATACGCTAAGAAAGGATTTTGATCAATTCAAGGGGATAAAAGTTTTTTTTAAACTTTGTAAATTTTCAACCTATTGGGCTGACACTTAGCATGCATAAAGCTACTATGACGTCAGCATAGTAATTACGTAGTAAATAAATTTTTTGCAAGTGGGTTGGCTAAAAAATTTCAGTCTAGACTCCAGAATAAAAAAATAAAATAGAACAATACTTAAGTAAAAAAAAATAATTTTACATTTCTCTGGTTTGGATAATAGACAAACTTCTTAGGTACCAGTCGAAAGTATGAAGCCCGTAGAATATGCATTTAAGCATTAACCAGACCGGTACTAGTACCGTAATTTGTGGTAAATAGGGATAAAACTCAACTTTATAACGAGTTTGTCAATGGTTTTGAAAAAAAGTAGTACCTAAAAAGGATTTCATTACGAGTCTTGTTCACACTTCAACGCAAAATGAGTTGTCTGCCGGCTCACACGCATTATTCGCGGGTAGCGCGGCCCCGCGGGCAGAGTTGCCAACTATGGGGATTTCCTACTAGTGGGAAAAAATAAAAACAGTGAGTTTTTAGGGGCTAATTTGGGGATATTTTTGGAGGTAAAATTTTTACAGCGTAAATGTATTATGTAAGTATATTTATTTCGTTTTTATTACTACTATTATCATTTTTATTTCTTTTATACTCACTTAATTATTCTTACTCCATTACCATTTTTAGGGTTCCGTACCCAAAGGAAAAAACGGGACCCTATTACTAACACTCCGTTGTCTGCTGTCTGTCTGTGTGTGTCTGGCTGTAACTCAAGAAGCGTCGTAATCGTAAGACCCATGATTCGACAAAAATATTACATTCATACACTGAAGAATTTCAATAGCAGAGCAGAGAGTGCAAATGGCTCTTCGAGGAGCTATTTTAAAAAAAGTGTTTTTTTACAACTTGTGACTTATTTCGCAAATGTATAGTGCTGTTATCAAAACTGCAAATAATTCTACTGTTATTTTTAAAAAATACATAAAATAAAAGCGATGAAATGGCAACTAATTTTGATGTTGAAAACGGTACTTGGTTTTGTCCCTATTCGTCCTTGGATCCCTATTCACTACATGATTACCGGTATCGATTTACCTGCCTACCCAAGAGTTGTGACGGAAAATAGACAACCTAACGTTTTCATATTCTACCGACTCATGGGCGTACCCAGGTTCTGGGCCAGGGGGGGGGGGGGGGAAATACCCAGGTCTGGGCCAGGGGGGGGCGGGGCAATTAACCTAGGTTCTGGGCCAGGGGGGGCAAATCAGATTTTTTATAAGCTAGGAGTTTATAAAGAATAAAAAAAAAATTTTAGTTGTGTAAATATTGTATTGCAAACAAATGGTAAAAATTCGTTTTCTTAATTTTCGATTTTAATAGATAAAAGTTCTAGATAATATACTTAGTAGGGACGTCAACATGATCCAGGGGGGGATCCCCCCCTGCCCCCCCCCCCCTCGTTACGCCCATGTACGGGCTCCATACTTTCGATTGGTATGGAAATTGTCTATAAACCAAACCAGCGAAATTTTAAAATATTTTTTTTTCTATTTTTTAGGGTTCCGTACCCAAAGGGTAAAAATGGGACCTATTACTGAGACTTCGATGTCTGTCCGTCTGTCTCCAGGCTGTACCTAACTCAAGAACGGTAATAGCTAGGGAGTTGAAATTTTCACAGATTATGTATTTCTGTTGCCGCTATAAACAACAAATACTAAAAATAAAATAAATTAAATATTTAATACTGGCTGGGAATACAACAAACGTGATTTTTCAAATATTTTTGCTCGGTATCAATGATAAGAGCAGGTAGGCAGGTAGTTGAAATAATTAATTAAAAAAAAAATAATTAAGGGGGCTTCCATACAAAAAACACCATTTTTTGCTCTATAATGGTACGGAAATCTTCGTGCGCGAGTCCAACTCGCACTTGGCCTATTATTTTTATTCTGGGCTAAATTTTTTAGGCAATCCACTTGCATATTGACATACGTAATTGAATATAAAATACTTTTCATCCAGCTCGGTGAAGGTCCTTCTATGGTGGGATCCTAGGCAATTAGGTATAATTAATTTCAAATGAATAACACAACACATCTTTTGTTTAATATACTTCTCTTTTATTTATTCATGCATTCCAATATCATTATATTTTGTGGTGTTATCACTTATCAATAAACCAAATAAATATTAGGTAAAACTTAACTTTGAATATTTTGGCCTCAAAATATGGAATATTAATGCCGATACCTATATACATAATATTGTAAATGTTGGAGTACGCATTTAGTAGATCTATTTATATTATATTATTATGTATCGATCTAATTTTCAATACTTAATTTTAAAAAATGTGAAAATAAAATGCTTTACACAAGTGCCAGTATTGTGTTATACGACTATACTTTATGGTATTTTAACTTTAAGCTTTATTGCCAAACGCTTTGGTGATCAAATTGCCTATTGTGCCTTTTTTGTTCTATTAAAACACGGATTATAATTATTATACGAACACTTAAATTTCTAACTGTAAGACATATCTCATACAAATTATTATTTATCTACTTTAGCAAAGGATTTTATACTAATATTTAAGTGTCGTATATTTTATGCTAAGCCTAATGCTAATATTGTGATCTGTACTTTTTATCAATACATGAAGTAGGTAATGTCATAATGTGTTTAATATGAAATATTTTCACAGAAGGGGTATTAAAATTTTAGTGTACTTTCCGCTTAACAAACTAGAGAAGTTTACGCCCTAAAGTATTATCATTTATCACTTAGTTTTGTTACACCCAGTATATATATTTTACAGATGTAAAATAAATATACTGGGTGTTTTATTACATCTAAAATATATATAAAAAAGAATACATTCTTATTTTAATTTAAAAAACCACTTACTGAATTTCGTTTTAAAATTTCCCGCTAAAACGCTAAAGTTCATTATGGCGTCGCTAGGAAAATTCTAGATTGTCTTTGAGATCATATCTATCGTATAATAATTAATAAGTTACTGAAACTTGCGAAGTTTCAAGTTATAGAAACAACTATTACTCACAATAGTTGGACAATAGTTAGGGAAATATAATATTACTTACTTTTATGTAGGTAGGCGAAATTTATTTTCATTATTTTCTGTAGCCTGTAGGCTGTAATGCTGGGGCCACACTAATGATAAATCCATTAATTATTATTTATTACGATAATGCTATAACAGTTAAATAGCATTATCGCAATAAATAATGGATTTCTCGTCAGTGTGGCCCCGGCATATCTACGGTAAGTAGGTATTTTAATACATTGTAAAGGGCCCCCGAGACGATTAAACGGTTTGATTCAAACCTTACGTCACCACTCACCAGTAGTTCGACTGCAAAGAAACGGACAGGTTTCAATATCTGTCAAATTCGTCGGGTTTCACTAGGATTATGAACGGAATGTGCCTCGCGCTGGCTGATATAATTTATTTTTTAATATTTAAAATAAAGATTTCAAAATTGGATTCTGACAATTTTAATCCAAAAACACAAACAACAATACGACCAAAGAGGAACACGTCCAGCGAATATGTCATAGTTTTTTTCGAATTTTTTAATTCGTAGGTAACAAGTTAACAACCCTAGCGACTATTTTCGTCGTAATACGTCAAATTTAAAAATTTCAACATCAGTTCTAAGTCTGCTTACTCTATAATTCTGTCTACTTACGTGTTTGATGGAACCGTTTGATGTCGATTTGAACGGTTGTCAAACGGCATTGCGCTTTTGGTTCGGTACGCCGCGCCGCCATAATTAGACGTGTGTGAATTGTGATGTAGACAAGATGCTCTCAAACTTCAAAACCCAGTACGGTACTAAACTGCCGAGTTTGTTCAAACACGATCAAACGGCGCGTCAAACACAACAAAAATTTGAAATTTCATCAAACGAGCTTCAAACACGTAAATGTTTGCGTTCAAAATATTAGCTTTGTAAATGATCAAAATGGTTTGAGTCAAACTAAAATTTACGTGTTTGAATCAAACCGTTTGACCGTCTCGGGAGCCCTTAATCAATAAACAAAACACGAGAGATCTTAGATATCGAATGTATGTAACGTGTGTGCTTAACAAATTCATAGGCATGTTGATTTTCGGCCGCGGCCTCGTCACTATTTGATAATTTGAATTAGCTGGTTATCACTTAGTTGCTAAAACACGTATACGTATTCAAGTTACCAGTACTAAATACTAAGGCCGGTATAAATAGTCAGTACTCAAGATGCATCACGGTCTCAAGACACGGTTCGGCTCTGTGATTGGTCCAAATTTTGACAGCCAACAAATCACAGAGCCTGAACCGAGTCTTGAGACCGAGATGCATCTTGAGTACTGACTATTTATACGGGCCTAAGTGCAGCTTCACACAAAGTAATGGTACTTTTTTAGGGTTCCGTAGCCAAATGGCAAAAAACGGAACCCTTATAGATTCGTCATGTCTGTCTGTGTGTCTGTCTGTCCGTCCGTATGTCATAGCCACTTTTCTCCGAAACTATAAGAGCTATACTATTGAAACTTGGTAAGTAGATGTAGTCTGTGAACCACTTTAAGATTTAAATACAAAAATGGAAAAAATATTAAAATTTTTAGGGGTCCCCAATCCCCATAGATACAACTGAAACAAAATTTTTTTTTTCATCTAATATATGCGTGTGGGGTATCTATGGATAGGTCTTCAAAAATCATATTGAGGTTTCTAATATAATTTTTTTCTAACCTGAATAGTTTGCGAGAGACACTCTTCCAAAGTGGTATAATGTGTGTCCCCCCCCCCCATCTAACTTCTAAAGTAGCGGCATGATAACTCTAAAAAATATATATTATGTACAATACTATAAAAACTACCAACGAAAATTGGTTCGAACGAGATCTAGCAAGTAGTTTTTTTATGTTCATAAATGGTAAACCTTAATTTAACTTTCATTAAATCAACTGAAATATGAAAATAAATCAAAAACCTCATAATTTCATAAAAATAAACCTTATTGCTGCTGCGGAACTCACACTTGGCTGGTTTTTTTTTTAAAAATTACGATGCACAGTATTAATATAATTTTTATCCTGTATGAGATCTTCAATATACCCAAGTAATATGTTACTATACAATATAATTATAAAATATTATGTAAAGTGTTCTCTGTAGAGTGTAGATTTTATTTAAGGTACAGATGTACAAAAAAGTTAATTTCTTCATCATGCTTATTTGAATATATTAAAAATGCAAATCCAAAATGTTGTTTTTTCTTTCAAGCTTTCAACATTTCCGAAGGTTGTTGGTGGAGGACTCATTTATTATATTAGTTTTTATTATTCGTAGCTTATATTATATCCTAGAAATAAGTGGGCTATTGGCTCGTCAGCTGCTAATTACCATAATATAATGATAGATGCAAATGGAGTCAGACATAACGACAATAAAAAACAAAGCAACTTTATAATATTTTATTGTCTAATTAGTAACCAAAATATAAAAATATATATATACATGACATCCCATTTTAACATAATTATTTAGCCCTAAGCATAAAAACAAACATTAATTGAATGTCGCATTTTCTATTTGTTATATAATTATATTCATATTCACTTCATAAAAAAATGACATTATTACTACAAAACTTATAAAGACAACATATTATTTTGGCATAAATTCTTGATAATCATTTCCATAAAAAAAACTTAAGTCAGAAAAGAATTTGCATTAGTTTCACTGTAGGGCTATGATATGACCTAGAGATTAAAATTCTAGGCACCATTCTTTCAAAATTACTTTTAAGTTTAAAAACTTTAAAATAATTATTACAAAAAATAGTACCATCGAGGAAATTGATTCCAAGGCAGTTGACGGACCTACGTCTTGTGGTTGGCGTATGTCAATTCAATGTTAGCTGTGATCGGTCGGATGGGTTTGACGTAACGCGACCAAATTACTTAGGTCCCCCATCTGCCTAGGGGTTAACTTCTTTGATAGTACATAAATCAAAACACATTATGAAGCCCACATGTAAAAGTAAATATCTTGCCAGTGATTAAGATACTGGATTATTGGTCCACATATAAGAGACATAAGTGGAATTCTATTAGATGCGGTTGTAAGTAAACCTTCCAATACATTCTTTGAATACCCATTGTACATTGGGCTCCTGAGTAGATATAAGACTAAACCCAACTTTCTTCTACTTATTTCAAGCCTCTGTTCATAAGACAGCTCCTTAAGGTGACGGTTATATAACTTAAAACTAGCAACATCAATAGCTAAAGCTACCATCCATTGTTTCCAAGCTTTTGTTCCAAAAGCTTTCATTGCTGCAAGGTGAATCAAGGGTTTTATAATGTGGAGCAATTCTGCATGTAATAAATCTTTCTCTTGTATAGTTGTGTTGGTTTTGTCGTCTAAAATTTTCACAGGCTGCCAGTCTCGCAAGGCGACAGGGGGTGCTCCATCTACTCGTCTCATTATTCTGCCTGACCTTTTTAATGTAATGAAGCTACTGGAATTTTCTTCTATGTCTTTTCCATCAATAAATTTCTTCCTTTGGAGTACAGGAATTGGTGGGTGTGTTATAGGAATTTCTTTGAATCTATAAAGCAGTATCAATGCTGATGAACATTTGAATAATTGCAATAATGTGGCTGCAGTCCACTTACCCTTGATTCCCCATCTATTTTTCACTGCCAGTTCCACAAAAACCTCACAGTAGTGAATAATTGTGAGCCATAGCTCGATTTGTTCTTTAAGACCGTAATTCTGAATATCATTGCCATATGCTTCTCTTATTAATTTATCATTAAAAAGAGATACTAGTTTAGACAGCGAATATACTAGTTCAGAAACTATTGGTGACTTGTTTATTTTTCCCGCAACGAAGTAAGACGACCATGTTGCTACAGTTTCAACGTCGGTTACGACTCCTGGATTACTAATAACCCATTTCTTGTACAAGGATAACAATCCCGAAAGAGAAGTATTTTTATCCATTGTGTTATTTTTCTATGTTATCAGTAAGTTATGTCTTATCAATATAGTTATAATTGTAGCGTATCTACAATGCAAGTTACAAAAGCACAATGTCACGGCTCACGTATTAAATAACATTTGATTGTAAATTAGGACTTTACACCTAAGTAAATATTTAACTTAGAGCGTAAGCCGCAAGATTGACGAATTACAATATGACTGTTACGTAGTATATGACATTTCACATTCTCTTTGGATATGACTGATCACTGACCACAGATTACTAGTATAAATTTGTGACTGACACTCACAGAACACATATTATATACTCCTGGCGGAGGCTGACAGTGTTGCAGAAATGACATTTATGAAATCGGTGTTGCTACCAACTAAAAATCGTGAGAAATAGGGAGATTGCTACCAACTAAAAATCGGGAGAAATAGGGAGATTGCTGCCTAAATAAATCAAATTATAACACGTGTTAAAGTTATTAATCATTAGCCTCCTTCTTGCAGCTTAGACAATAGGCGTAGTTTGCATCTTTAATATTACTGCTTGCCTGTAACCACCCAGCAAACTCCGGGCGTTTCCCACTCTTTTTTTATATTTTTGTACTATATCTTTTTCTTTTTGTTTCGAACGTACCACTACTAGTGGTTGGAAAATCACTGTCTGGGTCTGAACTAGACATTTGATTTGCGTTAATACAATATGGGAAGTTGCGTATCGGACGAATGATTAGAAAATGAAAAATTGAAAAATGAAAATTGAAACCTGTCGCATTCATGTCGACGTATTTAAAAAATATATTCCCCTGCAATAATATTCTACTTTAGTGGGTATGAATTACAGCCTAAATTTGCTTGTTTATTGAAAGGCCAATCTAATGCCTTGCCCCTTGGGGAATAATATAATAATAATAAAAATGTTAAATTTGGTGTTACAAACTACAAAATGAATATAAATTAAGTTTAATGTTCTAAGATTGAGTAAATCGGGAGATTATACCCTAAAATCGTTTTATCGGTATTTGTTTGCCAAAATCGGGAGATCTACCGATAAATCGGTAACTTATACAACACTGATGACTGATGCAAAGTCAATGGACTGATGACACCAACATGACACGAAACCAATGAATAAGGAAACAGATGGAGGCGACATAACTACAAAACAGTGTCAGCCGGCGCCATATTGCCAAGAACTAAACATGGCGGTCTGTAGTGATGGGACACTCGGTTGATATTTGTCGAGGACATCGATAAACTAACATGTTATAAGTGAGCGTCCTGTTATATTATATATTATATTGATATCAAAAATGTTTTTTTGAATATTATATAAAAAATATATAATTTTTGCCTATTTTGTCTCTATGTATTATAGTACATAGAGACAAAATAGGCAAATATGGTTTTTTTTATATAGGAGCCTCCTTAATTTTATTAAACTATTTAATTTATTTTAAGTTTATTAATTATTATTTAAGTTGCCATTATTGATATCGGGCAAAAATTACCAAAAAATTGGACAAATACTAGTTGTACTCGCGCACGAAGTGTTTACGGTTTATTTTAATTTTACCATCAATTATTATTATTATTAAAGTATGTATACAACTGAGTATTTTGTGAATATTTCAAGTGCCTATTTTTTTCGCGATATATCGAGACCGATATTGATATTTTTTCAAATATCGATGTATTGATATATCGATATTTTCTTTCAATTTCGACATCCCTATAATACGACACTTTGACAGTTTATGTACCTCGGAGAACCGGAACATAAAATGGCGGACCGGCCACAGTATTTTGATTTGCTAGATACCATTATGCCGAGTCCGCTTATAAAAGTCAATGCACGAAACTCGAAACTTGTACATTGACAAAATATGACAACTTTTTGTTCTTCTTATGGCACTCGGCTATTTAGTCATGGCCAGCGTCGAGTATATTAAGGCGGGAAAACAATATTCTAATATTACAATTTTCAGCAGCGTTTTTCTATATTGTCAGGTCTAAAGTCTAGTCAAAGTCTTAGTAAAATTCAATACAGTGAAGAAGTCAAGTCGGTCGATTCAGTAAAGTGGTAGCCGCTTTACTGAAACTTTCGATGGAGTTTTGGAGGGAACTCAAAATAGCACGTTTCTGGATATTGCATCACTTCCCTGCACTTGTGCACGGCCTTCCGTCCGGCGTCCGCCCTTGAAGACTATAGAAGCTTCTGATTCCACTTGTCCTAATTTAGTAGTCGTAGTCCCATCATGTTGATGTCCCTACTAAGTATATTACCTAGTATAACTTTCATTTATAAAAATTAAAAATAATAAAACGAATTTTTGCCATTTGTTTGCAATTTACAATATTTTTACAACTAAAAATTATTAATTTTTTATTCTTTATAAAGACCTAGCTTATGAAAAATCTGATTTGCCCCTCCCCCCCCCTGGCCCAGAATCTGCGTAATTTGCAAGAACCTGGGTAATTTGCCCCCCCTGGCCCAGAACCTGGGTACGCCCATACGTGCTTGCGCTGCCCTCGATACAATTCTTTATTTATACACACGCGAGCGTGCGGCCTCGTAGGTTTTAGCGTTGGCCCTAAAGCCTTGTAGGCTGAAGCACTTTATTATACCTTTGCGTTCATCATTATATTATTATATCCCGTCGATCCTGGAAAAACGAGGCACAATAGAATTTGTATTGTGTCTCGGTCACCGGTGACCGTATGGGACTTGATGGATTGTTGTATTAACTATTATTTATTGAATCATGATTCATGAATCACGATACAAGGCTATTTTCATCGGAGAGGCTTTTAAAAATAGAGGAAGAAGAGGAAAATTTAGTGTTGCCGTTTTGAATATTCGTTCACTAAAATTCGTTCATTCTTTTTGTCTATACTCTATGTCCTCTCTATGTCCAAAAAAGCACTCGAGCTTGGCAGCCAGTCCATTTCATTGATCAGTTTTCACAATAATTTTCCTATAAATTAAGTTATAACAACTGTGCGGGCTGGTGCTTATGTTGGTGGCATGTCTGCAGCCAGTTTAAATTGTGAATCTGTGTAAAATTTATTGGCTCCAAATGGACAATAATTGAAATAAGAGTAAAATAATACGAACATCATGGGTACCTATGAACACATCGGAGGTCATGTGTCTGTAGATCGTTATGGCTTGGGGTCCCCAGTTTATGACCGTGATAAAAAGACAATGTTTTGGATGGGTGGCGTTATGGACTGCTTTTCAACAGTTACAGCGCTTTTCAGAGGGACGGACTACAAGCAAACCAAAGGTATTTTGTTTTGTTTTTACCTAGTTTATTAATAAATAATCAATACATAATACTTATAAACGTAAAGCCCGGGGCTCGATTGGATGCGCTCTGCACCGGATTCCAAGGATAGCTGCAATTGATTTTTCAACTTTATGCAGTATTAAAATTTATGTGTTTCTGTCTAGGGTTTTTTTTGTATATTTATGTTTGTAAACATCACCTCGACTGTTTTATTTTCCTTAATATTTATAATTTTACAAAATTATGATAAAGTAGCATAATTTAAATATGTAGCCAGGCACGGTCACAGCCTGAAGTTTTGGAGGGGGTCACACAAAAAAAAGTATTGCTGTTATATGATAACTTTACTAGAAATTTCCTTTTATTATTGGGCAAGATTTTGAGAGTTTTCAATTTGACCTTAGATTTTGGGGGGGGGGGGGGGGTTCAATTCCTGTGTGACCCCCCTTCAGACCACGCCTGTATGTAGCTCAAACTTTGAGGTCATCATAGTATTGATTTTGTCAGAAATAGGTTAACTATTAATAGATATTTGTGTAGGAAGGGCATACTGGAACACAACTTTGACGTTTACATAAAGTAAATAATTATTCCAGCATTGAAACAAAGATTTATTATATGTTGGTCTTTTTATTACTTAAATTTATTTTGGGTTTTTATAAAGATTTGCCTTTTGGTATAAATAATCAGCTTTATTAATTTTTATATCTATCTATATATTAATATGTGAGCCAAAAACTTTGTATCCCTTTTGACGAAAAATGGGGAAACGTAGGTCAATGAAATTTTGCACAGTTATAGTTTTTATGGTGAAGGAGTGCATCGAGCTACTATTATTTTGAAATTATGCTTTTATCATATATTTTTTTAACAACATTACACACACTACAACACACACACATGAGAAATGACAGATTTTTGAGTGACAAGCCTATACATTACAAATTATACTCTTTTATTTATGATTGAAGTCTGTAAAAGGGCCCATTCAATGCAGGACTGCCGTGCAGTCCTGCCGTGAATTGGCCCTTTTAACAACAAAGTGACAAATTAAAAATGGATTATAGTTTTTTTTATTGAATCTTAGATACTATTAGACAAAGCTTACACGGCCAGTCTGATATCAGCTGAGTCCCAGAGACAATAGTTGAAAAATATAATACGATAAAGTCAATATTTTTTTACAAAATATAGGTAGTAGTCCTAATGTCATTGAAACTAAGGTCGAATTTCAAACACTGGGCGATCTCTAGTTTAAATAAAGACTTATTGGATAGGTACCCAGTACCTATCTTACATACTTTGATTTAATGAAAAATGTTGATTCAGCCTATTTTAATTTGGGGGTTTTAGTGCATATTTATGCCAGCTTAGGTGCATATTTTATTATGCATACATCCTTGATTTCTGGAATACCACAAATTGTGGGACAGAGTTTAGATCAGTCTTTCCCTAAGTGGGCGATAACGCTCCCTTGTAGGCGCTGAAGGTTTAAAGATGCCGGCAGTGGAACCCAGAAATAAAATGGGGACGTTGTGTAGAGGCTTGGGGGGTGATTTATTTAATCTGGATGCATTTTAAATTAAAACAATGAGGGTACTAAGGGCAACGGCATTAACTCCCATCAGGCGATTTGTTGCTTGTTGGTATTATATTTTTATAAGCAAAACAAAAGTATGCACCATTCTTTTGCTCTCGTAATCCATACAACAGATAATTGACAAGAAAACAGTTGTGATACTGACTTTTTACATGCCCAGACGCACAGACCTTTCTTTAAAGGCAGTAGGGCCACACGTCACGTCACAATCGATTTTTAAAAAAACGTTTTTTTTAATTAATCGAAACCCTTACAATCGATTGTTTGATTATTAGATTTTGATGTTACAACCATAAAGTTAATATACCTAGCGGAATAGAGAAACAAAGGCCTGAGCAAGAGAGATGTCAGATGTCACTATTAGTAACACTGCGTGGTAAAAAGAGACGTGTGATACATGACAGCAGCACTCTTTTTTTGACGTCCAGTCGGCACGTGCCGCACGTTGACAATTTAATCTCATAGAATTCATGTTCAATCATGCTTGTGTAAGTGTATACGTAGTACGTACACATATTTTTCACACAGATGAAACCAATTTCAGTTACGTTTGACAGCTCGAGATTGTTGCTCTATTCCGCTAGATATATTAACTTTATCGTTACAACACTACTCTCCAACCGTCTTATGGTTTTTCGATCAGCACGAGAATCTGACGCGAGTTTCACAGTTTTTACCCACTCTACAAAAGTGCTCAATGTCGCTATAGAAGTTTTCACTTCAAAAACTAGGCCGCCGGAACTCACTCTGTTCATAAATTTTGTTGTGGATCCCACATACTATCTGAATTCTGACGTGTCAAAATGTATGATGTATGAGTTGACAACTTGTTTTCCTTTGGCCAAGGTTCTTCCATGAACATAGTCTGAGATTCGGGACTAAAATTTTCAGTTTCGCAGATCAAGTATTTACCAAGTTTTGTAAAATTGTGTTGGTCTGAAAAACGAATGAAAAACTGAACCTACATGAGTTCAAAACACTACTAACATTGTGTATTGCCAAAAAAAAGTCATATTGAGGTTTCTCATGTCATTTTTTTCTAACCTGAATAGTTTGCTACAGAGCTTCTTCCAAAGTGGTAAAATGTCTGTTCCCCCCCCCTCTAACTTCTAAATTAGGGGCATGATAAGTATAAAAGTAATATATGTTGTACATTACTATAAAAACTACCAACGAAAATTGGTTTGAACCCTTCATGGGCGAGTCCAACTCGCACTTGGCCGCTTTTTTTTAATTAAACTTATTTATGCCAAATTTTAAAGCTTATTTTAGCCATTACACAACTTTACTCATAAATTATTTAGCACTAGCTGTTGCCCGCGACTTCGTCCGCGTGGACTTCAGTTTATAGCGCGCGATGTCAACAAAATTGGTGTCAAAAGCTTTTATAAAAAAAAAAACCCCTGGTACCCCTTAAATCTAAACAGCTGTGCAGTGTGCACATAATATTTCAATTTTTTTTAATAAAACTTTATATTTTATGCCAAATTTTTAACCTTATTTAGCCCCCAATCACACAACTTTACCCATAAACTATTTATCATTGATAGGTTTAAGGTTACGTCACTGCATATATAAAGTATTGAGTTATTAAATAACGTAAAAAAGAAATAACAATCGAAAAAAATCGAAAGTCGAATGCATGATAATACCACCTCTTATAGAAAGACTTTTGGCCAAGCGTTAGCGCGATGTAGGAGACACACGGCGCCATCTATTATGATTTTTTTAGAACTAACTTAATTTGAACAAATTTACGCATTTTCACCCCCTTACAACGCTTTTTTCCAGTAAAAAAGTAGCCTATGTCCTTTCTCAGGCTTTAGACTATCTGTATACAAAATTTCATTACAATCGGTTCAGTAGTTTTGGCGTGAAAGCGAGACAGACAGACAGACAGACAGAGATACTTTCGCATTTATAATATTAGTATAGATTGATAGGTTTAAGATTACGTCACTGCATACATACAATACTGAGTAGTGAGTTATTTACATACGTGTTTAATTAACAATCGCAAGAATCGAAAAGTGTCCAGTTAAAAAGTAGCCTATGTGCTTTCTGAGGCTTTAGACTATCTTTGTACAAAATGTACAGACAGACAGACAAAGATTCTTTCGCATTTAAAATATTAGTATAGATATCCGCTCAGCTCTGCTCCACCCCACTCGCGCTGATTCCATTGAAGCGGAGCGGAGATTTCGAGTATTGTCCAAAAAAAATCACATGTACTTTTATATTTTTTTTTCGTTAAAATAGGGTATTTTAAGAATATAAATTAAATAATTTTGAAATTCATTGGCTAGTTTTTTCTCAATAAATTTTTAAAGTTTCGCTCTGGCTCTTCTTCGGCGGCTAATTGACCTTTGCAGTATGTTTTAAATTTACTTTCAATCTTATTTATAATGGCTGGTTCGTCAAAGGCCTTTGTTTAACGACCATTCCCAATATTTGATCTATCTCTGGTTTTGCCCTACTAGAGATAGGAATAGCTCACAGTAGACATTAGAGACATATATTTTATGTCAATTATGAACTATTCCTATCTCTAGTAGGGCAAAACCAGAGATAGATCAAATATTGGGAACGGCCGTTACAGTACCATCGAATAAATTGATTCATAGGCAGTTGACAGATCTACGTCATTTAGATAGATATATTTTTATTGTTCAATTTCGTTACAATTTTTTACCATGCGACAAACGAATACATTTATACAATGTACACTAATCTTATGGGAGACATCAGACATTGGATTATGTCAATTCAATGTAATTCGTGGGTTTGACAAAACGCGACCAAATTAGTAATTACGTAGGTCCGCCATATGCCTATGAATCAATTTCTCTGATTGTACATTGAAGGCTTGTCAGTTTCCCGGGCCTCGATCGATTGGATGCGCTATATGCACGGGAAATCTGCAATAACTAGGCCTCATGTGAAGCTCGCGCATATGTAATACGTAATTGTTTTTGCTTTGTTATGTGCTGGTAAGGTTAACTTAAATTTACATTATATTATTGTGTAATTATAAGTTAAGAAAAACGGGCCCCGTGCGAGTTTCTTACGCCGGTTTAGATCCCGAATCGGTGGAAGGTCATACATAGACATTCAGAAAAGATTTAATTCAAATTTACTCAGAAATAAAACAATGTTTATTTCATTTTTTAATTTTTATTTATTTGCCTTACCGGTCATCTAGCTGTGCGTGCTGTGGCATAGTGCCTTGTACTATTATCTATTCTGTGATAGTTCTAGGTGGATTTTTATCGAGTTTCCTCCTCCTCCAGTCGTGTTCCTCATGTCTGAGGGTCGTGACCTTCCCCTTCCATGACCTTCCTTCTAATGGTCTTACGCCAGCTGTTCCTATCCTCGGCCACTCGAAGAGCGTCGTAGACGGTGGACTCAAGTGTGGTGCGGATTTGATCGGACCAACGCATGGGACTGCGACCTCGTGGTCTTTTTCCCTCAATCTTGCCAGTTACCATCAGTTTTTCAAGATTGTCTCCTTTTTTTCTGGCTATTTGTCCGAAATATTCTAAAATGCGTTTGAGGCAGATGGTAGAGAGCCTTGTTTTTATATTGAGTTGAGCCAGAATGGATGCGTTGGTTCTGAATGCAGTCCATGGAATTCGGAGCATTTTTCTCCAGCACCACATCTCGAAGGCGTAGATACGCCTTCGAGATGTGGTGCGGTCTGCAGATTTCAGAGTCCATGTCTCGGATCCATAAAGAAAGATGGAGAATATGAGCGTGTGCACAAGTTTCGTCTTGGTTATTAGCGAAATCTTCCTGTCACGCCAGGTTTTATGCATTTGAGACATGGCACTCTTAGCCATCCCAATTCTCCTACGTATGTCTGGTTCACAGGTGCCGTTGTTTGTTGTTTGTGATAGTGGACCCAAGGTATACGAATTCGCTAACCATTCTAGTTTTAGAGCGCCAGTCAATGGTAGTGTGTTTCCTCTATCTATGATCATTATTTTGGTTTTCCTTTTGTTAATAGAGAGGCCTAGGGTATTGCTGATTTGCTCCAATCTCTCCAACAGTCGTTTATCGAGTTTACTTGTAAAATATTTGGTTTGAGTTCACAACTTTTTTTTTAAATTTTCTTTTATTTCATAGACTTCAGAGTTCTTGTTTTTTTTTAGATTTTATCGTATTTGATACATATATATATACACATGTTGATAATTTGAGTTTTCCTTTGTATTTCAGAAGATAATTGGGAGGTTCCCTTTAACGCTATAACTGATATGGTGTATCTCGGATGCGGAGCTCAAGGAGTGGTATTCAGCGGACAACTCAATGGCGAAATCGTAGCAGTGAAGAAATTGAGAGAAAAATCCGAAACTAATATTAAACACTTGCGGAAACTAAATCATGAAAATATAGGTATTTTGAATAGTTGACGTTATATTGCAAATAGACCGTACCGAGATTCTGTAATTATAGTGCAGCTGCAGGTACCTTGTTCGATCAAGACAGCATTAATTCATCAAACAGCAAAAAAGGCCCTTCCACACGACGTTTTTTACGCTCGTTTGTATGGATACAATCGCAAGTTTAACGCTCAGCAAACGGAAGGAAGCCGACGTGATGAAAACGCGCAGAAGGCGAGTGCATCAGAAATGCGCGTCGTCAGTGCGCAAAAAATAAGTCGTCTGGAAAGGCCCTCGGGGCCACGTTACCGCACCGTTCCATGTTGACGACTTCGTGACGTGGAGATGTGGACAGGCCCTTAGCGCGAACGGGTAGTACGTAAAACGTTTTAAACTTTGGTATAATAATAGTTCGATAGGTCAAGGGACTCTCACATATAACTGCAAATTAAGATCGCATCGCAAATATCTGCGGATTTTTTAATTTTTTTATTATGAATTTTGCCTTAGATATTTTCGATGCGATGCATATATTTTGCACTTATGGGAGCCCTTTAATAAGTCCATTTGTCTTGATCGAACACGGAACGAACAAAATAATGTCGCATGATTTAGATTTAGATTAACTTGACGACCTCCGTGACTCAGTTGGTGGGCTGTAGGTAGCTCAAGCCGGGGGTCGCGGGTTCGAATCCCGCCGATGGAACAAAAAGTTTTCAAAGTTCCTGGGCCATGGATGTGTATTAAATATGTACTGTATCATATTATTAATAAAAATCTTAAATATATGTATATGTATAGTATAAAAGTATTAAATATATTTCCGTTGTCTGGTACCTGTAACACAAATCCTTCGGGTACTTAGCACAGGGCCAGACTGACGTGATGTGAAGCATCCATAGATATTATTATTATTATTATACTTGTGCCAAATGCCAATACAACTTAAATCAGTCTTTATGTTAATATAATATGTATTATTATTTTCTTAAAAAAAATCAAAAGCCCTAATAAATAGATTAACTCAGACAAAAAAATCCTCGGAAACCAGACGTTAGTAGAATTTAGGTACTGGGGCCGTACCACGAAACCGTTTTGAGACTCGATTCTCAAACGAACGAATCGGAATGCCGCGTCATACTATCACGTTATTTCAAACGTTTGTAATAGTAGGACGCAGCATTCTCATTTGATTGTTTGAGTCTTAAAACGGTTTCGTAGTAGGCCTCCAGGGTTGGCGTGTTACTACAAATTAAAATATTCTTTCAGTCAGATTTCGAGGTGTCTGCACTGTGGCACCATACTGTGTCATCATGGAGTATTGTCAGTACGGACCCCTGTTTGAGTTTCTACATAGCGGCGCCTGCTTTTCCCCCAAACAGATAATGAAGTGGGCAAAGGAAATAGCCCTGGGGATGAGCTACCTGCATACACATAAAATTATACATCGAGATCTCAAGAGCCCCAAGTAAGTGATATACTAGCTAAGGGCGAAGCCAAACGAGCGTAATTGTGAGTTGTGAGTCGCAGAATTTCGGTCCGGCAGAATTCTGCTGTATTCAGTTTCATACAAAAGTCCAAAAGACCGAATTCAGTTCGCGGGGACCGCGGGCAGTGTTGTCAACTATGGGGATTTCCTACTAAATTTAGTTGGAAAAAATAAAAACAGTGGGTCTTAAGGGGGTCATTTGGGGATATTTTTGGAGGTAAAATTTTTGCAGCGTAAATGTAATATGTATATTTATTTCGTTTTTATTACTAATATTATCTTTTTTATTTATTTTATACTTACTTAATTATTCTTACTTCATTACCATTTTTATTAGGTATTGTATAATCATTAATCATATTTTATTATAATTTTTCAAATTGAAATGAACCACTTATATTTTGCATAATATTTAAAAACGTCCACTTCGTTCCACCTTTTGAGATGCAATTTCACAAATACGTGGTATAAACGTTTAACAGAAACTGAATAAAATGCACTCGTCTGGCGGCCCAACTTTCTGCGACTGAAATTCCCCGACTCGCAAGTCACAACTCACAAAACTACGGCAGTCCAACAGAATTTTTGCTGGGCAGACTTCTGCCAAGCAGAAATTCTGCGACTCACAACTCACAAATTATGCTCGTTTGGCTTCACCTTAAAGCCGAGCTTTTGTGAGGTCTCGCGTCGTTTTTCTGGATGATAATATATCTTTAAGACATTTTTTAAATATTTAAAAAGTAACCAAACCTTGACTGACCGATGATAATACCTGTATACAAAATATAAAAAACACTAAAATTTGAGTCCAACGGTAATTGGATTTAAAAAGTTTAGTTTCGATTTGTTTTAATTTTGACTCTACAACATGAGTTCGAATTCCAGTGTGCTGATCGCCGACAACCTGGTGGTGAAAGTCAGCGACTTCGGGACCAGCCGCGAGTGGAACGACGTCAGCGCGATCATGAGCTTCACGGGGACGGTCGCGTGGATGGCACCTGAGGTAGTTTTTTTTAAGTTATTCAAAATTAGAATTGCAATGAACTTACTATACCGTATATAGGGTTGGCAACCCCACTCAAAATAACTTTAGAGTGGGGTTGCCAACTTCAAATAAAATAAAAAGGTTGGCAGTTGGAATGCATACTGCATAATATTGCATTCCAACTACAAAAATAAAAGAACTACAGAAAAAACCGACCAAGTGCGTGTCGGGCCACGCGCAATAAAGGGTTCCGTAGTAGGTACTGCTAGTTTTTTTTTAATTTTTATATTGTCGATGAATGTACATTTTTATAACCTGCTTTACACTACTAACAACATCATCTCAGTTACTTTCAAAGGAATTTGGACGAAAAGATACTTCGCCCAATACATTTTTTTTAGTTGATCGACTATTACTCTATATCTTATGAAGTCTTCTTAGCCGTGATAGTTTTCCTTTTAAATTCAGCATATTTCCTACTCCTGTGAATTTTTTCACATTTCCAGAAGCAACCGTTTAGCTAGTAGAACTCTGGACTCTAACGACTTTTTCCACTTTAAAACTTAATATTTCACAAATGGATCCCTAAGTCGGAAAATGATCTATGAATACTCATAATATTTTTAAAAAACCTATCCAACGACACCCCACACGATGGGGTGGACGCGAAAAAAAATTCATCCCCGCTTGATGTGTAGGTAAGGTACCATATTTTTTTTTAATATTTCATGTACCATTTTGTCGGCATCATTAATATGTGGATTCATGCCAAATTACAGCTTTGTAGGTCCTAAAGTCTCTAAGCAAAACCGCGGACAGACGGACAGACAGACGGAGAGACAGACGGACGGACAGACCGAAACTATAAGGGTTCCTTGTTGACTACGGAACTAAAAATGATGTTAAGTGAAAATTTTCAAGTAAATGATATTCGTGACAAGTTTTTATATAAAACTAGCTGTCCCGGCAAACGTTGTTTTGCCATATAAAGAATTTAAGGTATGAAAAATAGATGTTGGCCGATTCTCAGACCTACTCAATATGCTCACAAAATTTCATGAGAATCGGTCAAGCCGTTTCGGAGGAGTACGGGAACGAACATTGTGACACGAGAAGATTTATATATATAAGATAATACAAGTTAAAACTAGTCATTACAATGAATTTCCGCTTATGGTACTAATGCCCTCTCCAGTTCCGGCGAGTAAAAGTTTTCGGCCTATAAGAATAACATAATTTAAAGGTGATACGCCACGAGCCCTGCTCGGAGAGGGTCGACGTGTGGTCTTACGGAGTCGTCCTGTGGGAGCTGCTGACCCAGGAGGTGCCCTACAAAAACATGGAGACTCATGCCATCATGTGGGGCGTTGGTACCGACACCATATCGCTGCCCATCCCGTCCAGCTGGCCGGGGACACTGCAGCTGCTCCTCAACCAGTGCTGGGCGAGGGTTCCTCGACAAAGGTATTACTACAAATCGACTTATAGTAGTATTCGTGCTATTCGTATAGTCTATTACCCTGGTTCCGAAGGTGCTGTACATAACTAAACTACTGTTCGGTAAAAGTATAATATTATGTCAATGCTTCAATTAATCATCATCAACCCCGTTATAATTATTATGCCATGTATGATCACATTATGTAGACCTTATTAATCCTTCGATCGTGGATTCTTGGAAATCTATTGTTATTCTATTGTCTCGCTCACCGGTGAGCTTATAGGGCTTGATGGGCTTATGGTATTTCTCATAATCCTTTACATCACAACGGGTGCCTTGCGATTCCGCCGTTCGTTGACTGATTTTCAAAATTATTTTGCTGCTGTATGTATACGGTATAACCCGAATTTGGTACCATGCTTACGTTAGTTGAAATATTTTTGACACACATAATGTTATGACGTTATTGGTACACACATACAACAACTCAGCGGTGGCGTGCCTCACACGCGTGTAGGTACTTTATACATGTAGGTTTTTGAAACAACACTAATGTAATAATGGTGTGTGTAATGTTCACTAAGGCATATTTCAACCACGGCCTTTGAGAAAAAACAAAAGTACAAAAACATTTAAAGTTATTTGCTAAGAAGTAGCTTTTAAAGACCCCACGTGACCGACCGAGATTAAGTAAAAAATAAAAATAACTCCCGATTCAAAACTTTTATAAGGTGAAGCCGCACACCGCCCACCGCCCACACACCGCACATTTGTCAACACGAGGCAACAAAACAAATAAACACAAATTACGTATGAATATTATTATAAATAAAATATTCAAATATGAAAAAATACAGGTGCAATTAAACCTACCTGCCAAATTTTTTTTGGGGCTTAGGTATCATTAGGTGAGTCCATTAAACCAAAAAAATAGGGTGTTAATTTTTTTACAATAACATATTTTATCCCAAAAAAAAAATCGATGTACAATGGTCACTTCATAAGTTAATAATAATTGTGATATTGCGACCGAGCTAGTACATCGCGCCGCACAGATATCCAGTCGAGAACTCGAGACCGGTTATGCGTAGGGGTAAAGCGGGGGTGACGCGCGGGGTGGGAGGCGGGAGGCCCGCCGCCCGCCGGTCGCCGGCGACCGTTTAGTACCACGCGCGTATTTATATAGCTAACACGTAACTATTTTGTTTAACCCCCGGCCCGGGGGCGACGCGACAAACGCGCGGCCCCCACGCTTTAATTAGTGTCTGTTACAATGTACCCTAACTACGATCGAGTGTTATGAAATGTGGAGGCATTGGTGGAGGTGCTACATTTTGAGTGGCGAAAGTTTACGCGGAACCCAGAGACTGTACGAGCAAGAAAGTGTTCCTCGTCTTCGTAACAGCTGATTGATGATTCTCGAATGCAGCAGCTGTACCCTGAATCTGAATCGCGAGACAATCAAAGGCTCGGATTATGGACAGTTCGTACTTCGCAACACCTGCACACGCCTAGCCAGCCTCGGAGACATGCCTCTGACGAGGTTAAAAGTGACAAAGTTCAATTCAATTCAAATATTCTTTATTGTGCACACAATACATAGAGAATACAAACAATTTAAACAAGATTTTACATAGGTGTCACAATGGCGGCCTTATTACTAGGTAGCAATCTCTTCCAGGCAACCACGAGCGAAGGTGAAAATTGTGGAAGAGATAAGTGTGCATGCGCAGACAAAATAATACAAATATTATATTATTATAAATATATAAATAAATATACATATATATACAATAATACTATACATAAATACCAAATATATATATCACAAAATAATACTATACAATATACATAATTTATAGAACTACATTAATAGGAATAATGACTTATGACATAGTACAACACGGACATACCATGAACTTGAAACATAAACATAAATTATTTACAAATATTTAAATAGTGTAGCTTGACCAGATTTTTAAATGAATTTAACGTTTTTGCAACTTTGACATGCTTAGGCAACGAATTCCAGAGCTTTACACCGGTAACGACAAACGAGGAACCGTAATATTTGGTTTGATGCACGGGCATTTCTAGATGATAATTTGTCGCAGATCTTAACTCCTTTGCAGTGGCTTGGCGAAATAAAATTTTTTCCTTGAGGTATAGAGGTAAACAAGGGTCATATATGATACAGTAAACAAGAGATAGGATACGGGCATCTCGTCGAAAACGTATGGGCAACCACTTCAGACGTGTTCGGAATTCTGAAACGTGATCAAATTTCTTCAAACCAAAGATAAATCTGATTGCAAGATTCTGAAGTCTCTCTTAAGAAGCTTATTTAATTGATCCTCGGTGATATTAGTCAAACAAGCATCAGCATAATCCAGAATTGACAGGAATAGAGATTCAGCAATCTTTATCTTCGTTGGAATAGGTAAGAGGTAACGCAGGCGACAGACAGAGAACCAGGTAGCATAAATCTTTTTACTAATTTCTTTTAAGTGATGAGACCAAGATAATGTGTCGTCAAAATAAACACCTAAATTTTTTACGCACTTACTAAAAGGAATCACTACATTATCTAAGCGTACGGGAGGCAAGCTGTTCCAGTCAATCCTAGACACAAGGCCAGGGCTGCCAATAATAATTAACTGTGTTTTCATAGGATTAACTACCAGGCCATGGCGCTTGCTCCAGTCATAAATTAATTCTAATTCCCTGTTAAAATAACTAATAGTATCACGTAGATTGAGCAGTGAGGTATGGGTATAAACTTGAAAATCATCAGCATATAAATGAGATAGTAAAGAAGTGGATCCCGTAATTGAATTAATAAAAATGGCAAAAAGGAGTGGGGACAAGACCCCTCCTTGTGGAACACCGGCAGAGATATAGCCCCAATCAGAGAAAGAATCGTCCAACTTAACCCTCTGACGTCGACCAATAAGGTAGCTACGGATTAGGCAAACTACTGCTGGAGATAGATTGATAGACCTTAGCAAACTCAACAAAATGTCATGGTCGATTGAGTTAAATGCATTGCTAAAGTCTAACAACGCCAGCATAGTTAGCAGTTTATTATCCATAGCATAACGAATATCATCAGAGACTTTTATCAATGCCGTAGTGGTACTGTGCCCCCGACGAAAACCTGACTGAAAGGAGCTTAGAATTTTATTTTCAATTACAAAGTTGGTAAGCTGGTGACTGATCAACCGTTCTAAGACTTTAGAGAGGAAAGGTAAGACTGAGATGGGACGGAAGTCAGACACCAACTTTGGCTTAAAGGTCTTTGGTAATGGGATAACGTAAGCATCCTTCCAAGCACTGGGGAAAACACATGTATCTATACAGTGATTGAAGATGTGGACTAGTACAGGAGTAATAGAGTCAAGAATAGGGATGATCATCTTGCGACTGATTCCATCATCGCTAACGGCATTTGAAGAAATTGATGCAATATGTTTTTTAACATCTGCCGCAGTTATAGCACTTAATACAAAGGGCGAGGAATCAGGCATAGGTAAATTGGCAAGAAGATCGAGAGTACAGGACTTCTGGGTAAGATTGATTGAACTAGTTTGTTTATTCAATACATTGACGTCAATTTGGCAACTCTTGTCGATAGCACTTTTGCCCACCCCAAGTGTTCTTAAAAACTTCCAAACTTTACATGGATTTCCATTTTCAACGGAGGAATGGATGTAACGACGCTGGGCATCCCTACACATTTTATTGTAGCGATTCCTTATTTTTATATATTTTTCCCGTTGAATACTACAATTAGTCCGTTTAAAGTTGTGCTTAACAAACTTTTAAAGTCTTAAAGACAATTTGCAAAACGCGCTAGACCTTGCTTAGAGCAAAACGGATTGCAGTTTGAACTCGTTTGAACTATGCTAAGTGTAGACAAGATGGAAGTAAATAAGATTTAGAGGTGGGTTGTTTTGATTTTTATTTTTTAATTAGTTGTAATGTGTACATAAGTTAATTGATTTTTTAAATACGCCTAAATGCAAAGGATGTGGTTTAGATTTATTATAAATTTCTAAAGTGCTTATTTTTCGTAATTAAAAAGTTGTAATTTTCGATTCTTTTGATGTGTATCAATTAATTTTATTCTAAACATACCTGTCTACGTCCTTTACATTTGACGGTCCTAAGTTCGTCAAAGTATAAAGGGGAAATTCGCAACTTATGATAATAACAAGAATGCAGTGACGGATTAGCCCTTAATCAAATTAAGCAATTGCCTAGGGCATCACGTCTGAGGGGGCACCAGAAGAGTAAAGGTTCAAAGACCGATTCTAGTTGAGATACGGATAGGGGGGGCCACAGGCATGGATTGCTTAGGGCATCAAGTAGTCTTAATCCGTCACTGCAAGAATGTCAATGAAAGGGCGGGGCGGGGCCGGCCGTGCATGTGTCCATATTTTGTGGTGTTTGGTAGGACAACTTTTGGAGGCTATTTCTCAAAATTTTAGTACTGAGTGATTATAAAAGAAGAAATACGTGTATTTTTATTTTTAACAAGGATCAATATATCCAAATTTGGCAGGAAGGTTAAATTGCACCCTGTATACCTTAACCTCCCGGAAGAATCATTCTGTCATCAACAAATCGGGAAAAGGGAAAATTATCTTAGTTATATTATTATGTGACGCGGACGAAGTGACACAACAACGACTAATTAAATGTAATTAGGACTGAACATTTTTAAACAACCAATTTGTGATCTATTTATTGGCGTAGTTAATTGGATGTGTGTACCTTTATTTATTTTATAACCTATGATCAGTTTGAGTGTTGAGCTTACTACATTTCAATAATACTGAAGTATTATCTAACAATGTAAATATTTTTACAGGCCACCGTTTAAGATTATAGCGGCCCATTTGGATATGTCAGCTGATGATCTGTTTTCCATGGACGTGGAATGTTTTAACACTACGCAGGCGGAGTGGCGTCAAGAAGTGCACGCTAGCATGGAGAAGCTTTATGCCAGGTAAGACTCTTAGCGTGACGACACATCTGCCGAATGATCGTAGTCAACCAAGTTTTGTTGATTACAGAACCCTAAAACGGATCCCTGACCAGCTGATTTTTTGTATATGGGTAGGTTAATAGTTATATAATTTAAGAGTAATATTGTCCTACAACGTTAACTACACTTTCAAGAGTTTTCGCAGATAAAAAAAGTTGTTTGTCTTTTCAAAATGAAGCTACTCAAAAAAAATTTGCTTGTTAGTAAAAAAAAAATGTTCTAGGGCTCCCTCACTATTTATTATTAAATGTTTTTAAAAACACTATTTATAATTTGTCCTAGGACTCCGAAGCCGTTCATAGTGGACGCTAGCGCTCAACGTCGCGAGGACGTCAAGCAGGCTCGCGACGTCCGCCACGTGTACGAGCAACAGCTGTCGCGAGCTAACGAGCTGTACATGGAAGTGTGTGCTGTACGGCTCCAGCTCGAGCAGCGAGAGAAGGATATTGCCGAGTGAGTACCCCCTTTTCAGAGCTGCAAATTTCGCGAGCTAACGAGCTGCACATGAAAGAGTGTGCTATTAGGCTCCAGCTTGAACAACGAGAGAAGGATATTGCCGAGTGAGTTGATCAATCACAAAGCTTAGCATGGCCAGAAATAAGAAATAATGATGCTCACAAGTTTTAAGGACAAAATAAATGACTTGTCAATTTGTCACTTTATCCGTTCGACGTATAGGAAGAAACCTTTCTTTGTTGGCCATGTTAAGCGTGCTGGTTTTCACACCGACGCCGCCTTAAAATGCGTCAGGGAGAAGCCACACAACGTCGTCGCAACGTTAATTCATTGTAACGACGCAACGCACGGAAATAGTGTGGCCTCGTTTCAAAGACGCAACATAAAGCGTTGTCGTTTGATTTATGACTAGAGAGTTTGTCTACATTTTCAGTGTATTGTATGGTTGCTCACGTAATAGTATTTTAAAACTGAACACAAAAATTAAATTTTATAATTGAATTTATCTTCCTCAGGCGTGAAAACGCTCTGATGGGCTGCCGCTGCGGACAACGCAAGACCGTGAAGTATTTCCAACGACAAACTTCTTCGTCGTCGGACGGCGTTCGCGCGAACATCGACAACCGCCGCAAGAAGAAGAAGACCCAAATGATCGTTAACTACAACGAAAACAAACAGACCGCTGTTATCATGGCCGAAGATGGGTGCGTCTGCGACAACACCCAGAATAACAATATGGAAACCATCAAGCCAAAGAAGGATTTGGTCGTGGAGAGCAACGGGAACATCATGATCAAGGATATTATGATAAACGACAATCATCTATCCGACGTCGCTGAAGTCTAAATTTCAGAATCTCTTATCGTTCGTGTAAAGACGTAAATGACGGCTGGATAACTTTCTTGCTCGCTCACATTAATAATATTATAAAGAGTAAGTTAGCTTATTCACTCATAAAATATTGTATGTGTGAGCGAGAATGATGATTTGTAGCTGCTATATTATGTTTCTTTACATGAACGATTATAACTCAATCACCGACTTTATTTATATTTCCTTTAAGATTGAACTATTGTTTTTCTATAGAAAGGGAAGGATCTCATTGCATGGTCGATCGTGTTGAGTCGAAATCTTTTGTTTCACTTTAGTACTTTGCTACTACTGAACGATTGTGAGTTACTTTGTTCTACTGACGGACCTGGCCTAAAGAATACCTGATATCGAGATTGACAATTCTTTTGGCGTTATATAATTGTGTCAATAAAAACCGCATGGTTCCTTACTTGTTAGAGAAGATCTGGAATGCAATCCTTATTTTAGATCGATTGAAGGATCCGGCTACTGAAAGTAAATTATCGTCACCTGCTTCCGTACGGACGTAACTAAAATGACGTTGAAACAGCGCTAGTGGCAAACAATGAAAGCTAATGCTAAATTCTAGGCAACCCCAAAAATACAAACTAAACAAAGATCGAGGGTATGAGAAGTCAAGATTTAAAAAATGATTATATGACGCCACGTGGAACATACACGACCGTTTGGTCGTCTTGGATTAATCGTATTAAATATATACAAGTTAATGTCGTAAAATATGTGTTTGTGTTACGTAGAGTTACACATTACCATTATCCAGTATTGATTATACCGTAGGTGGCAATAAGGGTTTTCGATATTTTGTTTGTTGCGATGTAGCCGTAGGCCGTATAACCCATAAGGTTTTCCCACCACCCACTGCGAATTCGTGATTTTTTAACATGAGTATCTCACGATAGTATTGAAGTTGATTTAAAAACAAAATATGAGCGAGCGAACTGGGATTGAATGCCGTATGAAACTCGTGAGCATTAGCGACCGATCACTCTCGAATCGATCGAATCGCTTGCTGGGGGGCAGCTGCCCCTCCACCCCCTGCCCGTACCTCGCTACGCTGTCACATACTGTCGTATGTCGTCTGCTATAAGTGATATAACGGAGTAAACAGAACTAACGAGTATGCCGACTCAGAAGATATCTCAAAATTTATAAGTTTGACGTAGTATGTCATAGCTGCGCGCGCGCCGCCGCGCCGCCGCGCCGTACTAATGCGTTACTAAAGATTGTGAAACAGTTGAAATTGACATTCGCGACAAACTCGCGTAATTCGCCCGTTTGTTTGAAGTCGAGGTACTCCTTAGTTCTACTCTGGCTATAATTTGTCTGTTTAACACAACTATTGACATGAAGACCAGCTACAAAGCTCTACCTGGTGGCAAACGAAATATCGAAAACCCACATTAAGTAAATATATTCTATTATGTGGGCATGATAATTGTTTTAGATCTAAGTCAATGTTTAATTGTGCTTTTCAAACATTCCAATTAGTCGATCCTTTCCTTAGGCTTAGGTGTAGCGAGGCATAAACCTTACAGTTTGATTAACGATCTGTTGGAATTTAAATAGTAGATTACAGTGCTCCCAAAATTATAATGCGCATAGGAATTTTCGTAATTTTTCGGCAACGGTCGTATTTCCCGAGCGTCGGAAGACATCGCTGCAAGCGCTGTTTTAAACTTAACTTTAAAAAAAACGGCGCTTTGCAGCGACGTAGAGGCGTCTGACGTTGCTTGGACGTTACCATGGTAACGCCGCGATGGCTTCCCGGTGAGGTTATAACACTTATTCACGGACCGGCGACAGCGGACAGCCACCTTCTACATATTTACTTCTATTTCTTTTGAACAAGGTGCAAAATACAAGGAGCTCTTACGTTTCATAGATTCGGGTGTTTTAGTGATATTCCATGCGCATTATTAATTTGGGAGTACTGTACTAAAGTTGTTATTCTTACCTTATAAAGTTCTCTATCCAGTTGAATGTATGAAGCTGTTTCTCGACGACTCGAATCTTATTATGAAATCTAATTAAAAAAACTGATATTAATACAAAAAATTAATTTATCATTGCTTAGACCGTCTCACTCTTTCTTTTGAAAGCTTATCTCAAGTTACTTGTGATATTTTTATTATTGTTGTTTTTATTTGTTTAGACTGTGTATTGATGGCAAAGGAATATGTTTTGCTATGTTACTGCTTAATTTCACAAGCTACAAAGAAACCTACAAAACCAACTCACATTTTAATAGTATTTTAGTATATATCTATGCATAATGTGAAATTTTGAGTTGTTATAACAGATACACATAATCCCCCTTACTAATAAACGTTGTATAAGCTTTGAATAGTTATACAGTGTTTTGTTCCTGTCACACAAGTGACATTTTTAATTGGATTGAAGAAGACAAAACACTGTATAACTATTCAAAGCTTATACAGCGTTTATTAGTAAGGAGGAATATGTATTGAATTATACAAATTCATATGATCTTTTTAAAGAAACCTTTCAACATTTTGCGCTATTTCCTATAGCTCTGTATTTAGCTTCCGTGCCCCTTTTGATAATTCCCTCTTTATAAATAATATATATTTTATGTTTTATAATGTTTAATTTGATTACACCTTGGGATCAAGTTAGGATTTTAATTTTGTTCAATGTTTACTCGAATTTTCATCTTGGAGCTTTGCTGATTTTGTACGCTTATTGCATAATACGTAAGTGAATTGTATGCTATTTTTATATAGTATATTGCACCCTATATATCTAATTCGCGCACAGTGACTACGTCACCGTTTTGCTAAATATCTATTTTGATAGTAATCTTTGTGGCATATTGGCACGTTGTGATTAGGATTGTGGTTTTGTCTAAGAAAGAAAAAAATATAGGAAGTGCTTTAAATAAAAAAACACGTTTCGAAGACATAAAACGCAGGTATAAAATTTAATCTGCTATGTTCATGAATCGAATAAAAAAATGATAATAATAAAGTCATTATTATCTCTCGCCTCAAGAGTCAAGCCTCAACATCATGATTCTAAGCGAGATGGTTAAAGCAAATAAGTAGATCAGGAATTTTGATCTCAAGTAAACTTAATTAATTGACTTGCTTAAAATATCCCGTAATAAAGGGAGTCTGATAACTAATATTGGCTTGAATGATACAAAGTATTAAAATTGCCCAGGTTGGCTTATAAAATAATTTATTGAAAAAATATATTAAGAAAGTTTAGTAACAATTTAATAAATCTGTTACTTTAAAATGTAAAAATTATAATATCAAGAGCTGTAAACATTTTCACAAAAAGGAAAAATTGAGCTCTAAAAAAACCTGTTGGGGTTTTTGTTTTTGGTGTTTGTGAAAACGATCTACGGTCTCTTGGGTATTTTTTTATTCATCAGGGTGTAGTGTACATTAAACTAGGCCTATGTTTTGCAAAAAGCAAATTAAGGCCAAATATGACGGCGGAAAGGCAAAATGTATTAACCGCAAATTTTTTTTCGCGATATTAAATACATCTTAATATATATATTTCTTGTGTGCGTGTGTATGTGACTGAACTCCTCCTAAACGACTGGACCAATTTTGATGAAATTTTTTGTGTGTGTTCGTGGAGATTCGAGAATGGTTTAGATTTACAGTTTGGTCTACTGGAAAATGTTTTTTCAATTAATTTCTTATTTATAAGGAGTTGTTGATTTTGGAATGTTTTACATTAGATCCGGCGGACGGCGCTATCATCGCATTCAATATTATTCTATTTCAATTTTAGTTTGTCCTGACAGATGGTGCTACGATTAATTTGAAAAAAATTTTGTTATTCAATTCATGTGCTGATTAAAATATTAAATAAATAACACATAGGCTACAATTTTAACCGACTTTCAAAATGGGGGAGGTGTTATGTTCGTTTTCTTATATTCAACGATTACTCCGCCGTTTGATAACCGATTTTCAAAAATTTTCTTTTGGTATATAGGGTATCATCCCAATTTGGTATTATATTCAGAAAAGTGGTGATCTGATGAAGGATCCATAAGTAATCGAGGGAACTCCTCAAAACTTATAGGGAAACATATGGTGACTTCGGTTTCGTGAGAAGTATTCTAAGCATATGCTACCAACAACTACCTGGTATACCGTGGTTCGGAAGGTGCTGAGAGAATTCCTGATTCTTTATAGATACAAGTTTGGGAGTTTCGGCGTTGTTTTAAGAACAGAAAGCATATTATGCTACTATGCAAATTACATTCTTCATCATCATCATCATCATCATCACTACCATATTATACCATTTCATAGTCTTTTAGATCGAGACTCGAGTTTGTCAAGCGATAATTAAAAAAAATCTATATCTACCTAATATTATAAACCTGAAGAGTATGTTTGCTTGAACGCGTCAATCTCAGAAACTACAGGTCCGATTTAAAAACTTATCTCAGTGTTAGATAGATCATTTATCGAGTAAGACTCATCATTTATCGAGAAGGTTATATTATATTATTACTCTAAGACTAATACGACAGAAGAAACTCAGGAAAATGTGGGAAAAACGGGGGATATATTTTTTATGGAAAAATGTACCTACGCATTCTGTAAAATTTCTAATTTACGCGGGCGAAGCCGCGCGGGACATCTAGTAATATAATATATTATATACCATTATCATGAGCTCGTTCTCCCGATTCTAATGGTATATATTATAAGTTCTAATATACACAGTATCCCAAAAAGGCGGTTAATACTTTTTGTCTTTTCACCGATAAATTAATAAATAATTATAATGATGACTGTTATTATAGTACCCCACACCAATAAATCCACCCTGTGTATACAGACGTTTTCGTTTTACGGCCGCACCCTGAGACATTTAATGATTACTTTACTTTAAAGAAGCTTTTGACATGAACTTCATACGTCAAGCTCCTGCATAAATTAAAGTTAATTAAGTGATCTATAAAATATGTCTCTAAGTCGGTCTGTTATAGTGTTTGATCTTGCCTGATTGAAAGATAAGGACAAAACATTGCATAACTATACTGTCTGTATAAACTGTGGATTATTTTGTAATGGGGTTAATAATTATTGTCATTAAACATAATTAAGAGAATCAATTTCAATTATTACCTACTAGGATACTTGTACGCTATGTGCGACAAAAGATAAATTAGGAAACGCAAAGAGGGACAGGACGATTAAATAATTTCCAAAGAATTTAACAAACTTTTTAGTATGCGAAGCAAAGCCATAACTTTGCTTTAATGTGCATTTATTTTCTAAAATTACCTTGTTATCTATATTTAGCAAATTGCATTATTTTACTGCGAGCAATGACGTTTATTCAATTTATAGTGTGATATTAGATATTATAAAGATGCGTATTATTTTTCTTTACAATAATTTTAAATTATTTATATTCTTTAACGGTCTATTTATTTGCATTCCTTTGGAATTTTGGATTTTATTATATTTTTACTTAACTGTGCCAGATGAAGCTGTGTTTTTTTTATTTTATGTATATGTGTATATTTATGTATTTATTTTGCACGCTTTAAAGCCTAACTGTTAAGCGGATTCGGGCTAGGTATCATTAGATTGTTGAGTAAACAGTTTGGTTTTAGTTTTTTATAGAAATGTTTCGATTAATTATTGATCTTGCCTCTTGGCTTAACCCGTTGTACTTATTTTACAAAATTAAATATTTTCTGTTCGAGCTTAAATTGAATTTATATTACTTAGTAGAAGTAAATGTGGCTTTTCCGATCTTTGCCGCAAGAGACCGCAGCGGCCAACAAAAATGAAAAAAAATATGCCACTTTAGGTATTGCGGCAAAGGTCGGAAAGCCACCATTAGGTGCAATTACTTTATATTTGTATTTTACGTTTCGAATCTGTCCTAAGTCTTTTTGGATGTGATTTACTATTTTTACAACTTTACTCTATTTTTGTGAGACTTTGTAAAACGATTTTGTGTAATGCTGCAACTCGTGCATTATTTTCAACTGTAGCGCTAGTGTAAGCTGAGTTTCAATGCAGTGCTAAGAATTTATTAGTAAAAGTGTTTATTTAACATACTAAATGAAATTTAATGTAGATAGCGCAGAGACAGTCTGAGAAAATATTAATTAAAATGTGTTCTAGTTTGAAATTTATTTATGTAGATTTTAGATATATTTGAAAAGAGGTTCATTAATTTTTATTATTGTTTTGAGGAGTAGATTATAATATTACCTATCTGAAATGTTTGTATAAATGTATTGCAATTTATTTAGTTCGCTAAAACTCTACAACGGCTGGACCGATTCGGAATGAAGTATTTATTTTCGAAAAAGTACATTTAACAATTAATATCTTTTTCCAGGCAATATAACTTAAGTATACATATTATGTAACAGAATTATGTTAAATATAGAGAGCACTGCATTGAACTTGATATTTGGTGTCCAATGATATATCTACTATAAATTAGACACTAATAGAATTAACGTTATAAATTAAGGAATCTTGGAAGGATATTGATTAGCTTCGCTGCATACTATTCATATGTAGCGAATTTGCAAGTAATATACGAAAAATTTGTGAGCGAATCGCCAACACTTCATGTATCAGGGCGCTCACAACTTTCGCTGATCGTTCCGTACACAGTTTTTGAAGGTATCTATCGTGAGCGGGGAGGGGGTGAGCGGGGAGGGGGTGGCTGACGTCAATCAGCGATCAGACGGGTCCTTATTGGTATAAGATCAGAGCCAGACCGTGACATGTTATTGGTTAATATTGTACACATGCGCCTCCCCCCTCCAGCCGACCTTTTACCGAGCGATCGTCAAGTTGTGCGGGGCATATACTAATACTAGTTCATGTAAAATGTATACTATCGTGGGACCGAATAAGCGTTTTCATGACGTTGTGTTACTTCATCATCAATATCCTTTCAATCGTCTTAACGATTGTTATAGATTTAAGCACAGATCGAGTGAAAAAGTGGAGACTAGAGTTGTGTTCATCACAGGTCGTTGAAACTACTCATATGCCTACATTGACACGCACACATTAGTAGTATCAAAACTAAATCCGATTAGGGACTACCTATTAAAATGTTGAAAATGCAAATAACTGTAATATAAGATCTGTTTGTTTTTTTCTAACACATTGGAAAAGTCACATAAGAGGCAAAGACACGGACAAGGACTCGGACATTCAATAGTTGTATGTTGCGTAAATGTATTAATTAGTACCTAATAGACGGTTAATTTATAACTCGAGGTAAAGGAAACTCTTTCGTAGCAGAAGCCAAGTTAATTTCTGCGTGTTTGTATGTCGAACGCTCTTTATATTATAACTAGAAGTTCCGCGCGGCTTCGCCCGCGTATTTTCACGGACGAAATTTCACGGAAACCGTACATTTTTCGCAAAAAATAGCCTATGTCCCTTCACGTGGTCTATTCTTAATGTTCGCCAAATAAGATAAAAATTACTTCAGTAGTTCTTAAGATAATAAGCAATTTCAAACAATTTCCCCTGTTTTTTTCCACTTTTTCCTCTATTTCTTCGCTCCTATTAGTCTTAGCGTGATAAAATATAGCCTATAGCCTTCCTCGATAAACGGTCTATCTAACACTGAAAGAATTTTTCAAATCGGACAAGTAGTTCCTGAGATTAGCGCGTTCAAACAAACAAACAAACTCTTCCGCTTTATAATAATATAAGTACTTTTAGCCGAACATATAACATCCTGTCTTTGAAAGTCAGTTAAAAAGTGGTCTCACTTATGACACAACTCTCTTCTCACTTTTTCATTAATTCTAAAGATTTAAGATAAAAATATTAATTTCCTATTGTGCTCAAACTTTTGTTTACCATATAAAATTGTCGATATTATTTTAGGTATCGGTGTTTAGTTGTCGGCTATAATTTACACTGGTTTAGCGTAAGGTGTTTTGGTCTAGTCGTTATGAACATTTGAAGTGTACTGAATTAAGTGTAAACCAATTGTAGTTTGATTGATGAATAAATATATTAAACGTCGCATAAATTTCAATTACAAATCCAATCCCGTATGATTACACTGAAAAATGAAAAGGCATTTTTGCGTCGTTCATACAAGGATTTTTAAAATTTCATAACCAGAAAATGTCCTTGCAAAAATGATAAGTTATTTCGTTACTTTTTTATTTTTGTTACTATTTTTAGAGGCATTTATAAATAAAAATAAATAAATAAAAAACTCTTTATTCAAACCAATTTGTATCTGAAACAATTCAGATACAAAGAGGGGAAAAAATACAGTTTGAAATGGCGGCCTTATTGCTGGAAGCAGTTTCTTCCAGGCAACTTAATTACTTAAGAAAACAAATACTTAACTGAAAATATTAATTAAAAACATAGATATAGAAAATGACAAAATGAGATACAATATATAATAAGATAAATAAATATTATACACATTTATTGTTGTAGATCAAATAGAAAATGCCAGGAACATAGTTGAAACTCCTCTCAGCACATTTATTAAATCCTAATTTTATAAATTCGCCTACTACATTGACCATTTAAAAATCATTCTGCAGAAAGGTGAATTTTTAATTTTTAAAGTAAATATACCTAATGATAATATAGTAAATCCACATTAATATCATCAGCTTTTTTATAATCTTAAAATCTTTAATACAAAATCATAATTTATTAAAGCCTAGCGTCGCATTGGCATAATAAATTATTGTCGACTAAGTGCGCGTGTGAAAGAGACAAGCTGATAGGTCAATGGCCGAATTCATCTCCATCCGGCAACTGGACTATGGTTATTCCTCATCGGTAGTTAATATTAATAATATTTTATTTTGTATCTGCAATATTATATTACACAGGTGAGTACCGCTCTTTTACAATTTCTCTAACGTGCTTCCGGATACAGTTTTCCCTAATATTGAGACATTTTTACAAATAATTAAAACCGTGTTATAAAATTATTTTAAAAAAGTTTATCTTTCACACAAAGTAAATAAGTATCAAAGTAATTTACGACACGTAAAACAAATCAGCTGTTCGATTTCGACGGTGTATCGGCGAATTTTGCTAATAAGCAAAATATTCGCATCCGACGAAATCCGTTGTGCGCGTGTTGAATTTTTGGTATTATTTATAGAAAGTGAGGCGCGGCGGGCGGCGGCGGCGGCGGTCATACTGTGCGGTGCGCGCGGGCTGAGAGCATCGCCCATGGAACCCCCTACGTTCACGCCAGGAGAGCCCCCCGTCTTCCGAACACCCCCAGGGAACGTCCACATCGAAGTGCCCCTGCCGGCCGGGACTCCGCCCTTCCATTACGAGTGGTGAGTGATATCGAGCGAGGAGAGATGAGTTGACGTTGTTATGAGCTTGAATTCACGAATCACGATAGTTAGAGCTTCCGAAATGTTTTACCTAGAGTTTCCGACTTGCTGCTAGAATCGGAGATATCAGAGTCAGAATAAAGTGCCACATCGCAGTATTCCGAGCCATATAGCCTAGAACATAAAGTGCATATAAATATAGGTCAGAGTGCGCTCGCGTCGTGCCGGCAAGCGTTGTTTGTTTTTCCTTTGACGATGTATAAATACAGACCAGGAAGAGTAGACATTTGACACTTGCACCGCCTGTACACTGTAGTCGATTATAAAACTTGTTCGCTTTAAACATGTGGAACATATAACTGGCTAATGTAAAATATTTTTACTAATTGGAAATTTGGGGAACGCGAGGAATTTTTGGCATGCGTTAAATTAGTAGGAAGTGTCCCTACTTCCATTACTGAGTGGAGAGATTGTTTATTCGGGGTATGTAACTATTTGTCCCGTAAATAGAATTCGGATGACTGAGGTGTGATGTACGAGTTACCAGTGCTTGCGAAGCTCTATATTAGCTCCGTGTTGTGGCGTAAGTAACACACATTGGGTTAGATCCGGCGTATTGGTAGCCCTATGGGCCCTATGCCTATGGCTAAGCCAATAGGAAGGGTAAATATTTGGAACTCTATGTAATAGAAGCAGTAAATGCAGTAGAAGCTTATTAGTCTATATTCTAATGTATAGGTACAAGCAACATAATATCTAATACATTTTTTTAGTTGATTGACTATTACTCAATAACTAATGTAGTCTTCTTAGCGGTGATTAATTAACTGATTCTGATATCTTAATTCAGCATATTTCCTACTCTGTATTTTAGAGATACAGTAAAGTTATTGTGGATGTACAATAACTCCATAATTATGCGGTTAAAGGGTGGCAATACGGAAAATTGTACTACCTTGAGTTGCAGTTCAAATCTACAATAGGGTATTGTAACGTAATTATGATATGTTTTTAACTTTTTTTCTAACCGGCTTAACATTAATATTGTGTTTTTTGCCATAATGTAAAATTGTTACACACCTACACTATAACCAATGATTTTTATGAAAATATAATTGCGGAGTTGAATATAATGGTGGAGGCTGAGGCGGAATTTTCATTGCGAAGATGAGTTTACTGTGAATATGAATATATTATACTAGATGTCCCGCGCGGCTTCGCCCGCGTAAATTAGGAATTTCACAGAAACCGTACATTTTCGAATAAAAATAGCTATAAATACTCCTTTCACGTGGTCTACTATATATAAGTGCCAAGTATTGCTATAAAAATTGCTCCAGTAGTTCGCGAGATAAACCCTTTCTAATATTTTCCCCGTTGTTACCACATTTCCTGAGTTTCTTCGGTCGTATTAGTCTTAGCGTGATAATATAATATGATATGATATGATATGATATGATATGATATGATATGATATATGATATATGATATATGATATATGATATATGATATATGATATATGATATATGATATATGATATATGATATATGATATATGATATATGATATATGATATATGATATATGATATATGATATATGATATATGATATATGATATATGATATATGATATATGATATATGATATATGATATGATATGATATGATATGATATGATATGATATGATATGATATGATATGATATGATATGATATGATATGATGTAGCATAGAGCCTTACTCGATAAATGAGATATATAACACTGAAATAAGTTTTTAAATCGGACCTGCGGGGCTAAAATGGTCGTTTTGTAGAATCATAATATCAATCGTAATATGATTCATTTTCTTAAAATTGCAATTGCAATTCATGTCTAGTAGTAATTCGTACTACTTTGACATATTTTGTCAGTTTGACAGTTTTGACAATTCATTTGCTAAATTGATTGAGAGGAATTGCTAAATGCGACCATTTTAGCCCCGCTGTAGTTCCTGAGATTAGCGCATTCAAGCAAACATACTCTTCAGGTTTATAATATTAAGTATAGATTTTTTTAAATTATCGCTTGACAAACTCGAGACTCGATCTAAAAGACTATGAAAAGGCTCATAATCATGGGACGATGCATGGTATAATATTATGGTAGTGATGATGATGATGATGAATGTAATTTGCATAGTAGCATATTATGCTTTCCGTTCTTAAAACAACGCCAAAACTTCTAAACTTGTATCTATAAAGAATCAGGAGTTCTCTCAGCACCTTCCGAACCACGGTGTACCAGGTATACCTCAGTGCAAAATCTTACTTGTTTGTAGTATGCTTAGAATATTTCTCACAAAACCGAAGTCACCACATGTTTCCCCATAAATTTTGAGGAGTTCCCGCGATTACTTATGGACCAGTTATTTAGTATTGAAAATCTTAAAAAAGTAATCTTGTTTACTTTTCCTTATATACAAAAGTTGCCAAAGAGATAAATAAAGAAAATTTTGCTAGATATCAGCATACTGCTGTAAATAATAATTGCATAATTTTGAATGACTCACATAAGGAATGTCAGGTTATAGATATCAATAATTTAGATTTTAAGGTATCCACAATGAAAAAAGATAAGTTCTTCTTATCTAATTTTTATAGACGACGTATAGCCAAGTTGCTATTTAACTTTTTATATATAAACCCAGCCAAGTTTTTGGCTTCCCCGACTACTGCTTTTATTGAGCAGAATATTAGTCATAGAGTTAACGATTTGGAATATGTTCCAAATATTTATTTAAATTAGATAATAAGACAATGGAGGACATCTCTTGCACAAATGAATTACGTTCAAGTCTAAATGTTGAAAATCCTACCAATAACTTGATAGACTCAATTAAACTGAGGAAAAATAAATGTAATTTGATTAATCTGGTGCATCAGAATTTACAAGGTATGGTAGGTAAAGAACTTGAAATTGAGTTATTTTTAAAGGAATTTAACATTGATATTATGTGTATATCTGAACATTGGTTCAGATCAAATGAACTCATTTTCAATTTCAATGATCACCAGATAGCAAGTTCGTTCAGTAGAGAAAATGCCATTAGAGGAGGCTCTCTCATTTTAATCAGAAACAATTTGAAGTTTAAGGAACGTAAGGATATCGTGAGTCTCTCCACTGAACGAATAATAGAAGTGGCCTGCATAGAGCTGAGCCATCTAATCGTTGTGGGCGTATACAGGCCTCCATCAGGGTTATACGATTCTTTTGAAGTAACAATGGAACAAATTTTGTCAAAAGTGTGTGCATCTAAAAAAAAGGTTATTATATGTGGTGATTTTAACATTAATTTATTAGATTTAACCTCCACTACTGTTAGATTCACATCTTTATTTCAATCGTATAACCTTCACAGTTTGTTTCAGGAACCTACAAGGGTCTGTGAGACTACAGCCACTTGTATTGACAACATATTTACTAATCTTATTCCTGATAAAAAAGAAATAATTAATAAGCTAAGTTCTGATCACTGTGGACAAATAGCTTCTTTTAATATGAAATGTGACAGTGACGCGAAGAAAAATCTTGTATTTATTCCTGTGACCACAAAACGTATTGAGCAATTTAGAAGTAAATTAAATTCAAATATCCATTCATTGGATAGGTGGTTGGGTGATAAGAACTCAATTTAATTCAATATTTACTTCTAAAACGGTTAGAAACAGTAATAAAAAAACTAAATTTATTAATTGGGCAACAAAAGGAATAAAAATAAGTAGGAAAATATTATATGACTTATATGTGAAAAGGCGTATTAACAATAGTGAAGTATTTAAAGCACATTATGTTAAAAACTACTCAAAAACCTTCAGAAAAGTTTGTAAAGCCCTATATATAAAAAATAAAATTAAAAACTATGGCAGGTAATAGCTGGTGAGACTGGAAATGTCACCTGTCGTAGCTCTGATTTTGAACTATACTTTGAAAATAAAAATATTACTAATGATCAAGAAGTTGCGACGGTCTTTGAAAAGTTTTTTGCTGACATTCCGGTCTTAACCACAAAAAATTTATATTCTTCGCCTGAAGCTGCCGAAAAGCTACTCAGAGACAATGTAAAGGAATGTGATGTCAATTTTAAGTTTAGAGAAATTAACCCCAGAGATATTATTGATACCTTTAAATTGTTGAGTATTAAAAATACTGCTGATCTCTGGGGCATGTCCACAAAAATTATTAGATCAATGATTGACATCGTAGCTCCTCATTTAGCAATGATTTTCAATGACTGTATAAAAAATGGTGTTTTTCCTGACTTAATGAAGCATAAAAAGATTGTTCCTTTATTCAAAGCCGGAACTAACTCGGATCCCACGAATTTCAGGCCTATATCAATTCTACCGACCTTTAGTAAAATATTTGAAAAAAAATATTTTAAAACAATTACTAGTACATTTTAATTCAAATATGATAATCAAATACGGATTAACTAAGGGTCGATCCACAACGGATGCTGGTATAGGCCTTCTTTGCAGTATTTTTGAGGCATGGGAGGAGTCGCAGGATGCCTTAGGTGTGTGTTGAGCATGCTACATTGATCAGGAAATTGCGCCACTACGGAATTAAAGACTCTACTCTCAGCCTTTTGACTTCTTACCTTAAAAATAGGACTCAAAGGGTTGAGGTAAATAGTAAAAGGTCCAAAGGAACCAAAATAGAATTAGGTGTCCCACAGGGATCTATATTAGGCCCATTTCTTTTTCTCATCTATATAAATGACTTACCTAGTTAAGGGTAATAATAATGAGATAGTGATTTTTGCTGATGACACTTCACTTATTTTTAAAGTGAAGCGACAATAGTCGAACTACGACGAGGTAAACAGTGCTCTCTCAAAAATAGTACATTGGTTTAATGTTAATAACTTACTTTTAAATTCTAGTAAAACTAAATGTATAAAGTTTACTTTGCCCAATGTTAGGCAAGTCCAAACCAATGTAGTATTAAATGATGAGAAGATGAATTTAGTAGACAACACTGTATTCTTAGGTATTACACTTGATAGTAAATTACAGTGGGGTCCTCACATTGTTAATCTTGCAGGTAGGCTCAGTTCTGCAGCATATGCAGTCAGAAAAATTAGGGAAATTTCTGACGAAGACACGGCACGATTAGTATATTTTAGTTATTTTCATAGTAGGATGACGTATGGAATCCTTTTATGGGGAAACGCTGCCGACATTAATACAATATTTGTGCTGCAGAAGCGAGCCATACGTTCTATTTATAAAATGTCTGCTTTAGAATCTCTGAGAGATAAATTTAAAGAAATTGGTATTCTAACTGTTGCTTCGCAATACATTTTGGATAATGTAATAAGTATATGTTAGAAAAAATATAAGTAAATTTAAAGTTAAAAGTGACATTCACTCTAGGAATACTAGAAATAAGCACAAGCTAGATATGCCGGTGATCAGACTTAGTAAAGTCAGTAAATCTTTTAAAGGTCAATGTATACGCCTTTACAACAAAATCCCAGAAAACGTTCAAAATCTTTCCATTAATAAATTTAAAAAAGTAGTTAAAGAACGTTTGTGTGCCAAAGCCTATAAGGTCAATGATTTCATAAACGATGGCACACCTTGGGAGTAGGATGGCTTCTTGCAAGGCTACTTCTTCATTATTATAGGACTTACAATTATGTATGTGGATATTGTATATAGTATTTAGTTACAAAATTGTAAACTTTATTTTAAAAGATTAATTTTTTTCTCCCTTTTTTTGGTAAAAAAGTGGGCCCCGTGCGAGTTTCTTATGCCGGTTCTTCTCGCCGGGTTAGTTCCCGAACCGGTGGTAGGCATCATGTAGGACATTCTGAAAACATTTATTTTAAATTTATTCAGAAATAAAACAATTTTGATTTTGATCCTTCATCAGATCACCACTTTTGTGAAATCCCAAATTGGGATGATACCCTACAGGCTACATACCAAAAGAAAAAAATTTGAAAATCGGTTAACAAACGGCGGAGTAATCGTTGAACATAAGAAAACGAACATAACACCTCCCCCATTTTGAAAGTCGGTTAAAATTGCAGCCTATGTGTTATTATGATATATAAGCTATATTATTGTAAAGTTTCATTAAAATCCGTTCAGTAGTTTTTGCATGAAAGAGTAACAAACCATACATCCATATATCCACACATCCACACATTCATACATCCAAACAAACTTTCGCCTTTATAATATTATTAGGACTAGTAGGAAGTAGGATTATAACTTATAAGCAAATAATGAAGAGGCCCCACTCTTTGTTGTGTATTTTAAGTAAAAAAGTGTCGCTTCAAATAAAGTAAAATATTTTTTATTGATAAAAATGTTTAAAGTTTTGCCTATTGTCTTAAAAGTTTCATGACCCAGGCATCAAAACGCTACAAAGACTTTATTCATTTTCCATACTAATATTATAAATGCGAAAGTATCTCTGTCTGTCTGTCTCGCTTTCACGCCAAAACTACTGAACCGATTGCAATGAAATTTTGTACACAGTTATTCTAGAGTCTGAGAAAGGACATAGGCTACATTTTGATGTGGGAAAATATCTTATTTCCATGAAAATATCGATGAAAAGTAATTCGCTTTGCGCGTGGCCAGCGCTCATCCCGGGGGTCCTGGGCTCGAGTCCCGCAGGCGGAACAAGTTTTCAATGTTCCTGGGTCTTGGATGTGTATTAAAATAATATTTCAAAAATCTTAAATATACTTTATGTATAATATTATAAAAAATCCAGAAATATATCGATGCAATGAACATTTTAGTTCTAATACGATTCAACAGATGGCGTTTTATTTTTTACTTCATTGTAACATAGAACTAATCATACTTATTAGTTACTAGCTGTTGCCCGCGACTTCGTCCGCGTGGACTTTAGTTTATAGCGCGCGGTGTCAACAAAATTTGTGTCAAATTAAAAACTTTTTAAAACCCTGGTAAGTGGTACCCCTCTTAGGGCCGCGTTGCACAGGAATGGCAGCGCTGAAAGTGCCCGCCTCGCCGCTGCCATTCCGGTGTAGCGCGGCCCTTAATTAATCAAAATACCCAAAAACAGCTGTGCAGTGTGCACATAATCTATACTAATATTATAAATGCGAAAGTATCTCGGTCTGTCTGTCTGTTTGTCAGTCTCGCTTTCACGCCAAACGCCAAAACTACCGAACCGATTGTAATGAAATTTTGTATACAGATAGTCTAAAGCCTGAGAAAGGATTTTAGTTTTACTGGAAAAAAGGGTTGTCAGGGGGTGAAAATGCGTAAATTTGTTCAAATTAAGTTAGTTCCAAAAATTCATAATAGATGGCGCCGTGCGTCTTCTATATCGCGCTGACGCTTGCTCAAAAGTCTTTCTAAAAGAGGTGGTATCATCTTTGATCTTACATTTAAGCTTTGATTATATACTACACCATTTAAGTTTCGATTTTTTCGATTGATTTGATCTATTCTACGGTATTAAATAACTCAGTACTTTATCTATGCAGTGACGTAACCTTAAACCTATCAATGATAAATAGTTTATGGGTAAAGTTGTGTAATTGGGGGGCTAAATAAGCTTTAAAATTTGGCATAAAATATAAAGTTTAATAAAAAAATGAAACACTTATTGTGTGCACACTGCATAGCTGTATTGATTTAAGGGGTACCAGGGTTTTTTTATAAAAGCTTTTGACACCAATTTTGTTGACATCGCGCTTTATAAACTGAAGTCCACGCGGACGAAGTCGCGGGCAACAGCTAGTTTGTAATATAGAAACTAGGCATTTGCTTTCCTTAGTGTTTATAATTAGATTTTTATAATAGATTATAACTTTTCCTTAGTTTTTATTATTCGTAGCTTTAAAAGCATCATCTAGATTCTAGAAAGTAGAATCGGACTTTTGTTTTTGTTTTAACCCTAAAAATACGTGTTAGTCTTGAGGGACCACAGACTCACAGAAAACCGGCGTGAACCCGTGCTTGCGCTATGTTTCGTCAAGTGAGTGAGTTTAGCGGAGGCCCAACTTCACCCTACACCTTATTGCCTATACCAGGGGCCGGCAAGTATGTGTTCCTTAAGTTTTGGTTTTTCTATGTTTAATTCCACGAAATTCATAACGTATTGTCTGTGTAAGCGTAGTCCATAAGTTTAGCTATTAAAAATACCTTTTTTATGTTCATAGGATATTTACATGAGAAGTATTGGTCAGATTATACTTTGTTCAAACTTACGCGACCACGCGACTGCGAAGCGGGAGCGTCAATACTCAATACAAAACACACATTTGACAAGTTGTCAAATGTGTGTTTTGTATTGACGCTCCCGCTTCGCAGTCGCGTGGTCGCGTAGGTTTGGCCTAAGCCTAAAGTGTGAAAGCCCAGGAAAAACTAAAATGGCTGCCATTTTACAACCGTGGGAGAGACAAAATTTGAGAGCCAATTTATTGATGAAATATGCCATACATTACGAAATTAAAGGATCGGACACCGGTGCCGCGACACATTGAATATGGCGCGTTTCCGGCCGGAGGCACCGGTTAACCTGAAATGATATTGTGACCTCTCCGCCCTCTTTATCGGCAACGGATCACCGTATAAAAAAATTTTTTTTGAACAAAAGTTGTAGAGTATTTTGTATTCTACATTATGGTAATAAATACAAATATAAAAAAACCCATAGGAAATGAAATATTTACAAACAAAAGTGCAAAAACCGATTTTTGTGACCTTTTGACCTTGAAATTTAATAGTTGCGTACACCCTACCATATGTAGGTTTTGAGTTGTCTCAAAACCTACATATGGGGGTTTAGGGTGCCAATATACAAATATTTACGCAATTAAAATTAACAACACATCGTCATCTTTCATCGTCATTACAATCTTAGAGGTACTAATTTAAATCGAGTAAGCCAAATAAGGGACCTAGGTGTCATACATGATTGCAAACTAAGTTAAGAACCACATATAGACACTATTACTAAAAAAGCCTACAAAGCCCTTGGTTTTATAATAAGAGAATGTTCTCAATTTAGCTCTATAAAAGTATTAAAGATACTTTATTGTTCATACGTGCGTAGTATCCTCGAGTATTGTTCTCAGGTTTGGAACCCCCAGTACAAGGTTTACGTTAATAGACTGGAATCAATACAACGTAAATTTATCAAGTATCTGAAGTATAAATGTAACGATGACCGTAGTGCCAATTACATAGATATTTGTAAAAAACATCATATTTTACCCCTAGAAGAGAGACGTAAATTTGCTGACGTAATCTTTCTCGTAAAAATTGCTTAATTTCTTATTGATTCTCCAACTCTGTTGTCAAAAATTATTAACATACGCGTGCCTTATAAAATAACACACTTGCGACATAGACCGACTCTCTCCATAGCTTCCCACTCTACTAACTACAGGCAAAATTCTTTCTTTATAAGGTCTATGTTTACCTTCAACTACTATAGCACTCATTCGGCGGATGGCTCCGCACTCGATCTTTTTACTTCTTCGCCGAATGTTTTTAGAAATAAACTTTCTAGAGACTGGTTCTCAAAATAATTTGTTACTAATTGTTAATCAGTTTAATTGAGTTTTGTTAAATGCCTTTATTTCCTCTTGTATCTATCTATATGCGAAAACAATGTAATTGTGTATCTTCTTGCTATGTATTTACTCATATTGTTACTTAATTACTGTTTTGTTTTCCAGTAAAATAAAATAAATAAATAAAATAAATCTTGGTGCGATATTTTTGCCGGTGTGCCTCAAGGCAGTGTGTTATCCCTTATTATACTTCTCTTGTTTTCTCTTTTCATTAACTCAATTTCAATCGTAAAATTTCCTCTTCCTATCATATGTATGCCGATGACCTACAAATATATATCCAGGTCCTGCTCCCCTTACTATCCTACGGTATTGCTCAAACCAATGCTGATTTAGATGAAATATCGAAGTGGAGCAATGCCTATGGACCCTATGGTTTAGTCCTTAATCCAAATAAAACACAATCTATTATTATTATTGCAGGAGACATCTAATTGCGAAAGTGGACTGGAACTCCTTACCTGATATTGTCCTTGACGGGAATGTTATTCCCATGTTATTCCTTACAGCTCATCCGTGCGTAACCTTGGACTTTACTTAGACCACACTCTCTTATGGGATATCCAGACCCAGGAACTTCGCAAAAAGATGAACGCTGCCACCGCTTCCCTCAGACGATTAAGCAATTTCCTGCCAGTTGCAACTAAAATTAATCTAGCCACGACCTTACTCTTCCCGATTCTAGCTGATGTTTGTTACTGTGATATAAATGAAAATCTCCTCTCTTCCCTTCAACGTCTCCAAAATTTGTGCATCCGTTTTATTTTTGGCCTTCGCAAATTCGATCATGTGTCTGATTATCGGTCTCAGCTGAAGTGGCTTCCGATAAAGATGCGACGAAATTCTCACGTCCTGCATTTACTATATAATATCCTATTTAGTCCTTCAACTCCTGACTACCTAAAAGTAAAATTCAATTTCCTCGGTCATAACAATCCTATTCTTCGCTCTGCTAACAAACTTACGCTTGCTTTTCCATCTCATAAAACTTCATTCTATGATTCTTCCTTCGCCATCACCGCTATTCGACTCTGGAACTCCCTACCCGATTTCATTAAAAAATCTGAATCTATAAATATACTTATTCAAAAAACGTGTAAAACAATATTACATAAACCTCTCTTAGATATAAAACCGTTGGTGTGTAGGTTCTTTTATTTATATTTTTTTTGTCTTATTATATCTGTGTAAAGTTTATTTAGTTTATTAACTTATTACCTACGAATAATATAATATAAATATAAAAATAAAACTATTATCTATTAGTATAAATGCGAAAGTATCTCTGTCTGTCAGTCTGTCTGTCTGTCTGTCTCGCTTTCACGCCAAAACTACCGAACCGATTGTAATGAAATTTTGTATACAGATAGTCTAAAGCCTGAGAAAGGACATAGGCTACTTTTTTACTGGAAAAAAGCGTTGTAAGGGGGTGAAAATGCGTAAATTTGTTTAAATTAAGTTAGTTCTACAAAAATTATAATAGATGGCGCCGTGCGTCTCCTACATCGCGCTAACGCTTGGCCAAAAGTCTTTCTATAAGAGGTGGTATTATCATGCATTCGACTTTCGATTTTTTTCGATTGTTATTTCTTTTTTACGTTATTTAATAACTCAGTACTTTATTTATGCAGTGACGTCACCTTAAACCTATCAATGATAAATAGTTTATGGGTAAAGTTGTGTGATTGGGGGCTAAATAAGTTTTAAAATTTGGCATAAAATATAAAGTTTTTTAAAAAAAAAATTGAAATATTATGTGCATACTGCACAGCTGTTTGTTTAGATTTAAGGGGTACCAGGGTTTTTTTTATAAAAGCTTTTGACACCAATTTTGTTGACATCGCGCGCTATAAACTAAAGTCCACGCGGACGAAGTCGCGGGCAACAGCTAGTTACTTATAAATAAATAATAATGTAATTACTTATGTAATATAATATGTAAGTATATTTAATATTTATATTTTTATGTCATTATATTTTTAATATATTTTTTTCGGTTGTCTGGAAGAAACTGCTTAAAGCAGTAAGACCGCCTTTTTGCACAATTTTGTAATTTTTTTATACCTTTTTTGTTGTTGTAATTTCTTTTGACTTTTTTCTCTTTTATGTGCTTTTATGTCTTTTCTTTTATGTGTGCAAATAAAAAAATATATTATTATTATTTACAGACTTACAGCTGGGTATCTCGAATTCCGAGGTTCCTACCTAATTTAAGCCTAATTTGCCTGGACCATTTGAACTTAATATTATATTACTTTTCTGTTGTACTTAATTAGGGGGGCGTACTTAATTATTAGGATTTATTATTATGTATTTTAATCATTATAAATTCAAATCTAATAATGTTGTAAAATGAAATTACTTGAATGTGTGCTCTATGCAATATTTGTATGCCCTTTCATACAAATATTGCATGCCCGAACGGGTAAACTGTTGAAACCAACAAATCTGTAACACCTTTGTAACACAGTTTTGGGCAATAAATATTTGTTTGTCTTTGTCTTTGGCGACCAACCCAAAATTGACTTGATTTTATAATTCATTTTTAAACTTGAAAATAAGCCCCAATTTTTTTTATTTTCTAACAGATTGATACATCATATTAGATACTACATACTGGAAATATTTTCTAAGAATTTGATTTGAGCGAAAACACGATATCTTAAAATTACCTCGATAGAAAAAAATACAAAGATGCATCTAATTTTCACGAATTTTTTCATATATTGCTGTAACGGTGCATTAAACTATAAGAGCGTTTTCACACGAGACACGACACAACACGACAAAATGCGGTGACGACTCCGGGCGCCATACATTTCTATGTACCGTTTTCACACGGCACCGCACGACACACGATTTTGAGACGACAATCCGCTAAGTCGTCACGTTTTTTGTCTACAGATAATATATAAATAAATTCTTTATTGAAAAATTGTTAAATAAATATTAAATCATAATCTAATGGGCCCTCTACAAGAGTGGCCAGCGCTGGCCGATCGAATGGCGCATGCGATGACTATGCAATGGTCGCTTCGCCTCTACATGATGGCCGCGTTCAGTTTTGATCTAAACGTCGTTCAAGATGGACGTGTAAGCATTAGCCATTGCGGCAATGCAAAACGTGCATTTTTAATAATTTATGGCTTCACCAGATGACCCGGTGAACTTTGTATGACCTCCCTCCTAATATGAACCTTCTCTTGAATTCTACGAATAATTATTTCGAACCTAAAATTAAAATAATAGTTTATGGTAGTGATGATGATGATAATGATGTATGTAATAATAGCATAATATTATGCTTAACGTTTCCGTTCTTAAAACAACGCCGAAACTCCCAAACTTGTATATTTAAAAAGTCAGGAGTTATGTATTGTATAAGCTATTATTATTGTAAAGTTTCATTAAAATACATTCAGTAGTTTTTGAGTAAAAGAGTAACAAACATCCATACAAACTTTCGCTTTTGTCATAAATCATAATAATAAATAGCTTCATTCATTATGAGACCACGTACTCGTCATTTTTAATGAAATTCGTGAATTATTATTATTGTAATACGACGTCCTCACTCGACCGCGGTCGGGCAGCGACTGTCGTATCGGCCACGTGTAGAGGCGTACCGCCATCGCTGGGCCATCATCCTTTGATGTGCGGCCGAAAAACCGACACCGCCGCCATTCCACGGCCAGCGCTGGCGCCATCGCCCATCCTACGCCACTACATCCTCCCCACGCTGGCCCATCGTGATGGCCCACTACGCTGGCCGATCGTGTAGAGCCGCAATAACAGCCTGCCAAACTGCATAGCGGTTTTCTGGCGAGCATTACGCCGCCATATTACATTTACATCATACCTAGTATTATAATATTATGGTAATACTCGTAATTAACATTTAACATTGGCGTAGCGAGGTTTCTTATACTATACATAAATAATATTATATTATGACTACGTTTTATAATAGGCTTAACTATCAGCTTAGGACCCCAACAATAGATGACAATTGACATATTTTTAAGAAGTAATGGCTGGTTTACACGTATAAATTGCTTATCGAGGTAACAGCTAAATTTTAACTTAATTTTAAGTTATTAATTGCAAGTAAACACAAAATTTAGTAGCAAGTAGAAAGGTCAAATTTAGTTAAGTAAGTATAAAGTCATTTAAGTTAAACTCTTCTTGACTACTTATCTACTTAATACGTGTAAACTAGCCATAGGAGAAAACGGTGTCGTCGCAGAAATCGTCGCTCGTGTGAAAACGTTCAAACGACAGACTGTGTAGTGCAATTTATATTTGTCTATGAATCGTGTCGTGTCGTGTCTCGTGTGAAAACGCCGTAATAATATTTTTTAACGTATTGTATAAAATTCTATCATTGAGACACTGACCTAACGGATTTTTAAAATGTTTACTTCTATATTTAGCGGGTTATTAAAAAAGGCCAAGTGCGAGTCGGACTCGCGCACGAAGGGTTCCGTACCCATACAAGAGAAAAAATAGGCTACAAATTGTGTTTTTTGTATGGCCCTTAGATTTTTATTTTATTTTAATATTATTATTAAATATTGAAGAACACATAATATACCAAAAGAATGTGTAAAAATTTATATGCCTACCTCTTGCTATTATTGATATAGAGCGAAAAAGGTCGAAAAAATCACGTTTGTTGTATGGGATGGGACCCTTAAATATTTTTTTTTCAGTATTTGTTGTTATAGCGGCAATAGATACCTATACACAATCTGTGAAATTTTCTCAAGTCTAGCTGTAGCGGTTCTTGAGATAAGGCCTGGAGACAGACAGACGGACAGACAATGAAGTCTTAGGTTGGGGTGCACCAGAGGCGTGGTTAAAGTTAAAGTTAAGGTTAAAGTTAAGGTTATAGTTAAATATGGCGTCCTAAGTCCTTTAACTTTAACCGGAGAAATTGACAGATGACAGCTGGTCCAACAAGGTTATTTAAATGAACGTAGGCGGGGGTGCTGCTTTTTTTTTAATGAAATAAGGGGCAAACGAGCAAACGGGTCACCTGATGGTAAGCAACTACCGTCGCCTATGGACACTCGCAACATCAGAAGAGCTGCAGGTGCGTTGCCGGCCTTTTAAGAGGGAATACACTCTTTTCTTGCAGGTTTGCAGGTCGTATAGGTCCGGAAATACTGCTGGTGACAGTTCGTTCCAGAGTTTTACAGTGCGCGGCAGAAAGTTACGCGAAAAACGCACTGTGGAAGACTGCCACTCATCAAGGTGATGAGGATGGTATGTTTTTCGCGTGGGACGATGGCGAAAAGTTGCAGGTGGTAAGATTCCTAACAATTCCTCAGAGCACTCCCCGTGATTCAACCGATAGAGGATGCAGAGTGAAGCTACATCTCGGCGTAATTCCAAGGGGTCCAAGCTGTTTGAAACACTGTGGCAGTCAACAATTCGAGCAGCCCTTCGTTGGATGCGATCCAGAGGGAGCACGTGGTATTTTAGCGCCCCTGCCCAGAGATGAGAACAATATTCCATATGAGGCCGAACCTGCGCCTTGTATAGTTGTAGGCATTGGTCCGGAGTCCGGACTGAAGTACTGTCTCGCTCTGTTAAGAACACCAAGCTTCTTCGAGGCTAATTTGGCCTTACCCTCTAGAGTCTAGATGATATCGGGACTGGACTTCGTTCGATATGTTGTTAATGCTAAGACTCCAAATCGAGCAATAACCACCGTATGGACCGCAAAACTGACAGCTCGAAGGCTCGCTTCGAGCAGGCTCGATGGGATTAATGTCAAATATATCATTTCCTTGGATTCGGAGTAAAACTATCGAGAAAAACCGTATGTGAGTACTTAGTATTATAATATTATATTCTGTGGTAATACCTACCTACTCTATTTCTCGTTTGTTCATACTTCATACTAGCTACTATGAACAAAACGAAATTAGATCTGCAATGATTTATCCAGGTTCATTAAATATTCAATAGCTTATGGAACACCAGCTTCTATTCTACGTAAACACACGAATATATTTTTAAAAGAAGATAAGTAACATTTTAATTAGTGTAAATAATTCGCATGTTTCTAGTCACAAATATCTAAAGAGTACGTACGCTCAAACGAATTACTTCAATAGCTCTCACAGTAGAATACATTCTACAAATATGCAGAATTGAGGTACTCTGCTCTGCCAATTTTAGAACGAACCACTAAAATTGAATTAGATGACTAATAACTACCTATACCTAACATGTCTATATATTTTTGCAAGATATTTTCCTCACATTGAAAATATCAAAGCTTATGCAGGTCAAACTGATGTTCTTAGGAAATAGGAAGTAAAAAACCTTTAAAAAATATTTGTTTCTTACTTTTGAAGTTCATACTGCACTCATAGTGCTAGAATTTAGGAGGATTTTACAATTATTAAATAAAACGAATTAAAAATCTATCTACATAGCATCACTGTATATAAGTCACCTTGTCGGCTAGGTGTGATGGAAATTGAAATGATGTCAGACGTAGTTTACCTTTTACTTCCCAAAAATAAATATGAGAGGTATCAGACATTGGCCAGATAAGAGTAAAGCACCATCTGTGTATTGTGTCGCGAACTATCATAACTCTCACCTATGTTGCACGACTAGATCATCCAACACTCCAGCCATCTAGCGGCTATCTATAAATAAGTTATATGTAATTCATGTTTCAGAACACTAATAAAACACAATTTTTCGTGTACTTTGTCCACTATATTTAGAATATTTTCTAAATATAGTAGAAAAAGTGCACGCAAAATTGTGTTTTATGAGTGTAAGAAGTTTCCATATTTTCTATTTTCTTATTATACTTATTTAAAACGCTCGCTGCTAATTTGTTCCCACTGCATCTGTGTAGGTTTTTGGCAAATTCTCGAACCGTGCACATAAATAGTACTAACATTATTAAAATCAATTTATTTATCATAATATCTGCACGGTTGCATTGCGAACGCTTGCGAATTTCTAAACTCATGAAAGATGCGATTTATATCCGAACTGGAATGCAATCCGGGATTTCCCAACTTCTCGTAAAGTTAATCGTAAACATAAAGTTTTGGGGCGCTAGTGTCGCATCTACGAAAATATCCCTTGGGCGGCGCAGTCCGCGCCTGGCCACCGCGAACTCGATTCGAAACGAGATGCGCTCCCGCCATGGGCAGCAATTGTTGCAAGGGTGACGCTGCAGGGAAGCCCGTCGTGCGGTCGACCTCCTCCATTTACAGCAGGTATTTGTGGGTGGCTCTCCTCGTCGGCCAAGAGATTCGCGGTGTGCCCTGGGTGCTGCGCCCGCTTTCCCCCTGTCCGTACGTAGTGACGAGTGCTCAGTGTCATAGTGGACCCCTAGATCAGCTTTGCCGTGTGGTAACATGCCGTTGCGAACTGTGCTAATTTGCGAAGTCATTAAACCGATATAAAATCGGCATAGGACAAACTAACGTAGGCAAAGTACACGGTTATTAATATTGTTGTCTCAATTCAGTGTTGTTGAGTAGTCGATCTCTAGTTGGCACCTCTTAATTTTAAGTCACCTCGGTTAGGTTCTCGGTTAAATGGGTTTGCTGGCCCAAATTTAGGATTGCCAATTTAAAATTTATAGACCTATTGACGTTCGAGCATTTTTTGCGAAAAAGGAAAATTTATAACTTTCGAGAAAAGTTTTTTAGGCGCTGTGAATATGTACAAAGTTTTAGAGACAAATCAAACGTAACAGGTGCAAACACAATATGGTGACCTATTGGAAGGCTTTAAAATGGCCAGTAAACCCGGCCGGCGGTCACTGATCTAATAAAAAAGTTAAATAAGTATTAATAACAATCAAGGAATTTAAAACAAAATAGTTAAACGTGATTAACTGAACATCTTGATACCTTTTTTTATTTATTTCTAAAATTTATATTGTGTTTTATTATAATGACGACTGATGATACATAATATTATGCACGAGATTTTTTTTTCCAAAACTGAACTTAACATAATATTATATTTTGTGGCAGAAATAAACACGTCTAAAGTGAATGGTTTTATAATAGTTTCTTCTCTTACACTTCACCCTGAAATGTTTTAAAAGTAGGTCGAGATGATCTTTTAAAAATGTCTAAAGCTATTTATATTTTATTAACCGACTTCCAAAAAGGAGGAGGTTATATGTTCGGCTGTGGATATTTTTTTTCTGAATTTATATTTACCTTAGGGATTTTTGGAAGGGCTTGTTTGTTATGACAGGTGGTGATGGACAAATTTTTGTCCATCCATCTCTTTCTCTTGATGAAAAGTTTTTAACTCTAATGGCTGGTTTACACGTATGGGCGACGGTAGTTGCTTACCATCAGGTGACCCGTTTGCTCGTTTGCCCCCTTATTTATAAGAAAAAAAAATTAAGTAGATAAGTAGTAACTAAATTCTAATTGTCATCTAGTTTAGTACTTACTAAATTTGAACTTGCTACTAAATTTTGTGTTTACATGCAATTAAAAACTTAAAATTAAGTTAAAATTTAGTTAACTACTTGTCAACTTCATACGTGTAAGCCAGCCATTGGCCATTAATTAAATTGTGACACTGAAACTTCTGTCAAGGAAAAATTGCTATAGTATTAGATATCTACTAGAAGTAACAGTAGTAACAATATTATGTAAACTTAATGAAATGATAATGATAAAATACCAACTACCAAATATCTCTTTTAAAAGTCCCACGTTGAAATTCTCACTTAAATATACTAGAGTCAAATAATGCGGTTATTTAATTTTTCGAAACTTTCTTTCTCTATCTTACTGATTAATCATTTCAGTCAGTAAAATGACATTTAAGTATTACTCATTTCATTTCTCTGTCTTTAGGTTGTCTGTTAGTGGAGACAGATTTATGTTTAACTGTCATTTTGCCGCCTGCAATTAAAGATCAGAGAATATTATTAATATCTTCCAAACTCAAGAAATATGTTAATACTTAATCTTTACTTTTATAGGGGAACTAGCTGTCCCGGCAAACGTTGTTTTGCCATATAAAGTATTTCGCCCATATTATTTTATTGAAGTGACCTGTGACTAAATAAGTAAGGCACCATGGCTCCATCGCTATCCCGTCGCACAAACAATGGTCGCCGTCAGTCTCAAGTTGTGCTAATTTACTTTAATTTATTCAACAAAATATGCACTTATCAATATAAAAAGTAGCCAGTAGCCGATTCTCAGACCTATAGTCCATGGAAATCGTACCATTAAAGGGGTCTTCACTTGCATCAAATGGGGTAGTTCTGATTTTTTTTATATGTTGTATGTAATGAGGTGGTAATGACAAATATAATTTTTTCACCTCGAAATCCTTCCGGAACATTTTAAAATTCAAGAGAAAGCATTAAATTGTTGATCAGTTTTCAGTTTTTGCCATTTTTTACCACCAAGAACCGGTTTAATGGTAGAAGTCACTAGAAACTATTTTAAAGTAGACTAAATTTGCAACAAAATGAGAATAGTTGGGTCTCGATAAACTGGATAGTTTAAAAGATACGGCTGTTTAAATGTTTGCAAATCCAAAATAATTTTTTTTAACCGACTTCCAAAAAACGAGGAGGTTATATGTTCGGCTGTGGATATTTTCTAGTTTTTACAAGTTCTCGTCAAATTTTTCAACAAAACGAGACCAATTTGGTCTAGTAAAATCTGATACTTCCCTAGCTACAGATGTTCAATGTTGCTGAGGTGAGTAAACAAAATGAAATACCTACGACTTATGAACGCATTATAATATTTTATAAAATGAAATAATCTATACTAATTCATGAAGCCCTAAGCGGCCGCATCCGGCCGCGATAACAAGAGATAAGCTATTGTGTCACGTTATTCCACGATCGATGGCTAAATTATATCATTATAAAGCTTAAAAGTTTATTTGTATGAACGCGCATTAGCGCGTTTTTAGAATTTTTCACATCGGACCAGTAGTTCCTGAGATTACTCAGGAACAGTAGGTCCGAAAAAAACGGGGAAAATTATTCATTTTTGAGAGCTTCCGTTGCGTGCGCTGCAAAAACTGTCCAAGATGTCCAAAAAAATTATATGTAAGTATGGAAGAATTATTCCTCTTTAACGATCTGAAAAAATGTCCGTGATAGTACATGTCTATTAAGAAAATCTTTAAGAAAATTCGATAAACAAAAGGCGAATGTGTCGAGCTAGCGAACGGTCGTGGACCACGCACACGCCGCAAATATTAGGTAATTAATTGATGTTCCGCGCGGCTTCGCCCGCGTAATTTAGGAATGTCACGGAAACCGTACATTTTACCGCAAAAAAAGAAACCTATGTCCTTTCACGTGCTCTATTCTTCATGTGTGCCAAATAACAAAAATTGCTCCAGTACTTTTGTTCAAATAAGCCCTTTCAATAGTCAATAGTCAATAGTATTTATTCCATTATTTGCAATATACAAAATTTGGACATGTCAAGATCATAAAATAAAATGAAAAAAAAACAATAAAATACAAAATAAATTTACAAAATTATAAAACTGACAAAAGTTTTAAAAACGCCCAAACCGCTGAACCGATTTTGCTGGAATTTGGTATGGAGATACTTTGAGTCCCGGGAAAGGACATAGGATACTTTTTATGCCGGAAAGATGTACGGCTCCCACGCGATGAACGAATTTTGGCGCAACGGAGTTGCGGGCATCATCTAGTGTTTTATTTATTTAATAATTTATTAATAATTTATTTTTATAAAAGTCATAAAACATTTTGTGCCCATTTTAGTTTTTCTTATAGTTTTCTTTTTATAGTCCATATAAAGTGTTTCCTAACACGATCCTGTTTATAGCTTTTCAGATAATGTCATGTTTAGATTACACTTTTTCTTAGGGTTCCGTACTCAAAGGGTACCAAGGGTACAAAGTACAAACCCTATTACTGAGACTTCGATGTCTGTCCGTCTGTCTGTCTGTCTCCAGGCTTTATCTCAAGAACCGCTATAGCTAGACTTCTGAAATTCTCACAAATTGTGTATATCTGTTGCCACTATAACAAAAACTACTAAAAATAAAATTATATAAATATTTAAGGGGGCATCCCATACAACAAACGTGAATTTCTCTAACTTTTTTGCTCGTAATTAATACTGGCAACAGGGCACTTGTATTTCTCACAAAATCTTTAGTTATATTATTAATTTAATAATTAATAATAAAATTAAATTATTTAAGGGGGCTCTCATACAAAAAACACAATTTTTGCCAACTTTCGCTTTATAACGGTACGGAACCCTACGTGCGCGAGTCCGACTCGCACTTGGCCGATTTTTATGAATTATTTTCGTACATCGAAACTTCAATTTCTCAATGACCTATAGGCGCCGGCGGCGGAGCTAAAATTATCACTTTCACTATTTGTGTTAATAATCTCATACAGTTTCGATATTATGGTTTCCCATATTATTTAATGTAGTTCAATGTAGTAGTAATTTGAAAACCTTACGCTTGTTTTCTAAGAGTTCATCCATTCAATAGCGATGTGAGAAGAATAAACTTCATACAAAAACTCGCAAACTGGGCATAAGACAATAGATTATTATTTTGTAGTTCTCATTGGCTCTTTGGGCCTTAGGTGTAGAAAATAAATTTAGTGCCTACATAGATACACATTGTTTGATCGCGACTTGGCTAATTTCCAAGCAGCTCGCGATTCTTGCGCAAATCGTTGACGAAGCCAAGCACTCAGCGTACTACGTTTGACACGAACTTGTGTTTTCAACAGTCAATATCATTCAAGATTTTTTAGGCGAAAACTGCGCCTTTCCTCGCCCAAAAACATTGCGTGTGCATTTTTATTACCCATGATGCTTGTGAATGTTTATAACATTCTGTTACATAATCAACTGTCCTGTGACCTGTCGTTTTTTCGCGCCCAATTATTACTTTCTTTCATTGATATTTTATTTTTATTTTAATCGCATTTAATAAAATCCAGTATCCACTCCTTTTAAAAAGCAAGACAATAAAATTGCATACCATTCTAATTTCTATTAATTTATATTATTAGGTAACTATAACTTAATACTCGTATTGCTTGCCAAAAAGTACTAGATATTATGTACTAATGCTATAAATCCTCAATACCAACTACATTTAATATTCATAGCCAACAACATACTAATTACACCATGCATTTCAACACATAAGCTTTTACAATCTCCTCGACGCAGTAAAATTTTAACGCATTCCCAACGCGTTACATTGACGTACGACTGGTTCCTTTTGCTTAGGGCTGCGAGATTTTCAACTTGTGAGGTATCCGGTAGAAGTCTTGTTGATTATTTGGTACCGGGCACATTCTAAGGCTAAATTATTATCAGTCATCTAAGCTATCGATTTTTACTAAAATGAACACTTTATTACAAGCTTATCTACAAAATCTTTGAATTCTTTCTTTCTACTTTTCTGATGTGTGGCAGCCCTATACCCCGGCCTAGATGCACGATTTGTTTTGCGTTATTAATAAATACTGTACGCGGAAAAATGATCATAAGCGACTAGGTCATAGAAAACCGGCCAACGTAAACTTCCTATGTTTGATGAACCTAATAATGGAGATAATAATAGATGCGAAAGGGACTTCCTTTCGGGTTTATGATGCACTGGGCTTGTTTTATAGTTTGGTCATTTGGTTTAGAGGTTTTGTCTTTGTCGCCTTTGAAAATAACTTCCAGCTACATGTTATCTTGAATGACCAGTATAAAATATTGTTATCATAATCTACACGGCTCCTAGCTATTTTATCTACATAGAGATTATTTAGACTTTCGCTATGAAATGGTCCAGATTGTGTTATCGAATTTTGTGCCACTTTAAAGTAAGTCAGCTTAAATCCTAATGGGTGGCCGAAGTATTTAAGTAATTAGGCGACTCATTTGGCCGCGGCATTGGTTTCACAATGATTATATTTAGAGGAAGAACTGAAATTCAGGGACTTGGCGCCTACGAGCGAAACTTAGTTAAAGTCACCAGTATAAAAAATCGGTACATTATTGTACCATCGAGGAAATTGATTACTAGGCAGTTGACAGACCAACTTCGTTTGGTCAGATCATGTCAATTATAATTTCATTCAAACTTTCAAGTCATTTCACCCCTTCGGGATCAAATTTCCAAGATTCCTTCCTTAGTGGGTGTCTACTTAATAAAACAACCCCACTCACCTTTCGTGGCTGTAACTTAACAGTTCTAGCTCAGCGATGAGGTTATCAGTCAGTTAGGACATATTATTTTTTAAGTCGCTTTTTTCCTTTATGTCCCTTTGTTCCCTTTAATCTTTGATACGGTTTTCTTTAATAGATAGAGTGATTAAAGAGAAAGGTTAAATAGTGGAAAAATAATGTTAATTTTGGGGTTTCTAATGTGATGTCGTAAATTACATTTTTTTCCGCTGACATTGCAAACGCAGGCACTCTACGAGATTTATCAAAATAATGTACTAAGTATTGTACACTATGAAAAGGTCTACAGAAAACTCCGCGATGGTATATATATATGTCTATCTCATAATTAAATTTTTTTTGCAATTTACTTTAACTTTAAATACTTAATGGCTAATTTTCGAAGCGATTTTAACCAACACGGCAATAATTCTTATTCAATTAAATACTTTAAATACATTATTTATTTAATATCTAATATCTATATTGCCCTTTACAGCATGATATGATTTAAATGAATATTTTCGAAGATATTACAGATTTAAAAATAAACAGACGAACACATTATAACCTCCTCCTTTTTGGAAGTCGGTTTAAAATTGCGGAACGACGTACCGACAAATGCGGGCCACGGCCCACGGGTAGAAATGAATATAATTAAAAACTACTGAATCGATTTTAATACAGCATGCTACATGACAGGTGAAACATGTTCAAAAATCATGGGGCCGGGTGCCATCGAAATTCTCATACATAAGTATGTAACGTAATTACGTTAAGTATACCAAAATCATTTTCTCATAAGAAAATATTAGTTATTTTTCAGCTTAAAATTGTAATTACTAATTACCTAGGTTCCTGCGTAAAAATTTACTACTAAATATTTAAATAAGTACTTACTAAAAAATATTTTTTAATGTTAAAATATTTTGTAGTAAATTAACTATAAACACCTCAGATTTCCACGTCATATTATATCAAGAAAATTAAGCACTTTCGATTGGCATCTCATTCACAGTTTATCAAAATTACTGGCAACCGACGTATAAAGGTAAACAAAATCGTATAAACAATCAAAATCAATCAATATAAAGAATCGGGTGAATGAAAAATTTGCATCCAATAAATAAGTCTGTGACTATAATAACCAAATAATTTTTCGGGATAGTTAAAAACTATTTATATGGCCCAATCGATCTTATGCCAACTGTTTCCATTCATCACCGCGCCTTACATCATCTATATTTAAGTCGCTATACATTTGCGTAACCCGATGTCTGATCTATCACGCATTGACGAGAAAAAATAGTTACGATGTGGGGCGCTACTCGAGACGCGCAATCGTTTCCCTTTTGACCGACATAACGTTCAGTTTTACTGCAGGGCAGGGATGTTGCGGATCCCGATTTTTTCACATCCGCGGATGCGAATGCGAATGCGGATTTTTAGAGGTTCACATCCACGGATGCGGATGCGGATGTTTTGGATCCTACATAAATATAGTTTATAAAATGAAAAAGTGTTATTTTAATTTTTATTGTGTTACAAAATAATAGTACAGGTTCCCTAGAATAAATTTTTTGATTAATATCAAGCGAATTATTCGTGAATAGCTTCATTTTGCAACGCATTTTGAATAGAACAATCCATATTTTACGACCATCAAATCGAAATCCATACTAATATTATAAATGCGAAAGTATCTCTGTCTGTCTGTCTGTCTGTCTGTCTGTCTGTCTCGCTTTCACGCCAAAACTACTGAACCGATTGCAATAAAATTTTGTACACAGTTATTCTAGAGTCTGAGAAAGGACATAGGCTACATTTTGATGTGGGAAAATATCTTATTTCCATGAAAATATCGATGAAAATGAATTCGCATTGCGCGTGGCCTGCGCTCATCCCGGGGGTCCTGGGTAATCGAGTCCCGCAGGCGGAACAAAAAGTTTTCAATGTTCCTGGGTCTTGGATGTGTATTAAAATAAAATTTCAAAAATCTTAAATATATTTTATGTATAATATTATAAAAAATCCAGAAATATATCGATGCAATGAACATTTTAGTTCTAATACGATTCAACAGATGGCGTTTTATTTTTTACTTCATTGTAACATAGAACTAATCATACTTATTAGTTACTAGCTGTTGCCCGCGACTTCGTCCGCGTGGACTTCAGTTTATAGCGCGCGATGTCAACAAAATTGGTGTCAAAAGCTTTTATAAAAAAACCCTGGTACCCCTTAAATCAATACAGCTGTGCAATGTGCACACAATAAGTATTTCATTTTTTTTATATTAAACTTTATATTTTATGCCAAATTTTAAAGCTTATTTAGGCCTCCAATTACACAACTTTACCCATAAACTATTTATCATTGATAGATTTAAGGTTACGTCACTGCTTAGATAAAGTACTGAGTTATTTAATACCGTAGAATAGATATAACAATCGAAAAAAATAGAAACTTAAATGAAAGATGATACCACGTCTTATAGGAAGACTTTTGAGCAAGCGTCAGCGCGATGTAGAAGACGCACGGTGCCATCTATTATGAATTGTTGGAACTAACTTAATTTGAACAAATTTACGCATTTTCACCCCCTTACAACCCTTTTTTCCAGTAAAAAAGTAGCCTATGTCCTTTCTCAGGCTTTAGACTATCTGTATACAAAATTTCATTACAATCGGTTCGGTAGTTTTGGCGTTTGGCGTGAAAGCGAGACTGACAGACAGACAGACAGACAGAGATACTTTTGGCGTTTGGCGTGAAAGCGAGACTGACAGACAGACAGAGATACTTTCGCATTTATAATATTAGTATAGATTATGTGCACACTGCACAGCTGTTTTTGGGTATTTTGATTAATTAAGGGCCGCGCTACACCGGAATGGCAGCGGCGAGGCGAGCACTTTCAGCGCTGCTATTCCGGTGTAGCGCGGCCCTAAGAGGGGTACCACTTACCAGGGTTTTAAAAAGTTTTTAAATTTGACACAAATTTTGTTGACACCGCGCGCTATAAACTAAAGTCCACGCGGACGAAGTCGCGGGCAACAGCTAGTATTAAACATATTTATCTATGTTAGCTAACACTTTCGCAGAGGAAACTGTTGTTCGTTTTATCAAAATGAAGCTGCTTACGAAAAATTACCTTAATAGTAATAAAAAAAATTGTTCTAGGGAACCTGTACTACAATAATACTTTTGTATTAGAGAGATGATAATTTGTAAATGAAAATTACATTAATTCCCCTGTATTAACCTCTACCACATTTTTCTTAGTAAGTACACGAAGTTATAAATAGGAGTATAAAGCATTATACTTACTTAAATTATTAAATAGTAATAATGCCGCTTTTTATTAAGTATGAAGTACAAACAAACACGTAGTGGTTAATTTACACGAGACAATTAATGCACCACAATAAACCGCGTCGGATCCTGAGACCGTTTTTAGGGTTCCGTAATGAACTTATATTTTCGGTCTATCTGTCCGTCTGTATGTCTGGTTCTCCACGGTTTCGCTCAGAGAATAGCCTACAAAGCCGAAATTTGGCATAAATTCACATACATATAAACTATGTTGACAAAATGGTATATAAAACCTTTAAAAAAATTATGGGACCTCCCTTACATCCACTCCACCGTGTGTGGTGTCGTTGGATAGGGTTTTTAAAAATATTACGAGTATTCCAAGATCATTTTCCGATTTAGGGGTCCATTTGTGAAATATGCAAAGTTTTAAAGTGGAAGAAATCGTTAAGGGTCCAGTTTAGGGGAAGACCTTCTACCAGCTATTAGCTAAACGGTTGATTCTAAAAAATATGTGGAAAAATTCACGGGAGTAGGTAATATGCTAAAAAAAAGAAAATTATCACGGCTAAGATGACTTCATAAGTTATTGAGAGGTACAAAGGAATTTTTCGTTCAAATTCCTTTGAATGTAACTGAGATGATGTTGTTAGTAGTGTAAAACATGTTATAAGTGTACATTCATTGACGATACAAAACTTATTTAAAACTGGCGGTACTTAGGAACCCTCTATTGTGCGTGGCCGATACGCACTTGGCCGGCTTTTGCGCTCCCATTAGTCATTCGTCACGTGCAAACGGCACGCGCCATTCACAGACCCCGCCGCTTTTTTTTTCTTGTCGCAACTCGTATGACATTCGCATCCGCATAAAAATCCGCATTGATTTAATGCGGATGCAGATGCAGATGCGAATGTCCAAATATATGCGGATGCTCCGCATTTACGGATGCGGATGCGGATATTCGCAACATCCCTGCTGCAGGGCTAGCACGGTGATACGGGAAACAATTATTCCATGCGTAGAGAAAATAACTTCATCGCAGAATAGAAACATTTCTCAAATCGTTTGCATAACAGCAGTCGACAGCTGCACCGCATTCAATTGTTTGAAACATACCAAAAGTATTACTTGTACTTTCGGTATCGGCTGATCTTTATGAATGACTCGTGTACAGTATGTACCATTGAGGAAGTTGATTCCTATGCAATTGACAGACCAACGTTATTTGGTCGAATATGATTTGTGATCTGTCAGCTGCGTTTGACGTAACGCAACCAAACTACTTAGGTCCCCGATTTGCATAGGAATCAACTTCTCTGATAGTACAATGTCTGGGCCAGTGAATTAAACACAGGGATTTACGTATACCTGAACACTAGTACTCTGGTGACGGCTGGTGTAGAAGTGATCATCAGACCGAAGTCGAGCGATCACTCCAAGCACCCCACTACCTAAGTACCTAAGCGGCTATCTTTATTTATACACTACAACTCGCAAGTAAAATTACGTACTTCTAGTCGGAGGTTATCAATGAAATTTTGATGTCTGTAGAAACTATGTTGTTGACTGCAGTGATAGTTTTGCACACATTGCAAGTACTCAGCTGAAACGAGAAACAATAGCTGCCCTTCGCCATTTCACGCTTCCGTGCACTCGCATTTGTCTTTAATGTCTACATCATAATATCTACTATCTAGTATAGTATATCTATATTTCAGATATCTAGTATAGTATATCTATATTTCAGAAGATCATCATGGGCGTACCGAGGGGGGGGAGCTGCCCCCCCCTGGATCATGTTGACGTCCATACGAAGTATATTATCTAGTACTTTTATCTATAAAAATTAAGAAAACTATTTTTTGCCATTTGTTTGCAACCCCCCCCCCCCCCTGGCCTAGGACCTGGGCACGCCCATGAAGATCATCATTAACCATTAATTAGGTATGTCTCTGTTTTTAGACTAACGAAATGAGTCTCTTTTATATTATGTACGGAGGATAACCCTAAGATTACAAGACGTGATTCTTGAAAAAACTGTAGCATAAGCACTATTTTATAAAATTGACCGCAAACTATATTATAAAAGTGAAAAATTTATTTGAGTTGTAAAATTCTCAATAAAATGTGTAAAATTTAAAAATAGTTGGCGCCGTGTTTTATGATGGCTTTTATAACGCCATACATTTTTTCACAATTTACCTCTCTCTAGTTCAGATAGAGATAGAAACAAAGGAAATCAAGGCTAGTTTGAAAAAAATGTAGGTTCAGCGACTTTATTTTTTCCAAACAGTTGCTCTGAAAGGAAAATAATAATTATTTTCAAGAATTATTGTTTTCGGTACCTACCTTCCTTTTGGTCTTTACTATTACTTGGTCGAAGCGTAAGTTAGTCGCGGGCACTTTATTGGGATATCGGCGTGAGCATCTATACTTAATATTATAAAGCGGAGGAGTTTGTTAGTTTGTTTGTTTGAACGCGCTAATCTCAGGAACTACTGGTCCGATTTAAAAAAATCTTTTAGTATTAGATATCCCATTTATCGAGGAAGGCTATAGGCTATATTTTATCACGTTAAGACTAATAGGAGCGAAGAAATAGAGGAAAATGTGGAAAAAATGGGAGGAAATAGATTTGAAAGGGCTTATTTGAACGCGCTAATCTCAGGACTACTGGTCTGATTAGAAAAATTATTTCAGTATTAGATAGTCCATTTATTGACAAGGCTGCTACAGCGCCTAAGCTACAGTGTATCACGCTACAACTAATAAGAGCTTAGAAATAGAGGAAAATGTGGAAAAAAATGGGGGAAATTATTTAAAAGGGCTTATCTCACGAACTACTGGAGAATTTATTTTTAATTGGCACAGATAAGAAGTACACCACGTAAGGGATCATAGGCTATTGTTTGTGGACTAATTTGTCTGTGAAATATCTAAATTACGCGGGCGAAGCCGCGTGGAACGTCTAGTACTATAATAATAATTACTTATGTATTTGTATTTTGTGAGTTGCCACATCAAACAGCAGAGCGTTGCGTTGCAAGTTGTAACCGAGTCAGATGAAAAAATCTGAAAGACTAAAATTAAGTTTGCATAAGGCTAACTTTCGAATTGAATTCTGTTTTTCCAAAGCTCCATTAATAATCTACGTTTGATTCGAGCTATAATTTGTCCCTCGCCCTTATACCCTTTATCGAATAAGGACAATAATTCCATAGGAAATTAATAGAAAAATATCGAATATTAATCTATTTTTGTGATGGCAGGAGACATGCGGGAGCGACTCTTGACGACCGGTTCTCTACGTCGCAGGACTCCCGTGGAGTTCGACTGACGATATCCGCTGCGACAACTGATGATAGCGGCGTCTACACCCTGCAAGTAAGTTATTAACAAGTCGATAGTCTACTCGCCAAAGAGAATTCATCATAGAAATGCCATTGATGCGTCTAATATACCGCATGAAGACCTCTTTGGCTCAGTGGATGAGCGCGTTGGTAGCTCAAGCCGAGGGTTGCGGGTTCGAGTCCCGCTGACGGAACAAAAAGTTTTCAGAGTTGTATTAAATATATTTCTGTTGTCTGGTACCCGTAACACAAGTCAGTCTAGTCCCGTGCTAATGTACCTGTAGCACGGGACCAGACTGACTAATATTAATATTATACTGCATGACTAAGCTATTGGTATTTGACAGCAGATATTGCACAATACAGCTGCTGTATAACGCCTGTTGCTTTTTTGTCGCAATATACCTAATCTCCCTGGTGATGGTAGAGCTTACCAAAATTGGCGAATATGAACTTCTTCTTTTGAAGATTCTAATTCTAACGGCACTCCGTTAGAATTAGAATATATTTACACAATGATCAATGATCATGACGATAAGTGAATACAGAAAAGTGGTCAGTTTATTCAGCGCGACAACCAGCAAGCTCCTACGCGCATACTTCCCGTCTACGGATACTTTCGTCCTATTGGGCGTCCGCCCAGGGCGCCGGATAAAAAGGGGCGTCGAAGGCAAACAAAAAGCGGCTTTTTTAGCACAACCAGCACCCTGGGCGCCGAAGAAATCTCCCCCAGGGCGCTGGTAGAGCTAAAACCGGCACTGGTTCCAGGCGAGCAATGCTGCCGGGACGGATACGACCCGGGTCCGACTCCAGGTGTCCCCGGAGGATATGCCGAGTGGCGACGACCCGCCGACCTTCCTGCGGCGCCTTCATGACCTCACCGTCAAGGTCGGCACGCGGACGAGGTTCCTGGTGGAGATCATCAGCTCGTCTGAGTGCAGGGTGAGTAGATAGTAGATCTGGCGGAGCGATAATCAAATCAAAATTGTTTTATTTCTGAGTTTTAAAATAAACTAGCTATTTGACCGAGCTTTGCTCGGTATTCGACAAAACACGAATAAAATGTCATTTTCTAAATATGATTCCTAGCTAGATCGATTTATCACCCCCTAAACCCCCTTTATACTAAATTTCATGAAAATCGTTGGAGCCGATTCCGAGATTCTATATATATATATACACAAGAATTGCTCGTTTAAAGATATAAGATATTTTCCGAAAGTCTACAATCTTTCGGTTCGGGAACTAACCTGGCGAGGAGAAACGGCGTAAGAAACTCGCACTAATGTAAAGGCATTTCGTGGCTGACTGTGTAGTGTGTGTAGTGTGTGGGTTTGAGGGTTAGTGGGGCAATTTAGGTTTGGCATTATTTTGGTTTGGACTTTGGTTAGGTTAAAGCCTTAAGGTGATTTGAGTTACACAGATACTAAACTTTTGGAAGGATTTTTTTCTGTCTAGCATTACCGACCATGATGAGTTTAGAATTTTTCCTAGGTCGAAAGTTTAATTTTCCTCGGTTACTATCGCAGAAGGCGATTTTGTGTAGAAACCGTTATCGTCAAGACTAGCCCCTGTAAAGGCTTGGATTGACCGATCTGAAAGTCCGACGGAAAAATGAATATAGCCTGGGTCTTGAATGTTACGAATGAAATCTCAAGATGCATTACATCTTATTAAATCCATTTTACTCTTAAGACTAACGCTTTATTTAAGTGCCAAATAAATTACTTGTATCTAATAATATACTTGTAAACTACTATACTACGTTCTATAATAAAGGTGTGACACAATCTTCGTACCTAATGTTACATATAAATACACCTCTTTATGAGCCCATAAATTTCAATGTACTATTCGCTTTTCTTTTATGTAATTTATAAATTTTTAACGCAATCAATTTTTTAAGATCTGTTTGAATTATGCAACGCACATTGTAAATATTTTTCCAACGAGCGAATAAAATACATTCATAAATACTGAGAAATTTCTCAAAACCTTGAACGTTTCGGGAATGCGAACGTCGACTCAATGACATAATTTCTCTATTTTAAATACGTCTAGTCGCGTTCGTCCATATATTAGTTACTAGTTGTTGCCCGCGACTTCGTCCGCGTGGACTTCAGTTTATAGCGCGCGATGTCAACAAAATTGGTGTCAAAAGCTTTTATAAAATAAAACCCTGGTACCCCTTAAATCAAAACAGCTGTGCAGTGTGCACATAATATTTCAATTTTTTAAATTAATCTTTATATTTTATGCCAAATTTTTAAGCTTATTTAGCCCCCCAATTACACAACTTTACACATAAACTACTTATCAATGATAGGTTAAGGTTACGTCACTGCATAGATAAAGTACTGATTTATTAAATAACGTAAAAAAGAAATAACAATCGAAAAAAATCGAAAATCGAATGTAAGATAATACCACCTCTTATAGAAATACTTTTGGGCAAGCGTTAGCGCGATGTAGAAGACGCACGGCGCCATCTATTATAGATTTTGGGAACTAACTTAATTTGAACAAATTTACGCATTTTCACCCCCTTACAACGCTTTTTTTCAGTAAAAAATAGCCTATGTCCTTTCTGAGGCTTTAGACTGTCTGTATACAAAATTTCATTACAATCGGTTCGGTAGTTTTGGCGTGTAAGCGAGACAGACGGACAAAGATACTTTCGCATTTATAATATTAGTATAGATCACCGCACGTATATTATGTTTGTATTATTTCGCAACTACCGCAACGGGATTTTAGTTCAAATCCTATGGTATCTAGTAGTTTGACCTCATTATTATATTTCGTCGTGAACAAGGCTTTACGTATGTTTTGTCGAGTTTGGTCTCTACTTGGAGTCGAGCGTTCTATCATCCTATGAGAACTCTACCTTAGATAAGTAATTCCTAGATTTTAGAGGGATAAAACGGACTACTCTCTAGAGAAAGATTCGGTTCTTTCTATTTACCTCTCGCATATTTAAATGCAATGAAAATAATCTTATTTAACACTATCACTGGCACTATATCGTGTCTCAAGTGTGCGCTAGGCCTTCTAAAGTTACCTTTTACCATTATTAAATTATCTTTTCAGGTGACATGGTACCGTAACGAGCGACGGCTGCTCGAAGCGGAGCGGATCGCTCTGGTGCGGGACGGCAACTTCTGGTGCGCGGATATTGCGGCGGTGAGCGTGGATGACGCGGGCCGCTGGACCTGCACCGCCGAGAACGTCGGCGGCCGCGCCAGCTGTTCCGCGCACCTGAACGTCCTAGGTATGCAGCCCTAGTAATTAGTATAGATCTGCTCGAGGTATAAAGCACTATATGCGATAGCTAACGCGTTGGCAATAGCTAGAATGCGTTATGGCAAATCTCATTTATTATGTTTTCTAACTTCGCTGTCGCAATTATCGAATGTAATAACTTGATTAAGTACTCTAGTGCCCAACGCCAAACGGTGCGAAACTTGAGGGTTATGCAATTGTAATTCTGATTTAACTATAAATTGTTATCACCACATGAATCAATATGAATGATTGATCTGCTTAATACCATTTTATAAATTTTCCCTTAAGGCCAGGTAAATAACTATATATTACATTTTAATATACTCATCTATTTCACTAATTTTAGTCCCCAAGGCGTACAAGCGTCCAGAATTCGTGGAGGAATTGCGAGCGCTCCTGACGGAGCAGGGCACAGTGTCACTTGAGTGTAAAGTCGTTGGGGTCCCTACACCTGTGTTACGTTGGTTCAAGGTATTGTCATTTTATACTTGAACTTCATCTCCTACATAAATAATTGGTCCTTAAATCAGGTCGAGAAACTAGGCTAATTGAAATATAGCTATCCGTTTCTTTCATATACTCACGAAGGCGTAATATGGAACCGCATTCTTATATTTTATAATTTTCGTGTAATTTTGAAGGTAGGTCAATGAAGATTTTCTCAATATCCGGTATCCGGCGAGTGGTGTTACCTTTTTACCAAAACTGATTTTAACCGGAATATTTGCATCGTATTGTCAAAAGTTCCGTTATTCTGCTTAGAAATCCTTATATTATAAACTTTGAAGAACAATTTGTTCGTCAATAGGGAAATGAGCAATGTTACAATTTTCTGTAGGTTACGATCTGACGGTGACAGTACCTACGTAGCTATATTATGTGCCGCCTATACCTACCTCAAAATGCTTTGTAAAGCCTACTTTGAACCGATTCATGATTATATTTTGTCCATTTACAGGACAGTCGCGAGATCAAGGCCGGCGATGTGTTCGCTCTGACAGCGAACGCCGAAGATCCGACGTCCCTCGGCACGTATACGTGTGAGGCGGTCAACTGCATGGGTCGAGCTTACTCCTCATCCAAGGTGCATGTTGTTGGCCACGCGAGCAAGGAGTCCCTGAAACCTAGCTTCGGGTAAGTGAATTGTGAGCTGTTCATGATCAATTATGGGAATTTTTCTATTAACTTTTGATAACTATGGCGTTCGCAACTCCGTTGCGCCTAAATTCGTTTTTGCGGAAACGTATTTTTTTCATAACACAAACTTTCTTATGCCTTTTCCCGTCTTCTTAAGCATCTCCATATCCGCTCGTTTGGTCTCGCCCTACCACACACCACACCAGACAGACACACTTTTATAAAATTATTAGTAGGGATTTTCTATAGTGGTAATCAGGGACCAGGGTTAATCCAGATCATCCAAGAAAAACATTAAGGGCCTGTTTTGCCACTTCCTGATAAGGTGCCGGATAGGCTTATTTGACAGATTCTGCATCATACTCTATCTGTCAAGTTAAGTGGTGGATAGCCTTATCAGGAAGTGGTGAAACAGGCCCTAAATCTGCTAATATTTTTTTCGCCTGGTACGCGAACAAAATTGAGAAAGACTCCTATGTAACGGACGACTTACGCTTTTCACTCCTACTTATACGTGTGAGCAATTTGCGCTGAAACTGACTGATGAACAGATATGCTCTGTCACCAACATGGGGTCTTATCTCAATGACGCTGTAGGTGTAGCCGAATATCGGAAGAATGATTTCGAATATTCGGCGCCTGCCGTTGCCTGCCATTTGCTTACTTGCCGTTGAATTATAAATATGTAACAAAACAAAATATACTTTTCATTTCCAGGGGTGCCCAAGAGCCGCCGCCTATATTCACGAAGGAGTTGGAAGACCGTTTGGTGCGAATATGCGAGCGGCTCAACCTGGGCTGCCACATCGTGGTGCCGCCGTGGCCGCGAGCTGTCGTCTGGTACAACAAGGAGGGGAAAATTGAGCCTAGTGAAAGGTTGGTTTTATTTAGATAACTACATTTATTATGATATACTAGGTCAGGGCTTCCCAAACTTATTTGTACCGTGACACCCTAGGGACTTTGCCATTTCTTTACGACGTCCCTCAACCCAGCCCCCAAAAATACTTTCCAATTTTAGAACCAACCTACATAAGGTTTAATCATAACACTATTTGGACGTTTATATTTTTAATAGCTCTTGCCCGCGACTTCGTCCGCGTGGACTTTAGTTTATAGCGCGCGGTGTCAACAAAATTGGCGTCAAAAGCTTTTATAAAAAAACTCTAATCAAAACACCCAAAAACAGCTGTGCAGTGTGCACATAACTTATTTCATTTTTTCCCTCACCTTCCGCCTTACACAGGTGCTCACTGGGCACGGAAGCGCACGGTGCGTACTTGTGTCAGGTCGCCAGGAGGGAGCCGTCGCCAGAGGGAGCCAACGCCAGCCTGCCATGAATGTGGCGCTGCAGAGGACACGGCCCAGCATACCCCTGAGGTGTGCGATCGTTGGGCCGTGCAGCGCCACTATCTTGTGGCAGTTCTAGGTGGAGACCTCTCGCTCCTGAGCATGGTGCTCGAGAGCGACGAGGCTTGATAGGCGGCGGTCTCTTTCTGCGAAACCGTCCTTTCACAGAAAGAGGCCGCGGAGCGGAACAGAGAGGATGATCCATCTTCCGTTCCGCTCCGCCGGCGTAGGACGGGAGTGCGGAGGCGTCGCAATGCGAACCTCCAGTAACTTCCGTCCCACGGGGCTCCGGATCAGGATGGGAACCTGCCCGGCTTAGCTAGTCCCAGCGCCGAGGGGAATGCTTCAGTTTGCCTAAGCTTTCCCTAACTTTGGTGGAAGTCCGGTTCTTTTGAGGTTGACCGGCCGGTCGTGGAGGGAGTCCTGTGTTAGACAGATCCGGGAAATCCCTCCGTATATGGCTGAAGGCAAACCGCAGGTGGTTTTAGTGGGTAAGAGTCCCACATACTCCCGGAGTGTTTCAGCTTAACTGAGGCACATGCCCAACCCGGGGCACTCATGATAGGCTTCCCATGCGCATAAAAAAAAGGTTATGTCGAGAACCGCACCGTTTTTCTGCGATAAAAACCTATTCTATGTCATAACTCATAGCTATCCTATGGACTTTATGTCCCACGAATGTTTCCAAAACTCAAAATCCATTCATACAAAAAATACAATTTTTGGAATATACCCTTCCCTTCGTGTCCAACGCGCACTTGACTGATTTTATTTTTTGTTAAAGATACCACGTCCTCGAGGATGGCGTAGGGGGTTACATGATCGAGGTGCCGTCAGCGGAGTTCTGTGACGAGGGCGAGTGGAAATGCGTGGCCACTAGCACCGGCGGCAGGGTGGGCATATCGACATGCTACGTGTCCATGGAAGGTAGGCATTGTTAACGTGAGGCATTCATCCACTGTGCTAATTTTGGGATTTAATGATATCTTGAAATAGTCTTCAATTTAATTAGGTTCAAAATTGAAACTTTTTTAGTAATTATAAAAGTATTTTCAATTTTGTAGTAATTATAAAAGTATTTTAGTAATAAACAAATTGGTCTTATTTATTTCAGTACCGAAAAATTACCGCAAGCCAAGGTTTATGGAAAACCTGCAAGCTATCTTGACTGAAGAAGGTCTGGTATCGTTTGAATGCAAAGTAGTAGGTTTCCCTACTCCAGTTTTGAGCTGGTTTAAAGATGGCCAAGAATTGAAGCCGGGTGACGTGTATCAACTCACTGGAACCAACTCTCTCGGCTCGTATTGTTGTATAGCGAGAAACTGCATGGGACAAGCGAGTAGTTCTGCAGAACTGTCAGTAGAAGATATACAGAACCAGTTAAATGAAGAAGAAAAATTACAACTTTTTACTAGAAATCAAGCACCGAAATTTTTGCAGGGTTTAAAAAGTGTAGAGGCAAAGATCGATGAACCATTCCGTTTTACAGTCAAAGGTAATTTACCTAAGTAAAATTTGTAAAATTACGTACTTTATATTTCATAAAACACAGAATAATGTTTTATTAATTACTTTCAGTTGCCATTCCACCGGAACCTTCAGTGCTTTGGTATCGAGACGACCAGCCGGTAGATGAAACTTCACGTTGTCATCTTGGTAAAGAAGACCACGGCGTGTTCTTTTTGGATATCCAAAATCTAGAACTATTAGATCAGGCAGAGTGGAAATGTGTAGCTATGAACGACTTTGGTCATAGTGTGACATCTTGTTTTCTAAAATTAATAATACCACGCCATTATAAGAAACCACGTTTTCTAGAAAACTTACAAGCAATTTTGTCCGATGAGGGTGCGGTAAATCTTGAGTGTAAAGTAATAGGCGTACCTCAACCAGTTCTGAAGTGGTATAAGGATGGCGAAGAACTAAAACCAGGTGATATACATAGGATAATATCTGGACAAGATGGGACCTGCTGCCTCGGAAATTACACGTGTGAAGCACGTAATTGCATGGGTATAGCTGCCAGCTCGGCTTCGTTATTAGGATTTGAAGATTCAATAAAAAATAGCAAAAAGAAAGCAGAGGAGCAAACTTTACAAAGAAATCTGTCACTGAGCACCATACACGAAGAAAGAACTTCTCAAATGTACGACACTCCAGTCGGTGATATAACATTAGACGACAAAGGAGAAATTTCATTTTCATTTGATGGAAAAGAAGTTTCGGTTTCATTGTATGAAACACCTGACTTAACAGAAGAAGAGGCATTACAAATTGTAGAAATGTATGCTGATCAGCTGTCTGAAAATGTAACAGAGCACAACGTAGTTGAACTTCCACCTTTAAGATTCGTAAAAGAAACTTCCACTTCGGGGAATTTACTTATGGAAGCTATAATAATAGACGTATCACCTGAATATTTCATTACTCCCGATGAAGACCTTAGAACCGAAGCGGATATTGAGGATATATCTATTGTAGATGAAAATGTAGTACCACAATTATCACTAGATCCAGATATTAGTAGAGAAGATTATTTGGAAAATACTATGGCCCTACTCTCTGACGAAAAAGCAGACATTCCCAAAAAGATATCTCGAAAGAAATCAGATTCACAAAAGAGTATTGACGATTATTATAGTTTGTCTCGAGATCAATCAATTTCAGAAAGTAAAAAAGAAGATGATACACAACCATTATCAGATAGTTTTGCAAGTGCTCATAGCTTAGATAAAGCAAAACCTAAATCTTTAAAACCGTCTACGGAAGAGGGTCAAGGTTCATCTGATGTTACTAAAACTGTATTATTAAAAGATGAATTAGGTGCATCTCAAAAAGAGTCAACTAAAGTTCGAAGACGTACTTCCAGTTCCAGAAGATCTAGTTCTGGTAGTGAAAGGTCGTTAGGAAAATCAAGAGATAAAATTGACGACAAGAACTTGGAAACTAAAACATTTGAAAGTGATGAAATAATGAAGAGAACCAATGAATTAAAACCGTTGCTCAGTAATATAAGTCTATCTTTAACAAATGTACTTAATGATGTTCAATTGATAGAAAAAGATATTATTGTACGATCACAATTAATGTCTTCATCTTCAGCGGCATCAACAAGTCTTGAGATAATTAACAGTATTATAACGCCAACTAATGAAATACTGTGCATTGTTGATGCTATGAAAGAGACGATGAGTGAGAACACAGATAATGTCACGAAACTTGACGATAAACTATTGTTAAATACACTTCCAAGCGCATTAGAGTCGCTTCAGCAATCATTAACAGTACTTGAGAAATGCATAGAAGTAGAGAGCGAAAATAAAACGTTGGTACAAAAAACGTGTATTTCTTTTGTAAAAAAATGTGGAGGACAAATGACTAGTTCTATGGAACTTTTTCAACAACTAGTCGCGAATGAACTTATAAAAGTTGATGAGATTTGCGTGACCAAAATTTCTATACAATCGAGTAAAATTAAACAAGCTATGTGTAGTGCGATAGAGACTGTTGAGAAAAAACAGGTTAAAATTGAAAGCAAAGAAGGAAAAGTGGTGGATAACGTGGAATTAAAGCATTTGAACGAAACTCAAAAAGCTCTTCATGAATTAAGGATTCCAGTAAATTTGCTGTCCTACATTACTGAAAATTCCCTTGTTTCAAAATCAGTAGATTTATATGGTGTAAATTATAACGAAGTTATTCTTAATAATATGTCCACATCAGTACAAGATCTTCAAAATGCCTTAGAATATGTAGATAACCTGGCGCTTAAAGAGTCGTCAACAAATCTTCAAAAATATAATACTGAAATCATAGATAGAGTAATGGATTCTGTTTTAAAATTGAGGACTTCCTTTGAGCAATTGTCCACTATTACAAATAAAACAGAAGAAAATAACGAAATATTTGAAGTTTTATCTGAAATAAAATTAAATCTATCTGATATTTCAATACATTTAGATGAAATGGAAGAAAGAATTGGTATATTTGATGTCATTACTAATGAAAACAAACTCGAAGTTCTTCAAAAAGTTGCACAAGTCCTCATTTCTTTAGAAAATAATTTGCTTTTGCTAGAACCTATTCCAGAAGTTCAAGCTTCGATGACGGTTTTTCATTCAAACTTAACCAAAGTTTTAGAAAATGTTATTGAAAGTAATAATGTGAAAAAATATTTTACACTAATGGAAATCTCCGCAGTTGTTAACAGAGTTAACGCATCATTGAAAAATGTTGACTCCGATAATAAATTATGTTTGATTGGGATAATTGATGCATTAAAAATAATACAGGCTAATGTCACAAAAAATATCTTCACGCAAGAATTAAATACTATGCTGATAAGCAATATTGGTGATATTATAATAAATATTCAAAAAACTATTAATAAAGCTGAAAGTACTCATCTCCAAGACAAAGTAGAGCATACTGACGACATGGTCACAGACCAATATACTGAAAGTAAGGCTACTGTAATAATAGAGCACATTGAAAAAGCCGTAGCAGCTATTAATAATATAATCTCACTTGAATCAACAACCGATTTAATTTTCAAAGAAGCCTTAGAAAATGTCAACCCAGTTTTAGAAAACCTGAAATTCTGCATAGCAGCTTCACAACTAAATAAGTCTGAATCTGAGAAAATATTACAATTACCTGTATCCTCAGAAGAGCCTAGTATTGCGAAGCCTCTTTACGATTTACAAGAAAATATTTCAGTGCTTAGTCAATTAATTAGCGAGAATGTTGAAAAATATTCAAGTTGTGAGCTTAAGAGGTCGTTTGCTGAATCTTTGGTAGAACTGAATTCTGCCATAGAAATTCTTCAACAGGATGTTAATTCGCAAGCCGGCGACAGTATAGACATTCAAGAAATTAGTTCTTGTCTTGCAAATGTAGTTCAAAGTATTCGTAGTTGTATATTAATTATTCGTGAACATGGTGAAATTGAAATGACTGATGATTTATCAACACTTGAAGATATATCAGGAATTAAGACAATCGCTGAGTCTCTACCAGTTGATCATTTAATATTGCCTTCGACAGCAGAAAATACACTTGGCCAGTCAGTTCAAACAATCACTAGTTTGCCTGACCCGACAAAAGAAATAGCCGAGGAATTGCTTAAGTTGAATGACCATATAATGATAGTCCACAATCCACAAATAATGGAAGTATTGGAATCATTATCTGAAGATGATAAATATGCTAGTTTAAAATCTGTGATGCCAAGTCTCAAAGAATTACATCAGAGTATTGAAGGAAATATTCCACCAGTTTTATTAGAATCCTGTGAAGATTTATCAAAAACAATTGATATGCAAAACCTTTTAAACATTGTGCAACCATTACAACATCTACAACAAAGCTTATGTGTCGTTGACACAAGTAACATTCCAATTTCTGAAAGTGTTTTACAAATACCTACTGACCAATTATATATGGCTAGATCCAGTCTCTTAGAACTAAAAAATAGCTTAGAAAATTGTTTGAGTTTGTTACTCCCTACAATATCGTGCACAGATGAAACTGTGGACGTATCCAATAAATTGCATAACCTTCGTGAAAAAGTGAAAAAAATATTACAAATAGTAGAAAATGAATCAATAGTTCCAACAGGCTTTTCAATAAACGTTTTATTTTTCAAAGGAGTATTAGAGAACTTTTTGGAAATGAGCAATACTTCTATTGATAATGCAGCACTGAAAAACTCAATAGAAGCACTATATGAGGCCCTAAATAAATTTGAAGATGAAATTTTAGGATATGCGTCCTCGGATACTTTTTCGTTGAACGAAATTGATATCATTGAATCTTTACACGAAGTTGAAAAAAATATAGCCATTTTAGAAGAGCACAGTTTCATAGACTTTTCGATAGCCAAAGATTTTGAGTCCAGTTTAGTACCTATGAAAGCTACGGCATTAGAAGTTGAGTCACTCAGACAAGCTGAAAACATTAAAGAAAACATTGTTCATGTAATTCAAGATTCTATTAACAATTTACCCAAGGAAGATATTGAATCATTAGAAAGATTTTTCAAAAATATAAAAAATAGGATATTGCTTCTAAATTGTTTAATTCAAAAGCATCCAACTCACAAACGAATCATCAGGTTAATTCAAGATTTGTTTTCGCTAAACAAAGAAATAAAGGAATTTGAGAATAACCTTCAAGATCAAGCACTTACCGATGAAACAAATACATGTGTGTCGAAATTTTTATCACAATCTCAAGAGTTCCTAGCTACGATTAGACTCTTACTGTTGAATGTTGTTGATACTGAAAGTAATTTAATAATAACAATACCTTTATCAAATATAAACAGTGGCATTGAATGGTATAGTTACATTTTATCATCTAAGGAACATGTGTATATTCATGAATTGATAAAGATGCTAGTTTCTTTATCTCACTTAACTTTGCCTTTGCTAAGTGACTTACAGTCATCGATAATTTCTGAAATTAATACAATTTCTGAATGTGAATTTGAATGTGATAGTGAAATAAATAGAAATTTATTTCAAATAAAGGCTCATATAATGAGTAGGTTACAAGAAAACCAGTTAGATGAAGTACCTAACAATATTTATCATAATTTGCTAATTTTACTTGAAAAACATGAAGCGTATAAAAATTCTACAAACATTGGAAAGAAGCTTATCATTATTAAATTCCTTTCTGAATGCTACAAAATTATACACAATATTTGTACGCCCGAAGAGAAACAGATATCGATACTCGACTTGAGGGAGAAACCTTTAAAAGAAATTTTGTTTGAGATGATAAAACCTCTTGATGACTTACATAATGAACTGATGAACATACAAGAACAAGTAATCTATCATGTTGATAAAGATGACAGTATGTCGATTGATATTTCATCTTCAGAATCTTATGTCCAGGCACTCTCAGAGATAAATGAAGCCATAGAAAGTCATCTCAAAAATAAAGATTTGAAAATTAATGATGAGGATATGGGTCTAGTCAAGCAAATCGATGATGAGCTACATTCCATTCAGAGCGACTTGTTATCAATAGAACATGTCAATACTGTTGAAAATTTATTGATACCTCTAACTGAAATAGAAAAATCCTTTATTAATATACTTTCAATTAAAACATCTGAAGAAGGAAATAATATATCTAATAGAGGTGCGTACATCCATTTTTTATTACTTTTATTCTATTAAGTATGAAAAATGGCATACTAACTTTATTGATCCCCTTATTTATATCAATGCAGATAATAGATATACTTAATCATCAGTGACTGGAGTAGGTATATTGAAATGAGGTCAACGATCCGAAACGTACATAACAATGTGGACATTTCCTCGACATCCCCGGACTTTGTTAATGTTTTAAACCGAAATTTAAATTAGTAGCTGTATAATAATAAAAAAAGTAGTAAATAAATATACTAGGTAATTATTTACATAGGTATGTTAATTTCGTAATATAATAATCATGAAGATCGGCCCACGAACGGCGAAGTTATGGTATTTCAATCCAGCCAAAACTAGATTTATCCGCGCTTCGGGTTTTAGTGTACGGCAATATTAAAAAGTGGCCAATGAAATATAATAGTAAGCAAAAAAATGTACTTACCTACCTAACTTTCGATTGAACACAAAAAAATAAATACATAATTCTATTTATGGTATTTTATTTACAGCATAACGAAAATCTATTTTAATTACGTCGATTTCATCAATTGTTTATTAAAATTATGGTAAATTACCAACTTAAACCATGTTTGAGTCCTGAAATACCGGAAGGATTTTCCGGAATAATGACTTATCCGCGAGAAAGTATATAATTTGAACATTTGATGCAAGTAGCAAAAATCAATCTACCTACTCCGATCACTGATAATTATAGAATAATACTTTCATATTTTTCATCTTTAATTGTAAAATTGCTGGAAAAGCAATGCCCAAAGGTATAAAATATTTTATTAATCTTAAGGAAAATGTTTCAGGGGAATCTAAACACGATGAAAATGTGACTGTAACAGTTTATGCAGTAGATGAAGATGGAAAACAACCTGAGAAAGAAGAAAGTAAGTCTTTAATGTTTTGATTAATTCAGTATACATTTTATTTTATTTTATTTTATTTTCGTATATTGGGGTCTCCAAACAGTCTTACATGAATATTAGTAAAGTATGCAATTATAATATTTACTAAATGTAGAACCAACAGCGGTGACCACAGATGAATAATTTAGTATAGGAAAAAAAAGAGATTGAGGAAGTAGAGAATAAATTATATATATAATTAATATAAGGGTATATTTGTGTGTCAATTGTGTGTTAAGTGTGTTTGTTAATAATAGTTAAAATAGTAGTAAAATTAAATTTAGTATAATTGTAAGTGTAATGTTTGTAAATTATTTATTGAAGAGGAAACTATCTAAATCGCTTTGAATTTTCACATGATCCTCAACAGTAATAATTTCACGATATATTTTAAGGTCATCAGCAAACAGAAGAAAATCACAATTTTTAAAACATTCATCTATATCATTTATGAAAATGATAAACAAGAGTGGTGCTAATATTGAGCCTTGTGGCACGCCTATATTTACTAGTTTAGAATTGAAACCATTTATGGCTACCGTTTGCGTTCGATTCTAAATATATGATTCGAACATTATTTACATATTTACATTATTTTTATTATGAAAGTGAAAATACAACCGTAACGAAACGTATACCCTCAGAACAGGAAAATAAGCGTATACCAGTCACGCATGTGATAATGACAAAATATATTTTGTTTCCGAAAATGGATGCCATAGGCGAAATAATAGTATCCTAATAGTAGGTGATGCTTTTTTTGGCAAAGTTCAAAGTCCATAGTCCATACCGACCAAATTGTTGTCCAGTAGTAGATTAATATTTAATAATCAACATAATGAGTGTCAGTCGCCGCACCCGTGGCACACCCGTGGTGGGTTGTATGTATGTACATACATTGAGAAATGAGAGTGTCTCAAAGTTGTCGAAAAAAATTTTGCTAAAAGAAATTTTATACCGTATGAAAGTTTGATGGATGATTATTTATTTATTTATTTATTTATTTGCTATGAACAGCCAACAAAAGTTACAATCATACATACATAATATAAACATGAATTAAATATTGAATCATGATTATTGCACTTTTAATTAGAGGCTATTACATCTTGCTATTAAAATCGACTAAGTATAAAGATAATAAAAAAAAATGAAAATAATATTAAATTGATTAAACTAACTATATTAAATTAAATCAAACCAAATTTAAATAACCTTAATTCATTGAAATACAGTCATACCAAATGACATTAAATTAAATATAAAATAATAATACATGTAATACTAATAATAATAATAAGAATAAGATAAAATGAAATTAACCTAAAATAAAGGAAGTTACATTAACCTAGACCAAATACATTTAAAATTGAATAAAATAAAATTGCATTAAATTTTTGTACATTATCAAATAAAAATAAAAACAATAACAATGATAAAAGTAACCACGATAAAAACATTTAAATATAAGTACTGTTTTGCCCAATTTAATTTAGTAATAATAATCATCATAAAAGAAAAAATGTATAATGTAAGTAAGTATACATACTATATCAATAAATTCGTAATAACTAATAAACTGTAATAATTCAAGTCACACCAGTTGATTTATAATAATTTAGGATTTTTTCTTTAAAATTACGAATACAATCATGGTTAACATCAAGATCCGAAATCCTCGATGACAGTTCATTATATTTAAAGGTTAACCTAGTGATTGGGCTATTTTTGCCAAGGTTGGTTTTGAATTTATCAGGTCGAAATAGGGGCATTAGTTTCCTAGAAGATCTCACAGGAAGAAAAAAATTCATCGATGACAGTAGATGCATGCAATCTATTTATATTTAAGATGTTTATATCTAAGATGTTCCTTCGAGACTCCAGTGTGACCATACCGAAATGTTGTAATTTATTTTCATACGAACAACCACGCAAGGAGTTATTAAATCTATAGGATAGGTGGCGGATAATTTTTCGTTGGACACTTTCGATTCTGTCAATGTGAACTCTGTAACAAGGACTCCACACAGTGGAACAGTACTCGAGCTTACTCCTTACATAGCTATTGTATAAAGTGATAACCGTAGAGGCTTTATGGAAATCTCTGGAGTTTCTGATCACAAAGCCAAGAGACTTCAAAGCTGAGCTAACTGTTTCCTCTATATGTGGGATAAAGCTAAGCTTAGTATCAAGTACTACACCCAGATCTCTTATAGATTGCACTTGAGATAAAGTTGTGTTTGATATGGTGTAAGTACTGTTCGTAGTTATTCTTTTTCTACTAAACTTAATATGATGACACTTTTTCGCATTCAGATACATTTTATTATTATCACACCATTTGACTAGAGCGTTGATATCATCCTGGAGTTCTCTAATGTCAAGTTGTGTTCTAATTATCCTAATTAGTTTAAGGTCATCTGCATACATAAATATATATGAGTTTGTAACAATGTAATTTATATCATCGATGAAAATGTCGAAAAAGAGTGGTCCAAGAATTGACCCTTGAGAAACCCCAGAATGAGCTACAAAGAGGTCAGATTGATAACCGTCAAAGCCAACATAGGATGGTCTTTGACTCAATTATGAAGAGCACCAGTTTAAAAGAGAACCATCAATACCAAAAGATCTTAATTTTTGTAATAGGATTTTATGATTGACTTTGTCAAAAGCTTTCGAAAAGTCAGTATATATGGCATCCAGTTCACATCCATTATAGATTGCATTCATTAAATAAGTTGCGTAAGACATGAGGTTGGTATTGCATGACCTACCAGGCAAGAAACCATGTTGATTAGCGTTGAGAAGCTGATTTATATGTCCGGATAAGTTGTCGTGAACCAATGATTCGAAAACCTTTGACATTGTCGATAGGATTGATATAGGTCTGTAATTAGTAATGAGTTTGGGATTGTCTCCTTTTGGTATGGGGACTATACGGGCTTTTTTCCAAGCAGTAGGAAAAATGCCAGATCTAAGCGATGCGTTAAATATAAAGTGAAGAGGCCAGGATAACGCGGCAGCACATCTGTGCAGGAAAATTGGGGGAATTTTATCCGGTCCTGGTCCCTTATTGCAGTCAAGCTTAGTCAGTTTCTTAAATACATCACGTTCAGAAATAAAAAAAGTGTTCATATAGGTTTTAGGTTCCATCACTTTATAATGAGACTGAATATCACCATCAATTTCAAACACCGAGGAGAAATTTTAAGCGAAAAGGTTGCATATATCATATCCGTTATTTGCCTGCATATTCCCTAGTGCCATAGATGATGGGTAAGAGCTGGTTTTTCTCCTGATATTCTTTATATGTGTCCAAAAGAATTTGGGAGTTCTACAAATAGAGTCCTCAATAGTGGAAATGTAATCTCTGTAACACTGCTTAATCATTTTGCTGCAGTCCTTTCGCAGAAAATTAAATTCAATTTTATCAAGTGGATTATTAAACTTTTTTATTCTTTTGTGACAGTTATGTTTTTTCGTGATTAGTTTAATTAGGGATTTTGTAAACCATATGGGAACATGGGTTTCAATAATATCATCTAGGGTTTTATAAAGGTAATCAGTCATTTTGTTTACATCATTATTAAGTCCGTTAAATTTGTCTGCTTAGTTAATCGCCTGAAGTGAAGTTAATATTTTACTATAATCTGCTCTATGAATATTGAATTTGTAGGAATCTGGGGATTGTTTAAGTTGAGATGTATGCGATTCGCCTTAAATTATAATATCTAGAGCGGGATGATGTGCATCCACGGTTCGTATAGGATAATGCGATTCAGAAACCTGTACTGTAGGCACGTTACTTATTACAAGATCGAGCAAACGTTTATTATGATTAAGGACATCGTTGCATTGGTTTAGAGAATTAAGGTCTAGGAAATCATACATAATGTTTTTAAGAGGGTTGCAGTTACGTTGAGAATACGGTGTAGCGTGCATGACATAGTAAGGTTCATTTATATCTGTAATGTTAAAGTCGCCTTGTATTAGTACTAAGTTGCTATTAAGAGTGAGAACATTATTTGCTTTTTCGATAAAAGTAGATAATATGGCGCGAGTTAAAGGAGGGGGAAGATAGACTGCACATAAGTGTAGTGTACTGTGTAAATGTAGTGTAAGGTTTAGTTCCTGACGTCAAGTCTACGGAGACACAAAGATCCTCACAATCGCTTTCCCGTGAACAGCGCACAGCATTAAGTTTTTTTGAAACTGCTATGAGAACTCCACCACCTCTAGTCTTATTACATGAAAGTTTAGATGTTTCCCTGTCGCGTCGAAAAATTGTGTATCTGTCATCGAAAATTTCGGAATCAAATACGCTATTTTTAAGCCATGTCTCGATCAACACAATTATGTCATAATTATTATTTAAGATTTCTTGTTTCACTAGGGACATACATGTATTAAGGCCTCGGACATTTTGAAAGTAACAGCTTAGTGAAGTGAATTATAGTAATTAAAAATACCGATGCTTGCGCAGAATTACAAACATGGTAAGATACAAATTACAATCTATAAATTTAAACTATTGGATACTGTGGAGAACTTCAGCGTTTTTCACATAAACATATTCACTCTTATCGTTCTTACGCATAAAAACCCGACCATTCTTCACCCAGACAAAGCGATAGTTATGTAATTTTGCTTTTGCTCGCGCTTCTGCGTGCAACTTCTTTACTAATGGTGATAGGTGCTCGCAAACATATATTGGCTTCTTAGGACCGTTCACGCCAATGTGGCTAGTATTTAGTTTGTCTTCATTCGTTACTGCTCTTTTGTTAAAAGTTATAGTCGAGGCTAAGAAGCTGTCACGTATCCTTGCGTTACAGAATTTTACCAAAACAGTGCGGGGTCGAGGGCTTTCTTTATTCTGCTTCATGATTCTAGTGCAGCTCATTATATCATTATCATTAATAGGGCAGTGGATAGTCGTAGCTATCTGTTTTACCGTCTTTAAGATGTCCTCAGATTTGTGCTCAGCATTGTATCTCTAGATTATTAGCTCTCGAATGTTGCTCCGTGGCGGAAAGTCTAGCCTTCATGTCCATAAGATCCTGCTTCAGTATTTTGTTTTCATTCTCCAGTGTTTTTGTTATTGCGTTTTTCTGTTCCATGTCCTTTTTAATATCTTCGTATCTATGTTCCAAAAAATTAATAGCTGAGCTTATATCCGCCATTGTAGTAAGTACCTCGTGCATCTTAACATTAATTTCTTGAATTATACTCTCTTTGTGAATGTTCATCATAGATTTCATTTCTTCTCTAAGTATGTTACGCACTTCATTTAGGCATTCAGGACTGAGCATGCTGTATTTATGATCAGTGTCTTTGCGCCTTAAGGTGACATTTTTATCAGAGTTTACGTCATCACTACCGTCCATAGAGTACTTGCTGCTGGTGCTAGATGGGGCATATTGTCTGATAGGTGTGTTAGTGTTGTCAGCCTTTGGTCTCGAGCAAGCAGGACAGAGCCATGAAACCTTATCTGGTCTGTGAGTTCTTTGAATGACGTTACACTGACACTGACGCATGCGTAATGGTACTTTTTGCTACACGTTTGACATTTTAAGATTTCATTTGTCTGTATAATTTTTGCCAACATTCAAATTTTGTCTTTGTCGGAGGAGCCATATTTTAGAATTAATAGACGTAGTAAAGAATTAGCAAATTCTAAAAAACTTTTTGGTACAGCTAGGATTTGAACTCACGACCTTCGACTGCGGGAGGGATCGCTTGTACCGCTCAACCAGCCAGACGGTAGCATAGGATTACGAAAATTTAATTCGTACTACGTATTCAAAAGTTTCTCGCAGTACCGCCACAGCCGATAAATAAAAATAAAATTGTTGAGTTTTTGTTCTAATATTGTTTTTACCACACTTTCCACATATATGCGTTCTTTAAACACTTTATAAATAGTACGTATGTGAATGGATGTATTTAAATTAAGTTATAGGAACTAGCGTAAGATTCCATAGCACTTGATTCACTTAGTCACTTTGTAATGATGATATAGTTTGTTAAAGCGTCCGTTTCACTCTGAGATAACACTTCCAGCTGCTAAAAGTTCTATTACAAATCGTTTTATTCACTTTTTAACGTACTTACGTACGTACTTTTTTAGACTCGATTTTATATTTTTAAAGAAATTAAAAGACGGAGAATTATTGATTATTCAGGTGATGTTTAACCAAAAACTCACCGTCAGCCGTATTGCAGACAGGGGATTTAACGTCAGTCGGCTTACTGAATATGTATATTTTTTTTTGATAATAAAGTCATTTCATATCATACAAAATTTATAGAGGTGAATGTTTCTACTTTGTAAATAATAAAGAAAACCGTCGTCATTACGACGGTGGATAAACCCTCAGCCAGCGATATAACCAATAACCATACTTCGAACTCAATGTATCTGAGGGCGTCGTGTAGACGGCATTTCCACATACACATAATATATTCAGCTGACGACGATTTTCGTTTGAATTAACTATAAAACTGTCTCATATAGCAATTTTATTCGGTAAATAATTAATTAGATAGTCAATATTTGTGAGCAAGAATTATATAGACTTTACTTGTAAAGCGCCATCTGTTGTTACATAATAAAACTAAAATAACACCTATCGAATCTAAATGTCTATAATCTAGATAATATGAACCTTTATTGGGTGCGAATTGGGATCTTTATAATGTCAATACAATATGTATTCCCAACAACAACTTTGAGATAATCTCAATTTTATTCCACCCGTTCTGAAGCAGCTGACGATCAAAACTCCTATGTATGGGTGGAATACTATTTGTTACGATTTTCGCTCGGTATGAAATGACTTTTTAAAATGAGCACCACTTCCTCTACTATAAGATGTGACAGACAAAAACCAAAGTGAAAATACCAACGTTGACAACAACAACAACGTCGTCGTGTTACCGGTATATTATACTGAAACTAGATTTCGCCCGCAACTAACTCCATTGCGCCAAAGTTCGTATATATCGCGCGGAAACCGTATATTTTTCGGGGATAAAAAATATGTACTTTTCCGGGACTCAAAATATCTGCAAGCAAAATCAGTTCAGCGGTTTAGGTCTAAAGACGTAACACGGCAGGCAGACACACATTCGCATTTATAATATTAGTATGTTTATCTTTCTTATTTTAGGTAAAGTAAATGAAGTAATACCTGAGCCGGAAAAATCCCAAGAAATGAAGGTTCTTGAAGATATTTCAGCTGAAACTATCTATGACCTTGAATTTTCTGGTTTCAAAAGTCAAGATGAGAAATCTTGTAAGTTGGTTACATCATTTTGAACTATTTACGAATCGTATGTTTTGTATTACATTAGCGAGTAGTATAATAATGTGCTTGGGTTTTTAGGTACCGAACAGTCACTTGTAGAACAAATAGACCAATTTGTAGACGTGGTAGAACAAACAGAGGCGGGAGTGGTTCAGCTTAACACACAATTAGAGGAATCTTATCATGAGGAGCCTAAACTTGGTGGAATTGTAGTGACTGAAACAATATCCGAAGTGGAAGTGTCAACTATACAACTTAATGTTGATCAAAGTAATATTTTTCTCCTACCTTTTATATATATTTATTACTATTTTTATCATGTGCTTTATTTAATAAAATATGTATATGTCGCAGCCGACTGGTTTAAATAGCCGTTCAATCAAACAGCTAGACACATTCACTTTTAATCAGTAGCCCAAAAATAATCTTTCATGTTTCTAACTTGAGAAATGACGGACTTTCATTCAAACTTTCAACCCCTGTTTCACCCCCTTAGTGGGTTTCTACTTAATAAAACAACTCTACTAACCAAATTTTATGGCTTTAATTTTAACAGTTTTTGCTTAGCGATGATAAATTTTCAGTCAGTCAGGACATGTTATTTAAAAGAAGCTGATATTTTGACGGATGAATTTTCTATTGAAAATTAGGGTATTTTTTCAATATAAATTCAAAATTAGGTGAAAAAATAAACATTTCTTATCAAATAAATTACAGCGTATTTGGTATATAAAAAATAAAGTTTCCACCGAATTTCGTGAAAAATTTTTTTTTAAAAGATATTAACATACTTACCAAAAACATGTTTTTTTTTTCACATAAATTTTGAGGTTATGGAAAAAAAGTGTAAATAGTAAATACAAAAGATTTAGACCCTTTTCTCACCTACAACTTTGTCCTTTGACTTTTTTTAATAGGAATATTAGTTTTGCCTGAAATCGAGGTAAGCCGTTTTTTCACCTTAAAACCTCCCCCCACACTTTTCCCAAACTCAGATCGCCCGTAAATTATTTTTCCCTTATTTTTTATAATATACTCCTCCTTTTCTAATGGGTTCTATCCTACTGTAATTTTGTTTTGTTCTAAAAATTATCGGTCCTAGTCTAAAATAGCTGACAATAAATAAAGACGCTAGTTACTGCGTAGCTTGTTAACATTTTTTAGTTCTACTTTAATTAATTTCGACTCTTTATGATACGTATACCGCCGTTTACACCATTTATGATGCAACAAAATAACTTAAATTTTTTGCGTTGTTTTAGATACTGTTAAGACACTTTTGCATCACGTAGAGCAGTATGTTGATGTAATTGAACACTCGAAGGAAGAATTGGTTTCATTGAATATTAAATTGGAGGATTTACAAAGATCAGAACATGCAGCAATAGAGTTACGTAACAGCTTAGCAATAACCGAAGTAATTGCTACTGATTTGTCATCAGATACATCTGTGCAACATATAAGCCCCACTCAAGCTAACTTTGCTCAAGAATTAAAGGAAGCCTTGGAAGCCATACAAATTCAGAGTCTCGGCAAAGAGGAATATTTGAATATAGCTGAAAAAGAAAACTATGTAAAAGTAGCAAAAGCCATTGAACAATTACAAGATGACTTAACTACAATAACAACCACAACAGAACACAAAGTCATCGAGGATACTGAAACTAACAAGGTGTCTGAAGAAATAAAGTCTTTGGACAAACCTGAACAAGAGAAGGAAACAGAAGCTCCTTCTGAAGAATCTACTGGTGATCAAACTGTAAAGGCTGAAACCGTATCCAAAGAGGAAGTCGTCCCTAGTGAACAAGTTAACCAGGAGCAAAGTAATATGTTTTCTGTTGCTTTATTGTTCTTGACTTTAATGTGTTTTTTTAATATTGCACATTTCTATATACTAATTCATACTAATATTATAAATGCAAAAGTTTGTCTGTCTATCTGTTACCTCTTCAGTCTTCGCGCTTAAACTGCCGAACCGATTTTGCTGAGGCATGGAGACTACCTTGAGTCACAAGAAAGGACAAAGGATAGTTTTTATCACGGAAAATGTACGGTCCTCTAGTTTTTTATATTTTCGCCAATAAATTTTGGAAATTTAACATTATAACTATAGGTCTACCAGAATCTGATGGTAAAAAGTGAAAAATAAATTAACTCTAGCAATACCGGGGAAATTGGAATAAAATATTTTAATCCTTATTTTTGCTTATAGCGGCTTATTCTGTGTGTGAAATATGCAAATTAAAAAATTATCCAATGATCAAGGATATTTTTTGAAAATCTGCCATCAAAATTTGCCATCAGATCCTGGTAGACCTATAGCTTTATTGAAATATTTGCTGAAGTAGTAAAGGAAACTATAGGTCTACCAGATTCTGATTGCAAAAAGTGAAAAATATATTGACTCTAGCAATACCGGGGTAATTGGAATAAAACATTTTGATCTTTTTTTTCCTAATAGCGGCTTATTATGTGTGTGAAACATGCAAATATAAAACTTTATCCAATCATCAAGGAAGGATATTTTTTGAAAATTTGCCGTCAAAATTTGCTATCAGATTCTGGTAGACCTATAAAGACTAGATTTTGAGGATATATCTAACGATGTACGTGAACTGTGAAGTTGCGTAATTATGTGAAACTTGTAGTATAATGCGTTTGCTTTTTTCATCGTTGCCTCGTACACAAATATGATCTTCGACTAAATCTGATGAAATCGGATGTAATTCATGAACCATGGTCATGTCTATTAACGCTTATTAAATTCAGGTAAAAGATAATTATATTTTCCATACTATTTTAGGTATCGTTCAGACACTTTTACAATATATTGAGCAGTATGTTGATGTTATTGAACACTCGAAGGAAGAATTGGTTCCATTGAACATGCAATTGGAGGATTTACAAAGAACAGAAGAAACAGCAACAGAGTTAAGTAAAAGCTTAGCAATAACCGAAGTAATTGCTACTGATTTGCCATCAGATACATCTGTGCAACATATAAGCCCCTTTCAAGCTCACTTAGCTCAAGAATTAAAGGAAGCCTTGGAAGCCATACAAATTCAGAGTCTCGGCAAAGAGGAACATTTGAATACAGTTGAAAAAGAAAACTATATGAAAGTAGCAAAAGTCATTGAACAACTACAAGATGATTTGGCTACAATAACAACCATAACAGAATACAGAGTCATCGAAGATACTGAATCTAACAAGGTGTCTGAAGAAATTAAGTCTTTGGACAAACCTCAACAGGAAAAGGAAGTAGAAGCTGTTTCTGAAGAATCTACTGGTGATCAAACTGTGAAGGCTGAAACCGTATCCAAAGAGGAAGTCGTCCCTAGCGAACAACTAAACCAGGAGCAAAGTAATATATTTTCTGTTGCTTTATTGTTCTGTTGTCATGTCCTTTTTTCAATATTAGGTATACATAGTGCAGCGCCCAGAGGTTTTAACCTCCGAAAATTGTAACAGTGAATGGATTTTGGTTTTTGCGGTGTCATTTTCTTTTTTACACTATAACTTGGAAAGTTTACCAAAAATTTTTTTGTGCTTTTAATTTTTTAGTTAGGGAGCATACCCATACTACGTGACCCATTTAGGCGGGGGAGGGGGATCTTCAAAATACTACGCTCGGTCACGAGAGGGGGGGAGGGAGAAATTTGTCACGTAGTCAATTTCGCCGAGAAAAACGTCATACGATGTTTTCTTCTTTCCTCGCCATTTAATACTTGACACTGGCATTTATTATGGTTATTTATAGCAGACAAAGGCAAAAACAGGCACTGTTGTCACTTGTCAGGCATTTTGAAGTTTGGTGAAGCTGTCAAGATTGGTGATCATTAACTATATTAATTGGTGTTCGATTACAATTTGAAATACAAACATGAGTCAAATTATTTTCATTTGCTAGATACTCTTTCTACTTACAAAATGATTAAAAATTATTATTGTCAATACCACGTGAACAATTGACATATACGGGTCTTGGCATATACTACGCGTGGTCACGAGGGGGAGGGGGGGGGTCCAAAAATCTTTAAAAGTAGGTCACGTAGTATGGGTATGCTCCCTTACTTAATTAAAAATTAATATTTCACCATATAAAACCGGTCAAGAAAAAAAATGTTTTTCTTGTTCCTGTTATTTAGTGACTCTTATCCGATTGTTTACATTGAAAATTAGCCAAAAACACAATTTTTAAAGAAGAAAGATTGCTTTGCTACGCTAAATGCAACTATAAGATTTTTGCAAAGTTTTTAGAGATTAACGCTCGTCATAACCATGATAAAAGGGTTAGGGTAGATTTAAGTGTTGTAACGAAAAGTGTGTTACACGTACTTATTGTGCGTATTTAATTTTTAACCCTCGACCAAAAAGAGGGGTGTTATAAGTTTGACGTGTCTGTCTGTCGGTCTGTCTGTCTGTCTGTGTCTGTGGCATCTTAGCATCTAAACGGGTGGACTGATTTTGATGTAATTTTTTTGTTTGAAAGCTGATAATGTGATCGAGAGTGTTCTTAGCCATAGTTCATCATCATCAGCCTGCTCATTGCTGAAATATCACGGTTTATCTGGTTCGTGATAGGCCGATTAGCAACTTGCAGTCCAAGCGACTGCTGGTTAATATTTTTCATTCTGGTTCGTGACATTTATAAATATATACACATTATTGGAAAGTTGATCACCTGGTAAAATCAATAGGATTCCCAACTCCTCACCAACTTAGAGAAGAGGTTTCGTGTTTGGGCTCATTTTAATTGCGACAACCAGTAAGACGTAGATAAACAGTAAATATTTGCATGCTGCTACTGCAGCATCACCTGGATTCTATAAGAGCCGAGCTCCGTATGAACCCGAAGTGTTCATGTTTGGGTTCATATTGACGGCCTCATCCAAGAGGGCATACTTTATAGATGGTATTTATTGGGATATGATCCTGTTGATAGGAATTATTCTGCACAAGTAAAAAGCATAAAATTAAATTAAATTAAGAAGTTAAAAAAAACCCCAGCCAAAAGTTCACAGCGACCCGAATCGAGAGAATCAGCGACTAATATGCCATTATAACTCAGTCAACAAAGTATTTTTGGACGGCGCATGGTAAAACTTGTATAAGCTTATATTGCGCCGTATAACATGTTTTTGTAATTTTTATTGATAAATAAAGGTTAAAAAAAAAAAAAAATTGTAGAATGCGTGAGCGGGAACCTAAGCAATTTCTGCAAAAAATTATTTAGGGTGATTAAGGAATCCTGAAGGAGTGCATCGAGCTAATATTATTTTGAGATTATGCATTTATTGTACATTTTTTTAACAAATAAAACATTACACACACTACAATACACACACTAGGAAAAATTACAGATTTTTGAGTGACAAACCTATACACACGAATTATACTCTTTTATTTATGGTTGAAGTCTGTTGACAACGAGGTGACAAATTGAAAATGGATTATAGTTGTTTTTTATTGAATCTTAGATACTATATTTAGACAATGCTTACACGGCCAGTCTGAGATCAGCTTAGTCCCAGAGACAAGAATTGAAAATAATATGATAAAGTCAATATTTTTTACAAAATATTATAGGTAGTAGTCCAATGTCGTTGAAACTGAGGTCGAATTTCGACCATTGGGTGATCTCTAGTTATACTAAAGACGCATGCTGCGACCTATGTTTGGAAAATGCTTACCTACCTGAATACAAAAATAACAGTTCTTAACCTAATTTGTATTTTTTTCCTTTAAGTATGTTTTAGCAGGCCTGTCCCACTCGCGCCTTTAGGTATCGAACTGTAAGTACTCCTTTAAAGGGGCAGATCACAAGGGACTCACAAGCGAGCGGTGACGCGCGCGCATGATTTTTTCGTCGCATATATCTACGTACTGATTTAACCGCTGTGACAGAATCATTATTAATCTGATAAATATGAACAATTGAAAAAAGTCAAAGAAATATTTCAATTAAGTAATTTAAGAATTTAAAATACAAAAAAGGATAAAAAAATACACAAACATAGCAAATAAACCAATTTGTCACAAACAAACCGCATACTACACATTAATAAACACAAGTTACTATGTTTAAGTTGTAAAAAAATTCCTGAGCAGCTCCTAAACTATAATCGAATATAAAACTATTATAAAATATACGTTGGGTTACTAAAATTTGATTATTACTATAAAAAAGTTTGCTATTAGTAGCTTTAGTAATTAAAAGAAGATTATTTTATTTTCTAAAAGGTGACAATCTTGATTTCGTCAGAAAGGGTACCTCTTACGCGATAGAAAGAGAGCGCACATGTAGGCAAATGTAATTGTAGGCACCTAGCACTGCGCGGTCGGAATTTGAACTTTATAGTATCGCAGCAAGAGTTGTTATTTTTTAAACGGGTTTCACGAGTTGGACTTCTGTTGGTACTACTAATATATAATCTGTGGTTTTAGCAAATATAATTAATGAAAAAAATAATAATAAAAAATCAGTTTTATTCTGTTAAAACCTTACCTAACCTAACCTAACCAAAGGAAATAAAATACAGATTTTCTTCGAAATATACGTGGAAAATTTGTGCAACATTTTCGGAAAATTTAATAAAGTAAGAGCTAAAAATTTATACGCATTAACAAACAGAAAGCTTTGTTAAGCCTAAAAAATAATTTTAAACTTCCTATTAAAAACCAAAGAAAAATAGGAACGCCATTTATCAGGCAAGGTATATTACTGTCGAAGCTCACAACAAATCGGAGGTGTGCTCATCTACATACAAAAATAATAAATTTTAGGTACTTCCGTACCCAAAGGGTAAAAACGGGACCCTATTACTGAGACTTCGATGTCTGTCCATCTGTCTGTCTCCAAGCTGTAACTCAAGAACCGCTATAGCTAGACTTAAATGATTAAGAATAATATTTAAATAAAACAAATAATTAATGGGGGCTCCCATACAAAAAACACTTTTTTGGCCTATTTTTCTCCATAACGGTACGGAACCATTCGTGCGCGTGTCTGACTAGCACTTGGCCGATTATTAAATCTAAATTAAGTATATATTTTTTAACTTATTTTTTTTTCTTTGGAATATAAGCAACTATTCAAATCAAAATAATAATAATATATTTTATTATTTTGCTACTTATCTAAAAGAAAGAAATATGCAGATTTTCTTCAAAATTTTATAGTTTATGTTTACTTGAAGTGTAATGTTCGGGCCACACTAACGAGAAACGCCGTTAATTATCGCGTTAATTGTAAAACATGTTATAGCATTATCGCCTTTAATTAGTGGCACGTAAAGGCGATAATGCTATAACATGTTTTAGAATTAACGCGATAATTAACGGCGTTTCTCGTTAGTGTGGCCCGAACATAAGAGAATAATTTAAAAATCTAAAGCACAACTTTTCAATAGGTAAACTTTTTTATTTATGTTATCAGCTACACATTTCTTTTTTTCTTTTCAATTTTCGTCCACTATTACAAAAATCGGAGGTTTGCACATAAAGTGCAAACCTACCTAGCGGAATAGAGCAACAATCTCGAGCTGTCAAACGAAACCGAAATTGGTTTTCATCTGTGTGAAAAAGATGTGTACGTATTCAATTACACAAGCATGACTGAACATGAATTCTATGAAATTAAATTGTCAACGTGCGGCACGTGCCGACTGGACGTCAAAAAAAGAGTGCTGCTGTAATGTATCACACGTCTCTTTTTACCATGCAGTGTTACTGATAGTGACATCTCTCTTGCTCAGGCCTTTGTTTCTCTATTCCGCTAGGTATATTAACTTTATGGGTTTGCACGATTTTAAGGCTAGGTATCTCCACTAATTTTTACAAAATAATACTCAACATTTTCGCCAATCGCTTTTGGAAATTCAACATAATAGTATTTGCGTAAGAAGTAAAAACAACTGTAGATTTTAAGAATATGTCTTACGATATACGTGTAGTTGCGTAATATAATGAAACTTATTATGTCTTTCGACTTATAAACATTTCATGTAATTCCCGAAACGCGGTCATGTCTATTAACGCTTTCAAGAAATAGACTTGGCCTGCTGCAGCATTTACAATATGGGTAAAAGAGACTTATATTTTCCATACTATTTTAGGTATCGTTCAGACACTTTTGCAACACATTGAGCAGTATGTTGATGTTATTGATCACTCGAAGGAAGAATTGATTCCATTGAACATTAAATTGGAGGATTTACAAAGAACAGAACAAACAGCAACAGAGTTACGTAATAGCTTAGCAATAACCGAAGTAGTTGCTACCGATTTGCCAACAGATAAATCTGTGCTTAATATCAGCCCCACTCAAGCTCACTTTGCTCAAGAATTAAAGGAAGCCTTGGAAGCCATACAATTTCAGAGTCTCGGCAAAGAGGAATATTTGAATACAGCTGAAAAAGAAAACTATATGAAAGTGGCAAAAGTCATTGAACAACTACAAGACGATTTGGCTACAATAACAACCATAACAGAACACAAAGTCATCGAAGATACTGAAGCTAACAAGGTGTCTGAAGAAATTAAGTTTTTGGATAAACCTGAACAGGAGAAGAAAGTAGAAGCTGTTTCTGAAGAATCTACCGGTGATAAAACTGTGAAGGCTGAAAAAGTATCCAAAGAGCAAGTCGTCCCTAGTGAACAACTAAACCAGGAGCAAAGTAATATGTTTTCTGTTGTTTTATTGTTTTTGAGCTTAATTAATACTTGTTAGCATGTGATTTTTTTAGGGTTCCGTACCTAAAGGGTAAAAACGGGACCCTATTCTTAAAACTTCGATATCTGTCTGTCCGTCTGTCTACAGGCTGTATCTCAAAAACCAGTTTTTTTCGCCAGTCGTTTTTGGAAAATTCAATATAATAATATTTACTGACTGGAAGTATTTACTTAAGAGGTAAAAACAACTGTGGATTTTGAGAGTCTTACGATGTACGTGTAGTTGCGTAATAATGAAACCTGAAGTACAATATGTTGCCTCGTACACAAATATTATGTCTCTCGACTTATAACATTTCATGTTATTCACGAAACGCGGTCATGTCTATTAACGCTTTTAAGAAACAGATTTAGTCTTTCGCAGCAGTTACAATATGGGTAAAAGAGTAATATTTTAAGGTAATATTTTCCATACTATTTTAGGTATTGTTAAGACACTTTTGCAACATATTGAGCAATATGTTGAAGTTATTGAACACTCGAAGGAAGAATTGGTTCCATTGAACATTAAATTGGGGGATTTACAAAGAACAGAAAATACAGCAACAGAGTTACGTAATAGCTTAGCAATAACCGAAGTAATTGCTACTGATTTGCCAACAGATAAATCTGTGCTTTATATCAGCCCCACTCAAGCTCACTTAGCTGAAGAATTAAAGGAAGCCTTGGAAGCCATACAAATTCAGAGTCTCGGCAAAGAGGAATATTTGAATACAGCTGAAAAAGAAAACTATATGAAAGTGGCAAAAGTTATTGAACAACTACAAGACGATTTGGCTACAATCACAACCATAACAGAACACAAAGTCATCGAGGATACTGAAACTAACAAGGTGTCTGAAGAAATTAAGTCTTTAGACAAACCTGAACAGGAGAAGGAAGTAGAAGCTGTTTCTGAAGAATCTACCGGTGATAAAACTGTGCAGGCTGAAACCGTATCCAAAGAGCAAGTCGTCCCTAGTGCACAACTAAACCAGGAGCAAAGTAATACGTTTTCTGTTGTTTTATTGTTTTTGAGCTTTATTAATACTTCTTGTCATGTGTTTTTTTCAATAAATACATTTCTACGTAATAATACTCACTGTTTTCGCCAGTCGTTTTTGGGCAATTCAATATAATAATATTATATTATAAAGTAAAAAGAACTGAAGATTTTGAGAGTCTAACGATGTACATGTAATTGCGTAATAATGACACTTGTAGTAAAATATGTTGCCTCGTATACATTTATATTGTCTTTCGACTTATAACATTTCATATAATTCACGAAACGCGGTCATGTCCATTAACGCTTTTAAGAAACAGATTTAGCCTTTCGCAGCAGTTAGAATTTTATGGGTAAAAGAGATTTATATTTTCCATACTATTTTAGGTATTGTTCAGACACTTTTGCAACATATTGAGCAATATGTTGAAGTTATTGAACACTCGAAGGAAGAATTGGTTCCATTGAACATTAAATTGGAGGATTTACAAAGAACAGAACCTACAGCAACAGAGTTACGTAATAGCTTAGCAATAACCGAAGTCATTGCTACCGATTTGCCATCAGATAAATATGTGCAGAAAATCAGCCCCACTCAAGCTCACTTAGCTCAAGAATTAAAGGAAGCCTTGGAAGCCATACAAATTCAGAGTCTCGGCAAAGAGGAATATTTGAATACAGCTGAAAAAGAAAACTATGTGAAAGTGGCAAAAGTCATTGAACAACTACAAGACGATTTGGCTACAATAATAACCATAACAGAACACAAAGTCATCGAGGATACTGAAACTAACAAGGTGTCTGAAGAAATTAAGTCTTTGAACAAACCTGAACAGGAGAAGGAAGTAGAAGCTGTTTTTGAAGAATGTACCGGTGATAAAACTGTGCAGGCTGAAACCGTATCCAAAGAGAAAGTCGTCCCTAGTGAACAACAAAACCAGGAGCAAAGTAATATGTTTTCTGGTGTTTTATTGTTTTTGAGCTTAATTAACACTTCTTGTTGCTTTTTTCAAAAAATACATTTCTACATATTAATACTCACTATTTTCGCCAGTCGTTTTTGGGAAATTCAATAAAATAATATTTACTGAATAGAATTATTTGCATAAGAAGTAAAAACAACTGAAGATTTTGAGAGTCTAACGATGTACATGTAGTTACGTAATAATGACACTTGTAGTAAAATATGTTGCCTCGTACACAAATATTATGTCTTTCGACTTATAAACATTTCATGTAATTCACGAAACGCGGTCATGTCCATTAACGCTTTGAAGAAACAGATTTAAGCCTTTCGCAGCAGTTATAATATTATGGGTAAAAGAGATTTATATTTTCAATCGGTGCAAACGAAAAAAATCCTTTTGACCTCAAGTTTTGTTTAGAAACTTGGATTAGTCTACTTAAGCAAACGAATGTTATATAGCTAAAATTCCAATGCAACAATATCTTAATGAAAATAAAGTTAACCATGACTTGCACTACATATGTAAGCGCCATAAGAATTCCACATTTGTTGATATCGATTATTTTAGCGGATCATTGTACTTTCCTATATCAAAACTTTCAATTCTTATCAGCAGTTTTCTATTAAAAGAAATACTACGAAGTGAATACAAAATAAAAATGAACTTGTATTATGCTGAAATATCAGAGCGCAAAAACAGTGCTTCGCATGTAAAAACTAAAATTGTAATGTCCGAAAAATCTACCCAAACTTTAGGAACTTTAAACATAGAAATCATTAATGAGAGAACTTGTAACCAAGAGTACTCAAAATTGTGATCCGCTTTTTCTTGATTAATAACATAACTGTATGTCATTTAAATATAAATGGTTTAATTATATCGATGTTATGTCTCCATTTGCAAGATTTGTTAAATGACAATTTAAATATAGACGTTCTCTGTATAACCGAACACAACATGACACTGAATTTGTAGATTGTTCTCCATATAATTAAATAGCCAGTTTTACAAGAGATAATCGAAACGGTGGAAGCTGTATATTATTAAAAAATAATTTTACTTACAAGGTTCTGTATAACATTAAATTATCTATTCCTTATATAATTGAATGCTGTGCTATTGAACTTCTAGATCACCAAACTATAATTGTGTGTATTTACAGAAGCCCCAAATCGAACGCCTCCCAATATGATTAATTTTTTCAACAATTAGAGAAAGTTTTAAGTATTACTTGTAAGAACAGCTATAAAAAGACAGTCATTACTGGTGATTTTAACATAAATATCTGTAAAAACATCATTGCATCAGCAGTTTTAATATGGGTAAAAGAGATTTATATTTTCCATACTATTTTAGGTATTGTTCAGACACTTTTGCAACATATTGAGCAATATGTTGAAGTTATTGAACACGCGAAGGAAGAATTGGTTCCATTGAACATTAAATTGGAGGATTTACAAAGAACAGAACATACAGCAACAGAGTTACGCAACAGCTTAACAATAACCGAAGTAATTGCTACCGATTTGCCATCAGATAAATCTGTGCAGAATATCAGCCTTACTCAAGCTCACTTAGCTCAAGAATTTAAGGAAGCCTTGGAAGCCATACAAATTCAGAGTATCGGCAAAGAGGAATATTTGAATACAGCTGAAAAAGAAAACTATGTGAAAGTGGCAAACGTCATTGAACAACTGCAAGACGATTTGGCTACAATAACAGCCATAACAGAACACAAAGTCATCGTGGATACTGAAACTAACAAGGTGTCTGAAGAAATTAAGTCTTTGGACAAACCTGAACAGCAGAAGGAAGTAGAAGCTGTTTCTGAAGAATCTACCGGTGATAAAACTGTGCAGGCTGAAACCGTATCCAAAGAGCAAGTCGTCCCTAGTGAACAACTAAACCAGGAGCAAAGTAATATGTTTTCTGTTGTTTTATTGTTTTTGAGCTTAATTAATACTTGTTGTCATGTGCTTTTTTCAATAAATACATTTCTACATATTAATACTCACTGTTTTCGCCAGTCGTTTTTGGGAAATTCGATATCATAATATTAGAAGTATTTGCTTAAGAGGATTCCACACCGCCCTTTTTTCCATACAAACGTTGTCCCCTGTTTCCTCCCTGGATAATGCTAGTAGAGTTATAATTTTTTTCCTGAATATCTACGGCCACTAATACAATGTCCCTATGTTTTCTTTTTTTTCATAATTTAATTATTAAATAAGATATGAACGTTCAAAAACCCAAAAAAATGGCCAGATTTTCCGCTGTGTTCAAACGTCCAGAAAACAGATTTGGCTAGATTATACATAAAAAGCAAAACATAGGAACACAGCTCAAGCCTTTTTTTAATCTTTAATGAAGAAAGTACTTAAATCGGTTAAGTTTTGGAGAAGGAATCAGGGGACAACGAATCGTTGATTTTCTGGATTTTCTGCAGTTGTCTCTATCGCGTTCTGCGGTATAGGCTTGAGGTAAGGGAGACAGCTATAGATATTACACGTACTTTTTTTTCATTTCTCTAGCCCCTGTTGTATCCTCTTAAGAAGTAAAAAGAAATTTTGAGAGTCTAACGATGTACATGTAGTTGCGTAATAATGACACTTGTAGTAAAATATGTTGCCTCGTACACAAATATTATGTCTTTCGACTTATAACATTTAATGTAATTCACGAAACACGGTCATGTCCATTAACGCTTTTAAGAAACAGATTTAGCCTTTCGCAACAGTAACAATATTATGGGTAAAAGAGATTTATATTTTCCATACTATTTTAGGTATCGTTCAGACACTTTTGCAACATATTGAGCAATATGTTGAAGTTATTGAACACGCGAAGGAAGAATTGGTTCCACTGAACATTAAATTGGAGGATTTACAAAGAACAGAACCTACAGCAACAGAGTTACGTAATAGCTTAGCAATAACCGAAGTAATTGCTACCGATTTGCCATCAGATAAATCTGTGCAGAATATCAGCCCCACTCAAGCTCACTTAGCTCAAGAATTAAAGGAAGCCTTGGAAGCCATACAAATTCAGAGTTTCGGCAAAGAGGAATATTTGAATACAGCTGAAAAAGAAAACTATGTGAAAGTGGCAAAAGTCATTGAACAACTGCAAGACGATTTGGCTACAATAACAGCCATAACGGAACACAAAGTCATCGAGGATACTGAAACTAACAAGGTGTCTGAAGAAATTAAGTCTTTGGACAAACCTGAACAGCAGAAGGAAGTAGAAGCTGTTTCTGAAGAATCTACCGGTGATGAAACTGTGCAGGCTGAATCCGTATCCAAAGAGCAAGTGGTCCCTAGTGAGCAACTAAACCAGGAGCAAAGTAATATGTTTTCTGTTGTTTTATTGTTTTTGAGCTTAATTAATACTTCGTCATGTGCTTTTTTTCAAAAAATACATTTCTACATATTAATACTCACTATTTTCGCCTGTCGTTTTTGGGGAATTCAATATAATAATATTCACTGAATAGAAGTATTTGCTTAAGAAGTAAAAACAACTTTGGATTTTGAGAATCCTACGATGTACGTGTAGTTGCGTAATAATGAAACCTGAAGTACAATATGTTGCCTCGTACACAAATATTGTCGAAACGCGGTCATGTCTATTAACGCTTTCAGAAACAGATTTAGCCTTTCGCAGCAGTTTCAATATGGGTAAAAGAGATTTATATTTTCCATACTATTTTAGGTATTGTTCAGACACTTTTGCAACATATTGAGCAATATGTTGAAGTTATTGAACACGCGAAGGAAGAATTGGTTCCACTGAACGTTAAATTGGAGGATTTACAAAGAACAGAACCTACAGCAACAGAGTTACGTAATAGCTTAGCAATAACCGAAGTAATTGCTACCGATTTGCCATCAGATAAATCTGTGCAGAATATCAGCCCCACTCAAGCTCACTTAGCTCAAGAATTAAAGGAAGCCTTGGAAGCCATACAAATTCAGAGTCTCGGCAAAGAGGAATATTTGAATACAGCTGAAAAAGAAAACTATGTGAAAGTGGCAAAAGTCATTGAACAACTGCAAGACGATTTGGCTACAATAACAGCCATAACAGAACACAAAGTCATCGAGGATACTGAAACTAACAAGGTGTCTGAAGAAATTAAGTCTTTGGACAAACCTGTACAGCAGAAGGAAGTAGAAGCTGTTTCTGAAGAATCTACCGGTGATAAAACTGTGCAGGCTGAATCCGTATCCAAAGAGCAAGTGGTCCCTAGTGAGCAACTAGACCAGGAGCAAAGTAATATGTTTTCTGTTGTTTTATTGTTTTTGAGCTTAATTAATACTTGTTGTCATGTGCTTTTTTCAAAAAATACATTTCTACATATTAATACTCACTGTTTTCGCCAGTCGTTTTTGGGAAATTCGATATCATAATATTAGAAGTATTTGCTTAAGAAGTAAAAAGAAATTTTGAGAGTCTAACGATGTACATGTAGTTGCGTAATAATTACACTTGTAGTAAAATATGTTGCCTCGTACACAAATATTATGTCTTTCGACTTATAACATTTAATGTAATTCACGAAACACGGTCATGTCCATTAACGCTTTTAAGAAACAGATTTAGCCTTTCGCAACAGTAACAATATTATGGGTAAAAGAGATTTATATTTTCCATACTATTTTAGGTATCGTTCAGACACTTTTGCAACATATTGAGCAATATGTTGAAGTTATTGAACACGCGAAGGAAGAATTGGTTCCACTGAACATTAAATTGGAGGATTTACAAAGAACAGAACCTACAGCAACAGAGTTACGTAATAGCTTAGCAATAACCGAAGTAATTGCTACCGATTTGCCATCAGATAAATCTGTGCAGAATATCAGCCCCACTCAAGCTCACTTAGCTCAAGAATTAAAGGAAGCCTTGGAAGCCATACAAATTCAGAGTTTCGGCAAAGAGGAATATTTGAATACAGCTGAAAAAGAAAACTATGTGAAAGTGGCAAAAGTCATTGAACAACTGCAAGACGATTTGGCTACAATAACAGCCATAACGGAACACAAAGTCATCGAGGATACTGAAACTAACAAGGTGTCTGAAGAAATTAAGTCTTTGGACAAACCTGAACAGCAGAAGGAAGTAGAAGCTGTTTCTGAAGAATCTACCGGTGATGAAACTGTGCAGGCTGAATCCGTATCCAAAGAGCAAGTGGTCCCTAGTGAGCAACTAAACCAGGAGCAAAGTAATATGTTTTCTGTTGTTTTATTGTTTTTGAGCTTAATTAATACTTCGTCATGTGCTTTTTTTCAAAAAATACATTTCTACATATTAATACTCACTATTTTCGCCTGTCGTTTTTGGGGAATTCAATATAATAATATTCACTGAATAGAAGTATTTGCTTAAGAAGTAAAAACAACTTTGGATTTTGAGAATCCTACGATGTACGTGTAGTTGCGTAATAATGAAACCTGAAGTACAATATGTTGCCTCGTACACAAATATTGTCGAAACGCGGTCATGTCTATTAACGCTTTCAGAAACAGATTTAGCCTTTCGCAGCAGTTTCAATATGGGTAAAAGAGATTTATATTTTCCATACTATTTTAGGTATTGTTCAGACACTTTTGCAACATATTGAGCAATATGTTGAAGTTATTGAACACGCGAAGGAAGAATTGGTTCCACTGAACGTTAAATTGGAGGATTTACAAAGAACAGAACCTACAGCAACAGAGTTACGTAATAGCTTAGCAATAACCGAAGTAATTGCTACCGATTTGCCATCAGATAAATCTGTGCAGAATATCAGCCCCACTCAAGCTCACTTAGCTCAAGAATTAAAGGAAGCCTTGGAAGCCATACAAATTCAGAGTCTCGGCAAAGAGGAATATTTGAATACAGCTGAAAAAGAAAACTATGTGAAAGTGGCAAAAGTCATTGAACAACTGCAAGACGATTTGGCTACAATAACAGCCATAACAGAACACAAAGTCATCGAGGATACTGAAACTAACAAGGTGTCTGAAGAAATTAAGTCTTTGGACAAACCTGTACAGCAGAAGGAAGTAGAAGCTGTTTCTGAAGAATCTACCGGTGATAAAACTGTGCAGGCTGAATCCGTATCCAAAGAGCAAGTGGTCCCTAGTGAGCAACTAGACCAGGAGCAAAGTAATATGTTTTCTGTTGTTTTATTGTTTTTGAGCTTAATTAATACTTGTTGTCATGTGCTTTTTTCAAAAAATACATTTCTACATATTAATACTCACTGTTTTCGCCAGTCGTTTTTGGGAAATTCGATATCATAATATTAGAAGTATTTGCTTAAGAAGTAAAAAGAAATTTTGAGAGTCTAACGATGTACATGTAGTTGCGTAATAATTACACTTGTAGTAAAATATGTTGCCTCGTACACAAATATTATGTCTTTCGACTTATAACATTTAATGTAATTCACGAAACACGGTCATGTCCATTAACGCTTTTAAGAAACAGATTTAGCCTTTCGCAACAGTAACAATATTATGGGTAAAAGAGATTTATATTTTCCATACTATTTTAGGTATTGTTCAGACACTTTTGCAACATATTGAGCAATATGTTGAAGTTATTGAACACGCGAAGGAAGAATTGGTTCCACTGAACATTAAATTGGAGGATTTACAAAGAACAGAACCTACAGCAACAGAGTTACGTAATAGCTTAGCAATAACCGAAGTAATTGCTACCGATTTTCCATCAGATAAATCTGTGCAGAATATCAGCCCCACTCAAGCTCACTTAGCTCAAGAATTAAAGGAAGCCTTGGAAGCCAAACAAATTCAGAGTCTCGGCAAAGAGGAATATTTGAATACAGGTGAAAAAGAAAACTATGTGAAAGTGGCAAAAGTCATTGAACAACTGCAAGACGATTTGGCTATAATAACAGCCATAACAGAACACAAAGTCATCGTGGATACTGAAACTAACAAGGTGTCTGAAGAAATTAAGTCTTTGGACAAACCTGAACAGCAGAAGGAAGTAGAAGCTGTTTCTGAAGAATCTACCGGTGATAAAACTGTGCAGGCTGAAACCGTATCCAAAGAGCAAGTCGTCCCTAGTGAACAACTAAACCAGGAGCAAAGTAATATATTTTCTGTTGTTTTATTGCTTTTGAGCTTAATTCATACTTGTTGTCATGTGCTTTTTTCTTTAAATACATTTCTACATATTAATAATCACTGTTTTCGCCAGTCGTTTTTGGGAAATACAATATAATAATATTAGAAGTATTTGATTAAGAAGTAAAAACAACTGAAGATTTTGAGAGTCTAACGATGTTCATATAGTTGCATAATAATGACACTTGTAGTAAAATATGTTGCCTCGTACACAAATATTATGTCTTTTGACTTATAACATTTCATGTAATTCACGAAACGCGGTCATGTCCATCAACGCTTTTAAGAAAGAGAATTAGCCTTTCGCAGCAGTTACAATATTATGGGTAAAAGAGATTTATATTTTCCATACTATTTTAGGTATTGTTCAGACACTTTTGCAACATATTGAGCAATATGTTGAAGTTATTGAACACGCGAAGGAAGAATTGGTTCCACTGAACATTACATTGGAGGATTTACAAAGAACAGAACCTACAGCAACAGAGTTACGTAATAGCTTAGCAATAACCGAAGTAATTGCTACCGATTTGCCATCAGATAAATCTGTGCAGAATATCAGCCCCACTCAAGCTCACTTAGCTCAAGAATTAAAGGAAGCCTTGGAAGCCATACAAATTCAGAGTCTCGGCAAAGAGGAATATTTGAATACAGCTGAAAAAGAAAACTATGTGAAAGTGGCAAAAGTCATTGAACAACTACAAGACGATTTGGCTACAATAACAGCCATAACAGAACACATAGTCATCGAGGATACTGAAACTAACAATGTGTCTGAAGAAATTAAATCTTTGGACAAACCTGAACAGGAGAAGGAAGTAGAAGCTGTTTCTGAAAAATCTACCGGTGATAAAACTGTGCAGGCTGAAACCGTATCCAAAGAGCAAGTCGTCCCTAGTGAACAACTAAACCAGGAGCAAAGTAATATGTTTTCTGTTGTTTTATTGTTTTTGAGCTTAATCAATACTTGTTGTCATGTGCTTTTTTCAATAAATACATTTCTACATATTAATACTCACTGTTTTCGCCAGTCGTTTTTGGGAAATTCGATATCATAATATTAGAAGTATTTGCTTAAGAAGTAAAAAGAAATTTTGAGAGTCTAACGATGTACATGTAGTTGCGTAATAATGACACTTGTAGTAAAATATGTTGCCTCGTACACAAATATTATGTCTTTCGACTTATAACATTTAATGTAATTCACGAAACACGGTCATGTCCATTAACGCTTTCAAGAAACAGATTTAGCCTTTCGCAACAGTAACAATATTATGGGTAAAAGAGATTTATATTTTCCATACTATTTTAGGTATTGTTCAGACACTTTTGCAACATATTGAGCAATATGTTGAAGTTATTGAACACGCGAAGGAAGAATTGGTTCCACTGAACATTAAATTGGAGGATTTACAAAGAACAGAACCTACAGCAACAGAGTTACGTAATAGCTTAGCAATAACCGAAGTAATTGCTACCGATTTGCCATCAGATAAATCTGTGCAGAATATCAGCCCCACTCAAGCTCACTTAGCTCAAGAATTAAAGGAAGCCTTGGAAGCCATACAAATTCAGAGTCTCGGCAAAGAGGAATATTTGAATACAGCTGAAAAAGAAAACTATGCGAAAGTGGCAAAAGTCATTGAACAACTACAAGACGATTTGGCTACAATAACAGCCATAACAGAACACAAAGTCATCGAGGATACTGAAACTAACAAGGTGTCTGAAGAAATTAAGTCTTTGGACAAACCTGAACAGCAGAAGGAAGTAGAAGCTGTTTCTGAAGAATCTACCGGTGATAAAACGGTGCAGGCTGAAACCGTATCCAAAGAGCAAGTCGTCCCTAGTGAACAACTAAACCAGGAGCAAAGTAATATATTTTCTGTTGTTTTATTGCTTTTGAGCTTAATTCATACTTGTTGTCATGTGCTTTTTTCAATAAATACATTTCTACATATTAATACTCACTGTTTTCGCCAGTCGTTTTTGGGAAATACAATATAATAATATTAGAAGTATTTGATTAAGAAGTAAAAACAACTGAAGATTTTGAGAGTCTAACGATGTTCATGTAGTTGCATAATAATGACACTTGTAGTAAAATATGTTGCCTCGTACACAAATATTATGTCTTTCGACTTATAACATTTCATGTAATTCACGAAACGCGGTCATGTCCATCAACGCTTGTAAGAAAGAGATTTAGCCTTTCGCAGCAGTTACAATATTATGGGTAAAAGAGATTTATATTTTCCATACTATTTTAGGTATTGTTCAGACACTTTTGCAACATATTGAGCAATATGTTGAAGTTATTGAACACGCGAAGGAAGAATTGGTTCCATTAAACATTAAATTGGAGGATTTACAAAGAACAGAACCTACAGCAACAGAGCTACGTAATAGCTTAGCAATAACCGAAGTAATTGCTACCGATTTGCCATCAGATAAATCTGTGCAGAATATCAGTCCCACTCAAGCTCACTTAGCTCAAGAATTAAAGGAAGCCTTGGAAGCCATACAAATTCAGAGTCTCGGCAAAGAGGAATATTTGAATACAGCTGAAAAAGAAAACTATGTGAAAGTGGCAAAAGTCATTGAACAACTACAAGACGATTTGGCTACAATAACAGCCATAACAGAACACAAAGTCATCGAGGATACTGAAACTAACAAGGTGTCTGAAGAAATTAAGTCTTTGGACAAACCTGAACAGCAGAAGGAAGTAGAAGCTGTTTCTGAAGAATCTACCGGTGATAAAACGGTGCAGGCTGAAACCGTATCCAAAGAGCAAGTCGTCCCTAGTGAACAACTAAACCAGGAGCAAAGTAATATATTTTCTGTTGTTTTATTGCTTTTGAGCTTAATTCATACTTGTTGTCATGTGCTTTTTTCTTTAAATACATTTCTACATATTAATACTCACTGTTTTCGCCAGTCGTTTTTGGGAAATACAATATAATAATATTAGAAGTATTTGATTAAGAAGTAAAAACAACTGAAGATTTTGAGAGTCTAACGATGTTCATGTAGTTGCATAATAATGACACTTGTAGTAAAATATGTTGCCTCGTACACAAATATTATGTCTTTCGACTTATAACATTTCATGTAATTCACGAAACGCGGTCATGTCCATCAACGCTTGTAAGAAAGAGATTTAGCCTTTCGCAGCAGTTACAATATTATGGGTAAAAGAGATTTATATTTTCCATACTATTTTAGGTATTGTTCAGACACTTTTGCAACATATTGAGCAATATGTTGAAGTTATTGAACACGCGAAGGAAGAATTGGTTCCATTAAACATTAAATTGGAGGATTTACAAAGAACAGAACCTACAGCAACAGAGCTACGTAATAGCTTAGCAATAACCGAAGTAATTGCTACCGATTTGCCATCAGATAAATCTGTGCAGAATATCAGTCCCACTCAAGCTCACTTAGCTCAAGAATTAAAGGAAGCCTTGGAAGCCATACAAATTCAGAGTCTCGGCAAAGAGGAATATTTGAATACAGCTGAAAAAGAAAACTATGTGAAAGTGGCAAAAGTCATTGAACAACTACAAGACGATTTGGCTACAATAACAGCCATAACAGAACACAAAGTCATCGAGGATACTGAAACTAACAAGGTGTCTGAAGAAATTAAGTCTTTGGACAAACCTGAACAGCAGAAGGAAGTAGAAGCTGTTTCTGAAGAATCTACCGGTGATAAAACGGTGCAGGCTGAAACCGTATCCAAAGAGCAAGTCGTCCCTAGTGAACAACTAAACCAGGAGCAAAGTAATATATTTTCTGTTGTTTTATTGCTTTTGAGCTTAATTCATACTTGTTGTCATGTGCTTTTTTCTTTAAATACATTTCTACATATTAATACTCACTGTTTTCGCCAGTCGTTTTTGGGAAATACAATATAATAATATTAGAAGTATTTGATTAAGAAGTAAAAACAACTGAAGATTTTGAGAGTCTAACGATGTTCATGTAGTTGCATAATAATGACACTTGTAGTAAAATATGTTGCCTCGTACACAAATATTATGTCTTTCGACTTATAACATTTCATGTAATTCACGAAACGCGGTCATGTCTATCAACGCTTGTAAGAAAGAGATTTAGCCTTTCGCAGCAGTTACAATATTATGGGTAAAAGAGATTTATATTTTCCATACTATTTTAGGTATTGTTCAGACACTTTTGCAACATATTGAGCAATATGTTGAAGTTATTGAACACGCGAAGGAAGAATTGGTTCCATTAAACATTAAATTGGAGGATTTACAAAGAACAGAACCTACAGCAACAGAGCTACGTAATAGCTTAGCAATAACCGAAGTAATTGCTACCGATTTGCCATCAGATAAATTTGTGCAGAATATCAGTCCCACTCAAGCTCACTTAGCTCAAGAATTAAAGGAAGCCTTGGAAGCCATACAAATTCAGAGTCTCGGCAAAGAGGAATATTTGAATACAGCTGAAAAAGAAAACTATGTGAAAGTGGCAAAAGTCATTGAACAACTACAAGACGATTTGGCTACAATAACAGCCATAACAGAACACAAAGTCATCGAGGATACTGAAACTAACAAGGTGTCTGAAGAAATTAAGTCTTTGGACAAACCTGAACAGCAGAAGGAAGTAGAAGTTGTTTCTGAAGAATCTACCGGTGATAAAACGGTGCAGGCTGAAACCGTATCCAAAGAGCAAGTCGTCCCTAGTGAACAACTAAACCAGAAGCAAAGTAATATATTTTCTGTTGTTTTATTGCTTTTGAGCTTAATTCATACTTGTTGTCATGTGCTTTTTTCTTTCAATACATTTCTACATATTAATAATCACTGTTTTCGCCAGTCGTTTTTGGGAAATACAATATAATAATATTAGAAGTATTTGATTAAGAAGTAAAAACAACTGAAGATTTAGAGAGTCTAACGATGTTCATGTAGTTCCATAATAATGACACTTGTAGTAAAATATGTTGCCTCGTACACAAATATTATGTCTTTCGACTTATAACATTTCATGTAATTCACGAAACGCGGTCATGTCCATCAACGCTTGTAAGAAAGAGATTTAGCCTTTCGCAGCAGTTACAATATTATGGGTAAAAGAGATTTATATTTTCCATACTATTTTAGGTATTGTTCAGACACTTTTGCAACATATTGAGCAATATGTTGAAGTTATTGAACACGCGAAGGAAGAATTGGTTCCACTGAACATTAAATTGGAGGATTTACAAAGAACAGAACCTACAGCAACAGAGTTACGTAATAGCTTAGCAATAACCGAAGTAATTGCTACCGATTTGCCATCAGATAAATCTGTGCAGAATATCAGCCTCACTCAAGCTCACTTAGCTCAAGAATTAAAGGAAGCCTTGGAAGCCATACAAATTCAGAGTCTCGGCAAAGAGGAATATCTGAATACAGCTGAAAAAGAAAACTATGTGAAAGTGGCAAAAGTCATTGAACAACTACAAGACGATTTGGCTACGATAACAGCCATAGCAGAACACAAAGTCATCGAGGATACTGAAACTAACAAGGTGTCTGAAGAAATTAAGTCTTTGGACAAACCTGAACAGGAGAAGGAAGTAGAAGCTGTTTCTGAAGAATCTTCCAGTGATAAAACTGTGCAGGCTGAAACCGTATCCAAAGAGCAAGTCGTCCCTAGTGAACAACTAAACCAGGAGCAAAGTAATATGTTTTTATTGCTTTTGAGCTTAATTAATACTTGTTGTCATGTGCTTTTTTCAATAAATACATTTCTACATATTAATACTCACTGTTTTCGCCAGTCGTTTTTGGGAAATTCAATATAATAATATTAGAAGTATTTGATTAAGAAGTAAAAACAACTGAATATTTTGAGAGTCTAACGATGTACATGTAGTTGCGTAATAATGACACTTGTAGTAAAATATGTTGCCTCGTAAACATTTCTATTATGTCTTTCGACTTATAACATTTCATGTAATTCACGAAACGCGGTCATGTCCATCAACGCTTTTAAGAAAGAGATTTAGCCTTTCGCAGCAGTTACAATATTATGGGTAAAAGAGATTTATATTTTCCATACTATTTTAGGTATTGTTCAGACACTTTTGCAACATATTGAGCAATATGTTGAAGTTATTGAACACGCGAAGGAAGAATTGGTTCCACTGAACATTAAATTGGAGGATTTACAAAGAACAGAACCTACAGCAACAGAGTTACGTAATAGCTTAGCAATAACCGAAGTAATTGCTACCGATTTGCCATCAGATAAATCTGTGCAGAATATCAGCCCCACTCAAGCTCACTTAGCTCAAGAATTAAAGGAAGCCTTGGAAACCATACAAATTCAGAGTCTCGGCAAAGAGGAATATTTGAATACAGCTGAAAAAGAAAACTATGTGAAAGTGGCAAAAGTCATTGAACAACTACAAGACGATTTGGCTACAATAACAGCCATAACAGAACACAAAGTCATCGAGGATACTGAAACTAACAAGGTGTCTGAAGAAATTAAGTCTTTGGACAAACCTGAACAGCAGAAGGAAGTAGAAGCTGTTTCTGAAGAATCTACCGGTGATAAAACGGTGCAGGCTGAAACCGTATCCAAAGAGCAAGTCGTCCCTAGTGAACAACTAAACCAGGAGCAAAGTAATATATTTTCTGTTGTTTTATTGCTTTTGAGCTTAATTCATACTTGTTGTCATGTGCTTTTTTGTTTAAACACATTTCTACATATTAATACTCACTGTTTTCGCCAGTCGTTTTTGGGAAATACAATATAATAATATTAGAAGTATTTGATTAAGAAGTAAAAACAACTGAAGATTTTGAGAGTTTAGACTCTCAAAATCTTCAGTTGTTTTTACTTCTTAATCAAATACTACTAACGATGTTCATGTAGTTGCATAATAATGACACTTGTAGTAAAATATGTTGCCTCGTACACAAATATTATGTCTTTCGACTTATAACATTTCATGTAATTCACGAAACGCGGTCATGTCCATCAACGCTTGTAAGAAAGAGATTTAGCCTTTCGCAGCAGTTACAATATTATGGGTAAAAGAGATTTATATTTTCCATACTATTTTAGGTATTGTTCAGACACTTTTGCAACATATTGAGCAATATGTTGAAGTTATTGAACACGCGAAGGAAGAATTGGTTCCATTAAACATTAAATTGGAGGATTTACAAAGAACAGAACCTACAGCAACAGAGTTACGTAATAGCTTAGCAATAACCGAAGTAATTGCTACCGATTTGCCATCAGATAAATCTGTGCAGAATATCAGCCTCACTCAAGCTCACTTAGCTCAAGAATTAAAGGAAGCCTTGGAAGCCATACAAATTCAGAGTCTCGGCAAAGAGGAATATCTGAATACAGCTGAAAAAGAAAACTATGTGAAAGTGGCAAAAGTCATTGAACAACTACAAGACGATTTGGCTACGATAACAGCCATAGCAGAACACAAAGTCATCGAGGATACTGAAACTAACAAGGTGTCTGAAGAAATTAAGTCTTTGGACAAACCTGAACAGGAGAAGGAAGTAGAAGCTGTTTCTGAAGAATCTTCCAGTGATAAAACTGTGCAGGCTGAAACCGTATCCAAAGAGCAAGTCGTCCCTAGTGAACAACTAAACCAGGAGCAAAGTAATATGTTTTTATTGCTTTTGAGCTTAATTAATACTTGTTGTCATGTGCTTTTTTCAATAAATACATTTCTACATATTAATACTCACTGTTTTCGCCAGTCGTTTTTGGGAAATTCAATATAATAATATTAGAAGTATTTGATTAAGAAGTAAAAACAACTGAATATTTTGAGAGTCTAACGATGTACATGTAGTTGCGTAATAATGACACTTGTAGTAAAATATGTTGCCTCGTAAACATTTCTATTATGTCTTTCGACTTATAACATTTCATGTAATTCACGAAACGCGGTCATGTCCATCAACGCTTTTAAGAAAGAGATTTAGCCTTTCGCAGCAGTTACAATATTATGGGTAAAAGAGATTTATATTTTCCATACTATTTTAGGTATTGTTCAGACACTTTTGCAACATATTGAGCAATATGTTGAAGTTATTGAACACGCGAAGGAAGAATTGGTTCCACTGAACATTAAATTGGAGGATTTACAAAGAACAGAACCTACAGCAACAGAGTTACGTAATAGCTTAGCAATAACCGAAGTAATTGCTACCGATTTGCCATCAGATAAATCTGTGCAGAATATCAGCCCCACTCAAGCTCACTTAGCTCAAGAATTAAAGGAAGCCTTGGAAGCCATACAAATTCAGAGTCTCGGCAAAGAGGAATATTTGAATACAGCTGAAAAAGAAAACTATGTGAAAGTGGCAAAAGTCATTGAACAACTACAAGACGATTTGGCTACAATAACAGCCATAACAGAACACAAAGTCATCGAGGATACTGAAACTAACAAGGTGTCTGAAGAAATTAAGTCTTTGGACAAACCTGAACAGCAGAAGGAAGTAGAAGCTGTTTCTGAAGAATCTACCGGTGATAAAACGGTGCAGGCTGAAACCGTATCCAAAGAGCAAGTCGTCCCTAGTGAACAACTAAACCAGGAGCAAAGTAATATATTTTCTGTTGTTTTATTGCTTTTGAGCTTAATTCATACTTGTTGTCATGTGCTTTTTTGTTTAAACACATTTCTACATATTAATACTCACTGTTTTCGCCAGTCGTTTTTGGGAAATACAATATAATAATATCAGAAGTATTTGATTAAGAAGTAAAAACAACTGAAGATTTTGAGAGTCTAACGATGTTCATGTAGTTGCATAATAATGACACTTGTAGTAAAATATGTTGCCTCGTACACAAATATTATGTCTTTCGACTTATAACATTTCATGTAATTCACGAAACGCGGTCATGTCCATCAACGCTTGTAAGAAAGAGATTTAGCCTTTCGCAGCAGTTACAATATTATGGGTAAAAGAGATTTATATTTTCCATACTATTTTAGGTATTGTTCAGACACTTTTGCAACATATTGAGCAATATGTTGAAGTTATTGAACACGCGAAGGAAGAATTGGTTCCATTAAACATTAAATTGGAGGATTTACAAAGAACAGAACCTACAGCAACAGAGTTACGTAATAGCTTAGCAATAACCGAAGTAATTGCTACCGATTTGCCATCAGATAAATCTGTGCAGAATATCAGCCCCACTCAAGCTCACTTAGCTCAAGAATTAAAGGAAGCCTTGGAAGCCATTCAAATTCAGAGTCTCAGCAAAGAGGAATATTTGAATACAGCTGAAAAAGAAAACTATGTGAAAGTGGCAAAAGTCATTGAACAACTACAAGACGATTTGGCTACAATAACAACCATAACAGAACACAAAGTCATCGAGGATACTAAAACTAATAAGGTGTCTGAAGAAATTAAGTCTTTGGACAAACCTGAGGAGGAAAAGGAAGTAGAAGCTGTTTCTGAAGAATCTACCGGTGATAAAACTGTGCAGGCTGAAACGAAGATTAACAAGGTGTCTGAAGAAATTAAGTCTTTGGACAAACCTGAAGAGGAGAAGGAAGTAGAAGCTGTTTCTGAAGAATCTACCGGTGATAAAACTGTGCAGGCTGAAACCGTATCCAAAGAGCAAGTCGTCCCTAGTGAACAACTAAACCAGGAGCAAAGTAATATGTTTTCTGTTGTTTTATTGATTTTGAGCTTAATAAATACTTGTTGTCATGGGCTTTCTTCAAAAAATACATTTCTACGTATTAATACTTATTATTTTCGCCTGTCGTTTTTGGGAAATTCAATATAATTGTATTTACTGAATAGAAGTATTTGCTTAAGAAGTAAAAACAACTGTAGATTTTGATAGTCTTATAATGCACGTGTAGTTGCGTAATAATGAAACCTGTTGTACAATATGTTGCCTCGTACATAAATATTATGTCTTTCGGCTTATAACATTTCATGTAATTCACGAAACGCGGTCATGTCTATTAACGCTTTTAAGAAACAGATTTAGCCTTTCGCAGCAGTTTAATATGGGTAAAAGAGATTTATATTTTCCATATTATTTTAGGTTTTGTTCAGACACTTTTACAACATATTGGTCAGTATGTTGATGTTATTGAACACTCGAAGGAAGAATTGTTTCCATTATATATTAAATTGGAGGATTTACAAAGAACAAAACATACCGCAACAGAGTTACGTAATAGCTTAGCAATAACCGAAGTCGCAAGTGGCAAATCGGTAGCAACTACCGATTTGCCATCAAATAAATCTGTGCAGAATATCAGCCCCACTCAAGCTCACTTAGCTCAAGAATTAAAGGAAGCCTTGGAAGCAATACAAATTCAGTGTCTCAGCAAAGATACAAAGGAATATTTGGATACAGCTGAAAAAGAAAACTACATGAAAATAGCAAAAGTCATTGAACAATTACAAGACAACTTGGCTACAATATCAACCATAACTGAACATAAAGTCATCGAGGACACTAATACTAACAAGGTGTCTGAAGAAATTAAGTCTTTGAACAAACCTGAACAGGAGAAAGAAGCAGAAGTTGTTTTTGAAGAATTTTGTGATCAAACTGTAAAGGCTGAAACCGTATCCAAAGAGCAAGTCGTCCCTAGTGAAGTAGTTAACCAGGAGCAAAGTAATATATTTTATGTTGATTGATTGTTCTTGCCTTTGATTGATATTAATCTGCTTTTTTTTCATGATACACTTTTCTATACACTTATCCTATTTAATATTATAAAGGCGAAAGTTTGTTTGGATATATGGATGTTTGTTACTCTTTCACGCAAAAACTACTGAACGGATTTTAGCGAATCTTTACAATATCATAGCTTATACATCAGAAATTATTCTGATGTATAAGCTATGATATGTTAAAATTGTAGCCTATGTATTAACATAGGCTACAATTTTAACCGACTTTCAAAATGTGTTATGTTCGTTTTCTTATGTTTAACGATTACTCCGCCGTTCGTTAACCGATTTTCAAAATTTTTCTTTTGGTATATAGGGTATCATCCCAGTTTGGTATTATATTCACAAAAGTGGTGATCTGATGTAATCCATAAGTAATCGAGGGAACTTCTCAAAATTTATAGGGAAACATGTGGTGACTTAGATTTCGTGAGAGAAGTATTCTAAGCTTATGCTACCAACACGTAAGATTTTACACCGAGGTATACCTGGTATACCGTGGCTCGGAAGGTGCAGAGAGAACTCATGATTCTTTATAGATACAAGTTTGGGAGTTTCGGCGTTGTTTTAAGAACGGAAATCATATTATGCTACTATGCAAATTACATTCATCATCATCATCAGTACCATATTATACCATGCATCGTCCCATGGTTATGACTTATGAGCCTATAATGACCCTGTTATTGGTACTTTTCATAGTCTTTTAGATCGAGACTCGAGTTTGTCAAGCGATAATTAAAAAAATATATAAATCCTTCTTTGTTTGGAGGTCCTTGACATAACACTATGCACAGGCCCTATACGATATCGCGCCTGTAACTGGCATGTATCGGACGATAACTCACTGTCCGATCACTGTTACATTAGGTTTGATATACATGACAGTATGCCTGGGAAAGAGGTAACTTATAGGAATCCAAAGGCCACAAACTGGAGTGTATTCAGAGAGGAATTGCAGATAAACCTCGCAGCAGTCAACAAAGCTGTCAAGACCGTAGAACAACTGGAACTAACGGTGGGAGAGCTGCAGCATAGCTTAAATGATGCTTACCTCAGAAGCTGTCCTGTTAAGAAAACGTCAAATAAATGTAACGTACCTTGGTGGAACGGTACTCTGGCGCAACTCAGGAAAGATACCCGAGCTCTGTTTAGCAGAGCCAAAAGAGACGGGAACTGGGACGCATATAGAACCGCCCTGACGACGTTTAATAGGGAGCTAAGGAAGGCCAAAAGACGCTCTTGGGCAAGGTTCTGTGAGGAAGTGAATAACACCTCGCAAACCTCCAGACTATATAAAGTCATATCTAAGGTCCCTAGCTCTTATCCCAGCACTCTGAAAAGGCCAGATGGTACTTATACTAAAACGGCGGAAGAAACGCTAAGATTACTAGCCGACGTCCACTTCCCCAACAGTATCCATCTCGAAAATCACGAAGCCTTCTCTCATACGATTATTAAAACGAGACCATCAGTTGACGACTGGAGAAGAGCTTCCGTGATCTTTAAGCCTGACCGAGTCACTTGGGCAATTGACAGTTTCAAGCCTTACAAGACCGGCGGCGAGGATAATATATTTCCGGCCCTCCTACAGAAGGGCAAGGACATTATCCTTCCTATGCTACTGAAAATATTCAGAGCAAGTTTTGCGTGGGGCTACATCCCATTGGCATGGACAAAGGTAAGGGTGTCCTACATACCCAAAAGTGGGGACAGAGACAAAGCAAAGTCATACAGACCAATTAGCCTCACATCTTTCATGCTTAAAACAATGGAGAAGGTGGTCAACCTACATATAAGGGACACCTATCTCACTTAAATGCCGCTGCATGAAAGACAACATGCCTACCAAAAAGGCAAATCTACCGAGACGGCCCTAATGGTCTTGGTAGATCGGATTGATAGAGCAATTGAAGATAAAGAGATTGCGTTATGTGTCTTCCTCGATATTGAAGGCGCATTCGACAACACTTCAACCAGCTCTATCACAAATGGCCTGGCTTCAAAGAATATAGATCCAACAACTAGGAAATGGATCAAAGCCACGCTCGACAATAGGGTAGCCTCATCGACTATTATGGACCTGACACTCAAAATCAGGCTGACACAAGGTTGCCCACAAGGAGGTGTCCTGTCACCCCTGGAATGGTCCCTGGTAGTGGATGAGCTACTAAGGGAACTGAACCTTATAGGTTACTACGCTCAAGGGTACGCTGACGACCTGGCGATTATGGTGTTGGGAAAATGCGCATCGGTGGTCGCTGGGTTGATGCAGTCAGCACTAAGAGTCGTCGAGGATTGGTGCCAAAGGGTCAAGCTAACAGTAAACGCGTATAAGACGGTCTTGATACCTTTCACCAAAAAGAGGAAGTTGGAGCTAAGACCCCCAACACTCTTCGGGAAAACTATTAAGTTTGCGGGTGATGTCAAATATCTAGGAGTAATCCTAGACAAAGGATTCACTTGGAATAAGCACATCGAGTATATTACGAAAAAGGCTAGATGTGCTCTGGGTTCCTGTTGGAAGCTTGTCAGCTCTAAATGGGGTATTCGGCCGAAGGCAATGCTATGGCTATATACAGCCGTAGTGAGACCGATTACCACATATGGCTGCGCAGTGTGGCATAAAAAGGCTGAACAAGTAAACTGTAATTAAAGACTAAACAGCGTACGCATGTCTAATAATCACGGGTGCACTCCTCTGCTTGTTCAGATGGAGGCCAAAAAGGTGGCTCTCAGGGCCAGGACGGCGGGTAGGACGAATTGGGTCTCCACCCCATTTCGACAGCTGGAACAGTCTCTCAGTGAATCACTTATCATGGCTATGCCATCAGATGCCATGATCAAGGTGTATAGCTTTTCGAAGCAGTACCAGGTTTTTATACCTTCCAGGAAAGACTGGGAAAGAAAAATCCCAATCGATGTCCGCCCTAGCGACATAGTTTGGTTCACGGATGGATCAAGGAAAGACAACCGTGCGGGAGCCGGATTCTACGGGGGCAGGCCACCAAAAGGCAAATACGCCTGTTTGGGGGAGTTTGCGACCGTGTTTCAGGCTGAAGTCTTCGCTATCCTCGGTTGTTCACTAGAAAACCTGGAGATGGCCCTAGTTAATAAATACGTTTTTATCTTCTCCGATAGTCAAGCTGCACTTAAAGCACTGACTTCCGCAGAAGTCTCGTCCAAATTAGTTCTGGAATGCGTTGAGACGTTAAACATGCTAGGAAGGAACAACAACATCCGCCTAGTATGGGTCCCGGGCCACAACAACGTCCCCGGCAATGAAACCGCTGACGAACTGGCTAGGCTTGGGGCCGAGAGTCTCATATATGGTCCAGAACCAGTCTGTGGTATAACTCCCAGTACCACAAAGCAAGTGCTTAAGGAATGGGGTCACAGACTATGCAGGAAGCAATGGGCTGAGACCCCTGGCCTTGAACACTCCAAGGCACTAATTCCTGACTTCAACAAGAAACAATCAGAATTAGTGCTCACCTTGGGTAGGAACCAATTAAGAATCCTTACCAGAAGCCTAACTGGGCACTGCAAGCTCAACAAACACCTAAACAGAATGGGTATTTGTAGCATAACGACTTGCAGATTCTGTGAGGAGGAGGATTAAACACCTTTTCACCTTCTCCTCGACTGCTCTGCTCTACTATAGAGCAGGAACAGGCACCTTAGTCGCCACGAATACTCGTCCACAGAGGAAGTTCGTGGCACCAACCCCAATCATATCGTTCAATTTATGAGCAGTATTGAGTTGGGGATGATACTCTAGTGCGAAGGAGTCACAATAGATCCTCATGGGTCGCAGTGACGTCAGGGCTACAGCGAACTGCCTTCTTTTAAAAAAAATATATAAACCTGAAGGGTAAGTATGTTTGCTTGAACGCGTTAATCTCAGGAACTATCCGATTTAAAAACTTATTTCAGTGTTAGATAGCTCATTTATCGAGTAAGGCTATTATCACACTAAGACTAATACGACTGAAGAAACTCAGGAAAATGTGGGAAAAACGGGGAAATATTAGAAATTACGAACTACTGGAGCATTTTTTATGGCAATATTTGGCACAAATATAGAGTAGACCAAGTGAAGGGAGTAGGGACATAAGCTATTTTTTTATGGGTATTTATTAAATGTACGGTTTTTTAAAATTCCTAATTTATGCTGGCGAAGCCGCGCGTGACATCTAGTTTTTTTTTATATTTTCCCCAATTTTTTTTTGGCAATTCAAGTATTAATTCAGCATTTTAATATACTTGCTATAAATATTTGCTGAAATAGTAGATAAAACCAATGACTGTAGATTTTGGAATATGTCTAACGATGAACACGTATTTGTATTTTTAGGTGCCTTGCAGCAAGAAGAAAAGGTAGTCCAAATCATGTTAAATGAACAAGAAACAAATTTACGAAAATCTGATGTTACTTCGGATATCGGAAATGTACATGAAGAACCAGATCAACGACCAGGTTAATTAATTTTCTTTTTTTACCATTGAACCTATTTAGTTTATTCCCATAGATCCATTGCGCAGCAATAATATTAAATTCTCGTGTCACAGTGTTTGTGCGCGAACTCCTCCAAAACGGCTCAAGCGATTTTAAATAATTTTGTATGTACCATCGAGGAAATTGATTCCTAGGCAGTTGACGGACCTACGTCATTAGTCGGCTTATCACAATTCAATGTTAGCAGTGATCGGTCGGATGGGTTTGGCTTAACGCGACCACTTAGGTCCGCCATCTGCCTAGGAATCAACTTCTCTGATAATACATTCATTAAGCCTGAGAATAGGTTTTTATTTACTATTGATACTAGAAATTATTTATATGGCAAAACAATGTTTGCCGCGTCAGCTAGTTTATTATAAATAAAACCGTACCTTTTTCGGGATAAAAATTAAAGTATATAATATCTCCAAACCTTTCATTAAAATCGGTTCAAAGGTTTAAGCGTCACGTAGTAACAGTCAGACAGACATACACACTTTCGCATTTGTACCTAATCCTAGTAGAGAAAAGATAAAGTAGGAACGATTATATTAATTGTCAAAACAAAATTCCACGTATCATTTTATGACAAAATGTTCATTTTTTAATATTTTTTATTTTATTAAACAGCTAGTATTATTTTTATAATACAATATTTATCATTTGATATTAATAATTACCGTATTTCTTTAAAAAATTGTGTTGTATTAAACAGATGCTACAACAGTCATAAAAACGGAAGTCACTCTATCCACAAAAGAAGAAGATAAAAGTAGAGGAATATTAAAGCCCTTAAACGACGAGGCTGTTAAAATATCTGAAATAGAAGTCTTGGGGAAACAAGATGAGGATGATAAAAGTAAAGTATCTTATATCTTTAAACGAGCAATTCTTGTATATATATAATAAATAAATATAATAAATAAATAAATATATATATATATATATATATATATATATATATATATATATATATATATATATATATATATATATATATATATATATATATATATATATATATATATATATATATATATATATAATGAATTTAAAACCATTTTTTTTGTTTAATATTAAAATATGTGACACTTTTAGGCTGCACAGTGCAAGAAATTGTAAAAGAGAAAGAATCACAATCTTTAACTGTACCAGAAGAAACAGCCATCCAAGTTACTGCAGGTAAACATTTATATAAATTTGAAAATGAAGATAATGCCGTCTATATTAAAATTATTTATTAAAAGGTGCCATAACTAACATTATTTACTTATTGAATTATAGTACTCGTAAAAAAATTTAGATTATGTTCAATCTTTCATTGGCGACATATTACTTTTTATATATTATATATTAGACGTTCCGCGCGGCTTTGCCCGCGTAAATTAGATATTTCACAGACAAATTAGTCCACAAAAAATAGCCTATGATCCTTCACGTGGTCTACTTCTTATCTGTGCCAAATAACAGAAAAATTACTCCATAAGTTCGTGAGATAAGCCCTTTCAATAATTTTTCCCCATTTTCCACATTTTCCTCTATTTCTTCGCTAATATTAGTCTTAGCGTGATAAAATATAGCCTATAGCCTTCCTCGATAAATGGGCTATCTAACACAGATAATTTTTTAAATCGGACCAGTTCCTGAGATTAGCGCGTTCAATAAGCCCTTTCAAATAATTTCCCCCCGTTTTTCCCACATTTTCCTTTATTTCTTCACTCCTATCAGCCTTAGCGTAATAAAATAAAGCCTATAGCCTTCCTCGATAAATGGGCTATCTAACACTGAAATAATTTTTCAAATCGGACTCAGTAGTTCCTAAGATTAGCGAGTTCAAACAAACAAATAAACAAACTTTTCCGCTTTATAATAAACTTCTCGGCTCCGCACGGGTATAAAATATATTATTATAGCCTGTCCTGTCACTCACTGAAGAAATGATTAAAATCGATTCGGTAGTTTTCCATTATATTCATTACTACCTGTGACCCCGCATTGGTCGGTACCGCCGCGCGCCGCGCCGTAAAGTTACGTCCCGCAATTTTTAAATCTGTAATATTTTCGATAATATTCATTTAAATTATATTATGCTGTAAAGGGTAGAAAATAGATATATGGGTACGCCGCCAATTTTTGCTGATTTGGCACTGAATTATTGCGTTGGTAGCGTAGATACTTCTACTACAAGAAAAAGTGTCTACGCTACACTGCATACTAAAATGGTAGCGAATTTTTATTTCTACGCTACCGTAGCGTTGACAAAATTAAACTTATCTCTGTAAATAACACACAATGTACATATACAGGGTGCCAGGGTGCCATTAAACCTTCCTGCCAAATTTTGATATATTGATCCTTGTTAAAAATAAAAATACACGTATTTTTTCTTTTATAATCACTCACTGGTACTAAAATGTTGAGAAATAGCTACCGAAAGTTATCCTAAAAAACACTACAATTAATGGACACGACGCGTCTCCCGCGCGTTACCCCCTCTCATTCCCCCGCGTCGCGAGTGACCGTTCTGCAAAGATTTTAAATAGGATAAAATATGTCATTGAAAAAAAAAAATACCCAAATTTTTTTTGGTTAAATAGACTCTCCTAGTAATAATACCTAAGCCCTGGAAAAAAATTGGCAGGAAGGTTTAATTGCAACCTGTATATGTATATGAACTACGCTCAAAGACCGAAAACGCTCAGTGAGTGGAAAAATATGTCACAACGCGTTGTGGTCACAGTGGAACAGCCACGACGCGTTCTGGCAATCATAAAAAGACCATAACGCGAAATTCGTGTCGTGGCTGATATGCTGAGAAGTAAAAGACAGTACAAGTATATATGTATATATATAATTGGAATCTCGGAATCGGCTCCAACGATTTTCATGAAATTTAGTATATAGAGGGTTTCGGGGGCGATAAATCGATCTAGCTAGGGATCATTTTTAGAAAATGTCATTTTATTCGTATTTTACCGAATACCGAGCAAAGCTCGGTCAAATATCTAGTATAATTTAAATATAATAAGTAATACTTGTTGATGCCTGCAACTACGTTAATTATAGTGGTAAAAAGTGCACTAAAAATTGTGTTTTATTAATGTTCATCATGAATTTCCACCAAGAACCGATAGTACAATCAATCACATAATATATTATTGTTTTTCGACATTAATGTCTTCTGACTAGTTTCATGTAACTCATTTTACAAGAATGAATTAGTTCTTAGTGAATTAAAGAATAATGATTTAAAAAAAATATAAATAAAAAGACCACTTACAACACACTTGCAACAAATAATCACAAATTAAAGTAAAAAAAAATAATATTTAAATATTGTTTTAGCTCCAATACAACCAACTTCAAGGAAAAAGGAGGATGATTTTACAAAGGAACTTTCTGAAAGTGAAGTCAGTGCATGTGCATTAAATTATTCCGAAGTAAAGCGGTCTGAAATTGAGAAAAGTAAGTTTTGTTCAGTATAATATATTATTCAAGATTTGTTTCGAGTCGTAACCATCTCCTACTGAATCTGTTTAAATATGCCTGTTTACCATTTACTCAAATATAGGAATACAAAAAGGTTTTATTTTATTTTAGATACGTTCCAGGCACTGTTACAGCATATAGAACAATACGTTGAACTTACTCAAAGTGCAGAAGAAATGACATTAAGTAATATTAAACAAGATGATTTGAAGGAAATTGAGATTATTGCTAACGAATTGCGTGAAAGTATAGCAGCTTCTGAAATTTTAACTGATTGCTTAGAAAAGGAAATTTCCATCGAAAATATTACACCCAAACAGGCTCAATTAGCTCACAAACTTCAAATCGCATTAGAAACTATTCATGTGCAAAGTATAAGCAATGAACATGAATTATTGTTAAAGGATGCTAACCAAGAGCCTCAAGTTGCAACAGTTATAGAAGAATTACGAAAAGACTTAACAATGATAAGCGAAATTACTGTAATAGACGATTCCTTAAACAATAATACTATTCAAGATTTGAATTCGCCAAATGTAACGGTTGTTCCAGATTTACAAGCTACAAGGAATGAGGAGGAGACTCTTGAAAAATATGGTAGTGTGTTTAAATAACTCTAGGGTTCAGTAGTTAATACTAGTAGACGGAGGGACAGAGCGATTATATTCCTTGTGTGCTATCGCGTGTGTTATCACGGAAACTATAACAATGCTATAATAATATCGTTAAGTATTAATGAAGAATGTAAAAATGTTTAATTTAATTTTATTGATTTTAGAAACTACGCAGGAAATTTCCCAAAATATAAAGGAACTTGACACAAAAACAGTTACTGAAACTGAAATGGCAGACGATGTAGCGGTTACTTCTGTGTCTGAACCCGAAGCAAAAGATGGTAATCTTTAAAATTATAACATAATATTATATTATTTTATAAATACCCTAGTAATGGCTTAGGATCCCTTCATAAAAGGACCTTAATAATAATGAATACAAGTCAAAACTGCTGAATCGATTTTAATATTTTTTCAGTGGCTATATATTTTATATCCGATGCGAAGCCGGGGCGGGTCGCTAGTAATGAATATTCTATGGGCTTCATACTTTCGATTGGTATGGAATTTGTCTACTAACCAAACCCGAGAAATGTAAAAAAAAATATTTTATTCTGCACTGAAATTTTTTAGGCAACATGCTAGCAATAAATAAATATCTTTCATCTATTAACCAGCTCGGTGAAGGTCCTTCTATGAAGGAATTCTAGGCCATAAAATATGAATGCACAAAAGGAAGTCTGGATGGAAAATTCGAAAGCACAAACTTTGACTTAGGAACTTTTTTAAAATTAAGTAGATACAAAGTATACAAGGTTTTATAATTGGTTTTATATAAACGTGGCGAGAAAAGGAACTAAACGTTTCTATCATACAAAAAAGTCATTTTTGACATGTGTTTGACAGTTCTCCTTTACCAGCAGCGCTCCCTTCAATGTCACCCACGTTCATATAAAACCTTGTCGAGCTGTAAGGCCGGCCGCAAATTGTCCGAAATTTCTGATCAGAAACATATGAAATACCATCCGATCGAGTACTCTGGTGTTTCGTCCCAACCAAGGTTTTTGGGCCCAGTGGGCCCAATCACCAGATAAGATTTTTTTACATTTTTTTCATCTGGCGATTGGTCCCAAGTAATTATTTTTTATGACTTTTGGGCTTATGTCCGTAGGGCTAGCAAAAAAGTTGTAGATTTGAATAAATAACAAAATAATTGCTTCGTATGAAAGCATTTGTTATACACTGAATGAATATAATATGATATTTAAAGAAAAATAATACAATGGACATGTATAAATTAAAATCTCTTATGACATAAGTACTTATTTTTGCCAATTAAAGAAATATATAAGCTTTATATAAAAATAATAATTATAAATTAATTTTAAACTGAAATAAGTATACAATAATAATATAATTACATTATTTAGAAAATAAGTACTTTTGTTATTATAAATAAGTACTTATGTCATAAGAGATTTTAATTTATACATGTCCATTGTATTATTTATCTTAAAAATATATATATATATATATATATATATATATATATATATATATATATATATATATATATATATATATATATATATATATATATATATATATATATATATATATATATATATATATATACATATATATATACAAGAATTTTGCTCGTTTTTTTTTTTTTTTTGTAAGAGAACGACTCATTAATTAATAAATTTTATATAAGTAAGTTTAATTCAATTACGTGCCATTGTTGTGGCAGAATGTTAAAACTATAAGTATTTAATAAAATCTTTATATTAACAACATTTTGGCAATAGAGACATTTGAATTTGAAAATGAAAAATATTTTGCATCACGTAGGTGCTATGGCAACTTTATGCCGATAGGCGCGAGCGGTCTTCCCAAGTCTATCGTACAACTAAGATAGAATCATTTTACTATGGGAAAACAACCATTAAAATTTCACGCAGTACCTATTAGAGCAGGTATTTTTTTAAAACTTGATTCAACGCAGTATGTTTAGGTAATAATAATAATAATATAAGTTTTAAGGTGTTAGATATTTTTTAGTGTTAGATATGTTTCGGATCAGAAATTTCGGACAATGTGCGGCTGGGCTTAATCGGCATAGTCTCTTCTAACAATTATTATATCTGACTTAAATAAATATTAAATAAGTTATTATTTATGTAATTAATTATTATTATTTTAAATATTAGATTTCCTGTTAATGCGGTGTTGCAATAATTAGTAAAATGAAAACTCGTATATCCAATACGTGACCTATAATATTATGTTAGATATTTTTTAAATTTACAAAACATTATTATGGTTATAACTGATTATTTTTGTGTGTTTTTGTGCCTACTTCAAAATTTCTTGCCAGAAAATAATGAATCATAAAAGTGGAACCAATCGCCAGATGATAAAATGTTAAAAATTCATATCTGGTCATTGGGCCCACTGGGCCTAAAAACCTTGGGACGAAACACCAGAGTACTCATCCAATCGACTTCATTTGACACATAATGTCAGATGCCTGCCGGAACGCACTCTGCTCATATATTTTGTATCTGACGTCCGGTCCGGATGAGTTGTCAGATGCCGTCTATCGGATGATTCGGATGGCAGAATTTTTTAATTGCGTTGCGGCGGGCGTCTGACATTATGTGTCAGATGACTCAGATGACGTCGATCGGATGCCAGTTCAAATGTTTCTGACGGATCGCGCTCTCTCGTACATTTTGTACTAAGCCGAGTGAGCTCGAACTCGCCGGAAGGAAATTTCGGATAGTGTGCGGTGGCCGGTGTGGCGGTCCGGCCGACGTTCAAATGTTTCGTATCAGAAATTTCGGACAATGTGCGGCCGGGCTAAATGTTTGCCTGATATCGATTTTTCTGAATATACATTTTTTCAATTTTTTTTCAGCTAACATCATTAAATTTTTAAAAGAATTTGTGTCTGACGACAACATTAAAGATGTAAGAAAATTAAGTCCGACGATATTTGAGGAACTTAAAAGAACATCGGATATAGCTAAAACTATGTTGAATAGTATAATTGACGTACAAAAGACTTCAACAATTGAAGATAAATCAATACATAGTGTTGAAATGCTTAGAAAAGAAACAAAAAAATTAAGTCATTCAATAAACTCTTTGCATGGTGTAATTATTTCGGAAGTTGAACAAAATAACAATATTAAAGAAAGTGATGCAATGAAAAAAATAGTAAAATCTATTATTGCTTTAAAAATTGAAATATCGTCAGCACCAGGTGATCTAGATATTGAAGTGAGATGTGGTAAGTACCAAAATAAAAGAATGTAATGCAAATGAAATTTTAAATTTTCAAAAGCTGTATTCCTCAGTGTCTCTTTTTTATGTTTTAGAACAAGAGCCTTTATTATATGAAACTGGTGAACAGTCTTTAAAGAAATTGGAAATATTACTACATGAAATCAAAGAGCAAATAAATACACTTCCAACTGAAGTGTCTATTGAAAGACAAGATGCGTTAAACATTATTCTTGAGGAAGTTCAAATATTGATCATAAAGCTTAAACAAGATTATGATGAATGTAAAAATGACACTCTCAATGAAACTCTTGAAGATTTAGAGTGCAGTGTGAGGAGTGTTCAACTTCAGTTGGTTGAAAATGGACCAGTGGATTTACTAAAGGAAGCCTGCTTAACTTTAATATCTTTAGTTTCTAATATTCATGAAACTGAAGCTACTCCCGCAGCCGATGTGAATATTTGGATAGAAAATGTTTTACGAGACTGTATAAAAGACATAGAAGAAACTACAATTTTGCTAAATAAATTGAATCCATATAAAATGCACAATGAGTTAGAAACTGTAGCATCTAATTTAAAGGACATAATGGATAATATTAAAAGTTTGAAAGTCCTGTTTTCGGCGGACGTGAATGTTTTAATAGACAAAGGTGTTGATATTATTCAAACCTTTAATCAAATTGAAGATACGGTATTCCGTTTAGATAAAGAACTTGAATCAGTACAAGATATTAAATCGGAGATACGAGAGAGTATAACTTCGGCTACACATTCTATCTATATGAGTTTATCAAATATGCGTAGTTCTTTGAACAGTATACAAAAACAATACATGTACGAACATTATGGACTTCCTTGTGAACATTTCCTGCGTTTGTTAAAACAAATTTCTGTACTTACAAATATCGATGATAGACCTCAGTGGAAAATTTTAGCAAAGAGCCTTCGACAAGTGTTGAATCATTTCGAAGATATAAAGTTTTACATTAATTTTGATAAAACAGCAAGGCTACCTAATGACGCAGCATTTACAAAAGTAATCTTAGATAATCTCCAAACAACTTTATATGATTTATTATTTGTGTCTAAATTTGATTTAGACTTAGATATAGACAAAAGCTTGTTAAGTACGTTGACATTTGCAGAACAGACAATAACTAACTTCGAGGGAAAAAGTGTAATAGAAGTTAGAGAAAAAATTCCAATATTTTGTGAGTTGTCCCAAAATATTTTGCTTTTGTCAAATTCTTTGAATAATATAGTAAAGGAAAGAGTTCAACATAATAAAACTTTACGTATTGTTAAAAAAGTCAGGGATGACAAAAAAGATGCGCCTAACATTCCAATTTCAAATGATAATAAAGTAGAAAATATTGTAACTAAATCAGTTCTGGCATCCCAGGAACAAGAGCCAGAGACTGAAATAGATAAAAATATTGATCAGAAACTTGACATAGCAGAAGCAAAACAACCAAAATCGGAAAATGACGATAGTACTTTTCTGAAACAAGAGGTTGGATCGTCTGAGTCAACAAATGTGTTAAAAATAACTGACGCTGAAATAGACAAAGATAATATAATAGAACAAATTATTGCTAAAAATGCAACCGATGACCAAACTCATGATGATGGTATTACAGAACATAAGATGATACATGAACCTTTATCAGAAAATAAAGTTGAGAGCTTACCTGACGATGATCTTTTATCTGATAAAGCCCGGAGTCAAGATGCTAGCAAAGAACAAAAGCAAGTCTTAAATGAAGAACAAAAAGAAAGTGGTCATGAGGCAACAGGAGAAAATAAAGGTGATGAATCTTTCGTTTCAAAGCAAGTTATAGTTTCCGGGTCACAAGAGGAAATAAATGTAGAGAAGCGAAGAGAACAGAGCTCATCCAGTAAGACACCTATTCGTAGCGAAATTCGTGACATTAAAGAGCAACAAAAACAAGAGTCACCAATCGAAAAACCAGATACTAAAAATATAGATGAAGAAAAAGTGGTTGACATTAGTATTCAGAAAAATAAGGAAAAATCGGGTATAATGAATGATGAAACACAAGTCGAAGAAAGTGAAAAATTAGGGTCTCCTCAAACTGTGCCAGAAAAAGTTGAAGTTACTGCAATGAACCAAGAACATGAACATTTGCACGGAAGTCAGCGCGCAGAAGAGACTTTGTGTATAGTAAATGAAGAAGTAGCTGAGTCTCAGGAGACATTTGCAGTACTGGATAGGCTCATGAGTGATAGCGAAAAAGAAATAAATCAAGCGTCCGAAAAAGAACTAGAATCTGATATTGTAATAGAGCAAAATAAGATTGATTCAGAAATAATCGATAATTTACCCCAAATCACACATAGTGATATCCAAGAACAAAAGCCGAAGAAGCAAGAAGAAAAACAGCTTATAGTGGATACATCTTATGAAGGGGAGAAAGTGTCAAGTAAAAACACTGGTGACATCAAACCATCAAAATCGTCTAAAATTGAAGAAGTATTAGTACCACCCACAAATACTGACAAAGTCGCTAAAGAAATTAATAGAGATGATGATAAAAATATAGAAAGTAACACTTTAGACCAAAATTTTGCCGAGATCAAACCAAAGAGAGCTTTAGAAAACGAAGAAAAATATAATAATGACGACGAACTTCTGAAAAGTTTGCCATTGAAAACGCCTGAAAACTTATGTATAGCTATTTCTACTTTACAACCAAAAGGCGAACTAGATTCTAGTCAAAGTCTATTAGTTCAAAATGTTCACATCCTTCAACACAATGAACCTATAAAGCAAGCACCAGACGATTCGCCAAAAGGTGCATTTGAAGAAAAAATAAAAATCCCAGACACAATAGTACCAGAAACAGCTCGGGATGATGGAAATCAAAAACTTCTGAAGGAGAATGTGATTGAAAAAAATAAAACTGACTCACCTTCAAAGGTGACAATAGAAAATAATGAACAAAAACTACACGAACAAACTAAAAAAGCAACGGCCGAAAAGCAGAAAGAAGATTCAAGCAAACCGAAATCAGTACAAGACGTTCAAGTTGATAAAAGAAAAGAAACAAAGGAGAAAAATAAAAATCAAGAAGAATCTTTTAGTGAAGAAGCTTCTCCAAATAAAAGCTTAACTAAAGGGTCATCAACAGAAAGCAATAAGCAATCGACGACAAATATTAAACAGTCTGAAAGTGAAATTAACAAAGTTATTGAAAATTTTGATCAGCAAAACCAAAATGAAAGCTTTAGCAAGAAGCAACTAGTCAATCAAGAGCTTGAATTCAAACATACAAAATCGGATAGCAAAGCCGGAACTGAAGATTCGGCTTCAAATGATCCAATGATAGATGATATGAATCTTAAAATTGAAAAACAGATATCAAATGCTGGTACTGAAGAAACAAATATGATAGAAGAAAACAAAGAATCTCAAGTAAACAACATTAACAAAGCCACAGGAAAAATAAGTGATACTTTGAATACAAAAAAATACAAACAAAAGAAATTTGCTTCTTCCGTACAAAATAAAAATGCCCAAGAATGTAACGATGAACTCTTAAATAATACAAGTGAACGTATTGACCATAAAAATTCAGGCTATAGAGATACGACAAAGCTCATTATTGAGGACTCGTCCGATAACAGCTTGCACAAGGAGAAAAAGAGAAGCAACGAAAAAGATAGAACCACGTTTATAGATTATAATTTACAAGACTATTCGTCTGATCTTTTAAGACCGCCCTCATACATTCCAAAATCATCATCATCATCATATAACGATGAAACTTTATTTAATAAAACTGATAAAGCACCTATAATTTATAAAGCTCAGTCTCTGTTACAAGAGTCACAGTTAAGATCTACTACTCCTCAGCCACCACTTGTTTCATCAGAGAAGCTGTCACGAACAAGGCAAAGGTCTAAGCCATTGAGCGAATGTGACAGCAGCATATCAGAAAGAAGATCAGGTACTTCGAGAGATTTAAAAAAGAGGCCATCATTCTCAACATTTTTAACAGACAGAACGGCTGTGGAAGGTTCCCGAGTAAAACTTACGTGTAGTGTGTTATCTTCTTCGGAACCAACAGTCACTTGGTATAAAAATGGAGTAGCTCTTGACAATAAACAAAAATATAGGAGTAAATATACTGATGGACTTATTACTTTAGAAGTTCTAAATGCTGTACCAACAGATTCTGCCGAATACAAATGTACCGTTGCAAATGAAAACGGATCTATTACAACATCAGCTAATCTTAAAGTTTATCCTAGTTTTGAGGCATCGCCAATACCTCCAACATTTACACGCTCAATCAAAGGTAATTGACGTTTTTATTTACAAAGTTAATAATTTGTATTTAATTATTGTATAAAATGATGTTTTATATAATTGGAATATGATAAGTGTATGAAGTATTTTTTGTTGTAATAGATATACAGACGGCAAGTGTGTACTCAGCGCGCTATACAATTTCTTAATGCTATCAATTATAATTTTCAAAATTTCAATTTTATTTTAATATTACAGATACCTATCATCTAGCTGAAAACGAACTTGTATTAGAATGTCGTATTCGTGGCCAACCTCTCCCTACAATTACATGGTTAAAGGACCAAGTACCTATATATTCACATGACAGATATCATCCTTGCTATTTAGCGGATGGTGTTTGTCGTCTTGTGATTGATTCTCCTTGCCCAGCAGACAGTGGGATATACACCTGTAAAGCTGAAAACTCTATGTGGTCCGACCAAATAACACACACTGTACAATTTACTGGTAAGATTACATTTAATTTAAAAAATCATAATATCCTCTTTATATTGTTAAATTTCTTTATTATTAAATTATTGTCTGTTTAAGGACGTGAAAGCCAAACTGATATGAATATAACAACATTAGAAAAATCTCGGTTTCATCGACAAGTATTGGAGTCGCGTAGGCCTCATTTTACTAACGTCCTTAGCGACTACAAAGTATCTAGAGGTGGTACGATTGGATTACAAGTTGAAATCAGAGGGTCACCGACAAGAGTTGAATGGCTAAGAGAGGGAAGATCTGTAGTAGATACATATACAAATGCTCAAACTTACGTAGATCAAGAGACTTATACCTTAGCACTAAGTGACGTAACTGAAAAAGACTCTGGTTTGTTTACCTGTAGAGCGTGGAGCTCTTACGGCAATGTGGATATGAACGCGTCAGTTACTGTTGTCCAGCCTGCTGAAATTGAAGGCAAACCAGCTATAATAGTCAGTCGTCCTGCAAAGGATATCCAAATTTCAGTGGGTGAAGACGTTAATATATCATTCCGTGTTCAAGGTGAACCTAAACCAAAAGGTTAGTTATAAATTGACTTGGTTACAATCTATTTCTTAAAACGTACTAAAAAATATAGTACATTTTAAAATGACATTTTGTCACTATGATAGTTGCAACTTGCAAAGTATAGTGAACAAAATATAATGCTTCTACTTAATTTTCAGTCGTTATCATGAAAGGAATACGAGATATCACTAACTCTCAAAGAGTTTGCAAAATGGTGTCTGATGATTACGTGAAATTTACATTGAAACGCTCTATCATTACCGACGCTGGCACATATTGTATTCTAGCTCGAAATGCTTACGGTTGCGATAGAGCATTTGTTACAGTTGAAGTAAGTACTTAAAATAATATTATCTATATACTTCGTGCTCGAGTCTGAGAGAAGGAGGAGGTAGCTAAGGAGCGTGCGGGGCCCCCGTAACGTTCTTATTATTCTTAGGAGCATGTGCGCATATAACAATTTAGAATTAATCAATAATTTTGGGAGAATATTTTTAATTTAAATAATTTAAAATTGCTAAGGTCCGGCAGCGGGCATCATCTGATAACCTCATATCTGACTGGACGTACCCAAACGAAGAAGCGACAAGCTCCACAGTAGAAAGAAATTACAAGTGTAAGTTTTTTTTACGCATTACTAAAATTTTATTCAAGAAAAAGGTAAAATAAAATTAGTTTAAAAAAGTTCCCTTGGAATACTACACGGAAATTTAGGAAGAATCTTATAAAATACCGTAAAAATTAAGTCTAAAAATACATGTAATATTTTTAATAACTAATGAAAACAAAATAAATAAATCATTCCCTAATAAGTAAAATTCAAATGAGGTATTATAACAATATATTTAAAATGCTCCGTCAATTATTCTTTGTAAATTTTTAATTGAATTCTATGCTAATAATATCTCAGCTCAACGTGTCAGTTGGCAATTCATCAAGCGTCTATAAGGTCATTGACGTAGCAACAATGATATTTGTTTTATAGCTGTGCCTGACCGCATCCCGGGCGAGCCGAGTGTAGTTGACGGAGGAAATAATTGGGTCTCGCTCGCTTGGCCCAAGTCGGACCACGAAGTGAAAGCTCCAGTGTTAGCTTACAAAGTTGAAAGTTGGCTACTCGGAAAAGAAGGAGGCGCACGTTGGACAGAACTGGGCATCACGCCACGAAATACCTTTGACGCTTTCAACTTGAAGCAAGGGGAGGAATATCATTTCAGAGTGACTCCTAGAAATCGCTACGGTTGGGGAGAACCTGTTCAAACTTCGACGGCAATCTCGATCGGATTATCCGGTGAGAGACCCGAATTTGTCGAAATACTTCCTGGACAATTAAAAGTACTAGTGGGCGAGTCAGCGATACTGAGTTGTAGTTTTAAAGGAAAACCCACCCCGGAAATTGTGTGGATGAAAAATGGACACGAAATTGATGAGGAGCCCGATCGCGTAAAAATAACTCCCGGTGGCGAGAGTTCTAGTTTAAAAATCGAAGATGTGCGTTTAGAGGATGAAGGCAGATATAGTTGTGAAGCGACTAATGCACATGGTCGAGCGTCTACATACGCAAGGATGACTGTGATAACTGATAAACAGGTTTGGGCGGCTGATGCCAAACTTAAACGGTAAGTTTTTAGTTAGGCGATTGGGGTGGGTAGTTTTAATAAAATATTGTAATATTTTAATGAAATTCATATTTTTAGTGAGCGGTCAGCTGGAGTCGAGGGAGACTACCCTCCTCAATTTACAATGCGCCTTAGAGACCGGCGTGTGCAAGCGACTTATCCAGTTCGACTGACGTGTCAAGTTATTGGAAGCCCGCCCCCGACCGTGACCTGGTTCAAAAATGGAGAACTAGTGATTGTTGACGGTAATTTATAAACATATTGTCATCAACAATAATAGTCAAGTAATTCAAAACACAATCATAATATTCACTAGCTAATAGGAAAAGTTTTATAATTAATGTTATATAGCAATTGTTGCCATTGTATTTTACTTCGTGACCAGTTAATATATCATCAATACATAATATGATTTTCTTACAGTAGGTACTTACCACTTTTTGAAATGTTGATTTTTGACTTGTATGTCTATAATAATAATTATTATTGTTACTTACTCATTTAAGCCTTATTCTATTAATTATAGAGGAACTTATACGTTATAGTTACATCCAAAACATATTAGTAATAAATTGTTTGTAAAACAAAAGGTGTCATTGCAGGTCGACACTCAACTTCTCAGGATGAATTTTTCTATACTCTTGAGATTGCGCCGACAAACCTTGATGATGGTGGTGTTTATGAGGCTATGGCTAGAAATGGTTGTGGCGCCATAAGCTGTCGCTGCAGTCTAGTGGTAGACAAGGGTATAAGAGCGTACGTGGCACCGGAGTTTTGCTGCGGACTAGAACCTCTATATCGCTTGAAAGAAGGTAATACGTCGGTATCTTTTAAAACAAACATTCACAGCTCATAGAATCTAAATATTATTTGAACAGAATACTTTTAGTAAGGTTTTAAACATAGATAAAGGTATCATTATTTATGTGATTTATTTTATTGAAATTTGCGGATATAATATACGCATGTTTTCTGCAAATTTTTTATTATTATATCTTAAGCTATATACTATATATATAGTATATAGCTTAAGATATATTAATATAGATAAGATATAATATAGATGTAATATACATTACATCTATGGGAAACTTAAAAATATAATGAAAATTCAGGTGAAGAGTTGCGGATAGCTGCGATGGTCGAGGCCTATCCGTCGGTGGGTGTAGCCTGGTACAGGGACGGAGTTAGATTGAGGCCCAGCCGACGGGCCATCATGACCTTGGACAGAGATGGACAGATCGAGTTAGCCGTAGCTTCCGTCACATCTCGAGACGCGGGTGTCTACTCCTGCACAGCGTCTAACGAAGTAGGAAGCGCCACCACTTCAGGCAAAGTAGAAGTCATCGAAGGCGTAGGCGGAGATAAGACTAGAACTCCTCCTGTTGTCATCAGTCCCGATGTACCGTAAGTTGATCTGCATTTTTACTTACTAATCTATAGATACCTAATTATTAACTTATGATACAAAACAATATAAGGAGACTTTTGTGAGTTCACAAAATATACGTTGGTGTTTGCTTCGGATTTTTATATGAATAATCAATATTGTTAATTTTCATTTTATTTTCTCTATTACCAAGGTATTCCAAAGAGCCGATGTTCATTAGAAAGCCACGGTCTAGCGAAGCATACGAAGGGGATACGGTTATTATTGAATGCGAAGTCATTGGAGACCCTAAGCCAGATGTGTATTGGTTACGAGACTTTTTGAAGGTGAACAATTCTTGACACATTCATAAATATTATGAAGGAGTAAATTATGAAGATAATAATTTATAAGTTATACTGATGAACAGTAGAAGCTTGTCATCATTTCTTCGTGTTGCAGTACAGACTAAAGCGAACCCACTACCACTCTTACGGCTTACCTCTACAAGAATCTTACAAATTGTTTAGAGTAGTTTCTGAGATCTTTTAATCTTAACTACAGGGTACGGTTTTCTTATAATTGTTATTGTTCCAGCCGGATTACTACAGGGATGCAATACATTTCAAGCGTGTTGGAGGTGGCCCTGAGTATAGATTAGAAATACCACATGCCAAATTAGATTTCACAGGTGCCTACTCCGTGGTGGCGAGAAACGTGCATGGCGAGGCCAAAGCGATTATATCGTTACAGATATTGGCAAAAGGTATGTCAGTCGAATACAAGATTAATTTTAAAGTGTTAGTGACATATAGATACGTTATTAATACATTATGCGATTGGTCTCGTGAGATAGGAGACAGAAGAACATTATTTAAAGTCCGCTTTGTTCCTCAGCAATCACTTGCAACATTTTGTGAGACTGACTTAAAAGTGATTCTAAAAGTTGTTGCGGCCATCACTTCTAGCTTTTTGAACTTAATTTGATATTAAAATTATTTTCCGCATCGCTACATACGATGCCATTAATATTAATTGTAATCGTTTCTGTCCTACAGATCCGAGTTCCAGTGATGACGCTCACAATGTTAGATACGGGTTCGTACTATTTAGGTTTAGTCTTATTTGTAGAGGTCGTTAGCAATAACATCCTTAGGACTTTTAGGGGTTGTTTCACCACTTCCTGATAAGTTCCGAATAGGCTATCCACAACTTATCTGACAGATATAGTATGGAATATCTGTCAGCTAAGTTGTGGATAGCCTATCTGGCAATTATCAGGAAGTGGTGAAATGGGCCCTAACACTCAGAACCATAAAGTTAATGTACCTAGCGGAATATATTAACTTTATGGTCAGAACAGAGGTGGTATAATAATATGCATCGTTTGTCTTGTTTCCAGCCGCGTGGATGTGATACCTAGATTTGACAAGGAGTTGACAGATTTGTTGTGCCACGATGGTGACACTGTTGAGTTCGAATGTCACGTCTCCGGCAATCCCGAACCGGACATCAGATGGTTCCACTATAACGAGGTATATCAGTTCAGGAGCTGCAAAGTATGGATCTATATGTTTAATTTAAGATCAGTATTTTGTGTGCTAAGTTTATAACGACTTAAAATTAAATTCCTTCCAATAAAATATTTATACCTATCTTCTTAGACCTTAGATATTTATCATAGTTACGTAAATTTTTAGATAATACCCGACGGCACTGAGTTTGAAGCCACGTATGAGGTCGGCGCGGCTCGACTCAGGATCAGGCAGGTGGCTGCGGAAGACGAAGGCACTTACACTTGCCAGGCGACCAACACACTTGGCAAAGCCACTTCCAGCGCGTGTCTCGTGGTTTACCGTGAGTTATATCATAATGCTTTATATGACCACTTGTTTTGGAATTATATGTTTTTTTCAAAAATTATTCCATGTAAGGGTAATAATCTTTTATATTTAATCGTTCGTTTCCACAATGAACCGATTCCATTTTTAAAGTGATTTTCTGTATGTTTGTTTTCTATAATGTTGTCGTTTATTAAATTAATTCAAACGATTTTATTTTAATTAAGCGTAATTTGGAGCTTATTGATAATTTCGGTGTACGCTCAAAACTAGGACAAGCCTAGTCATTCTTGTTGCTTGTGATTACTGCAAGAATTGTGAGTATGACTAAGCTCAGCTTGTGACCAAGTGTCACACACTCGAGTATGAGAAACTATGAATTGTGACCGAGTGTCACTCGAGTCTTTTTAATTTAACATCATGGTTTAACACTGTTAAACCATCAAGTGTGACCACTGACCAAGCGTCACTCGTGTGTCAAGTGTGACGATGTGTCGCTCAGTGTGAGTGTGTTTGTAGCGCCGGGCGAGCCGAACACGCTCAGTCAGCGCCTGCGCCGGCCGCCCGCGCTGCTCTCTGCCGCGTCCACTCCGCGGTCCACCCCTCGCACCACACCCGCCCGCTCCGCCTCCAGGACACCCGGTAATTATGCACTCACACACGCTTTATATACAAGCAATTACACACGACCTGGTCTAGCGGTACTGACAAACGTTTTCTTACTTTGAAGTAATATAGAATTGTCAAAAGCGGTAAGTTTTTAATTAAAAGTAGGAACTATCAGAGAAGTTGATTCCTATGCAAATCGGGGACCTAAGTAGTTTGGTCGCGTTACGTCAAACCCAGCTGACAGATCACAATTAACATTGAATTGACGTATTCGACCAAATAACGTTGGTCTGTCAACAGCATAGGAATCAACTTCCTCGATGGTACATACCAGGCTCCAAAGATTTAGCGTACCGAGTCTACCCCAAGAATATAACTCTCTATCTTCCATCAACTATTTCATATCATTTTGATGTGATTTTCCAATAAGCTGAGACTAAAATATGAACAACAATATATTTAAAGTCCCCTAAATCTTAGGCCTAGACATTATTCGTAGGCCTAGACAATATTACGTAATTCAAATTATTTGAAGAAACAAGGGTAGATCCATAATATTGTTCCAGGTCCAGAGGCAAGAAGACTTCGAAGTCCTGCCAGGGATACCGCACCGAATTTCTACACATATCCGTTCAACAAAGTAGTAGAAGAAGGGGAAACTGTAGTGTTCAAATGTGCAGTTAAAGGGTTGCCTACCCCATGGGCCACTTGGGACAAGGACGGTATACCCCTGACCCCCACAGCGAGAATAAGCATAAAAGAGAAAGATGAAATGCTTCGCATACTAGAAATAGAGGAAGTGACAATCGAAGACGTCGGTCTATACAGAATTACTCTGGAAAACGACTACGGTAGAGTCGAGGCTTCTGCGAGACTGGAAGTCATCACTCACAGAGGAAAGTTCTATGGAAGCACTAGATCCTACAGCCCCTCCCCCAGAAGATCTCTCCCTTTTAGAAGAAGAACACCGTCGCTCTCCAGATACGATTAATTCAATCCTGTCGGCTTTCGAATTGGACATGACATTTTGAAATCGTAAGTGTTCTCGGTAAAGATAATTGCTAAGCGAAATCCGGGTACCCTTTATAGCTTGGCGAGTTTTATTTATTGTAGTAGTAGCGTTTTAGGGTAGAGCTGTGCGACATTAATCGTTTTCGTCTATAGTGTATTTACTTATTATAATATTTATTTCAGGATATAAGGAAGAATACGATGTAGAACAGTTGTTTTCAAAGTTTCCTTGCATTTTAAACGAAGAAAAATTGATAAAACTGAATGCAGTAGGTTTATATCGTTTTCGGAAATGTACTTAATCAGTATTTATTATTAATTTATGTTATGTTTGATAACAATAGTAATTAGTCATAGAATTATTTATTGTTTTATATATTGTTGCACTGAAAAGTCCGATCCTATACATATAGAGTTACTAAGATATAATATTATGTTTGTTACCAAATAGTTGACACAAGTAGAACATATCGAGATATAAAATACATTTTAAAGTGAGTTATTTTGTGTTTTATTGTCTGTAGCTTATTTACGTAGATTTACAATAGAGGTATAATCCAAGTCAAAGTAAATTATTATCAACTATCATAATCATTACAATTATTCCAAATGCTGTGTAAATGTTTGCTTTGTTGAAATTAGGATTCACAAGTTCTTCAACATTTTTAACTTTACTCTTTGATTCGTTTGCTCAGATATGGTATCTATCATGAAAGGTTAAGAACAATTATTATGACAAATATATAATTTAAAATATGAAATAACAAATATAATATACTAGCTGTCCCGGTGCACTTCGTGTCACTTTAAAACCTTCCCTGGACTTCTACGAATATTTTAAGACTAAAATCAGCCCAATCCGTTCAGCCGTTTTCGAGTTTTAGCGCGACTAACACATTTGAAAATCCATTTTTAATTATATATAAGACTAGTTGTGCAGTCTTCAGCTAAGCAGTAAGCATGTTCTTCAGGTAGATTCGCATTTCATCTGTAAGTAAGGAACAGTAATTATTAGCTGTAGGTATTTGTGCAAAAAATAGCCTAATAAGCTTCTTAACTTGAACTTGATTCAACAGAATTGGCAAGCAGCACCATTTGAAGCATTCTAACCCCAAATTACCAAAAAAACACATTTCACAGGAACAAGACCAAAATTAGCTCATATATTGAGTTAAGTGAAGCCCTCGAATAATCGTTTGAGATTTATAGTAAAGATAAGGTATTAATTATACTTTATAATCTATTGCAGAAGCAGATACAAAAAGAACACGAGACACATAAAACATAGCATTATATCGGGAAATTAAACGCATTGCGTATCCGAATTTGTAATTTACGGTAAATGCTTCCTTGACATTCTGATTCCACAAATTATGAAAGATTTCGACTTTGTGGATGTCAGGGATTTTACAGGTCAAATTGCTGATTACAATTTAATGGTTCTTTGCAAGCATAATGCATCCGTAATTGTAGAAGTTGGTTTTGGGGAGCGATAAAGATAATTTGGGTTAACAAATTAACGCATCGCCAGTATTTCGTATGAGGACAATATACAATTTACAATTAGGTATTCAAAGGTCACTTACTTTTCAAAGACATATATTTTTATTGACTTCTGTTCAGATAACATATTAATGAAAATACAATAATTGTTATTTGTAACTAGAAACAATTGAACTTTACCCAACATCATTGTATTATTTCGAATTCTGTCTTGTGCGGTGTGACTTTGTGGCCCGCCAGATGCGTGCGCAGTCTGTGTGCGGCTATCATCACATTGCCCGCCCTCTGAAAATGTTAATAATTAAGTGAACTTTTGATCCTAAAATAAATTACTAGCTATTTGACCGAGCTATGCTCGGTATTCGATAAAACACGAATAAAATGACATTTTCTAAAAACGATTCCTAGCTAGATCGCCCCTGAAACCCCTTTTTTAGTAAATTTCATAAAAATCGTTGGAGCCGATTCCGAGATTCCAATTATACATATACAAGAATTGTCCGTTTAAAGATATAAGATTAGTCCTAAAAATGTTAATTAGTATGTAATAGTATGTATTAAGATTTTAGATTGCGGATTCATATTTTTTTATACATTTCTTCATCTCTATACGCTTAAATACTGGGTGTAAGTGGGTGCTATCCGTGCTATCGTTACATTTTTTATAGTCGCTGTTAAAATCAATAATAATAATAATAATAATAAATCAATAATAATGCTAATAGTAAACGTAAATCTCACCTGCCATCTGGCTCTGTAATTCGCGAGATACGACTTCAAGTTCTCTCTAGCTCTCTTCATATGTCCCGCTTTGGCACCATCGGGAGGACCTTCCAATATCCATTGGTGATTTAAAGCAGCAGTCGAACTCATGCGCTTTTTAGGTTGTAGCACCAGTAAATGGTCGACAAAATCTTTCGCTAAATCTGATATTTCCACGAAGTCAGATTCGGAATAATTATAGTTGGCTCTTGTTATATTTGCTGATCTCTGCACCCATGTATCGCCACTAAAGGGCATCACCCCCGAGAGTCTGAAAAAAATTGAATGTGTAGTAAGTAATAATAATAATAATAATAATATCTATGGACGCTTCACACCATGTCAGTCTGGCCCCGTGCTAAGTACCTAAAGGACTTGTGTTACAGGTACCAGACAACGGAAATATATTTAATACTTTTATACTATACATATATTTAAGATTTTTATTATATCATACACATATTTAATACACATCCAGACCCGGGAACATTGAAAACTTTTTGTTCCGTCGGCGGGATTCGAACGCGCGACCCCCGGCTTGAGCTACCAACGCGCTCACCACTGAGCCACAGAGGTCATCATAAGTAAGTAATAATAATAAAATATTGTCAAATTTTCTTGAGTCCGATGTAGATTGATTCATACGTGCAAAGCTTTTTATGACACTTCAAATTTCGCAACCAGCAACAATGACTAGTAAAGAAATATATAATTAGTACTCACAACATGTATGTAACTACTCCTAAGCTCCACATGTCACAGGCTAGCGTGAGTTGCTCGAAGTTCAACACCTCCGGAGCGACGTAGTCTTTGGTCCCATAAATTGCTCTAGTTTTGTGGCCATCACTTAAGACCCTCGCCAATCCAAAGTCTATTATTTTCACTTGTCTCGAGTTAGGACTGAGACAGATTATATTCTCTGGTTTGAGGTCTAAGTGGGCTATTTCTAAGTTATGTAAATATTGCAGCGCCTCACATATTTGTTTAACATAGGGAACTACATCCACTTCTTTTATGTGCTCCTCTTCTACTATTCGATCAAACAGTTCGCCTCCCCATAAGCTGAAATTATAACCAGCAGAAATTATATAAATCGCTTCAATGTAAATATTTTTTGCAAAACATTTCTTAAAATATTTATTGTAGTTTACTGAATCATAGTACAGTTTGACACTTACTAGTCCATCACTAGAACAAAAGCTTCTTTGGAAACAAAAGTATCAATGAGTTCAACAAGTTTGGAATGGTTGAGATTTCTCATTATTTGAAATTCCCTTAGCGCTGTATCCCTTTTCTTCTGCGTTCTAGTTTTCAAAAATTTTGCAGCGTAAAAATCGTCTCTTTTGTCCTTTACAAGGACTACGCTGCCGAAAGCACCACATCCAATCATATCTCCTGTTTTTGTATACAACGATGCAAATTCTTCCATTGGCCTAATATCAACTTCTTTTTTATTTAATATCAACTCTTTTGTAGCGGGACCTACAATCACATAAAATATTTTGTAATGTTGTTATTAATAAAAGAGTTTTTGTATAACTTAGACCAAATTTCACCAACGTCTATTAGTGTTAACAGCTTGTTAAAATGTCATGTCCTCTAGAAGACATGACATATTTGTAACAAGCTGTTTTACATGAATGAAAGAGCTCTTTCATCCATATGAAAAACGAAAGAGGTAACGTGATACTAATGCTATATTTTGTACAATATACTGAATTCTCATCGCATTCACTTCCCAATTATATTTGTACAAGTACTTACTTATTGAAACTCTATATTCACTGGAATCGCTAGCGTCAATGGCCATAATTCTAAAATTCATAAGTTGTTCTAAAGGAGGATCTTTTAGATCGAACATGGGCATACTAGAAACGCCGGCTTTGACGAAATCGTTATCCGACTGACTAAATTCAATAACGTACCATTTTGTCTTGATATTACTATAGCAATTCCTGTTGAACAAAATATTTAAATGTCCATCATTAAAACTTATCATTATGACAATATTAATAATAATTAATTATCATTGAAGTTTGCAAAAAAAAAAAGTCCAAACAATTATAGATATTAACTCTATCACCATCTTAAACAGGCGATTTCTTGGTGGGACATAGGACATAGGTTATTTTTTATGGTGAGAAAAAAAATGTACCGCCTTCGCAGGATTTCTTTTAGTTTAGATATTATTATACTACTAACTCAGTTTACTTTTCCTTGAATTTTGATTTTATAAATATCATTAACTTACCATTCAATGTTAAACGACTTGGAAATATCGTTACCGTTAATTGTATTATGTAAACTTTCCCGAATACTTAAATCTTTCACAAAATCGCTTTTGCTCCAAGTGTCGAAATAGAAGCAGGTTTCATCAAGTCTAAAATATTATTAGGAAATAATATTTGAAAATAATATTTTTATTAAATAAATACTTAAAAAAAACAAGGGAATATAACTCTACCTGCAGCATGTTATTTGGAAGAGACTGTCATTGTTATCTTGATGTGTTCCATTTGTATAAATCTATAAAAAATTAAATGATAATTCATAAATATTCATTGCTCACTATTCACTAATTAACGGTTCCTATCTATTGCTAAACACAAAAGTATCATTTTGCATAGCAGTAAGTAAGTATATTAAATTACGATCGCAAAAATAATTTTAAAAGAATTAAAAAAAAATTGTACGCAACTTGTATCTATTAACAAAGTATCATAATATTAAACTGTTATAGGTAGTAGCCAAAGTACACAGTATATCTAAATCAAGTTTGAATCAATACAACATTATTCGCCAAAGCAATCCAGAAAACGTGTCACTTTGCTATAGCCTGATTGAAAGCAACTAGCATTTAATAGTAACGCATATTTGTAGAGGCGTCATTAACTCACCGATCCATTAGTGTGTGAACCATTCTCAATTGATTTTTCATTTCTAACCGGAATGATTACACTTGAATCGAAACTGTATATCGATAACTTATGCAACGAATCACAACATTCCTTTTCTTGATCCAAATAAACACCTGGTACGATGACCAAATTCGAAGATGTTTTGTTAACTAAAACACGTTTGCGATTCGGCAGCGACATGTGAAGCTCGCATATTACTTCGCCTGCCATCCCCGGCTCAACTTGTTTTATGAAGAAGAAGAATTCTCCACCTCTGCTAAAAACCTGAAATTATGTGGTTTAGAATTATGTTTCATGATTTATGAAATCTTCAAGCAATTCCGCTTGATAGGCAAAATTTATCATAATTTAAAAACTAATAATTTTTTTTACATTAAAACGATGGTTTGTACGTTCCACTCTATAATGTCCAATGTACCAAACAACATAGTAATAACGCATGTCTTGTAGATCAAAGGAACAAGTGAAAAGTACTCTGGATCCAATATATGTCATTGCTGACATCAGCGATTTCTTTACTCTTACCGGCGAAAGTGAATCGCTTGGTGACTCTGAAAATGAGGACAAATTAGAGTAAACTGTTCATTATTCAATGTGCTATTGCATAAAATTCAGTTACTGTTACCATTCATGTTATTATTTTGCAAATAAATAATTGTCTTTCGAAACTTTTGACTCATAATATTATTTTTTTTGACTCATAATACTGTCATAATAATATTCAATACTTACTATTAACTGTTAAATAACAAGAAGATGTATCAGTCACATCGGTCAGTTTGTTTTCTAAATTAAGGGTATACTCCCCTGTATCGAGTAGGTTGGGTTTGAGAAATCTTAGTGATATATATTCATTGTTATATATTTCTTGCACGACGTCCTCGTTACTTCTTAAAGTTTCCTCAAAAGGTTTTCCCTTTTTTAACCATTTAATTGATGTATTATTATCAATAATAGCTTTACAAGTCAGTCTTATTTCTTCTCCTATATTTGTTTCTATTTCGTCCACCATCGGGTCAATAATACGAGGTACGACGTCACAGCTATTCCTCACTTTTAAATCTGTGTCAATTACGACAACACTTGCAAAACTGGATGCGGCGCCATGTTTTGTTTTTGATATGACTTGATAAACACCTGTGTCGGTCTCGCAAGCACATAATATAGATAGAGACGTAGTCTTCGTGTCGTTAAGAAATATTGTTCTTTCATTTTGAACAATGAGCTGATTACTTCTATACCATTGGCATTCGTCAACGACATCTGTAAACTTCGCTTCCAATTCTATTGTTTCACCGACTCGTACTCGCGTGTGCAGCAAATGTTTTTCTACCAAACGATTGTTGGTGTGAGGATTCATATAAATGACCTCATTGTTATTGTTGACTGAATTCTTTATCGGTCTCACATATAAATTTGCATATGAATAAACCTTACTACCATTTCTCTCCAACAAGAGAAAATAAACACCTGCATCTTCTATGCTCGCTGATATTATTTCTAATCGATACCACGATCCATTCGCTGTGGCTTTTACTGTGGGTCTGGATTTAATACATTTGCCGTTTTTGTACCATTTGTACGAACTATACTTTGGGGATTTGCCACTTAATTTGCATTCAAAAACAACGCATGAGCATTCGTCTGCAATAATATCCTCTAATTCTTCGTCTATTTGTATTGGTGCATCTGGTGAATTATTTGCTTCATTTGTCATTTTAGTTCTACGGGCCTGATCGAATTTAGGACGTTGCGTGGTCTTCCAGAATATGAAGTAAACTTATCTGCAAATAAGTAAAACAGTACTTTAGTCTAAAGACTAACCGCCGTAATCAGAGACGTTTAATTACAATTAACCTTCAATTTAATGAAGAGTTTGACAGATAATGTATGGGGCTTATGTCAAAATTTTGAATTATAGTTTGTGCGTTTTATGATGATATGCGTGACACATTATAATTGACAATAGTAGGGAAGTTACCTAACAAAAATTAATCGATAATTTAAAAATATCGAATCACTTCGTAAAGGAATTGCAATCGAAATTATCGATTTCGTACTGACATTTTAGTAGTGCCGGCGATTTAAGATAGGCGCCCTTTTTTATCGATTTGATTTCGATTCAACAGAGTCAATCTCTATTGACATAAGTTTCGTTTCATGCATCTTACATTTTTGAAATGTTTTCGTAACTATAATTTTATACTCCTATTTCACAGTTAATATTTATAATTTTATATTAATAAGTTAGCATTTAGCAACTTTTCATTTTTATTCATTTACAATTATAGGAAACATTTGTTTTTGTAGATGGAATATAATTTATTCCATTTTGATTTTTTTTTGTTTTCTTGTAAAAAAAAACCCGTAGCAAGGAATATGAAAACTGTCACCCATATCATCTTAAAACGCACAAACTATAATTGCATTTAAGTAATTAATGTTCCACTCTGAGTGCGGCAGTTAATCTACAATTAGTATCAATAAAGTTAATGAATATTTCGATAGCTGCGTTACTTGCGTTTAAAGTTAAATCCAGGGAACCGTATATTTTTCGCGATGTGCCATATCCTGCCTCGCGGTTTACGAATACAACTCCTTGTGCCAGATTTTTCCGAAACTAGTCAGATATTTTACAAATTCAGACTTCAGAACCTAACATGGCATACATTAATGTAACCAATCAAATCTTGTCTACTTATTTATTTAATTTATTTATTAATCAAGTACGAAGCGTGCAGTACCTTCAGATAAAATATATCAAATAACGTCTCTTTTACAAACTCTATCGTGATATTAGCTGACTAAAGTGCGCTAGTAAATAGCGATTGGTAAATACCAAAAACCAGTCTGAGATTTAAGCATCACTATTCAATGTGTGTCATGAGTCACTCGTTGTATAAGGCCGTGCAAGGTGACGTACACAGACGCTGGGCAACTCCAAAATACACGTACGGCCTCACACACCCTATCATAATAAACACGTTCACGATGTCTACCTTTGAACCTTATCGTTATAGTGATAGGGTCGAAATCTGGCTCACACTTTGTCAACTGTACAGTGTACATGTAATCACTAGTTTCGTTCTCGGGTGCGCCTGAATGTACTTACAGATCATATCGCACTAAAAGAACATAATTATGTTAATTTAAAAATTACTGACGATTGTACGCTGCATTATGTAAATGGAACTACTTATCTTCTTAAATAACGAAAATTTTTCAGCTAAGTATTTATGATATTTCAAAGTGCTGATGGCGTACCTACATGTTTTAGCCTGAAGCCCGATGTCTGTTTTCTTTTTTTAAAGAATTGAATGATCGGTTATTATTTTGTTGGCCAATTAAAAGCGCAAGTATATAGATAAACTACAGCCAAAAATATTAGAAATTAAGGATACATTGTTTCAAAATTTTCAAATAGTGTAAGTTACATAGTGTAAATAGTAATGAAACCTAAAACAACTTGTAAAGCAATACGGGTATATATTTAAAAACCTTATCCTTATCTAAATAATAATATTATGTTGTTCACCAAAACACGTAAACCACAGTATTAAATGAAAATAATAAAATATGAAACATAATATAAAAGGTTAGGGCAATTAAATAAAAGATCTAACTACACAAAACATACGTTAGGTATACTACCGAATATTTATTTTTATTACAAAATAATCATTGGAGTTTATGTAGCTGTGCTTAATAAAATGGAAGGCAAATTAGACAATTAGAATAATAATGAAAAACTAGAGGGAACAGAAGACAACCCCTAACAAGGTATCAATACCTTGTTAGTTGTTAGGGGTAAGTTTCATTAATTTCGTTAGGAATTTTTAAGGATTTTTAAACCACTCCTACAGGTGGGATTTCGTAAGATTTTAGATTTTCCCCAACTATTTAGGATTTTAAATATTCCAAGTTATTATATTATAATTTATTATTAAGCTTTTTATTATCCCTAAATACAAGTTTTTTCATTAGTTTACTTTTTTTCTTTTAATATATACTTTAATCTATATAAGGACCGCCTATGACGGTAAAAGCCTCCTCCAAATTTTGCAATTTTTTTCTCTCTCGAGCCAGTCTCATCCATAGGACTCCAGCTACTTCTATGATGTCGGCTTTCCACCTATTGGCTGGCCTATCACGCCTTCTGGTTAAACAAAACCAGCTCCCATATCCAGCCATACATAGGGCTCCAGTTAGTCACAGCCTGTGTCCATCTCTCATCTCTCGTTCTTTGAATATGGCCTGCCCATTTCCATTTCATGGATAGTATTTGTTTAACAACGTCTCTGGCCTTTGTTTTTTTCCTAATGATTGTGCTCTTATCTTTAAGTTTTATTAAATACCCATAAAATTATTTTTATACCCATAAAGCTTCTTTCAATACCTCTTTGACAGGACTTTATTGTTTATTTGTGATTTTTTCAATGACCAGGTTTGACTTCCATATGTTAAGCAAGGTGTTAGGCAGATGTTCATGGCTTTGGCTTTTAGTATGGTTTTATTGGTATTTTTCCTTTGAACAATTCCTTCACTGACCAGTATTTGTTCCAAATTATTTTTATTCTCCGTTCAATTTCTTTTCTATCAGTACCGGAATTGAAAGAAATAATATGGGATAGATATCCATAGTCTTCTACATACTCTACTGGCTCTGACTCAATAAATATTTGTTTCTTGTATCGGTTTGTCATTATTTTTGTCTTGTCTTTGTTTACTTGTAGTCCTACAACCTTGCTATGTTGGCAGAGAGATGTTAGCACATCTTGCAATTGTTCCGGGTTCCATTTTTTTCCTAATCTAAGCTCTGAAAATTGGATTCTAGAACTGCTAGAAAAAGCTTTGATAGAGGTCTCCCTGTGTTACACCCCGCTCTATTTGAAATGTTGGTCCTTTTATGTCTAGTCGTACTCGCGACTTGCTGTTTATATATATATATATATATATATATATATATATATATATATATATATATATATATATATATATATATTTCCACCCCGGAGTTGATATTGCGTCCTACATGGCGGTTTTTACCGATGATATTGCGTCCGACTGACTTGCTGCATCCTGTATACGGACGCAAGATTGACCATCTCTCAAATTCAGCCAGAAGTAGTGTTAAGGTTAGTACAATGGCTGGGTGAAATATTGGCATGGACGTTGTTTTGTCACCGGAGTGCTTTTCGGCGTATTTCTTAGTTCCGCTATTTGGCGCGCGAATTTTGGAGGTCGCTACTGTGCGCCGTATATCGGTGGCGTATATTCGATACTTTGTTTACGTATAACACGCCGATAATGTGGATTCCTGTATATAATAAAGTTTTTATCAATTCTAATGTGTGATTTAATTACGTCCCACAAAACGACATCGTCCCAGACGAGACGCGGGGGTGACAGAGGCGAGGGGGCGGAGTTCGCACGCGACATGCAAGGACATGTTTTTGTTTATATTTTTTGCCGGCCAGCGCGGACGTAATGACGCTTGTGGTATAAATATTGTGTAGTGGGGCGAATATTTGAGAGAGACTAAATTCATGTCTTCAAAGTTGGGTTCACAACGCCTTCGTAAATTTGATGTAACATTACACATTTCAATGTCTAATTAACTTACAAAAATGCTGCTAAAACTATTTGAAAGTAGAGTTAATATTTCAAAAGTTATTATAAAAAAAAGTACCAAATTATGAAATTTTTGCGTGTCGTTTCGATACTGCCGCTTACAATTTATTATTTATAAAAAAAATGAGCTAGAAAGGATTAAAAATTTAATGTTAATTTGAAGATAAAGAAGAGAAGAATCCGATACCAATAAATAACACATCAACTTACATTAAATAACTAAAAATTATATTTTTAAAATGTTCATAAAATTCGCGTCATTGTCCTGCGCATTGTTTGTTTTGAATGCCTTGCCGATATACTCAACGTGACGGGTTGAAACCTATTTTGCGATAAAATCTGCTGGCTCACTTTATTTGATCGCAGTGCTTTGGTGTGGATAGAGGTCTTCGTTTTATGCTCTCTCTCTTTGAAATACGTTCTACAAAAATTTCCAAATAAGACGTCATCTACATTTCTCGATGTGTGCCAACATTTGTCTGTTTTTCACTACTTTTTTATACCAAGTTATAAAGGCCCGCAACATTTCTAAGTTCTTAATAATTTTCTTTATATCAATACTTAATTATAAACGAATTTAGTGAATTCCTCATTTTCCTGAACGTCTTTTTCCTGAATAGCCCTAAAAACATAATGACGATCATTCAGAATAATGATCAAATCTGTAACTGTATTTCAGGAAAACAGGAACAAATATATCGAATCGATGCAATGTCGATATTACAATTAGGTAGTTATTTGACACATTTTCGAAAAATAGTAGTAGAATAGTAAGAAAAGTAGTAAAAATGTTATCTACACTTCAATATTATAAAGCAGGAGAGGTTGTTTGTTTGTTTGAACGCGTTAATCTCAGGAACTACTAGTCCGATTTGAAAAATTCTTTCAGTGTTAGATAGCCCATTTATCGAGGAAGGCTATAAGCAATATTTTATCACGCTAAGAATAATAGAAGCGAAGAAATAGAGGAAAATGTGGAAAAAACGGAGGGAAATTATTTGAAAGGGCTTATTTGAATGCGCTTATCTCAGGAACTACTGGTCCGATTTGAAAAATTCTTTCAGTGTTAGATTATCGTGTCAATGGTTGTCGTGATTGATGTAGATCATTTTTTTTTTAAAAGAAGTGATTTTAAAAACTATTTTAAAGACAAAATAAAATGGCCTTGGCCGTCGACCCATTTTGTAATACAAAAAAAAATGTTTTAATTGTGGTGCAACGACCAAGAATAATATCAATATTATTACAAATAATTTTGTTCTACCTATGAAACGAAAGAACATAAAATCGCTTTATAAATCTTCATTTTTCTGGTGCAGCATATTTATTTACAAATAAATATGCAATTTACGAGCATTATCCTGACGTCCAGTGTCCTGTTTGTTGTTGAACTGTTTATATACTTACCTGTCTAAAAGTATTTTGGATCGATTGTATTAACTACTATGTCCCTACCTACATACCTACGTATATGATTTTCTTTGATAAGTACTTACCCATTGTATATTTTAAACAAAAGCCCATCAGTGACTGAGTTTAGACTGCGAATTGGGTTGGGACTAATGTATTTTTAAATATCTATACTTACTAATATTGTAGCGACGAAATATTTAATCGTTTGCTTATTACTATTTAACTTACGAGTTACGAGACTACTGAACCAACTTAAATAATTCTTTCGCAATAGCGAAAGAATTATTTAAGAAAGAATTTCTAATAAGAAAGCCACGGTAATGAGAAAATAGCCCAAACAAGTGCATCGAAACTCAACGTCAAGTGGTTACCGGGTCATGGGCTAGGCTGTACACTGTACAGTGTTCTGAGATTTTTTTTTTAATCTTGACTTTCTACATTCATAAATCGACACCCTTGACAAGATTTATAGTAACTGTGATGGCATACTTATAATAATAATAATGTACTTTTATTCAGCTCGATAACATAAAAACCTTAATCTAGACAATTACAACATGCAAATTATTTTATTTTCAATGGTTTTTTATATTAGAATGTTAAGATCGCAACCGGCAGCTTAACTAGGTTACAGTATAACCTGTGTTAAAGCCACCGGACCCTTTCCCAACTACTGATCGCATATCGCTGATTTTACATTTCAGGCAATTAAAATTAGATTACAAATCAAATCAATGTTTAAAATTAATCAAACTTGATACAATAAACGGGGGCGGTGGTTACTCGCGTCCGTAGGAATTACCTTTTACTAACCTACACGTGTCCCCCGGGTGGTGCTAAACGAGTAACAACGCCGAGTCTCAGGCGGCGGATATGATAACCTGACTCCTAGGCAGTAGTGGCCTTGAGGACTAAATACCCTCGAAAAGTCTAGCGCGGAAAGCAACGGGAAACTACCGCGACTATAATCCCAAGAAAACCACCATGATTAAGAACGCCACCAGAGATAATATGATGTCATGCGACCCGACTAACGCTCGGCGCCAGCTTGGTTCCGGGCCGACTGGTGTGAAATTGGCTACCGGCTGCAGTTGGAAACATAACATCTTACTCTAGCAAACTAACACCCAAGGGAAGGGCAATAACAATAGGAACCTGGAATGTCCGTGGACTTTTAAGGCCAGGAAAAATCGAAGTTGTTGAAGCGGAGATGGAGCGCTGTAATCTGGCTATACTAGGATTGAGTGAGACCCATGTCAAAGATAACGGATACCACATCACACCTGAAGGAAATATGGTAATCTACTCTGACAGACAAGACAATAGTTTTAGTGGTGTGGGCTTCATAGTTGCTAGCTGGCTACGAGACAAGGTATTGGGGTATAATACCATCAACAATAGAATTATATCCTTAAAAATTTCAGCCCATCCACACCCAATTAACTTTGTACAGGTCTATGCGCCGACCACTGCAGCCACCGAAGAAGAGATGGAGGAATTTTACCACGAGCTAGAATTAACCTGCAAAGCGTTACCAAAGAAGGAATGTACTATCATCCTGGGAGACTTTAATGCTAAGATAGGGCACACTGATAATGATCAACACCTAAGGAATGTTATTGGGGAATACGGCTTAGGAGCCCGCAACAGTCGAGGTGAGATGTTGTTAGAGTTTTGCATTGAAAAAGGACTATTCGTAACTAACACGACATATAAACAACATCCAAGACGCTTATGGACATGGCGATCGCCAACAGGTCATAAAAATCAGATTGACTTAATATTAATCAGCAGCAGATGGAAGTCGTGCATAACTTTCTCAAAGACTTTTCCGGGTGCAGATTGTGGCAGCGACCATCAGCTGTTAATAGCTCAATACAGAGTCCGCCTCAAAGTAGTTTCAAAGCCTCCACCATCCAAAAATATTCTTCTAACACAAGAAGCGAAAGCTTTTGAGGACACACTACAAACTCGACTGGACAGTGAAACGTATTGCCCATTTGACTCAGCCAATACATCATGGAATCAGCTTAAGGCCGTATTAGAAGAGACAACTAGAACAATCACAAATGGACGGAAAGTAAAACACCCTAGATCTGAGTGGATGACCACTTGGGAGGCAATCGCACAAAGAAAGGCTCTAAAGACTGGAGGAATTCGTTCAAAGGAAGAACAACAGCGATACTCTGAACTTGACTCACTAGTACAGCGTCTCTGTAGACATGACAAGAATGCATATATCAATTCTATATGTAGAGATATACAAACACACTCTGATACCCTACATCCAAGAGACATGTTCCAAAAGGTAAAAATTCTCACACGGGAACGAAAATCAAAATCTTGGAACATAGAAGATGAAAAGGGTAACCTGATTTTAGACAAGAACCAAGTGATGACAAGATGGAGGAACTACTGCCAAGACCTGTACAAATATGACGCTGATGAACCTGACACTAGATTAGATTTTACAGATAAAGAACCCGACATCGTTCTCCATGAAGTAGAAGCAGCTATAAATAAGCTCAAAACAAAAGCTTGCGGTGGAGATGGTATACAGGCACAAGTGCTTAAGAGCTTGGGTAAGTGTGGAATCAGAGTAATGCATTCAATATGTCTTAAAGTATGGAGAACAGGACAGTGGCCAGACGATTGGACAGAATCTCTCGTGATACCACTACATAAGAAAGGGTCGACTAAAAAGTGTGGAAATTATCGGACCATCTCACTAATTTCACACGCCAGTAAGATTCTTCTCCATGTTATAAACAACAGATTGGCACACTATATAACTAGGCACACCTTGGGAGTAGGATGGCTTCTTGCAAGGCTACTTCTTCATTATTATAGGACTTACAATTATGTATGTGGATATTGTATATAATATTTAGTTACAAAATTGTAAACTTTATTTTAAAAGATTAATTTTTTTCTCACTTTTTTTGGTAAAAAAGTGGGCCCCGTGCGAGTTTCTTACGCCGGTTCTTCTCGCCGGGTTAGTTCCCGAACCGGTGGTAGGCATCATGTAGGACTTTCTGAAAACATTTATTTTAAATTTATTCAGAAATAAAACAATTTTGATTTGATTTGATTTGATTAGATATCCAAAGAGCAGGTGGGATTCGTAAAGGGCAGGGGTACCCGAGAACAAATCCTAAACATCCGTCAGCTGATAGAAAAGAGCAGAGAATTCAATGTCCCAATAGTACTCTGTTTTGTGAATTACGCTAAGGCCTTTGACTGCATCGTCTGGTCCAAAATGCTGGAGGTGATGAGAGAGTTGGGCGTCCCCGATCATCTCATATTTTTGGTACAAAACCTCTATCTGGAAGGTCGATCAAGGGTGCGATTAGACAATGATCTGTCAGAGCCGTTTGCTACAGAGCGTGGTGTCAGACAGGGTTGCATCCTCTCTCCACAGCTGTTCAACCTCGTAGGCGAATATATAATGCGTCGAGTGTTGGAAGATTGGGAGGATGGTATTAAAATTAACGGATACCTTCTCAACAACCTAAGGTTCGCTGACGACACCACGCTTATAAGTACTTGCGAAGTGAAACTTGCTGAACTTCTAGCGCGGCTCGAAAAGATTAGTCGAGACTTTGGCCTCCAAATCAATCGCAATAAAACCAAACTGATGTACGTCGATAAGCTGAACCAAATACAAAAGACATCCTTACTACAAGATCTCCAACCCGTAGAGGAGTTTGTCTACCTGGGATCGTTGATTAGCAACAATGGTAACTGCGAGAGGGAGGTTGTCCGACGGGCTCAGATGGCTAAATCTGCGGTTGGGCGCTTAGAAAAGATATGGAAGAATAAGAACATCTATCGTAGCACAAAAATAACACTAATGCGTTCCCTAATCTTTTCAATATTTTTATATGCCTCCGAGACATGGACACTAAAAGCACGTACTCGAGCTAAGATTGACGCTTTTGAAATGTGGTGCTGGCGTAAAATGCTCGGCATCCCTTGGACCGCACACCGGACCAACACGTCTATACTTCAGCAACTCAAAATTACCACCCGCCTGTCCACGCTTTGTCTACAACGATCACTTGCCTTTTTTGGCCACATAGCCCGCTGGGAGCCTAATAATCTTGAGAGTCTCATACTAGCTGGGCAATTAGAGGGGAAAAGGGGCAGAGGCAGAGTGGCTACACGATGGACAGACGCGATTGTCAAGGCTGCTGACTGCACGTTCCAGGAGGCATTTCATCAGGCCAAAAATAGAGACAAGTGGAGAGCCCTATCCCAAAAAGCAAATTTTGGTGGTCACGTCCCTCAGCCATGAGGATACGACTAGGAAGAAGAAGATACAATAAACAATACAAAAAACGATCGAAACGATCTACATCAATCACGACAACCATGATTGACTATGACTATCACAGCACAGAACGCAACGTCGCGTCGTGTTTGCTTACGCGCGCGCGTTAACCAACTACTTACGAAAAAATTTATTATTATTGTGAACTTGTATTATAATCAAATACCGTCCTCTTTTTGTACAAAACAAATAAACAGAAATAATAGGTACGATTATAGATAATAACCATAATTTAAATTTACAAACAAAGTATATATATTGTTGTGTAATTTTTGTGTAGTTGTGTAATTTTTTGAGATTTTGGACTGTTTTATCTTATTTTTGATAGGTACGTTAATAATTTTTTAAACGTTTTTATTTTTCTTTTCGACGCCTAAAGGGCCTTTTTTTGAGACTTTGTACTGACAGGTATGTCTGATATGTGATTCTTCAGGTTAATATTGTTCTAAGCATTTTTGTTTTATTTTTTTAACGCCTAAACGGCTAATAACGAATTTCAATTTGTTAAATTTTATCAACTTGTCACGTGGGCAGAGCCACGATTGAAAACTAGTATTGCTTACATACACAAGTTAACTATAGTCAATGTCACAGTAAATTAGCCTCTCAACTGGTCGTTCTTAAAATTGTTAATTTCTTAAATTACTTTTATGTTCCTATTTCGGTGTATTTGATTTGTCCGACACTTTGATTATTATGACTATGGGTTTATTATTGTACCTACTTGATTTTAAACAATAAAACTTAAAAATACCTACTACCGAAACAATTGTTTTATTTTGTGTTCATACTTAAGTTCAGAAGAAACACGCTCACATAAATAAAATGCTCCCACATCATATCTATCATAATTATCCTTAATATTTTTTAGTTAGCCTAGCGGACTTACCTAATTATAATTTTAAATTTAATTAATCTATGTAATATAGGGATAACTTGTTTTTAATGTCTGTTATGTACTCCAAGTTATAGAAATAAGTATTTCATTTTAATCGACTTCATAAAGAGGGATGATTCTCTATTCATACATACATATCGTCACTCCTGTCCCTCATTGGGGTAGACAGAGACCACATCACGCAATGAATTTATTGGGATCTATTATATAGGTACCTATGTATGTATCGATATAACATATAAGGTTAGGAGGAAGCAACAAACTCAACAGTTTATGGCATACATAAAAAAATAATATACGGTACCGATATAATCTCAAATATAGTAAGGAGTCATTTAATTAGTAGAATGCATGGAATTAATATAGTACAATATACGGTATCAATATAACCATACATTTAAATGGATGTAGGAAAAACGATTAAATGCATGGAACGAATACAAAAATATACAATGTTTCACATGATTTCCATCGAGAACGGAAGCAAAAAACCAGCGAGAAATATTTGAAATTGAATACCTAATTTTCGTACGTAAACAAAATTTCTCGTCGACAATAGAATTCACATGACAGCAATGTAACTATATTCGCACGAATAACAATTAAAAAGTCATTGGGAATGGTAGACGCCATAGGGTTCGACTTTGAAAAGACGCAACAAGTCTTCGGCGATTTAAATATATATATATATATATATATATATATATATATATATATATATATATATATATATATATATATTTAATTAATTCTGTATAGGTCCGTTCTATACCTTGTTTTCTAAGAGCCTGCCAGATAGAGTTGTGTGATATAGAGTCGAAGGCTTTTGAGTAATCTATATATTATGCTATGTAGATTGGGAGGTCATACTCTATATATCTTCCAATTAACTCTTTTAGGGTGTGTATGTGATCTATGGTTGAAAAATTTTTCATGAAGCCCGCTTGTTCAATGGGTTGATTTTCGTCAATGGTTCTAGTAAGGCCTCTTAGTAGAATTGTAGAGAATACTTTGTAAATACAGGATATCAAACGAATAGGTCTGTAGTTTGTTATTTTCTTGGAATCTCCTTTTTTTATACAGTAAAAATTTTAAGATATATATTATATTAAGTATAATATAATAATATATTATAATGTTTTACACGACCGGTTTCGAAAAATCATTCTCAGGTGTAGAATTTATTAATAGTGAAGTCACTGCAACGAAATCACTCAACTCTCATATTTCGAGATCTTCAGGATACACAATTACACATAATACCTTTAGCTAGATTTTTAATAGTATAGTTTCGCTACTATCGTGACTAATTGACATTGTAGTAGCAAAAACAGGACTACGAGAGATTATGTCTGTTGATAGACTTATAAGGTAAATAAATGTTGGGTAATAGGAATTCTTTTGAAATGTATGGTTGCGTAAGTATTTTTGGTAAACAGAGTTAGATGTTACCTTGACTTGTAGAGCAATATAATTTGCATTATTTTCTTTTAGTCTGGTTACCCATAACACAGTATATTGTAATAGTAAAGAGCACAAAGTACAAACATTACACTTTTTCTTTTATGTAGCTTAATTTTCGCATAATCCTTTGTCTAATTCAACAATAACCCATTAACTCCATAAACTAACATTTACAGCCTATTGTTTTCTGTTTAAAAATTTACAGATTTACTGCAATCCTAGATCCACATCTCTAAATGGGTGTGAGGCATTGATTCATCATTGAAGTATGTTATAACAAGTTTAGCATACGCTTTTAATGCAGGTCTATTTCTATTTACTTTTCCTAATTAGGACTGTAGATTGCTATTAAAGCATAGAGTCGTACACCGAGAGACATTTAAGATTACCTACGTCGTTATTTAATGAAGACTTTGACAGAAAATGCGTGGACTCTATGTCAAAACCTTCAGAAGTCATTAAAGTCTCCGAGTGCGGTCTATAATAGTGACAACACTGGATAATGAGTTTAGTGATGCGTTCACATGTGTAAGCACTATAAATTATCATTAGACACCAAAAATCCCAAAAACATTTACGAGTAATAATAACAATATTATAAGCTCCCAAAAAATCTTCCGGTGATTACCTAATTGCAACTCCTTTGACTACGAATAATCCAAACCTCTGAATAAGAACTTAATTATCTTCTTTGACCCAAACTATGAGGACGTTTTTTTGTTTTGTTATTCCTTAAAGTTCAAATATTCATAAAAATTTGGACTCTTTTGCAGTGACTGATGAATGATTATAGTTATAAATGAGACCCGCGTATGCTTTAGTGATAAAAGAGCAAAGAGCTAATAAAGCTTATCTCGTTCGAAATCATGAGATAGTATCGCTAAGCGACATTATGCAGTTTTTGTAATCTCATATTACTGTATGTGTAACATATCTGGACTTTTTTGGAGCGTTTAATGTGCATGTTGGACCTACATTATTTATATTATACCATTTGTGACATAGTCTGTTATGGGGCGAAATGAGCACACTAGTTTTGGTTCATTACTCGTTGTGTGGCTTTCCAAAGCAAATTGTATCAAAACAACGACGGGCGGTCCGTGATACTGTCGAATTCTTAATTTTATAGTTTTTACTGCTTTTAGAGTTCCAAAGCTACTTTAAAAAATACGTATAAAACATTATCCAGTAAACAGTTTCAGTTTTTTACTATCCAATCAATTATGAATTAACTGAATGCTTATATAAAAGTGCAGCATCAAAAATCTTACTATGCAGCAGTGCAGCAGTTCATTTCTTTGTGTGTCTGACTGTTTGTATGTCTATTACTCACAGTCACATCCACGGAGGTTATATCACACTGTCTATTACCTCCTCACGCCCAAATCGCTGAACCGGTTTTGCTGAAATTTGGTATGGAGATACTATTGAGTCTCGGGAAAGGACATAGGATACTTTTTGTCCCGAAAAAATGTACTGTTCCCGCACGACAAACGAATTTTGGCGCAACTGAGTCTTCTAGTACCTACTTTATACTTCATACAAAGTTATGTAGAGCTCTAGATTTCCAATGTAGAGATAGTTATTAAAGGCAAGGTGTGGATTCTGGTTGATTGCGTGCGCCATTAAAATACAGTTTCGTGGAACGAAGTTTACAAATATGACTTTAATAACCATTAACACTTCAATCTTGTTTGATACGGCAATAATCATATTTCATAGTAGGTACTGACTAACAGCTGTAATAATTTGCCGCCACATCCATACTCGTATTTATCGGGGATGAATGATAGAATATTTCCCGGCAACCATTTTTTAAAAACATCGCAGGCACATATTATGGTGCCTTATGTATAATTGACGACCTTTGATTAAGAACTATTTTGCTACAAATTATTTTAAATAATGAGAAGGATGTCTTCAGTTTGCTATGTTAACCCTGCCCACCCAAACTTAACTAATCTAGTAGTTTATTTAGGATCGTCACGAACGCAATTAGTTTAAAATTAGGTTTTCTACGATATTTAAATGTTATTTAGCTTATTAGGTCTCGGAACATTCTTGGTCTACACAGACCTTTTTGCAATTACACCACGCGCACGGTCAGTCAAATAGCTGTACATATACGGATAGTGGTGACAGAAATCGTACGGCCTTTGCTTGTACGCTATATCTACTCGTATTGCTATGGCTCATCTAACTTAAATTATAGTTTGTTTAGGTTAAAAGTTGTTTTCGGGACTATAAGTTGAAAACTATTGCATACAACTATGATTGTTTACCTATTTGGAGAAATAGGTAAATAATCAGTAAACTTATACGTTACTTAAACCTAGTAATAATATATTAATACAACTAGGTTTATATGATATGTTATAGTAACACAACTAAATAGTTTATGTAATAAGTCTAAGAACGAACTGCTTTCCAAAATATTCAAATCCAAAATAATACTTATATATTTGTAACGTATGTAACACACACATAGATACAAGCTGTACAATAAGTATACTTAATCTATACAAAGAAGAACGATCATTCAATGTCCATTTGACAGCAACAGCTATACCTACTCTATAGTCTATAGCTTCACGAACTACACGACTTTTTCTTTGTATTCCTCTGTCCTCAACGCTCTACTGACTACTCTACAGTACCTATATAATATATACCCACTGTGGAAATGTCGTTATGATGGATGAAAAATGTATCTCCTATTGAAAAACATACGAGGAAAGCTGACGTGAATGACAAGAATAATAAATATCACCAAAAACATATTATCTCCTGCTAAAGTCCGGTCGGGGAGCACGTTGACTAATCGGCAATCGCTAGTTATCTCCTTCACTCCTAATGTCTTCTTCACTCCTAATTATTAGTAGAGTTAAACTGGCTTCTAAAGTCAAATTAACCTGCCGTGTGAGTTTCTTACGCTCGTTCTTCTCGCCCGCGCCGGGTTAGTTAGGTTAGTAGTGTCGACGCTCAAAAACAGTATCTATGTTTATACCAGCGTTGCCAGATTTATTTTGAGCCAAGTCGGGACTTTTGAACTTTTTGAGTGAAAAAGCGGGATTTTTCAGTCAAAAGCGGGACAAAGTAAAAAAAGGTATTACTTAAATCAAAAGTTTATTGAATTTTTATCTTTTTATTTGCGTTAAAATAACATTTACGTAACAATAGACAGCTAAAGTAGCCACATAAAATCTACCCCTCTACCTCCCACACTCTTATCTTCATTACGTACCTTTCTTTCTCAGCAGTCAGCACGCTGCACGTACGTTCGGGCTTTCTCCGAAAAGCGGGACTGAGCCTGTCCCGCGCGGGACCTTTAATTTTGATGGAAAAATCGGGACGTCCCGCCAAAATCGGGATGTCTGGCAACACTGGTTTATACCAACTTTAAATAAAATATATTAATTATACTACACTTAGAGAAACGCAAACCAAACTTGTACTCATCATAACGTAAGTTCAAAGTGATAGTTAAAATATTATCTATATTCTATACTTATAAGTAATAATACTAATCTATACTTAATACAAAGACCTACTTAATATTATAAAACGGAAGAGTTTGTTTGTTTGTTTTAACGTGCTACTCTCAGGAACTTCTGGTCCGATTTGAAAAATTATTTCAGTGTTAGATAGCCCCTTTATCCAGGAAGGCTATAGGCTATATTTTATCACGCTAAGACTAATAGAAGCGAAGAAACAAAGGAAAATGTGGAAAAAACGGGGGAAATTATTTGAAATTGCTTATTATCTTAAGAACTACTGGAGCAATTTTATGTTATTTGGCCCATATGAAGAATAGACCACGTGAAGTGACATAGGCTATTTTTTTTTGCGGAAAAATGTACGGTTTCCGTGAAATTCTTTAATTACGCGGGCGAAGCCGCGCGGAACATCTAGCTTTAGTATATAAGTAATGTACTTAAAATATCAGTATAACTTTAATACTTCTTAAGCCAAAAGGATTAAAATAAATCTTCAAAATGTTAAGTTTAACTTGTGAGTTGTGACATAAATTATACTGCAGGGGTTCCCAATCTTGTTCAGCCAGCGCCGCAGTTGCACGTAAAATATTTTGTCACGGCGCCCTATTCTACTCAGTTATTAGAGCAAAACATACATAAATAAATACCATTAATGATTATACTTGGTTGGGTTAAGCAGGTAAATAGTAATTAACAAATATTTATTATTTAATCATCTACTTTAACCTGCTTTACATAATTAAAATTATAATTTAATTTTACATTATTTGTGGTTTCAGATAATGATGGAGGATCGACTCGCGGCGCCCCTCTTTATTTCCACGGCGCACCAGGGCGCCGCGGCGCACAGTTTGGGAACCCCTGAATTATAGTTTATCCTAGTTAATATTCGAATCGTTTGAGCGTCTCCACTGACCATAAAATCAACTTAATCCCTAAAAGCAAGATCATAAGCCATAATATCATTTCCTATTAAATTTTTTCACGTCACCAATATGAAGTATATGGCATAAAAGATTTACTCAATACCAAACCTTAGCGGGCCCCTAGACGATCATTTTTATTGTGCAATATCACGTATTGTGCAATATTATTCTTACGGTCGGAAGTCTTTCAATCTTATTGTTAAATAAAATATTGTTCAATATTATTGTGGGTTTAGGGCTGCCTAAAAGTTGTACTCCAGAGATTTGAAATATTCCCATAATTAATATGTTATATGTTCATTCCAAATACCAATACATGTACTAATAGAAAAATAATATGAGAAAAAAACTTTTTGGCAAGAGAAAAAAAACTCAACTGATGTAAATATTGAATAACATGCTGATTGCTAACATAAGCGAGTCACACGAAACAAAATATTATACCTACTTCAGCGGGGCTAAAATGGTCACATTTCGCAATTCCTCTCAATCAATTCAAGCAAATGAATTGTCAAAACTGTCAAACTGACAAATGTCAAATCAGTACAAAAATACAGAAATTAATTGCAAGCAGAGTTGCATTTTGCGTTTTTAGAAAAATCATATTATGATTCATATCATGATTCTTCAAAGCGACCATTTTAGCCCCACGGAACTGTATAGGTACTTACTTATATTTTATTTTTTTTAAGATAGGTACCTAGGCCCTACCTAGAGATTTTGTTCAAAGTATTGCATAGGCTGAAGATAAACACGTTAGCATAATAGATATTTTTATAACACAAAGTATATGCTCAATATTAAGGTATCGTAAGCTAAAAATTTTCATTATTATCCTTGCTGTGCAGTGTGTGATGTGCCTTATGAAATAAAAGCTATTAAGAGCTAAGGCACTCCCTCTACGAAGATGCCGTAATTTACCGTATTTAAAGCCTAATAAACCCTATAAAGCCTTATAAACTCATAATTTGAAAGCTTCAAAGTTATTATATAAATACAGCAATAATCTTCAGTAGGTATATCAACATTCCTTTCCCCGTAATTAATTTCCTATTTTTGTTTATTATACTCATGATATTAGCTTCCAAAGTAAACCCAATTTATTAAAATTGAGGCATACTTTCAGCATCTCCCTAATATTTACAAATTACGTTTATTTGAAACGCACGACAGTAGATAGACAATTTCACTAACTACATAATATTATATTCCCCGTTTGATTTTTTTCAAATCACATAAGTAAAAAAATAGGATATTTGTGCGATCTCGGCAACGCGTCAAATGTATGGTCAAGGTCGTTTGCTCGGGGGATGGCCTTAAAACAAAGCTCTATTAAACATTCTCAACAGGTGCCCAAGTAGACTACAGAAGAAACCCTTTATTGGAAGAGCCGCCTTTTATCTTCTTAATTAGTAAACAATAGAAAATATACTCATTTAAGTACCTACATTTTAAATACGTACGTGATAAGACTCTATCGCTTATTTTAACGCGTTGTAGAGCTACTACACGTCGCTTTACATATTAGGTAAGTATGTGTTACAGGTTCAATTATAAAAAATGAAATACTATTAATTTGTATTTTGGTATTCTTGTATAGGTAGGTATTTGTGTAGACTGTAGACCAATGTTTCTCAAACTCTGGGTCACGATTCGCGACCCTCTGGTGCTAACTGCTAGGTTTTAGTCGAGAGAAACCTATGTCAGTAAAAAAGCAATAAAGATTAAAAATTAAGAGGTATATATTATAGTAGAAGAATTATTTTTAAAATAGGGTACTATTATTATTTCAAATAATAGTATTTTAAAAAGATAAAACCGACTTCAAAATAGTAGACCGTACGTAATTGAGAGTTAAAATTTCCTATCTCAAAATCTACTAAACCGATTTTTATGTAACTGCAGTATACCTACCCTAAGTTGATCAATACCTTGTCAATTTTTGTTCAATTGATCAATACCAACTTACAAGTCACAAAACTTTCTGCTATATTGTTACAGTCTGTTTATATTTTTACAGCATTCTACTCTTAATAATTGCGGTCCGGAGTCCGAAAAAAATGTAATCAGAATACATTGTTAAAGGTATCAATACTAATTCCTTAAAAGTTTAGGTTACTTTATTACCTATTCTAAATTCCAATTAGTTACTATATTATAGTAAGTGAAATTGTAGGTCGCGTATCTATTTGCAAATAATTTGCATTATGATTTATGTTTCATGAGTCACATTAGTAATGAAGGACAAGGATGACCGCAAGTGCGTTCTCGTGTGTCCCACTGATCTTGACATTAACTCATATTCCACAATAATCGCAATAATACTAATAGTCCGGTTCGAATGACTCAAAAGAGGGTATAGAGTGCGCGAGCGGGAACCAAAGCGATTTCTGCTGGAACTTATTCAGGGTGATTAGGGACAAAACATACTAAAAGTACGTCTAGGAGGTGAGCCGGAGGGGGGGGGGGGTGACAAAGGTCTAAATTTTTGGTTTTTCGTCAATAACTAAAAAACTATGCGTTCTACCAAAAAATATTCTATGATGACACTAAAGCTTATTAAATTCTCTATAAATTAGATTCTATACAGTTTTTCCAAATTCTTATCCGTTGCCTCTGGGGAGGCTTCAGGACTTTTAGTATGTTTTGTCCTTGTCCACCCTGAATAAGTTCCTGCAGAAATTGCTTAGGTTCCCACTTCCCGCTCACGCATTCTACAACTACTTTGTTGACTGAGCTAACTGTACTATCGGATAAATTAATTCATAGGCAGATGGCAAATTACCCAAGTCTGGGCTAAGCAGGGGGGGGGGGGTGGCAAATTACGCAGATTCTGGGCCAGGGGGGCCAAATAAATCAGATTTTTTATAAGCTGGGTGTTTATAAAGAATTTAAAAAAAAATTTTTAGTTGTAAAAATATTGTATTGAAATCTTTTGTTCCGTCAGCGGGATTCGCACCCGTGACCCGTGCTTGAGCAATACGGAATACCACGCGCGCAGCCACGGAGGTCGTCAAATATATGTATTGTGTGCATTGCCGCTATGAAAAACATATTTTATCCTTTTCCGGGACTCTACCTTTCATCCTAATTAAGTTTTGCGTGCTTTTATTGGTGCTTCTATTAAAATTAACAACCAAAAGGCAAAACCTAAACTTTAGAGCGATAACGCCCCCTTGTGGGCGTTAAAGATCTTAAAGGGGGCGGTGTGGGACCCAGAAAAAAAAATGGGGGCGTTGTGTAGAAGCTTAGGGGGTAACTTGTAAATTCATGTCATCGGGATGCATTTTAAATTGAAATAATGGGAGGGCGCTAAAACATAATTTGTTCTCAAAGTGGGGAGTACACAAAATAAGTTTGGGAAGCTCCGGTCTACATTCTCTTATAACTCATTACTCTACAATATTTTGTCATAAAACAGTTGCATATCATATTGCAGTAGGTAGGTTCCTTTATTTTTTAATTTACTTAGTTAATTTTTTAATCTTTATTCATGATATTTAACTTCTTAAATTCCGAATAAAACGAATAAGAGTAATGTATATAAGTAAGTAGGTGGCTACATAAGTAGGTACCTCCCGGAAGTACCTAAATATCCGCATTTGCTAACAAGCAGACTTTCCAGCCTTAAGTTAATTAAAGTTGTTCCGCGAACTCAATTAAGTATTTTATTTCATCAACGTCAACTAAATATATCTAAATGTGTTTAAAATATTTAAATAATTAGTTTACGCAAGGCGCCTGACATAGTTTCTCGTGTGCGCGGCTCACTCGAAAACATTTAATTATGGAATTACATGCAATAACTTAAAAACTTATCATTACTCCGTATAAATAAACAAAAAGTAAAGATAGCATGCGCCTTTCGTGCTATAAAAGAATAAATTGAACAAAATGTAGCATTATTTTTCGCGAAACAGTGAAATTTCGAATTTGGGCGCTTATATTCAAATCGGTAATAGTGAAATGTAAAAGTTGTATGGATGTATGTATGAAACACTCACATATGTCGGGCGGTCAATGTGGAGACGTGTCGACAGGCTCTCCGCTCGGAACACGACAAACGAATGACGGTGTGAGGTAAACGAAACGTGCGTTTTAAAATCCAACCATAACTTACATGGAATCAGTCAATCTTAAAAGCCTAGATCGATAAGCAACACTGAGCCTACTTTAGTACGTTTGATAATATGGATATTTATTCTAATGGTTTTTTCTAATGATACCGCTGTCACATATTTTAAGGTAGGTAGGTACTTTGAGTTTCTCATTTATTTTTCTTGATATTATTGTAGATTTGTTTAACGGGTGAGACCCTGCACGTTTTTCCACCACAAAACATTCCTTTTTTAAGACTCTACATACCTCACTAGTAACATATTATCTAAATCTATTTAGCGGCTTAGGCGGCGGTTCTCAAACTTTTTTTGATGGCTTTTTGGGCCCTTTGGGCTCAAGGATCTCTAACCTTTTTTTTATGTAGATATAAATTAATAAGGGTGCAAAGGAGCAAACGTGTCACCTGATGGAAAGCAACTACCGTCGCCCGTGAACACTCGCAACATCAGCCTACCTAGCATACGCCAACGAGATATCTCACTCTACATGTTTTCTCGATGTTTGATGGTTTGTCTCTTCATCTCTATTCACCCTAGCATGACAAACATTTTTTCTCGCGTAGATCTATCATCGAAATAACACATTTTTATAGAGTTTGGTCGAGATAATGTCGAGATTTTGACATTATGAGACGAGTAACTACTCGTCTCATAATGTCAAAATTTAATTATCTCGAGAGTGAGATATCTCGTTGGCGTATGCTAGGTAGGCTGAAGAGTTGTTATGGAGACAGCTACACCCCCCCCCCCCTCACCCCCCCACCAGAAACACGGTAAACGTCAATTTTCCTGGCAAGTGGGAATTAAAAACGTGTTACCTACTCTGCGCAAAATGAAGTATTGGAATCAAAATAAATATTATCTTTTCAGTCACATTAATAAAAGTCAATTTTCATGATTTTTTTGTTTCAATATACCAGACCAACAATCTTCTCGAAAGGTATGCTGCCCGCCCTAGCTAAAATCCTGGGTACGCCCATGGCCGCTTTAGCCTTTATCTTACATACAGAATGTAACAAAACTAAGTGATAATAATATATTGGGGTGTGTACGTATTCCTTGTAGAGAGTTTACTGTGAAAGTAGCAGCGCTGAAAGATCAAATGTTTTTTCACTTTTGTACGGGGAAACTCGTGATAATAGTCGGTCTTTCAGCGCAGCTCCTTTCACAGTGAACTCTCTACAAGGAACACGTACACACCCTAAAGTATAATCACTTAGTTTTGTTACGGGTGCAACAGGGTTGTATAGTTATAGTATCGCTTCTACTTTCTGAAATAATGATGTGTTCTTTTGTAACTATGTATAAGGAAACACATTATAACTCGGGAGGAGAATCAAAGGATCTACGCGAAGCTGCAGATTTTTGATTGGTTTGGGTTCACTTTGGAAAATTAACTGCCCTACTTAGACTATATTTAAATATAGTTACATAATTAATATTCGCCTCAGAGACGAATATTAGGTATAAATTACTTAGCTGTAAATATAAGTATATGGAGATTTTGACATAAGCCCGTATCAAAACTTTTAATTTAAATATATATATATATATATATATATATATATATATATATATATATATATATATATATATATATATATATATATATATATATATATATATATATATATATATATATGGCGATAAATAGAAATCATTTTTAGAAAATGTCACTTTATTTTTTTCGTGTTTTATCGAAGCGAAGCTCGGTCAAATAGCTACTTATAATTTATATTAAGGTTAAACAGTTAGGTAGGTAACCCTGTTTAAGTTACAGTGTGTAGGTAATTAATTTAAAATTGAGTTATTACATAATATGTAAATACAGGTTATATTGAAGTATTGAAGTAGCGCCGCGCTCGAAATAATTGACTTTAATTATTGATTTTCTTAACACCACGTCAAGTCGTTGATTTACAGATCCAATTTAAAGCTGACAAATGATTGACAGGACGTCGGTTGGGCGATACAAAGGTCTCAAAAGTGGTTCTTATCTTATTGTTCCTAAGAGTAGGTCGCTAGCCCTACGTAACGAGTAACGAACGACCTTACCAGTGGCGCCGGCAGGCCGCGCTTCGGAAGGCCGAGTTAAGTTTTATTATGGACCTGCATGTATGTCTTAACTCTTACACAACCGAAAACAATGCAATTATAATTTTATATCCTGATTTATTCGGATATGGAACGCGCACAACTTTAAGATAGGTTAAATTGGTGAGAATAAGTGCATGACGTGTTAAAATAGGTACTATTAGCAATGGCCCGTCCGTAGTTCGTAGATACTTTCGAAGTGTCGACTGCTTAATCCAGTTCACTGCTATTAGCTATACCCAATAAAAATAACTTAAATTCAATAGCGCCTTTCCCTTACCTATTTTTCTCGAGCCATCTTAAAATTGGGCACCCGTGTCTACATAGATACTTACTTAAAATTTTCAAAATAGAAGGTTCTTATAAGTTATACCACGTCCTTGTTTTCTAGGTACTAACAGCGTTGCCAGACGTCCCGATTTTTTCATCAAAATTAAATGTCCCGCGCGGGACAGGCTCCCGCTTTTCGGGGAAAGCCCGAACGTACGTGCAGCGTGCTGAGAAAGAAAGATGCGTAATGAAGATAAGAGTGTGGGAGGTAGAGGGGTGGATTTTCTTTGGCTTAATTGCCATTTGTCACGTAATCGTTATTTTAACACAAATAAAAAGATAAAGATTAAAAAAACTTTTGATTTTAAGTATACCTTTTTTACTTTGTCCCGCTTTTGACTGAAGAATCCCGCTTTTTCACTCAAAAAGTTCCAAAGTCCCGACTTGGGACAAAAAAAATCTGGCAACGTTGGGTACTAACTACCTACATGACCTCTTTTCTTTCTACTATCTTTATGCAGTCTTGCCTCTTGGTACTCGATTCTCATACTTCGAATGTCACTTCGAATTCAGCTGCAGAGTTAATTCGGTTGAAGTGACATTCGAGATAAGATAGTAATTAGTTAGTAGAAGGTCAATATAGGTACCTACTGTTACGTTTAATGTAAGTACATGGGTTGGCATTAGGGGGTGGCTAACAATGCAAAAGCCCGGTGCTTCGCTCTTACAAGGGTCTCGCGTCAAGCAATTAAAAATTTATCTACTTTCGGTAATAGGTATTTTTTCGTAAGACAAAGGGCCTGCCGCACGGGGCCTCGCAAAGACCTGCCATGCCGCCCGGGACCTCGCAAAGACCTGCCGCTCGCCGCCCGTGGCCTCGCAAAGATGCCGTCCGCCGCCAGGGCCTCGCAAAAACCTGCCGCCCGCCGCCCGGGGCCTCGCAAAGACTTGCCACCCGAAGCCTCGCAAAGACCTGCCGCCCGCCGCCGCCCGGGGCCTCGCAAAGACCTGCCGCCCGGGGCCTCGAAAAGACCTGCCGCCCGGGTCCTCGCAAATACCTACCGCCCGGGGCCTCGCAATGGATAGGTAAGGCCGAAACTGCATGGATGCATCTCGCAAAGTTTGAGAAGCCAATCATTAGGGTATAAATTCCACAATTCAAGACGTAGGTATTAGTGGATGAAGTGGGTAACTAACAACAATTTGAACATTTTGTTTTTTTTTTGCATGTGGAGCGTGGATTTAGAACCGGAAAATGATTTGAAATAATAATTTGGATTTTACGTATAGCTACACATATTAGCTAGATCAGTCTTTCCCAAAGTGGGCGATAACGCCCTCTTGTGGGCGCTAAAGGTCTAAAGGGACCCAGAAAAAAAATTGGGGCGTTGTATAGAGGCTTGGGGGGTGATTTATTTCATCTGGGCGCATTTTAAATTGAAACAATGGAGGCGCTAAAACATAATTTGTTCTCAAAGTGAGCAGTAGACAAAATAGGTTTGAGAACCCCTGAGCTAGATGATGAAGTAGGTAAGTTACAAGGTTTGTTGAAATTATAAGGAAAAGTAAGTTATCGTCCTTATGTTATAAAATTTTAGTTATCCACTTCCTCCACTTACGTCTTCAATTGTTTTTACGAATGAAACATGTTACCTAAGTAAATGCATTTATTTAGTACCTACTAATTACAAACATCGATAGTTACAAGTCAGTACAGTCACGACCACTATTGAGGTGTAACAAGTGTTCTTGACTGTACAATGTAAGTGTAGGTACACGCTTAATAAACAATAACAAAATATACATAACAACAAAATCATAACATAAAGCATATACATTATTACCAACATAAATGATTCTTATACTAAAGAGGGAATAAAGAGGGAACAATAATTGTGATATTTTAGTTCCTCTCGTACTTGTTTTATCTTATTAAGTATTTGCATTTGCTCTATAACCATAGTAAAAGGAGAGGAAGTAAGTTATCTTACCAGAGGAAGTAAGCCACGTACGGCACACAACAAAATTTCGGCCAGTTTTAGAGGCTGCTGGTACCGCCGAGATTTTGTTGCGTGCCGTTCGTGGCGACGCATTGATACAGTATGGCGCACACATACAAGCCGCGCGCGGTGCCTTTGTATGAAGATAACTTATTTCCCCTTCTTTTACTATGCTATAACGTTTATTTACTAGAGCTGGCCCGTTCCTGGCTCCTGCCGAAGCCGGCCTCATTTTCAATCATGCAATATGAAATAGCCACGAACCTATACAAACTGCATCTTAAAAAAAGGAATCTTTGAACAGTCTCAAAGAACAATAAAGATTAACCTAAAATTGAAAGTATACTCAAGAACATAAAGGTAACATGGTACACGTATTGCAAATATTCTTATTAAATCTTAGCTATGTACCTTAATTTGTATGTACTTTTCTTACTTATAGGTATTGAATTGCAAAAATAGAGTAGTAATATATGATTTTGGTACGAATCTAAAATTATTTATTTCTATAAGTTCCTTACAATATGATTATTATTATAATATTATGATACGTATTATAAAAATAATACTTACGTTATAACATTGTAATATGTGTTATCTCTCTATATTTTAAGAAAACTTACAATATACATAGTTATACGAGTAATATTTTACAATTACCAAATGGTACTTTGAAATTATTTCATAATAATATTAAGAGCCTGTTTCACCACTTTCTGATAAGTGCCGGATAGGCTATCCACCACTTAACTTGACAGATAGAGTATGGAGAATCTGTCAATTAAGTTGTGGATAGCCTATCCGGCACTTTATTAGGAAGTGGTGAAACAGGCCCTAAGTATTATTATATTATTTTGCCTTTAAGACACTCTAATAATATTTTTTACGGTATCATAATAATGAACTCAATTTCATAAAAGTAGGTCTTTAGACTTTAAACATATTGTATATTATATACTTAAAATTTACACCGAAAGAAAAAATTATTATAAAATTTGATATTTCTTTTCTCCGTTTATAAATTACAAAATATAAAATTTTAATAGTATAAAAATCTAACCTATTTGAAGAATTTAAACCTGCACTAAACGTTACAATATCCATGGTATTAAGCATAGTAATACCATGGCACAGGCTCAACGCAGCAAACGCCCTTAAAACTTAGATAATTTTTTATCAAAATATATTATTATGTCATTATCCTGAGTTTGTTAGTTTTTTATTCAGATTATTGTAAGCATCTTTGGTAGCTTTGTAAAATGAAACATACTACATTACATAATAAAAGCTACAAGTTACATCTGTATTAAAGTACTTATTTAATATACATCAAAATTGTTAGCTATATATGTATGTTCATAAACCCAATTTTACAAAAAAAGCCATTTGAAGACGTATAATATCTTTTAACAGACGATTGATTTCAATGCCTTCTACGTAGGTATACTATCTATACAAACATAGTGAGTTTTCAATCGCTGACCAATCGGATAAAGGCTCCTCCACACGACTTTTTTTTACGCTCGTTTGTATCGATACAACGCAAGTTGAACGCTCAGCAAACGGAAGGAAGCCGACACGTTTTAAACTTTATATCTGCCAAAACACGATGAAAACGCGCAGAAGGCGAGCGCATCAGAAACGCGTGTCGTCAGTGCGCAAAAAAATAGGTCGTGTGGAAAGGCCCTAAGATTTTAGATTGTATAATGTATAGTGCCTTTAGAGATATTTTATAGCGGAACCTTTATGAAGCTTTATGCCAAAGTAAAATAACTATTCTGTATTCTGTATTGGCCCGCACGACATTAAGATCACTGGGCAGAGGCATAACAATACTATCTAGGTCCCGTGGCAAATTCTTTTGATAAAGGCCTATCGTCACGTTAGTAACAGGTACAAAAACATCTGAGCTCGCGGCCTCTTGGGCTGGGTCCCGTGGCACTTTGCCAGCCCTGCCACCCTATTGTTAGCAGCTCTGAATTTATATTACGCGGCCTAGGGGCGGCAGCCTAATAGTGCAGCGCGGCCCCCTGCCCCCCAGGGCGCGGCGGAAATAAAATGGCCTACACTCATAAAAAAATATAAATCCGGCATTGAATGTTACGCCACTGTCACTGGGATGAAAGCGAGCAATAACTTACAGAACACAAATTTACAAGCTACTAATAGCCTGTCCGTGCGTGTGCTATTTCCTCATTGAAGTGAAGCGGCTAAAAAAGTAGATACCGCATTTTTTCAAAGCGATCTTAAAATTTCACGCGACCTTCACGTTTTAGCGCAGTGTAATTTGTTAGTAGGCATCAGAGAAGTTGATTCAGTCACATGGCGGACAGCAGACAGATCACAATTCACAGCCAACATTAAATTGACATAATCTGACCAAATGACGGGGGTCAGCTACCGATGAATCAATCTCTTCGATGGTATATTCCAACGGTGCCTCTCAATGATTGCAAAATCACCATGTATCATGGTTGGTTCTTGACCAATTACAAATACTTTACTGTAGTAAGGCTAGGCGAGTCTATCACAATTTATTATGTATGTATTTAATTTAATAATTGATAGAAATATTAACGAGGATTTGTTCACTTGAATGATTATTGGATTCATATTGCTCTCAGTTTCTGTATTGGACAAATATTACATTCTATTACGCGCGTCAGAAACGACGATGATATTATTATTTTATTTTTATACTTACTTATTATTATTTATATTTAAGATAATATATATTTCGCAAAAAACTATACATTTTTAAATCGTAGAAAAATTTTACAATTGGATGATTATGAAAAATGAATCTTACGACACAGTATAGCAATATTTAGGGATATGTCATATTGCTATACTGTGCTTACGAACAATGTAGTAACTAGCATATTATTAACCATCCATTGTAAAATTATTATTTTAGCACTGTTTTAACAACAAAGGCATTTGAAATGCCAAAAATGGATGGATGAATATTTCATCAATACACATTACACACTACACATGACATTATGAAAGTACTAAATATGTAAAAAATTGGACACTCAGACACTTATTATTAATTAAAATGATTTTTTATAATGGATTTTAAACCCTCAAACCCTGAATTCTCAAAAATTGTAACACTTCCGGCAAACATTACATTTGTTAAATGGAAGTTTTAAAATGAAGTTTTTCACGTAACTTGTCGGTAAGGTGTTGAATTTTTTGGTATCAATCGATGCAGGATGTTTTATTCTACTATATATTTCGAATTTAGGTCAGAATCTTTGAATTTATGAATGTTATACAGGATGCAATTAAATCTTAATGACAATTTTTTTTCCAGGGCTTAAATATTATGCTGGGGAGCTCGAGGTGACGGCGTGGGGACGCCGTCGCCCAACATCACCGAGACCCCGAGTTGTCCGCGATGCGCTAAGTGTTCCGCGCATCGCGTTGTAGTGACAGTGTAGGCCTAACAGCCATGCACTGAAGCCTTTAGAGGCATCCCCTGGCAGGGTCACGGTTATGTATTCCGCGTATCCCGTGGCTCTGCCTTAAGCGGAAGAGTAGGAACACCGTTGGGGTTTTAGTGGGTATGCCCGGGCGCGGCCCTCCGCCCCCAGGGAGTCCCACATACCGCGGTAGCCCTCCCCAGACTGCCGGGGATGCGTAAACGCATTTCCCCAACGAAAAAAAAGGGCTTAGGTATCATTAGGAGAGTCCATTTAACAAAAAAAAAATGGGTGTTATTTTTTTGGGTGACATATTTTATCCCATTTAAAATCGTTGCAGAACGGACACTCGCGGCGCGAGAGAATGAGAGGGGGTGACGCGGGATGAGGCGCGCACGCGGGGGCACTTCACGCGGGGGCACTTCACGCGCGGCCGACGCATTGTGTATTTATTGCCATTAATTGTAGTGTTTTTAGAATAACTTTCGGAAGCTATTTCTCAACATTTTAGTACTGAGTGACTATAAAAGAAAAAATATGTGTATTTTTATTTTTAACAAGAATCAGTATATCAAAATTTGGCAGGAAGGTTTATTTGCACCCTGTATACATCCTTAAATGATCTTTTGATGACGTGCTTATAGAGCGGTAGCGTATAATAGAGACATATTAACAGAAATGGCAGTTTCTTAATTACTTACTTTATAATTAAATTGTATTGTTTAGTAAAATAGGAATGAATCTTCTATACATTTTAATTAAAGTACACGCAGGAATAATAAAACAATAACAAAGAAAAGTTAACAACAAAAGTTAAGATGGAATGTTAATTTTAAAAATTGTGTTCAGCATTGCCAACAATGTCAATTTTATAAAATCTAATTACTACCTCAATAATACTTAGACCCAATTTCACCAACCTCTGTTTGTTAAATCCTAACAAGGCATTACTTAACGGAGCTTGGAAAATTAAACAGACTGTTAAAATACTTATGTCCCACAGTAAAAATGTAACAGCGGATTAATAAATGTTAAATCCTAACAAGGCATTACTTAACGGAGCTTGGAAAATTAAACAGACTGTAAAAATACTTATGTCCCACAGTAAAAATGTAACAGCGGATTAATAAATGCAATATTAAGTGAACAACGAGTGAACAACTATCAATTCGTTCATTCTTGTTATAAGGCGACGAAATTGCAATGTACAAGATTAACGGCCGTTCCCAATATTTGATCTATCTCTGGTTTTGCCCTACTAGAGATAGGAATAGCTCACATTAGACATTAGAGACATATATTTTATGTCAATTGTGAGCTATTCCTATCTCTAGTAAGGCAAAACCAGAGATATATCAAATATTGGGAACGGCCGTAATACGACATGTTTGCTGCAATGTGTCACTTTCTTCCATAGTAGTATAATAGTAGATAATGCGACCAAATTAAAATATCACTGATCGCTTACATTTGTTACGCTATAATAGTTCTTCTTAATTTACCAGGTTAATAATTATTATCTGTCAAAGCTGAAAACATGAATTATAATACAAACTTTTATTTACATATTTCGGTTTGGTAATTTTGATACAAGTTAGTATATTTGCAATGTCAAGGAAAATCCGAAGGCTGAATTTTTGGCAAAGTGAAAATAATTATTTATTCATAACTATGAAAATAATTAATAATAAGGACGTAGCGGAAACATGGCGGAAAGACTCAAAAGTCAAAACAGATTCTTTTATTGATATTGCATATTATTGTCTTTGAAAGTTGTTATTTTGACTGTTGCCTGTTAAATATTTAACGGACCTCCATAGCAGGAATTAAATTTAACACCGTGTTAGGTGATTTAACATGACATTAGGGCATGGTGGCTCGATAGCTCTAACAGGCCATTAACTGATTTAACAAGCCATTATTTATTTAACATTGCTTGATGAAACTGGGTCTTAAAAAGCTTTTTACGCATTAAAAAAACATAAGTAGATGCAATACACTACATACTTATATATATATATATATATATATACTAGATGTCCCGCGCGGCTTCGCCCGCGTAAATTAGACATTTTACAGAATCCGTAGGTACATTTTCCCATAAAAAATATATCCCCCGTTTTTCCCATATTTTCCTGAGTTTCTTCTGTCGTATTAGTCTTAGAGTAATAATATAATATAACCTTCTCGATAAATGATGAGTCTTACTCGATAAATGATCTATCTAACACTGAGATAAGTTTTTAAATCGGACCTGTAGTTTCTGAGATTGACGCGTTCAAGCAAACATACTCTTCAGGTTTATAATATTAGGTAGATATAGATTTTTTTTAATTATCGCTTGACAAACTCGAGTCTCGATCTAAAAGACTATGAAATGGTATAATATGGTAGTGATGATGATGATGATGATGAAGAATGTAATTTGCATAGTAGCATATGCTTTCTGTTCTTAAAACAACGCCGAAACTCCCAAACTTGTATCTATAAAGAATCAGGAATTCTCTCAGCACCTTCCGAACCACGGTATACCAGGTATATCTCGGTGCAAAATTTTACTTGTTGGTAGCATATGCTTAGAATACTTCTCACGAAACCGAAGTCACCATATGTTTCCCTATAAGTTTTGAGGAGTTCCCTCGATTACTTATGGATCCTTCATCAGATCACCACTTTTCTGAATATAATACCAAATTGGGATGATACCCTATATACCAAAAGAAAAATTTTGAAAATCGGTTAACAAACGGCGGAGTAATCGTTGAATATAAGAAAACGAACATAACACCTCCCCCATTTTGAAAGTCGGTTAAAATTGTAGCCTATGTGTTATTTATTTAATATTTTAATCAGCACATGAATTGAATAACAAAATTTTTTTCAAATTAATCCTAGCACCATCTGTCAGGACAAACTAAAATTGAAATAGAATAATATTGAATGCGATGATAGCGCCGTCCGCCGGATCTAATGTAAAACATTCCAAAATCAACAACTCCTTATAAATAAGAAATTAATTGAAAAAACATTTTCCAGTAGACCAAACTGTAAATCTAAACCATTCTCGAATCTCCACGAACACACACAAAAAATTTCATCAAAATTGGTCCAGTCGTTTAGGAGGAGTTCAGTCACATACACACGCACACAAGAAATATATATATTAAGATATATATATATATATATATATATATATATATATATTCGTGTTTTATCGAATAGCGAGCAAAGCTCGGTCAACTAGCTAGTTATTATTAAACAAGCAGTTGTCAAGTAAAATTATTATATACAGCTGTGTACCATAGAAGAAATGATTCATAGGCAGTTGACGGACCCGCGTCACTTGGTCGAGTTATGTCAATTCAATGTAAGGGCTACGAATAATAAAAACTAAGGAAGAGTAACTGTGTCAAAAAATCTGTCCACGAGTCTACAAAATGTGCCTCGAAAACATGCATACTAATTTATGCATGTATTCGGTACACAATTTTGTGTAAATATAGAAGTGACAATTAATGTCAACGGCGTCGTAAATTTGAGTGTTACTGTTTCGTTGCAATTGCCATATTTTAGTGTGTGAAAAGGAACCAAATTCAAAACGATTCGCCGCTGTTTCGCAGTTCGCAGCGTCGGTGGACTAGAGGCGAAAACTGCGAATTCGCATCGCATTTTGTCGCAGATACGCCATCGTCGTTACACCGCAGATGTTTCGCTAGCGTTTCGCAGTTCCTTGCGAACCGACAAGGACGCAACTAATACATTCATAGCTAATATTAGAACGATACAAAGCGTATGCGAAATTTTGCCATACTACTGACAGTTTACTGTCAGTTTTAGCCGGCGCATGCGAAAGCGTCGGTAGACTAGAGGCGTAAAGTTGTGATCTGTCGACTGAGTTTGACATGACGCGACCAAATTGCGTAGGTCCGCCATCTGCCTATGAACCAACTTCTCTGACAGTACATATCTATACCTATACTTCTAAATGCATGTTTTTGTATACAAAAATAAATTGCAGTCTTTTCGCGTTCAGAAATTAATATCAAATGGTCGAGTGAAAACTGTTTTAAAAAAGTAAAGGGCCAACATATCTACTGTAGATGCACTCTAGTGAAACATTTAACGTAGTATGTCGTATCGACGTGCGTGCGTACGTGCGTGCGACCGGCGGCGTTGCGTTACTGAGCCGTTCATAGCATGCTGTTTTGCCAGATTGTTTGAAGTCGACCTACGGTTCGTTCAGTCTATTGTGCCAAAACGTTCCCAAATATTTACCCTTCTACTAATAAAAACATTTACACTGGAAATAACTGTACAATATCTGCTTGTCTTTAGCTGGCACATTGGAAAAATTATATGACAGACAAAGACATCGGGGCATTGGCCTTCCTGTAGTAAGAGGGTGGTTATAAAATTATTCATAACACGATTTCTTAGCTTAAAGCCGGCGCCAGACATGGCCTTCAAAGTTTGAGCAAACTTTGCACAAATAGGAAAATGCCAGCAATAACTTTGCACAAAGAGGCAAATTTCAGTGCCACACTTGGCGAATTTGCGTATTTGATCACACGTCCGGCGCCCGCATAACAAGAAAAATTAAGACTGACATCACAATTTTTTTTTTAACAAAAAAGTATTATTTGAAACACTTTTACTGCTTAAGCGGCAAATGAAAGTACTTATAAACCATCGAGCATAAGCAAACTATAATATTATATGATATGACAATTACTGATAAAACAGCATACGGTAAAACAATAAAAAATTGTAAATTGCAGATAGCGACGCATCCATATTTACATTTTGGTGCAACTTGTGTTCATACCAAAGTTACCATCAGATAAATTTATTCAATAGCTAGATGGCGGACCAACGAGTTTTGTAGACCATGACTAAAGGCACACATAATCAACTCGGAAAGGGATCGGCACCGTATCAATATTGTTTGTATGAAACTCCCTACTGCAACACACACTAAGCGGAACCGTAACGTAATCGCCTCGCCTCGGAAGGCCAACGGCTAGGCGACGCCTCGATTACGGCTCGCCAGCGGTCGGCGAGCCGTAATCGAGGCGTCGGCCTAGCCGTAGCCGAGTTGATGTACAGGCGCTACTGATACGCTTTGGTTACGTGCATACTTTAGGCTGACGCCTGGTTGACGCCTGGTTGACACCTGGTTGACGCCTGTTTGACGCCTGTTTGACGCCTGGTTGACGCCTGGTCGACGACTGGTTGACGCCTGGTTGACGGAAAGGCGATACGGTTACGATCCCATTGCGAGTTGATATGTGTGCTGTGACCATTATACTGACTTGACAAAGCCGGACTAAATGACGTAGGTCTGCCATTTGCTTATGAATCAAGTTCTCCGTACTACCTTACTTAACCCACCAATCCCTAAGCGGCAGCCGGCTGCCGCATAACAATTGAAAATCTATTGTGTCTGCGATACCCACGATGGAGGTGCTACATTATTATTGCTCTGTTATATAATAATAATATGCTCGATGGTTTAAAATTTAAATAATGATTTTATTGTATCAGGTAATACCACAGCTAAAACCTATGGATATGTTCATATTAAAAATGCACAGCCGGAATCTATGATAACATCCAAATTGAGAGATATTGAATGATTAATCAACTTTAATAAAGAGTTTGAAAAAAAATTGTTAGTTTTGGCAAAATTTCTCGTTATATTAAAGTTAAGTAACAAAAAAATATCACATATTAATTGATAAAATCGCGCAGTCGCAAGTCAAAAACTTTTATAATATAATCTACAAAATTTTTCGCCTTCAAGGCCGTACTTTATCAAATTATTATTTACTAATAAAAAAGTTATAGTTACAACGCACAAGCTATGTATACAGGGTGTAACGAAATTAAGTGATAATACTTTAGGGTGTATAATAATATTATACACCCTAAAGTGTGTCCCAAATATAGAGTTGACTGTGAAAGTAGAAGCGCTGAAAGAGTAAATTTTTTTTGTTATTTGTATGGGGACTCGTCCCAGTGTCATTAAATTTCCCATACAAATCACAAAAAAATTGCTCTTTCAACGCTACTACTTTCACAGTAAACTCTATATAAGGAATACATACACACCCTAAAGTGTTATCACTCAGTCTTATTAGACCCTGTATATGTCCTTGTCAAAACGGCTTTTCTAGCATGATAGACAAGTACAAAATCATGAATACGGCGTGTATAGTATAGCATTAATAATTATCCCTTTTTATTAGCAAGTTAATATTTCAAGTTCTAGCTACCATCTCTCCTTTGGAGAACTTGGAATAGAACAACGTTAGAATCGAAGTCACTATCCTCGCTAGCGTTCTGCCACTTTTCATCTTCTAGCAGTGGCTCGTGGTATTCACCGTTGGACTTCGGAGTTCTCTTTCTGTTGATATTCTCGAAGTCTTCCGTGTCTATAGCATGAACGGTGCCAACCACGGATTTTATGATCAGCACTTTGTGTATTATGTGGCCGATGATGCCCATGAGACAGAGGCTTAACCCTAAAACGTTGATCAGACTCAGTTGATCCCCGCTCACTTCTACTGCCAGCACTAAAATACACATTTCCTGAAAAAAGCAATGGTTCGTGTTAATTATATAATCCTTTAATCCCTACTAATATTATTAATGCGAAAGTGTGTCAGTCTGTTACCTATTCATGGTCAAACGGCTGAAAAGATTAAGAGGAAAATTCTATGGAGATAGGTACTTTATATGACAGGAAAGGACGAAATAGTATTAGATGCCAAAAATGGACGGTTTGCGCCTAGTAAACGACAGCGAAGTTGCAGGCATTGAGTAGTACTTAATCCTTTAACCGCCAAGGTCGGCATAATCCGACAAATATTTTCGTACCCATTTCGCAAAGGTCGGATATTAACGACCAAGTACCACTTTAATGGGCACGAAAATATTTGTTGGATTATTCCGACCTTGGGTACAGTGTACACACCACACAGTACACACACACACATCCCTTTCAAATAATTATTATTTCCCCCGTTTTTTCCACATTTTATTAGTCTCCTATTAGTCTTAGCGCGATAACTGATAAAATATAGCCTATAGCTTTCGTCGATAAATAGGCTATCTAGCACTGAAAGAATTTTTCAAATCGGACCAGTAGTTCCTGAGATTAGCGCGTTCAAATAAGCCCTTTCAAATAATTTCCCCCCGTTTTTCCACATTTTCCTTTATTTCTTCACGCCTATTAGTATGAGCGTGATATAAAATATAGCCTATAGCCTTACTCGATAAATGGACTATCTAACACTGAAATAATTTTTCTAATCGGATCAGTAATTCCTGAGATTAGCGCGTTCAAACAAACAAAGTCTGCTGCTTTATATGTAATATTAAAGTATAGATTGAAGACGTAAGTGGATGAAGTAGGTAAATAACAATTCGAAAATTTTCCTTTTTTGCATGTAAATTGAGTCTTTGAGGTCCGGAAAAGTGATTTAAAATAAAAAAAATGATTTTTAGTATAGCCAGATATATTAGCCAGTCGATGAAGTTGGTAAGTTACAAGGTTTGTTCAAATCATAAGGGAACAAATGAGTAATTGCATTAATGACATAAAATGTTAGTTATCCCACTTCATCCACTCATGTCTTCAACTATTGAATGTTGTGCAAGTAATTACTAAGTACGTATAGAATGGATCCTATCGAACTAAGCCCCAATTTCACCAACGACTGTTAAAGTTAACGCTCGAATTAGTCACACGTTACCTCTTTCGTTTTTCTTATGAATGAAAGAGAAGACTTGACATTTTAACTAGCTTAGCACTAACAGACGTTGGTGAAATTGGGGCTTAATATCCTAGAGTGCAGTTATTTATACGTGGGATAGGAAGTAATAACCAGAAAGGTTTGGTAGAGGTAGTAAATTAGTATAAGATTTGGTAGAGGTAGCAAGCAGTGTAAGGAAAAGTGGTGTAAAATATTGAATATAGTGTTATTTCGTTATGTTAAATTATGGTAAGTGGTTTCTTTTTTTATTTAATAACTAGACACCCTCAACTCCGTAGCGACTTGCACCGAAATAAGTTTATTGCGCGGGAACCGTACATTTTTCCGGCATAAAAAGTCCTTTTCCAGGACTTATTTTCATGACAGGAAGTATTTTCATAACTCTCAGCAAAATCGGTTCAGCAGTTTGGGCGTGAAGACGTAACAGACAGATATATTTTCGTTTTTATAATATTATTTAGTATGGATTTAATAAGGTATGTTGTCCGCAGCTTTTTGCTCGTTTATCGTGCAATATTTCCACTGTTTCTGTGGATGTCTTTTCCGAGATAAAAACCAGTATTTGTTCATTAAAAAGTAATTTAGTTACTCGTACGTGAGTAACTCAGTACCTCTAAACTTTGACGACCTCTGTGGCTCAGTGGTGAGCGCGTCGGTAGCTCAAGCCGGAGGTCGCGGGTTCGAATCCCGCCGACGGAACAAAAAGTTTTCAATGTTCCAGGGTCTGGATGTGTATTAAATATGTGTATGATATAATAAAAATCTTAAATATATGTATAGTATAAAAATATTAAATATATTTCCGTTGTCTGGTACCTGTAACACAAGTCCTTTAGGTACTTAGCACGGGGCCAGACTGACGTGGTGTGAAGCGTCAATAGATAAAAAAAAACTGCTATTATTAATATTTTATAGATAACAGTGTGTATGTCTGTTACCTATCTGTTGTCTATCCTACTTAAATCGATTTGGATTAAAATGTGGTATGGATGTCCTCAGAATAACAATCATAATATTTTATTGGCTAAAATACTTTAATCCTCGGGTGAGGACTGAGGATATAGGATACTAGATGTCCCGCGCGGCTTCGCCCGCGTAAATTAGGAATTTTACAGAAACCACATTTTACCATAAAAAATATTCCCCCAGTTTTTCCCACATTTTCCTGAATTCTTCGGTCGTATTAGTCTTAGCGTGATAATATAATTAATAATTAATAAAATATAGCCTATAGTCTTACTCGATAAATGATCTATCTAACACTGAGATAAGTTTTTAAATCGGACCTGTAGTTCCTGAGATTGACGCGTTCAAGCAAACATACTCTTCAGGTTTATAATATTAAAGTATAGATTTTTTTAATTATCGCTTGACAAACTCGAGTCTCGATCTAAAAGACTATGAAATGGTATAATATGGTAGTGATGATGATGACGATGATGATGAATGTAATTTGCATAGTAGCATATGCTTTCTGTTCTTTAAACAACGCCGAAACTCCCAAACTTGTATCTATAAAGAATCAGGAGTTCGTTCAGCACCTTCCGAACCACGGTATACCAAGTATATCTCGGTGCAAAATCTTTTTTGTTGGTAGCATATGCTTAGAATACTTCTCACAAAACCGAAGTCACCACATGTTTCCCTATAAGTTTTGAGGAGTTCCCTCGATTACTTATGGATCCTTCATCAGATCACCACTTATGTGAATATAATACAAAATTGGGATGATACCCTATATACCAAAAGAAAAAATTTGAAAATCGGTTAACAAACGGCGGAGTAATCGATGAATATAAGAAAACGAACATAACACCTCCCCCATTTTGAAAGTCGGTTAAAATTGTAGCCTATGTATAGCTATATTATTGTAAAGTTTCATTAAAATCCGTTCTGTAGTTTTTGCGTGAAAGAGTAACAAACATCCATACATACACACATCCATACATCCAAACAAATTTTCGCCCTTATAATATTAGTAGGATTTTTTATCCCGGAAAAGTAGGGATAGCGATAAACGAATTTCAACGAAGGTGACTTTCCGATGTTTTCAAATAAAATACCACTTTATGACCTAGGCTATAGGTTTCATTTTCTACCGACATAGGTCTAGCGACCCATGCCGCCGCCGCGCCGCTTTGTAGTGACTAGTGGCGTAGAGCAAAATGAAATCTATAGCCGAGGTCATAAAGTCGCATTTTCTCTTAATTTTTGTCGGTCGCTTGCCTTTTTGATCGGTACGGTACCTTAAAATCTAGTTATAATATGCATAGTGTACATGCATATTCATATTTACCTTAAATATACCCGCTATTGATAATGTAAGACTCGATGTGTATGTAACGACTAGAAACTCGCTGATTTCCATTGCGAACGCAATCGTAGCGCCCACGGTCACTTTCAAAATGGTCGGTGACCACTGATCAGGCGGCAGCGCGAGAAGGTTATCAAAGCATGAATAACCTGAAAACATCATAAAAATAAATATTTAAAAAATCAATCTTCAATCGAAAGAACAATAAAATTTTAACAGCAAAAGTTGGCTGATGTTTTCACCTTTGTCTGATACGTTGTAAATGTCAGAGGATAGACTAAGGCAGCAGCATATTCGATAACGTACTCTAGGTTAAAATGTTATTTGTATTTATTAGCGTAACAAGTTTGATTAACTAAATTTACATAAAAACATAACAAAGCATTGGACACGACCTTGGCGACAAGGAAAATGTCTATAGAAACAAACGGAACAACCAAAGCGTGTAAGGTATTTTCATCAAATCTTTTTCAAACCAAATAAAAAGTAATATTTTTTACACAAAAAGCAGCACGAGATGTTTTACCTAGTATAGATTGAGATATAGTCTACGAATAATAAAAACTGAAGAAACGTAATTCCCATACTCCAAACTTTTTAATTTGGTTCCTTTTCGCACACTAAAATATGGCAATGGCAACGAAATACTAACACTCAAATTTACGAAATAAAGCTGTTGATAACAATTGCCACTTCTATATTGACACAAAATTGTCTACCGAATACATGCATAAAGCGTGCATGTATGCAGGTCACATTTTGTAGACTCGTAGACAAATTTTTGACACAGTTACTCTTCCTCAGTTTTTACTATTCGTAGGATATAGTGAGGCACAAAATTTGACACAAAAGTTTAATACTATCCTATTTTTTAATCATTTAAAGTTTTGGGCCTCGATTTGTTGGATGGATTTTAGTGATATTTTCGTGCATCAAAAACAGACATGTAGCTGTATACTCACCTTCAAACATTATTGTAAATGGCAATAAGGATAAGAACATCCAGGGTTGGACATGGAACACCATGTCCACCGGATTGTGCAGCCCGAGCTTGGACTTCTGCATCAAGAGCTGAGCAAACGTCCACCGAAGACCAGCAGCGAAGGACGCCAGTATGAGGAAGTTGAACCCCATAACGTTGAACTGGGTGGCCTTGTATGTGAACATAATCAACCCTGTCGCTATAGTCAGCACTATGCCCACGAGTGACCACGACTAAAAAAAACAACTTATTGGTAATGTAAAAGAACTAAAAACCCGACGCTTTTTGATAAACCAATTGTCAATCTTACAGTAAACACAAACCAAATACATTTCTGCCGCAGTTGGGTAAAAAATTGCTTGCAGCAAGAAGCCTTACAAACTAGTGTTGCTAATCAAACAGATTTAATTTTAATAAGCAGTGACTTTACAAAAATCTTCGCGTAATATCTTGTGCAGTAAGTAGATAATCTAGATATTCATACAAAATATTTTTTGTTTGCATCGAATTGGCTTCCGAACAACTGCACTCATTTTGATAAAATTAGTCTAGTTAGAGTTACACCACGGAAAAGGTATAGGTTAATAGTATTACGAGCAAATGTTGAGAGAACTGCCAAAGGATGATGCATACTGTTTGACTAAACAATATTTTGCTGACTAAAAAATAAAGATGTAACAAAAATAACTTTTAATGAATACTATGTTAAAACATCATGTTATTATAAAGTTATAATAAATATTTAAACTTTGCAACACAATTTTAGATCACATAAAATCATATTATTATACTTTTCGCAAACAAGGCAATTACTGAAATTACTTTGCTGCTTCTCACAGAGAAGAAAAACAATACAGACAAAAACTACTACAAACTGTTTCCTGTATTAAAAAGCAAAAAGCAACGCCAATGATTCTGAGAAAATCATTCTATTTATGTTTTCTTCCTAACTTTTTTATTAAATAAAAAAGACAATATTACATAAAATATTAAAGTCACTAAAACTATTCTTTTTATTTACAAGCATGATAGGATATACCTGAGCATGTTAATGATTGTGAACTTAGTAGTATAATTATTTTTTTAAAGTTATATCAAATCGCATTGCTTTTCAAATTATTTTAACCTACAATGCATATAATTATAATTATCTATAGTATGTGTTCATACTTTGTAGCATATTATAGTAATTAATAAAATTGCAGCTTTCAAAATAATGAGATACCTAAGGAATTATTTCTACATTTTGTTTTTCTTTTAATATAAAAATTTGCACAGCAGCAGACACTTTAAAACATACTCCATGTTTCATGCAACTTCATTTTGCTAGCATTATGTTACAGTGCAGTGGGGTAACCATACATTTTGCTGCAATGTAAACTGAAAATCGTATGTCCTAACTTCTTTTCTGGGGCTGAAAGTAGCACCATAACAAGTTAAATTTTAATTTTTAGCTTCCTTAACAGCTTCAGTAAGCTGGCGGATAGACTGAAACACTTTGGAATTTTTAATTTGGAATAAAAGGAATTGCTAAGCATACAGTGTAGTAAATTTTTTATAATGTAGTGTTTTATAGTATATTTATTAAAATTACTACACAAAAAGTGTATAACTACTCTCTCTACTAAACATTAAATGTTTAGTTTTTTTTTGTCACTTCTAACAAATTTAGTTAGAAGTGACAAAAAATTTGCACAGCATCAATCACACAGAAAATAAAAAATGTTTTTAGTAAGTATGCAAACATCAACAAAAACAGAAAACTTTGTAATAATATACCTTTTTCTCAAGTCCAAGAAGGATAGCAAACCCAAGTATAAATATGATGGTTGTAGATTTTGTCATAGTATACAATGATATAGTCACAAGTTCCAGTCCCCAATTAGAAAATCCAACGTCAATGCCACTGGCAAGCCCCGTAGGCCCCACTGACTTCAGGCATGTTAGGAAAGGTAGCAGAAGTTGTGAAGTACCTGTGATACAGTACAGGACCAACCTCACAATCACTGCTAGGATCCATTTCACTATCAAATGGTACATTACAACAGTGAGTGGATAGTGAAAGTCCTGAAAACATTACCATATACATTACAAAATACAAGTGTCACTAAGAACAGCCTAAGTAAATTATTGATTTATAGATAAACTAAATGATTTTGCACATTGTAATTTGTAACTATTACTATTATTTGCAGTTGTACATAATATGCAATAATTATTTACTAAACATATTTTCTAAGGTTACAATTATCAGTATCATAACAGTAAAAACTAACAGATAAGAATGTTTTCTAAATGTTATCTCTAGGACCATAAATTTTATCAATACCTCGAAATAGATAATGTTTTACGATTCTACGAGAAATTAACAAATAAAAATTATGTCAAATTAACATTAATTAGACCATGAATTGTTAGCATTGGTAACAAATAAATTATTAAAACGAATTTGGTTAGTATAAAGGATTGGATATTTAAACTATAAAGGCATACCTTTAGGAGCCATCTCTGATAGAATGTAAGGCCGATGGACAAAGAGAAGTACAGAAGTATTAAGCCTAAGGATAGCAGACTCTTCTGAAAGCAAATATCTGACCATTTTCTTTTCGGTTTGCTTGTAAACACATCATCTTCAGCATCAGTTTTTACCGACAGCTGTTCGTATTTTGCGCTCGGCATCGCAAACACAGCTCGTCCAAAACACTTGTAGGGGTTCACAGCTTAGCATATCAGCTATTGATAATAGATTTTTATTTGATATAGTAAACTTTAAAAACGATTTCGGATTTTTGTTTGACTGTAACAACTCGGTATCAACACGAATTTCTCACCACATTCTCACTCACAGGTTTACTTCTTGGCAGTCATTTGGCAGTGGTCTGTGGTGGTGACAGATTCTCAATTCTCATTGATGTACTATAGACAATTTGTCTATGGTTTAATAATAATCATAGACATAATATATACTTGTGGGTAATCCACACATAGGAAGGTCGTTCAGTATGCTTTGGATCGCGCCAATGTGCGGACGGATTCAAATGGATGTTGAGTCGCTAACAGCTGCAGCTGTATATTTATTCACAGCTTATAATTACTTTGTAAATGTGGACAATAAAAAGTTTTAAAAGGGTATTCTCGAAATAAATAAGTAAAAGGCGAGAAAACGTAACAAACAAAGAAATAAACTCACTTTTACATATTTTATAATATTAAAATAATTTAACTTTTTTATTACTTGTTATTTATTAAATATAAAAATTATTAAGTACTTATTACTTATTATAATTATCATGATTAATAATTATTAATAATATATATTTATTATTTATTAAATATTTAATTTATTTTGTTTTTAGTATATTTTGTTGTTATAGCGACAACAGATATAGGTACATAATCTGTGAAAATTTCAGAAATCTAGAAGTATAGCGGTTCTTGTGATACAGCCTGGAGACAGACAGACGGACAGACAGATGGACAGACAGACAGACGGACAGACAGAAATGCAGACAGACGTTGAAGTCTTAGTAATAGGGTCCCGTTTTTACCCGTTGGGTACGGAACCCTAAAAACATCGTGAGGAAAATAGAATGTCCAATAACCTTATTTTTTTTGCAACTTTTGATATGATTTTTGGTTCCACAGGCAGTTTTTACTCTGATAGGGTCTATACAGACGGACCGCATTTCAACTGCAATCCAACCGCAAATTGCAGTTCAAGTGCAGTTTGAATGCAGTTGACATGACTGCAATAGAACTGCAAATCAAATGCGCAGTCGAATTGCAGTTGGCGTGCAGTCGTGTGAACCGCATACCGACTGCATCCAAACTGCACTGCTACTGATTCCATTCTCCGCGGGAGAGCGGAGCGTGCGGGTGGGTGGGATAGTGCAGTTTGGATGCAGTCGGTATGAAGTTCACACGACTGCAGTCAACTGCAATCTGACTGCGCGTTCGGTTTGCAGTTCTATTGCAGTCGTGTCAACTGCATTCAAACTGCACTTCAACTGCAATTTGCGGTTGGATTGCAGTTGAAATGCGGTCCGTCTGTATAGACTCATAGGGCCCAATAAATTTAAATGTTTTCTCGATACTCATATTGTTCGCCATTTCGTCAAGTTAGATGTTAACTCGCCACAAGAAGGAAACGTGCACTCTTCATCGCCGCTCCGGGCGAACTGATCGCGCAGCCTATGTGTGGATGGAGCGCGAAGGTTGCGACAAATGTCCTTTGATCTTTTGCCGACATTTCCGACCCGCGCGGCAAGCTCGCAGATGCGTCGGCCAACGTCTAAATACCTACGGCCAACGCGCGAACGCCCGTTCTACACATTGGGCCAACGCGTCCGCAGACGCGTTGGCCAACGCGTTCGCCTATGTCGAGAGCCGCCATAAGTCTTTATTGTACACCACAAACATATACTTACTTAAAGCGATGTCTTCCAGGCAACCATCAAAACGTTTAAGAGAGTATCACATCAAGAAAAGAACGATAATTAGGCCCAATTCACACCGGATTGGCAGCGGCCGGCAGCGGCGCGAAGAGCACTTTTAGTGTGAAATAATTTTAAACTTTATACATACTTATAACTACTAGTATCGCTTGAAAACTTCAAAAGTGCTCGAGGCGCCGCGGGCGGCCGCGTGCGGTCGCGCGGCGCCGCGCGACCGTCGACGGAAAGTGCTCGCGGCTTCCCGCGACCGCGCGCGCTGTCGCGAGGCGCCTCGAAGCATCGCGAGGTGCCGCGAGCACTTTCCGCCGACGGACGCGCGGTGCACAGTGGATCGAAAATCGAGTATCATAGACATAAGAACTTGAATTTCCAGATGTCATTTTTTTGGGCTGAAATATGGTCTCCTAGTTGTTATTACATAATAAAATGTAAAAAGATGCAGCTACGTGTAATAATAAGGGAGTTTTATGAAAGTAAATAACACGGATCATTTAACAAAAAAAAACTATAGAATATGTCAAGTAGTTCCAGACAATTTAATTTAATTCAGTTGGAAGTTTTAAATTGTTACTGGGGACACTGGAAAAAGAGAGGGTTGATATATTATATCGCCATAATAATTTCTTTCTTCTTTCTATTTGAATTAAGTTTTTAATTAACCAAAATAAAGTACCAATGGACAGTTTTTAATTAACCAAAATGAAGTACAGATGGTGCAGTAATACAAAATATGCCAAAATGTGAGTAATAATTACTACTATAATAGTGTGTGAGGATATAACGGCCAACCATGCGATTCCAGAGATATTATTTTTTATATTATTTTACATTTTATTATTTTTACATTTTATTATGTAACAACAACTAGGAAAACATATTTCAGCCCAAAAAAATGACATCTGGAAATTCAAGTTCCTATGTCTATGAAACTCGATTTTCAAACCACTGTGCGGCGCTCTAAAGGTAGCGCGCGGCCGCCAGCGGCCGCGAGCGTCCACAAGCAGCGGCCCGCGGCGACGCGAGCCGCCTCTGCCGGCCTCGCAGCAAAAGCACACCCAGATTCTTAACCGAATTAGAGTAATTTGTCTTTGTGTTATTCATCACGACATTAGGAATATCAGACTGATCAAGTCTGCGCAACCTGCCCTGGCTACCAATCAAAATGGCTTGAGTTTTATTAAGATTCAGCTGTAGACCGTGATTCCTTGCCCAATCCCAAATGTGTGACAGGTCTTCATTTAATTGTGCAATCGCAGCTGCCAAATTTTCAATGCTGGAGTGAACATAAATTTGAAAATCATCAGCGTACATGTGATAAAAAGATAATATTTTTTTGCTGATCGTGTTAATGAATAAACAGAAAAGTAGAGGGGACAGCACACCGCCTTGGGGGACGCCAGCAGAAGTGTAAGCTCAGTTAGAAAGTAGTTCGTCAACTTTGATTCTTTGCCGACGTCCTTTAAGGTAACTGGATAACCAATTTATAGCTGACGGGGATAAATTTAGAAACACGGCCAGTAACTGAAGTAAGACATCAAAATCTACACAGTTAAATGCATTTGAAAAATCTAGTAAAACTAAAATAGTAACTTTCTTGTTGTCCATCGCCAGTCTTATGTCGTCAGTTATTTTTTTTTGTGCCGTTACCGTGCTATGACTTCTCCTAAACCCAGATTGATACTTATTAAGTAGGCAATTGTCATTAATATATGCATTAAGTTGGCGGTAAACTAATTTTTCAAAAACTTTCGAGAGAAAAGGTAAAATAGATATTGGGCGGTAGTCTGAATAATTGCAAGGATTGGATTTTTTGGGGATTGGTATTATTAACGCATCCTTCCATTTAGAGGGAAAAACTCCGCTAGATATATAATAATTGAAGATATGTGTTATAATAGGAAGAATAATTTCAAGGATGGGAAGAATCATATTTCGGCTAACAGAATCATCACCAACAGCATTTGAGGCGATGGACAACACAGAGGTCTTTACATCACGGATTTTAAATTCATTGAAGACAAACTGTTCGTTTACGAGTGTAGGTGGGTTTATAGATAGGCTCTGTTGAGTTGGCTTGACGGCATTATCATAATAGCCAGTATTAGTGGAAAAGTGACTGATTAGATTATTTACATCGTCAGCTTTTAAGGAACTATTCTCTCGTCTTTTACCAACTCCCATCGAATTCAAAAATTTCCAAACTTTATTGGCGTCTCCATTCTCGACAGATGAATGAATATGTCGTCTTTGTGCGTCTCTACATAATTTGTTACACTGGTTACGTAAACTCTTATATCTTTCAATGTTTGCAGCGGATGGATTGAATTTTAGCCTAAGTTTTGCACGAGTCTTCTTTTTTATCATAGCCTTTTTATGTAATCGGTTAGCCAGGGATTAGGAAGGTGTTTCAGTTTAATAGGTCTAATAGGTGCATGTTTGTCATAGATAGCAACAAGATTTCGCGTCAGTATTTCAACTTTAGCGTCAACTGAAGACGCCATGCACAAATCAGACCAGTCAATGTCTTTCGCGTCAGCCTTTAAAGCTTCTGTGTCCATACTTTTAAAATTACGCTGCTTATTAACCTTAGGTTTCAATTTTGGTGGCTTTAAATTGTACGACAAGTATAAGAGATCATGGTAAAAAAAAGTGTGAGATGAAAGTTGACCATGATTTGTAACAAGATTTTCAGAGGAAACAATAATTAAATCTAGTAAAGAAGGGCTGCATTGAGGCATATTATGTGTTGCATTGAGAGGTAACATGTTAAGATTACACGATTCAACGATTGAACGTAGCTTTTTAGCTCTGATATCATTTTTTATCAAACACGTATTAAAGTTGCCCATTATTATATATTATGATCATAAAGCGAAGCGAAATTTTCCAAAAGAGATTCAAAAGACGAAAAGTAATTAATAAGAAGTGATGGGCTATAAAAAACACCAAGAATTAATTTAGCATGACGTAGTTCAACCTCTATAAATAAATGTTCAGCCGTGTAGACTGGGGCAGGCTGTGGCGAGGCGCTTACTACATGAAAAGGAATATTAGATTTGAGATAAATAGCAACGCCACCGCCGCCCCTACCAACACGATCATTTCTGATAAGTGTAAAACCTGGTAAAGAGTAGCTTGTAGATTGTAAACAAGGCTTTAACCATGACTCGGAGACCAGAATGGCATGCGCGTTTTTTGATTCAAAGGAAGTGAGAAGTTCAGGGTAATGCGCAGGAATACTTTGTGCATTTATGTGAATGGCATTGAAACATTTCAAGGAGGTATCTAAACATGTACTTAATGCGGATCTAAGTGATAGGTTTAGAGTATCATCACTCAAATATTCATCTGAAGAGGAGCATGAGACAAACTCATCACTTTCCGGTTCACTCATTAAACAACAATATTATGATTAATTTACTTAATTATAAATTATAAAATAATAACTTAAAAATTATATTAGTATTGTGAATATAAGCAGTAAAAAGATAATTACAGTTTTAAAATATTTAAAGCAGTAGCACTACTTTAATACCAAAAGCATTATCTTACCAGCTATTTTTACTAATAAGCCACAACTATTCATAACTAATTATTAAGCAAGGATAAATCAGAGCACAGCAGAATCACCAATATAAGCAACACACAAATATAATAAACTATATTAAATAATTATGTTAAGCATTTAAAGCAGTGATTTTTTTTTTAATTTAACAAAAATAAGTAGAAGAAGCAGATAAATATAGTACTTAATATGATTACGACAGTATATATTATGTCTATGATCAAAACATAGATATATATACGAAAAAGCACTGGCAAATATTCCGAAACAAATCAATGGTAGGGGACCACGGCAATTCCATACAATTTTTATACCTAAGGAGCTCTGGCCAGTATACTGGGATATATTTGTGAACATACTTCGATAATAGACAATCAGTCACTGATTGACAGATTTGACTGATTGTCATTCAACCATTATCTATCAAAACGCCTGTGGATTTGTTGTGCAAATATTCAAAGCAATATTTGCTTTTGAATATCAACAATTCGTCCGAATTTGTGATCTCAACGATTTATCATTTATTGTTATTATTTATCAAAAACGAAGACAATGGCTGCCTTCGAAATCGTAATTTAAACATTTTGGCATAAAAATATTTTTTCCTGTATTTGTTTTCGCTGAATGCCAGAAGAAATTAAAAATTTGAAAGTATTATTTTTTAACACACTTTTTCAGTGGTAAAATGGATATAAATCAAAATTTTAAGACAATGTCTACCTTAATAAGGAACGTAACAAACCTACAAAAAATGTTTGAATGCTTATAATTACTTGTGGTCAAAGATTTATCGAAAATAAAAACATGAATTTGCATAGTATAGGGCCTTAATGAACCCTTAATTAAGAGTCACACCATTTCTAATAATTTGTTGAATGAATTTTCGTCCATTCTAAAATAATTGAGAAAATCATCAGAGTCCAATGTTTTTAAAATGAGTAAGTGGCTCAACGTTTTTCTTTCCACGGTTTCTTTCTTTTAATCACCGTTTCATCTACAACCGTATTTTTTTATTATTTTTTTTCATCACATATAGCTATACAAGCCAGTGCTATTGCGGTGTTTTGAGGTTTAGATAGTGGTCCCGTTGTTCACTTTTCCACAGCCTAGCCAAGACAGACGAGTTGATTTACGTGTAGATAAAATGCCTTATATACGATCGGTTCCAACCACCAACAGAGGTCACCTTGGTTGGGTCAACATAGTTGAATCTTTATCTACACCATAAATCTTGTCTTGGCTAAGCTGTGGAAAAGTGAACAATGGCACCACTATCTACCGCAATTATAGCGCTGGCTTGTATAGCTATAATATGTAATGAAAAAAAACGTAAAAAAAAAAGACGGTTGTAGATGAAACGGTGATTAAAGAAAGAAAAACGTTGAGCCATTTAATCATTTTAAAAATATTGGACTCTGATGATTTTCTCAATTATTTTAGAATGGACGAAAATTCTTTCAACGAATTATTAGAAATGGTGCGACCCTTAATTACTAAACAAGACCTGTGTCTTGTTTTGTAATTAAGGGTTTATCACTCACTGTTGATGTGAAAAGCTGTGTCTGTGGAATAACGTTTAATAGCAACGTTAAGATTTTTGGCTAATGGCACTACACACCACATGCAACGCATCCGACGATCAATGTGCGACTGAGCGCCAACAAGCGTCTACACGGTTGCGTTTCAACTCAATGTTCTCTATTTGACATTGGTCGTGAGGGATGTGCTCACTACCAAGTTTATTAAAGGTTATTTGGTTGGTCAACCAAAAACAAGCGTCTACACGGTTGAATTTTGTTCCAATCCTACCAAGGTGATCTCTGTTGGTGGTTGGAACCGATCGTGAATACGGCCTTTTAGATTCAACTTTGTTGACCCAACCAAGGTGACCTCTGTTGGTGGTTGGAACCGATCGTGTATACGGCCTTTTATGTGACATGTGACAACAGCTGACATTTAGGTCATTTTGACGTTTGACAAGTTTGACAATTAACAATTTACACAATTTTTGTTTTCTAAATTTCGTAAATCTTTGTGTTTTGATTATTACAATTTACTTTCGCTTTAATAGGTAAAGGCTAAATTTTTCAAAATGAATGAATTCAAAACGTATTCCTCATTATTTGCTTTGGTGGACAGTCATCTTTCTAAGATAAGCTTGCAAGAAAGTGAATCTAATGACGCTGCAGCAAGTACAAGCCCTGGGACGGTTGCTGGGAGGTCAAGTGATATCATGACGCCATTTCAACTATATACACCAGATAGAATTATACCACTACCAAAATTGGGTCTCAGTGAGAGCCCAATATCGAGTGTTCTAGCTACCCAGGTGGCCAATATGTTACGGGCTAAAGAGAGGCGACAGGAGGAGGAGAGAAAGAAAAGCCTCAAACAAGAGGAATCAGACGAAGCAGATGATTTTGTGATAGACTTGACAAAAGCTCTACAAACTCCAGGTACAGTAAAATATCAAAATAATACAGACGCTGGACTGAGCAGTAGCAGCTCCTGTGAGTCCTTGTTTAAGCTGCAGTTTATGGACTATAAGGAGGAACCAGAAAAACAACAATCCCCTGAACCACTCTTGCCTTGCATCACTGACATGTCTTACATACTTAGCCAAGAGATATACAAAGCTAAGTGTTCTAATTTTGGAAAGGTTCTTTCCTCGAGATTGAGACCTGCAGCACCGTGCTATATACCTGCTAAAGTGGATGGGAGGGTAAAACGTTTCACATTCAATGTACCTTCCCCCTGTGATTTGATTAAGGAGAGACTGAGAAGACCTACGATGTCCTGCAGGGAAGTACCAAACATATTAGAGTTATAATATTTATTTCAAGAATTCAAAAAGTTAAGATTGAAAATCTCCTCTGTTGTCTAAAATTAAATGACATGTGTATAATATGGAAAATTACACCAGTTTCCAATTTGTGTTGAATAAAAATAATTTAACATTGATACAAGATTGAATGACATGAATTGTATAATATTGATACTAGTAATTTTAAGAAATTATGAGATTATTTATGTTTCACCCATCAATCTCCAAGTGGCAGCCCACCTGCCACATAACAATTGATAATCTATTGTGTCTATGATTCCCATGAACAATGTATAAGGGTTTCTTTTTGTGAATTATCATCAGATTCAAAACTTATTTATTACTATACACTATACAACATTGTAATATTATCAGGAAGTTATAAGTATTCCATTATGATAATATAAATAATCACCCGAATTTACAATACAATTCAAATATTGTAACAATTCCACTATCTTATCAAATATATGTAAGTACTAATATTATGAAAATACTAATTATAGTTATTATTATTTATTATGTAGCTCAATTTTAATAATACTATAATAATTTGATCAGCAACTGGTATGTACCATAAGAGAAGTTGATTCCTAAGCAGATAGGGGACCCATGTAGTTTGGTCGAGTTACGTCAAATGCAGCCGACACATCACAGCTAACGTTTTCCTTTGACATGATCTGACCTGACAAATGATGTTGGTCTGTCAACGGCCTAGGAATCAATTTACTAGATGGTACATTATGAATCTCTCTTTTACTAAGAAATGCATCTTATGTATATTACTTTCTATATGTATTTGTATTATAAAAACGTGCATTGGTTAAAATTTATTCCGAAATCTTTTTATTATGAGTGCTTAATAATTTTTAATGTTGCTATGGGATGCATGATATGCTAAGTACTCACATACTTTGTGGTTTTGCTTGATAGTTTTATTCTAAATTAAAATATTTAATTCCATCGAGTCAGCTCGATGTGAGCCTTCGAGCGTCTCGATGCGAGCCTTCGAGCGGCTCGATGCGAGCCTTCGAGCGGCTCGATGCGAGCCTTCGAGCTGTGAGTTTTGCGGTCCACACAGTAATTATTACTCGATTTGGAGTAAAACTATCAAGCAAAACCGCATGTGAGTACTTAGCAATATACTATAATTAATGTAAATAAAACATTATCAAATGGCAGATGCATAGAAGCTGTCATTTACATGTTTAATTTTAGGATAATTTTACAATTTCACAAACCCTTTGTAAATAATAATTATCTAATACCAACTAAGAGATACAATAGATTTTCAATTGTTATGCGACAGCCAGTAGCTGCTTAGAGATGGGTTAAGTACCTACATAACATTGCCAGTATTGTCTTGGTATATGCCGCGTGTGAACAGCTTTTCAAGCCAAGCCAAACTGATCACACGCGGCATATACCAAACCAATACTGGCTGCCAGTCTTATTGGCAGCCGGTACTGGCTCTATGAAAACTATACTTTATAGTCATTTATGGTCTCAATTGAGAGCAAATTAGAATATGATTTATCAAATAATAATTAATAAAGCTTTTGTTTAAAAGTTTTTTTAGGTAATAATATAATTTATTATGTATAGTGGATACAGTGGTGTAATTACAACTATGAAGTGGGATGCCTTAGCCCAGGCTGTAACCCAAAAACAGTGATTATGCCACTAAGTACAATAAATAGGAAACTAGTGATAAGCCTGAATAATATTATATTTTTTAAATTCTTTAAGGTTTGCATTAATATGCAAACCTCAAAGCCAAATATTTAGGTTGCTTGTGCTTGATTACAAGCAACCTAATATTTGGCTTTGAGGTGGATAAACTGCTAAAATGTATACTTACTTTAAAGTTTAATACTCGAAGTTAGAAGTAGCACTGATGGGGCGTCCACAAATTACGTGAGGTGTTTAAGGGGGGAGTCGATGGGGTCGGGGGTCGAGTCAAATCTCATCTAATCATACGTTGGGGGTGGGGCAAAACTCAAGTAATTTTTTTATCATTGTTACAAAAAAATATACTATGTTGGTCCATTTCATCCAGATTATACGTATGCTTAAGATGTTATCGTGAGATTGGGGGGTGGACACTCCGGCCTCCCCCACCCCCCAATTAAATAAAATGTCACGAAATCTCACCAATGATCTCAATCTCAAAAATCGGTCAGAAAATTAAAAAAAAACACCTCACGTAATTTGTGGACGCCCTCTTACAACCAAATTCACAACCCCCTTCCCCCCCCTTGCTAATAAAAATACGTACTATGTACTTACAGGGTGTAACAAAACTGAGTGATAATACTTTAGGGTGTGTATGTGTCTGTTATTTAGAATTCATGAAAGTAGCAGTGCTGAAAGCAGAAAGAGTAACGTTTTTTCACTTTTGTAGGGGAAAATTCATGACGCACGGACACTTTCACGGTGAATTCTATATAAGTACGTAAAATATTATATTAAGAGACACGTCATACCTACACCTCCTACTTTTGTTACACCTTATAAATTCATACAAACATAATAGACATTAATGAGATAAACAATGTTTTGCCCTTTTCATCATATCAGACAGGTACAAACAGTGTGGATTTTTTTATTAGTTAAGGGGTTTAGGTTAAGCTATTTAATTAAATAAGTACATTAAGTATCACTTTTTTAGAAGTAAATAATAATGTAATATGGACATCTTAAGACTAACTGTAGGTGTAGTGTTAAAGAATAAGGTGCCTACCACACGTGCAAGCTTGACCACAGTTCTGCCGGCGAGTGCTACTCGCATGAAAAGATGGAAGACTGAGGCTGGTATAAATAGTGAGTACTCAAGATTCATCTCGGTCTCAAGACACGGTTCAGGCTCTGAGATTGGTTGGCTGTCAAAATTTGAACCAATCACAGAGCCGAACCGCGTCTTGAGACCGGGTCGCATCTTGAGTACTGAATATTTATACCAGCCTGACTTATCTCCCACACGACACAGTTACGCATGCGCAAGCCACATTATTGCCGAGATTGACGGCGTATAAACAACTTGGCTTGAACACTGAACGTCCAATCACACGCGCAGACAAGTTTGTACACGAAGGCTTGCATGCCAGAATTTCAAGCAAGTTTAAAAACCGTCAAGCCAAACTTTGGGACTTGCGCATAATACCGTTTTACCAACTACACGCACAATGTTTAGTGTACAAGCCGGCATGCGCAAGCAAAACTGTGGCCAAGCATACATGTGTGGTAGGCGCCTGAATGACAAATTCTAGACAAGTTCTACTACAAATAATTGAAGCATAATAATTGAGTGATGAATAAAGGTGAAATAGATCTCTTTAATAACTAACTTCATAAGGAAGTAAATTGTTTGGACACATACAGTTGGACTGGAAAAAAAAAGAATTAATATACTTACTTTAGTTTATTTTTTCTGCATAAAATAACCCCTGTTATTTTAAATTCTTATTTCTGACATTTGTTACAGTTACAATAAAAAAAATTAAAACCGTTCTCTAGAAATCATAGAAGTTTTGTTATATTTATATAACTATTATAGCCATACCTGATCAGATTTTTGTACGAATACCTATTTACAATCGGCAAAATCATAGTTCTTGTAAATTGTGTACCTAGGTACTAAAATAGTACTAAGTATTTTTAAAATTTAAAATAAAGTATTAGAAGTACTTAAGTATTTTTTTTATTTTTATGTATTTTAAAATAAAATTACTTTTAGGTACGTGTAGTTTGTCCTTCATGGATACAGGGGCGGATCTTGAATTTGTGGGGCCCTGGGCTAATACTGCTTAGGGGCCCTACCTTATTACTCAACTAATTGCCATTTTGACAAGAAACTGTTTTCTGTAGTGATGTAGGTATATCTATACTATTAATACTATAAAGCGGAAGTTTGTTAGTCAGTTTGTTTGTTTGTTCGCGCTAATCTCAGGAACTACTGGTCCGGTTTAAAAAATTATTTCAGTGTTAGATAGCCCATTTATCGAGGAAGGCTATAAGCTATATTTTATCACGCTAAGACTAATAGGAGCGAAGAAATAGAGGAAAAAGTGAAAAAAAAACGGGAGGAAATATATTTGAAAGGGCTTATTTGAACGCGCTAATCTCAGGAATTACTGGTCCGATTTGAAAAATTCTTTCAGTGTTAGATAGTCCATTTATCGAAAAAGGCTATAGGCTATATTTTATCACGCTACAACTAATAAGAGCGAAGAAATAGAGGAAATTTTAGAAAAAACGGAAGGAAATTATTTGAAAGGGCTTATTTGAACGCGCTAATCTCAGGAACTACTGGTCCGATTTGAAAAATTATTTTAGTGTTAGATAGTCCATTTATTGACAATGGCTATAAGCTATATTTTATCACGCTACGACTAATAGTGGAGCGAAGAAAAAGAGGGAAATGTTGAAAAAATAGGGGAAATTATTTGAAAGGGCTTATCTCACGAACTACTGGAGGAATTTTTCTGTTATTTGGCACAGATAAGAAGTAGATCACGTAAAGGATCATAGGCTAGTTTTTGTGGACTAATTTTGTCTGTGAAATATCTAATTTACGCGGGCGAAGCCGCGCGGAACGTCTAGTGTAGTCAGTTCGGTTCGGGGCCCTCTGTATTCGCGGGGCCCTGGGCTGCAGCCCAAAAAGCCTTATAGTAGATCCGCCCCTGCATGGATAATATGCAACTTCAACGATACGACGATAAAGGATTTGCTATAGAAATTCAATTTTGTGTTCGATAACTTTTTGCCATCTTGTTGGTAGGGACATGATCCCTTTGCTATAAAAATTTTGGGGCTTCTAATGAAAAAACTGCGTAAAGTTGTTTTGGCAGTCCTCTTGTGATGTCTGCGGTATACGGCGGTTGCATTAACACTTCCCAAGTCCCAGCCACACTCCCGTAATTTTTGCTGAGTGGCTAAAGATGTGTGAGGTCTAGCGTTATTATGGTGAAAAACCACACCCCTTCTGTTGATTAATTCCAGCAATTACTTCTATCTGTTGTTAAAAGACTTGGAAGCGCCCCTCGCCAGGTGAGAAGTCGCCTCTGAGGTCGCCAGGGACCTCGGCGTGACTTCTCACCACCGCCGCTTCAATTCTACAAACGTTCCGTAGAACTCGTTCTGCAGTGAAAACGCACATTTTTGCTTGGAGGGCGGCAAATTGGGATTCTGCTCCCCCCTTTTTAAAACTTAGATCCGGGCCTCATCGCAGAACATACCTACACGGCACGTCCGCGTTTTCAGGAACCATAATGTTTGTAAGTATATGAATCGTCATAATTAGTATTTACGGCGTCTTCGTCAGTTTCAGAGCCACTGCTGGATATTGCAGCGTCTCTCTGGCGTCAAACGGCATTCCCACCAGCGCCTTCTCCATCGTGGTTACGTCTACTGCGTCATGAAACACTCTTACATGTAATGTGACCCCCAGGGCCACGTTACGACCAATGTGAAGGCATTTGATATCGTTGTGTGTCATATCGCCAAATTACAATTATATTGCTAATATTTAAACAAACGTACCAAAAATATTTATTATATGTTTAATTTTATATTTAGATACCTTTTAAATTCCGTAGGAGAACAGTTTGATGTATCCGAACACCAGCCAAATATTTCTTTTTCATAACAATTATCGAAATAAAATCACCTCTGTTGGATTTGTATTTTGTACGGTGCTAAATTAGTACCATGCCGCGAGCATCTCGTTCCAGCAAAATTATACTGGATAGCGTTGATAAAACCAGGGCTCGGAAACCGGTTGCAGAACAAAACCGGTTTCGGTCATTGACCCCAAACCAAAATCGATTTCGGTCAAAGGTTGCACTTTACCGGTATAAACCAGAATACCGGTTTTTCTTTAATTTCGGTTTTGGTATTGAAAATTAACCGGTAATTTGCCGCGCGCGACGTTGCCGTCCGTTTGCAGACCGCGAAAGGTCGAATTTAGGACCGCGAAATATTGTAAATATTAATTTAATTTTTTTTTAAACTTATGGTTACACCCTTTTTTTACGTCCGTGGTTACACCATAAGTTTTTAAATTTTTTAAATTAATATTAAAAACGTTTTAACTTTAAGTTAAATTTTCAACGGAAGCAAATTCTTTAAAGTGTTCGGAATATTCCGAACACTTTAAAGAATTTGCTCCCGTTTTTCCAACAAATTAGACAAATGTTAACTAACGAAATTTTTTTGAACTTCCGTCCTGATTGTACATAAAAAAATATTGAAATAATTTTCATAAAAATTTTTCACTTCGTGGAGCCCTTAAACATCCTACTTCCTACTAATATTATGAAGGCGAAAGCTTGTTTGGATGTGTGGATGTATGGATGTTTGTAACTCTTTCACGCAAAAACTACTGAACGGATTTTAATGAAACTTTACAATAATATAGCTTATACATCAGAATAACACATAGGCTACAATTTTAACCGACTTTCAAAATGGGGTAGGTGTTATGTTCGTTTTTAGGGTTCCGTAGTCAAATGGCAAAAAACGGAACCCTTATAGATTCGTCATGTCTGCCTGTCTGTCCGTCCGTATGTCACAGCCACTTTTCTCCGAAACTATAAGAGCTATACTATTGAAACTTGGTAAGTAGGTGTAGTCTGTGAACCGCATTAAGATTTTTTTTTCATCTAACCTATGTGTGTGGGATATCTATGGATAGGTCTTCAAAAATCATATTGAAGTTACTAATATAATTTTTTTCTAACCTGAATAGTTTGCGAGAGAGACTCTCCTCCAAAACTCCAAAGTGGTAAAATGTGTATCCCACCCCTCTAACTTCTAAAGTAGGGGCATGATAAATCTAAAAAAAATATATGATATACATTACTATAAAAACTACTAACGAAAATTGGTTTGAACGAGATCTAGCTGGTAGTTTTTTTTTATACGTCATAAATGGTAAACTTTAAATTAACTTTCATTAAATCAACTGAAACATAAAAATAAATCAAAAACCTTTTAATTTCATAACAAATAAACCTTATTGTTGCTGCGGAACCCTTCATGGGCGAGACCAACTCGCACTTGGCCGATTTTTTTATGTCCAACGATTACTCCACCGTTTGTTAACGAATTTTCAAAATTTTTCTTTTGGTATATAGGGTATCATCTCAATTTGGTATTATATTCACAAAAGTGGTGATCTGATGAAGGATCTAAAGTAATCGAGGGAGCTCCTCAAAATTTATAGGAGTTTTCCTAAAAATTTATAGGAGTTTTCCTATAAAGTGTAATGTGGTGACTTCGGTTTCGTGAGAAGTATTCTAAGTATTCTAAGCATATGCTACAAAAAAGTTAGATTTTGCACCGAAGTATACCTGGTATACCGTGGTTCGGAAGGTGCTGAGAGAAGCGCATCTTAATAACAAAGGTTTGTATGACTTCAGAATAAATAAAATTACTTAACTTTTTTTGAATAAATTTTATTAATTACATTCTTGTATCTTTTTCAATACAATGACTTATGATGGAAACTTGTAAAACATACAATTAAATATATTATTATGATGTTGTTGCAGATAATAATTTTATTATTTGTCTTTTATATATTGCAATTAGATTGTGATACAAAATAACAAAAACCGAAAAAATATTAACTTTAACCAAGTTAAAAAACAATACTGAAAAATGCGCTTCAACATGAAATAATATTATTTCATAAATAATTGACTCTTATCGGTTCAACCATAATTTTATTCATTATAAACCACCAGTTTAATATGTACTATCAGAGAAGTTGATTCCTAGGCAGATGGGGGACCTACGTAGATTGGTCGCGTTACGTCAAACCCAGCCGACTCACGACTGATCACAATTCACAATTAATATTGAGAATTGACATGATCCGACCTAATGACGTTGGTCTGTCAACTGCTTAGGAATCAATTTCCTCGAAATTGTATATTCACAAAAGTGGTGATCTGATGAAGGATCCATAAGTAATCGAGGGAACTCCTCAAATTTTATAGGGAAATGTGTGGTGACTTCGGTTTCGTGAGAAGTATTCTAAGGCCCAATTTCACCAATGTCTGTTAGTGTTAACAGCTTGTTAAAATATCATGTCTTCTCTTTCATTCGCATGAAAAACGAAAGGGGTAACGTGATACTAATTCGAGCATTAACTTTAACAGTCGTTGGTGAAATTGGGACTAAGCATATGCTACCAACAAGTAAGATTTTGCACCGAGGTATACCTGGTATACCGTGGTTCGGAAGGTGCTGAGAGAAGTCCTGATTCTTTATAGATACAAGTTTGGGAGTTTCGGCGTTGTTTTAAGAACGGAAAGCATATTATGCTACTATGCAAATTACATTCATCGTCATCATCATCACTACCATATTACACTATGCGTCGTCGATTATGAGCCTATTATGTGTTATTGGTACTTTTCATAGTCTTTTAGATCGAGACTCGAGTTTGTCAAGCGATAATTTAGAAAAAAATCTAATTATAAACCTGAAGAGTATGTTTGCTTGAACGCGCTAACCTCAGGAACTATAGGTCCGATTTAAAAACTTATTTCAGTGTTAGATAGCTTATTTATCGTGATGATTCGCGCTAAGACTGACACAACCAAGGAAACTCAGGAAAATGGGGGGAAAACGGGGGAAATATTAGAAAGGGTTTATCTCACTAACTACTGGAGCAATTTTTTATGGCAATATTTGGCACAGATATAGAGTAGACCACGTGAAGAGAGTAGGGACATAAGCTATTTTTTATGGGAAAATGTACGGTTTCCGTAAAATTCCTAATTTACGCGGGCGAAGCCGCACGGGACATCTAGTAGGTATATATATCTGAAAATTTACTATGTTTTACTGTTTTATATTTTTCCTGTCGATTTTTACGGATAATTAAATTTTTTATACCCTCAATCCCGTTACCTGTAGCTTCAATAAAAAAAATAAACGCAACAGACATCTGTGAATTTCTCCGGTTAAAGTTAAAGCTAAAGGACGTCATATTTAACTATAACCTTAACTTTAACTTTAACCACGCTTTTGGTGCAACCCAACCTAAAATATGGAATTACCTACTTATGCGGGCGTATTCCTAATCAACTGCAAACAGTACACTGACCAGTGCAGTACTATAAAAATCTTTTGTTTTGATATCCAATTGTGGGGATATATGCATGGCGGCAGCAATCGATGTTCATTTGACCGAGCGAGGTGTTATGCCCGGTCAGGCCGAAGCCCACATGATTGACTTCAGCTGTCGTATTTATACCATAAAGTTAATATATACCTAGCGGAATAGAAAAACAAAGGCCAGCAAGCGAGATGTCACTATCAGTAACACTGCGTAGTAAAAAGAGACCTGTGATACATGACAGCAGAACTCTTTTTTGACGTCCAGTCGGCACGTGTAAATATTTACTCCCGTGTAATTACTTTATTCTTAGATTAGAATTAGGAAAAACCCAAATCAGCGTACTCTAATTTCCTTCGATTTGGAGTAAAACTATCGAGCAATGCTGAATGTGTGGACGAAAGACGAAGCCATGGGTTTTACTCTACGTGATTGCTCGATCGAGCAAAGCCGTATATGAGTACTTAGCATTAGATTATGAAACAGTTATACTCGAGTAAAATTTTACTCTAGTTTGGTCGAATCCGCGCTTATTAGGTAATATGAAATATTTAGGCTGTCTTCACATTGAGTCGCGCAGCTGCCGCACTACTCGCGACTTAATGTGAAGGCAGCCTTACACCATGTTTAAGGCAAATCATGTTGCTGTTGCTGTCTTTGACTGGTACAATGAAAAAGATAATTTATACCAATAAAAAAATCTGCCTTTCAACAACAGCTCCTTTTGGGGCACATTGTAAATTAACTGTTTTTATGGTTGATAGTGGCGGCCCAAGAACTGTTGATTTTCGTGGTGTCTTCTTGTAGCTTGATACACGTCTCTCTCTTTGTCTGGATACTTGGTCGGTAAGTTTGGTGAATGAAGATTCACTTTGGCTGCATACCTGTAAGAATACAATTGACATAAAGCTATCCGCAACTTCCCAATACAAAAAAAAAAAAAAACTAATTTGTATTTCTACCTATTTTCGTATTTTATATTTTTTTTATCCCTAGTCGTGACGTCACTAAACAGTTCAAACCTTTTTGTATGGAGCGTGGCATACCTATAGTTAATTTTCGTGTACACCTATGAAACATACCTACGTCAATAGACAGAGAAAATAACAAGCCGTGTTAGCACCTGCAAGACAGACGCAGTCTAAACATGTTTGCGAGGACTTGCGACAGATCTCGCTGCGGGTCACCGCAGATATACGGTCTAGTTTCGTAATAGCATTCATCCGCGAGCTTTATTGCAGACATTTATTGCAGAGAAACACGACATTTATTGCAAAAATAAATTGCAGGAATTAGTATGAAATGTAAACAATATTGCAAGAAACTCACGCAAGACTTCCGCGTGTTTGCTTGCAGGTAGAAACATGGCCTTAAATATTTCAGGTTGTATATAATAATTATATTATATACTTATCTGAAATAAAATTATTTTACATTTTCTGACTGAAATATGTAACTCAGAAAGTATATCATTTACGACATTTTGTCAAAGAATATTTATTGTTGGTAAACATCTTCTCTATCGATTGGCATATTGTGTTTCATAGGTGTACACATAGAATTATAACCTTTAGAAAAGGCATTCCATACAATCGTCAGCGCGAAAATGTGTCATCCTCGAAATGAGTGAGCTCACTCATCTGCGAGCAGTGTGCCATAGGACGCGGTGACAGTCGGACGTGTTTAATGCATTGATTACGTAAAATATGCATTGAAAGCGTAAAATGAGTGAAAGAGAAAGTAGTATATGCTATTACTGTAAGACAAAAAGGACGACAATATTTTCTCGATACACATTTTGCATGCAAAAACATTCCTACAGTTTTGATGGCGTATGCCATATCCAGTGTTGGCAACACTGTGTAGTAGAAGTATCTACGCTACCAAAGCAATAATTCAGTGCCGAATCAGCAAAAATTTGCGGCCTCACTCACATATAAAATGTCGTTTTTTGATGCATCGTTGGGTGTACATCAAAATACGACATTTTATATGTGAGTGAGGCCGCAAATTTTTGCTATCCGTACAATCCAATACAATAATTTTTAAAATACCGAGGGCGGAGAAAAAATATTACCAAATCAGCAAAAATTGGCGGCCCCACCCACGTACTTGCAAGTTTAGGTATTATCCCAGAAAACGTTCAAAATCTTTTCATCAATAAATTTAAAAAAGTAGTCAAAGAGCGTTTGTGTGCCAAAGCTTATTATAAGATCAATGATTTCATAGAAGATGGCACATCTTGGTAGTAGGATGGCTTCTTGCAAGGCTACTTCTACATTATTATATTATGACTTACAATTATGTATGTTGACATTGTATATAATATTAAGTTACAAAATTGTAAACTTTATTTTAAAAAGAACAATTTTTCTCTCACTTTTTTGGTAAAAAGTGGGACCCGTGCGAGTTTCTTACGCCGGTTCTTCTCGCCGGGGTAGTTCCCGAACCGGTGGTAGGCATCAGGTAGACATTCTGAAAAAATTTGATTGAAAACTCAGAAATAAAACATTTTTTATTTATTTATTTTATTTTATTTATTTTATGCCTATTAGGGTCGCTGTTCTTTACAATTTTACATTTAAAAATTAAAACCACCTCCAATATTATAAATTTTGCTAGCACCCCTCCCCATCCTTGTCAGACTTGTCCCCCCCTTGGTGACATGCTTTATGGACGATGGTCCCTTATCTGTCAGGTTCATATACTGTATCATGTATATTGTATACTCCATTTCATTTTAATCTGAACGAAAATAAAGCTTTTTAAGGGCGGATGTGAAGCTAGCAATTTTATTATTACGTAAATACGTAAGTATTTACCTGACAATAAAGAATACAATAGCACATTAATATGGTTAAGTTTACATTTTTTTCTTTAAATCTGAATTAATTTTGATGATTATTTGTAACTTGTGCTTAGTTTGAGATATCAGGATCGCGATAGAGAGGTTCTATTTAGCGTTCGTAAAGTTTTTACCTACCTTATACCAGCTATGTCTATTTCATAATGGCCACTGAGGATGTAATCATTAGTGACTCGCTGCGGGACACCATTTTCGTCTAGATTTTGCACAAACCCTAGGCAGACCTAGAAAAAAGATTATCACTTATAATACCACAAGAGCTTCAAAATTATCGGGTATTTCCCGATAGGTTCGTTGCAAACAAATGAAGGAGTCAAGTTTTTCAGGTTAAAAAATCACGAGCGCGAAGCGCGAGTGATTTTTCCTGAAAAACTTGACGACTTTATTTGTTTGCAGGGAACCTTGAGGGAAATGCCAGATAATTTTGAAGCTCGTGTGGTATTCGGGGGATTATTTTTCCGTCCCAAATGTCGGCCAATAGAATTAGAATTTGTTTTTTATATATAGCAACTACCAGAGAAAATTTTCAAAAAATTATCAGTATAATACCATGTAGGTTGTACCACGTGACGTCGAATGGTGCAATTCTATTGGTCGATATTTGGGTCGGAAAATTAATCAATTTTATATAAAATAAAATATTCTGGAGAAAAAGGCCTCAAGAGTAATTATTTCGAGAAACAGATAGCGTACCAAGTTTCTACGTAATTTAATCGGGTTACGTCAAGCCCGCCCTAGAGAAAACATTGAAATAGCCCGACCAAATGACGTCATCACTACATATTATAAAACGAAATCGCTTTTTCTGTCCTCGTGTCCCTTTGTTCCCTTTAATCTTTAAAAGTACGCAACGGATTTTGATGCGGTTTTCTTTAATAGATAGAGTCATTATAGAGGAAGGTTTATAAGTATAAAAACCATAATTAAATAGTGGAGAAATACTGTTATTTTTGATGTTTCTAATCTGATGTCGTAAATAATTACATTTTATCCGCTTACATATAGATTTATCAAAATAAGGTACTAAGTATTGTACACAATGAAAAGGTCTACAGAAAACTCCGCGATGGTGTATACATATGTCTATCTATCTCTATCTCTTATGGATATCCCACAATATCATTTTTTTGTCATTTACTTTTTACTACAAATAATGGCTAATTTTCGAAGCGATTTTAACTAATACGGCAATCGGCATTAATCCTTATTCAATTAAATACTTTAAATACATTGTTGATTTAATATAGATATAATATATGGCCCATGATTTAAATGAATATTTTCGAAGATATTACAGATTTGAAAATTGCGGGACGTAGCTTTTGCGGCGGTACCGAGTACCGACCAATGCGGGTCACGGGTAGTACTGAATATAAATTAAAACTATTGAATCGATTTGAATCATTTTTTCAGTGAGTGACATAGGCTATAATATTACATTTTATACCCGTGCGAAGCCGGGACTGGTCGCTAGTCTACCTATAAAACGATTCCTCATGCTACAAAATTCTTACCTGTTTCTTAAAAGTGAATCCGTAGCTGGTAGTTGTAGTCTGTCCACAATAGTTCCCGTCTCGGTAAATGGGTTCGCCACCCCAAGACCACAAGTCCAACTCGTGATCGTGGTCTGTGAGTAGCAGCTGTACATACTGCCGCCTGATGCCTTCCTCCCTCTGGCGAAGTAACGCGTCGCGCCCGATAAACGGTATGTCTTTCTGTGGAACAATGATCGTGTTTAGGATCGTAAATTCGAAAGCACAAACGATATGGAATAATAGTATCTCTATAATAATTTACTTAACCGATTCAATGCGGCGCACCTTTTTGAAGACTTTCAGTCGTGGCGGCATACAATTTTCCCTTGACACGTGAGCCGTGTTATGACGCCATAGGAGTAGATGACACGGCTACCGTGTCATCCGCCACGATCAAAAAGCTTTATGTTTTTTTTTGGTTTTTACGCTTGTATTAACTTAATTTATTTAATTGAACCCAAACTATTGTTGTTGACGGAAGGCTACGTTGTTTTAAGTTGATTTCGAGTAGTTTTACAAAGTGTAAACCTGAAAATGGCAGGTAAGCGATTTTTTTATTCAATGTTGCAAACCTTTTGTAGGTTTCAAAGTTAGAAAAATGAGTACCTACCTATATTAAATAGCTCTGGGTTTCCAAAGTAAATTATACGTTCGTAGATAAATTTAAAGAAGTTCGTAGTTAATATTTTTTATCCGACTTCCAAAAAAGAGGAGGTTATACGTTTGGCTGTGGATATTTTTTTATGTGTGTTCAACGATTACTCCAATGTTTGTGAACGGATTTTCAAAATTTTTCTTTTGTTGTATGGGGTATTTGTTCCGATTGATCCGGTTCCGAGTTGGTACCATGTTCACAAAAGTGGTGATCTGATGATGGGAACCATGAAGACTCCCAATATTACTTCTTTATTTTCTTAAAAGTTTATTATCAAAAGTATATTTATTATCCGAATTTATTATCAGAAAAAGTCGGACGCTCATACATTTTGACACGTCAGAATTCTGATAGTATGCGGGGTCCACAACAAAATGTATGAACAGAGTACGTTCCGGCGGGCGTCCGAATTTTAGTGATCAGAAATTTTGGATAATGTACGGTGGGCTAAAAAAGGAGACAGCACCTACTTTTTTCAATTCACAGAATATTCAGAGAGGAAGCCTATAAGCTTGTTTTACGTAGAAAATTTAAATGGTTTTGTTCGGAGTAGAACCTTTTAAAGTGTAATTTGAGGGAGATACAATCGCTTTTTAAATGACACGGCTCACGTGTCATACGCCACACGTTAAAAACCCATAAGACGCGGCTGCCGTATAATCCGCAATGAATGTACCTTTTAAAAAAGGTTGACGGCCCCTACTTTTATTCAATTTACAGAATATTCAGAGGCGAAGCCTATAGGCTTGTTCTACGTGGAAAATTAAGATGATTTTGTTCAGAGTAGAACCTTTTAAAGTGTAATTTGAGGGAGATACAATCGTTTTTCAAATGACACGGCTCCCGTGTTATGCGCCACACATTACAAACGCGTATGACACGACTCCCGTGTCATCCGCACTGAATCAGTTAAGCGCCCTTATACTTATTTTGTGACGACAACATCTGAAAGAACTGGGCGAAATAACTTTGTCCTTTCGCGAGGTTTAGAGGCTTATTATAAAATATATTAATATTCAACTTATCTGACAGATACGCCATATTCTATCTCTCAGATAAGTTGTGGATAGCTTATGCGGAACTTTTCAGTAAGTGGTGAAACAGGCTCTTAAAGTAACTAAATTCCCATCCAAATCGGTTTAATCCTTCAGTTACCTATATTTGTCATTTAAAGTCATAACTCATGTTCCTAGTACATGTTACTAATGTACAGTTTCCGTGTACTCACGTCGAATTTTACTCGCCATGTCCTGCCGCACTCTAGCGGCGTGGTCATAGTGTCGAGGTCCTGTCCCCAGAAAGCGAAGAACTTCTCCACTCGGAGCGAACGCGTGGCGTAGTAGCCCACGTGCTTGATGCCATACCGCTCACCCACCGTCATTAAACGGTTGTATACGTGGAGTGCGAACTAAAAAATAAAGCCAATTTAAAAAGTATAAACGTCAAAACATTGACATTACAACTTTTTAAAATTGCGTTTTAAAAAGTTCGAACGTCAAAATTGTGAGCACAAGTAATGAAATGCATGTTCATCGAAGTTACATCTTTTGGACTTTCTGGATTGTGTTTGTTTTTGTTTTCAGTCGACTGAACTGAAAAGTTTAAGCGTAAGGACACATCTGCCGAACGTACGGCGCCGAAAGTTCCGCCGACGCGACGGTATGTTACGCAGTTACGCTGTAACTAAACGCGGCGTAATTTACGCTGATGTGTCATTGAGAACTTGAAATACGTTGCGAGCGTATTGAGCCGAACGTTTGGCGCCGAACGTTCTGCACATGTGTCGCGACACTAAGAGTTGACTCTTTTATTTTATTGGGTTTATTGCTAAAAGTCTAAGGACAGCTACTCTTTTGCAATCCATCCAAAAACAGTTTTTACTTTATATTGTAAAATAAGTGTCAAAATGAATTTATATTTTATACTTTGACCTTTAACTTGCCAAAAAAGTAATAAAATAAGCAACAACCTTATTATTAGTCAAGTAAAACCATATTTTAAAATATTTACAGGGTGTACCTAACTAAACAAAGTTTGTGGTTTTTATGAGTCCCCTGTATAGTAGTACGCTAAAAGAGTAACTTTTTTCACTTATGTATGGGAACATTTATAACGCTGGGGCTCTTGCCCATACAAATTGCTCTTTCAGCGCTGCTTCTTTCACAGTAAACTCTATACAAGGGACACATCCTAAACTATTATCACTTTGTTTTGTTACAACCTGTATACAATACAAAAGCTTACCTCATTAGGTATATACAGCACATAGCCCAATTCTCCGGTATGCGTTAAGTTCATAGCTCGGATCCCATTGGCCAAACCCACGTCCAACTCCTTGAATGTGAAGAAGGGGAAATTTGTCGGTGACAGGTCAGTGTCAGTCAGCTCTGACAGCAAGTTCCTGGTGAAGGGCCCGAGTATACATATAGCTGTGTACATGGAAGTGACGTCGGAGAGAGTCACCGAGCCGTTGGCTGGGAGATGCTTTCTCAACCAGACCTGACAGCGCGTCTGCTGTATTGTAGGCGCTATCATCATGTAGCTGAAATAATTATTTTCATTGATTTATTTCATTTATTTATTTAATTAGATCTAAAGTTTACAATCATCAGCTTTAACCCGTAGTTGTGTAGACAAAATTAAACACTGTATTTTATTATATTATGTATAATAATAATAGATCCCACACCGGTTTCGGTGACGGTGGCCGGTTTCATTGAAACCAGGCCAGCTACGCAGGAGTAATTTTATAGTGCCCAAGTGTGTGCGCAATACACAAGAGCACTCTCTATTCCTTTACTCTCATAACCCAGTGGGATGGAAGGCGAGAGATCAGGCGCAGGACCGACTTTTTACATGCCCATCCGACGCATGCATCATCTTACTTGTCAGACAATCAGGTGATCAGCCTGCACTGTCCTAACCAAACTTGGAAATAACATGTTTCCAACGCGGGAATCGAACCCACGACCTCCGAGTCAAGAGCCGCGCTCTATACCACTAGACCACGGAGGCGTTGCATATTATGTATATTATGTATACTAATTACTAAAAGATCTACGAAAATGTTTCAGAGCGTTGAAGACGTGTGGAGGCACGTCGTGGAGGCAAGGATGCGAAAAATCTGTAACTAGTGACACTTCAAAGTTCACAAGATAGCGCTACTAATTACTATCTTGTGAACTACTTAGTAATTATTTATGCCACGCCTCAAAACAATCATGGGGGATATTAAGCTAATACAATATGTCATTTAGTAAAATTACAGCCAGCCCCACAGATTTTCTGTTAACTCTTCATTAAATTAAAGTTGTCTGAAGATGATCGCACATTTGTCACACATCGTACGCGCCGCATTTCGTGACGTCATTTCATGCAACGAATTCTAAAATCCGGCGCGTACGGTGCTAAAAAATGTGCGATCAGCTAATACGACGGAGAAGAGCCTTTAACCTAGGCTCAGTCACTCAAAAGGCAGCCTGTACACTTACTGGTTCTCACTTATCCTGGCAAGACTGCAGTCGTTTTCATAGCCACCCCGCTCGTTTTGCATGCCCGTGTGTATTATACTACCGATTGGCACGTCCACATCGTTGGAACAGAGATACTGCAGCAGATCCACCACTTCTCTGCCTTGGGACTGTCAAATGATTATCATTAGAACCTGATTCATAGTCGCCTTCAAAGTGACTTAAAACTTATCGAAAGTTTTATCGCTGCATACAGCATACTTTTTATTTAGGACCATCTCATACCTACTTACAGTGTGATAAAAACCTCGATTTTGTTTCACCGCGTTTTTCTTTCAAAATACTGTAGTTGATAGCTGTATAAACATTAGAGTAAAACTCCGAGATCGATATTCTTTGTATTTATTTTTTTAAAGAGTGTTTTTCTGGGTCATAAATTTGCATAAAAAGTTAATCAAGTAACATTAATTTTGTTAATACCAATTGAATAAGCACTTAATACTTTACTTTTTCTCCAAATTTGGTTAACCTACTGTGATCAAGTAGGGAGATATTAATTTATTTATTAATTTTAGTTTTTCATTTTTAATTTCGCGATTAGATCGAATTAGAAAAATTATTAATCCTTTATCAATGTTATTAAAAATCACACTCTAATGACCTCTGTGTTAAAAGTTATTTCCAATTAATTTTTTTTTAATAAAAATTAGAATTTTTTGTACCTAGCCAACCTAGGGTTTCGACCTAGGGTTTTTGTACCTAGGGATTGATCTCGGAGTTTTACTCTAATGTTTATATAGCTATCAACTACAGTATTTTGAAGGAAAAACGCAGTGAAACAAAATCGAGGTTTTTATCACACTGTGCTACCGAGTAGACTGGCGAGTGGCGAGACAAAGCATTGAGCGACAAAACCTTCTAAAACTATTTGTTACTTATTAGGCGACTGTCAATCTTGGTGTACATTATGTATGTACTAACTTGTGGCTCACTAGCGCCAGTCTATGTTAAATTAATCTTGAATTTAATATTATGTTATCTCTCTCTCTTTTTCGTATTTATGAACGTAAAATCTGTACAAGAATCATCCTTCAACTCAAATAGTAAGAAGATATACCTATAATAATCAAGAATGGTTAAACTATCCACACAATATCTTTTCTTTGGTGCGCACGGTGTGCACTGTGCTGTCATTCTGCATTAATAATTGGACAGCTTATATGTATCTAATTTTAAAGTCTAGCTTTAACCTTTCAAATTACTACCTGAATATCGATTTTCGTGAATGATGAGTAATCGGCCAAGCCCACCGCCTCACGACACGACCAGTACTCCCGCTGCACAGTCTCAAACCAGTGCGGCTTGCCAAACGTTTTAGTGTGGGCTATTTTGAATGGCAACGGCTTTTCCGACTCCGATTTATCTGAAAAGAAGTTTGAATTACCCTAAATTCCAGATAACTTTGGAAAAAAGCAGGGTAGATAATGCTGAGCGTAATTTGAGGATCACTCAGGGCAACTGGAGGGGGCAATCAATATCTACCAATAAAGTACAATAGGTAGTCTACGAACAACGTGATATAGCTGATAACTCCGTGGCCTAATGAACATACATAAATGTCGAGCACTACCGTATTGCCAAACAATACCAAAGCACTGCAGCTATGCGTGGCCTTTAATTTTTGACTAGCGTTATAGTAGGGGAGGGGAGGGTGCTATTTGTGTAGTCACTCGAGCGTCATGGAGACCTAGTAGGTTTTTTACATTAGGTAAAGCTGATTAAAAAAATAATAAGAGCGTTTTTTATTTTAGCGGTGGGTGCAGAAACTGCAGCCATTTTAAAGTGTTGAAATAGAAAATATATTCAGAAAATTGCTTAGGTATTTAGGTAAACTATAAATATATTTTAGACCACAAGGACTAAATCATTTAGTTTAGTGCCAAATAAAATATCTGCGAAGCTTAGTTAGGAAAATATTAAGCTTTATTTTTTATATTTCAAAATGTCTCTACAGGCTTACCTAACCTTTGAATCGTCAATGCTTTATATGGAAGCTTCTTTGGGGTATACTTAACATCCCCTAACTTAATCTGACAGATCCGATGAGTGATGACATTTCAATATTCAAATTCACATTTTAACCCACCACGTTAGAAATCTGATTTCTTCATGATTAGTAGACACATGTCGGAAGCCTGTACAAGCTTAATCTAACACGCTCGACCTTGTCCCGAAATCGCCTCTTCCCCTCCCCAACTATTATTCTAAAGTTGTAAATCATCTTAAAATAGATAAAGGATTTAAAGTTTACACGCTTTTTCTTCTGGAAACACTTCTGCAACTTGTCTTTTGGACCGACGCTATGGTGAATATTTGAAGCGACTTTAATATAGGGTTAAAAAGTTAACATGGTTTCTGATAAGACCTGTTTTGGTGCGAACTCACCTACAGTTTCAAACCACGTGGGCCTCTCGTATCCCATAACCTGTCCGAACACCGCACCATTGTCGCGGAGCGTCGGGTAGATGGGGGACAGACGCAGGTTGCGACCAGTCTCGAACTCGTAGAACGGATACGGCATCCCGTAATGCACACCTGGACAATGAGATAATATGTAATCGAAAGAGTCGATTGTCGAATATCCAGAATGAATTCTAATGGCGGAGCAGAGGACGCTACTGGCACATACAGTAAATAATCCGATATATTGCACACACACTGACCTCCAATTATATACGAGTACGCTGGATTTATGATACCCTTTGAATGACAGGTATTTTTTGTGCCTATTTGAAGCGGAATCAGCGCCCCCAATGCGAGGGATTAAATCTGACGTAAAAATGACGTTATAAGGTCGCCAAATTGGCGCTGATAGCAGTAGTGAGAGTACTTGGAACTAATACTAGTGATGACAACCAATAACGATTAAGCGGCCATTTGCAAGTTAGGTCAGATTTAGTTCTCTTCCCCCTCATTGGGGGCGCTGATTCCGCTTCAAATAGGCACAAAAAGCAGGTGGGTATCATTTAAAGTCCAGCGTACTTTTATATCATAATATCAGAATTTTTTAAGAAGCGTTGCCAAACGTAGAACAAAACTTTTTGTTTACTTTCTATGCTGGTGCTACCTCTCGTGGAAATATTGCAGTAATATTATACCCTATTGAAAACTTTAAAATACCTACTCATGTATCATACATAACTCAGATCCTTTTTTTATGCAAGGCCCAATTCTTGTACTTTCGATCGTCGTTTAATTTTAAAAATAAAGTGGAACATACTGTTTAGATTAGCATGACGTGACTGTGATCGATCGCACTATTTTGAAAGTCGTATAATACATCGTCTTGGATTCGTACATAAAACAAGTCAATCATAATTTAGTCGCAGCTTTACAATAATGATCGATCCGAAATTCAACATACTAGAGGTCATCGTACAATACGCCAACTCCACTCCAACCCAACTCACAGCCTGGCATGGAAATGTACCTAATCTTTATATTGTTAGGACATACGAGTTAAGTCAACTCACACGCAAGTTATTATAGTAAACAACTAAGCTACATAAGTACATACTTACATCTGAAAATTCAATGCCAAACTGTGAGTTGTGGTTGGCATCGAGTCGGTGTAATGTGCGATGACCTGGGGCCCCGTATTTAAATCTAAAACAGTTTTAGATTGAAAAAACGATTGGTACGGACAGGGCCCGAAGTATTCTCCCCATCATGCTCCAACAAAACATGTTCATCCATACTAATATTATAAATGCGAAAGTATCTCTGTCTGTCTGTCTGTCTGTCTCGCTTTCACGCCAAAACGACTGAACCGATTGCAATTAAATTTTGTACACAGTTATTCTAGAGTCTGAGAAAGGACATAGGCTACTTTTCCATTCTGGTGTAGCGCGGCCCTAAGAGGGGTACCACTTACCAGGGTTTTAAAAAGTTTTTAAATTTGACACAAATTTTGTTGACACCGCGCGCTATAAACTAAAGTCCACGCGGACGAAGTCGCGGGCAACAGCTAGTATCTTATATGGTTTTCTGTATTTAAAGGCCGGCAGAAATTATCTTTGCCCGGAGCGACTAAAATATAGCTAGACCGGGCCTTTGGTACGGAAATTTAAATACGGTTGGTACACATGGTAAGTTACTTACCAGGCACCTCCTTCATCCTGTCTCTCAGGAAGCGTTTATTGTTGTGGAGTCCCAAGAAGCGGTTGATGTCTAGCTCGTACATGTCATATTTGGTGTAGCCGTCGACGATCTCGTCAACAGTCGCCTCTGCCACTCCCCCAGCAGCGGATATACCTACTGTTTTCATCCCGGCAGCCACATGGTAATTGAACATCTAGGTTAGGTAAAAATGGGTAAGTTTCGAGACAAAACCGTGGGAGAAGGCACGAGGGTTATAAAAATATTTGATCCACGCTTAAGCCGTGTGCTGTTATTGTCTTAAAAAAAGGAACACGTTTGACGTGGGAGAGCCATGCTTCGGCACGAATGGGCCGGCTCGGCCGGAGAAATACCACGGGCTCACAGAAAACCGGCGTGAAACAGCGCTGGCGCTGTGTTTCGCCGAGTGAGTGAGTTTACCGGAGGCCCAAACCCCTACCCTTTTCCCTTCCCTATCCTCCCCTATGTCGGTTTTATTGATAAAATTATCTAACGTCTCTTCACGACCATATCTGCTACAGTAACCTGCTGGCGTACAGAGGAAGCGTTATAATTTAAATATTAGCAGAGCTGACCGCCGACATGTAGAGTCAAACGTAATATGGTAACATGGATTGCTTTAAACGTGCAGCAAATATTTTATTAATAAGGCCCAATGTGTTTATGTGACATCGTATTATTATAAATTGTATTTCAAGTTCCGTGCCACTCTCACGGTTTTGACCATACAGGGTATTACGGGGTATGATAAATATCATGGGTTCCCAAACTTATTTTGTCTACTGCCAATTTTGAGAACAAATTATGTTTTAGCGCCCCTATAAGTGCGTCCAGATGAAATAAAACAGTCCTCAAGCCTCTACACAACACCTTCATTTTTTTCTGGGTCCCAGTTAAGACCTTCAGCGCCCACAAGGGGGGGTTTATCACCCACTTTTGAAAAGGCAGATCTATATAATAATATATGATTATTTAATATACTTAACAACAAATAATTTACTGTAAATAAAATCAAGTTACAGTTGCTTAATCGTATTTTATCGTTATTTACATTGAAAAACTATTATTCATCACAAGTGTTTTTTACGATAAGTGTAATACCAATTTAATATAATATAAATTACTTAAATAATATCTTATCAGTTATCTACCACTTAAAATAGTAGAAAGTTAAAGACGTTAATGTTGTCTACCTTAAAGGTAGACAACCTTATCTATTTTATAGGTAGTACCCTAAGCGAAACGAATAGGTATACGAGGAAGAGACAGAGACAAAAAAGGATAAAATTAACTGCTTAATTTTTCGGACTCCATTTTCATAGCTTTTAAGATATTAGTCTACACAATAGAAAACTAATTTAGAATTATTTAATAATAATTGGTACTTTCTACGTAAAAGCCATCACGAAGCCTCAGTTTTAGTACGAAAGGTGTTTATTGTTTAGTTTAAATATTATGTAGTAACTAGGAACGCTCACGCTAGCTCGATCTAAGCCGATTGCACAATATAAATATACAGTAGACCATATTCGTTCTAGACGACCTATTAATCAAACGCACATTATATAACTAAGCGTGACTATAATATGACATCTTTATGACGTGGCACATGACAGACAATATTAGCGATTATGAACTTCACGTTTAGGCGGTGTAGAGCAGTATTTTTAGGGTTCCGTACCCAAAGGGTGAAAACGGGACCCTATTCATAAGACTTCGATGTCTGTCTGACCGTCTGCCTGTCTCCAGGCTGTAACTCAAGAACCGCTATAGCTAGACTACTGAAATTTTCACAGATTGTGTATACCTGTTGCCGCTGTAACAGCAAATACTAAAAATAAAATAAAGTTGATATTTCCCGTTCCCAATCACGTTTCTTGTATGGGAGCCCTTCCATAGAAGAAACGTGATTTTTTTGGCCTTTTTTGCTCGTAATCAATAATAGTTAGGCACTTGAAATTTTCACAAAATCCTTAATTATATTTGTACTGTAAAAATCTATACTAATATTATAAATGCGAAAGTATCTCTGTCTGTCTGTCTGTCTCGCTTTCACGCCAAAACTACTACACCGATTGTAATGAAATTTTGTACACAGATAGTCTAAAGCCTGAGAAAGGACATAGGCTACTTTTTAACTGGAAAAGGGAGTTGTAAGGGGGTGAAAATACGTAAATTTGGTCAAATTAAGTTAGTTCCAAAAACTCAAAATAGATGGCACCAAGAGTCCCCTAGATCGCGCTATTGCTTGCTCATGCGTATTTCTATAAGAGGTGGTACCATGTTAAGTCAGGTTTTTCGATTCTTTCGATTGTTATACACGTTATTAACTAATAACTCACTTACCAACTTAGATTAGATATCAAATTCAAAAACAACAGCGCCAAAACGACTGAACCGATTGTAATGAAATTTTGTACACAGATAGTCTAAAGCCTGAGAAAGAACACAGGCTACTTCTTACTGGAAAAAGGGGGTGTTTATGCGTAAATTTGTTCAAATTAAGTCCGTTCCAAAAACTGGAACAGATGGCGCCAAGAGTCGCATAGATCGCGCTATCGCTTGCTCATAATATGTATTTCTATAAGAGGTGGTACCATGTTGAATTAATATTTCGATTCTTTCGATTGTTATACATGTTAAGAAACAACTCACGTACCACCATAGAAATCAGAAACAACAGTCTACAAATAATAAATACTAAATAGTTTATGGCCATTGGTATTGGGCAAAACTAAAGTTGTCTGTTGTGTAATGCATTATGCAGCTAAGTTGTGTAACGCTAAATAAGCTATAAAAGGTATAAAAAAGTTTAATTAAAAAAAAACATATTATGTGCACACTACACGGCTGTTTTGGGTATTTTGATTTAAGGGGTACCAGGGTTTTAAAAAGCTTTTGACACCAATTTTATTGACGCCGCGCGCTATAAACTGAAGTCCACGCGGACGAAGTCGCGGGCAACAGCTAGTTAATAATAAAATTAAAATAACGTAAATACTTATTTAATGGGGGTTCCCATACAAAAACACTTTTTTGTCTACTTTCACTCTATACCGGTACGGAACCCTTCGTGGGCGAGTCTGACTCGCACTTGGCCGATTATTATTTTTTACACCCCCAGTATGAAAAAATATTATGCGATACCCTTTGCTTTTTTTCATGATGTATGTTTATGAATATATCCTTTTGTTAACATTCTCCTACATAATATTGCATTCCTTATAATAATAATAATATTTTTATTTATTTCTTACCACATAATATTAAAAGACAGAAAGTAGGTACATAATTATAGACACAAAGTAGTATGATTATAGATAATTGTAGATAAAGTAGTATAATTATAGACACAAATAGGTCGACAAATAGCACATATTTGGTAGGTTTCATGTGGGAGACTGGTGCCTAAACTGGGCGTGAGCCTGTATTTCAGGAAATATATCGTTTTTTTATTGGAATAATTCTTTTGACCTTTGGCGACCGCCTTACAGAAGCTTCGCTACCAGTGGGTACTGTGGTACGCACTCCATAGGTTGAAAAACAGTGGTGTAGAGGGTCATATTCTCCAAGATTGCTCATCGACAACTTCGCAATCATGGTAATAAAAACAATGTAGTCGTGTGCTCCGCTAGAGTCTAGTACAAAGATTTTATAAACAGAGTTACGCTACTGTATATGTTTATACTGTGTTATAGCATGTCCGGGCACCCCAGAGGCCCAGACACTCAATCTATAGCTACGTTGAATACTGCAAGTAATCAATAGGCCATTGTAGGGGAGCTAGGGGCCGCCCGTTACAGTTAGATATTACCTTTTGGAATGTAAATGCATCGTCAAGAACAGGGATCACCAATTAGTTTCGCTCGGCTCCGTTTTAAGACATGAAATGACCTTCGTCCACACATTTTATTAAAAATATATATTAAACGGTAATTACGAAAATTACAAAGGTATTTATTTAGATATCAATGAGATGCGATAAAAATTAATCTCTCTGAAGTTTGGAGTGAAGTATTGGTGCAAGCTATAGATATTGATTTTAAATCCTGGAGATGTTGAAGCCTTAAGATGAACGAAGATCATCTTCGAACATGCTCGGTCCACACACAATGGGTCGGCGGTCCGAATGCGGATCGCGGTCCGCCATTTGTTGACCCCTGGTCTAGAATTAAAGCAATGCAAGTTGCAACCCCAAGTTCAATTTGATTTTATGTAGACGCATAGGGCTGCCAGATGTTTGGATAAAGACGAATATAGTTTAACTGCCGCACTCACTCAGACTATCTGCCAAACTCTTCATTAAATCTTATATCTTTAAACGAGCAATTCTTGTATTGTATTGTCATATATAATAGGAATCTCGGAATCGGCTCCTACGATTTTCATGAAATTTAGTATATAGGGGGTTTCGGGGGCGATAAATCGATCTAGTAGGAATCATTTTCAGAAAATGTCTTTTTATTCGTGTTTTATCAAAATAGTATTATTATTGGCGAATAATAATACTATTTTGTTAGCAACGAATTGTTTTAACGACCGGCAGATGGCGTTATTAAGTAACACGAAGTCAATGAGTGTTTGCTATACCGAGCAAAGCTCGGTCATCCAGGTACTTAAAGTTAAATCATCATTAAAATTCTCTGAGTGCCGCCCTAAATCAATACTAGCGGACATTTGGATAATAACCGTTATAACTTTATAAGTATAACTAGATGTCCCGCGCGGCTTCGCCCGCGTAAATTAGGAATTTTACAGAAACCGTACATTTTCCCATAAAAAAATATTTTCCCCGTTTTTCCCGCATTTTCCTGAGTTTCTTCGGTCGTATTAGTCTTAGCGTGATAATATATTATATAATATAGCCTATAGTCTTACTCGATAAATGATCAATCTAACACTGAGATAAGTTTTTAAATCGGACCTGTAGTTCCTGAGATTGACGCGTTCAAGCAAACATACTCTTCAATGTTGTTATATTAGTAAGTACCTGATGGACTTGTGTTACAGGTACCAGACAACGGAAATATATTTAATACTTTTATACTATACATATATTTAAGATTTTTATTATATGATACACATATTTAATACACATCCATGACCCAGGAACTTTGAAAACTTTTTGTTCCGTCGGCGGGATTTGAACCCGCAACCTCCGGCTTGAGCTACCAACGCGCTCACCACTGAGCCACAGAGGTCGTCAAACTATTTTTAGACATAAAATAAAGATTTTTTTTAATTATCGCTTGACAAACTCGAGTCTCGATCTAAAAGACTATGAAATGGTATAATATGGTAGTGATGATGATGATGATGATGATGAATGTAATTTGCATAGTAGCATATGGTTCCTGTTCTTAAAACAACGCCGAAACTCCCAAACTTGTATCTATAAAGAATCAAGAGTTCTCTCAGCACCTTCCGAACCACGGTATACCAGGTATATCTCGGTGCAAAATCTTACTTGTTGGTAGCATATGCTTAGAATACTTCTCACGTAACCGAAGTCACCACACGTTTCCCTATAAGTTTTGAGGAGTTCCCTCGATTACTTATGGATCCTTCATCAGATCACCACTTTTGTGAATATAAAAATCGGGTAACATACGGCGGAGTAATCGTTGAATATAAGAAAACGAACATAACACCTCCCCCATTTTGAAAGTCGGTTAAAATTGTAGCCTATGTGTTATTCTGATGTATAAGCCATATTATTGTAAAGTTTCATTAAAATCCGTTCAATAGTTTTTGCGTGAAAGAGTAACAAACATCCATACATCCACACATCCATACATCCAAACAAACTTTCGCCTTTATAATATTAGTAGGATGTAGCCTATAATATATTATCACGCTAAGACCAATAGAAGCGGAGCACCAATGAAGAATGTTTCAAAATCGGGTGATTTTTCCTATTGTGCTGCGTAAACGATAAAAGTTTCGCAAAAATTGGCAGAATTTTCTTTATTTACCCATGAATTAGTTACTCTCTCGGGTCTGTGGCTGTTTGGTTGTTCGTTTTGTTCGGTGTTGCTATGTGTCTGTGCGGATGATTTTCTTGCTCTCTGTATTCGATGCCTATCCCTATTCTGGCTGAGGCGAGCCTCACGCTCTACAGATGATTCTCTTTCTCTCTGTATCCGAATTATATCATTTTTCCGACTGAGGCGAGCCTCACGCTCTACAGACGATTCTCTTTCTCTCTGTATCCGAATTCTATCATTTTTCCGACTGAGGCGAGCCTCACGCTCTACAGACGATTCTCTTTCTCTCTGTATCCGATTTCTATCACTATTCTGGCTGAGGCGAGTCTCACGTTCCGTTGACGATTCTTCATCTCTTGCTGAACGTGCTCTTTTGGCATTCACTGTACTACGACCTAAGCAACAAATAACCCAATCGCAAAGCAAAAACAAAAGTCCGTTTTTCTAACGCAAGTCAAATATATTTTTATCGACAATTCAGAAACCAAAGAACCAGAAACAATGAATATCTGAAAGAAAGCGCTGTGGTTGCTCCTCTGCGTTACCGTCTGCACAACCACACAATGACGAAATACACTATCTACTACAATAACATAAGCCCGAAGCTTATGAGAGCCCCCGGCCGGTTCTGCCGTAACCGCTATGTCCCTCGGCCGCCGCCGCGCGACATATTTTTTGATTCCGCGTAAGTTTATACGTTTGAAAACTTCTAAAGTATTGATCGAAATTGTATAGTGTAAAAGACAATTATAATCTACATTTAATGTCTTAGCTTCCAAACATGTTTATTTGGATAAGGGTTAATGTTGTAAATTGTTAAAATCGCTTCGTAAATAAGCCATTATTTTTCGTAAAAAGTAAAGAACAAAAATGGCTATTGTGAGTTATCCCTAAGAAATAGACATATACCATCGCGGACTTTTTTGTTTACCTAATTAAGGTGTACAATACTGTAGTACATTATTTTGATCTATCTCGTAGGGTTTAGCCAGCGTTTGCAATATAAACGCAAAAAAATGAATTTATTTACGACATAACATTAGAAACCTCTAAAATTATCAGTGTTTCTCTACCATATTATGCATATGTTATACATATAAACCTTCCTCTTGAAACACTCAATCTATTAAAAAAAACCGCATCAAAATCCGTTGAGTAGTTTTAAAGATCTAAGCATACATACACACATACAGACAGCGGAAAGCGACTTTGTTTTATACTATTTAGAGATATATTGATATTCATTCTTTCGACAACAGCCGAGAAAAATTAACGCTCGGTTTCTGCGTAATGTCAAAATCCTAACCTAACATAGGGTCGTTGCGCCTGCCAAATCCTACAGGATTTAACACATACTTACAAGTATGTGTTTTTAGTAAAATTTTCAGGTAGACATTAAACTACTTTATTGAATGATTGATGGGATTTATCAATAAATTAAAGGTCTTAGTTCATACATAATAAGATTTGCCACCATGATGCATTTTTAATTTATTGATAAGTTTAACCATCATTAAATAAAATAGTTTATTGTTTACCCCTGAACATTTTACTAAAATACAGGATTTGGCAGGCAGGCAGACCTTACGAAGCGAATCAATAAATCCTTGTAAATCCCCCGAAACTTGTACGCTCTCTCGTTGGCAATTGAAGACGTATTGTGATTTGTGGATAACTAACAATTTATAACATAATAGCAATTACTATTTTTTCCTTGTTATAACTTAGGTATTTCTTTTTATCTGACTTATATATTTGGCTTTACATAAGATCGTCATTTTTTAATTTTAAATAATTTTCCCGGTTCTAAAACCACCATTAATGCAAAAAAACTAAAAATTTTAAATTGCTAGACACCCACTGGCCACTTCGTCGACTTATGTCTTCAGTTGGCGAAGCTTTTCGAATAGAATTCTTGTTGCAGTATGTTTCTACGAAACGTTTGATCACCCGAATTTAGCAGGGCTAGGAGCTAGCCTCTATTACAGCTGTATTCGCGAGATCCAACTTTTCGCAGTAACAATGACAGTCTTCTTTCTCCACCATGATTGGTCCTTCAACATCGTTGCCTGGTCACAGCGACCTAAAAACACTGTGCATTCTCCTTCCATTTCTGCCGAGCGATCTTAAAGTCGTACGCGACTTACACCTTCATACTATCGTAATTCGTAACGTTTTCTAACCGACTCCCAAAAGGAGGAGGTTATATGTTTGGCTGTGGATATTTTTACCACTCACCTCGGGAGTCTCGCCAAATATCCATTTACAGTCGGGGGAGAAAGCTTCCAGCCCATTGCATAGCTTATGTAATACAGCTTGGTTTAAGCTCGGCACACGTTTCAAAAGCTCCTGTAGTAGCACATGAAAATGATCCCAGTCCTCTTGTATACATCGCTCCGCTGCATTTGTTACTAAAATTGACGTTTTAGGTTAGTGATACAGATCTTCTGATACAGAGACAAATTGAAAAGCATTTAAAACATTAAGGCCCAATTTCACCAACAAAATTAATGCTATCACGTTACCTTTTTCGTTTTTCATATCAATGAAAGAGTATGGAAGGTGTTAACACTAACAGACATTGGTTAAATTATTTTATAGAAATGTTTCAAATAGTGACTCTACGCTGTTCGTTTTATCAAATGTAAATAAGCAATCAATATGTCTACATATAATATTTCCATGAAAGAGTAATTATTATGAGTTTTTAACTCACTTTCTTCTTCATAAACAGGTTTTGCTACTGGTTCAAATCCTCCGGCTAAGATGCATCCATCTCTTTCTCTTAAATATATATACCCATCAGGATCTCTCACAACTACAAAAAATGAGGAAAATAGGTTTAAATTGTAACAAAATTAAAATGGAAATCTAAGAACATATTTGTTATAATTTATATATTTAATATGTTATTCAACCTGTCGTCGTCGTTATACACTGTGTTATATCATTACCTGGTGTCATAGGGTCCAAATTTTCAATTTTCTTTGTGTGCAAGTAGTAATGTTCACATGGCAGCAGGGGAACTTTCACTTGTGGCTTAGCCAGTTGCCCAATCTAATAAATTCAAAGTCACACTTTATTATCTATACTAATGTTATAATTCTGCAGAGTTAGTTAGTTAGTTTGTTTGTTTGAACGCGCTAATCTCAGGAACTACTGGTCCGATTTGAAAAATTCTTCCAGTGTTAGATAGCCCATTTATCGAGGAAGGCTATAGGCTATATTTTATCACGCTAAGACTAATAGAAGCGAAGAAATAGAGGAAAATGTGGAAAAAACGGGGGGAAATTATTTGAAACGGCTTATTTGAACGCACTAATCTCAGGAACTACTGGTCAGATTTGAAAAATTCTTTGAGTGTTAGATAGTCCATTTATCGAGAAAGGCTATATTTTATCACGCTAAGACTAATAGGAGCGAAGAAATAGAGGAAAATGTAGAAAAAAACGGGGGAAATTAGTTGAAAGGGCTTATCTCACGAACTACTGGAGCAATTTTTCTGTTATTTGGCACAGATAAAAAGTAGACCACGTGAAGGATCATAGGCTATTTTTTGTGGACTAATTTGTCTGTGAAATATCTAATTTACGCGGGCGAAGCTGCGCGGAACGTTATATTTCGCGTGGTCACGACATCATGCGTAAACGGCTGGACCCATTTTGCTGAAATTTGGAATAAAGATACTTTGAGTCCCGAAAAAGAACATAGGATACATTTTGTCCCGGAAAAATGTACGGTTACTGCACAATATACTTTTATGATTTGCGCGTAAACGACTCAATCGACGTACGGGAACAACTATAAACTAAAGTCCACGCGGACGAAGTCGCGGGCAACAGCTAGTAATATTATAAAGCGGAAGAGTTAGTTTGTTTGTTTGTTTGCACGCGCTAATCTCAGGAACTACCGATTCGGGCCGATTTGAAAAATTCTTTCAGTGTTAGATAGCTCATTTATTGAGGAAGGCTTTAGGTTATTTTCTATCACGCTAAGACTAATAGGAGCGAAGAAATAGAGGAAAATGCGGAAAAAACGGAGGAAATTATTGGAAATGGCTTTCTCACGAACTACTGGAACAATTTTCCGGTTATTTGGCACAGATAAGAAGTAGACTACGTGAAGGATCATAGGCTATTTTTTGTGGACTAATTTGTGAAATAGCTAATTTACGCGGGCGTAGCCGCGCGGAACATCTAGTTTAGTTATAAATACCAAACAAAGCAGTAAAATATTTACGAATAGCCATACCTGTCTGGCCCAAAAACCGGCACAATTAACAAAGTATTGGCACTCAATAAACCCTTGTGTGGTGTTGACTCCAGATACTTTGCCATTCTTGGATTCAACACTAAGTATAGAACAGTCTTCTTTTACTCCGACACCTAAGAATATATTCTGAATTTAATTGGAGATGATTTGATAAAAAATCCTCTTACTATTGAAATTAAAAAGATCCACACTGCACAGACATTATTGTTTAAATGTCTAATACTTAAAAAATGTCTCTAAACATAATTTTATTAGTATAACTAAAAAAAAATGTTTACCTTTGGCAACTGCTTCTCTCATCAATGACATACAAAATAAATGTGGGTCCCCTACTCCATCTCCAGGTATCCACAAGCCCCCTAATATATCTTCCACGTTAAGCATTGGCCATATCTCTTGGCAGCGTTTCGGACTTACAAGCTCACAAGGTATACCCCACGAACTGTCTAAGACAAAAATCCATTTCAGGATCTAAAATATCACTCATAATTAATAATACTTACTACTTAAGGCAAAGTGCAGTTATTATTAATTTTGTGCAATATAGTAGGTATTATTTATAACACAATTTAAATAAGACAACCTCTGTGGCTCTGTGGTTGGAGCAGCAGTAAGTGCCACCTCCAATCACAGAGTTCCAAGGTTATGGAGGTGTATGATATGATAAAAATCTTAACTTTATATGTACTAGAATGAAAGTATGAACATAAAAAAGATGGGACCAGACTGATGTGGTCTGAAGTGTGCAATAAATAGTAAAAATAAAATAATAAATAAAAGTGTCTAAAATTAATTAATATACTATTATTATATTATATTAATTAATAACCACTGGAAGGATCGGGCTGAAAATTATCATATAGGTAGATGTTATGACGTAGGCATCCGCGCCCGGGCGCGCACTAGCGGCCAGGCCGCGACGGCCATCGAAAGTATGGTGTGGCCGCTGGTGGCTGGGGCTAAGAAAGGATTTTGATAAATTTCACCCCTAAGGGAATAAAATAGGGGACAAAAGATTGTATATAATCTATACTAATCTTATATCTTTAAACGAGCGATTCTTGTATATATATTTATAATATATATAATTGGAATCTCGGAATCGGCTCCAACGATTTTCATGAAATATAAATCAGTACTTTAACTATGCAGTGGCGTAACCTTAAACCTATCAATGATAAATAGTTTATGGGTAAAGTTGTGTAATTGGGGGGCACATTGCAGAGCTGTTATGATTTAAGGACGCTATCACATTTTTTCACAAATATCAGCGAGTTTCAGGTATCATTTTAAAGAATTAGGAATCACACTGCAAGGATATTTTGGTTTCAAATGAAAGATAATATATTCATCTCCACGTCTATACTATAAATTTTTTATAGCCGCATACAAAATTTTCAATAAGTTTTACCACTTTGGAAGAGTCTCTCTCGCAAACTATTTAGGTTAGAAAAAAATGATTTTAGAAACTTCAATACGATTTTAAAGACCTATTCATAGATACCCTACACGCATTGGTTAGATGAAAAAAAATTTTTTTTGTTGGTTTAAGGTTTACCATTTATAACGTATAAAAAAAAAACTACTTGCTAGATCTCGTTCAAACTAATTTTCATTGGTAGTTTTTATAGTAATGTACATCATATATTTTTTTTTAGAATTATCGTGCCCCTACTTTAGAAGTTATACAAAATTTTCAATAAGTTTTACCACTTTGGAAGAGTCTCTCTCGCAAACTATTCATGTTAGAAAAAAATGATATTAGAAACCTCAATATAATTTTTGAATACCTATCCATAGATATCCCACACGTATAGGTTAGATGAAAAAAAAAATTGTTACAGTTATACCTACGGGGACCCCTAACATTTTTAATAATTATTCCATTTTTGTATCAAAATCTTAATGCGGTTTACAGACTACATCTACTTACCAATTTTCAATAGTATGGCTTTTATAGTTTCGGAGAAAAGTGGCTGTGACATACGGACGGACAGACAGACAGACAGACAGACATGCAGAATCTATAAGGGTTCCGTTTTTTGCCATTTGGCTACGGAACCCTAAAAATGGGGTTTGATTAGATTAGGTACCATTATAGCTAAATACACTGAACTAAGGAAAATAAATATACAAAAAAATTGTTGCCCTATACGAATAGCTAAATATTTTATATAAAAATAAATAATATTTCCATTTATAAGAAAAATACGAAACGCTCTCAAATTTCTTCATACATTTTCGCCCTATCAAGAAAGCGGCGAGCATCGTAACAGCCACTGTACAATGCGCGCTGATATTGAACGTTATTTTTATGCCTTAAGAGCTCACCTGACTCTAAAAATCAAACATCATCCTTCTCTCTTTACACTCACGCCCGTCTTTCATATGCCAGGTGAAAAAGGACGGCGCGGAATCATCGCCGAGTTAGTTTAACTTGAATAAAAGACGAACTATAATGATTATGAAAAAAGTGTTTTGAGCAAGTTTAGGTTTTATCAATACCTTTTTAGATATTAAAAAATATTAAAGAAAAGACAGCAAACTTCGAAGAAGAAGAGTTAGTAAAAGAAAATCACTGTATAATGACAAAAAAGTATTGATTTTTCTTCTCTCCATTTAACGACAACTCCATATAACGTCATAAAATGCACGGTCCCTTCAGTGTCGTTATATAGAGTTTACACTGTATTAGTAGTGACTTACACTGATTGACTCTTCATTCTTCTGTACACAGTCATTCTATCTCTCGTCCGAGCCAACAGTAATGATCCACATTGCTTCCATCCTGTCGCTCTTCCTTGTGCTTCAAGGTCTTGCAAGAGTTTTATTGAAGATTGAGCTATTCGTACTTGAGCTAGGGAGGGTTTGAATGAACCTACTAAGCCCGATGAATGCCATCTGCTGCCAGCACCAATTCTGTCAAACAAATAAATTAAGTGGTAAGTATAACAAAATAATATAATAGTAAACAAATTATAAATAATGTTTCTATTATAAAAATATCATTTTGGTATTTGAAACAAAACAACAACATTTAACAGCAACACAAACAATGCCATTGCAATTTTGATTGACTGGAATGGGATTGTTATATAAGTAGCCTGCAGCTGGTTTTTGCACAAAAGGGAAAGCCTGGACTCTAGTAATCTTACTATGGTAATTATGAAAAACTTTCTTACTTTTCTTTTTCTATAACTATTGTTTCGCCACCCCACCCTCGACGTGCCAAATGGTAGGCCACAGCGGCCCCCATCACTCCTCCCCCACATATTACAACTTTCGTCTTCGATGGCAAGGAAGTTATGCACCCGCTAAGTCGTTCCTCCTTATCAAGTATGTCGATGCTCGACAAATATCTGGCTGTAAAGTTGCTGCTGACTGCGCCATACTTTCGGAAGTTATGTCTCACCCGTCTTACTAACATTATAAAGTAATTCACTCCTACGTAAGTGCAAAGTCCTTATGACATCAATAACTTAGCAGGTGCTCGAAAATTATTTACTGCACAATGCATCTACTACGAATTACGATAGAACTTACAGGACAGCAAACGGGACAGAACACAGACTACTTAGCACAGATTACTAGTATATATTTGTAGACTACTTAAGGATACGACAGAAGCAAAATATGCGAAAATCGAACTGAAGAGTAGACAACTGACATCTGTGTTTTGACAATTGAACTTGACAGTATTTTTGACACTGACATATAAAAAAATAAAAATAATGCCATGAAAGTCCTAAAATAAGTCCTAAAATAAAAAACATTGTTGCAACTTGCAACTTGTGGTTATCATGATCAGCCCTTAAACTTATAATAATATACTGTCGTAAAGTTTATGGATCAGCCCGCATTATACTTTGACGCTTTAAAGGTGGCCATACACGGGACAATTATCGTAACGATTTATCTCCTTGATGTTAAACTCGAACGACAAATAATTGTACCAGGGCCGTAGCTAGGGGGGGGGCATAGTGGGGCAATGCCCTACCTTAAAATCACAATGCCCTACCTTAAAAATACCAATAATCGGCCAAGTGCGAGTCGGACCCGCGCACGAAGGGTTAAAAACTTTTTGTTCCATTGGCAGGATTCGAACCCGCGTCCCCCGGATTAAGCTGCCACACGCCCAACCATTGGGCCACAGAAGTCGTCGATAATAATTCTTTGTTCTGTGTATAGATGGCATTTGAATCACGATTACATGAAGCGATGCGTCCATTTAATTATAATCTTAAATATTAATTTTATTTTGTTTTTAGTATTTGTTGTTTTGATTTATCTCTAGGTCAATGATGTATTCAATTCATTCAATAGTTATTCTTAGATACTTAAAAAAATTCTGTGACAAAGCATGAGCACTATAATCTAAGAACTACATATTATTAAATCCTCAATTACGAAGAACAAGCGAACAATATGGTTAAACTTCTGGATGTAGCGATCCACGTGTGAGTAAGAGTGAGGAAATAATAATTAATTGTTGGGTTAGGTGATACGAGTCAATAGATACGACTAAAAATATATTTAGATTATTATTGTTTCTGCAAACTTATTAAAATAATAATTAATAATAAAATAACATAAAATATTTAAAACAGCTGAATTCTACGATTCGCCATATTATTAAAAATGCGCAGAACTTCGTTCAGATCAACTTTTTTTGTTCTTTTTTTTTTAAAGGCCAGAAATACTATACCAGCCCTTCTTTCGTGACCCATTGACAGTCTTTGAGGCCTATTAATTGCAGTTAAAGTTGAAAACGTGGACTCGCACACTGCAGTACTAAGTACATCTTTTTTTTATCATTAAGGATTCGTGTTTTTTGGCCTTTTTTGCTGCATATTGATATTAATGGCCACAGTAGGCACTGGACATTTTTGCGAAATCACTTAATTAATAATACAATTAAAATAACATTTATATTTAAAGGGGGCTCAATTACAAAAAACACGATTTTGGCCTATTTTTTATCTATAACGGTACGAAACCCTTCGTGCACGAATCCGACTCGCACTTGACCGATTTTTTTTGCTTCCGCCCTACCTGTAACCGACGCTGCCCTACCTCAAATTTGACTCTAGCTACAGCCCTGAATTGTACGTGTGTAGCAATATCGCAAACGATTCGTTCAAAAGATCGATTGGACGATTTTCTTGACGATCGATCGAAACGACAAATTGTCCCGTGTATGGGCACCTTAACGATAAGGAACTTCGTTCCAATAAAAAATTAAATTCCCATAAAAAAAACACAATTTTAGGCCTAATTTTGCTCTTTATTACGGAACCCTTCGTGCGCGAGTCCGACTCGCACTTGGCCGATTTATTTGTGAAACATGCAAACACAAAGAGGATATAATAATAAACTATTGCAAATATACAAAAATGCATAAACTTATAATGCTTAGACCAACAAAGAGTGCGAGAGAGAAGAAAATCCTTTATGGAATTATAACAAGATGAAAAGAGAGAGGCAATCTAATGAAAATTGTAACAACTTTTATTTGACAGGTTGTCAAAAGTCGTCAATCGTTTTTATGCCCTTTCGGTATTTGCAAACCCTTGTCTGTCAAGCATACTGGGTCCCGGTATATTGCGCATGTCAGCTATACCGGGATATGGTTCGGCAGCCGGGTCCCGGTTCCCGGACAAATTAACGTGTTTCTAAGTGTTTAACCTCATAGAACAGATTGCAATCATAAAGTAAATTAATCTTGCAACCAAGTGATGTATATTACTCACGCAGCTTTGGTAAATAAATCGAGGAAATGTTTTCGGAAAAATGACCTTTAGTAGACTACTTTTAACAACAAAATTCTATTGTTTTTCTGTGTGGCCAGTTGCCACTCGACTGCCGCTGCGTGAGTTTGTGTGTACTTGCAGCAATGAGTTTCTAAAATACTAGAGTAGCAATAGCAACGTCTTACAAAATATTCTCAGAAATGCGTAACCACTTGATAGCTCAAAAGACAATGTCAATTCATAATATTGTTATTGTGTCATTATGTAGGTCAGATATGCCTGCAGACATCGTCGAAGTGGCAACGCGTTGCTGCCGTAAACTGTCAATCTAGTAAGATTCTGCACAGTTCATCGAAACTTTCGACACTCAGTCTAAAGTAACTAAAAATTTTTTTTGGGTATGCTCTAGGGTTGCTTCCGCTTCCTCATAATGAGGAAGTTCCGCAATATTTTGGGTTCCTCAACCGTTACCGCATCCTCATAAATAAAAATAAAAAATCCTCTTCCGCTATCGCTTCCTCAAAATTTAAGAGGAATTTATGAGGAATTTCACTGCACATGCGCATCGCGTATCCAATCATGGCAACGCACACGCCAGAGCCAGAGAATTGTATAATTCACTCATCTTTTTTTTTGTGTGCGTTGTTGTGTATGTTTAACCTGGGAAAATTAAGGAAATCAGACCGAATAATTCGTGTAGTTTTGAAAGTTGGTACAGTTGTTCCTATAGGTGTCCAGATACTAAAAGTCTCCGAGGGTGGGACAAGAGCCGGCGGTGTTGGAGGGGGGGGAAGGCTCTTCCTGAAAATAATAAAAAATAAATAAAATAACACGAAAAAACTACACGAATTATTCGGTCTGATCGTCGATTTTGAAACTAATTTTCTTAGACTAGTTACTGAACTCCTCCTTAATTGCTGGACCGATTTTGATGATTCTTATAGTGTGTGTTTTGAGAATGGCTTAGATTCATAGTTTGGTCTTTTAATTAATTTTTGTGTAATGTATGTACCTAGTTATGTACAGACAGAACAAAGACTTTTGGGTTGGGTAGGCTAGTATTTATAATTTCCTATCATCCTCTTCCTCATCCGCTTCCTCATCCGCATCCTCTTCCTCATCCGCATCCTCTAAATTTGCGCGTGAAAATTCCTCTTCCTCCTCCTATTCCTCAACTACCCTAGTATGCTCTCAATTTCATAAAACTAGTATAAAATTTCCCAAGAGTCAGCCGATCGCTCATAGTGGATGCACTCATTATTCTATTTTTCGACGCTTTCTTCGGTTTTTTATAGCGAGTGCAACGACCACTGCAGCCGTCTCGACCAAATCCATGTTGATGACTGTCAAGAAAAAAACTGAAAAAAGTCGGGTTGCTGTCGCTCTCGTGCGCGCACCCCGACGACATGGCAATTAATTTTTCGAAAGAGACAAATAAATCGCCGAGCAACTAAGTTGCCTGTGCGCGCATGGTCTTAGAGGACCGGTTGGTCACTCTAAGAGTTCACTAGAGGTCGGAGGAGTATAGAGTAAAACTCGATATACTGTGGTGAACTGAAGTGCTTTATTGGGAGATTTGTGCTGCTTTTATACAAAATTTCACATAATTATTATTATTACAAAACTGTACAGAAACTGAAAAGATTAATTTTGATTGGCTAACAACATTAGAAAAGGACATACAGAAAGGGATACAAAATATTTACAGAAACATGAATAAAAGAAATATAATAAAAAGTATTAGGGAGTGCCTCCGCTGCCGGCGCCGGTTGCCAAAATGGCTGCCGGCGCCGTTTTCCGAACTTCGAAGTTTGCCGAATAGGCTGCCGGCGCCTATTACCTGAGTATATAATTTATATTACCTGAGTAATAAATAAGTAACTTTATAATGTGTTATGTGTATATTTTTTACCCCTATAAGAATCTCATGTCATAAGTCATAACATATCCGACGAATGACGATTGAAAAATCAATCTAAACGAAAATGTGTATCTACTTTTCAATCGTCACCTTCTTTGCCAATTAAAATGTATGATACCTAATTTGAAATACAAAATCTGTCAAAGTTGCATATTATTTATTTCTTATAGAAACTCAGGTAAAATAACTCGAACGGACTAAACTATCGATAGCAAAATACTATACTATCGATAGTAAAATATACATCACTAGCACACGCACACATTGACAGATCAAAAATGGTCACGCATTTTCGGGTTGTCAGGTGATCTATACGACAGTATATTATAAGTTTATGCAAAAATGTATCCATTGATGACACAGTATGGCAATAGTCCCATATGTCATATTGCTATACTGTGCCAATGATCAAGAATGTTTTTTTTATAATAGAATGGCCGTGTTCGTCGGCGTTTTTTTGGACAAACCTTTTATTGCGCATGTCCAAAAGATGTCATGGCAACGCCATAACAAGTTGCTGGTCAAGTCGTAAACAACGTCTTAATTGTTTATACATGATTAAAATCAATGATATTCTATGTTACTAACGTAACTAGATTGGAAGTTTACGGTAGCAACGCGTTGCCACTTCGAAGATGCCTGCAGGCATATCTCACATACATAATGACATAACGAATACATGACTTGACATTGTCTTTTGAACAAAAAAGTGGTTACGCATTTCTGAGAATCTTTTGTAAGACATTGCTACTCTAGAATTTTAGAAACTCATTGATTAAAATAATAAAAGCTAAACATAAATACATAAGCCTAAATTGTCTAACAGCCGCACAAATAATTTATTTAACACTATGATAGTGTTTGATTATTTTATTTTGGAAAATATGGATATGGATCACTTGGAAAAATTTAAAAATTTAATTGTTTTTTTTTATGAAATAAGAGGGCAAACGAGCAAACGAGTCACCTGATGGAAAGCAACTTCCTTCTCACACTCTCGTAGCCAGTGCCGTAAATAGGGCGGTGCCACCGGTGCCCAGGCACAGGGCGTAGACTCTGGGGGGCGCAAAAATGGCCAAACCAGGCAGGAGTATTATTTTTTCGGTTTGCTCCCGATAATAGTTCCCGCTGCGCCCCTAGAGCACGATTCCAACAGTAAAATAGACCTCTACATTGCTTTGGATAATATAATAATATCTAAAAAAGCAAGGGCGCAGTTGTAGAAGCTCGCACAGGGCGCAAAAAAGACTAATTACGGCACTGCTCGTAGCATCAGAAGAGATGCAGGTGCGTTGCCGGCCTTTTAAGAGGGAATAGGGTAACAGGGGAGGATAGGGATGGGAAGGGAAGGGAATAGGGGAAGGTAGGGAAGGGAATAGGGTAGGGGATTGGGCCTCCGGTAAACTCACTCACTCGGTGAAACACAGCGCAAGCGCTGTTTCACGCCGGTTTTCTGTGAGAGCGTGGTATTTCTCCGGTCGAGCCGGCACATTCGTGCCGAAGCATGGCTCTCCCACTGGTTTGTTCATTGCAACGCCACCAACAAATTGTAATTGGGTTAAATGTCAAGTCGTAAACAGTTGTCGTTGCCATGGCATGACATGATTTGGACATGCGCAATAACTAGGTATTGCAGCGAATGCGCTAAAAATTACGCCGACTAACACGGCCATTTAAACTACGTTGCCAAAGAGAATATAATCACTACGTTTTATACGTTGCTATAGTTACCAAATAGTAACGTTTTACAAATTTTCTCTATGGGTCAGTCAAGGGGGCAGTCTCGATATTATCTACTCAAATATTAATTTTATTTTATGCACTATAAAGTTTTAAGTTAAATATTTGATTTAAAAAACCCTTATAATGTCGATTGTTCATATCATTGACCACAATGAGGTAATTTACCATATACTTGATGAGCCTCCGCCAGATCCGCCAAAAACACCAAGGTAATCACACGGTAATCATAAGTACAAACATATATACTGTTTATCATACTTCACTGGAGAATGCTAGGACTATACCGTCTATACCTAACTACTTGAAAAAGAAATATATTGTTATCCTTGGCGTCTATCTACTAGTAGGTTATAGCAGCCTTTCCCAAAGTGGGCGACAGCCGATAAAGTGGGCGGCAGACAAAATAAGTTTGGGAACCTCTGCTTTAGAGTTTAGACTTTATCGCTTTCCTAATATTTAAAATTTAAAAGTTACCTACATTTTTTAAAGATATGAATCTCAGTTGGAGAAAGAATTAAAGCAAACTAAAAGGCCGCTAACGAGACGAACTTTTGGCTACGCGGAGACTCCACTCAAGCCTCCTGAACGATTTTTGAAGAAAGGGGAAGGTTTACACCCAGTAAAGCAGCCGCTACACAAATGTGAACCAACGAAGCACCTTCCACCGGTTCCGAAACGACCACCACCTGACAAGAAATCTGAGAAACCAGCCGTTAATTTTAAAGTTGTTAATATAAAAAAAACAATAAAGGCTAAACCAAAACCAGTAGAGCCAAGGTATTTTTTATGTTTTAAATAAAATAGTAAACTATGTAGGTATGTATAAGTACCTAATAGGCGACAATAGTTTATCGCGCGAGAAAAAACATGGTCTTATCCCGACAAAAATATAAACCGTATTTTATCGGGATCAAAACTATTTATGTCTTTTCCCGAGATCTTTTCAAATACGTAATTTTATCAAAATCGGTTTAAGTGCTAAGACTCAGTCAAGACTCAAGACTTCAATAGGTAGGTAACAGACATACATTTATGACCTATGCCAGCTCTGGGTTAGTATAGGCCATGGCATTGGCCATGGCCCATTGGGGCAGCAGCGTCCTATGACGTCCCAAGGGGGGCGCCAGCGTCTTATGGCGTCCTAAGGAAGAGGGCGGCAGCGTCCTAGGATTGCGGCAGAGTTTTTTACATAGGGGCGGCAAAATTAAAGGGGCCTATATACTCATAAAAAATATAAATCCGGCCCTGAGCTACGCATAATAATTATTTATTTTAGTACCTAATATTACAAGATAGCTTTTGCTGGATGTAGATAATAATATTATACTTAATATTATCTAATATACCTATAACTTACTTGCAGACTAGTAGACACTAGAGATGGTCACATAAAAAAACTGAAAGGGTCAGGAGAAATACCAGAATATTGCCTGCGAAAAGATTTTGGCCAGATGCCCACATATTTGGTGAAACGAAATAAGAAAATTCAGAAAAAGTTGGATAAAATTAGGTATGAAAAGGAACATAAGGAAAGTCTTTGCAAGCTTATTAGTGAGCAAGAACGACAGGCTCTTCTCGAAGTGAGTATTAAATTGATAAAATTTTTATATCCTCAAATCCGTATTAAATATTTAATGATCTATTGAATCATGTTCAATTAATGATTATTGTCATTCAAGAACAACACTTACAAAGTGAAAAAAAAAATTGATGCAACAAACGTAGCTTGAAAGACTTTTTCACATAAACGTTAATTTTGCACCCATTTAGTGAGGGAGCCCTAGAACAATTTTTTTTGTGATTACTAACAAGCTAATCATACCATTACCACCACCACCACCTACCAATATACAAAAAATCAGCTGGTTAGAGTTCCGTTTTAGGGTTCTGTAATCAACAAAACTTGTTTGACTACGGTACCCTAAAACGGAACCCTAAGCAGCTGTTTTTTTGTATATTTGTAGGTTAATAGTTATGTAATTCAAGAGTAACATTGTCCTACAGATAGATCAATCCATATTTTAGGACCATCAAATCAAAGTATGAAATCCTTTCTATCTCTGTTAGCTACCAATTTCAAGATTTTTCGTAAATAAAAAAGTTGTTTGTCTTATCAAAATGAAGCTACTCACAAAAAATTAGCTTGTTAGTAATTAAAAAAAAATGTTCTAGGGCTCCCTGACTAATTGGCTCAAACCCTAAAAAAAACCATAAAAAACCTTAAAAAAGGCCTCTCACAATTTTCGTCAGAAAATTCTAGAACCCATAATCTTTTCCAGGACCTCAAAATAAATTGGCAACGAATGCAGAAAGCGTTCCTACAACTGCCAATGCTCACGGATACAATACCGAAAATTATGAAGAAAACAAAAATGGAGCAAGAGCTACGGCAGCTAGAGAAAGACATCGCTTTGATCGAATCTAATCCATACATTTATTTGTATGAATGATGAAACAGCAATCTTTATGAAAAACCAATAAAAGATATTCAAACGAACATAATGAAGTTCTTTAAGCCCCCTTACTAAGATAATTACGGATTGCATAACTATGGCATACCGCATAACACTTCAAAGGTGTTGCATAACTATGGCATACCGCATAACACTTCAAATGGCGGCTCTCGACATAGGCGAACGCGTTGGCCAACGCGTCTGCAGACGCGTTGGCCCAATGTGTAGAACGGGCGTTCGCGCGTTGGCCGTAGGTATTTAGACGTTGGCCAACGCGCGAACGCCCGTTCTACACATTGGGCCAACGCGTCTGCAGACGCGTTGGCCAACGCGTTCGCCTATGTCGAGAGCCGCCAATAGGTGTTGCATAACTATGGCATACCGCATAACACTTCAAAGGTGTTGCATAACTATGGCATACCGCATAACACTTCAAAGGTGTTGCATAACTATGGCATACCGCATAACACTTCAAAGGTGTCTTCATCTGTGTTGTATGCCAGACAGACAAAGTATAGTCATTACTTAGTCTGTCAAGAAAGTGAAGAAATTAAAAAGTGGCAACATCCTAGTACCATCCCTTTTTTCTTAGATTGATTTGAAAGGGATGACACTACGATGTTGCCACTTTTTAATTTCTTCAACTTTCTTGACAGACTATATTCAAAAAATTCAAAAATATTCATTTTACACTTTAAAGTTTAAAGTTAAAACTTAACAAATTAAACAGAGATTGGGACCACCTGGTAAGTACTTAGTACTTGTATTAGCATTATATTGTCTGTATTCATCGCGTAAATACGTATTACTTATTAGTAAGGGGGTACTCATTAGTCAATGTACTTGCACTTTCTAAATAAATTATGGATTGTAAATTAAAAAACTTTTGGGTACAAAGGTTGTTTTAAAATCTTAGTATTAATTACAATACATAGCAATGCCTTATTTTTTCACTTACGTACAATAATATTATGTATTCTACACTGTACTGAACTTGAAGTAGACAGTATAAATGCATTGAAAATAAATACCTATTTATAGATGCTCTTGCCTGCAGTGCTCGCAACAAGTGGTCTAGAATCAAGTCAGGACGAATGCTCAATGCAGATTAGGTATAATTTCCGGAAACCATGATGATGTTTGATTGGCTACATCCAATCTGCATTCGTACCTCCATTTTACAATCAAGAAACATACTCAAGCGCAGATTCTCTTTTGTATATTATTATCATTAAAATACCTACATCTGTAATAGCATAATTACGTTTAATCAACATTCTAAGAAAACAAAACTAGCTGTGCGACCAGTGCCCTACGCAGCTACCCGTTGCTGAAAAGTAAAAATATATTAGTAAGATTTCCGATGAGATGTTTTACGCAGTAATAATAATTGAGTCGCCACCGGCCACACGCTCAACCATTGAGCCACAGAGGTCGTCAGTAAAATGTAGCCTATGTGTGTGTCCAGGATGTCAGCTGTTAACTTCATACCAAATTTCACTTCAGCCGTTTAGACGCGAAGAAGTAACACACATGCATGATACAACTCACAAATCTTTCGCATTTATAATATTAGTATGATTGTATGTGATAGTTCGTAATGTTTATTGATTTCTTTGAAAATTAGACATAGCCTGGGAAAATTAAGAAATTCAGACCGAATAATTCATGTAGTTTTGAAAGTTGGTACAGTTGTTCCTAAAGGTGTCCAGATGAATACTAATAGTCCCCGAGGGAGGGACATGAGCCGGCGGTGGGGGAGGGGGGGAAAGGTCTCTTTTTCAAGGTTTTTGCTTGTGACTCGAAAATTATTTATAATATCTCTTTAGTGACTTCTACATTAATTATCTACATTAAATTTCCAATAAAATACGGCTAAACTTTTTAACCGACTTCCAAAAAACGAGGTTATATATTCGGCTGTGGATATTTTTTTTGTATGTTCGACCACTACTCCGCCGTTTGTGAACCGATTTTCAAAATTTTTGTTTTGTTATATTAGGTTTCACTCCAATTTGGTCCCATTTTCACAAAAGTGGTGATCTGATGATGGGATCCATGAGTAATCGAGGGAACTCCTCAAAATTTTTAAGGAAACATATGGTGATTTTGGTTTTATGAGAAGCATCCTAAGCATATGCTAAGAATGGTTCAAAATCTTGCGTATCTTCGGAACCATAGTATGGTTCCGAAGATACTAAGAGAACTCCGTATTCCTTATAGATACAAGTTTGGGGGTTTAGGCGTTGTTTTAAGAACTAAAAACATATGCTACTATGCAAATTACATTCATCATCATCATCACTATCATGTCAGGGTCACCAATGTCACAACTCACATGGTTGTATATGGATACAATATACACACAACACCATAAAATATCATCAGTCATCACGTTATGCCCTTATTTATTTGGTATATTTCAAAGCGATTTTAATATAAAAAATATACTTAATGTTGTTTCATAATGTTGTTTCAAAATACATAATATTTCAAGTACCACAAAATTGAACATAAGTAACAAATTTAACCTTTACTCCAGAGCGTAAGGCACACAACACCAACATTTGGGTTGGACTGAAGGAAACGGGGCACTATGGAAAAAATACTTAGAAAAATTTTTCGTCCAAATAACCTCTTATAACCACCCTTTTTGAATATACCAATCGATAGGGGGCGCCAAGGGGAGCAAAAAAGCTCCGATAAACTTTTCTCAAAAATCAACCCCTGTCGAAAGACAGGCCAAATTTGTGACCCTCGTTAGCACGGAGAAAATACTTAAAAAATTTCGACGAAAAAATTCAACCTCTTATAACCACCCCTTTTGAATACACCAATCGATAGGGGGCGCCAAGCGGAGTAAGAAAGCTCAAATAAACTTTTCTCAAAAATCAACCCCCGGCCAGATACAGGCCCTTTATACGAACCTCGTTAAGTATGGCGAAAATACTTAGAAAAATTTTGACGACAAAAATACAACCAACCGGGGTATGACCACCCCTTTTTATTATACCAATCAATAGGGGGTGCCAAGGGAAGCAAAAAAGCTCAGATAAACTTTTCTCAAAAATCAACCCCTGTCAAATGACAGGCCGAAATGTGACCCTTGTTAGTATGGCGAAAATACTTAGAAAAATTTGGCTAAGGTTTAGGAACCTACGTCAATTAAATGTTGGTGACATGGGTTAAGGAGGATTGTTTTGGGTCAGAAAAACTCCTACTTACCGTTTCCACCCCCTGTAAACTCTCCGTTTAGAAGAAATTCGCATTTGAAATTTTTCGTAATCTTCAGATAAGATCATCTGTTTTCTGATGTTTACGAAGTATTTTTAAGGCATCTCAAGGCTGTGATGAGTGGGTCTTACTTAACTACTCAGCCACGGATACCGAAGGTGGGGGGACGGAGGGGCGCAGCCCCCCGCAAAAAAAAATCCAATAACAATCTAACAAAAACAAATACAATCTAGAAAGTCCAAAAGTAGGTTAGTTTAGGTTGGAACTTAGACCACAACACCCAGATATAGGAGCCCCGCGTAGCGGGGCTCCGTCGACTTTCTTTTGTAGTAGTTTGTCAAATAAATTGGGGTATGTTTGTAAACATTTACCAAGATTAAGATAATATTAAGGGGTTGAAGTATTTTCTTACGCGATGGTTAGTAGGCAGCCAAAAAGAGTGAAATTATTATTTTTAACAAAAAATTAAAACCGACTTCCAAGGTAAAAACAATAATAACATCCTTATAATATGAACTAAAAAGTATTAAATAATTCTTCCTATCTAATAGTGCCTTTTTCCGAATTCGGCTAAACCTCAACTATTTCTGTACTCAATTTTCATAATTTTGAAGTCGGTGCCAGTTCCAAAAGTTTCAAATATTCTGTCAGAGCACTAAAGATTCAGCTATCTGGTACCGACTTCAAAAAGATGAGTACAGAAATAGCTGTTGAGGTTTAGCCGAATTCGAAAAAAGGCACTATTAGATAGGAAAAATTATTTAATACTTTTTAGTTCATATTATAAGGATGTTATTATTGTTTTTACCTTGGAAGTCGGTTTTAATTACTGTACAATTATTACTTTAGGAAATACAAGAGTATTAAAAGGGTACCTACGCTCGCACTGTTTTTAGGGTTTCGTACCCAAAGGGTGACCCTATTACTAAGACTTCGTTGTCTGTCCGTCGTTATTACCCTATTCCCTCTTCAAAGGCCGGCAACGCACCTGCAGCTCTTCTGATGCTGCGAGTGTCCATGGGCGACGGAAGTTGCTTTCCATCAGGTGACCCGTTTGCTCGTTTGCCCCCTTATTTCATAAAAAAAAATATCTACGGAACCATACGCAAGGTTTTGCACCTTGGTGCAAGATCTTGCATTTTGTTAGCATATGCTTAGGATGCTTCTCATAAAACCAAAATCACCATATGTTTCCATATAAATTTTGAGGAGTTCCCTCGATTACTTATGGATCCCAAAATGAGATCACCACTTTTGTTTTTGTGAACATGGTTGTAGTGAAACCTAATATAATAACAAAATAAAAATTTTGAAAATCGGTTCACAAACGGCGGAGTAATCGTTGAACGTACAAAAAAAAAATATATCCTTTTTGGAAGTCGGTTCACTGGAGTAGAAAAAATGCTGAATTTAAAAGGAAAACTACCACGGCTAAGAATACTTCTTAAGTTATTGAGTAATAGTGTGGTAATAGTCGATCATTATTTATTAAATATATAATAAAAAAAAATATATTAATTAAAAAAAAATGTATTCGGCAAAGTATAAGGGAACTTTTCGTTCAAATTCCTTTGAGATGATGTCGTTACTTCATTACTTGTTAATCTTATCTTCACGAGCAATTCTTGTATATATATAATTGGAATTTTCATGAAATTTAGTATATAGGGGGTTTCGGGGGCGATAAATCGATCTAGCTAGGAATCATTTCTAAAAAATGTCATTTTCATCGGATACCGAGCAAAGCTCGGTCAAACAGCTAGTAATGTAAATGTACGTTATAAGTGTACATTCATTGACCATACAAAATTACCAAAAACTAGCGGTACTACGGAACCCCATTATTGCGCGTGGCACGACACGCACTTGACCGTTTTTTTTCTGTATTTATATATTTTTCACGAACTTAACTTTTTCGCACTTCTCTGCAGGTTAAACACATTTTTAATTCAATTTTTACTAAAATTTGTAAAATAATAAACCGAGTACACAGCGACAATATTTATTAAGTATTTTGCACAAAAATATGGGATGTTCTCGACTTTACGATAATCACTTTTACTTACATCTAATTGAGTAGAATGCTAACTAGACCATCCATGTTATAATTATTCTAAGATATGTTTTGGACATTTACGTTCAACTGCTTGATGGGTAGATGGTGTTCTAAAGGCCCCTCTACGTTGAGTCATGATAGATATTGATACACCATGATGACCACCATGATGACGAAACTGTGTATTATTATCGATGACGGTCATGGACAACCAAAGAGGTCCCTTTTCTTATCTAAATGAAACCTTCAGATCCTCGAGGCCACCGAACTACAAAAAATAAAACAAATGCTATTTATGACCTAGGGCCTAGGTCATAAAGTGACATTTTGTTTTTTAGCCTAGGTCTTAGGCTATAGGTTTAATTTTCTACCGACATTGGTCTAGCGACCGCTGCTGCCACTGCTTTATAGTGTCGTATACAGAGGCGTAAAGCAAAATGAAACCTTAAGAGGCCGGGTGCCATCGAAATTCTCATACATACGTAATACCAAAATAATTTTCTCATATACGAAAACATTTAACATGTTTGAGTTATTTTTCAGCTTAAAATAATTTTCTGCAGGAACCTAGGTAATTACTATTTTATGGTGCCTTCTCACGGCGCGTATTATCGCAAGCCGCGATAATACGCGCCGTGTGGAGGGGTGACTCGGGCTGGCTCGAGCAGGCGCGTTTAATATCACGCGCCAGCTCGAGCCACGCGCCGTAAGGAAGTGGTGGCGTGGTTGCGTTCTCCACCACTTCACCACGAGCCGCGCCGCGCCCGCTCGAGCCACGCGCCGTGTGAAGGGGTGGCGCGGCGCGGCTCGTGCAGGCGCGTCCCGATCCGATTAAAGTCGGTAACTTCAAAGGCGCGGCTTGAGCAAACAGGCGAGCACGAGCCACCCCTTCTCACGGCGCGTGGTATTACAAGCCGCGCCACGCCGACAAAAATTCAAGTAAAATGAAACTTTATTAACATGATAATAGATATCATTTTGCTCTAAGTCCCTTCGTTAAATAACTAAATTTTAATGAAATGCAACTTTATTCACTAGGCAACTAGGTTGCATTTCAATCTATGCCGCTAATTTTATTAAATTAAGTGTAATTCATTTATTTGATAATATCTGTTATCACAAATTATTATAGTATGTATATGTAGCCGCCAAGCAGCGGCATCTACCGCTGCTTGGCTTGTGATATCACACGCCGTGAGAAGCCAGCCTTAAGCTGAAAAATAACTCAAACATGTTAAATATTTTCGTATGAGAAAATGATTTTGGTATTACGTAGGTATGTATGAGAATTTCGATGGCACCCGGCCTCTTAAGCCTTGTTCATAATGTGTGATTTGGTTTGGGTTTTTGTCAGTCACGGCCGCGTGGCCCGTACCGCGTGGATCGGAAAGCCTTTAACGTCGAAATCGCTTGTATTGGTCCATCACGAGCCAAAGTGGAGGGGCCCCATACTGTATCGGTAACAACATAACAACAATGATTGTTGCGTTAAAGTTACCCTCAAGGCCGCAATAAGAAAAATTTAATGATTACTTTAATGTAAAAAAGAATTCGACATAAACTCCATACATTTTCTACTAAAGTTATGTAAATTTTTACTATACTTAAGTTAAGTAATTATTAAAGGTCTCTAAATGCGGCCATTAATTTCGGGATAAAGATGGGACACCCAAGCTTGGCATAGTCGGTTAACGGTTTACAGTAGATTATATAGAATGTTCTTCGGATACATGAAAGAGAAGGATGTTTTCAAACGATTAGGTACAATTTAGAACCCAGTCTGGAGCAAGTAGACCCTAGTCTTAGCAGATTGTATACTAAGCAGTAGATCCTAGATGTTGGGGTAAAGTTGGGATAGATACAAGTCAAAACTATCTCGAAACTGAATTATTGTACGATTAACTGTCACGCGTCGCGGATGCATCTATTGACATGTCACCTTTACATTCAGTCCATTAAGCCGTATACGGTATACTCCAACAAAAGTCACTGGTATACAGATATACAAGGAACAGTTCGGTTTTTTTATAATTATTACAAGACTTTGCTACTTACACACGTAAAATTTTACCTAGGATCTACTGAATTTGCTAGAAATATCTTATACATTACAAAATAACACAATATATTTATAGAAAAATAAATATTTGGCATCAAAAAGTCTATTCTTTAAATGAAGACTAGTTTATTAATGTTAACAAAAATACTGTATTACAAATTAATGGAAGTTATTAATAGCGTAATTTTTGTAGTAGGTATGCCGTATGTCAAACTCCAAACTTATTTTACTACATTAATAAACACGCATTTTCACACATTTAATAAAAAAATAAATGCACTATAATCATAATATTGTGATTAATGGTAATAATTAAACAAATAAATTTCGATGAAATGGAGGGCATTTTATATTTTAGACTAAAAAAATAACATTAACACGATTACAGTAAACCGAAACTAAATACGTAATTAAAATTTTAGGCCCACTAGCGGCAATCCTGCGTTAACATTTAAATAATATTATAACATTTAAATAATATTATGCCATCATCATCCCTTTTACACAAAAAATAAAGGGGCAACAATATATTTAATTAAGAATTAAAGATTCAAGCAAGTAGACCAGTAGCTTAAAATCATTTTCCATATTATGATGTGTTGCTAGTTTTGTTATTTAGTCAATTATTTGGCTGTTAAACTTTTCTACATAATTTCTCAGTATCTATGTACTGACTTTACCCGTAAAGAATACTGTATTTAAAACCAGTTATTAAATACAAAATGAGATCATTATTACGACACCTATATTGCACACTATTATACTAATAAATTATATTGGCACATACTAAGGTATTCATTTAAAACAATACTGCTAGTATAATGTTACTATATTGTATAACATTTTTATTTAATAAAATTTATTTGGACGAGGCTTATCTAGTGCAAAAATTACTAGTGGCCGAAATATCTAAGCGTTGCCAGGGATTTAAAAGATACAGTAACTTTAAAATGAAAGTATGTAGCCATATTTAAAAAAAATTTAAACAATTTCACGTTCATCTAAATATAAATAATAATAATACTAACCTTTCGAGATCAATTTTTAAGCTAAGGGAGTTAAAGTCTCTTATACTATAACATCTATTTTGAACAAAATATGAAATCATATAATGCTCTACACTAAGCAAGCCCATTTTCTGTGTTCATCTAATGAAACCAAAACGGGGAATGTACCGCTATTCAATATATTTTCTTGATAAATTAAGTTCTTCTTCCTACGTCACTCTGAAATTAGAAAATATATAATGTAAATATAGTTATAAGAAATTCATTGAATTACTTCTATGCATACAAATTAGGACCTATTATTTAAAATTTCTTGCAAAATGCTTTTATTGTTATCCCAATGATTTTTGGTCTGCGAAATACGTCATAACTTTTGCGCATTTTACAGATTTAATTTCATAAGTGGCGACCGGACAAGATGTGAGCAGTGAGTATGACCGTGACATTCCAAAAGTGTGTGTTGAAAAGATAAGTTGATTCATAGGCAGATGGCAGAGTAGACAGAACTAAGGAGTACCTCGACTTCCAACAAACGGGCGAATATACGCGAGTTGGACGCGAGTGTCACTTTCGACATGTTTCACAATGCTGAGTTCAGAGTTAGGCGCGCGCCGACCGATGTCTTCTAAGTCGATCTACTTGTTAGTTCTGTTTACTCTGCAGATGGCGAATCTACGTAGTTTGGTCAACTTATGTCGGACTTAGGTCGACCCAGCCAGATATATCACGACTTACTTTGAACTGACATAATCCAATTAAATGACGTAGGACCGTCAACTACACAATAGATATTATCTATGTACATTTTGGCCAAAAAGAGTAAAAAATGAGTGAGTGTTCTTCGTAGCTTCATATTTTTGACGTAAATTACACACTCATGACAACAATCTTGTTAGGAAAATCTTTAATCAATTTTTACTCTTTTTGGCCAGGCTGTACTGATATAATATTATCATGTCACGGCATAAGATTTCCTGTCCTAACAGTCAGTTCAGTAACAGTCACGTACTCTCAACAAATCTGAGACCATAGCCAAAGTCCTTTTCATTAAAAACGATGACGAAATTCGTTATCAAAATGTATGGGATTTGACATTAGTATTCGCAAGCCAAATGTCATCCAGCGTTGACTTATGTCAAACCGCATACATTTTGATAACGAATTGCGTCATCGTTTGTAAGGAAAGATACTTTGTCTAAGGGGCCTGGATGGGCCATTATCTACGAATAATAGAAACTAAAGAAACGTAACTCTCATACTTCAACCGTTTTGAATTTGGTTCTTTTTCGCACACTACAATAAGACAATAGCTACGAAACACTAAGCGCTCTTACAGACGAACGGCACGTGTCGGCGGCATGTGTCGGCGGCAGTCGACGGCCGTCGGCGGCACGTGTCGGCGGCAGTTGACGGCAGTCGACGGCAGCCGACGGCAGCCGTTGACAATTTATGACGCTTGCAGGGGACCTACCACGACCTTTCCTAAAACGATCATGTTTCCAGAAAGCTTTATTGTAAGATTACAATAACATTACCGTACTCACTTTTCAAATATGATTTTACTAAAAAACAGTAAAAAATGCTAAATATTGTTAAACCCGCTGTGAAATATCAACTTTTTTGAGATCGCTAGCTTGACGTTAAGTAATTATTGCTTATCTGTCAAACGGTGTCGCTTAATAGAGGTGGTGGTAGGCCCCCAGTTGTGACGTACCGCCTAAAGGTAAGCGGCCACAGGTCGGTATCATACGCAACGGACGTCTCGCATCAAACGGATATTTTTTTCACAGTACTTCCGCTGAATCGGCAGCGTATGGATTATCGAATAGTCTAGTAAATGAATGCTCAAAAGGGGGGTGTGGATGGAATAGTCGAAAGCAGAAATTTTGACTTTGAAACTTTGTTTGGACTAATTTGAAGATAAACATACTGTCTAGTCGGTAATCTGTACGCTGCCGATACAGTGGACGTACTGTAAAAAAAATATCCGTTTGATGCGAGACGTCCGTTGCGTACGATACCGACCTGTGGACCTTTACCTTTACGCGCTACGTCACAACTGCAAGCGTGATAAACTGTCGACGTCTGCCGTCGACTGCCGCCGACACGTGCCGTTCGTCTGTAAGCGCTCTTACACTCTTTACTAATATAGCCATTGACAATTATTGTCACTTCTATAAATACACAAAATTGTGTACCGAATACATGCATTAAGTATGCATATATGGATACGATGGGTTGCTAGTAGGTATGCGATGAGGTCCGTATGTAATGAAAGTCTAGACTTACTGATACAGCAGGTTATATTGTCCAAGCACATACACTAGGTTCATATCTATAGTTCGAAAGAAGGTGCAGAACAGGAGATGAAAAAGCACAGTATGATAATAGCACGAAATGATATTTTAAAGAGTTCAAACACAGGATAGTGATGCGGCTGCGGCGAACAAGCGAGTGACATGCGCTCCGCGTCAGTATCGGGGGAGTGACTGGGGAGGTTCTAGAAAACATGCGAGCGCGCCGCTCCGGCGGGACCGGTTATATCGATAGTGCGACTGCTCGATAAACCGCTATCGATAATCTGTCGTATCGATATCGACCATCTGGTATACATTAAGTTTACTTAACAAATAAAATATATATTTGTTAATATGTAAAATATGTATACATATAAAATATTAAAATATGTATACGTAAAATTGTAAATATACATAAGAAAGTGTATATTATGTGCTTGTAAATATTGTAAATATAAAATCTAAAAATGTAAATAAAGAAATATAAAATGAATAAAGGTAGGCCACACATATATTCGGGTCTCATTGTGTAGACTCGCGAACCAATTTTTGACACGGTTACTCTTCCTTGGTTTTTATTATTCGTAGGCCATTATGTATGTTTTTCAGACATACTGCCGCCAGTAACATTTGTTTTAGGTAACTTACACTATACGAGATTTTCTTGTTGAGTTTCTGGTATATTGACCCCTTGGCGAGTCCAGCTGGGCCTTTAGCCAAATTCGATGCGCCTTTCGGTGTCGACAGGTTAGGTGTCCTAGGCTCTGGGCCTTCCGCCTTAATGCATTTGCCATGTCTGATCTCAGGGTTAGGACCGTTCCAAGTCATGTAGTCTTCCCTGTAATAAAAAAGTTAAATTACCATTGAGTTTAGTTGACACATATACTCACTGCCAAAATTGTAGTCGCGCTATATCAAGCCCAACAACATAGTCCGAACAAAGTATGTAGGTCCGTCATAAAATGTCTAAGAATCAGATTCACTGAAGTCACTGTGCACTGTAGGTGCACAAATTCAGAGTAAGTATACATTGGGAAGGAAAAAACATGATTCAAATCGTAATTTTCACGACGGAAACAGTAAAATTTTATTTTCGAAACGCCGAAATAAAATGCCAAGTACAAATTGGACTCGCACACGAAGGGTCCGTACCCTTTTATAGCAAAAATAGGAAAAAAGAGTCTTTTGTTTGAGAGCCTCTCCTTTGGGTACGGAACCCTAAAAAGATTCATATTAAGAAGAGATAGACAAGTTTTACATATTATATTATTTCGTGTAATTATTATAATTTTTCTTGGATACTTACAACAACAAACTGTCTTTAGGTCCATTTCTTAAAGAAGGATTGGGACCATTGGACGGCACAGAATACTGAGACTTATACTTGTTTTCCACATGTTTACTCGTTTTTAAAATTGGCCTGAAAAATAAGTCCCAAAATTACTCAACATACAACACATTTTATACCTAACTATAAAAACATATTATTGTGATGTCTAGAATACTCGTGTAGTTCTATGTACATACAAGGAAATATTTTAAACTAAGACATCTCACAAATTAATATCTGAGGGCCTAGACAAGCGGCAAGCGATTATCGTAAATGCCAATGCCAACGTCACAAAATGTATGGGATTTGACATTAGTATTCGCTGGCGAAGCGATGACTTATGTCAAATCGCATACATTTTGTTAGCGTTTACGATAATCGCTTGCCACTTGTCTACTAGGGCTGTTCGACATAATATGGAACCTACCTACAACACTATATAAGCCTGTGCGGTAATAGCGAAAACCTCTCAAATCTATTCTACGCATCACATCGACTAGCTAAATACAAGTGACAATATGGGAGAGTAGGGTATGATGTGGTAACTGAGGTTCAGAGCATAATAGCTCTTATGTCAGGTTGACAAGAACAATAATACTTTAAACTTCTGGTACCCTATAGCCCTACCATCCCTTACTAAGATTTATTTTCCAAACCTATCAATAATTATTATCTGTTGTAATAATATTACTGACGATAAAATCCACAAATTTTCAGTTATCTAGCCTACATATTGTTTTTGCTGTTATTTTGTTTCCAGGCTCCAGCTGGATAGCTTTTTCCCCATTAACATATTAAATATTATTCTTCAAGTTCTTATGTACGAATAATTATAAGGACAGATAAAATAACATTGATTATACAAATGACAACATAATAATGTTAAAGAAAAATAACACTTTACAATAGCCAAAACAAATAAAATGAATATGAAAATGACCTAACTCTAGTCTAAACAATGCACGTCACATATTAGCTAACACAATACAATAAAAACATGATATTTATGAAGTAAATAAAATACTTGACAATGAAAATACACATACAAGAAACAAAAAATTGAAACTCTTATTACAATAAGTACAATATTTTATTAAATACGACAATATTAAGACTAAATTAAGCAAAGAAAACAAAAATATATAATATAGCTCTATGACTTACATTCAACAAACCCTGTACTTTTATTATAAAGCATACAATACAATATCTTAATAGTACCTCTCACTTACAATGACATCACACTGAATTTCAAAACTGTTTCACACTTTCAAAATAAAATGCAGTAAATTAATTACTGTTTGTAATAAGCAATACGACAAAACTGGGTCTAAATTTCAAATTCTTATGAATCTTTTTTTATATTTTCAATTCTGAAGTAAGCTTTAACTGTTACTTTAAATGTGTAACAGTTATGAAAATCCATGCCTAAAGATAAGTCACACCATACTAAAGAAATCCTTTCAAACGAGGTCTAAGATAGGTCCCATTAAATCACATATTATTAAATACATAAATGGCACTTCATTGCAACAAATAAATTATCCTATCAGTCTTTTTTTTTTTTATTTAATTTAGTTGTTTAGTCATTGACATAGAATTAATATTATTTCTCTTTAAATTAAGTAGGGAAAAACTCCGCATTGATTTAACATGAACAGTTTATCCACCCCTCCGTTGTAAATTGACTGTCTAATATTTTATCCGACTTCCAAAAAAGTAGTGCGTTATTCGTTATTTTCAATTTTGTTAAATTTAATAGGACCGTTCGACCGTCATGCAACATACTTCAGATGCTCGGTCCAAATCTTGAGGCGTCGCGCGACGGGCGCGGGCCGGGGACTCGCCTCCCGCTCCTCGCTGATACTACCCACGAAACCAATGAGAATGGCTGATGCTCACGGGGAGAGATTGATAAACAGTTACTCAAAATATGCCTTAAGAAGTGCTATCATTTTAAAATAAGCCAACAGCAAGATACCCAAAATATTTCTGAACTAGGCCGAGGCTTATGTGAATTTAAAAATCTCTTGAGTACTTTGATTTTAAAAGTACCTACTGATACAGTCAATATGTAACGAAAAATTGAGCGTTCTTTTAGAGCGTTAGGGGGGCATGTCAAGAGGTCACATAAAAATTAAAAAGGTCGCGCTAATTGCTGTTTTTTGAGAAATCCAAAAAATTAATTAAAAAATTTGAAATACTTTTTTCTCGGAAACTATTTGTTTTAGGAAAAAGTTTTTTAATTAAAAAATATAGAGGGCATTGCGAACTACATTTTTTGTCATTGGAGTGACGAAATCCGACTTAAAATACGAAAAGTAGAGGGCGCTTTATTGCGGAGTATTTTCTATAGAAAAAAAATTATTTTCTCATAATAATATAAATGAGAAAGTTATTCGTCACAAAACTGGCTACAACTTTGATTCAAACAAAATTTTTTTGAGCGCCATAAACCCTAGAAAGACCGGACTTTGCGTATATCTAGAAGGACTGACCACACAAATTAAGTTTACCAATTTTAATTTATTGTTGTATTTGTTTCTACTAACATTTACAGTAAATAAAATCAAAAAAATTAAAAGTTGAAACACGAAACGAAGAAATAAGAAAGAAATTTTCCAAAGCATCAATAATAAAGTAAATAATGAACAAGAAAACTTTCAATTATTAGCAAAGCAAAATCAATTAATTAAGAAATACCAGTTCCTATGAAAAAAGATGCTTTTAAAAATGTCATTTCACTTATTAATACAAACTTCGAATTGACAAAAAAATATTATTAATTTTTTATTGTACTAACTTCATTGTTTTTGTTATTTTGATGATAAATTTATAATTTCTAGAGATCGCCCAATGGTCGAAATTCGACTTTAGTTTCAACGATATTAGGACTACTATATTTTGTAAAGAAATATAGTCAATATTCATTTTTTGTACAAATCAAGTCATGTTATCAATTTTTTTTTTGATATAAAAAATAAAAAGCAATTACTAATATTTCATTTGAATAAAAAAAATGCATTGCATGAAGACTGTGCAACGGCACGGTACATAATGTACAATTTGTACACTTCGACAAGTTCCAGCTCGAAAACAGTTAGTTTTATAAAAATTTTGTTTGTATAAAAGTTGTAGCTAATTTTGTGACGAACAACTTTCTAATTTACATTATTATGAAAAAAAAACATTTTTTCCTATCGAAAATACCGTTGTAACACTTTTTTGATCCATTAGCGCCCTCTATTTTTTGTGTTTTAAGTCGGATGATCTCACTCTAATGACAAGAAATATAGTTCGCAATGCCCTCTACATTTTTTATTTAAAAAACTTTTTCCTAAACCCAATAGTTTCCGAAAAAAAGCATTTCAATTTTTTTTATTAATTTTTTGGATCTCAAAAACAGCAATTAGCGCGACCTTTTTAATTTTTCTGTGACCTCTTGACATGCCTCCCTAACGATTCATCACGTCAAATAACGGTAAGTCTTTATTCGAAGACCAAATTACCTATTTATTGTACTATACAGTAAGTCGAATTAGTGTTTGAATGATAGCTCAAAGAACTCATAATAATACTGCGTTTATCATTAACATGTGCATTATTAGTTCGATACCTACTACATTGACCATTAGCATATTAATATTTATCCATATGCCTACTGTATTAAGTAAAACAAAACCTATGTTTTTAAGCTACGTTCTAATTTATCAATCTCACCACAAAAAAGGAAAATAATTTGGTTGCACAAGTAACATATGATATTAAATATGTGTCTATAAATTGTAATTTATTATTATGTTCTCGGAAAATGCTTTTTTCATTATGTCACCATACTTGTACAACATCTGAATTCAAGCAAAAAAGCATAATATGTGTATAAATTTAACGAACGGAAATGTTATAATATGATTAAATTTTGGAAAGTTTTACCAATTTTTAAAGTAAAGTTGAGTATGATATGAGTGTGAAACTGTGTTACTACTTTACATTAAACATATTTTGTTAGTATAATATAGTTATGTAGTAATAAAATGTGCACTTAAAATATTATATTGACAGTCTGTTTAAGATGGTGATTAGTGGCTGGAATTTTAGTACAAAAATTCTACATACCCATTTTTTGGCTCGTTGATAATTTTAGGCTTGTTTTCTTTGACGTCTGATTTGACAGGTTTAGGGTTCTCTTCTTCCATAAGTACCGCTGCAAGAATCTGTTCTGCCCGTTCTTCATAGTAGTCAACACTTTCTAGTGCAATAGCCACTACCCTCTCTGCCACTTTACTATACTTCTTTGTAAGTTTTTCCCTTACTAAAAGTAAATCATAATATTATAAAACAAAGTCGCTTTTTTTTCCTCATGTCCCTTTGTTCCCTTTAATCTTTAAAACTACGCAAAGGATTTTGATGCGGTTTTCTTTAACAGATAGAGTGATTCAAGAGGAAGGTTTATAAGTATACTTACTAATATTAATGATGTCGTAAATAACTAAATTTTTTTCGCTTACATTGCAAACGCAGGCTGAACCCAACGAGAATTATCAAAATAATGTACCAAGTATTGTACATTGAAAAGGTCTACAGAAAACTCCGCGATTGTATATGTCTATCTCTTATGGATATGCCACAATAATTTTTTTTGTCATTTACTTTTTACGACAAATAATGCCTAATATTCGAAGCAATTTTAATAAATACAGCATTAATTCTTATCCAATTAAATAACTTAAATACATTGTTGATTTAATGTAGATCTATATGGCCCTTTACTGCATATATGATTTAAATGAATGAAAATTTTCGAAGATATTATAGATTTAAAAATTGCGGGATGAAGCTTTTGCGGCGGTACCGACCAATGCGGGCCACGGGTAGTAATCTATACTAATAATTAATATTATAAATGCGAAAGTATCTCTGTCTGTCTGTTTGTCTCGCTTTCACGCCAAAACTACCGAACCGATTGTAATGAAATTTTTTATACAGATAGTCTAAAGCCTGAGAAAGGACATTATGGACCTGACACTCAAAATCAGGCTGACACAAGGTTGCCCACAAGGAGGTGTGCTGTCGCCCCTGGAATGGTCCCTGGTAGTGGATGAGCTACTAAGGGAACTGAACCTCATAGGTTACTACGCTCAAGGGTACGCTGACGACCTGGCGATTATGGTGGTGGGAAAATGCGCATCGGTGGTCGCTGGGTTGATGCAGTCAGCACTAAGAATCGTCGAGGATTGATGCCAAAGGGTCAAGCTAACAGTAAACGCTGATAAGACGGTCTTGATACCTTTCACCAAAAAGGAGGACTAAGACCCCCAACACTCTTCGGGAAAACTATTAAGTTTGCGGGTGATGTCAAATATCTAGGAGTAATCCTAGACAAAGGACTCACTTGGAATAAACACATCGAGTATATTACGAAAAAGGCTAGATGAGCTCTGGGTTCCTGTTGGAAGCTTGTCAGCTCTAAATGGGGTATTCGGCCGAAGGCAATGCTATGGCTATATACAGCCGTAGTGAGACCGATTACCACATATGGCAGCGCAATGTGGCATAAAAAGGCTGAACAAGTAAACTGTAATAAAAGACTAAACAGCGTACAGAGACTGGCATGTCTAATAATCACGGGTGCACTCTCGTCAACACCCACCGCTTCTCTCGAGGCCCTGATCAACTTAAATCCGCTTCCTCTGCTTGTTCAGATGGAGGTCAAAATAGTGGCTCTCAGAGCCAGGACGGCGGGTAGGACAAATTGGGTCTCCACCCCATTTCGACATCTGGAACAGTCTCTCAGTGAATCACCTATCATGGCCATGCCATCAGATGCCATGAGCAAGGTGTATAGCTTTTCGAAGCAGTACCAGGTTTTTATACCTTCCAGGGAGGACTGGGAAAGAAAAATCCCAATCGATGTCCGCCCTAGCGACATAGTTTGGTTCACGGATGGATCAAGGAAAGACAACCGTGCGGGAGCCGGATTCTACGGGGGCAGGCCACCAAAAGGCAAATACGCCAGTTTGGGGGAGTTTTCGACCGTGTTTCAGGCTGAAGTCTTCGCTATCCTCGGTTGTTCACTAGAAAGCCTGGAGATGGCCCTAGTTAATAAAAAACGTTTTTATCTTCTCCGATAGTCAAGCCGCACTTAAAGCACTGACTGCCGCAGAAGTCTCGTCCAAATTAGTTCTGGAATGCGTTGAGACGTTGAACATGCTAGGAAGGAACAACAACATCCGCCTAGTATGGGTCCCGGGCCACAGCAACGTCCCCGGCAATGAAACCGCTGACGAACTGGCTAGGCTTGGGGCCGAGAGAATATATGGTCCAGAACCAGTCTGTGGTATAACTCCCAGTACCACAAAGCAAGTGCTCAAGGAATGGGGTCACAGACTATGCAGGAAGCAATGGGCTGAGACCCCTGGCCTTGAACACTCCAAGGCACTAATTCCTGACTTCAAAAAGAAACAATCAGAATTAGTGCTCACCTTGGGTAGGAACCAATTAAGAATCCTTACCAGAAGCCTAACTGGGCACTGCAAGCTCAACAAACACCTAAACAGAATGGGTATTTGTAACATAACGACTTGCAGATTGAGGAGGAGGATGAAACACCTATTCACCTTCTCTTCGACTGCCCTGCTCTACTACAGAGCAGGAACAGCCACCTTGGTCGCCAAGAATACTCGTCCACAAAGGAAATTCGTGGCACCAACCCCAACCATATCGTTCAATTTATGAGCAGTATTGGGTTAGGGATGATACTCTAGTACGAAGGAGTCACAATAGATCCTCATGGGTCGCAGTGACGTCAGGGCTACAGCGACCTGCCTTCTTTAAAAAAAAAAAAGGACATAAGCTACTTTTTTACTGGAAAAAAGGTTGTAAGGGGGTGAAAATGCGTAAATTTGTTCAAATTAAGTTAGCTCCAAAAATTCATAATAGATGGCGCCGTCTCCTACATCGCGCTGACGCTTGCTCAAAAGTCTTTCTATAAGAGGTGGTATCATCTTACATTCGAGTGTCGATTTTCTTCGATTGTTATTTGTAATTACGTTATTAACGTTATTAAATTAAATAACTCAGTACTCAGTATATATAAATAATAACTCAGTACTTATATAATTAATAGTTTATGAGTAAAGTTGTGTAATTGGGGGGCTAAATAAGCTTTAAGATTTGGCATAAAATATAAAGTTTAAGTAATTTGAAAAAATGAAATATGATGTGCACACTGCACATCTGTTTTGATTTGAGGTACAAGGGTTTTTTTTAAGCTTTTGACACCAATTTTGTTGACGTCGAGCGCTATAAACTGAAGTCCACGCGGACGAAGTCGCGGGCAACAGCTAGTAATGAATAGAAGTCAAAGCGGCTGAAACGATGCGAAGCTGTGGCGGGTCGCTAGTTTATAATATTTCAAGACCTAGTTAGGGATTTAGGAGCAAGGTATAACACCTCAGTTTCATAATAATTCTAGTCTTATTTTGGCTATTTTGCTTTGAATTTTAGGTACCCCAAAAGATGGGGTATACCACTTTCCTATATTGGTGAAATCCTAAGCATTCAGTATAATTACATATATAGAAAAGCATTTGGAAGGTTTATAAACCTGTAAAATTATTTCATATGAGTAAGTAACTCAACTTACAATCATTTTTTTCCTCTAAAGTTTTCATGATGGTTACAACTTTTTTAGGTGGTTGCGGTGATTCCTTCTTCTTCTGTGCACTTACTAATGTTTCCTTTTTATTGAATCCCATAGTAATTAGTTCTTCACTTGCTTTTTGTACATTGTTATCTTTGTTGGCGAGAACATCTAATATTAATGTTTCCTCTGCTTTTGGGAATATGCTCTTCATATATCTGTATGAAAGGTTTTAAATTTTTATGGCTGTATGTCACATAAGTTTATCAGATTGTCAGATGTTTAATCATATTATGGTCACTTTTTTATACATTTTTGTAATATCAATAGAATTCAATGTGATAGGTAATGTATATGTTTTAGAGTTAAGAGATTGAACATAAGATATGATAAAAATATATGAAGGTTGTAATATTTTGAGAGAGAACCAAATGTGAAAGACTTACTTTAATTTCATTTTTGGTGATTGGTGCTTAGTTTGTCCATCATATGACCTTGTTGTTCCATAATAACTGGAGGCTCCAGAAGTTGGTCTTAATAGAAGTGGAGAACCTTGAAAACAAAAATTAAAAGTACTTTCCTTATTAACTGACTAAATTAAACTAAATAAAAAATAATCCAGACCAATATAATATTACAAATGCTATAGTGTGTTCATTATCTCTTCATGCTTAAATTACTGAAATGATTTGAAATCAGATTTGGTATGCAGATAAAAGTATCTGCATTCCAGGTCCCTTGGGAAGGACATTATATGGTTTTTATCTTGGAAAAATGTATGGATCCCACATGATAAACATTAATAATTTGCGCTTAAGCTGCTAAACCAGAATTGGTAAAAATTGGTATTAGTGAAGATTTCTCACAAAATTGGTAACCTCGAGTCCTGGGGAAGGACTTAAGGTATCCTTATACCGATTTTTAGGATATTTTCAGTTCCAGAGAACCAATTAAGATAACTATAATAATAATAAATGAACTATAATATTATGTTACCTTGTGGTGTTCCTGTCATTGGAGTTAAATGGTTAGAGCTATGCATAGAACCGGACACTCCTTTTGCCAATTGTAGAGCTGAGTACACCCCCATAGCCCCTTTCTGCAACCGGTGAACTGACGGAGACATGGAGAGTGGACCAGGTGTTGTGATCGGATGTTTCTCAACTTGCAATGCACTTATTACCACGGCTTCACGATTGTAATATCTAAAAATATAAAGTAGGTAATTAATAAAGAAAAAAAAGTTTCGGTGTCAGCTTTTATGAATTCAGAAAATAATTACCAGAAAGTAAATATACTTTGGTATGTAACTTACTTTTTTAACAAAATTTTGATGTGCGTCTCACTAACAGTTGGAAACATAGCACTTATTTTAGCAACCAAAGCATCAGTGTCAGAATTTAAGGTAAGGGACTCTTGAAATTTTTCATTCAAATGTGAAATGCGGCCAGGCAGAGGACTTCCTTTTGGTGTGAGACATAGTGCTCGGCCCAGGATTGGACTATCACTAGGAGTAGCATATGCCCTGTGGTCCTAGAAATTATACATAAATATGATGATACACACAAATAACATGAAGTGATACAAAATAGCACTAAAGAAATAATACTTACAATATGTGGTTTAAGACCCTTCGGGTGAAACATCTGTGGGCTGTGCTGTGCTTGAAACGCGTGCTGCAGGCGGACGGGGGAGGGATAGGGATGGACATGGTAAGGGGAGCCATGAACTGACTGTTGAATCCATTGGTACAGACATAGTGAACAAACCACACTGTGAACAAGTGCTAGTGCGTTTATTTCTTATAATATTAGCAATATAACGATAAATACTTATATAAAGAAATTATTAAGCAGAGTCGAGTTGTATGTATTCCCTATGTGTATTATATATTGCGAGTTGAAGGCAAACTGTACACTTATGACTAACCTAATACCATCTAATACCAATATTTTTTAATATTATAGTTCCTATTATAAGTTAGTAAAATTGCATTTATTTCAGTTGCGAATACAATAATAAATGCATAATAACTTACCTGAGGATGGATACAATCCAAAGCTATGTGATGTGCAGCACTTTGAATGGACTTATGTTTGGAGCGTAAATCCTCCATTTGGCTTGTGATTATTTGTATTTTTAAAACGATTTATATCTTATGACAATAATACCAGAACAACTAATTTCAAGCATTGTTCAACAAACTACGACACGATTTAAATTAGAATACATTTCCCTCCTTTATTTTTGTTTGGCATTCAAGGAAGCACGTCGGCGAGCACTATAATAATATCAATTAAAATTTGTACTAAATTGCATAGTCCTTGTTGTTTTGCTCGTCTTCCTAAATTTGTAGGATAATACTGCGTATTCTGTTCGAAATCAATAATTTTTGGCCGGAGCCTAGCGTCAAGACTCGAGCAGCGAGCCCGGATTTCGCATAGTGATGTTCATTTCATGGTAGGTACCAAATAATTTTGGTACCAAATTACCAATCGATTTGCAATCGATTAACGATGGCAATTTTGTACTCTACAGTCCAATGATAATATTTTTTTTGATTTGTTCTTGTTTACCCATTGATTTAAATTTTATTGTGTACTGAGTACCGTACAGTTCGACAAGGCTTTATTTGAACGTGGGTACAGTATAGCATACGTAGTATCCCTAAGTAGTCTGTGAGTATAGCAATATTAGTCCCTACAGTAACGAAACGCCTTTGATGTCGCACGATGCCGCCACCGATGACAGATACCGAGCAGATATGCCAGGGTTGCCACGAAACGGGAAATAAAATAAAAATAAAATATTGTGCTTGTAATGCAAATGTTATAATTTAATCTCTTTAATCAGCGTGTTCTATTTACATATTATATCGTACTGCCAGATATTTACGTGAAACTTTATTTTTAGATGATTTTAGTTCTCTATTTAAAAATTTAATTAACCCACCAAGCCACCGGTGAGCGAGACACAATAGAATAACATTAGGTTTTCGAGGATCCACGAATCACGATCGAAGGATTAAAATAATGAGTCTTCATTCAATCGAAATTTCGATTACATAAAATATCCAATAATTAATCACACGTCAGGTGTAACAGAAGAACTTCAAAACTCTTATTACGTGCGCGGTAAGGGCGGTCCAAAGGACAAAATGTTACACTTGGTGTGTGTACCTAGCTAGGTAGGTACTAATTAGTATGTAACAGGGTATTTGACAGATTTTTAATTTATTCTATATTATTTCTCACGTTGTAAGAAGTGTAACAACACTTATTACAACGTAAACAATAAAATTAAATTAAGAAATTAAAAAAAAACCCCGACAAAAACCTTTAAAAAGTAATAAAATAATATTTATTGACTTTTAGTTTATAGTCGCTGATTCTTTCGATTCAGGTCGCTGTGAACTGACCCTTAAACTGTAATGTTATGTGAAATCAAACATCTACATTAGCGGTCCCCGGACATTTTATATTTTGTTTTATATTATGTTATAAGATCTGGAATCCATTCGTAGGTAATTTCTTAAGTCTGCTGGTTCCAAGTAGTTCAGAAAGTTCATAATTCATAATTTTACGTGGAGCAAAAATTCTTTCAACCATCTTTTCGCCTTTTATTTATTTTTATTTTCATTGAGCCGACAGCTTAGCCTATGAGAAGACCAATTTTTTGTTGCTTTGATAGAACTGGAGCCATTAAGAAGACGTCTGACCAAAATGACAACTGATTTAGTCACTAAATTAGGACAAGTGGAATAAGAAGCGAACTAATTAGTCTCCTATGTAGGATCCTAGCTAGGACTTCTAAATAGGACAAGTGGAATAAGCGCTTTACTGTACACATAGGTACCGTGGACCGTATTAAAACTGTCTAAAAATCGATTTGAACCTATAACATCACAAGTCACAACTCACAACATATCGATTAAAATTAGTGACTTTTAAAATAAATAATGAAAATTGAATATACATATTTTTAAAGAAATATAACTAATTTTAAGAGAATAATATAAAAATTAATATAATTTCTATTATGTTGACTGTTGAAAACTTTTTGAAAAAACCAGTCGTTCATGAGAGCAACTGAATTGTTCGTCTGTCAAAAATAATTTATGCTATGTGGCTGTATTCTACAAATATATACTAGTAATCTGTGGGCTGTATGACTGAGTTTTATGCCTATTGTGAGTGAAGTATTGACACGAAAAAAAGCAAAATTTCATTATATCGAAAATGTTTCTAAAATTTTGTTATAAATTTGATAAAAAATTCGGATAGGACACGAAAGGGTGTTTCGGGGTGGGCGGAAAAAGTAATGGCAGAGAATAGAAGTTCGGACAACGTCGTTATGCCGGACATTACCGAAGTATCCGAATCCGATCCCCTCGCGACGGCGGCCGAGCACGACAGCGATCGTGCTGATGGCGGTACTGTTTTGACCGCTGGAGTCAAGACGGCTAGGATCACGACCGATTCTAATGGTGTTGTTACTGTGCCAGTGCCATTTCCAGTGGGGACACTTATTACCGGGACGACATTCAACGTCATAACATCGGACCAGCTACAAAATTTCAAACCGATGCTATGCGTCGACAACGGATTCATATCAGGGGGACCGGTATCGGAGGATATAAAGCCGACCCATATAGTTATTCAGAATCCACAGTCACCTCAGTCTGTACAGGACCCTAAGGAACAAAATAGTACCACAACGAGCACGACAACGAATTCCCCGGCGCCAACAAAATCAAGCAACAGGTCTTGGACCGAGACAGCCAACATGCCCATATTGCCTATCAGATGCAAAAATACATCTGCAGAGTTGCACAAGCAAAGGTTAGGTTCCGGGGGTCGAGGGAGGTGCATCAAATATGGTATGGAGTGGTACACTCCTAGTGAATTTGAGGCGCTCTGTGGAAGAGCCTCAAGCAAAGACTGGAAGAGATCTATCAGGTTTGGAGGCAGAAGTATACAGGCTCTCATAGATGAAGGTATCTTGACTCCCCACGCCACCAGCTGCACCTGTGGAGCTTGTTGTGATGACCAGACAGGTAATAATAATAGTTTACATTTTATTGACGTAAAGTTTCTATAAATTTTTACTAATATTGAATGAAAAATATTTTTGCTGTAATTTTTGATATTATATTTTAAGTTAAATGTTAAGTTTTTATTCTGTCAACAGCAATGGGTCCAGTTAGACTGTTCACTCCATATAAAAGAAAAAGAAGAAGCAATCAAGAAGGTACACATTTTTTACCCTGTCCATGCATGGAATTCATAATCTTTCTCTTGAATCACATTGTCGAAATCTGTGTTAAAATGTGACAGTGGAACTGATTTAGTTTTGTATGACGTAAAGATTCAACCTTGTTCCAACAATTGTTTTTTTTATGGTGATGTACCTGGAGTTGATTTTGCTTTGTGGTCTAAGTGAAAAATATTTAAGTAAATCTTATTTTTTTATATAACTAGGTAGCGGTGATGATAAAAAACCAAAGATGGAGCGTGACAACAGCCTAATAGAAGTGGAAGTTGACAACTTGCACCAATCCAGTAACAATAGCAACTCCAAAGAAGCATGGCAGGCAATCACCGAAGACCTAGAGACTAATAGCGATTACCATCTGCTGGCGAACCCGGAACCAGCCCCGGATCCCACCGCCGGTAAATATATTTAAATGATTAAGTTATGGAATAATAAAATATTAAAATGAGATCTAAGAAGCTTGCACTGATGTCAAAACCCAACGTCTATTTTTAGAAAGGAGACTCGTAGTATTTTTTGATTTTATAGAAGAACAATCTCTAATATAACTTTTTATAAATTAATTTTATTATTATAAAAGACAATAGCGATTTGTAATTTTTATTAAATCCATCTATCATTTTGTCATGTCTTAATTAGTGTTGAATTAAGTATTCTGCTGAAGTTATTTAATGCTTAATTTAATAAGTAGCTCAAGTATTTAATTTTGTTAAAAATATGGCTGGCTTTGTGTTAGGAAAATATATAACAAAGGACAAACAAAATTTGGAGAATTGTAAATATGCAATGATTTTTAAACATGTAATATTAGATAAGTGTATTATTTTAAACTAATAATGGCTGATTAGCAAAATTTTTCTGTGATAATATTCTAATAGAATGCGATAATGAGCATTGCAATGTCTTTTTTTTAGAGTCATGAATTTATCTATGTGCAATGACTACAATATTTTTACGCCGTTTCTTACGTTTAGAGTTTCTTACGCCGGTTCTTCTCGCCGGGTTAGTTCCCGAACCGGTGGTAGGCACCGTAGTATCGACGTTCGGTAAAGTTTTTGTAAAAAAATTACTCCGAATAAAAATATTTTTGATTGATTTGATTTGATTATTTTAATTGCTGAGCAAATTTTGATGCGTATCATTTATACCCATCAAAATTATACCCTATAAACTGTAAGGCATTCAATTAATATTTTTAACAACTCTTAAACTGACTGCAAAAAACTTAAATGTTATGTGCCCACATATAGTCCGTTCAGAAAGTGAAGAAATTAAAAAGTGGCAACATTGTAGTGTCATCCCTTTTTTCTTAGATTGATTTGAAAGGGATGACACTATGATGTTGCCACTTTTTAATTTCTTCACTTTCTTGATAGACTATACTATGTGTACTATTATTTATTTGACTACCATGGAGACAAAAAAAGTGTCATAATTTTGGTAGTCTATGTATGTAATATGAATGTCCATAAATAATTTTCGAAAATGGCTTTGCAACTTCTTGGTTAGTGGCTACATTTTATAAAGCTATTGCCTTGCTTTGTTATATATTCTTGTGTTATATGTGTGCTAGCATTGCTAGCTTATGAGTTGCTTATGCTATTATATTCTTATGTTACTGGTATTTAAATTAATTATTGTTTAAATGCTTTAAAATGCAATAAAATGGTTGTGAATGTTTAAATTTTAAAACCTTAAATATTATGTTATAGAATATATTATTGTATACGACATTTCATTTCGTAAGTAAAAAAAATATTCAGATTTTATCCCAATTCTGTTTATGCTGCAATAGTAAAAATACAAATACTTTTTTCCATATAATTTATAGAACAAAGTAAGTATATTCTTGGTGAAATGCCAAAATAGTCATGGTCAAGACCTATACATAGGTAGGCTGCATTGATGTAGCGTTATTTGGCTATAATATAACTCAGACTAAAAGGCTAAAGGCAACAAAATTTTTGGGAAAAGCAGTGAGTCTAAACTGTAAACCAATAATGTAGGTATTTCAAAACATCGAGACGGTATTTTTTAAAAGATATTATTGCTGAATTGCGAATTATGTTACAATATATTTTAATGTAGAGTATATGCAAATAAATAAAATATGTCTAAAAATTCAAATCCATAATAATTTATGAAAATATAATTGTGTCTGCTTTTTGTAACTGAACTGCTGAACCGATTTTTATGAAATTCAAATAGAGATTTATGTCATACCAAACAGTGAGGGCTTGAAAGCCAAGTTTCCCAACCTGTGGTCCGGGGAAACCCCGGGGGTCTGTGGTATCATCTCTGGGCCTCTCTGGATGTTGCAGTTTGTTTTATTAAGAGGGTCCATGAAAACTGTGCTTGATTTCCTAAGGGTCCTTGGTTGTAAAATATTGGGAAACACTGACCTAGAGCACATATAGACTGCACAAAATATCCAAACGTTTTGATAAAGCTTTCATAAGTAGTAGCTGTTATGTTATTATTTTCTAAAGTTGAATCATAGGTTTATGTGGAACTTAAATGCTTTATTATATTGTTATGTTTTTTTGTATTTTCATGTGTGCCTTAACTACAAGCGAATTTTTAATATTTTTGACTTACCTAGTGATTTTTTTAAATGTTATTATTTTCTAAAGTTGAATCATAGTGTTATGTGGAAGTTAAATGCTTTGTTTATACCTATATTGTTATATGTCTTTGTATTTTTATGTGTGCCTTAACTACAAGCGAATCTATATCTTATCTCTTTAAACTCTTTAAACGAGCAATTCTTGTATATATATATATATATATATATATATTGTTCTTAATCTATACTTAATTTATCTATACTTAATATTAGAGGTGTGTTAAAAGTGTGCCTGTCTGACTGTCTGTTATCACTTCACGCCAAAACCACTGAATCGATTTTTGCTGAAATATGGTATAAAGATACTTTGAGTCCCGGGAGAGGACATAGGATACTTTTTATCCCGGAAAAAATGTACGGTTTCTGCGCGATACGCGAATTTTGGAGCAACAGTATTGCGGGCGTCATATAGTCTTCTATATTATATTTGTTGTATTGTATCATGTATATTTTTATACAAAGACGCAAGAAACAAAAATCTAGAAGTGGCAACGGTATTAAAATACGCACAGTAAAACAAGTTACATTAGCTCTGTAAGCGAACTATTTATATATATGTTTATCATTGTATTTGAGATTTATTGACTTATATTTCCTAGCAAATTCTTTGTAAAACTCTTAAATCTTAATATGTGAAATTCCTTAGGTTGGGTTGCACCAGAGGCGTGGTTATAGTCGAAGCTAAATATGGCGTCCAAACACCCCATATTCTCATACGACATATGTCAATTTTTCCGGTTGTAGTTTAGGTTAAAGTCAAAGTTAGTTGGTGCAACCCAGTCTTACTAGATAAAAATGTTAAATTCCTTGGTCGTGCGTTGGTAAAATATAATATTATCTTTATAAACTAGTGCTGTTGCCCGCGACTTCGTCCGCGTGGACTTCAGTTTATAGCGCGCGATGTCAAAAAAATTGGTGTCAAAAGCTTTTATAAAAAACCCTGGTACCCCTTAAATCAAAACATCTGTGCAGTGTGCATATAATATTTCAATTTTTTAAATTAATCTTTATATTTTATGCCAATTTTTTAAGCTTATTTAGCCCCCCAATTACACAACTTTACCCATAAACTATTTATCATGATTGATAGGTTTAAGGTTACGTCACTGCATAGACAAAGTACTGATTCATTAAATAACTAAAAAAAGAAATAACAATAAAAAAATCGAATATAAGATAATACCACCTCTTATAGAAAGACTTTCGGCGCCATCTATTATGAATTTTTGGAAGTAACTTAATTTGAACAAACGCATTTTCACCCCCTTACAATGCTTTTTTCCAGTAAAAAAGTAGCCTATGTCCTTTCTCAGGCTTAAGACTATCTGTATACAAAATTTCACTACAATCGGTTCGGTAGTTTTGGCGTGAAAGCGAGACAGACAGACAGACAGAGATACTTTCGCATTTATAATATTAGTATAGATTTTATGTCCTATCCCAGCTTAGCGATAAAATCATTCAGAAAACCCCCGACAAAAAAGAGGGGTGTTATAAGTTTGACGTGTCTGTCTGTTTGTCTGTTGGTGTATCTGTCCGTGGCATCGACGCATCGTAGCATCCAAACGGGTGGACCGATTTTGATCTAGTTTTTTTTGTTTGAAAGCTGACATGATCGAGAGTGTTCTTAGCTATAATTCATCATCATCAGCCTGCTCAGTGCTGGGCAATCAGGGTTTATCTGGTTCATGGAAGGCCGAAGCAATTTGTAGTCGTTTGATGGGTTTTATATTTCATTCTAGTTCGTGACATTATTTTGTGAATATACAATATATGTATACACATTTTGATTGACCTGGTGCTGCAGCATTACCTGGTAATCAATAGGATATCATCATTTTAATTGCGACAACCAGTAAGAAGTAGATAGACAGTAAATATTTACCTGCTGCTGCAGCAGTACCTGGATTCTATAGGAACCGAGCTTCGTATAAACCCAAAGTGGAGGTTTCAATAGGCAGATACACTTTAGAATTCATAATATTATAGTATAGATATTAGATAGTAAAAGTAGAGCTAATTTTATTAGCAATTTTCGAGAAATAAAAAAGCCATACGTACCTAAATATTGTGGATAAAATGGAGAAAATTGTATTATCTCTATACTTATTTTAATAGAGATTAATGATATGAATTCTAATATTGAAATACAGACTGAATTTTAAAAAGGACACACTAGGTGAAATCCAAAACAAAACCGGCCAGCTACATGTCGGGCCACGCGCAATATAGGGTTTCGTAATACCGCTAGTTTTTCTTAAATTTTTGTATGGTCAATGAGTGTACATTTATAACGTGTTTTACAGTACTAACAACATCATCTCAGTTACTTTCAAAAGAATTTGAACGAAAAGCTCCTTTATACATCGCCGAATACATTTTTTTTAGTTGATAGACTATTACTCAATAAGTTATGAAGTCTTCATAGCCGTGATAGTTTTCCTTTTAAATTTAGCATATTACCTACTCCCGTGAATTTTTTCACATTTCCAGAAGCCACCGTTTAGCTGGTAGAAGGGGAAGACACTGGACTCTAACGTTTTTTTTCTACTTTAACACTTAATATTTCACAAACGGATCCCTATATCAGAAAATTCATACGTGGGAGAGCCATGCTTCGGCACGAATGGGCCGGCTCGACCGGAGAAATACCACGTTCTCACAGAAAACCGGCGTGAAACAGCGCTCGCGCTGTGTTTCGCCGAGTGAGTGAGTTTACCGGAGGCAAAATTCCCTTCCCTACCCTCCCCTATTCTCTTCCCTTCCCATCCCTACTCTCCCCTATTACCCTACTCCCTCTTAAAAGGTCGGCAACGCACCCGCAGCTCTTCTGATGCTGCGAGTGTCCATGGGCGACAGAAGTTGCTTTCCATCAGGTGACCCGTTTGCTCGTTTGCCCCCTTATTTCATAAAAAAAAATGATCTATGAATTCTCATAATATTTTTAAAAAACCTTTCCAACGACACATTTTGTCGGCATCTTTAATATGTGCATTCATGCCAAATGCTTTGTAGGTCCTATAGTCTCTGAGCAAAACTGTGGACAGACAGACAGACAGACAGACGGAAAGACGGATGTAAGAAATGCTGAAAAGAGCTGCAAAAATTAAACTTTATTTCTAACTAATTTTGTCTTTACATTTTTAGTGACAGTAACAATTAGTATATTAGTGGATGGCAATTATTTTTAAATCCTTGCTTATCTCAATTGTTTTCAGGTCTTTCAGATATAAACAAAGTACTTAAACGGCTGGAGGACATAGGGCAGAGTTTGAGTCGGTTGGCCACGGACCTGAAGCAGTGTCTGGAGGATGTCAGGCTGGTCAGCTCGAGACAGCTCGAGAGGTACGAGCAAGAGAGGGCATCAGCTATCCTAGCTGCCAGCGTCGATGCCCAAGTCGACGCGGAACAAGTGTCACTACATAACGTTGATGACACTGATGCTAAAAAGGTAAGGATCAAAAGTATCCGAATAGGTAAGCGTCCACTTATAAGTATCGCACGCATCACACGCAACTGATTTTAGTTTGCCTTGTATACGAATTACGATCTCATACAACAGCGTCCTCTAAACCGCACCGCACGCAATGGGACTTAGTATGAGACATACTCCGTTGCGTGCGTCCGATGCGTCTGATACCAATAAGTGGACCTTAATAGTTATCCATCGTCATCGGCCAATGACTTGTTTGTTTATAAAATCTGTATACAGACAGGCAGGTATAAAAAAAGGGTTATAATTAACTGATCACCAGAAATAGTAACATTTTACAGACAAAAATAGTAAACGATCACCAAAATACAGACCACCATTTTAATGTAAAATGATAACCAAAGATTTAACATCTTAATACCAAAATAAGTAAATGATCACCAAAATAAGTATATGATCACCAAAATGAGTAAATGGTCACCAACATTATACTAGCATTTTAATGTAAAATGATTTATTATCTCGCTATCCTATTTATGCAAAATGACTCCAAATAAATCGTTGTTAAACCAAAAGTAGTAAATGATCACCAAAATTAGTAAATGATCACCAACATTATACGTTAGCATTTTAATGTAAAATTATAAACGAATAAATTTTTATTTAGCAATAGCAAGTCTTAGTAAAAGATTGTTTGTACCCTTTGGGTACGGAACCCTAAAAACGGGACTCTATTACTGAGACTTCAATGTCTGTCTGTCTGTCCGTTCGTCTTTCTCTAGGCTGTATGTCAAGAACCGCTCCAGCTAGACTACTTCAGATTGTGTATATCTGTTGCCGCTATAACAGCAAGTATTAAAAACAAAACAAAATTATTATTTAAGGGGGACTCCCTTACAATGAACGTGATTTTTTTGGCCTTTTTTGCTCGATAATGATGATGTGATAATGGCAACCAGTAGGCACGTTGATATGTTCGCAAAGGCCTTGATTATAATATATTTACTTCAATAATTAATATTTTTTTTAATATTATTTAATATTTAAAAAATAAAGTCGCAACCCATACAAAAACACAATTTTAGGTCTAATTTTGCTCTATAAACGATACGGAACCCTCCATACGACTCACACTTGGCCGATTATTTTGTTATTAATAATATGCTTACATTTTTTGTCAATCGTAGTGATTTATTTGAACAGAAATATTGCATTGATTTGCTCACATGGCGATAATTTACTATATTTGGTGATCATTTACTATATTTGGCGGTCATTTACTATATTTGGTGATCATTTACTTTATTTGGTGATCATTTACTAAATTTGGTGGTCATTTACTATATTTGGTGATCATTTACTATATTTGGTGTTCGATTACAATTTGAAGTGTTGTCATGACTAAAATAGCTGGTAGTATTGCAATTTTAGACTTTATTTTTTTGGTGTTCAATATCTTTTTTTTGGTAAACAAGTTTACGGTATCAGTGCATTTTTTGGTGGTCATCTGGGGGCACGGCAGTGCCCCCGCCAAGTCGAGCAAAAAAGCGGCACGGCCGTACCATACTTTTCTCGAACCAATTCAGGCTCTTTTTGACCCCCTATAACTTCGTTGTGGATAAACCAACAAGCCTGAATTTTCAGTTGCTAAGCAAGCATTGTATAAACACGATATATTTAAAATTTTATTAAATTTGAACGAGTAGTTTAAGAGTTGTAACTTGTTAAAGTTTCTTAATTTTGTCACTGACTGACTGACTGACTGACCGATCACCAAAAGTCTAAGACACTTCTAGCAGACATAGAACCTTCAAACTTAGAATATAATTTGTGTTTAGTGTCTAAATCAAGGAAAAATTCAAATATTTCAAAATTTCTGTCCAGTTTTCTAGATACACTAACTTCGTAAATAATTTTGTAATCCCATTTAAATGTATAGGATTACAAAGTTACATTTGCGGTTTATGAATTATTGTACCCGTACCATCAATATCTCCGGTTTATCGTCGGTAGAGAGATATCTAGCTAGTGTTTAGTGTCTTAATTAAGGGAAAACCTAATAAACATTTCATAATTACTGTCCAGTTTTCTTCGTCTTTCTCTAACTTCGTGAATAACTTTGTAATCCCATATACATGTATAAGATTACAAAGTTACATTAATGGCAATTTATGAATCATTGTACCGGTACCATCGATATTTCCGTAGTATTTATATTCGAAGGAGTAATAGTTGTAGATAGGTATCAATATATATGAAGCACTAGCTTTTGCCCGCAGCTTCACTCGCGTGGAATTCAAAAATCGCGTAAAATACGAATATTCTTGTAAACCTCCTTTGGAAACCTGACGTTTTTCCAAGACCAAAAGTAGACTATGTTCAATTCATCCTTTCAACTAAGTCTACGTCAAAAATCAAGTCGATTGGTGGCTTCGCTAGGCCGTGAAGGAAGGACAATCAAACAAACAAACACACTTTCGCATTTATAATAATATAAGTATGGATATTGGATAGTCATGAAAAGCAAGTAGTATAATAAATTGTATACACAATGATTATATTATTATTAATTGTAAGTTTTTTTTGTTTCTTATAAAACTCGTTATTGATATTTATAGTAGTAAAAGGTACCAAAAAGGAGAAAAGTAGGACTCTACAAAAAGAAGTGAGATCCCATCAAAAACATCCTGTAAAAAAACCAAGTCTCGCAACTCAGTTTTTATACCGTAAAAATTTATGAGATCCATGCAATACCAAGTCGGTTAATTTATTTAGTCCCTACCTAGGGGACCTTATGTCTCAAGTTAGTACGTAAGTTATTATCATATCAATATTAAAAATCTTTTACATGTTAAATAAATAGATCGACTTGGACATCGCATGAAAACACAATGTATCTTACAATTTATACATAATTATTATATTATTAGATTGTTTAGTCTATTGCGCTCCATGCGATTGATGCAGTCCTGTAGTGCTGTCTGATACTGTATAGTATAATAATACTAAACAATCTAATCATGCGATGTCCAAGTCGATCTATTTATTACTTCGGCGTATTGAGGAGATCACTTCTGTACTTAGTAATGCAGGACCATGTCTTAGGATTATAGAACGCTGGTATTTAGAAGTTTAAAGTGGACACCCTAGCCTCAGTGACCAGCCACGTGATGGTCGTCCAAAAACCGTCGTAACGCAAGAGAATATTGAAGACCGTCATGTGATATATCGCGAAATAGAGGCATCCATGGGCATTTCAGGGACCACTGTCCAAAAAATCTTGCACGAAAAACTTGGAGTAAAAATAGTGATTTCTCGTTAGATACCTTGTTTGCTTAGCGACGACCAAAAACAGCCCGTGTTAGTTTTTGTCGCAAAACTCTGCAGCGATTCAACCGAGGAGAGTAAAAGCACGTTTATAATTTGCTCAATGGTGACGCGTTTTGGATATATGCTTATGATCCAAATTCTAAGCAGCAATCTACTGTCTGGGTCTTCTAGAATGAACCAAAATCGACCAAAGTCATGGACTCACAGAGCACTTAAAAAAAATGTTGGCCTCCATTGTGACAAAAGGTGGTCACATCGCCACTAAAATTGTACTCGAAGATTATAAAACGGTTACCGCTGACTAGTATACCACAGCTTGTTTGCCACAAGTCATCACCGAATTTCGAAAAAAACGATTCAAGCCGTCGTATGTCCCTGGCCATGACAACGCATGTTCGCACATCGGCGGTCAAACAAAGATGTATTTGTGAACCCAAAACGTTGAAATTTTAGATCAACCGCCTTACAGCCCTGACTTGAGCCCTAAGGATTTTAATAAGTTCCACAAAAAAAAGCAAAGTCTTTGTGGCCAACGTTTAAGCTCACCTGAAGAAGCTGTATACGCGTAAAAATTGGCCATTTGGCTATCCAACTTCGGACTGGAATAAATATTTTAAAAATTGGTTTGAACGCATGCAAATGCATTTTAAATATCGCGAAGAATTTTTGAAAAAACAATAAATGGTGATTATATATAGATTGCCTGTATTTATTCCAAACGACAAAACTTAAAAGGCAGCCCTCGTATTTACTACTTTCTCTCCGAAAAATATCTTGAAACAACCACAAACACCGGCTAGTTGACGCCATATTGGCTTTTGAATCAGCTTTAGTGTTGAACGTTTTGAGCGACTCAAATATTCAATTAAAAATGATGTATGCAAGTGATGGAATGACGTTGTTTAGTCAAAGGGCTAGCTGTTTGATTGAACGGCTATTTTAATCAGTTGGCTGCGAAAGATACTAGTGACCCTGCCGGATTTTTTTACGTATTATTTAATTGTGATTGATGTTAATGTTATTGAAACCGGGCCACGCAGGATTTTACTTGCACACCATTAATTCTTGCAACTGGTAGCTTCGTGATTTCGATTTTAAATTTAAGGTAATAAGTTATTAACATATTTGTTGGCAAAGCGATTTGCTACGAATTGTCTTTAGGATTTTTTTGTTGGACACATAGTTTCCGAGATATCGCGAAAAGGTGTTTTCACCGTTTATTCTATGGTGGCGGCAAGCGGGACTAGGTCTGCAATCCTACCAACTTGGGGTTAAGCTAATATTGACCTGTGTCTCAAAAATAAAATTGCGTCCCCTAAAAATGCAATATAACATATAAGTGGACTACAAACAGACATCACATGCCACGAACATTTTTTTAAAACTGAGTGTTTATAGTTTATCATTTTGATAAGTGGCAGTCTTCCACCGTGCGTTTTTCACGTAATGTCCGATTTATACGCAGTAAGTAACTGGCGTCAGTGCACAGGCAAGACAGCGCTGACCGCACACTGCCATCGTGTAAACGATTTTCGAAATAGTTCAGTACTGTCAGACAGCGCATATTTTTCATATTCTCGACTATTGACCGCGTGTTTTAAACGGTAGGCGACAGTTTTTGGCGTCAGCACTGTCTCGGCACTGGCATCAGTTACTTACTCCGTATAAATCGGTCATTACTTTCTGCCGCGCACTGTAAAACTCTGGAACGAACCAGCTGCAGTATTTCCGGACCAATACGATCTGCAAACCTATTCGTATTAGATAGAATAGAGCAGATACCGCACCAGCTCTTCTAATATTGCGAGTGTCTATGGGCGACGGTAGTTGCTTTCCATCTGGTGACCCGTTTGCTCGTTTGCCACCTTATTTTATACCAGATGACGCCCGCAACTCGCGCGGGAACTGTACTTTTACCAGGATAAATGTATCCAGTGTCCTTCTCGGGACTCGAAGTATCTCCATACCAAGTTTCAGCAAAATCGGTTTAGCGGTTTGGGCGTGAAGAGGTAATAGACGGACAGACGAACGGACAGACGGACGGACAGACGGACGGACAGACGGACGGACAGACAGACGGACAGACGGACAGACGGACAGACGGACAGACGGACAGACAGACAGACAGACAGACCTACTTTCGCATTTATAATATTAAGTATGGATATGGTTAAAAAAAGAGCATAAAAAACCTTACTAATGTTATATTCCAGTGTGCCAATTGTAATCGCGAGGCGTCGGCGGAGTGTTCCCTGTGTCGTCGCACCCCATACTGCTCAACGTATTGCCAGAAGAAGGATTGGGCATCACATCAGATAGAATGTCTCCGATCCGTACCCACCATACACTCAGACGGCCAGCAGCATCAGTCAATCATGCTGATCGTTGAAAGCCAACATCAATAGTATATAGAAGGTAAGTCTTTTTTCTTCCTACACAGCCTAAACTGGTAAAATTATTTTAATGACTTGGTAGATGGTAAGTAAGAGAACCGGGTAAAAATTAGCCTTAGATATATTATATTCGGATACTATCATTTTCTGTTACATAAAACAAAGTTTCTAATCATTTGCGCTAAGTCACTGAGATCAATACAGTACTTACAGGGTCAAAATTGGCCTGTGAGATATTCGGATACCATCGTTTTCTGTTACATAAAACAAAGTTTCTAATCATTTACGCTAAGTCACTGAGATCAATACAGTACTTACAGGGTCAAAATTGGCCTGTGAGATATTCGGATACCATCGTTTCCTGTTACATAAAACAAAGTTTCTAATCATTTGCGCTAAGTCACTGAGATCAATACAGTACTTACAGGGTCAAAATTGGCCTGTGAGATATTCGGATACAATCGTTTTCTGTCACATTAAAATACAAAGTTTCTAATCATTTGCGCTAAGTCACTGAGATCAATATAGTACTTACAGGGTCAAAATTGGCCTGTGAGATATAGAGATATTCGGATACCATCGTTTTCTGTTACATAAAACAGCACTCTCGTTTTAATGAAACTAGGCCAGTTACGCAGGAGTAATTTTTATAGTGCCCAAGTGTATGCGCAATACACAAGAGCACTCTGGTTTCAATGAAACCAGGCTAGTTACGCAGGAGTAATTTTATAGTGCCCAAATGTGTGCGCGATACATAAGAGCACTCTGCGGGAAGCGCGGGAAGGGAAGAAGAAGCGGGAACTCTCTGTCCTTTTCCGATACATAACGTATCTGCATACCAAATATCATAAAAATCCATGTAGCGGTATAAGCAGAAATCATTTTATTTAACGCCTGGGAACCGTACATTTTTCCGAGACAAAAAGTATCCTATGGCCTTTTCCGGGACTCAAAGTATCTCCATACCAAATTTCATCAAAATCTGTTCATCGGCTTTGGCGCAAAATAGGAAATTTTATAACGCGGTAACCGTACATTTTTCAAGACACTAATTATCTTATGTCCTTTCACGAGAGTCAAAGTATGTGCACACCAATTTTCATCAAAATCGGTTCAGTGGTTTAGGCGCAAATCATTTTTGTTTATCTTACGGGTACCGTACCTTTTTTCCGGATATAAAGTATCCTATGTCCTTTCCCGAGACATAACGTATCTGTATACCAAATATCATCGAAATCCACGTAGCCGATAGCGGTATAAGCTAAAATCATTTTTATTTAATGCCTGGAAACCGTACATTTTTTTTTATAAAAAGGACCCTATGTCCTTTCCCGGGACTCAAAGTATCTCCATACCAAATTTCAGAAGAATCAGTTCAGCGGTTTGGGCGTGACAAGGTAATTTTATAACATTTTGTTAAAATTAAAGCACTTAAATTTGTATTGAAAGAACAAATCAGAATTTTGCATTTATGTGAAATAGCACAAAGGACATTAATGCTATACAGTAATAAGCCCTATAGCAATATTGCATTAACCATTTTTATACGTTTTCTCTTAAAACTGAATGTAAAATTAAAATGTTTTTTCATAATCATAATTTACGCATTTCAACAAAAAAAAAAAAAGATACCGCACAATAACATTTTTTTGCTTAAAATAAGCAGAAAATAAAGATTATTCCAAAAAAAACTTAAAACACCGATTACTTAAAACTAGTCCGATGTGGGATGACACACCAATGCTTAAGGCGAGGATAAACCTCAATTTGTTATTCCGCGACTTCCGGTTTACCTAGTTCCAATATAATAACGAAGTTTTAAAAAATATGAGGTATAAAGCACAATATTTAAAATACCTTAAACCATAAACATTTTAATAAAACTTAATACTTTGGCTGTAATTAATTTACAAACTCACCTCCGATAAAAATCTATTTCATCGAAATATAAGTATTAACTAGGATAATTATACATTTTATTTGAATAAATTGTTAGTTTATCTATATTAAGAATTCTTTAACCGAACAATTTTGTTTCTTAATGTTTATTTCCAAAGATATTTAAAAAAAACATGAAAAATAGAGAAAATCCGTTTGAGTGACTTCAGTTTTATGCTAAGCTAAAATGAATCTTATTGCGATGCGTATACGCTTGGTCTTTGGTTGTGTGCAAAGTTATAGTTTTGGATTGAGATTAATCCCCGCCTTAACAGCATCCATATATAGTATAGTTAAAATTTATTTTGTAGTTAGATTTGTTCATATTAAATAAAATCAGCCAAGAGCGAGTTGGACTCGACAAGGGGTCCCACTCCCGTGCCATTATAAAGCAAAAACTGTATTTTTTGTATAGTTATTTAGTTTATTAAAAATTTATTATTAATTATTAAATTATAAATAAAACTGAGTTTTTGTGAACATTTCAAGAGCACACATGTTACCATTATAATTAGTATCGACATAGACTAATGTATAATTTGTCTATGCTATGGAGCAAAAAAATCACGTTTGTATGGGAGCCTCCTAAAATATTTAATTTATTCTATTTTTAGTACTTGTTGTTATAGATGTAACCAGCGACCACATAGCCTCTAGACGCCTAATGTTTTGATTTCTCTTAACAAATTATTGTGTCAATATGCTGAGGTAAGCGACGCGGGGGGAGAGGTAAGAAATGCATTACGATTGGCCAATTCAAATTCACGGCATGTCATAAATCAGAACTAGTGATGGGAAGTACGAGAAGCGCTTGTCAAAAGAAATAAAAAAAACCAGTACAGTTTAAAGTATAGAATGAAGAAAAGACTTTTATTAATTGTGGCAAGCTTCTAAAAATATACAAAAACGTCTTCGGATTATATTAAAAAGTACCTATACTTACCTAAGTATATTTAAAATATATTTTTTTTACAAATTATATATATACTTTTTTTAAACTTTTAAAGGGCAAAAATTCTGTAATATTATATGATTTTTGCGAAACTTTTATCGTTTACGCAGCACAATAGGAAAAATCACCCGATTTTGAAACATTCTTCATTGGTGCTCCGCTCCTATTGGTCTTGCGTGATAATATAATATAGGCTACATAGGATATATAATAAAGCCTTCCTTGATTAATACTGAGAAAAAATTTAAATCGGTCCAGTAGTTTCTGAGATCAGCGCGTTCAAACAACAAACAAACACTTCAGCTTTATATTTATTATTAGTAAAGATTATTTGACTTGCTAATTCCGCCACATGATTTCTGAGTCACAATAAAATTGATGGAAATTTATTTCTAAAAATAGTTGTTCGCCAATAAAACTGCTTGAAGTTTTAGTGACTAAAAATCTTTATTTGGTTACTTTCTTTACGCTTTCAAGATAAGATTTCAGGATTACTGCGCAACGCCGACAAAAAACAACGCTTTGTGATGGGTAGATAGTAGTAGTACTAGTAGATGGATGGTTTAACCATATTTCTCTTACTAAAATTGGCATAAAATTAAATTAAGAAATTTAAAAAAACCCCCGCCAAAACAACTTTAAAAAGTAATGAAATAATATTTACTGCTTTAAGTTCAAATGATTCCTAACTTGTGTAAAGTAATAATTATTTTAGTCCATAATTGTTGTCAAGGTGTGTCGGGGGACCGCTAATGTAGATGTTTAATTTCACTTAACAAGTTTAAGGATCAATTCACAGCGATCTGAATCGAGATAGGTAATCAGCGACTTGGAGGTTGTAGGTTTTAGTTTACTTGGCGGTTCTTAATTTAATTTTATTTCATACTTTTTAAACTTGTGTTGGTTATATGCAGAATAATTCCTATCCACAGAATTATATTCTCATGATTACCATCTATCAATGTTTTTTTCGATTAGGCCGTTAAAATGAGCCCAAACACATGAAACCTCCACTTTGGGTTCATACGAAGCTCGGTTCCTACAGAATCCAGGTGATGCTGCAGCAGCAGCATGTAAATATTTACTGTTTATACGCAAGCGCTGTTTCACGCCGGTTTTCTGTGAGAACGTGGTATTTCTCCGGTCGAGCCGGCCCATTCGTGCCGAAGCATGGCTCTCCCACGTATAGCTATACGTTATAAATTATAATCATTAATCAGTTGTTTAACAACATTTCTACTCAAAATGACTTAAGCATATCACGCTTTGTTTCGATTTTCGATTAAAAAAAAATATACCTCTGAAAGATAGTTGGTATCACATCACTAGTGGCGCGTGACGATAACGGAAGAAAGGATAAGCATTACTAATTTGTATTTGATAGAAAGGGATATGACTTATGTTAAATGATTTCGTCGTGGATTCAGACCAGTGTAATTTGAGCTCTGAATAAATTGATTCTTGACAGTAAAAAAAATATTTTGTATGAAACGCACGAGATGTACATGGGTCACGGATGTGGTCGATACTAAGACAGATTTCGCTATCATTATCTAAAGTAAGACCTATAAGTCTTACATATTGTCTGAAAGTATTTGCATTAGGCGTCTAGAGGCTATGTGGTCGCTGGATGTAACAGATCATAACCAATCTATGACAGTTTTAGAAGTCTAGCTATACTCAATAGCGGTTCTTGAGATACAGCCTGGAGACAGACAGACGGACTGATATCAAAGTCTTAGTAATAGGTCCCGTTTGTACCGTTTAGGTACAGAACCCTAAAAATCAGTATTTTAATTATTATAATTGGGACATATCCCAACATATACATATAATATATTATATTTAAGTTAAAAACAGTTTTATTAAAAAAAAATGATTTATCTTGAAGGGTAAAGTAATCATAGGCATAACTAATTAACCACTTAAGGGTTGGGGGCCACGGCCCACTCTAACGCTCCTGTCTTTGAAAACTTCGCTTTACTGGCCTCGCACCTCAGGATTGATTTTAAAGTTCTGAGAGTACTAACTATAACTAGACCGAACATACAGAAATCTTCGTCTGCGATCTGTGTCATTATGGCTTTTTAAACGTGCCAAACAAAGACCGTTTAAGTGTTTTGTTTATAGTAAGGAGCTTAAAGAATAACTAATGTGTATGTGGGTACCTACTCTTTTAAATAAAAGTAATACATAACTGACTCACTTCGATATAGTGAATTATAATAATAATTCACTATATTCAGGTATTATGTAAAATCTAATGATAATGTGTTTATTTATTTCAGGCGTTGAACAACAACGCTATGAAAGGGTAGGTGTGATAAAAGCCAACGAGTATTTCAAAGGAAAGAATGCAAGAAACGCCGAGGCACCAGAATAAACATTTTGAAGTGATTACCAGAAAGAACAATAGTTTAATTATAAGGGTTTATTTGTCTCAATGGTGATAATAATAATTATAGTCTGTCAAAAAAGTGAAGAAATTAAAAAGTGGCAACATCGTAGTGTCATCCCTTTTTTCTTAGATTGATTTGAAAGGGATGACACTACGATGTTGCCACTTTTTAATTTCTTCACTTTTTTGACAGACTATATTATGTGTTAGTTTTTTTAGCATTGACGTACTATATCTAAGGACGCCGTACAAAAATTAGTACTTAAATCTTATCGAGGTCCTAGTTCAGACTTGCGACCTTAGAGTCAACTTAGCTGCGAAGGAAACATAATATCATAATAATAATTGTATTATCTTCTCAACTGGATATAATACGTCAGTATTTTAAGGTGCACAATAGGTTCTAAGCGAACACATTGTGATCGGGTTGCTAGGAACCGAATGTTACCTTAAGGCCACTGCTTCGAATTTTGTGATAAACGGAGTAACGTCGACGCACGCCATAGTTGCGGTATTAAAGGCCATTAGAGGCTTCTATAAGTCGCGGCGCGGGCCTGGAACCTATCAGCTGTCAACGCATAACTGACGTGAAATTTCCCAAAATTCGAGTAAGTGGCCTTTGATAAGAATAAAATCTAACACTTATCAATCAGTGTTTCTGTGTAATAAAAATGTTATTGGTGTTAGATCATAAATATTATTTAATAATAGCTTGGCGCAACTACAAAAATATTATAATAAACGAAAGATCTTTCGAAGATTATTCAAATTTAAAGTTTCGATTCGTTTAATTTTTTTCTTTTGACAAACAAAATATGAAAATGAAACCTTTTGTCAAGCTATTTTAAAAATATTGATTATTTTATTAAGTCGGTGAACACATAGTTTGTTGCATTTTAAGAGCCTTCTCACGCTGCCCTTGCATAGTATTACTTAAGGCCAGAATCTTTAATGTACAGCAGTCATTATTCTTAATATTAGTCTATATAAAAAAAGGTTTAGATATATTTTGTAAATATTACCTTGTAGTAATTGTAGCTGTATAGTTTTGAAATATAAAAACAATGAACTATTACGTTTATTATCTAGCTGTTAAAAATATAATTAAATTAAAATAATAATATCACTCAATTGCCCTTTTTTCAAGTAAAAGGTAGAAAAAAATGTTTTCTTTTCTGATTTTAATCTAATAGTGTAGGTTGCACATGAGGCGTGGTTAAAGTTAAAGTTATGGTTATAGTTAAGGTAAATTTAACTTTAACTTTAACCTTAACTTTGCCCGGAGAAATTGACAGATGACAGCTGATCCAACAAGGTTATAAATGCACGTGGGCGGGGGCGCTGCTGGTAAAGGAGAACTGTAAAAAATGGCGGTTTTTGTATGATGACAGCGTTATTTCTTTTTTCGTCACATGCTTTTAAAACCTTGTCGAGCTCTATGGTTATGGTTAAATGTGGCGTCTTGATGGCGTCCACTTTTAACTTTGACCAAAGATTTGACATTTTGCATTGTAGTTAAAGTTAAAGTTGGTTGGTGCAACCCAGTCTTAGAATGTTTTAACAGACCCGATATTTATTTTCATGAAATATTATTTATTAGTCGCATAAATCTCTTAAAGCCACAGGATTTTTTTGCAATTATTATTGAATTCAACTATTGAATTTTGTACTGAGTAATGAGTACATACTTGTTCGTCAAGTTCGCTATATTTCTTTAGCTATAAAGTTTAAAAGTGACCATACTACATTTTATATCATGCGCTCGTGCAACACTATAAAAATTGATTAATACATAGTTGTTTTACAATAGTATACTTATTACCTACGAATAATAAAAACTAAGGAAGAGTAACTGTATCAAAAAATGTGTTCCACGAGTCACCGAATACATGCATACTTTATGCATGTATTCGGGTCGCAATTTTATGCGAAAAGGAACCAAATTCAAAACGGTTGGGTATGGGAGTTACGTTTCCTTAGTTTTATTATTCGTAGATTATTACATAATATAATATTATGTAAATACACAAATAAGTACCTAAAATTATGTACACTGACTTAGTTCAGTTATTTTCTAGAAGTCTTGAGTGCGTTATAATTTACTACTTTCGTAGGCGAAATTAGATGTCGAAAATGTATGGGATTTGACGTAAACTCTAACTATTTTTTTTTAATTCAGAATTTAAAAAATTTCAAATATTTCCTGAAAGTCTACATGATGCCCACCACGCGTACGACGTAACGCGTCGCTAAGTGTCATGCGGCATGCCGCATAAGTTATGATATATCCATAAAATAGTTTTGACATATCTATCCCATAAATTTTTGATGTCTACTTCGCTATCGAAACTAGTGAATGCAATGACTTAATGCCGTACTCAGAGACAAATATTCATTACTTAACTGTAATTCAATGAATAGTTTGACACGTCATAATTATGTATGGGGCTAATCTTCATTTTATAGTTACTTAAGTAATTAATGGTCATCTGTGAGTGCGACAGTTAGCACTCAAATCTTTGTGAATATTGTCGTAATTTAATGTACAATCTAGATGTTTACCCGTCTTAAAGATTTTTCATCTAATAAAAACAATGGGATATTTATTTGACTTCCAATAATTAAACCAATTTTGATGTGTAATTTATAAAAACATATTATATAAATTTAAAGTTAACTTACCGAAGTCAGGTCTTTTGACTGATCTGTAAATATGTAACAACATTAAAATATATAACAAAATAATACATTGATGTTTTGTATGTGTTTTAAATGTCTAATATCTTAATGAGCGTAACCACACGACGTATTTTTAAAGCGCTTGAGCAGGACATATTTCATAACCGCACCTGAGGGGCTTGATCCAGTATTCATACCAAAAAAAGTCATGATTGATATCAATATTATTACTATTTTCATATTAGTTTCACTGAAAGAACTGTACAAACATGGTTATAGAATTTATGGACCGTGGAGGTGTAAGTTTAGATGTTACGTTTAGATATTTGTTGTCACGTTCCCCTTAAGGTGAACCCTCCCCTTAAACATTCAAATTCTTTATTAAATATACAATAGTATACAACAGTATAAAAGCTAGTAATTCACTTGTAATGTAACATTATAGATTCGTTTTTGGGCATTACATTACAAAAATACCTCCCAGACCGACGAGCATTCACGTGTAATGTAAAATTAAAGATTCGACGAGCATTCCAATAGCTAGTTGATGTTACAAGTTGTAACAAGATATTACACACTGTATCATTGCAAGGTGCGCATTGTAATGCTCGGTTCTCCTCCCTCACTGATGTGATGCTCGACTCTGTAACGTTACATTACAAGCGAAATCTCCCGGCGAGGGAGCACCTTTAAACCTCATAATACAAAATATGCATTACATCTGTGAACCGAGCATTACAATGCGCACCTTGTAATGATACAATGTGTAATATCTTGATACAACTTGTAACATCAATGCTACGTGACAGTGAAGTCATAGTAGGAGGGAAGTAAATTATATTCATACCAACTCACCGCGCGCGGCTTGTGATATATTGTGTTCGCCATAGTATCTATGCGTCGCCGCACGCACACTTAACAAAATCTCAAGCCGTTTCTCAGTGCGCCAGTCGGCGTTAACACTAACGGCGTTAGCACGCCGTTCGCGCATCACGGCTTCTCGGCACCGCTAAATGAATCAAAAATTTCTGAAATATATAATCGCAGCACAAACTATTGCAAAGTGAGTGTCTTAATAATTCATCAATGCCAGTATTGCCGACGCAGCCGGCAAGTTTATCTTTTTTAGGGTTCCGTACCCAAAGGGTAAGAACGGGACCCTATTACTGAGACTTCGACTTTAAGACTCCCATACAAAAAAAAAAAAACACAATTTTTCCCTATTTTCGCTCTAAATATAAATAATGCTGCTCTGTATCTTTACTACATTTCTATATTTGATAGGAAAACCATTGTTGAACTGACTGACTGACTGACTGACTATGGTGAAGTCAACTTGCTATGTAATGCTCAAAGTCGAATCTATAATGTTACATTACACGCGAATGCTCCCGGTGAGGCAGCACCTTAATAGTAATCAATATTAAGTGATAAATTTCTTCCTATAGTCTCTTCTAGATCTTTTTCTCACGCGCAACTACGATCGAAGCGTCATTCCAAGAATGGGAATTAGACCCCGGATGTTGTACGTTTTCGAATTTGATTCTGCCGCGCTAGAAGCGTGCGTTTCTAAATCGCACGTATTCTGTTCGTTAAAAATACGCCGTATACTTATTATTAAAATCTTGGTGTTGTAAACAATTTATAAGATTACATCAAATTATGAATATTGTATTTGGTATACCAATAAATCTCTATGTTATGTACTTCAACTTTTTACACTACAGAGTATATTATGTTAAATGCTTGAAAATCAAGTTCAACTTTTACGCTCAATGTCATATTATGCCTAAGTTGTATAATATATTATTGTTATAAATTATTATTTATTCAAAGGAGATCATTTTATTTGAATAAAACCGTACTTTTTTAGTTAGGCTGATAACCAACATAATAACATTAATTTTTAATAGGTTGGGGGAAAAGTCTTTCCGCATTATAGTATCATGTATGAACTTGTCATAAAATCTCTTGGGCAAAAAAATCAATTGTATCTGGCTGATTTTCGTATCATTAAAAAGTTTTAAATTTACAGAAGACAATTCCAAATTTTAATTACGTCAATGTGAGATTTTCATTTGTTTTTCTTATTGTTAAAATGAGTGATTCTAATGAAGAAATTCAATATAATTTTCAATATAAATATAATTTTAAAATTTACAAAGAAGGTAAAAATGCAACTGAAGCCGCGAAAAAAAATTGTGATGTTTATGGACCTAATGCAGTATCTGTGAGAGTAACGCAAATTTGGTTTAAGCGTTTTCAATCCGGAAATGTTGATATCAAAGATGCATGTCGCTCTGGTCGCCCTGATGGCATTTTTGAAAAAGTGGAGCAAGATCGCCATATTAGTAGCTACGATGTAGCTGAAGAACTGGGGATTGATCATAAAACGGGTTTGGCGCATTTGTAAAAAGCTGGGTACACAAAAAGCTCGATATTTGATGCCTCATGACTCTCATGTGCTCACTGAATGAAATCTAATGGACCGTGTACCTACTCATTTGTGATTCTTTATTACGACGTAACGAAACCGAACCATTTTTGAAGAAGCTGATAACTGGTGATGGAAAATGGATCATGTACGACAAGAACGTGCGAAAAAGATCGTGGCCAAAGGCCGGTCAGGCTGCACAGACTGTGGCGAAACCCGGGTTAACTCGCAACAAGGTGATGCTGTGTGTGTGGTGGAATTGGAAGGGGATTATTCATTATGAGTTATTATCGCCAGGCAGGACCATCGATTCTGAACTGTACTGCGAACTACTGATGAGATTAAAGCAAGAAGTTCAGAGAAAGCGGCCGGAATTAATCAACAGAAGGGGTGTGCTTTTCACCATGATAACGCTAGACCTCATACATCTTTAGCCACTCAACAAATATTACGGGAGCTTTGCTGGGAGGTGTTAATAGTTGTGGAGGGGAAGAGGGGATTTCGGGAGTAGCTCGAGCGTGTCAGATTAAGCTTGCATAGGCTTCCGACATGTGTCTAGTTATCATGGTATAGAAATCAGATTTGGTGGTGTACGTGGTGGGTAATTTTTTTTTAAATATTGAAATGTCGTCGGATTTGTCAGATTAAGATAGGGGGTGTTTAGCATAAAGTTAATATACTTACCGGAATAGAGAAACAAAGGCCTGAGTAAGAGAGATGTCACTATCAGTAACACTGCGTGGTAAAAACGTGGTACATGACAGCAGCACTCTTTTTTTGAGGTCCAGTCGGCACGTGCCGCACGTTGACAATTTAATCTCATAGAAATCATGTTCAATCATGCTTGTGTAAGTGTATACGTACACATATTTTTACACACAGATGAAACCAATTTCGGTAATCGTTTGACAGCTCGAGATTGTTGCTCTATTCCGCTAGGTATATTAACTATGATGTTTAGTATAAACCAAAGAAGCTTCCATAGAAAGCACTGACGATTTAAGATTATTTAAGCGTGTAGGGACAATTTAAAATATAAAAAAATAAAACTTCATATTTATCGTATTAACTAAGCTTCGCTGATATTTTATTTTGCCCTAAACTAAATGATTTAGTCCTTGTTGTGTAAAATATATACATTTATAATTGACCTAAATAAGCAATTTTCTGAATATATTTTCTTTTTCAAAACTTTAAAATGCCTGCAGTTTCTGAACCCACCGCTAAAATAAAAAAAAAACGCTCTTATTTTTTTATCAGCTTTACCTAATATACAAAACCTACTAGGTCTCCATGACGCTCGAGTGATTACAAAAATAGCACCCTCCCCTCCTCTACTATAATGCATCCGCCGTAGTCAGTCCTGACCTTGCACCTTCAGTTTTCCACCTGTTTCGGTCGCTGCAGAATTCCTTAGGCAGTGTCAGGTTGACTCAACAAAATGGCACCTATATACTTTAGTAAATGGTAAATAAACTTTATAAAAAAACAGTTTGATTTTTTTTATGAAATAAGGGGGCAAACGAGCAAACGGGTCACCTGATGAAAAGCAACTTCCGTCGCCCATGGACACTCGCAGCATCAGAAGAGCTGCAGGTGCGTTGCAGGCTTTTTAAGAGGGAATAGGGTAATAGGGGAGGGTAGGGAAGGAAATAGGAGAGGCTAGGGGATTGGGCCTCCGTTAAACTCACTCGGCGAAACACAGCGCAAGCGCTGTTTCACACCGGTTTTCTGTGAATCCAGGGTATTTCTCCGGTCGAGCCGGCCCATTCGTGCCGAAGCATGGCTCTTCCACGTTTGACGTAATTTTTGTATAAAATGCGAAGAAACTTTTTCCCCAACCTATTATAATTATTAAAATATGGTTTGTTAGGTGTTTTCACTATGTGAATTAATGTTTAGAAAAAGTCAAGTTAGTATAATATGGAACGTACAGTAACTACAATTACACATTATGTATTATAAAATCCCGATAGGCGACGTTTGGTAATAGCTATGCTACTAGTAGCACCTTTGTTACACGTGCCCTTCAAACCGTAATGCAAAGCACAATAGAGAATATTACGTAAAGGTCGCAGCAGAGGGCGCTACTAGCACATACTGTAGACAATCCGACCAAAATCCGACATGTTGCACACATTTAAACAGAGTCGACCGAAACTTTTTGCAGTAATCTCCCATTCAGCCGAATTTTAAATTATTACTATCAATAATATATATTTACAATCATAGGCGTATTATTGGCGTATAATTACCAGGGTGTTCACGGCCCACCCCAAAATGGTCTGGGCCAGTGTTTCCCAAACTTGTCGGGACCGCGACCCATCTACAACAAAGTTTAAAGTTCGCGGCCCACCTTGTGTCATGAAAATAAAAAAGCAGCGGTATGTTGCTGCCGCAGTATTTACCCGTTAATTCTTATCGTAGTCGTAGTTCACCACCATAATATCATCATCGTCAGCCTTACTTACAATTACGTTTGCGTTCGAATGCCCCGCCCCCGTCCCGCACGCACCAACGACAACGAACGAACGAGTAAAGGTACGCGTACAGTTTGGGCTCAGCGCAGGGCAAAATGCGCTAAATCACACTATTGCCGGGCCGGGCCGCAACGCATTGACGGATTTTGAGTACTTTGGATAGCTCCAGTGTGACCACTCTTAAATCACTCGTGAGTCCATATATCAAAAACGTTGCTATATTCTACTAAAATCTACTAGACCGTGTTTTAGCATCCGCATCCGCTTCCATAAAAATTGTGGATTTTTGCGATGAGCCCCGGCACGGCCCGTCTCAATGGGCTCACTCCTTAAAATGACAATCGAACGAGTACGACAATCGTCCTATAGTTTCAGGGCCCACCCAAAATGTACCTCTCTTTGGGAAATACTGGTCTGGGCACACCCGAGTTATTGCTCTTCCCCCTTAGAATATCTAGATACGCCAATGATTTCAATTAGCAACAAATTAACTATCATGTGAGGTGAGATCCACATTGCAAATGAGCACTCATTATTAATTAAGTATATTATTATGATTAAGTACTAACAATATTATTATTTTAAAAGCCGGTGCTGAATTACCCATAAAAATATTATTTTGTTAACTTGTTACCAATTATTACTATATTAAGGAATAATAACATTTTGTAAACTACTTGTTTTAAAAAATAGCTTTTGTTGCCAAATTCGTATGTAGCATTCGTTTAGTTCTGGTACTTATAAGTTGTCTTTCGTATTATGTTAACGTAATTTAAGTTTGTGATATCTAGTACATAATATAAAAATAAGAGTTAAGATTGTTTTTTTTATTAGATTAGTTAGAATTTAGAGCTATCCGCTGAGCTTTATATAGAGCTCCCACTTATACTATGTCCCACTCGTAACTGTGAATTCCCCTGGAATCGCAAATATCTGCGAATTTTAAGCTATTGCATAGCTTTTATCGCGAGCATTGAGCGCGGCGACCGAATCAAGAAATTCCGTAACGAAAAAACCTAACAACTCCACTCTAACAGGCACCGACCGGACCGACAGGCATAGCCGCAGCGGTGCGGCAACGCCGCTGTGCGGTGTGCCTGTCGCGGTCGGTCCGGCGTTGCCAGGCTTCGGCATGGTGTTTGTGTTCGTGTGACTAAACGCATGCGAATTATCAAGGCGAGCGAAGTGAGTCCTACATAGTATATCTCACAATCTTTACATTTTGTCGTACACTTTACGGAAAAACTTTTTTGTTTTCATGAAAGAAGGGGGTAAACGAGCAAACGGGTCACCTGATGGAAAGCAACTTCCGTCGCCCATGGACACTCGCAGCATCAGAAGAGCTGCAGGTGCGTTGCCGGCCTTTTAAGAGGGAATAGGGTAATAGGGGAGGGTAGGGATGGGAAGGGAAGGGAATAGGGGAGGATAGGGAAGGGAATTGGGCCTCCGGTAAACTCACTCGGCGAAACACAGCGCAAGCGCAGTTTCACGCCGGTTTTCTGTGAGAACGTGGTATTTCTCCGGTCGAGCCGGCCCATTCGAAGAAACTATCACGCCTATTGATTTGTGCTTTAACATACCTAGTAATTTTTATTTACATGTAGATGTGTTATCATCAGTCAGTCAAGGTTTTTTATATGCAGATATGTTAAGATCATCAGTCAGTCAAAGTGTGACGACGCGAGCCCTCACAAAGCTCAGCTTTTAGCTAGCAATTACATAAGTTGATAAAAATGCTATGCAATAGTTTTATCGCGGCAGTCCCCGAGTGCCACACCACCAGATTTTTTTTATATTTTTAATTTTTTAATCTGTCTAATCAGCCCACACTCGTCCACTGCACTGCTAGATGTAGACTCTGATTGCGATGCTATGCGAATTTGCAGTTATTTGTGGAAATCAATTTCTCTGAGTGTACCTACCCATAGGTACGTTCGCGTTAGTACCAAATTAAATGTCATAATAAAACTACAGCATTTTTATTTATTTTTTATTTATATTTATGTAACTGCTGGAAGAAATTCTTTGGTATACGTACTACTTAAGCGATATGTGTTAGTTGTGCATAAACTAAAAATTATGGTATCGAATCAATTATAAAATTTAACTATTGTAAGACATTTTATTGTACTGGTTAATTAATCCAAAACAAGTAGGTTTATTTAATTTAAATACATAAATTGAAGGTATAACACAGAAAGTCTTAATTAGCACTGAATATAATGGTCACTTATATGTAAATTATCATGTACTTTATTAGATAGGCTTATGATTTTTGACTATTTTCAACTAAAGTGATATTGTGTTTCAGCCTTGATTTTATATAAACTTTAGAATTAAGTAGTGGAAGTTTTTGGCCTAGTAACGATGTAAGGTTCCTCAGCAATTGTTGAAAAATTTGAAATTGCATTAAGTATTCATTTGATTAAGTCGGTAGAACTTAGAATGTTACCAGGCCTTATATTTGGAGACATGAGTGGATAAAATAGGAAGAGATAGAATATTATATATAGTATATTATGTAACTGTTTGAAAACTGTAGTATTTTGCACATGTGAAGCTAAAGACTTAAATGATTTGAAAAAAGTGGATTTTATGTATAGCAGATATAATTAGCTAGATGATGAAATAGGTAAGATACAAGGTTTGTTCAAATTATATATGGGAAAAATGAGTAATTTCTCTTAGTTTGTAAAATATTAGTTACCCACTTCATCCGCTCATGTCTTCATTTGTGAGCTTTTATTTAATCATTGGGACACACGCCAATATGAGTGTTTCTTCCCGCCGCTGTAAGTGGTATTTGTATTTGAGTTTCTTTGATAACAATATTTCTGATGCATCCAGTGAAACCTCTCTTCGATCGTACTCCTCGCACTTTGGATATTGGGCGCTCATGACCTCCGATGTATAACGCCGAACGAGTGTCGGTGGAACCTGACTGACCCAGGCCGGCGTCAGAAAAGTGACCATCTACTCCCACAGATACCACGTGACGTGACTTGACGGCTAAAAAAATATTATAAATGAATCGATAACTTTATTTAAACGATTGGTCAACAAACATTTGTGCAAAATAATAAAAATTAGGTCTATTTTTTTCGAAATTAAAGAAAATACTCAAATAAGTAAAAAAAAATCAAAAAGTTATAAAAAATTACCATGAATCCTGTGCCAATTTCCATCGCACAAAGAAAACTTATCGCCAAGCTTGTAGCTCGCATGGAAAGGACCTTTCCCGTTCTCGACGTTAGCGATCACTTCATTTTCCAGCAACTCTAGAATCATAAAGTCTCTTTTTCCGTGTACACTCAGTAACAGTCCAGTAGAATTACGCGGTTTCACTTCCATTGAAATGGAAATCTCGTAACCTACTTTGAAGTTCTCTTGAAGCTGAAACAAGTTTAAAAGGTTGTAAGAGTGTATTCGTAACATTATTTTTTATGACGACTGATATGAGCTACTCCTACTTACTTTCAAATAATTGCTATGCATGTTGTTTGATGGTCCGAAGTACACACCGTCTTCGATGTTATCCGAGCACCGAAGAGAATTCACTCTGTTCAAAACATCTGTGACGTATTGACCGTTCATCATGAGTCCCTTGAGGCAACCCATGAAAGGTTGATAGAAGTTCTGCAAAAAATACGTTTGTTTAGATTCGCCTTTTTATGTGTAAGAATTTATATTTTCTTAGATTCGTTTGTTCATGTTGTGTGCAGTTTCGTTTGTTCAAAACTTACTTGTAGGTTCTGGCTGATACTGTTACTGATGTTCCTTAAGCCTCCATAGTAATATGGGGGCGCCAGCACAGCGGGTGCATAGCACGAGACGCTGGCTTCACCGATTCTCTCCGAGTCCACCGTGAGCTTGCCATGACCACCGTTTCTGACCAACGTCACTGAATGCCACTCGGCGCCGTTGTACGTTTGTGTTGACGATACTAATGCTGTTTCCCCGCCGCAGTTAAAGCTAAAGTGGAGCTGTAAATGAATAGATGGTAAATATGGTAAATGTTAATAGATGGTAAATGTTACGAACGTACTTGAACAAAACATTTATTATGTCTATTGTTTAACAAACAGCAACTGACCAGTGACCGGATACAAAATTTTAAAGAATACTATGAGGTACAACCTACCCTTGCATCTTTCATGTATAAAGCTAAGAATTGACTTGGGTTTCTTTCTGCTGCTGCATAGAAAATTAGGCCACCGTCATCATCAAACGTTCTAAACGTAATTGTCAAATCGAATCCTTCTAGTTGTCTGCCTGGGAGTTTGGCGTATTCTATACGGCTGTCGTTCCTTGTTCCTGTAAATAATAATTGCATATAGGGTTATTGTTAATTCGTCGAAAAATATATTATGCTATGGTTACTAATTTTTTATAATATCTTACCAAATCTATATCCTTCTTCGGGATCTCCTATGCCATATTGTGGATCATACGCTAGAGCGCAACCCGATTCAGGTTGCGGTGGTGGTCGTTTGGTTGTCGTCGCGACACGTCTTGTTGTAGTTACAAATGGCGGCCTCGTGGTTGTTGGAGCGTATGTAGGTGGTGGTAATGTTGGTAATGTGGTGACAGGCTCCTCTGGTTCATATATCTCGTTTTCTATAATTGTAAAAGTAAAAGTTTTTCCATAATTCTCTTTAGAATTTTGTAATCAATGTAAAGAAGAAAGAGTCCATGATATTTTTAACAAACCGCCAGTAGTAACTTAATTTCAAACCTTGATGTAATGATTGATACTAGAGATCGCCCAATGGTCGAAACTCGACCTTAGTTTTAACGACATTAGGACTACTATACTATACCTATATTTTGTAAAAAAATATTGACTTTATTATAAGTATATTTTTTCAACTCTTGTCTCTGACACTCAGCTGATCTCAGACTGGCCGTGTAAGCATTGTCTAATAGTATCTAAGATTCAATAAAAAAACTATAATCCATTTTCAATTTGTCACCTTGTTGTCAACAGACTTCAACCATAAATAAAAGAGTATAATTCGTATGTATAGGCTTGTCACTCAAAAATCTGTCATTCTTCCTAGTGTGTGTGTTGTAGTGTGTGTAATGTTTAATTTATTAAAAAAATGTATGATCAAAGCATAATTTCAAAATAATATTAGCTCGATGCACTCCTTCACCATATAAACTATAACTGTGCAAAATTTCATTCACCTACGTTTCCCCATTTTTCATCAAAAGGGATACAAAGTTTTTGGCTCACGTAATATATAGATAGGTATTGTCAAAAGTGCAGGAAAGTAAATAAAAAACTTTCTTCAACCTATTTGTAGTGTATGCGCAGTGTATCTACATAGTAGATACTTAACATTGTCTCATAAACACCAGTAGTAGGGATGCAGTCTATATAAATCATCTATCAAGTAGTCAATATCTCTCAGTTGCATAATGACAGTGACGGTGGATAGACGTGCGCTCCGCAGCGGTACTGGGTGTGTTAGTGAGCCAGTGTCCCTAGGATACTACACTACTGATAAACATACTAGATATTATAACTTGCCTCTGTCTGGTACTTCTGGTTCAGGTAACAAGGGAGGTAATTTGGGTGTGGGTAGAATGTCATTCTTCGTTGGAATTGCCCATGATGCTTGATCTAAAATAGTATAACATTTATTAATATTTTAAATTACAATTGGTTTTTGTATCTTTAGTTGCAGCATCGTCTTTATTGGTAGTTTGACTTCCGAAAGTCTAAAATCTGGTGACAAATAATAATAGCTAGGTTTACCTGGTGGTACACCGCCGGTACTTATAGTTGTACCGCATCTTCCGAAAGTAACGCTTTGGTTGCTATACGGCTCCAGAAGATTCAGCACTTGTCCGTTCAATGTAGCGTCGGCTATGCATCCCTTGAATGGTGTTTTCGAACCGACTTTTCCTCCCACAACGTACCCAGGCTGTACGCCACCCACGAATAATACTCCACCTAGGATGTGTAGTGGAGCTGGTGCTGAATCCGTGCTAAAATAATTAGAAAATGTATATAGTTCTATTCCGGCTCTTGCTTCTATATATATTTTGAAAACTGAATATACCGTAACTTACCTAAAGTAATCAAAATCGTCTACAACTAGCCTCAAAGCCTTTTCGTTGTGTAAGACCGTTACTACGTGCCATTGGGAATCATTGTAAGTACTAAGCCCGGTGTCGAGTTGTTCGCGTTGGCTCATCAATACCAGCTTTCCTAAAAAATAAATCATAATATACAATCAAATTTGCTATGTTTTATTAATGAAAGATCATTCGTTAGTAAAAATTAACACTATACCCTTAATTAGTGACAACGATATACTATCAGGCATGGACGTTGTCTGCGTTCTACTGACGTAAATAAATAAGAGACCATTTGGATCTGACGTCTTAAATTTCAGAGTCAACTGGAAGTTTTCCGTTGGTATATCCACAAAACGTAGGTAGCTCTCTTCTCCAGACAAAGATACTAGTGATGCAAACTGCAGGCAAATAAACGTTATGTTATTTTCTGATCATAAAAGAGCAACAACTCAAATAAAAGTCGAAATAATTACCTGACAACCGTATGCTATTCCAACAGATTCGACATTCTCACTTAAATCTATGTTAATACCGTCTATACTTATTTGTCTTATACATCCATCAAAGCCTTTACTGGTTACTTGATTTATTTCTTTGTTATCACCACCAAAGTTCATTGTGTCTAATACTGGTATTTCTTTAATATCAGATGTTGACATCATTTTGAGTATTTCGTTATCAACTCTCAAAGAACAGGAGCCGAAGTACCTTCCAGCATCGAGTTTGTGCCATTTACCATCATTGTATGTTTTTGTTGTTGCAATGACAACCATATCATCAGGATTTCCTAATGAGACCTGCAAAGATTGAGCAAAATGGATTTGTTGAAATAGTTTTTAACTACGGCCTAAACCACGTCACGGGTCGTTAAACATTTAACATATTTTATGAAGCTTTGTGACTTTTCTCGATATTTGGGCCATATATTATGTGTTACATATTACCTGTAAGTAAACCTTGCCGTCCTTCATTTGTATGGAGAAGAAGTGTTTATTTTCACCTACGAGGTATATTAATCCGTCAGTAGCATACGTTCTAAAGAATAGCAACACTTGGTTCTTCTGCGGGCTGAGGTATCTCTGACCAGGCATAATAACGTGAGAGCGTCCGTTAAAGCGGTATTCTTGAGGGCCCGATTGTGATGTTATTAATTTATCTCTAAAAATAGCAAAATACATAAAATAGTTTGAATACATCTTAAAAAGTAAAAGTTATTTGAAGTAACAAAATCATTTTCATTACCTTTGTCTAGCTCCCTTCAAGTTAGCTGAGCTTTCGAAGTTCCACAAGCCAACAGGGGTGTCTCCTATCATTAATTCTTCAATTTGTCCCTCAAAAGCAGGGAAACTAACGCCCTGCAATTTCGCATCGGATGGTACTCCTCCTACATACAGCTTGGACTTTTGGCGATCCAAATTGAATATCGTGTGTTGTCCAGGTAAGGTGTCGGTCTTCACATGCACAATTTCTGAGCCATTATCAAGGCTCTCTCGTATTGAAAATTTGACGTTCGATCCGACCCTATACAAAAACGCAATTGTTTATTATCAAAATATGTAAAAATGTAAAAATTTCTGAGCCATTATCAAGGCTCTCTCGTATTGAAAATTTGACGTTCGATCCGACCCTATACAAAAACGCAATTGTTTATTATCAAAATATGTAAAAATGTATAATATTTAATTTCAATTGTATTTACCTGTCTACGATGACTTGATACCAGCGATTGTCGTCAACTAATTTATCGCTGTTGATTCTCGCTGGTTCTCTGCCGGATTCCGCACTATCTCCAATATCCATTACTAGGTAAGGATAACCGTTTTGTATTCCAACAACCATGAAATCATCCTAAAATAAAAATTAGGAACGATAAAAATTAATGGTGTACAATAATTAACACACATATTCCTATATAATTCTCGCCAAAGAGAATTATGTACTCACCGATTTGGTTCTACGCAGCATAGTATCTTTCGGGTTTCCGAGGTATAATAGGAAACCATCCTTTTCTTTAGTGCGGAAGTAAGCCGAGACGTGTGTAGAAGTAGACATTTCATCAACTGTTTCCGGTAAGCGAGGTTGGAGAGTTGACCAGCGATCGAATGTCACTCCTACTTGAATACGGTTGGCTACAGTACGGGCCTAAAATTTAAGACAACATTATACTTGGAATACTAAGGGCCTGTTTCACCACTTTCTGATAAAGTGTCGAATAGGTTATTCACAGCTTTTTTGACAGATTCTCCATACTTCATCTGCCAAGTTAAGTGGTGGATAGCCTATCCGGCACTTATCAGGAAGTGGTGAAACAGGCCCTAAGGATTCTAAAGACAACTATAAGTTTGGCTTTGGGTTTCATAGTCATTGAACAGTTAGTAATTAAGTAAGCAATTTTTTCACAGGTAGAAAATATTTATGAGTTATTTCGTTGCCACAGTACGCGATAACAAAATAGCAGTTTTCGTGTGTAAATGAAAGAGTAGGTAGATGTTAATGGCCGAATTATTGTATGTCTAGCTACCAGTGGCTGGGCTATAGATGTGCTTTACATAAAGCTAATTCTTACCTGTTCAATTACACTTTTTAGTTTTTGTAATTTTTCATCAGCATCTTTACGTCTGTTTTCTAGATCTTCTTGTTTCATCTTAACAGTGCGGTAGGTTGACGAAATTTGTGGATTCATATCATCAATGCTTTTGACTGTATAATTAATAAAACATTCGTGTTATATAAAGAAGTAGAAAGAAATGCAATAAAAATTGGCATGCAGTAGAAATAACTGTACCTACTTTAAGCAATACTTTGATTTATGTTTTATATTAAAAGAAGAGTTTTTACAGTATATTAAATATGCTTACTTAAGTTCTCTATATTAGACGTCATTTTCTGAGCATCATCAGCAAGTTTTGGTAAAGACTGAGCCCAATCTTTACTCGCAGTTAAATCGCCTCCTAGACCAGACATAATATCCTTGGTAGCTTTTACCATTTTGGTAACTCTATTTGCCTTTTCAATCTCGTCATCTAGATTAACAGGAGGTGGCGAAGGGAGGGACCTAAAATCCAATTATCGACAATCAAATGTATACAGTATTTCTTTAAGGAGGCGACTAACCCTACAGTGTCGATTTTATAATTCATTTTTATACTTGAAAATAAGCCCCGAATTGTTTCATTTTCTAAAATTAGATACTACATTATATTTCCGAGAATTCGATCTGAGCAAAAACACGATATCTTAAAATTTTCTCGATAGAAAAAAATCACAAAGATGCATCTAATTTTTACGAACTTTTCATTTATTGCCATAACCGTGCATCGAACTAAGTTAATATTTTAACACATTGTATAATATATTCTATCATTGACAGATCGACCTAGCGGATTTTTCAAATGTTGTATATTTATCGAGTAATTGAGAAAAAACTAATTTGGCAATGAATCCGCGTCGTCCTTTTTCACCTGGCATATGAAAGACAGGCGGGCGTGAGTGTGGAGAGAGAAGGACGATGTTTAATTTTTTGGGTTAGTCGCCCGCTTAAGTAAACGCGTTATAGTTAATTTTGATACTCACAGTTTAATAGCATTATTTTCGTCGTCAGCGTAACTTAGAGTAGACGATGCGTTCTTTAGGGCAGCCTCTGCTAATGTAAGATTAGGTCTTAGTTTTTCTTCTACTGTACCTAGGGCTTTAGACGCAGTGGCGGAAAGAGAAATTGACCTATCACGCGAAGGCCCTACTCTGCCATTCAGGTCATTTTTCTGAAAAATAAAGTTGTTAAAATAACATTTAAATCTACTAACAATTGATTTTAGCTGCTTTCTCACTGATGTTCACTCACAATGTTCGTTGCATTTACAATAGGTTCCTCCGCATCATCACACGCTTTTTTAGCATCACCAATTTCTTGAACGATTGACGAATAGGCAGATGCAGCACTATAAGCATGTTGGGTCCTTGTGTTATTGTTCTCTCTTTCAGCTAGTGCTCTTAAGCTGTCAGCCTAAAAAAAGAATTATTTACTTAATCACTAGTATTAAATAAAGCTAACAAAATATTACTATTGTGCTATGATAAAAATGAAAAACTTACTCTATCTCTCAGATTTCGCGAATGATGCAACGCCACATCAGTCAAATTTGTTAACTCAGGCATTTCATCTTGGAATCTGTCTAATGTGGCTTTCATCTCGTCATTTATCTTAGTAATATTGTCTAAATTTTTAGAAGAATTTTTAACTATCCCATCTACAACTAGTGTATAGAATGTGGCATTATTAATGTCCATAGCAGCGTCAATAAGATCTTTCATTGCAGCTCCATTTAACTTGGTTACAGAGAGAACCTTTGTACCAAATTTAGATTTTCTGAAAATAAAAGAATAAAATATAATGCCTAACGGAGAACAAATGTAACTTAAAACAATTGCAGTATTAAATTGAAAATGTAATATCTAAATGACTGGTCATCCAGTCTGAGATAACTTTGGACCTCCAAAATTAGTAAACCTTTTTTTGTAGGCAATCTTAAATGAATGTTCATATATATTTGTATCATATCACCTGTTTTTCTCGTTGAGTTTTTCAGCGTCTGACGCCACACGTTGTGCCAAGTCAGTGTATTCTAACATTTCATCCAATTTTTTCTTGAGTTCTCGAGTATCGTTAGATATTTTCTCAAATTTCTGTATAACATAATATTATTTAGTAATCAGAATGATGATAAGAATAGTAAAAATGAAAACCTAGAAATAAATATTTTTAAATACCTTTCCTTGTTCATTGACAGGTTGCACAAAAACATTCATTCTTTCTATTTGCTTGGATGCATTTGTCACTGCATTTAACGCATTTTCTTCCTGCGGCTGTAGACTCTTTGCTAAAATTAAATTAAAGTAAGACTAAATCAAATAGTAGTCCTAATATAATTAAAATATATTATTTATTAATAGAATCGCTTTTAATATCAAACAGCATCAAAGGCGGACGAAACTCATTTCTTTCGTCAATTGCGACCTCGATTTTCAGTCAGTTGATTTTAAGTTTACAATAATGGCTCTGCTGTTAAATATAACAGCAAAAAACATCGGCAGGAATAATCATGCCTGTCGATGTTATATGTATAGCTTTATAATGTTGCTCGATTCCTTTACCCGTATAGCTATCGTTTCTAGATATTAAGTAATCACTATACCTTTGATATCATTTTTGATTTGCATAGCTTCTGTTAATGCGCTATCCACTTTTGGTTGTTGACTAAGTTCAAGTCCTGTAGCTAGTTCAGCTATATGTTCGACTAAATCCTTTGCCTTTTCGCTATTCTCTCTAACAGAGGCGAGGACTTTATCTGCATCGGCAGTCAACTCAGCTGCTCTTAAAATTTGCTTATCACTGTCCGTAGCTGCAAATTCGGCCTGCCACAAGAAAGTGCAATTTATTAGATGATACATAATAGTTTTTCTAAGTAATGTGGCTACCGATCTTCATATTTTATTTATATATTTAATATACAAAATTACTTACCGATCGCAGTAAATTTTTCGCACTGGTTTCTAAACCTTTCACTGCCGATGTGACTGTATCAAGGTCGACGCCTTGTAATTCAGCAATTTTTGGTTTCAGAGCTTCAGTTTGATTAGATATATAATTTAACCGCTGCGTTGTAAAGAATGAGTCCGCCTTATCCTGTACACGATTGTATGATTTAATCACAAGTATTCAATTTAAAATCTTTTTAAGACCAAATGAAAATGTATCATCAATATTAATAATACCTTAAATTCCAATGTTTCATTTGCTAAGAGGTAGCTTAAATCTTCCACGGAAAATAATAATGCATCTGTACATGAATCACATTCAAGACAACCCTCTTGTGGGATAAGAACCCATCTGTAAAACGGTAAAAAAATTATGTAAAATAACTTAGCAACCATTTTCTTAATAACTAGCTGTCCCGGTGAACTTCGTGTCACTTAAAAACCTTCCCTGGACTTCTACGAATATTTTAAGACTAAAATTAGCCCAATCCGTTCAGCCGTTCTCGAGTTTTGCGCTTAGCAACACATTCAGTGACTCATTTTTATATTATAGATTAGAAGAATATGTGTTGGACATTACCTATCAGGACACCGGTCACATTTTTCTCCAATGACGCCCGGCAGGCATTCACATTGCCCAGTTTCATTACACCTAAACCCAACGGAATATCCACTCTTGCAGTTACAATCTGTAACAAAGTCGTCATGTTTAAGGTTTTTTTTTTATTTCTATCTTTTGTTTATTTAATTTACTTACGGCTACATCCGGATTTTGTGTAATTCCAATAACCAGCAGCACATTGATCACAGTGTTTTCCGGTTACACCTATGGCACATCTATAAAGAAAAAAATTCAAAGTAAGTGACTTGAAAAATGTATCGTCCTATGCTATGACACTTATAACGAAATTCATACCTGCACTGTCCAACTTCGTCACATTGTGATGAATTTGACGCAATACCACAATTGCAAGGCGTACAACCTTGGCCAGAGCTTAAACCCCAGTGGTCAGGCGCGCACCGATCGCAGCTCTCACCGATGACACCAGGTCGGCAAATGCAAGTACCAGTCGTGGGGTCACAACGCTCCATACCATACTCATCACAAATACAAGCTGATGACGAGATAAAAAGTATTTAAAAGATTTGTGGAATCGAGTTCTTGAATTTAAAAAAATGTAAATAACGGAGTTGAACATTTTATATCATGGTATTATTACCTGTGCAATTTTTGGAGAACACAGCGTCACCGTAAAAGCCTGGAGCGCAGAGGTTGCATGCTATTCCAGATGTATTGTTGACACACTTAAGGCAATCTCCTGTTATACTGTCACATGAGCTAGGATCGTCAGCATTTATATTTCCGGAACAGTTGCACGGCTTGCAATAATCGCCTAAAATAAATGCAATTATTGATAAGTGACCTCTGCTTTCTTAACGAAATATAGAAACTTGATTAAAAATACTCCTATATCCGTTATACTGCTACTTGTAAACCTTTTAGACCTGGATCCCAGAAGGATAAGACATAACTTACTCTCTGATGGATGAAAGCATAGGTTATTAGTAGTGCCTCGTGTACTTAGAATACCTGCGAATTTGTGTAGCTCTAAGTGTGAAACCTGGTCAGGTACCAGTAACCAAAGTGGACTTAAAATGAGTCTTACTTTACTTATTTTCAAATGGCTAATATTTATATATAATTTGTAGATTATTGTTCTGAACTAGTATCATGTAGTGTAAGACACTTTTCAATGACCAAAACTATTGCCAGACGTTTTAAAAATAACTTTGTTGCTATATTTTTTTCAAAGGCATTATTTTTATTTTATAAATTAATATAACACCTTAGAAAACAATACGATATTGCAAGAATTTATTTTCTACTAGCTGTTGCCCGCGACTTTGTCCGTGTCAGCATACTGCATAGTATAATAACAAAGATGGACAATTTTCCCCTGTTTCCTTACCCAAAGGGTAAAAACGGGACCCGATAACAAAGATATTTCAGTCTGTCCGTCTGTCTGTCTGTCCATATCCAGACTGTACCTCCCCTTTCTAACATGTAGTGAATATTATTAAGAGGATACAACAGCGGCTAGAGAAATGAAAAAAAAGTACGTGTAATATCTATAGCTGTCTCCCTTACCTCAAGCCTATACCGCAGAACGCGATAGAGACAACTGCAGAAAATCCAGAAAATCAACGATTCGTTGTCCCCTGATTCCTTCTCCAAAACTTAACCGATTTAAGTACTTTTTTCATTAAAGATTAAAGAAAGGCCTGAACTGTGTTCCTATGTTTTGCTTTTTTTGTATAATCTAGCCAAATCTGTTTTCTGGACGTTTGAACACAGTGGAAAATCTGGCCATTTTTTTGGGTTTTTGAACGTTCATATCTTATTTAATAATTAAATTATGAAAAAAAAGAAAACATAGGGACATTGTATTAGTGGCCGTAGATATTCAGGAAAAAAATTATAACTCTACTAGCATTATCCAGGGAGGAAACAGGGGACAACGTTTGTATGGAAAAAAGGGCGGTGTGGAATCCTCTTAATGTATGGATACAATTGAGTATTTTTTGGTCATATACCTAGTCAAGTGCCTACCTAGTACCTAGTAGCCACTAGGCTACTAGGTACTTTACTACTTTACTTGTAAGAAACAAATTTTCTTTGTAATATTTTGTACTTACTAAAGTACAAAATATTACAAAGAAAAACACCTTGATAATTTGGATGTAGGCTGTAGCGATATCGATTTTTCTCAGCAATGACTAAAGCTAAGAAATTAAAGTTCATTGGCATTGAATAATCATCATGTCTTTGTCTTTGAATTACCACGATTGGCCAACTTTTATAACACAGAATAATCAATCAAAAAGACCTCTGTAAAAAAAAGGGATTCCTATTTTGCCAACAGAGGAGAGTGATTAAAGCTTCCAAAATTTTTACATATTGTATTGGTTCAAGCATACACTTTAATTTGACCATAGCTTATATGAAATGTATTTATAGTTTTTAAATTACGCGACAAAAAACATTTTGTCACTTACGCCCTTTCCATTTTTTGCTGTTCCATTGCTTGTTCACTATGAGAGACCGGCCCAGCCGCAATACAAAACAAGCAATCTAAAACGTATCCAACACGGTTTTTTACTTTAACGCGGTGTTACCTTAGCTCAGGGTTTTCAAACTTTCGGACCCACGAACCCCTGTTACAATTTCCAGGTAACAGCGAACCCCTTACTAATTAATGAGAACACATAAAGTGCCAAAAGAGTGCCGCGCGTGCCTGCCTGCTAGTTATCAAGCCAATATTACGTGAATCTTGTCGCGAGTCCCCTGCCGTCGAATAGCGAACCCCTAGGGGTTCGCGAACCTCACTTTGAGAAACCTTGCCTTAGCTGATGACGACAAGGATGATGACTGAAACAGGCAGTGTCGTGATTGGGTCGTGATTGGATAAACGATGAAAATTAAAATTATTTTGTTGATGATTACGATGAATAAATAACAGACAAATACTTGCAGTTAATTATTATAATCATAGTAAAATAATATATTATTTTATCTGATATCTTTTCTACAAAAAATAAAATGCCTCATAAAACGAAATAGCTCCAAATAGCTTTACTTTTATATAAATTTACTTAAATATTTATTAATTTAGAGATAACACCCGTAACTTCATTTCGCAAAATTTCGGGATAAAAGTATATACTTTACATTTCCTGAAAAGTAAAGTATTTCCGTACCAAATTTCAGCAAAATTGGTTAAGCGGTTTGTGCGTGAAGAGGTTACAAACAGACAGACATTTTTACACATTATGAGTGAGTGAGTGAGAGTGAGTATAGCTCCATGTAGAGCTTCACAAATTCGAAGGTATTCTAAGCACTTATGTACTACTGAGAACCTAAGGTTTTATCCATATTGTGATAGTAAGTTGTCTTATCGCTCTGGGATCTGGGTCTAACAGGTAGGCACTTGACTAGGTATATGACCAAAAATACTCACACGGGGAGGTACAGTCTGGATATGGACAGACAGACAGATGGACAGGCTAAAATATCTTTGTTATCGAGTCCCGTTTTTACCCTTTGGGTGAGGAAACAGGGGAAAATTGTCCATCTTTGTTATTATACTATGCAGTATGCTGACACGGACAAAGACGCGGGCAACAGCTGTAGCAAAAAAATTCTTGCAATATCGTATTGTTTTCTAAGGTGTTATATTAATTTATAAAATAAAAATAATGCCTTTGAAAAAAAATAGCAACAAAGTTATTTTTAAAACGTCTGGCAATAGTTTTGGTCATTGAAAAGTGTCTTACACTACATGATACTAGTTCAGAACAATAATCTACAAATTATATATAAATATTAGCCATTTGAAAATAAGTAAGTAAGACTCATTTTTAGTCCACTTTGGTTCCTGGTACCTGACCAGGTGTCACACTTAGAGCTACACAAATTCGCAGGTATTCTAAGTACACGAGGCACTACTAATAACCTATGGTTTCATCCATCAGAGAGTAAGTTATGTCTTATCCTTCTGGGATCCAGGTCTATTTATAATGCCATAATAATTAATAAATTACTTTACCTATTTCCTCCGGAACGCCGTAGTATCCCGCAGCACAAAATTCACAACGCGGCCCACCATAACCAGGCTTACACATACAAGATATTAAAGATCCATTTTCGCTTAGATTGCATCCTATGGCGAAACTAAAAGTGGAATAAAAACATAAAAATATTTGCAGTCGATTGAAAATAATAATATCAGTGATATATTGTGATATAATATTGTAATACTTGTAAAATATTAAGAGCCTGGGTACCATCGAAATTCACATACATACGTAATACAAAAATCATTTTCTCACACGAAAATATTTAACATGTTTGAGTTATTTTTCAGCTTAAAATAGTAACTACCTAGGTTCCTGTAAAAATTTAGTACAAAATATTTAAATACTAAAAATATTTTTTTGAGTTTAAATATTTTGTCATTAATAAATTTACTATTTATTTATATATTTTTAGTGTTTAAATATTTAGTAATAAATTTACTACAAAATATTTAAACAAAAAATATTTTTTAGGGCGGATTCGACCAAACTGGAGTAAAATTTTACTCGAGTATAACTGTCTCCTAATCTAAGAGTAAGCTGGTTTTGCGTTTTTCCAACTTCTAATCCAAGAATGAGGATTACCTCATTCTAATTCTCTTCGTGTAAATATTTACTCCCGTGTAATTATACACGGGAGTAAATATTTACACGGGCTATATTGGTCGAGTAAATATTAAACTGAGAATAGTTGCACAACAGGGTTCAACTGTCACGGTCGGTGTCATTGTGAACTATAATTGACATTTTATTTCATACTCTTTGAGTAACTTGGTAAAATGCAAACGATAATACCCTAGAGTAAATTAAAGGAGTAAAATTATTCTCATGATAGTTATACTCGTGTAACTTCAAGTTTGGTCGAATGGGGCCTTTAAATATTTAGTAGTAAATTTTTGCGCAGGAACCTAGACCGTAATTACTATTTTAAGCTGAAAAATAACTCGAACATGTTAAATATTTTCGTATGAGAAAATTATTTTAGTATTACGTATGTATTATTTCGATGGTACCCGGCCCCATAAGATAGAATTGCGATGGCACCCCGTTACGAGTACAATTTACAATACTCACTTGTTTGAAGCGTATGGTACGGGACACGCACAAATCAAGCAATCCTTTGGCGTTCCAATAGTAGCATTGCCGTGATATCCCTCTATGCAGTGCTCACAGTGATCTCCCATTGTGTTATCTGTACATTCCTGTAAAATAGCATGTCGATTGTTCGTGAAACAAAATAATTTAATATTATATTATCTTAAACATGTTCATCGGTTTAACTTTACATCTCAATAAGAATGTTTTATAAAAAATCCAACACAATTTTACCAAACAAATCCCGGTGTTAACATCGCATCCTCTGGAATGACCATTACATTGACAAGGGACGCAAAGTCCAGCGTGGGGTCCTGAGCTTAACCTATAGTATCCTTCTGCGCACTGCTCACAAGAAAGTCCTTTATATGCTTTTGGACACTGACATTCTTCAACAGATAGGGCTCTTTTTGCTCCTTCTATGTATTCATCTACAGCAATGTCCAAGATAACCGCAGTTAATCTAGAAATTAGTGTTAGAAAATAAATTTAGAAAAATAATTGTGTGGTGGTGCAGTTTTCATACATAAAATGAGAACTAAAAATAACAAACCTTGTGGTAACAGCCTCGTGCCAGTAAGTAGCTCTTATAAATATGCTGGTAACATTCACTAGCATATTCATAAACTGATCTCTCGTAACAGGTGAACCATCGAGGTGTGTAAACTCGTCTTCAGAAAATCGAACTCGATGGTACCATTCTTCTCTAGATGGTGGTTGTTCAATGCTGGTATGTACTATGTATCCGGTAGGACCGCCTAATATAACATCTGCAGCTGCGATAGCGTGACCATTGTCATGAGTTGTGTAAAATATGTAGTACGAAAGGTAACCACCGTATGATGTTAGACGTTTTCCTGTTATAGTAAAAAAAGTTTGTGTTAAAAATGACTTTTTGTTTTAAATTAAATTAATAATAATAGTTATAGCGTGTTTTTAGTCGTCCTAATTAGGACTTTATTTATATAGGGACATTGCGCGTGACCCGACACGCACTTGACCGGTTTTTAGGGTTCCGTACTCAAAGGGTAAAAACGGGACCCTATTACTACTGACTTCGATGTCCGTCTGTCCGTCTGTCCGTCTCCAGGCTGTATCTCAAGAACGGTGAAGGCTAGAGAGTCGAAATTTTCATAAATTATGTATTTCTGTTGCCGCTATATCAACAAATGCTAAAAAAAATCAAATATTTAAGGTATATGTCTATGAATATCGTCATTATTTAATTTAGCCCCAATTTCACCAACGACCGTTAAAGTCAACGCTCGAATTAGTATCACGTTACCTCTTTCGTTTTTCTTATGAATGAAAGAGAAGACATGACATTTTAACAAGCTGTTAACACTAACAGACGTTGGTGAAATTGGGGCTTAATCTAATGTATGAAATTCTCTTGTCACAGTGTATATGCGCGAAGTCCTCCAAAACGGTTTTAACGAAATTTTTATCTACATTCATTAGGCCTGAGATGACCTGCAACTTACCCAAGTAATAGTCAGGTGCTCCAAAATATACGACTTTCTGGCCTTCCTCGTCGTTGCCTGCTAATTCAGCTCCAATAACTGATTCATTGAGTACAGTGGGAGAAATGGTTAACGGGAAAATGTTAAGCGTTTTGTTTGATATAATATTAACCAAATACCAGTCACTCATGCCATTGATCTAAAAAAAATTTTTTATTAAGTCAAGACTTCTAAAAATTGTGTAAACAGGGTTGCCAATTATTAGTAGACAGAAACTTAAAGGGTTTAATATACTAAAGAGCTCATAAAAAGAAGATATAAATGCAAATACATATTGTAATTGTTGAAATAATTAATAATTTTACCTCTACCCACGACGAATATGAGCTTGTACATCTTGTTGTCTTTCCGAAACAGAAACATTTTGTGCAACCTTCTGGGTTATCTTCTTGTAAATTGAAATATTCATCCTTGCAAGTGTCACAAGCCTGTGAAAATTTAATTTTATGAGAAAAAGTACAACGTAATCGACTATATAAAAAAAGCTTTAATTTTTCTTGGATTGATGATGAAAACGTTTTATCTGTTAATTCTGTAACCGTTTCTATTATCGATTCAGTGATTCTATTGTTACGTTGCATGGCCTACCCACAAAGATTCTGCATGGTTTTGTTTGGTTTGTTTTGTTTCCTTAACTTCAGTTAGAAATATTCAGTTTATTTCTATATGCTTTAATTTTTATTAGAAACACAACATACGTGGGAGAGCCATGCTTCGGCACGAATGGGCCGGCTCGACCGGAGAAATACCACGTTCTCACAGAAAACCGGCGTGAAACAGCGCTTGCGCTGTGTTTCGCTGAGTGAGTGAGTTTACCGGAGGCTCAATTCCCTTTCCTATCCTCCCCTATTCCTTTCCCTTCCCATCCCTACCCTACCCTATTCCCTCTTAAAAGGCTGGCAACGCACCTGCAGCTCTTCTGATGCTGCGAGTGTCCATGGGCGACGGAAGTTGCTTTCCATCAGGTGACCCGTTTGCTCGTTTGCCCCCTTCTTTCATAAAAAAAAAAAAAACATTCTTGTAATTTTACCTGCCCTCGAACGTGCTTCTTACAATAGCACTGTGCTGTGTTTTGGTCACAAACATCTTCGGTTGTTCCTTCGACGTCACAGGAGCATCTGACACATTCTGGGAATGCATAAAAACCGGGCACGCAATGATCACATGTACGACCTATAACATTTTCCTTGCATCTGGAAAATAATACATATAAAATACAGGAGACTTACAAGTTGCAAGCAAAAACTGTAATTCTTTTCTGCCTATTGTTCCCTTTGATGGATTTTATGTTTGACTCTACTCGTTCATGCAATTGATATGCAATTAAAATATGAAATATAAATGTTGCTTTGAACATAAAATTATATAAAAAAACTCACGCGCAATTTCCACTATCGGCTTCACATTGTAGTTGATTGTCAATAACACCCAAAGGATTACAATTACAGTCATCACACCCGCGCTGCACGTCGAAATTAAATGTGTATGGCTTACAACGGTCGCAATTATCACCTTCTACATTCTTTGGGCATATACATTGACCTGTAATAAAAATGTAAATAAATTTTGAAATCTAGGTGTTGATGATAGTGTAATTGTAAAACTACTTTTAGCTCAGTTTTGCATTTTCCTCCTAAATCAATTTAATTTTAATAATAAATATCTAATTCTGGAATATTAAAATAAACTTACCATAGTCGTCACAGATTGCCGTTGACGGGCAGTGACAGGGCTTACACTCAGGGAATCCATAATACCCAGTTCTGCAGGCGCTGCAGGTGCGCCCAATAACGTTGGATTTGCAAGGACATTGTCCGCCAAATGTGTTACACTCTAGCTCCGTAGAGCCCAGGAAGTCGCAGAAACAACTTAAAGCTCCGCTATTATATTCGCTCGTAATTGAAAACATCGCATCACGGCAAAATCCTAGAAGATAAAAAAAATATATATATATTGTCGAAAAATATATTTTCAATTTCTACAATTTACTTACAATGTTTAAGGTAGAAAGGAATTATTACTAAATAGGTTTTGTTAAAGCAGAGTTGTTTATATTACCTGTGGTATTAGAGGCAATGGAATAGTGATTTGTTGCACATTGCTCAATAAATTCCCGTGTGTAGTCGACCATATTTGATTCTTTTAAAACAGAATCTACATAGTCAACTCTATCCACTATAAGTATATAATCAAGCCATACACCGTTGCTTCTCTCGCCCTATAAGAAAATTGCATGTTATTTCCGTAGATTGTCAAAAATATTTCAAATACAAAATAATACATATATATGTATTAACAAAATTAAATCTTACTTTGAAGGTAATTGTAACGTTTTCTGTAATAGGGAAATTTCTATTTCCATCACTTTGCTTTAAAAGGACTCTACATCCTGAGTTAGATGGGCAGTATTCAATAGGCACACTGGATTCAAATTGTTGGCCATCGGCGTTCAATTCGAAGTCGAGGTAGCTTTCTGTAAAGGTACAATAATTATATATATATATATAGCCCACAGCGACTTTGGGTCTACGACTATTGCAAGCGTCGTTCGTGTGCTCGCAGGTGACTGAGGTAAACGTGCGAGAACATTGAGCGCAAGTCGAGCCTTGAGCGCGTCGCGTTTAGCATCTAGCTCGGCCACACGCGCTTTCTCATACTCTGACACCTCAGTGCTCACGGTACACACGGAGCCATTGTCTCCCATTGTGACTTCTTCATGTGGCGCATAAGCACGTCTTTGTACCGCAGTAATTGGCCGCCTTGTTTTCGCTTGCCATTACTAAGTTCAGAATAAAAGACGCGCTTGGCCACAGCAGTGTTAGGCATACGAGAGAGATGGCCGCACCACTTCAATTGCCGTTTCATTAGATATGCCTCTATACCGCTGACATTAGCTCGTCGTAGAACTTCCGTGTTTCGAACACGTTGGGACCAATGGATGTTCATAATGTCGCGTAGTTGTATAATATCAAATGATGTTTTTTGATATCGATAAAATTAAAAATAAACGAGCTTTTAATTAACTTCCTGCACTTACCCGGATGATCAGGTTGATAATAGTGTAGGATAACGACATATTCACCGGGCGCTGGTACTTTTGACTCTATTTTTATCGTATCTGGTTGAGGCGGCAGGTAAACCACAACTGTTGAATTATCTAGAATCGGTGGTCTTGTTTCTCTATCGCCTCCTACTCCCGACTCTACCTCAACCTACGAATTAATCATAACATGATATTAAGTTTGAAATTGAATATAATTAAATTACAATATTAAATAAGTAGGATAGGTCTACCTTTTTAGAATTCACCGCTTTTGAAAATATAGCGGGACTGCATCGTCCATCACGGTTTAAGCAATATGGACGTGGAGTTATGTTGTCAAGATGCCATTCAGATTCTGGAATTGCCACAATTGATTTTATGCCCGCTAATGTACCTATATCAGCCTAAGAAGAAAAAAAAAACGAATTATTAGTATTTGATAAAAAGTTTGTATTAATTTTTAAAATGTCCTAATTACTTACTTCTAAATGTACAACGTTATTAGGATCTTGTACGTTGAAAACGAATATCTTTGATATGTCATCTACAATGACTTGTCTGCAGGGTGATGTGTATGGACAATCGTTTAGATTTGCCAATGCATATATCTCTGGCCCATCTCCAGACTGGAAACGTATCGTAACTATCCCTTTAGGTGTAAGGTCATAATGGCCACTTGAAGCTTCACTAATAGTCAAGGCAGTTTTATTTACTGGTGTTACATATTCGATCACTAGTATATATGGGCCACTTGGATCAATTTTCATGTTGTACTCAAGTTCATTTTGATTGCTATTGAGCAAGGGTATGCTGTTGGCCTCTGCCGAATATGCTTCTAGCTGCTGTAAATCAAATATTTAGTTAATAAAATACGATGTTTATCATAAATATTAAAAGATTATGAAATAAACTAATTTACCTCTGGATCATCAATAAACTCATTGATAGGAGTAACAATACTTGTGATATCTGAATAAGGTTTCCCGTTGAGACTCGGATAAGCAAAGTGTCTACAGAGTTTCTTTTCTCCTATTATACATGGCTTGTCAACAACCTTTGTTAAAACGGTTGCTTCGTAATATGCTTCTGGTATGAGTACGAAATAGTCCTAAAAATAAAGTTAAGTTAAAATTGTACACAAGAATTTGTTGAAAATACTTTAAGTTAGAAAGTAAATGAAGCACTTACAATCATCACTTCCTTTGTCGTCATAATAGTTACAGTCCAATTTCCGGCATTCATCACAAATGGAGCAGGTGCATTCCCTTTGTCGAGTAGGACAGTTATGAGTTGTGGCTGAACGGTCGGTCTCAGATGGACGTTGAATCTGCAATATGTTATATGAATGTGTTTAAGACTTTTTCAATAGGGTTAAAAATTCACGAGGAAACTAACATTTACTTTATTCTAAATATATTTCTGTATTTTTTACTTTTATGTAATTAATTACCTCTGTTGTGTGTCTGTTATGCTTTCTGGTGTGATAATAATGGTCGCCGTTATGGGATCTTTCAAGGGATTAGCGTATTTCAAGACCATGCGATATAACGATGATTTAATAATATTGACAACATTAATAACTTCATTCTGAAACAAAATATTATGATAATTACAATTTCAGTTATTTAAATAAGGAACCAAAATTAAGGAAAGTTATTAAATTTTGGAAATTTACCTGAAGCAAAGAGAATACAACGTAGCCTTTCCATGAATAACCAGGAAAAACTTCTTCAGAATTTCTGTATCTAACTGGTCCTGATTGAGTCAGTCCCTCTTCAACTTCGTATTGGAACTGATGTAATGTTGGGAAGTAGTGAGCCGGAATAGGCCTGTCACATCGTCTGCCTTCTACTCTTGAGTGGCAGCGGCATTGTCCGGTGTTCTTGTCGCAGTTATTGTCGATTGAACCACCGATATCACAGTCACAGGCTATAAAATTCATTTAAAATACATCAACGTGAGTTTCGTTTTTCGAATTTGCTCATTTCAATTTTAAATGTAAGTAGATAGATATAAATTTTGAAATTAAGAGCGCATATGACCCTAACTTGACTACATACTTTAACCTAGATCTCAAAATGTGTAAGGTCTAGAAAACTGATTTTTTGACACAAGTAACTTCAGTTCATAAAGATTAAATGCTCAAGACGAAAACACGATTATTCAAAAAATGCTCGATAGTTTCTTTTTTACAAAAAACCTTGTGTTAGACACATTTTTGCTTGGATCTTCGAAGTTTGCTGTCTTTTCTTTAATATTTTTTAATATCTAAAAAGGTATTGATAAAACCTAAATTTGCTCAAAACACTTTTTTCATAATCATTATAGTTCGTCTTTTATTCAAGTAAAACTAACTCGGCGATGATTCCGCGCCGTCCTTTTTCACCTGGCATATGAAAGACGGGCGTGAGTGTGAAGAGAGAAGGACGATGTTTGATTTTTAGAGTCAGGAGAGCTCTTAAGTATCTACAACAAACCTGTGCATCCGAATAGGTTGTGACTTTGAAGTTTATAAAAACCGTCTTCGCATTGATCACATTGCCTCTGGCCAACGTTCATTTTGCAAGTACATTGACCACTTTTGGTATTACACGCCCCAAGACCACCAAGAGTGCCGGGCAAATTACAGTTACATTCTGAAACAGATTAATTTTTATTGTTGTGCATAAAAATTGTCACTTAGCTAAGAAATCACTTTCGACACCAAGATAATATTTTCTATTCTATATTATAAAAATATTTTCATTTATAACAGCTATTCTTAAATAATATATAACAAAAATTTAAATAAACCTTCACATCCATGTGGGTTGTATTCTTGTAAATTCCAGAAGAGCTCTCTACAATCATTACAGATACGGCCTTGAACTCTGTCTTTACATTGGCATAGCTCTCCGGCCGGTACTGAGCCGCAGCCTGCAAATAAACAACAAACATTGTGAAGATTCTTTCACTATTCGTGCTTTGTGATGTGGATTTTTTGTGATGGGAATAATTGTAGTTATCTAAAGCAGCCAAGTAGTGTTTTCTATTTTTGTTCTATTAGACTGAATTATCATAATCTTCCTCCTGTTTGCTTTTTTCTTGAGAAAAAAAAAAGACGGGTTGCACTCCGGGAGTGCCGGCAGAAGTGAAAACTTGATTATTAACTTATGCATTATTTTTTTAACCCATTTTTTATGAAAATCGATTTTTAAAAAATCGATTTTTTAATTAATCGAAACCCTTACAATCGATTAAATTTTAACCCATTTTTAATGAAAATCGATTAAAAAAATCTATTTTTTTAATTAAGTAATCGAAACCCTTACAATCGATTAAATTTTTAACCCAGTATTTATGAAAATCGATTTAAAAAAAAATCTCATTTTTTTAATTAAGTAATCGAAACCCTTAGATACAATCGATTAAAAATATCGACAATCGAAAAAAAAACAATCGATTGTTCGATTAATCGATTTCGATGTTACAACACTTCTCTCCAACCGTCTTACGGTTTTCGATCAGAACGAGAATCTGACGCGAGTTTCACAGTTTTTACCCATCCCACAAAAGTGCTCAACGCCGCTAAAGAAGTTTTCACTTCAAAAATTAAAGCCAAACTAGAACAATATTAGATATACAAACCTAATGCTTTGAAAATGTTTGGCGGAAAATCTGAATGTAGGATACTTAGCAAAAGACGCGAGGTAATAACAATAGCTATTTAGCACACCTGAGAAGTTAAGTAACATTAAATACTTTCGGGATTCTTTCAACCTTTTATTTAAAAGTAATATACCTGCAAATGAAGCTCTGACACCGCGTGGATCACAATTGCATTCTTCACAAGCTGGGAAGTTATAAAATTGTTCTTTGCACTTGTCGCATTTGACTCCGTCGAAATTAGGCTTGCAGTGACACTGGCCGTTATCGTCACAAGTTGAGCCAATGGTACCGGATTCATCGCAATAACATGCTATAACAAATATAAAATATATTTTAATAATCTATAATATAAAAATGAGTCGCTGAATGTGTTGCTAAGAGCAAAACTCGAGAACGGCTGAACGGATTGGGCTAATTTTAGTCTTAAAATATTCGTAGAAGTCCAGGGAAGGTTTTTAAGTGACACGAAGTTCACCGGGACAGCTAGTATATTATAAAAAGTATGTACTATCAGAGAAGTTGATTCCTAGGCAGATACCTACGTAGTTTGGTCGCGATAAGTCAAACCCAGCCGACAGATCACAATTAACATTGAATTGACATGATCCGACCGAATGACGATAGTACATAAAGAACAAAAAACCTTAATCCACCATCACACTTTTTTATGCATTATTGCGCTTATACATGTTACACAACTTACACATTTACTTATATTTATTTTACTTACGCAAGCACTCGGGGTATTTATAGTAGCCAGGAGAGCATTGTTCACATTGTTTGCCACCGAAGTTGACTAAGCAGTTACATTTGCCGTCAGCTGAACAGCTAGTAGATGTCGATCCAGTTGTGGTACAGTTGCAGGGAACACATGACCTGTCTCGGCCTCGAACTTCCATGTAATAACTGGAAGAGAAGGATTTTTTAGATTGTGGTATTACTTATAACTCGCACTTCGTTCCGTCAAAATATGGGTATTATTTATTAGTATTATAATATATCTCTTGTAAACTTCAACAATATAACTTTTTAGCTGGTGTTTCCTGTTATCATGTTTTATTTTTATGGTTTTGACTAGAAACCTACCCTGAAATACACTGGTCGCACCGCATACCACCAAAGCCAGGTTTACAGATACACTGTCCTGTTACATCATCGCAAATGCTAGGTTGGGTGCCGCTTGTATCACAGTTGCAGTCTGAAAAAAAAACAACATGGTAACATTTTTAATGAATATATTATTTTTAAATGATTGTAAATTAGAAATAAAACCTTCTTAGAAAATACTCACGCTTGCATGTTGGGTAGTTGAAGTATCCAGCTTCACATTGGTTACAAGTACGTCCGCTGTATTTGCTCTTGCATGTACAATTGCCGCTAGTTTTGTCACATACTTGTGATACAGATCCAACAGAATTACATTCACAATCTGGAAAAACAGTTTCTTATCAGACAATTTTTATTCCTTCGGACAAACTTTTAATTTCAATGAAAACGAAAGTTTTATCCACTGTTATAAAAAGATGTTGAAAAACTTACTTTTGCATTCAGGAGAGTAGTAACCATCAGCACAAATTTCACAAGATTTTCCAGCGTAATTGTATTTGCAAGGACACTACAAAGTTAGTAATAAATGTTTGAAATAAATCATAAGTAATTAATCAAAGTTAGATAATTATTTATGTAAAGGTAATTTTAGTTGTTACCATTCCATCGGTAGGAGTACAGAATTCGCCCTCGGTACCGTTCAAGTTACAGATGCAAGGTTTACAGTTGGGATAGTCGAAGTAGCCGTAAGCGCAAGAGTCACAATTTGGTGGGTTGAATTCCACGCGGCATTCGCATCGACCGGTTTCTTCAGCGCAGTTCCCAGTAGAATAGTGCAAATCACAGTTGCAAGCTGAAATGAAATAATATTGTGTAGAGTCGTCTTTTTAAATAAAGTATTTCTATTTATATTTTTATTACTTACTCAATTTCCCTTTACTTATGTCTTAGGATTTCTTTGATTGAATATTATGTCTTATGATGTTTTGCAGATTTTAAATAATTAAAAATAATATATCTACTTACGTTGGCACACGTCTAATTCATCCCATCTTTTGCCATACGGACGGTAAAACGTTGGTTTGCATTTGTTACAATTGATCCCCTCTGTATTGTGTTGGCAGTTTTGGCAAATACCACCTCCTTCGTAACGCCCGTATATATCCAAACTCAGATGCTTCTCATCAGTTTCGGCATCATATACACATTCCGTTGAATGATTATGACAGTTACAGGCTGCAAGGATACGTTAAAATTAAATTGGTTATTTTGTGTTTTTACATAAAAATATTATATACTTACTTTACTACTGGAGTTATTTTGGTGTCAATTTTTTCAATCCGTTATCTTACTGAGAGCAGAAGAGCTTTGCAATATAACAAGAACTAAACGTCTACACCCACTAGGTAATAGTCTTGGTCTCGAGAAATACGGATTATCATTCATATTGTTCCTTATGATTACATTACCCTTGCCACTAGTCTTTGGCATCGTCTCACCGATATTTGAGGAATGCGCTGTTATTTTTTTATTGAATCTTACCGGTACAGTCAATCTGGTTTCCTATGTTTGTTGTAGTTACTGGTAATCTTGTACATTGTCAAACTATTAGCTCAATTTCAACGGTCTTTTTACGCATAGGCTTCGACCCATGTCGAAGAATACTTACGTTCACAGGCGAATCTGTCCCAATTCTGAGATATTCTCCACTTTTTCTGTTCATATCCTGGACAACATGCGGCACATTGGGGTCCACAAGTATTGTGTTGGCATCTACAAACCAGGATGCTGCTATCGCTTTCAGGTTCTGCAGGATCGCAAGTATCAGCGTGACCGTTACACATGCACCGGCCTCCGATACTTATGTCCTTTATACTATAGTAGTACTGAAAATAAACAAATTATTATAAAACCCTTCAAGTTTCATGCATCACTAAGGAATTTTGACAAAATATTGAATTTATTAAATAACTAGTTGAAAATTGTATTCTTCTGCTGATTTCTTATTTGTAGCTTCAATTAATTTTATGTCAGAAATTTTATTTCTTCTGGTAACGTTACTTTCTTTGGAAGAACAGTTTGTGTTAGTAACAAAATATGCAGTAAAATTTATCTTACTCGTCTCGTCACTGTAGGGTCTTGCCTCGCCACAGACATTAAATGTCCCAATAAGTTCTTCGTTCTTAAGAATACCAGCCTCACATTGGTAGCTCTAGTCCATTCTTGTAACACTGACGAGTTGAAGTATTTGTTCGAAGAAGGACGATAGTTCAACAGGGAAATTGGAATCTAAGAAGAAGAAATAAGTACATGTTCAAAAGACAAGTAAAGGATCTTTTTGGTAATTTGAGGCATTTTATAGGATCCAAACTACGAGGCCGGTCACAAAATACGCAAACGACATTTAAAAGTATAAAAATTGTTTTCTGGACCATAATTTCTTATATTATTATAGTATAAATTACATATGCACATCTTCAAAAGTTACATAATATAATAATTGATGAATATGTATTAATATTACCTCACCACCTTCTAGGGGGACAATCTTGGAGTATTCAGTACTACATATGACCGAGTCATCTCGTGTTATCGGCTGTAAACTTTCTTTTCCGAAATACCGCTCACAGTCCCTAAAAATAATATTGATAATATCACGTTTTGTAAGACAAAGAGCTCATTCCAAGCAAATATCACAGAAGCTATGTAACATTTCGAAGATGAAGATTGTAACAACGAACATGACCTATTCAATTTTGCAGGAAACCTCAGAAAAAATTTAAAAAATTAAAAATACATATATTATATTGGTAAAGTCCTGTCACCATAAAGTAGTAAAATAATAAAAAAATACGGTGTATCTCACATGTGCATGAAACCCTTATTATCTCTACATCGACCCTTTGAAACTAGATCAAGCTCTTACGCGAGTGTAAAGTAACGTTAGAACTTTTTTGAAATTTTGCATTATCCGTCGACCAGAATATGTATTCCCTTAGGGCGTGTGTGCATATGGCGAGTCAGTGCTCTCGGCCATTCAAATTGCTCGAGAGCACTGTCTCTCCACTCTACTCGGTAGGTGTGATCAAGGCTTTAACGGCAGGTTTCCATTACTCCAATCCAGTATTCTAGCACTGAATTTGATTGCTGTATTGAAATAATTTAAACCGGCCATAACATTGTATTGTACTTACTGAGGTGAATCAGAGAAGAATTGCCACGGTTTGTAAGTCTTGCCGTAATCTGTAGATTTCTCCAGCGCCCACAAACCTGGACGCGGTGAATTGCCCATCCGCATAAAAACGTATGCAACATGAAATTCCTAGAAACAATTGTATGATTAAAAATATTGTAAAGTTTATTTTTTAAGTTATAAACATAATTTAATAATTTACTATCTATTCATAGCTTTGACTGCTTTTATAACTTTATTTAAATTATTATAATTATCTACTTTCGAGAACCCTTTCGTTGTAACTATGTATAATAATGCCTTTTTTTCGAAAGTTTTTGAGAAAAGTATATCTATATATTTTAGAAGATCCTTTCATAATAATTATGTACATAAAATTGTATTTATTAGTTTATAATTTTATAGATTCTTTTATTATTTTATAGATTTCGATAGCTCATATTCATGCTTTGGAATAGTTTAGGCCTTAGGCTGTAATACTTAAAATACTAGTTCCAATTATCACTTATGACGTTCCCTATGCTCCAACATGATGGATGTAAGTATATCCAATTAATGATGATCTCGCGCTTTCGTCATTTTTCGCGGAATCTGTTTATAGTAAGTATTCGAACGCTATCAACAGACAACACCCACTCTGTCCTGTCTTCGCTTAGCAACACACAATAATTCAATGGGTGCGAGATTAAAAAAAACTTATTATCATCGGCCGAACTCGGAATCATCTCATGATTACTCAACTTTAATAACAACTTTAAAAAGTTAATATTTTTTAAAATATTAATTAAAATAATTACATAAGTACTTATTCAGTCTCACTAAACATAATTTTTGAAAATCCTGTCATTAAAATGGGCAAAATAAATAAAATATATTTTTTGGAATAGCTACACAGTGGATATCATGTCGCAGAGCCTTAATTATTAAACAAGTTAGATTTTTAGAAATAATTTAATCCGTGTCTAAATCACATCCATTGTTAATTAATAAACATGAGTAAATATGCAAGAATAAATAAAAGTCGCAAAGCAAAAATAAATAAAAAAAAACTTCAAAGAAAAACAACCTTTTTTTCATTGCAGCTATAAAACAATTTGAGTAATCGCTTGCCCATAGAAATAGTGCACTACGCACCTAGGGCAGGAAATCAACAAACATATTGTGATCTGAGGCTTTCTTATTTACTGCCCATGGTGCGTATACTGTTTTTCTCATCGACGGAGGCGGAAAACGGCAACATCGGTAAGCGCAGCGGGAAGAAGTTAACGTTTACCCGGAGGTGAGAAAATATTATTGACCACCGCTATTTTGTCATGGAAACTAAACAAAAAGTTGGATGAAGTATGTAAATATATAACAACATTCTTAATATTATAAATATGCTCATAGCACATGTGTGTAAATATTTTGCATGAATAGCAACAGATAAAACAACTGCATCAGCAACAAACATAATATCAAGTAGCACTTCGCTTAGCAGAGTTCAGAGTGGGTGTTGTTTATAACTGACGGATCTAGGAGTAGGTAATAAAATATTAGCAAATGATTCTGATTATACTAATGCTATTTAGGAACACACGATTCAAACCTTGGTGGTTATAATATTATATTTTTTATCGTCTTATCGTATTACTTTTTCCGTCCTTTTCAGAGTTTTTAAGTTAATTTTATTCTTAACTTGGTACCTGAAAAATTGCCATAAACTATTCCTGGTAGCGAAGACAAACACTGCCATGGTCCATGGAAGCACGAAAGTCGTTTTGATGTTAAATAGCTTTGTAATGGGCAGGGCCGGATCTACATTAGGGCTTTTTGGGCCTCAGTCCAGAGCCCCGCGAGTTCAAGGGGTTCCAGCTAAGTGAAGACCAAAAATAAATTCTAATGCCAAATAATCCATAATTTTATTAAATCAAACAGATCGTGAGGGCAGCCCTGCGAATCCTACCATAAATGGATTTGCCATTCATACAGGTGTTGGTTCTTCGAACTGACTCTAGGTGTTATTCTAAGTAGTATTAGCCCAGGGCCCCCTAAACTCTTGATCCGGCCCTGATAATGGGAGATCTATAATTATTTTATGTCTACTAGTTCCAGTGTGGCGGAGACCGGGTCGATGCACTTTGCGGGTTTGGGATTATTTCGGGCACAGTCCTAGTATAGTCGGGGAATGAAACTAACTCGGCCTTTCGCGATTGTCGTGTGCTCATGTAAACACACTAGTGTTCATAGGAATCGTATCTGCTACTGTTTTGGCCTTTTTAGTTGAAATTCCAAGTTTTCAATTAAAGTGAAGTACTAGTACAAATACTAATTTAATACGATGCACTACCTTTTACCTTTAAAGTAATATGTCGTATTAAATTCTGTTTTGTATTCCTATCTTGAAGTTTGAACAATCAAAGTATTGATCGTCTCTACCATTAATATCAGATACTTAGTTGTTTTCTTATAATATAAAACTTACTTGGCCAAGATCGATCGTCAGATTAACTTCGTTGTACTTCATCCCCCTGGATAAAGGCGGACTTTGCCACCAGGTCTCCATGCCATCCACGGCATATTCCGGAGGGTGCTTCTTGGATTCGCTTGTTGCGTCGCAGATATCGCAAACCTAAAATATAAATAAGTAATATTTTATTAACATAACAGAAGTGTGAAAATGTAAAATGTAAAACGTAAGACTATTTTTTTACAAATAATGTAAATAATGTTTTAATGATCAATATTATGATGTACTTATTCAGGCATATTTCTGTTTTTTTAATAAGTAATACTTAAACTATAATTTTATAAATTAAGATGAAATTATAATTTTATTAATTACAAATTAAAAAAAAATCATTCAAAGGTTTATTCATATCAAATATTATATTGTTAAACAAAAAGAAACACATTAAATTACATTCAAGTACGTGGCAACAATTTTGAAAGCGATCAATAAATCCCATTCATATCTTATATCTTTAAACGAGCAATTCTTGTATATATATATATATATATATATATATATATATATATATATATATATATATATATATGTATATATTGAAATCTCGGAATCGGCTCCAACGATTTTCATGAAATTTAGTATATAGGGGGTTTCGAGGGCCATAAATCGATCTACCTAGGAATAATTTCTAGAAAATGCCATTTTCATCGGATACCGAGCAAAGCTCGGTCAAACAGCTACTTTTTTAAATGAGCATATATTATATGCGACCGAAATACCATCAGCATTCATTGTGAATTTGTGAGCGGTCGAAAACAAAAGATTGTTGAGATGCGCTAACGCATTTGGCTAACACATGCCCATAAAAACTTAACAGGACCAGTCGAAATTCACAGAAAGGTAGAACGACCTTAAATTACAGCCTCGAGGGAGCAATTTGTTAGACAATCAGTTTTAAAATTCCGGTTGATTTACTTTTTTTAAATTTTTTAGGCGAATCTAAAATTGCTTTTACCGTTTGTGTTGTTTAAATATTATAATCTTTAAATACTTGGTTGTATAGACATTTTAAAGGAAAAATAAAATTAATTTTTCTAGTATTTTCATTCATAACCATTCTGACTGGAATGCAACGATTTGCATTCCGATGCATTCCAGTGTCCGTTAACATTATTCCACCAGCTGGGTTGGAATAACGTAAACCGGTTAAACGAAACATTTTAATTTTTTAACTAAAGTTTCAAATATTAATAGTAACAGTTATGGATTTTTAATGAGGAAAGTGGAGTCGCCCAACTGTGAGGAATGTGGTGTGCGGGATGATATCTACCACCGCTTGATGGAGTGTTCCCGGGACGCAAACTTAAGTGTGGGCGACTAACCCTAAAGTGTCGATTTTATAATTCATTTTTATACTTGAAAATAAGCCCCGAATTGTTTCATTTTCTAAAATTAGATACTACATTATATTTCCAAGAATTCGATCTGAGCAAAAACACGATATCTTAAAATTTTCTCGATAGAAAAAAATCACAAAGATGCATCTAATTTTCACGAATTTTTCATTTATTGCCATAACCGTGCATTGAACTAAGTTAATATTTTAACACATTGTATAAAATTCTATCATTGTGACATCGACCTAGCGGATTTTTAAAATGTTGTATATTTATCGAGTTATTGAGAAAAAACTAATTTGGCGATGAAACCGCGTCGTTCTGTTTCACCTGGCATATGAAAGATGTATATGAGTATGAAGAGCGAAGGACGATGTTTGATTTTTGGGGTTAGTCGCCCTCTTAAGGGAAAAGCTGATTTTTGATTTTAAATTAATTAAATGTAATATTGGCATATTTCATAGTATTTTAGCAGAGCATTATTCTGATGCTGCTAGAATGCTATATAATTTTAACTGTAATTCGGAATAATTATAATTTTTTTTATTTAAGCATACGATGGGATTGACATCGTCTTTCTGTACAAAATTCCCTTTTAAAAAAAGATAAAAAATATTAGTAACAAGTGGACAAATTGTGACACCGGACGTTATGCCGATAAGAGAGGTATAACGACCCACTACGAGTGCTCAAAATTATCTCGTGACCCGCGAACCCTTTATCGTGAAACACTGCTGAATGAATAGTTTAACATTATTACACCATATTATACCTACCATTATCTTCATCCTAGTTTAATTATATCAAGGTATATCGTGTGTCAGTTGTTCTGTTATTTAGTCTGTCATTAGAAGAGCTTAGTTTTCGAAACCTGAGACTTTAGTTTATTCACTAGGTACTCTACTTTGATGATTCTCAAAGTAGGGTAGTGGCTTCTCGTTATTATCTTCATTATAATTATAGTACCTGGACGACCGAGCTTTGCTCGGTATAGCAAAAACACTAATTGCCTTCGTGTAACTTAATAACGCCATCTGCTGGTCTCACAAAGTAGTATTATCATTCGCCAATAGATGTCAGGAAGAGTCATATTTTTCAGTTTATCGATTATCGATAAAACACGAATAAAAAGACATTTTCTGATAATGATTCCTAGCTAGATCGATTATTTATCGCCCGCCAAAACCCCTATATACTAAATTTCATGAAAATCGTTGGAGCCGATTCCGAGATTCCAATTATATATATATATATATATATATATATATATATATATATATATATATATATATATATATATATATATATATATATATATATATATATATATATATATATATATATATATATATATATATATATATATATATATATATATATATATATATATATATATATATATATATATATATATATATATATATATATATATATATATATATATATATATAATTTCCGGTGTAGGGCCTAGGGGGAATATAGGCCAACACGGTACACTCGAACTCCTTTATTTTAGAGCGCCTTCTGTTGTCAACTTGTCACATAATTAGAAATGCAGTAGGAATTCTATAAGATAAGATAGATTGATTATTATCATACCAAGTGATAATATTATTAAACATAATATTCTAACGTATTAAAAACTATAAACAAAAACATAATAAGTATGATTAGTTCTATGTTACAATGAAGTAAAAAATAAAACGCCATCTTTGTCATATATTAGAACTAAAAATATGTTCACTGCATCGATTTCTGGATTTTTTACAACATTATACATAAAATATATTTAAGATTTTTGAAATATTATTATGATATTTAATACATATCCAAGACCCAGAAACATTGAAAACTTTTTGTTCCGCCTGCGGGACTCGAACCCAGGACCCCCCGGAAGAGCGCTGACCACGCGCTTAACCACATGAGCTACGGAGCCATCGGCAATAAAAACGACATCTGCTGTCACAATATGTAAGAACTACAATGCGAATTAATTTTCATCGATATTTTCATGGAAATAAAATATTTTCCCACATCAAAATGTAGCCTATGTCCTTTCTCAGGCTCTAGAATAGCTGTGTACAAAATTTCATTGCAATCGGTTCAGTAGTTTTGGCGTGAAAGCGAGACAGACAGACAGACAGAGATACTTTCGCATTTATAATATTAGTATAGAAGTATAGATTAAAATATAACGATAGTGGGCGTCACCAAGCGGGGGTGCGTGTGCGGGAGGAAGACAATCTGTGCAGTGTGCACTATATGCATCCCTTCGGATAATGACTGCGTCCGCGTCGTCGATGTCAGTGTTGGAGTCTGTGAATTGACCTGGGAATCATTTTGCTGACCGAGTCTTTCCTGGGTAGGCTTTTTGCAGCCGTAACCGACATCCACGCGGGCGGAGCCGCGGGCGACCGCTAGTAATAATATTATGTACAACTCTAAGACAACGAGCTATAAGTAATATAGCCTTGTGGTCTCATAGGTAACTAAAAAGGGTAAAATTATTATTTTTTAACAAAAAATTAAAACCGACTTCCAAGGTAAAAACAAAAGTAATATTCTTAAACATAATCTAAAAAGAATCAAATAATTCTTATTCCTTATTATAGTGCCGTCTTCAGACTTCGCCTAAACCTCAACTATTTCTGTACTCAATCTTAATGCTTTTGAAGTCGGTACCAGCTTACTATAGCGTAAGTTCTATGTCAAGGATCTCAGAACTTTTCCGGGCTGGTAGCGACTTCAAAAGTACGAAGGTTGAGTACAGAAATAGTTGAGGTTTAGGCGAAGTCTGAAGACGGCACTATAATAAGGAATAAGAATTATTTGATTCTTTTTAGATTATGTTTAAGAATATTACTTTTGTTTTTACCTTGGAAGTCGGTTTTAATTTTTTGTTAATTGGTTAAAGTTTCGTTTGACTTCAAAGAATCTATATCACGTGTTTATTTTTAGCCATACCTAATTTATATTTAAAGGTGACCCTTCGCCCATTACAGAGAAACAGAGAAAGGAGACCATTTGTATTATATTCCTATTTTTTTAATAAAACTTTTTATTTTGTACATCATTCATACGTGGGCCTTTTTTCGTGTTTTCGCGTTGTGGAACTACTCACTCATAGTTTCCAAATTGTTATTGTTTTCTATGTTTGTGCGGTTTTTTTCGAATCTAACAAAGAATACTGAGTAACCACTAATAACAATAGTAAGAAAGTAACTTCAATTTCATTTTCTACCTGATGCCCTTTTGTTTAGCTCTTGCTATACAGATAGCAGCTGTTTCAATGCAAAGTTGTCTTTACTCTTTATAATAAATAGGTACATTAGAATGAAAGAGTAGTTCGTCAGGTTCTAAATACTATTATGACAGTTCATTTGTGTATCGTCTTATTTTTTTAATATTTTGACTTTCGAGTGATTCTGTCGTCATCCAAATGTCTGTTGCACTCAAATACTAAAGCTTAAGATGCTCTTTAAATAGGTGATTTCGCGGTGATTCAAAATAACAATTACCTAATTTTAAAGTTTTTAACCAGCAGTTGTGCTCGTTATCACTCTGGTACCCAGTTCACAGGACGCGGGAGATAAGTGCTATCAGCCTCTGGTACACTTCTGGAAGCACGTCAACTGTTTTTGTAATATAATATCTATTATTATTTAAATAGACAAGATTATTATTTTCATATGCAAAGTACGTATCATTAATTTTCGAAAATATACTCAACTTTTAAATTGAATATACTGGGGCTTTCTAAAAGAGGACAAAGTTAAGGTTCACAATATTCTATACGTGAGGGGTTTCCTATTTTTTCTTATTGATCAGGAAATACCAAGTTCAGACATGACTTTAAAACAAATGTTTTACTTCTGTATTATTCTCATTTTCCAATATTCAGATGCTAGGTAATTCACATTCTTTATAATATATTTTGATTTTACTACGAAACATGGAAGCCACATGTGTCTCTGAAATAGTCGCACATCTGGTTTTTGTTATCTACTCTATTATGTTAAGCTCAGTAATTTACACACACTGTCTAAATCTGGGAGAGCTTTTATAAGATAACTGACTACGTGACAAATATGCTGTTCTATTGTTTTGCTCTGATGCAACGTTTTCAAACTGAATGAGTCTTTATTTTTAATGGGAAAATTTGATATCCTCCTCACTCTTGTAACACTTTAATTTTCTCAATAAAATTAATTCATATTATATGAATTAACTAGCTGTCCCGGTAAACCGGTTGTTTTGCCATATAAATAATTTTTGGTATGAAAAATAGATGTTGGCCGATTCTCAGACCTACTCAATATGCTCACAAAATTTCATGAGAATCGGTCAAGCCGTTTCGGAGGAGTATGGCAACGAAAACTGTGACACGAGAATTTTATATATTAGATGTTAGAATTAGATGACGCTCCCGATTTGTTGATATTCATAATATTGGATTTCATAACTATTATTTACTTGCTAAAATCACAACACAGCATATTTACTAGTATTATTAGATATCATTTAATCTTTATGTTAGGTCACAAATTATAAAACTTAGTTCTTCTGCCTTGTGGTGTATGTTTGTCAAATGTTAAACATTTGACAAACATACACCACAATTCACCATTAACAATAATTGCAAATTTTAAAATCAAAATTATCAGGACAGAGCTCTATAGCTTTGGTTTGTCCTATCCATTCTTTGCGTTTCGTCCCATTTATAACTGCATATTCCAAATTTTAGATGATATCAAAATATTTGACTAGCTCGAGGATTACGTTAAAAACTAAAAAAAGATAATTAGAATAATATTTTAAAATAATACTTGTAAATGGACAAGTAGAACAAAAAACATAATAATAATATCATTATTAAATAAATAATTGCTTTAAAATGTCATCAATTTATTATTATTTTTCTTGGTTATAGGCTGTAATACATAGCGTATTACAATAGTTGCATGATTACACATAGATTTGTAATAATATAGTTAAATTAAAATACTTTAATCGTAAATCTTACTACGTACAAGATATATTCTATTTAGAATTAAATAGAATATATTTTACTATCGCAACAAGGAACGTTTATCAATAAATCAAATAGTCCAAGTTAATTAAAGTAAAGTAATGTTTGTTATGGTAAATCACCTGTCCTTGGATGACGTGTTCATCGTGGTCCGCATTGGCCCCGGCGAGCTTGCAATACAACTCCGGTCCTTCGTCTCCACATGTCGCCGTTGCCGTTATTTTTTTCCCTAGCGCCAAGTTAAAGTATGGTGGAGTGAGCACCTCTGCGCCCACGGCGCTGATAAACAAAAGCAGCGCGACAATTCGCGCCATGTTGAGCGCGCGGCAGTTGCCCGCTGAATGACGTTCGCTCCGAGATAGCCGACGGTTTCGGGAAGGGTAGCGATTATATTATATTAAAATTCAGAGAAACAGAGCTGCCCGACCTGTTTGTATGCATATTGCATACAGACTGCTGCCTTACAAAAAACTAGATATTGTTTTGACGACTATGATTTGTGTGTTTAGAATCAAATAGTTTTTGTAGATTTTTGTGTATTTTACAAAAGTGCTGATTACAGTTACTAATGTTTTTAACTTTTTATACGTAACATAATATTAATATGTACTTATATTAAATAGGTTTTATCTTTGTCATTTAAAAATGTGCATAATAATATTAGGTCCTTACCTACGAGTAATAAAAACTAGTCCTTACATAATATTATGAAATTGGCGTTTTGATGTACAGGCAATGTACAGGCCTCAAACTTTGATCTCAAATATTATCTCCTCTTTCGTTAAGAATTCCAAATTCAAATTTATATATTCATTTATTTAGTACATTTGAGTTTCCAAAACAGTCATTCATTTGTTTTTTCTTGATATTTTATTCTTTGGAGTCGTTCATATCCTCGCACAATGGAAAAATTGAAATATCGCTTTATTTACGAATATGAGTTCTACCGTGGCACGAGTGCTGCAGGAACTAACCTCATGAATTGAGTGAAGCAAACCAGAAAACATGCGTCGACTGCTGCGTTACATTGCTCAACCGACACAATAATGAAGGGATTTTAAATCGGATCATTACTTGTGATGAAAAATGGATCCTTCTGTCCCCTGGAGAATCAGCCAAATCCTGCCCTAAGTGAAAATTAACTCAGAAAAAGTTACTTGTGAGTGTTTGGTGGACTAGTGTCGGTGTCGTTCACTACAGCTTTCTAAAATCTGGACAAACGGTTAAGTCAGCAACTGCAAACCATGATGGAAGAACTAGCTGCTAAACAACCAAGGCTGGTCAATCGCTCGAGGCCACTGCTGCTTCAGGACAACGCTAGACCACATACTGCACAACAGACGGCCGCAAAACTGGAGGAGCTGCAATTCGAATGTCTGCGACATCCACCGTAATACCCGGACTTTGCTCCAACAGACTACCATTTTTTTCGGAATTTGGATAACTTCCTACAAGGAAAAAAAATTAAGTCCAAACCGCATTCAAAGGATTTATTGACTCTCGTCCCTCCGTTTTTTTTAGTAAAGGGATCAACGAACTACCCTTAAGATGGCAAAAATGCATCGATAACAATGTTACATACTTTGATTATTTATAGGTTATACTGAATCTGATGGCAATTTTTGACAGCAGATTTTCAAAAAATATACTTGATCATTGGATTAATTTTTAAATTTGCATTTGCACACACAGGATCAGGCGCTACAAGAAAAAAAAGATCAAAATGTTTTATTCCAATTACCCTGGTATTGCTATATTCAATTTATTTTCTCACTTTTTACCATCAGATTCTGGTAGACCTATAATTAAATACAGTGTATAAGCGTAAACACCGTTATCCTTGAAACCATCATGGGTATGAAGACGGATTTTTGAGTTCCCAGCATTGTTCTCATAGAAAAAGTTGTTCATTTTGACGAGCTCATTTGATGGTTTCAAGGATAACGGTGTTTACACTAACATCTTGTATATTATACAAAAAAAATCGACTTTATATTCCTCCCATACAAAACGCCAATTTCATAATTATGTAAGGACCTAATATATAATATCATTAAAAGTTATTCTCAGTGAAGCGGAATAAAACACAATATATATTTTTAATAAATAAAATTTAATGTTTGATGAAACACATAATCATTTTTATAAAATCAGGAACGTTATAAATAGATAAATAATTTTTATACTTTACTTATATAACGTTCATAAATAATTAAATTAGTGCAACAGATTTTGCTAAAACAATAGCTATTCATAAATCCTCGACTTTTTAATAATACTAATACTAAATAATATTTTTTAAAATATTTTTTTACAATGAGTATTGATATTTATGACCGCCTTCGTTAGACTTGCTATCTTTAGGATTTTTATTTTCATTGACACTTTCAACACTGTTTTGTCTTCTGAGTGATTTCAAATCACAAGACTTTTGTACGCGCTTCAAATTTGTTTTTTCTTGTGATTCGTCTACAATCTTTGATAGTTGTCTCTCGAAGCAGTCTCTTTTATTTTTTTGTTTTGAACCTGGCGTCAGTTTATCTGATTCTTTGAATGTTTGCAGTATTTCATCATCACTTTCAGTTGTGCTTATGGTAATAACTGGTATCACCGATCCTATAGAATCTGACTGTTTTGACTGATTACTAGATTCAGAACTTTGTTTTCTATTTGAAATTTTTCGAATTTTGTGAGTTGGTTTTTCTACTGTCTCATTGTTAGTAGGTAAATTGTCTTTGATAAGTTCTCTTTCGGTAGATGTTATAGAAGATTTCTCATATTTTGTCTGCCTTATATTAGTATCGTCACTTACATTGTAACTTGATTTATCTCTATAAGAATATTCATCTTTTATAATTCCTATTTCCTTTGCTTTTAAGATTTCTTTTGGGAGACTTTCATGAAAATCTGTGTCAGTTTCTTCTTCAGCGCTCGGATTTTTATCAAAATTACTTATTTTATCTCTTTTGTCCCAAGCCATGTTGACAATTTTTTCAAATATTCCTAAAATTTAAATGTAATTAAAATTACCGAACTACAAATGACAAAAATGTACTTTGCTATGTTCTGAATACTTTTCATCGGACATTCTTTCGTTTCTTTTTAGGATAAGATAAGATAAATATTCCTTATTTCTCAAGTATTATGGTTATTATTTTGAATGATTAAGTGTAAAATTTCAATATTATAACAAGTGTAACAATTTTATATAATGCTCGATATAATAAACTTTCAAATCTCCTTCAAGCGTATTAAGCCAAAACAAAGACCTTTAAAACTATATTATGTCAATGAGCCAAAATAATTAATTGTTATTATTATAATATCAAAGAAGTTGGTTATTCGAAATTATTACGATACACTATTTTATTTTTCAATTACAATATTTTGTATACCTCTCTTTTTAAATGTTTTTTTTGAGTCTTTCATGTCTTCATCACCGCCGGGTTTCTTGTCGTCTGAGTCAATGGATTTACTGATAGGTAAAGCTGGTAAAGCTTTTTTCCATCTAGCAAATGGTGTGTTATCTATCGATGAAGATCCACCTCGTCGCCTAGTATCAGCTAATTGAAACATTTTTCTTCGTTCTTCAGTTCTCTCTCTTCGTAATTGAATCTGTATTTAAACGAAAATTCAAACATTAAAAAATGATGCATATGACATAATTATAGGTAATATATTAAGTTAAAGGTTATTATTCATAAATCATTACATTAACTCAATATAAGAAATCACCTTTAAATCGTTGTTTGCTTCTCTGAGTGAATTTGTAAGAGATGTAAGATAGTAAATTATTAAAATAAGTAAAACAAGCATTGGAATGACTATTGCTGGTGACGTGATATATTCCAGTGAAAAATTTAATGTTTTAGGAAGAACCTTGTAAATATTGCTTGTTAAAATTTTATAAATTTTGTCATATTCAGAAAATGGACCGCAGTGCCATGAAGGCTTGACCCAAACAATTGCGTAACCAACTGGTAAAACACAAAGAAACAGCATGGTTAAAAGCAAAGCTAGGTAAAAATTATTGCTTTTAGATACTCTGAATACAACTTCGTGTGGAACGTTGCACGTCATTACAGCCCAAGATCTGAGATACATCATCATCATTAATTTTACAACATTTAATAAAACAAGGCCTGGCGAGAAAAACATTCCCATCCAGACCATCCCTTGATTATTAATAAGATGCAAAATATTTTCAGCTATTTTAAAGTCTCCGTATTGTGGACATTTTTTTTCTAAATCCCAACACCAACAGCGGTTCATATGCCTCACGAATAAGGCTCTGAAAAAATCCATAAAGAGAGTTCCCAGGACTACGAATACCTGTAAAGAGAAAATGAGTTTATTGCATATCATATCAATGAGATAATTTTTTTATATTAATTACTGCTAAACTTACCAAATCCATCATGGTTAATTTAACTAACTCTTGGCCAAACATTGTTTCCCAGCATAACTTAAGCAGTTTTTTTTTAGTTTCAAGAGTTAAGTTGTAGATTTTACGGTCTTTGTCAATCTGAACAGTATCTACCATTGTTACATTGGTTACGTTGGATTTAGAAAACATATTTTGTACACATTTCCTTAAATAGCATCTAACTCTAGTTACTACACAATCAGAAATTAATATAACTTGAGTAATACTTTTGCTATCACAATTTAGTGAACAGTTAAAGTGTGCCTTTGGGCAGAATCTTTCGATTTTTGGGGTACTGTTGGACAAAATGTCGGTACTCGACTCTGTATTACTCATATCAGTATTAGTTGTATAATAATAACTATCTGTCACTGTGAATGTAGATAATTTGGTCGTATTTGTTAAATATTTCTGTTCATCTGTAGTTGTTTCTGAATCATAATATGTTGAGGTGTAAGTACTTGGGGTTAAACTCTCAGAAGAGTCATAAATATAGTCACTGACAGTTTCATCTGATTGTGTACTAGGAGCTGAACTCTCAGAAAAGTTATTTAAGAAACTGTCTGTTTTATCTAATGGGGAACTAGGGCTTGTCTCAGAAAAGTTATTAAAGTCGCTGACAGTTTCATCTGACTGGGTCGTTAATTGAGTATTTGGTAAATCGGAATTGGAATAATAATTTGTGGAATATGTAACTTCTTGTGTTGTTATAGTTTCAGAAGTTGATGATTCGTCGCTATTCGTTGAAAGTGATGCTGAGCCAAAGTCCCCATAAGTCGAATAAAATGTGTCATTTAAATCATAATCTTCAGTTTCTGATGAAGTGGTCTCAGCGGAATAATTTACAGCACTTAATTTTCTAATCCTTTCAATTTCTTTTAGAAATGACTCGTCTTGATTAAAATTATTTGACTGATATTGTATTAAACTGTCAGCATGTAGGTAATCAAATGGTGTTTTTTGATGATTTTGCTTGATAAAACTTTTTAACTCATCGCTTTCATATGTACTAATATCTGTCAATTCAGTGGTTTGTGGGGTTGTAAAATCATTTACTTCTAAATTATCAGGATCATAATAAGGAGGCTTATTGACACTACAGTAAGCTCCCATATCACAAGGTATGCATGGGATCAGCTCTTCAATACAATATTCGGAATTTATTTGCACTTTCTTGAGCACAGACTCATTAATATCAAGTACAGCTTCAGATATTGGAGTAGCGTTCAAAGATAAAGTTGGTTGTAATGAACCAAGCTCTTTGCTCATGCCATCGATTTTGCTAAATAATGCAAATATTAATGAATAAAGATTTAGTAAATTAAGGAGCATAATCCTGAAAACATAAAATAGGTTTGTTACTTGAGATATGTTATTTATTGACCAGTTCTTTTAACTGTAATTACCTATGTAATTACCTTGCCAGTTGAAACCTGAGTTGCTTTCTGGGATGGTAATGTTCAAGTAGTCCAAGGAATTCAAAAATAAAGGGAAAAGTAATGGAAATTCCGGTTACAACTATTGTTGTTTCATTCTCACGCCACCAGCTCCGAGGTTTGAGCTTATCATCAGATCGGGAAACAACGTGTACCACTGCATATGCCGACACAGCAAGAAGAATTAAAACACATAAGTTTACTATTATTCTTTGTGATAAAATCCGCCAGCTGAAACATAAAATAAAACATAATTTTCGGTTAATGTAATCCACCTCGTAAGTGAAAATTAATAAATTATACAACACTCTCTAGATTTTCTTTTTTTCTCAGCTTCCTCAAGTAAAGCTTCTTTAAATCCTAGGATAACGGACGCGATACGATTGTGGGCTGTCTCGGCATTTCCTATCATAAAATCCCATCCCGTGAAGAGTTTCCATGAAAAGATACACTCGTCTTCTTTTTCGGATAATTTTGACATGCGAGAGTTCTCTGCCATTCTAAAATGCAAAAAGTAGTATAATTAATTTAAAGTGATTGTTTAATCGTGTTATTACACTATGACTTGCTTAACATTAGGTGTGATGAAAACGGGAAGACGTACGAAAAATAAACTTACTTTCTTAATATGGCGACAAAACTATAAATATACACGACCAAGCCAGTAAGGAAGTATGCTACAGGCATCCTATACTGTGGCCGCTCCACGTTGCTGTAATAGCCGTAAAATATTAGGGAGTATTTAAGGACTCCTTCAAACTCCCACAAAGTTAATAGATTTGTCGCGTTCTGTTTTTCGTCGTCCAATATAATTTTCCTTTCGCCGTCTTGTTCTGGGTTTGCTGTTAAATACTGTAAAATGTAATTAATAACTATTTCTGTTATGAATAATGTCTATATTTTATTGAAAAGGAATATACTTACCTCAGGTATTATAACAAAAACGAGAAGTATGAAGGCAATCACTAGGTTGACCCAAAAAAGCCATCTTAGAAACGTAAAGTAGGATGCCACTACTGAGCCAAAGTGCGATTCGATCTCTTTAATTCGTAACTCCCAAGGTATCAATAAATTAGATGTGTTTGCTGCTTCACGTTTTATTTGTTGCCATTTCTGAAACGAAATGGTTTTAAAATAATTGAATATATTAAAATTCGGGACACAAGTATGTAAGTTACATAATATAAATCAAACTAGAAAATAAATATGAAACTCACAGTTGTAACAAGTATGGTGAAGCGAGCGTAGATGTCTCTGGTGTTTTTAGACTGTGCCAGCCTTTCCTGCAGTTTCCCTTCATGTTGTTTAATATAATTTTTTGCCTTAAACAGTAATAGTAGTTATTAAATACGAATAGCCTTCAGATTTATAAGTTTTTTTTATATTTATTTTACCTGGTGTACTAATTTTAATTTTCTTCTCATCTCTAAAGGCATAAGCTTCACTGATCCCAGCACTTCCTTGTGCAATCCAATATTTTTAAAGATCTGCTCCTGACTCAGATTAGGTTGCTCCTCAATTGAAATAGCTGTACTGTGGTTTAAAATAAATTAAAATAATCCTTTGAAATTTTTAAGTTATCACTAATCCTTCCTTACAAGAAAGTTTGGAGCTTAAAGTGTTGATCATCTTTGTTGAGTGTGTAAGCGTTGTTTGAGAGATTACAAAATGTAGTAAAATTGAAAAATGATTGAAATAGCCATTAAATGAACATTCGTAATTCTTAAGCTGAAACTTACTCTCCGGAGCTTGTAGTAAATACAGAGGAGCGTCTTCGTGATATACTTTCATCGGGCAGAAATGGTGAAGAGGATCTTCTAGCTCTGCCCTTGCGCGAACGACGAACACTCGCGCGTCGTTGTCGTATGACCGCATTCAGACTCTTAGAATAATCTTCATCATCGGTTCCATCTAGGTAAATATTAATTGTTGATCATATTGAATGTGTTCCTTGTAACACATAAACGGTAGGTTTTTAGGAACAATTCACATACTTTCTCTGTTTATATGCATTTAACCAGTTTATCATATTTTGTGAATTGCAAAACAACTGAAGTAATTAAATTGCATTGCATTAAGAGAAAACAAGGCTCAGTAAATCATGATTTAATGAGAGGGAGAGACGGTTTAATAGAACCAAATAAGATACACATTATAAACTAGCGCATTCGCTAAGCCAAATAATCAATAGCCTATCATTTAAATATTTGCAATATCGCAATAAGATTTCAAGGATGCAAAAAGAAAATAATTGGAATAAATTAATTACCATCACCAGTGGGTGAGAAGTTGACTTCATTACTGATGGGAGTGTCAGAAGGCAATTGGAAAAGGTTGACTCCGGATGAAGTCATACTGCCAGGATCCGCCCAAGTCACAGAAAGCCGATCCACAGACGGCTGCGGTGAAGATATGGGACGATCACAGGAAACCTTTGAGTTGGACATATTTGTTAACGAATAATTGTTTTATTGCAAAAGTTACTTAACTTAATTCTTATTGGCTAGGTGACTACTTTACATTAATCAAACCTATGTCCTCTAACCTGCCTACCGAACGTAGTTTTAACGACTCTCGTTTAATTGAATGAGTTTTCGCAGGGGTTTGTTAACGGAATGTTATTTATTGGTCGTTATTATAATAATTGTTACGTGTGCTTTATAAAACATGTAATCTGAATACCTTTTAGATATGCCTAATTAATTTAATGGCGTGTGGTTAGTTAGCTTTCTGTTGAAATATTAATTACTAAATGTGACAAACTTAATAACGAGTACCTACGTTTTGTTATTGATCATCCTCGTAATATCCACGTCATTTTTAAAATAATGTTGATGTTGCGTAACAACTTCATGCCTCTACATTTTACCTGTATGCATTTGCAGGATTTTTAAAAAAAGTACGTACTGATGCTTTTTGAACAAGGTTTTTATCATTGCTTAGGTTATGTTTTATTGACGGTTTTTGCAATACTTACAATGGTTCATGTGATGATATAGATTTAGTTCACTAACGCGAAATGCGACTATTATATTTATCAAGTTTTTGACTCTTGGAAGTTTGAAAAGTATAAAGTACTAGATGTTTCGCGCGGCTTCGCCCGCGTAGCTTAGAAATTTCACGGAAACCGTACATTTTTTCGCAAAAAATTGCCGGGACATAAGCTTTCACGTGGTTTATTCTTCATGTGTGTCAAATAACATAAAAGTTTCTCCAGTTATAGTTCTGAAGATAATAATTTAAGCAATTTCAAATAATTTCCCCCGTTTTTTCCACATTTTCCTATACTTATTCGCTCCTATTAGTCTTAGCGTGATAAAATATAGCCTATAGCCTGCCTCGATAAATGGGCTATCTAACACTGAAATATTTTTTCTAATCGGAGTTCGGACCATTAATTCCTGAGATAAGCGCGTTCAAACAAACAAACAAATACTTCCGCTTTATAATATTAGGTAAGTATAGATAAAATAAAACAAAATCTAACTAGCAGATAGAAACGGAATCACTTATTCAAATCATTCAAATTACAATTTTAATCCACTTTGTGATTTGTACCTACTACGGGAAGTAATGTGCCAATATGTCATCAAGGCACCGTCATATAAATAAAATAAAGTTAAAAAATATTTTTTAACTTGGAATGGATTAGATTTAGATATCGGTTTCCTTTTTATTTATTATTTGAAAAGAAATGCTAAGCATCGTTTTTATTTTATTTTGAATTTAAACTACTGTAATGTTATTCAAGGGTTACTTTCAAGGATTATTAGTTACCAAAAGTGCTTTATAGTAACGGATGAAATTGAGTGTATTCAACTATAAACTGACCTAACCACTGACTTGTCACAGAAGAGCACTATTCGATGAGACGTCGACACCTGAACTGTGGCTGAACGAGACCACGAGACCACTGGGCTAGGTTGGTCGAAAGCAATGCAATTAATTAAACGATTTATTGCCTCCACTATTAAGCATGGTGGATTTTCCTTTTTGTGTTTTCCTCTAATCTTACAAAAATGAGGGAGTGTTAAGTATCATTTTAACCTAAATCAAGCATATATTTAGTTCATTGGCTTTGGCAACATTTATGGAATGTGTAAATATGTGATAACCACGAAACAGTTTGTTATGCCTAGATTCTAGAACCATTTTTAAGATACTTATTCTTAATTTTTGACCTCGATTCTTACTACCATAATAATGGAACACTTCATGCCACAAATAGTATAAAGGGTAACTATTCATCTTTTATAATATTATAATGGATCGCTGAATGTGTTAGTAAGCGCTAATCTCGAGAACAGCTATACCGATTTCGCTAATTCTTTTTAAGAATATACCTTAAAGTACGAGTAATAATACCTTGAAGTACGAGGATGGTCTTTACAGGGAAAACATTAAAAAATTGCGAGGATGACACGAAAATTTAAGAACACTTTACTACCGCATGAAATTATTTCAAATCTTTAACTTCACAATTTAAACTCCATAAATATGACGGGACAATGTCCGTCGGGCCCGCTAGTCGAATTAATAAAATTATAATTGCTCAGAAAATTATCCATATTCAATATGAACGATCTTCTGACAGAATCCGTTAAACCTATTTATTCAAACTGTGCAAGCACTTTATCCCAATCAAATCCCATACAAGTTTGTTAAATTCGCAGTTCGATAACAACATTTACCAATGTACTGAAGAGTAGTTCTACTTTCGTTGATTCTTGACAAGAAACACAAAAATTAACTGAAACAGTCTTCTGTAAGTATCAAAGTAATTGTATCGGAAACGATTGCACTTATAGCACGACAGAAATCATCTAAGTAATATTATATAACAACGTAGTAATATTTACATAATTCGACACGGTTGTGTATTGGAATCATTTTCAGTTCCACGCCCTGAAATATATCGTGACGATTCGCAATTAGTCTTTTGGCGGCAATGAGTGCTGACCGATCAGTGACTCTTATTAGTAATTTCTGCTAGGGTTGTGAATTTGTAATTACATTTTTCCCTTTTGTCACGAAATGCTGAAAGTATTATTGAGATCTATATAATAATAACAAAATAAATTGTCTATATTCAATATTATAATCCTAAAGTTTATTTACAATTGATCACAGTTTAATCACCTTTAAAATTATTTAACAAAAAGTAAAGACTAATTATTTGAAATTACAAAAGCTACAAAGTAGAGAAGAGATAACAAATTACGATCAATCAAATAAAAATGAAATAATATTTTATCACAATTTACTACGGGAACTGTGTGACCAAAAACATCATGCTTAATTAAAGTACCGTGCTGAAATTCTACACAATACTTATCTTTAATCTAAGTTATGACATGATTTTTTATTTTCATGTTAAAATTATGGATATGTGATAAAATTAATTGTTGTACTTACTAAAAAGTTATTAAAGTATTTGTTATTTTTCTGATTACTTTTTTAAGAGCCTAAAGTTTAAACTATCCCACGCTGATCAAACGCCTCCGCAAGATCTTCCATAACATTATATATCTATATATAATATTATGGAAGATTAATCTTACTATGGTAAAGAAATTTTTCTTATTATCATTCATTATTATAACTGACGTCATGGATCTAAAAGAGTTGTTACTAATTTCTAATAATGGTCCGAATGAAAAAATCCGACACCGAAATACAAAGGTAAATAAAGGCAAATTAGTAACGCGATCCGCAACCCTGGGCCCTCATTCCATTAACAAGCCCTGCCTCCCTCCAGTCCTGTTTTATAGAGCGCGCATAATAATAATTAAGAAGTGATTTTTTACGTACAAAAAGGTCAGCTGTGATCTATAGGCAAATTTATTGTTAATCACTTTCGTTACCCTCTTTTTTTAAAGCTCCGACCAAATAAGTTATGTAGTTATGAGTTTAATCTGTTTTTCTGCTTGTACCTATGTGCCATTTTAACTTCCGATCGAATTAATGTTTTTAATTTATTTTTGTTTAACATTTAAAGTTGTTGAGAGTTTTTAGTAATTGCTGTACGATCGCCAAGCTCTATTTTATGGTAGATAAAGGCTTATTATATGCATAACAAGAGTAGCTTTTACATCAATTAAAATTTAAGCGAGCAAAATAGCAGCAGAAGCTATTTAAAAATGGCATGTATTTAAATCAATATCTGTATATTCCCTTTTCTCGATCAAAATATTTGAAAGTTTCACCAAAAATACTGACTTGCACACTAATTATGCACCCCAAATAATGCGAATTCAGCATACTATTTAAAGTTATTTGCGAAACTGTTTTACTGAACGAATAACTATTATTAAAATAGTATATCTAACAATTCCTTAGTTCAAAAAACATACCACAATTTTTTAAAGGAAAACCATCACCTAAATTACTTTTAGGAATATCATTTATTCTAAATAAAACCCAATTTAATCCGTTATGTTCATATAATTAAGAACACATAAAAATCATCAAGTGCTAACTTAACATGGACTAGACTTTGGCACAGTGAATGGTTACTCAGTTAATAAACAATAATAATAAACAATCGGCAAAGAGCGAGTCGGATTCGCGCACAAAGGGTTCCTTAACGATATATTGCAAAATAATTAAGCCTCCGGCTTAGGAATTGCACTCTAGGGGTTGACAAGCTACTAAAGAAAAAAGCAGAGCTCCTACTTCTGGGTGGTTCACAAAAAATAGCCACGATGGCTAAGGCGGGAGCTACGCTGCGCTACGCTCCCGCCTTAGCCATCTAACCTAACCCAATCAGGTCGTATTGGGCCAACATTGCTATTAATTATTTAAGAATCATTAATAAATTTATTAACCCATAATTTTACAATACAGTAGTGAATTTTGATAATTTTTCTTAATTTTTATTAAGAAACCTTGAATTATATAGTTTTGGAATGATAAAATCTTTCACCATATCTCACCATTTTTACCAAAAATCTTTGTCGCTAACACAGAAATAGATCAAGATATATCTGTGGTCGCTAAAGAGTAAAGAGCGAGCGCAAAGGAGTGAGTGCGGCGTTAGATGAGGAGGGCGGAGGCCCCAACATGTTTTTCAGTAAAACAGAGAAACAAAAAGAAAATAAAGTTAGGTTAAACATATTAAAAAAAAAAAAGGTTAAACATATTTTAGTTGCACGATTTGTCAATTTGTAGACTTGTTTTGATAATAGAAATTTATTTTATTGTGGTGCACCTTTCGATATCGTTTTTAGAAATTCCGTTGTAAGATTGTCCAATTTAGAGTGCAAGTTAGTATTTTTGATAAACAATTTAAATTTTAGTTTTACAAATAATATATCCGATGTATAAACCATATTTTTGGTGTGAATTCGGTCTCCTTTTGTATGATGTTTAAGTTTTTTTTGAAGGACATGTTCAGTTAATCAATAGTTTTTTGATCAGCATTAGTTTTTCTGGTATGCATTTAGTTAATTAGCGGAGTTAAGGTAGTGTGCTGAAAAATTATTCTGATGTGCATTTAATAATATCCCTTTACAAATTACAATACATCAGATTGCTCTATAATATAGATATATGTACGACAGAAAAAGCAAAAGATACACCGCAGTTATATATTTTATAATTTTGCCTCTGTTTCTATTTTTCTCTTCTGGGCGCAAAAAGTTACACACAAACTCACACAAACAGATAATTCTTTCATGAGTGCATGAGTTCCCTGTATAGAGTCTGGTACTTTACCAGTGATACCAAAAAAGAGTTACTTTTTTTTAACTTTTGCATGCTTGCATATACAAATCATAAAAAAATACTCTCCAGGCGCTGCTACATTCACAGTGAACTCTGTTTAAGGGACACATGTAATAGAGTAAATTATTATCACTTAGTTTTATCAGACTAATAGGAAATGTCTAATGAACCTGTGGAGTTAGTTCTGATTTGTCCCGGGGTGGTCGCGTTCTAGGCTCCAGCTTGAGGATACCTCTCTCTTTGCCCTGCCGAATAAAAATATCCATATAAAAAGTACTATCAGAGAAGTTGATTCCTAGGCAGATGGGGGACCTACGTAGTTTGGTCGCGTTATGTCAAACTCACTCACGAATTGATATGATCCGACCAGATCAGTTCCCAGGGAGTTGATCAGACGTTGATCTGTCAACTCCCTGGGAACCAATTTCCTCGATGGTATCTTACATCATCAGTTTAAATAGAAATGTTTGCGTTACACAAGAGAATTTTTATAAGTTCTTGTCGACAGAATAAACAGAAAAGTCTACTTTGTTGAAGAATCATTAAAACAAAAAGTTTAGGATGAAAAAAAAAATGTTGTTTTGTTTTAAACATTCGCTCACTCGGGTAAAATGGAGGGTGTAATATTTTCAAATAGCAGATAAACCTACAATGTCTCAGTCAGACAAGATTAGGTACTTTGCACTATACGACTTGAAGTTTTATCAAATGTATGTATTTGTAAAAGACAAAATTGTGTAAATCGTTTTAATATACGATTATCTCCATCTTCCTGTACCCACCCATACTTGTTCCTGAATTACTGATATAATTAACTGTTTCTATATTATTCGTCTTATTTATTTGTATGTCATAAGCGGATGTTAAATTTTAACTTGCTCAATAAAGTTTTGCCAAACAATCGCGTGCGTGTTATTGTTCCGTACCTATTCGTAGAATCTGTTGTTTATTTTTGAATAAGACATCATGTAAAACTTAACGCATTTTACCTTATTATCCATGGTCGGCAAGTGTTCGCCATCAGCCACTAAGTGTAACTGGTATAATATCCTTTCTGTCGCGTGCTCATACTCTTGTGGCAAAATGTCCTAACGTCGTTTATTTTCATTAATACACATTTATAAAAATTGCGTTGAACGCAAAACTATGCTTATTAATTACTGTTATTCATCAGGCATTTGCGACTAATGTATTAAAGTTTTTTCATGCGTGACTGTTGGTATTTCAGTTACGTTTTCAAATTAATAAAAGCTTTTTCTACACGCTTGTTACTCTATCTTGAATCTTCTATCTGCATTCTGCCCCCTTTAAATAAACTTTTAAAGTGGTAGGTATCTCAGAAAAATTTAATAAGACCTTCTTAGAAGCTGGAGTAAATTAACAAAATTTTTATTTTTCTAATTAATGCATATTTTAAATTTTGGCACAGCAGTATATAGTAACTGTATTACATACTTTGTTTAATTTGGTTCTATTTCTTAAACAACTAAATGAACAGCTAATCGAGATTTAAAAAAAAAGACGGGTTGCACTACGGGAGTGCCGGCAGAAGTGAAAACTTGATTATTAACGTTGTGCATTATTTTTTAAAAGCTTTTATTTAACTTGCTCTGTATGTATGTAAGTATGTATGTTCGGGTGAAATCTTGGAACTCAATTTTGGAGTAGATATATTTAACCGATCGAGTTGAAATTTTGCAGGCACGTTTAGTTTGAATGACAATCATAATATTGTATGTGACATCACTCTAAATCCAATATGGCCGACCATCCAAGATGGCGAAATAGTTATTTTCTATGCAGTTCTACAATATAGATATTAAATGAAAGGGTTTTTTGAGAGTAACTCGAAAACGAATGTAATGTCATACTACATCCAATATGGCGGCTCGTCCAAGATAGAGATATAGTTATTTTTAATGCACTTCTGCAATATAGGTATCAAATTAAAGGGATCATTGAGAATAACTTGGAAACGAATGTAATGTCATTCTACATCCAATATGGCGGCTCATCTAAGATAGGGGAATATAGTTATTTTTAAAGCACTTCTGCAATATGGGTATCAAACAAAAAGGCTTATTGAGAGTAAATTGAAAAGTCATGTCGTTTCCTGTCGTGCCGTGTCGTGTCGTATCGTGTCGTGTAGTGTCGTGTCGTGTCGTGTCGTGTCGTGTCGTGTCGTGTCGTGTCGTGTCGTGTCTTGTCTTGTTATGTCAAGTCAAAACCAGTCGGGCATTAGAAAAGGCCTGGTTGAATCCGATCATTTTTGTTAAGTGATATTTAATTTTTTAGTCGTAAAATTAAGGACGATTTCTTAAAGACTTAAATTAAGTTAATCAGATTTTAACAAATTCTTGAAACAAAACAAACTACAATCAAGTAGACTGAAGAAATCTAGTCAGAGATAAACTAAAAAACAAAAAATAAATTATAAGCAAAAAACTTTTTGAAAAAAAGCTTTTATTTAAATACTTTAAAAAGAAGAAAATAAATTCCCTCTTAAAAATTCTAACTATTGAGTTATAACCTCAATATATTATACAATTTTCTCAATATATTATAAAATCGATTTTAAAAAAATCGATTTATTTAATTACTTAATCGAAACCCTTACAAATTTTTTTAACCCATTTTTTATGAAAATCGATTTTAAAAAAATAGATTTTTTTAATTAATAAAAACACCTACAAAAGATTAAAAAATATCGACAATCGAAAAAATCAATCGATTCTTCGATTAATCGATTTCGATGTTACAATACTACTCTCCAACCGTCTTACGGTTTTTCGATCAGCATGAGAATCTGACGCGAGTTTCACAGTTTTTACCCATCCAACAAAAGTGCTCAACGCCGCTAAAGAAGTTCACTTAAAAAAAAAACAGGTAATTGTGGCTTACATCATTTTGCCCGTCGACAACTACTAATTAGAGAGAAACGTTGCGCAAAGGTGTCAAAAGGGGTGAGACAACGCAGGTCAGCTTACACCCCTACTAATATACGTAGAGTATTGCTTGTAGTACAAAGAGAACGTTTTCACCACAAATAACATAGCAAATTGACTTACTCGAAAGGTTTCAATCACTATTGTTTGATTTTAATAAATGAAAAAAAAAGACTTGATAATAACTTATTACCATGTCTTTTTTAATAAGATATTTTTACGCATAATCTTGCAGCAAAATCGGTACAGCGTTTTGGGCAGACAACCATACTTTCGAATTTATAATAATAATTTAATATAGATACATAAATATTATCGATTACTACTCTGGAATGATCGGTAATTATTCATTCTAATATATTTTTAATGCGTGTTATATCTGTAGCTGTCCAAGACATCACCCTTGTGGCTCCTGTAAATAAAATTCCCTATTCTTATGCAGTTTATATTTTTGATTTAGCTATCTCTATTATTATTATCGCTCGCAGTGCTTCGAGATAGCTCCAACTAATTTTGGGGTTTCTGCAAATTTTAACAACACAAAATTCAGGTAGACAGTAAAAAAATGTACCATTTTCATAATTTCATAAACTCTACTTAATGTGAAACTGGCTTTCCCTATATTATAGAAAAGTTTATTACAATTTCATGTATTTACTACGTAATTACTTAGGTATGTTCATTATTTTTCATCGGGTTAAAATTTTAACCACGCCTAAGTAAAGTAAAAATTAACTAATGGCTTTATAACAATAGCACGATTAGTAAGTGCTTGTCGTAGAAAGACCTGCGGGGCTAAAATGGTCGCTTTGAAGAATCATGATATGAATCATAATATGATTCATTTTTTCTAAAATCGCAAAATGCAACTCTGCTTGCAATTCATTTCTGTATGGTATTTTAGTACTGATTTGACATTTGCCAGTTTGACAGTTTTGACAATTCATTTGCTGAATTGATTGAGAGGAATTGCTAAATGTGACCATTTTAGCCCTGCTGTACTAAAGATTATGTTCAATTCATATGAAATACTTCTTTGGATTTAAATTTTCGTGGACATACACTACACTTTTATGAATTTAAAACTAGATGAGGCCCGCAACTCCGTTGCGCTAATATTCGTTCATCGCGTGGGAACCGCACATTTTTCCGGGATAAAAGTATCCTATGTCCTTTCCCGGGACTCAAAGTATCACCACACCCAGCAAATTCGGTTTAGGGGTTTGGGCGCGAAGGGGTAACAGACAGGTAGAATTGATGTTACAAGTAGTATCAATAATAATTACAAGTAGTATGAAAACCGGCGTGAAACAGCGCTTGCGCTGTGTTTCGCAGAGTGAGTGACCAGTTACCGTAGGCCCAATCTCCTACCCTTTTCCCTTCCCTACCCTCTCCTATTTCCTTTCCTACCCTTCCTTATTATCCTATTATCTCTTAAAATGCCGGCAACGCACCTGCAGCTCTTCTGATGCTGCGAGTGTCCATGGGCGACGGAAGTTGCTTTCTATCAGGTGACTCATTTGCTCGTTTGCCCCCTTATTTCATAAAAAAAATCAAGACTGTATCATTACAAGGTGCGCATTGTAATGCTCGGTTCTCCTCCCTCACTGATGTAATGCTCGTAACGTTACATTGCAAGCGAATGCTCCCGGTGAGGCAGCACCTTTAGACATTTCTATGATACTTCTAGATAACATGGTGCTTTATTGGTGAAATAAGTTTTCGAATCGGTAAGGCCCAGATCATCTCCTAAAACGTCGCAAACCGCCTTTTCTTATTTTATTATAGCATCGATAATAAGATGTGATATATTTATGTTTACCTTAATACAACAACCTGCAATACCGTAAGTGTATTTTCCTTTCATACTATTTGTGATGTCAGAACAATTAACTATAGTGTTGACTTTGTAAACACGTTGAAATAAGCGATATTTACGAGCGCTGAAGCTTATTTTTATTACTAAATATGTAATATGTAATTAAATTAATTTTTAACCGACTTCCAAAAAACGAGGAGGTTATAATATGTTCGGCTGAGGATATTTTTTTATTTTTTTTATATTTTTGTATGTTCAACGATTACTCCGCTGTTTGTGAACCGATTTACGAAATGTTTGTTTTGTTGTATTTTTTTTTCACAAAAGAGGTGACCTGCCTACCTAGCATACGCCAACGAGATATCTCACTTTCGAGATAATTAAATTTTGACATTATGAGACGAGTAGTTACTCGTCTCATAATGTCAAAATCTCGACATTATCTCTACCAAACTCTATAAAAATGTGTTATTTCGATGATAGATCTACGCGAGAAAAAATGTTTGTCATGCTAGGGTCAATAGAGATGAAGAGACAAACCATCAAACACCGAGAAAACATGTAGAGTGAGGTATCTCGTTGGCGTATGCTAGGTAGGCTGGTTGGCGTATGCTAGGTAGGCTGATGATGGGAACCATGAGTAATCGAGGGAACTCCTCGAAATGTATATGAGAACATATTATGATGATTTTGGTTTTATGAGAAGCATCCTAAGCATATGCTACCAAAACGCAAGATTTTGCACCGAGGTATACTATGGTTCCGAAGATACTAAGAGAACTCCGGATTCCTTATTGATACAAGTTTGGGGGTTTAGGCGCTGTTTTAAGAACTGAAAGCACATGCTACTACCTCACTCATCTCATCAACTCATCATCATTACCACGACAGGGTCACCAATGTCACCAAAATTGAACATAATAAATTCAACCTTAACTAAGAAGTAAGTTGCTTCGATAATACAAGTAACATCACCTGTCTCACTTCCATACAAACGGCGCGAAATCGCCGAGATATTTCCCTACTATTCTGGAAAACCACCTAATTTCAACCTTTTGCATTGCGTTTACCGTTCGTAGTACAATAACTGTCTGCCGTCTCGCTTCAATCTGCCAGGGCTGTCAAGCGAGCGGCGCGGCGCGGTGCGGCGGTGCGGGGCCGGGCAGCTTACTTTTGTTTCGTACTGCGTGTGCGACAAGTCGAGCGAGTCGCTTATAATATTTTGGTACTACTAATATACACTTGCGTGCAAAAAAATCGACCCACCCCGCGCATTTCTGTTCAGGTCGCTATATCTTAAAAAGTTATAGTTATTTATTATTTCTTTTTATTAATAATGCGAGTTAATATGATAGGGAATGTGTACGTTTACTCTACATTTTCTAAAACCAACATGATTGACTACAAACGACACAAATCACTAAGCACCCCCATCACTCAGTTTTTTAATCGTTAATTGAACGGTTTTGTTCTGTATGAAAAATCGGTCAAATCTTATTGTTTTGGTTTTGTTTCGATTTTTATTGATTTATTGTTCATTTAACTTCATTTTAAACGTAATTTCTTTGTGGATATTACTCCGAATAAAGCCTCTCAAGCAGGGGCTTTGCTAAGAGCTGAATTTAGACAACGAGTTGTAGCTAGAAGTCTTAATTTAAGTCGAACTTCGTTTACAAGAGTATACCGAAGTATTCTAGAAACTTTACCATGCGACCATGTTCAGGAAGACATTGGGCTACATTTGAACGTGATGACCGTTTTAAGGTGTCAACGTCCTTGTGGAATCGACATCTCATTTCAGTTCAAGTGCAACGACGGCTAAGAGAAGTCCGATGAGTTACAGTAATTGAGTAGACTGTACGACGAAGACTTGCAGGCAGTTGTTTGACTTCACAAAAACTCGCTAACAAAATTAGCCCCAGCACACAGTCAAGCGCAGCTTAGTTTCGCACGTTCTCATGTTGATTTTTCATTGGAGCAACGGCGGGTCGTGCTCTTTTCTGATGAAAGCTAAATCAGTCTTTATGGTAACGATGGTCGCAGAAAAGCATACCGTAGATAAGGAGAATGATTTGCGCAGGCGTACATTGACGAAAGGCTTCCATTTGGTAGGTGTTCGGGGACTGTATGGGGCGAGATTTCTTTTCATGCATAAACCAATCTTGAGTTCGTAACCGGGCCGCGCCTTGGCACTTTGAGTACCTATCGCTACATTCAGGGTGTACTGGGACAACATGCGGTGCCATGTGCTGGTTTTGTTCATGAAGGTTTCATATTGATGTAGAACAATGCTCGACCGCACGTTGCTGCGAAAGTTCGTCAATATATTCTCTTCGACGTCGGAATTTCGGGTTTGGACTGGCCAGCAAGGAGTCCTAACCTTAATCCTATTGAGCACCCATAGGGAGAACTCAAAAGGAGGGTCAGGGCCCGGACTCTTGCCGCAGATACCCTTTAGGACCTCCGGGTGGCTGTACAAGAAGATCGGCATAGTATCGCTCAGGAGTTCATCATAACTTTGATAAGGTCAAGGAAAACCCGGATAGAAACAAGATGTCATTAATCGCCTACTGAAATGTTATGCCAAACTGACCGGTTTTTGTTTTAAGGCTGTAGAATTAGTAAACGATTTACAGTTACAATAACTATAGCATTAATTAAATCCTTATTGTACTACCTTTAAAACGATACCAACATTTATTTAATACTAATTATATTTCTTGAGTTATTACCGTTTGAATCATAAGGAGAGAGGTGGGACGATTTTTTTGCACGCAAGTGTATATTCTGTGATATTAGTATGATACTAATGTTATAAATTCACTAATGTATTAAATTAAATATTAGTACTATACTAATATTATAAATGCGAAAGTATCTCTGTCTGTCTCGCTTTCACGCCAAAACTACTGAACTGATTGTTATTAAATTTTGTACACAGATAGTCTAAAGCCTGAGAAAGAACAAAGGCTACTTTTTAACTAGAAACAGGGGTTGTAAGGGGGTGATAATGCGTAAATTTATTAAAATTAAGTTCGTTCCAAAAATTCATAACAGATGGCGCTAAGAGTCGTCTACATCGCGCTATCACTTGCTCTTAAGGGAGATCGCAGATGACAGACTTGTGCGATGGCACAAAAAGTCTGTCATCTGCGATCTCCCTAAGTGTTTCTATATGAGGTGGTACCATCTCAAGTTCCATTTTTAGATTCTTTAGATTGTTTTACACGCGTTTAAATAACTCACTACTCAGTACTTTATCTGACACTATGTCACTTTTGTTTCTTAGGATATCCCCCAACTACTTGCCAATTTTCATCAAAATAGATGGATATTCAACGAAATCGGAGGTGAAAACCTTCACTGCGTCCACTATCTTAACTAATTGTAATAAGATACGTAGAATATACGTGATAGTTTACTAGGTAACTAAAAAGAGTGAAATTATTTTTTTTATCAAAAAATTAAAACCGTCTTCCAAGGTAAAAACAATAATAGCATCCTTATAATATGAACTAGAAAGGATTAAATAATTTTTCCTGTCTAATAGTGCCTTTTTCCGAATTCGGCTAAACCTCAACTATTTCTGTACTCAATATTCATAATTTTAAAGTCGGTGCCAGTTCCAAAAGTTTCAAATTTTCTGTCAGAGAAATGAAGATTCAGCTATATCTGGTACCGACTTCAAAATGATGAAAATAGAGTACAGAAATAGTTGAGGTTTTGCCGAATTCGGATACAGGCTGTGATAAACCTGAGTGATAATATTTTTATTTAGGGTATGTACTGTATCGTTTATACAGGTTGTAACAAAACTAAGTGATAATACTTTATGGTGTTTATGGGTATACTAAGTTCGCTGTGAAAGTAGCAACGCTGAAAGAGTAACTTACCTATTTGTTCACCTTTTTATGGAAAAATTCATGACGCGATTACGCTTGCCCATACAAATATAAAAAAATTTTTTGCTCTTTCAGCTCTACTACTTTCACAGAAGAACTCTATATAAGGGACACACACGTACCCTAAACTTTAGGGTGTGTGTGTGTGTCCCTTAAGTAATAATACTTTAGGGCCTAAAGTATTATTACTTAGTTTTGTTACACCTTGTATATAATTAACTGTGAAAGTAGCTGCGCTGAAAGAGTTACTTTTGACTTCTACGTTTCTGTGAAAAATTCTTGTTTTTTATACCCTGAATAACGCATTAGATTTTTCTAAGTCTACTACTTACTTTTTAAATAACTTTCAATCGAATCAAGGGTATTTCTGGACTTATGTAATGAAAATACATGTAATTGTTATTACTAGAAAATACGGTTTTAATAACAGTGAAAATCTTATTTGTATCTACTTAATGAAATGCTAATGATGGCTGTTTTTATAAGTTGTAGATCTCGATGCCAAAATCTAGAATACACGGAAGTTATTATTTTGTGTACCGAGAATCGAGATAATAGTTCAACGACCCGGCCGGGATCATCTGAGGTAATCCGGCTGCTCTAATTACAAAACTACCCACTACGTCAACATCAAAATCAGTGCAGGCACAGAATAGATAATAGTACAAGTATGCAGGTAGAGGTTTCTATAGGGACCACTTATTCAAAATCACAATTTTTAAAACTGAAACTTGAAAATTAGTAACGGAATGTGGTACAGATCTAGTGGTATAAACGATTTTGATATATCTATAGTCTATCTATACTATTAATATTATAAAGCTGAATAGTTTGTTTGTTTGAACGCGCTAATCTCAGGAACTACAGGGGGCTGAGCCAAAATCTTTTCGTTTTCGCTTCGTTATAGAATCGCCGTTGAAAATGTATGGAATTGACACAAGCGTTCGTTAATATGACGTTGACGTTCGACTCGTTTTATGTCGATTCCATACATTTTGAACAGCGATTCTATAAAGAAGCGAATACAATTTCGGCTAAATGGCCTGGTCTGATTTGAAAAATTATTTCAGTGTAAGAGGATGTTAATGTATTAGTTTGAACATGGTTTGAACCGATCAGTACCTATTGGAACGAATAAATTAAGACGAACAAATAATTGAGTATTGAAGTTTTAGTAGTCTGTCCTTTAACTTGGTACAGCGCACATAATTTAATTTTAATAACAATTTAATAAATCGAAGTGAAGGGTAACAATGATTTAATTTAATTATTTTAAAGTCATCAAATCTCAAATGTATAGATATATAATTATCAACAAAATCATACACTCCACAAATTTGTTGAATAGTACAAAATAGTTGTGTGTATTGTCTCAGTAGTTATAGTTGAAAGATCACAGTATCTAGCAAAGAGGTCAATCCTTATCAACAGAAATGTAACAATTTTTATTTCAGTTCAAAAAAGCAGTTATAGAGCGCGTGAATGCTTATTATGTTGCTACTGAATCCCTTGCCTTGATACTAAATATTTCTCATCTCATATACAATCAAGTTTGGTCGAAGAATAATATAATTATTATGAAATATGTGTAATTCTTGGTAAATTGGTTTCACACGACTGTTACAGACATTAGAATATCAGATGGTGGCCATATGTGTTAGCGAGTAAGTAGACCATTCAAACGTTTTAGGAGAATCGTTAGAAGATGCGGTTTTGGCTGTATTTGGCGGCTTTTATTTTATAAAGTAGATACTGAATGGACAACATTCAGTACCTACATTATAAACTAAAATCCCGTTATTTGTCGGCTTCGAATGATAATATTATGTATCATGATGAATTGCAATCAGCTACCGTTTACTCAATCACTGAATGAGTGGTTATAATTTTTTGTTCTCCGCCAAGTGTGGGTGGCCCTGCCCAAAATGAGTTTCGTCCACAATTTTTTTCTTTTTGCTGCTCTCATACTATTTTGGGGCTTCTTTTTTCTTGCCTTTTTCAAATTGCAATGCCTTCGCCAAAATATATCTTGAACAATATAAAATGGTTTTAAAGTTTTCTGGTAGTCATGAAGTCATGGGATGCAGTGATTGAATCTGTCCTTTACTATCGTCGTGCGAGTGAAAGGCATGGAGGAGGAAAGAGTGCGGCCCATAATATGACCTAATGCACCCGGCTGCGGCTGCGTCAGCCGTGGTCCGTGCAAACAGAATTTACTGAGTGCTTTGTATCTGCAGGGATTTATATTATATAAGAATGTGTTATTCCGTCTTTGACACTAATAAAAAAATCATCCAAATAAGTCATTCATCTATTTTCGTCAATTTGATTTTTAATAGATTATGCTATGTTAGCAAAAACTTAATTTGAAAAGATAAAGTTACGGTTTAGCCAGAAGATATTAAACTTATTTATTTTTCATAAATATTTGCACATTAAGCATTGCTTCATTCATAACAATAGAAGCCTCCAACACCATAGAGTTGTGAATTGTGATTAGACCACATTGTAGAGTTCGTAAGTTGTAACAGAAAACAAAAGCTCAAACCTTTTCAGGTTCGTTCACAAAAAATAGTCGCTATGAGGCCACCTCACCGCGCTTAGAAATGCGTTCCACAATGGTCACAGATTAACTTTCAAGGGCGTAGGTATAAAACAGGAGTCCTTAGCTTCAATGGAAGCTTATTGTTTTGAGACATAGCTTGTTAAACAATGACGAATAATATTTACTTTCTAAGCAAGGAAAAATCCTAATAAAATAAAAAATGTATTTCTGCTTCTTTAAGCAATTTTACTACCTAATTTGATAATTAGATGGCTCGTCAATTATAACTGTTACATAATATTTTTTTACGAATATTTTTTGTGAATGTACGTAAATTTAAACGATGCCTTAATATAACAAGTAATTATATTTTGAGTTTGGTTATTTTAGTGCTTAAGTATAAAGTAAACATTGCAACTCTACAATTTATTTAATCATACCATAGTGCATAATTATTATTTAAAATATGATCATCCAGAGTGACGCCGATGAAAAAATAAAGATATGTCACAGAATTGTATTCGGAACGTGCACGTCAGTAGTGACATATTTCAAACGAAGTTTTAGGGGCATGTGTCAAAAAATAAACAAGAGTTTGTTTATTTTGTAAATATTATAGCAAGTAAAATATATTTAGAACAATAATTAATGGGATTTGGGTTAGATTTAGTTAAAAAGTACTTGTGGAAAGTATAAAACACTCAATAAGTTTCAAGGCCCAATCTATGCTAAAAGGAAATAAATTGGTGTTAGCAGGACATTTACTTAACGGATGTAGAAGAGCTAAGAACTAATGGCAATGTTATTTAATACGAGCCAATATAATTCGTTGAACATCGGTGACTTAAGCGCCCTATAAAACAAGTTCAAACGTAAGTAATGAACCAACCAAAAACGTAACTAAGCATTTTGATAAAGCTAGTTTAAACATTTTTATTCATTCTTACAGATAGATAATAATGAGCGGTTGTTGCCGGAGTAAAATGCAGCTGCGTTTATAACAAAAATACATGCAATACTTGAAAAAATAAATGTAATGTTTTTAAAAATCTTGTTTTTATTTATTTTTTACAACATTAATACTCTGGAAGAAAATCGGAGTCTATAAATTTACTAAAACACTGCAAACATTCTTCATGTTTCTGAGTCTTTACATTAATACACTTTCAATCAATGAGTTTCTAAAATAGTAACATAGAACATCATTGCTTTCAACCACTTCAATATGGATTCTTACTCGAGCGATATCAGCGAGCAAGTCCTTTCGGTTTCCTCTTGAGAGTACTCGTTTTGTTTTGCTCAAAAGGGGGCATAATAATTTTAACTTTTTTACCCCTTTCATCTAAGACTTGCTTACTTGAAAAACCTTTTTCATTGAAACTCTATCTCCAGCTTCTAAAAGATCAGTTAACCAGATCTGGTTTATCGTCATTTGTGAGTCACTGTTTCTTCCACCTGATACTTTGGATTCAAATAAAATGGGTATTCTATGAAACTATCACTGCAAGATTTGTCGTCGGGTTTTAGAGAACATGGGTCCTTCATTCATCAACACTAAAACAATAGTTAGGTACTCAATTAATATCTTTATAAAATGCAACTCAAATAAAATTGACTTGACTGATAATGCAATTTTAGGTTATATCGAATCACATAGTTTTTAATTTGTACAGCAGCTATCTGATCTAATTTCCTAGTGGATTTAGGAAAAACATTAAATTTGTATACTGACTACCTATTTTTGCTGTTATTTTTGCAGTCTACGATACAAAAACCATTAATACCAATTTCTAAAAAAAGATTGACAAGTTTGACTACTAACTGAGCCCCTTTGGTTGCATATTTTTGCCACGGAAAGCGCGGCAATCGCTTTCTTTACCCCCTCCACCTACTTCGCACGCTCCGAATACTATAATATAAAAAAATTCTAATCCTAGATGGTTAAGTTCATCACCATCATCATCATCAGATGGGTAGGTTAGCTATATTGAAATCGTTTCTTTATTCTATGCATCGAAATGCATATAAGAATATAATGCATCGTCATACCATGATCGATGTGTAGAGTGTAGATGACAAAATCAACCGTAGGCTACAATAAAACCAAATTGTCTTTATACTTTGTCAATTTCATTTTGTTTTAGAAATTGACAGACGAATCAAAAATAACTCATGTTGAAAAACATTCGAAAAACGCACTGTAAGTGCGAGTAAAAGATAAACCTGAAGTTGTCCTCCGAGAGACAATTGTGCGAACGTGACACGTGCAGTAAGCTGATCTTTGCGCTAGTGTTGTGAAACAGGCTGAGGCGTCAGTGCTCGGTCGACCAGCAGGCGCGTCGACGCGGGCTCCACGCGCTATACAAAATGGCGCGCCCTCTCATCTGTACACACTTTCTAACGTTTATGACGTTCGCATTCGCACAGGATTACTACCAAACCCCGTGGATTGGATCGCAAAAACTTGCCTCGTGCTACAACAACGAGGGCCAACCGCAAGTGAGTCACTTTTCAAGTGAAGCTTTTCATTTTTGTTTGTGTTCTTTTTGACATGTCTAGTGTTTTTAATCTATGTCATTGGTGTGTCATGTTTTGGAGCAAAATTCAAATTTTCAATTTTGCTTACAATGGATCTTATGTTTTAAATGCAAACATTTATTTATTATATTTTATTTATCGTGGAAGCTTATGTCACTTCTCTTAAAGTCATCTCGGTATCATGAGAATTCTTAACATTGAATTCATACTATGATTTCATAATGTATTGGTATCACTATTATAATAATTATTTTATGTTTTAATGTTATAAAGTATGCATCACAAGTATTGCCAAAAAGTTATCAATGAATTTTCATTCATGTCAGTCTACCGAAGTACTATACCTAAAGTTACCTACTTTATAGTTCTTACCTACTCTACGTCTAGAAAAACTTATAAAGGCGTGACTGAGATTAGTTCCTCGTAACGACGATAAATTAGATACCGAAGCAATTAAAATATCATGAGCGTGTAGATTTGTATATAAAACTTTATTGATAAATAATTTATCATACAAGTAGAACGTAAGTAGTTATATAGAGTCATGTAATTTATGAATTAAAACTTTGAGTTAGTAACGTTCTAGTTTAAGATAACAATCGTGGGGTTATCACTCGAAAAGAACTATAAAATGTAAGTCGATTGATATAGTAATGAGTTCGTTTACTCTTAGAGCCCAATGTTTTGTTATCAGGGGCCAACGGAACGGAGCTTATCGTAGCATCCGCTGTCCCACAGATATTTAGCATGTCACATGTGTAATTTACATAAAAAATCCAAATTATAACTTAAAATGACCAGTAATTAAATATTTTGGCTGATATTAAATAAATGCTACAAATGCTACAATGTATAAAAAACTGACAAGGTCATAATTTTTGTAGCAAGCCTATAGAAAATGTAATTTAATAGCTCTTGAAGATGATCTTTTATGGAAAAGGGACGAAGCGTGTAAATGACGATTCCCGTAAACGTTTAGTTCGTGGTTGTACAACGTGACAGTTGAAATGATGATCTTAAATCGCTGATACCATGGTCCCTTAACGTGTGTCTTTAAATGTACACAGGCACAACTTAAAATATTGGGTGCACCGATGTACTATCAGAGAAGTTGATTCCTAGGCAGGTGGAGGACCTAAGTAATTTGGTCGATTTACGTTAAACCCATCTGACCGATCACAGCTAACATTGATAAATTGACATCAGTCGACCAAATGACATCTGTCAACTGCCTAGGAATCAATTTCCTCGATGGTACATAACCACTATCAGGTACCACTTATGGACCTTATTGAGATATTAATAAGATTAAAATATCATGCATTTGTAGTAATTAATAATATTATATCGACTGGGTAGTAATTATATTCTCATCAAAGGGTTCTACTTAAAGTACTACCAAAGAAATTGATTCATAGGTTACATGTGGATCTACGTTATTAGGTCGGCTTATGTTAAACACAGTCGATCGACATTAACTTGACATAGTAGTACCAACTAAACAAGATACTAGGTATGTCATACATATCGATCAATTTCTATGATAATGTCGTAGACAAAATTAGAATAAATTCAGCATTATACTTTACGTCAGGTAACTAAAGGTGCAGATTAATGCTTGTCTCATTATTAGGAACTTCCATATTATTATTGTAAAATTCATGATGGTGAAAAAAGCTCTATAAAGCTTTCTCCCAGACCTAATATTAACATTCCCGTATACAAAATATGATAAGCTATGGTTATTTGAACATAGAAATTACTACCGCTATAAACTAGAATAAAAGTTGCATTTAAAATAGAATTATTATCAGTAACTACGAGATTTGTAGTGGCGATAGTGATAAAAAATTATGTAGAGGTAGTAATGCTAGAGCCTCAAATTGTAATTTCCTTATTATTAAATACAGTTTGTTGATCATTAAAGTAACCTTTTATTTACGTAATATTACCAGTAGTTGTAAGGCGAGATGTGAACGTCCTGTGAATCAGGAGATCTATATATAGCGTTACTATTTTGGCGGCAAAACCACCATCTGGAACGTAGATCGTAAACCTGTTTCCTGATTGTCAAACGCATATAAATATTCGCTGTCTACTAGCGAAGAGTTGGTACTTTGCTTAGCTAAACAGACTGGTTTTATGTCAGTTATAAAACTGTGCTTCCAGGTTTTGTAGAATTCTCCCATCACACTGATCTATCATCATCATCGCAATCATAATCGACAATCCATTGGGGCATATCTCGGGTTTGTTCCCAAATTAGGATAGGATAATTTGGTTATTATCCTAAATCCTAATAGAATAGCGTGTTGGCTGACTTCGCGTTAGGAAATACATTGTATACGCCGATCTCATGATGTTTTGTTGCTTCGTACTCTTCCTGCCGTTGCAAATGATTCCGAAAGGGACAAAAGTGAAGTCGATTATGTGTTTCAGAGATGTATACCGGAGTTCCAAAATGCCGCCTTTATGGTGCAAATGGAGGCCACAAACACATGCGGTGACAATGGTGTGAAGATGTATTGTATACAGACCTCCGCTGGCACTTCGACAAGGTGAAAGATTTCTTCAATAATTTTACTTATTACGAGCTTTTGCCCGCGGCTTCGCTCGCATTAAGAAATATTATTATTAATTTGTTTGAATTTTTCATTATTACTTACTACAATATGGAATTTATCACAATCCTATATAAGCGAACATCTTCATCATAGTAGCTCCAATCTTTAATTTTAATTCAATCAGTCGAAAATCTAAAAATATATTTGATTGTATAAGCAACCTTTCATTCCCTATTTTATCCCCTTAGGGGTGGAATTTATCAAAATCTTTTCTTAGGAAATGTCTTCATTATCTTATATCTTTAAACGAGCAATTCTTGTATATATATATAAAATTGGAATCTCGGAATCGGCTCCAACGATTTGCATGAAATTTAGTATATAGGGAGTTTCGGAGGCGATAAATCGATCTAGCTAGGAATCATTTCTAGAAAATGTCATCTTCATCGGATACCGAGCGAAGCTCGGTCAAACAGCTAGTAGTAGCTTTATGCATGCAAAGTCTCAGCCCGATCGGTTTAAAATTGACAAAGTTTCATACAATCTTTCATCCCCTATATCCTCTGGGGGTAGAAATTAGAATTGATCAAAATCCTTTCTTAGTGGATGCCTACGTCATAAAATCTACCAAATTTCAGGCCGATCCGTCCAGTAGTTTGGGCTGTGCCACGGAATACATATTAGTACAAGACGTAGCTGTGTGTTGATAGATCATTATAATGTCAGTCAGACACCTTTGAGTTATATTATATACATAATTTACTAGCTGTTTGACTATTTTGTATTCGATAAAACACGATATATATATATATATATATATATATATATATATATATAGATATATATATATACATATATATATATACATATATATATATACATATATATATATATTGGGCTGTGCCACGGAATACATATTAGTACAAGACGTAGCTGTGTGTTGATAGATCATTATAATGTCAGTCAGACACCTTTGAGTTATATTATATATATATATATATATATATATATATATATATATATATATATATATATATATATATATATATATATATATATATATATATATATATATATATATATATATATATATATATATATATATATATATACATATATATATATATATATATATATATATATATATATATATATATATATATATATATATATACATATATATATATACACACACAAGAATTGCTCGTTTAAAGATATAAGATAAGTATTTAGATGTAGTTTTAGAAAACGATAGACTGTTTTTGAATTTACCATACAGAAAAATAATATACGGGGCATTTACATAGGTAATTTTGTTACCTTTTTTAGTTTCAATACGGTACTGTGATGTATCGTTGATAATTCCGAAGCATTTTTTCAAAAGCTGACTGCAAAGTCTTCGCCATTATAGACATTTGCAAAATTATGATCCTATTTTTCAAAACTTCCAGGTCTTGTGATTATTGTCAACGGGATCAGTTCTCCAGCTATTATTTGACTGACTTGCATTACGAACAGGACAATCAAACATGGTGGCAATCAGAAACGATGAAGGAAGGCATCCAATATCCGAATCAAGTAAATTTAACGTTGCATTTAGGTAAGTGAATGACCAAGTTCGAATTATCTGAATAATATAAGGCTGGCCTCACACCGCCGGAATTTCATTATCAGAAATTCATATTCTTACAGATCGATCTATGAATTTGTAATTCTGAATTAATAATTAGAATTTCCCATTAAGATATTCCGGCAGTGCGAGGTCAGCCTTAATAGGACAAACTTTGACAAGGCCTAAAAGATCTCAACGTCAAATTTTGAATAGGACCAATGTAGCACAGATAAGTGACGAAGTATAACCCGACCCAAACCTTTAGCTATGTATCACTTTCAGGTAAGGCGTTTGACATCACATACGTTAGGATTGTTTTCTATTCTCCACGACCACAAAGTTTCGCCATATACAAAAAAACCAGTGAAGATTCAGAATGGGAGCCCTATCAATATTTCAGGTAAATTATTCGTTTTTATATCTGTTATTTTTTAAGAATAAGTTCCTAAGATTAAAGTCAAGTAGTTCTTAAACGGAATTCAAGGTTGTCTTTATAGGTAAGAGCCCATTGAGCACATCCATCACTGCTTTCATTGGTGGTTAAGTAGTTAGTAAGCTAATTGTCCTTTATAGTAAGGATTGTCACTTTTAAAACCATTGCAACTCTGCAAGTTGCAGTTTAAAGAGTGAAAATATCAATCCGCAGACTCTGGCTATACAAATGCAAATAATAAAGATCGGTAGATGCAATCGATCAGCAAAAAAGATTAAATGGAAGAGTGAGGGAAAAATCAGGATCATATTTCGATGTTCGATAACGATAATAATAATTGATGATAATTAGTATTGTGTGTGTACCACAGTGCGTCATGTCGTGATACATACGGAGTCCAAGAGCAGCGCGCTGCGGAGTTAGGAGCAGAAACGAGGGCGCTGTGCACCAGTGAATATTCAGACATATCTCCCTTATCTGGTGGTAACGTCCTGTTCTCCACACTTGAAGGCCGTCCATCCGCTTTCACCTTCGACAGCAGCCCTGAATTACAGGTTAGTAAAGAACATATTTTAGGGTGAGGTCTTAGAGCCATTGGGTAAGGATCCCATAGGCTCTCAGAACTTAATGACAAACATAGAAATAGGTACGACACTATGGGCATACTATGATAGCCCATAATATCCATATATCGTTAATTATAAAAGTTACGAACTTTAATAATTGTTACGAATATCAGTAAAAGCTCTACATGCGTGGCGCCGATGATTCAACAAACCGACACACAAAGATAATTTTGTGTGTCACCGGAAAACGTTTATACTAATTCAGTAATTTCATCAAAAGTAGATAAGAAATTTTGCCACTGAACAGAGCATATTGTGTTTTGAAGACTATAAAATGTATTAATCGTCTTATGCAAAGTTTGGAGCTGAACCATTTAATTTTCTAGGAATGGGTAACTGCGACTGACCTGCGTATATCTTTGGATCGTTTGAACACTTTCGGAGATGAAATTTTCGGTGACGTCCAAGTGTTGCAATCTTATTGGTACGCTATAGCTGACGTGGCGGTCGGTGCTCGCTGCAAGTGCAATGGGCACGCCTCTGTTTGCGACGCCCAAGAGCTCTCCGACGGTACTAGGGCTAGGTACTGTAGGTAAGTGCTGGGGGACTGAAATTTCCTCCTTTTGGCTGTGTTTTCACCAAATCTTCAACTAAGGTGTATTGAGAGCAGTGTGTTTTGTGAGAACTAATAGAATCGCTTCATTTTCCAGAACTCGCATCACATCGATTCTATTAGATCTTAGAACACATTTCTCGCTACGTAGTTCAGCTCAGTTTCGGTGGAAGCGCACTCTTACGGCCGTTCCCAATATTTGATCTATCTCTGGTTTTGCCCTACTAGAGATAGGAATAGCTCACAATTGACATAAAATATTATGTCTAATGTGAGCTATTCCAATCTCTAGTAGGGCAAAACCAGAGATAGATCAAGTATTGGGAACCGCCGTTAATCTTCTTTTTTATAATAGATCTTTTATCAGCGACTATATTTCGTATTTTAACATGGATCTGTCCTTGTAGGTGTGAGCATAATACTGCTGGTAGAGAGTGTGAGAAGTGCTTGGATTTCTACAATGACGCCCCCTGGGGTCGAGCTTCCCCTACTAATGTACACGAATGTAAAGGTTGGTAAATGTTTTGAAGTGCTCTGCGAATTTCTATGCTTTTTTTCACGTTTTGTAGTTTCTTGCGAATTTTTTGGTTAGGTGTAAAGAAAACTTTAGTAATTTACTATTAAATAAAATGTCAATATTATGAAGGATGTACAACCTGTACTTTTAAGTTATACATCTGGAAACTAGGTTCGATCGAGAGTCGATCGAAATCAAAATATATAATATGTCCTGACTGATTGACCTTTAACAGTTTTTCCTCATTATCGCTGAGCAAAAACTGTTAAAGTTCAGCCTCGAAATTTGGTGAGTAGGGTTGTTTTTTTAAGAAGACATCCACTGCGGAAAGAATTTTGGAAATTTTACCCCGTCCCGTTTTAACCCTTTGTATAAGGAACCACAAAAGGGGAAAACTATCCATCTTAGTTATTATCCTATGTTAACGCGTTAAGTCGCTACAACAGCTAGTACCTCATACGAATTAATAGTGCATTTAATTTTTGATCTTAGTAATACTATTCAATGCAAGCGAATTTATTATTTTACGGGTTATTATTTATTTCTTTTGTTATTATACTTTGTCTTTTGAATGTAGAAAATAATATTAAGTATTAATAACTTTTTAAAATTAATAACTAAACCTTATAAAATATTATTTAAATATTTTATAAGATTTAGAAAAACTCATGTAATAAACCGATTTCTGTGGCGAATTCTGGTTTTGTTAAAACCAACCCAACTTCGCAGGATTTAGTATTAAAACTTATTAAAATGACTAGTTTCAAGTGTGTGCTCTGCAGCACTTTTTCTTTATTCAAATTTTTTATCCAGTGAACAAATATATTATACCGACATGGCTATTGAGAGATCAGGCGCAGGAACTACTTTACTACTATGCTTTTCTAGCTAGCTGCATAAGTCAGCACATGCGTATTTTTGACACAAAATAAATTCATCAAACATCAGTTTTTTGTTGTTTCAAAGCCTGCATCGAAATCACACCTCACAAAGTTAACCCAAGCTTTTAATCACTAACGGCGGTTCCCAATATTTGATCTATCTCTGGTTTGGCCCTACTAGAGATAGGAATAACTCACATTAGACATATTTATGTCAATTGTGAGCTATTCCTATCTCTAGTAGGGCAAAACCAGAGATAGATCAAATATTGGGAACGGCCGTAAAACGCGAAAGCTAATAATACAAAGTTTCAATTGCGTCATCAAAAAAGACAAAGAGATCTTCTTCAATAACTATATAGCTTTAAAATGACACTTATCTATTAGCCTAAAAGATGCGAAAGTCAATATTTGCAAATATTGTAAGCACAAGTGTTTAGTGAATATAATTTTCCACAGCGTGCAATTGTAACGGATTCTCGAACAAATGCTACTTTGACAAGGATTTGTATGAACGCACTGGACATGGCGGCCATTGTATAGATTGCGCGGAGAACAGAGATGGCGCCAACTGTGAGAGGTGCAAAGAGAACTTCTTCCAAGGCACTGAGGAGATCTGTATGCCTTGCAACTGTAACCCTATTGGTAAGAGATCCAGAATTTTCTAAATAAGTATGTTGAATTCATTGTTAGCCTTTTTCTCTCTTTTATATTTTGTTTAGCATTTATGTAACTGACTCAAAGTTTGACACAAATTTATTCTCATATTATGAAACGTTACCAAATTCTTAAGCTCATAATACTTAAAAAAATATGTTCTGAACTTCCTGAAGCAAAGCGAAAGTAAATACTACGTTCATCTTTAGGTTCTCGCAGTCTTCAGTGCAACGCCCAAGGCAAATGCCAATGTAAGCCAGGAGTGACGGGAGACAAATGCGACGTGTGTGCTCCCAATCATTACGAGTTCACGAACCAAGGTTGCAAACCGTGTGGTTGCAACGAGTCCGGCTCCTTCGCCAACACGCCTCAGTGCGACTCCGAAACTGGTATCTGTTTGTGCAAACAAAACGTGGAAGGAAGACAATGTAAGGAGTAAGTAACTTTAATGCCATACAGTTCGAGACATTTATGGTCATTTCCCTTGCTGATCATGATTATTTGTAGGTGTAAACCCGGATTTTTCAACCTCGATATTGCGAATGAGTTTGGCTGCACGCCGTGCTTCTGTTTCGGCCACTCCTCTCAATGTAGCTCGGCACCAAAGTATCAGGCTCACGAAATAAGCGCGCACTTTATCAGAGACGCGGAGAAATGGAGCGCAGAGGATATCAATAAGCAACCAGCTCAACTACAGTTTAATGCAAACACACAAAATATAGGTAAAAATCCTTTAAGTATATTCCATCCTGCTATCATAAACATCTTTTATACATACTTATTTCTCAAATTCCCAATTAACTTTTTCTATTTTTAGCTGTTGTATCGAAGAACTCAGATATAGTGTACTTTGTGGCTGCCAGTCAATTCCTTGGAGACCAAAGACCTTCGTACAATCACGATCTTAAGTTCACTCTTCGACTAGGGGAAGATAGAGGCTACCCGTCGTCTCAGGATATTATTCTAGAAGGTGCAAGAACTTCTGTGTCTATGAACATATACGGACAAAACAACCCGGAACCAAATGATCAGGTATAATAATTTTGAGTTTAAATGCTATTGGCGAATTCCTGTTGCTGGGCGTATTTTAAGCGAATTCTTATGTGCATGCGAAGCGAATTGTGTTTTTAGGAAGAGAAGGAATATTTAAAATTATGTCATTGTTTTAGGCTCAAGAATACAAATTTAGATTGCACGAGGACCCAAGGTACGGATGGACACCCACACTATCGAACTTCGAGTTTATGTCGATTCTTCAGAATTTGACCGCCATTAAGATCAGAGGAACTTACAATAAGGGCGGCCAGGGATATCTGATGAACTTCAAGTTGGATACCGCGAAGATCGGAAGGGAAAAGGGTTCGGCGGCTGCGAATTGGGTCGAGAAATGTTCCTGTCCTAAAGCGTACGTGGGTGATTACTGCGAGGAGTGTGCGCCGGGCTTCAAACACGAGCCAGCGAACGGCGGCCCTTATTCTACCTGCATACCCTGCGATTGTAACGGGCACGCACACATCTGCGACACAGCAACAGGTTTGTTTATTGTTCCGTTTGTTGCTCTTTTTTTACAATGAATTTTATAATTCTATGTTTATTCTTGATCACTTATTCTTTGTTAGTCGTTTTGTTCTGTTCCATGATAATAAGCTCAGCAGTTATTATTTTTAACAATTCCAGGTTTCTGTATCTGCAAACACAATACGACTGGCAGCAATTGTGAATTGTGTGCCAAGGGTTTCTATGGCAACGCCATAGCTGGTACGCCAGACGACTGCAAGCCCTGCCCGTGCCCTAAGGACAGCGGGTGTATCCAGTTGATGGATCAAAGCATTGTGTGCACTGACTGTCCCGTTGGTTATGCCGGTAAGCTTGTCTGATGTGTCTTTTCAAGCTTAAAATTGTTAGTATAAACTATAATATTATCATTCAAAATATCATGTATGTATTAAAATTAACAGTATTTAAAATGATATGACAATATTATAGATATACTAGATATTAAGGCATTAATCCTCATACTGATGAAAATATTTACACAGCGTATCACTATCGTAGGTCTGCCTTTACTTATACGTTGAAAGAGTTAAATGACAGACAAATACAGCATATTAATATTACCCTTAAAAGAGCTCCGTAAATATCCTTAAATTATTAAGTGAGTTAAAAACTCAATTTCGGCTACTTTCAAAATACCATTTAGAACGAATTCCACTCAAATATATTAAGGTAGTCTGGAAGAATCAGCTATTAACAGTAAGACGGCCCATGTGTTATATTTCTGTCATTTCCAAAGAATTTTCTATTTAACAGGTCCAAGGTGCGAAGTTTGCGCGGACGGTCACTTCGGCGACCCAACGGGTCAGTTCGGCCCGGCACAGGAGTGCGAGGAGTGTCAGTGTAACGGCAACGTCGACCCCAACGCCGTCGGCAACTGCAACAGAACTACTGGCGAATGTCTCAAGTGCATTTACAATACCGCCGGCGATCATTGCGACAAGTGTTTGAGTGGTGAGTTAAGGCGACGCCTTGATAATTTGGCTGTTATCGATTTTTCCCAGCAATGACTAAAGCTAAGAAATCAAAGTTTATTGTCAGTATTTATCATGTCTTTGTCTTTGAATTACCCATAGCATAACACGATTGGCCACGCCACTGCCATGCCATGCGTGTCATCGGCTCATCGCCCGCGCGCGGATCTAGTCCGCATAAAAATCGCGCGCGACCAGGAGGAGCTGGGTCTGCGGATGGGGTCAACAATCAACATAATCCTTATTATTATTAGGAAAAGTTCCCTAACTGTTTAATTATAACGACGTCAAACTTACGCCCCTTGATTTATAAGCATTCTTTTAAAATAAATTCTTTCGGTTATAGCGACTTATCTTTATACATTTATGACATAATATTCTAGATATCCCTTGCGGATACTGCGACTGATTGTCCTATAAATTTGCTATTTTAGTACTCTAATTTCTAGGATACTTCGGCTATGCACTTGACCAAAAGAAGAAGGGAGATTGCAAGCCGTGTATGTGTCACGAGGCGGGCACATTGGAGAGCCCTGAAGGACCCCCGCAGTGCGACGGCTTGACCGGCTACTGTTCTTGCCGACCGCATGTCATAGGCCGAAACTGTGATAAATGTGAAGTAAGTATTATTTTCAGTAGAGTAAACAAGAACATTTACCCAATTACTAATATGTATAATATATTTACGGGGCTTTAACTATGTAAGGTCCGCTTTCTTTGTTTGTTACTTATGTGATTTGCTCTTCAGATCTTATACATATAGTTACTAGCTGTCCCGGCAAACATTTCTTTGCCATATAAAGTATTTCGCCCATATTATTTTATTGAAGTGACTAAATAAGTATGTCACCATGGCAACGTCCATCGCTATCCCGTCACACAAACAATGGTCGCCGTCAGTCTCGAGTTGTAATAATTTACTATTATTTATTCAACAAATGCACTTATCAATATAATAAGTACCCAGTAGCCGATTCTGCGACCCACTGAATACCTATGCATATAAAATTTGGTTAAAATCAGGCCGTTTCGGAGGAGTACGTTTAATCGATAAACGTACATCATCCCAGAAAATAATCCAAAAACACACAAACATAAAGATGAAATTATACAACAAGTAGATGAGAACGTATTTTTAGGTATACAAATGGACATAATGCAATTGGCATGCACAAATAAACAAAGTCTGTTCTAAACTAAACAGATTCGTGTATGTCTTGAGAAGACTTGCGTGGACAGTAAGTGATCAAACTGCAATTATGGCCTATCATGGATATGTTTCAGGCTCTCCCACGTATAAATAATTAATTATTAAAATATAAATACAATTTAGTATTTGTTTTTAGTACATTTTGTTGTTATAGCGGCAGCAGAAATACATAACCTGTGAAAATTTTATCTCTCTAGCTATTACCGTTCTTGAGTTACAGCCTGGAGACAGACAGACGGACAGACAGATATCGAAGTCTTAGTAATAGGGCCCCGTTTTTACCCTTTGGGTACGGAACCCTAAAAACTAGCTTAATATTACTACATTATTATCACATTTATTATGTTTGTTACTAGGACGGCTATTACAATATCAATTCTGGGGAAGGCTGCAAACCTTGCAACTGCAATCTGGAGGGTTCGTTCAACAGCACCTGCCATCCTGAAACCGGACAGTGTTATTGTAAACCTGGTATTGATGGGTAAGTGAACGGTACATTGCAGTAATATTTACATTTTTTTTTTATATACACCAAGCACAACTTAACATTCACTTGAAACACGAAGGGCAATCAGCGCTTAGACATCATCAGAGAAATTGATTCATAGCTGCCATCATACCTACGTCATTTGGTTCGGTTATGTCAATTCAATGTTAGTCGTCTCCTGACTTTGACGTAACGCAACCAAATGACCTAGGTCCGGCATCTGCCAATGAATCAATTACTGATAGAAAAATAGATACCAAAAATCTGCTCATATAAATTAGTTTTAATTTGTATTCCAGTCTCCATTGCGATCGTTGTCGCGTGTACCACTACGGGTTCTCGACGGAGGGTTGTCAGGACTGCGACTGCGACGACTGGGGCTCGACGAACTACCAGTGCGACAAGCTCGGCCAGTGTCCCTGCCAAGAGTTCGTCGAGGGACGACGGTGTGATAGGTAAGTAGGACGAATGTCACGTGACGAACTGAAGTGTGGTCAATATCGTTTCCACCTTTAAATATAAAAAGTGGTATACCAGTACAGATTTTTGTATGGTACGAAAAACTTTATAAGGTGAAAAAAAACATTTTAAAACGTTATAAAGTGCAGGAAAACATCGAAATGTTTAAAACTGTTATTTAAAAAAACGCTTATTTGTTACATTCAGATTATAACATAAGATTATTGTGGTAATATAGTGTTTTGGCATGTGTACCTATGTATCGAGTATCTGACGTTTATATAATGAAAATGCTTGACTTAAAACAAGGTGTATGGAGAACAAGATGCGAAGAGGCGATGGTCGTGGCTGCGAGGACTGTCCTCCGTGTTACAACTTAGTCCAGGACGCTGTCAACCAACACAGAAAGGAACTCAAGGAGTTAGATGACGTAAGTACACTTATGGCTCTGGTATACAAGGTGTAACAAAACTAAGTGATAATATTTTAGAGTTCGTACGTGTTCCTCGTAGAGAGTTCACTGTGAAAGAAGCAGCGATGTCTTAACTAATTTTTTCACATTTCTGTGGAAACTCGTAACGCATACAAAAGTAAAAAAAATTGGGTTTTCAGCGCTGCTAATTTAATAGTGAACTCTCTACAAGGAACACGTTCAGACCCATTTAAATTATCACTTAGTTTTCTTATACCCTGTATAATCAAACGGCAAATCAAGGCACAAAACTTCGTGTTTAGCTGTGAACGGAACTAAATGTGTGGAATATACTACAAAGGTGGTCCCATCGAGCCCAAAGATTAGATATAATTACGAGAAATCGGGGGAACTTCTGAAAATTCGCCTTATAGCACTTCAACAGAGGCGTAACTACCGCCGTATATACGGGGCCCCCAGGCCACAGGCCAACGTGCTTACGTCTTACACATTTTCAAGTGGGACTTCGCCAAGACACGCTACGCTTCGGCACTTCAAGGTCACTGATGTTGCGTTTTAGATCCTAGCGAAGATATCGAAGGCTCCCACAGTGGTTGAGAATGCGGACTTCGACAACGAATTGCAGCGGGTTCGAGACGATATCGAGCGACTAGTAGAGGAAGCTCAGGAGCAACTTGGCAACGGCGCCGGCGACGGTCTCACCAACAGCCTGGCTGAGCTGGCTGATAGACTGGCTGATGTCAGGTAAGATATTGCTGTCATTGACATTCACACACATACAAATCCATTTTCCATATCCATACTTATTGCTTATTCATTATTATTATATTGTTATTATAACAATATAAATATCATTACTGATATTATAAATGCGAAAGTGTGTCTATCTGTCTGTCTGTCTGTCTGCTGAAATTTGGTATGGAGATACTTTGAGTCCCGGGAAAGGACATAGGATACTTTTTACCCCGGAAAATGTACGGTTCTTGAGCAATAAACGAATTTTGGCGCAACAGAGTTGTGGGCGTCATCTAGTAAGAAATAAATTATACACACAATAAGCGGTTTCTCACTTTTAGGTAACGTCAATACTCAATGCGTTACCTAAAAGTCAGAAACCGCCTACATTACAGTCAGGCAAGTACCAATGTACTTGCCTGAGAGTGATGTTATTAAAAAATATTCAATCACAATATATTTAAATTAAATATACAGTGTGTTAGTGTAAACACCGTTATCCTTGAAACCATCAAATGAGCCCGTCTTAATGAACCACTTTTTCTATGAGAACAATGCTGGGAACTCAAAAGAAAATGCCGTCTTCATACCCATACGGATGCCCGGATCAGCAATTTGTATGGATATGAAGACCGTTTTTTTTAGTTCCCATGATTATTCTCATAAAAAAAGTTGTTCATTTTGATGGGCTCATTTGATGGTTTCAAGGATAACATTGTTTACACTAACATCTTGTATAATCCTCTCTAAATGTGTCGAATATGGGCGCCCTATGTCCACCGCCGCGCCGGTGTTTTGAAACTGTCATTTTTTACATTTTAGTAACATGCTGTACAAAATAGAAGACGAAAGCTATGAAGGTAATGAGTCTGTGGAAAAGAGTAGGAGCAATGCCTCCAAAGCAGAAAACACCATAGAGGCCGCTCAGAAAGAAATCAACGTAAGTGTAAAATAGATGATAGTATTTTTGTTATGTTGTTGTGATGTTATTTTAGTTATAAATAGATAAATTTTGTTTCAATTAACGATCCCAAATGGTCAGTTGTTAATATAAAAATAGCTGCTCTAGTTTGAGATACTTTCTGAAACTACAGTTTTTACATTCGTTGATACCTAAACCGCGTGTAAAGTATTTTAGTTACACCCTATAAAAGAATCATAACTCGATACTGGATTATGTTGTTAGCTCCTAGATTATTAGTAAGTTTTCGAGGGGCTCGTGGTAATCCCTATTCTCTATGCCACTTCAGACTGATTGAAACTCTTGCAGTTCAAGAAAATGAATTGTATTTACAGAGTGCCTTGGAATATCTTGACGGGGAAGGAGCAGCCGCCTTAGCGAAAGCTCGCAACAGATCCGACCAATTCGGTAAACAGTCGGTGGACATGTCAGCTCTAGCTAAAGAGTCTAGATTACTTGCGGAAAAACTAGAAAATGAAGCCAAAAATATCAGAGATATAGCCGAGAAGGCTTTTAATACATCTCAGCAAGCTCACTCAATCGCTAAGGAGGGAATTACCAAACAAGCTAACATCAGGTTTGTAAATGTTTAAATATTGATGTGTTATTGAAATAAGAAGTTTGATGTAATCAATTTATAATGAGTTCCGAAATTATACCCAGTATACTGGCCAGTGCTCATAACATCTTCAATCCGACGCCATATTGTACAGGTAAGACACATTGTGTCACTTATTAGTAGTATAATATGTCATATTAATTGCAATAATGGTATCTGACATCACAATAAAGTTTATTGACGGTAGTTCGGACTTCGGGGCGAATCAACAGTACCTATGGAATCTATTATTGACGTCACTAGTATTGGTTAGTATACTTGGTTATATTTTGGAACTCTCCCTCAATAAGTAATGTAATATATTTATATCTCAATTTCAGCAATGAAGTTCAAATTTTGGCTAACGAATTGAATGCAGCGTCAGGTAAATTAAATAGCATGACTGAATTGGCCGACCAGGCCTTGAAGCGGGCTAAAGGAGTCTACGACGAAGCTTTAGGGCTATATGCCGAAGTGAACACAACTCTGTTACCTGATATCAAGATGGACAAATTACATCACGATTCGATGGAAATGAATAAAACTGTAAGTTGCTGTTTCAGTTCAGCAATCAATAAATGTATTGTTGCTAAGGTTTTTGATACAATTTTCTAGTTATCTATGATCTAGTCTATTTACTAGTTATATTGGCTATCTTCAAAAAGTTAAGCACTAAACGAGTTTAACGTCAAAAAACCTCGGATGCGTTTATTATATTTCGTGTATTTTTTGTATCCCAAGATGTATCTACAAATTTCAATCACATCTTTACACATTAAGGATCAAAGACTCACAGATTTCATTATTTTTTAATCCGTTTTAGATCGACGTTAAGTTAGCAGAGTTGGACAACATTATTGAGAAGAACGAAAATACTCTTCACGCATTAGAACAAGAAACTCAAAGAGGGAAAGACATTCTAGAACAGGGACACGACAGACAGGACGAACTAAACGATCTGTTGGTCAAGTTAGACGAAATACAAGCGCAGGCGAAAAATGACGTCGAACTTACTAACGCCACTTTGAAAGACGCCAATGAAATATACAAAACTCTAAAAGGTAAGTCTTTCTTGGAAGATTGTAGTAGGTAATGAAAACAAAAATCACCATAATAAATATGTACCTATGCAATTTTGAAGATATTCGTAATTACTAAATAGTAAACAATTTGAGGTAACAATAAAGTAGTACTATTAACAATGTCCGAAAATATATGTTTTTTTAATTATATGCACATAAAAATTTTTAGATATTTAATATCTATATCACTAGAATCAAAATCGTGATTCGTGCCTTAATTTAATAAAATTTGTGTGTATACATTTTCGTGCCAAGTCTCGCTATAATAACAGTGTACCACAGACATAGATCAAGATGTACTATCAGAGAAGTTGATTCCTATGCAAATCGGGGACCTAAGTAGTTTGATTGCGTTACGTCAAACCCAGCTGACAGATCACAATTAACATTGAATTGACATATTCGACCAAATAACGTTGGTCTGTCAATTACATAGGAATCAACTTCCTCGATGGTACTTCGCGTGCCATACCGCGTTCCTAAACGACGAGCAATGCTCGTCTTTCGAAATTGTGTTCTTTAGTCTGCTATCAGAATCTGACGTCAATCGGAATTTTAAAAATGCCTAAATGTATAATTTTGCCGTATTGGGCTGTAGAAATTCGAATAGAAACGTTGGCATAGATAATGGACACGTTTCTTATCATCGGTACGTCACAGTTATAGGTAGGATAAAAAATCCATACATGTACATACAATAGGGAATATTACGCAAAGATCGGAACAGAGGCAGAGCACATTTATTACAATAAATAATCGGACCAAAATCTGACATATTGCACAAAAAATATCAAAATATTGTCAGAAACGTCTAACAAATCTTTTTGTTCACCGTCTGTGCTGGTGCTGCCTCTAGCTTGAATACATTGCAGTCATGGGCGCCGGCAGGGGGGTGCTAGGTGGTGCACTTGCACCCCTTGGGAATCTCGGGATCAACAGGAATTATTGAAATTAAAAGCCGCCTGTAACCCTATTACCATGCCGTACAAAGATAGTTCGTAATGTAAACGGCACTAAAATATGTACTCTGTTGACGTAAATAGACAGTCACTGTTAATAGCAAAAAGTAAAAATAAAAGAAAACTAAAATCTGCACTCCTTGGAATTTATTTCTTTTTTATTGACGACCTCTGTGGCTCAGTTGGTGGGCTATTGGTAGCTCAAGCCGGGGGTCGTGGGTTCGAATCCCGCCGACGGAACAAAAAGTTTTTCAAAGTTCATGGATGTGTATTAATTATGTGTATAATATAATAAAAATCTTAAATATATGTATAGTATAAAAGTATTAAATATATTTCCGCTGTCTGGTACCCGTAACACAAGTCCTTCAGGTACTTGGCACGGGGCCAGACTGACGTGGCGTGAAGCGTCCATAGATATTATTATTATTATTATTTCTGCCGGCGCCCATGTCTGCAGTAATATATTATCCTATTATAATAAGTAATAACGCCGCATTGCTTTACAGAGTTCAGTGACCAAGTGACAGAATCTCGCCAGAGAGCGGAACAGGCCGCGCTGGATGTGCCAGAAGTACAAGAGAAGGTGGCAACAGCCGATCTGAACATCCAGAATATTATCCAGGAGTTGAACGATGCCAGTGACAAGGCGAAGGAAGCGAGGGACTTGGCTCAGCAGGCACAAAAACAGTACGCCGATAAGGCATCCGAAGTAAGTTTATATTGGAACAGAGTGTCAGTTATAATCAGTTACGATAGCGAAGTCAAAAATGTAGTTTATACATAAAGTTAATATACCTAGCGGAATAGAGCAACAATCTCGAGCTGTCAAACGAAGCCGAAATTTGTTTCATCTGTGTGTAAAAATATGTGAACGTATACACTTACACAAGCATGATTGAACATGATTTCTATGAGATTAAATTGTCAACGTGAGGCACGTGCCGACTGGACGTCAAAAAAAGAGTGCTGCTGTCATGTATCACACGTCCCTTTTTACTACGCAGTGTTACTGATAGTGACATCTCTCTTGCTCAGGCCTTTGTTTCTCTATTCCGCTAGGTATATTAACTTTATGAGTTTATATAACGCAAGCGCCATGGCACTTACTACTTAGCGATGCGTTTTGTCATCTCCTGGCAAATGCATTTTGACTAAGCAGGCAGGAAATTCTTTTTTAAATAGCTTTTATTTAACTTGTTCTGTATGTATGTAAGTATGTATGTTTGGGTAAAATTTTGAAATTCAATTTTGAAGCGGATATATTTAATTGATTATTAGTTTGGTTTTTTATAAATTAGCCATATTTTGGCACTGGCACTTGACCATTTTTTATATGAGTTGCTGTCATAATTCCTTAGAAAATAAAGTAGAGCTTAATTCCTCGAAGCTACTACTAAAAAGCTTTTTTTCTTAACAGGCAGCTCACGAAATAAGGAAGAAGGCCTCGTCTTCCAGGGGTGAGGCTGGTCGACTTTTGGACGAAGCTGACAAACTTTCAAGTAAGTTACCTTCTGACTTCTAATGTCAAGAGTAACTGCTACCATTAATTATTATTAAAGGCACTTCCTAAGGAAGTTCAGAAGGCAGAAGATCCGTCTCAATTAACTTTGGTCTGTACATGCACAAGAAATTATTTAAATTTAAGAAATAAATAAATATTTTTGCTACTTTTTATTGCGGAAAAACGAATGGCACCCACCTACGAATAATAAAAACTAAGGAAACGTAACTCCCATACTATTACCATTTTGGTTCCTTTCGAACCCCAGACATAGATAATGATAGATACCGTACTTCGCGTGCCATATCGCGCTCCCAAATGACGAGCAATGCTCGTTTTTCGAAAGTCTGTTCTGTAGTCTGCTATCGGAATTAGACGTCAATTGGAGTTTTAAAAATGCCTAAGGGCGTTTGTGCACTACACGGAATTTTACCGTCCGGCGTTCAAACCTTCACGTTTGCCATATAAATAAGGTAGGAAATCGAGATGCCGCGCCGCGCCGGATGGTAAAATTTCGTGTAGTGCACAAACGCCCTAAATGTCTAAAAGTGCCGTATTGAGCTGTAGAAATTCAAATAGAAACGTTGGCCTAGATAATGGGCACTTTTCTTATCATCGGTACGTGACAGTAGCTATAAAAAAGTGGCACGCTCGTTTCCATACAAATGAAGCGACATGCGGTATCTATCTTGAATTATGTCTGTGTACCTAAGGTATACATTTTTGACAAGTATTGTAGATCATGTTTTTTGACGGAGTTACTTTTCCTCGGGTGCCTCCCACGGGGTAAATTGAATTAAAAAAAAAAACAAATTTAGGTTTTTATTAGTATGTCGATAATAATATAATAATAACTCGTCTCTTTTGTAGCACGCGTACAAGGAACCGCAAAACAGATAGACGATTTGAAGAAACAAGCTGAAGAAAACATGCAGCTTACTAGCGACGCCAAGATGAAGGTAAACATTAAATATTTTGCCCCATTTCACCGACACGTGTTAATTTTAAACGTTTCCTTCTCTTTCGTTAATACGAAGGACGAGAGAGATGACAAGATTTTTTAGAGTTGGTAAAATTTCGTCTATTGAATTTTTTTCTTTCTACAAACATATTCTGGATAATAATTCTACAGTCAGTAAAAGTGTGTGTAATGCTTGAATAAATGCCAACTTGGCTGATTATTATTCAAATTCAATAATTTCGATGAGTAAGTTAGGAAATTAGGTAAGTATAAATGTTTGTGATTTAACAAAAGGCATTGCAAGCACCATGTCGTAAGCAAAGTCAGTTAAGGGCTTAACTGAGTAATTAAACTAACTTCCCTGTTAAAATTATCGAATGGAACTTTCTGAAGGACCCAGTTACGCAACCAAAATATTAATTTATTTTAGTTTAACTAAGTTTATTTTGTGTGATAGGTCGGACAAGCCAATACCGACGCTAGAGAGGCGGAAAAGCAGGTGTCGAAGGGTCTAGAAGATCTGAAGACTATAATGGATGAGCTACAGAACTTACCGACCCTTGATGACGCTGCTTTGGATAGATTGCGTAAGTTGATATACTGTATGATCGTACTAAGATATGAGTTACAAAATTTCACATATCCATACTTCTTTACTAATATCATAAATGTGAAAGTCTGTCTGAATGTTACCAGAGACTCTAGCCAAAGTCCCAATCGTTAAAAACAATGCAGAATTCGTTCGACAGTCATCGAAAAATGACATTTGCCTAGCGAAGACTACTGTCAAATCCCACATAAACGAAGTTTGTGATCGTTATTAATAAAAAGGATTTTGGCTTTAGGGCCTGTTACCTTTTCACGCTTCAACCGCTGAACGGATTTTTATGAAAGGTATGGAGATTCTTTGAGTCTCGGGAAAGGACATTGGATAGTTTTTGTTGCAAAAAAATGTTGCGCGTTAAGCGACTTTCGGGGCAACGGAGTTCCGGGCGTCACCTAGTTTAATTTTAAAGTTTTAGTATTTGTCGCGTGTTTTTTTTTATCTATGAACCTTTCACACCACGTCAGTCTGGCCCCGTGCTAAGTACCTAAAGGACTTGTGTTACAGGTACCAGACAACGGAAATATATTTAATACTTTTATACTATACATATATTTAAGATTTTTATTATATCATACACATATTTAATATACATCCAGACCCGGGGACATTGAAAACTTTTTGTTCCGTCGGCGGGATTCGAAACCGCGACCCCCGGCTTGAGCTACCAACGCGCTCACCACTGAGCCACAGAGGTGTCGATTTAGGGCATAGTACCGCCTTTTTACCGATATGTTGTACAGGGCCGGTTTTAGCACTACCAGCGCCCTGGTCGAGATTTTTTCGGCGCCCAGGGTACTGGTAGTGCTAAAAAAAGGCGGCGCCTCTTTTTATCCGGCGCCCTGGGAGGTCGCCCAGCGTCGCCTTCCCCTAACGCCGCTTCTGATGCTGTAGTGAAATGTCGGCTTTGGCATATTCTTATTTCATATTATAGTAATGTTACATAATTATTTTCATTTGAGACTATTTTCAACTCAGTATGGACTGTTATTTTTGTGTTGAAAATTGTTACTACTTTTTAACACGCTTTTTTTCTATACGAAATTTTGAATCATCGCATTTAAATACAAATATTTTTACAGAAAAGAACCTCGATAAAGCCGAAGGCGACTTGATCAAGGTTGACCTTGATGGGAAGATCAAATCGCTGACCGAAGCCAAAAACAACCATCACAGGTACCTAATTATAAATTTAAAAACCTTAGCTACAGCTGCAGGTATTGTTTTAATTTAAACATATGTGATATAAAAAGTTTTCTTTGTATTCCATTATTATAAGCTAAACTGTTGTTGTAGTTGCTGTCGTTCTGTCTGTCTGTCTCTTGGCAGATGTAATGATTTAACTGACAAGAGTCGATTTTAAAGTCGTCTTTCTTTCTCATCAATTGTTTGTTCTTTCCTTCTCACAACTTAAACAGAAATGCGTTGTCGAAATGTCGCATCTTAGTGGGCCCTTAGACGATCAGTTTTATTGAGCAATATCATTGAACAATATTTTTTAACAATTTGTTTGGCAATAAGATTGAAAGGCGGGCGCGTTCAATATTAACCCTAGACGGTCGATAATGTTGCACAATACGTGAATAAAGGCTATTACCACTTTTTAACCCCTTTTTTATCTCTTTCAGGTGGATGAAGCAATACCAAGACGAGAAAGATGAACTTCGTGCCGAAGTGGACAATGTGAAGGATATTCTGAATCAGCTGCCAGATGGATGCTTCAAGAGAATCGTCCTAGAACCCACCGAGGGACCAAGCAGAGGCGCGGGTTACAGCTAGACCCTTATTTTAAATGAAAATAAATTGAAATTGCAGTCTTAAAAGTACAGTAAAGCGAGGCCACAATGTTCCAGTAAGTCGCATTGACGTAGAATAGCGCGTTGGTCCCACCTGCGTTGTGTAAACGCATGTCAACATAATACAAGGCGGCGATAATATCATTCACTTTATCCCACTTCATCTTTATTCCGCTGTTCGGTCAAAATACCATATCCGACGGTACAACGCGTTATTTTGGCATATTATAATAAATATGTAATGCCGCTGCGGCCAAGGGAGTAATGTGACCTCGCCCTTATGATGCGACGACAACAACAAAATTGCACAGTTCGCTAACAATAGACATACAAAACCGTTCTTTTCGTTTTAGGCGTCTCTTAGGCGTCTTATTTTTATTAGAATTCTAATAACAAAAAGTAAGTAGTAGTATACGTTTTTTATAGTACTGTACATAAGTCTACTGTAACCGAACTGTGCTCATTGATCGTCAATATATTGTGCCAATAATATCTATAATGTGCCAACAGCCAAGTCAATTTGACCACAGCTGAGTACTTTACGCTTTGAGTGCCTTAATAATAGAACAAAATATTTCATCCAAAATATTCTATTTGAAGAACTTTGTCCGATTAAAAAACGTATCGTAAGTGCTACAATAAAATATAACAAAGTAGTTAAGTAGTACTTATTAGGTATTTAATACAACGTATTCCTTTCATGCATTTTTGTGTATTTATAAGAGTTAGATTACATTAGTTCGATCTGCAGAGAATATATCGTTAAGACTTACCAAGGTATTCGTAGATCATAACATTTTTTATGACTTCAGTCCGATGTAATACTCAATTTTGAACTCTAGTTCTATATTATTAAGGTTAGCGTAACGTTAAGGTCAGCGTTACACCGAGTACCGAGTTTGTTGGCGACTTTACAATGCCTTTTCCCAATTTCCAGTTGTTCGGAATGTTTTTCTGCAGGACGAAATAATGTAATATACGCTTTAGTTGTATTGACGCGAATGAGATTTTGAGGCTTTTTTACACAACATGTATGAATAAATGGTTTTACTAACGTTTATAATGTATTTAAGTTTTGCTTGTGCCATATTTTTCTGGTACATTTTTGTAAATATTTGATAAATATAATGTAAGGTATGATAAGAAGGATGATAGTTTATCAATATTCATTTTAATATTTTTAAATGTTTCTATAATAATTTCGCCAAAGAAGGTAAAATGATATTACGTCTAGATTTTTATAAAATTTGTACTTCCACGAAAGGTTTTGAGAATTCATAGATTGTAATTTGTATACTAGACTATTTATTTGTAATACATATAAATAATCAAAGATTTTGTTTGTTTTTATTATATTTTATCTGAATTCTGAAGCTCACATCTTATTCCTCGAATCTTGGGTCGAATTTTGGTCGTGACGAAATATTAGAATTAAGGTGAGAGCGCACTACCCGACAAATGACAATACGCGGTAGCAACGCGAAGCGGTACTTCATGTTTCATAGCAGTTCTATGAAACATGAAGTGCCGGTTTACAAACATGAATCTGACGTTTAAGGGTTCATTCAGACCGCAACGCGACGCGTAGCGTAGATGCATAATTCTAAATTTGAATGGATTTGACAGATTTCAATTGCGTCAGACGTCTTGCGAATCTGTCAAATCCATACCTACTAATTTAGAAATGCATCTACGCGTCGCGTTGCGGTCTGAATTGACACTTAGACGTTTTATAAACGTATCGCTTCAGTGACGTGCGGTCTCGCCTTAACCTATGTTTCGAAACCAGACTGTGAGGTGCCTTATTTACCACTTTTCTTCCAAAACAACACCTACAAAAAACAATTTGGGCATATTTTAGTACTTGACAAATAGAGGGGTAAATGCACAGAAATAAATCAAGATAGAACGGCGACGCGCGTGCGTTGCTAAGGAATCGATCGTGTCAAATTTTGCTTTGCATTTAGTTACAACAAATAACTTATCCGTGGAAAGAAATACCTCCTTTTGGCCGATTCACTTTCGTACTTCTGTTTTTACAATTAGACACTCCACAATGAGGCATTTTTGCACAACCGCTCCGGTGTAATCAAGTCGAGACGTGCCCGCTGACTAAATAAACGTTTAACAAATCTTGCTCACTTGTGCAAGATTGAAACACGCGTACTCCACCTACCCCTCTTTTTGTCGGGTGTAAGAGGTCCGTTAAAACTTGGATAGGTACTCTATAGCTTAAGAAACAAAAAAAAAGTGGATAGACCGAAATTAAAGAGATATAATACTAGAATGAAAACACGAAATAACATCTTACATATTTCTATATTAAAACAAATATAATTTGAAGACTTCATAATAAATGGGCACTTCTCAAAAATATATCAAATAAAAGCATCGTAATGGTGGTCCCTCACCGGAAGCATTCGCATGTAATGTAATATTATAGATTCGACTTTGAGCATTACATTACAATACTTCCTCCCTGGCTGACAAGCATTTGCGTGTAATGTGACATTATAGATTCGACTTCGAACATTACATAGAACTTCACTTCACTGTCACGTAGGCCGTAGCATTGATGTTACAAGTTGTTTCAAGATATTATACATTGTATCATTACAAAGTGCGCATTATAATGCTCGGCTCTCCTCCCTCACTGATGTAGTGCTCGACTCTGTATTCTGTAACGTTACATTACAAGCGAATGCTCCCGGTGAGGGAGCACCTTAAACGTTATGTAATAGTTAGTAAATATGTGTTTAGATGATAAAGTTGTGCAGGTACACGCGGGAAATCATGCTACATACAGGGGGTCATAACAGTGTTCCTCCGATATAGCGAGGATAACCCTAAACGCCGCTCCAGTGTGCGTACTCGGTGAGTATTCTTGACGATACGGTGACCACACGAAGCTTGATAAGTAGACTGTTGGATAATATTGTAACACTACTGGTACTTATAACTAGGGCAAGTTTCTCTGTATCTGACGATAGACTGGTAGATTTATAATATCATAGTACTTACTGCGCAAGGTGTACCTAATTGTAATGGGTGCAAGTTACAATAGTAGGTTGTTGAATTAAGTAGTAGTTAAGCATAATATGTAGAATGTTTGGATTGACTAAACAGTAGGTGTACCTCATGTAAAAACATACATTCGTTAGTTTCGTTAACGTTAGATATAAAAATTTATCGGATTTGAGCTATGGTACTTGTAATATGGTGGTTGTGTCATTCCTCAAATCCCATACATTTGTACAACCAAGGAAATTGATTCCTAGGCAGTTGACAGATCAACGTCATTTGGTCGGATCATGTCAATTCAATGTGAATTGTGATCTGTCGACTGGGTTTAACGTAACTTCTCTAATAGTACATCCAGCTTTACACTCAGATATTATTATTCTTTAAAGGTTAAACAGAACAACGTCTGTCGGTGACTATACTAGTTACTACCTAATATTGTCCCGTGCACCGGTGTATCACATGGTCACCCTACTCGGACGGTATGCAAACGCTACAACTCCCGTGAGTAGTACAATTTATGGCGAGCATTCCGCTATATTTCCTTTTGTTTTTTCAAAAGTAACGCTTCTTTACACATCTCTTATATTTCCATACGACTGGCATATACGAATATACGTCCAAGTACCTACCTGCCTAGTGTATCTAAGTATTGTTTAAACTTAGCCGTTGTGAACTTTCAACATTCATAGACTTAGTAAAGATATAGACTTAGTAAAGAAGAAGGATTTTCCACATTTATTTTTACTAGGTACTCTATCAAAAGTTAAAACGTATACGTGTATAGAGGTATTTTATTACCTTTACATGATGCAATTTGTTTATTGGAACAAAGTTCCTCATCATTTAATATTATAACCCAAATTAAATGTTAAAACGAGGAATCTCTATCCGACCAGCAAACACAGGCAGGTGCAAAACAACTATCAACAACATTTTCATTTTCCCATGGCCCAAACCGACATAAACACGTGAACGTGTTACCAACAAAACAAATTTACAACAAGTAAATTAGCAAATATCTCACTGTCTAGGGGCTCAGTGCCGGAATACCGCGTTAAACTAAAACATAAGTGGCGGAAAAATTACACCGAGCGACCAACACAAGCTGACCTCCAATTTGGACTTCATTATCATACATCGAAGCGCGCGGGAGGTAAAAACAGGGGGAAAGGTATCAGTTTATACTGGATGGTGGCCTGAAAAACTGAGGTAATTCGAAAAGTTTTCTTAATTACATTCGTAACTAACTCCCCGAACGAATTAAGCGGAAGCGTTACAGTTGACTGCTCAGCACACTGCACTCAACGCCTGCTCTCATTTTTGCTAATCTTTACTAAGTAACTGTTATTTATGTAATTAAAGTATTTTGGTGGTTTAGAAGAGACTAAAGGATTCGGGTCGCTGTTATTTCATTCGCTAAGATTCATCCCTAAGGTTAGTCGCACATTAGAAATTTTCCGTAAAATTTACATAGGTGTTGGCGAAATTAAAAAAGTTTTTAAATATTACATAATTTGTTGTTACTGTTAAAATCTATTCAGACCGAAATCGTAAAAGGGCGGGCCATTTAAAATTCATTGAAACAAGTTCGCAAAAAAAGTCATTTGGAAATCCCGCGGCTAATAAAACGGGGAATAAATTACTAAATTCGCGCTGAAATAAGCATCGTTCGTGCTTGTTTAATTTAGATAAAAAAATTAATTAGCTAGTCACGGTCTAATGAACTTGCTGGGGAGAGCGAGTCGCTTTTAAGTGTCGTAAAAAGATGGTAATTTTTAATTTTCTTCATTTCTCACGCAATAAAATTCGTACCAATGTGGGGGAAAGTTGTTTTAATTAAAGTTCAAATTTCTCGGAAAAAGTTTGAGAGTTACTTTTGTATACAACCGCAAAGGCCAGCTACCTGAAAAAAATTGAAAATCAAACCTACCTACTATGTTTTAAACTTTAAAATTATAAATTAATGAAATTAAGTATCTATGTATATTATTATAATAACATTGGAGGTACTTATTTATTAAATCAAGCAATAAATATTAAGTAATAAATGATAATTGAACTTTAACAATCAACAGGGTTAAAATAAATAGGGTTTAAAAAATCAAATTCGTTCAAAAATACAGACACAAAGTAAAAGACAGCGCACAGCTTAAGTCCGTAAAGCGCTGAAAAATCACTGGCGAGCCTACTGAAGTATTCACGCGAAAAAACTGGTAATGAGGAGCGTTTCTGCAACTTTTATGATATTAGGGATGTACTAAAGATAAAATAATGGCGTTTCGCGAACATTAACATATCAACTCTTATTTTCAATTTCTTCACCTATTAAAGTACAATGTTTTTCGCTGTTCCCGCGAGTTCTCGGAATAATGGAGTCGTGAATATTTTAAATTATTCTTCTTTTATTTTGTTCATTTTAAAATTGCTAATACTTTATAAGCATTTAAACAATTTTAGTGTTGTAAAAAATAGTTTTATTTAGCATGTAATAGGTTATCTATAAACATAATTCTTTGACATCCATAAAGACAATTAGTTAACCCTACATGAAGTATCTGTAGCATAGACATAATATTACGACAGTCTTCTTGACGACAGTATATATTAAGTCTATGATCTGTAGCGTGTTCAGTCAACTTTGATAGATATTACGAATTGTTACTTCGACGATATTTTTATAGCACCAGTGCTGCGTAGAGGTCTACAACTAAATATTTAACATTTTTATCCCGCAAAAATGTATGAGTCCCGCATAATAAACGAGTTATTATGAGCGTCATCTAATATTCAAATAACTTTAAAGCATAAAACACAAAAATCATTGATAAAACATGATTTTTTCTACTTAGTTCTACATTCAAATTTGCACTTGGAAAATTTTTGTTTTATTTCATCCACATTAATAATATTCTTGTTATAAAGTGACAAAAGCTGGACATCACTAGTACCATTTTCGTGCTATACAGAGACACAAGTCTATGCAAACACATGCTGGAGATCATTCCTCTCGGTTGCAGAGAGAACTGTTTCATTCAAGTTACGAAAATATTTCCCGTATTGTGCAACTTTAACGTATTTTTTTTATTTAATTAACAAGGAAACGAGCAGAGGGAACGCCAGATAATCGAGGCGTCTCCCATGGACATCTAGTTAGAGTTGTACGTAAAACTTCTCTAGTACAGTCTGTTACCTTACTCGCTCGGCGTAACAACAAAAAAAAATATTTATTTCTAAATAGGTTAACAAAGATAACACTTTTAGAACGTCTACACGAGGCCTACCATAAACGGTACATAAACGGTGTTCCACGCCGGTTTTCTGTAAGGCAATTGTATGCATTCTATCGGATTGGACCATTTGTACTAAAACTTTGCTTTCTCTCATTTTTGGGGTTCCGTACCCAAAGAGTAAAAACGGAACCCTATTACTTCGATGTCTGTCCGTCTGCCTCAGGCTGTAACTCAAGAACCGATATAGCTAGACTTCTAAATTTTTTTCCGATTGTGTATTTCTGTTGTCGCTATAACAAAAAGTACTAAAAACAAAATAAATATAAATAAGGTTCCCCTAACCCCTTATATACAACAAACGTATTTTTTTGGCCTTTTTTGCTCATAATCAATAATTGTAGGAGGTGGGCACTTGAAATACTCACAAAATTCTTAATTATATTTGTTCTTTAATAATTTAAATAAAATAAATATTTAAGGGGTGCTCCCATACAAAAACACAATTTTTTTGACAACTTTCGCTCTATAACGGCACGGAACCCTTCGTGCGCGAGTCCGACTCGCACTTGGCCGTTTTATTGTGTAATTTAAAGCCAAATCCCATACATCTATACTTCCTACTAATATTATCTAAAATATAAAAATGAGTCGCTGAATGTGTTGCTAAGCGCAAAACTCGAGAACGGCTGAACGGATTGGGCTAATTTTAGTCTTAAAATATTCGTAGAAGTCCAGGGAAGGTTTTTAAGTGACACGAAGTTCACCGGGACAGCTATTACCTATATAAATGCAAAAGTGTGTATGTCTGTAACCTCTCCACGCTCAAACGGCTGAACCGATTTTGCTGAAATTTCGTATGGACATACTTTGAGTCCCGGCAAAGGACATAAGATATTTTTGTCCCAAAAAAATGTACGGTTCTCGTGCGATTCAGGAATTTAGCGCAACGAAGTTAATGCGGGTGTCTATTTTTTGATGTTACATAATATTTGAACTATTGTTCAATGCAACTTGACTAAGAACCATGTGATGGACAATCTGTTGTGAATATAATCGTCTATTGTTTGTGACGACAACGTCTATTGTCCTGCTGATTGGCCTCAGATTGTGTGGGCCACTGCAATCTGTATTAATATAGAACTAATATTGATTATAACTTAGCCAGGGCAGTTGCGAAGGAGAGTCCTAATAATAAATTATAAGAATATTATGTCACGACATTAATATATTTTAGGTCAAAATAGATGTGGTTAAGAAAGTTACTTTATGTATGTATAATAATACTACGGTTTTTAATCAGTTAACGCTTAAGTATTCTAATGGTACTCCAAAAACCGAAGTTTGTAATGAAACTTAGAACTACAAATAAATATATTTAACGGCTTCGCAAGAACACGAATAACTACAAACACAAACAAAGGAAAATCAACCGTTCAAGAGGCAATATATTAATATTAGTTTGTGCAAAATTATAGTAACCACTACAACACCTTTCGGACGTTACATTTAACAATAACGGTGATTTAGTGACACCCTATCTAAATTTAGGGTTCCCCAGGCTATGTGGACACCCCACGCGGTTGAGAATTGATTTATTTATTGCTCCAAGTGAGTGTTTTGGTTCTGTACCAGGTACGCCACTTAGGAGGCTAAAGTGATTTGATTTCTCTCTTTTTCGTCGGATGGGAGGTGTGTGCTTCGAATACGAATATATAGATGAAAACGCTGAGGTCGTTTTAAGTTACAATCGATGTACCTGTCGAGTTTATACCCCCACTCTATCTGTTAACTTTTTAATCAAGTAAAATGTTCTTTAGTGTACAATTTCATTAAACTTTGTCCGCATCATGAATTCTAGAACCTAGATTTAAATTCTGGCTCTTGCATATCTGCTAATAACACTTATTATCTAGCATATTTACTTACCTATATTATCGTAAATATGTTCGTAATGTAGGGCAAGACGTATCACACTACTAATAATAATAATAATCTTCCATTCCCTGTGAAGTATAGCACCTGTCTAGTAGGAACATCTCTATAGCAAAATAACCCTCGATATTTTGATTTCGTAATGTTCTTTTGTAGCTTCGAGTATCAAATTTATAACATTCAAAGCTTTCGGATCGATATCGATTAGTCTGTACAAATTCCTTTACGTAAGCAAACCGATTCAGTCCAAATATCGGCAAACATTCATCCAATTAGAACGTTAAACCAAACAGTTAGATTAGCCAAATATTGTTTGTGTTACACAATACAAGACCAATCTCCATACATCCAATATTAGGGAGCGAGGGGAGAGATGCCCTGAGGCGAATGCTCGAGTAAACACGCCTACCACGGATCAGAGGAACCAGACTTAAAACCGTAAATAACCTGCATACTGCTATATTTTGATAACATTTTAGAGACTTGAAAAGGAATAAGAATAGCGGTTAAGTAAAAAATGTTTATATTGTGTAAAAAAATGATTTTAAGTTTTTTAAGGCTTTGTTTGTTATTTACAAACTTTAGTTTTAGGAGCACAGATCAGAGAAACCAGACAACCGTATTTTTATTTTGATTTGATTTGATTTTGAATTGAACCGTAAGTAATCCTGCCTCCTACTATTCTATATTTTAATAACATCGGAGTCTTAGAATTTCAAAAAGTATTTGTATAATATTTATCGAATAATTCCAAGAATAGACGGATATAAATATACAAGATGTTAGTGTAAATGTCGCAGCCGACTGGTTTAAATAGCCGTTCAATCAAACAGCTAGCCCTTTGACTGAACAACGCCATTCAATTACACGGATACGTCGTACGTCGTTTAGCCGACTTGTTGACTACAACGTTCAACACTACAGCTAGACGACGCTTAGCCAACTGGTTTAATGGCAAACTAACTAGGGCGACCATTAGCTTAATATGTAATTTGGGAAAATAGCTGAAAATAGGAAATCTTTTTGTATTTTATTGAAAGATTATTCTCGGATTAAGTTTAAGGGGTGACCAAAAGTTTAATGCAATAAGTAAAAAATAAAAAATTCTGAGGCTTGTTTTGTAACGGTCGCCGGCTGCTGCCGCAGCACAGTCACAGTTCTTACCTAACCAACTTTTGGACTTTCAGGATTGTGTTTGTTCCCCCCTTTTATTTGACGGCGGTCGTCGGCTGCTGCCGCAGCACGCTCGCTGCGCTCGCTGCGCTCGCTCGGCTCCCTCTGTGTTGTGGTCTAAGTTCTAACCTAACCTAACCAACTTTTAGACTTTCTGGGTTGTGATTGTTTTGTTTTGACCCCCTTTCGGGGGGGCTGCATCCATCCATTTCATAATCCCGTAATTTTTCCTCGAACATTTGTTGAAATTTTGATTCACTCGTATGTGGCTTCACAATTTTTGTCTCTTTAATAACACTTGTAAACTTTCTTTCCGAAAAACAACCACAAACACCAACAAACATCTGCTAGTTGACGCCATATTGTAAATAAAACGCACCTAGCGCCGCAGCGGTGCGCGCTGAACTACTTCAATTAGACGGCGGCTTTTGAATCAGCTGTAGTGTTGAACGTTTTGTGCGACTAAAATATTCAATATAAAAGCTAGACGTGTGATTGAATGGTTGTTCAGTCAAAGGCTAGCCCTTTGATTGAACGGCTATTTAAACCAGTCGGCTGCGACATAAACACCGTTATCCTTGAAACCATCAAATGAGCCCATCAAAATGAACAACTTTTCTATGAGAACGCTAAAAAAATCTTTATACCCATACGGATACCCGGATCGGCAATTTGTATGGGTATGAAGACGAATGTAAACGGTGTTTACACAAACCACTGTATAGTGTCTCTAACGGCCGTTCCCAATATTTGATCTATCTCTGGTTTTGCCCTACTAGAGAAAGGAATAGCTCACAATTGACATAAAATATATGTCTCTAATGTCTAATGTGAGTTATTCCTATCTCTAGTAGGACAAAACCAGAGATAGATCAAATATTGGGAACGGCCTTAAAACATGGATTGTACATTAATTTATCTATCATTTTTAAATAAAGATTTAAAATATAATACCCATTTAAGAATAGGACAACCATAATATTTGTTATAAATTGTATAAAAATATTTTAATGTGTTCTAATTATTTGTGTAATAAAAGATAAATTAAATATAGGGTTAGGGTACATTGAGTACAAGTTAAAACCCCTTAAACGCCTCGGGCGGCGCGCGCCAAAATTTTTGTTTAAACAGAGTAATTGATTAGTTTCTTGCTCACACACATAGGTACGGATGCATATAAATTCTATTAAACTACTTTAAAACATATTACAGTATACATCGTTCAAATTCATTTTCAACTAGATGTAAGTATATTATTTCATTAAAAAAAAGTTAAACAAGGTGAAACAAAACTAAGTGATAATACTATAGGGGGTGTAGCGTTCCTGACATAGAGTTAGATAAGAGCAAATTAGTAAAGAGCAAATTTTTTTTCTGATTTCTATGGGCAAGCCGCAAGCGCCCAAGCGCCATTCATATTTCATACAAAAGTGAAAAAAGCTACTTCTTCAGCGCTGCTACTTTGACAGCGAACTCTATACAGGGGACACATACACCCCCTTAAGTAAATATCACTTATTTTATTTACACCTTGTATAGTGCTACTAATTTAAATCACACGTATTAAACTGATTTAATAATAGCACCATTGTCATATTAGATTTTGTTTAAAGATGGATTAAAACAAAATGATATATATGCAAAATAATGGTGCTTTTGGGCAGGCGAAATTTAAAAGGTTAATATAGTTTTTAAACATTTAAAAATTACATTAAAGTTCGGTGAACCTTTTTTTACATGGGGAAATCATCGGCCGGGGTATGTGAGACTCCCCGTAAGGTATATCCACTGAAACCCCATGGTGCTCCACTCTCTGCTAAGCATATTTCCGGCCATGATCATCCTCCGCGTCTCACAGACTTATCACAGGCTTTCTTAAAAGTGTGGTGAACCTACATTCTTATTTTTTATAAAAGGTTTGTTCATGATGAGTATTTTTTTTTAATGACCCCTCACTTGGGACCTCTTGTTCCCCCTTCAGGAAGAAGGGACAATTAGATTATTACAATTACTATTTTTTTTAGGTGAGTACTAAATAAAACGTAAATAAGTAATTATTAGATGTGCTTTGCATTCACTTTTTTATACATTATATGTACTATGTACTTAGTGGTGGTAGTTTCATAGATATGTATTATAAACTTATTTGTGTACTTTAACCATGGGCGTACCCAGAATTTCAGCTAGGGGGGGGGGAGCCCTTGACTGGAAAATTGACATTTATTTTATCTTCTAGGAGGAGCAGCTGCCCTACCTGGGTACGCCCATTATTTTAACTATCCCTGAACTGCTGACAGTTGCTAAGAATGTTACTTGTTATTTAAATTGCTAATTTTTGTTGCGAATAATTGAGAAATTACTACATTATTGACATATTATGTAGCGCAAAAAAATAAAAATAAAATAAGACTGTTGTATGGAAGCCCCCCTTAAATATTTGATTTATTTTGTTTTCAGTATTTGTTGTTATAGCGGCAACAGAAATACATAATTTGCGAAAATTTCAAATATTTAGCTGTCACCGTTCTTGAGATACAGCCTGGAGACAGACAGGCGGACGGACAGACAGACATAAAGGCTTAGTAATAGGGTCCCGTTTTACTCTTTGGGTATGAACCCTAAAAACGACAACGGTACACTGCACTGTTAGCAAGAGCAAACATAATATTAGGGAAGGTTTAATAAAACAAATTAAGTTTACTAATATTTCTATTCTTTTATTCATTGTTTTATTTGGTTTTCGAAATAAACTTTTCCTTTTTAATTTATCAATAATCATTTAATTAATAAATCGTAAGGAATCTACTAATGTCTACTTAACATAGCAATGTTTTATTTGTAAACTAATAATGGTTAATAATAAAGGGTAAATTCTGTCTATTATTCCTTATTATGTACATAAAAAATGCTTAGCATTAATAAAATTGCTTTTTGGTTTACTATGGTACGTTTGATGAAACAGCGATAGCATTTTTAAAATTTGAGCTTAGTTTAGGATAGAACTAAAATCACGAGATCGTAATGATTTTTTTACTATAATTATACAACAAACAGTGGTTCGATCGGCAGATTCGTATCATGCGGCAGGTAAGCAATAAGCAGATATTGCAAGATATCTGCTGTCGAACGCTTGTTGCTTATCTGTCGCAAGATCATTATCACCTAGCGGGTCTTTCCACAGCAACTTGTTGTTGCCAAAGAAAATGTTATCCGAGTATTCCAGCTTATAATAAAGCCATTTCAATAAAATCTCTATAAATGATTCCGCAATTGATGTAAAAATGCAAATTATAAGCTACGGAACAATTTGACCCCGGAGAGTGTAGTGATACAAACGTGCATTGGCCCCTACAAAATTATGTTCTCTATAAAATTATGAAGTTGAGCATTTCATATTTTTTGGAATATCATATGAAAAAAAATGGTTTAAAAATCATTTTGGTTATATAACCTAAATGATAATAAATATTAATTACATTACAAATACTTTTACGTAGAGATTTATTATTATTTCTACAATAAATTAAATCAATTCTTCTCGTGATAATATACAAAATTAATTTCATTAATTACCTTTACAAAAAATCGTTAAAAACTTTGTTCAAAAATCAAAATTGAACAATTAAAAAGTATCTAGTGATAACTGATATGGTAAGAACTCTTTTTGTTTTGTCATTAAAAATAAAATTAAAGCCATGACTAGAATCGTAAATAGTAAAGCGTTCAAAACCTACTTCGTTATCCTAAAACTCAATAAATTCCTATAAGTTACTTACGCTATCGACTTTAATTATCGAAGTACATTGCACATTTTTACTTATATTATTATAATATATTCTATATTTACAAAATATCATTTAAAAATATTATTTATAATTCGCATTTTTTTCATTTACTTTTAAGCTTTGTGGCCTTTCCATTTTATAACTACGATTGGTGATTACGATCAAAAATTATAAAACCAGCTATAAATATCGAATGTTGGCCCTTGTGTCAAAAATTTCAAAGCTTTAAAAACAATAATTTACGCTTGCTTCAAACTGCAAATCGATAACCATTAACGAAATTAATGTGGCGTTGAACCGATTTCTATGATAAATTCAAGTGTAACTTATTTACAATGTTATTAAATACTATTTTGGCTAAATGTCACTAGTAACTTCTTACAACTAGAGATTGTGCCATTTTGTAAAGACTGACGAAATGAAAACGAAACGAGTCAGCTGTATCTACAATGTAGGTGTGTTCAATATGTTTGAACTTTGTACAATTAAAAAGGAATGAATAATAAATTAGAATACAATATCCATACTAAATAAGTCCAGGGCTACTAGCACGCCTACGATATAATTAACAAGAATTTAAATATAATTACAAATTGATAACGTACAAAATAACGATATAAAAAATGAAACAGTTTTTCTATCAGTGCAGTCAGCAAAAATATACATTGTTCCGAAACCAAAATCACATAGTGTGAGACGAAGAGTGGAAACTAATTTTGAGATTTAATTTTAAAGTAGAGCTGATTTGTTTTAATACGCAGTGATTAGATTCATCAATAGATTCGGTCGTCCTTTAGGCTATAAAATATTTTAACAGCGTATATTTTTGCTGACAGTCCAGCTTCGCCCTAAACTTATCATTTCGTGTACAATTAGTTACAATAATAATCATTACTATTAACACATGTTCGTCGGATGCTCCCGTCTCTCGCAGACGCATCCTTTTCTAATCTGCGACACGCAGCATTGAAGATACTAATATTAAACACAGAATATTGATATTTGCAAGGCACATTTTCTTAAAAATCCTGATTTTAATTTTTTAATGTACACACTAGACGCTCCGAAGACACCGAACACGGCGCACGTGAAATGAAACTCGACGGGAAAGAAAAACCTAGTTATTTCATCTAGCCGACGCTGTATATTAACATACCCTGTGTCTCGAAAATCATACGAACAACGAAACTCGAAACGAAACATCTGTACAATATCTACACTAGACGGAAGTCGCGATCGCTCCCGGAAACTACTCGACGTCTAGGTCGAAGAATGGTTCGAAAAGATGTGGTCATTGGTGTCGAATGTCGGGGCGGGAGGCGCCGATGCGGTGGTGCGGCGGCGGCGCCTAGTACCCGTAGCCGGAGGCGGGGTACAGCAGCGCCGCGCCGCCCCCCGCCGGTCAGTGCTGCGCCGCGAACTTCATGCGCTTCTGTTTCTGCCGCTGGTTGCAGAACCACACCCGAACGACGTTCTTTTTCAGGTCGAGCTTCTCCGCGATTGCCGCTATCTTCTCGCCCGAGGGCCGCGGCTGCACCGCGAAGTACGCCTCGAGACTCCTCTTCTCGGGCGCCGCTATCGACGTCCTCTTCCTCTTCTTCTCGCCGGCGGGGAGCACGCTCGGCGCGTCGGGGTCCCGCCGCTTGTTCTTCGCCTGCGCCTCGGCCTCCTCGAGCCACGCTTGCAGGATGGGCTTGAGCGCGATCATGTTGTTGTGGCTCAGCGTGAGGCTCTCGAAGCGGCATATCGTGCTCTGGGAGAGGGCGCCGACGCCGGGCAGCTTGAGGTTGGCGAGGGCCTTGCCGACGTCGGCTTGCGTGACGCCGAGCTTGATCCGGCGCTGCTTGAACCGCTCGGCGAAGGCCTCGAGCTCGCGGGGGTCGGTGTCGGTGTCGGGGTGCAGGGCGGCGGCGGGGTGGGCGAGGTGCGCGGGGGGCGCGTGGCCCAGGCCGGCCGCGTGGTGGTGGTGGTTCATCACGTGGTTCATGCCGTACCCGTGCAGCTGGTGGTGCGGGGGTGCCGCCTCGCCCATCGGTGCCAGGGTCGTCATCGACGACGACGTCAGCGGGTCCAGCATGTCCAGGCCCTCCATGCCGTGGTGCCCCATCTGCGGAAAGAAAGGCTTTTTTTGTAATTCATTTTTATCGTACTGTCAAATTCTCGACTATTAGGAGGATCACGAGGGGCGCGAGGATCGCTGCGTCGAATTAACTTGTGCATTCGTGTTAAATCATTCGTTTTATTGTAAATAAAGCGGGGGGGCGGGAACAATGGGCGCACTCGGGACGATATGGAAACATAAACAATCATCTTTGTGCAGATTTGTACTCATTCTTTATGAGTGCAAACACTTGTTTTTTCATGGAGGGTGAGTCTGTTGTGACGTTGATTGGTCGCAAGTGTTTTACCAATATGCTTCTGTTGCGACCGGCATTGTAGTGAAAATTAATGTTTGGACTGCTTAGAATGCAAAAAGTTTTAATACTAAGCTATGTTTACTTTGGATTTATTACTTTTATATCGTGCTGAATTAGTCGCAAAAAATATAAATCTTTCTATCAATATATATCGAATTGAAATTCTCGTTAAGCTTAGAAAACACCACCCCTGCTAGACACAACTTTAATCATCCACATCCGAAGAATGTACGGTGGATATCAATCCACTTTAGTACATTTATCAGTATGATACGTGTACAATTTACCGTTGTCCAGGCTGGGGCGCGTCTCCCTGGTGTGCGGTAGATCACAATTACCCGACACTATCCCGCGTGCACGCTTTTTTGTTTGCCACCGTCTTCTATGCTATTTCTTAGCTGCATTTTTTCATCCTACCATCTTTGTCTATGTGGTTCTTGCATGGCTAGTATGGCTACGCCGAAATTAGTAATTATTGCGGAAACTTTTTTTTGCAATATAATTGTTTTAGTATAATAATAATCATACTAAGTTCTTTCCTAGAACGTAAAGTATCTATGTCAAAACATAGAGATACTCTAAATTTGGACAAAAACTTTTCCGTATAAGTATGTATAATACATAAGTACTAAGTTTGATTAAGTACAGCAATAAAAAAACCTTCGATTTTTTTTCAAAATGCTTGTACTTCAGGATATTTAATAATATAATCGACCCAAATAGGAGATTATGTATTGACATAATCGATGAAAAACATTTTTGGTGCCCGCCACTAGAAGTTCTATTAATTAATTTACTAAGTGCAAATCCAAAATGGCAGTTGCAAAGCGTAATTAGTAATTAACTAAGGCCAATGCCTTATTAATCATTACTTTAAAAATGACTCAGTAATGCTAGGTCCGCTTAAGCTTAGATATTAGCATTTAATCCTTAGCAATAAAAGAAGCTTGAAAATGACGAGAAAAAGATAATACTTGGGACAAATTCTTTAAGCCGATTATCCTCCCAGATTTCACGATAGTCTTAATCACTTTACTCTTTTCCACTTCTCTTTCTTGAAAAGATTTAATTCTTGTAAATCAGAAGCGAGTTCCTATTGTATCTTTGTTAAATACGTGATGCAATTTAACTTTTTTATAATTGTATTATGTAATATCATGGGGCATAAAGTATCGCGGTCGGTACGCCTCCACTTTTACGACTTTTTTTTCAATATTCCAATTTTAAAAAGCTTTAAATAAGTGTTCTAATTAAATAATCGATAGTCTATTTGTGGTAACGCTTTCGAAAACCGCAAAGCCGCGCAGGTGCGTAGGTAGTTTTTAAGTAGCAACAATTTGTTGATATGCTCCCTGCATGGGGATAGCACGTATGTCATTGTATAATAACACTTCACCCTACTTTTGCGCCGCTTATGAATAGGGTGGAAAATGTGAATCTATCGATATCGAGTTTAATTTCACGTAGATTGAAATGAAATTTTAAAATGCAGTTATAGTAAAACACTTTTCATTATCAATATATTCGCATGAAAGTGAACTGTAGAACATTATAAACATTGAACACGTTCATTTTTAAATTCAAGTTAGGGAACATACGCATACTTTTTAGCTCACATATTATAAATAAACTTAGCACTGTTTTTGTAAAAGAACAAAGAAACAAAGTTTTGTTTATCGATAATTTGTTATCGACGACGTTGCGTCACTAAATTGGGGCTCGCTCGAACGCGAGTGGGTATTAAATAAATTATACTCTGTTAATAGTGATTTGTATCGCAGCGTTATGATTTGAACAAGTGGCAAAATATCAGTGAGGGGCACAAATTATGAGTAATTTCAATTCGAAAATAATAATCTCCGTTCACTAAAACTTCGCTGCATTCGTTGAATTTTGCAAATCGATATTACATTTTCTATAGTGAGCAATATTGTCAGCATAAACAGGAAAAATATAGTATCAATATATCGCTAATTTTAAAATAATATTATTTATTTTGCTACTTTTGCGTGAATCATCCAACGCGGCTCACTGGCGTAGCACCTCCACGACGCGTAGCTATAGTAGCTTCTGCGTGCTGCGTTTATTAGAATATAATTAGTGCGTATTCAAAGGATTATTTTTTGTAGTTTTATCGATCAGTTAGTTAACTTCAATTGATAATGCTATAGACTGGGTTGCACCAGCTAACTTTAATTTTAACTGTAACTTTAACTTTAACTACAGTGCAAAATGTCAAATCTTTGGTTAAAGTTAAATATGGCATCCTTACCTCCGCTCATACGTGAATTTCTCCGGTTAAAGTTAAGGTTAAAGCTAAAGGACGCCATATTTAACTATAAGAATAACTTTAGTTAAACTTTAACTTTAACCACGCCTCTGGTGCAACCCAACCTTAGATCTCAAACTGACTACGGCACGTTAAAAACGTAGGATCGCTACGCCAGCTCATAGTTTATAGTTATACTGTATCATAAAGAACTAACAAAGTTATTTCATTAATTTAAAATGTTTTTTATTTATTTATTTATAAAACAAACTTATCTACTATTACAGGATTACCCAATATAGAAGATATTTATAGGAACTTAATTACAAAACAAATTTATTAATTTCTTTTACTTCCATCATAAATATAATTTGCGTGTGGGTTCGATTCTAATGTCACTTGATCTATTGTATCACAACTCGAGGCGGTTGACCAACATACCGCCAAAAACTTTTTCACTGTTGTCGGGTAACAAAATAGTGAAAGTATGTATTTTATGGGCTATACAATAATGAGGTAGCAAATGTTTTAAAATGAGTCTTTCGTGCGTAGTCCCAGCGGGCAGGCGACAACCGCGCGGCAGTAAAATGCCCGAATGTCCTGTATTCCCTCGGGCCGTGCGTTTTTTATGCTTCGCCCTTTCTGCCAGTTAACAGTTTTTGTTTAAATTCTACCCGTTATTTGTATTGTATATTTGTCGTGGGGTCAGCAGAATATGTCATTGGAACTAACGAGTTTTAATGAACTTTATGGTGTTTAGCACGCGATTCAGCATCTCGTCCGAGGTGCACTTGTGGTTTTGGAGTATGGAACGCGAACTACGAAGGATAAAATAAAATATACTATTTTTAAATTTTTCGACCAGACGTGAAAGGACAAAGTTGAAGGAAGTGAACCTAATTTAGTTTATGTAAAGAACAAACAGTAACAATACAATTATTTACAATACCCTTTTGTTGTTCTTGTGTTTCGTTTAGGACTTGTCAATCTATGGTGACACAAATTGGAACTAATTTACACAATTTACTGTAATGTTCTGAATAATTTCACAACTCAGACTTTACCCTTTAGTATAATAGTGGTACTATTGACTATTCAACACGTCAGGTACTACATGCCAGTATATTTTATTATAAAGTTATGTAAACTGAATTAAGTACATTTACATAATTCAGAAATATACCGAATATTATTATGATCCACTATTTATGTAAACATATCAGAGGTTACAGTTTACCTTACAGCTCGTTAAGTCAAATTCTACAATAACTATATCTTACATATTATTCTTCTGCTTATGAGATGACTTGTTTCAAGTATTGATTTCATTGCTGATACCGTTGCTGAATTGATGTAAAGATGGATATTATCAGACGAAAATTAAATAATTCCATTTTATAACTTGATCATTATTCTCGAACTAAGCGAGCTAAAGGCGATTAAACATCTATACCAGGGGTTCCCAAAATGTGCGCCGCGGTGCCCTGGTGCGCCGTGGAAAGGCAAGAAGGGCGCCGTGACTCAAGCCTCCATCATTATCCGAAACCACAAATATTATATTTTATTACTATAGGAAGGCTATATTTTATCACGCTGAGATTAATAAAAGCGAAGAAATAGAGGAAAATGTGGAAAAACGGCGGAAATTATTTGAAAGGGCTTATCTTACGAATTACCGGAGCAATTTTTCTGTTATTTGGCACAGATAAGAAGTAGACCACGTGAAGGATCATAGGCTATCTTTTGAGGACTAATTTGTCTGTGAAATATCTAATGTACGCGAGCGAAGCCGCGCGCAACGTCTACTTTTTAATATTCTAATAAAATTCGGTTGGCATATTTTTAACATGAACATTTAATTCAAGGAAAACAAATCCATATAAAATGGCAAAACAACCTTTACTTCCTATAAGGATTGGTGAAATACAACACGCACTTAAATTCGATAGAACAAGCCCCCAACTTTGTTAGACAGATTAGAGACATATACGGGACCCCAAACGGCTTCAATGTTTGGTTCCGTAGCTGTAAAGTACGCATTACGTACACACAAGACTAACCCTTACTTGGGGAAGGGGATGTAATAAAAGAAAAATACATGGGGCTTAGAATTATTTTCCTTTTACGTCTCCTGAAAAATCTTAACTTGTTAGAAGCAAAGTTTATAGTTTTTGGTTTATACTAGTTAAAATTCCGGGGCTAAATTGGAATAATAACAAAATATATTTGGTTTTTAGGTACGCATTCGTTTTTTAGATGTAATGAGGTACCGTAAAAGTTTAAATTAAAGTTTAAATTACAAGCTTACAAAACTGCACTTCAGCTTTTTTTAATTATTATTTTTGTTATATTAAAGAATACTAACATAATAAAGACCATTGTAAATTATCTTTGACTAAAACTCCGGTAATCGACTACAAAATGTCTATCTGAGAATATAGTAATGATAACAAAGTATCTCCTTCACGCAATCTAAGGGTAAGATGCACAATCGACATTATATCGAACAGTGCATAAAATTACCTCATTTTTATTGCGAAGCGAGTATATTTCTTACATGTTATATCCCTCCTCGCTACCCCATGCCAGCAAATCCCCCAGGAGCCTACCCTCGCCCGGCCACCGATGTAGGAAGACTAAAAGATTTTGCAAGGTGTATGGGGCATACAAAAATGCATTTACTTTTATTATTATTATTTATGTCGCAGTGAAGGCGCAGAGCGGTCCAATTTGGCAACAATTTTACGAGTACGCTTTAGTTTTATAGACGGAAAATTCGATTGGAATTATTGGTACGACTTGGAAATTCAACGCCCATGAGAAAAATTTCGTCCCTTCGTTGAAGTTATGATGTTACGTATCAAATGTATGCGAACCCTTCTATTTTTCTGCTATTATGCATAATATTATGTTCTCTGATAACCTGGCATTTGTTTCGTATTTAACTTCCCAAGCATGAGCCTGTATAAGAGACAATAAGGATAGTTATTTTATTTTTTATACTGTTTCTTTCTTTGTTTAAAAATTTAGTTTTCATTATTTTCAGATAATGGGAATATTGGTAATTGCACTTACGAGTATGAATAACTTAGTGTAGCTTAGTCTCGAATAATAAGGGGTTCAATGAGTTCATTACAAAACATCGAAAGATATTGCATTGATCGTGCATCATTAAGAATGTATGCATATTGTATGTGCAACGACCGCACCATTTTTCCCAAAAGCTTTTTAGCCTATTAGCTACGGCGAAGTGCCTGTATCGTTTTGAAGTCTAAATATGCATGTAAGTATGTTTGTTTCATCGCGGTGCTTAACCGCCAATACGGTTTTAAAGGAAGAAATGTAAGATTAATTGTAAATTATAACAGTCTGAATAAATAACTTATTATGTGTTCTTAATTTACACAGGTGGGTACGTTATAGTTCCAGAAACAAGTAAAAGACTCCGTTTTCTTACAAAGTTAATATGCACGTATTGACCGTGTTGCCACCTAAATACAGCGAGGAAAAGCATGCTTATAAAATAGTTATAAAAGCATTAAGGCGATATACATAATATGTCAGATGAGTCTATACATACAATCTAGAGGCCCCGTGCGAGTTTCTTACGCCAGTTTTTCTCGTTGTGTAAGTTCCCGAACCGTTAGTAGACATCGTATGTAGTCTTTTTAGACAGTGCTATTCGAAAATAGAATTTCATTTCATTTGATTTTCAGGCGAACAGCTGGTCACTTGTAACTCGCACTCGCCGTTATATCTACGATGTTACCTGATGCGGCCTCGCGTTGTGTGGTGGTGGTGCCCCCACGCCATGGTGGTAGACCATGTCGTGCTTCAGCTGTGGTAGTGGTGGGCCAGGTTGGGGGCCAGACTGGTGCTTGCTGATGTCCACTGCCGCCAGCGCCTCCGCCCTGCTCAGGAGGCCGTCGTTCAACCCACTGAATAGGTCACCCTGATGAAAGGGAAGTTATTATTACATGGTGCTCAGTATGATTAAATTATACTATATTGTTCGTAGGTAAAGAAACATTTTTTTTTTATTCATTCTCTAGACTTCGTTATAAACTATAATAGGCATGATGACAAATTTTTTTTCTTATCGGTAATTGAAAGACACTTAAAAAATAGAAACATCGTTGAAAGATTGACTCTGATAACTTAAAAATTCACCAAGATATGACAATTCAAATATCTCATTAAAAAGACCTGCCCGAAACGCTCCATACAAAGTGCTACGAAAGTATGACGTCAGTCTTTCGTAGTATGTACAACAACACAATGAGACAACTTTGTTCGACAGGTTTATTAAATATTGCGTTTATTAAAGTGGTTTCATAACAAAAGTTGCTTTTAATTGCATAAGTTATCGAATTGTATACAAATATTAAGAAATTTAATTGAAAAAAAAAAATCGACTTGAATATTCAACTTTGAAGGCGCATAACAAAAAAAATACAAATGCTATCAAACTGAAATTTTGGGAACACTTATTTTTTACCGTGATTTCTTTATTTTATTAATAAAATTCGCTAATCTTTGACCTTGTCATCAACCCTATTACCTATTCTTATGCTGCGGCCGCGCATGCGTCTATCGTATGAAGCTTCGTGCTATGAGACGATACCATTGAACGATACACGCAGATCGTCCAATGGTATGGTATCGTTTAAAGCACGAAGCACTACGCATGTGCGGCAACAGCATTAGAATATCTTCGAACGAATTAATTTACATTCTGAATTAGGATAGACTTTTCCGTGAACAATTTTTTTACTCTTTTTTTGTTTTGGAACTACGATAGGAAAATTTTTTACCCATGGTTTTTAAATTCCAACGTAGAATTTAACAAGCCCATAACTTAATGGATATGCAATTAAATTATTACATTAAAAATGACTAAAAAAATATAGGATTTTTCAAGTGAATAATATAAACTTCTATTTGAGCAAAAACTAAATGCCACAACATTTTAAACTTGAATTATATTTACTAAACTTAAATTACAAATTACGTAAACAAATTAATTAACGGCATAAAAATATGTTAACACTTAACACTATTCGAGTTCAAAGGGGTAGCGCTAATTCGCGCGTAATATGTTCCCCGCATCAAATAGTCATGGCGGTCCAACCCGTAGGCTGCGGACAGGGGTTTTTCCCGGATTACTTTAAATTATTTATGAGTGACTCCGACCCGGTGGTACCTCCTCAGACCTCCTCGAGCGAGATCTGACTCACAAATAGCACAGTATAACAGCAGAAGAGTAATTCAACCGCATTATTGAAAACAAGGAATGGAAGAGACAATGTTTTACGTGTGTGCAACGTTTCTACTATTTGTAACTTCGTGTTATCTGAGATCACGTTAATGTGTGCATGCGTCTGATTCCGACGGTCTCATAATATGAAGGCGGTTTACTGTATGTTGTATTGTGTTATGTAAGCAGGTTTAAGAGCCCACTTTTAAAGTGATATTCTTTTTTTACCGGCGGTGTACCTTCCCCGTCCCACTGTGGGACAGGCTTCGCATGTGTATTGCTTGCTTAGAATTGTATTAACAAAAGTAAAAGGTTTCACTTAAAACGCCTGAATGTATTATTTAATTTAATCAGTTCACATGGATTCGGATTCATTTATATTTCAGCGTATTCTATTTTAACATTTTTATCTACTTCGTAGTAAATAAAAATAGCTTTAATCCTTATTTAACCTACTTTTGCTTTCTACAATACATGTTTGGTTTTTATTTTATTTTGTAAAACTATTTACCGATAACATTATAGTTTCATTACAATTCTCTTAGTTATAACATCTGCCAGTGGATACATACATAAAAAGATTGAAAATTTGAATAAGAAAGCGAAGCTTTAACGCCGTGATGTTCTTAATATCATTTCGAAAACAATTTCAACTTGATATTTTATTCATTTTATATGCTTGTATCGGAAAAACGATTTTGAGAGTGAGAAAATTCTGCTATTACCTACCTGCAACTACTTTTTAGGACCCATACTATACTAGAATTTCATACAGATATTTTAAATAAAAAGTTGATCTCGATTCGTTTGGATTTTAACTGCCTCCAGCTGAGATAAAGTAAACTTTCAAAGTGTAAAACCCTTTGAAAGTTTCACAATTAGTGAATTGTCATTATAATTTTGACATGAAAACAAAAGTGCTCGTTAATCCCCAAAGCAATGAAATAATCCATTACTATTATTACTCATCAACGTTCTCATTTTAGGGTTAACTGGAGACATCTTGTCCCCCGGTACATCTGCGTAATGCCTGTATCGAGTGTCATAGAGACAAGCTGTGAGGGGTCTCACGCGCGATTACATGCACCCATGGACCTTATTCAATCATTAAATTATGTTTTTTTTTAATCTGATCAATGCAGAGACTAGAAATTCTAAAGTAAAATTTTGTATGTTTTTTTTTGTGTTACTTTTTAATTAAAGATGTAAGTGGAAGAACACGATAAATAACAGTAAAAATTATAAACAAAAAACTTTTTGAGAAAAAACTTTTATTTAAATAGTCTAAAAAGAAGAAAATAATTTATTCTTAAAAATTTTAACTATTAAGTTATAATCCTCAATATATTATACAATTTGCATTACAATAAAAGCTTGTCGCGTGATTTGTAAATAAACTAATACAATTTAACTGAGTAAATTATTTTATTTAAATTATTTTAATAAATATTTATCAAGTACTGATAGATTGCACGACAAGCTTTTATTATAATGCAAATTGTATAATATATTGAGGATTATAACTTAATAGTTAAAATTTTTAAGGAGAAATTATTTTCTTCTTTTTAGACTATTTAAATAAAAGCTTTTTCTCAAAAAGTTTTTTGTTTATAATTTTTTTTTTGTTTTTTAGTTATCTCTGGCTAGATTTCTGCATGACTAAAAAGTTAAATTTCATTTAACAAAAGTGACCGGATTCAACCGGGCATTTTATGAAACCCGGCTGTCAGTCACATCATTTCTCGTCATGTCACGAGACACGACACGACTCGACACGACACGTCACGTCTCGTCACGTCACGTCACGACACGACACGACACGACATGACACGTCACGACCCGACACGATACGACTTGACTGTTATTTTTCAATTTACTCTCAATGAACCCTTTTATTTGATACCCATATTGCAGAAGTGCTTTAAAATAACTATTCCCGTATCTTGGCTAAGCTGCCATATTGGATATAGAATGACATAACATTCGTTTCCGAGTTACTCTTAGTAAGCCCTTTCATTTAATACCCATATTGCAGAAGTGCATTAAAAATAACTATTCCCGTATCTTGGATGAGCCTCCATATTTGATGTAGAATGACGTTACATTTATTTTCGAGTTACTTTCAAAAAACCCTTTAATTAAATACCCATATTGCAGGACTGCATAGAAAATAATTATTTCGCCATCTTGGATGGTCGGCCATATTGGATTTAGAGTGATGTCACATACCATATCGTGCATGGTCATCCAAACTAAACGCATATGCAAAATTTCAGCTCAATCGGTTAAATATATCTACTTCAAAATTGAGTTCCAAAATTCCACCGTAACATACATACATACATACAGAGCAAGTTAAATAAAAGCTTTTAAAAATGCCGTTTTATTGCATAAATGGAGGCTTTAGGGCCGAAAAAATGGTTTGAAATAAATAAAAAACTGTGCATGTTTTGTGTAGGCACTAGGCAGATATATATATTGGAGTAGATTAGATTAATAAAGGTTTGTTCAAATTATAAGGTATATTTTCCTTTACAAATCCCTTGAGTAAATGTCCGTATGTCACAAAATGTTAGTTATCGTGTTTAACAACTCATGTCTTTACTATAAACAGCCACGAGTCCACGACACCCATGATAGATCTGATTCAATAATTAAATTATACAGGGTGTAACAAAAACAAGTAATAATACTTTAGCATGTGTACGTGTTCCTTGTAGAGAGTTCACTGTGAAAATAGCAGGGCTGAAAGACCTATTTTTTTTTCAATTTTGTATGGGGAAACTCGTGACGCTCGGGCTCTTGCCCATACAAAAGTGAAAAAAAATTTTCGTCTTTCAGAGCTGCTACTTTCACAGTGAACTCTCTACAAGGAACACGTACACACCCTAAAGTATTATCACTTATTTTTGTTACACACTCTATATTTTTTAATTCTGATTACTGTAAATGGCACATAATCAATTCTAAAGTGAAACTTTTTAGGCACTTTGAGAGTGATTTTTTGGGGTGTTAATTTTAATTAAGTATACTTAAACAAAATATTCTCAGTTCATAACACTTTTAATCGTTTTTAATTTTCAAACAAGTGGTGGAGTTTTCCACTAGATTGAAAATTAGTGGAAAACTCCACCACTTGTTTGAAAATTAGTGGAAAACGTGATTAGTTTTCAGTTTCATCGAATCTAATTCACTAGTTTACAAACGCAATTTATTAATATTTCACAAAACAAATATTACCTACTGTTGCTAGTGAAATAATATTGCGCTTGTTTGGCGCAGAGCGAATAACATTTCGAGGACTTTTAAAACATGGTCGCTGACTTTGGATTTTTTCACAATAATAATTACTAAATAATTATTTTCAATTTTATAGCTTCACACCGTTTTGACAGAACTTTTTAACTAAGACCCGCTATCTAATATTTTTTTCAACAACTAATATTCTTTCTACAGAAACTTCATCATGTTTTAAATATAATATATATACATAATATAGGTCTACAATTATTGGAGTAAGTATTACAACAAAAACATAATATTATACAACCTTGACTTTAATAAAAGAACGATGTACTCGTAGGTTCACATAACTTTTGTGGCGTCTATTATTTTTGTGTGTTTAATGGAAGTTGGATAACCCTTGTTGTCCGTTGTTCTGGCATATCACGATAAGGTTGAAGTATTAATCGAGTTCCACTTCCCTCGGTGAATTACGGAATTTCTCTCAAATTTTATTTCATCGCGATGAAATTACAGGCTGTGTTCCAAACCATAATTGCACATTAATTGCCTATCGAGGCCTTTTAACCTTTTTTCAAAGCGAAATACTCGAGTCGATAATGTATAATTAGTGCTTTTGAATAAAATAAATCCGTATGTATAAAATAAAATAGCTTTTTAAACAATACCTTATTTTGGCTAGGTTATTGGAACCAAAAAATATTTAGTTCGACACATTCAATCAATTTCACAAATTAATAATTTAAATTAAACTTAGAGTGTTACCATGCAATATCTAATATCTACTGAATCTTACCGTTGTCTCCACTATAAACTGATGAATAAATCTAGAAAAAACATTGCAGTAAACAAAATCGCTAAGCCTAGAAAATCTTTGGCCAAAGATGCTCAAGCGCAGTTCGCAGAGCGACATGTAACATATTATGGATGCAACTTACGTTGTGGCGCGGTGACCATGAGTTACACATCAACGATGCGTCCTCCAGTATTCGACTCTGCAAACAAAAATCTACGGTCTTTTAGTGATTTACAATGACTCATGCAACACACTCTAGCTGTTAGTTATCTCTGATCTATGTTACGCAATTTATACTGATTAATATGTATTAAGTATAACGTAAAGAGACTTTTGCAGCTATTAATCTTTATGGTATTATTTTAATATTTTATACATTTTTTTAAATTAAAATATTTTGTTTTCTTATATTTTTATTTACGAAACTTGATAAAACTATTATCTTTAGTTTTTCTGAGGAAACTTAGCTAAAATAAATTATAAAAAAAAACTTTTTGAAAAAAAGCTTTTATTTAAGTATATATAGTTAGTCTACGAATAATAAAAACTATAGTTAGTTTAAAAAGAAGAAAATAAATTTCTCCTTAAAAATTTTAACTATTAAGTTATAATCCTCAATATATTATACAACTTGCATGATAATAAAAGCTTGTCGCGCGATTTGTAAAGAAACTAGTACCAATTTATATATAGTTAAAATGTTTAAGGAGAAATTTATTTTTTTCTTTTTAGACTATTTAAATAAAAGCTTTTTTCAAAAAGTTTTTTGTTTATAATTTATTTTTTGTTTTTTTAGTTCACTGGCTAGATTCCTGCATGACTAAAAAGATATATTTTATTTAACAAAAGTGACCGGATTCAACCGGGCATTTTATGACACCCGGCTGTCAGTCACGTCATTTCACGTCACGTTACGTAACGTCACGTAAAGTCACGACACGACACGTAACTTCAGGTCACGTCACGTGACGACACGTAAAGTCACGACACGACACGTAACGTCACGTAACGTCACGTCATGTCACGTCACGACAAGACACGACATGACACGCACGATACGACACGACACGACACGACTTGAATATTATTTTTCAATTAACTCTCAATGAGCCCTTTTATTTGATACCCATATTGCAGAAGTTTTAACGTGGGAGAGCCATGCTTCGGCACGAATGGGCCGGCTCGACCGGAGAAATACCACGTTCTCACAGAAAACCGGCGTGAAACAGCGCTTGCGCTGTGTTTCGCCGAGTGAGTGAGTTTACCGGAGGCCCAATCCCCTACCCTATTCCCTTCCCCACACTCCCCTATTCCCTTCCCTTCCCTTCCCTACCCTACCCTATTACCCTATTCCCTCTTAAAAGGCCGGCAACGCACCTGCAGCTCTTCTGATGCTGTGAGTGTCCATGGGCGACGGAAGTTGCTTTCCATCAGGTGACCCGTTTGCTCGTTTGCAAAAAAAAAAAAGAAGTGCTTTAAAATAACTATTCCCCTATCTCGGCTAAGCTGCCATATTGGATATAGAATGCCATTACTATCGTTTCCGATTTACTCTCAGTAAGTTGTTTTATTTAATACCCATATTGCGGAAGTGCATTAAAAATGACTATTCCCGTATCTTGGATGAGCCGCCTTATATGATGTAGAATGACGCTACATTCGTTTTCGAGTTACTCTCAAAAAGCCCTTTCATTTAATATCAATATTGTAGGACTGCATAGAAAATAATTATTTCGCCATCTTGGATGGTCGGCCATACCATATCGTACATGGTCATCCAAACTAAACGCATATGCAAAATTTCAGCTCAATCGGTTAAATATATCTACCTCAAAATTGAGTTCCAAAATTCCACCGTAACATACATACTTACATACATACAGAGCAAGTTAATTAAAAGCTTTATTTAACTTAATAAAAATGATGTAGTACTTATACATAATATGTGAGTGAGTCTGGCTACCATATTTTGTAGATGTATTGTTAAAAATTTATACGACTATTTTATTATTATCCATTTACTCGACATTAGGTTCATGTTTACTGTTGATTGATCGGATATTAGATATTTCATGGTAATCGAACTCGAAAATAGATGCAGTTTGCTCTTTGCCATTGGAATAATTAAAGCAACCGTCCATTTCACTGAAAGGCCTGACGTGGGCATTACATTAAACTGATAATAATAATTGATCATCTTCGACCAACTTGGTTTACGCAACAGCCAACGCCGTAGTAGTCGCAATACCAAATGCTATTATATTGTATTTTAAAACTGCATAATATTTTGATCACAATAGACAATAGACATAATATAATTTTGTCTACTCTGTTTTGATGTTCCATTGTAACTTGATAACAATAATGATCCAAATCACGTTTCAAGCTAATATAATATATAAAAAACTCATTTTTTTGGACAAATATTTTATAGAACTAAATATAGTAAAAACCTGTATGAACTTATCTTTTGTTGAACAAATTATATTAGTTACTCCGCGGCTTTGCCATAAAGCAATCCACTTCGGGATGGCATTAAAAAATATTTTTTTGGGCATGACTAGTGCTAGTAGTAGCCACTAGCAGCCACATCATGATACATAAGAGGAAGAAGTGTGCGAAGTTTCTAGCTCTAAGGGCTCTAGGCCTATGGGTTGATTCCTCAGAACAGGAAAATAAGGTTGATTCAGACCGCAACGCGACGCGTAGATGCATTTCTAAATTTGTATGGATTTGACCAAGATTTGACAGATTTCAATTGCGTCAGACGTCTTGCGAATCTATCAAATCCATACTAATTTAGAAATGCATCTATGCGTCGCGTTGCGGTCTGAATCAACCCTGTAAGATTTTGCGTCGGAGTATCAGCTATCCGTCAATTGGCTTTTTGTTCCTCTTAGTAATTTTTTTTGTCTCACTATTCCAATTTTCATAACAAGGTCAAAACATCGTATAGCATATCGACAGTATAAATTCTTGTACTAGTAAAGAAGTAAAATATTAAAGGCAGTTAACGATGTTAATGGCTTGCAGTCGTTATAGCTTGCATATTCAGTTAAATTACAAGCATCAACTTGTTTGCTTTTACCATTTTGTTAACGACGTCTTTACAAGAAGTGCAATAAGTAATTCAAAATGCTTAATAGGCGAATTCGTTCCTTTCAAAATGTGTTTTTAATACGTCGCGTCGGCCCCGCCCATCGCAAACTCATATACGACGTTAAGGTGGAATTATTTCTTATGAACATTAGTCGGCAAAATGCAAACATTTTTAACTGTTTCGTTCTAAGTGTTTTTAATTTTATTTCAAGGATATTTTTGAATTATTTGTATTTAATTAATTTCCATTCAATCCAACAAAAGGTAGATTTCCCAGGCAGATATTAAACCCTAAATCATGTTATCAAAATATATAAAACTTAAAACATCACGTTTGTAAGCTCTTGTTTTGTAGACCCAAATTGCAATAATTGGCTGTAGCCAATTATTGCAATTTGCACTGTCAAGTCGCGGATCTATTTCAAGTTCGTTGATCTTCTTTTAGTGTGATAGATTTTAAAAAAATACATGTAGCCGAACGTATTACCTCCTCCTTTTTGGAAGTCGGTCAAAAAAAGAATAGACTATCCTGCGTCTCTATAATATTTTACCCATTATACGTACTTATTAACCTTCTTATAGAGCATGTTGACAGCGTAAAAAATAGAAGAGTGTGGTCAGCCAAATAGCCTATTCTATATTAAGCTGCACTCGGTAGTGCTAAATAAATGCTACACGATCTATTTTTGCTGATCGTTTCGAAAGTGAACGGAGCAAATTATACTGTTAAAATGTTTAGAATTAACGGCTACGTGGACGGTCTAATTACCTAAGTATTTAGGTACATACCAAATAGTCATTAGAGTAAATTCAGATCAGGGATAGATTAAAGTCTGATATGAAAATATGTTTAGTTTAAACTTACAATTAAAACCATTAATATTCCATAATATTGTACAAAAATATGTTAAAAAGCTCCAATTACAGTGCGTAGGTTGGTATCAGTTTTAAATAAACGTAGTTACGAAGAAAAAAATATGCAAAGATAAACTTTTTTGTTTATTTTACTGTATGTATATATTTAGAGAAAATAATACTTATATAGTTTAGGATTCATTTTTTGGTTATTATGTAATGTAACTCTATAAGCAGAAGAAGATTAGAGGATAGAGACTAGAACTATTATAGTTTATTATTCAATTCTATTACATTAATAATTTCGTAATAGCAAAGCACGGCAAGGACAATACGTTCAATATTTTATAATAAAAGAGTTTAGGATGTATGTCAAGAAAATTGCTGCAATTTGTGTTTACAGTTTTAGCTCTAGCTGGTGTGCATGGTGACTTGATACATTATTCATAGCTAGGTGACCCGTGTTTCAATATTATGGTAACGACGACTAATTTTACTTGAATATGAATCTGGTTAGTAGCGAGGGGCAAAATAGACCTGGCTGCGATCAGTGCGCCTGTAATGGGGTTCTATACCCTGAGGATTTGGTGCTCGGTCTATGTGTGTGACATGCGCTATGTAGTGTAGCTTATTTTTGTTTTGGTCTAGACACCTGTTTTTTTAAAGGAGGACCTATCAATTAGTAAAGTTCTAGAAATCAAAAGTATATAATCAATAATAATAATGTATATGAATCATAATTTTTATTTTCTATTTCATTATGTATTTGTAATAAGCCTAATTGAATTTTGCACTTAAGTATATTCTGTCTATATCAGGGATATGATAACTGATTCTTGAAATTTCGATAGTATATTATTGAAAAAAAAACCTTCTTGATACGATACGATATGAATCCCGTCCCAAATCCCTAATGTTTGCGAATTAAAAAAATACGCAAAAAGGATTTGACCAAAAAATTATATTCAGGGCACTGGAAATAGGGTTCCTATTTAAAAAATATCTTCTGGTTGAAGTATAGGTCTACCAGAATCTGATGGCAAAAAGTGAGAAAATAAATGGACTCTAGCAATACTGGGGTAATTGGAATAAAACATGTTGATCCTTTTTTTCCTTACAGCGGCTTATTCTGTGTGTGAAACATGCAAATATAAAAATTTATCCAATGATGAAGGACATTTTATGAAAATCTGCCATCAAAATTTGCCATCAGATCCTGGTGGACCTATAGAATTTGAACCTTTACAATATGACATAGATAACAAGACAATGTCACTGCCTTCTGGTGGAAACAGACGTGAGAATAGTCACAATTAAATATTCCGTTTGTAATTTGAATTAATGGCTTGTAATTTAGTTTATCAACAGTCGATAAAACGTTATTTCCTTTAAGGAACTTAATTGTTCTACCGTTTTCTAGAACGTGACGTGTCTTATGTGTTTAACGTTTAAACTGTGTTGATTCGTAATTTCTATATTTATAATATGTTTTCATTGAATTTTTTTTTTCGTCAATCCTATCTAGTATATCTCCTCGATTCTACCATTCAGTCCATTTTTTTGAGTTTGGTACGAATTACTTTAAAGTCCCAGGGGGCAGGGACGGAACGAGGATAGTTTTTGTAAAGAAATTTCTGCACAAAGAAATTCCTGCGTCATATTTGATTAAAGGTATGTTTCATATTATTTAATTATATGCATAGATAACAACAGCATCTATTTTCTTATTCTCTCAACTCATCTCATCAACTCATTCTCAATTCAGTGCAATAACGAGTTCTGCAATATCGTTTGCATTTAATATTGCTTTTACACCTAGATCTCCAAAGAGAATTAATGCGAAAAATGAATTATATAATGTTAATGATCATTCCATTTGGCATCCGGGAAACGGTTAGAAAATATGAGAGTCCAAAGCTCGGAGTGACATCTTCCGAATCCGCTCGCAGGGCTATACATAATTAATTCTTAGCCCTTTGCCGCGCCTGTTAAATGGCGTGACTAAATAAGGGAGGGACGGCTCTCCCTCCCTCGCAGGCCGCTAAAAACTTTTAATACTGAACGTTTGTTTGAGGATAATTTTGAGTGGTAAACTTTAGTTACGGCAACTCTAAATTTATTCACGTTTTATATAATATATTGTATACATAACGGTTTACAATACCTACGTCAGACTTTTCAACTTCAAATACATGGAAAGTGGAAACTCTGAGTAAAACTATAAGCTCGCTCATTATCAACGTGTATATTATAAAGTAAAATAAGAAAATAAAACTTTACGTTTTTAGTATTTTCTCGCAATTTTATCATATTTTCTCACCATACAAACCTTCTCTGAACTTCGACGAATATTTCAAGACTAAAAGCCAAATCCGTTCGAGTTCTCGAGTTTTAGCGAGACTAACAATATTGAACATTCATTTTTATTGATTATGCTCAATTCTCAAACAGCTTTTGTTCACGACAGTTACTTATAAGGTGCTCATCGGCAGCATTCGCTTGTAATGTAATGTTACAAAGTCGAGCATTACATCAGTGAGGAAGGAGAGCCGAGCATTACAATACGCACCATGTAATGATACAGTGTGTTATATCTTGATACAACTTGTAACATCAACTAGCCATGGAATGCTCAAAGTCGAATATTACATTACACGCGAATGCTTGTCAGTCAGGGAGGTAGTATTGTAATGTAACGCTTAAAGAGAGCATTCACGTGTAATGTAACATTTGAAGCGGCCACGACGGTTTCAATGAAACTAGGCCAGTTACGCAGGGGAAATTTTATAGTGCCCAAGTGTGTGCGCAATACACAAGAGCACTCTGGTTTTAATGAAACCAGACCAGTTAAGCAGGAGTAATTTTATAGTGCCCAAGTATATATATATATATATATATATATATATATATATATATATATATATATATATATATATATATATATATATATATATATATATATATATATATATATATGTATATATATTGTATCATTGTATCATTACAAGGTCCGCATTATAATTCTCGGCTCTCCTCCCTTACTGATGTAATGCTCGACTTTGTAACATTACATTACAAGCGAATGCTGCCGATGAGCACCTTATAAGTAACTGTCGTGAACAAAAGCTGTTTGAGAATTGAGCATAATCAATAAAAATGAATGTTCAATATTGTTAGTCTCGCTAAAACTCGAGAACTCGAACGGATTTGGCTTTTAGTCTTGAAATATTCGTCGAAGTTCAGAGAAGGTTTGTATGGTGAGAAAATATGATAAAATTGCGAGAAAATACTAAAAAACGTTATATTGCAAGCGAATGCTCCGATCCGATGAGGGATTTTTTTTTCTTTACAATAAATGTTATTTCGTGTCCGTTGCAACTATTTTATTCGTATCGTTACATGTGTAATGTGCTACAACATGAAACCTATTTTAATCGATTACAGGTTAGTTTACAGACGGGTTCCATTAATTCCTGGCATTTACTACTTAAGACGTTTAAACGTAACGACCTAATCGCCTGTTTCAATACTACTTTTTTAAGGAAGGGAAACAAACTAGTAATCAATTATGAATCAGGAATTCAAGAATATAAGTTGTGGGTAATGGGCATGCAAAATACCCACACAACATACAATTTGAAGTAGACGAAGTATATGAACTCCCACCAATAACCTTTCTTGTAAAATGTTGCCGAGGCGACCACATGAGGTTTACCCTGTGAAAAAGATATCAGATCTCATGTAGAGCCAAGGTTCTGGAACGGCCTAATAATATAAAGATATAAGATTTAAAGGTTTTTTAGTTACTGTTTATAGGCCCGTGTAAACTCTTATGTCCTAAACTCTCATATAAACCTCCACTCCCCCCATTTTAGGGAATGGGGGGTGAAAGTTATAAGTTTATGATTTTTTTTTATTCGTTGTATACTAAACTAAGATTACATACCAAATTTCAGCTTTCTAGCTCTTCAGAAAGTAGCCAAACATTTTGACGATCATCAGTGTGTCAGTAAGTCAGTATGTCAGTGACGAAATCTGTGTATTTTAGATATCAATGAAATCTAAAGTATTAGAGCTTTTAAAATGAGTATTTGTATTATAATATGTATAATTAGTCTATTATATATTAGTCTATATGAAATATCTGGTACATCGGAAACCAACTCTATGAGGGTTCAAAAAAACGACGATACACTTCCAGAAAAGGTAGGTAGTGCCCTTGTGCTTCGCTTGGCTCGCCTTGACGGGGGCACTACCCTGCACCTAGATACAGACGGCACTACTCATAGTAACGTTTTGAGTATGCTTATTAACCGACTTCCAAAAAGGAGGTGGTTATATGTTCGGCTGTGGAGTTATTTTTTTTTTGTATGTTCAACGATTATAATATTATGGATACGTATTTAATTTTCGAGGACGTTCAAATGCTGACATTTTTAAACACAATCATGTAATAGCTAAAATGTTTTAATGAAAGTGAAACAAACTGGTAATCAATTATGAATTAGGAATATATTTTATATACTGTATACCAGCTGTAAACTTCTGTTATTTCAATACTATTTCTACAATTTGATGTAGCCGAGATGGTAGATCAGATTGCTTGACTGAGTAGTAACGTTTTAATTATGCACTAAGTATATAGTATGTATTTAAATGGAGACGTATTTAATTTTCGAGGACACAAAATTGCAAACACAATTCATATAATATTTTCCACAAAATCAAATTATAAATGCAAATAAGTAATAACGTAATGGAAACCTCGAGTCAATGTTTAGCGACCGAATTCATATTGTTCCTAGAGTTGATAACGATAGCATTACAATATAATTACTCGTTATTATAACTGACAATTTAATTCACATGCACGTGTACTGCTAACCACCTGACGCTTCGCACGATGCGCCACAAATAAAAATGTGTAAAAAGTACTTCAAATTACATCCCCGTAATCGCGTCTCAAATACTAAGAGCTCGAAACAATCTTACCTAAATCATGAGAATGAACCTTAAATTTGGCGACGAATTTTAAGCTTTGAATGAGCGAGAGACGAGTACGCTTTAACGGGCGAGCGAGCGAGATGACTGATTGGAGATTATGGTAATGACGATAAAAATACTCGATGAGGGTGGCGGTACTTAGAAGCAATTTAAAGATATTGTATTTAATGTTTCGGAGAGGAGATCGGGGGAGTCGTTCGAGCTTAGGGGGCGAGGGGAGCGAAGGGGGATGCGAGCGGGATTTGTGAATTGATAATTGAGGTGCACTCCATCGGCAGTTTCCAGCGGGGTTTTTGAGTCTCGTCCACCGATGTCAGTGGTAAAGCAAACACCATTTTGTAATATTTTTGTTTGTGGCAAAGATAACCCGCCTACCAATGACAAGATCTACACTACTTAAGTATAATAATATATAATAATAACAATATCTATGAACGCTTCACACCACGTCAGTCTGGCCCCGTGCTAAGTACCTAAAGGACTTGTGTTACGGGTACTGGCAGACAACGGAAATATATTTAATACTTTTATACCATACATATATTTAAGATTTTTATTATATGACATATTTAATACACATCCATGACCTTTGAAAACTTTTTGTTCCGTCGGCGGGATTCGAACCCGCGACCTCCGGCTTGAGCTACCAACGGCCCACCAACTGAGCCACAGAGGTCGTCTAGAGTATGAATATTTTTATTACGAAAATTTAAAGAAGATACACGAATAGTTAATAGAAATATGAAATAACAATCCAGTCTTTTTTATTAAGAGAATTATCTATATATATAAAACTCAAAGGTGACTGACTGATTGACATAGTGATCTATCAACGCACAGCCCAAACCACTGGACGGATCGGGCTGAAATTTGGCATGCAGGTAGATGTTATAACGTAGGCATCCGCTAAGAAAGGATTTTGATAAATTCCATCCCCAAGGGGTTCAAATAGGGGATGAAAGTTTGTATATAATAATACTTCTTAACGCGAGCGAAGCCGCGGGCAATTCTCGTATAAAAATAAAGTCTCTTTACTGTTTTAATACATATTTAATTAAACTATAACTTATATAATTGTACACCATACATTTGTTATGTAAAATGCAATCAATGCTTGATTAAAAATTCCTAACGCCAATATAAGCTTATGGAGTTACCAAATTCCAAATCAATTAGTCTAATCGCCTCGAAGTAGGATTAGCCATAATCGACTGTATTTGTAGTTAATTAGTTCCCATAATCAGTTGCGTATTGCCAGTTCTAATGTCCTAGGAACGTTGATAATATAAAAAAATATATACGTTTACTAGATAATGCCAACAACTCAATTGCGCCAAAATTCGTCTATTGCGCGAGAATCGTATAATATTTTTTCGAAAACAACTATCCTATGTCCTTTCCCGGGATTTGAAGTACCTGCCATAAAGTTAATCCTAGCGGAATATATTAACTTTATGGTACCTGCATACCAAATTTTATCAAAATCGGTTCTGTATTTCAAGTAGGTGGGTAGGTGGGTACCACAACAGATGCCTTTATTTTTACAATCTACTAATAATATGATTCAATTGTTTTTTGTATCCATCAATCTCTGTATTTAAGACAATGAATTACTTTATTAATTTACACCAAATGCGACATCGCGTCCTGTCTCATTTCTTTCCATTTCTGTAATGAATTACTGCTATTTTTGGTAAAAAAATCAAAATAAATAAAAATGAATTTTCACATAAGTATTGTTTATTTTGCTAAAACTTAAGATAGGCTGAGGCGATTTGGATAATTTTTGTCTTGAATTATGGTAAAAATTTAAAACAAAATATGAGCGAGCGAACTGGGATTGAATGCCTCCCCTCTCACCCCGCAACTCTCTCCGTTCCACGTTTAGGTATGACACTCGTGAGCATTAGTACCTCGTATCTCGCTACGCCCATGGGAAGGTTTATATAAGGAGGAAAGTGATACCGTTAAGTTCACCGGCTCCGTAAATAAAATGCCTCATACATGCTCATACGCACCAACACACTTCGTACGTAAGGCATAGCACACACGGAAGTGTATATGTCGTAGGATGATTTGATAAATCAGTGTTTTCGCGAAATCCCTAGAATTTTCGCGAAAATTCGATTTATCAAATCATCCTACGACATCGTAGGATGATTTGATAAATCGAATTTTCTTCTTAACGCGAGCGAAGCCGCGGGCAATTCTCGTATAAAAATAAAGTCTCTTTACTGTTTTAATACATATTTAATTAAACTATAACTTATATAATTGTACACCATACATTTGTTATGTAAAATGCAATCAATGCTTGATTAAAAATTCCTAACGCCAATATAAGCTTATGGAGTTACCAAATTCCAAATCAATTAGTCTAATCGCCTCGAAGTAGGATTAGCCATAATCGACTGTATTTGTAGTTAATTAGTTCCCATAATCAGTTGCGTATTGCCAGTTCTAATGTCCTAGGAACGTTGATAATATAAAAAAATATATACGTTTACTAGATAATGCCAACAACTCAATTGCGCCAAAATTCGTCTATTGCGCGAGAATCGTATAATATTTTTTCGAAAACAACTATCCTATGTCCTTTCCCGGGATTTGAAGTACCTGCCATAAAGTTAATCCTAGCGGAATATATTAACTTTATGGTACCTGCATACCAAATTTTATCAAAATCGGTTCTGTATTTCAAGTAGGTGGGTAGGTGGGTACCACAACAGATGCCTTTATTTTTACAATCTACTAATAATATGATTCAATTGTTTTTTGTATCCATCAATCTCTGTATTTAAGACAATGAATTACTTTATTAATTTACACCAAATGCGACATCGCGTCCTGTCTCATTTCTTTCCATTTCTGTAATGAATTACTGCTATTTTTGGTAAAAAAATCAAAATAAATAAAAATGAATTTTCACATAAGTATTGTTTATTTTGCTAAAACTTAAGATAGGCTGAGGCGATTTGGATAATTTTTGTCTTGAATTATGGTAAAAATTTAAAACAAAATATGAGCGAGCGAACTGGGATTGAATGCCTCCCCTCTCACCCCGCAACTCTCTCCGTTCCACGTTTAGGTATGACACTCGTGAGCATTAGTACCTCGTATCTCGCTACGCCCATGGGAAGGTTTATATAAGGAGGAAAGTGATACCGTTAAGTTCACCGGCTCCGTAAATAAAATGCCTCATACATGCTCATACGCACCAACACACTTCGTACGTAAGGCATAGCACACACGGAAGTGTATATGTCGTAGGATGATTTGATAAATCAGTGTTTTCGCGAAATCCCTAGAATTTTCGCGAAAATTCTAGGGATTTCGCGAAAACACGGATTTATCAAATCATCCTACGACATATATAATATCTAGTAGTTAGGAAGGGGAAGAGGGGATTTCGCGACCAGCTCGAGCGTGTCAGATTAAGCTTGTATAGGCTTCCGACATGTGTCTAGTTATCATGGTATAGAAATTAGATTTCTCACGTAGTGGATTAAAAAATAGTTATTTTCGAATATTGAAATGATCGGATCTGTCAGATAAAGTTAGGGGATGTTTACTGTTTAGTATAACCTAAAGAAGCTTCCATATAAAGCACTGACGAATAAGAGGTTAGGTAAGCCTGTAGGCCATTTTAAAATATAAAAATAAAGCTTCATAATATTTTCCTAACTAAGCTTCGCACATACTTTATTTTACACTAAACTAAATGAATAAGTCCTTGGTGACTAAAATCTTGTTATAATTTACCTAAATAAGCAATGTTTTTAATAAATTTTCGTTTTCATAACATTATCAGTTGTACCTAATTTACTAGGTCTCTATGATGCTGGAGTGACTACACGATTAGCACCCTGGGCTCCCCTACTATAAGGGTCTAAATTTGTTTGGATTTGACAGATTTGCAAGACGTCTCACGCAATTGACATCGGTCAATTCAGCACAAATTTAGAAATACATCTACGTTGTGGTCTGAATTGACCTAAGACATAGTACACACGGAAGTGTACAATATTATCTAAGGCCATACAGATAACATCGAAACGTTAAAAGGGAGGCGCCGCAAATAACAGGCTGCATTAGCGGTCGCCGTAACAATAACCGTTACCAGTTAATTGTTATTGCCAATGGGTTACTTAGCAACGGTAAGATTTTAGCGGCAGATGGAGCCACTTCCCTATTCACAACCCCGCCGAGAAAATTACTAAATGAGATTTTGGTTCCGCCATATTTGGTTTGCGATAATGTGCCCAATACTTTTATAGGTACACTCAACAGTTTGGTTTGCCTTTATGCGCCTAATACTTTTATTATTGGTATACTACGAGTTTTTAACCGACTTCCTTAAAGGAAGAGGTTATATGTTCGGCTGTGGATATTTTTTTTATTTTTGTATGTTCAACGATATCCTACTTAGCCGTTTGCTAACCTTTTTTTTTTAATTTTTGTTTTGTTGTATTAGGTTTCACTCCAATTTAGTACCATGTTCATAAAAGTGGTGACCTGATGATGGGATCCATGAGTAATCGAGGTAACTCCTCGAAATTTAAATGGAAAGCGATGGTGATTTTGGTTTTATATGAAGTTTTCCAGGCATATGTTACCAAAAAGCCAGCCAGAGAAGAAAGTAAAGGGTAAAAACAATTGAAGACGTAAGTGGAGGGTAACTAACAATTTGAAAATTGTTTTTTTTTCATAAATTGCAGTTGGAAATGGAGATGGATCGTAGGTAATATAAATATGTAGACTTTATGTGTAGATATATTTTTATTATCTAGGTACAAAGAAAGAAGTAGGGAGCTTAGGTTTGTTAAAATTAAAACGGAAAAAATTAGTAATTGTTCTAATATTATAAAATGTTAGTTATCCACTTCATCCACTTACGTCTTCTATTTCAAACACGTAGCCTAGTCTCTACATTCTAGATTCGTCTTCTTACGAAGACGTAAAGAATTACGAAGACGTAAGTGGAGGGTAACTAACAATTTGAAAATTGTTTTTTTTTTTTCATAAATTGCAGTTGGAAATGGAGATGGATCGTAGGTAATGTAAATATGTAGACTTTATGTGTAGATATATTTTTATTATCTAGGTACAAAGAAAGAAGAAGGGAGGTTAGGTTTGTTAAAATTAAAACGGAAAAAATTAGTAATTGTTCTAATATTATAAAATGTTAGTTATCCACTTCATCCACTTACGTCTTCTATTTTAAACACGTAGCCTAGTCTCTACATTCTAGATTCGTCTTCTTGGTGGAGGTCATTGGACCTTAAATATTTGTCTCTACCTAAAACTTATGTCAAGTGAGATAAATGTGGATTACGGAACTTTGACCTAGACCTAGTAAACAAACTTTGTGGGATTTTGTTTTCAGTATCTATGCTAGGTTCAAACGAATAATATAAGAACTGTGTTAAACGTAGCTAAACAACTAATAATATTATAAATATGAAAATGTCTGTTTTTCTGTTTGTCTGTTACATCATAATATTATGTATTAGGTACGTATAGATGAATGTCGAATGCATGCTATAGTTTTTTTTTTTTTACGAATTTTCTAATGTTATGATTGGGATAAAAATTTTGTTCCTTAACTTTCGTAGGATTCATTTTGCTTTAAAAGTAGTATAAAAACCATTTTTAGGAAACAGCATTTTAAATTAAAAATGCTCAGAATAAACTTAAAGGTTTTTTCAGTCGCATGTTGGACAACAAAATTGCACAACAAAATTTGTCGTCCGGCGGGCGGACATCCAAAGCGGAGTGAACTCTAAAATCCGCCATCAAAGGAATTTTACAAATATGACAGTGATACCATCTAACGCGGGGGCTCACGAAAGAGTAGACAGGGCAAAATGCGCACCACGAAATTCAGCGCAACTGGGCGGGCCTGATCAATAAGGGGCGGGGCTAGAGATTTGCCGCTGCGTACCAGTCTGCGCTCTATGTCTGTCTAATTGATTGACACAGATGGACTGACAGCCAGACGCACGGCGTTTTGGCGGCTTTTTATTGTGTCCTTTGAGGGGAAACAGGGGGATTCTGGTCGAATGTAACGGTGATTAATTTTATGCAATTATTGGCTTTTGAACGGTTCAGATTTTAACATTCCGTTTTGGCGGTCAATTATTGAGCGTAAAATTTTTTTTATACGTTTTCGATTTACTTTTTCGTCACATCAAAAAATATGAAAAACAATATCATTTCATGAAACAAAACTCAAAGCTAAACTTTTTATTATTCGTAGGCTAAACAAATATATTATTTTCCCTGTTTAAGTTATGTTATTCTATATTGTTAAATTCTACCAACTACGTAGAAACTAGAAAATAGGAATATAAAATAAAAAATATTTTATAATATGCATGTGCAGTGTGTCTAAAACTTTAAAAAAATATAAACTATCAATGTTCGAAAATTCAAAAATACGCATGTGAGAAAGAGCATCAGTAAAAATGCCGCCCAAATTAAAAAAAAGTAAACTTAAAAATTCTGTATTTGAAAATTCGAATACTAAACAAACAAGAACAGGAAAAGGAATAAGTAAAGGTAAGATATTATGTGGAGGTAAACGTTTTATGTTGGGTCATCTGTCTGACGCGACAAGTACCTACAGTCGTGCCATAAACTCGAGACCTAACGTCCGTGCCGTGTGTAAGCCGTCTACAATTCTTAAATTCCCTTACAGACTTACAAGTCGAAGGACATGGCAAAAACTTTTATAAGAGGAATAGATCTAAGAAAATATTTTTTTTACATTTATAATTTCGTAACGCAAATCATTTAATGATAATAATTATTCGTTAATTATAATAATCCATCAAAATTACAACAATATTCTATAAGTATGTAAATTACTTGCGCAATTTAAATAAAAATGTGTGCTCACTGTTCACACCGAGAATTAATATTAAATTATCATTAAATTAATATTTTGTATGCTCATAATTATTCCCGTCTAGATGATGCAAAGATTATCCAATAATCTCCACCTGAGTACGAAATAAAGTTTTGTAAAAAATTAAGTTTCAATGTTGCGATGCTAAAAATTGAAACAAAAATTGAGAGTTGGTGCAAATATCCAATACTAAGAGCCAGTCCACATGGCGCGTTGCGTCAGCGCTGCGTCGTCGCAACGCACACATGGTGAAAAACAACCCCCGAGACGAAGCGGGAGGAGGTGTTGACGTGACTGCTTCGTAAAAACCCGTGTGACCGGCTATGCGTCAAACGGCGGCGCTACGTGACGCAACGCGCCGTGTGGACTGGCTCTGGGTTGATTCATTTCTAAATTAATCAACCCAGATATTATTAAAATTAGAAGCATTTCTAAATTTATATGGATTTGACAGATTCGCAAGACGTCTCACGAGTCACGCAATTGAAATCTGTCAAATCTATACAAATTTATGCCGCGCCGCGCCACGCCTCGCCTCGTCGCGTTGCGGCGCTGAATTGACCCTAAGCCGAACAAAAAAGCGCACATCCGTTCATGAGCGGAGTAGTATCTCACCGTAAAGAGAATAAAAAGATAAAAGAAATTCAGATGAACCCAGTAAATCTGGATTTTTGCAGTTTTTTTAAAGAAAATATGCTTATACAAAATGTTTTAAATGTGAAACCTTTTATAATGTTAACTTGTACTTTTATAATTTCGTAATGTGATAAGTAGATTTTATTTAATGCATAATTGTTTTATGCTATTTAGTGACAGTAATTAAATTATTAAGTGGGTTCACATATTTTAAACTGAGCTATTATTCTACTGTGTGTCGTGACATTTATAAGAGTCAGGGCACATCGACACTTGTAGCTATTTTAAGCTTGTAAGAACTTTACCTACACAAGTAAATTGGTACACATTTCAAAGCTAGAGAGAGTGGCGTTGCTCTCAATGTAGAGGTTTGTAAAAAAATTGATTGACTCATCAACTTCACTGATATATCTAATCGAAACACGATTATTTTAATCAAAACAACTTGAAAATCAATTTGGCTACAAACAAACGCCACCGTACATTACCGGTAATAAAATCATAACAGATGCTCCTTTAAAATACAAAACTCATAAAAACATTAGGGTTGGATGTAATGACGCCGATAATTATCTAACTACCCGCAATACACTTGACATGTTTGTGAATGAGCCCCGGAAGTCGGGGTGAATCCGCGGTCACGTGACCGGCCAGCCGCCATCTTGTTTAACTACACACTTCCGGTGCGGTACACGTAAAATGCAGCGGTCGTCAACGGTCGGAGAATTGTATTAAAGTTTTATTGAGAGGTGGCCGGCGCACTCGTGTGTGAATCAAATTTTGAAGAAGGACCGCAATTTTATATTCGGACGATGAATTTTTTATTTAAACTTTTAAAATTGGTAAACATTTGTTTGCTTTTTCTTTTATCTTATTTACGTACAACATTAATCAATCGTTACCGAATGTACTGGAATGGATGTATCTGAAGGAAAAATTTGTTTAACCAATTTTTTAACCGACTACACCAAAAGGATTATGCTCATTGAGTGTAAATTAATTGGCAAGTGTCTTCATGTTTGAGACGTATTAGATTGATAGATCACAGATCACGGGATTTGCAAAGTATCAACAAAGCCGACAAGATCGAACCCCGACAGTTATGAAAAGACCTCAACTTGTGCGAGAAGAAAATCCACATAAACCCGCGCCGGCGAAAACCTCAGCACGTTTTATCAAAGGAAATATTTTCTTAGATATAGCGTAAGTTTGGCTCGTTCGAATTTTTGTATTGCCGTTCATTATTTCCGGTCGGACTCTATTGGGTGGTGATAAGGTCGAGTTTGGGAAGTCATCGTGAAAGTAGACGACAATTTTTCGTGAACAAATCGGATATGGGGGAAGTCGGTGCGCTCTCTGTCACCGACTATCAATATCGGTAGTAAAGTGACATTTAGGGTGGCAGAGGCCGTCTGTAATCGATAAATTGTGTTCGGCTGGTACTTAAGAAAGTTGCGACGAGTTTATTGGCTTTATTGACACCGTGTCGCTCCTGTTTAGCTGATCATGATTGACGAATGTCTCGGAGACTACCTAATTTGTTTGGGAATAGACCTCATAATTATTCATTCCATGGAGAATTGTAAGGCTGTTTTTAGTTTTTACTAAGCTAAAGAAACAACACTTTTTTTAAAGAACTGTATCGGGATACATAATGGGAATTGTTCATTTTTTTTTTAATTTGGCTCATCACAAAAACATTTCGAGGAATAAGGTCAGTGATCGTTTTTCTGTATATAAACGAAAAAAATACCCATTATTTACTTATACTTTTGTACAAATATGTTTAACCTTAGTTTGACCTTCAATGGCGTTAAATTAGCAATAAATTCGACCAACATTACGTTTCGAACTTTTGGTAAGCTTCTCGTATCAGTTTTCACATAATGAGAACTTGCATTTGACGAACCAGCCATTATAAATAAGATTGAAAGGAAATTTAAAACATACTGCAGAGGTCAATCGGCCGCCGATGATGACGTCAGAGCGAAACTTTAAAAATTTATTGAGAAAAAACTAGCCAATGAATTTCAAAATTAATTAATTTATATCTATTTATATTCTTAAAATACCCTATTTTAACGAAAATAAAAATAAAAAGTACATGTGAAGTGTGCCCATTATCTGAACAGTTTATATGAAGATGTTTTCTTTTAAGCTATTGCATAGCTTTTCAATACAAGAAATTCCATAACGAAAATAAACTTAACACGGGGGGGGTGTTAGTTGTCGTTGCGTTGCCGCATCGCTGTGCCGGTAGTCCGTGCGGCGTTGCCGTGCATTGCGTAGTTTCAGTTCGGCAGACTTCGGCACGGTGTTAGTGTGCGTGCGACTGCTCCTGCGGCATTATTTATGGCACAGGTTTTGTGCAAAACCTGTTCCATCCTTTCTTAAAAGTCATTTTATTCGTGTTATATCGAATACCGAACAAAGGTCGGTCAAATAGCTAGTTACATTATGTATCTCAAAATTCTTAAACAATAAAACAGTAGAGCACCCCTGTGTAAAGATTGTAAATCGCGTGGCCGGAAGCGAACCCCAAATCGAGGAGCACTCGGCCACACGTGCTACTAATTACCGACCTCAGCGGGTCGAAACCATATTTCACATTCATATCGAGTCATCTATTGTTACGTCATTTATTATATTAAGGTTTAAACACTTACGGATTTTGTCGCGGAGCACTTTTATTAATCCCGACGTTTCGGCTACTTTACAGCGGCCGTGGTCACGTCATTTATGTTCACATAATTTGATAAATCTTAAAACATTGCTCAGTTATACTCTGAAAACAGTTTGCCCAAGACTTAAATAGAAATTACAGTGTGTAACAAAACTAAGTGATAATACTTTAGTGTGTGTACGTGTTCCTTGTAGAGAGTTCACTGTGAAAGTAGCAGCGCTGAAAGACCAAATTTATTTTCACTTTTCTATGGGGAAACTTTGTTTGCCCATACAAAAGTGAAAAAAAAATTGTTCTCTGGGTTGGAACTCTGTATAGGGAAACCACACTCCCCCGTAAGTTTTACAATTAGTTTTGTTACACCTTGTATAACAGCTCTTCAAGGTATCTATTATGTATTTTTTGGTTTTCGAAGTTCCTGGATCTTGGATGTATATTAAATATGCATATGTATAATATAATAAAAATCTTAAATATATTATGTATAGTATAAAAATATTAAATATATTTCAGTTGTTGTTACGGGTACCACGTAACACAAGTCCTTCAGATACTTACCACAGGGTCAGACTGACGTGGTGTGAAGCGTCCATATACGTAATATCTTCTTAATACATCTTAAATTGGTATTGGGGGAAAATATTCTACCAAAGAAAAAGATGAACTCCACAAGAGCAACCACTGTTAACTTATTGTTTATTTAAGGCCGTCCCCCGAACAAACGACATTGACCGTATATTTGCCGCGTTGCCGAGATCGCACCAACACTCAATTTTTTTTTACTTATCTTAGTTCAAATTTGACCTAAAAAATTAAAACGTGGAATATGTAGTTTATGATATTTTCGATCTATTGGCGTGTGTTCCAAATAAAAGTAATTTGTAAATACTAGGGAGATGCTGAATTTAATATATTGGTTTTACTTTGGAAGCTTTTATAGGCTTTTATACGTGGGAGAGCCATGCTTCGGCACGAATGGGCCGGCTCGACCGGATAAATACCACGTTCTCAAAGAAAACCGGCGTGAAACAGCGCTTGCGCTGTGTTTCGCCGAGTGAGTGAGTTTACCGGAGGCCCAATCCCCTACCCTATTCCCTTTCCTACCCTCCCCTATTCCCTTCCCTTACCTACCATCCCCTATTACCCTATTCCCTCTTAAAAGGCCGGCAACGCACATGCAGCTCTTCTGATGCTGCGAGTGTCCATGGGCGACGGAAGTTGATTTCCATCAGGTGACCCGTTTGCTCGTTTGCCCCCTTATTTCATAAAAAAAAAGCTGATATCATAGGTATAATAAACAAAAATAGGAAATTAATTACGTGGAAAGGAATGTTTGTATACTAAAGATTATTGGTATATTTTTATTATAATTTTGTAGCTTTCAAATCATGAGTTATAAAACTCTAAAAAGCGGTAAATTACGGCATCTCCGTAGGGGGACCGCCTTAAGTGCTAAATCTTAATTTTTAAACTTCTGGTCAATTTTAAACGTAATCTGTAAAAAAATAATGCAGTATTCGCCAGTAAAACCATGTAAATATAACATGAGTAAGCGTGAGAGTTAGCATGTGTCTCCTAGATGTAATAACACCAAATAATGGCACTAAATTACTATAACCATGCTAGACGTAATCAACATTGGAATGGTTTCGTTTCGCTTCAATATATTCCACTTTATATAATATAATATGAAAAAATAAAACGTGGCAAGTTCACCAAGGATGCGTAAACAAAGTTATATAAACCCTCTGTTGGTCACGTTTAAAAGTCCGGAGTTTGCGAAAACGTGAAAAAATTATATTTAAATTAATCGAAGCAACTACGCTCTTTACTTAACTTTCTAAAAGGAATTATATTTCGATATAACCGCTACTCATCCGAGCTCACGTGTATGTGGTGTGTGTATCGCGTGTATTCACGCTGGGGTATTTAAAGACTCCAGGTGACGAAACCGCGTAACAAAATTTTATTTGATATTTCCATACAGTTTTCACGCCGAAATGGATTTTTTTTGTGATTTTTATTGTATTTTAATAATAAATCAATAAAAATGATCGTGTATTTGTTTTAATTGTAAATTTGTTATATAATACTAATTATAAGAAGCTTTAGACGCACTTTACCAAAAATTCATATTTTGTTACCTAGACGAAGAAGATGATGATACATTTTTAGTGATGATGAGAAAGTAATTATTGCTAGGTATATTTACCATATGCCTAAAATTTTAGAACAGAAAAATATATAAAAATATATGACACCCGGAAATCCGTTGAGCCAAAATTCGTTTATCGCGCCGGAACCGTACATTTTACCGGCGCGGGATCAAAAGTATCCGATGTCCTTTCTCGAGACTACAGACAAACAAACTTTCACATTTATAATAATAATATTATGTATCGATATAGAAGGATTTGGTGCAGAAAATATGTCAATGTTTAACATTTAATTTGTTCCTTAAAATTTTTCAACATTTTTTTATTTTTTTTATTTTTTTTTCCCATCTTATACGGTCTCCAGTTACATATTTTTGACTTAAATTGTAAGTTTAGGTTATAAATCTTCAAAATATCATTAATTTTTTATTGAATCTGAATTCGGATTGATATTGAATTAAATAAAAATAAAAAAATAAGTACTCATATAAATATAATATGCCAATTTTTTTTTATAGTTTAATTTTCGGCCTTTCAAAGACCCCATGGTGACTGACGGCGTTATTTTGAAAGTGCGACCAAACACGGGTTAAACTAGATGATACCCGTCATTTTCCGGAATAAAAAGTATTCTATGTCCTTTCCCGGGACTCAAATAACCTCCATACCAAATGTCAGCAAAACCGGTTCAGCGGTTTGGGCGTGAAGAGGTAACAGACAGACAGACAGACGCTTTCGCATTTATAATGTTAGTATGGATATAATAGCGTATCAATAATAAATTATTATTGGTTTATTACGTTAATTAATACGCAGTCAAGGTTTTCATAGTTAATGTAGTAGTGTTAAGTAGTCAATATTAAATATACTAGATGTTCAGCCACTTACTATTCTAATATCTAACCTAATTATTAAAAACAATAATTAAGAAAAAAAACAGGTATAAATTAAAAAAATAATTATATTTGTGCACGAAGACTTTATTACTACTTCTTATAAATTATTATTGTTCACTAAAACAATTGCAACGTGACAAATAATAAAGTTAAAATACTATAAACTTTGTTAATTATGTGACATATAAAATACCATAAATAGCAGCTATCCCGCACAAACAGGAGAACTATTGGCATAAACCACAACCAAGCGCTGACAGGTTATGTTGTACTGCGGGCATAAAAATGGTATCAGACATAAATTCGCTCGTAAAATGTATATATGATTATGCATCTGAACCCGAGCAACGTGATTCCCCGAACGAATTACACTGCAGGGATCGCCATTCTTCATTCTAATGTGCGTTTACCCTTTTGATTTACCAGATTAGTGATTAATGATTACTAATTGGAACGTTGTGGAAGGAGTTTGGTTGATGCGTCGAGCGTAGAATCACACATACGTCATTTTTATTAGTAAAATGATCATTTTTTACCAAAACGGCTTTATGTTTAAGCAGTAGTAATACACAAAATAATTCCTCTACCCTGTCTGTAGCGACAAAGACAGCTCTTGTAGGAATAAAATAGCTTCTGAACATACGGTGGAAGTGAGGTCGACTTGCGGAGGTGAGCGCGAGAAAAGTTTTGCTGAATGTTAACATAAATATTTACCATAAAACTTATAATTTTAATAAAGGTGGGAGAGCCATGCTTCGTCACGAATGGGCCGGCTCGACCGGAGAAATACCACGTTCTCACAGAAAACCGGCGTGAAATAGCGCTTGCGCTGCGTTTCGCCGAGTGAGTGAGTTTACCGGAGGCAATCCCCTACCCTCCCCTATTTAAAATATATTAAAAGGCCGGCAACGCACTTGCAGCTCTTCTGATGATGCGAGTGTCCATGGGCGACGGAAGTTGCTTTTCATCAGGTGACCCGTTTGCTTGTTTGCCCCCTTATTTCATAAAAAAAAGTATAAATTAAAAGATTTAAACACGTATCAGAATTATATACTTGTCGTGTTTCATGGTTTACACAGTGTTATCAATGGGTGCGGAGAGCCAAGATCAAATATGCATAACCTCCTCCTAAGCCTAAAGCGAGTTCTCAATTCGTATATAACTAATTAGGTATTAACTGTACACAAGAGAGTAACTGCACCCTAATGCAAGATTAAAATAGGTACGTGGAACCTTATTATAACAGGTAACAATAGAAGTAGGAGCCGTATTCATGGCAAAGTGCATATCCCTCCCGTGGGCACCAAGTTAATTTCAAGTTTACGGAGCCGAGACGTGCGCTCAGTTATTAAAATACCAACATCTTGGAGCTTAATAGGTTTTGGAAACTACTCTGCTGAGGAAAATTCGTATGCGCTAGTTTCTACCTAATTAGTTTATATAAAGAACCTTGTTGCAAAATGTCTATTGTTTAATGTTTAAGGTGTTTATTAATTCTATTCAGTTACTTTTGTGGAATACTCGTTTAACTCCATCGTGGATATCGCAGACACAATAGATTTTCAATTGTTATGCGGCAGCCGGCTGCCGCTTAGAGATTGATGGGTTAATAGATTTCAAGAGCACTACTGCCCTTGAAATCGATCGTAATTCGTAACAAATTATTGCCTTCCTACCGAGTCCTAAAACTTGTTTCGAGACGTCGATAATAATACAAGGTACACTTTTGTAAATAAAAGCACTTGTATCTACGTTCGTCACACCCAAATTATTTTATTTCAAAGCGGTTAATTTCAACACTCAATTCATTACAGCACACAAAATATGCATAAACGGGCACATAGGGAGAAGCGCCGCATAATAGATATTTTACTAAAGTTCAGTGAATTAAAACGACTTAATTCCTAGATTAAATCCCGAACAATACTAAGACCGTAATGTAGTTTAAGCCAGTAGCATTGGTCGGACGTACGGCCAATCTGACTAGGAATGGGTAATGCAACCGTGCATGAATCTCACTTTAACGCATCCACGCTTACAACTATAATCTGCTCAAAGAGACTATATATGTGATATACAAAATTGCATAAACATGTTTGTTTAATTTACAAGTGTCTGACGTGTTTATATACAGGGTGTAACAAAAATAAGTGATAATACTTTAGGGTGTGTACGTGTTCCTTGTAGAGAGTTCACTGTGAAAGTAGCAGCGCTGAAAGAACAAACTTTTTGTTCACTTTTGTATGGAGAAACTCGTGACGCTCGGGCCCTTGCCCATACAAAAGTGAAAAAAATTTTTCGTCTTTCTAGAAAATCATCGGATACCGAGCGAAGCTCCGTCAAACAGCTAGTGTATATTTAATTTACAAGTGTCTGACGTGTTTATATAATATAGTCGCAATATTAGTGTGACTAATGTCAAACAGGATTTAATATCTACTTGGTAGTAAAAGTATGTAAGGATTTTAATTAACTTTCTTTTATTACACAAAATTCATTGAATTTTCGAATGGGCGTTATCACAGTGCACTTAAAAACTCTATTATTTTCCGGCAAAGTAAAACCCTGTCATTTCAATTAATCGCGTTTTACAGTTAAAAATAAATATGTTCTCAATATTTCGCAGATTAAGATTTACCAAAACCCGCTTCTAATTAATATTCATACACATTTGGATCCACCGCAAGTCTATAATTCCATTAAAATACATGGGCCATACAAGGGATATAGTAATAAAGGCATCAATTGTTTTACGTAAATAAGATTTTAAAAGCGCTGAAAGCGTTTACGGCTGATATTAAAAGAAAACAGCGTAATTGTGAATTAACAAAACAAACTAACAATTCGGTTAACGTTGCACACTCAATTATGGGCTAACTGCATCACGAGTGTGTCGCTAACTACAGGTGAAATATTCAGCAGGCGTATTGTGCACGAGCCGGACGCTGAGTCGAGATATAGAACTGTTTTAATTTCCTGCAGACTCCGACTAGTTTCGATACTTGAATACCTGACTGACCTGACTTGGTTTTTTTAAATGAAATAAGGGGGCAAACGAGCAAACGGGTCACCTGATGGAAAGCAACTTCCGTCGCCCATGGACACTCGCAGCATCAGAAGAGCTGCAGGTGCGTTGCCGGCCTTTTAAGAGGGAATAGGGTAATAGGGGAGGGTAGGGATGGGAAGGGAAGGGAATAGGGTAGAGGATTGGGCCTCCGGTAAACTCACTCACTCGGCGAAACACAGCGCAAGCGCTGTTTCACGCCGGTTTAAAGTTGATACGGTTGTATCAAGTCAGGTCAGTCAGGTTTCCATCTGACTAAACTGACTGGTTAGTCAGGTTAGTCAGACGAAATCCAGCTGACTTGTCACATCGAGTCAGATGTGTTTTGGAAGATCATAGATGCCTAATGATTGCTTAATTCACTATGACTAACTGACTTGATCGAAAAATGTAAAAATAATAATGGATTAATTATTATTTTTGACGAAGAATGTGAAAAAGATAAGAAGTAGACCGCGTGATGGATCATAGACTATTTTTTGTGGACTAATTTGTCTGTGAAATATCTAATTTACGCGGGCAAAGCCGCGCGGAACTTCTAGTTAATTAATTATAATATTTTCTACCTTGCGTGCCTGGACTCGCGTGGTTGGAAATATAGAAATATCAAGTACCAGCTCATACTACTACTGTAAATTATTAGTCACATGAAATGTAATGATAACGATGGACGCTTCACATCATGTCATTCTAGTCTGATGATAAGTTCTAAAAAAATTCTACACAGTGAAAACAATAATATAATTTACTTATTATTTTATATTTTTTACTAATAAAGAACCGTTTTACGTTAAGCGTTGCATTGTACGTGTAAGATTTACAGTTATATTAAGATGTGTTATATAAATAAAACAATTTGTCAAATGAATTTTAATACTTAAATAATTTTATGTAAGTAACAAGTTTAACGATTAAAATAAACCAAAACATACATTTAAATACGTTTTATAAAATCATATACCTACCATAGCAATAAATAGATAATAATATACAACATTTAATACAAAAATGTTTTTTTTTGCTTTAAAGTTTGCGACTGTTGAATACAGTAATTAGGTTGCCACTAGAAAGCGTCCTAAAAGCTCTCACCAAGCAAGCTCGCTATTATATTTTGTTTTACAATTCCTGTAAGCCCCTTACAAACTTGTTTTCAAAATGTCTATTTAACACCCATTCTCTTGTTTCAATATCATTTAGAATTCTAGTACTAATAAGTACTCTATTACGGATTTAATAATAAAAGTTATATAATTTAGTAGTATGTTATCATATTATATGAGATGGATAGCGTATTAAGTTTTCTTCTTCTTCCTTTGGCGTAAGCCTCCCTATATTAATGTTTATGTGACATTTTTCGTATCTGACAAGGATAAACCATTTTGTTAATGTTTCAATCACGGACGTAAAAAGTGGTTTCAATGTGAAATGTTTTTGATTTTTATGATAATATGGAAAATCTGAAGTTACCTAAAATACAAGTTTTTATGATTTTATGAAAACATAAATGAATACAGTCATAATAATGTTATGTAGATGTAAGTATATAATACATTTTAGAAACTATTTTTTAAACGATGAAAATTTATTAAGAATCAATAATAAAATATTATAACTGAGAAAGCTTTCTGTCTAACGTAACTGCTTCACGATGAACCGATTTTGACTATTGGCATGCTTCGAGTCCCGATAAAGGACTTAGAAAAGTTCCCGCATGATACAAACTGGGCATCGATGTTTCAAAATAAATGGTACCAAACAATGGTATAGGTCTACCAGAATCTGATCGCAAAAAATGGAAAAAAACTTGAGAGGTGTCAAGGGACACCCGAATGGAACTGAGTTATTCATTTCTGTTCAAAATCCTGTATACATATACACTCAAAAAATATTTAAAAAGTCATCTATTGACGCCCAGGAATACTAACCACGCGTCGCTGTTTATTTTTAAAAAAAACGCCATCTAGTTGACGCACAAGAACTTACTATCAGTGCTATCTGCCCCTAACATGCAGGTACTAAGAAAAAAGTGTCGAGGTCGTTCTGTCTAGCCTACAGATTTACGCCGAACGCGGGAAAAGGAACTTTGTTCCAAAAGTAATTGACGCTACCAATTATACTGGGGACATAGGAGTAAAACGTTTGATGCTTTTTTTTCATATAGCGGCTGATTCTGTGTGTGATATTACATGCAAATGTAAAAAAATATCAAATGATTGAGGATATTTTTTGGAAATCTCCCATCCAAATTTGCCATGAGATTCTTGTATACCATAATATAGCATAAGTGAAGCCACGAACACGATCACAACTGGCTGCTATAATGGTATAAACTGCAAATATCATTTTTTAAATACATATTATTAAAAACAAGCTCAATAATTGCAACAGAAAGGATCCGATGATGTATATTATTCAACATAGGTTCGAGAAATATGATTTGTAGGCAGTTGACAGACCAACGTCATTTGGTCGGATCGTGTCAATTCAATGTTAATTGTGATCTGTCGGCTCGGTTCGACGTAACGCGAAACAACTACGTAGGTCCCCCATCTGCCTAGGAATCAACTGATCTGATAGTACCTTACATAACGTAATTGTTTAACGTTACTGATATAACTTAGAATTGTTACTATGCGAACACTTAGAATACAATATATGATAGCACAAAATATTCAAATGTAAAACACATAAAGGTTATATACATGGGTCCAAGTATGGAAGCAACATGGCTGCTCGCACAAAGTACACTATATTGATACAATTTGCATAAATGAAATATTGTAAAAGAAAAAATGCGAAGTCCGCATTGCAATGTTATTCCACTACAAAGACCAAAATAATGTAAAGTGCGTTTTCTTTCAAACAAGGAACTAAACATTCATGAATAATTTAGTAACCTGTCTTCCTTTCATAAGAATATTTTTATTATTTGCCCCTTTTATAAGAAACGCTACGTTGCTTCTTATTTTATAAAAAGTTCAGAATGGCTTGAAGATTTTCTTAGATATTGCTCGTCGAATCCATTGATATAGTACAAATGATAGAAAAGACGTCTTTATACGGTTTCTTTACAATATTTTCATTTAGATATTCTTCTTTGTCTCGTTAGCCTAGAAATATCTTTTAGGACTCCGTAAGAAAATCTGAATTTTAAATTACTTATTCGTAATAATAATATTGTGACGATTTATTCTTCTATTTTACGATTACAAAAAAGTTATGGCCACCATTGTGTGAATATAAAACAAATAGAAATCTAGCAAGTTAAATATTAAAAGTGATACAGACAATTCAATTCATTTACGAAGACAGTATGTTATATTTCTATTAATTAATTGATGAAATAAAAACTATAATTAAATGCTAAAACATGTTACATTTAAATAATCTGAAGTTTTAATCCAAAAGTTCGATAGTAATGATAGAAAATATAAGTGATAAATTATAATTTGATATATTTTTCATTGTCTAATTTACTACCGCTATATCAGCTGTATTCATTACTCTCCTTAGCTCCTGGGCTACATAGACCCGAAAATCTTCTACGAAAAATCTTTACTGGGGCTAGAGTTCCCAAAAAGTTTTACTGTAGAGCTATAATTCCGATTATATACTGTCACTTAATATTAATAAAACCAGTTTTTCGTATTTTATTTCGATAAATGAACAAAATATTATTTTAGAATAATATTTTATTATTAAGTATCAACTCTTAATATAATATTCTAATGTCTAACGTTCCGATAATGTTTGTCGGAAAAAATTCGATAGCTGCATTCTTTTGTTACGATTATCATTCCTACTTTTATGAAGGTAAACGTCACTATAATATAAGTCGAATAACAATCGGTGGCCGCTCACCCTCGCAGTGTTTTGTTTGCAGGCGGTCACGAGAGGCATCGGCCGTCCTTGCCTTTCGCGATACTCCTAACATAAGTCTGTCTCGCCTCGCTCCGTTCTTCTCGCCTCCATGAATAAAATAAGATAGTACCGGCCGACTCTACCTGTCTCACTCCAAACTGCCAATTATGCCATTTGCCAAAACGAGAAAGCCATTGGTAACTCGGAGTTGAAATGCAATAAAACATTGCGCCTACACGAGAGATTTGTAACTATATAGAAGCGTATAGTGTAAGGTATAGTATGTAGATGTTTTGCGCTATTTGCCTTTCATTCGGCCAGCACACGTGTTAAATTCAGTTTAATTTGGCGTAATGATGCTTATTTTATATCATATACTTACTTACTGTTGAAATTGTAACTTAATTTTACCCTTTACAGAAACGATTACATTGAAATTGCATCTTGACATTTTTATACTTTACATAGTCGTGAATAAGTTTTTGTAACATGAACACCATATTACCGACATGTACATATTGACTGGCCGTAGGTAGGTACTATTTATATAAAATTGTAGTTGTAAATACAAAAGTATTTAAAAAACTAAACTTTAAAGTCTACCTAGGTAACATCTGAATAACGTAACATTTTTATTTTATAAAAATATACAGAAGCAGATTAAAGCTTGAAAAAGCTTTTTAAGGTTCCGTAGCCAAATGGCGAAAAACGGAAACCTTATAGATTCGTCATGTCTGTCTTACCGCATTAAGATTTTGATACAAAAATGGAAAAATTATAAAATATTTTAGGATGGGTACAACTGAAACAAAAAAAAAATTTTTCATCTAATCTCCCTCTAACTTCTAAACTATGATAAGTCTAAAAAAATATATTATGTACATTTCTATAAAAACTACCAACGAAAATTGATTTGAACGAGATCTAGCAAGTAGTTTTTTATACGTCATAAATTGTAAACCTTAAACCAAAAAAAAATTTTTTTTTTCATCTAACCTGTGTGGGATATCTATGGATAGTTCTTTTAAAGTCATGTTGAAGTTTGTAATAATATTTTTTTTTCTAACCTGAATAGTTTGCGTGAGAGACTCTTCCAAAGTGGTAAAATATGTCCCCCCCTCCCCCTTACTACTAAAGAAGGATAAGGCTAAAAAAATATATGATGTACATTACTATAAAAACTACCAACGAAAATTGGTTTTTTGAACGAGATCTAACAAGTAGTTTTTCTATACGTCTTAAATGGTAAACCTTTAATTAACTTTCATTAAATCAGCTGAAATATAAAAATGTATCAAAACCCTTATAATTTCATAAAAATAAACCTTATTGCTGCTGCGGAACCCTTCATGGGCAAGTCCAACTCGCACTTGGCTGGTTTTTTGGAACTAGAATAATCTACAACGAATTGAAATTTGTTTTCCTTTAGTGGTGTATTACGCATGTATTTTTTAAGAATAGTTATTAGTTATGTTAATAATGGAATAGCCACACACGCCCTGATACTGACTGTTATTTTCTTTTATAAAAATAATAAGTCACTATAGGATGTATCTATATTCTATAGTATAATTAATAATTATTAGTTACTATCTAAAATGCGGGTAAAATTTTCCCTATATTTCAAACCGACTGCAAGTTGCAACGGACACATTCACACGTCGCACGTACAAGAAGGGGGCGTGGTAGAAAAATGTTCCTAGAATAATAGAACAGTGTTTAAAGTATTTTAAAATTCCAACCATTACGGGGGATCAATTTCGCGGCTGTCATTACAATATCCTGAACGGTCACGCCAAGCGGCTGTTAGGCTGGGGTCCGATTCTCAATACCTCGAATCGATTCGACCGCGGACTGTCTCATTCAAACGCACACGCGGAGGCAACAGCGTGCAGCGGAAACGACATTCGAGGAATCAGAATCGCTCCCGGCACTTACGTCTAACCGTTCGCGTTCTAATGATGCCTATAGTCGCGCTAACTTCTTTTATTGAAACAAGCGTAATTTACTAGCTATTAACCTAAATTAGATACGTCTTTATACGTAATAAGTTTACGTTTCCAATTGCTCTAGCCGAAGACAGTGTAAACATACGGACTACATACAAGTCAGGTTACATAGTCATTATGTGTTTACGTTGTTTATTTCAATGTGATTAGCTACGTAATTAGTATAATTCCATTATAATATACCCACATGCATTTAGCGTGTGGGTATAGTTAATATCAGAAACGTTGTACCACTTTTCGACCTTATTTTTTAGGCGATAAAGTCGAAAACGATATACCAGTTCTGACCGCGACCGTACAATATTATGTATTATTTTAGCTTCAGCTCCAAACGTTTACAGCATTATAATTTATATTATTATGTTGCGATGCACAATATTTTAAAAATCAGAAATACGGCCTCAAAATACCCGGTAAAGTCAATGGTCCCAACCATTGACTTGAACATTATTTTTGACATGACACGCAGTTTATTTTTATAGCAATATGGTTTAACGTTTTGATAACCGAAATAATTGTATTTTATTATTTGAAAGACACACTTACGGCTGCACTCAGAAATTTTTTATGTTGATTAAAGTTAAATTTAATGAAGAATCTGAATCGAAATTTAATTAGAATTACATATAAACAATTAATATATTTTGTTTCTGAGTGCCGCAGATACATATAAAAGTGTTCCTCAAGTGAAGTGAGAAAGTGAAAAGGGCAGCGAGTTGAGATTACTTCGCTGGAGTAAAGTAACTAGACCAAGTGAGAAACTTTCTGACACGAAAAGTACGAACTACTCGCCGCACTACTTACACGGACACGACGATATTTTGTCTATATTTTACATTTACGTATAAATAATTTGCCAGAGTGCTTTGAGATCAATCTTGAGATCTACAAGATTATGTTGTCAGCACCGTGACAGTGAGCTTGACACTTCAGAAGTGACACATGAAAGGAGGATAAAAACATAGAAGTAAAGTAATGTTTGAGCGTAGCTAATTATGCTTTTAAGCTAAACTGCGAGCAACTGTTAATTTCACTAAAAACTCCCGAAGTGAGAGGAAAAAACAATATAATATTGTCATTTTGGCCACTTCACTTTTAAAGATATTGATTTTTCAGCACAAAAATCGATATGGCCGTAAATGAATTTGACACAAAACTTTTGCAGCAGCAGATTAATCAATAATATTTAAACCATTTCTCAGAGTTTTTAAAAACTAATTTTTTTGTCGACGCTATCAGGCGACGTTTCTAATAATTAAATAATTACGAGAAAAATTCGGGGATTGATCTGAGATTAAACTTAATAATTATAATATAAATGCACATCAGCAACTGATGTATATCTAAATATAATTATAGAAGTCAAAGGTGACTGACTGACATAGTGATGTATCAACGCACAGCCCAAACCACTGGACGGATTGAGCTGAAATTTAGCATGCACGTAGATGCTAAGAAAGGTTTTTGATAAATTTCAAGAATATATTATCTTTCATTTGAAACCAAAATACCCTGGCAGTGTGACTGCTAATTCTTTAAAATGGTACCTGAAAATCGCTGATATTTGTGAAAAAATGTGATAGCGTCCTTAATATGATATTTCTGTCTTGCTTGATTTTTGCATTTTTGCTTAAATTCAAGGTTAAAATTTAGTCTTTGTGATGTTATTAAGGTATTAAACATAATATTATATAAACTAGCTCTTGCCCGCGGCTTCGCTCGTTACGTACGTCATGTCATTTTGGACACTTATTTCCGGAGAAGTTAATTAACATCTCCGGAAATAAGTGTCCAAAATGACATGACACTAAATTATATTTAATGTTCACTGGATAGTTAAAACGTAGTATAGGATACTTCGTACACTATGTTTTAAAACCTTCACTTATACTTAATTTTGTTGAAAACATAATTATTTTATATATTAATCAAACTATTAATTTAAATAATATAATAAATCTAAAACCGTGTAAATTAATAGTTAGTTTATTGGCATAGTTCACACTTTAATAATTAATTTTAACTTGTTTATGTATGGTTACATTTAAATATTCATTTCATTGAATCAGTTTTTACCGCAAATTGAGTATTACATTGTGCTCGAAATGTATTGACGATATTATAATTATTATAATATACGCAAGGTATTTATAATATATTTATTATACTATGCAATGGTTTGTATTCTTGTTCTCGTTTGAATTGTCTTTTAGAAATTAATTGATTTAAAATTACTTTTAATAATTCACTGCATAATGTAATTGATGTAGTTGTAACGTAACGATAGGAGTTTTTTCAAGGCCTAGCCAAACCAAAAAAGTATTGGATAAGCCTTGAAGAAAATCCTATAGTTTAGTCAAATTATTTATATCAATTATTTAAGCCGATAGTTTTCGGGTAAAAGTATAATATCAATTATACTTTTACCCGAAAACTATCGGCTTAAATACTATATTTAACCAAGAATGGTTAGTTCAATCCTGCTAACCGCCTGTCCATCGCCGCCGTCACCGGGACGTCAACTTTATGACCATAAATATAATAAAATTATAATCATGTTAAGAAGATAGATGATTAAATATTTGCTTATAATCATTAAAGGTGTTTAGGTATCTTTTGCTACGTAGAGTAGGGCGCCGTGACAAAACATTGTTATATGTAACTGCGCCGCAGGATGTAAAAGATTAAGGCTTCTTACAGACAAACTTCTTACAGACAGTGCCGCCGACACGTGTCAGCGGCACGTGTCGGCGGCAGTCGACGGCAGTCGGCGGCACGTGTCGGCGGCAGTCGACAGCAGTTGTCGGTGGAAGTCTACGGCAGTCGACGGCAGTCGACGGCAGCCAGTTTCTGACGCTTGCAGGGGGGCCTACCACAACATTTCCTAAAACTATCATGTTTCTAGAACACTTTGTTGTAAGATTACAATAACTTTACCGTACTCACTTTTTAATATAATTATAATTTTACTATAAAACAGTAAAAACTGCAAAACATTGTTAAATCCGCTGTGAAATATCAACTTTTTCAAGATCGCTAGCTTGACGTTATAGTAATAAATACGTATCTGTCAAACGGTATCGCTTAGTGTAGGTGGTAGGCCCCCAGTTGTGACGTACCGCCTTAAGGTAAGCGTCCACAGGTCGGTATCGTACGCAACGGACGTCTCGCTTCAAACGGATATTTTTTTTTCAGTACGTCCGCTGAATCAGCCGATTCAGCGGACGTACTGTAAAAAAAATCCGTACGCAGCCGCGTACGGATTACCGACTAACTTAGTAAATTAATGCTCAAAAGGGGGGTGGATGGAAAAGTCGAAAGCAGAAATTTTTATTTATAAACTTTGTTTGGACTAATCTGAAGATAAACATAGTGGCTAGTCACTAAACCGTACGCTGCCAATACAGTGGACGGTACTGTAAAAAAATTATCCGTTTGATGCGAGACGTCCGTTGCGTACGATACCAACTTGTGGACGCTTACCTTTACGCGGTACGTCATAACTGCAAGCGTGATAAGCTGTCGACGGCTGCCGTCGACACATGCCGTCGTCTGCCGTCGACTGCCGCCAACGCGTGCCACCGACTCGTGCCTTTTGTCTGCAAGTGCTCTAAGAACTCCTGGCGTAGGTCATAAAGTTGCATTTTATTTGAATTTTTGTCGGTGACAGCGGCGATGGACAAACGGGCTTAGGGTCAATTCAGACCGCAACAGACGCGTCGCGTTACGGTCTAAATTGACACTTAGCCAGTTTGACCTAGCTGTAGTCGCACTTCCGGTCTTAGCCGTAACCCATACATAACATGCGCAATTACTTAATTTGTTTAAAAAAATGTAAAATTATCAAAATAAATTATTATTTTGACAATTTTTCTATTGTATCAATATTTGAATTGCACATCCAGCCTAAACATCAATAGTATTATCTTCATTTATACGTGGGAGAGCCATGCTTCGGCACGAATGGGCCGGCTCGACCGGATAAATACCACGTTCTCACAGAAAACCGGCGTGAAATAGCGCTTGCGCTGTGTTTCGCCGAGTGAGTGAGTTTACGGAGGCCCAATCCCCTAACCCCTACCCTATTCCCTTCCCTACCCTCCCTGTATTATCCTATTCCCTCTTAAAAGGCCGGCAACGCACTTGCAGCTCTTCTGATGCTGCGAGTGTCCATGGGCGACGGAAGTTGCTTTCCATCAGGTGACCCGTTTGCTCGTTTGCCCCCTTATTTCATTTTAAAAAAATCTACTAAATAAAACCTCTAGTTGAATCGCGAAAATTAAACTATAAATAAATAAAAAAGAAAGAATGTTATAAAATATAAACATCGTAAAAATTGATTCTAATGGTGCTCCCACACCGCCGTTAGAAAATGTTTGTAAGCATTTTCTAACATAAAAACATTTACTAACAAATGTTGTCAATTGTTACATTTTGTTAGAAACATGTTATAAGTGCTCCTAAACTAATAGAAAATTTTTACTAATTTTTACTAACATTTTATAACATTTAAATCTGGTATTGGCTCACCGCACACCCCGTCGTCCTTTATAAAAGGTTTGCAAACAAAAGGTAACACAATATGTTTTATTTTGTTATAATTTGTAAGCAAATGTTTACTAATGTTACTAAACATTTTCTAACTGCTGTGTGGGAGCACCATTACAAATGAATAAAGAAAACATGTAACAACGTAAAACATAAATAATATGCAACAAAAAATACAATAGTTACAGTTTTTTTGTCGAAACCAATCGTTTATATAATAATTTAGTAATAAATCTAATTTATTAAAGTGGAATAAGCGCAAGGATAGTGTATAATCATTTACCTAATTGAACATGAATTTCCACCAAGAAGTAACAGTACATTAAATATCATAATATCTAATAGTTTTGTAAACCAAACATTATTTAACTTAAATACAAAAATATAAATTTGTAAGTAAAACATAAATTTGAAACCCTTTTTTCTATTAATACATGATTTAAAATGGGCGAAGGCCGCGATACATTTGAGCCTCGAAGGTAGTTTTATTGGGGACAAGGTATTTTTTGATAAAATTTAAAACAAGATTTTTCTAATACTAAAATTTTATGATTGGTTTTAATGTGCGTCTTCGTAAACTAGAATTCCTGTTTATATAATCCTAAAACGGTACAAATATTATAATTGCGAAAATTTACTTGTCTGTCTGTTTTTGATTAAATTTAGTACGCCTTGAGCCCCCTCAAGAGGACATAGAATACTTAATTTTATCCCGAAAAAAAGTACGGTTCCCACGTCATCAGTTAATTATAATTTCTTATGATTCGTTAAACACTGTCATTACAAAACTAATAATAATAAAAAGTTGGTCATACCGCACGCACTATATTACAAAACCTTTTAAGAAAATATTTATTTCAAATAATGTTATAATTAAGTACGATTAGTGTTAAAAAAATACTATAATTGTTTAAAAAGTACAAGTTTCGTTTAAATAGTACCAATGTAAGAAATAAACTATATTAAATAATGTAGTAAATTACAGCTGTCTTGATCATAATATATTAAAACAATTTAAACACGTCATTCAATCATCATCCAAATTAATAGGCACTGAGAAGTGTCATTTAGCAGAAATGTTTATTTTGAGTGTTTACCGGCGATTCATTTTAAAGGCTGTCAAAACGTCGTTTCTTTTAAAACAACCATAACTTAAGCGCTCACGTATTACGCGTTTTACGGATGCCATTTTAAAACGAAATATGCGCTTAATCGTCACATCAACAGTATTATAATGTTTAAACGAAGAAATGATCGTTTTTATTATTAGGTCTGAGTGTTTGTTTTTTAAATAGCAGTCATATAAACATATACTTATATTATAAATAAATATATGGTTATATATTTATTTATAATATAAGTATATGTTTATGTGACTGCTATTTATATTATACATATATTTATATTATAAATAAATATAATCACGATTATATTATATAAGGACTTCAAGTTTATGCAACCCTCGTGTTTGTTGCATTTTAGTATATTAAAAATATCACAAATTCTTTTAAACAAAAGAGTTTTAATTTTTTTTTATTTAAAAATTCTAATTATTTATTTTACTATCTCCTCGTTACAACAAAAATACTTTTAACGTTATGAAGTTTATTTTATTTCGTGTAAGTTAAATTAATTATTTAAAATCCGCTTCCATCTGCGTCAACTGCTTTCTGAAAATCTGTAAAATACAAAACAACATAACTCCTGTTACACAGCTCTCAGTGTTTTAAATTAATATTAATTACCATTTAAAATTCAGCTAAAAATTAAAAATAATAATAAAATACGTTTATACTAAACTACTAAAACTGACAATTATTTTATTTTAATCACGCGTACATACTCTTGTTTCGGAAGTTTTTTACGTGATTGTAAACTAAAATGCGGTTGAAATAATAATAAAAATTAAAAGAACCTTTTACAAAAGATTAATCATTTCACGAAAACACTTTTTAAATATCCGAAATTATAAATGAATAACAATGTATAATATTATAGGTATATTATTTATTTTATAATTTGTGTTCTTTATTGCTACGTGTTCTGTAGAGCCTACGCGACGGCGGCTACGCCGTAGCGCCGTAGCCGACGGCGGCTACGGAGAGGGCTACGGCGTAGGCTGCTACGAAAAACATGTGAATACAAAAATATAATTATAAATTATAATAATTATTTTTTAACGATTTTTAACAGCTTTTTTATCATTTTCTTATTTAACATATTCATATAAAAGCCAAAAACAAGTAAAAATATCCGATGGATGATGCACGGCGGCTACGGCGTAGGCTGCTACGAAAAACTTGTAATTTTATACCGATAACTAGCTGTCCCGGCAAACATTGTTTTGCCATAATAATATTATTGATTTATTGAAGTGACTAAATAAGTATGACACCATGGCAACGTCCATCGCTATCCAGTCGATCAAACTTATTGATTAATTGTTTAAGTATATGTTTATAAACGTACATAAAATGAACGCGTTATAATAAAAAATATACAAAGTTAAAATTTAGTCTATAAAATAAAATAAATTATTTTGGTATTTTTAATTTATGATATTTACAATCAATTTGTTTCTTGAACGCACTATTACTATTCTGTAATATTATATTAAGTATTATAATGTTATTATAACTCTAAAAAAAAGTTTACTTAACTGATTTCTTCAATTAAAAACAAAATTTTAAGGCTTCCGACGACGGCGTGGCGATATTTTGTTTTTACTGTAATATTTTTTCGTAAAAAGAAAAATATATTATTATTCTTTATTGCAAGAGGTCCTTGTTTTTTAAGTTAACTTTTAAAATAATTAGTCATCCTGAAAATATACTTGCATTAATGACAGAATAACTCAAGTAAACAACGTTGTGATAATATGAAGGTAGAGTTTTAATATATTTAATTTGTTTTGTTGTTATGAGCTATGTTGAATTTTAATGAAAATTGTCAATTTAAAACAATGTAACACTGAGAGTTATGTTAAGGATAACAAAATTAATTCGCTACAGACACAACATAAATGGAGCTCCATTGTGAAGTCGCAAGCAAGCCAGCATATCACAGACGCATAGCAAAAACAAATATACAGTCCTGAAAAAGAATGTTAGTTTGTATAGCTATATTGTCCTTATAGGTGTTATAGGTTTTAAGTTGCTTTTTAGTTTTGATTCATTTTAGGATGTTGATATATTTTGTTTTTTTTAAAGGTTAAGAATTGACGTGTGTTGTCACGTACTTAACCCCCTGGCTGTGGAGTGTTTGTAAACAAGGTGGTACTCACGGATGGGTTGGGGACGCACCGTCGGGGGTCCGCGCTGCGGTACGTGGGGCTGTACCGGCCCGGGAAGCACCCCGGGGGGGCCATCAGCCCTCCGCCGGACTTCATCTTGTCCGGGGAGTACATGGCGCATGACCCCCACGGGTCGTCCTCGAGCTTCAACACCTTGGAAGGTGAGTGGTACTGGCGGTCGAAAATCTTGGCGACTTTATCGTACTTCGGGGGTTAAAATGGCGACGCGTCGCCGCGGCCGATGCGTTCGCCGGGTGATAGCCGACTGAGGCGAGCGCGGCGTGACGTCACGGCCACGCCCTCGCCCCCGCCCCCGCGCCTCGCCCCGCCCCCGCCACCCCGCCCGCGCTCTCACCACCCCCGCACCACCCCCGCACCGCACCGCTCGCCCTTCTCACGCATGTTTACGTCGCCGCCGCCGGCTCCACGATTAACTGAATTATTTAATTGGTCCATTCACTTCTCTTGTCTGTTACCTTTTCACGCTTCTAACTCGAAAAGGTTGATGGATGCAAGTGCCAAATTTACTAATTATCACGTACACATGAATATTAAATAAATAATTTGTATTTCGTATAAGTATTTAATTGTGATTTAGATATGACGTAATAAAAAAATGATTTTCATCTTCAGTAAAATAATAATAGTCGAATTTTTTTTATTTTCAAACATTAAACTAAAATCAATTAATAATTAATACTAATTTGGCAAATGACAATTCGCAACTGAACAAAAAAAATACATTGCAATTCATTTTTGTAGAATATGTATTGTTAAATGAAACCGTAAAAATGGAAATACGTAATAGTAAAAACTCTTTGTGTTCTAAAATATAAAACACCAATTTTCCGTCATAATTTTTTAGGTTTTCCTTATAAGAGTCGAGGAAATACACAAAAAAAACATTTCCTATACTTGTTTTTAACATATTATAAGATGAAATTTATAGAAAATCAGACAAAGTTTTGGCTGTTTGAAACTAATTTTGTGTCTGCAATTAACTTTGCAGTATTGTATTGAATAAAGTTATCAAAATAGACGCGTCTTCGTGTACTTATCATAGCATACTTAACGGTACTCCTACACGTTTTCACGTGGGAGAATTCACGTGTAATGTAACATTATTATAAATTTGTTTTTGAGCATTACGTTACATAAATATCTGCCTGATCGACGAAGTTGTATCAAGAATATCTTGATTGACACGTGCGCCTTGTAATGCTCGGCTCTCCTCCCTTACCGATGTAATGCTCGATTCTGTAACGTTGCAATACAAGCGAATATTCCCGACGAAGTTGTATCAAGATATTACACGTGCGCATTGTAATGCTCGGCTCTCCTCCCTTACCGATGTAATGCTCGACTCTGTAACGTTACAACTTACATTACAAGCGAATATTCCCGGTGAGGGAGCACATTCATTCATTATAGTATATGTATTCATTTATATAATATATGTAATATATAAAAAAAATCTTATATATAAAACTCAAAGGTGACTGACTGACATGGTGATGATCTATCAACGCACAGCCCAAACCACTGGACGGATCGGGCTGAAATTTTGCATGCAGGTAGATGTTATGACGTAGGCATCCGCTAAGAAAGGATTTTGATAAATTCCAACCCCAAGGGGTTCAAATAGGGGATGAAAGTTTGTATATAATAATACTTCTTAACGCGAGCGAAGCCGCGGGCAAAAGCTCGTTACATTATAAATTAATCAGGAACATTTTTAAACTTAAGAAATTACTCGTACACCTTTGAAACTTTCGCCGCTTCTATTCATTTCGTGATCCACTTTTGTAATTGACATTATGACTAACCTACATACAAATAGCATCAGAACAGAGATTGCTATTGGTTCCAGATATATTTATAGAAGCGCCCGAAACTCAATTTATATAGAATAACTTTATTTTTACAATCACTGAATAAAACTTAGCCGTTTTGTTTTTAATCCTTAATATAATAAATGATTCAAAGTTAAAACATCATGTTTGACGTTTGTGAGAATACCACTTTGCTTGCAGTCAAGAGATTGAAACTGAATCCATACTAATATTATAAATGCGAAAGAAATGAGGTAACAGACAGACAGACAGACGTCTGTCTGTCTGTTACCTCTTCACGCCCACACCGCTGAACCGATTTTGTTGAAATTTGGTATGGAGATACTTTGAGTCAAAGGAAAGGACATAGCGCTGGAACCGTACATTTTCCCGGAAAATTGTATTGTTCCAGCGCGATAAACGAATTGGCGTAGCGTTCGACGACTACGACCACTCAGTTGCGGGCGACGGCCGTCCTCTAGTAATAATATAACAGTACCTCCCACACCATGTTTCGGTGACGGTGACCGGTTTTGAGACTCGAACAATTGGACGAGAATGCCGCGTCCTGCTCTAACAACGTCATTTCACGTTTGTGAGAGCAGGACGCGGCATTCTCGTACGATTGTTTGAGTCTCAAAACGGTTTCGTGGTACGGCCTCTGGCCAGGTACACAGGTCTAATCTAATATTATGTGAGACTGATTCGACACTGTATATTACTATGTAGTGAAGTACAACATATATATAAAATATATGTTGTACTTCACTACATAGTAATTTGTATGTCTAGTAGTTGCTAGCGAGTTGCGAAATCGATCGTAAGGCATCAATAAATTATTAGTAATTTTAAATAATAATTTACATTAAAGTATTTATTTACACTTTGAATATTCTGTCCATATCCATACTAATATTATGAATGAGAAAGTGTGTATGTCTGTCTGTTACCACTTCACTGAAGCCACTGTACAAATTTGATATCTGGTGAGAATCTGCCATCCATCCTGGGGGGGGTAAAAAGCGGGATATCTTACTGGCTTTTTGCAGGACAATCGTGGGTGTAGTAAATAAGCGTAACGGTAGTATTTTGTGTGATAATAATAACTAAGTTCTAATTTTAAGCATTGATATTAGGATAGTCTCTGTACTCTTGGTTTTATATTTGTGCCGTTGTTTTATTATTTGACATTTTAATTGTATTTTATTTTATATTTTGTTTTTATTAGTGGAATCATTTATTGTATTTTTATAATTGGAATCTCGGAATCGGCTCCAACGATTTTCATGAAATTTAGTATATAGGGGGTTTCGGGGGCGATAAATCGATTTATGAAATAAGGATTTCATAAAAAAAATACTCCATTTCTTAAAAGGAATTATAGCTGCATTGTTTTCATGCTAGACGGCAGCACCAGCATAGACAGTATATAAAGAGTTTTGCTCCACGTTTCACAACGTTTTTGTCAATATTATAATATGTCGTGTATGGTGCAGACGTTGGATCTTATTTGGGTAGGAGTATTTACTGTACAATGTACATGCTAGTAACGCCCTCTGATCTGACTTTTGCGTAATATTCCCTATTGAGTGTCTCTAAACCAACCAACCACTTATCTAGAACCTGTTGCCATTGATGCATGCACCAAGAGGCTATTACACTACTAAATAATACTGCGTTAAATGGATTTCCTAAGCGATCAAGACGGAGTGTCCTGAATTCCGGACACAAGTCGTTTCCTGTCGTCATCCCGTAGCGCTGAAACCAGGATGTCCGGACATATGGAAAATTAATGTCTTAAGCCTTGGAACAAATAAAAAAAACCAAGCCTTGCAGCTCAGATGGATACGCCAACGGAGTTTGTGTTTTTTACAAACCATAGAATCGGTTAATTTGCCTAACCACGCTAACACATCCCTCGCAATGAAGCTTAGCTCCGGTGGAAACGCAGCCTAAGGGTTGAATTTGACAGATTTTTTGTATACAAAACACACATTTGACAACTTGACGCTCCGCTTCGCAGACGCCTGTTCGCGTAGGTTTGGCCTAAGCTTTATGCCGCGCCATGCGGCGTGCCTCGCCTCGCCTCGTCGCGTTGCGGTCTGAATTGACCCTTACACTGGTATAGTATTCTATGTTATTCCGCCCTTCTGATGTTACTTTAGATAAGTCAGTATCAAAGAAAGGAAATATCAGAATTGCTTTGTGACAAAATATGTTACACTGAAAAGTTTTTTTTTATGTAGCAAATACATTTATTGATCTATTAATATTATATTTAGTTTTCCGCAGCTATGCCAAACCAGCTTTCTACATATTTAATTTGTGCTGAATTATGTTACTCACTAAAAATTAAATTTGAATGTATTTTTTGCCAGATGTGCTTAATTCAATTATTATTTCAGTTGCAACTTTTAACTTTTTTAGTTAATTAGATCAGTAACAGAAGGAATTGTTGTTTTTTAATTATAATTATTTTATTCTCAGTAATACAAGTTGCATATAAAATATATTCAGAGTAAATTCCAAACTTTATTTTTAACTTTACCTTTTTTAAACAGATCGACCTCTTATCAGAAAGTACCTACCTAACAAAGATAATTACAAAAATAGTAACAAAACAAAATCCCTTTCATTTCTATGTTCTTTGTCTTCATTTCTGTTGACGTTATTTCATAATTTTTTCCACCCAAAAAGAAAAACAAATCTCCATCGTCCAAACAATGTAATCTCCGAAAAAAAAATCCAAACAAAAAATTTAGACGAATACAACGGACGCGATGATACGCAGCAGATAATTAGCGGTGATCATAACCCGGCGAACCGTCGGATACATGTCAAAACAGAGCCAACCCTTCACGTAATTACTAGGGCCGGCGGAGGGAGTTTAATTTTTCGATTTCGGACGGCTGTACATTATGCATGACGCTTTTATCGCTCGCTGCGGTTCCTTCGGGAGCATATCGCATGGTGCCCGAGTTAGACGCGCCGAGCCGTTGCGTTTGCCATCAGTTTGACACTACGTCCTTAGGGTAAATTCAGACCGCAACGTGACGTGTAGATGCATCTCTAAATTTGTACTGAATTGGCAGATTTTGTTAGCGTGAGACGTCTCGCAAATCTGTCAAATCCATCCAAATTAAGAAATGCATCTACTACTATCGCTATATAGACAGAGTTTATAGGTATATAAATTGAGACACTCACTTTGAGTGCCACAATATGCTTGTAAGGTTGTATCAGGTAAAGACAGCAGTCAACACTACGTATCAGTAGAGTAAATATTTTAAAGGGGAACGAAAATATGAATCTCGTACGCTTATTAATTGGGCCAAGCATCAATTGTTGTACCCTTTTTAGGGTATCGCGGATCGAGGTGGAACTAAGATTGGGCGCCGGCAGCACTCTAAATGTACAATACGTGTAAATGCAACAAAGCTGGTGGTAGTCTTTAATGGATTTTAAACCATACCTTACCCTATCTCGCATATGCCCACATTTTTGTAAGGCCGGAGCTTCTGGAATTAATATTTTTGAGATGGTATACATAACATTTTTAGAACCGATACGATTGAAATATGAATTTGTTTGTTGAAATATCAATGGTGTTTAAACAGATCATTACCTGATAAAATAATGTTCGTATTTGAGCAACTTGGCTTTTATCTACCTAAATATCGTGCACCAATTAACATTCTCGAATATCTGTAACTGGATGATGACCGCAACTCCGTTGCGCCAAAATCCATTTATCGCGCGGGAACCGATCATTTTTCCGGGACAAAAAGTACCCTATGTCCTTTACCGGGACACAAAGTATCTCCATACCAAATTTCAGCAAAATCGGTTCAGTGGTTGGGGCGTGAAGAGGTAACAGAAAGACAGATACACTTTCGCATTTATAATATTAGTATGGATATTATTTAAATTTATACACTACTAGCTGTTGCCCGCGACTTCGTCCGCGTGGACTTCAGTTTATAGCGCGCGATGTCAACAAAATTGGTGTCAAAAGCTTTTATAAAAAAAACCTTTGTACCCCTTAAATCAAAACAGCTGTGCAGTGTGCACATAATATTTCATTTTTTAAAATTAAACTTTATATATTATGCCAAATTTTAAAGCTTATTTAGCCCCCCAATTACACAACTTTACCCATAAACTATTTATCATTGATAGGTTTAAGGTTACGTCACTGTATGTAATATAAAGTACTGACTTATTAAATAACGTGAAAAAAGAAATTACAATCGAAAAAAAATCGAAACTTAAATGTATCATACATTTAAGTTTCGATTTACCACGTCTTATAGAAAGATGTTGGGCAAGCGTTAGCGCGATGTAAGAGACGCACGGCGCCATCTAGTATGAATTTTTGGAACCAACTTAATTTGAACAAATTTTCGTATTTTCACCCCCTTATAACCCTTTTCTCCAGTAAAAAAGTAGCCTATGTCCTTTCTCAGGCTTTAGACTATCTGTATACAAAATTTCATTACAATCGGTTCGGTACTTTTGGCGTGAAAGCGAGACAGACAGACAGACAGACAGAGATACTTTCGCATTTATAATATTAGTATAGAAGTATAGATTTACAATAAAGACTACATAGTATACAAGCTCGAGCAACACAAAACATATTCATATTACAACTAAAACTTAATTAAAACATGTTCATATAATAAAATTATTTATTGCATGCAAAAGTATTCGTCGAGCGCGAAGAAATAGTAGGCTGACGTTTACATAGAGCGGGGCTTCCGCCGGATGTGGCCCCACCCTGCGGCCCCGAGCCTCCGACTTACATAATGTGTACGGCCAGCAGAACAGTTTGTTACATAATTATTTATTTTTTCTTTTTGACGTGTGTTTTTCAATGTAAATCCGATCAAATCGCGTTAAGATCAAATCATGCCGATGCGGCATTTTGAGAGATTAAATTAAAAAATATTCATTACATTCTTTCAAACTTTCAATGTTTTGTCAGTATTGACCAAGATTCAAGCGTCATTTCTTGTGTTACAAACAAAAATAAAACATTGTATAGCCTAAGCATTGCTTAAAATTATAATGATTTTATAAGTAATAATATTGTGTTTTAGATCATCAATACACTTTATTTAAAAAATACTTAATCAATGTACTAAGTACATTGATTAAGTATTTTATATTTTTTTTTGATCATTGATTAAGAATTAATACACATACTGTGTACTAAGGATAATTCTTGATTTATTAATATAAATCTATATAATATTATTCTTAACTGTAAATATTCCAAATAAAATATAATACCAGTACATTTTCTTTGCCGACCGTAGAGCAGAATTACTCTCGTGAAAACGGGAAAATATGTTATTCGCACAGCCTCAATTAAAACCATAATTAACGTTGTATTAAAAGCGAACGCTAATCCCAATTACGACTCTCTTTTGTTTTTGTGCATATAACTATGTATATAAATGTAGCTGGAAGGCTGTATGTACAGGATTTTATGTGGTTGCGGATATATTAAGGAGTGGATATTGTGTATGAGTGTTAGACTGTGTTGTATTTGTGTACACAGTTTTGTAATGTGGTTACGGGATCAATCATCAATATTATACAATAGGGCAACTCTGTCAATTTCTTGAACTAGATCATAATATATAATAATAATATATAATAATATATAATAATAATAATATATAATCATATAGAGTTTGGACCGTGTTATGTAAGATGCTCCGTGGTTTCTCAATCTTAGCCCAAGATGGACAAATAAAAGAACATAAACTTGTAGAGCATAATCGATACTAATATTATAAATACGAAAGTGTGTCTGTCTATCTGTCTGTCTGTTACCTCTTCACGCCCAAACCGCTGGACAGATTTTGCTGAAATTTGGCATGGAGATACTTTGAGTCCCGGGAAAGGACATAGGATACTTTTTATCCCGATCAAATGTACGGTTCCGCCGCGATAAACGAGTTTTGGCGCAACGGAGTTGCGGGCGTCATCCAGTCAATTATAAAGTGGCAATTTCGGTTCATGAGCCAACGTTAAGAAGGCCCTTTAAGTCGCAAGGTATGTATAGCTTGTCAAAAAAAAGTAGACGCTGTAGACAATTTTGAAATCACCTAAAATATGAAAACCTCATCGAAATAAAAATGAGGAAGGTGATAATATATAAAGCGTTCTCTGTGGAAATACAAAGAGAAAAATCCACCTTTGGAACGTGACGTTTAGAAAATTTTGTACTGCAACTAGGTACTCTTTCTTGACAGACTGTAAGTACCCTTATTTTCGTTATTAAAAAAATCGTCATAATGAATCGGAAAATCAATCAAATGAAACGGAATATCAACGGACGTCCGATGCATATCCGCACGTGTCGCGGCGGAAACGCAACCGCAAATCACGAAGGGCCGACAACCGTTATCGTGTAGCGTTACCGTTAATAGTAACGTAATAGTATCAACGTATACTTTTCCGTTTAAGACGTTGATTGAGACAGCAACGCGACGAATGCATTTCTAAATGCATTTCTAAATTTATTTGGATTTGAATTTGTCAAGTCCATACAAATTTATGCCACGCTGCGCCTCGCTTCGCCTCGTTGCGTTGCGGTCTCAATCAACCCTACTGATAGTAAACAAAAAGTTTTTTTCAACGTTTGACAAAGCTCTCAATATTCTGATATGATGTATGCAGCATGTCAGATTTTGGTTGAATTATTTATTGTATGCGTTAGTAGCGCCCTCTGCTTTCACCTTTGCGTAATAATCCGTACGTCCTACGTAATTTTGTCGGGTTATATCAAGATTCAATACAGATCACGACAGTTATTGACTTGAAATAACCCGATCAAATAACGTAGGTTAGCTATCTACCTACGAATTAATTTCAATACAAACTTCATCCTCTTAAAGAATGAAGAATTACCACCGAATGAAGAATTTGAATTGTCAATTGTTGTAACTTTTGGTTTTTCAAACCCCCTGGTACAAAGTACTATATGAAGTCGGACTATAATATGAAGTCAAAGGTAGTTGAGTGTCGTCTTACGGCCGTTCCCAATATTTGATCTATGTCTGGTTTTGCCCTACTAGAGATAGGAATAGCTCAAATTAGACATTAGAGACATATATTTTATGTCAATTGTGAGCTATTCCTATCTCTAGTAGGGCAAAACCAGAGATAGATCAAATATTGGGAACGGCCGTTAGCTTGACGTAACCCGATCTCCCTTTGAATCAGTTTCTGTGTGTAAACAGTTATTGAAAGATTTCATACAAAATATTTCGTAATTTAATTATTAATTAATAAATAAATAATTAACTACTTATCACGAACACAAACACGAGTGTAAAGCAGGTGCATATTACAAAGCTGGTACAGAGGAATATTTAACTAGTGGTTTAACTACGCAAAGTCGCGCATAACTTTCACGTGTCACCATTGTGACACAGCCTCCGCGATTATTATTAATTTACGGCGATCGCTAAGAATACACTACTAACCTGGAAAAAGATCTTTGATCCTGATTATGTAAGAAACAAGGGAAATGATAAAAATATTAAATGTTGTGGTGGTATAAATTATAAGGTTTGCTTATTTAATATTTAGGCACATCAACTTCTTACTCTTTGGAAAAACAAGACATAATATCATGTAAAACATAATAATTAAATACTTACGTACATTATTTACATTACCTTGTAAAATATGATAAAAGTTTAAAAACAATTGTCCTAGAATCTAGAATATAGGACCCCGATTTTCGAAATTATTTTGCAAATCGAGATCTAGTGTCTGTAGTGACTATTTCTTTATCGCTTTTATAGAATCGTCGATCAAAATGTACAGTATAGAATTGACATTAGACGAGTCGAACGTCTGCGTCATATTCACGAACTCATAAGTCAATTCCATACATTTTGATCGGTGAATCTATAGAGAAGCGATAAAGAACACGTCTTGGCTAAGGGGTCAGTCAACACTAACAGAAAACTCAACAGTTTTATACAACCACAGTCGTGGCTAAATTGTGATAACATACAGAATCAGCTATAAGTACTATGGTATGTGCGCAGAAAGACCAGTGAAAAATCTTGTGATATTGTTTTACTTTTTCGATGACGATGCAATGCAAAGTATATAAATGACCTATTCAAAACTGACCTTTATGTACTACACAAGATTCAAGAATACATTGAATTGAAAGACTGGCCGGTTGCGATGTGAGGCTGCCTGTTCCAAATAGTAGGGGAGGGGAGAGTGCTATTCGTGTCATGGAGACCTAGTAGGTTTTTTAGATTAGGTAAAACTGATAAAAATAAGAAAAGTGTTTATTTTTATTTTAGCATTGGGTTCAGAAATTACAGCCATTTTATAGTTATGAAAAAGAAAATATATTTAGAAAATTGCTTTTTTAGGTAAATTATAACAAGATTTTAGATAACAAGGACTATAATATTATTAAGTTGAGTGTAACATAAAATATCTGCAAAGCTTAGTTAGGAAAATATGAAGCTTTATTTTTCTATATTTTAAATTGTCTCTACAGGCTTACCTTTAACACTTTCTTTGCTACTTTGGGGTATGCTGAACATCCCCTATCTTAATCTGACCGATCCGATAGTATTTCAATACTTCAAAATAACTTTTTTAAACCCACCACGTGAGAAATCTGATTTCTATACCATGATAACTAGACACATGTCGAAAATCTACACATACTTAATGTGTCGCGAAATCCCCTCTTCCCCTCCCTTACTAAAAACTGGCTCATTTGAAATGTATCACAACAACGCCTTGCGACTATAAGCAGGAAGTCCTCATTTTCAATTATTGTGATGCGGCAGCCGGCTACCGCTTGGGGATTGATGGGTTAATTGGAAACTTGTAAGCTCAGTTAGGAATTGCTGTAAAATTAAATATCATTTTTTTATAGCACACAAGTTGACCTGGCAGAGTTTGTTTTGCCGCTAAAAATAGATGAGGATCGATACTTAGACCAATAGATAAAGCAAACTAAATTACAACAAAACCGGCCCAACAGTTCCGGGGGAATGTGGCAACAAACACGCGAAAATTTTATACATTACAAGATTAATAATAATTAAAATAACTCATAGACAATGCATTTTTGACTTCAATTGATCTACATATTTTAAGATTGCATTTTCAAATTTTATTAGAATTTGTCAACTTTTAATTTTATTTTAATAAATTATTGCATTGTCATTGGCTCTTAATACGTTTAATTAGACTCCTGGAGATAGGTAAAAATCATGCTCAAAGATTCCGTTACATAAAATAATACAGCCCAACCTTATAGATGCGTTTTAAAAGTGACACGTAGCTAGCACGTAGCGCTCTACGAAATGCTACGAGGTGCTACAATGACGCTACACGGTGTCTACGAAAACATACAGTCCTCACAATGTAGGCGAAATTACGATCAATGATTTAACAGTGAATAGCTATGTCCACTGTGCCTTTTTTGTTCATCAAGGGCATGCGTCATAGCCCAGTCAACATCGCACGTGAGGCAAGCCGCGACGCATGCGCTCTGACCGTATTCAAAACTTTCGCTTTATTCTTTTTTTTCTTGAATTTCTTATAACCAAATAAGTCGCACATATTCCACCCAGTAAAATGTTCTCCTCCCATATTTTTAACAATAATCTGATATACACTGCAACTGAACAACAATGACAATGTTGGCGTTGCGTTCGTTGAAGCATTCAATTATTGAAAGCGCCAAACAAAAGTTGAATACAAAAAAGATGAAAGCACATAGTGTGGACATAGCTAATTAAGATACATTATTATGATTTGCATCACCATCAGGATCATAGTTTAGTGCAGATGTAAATAATTTAAGGCCCTAAATATATGTTTTTTCGACGATTTATTTTTTCTGTTCCTTTTTCTAACTTAGGCTTACGCGACTGTTCAGATTTTTGTGTTAATATACTTTAAGGCTTGAAAGTTTATTTGTTTTAATCATGGTGTAACTGTTTTAAATTAAGATTAACCAACAAAACGTCTAACTAAACATAAAATATCTAAAAATGTAAAACACAACTTAACTTATTTGAATAACAACTGTTATTCAAATAAGTTAAGAAATTTTTGAATGTGGACTGTAAAAAAGACTATTTTTAAATTGTATTTTTAAATTTTTAAACTGAAGAGAAGTGTACCTTTAAATGAGGACTATAGTAAAACGGTCTTCAAACGGTCACGAATACAAATCAGACTACATTCCAGTATAGTCACAGTTCCACCTCGTTGTGTACCCCAAAACGAATTATACAAATATGTATTTCGGTGAGTTTTAATAGTTTTAGTGTGAGGGTAGCAGGTTCAAGCGAGCGTGTCCCAATTTGTATGATTGCTGGTCACGTGGCTGGAGGGTCACAATTATTTTACTACACGATTGGGACACTCGTAATGTATTTATTTTCTTAAAATTTCTGACAGACATGTTTTCGTTGGATTAGTTTTCTAAGGTGATTATTTTTGGGTTCGGTTGATTTTTTTCGGTTCTTGGTTAAATTACTTGGTTATTATGTGAATTTACTTAAATTGTAATAAAGTTCAATTTAGAAGTAAAGAGTTATAACAATATAAAGATGATATAGGTATTCCTTTTTTGTAAATGTTATGGAAATAATTGTTTATCTTCTTTTATCTACAAATATATCTATACGTGGGAGAGCCATGCTTCAGCACGAATAGGCCGGCTCGGCTCGGAGAAATACCACGTTCTCACAGAAAACCGGCGTGTAACAGCGCTTGCGCTGTGTTTCGCCGAGTGAGTGAGTTTACCGGTGGCCCAATCGCCTACCCTATTCCCTTCCCTACCCTCCCCTATTCCCTTCCCTTCCCTTCCCTTCTCTCCCCTCCTCTATTTCCTTCCCTTCCTTTCCTTACCCTCCCCTATTACTCTGTTCCCTCTTAAAAGGCCGCCAACGCACTTGCAGCTCTTCTGATGCTGCGAGTGTCTATGGGCGACGGAAGTTGCTTTCCATCAGGTGACCCGTTTGCTCGTTTGCCCCCTTATTTCATAAAAAAAAATATAACTTGCCAGTGTGTCGTGCGATTTAGGAAGGGTATGGCAACAAACACGGCGATCTAAGAACATATTATATACATAAGATTTTTCTAACAAAAGTTTCGCGTTCTATGTCTATGTTTGTGGCATATTAAATCGGTTCAGTAGTCTAAAATAAAAAACTTTCCTTTTTCTACATTGAACTAAATATAATTTACATTCTAAAAATACCAACAAGGAATCAATAACGTAGTTAGATAATCTAATAACAATATTGATTTTATATAATCGTTAAGGTCGAGAGCACATCAAATAAAAGTATAAAAGTGGGAATGAACGTGCGCGTCTCTGGTGGCCCGACACGTGACGCCTTGCAAATTGATTACATGCACTCTGTAGCTTAACCCTTGATACAAAATTATCAGGCGTTTAACAAGTCAGCGCTCATTTTAGGGTTAACAATTTGAAATGTAGATAATTATTCAAAATTATTTTGTTAAAGTTTTGTATGCTTAAGCTGTAGGTTTCGCAGATTCGGGCAAAATTTTGTTACGTGAAATAGCGTTCAATACTAAAATGTTACTTCGAATTATTTAACAAAATATTTAATTTGTATCAAACTAATCACCGCGCCGCCAATCGGCGTTTTTGAGACTGTCGTGACTCACACTAAAAACCTTCGCGTTTTGGAAAATCCAATTTTCAATGGTGTTTTACGATATTGAAAATCGAGAGTCCACCATGCCACAATATACTCGTATCATACAGTAGACCACGGTGATCGGCCGCACGCAGACCATTTCAGATAACTTATATCAAAATAATGAAGCATTAACGTCGCTTGAAAACTCTGTGTTGATCGAATTCAATTTCAAATATACTATGTACTTACATTAATAGTCAATTCAGACCGCAACGCGACGCGTAGATGCATTTCTAAATTTGTACTGAATTGACAGATTTCGTGAGCGTGATTCGTCTTACAAATCTGTCAAATCCATACAAATTTAGAAATGCATCTACGCGTCGCGTTGCGGTCTGAATTGACCTTATGGCTATCCTTAAGTCTATAGTTACTCTACTGTATGATGTTTATATTTTGCCCGTACTTTGCCTATTGAGGACTTGACACTTGATTGTATCTATGCTAGACAATGCTCGCCGACACGCGCGGGCCATGCGACTAGGTGTCAGCGGTGTAGCTGTCTCTTGAAAGTTGAGCTGTTATTATTTTGGACATTGTGTTTTGTACTTTTTATTGCGTGAGAAACTTTGCGCATTAAAGGAATAGAAAAATGAGTACTCTTTTTGATTTGGTGTGTGAGGGGCAAAGCTCTACATAATATTTAAATAGTGATTTACTAACGTTACCAACGGTTTTTATGCAACTTTTCTGTTTCTTGCAATGAAACTATAAAAAATAAAATATGGAAAGCTAAGATTGAAGCTTTCGTATTTTTCTTTACAAAAGCAGTTTTTATACAAAGTATTACCAGTCAATGTTCCGTTGGGAGATAAAAAATACGCAAACTTTCCTCGAATGGGCTGATATTTCGTTGAGTTTGTAGGGCATCAAGTTTCTAGTTTATCGCTATAAAGCTATACCGAGTTGACTGGCGGCGAGATTGTAACTTTCTGTGATAATAAGACTTGTGTTATGTTCAATATTATTATGATGTCCCCATGGTCTAGTATTATAGAGCATGGCTCTTGATTCAGATTAAGTTCGATTCTCGCGTTGGAAAAATGTATTTCCAAGTTTGGTCAGGACAATACGGGTTGATTGTCTGATTGTCTGAGAGTAGGATGATCTATGCGACGTATGGGCATCTGAAAAGTCGGTTCTGCGCCTAATCTCTCGCCAGTTGTGTCTGTTATCTATCCCGAATATTTACGAGAGTGAGCAAAGGAAGAGGAAATTCTTGCGTGTACTTGGACACTCGCTCTTTTTCTCAATTGCTCTTGTATAGCTTGTTCGGTTTTAGAGAAACCGGTCTCAGTCATGAAAACCGGTATGCGAGTTATTGTATTAAATTAAATATTCTAAAGGTTCTCTAACACATGAATCACGACTGTAACGTTCTATATCGACGGTTTTTCCTGCGATTTTTGTTAAAGCTTCATGGCAACTGAAAATAACATGTAATTGACGTCGTTTAGTATTAAATGACCAGTCGACTAATATCACCTGAGGCTGTGGCACTTCAAAGGCATGAAGCCGTAAATATTACATACTTCACCGACCCTTTGCTAATAATCAAAGAAAAGACATCGGTAAACTGGAAGCACATATTAAGCAAATCGTGTAAGAAGTCATGAGCAATCACGGTAATATCGCACAAAGGAGGTTGACGACTCGTGCGCATTAAAATTTCAACCGAATAAAATCTAAAGGGAATAACCGCATAAGAGGCCAGTTAACCGAATTGTTATCCGTGGGGCTTAATTATGTCTTTGTGGAGGAGGACAGGGAATTATTCATGTTAAAAAACCTGAGGGAGCCTCCGAGAGAATGCGGCACATAAAAGTCCAAAATACGCACGTAGAGAACGCCCGGAAAACCTGACGCCCGATTTACACAGAGACGTTTTGAGGTTATACGCCGTGTCGAGAATTTCAATGTTTTTTATTACTTCAATCAGTATAAAATAGTATTCCAAAATACTAACGTGTTTTACAATATCGTATCATATTTCAGTATAATTATTATCCGTATATATATTTTAACATGAAGTTTACTTAATCATATATTTTGTCATAATGTATCCTTATGGCTTATAATATAACCAACGCAAACTTGAAATTAAAAAAACACGACACAGTATAGCAATATTAGTCATATTGCTATACTGTGCTTAAGGACTTGAAGATGTTCACAGTTTAGACACCATAATATTTGTGGTCATAGTAAATAAAAAAATTAAAAAAAGTTTATGACATACAGTTTCTTTTTTATTTGCCCTCTCAGTGATTTCACTGACCTCCATTATACAATAATGGAGATCAGTGCAGTGATTTCCTTGTAATATTTTATTTACAGTATTAATTCTCCCAGCGCATCGTTTGAGTCTCTTTTGTCCATTATGGTGATTTATGGGTCTATTGTGTAAGGCAACTTAATAGCAAATAAAATTGTTAACAATCCCAAGACGGGACGCGTACGCGAAATGTTGCTAAAGTACAATTTTCTTAAACAATATTACAGCAATATTATTAAGTAAATTACGTTTTCTTAAATGACATGCTACGATTTTAAATAACAATAAAATACATTTTATAAAGGCTAATTATCGGAATTACATATGTGAAGAAGATAAGTAACATCAACACTTTTCATAATTTCAAAATCTGCCGCTTTGTATCTGTCTTAATTTCATCACACTAAAATCGATCGAGACGGGTATGAAGATACTTTGAGTCCACGGAAAGAAGATAATATACCTAAGACTGTTTTCACGCTGCGAAATGTACCACTTTAATGCTCAGCGAACACGTAAACATAATTACGGCGACATCAAATATTGCCTACTAAATAAAACTCTTATTTAAAATTATAGGAAGCGTTGCAAAGTGCAACCGGTTATAACGCATTACGTGTAACAATAAAAGTCAACAATACAAATAATGATTATCAAAAAGTGATCCCCATATTGTAGGGTAGAATAAATGGAATTGAAATAACAATAAAATTAGTTCGGAGCATACAACATTCCGCCCATACGCTCAGCGAGGGTCCCGGCTCTATGGCCCAGCAAACCAAACCATCAAACACTTGTTATGCAAATACCTCCACGTGAAACCCACCCGTAACCCCAGGACGTAGAACTCAAAATATCGTGCCAAAATTCCGAATATGTCCCAGAAAATCATCTGATTGTAGTATGCTCAACTTAACTGATAGTGCGCGAGATTTTTGCGTGCTATTATCAACTTTACCACATTGCAATACGGGACACACATTCGCTCAACCCCGACGGATTAAACAAAACCCGAACGAGAAAATGTTGAGGGTGTATAATCGATTATGTTATATTATATCTCATTACACTTGGGACGGGAGTGAGCACTTATGGGGTTGATGTAGATTATTTGTTCTAAATATGTTACTATTTTTTTCCAAACTATTGTTGAAACCATTAACGACTTCGTAAAATCCACCTACTAAAATAAATAAATAATATAATGGATATGAAAAAGATGCAAATGCTCACTGCTTAAACTGCAAAGTTTGCTTGGGTAAAATTCCAATCAAAAAGTGAGACAGAAAAAACTTCATTTGTTCACTTTTTTTTTTTTAATTTTGTGGACGATTTAATATCACCGGAAAAAAAGATATTCAAACGAGCTTAATTTGAATATATTTAAAATAACTCGTTCAGACATCTGTTAATAAACAGCTACGTATCTCCAAGCAAGATTCTTTTGTCCGGCAAAAGCCACACAAACTTAAACAAATAGCATTACGTCACAACTTGTTACACTATCTCGACGCGATCCTAAGCCAATCACATCGCAGGCTTTAAATAAAACTTATCTAATGTCACCTGACAATAAAACTTCGGCAAAGTGCAAAGCCGAGATCAAAGGGAGGTCGCCTAAATCCAGCTAAGCACATTATTATACCCGTAAAATGTCTGCATCTGTTGGTTTTTTTGCTATTAGACACAAATAAGCATTCATCTCGCTGGTCACCCCTCGCCAGAACTTCCCGACACACGTCACACGATTGTGCACTTCACGGCAACGTCATACAATGTAGTTTCGTACACCACACGCGTTAAAGTTTGGCACGGGATTATAAGCTTTGGAGCTTAAGACTTAAAGTAGTTATTTCTGAGCCCGAAGTTGGCCAAATAGTGCCCACTGGGTCAAGTTTTCCCTAATTCAATTTCCACTTGTACCCCTGATCTGATTATTTTTGGAGCCACGGATGACGTTTGGTGTTTCAATGAAAAGATTTTAAAGTCTGTGGGAGTAAAACCGATATAGAATAGCACGTGTCCAATTTTTTCTTAAAAATCAATGAGTACTGTGTGTTACGTAATTTAAGCATGATAAACGACGTGAGACTTATTTAATTATGTGAAAGTTATGTAGAAAATATTTACAAGTTAATAAATATACCTCACTTTTAATCACAATATATAAAACTATATATCTTTAAACGAGCAATTCTTGTATATATATAAATATATAATTGGAATCTCGGAATCCGCTCCAACGATTTTCATGAAATTTAGTATATATATAAGGAGTTTCGGGGGCGATAAATCGATCTAGCTAGGAATCATTTTTAGAAAATGTCACTTTATTCGAATACCGAGCAAAGCTCGGTCAAATAGCTAGTAATATTATAATATAATACCAAAAGTCTACATAATATTATGCTACATGCATCTGAAAAAAATATATCGAAAAAAGGTGGTTCGCTTTGCTCGTCTCGGCGGGTGCACTACCGTGCAACGTACAATTTTCTGAAAATTGTAATTAATTTACTGACTCTACAAAACCTTCTCGATATGAACACAATGAAAAAGTTTACGACTATCTTAGAACGTACTTCATACTTGTAAGCTTAAGCAAAGCGAACTTTATAATCCTCGGAATGGCCCTCGAGCGTATTTGGAGGCCAAAAATAAAAACAACATTTGCACAAGCCAATAAAGTAGGGAATAAAAAATTAATTACATTTTTAATCTACAAAAACGTGCGCAGAAGGTGAATTACTTTGAAATATGTTTACTGGATATACCATGATATTATATTGTATAATATTATAAAAAACATATTAAGTATTTGAATGCTGCAAGTTTCATCAAAATCGATTAAGTAGTTTTTGAGATAGGGAATTTTAATTATTAATTAGCTACGTACAATTTGAAGTCCGTTTTATCTTTTTATTAAAATACTATCTATTATCAAAGTATTTACTCAAAGTAACATGATTGGTTTTTCTTATCAAGACACCAGAAAAAATAAAGTATGAAGCAACAAGTCTTATGTTTATATTTCAAAAATACAATATTAACGTTTCACACGTGGGAGAGCCATGCTTCGGCACGAATGGGCCGGCTCGACCGGAGAAATACCACGTTCTCACAGAAAACCGGCGTGAAACAGCGCTTGCGCTGTGTTTCGCCGAGTGAGTGAGTTTACCGGAGGCCCAATCCCCTACCCTATTCCCTTCCCTTCCCATCCATACCCTCCCCTATTACCCTATTCCCTCTTAAAAGGACGGCAACGCACCTGCAGCTCTTCTGATGCTGTGTCCATGGGCGACGGAAGTTGCTTTCCATCAGGTGACCCGTTTGCTCGTTTGCCCCCTTGTTTCATAAAAAAAAAAATTAACAAAGTAAGAATTAATAATAATAATATCTATGGACGCTTCACACCACATCAGTCTGGCCCCGCGCTAAGTACCTGAAGGACTTGTGTTACGGGTACCAGAAATATAATGAATACTTTTATACGAAGTATACATAATATATTTAAGATTCTTTTAAAAGAACTTTTGAAAACTTTTTCTTCCGTCGGCGGGATTCGAAGCCGCGACCCCCGGCTTGAGCTACCAACGCGCTCACCAACTCAGCCACAGAGTTCGTTAAGTTAAAATTAGAAATTAAAACCAATTTCTAAATTTAACTCGAAATAAAAACTTTCCTCAAATTTTTACTCACAGCACATCTAATTTCTTTAAACAACAAAGTTCATGCAACGAAGCCGTATCTAGTAGCTGGTGCTATTTTTGTTTACTTTAGCCCTTAGCGGCCCCAAGGCGAACACAGTGGGCCCTAATGTGATTTTATAGAGACCATAGGATAGCGATTAGATGGTGCTACTAGGGGGAGTATACTCGGCCTCCGCTCATACTGTGGTAATTTAATTTTTACAAAACTCCATGTTTCTTTATTATTTGTAATCGCCCTAAGTATTTTTTTCTAAGACTTGAGAGGCAGCCACGAGGCTTGATTTTTTTTAGCTGGGGGCAAAAACTGAAAAATTTATAATCTTTACCTTTAAATTTCCAATTTATTTTACCATTATTACCGAGTTTACTTCATCATTAATGTAACCAAGTGCACTTTTAATGCATTTACTTGATAATTTGATATTAAGACAAGTGTTTTGTGACGATTCAATATCGCAGAATCAATTCGTACCTAAAACTATAGCGAAGAGTCGTAGAAGCGTAGGGAAATTCAACCTATAGCATTTTCACTCTTAAATTCAGATCGTATTGGTTTGACAGCTCGAGATTGTTGCTCTATTCCGCTAGGTATATTAACTTTATGGTTTTTATAAACTAGGAATATGTAGGAAAAATTTATCAAAAGCATATTTTGGATATGATTTTTCAATATTTTTAAATAATGTACCGTAACGGAAACCCATTAGAACCCAACAAAAATCCTTGCAATATACTCAGAAGAGCGGCTTTTTAAAATTGATGTTGCTTTAAAACTTTTGGATACTACAAAAAAGTTTAATAAACAACTAAAATGTACTTCACGTGGAGCGTAGGCTTTTAGAATGATTACTTAGTTGCCCGCTGATCGTTGAGTGTTGATAGGCGGTCAGAGTCCATCAACTTTAATCTTTAGCAAAGCTTTACCGTAATCACTTAAGTATAAAAAAAATATCTTGGTACTTTAACTAAAATCTAGTTGGTTTCCATTTGAGAGCAAAGACACTGCCCTACAGTTCGGCTTGGTTGTCTATCTACAAGAGCTATACTCAACCTGTGGCTTGCCTGGACTTCATCAGTGGCCGGCGTGAAGTTAAACCATTTTTAGGGTTCCGTACCCAAAGGGTAAAAACGGGACCCTATTACTAAGACTTTGATGTCTGTCCGTCTGCCTGTCTTCAGGCTGTAACTCAAGAATGATAAGAGCTAGAGAGTTTAAATTTTCACAGATTGTGTATACCTATTGCCGCTATAACAACAAAGACTAAAAACAAAATAAAATAAATATTTAAGGGGGCTCCCATACAACAAACGTGATTTTTAGCCTTTTTTGCTCTATATCAATAATGGCAACAGGTAGGTAAGTACTTGAATTTTCCACAAAATCTTTAGTTATATCATATATGTGTACTTTAATATATATTAATAATATTAAAATAAAATAAAAAATAAGGGGGCTCCCATATAAAAAACACAATTTTTGGTGTAAGATTTTTGTTATAATATTATATACACATATTTAATACACATCCATGACCCAGGAACTTTGGAACCTTTTTGACTTTTTGTGCCGTCCGGATTCGAACCCGCGACCCCCGGCTTGAGCTACAAACTCGCCAACTGAGCTCCAGAGGTCGTCATAATATTATGTTAGAAGATAGATAATTACCACTAAGTTCATTGCTATTTGCTTCCCATATAACATATTTTTAAGCATAATCTCATCTCGAATCTTCCCTCGTATATAAATAGCTGATCCCATCAAAGAGTAGCTAAGTGACCGGATTTAGTTTGGAGCTAAAGCCGTGGAGATGGGGAGCTGCAAAACAACAAGTCCGACGTTTGATTTCCACAGATTTCCCGCCAAAAACACCATCTGTAATTGGAAACTTATGAAATGCTACGAATTTTGTCTCTTTTACTTTTTAACCAACTTAAAAAGGGGAGGAGGTTATTAGAATGTCATAACAGTTTTTAATTTTGTAATAATTATATACTTGATCTGTCAACAGTGCTTGGCTTGAGTATCTTTTACTTTTATATGAATTGTGATTTGTGCGTATCGAATAATGTGAAATATGGCACAAAAGAATCAAATAAAGAGGATAAAGCTTATCATCTTAAGAATGTTTAAAATACAAGACGATTATTATTTCCTAGATAATTCTAGACAGTATTTGTTACACTACAATAAAGTACTCTGTGATAGTGTGCCACTACCATCTCAAAATAACTTAACTTTAGTAACCAGTAAATAAATCATACATAAATAATAGGCAATACAGACAAACTAATTAATAATAATCTCTATGCCAAGTTTCTTATGTAATTTAGCTGATACGAGCAAGTACGCAGACACAACTTGTAATTTCATTATTAATGTACTCCCGTGGAACACTGTCATATTCTACCCAGTTAAGTTGCCTGAACATAATCACAATAACAGTAACAACCGAGCGAGATCTACAGGATGTCCTCAAAGTGATGTTATACGTAGGTTATACGCAGGTTATACGCATGTTTCGAGGATATTCCCGCACGGATAGGTGGGGTGAGGTTATAAGATTTTTATTTATTTAAATATTTTATTTCTTATGTCATAAAAATGTTGTTTACTTATGTTATTAATAGAGGCAATCAATCTGCCAAAAAATGTAACCGAAAACAAAAGAGTACTTGCCACAAACCGTTAACTATGTCAACATCAATTAAGTCATGCATATCGATAGTCCAATAAAATTTAAAAATGTAAAAGTCCAATAAATAAGTCAGGTGTATAAAACATTTAAATAACAAGAAGTAATATCTCGTTAATATTATAATTTATTCAAGATTCCGTTAGCTGCAAATCAGCATAAGATAATCGATTCACTAAGAATAATGCACGTAACATAACACACACAAAGAACTCCATACACAATGGAGGCATCGAATCCCAAACACCCTGTACAAACTCTCTCACAACCCTTTCCCAAAAGTAATTATCATCGGGACTAAACTGCAATCAAAAACGTACCAAAAACTGCTTCTGCGAAATACTTGTTAATATTACAACAGCTATCGAATTAGATCATACTCTGCACCCGCTCACCCGCCCTCCTCCCCGCTCCCCTCGAGATAATTACCTCACAAAATAACGGCATTAACCGAAAAACGTAATCTAATTTTAATTTTAATAATGGCAACCCTTTCGAGAGAGCAACTTTTGAATTTCCGTTTTTAGCGGTTGGCTTTATTAGCGTTCGTTAAGAGGCTGCCAACACGGATAACTGTTACGGCTTTGAAGATCCTTTGTAATCAGTTTCGGTACCGTACCTACTCCCAGCTTATGTTCATCATGATGGTAAAAGGGTGCGTTAAATGAAGAGTGCGTCTGGGCACTTTCTCTGTATATATATATATATATATATATATATATATATATATATATATATCTCGGAATCGATATAATAAGCCATGACCTGCTGTGTGTTACAATAATATTATATAGAATACCTTTGCCACTTCGATTTTTTCTAAAATTGTTCTAGTTTTCAGTACTGAAATTAAATACCTATGTCGTACTCGTAATTCCAGCATCCTTTATTAGACTTGCAGTTATTGTTCTGAGGCACAATAGACTTTTAGGGATATATCTAGGCTATAGACTTATAAGTTTTTAACCAACTTCCAAAAAGGAGGAGGTTATGTAATATTCGGCTGTGGATATTTTTTTATTTTTATTTTTGTATGTACAACGATTACTCCACCGTTTGTGAACTGATTTTGAATCTTTTTCTTTTGTTGTATAGGGTTTTACCCCAATTTGGTAGCATGTTCACAAAAGTGGTGACCTGATGATGGGATCCATGAGTAATCGAGGGAACTCCTCAAAATTTATATGGAAACATATAATAGTGATTTCGGTTTAATGAGAAGTATCCTAAGCTAAAAAAGTAAGATTTTGCACCAAGATATGTCATGGTTTCGAAGGTTCTAAGAGAACTCCGGATTCCTTATAGATACAAGTTTGGAGGTTTCGGTGTTGTTTTAATAACTGAAAGCATATGCTACTATGCAAATTACATTAATCATAATCATCATCATCATCACTACCACCACAACATGCATCGTCACATTATGATTTATGACCCTATTATTGGTACTTTTCATCGTCTTTAAGATAGAAACTCGAGTTTGTCGAGCGATTTTAAAAAAGGTGCGCGTGGTCTATGGCGATTTCATACTAAGGTATCTATGTCGATGGCCGCCGCGACCTGGCCGCTGCGGCCTAGCCGCTAGTGCGCTGTATTCTGCGTGTGGCCTATTCTGGATCCAAAGTCACTAAGCAGAACAAATTAGTCAATTTTAACAAAAAACTTAAACCGACTTCCAAGTGGAAACAACATTATTACTTATTCTTTAATGAACTGAAAAGTATATTAAATAATTATGGTACTTTTTCCAGAATTCTTCTAAACCTCAACTTTTTTGTAACCTATCTTCATAGTTTTGAAGTCGGTACCAGTCCCAAAATTTAAAAATATTTTGTCATAGAACTCACGATTCTTAGCTGGTATCGACGTCGTTATCGGTTTCGTTAATACAAAAACTTTCAACTCTTTTTTCTTTAAATAATACCATACAGAAGTATAAAATCCAACGTTTTTATTTTATCCCCATTAGATCTAATAGTGACCTATCCAGTTAACACGCTATTTTGTAATGCAGAAATGACTATTTTCGTATTATCATTCATTCATCTCCTAGAAATGTATACTTTTCTAGGTGATGAATGAATGCAACGCGTTCGAATAAATTATAATCGAATAATTCTGGAGGTTACATAATTTTTGTCGATTTTATTTAATCGTATTATGTACGATAAAAATTTAAGATAACTTTATTTATAATAAATATCAAATCTGACTAAAAAAGTCAGTATACTTCCTAATAGCTGTTATAAACTATATAATATATAAAAAGTAACAAAAATAGAGTAGTAAAAGATTTGTACTACTTTAAAGTCAAAAGTATTTATAACAAAAATTATTATCCGCCCAAAGATATTCATATGCATCCGCCGTTATAATATTAACCCTTCGATCGCGGATTCTTGGAAATCTATAATAATTATTGTTCTCTAAAGTTTAAAACGTGTAAAGCGAGACGAATACAGCTCCTACTGCTCCTAGTAGGTATCTTTTAGTTTCTAGGTTTCTATAAATAAAACTTTATAGTCTTTGCTAAATAAAAACCGAGTAATTAAAATAAATTTTCTACTTTTTTTTGTTTGCTACGCGCTTCTACGAAGGTCTACGAGCTCTACGCCAATACAAAAAAACAGAAAGTTATCAAAATATTATTAAACATGATATAAATAATATTATGATTGGTCAAATATTATGAAAAACTACCACTTGAATATGGCAAACCGCAAATAATATTCATTATTAATTTCATGCTAAAATAAATTTAATTATTATTACTACATTGCGTCATTATAATACTTTGCATTGCCATGTTTTGGTACACAATTGAATTTACAATGTTAATTCAATTCATAACAAATAAAGCCCCAATTCTATTAAACAAAATACAGCCCAAATTTAATAAAGGTAAAAAGGAATTCCAGGGTCGTTCCGCAAATTGGTAAAAGTTTCGATGGTTCTATTAATTCTCTCGTTATATCCTCATTTCGGTTGCTCACCTCTATTACAAATGAGCGTAATAATTTTTACAAAAGGGTCAAAAGAACAATTTATCTTAGCCGTCTCCGGGAGACGAAACTGAATTGTACAACTCGACTACTCTCATTGCCGCTGTAATTTGTTAAAGTTAACGCATGGAACGACCGACTTGGGGTAAGAGTAACCAGCCCAGGAAGATCTGCAAGGCCGAACCGGCTCCGTCTTGCCCCAACCACGTTTGTTCAGCTCCAGAAGAGGGACAGCTCCACTAATACTGGTTACCGGGAAATAATGATTACAATCATTTATCATTTTAATACGAGCGCTACCCCTTGTTAATAGGTTGTCGAGGGAATTAATAGATGTAGCATTATTTTCAGTGTCAATTTTGTGGGTTTGTATATTGTTAGCAAATTTTCGAACCAACTCCGACATAAATTATTACGTGATGTTTATTTATGTTCCTTTGTGAATCGTTTGTGGACAAAGCGTTTGATACAACTACGACTAATGAAGGCGGATTTTTCATCTTTTATGTTTTCAAAGTTGGTTTGAATTAGGTTTGAATGTTTTTGGGGGTAATTTAATTTTCGGAAAGACTTGCATGTTGTGGATAAGATTAAGGTTTTATATCGTTCCTACTTTAACTGGCCTAAATAGGTCATACTCTTTTCTGTATACTTATTCAAGTATTTAATGCAAAGCAATACGCTCACAAGACGGTAAATATTTCTTCAAATGTTTGCATTCTAAATCTAGATATTAGTAATTTTATTTACATAAAAGTAAAAATAGGACAAAATGTAAAACCAAGGCTTAAAAAGCAAGGCATACATAGAAGTTACATGACGAGCTCTCCGTATTACAATACTAAACACATATTTCTCATAGTGCATGAAACATGCAAAACACAACTCGCGCCTGTATTTTATACGACATTTTGTCATCTGGCTATTCCACATGCGAACGTGGTTTGGATGCGTGAACAAAATGTCTTAATAGACTTAGTTTTTTTCTCCGTAATATATATGGTAGTTTTTAAAAATTGGGTTCACGCGTTTAACTATAATTTCTGCTAAGCATTTTACCTTGGCTATATAGATAGGTGTAGCAGGCATCTTATTTCTAATAATTATTATTACTATAGTTGACCAGAGACGGATTAACCCTTAATCAAATTAAGCAATTGCCTAGGGCATCACGTCATTGGAAGAAGCACGAATAAATCCATCATTAGGGCATCAAGTCTCCCTACGCTATCTAAAGTACGTTACATCTCATTATCTAGAGTCTAGTTAATCAAATTAAGCAATTGCCTGGCCATCACGTCACCGGAAGAAGCACAAATAAATCCGTCATTAGGGCATCAAGTCTCGTGACTCTAATTTATAAATACGTTACATCTCACTAGACTCACGGTAGCGTGTGAAGTCATCTTATTTTACAAAAAAACTAATGTTTTTAGGCGGTAAAGGTTTAAAGACCGATTCTAGTTGACATACGGATAGGGACATAGACATGGATTGCTTACGGCCATTCCCAATAATTGATCTATCTCTGGTTTTGCCCTACTAGAGATAGGAATAGCTCACAATTGACATAAAATATATGTCTCTAATGTCTAATGTGAGCTACTCCTATCTCTAGTAGGGCAAAACTAGAGATAGATAAAATATTGGGAACGGCCGTTAGGGCATCAAGTAGTCTTACGGCCGTTCCCAATATTTGATCTATCTCTGGTTTTGCCCTACTAGAGATAGGAATAACTCACAATTGACATAAAATATATGTCTCTAATGTCTAATGTGAGCTATTCCTATCTCTAGTAGGGCAAAACCAGAGATAGATAAAATATTGGGAACGGCCGTTAGGGCATCAAGTAGTCTTATGGCCGTTCCCAATATTTGATCTATCTCTGGTTTTGCCCTACTAGAGATAGGAATAACTCACAATTGACATAAAATATATGTCTCTAATGTCTAATGTGAGCTATTCCTTAACTCTATTCCGCGCGGAAACCGTACAATTTTCGAAACTATCTTTATATTATTTACCTATCTTTTTTCGTCTCACAAAGTATCTTCACTCCACACATTCCGTTCAACCGTATATAGCTGGTTTCAGACTACTCTTTAATATAATAGAATATAGTATAGTATAGCTCATAGCACAAGAATATCGCGTATAATATTATATTATAATATTATAGCGTAGTCTGATACCAACTTCAGTGCATAAAGTTAATATACCTAGCGGAATAGAGAAACAAAGGCCAGAGCAAGAGATATGTCACTATCAGTAACACTGCGTGGTAAAAAAAAACGTGGGATACATGACAGCAGCACTCTTTCTTTGACGTCGAGTCGGCACGTACGGTTCGTAGACAATTTAATCTCATAGAAATTATGTTCAATCATGCTTGTGTAAGTGTATACTGTATACGTACACATATTTTTACACACAGATGAAACCAATTTCGGTTTCGTTTGACAGCTCGAGATTGTTGCTCTATTCCGCTAGATAAATTAACTTTATGCTTTAGTGCAGTGTTTCCCAATTAGTGGTACGCGTACCCCCAGGGGTACGTGAAATTGCATCAAGGGGTACGTGCGGCTATCAGTAAAAACAAGAACAATTTCCGGATGTTAATCCAGGGTGTCAACTTACTACCTGTATTGGTAATTTCATCAAAATTGGTCCAGGCGTTTGAGAATGAAAAAGTAACGAACATACACACACTCACAAACTTTCGCATTTTTAATGTGATTGCTACAATAAGGGGTACGCAGGTTTGAGGTCTTTTTTGAAGTGGTACGCAGCAAAAACTAATTGGGAACCACTGCTTTAGTGTAATCAGGTAACAGACAGACATCTCTCGCGTTTACAATTTCAGCAAGGATTAGAATTGAATTGAAAAAGAAGAAAGAAACTACTTGTCGGTAAAAAACTGATTTAACTATAGATTGTGACAAAATACACTATTACCGCGTGATTCGCCTTAACGAAATTGCGGATAACATAATGTTACCCGTACTCTACAGTTAAATGATAAATCTATACAATAATACAAAACAGTCATAGGTATGAGAACCTATGATATAATAAAATCGATCACAAATTGAGACGTTATTTTTTTTCTATAGCGTTTCCAATACTAAAACCGATTCGTAGTACTAGAAAGGTATAGGTACTCTTATTTTCCCGCCTTATTTATATTTTGCACTCTTTCTCGTTCTCATTTCGTCGTGTAGCCGTATGATCGCGCTTGGGTTTCTTCGCTTTTAAATTAAATAAATAATGCATACAATTTGTGCGCAATAAACTTTGGAGGTGTACGTAGGTAGTCTTTCCGCTGAATTTCGCGCGCCGCTCCGTTGGGAACAATAACGGTTGGCGATAGCTCTAAAATGACGCTTTTTAGTTTTTACTAAACTCAATTTTATTAAATTCAAGTAGGCGTACATTTCTCATATTTTGGTACTGGTAAAAATTGAAATATTATAATATATAAAATTCTCGTGTCACAATGATAGTCACCGTACTCCTCCGAAACGGCTTTACTGATTTTTACCTATATGCATATTCAGTAGGTCTGAGAATCGACTACTGGGTACTTTTTATATTGATAAGTGCATTTGTTGAATAAATAATAGTAAATTATTACAACTCGAGACTGACGGCGACAATTGTTTGTGCGACGGGATAGCGTCGATGGACGTTGCCATGGTGACACACTTATTTAGTCACTTCAATAAAATAATACGGCCGAAATACTTTATATGGCAAAGAAACGTTTGCCGGGACAGTATACGGAGCGTGCGAAGTGGGTGGAGGGGATAAAGAAAGCGATTGCCGCGCTTGCCGTGGCAAAAATATGCAACCAAAGGGGCTCAGTTAGTAGTCAAACAAACTTGTCAATCTTGTTTTGAAATTTTTAGAAATTGGTTTTTATGGTTTTTGTATCGTAGACTGCAAAAATAACACCAAAAATAGGTAGTCAGTATACAAATTTAATGTTTTTCCTAAATCCACTAGGAAATTAGATCAGATAGCTGCTGTAAAAATGAAAAAGTATTTGGTAATTCGATATAACCTAAAATTGCATTATCAGTCAAGTCAATTTTATTTAAGTTGCATTTTATAAAGATATTAATTGAGTACCTAACTATCGTTTTAGTGTTGATGAATGATGGACCACCATGTTCTCAAAAACCCGACGACAAAACTTGCAGTGATAGTTTCATAGAATACCTATTTTATTTAAATCTTTAGAGGACCGGTTGGTCTCTCTAAGAGTTCACTAGAGGTCGGAGGAGTATAGAGTAAAACTCGATATACTGTGGTGAACTGAAGTGATTTATTTTCAAATATGTGCTGCTTATATACAAAAAATGAGATAATTATTATTATTACAAAATGTACACGAAGTTAAAAGGTTGATTTTCATTGGCTATTACAATTAGAAAGAGATGTGCAGAAAGGGATAAAAACATTTACAAAAATTAGAAAGGAAAAAAAATGAATAAGAAATATTTACAAGGTAATTATGATTGCCGCGCGAGAAACTGGCCGCGCCGCGGCTCGCGGCGCTGGCATCGCCCGGGTATAAATATGGGCTCTCGCGGGCCGCGAATGCCGAATTCAGTCCGCGCGCGCATTCCATACCGACCTCGTCTCGCTGCCGGTCGCCGCCGTGCCGGTAATAATTGTAGTGCCGCCATTTTGTGAAGATGTTCTGAAGCTCTGCAAACGCCATGAAGACCGTAGCCACGCTGCGAAGATCCCTCGCTCGACGTAGCCTCGATGTGAAGACGCGTAGTGTTGTTGCGAAGAATTCTTATTAGAAAAACGCCCTTTTCAGGGCCGGTTCATGTCCGGTATTATTACACGGACAGCTGTTTCTCTTGTCATTGCGAACGTACGTTCTTTGCAGAACGATTTTCTTCTGTGTTTCATCTTCTTTAACGAACGTATACAAAGACGGCGTGCGTTCTTTTCAGAGCGTAGTTTTCTTTGTTTCAATCGGCGAACGAACGTTGGTACTGCTACAAATCCAAAGTATCAGTGTTTTTGTAAATTTATAGACTCCGATTTTCTTACAGAGTATTAATATTGTAAAAAATAAATAAAAACAAGATTTTTAAAAACATTACATTTATTTTTTTCAAGTATAAATTTGCTTGTATTTTTGTTACTGATTAAAGCAGCAATATGTTTGCACTTGCCGCTCTGGTTATGCATTTTACTCCAGCAACAATCGATCATTATTATATATCTGTAAGAATGAATAAAAATGTTTAGACTACCTTTATCTAAATGCTTAGTTACGTTTTTGGTTGGTTCATTACTTACGTTTGAACTTGTTTTATAGGATGCTAAAGTCACCGATGTTCAACGAATTATATTGGCACGTATTAAATAACACTGCCATTAGTTCTTAGCTCTTCTACATCCCTTACATGTCCTGCTAACACCAATTTATTTCCTTTTAGCATAGATTGGGCCTTGAAACTTATTGAGTGTTTTTTCCTTTAAACCCAGCTTTTTATGATTATATTGATTTTCCACAAGTAGTTTTTAACTAAATCTAACCCAAATACCATTAATTATTGTTCTAAATATATTTTATTTGCTATATTATTTACAAAATAAACAATTTCTTGTTGTTTACTTTTTGACACATGCCCCTAAAACTTCGTTTGAAATATGTCACTCCTGACGTGCACGTTCCGAATAGCCCGTGAAAAAAGTCACGACATTAATAGAGTCGCCACTTGTTTCCGGTGTGGCCTCTTATGGCCACACTGTATCCAGTCACTATAAAAGATTTTGATACTTTATATTAAATACAGTTTAAAAACACGTTGTAAATATTATGATTTATATATATTATGTAGAGAAAATTTGAAATAATTATGATTTAGTTATATTGTGTGTTTAATTTACGACATTACAAGAAACAATCTAATCTATGTAAAGCTCCTACCTATTATAATCTTTGTATTATATGTCATAGTCTGTCTCTGTCAAGAAAGTGAAGAAATTAAAAAGTGGCAACATCGTAGTGTCATCCCTTTCAAATCAATCTAAGAAATAATCGGTCAAGTGCGAGTCGGACTTGCGCACGAAGGATTCCGTACCGTACGCAAAAATCAGCCAAAATTGTGTTTTTGTATGAAAAATTAAATTTTTATTTTATTTAAATATTATTAATAATTATTAAATAACACATATTATAATTATGGCCTTTATTAAAATTTCAAGTGCCTACTTGTTGTCATCATTGTTACCGAGCAAAAAAAGTTTGAAAAATTATATTTGTTGTATCGAAGCCCCCCTCAAATATTTAATTTATTTTGTTTTTAGTATTTATTGTTATAGCGGCAACAGAAATACATAGTCTGTGAAAATTTCAACTCTCTAGCTATTACCGTTCTTGAGTTACAGCCTGGAGACAGACGGACAGACGAACAGAAATCGAAGTCTCAGTAATAGGGTTCCGTTTATACCATTTGGGTACGGAACCCTAAAAAGAAATGACACTACGATCTTGCCACTTTTTAATTTCTTCACTTTCTTGACGGACTATATAAAAAGTGCAATAACTCGATTAAACGGTTGAACTGATGTGGCTAATTTTAGTCTTTAAATATTCCTGGGAGTTCAGGGAAGGTTTATAAGTGACACGAAGTTCACCGGGACATCTAGTCACTAGTGCTACATATTATTATGAATTTATAACACCTGTTATTTAAGTACCCTCTCCCTGAGAGCTGCAGAGCTACTTTGATGACCAGTGAGAGCTGAGAGAAGCTCACTCCTTTTTTATTATGGAACTACTTATTTAAGAAAATACAAAAAATAAATAAGTGAAAAACAGGGTTTTGTTATTTTAATAAAATATGAACATCCAAATAATATTCTACAATGCAGTCGGAAACAGAATCATCGCCACTTTCTAGGTCCATGTAGTTACAGCAGTGGTGTCACAGGCACTTTCATCTTCAATACTCAACTCTTCAATATTGAATTTAGGATATCCTAATAAAGGGTTAATTCCCACTCCTTGTATTTATTTTCAGTGTTTCAAAATGATAGCATAAATTCTCCCAGTCATTTCGGTTATTTCGTTAAACGCTTTTTCTGCTACCTGTAAACATAAAACGTAATAATTATAATATTATATTACGCTGCATCAAAGTGTTAAAGGAGTTAAGCACATACACTGTGACACGAGAATTTTATATACCTACGTCTAAAAACGCAAAGCACCTAAGTCAAAGTATCAATCATTGTTAGGCGCGTTATATGATAGATTTCTTTGACAGTTCATTGTTTGCGTAAACATAAGGTTTAAGTAAAATTGTTGTTTTATTATACCACATAATACTTACTCAGGCTACTTAGAATTGCATTATACTTACTATAAAATAAACAAATAAAATTGATAAAACAAACGCTTAATTAGCCGCTACTATGGCGATTGTGGGATCAGAATCGGAAATGTGGACGCGAGAATTTCAGTGATATTTTCGCGTATTACTATTTTTCTTCAATGAAAATCTCCAAATTTTCAGCACAGACACGTATTTCACTTTAATTATTCATATTAATCACAGTAACATGTAGTTTTCACATTGTAAAACTAAATTTAAGCAAATTGAAAATCTTTGTTTTGTAAATTTTATGTCATAGAGTATTGATACAACAAAGCAGTGTTGCCAGATGGTTTCGACCTTTTATCTGTACTGGGAACTGCTAAAATCTGTATAAAATCTGTATGTCATATTGTCTCAATTTTCTGTATAAAATCTGTATTAAAGTCAACATAAAAATACCTATTAATCATTATCCACGCTTTTTTATGAAAAAAAGGGATATGTATTGACGTGAAAAGGTGATAATCGTTTATTTAATAAAAATATACTCGTACATAAATTGGTAACTTTTTATTTATAAAAATTTAAAATCTAATAGAAAAAAATTAAACACACTAAGGGCCTGTTTCACCACTATATAGGCGGATAGGCTATCCACAACTTTTTGACAGATTTTCCATACTTACATGTTGAGAAAGTTAAGTAACCGGCACTTATCAGGAAGTGATAAAAAAACATAGAAATATTAATTTCATTTGTAATTTCTTTTATTAAATTTCGACAGCAACTGCTCATCAATCTCTAGATTATAGCATTGTTTCGCACCAATCAGTTACTTTGTATGCAAAAGACCTTCAATGGTGCCCGATTTAGCCTGTTTCCTTGTTGAATTTTTACAAAATTAATAATATTCAAAAAATTATGTAATTCTGTATAAATATCTGTATCCAGTACTTATCTGTATTACTCACCAAAAATCTGTATAAATACGGAGAAATGTGGAAATATGGCAACATTGCAACAAAGGGACAAATGTCAAAAGAGTGTTGCTATTGCTTAAAAAAAAGTTTCGCCTCCTAGACATTCTTGACGCACTATAATTAGTCATATATTATATAAAATTCTCGTGTCACAATGTTAGGCCGCGTACTCCGCCGAAACGGCTTTACTGATTTTAACCAAATTTTATATGCATATTCAGTGGGTCTGAGAATCTACTGGCTACTGGGTACTTATTATATTGATAAGTGCATTTGTTGAATAAATAATAGTAAATTATTACAACTCGTGACTGACGGCGACCATTGTTTGTGCGACGGGATAGCGATGGACGTTGCCATGGTGACGTACTTATTTAGTCACTCCAATAAAATAAAATAATATTGGCGAAATTAATGATGTTTTTTTTATAATAAAACTAGCTGTTGCCCGCGACTTCATCCGCGTGGACTTTAGTTTATATAGTTGTTCCCGTTACCCGTACATAGATTGAATCGTTTGCACGCAAATCAGAAAAGTATATTGTGTGGGAACCGCGTATTTTTCCAGGACAAAAAACATTCCTTGTCCCAGATTCAAATTAGTATCTCCAATCTCCGTGCCAAATTTCATCAAAATAGATTAAATAGTTTAGGCGAGAATCATAAAAGTTTATTGGGCGGAAACCGTACATTTACCGGGACAAAATAAGTATTCCTTGTCCTTTCCCGAGACTCAAAGTATCTCCATACCAAATTCCATCCAAATAGATTGAATAGTTTACGCGCAAATCATAAAAGTATATTGTGCGGGAACCGTGCATTTTTTCGGGACAAAACGTATCCTATGTTCTTTTTCGGGACTCAAAGTATCTTTATACCAAATTTCAGCAAAATGGGTCCAGGCGTTTACGCGTGATGTCGTGACCACCCGAAATATAACGTTCCGCGCGGCTTCGCCCGCGTAAATTAGATATTTCACAGACAAATTAGTCCACAAAAATAGCCTATGATCCTTCACGTGGTCTACTTCTTATCTTTTCCCTTTCAAATAATTTTCCTCGTTTTTTTCCACATTTTCCTCTAAACAGAAAAAAACCATTAATTATTATTATTATTTAATTATATCAATCTTACGTATGCATTCTATGACCACACCAAACCTACCCATTTCTTGAATTTTGCGGCATTTTAGCGCTCCTCGTTGTACCTAAAGGTATGCTCACATCGGTGTATGCCGAAGCATTGTCATATTTTGAACACAAGCCCAAGTTTGAATAGCAGCGGTCTGCTCCTGTGTGACCGCTTCCTTTGTACGATGTTTACAATACATAAATAGTAAATAAGTGAACCTGTAAACAGGCTTACAGGAAACTTTTATTACTGTTTCTGAGAAAATAAAATTATATTTTCTGAAAATAAACTACTCTAAAATTTTAAATAAATATTTTAATTTTTATTTGACAGTGTATCGAATTCGTTGTTGTTGGTACAGATTACAACTTAGGTAGGTACCTGTTACCATACTCGCAGTAATGACCAAGTATATATTAAGTCTATGGTAATGACTATCAATTAGCAAAGTAAAGGACCAAATTAAAAAAAAAATACTTACAATATTATTGCTAAATGCTAACCTAACCTATCTTGCGACATGCTTGCGACCAATCTTGCGACAATTAAAAATCGATTCAGTAGTTTTGATTTTTAAGTAAGATTCATTACTACCCGTCGCCAAAGCAAAAGCTACGTCCCGCAATTTTTAAATCTGTAATATCTTCGAAAATATTCATTTAAGTAAATCATAAGCTGCAAAGGGCCATATAGATCTACATTAAATCAACAATATTGTATTAATTAAGGTGTTAAATTGGATCAGGATTGCTGTATTTATTAAAATTTCTTAAAAATTTAGCCATTATTTGTCGTAAAAAGTAAATGACAAAAAATGTTATTGTGGGATATCCGAGATAGACTTAAACCATCGCGGAGTTTTGTAGACCTTTTCAATGTGTACAATTATACTTGGTACATCCACAGACGTAAAAAAAGGGTACATCATTATTTTGATAAATCTCGTAGGTTTCAGCTTGCGTTTGCAATATAAGCGGAAAAAAATGTAATTATTTACATTAGAAACCCCAACAATAACAGTATTTCTCCACTATTTAATCGATGTTATTATACTTATAAACTTTCCTCTTGAATCACTTTATCTATTAAAGAAAACCGCATCAAAATCCGTTGCGTAGTTTTAAAGATTAATGGGAACAAAAAGACATGAGGGAAAAAAAGCGTCTTTGTTTTTTTGTCTTCGTGACCACTTTAAAACCTTCCCTACAAATATTTTAAGACTAAAATTAGCCCAATCCGTTCAGCCGTTTTCGAGTTTTACGTATATACTTATATAATACTAGCTGTCCCGGTGAACTTCGTTTCACTTTAAAACCTTCCCTGGACTTCTACGAATATTTTAAGACTAAAATTAGCCCAATCCGTTCAGCCGTTTTCGAGTTATAGCGTTACTAACACAATTGAAAATCCATTTTTATATATATAGATAAAAATGGATTTTCAATTATGTTAGTAACGCTAAAACTCGAAAACGGCTGAACTATATAATATATATTATGTAACTAGTTCAGCCGTTTCAGGCGTTTCAGGCTATAAAGAATCATATAATGAATCATGTTATGATTAATTCTTTTTAAAATCGCAAAATGCAAGTCTGCTTGCAATTCATATCTAGTAATTCGTACTAATTTGAAATTTGTCAGTTTTGACAATTCATTTGCTGAATTGATTGAGAGGAACTAAATGTGACCATTTTAGCCCCGCAAGGCTCACTGGCGTACGTGATTCATCTTTCCGAAAATAAAATCTCAACAATTACATTACGAAATTGATTCGGTGCTGCCATCTAGTTAGATCTAGTGTCAACTTTTTAATTGGCAGTCCCATGGCAGTCCATTGACAAATTTATTACAAAACTTGTAAAAACACCACGTTTTATTAATATTATTTAAATGCATATAATAGGAAATAGGAATCCTCTATTCCTCTCTCTTCCTCACTCTTCCTTTAATTATATCATAGATGATCCAAAACTGTTATCATAATATTATTATACTAGCTGTCCCAGCAAATGTTGTTTTGCCATAAAATGATTTTCCCTGTTTCCATGTTCGTACGTTCTGGAGTTATAGCCTATAGCGTCAGGAAGGAAAACCCGACTTATTTTTAAATGTATATTAGATAAAAAAAAACAAATACCATAGACATATATTTTTTTTAATTCAGGCAAAGAGAGCGTTGCCCATACAGCCAAAATACCATAGACAACGACTTCTGTCACTTCTGACATCTGACGTATAGGAATTATAGGAAATGGCGTCGTGACATTTTATTTACGAATTTCGTGATGGCGACTTGCATTTGAAAATTGAACATAGATATTTTGAGTTCTATACTTGTATAAGTATTGTGTAATCAAAAAATAATTTCGGACCTCGGAATGTTTTTCCATTTGTGCTAAAATTGGTGCAACGTATTAATTAATATTATAGATTTTATCCAAAGTTTTCATCATGTATTTGAAGTTTATTTTTCTTGTTTTTGTTATTGGCTCGACATTAGTCTCGGTATGTATATATTGTGTTGAATTTACATCTTACAATACAATGCTGAATGATCTTAATGAAACTAAGGTCACCAACAAACATATTGTTGTAACAACAATGGTTGCAAACTCTTCTTCTGTGTCAAGAGTTAACATGCAATTTGTGGGTCTGCAATTATATGTAATTGATAATAATATAACAAGCATTTAACTATGTAATGTTATTACTGTCAGAGCCCTTTCTATGATTATTTTTCCAAAAAAATAGCTAGGCAATATGTGAAAACATAATTTAATAAAGTATACTAATTATTCTAAATTTAATCAACTCAACACTTTCAAAAGAACTTGTGCCCTTGTCTCAACGGACGTCATGAATTTAGATTATAATACAACTTTGTATGATTATCTATTACATCATACAATACATACACTTTTATTTATTTGTTTTCATAAATCACACATGTCATTAAAAATATACTCTCTCCATAAACCACAAAAACTGAAACTTGATATGATAATTACTAAAATAAATTTCTTTCAGGCTTCTTATGAAGACAAGAGATGTAAATGTGTCTGCCCTAGTCCAGCAGCCGTATTAAACAATACAGTTGGTTCAGATCGTAAATTGTACATTGGTAATGTGCCTCCAAACAAATGGTTAGTGTTATTATAGGTCTACCAGAATCTGATGGCAAAAAGTGGGAAAATAAATTGACTAGCAATACCGGGGTAATAGGAATAAAACAATTTGATCCTTTGTTTCCTTTAGCGGCTTATTCTGTATGTGAAACATGCAAATATAAAAATGTATCCAATGATCAAGGATATTTTTTGAAAATCTGCTGTCAAAATTTGCCATCAGATTCTGGTAGACCTATATTTTTCTTATCCATACATACCAATATTATGAATCTGTATGTCTTTCCCCACTTTAACCACTGATCTATTAGATCAGTGTTACCCAACCTGTGGTCCATGGTGTCATGTCTGGACCATACGTAATCCAATTTTTGCTGTTTATTTTATTAAGGGGGTCCGTGAAAACTGTGCTTGACTTCCTGGGGGTCCGTGGCTGAAAAAGGTTGGGAAACACTGTATTAGATGAAATTTGGTATGGAAATAATTTAAGTCAGAGGTAGCATCAGAGAAATTGATTCATAGGCAGATGACAAACCTATGTATGTCATACCTATGTATGTCATTTGGTTGGATTATATCAATTACACGTTCCCCCGTGTAATTGATATAATCCAACCGCTCTCCCGAGCCATGCTTTGGCACGAATGGGCCGGCTCGACCGGAGAAATACCACGTTCTCGCAGAAAACCGGCGTGAAACAGCGCTTGTGCTGTGTTTCGCCGAGTGAGTGAGTTTATCGGCGCCTATTCCCTTACCTACCCTCCCCTATTTCCTTCCCTTCCCTACCTTCCCCTATTACCCTATTCCCTCTTAAAAGGCCGGCAACGCACCTGCAGCTCTTCTGATACTGAGAGTGTCCATGGGCATTGATTTGACTTAGCCTGACCATAATATGAATCAATTTCTGCAATGGTACATATTACATAGTATTGTAGTTTTTATCCTGAAAAACTTAGTTTTTCATATTATTATCATTGTGAAAAAAAGCCAAAAGCAAGATTTGACACAAGTGCATTTTTGTTCTTTTTATAAGGTAGGAAAATCACTTGAACTAAAAGTAAATTCATTTCAGCAACTGTGATGGAGTAATTTTGCCTCGTGTGGGTGAAATCATAAATGGCAGAGAACAAGAGTTTTGTCCCAGATGTGAGTGCAAATATGAAAATAGGAATACAACTATAATCAAGGTTTGTCAAAGTTTCAACAACATAAGGTTTATTGTATTGTATAATTAGGCCGAAGTGCTTGTAGGCCCATTGCGACTTAAGAGTTGTAGCATGCAATAAAAAAAATTATAATAGCTCCATTCTAAAAATTAAAATGTTGTGTCCTAATAACATTTAGAAGAAAAAAACAAAATATTGATGGTGTCCATCCATACTTATATTATAAATGTGAAAGGGTGTCTGTCAGGCTGTTACCTCTTCCTGCTCAAACGGCTGAACTGATTTTGCTGAATATATAAATATATTTATATATTTCCATACCATTATAACTCCAACTATTATATATTTATATATGGAAATATATAAATATATAATAGTTGGGGGAAAGGAGAAAGGATACTTTTATTCTGAAAAAATTTACACTTCTTGTGTGATAAACAACTGTCTCCATGGAGTTTTGGGTGTCACGGGTCACCTAGTAAAATATAAACCAAAAACTTATATTTTCCTCCTCTTAGCTTGACAATTGTTATTTTTACAGGTAGTTGTAATTATTGTCATCTGGGTAATCATGCTGCTTGTGGCGTACATGGGATTCCTGATTTGCCTCGATCCACTCATCAACAAAAGGGCTAAAGCTTCTTACCAAGAGCACACCAATGAAGATGTGAGTATGAATGTACCTATTTTCACACAACGCTATGATCAAATGATACTTTAAATATAAATTGTATCTAATCTGCATACCCAGTATCAAGAAATGATTATAGGCCAATATCAAATTTTGTACAATTTAAGGGACTGTATTTTTACAAATTATTTTTTACTATCAATTTAGTTATAGTTAGATGACGATTGATGATGCATTAGTGTCGCATTAATTTATTTAGATTACAATTCAGTATCACAAATATGACAGACTATACAATCAAATCATATTATTCTCTTCACAGGATGAGGGTTCTATAAGTGGACCTTCGCAGCAAATGGGCTCTCGAGGAAATGTTCTCAATCGTGTGACTCATCAACAAGATAAGTGGAAGAGACAGGTACGGGAACAGCGGCGTAACATATATGATAGACACACAATGTTAAACTAGAGCTCTTGTAATATGTACCATGGAGGAAATTGATTCACAGGCAGTTGACAGACCCACATGTCGGATCATGTCAATTCAATGTTAATAGTGATCTGTTGGCCAGGTTTGACATACCGCGAACAAACTACGTAGGTCCCCCATGAATCAACTTCTCTGATAGTACTTTCAGAGAAATTGATACATAGGCTAATATTGAACTCACATTATTTAATCGGTTCATGTTAACAGTTGACAATAATTGACATAATCCGACACAATCCAGATAAAGTAGGTCCTAAAGCCTATGATATTTCTCTTATGGTATATTGTAATGACTAGTAAATTAATACAGAACAACAATTCCCTAACCAAATACTTTGTGATTTTCAAAAATCAATGGGAATATTTAAAATTGAGAATTATGTATGAATCCCAAAAAATATATTTTAGTTTTAAATCATAAATGATACATTATTGATGTAAGTATATTTTAAAGTCAGATTGGTAGCTAAGCTTTTGTATTGATGGGCAATATTACAAAAATAAAAAATATGAAGAACTGCTTGGCCAATATAAGATCTCAAAAACTGGGGGATATATTGATTTCAATTCGAGATAGGTTCGAATTTTAACTGGCCTTCTATCATTTTTAAAAATACTACAATAGTTATCATAAAAATACAATTATTGTGATGAACATTTATCAATCCAAAATTACAATAAAATATTACGGCCGTAAGAGAGACATTTAATTATTCATCAGTGTAATGAGTAAATTGACAAATAATGTATGACTTATGTCAAAATCTTCATTTAATTACAGTTTTAATATAATTATTTGTCTCTGAATGTGGCAGTTACAGTCTGTCAAAAAAGTCATGAATTAATAAGTGGCAACATTGTAGTGTCATCCCTTTTTTCTTAGATTGATTTGAAAGGGATGACACTACGATGTTGCCACTTTTTAATTTCATGACTTTTTTGACAGACTGTAGTTATGCTAACTGCCGTGTGCCACACTCAGAGTGGAACATTAATTACTTAAATGTAATTAATTCAAAAAAATTAAATAAGCCCATACAATATTATATGTGAAACTCTTTATTAAATTGAAGCCTAATCTTAAATGTCCCTGACTACGGCGGTTAGAGTTATCTTGTAATTAAGGTACATTACAGCAATAAAATATTTCTCATTTTCAGTGTTGTTTTGTGGGGAAAATCCCAAACTGGAATTTCAAGTTGATTGGGGATTAATTGGGGATTGGCATTATGTGAGGAAAATGCGGGGATTTTAACATTTTGACATCTTTTTCAATAATTAGCAACAAATGTGTGAGGAATCAGTAAAATTTTGTCCCCAATTTGGGGAATTAGACCATGATTTTTTGGGGAAATATGATAATTAGCATTGGCAACCCTGCTCATTTTCTTCTCACTCAGTCCATCTTCAATGTTGCCTTGATTTCTTTTCCGATATACCTTATTGTTTATAGAAGGAATTAAAACGGTATAATAGGGGTTCAAGAAGAAAAAAATGTAATGAGTAACATAATTTATTCTCCTGCATTATAATTTTTACATAATAAAAGTATTGTTTTATATACTTTTTATAAAGATATATTTTACATGAGATCTTTAATATATTATTGTAATGAAAATATCATTATTTGACACAACACCTATTAGTAAGTAATAATACTAGATAACAATAATTAATACCTTGTTTAAAATAATCATAAATTATCTTCTAAATCCTCACCATGTATAAGAGGGTTTTGAGCCTGAAATGTAAGTTTTAGTTAAGCAAAATCATACTTGTATTGTTAAACTGTTTTTTAATAAAAATTAAAAAGATTATTGTTCTTTTTCATTTATTCTTTATAAATTTAAACTAATAATGCTTTTACATTGATGCAAAGAGGGTGCCAGCCAGCGTTGCCAGACGTCCCGATATTGGCGGGACGTCCCGATTTTTACATCAAAATTAAATGTCCCGCGCGGGACAGGCTAAGTCCCGCTTTTCGGGGTAACTCGAACGTACACTCAGTGTGTTGAGAAAGATAGGTGCGTAATGAAGGTAAAGGCGCGGATCCACCGCGGCACACGCTGTGAGCCAAACGGTGCACGTATTTATTTCTTTGACTACGTGGGTCAACGTTTCCACTGCAGCACACGCTATACAAACACGTTCCTCACGACTATGTACTTGTTGTTACGTAGTTTACATGCTCTTAGCTTCCGTGCATCCTGTGTACAGCATGTATAGAGTAGCCAGCGTTGAGCTACGTGTGCACCATATTCGAGTAAGCCACGTCAATTGATACCTAGCGTGTCCGTGCGTGCGTGGACACAGTCACATATATTTTCTTGCAAATCGAAGCTTGACGCACGTGCGTAGTCTCTCCGTGCGCTGCGGTGGATCCACGCCTTAAAGGAGTGAGCCCATTGAGACAGGCCGTGCCGGGGCTCATCGCAAAAATCCGCCTCCATACAATTTGTATGGAAGCGGATGTGCGTATCGCACACTGTGTCGGGGCGCAGCGGATTTCCGTCAATGCGACAACGCCCGGCAAGGCCCGACAAACCCGCTGCGCCCCGGCAACAGTGCGACCACACTTCACATAGATTTCCACTTTTTGGTAGATTTGAGGTCAAATGAATGACGATTTAGTAGTCCAAAATCCTTGTTAATTTTAATAGAAGATCAATATTATATAACAAATGATATAAAAAATTAAAATGCATAGTGAAGACAGTCCATATAAACATTTTAATTTTATTTTAGTTCAGTTCGTGAGTGTTAGACGTGTGCGCATATCGGTGTTCGATAATATTCGATTAGTACCTATTGCGATTACTTCGGCGCGGTCACAGCTCGCTTCTGTGGCCGCGTTGCCCGATATATTTTGTGATTGATATGGCAACTAATAGCGAGTGTAATCACGAGGAGATTGAATACTTGAATGAAAGTATTGAGGAAGATGAGGATACGATGCAGCTGAGAAGTACTATACAAAATGAGGAGACGGAAAATACACATAGATCGATGTCGAGTAAAAAGAGGATGAGAGAGGAAGATGACGGAACTACAAATGAATGGACGACAGTAAAACAGCGTAGAGTTGGGTACAAAGAAAGTTCTGATAGTGAGGCGTATTCATTAGGCTTAACGATAACTTGCAAAGAAAAATGCCTAGATAATTTGCATTTGCTAAAATTTTGAAGCAATACAATATAATGGGGATTTCTCGTGTGAAGTATGTTAACTTTTATAAGGTGATATTATCTTTTGAAAATGAAGCTTCACTACAAAAATTTACTTCGTGCCCTGTGAGCGGGAAGTTGGGTTGGAAACACCAACGAACCTCTGAGGTCGAAACTTCCTATGGAGTGATTAAGGGAATCGAGGAAGAAATTTCGACAGAAGAATTATTGGCCAACGTTAGGAGTGATGTTAAAATAAAATAGGTACCTAATGAGACTCAACAAAAGAAGACAACCGGAACATACTGACAAAATGTGTCGCCAAATGTTGGATAAGTTCAACGGCGGTGACTCAAATGCTGTATTTGACAACCTCACAGGTGATGAAAGCTGGATATATTGCTACGAATCCGAAACCAAAAGACAATCTAGCTCAAGGGGTATTTCCTTTCGAGGTTTGGCCAACTAAGGTAAAGAAAGGAAGAAGTCAAGGCAAAAAGATGATTGCCTCATTCTTTGGTCGGAAATGTAATTTTGCGACAGTTGTGCTAGAAAATGAAAGGACAGTTACTGCAAAATGGTATGTCAATCGCTATATGCCTGTCGTCTTGGAAAATTTTCGACAGCAGCGCCCTCGAAGCAGGACACTCCTTCACCACAACAATGCTTCAGCGCACTCCGCGAGACGGACTGTTGAATATTTGACTATGGCACGTGTTGAGATATTGAGTCATACGCCATGTAGTCCTGGCCTGGCGCCCTGCGGCTTTAATTTATTCTCAAGAAATAAAGATAAAATTCGAGGTACTCGCTTTACGAGCCCTGAAGATGCGATGAAAACGTACGAAAATGCCACAAAAGAGATCCCTAAGGAAGACTGGGCCCACTGTTTTTTTTCGGTGGTTCCATCGAATGCGACGATGTGTAGAGAGAAACGGAGATTACTTCTAAAAACAATAAAAGTATTGTCAACTTTCTACATTAAGCCGTTTTTCATTATCTAAACATTTTCACTTTTACCTAGGTATAAGAAGAAAATATTTAGCTGGAAAGTATTGGCTTAGATCGAAATCAATTTGTAATATTAAAACACTAAATATTTTAGAAGAGATATGTACGAGTAGGCGTTCTTCTTATTGGTCGGTGAGGAAGGAGCCTAACTTAATTAATCTACATAAAGAACTAAGAGGTCTTCACATTTATAATTATTCAGAAACACTTGAAATGTTTTCGATGAGTACCTGGCCTAGTAATTTAAATATAACAAAGAATATATTTCATATATATATTTATAGTTTAAAACAATTGTGTACCAGGTATATTTTGAGTGATTACTCTTCGCATTATAAAATTTACACGGATGGCTCAAAAAGCCAGGCCGGTTCGGGCGCAGCCTTTTTCGACTGTCATATTAATTGCCATTTTAAGTTTAGAATTGCTTCCAATGTTTTGTCTATTATGACGATCGAGTTAACCGCTATATCGAAAGCTATTTCTTACATTCATTCGATAAATCAATCAAAGTTTGTTATATTTACGGATTCAAAAAGTTCTTTACAACATTTGGCTCGATGCACCTCGTCTTCACGAGGTACACCGATATTCTATATTGGAGGACAATCTAAACTTGAGAAGGAATGGGAAAGAAGTCGCCATACAATGGATTCCATCGCATATTAATATCGAGGCTAATGAAATTGTAGACAGGTTGGCCAGAGAAGCCATCGCTGACGGTACTCCGATTGACGTGGAACCATTGTATAGCGACTTCTTTCCATATATTAAAAAGAAATGATTTGAAGATTGGCGGGAGTACTTCAATCAAAGATCTAAAGAAAAACGTATTTGGTACGCAACTATCAAACCACAATTAAGCACCTACAGGACGTGGATCGGTCAATGCGGGTTGAATAGAAAGGATCTACCTAACTTTGGCATTACGACTGCGCGCCGCGCGCCGGGCACATTCCGTCAAAGAAGTTTGCTTTTCTTATGGGTAAAGCTCCCAATCCTTTATGTGAGATCTGCAATATACAAGATGACATTGTCCATATACTGACGGAGTGTGTCCGGGGCGCAGACTTGAGGTCACGTCTCAATAGTGATTATTATAATGTAGGCAGTATTAACAGTATCTTGGCTGATCCATCTTCTGAGGCTGCTAAAATATTATATAAGATTTTAGATATATCTCTTAAACACCCCAGAGATGTTTAAGAGATATATCTAGACCACATAGTATGTTTGGAATGAGGCTGATTTGTTGATTTTCAATTTTTATAATTTGTATTGAATACCTATAAGGACGGCATTATCGTTTACGATAAAGTCCTTTAATTAAATTTAAAAAAATATATATATTTTAGTTTCAACTACGTAGAATACATTGATTAATAAATGTAGATTTTCGGTAGAATCTAAAACACGGTCCAGTAGATTTTAGTAGAATATAGCAGCGTTTTTTGTATATCGAGTCATTAGTGATTTAAGAGTGGTCACATGGTGCTATCCAAAGTATTCAAAATCCCACAATGCGATGCGGCCCGGCCCGGCAATAGTGTGCTATAGCGCATTTTGCGCTGCGCTGAGCCCGATCCGCCCCGGCAAGCCCCGGCACGCGCCGACAAAGTGAGCGCGAACCTTAAGAGTGTGGAAGATAGTCGCATGGATTTTCTATGGCTACTATTGCTATTTATTGTCACGTAAATGTAATTTTAAGTCAAATAAAGATAAATATTCGATTTTTTTTGATTTCATATGTTTTCTTACTATGTCCCGCTTTCAACGGAAGAATCCCACTTTTTTTACTCAAAAAGTTCCAAAGTTGGCACAAAAAAAATCTGGCAATGCTGGTGCCAGCACTCCTGAATTACAGAGCTGCGCCAGGACTATATCAATGTAAATAATAGATATAGGCTATTTGCATTGATACAGTGCCAGTTCAGCACCAGCCTCCAGTGGCTGCAACTATTTTGTGGCCAGTACTTTATACTCACTTCATCAGTAGTTTGAACATGATACATTTTGGACTTCTTTTTATTTACCAGCATTTCCAATATCACAAGAAACACCAAATATCCAGAGAGTAACATTAGCACCCACACAACTAATATTACCACAACCTGTAACATTTTTAAAATTCAAATACAAGTTTTATATAACTGGAACAGCTACAGGACTAGAGTCAAGTAGTAATTATTTAAAATATTAGGAACAAATTAAAATAAAAGCAATGTGGTATAAAATGTAAATAATAGTTACCATTATAATAGTAGTGTTTCTAGTTTCGTATTTACATTCACATCTTGGACAGAAAATTTCAGCATTATCCTTGACTTTGTTACTAACTCTAGGCAATATAACACCATCACAGTTACTAAAAAATTGTAGAGAAACATTAACTTTTGAAGAAACATCCTGTTCATGATAGTTCAAGCAAAACAAATCATAAATAGGTACTTATAATTTCAAGTAAAAATAGCAAAAGTATTAAGTATTTTGTAATATAAATTAATAATTGATAGATACTTCTCCCATGTAATAATTGATGTAACAGGACAAACTTCAAAAATGTTTAAGCTTACCACTGATTGGGAGGCACATATGCAATATAAAGTGTCCGGTCAGTCTTGATTGTACTATTTATAATGGAACTGGGATTTGGGCATACACAACGGCATCGTTTATCCTCATACATTTGAGCCTAAAATATTAATTAAATTAAATTAAAATTTTGCCTGTGTTCAAGTCAGTTGATGATAAATTTTGTAACTTGGTGAATATTTTGTACAAAAGTTTATTGTAATTACAAATTGGTAGCTCGTGATTTTTTAAATATTTTAAACATTCAAACAAGATGATGCGCCACAACTTGGCGTTCTATCATGTAAACAAACTATAATAATAATTGTTGAGATACATTCTATTTCATAATGAAACTTAAATATTATTATGACTATAGACTGTTTCAACTTTCAACTATAGTACATATAGTCAGAAATCAAATGTTGTAAAAAGTGAGAAAAGGGGTGCAAAGTAATTACCAAAACACAAGAATGCAAGTAGAAAAAGTATATAAGAAATAACTTTCTTTTCATTCTGAATCTTTCATGTACGCAGTCGTAGAAAAATATTTTATGGCATAATTTATTTTTCGGTCTTATGAAATATTTTATGAATCATTACTATATCACAAATAAACTCCAAGTTGATCAGCAATATTGAATTAATTAAAGATTAAAAACAAATTTTAGGGTTATATCTTGGTTATGTTTACGAAATACGAACATATTTTACTAGTGAGTGACGTTGGTTAACTTCACAGAACACATTTACCAGGTGGGTGAAACTTTCGAACAAAAAAAAATTGGGTTCCAAATTTAAACGTAGCAACTAAATTAAGTTGGATAATCTGTACAATTTTTAAGCAAGATCGACTGTGATTGGTTGATAAAAAAGACGAAGAAGAAGTTTAAAACTCAAAATTCGATTTTTAGTTAGTGAAAATTATTTTGTAGCAACTCTTTCAAAAATTGTAAATTAGTGGATTAATTATTGAAAAAAAAAGGTAAGCCATTGTAAAATGTAAATATAACCTTATATTGATAAATTGAAGCAAAACATAACTATGTCATACCGTGTTCTAATACAAAGTATGTCATAGTGATTATTTGCATATTTGTATAAATAAATAATAAATAAAAATAAATTTGTTGCCTAAACCTTGTAGATTAAATCTGTTTTATTGTTTTGTGTTTATTTAGCTATGTACAATATTTTTTATTGAAATAAAACATTTATTTGAGCTCATTTCTTTTTTTTTTCATTTTTGGTATGTTTAGAGTGGAAGGCTTTGCTCTTAAAAATTTTAACTTTAGTTTCAATTTAAAAAAATAATAAATGTTAATTTTTTTTCTTATAAGTCCGACCTCTTGTTACGTAGTATATGACATTCCCTTTGACATTTACTCCTGGCGGAGGTTAACTTAGAGTCAACTTCTTCTTCATCTTTTTTTTTTTTTTTCATATAATGGCACTTCGGCTATAACCATGGCCAGTGTCGAGTATAATATTATGGCGGGAAAACAATATTCTTTATTACAATTTTTTATATATTATCGTCAGGTCAGTCAGGTCCAAAGTCTAGTCAAAGTCTAAGTATAAAGTCAATACAGTCAAGAAGTCAAGTCGGTCGATTCAGTAAAGTGGTAGGACGCTTTACTGAAACTTTTGATGGAGTTTTGGAGGGAACACAAAAGAGCACGTTTCTGGTTACTACATCACTTTCCCACACTTGTGCACGATAACGAATATTTAATGGTTAATATCCTACCAATATTACACATTAAAAACCCAGATAACACAATTTTAGGAAAATAATATAAAAACACAACATCACTCTTTCACATTCTCCCAAAAACTCCCTTCTTCTTCATCTTCTTTTTGTTTTCCAAATTCGATTTCTCTAATTTGAAGTTGACAATTAATTTTTTTAAAATAAATATGCACCTACAGCCTACGGGTATACCGTGGTCTCGCCAGTCGCCACGTTCATAAAATAAAAAGGATGTACAGAGAATCAATAAAAATGATAAAAATATAGTTTTTCCTGAGGTCACGTACAAAAACTGTGCATATAGGTTACATAATAAATACTGGTGAACAGTGAAGGGCGTTTCAAGAGAAGCTCCACACTAAAGTGCGACAAGGCTTTAAAACATCTTTATAAGAACGAGGGCGGAGGCTGGTAAACGAGAACTGTCAAAAATGCTTTTTTTGTATGATGGCAGCATTAGCTCCTATTTTCGCCACGTTCATTTAGGAGGATATTAGATTATCATATATATTGGATCCGAGATCATTAAGTCAATGATATTGGATAATGTAATATAGACATATGATTCATTTCTTCCTTGATCATAGATTTTTGACATTTGCTGAGAGATTGGATCCATTGAGGTACTATAGACTGGAGAGAGCCTTATATCGGTGTATAAGCGTCAAAAGCGTGCAATGTTATGTCCTACTTACTAGGACATAACAAAGGAGTCGGTCTGCATATTGCATGCAATGATATTCGAAACTCATTGATTGCATGTAATAAAAGTGTTAATAAAGGTTTTTAGTGAATATTTAATCCTAGATATTGTTGAGTTTTGTGGTTCCGCTAAATAATAAACCATAAGAATGGCCTAAGAATGCCTCAAACACGTGGATTTAACATTAAATACGTAAGTTTTCAACGACGTTTTTTGGGCTTTGCAATCGGTATTTTTGTAAATTAAAAAGATAATTTATAAGTTTATTATCCCCTTATTCGTGCTATATAAGGCATTAGTGCTAAAAATGTCACATCAATTAAGAATTTGGCTATAAAAATTGCATAGCTTTTTACGTGTGTTTACGGATTCTCATCACTTGAACTATAGTTTATCGATATCATGAACTAATTGACTTTCTTTCCTGTATCATAATGTGCTTCGAAATGATCGACAAATAAAAATATTCAAGAAAATAAACGCACACTACTTGTATGAAAATAAGCACAAAATGGCCACGCGATTACGGGCTAAGACTACATCTACTACTATAATACTTTATCTATGATTGGATCCAATACGGTCATAGAAATAGTTGTTGCTAGTAATTATTTAATATAAAAAAGAATTTTTCATTTTTTGTTCGTTAATATGTTTCAAATAATGTAATGTGATTATTTTTCTAATTATATACTTGGATAATCTTGCTGAAATAACAAAAAACAAGCCATATTAAAAATGACGATGTCTTTTGACAAATCGAATTCTCTGAGATCTAGTAACCCTGACTTTAGCGCTCTCCATTGGCTATTGAAACCACATATGACGTAAAATAGGATCAATGAAATATGATAATGTAATATGCAGATATGATCAAATGATCATATTATATAAATGATAATGTAATACCCCCCTTAAGGCTATTTCTCCAAACCGCAAAATTTAGTTGTCCGGACGTATTTTAAACTTATAAAGTACCCGCAGAGTTACATAAATAGACTTCTGTATTTTTTTTATTGTAATATTATAAGGTGTGATCTAACTGGGCCACTTAGGTTTTTCCATGGTTTTTCAGAAAAACTTAATTGTAAGTATAATTAAAATAAATTTAAAGATTCCAAAATTGATTACCTAGTCATGCCCTGTCCCCAGAATTCACCATAAATTCCCAAAAAAATATCACAAATACGATGAAATTCTAATTTAAAAGTAATTAAATCGTTAGAGCATGAACAAAATATTTATAAAAAAGTTGTAAATTAATATACATTTCGTTATATAAATAGAAAAAGTCATTTTAAGATTTATCCTGGCTCACATAGTAATTCCCTATATTCCACTTGGAGGCTCGTACCTCCCTAGTTATAAGAAGCACGTGATTGCGGGTGCGCAGGGTGGGAGGTTCGGTAGCCCTCTAAACATCATGGAAGGAGGTCACAAAATCTGTTCTGTTTTGTAGCAATTATTGTTGGTATTCCCTGTTATTATCGATAGTTGTCTACCCATACACCATCTAGTTACTGAATTAGAAACTGTTTGACAATCAAATTAAAAATATAGGAAAATCCCTCATTTTCTTAAAGTCAAAATATTTCAAATCAATTCATTTTCCATTAATTGTATTTGGTTTTAATTAAACTTTTAACGAACAAGTTTAGTTTGCAGTCAATTTTACACATGTTTATATTTAAATTGAACATGTTTATATAACTGAAAAAGCTTTTTTCTATCAGCTTTGTTGATTCCCTAGGTTAGAAAAGTACAAATCAAAATATTTTCTAAAATTGTGAAGTGAAAAAGGGCCCAAATAGATAATTATTTTTATAATTCTCTTATGAATAATATGCGGTTATTGTCAATTTAAAAACATATGCAGAAATAAAAATGTACCAGGGAATCAACTACCGCCTTGTCGCGGGCCGCACAAATAACGGCCACGGGCTGCATGCGGCCCGCGGCCCGCAATTTGACGACCACGGGACTAGAGAGTCAAAAGTCAAAACCACAGATTAAAAGTTAAAACTCTTCTAACTTTATATTTTCTGCGGCTGTGCCCAAAATTTTATGCTCTATAGTCTATCTCCTTTTGCCTGTCCCGACCGGGACGAATAAAAAAAAAGTCTATGGTATTCTAGTCTATGTTTACTGCTGCTGACGGATCATGATTTGAAGTGGGAAGAAAATAAATGTGTTATTTTTGTGATGAGTGTTCGTGTTATTAATAAGGTAATTTAATAAAAAGTGCACCAGCCATTAGTGTTATTAAAAATATAAAAATATATTTGATGTCCACTTTCAGCTGCGGGGCTTATCTAGTCCGTATCGACTGCCTAGGTGGCAATTTTTGCACGTCAGAATTTTAGACTAATCTAGATAAGTTGTTGTTAAATCTATTTTTATTTTATTAATAACAATATAAACTGTCGTCCTGTTATCTCTGTGGTGCTAAAATTATATTCTAAATAAATATTATGCGATACTATTCTACCACCATGACACATAGAGCATCAATGACGGGACAATAATACATTTTACATATTTACATTACGTGCAGTAAACTCGCCAGTTATCGCAATCTTAAAATACACCTCTCGTGTTGTATGTGCTTAAACAACAAAGGAAAAATATTTGATTTAAAATGTTTAGAACGTGAATGTATTAAAAACATTAATTAATGTGTCATGGTGGTAGAATAGTATCGCATAATATTATTGTGTATAATTAATACACCTGTGATGGTTTTATTTCAAAATATTGATAAGCTCTCTCGGGACACTAGCTTTTACTTGGATAAAATAATATAGTGGTTACAGGGTATACATTAACCTTTTTGGGTAATCCAAAGCCTAATTAACTGGCATGCCTTTGATCAAAATTTCTATATGTAAGAAGTGTTTGTAAAGACTGATGAAATAAGTGAAGATGGAAAAATCATGACAATGATACTACAAAAATAATTGTAACATACTTACTAATATTTAGGGGAAATGTAATATAAGGACTTCATTGATGAAGAAAATATTTTTAGCTTGTGCCAGTCTGGGCCATAATTCATTATTGATTAAATAATAATGTTATTTCCCAAGACATTCTTGCTATTCTTATCATCATAATATTAAAATGTGAACGAAAAACGTTGTATCCCTTTTGACGAAAAATTGGGAAACGTAGGTGAATGAAATTTTGCACAGTTATTTTATTACACATTTTTTTTAACAAATAAATCATTACACACACTACAACACAAACACTAGGCAAGATGACAGATTTTTGTGTGTCAAGCCTGTACACACGAATTATATTCTTTTATATTAATTTATGGTTCAAGTCTGTTGACAACAAGTTGACAAATTGAAAATCAATCTAATAAAAATAAATTTCATATTTTATATTTTGCATAAGAAACTGAATTCAACTGAAAAGAATTGTGCTGTTGCAGAATGCCAATTCAGGCGCCGCAATGGACGGACTATCTCAATTGTCCAGTGTGCTGCCGAGAGTTTGGTCCACCACCCCGGAGTCCTATCAGCCTTGGATGTGGCCACACGCTCTGCGGCCATTGTCTTAAACACCTCCACAGAAAACAATGCCCTTTCGACCAGGTACATATATTTAATTCTTCAAGCCTCATAAGAGCACAGGTGATCACGACAACAATAGAATACAATAGCATTTCCTGGAATCCGCATCGAAGTATTAATAATGATATATATTTAAGAAATAAAATTATTGTAACAAAGTAATTTTTACAGCAGTATGAGGACTTTATTATAATTTATAACAAGTTTTGTATTATAACAATACATCCCTTCATATTTTAATGTGTAGTGTTCTGTAAATAAAAAATCCTACATAATCTTATATCTTTAAACAAGCAATTCTTGTAATATATATAATTGAAATCTCGGAATCGGCTCCAATGATTTTCATGAAATAAATTTCATGAAAATCATTGGAGCCGATTCCTAACCCCCTGTATACTAAAGTATACAGGGGGTTTCGGGGGCGATAAATCGATCTAGCTAGGAATCATTTTTAGAAATGTCATTTTATTCATGTCTTATCAAATACCGAGCAAAGCTCGGTAAAATAGCTAGTATACTATATATTAATACCTACAGCTTCTGTCTTTACCACATCTTACTTGATAGCAATGTTTTGCACAAGTAAAAAAGACTAAGGTGTACTCAGGGCATCATGATTCATGACAGTAGTGGTCATTGACTCCCTGTCAAAAAACTTGTCATTTTCTATATAAACCGCGATTGACAATGAAGTGTCAGATGTTCCTAGTCAGTGTCTAAACCATAGACTTAATATATACTGTAGGTTTATGGTCTAAACACACTAGGCCGAAAATACGCTGCCGAAGTTCGGCATGATTACGCTCGCAATGCGTTACGCATACAATATAACGCATAGCGCATTGCTGACGTATGCCAAACATCGGCTGCATTTTTTCAGCCTAGTGTGTTTAGACACTTATACGCCTGCAATGTATTTTAAATTACTGATGAGTGATAACACACCATGGCGAAATTACGTCATAAAACGTATTATGGATTACCTTAAATGAAAGTTGGCATGAGTCATGCCAACTTCAATGTAATTCATTTTATGTCAACTTAAATGTGATGTGTCGTTACAGACAGTGATACAATCGGAGCCCGAAGAGCTGGTGGTTAACACGGCGTTGCTAAAGCTCGTCGGGTACACGCCGCCGGCGCAGCCCTACCACCCGCCCTGCATACAGGCGCTGCCGGAACACGAGCGGCAGGCCTACGACGTCATAGTACGATGCCTTGAACACCTCGCCATATACCTCAAGCTCTGCAGCAATGGTAAGCTCCACCTAAAAATAACATATATGGGGGTGTGGAACGCCTCGCCGAATCGTGCGCAGTGAGGGCTTTCAATATTTCATTTGCCACTAGATGGAGCTCTTAAGCCGCAGAGGTCTTTCATGTCAAATATACATATTATGACACCTATATCGTGAATATGACAGCTATATCGTGATATACGACAACTGATTGACACGATAGACCCTAAGCAAACGCAAACGGAATATCAAAAACCCTCATTGCGCAATAAGAGCCTGTCCACACGGCGCGTTGCGTCAGCGTTGCGTCGACGCAGCGCGCAACTGCGTTGTTTTACATACAAATCACGAACACGTCACGAAGTCGTCAACGTGGAACGGTGCGGTAACGTGGTACGGTACGTTGACGTGACGTGTAAATTTACGTTAAGGTTCGTCGTGCCGAAGCATGGCTCTCCCACGTTTTCTTTGCTGTATACGTCCTAACGAATAAATACTAGCGCATACAATGTATAATATAGAACCGATTGTACTGCACGATTTGTTGCATTACAATCGGCGTATGAATGTTAAGACGTATACTGCAAAAAAACGTGCAGGATTGTGCCATGCGAACCTACTCTAACGTAAAATGTACGTCACGATATAACAACATTGTACGTCGCCATGCATTGTAACTACATTCTTCACTACCGATCTAGATGTGGAAATTTATAGACAAATGAGCCCACAAATAATAGCTTATGATTCTTCACGTGGTCTACTTTTTATCTGTGCCAAATAGCATAAAAATTGCTCCCTAGTTTGTGAGACAAGCTCAAATAATTTTCCCCGTTTTTGCCACATTTTCCTCTGTTTCTTCGCTTCTATTAGTCTTCCTCGATAAATGTGCTATCTAACACTAAAATAATTTTTCAAATTGGACCAGATTAGTTCCTGAGATTAATGTGTTCAAACAAACTCTTCAGCTTTATAATATTAGTATAGATAATATTAGTACAGAATGGGTAATTGAGTCTTTCCTCTAACTACTGCTTACATTACAAAGCCCTATAATGTTACATTCTTCATCACAGCGGGCAGCAATTTATCCGGCAACCGGTTGTCGCGGCCGATGCAGCGCAAGTTGGTGACGCTGCTGCAATGCGCCGTCACCGATGAGGAGGGCAGGGGCAGAGCGGCGCGTGCAGCCAGATCCCTGGGCGAGAGGACTGTCACTGAATTGATACTGCAACACCAGGTAACTAGGAGGGAGTCTTAAGGCCTGTATTCAGGTTGATTAGTGATAAGTGCAGATAATTAGTAATCATGAGAAAGTATGTGTGGACTATGGACAGCGACTGTTTAGTGCAAGTACTTTATTTTCTCCTAATCAGTAATAATTTACACTAATCACCTGCACACGCTCTAATGAATGTGCAGGTGATTAGTATTTGAGGATGTGGAGTGTAGGTGTATAGTGCAAGTAGTGTCCAATTCTTGTTTAGTGGCTCTATTTGGTAAATTCAGTTGTACTCGTAGCTGTCAACCAGTGAGTATGGACAGACATCGAGAAGCTTGCAATTAAATAAGTACTCAAAGAAGTATTAAACGCGGTGCTATACGTTAAAGTGCCGCATCTTGGGCTCCCTTTATTTTGTAGGTAGCGAGCGGCTCTACAGTTGTAAAGGCATTTATGTTTAAAATACCTACGCCTGCACAAATTTATAGGTAATGTCTTCGGTCCACATTGCCATTTTTGCAAAACAACACGAGCGTCCGACACTAGCTTAACACTAAACAAACACTGCCTGTCCACACGTGTTTAGTGTCAGGCACGCTGCGAGTGAGGGGTAAGGAACGCGGGACGTGACTACTCGCACTTGCACTCGCAAAAAATAGAACACGCTTCTAATCACTTTACTAGGCAGCCAACTAATCATTGCACAAATAGTCGCTGTCTACACTTTCTTCAAATATCTAATCACCTGCACTTATCACTAATCAATGTGAATACTGGCCATTAAGCAACTGATAAGTACAAGTCTATTATTTTCTCCTAATCACTAAGCACCGGCACTAATCTTCTACACTCACACTAATCAAAGTGAATACAGGCCTTTAAGTACGGTATCACAGATTCAACTAGAGTTGGTCTCAGCCGAAGACCAAATCTAGTTAAATCTCATTAAATGTCACTTAGTCCGCATTACTGAGATGATACTGCAGCACCAGGTAACTAAGAGTGAGTTATAAGTATCACCTGAGATTTTTTTTTTTCTTATGAAATAAGGGGGCAAACGAGCAAACGGGTCACCTGATGGAAAGCAATTTCCGTCGCCCATGGACACTCGCAGCATCAGAAGAGCTGCAGGTGCGTTGCCGGCCTTTTAAGAGGGAATAGGATAATAGGGGAGGGTAGGGATGGGAAGGGAAGGGAAAAGGGGAGGATAAAAGGGGAGGATAGGGAAGGGAATTGGGCCTCCGGTAAACTCACTCACTCGCCGAAACACAGCGCAAGCACTGTTTCACGCCGGTTTTCTGTGAGAACGTGGTATTTCTCCGGTCGAGCCGGCCCATTCGTGCCGAAGCATGGCTCTCCCACGTACGATTTAACTACATTTGGTCTCAGCCAAATACCGGCTCTTCACATGGGCAAGCGCGTTGGCGAGTGCGCTGGCCCAGCCACTGGCCCAATGTGTAGAACGGGCGTTGGCGCATTGGCAGTAGGTATTTAGACGCTGGCCGGCGCGCTTGCGAGCTAAAAGCGCGGCGTCGCGTCGGAAATATCAACACCTGATCATATCGAAACCGGTTGTGTGAAACATAATAATTGTAATAAAATATATACATATTATAAAACACAGTCGCTTTTTTTTCCCTCATGTCTCTTTGTTTAATCTTTAAAACTACGCAACGGATTTTGATGCGGTTTTCTTTAATAGATAGAGTGATTCAAGAGAAAGGTTTTTAAGTATAATAACATTCGTTAAATAGTGGAGAAATACTGTTATTGTTGGGGTTTCCAATGTGATGTCGTCAATAGTTACATATTTTCCGCTTACATTGCAAACGCAGGTTGAACCCTACGAGATTTATCAAAATAATGTACCAAGTATAATGAAAAGGTCTACAGAAAATTCCGCGATGGTATAATTTGTCTATCTCTTATGGATATCCCAGAACAACAGTTTTTTGTCATTTACTTTTAACGACAAATAATGGCTAATTTTCGAAACGATTTTAACAAAAACGGCATTAATCCTTATTCAATTAAACACTGTAAATACATTGTTGATTTAATATAGATTTATATGGCCCTTTACAGCCTACTATTTAATAATGGTCGCCCTTAATTCTTTCAGTAAAACTCGATTGACTTATGGTACATTGTCATACTTTTTGAACATAATTGAAGACCAGAGTGGATGAACCACAAAACTAATATTTTAAATTATACGGACAATTACTCATTTTTTTCCATTATAGTTTGAATAAACCTTGTAACTTATCTACTTTATTATCTGGCTAATATAATTGGCTACACATAAAATCCACAATTTAATTTCAAATCATTTTTTCGGCCCTAAAGCCCTAAAGCAAAAAACGGCAATTTTTTAACTGTTAGTTTCTCGGTTCTTCCACTGAAGTCTTCAATTAGTAAATCTTAATTCACCTACCACGATCTTATAGTAGAGGAGGGGATGGTGCTATTTTTGTAGTCACTCGAGCGTCATGGAGACCTAGTAGGTTTTGTATGTACCATCGGGGAAATTGATTCCTAGGCAGTTGACAGACCGACGTCATTTGGTCGGATCATGTCAATTCAATGTAAAGGCTGTCACAGACAGATCAGGTAATGTAAAGATGTATATTATAGCACGATACATCTCGATACGGCCTCCTGACGATTTCTATCGATCTCGATAGAAATCCTCAGGAGATCACACACAACAGCTATAATGTATATTTTTACATTATAGCTGTTGTGTGTGATCTCCTGAGATTTAATATAAATATTTTAGACAATAATTCGACCACTTTTAGATTTACTTCTTTGTTAAAATCATATAATTAGACATACTTGTTTTTTTAAAACCCACAAGGATCAGTGGCAACTCTGCTACATGCATTAATAATATTTTTACCAATTTAGACCCCTTAAATAAAGAAGTGATAAACATACTAAGCTCTGATCACTGTGGACAGATAAAAATTTCAAAAAAGTATGTAAAAACAAACATACTTATATCCCAATTAATGATAAACGTATTGAGAAGTTTAGGGGTGAAATTATATCTAAGATTGGAAATTTAGAATATCATAGTAGCCCAGATATGACATTTGGTAAATTTTTCAAATTAATTAAAAACAATTTTGATACCACCTTCACCTTTTGTTAATTTAGTTTATGGGCTACACCAGGTATTATGAAAAGCAGTTTAAAATTGTATGATCTTTATAATGAGAGAACTGTAAATCAAATTGAACACTTTAAAAACTATGTAAGATTATATTCTAAAATATTTAAGCAAGTTTGTAGGGCTGCAAAATCTATTCAAATTAGAAATAAAATTAAGAATTCAAAAATATTTTCAATACTTTATGTAAAGACAACATGGCAAATAATAGCAAGTGAAACTGGAAGAGTCGCCAGGCACAACTCAGATTTTAAATTAAATATAGATAACAAAAATATAACTTCCGACAATGATGTTGCGACTGCTTTTGAGAAATTTTTTGCTGACATTCCAGTTTCGATTACAAGAAACTTAAAGGACTCACCTGATGATGCTCTATTGTTACTTAAAGAAAATGTAAATGAATGTGATATCGATTTTAGATTTAAAGAAGTAGGTCCTCAAGACATTATAAAAACTTTTAATTTATTAAATATTAAGAACACTACCAACTTGTGGGGCCTATCAATAAAAGTTATTAAATCTATAATCGATGTTATCGCGCCCTACTTAGCGACTATTTTTAATGATTGTATAAAAAGTGGCATATTTCCTGATCTAATGAAACACAGTAAAGTTTTACCTCTTTTTAAATCTGGTAGTAAGTCGGACCCATCTAATTTCCGACCTATATCTATCTCACCCACATTGAGTAAAATTTGTGAAAAGATAATACTGAATCAATTAATAACGCACTTTAATATTAATAATATTTTACATAATAAACAATTTGGATTTACAAAGGGACGGTCTACTACAGACGCAGGCGTTGAATTGATCAGTAGTATTTTTAATGCCTGGGAGACGTCGCAGGATGCTCTAAGAGTTTTTTGCGATCTCTCAAAGGCTTTTGACTGCGTGCAACACAAAACATTGGTCAGGAAACTCTGTCACTGAAGTCACGGAAGACATGTAATAGGCCCTCGCGTCTCCGTTCTGCGCGAAAGTAGGAACACGGTCGGGTTTTAGTGGGTACAGCTGCGGCCACTTACAAAAAAAAAAAAAAAAAAAAAGGAAACTCTGTCACTACGGCATAAAAGCCACAGCACTCGCCCTCCTAAAATCGTACTTGTTTTTTAAAATTGAAATGGGGGTCCCACAGGGGTCTATTTTAGGACCCTTCCTATTTCTTATTTATATAAATGACCTGCCATTCTTAATCAAAGATAAACATGGGATAGTATTATTTGCTGATGATACATCGCTTACATTCATGTTATGCATGCGTGTTATGACGAAGTAAATAATGCTCTCTCAAAGATTGTACATTGGTTCAGCGTTAATAATATTTTACTCAATAGTAAAAAAACCAAATGTATTAAATAGTACATGATAGTACACCGTGGGAACAAGGTCGCCCCCTGCAGAGCTGTTTCTGTATATTATTTTATTGTAATATTGTACACTGGTTGTATTTAGTTTTTTTATTTCTTATTTAGTCATAATGACATTGTAATTTTCCATATTTTTGGTAAAAGATGGCCCCGTGCGAGTTTCTTACGCCGGTTCTTCTCGCCGGGTTAGTTCCCGAACCGGTGGTAGGCCCCAGTAGCAACAACGTTCGGAAAACGTTTGAAAAAACTTATTCTGAATAAAAAATTTTGACTTTGACATCTTCGTATCTTAAGATACAGAGCTATATGAAGATATACATTTACATTTTGATACATCTCAATACATTTCCGTGTAAAATATACATCTTTTCTCTTCATAGGATGTTCAAAAATTTCTGTGATTATATTATTATGTACTATAGCGACCCGCCCCGGCGTCGCACGTTTATAAAATATATATAGCCACTGAAAAAATGATTAAAATCGATAACCTATGATCCTTCACGTGGTCTACTTCTTATCTGTGCCAAACAACATAAAAATTGCTCCAGTGCTCAATTGTCGGGCTAAAAAGTATTTAAAAATAGTTTTACTTTTAATAATAGTGGTAATAGATCATAAACACTTTCGATTCAAATGTATGCAGAGTTTGTTATATTTAATTGTGCATTCCATAAAAGGAAAAACAATCATCACAACATAAACATAAATATAATAGCAAGTAACTCGAAGGGTCTATAGTATTACGATTAATGACATTAAAAATAAGGACTCCTGTATAACACCTCAGCAGCTGAAATGTGCGTCAAGCGGGGCGGCTACCATTGAAATGTAGGGAAAGATACATTACATTACCTGTTGTGTGTGTGATAAATTAATATAATGTAAAGATATACATCCCGGGATGTAATGTACATTAATATACATTACCTGCTCTGTCTGTGACAGCCTTAAATTGTGAGTTTGACGTAACGCGACCAAACAACGTAGGCCTTCCATCTGCCTAGGAATCAACTTCTCTGATAGTACTAATGTACTATTACCTAATAGTAAAGCCGATAAAAAAATAATAAGAGCGTTTTTTTATTTTAGCGGTGGGTGCAGAAATTGCAGCCATTTTAAAGTTTTCAAAAAGAAAATATTTTCAGAAAATTGCTTATTTAGGTAAATTATAAATATATTTTAGATAATAAGGACTCAATCATTTAGTTCAGAGCAAAATATCTGCGAAGCTTAGTTAAGAAAATATGAAGCTTAATTTTTTTATATTTTAAAATGTCCCTACAGGCTTACCTAACCTTTGAATCGTCAGTGCTTTATATGGAAGCTTCTTTGGGGTATACTACACTATAAGATAGGGGCTTAATCTGACAGATCCGATGACCTTTAAATATTAAAAAAAAAAAATTACCCACCACGCGAGAAATCTGATTCCTATACCATAATAACTAGACACATGTCGGAAGCCTATGCAAGCTTAATATGACACGTTCGAGCTACTCCCGAAATCCCCTCTTCCCCTCCCCAACTATTATATAAATTAGGTACGGAACACTAAAACATCATTATTATTCCTGTCCAGAACCCTCAACAACTGAGCGCGAACCTTTGGGCGGCAGTGCGCGCGCGCGGCTGTCAGTTCCTCGGCCCAGCTATGCAGGAGGAGGTCTTGAAGTTGGTCCTTCTGGCGTTAGAAGACGGCTCCGCTCTGTCGAGAAAGGTATTATAAATTAATAGCATTACGACTTGCAGATTCTGCGAGGATAAGGACGAGACACCCATGCACCTCCTTGATTGTCTAACTCTACTACAGAGCAGAAACTCTTCTACTCTACTAAAAGAGGAAATTCGTGGCACCAATCCCAACCACATCTCTAGTCAATTCACTTGGGATGGTGTCTCTAATAGGAAGGAGTCACAATATAAATTAAGAAATTATAAAACCTTCTATTTACCAGCAGTGAGCCAATGATCACGAATTATAGCTAAGAACATACATAATATTTCCAAGCAGTTTAAAAATAATAATTATGTTGATGTGGATCATTGTAATTTTTTTCTTCAACAGGTGTTAGTGATGTTTGTCGTCCAAAGATTAGAGCCTCATTTTCCACAGGCTTCTAAGACTAGTATAGGCCATGTGGTCCAGCTTTTGTACAGAGCTTCTTGTTTTAAGGTAATTATAATACTAACGGAAATTGTGTAATATATAGTTGAAGAATTGGTTTTTAAACCATGCAAAGCCTCCTTCACCATGGCCATGATAGAAATAAAAGTGCATTTGATGAACCCAGAATAATATTTTATCTATAATAATACTTGCATAATTCATACGTCTACTCAAATAATGATGTGACTACTTGTTTATTTAATCAGAATGTATAATTGTACAACAATAACAACAGAATGTATTATTTGTAGGTATCAAAGCGGGAATGCGACTCGTCGTTGATGCAACTGAAGGAGGAGTTTCGTACGTACGAGTCTTTGAGGCGAGAACACGACGCTCAGATAGTCCAAATCGCCACAGAAGCGGGACTCAGAATAGCCCCCGATCAATGGAGCGCCCTACTCTACGGGGACACTGCACACAAAAGCCACATGCAGAGCATAATAGATAAACTCCAAACCCCTCAATCTTTTGCGCAGTCGGTTCAGGAGCTATTCATAGCGCTGCAGAGAACGGGTGACCCGGCTCAGCTGATCGCAATGAGTATGCACCTAGACAGACTCGCCAATATCGATGCTAGTCCCGGTTGGTGTTTTTTTTTAAATTATAAATGTGAAAGTGTGTATGTCTGTCTGTCTCTCGTCATGTCCCTCTTCACGCCCTAATCGCTGAACCGATATCTGCTGAAATTTGGTATGCAGATAATTTGAGTCCCGGGAAAGGACATAGGATACTTTTTATGCCGGACAGATGTACGGTTCCCGCGCGAAAATTGGAGTTGCGCACCCTTAAAATCACTTGCCTTTTGATTTGATGTAGTTAGCATATTGTGAAAACTGTTTTATTTCGCAATATTTGTAAGTTCAAAATCAATTCAGTCGTATTTAAAGTATAAAGTAACAAACAGACAACTTTCACATTTTATAATATATTTTACCTTCATTTTTCTTTGCCTTTTGGTGAATTTGACTAAGTATTTTTTTTCACATTATAGACGCAGAGAGTCCAACGTGGCAACAACTGGCGGAAATCATAAACTCGATCAAGGAAGTGGTGTCAGGTCTAGTGCATTATCTACAGCAGGCGAACTGTCGTGACACCAATCACAATCAGAAACACGTACAAGACAGAACTTTGGAGCCGTCGACAAGTAAGACAATATAGTAAATTTTAGGACCGCGGTCCGCACTGCGAATTTTAACTGCGCGGATTTTTTTCAAGTCAAGTCTGTAACACATTGAATCTTTTAGGAGTATCCGCTATGCTCATGCAAAAAATATATGAATAAATTCGTGAGAATAAATATCGCGCGGCCAAATTCGCAGTGTGGATGGGTCCTTAAAGTGAAGCCACGCATTATTTAAAGATCGCTAGACGAAGCTGGAGGGGACGATCTACCGACTCACGCACTAAGAAATTGAATCGTAGGCAGATAGAGGACCTACTTAATTCGTTCGGGCTATTTCAAGGCAGCAGTTACTAGATTAGTTAGTATAGTTCCCACATAATGTATATTATCAGTGTTTTTTTAACCTGTTGTCACCTGGTCCGGACCAGGGACAATATAAAGGAAAGAGAAGAGATAAAAAAAGAGAATTTAACGCGGGTAGGAAGCCTAGTCTCAGTCTATTTCGTAGTCTTTGGAAGTCACGGGTCACACTACACTTATCTGGGTCAGACAGCGACTTGCGGGACTCCAGCTCCTCAGGTCTCCGTTGACCTTGAGACAGGCGCAGTGTCGATCGCCAGATGTTCGGGACCCCGTCGGTGGCAGCTAGTTCAGTGTGTGGTAGGTGCGTCAATCAGACGGCATGAGCAGCGCGTGGTCGACTCCAGGCGGAGCAAGGTGGTTTCTCCAAACGGAGCAGTCGTCCAACCGGGACGGCAAAGTAGTGCGGTCCAGAGGGAGCACAGCAAAGTAATGTGGTCCGGACGGAGCACAGCGGTCCAGACGGAGCAGCAGTAGCAGCCGGGATAGAGCTGAGCAGAGTTGTGCGGGACAGAGCAGGGCAAAGTAGTCCGGGACAGAGCACCCCTGGAATGTTCCGATCAAGAGTCTTTGGAGAAGTGTTCACGCTGTTGATGACCCCCGCAAGCACGTGTTCTCCACCCGAAGACTTCAAGCACGTGGTTGCGGAGTCCATCACAAACATTAATTTCACAAAATACTAGCAAATTTTAGAAAAAACTTTAAAGTACGTACGACAACAAAAGGTTAAAGAACTTTTGACAGTGACAGCCATAACTAGGTCATGGTCAATTTTCTTATGACAAATAAAAAGATAAAAATATTATGACCACGGTAAAAGAGCTTAATTTGTTAATATTTCAAATAAAATGTACTTTTACAAGGTTTAAGAGTTGAACTGATTACAAAAAAAGTTGAAACAAAGAAAGTTGACGAACACGTGGTCTGTCACCAAAAGAGATTTTACAATTTTGACAAAATACATAATGTTTTTTCGCCACACAATTAAATCGAAATACAGGAAAAAGCAGGATTACAAAAATAAAGAAATTAAAAGACAAATACCTTGGACAATTCCACAAACACACATAACACTCACTCACCGATAACGGGGACCTTTTAAAAGGGAATAAAAAGGATTATGTACCGGGCTGGAGGGTTTTTATACCCTCGAGCCGGTTTACTTTTTAAAGTTGACAGTGTTACTGTCAAAGAGCAAAGGTGGAAGGACATTTTTTTATTAAAGTTATAAAAAAATATATCTTTAGATATTTAAAAAAACAATACCTTTGAATTTATCAAGAAATAGTTTAATAAAAAGGAAAATATCTGATAAAAATATCAGATATCTAAGCAGAGAATTAATCAGTCTACAACATTTGCTAATAAACGATCGCAATCGATTAGACGTAAAGGTAACAAAGACGCCTAATAGATGTCGCTATGTGACATATCCATGTCGCTATGCGACACTGTGGGTCGCATAAAAAGAATATAATTAAGGGTATAGGGTATATTAAACTTACAAAGGGTCGTGAATTAATATTTTTAATATTTTAATAACGGGGGGTCGCATCATGAAAAGGTTGAAAAACATTGATATATATAAATCAATGTGCTTAAAATAATGTTAAAGAGACCTAAAATCAAACACTGCGCCAGTCTCTAACATTTTATTTTTTGTGATCTTAAATTACCGCGCGTCTTATACAGTATACACTGCACCATTTTGGCCTTTTGACAAACTTAAACTTCTGGAAGCCTGAAACTAATTGAGTCAATTTATTTCAAGCAGGTCAGCCGTCCCCACAGAATGCAGCCATGACTCCAACGCACGCGAGATACAAGACGATGTGCAGGTAATTATAATTTTGAGATCCTTAAGGCTGCTACACACTGCGACATTTATCAGCGATGCAGTCGCGATGCAGCATCGATGCAGTCGCAAATGGTCCACCTTTACCCACTTGCACTTCTTTAAGCATCGATACAGTCGCGATGCAGAAGCAAAATCAATGCAAAAATCTGTTCATTGCTGGTGTCGCGATGGTGTCGCGCGTGTGTATCGATGCTAACGCGCAACTGTATCTTATATCTTAAACGAGCAATTCTTGTATCAACGATTGTCATGAAATTTAGTATATAGGGGGTTTGGGGGGCGATAAATCGATCTAGGTAGGAATAATTTTTAGAAAACGTCATTTTATTCGCGTTTTATCTAATAGCGAGCAAAGCTCGGTCAAACAGCTAGTGGATAATAACGCGCGACAGCATGGATGCAAAAATTGCTGGTTTTGCGATGCGGTCGCGCGTTTGAAGACGCACATCGCTGTTAAAGGTCACAGTGTGTGAGGATCCTTACTAATATTATAAAATGTGTTTTTCTTTCTGTCTACCTGTTACACGTGTTCACGTTTAAACCGCTACAACTATTTAAATTAAATTTGGAGAATGGAGATACTTGAAGACGCGAGAAATGGTCATTGGATAGTTTTGTTGCGGAAAAATGTACAGTTCACGCGCGATAAACTGATTTCAGCACAATAACTTAAAAGCTTGCCATTGGTTGCATAATTTCTTCAAAAACATAAGTTTGTTTGAAATTATTTGCTATATTTTTCATTACATTTTCGTTGTGTCGTTTAGTTTTATTTGTGTTATTCCGTATTTGCGATTTCTTTGAAATAACCTATGTAAAATGTACCTACAATTGCTTACAGATATGTAACAACAATATTGTATAACATTATTCACATTTTACTCCTAGTAGATCTTCTAGAGAGGTCTCATCTAAATTTAAAATTGCGTATTGTGTTTTTAAAGCTTTGCGATTTATTTTTATTTTTAGTTGCTAGAATATTTTGAATTCTAATAAATAATATCGATTTATACTCAATATTTTTAAAAGATGCTCGCATTTGTTTCTTCAAAAAATAACAACAAAAAAAGTATAAAAAATACAAAATTGTGCAAAAAGGCGGTCTTACTGCTTTTGACGTGGGAGAGCCATGCTTCGGCACGAATGGGCCGGCTCGACCAGATAAATACCACGTCCTCACAGAAAACCGGCGTGAAACAGCGCTTCCGCTGTGTTTCGCCGAGTAAGTGAGTTTACCGGAGGCCCAATCCCCTACCCTTTTCCTTTCCCTACCCTCCCCTATTCCCTTCCGTACCCTCCCCTATTCCCTTCCCTACCCTCCCCTATTACCCCTTAGAAGGCCAGCAACGCACCTGCAGCTCTTCTGATGCTGCGAGTGTCCATGGTCGACGGAAGTTGATTTCCATCAGGTGACCCGTTTGCTCGCTTGCCCCCTTATTTCATAAAAAAAATGCAGTTTCTTCCAGACAACCGAATATAGTGGTATAGTATGTAAAGGTATGGTTACCGTGTGAAATTATATCTCAAATAATAATTTTGCATTGTTTTACGGCTGTCGGAATCTTGGATGTCTGTCTTGTCTTTTATGTTCAGCGAAAGATTTATTTTTGATTATTTTCAATAAAATCTTAGTTTTTATAATCGTACGGCTACGGCGGCAGTACGGCTGTCTGTCTATTCCCTATCTGACTTGCGAATTGCAATGTTTATTTCTTAAATCTTGAATGCTTATCTTTGCAATCGCGATGGTCCAAAATAAAAAGAAGAATCCTACTAGTATTATAAATTGCGTATGGGTGTCTGTCGGTCCGTCCGTCTGTCTGTCTGTTACCTCTTCACGCTCAAACCGCTGAGCCGATTTTGTTGAAATTTGACATGGAGATACTTTGAGTCCCGGGAAAGGACATAGGATAGTTTTTGTGTGGACACAGGATTGTGAATGCACGGTTCCCGTGATAATCATTATCCCGGATAAACGAATTTTGGCGCAACGCAGTAGTCTTCCAGTTTAATATATAAAATCTTATGTGAAGATTTGATACGTACTGAACCCAAGTGTTTTTTTTTATTATTACTTTGAAAATGCTGAAAATGCTAGCAAATGACTTATTCTGTGCATAACTGTCACTTAAGTATTACTTACATACTTTTGTTAATAACATAGTATTAAATATGTTTATCCCCTTATTTTTCTTTTGTGTAAAGATAGCAGTTATATTTTTGTTTATATTTGAGTAAGGCGTCACCACATTTAGTTTCAATGCCTATCGACTTTCTTATTTTTTTCTGCTTATTTGCGAATTCACATCTACATAATCTTATGTATGTTATGATAAGCTAAATTGTTTATATTACTATTGTTTGCTGTTAAATGTTATTTTGTTAGCGCTTACTATTTACTTTACCTTTTTAATACAATTATTTTAGTTAAAAAACTTATCCTATGTTGATGTCTTTGTATGACACTTAATGGATTGAGAAAACATTATTTGGTCTCGCTGTAAATATATTCTGTGGTACAACTAGCGCCACAGTCCTGCATCGCGCTATCGAAGTTTTCTTAATGTGTCGGTATATGTACAGCTGAAATTAATATATTATGTCTTTGGCTTCATCGACCATTACACCTCGGTCGGTCAGAAGAACTTATTTTGTAGCCTCCACCATATTCCTAGGCTACCTATATATTTATAGGTTACAATTAACGAACCATTCTGCTTTAGGTACCGGGGTACCAACAACAGTGGACAGGAGGTAACGAATGGCAACTTCCAATACATGCCAGGTATATCAATGCCGATGCCACCGGCGATGCCACAGCCGATGATGCCACAGATGTACCCCGCCATGCCATATCCGCCCGCGCCACATATCGACAACTTCAATGTGCCGAATGTGCCACGTGAGTATTTTTTATATTCGAAATTTTTAATGAAAGATAATATACAGACGAATTGCAAAATACGCTTCATTAGGTACATACTATTGACTAGGGCCCGGATTTATATGTAAATACCATCGACATAAGAAGCTATATGGACACGAAATGACCACGAATAACGCCTGCTTTCAAAATTTGTAAATAAAATATAAATCCGGGCCCTACTAATGACATACCGTGATAACAAACGGAAACTTCCAATACATCCCAGGGGCCGTATCACAACAAATTTTTTTGAGACTCAAACAATCGTACGAGAATGCCGCGTCTCCCTATAACAAACGTGAAATGACGTTGTTAAAGTAGGACGCGGCATTCTCGTTGAGTCTCAAAACAATTTCGTAGTAAGCCTACTGGTCCAATACAATATCATACAATATGTAATAGGCTTTTTCTTATTGGTAATTAAAAGAACTCTCAAAAATCGGCGAAAGAATAACTCTGATATCCTAAAAACTCTCCAAGATATAACAATTCGAAAATCACATAAAATAAACCTTCCCAAAACCTCCATACAAAATGTTAGCACGCTAATGACGTACACGTTTCTAGTTTGTAGTCATTGCGGAAAAACTTTTATAGCCATGTTAAATGATGCGTTTGTGAAAGTAATTTTATAAGATAATTTGTTATAAATTTCATAATTCATCGAATGGTATACAAATATATTTTTCAATTTTTATTTAAAAAAATCGACTTTACCATCCAACTTGGAAGACTCATAAGTCATAACAAAAAAATACAAAAGTTATGAAGCTGAAATTTTGGAAATGCTTATTTTTTACCGTTATATCTTTATTCTATTTTAAAAAATCTGCTAATCTTTGACCTTGGGAACATCCCTAATGTCGCTAATAGCACAAGAAAATTATGTTGGCGTTAATGACATACCATAGTAAAGGTACAAGTTGGAAGCAGGCTACATGAAGTTGCAGCAGACGACGTGTCGTCGCTATACTGTTTCTATGAAAGTGTCGCTAGCTTCGTGTCGCAAGCTGCGCAGGGTGTTTCATAGAAATACATAGAAACCAGTAGTGTCGCGACGACACGTCGTCTGCTGTAACTTCATGTAGTCGGCTTCCAACTTGTACCTTAAGAGGATTCCACACCGCCATTTTTTCCATACAAACGTTGTCCCCTGTTTCCTCCCTGGATAATGCTAGTAGAGTTATAATTTTTTTCCTGAATATCTACGGCCACTAATACAATGTCCCTATGTTTTCTTTTTTTTCATAATTTAATTATTAAATAAGATATGAACGTTCAAAAACCCAAAAAAATGGCCAGATTTTCCACTGTGTTCAAACGTCCAGAAAACAGATTTGGATAGATTATACAAAAAAAGCAAAACATAGGAACACAGCTTAAGCCTTTTTTTAATCTTTAATGAAAAAAGTACTTAAATCGGTTAAGTTTTGGAGAAGGAATCAGGGGACAACGAATCGTTGATTTTCTGGATTTTCTGCAGTTGTCTCTATCGCGTTCTGCGGTATAGGCTTGAGGTAAGGGAGACAGCTATAGATATTACACGTACTTTTTTTCATTTCTCTAGCCGCTGTGGTATCCTCTTAATGACATGAAATATACTTTATCGTGCACAATCACAGTTACAATAACCACACACATAATGGCAGTAATGTGTATTAATCAAAATGCATGACTGCCTCTTCATACTATACTATACTGCGATTAAACTAAAAAAAGTGTGGTTTTGGTTAAATTTATGTTCGGTTTTGTTTCATTTCCAGCGCTCCGCCAGTACCCCGCTCAAGGTTTCCCGCAGGAACCGTACAGCGAGTTCCCGCCAGACAACAGAACAGACTGTATCCAGAACGCGTGAGTGTAAAATTGTTTTACATACTAACTGTAGTTTTTTAGGGTTCCGTACCCAAATGGTAAAAACGGGACCCTATTACTAAGACTTCGATGTCTCTCCAGGCTGTAACTCAAGAACGGTAAAAGCTGGAGAGTTGAAAATTTCACAGATTATGTATTTTTGTTGCCGCTATAACAACAAATATTAAAAACAAAATAAAATTAATATTTTAGGGGAGCCCAATCCCCATACAAGAAACGTGATGTTTTGGCCTTTTTTATTCTATATCAATAATGGCAACAGAATGAACTTGAATTTTTCTCAAAATCCTTAGTTATATTTGTACTTTAATATTTAATAATAATTAAAAATTTAATATTAAAGGGCATTTTTTGCTTGGCATCAATAATGGCACTAGGTACACTTGAAATTTTCACAAAATCCTCAATTATATGTGTCCTTTAATAATAAAATTAAATTAAAATGTAAGGGGGGGCTCGCTTACAAAAACACAATTTTTGGCCTCTTTTGTCTCTATAATGGTACGGAACCCTTCGTGCGCAAGTTCGACTCGTACTTGGCCGATTATTCTTTCTAAGAAAGTACTTGTTTCAGTAGTAACAACAGTTGGTTTCAGCGAATGCATACGCTTTTGTTTTTAGTGTTTGTTATCCATCAAAGGCACACGATGATCATGGGTGCGTGTACTATTGAGACTTTATTGTGAATGTAGTTGAAACCTTGGGTCCGTGGGGCCCCAGCGCAAAGGTTATGTTTAAAGATTGTCCTGTTTAAAGACTGGTCGACAGATGAAATGACCCCAGGGCGGGCGCTTACCTCGGCCAGCGTATTAGTTTAGCCATACAACGAGGTAATGCTGCCAGTGTAATTAGCACTTTGCCCGCAACCTCCGACCTAGACTTATTTTTTTACTTATAATAATATACTGGTGTTTATTAAAAGTAATTTTGTATTTTTATTTTTTATAGTAAACATTTTAGAATGTAGTGAGTTGTAGTTGTGTAAGTAGACGACATCGGCTTTTATACAAAGAGCGATTCATAGCTTCTTTTCATTTTTACGTTTTCTTACTTTTGCTGTAATGTATGATTTTGTTCCAGAAACTTCCCATCATCGAACGTCGTCCACAATGCACCGCCGATGAATCAGAACGGCCTCATAGTGCCCATACCGGAGCGGCCTTACTACGGGCGCTTCAACGATATGTCCCTGCCCGAGGACAATATGAAGTACCCTAGGCCAGAGTTCGTGGGTCCCGTGTACCCGGTACCCAGGTACCCGGCCCAGGAGGCCATATCCCCCATGCCGAACATGTTCATGCCGGTGCAACACGAAGCGCCGAGAAACGTTAGCCCGTATAATTTTGATGATTGTAAGTATATAACTTAACCCGGCGAGGATGTGGCAGGGTATTTTACACCCTGCGCATCACTAAAACGCGTGTAGTTTTTTTTATGTCGCGCTTAGCAACAACGGGACTTTCAGTAGCTGCAGACAAGGGAGTGCGGAGGGTGTTAGTGGCGATATCCTAGTGTTGCGCGTACCTGCGCGGGAGTTATAGGCTTGCTAACCTACTTCGGGTAAATTTTACCCTGCCACATAGCTGGTGTATGTGTTTTTAATTTTTTTTATGTGTTTTATTTCGCTTTTAAATATTAATATCACTTTGTCTTTTGTAGTTTTCCTTCAAAATGAGTGACGAACGTTTTGAATTTATGATAAATGAAGTTCTAAACGATTTTTTCGAGAAGTCCAACTCTAAAGTTGGGTCTGAACCCTCAACTTCAGCATCAATAAATATTCCTGAAAGAGCTGTCAGACGTTTTGATAGTCCCTATAAGAAATATTAGAAGACTAAACATGGTTGTAAGCACTGTAAAAAGCCATGTTGTAAGGAACACGCAATATTTTTGGCTTTAATTGTGCACAATGTTCTAGAACAAAAAAACTTAAAACGTAAGTATAAGTAAAGAAGACCTCATTACTTATACTTACGTGAAACGTGATAGTATCTAAAAAATAAGAAGTTACTTTAAGTTTTCTTCTGGTTTTCGAAGTTAGTAATTTTGTTGATTGTTAAATCTATATTTTTTGTTTTCGGTAAAATTAATAAGTATACATACAAATATACAATATATTTTTTATATAAATCTATACTATAAATGCTATACTTATATAAAAGCCATACTAAAAATGAATAAAATAGTAAATAGTAAATACTAGTCCATTATTATTACAAGTCCTTTAGGTACTTAGCACGGGGCCAGACTGACGTGGTGTGAAGCGTCCATAGATATATTATATAATACAGCTATAATTTACATCACAGTATGAATTATTACATAAGGGTATAATTTACCCTGCCACATTCTTCGCGTAACTTTTTTTCACCACATTCTCGCCGGGTTAAATATTCGAATGGAAGTGTATAAAATCTTAGTTCAGAAAGTATAGTACTGACTTTTTTATTTCACAAAATATGTATTTACTTTTGCAACTGTTAAAACAAATACTAAATTATAAATTACTTATAATGAAAATACTAATTTAAAGAGACTTCGAAACGTAATAAACGGAACGATGAGTGTCAGAGTCTCACTTGGCCGTTATTTTTTTTTATAATAATGACTTATTTTGTTTGCAGTGCCATGCAGTGGTTTTCCGGCGGCACCGTGCGAGAGGCGCATGGACCCGACGTGGGCTCCTGCTAATAATGTAACTTTTCTATTGTCACTTCTATAGACAAAACTCTGAGACCAGACACGAACTATGACATTTCATGCCAGTACTCGATTTTACAATAATTTTATGCTACGTCAATGGACTTGCATTCATTGTTCGGTCCAGGCATCTTTATATGAAACTACAAAGTGCCATTCTTATCTAAAACATATAAAAATAAGTCGGGTTTTCCTTTCCGACGCTATAACTCCAGAACGCACGAACCGATTTCCACGGTTTTGCATTCGTTGGAAAGGTCTCGGGCTCCGTGAGTTCTTTAGAAAAAAATATATCAGAAAAACTTCAAGAGAAAAGCAGGAAAACAGGGAAAATAATTTTATAGCAAAATAACGTTTGCCGGGACAGCAGGTATTATATATAACTAGGTGACGCCCACAACTCTGTTGCGCAAAAATTCGTTTATCGCACGGGAACCGTACAATTTTTCCGGGATTAAAATTATCTTATGTGCTTTCCCGGGACTCATATACCAAATCTCAGCTAAATCGTTTCAGCGGTTTCGGCGTAAAGAGGTAACAGATAGACCAAGTGGGTCGCATTTATAGTATTAGTATGGATGTAAAACCACAGTATGAAAAAAATAGTTCTACATAGTCGTTGTAAATCTTCATATTCATTAAAGAAATTATTTAGCATGTATTAAAATAATACTACAATATGAAATATATATTCCAGGTATTTAATTTCGACGAAATTAGGAGCACCCTGCCGCCAGCGCCTAACTCAGATGAGGTAAGATTGTTGACAAGCTATTGAGCTTGTCCACACTATGCACTTTCATCTTCAATTTTCGTCATCTTCTTTCATTCAACTTTCATTTTGGCGCATTCAATAATTGTATGCGTCAACGAACGCAACGCCAACTTTGTCATTTTTGTTCTGTTGCAGTGTCTGTCTGATTATTGTAACATGTGCGACGAGAACATTTTACTGGGTGGAATATGTGCGACTTATTTGGTCATAAGAAATCCCACAAAAAAAAGAACGCGCATGCGTCGTGGGCATGACTCACGTGCGCTGTTGACTTCGCTATAACGCATGCCCTTCATGCACAAAAAAAGGCACAGTGTGGACAAAATGTAGGGTGTCTGTCAAAATGTTGTCAACCCTAGTGTCAAATCGATCAATTATCTATTTTCTAAGTAAGCTATAAAGGCATTTTAAATCCAGTAAGATTTTCATTTACATGTAGTCAACCGGAGTAATGAAATTGATGCCATGATCTTCTCTGGATTCATGGATTTCTGGTATAGGGGATGTAAACACATTTTTTTTTTATTTCAAATTAGTTTTTCTTCTCAATGATTTACAAATATGTGCTGCTGCTTTTTGAAGTAAATTTAATCTAAAAATCAATCTAGTTAAATAGAATACATAAATTAATTAGGGTTCTCGATATTCCATGGTTTCAAAAACCTGGTTTCAAAAACTGTTAATAAGAATTTTCCAATATTTTCCTATCTACTACTTGCCACTTGGCGGGTCTATGTGAAGATTTTTGATATTCCGTTTGCCACCAGGTGCCGCTGCTATGTTGCCTTAGGATCTATCGTGTCAACCCGCTGTCATATTATGTCACGATATAGCTGTCATAATTTCTATTTGACACGAAAGACCCCTACGGCTACATAGCTCAATCTAGTGGCAAATGAAATATTGAAAACCCTCCAAACAGCTGCCATATTATGTCACGTATAATGGTCACAACTCACAGCACACATATCAACTCGGAAAGGGATCGTTACCGTATCGGCTTCGCCTCGCCGTCAACCTAACGTGTGCACGTATTAACAAAGCGTATCAGTAGCGCCTGTACGTCAACTCGGCTACGGCTAGGCGACGCCTCGCTTACGGCTGGCCGACCGCTGTCCCCTTCCGAGGCGAGGCGATTACGTTACGATTCCACTTAGTGTGCGTTGCAGTAGGGAGTTTCATACAAACAATATTGAACGGCTCGAGGCGATACGGTGCCGGACCCCTTTCCGAGTTGATATGTGTGCTGTGACCTTATAACTGTAAGAAACGAAAAAAAAATTAAAACATAATAACACTTCGAACAGGTATATTTGGTGCCCGACCGGTGGACTGTCGGCGCAGACAGGCTCACCGCAGTCACAAATAGAGCGGATGATGTAAGGATCCTTTTTTATTTTTTTTCTTTCTCTTTCTCTCTCAATATATTATGTCTATCTCTACTTCTCTTCTCTTCAATTTATCCGTGCCGATTGTTTTTTCCACGTTTTCTACTTTATTATAAGAAATATGGCCTTATATTAATAATGTTGGAGGTGCCAAAAATAAATGGCGTGGTATGGACATTGGACATACTAAGATAAAAATACATAGTACCATACCATGAAAACTTTTATTATTCCATCACTTACCATTTGGACAATATACTGGAAAAAATATTAATAAGGAATCCCAGACTTAATAACGGGACTCTAAAAAATAATTCTTGTACTCGAAAAAAAAGGCATATTTTGTGGCCATTTCTTTTATTCTTCAATCTCCATAGCCTTAAAAAATGCGAAATAATTGTGAAAGTAACAGATTTCCTTCTGTCAATCTGTCACTTTGGTTGGAATGTTGTAACATGGTTTATTATTGCAATAAAATTACGTTTTTCATGCATATTCCAATTTGTTTCGTTATAGGAACTCGAAGAAGAATTGCAGGCGTTGGAGAGAAGAATCGACACAGAATTCAAAAGCGCTGATTAAGTAATGTATCTATTACTTAAAGTATAGAGTAATATATATTATATGTGTAAAGTACAGATAATGCTTATGAAATATTAAAAATAGTCAAGTAAGTTCCAAGCAAATGGGTACATGAAAATATTTACAAATGTGTTTTTTCATATAAGATTTATATATACCACTATTACTCAATATTACTTTGACGAAAGTTTGCAATATACACTTTTTTTAGGTTTATAATAATTTTAGAGTTGTCAATAATTTTGATTTTATTACATGCAAATCAAGCTATAAGGCATAGGATTTGTTTAATATTTTTCTCATTGACAACCCTAATGTTATTCCACAAAGGTTTTCAATATAAAATCTTGTTTAAATTAATGCATGAGATTTGGAATACTTTGGCGTATTATATTTTTTATTTAAGTTATTTTTTTGTATGTCGAATGTTAAATTTGTTAAAATTTGTTCTTTACTTGTTGTTTGAAATGCTATCTGTGAATAGACATTGACGAAATTATATTTGACACAATTAAATTAAAATCAATATGTTATATTTAGGACTGCATTTTACCAGGGGCCCAATTTTCGTATGGTGACGCTGTTTCGGTCGGGTATGAGAGTTGGGCCCTGGAGAGGGTAAATATTCACAGGATATTTGTGGACAGCTGCTAATGTATATGAGTTATGCAGAATAAGTCAGCTGTCCAACAAACAGTCTGACGAATAAAAGTAACACTCGAGCTGCGCGTCCTTTGCATCGAAATCGGACCGGTTAGAACGCCAGCATTCGTTGATAAGTATTTCCGCTCAGCGAGGCTAAAATGGTGGCATTTAGCAATTCCTCTCAATCAATTCAGCAAATGAATTGTCAAAACTGTCAAACTGACAAATGTCAAATTAGTACGATTTACTATAGATCGACAAGACTTTTTATGAACGTGAGCTGCACGTAAAGGAGAACTGTCAAAAATGACGTTTTTGTATGATAGCGGCCTTTATAGTTCCTTTTTTTGCCACGTTCATATAAAGCCTTGTCGATCGGTAGACATGAATTGCAAGCAGAGTGACCATTTTGCAATTTTAAGAAAATGAATCATATTACGATTCATATTATGATTCTACAAAGCGACCATTTTAGCCCCGCAGGACGTCATCCGTAGCGACCACGTGATTCTGGATCCGGAAGCTTCAGGTATTAAAATGAGCTTTATTACAAGCGATTAAAGTGAGTTTTCAATAAATCGGCATTTTGTGAGTACTGAATATGGACAGCGCGTTTTGAGCGCACGGCCCGATTCCGATGCAGGTTAATGCAGTCTTGTATTCTTCAGTATATTTAATGCAAAAGCTATGTGATAACGTGCTATTACAGAAAAACTAAAACACCAAGGTAACCTACAAATAGATATTAATGTGATATAATATAATATTTCTGCGACAGATTGTATAACAAATACAATTATAATGTAATATAAGAACTCTATCGGTTCCTAAGTGTGACGAAGACGCATCATTAATATATTCGAATACAATTTTTGCTAAAGATTTATAAGCACCGAAAATAATAAAATATTACAACATCGTTGGTCCATATTGCTGTCCTTGTCTTACACTTTGGAATAACCACTTGACAGAAAAGGACAGCCACGTGGATTAGCGTCTGAAATATTTTTTTTAATTAGGAAAAATATAAGTGTAATAAATACCCAACGGAAAGTCGGATTTCTAAATGACACTTTTAATAAGAATTTATTAAAGAATAATAAGAATTCGAGTAATTGGAATAACTTTCAAATCGTTTATTTAGTATTGCCGTCCATATCACACTCGGCTGTTATGAAAAACACTCAATAAAACTCGTGATTATTATATTTAAAGTAGTATTTTGTTAGCTGAAATATTTAAATATATGGTCTAAAGGCTCTTACATGGTCTCTTAAATCTTGCAACGGAAAGTTGGCTTACTTCGAATCGTGAATCATCTTGATTTTGCTGAGAAGTAGAACTGCTGTCAAAAAAATCTTAGAAACCGGACACTTTTGTGATATCGGGCGGCGAATCGAGGCACGAAACTTTATAAAACTTCGTTGTGTTGATTATAGCCATAAAGTTAATATACCTAGCGGAATAGAGCAACAATCTCGAGCTGTCAAACGAAACCGAAATTGGTTTCATCTGTGTGTAAAAATATGTGTACGTATACACTTACACAAGAATGATTGAACATTTCTATGAGATTAAATTGTCAACGTGCGGCACGTGCCGACTGAACGTCAAAAAAAGAGTGTAGCTGTCATGTATCACACGTCTCTTCTTACCACGCAGTATTACTGATAGTGACATCTATCTTGCTCAGCCCTTTGTTTCTCTTTTCCACTAGGTATATTAACTTTATGATTATAGCATAGACCATGTAAGGGCACCTACACATTTCTCTCAGAACTGTGCGATCATAAAGATTAGCTTATAAATATAGTTCAGTATTTAGTATAGATACGTTGTGAAGTGTGAAGCCTAATTCGACTCAGACTGTACAGACTGTACACGTGTACTCCGATTTTGCTTTTTTAAACCAGCATCAATGCAGTTTCGGTTTAGTCTCGGTATAATAAAGATTTTTAATTGTATTCTTATATTATCATTCATTTGACGTTTGTGTGACATCTATACATACATACATATAAATAAAATTGGAGTGTCTGTTTGTAATATTGAAAGAACCGTTTTTTAGTACATGCATATGAATCTATATACGATACATACACCAAAACATTTTTTTTTTAATTTTTGTCTGTATGTCTGTCTGTTTGTTCCGGCTAATCTCTGAAACGGCTGGAGCTATTTTTTCGGGACTTTTTGTGGTAGATAGCTGATGTAGTAAGGTGTAACTTAGGCTACTTTTTAACCGACTTCCAAAAAAGAGGAGGTTATATTTTACTTTTTTCATATTTATTAGCGGACTATCCATTTTTGTTATTATACTATGTTAGCGCGGACGAAGTCGCGGGCAACAGCTAGTATGAGAATATAATTTTGCTGTTTTATGCTAAGTACTCACATACGGTTTCGCTCGATAGTTTTACTCCAAATCGAGCAATAACCACCGTGTGGACCGCAAAACTGACAGCTCGAAGGCTCGCTTCGAGCAGGCTCGATGGAATTAATGTCAAATATGTCATTTCCTTGGATTCGGAGTAAAACTATCGAGAAAAACCGTATGTGAGTACTTAGCATTACAAAATCCGAGGAGGATCGAAAATGTATTAATTATGGTTTAAAATGGCAAAATTGGGATAATTATATGCCAATACTGCCCACATAATCCTAAATCGGCCTAAGATAACGTAATTTTTCCTTCTATATCCTACCTGATGTTTTAGTTTTTTCTTCCATTTTTATTAGGGAAGGTCATATTTTATGATACTATTATTTAAAGTTTTAACTAATATCAATGAATGAAATTTTAAGGCAATAAAAAATATCACAATATCGAGCAAAAAAAAACATACGTTAATTTTTTGTATGGATTCTTTTGTAAAGTTTTACAGGTCACAATAATCTATAAATTATTATTATTGATTAGCCAAATATTTTATAAATGTATCTTCGGAGACTTGCTTATAATTTAGACATTTTTACTTTATTATTATATCCTTCCATCCAACGCATTCTTCCCTTACGAATAAGTTTTTAAATCGTCAAAGTTTTTATCTTCTTCCTCGCGGAAATTCGCTATTAAAATGAAATAATTACTTGTACAATATTATGTGTAGACGTTGCAAAATATTGACTCATATAATAACTAAGCGGTTAATTCATTATTAATTATTATTGTTAATCATCAATTTTAAGTCACATAATATTATTTATAAAATATAGATACACTTTATTAGACTTTTCTTCGACTAGTTAAATTCTTTTGCGTATCCTAATACTTTAGTATAATCTTTAAAGTTTAAACGAAGAATTAGTTTAGCTTTAGAAATTATCTTTTCTAAAAACGTTTAATGAAATTTCTGTCTAGAAATTAGCGTTCGTTATTTATTATAAAATATAGGTAAAAATTATGAGTTGATGTGATACAGAAATAGTTTTCTTTCTATAAGGGTTAGTTCGCAGCGAAACAGGAGGCCAACCATGAAACCGTTTTGAGGCTCAAACGATCGAACGAGAATGCCGCATCCTGCTCTAACAATGTCGTTTTACGTTTGTTAGAGCAGGACGCAGCATTCTCGTTCGATTGTTTGAGTCTCAAAACGGTTTGGTGGGCGCTGTATTTTTTGTTGCAAGCGACCGCGACCGACAAAAATTCGAATAAAATGCCGCTCTATGACAAACCGACATTGGTCTAGCGACCGGTGCTGCCACTGATTCGTAGTGGCGTAGAGCAAAATGAAACCTGTAGACCAGCCCTGAATTTATGAATAGGCCGCATGGGCTGCGGCCTAGGGGCCGAAGCTTCCTAGGGAGACAGCAGCGTCCTAGGGGGCGGTAGTCGCCTATACTCATAAAAAATATAGATCCGGCACTGCTATTATAGCCTTTGCCATAATGAGGCATTTTATTTGAATTGTTGATCATTACCTACAGTACTTTTTGCTTTTCATTGTGAACTTGCCCTTTGTGAAATTATGTAAAACAACAACGTTACTTATTTAATCTCATATGATTTGAATCCAAAGCGTCTTTTCGCCTCTTTTGATATATTTAGAGTAAGAATATTTTCCCAAAAATTATAATTGTAAATCATAAAAAAATAACTTACTATGCTATGTAGTTATCACAGTTTTGTACTCTTTATTTATATAAATTTCCTTTATTGTAACATAGATGTTCAATGTATCTGGATGGTCGATAGTCAAATAGTTTTATGATAGAAAAGAATTATTGTAAGGTTGACGGTTTTTTTTTTAGAAAAAATTCAGCATTCGGATTTCGGGTCTAAATATTGCATAAATTTTTGGTCTGTTTGAAATAGATTTTAGCTGTAAAATGTAATTTCAATCAGACCATAAGCATTAAAACTACCTTTATGATGTCTCTTGACAATTATTGTTATTGTAATTATACCGAAGTTCAAGGCTGGTCGCATACACACGTTTTCCGCATACGATTCTGAATTCGTTTTCCGTATTCGGAAATCCGAATGCATATAATCAATATAAAATACATTAACTGGCGCACACGTTCGCTTTGTTCCGAACGTAACGAAATCCGCTCGTACGTTTCAAGTGCAAACCAACGCGATCGCGCGTGAAAAAAACGAATCGTCTCACGGAATTCAGAATACGGAAAACGTGCGTATGCGACGAACCTTAAATATAGACGATATCGGGCAGACCTAAGGGATGTAGTTATTGTGAGTGAGCCTTACCATGTTCAAAGTTGGGTACTTAGTCAAAATCGATAGTTCCAAGTTCCAACAAGAAGATTAGATGTCAAAAATTAACGTGTTCGAATGCGTTGTCACTTATCGATGCGGTGTGTCAAATCGGTGATATATCTAAAATAGATTTCGAAATTATCGAACGCAATTTGACAAAGTACCCTGTGCTCTTTCAGTGTGATATTTTGTACGCAGTCGCAACACACGAGTACCCCAATTCTGTTATAATACTTACACTATAAACTTACTATTAATTATAAATTATTATTAACCTATTAGCAGTGTTAGCGAAAGTCAGTTTTCTACTATGCTATTTTAGTCTATGTTACTTGAAGTCAAATTGACAAACTACAGGCTATAGTCAAACTTTGATGCAAGTTTGTAAGAATCGCGAAATAATACTATTTTAATGTCTGAATCATTGCTGTATTAATATTGTATTTTAATAGCAGAATGTGGGTTTCATGTGGCCAATAACAGTAGTTTAATTATCAAGTCCCAAGACTGCACGAAACGCATGCTAGTTTATAATAAAGTAGTTCTACTGTTTGGACCCATTATACTTTGGTTGCCAGGAAAATGTGACACCTTGTTAATTTTTCTTAGCCTTCAGAAGCCTTTAAAAATGTAACTATTGCATTTTTTAAATGGTGCAACATGTAGTGAGTAAAAAAATTCATTATATAGAAACTCAGCCGTGTCTTTTAAATCAAACTCGCCCAACACAGATATGTTTTGTGATACTGTTACTTCAAGCTATCTGAATTCACGCCAATGTGTGCGTGCATCCGATTCGGGCTGTTTAATATGTACTCATCACTTATAATTTTTCCTGGCAACATAGCATATTTAGTCCATCAGAGTCATAGCAACAACGCATGCGACTATTTAGGCAGGTAATGTAATTAACTAGTTTAGTATTATCTAGACTAGATCGACTCGCTTGTCTTATAACATTAGAGTGTTAATGTTTTTGGGTAATGGGCAGCGACGAATAAGGCTGGTGATACATCTGTAATTCTATATATAGAGGAATGTGTATAAATATAGTAAGGCTGTAATATATAGCTGAGAGACTCAACGCCGTCTTCATTATGTAAATATTGTTTCTTATTTATTTTTTAAATAACTTAAAAATAGACGCTGAAAATTGTTTTATGTAAATGATATATATTTAGTTCGGTATTTTATTGTGCAATGAAATCACATGTTCGATGGCTCAATTTGGTTCCGTAGAATAATACTGTGCAATATATAAAGCGCAGAAGTTAAATAGGCACCTCGTTCTAAGGAAACCCGATGGACGTAGGTGGCAAGTTGATTTCTGCGTATAACATTTCAATAGTGCCTTGCTCTATTCCAGTAATAGATGGTAGTGTATTTTACTTGAATTTTAATTTTCACTCATATTGAAGGCCTAAAGAGACCCACATGCCAGACTGGTTTCATGTCTCCCTCGTTAGTCGTTACTCATATTTATGAAAGAGAAGGCAGGATTGAGCTGGCGCTAGTGGGCGGCAAATTAACAGTTTACAATTATAAATAGATGACGACACGAATAGAAGGGCAATTTGAAATGAAACCATTGAAAATGAACTGTGTTTGTTACTCCTATGTAATGTTATTGTAAAATAGTTTTAATACTAAATTATTTTAGATGTTTTTTCTAGGAAAAATTATACTCTCAATGGTCTGTTTAAAGACCCTAATGCGAACCTCGGATTTGTTTCATATTAATTTGTGTTGTAAGAAATTTATTCGACGCAGTGTTGCTTTGTTAGTCGTGCTACACGACGATAGAACTTACAGTTCGGTCTTATAAAATATGTAAACGCTGGCGCGTGCGCCGATATGGACAGGAGTATTTTAAAGGTATCTACTGTGATCGAACTGTACAGTTGCATCGTTGTATTTATGGCATTAGACGTATTTATTGTTAGATTAAGAGTGAGTGTCGTGGAATCGTTCGACGTCCGTATTGTAGAAGATTACTCTTAACAAATATTATTTCATTTATAGAAACATGATTATTGTAAAACAATGTAAATACTAAAGTCCACTTGTTAGGCGCTGACAAAAGACAAGCAGGGCAAGATGTAGATATATTATACCAGAAAGATATCGCAACAACTGCAGACGTCATCGAACGTCATCGAACTACGTATTTAGTATTTACACGTATACTTGCGGGACATTTGCCTGTTGCAAAGATGCAAAGATCGGAAAGTTACCTAAAAAGTTCATAGCGTAACTAGTGTCGTCTTGCCGTTAGTTTATTTAAACTTAGCTTAGATTTGTCGATGGTCATGCAAGTGGATCTTGTGATAGCTTCCTTAAAATAAGTAATGGAAAGGATCTCTTACATTATATGTAGCGGTACTTGTATATTGTGATGTGAAAGCCGCAATTTTGGGTGAAGCGAAATGTAAACACCAAGTTTTTAGAATCCTCTCAAAATAATGGTCTCGCTGGCTTTTTCTGAAATATTATATTTTCTGAAGTTTGTGCGAAATGATAGCTTTTACAATAAATGTCTTCGAACTTAGGCTTCGTTGACAATATAATGTAAAGTTCGGTCAGCATGGAGGAATTTTTTAGACCACTCGCTCTAATGAAATCACGATAGCAATAAAGATGCGAGTGAGATCAAAATGTCTGCGTGCGTCGACCGGACTATAGTAAATGATATTTTCATTAAAGTAGAACAACAATTGGTTCCACGCACGACAAATCTGGCGGCGGGTTGCGTCTTTCAGTTTTATTTTTATAAAATTATTGGAGGCACGGGCCCCCGATCGAGTGTCAATGTTTGCATTTGTTTAAGAATGCATAGAGATTTTTTCCTTTGATATATTTATTGGCGTCGAAAGCGCTAGTCGTATTATGATGGATAAATATTATAGGCGAGACCGCACTGGACGACACTACGCTGCAGCGGAGCGACGCGACACTTCACGTTCCATAGCACTGACGTTTTGTGTCGGGTAGCGCCGCTGCCGCATGGTGCGGCTTAGGTCATACCTCGGTCATACGATTTCATTGAAAGAATATTTGGTCGTGCCGTGTCGCATTGCCCCGCCGCAACGTAATGTCGCCTAATGCGCTCTTACCTTTAATCTTATTTCATAGGCTACACACTGGACGAAAATACGTAGTGCATTGCCAAGAACTGAACCCCTTTCATATCATGTTTATGTCTCTTTTTATTATGATACATATAGATATACGTGATATTTTTCGATTTGCTGCGTATTTTAACGTCAATTCTACCAAATGATATAAATTGATGATCAAATATGTATACGAGAAATGTAACGTTTTGTAGGATTAATAGCAGGGTTATATTATACTTCTCGGGTACGGTTACGAGGCGAGTCATAAAAGATCATATCAATATTATAACAAATTCTATGAATTTTTTTGAATTGTCTCGTAGTTTCGACTATACGGCATATCTATGTTTAGTCATTTATTATGAATAAACAAAGTAAAAAGTCAATAAAAATTATATCCATAAAGGTGATGCCACTGACCCCACATCGTCAGCTAAGTCAGCTGACAGTCATTTTACAAAACGTTATATAGGCATAACTATTATGTATCTTAATTTAACTTGAAAATATAAGGTCATTATAAATAATGATTCTCCTTTGCGGCCGAAATCATATTTGGTCTTTAATTAATATCACCCGGTGTGTTGCCTGCTAATTTTCGCGTTGCGTATTTTGACGTGTGTACGTCCCGACTGTCGCGAACTGTAGGTGCGTCCAGATTAGGGTCAATAATTCAGACCGCAAGGCGACGCGTAGATGCATTTCTAAATTTGTACTGAATTGATATTTCGTGAGGGTGAGACCGTCTTGCAAATCCGTCGAATCCATACAAATTTAGAAATACAACTACGCGTCGCGTTGCGGTCTGAATTGACCCCTAGACGTGACAGTGACCGGACAGCGGACATTTCCCTGATGGATGTATGTCGTGACATAATATCTATGTACCCACTGTACTGACACACGCTTCTTCTTCGTAATGTTACGGTCACGGTCACAGTAGTCTGGACGCACCCTAACTAGACTAGTTCGTTTAATTTAAAGGTGTTTAGCCTCTTAGAGATGCATTTTCCTACGTCATAATTTTGTTGCTTGATTGTTTAAACCTTTTAATTAAAACGTTTTTTGGGAGTTATTTGGTTTTATTGTCTCTTGTTTTAACTGCTCAAGCAGTGCACCCCCTCAAAACGTTTTTAGGGTTTCGTAGTCAACAAGGAACCCTTATAGTTTCGGTCTGTCCGTCCTTCCGTCTGTCTGACCGCGGTTTTGCTCAGAACTATAGGGCCTACAAAGCCGAAATTCGGCATGAATCTTAATGACGCCGACAAAATGGTTACATAATATAAAATCTTTAAAAAAAATACGGTTTCTCCCATAGTACATACATGTAAATGTGGGGGTGATTTTTTTCGCGTCCACACTACCGTGTGGGGACTGGGGTGTCGTTGGATAGGTTTTTTTTAAATATTACGAGTATTCAAAGATCATTTTCTGATTTAGGAATCCATTTGTGAAATATGAAGTTTTAAATTAGTGGAAAAAATCGTTACAGTCCAGTGCCCCCCCCCCCCCCCCTTCTACCAGCTAAACGGTTGCTTCTGGAAATGTGAAAAAATTAACTTGAGTAGGAAATATAGATACTGAATTTAAAAAGAAAACTATCACGGCCAAGAAGACTTCATAAGTTATTGAGTAATAGTCGATCAACTAAAAAATGAATTCGTAGAATACAAAGGAACTTTTCGTTCAAATTCCTTTGAAACGTAACTAAGATGATGTTGTTAGTCCTGTAAAACACGTTGTAAATGTGCATTTATTGACCATACAAAAATTATCAAAAACTAGCGGTACTACGGAATCCTATATTGCGCATGGCACGACAGGCACTTGGCCGGTTTTTTTACACTATCCGATCAGATATCGAATCGAATTTGAAGGAGAGAGAATGTACGCTTTTATAATTTGGGACGTGGCGGTAATATCGTGAACGTTCACGGTAAAACCATAACATAGAGAAGTAAAATGTATGAAAATATATGAAGACGCTTTTAAATTTCCGTCCACAATAACTTTTTAACATGCACGTTAAAGGACATCACGACGTCTATAGACACTCTTCTGAACCGTACAAAACGTTCGCGGTGCGTAAAATCAAAAGGGCATGTAACGTACCCGACGTTTTACTGTGGAAGTCAGCGTCCACACAAAGTTTCAATTAGTTTCTTGGCTATTGCATATCGGTTATGTGGCGATGGTAGATTCTGAGCTACAAGCCACTATTTTACGTTGCCCTTGTGTGTGTGTTTCACACTTAACCAAAGAACGTTGTTTTGTTGTTAGAATATTATATTTATATTTTATACTTACGTAATATGAAATAAGTTTAATTTACAGTTTATTACCAAATATATTCAGATGATGCAAATATACTGTCTGAAGTAAAATATATTACTACTTTCGCCACTTTGTGAAGAGTATGAGACATTGAAAAGTCCAAGGGGTAAGTAGGCAAACATCTCTAAGTTCGAAGGACCAAACCCTGCACCCCACTTGCTTCTTGTTTGCTCTTCTCTTGACTTTTTCCGTGACCATAACTGTAGTTTTATTCGCGTTCAGTTTGCAGTGATTCATCCGTGGTAAATGTTAATGTTAAATTGGTTACATGTTTGTTAAAAAAAAGTATAAAAATTGTATAAAATATTGTCGATTATGAGTGTAAACATACGCACTACTTTCGAATATTGTGCATTCGCTCTGATTAAATATGGTCATTTGACCATACCATCTAGTCAAAACTCACAAATCAGTACTTTTATATGGGTGATATTTACGAGGGCTCCGAAAACTGCTTCAGAAGAATTCTTTCTTTGAAAGTATTGATTTTAGTAAAAACCCTGCAAACCCTTACCGAATCGTTTGAACATTCATACCAGTGATTCACAGTATGAGTCACTCCCTTATCACAACAGTACACCCCTTACTACGAACAGGGTATTCGCACCTTCGCCCATAAATATAAACAAACTAATTTCGTGATAAACGACCGACGTGACAACTTCCCTTTAAATGCTTTCAAAACCACGTAAAGGACCATAAGCTGTTTTTCTTTAGGATATTGTTAATTATTCTGGTTTTGTTAATTTCGGCGCGTCTGTTTTGTTTGCGGCTAAAAAAATACTGAATATTTTCTATTTCATGGTAGATTCAATGTTTAAAAAGAGTTTTGTTATTGTACTTTTACCAATTTTATATCGAAGTATTAAATTTCAATTTTGAGTTATAGAAATCTCACGTTTCCGGCGGTTATCTGGCGTATGACACTAGCCCATGATGGTCAAACGATTACGAATATAGAGGAAGAGTCATAATAGGTAATGGGTGAATTTCCCAAACGGCTTTTTTTTGTCTTCGTTGAAATTACTATTAAAAAAAGGGAATATTGTTGTAAATTATTTGTTTTACCTACTATTCAATGGGTAGCTATAGGATTGTGGCAAAATATAATATGCCTAGGACTATTACAAAGGTAGAAATAAATAACTTGAATATCTATTTTTATCAAATCGGTGCTGTCCCTCTACTTTTTTTACAAACAAAAATGTTTACATACTAGAAAATATGAATAATTTAAGGGTATAACTTATATTATTTCGTAGAATATTAGTTAATCTATTATTATATACCATATTTTATTACATAATTAACGATTATAGTTACTTAGAGGCACAAATGTACTTGTCCTGAGAATTTTCCTCATATCGCTGGATAAAAGAAATTTGAGCATTACTTTTCATCGACGAGTCGGACAGTCTCCCCACCCCAATTTTAATTTACTCCTTAGTGTGTGCTTCCACGCAGTCAAGACAGATTTTCGTCAAACCGCTGCATATTCGTGCCAACAATATAAGTATGCCATTAAAATGTTCTCGGGCAATTATTTTATAATATCGGTGATTGAATTTTTAAATGTAATTAATAGTTTTAAAATTGTTGTTTGGTTCTAATGAATGTATTAAGTGATTAAGCTTCATTATCTGTAACCAACTTCGCTGCTCTCATATCGGTGTAATCGGTGGTCATCTTAACCACCGATATGATAATTTACACCGAAATTATAAGAAAAAATGAAAGTGACTTCAAGCGTGACTCTTGAGTCTTGAGTCAAGAGCCTGCAGGCTCTAAACCGCTGGATCGAGTCTTGACTCGGAGGTCGTGCCTTCAATTCTTGCGCTGGAAACGTTAAATTTCCAAGTTTGATTAGGACAATGCAAGCTGATTTAAACCCTAGATGTAATATCGATTGCACATGTATTCTATAGCTTCGCAATAAATATGGTGATCATGATAAAACACATAACTATCGGTAATTATAGATAGCCCAACGCTGAGACCTTTGTCTTTACATTTTTCCATACTATTTCCCTGGTAGGATTACCTATAGACATTTTCCCTGTTTACATACCCACACTTAAAACCGTACAATTCATACCCCACATACTTATCCGACTCACAAAACGAGCAGACTTATCGCATAATCCGGTGTTTTCAGACTACCCACATTCTGTCAAACGTCAAAGCAATCACTCGAGGTTATTATGCGTAACAAGTAGGTACAGTCGCGAACATTTCCGGAGTGCATTCCGTACTTCGGCCTTATTACTAGTCTAATAAAGTTTAAAATTATTCACTGCGAATGTCCTCAACCGTACACTCGAATAATACCGCCCTTTGGCTGAGGACGTGCAGCTATACGTTTTTTATTTGCACAGTCTTTGTTATTCGCGATTTGCGCTTTTGATTTGCATGGACTGGTAGAGACAGACCGCAAGCAAATTTGGTTTAAAAACATGAATTTGTAGCTCCATCGACAGGTCGAAACATAAAACACACAAGGACAAAACATACTGTAAGTATATAATAACATCTGTATATTATTAGATATACTTACAGTGTATAATCGATACTAATATTACAAATGCGAAAGTGTGTCTGTTACCACTTTACGCCCAAACATGTAAACCGATTTCGCTGAGAGGTAGGTATGGAAACCCGGAAAAGTTCATAGAATACTTTTCATCCTGGAAGAACGTATACGGTTCCGTCCGGCACGACGCGGTGCTTATAACTTTATTATATTATGCACCGTAGATGTGCATAATATAATAAAGTTATAAGCACCGCGTCGTGCTTATAACTTTATTATATTAATATTATACTTACAGCCTGCATTTCTCGTAATAATTACTAGATTTAAAACCATAAAGTTAATATATACCTAGCGGAATATTAACTTTATGTTTAAAACTCATATCACAGCTGCGGTTCAAAGGAGCAATATTTTTCTTATCCATGCAAATATAATATAACTTAGGTCTAGAAAGTAGAGACATTTATTTCCTCAAAGAATATAACATTGTTAAAATTAAATAACTTACAATTTATTTTAACCGACTTCAAAAAAGGAGGAGTTTATTTTATGCTACTCTGTTTATATTTTTGAACACAGAACTAAACTTTAATTTACGTAACACAAAACAGCATCAAGGCATTAAAACCATATACTTAAACAAACAAAAAACATCGACATAGCCGACGAGCAAAAACAAGTTTATTTACAAACAACCCATCAAACAACCAGCATGGATTATTTATTACTAAAATAATGCAACCAGAAAATATTATTTTCAAAGATTCGGGCATTAAATATACGACAAGACCTACTAATTGTAATTGCACGAAAACACACTTAAATGAAAAGGGTTTTAATGACTATACTGCGAGGGATCAAGAAAACATTCGAACTATAAATACCAACGTAACTTGAACTCCCAAAACATACAAACTAATACGATTCCAGGGTCTATACCAGTGGATGGATCATATCACACGAATTTTTAAAAGGGCGCATGTAAAGGGCTTTTTGCTAGAAAATGGGTTCTATTTGTCAATAATAAAAATTAAAATTGAACGTTTTTCAATGCTTTTCAACTTTACACCCCCAATTAAATACGAAGGTAAGTAAGTATGGATACGGATTCGTGGAGCATTGTCGTATTTAGGTAACGTTTCAAAATATTGTATTTGTGTAGAGTCAGCTTTCGTAAGACATCGAACTGTGCCTATAGTCTATAGACCTACGAATAATAAAAACTAAGGAAACGTTACTCCCATACTTTAACCGTTTTGAATTTGGTTCCTTTTCGCACACTAAAATATGATATAATTAGCAACGAAACACATACAGTCAAATTTACGAAATAAAGCCGTTGACATAAATTGTCACTCCTATATTTACACATAATTGTGTACCGAGTAGGGTAGACTGGGCACGGTTGTGCCAGGGTGCGGTTGTGACAGTCGTCATAACAGCGAAACTATACGGAATATGGGGACGGGTGCTAAGAGAGAAAGACGCGTCTTGCAAGTCTGAATGCTTCTCCTAGCAATGCTTCCGCCAGCACTTGACGATAACGTTATCAGGGGCCTTCATTGCTTTTTAACTGTCAAAAGTAAGTTTTCTTGCTTGATTTATTTCAATGTTTACTATTTTTTGCATAAAAATAACCTATGTCGTGTATTTTCTTATTATAATTTGATCATTAGTAGATAACTACAAGTGATTATTTTTTACGTAAATCGTTTAGCCGATTCGTGGCACTTGTTTGATAATTGAAATTCTGTGTTGGGTACGGTTGTGACAAATCTTATGGGTACGGTTGTGTACATACATTTACCCTATATTTTTTCTTAGATGTCCTAAAAATGCTTGCAGAAGACCAAACGAGCACAGGATATTATCAGTCAATACGAAAATACTTACGAAGAAGTCAAATGTAGGACTTATTTACGGAGAACGGCAATATTCATCAAATGAATCGGATGTCGTTGTTTTTGTCGATAAATATGTTTAGAAATAGACTATATTTTGATACGCTAGATGAATTTGTTTATAATAAGATTATGATGTTTTATGGTACATTTTTAATGAAATAAAATCATATAAATCATTTTTTTGAAGGTGTCACTACTGACCGCAACCACTGTCACAACCGTCCTTGGGTTGTGGTCGGTTGTGACAATTTCCCTCTTTCTTTTAAATTTGATTCCATTACTAATACATCGCATTTTAGCATGATATTATATTAGTATTTTTATGTAGACAAATAAACTATGGTTTGTGACAACTTTTCCTGGCTAGGTGTAAAATTAACAAAATTATTGTCTTCCAAACCAAAATTGTCACAACCGTACCCAGTCTACCCTACATGCATAAAGTATGCATGTATCGGGTCACATTTTGTAGAGTCGTGGACTTTTTTGACACAGTTATATACAGCTCTTCCTTAGTTTTTATTATTCGTAGCTATAGACCTAATAACCTAACTATAGGATTATATTTCATTAATTTATTATTCCAGAACCTAGTAGGTATAAGCAAAAAAGTTTATTTTTTTAAATAATTAAGTTTTATTAATTGATGATGATTGATGTTAAAAATTTTAATCAACGTTTTAAATATTTTTACTGTAAAACATTATGTTTATCATTTTGAAAAATAAAACACCCCTTTTATATTTACAGAAGTCCATCTCCATATTTGACGAGCCTTAAATTAAACCGTACCTGGCATCAAAGGTCCGAGGTGAAAAGTTTATTCCGACAAAAGTTGTCGAGCGAAGCGCACGTCCCGGAACAACAGGAAAAAATAAAGGGTATGTTTCATTTTATTTATTAGCGCGAATATTAATACTCACTTAATGATATTTTAACCGACTTTCAAAAAGGACGAGGTTATATGTTCGTCTCTATATTTTTATTTAAGTATATTTAATGATAACTGCGCTGTTTGTGGACTGATTTTTTAAATAATTCTTTTTTATGAAAATATTTTGCTTTCTCTTGCCCACAGTAACTTTTATAAAGATAACCCGTAATTTTTTTTTTCGGATAAAAAGTTGTGTACTATTTTGTTAAATTAGCGCATACACAAAAATACTATGCTTATTAAAATCCGTTCAATAGTTTTTGCGTTAAGATGTAAACAAACACACTCACAAACTTTTGCCATTTTAAAACAGTAGTATTTAACGTTTATTTATTTTGTTCCAGCTAACTTAGACTACCTAGGTCCTACCTACTTAGGTACCTTAAACATAGATTACCTAGATAGTATTGTGTCACTCGGACTGTTTAACAATATCAGTTTAAATTGTAAGTTTATGTTATAAAATATTGCGAATTATTATATTTAAGGGCTTTTTCACCACTTCCTAATATTAAGTGTCGAATAGGCTATCCACAACTTTATCTTTGACAGATAGAGTACGGAGCATCTGTTAAATAAGTTGCGGCACTTTATCAGGAAGTGGTAAAACAAGCCCTAAAAGTTTTTAATTTACTTTAATAGCTAAAAGCCAGCATTTAAACAATTTTTCACTAAGTTTACTTTACCTGCTTTGCGAATTATTGTAGTCATGTAACGCTACATACCTACCTAATACCAGTTGAAGATCCCAACTTTTAATAAAAGTTTGTTACCTACTTTTACTACTTGGTGGTTCATAATATTACATAATTATTATACTTACGTGGTGACGTCTGTGCCGGTTTTTGCTCTACCAGCGCCCTGGGCGAGATTTCGTCGGCGCCCAGGGTGCCAAAAGGCGCACCTTTTTGTCTGCCTTCGGCACCCCTTTTTATCCGGCGCCCTGGGCCGTCGCCTAGCGTCGATGTAGCGCAGAATTTGGTACTTGCTCACAGCAATATAAATATGTAGGTATAGTTTTCAAATTATTGTAATTTGTAATCGCTAAAAAATTTTGAGATAATCAGATCACTTAAGTAAGTACTTATTTAAAAAATTTCGCGGTAAAGCTATTAGCGGTATAGCATTTTTTGTCAACTTATGCAATTATATTTAAAATAGCATAAGTCTAGTCGCACGCACACAAACGCCACACCGACGAACATGCACACTGGTCCGACCGGGATGTTAGGTTTATTTTCGTTACGGAATTACTTGTTTCGATCGACGCGCTCAAAGCTCGCGATAAAAGCTTTGCAATAGCATAGAGTAATAACTATACAGTATATGCTAATTTGCGCGAGCTCTGAGTAGGTAATCGAAAAGGTAAAATACCACGGGGTATTTTCGTTTTGGAAGTCCGACTTCCCATGGACGATGGAACTTACTTTAGGGACTAACCGAAAATTGACGATTTTATAATTCATTTTTATATTTGAAAATAAGCCCCGAGTTGTTTTATTTTCTTAAAAATTAACTTTGATCTGAGCAAAAATACGATATCTTAAAATTTTCTCGATAGAAAAAATCACAAAGATGCATCTACGCTCATTTTGGGTAACTTTGAATTGCGGTTTAGCTTTCAACAATACATGTAATTGTCATGAATTTTTCCTATATTAAACAATATTGCCATCTTAGATGAATGATTGGTCTCGCGCTCGCGCTACGACTAGATACCGTCGAAGTACTTGAAAAATGCGGCAACAAATAATACGCCTCATCGGGCGTAACCGCGCCAGTCGCGCCGCAAGCTTCGGGTGAGGTAGATGTGTCGATAATTTACGAAATTTTAAGTTACGTCCGTAGCAAAATTTGCGTAGTGAGACTATGCAATAATAACACTACAAGAAAGGTACTGGCATCACATACCATCAGTAAATATTATATAAATCGTCATAAACACAGAAAAATAATATAAACCTGAAAATTCGGATCGGAGTACCGCTTGATGTTCAGTGTTGCCAATTACCATAAACTAAAAATTCCCAAATTTTTCTGAGATTGTGATTTTTATTTATTTATTTATTATATCTTATTTTTTTATATATACATAGTGGATGAGTGGATGAGCGCATTAAAATCTCTAGCTAGGGTAGCTGGTTCGAATCCCGCCAACGGAACAAAAAGTTTTCAAAGTTCCTGGATCATGAATGTGTATTAATAAATATGAATTATGAGTATCATATTATAATAAAAATCTTAAATACAGTTTATATTTTATGTAAGTACACAATACAGTAACAAATGAGAAAACAAATTTAACATTTGCTTTTTTATGACTCATTCTTAACTTTCGTTAAACTTCCTAGCATTGTTTTTGTATTGTTTTCTCATCAATATTATACCCATTATATTTCGTTGACCTAAACAACGTTGTTATTTTATCGCATTCTTTTCGAATGGACTTTATTCCAATGGTAAAGTTTATCTGGTGATTGAAAAAATCAGCACTTACTATACAATAATAATAAATTACAAGGCCACAGAAACTATGTATAACATAATTTTTCCCCATTGATTGGGCACCAGTCACGTATCTGGCAACCCGATTATCTACGCACACAACAATATTTGTGCATTGTTTTACACACACTACAATATTGAGGTGCCGCATTCGGGAATCTGTGTTTTCTATACAGCGCGGTATCTAGTCGAGCGCGCGCGCGAGACCAATCATTTCTCTAAGATTGCCATTATTCTATCATTGAGACACTGACTTGTGAGTGTGAAGAGAGAAGGACGATGCTTGATTTTTTGCTAGTCGCCCTCTAGGAGTTTCTTCGCGCCGCGCCGGTTCTTCTCGCCGGATTAGTTTCCGAATATAGACTTTCTGAAAATATTTGTTTCAAAATTCATAAATAAAGCAATTTTTTTTTCAACATCTTACATCTTATATATACTTAGTTAGTATTATGATTTCTCGGTACTCGCGTGTGGAGAATAAGTGTAGCCATTCTTGATATTATGTTATATTTTTGCTTTTTGTACCACATACCTGGAATCTATTATTTAAATGCAACATAAAACATGAATGCAGCTTTCCTTGGATCCAGCCTAGCTGTCGCCTGAACATCAAATTGGCCAAAACTCAATCGTATGTCCTGTGTTTGTCGTACAATATGCGAAATAGGATATATTTCTGCAATGTTTTCACGCTAGACGGCAGCACCAGCATAGGTTAACGAAAATTTTATACACGTTTGACAACGTTTCTGTCATTATTCTGATATTATGACGTGTGCAACATATTGGATTTTGGTCAGAATATTTGCTAAGTATATATAATATTCCCTACTGTCTGTATATCTGTCGCTGTCGGATTATATTGCATTACGTTTTGAAAAGCGGCGGTTCTACAATTAGCCAGATTGTCATTGCAATGGTTTCTTCAATTATTACCTATAATATTGTGTTTTGTACTTCATCGGCCACATTCAGAACATTTTTTTTTCAACAATAATAAATTATTGTGTAGGAGGAATCCATCGAAAACCAAGGCCACTTTAGGAGTTTGCTGTTTGAATGTGCGAACCTTCAAAAGTCTGTCCATTGTCAACGGTTTCTTAACTGGTGTTTGTGTTTGTGTTGTGTGTTTTTGAATTAATTGTTTTATTTGTTTAGTTCACTCAATACTTCGCGGTTTAGCAACGTACTTTCTGTAACCAATTGGTATATCACAGACAGCGCCACGAGCACCCATGACCCACGAGTGTTCGAAAGTCGAAACCGTCGAAACAAAACTGTCAAAGATGCGACTAATCTCTCGCTTCATTCATTGACATATTATAGCTAGGTCTTTGACTTCATTACATTATGGCTAGCCGTGTTGAATGACGTATGGCGCCGAATACATTCCGGCGTTTTTTAGGGTTCCGTAGCCAAATGGCTAAAAACGGAACCCTTATAGATTCGTCATGTCTGTCTGTCTGTCCGTCCGTAAGTCACAGCCACTTTTCTCCGAAACTATAAGAGCTATACTATTGAAACTTGGTAAGTGGATGTAGCCTGTTAACCGCATTAAGATTCATAGGTACAACTGAAACAAAAAAAAATGTTTTTCATCTAACCTATGCGTGTGTGGTACCTATGGATAGGTCTTCAATAATCATATTGAGGTTCCTCATATCATTTTTTTCTAATCTTAATAGTTTGCGAGAGATACTGTTCCAAAGTGGTAAAATGTGTCCGTCCGTCCCCCCCCCCCCCCCCATAGCTAGAAATTTCCTTTTTTTTACAGTTAAGCAAGATTTTGAGATTTTTCAATTTGATCTTAGATTTTGGGGGGGGGGGGTCATGTCCCCTGTGACCCCCCCCCCCCCCCCTTCGGACCGCGCCTGTAACAGCTAGCCGTAATGTCTAGGCGGATTATACATTCCGACTGCGACATATCCATACTTCCGTACTAATATTATAAATGCGAAAGTGTGTCTGTCTAACTGCCTTTCTGTCTGGCTGTCTGTCTGTTTCCTTTTCACGCCCAAACTGCTTAACCGATTTTGCTGAAAGGTTTGGACTCCAAACTTTGGAGATACTTTGAGTCCCGGGAAAGGACATAAGATACTTTTATCGCGGAAAAATGTACGGTCCCGGCGCGACAAAGTTGTGGGCGTCATCTAATTTACTGTACATTGCATTGAAACAGTAGGAGTAAAGGTCTCAATTATTCTCTTGAAAAGAATAAAACTCGATTGCAAGTGCGAATGCGTTTCCGTGAAGCCGCCTTTGAGCTATGTTCAATCTCATTTCTTTTGAACTACTCTCTACAGCTAAATAAATAGCTCTCCTTTACAAGAAGTAAGGGGCGATCATAAATTACGTGAGGTATTTAGCAGGGGTTATGCTGAATGTCACCGAGTTGCACTTGGAGTGGGGGACGAACCAGCAAATGTTACATATTTTTGCCCTGCAAAAAAGGTCTCTAAAGTTTAGGAAATTAGGTTACCCATATTTTAAAAACTCTGTTAAGTGCTTACTGCTTAGTAGCTTAGTAGCTTAGTAGAATAAGGGCGTTTGTGCACTACACGGAATTTTCCTGATTTCTTTCGTTTTGATATGGCAAACGTGAAAGTTATGAACGCCGGACGGTAAAATTCTGTGTAGTGCACAAACGCCCTTACACTGAAATTTTTTCATAGGCAGACAGTCAACTGGGTTAGAAATAGCGACCAAATTATGTTTGTCCACTATCTGCCTATATATCTACTTCTCTGATAGTACAATTAGTATTCACTAGCATTATTAAAAATAAATTAAGAAATTGTGTGAACTGTGAACCCATTATTGTACCATCAAAGAAATTGATTCATAGGCAGTTGACGGTCGTTCGTCAATTGGTCGGAGTATATGTGAATTCAATGTGTTAGTGATCAGGCCTCAGGGTATGACATAACGCCACCAAATTACGTAGGTCCGGCATCTGCTTATGAATTAACTTCTCTGATAGTAGGTATATAAACAAAAATAATTCTAAATTTTCTGAGTCTCCTTAGTCCAGGAGGAAATTTTTTAGAGATTATATTATTAGGAGGAAAGGATAGTGATATGAAGTTCTCCGGATCATTTAGCGCTTAATATTTTTTTAGGATTGAGGAATCTTACATTATCCCACCCATTAGTAACATAGAATATCATTGATCCCACCAATGTGAAATATGGCAGGTATTACGTAGTTAATGGACGTTCCCTTACGTGAAACGTGTACGGTTCAGAATCAGACGAAGTGCGCGATCCACTTCGCATTTAATAGACACTTATTGGAAATTTATTTGATATACTTGAAAATATTTCCTTTGTTTAGAGTTATAGGTCAAGATAGGGTTCGATTGTATTTATTGTTAGTTAACAGTCTGTTTATCTGTCTGTTACCTCTTCACGCCAAAACCGCCGAACCGATTTTGCTGAACGTTCGTATGGAAATACTCTGAATCCCGGGAAAGGAAACAGGATATTTTTTATCCCAAAAAAATGTACGGTTCCCGCGCAATAAATGAATTTTGCCGCAACGGAGTTGCGTGCGTCATTGCGACGAATCACGACAAAATGATTTCACTCAATATGCAAATTTTTGGCAAACAAAATTACAGATTAGATACGTCAATTACCTACGAAAGAATTATATTTAGCAAGTTAAAAAAGTTGAAGAAAGTTTTCTAAAGTAGTATATCGATTTTCGGTATAATGGATGGATCAAGGTCGAGTCTCGTCGAGAGTCGAGAACAATATCAATTATCTAAAGAAGATTACATTCCTGAGCATTTGCTGCAATGTAATACGGACCACTCACAGCTTCCAGTTCAGTTCACTTTGCAATTTAATATAATACTTAATGCCTGGTACTCCGTGGCGCCAAAATTCTTTACTCGCACGTCAACCCCAGATTTTCCGGCATAAAAATATCCTATGTCATTTCCCGGGACGCTAAAGTATCTCCATACCAAATTTCAGCAAAATCGGTTAAGTTGTTTGGGCGTCAAGAGGTAACAGACAGACAGATAGACAGACACACTTTCACATTTATATTATGAGTATCATAAGATTCATACCTAATTATGGATAAGTGTGGATGAGATGAGATGTTCTAAACGCGAAATATCTCTTGCAGCGCTCCTACTTTCCCAGCAAACTGTATACGAGGGGCACATACATACTCTAAACTTTACAGTCCTTTCACTTTATTAAGGTTTTATATTATATGGTGAATGGTATTTAGTGGTAGGTACTTTAGAATAAATAATGATAGAGAATGTACCATCTCTATAATTATAGAGCGCACGCAAAGTTATCAGTAAATACGCTTATGTACATAAGCGTATTCATCACATTCGTTTTCCGTATTCGATTTCCAAATTCGTAGCATTAATCAAATTCGTTTTCCGTATTCAATTTCCGATTTGATTTCGGTACTCGGATTTCCAAATGCAAGGAATCAGTGGAAAATAATATATTGAAGCACACGAGCACGTTTGCTTTTTTCCGAACGGGACTTTTCCGCAGGTAAGTAATGAGTGCAAGCCAGCGTGTTCGCGGGTGAAGAAAAACTAACATTTGCGCTAGTCTCAGTGAATTCCAAATCATAATTCCACGTTAGAAAATCGAATACGGAAAACGTGCCTATGCGGCCAGCCTTACTGCTAACCCACCCTATCCTTTGGGTCCTAGGTTCTGGACCCAAAGGATAGGGTGGGTTAGCGCTGTTGAAAATATATGGCCCTGTCCCCTGCTGTAAATATCTACATTTGAACTTCAAAGTCGCCATTTAAAATTCAAATCTGGAACAGAGTGTCGGTGGTACAGACTTCGGTTTATAGGTTTTCGACTTTAGTACTAGGTAATAAGGTTCGAAGCCTTGCAGTAAAGGATTACAGGATACCGGATATCCGAACACACGTAGTACGGGAAGGCTTCGCCGCTGAAAATCCTATACCATACCATACGATATAGCATACACCTTTATCTATAGACTGATTATAAGGAAGCTGGGGATTATGTCTAAGGTGTTGGTAGTTCTTTTGTGACATAAAACATATTTTGTGATTAATAAAATAAAATCGAAATTCAAAACGGTTGAAGTATAGGAGTTAAGTTTCCTTAGTTTTTATTATTCGTAGAATATTCACCATAAAATATACTATTAGGGTCAATTCAGACCGCAACGCGACGCGTAGCTGCAACATCAGTAAAAATTTAGAAATGTATAGCTACGCGTCACGTTGCGGTTTGAATTGACCCTTAGTCAGCTGGCTGCAGCCTGCAAGTAACATGATATAGCACTGTATGCGAATAAAATTAATGTATACTAAAAATAACAAAGCGTTTGAAAATGGTTTAAAATCTCATTTCTTTGGCTTATGCCGCTAACAAACCTCCTTGTAAGTTGTACGTTCCCCTTTACGACATAATAAATGAGTCACCCCCGAATGTTGGTTGCGTGTACAAATGCACTTCTCTAAACCAACTGTAACATGACCCCTATGCCCCCTCGTACATTTGCTAATTGGATTAAAAAAGCTAGGAAAGCCTCACCACACAGAGATCTACTATGGTTGGGCACGATCAGTTTGTACCCGATTAATTTTCGTTTCTTGTATGACTCACATTTTACTCATCAGGCTAACTCTTTATTGGGTTATAAGTTAAAATGTTAAATAAATGATCAATTAATAAATAAAAAAAAGAAACACCACTTCTTTCTTCTGCTTTTCGTTGCGGCCTGCGGGTACCAAGACAGTTTGAATTATCCATGTGGCTTTTCGTGGTTGGTTGACACTATCAAACCTTGCGCCATAAGAGTTGTAGAAGTGGGAATGTATGATGGGTCAATCTCTTAACTCTTACCTTCAATCTACTTATAAACCCATACAAACAACCCTTGATCATGTACCCAACCCCAACCCTGTTTGGCCTTTCTCAAAGTGGGCGATAACGCCCTCTTGTGGGCGCTGAAGGTCAAAAAGGGGGCGTTGTGTAGATGCTTGGGGGGTGATTTGTAATTTCATTTCGTCTGGATGCATTTCATATTTAAACAATGGTGGGCCGGGCACTAGAACATAATTTGTTCTCAAAGTGGGCAGTAGACAAAATAACTTTGGGAACCCTGATGTACTAGATAACGCCCGCAACTTTGTTGCGTTGAAATTAGTTTATAGCACGGGAACCGTACATTTTTCCTCAAGAATTGTCTATCCTTTGTCCTTTACCGTTTCTCAAAGTATCTCTATTCCCAGGTAAATCGGTTCAGCCGTTTAAGCTTGAATAGGTAACAGACAGACTGATGGACAGACAGTCAGTCACACTTTCTCATTTATAATACATATTAGTATAGATTATTTAGTATGTGATATGATAAAATATACATCACTAGATGACGCCCGTAATTCCGTTGCGCCAAAATTCGTTTATTCCCCCGGGAACGGTACATTTTTCCGGGACAAATAGTATCCTATGTCCTTTCCCGAGACTCAAAGTATCTACATACCCAGCAAAATCGATTCAGCAGTTTGGGCCTGAAGAGATAACAGACAGAAAAATAGACAGTCAGATAGACGTACAGACAGACACACTTTCGCAATTATAATATTAGTATGGATGTGGAGCGTATAGATTAGTATCATGGGTGGCTATTTACATAATTTAGCAAAATATTCAAATTGTAAATTATATTTCATAAACAAAATGTATTTTGTTTGTTTGTAATATGAAGTAGCTATCAAATTAAGTTCATTATACTGTCTAGCTATCGCGGCTCAAAACTAAACTTTATGAAGCCGGAAAACTGCTAGTGTTTCAGGCTTATTGTTTAAAGTTCGCTTTGAAGTGCGATGAAAATGTTTCATATTGTTTCAGGATCGATATGACTGTACAGAACATTTTAATCCTGTGCACTCTCTTCACGAGCGCCATAGGCTTAGAATCAGGTATTATATTCTGTTGTACTATAGTTTGTGTAAACGATATTTAAATTATTTTTAAGGTAACACTAACTTGTTTAAATTATGTTACTTCTTAGAAGTGGCGGGGCAAAACCTAAAGATATGGGCCAAGATATATTTTGCGAGGCTCCCTGATGGATGACTCGAGAGGATGAATTTTGTTGAGAGAAACAATTTTTTGATACTCAAACTTTTATTTATAAAAAAATTGAGTATCAAAAGTAGTAAATCCTTAAAAATCCTCGTGATCCAAGAGGTGCGAGGCTCCTTGGACCGCGGTGGCCTACGTCGCCCATGCCTTACGCCGCCTCTGTCTTAGCTATAGCGTTTGCGGTTCGGTGCATATATTTCGGCTTTATAATTTAACTCTTACGATGTAATATTTTAGTTATGTAACATCTAAATCAGAGACTCAGACTGTCTATTCCTATCATAAAAATTAAATATCATTGGTCTATTCATATTCGTTGTGTCGTTTCATTCAGCGACAAAATTTCCGGATAACCTACTAATGGGCGTACCCAGGTTCTGGGCCATGCGGGGGCAAATTACCCAGGTTCTGGTGCCAGGGGGGGGGGGGGGGGCAAATTACCTAGGTTCTGGGCCAGGGGGGGGCAAATCAGATTTTTCATAAGCTAGGTGTTTATAAAGAATAAAAAATTAATTATTTTTAGTTGTAAAAATATTGTATTGCAGACAAATGGCAAAAATTCGTTTTTTTTAATTTTTATAGATAAAAGTACTAGATAATATACTTAGTAGGGACGTCAACAAGATCCAGGGGGGGCAGCTGCCCCCCCCCCTGCCCCCCCCCCCTCGGTACGCCCATGAACCTACTTATTCTTCACTTATCAGGCGACGATGAAGTTCTTTATAAACCTATCCTACATTCATTATTCTACTGATATTCTAGAAGTAGTAGTCTTACGAGCTGTGCGAGGTCTGGACGCGAGGCTCCCGTGCGGACAGGGCAAAGTGTTCCTAGACGGACCAGACTCCTATGTCCTCTGGCTGAAAAACGACAGGGACTTCATATACCGCTTCCCCAATGAGGATAGTGAGCAAAGGTGACTATTTTTAACACACTTTTATTAGAATCTTTGAACACGTTTTTACCTATCTCCAGTTGTCTAAAACTTTGCGTATTAAGATCTAATACAGTGCAATAATTTGTTAAAGTTTTATGAAAAAATATATTAAAAAAATGAATTTGACTGACTGACTTTGAATAAATTCTAACTGCTTAAAAAGTCACTTTAATTAAGCTAGGTACCTTTATAGCCACTAGAAGTCCCACCTGTCTTTGGCTAATAAAAATGTTCAAACAGCGATTTTTTACAACTTGAGTTTAGTAGTTTACAATCTCCTTGTGTTAATTGGGAAAGTCACAAGACAGACAGCGGATATACGCCGACTATATGTCTGTATCCGCTTTTTTCAGTCGGTTCGACTGAAAAATGCGGATGCAAGATGCGGTCCGTTTATGGCCGACCGTAGAGGCACAAGTAAGATGGTAGAGACTAGAGTCCATAATTCATTTGTTCCTTTACATTTTCTAATAGCGATAAAGTTTATAATAACTAACCGATCTTATTCCATAGATACAATACTCATCAACAATTTATTATAAAGCTCATTAAATATTGTATTTCAACGTAATACACACCTATCAACAGTCCCCCTAACACATGCGCGGGAGTTGATGATCATATTTTAATTATCCTCACCCTATGGGGTTGTATCGATTTTCCAGGGTGGCCAACCGTGACCGAATATATGGGACCTCGTGCGACTCGGGGACTTGCTATGACGACACCTCTCTCCTTCTAAAGCGTGTGAGTGAGCAGGACAGCGGTATCTACCGCTGCCGGATACACTACCAAGCGTCGCCGTCGCTGGACTATGTTATTGATGTTAGGTTGGTCGGTGAGTGAACTATGAGATTTTTTATGTTATTTTAGAGAAATTAAAGCATAAGCAGATGGCGGGACTAAGTAATTAAGTTATGAAAATCGCGCAGCAGCTATCAGCTAATATTGAAGTGACATAAACCAACTAACTTAGGTCCGCCATCAACTGCATATGAATAATTTTCCTGATTCCTTGTTAGGTACGAAAATTGAACTACTCGAGAATCGAGATCTTTAATGCAAGGGCGGCGGAAAAAAATTGTTTTTGATGGAATTTTCAGATGGTACCATCGAGGAAGTTGATTCCTATGCAATTGACAGACCAACGTTATTTGGTCGAATATGACAATTCAATGTTAATTGTGATCTGTCAGCTGGGTTTGACGTAACGCAACCAAACTACTTAGGTCCCCGGTTTGCATAGGAATCAACTTCTCTGATAGTACATCTGAAAATTCCGGGAAAACTAAAACTTTTACGAAATGGTTGAAACATAATAATATGTATATTGTATGTATGATATATATTTCAGATGCACCAGGTATACCGAGGATATATAATGAAGCGAATGAGGAGTTGAAACGGGGATACGTTGGCCCTCTAAGCCTGGGATCAGATCTGACCCTGATATGCGAAGTAGACGATGGTAAGTATTTTACACTCTTCTTAGCCCCTAGCGGCTAGCCAATACGTTTTGTTTATAACCTCTTTACAGAATCGTATATCCAAAATGTATGGAATATTATGGTATGTATTTTTAAAATAAATTTGTAGACCAGCCCGACACGCTAGTCTACTGGCGTCGCAACGGCGTAATGATAGAGCGCGCACACACGGTCCGACCCGGCGTACTACGAGCCGACGTCCACGTGCGAAACGCGACGCGGGACGAACTAGATGCCCACTACGAGTGTCTCGCTCAGAATGCTGATGTAACTGAGCCACTGAGCGCCAGTGTCGTTATTAAAATGTATTGTAAGTATTGTAAATATTATAATAAGATGACGTCCGCGTCTCCGTTGAGCCGAAATTCCTTTATCGCGCGAGAACCATGAATTTTTCCGCAATAAAAACTGTCCAATATTCTTTTCAATCGGTTTAGCCGGTGAAGACGTAAAAGACAGACACGACCATTACGACGCCATCAGTTCACTAGCTACTAGCGTCGTCGGCGTGATGATAGAGCGCGTACACACGGTGCTACGCACCGAAGTCCACGTGCGAAACGCGACGCGACACGAACTAGACACATGCGCGAACGAATTCGGCGCAACAAGTTTATGAAAAAAACCATAATAATATATTCCGTTACAGTGCCGCCAATGAAGGTTGAGATCCGGTTGAATAACAACTACGACTTCGAGGCGGGTCAACCTAGAGTGGTTGACTGCGTGGTAGTTGGCTGTGTGCCACCTCCATCAATCACCTGGCACTTGGGTGACACGTTGCTGAGACCCAGTGTTCATAAGGTACTATCAGAGAAGTTGATTCCTATGCAAATCGGGGACCTAAGTAGTTTGGTTGCGTTACGTCAAACCCAGCTGACAGATCACAATTAACATTGAATTGACATATTCGACCAAATAACGTTGGTCTGTCAATTGCATAGGAATCAACTTCCTCGATGGTACATACCATGTACATACAATTTCCGTGGGGAACTTCGTGCTAAAGCTGATCGTACATTTGTCAGCACCGTACGTGCCGTACACGTCTAACGCACCACACAGTACACGAAATGCGGCGCATACGGTGCGGACGAATGTGCGAGGTTTCACATCATTTCATACAACAAATTCTAAAATGCACGTACGTCGCGTGCTTGCTGATAAATGTACGGTCACCTTTAGACCCAGTGTTCATAAGGTGTTATCAGAGAAGTTTGTTCCTAGGCCGATGACCTATATAATTTGATCGCGTTATGTAAAACCCAGGCGACAGATCACGACTAACATTGTATTAACAAAACTCACCTAAATGACGCAGGTCTGCCAACTGACTGGATCAATATCTTCGATGACCATGGGCGTACCCAGGTTCTGGGCCAGGGGTGGGCAAAATACCCAGGTTCTGGGCCAGGGGGGGGCAAAATACCCAGGTTCTGGGCCAGGGGGGGGCAAATTACCCAGGTTCTGGGCCAGGGGGGGGGGCAAATCAGATTTTTTATAAGCTAGGTGTTTATAAAGAATAAAAAATTTATAATTTTAGTTGTAAAATATTGTATTTCAAACAAATGGCAAAAATTCGTTTTCTTAATTTTTGGTTTTTATAGATAAAAGTACTAGATAATATACTTAGTAGGGACGTCAACATAATCCAGAGGGGGGGGGCAGCTGCCCCCTGCCCCCCCTCGGTACGCCCATGTCGATGCCCCTGTGGATCTAAATATTTTTCCGAGAACTGTTTAATAAGATCGAAAAAGTAAGAATGTAGGTATTAATTCTATTACCTCATACCTGTTAATTTTTCTAGGAACTTCACGACGGCAACTACACAGTATCATCACTGACCCTAGCACCTTCACTGCGTGATTCAAAACATGATCTCGTGTGTAGAGCTCACAACTCTCATCTACCGTCGTCCGTATTTGAAGATAAAGTCACCTTAAATGTTGGATGTAAGTAGATTCACAAAAGTTTGATCTATATTAACGGCGTCACAAATGTCTCGCACTCAGATTATATTAAAAAGTTTGTTATTGATAACAGAATTTGACTAAAAATGTTCGGAGCTTATGGCAAAATTTTAATCGCATTAAAGTTACCTAATTAATATAGGTCTCGTGTGACGGTAGGTAACAGAAAATATAATACTTATGCGGCTTCTCTACCTTGTAAATCTCTACGAATCTAAATCTCTACGATTACCCCTGATTGACATAGACTGTGCAAACAAGACAGCTTTGTAATCATAATAATATTTTATATTATCCGTCACGGCTCAACGTTAATTTTATACGTGGGAGAGCCATACTTCGGCACGAATGGGCCGGCTCGACCGGATAAATACCACGTTCTCACAGAAAACCGGCGTGAAACAGCGCTTGCGCTGTTTCACGCCGAGTGAGTGAGTTTACCGGAGGCCCAATCCTCTACCCTATTCCCTTTCCTACCCTCCCCTATTCCCTTCCCTTCCCTACCCTCCCCTATTACCCTATTCCCCCTTAAAAGGCCGGCAATGCACATGCAGCTTTTCTGATGCCGCGAGTGTCCATGGGCGACGGAAGTTGCTTTCCATCAGGAGACCCGTTTGCTCGTTTGCCCCCTTATTTCATTAAAAAAAAAAAGGTGCCTTCCACAATACACAATGTGCTTCGATTTGAGTATAGCGAGTGTGGCAACTGGCAAAGTGCGATTACCTTTCAAGTGCGCCATATAGTTATTTTTTCATACTGCTGATTGAAAATCTCCAATCAGCAGTATGGAAAAATAGCTATATGGCGCACTTGCTGGGTAAGCGCACTTTGCCACACTCACTGTAATAAAAAAACTTGAGAGGTGTCAAGGGACACCCGAATGTAACGAAGTTATTTCTTATGTTCATAAAGCCTGTATACATATAGTACACTGAAAAAATTATTTAAAAAAAACGCTATCTATTGACGCCCAGAAATACTAACAACGCGTCGCTGTTTATTCTCAAAAACGCCATCTAGTTGACGCACAGGAATACTATCAACGCCCTCTGCCCCTACCATGCAGGTACTAATAAAAAGTGTCGAGGTCAAATGTCGTTCTGTCTAGCCTCCTTTACGCCGGACGCTCGATAAGGAACTTCGTTCTAAAAAATCATATTATAAATTATAACTATTACTTAGTGCCTTAAAAATTGACAAGCATAAAAGCTTGAACAAACTTGGAGTAACCATAACATCAGTAACTCATACACGTTTTACAGATCGTCCTCTCTGCCTTTCTCCGCGGGAAGAGACGATCGGCGCCATACTGGACGAAACTGAAACTATATCGTGCGTGGTAGAAGCCTCGCCGCCGCCCCTGCAATTCAGTTGGACGTTTGCTGACTCGAGAATACTGTATACCAGTGTTAAGGTAAGAAAGGCTAGTATATTGCATAATGCATTAAGGCGCTCCCCCCACGGAGATGCCGTAATTTACCCTATTTAGAGCCTTATTAACTCAAAATTTGAAAACTACAAAAATATAATAAAAATACAGCAATAATCTTCAGTATATAGTATATTAACATTCCTTTCACCGTTATTAATTTACTATTTTTGTTCATTATACTCATGATATTAGCTGTCAAAGTAATACCAATTTATTAAAATTCAAGCGTACTTTCAGCATCTCCCTAGTATTTAAAAATTACTTTTATTTGAAACACACGCCAATTGATAGACAATTTTATTTGCTACATATTCCCTGAATGAATTTTTTTATGACAATTTTGAACCCTAAATAAAAAGAGATTAAAAAAAATTGAAATAAGATAAGTAAAAAAAATAGGATTTTGGTGCGATCTCATTAATGCATTCAATTGTATGGTCAAGGTCGTTTGCTCAGGGGATGGCCTTACGTAGCTCTTCCAAAAAGGCGGGTGTCAATAAATTGTTATATTATTATTTACTTTAATCGTGATCACGCTGAATGATAAGGCTCAATATAATATATGCGTTCGACCGAACACGCGGTTTGGCCTACACCACGAAATCACAAGCAATAATTATGTAAATGACAGCACGAGCGCGTTGCTATTTAAATAAATCGTCACATACCTACTGTATCGCTCCATTGCACAAACCTTATTGGTTTTAAATTAAAATGAATAGGTAATTGTATACTTTATTTGGTAAATAAGTAAATAATAATATTGCTTGTGAGTTGTGACCTCGCGGTGTAGTGGCCAAACCGATTTTTATACACTTTTTTTTATATGAAATAAGGGGGCAAACGAGCAAACGGGTCACCTGATGGAAAGCAACTTCCGTGTCCCATGGACACTCGCAACATCAGAAGAGCTGCAAGTGCTTTACCGGTCTTTTAAGAGGGAATAGGGTAATATGGTAGGGGAGGGTAAAGAAGGGAATAGGGGAGGGTAGGGAAGGGAATGGGGTAAGGGAATGGGCCTCCGGTAAACTCACTCACTCGGCGAAACATAGCGCAAGCGCTGCGCCCGTGGTGTTTCTCCGGTCGAGTCGGCCCATCCGTGCCGAAGCATGGCTCTCCCACGTAAAATCAGGGATCGCGAGGAGGGCTCGCTCGTACTAGGTATTGTTCAACTTAGGGAATGCTGCAAGTTTCGTCAAAATCGGTTCAGTAGTTTTTGAGATAGCGAATTTCGGTTTTATCTTTTTAAAATACTATTTGATTCATTGCTTCCTTTACAGTCAGTGTCGGGTCACCAGAACCGCTACACGTCATCTCTAACCTGGCGTCCGCGTGACGGTGACGTTGGAGCGGTACTATGTCGCGCGACCAACGCGTTCGGGGAACAGAGGAAGCCGTGCTCGTACTCCATCGCCCAAGGCGGACCACCATGCACACCCGACTGTGTGGTACTGAGATCCTTCCCGAAGACCATCAGGGTTCAGTGTCAGAAAGGTGGGTTCGTTTGCCTTCTTTATTTGGTAGTTATGTTGTGCAAAAGGCTACGCAAAATTACGGACGAATAATTCCTTAAGTAAAATAGTTTGTGTGAATGAACTTGACTATTAATTTTAGTCTGATTTTAATAATTTGCTATAGCGGAAATAAAATTTTGGGTAAGGAAACTTCAAACCTAGGTTTGAATTGCTTATCGATTTTAAAGCAAATAAATAATACCAATTTATATAAAAAATCCACACCTAGTGTCTAGTGACATTAAATTTTAAAATAATACCTATTACCTAACGCCAATCACTAAACACAAAGCGAATATATTAGGTATACTTACTTGTTGTTCAATGTTCGTTCAACATCATTTTTAACACGTTTTTATAAGCTTGGGCTGTAGCCCAGGTATGTATGTATTATGTAACGCAATCTTTGAAAACGATTTTTACCTATCTCCAGAGCCAATCACAATGTAATAATTTGTTTTTGGAACGAAGTTCCTTATCGCGCGTTGCGAAACAGAAGTGTCGTTACAACCGCACGGCTTACAACTATAGCAAAAATGCTATAGTTGTAAGCCGTGTGGAAGCGCGTATGTCTCTGTCTCTCTCTCGCATTGAACAGTGTGGTATAGACTTTTTTTGTTTTTTTAGTGTATACAGGTTTTTTGTACATAAGAAATAATAAACTGGAACTTCGTTCCATCCGGGTGCCCCTTGACACTTCTCAAGTTTTGTAAAATAGTGCCAAAACACTGAGTTTTTTTTTTGTAATAGTGTTTTTTTTTTAAACTATAATTTATTATCTAATTTCAGCATGGGACGGTGGTAGACCGCAGATGATACATCTAGAACTCCTCACATCGGATGGCACTCTCATCCACAACGTATCAAACCAGGCGGGCCACTTCAGCATCCCAGACGGTGATGATGAGAGGAACATGACCGCTGTGGTCTATGCCAGCAGCTCTAGGGGCAGAAGCGAGAAGAGGGTCCTGCATCTACAGACTATAACGCCGCTTAGTGCTTCAGGTACTAGATCCAGATAGATACTCAGTAACAGAGATCTTCTCCTTCTTCTTCTTGTTTAATATGGCTGATTTCAGTGAGTTTCTAATGTCAGTTCCTTATATAGAGTTTACTGTGAAAGTAGCAGCGCTGCGAGAGCAAAATTTTTTTGTTGCTTTTAGGACTTATAAGACCAAAGAAACAGAGGAAAATGTGGCTAAAACAGGAAAAAATATTATTTGAAAGTGCTTATTTCACGAACAATTTTTAATGTTTATGTTATTTGAGCTTCGTGGCAGCGCTGCGTCGACGCAGCGCTGACTCAGCGCGCCGTGTGGACTGGCTCTTACTGCCGATCCACACTCGCGCGCGACAGCGCGCTGCGGATCGCGGCGCGCATCGCGCCGCGCATCGCGCATTCTGCCAAATTTACTGATCCACACTCGCAAAGTTCGCGACATGTTCGCAATGTTGCCACTTTTTAATTACTTCACCTTCTTGATGCACTATAGTTTACGCCCTTGAGCCAAATTTATCTTACTTTATATTATAAACTAGATGTCCCACGCGGCTTCGCTCGCGTAAATTATTAGAAATTTTACGGAAATCGTACATTTTTTCGCAACAAAATAGCATATCTCTCTTCACGTAGTCTACTCTATATCTGTGCCAAATAACATACAAAATTGCTTTAGTAGTTCGTGAGATAAACCCTTGCTAATGATTTTCCGTTTTAACCACATTTCCTCTGTTTCTTCGGTCCTATTAGTTTGCGTGATAAAATAGCCTATAGCCTTCTTTGATAAATGAGCTATCTAACACTAAAATATTTTTTTTATCGGACCAAAATATGATTAACGTGTTCAATCAAACAAATAAATATTTTTAAATCGCTTGACAAAATCGAATCTTGATCTAAATGACTATGAAAAGTACCAATGGATCATAATAGGCTCATAATCATGGGATGCATATAACTTTATAAGGTATAATATGGTAGTGATGATGAATGTAATTTGCATAGTAGCATATGCTTTCCGTTCTTAAAGTAATGCAAAGGAGTTCTCTCAGCACCTTCCCAATCTAATCATGGTATACATTGGTGCAAAATCTTACTTGTTGATTGCATATGCTTAGACTACTTCCCACGAAACCGAAGTCACCACATGTTTCCATATAAATTTTAAGGAGTTCCCTCGATTAGTCATGGCTCCCAGCATCAGATCACCACTTTTGTGAGTATAGTACCAAATTGGGATGACACTCTGTACGCCAAAAGAAAAATTTTGAAAATCGGTTCACAAACGGCGGAGTAATCGTTGAATATAAAAAACGAACATAAAACTTCCCCATTTTGAAAGTCATTTAAAATTGTAGCCTATGTGTTATTCTGATGTATAAGCTATATTATTGTAAAGTTTCATTAAGATACATTCAGTAGTTTTTGCGTGAAAGAGTAACAAACATCCATACATCCAAACAAACTTTCGCCTTTATAATATTATAAAGTATATAAAGTATAAAGTAATAAAGTATAAAGTAGGATTAATTATATTCTGTTCACTAAAAAATGCTGGCATGTCTTGTATGGCAAAAGCCCTTATTAAAATAAAGATTAAAAAAAAATCTCTTTGTCGCGGGACAGAAAACCGACAGCAATCGGGGAACGGGCGGCGAAGTGCGAAACATATGCGAACCGGATCCACACACTCACGTTTCGCGGAAATTCCGCGGCGTCGCGCGCGGTTCGCGCGCGAGTGGGGATGGGGCTTTAGGCTTGATCTCTCAGCTGCCCATAAGTCGACTTCTCTGATGGTACATACAGAAAATATCCATCACATTTCCCAAATTTTTGGTGAATTTCCAGCTATAGCGGAGAACGAGGAGCCTCAGTCATGGACGCACTGGCTGGAGGTGGGTGCGGGGGCGGTGGCGGTGGCGGCGGCGCTGGTGGCCACCACGCTCTGCGTCAAGGCCTTCAAGGCCAAGAGGGACCAGCATAACCCCGATCTGGTGCCGCGGTCTGATGGTGAGTGTCTATCCGGCCGCCTAGACGAGCAATACTATTGTCAATATCACGTATTGCGTAATATTATTAACCGTCCAGTGCGTCTAGGGTTGATATTGAACATCGTGCCCCTTCAATCTAATTACACATAAACTGTTCAATACAATTGAAGCTTGATATTGCACAATACAATTGATCTTCTAGGGGCCGGCTTAGGTATCAAAAAAATTTATACAAAAAAATAGTTGGCTGTGATGTGTACGGCCGGTCTGCTGCAATGTAGTCAAGGCGAGGACGCACTAGGCTACACCACGCTGTATAGCGACGCTCATACGATTCTTATTTGACCATGACGTGTCGCGTCGCGTCGCTACAGTGTAGTGTCGCCTAGTGCGGTCTTTAACGTTTAGCGTGGTCACACCTAAACTTCCATTTATGATGACGAAAAAAGTTCGTGTAATAAGATTTTTAATTTTTTTGTAAGCAGGTACTTTTCACCGAGAGCCGGATTTCACAAGAGAGGAGCGATTACTCGGCACCACCAATATTACCGTCAACCAACTGGCATCGTGTCCTAATGTAAGCATAAACTAATCCATACCAATATTATAAATGCGAAAGTGTATCTGCCTGTCTGTTACTTCTTCACGCCTAAACCGCTGAACCGTTTTTAATTAAATTTCATATAGGGATACTTTGAAGGAAAGGACATAGATACTTTTATCTCGCAAAAATGTACGGTTCTCGATAAACGATTTTTTCGCAACGGAGTTGTGGGCGTCATCTAGTTCTATACAGGCTGTAACAAAACTAAGTGATAATTCTTTAGGACATGTATGTGTCCCTTGTATACAGTATATGGGCAACCTCATGACGGTGGGGCTTTTGCCCATACAGATCACAAAAAAAGCTAAGCTTTCAACGCTGCTACTATCACAATTGCCTCTGTACAAGACTACAACTACATTCAACATTGAATTGACAAAACCTGACCAAAATATGATTTGTCATCTCACATCTGCCGACGATTTAATTGCTCGCATACTACCGAAACTCATCCAGTATTGTCCAACAGCAGTACACGACGTCGCCTGTGCCATCATGCCGCGTGCTGGTGGGCTGCGCCGCGAGATCCCCGTCCCAGGACTGCCCCGCCACGCAACACTCATACTACGTCTGAACTCTTGAACTGAAAGATTCAGAGTAGCGCACCAGTATCTGGTAGCAATGTAATGTTGTAGAAAGCACTGAGAGCCGTGCAAATTTTATAATATTATTTATCTTAAGAGGGCGACTAACCCCAAAAATCAAACATCGTCCTTCTCTCTTCACACTCACACCCGTCTTTCATATGCCAGGTGAAAAAGAACGACGCGGAATCATCGCCAAATTAGTTTTTTCTCAATAGCTCGATAAATATATACAACATTTTAAAAATCCGCTAGATCGATCACTCAATGATAGAATTTTATACAATGTGTTAAAATATTAACTTAGTTCAATGCACGGTTATGGCAATAAATGAAAAATTTGTGAAAATTAGATGCATCTTTGTGATTTTTTTCTATCGAGAAAATTTTAAAATATCGTGTTTTTGCTCAGATCGAATTCTCGGAAATATAATGTTGTATCTAATTTTAGAAAATGAAACAATTCGGGGCTTATTTTCAAGTATAAAAATGAATTATAAAATCGACATTTTAGGTTTAGTCGCTCCCTTAATGCCGTACACAGATGGATCTTAGTCTCTAAACACACCATGCCGCAGATAGGTGGCCGAGATTACGCCTGCAATATATTTTAAATTACCGATGACACACCGAAATTACGTCGCGTTTTAGCGTACAGCCGAACATCGATCGATCGTAAGTTCGTCAGCGATTCGGCGGTAATGTCGGAACGTATCGGCCACGGAACTTTGGATGCGTATCTTCGGCATGGTGTGTTTAGACACAAAGGATTACAGTATAAGGTCTATATAATGAAGATACATAAACTCCTTACATTTTTTGACATTGATCATACATCTCTTCATCAAAATGAAGTTGAGTAGGTAATCATTAAGTTCTGTCTCTGGGTGTGGCAATAAGATTACCTATTCGCTTCAATAACGTAATATTTTTCTAGCCCATTTATAAGAGAGATTAATTTATAGGCCGGATTTGGTCGGATATGTCAAGCCCAACCATAAAGTTAATATACCTAGCGGAATCCGCTAGGAATATTAACTTTATGAGCCTAACCTACAGATCACAAGACGTAACATTGACTTGAGATAATCCGACCAAATGACGAAAGTCGACCGCCATCAACCTACAAATCAATTTCCTGATGGTACTTAACAATGGAAATATAGTAATTGTATATCCACTTATCAACAAGTTAGTTAAGTAAGTAAGTATACATTTTTATGGAATTATTGTAGATTTCCAAACCTGAGCTTATAAGGTATGTAAGTACTTGTAGAAATTAAAATATTTTAAAACATATTATGGAAAAATCTAGTCACACTAGTCATGTTTGCCTATGAACTATTCCAAAAAAGAAACTGCTTACGTAAGAAGGCATAATAAATTATTTAAAAAATAACACAAATATATTTTTATAAAGAAAATTATGAATGTATAATAACAAAACATTAAACTTACAAACGTTATAACATAATATATTATGTACAGTCAGTAAAAAATGAATGTAATAAATTCACGATCTCGCCCGATTTAAGACTGACATTTGACTATTCAATCTACCAAATATAAAAAATATAATTATTAATATAGCTACCCAAAAGCTAAAATTCCAAGAAACCAAACTAAATGTCAAACAACTAGCTCATTAAGGTGCTCCCTCACCGGGAGCATTCGCGTGTGACGTAATATTATAGATTCGACTTTAAGCATTAGGTACCTAACAATACTACCTCCCTGACTGACGAGCATTCGCGTGTAATGTTAAATGTAACATTATAGACTCGACTTTGAGCACTACATAGCAAGTGGACTACACCGTCACGTAGCATTGATGTTACAATTTGTATCAAGATATTGTAACACATTATGTATCATTACAAGGTGCGCATTTTAATACTCGGTTCTCCTCCCTCACGGATGTAATACTCCACTCTGTAACGTTACATTACAACAATACTAAAAAGTATTAGACATATAACTATTTACTTGTTTACAGAGATTTGATTCATAGGCAGGTTACGAACCTACGCATTTTGGACGGTCTATGTCAAGCCCATTCAACATAGGCTTGCCATAACCCGACAAAATAAAGTAGGTTCGCCATCAGCCTATGAATGATTTTTTCTGATGATACGTATCATCAAAATACGCTGTCTGCGTTAATATATTATATACTGGCTTGATATTTATACCTAACATATCACTTAGGCTTTAGCGATAAATTTAACAGAATCCGAAGGTTAAATAATAAATACGAGTATAAACGACATATTATTATTACTTAAATAACAATCTGCTTTTCATCTTGTACAATTATTTTGTAGATACGTGTAGACTGTAGGTACATTTTGACACCACTACTAATAAATATATTTACAGATGGATTATAAAGTTATAAAAGCTGTTTGTCTATGTCTGGCACTTTAGAAAAATCATATAACAGAAAAAGACAGCGAACTTTAAAGTGTTATACGCCTCGTAAATATATTTTTAAGTAAGAGGGCAAATATTTTGTAAATATATTTTTCTACGTTGTTTGCATAACATTTGAATGTAGTCGAAAATAAAGGACTATTTAAGTAACGTCTGTTTTATAATTTGCTTTACCCAAATTCTTTTATTTTACTTAAAAACAATTTATGAAACAATAATAATTATGTTTTACGTTCAATCCAGAGAATTTTTAAAGAAAACCCCTGCACAAGGCTCTGCATTTGTACACAAACATTGAGTTGGAATTTTGATCACCAGAGAAATCTAGTCTTCCAAATGAGTGGCTCCATCAGTGTACAGTTACCAAATGGTCACGGTGGTTAACAGTTGCCGTGTGACACCTACTGGTCTCAATATTATAGCTAATAGAGCATAAAATATGCCCTATTAAAGACATACTAGCTATTTGACCGAGCTTTGCTCGGTATTCGATAAAATACGAATAAAATGACATTTTCTAAAAATGATTCCTAGCTAGATCGATTTATCGAACCCGGAACCCCCTATATACTAAATTTCATGAAAATCGTTGGAGCCGATTCCGAGATCCCAATTATATAGTATATATAACGAAGAATTGCTCGTTTAAAGATATAAGATTTTACTAGGTATTGCCGGCAACTTGGTTTGCTTCTTTTCGGCCCAAGAGCTTGACAGCCAAACTTTCGTCATTTTATAAAAGCTGTAAGTTTTCTTTATGGCCCCTATGGGGGTAAGAACGACCTACGGAGTTTTGGTCTTGGTGACTTTAGGAGGTATCCAGTCTGAAGCTACTTGACCTTCGATAAAATTCTCCACCTCTACTCTATGACTTAGAACCTAGGGCAGGGGTTTCCAATCCTATCACCTAGTGATAGTGACAGGTCATAAACGGGCAAAATAAAATGCATACTAAGGCCGGCCGCACATTTTCCGAATTTCTGATCAGAAAAATTCAGACGCCCCGCCCAGCTCATACATTTTTACACGTCAGAATTCTGATAGCATGCGGGGTCTACAGCAAAATGTATGAACAGAGTGCGTTCCAGCGGGCGTCCAAATTTTTCTAATCAGAACTTTAACCTTAACTTTGACCACAGAATTTGACAGATGACAGCTGGTCCGACAATGCTAGAAATGAACGTGGGCGGGGGTGCTGCTGGTAAAAAAGAACTGTCAAAAATGGCGTTTTTGTATGATGACAGCGTTAGTTCCTTTTTTCGCCACGTTCATTCAAAGCCTTGTCCAGCTCAAAGCTTAACCAAGGATTTGACATTTTGCATTGTAGTTATAGTTCAAGTTACAGTTATACCTAAAGTAAGTTGGTGAAACCCACCCATAGACTTGATTTAGAATTAACGAAGTCTTAAAACTAAAATAGGTACGTGGCACTTGGAACTGCCGCAGTTAAGTAATAATTATCAATATTTTATTTACTACACTATGCAATTAAAATTATTTATTTGTTTTATTTATGCAATTTGTTTTCATTCCCAGTCTAGTCGTACGCACATAACCCTGCCCAAGTCTGCCAAACTGAAATGACGATAGACGATGCACGGCTCGGTCGGAGTGGAGGGTGTTAGGTTTATTTTCGATACGGAATTTCTTGATTCGATCGCCGTGCTCCAAGCCCGCGATAAATGCTATGCAATATCTCAAAATTTTATTTTTTAATTAATACGAAACAGGTGTTTTAAGAATTACTGTCCTACTTTTTTGACCTACCACTGACTAATTCGAGATCCAACCAGGAGAGGAACATCTTTATAATTTCAATCGACTTCCAATACAAAATATAGACGTCAAGATCTTCTGATAAGTGATGAAACTGGGTACAGAATTTCATTCAAGCTTTGAAATTTTATGCCTCGATTGATCAATTCGTTGTTACTTTAATACCATTTTCGGTGGGAAGATGTGACATTCTCGGAAACTGCTTTCAATCAAATGAAATCGATGTGAGTGATACTCTAGAACAAGGCAGACGGAATAGAAATGCATAAATCAATCGGAAATAATTATCATAACTAATTAACATAAGACACGCACAAAATCGTGCATACCTACTGTGTAAGTAGCTCCACACATTCTATAACCGCGCAAAACCGTTTATAGCGAGAAAGTATTGCATGCTCACAAAATGCTTAGGTTCAAAGATACAATGAAATGACTTAAGTAAAATTACTACATTACAATTTGCTACATATTATCGCCCGAGATTTATTTGCATTTTGCACCAATATTTGTTGGTACAGCAGCACCCAACGCTTTTCCGGACTAAATAGTATGGTCTCCTAGTTTCCCTGCGACTCAAAGTACATTTCTTTTTGTACCGAATTCAAAAAGTATGTGACGAGGTAATGGACAGAAACATTTTCCTATGTGTTTAAGGTGGTATTAGTGTGGAGTTTCTAACAAGTTAATAATTTTTATCTTTAAAAAACTCAAGACTTACAAAGATTGAATTTATAACAAACCATAGTTTACCCAGTACTAAAACTTAGTCTAACAACAACGAAGAACAAGTAAGTCACTATATAATTATTACAGTGGAATCCAAGCGTTAATAAAAAGTGTGACCCATATTTTATTTAAATTAGCTAAACAGCTGATAAAATTTTATGGTGTGGACTACTTTTGGTAGGCAACACTACCATTTACTTAACAATCAAGCACGTCACTTCACTATAGAGCAGTGTTTTTCAAACTGTGGGTCCCGACCCCCAGGGGCGTCGCCAAAGGTTAAAAGGACTATTTTATTTAAAAAAAATAAAGATTAAGGGTGCAATTTAACAGAAGGAAATCTTCAAAAATACACACATGATAAAAAAAAGCCAATGGGGGGTCGTGAATTATTTTGCCATGTCACGTCATAAATAAGTTTGAAAACACTGTTATAGAGCTACTATTATAGTTAAGTTTGCAGTGAGTCGTTACTAGAAGTGACTTTTAAGAGTTATGTTGCAAAGCCATCTTTACAGATGGTCATTTTGACATTCGCACTTATGACTCCAAAGGTCAATTCAATATGAAAAAACTATAAATTGGAAATCAGTTAGTTTGTTTATAAAAGATCTAATTTAAGTAGAATCCGCAGTCTGTTCAGACTTGTTTTAAGTCTCAGATGGTCTTTATTCCAACGGTATACGGATCACTGTTGCTCGAAGGTTACTTATGGATTAAGTGCCGCTTTCTCGGTGGGGAGTGTTTGAGAAGTGTTGCGGTAAACCAGTTAGTGGCCAACTCCCAGAGCGAGTGCGTGAAACCGTTGGATTGTGACGAAATAATGTTTAATATGAGTGCAGTGTAAAGATAAAGTAAGTTTAACTTAACTATAACTCATACTTAAAGATACCTTGCTGTTTTGGCTAAGCGAAAGTTTCAATGAACAATGGACCACTTTTAGTTATGTTTTTTCTATTGCAAATGTTATGGTGTTTAGTATAAAGACGCAACTGGCCCGTCCATTTATCTGCTTTCTACCTTGACTTTCTTTCCGTATTTACATTTCAAGCGTTAAGTATTTATACAATAATTAAACCCCCCAGGCACTATTAAATATTTCTCATCTGTTTTTAAAGTACAGAATCTCTAAAGTCGGCCGTTTTCGATGTGAAGTTTTTTTGGATTATAATCGTTGATATTTATTTATCTAATATCTAAGTAATTTGAATGCAGTGCGATCTTTTTCATTGTTTATATTATTATATTGAAAGAACGCAGGGGTTGAATTTCTACATAGTGTAATATACCCTGTTTAGTTAAATCTCAATATCGCTAAGTGAACATATACAAAATACTTTTGTTTGCAACTTAAATTACGTGTTTCAAGTAATAAGTGTGTATATAAAAACTGTGAAAGTGTTCAAATGGAATACGATTTGTAAAACGTTATTACTAACGAGCTTTTGCCCGCGGCTTCGCTCGCGTTAAGAAGTGTTATTATATACAAACTTTCATCCCCTATTTTAACCCCTTGGAGGTGGAATTGATCAAAATCCTTTCTTAGCGGATGCCTTCGTCATAATATCTACCTGCATGCCAAACAGCCCGATCGGTCCAGTAGTTTGGGCGGTGCGTTGCTAGATCACCATGTCAGTCAGTCACCTTTGAGTTTTATATATACTAATAGCAACTCATAAATAATTATCCAGTACCTTCACTGACATGCCTAAATCTCGTTAAATTAATTCAGTTTACAGCGAACTCAACATTTCATCGAAACAATATTAATTGATACTTATGAATTCGTCTGCCCATCTACCTATTACTTTTCACGCCTAACAGCTCTAACGATTTGCATGAAATTTGGTGCGGAGATACTTTATCTCCCGGATAAGAACATAGAACATTATTCGTTGCGGCAAAATGTCTAAATCTTAATTTAATTAGAGTTAAGTAATGTTCGTCTCTCTCTTAGGGACCTGTATGGAAGGAGGTGCATTGTGTTTCTGCATTTGGTAGGTTTTATTTATAACTAGCTACCCCGGCAAACGTTGTTTTGCCATAAAATGATTTTCCCTGTATTCCTGTTTTTCTCTTGAAGTTTTTTCTGAATATTTTTGTCTATAGACCTCACGGAGCCCGAGACCTTTCCAACGAATGCAAAACCGTGGAAATCGGTTCGTACGTTCTAGAGTTATAGTGTCAGGAAGGAAAACCCGACTTATTTTTATATATTGGAAATACATACTAAATATAATTTTGAAATAGCTACTTCCTACTTTAATATCTTTATTATTAATTTAACCTTCAGCAAGCTATATGAGATTAATAAAGAGAAAAAAAAACGCCGAAAGTAAGATTTTTTTATGTTTACAATGACCTTAAATATCAGTTTCGATTTTTATCTCGTTCGCTATATTATCTTAACTATGTCAGTATGTTAATCAACTAACTAGTGAAAGTAAATTTTATTTGAATATTATAATAATCATGTTTATATATACGAAAGTAAAATAAAAGTAAGTGAGAGTTAGTTGCGAGTTGATAACAAGTACATAATATTTTATTTTTATATATCATACACATTATTATTTTATCTGCACATGTTTTAGAAATCTATATTGCTATGTTTCCAGTTACTTTATACCAAAAGTTTATTGTGCTAGAACCGCATAATAATAGAGATAAAAAGTTAAAACTATCTTCTTGTTGATTGTTGATGTCTTTGAGACTCATACTAAATTTTATCATAAACGTTATAGTAATACATGCGTGAAAAGGTGACAAACAGACAGACCGATTGTATTTACAATAAGTAAGTATTGTAGCGTGCATCTTTTTGTATCATGTTTTTATTTATTTCTTTATCATGCAAGCACGTGCAGTTCAAATGTCACGTTCAATATCATCATAATATATTTTACCACGAAGTTTCTAGAATGGTTCTTATGTCGTTGGTATAAAGGTGTCATTATTACGATAAGGCTCAACGCGGACGGCCTCGACTGTACTGTAATTATGTGGTTCAAAATAAGTAGAACGGTAGTTTAGCGTTAACCGAATGATTATTCCTATCATGAATCTCGGTTTACACGGAAAGAACAAGTGGGTTACTCACTGAGCCACAAATACAATTAAATTTTATCTTTGTTGGAAAACATGTTTTACCTCTAAATAACTTAGTGTTATGAGCATGAAAATAGATAATTAAATGTATGCACGTTAAATAAAAATATAAAAGTAAGTTGTGCAAAGTGTATTTTAAAACTTAAAAGAAAAACAATTATTATTGCTAACGCACTATACCTGTCTAGTGTCTGTAGCAACGCGTTGATGTCTTTTGTACGCGCTGCTATTTCGTAATAATTATTGCGTTAAGTAATTGTAGTAAAATAATGATATTTTATTTTACTTCAATTACTCATAATTTCATAAATCATTTTTTAATATTATTTTATTGTTTACTGGCTGTCTGTTCATATAGCTGCGCCCCCGTTAACGATTACGTATAAACTAATAACTAATAAGTTAATCTAAAAAGGCATGTTGATGTTTTGAGTAAGGAGAGTTTGACATGGCTGAACTTTTATTTTTAACCGACTTCAAAAAAGGAGGTTATCAATTCGACCCGTATACAGTAGTCAGTATGTAATATTTCAAGAACTGCTCAGTTTTCGTATATGCTAGCCTATATGTATGTATGTATGTTGTATATTTTTATGTTTGTGTTCGCATATCTCCGGAACTACAAGTCCGATTTAAGTGATTATTTTTTGTTGCATTAAATATGTATTGTTCAACTCAGGGAATACTGAAAGTTTTATAAAAATCGGTTCAGTAGTTTCTCAATTTCACGTACAATTGAAGTTCTTTTTATAATACTATAATTTAATTATAAAATCGGCCAAGTGTGAATTGGACTCGCGCAGGAAGGGTTCCGTAACATAGTAAAAAATTTTGTTTTTTGCATGGGAGCCCTTAATTATTTATTTTATAAAAATATTATTATTAATTATTTAAGTATTTTGCTAACATTTCAGGTGCCTACCTGAGTTGTCATCATTCATATCGAGCAAAAAATGTTTGAACAATCACGTTTGTTGTATTGGAAATAAAAGGAAAATACCCTTAAATATTTAATTTATTATATTTTTAGTATTTGTTGTTATAGCGGCATCAGAAATACAATATAATCTGTAAAAATTTAAACTCTCTAGCTATTACCGTCCTTGAGTTACAGCCTGGAGACCTCGAAGTCTTAGTAATAGAGTCCCGTTTTTACCCTTTAGGTACGGAACCCCAAAAAATGCATTAAATCTGTTTATTTTTAAAAGCTGGTGGATTGTCCAGGATGTCGGAGTACGAGCGCATCCGGGGCACGCTGCTGCAGCAGCGCCAGCTGTGGGAGGACCCGGACTTCCCCGCCATCCAGCCGTCCGTCTTCTACCACCAGGTCCCGCCGTTCAGGTTCGAGTGGAGGCGACCGAGAGTGAGTACCAAATTATTCCAAAAATCTATACAACGTGACATTTTAGGGTTGATCAGACCGCATCGCGACGCGTAGATGCATTTCTAAATTTATATGGATTTGACAGATTCGCAAGACGTCTGACGTAATTGAAATCTGTCAAATCCATACAACTTTTTGCCGTGCCGCGCCTCGCCTCGCCTCGTCACACTGCGGTTTGAATAGTGGTTGTTTTCCCGCAACAGAACGATTTACCTATAGTAGTGTTATCGAATCGTGCGAGTTATTTTTGTAAATTAGAAATATTTTGTATGATGTACCTACTATGGCAACTTTATTCCGATAGGCTCGAGCGGCTATGATCCGGCCGAATTTTATCATAAATAAAACGAATAAAAAAATACTTCACAAATCTATTAGTCAGGGAGCATTGTATCAATTTTTTTATTACTATCAAGCAATTTTTTTGTAAGTGGCTTCATTTTGATAAGACAAACAACATTTTCATCTGCGAAAAATCTTGAAAGTGGTAGCTAACAGAGATAGCTAAAGGATTTCATACTTTGAATTGATGGTCCTAAAATATGGATTGTTCTATTTATAACACAATGTTACTCTTAAATTATTTTACTGTTAACCTACCAATATACAAAAAATCAGCTGGTTAGGATTCCTTTTTAGGGTACCGTAGTCAACCAAGTTTTGTTGATATTAATATATCTGTTAGCTACCACTTTCAAGATTTTTCGCAGATGAAAATGTTGTTTGTCTTATCGAAATGAAGTTACTCACAAAAAAATATCTTGATAGTAATAAAAAAAAATTGTTCTAGGGCTCCCTGACTATATTGTACTACTGAGATAGAATCGTTTTACTGCGGGAAAACAACCATCACGCAGTATTTCCTTACTGGCATTAAAAATACGAAAGAATAACACAGATACTCAGAGAGAGACAGACAGAGAAAGAGACACACAGATCTGTGTATCTGTTTGTCTGTCTGACTTTTTGTCCATATGGATGTCTGTCAGCCCTGGATTTATAAATAGGCCGATATAGCCCACGGCCTAGGGGCGGCAGCGTCTATAAAGGCTACTACAGATTACGTAAATGAAGCGGCTTTCCCTCATAAATAAAAAACTAGCTATTTGACCGAGCTTTACTCGGTATTCGATAAAACACGAATAAAATGACATTTTCTAAAAATCATTCCTAGCTAGATCGATTTATTGCTCCCGAAACCCCCTATATACTAAATTTCATGAAAATCATTGGAGCTGATTCCGAGATTCCAATTATATTATAATATGTGTATTGTCTGGTGTACTTAACAGTGGCTCTAACTCTAACTCTTGGCGGTACCGCAATACTGCTATTTAAATCCTAAATTAATAATTCAATCCGAATCCTATTCAATCGCAAAATGTTATTATATTTTATAATACTAAATCCATACTATAATATTATAAATGCGAAAGTGTGTCTAACTGTCTGTCTGTTAACTCTTCACGCTCAAACCGCAGCACCGATTTATTCTGAAATTTGGTATGGAGATACTTTGAACTTTGAGTCCCGAGACGTACATAGGAAATTTTTTAATCCGAAAAAGTATACGGTCCCCACGCGATAAACGAATTTTGGCGCAACGGAGTTGCGGAGGTCATCTAGTTTTAATAATTACGTCAAACAAATAGCAGGTAAAAGTTTTGACTAGGCTGCGTTTCCACTGAAGCGGAGCGGAGCTTAGCGGTGCCGAATTGACCAATCACCATGCTCGAAATCTTCGCTGTCATTCTGCTGGAATAGCACGATTGGTCAATTCCGGCCACTTCTGTGGAAACGCAGCCTAAAAAAAATGATACCTAGGCGTCGCGTTGATCTGACATGTTTGCTTGTATTATCAGAGAAGTTGATTCCTAGGCAGATAGCGGACCTAAGTAATTTAGTCGCGTTAAGTCAAACACATCAGATCGATCACAGCTAACATTGACTTGACATCAGCCGATGATACTACTCCAAGCAAACGCCAATGAATTCTACATTATTTCTGCTGAACATAGGCTAAATTTTATTTTGGAAAAAATTGGGTTTCGTAAGATATTTGTGTTTTTCGGACGCCAGGTGTAAAATCAACAGAAAAGTTACTTATTTTGCGTACGCTGCCGAAACTATATAAGATAGAACCATAAAATGTTCTAAGTAATTGTAGATCTTATAAATATCTACAAAAAAGTCCGCGACACACTATACTCATCTATGTCGAGTAAGGCACCATAACAATTTTGTTATTTAAAAATCTTGAATTTTTTTGGACAACATTTAAACGCGTTTATTTTACTTGTGCAATTAATCTTTATGAAAATAAATTATTTCATCACTAAGTACGGTTTATGTAGATAACATTTGGTCTTTGAATGATTAAAATTGGACGTTTAGTTTTGAAATTATGGCGAAATGAAAATATAAGGATAGTGGGCGTCACCAAGCGGGGGTGCGCGTGCGGGAGGAAGACAATCTTGTGCAGTGTGCACTATATGCATCCCTTCGGATAATGACTGCGTCCGCGAAGTCAATGTCAGTGTTGCAGTCTGTGAATTGACCTGAGAATCAGTTTGCTGACCGACTCTTTCCTGGGTACGCTTTTTGCAGCCGTAACCGACATCCACGCGGGCGGAGCCGCGGGCGACCGCTAGTAATAATATGTACAACTCTAAGACAACAAGCTATAAGTAATATAGCCTTGTGGTCTCATAGGTAACTAAAAAGTGTAAAATTATTATTTTTTAACAAAAAATTAAAACCGACTTCCAAGGTAAAAACAAAAGCGACTTCAAAAGTACGAAGATTGAGTACAGAAATAGTTGAGGTTTAGGCGAAGTCTGAAGACGGCACTATAATAACGAATAAGAATTATTTGATTCTTTTTAGATTATTTTTAAGAATATTACTTTTGTTTTTACCTTGGAAGTCGGTTTTAATTTTTTGTTAAAAAATAATAATTTACGATCTGGTTCAAGTGCGTCATCAAGTGGCATCACTTTTGTTTTCCCAACATCACTCATGTCATCATGAGTCATGATGAGCAGCCCGCCCCAATGACCAGGCTTTTACCCGTTATGCCTTTGATACATATCCGATTAAGGGTAAGTATTGATTACTTACATAGGAAGCCACTTGGCAAATATTATACTTATTGCAAGTATAATATTCGGGTTATATTTCTGATACTAATTATAGATATTGCCCTCAACTTCTTTATGGTGAAATTTATCGCATGGAAACCGACAATTTTTCTAGGGTAGATATCCTATGTCCCTGTCTGAGACTTACCTACGACTTACCTAAAGCAAATCCATAAAATTGGTTCAACGGTTACAAAAGAGAGATTGATAGAATTGATGATAACAAACATACACTTTTGCAATCAGAATAGCAAGTTTGGAAAGGAATATGAATAGGATATAGGGGGTTCCTAAAGTGTTCCCAAAGCGCCGTGGAAAGGCAAGAGGGGCGCCGTGAGTCGATCCTCCATCATTATCCAAAACCACAAATTTTATAAAATAAAATTATATTCTTATATATAAAAATGGATTTTCAAATGTGTTAGTCGCGCTAAAACTCGAAAACGGCTGAACGGATTGGGTTGATTTTAGTCTTAAAATATTCGTAGAAGTCCAGGGAAGGTTTTAAAGTGACACGAAGTTCACCGGGACAGCTGCTAGTGTAAATATATAAAAATGGATTTTCAATTGTGTTAGTAACGCTAAAACTCGCAAACGACTGAACGGATTGGGCTAATTTTAGTCTTAAAATATTCGTAGAAGTCCAAAGAAGGTTTTAAAGTGACACGAAGTTCACCGGGACAGCTAGTTAAATTATGTAAAGCCGGTAGATAATTAAATATTTGTTTATTACTATTTACCTTAACCTAACTATAATCATTAAAGGTGTTTATTTCTTCGTAATAGCTAGGTAGAGTAGGGCGCCGTGACAAAATATTGTCACGTGTAACTGCGCCACAGGCTGAAAAAGATTGGGAACCCCTGGGGTATAGGATAATATAAGCTAAGTTTGGTAGTATGAATAAGCATTATTCTGAATAATTTTAAATTGAATTATTTGCACAAACATTTTACTTTTATGTCACACTAACCGGTTCCCTTAAGAGGAGTCCACACCGCCCTTTTTTCCATACAAACGTTGTCCCCTGTTTCCTCCCTGGATAATGCTAGTAGAGTTATAATTTTTTTCCTGAATATCTACGGCCACTAATACAATGTCCCTATGTTTTCTTTTTTTTCATAATTTAATTATTAAATAAGATATGAACGTTCAAAAACCCAAAAAAATGGCCAGATTTTCCGCTGTGTTCAAACGTCCAGAAAACAGATTTGGCTAGATTACACAAAAAAAAGCAAAACATAGGAACACAGCTCAATCCTTTTTTTAATCTTTAATGAAAAAACTACTTAAATCGGTTAAGTTTTGGAGAAGGAATCAGGGGACAACGAATCGTTGATTTTCTGGATTTTCTGCAGTTGTCTCTATCGTGTTCTGCGGTATAGGCTTGAGGTAAGGGAGACAGCTATAGATATTACACGTACTTTTTTTTCATTTCTCTAGCCTCTGGTGTATCCTCTTAACATATCTCCCTCAGTGGTGGACTGGTTCGACACCTACCTTCGAGGACGCTCGCAACGTGTCCGCTCAGATGAGTCCACCACAGATTGGTGCGATAATGAAGCGGGTGTTCCTCAAGGTGGCGTTCTCTCTCCCCTCCTATTCTCTATTTTTATTAATGTTATCACTACATTCATCAGATCAAATTTTCATTTATACGCAGACGACCTGCAAATTTATCGGCATTGTACTATCGAAGATACCATTTCTGCGGTTACCGGCATTAATATTGACCTACAACAAATAGCCGTCTGGGCCAGATCTTTCGGTTTGCTTGTGAATCCGAGAAAATCGCAGGCCATCATAATTGGCAGCAAATACATGACTCAACACTTATGAAATGTGCCTCCAGTCATATATGATGGTACTGTTATCGACTATACTAAACTACTACTGACTCAACAAAAAATTTAGGGATCATCTTGGACATTAATCTTAGTTGGAAACCTCAGGTTAATGAAGTCAGCAGAAAGGTGCACCATTCGTTGCACATGATGAGGAGCCTCCAAAATTTCTTGCCTATTCCCACAAAATTCTCCTTGTCCAAACCCTCATTCTCCCTATCCTCGACTATGCCGATTCCTGCTACTTAGACCTGAATGAGGAACAACTTACAAAATTAGAACGCCTGCAGAATCTCTGTATCCGTTTTATTTTTGGCCTAAAAAAAATTGATCACATTTCTGAATTCAGATTAAAACTCAAGTGGCTTCCCATCCGTCTCCGTCGCAACTCCCATATCCTTAGCTTACTATATAAAATCCTGTATAATCCTCTATCTCCCTCCTACCTTGTCGATCGATTTAATTTTTCCCGACCCCTCCATATCCCATGTAGATCCAGTGTTAGAATGAACCTTTACCTTCCACCACATCGTTCCAACTTCTACTCTTACTCATTCACTGTTCATGAAGGCAGATTGTGGAACTCACTTCCTCATGCTGTTCGCGATAGCCCCACTATCAGTTTATTCAAAAAAAGGTTAAAAGAGCATTATCTTCAAGAATCCATATAAATACCGTTATTAAATATACTTACATATAGTATTTATGTATTATAGGTAAATTGTTTTGTATTTATTTCAATTAGTATGGTATTATAAATTATTTATTTTTGTTATAATATAGTATTATTATTAGATATTATTTTTAGTATGTAAATCTAAAGTACTTTTTTTATTGTGCACGCTCTGTCCATTTTCTTATATCGCATTTTCTCTTCGTAGGGCTGCTGTAAGAAATTTTTATTGAAATAAGCAGTTCCTTTGTGTCGTCTTTCCATGTCAATTGTTTTAGAATAAGTGTCTTGTGTACAATAAATGTTAAATAAAAATAAAAAAAATAACCGGTAAATGTTCGCGATTGTACTCTAACGTGTTTATTGTACCTGTCAACACCCAGTGGAAAGCGGTTCAAACGAGATGGAACCCAGTACCGTTATGAGTTTAAGGCCCAAGCAAACTTGACCTTCATTGTTACCACCACTCAACGGAATTTTAACGTAATAGCATAGAGGAATAAATAGTAATAGCCACAAAATAATATATATGTACTACGTTCTGCGCCACTTTTGTTAGGAGCATGGTAAACTTCGTCGTTTAAAGTTTGTTTGACGTTATGGGAATACTATAAAATATGTTTTATAGAATCTGGACTGGATAAAGACTATTATTATTGGATTAATTAGAATCAGGGTATCATACTAACTTATAATTTGAGCAGTTCTCAGCACAAATTGCTCCAATTAGGTATACTTACTCGTAAATTCGCAGTAAAGCGTACAGTGAAAGGTTTTGAAGGCCACTTCTTTTGGTTCGTTATTACAAAACAAACTATACCGTGATTCATCTAATTAAATTATGTCAGTGCCTATAAAGTTTGTTCGCTTTAAGAAGTCCGTGAGTTATGGTCATGGCGTTATTTTACACCAGTGGGCAGTGGGATACTTTTCCACAGAGAAGCTGTATACTTTGTTAAATGGAGGGAAACAATTTTTTCTTAGTTCTTTCTGTCTTCTTGTCAAACTTGCCCAAGTTTACGTTTAAAACTTTATTTTAAATGAAAAACAGATTTGTCACTGCGCAAAACCTTCGAACACGATACATTCCATTTCAAAGCCTTATTACCAATTAACATAATATTATGATTAGTTATTGTCTATTACATTTATTACTTAACACTTTCATTGACATTAAGCTGCGCTATATAAGGTTTTATTGTTGTTTCAATATGTTCGGAATATAGAACATAATAATCTAGACGGATATAGAAATTGAAATTTCGTGGGTGGAGACTGCCTTGCGACATTCCAAGGCCGACCCACACGCACTGCCACTTCCATACTTCGACCTTTGATATGCAATTTCTGTGAATAAGGACGTTTAAAATTGCTAAATCAGTAATATAGACCACAAAGTTCAACTAATGTTACTACTACGAGATCAGAGATGCGAGGCAGCGCTGCGAATTCCATTTTTCCATTAGCGATTTCAAAAATGAGCTTTATTTTCTACCAGCGGTTTCGTGCGCCTCTGCCTCAATAAGGAATTCCACGGTAACCGTTTTCCTGGAAAAAAGTAAGTAACCTATGCTCCTCGTGGCTTAGCCCCCGTCTACTTTATATCTGTGCCAAATTACATAAAAATCAGTCCAGTTTTCTCTAGGTTAGCAGTTAGCACACTAACTTAAGTTCTTAAGAATTAAGAATAGGTGTTTGAGTTTACTGTGGTCTATGAGACGAATTAGTCAAATTGCATTCGCTATAGTTTTGATAACAAAGTTAGATGTGTAATTTCGTTTTTATTACTACCCAATATAATTTGACTTAGGGTCAAATTATATTGGGTAGAGATAGAGAGAAGAATGCATTTTTATTGCACTGAATTGACAGACTTCAATTATTGCGTGATGGATATGACTTCTTGCAAATCTGTCAATTCAGTACATTAGAAATACATCTACGCGTCGCGTTGCGGTTTGAATTGACCTTAAGCATTCAGGTTTTTTTTTCTAATTTCGTCTTAACGCACATTGTGGCTCACCACGTTGTTTCGTTATCTTTTCAACCGTAACGCTGCGTTTTTATCGCCGTAATTAGATCCGGCGGTCTGGAATCAAGTGTAATGACCGGATCTTTGAACATCTTAAATTTTTAAGAAGTATCTAGAAACAATATATACATCATTGCGCAAAGAAATTTGACTAGGCCGTTGAATAATACTACAAAATTGTTTATTACAATTTCCCATAAACGTATCCTGATGTCCTTTTCCGGGACTCAAAGTATCTCCATACCCAGCAAAATCGCACAGACACACTTTCGCATTTATGTAATATAAGTAATACCAAGACGATTATTTTAATTCAACTAGATGATAAGATGATGATAGAAAATATACGGCATTCTTCCGTGATACAAACTATCCTAAGTCCTATCCGAGGACTCAAAGTACCAAGTTCCGACATTTAATTGAGTTCAGCCATTTAAGCGTGAACAGGTAACGAACACACAGACAGTCAGACAGATACACTCTCGCATTTATAATATTAGTAAGGATAACACTAAAAGATAACAATCAATGTTTATACGAGGGTTCACAACCAATTTGTTTTGGTAGTTATATTTAGATCAAAATAAATTACAAGTGTTTATTTTTAACTTAAATTGCACTATACATCTATACTGTAACTTTGTGCAGTTGCAAAACTTTGAATACAGGTTTTATTTCATTTAGTTTCGTGACCGTCCGATCCAGTTAACATGTTGCACAATTTGCAGGAACTGCACTACGACAAGCCGACTTTCATTGCGGAGAATGAAACTTTCGACGTGGTGTCGGGAAGACTTGGTAAGTCCAAGTGCTTAATTAGGGTTTTTGATATTACCTTTGCCACCAGGTCCCTCTGTGCAGTCTTGGGGTACTTATATAGCTGTCATAATATATCTATTTGACACGAAAGACCCTAAGGGTCAATTCAGACCCATTTGCATTTAGATGCAAGGAGCATGCCCACATGTGGACCAGACCAGTGACAACACACATGACAGAATAAGGGTCAATTCAGACAGCAACGCGACGCGTAGATGCATTTCTATTTTTTTATGGATTTGACAGATTTGCAAGACGTCTCATGCTCACGAAATCTGTCAACTAAGTACAAATTTAGAAATGCATCTACGCGTCGCGTTGCGGTCTGAATTGACCCTTATTCTGTCATGTGTGTTGTCACTGGTCTGGTCCACATGTGGGCATGCTCCTGGGATCCTCAAAATCCAAATTATAGGATTTTGAGGATTTTGCCAACTTTCTTGCGGACCAAAAACACGCGCGGGAGTCGGGACACGTACGGTATGACAAGAAAAGCGCCTATACTTTTAAAGGCGCTTTTCTTGCCTTGTTCTTGTGTTTTTTTACGGTATAGCTAATTTTGAACTCAGAAATATAAAAATAGCCCCCACATTCAAAACTACAACTAATTAGTATCAGGAGCCTAAATGCAAAATGTTGAACCAATCTAATTAACGAAAGTTTCAATTAGTAACAATGTAGAATATAAATAATTTTATTATGTATACTTTGATACCTGTTTAACTGGTAACAATTTATGAACAATCGAAGAGAGACTCCGCACGAAGACTTCACACAACTTTTAGAGTCAATTAATACTAGCTTTTGTCCGCATCCCCGCCCGCTGCGCCCGATGAAATGTGCACTTTATTCCACCGGAACTATACTTTCTCGGAATTTCATCTATCTCCAATCTAATATCAAACATAATTCCTTCAAAATCGGTTAAGTACTTTTTACGTAAACAAGTAAACAATTCAGAAACTTCACAAACTTTCGCAACATCGTACGCCCAAAGTGCATCTCGAATTACATCTGCGACAATTTTCATCAATTTCGGTCCAATAGTTTTTGAATCTGTTACGTCCGTATAACATCTTCTTTATTAGAATAGATAATGAAATATTCGTGACGGTAAATCAATTATACTAATTAACAGCATATGAGAATCGGTTCATCTCGAAGCACGAAACGCACGAGACTTATTAATCATGTGTTATTCAAGCGCAGCGTGGGAATGTACCCGTGTATTGTCACAATCATTGCATAATACAATCATAACTCAATCGTAATACCATGATCTTCAGAGTAAATATAGCATTTTGCGGACCGCGTTTTTCATACAAGCACATACAAGTCTAATGACCCATTGCGCGTACCTAAATGTAGAATAAGGAGTGGGTTGCATTTGTTATATTATTTTATACCGTACGCATTCGGTCATTTAAAGCATGTATAGCAATGCGGCTCGCTCCACTGCGTACAGTGACAATGTGCGCTATCCTTAAAACCGAGCTAACACCATCTTGTAAGGTGGCCATGGTTTAGTCAGTTTTCCCCAAATACCTAAAATAAATGGTTTTCCCTATTGGAAAACCGGATATGTCACAAATCTATCTATTAGCTTTGTCCACACTGTGCCTTTTTTTTGTTCATCAAGGGCATGCGTTATAGTGCAGTCAACATCGCACGTGAGGCATGCCAGCGACGCTATGACACTTTTCTTTCCAACGCGGGTGGATTTTGACGCATTTAATTGTTGAATATGCCAAACGAAAGTTGAAAAAAAAACTAGATCAAAATCGGTCCATCCGTTTGGATGCTACGATACCACGGACAGATACACACACAGACAGACAGACACGTCAAACTTATAACCCCTTTCTTTTTTGTCGGGGGTTAATAAAAAGATGATGACGAAAATTGAAGATGAAATTGCATAGTGTGGACATAGCTAATGGTTAATGACGGCATGCAATTGCAGGAGACAAATGGCTGCTTTCATGTATTGAGGTGCTGTATCAATGTAAAGGTCTCTTCCACAAAGTGGTGCCTTCAGACCAACACATAGATTCAAACTACACGGGCATATTTCGGTGAGTTATTAGACTACTAATAACCACTTTGCTACATTCACAGATTTTGCACCAAATTGTGGTTTACCCAAAGCACATCCAGTATTTTGTTAAAAATAACTATAAAAAAAGTCCCGCTACTTGAGGCGAACTTGCACCGCTGCCGAAAATATGTTTGAAGTAATTCATGGAATAAATCATTGTACTGACAAAATTTCAAGTTTTTTTAACGATTCGTCCAATGGTATATTGGTTGGGTCGGCTTGCATAAGGCTTTGTCATTTCAGGATGATGTGCATATGGGAAACCATACCTAGAGGAAATAAATGATTACGGTCGTATTCATTTAATAACTGACATATTATATACACATTTATATCAAAATCATTAATTAATCGTTAAATCTGAGTGCTGCCGTTGGAGTTATGAGTTATCAGTGCCAGACTGCTCATGATCGTGTTACAGGTTTCGTCTGTTCTGGTGCGGCAAATGGACGGAGGTGCTAGTTGATGACCGGCTGCCGACAGTCAATGGTATACTGGCTTTCATGCACTCCACGCACTCCGAACAGATGTGGCCGGCATTATTGGAGAAAGCCTACGCAAAGTAAAGATTTTTTGTGTATAGAATGTTAATGATAATTTCATAGTTCTTCTGATAATGCCTTTATAACCTTTTAATGACATTTGGTCGAGCTATGTCAATTCAATATTAGTCGTGATCTGTGGGTGTGGGAGCTGGGTTTGACAACGTGACCGGTCCGTCAACTACCTATGAATCAACTTCCCTGATAGTACCTACATCAAGTCTGCTAAAAAACAAAAAAGATTTATCTAAATAGGTACCTCAATTAATTTTTTCTCATTTCAGAATGCATGGGTCCTATGAGGCCTTAAAGTATGGAAACCTTTTGGACGGCCTTGCCGACTTCACTGGCGGCATACCTCTGTCTTTACCGCTGTCGGTAAACGTCGACCACAATTCGTTATACAACTTTACAAAAATGGCAACTATCATCACGGCTTACTGTTCTCCTAATGTAAGTGCTTGTCTTGCTAATATTATAAATGCGAAAGTGAGCATGCTTAAATTTTACATACTAGGCATAAGTCCCGGCCCCCGGGTAAGGGCGTAGGTCACGTAGGAGAGTTTTTGTCGAAGAAAAATGAACGGTGAAACTTCGATACTTTGTTGAAACGGAGTTGCGGGCGTCAGCTTTTTTTCTCTATTTTTTTTTATTTTCATAAAAAGAAGTGCTCGGTAATTTATAGATCAACTACCTTTAGAGAATCTAAACTAATATGGTAAATGCAAAAGCGTGTTTGTCTGTCTTACTGCCTGACTATCTCATGGATCTATGTTACTGGTTACATCTTTATGCTTTGGAGACACTTTGAGTGCCAGGAAAGGACAAAAGAAGTTTTTATCCTGAAAAATTGTACGGTTGCCGCGCGACTATCCTTACTTCTGTCTACTGTATTTAAATCGTTCACAATATATGTAACGGCCCATATGTAACCGCCCATTCTATGTACTTATGTCATTAATTTTGTTACAGGTAACAGACACACCAATGTCGAAAAATATTGAACCCGGGATGAATTACATGATTTATAATGTTGAAAAGGTACAAGTAGTTTTTAGGGTTCCGTACTCAAAGGGTAAAAACAAGACCCTATTACTGAGACTTCGATGTCTGTCCGTCTGTCTCCAGGCTGTATCTCAAAAAACGCTATAGCTAGACTTCTGAAATTTTCACATATTATGTATTTCTGTTGCCGCTATAACAACAAATAAGTACTAAAAATAAAATAAAATTAAGGTCATATTTAAGGAGGGGGAGGGGATACAACAAACGTAATTTTTGTTGCCCTTTTTTGCTCGTAGTCAATAAAGGGCTAAAGGCACGTAGTAGGCACTTGAAATTTTCACTTAATCCTTAATGTTATTTGTACTTTTACAATTATTTAAAAAATTAAAATAATATATTTAGGCAAAAATTGTTTTTTTGAATAGCCCATACAAAAACACAATTTTTGCCTACTTTCGCTCTAAAGCGGTACGGAACCTTGTCAAACATAGAAACCTTGTCAAACATTTTTACTGTCTTGTTGGTGCTACCTCTAGTGTGGAAACATTTCAGTAATATAATTAATATCCTATTATAAACCTTGCTGATTGACGATTGTAAACAAAATGCGGATGGCTAATAAACACCTCCATTTTATATTTTTAAGATCGAGGATCTGGATGGACGTATGAAGTATTTCGTACATTTGGGAAGACCTGGGAAAACAAATCGATGTATATTGGATCCAGCTATGTAAGTTAATCTGCTCTGTTACTTATAAGTTATACCGTGTACTATATTAGATAATATAATTTCCCGTGGTAAAGTGTTTTAGAGCTTGGCTCTCGAGTCTCGACTCACTCGATTAGGGACCGTGTACTGAATCATCTGTAGACTATATTATTGGATGGCAGAATATGTTCTGCCTTTAGCAAAGTGGCAAATTGTCGATGTACCTATCTATCATGTAAACCTTTACATCCCTTGATAGGTTGTTTTTGCTTTATGCTTGCTTGCTTTGTAAAACTTTGGAGGTACCTAAACCTTCGGTTACCACTTACCAGTAAAACCTTTATAAATCGCTTACCCAGCTTTTTTGAGGTATAAGGATTTGTTATAGGGCAAACTTGTTGGTTGGGAGTGCAATCAGAGAGAGGTTTATGTCACCAACTAGAGGATTTTGGATGTCATACGAGAACTTAGCGAGTACGTTCCCGCGGTTGGACGTGGTGCATTTGGACGTAGATACGTCCAAGTCGGAGCCGAGTTTGTGCGACAAGCTCACGTGGCAGGTCAAGTGCCATCAGGGAAGATGGAAGAAGGGGGTCTCCGCCGGCGGTTGCAGGAATCCAGTCAGTAAGTAAAATGTTTCTATTTCTAAATTCTAAAATCTAGATGACGCCCGCAACTCCATTGCGCCGAAAATCCTTTATCGCGGGTAAATTATATCGCAACTAAAACTACCCCTGGTCTTTCCCATCTCCCAAGGTATTTCCATACCAAATTTTATCTAAATCGGAATCTATTCTTAATCGCATCACTAATGTGGAATCCTAAGGACTCCCAATCTACATGATTACGTATTTTTTCACTTTTTTTCAGATTTCTTCCACATGAACCCTCAAATCCAACTTGTGTTGAACGAACCTGGCTGCGTAGTGATATCGCTCAACCAACACAGTATAATGGAGCCCAAAGTCATCGGTTTCAGTATCTACAAGATCCCTAAATTGTTCAAGGAAACCGCGCCGCCTTTATTTTTTAAGACCACCAAGAGTACAATCAATTCCCAATATACGAACAGCCGGCAAGTCAGTGAGAGGTATCTATTCATTTACACTGTACACTTTTAGGGCCAAGCCACAATACTACGTTGCGGCGTCGTATCAGAAACAACGTCGCACAAAAATGCGATGCGATGTCGCAATGCAAAACTACATTTCTACGATGCGTTCTGCAGGGTCGTAGATATTTACGATGCGACGCCGTAACGGCCTGGCTCATACAGATTATAGATTACAGGATGTAACAAAACACAGTCCCCAGTGTAAATGTAACTTTTTTTCGTATGGGCAAATTCATGACCCCGAAGAGCTTGCCGATACAAAGCGAACAAAAAAAAGCTCTTTTCAGTGCTGCTATTTTCACAGTGAACTCTACCTCAATATGAGGGTTGTCCCTCACACCGTACCTAAAGTTAGAGTTTAGACCCTGTATAAACGTAAACAATTAATATTTTCGCGTTGCAATTGCTGTGCGTTTTTCTTTACGAAGAGAGCACTACGGGGCTGGTGAAGCTCGTAGGATAAGCTGTAACTTTGTGTCGCTTTTCTTCGTAGATTGTTTTAACTTAATTATTGTATTCGGTACTACAAGAATAATATTATGTATAGGCCTATTATAATTGACAAGACGCAAAAGAAATAATAAATATTTGTACTGTTTTAGCAACTTAATTGGCCAAGTTGAATTTTCACTTTGATTGCAATGTACTGATTATTACTGGTATCCTTAGGGCCTGTTTCATTTTAATGATAAGTGCCGGATAGGCTATCCACCACTTAACTTGACAGATAGAGTATGGAGAATCTGTCAAAAAAGTTGCGGATAGCCTTTCCGGCACTTTATCAGGTAGTGGTGAAACAGGCCCTAAGTATATTGATTTTGCAATCTGCAATTTTATTTATGAATGCTATGCGAAATATTTAAATATAAACTTTTGATTTTTGTGTGCGATATAATATATGTTCGGAGACGAGTCACAAAACTTCACACAAAAGCCTAAAATTGTCTCGTTTCATTGTTTGGACGTTATACAGCAGTTATAATATATTTCAGATACTACTTAGAATCAGGCGCTTACTTAGTGATACCGACTACGTTTGAACCGAGGCAGGAGGCTAACTTCTCTCTGAGAGTGTTTTCTATGATGTCAGTCAAAATGAACGTATTGGACTGTGCGCCGCAAATGTTGAAGTCGGCGATGTTGAAGGCACCAGTGGGCACAGACGCGAGCAGCTTCGCGCAATACGAGTCACAGTTTCTCCATTTAGCTGATGAACATAAAACCATAAACGCCTTTGAACTCCAAGAATTGTTGGAGAGATGTCTACCGAATGACTACATTAAAAGCTGCGCCACCACAGAGACGTGCAGACAGATTGTACTGTCGCTGGAAGTATCCTTTTCAAAAAATCTGCAAATATTTACCCACCAGTTACGATTCAAAGTCATTTATTAATCATCTATATATTAATACGTGAGCCAAAAACTTTGTATTCCTTTTGACGAAAAATGGGGAAACGTAGGTGAATGAAATTTTGCACAGTTATAGTTTATATGGTGAAGGAGTGCATCGAGCTAATATTATTTTAAAATTATGCTTTTATCATATATATTTTTAACAAATAAAACGTTACACACACTACGACACTACTACTAGGAAAAATGACAGATTTTTGAGTGACAAGTATACACATACGAGTTATACTCTTTAATTTATGGTTGAAGTCTGTTGACAACAAGTTGACGAATTGAAAATAGATTATTGTTTTTTTTTTTTTATTTAATTTTAGATACTATTAGACAATGCTTAAACGGCCAGTCTGATAGGTAGTAGTCCTAATGTCGTTTCAAGTAAGGTCGAATTTCGACCATTGGGCGATCTCTAGTAAAAAGTAAAGACTTTATTGCTTTTACTATAGTTTCGTACAGATTAGATAAAAATGCGAGAGTAGAATAAATTGGATTTGGAGTGATGTCCATTGAAACATTCCTATCGTTAGATACCTAACTAAAAAAATAAACTGTTAAAAGACTTTTTGAGGTTCGTTTAATAGTATGCGATCGTAGAATTTTCTATAGTCTTAAAACTAGGCATTTATAAAACTTTTTACGTAGTACCTAGTAATAACTTAAACGCTAACACAGAAAGATGGTTCCGGACGGATGTGCTTGCAAGACTTCAAGGACCTGATATGTAGTTTGAAGCACTGGCAGACGGTCTTCAAGGACCATGCTCCGGAGAAAGTGGGTGTGCTGCGTATAGAGAGATTCAGGGACGCGCTAAGAGACGTAGGGTTTGTGATACCGGAGCGAGCGCTAGCGTTACTCGTCTTCAAGTATATGAGGAAAGACGGAATGGTCCGCTTCGGAGATTTCGTGTCAGCAGTCGTCTTTCTACATAGAGCGTTTCGTAAGTCACTTTCGCTGACCAATATCCACACTAATATTATAAATGCGAAAGTGTGTATGTCTGTCTTTTACCTCTTCACGCCCAAACCGCTGAAGCGATTTTGGTGCTTGCTTGCTTTGCTTGGTATGGAGATAATTTGAGTCCCGGGAAAGGACATAGGATGCTTTTTTATTTTTATCCCGGAAAATTGTACGGCTCCCGCTCGATAAACGAATTTTGGCGCAAAGGAGCCGCGGGCGTCATTTACTACCTATAATATAACTTTAAAGGATCTATTTTCTCCTGTATAATTGAACCCCTAACTGAAACGCATTCATGACATACCGTTCTATACGAGGGCTGCTATTTATGTATCCGGAACTGGCCACTTACAAGAACAATATTTAAAAAGTAATTACAACATTTGAAAATAGAACTCTTTGGTTGAAGAATACATTTTGTTTCATGTGACTGTCAATTATTTTTCCATTGTGGCGTCATTTTGAAAATTGCGTGTCTTCATTTGCCATGGATTTAACGCGTGAACATTTTCGTGCAATGATTTACTACGATTTTCGGCGTGGGCTAAATCAACAACAGTGCTTTATTCAACTCACCGCAACTTTTGGAGATGAAGCACCATCAAAAACCACTGTTTATCACTGGTACAGTGAGTTTAATCGTGGGCGGTCTATGCTCACGGATGAAAATAAAGAAGATCGCCCAAAAACAGCTGTTGTCCCACAAAATATAGATGCTGTGCGGGAACTAATAATGCGTGATCGTCATGTTACATATCGCGAGATAGAGGCGTCCTTAGGCATAAGTATGACGAGCATACATAAGATATTACACGAACATTTGGCTGTAAAAAAAATATGTTCGCGTTGGATTCCGCACAACTTGACAATCGATCAAAAACGGGCTCGTGTCGATTGGTGCAAAAAAATGATAAAAAAATACAACCGTGGTACGTCAAAAGCCGTTTATAATATCTACACAGGTGATGAATCTTGGATCTATGCATATGACCCCGAAACTAAACAACAGTCAACGGTGTGGGTGTTCCAAGATGAGCCGAAACCAACAAAAGTTACTCGTGCAAAAAGTGCTTTGAAGCAAATGGTCGCCTGTTTTTTTGGAATTAATGGACATGTGGCTACAGTGCCATTAGAGAATCGTAAAACGGTTAATTCTGAATGGTATACGACCATTTGTTTACCAGAAGTCTTTGAAGAAATAAGAAAGGACAACCGACAACGCAGAATCATATTACATCACGACAATGCTAGCTGTCACACCTCAGCTGAAACAACTCAGTTTTTGGAGGGTCAAAAGATCGAATTGACTGGTCATCCGCCGTATAGCCCTGATTTGGCACCTAACGATTTCTTTTTATTTCCATACGCGAAGAACAAATTACATGGTCAACGTTTTTCGAGCCGCGAAGAGGCTGTTGATGCGTTCAAAATGCACGTTTTGGAGATACCTCAATCAGAATGGAAAAAGTGCTATGAAAATTGGTTCCAGCGTATGCAAAAGTGTGTCGATCATCGCGGCGAATATTTTGAAAAGCAATAAAACCATATTAAATTATATATGTTTGTTTCTTTTTTTAATTCCGGATACATAAATAGCAGCCCTCGTACCTTTAAAAGTCCCTTGTTAATTCACAACATGGTTTGCTAGGACCGCCCTTTGTATCTATACTAATATTATATATTTTTAAATTTGTATAATCGACGGATTTGCAAGACGTCTCACGATAACGAAATGTCATTGATACAGTACAAATTTAGAAATGCATCTACGCGTCGCGTTGCGGTCTGAATTGACCCTTAATATTTTAAAAACATTTTACAGCTTTTTTTACGTATTTCAGATACTTTCTTCCGCAACTGTTCGTCACCTTCATACAAAGTTACTTTCACGTTTTCTGAGGTAAGATCCTTTTGACTATTTATTGAATTTCTATAGGTTTACAATAATAATGATTAAACCACCAACCAACACATAAAATGCATTATTGTCGCAGTCATGTGGTTGAATCTGCTATTTGGTTGAAAGACTAGCGAATTCATAGACCTTGTGTGGGTTGAGGCAAAATACAATATAGGCACTCGCTGATTTACCATCAATTCGAATTACTGGAAATTAACATGTAGGTTATAGGTATCCGAACTGACCATAATTAGGTCTTAATCATCACATTCCTAATTAATTTGAAAAAAAAAATGTTTTCTTTTGTTACAGTGGCTCAATTCAACTCTAACGTGTTGAATAACTTTGGAATCAGAGACAATAGTGAAGTGTTGTGTTTGCATGATATTAATGGTTCAAAAGTGGTGTACTTACTACTAAATTGTAAATATTAAGGGCCCAATGAATTGTAAGTAAATAGTCATTAATAAAAATGTAAAAACTAAAACAGTACACCACTTTTGACTCTTACTGTAAGGTAGTCAGCTGTTATTCCTCAAATATATTATATTAGCATGCTGGAAGTATTTCTTACTTTGAAAGTTTATGAGTCGTGTGTTTGATTTTAATCTCCTTATGTCAAAAAATCTAAATAGTCCATTGAAATGTTACATTAAAAGGACCGAATATTGCAATTATTAGATGACGCAATTTTATTTTTGGAATATGTTGGGGGGGTTAATAGAAGCTTAACCTCAAGTTTTTGGGGTCGCCACCTTTATCCCCCTGCCGCCATTTTGAAAAAAGGGGTACAAGGAACCGGGGCACAAGGGTGGCGACCCCACAAACTTGAGGTTAAGCTTCTGTTGACCCTCCAACATATCCCAAAAATAAAATTGTGTCCTCTAATTGCAAAGCTCATGTAACATTTTAATGGACTAAAAAGGAGGAACACTAAAACATTTCATCAATTATTATGTTTAAACCTATTTATTATTGTTAGGGCCGTTTTCTCAATCGTCAGATAGCTTTTACCTAAAGAATATTTATGACACTTTGACATTTTTTCCATATAAAATCTGTCAAAACGCCAAAATTATTCCATTGCTAAAATTTATCTGACGATTGAAAAATCAGCCCTTGGTATTTTAACCTACATAAATAAACGAGAATTAAAATTAAAATGCATTTTATTTTATGTTACTTAATTATTATTTTAACACACTTAATTATTTTCAACGCTACATATTTTTAGATAGTCTATTGTACATTTATATTAAGTAGGTACTTTAAATATTATTATAACAATAATTTGATTATGTGAATAAATAAAACGCTATATATAATTTTGATAATTTAAAGGTATAGTAATGTAAAGCCACAATGTCCCAAAAAAGTAAAGACGACGGGAAATATATAACAATAATTATTGTTTCTTATTGATTTATATACGAACATAGATAAGAACATCCAAATAATAAAAAAACCTTGAGAATATTTAAATTCAACTTCAAAAACATTAGAATTATATAATTACTTATATTGTGGTTTAATTTTAAATTCTACTACTTATTCAATATATCTACTAGGTACTTATAAAATATTCTATAGAACATAGTGGTATAATTATTATTCTTTTGCTAGTAAAAATAGCATTCTTTAAGTTGTTTTGTGTCTATTTTTTACTAATTTAAATATAAACCTACTCCATCTTGATTAATGTCAATTAAATATATCTCTTTATTAGTTAAAATTTTAACACTGCACATACATTAATCCATGTCAGTCTGTCAGTTGCTTTTCTAACTTATTTGACTTAATGCTTCAACTCACAAGTGGCCACATGTGGATACCAAAACAATAGATTTCCAAGAATCCGCTATTGAAGGATTAAACAGCCATATGGACTGTCTTACGTGTTGACTAATTATGCTTAGACCTTAGTATTATTATTTTGCCATAGTAATCACAATTTCTTATTAATATAACAATTAAATGGTGGGACTAGAAGTTCTTGCACCCAAACCATACATTTATTTTTACACATCTTTAGGTACACACATTTAAAAAATATAATAATCATTATAAAACAAAATACTGTAAAGTGTAAAATACTTTTACATATTACATTGAAAATTGAAAATAATTGTCTGATTTCAAACTATGTTGTAAGTATGTATAATAAAAATCAATCTACGATGAATTTTGTGTAAACGCTCCATATTATCTGACCTTGTTGTTATCAGTGACATTGATCTGATCGGAATCTTTGCTGCTGTCGTTCGAAGCTGCCTTGTGTAATTCATACAATTGCACTAGCTGTTCGTCACTCATAAAGTCCAGCATTTTGGGATCAAGATACTTTCCTACCTTCTTTTGCTTTGCTTGTTGCAGTGGTTTCATCTGTTTTGCTAAGTTTATAGCATAATCCTGGAAACAAAAACTAATCTGATTACTTTAGCTAATAACTTATACTAATCATAATATTAATACGCGAACGAAAAACTTTGTAACCATTTTTACGAAAAATGGGGAAACGTAGGTGCATAAAATTTTGCACAGTTATAGTTTATATGGTGAAGGAGTGCATCAAGCTAATATTATTTTGAAATTATGCTTTTATCATACATTTTTGTAACAAATAAAACATTACACACACTACAACACACACACACATGAGAAATTACAGGTTTTTGAGTGACAAGCCTATACATACACTACTCTTTTATTTATGGTTGAAGTCTATTGACAACAAGTTGACAAATTGGAAATGGATTAAGTACAGTTTTTTTTTTTATTGAATCTAAGATACTATTAGACAATGCTTACACGGCCAGTCTGAGATCAGCTGAGTCCCAGAGACAAGAGGTTAAAAAAAAAAAGATAGTAAATATTATTTTTTACAAAATACGAGTATAGGTAGTAGTCCTAATGTCGTTGAAACTAAGGTCGAATTTCGACCATTGGGCGATCTCTATTTACTGCTTACAGTATGCTATATCACTGAATACCATCTCAAGCTTAAGTGGCTCCCAATCCGTTATCACTGTGATTTTTGAATACTCTCCTTACTATACAACATTTTCTTCTACTCCCATTACCCTAGTTATTTAAAAAACAATTATATGTTCCACAATTATGATAGGCAAGATCTCCGCTCCCATTCAAATCTCCTCCTCAACATTCCCATCCATTAAACAAAATATTTTCATTCCTCCTTTACTGTCAAGTCCATTGTACTTTGGAACTCCTTACCTGCTCATATTAGGCAGGCGAAAACGTTAAACCACTTTAAGCTGTTACTTTTTAATCACTATTTTAATTCATCAATCATGAGTCAACAATAATTATTAGGTAATTTCATTTAAATATTCTTTTTATGACCACTTATTTTGTATATATACTTATATATAATATAATATTATTATTGTAAGTATTTAATTTTATGTATTGTATATATTATGTAGCATGATGTATTATTTAATATATATTATTGATTATTGTAATATTTATTGAATATAATATTTACAACATAATTAGTCAATTGTTGTCAAAAATGTTTATACTTTTGCACATCACCATTTTCCTAAGTTCTTCATCTCTTATGACGTAATAAAGGTTGCCTGGAAGATATTGCTTTAAAGTAATAAGGCCGCCTGTGTGTGCAGTTCAATTAATTATATTGTACCTATTTGTGTTTTTATGTTATCAATATGTGCACAATAAAGTATATTTGTTTGTTTGTTTGTTATGCTCTGATCTAATTTATTTTGATATGAATATAAATTATCAGCAATCCTTAGTATTCGTTGCAACTTGCAACAATTGACTGTATAGTTAATACAGTAAAGAAGTAGTAACAATACAGTAAAAAAACATTAAATTGAGTGAGGTTTGATATGTTCGTTTAGATTTTAGTTAAATTATAAATACATCAAAATAAATCGAAACGGGGTGTTAATAATAAATTTAGCAAAACCTTTGAAGCCTGAACTGATTACTTGAGTAGTTTATGGATAAGGTCAATTACATTTGCCAAATTATTGTAATAAAAAAAAACATGAAAATTACCGTCCATTCATTTAAAAATATGTTGGCCTCCTGAGGGTTGCAATTTTTATGTCGCTTAAACTCATCTCTTGCATAATTATCTCCCATTATACGCAATTCTGGTGGCAAGGCTCGGTGGACCCGAAATATAAGTTTATAAAGGCGCCGAACTCGAAGGACATGTTCTGATGCTGACATTTAGAGCTATACTTCTACAAACTTTTCAAAAGAAGATCCGATTTTCCTGGAGAACTTAACACTTATATCTTTATAATATATAAACTATAATCTTCAAGTTACATAAATTGTATAACCTGCGTATTTTATTTGATTTGAGATCTTCTTCTTCTTCTTTTAAAAATGGCCGCCTCGGTGAGTTGCCAATGTCAGAGTGGCTTAAAGGACTTTTTGGTCCATTTGTTTTGATTTTTGACAGTTGACATCACTTGACAGCATTGGTTGACAGACAACTGACGTGACAACACAAGTACGCTGGGATGTGTCAAGTTGCCAAGAAAAAAAAAAAAAAAAGTACGCTGGATCCATAGACATAATATATTATGTCTATGGCTGGATCTATGATAGCATGATGATACCCCCTTTTTTTTGTGCCATTTGAAGCGGAATCAGCGCAATTAGGACCGAGAACTAAATTTGACGCAACCATTGGTAACCATGTATTTATTTTAATTACATGGTTACCAATGGTTAGATTTAATAGAGAATTAAAATAAATACATGGTTACCAATACAATAATTTTTTTCAAACTTTTATTGATAATACTTATAGGCACTTAAAAATGTGGCACTAATCTTATTATACCGTATTCACCACATATTTACCTTTGCTTTACCGATTTTTGATAAACAATAAAATTCAATAATGCTGGAGTTTTCTGTCGATAAAACTTATTGATATCTATAATAATTGTATTAAAATCTCCGATAACCGATTTTTATACAGACAGGTTTCCGTTTGACGAAGGAAGACTGGAATTATGGTTGAAAAAATTTGAAAAGCCTGGTTGGCGTCCGAAAATTGCTACTACCGCTTGCCGTTACTATTTGAAGTGTACAAAAACTACCATTTGATCATGATTATGTTTGAAAAATTTATTTCAGCGTCTACTCTTTCTTGACAGACTGTAACTGTGTAACGGTAAGTAATAAAATATAATGTTAAAGTATCGCACATATATTTTTATTATTTATAAATACCTTACCTACTCCACCCCAATAAAAAATGTATTCAAACGTTCCATATTTATTTTTGGATCGCATTATCCAATTAGTTAATTTCCCTCAACTTCTGCAATCAGCGCCAAAATGGCGAAAATCAAATGAGATAAAGTATATCGATAAAAATTGGCTTGCTAGATCCATAACTAAATAGGGAACTTTTATATTATTACTTGACTTTCCGCGCGGCTTCTCCCACGTAAATATCTAATTACACAGACAAATTGGTCCACAAAAAATAGCCTATATAATCCTTCACGTTATACATTTCCCCGCTTTTTCCACATTTTCCTCTATTTCTTAGCTCCTATTAGTCTCAGCGTAATAAAATATATTAAATGGGCTGTCTAATACTGAAATAATTGTTGAAATTGGACCAGCAGTTCCTGAGATTAGAGCGTTCAAACAAACAAACTCTTCCGCTTTATAATATTATATGATGAGATTAGCCCATATAGACCCGCCGTGCCCAAACGAGGACACTTTTAAAATTACTTAAATTTTTTGTCTTTCAAGTTTATACTTATTTTTATTGTAAGTGTCAATTTGCTAAAAGTGCATTTTTTTATTCCTAGAAGGAACAAATAATATTAAAATAGTTCACAGTGTTTTATAACGATTTTTCTGAAGCTGTTTCTAACATCCGAAATGACGCCAAGTTAGTATTTTTTATTTTTAAGTTTTTCTTTTAGGCATTTATATTTTTTTACTTGAAAGAGCTCATTACACTATAACCTATAAAAAATATACATATTAGTGTGAAAAGCTTTAGTCTTTATAAGATTAGGAGTAGTTTTATACAAGTGTCCCTATTTGGGGCCAATGGGCACATTGGATGTAAATTATTCCAATTTTTGTCCACCGATCAATGTCGTATAATCAATGAACTGAAGGGTATTCAATAGCTATGATAAATACTATGGACTTCTGGAAGTTGCTATGATAGAAGATGACAGTGGAAAGATATATTTATTCATATTTCCTTCGCAACCATGTGTCTCTTTACCAGTTTTTCACTATTACAAGGGGTAGCTGGCTATTGTGCAACTGATACTGTTGGCCAAGGCAGTACAGAAAAGTGTCCTCTCGTATCCTTCAAGGATATGAAAAAAAAAGAAAACGACGAGTTTGACTACCGTTTCGACTAACTAATTCAGAATTTATTTTACATCGGCTGGATAATAATGTCTAGCGTTTTTCTTCTGGGAAAAGTAAACAGATGTATTACTGTTGAAAGAATGTGGACGTTAGCTTCCTACATTTTTATCAAAGCTATAACAAGGATATGCGCAGGGTCAAGTCAACTGGTCAATCGATTTTCTCGCACTGTTATACGAAACAAAAGTTGGTGGTAACTGGTAGGTACTGTTTACGCACATGCTGGATGTAGCAGTGGTAAACGCATGGCGGCTGCATCATCAAAGTAATAAAAACAAGAATTGAATCAGCTCCAATTTCGGCGGCATTTGGTCGTCATTACTTGAGACATACAAGCGGTAGAATCCTGCAACCAGCAATACATATCTGTACTGCCAAACCTGCAGCATGAAAGAATTGAATGAATTTCCTGAAAAGCTGTCGCAACAATCGCGTTGTTCTGATGGGCTAGCATTACGTCATGAAAAAGGTCAAAGGCAATTTGAGAAATGTGTGAAAACACGGTACATTCATAAAATATGTGTCGAAAATTTTCACACCGTATGATCCCATTGGCCCCATTTGAGGACGGCAATTTTTTTAATATAAGAATTAAAAAAAAAATAAGTTTTTTTGTGTTTTCCTAATAATTTTATTGGTTTCTATAAATTAATAAAGAAAATTCATATTTTCCATGGCTCAGTTTCATTTGGGTCTAAATGGGTTAGTTAGGGTCTAATCACACAGAACACTTATTCAGCTTTGTTCAGCTTCAATACGATACACTGTAGCACTACTTTGATAATATTAGAAATAAAATTAGGAAATACAATACAACAAAGTTTTCGTTAGAAGCTTATCTTTAGTTTTTCGTAGTGCTAATGGGTAAAAATAAATGGATTATAGATAGGTTCTGCTACTTCACGTTATCTACGTATGAAATCGTTGTTAATTTATAATCTAAATTACGGAGAGGAAGTCTGTAATCTTTAATACAAATATGTAGCGTTTGTATTATTCAATTTAATATTTTTGTCCTAATGGTCGACATTATCTGAATCTGGAAACATTTCATCGATCATAGAAAAGACAGTTGTACATCACTAGTATTAGTTCCAAATACTCCCACTGCTGCTATCAGCGCCAATATGGCGCCATGATGGCGACTTTCAAACGTCATTTTTACGTCAAATTTAGTTCCTATCCCTAATAGTGGGGGAGCTGATTCCGCTTCAATTAAGCACAAAAAATAGCTGTCATTTCATCAGTCCAGCGTACTTGTATAATGGACAATGATATTCTATGTTACTAACGAGAAACTCATTGATAATGGAGGTCAGTGCGTGATGCGACTAGTAGTGAAAATCGCGAGAGTGTACAGTAATGCGCTCGCTTTCCTCGCGAGACCCTTTGTCTCGGGCGCAAAATACCGACACCGGACCGAGAGGGTCCGAGACAGGCGAGACGAGGCGAGCGCACCCATTTACACTCTCACACTCGGGCCGCCTCGCTGTGTCTCGGCGAGAGTGTACAACCGACATTACAGTAAGAAAGTGAAGAAATTAAAAAGTGGCAACATCGTAGTGTCATCCCTTTCAAATCAATCAGAAAAAATACCTACTACTACTATTTATACCAGACTATTTATACCAGCCCTAGAGTTGTGGACATGGGCGTAGACAGAATTGTACATAGGGGGGGGGGGGGGGGGGGGGGTTAGACAACCATGGTTGTGGGTGTCATCTAGTAGTTTATGAACAAATAAAACGTCCACTTTTATACCTCATATTACAATGTATTAATGTTACTAATTCATTTCTTTCAGTTGTTATGAAAACATTAATGTTAACAACTTACATTTATATAAATGCAATGTCTAAGTATATACACAAAAGTCTCATTTCAAAATACAGTATAAAATTTATTTTTTTAACATCTAATGAAAACTTTAAAGAACACTACGCGATTATCTAAAACTTAATTGAACAGGATAAAAGATTTTACATTATGAATTTACACTTTTTGATGAAATGGACCAGGGTACGACAGATCGCCTGCTGGTAAGCGATTACCGCCGACCTTAGCAAGTTACATCATCACAGATGTTACGATTGTAACCTATGGCGTAGCGCACTAGCCTTCTTGGTTTATTGGCCCTTGAGTCTTCACTCTCACTCTTAGAACTCATCTCGATCATCTCATAGAAAAAAAAACTGTTATTTTCACCGAAATTCTGTGGGGCTTTGTTGGATCCAGCTTATACTCCTACGTTCATAGCCCTTGTTTTATTGTCCGGTGCTATATATTGTCCTATTAAAAAAAGTTTATATTTTTTCTTGTATAAAGGGATGGGCTAGGCAGTGGTTGACGGAGGCGCGTTTCGCGGGGTCGAGCATCAGCATTCTCTCTAGCAAGTCCTTCAACTGGTTCATTTTCTTAGCCTCGGTAGCTGGCAGCCTGTGATGTGCCGGCGCCAGCTCCGTCTGCAAGTCGCGTATGGGCTTAATGCTGGACATGACGACCACTTTTTCCTGTAACAATAGGCATATTTAGTGAATAAATAAATAGTTAAATATTCTCAAATTAAACTTTATTGAAAAAAAGCTACAGTGGAATTTTGAAAATCATTATGCTAAGGGCTACAAAATGTAACGCCGTCAAAAAACATGCTTGCATGCAACTACAATACTTGTCAAAAATGTAGGTTAATCTAGGTACAATTTTTTAATACACTTGCAATATTTAGGTGGCCTTCAGCGGTATCAGGCTGACATTGCATGGTAGTTTGTAAGGAACCAAATTCAAAACGGTAATAGTATGGGAGTTACATTTCCTTAGTTTTTATTATTCGTAGACTAATGGCTGGTTTACACGTATTAAGTAGATAAGTAAATTTTAACTTAATTTGAAGTGCCTGCAAAAAATGTGTCAAGTTACAAGCCCCGCCTGCCAACTTATTAGAAAATAGTCAAATTTCTAATTTCCTTGTTTAGTACTTAACAAAATTTTAACTTGCTACTTGCTACTAAATTTTGTGTTTACATGCAATAAATAACTTAAAATTAAGTTAAAATTTAGTTAACTACTTATCAACTTAATATGTGTAAACCAGCCCTAAGGGCCATAACTCACCGGGACGCCCATCACAACGTAGGCTGACGTTACCATATCACCTCTAGGTCGCTGCAAAGCGGTGTTTTTAACTTAACTTAAGAAAAACAGGGCTTTGCGGCGACGTAGAGACGCCAGACGTTGCTTGGACGTCGCCATGGTAACGTCACTGGCTACGTCGCGATAGCGTCCCGGTGAGTTATAGCTCTAAAGGAGTGTTCTTAAATGAAATATGCGGTTGCAAGATCATAATTGCAAGTATCTTTGGGTCAGTTTCGTAGTTGAGCTACTGAAAAACTCAACACAGCGACAATTTTGCATCCGCAGGCGCCCAATTCTAGCGGTCTATGAAGATGAAAACTACTGTTTATTAGTCGTATTGTAGTACAAGTTTTTCTAACAATACATAAGATACATACCCGTTCCGTAATCTTGTCTAGCTCGTGGTACAAAAAGTTGCAATTGGCATCAAAATGTTGCTCTTTGAGGTGGCCCTTCTTTATAATCTTATTTGGTATCTTTCCTTTTAAATCCATAAAGTATTTTAACATTTCATTGTTAGATTTGCCGCTGAACATAATTTTCCCTGTGGACAACTCGTATATAGTGCAGGCTGTAGACCACATATCTATGCCGTGGTCATAGGAAACACCCAATATAATCTCTGGAGCTCTGTAAAATCTCGAGACGAGGTATGGTGTGATTTCACAGTCAGACACTAGTGTTGCTGAACCAAAATCACACAGCTTCAACATCAACTTACTGTCATTGACTAGTATATTGTCAGGTTTTATATCTGAAAGAGAGAAACATAAACTTACAGGTTTTATTTTAATTCCATAGTAAAAATAAAACAGTATAAATATGACGTTATCTGGGAAAAGGGACCTTGTTGTCGGTTCTAGTTTTCGCCTTTAAAGTGTCCAAAAAAATTATTTTTTCTTTTTTTGCTCCATATTAATAAACAGACTCTAAATTTTGACATGACAAAGACACAGGTTTTAATAACGATTTTTATAGGTTAAAATATATCTTAAAGTTTAGTAAAAAAGGGACGTTATTGTCGGTGCTGCAGTCGAGAGTCGATTGCGGTTTTCTGTCGGCACGGTATCTACTGTTATACTACTAGTAATTTGTACCAAGCTGAAAATCGGTAATATTGATTAGAATATCTGGGGGCATGCCCCCACCAAGTGGAGCGCGAAGCAAACACTGCCGTACCATCATTTACAGGAACCATTTCGCCGCATTTTAGGCCCCTATTTGAGAACCTCTAGAGGCCGGTCATTAAGTTCCGAAGTTAAGCTAAAGCAAAGTTTTTCATTTATGACACTCACTCACTCAAGATCATCAAAATAGAACTAGTACTTCCCATGAACACAGAGAGCTGAAATTTGGAACAGAGTTAGGGTTTAATGGCCACATAAAGGGAAAACTATAAAAATTGGCCAAGTGCGAGTCGGACTCGAAATAAGATTTTTTATGTGGGTTTTGTGGTTTGTACCAGTAACCAGCTTTTTATTAAACTTTACCTTGAATTTTAAGTCAGAAAAAAAATACTTTTTAAATAGAAGTTTATATATGTGATCTCATTTGACTATGTTTAAGTGTAGTAAATATATATCTTTGTTGATTTTGATTGATTAATAAGATTAGTAGAAGCACAATGTTTATTTGTTCACTTTTTTTATATACAATAAACAATGTTGTTTAATATCGAAGACGTCTCTATTTAGTAAAAAATGATCCGTTTTATATTATTCTTTTATAAAATCCAATAGAAAACATACTTTATATGAAATATTTAGTAAAAACCATCTGGGGCATTTTCATTACTTCATGCACTTTGGCGTGGTACCTAAACAACAGGAATAGAGTCAAAAAATTATATAAGTACTTAATTGAAGTTCAATTCGAAAAGGCCATTTATCGTACTTCTCGAAAAACATGTTATCTATGTAACTTCTTACAATAACATACTTTTTTAGGGTGTCGAAGTTTGAATGCGATTTTCTCAATATCACCTTTTACGACTTTCGAGTTTAAACATTTAAAAAAAATATATTTTCCAGACCTACACGCATGTTATTTACATGGTTCGATAGCCTATTAAATGTACAGATTATGATACTAATAACTCAATACCGACAATAAGGTCCCTTCACGCTGATAACGTCACAAATAATTATTATACAGGGTAAGTCTTTGAAACCACAGCCGTTAAACCTTGAAACCAAAGTATACGCGTGCGAAGCGACATAGTTAATCAGGGTAAGTTTGGACACAAGGTAAGTCTGGATATTTAAAGTTAACTCTAAATTAAAGTACAGTAACGGTACGGTACAAGTACAACAGTACGCGGTTGCAGTGTAGTGTGGCGTATAGGCATATATGGCGTAGCGCCAGGCAAAAAAAACACCGACTAATTTAGTGATAAGTTGAATTATCCAGACTTACCCTGTGTCCGAACTTATCCTGATTAGCCTTACTTTACTAGTTCAAGTTATATATTATAATGACCTAATGCACCTCATGAAGTATGATATGTATCATTTTTAAATATCTTCAGAAAGAGTAAGTCTATTGCCTCTACGTTTTTATTTTATCTTAAAGATCTTTCAATTTTTTTTATGTTCGGACGATTGGCGGGAGAGTATGGGGCATTAATTTTTTGAATTTTCTTTTGGTCATATTTTTAATTTTAGAAAAAAATCTAATGTAGAGGCATGCTTTAACAGATCCCAATATTGTATAAAAAATCATTTGTCTAGACGCAATGTCCAGGGAGTAAACTGAGGAATACGTTTGTATGGCCTATTAATACTCTGTATTTCTTAACCCTCCGTGTACGAGGTGGAGTATGACATACCCCAGCGCTAAAAAAATTGATAGCATTTTTAAACGAAGAATGTATGCGAGTTGGTTTACTCAATAGCTGCAAATAAGACGTTGCTGTTTTAATTCCTACCAAATATTCAGTCCTACGTTTATCACCAATTCTGTTAAATGTGATTAAAGTGCGCTGGGGTATCACATACCCCACCTAGTACAGCATGTAGCTAAAAAAGTAAGTGTAACTTCTTTTGTTTTTATTTATTTATATGTTTAATTTGGTGTTTAACTTGATGAAATATTATTTTCTGGTATAACTTTTGATAAAAATGTCTCGGTTATCGAAAAAAATATATTTTACGAGCTCTGACTGAAGAAGATGATAACTGTGACGCTGAGCTAATGAGTTTCAAACAAGAATCGGCTGGTAATGAAGATCAAATCAGGGATACCGGATATGGCCTATACTAATATATGGGCACATTTGCAAAAAAATATAATATGTCCATATTATGTATTTTACATACTAATTTTTCTGTCTAAATAACTGTCAATATTACGGAAACTTAAGTGACCAAGATCTATTTCATATTGTTTATTTTAAATTGATATTATAAATAGGTTAAAACTAGATATACTATAGTCTTAGAAATTGAGAAGAATTTGATTGTAATAGGTTCCATTTGATTTTTGTACTGAAGAAAAGATTTCATAGTTTACAGTTTGAAGAAAAAGTCAAGTTTTTGGAGTTTTGCTTATAAAATGTATTTTAAAAGGTAAAATTGAATTAACTTTACTTAAACCAATTCATTATTAGATATTTAAATATATTATTATTTTACAATCACAAGGAACAATATTTCGAATTTAACTGCCTTTCATTGTTGGGGTATGTCATACCCCACCTAGTACAGCATGGTGAGATTAGTCACCTAGTACACGGAGGGTTAAAGTAATGCTCGTACAGTAAAAATGTGTAGACGTAATTTAAAGGAAATTTAATGTATTTAATTAATGTAGAAGTCACTAAAGAGATATAATTAATACTTTTCGGGTCACAAGCAAAAACCTTGAAAAAGAGACCCTTCCCCCACCGGCGGCTCTTGTCCCACCCTCGGGGACTTCTAGTATATTCATCTGGACACCTTTAGGAATAACTGTACCAACTTTCAAAACTACACGAATTATTCGGTCTGAATTCCTTAATTTTCTCAGGTTAATTGTTTATGCGACGGGATAGCGTTGGACGTTGCTCTGGTGTCATACTTATTTAGTTACTTCAATAAAATAATATGGGCGAAATACTTTATAAGACAAAACAACGTTTGCCGGGACAGCTAGTATGGTAATAAATGATACCTACCGGCATGCAGAATGCCAGTTTTCTTGAGCAATTTCAGCGCCAGCAGTATTTGCTGCGTATAGCTTCTAACGGCCTTTATGTGTATGCCACTGTTCTTGCCGTACTTCTTGAGTACTTCCCGTAAATTCATGGACAATGGTTCTAAAACCATACACAGATGTCTCTTGTGGAAGAAATGGCGGAACAATCGTAGACAGTGGTATTTGTCGTCGGGATCAGCGTCGTTCAGTCGTTTGAGTATCTCTAGCTCGCGTAGACCCGTTTTATGCCTGAAATTATTCATCCAAATCAATTTTAGCAGTTTTGTAATTCTTATGCTAAGCACTCACATACGGTTTTGCTCGATCGAGCAATCATGTAGAGTAAAACCCACGACTCGGGCTTTCGTCCACACATTCAGCTTTCCTCTATAGTTTTACTCTAAATCGATATAATATTTAATACCATCGAGCCTTCGAGCTGGTTCGATACGAGCCTTCGAGCTGTGAGTTTTGCGGTCTACACAGTAATTATTACTCGATTTGGAGTAAAACTATCAAGCAAAACTGTATGTACTTAGCATTAGACAATTTCTGGCTTTGAGTATTTTTATCGGATGTATATTAAGCTCACATAATCTCGTTGTTACGTATGATCTTGACGGCGACGTCAGTGTTCCCTCGCGCCTGGTCGCGCGCCCGAACCACGTTGGAGAACACACCCTGACCAGTGTAACCGTACACCGTGTATCGATTGTCCAATGTCTCGCCGATACGCACTCTGAAAATGTCATGATATTGTAAATGTTCTGAAATTAATCTATAGTGAACAGTCTGAAAACGTCAATTATACATAGTAAACACTCTGAAAACGACAAATACGAGTATACACAGTAGCGTTGTTAGGGAGGGGTGGGGGGCAACCGTCCAGGGCGCCAGATAAACGGATAAAAAGGGGCGCTGAAGGCAAACAACCGAAAGCCGAAGAATTCTCGCCCAGGGCGCTGGTAGTGCTAAAACCGGCACTGAGTATACAGAGTGTAACAAAACTAAGTATGAACACACAAACTCTGAAGTACTATCACTTTAGGGCCTTTTACACTCAGCCACTGCCTTTGCTCATAATTCGAGTGACACTATATTTACATGCTCGCGCTGCCCACTTTCTTCCTCCCTTCCTATCCAGAACTGAGCGTAAATATCACATTAGTTTTGTTACACCTGTATAATTTATTATAACACTTATAGTGAACAACAAAGACCAGTGGTTAATGCAATCCATTACTTAACAAAAAAAACTTAAAATCCTCTGTGGTTCAAAGTCACATTGATATTAAGCCGAGCTGTGTAAATCCTAAAGCAATTTGGTAAATTATAAAAAGTAAAAACAGCAACAATGTATACCTGTAGTAGCCTTCCGCATCATCCCAGTTATCTGTAAGCGACGGATTCTCCAATGCATTTCTACTGCGGTAGTTAGCTGTGGTAGGAGTCTAGAATAAATCACAATTATTTATATTAACAGTACGTACACAAATAATAGAGTTTTTGGAAAATTTTATAATAACACACAAATACTTTTAATTTTGAAAATTGATAACTACGGTAGGTACCCTAAAAAATGATGGTCTTTAAGATTCTGATGGCTTCAACATGCAATGTGGCTTCAACGATTTTACGTTGTATAGTTTATAAAATATATTGGAAAAAGGGATATGATACCATAGCAAAAATACAAACACTCACGTCAGCATTTTCAAAGTTATCCTGGTCCGCAAACATGTCCCATTCATTGGTCCTTAAAGATCTCTCCGTCTTCTGTGTTTTTAAATCATCTGTGGTTTTCGCTTGTGATTTTGCTTCAGTCTTGTACTCATTTTTCTCACTTTTCGTAGTATATACTGTGGTAGTTTCTTTTTCTTTATGTTTTGTTTCTGTGTCTATGATTTCTTCATTTTTGCGAGCCGGTGGGGATTTCGGTGATAGGCTATCTTTTGGTTCTGTAGGTTGTGTTTCACTATTGATTGTGTTATTGCACCCGAGTCGCTGAAAACCATTTAAATATTTATACCAAAGTTTCCGTACTGTGAAGACCCATCCTCTCAATCTCTTGTTTGAAAGTAATATAATAATTTTAGAGATTAATATAAAGTTTCTAGTCAGGCGTACTATTAAGTATTAATATACTTAGTAAGTATTAAACCAATATCTATTTACAGTAACAACATAATCACTACATATTATAAAACAAAGTCGCTTTTTTCCCTCATTTAATCTTTAAAACTATAACGCAACGGATTTTGATGCGGTTTTCTTTAATAGATAGAGTGATTAAAGAGGAAGGTTTATAAGTTTAATAAAAACATTCATTAAATAGAGGAGAGATTCTAATGTCATATCGTAAATAATTACATTTTTTCCGCTTCCATTGCAAACGCAGGCTGAACCCTACGAGATTTATCAAAATAATGTACCAAGTATTGTACACTATGAAAAGGTCTACAGAATACTTCGCGATGGTATAATATATCTATCTCTTATGGATATCCAAACTTTTTTTGTCATTTACTTTTAACTACAAATAATGGCTAATTTTCGAAGCGATTTTAACCAATACATAATCAAGCATTAATCCATAACCAATTAAATACTTTAAATACATTGTTGATCTAACACAATATATAGATCTAATAGGTCGGGGGAAAAGTCTTTTCGCATCATAGTATGAATAAACTTGTCATAAAATCTCTTGGGCTATACCAATTGTATCTGGCTGATTTTGGTATTATTAAAAAGTTATAATTTTACAGAAGACAATTCCATATCCAAATTAGGTAAATGTGAGATTTTATAACAATTATTATTTTTAACAAAAAATTTAACGCGACTTCCAAGGAAAAAATAATATTCTTAAAATGACCTAAAAAGTATGAAATAATTCTTATTCTTCATTAGTGCCTTTTACAAAATTCGACTAAATCTCAACGAATTCTGTACTCAATTTTTATTCTTTTGAAGTCGGTACCAGCCCAGAACTGAGTTACTTGACATAAAACTTAGCCAGTATAATTATAAAGTTAATATACATAGCAGAATATAGAAACAAAGGCCTGAGCAAGAGAGATGTCACTATCAGTAACACTGCGTGGTAAAAAGAGATTGTGATACATGACAGCAGCACTCTTTTTTTTGACGTCCAGTCGGCACGCGTGCCGCACGTTGACAATTTAATCTCATATAAATTATGTTCAATCATTTATTAATATATATAAATAAATAGAGATCGGCCTATCATGACTTTGGCCGACTAGCCGAAGCCGATTAGTCGGTTGCAAAGAAGCCGACTAATCGGCCGACTAGTCGGCCAAACCGATCATGCTTTCGGATGTTTTCATAACGCTTAACTTCGTTTACTGCTGATTCGGAGGTAAGGTAAGCAGCCTGCGAACGTGTCGGATCATGTTTTGGTTATGTTCACATCATGATTCAGTTGATGGTTTTCAGGTTAAGTATATTTTTAACCCCCGACAAAAAAGAGGGGTGTTATAAGTTTGACGTGTCTGTCTGTCTGTCTGTCTGTTTGTCTGTGTGTGTATCTGTCCGTGGCATCGTAGCATCCAAACGGGTGGACCGATTTTGATCTAGTTTTTTTTGTTTGAAAGCTGACATGATCGAGAGTGTTCTTAGCTATAATTCATCATCATCAGACTACTCAGTGCTAGAAAATCGCGGTTTATCTGGTTCGTGAAAGGCCTTTAGCAACTTGCAGTCGTTTGATTAGTTTTATATTTTGCATTCTGGTTCGTGATATTTATGAATAACATACACATTAATGGAAAGTTGACCTGGTGCTGTAGCATCACCTGGTAATCAATAGGATATTCAACTCCTCAGCACCTTAGAGCAGAGGTTTCATTTTAATTGCAACAATCAATATGACGTAGATAAATAGTAAATATTTGCATGCTACTGCTGCAGCATCACCTGGATTCTATAGGAGCCGAGCTTCGTATGAACCCAAAGTGGAGGTTTCATATTAGGCTCATATTCATTATTGACGGGCTCATCCAAGAGCACATTTAATATAGACGGTATTCTTTGCATATTATTCTGCACTATAACCAACATAACGCACCTTCGGTGGTACAAGTAGGGTTACCAACCCTCCCGGATTGCCCGGGAGACTCCGGTAATAATGCTTAACCTCCCGTCCTCCCGGATAACGATAATTTCTCCGGTTTTTTTAAAAACTAATAATTATCGCATAATATATTGACTTAGTGAAAAATTGTAAAATGAAGTTGGACTGGACAATCATATCTGTTCGAAGAAAATCGCTTGGATTATTTACGAAATTGAAAGAGAGAAAATATGGTCTTGAGATGAGAGTTCTTTCTCATATAAAAAATAAATCATATTATCTGTTCGAAGAAAATCGCTTGGATTATTTACGAAATTGAAAGAGAGAAAATATGGTCCTGAGATGAGAGTCCTTTCTCATATAAAAAATAAAGTCAAAGTAAAAAAAAAACATCATACATCAGTCATACCCCCCCCACACACAATTCTATCGAGTTGGTCCTTTCGATAGTTGGCAACCCTAGGTACAAGGGCACAATTTTAACAACTTGACTGACTGTGAACTGAATTTCGACCATTGGGCGATCTCTTGTTCCTATAAATAAACAATTGAATTTTTATATCCAATGCGAAGAAACCTTTTCCCCGACCTAATATATCTGGGGGCACGAAGCGAAGCGTGCAGTGGCCCTTTACAGCATATGATTTAAATAAATATTTTCGTTGATATTGTTACGTGCTACGGTTCGAGGATTTGGAGAGAAAGACCTGGTGACTCTCTTGAAGACTTTATTAACACTGCACTAAACACTAGGTCACAACACTTAGCACTAAGTCCAAACACAAATCACTAGGTCCAATCACTAAGCACTATCACTGTCCTAGGTCGTAGCCAAGTCGCAGGTTTCACTGGTTCACTCACTATTGATCACTTGTTGTCGCCTCGAAGATCGCTCGAACTGAACTGAACTGCCGGGCCGTCTACCTGGCTTTTTATATGGCGAGACGAATTCCAGAAAGTTCCCGATTCACGTAAACAAGTAAACAAGTATGGGAACTTTCTAGGAGGCTCGAGCATGTACCACCTAGCGCCATCTAGTTTCGAGTAGGGGATTTATGTGTAGTGTGTCCCCTTGATCAGCTTCGCTGGTTTGCCGTTAGATGGCACCACATGTCCGTATATCGTGTACCGTAACAATATTAAAGATTTAAAAATTGCTTGACGTAGCTTTTGCGGCAGTAGCGACCAATGCGGGCCACGGGTAGTACGAGGGCTGCTATTTATGTATCCGGAATTAAAAAAAGAAACAAACATATATCATTTAATATGGTTTTATTGCTTTTCAAAATATTCGCCGCGATGATCGACACACTTTTGCATACGCTGGAACCAATTTTCATAGCACTTTTTCCATTCTGATTGAGGTATCTCCAAAACGTGCATTTTGAACGCATGTTGATGCGTTCAAAATGCATGCCTCTTCGCGGCTCGAAAAACGTTGACCACGTAATTTGTTCTTCGCTTATGGAAATAAAAAGAAATCGTTAGGTGCCAAATCAGGGCTGTACGGCGGATGACCAGTCAATTCGATCTTTTGACCCTCCAAAAACTGAGTTGTTTCAGCTGAGGTGTGACAGCTAGCATTGTCGTGATGTAATATGATTCTGCGTTGTCGGTTGTCCTTTCTTATTTCTTCAAAGACTTCTGGTAAACAAATGGTCGTATACCATTCAGAATTAACCGTTTTACGATTCTCTAATGGCACTGTAGCCACATGTCCATTAATTCCAAAAAAACAGGCGACCATTTGCTTCAAAGTACTTTTTGCACGAGTAACTTTTCTTGGTTTCGGCTCATCTTGGAACACCCACACCGTTGACTGTTGTTTAGTTTCGGGGTCATATGCATAGATCCAAGATTCATCACCTGTGTAGATATTATAAACGGCTTTTGACGTACCACGGTTGTATTTTTTTATCATTTTTTTGCATCAATCGACACGAGCCCGTTTTTGATCGATTGTCAAGTCGTGCGGAATCCAACGCGAACATATTTTTTTTACAGCCAAATGTTCGTGTAATATCTTATGTATGCTCGTCATACTTATGCCTAAGGACGCCTCTATCTCGCGATATGTAACATGACGATCACGCATTATTAGTTCCCGCACAGCATCTATATTTTGTGGGACAACAGCTGTTTTTGGGCGACCTTCTTTATTTTCATCCGTGAGCATAGACCGCCCACGATTAAACTCACTGTACCAGTGATAAACAGTGGTTTTTGATGGTGCTTCATCTCCAAAAGTTGCGGTGAGTTGAATATGTTGTTGATTTAGCCCACGCCGAAAATCGTAGTAAATCATTGCACGAAAATGTTCACGCGTTAAATCCATGGCAAATGAAGACACGCAATTTTCAAAATGACGCCACAATGGAAAAATAATTGACAGTCACATGAAACAAAATGTATTCTTCAACCAAAGAGTTCTATTTTCAAATGTTGTAATTACTTTTTAAATATTGTTCTTGTAAGTGGCCAGTTCCGGATACATAAATAGCAGCCCTCGTAATGAATATAAATCAAAACTACCCACTGAATCGATTTTAATATTTTTTTCAGTGAGTGACATAATATCAAATATGCTATATTATATTTTATACCCGTGCGAAGCCGGGGCGGGTCGCTAGTATATTATAAGTTAATTGAAATTTGAAATCATGCATAATATTTGTGCGTGCGGCCGATTTTGGTGCCCTAGTAAGAAAAGGGTCTATGGGATATTGCATAATATACTAAGATATTGTTGTAATATTTTTATAAAAAAGGTATTTTACTTTTAACAGTTGCTCCCTTTGCTTCCTTCTCTTTTCAATGATTTGTTCTTCAGTTTCCTCTTCATCATCGGTATTGATGGATATATCCAACTCTTCGTCACTCGAGCTCGCTACTATCTGTGCCACTTCATTGGTAGAATCCTAAAAATAAATAAGAAAGTTATCAGTCGAGTAAGGAAACATACCCAATCTACGACCATCTGTAGTTATAATCCTCGATTTAAAACATAGTTAATACATTTGTATTTTCAGAATCGTTTCTTTTCACAGATGTATGTGTGAGGCACCATGAGAGAAATAGGAGAAAACGAAAACCTTCACAGACATAATAATGTGAAATACACTATTATCTTAAAAATATATTATGTAAATGTTTACTTCCACTTAATTTTAGAATACATAAAATTATTATTAATATATTTTTTTTGTTTCAATTCAATAAATTCAATGAATTGACGGTGAGAATTCCTAGTAAACAATAAAAAAATGCAAAGTACCTAGCAAGTTGCAACCATACCTTTCGCTTATCATTCTTATCACTTCTGTGTTTCCTATCCCGTGACCTGCCGCGATGGCTGTCCCTGCTCCTGTCAGCTGATCTCCTATCCCGGTCCCCATGTCTTCGATCACGAGACAGAGGAGATCGCTCCCTCGACCGGCGACGCACCGAGTCGCGATCACGACGCCTCAGTTCCGAAGATCTCCGGTCCCGATCCCGTTCTCTGTCCCTGTCCCTTTCCCTCTCTTTCTCTCTTTCCCTCCTTCTCTCCCACTCCCTCTCACGTTCGCGCTCTCTCTCCTTCTCCCGTTCCCTCTCCCTGTCTCGTTCACGTTCACGCTCCTTTTCGGCTTCTAGCCGACGGCGTTCGCGATCTTTTCTCTCCCGATACTCTCTTTCCTCCATTTTTCTGTCAAATTCTTTTCTACTTTCTCTATTAATAATAGCTCTTAAATCTTCCTCGTTACGCTTTGTTTTTGACTTTTCCCTCTCCCCAAGTTTCTCCCTACTCGAATCATGTTTCGAACCTTTACTGTGTTTTGTGGATCTCTCACTCGTGTCTTTTTTTCGATGGGTCGTCTTCTCGTCGTTTAAGCACACGACGTCGTTTTCTTTGTCTATACTCTCGCCGTCGGACTCGGAGAAGTAAGCGACGAGACGAGCTTGTAGTAACTCTTTTTGTTTCATTAATTCTTCGAGATTAAGATCATCTTCGATCATAGTTAGTTCGGGACTGGCACAATCTTCTTGATAGTTCTCTGCTTCAGAGTTAGATGATATTATTTCCAAGGCTTCCACGTTCTTGTCGCGTTCATTGTTTCTGCTACTGCTACGGGATTTTACTGCGGCACTGCCGTTTTTATTTTTCTTAACTTTTGATTTACTTGAATCAAAATCAACGGAATCTGCGACTGAACCTGAAGTGAGAGATTTACATTGTCTTGATTTTTTTAATAGTTCCTCTATATCAGACAAAGATGTTTCACTCTCGGACTTGGGGCTTTTGTACTTTTCCTTTTTTGATTTTTTCCTTTTCTTGTGTTCCCTTTTGTCATCGTCATTGCCCCTCTTCAACTTTTTATGTTTCTTGCTCTTCTTTTTCTTTTTATTTTCATCATCTTGTGTAGCACCGTTAGCAGATTTTTCAAAGTCATTACTTGGTCTGAAACAAATAAACAAAAAAAATACTTACAAAATGATAAGACGTTCCTCGGTTCTCCGCGTTTTTCTTAGCAGGTCTGTAAGATGTGTTTTTATTTTAATTACTTTTTAGTACTCATTCAAAATCAAATTACTTGTTATAAACAATAATACCGTTGTTTTGTTTCTCTTTTGCAAAGTTTTATACTAATATTTATATCCATTGTGCTTATTTAAACAAATTATCATTAAAACAGAAGGAACCAAATGGAGACTTGTATGGTACCATAATATGTCAACAAATGACAAGTATGAGAGGGAAAAGTCAAGATAGTTTTTTAATAATATGTTATTTACACATTGTGGCTGTCCAAGGTTTAGTCTGAGGTCTAGTTATTACTTTGTCACCTGACCACTAATAACCATTAGGAAACACTTTCCATTCTGAATATTGCCCATAAGGCTGGTTATATGCTTCTGTACAAACTAGCCGTAACACCATGAGATCACAAGCTTATAATATATATTTTTGTAACGGTTTATTAAGTTTGCGCGGCGCGGCGCGTTGTCACTTGTCATATCACGGTGTAGCCAATGTGCGCGATCGCGCCGCTGCTTGTAAATCCAGCCCATAAAATTAATATACCTAGCAGAATATATTAACTTTATGATCCAGCCTAAGCAAAGGGAAAATTTTCAGAATCCAAGTCAAACACAAATACTGAATCACCCCTTACATTTTGTTAATGCAATTTTAATCAAAATGAACCAGTCATCGCACAGACCACATTTCAGTTGGACTATCAGAAAAATAATTAAATTTTTGCTGTGTTATAATTATTATTATGATGATAAAGAATCACAATCATTATATATTAATAATCTACGAATAATAACAAACTAAGGAAAAGTAACTGTTTCAAAAAAATTGTCCACGAGTCTACAAAATGTTACCTGAATACATGCATACTTTATGCATGTATTCGGTACACAATTTGGTGTAAATATAGAAGTGCTTTATTTCGTAAATTTAAGTGTTAGTGTTTTATTGCTATTGCCATATTTTAGTGTGCAAAAAGGTACCAAATTCAAAACGTTTGAAGTATGGGAGTTAAATTTCCTTAGTTTTTATTATTCAGAGTTAATAATAAGTTCAAAATATTAAGAAGTAACAACATATTATTAAAATTTAAAATTCTTTTTTAACAAAAGCTACATAAAAAAACTTACTCTTTGCCCATGTTTTTGGTAGTGTTATTGATCTTATCTGAAATAAATAGAATTCATCAGTGATTACCTTTAACAGTCAATTATATTAGCAGTATTGATTTGAACTGGAAGATCATTGTGTTTATTAGCATCAAATTCTTTCAGCAAATATAAATTGTATATATATATGTCGTAGGATGATTTGATAAATCCGTGTTTTCGCGAAATCCCTAGAATTTTCGCGAAAATTCGATTTATCAAATCATCCTACGATGTCATAGGATGATTTGATAAATTGAATTTTCGCGAAAATTCTAGGGATTTCGCGAAAACACGGATTTATCAAATCATCCTACGACATATATATATATATATATATATATATATATATATATATATATATATATATATATATATATATATATATATATATATATATATATATATATATATATATATATATATATATATATATATATATATATATATATATATATATATATATATATATATATAATAGCTCCCACACCGGTTTCGGTGACCGATTTAATTGAAACCAGACCAGCTACGCAGGAGTAATTTTATAGTGCCCGAGTGTGTGCGCAGTACACAAGAGCACTCTCTATTCCTTTACTCTCATAACCCAGTGGGACGGAAGACCGACACGACTGGCGAGAGATCAGGCGCAGGACCGACTTTTTACATGCCCATCCGACGCATGGATCATCTTACTTGTCAGACAATCAGGTGATCAGCCTGCATCGTCCTAACCAAACTTGGAAATAACATGTTTCCAACGCGGGAATCGAACCCACTTGGAAGTAGAAGCATTAAGTAATTTGGTAAGCCTAAATTATTACAAGTAACCCTACAAGTAACCACAAGAAAATATCATGAGCCCAAAAAAGCATATCATAGCTTTTTGCATTATTTTAAGCTTAATTTTTATGTAATTACAATATACTATATTACTGTATAGAGCCCCTTCAATTCGCATAGCCAACAATATGTAACATAACCTACAAGCATTATAAATAATAAGTGTATGATATCATCATGAAAGCAATTATTTATTTTATCAGATTTATTAGTATATGGTAAAATGCCAATTTTTACTGCTAAAATGCACAAAATTAATTAAAATACTGTTCTGTATACAAAGGAATATAAAAATTAGACATACATACAAAAAGATTTTCACCATAATTATTATACTAACATGCAATGCAAGGCCAAAATAGGGACGAAATGAAATCGCCGCATCAATTCTATGCAAGTATGTAGTTATATCATAGCAACCAATGATCCATAGGTAGTTTTAAAAAGAAAACAATGTTCCACAAGTTATATACATTTTGATCAAATAGTTTTTGGACATATTAGATAAATAGGGGTACAATTCACTGCAATTTTTATGTACGTATAACATGGAAAGCACTGTAAAATAAAGCAATAACGTTACATTATGAAGTACACTCGCAAAATACCTCAAAAAGAGAAGGTTTTTCCGTAACACTTGAACTGTTTATAGCATTTAATCATTTCATCAAAGACAAACTTTAAAGTATATTTAATACAAGTGATAATAAAACGTAAAACATAATTATTATTTACCAAATTTTTAACTTGAAAATGCAATACGGTACTCAATAGAAGTAGATATACCTCAAGACAGTATATATTAAGTCTATGCCTCAAGGTCCTCAAGTACCGTATGACAGTTTAGAAATTTTCCAGTTTCCTATGCCCATAGATTATAGATTATTGAGGTATTACTTTTTTATATGTTTTTTTGGCCAGTAGAAGCCAGACTTTAAGGCCTCTATCCACTGACCTCTATAATACACTGGACAGGCGATCGCTATCAATAAAATATTCCTATTTGAAAGTCGCCATATTGGCGCTGATTGCTATGTGAAAGCAGTAGTGAGTGTACTTGGAACTACTATTTTGCAAATGGCAGTTGTTATTTTCTATATAAATTAGTTCACAGTACGCTCACCGCGGCGCTTCAAATCAGCATAAGAAATAGCTGTCATTTTGTACGGCATAGCCTGTCCAGGTCAGTGCCTCTATCATAGAAGGATATAATTATTGTAGATAGATTCTTAGCTCGCCAGCGCGTGGGCCACGCGCTGGCGAGCTAAGAATCTGCGCGGCGTGGCCCATTGAGGTACTATAGACTGGAGAGTGCCTTATATCGGTGTATAAGCGTCAAAAGCGAGTAATGTTATGTCCTACTTACTAGGACATAACAAAGGAGCCGTTTTTTTTTTTTTTAATGAAATAAGGGGGCAAACGAGCAAACGGGTCACCTGATGGAAAGCAACTTCCGTCGCCCATGGACACTCGCAGCATCAGAAGAGCTGCAGGTGCGTTGCCGGCCTTTTAAGAGGGAATAGGGTAATAGGGGAGGGTAGGGGTGGGAAGGGAAGGGAATAGGGGAAGGTAGGAAAGGGAATAGGGTAGGGGATTGGGCCTCCGGTAAACTCACTCACTCGGCGAAACACAGCGCAAGCGCTGTTTCACGCCGGTTTTCTGTGAGAACGTGGTATTTCTCCAGTCAAGCCAGCCCATTCGCGCCGAAGCATGGCTCTCCCACGTATAACGTTATCCCTCGTTTTGAGCAACGTTTTAGGGCTTTTCAATCGGTATTTTTGTGAGCTAAAAAGATAATTTATAAGTTTATTAATCCCTTATTTGTGCTATATAAGGCATTAGTACTAAAAATGTCACATCAATTTATTTTTTGGCTATAAAAATTGCATAGCTTTTTACGTGTGTTTACGGATTCTCATCACTTGATCTATAGTTAATCGATATCATGAACAAATTGACTTTCTTTCCTGTATCATGTAGTGCTTCGAAATAATCGACAAATAGAAATATTCAAGAAAATAAACGCACACTACTTGTATGAAAATAAGCACAAAATGGCCACGCGAAAGTCCAAGTCTAAAAAATTAACATTATTTTTTACTGGTATAGATTGGTTTACAATTGTCAGGGAGGGAGATTTATTTTTTTGCTGAACATAACTACACTACTTTTAGAAGCTGACAATTGAAGACCAATCTGTTGTAGAGTACTAATAAGAGAATCTAAAGATATTTGCAAGGATGATAAAGCTGAGGAATGAAGAATGTAAAGGACTAGGTCATCAGCATATTGGAGAATGTAGCAATTAAGGTTAAGGGAAAGATAAAGGGATGAGGAATAAAGGTTGAAAAGGATTGGACTGATCACCGACCCCTGGGGAAGACCCATCCAAACCAACCGAGGTTCAAAATTATATCCAGGGATGTGGAGTTTCACCTCCCGACCCATCAGCAGGTTACAAATGACAAGAATAAACTTCTCTGGTAAGTTCAGCTGTTGTAACTTGTACCTGAACACAGAGAGCTGGACTCTATCATATGCTGCTGATATGTCGAGGAATGATGCAATGAGAGACTCCTTTCTAGAGAAAGCTATGTTTATATCAGTGAGTAATAGGCTTAGGCTATCTAAGGTACTCAAACCTTTACGAAAGCCAAATTGACAAGGGAGGATGAGATTGTTACTTTCTACAAAGTATTCAATTCGGTTCTTTAAAAGATGCTCAAAGACTTTGCAGAAAGTGGAAGACAAGGCAATTGGACGATAACTGTCACTTTCATTAGGTGGTTTCCCAGGTTTGCAAATAGGGAGAATTATTTGAAGCTTCCATTCTCGGGGGATAAAATTATTGTCAAAAAAATTATTTATGAGTTTATGGAAATAATTTAGAAATTTTGGGCCGGCTTTTTTAAGAAAAGAGTAAGGAAAACCATCAATTCCAGGGGTGGAGTCTTTGACATGAGAGAGGACGGATTTAAGTTCTGACATAGAGAAGGGAGAACAAAGGTGATGATTTTGATTTGAGCAGGAAGTATTTGGTAAATCATAAAAATTAGGTACAAAAGGTGGGGCAATTTTATTAAAGAAGGCTGTAGCAGTTTCTACAGAAATACGAGGAGTGTTTGTGGGAGAACAACCACGACGAAATCTATTTATTTGGTTCCAAACTACACTAGCATTAGTACTTGGGGACAGAGATGCACAGAATTGATGTCAGCTCAGAAATTTCTTTTTCCTAAACAAACGTTTGGATCTAACCAAAATTTTACGATAATTTATCAAATTTTCTTCAGTCATATTTCTATTATAAGTTTTTTCTGCTGACATCCTGGCTTTTATCATTTCTGTGCATTCATTATCCCACCATGGAGGAGACGATATTTTCCTTTTGGCTGAGTTTTTGATAGGGATAAGGAGATCTGCAGTTTCAGATATGATATTACAAAGTTCTGTATAGCATTAATTCAGATTTACTAAATTAATTTCAGGCAATGAAGAAACTTTGGATTCTAAGATTGTACAGATCCCAATTTGCACGAGTTAATCTGTACTTAAGAAGTGGTATATGGCCTACATGGGGAATACATCTTAACGGGAATGCAATGCTAATAGGGTAGTGATCGCTTCCAAATGCACTGTCTAAACGTTCCCACTGTAAAAGGGCGGACAAATCATTAGAGCAAAAAGAAAGGTCTACACAGCTCTTTCTTTGTCCAGGAGCTGTTATTCTGGTAGGTAGACCATTATTTAAGATACAGAAATTAAACTCCTGTAACAGTTCCCCCAAATTATAGCCAATCGAGTCATTAGCTTCTGAACCCCACATAATATTGTGACTATTAAAGTATCCTAGAACAAGGAGAGGAGGAGGGAAGTGAAGGAAGATATTATGAAGAAAAGAAAGGATAGAACTATCCGGATGAGGAATATAAATAGATAAGATACTCATTCCATCTATTTTTACACCTACAATGTTAATATTGTTGTTATTATGAGCAGGAATTGATACATTGACTAAGGGAATATTATTATTGACAAGGATCATAGATCCCCCATATCCATCATCCCGATCATCTCGGTATGATGAATAACCTGTTAAAGAAAAATTATTATTTTGTTTCAACCATGTCTCTGTTATACATATTACAGAAGGAGAAATATTATTGGCTATGTGAATTAGTTCATGCTTCTTGGTCTGAATGCTCCTGACATTCCATTGAAGAAATTTGAGAGGATCCATTATCAGACTGATTTATGATCGAGTATAATTTATGTGCTACGTGGTCAGTTATAGAATCTTTTATGTTGATAAGATTTACTAGATGATTTATAAGTAAATCCTTAATATTAATGTTGTTAATGTCTGATACTGAAGGAATAGAGTCAGAAAGAGCACAACCATCTTGAGATTCAGGGATTCTAAAATTATTTAAAATTGCATTATGTGCCTGTCTGTCATATCCCGGAACTTGAACCGGACGAGGTTTCCGTGGAATAAACACAGTTTTTTTGTAGGACATACTCATTGGTTTTGTGGGAGTAGAAGAAGAATTTATTTGAGGACTTATACTATTTTTTGAAACATCCGCAGACGGTATATCATATGAATATATCATATGAAGAAGCCTCAAAATTTATGCCTCCCTCCTACAGATGTAGGAGGGAGGCATAAATTTTGAGGCTTCTTCATATGATATATTTTGTTCTGCCATCTTTAATTTTATCTCTGTCTGTCTAACATATTCTGGACAACGTCTGTTCACAGCAGAATGTGGTCCAGAACAGTAAAGACATAGAAAATTAACATCTGAGATAGAGCAGCTATCTCCACTATGATCTTTGGAGCATTTAAAACATCTTGGTTTTGATCGGCATTGGTTTTTTGTATGCCCATAACGGCAGCAATTAAAACATTGAATTGTAGGGTACTTATAGAGATCTACAGGAAGGGAGGTATAAAAACAAAAAACCCTGGTAGGTAATGTCTGACCATCGAAGGTGAAAATCACCGATTGAGTAGGATGCCACTCTGTGGAATTATTAACAATCACTTTACGGTTAATTCGGCGAGCCTTTATAATTTTACCACAGCCTAATGGAACTTCGAGATTAACAATAATTTCCTCTGGGGACCACTCAGTAGGAACTTCTCGGACAACCCCCATTCTGGTAATATTGTAAGTTGGTATTGAAGAGCTGTAGCCATTTTGAATTAGTGATGTATGAGTCAAAAACGAGTTGGCGAATTCGGCAGACTTAAATTCAATTGACACTTTATTGCGACCAACACGTTTGACACCATCAATAAGAATTCCTTTAAAATCATTTTTTTTTAAGAACTGACCAAACTTCACAGGATGAAGAGCGGTACTAGATGAATGATCACTTTCCACTCTAGTAACGTGAACGATAAAGGGACGCTTATCATGTTTATTGTATATTAACCTATGTTCATTTTGTTTGGGTTGTTTTGCAGGAAGATCAGCAAGAGTTTGAGATGTTTTTTTCCTACAGATGATTCTAAAGCAGTGAAAGAAGAAAGGGGGGCAGATAGGACGGGAGAGTAAGGAAATTCGATTGAAGGAAATTTTTTATCAGGAGGTATAGGGTCAGGAGGTTCGTTACCCTCCATGACTTAAGGAAACACGAAACAGTACAGACAAACACTTACCACGAATACAGGACAACACAAAATGTATACAAATCAGATTTGATAAATGTTCAGATACCAAAAAATCCGTCAAATGAAAGCAAAAATTTGGAAACAAACCGGCGCGCTCGACACTTGACAGAGGATGCCGACTTTGTTACAGTTGGTTTTAAACATACCTTCATGGTTTTAAATATGACAAATGACATTTATTCTAGTGATCTATGGCCAATTTTTGACAACTTTGAAGGTTTCTAGAGAAAAAATATTTGGTAACAACTGGAGACATCTATGGTAAGACCGACTTTCTCAGTTTTATAGAAAAGAAAACAGACTTTTACAAAATCTATACAGATGGGTCGAAAACTATATATGAGGTTAAAAAAGGCTTATTATGATGAATTTCTGGATGTTACCAAATGTTTTATTATCAGTAATATGTGTTCTATCTACACAGCCGAATGTTATGCTGTTTATATGGCATTACAATATATAAAAACTTTGTCATATGTAAATAATTTTCTTGTAATATCAGATAGTAAAAGTGTGTTAGTAGCTCTAGATAATAGTAATTTAAGTTTCAAAAGTAATTATTTAATTTTTAAGATCAAAAACATTCTACATGAATTAGTCAGTAATAACATTAATATTGAATTTCTATGGGTTCCCTCCCACAGAGGAATTGCTGGAAATGAGCCCTCTCATACATATACATATCTCATACAGCCTCTAGAGGACCACCAGATGAGGATCATAAGGACATCATAAAAGTGCCATTTACAGACCTCTTTTTGATTGTCAAAGATGAAATATTTGAGCTATGGAAAAGAATCTGGAATATAGTAAAGGTTAATAAGGGTAAATGGTACAGTGACATAAAGAAAGATTTTTCAATCCCATGGTATAACACTGTACAGTCTGAATCAAGAAAATTCACATCAATAATAACAAGGATGAGATTTGGACATTGCTTGGTCCCCTCCCACCTCCATAAATTAAGAATTTTAGATGATGCAAAATTCCCCAAATGCTTAGAAAATGATGCTGACCTCAAACATATTATAATATTTGATTGCAAAGCACTAGATCTGGACATAATTTTACTCTGCTCTGAAATAGATAAAATTTGTAAAGATGAAGATATAAGTGTACCCCGCCGCCCAGAAGATTTACTGTCTAATTACAATTTCTTCAAATGTTTATACCGTTATATATGCTCAACGATGGAAAAAGTTTAAATTGTAAATAGGTACCGTAGTGTTTTGTTTTTTTTTTTTTTGTAAATAGTGCTTAGTGTGAACATTGGTGAGAGCATAGAGTAAACATTATAGCAAGCTATAGAGTGCTTCTAACAAGGTATGAACTGTAAGCACGAGTGTGAACATATTTTCCTATAAGCGTCTTACGATGGCGCATGGAACATCACTAGACTTACGTTATACGTTTGACAAGTATCTATAGAACTTCTGCTTACGATCGGCACAACGGGGAACGAGCGATGCGCGCGCTCTATAGCTTGCTAATGTATACTCTAAGGGTGAGAGCCTGTGGTGAGAACCAACATAGAAGAAAGACATTCCCTTTTTTTAATTTTAATCTGTTGTATTTTGTATTATTAATGTATTTTTTTTGGAGCAAAGGACTCGTTTTCAGCTCCCAATAAATTAAAAAAAATAATAAAAAAATAAGTGCCAACATGACGGCAAAGGAACTATTTGATGAAACGCACTATAGTTAGAAAGAATACCGTAACATTATCAACTGTCAAGGCTCCCTCCACGAACTTCTAAGAGTTGGCAACACTGCGCTCCCGTCAACATCACCCACCATAGATAATACATATTATATACGTGATATATCATTGAGGTACTATACTTCATCTATGTGATTTATACTCACTGATCGCCATTAAACAAGTTGTATAAAGGAGGTCAGTGTATAATATGGCGCAGCCGACTGGTTTAAATAGCCGTTCAATCAAACAGCTAGCCCTTTGACTGAAAAACGCCATTCAATTACACGTCTAGCTTTTATATTGAATATTTTAGTCGCTCAAAACGTTCAACACTACAGCTGATTCAAAAGCCGCCGTCTAATCGAAGTAGTTCAGCGCGCACCGCTGCGGCGCTAGGTGCGTTTTATTTACAATATGACGTCAACTAGCAGGTGTTTGTTGGTGTTTGTGGTTGTTTTTCGGAAAGAAAGTAGTTAATAAAAGTTACAAGTGTTATTAAAGAGACAAAAATTGTGGAGGCACATAAGAGTGAATTAAAATTTCAACAAATATTCGAGGAGAAATTACGGGATTATGAAATGGATGGACGCAGCCTCCCCCGAAAGGGGGGTTTGGGGGGCACAGCCCCCCGTCAAAACAAAGACAAACACAATCCAGAAAGTCCAAAAGTTGGTTGGGTTAGGTTAGAACTTAGACCACAACGCAGAGGGAGCCGAGCGAGCGCAGCGAGCGTGCTGCTGCAGCAGCCAGCGACCGCCGTCAAATAAAAGGGGAGCTCGGGGGGCGCAGCCCCCCGCCAAAACAAAAACAAACCAGTTGGCTAAGCGTCGTCTAGCTGTAGTGTTGAACGTTGTAGTCAACAAGTCGGCTAAACGACGTATAGCCGTGTGATCGAATGGCGTTGTTCAGTCAAAGGGCTAGCTGTTTGATTGAACGGCTATTTAAACCAGTCGGCTGCGACATATATACTGTTTTTTTTTAATTAATTTATTGGGAGCTGGAAACGAGTCCTTTGCTCTGATTGAGATCACCCAGTGTTGCCAACTATGGGGATTTCCCACTAAATTTAGTGGGAAAAAATAAATTTAGTTGGTTTTTAGCGGGTAAAATATTTTGGGGATATTTTTGGGGATAAAAATTTTGAAGAATGGAATATTTTTTTTAATAACAACCTTAAAGTGGATCGGAACTTACCCGCGAGCGACCGCGACGGACGAAAATTCAAACGAAATACCACTTTATGACATAGGCTATAGGTTTCATTTTACTCAACCACTAGCTTTTACGCCGCCGCCGCGCTGGCGCCGGCGCTCGGCGGCAGCATGGGTCGCCACGTAAATGTCAGTAGAAAATGATACCTATATTCTATGTCATAAAGTAGCATTTTATTTGATTTTTTACCGGTCGCGGTCGCTCGTGGCATAGATCCGAAAGCCACCTTAAAATGGAACTGCCGCATAAAGCACATGTCGCTATAGTCTTTTGAGCCGTACCAGCTGGCAGCAGGCTGACAGATTATTATATTTGTTGTCATTGTATATAATGAAAAAAGAAAGATTTAAATATTTAAAAACTGCCGGCCTGTTTGTTTATTTGGCCTATTGAAGGTGTATTTCAGCGTTGTGAGCGCTTAGTAGAACATACCGCAAGAAATTTTAAATATTTAGATTTTTTGGGGAGTTTTTGTTAAAATTTAGTGGGTTTTGAAGTTGCTTTAGGTGGAAAATGTTTTGAATAGTTGGCAACACTGAGATCACCCACGTCAGTGTTGCCAACTTAGTGGAATTTCCACTAGATCTGGTGGTTTACGAGGGCTGCTATTTATGTATCCGGAATTAAAAAAAGAAACAAACATATATCATTTAATATGGTTTTATTGCTTTTCAAAATATTCGCCGCGATGATCGACACACTTTTGCATACGCTGGAACCAATTTTCATAGCACTTTTTCCATTCTGATTGAGGTATCTCCAAAACGTGCATTTTGAACGCATCAACAGCCTCTTCGCGGCTCGAAAAACGTTGACCACGTAATTTGTTCTTCGCGTATGGAAATAAAAAGAAATCGTTAGGTGCCAAATCAGGGCTGTACGGCGGATGACCAGTCAATTCGATCTTTTGACCCTCCAAAAACTGAGTTGTTTCAGCTGAGGTGTGACAGCTAGCATTGTCGTGATGTAATATGATTCTGCGTTGTCGGTTGTCCTTTCTTATTTCTTCAAAGACTTCTGGTAAACAAATGGTCGTATACCATTCAGAATTAACCGTTTTACGATTCTCTAATGGCACTGTAGCCACATGTCCATTAATTCCAAAAAAACAGGCGACCATTTGCTTCAAAGTACTTTTACGTACTTTTTAGTTTTGCACGAGTAACTTTTGTTGGTTTCGGCTCATCTTGGAACACCCACACCGTTGACTGTTGTTTAGTTTCGGGGTCATATGCATAGATCCAAGATTCATCACCTGTGTAGATATTATAAACGGCTTTTGACGTACCACGGTTGTATTTTTTTATCATTTTTTTGCACCAATCGACACGAGCCCGTTTTTGATCGATTGTCAAGTTGTGCGGAATCCAACGCGAACATATTTTTTTTACAGCCAAATGTTCGTGTAATATCTTATGTATGCTCGTCATACTTATGCCTAAGGACGCCTCTATCTCGCGATATGTAACATGACGATCACGCATTATTAGTTCCCGCACAGCATCTATATTTTGTGGGAGAGCAGCTGTTTTTGGGCGACCTTCTTTATCTTCATCCGTGAGCATAGACCGCCCACGATTAAACTCACTGTACCAGTGATAAACAGTGGTTTTTGATGGTGCTTCATCTCCAAAAGTTGCGGTGAGTTGAATAAAGCACTGTTGTTGATTTAACCCACGCTGAAAATCGTAGTAAATCATTGCACGAAAATGTTCACGCGTTAAATCCGTGGCAAATGAAGACACGCAATTTTCAAAATGACGCCACAGTGGAAAAATAATTGACAGTCACATGAAACAAAATGTATTCTTCAACCAAAGAGTTATATTTTCAAATGTTGTAATTACTTTTTAAATATTGTTCTTGTAAGTGGCCAGTTCCGGATACATAAATAGCAGCCCTCGTAGACGTACCTTTCGGCGGGAAAAATTTGGTTTTAGTGGCTAGTGGATTTCTTAGTGGATTAGATTATTTAAGTTAGTGGTAGCTTCGACGTTAAACCACTAGTTTTTTTATTATGTTTCTAACACTTGAAGACGCACACTGGAAACTTAATCATATTATTATCATCTTTATTCGTTTTGCCGCATTCTAACGCTGATATAGAGAAATTATTTAGCATGATGAATGTTGTCAAGACTTAACAGAGAAACCGGATGAAGTTTGATCGCCTTTCTTTCGTGCAAGGTTAGCACGCGAAGGCAAATGCTGTAATAACAACATAATACCAAATATCGTATTACAAAAATTAGAACTAAAGAAATTTATTCTTCACAAACTGAACAAGTAAATGATAATGATTCCTCTAAAGACGTTCGACTTTACTCTTTAGTTAAGTACCTACTTATACATAGGTACTTACATAGGTAACTAAAGTTTTCCTTTTTGTAGTAACAAAAATAATTATTTCATAATAATAATGACGTTGTTGTTGTATTATTTTCAAATTATATTCAGATAGGTTGTTGTTGTTTTTCCATTATTTGGTGGAATTCTGGTGGTTTGAGAGGCTATTTAGATTTTAGCGGTTTCTGGTGGTTTACGCTGCTGAACTTTGGTGGGTTAGTAAAAAAAAAAGTTGGCAACACTGACCCACGTTCAAATCATGTATAATAATAATCTGTGGTTCAATTAAAATAAAGCCTTGTCGAACTTTAGGTACCGTACACTTTTTATTATTAAAAAATCGTTTTAGATTAAATTATAACGCTTGTAAACTCGTTTATTTTTACCTCAAAAATTAGTAATAAGGTAAGACAGAACTGTAAACTTGAGCAGTTATTCTATTTTTCTAAATATTCTGGAAGGTTGATCCGCCTTCAAGTCATATTCAATGAGTTTCTAAAATACTAGAGTAGCAATGTCTTACAAAAGATTCTCAGAAATGCGTAACCACTTTTTTGTTCAAAAGACAATGTCAAGTCATATATTCGTTATGTCATTATGTATGTGAGATATGCCTGCAGGCATCTTCGGAGTGGCAACGCGTTGCTACCGTAAACTTCCAATACTTCCAATCTAGTTACGTTAGTAACATAGAATATCATTGGTCATATTGAACAGGAAAAAACAACACATAACTCATTACTAATTTGAGCATAACTGGTCTCATTGGTGTATTCTTATTTTAGATCTGCCCATACCTACAATATGAGTACATCGAGGAGATATAGGTGCGATGACGAAACCGGAGAAATTATTACCTATGAAGTTAACGATGAAACTGGAGAACCGCGGCTTATGAACAGTCAATCTGTGATGGAAAAAACCCATAGCCCTAACAGCACCCTATTTCCGATTGGTCCTTTTAATCGTTCCAAACAATTTCAAGAATTAAAGGCTAACATCTTGGCAGGATCCAATACTACAAGCCCTAGACTGCTGTTGATAATAACAACTCTTGTGTTCTCAAAACTATGCTGCGTTCTCCTGTTTATGCTTGAAGTTTATTTACATTTGAGGTGTCACGAAAAAAATAAGCTGTTAAAAGATCCAAACTTGTATTACCGAAGTCCCTTTCATGTACTCACTTGTGTTTTCTGTGGTGCATGTCGCGAACAAAATGTGGCCACTAAAGTATCACAAATGCAAGACAAACGCCACTGGCGATATGATTATTTAAGAGGTCTGGCTATTTAAGATTTAAAAAAAAAACATTATTTAGTCAAGAAGGTTTATCACACTATAAATTCAATTACTATTAATTTCTACTTTAAGTTTTGAAAAAAATTTAAAGGCAGAGTGTAGCAGCTTCACACCCCTAAAATTTGGAATTATTTCCTCTTGACTAAGTATACTTTTTTCAACTAAGTTGGTGAATGGTTTTTGGAACTTTAGCTTTAATGGTTTCGGGTATTTTAAAATTAAGTTAATGCTGTTAACAAAAAAAATAATAATGATCTGCTGTAAATAATGGGCAAAGAAAATTATTTTGTCTGAAACAATCATCAACTTAACATTGTTTATTTGCTTGGCTCAAATAAAACTTCTTAATTATTTCTCCGCCAAGATGCTTGCCTGTGTCTCATAAAACATCTGAACACTCCATGGAGTGTTCAGATGTTTTATACTGCAGTTATTTACTTAGGAAGTAAGCTTAAAATTGCCTGTTTTGGATAATATTATTGATTTTATGCTGTGCATAATTTTTGTAATGTAATTACAATTATTATTATTAAGTAATCTCAAAAAATGGTTGTGGTTATATTTAATTTTGTACAATAAAAGTAAGTAATATTATACTTACCTTTAAATGTGTGTATTATTTATAATAGACCTCTATTACTAAATCTATAATAACAATATTATGCTTGTCTGTTTATGAATTTATGTAGGGTGCTTTAGTACTTTCTCTTGAGTCCTTAATCAAGTAGTAAGAGCAAAAGTTCAATGCACCCAGCTACGAATAATAAAAACTTAGTTTTTAATTTTTATTATTCGTAGGCACCCAGACAAAAAATAAAATTTATAAAGCCCATAAATGCAGCATAGCATAGCTCAGTTTGACAGTTTTGACAATTCATTGTTTCCAATCATTGAAATCAAGCTTAATTCCAACAGTTGCCAGTAATTGCTAACTACCGGATACCCGATACCATATTTTCGTGTTATGAGCCCGATCACACGATACATAATATAGTAGGGGAGCCCAAGGGATTTCGCGATATTTATTTTATTTTATTTGATCATTTATTTCAGGCATCTAGGCCCATAATACAAATACGGAATACCTTACAGACTAACATACATATTCATATTATATAATAAAAACCTTAAGGATTAACATACATATTATTATTTTATACTTAAAACTACACTTTGTCACGTGACGCGCTTCGTTTCGAGTCTCCCCGGAACCTCCGGTAGACCACAATATCCATCGGCCAGAACTCTGGCGAAAGGTCGAAAGAAGATTCGTCGGTGCTCTCACCACAAAGGAACTAAAGTTAATTTTGTGGCGAGACTGTAGACGCTCGACCGTCAAGCGCAATGTGGTCTTCTTCTGGATGTAGTCCACGACGTCGACGTCGATATGCTCGAGCGTGTCACATTAAGCTTGTATAGGCTTCCTACATGACGTGTCCGGTTGACTGACTGATGATGACACATCTACATATTATAAGAAACCTTGACTGAACACATCTACATACAGGGTGCAATTAAACCTTCCTGCCAAATTTTGATATATTGATCCTTGTTAAAAATAAAAATACACGTATTTTTTATTTTATAATCATTTAGTACTAAAATGTTGAGAAATAACTTCCGAAAGTTATCCTAAAAACGCTACAGTCTACAATAACGAACACGGCGCGTCGCCCGCGCGCGATGTGAGTTGTGACCCCGCGCGCGCGCCTCCCCCTGCCACAGAATATTATATATTCCCCCGCTAATTCCCCCGCGCCGCGAGTGACCGTTCTGCAACGATTTTATATGGGATAAAATATGTCAATAAAAAACACACAATTTTTTTGCTTAAATGGACTCTTCACTCTCCTAATGATACCTAAGCCCTGGAAAAAAATTGGCAGGAAGGTTTAATTGCACCCTGTATAAATAAAAATTACTACTGCGCTCTACGAATAATTAATAGTTTTTATTATTCGTAGACTGCGCTATTATAAATTGACCCTATTCCCTAACGCATACATTACTTCTGCAAGGCCAATCAGCGTTGGTCGGGCGCATTCACGCGAATTAGCGCAGATGTGCGCGCCTTTTTAAATTCTCAGCAGTAATAAAGTGCGTTAACGCTTTGGAGTTAAGGTTGAATTTGTTATGTTCAGTTTTAATAATTCGCTTCGATGCGCTAGTATAAATTGAACGGCTCGAGCCGATACGGTGCCGATCCCTTTCCGAGTTGACATGTGTGCTGTGACCTTTATATGAAACTGGCCTCATGGCCTCGCTGCCCGCTACCGCGCCGCCGCCGCCACCGCCCCGCTGTCCGCCGATTTCGAGGCTGATGGCCTTAAATTTTGGGGTGCAGAATACTGAGGAGAAGGAATTAAATGAAAGAATGATCTAGAAAATACAGATTATTTGTATTGTGTATACATTTAAGCAGCCATTTAGTTTACACTGACATAAAAGGTAAGTGATTGACAGTAGCACGCTTTCCATAATCCTTAACATAACAATTTTTGCATAACTTTACTTTGAATTTCGATGTGAGAAGTAACTACAATGAACGTACATAGTATGGACACACTAGATATTAATTCTACATACATGTACTATGCTTTCAAGTGCTAACATCAATAGCTAATAGCTATATAAAAATAAAACCTTAAGTTCCAATTAATTCGTAAAGAAATCATAGTGTAGACACTTAGACAGGTCTTATTACAAAACTTACAAAAAGCAGGATAACAAATCGTCACATAAACAATGAATAAACATGACAATATTCCACGCCTTACATATAAACTTAATTTTTTTTCTTATTAATAAATAAACAAGGAATATGTATAAAAAACTAATATCGAGTTAATAACTAGTAACAAAACATTGCCAAAAGTACAGAGAAGTTTAAGATAATAAATGCACAATACCGTTTTAAGTTGAATAAAAATAAACATATCATGTTCATGCGATTTTAATTATGATATAATAAATTAAATGGCTTCAGAGTGGCGCAAGTATTAATTTCATTGTGTAACCTGTACCAAAAACATAATTTGGTTATTGAACCAAAGTTCATTTGCAAATCAGATAAAAAATATTTACAGACACAACCTTTTGATATAATTTTATAATGATATAATCTGGTGTGACAATGATATCCCATGGCATTTGTTTTCGAACATTTCAACCAAAATAGGTTACATCAGCCATGTGAGGATACATTTAAAATTATAGCAATCATCATCTGAGGATAGGGTTGCCATCACCCAAGTTCCCTTCGCCGGTCAGGCAAGACAAAATTCCCGGACATTTGGCCGAAATGTGGTTATTTCCCCGGACACCTCTTAAACAGTATTTATGATAACGTCTTGCCAATTTTTGCTTTTTCAACAAGAATTTGTAAAAAATTGACTAACTCAAGTCCGTGCAAGAAACCGTGTGTATGCTTAGCGAGTTTTTATCTTTCGTTTATTGCTGCATGACTTAAAAGTTAAATTTCTCTCATCAAAAGTGTTTGGATTTCACCCGGACGCTTTTCAAAAAACCGGCTGGACGCACCCCGGACGCCCTTCAAACTAGGACAAATCCGGGGAAATCCGGACGGATGGCAACCCTATCTGAGGATATCTCAATGTGATGTGAAAATTTCATATTGATTATTGATATAAGTACATAATATAATGTATACAGTATAACAGATTGTTTACGCTAAAATCCTTCATTCCATTAAAATCGCGTATGCTACTGACATTTTAACAATTTTTATTACATTTATTGTATGGTCAAGATAAAATCCTTCAGTCTTAAACTTTATTTTACACTTTAAAAAATATTTTTCAAACATTAGTGGTTAGTCATGAATAATATAAAAGTATAAACAATAAATACTTTGTTGACTTCACTGTCACTCCATAGCTTAAAGCGCTTTTCCTGTCATACGGATTATTATCGTCCGCGCGCGGGTCCACGTCATGTAAGTTAACATGTTACTTGCCCGCATGACAGGAAAGCGACCTTAGGTGTTAGAATAAATCCATGATTATTAGTTTAGGCTGTAGGGAGTTATTGAGACATACATACAAAATTTATTTTTGGACAGTGAGGTCACAGGCGCATTGATAGCTTTAAAATTTTCTACGTGATTGTTATAAAATGTATTAAATTTGAAAATACTAAGTTTTATTTTTATATCATAAAAATAAAATTTGAAGTACTTAATTAAGACTTGGTTGCGCCTGTGAAAGGGGTAAATCTTATTGTGTTGTTGCTTTTATATTATTTTCAAACAATATTGCATATTTTATATGCATAAAATATGTAGAATCGTATTTCTAAGTCTAGGCGAGTTTTATCGTAATTTGGAAAACCTGCTTAGGTTTGCTTTACAAAACAACGCTAAAAGTGACGGGGAATTTAAGCATTGCTTGAATGCATACTGCACGGATGTTATTATTTTGAATCTTTGCGTCATGATTGTACTTTAGGATAATCTTTTAAATAATTGTTAGGAGGCGTCCACAAATTATGTGAGGTGTTTATTTGAATTTTTTGGCCCACCCCCTTCCCCCCCGGTGAGATTTTTCAAAATGTGAGTTTCTTACACGTAAACGTTTGGTTTAACAGTCAGTAGATTTTCTTTCGAACGAATTTGTGAATGATGTTAATCGTATAACGATCAGGGAGATCGCAGACAGCACACTTTTTGTGTGGTCGTCTGCGGCGCACATACAGTCGGCATGGCGCGATCATGCAAATTGTATGTGCGCCGCAGACTCGATCACCCAAAAAGTGTACCGTCTGCGATCTCCCATACGTACAATCTGGATGAAATGGACCAAAATAGTATTATTTTGTTGAGAATAAAATTACGTGAGATTTACCGAGACCCCCCCTCTCCCCAACGTGAGATTAGATGAGATTTGACTCGACCCCCTGCCCCCCTAAACACCTCACGTAATTTGTGGACGCACCCTTAACAGCAGAATTAGAAAATGCATCCATACAAATATTATAAATGCGAAAGTGCGTCTGTCTGTCTGTTACCGCTTCACTGAACCTATTTTGATGAAATTCGGTATGATATTTTGAGTCCTGGGAAAGGAAACAAAATACTTTTTATCCCAGAAAAATTTACGGTTCCCGCGCAATAAACGATGAGCAATGGAGTTGCGGGCATTAACTAGTGCAAATATGTCTGACAGCTCCATAGAAATAAATCAAGATAGAACGGGTAAGCGGGCGGAGTACGCAAGTTTTAATCTTGCACTGTAGTGCAAGATTCGTTGAACGTTCATTCAGTCAGCGCACATGCCTCGACTTGATTACACCGGAGCGGTTGTGCAAAAATGCCCTATTGTGCAGTATCCAATTGTAAAAACAGAAGTACAAAAGTGAATCGGTCAAAATATGTCTCCAATTTTTTCAGAGTGTGTCACATCACTATATCCTTGGCAATGACACAATAGACAAGCTATGTCTATTATACCAGTAGTTCGACTGCAAAGAGACGGACAGGTTTCAATATCTGTCAAATTCGTCGGGTTTCACTAGGATTATGAACGGATTGTGCCTCGCTGGCTGATATAATTTGTTTTTAAATATTTAAAATAAAGATTTCAAAATTGGATTCTCACAATTTTAATCGCATGTGCCAAAACACAAACAACAATACGACCAAAGAGGAACACGTCCAGCGAATATGTCATAGTTTTAAATTCGTAGATAACAATTTAACAACCCTAGCGATGATTTTCGTATACATACATAATACATAATACGTCAAATTTAAAAATTTCAACATCAGTTTTAAGTCGGCATACTCTATCATTCTGTCTACTCTGGCAATGACGTAACATTGGGGGCGTGGTTTGTGCAAAAATTGACACGAGCGACTCCTTAGCAACGCACGCGTGTCGCCGTTCTATCTTGATTTATTGCTCACTTGCTTTTTTCGTCCCCGTTGCTCAATCTAATACAAGCAGTAATGAAACTTGGAAGATTAAATCGGGCGAAATAAATTCACAGCATAGGGGCCATCTATAAAGTACGTAACAGACCCCCTCCCCCTCTCCTTGTCACAGGTGATCACATTGGTGAGTCCCCCCCTCCCCCCCTCCCTAATGTGACGTCACAATTTACAATTTGTAAAATTTATATTTTTTAGAGAAGATAATATTTAAAAGATGATATTTAAATATAACGTAATGTTTATGTCGCAGTCATCTGGTTTAATCTGCGATTCGATTTAATGACACCATTCAATTGAATGACTAAAGAACAACTCGTTAAGACGATGACTATGACATCTTGACTAAAAGTCATTTAAATATTACTGAAGTCGTTAAATGGCATGATATAATTTTTTTAAGTAGCCGTCGACGGGGTAATAATAAGTATTTACCTGGATTTCCATGAAGTCATAATATTAATTTATTAGTATTACTAATTTATAGCACTTTAAAGTAAACTTAATGGATAAAATATTAACACAGTGCTATCAGCTGTACATTTGACGCCATATTTGTTTTAATGACTAATAGTGCCGCAGTGAGAAAAAAATAAAAACGTTCAATTACCTGACTAATTTTATGTCCGTTATCTTCAAATGGCTATGTTACAAATTGCTAACTAGTTGGACGTTGAGTGACGATCGCTCAATCGACATTCGCCCGAGTCATTCAATCGAATCGTAGATTGAACTAGAATTTAGATGACTGCGACATTTACATATTTTATTATTATCCATAAACCAGCCCCATGAAATCCGTCACAATTTTAGCACCTTTTAACAATAAATCTAGTAAAGGATGAAATAGCTTGTTAGCATGATTCATTCAATGTGTTACAGGAACTATAAATATGATCCATGCTATTAAATCAAACTTTTCGTTTTCCAAATAACCTTTGCAAAATAATTGATTCAAATTTCTATCTAAATTGAAAATTTTTAGGGCCACACGTCTAGACGATCTACCCACAATATTAATGGAAGCTTAACATGCATCATATAAATTATTTACAACATACATCTGTATTTTATTTCCAAGTACACATATTATTATCTATGGTGTGAGTTTTAGAAACAGACATTTTCCTAAGACCGGCGCCTTAATTTTCGCGAGTGCGACGCAATGTTGTCACTGATCAATATATTTATGTGATACATATGTCACTGGTGTCGCTAATTCGAAACTTTTACAATAATATTGACTTGAAATATGCTGTCACGTATAGCACCTGCATGTTCAGAACATGCAAGCCTGTACTGGCGAAATTGGCGGCAGCGGCCAGAGTATATTCGGTAGCTGGATATATTATCTATTAACAATTATTAAATTTACCAAGAGAAAGAAACGCACCAGCTTATTTATTACAACATTTAACAGATTTACACGTAGAATAAAAATGGACATATAATCTTAGCCTATCCATTCTTGCCCAGTGGTTGACATAGAAACATTTGGCGTGTTTACCAAAAAGTGCTTGTGATATTTTTTATTATTTATAATGACAATAATTTCACGACGATGAAATACACTTAGGATCCGAACTTGAATGTCGTCGGTACTTGTGCTGGCACAGTGAATGAATAACCTAAAAACAAACAATACTGTTGAATTATCAATTATCATACACACTTGGTATTTACGAAACTTAAGACTTTGAGCAGTATAGTCAAACTACTTAAAAAATGTAAACAATCACTTTGAAATCTTCAAAACCTTTAGTAAAAAAAAACTTTATATTTACCTCCACTTTGTTCAATGCGTTTGCTGTCTTGCTGCGCTTTCCTCTGATCAGCCAGCACAAATACAGCATTTAACTGCTTCTGTTGTTCCTCATTTAATACACTTGTGAGTGCATGGTATAGCGCTGGCTCGCCATTTAATAATTCTGTAAAAAACAATTGAAACCAATGAAGATTTCTTAAATTTTATGATTGTCAGCAATAATCGCAATTTCTATGGCAATGACAAACAAATTAATACATAGAAAAGGTTTGTTTGCATATAATAGACTGATTTTATTGAAGCAATTTTGATACAATTTTTACAGACATAGTTGACTGGGGTCTGGGAGGCTATTTTTTACCTAATAATGTTTTCTTAAATTTGATGTACTCATCAACAGTACAATCCGACTCATCCAGAGGAGTTGTGTAGCATTCAATAGCAGTCTCATCTGCCTCATAATCTTCATCAGAGTCCTGACAAAAAAAATATATTAGTGACTTTCGAGTTTTGTGCACGCACGACAATGAGGGACAAATGGCGCTATGTCTATTCGTAGCCGTAGGGTCTATCATGTCAATCGTTGTGTCAAACAGCTGTCATATTATGTCAAGTAATAGCTGACACGACATTTGACATGAAAGACCCTACCGACTACCATACCTCTGGTGGCAAATGATAATCGAAAACCCTCAATAGAGAAGTATAATAAATAATCATAATATTAATACGCGAACGAAAAACATTGCAACCCATTTTACGAAAAATGGGGAAACGTAGGTGCATGAAATTTTGCACAGTTATAGTTTATATGGCGAAGGAGTGCATCGAACTAATATTATTTTGAAATTATGCTTTTATCATACATTTTTTTAACAAATAAAACATTACACACACTACAACACACACACATGAGAAATGACAGATTTTTGAGTGACCAGCCTATACATACGAATTTTCTTTATTTATGCTTAAAGTCTGTTGACAACAAGTTGAGAAATTGAAAATGGATTATAGTTTTTTTATTAAATCTAAGATGCTATTAGACAATGCTTACACGGCCAGTCTGAGATAAGCTAAGTCCCAGAGACAAGAGTTGAAAAAAAATTATAAAGTCAATATTTTTTTTACAAAATATAGGATTGGGCGATCTCTAGTAATTATAAAACTTTCAATGATACAATCTTAAAATTAAAGAGATACTAACATCGTCACTGTCATACTCTTCAACTTTTGCTGATACGTTTATGCCCTGCGCTGCACTGGTTTTAGTTGCCATCCTGGCTAGGTTTTCTAAATATTCGCTATTCATTTGGTCAATATCGTCATAGTCACTTGAGAGGACCTCTGAAAAAGCACGAAAATTTTTACATTTTGTTATTATAACAGATTCACTGCAATATAAATAAATTGTAGAGTAAGTTGTGTCTCTGAAAGTAAACTTGCTCATAATTGATACAATTATTGCGCGGGAAGAGTACTGCCTTGTTGTATGAAGATTGTCTAGCTATCAGTTTAAATAATTCAGATGTGTTCTAATTACCTTCATCCTCTTCATCGTCATCATTTTCAGTGGATGTATCTTCGTCAGCCTCTGCCCTAGCTTCGTAAGCCCGTTTCAAGCCTTCAAACAACACCAAACATGAGGGCAGCAGCTTAGGCAGGACCTTGTCTATGTTGGGTCGTTGAGGACCCATTTCAAGCAATGTACAGATGCCAAGGACGCACAGTTTTCTGTCATGCAATCTGTAACCAAAAATGTTTTATAGCGTTTAGAAATATAGACAAATTAGTCAACTTGAGTATTTGTACTTGAGTTGTTTAAAGTTGTAATATATCTGGGGCACCAATATACAGGCTTAGAGCCAGTCCACATGGCGCGTAACGCGTTGCGTCGACGCAGCGCTGCCGTTGCCTTGTTTTACATACAAGTAACCAAGGTGTTCACACGGCACGCTGCGTCGTGACAGCAGCGCGCAACGCACACATGACGGACAGCAGTCCCCGAGACGAAGCGGGAGGGGGGGTTTTGACGTTAAGACCGCTTCGTAATGACGCTGCGATGACACAGCGCCCGTGTGGCCGGCTATGCATCAAACGGCAGCGCTGCGTCGACGCAACGCTGACGCAACGCGCGTGTGGACAGGCTCTTAGGCTTAGTTTGGACTCCAAGTCGCCCAAAATTACTATGTAGTAATTTTACAAATTTAATTTAATTACAAAATTAAACAAATAAATATTATTATTATATTACTATTTGTGTTATGCATACAATTCTGTTCAAAATCAGTGCACATTGATCTTCAAATAAATATTAGGTAAGTGTTCACTACAAAAACCAAATACTTTTTGAATAGAGACTTTAACTAAACTGTATGCACAAAGCATGGCAAAGCAGTTTGGCGTAATCACACATGCAAATATTCTAATTATACATACCCCATGAAGCAGTCAGCATCATGAATCCATTGCTCAATGAACTGCTGAGTTATTGAGGTGTTTGGTACAGATTCTTGTAATTTGTTCAGGATAGTGAACAGCAGATGTGGGTTGCAGTATAAAATTGCAATCAAGACCTGTTTACAGAGAAATAAACATTAAATGTTGGAACACCCAAATAAGCAAGGGTTTTCAAATAAGCATTTTTTTTAGTAATTAAAAACAATATTAAGTTACCTGCAGCAGCATAGTCCTGAGCTCAGAAGTCTTAACTGTTCTAGTAAGTCTGCTAAGAACCAACTCTACAAATGATGGAAGGCAGTTGTCAATTTTTCCCGAGCATTGCAATACCATTACTTCCAGAAGTTTTGCTGCATGTATCTCGGATTCATCCTCAGTATCAGCATTCAAGATCTAATTGAAAAGTAAAAAAAAAAACAACATGAAACAGAGCCAATATTTTCCAAATATGAATATGAAAGAGCTTTTAAATATAGGAGAGTTTGCATCAAGCGTTACAATAGATGAGATGAGATTCTGGAGGCCTACAACAAAACAATTTTGAGACTCAAACAATTGAATGAGAAATCTGCATCCTACTCTAACAACTTTATTTCGCGTTTCTTGGAGTAAGACGCGGAATTCCGATTAGTACGTTTGAGTCTTAAATAGGGTTTCGTTATATGGCTTAAGTTTTTTTTCTATAATAATAATAATAATAATATCTATGGACGATTTACAACACGTCAGTCTGGCTCCGTGTTATGCATGAGGAGTACCTGAAGGACTTGTGTTACGGGTACCAGACAACGGAAATATATTTAATACTTTTATACTATACATACATTTAAGATTTTTATTATATGATACACATATTTAATACACATCCATGACCCAGGAACTTTAAAAACTTTTTGTTCCATCGGCGGGATTCGAACACGCGACCCCCGGCTTGAGCTACCAACGCGCTCACCACTGAGCCACAGAGTCGCCGTAGGTTTTCTGAAGCATCCATTTACAAACGGTAGATCATATACCGAAAATATATTGATTTATGCCCGGTTCCAATATACACAAAACGAATCGTTTTGCTTACGGATGGTAGATTCGAGGACGAGGCGTAACCCGAAAGTGTTTCTATAAAAAACGTTTCGTAAGCAAAGTTACCGTATGCTTGGTACCTGCGGATGGTAAGCAGTAGGGAGGGCTTTTATAACGGACCGTTAGGTTATTGTATGGGCATGGAAGCATGTGGTGTTTCTATAAATTATTTTGTTACGTCCAAGTTTAGTAGACATTAGTTGTTTACAATTTACATACCGCGCGAAATCAGGCGGTTGAACGTTGTTGTGTTCTTTCATATTGTGAGAAATACTCATTATGTCTCATTCAGACAGTGATCAGACTGATCTTAGTAATCTAGAAATTTTATCAGACTGGAATGGATCTGATTTCGACGAAGATAGTGGTAACAATCATAGGATCATTCAGATTTTCAGCTTAAATTTCGACTGGATAAACCGTGTGTTGAAAGCTAACTTGCTGAAAATATAATATACCCTTACTTAAAAGTGAAGGGAACTTGCAGGTATGTATGTAGTGACTGTTTTAATTTGTTGCTTAAAAAATAGAATGATCAAAATTATTTTACTTTTGGTGCCTGGAAAGGAACCTACTTACGATGCACAGTGTGATAAAAACCTCAATTTGGTTTCACCTTGTTGTTCTTTCAAAATGCTATAGTTGATAGCTATATAAACATTACAGTGAAACTCCGAGATCGATATTATTTGTAGTTTTTTTTTAAAGCGAGTCAAAGTTGGCCTTATCCGGGTCATAAATTTGCATAAAAATTTAATTAAAAAAAAACTAATCAAGAACCATTATTTTTGTTTATACCAATTGAATAAGCACTTAATACTATACTTTTTTTCCAAATTTGGTTAACCTACTGTGATCAAGTAGGGATAATATGTTAATTTATTTATTAATTTTAGTTTTTCATTATTTTAAGCATTTTAAATATTATTTTAAATGTCAAATCAATGATCATAGAATATAATAGGTATTTTGCGTTTTGTTCTCTTCAGCAATAATGGGTAAAACTTGGTAAAACTACATTTTCTACTAAAATGTTTTTTTCTTCATCGTAACAAACCAAATTAAATAAAACGCGGATTATTTAAGTGATTATTAGGTGATCGAGCTGTTAATAAACATTGGTCACCATAAATTTGAAATGAGGTCTTTAATATCAAAACGCAGTATTACCGTCGGGAGGGCTTCGGTTAGTGCGTTACTAACGACTGTCGTTGTAGGTAGAAGCTAAAATAACTTTGTGAAACGCCTTTAACGGTTCGTTGCCCATAAGTGAAAAACGTTTGGTAGCTGATGTACAGTGACGATTCGTTAGATATAGGAACCGGGCATTAATCACATATGATAAACGCAACTTACGGTTTTCGCCATATTGAACATAGCCAGAATATGATTCTCATTGGAAAGGAATGCATTTGTGTCAACTGTAATATAATTGTGCAACACTGGCATCATGTCAGTGAAATAATCAAAGCCATCCTTCTCAAATATTTGATACAGCATTTCTAGTACTTTCCACATATCTTCAGATATTGATTTCGCCGTCAGGTTGCACAGCAATGTCATAGCTTCTTCATAATATTCTACAAATAAAAATCTAATCAAAAAATGTCTTTAATGAAGTAATGGGTATACTGTTTCAATGCATCTTCGGTAAAGAAAAATTTTAAGTCAACCAAATAAATGATTTTTATTGCATACTATTTAAAAATAGCATTGTTTCACTAAGCTTCTTTTACACTGAGATCAAAAGAAATTAAGAGTGGAATATAACAAAGCTACTCACCAATAATATTGTGGTGCAGTATATGACCAACTACACGCAGAACAGTTTTCTCTAGCTGCGCCATAATTTCTGGATTGTCTTCCATCACATTGAGAACTGTCTGCATTGTGTTGAGGAGTCCCATAGCCGTAATAGCTTTCTCGTCAGTACCAGAGTCGGTTTCAATAACTTTGCTGAATGTATTTGCCAAGTGTTCAGTGATTTCGTATGCCATTGGGATTAGTTGCTCGGCATAAAGTGGCACAATCTTTTGCAGCACACTCGCTATGTTATCATTTTCTGTCTCCCTAATGACTTTCAGTAATTCAGTGGTGACAGCTGCTACTTGAGGTTCCAGCAGTTTCTGAACCTTCTCCTGATAAGTGAGAAGCATTTGAATAGCAATAGCTGCTTCAACTTTAACAGGCAAATCTGTATCAGTCAGCAGTGCATTGACAGTCAGTCGGAGTGCTTCTATCAAGAGGGGTTCACTTTTGAAGCGAATGGCTGCAAAACAATGTAGGACCCAGCAGGCTCTGGCTCTCATGTAACCTAATTGATTGTGGAATTCTGGAAATACGTATTGACTTAGCAGTGAGTCAATTTCATCTTTGTAGAACTTCTTCTTTATGAGAATCTCATTGATCGTGCCCACCATGTGTAGAGCACCATCTCGCTGCCTCGGCCCATACTCCCCACTTTGATTGGTCAGCACTTGCATACAAAGATGCATTGTCCGTTCCAACATGTCTTTCCTCTTTTTACAGCATGATATCAATAAAGTCTGTGCTGCTGTCACTGGAGACACAAAGTCCTCGAATATGTCTAAAAGGTATGAGAATATTATTGTGTGCTGTTCTAAGAAGTGGTAAAAGGTTATAAGTATATGACTGAATGTGTTTTCGAAATGTTACTACTCACCAAATTTGATGCGAATGTACTCATGAGGGTCAGTGAACCAAAGCTCTTCATCAGCTTCAGAATATGACATGAGCGGGAAGAGCACATCTTGAATGATTGCAAACATGTGAGGTTTCAACAGCTTCCATGAATGTGCATGGCTTACACTAAAATCAAATGTGTCATCAAATTAAAATGTTCTGAAAAATATGTTTTTAAAAAGCTTCTAAATTCCATTTCAAAATGTTATTTTTTTTTAAATTTTAATGAAGCTTCATAGAATTTGTGCAACTTAGCTGAAAGTACTTGTACTTACCATTGATCTATGTAGCTCAGAGTTTGCTGCAGAACCCTCGGAGAAACATACATTTTGTTCCTGTACTGATCCAGAACCCTCAACAAGACCTCCAATATACCACCAGTGAATGTAGTAAGATACCATTCAGCAAACTCAACATACTCATCACGGGCATTCACAGGACTTCCATACCTACAGTAAAAATTTTTTTGAAAATACATACATAAAATTTCTAACTACATCTTTTGTATTAAAAATCCCCAATAATTAATTAATCAATTGAAGAGACAAAATATTCAGTTGAATTATACAAAAAATTATATAACAAACATCTAAACATATTATTACCAACACAGTAATTAATGATCTTGACTAGAGCCCTTGAAATTTTATATCAATACAAAAATTCAAGGGCTCAAGAGAAAAATCCTAGAGACTTAGGGAACGGCTAGTTGGTTCTACAAGACTAAAATACATATAATTTTTTTATTGAAAATGATTGCTGAAACAATTGAAATAAAAAAAACCAGTAAAATATGTTTATAGGAATAAAGTATATTTCTTACCGTTCAAATAATCGGTACAACGTATGCACTGCCCATTTCTTGCACTTCCACCAAGGGAGCTCCATACGCTCATCCTCATCAACTTGCAGAGTATGTTCAGGAATTGGCTGCTCCATGACCGACCGAAGAACTTCCATCCATTTTGTGAATACTTCTTTTGTAATCAGATTCAGGGGCAAGATGTACTAAAAACAACATCAATGAATAATAAATCTTATAACAGCTGCAGCAGTGTATAAAACAATTTGTATGGTCGTATTTACCTTTATAAGCCCATAGAAACATTTGAGGATTTGTTTTTGAATCAAAACAGATTCCATCGACTGGTCAGCTTGTAGATTCACAATCAAGTTGTACATCATGGGAAGCAGGAGGTTCATTGCTTCAATCAGCGGTACCCTCTTCTCTGCAATGTGGTACTCGTGACACTTGATCAGCTGATAGAGGCACAAAAGTGCCCCCATCCAGGTGTTGGCTTCATTGTTTTGCAGGTAGATGTGAATTTTGTCCACAACTTGGGTCCACCTCGATGGAAAGTCATGCTTGATGATTGTTTTAAGACACACGCACAGTTGTACACGTATTATATCGGGAGCTTGGACGATTGCCTCCACTATCATATCCCGAATCATAGCCCTATCTTGCTCATGAATACTAAACGGTATAGGCTCAGTGGGCACTTCTTCGGGCTCTTTGTCCGGCCAACCCATTGTAACCATGTTTTTGAGGTACACAACCCCAGCCTGTCTGACTGGAATTGGGACATCATTTTGCATAACCACTTGGAGCAAGGATGGAGCAAAACCAATGATTTTGTGGATCTGAAATAATCGTGTTAATGTTTACAAAACGACAATAAATGTGAGCCTATAGGTTATAATATGACCCTGTAAAGCAAATCAATATAAAAATCTTTCGCTTTAGCATCTTTGTCGTGATACACCCAAATGGAAATAAAAGTCGTGCATTAAATATACATTATTCGCCGCATAATTATTAAGAAAATTAGGAATTAATATTGCCATTATCTTAACAATGCCAAAGTGTCTAGAAGTTTCCAGGTTATAGATTAAACATTGAAATGCTTAATATAAGGTTGATTCGCAAGAAAACGACTTATTGTATACTAATTTTATAATAGATTGCCTTTAAATTATTATCATCAGAAACAAAGAATACGATTAAATATTATTGATAATGGAATGAGTGCAAATTGGTATTGTCAAATTGCCGAGCATGTGGATGGTGAATGTTCATTACCTGCGATAACTGTTCCTCGGCTTGCTGCCGTTGATTAGGCTCTATTGTGGCGCGCAATATTTCCGTCAGCTTTCTAGTGTCCATTTTTCGTTATTTAACATTAAATTTCTAAAATAAATTAATTTTTATCGGCGGGCATGAGCCGCCACCACCGGGCGTGGATAGAAAAGACAGATTGTCTATGGTTTGCTAAATGGTCACGTGACCAATAAACAGATAAAAATTGCGGAATAATAGCGGCTCTACAAGATGGGCCAGCGCTGGCTGATCGAATGGCGCATGCGACGATGGCTATGCAATGGTCGCAACGCCTCTACATGATGGCCGTGTTCAGTTTTAATCTAAACGTAATTCAAGATGGACATTGGACGTGTAAGCATTAGCCATTCCGGCTTTGCAAAACGTGCATTTTTAATAATATTTATGACTTCACCAGATGACCCGGTGAACTTCGTATCACCTTACTCCTAATATGAACCTTCTCTTGAATTCTAGGAATAATTATTTCGAGACTAAAATTAAAATAATGGTTTATGGTAGTGATGATGATGGCAATGATGAATGTAATAATAGCATAATATTAATATGCTTTCCGCTCTTAAAACAACGCTTGAAACTCCCGAACTTGTATCTTTAAAAAGTCGGGAGTTATGTATAATGTAAAAGCTATAATTATTATTGTAAAGTTTCATTAATATCCGTTCAGTAGTTTTTGAGTAAAAGAGTAACAAACATCCATACGTTTTTACAAACTTTCGATTTTATCATATTACTATAGCTTCATTCATTATGAGATCACATACTCGTCATTTTGAACAAAATTCGTAAATTGTAATACGAATTACGACGTCCTCACTCGACCGCGGTCGGGCATCGACTGTCGTATCCCCAACGTGTAGAGGCGTACCGCCATCGCTGGGCCATCATCCTTTGATGTGCGGCCGTAATAGCGGCTCTACAAGATGGGATAAAACTTGAGTCGGCTCTCTCATCAGAAAGGAACTGAAATTCACTATGTGGCGAGAGTGCAGACGCTCCACCCTCAAAGTGTAGGTGGTCTTCTCGCGGATGTAGTTTACGGCGTCTTCGACCGTCATGGACCAATGCAGGCGCGACACGTAGAGCGGCGTCGCGGGCACCTCACTCCGCAGGCGCAGCTCGGGCACATAAGGTGAGGTGCCGCGGTGGTTGCGGACGGTGGGCTTCCTCTTCTTCCTCCTCTCCACCAGAACGAAGCCCTCCTCGTCGCACCTTCTGCTCTCGTCCCTGTCGAGACGAAGATGTTCAGCCTTGCGGCCCTCCTTTGCAACCCTCGCCTTTGCCCGCGGGGGCGGTGCGGGGCAAGCAGCGACGCTTGCATAATTTTTTGCTGGAGTCGATGGCCTCAATTTCGTGTCGACGTCACGCGTTGACGGCGAGCTGACGGCGGCGGCTGTTGCTGAGTGCTGACCCACTTGATTTTGCTGACGTGCAAAATGGCGAGTCGCGATGAGCCCCGCGACGCATATTTATCTAGTCGATCGGATGCTCGGGTGACCTACATAATGAATTATTACTTTTTAATTGTAATAATTCACTACGTAACTCACTGATGGTGGGTTCCGAGGCATCCAATCTACCTCGCATCTCGTCCAGCTCTGCCCTCATGATGTTGAACTTCTGGAGCAGGCTGGTGCTCCATCAATACCGCCGGCAGTTTGTGGAGCTGCTTGGCCACAAACACCGGCAATTCCGCAGGATTAGTCTGCTTGAGCAGGGAAATGATGTCCTGCGAGCTTCGTTCGCTTCCGTCTCTCCTCCGGGACGTCATCTGCGCTGTCTTGCCGAGCGCTTCGTACAGCACGAGCCTACCCTTGCAGATCTCCTCGTTGGTGTAGGTGGACCTGCACAGCTGCACGATGAAGAATGTAATAATAGCATAATATTAATATGCTTTCTGTTCTTAAAACAACGCTGAAACTCCCGAACTTGTATTTTTTAAAAGTCGGGAGTTATGTACATAATGTAAAAGCTATAATTAGTATTGTAAAGTTTCATTAATATCCGTGCAGTTGTTTTTGAGTAAAAGAGTAACAAACATCCATACAAACTTTCACCTTTATCATATTATTATAGCTTCATTCATTATGAGATCACGTACTCGTCATTTTGAATAAAATTCATAAATTGTAATACGAATTACGACGTCCTCACTCGACCGCAGTCGGGCACCGACTGATGTCGTATCGCCAACGTGTAGAGGCCATTCCACGGCCAGCGTTGGCGCCATCGGCCATCCTACGCCACTACGTCTTCCCCACGCTGGCTCATCGTGATGGTCCACTACGCTGGCCCATCGTGTAGAGCCGCAATAAAACCGACACCGCCGCTACGACAGTTTAAATTAAGTCTATGGGTTGTCAGGTGGTCTATACGACAGTATATTATAAGTTTATGCCATTTACTATCCTGCATAAACCGGCGGACTGACGTGAATGGGCGCTTTTAGGGAATTTTGACATAAGACCACAGATTATGGATTCCATAATCTGTGGTCCTATGTCAAAATTGCCATCGTCCGTTTGCGTTTGGTTTGCAAATTGCATTTTGCGAGTGATTTCTCAAGTGTTTTGAATTTATTTTCATAAATAGTTTTCAATAAATATGATTTTATTTAATACAATGGACTGATTTATTACTATATTTTGAACAAAATTCCTTTAGACATGTCTTAGTTTCGTTAAGACTTATGAATAACAAAAATACAAAAAGGTGTGGTTTGGTATTTCTTTTTGTTTGACGGTGATAATGATATAATTTATTAAATATGCGGTACAATAAGCAAGAATTAGCTGCATTAGCTTCTCAAACAGCACAAAATTTCGACCGTGAAGGTGTGATGGTAATGAAAGAAAAACAAGAGGGATTTTTTCGGCGTTCGGAAGGTAAATTTCTTATTAAACTATATTTCCGTATTAATTTTATTACAAGTAACTTCCATTTTTTCTATAATTATATATTACAGTTCTGTAAGTAATTACATTGCAAATGTTTTTTTTTAAATATGTGTAAGACCATTACCATAAAGAAATCAGAATATTCCATGCGGCTCTGATTTTGTATAAATAATTTATCTTTTTAGGATGCGCGGCCAGATGGTTTCGCCTTCGTGGTAATCTCCTTTTCTATTTGAAAGGCCCAGAGCCATGGTATGAACCTATAGGAGTTATAATACTTGGCCAGCATCAAGTGAAATTGCAGAGCCAAGATGAAAACGGTCACTGGCCTTTTCACATAGGTAAATATTTCTTTCAATTATTATTATAAAATAATATTTTAATTGAAGTCAAGTTGGTTAATGAATAATGATTAATTATTTTTGGCATATTTTTAACTATTCTGATTGGATTATAGTACAGTAAAACCCGTTTAAGACGATTTCACAGGGACTCAACCAAAAAGGTGTCTTAAGGCCCGCTTATTCCAAATTCACGTTTCTAGAATGAGTTTTTTTTAAAGAAAGCGTCATTTAAAAAAACTGAAAAATATATACATGTATAGATGCATCTTTTAACTAGTGCTTTCATTGGATAGAAACACAATACAGATAATTTTGTTCGATAGAAAAAAATTCCGAAACAACATCGATTTTAAAAGCATTTTGAGTTTTATAGGACTTACAGGCACCCAATCGAAAAATAATTTGGACAGTTCGATTACTAATAAAATTTTACAGGGCACTCATTGGATAGATGTTTAGTTTTATTATTTTTCGATTCAATATCAACGAAAAATACGGTTTACGCGCACCACGCCTGAATCCACGTCACATCAGTGTCCTGTCGGACGTCATCGAGGTCGGACCTGTGCCAATTTTGCTCGTCACTACATTGTCGCCGCTGATTATTATTATTGCCTCTGTGTATTATATTGTAAAATAGTTTGTATAGATAGGAATTAAGGTTATTGGTGAATTAATATATTTGAAATGGCAAATAAAAAAAATAAAATCAAGAAGACAAGGCTGTCGGAACTCAAGAAGCTCCGAAAGCACTTTGCGTAAGTACCTATTTATTCTATACAATGTATCAAAAATTGTATAGTATACATTTTTTGATAAGTACCTTTGTTACCTTTTCGACGATCGATAATAATATTATAATTATTATTACTAATATAAAAACCAAGATCATAATAGTATTGTAATATTATAAAATTATTTCAATTCATTTTAGTGCTGTGAGACAGCGAACACAGAGAGGAATTTTTGCCAAACAACCCAACGATGATGATGGACAAGTCTCGTAAGTACCAAGACAGTCAGTACATACCAAAATATTAGCCATTTCAAGTACTATAGCATAGGAATTTCAGCTGATGAACCTTACATAATTATATTATAATAATGTATTGTAAATAAGATAATACAAATAAATAATTTTCCAAATTTTCAATCTAATCTACTCTAAGATGTCACATTATTTAAATAACAGCGATTGTTATATTCTATATGTAGATATTTATAGACATATGCAATAAAGCAAAGAAAATACTATTATAATTTCCCTCAGCACAGAATATATAATAGTACTCCGTACTCAAAGTGACACAGACCACAGTCTAAGAATAGCAGTAGGACTAACTGAACTTTTTTATATTTTATTATATTGTGGTTTCTGATTTTTGTTTTAGATGCAAAAATACAGAAGATGTAAGTAGAATATTTGAAAATGAAGATGTTATTAACATAAACGGAAGTAAAGATGTAAATAGAACAAACGAAGATGCATTTTCGTCGTTATCGTAAGTACCTACATAGATAAAATATGACAGCTAGTCTATCTATACAATTATAAAGTTGTTATTTGGATGTTAAATGTTTGTTTGTCGGTTTGTTTGTCTGTTTTTTAGGGTTCCGTACCCAAGGGGTAAAAAAAGAATAGCAGTAGGACTAACTAAACTTATTATTAGGTATATTATGGTTTCTGATTTTTGTTTTAGATGCAAAAACACAGAAGATGTAAGTAGAATATTTGAAAATGAAGATGTTATTAACATATACGGAAGTAAAGATGTAAATAGAACAAAAGAAGATGCATTTTCGCCGTTATCGTAAGTACATACACAGATATTAATATGACAGCTAGTCTATCTATACAATTATAAAGTTGTTATTTGGGTGTTTGTTTGTTTGTCGGTTTGTTTGTCTGTTTTTCTGTTTTTTAGGGTTCTTTTCTTAGCGAAAAAATCCTTTCTTAGCGAATGCCCACGTTATAATATCTACCTGCATGCCAAATTTCAGGCCGATCCGTCCAGTGGTTTGGGCTGTGCGTTGATAGATCACCATGTCAGTCAGTCACCTTTGAGTTTTATATATATTATAGTTATATACAAATTTTCATCCCCTATTTGAAACCCTTGGGGTAGGAATTTATCATAATCCTTTCTTAGCGAATGCCTACGTTATAACATCTACCTGCATGCCAAATTTTAGGCCGATCCGTCCAGTGGTTTGGGCTGTGCGTTGATAGATCACCATGTCAGTCAGTCACCCTTGAGTTTTATATATATAGAAGATTATGTATATATTGTTTCAGCCAGTATGAAAATGATGATTATTCGTTAGTCATAGAACTTGAAAAGCAAGACGATGACTTTCAGCCTGTCTCAGGACGACGGATTGTCGACATAAATTATGTTTTAGAACAGCTTCAAGAGAAAGGACGTCATAATGGCTTATTTAACTGTGACAAAAACAACTTTCAATTGATAAGTGAAAAAAGAACAGGGCTGATATCAACCTTTAAATTTAAGTGCAACTTTTGCAAACATATTTGTTGTATTGATTCGTAAAATATAAACGATAATGAAAAGGTCAATTTGAATATAGCTGCAACTAGTGGTATAATAGCGACTGGTATTGGATTGTCTCAGTTTGATGAATTGTGTGCAGCTATGGACATTCCCGTATTCAGCCCAAACTATTATTCTAAATTACAATCTGAAGTTTTAGAGAAATGGGAAAAGGTTGCAAGTACCTGTATGGAAGTTGCTGCACAAAAAGAGAAGGAGATTGCCATAGCGGAAGGGCGAACTAAGAATGGCTACGCTTTAGTGGATGTCTACACTGATGGTTCATGGTGCGCTAGATCATACGGTTCTAATTACACAGCTTCATCGGGAACTGCAGCTATAATTGGTAGAAAAACTGGCCAAATTCTGTATATTGGAGTAAAAAATAAATATTGTCTTGTCTGTGCCCGAGCTGAACACAAAAATATTACACCAGCGGAACATAAGTGCTTTAAAAACTTCAAGGGTTCTTCCAGCTCCATGGAAACTCAAATATTGGTCGAAGGATTCAAATTATCTATGCAGACGTACGGCATTATATACCACCGTATGATAGGAGACGGAGATGCATCAACGCATTTAAATATTCTTAAGGCTAACCCTTACAAATCGCAAAACATAACAGTTGAAAAAATTGAGTGCCGAAACCACATATTGAGAAATTTTTGTAAGAAACTGCGGGCTCTATCAACTGATACGAAGTATCAGTTAGCGCATCGAAAGACCCTGACTAATATTAAAATCATGACAATGCGTAAAGTGATAGTTAAATCGATAGTACATCATCACGCATCAGACAACAGGACACGGGATGGTGCCATAACATGTCTGCACAATGACATTGTGAACTCCGTGTCTCATGCTTTTGGTGATCACAAAATGTGTCAACCGCATTACTGCGACAAGGATAAGAATAGTAACAGAGAGTTCAAAACTATTCAGAATTCTATGTTCTTTTTCAGATTAAATGCAATAGTGTCACATGTTGCAAGAAAATCACGCAGTTTGATTGAAAATGTAGACACGAATAGGGTAGAAAGTTTTAATAATGTTATTGCCAAATTTATAGGGGGAAAACGAACAAATCTTGCTTTGAAAGGTGGATATCAAGGTAGATGTTCTGCAGCTGCTGTGTCATTTAACACAATGTCTGCTATTTCTTCTGTTCAAAAAGCTTTTACAGAAAAAAGTCCTAGAGGAAGGGTTAAAGAGATTGAAAGAAGAAGAACATTAAAAAGAAAATTAAATTTCGAACGTCCAGTAAAAAAATTTAGAAAACTTAAAGAATCCAATCAGCAACATGATTATGGAGTGGCAAGCTCAGCACCAGATATGTCCCAAAATGAATTTGCTGCAGCCAAAGAAGAATTTTTAACAAATCTAAAACGACTTACTGCTGACAGACATTGCATAGAAAGAGCTACGGTGTTGCAACGGGACTGTAGTGAGTGGCTAGAAATAAGAAAAAATCTTATCACTGCTTCTAATTTTGGCCAGATTTGTAAGAGGAAAAGTACTTTAGATACTGCACCTTTAGTAAAAAATATTTTGTATAAAAAAAATTTGGCAAATGTTGCGTCTATTTGTTACGGAATAGAACACGAACGCCAAGCCCTTCAGCAGCTTCAAGAACAAGAAAATGTAAAGATTGACCCTTGTGGATTATTCATCGATAAAAATCACCCATTCATTGGAGCTACTCCTGACGGCCTGATAGACGATAATATATTGGTGGAAATAAAATGTCCCTTCAGTGCCTCAAAAAAAGGTTTATCCAATTTGTTCAAAGAAAACAAGATTGAAATTTTAAAATATGACAAAAAAACGGGCACCAGCTTAGTTAATAAAAAAAGTAATTGGTATTACCAAATACAGGGACAACTTCACGTTACGGAGAGGCAAGAATGTCTTCTTGGAATCTGGGGAGGGGAAAGCGAACCGCTATTGACGTTACGAATAGAAAAAGACGACGATTTTTGGAAGGCGAAAATGGAACCAACACTTGTTAAATTTTATATGAAGTGCTTACTACCTGAAATTGTTGACAGCAGGCACTCAAGAGGAATGCCTATAAGAAATTTGACGTTAGAAGAAAATTCTAACACAGGTCCTTCTAACACAGGTCCATCATCGTCTCAGCCACAGCCAAATCTAAATGCTGGGCCCAAGAAAAGTCTAATTAATTTTGAACAATTTTAGCACATATTATGTAAAATATAATATTTTCGATTACTTTTTATTTTTTTCTTATTACCCTTAAATCTTTATACACAACTAATTCAATTTCCTATAAATTTGTTTCTAGTATAAGCAGGTATTTATGAAATGGTTACTTACAAAATATGCTTTTAGAGCTCCTTTACTTCCAATTTCCTTTTGTTTGTTTTGTTGTGTTTTATAATATACTAGTTGTCCCGGCAAATGTTTTTGTTTTGCCATATAAAGTATTTAGCCCTAAATCTTTGAGTTTTTCATATAATATCATTGCCCTGAATATTATTTTATTGAAGTGACTAAATAATTAGTATGTCACACAGAAATAAATCAAGATAGAGCGGCTAAGCGGGTGGAGTACGCGTGTTTTAATCTTGCACAAGTGTGCAAGATTCGTTGAGCATTCATTCAGTCAGCGCGCACTTCCGACATGATTACACTGGAGCGGTTGTGTAAAAATGCCTCATTGTGTAGTGTCTAATTGTAAAAACAGAAGTACGAAAGTCAATTGGCCAAAAGGAGGTATTTCTTTCCATGTAAGTTACTTGTTCTTACTAGAACCAAAGCAAAAATTTCAACTCTCTAGCTATTATCATTCTTGAGTTACAGCCTGGAGACAGACAGACAGACGGACAGACATCGAAGTCTCAGTAATAGGGTCCCGTTTTACCCTTTGGGTACGGAACCCTAAAAAGTACCCAGTAGCCGATTCTCAGACCCACTGAATATGCAATATATAAAATTTGGTTAAAATCAGTAAAGTCGTTTCGGAGGAGTACGCTATCTAACATTGTGACACGAGAATTTTATATAATATTATAAGATTTTAATTTCAATTTTAAATGTATTTACAATTATTAGTTTAATACAAAAGCTCAGACTAAAGTAGGTAATGTTTAAAATAAATAATGTTATTTATTACACTTATATTATTATATTATTATGGGGTTATGAATTATGATTTGTATTTACTCTTTCACTTTTCATTAATGTAATAATAATACCATAGAAAAACTTAATCAATTACGTATTACTGAAGTATTTACTCTGTGACATCTGATAGCCGGCTCCCGGGGTCAAGTAAGTTCATCGGCGCTGCGTCCGCGCGATGTATTTTACGCGCGAAATCAAACAGCGCTAAACACTGGCGCGGCGGAATAATATGCCCTTAAGCGGGAAAGTGTATTATGCGGGATATAGGGAAATAAAAAACAGACCTACTATATACGTATGTAAAATAAATAAATAAAAAAGCCTTTATTTCCTATAAAATACACTAAAGTTTAAGAATTACATATGTATTTTCTTACTTTATACGTGGCTTTGCATGGCACAGTAGATACTCAAGGTAACACAAGCTCAGACGGACCCTGGGAACAAAGCGGCAGATTTTTAAGGTAAACTGTCACCCCCACTCCCTAGGCCATCAGCACCCATGTCCCCGGAACCTCCACTGTGCCCTGCCGAGCCTTCTTGTGTAGTATAGGTCCCTTGACGGGTGAAGGCCTCCTCCATGTTTTTCCATTTCTCCCTGTCTTTAGCTATCTTAAGCCAGTTTTTGCCTGCTGTCTTTACTAGGTCATCTGCCCATCTTCTTTTTGGCCTGCCAACTCTTCTTTTTCCAGTAGGTTTCTCCCACTCAGTGGTTTCTATTGTCCATCTGTTATCGTTATACCTAGAAACATGTCCAGCCCATTGCCACTTCAGTTTTAGAGCTTGTTTTAGGGCATCTGTTAGTTTTGTTTTTTGTCTAATTGTTTCGCTTCTCACTTTTTGTACTTTTCTTATATTTAGGATGCTCCTTTTCATAGCTCTTTGGGTTGTTATTATCTTTTGTTTGGTTAGTTTTGATAGAACCCATGTTAGGCAACCGTAAAGCAAACTGGGTAACACGCAGGTATCAAGTACAATTTTTTACAGGTTTATTGAGTAGTCTCCCTTTAGGATTTCTTTGAGGGACCAGAATTTTTTCCAGGCTATATTCTGTCTTTGTTCTACTTCGTCTATGTTGTGAGTCTTATAAAAAGATATCTGTTTTCCTAGGTATATATAATTGTCAACATATTCTATTATTGTGTCCTCTGTTTTTACAGGTCTTTTAATACTGTGTCATGACTTTCGTTTTTAAAGCATTCATTTCTAGTCCTATCTTTTTGCTTTCTTGGTTTAATGATTCAAGCATATTTTCCAGGTCTGATGCTGATTCTGATAGCAAGACTATGTCATCTGCGAATCTGAGATGGGTTAAGTATTTCTTGTTAATCTTTATGCCTTTGGTTTCCCAGTTGATGTTTCTAAATATGTTTTCTAGAACCGCAATGAATAATTTCGGTGATAAGGGGTCACCTTGTCTTACGCCCCTCTCTATACTGATTAGTTCACCTTTCGTTTCCAGCCTTACTCTGCTAGTGCTGTTTTTGTAAATAAGTTTTATGATATTAATATATTTCGAGCTGATGTTAAGCTTGTTTAATGCGGTCCATATTGAGGCGTGGCTGATGCTATCAAAGGCCTTGCTGTAATCTACAAACCCGAGATACAGCGGTTTGTTAAACTCCTTGTATTTTTCAATTACTTGTTCTAAGGCTTGAATATGGTCTAAGGTACTGAAGCCAGAACGGAAGCCAGCTTGTTCTATAGGTTGTGTGTTGTCAATAGTTTTTGAAATACGGTTTAGGATTAAAGATGAAAATACCTTATATAGACTTGCTAGAAGGCTTATTAGGATATAGTTATTGATGTCTTTTGGATTACCTTTCTTGTGTAGGAGTATGATATCTGATGTATACCATTGGGTAGGTACTTCCTCGGTTTCCAATATTAGATTGAACAAATCGGTGAGATGGGCAAGAAGCACTGGAGCTCCAAGTTTTAAGGCTTCGTTGGTAATGCCGTCAGGACCTGGACTTTTGTTTGTTTTAAGATTTTTCAACAGTTCTAATACTTCATTTGTATGTACTAGATGTTCTGTTTCTGTAACGTCACTTCTATGCTCGTCGCCACTTCGAAGTTCTTTTAGGTTTTCTTACCTTTTTTTTGTACAGTTGTTGGAAGAAAGGTGTTGCCACTTGTAAAATTTCTTGTCTGCTTGTAGTTTCTTTGTTATTTCTGTCTAGATTTTGTATCCATGTTTTGTGTAGATTTAGCTCTTTTAGACCTCTTTTTGTGCTCCTGAATTTGTTTAGATTCTGAGTAAGTATCCTTTGCCTATGTTGTTTGTAATCTCTTTTTATTGCCTTACTCGTCTCTTTATATAATTTACTTAGTTCTTGTTTAATATTTTTACCTTTATGTTCTTTTATTTTCAGTTCGTTTATTTTTTAAATTAGATTAAGTGTTTCGTTGTTAAATACATTGTGTCTCTATTTTCCTGTCTATCTGTTTTAGTGACAAGACTGTTTTTTATTGCTTCTTCTAGTGTGTCGTAGTATGTTTGTACGTTTGCGTTCTCTAGTTTGTTTTCTATGTTTATTTTTAAGTTGTCTTTGTATTGTTTTATTTCTTCATCTGTTCTAGGGATTTTAGGCTGAGGTTTGAAGTTGTTTCTGCTTTTCTTAGTTTGTTTCAGGGAGAGGGTTATTCGTATTAGTCTGTGGTCCGTCCGAAATTTTACATTGTTTAGAACTTCGTATTTATGTATAGATTTTGGGATATTTACTATTACGAGGGCTGCTATTTATGTATCCGGAACTGGCCACTTACAAGAACAATATTTAAAAAGTAATTACAACATTTGAAAATAGAACTCTTTGGTTGAAGAATACATTTTGTTTCATGTGACTGTCAATTATTTTTCCATTGTGGCGTCATTTTGAAAATTGCGTGTCTTCATTTGCCATGGATTTAACGCGTGAACATTTTCATGCAATGATTTACTACGATTTTCGGCGTGGGCTAAATCAACAACAGTGCTTTATTCAACTCACCGCAACTTTTGGAGATGAAGCACCATCAAAAACCACTGTTTATCACTGGTACAGTGAGTTTAATCGTGGGCGGTCTATGCTCACGGATGAAAATAAAGAAGGTCGCCCAAAAACAGCTGTTGTCCCACAAAATATAGATGCTGTGCGGGAACTAATAATGCGTGATCATCATGTTACATATCGCGAGATAGAGGCGTCCTTAGGCATAAGTATGACGAGCATACATAAGATATTACACGAACATTTGGCTGTAGAAAAAATATGTTCGCGTTGGATTCCGCACAACTTGACAATCGATCAAAAACGGGCTCGTGTCGATTGGTGCAAAAAAATGATAAAAAAATACAACCGTGGTACGTCAAAAGCCGTTTATAATATCTACACAGGTGATGAATCTTGGATCTATGCATATGACCCCGAAACTAAACAACAGTCAACGGTGTGGGTGTTCCAAGATGAGCCGAAACCAACAAAAGTTACTCGTGCAAAAAGTACTTTGAAGCAAATGGTCGCCTATTTTTTTGGAATTAATGGACATGTGGCTACAGTGCCATTAGAGAATCGTAAAACGGTTAATTCTGAATGGTATACGACCATTTGTTTACCAGAAGTCTTTGAAGAAATAAGAAAGGACAACCGACAACGCAGAATCATATTACATCACGACAATGCTAGCTGTCACACCTCAGCTGAAACAACTCAGTTTTTGGAGGGTCAAAAGATCGAATTGACTGGTCATCCGCCGTACAGCCCTGATTTGGCACCTAACGATTTCTTTTTATTTCCATACGCGAAGAACAAATTACGTGGTCAACGTTTTTCGAGCCGCGAAGAGGCTGTTGATGCGTTCAAAATGCACGTTTTGGAGATACCTCAATCAGAATGGAAAAAGTGCTATGAAAATTGGTTCCAGCGTATGCAAAAGTGTGTCGATCATCGCGGCGAATATTTTGAAAAGCAATAAAACCATATTAAATGATATATGTTTGTTTCTTTTTTTAATTCCGGATACATAAATAGCAGCCCTCGTATGTAATCTATTTCGTTCTTTGTTCTGTCGTCGGGTGATTTCCATGTCCATCTTCTTTGAGGTTTCAGTTTATAATATTTGTTAATTATGGAGAGCTTATATTCTTGCGCGTGGTTTATGAGACGTTCTCCTCTTTTATTTCTGATGCCTAGTCCAAATTTTCCCATAATCAAGTTTTTTTCAGGTTTTGGTTGTCCTATTTTTGCGTTAAAGTCTCCTAATAAAATAATTTTTCTGTCGGCTAGAGCGTGAGCTTGTTTAAGATCATCGTAGAACTTTTCTAATTCAATGTCGCTATAACTCTCTGTAGGTGCATATGCCTGTATTATGAATATTTGGTCTTTCTCAAATTTCATTTCCAGTAGTGCAACTCTCTCAGATATACCTTTGAAATTAATGATATTGTCCTTCCAGATCTTTTTAATTAGAAAACCTACACCGTGTAGGCCCTTTGTTTCTCCAATGTAGCAAAGAATGTAGTTGGCATATTCCTCGATTTGGCATCCTTGTAGACGCGTTTCAGAGAGTCCCAGTATGTCAATATTTATCGAATCCAGCCCGTGTACGAGTTCCAAATACCGGTAGGTTGTAGCCAGGGATCTGACATTATACGTGCCTATTCTAATTCTTGACCTGTTTTTTTGTGATATTTTATTTTTAGTGGTTATACTATTGTTAGGAGGGTTTTGGTCTGACTCCACCACGGTGACCAGCCGGGTTGGGGAGTAGTTGACTGTTTCGCAGCAATCAATTTGCTTCTTACTTAAGGTTTTGGTTATTTTATTGTGTTTTGGTTCATTTTCACTTGTGCAATTAGCATTTATCGTAGCGGCTCCGGTGGCAGTTTTTAGTTGTTCTGTTTTATTATTGTTGGTCTGTGGTGCTTTTGTGACGAAAAATATGGAAGTTTTTGTTTATTTTGCTTGGTGCGCTTGCATCTGTTTCTTTGTGTCTTATTTCAGAGTCTTTTGGTGAGTTTGTCGGTGATCTTTTTCTTTTCGTGTCAGTGTTTTCTTTCCCCTTTTGTCTATTACCTTCTCCATTTTAAGTGCTATATTCTCTTGATTTCTTTTCTGGTGCGTTCTCCTTTATGACGAGCTTATCATAGCGTATAAATGCATGGTTTCCTTTCTTTATCTCTTCTTGTTGTTTGGTTTTAAGATCTTTTCTGATTAATAAGATTTTTTTTGGAAGGTCTTCTGTCGCATAAATACCTGACGGGAAATGCTTGTTATTCTTTAATATTTCGTTCCTTCTCCATGCAAGCGTTAGTTTTACCAGTATAGGTCTTGCCTTGTTGTTTCCTTTCTTCCCTAGTCTGCGTATTTCGCTTATTTCCCATTTGTCAAACTCCTCCGTACCAGCTTTTTTCCCCATCTCGTTTAGAGTTAGAAGCACAGATTGCATAAGCTTAATACTGTCCTCTTCGATTTATTGTACGACATGTAATATAATGTTGTTTTTTCTTATTTCTCTTTCGAGAGAACGGACTTTGCCTTGAAGTGTGGTTACTTTTTCATTTAGTTTTACGCTATCGTCAGTCAATGGTTTCAGCTTCTCTTTTATTGTTGCCACCATATTTGATGTTATATTTTTTGTTTGTACGGCAAAATCATTTTTTACGTTCGGTTATTTTTGTGATCAGATTCTCGTTCATTTGTTTTAAAAGATTTTCCATGGTTTCCATTGTTTTTATATCCAGCTTTTGGGATCTTCTTCGTCTTTTTGTTTTGGAGTACTTCTTCTTCTTTTTTTTAATATTATTCCTTAATAAGGTGCCAATATACGTATGTATTAATTATTATTTTATTTTTCGGATGTAGTTGGTCATATCAATAAAGAGAATAATTATGCGTCTATATTTATTCTGGAAGTGATCATCTAGAGCTTGTAACCAATCGATGAAACAAATGCCGGTCATCCAAGCTCGAGATTGTGCATCATATTATGTTACAGGAAGCGATTTTACGTTTTTGAAACAACGTGGATTTTTCGCCTTACCAATCACCAGCAAATGTAACCTTTCTGACCCACCAGATTGGCACAGGCCAGGACAATCAGCCTCTCTTTATTTGCTTTGCCACCATGACAAGTCTTTCCCTTGAAAACATTGGATATTTCTGGCATCAATTTAAAAAATAAACCGAAATCGTCTGCGTTAGAAATGTCTTCCGGTTCGTAATTTTTCAATAATTCGGGAAGTGTTGCCATCCACGTATCAACATCCCAATTACCATTGATTTGACGGTACACAATGCAGTGGCGATGAGGTAAGGTGTTGGCCGTTATGGTGTATTGAATGGGATGATCGTATTAAGCGTTAAAGAATGTATGAAAACATGTCCCAAGTTGCAGGGACTCATACAAAATGGCGAATTATGCGAGAAATCGTATTAAGCGTGATCGTCTTAAACGGGTTCTACTGTATATATTATTTAAAGATGTTCTACATAATGATGGAGAATATATTTGGTCTGTTTTAGTGTGGGAGAATGGGGTCTGTTACAGACTGGCTACATACCATGAGTCAGAGCGAACAATGTGGTTGAAGGCCATACACTTGGCCCCATATGATGTACTTAACGCACAAGTAACAACTCTTCGGGAAAAACTCAACCGAATAAGACCAGTCTTAGATATAAATACTTATAGATTGCAAAAAGGGATTGTAGTAGGTAAGACATAGTTTATTTACAAATTTGCGTATCTTTTCTTCTTAATATTAATTTTAGCTTAAACCTTATAGAATATAGTATGATTAAAAATATGTTTGTTTTTAAGTTAATTTAAATTAACTACTTTTGTTATTCTTCTGAATAGTAATTTTATGTAAAATTAGAATTCTGTACATATATTTCTGTTAATTTGTAGTTACACAGTACAGTGCGTGCTGTATAATTAATGTTATAAAATAAATAAATAAATAAATAAATATTATGAACAAAGGTGAATGCCCAAAAATGTATGGACCAAAAACCCGTAATTGATTGAAACCATTTATATGTGGCATAGTAGACTACTTAAACTGTATCCCAAATACAATGTCCTTTTTGGATTAAACAATCACCGAGTACTTTAAAATCGATCGTAACTAATTGACTTTTCTTATAGGAATCTATACAATATTCAGGACGACGCGATGCTACAAACGATAGTTTGGCGATTAGTACGTAGTAAAAACATTTTTAATACAGATGTACAGTGTTGTATGTATTTATGAATTTAATGTTGAAATATTTATCACTTTTATATCTGACAGTATAGAATGTTAGTTTGGTATAGGAAATAATTATGTACTGTTTTTTTAGGATTATTAGGACCATTTTTTTTATAAAATAAGGGAGCAAATGAGCAAACAGGTCATCTGATGGAAAGCCACTATACTGTCGCCCATGGACACTCGCAACATTAGAAGAGCTTGCAGCCTGCAAGAACGTTGCCGGCCTTTGAAGGTTTGCAGGTCGTATTGAAAATATAGTGACAGTGTATTTCAGAGTTTTACAGTGCTCAGCAGAAAGTTACGCAAAAAACGCACGGTGGAAGACTGCCACTCATCAAAGTGATGAGGATGGTATATTTTTTGCGTGGAGCGATGGCGAAAAGTTGCAGGTGGTATGATTCCGAACAAATTCTTAGAGCACTCCCCGTGATACAACCGATAGAGGATGTAGAGTGAAGCCACTTGTGATTTAGTTTATTCTTAAAATATATTATATTTGACATATATTTTTTGGGTTCCGTACCCAAAGGGTAAAAACGGGACACTATTACTGAGACTTCGATGTCTGTCCGTCTGTCTGTCTCCAGGCTCTTACTCAAGAACCGCTATAGCTAAACTTCTGAAATCTTCACAGATTGTGTATATCTGATGCCACTGTAACAACATATACTAAAAACTATATAAAATTAAGATTCAAGGGTGGCTCCCATATAAAAAACGTGATTTTTTGCCCTTTTTGGCTCCTACTCTATAATGGTTATATTACGTAGACACATGATTTTTTTACGTAATCCTCAATTATGTGTGTACTTTAATATTTAATCGCAAAATTAAAATAAAATAAATAATTAAGGGGGGCTCCCATACAAAAAACAAATTTTCCCTACTTTCGCTCTATAACGGTACGGAACCCTTCGTGCGCGAGTCCGACTCGCACTTGGCCGATTTTTTTAATATTTAATTGTACATTATTGTCTATCAACATCGCTTTCACGAGAAAAATCACAAAAACAAAGGAAATAACTAGTTGATTCGAAGTAGATACCATACTTGTATCTCAGATTTATTTTTTTAATTATCGGTTTCGGTTATGGTTTAGAAAAAAATGAATTACATATTTTCAATCTACTATTTATGCTCTACTTTGCTGTACATAAATTATTTGAATCGTCTATGGTTTTTTTTTTGGGCATTGTCCTTTGAGTACATGGATTAGAGTGAAACCACATCGCGCTTTTCCGTTGCGGCGACGCACTGCAACGCAGAGGAGCAATGTGGCTTAGTTTTAAAGTTCGATTCATTACAAGAATATGTTTTGTAGATATGAACGAGGTACCTCTCTGTGAATTAGCATTGTCATGTGATAATCTGTTGTGTGATGCCCACGGACAGCCTCCATCTCCGTTAATTATTATTTATATTAGACATTCTAAAGGACTGTGTATAAAATACGGCACAACTGAAATATGTGATGTGAGTAATATAATGATAGTATTTTACTAATATTCGGCTTTGTAGAATAAAGAGTTTTGTTGGTTTGACTTGTATATGCTAAATGATGTAAGTTTAATTGCTTTGACATTGTATTATTATTATATACATAATATCTCTAGAGAACAAAAATATTAATATTGAAAAATATATATTTTTAGAAGAGCAGCAATCCTTGTTTTTCGAAGACAATATTGTTTCGTGCTAGTGATGGACTAACAAGGGACGCAGTTGTGAGGATAGTTGTATACGACGTGAAGGAACGTGTTTCAGAAACCGCAGTGCCTATGGGATTTACCTCTATGCAGTTGAGCACTATACAGGTAAGTTTTTGTAACTTGATATAATATCCATACTAATATTATTAATGTCTATCATTTTCTTATTTAATTCTAATATTACAAATGCATATCATTTATTTCAAAAAACTTTCCCATCTTTTTGGTATGTGAGGATGGGCCCTGATAGGTGAAATGAAACACTGGACGACTTGGTTAAGACTAACTTTATTGTAGTGTAATTCACTTACTTATACTAGGTACATACTTGCTATACTACAGGTAAGAGATGGCCCCATGTATGTTTCTTACGCCGGTTCTTCTCGCCGGCCTAGTACCCGAACGAGTGCAATGGTAGTTGGTAGGCACCGTAGTCCCAACGTTCAAGACATTCAAAAAGTGTATTTATAATACCTATTCTGAATAAAAATATACTTTATTTATTTATTATTTAAATATTTACCATCCTCAGATATTTACTATGTAGTTATTTTTTGTAAAGGAGTATAGAGGAGAATCTTAGTTATTGAAAAATTTATTCATCACGCGCGACAAACTAACTTCGGTGCTGAAAAATTACAGGAAATTAAAATGTGCTATTTTTGTAGTCACTCGAGCGTCATGGAGACTTAGTAGGTTTTGTTCATTAGATAAAACTGATTAAAAAATATTAAGAGCGAGAATTTATTTTAGTGTTGGGTTCAGAAACTACAGCCATTTTAAAGTTTTGAAAAAGAAAATATATTTAGAAAATTGCTTATTTAAGTCAGTTATAAATATATTTTAGACAGCAAGGGCTAAATCATTTAGTTTAGTGCAAAATAAAATATCTGCGAAGCTTAGTTAGGAAAATATGAAGCTTTACTTTTATAAATTTAAAATGTACCTACAGGCTTACCAAACCTTTGAATCGTCAGTGCTTTATATGGATGCTTCTTTGGGGTATAATAACATCCAGTATCTTAATCTGACAGATCCGATGATATTTCAATGTATAAAAAAATAATATCCCATTAGTATTTAGTTGGTAGATGCTCCGCACCGTTAATCTATGTCTATATATATATTATATAAAACTCAAAGGTGACTGACTGACTGATTGACATAGTGATCTATCAACGCACAGCCCAAACCACTGGACGTATCGGGCTGAAATTTGGCATGTAGGTAGATGTTATGACGTAGGCATCCGCTAAGAAAGTATTTTGATCAATTCCACCTCCAAGGGGTTAAAATAGGGGATGAAAGTTTGTATATAATAATACTTTTTAACGCGAGCGAAGCCGCGGGCAAAAGCTCGTAACAGTTAATTAAGTCATAGTCACACTGAAGACAATAGCATGTAAAATATGGTAAATCATTCCTTAGATACGTCTTGTGACGTAAATGCAGAATTGATGGCTTTAACATAAATACATTATTCATTTTATAAGGCATGTCGCAATACCATTGTTTTCTTAATGGTTAAAGGAGAATTGTTAAATTATACTAACATTTTTCTCAAGAAACTTAAGTAAGTACTGCTACAAATATAAGTTTTGGTCAGTAAAATTATTGACCCCATACTAATAATTAATAAAACATTTACACTGTACAAATGTTATATAGTTAGACCAGGGGTCGGCAAGTAATTTTAGGTGGGGTCCGGATACTGTGCGAAATTTTTAACGAGGTCCAGAAAAAAACACATTTGTCCTATGTAGCTTAAAAATATTATTTTAATTAATAAAGGTATTACGTATACCTTATTTATGTACTAATTGATACTTGGTATAAAATACATTACAATATTTCGCGGTCCGAGATTCGATCTTCCGCGGTCCGTGTTGTCTACCGCTGAGTTACACAGTTAGACAGTGTTATGTCTTTATCTGATATGTTACGAGACTGGCTTCCCAAGGCAAAACATTGTATTATATGATGTTTACAATGAAGACCTTTTAAGATATTGCATAGCTATTATCGCGGGCTTTGAGCGCGGCGACTGAATAAAGAAATTCCGTAACGAAAACAAACCTAACACCCCCCACTCCGACCGGCACAGCGGTGCGCCGTTGAAAGCTGTGCATCGTCTAACGTCCTTTCAGTTCGGCAGACTTTGGCACGATATATTTTGTGAAGGTGCGACTAGACTTATACTAGCTACTAACTTCACAACTTTTAGACACAATGCTAGGAGAAGCAGCGTGCTTTTTATACTGCATAAATAAAATAAATAAATAATTATAATTGCATAAGTTGATAAATAATCGGCCAAGTACGAGTCGGACTCGCGCACGAATAGTTCCGTACCGTTATAGAGAAAAAATAGGCCAAAAATTTTGTTTTTTGTATGGGAGCCCCCTCTAAATTTTTATTTTATTTAAATATTATTATTGTTTGTTGTATAGGAGTCCCATTTAAATATTAATATTATTTTGTATTTAGTATTAATTGTTATAGCGGCAACAAATATACACAATCTGAAAATTTCACAATTCTTGTGATACAGCCTGATGACATACAGACATACAGACAGACAGACCGTCAGACGGACAGACAACGAAGTCTTAGTAATATCTACCCGTCCCGTTTTTACCCTTTGGGTACGGAACCCTAAAAATGCTATGCAATAGCTTTACCCACACTTTACCGCTTTGTATTTTATTAGTGGGTTTAAATTATAAGGCATATTTACAATTTATTTTTATTTCACAGGAAGCACAAAGGCTACGAGTCGCACTGATGACGCGTGACAGCAAAACCGTTGGGTTTGTTACCTTACATGGCTGGAGCTTGGAACCCTCATATATTGGCACAAGCCCCGTTCACTCCAACGACAAAAATTCCATAGACATCTCTCAGAAGGTCCTATGCCATCGCAGATCTCAATCTCTGCCACCGAGATTGGGCCTCAAATTGAAATTTCCGTCATACGGCAGCCTGTTGAAGCAAAACTTCGTGAATAGTCATCAAGTTACGTACAGGTTTCACTCTGGTCTCGGTGGGGATATTACAGTACATGAGATAATGGCTGAACCGAAGCTTTGCTACCAGCTACCCATACAGCTATTGTAAGTAAGCCAAAAAATATAATATCAAATCGTAAAGAAATATAATAAATATATTACAATTTCTATATATAGTATTAAAGATAGCGGTAATATAACAAACTGTGACCTTATGCTTATAAAGTCTGAAAATAATAGACTATTTTGTGACAAAGAAATTAGCAATAATTTTTATTCACTTGTAATAAATCTTAATCACGTTAACCTAAATATTTTATGATTCGAGTAAGTATCTAAATTTAGAAATTTTTAAACTCGATTTGTAAAAAAGTTATAAGTATTCAATAACCAATTGGCAACATCCTTGTTTTTGTAATATCCCGTAGATCAATATTCTAATCCAATATTTTATATTGCAGAGACATTTTTATTCAGAGGGAAAAGGAATTATTGGAAGAGCTATTGTCCGTTGGTGAAATAAACGGAATGTTCCAGAAGAAACAACTGGAATTGGCCGGCATCCATATGTCATTAATTAAACATTATTGTCATTCGAAGCGGTGCCTTCAACAATCGGAACACGCTTACTTTAAAGCGAGCAGTAAAAAAGGTATTATATTGCTGCAACTAATAAAAACAGTAACTGTAAAACAGTTATTATGATTACTGATATAAAAAAATGCCAGTAAAACTGGTTTAGAGTCATAACAGTTAGGCACTAAAATTGTCATTAAATATGCTTTCGCACACAAAATAGAAGACAATTTCATTGCATATTCAAGCTGTCTCTGTCTGACGATGACTTCCCAACAATATCAGTCAGTAATCGTCGTATGTTACCAGTAAAATGTCACCTTCTAAAATCTAATCCTTCACCTACTAATAAAATTCAATATATTAATTTTTATCAAACGAATTGAATACTTGTTGCAAATAAAAAAAAATTGATTTGATTTTTAAACTTCATCAAATGATGGTGGACCTTCGTTTTTTGTTTACGTTATGTCAAGTCATCTATCGACTGAGCTTGACGTAACCCGATCAAATTATGTCGTTCGCCATCATCGATTTCATGAATGGCACTATATTCTATATTGACAGATGACTCGAGTCTAGAGTTTGCGCCGATCAACTTGCATCTACAGAGGATGTGGGTATACAACGATACGCTGAACAAAACGGGGTTCCATGACGTCGTCACTGCGGGCGCGTTTGCGGCGCACACGCACAAGTCCGAGCGTACAGGCGGACTTATTAGGTAGTATTTCACTAATTCCTTTATGTATAAAATTATTGTCTCGTTGTTTGTAGTAGATGTTAAAAACGGCTCGCTTTTTATGACAATTTGAAGGTGTATTGGATAGGAACGAGAAGACCAATAAGGTTAAGTGAGATAATCTTCGGGAGAGAAAGTAATATTTTTTTACACTTCTCAATATAATTATAAAAGCTACTGCCAAAAATGTTGCCTACACAAAATTACAAGTTAGCTACTAGAGTAGTTGCAAGTTTGCTACTTAACGTAAACAATAATATGTTTATCATAAAGTCAAACCCTATAATAAGCCATTGAAACATTTTATAAATTCAAAGAGGTTATCTATAAAGTCGGCTTTGCTGTGTCCTATGCTAGATATATTTTGTAATCACATACGACATTAATCGTTATCTCTTTATATAAGTAAAGTTAAATATAATATTCCTTTTTGCAATGTCATCTTCCGTATAGTAATTTGTTTATTAAACATTAAATAGATTAATTCGTAATTGTTTATTATTTAGAGTTCACCATCTAGTGATTGTATATAGACTTTATTATGCCTTCTGTATTATGTCATTTATGTATTTATTTATTTATTTATTTTCATAGTCCCTAGTATATTATTATATTGTAATCTATATCTTAACTAATATTATAAAGTTGAAGAGTTTGTTTGAACGCGCTAATCCTAAGATTAACGCGTTCAAACAAACTTAAAAATTTTTTTTTTCAAGACTGGTACGATTTGAAAAATTCTTTCAGTGTTAGATAGCTCGAATTATTGATCGAGGAAGGCTATATTATATAATATCACGCTATCACGTCTATATTATATAATATCACGCTAAGACCAATAGGAGCGAAGAAACAGAGGAAAATGTGGAAAAACGAGGAAAATTATTTGAAATGACATTATATCACGAACTACTGGAGCAATTTTTATGTTATTTGGCATCCATACTAATATTATAAATGCGAAAGTATCTCTGTCTGTCTGTCTGTCTGTCTGTCTGTCTGTCTGTCTGTCTGTCTTGCTTTCACGCCAAAACTACTGAACCGATTGCAATGAAATTTTGTACACAGTTATTCTAGAGTCTGAGAAAGGACATAGGCTACATTTTGATGTGGGAAAATATCTTATTTCCATGAAAATATCGATGAAAATGAATTCGCATTGCGCGTGGCCAGCGCTCATCCCGGGGGTCCTGGGTTCGAGTCCCGCAGGCGGAACAAAAAGTTTTCAATTTTCCTGGGTCTTGGATGTGTATTAAAATAAAATTTCAAAAATCTTAAACATATTTTATGTATAATATTATAAAAAATGTTAGTATGTTTTTGTTTATAGTTTTTAATACGTTAGAATATTATGTTTAATAATTTAATCACTTGGTATAATAATAATCAATCTATCTTATCTTATAAAACTCCTACTGCATTTCTAATCAATACTATCCATATATCCATATATATATATATATATATATATATATATATATATATATATATATATATATATATATATATATATATATATATATATATATATATATATATATATATATATATATATCCATATATATTATATATTATATATAATATTATAAATGCGAAAGTATCTCTGTCTGTCTGTCTGTCTGTCTGTCTGTCTTGCTTTCACGCCAAAACTACTGAACCGATTGCAATGAAATTTTGTACACAGTTATTCTAGAGTCTGAGAAAGGACATAGGCTACATTTTGATGTGGGAAAATATCTTATTTCCATGGAAATATCGATGAAAATGAATTCGCATTGCGCGTGGCCAGCCCTCATCCCGGGGTCCTGGGTTCGAGTCCCGCAGGCGGAACAAAAAGTTTTCAATGTTCCTGGGTCTTGGATGTGTATTAAAATAAAATTTCAAAAATCTTAAACATATTTTATGTATAATATTATAAAAAATCCAGAAATATAACGATGCAATTTCTAATACGAACATTTTAGTTCTAATACGATTCAACAGATGGCGTTTTAATTTTTACTTTATTGTAACATAGAACTAATCATACTTATTAGTTAGTATGTTATTGTTTATAGTTTTTAATACGTTAGAATATTATCTATACTAATATTATAAATGCGAAAGTATCTCTGTCTGTCTGTCTGTCTGTCTGTCTGTCTGTCTGTCTGTCTCGCTTTCACGCCAAAACTACTGAACCGATTGTAATGAAATGTTGTACACAGATAGTCTAAAGCCTGAGAAAGGACATAGGCTACTTTTAACTGGAAAAGGGGGTTGTAAGGGGGTGAAAATGCGTAAATTTGGTCAAATTAAGTTAGTTCCAAAAACTTAAAATAGATGGCACCAAGAGCCCCTAGATCGCGCTATTGCTTGCTCATGCGTATTTCTATAAGAGGTGGTACCATGTTAAGTTAATATTTTCGATTCTTTCGATTGTTATACATGTTATTAAATTGAATAACACACGTACCAACATAGAAATCAGAAACAACTGTCTACCACTAATAAATACTAAGGCCCGATTCGACCAAACTTGAAGTTACACGAGTATAACTATCATGAGAATAATTTTACTCCTTTAATTTACTCTAGGGTATTATCGTTTGCATTTTACCAAGTTACTCAAAGAGTATGAAATAAAATGTCAATTATAGTTCACAATGACACCGACCGTGACAGTTGAACCCTGTTGTGCAGTTCTCAGCAACTATTCTCAGTTTAATATTTATTCCACCAAAATAGCCCGTTTAATTATTTACTCCCGTTACCTCATTCTTGGATTAGAAGTTGGAAAACGCAAAACCAGCTTACTCTTAGATTAGGAGACAGTTACTCGAGTAAAATTTTACTCCAGTTTGGTCGAATCCGCCCTAAATAGTTTAATGGCCTATGGGTATTGGCTATTGGGCAAAGCTAAAGTTGTGTAATGCATTATGCAGCTAAGTTGTGTAAAGCTAAATAAGCTTTAAAAGGTATAAAAAAGTTTGATTAAAAAAAAAACATATTATGTGCACACTACACGGCTGTTTTGGGTATTTTGATTGAAGGGGTACCAGGGTTTTAAAAAGCTTTTGACACCAATTTTATTGACACCGCGCGCTATAAACTGAAGTCCACGCGGACGAAGTCGCGGGCAACAGCTAGTATTATATAAAAATTAGACCACGTGAAGGATCTTAGGCTATTTTTGTAGGCTAATTTGTCTGTGAAATTCCTAATATACGCGGGCGAAGTCGCGCGGAACGTCTAGTATAAACTAAGTCGCTAATGGTTGAACTGTCTGAAAACATTGGAATGTTGTATTTACAGAATATGAATTATCTTAAGTATATTTTCTAATATTACTTAGTTGACTACCAAATACCTCATAAGTATCACTGTCTTTATTTAGCGTATACTCGTATATTTAGGTACTTGAATAAAATATCAAGTTTTTGCCTGCTAAAGAACTGAGTAGACCGAAAGTCGACTTAATAAAAATACTAAAGTTTCAAGAAGAAAGCATTTTCAGCGTTTAAATAGTGGTATTCTTTTCCTCCAACCCTTGTTTAATATAGTTTTACATCTAAAATATTATTTTCAGATTGGTTCAACAACTAAAGGGTATAAACTGTCCGAAATCGGCAATCAATTTCGCGATCGCCAACAAAGTGCAGACGGATTATGACAACGTGCTGGCGATGATTCGTCTACGCGATGAAGTCATCATGGATATGGAGCGAATTGTGGTGCTGCTGCAGGCGAGCCAAGTGGATGACGTCATTGATACTGTAGAAGGTAGGTTTAGACCCAGTTTCATCAAGCAATGTTAAATAAATAACGGCTTGTTAAATCAGTTAACGGCCTGTTAGAGCTATCGAGCGTTCCACCATACACTAATGTCATGTCAAATCGCCTAACACGGTGTTAAATTTTAATTCCTGCTGGGGAGGTCCGTTAAATATATAACAGGCCGTTATAATAGTCAAAACAACAACTTTTTAAAGACAATATCCAATATCAATAAAAGAATCTGTTTTGACTTTTGAGTGTTGCCGCCATGTTTCGCCACATCCTTACATATTATTTATTATTTTTCATGTTATGCATAATTATTTATTTTCATTTTGTCAAAAATTCAGACCTCGGATTTTCCTTGACATTGCAAATACACTGACTTGTATCAAAATTACCAAGCCAAAATAAGTAAATAAAAGTTTGTATCATGATTCATGTTTTCAGCTTTGACAGATCATAAATATTAACCTGGTAAATTAAAAAGAACTATTGTAGTGTAACAAATGTATGCGATCAGTGATATTTTAATTTGGTCGCATTATCTACCAGATGACGTATTATACGAATAAGGTGAAAATGACACATTGCAGCCAACATGTCGTATTAAACTTGTACATTGCAATTTCGTCGCCTTATAACAAGAACGAACGAATTGAATGTTATTCACTCGTTGTTCACTTAACGTTGCATTTACTAATCCGCTGTTAAATTTTTACTGTGGGACATAAGTATTTTAACAGTCTGTTTGATTTTCCAAGGTCCGTTAAGTAATGCCTTGTTAGGATTTAACAAACAGAGGTTGGTGAAATTGGGTCTTAGTATCTTCAAACTGTCGTTGAAGGTATGTTTCGTACCGCTATACTCAACCTGCGGTCCGCTGGGACTTTATTAGTGTCCCGCGTGAAGTTAAACCCTTTTAAAATTTACGCCCACCGGCAAAATGGTGCAGTCGTGAAAATATTTCCACTTTTAAATCGCTAATACTGAAGAACGTTATTTCAACCTTAAAAAATGTTGCTTGCGGCCCGCGACAGCAAGACTAAAACGTGTTTGTGGCCCGCATAAAACAGAAGGTTGAGTAACACTGGTGTAGTATCTTAAAACTGTCGTGTCTCAAACAAGCGAAAGTCCTAAAGGCGAACGTTCGCTTGAGACACGAGTCACGACTCACGACAGTCTTAAGAGTCTTAAGACACGTTACAGCTATAGAAATCACAGACAGACTAGTGCAAAACAAATGTTTTGTATTGCACTAGTTTGTCTAAAGAATGTTGTGTCGGAACTCGGAAGTGAACGAGAGCCTTAAGGAGAAGCTACATTGGTATGGTTTATGGTAATGGTGTTGCGTAGTAAGAACAGAGCGTAACATTGTTTAGTCTATTCTGCGTTGCGCTGACGTGCAAGACGTTATCGCATCGTCTTTGTATATTATGTAACATATTATGATATGCCACATCACGTCGCAATATGGCACATTACAATATTCTGTCTATCACTGCTATGGCACGGGGCACCATAACGCTACAATGAAATGAGATCTTTTGTCACAAATCATTTTTGAACTTTGATATATTTCGGACTGGTGAGGAACCCTAACTTGTCAATAATTATCATCATTATTTACAGGTATCAAACGCAAGTCTAAAAGTATGCTAGCTCTATGGGAGCCTGACGTGGTAGTGGAGTCGATGAGTATGATAGGATGGCCGAAGCAGGCATTCAATGAAGAGGCCGAGCTGCAGGTAAACGATGTTGCCATCTAATGAAATAAATACCCGACTGTGGTTCTTAACAATGAGTTTAAGACGCTCCCCCTACGGAAATGCCGTAATTTACCGTTTTCAGAGTCCTATAAACTCATAATTTGAAAGCTACAAAATTATAATAAAAATACAGCAATAAAATCTTTAGCATAATATGAACATTCATTTATCCGTTATTTATTTCCTTTTTTGTTTATTATATTCATGATATCAGCTTCCAAAGTATTACCAATTTATTTAAATTCAAACATACATTCAGTTTCTCCCTATTTAAAAATTACGTTTATTTGAAACACACGCCAATAGATCGACAATTTCATTAACTACATATTTGCCGTTTGAATTTTTTTAGGTCAATTTTGAACTAAGATACTTAAGTAAAAAAAATAGGATTTTGGTGCAATCTCGGCAACGCGGCAAATGTATGGTCAAGGTCGTTTGCTCAGAGGATGGCCTTAATGTAAAGTTTCATCCACTGTATGGTGCTTTACAGTCGTTGCTTTTTCTATTGGAAAATGAGATGATGTTGACATTTGAAAAATGCTAACAGCATATTGATTTCTAAGCTGTATACACTGACCTCCATTATACAAGTACGCTGGACTGATGATACCCTTTGAAATGACAGCTATTTTTGTGCCTATTTGAAGCGGAATCAGCTCCCCCATTATTAGGGATAGGAACTAAATTTGACGTAAAAATGACGTTTGAAAGTCGCCATCATGGCGCCATATTGGCGCTGATAGCAGCAGTGGGAGTATTTGGAACTAATACTATTGATGTACAACTGTCTTTTCTATTATCGATTAAATGTTTCCAGATTCAGATAATGTCGACCATTAGGACAAAAATATTAAATTGAATAATACAAACGCTACATATTTGTATTAAAGATTACAGACTTCCTCTCCGTAATTTAGATTATAAATTAACAACGATTTCATACGTAGATAACGTGAAGTAGCAGTACCTATCTATAATCCATTTATTTTTACCCGTTAGCACTACGAAAAACTAAAAACAAAACTGAAGATAAGCTTCTAACGAAAACTTTGTTGTATTGTATTTTCTAATTTCATTTCTAATATTATCAAAGTAGTGCTAAAGTGTATCGTATTAAAGTTGAATAAGTGTTCTGTGTGATTAGACCCTAACTAATCTCATCATATCTTAATATATATATTTCTTGTGTGCGTGTGTATGTGACTGAACTCCTCCTAAACGACTGGACCAATTTTGATGAAATTTTTTGTGTGTGTTCGTGGAGATTCGAGAATGGTTTAGATTTACAGTTTGGTCTACTGGAAAATGTTTTTTCAATTAATTTCTTATTTATAAGGAGAAGTTGATTTTGGAATGTTTTACATTAGATCCGGCGGACGGCGCTATCATCGCATTCAATATTATTCTATTTCAATTTTAGTTTGTCCTGACAGATGGTGCTACGATTAATTTGAAAAATTTTTTGTTATTCAATTCATGTGCTGATTAAAATATTAAATGTAATTATTTTTTAAAGAGTTTTGAAGTGTGTATAAATAATTTTGTGAATTCAGATGTTTTTTTAATTAATTTTTATTTGTAAGGAGTTTTTGATTTTGGAATGTTTTACATCAGATTCGACGGATGGCGCTTACTCCGCCATTTGTTAACCGATTTTCAAAATTGTTCTTTTGGTATATAGGGTATCATCTCAATTTAGTATTATATTCACAAAAGTGGTGATCTGATGAAGGATCCATAAGTAATGAGGGAACTCCTCAATATTTATAGGAAAACATGTGGTGACTTCGGTTTCGTGAGAAGTATTCTAAGCATATGCTACCAACAAGTAAGATTTTGCACCGAGGTATACCTGGTATACCGTGGTTCGGAAGGTGCTGAGAGAACTCCTGATTCTTTATAGATACAAGTTTGGGAGTTTTGGCGTTGTATTAAGAACGGAAAGCATATGCTACTATGCAAATTACATTCATCATCATCATCACTACCATATTATACTATGGATCGTCCCAATATTATTATAAACCTGAAGAGTATGTTTGCTTGAACGCGCTAATCTCAGGAACTACAGGTCCGATTTAAAAACTTATTTAAGTGTTAGATAGCTCATTTATCGAGTAAGGCTATATCTCTATCTTAGCGTGATAATTCACGCTAAGACTAATTCGACCGAAGAAACTCAGGAAAATGTGGGGAAAACGGGGGAAATATTACAAAGGGTTTATCTCACGAACTACTAGAGCAATTTTTATGGCAATATTTGGCACAGATATAGAGTAGACCACGTGAAGGGAGTAGGGGCATAAGCTATTTTTTATGGGAAAATGTACGGTTTCCGTAAAATTCCTAATTTACGCGGGCGAAGCCGCGCGGGACATCTAGTAATATTATAAAGCGAAAGAGTTTGTTTATTTGAACGCTCTAATCTCAGGAACTGCTGGTCCAATTTGAACAATTATTTCAGTGTTAGACAGCCCATTTTATATATATTATCACGCTGAGACTAATAGGAGCTAAGAAATAGAGGAAAATGTGGAAAATCGGAGGAATGTATAACGTGAAGGATTATAACATAGGCTATTTTTTGTGGACCAATGGGCATTGTCCAAAAAAAATCACATGTACTTTTTATATTTTTGTCCGTTAAAATAGGGTATTTTAAGAATATAAATTAAATAATTTTGAAATTCATTGGCTAGTTTTTTCTCAATAAATTTTTAAAGTTTCGCTCTGACGTCATCATCGGCGGTCAATAATTGACCTCTGCAGTATGTTTTTTCCTTTCAATCTTATTTATAATGGCTGGTTCGTCAAATGCAAGTTCTCATTATGTGAAAGCTGATACGAGAAGCTTACCGAAAGTTCGAAACGTAATGTTGGTCGAATTTATTGCTAATTTAACGCCATTGAAGGTCAAACAAAGGTTAAACATATTTGTTCAAAAATATAAGTAACTTTTTCTTTTATGTACAGAAAAACGATCACTGACCTTATTCCTCGAAATGTTTTTGTAATGAGCAAAATTAAAAAAAAATGGACAATCCCCATTTGTCTGTGTAATTAGATATTTACGTGGGAGAAGCCGCGCGGAAAGTCTAGTAATAATATAAAAGTTCCCTATTTATTTATGGATCTAGCAAGCCAATTTTTATCGATTTACTTTATTTCATTCGATTTTCGCCATTTTGGCGCTGATTGCAGAAGTGCGAGGGAAAATAACTAATTGGGTAATGCGATCCATAAATAAATATGGAACGTTTGAATACATTTTTTTATTAGGGTGGAGTAGGTAAGGTTGTAAATAATAAAAATATATTATGTGCGACACTTTAACATTATATTTTATTAGTTACCGTTACACAGTTACAGTCTGTCAAGAAAGAGTAGACGCTGAAATAAATTTTCCAAACATAATCACGATCAAATGGTAGTTTTGCGCCTTGTATTTTCACAGAGAACGTTTGTACACTTCAAATAGTAACGGCAAGCGGTAGTAGCAATTTTCGGACGCCAACCAGTCCTTTCAATTTTTTTCAACCATAATTCCCGTCTTCCTTCGTCAGACGGAAACCTGTCAATTATTTTAAGAGCATAATATTATGTATTTGATAATAAAAATCGGTTATTGGAGATTTCAATACAATTATTATAGATATCGATAAGTTTTATCGACAGAAAACTCCAGCACTATTGAATTTTATTGTTTATCAAAAATCGGTAAAACGAAGGTTAAAATATGTGGTGAATATGGTATAATAAGATTAGTGCCACATTTTTAAGTGCCTATATTATCAATAAAAGTTTAATATCGTAGAAATGAGCTGTTAAAATCACTTACTTGTGAAATGTAACCCTACATCCCTTTTTGTACCGTGTTTTACATAACATACACCCTTTCATAGTTTAACTATGACCACCACTTATTTATAATATTACTTAATCGCGTAAAACCTTTTAAAATACTTTAAAAAACACGAAAACAATTCGAACGATTAAGCCATAGAGAATTAAAATACATACATGGTTACCAATGGTTACGTCAAATTTAGTTCTCTAACCTAATAATGGGAGCGCTGATTCCGCTTCAAATGGCACAAAAAAAAGTGGGTATCATAGATCCAGCGTACTTGTATAATGGAGATCAGTGGCTGTATATATGTTAGTCTTTTAATGGAAATAAAGTTCAATAATATATGGAACAAATATCTTTAGATAATGCAGAAAAAATGATTAAATATTGCTCATTAGACATTTTTTTCAGACAATGTCATCACTAATGCGTTTAACGGAGCAACTAAATATGTTCGATGCGAATTCTGACTGTGACACATTCGATGCCTCGTCCAGTTCGAGTTCCAAGGATACGTCCCCGACCGTTGACGTTCCAACATTGTCCTCCAGTGCTCACAATATCTTCCACAAGAGAACAGACTCAAACCGAAATACACTAGAAAGGTCCGATCTACAATTCTACAACGACTACTTCAATATCGAGGAACGGAATCGATTCAATTACTCGTTCCGTTCAGTTCGGTCGCCGGTCAGGAGCAAGAACGATAGTTTATCGTTCGATTCGAATAGAACGAGACGAGGGAGTCTGAAGCACGATTACAAGAACTCATCGTTGGAACAAGTGTCGTATAGATGCCTTATGGACAGCCTCAGCGGGGCAGAGAAGAAAAAGGTAAAGAATATTAGCAGAGTACCTACATTACAACGAAACACCTGGAATTTTTTCCTGCGTCTAAGTTTGCAAAAATGTCCAAAAGATAATGATCCATTACGTAATAATATTCAAAATGTACGGCTCTCGCGGGATAAACGAATTTTGCCGTAACGAAGTTACGAGCGTCATTGTAAGTTAACAATATCTCCAAATTTATACAAATTATTTTAGGTTATAAAGTGCAAATTACATTGACTTCCAGCCTTAATATTTAGTGTTAAATCTTTATAAGTAATGTAATTGCGAATTATCAAACATATTTTAATACAGTTTTCGGCAAGTAAAGTATATTCAAGAGAAAGTTTTATCCATATTCTATTCTCTGTAGTCTAGAATAATCTATATCATTAATTTAGTGAAAAATAATGGTCTATAATTTTGTTATATTTTATTACTATTTACTAATATGGTTTCTACGAAAGCTAGCGACTGTCTATTATAAGTTATAATAAAGCCATAAAAATTCCAACATAATAAATATTAAAAAATATATATTATTGTCTGTTGTGAGGACTCGGTTGTAAATATATTTATAAATAATAATTAATAAGCTATGCGAAACGTTTATTGTGTGTGTCTGTGTGTGTAAAGTAAAGTGAATATCTGCTTGCGAATGTGATGACTTGATAAGCTATTATTATTAAGTAGAGCTGTGCCATTGTCATAAGAAACTATAAAATAGTGAAAAAAAAACAAAAAAGGAAAAATTATTGCAATATTTAAGCAAAGTATTTTATAATATTGTGTAATGAAAAATGCAGGCAAATGAAAACAAATGCGAATCATTAAAAAAAGTTATTGTAATTGATTGTTTTGGCAAGGGCGATTTTATTAATTAAGGATGTAGTCTCATAAATTGACTATTAAAAATGTTAACGCTATCATGGTTTAAGTTGAGACTTTAGAACAAAATTATTTTCTAAGTGTGCTCTGCGGAGCGCTGGGGCTCAGCTAATGCCTTGTATACATAATACGCTAGCGATACATAAATTGTTTTTAGAAATGTCAGACACTAGAATGGAGGCAATTAATTCAATGATAAAATCTTATTTATTTTATGGCAACGTTATTTTATCTTTTTTTTATGAAATATGGGGGCAAACGAGCAAACGGGTCACCTGATGGAAAGCAACTTCCATCGCCCATGGACACTCGCAGCATCAGAAAAGCTGCAGGTGCGTTGCCGGCCTTTTAAGAGGGCATAGGGTAATAGGGGAGGGTAGGGAAGGGAATAGGAGAGGGTAGGGAAGGAAATAGGGGAGGGTAGGGAAGGGAAAAGGGTAGGCGATTGGGATCTGATTTGTTATTAAAAACAATTTGAACTAAAATCATTAAAACTTAAAATTATAAGTTTGATGAAATATTCTCTGTGCATTTGCAATCTTTTCTATTTTATTATTTCCATCACAAACATATAAAAATATAAACATTCTCTTCATATATATTATTCTATTTAACCTGACATTGTATTATTATTTTCTTTTACCATTTAATACATAAATGATGAAAGTAAAATAAAATAAATGATTTCAAGGGCTCCGATAAGAAAACCGACACTATACCCAACGCTGTCGATGAGGCCATGAAGAAGAGCAACTTGATCCAGCTGAAGAGCTTTGGAGAAGATTTAGAGTCATGCTGCAATTCCTGTCTTGATGCAGCCATCCATCTGTCATCTCTGAGCAGAGGTAAATTCTATAGAATTTATAAGTTTAAGATCCTAGCGCCATCTTGGTTGGATCGCAATATAAAGAGCCACCTTGATGAACACATCAAGGCAACAGCGTTGTCTCGTCACAACGGAATGACGTAGTATACGCCATTTGCCCTTATCTTCGTTAAGTCGTTTCTTCAGCGATGGCGCACAAAACATATTATACAAATCACGTTTGTGCTGAAAGTAACCACATCACGGTGCGTAATATTACGAGTCGCGCCGCGCTAGCTTGAGCCACGCGCCGTCGAGCGGCGCGTGAGTTGCGCCGCGCCAGCTTGAGCCACGCGCCGTCGAGCGGCGCGTGATATTACGCGCCGTGAGGACGGGTAGCGCGGACTCGCCTGTTGGCTCGTGTACAAATCGGCTCGGCGCGGCGCGGCTTGTGATATTACGCGCCGTGAGAAGTCAGCAACAGTAATGAGACACGAGTGCTAGTCTCGAGCGCTAAAATGTAACATATTTCGCTTACGGCGTGACTTTTTAATGTGTATAGCGTTATTTCTGATGTGACTGTAGTCTATCATATTTTCAGCGAAAACCGACGACGAGATAGACGGCCTGCGCGCGTTGATACACGCGTTTGAAAAGACGAGCGAGCGTCTAGTACGCTGGGAGCGAGTGTCGCACGCGTCGTTCAGACTGTGCTGCGAGCTGCCCAAGTGTTCCAGAGACCACGCCGCATTACAGACGAGACGGGACGCGTGCTTCTCGCAGGCTGTGAGTACAATAAGCGGGGTAAGGGGCAACTAAGACGAGCGAGCAACAAAGCGCTAATGGTTAACAATTTTTTTAACTTTCTCACCATTTACAAACTGATTATCAACATTGGACTTGATCGCTCCGACTTGGATTATACCCGGACACTTTTCAAAATCCCAGCCGGACCGTCCCCGGACGCCTTCCAAACTGGGACCAATTCGGAGAAATCCGGAATGGAAGCCCTTTGTATGTAGATAGGGTTTCTTACATTTTATGGCGCTAAAGTTGGACCTTTGTATGTTTAATCTCTATCGCTTTTATCCTGTCGTTTGTGGCGCCCAATGTACGAACTCCATCGAAATTGGACTAAAATGACATTAAGTTTCTTAAAAAATAACCCATACATATTTCAGCTGGCCACAGTAACATCGGGCCTACTATGCTGGTTCTGCTCAACTCCCTGCGACATAGTGGTGAAGGTGTTGACATCAGACCTGGGTCCACTGTGTCAGTTCGAGGGTCTACTCAGTCTGTATGCTGCTGAGAAAGCCATGTGGGGCGATATGGTGGTGGCTATAGAGGATCTACAGACGGTGGTGTTTACGCTCACCAAGGTTGGCCACAGGTAACTTTGAATGTTTTTTTATTATTTTTAACCCGCAATAAATATTTTTATCTTCCATAACCCTGGTTATAAGATTGTTATGTTTCTGTGTCTTTGGTATCGTAGAGTCCCAAATGAGCCGATTTAAGTATATTTCTGTAATATAAGTAGACACCGTCAAGTGTTATCAATAGCTATTTTTACAACCAGAACCCTTGACAGCAATCGCATACATATATAGATGTATGCGCAGATATTCGCAAATGTTGCAAGATAGATCCACGCGGAAGGAGGCGCACACAAAGCTAGTCATATAACATTAATACGTCCGTTCTTTCCTAGTTTCTAATCAATATTAAAATTGCTGTATAAATTGTGGATTAATTTTAATTGTTATTTTAGCAATATGTCGATACCACAAGTGAGCGGTACGAGAGGATCTCTGAATGTGCAAATTCCAGTTTCGGATTCGTTGTACGGAAAATTCACAGATAAAAAGGTTACCATTTTTTTGCTACTGCTACGAAACTTAGCTCAGTTACAAAGTAATCGACTGTTAAGTGTCTGTTCATGAGACGTGACTACTATTATTTATTATTATCTTTTTTGATTTATAGTATAGTTGAATAATATTGTATATTATATACAATATTATTATAAAATAATATAATAAGAATAATATATATATTGTATATTTAAAGGAAATTTTAGATTTTAATCACTACTTTAAGTATGCCATAGCTTCTTAATATCAAGTAACTCTAAATGTGCGCGTCCACCGATTCGGAATCGGAGCGTACGGAGCGGGCGGCTTTTTATTGGTTTCTATGGTACTGCGGAACGTCATTTCTGCGCCTGACAAATTATAAACGATTTTTTATTTTTCATCTTTACATTTTTCAGCAACTAAGTTTTACAATAACGGCGGTATTCTTCAACATCGGTATCAATGAGAAGGCAACTCTCGCAGAGGCGCTTGGCGAAACAACACCACAGTTTCATTCCAACAACGATAACTTAGATCGACTCAACAAATACTACCACAAATACAATAAGGTGTTTCCGACTGACCATTCGGCACCTAATAGAGGTAGGCCTTAATAGTCTTAACACAGTTTTCAAGGAACTTATAGGATAACTAACACTGTACAAGCTAGATTGTTTAAATATTATACCACAGATTACTAAATACTAAATAATAAATTTAATCTGAGATTAAAGGAGCTATTACTAAAATACTAAATATGTCTGTTATGACATCTCATTGCCAACTTTTATTATCTTTTTATCTATTATTTCCTTACAGCGTCCTCAAGAACGAAACCGCTAGAAGACGTTATGGAACAACTACGTATAGTTGTCCATAAAAAAGTACCAAAGAACGTAGAAGTATTACATTTGGGAGCGCTGGCTACTAGACTTATGAATGGTAAATATTTTCAAATCTTATATTTTTACAGCAAAAAAAAAAAAACAATCATTTGAGTAGTCAATTATAGTTTTTAACTATCGATCATCTTATATGAAAGTCAAAAACCAGAGACAGAACTGCAGCATATAAAAATTGAAAACTAATAAAATATCTTAGAATATCGTTATCACAATAACCATTTTTTACCTTGTGTAATTCGTTTCTTATTATTTTTCATTTTGACATCAAGTACTGAACTTCACTAACCAGCTAACAATAAAGATTATGTTAAAGCGTGACTAAGGGCCTGTTTCACCACTTTCTGATAAAGTGCCTAATAGGCTATTCACAACTTTTTTGACAGATTCTCCATACTTTATCTGTCAAGTTAATTGGTGGATAGCCTTATCAGGAAGTTTTATGTGTCTCATTCTTAAATTTAATTACAGGAATAAGGTTTACGTCGTGCAAGAGTGCCAAAGACAGGACGGGTATGTCAGTTACTCTAGAACAGTGTTCGATACTGGCCTCAGAATATCATTTAGCTGAACACGAGATGAAGAAAGCGTTGAATATTATGAGGAGGTAAGTAGGCTGTAAAACACAATTGTTAAAATAACAAATTATGTTTAAAATACTATAATTAGTATTGACTCTGAAATAATGGTGTATTTCTATGAAGTGGTCCCAAGATATGAGCTGACGGATCATGTTATTGCTTTGTCCTTTGGCGTCTGAACCACAGGGGGCTTATATGTGAATTCGCGGCTTCTTCTAAGTGTCTACACACTAGGCCGAAGTTATGCGGTAAATTCCGCATGATTACGTCCCAATAGGCTTGATGACTATTTTTTTTCTTATTGGTAATTGAAAGAACCTTAAAAAATAGAAACATCGCTGAAAGAATGACTCTGATAGCTTAAAAATTCACCAAGATATGACAATTCAAACATCTCATAAAATAAACCTGCCCGAAACGCTCCTACAAAATGCTACGAAAGACTGACGTCACTCTTTCGTAGTTTGTACGCATCGGGAGAGAACTTTGTTCGATAGGTATATTAAATATTGCGTTTATGAAAGTGGTTTCATAACAAAAGTTACTTTTAATTGCATAAGTTATCAATTGGTATACAAATATTAAGAAATTTAATTGAAAAAAAAAATTGACTTGATTATCTAACTTTGAAGGCGCATAACAAAAAAAATAAAAATGCTATCGAGCTGAAATTTTGGGAATACTTATTGTTCACCGTGATTTCTTTATTTTATTAACAAAATTCGCTAATCTTTGACCTTGTCATCATCCCTATTTCATACGCATACGCGTATGAAATTGCATAGCATAACGAAGTCCAGTTCCGATATCATCTTGAGGGTAAGGCCAAATTAGCCTTGGAGAAGCTTGGCGTTCTTAACAGAGCGAGACAGTACTTCAGTCCGGACCAACGCCTACAACTCTACAAGGCTCAGGTTCGGCCTCATATGGAATATTGTTCTCATCTCTGGGCAGGGGCGCCAAAATACCAACTGCTCCCTCTGGATCGTATCCAACGAAGGGCTGCTCGAATTATTGACTGCCATAGTGTTTCAAACAGCTTGGACCCCCTGGAATTACGCCGAGATGTAGCTTCACTCTGCATCCTTTATCGGTTGTATCACGGGGAGTGCTCTGAGGAATTGTTCGGAATCATACCACCTGCAACTTTTCGCCATCGTCCCACGCGAAAAACATACCATCCTCATTACCTTGATGAGTGGCAGTCTTCCACAGTGCGTTTTTCGCGTAACTTTCTGCCGCGCACTGTAAAACTCTGGAATGAACTGTCACCAGCAGTATTTCCGGACCGATACGACCTGCAAACCTTCAAGAAAAGAGCGTATTCCCTCTTAAAAGGCCGGCAACGCACCTGCAGCTCTTCTGATGTTGCGAGTGTCCATGGGCGACGGTAGTTGCTTACCATCAGGTGACCCGTTTGCTCGTTTGCCCCCTTATTTAATAAAAAAAAAAAATACAAATACGGACGGAACGCGACGGAATAGTGTGTCATCGGTAATTCAAAATACATTGCAGGCGGAATCATGCGGAATTTACGCCGCGTAACTTCGGCCTAGTGTGTTTAGACACTGTCTGTCCAGATGAGGCGTTTTACGCGCGAAGTGTATACGCGCGTTTCAATTTCTATAGGCTGGTTTTATAGTTAAGCGTTTCGGCAGCGCCGTTGGAGCGCGCGCGTTCTAAGATGTAACGAACATACGGGCGAACGGCGCTGCTCAAGCGCGCGACTTAGAAACGCAACTACTACCCCCATACATCTTCGAACGCGCGGCGCTCCAACGGCGCTGCCGAAACGCTTAACTATAAAACCAGCCATAGCGTCCAGATAACGCGTTTTACGCGCGTTTTTACGCTACACTAGACTCGGAAGTTATCACGCTCCAATCAAATACGTTCATTCGCCACGGTCTCGCGCGTAGTACTGCTGCAATGGCACCCAAGTATCTCGCGTCGCTCGCACGTTTTATGAGCGAGTCTAGACTCTAAAGTCCCGCTCATTGCAAGCGTTTTACGCGCGAGTAAGAAAACGCGCGTAGGCATCTGGACGCGATATATGTAGCTCTAGTATCTTGGGTACGCGCGTAAAACAGGCGAGTCGCTCGCTCGTGCGTAAAACGCCTCATCTAGACAGGCTCTAACTTGGTCCCATTTTCATGACAAGATTTTAAATTATCATCACTTAAACATACTATTATTTTTTAAAAGAATCTGTAAATGTTTGGATTAGTTCGAATCTATAGTTCGGTCGAAAAACAGGTGGAAAAACATCCATCGCCCATCGCTACTTGTCATACTCGTGCATTTAAAATTTAAATATAGATTGTAGTCCCTTCGCGTACATGTGGAAGAAATATAGCATTTATGTGGTAGTGAAAGAGACAATAGCGATCATGGGTCTAAAGGTGACTTTCCGATCTTTGAAATCTTCAGCCTAGTTCATAAAGTGGCATTTTATTTAAATTTTTGTCCATCGCGAGCGCTTGCGGTGAAGAATTCACCACCGCCGGTCACCTTAAAACCAATTTTTTGCAACACACTTAAATCAAATACTCTAAATATTACAGCGAGGGTTGTCGCAGAGAAAACACATTCAAAAACATCAACGTACGAAAATACGCGTTTACAAAGAAGCAAGTGATGGCGCTGCCACTCGACTACAGACCACCTGCTGGCACGTACGGATCGTCACAGACCTAAGACTAGTACACTGCCTTGTAAAAACTGTACTTAAAGAAAGCCATGTTTTTGGGAAAATAAGTGAAATGGTAATACTGGTAATATAATGTATGTTTCAAACTTACAAGATGTTAAGTTTTTAAAGGTAAATGAAATGTTCACATCACATTATATACTGTGATCTACGAATAATATAGTTTTTATTATTCTTAGACTGTGATTTAAAAAAAATGTGGTAAGTGGTCCATGCATTGGATTGTTATTGTAAGACGCCACGTTCATTGCGTTTTCGCAGTGTCAACGTTTTAGGGCCAATCTACACGTACCACAACCACACCACATCGCAACGACAAAATGTCGTCGAGCAGTGGTTACGCGTGAATGGTGTCGCTGCAGTTTTTTGTAGTTGCGTTGTGGTACCGACAAAATGCCGACAAAATGTCGCCAGTGGTTGCGATGTGGTTACGTACAAAAGTCAATGAAACTGAAGGTGGGGGGGGGGGGGGGGGGGGGGGGCAAAAGCGCGGACTGTCATTGCATCGATGCAACGTTGTGGTGGTCGGCCGTTGTTGCGATGTGGTTGGTATCAACGACGACTGCAAAATGTGGTAAGTGTGAATGGTCCAGTTCATTTACAATACGAAATATACGCCCGACTACGTGGTGTGGTTGTGGTAACGTGTGAATTGGCCCTTACACGAATTTTTATGATTACCACATTGTTTCGGATTCCGCTGTTCGTGTTAGGCATGGGAGAGGCTAATTATACTACATAATGACTGGATAATTCTGTATATCTAAATATTTACTGCATCGGAAGCAAAAAAGTGGGAGTGTCTTTGCGCTGTCACTGTCAATTTGCCGCGTCGTCGCAACGCACAATGTGTTAAGGTGAGACCGCACTACGCGACACTACGTAGCACGTTCCATGGCACTGCCGTTTTGTGTTGTGTAGCGCCGCTGCCATGAAGTGCAGCTTAGCTTATACGATTTCATACGAAAAATAATTAAAGTGAAAAGTCGCGTCGCCTTAAAGGTGAAACTGCATTAGTGCAATACGAAAGGACGTGAGTCGTGACACTTTACTTTCGTAAAACTGATGTTTTTAAAACTTCAGATTCAAGTTTGTAAAACGTCAGTTCTAATGCTAAGTAGGTACGGTTTCTCGATAGTTATTAACTCTAAATTGAGTAAAAATTAACGTGTGGACCGCAAAATTCACAGCTCGAAGGCTCGCATTGAGCCGGCTCGATGGAATTAAATAAACCTAATTTCCTTAAAACTTACTCGACGCGAGTGTTAAGCGTGTGAGTTTTGCGGTCCACACGATATTTTTACTCTATTTGGAGTAAAACTATCGAGTAATGCTGAATATGTGGACGAAAGCCCAAGCCGAGGGTTTTACTCGACGTGATTGGTCGATCGAGTAAAACCGTGTTTGAGTACTTAGTATATGGAAGTGAAGTATCGCGTCGTATCACACTAGTGCGGTTTGCCTTTATTCCGTTTCGATGACATAAGCCGGCCCCTAGACGATCAATTGTATTATGCAATATCACGCTTCAATTTTATTGAACAGTTTATTTGACAATTAGATTGAAGGGGCACAAATCACAATGTTCAATATCAACCCTAGATGGCCAATAATATTACGCAATACATGAAGTAAATATTGCGCAGTAAAATTGATCGTCTAGGGGCCCGCAACGAAACTGAGTGATGTGGCCTCGTTAATAAATGCTCTCGATAAAAGTAGAGCTCGTTCGTTTTATAATTGAATGGATTTGAATACTACTTAAGATTTCTAGTCTAGAAATAGATCTATTAGTCGTTAAAATCACAATGTTAGTTGTATGTTAGTGTTTATCACGTTATAGTACGTTGTCGGTTATATGATAGAACAACGATTTTGTGAGTCACTGTTAATGTTCTTTTATGTTCTTTTTTTAGTTTGAAGTATAAATGCTATAGTTGGGAGTAGTTCACCGTTTATAGAGCATTTTTTGAAGTGGCACTTTTTATAACGTGATTTGTATCATGGTTGTTATTAAAATTTGGTAGCATATTATGGTATCAGTTCAGAATTTAAAATAGAATGAATAAAATAGTTGATGTATTGATACTTAGCAAGTTAAAGGCTAGTTTTAAATAAAAGCACTGCTTTTTTGTTATATTTTAAGTACAATTTTCGTAAGTAATAATTTTTTAACATCACATACGGTCACAATTTATTACAGTGCAGTATGATATTTGTGTTAGGAATGAATTCTTAAATAATTTATATTTTTACAAAATGTTTGTCATATAGTGCCAACAATGCCTGCTTTACCTTATACATATACAATTTTGCTCTTAATGCGTTTCTTTTACTGGGTTCGACTATTTGTATACAATTCTAATTTTTTTTTATTAGAACTCAACCAATATCTTATAAGCATTAAACCAATGTAAGTACTATTTTTGAGAAAGTACTACCTATTTTTACCTTGTCATCAAATTCGACTGAATTTGTCGCTTCTTTATATCTGATATCTGTCATCTAACTTTTCCAATGTAAGTATCAGGCAAAGTCGGTAACATCATGTTTATAAATTCTGAGTTATTACTTTTATTAGTATTTTACTAACGTATTTTATAATAGTGTATATGATACACTTACATTCCATGAAATCCTTTGAAACTCGGGTTTTAAAGATTTGCACAAAGATAATTTTGAATTATTTTCATCATAAACATGTGCCAATATAAAATATAAAGAAAAGTTTCTCTATTCAAATGTACTAAATTTATGTTAAAGATAAAATAAAAGTTGCACTTATTTATAAGCTAGCTATTTTTTTAGTAAATAAAATACTTTTTAGTAATCAGAACTTAAGTTTCTGAATGTGCGCCTATAAAGCTTATTTTGTGTTTTTTTCTAAACGTTAAAAAGTACCTATTCTCGTGTTGCCAAAAATAATTTATTTTTACTACTTGATGACCTATTTCAACCTTCTACTATACTTAATTAGATAATTAGGTATTTCAGTTTTTACAATATACCTATAGTTTTACAATTTACATACGGTACAATATTATCAATAGGCTACTTGATCATATTTGTACATAAATAATAAGTATAAGCTTAAAAAGATATATAAAATATATTTTCTTGAATAATTCAAATAAAACATCAGTTTTATATATTATCATAATTTATTCTCCAAAAGTTTTTAACATTACAAATGAATTCTCATTACTTATTTAATTCGTTTCGATTTTTTTGACACTTTTAGACTTGTACGTTTAGCACGTAAAATTTTTCAATAAAGAAAGTATAAAATACAAAAAATATGACGGACAGTGTTTTCGGCGCCATTTAAAACGCATATTTTTCAATCAACATTTTTATGGGTTTCTACTGTTTAAAATATTAAAATATTAGTTTTTTTTGGTGAAAATGAATGATTAAGAAGCGATTAGCATGAAGAAAAAAGTAGGTCAAGTAGCCTATTATTATTATTACTGTATTATGTCTAAATTTCTACTATTGAAGTTTATGGACAACTATGTTCATGTATGTAATTATTTACTAACCCCCTGTACTTGTATAAAAATAACACTGTATACAGACGTTTTAGTTACACAAAAAGTTTTATTCGTAAAATCGAATACTTTTTATATTATTTTTTTAATGGAACGTAGACCAAATTCTTCCATCGTAGATGCCAACTATATAATATTTTGTAAGTAGTACTGTATTTGACGATGTAAAGTAGTCTATACCTAGGATGGAAATAGTATTATTAGTTTATACTCGAAAGCTATCCAAGATAAAAAGCTTTACGATTAACGGCGCATTGTCATTGTAACAGACAAAGAAAAAGATTTTCTATGAATTGTGACCTTTGAGTAGCGTTTGAGAACTAACCCGTCAAAGTTTTGCGATTAACGGCGCATTTAGAGAGATTTAATGATTACTTAACTATAAGGGTAAATTCAGACCGGAACGCGACGCGAAGATGCATTTCTAAATTTGTATGGATTTGACAGATTTCAATTGCGTGAGACGTCACGCCAATCTGTCAATTTAATACAAATTTAGAAATGCATCTACGCGCGCGTATCTATGCGTGATCGCGTTGCGGTCTGAATTGACCCTTAGTGTCTAAACACACGATGCCGCAGATACGCGGCCGAAGTTCGTCAGATTACGCCTGCGATGTATTTTAAATTACCGATGACACACCATGTCGAAATTACGTCGCGTTATAGCGTACGGTCGAACTTCGGTCGAGCGTAAGTTCGGCAGCGATTCGGCGGTAATGTTTTTTTTCGGCGTCAATTCGGCGGCTTTCGAGACACTGAATACTCGGACAAAGTTACGCAACTGAATTTCTGGCGCGTAATTTCGGCTCTTATCGTGTTTCATATCAGCCGAATACGTCGGAACGTAATATCGGCCACGGAACTTCAGCCGCGTATCGGAACGGAACTTCAGTCTCGAAATCAGCGGGCAGCGGGGCGGGAGCGGCGGCGGCGCGTGATAATGTCTATACATCCATATAAATCTATATTTATATGGATAAGCCGTCTAGTAGGTACGCGCCGCGCCGTAAATCACTGTCTGATGTCTCGTGCCGCCGCCGCTCCCGCCCCGCTGCCCGCTGATTTCGAGACTGAAGCTTCATAAATGACCGATTGGAAAGGTACTTACGGAGTTTATGTCAAAATCTTTATTAAATTAAACACACTGCCGTACTCAGAGTGGAACATTAATTACTTAAATGTAATTAATTCAAAATTTTGACATAAGCCCCATACATTATCTGTCAAACTCTTCATTAAATTGAAGGTTAATCATATAAATGTCTCTGAGTACGGCGGACAGAGTACGTCAGTTAATGTCTTGGCTTTTGTATGGTATGTATAATGTATATGAAATATGAATTATTGTATTCTCTTGTATGGTTGTAATATAAATATGTATACTTGTTATAATTTATAATATAAATGGGTGTCAAAAAATTTGTAAATGGGTCGTTTAGATACGTCGTGTAAATTAAGCACATTAAAAAGTGCAGGGTAGTGAAGTTTTTAAAGTTACAAAGTTGAAAATTCAACTGATTGAAAATACTATGTATAATAAAGAAGAATGTGATTTTACCTATTTAATGTTATGTTAAAATTCAAGTCAAACGTAATAAGAGGCTCGATTTGTACAATTTGAAATATGTAATAAAAATCCAAAAAGGGAATATAATTATATAAATGTCAGAGCAGAGGGCGCTACTGGCTATACTGCACAATGCACATACAGTAAATAATCCAACATGTTGCACACGTCATATCTTTGCAATATGTATAATATTATATTGCAATTGATGAAATATAATTGCAAACATGGGAGTACATGTTGCCCCCCCCTGGCACCAGAACCTGGGTAATTTCCCCCCCCCCCCTGGCCCAGAACCTGGGTACGCCCATGATTGCAAAGATATGACGTGTGCAATATACAAACACTTTCCAAAATAATTTAAACACAAGCTAATGAATATAGGGAACAGCTGAAAAAATATTACTTACATACGATCGCAAAACTTTTTGTTTACTGTCTATGCTCTAGCGTCAAATATTATAATATCATAGTCAAGTAAATCGCGCCCAATGCCAATTTAGCCATGATATTAAATATTATTTTATAATAATGTATACAATAGCCAAGTAATATATTTATTATTGGGCGCTTATATCTTTAAATAGTTGTTATATAGGATGAAATTCCTCGTTCATATGCGCCCAAATACTTAAGCGATTTTCGAGTACGAGTAGTTAAAACTTAGGTTAAGGTTATGCGACCACGATCAAAATGGCTCTCGGGACGAAAATTGTCGACAGTCATTAGTAAGTTGGTTTTCGGAGTATGTAAGTTTGTAGTCTTCCTTCATATTTGTCATATTATTTTTAAGCGTACAATAATAACGCTTATTTTATCAATGCACCATCGAGGAAATTGGTTCCTAGGCAGTTGACAGGCCAACCTTATTTGGTCGGATCATGTCAATTTAATGTTAATTGTGATCTGTCGGCTGGGTTTGACTTAACGCGACCAAACTACGTAGGTCCCCCATCTGCTTAGGAATCAACTTCTATAGTACAGTCGCGGCCACATGTGGTGTACCATTTTGAACGTTATTGCAAGGTGTCAAAGTCGAAAAGTGATACAACGTTTTCATATAATATGGATCGATTTATATGCGTCCGCGCGAACGAGCGGTTCGGCCGCTACACCGCGAGATCACAAGCAATTGTATGTAACTATTTATTTAAGTAACGGCGCGGTCGCGCCCCTACTTTGATGGAACCTTCAGATCACGATTGCTTGTGATCTGGAGGTTCCATATTATTTTATTATGATATTTTAATTTGTGTAGATTTCTATCTTTTTAACCTGTAAGTTAATTTATATTATAAGTAATATAAAAAAGTTATAAATCTCCTTACTTTGCAAAATATGTTTTGTTACTTCATTGTTATCCACATAAATTGTGATTTTTCTTCGAATGTTTTTAACAAAACGCTGCAATTTTTTTTGTATCGACAAAATGACAAAAATTCGTATAATTTGAGTGCCTCGAATATTGTGTTTAAGATTCATTATTCAAATAAGTAAATGAGTGATGCTGATATGACCTGCAAGGATGATTTTGCGCGTGACCAAAATCAGCACAAATCCCGCCATCTTATGAATTGTGTTAGGGCGAGAGCCGAGACCGCACTAAAACGACAACGCGACTCTTCACGTTTCATAAAACTGTGTGCCGAGTGCGAGTTTTTTGTTTGACATTCGATCGTGAACGCGTTTGGCGTTTACTAAGATTTTTTATGGCAGCTGGGCTCACTCCCGTGAGCATCGCTAGGTGGCGCTGTACAAATCCCTTACAAAATCCTAGTAAACGCCAAACGCACCAAACGCGTTCACGATCGAATGTGAAACAAAAACTCACACTCGGGCCTCAGATGTTTCTAAAATGTCATGATTCACGTTTATAAAACGTCAGTTCTATGAAACATGAAGTGTCGCGTCGCGTTGCTGCTGGCTGCTGCGTAGTGCGGTCTCACCTTAATTTCAGAAACAGCCGTTATTACCTACTGGTAATTTAAATAGCATTTTATGGCAGAACTTAATCACTAAAACTATTTTTCGTTTACCTTTTTATGGCATAATAACGTATTTCCATGATAATTTACGGACAAAAACATCCTTGCAGGTCTGTACGATGAGATATTATGTAGTGACAGTTGGGGTAAGAATGTGCCAAGATGGTCAGTGCCATACAGTGGTAGTTTTTTTCTTCAGGCTCGATTTATTTGTGTCCGCCAGAACGCGCGATTTGGCGGCTAAACCGTAAGATCACAAGCAATAATTATTGCAAATGACAGTGCGACCGCATCGTTACATACGATTGCTTCGTGCTTGTGATCTCGCAGAGGATCTGGCGCTCTTCACTATATAAATGTAGCTACAAAACAGAGTGATAATACTTTACAGTTCTATAATATCTAATAATATCTATGGACGCTTCACACCACGTCAGTCTGGCCCCGTGGTAAGTACCTGATGGACTTGTGTTACAGGTACCAGACAACGGAAATATATTTAATACTTTTTATATACTATATATATATTTAAGATTTTTATTATATGATACACATATTTAATACACATCCATGACCCAGGAACTTTGAAAACTTTTTGTTCCGTCGGCGGGATTCGAACCCGCGACCTCCGGCTTGAGCTACCAACGCGCTCATTACTGAGCCACAGAGGTCGTCAAAGTTCTGTGTCCCTAACATTGAGTTCACTGTGAAAGTAGCAGCGCTGAAATAGCAGCTTTTTTAATTTTTTAAATTTGCTAATTCATGATGATGGAGGGTTTCTCATCGAAACATAATCATCATCAATCATACTTAAAGGTAATTCTTTCAGCGCTGCTGCCTTTAGGCTCAACTTACACTGGGACAGCATCTCTATTGCTCTATTATTTAAGTACAAACTTATTTTATGAATATATGGAAGCGTTGAAGAGCGAATGCGTGCGTTGACTGAATTTGAAATTTGTAGGTAAAAAATATGACGCGTCGCGACGCTTCGATTCTGCCCCAGTGTGAGTTGAGCCTTATAACAGTGAACTCTAGAATATTATATTGGACTAAAGTATCTAATATTTTGTTTTGTTACAACTGGTATTATATTATCTATTAGCAAAAGAAATTCAATTTTTTTGTTTTACAACGCAGAAACTGTGTTGCTCATGGACTCATGTTGGCCGTTCTTGCCCCCACTTTAATTACACTCGAATGTTTTTTTCGTGATTAGGCTGTGAATATTGTGTAAACGGCGATCGTTATATTAAATTATTATGTTGCTTTTCCTTACCATTGTTTTACTTATTTAATATCCTGCTTTAAATTTATTGGCCCTAAAATTCGCATCCAGAGCAAAAGATCTTGGTCCTACGGAACTTTAGCAAAGTATATGGTAACATCAGCGTGCATAGGGTCATCACAAATTCTTTATAATTTCTTATACGACATTTACACTCAGCCCTGTTGGACAGGGAAGTGGGGAGGGAAGTGGGCAGCGTGAATATGTAAATAGGTGACTCGCGCTGCCACTGCTCATGCCGCTGCCATTGCCCGGCGCTCCCTCGAGTGTCGGTTTTTCGGGTGGAAGTCAAATGGGACGTTTACACTCAGCCCTTGCCACTGCCCCTGCCGCTGTCGGAAATATTGCCTCAAATACTTCTACGGCATTATAGAGGCGAGTGGGTGGTCACACTCAGCCCTCATACTCTTTTACGTAACGACTCGCAACGATAGCGGATATCGAAACTGTTGCGGCGACAGCATTATGTCTGCTGAGTATATATATAACTATATGCATATTTTAAAAAGAAATCAAAACAGATCGAATCGAAGACGCCGTCGTCGTAGTAAAAGGAAATTGTGGATGAGGGAAATTCATAGAAATAGAACACCGTAACTACCTATTACTACAAATTCTACATGTTAAGATCATTATTTTAAATTGGCGCATGGACCAGTCACAAAAAATTAAATTAAAAATTAACTATGCTTCATTTCTAAAAAAGACGGCACTGGCGGCAAGTGCGCGAGAGAGCTGAATGTGAACACTCACTCGCGCTCGCGCTGCCCGTCCTTTGACTTCCGCCCGAAAAACCGACACTCGAGGGAGCGCCGGGCAATGGCAGCGGCATGAGCAGTGGCAGCGCGAGTCACCTATTTACACACTCACGCTGCCCACTTCCCTCCCCACTTCCCTGTCCAACAGGGCTGAGTGAAATACGACATTTACACTCAGCCCTGTTGGACAGGGAAGTGGGGAGGGAAGTGGGCAGCGTGAATACGACTCGCGCTGCCACTGCTCATGCCGCTGCCATTGCCCGGCGCTCCCTCGAGTGTCGGTTTTTCGGGCGGAAGTCAAATGGGACGTTTACACTCAGCCCTTGCCACTGCTCCTGCCGCTGTCGGAAATATTGCCTTAAATACTTCTGCGGCATTATAGAGGCGAGTGGGTGGTCACACTCAGCCCTCATACTCTTTTACGTAACGACTCGCAACGATGGCGGATATCGAAACTGTTGCGACGACAGCATTATGTCTGGCGTCTGCTGAGTATATAATATAACTGTATGCATATTTTAAAAAGAAATCAAAACAGGGGCCTTACTCCCGAAACTGATATCGATTTCGATTTTCGATTTCAACAGTTTTTGACACTTTAGACATGCTTTAGACTCAATGAGTTTCTAAAATACTAGAGTAGCAGTTACGTTAGTAACATAGAATATCATTGCTTTAGACATCTAAAATAGCGCACGATCGTGCTGCGGATCGATTTGAAACTAATCAACCTCAATGGATTTTGCTATTCCTGACGTCGGTTTTCTGTGAGAACGTGGTATTTTTCGTGGTATTTGGCTGGTCGAGCCGGCCCATTCGTGCCGAAGCATGGCTCCCCCACGTATATTAAGTAAGGTGCGTTGGACGGACCATTATTTTCCAAATAAAAACTAACTTTTGATGTCGGCATGCAGGGATACAAATTTTACAAATACTAGAATATGTATACTTATGACAATGTTAAGTGTAACTACAAAGTCTACAAAAGAGAATTTACATATTTGTTTAATGTCAAGATGTTTCTTAACGAAAATAACCATTTTAAACCCACTAAAGTAGAAAATGGGCACATCTATCTAAAGTTTCTAAAGAAATGTATTTTTATGGTATGACGAATAAACACAAACATTACATAATCTATACATATCTATACATATAAATAAAATTGGAGTGTATGTTTGTAATTTTAAAATAACCGTTTTTTACTAGGTACATGCATATGAATATTTATACGGTACTTACACCAAAATAATAGTTTTTAGAATTTTTGTCTGTCTGTATGTCTGTCTGTTTGTTCCGGCTAATCTCCGAAATAGCTGGAGCGATTTTGACGGGACTTTTATTGGCAGATAGCTGATGTAATAAGGAGTAACTTAGGCTACTTTTTAACCGACTTCCAAAAAGGAGGAGGTTATATTTTACTTTTTTCATATTTGTTAGCGGACTATCCATCTTTGTTATTATACTATGTTGACGCGGACGAAGTCGCGGGCAACAGCTAGTATGTCATATTTTTCGTAACCTTCTAATAATTTTAAATAACAATACAACTAGGGATTGCAATCCGGATGCTTCGAAATCCGAAAAATGCGTATATTCCGGATTTTTGGGCCTCTTAAAAATCCGGATTTTTATTTTTCAAAATCCGGATTTTCGGTTTTTTCGAATAGTAGATAAAATTATGAAAAGTAAGCTTTTACGTAATATAAAATTAATTTAAATGTATCCTGTAATATCTGACATACAAATTCACATTTGTTTAAAGGCGCTATCACAACTTTGCGTGGTATGTACCAAAGTCAGAATTTCGTATGTGGGCGATTCCATTATCGCGGGTGCAACATTTTGACGCACTTAAAGCGTCCTACTGACAAAATAAAACACATTTATTAATAAATTATCTTTTGAAGGGATACATTTTAACAAGTTCAATCATAAATTATAAATGAAAACTAAAATTAAATCTAAGAAAAGCCACAAAACATGTTTGAAGTACTATCGCGGGTGCAACCAAATTGGTCCTCTACTAAGAACTCGGACGAGTTCATTTGAGAATACTGCTAATTGTGGAACTTTTAGTACCTAATTTAGTAACCCATATTTCAAAAGTGTATAAGACAAAGAAATGATTTAACTAGATACATTAATTTAAGTAATTAGTACTAGGAATTATTAACAATTTTCACGATCGCGGGTGCAACATCAGAATATCGCGGGCGCAACGAGTCTAAAGAAATTTAATTTATTCATAAGTCTGCGACTAATTTCTACATTTTTGATATGCAATACACAATATTATTAGTAAATTGTAATAATATTATTTAAAATTTTATTATTTTTTAATTATCAGTAGGACGGGCAGCGCGAGCGCGAGTGAGCGTTTAAATTCAGCTTTCTCGTTTACTTGCCGCCAGCGTTTTGAACGAGAAGCACGTGCGACAAAATCCACAAAAAAGTCACCGCCTACGATACCGCCGCCAACTGAATGAAGTAACGAGAAAATCATAAAGTTTTTGGAACTTTATGAAACAGAATGGCGCGCGGCGGGGCTAAAATGGTCGCTTTGAAGAATCATGACATGAATCATAATATGATTCATTTTTCTAAAAATTTTTGTACTGATTTGACATTTTGTCAGTTTGACAGTTTTGACAATTCATTTGCTGAATTGATTGAGAGGAATGGCTAAATGTGACCATTTTTGCCCCGCGGATAATATGGGATCCGTGTGATAAAAATGAATGAATTTCCCTCATCCGCAATTTCCTTTTACTACGACGACGGCGTTTTCGATCTGTTTTGATTTCTTTTTAAAATATGCATATCTATATTATATAAAACTCAAAGATGGCTGACTGACTGATTGACATAGTGATCTATCAACGCGCAGCCCAAAACCACTGGACGGATCGGGCTGAAATTTGGCATGCAGGTAGATGTTATAACGTAGGCATTCGCTAAGAAAGGATTTTGATAAATTCCAACCCCAAGGGGTTCAAATAGGGGATGAAAGTTTGTATATAATAATTAATAATACTTCTTAACGCGAGCGAAGCCGCGGGCAAAAGCTCGTAGTTATATAATATATAGTCTCTATATATACTCAGCAGACATAATGCTGTCGCCGCAACAGTTTCGATATCCGTCATCGTTGCGAGTCGTTACGTCAAAGAGTATGAGGGCTGCCGCAGAAGTATTTGAGGCAATATTTCCGACAGCGGCAGGAGCAGTGGCAAGGGCTGAGTGTAAACGTCCCATAAATGTCGTATTATGGGTCGTTTACATTCAGCCCTGTGACCTGTCGGACAGGGAAGTGGGCAGCGCGAGAATGTATAGTGAATAGTCACTCGCGCTGCCACTCGTCATGCCGGCTGCCGCTGCCTGACGCAAGTACTGAGTCGATCCTCCATGATCGACTCACGGGCCACGGCGCGGGCGTCTCTCTTGCCTTTTGGGAACCCCTGATGTAGAGGGCTGAGTGTAAATTCTACATACACTGTAAACGCTCATACGCGTCGTTACTTCCCGCAGAAGTATTCAGGGCAATATTGCCGGCAGCGCGAGCAGCAGTGGCAGTGGCTGAATCTAAACGTCCCATTAAATATTAAAGTTGTGTACAGAGCGTACGACCCTATTCCAATAGTGGACGCCTTGTATATCAGAACTGGGAAAAACGATACGAAAGTTACAGCGAAAGAGTTATAAAAAATATACTTGCATTGGTCTGAGATAAATTGGATAAAGTTTGGATAAAGTAATACGTTATTGTATAACAATTCGATCTCGGAATACATCGTGCATCGGTCCGATGTAAACTGAGATCGGACCGATATCAGCACATCTGTCGTTGAGACTGTCAAATTATTTTCAATCAAAATTACAATGTCATAATAATATCGCGTAAAGAAAATTCTTAAACAAATACAATCATGAGTAAATTATTAAAATTGATTCCGTACGAGAAATGGCGGTTTGCGCTTGATATCGTGAAGCACAATGGAGGAATCATAAAGTCACTGGAGAAAATGTGGCGTATGGATACGTTGAAAGTAAGTTCTACGTACCGTAGTCCGTAGGTAAGTTTTGTTCTAAACAGTACTTAGCTACTTATCGACTTTGTGCTGGACTGGATAAAACAAAGTTGCAATCAACATAATATAGGATAGAACATGCCGATGAATGGCCGGGTGGGTTGCACCAACTTACTTTAACTATAACTTTATGAACTGTCAAATCCCTAGTAAAAGTCCTTAATGGACGCCATATTTGATGATAACCTTAACCGTTTCCGTGCGGATGTCACCGATAGGCATCATGGGTAGCTTTTCTGTATGGCGGGTGACGCCCGAGAGGAGATAAAATGTTTACCTGTAAAACTATGATGAAATTACATTTTTCAGAGGTTTCCCCTCAATGAAAGTGGCTTTATTTGTCACGTATTTTACGTGTACAGTGTTAGTTTTAGGATATTGCATAAAAACTTATACTTCAGGAGTCCTAAACATTTTATAAATATATAACGCCAACACCAGCAAAATCTCACATCAACATAATTCATTCTTATAACTAACTAGCAGCCCGCTCCTGCTTCGCACGGGTATGAAACTAACATTTCTAAAGTTGGTGGTGTTATTAACCCGGCGAGAGTGTGGTAAGATGGTAGTCTTAGAGTCTACCCACTAAAAAATTGTAGGTGCTCCGCTTTCACTCCACTGTCGAGTAAAAGAGTTTTCAATGCGAACTACCCTGCCAAAATGAACCTTTATTCAAATGGATGTATTTGGATAACGTGGATAATCCAAATACATCCATTTGAATAAACGCCAAAAAATTTATCTACTTTTTATAGCATTTTATAAACAAATAAACGTTGTTTAAGTGGTAGTTTTTGAATGAAATATCTAAATTCAACAAATCAAATCAAAAAAGGAAATGATGTATTCTACGAATAATAAAAACTAAGGAAACGTAACTCCTGTACTTCAACTGTTTTAAATTTGGTTCCTTTTCACACACTAAAATATGACAATAGCTATGAAACACTAACGCTCAAATTTACGAAAAAAAGCCGTTTACAATAATTATTGTCACTTGTATAATTACACAAAATTATGCATGTATTCGGGTCTCTTTTTGCATAAAGTATGCATGTATTCTGGTTTCTTTTTGTAGCTCGCGGAACAATTTTTTTGACGCAGTTACTCTTTCTTAGTTTTTATTATTCGTAGAATACATCATTTCCTTTTTTGATTTGATTTGTTGAATTCAGATATTTCATTCAAAAACTACCACTTAAACAACGTCTATTTGTTTAGAAAATGCTATAAAAAGTAGATACATTTTTTGGCGTTATACTTATATGACTAGCATGTAATATCCCGTTCTACAATAAAACGAAAAAAAATTGATCAATATAGCCAAAGGTTTACAACACCTGATAAAAATAAGTTACTTACCTTCCATTTTTGTTTGCACACGTAAATAATCACTTTTAAATACTTGAAATGAACTATAATTCCGTTCACGTTCGCTTTTGGGTCGCTACTAAAAGAAAAACAATTGGAAACAGACGAAACAGCAATAAATTACAATCCCTGGCGGGTGGCGCCTGAGAGGAGATATCAAAGTTCCTGGCGGTAGGCGCCTCAGAGGAGATACGAAATATTTGTTCGCAGCCAGGCGCGTGAAATTGCCAAAAATGACACCGCACTGAATCGGTTAACCTTAACTATAACTACGCCTCTGGTGCAACCCACCCTTAATCATTGAAATCCATAATTACCTATAGCCTATAAAGGGAATATTAAGCAAAGGTCATTTCGGTATGGATCTAATAACAAATATTTATACACTCTAGATCGGAGCCTACAAAGGCACTGATAGCTTCGGCAACAAATACTTCGAGAACCCCTACTACATGGTGGGACGGAGCCGATGGGTCGAGTACAACCCCGCTGTCAAGTGGCACTATGACGCCTCGCAGGTACAGAGCTGGCCAGCTGGGACTTATGATCCGGAATCCTAAACGCTTTTTTTTACCGACTTCCAAAAAGGAGGAGGTTTTACGTTCGGTTGTATGTATCTTTTTTTTTAATAAAATAAGGGGGCTAACGAGCAAACGGGTCACCTAATGGAAAGCAACTTTCGTCGCCCATGAACACTCGCAACATTAGAAGAGCTGCAGGTACGTTGCCGGCCTTTTAAGACGCTCTGTTTTTGAAGGTTTGCAAGTCGTATGGGTCCGGATATTTCCGGACTGCTGGTGACAGTTCGTTCCAAAGTAAGAGTAGACGTTGGGGAAAATTCGAAGCATTAAAAAATCACCGGTCAATAAAATACCTAATACCCTGATGTACTTAATAACATCCTCTTTCTTAAAGTCGCGTCGGTTAAAATTTATATTTGATCGAAAAGCATTATTGCTTTTATAACACTACTGAGTTGGAAATAGAAGTGCCGAGTGTCTCTCTCTCAAATCTGATCAGACCAAGTTAAAAGAAATAGAGAATTACCTATAATTTTCTCGGCGTTTAGGATTGACGTGCTTGGGAATAAAACGGCGCGTTTATTTCATTATCAGAGGAATTGATACTTACTTTGCACATGGCGTCAACAGATCATGGCTGACATAGCCCGACCAAATGACTAAGGGCCTACACGTACCAACAACCACACCACAACAACACCACGTGTTCGGGCGTATATTTTGTATTGTAAATGAACTGGACCATTCACACGTACCAAATTTTGCAGTCGTTGTCGACCGACCACATCGCAACCACATCGCAACCACGGCCGACCACATCGCAACCACAACGTTGCGTCGATGGCGTCGTTGCAATGACAGTGCGCGCACACCGCCCGCGCTCTTCCCTCTTCCCACCTCCGTTTCATTGACTTTCGTACGTAACCACAATAATCATCGCAACCACTGGTGACAGCACAACCACGTCGGCGTTTTGTCGGTACCACAACGCATCTACAAAAATCTGCAGCGACACCATTTACACGTAAACACTGCTCGACGACATTTTGTCGTTTCGATGTGGTATGGTTGTAAATTGTGATACGTATGGGTTGGCCCTAAGGTTCACCAACTGGCAACTGCCTATGAATCCATAGCTCTGATGAGTGATGGTACATTGGTAACAGCTGCGAAGGGTATTAATTAAACCAAATTAGCAGAGCCCTTAATCCATATTCTATAGGTGTATAGGATAGCGTATAACAATATATTAGTAATTAGAATAATCCACTTGAAAGCACTATAGGGTGATATAATTATAGATAGTGGGTATCATAGCTGGGTACCGTTAATCAAAAAGGTAACTTCGTTAATCGTTAATCCGCTACAAAAAAAAGTTATCTTCGTTAAAAGTTAAAGCGTTACATTTCGGAAGTATTAACGCAAGTTAACGTTAATCGTTAATCCGTTTGTATAAAATTGCATTGTTATAATATCGTTGCGTTAGTGAACTTATAAAACCTGTTGGTTTAGGTTCTGGAAGTTAACAGGTTAGAAACAAAACAAAATATTCGTATTATTCAAATGTGTAATTTAATATTCGGGCATAAGGTGCATATTTGAAATTTCCCTTTATGAACATTAACATGTTGAAGTTCTCGTCGGTACCTAAGCGAGGCTCGTTTTGGTGTTAAAATGTTTTTACCCGTATATAATACCTTATTAAATCGAGATAAAAATGTGCAAGGTGAGAATATTTAAAGTATATTAGCGTTCTCTGCGGAAAAACAAAGAGAAAAACCCACCTTTTGAACGTAATTATGTTTAGAAAATTTTGTACTGCGTCTACTCTTTCTTGACAGACTGAACTGTCTGAACCTGTTTTTCGCGCCACGCCGCGGTACTGTGCGGTAGATAGTAGCCATTGGATTAACGATTAACGGACTTCTACATATTAACGGAAGTTAACATTTTCTAAATTTAACTTAAAAGTTAATCCGTTAATCAAAATGTTAACTTCGTTAATAAACGATTAACGGATTAACGAGTTAATGCCCAGCTATGGTGGGTATACATATAATATTATGAAGTTAGTTGCATCTCAAAGTTTAAGCCCCATCTCCCTACTATGCAGTAGATAGTAAATACAACGTCAAAGCTGCGTTGAGAGTTTGAGACATAATAGAGTAAATCCTATTATTTCAGTCCCCCCTTCATTAGTAGGTATTTCTATAAAGATCAATAGTTGCCGTCTGCTTCTGTTAAGTAGCCTTTCCACTGTGGCGCATGGAGTAACTTGTTTGCGTGATTTTTAGGGTTCCGTACCCAAAGGGTAAAAACGGGTCCCTATTACTAAGACTTCAACTTCAATGTCTGTCTGTCTTCAGGCTGTATCTCAAGAACCGCTATAGCTAGATTTTTGAAATTATGTGTACCTGTTGCCGCTATAACAACAAATACTAAAAACAAAATAAATTCAATATTTAAGGGGGGCTCCCATACAACAAACGTCATTTTTTTGCTATTTTTTGCTCAATATCAATAATGGCAAATAGGTAGGCACTTGAAATGTTCGCAAAATACTCAGTTATATTTATATTTAAATAATTAATAATAAAATTGAAATTAATTAAACATTTAAGGGTTTTCCATTCCCATACAAAAAACACAATTTTTTGCAACTTTCGATTTATAACGTTACGGAACCCTTCATGCGCGAGTCCAACTCGCACTTTTTATTTAATTGATTTTAATGATTTTTTATTTAAATAATATATTATATTATATATTTTCACACCACGTTAGTCTTGCCCCGTGCTACCTGAAGGACTTGTTACGGCACTTACGGGTAGCAGACAATAATTATAGGAATATAATAATAAAGGATAAGTATAATAATAATAAAGGAATATATTTAATGCTTTTATATCTAAGTACTGATAATATATTATTTGATTTTGTCCTGCGAAATTTGAAAAGCGTTCTTTGTGCCTACAGCGGGGCTAAAATGGTCGCTTTGAAGAATCATGATAATATGAATCAAATATGATTCATTTTTCTAAAATCGCAAAATGCAACTCTACTTGCAATTCATTTCTGTATTTTTGTACTGATTTGACATATTTTGTCAGTTTGACAGTTTTGACAATTCATTTGCTGAATTGCTAAATGTGACCATTTTAGCCCCGCAGACTGATGTTAAGTTACAACTGACATCATAGTGTTTTTTTACTTTAACCATAACAAAATGTCAAATCAACTGTCAAATTCCATAGTAAAAGTCCATAATGGACGCCATATTTGACGATAACCTTAACCTTAACTATATTTACGCCTCTGGTGCAACCCACCCTTAGACGTGTTTAACTTTGTAGAATATGTATTTGTTACTGTGGATTATTAATGTGGAGTCTGGACTCTGGACCGATTTTGATTTTGTGTTTTTAATGTTTATGGGGTAGATGTGAAAGTTGGCCAACATTCATTTTTATACCCGAAATAACGTAGATAAGTGGCAAAATACAGTTTGCTATGTCAGCACTCAGCTATATTAGTATACCGTAGGTTTAGTATACCTAGTAAATTAATTACTAAAACTAGAGATCGCCCAATGGTTGAAATTCGACCTTAGTTAGAACTCTTGTCTCTGGGACTCAGCTGATCTCAGACTGGCCGTGTAAGCATTGTCTAATAGTATTATAAAAATAAAAAATTCAATAAAAAAATATATAATCCATTTTCAACATAGAGTATAAATTAGCAAGCTATAGAGCGCGCGCATCGCTCGTTCCCCGTTGTGCCGATCGTAAGCAGAAGTTCTATAGATACTTGTCAAACGTATAACGCAAGTCTAGTGATATTCCATTCGCCATCGTTTGACGCTTATAGGAAAATATGTTCACACTCGTGCTTACAGTTCATACCTTGTTAGAAGCACTCTATAGCTTGCTATAATGTATACTCTATGATTTTCAATTTGTCACCTTGTTGTCAACAGACTTCAACCATAAATAAAAGAGTATAATTCGTATGTATAGGCTTGTCACTCAAAAATCTGTCATTTTTCCTAGTATGTGTGTTGTAATGTTTTATTTGTTAAAAATATATATGATAAAAGCATAATTTCAAAATAATATTGGCTCGATGCACTCCTTCACCATATAAACTATAATTGTGCAAAATTTCATTCACCTACGTTTCCCCATTTTTCGTCAAAAGGGATACGAAGTTTTTGGCTCACGTATTAATATTATTTTAATAAAATCATGGTATTGATATTGAATCATGATTCATGATCTACAGTGGAATAGGGCCTTTATAGTTTATATCTCCCTGCTCTGTCAGACAAAGCCATCGGAATTGGTAAGTTTCCGTTGAAAAGCGTGGGTATACAAAACAACTGTATAGAATAATATTATCTTTATAGCTCTACAGTATTGTATTCGTTAGAACTTAGAAATCAAGAAATATGTATTTATATTACATACTTTATTTACAAGTTGGTACTTGATAGTACAAACAACGATAGCTGTAATAATACCTAGCTATAGTATCTAAAGATAGGTATTTGGTACCCGTGGGTATTACTTACCATATCAGACTAATTTAAGCATCATCATTATTATTATTTACATCATTATTGATAATCCTGAAATCATGTAGTTTGATTCAAACATTTTAATCTACACAAGTCAATAGTGATTCATTATTAAAGTATCAATTTGCTTATCAATTTTTTGGAAGTTTGTGCCTTCAGCTTGGCCAATGTTTGGCCAAGCTGTCCAAACTCCAATCTATTTGTCACGTGCGTCAGGCCTTAATAATGTGTCTGCTTACCAAGCGTGCGCGGCTTCAGCCTTTTGTAGCCAAACTCGTTTACCGTGTTTACGCAGGTCACTCCAGAATGGTTCGGCTGGCTTCATTACAAGACAGACAAGATTCCAGAAGCAGATTGTCCGAGGGTGAATCTGATGAAGGACGTCTGGGCGAAGCAGTGGTTGCTGCCCCATGAGGAGAACCTCACTGGTACCAACCGGGCATACTACCCGTACAGTACCACGAAGCCACATATTCATCTTTGGGACGGTTGGTTGCTTTAAGCTTATCGCACAATTTTGTCGTCGCCGTACGCGTCGAACGGAACTATATTATCTAGAGTCAAGACATAATTCAAGGCCAAATTATTATCGAATTTTGTTGTGTGAAATGTGTGAATCTTCAAAATATTAAAAAAAAAATCACTATCATATTCTATATTCTATCGTTTAGTAACATTCATAATATTATGAGTCTTCGATAGATGGCTCTGCACAGGTGTTTGTGGGCAATTTAAAAGCTCGTAAGCCAAATAGCATTTTGCTCAAATATAATAATAAACCGTGTTGCTTACAAATAAAATAAAATAAACTTAAGATTTTAATTTATAAAAAATAAAGTTTTAATCTTTTTCCAAATAAATTATACAGGCTGTTATAAAACGTGTAACGTTGGTGGAAGTCCGTTTGAGGTAGACCGGCCGGTCGTGGAGGGAGTCCTGTGTTAGACAGATCCGGGACATCCCTCCTTATACGGCTGAAAGCAAACCGCAGGTGGTTTTTGTGGGTAAGAGTCCCACATACCCCCGGGGTGCTTCAGCCAACTGAGGCACATCCCCAACCCGGGGCACCCATGATGGGTTTCCCCTGCGCATAAAAAAAGGGTGTGTAAAGAGTACCGTATATCGAGTTCGTTGTGAAAGTAATAGAGCTGAAAGAGCAAATTTTTTATACTTTTGTATGTGAAAATTCCTGACCACTCGGGCGCTTGTCCATATTCTTCTATAATTCATAAAAAAATAGCTCTTTCAGCGCTGCAACTTTCACAGTGAACAGTGAACTCCATCAACGCGCTGCCCAAACCAATGGACGACCGGGCTGGGTATGCAGGTAGATGATAACATTCTTTTATTTTATTCATTCTTAACGGATGCCTCCTTCATAAGACTTAGGCATCCGTTAAGAAAGGATTTTGATAAATTCTACCCCCAAGGGTTTTAAATAGGGGATGAAATTATGTATGAAACTTTGTCAATTTTAAACCGATCGGGCTGAAGACTTTGCATGCATTATAAAGCTATGACGTAGGCATCCCCTAATTTTGATAAATTCCACCCCTAAGGGGAAAAAATAGGGGATGAAAGATTGTATAATATAATACTTCTTAACGCGAGCGAAGCCGCGGGCAAAAGTTAGTGTATGAATAAAACCGAGTGCATAAGAACAGTATAATTATGATATTATTATGTGTTTATTAAGAACAACACAGATAATAGTTAATAATAGTTAATAAGTACATATTTTCCAATAATAGTCCGGATAATGGGGAATCCGGATAACTAAGAACTGGATAATTGAGTTTCTATTCTAAGTAGGCAGTAGACAGTTATAGTTACTATGACTACTTAGTAATATACTTAACTACCCTACTTTTTTTTTCAGGGCGCAATACCAGCAATCGATGTGGATGCTTCTCTAAAAATTCTATTTTGTCGAAATGAAATGGAATAATAATAATAATTTTCTACCTCAAAAAGACTTAAATTTGTTAGTAATTATAGAGAATTTTAATAAAAACACTGTAATCATAAAATATTTTATTTTTGCCATAGTTTTAGTGTCTAAACACACTAGGCCGAAAATACGCGGCCGAAGTTCGGCATGATTACGTCTGCAATGCCGTGCCGAAATTACGTCGCGTAGAGCATTGCTGATGTAATCATGCCGAACTTCGGCCTCGTAACTTCGGCATGGTGTGTTTAGACCATAAAGTTAATATACCTAGCGGAATATAGAAACAAAGGCCTGAGCAAGAGAGATGTCACTATCAGTAAACTACTGCATGGTAAAAAGAGACTTGTGATACATGACAGCAACACTCTTGTTTTGACGTCCATTTCTGCACTGCCGCTGTGCCGCACGTTGACAGTTCTCATAGAAATCATGTTCAATCATGCTTGTGTAAGTGTATACGTACACATATTTTTCACACAGGCGAAACCAATTTCGGTTTCGTTTGACAGCTCGAGATTGTTGCTCTATTCCGCTAGGTATATTAACTTTATGGTTAAGACACGGAGTTAAAAATATAACATTGCAATAATTGTTATAATCAAACTGACAAACTGAAATTCAAAGAGCAAAGAAGTAATTATACCTATTCTTCATTTCCTAATTTAGGTATAGTCCAAATATCAAAATTATATATTCAAATATTTATATTCATATTCATATCCTTTATTTCCTAGAAATTGATTACAATGAAAATAGATATATGAAAATAGATGAAACCAAATTCGTTTATAGTGCTGAAACCGTGCACTTTTCCAGGATAAAAAGTATCCTATGTCCTTATCCGGGGCTCAAAGTATCTCCGTAAAAAATAACATCAAAATCGGTTCAGCGGTTTCCGCGTGAAGAGGTAATCAGACAGACGTTTTCGCATTTATGGTACTATAGTCAAAATATTTAAAGGTGACACCAGCGATCGTTGACCTTTTTAGTCTAGGAGCTATATGAAAAATGCTCGCAAATCGCAATGTATTCTGTTAACGAAAAAAATTGAGCTCACTATTAAGGGCCTTCCCTACATAGATTCCGTAATTTACCGTAATTAAAGCCTTATAAACTCAGAATTTGAAAGCTACAAAGTTATAATAAAAATACAGCAATAATCTTCAGTATATCAACATTCCTTTCTCCGTTTTAAATTTTGTAATTTTGTTTATTATACTCAAGATATCAGCTTCCAAAGTAAAACCAATTTATCAAAATTCAAGCATACATTAGCATCTCCTTAGGATTTACCATTATAAGTTTATGGGATTTACAAATTACTTTTATTTGAAACACACGCCAATAGATCGGCAACATCATATACTACATATTCCCCGTTTTAAATTTTTTTAGGACAATTTTGAACTAAGTTAAGTAAAAAATAGGGTTTTGGTGCGATCTCGGCAACGCGGCAAATGTATGGCCAAGGTCGTTTGCTCGGGGGACGGCCTTAAATAGATTCATCAGAAAACCTCTTGGTAACTCTCAGAATGATAATCATGAACTATTTATTAGTTCGAAGCTACGGTTCGAAGTCATAACTACATACTCAGTTGACATATAGTATGCAAAATACGATACGCCCTTAGCCATAGACTTAATATATGCCCTTAGCAGAGTAGAATAGAGGAAAATAATACTTTGGATAAAGAGTAGACAGGTAGCTATGTCTGTTAGGGACTTAGGGTTGATTCAGACCGCATCGCGACGCGTAGATGCATTTCTAAATTTGTATGGATTTGACAGATTTCAATTGCGTCAGACGTCTTGCGAATCTGTCAAATCCATAATAATCTCTCTGGTCTGAATCAACCCTAAGTGTCACCGCAACTAAATCGTATAGTATACTGTTAGCTGTGGCGGCTTATGAGAGCTCGTGCATCCAACTAAAAGTTGTACAATTTAGTTGGATGCAATGTACGAGCACTCGTAAGCCGCCATAGCTAACTATCATACTATACGATTTAGTTTGTCAACTTGAAATAGTAAGTCTGCGGTGACACTAATTGTGGTATGGTTAATTTGTCTTGTGGCTTGGACCTTATAAACCTAATTATTTTTGAGGTCAACTGGACATGTTCTATTTTAATTGTCAATTTTTTTAGCAGTCGGCGCAAGATATGTAGTCAATAACCCTTTCGGCACCTGCCACTCGGCTGGAGAACAGGTGCGTTAGTGTGCCAAGGTGGCTGTTATGACTTATGTGTCTATCTGATGACACTACGCATGCCCACAACGCAACGAACTTGTTGATTATAATATTATTATCGATGTTTAGAATTCTCAAGGTAAAGCTTGTCGAAGGGTAGGTTTTCGAGGATGTGCCAGACAAATTGATTGAGTTTGCAGAGAGCTATGTCATTTTGTCGGGTTATGTAAAGTAAATTTTGGTCTCGACTGGACATAACTCATAACGCGGCTAAATTACGTAACTTGAAACGTCGTCAACTGCTTATGAATCAATTTCCCGGATAGTACCTACCCTGTACCATCGAAGGAATTCATTCTTATAGGCCGTTGTATTGGGAGTTGGGACCCACGTTGTTTGGTCGAATTATGTCATTTTAAATTTAAAATTAGTCATGAACATAAAGTTAATATACCTTGCGGAATAGAGAAACAAAGGCCTGAGCAAGAGAGATGTCACTATCAGTAACACTGCGTGGTAAAAAGAGACATGTGATACATGACAGCAGCACTCTTTTTTTGACGTCCAGTCGGCACGTGCCGCACGTTGACAATTTAATCTCATAGAAATCATGTTCAATCATGCTTGTGTAAGTGTATACGTACACATATTTTTACACACAGATGAAACCAATTTCGGTTTCGTTTGACAGCTCGAGATTGTTGCTCTATTCCGTTAGGTATATTAACTTTATGGTCATCAACTGGATTTGACACACAGGGCCCCCGTAAAGGCTAATGGCGCCCACTTGCCAGGAAAATTGACATTTATTTTATCTTCTTTGTCTTTCTTGTCTTTGTCTTGTTTCTTTTATGGGGTACGCCCATGTCCTGTGCCTACGTGTACTCTTACTTCTAAAATCTGTGGTGTACTCAATGAGTTAACTATAATAGTACAGAAATGAAGTCTATTATGATTTATGATAATTGATAAGGGAATAATAATGATGCAATGTAATAATAATATCTTAATATATGTATATTAAGATATTATTATTACATTGCATTGATGATCTAGATGTAGTATAGTATAGATTATTCTGAATTGTATTTTATTACAGTACCTATATAAACCAGATGACGCTCGCTACTCCGTTGCGTAGAATTTCGCGTATCTCACTGGAACCGTACATTTTTCGGGATAAAGAAGCTATGTCCTTTCCTGGAATTCAAATTATCATCCATACCCAGCAAAATCGGTTCAGTGATTTGGGCTTGAAGATAGACAGACACTTTTGTATTTTAAATATTATTAGCATAGATTGCAAGTTGACTTTTATACAGGTCAGGACTCAGGTACCTACATAGAACGTTTTGTTAAATCACAAAACGTTCTATATATGTACCTGAGTCCTTAATTATATCTGTACTTTAATAACAATAAAATAAAATAAAAATTTAAGAGGGGCTCCCATACAAAAAACACAATTTTTGGCCTATTTTTGCTCTATAACGGATCGGAACGGCCGATTATTTGATATTTTTTTAATGTCTTTTAAATAAAATCACAAAAAAATCTCAAGAAGTAATAAGTAGTAAGTATGTTTAATATTACCTTTACTATGTAATATATTATTATTATGTGTCTACTTCATTCTTAGGGTCAATTCAGACCGCAATGCGACGCGTAGATGCATTTCTTAAATCTTAAGGGGGCGACTAACCCAAAATTGTCGATTTTATAATTCATTTTTACACTTGAAAAAAATCACAATGATGCATCTAATTTTCACGAATTTTTCATATATTGCCATAACCGTGCATTACACCAAGTTAATATTTTAACACAATATTGTATAAAATTCTATCATTGAGAAACTGATAGGTCAGTTTCTCAATGATAGAATGCTGTTTTTTAAAATGTTTTAAGTATATTTATCGCGTTATTAAGAAAAAAAAAAAGAACTTGGCGATGGTTTCGCGTCCGCGTCGTCCTTTTTCACCTGGCATATGAAAGACGAGAAAGAACCCACACCCACAGAAAGTGAGTGAGAAGAGAGACGGACGATGTTTGATTTTTTGCGTTAGTCGCTCTCTTAAGTATTGATTTGACAGACTTGCATGACGCCTCACGTAATATTTGAGTCGTAATCATAATATTATAATTTATATCTCGTTTTTAGGGTTCCGTAGCCAAATAGCAAAAAACGGAACCCTTATACATTCGTCATATCTGTCTGTCTGTCTTCTGTCTGTCCGTCCGTATGTCACAGCTCACAGCCACTTTTCTCTGAAACTTTAAGAGCTATACTATTGAAACTAGATAAGTAGATGTAGTCTGTGAACCGCTTTAAGATTTTTCTTCTTTTAATCATAAACAAATCACAAAATAGGGCTCTCAATATTAACTATAATTCAATTCTAAAATATATTATCAATAAAACGTCTCATTAAGTACTATAATAATTCTAAGAAAAATAAAAACCTGAATGTAATTAATAAAATTCAATAAGGTACTATACTTTTCTCGATTCTTTTAATTTCGCTTTAACAAGGTACAACTTTATTTAAAAAATGGATGAGCTCTGTTTAATGAAGGCATTCAAGATTACGTTCATCGGATCTGTTAATTAACGGAAAAACTGTTATTAACAAATCGTTAATTCAGCCTCTAATAATTTTCATTTGCAGATTCAGTGTAAAAAATGTTTGCAGTATTTTTATTTTTTCAAACATGAACAGTACTCGTAGTACCTATACCAAGTACCGACGTTTGGTGAACATTTGAAAAAAATATATTCTGAATAATAATTTTTGAGTTTGAGTCTGATTTTTTTATAAGAGAGTTATAGGATTAAAATTTAAAAGATGCATAGTACGTACGCAGAGCTCAGATACATTAACCTAAAATTATAGGTTTTTTTCATTCATTGAATTTAAAACTTATATCAACTGACTTACTAGGTTATTTTAGTTTGAGTTTTTTATTGAAATGATGAAAATCAAATGTTATTCTCGAAAATAATCTAAACAAAATTATAATAACTAATAACTCTGAAATTATCATGGCGGATAACTAAACAAACGCACACGCGATTATATCCTTTAAAATTTTATGATAACGTAATCAAAGCGCAACACTATTTCGAGTGGCAAAAAGTTGCGTCAAAAAATTCAATAATAAACATTTGTGAAAAAAAGTGTACTCGTGTCAGAATCGACCCAGAGGCGGATCAAGGGGCGGGGTCGCCCCTCCTCTTGCGGCGAGTCGGCACTGCGTCCACAGTTGGTCGGCCGACGCGACGTAACGCGGACGTCATGTTGCCTGTGTGAGTGACTGTGTAGTGGGGCTGCAGCCCGTACGTTCGAAAATAGAAAACGGAAAAATTGACCCCCAGATGGGAGTTTACGAAGAGAGGGGAGCGATGCACTGGGTAAGGCTTTGAGAGTAGCGCCCCACTAAAATTTAATGATCACTTAACATTCATTTAATGAAGATTTTGATGTAAACTCTATACATTTTATGAAAAATTCTCCATTTAATTAAAGTTAAGTAAATGTCTCGGAATGTAGGCCTTTAAAGTCGGTTTTTAGAAAAGTAGAGTCTAAGAGCTTTTTATGTTAAGAATTGTTAAGTTAATGGTAACTAATTATTATTTTAAAACTATGTAAAAGCTTCAATCATACCGGAGCTTTCATAGGCATTACGCGTTTTTGATTCGATTTCTGATATAAAGCATTTAAGTATTATAAATTGAAACTAGGTATATTTTATAGTTGTAGCCGCTATTATTCAGTATATTAACGTGTCAAGTACTGTACCTAGTGCACTTGAGCAGTAAGCTCTCTAAGCTCTTACTAACTGAATTCACGAGATCAAGGTAAAGTGAATTAAAATTTAGTAAAAATAATCGTAGAGTACGAATTCTTACAATAATTATAACGTAGAAATTTTAGTTTTTTCTACATCGTCTATTTCTCATGATGCCCAAAGTGTTTTTAATTTTTATGTAGTGACTTGTGATGGTAACTAAATAATATATACGTACTGTTACAACTTACAACGTTATCTACTTATATTTTTTAATATGCAACTTTAAAAATATTTTATAATTAGGTACTAATTACTATAATCTTATTATATCTCTGTTATATTTTTATTGAAGATCTTTATTTTTTACAATGACTTTTACTTATTACAATGCGAAAGCTGAACTATAAATATGTATCAAATATAATTATTTCCCAATAATAACATAAGCTTCTCTCAGGTCACACGCGCGTCTATGGACATTATTAACATAATATAATAATGAGAATAATAATAATAACGCGGCACGGCACGTTGTATCGGCAGACGCCATAGTAGGTACTTCCATAGTCCCATTACCCAGTCCACTAGCACCTCACCCCCATAGCCCGGTATCATTTCTAATATCCATTCCCTGTTATAATAGTCCCTAGTACACTGACCGCTGGCTCTCCTTGGTCGTACTCCCATAGTCCAGACAGGGAGAGTAACCGGCCAGTGTCACATAAGACATAACATTTAGATTAAAACAGTGTAACGGGCTTCTGCGTGTTGGCTTCAGACACACGCATGCCTTCCAAAGGTTCGGGATTTAATTGCCCGTGAGCAAGGAATACCTTACACTAACATAATAATAATAATTATAGTAATAAAATAGGTATAATATTATAAAGATGCTAATTAGAAGGTACCTGATATTGATACTAATCAAGAATATTTTGCAAAGGATAAGACTTGAAAGGGACATATAATAAGGTTACTTATGTAGGTACTTACGTAATAGTTACCAAAAAAGTATTTTAGTTTACATTAAATTTAAAAACCTGTAAAAATATTTTTTGTATGCCATACTTTTTAAGGTAGGAATAAAAAGGCCTCATAATACGAGTATCTAGCACGCGGACGCGGAATTATTGTATTTTACAAAAATGTAAGTAGATATAATATACATTTTGTTAGAATTTTTAAAATTACTTTCGTGCTGGGTAAAATTCGCATACATTTGCCATGCAGATATTTGAAGGAATACAATATTACAAACTAATTTAATAAGCATAAACAGTTATTTTAATAATAATTAAGGTAGATGATTAAAATACTGCATATTTATCAGTCAACAGTATTTTAGTGTGTTTTTAAATATTTTATGTGCTATAATGAATGAGGGACGGATGGTCGAAATATTTTGTATTGTTTTATATCATCCAAACTTATTTTGTCTACCTACCTACTTTGAGAACAGATCACTTTAGAGCGCCCCCATTGTTCTACCTACGTTAAAGTAAGGGGCATTTTCCGCACATCTTATGAAAATCAAAATATATGTAAAATGCTAAATTAGTCGTTTTCAAACCATATTTTTACTTCTCATCATCATCGTCTAACATTTTAATTTTTGGCTAGCAAGTTTTTGAGGCTATAACTTAGAATATAATATTTTGTTCAGCAAAAATTACTTTAGATCACCATCGACTAAAATTTTTGTTTAACAAAATGTTATATTTGTTATATTCTTTCAAAAACTTGCCAGCCAAAAAATGATGTTGGTGAACCTCATGTGATGTTAGATGTTAGATGCAATAAATTTAAAACGCATCCAGATGAAATAAAATTACAAATCACCCTCCCAAACCTCTACATAACGCCCCCTTTTTTATGGGTCCCATTTTATTAGGCCTTCAGCGCCCACAGGGGGGCATTATCGCCTACTTTCGGAAAGGTTGTTTTATATTTTCATATATCGTCGAAATCTTTGACTCATTGGGCGCGCAAACCGCGCCGCATTGCGTATTTTCAATATCAGCTGTTTCTATTTTAATATCGTCTATATGTATTTACACTTTAAAAAGGTTAAGGAAAAATTATTACTAATCTAATAATTTTTATATATACAGGGAAAAGGTGGTAATGTGGCCCCTGCACATATATTGGCATTTGCCCCCCTTCAATATTTTAATGTTTTAATAACGCTATCCAGGCATGCTATTAATTTAGCACCATACAAATCAAACAGATGCTGTTAAGTTCGATTGTCATTTGATCGAGTTTAAACTTGCGACCGGCGAAACTTTTAAGAGTGTGTGATTTTATATCGATAGTTGTTAAGAAACAGAAATATTTCGCTTTTGTGTTCAAACATCGGTTACATCAAACTGTTCTCCTACGGAATTTAAAGGAAAATGTAAAATGGTATAAATATTTTTGGTGCGTTTGCTTAAATATTAGCAATAATTATTGTAATTTTGCCCCCTCACATTGATCGTAACGTGGCCCCGGGGGCACATTACATGTAAGAGTGTTACATGACGTAGAAAACGTAATCACGATGGAGAAGGCGCTGGTAGGTATGCCGTGGCGTTTGACGCCAGAGAGACACGGCAATATCCAGCAGTAGCTCTGAAGCTGACGAAGACGCCGTATAATATTGTAAATATGGTTCCTGAAAACGCGGACGTGCTGTGTATGTTCTGCGACACAATTTATTCCAATGACAGAGGCTCTACAGTATCAAATTTTGGAGTGGAGGCTCCAAAGGTGACTATTACATATTTTGTGATTTTTGCCGTTAAGTTTCACTTGTGCAATACATATTTTAATGTGACCCCCCGGGGGTCACATTACCATTACTTGATCTCAAAATACCAAATGTGATTGATTAAGAATAATTAAAACTTTCGATTATATCCCGCACGAGTTTTATTTATTAACTAATGATATGTGTGTTTAAACAAATGAATAAGAAGTCCCATAATGTATTTTTTAGGTTTCTGACTCCTATATTTTGAAAAATTATGCTTGATAAGCAAAGTGCGGTGCCACATTACCACCTTCTCCTATATCTTATATCTTTAAACGAGCAATTCTTGTATATATATAAATAATTGGAATCTCGGAATCGGCTCCAACGATTTTCATGAAATTTAGTACATAGGAGGTTTCGGGGGCGATAAATCGATCTAGCTAGGAATCATTTTTAGAAAATGTCATTTTATTCGTGTTTTATCGAATACCGAGCAAAGCTCGGTCAAACAGCTAGTATCTATTTAATTCATAGACGGAAGGAAACTGCTTTAAGTTTGTTTACTTAAAGCATATTTTTTATATACTATAGAACTATATCTTATATATTTGTCTTCTTCTCAAATACTTACTACACTTAGTACATAACTGTGTTTTGTAAAAAAATATCTTTTTTAAAAACCTTTTGTAAAATAGAAAATGTTTTACCTACGTTAAGAGGACGAATAAAGGAAAAATCAAACATCGTCCTTCTCTCTTCACACTCACGCCCGTCTTTCATATGCCAGGTGAAAAAGGACGACGCGGAATCATCACCAAGTTAGTTTTTTTAATTAATAAGTCGATAAATATACAACATATTTTATAAAACTGGCAGGCCAGTCCCTCTGTAATAGAATTTTATAGAATGTGTTAAAATATTTACTTATTTAAATACACGGTTTTTTGGTAATATAATATGAAAAATTCGTGAAAATTAGATGCATCTTTGTGGTTTTTTTCCATTAAGAAAATTTTAAGATATCGTATTTTTGATAATAATATTATTGTATCTATGTTTAAAAAATGAAACAATTTGGGGCTTAAAGTTAAAATCGTCAATTTAGCTCTAGTCGCCTTCTTAAATTATTATTAAGGAAGCGGCGGCATTATTTAAGGATTAGTAGAACTTCCGTACCCAAAGGGTAAAAACGGGAAGGGAAAAAATAATAATTTAACGGGGCTTCCATACAAAAAGCACAATTTTTACCCTATTTTTGCTCTATAACGGTACGGAACCCTTCGTGTGTGAGTTCGACTCGTACTTGGCTAATTTTTCAATCTGTTAGTGTAACAAATAACTTAGTCAGTCCTCAGCACTCAGCTAGTAAATTGTATAAAAACGTGGTATTTAAATGTTTTAAACTGACGGTTGGTGGTACTCATAGTCACCAATAACTGTAAACAAATTTTTTTTCTTTATAACTATTTTCTACAGATAATAAAAATTTTATTCATAAATGTTAAAATTAACAACACAAATGGCATGTCTTTAGTTTCACGTCCACAATATTATGCTCCTTAATTAGTACCTAATCTTCAACTGTATTTTGCACTGTGCCTTTTATCTTTATTTTTGTTATAAAATTAACTTTTTTTAAATGTTAATATGAAAATTTACGAAGTGAAGAAATAAATATTTCATTGAAAAAAGAGCTCGTTATGTATATTTTTTGAATTTGAAAATTTATTTCACTTTTAGGTAGGTAGTCGCCGCAAAAAATTTACTCGCTTCGTTGAACATTTTTGGGATCTAAAATCCAAAAGTGATATTTGAAGGTCACTTAATTAAAATTCTAAACAAGGTGCAACAAAAATAAGTGATATATAATGCTTTAGGATGTGTGAGTCCCTGTTGAATGATAATATGATATATGAATGAAATTTTGCACAGTTATAGTTTATATGGTGAAGGAGTACATCGATCTGATATTATTTTGAAATTATGTTTTTATCAGACATTTTTTAACAAATAAAAAATTACACACACTACAATGTGCACACTACGATATTTTGAATGACAAGCCTATACACACGAATTATATTAATCTTTTATTAATTTATGGTTGAAGTCTGTTGTCTAATTAAAAATGGATTGTTGTTTTTTTATTAAATTTGAAATAGTCAATACTTTAAACGAGGAGCCAAAAGAAGAAGAAGAAAGTCAAAATTTGGGATTATAATAGATTATTATTATATAGTATTGAAACTTATAATTAAATTAGTCGAATTTCGACCATTGGGCGATCTCTAGTTACAATTATTGCTTGTGATCTCGCGTGTAGCCATTAAAATCGAGCCTAAATATCTATACCTCATGCTGCATGCATTACAGACAACGATGTTTTGTTGAATATATTTGCAAATTAATTATTGATAGACCCATTTAACCATTTGACAACAAACACAATGTATATTTTATTAATGAACTAAATAGTGTTAAACTTAACGATTTCAATGCAAATCCAATTTGACATAATACAACACTATTAAATAATTTTGTTTATACATTTTGAATAATAAACATAGATTTCATTATTTGCTTAATCAAAAGCCTATTGTAATACGAATTTTGATTTAATTTACAATAAAACGTCCGGGTAATACCTGCGAGTTAACTGTTTTTATTATAAGTACTTACTGTCATACTTTTCGTGTCATCTAAAAATATGACACGTAGTTGTTAGATTTAGAAGTTTCTTTTCGACACAAACAACACTGTTATTAATTTGCTTCTTCGGTTTAATAGCGAATTTACATTCCAATCCGGTAATCCAATCCAGATGCTAGTCACGACATCACGCGTAAACGGCTGGATCGGTTTTGCTGAAATTTGGCATAGAGATACTTTGAGTCCCGAAGACGAACATAGGATACATTTTGTCCCGGAAAATTTACGGTAACTGCATAATATACTTTTATGATTTGCGCGTAAACTATTCAGTCTATTTTGATGAAATGGGCGAAATACTTTACTTACTCGTATATGGCAACACAACGTTTGCAGGGACAGCTAGTTAATTATATAATTTATGTAATAACTTGACTATAATAATATATGAGAGGCCTTTTGCAACACAGTTTTCACGAGATTTTTTTATATATTTTTATATATAATTGTTTTGATGCCTACTACTCAAATAAATTTTAACACTTTTTTTCCTGATTCCCTTATTGATAATAATGAATGGAGATATTCCATATGGAATGTAGAATGTTAGGTAATACTTAATAGGTATGCTAGAAACTTAAATAGATTTTTGGGTTTTATAATTTCCATAAAAGTTTTATCGAGTGCCAAAAATGTAGCTCGAGTTACATTAAAATCGACATAAGAAATCAATTTGGTCTTTTACTTTTTGTCGGTCCTTCTAATTGAGTCCCGACGGGCGACGGCTCATTCATGATTTCGGTTTCGTGTTTGTTTCCATTTTGTTTATAATAAAAAAAAAAAAAGATTTTGTATTTTTAATTTATCAATATTATTCACCTTTGGGAGTAAGTTGTCCCTGTGTTTGTGCTGAATGTAGGTAAGTTCCTTTTAGGTTATTGTTACATTTCTGAAATCTAATTAGGAATAATAAAATATTTTTATGATTAATACCTACATAATATAGCGTAAAGAGAATGTTCTTACTCACTTTATTGTATTTTAAGTTTTTAACTATTACCCAGCTATATGGCAAAGAAACTGTACCTAAATACTGTAGTGCACCTAAGAAAATTGTAATTTTGTTTTTTATTACTAAAATATTATACCTCGTTAATGATTGGGTATAAACTAAAAACTTTCTTGTATAATATGAACTTTTAATAAAAAACAGTTAAAACTACTTAATTTTAAATAATTTGAGTTGTCACAGTTTGCCGTCGGCTACGGGCTACGCTACGGCCTACGATTTACTCTGTAGTTTGTATCTGTACATAATACTCGGACTCTAAAAAAATATTATTATTTATTACAAACGATTATTTATACAATATCTTATCACTAAAATATATTTTAATTTTTTCAATAACTATATATACTTACTTACTACAAAAAATATTTTTTATTGCCTGTTAGTCCAGCTTTTATTACTTCTATTTATTATTGATGTTATTTGGCACATAATATGTATACCTATAGAAGAGACAAAATACTAAAGACACATCTACCAGAGAAATTATTGATTTCTAGGCAGATGTGGAACTTACGTAATTTGGTCGCGTTATTTTAAACCCAGCCAACAGAGCACGAATAAGGACTTCCACACATAACTTGGAATTCGCATCGTATCGCATCGCAATTTGCAATGTTTTTTTTTAGGGTTCCGTACCCAAAGGGTAAAAACGGGACCCTGTTACTGAGACTTCGTTGTCTGTCCGTCTGTTTGTCTCCAGGCTGTAACTCAATAACCGCTATAGCTAGACTTCCGAAATTTTCACAGGTTGTGTATTCATGTTGCCGCTATATACAGTAAATACAAAAACAAAATAAAATTAATTTTTACGGGGTCTCCCATACAACAAACGTGTTTTTTTTCGCCTTTTTGGCTCGATTACGAGCCTGAATGGATTATGGAATACGAGCAAATTATGGATTACCATATTGGCAACATGTAGACACTTGAAATTGTCACAAAATCCTTAATTATATGTGTACTTTAATAATAAAATTGAAATAAAATAAATAATTAACCGGAGCTCCCATACAAAAAAAACACAATTTTTCCCTACTTTCGCTCTATAACGTTACGGAACCCTTCGTGCACTAGTCCGACTCGTACTTGCCGATTTTATTATTATGAGTTTTGTCGCGAATACTTGCGATGTGATGCGAGTTCGCAGTTATGTGTGAGAGCCCTAACATTTAATTGACATAGCGCGACCAAATCACGGAGGCCCCCCATCTGCCTACGAGTTAATTTCTTCGATGCTAGTATGTGAGTAATTGCGGGCCCTAAAGTTCAATGGGCGAATCGAGCCAAATTATTATTTTTAAACAAAAAATAAAACCTACTTTCAAGGCAAAGAATAGTAACATAATATTCTTAAATGAACTAAAAAGTATTAAATAATTTTCATTCTGTACTTAGTATTTCTGTTGTCAATCTTCATTATTTTGAAGTCGTTACCAGCTTACCTAATCGCCAGTTCTATGACAGAATATAAGTCCAACTTATAGACTGGTACCGACCATATTATGTTCCTATTTGAATTTCAAGGAGTCCCCTCGATTTTTCATGGTTTCCATCATCAGACCACCTTTTTTGTGAACATGGTACCAATTTGGAACAATACTCTGTGCAACAAAGGAAAAATTTTGAAAATCGGTTCACAAACGGGGAGTAATCGTTGAACATGTATAAAAAAATAACCACAACCGAACGTAAAACCTCCCTTTAAGAAGTCGGTTAAAAAGTGTCAAAATTTCGGATGAAATTCAGTGCCACGCAGCATTGTTAACCTCAGTAAATTACATTTTATCGCTTTTCATTGATTTCATGAATTCTATAGGCTTACACTCTACTATACAATAGCAAATAAAATAATCTTATTACCAAATTATAACAATGGTGATGTTTATCAAAGAGACATCAAATTTAAAAAATATACCTTTTAGTGCTAGTAAACAACGTAATATTATCTTTATTTTTTATCAGAAGATTGTAAATTAAATCATGTTTTATTGTGCATAAATATTCCAAACACATGCAGAAGACAAAAGACAAAAAATAACCACTTTTAAAATAATACAATATATTGAAATACTTAATGCAATATTTATATTTATTATTATATTAGGTATCTGTTATGATAATAACTAGCTGTTGCCCGCGACTTCGTCCGCGTTAGCATAGTAGATCACATCCCAAGTATTATTTATTGTACAAAAATATTCAATATACAGAATTGACTTTCCTATTATTTTTTATTCGGCTTCGCTTGCGTAATTTAGGAATTTCACGCAACCGTACATTTTGCAGCAAAAAATACCCTATGTCCCTTCACGTGGTCTATTCTTCATGTTTGCCAAATAACATAAAAATTTCTCCAGTAGTTCATAAGATAATAAGCAATCCCATATAATTTCCTCCGTTTCTCCCACATTTTCATCTATTTCTTCGCTCTTATTAGTCTTAACGTGATAAAATATAGCCTATAGCCTTCCGCGACAAATGGGCTATCTAACACTGGAATAATTTTTTAAATGACCAGTAGTTCCTGAGATTAGCGCGTTCAAACAAACAAACAAACAAACAAACTCTTCCCAATTATAATATTAGTATAGATAATTGCGTCAAATTCGCTTATCTCGCGGTAACCATACATTTTCACCGGAAAAACTATCAATCTAAATTTTAAGGTCAAAGCCAAGATCAGCGAAAGTGGGCTTATGGCGGGTTTACATTATTCCAATCCACCATCCATCCAATCTAGACAGTTACTGGACTAAAATGCCATGGAGTACAATTCAGTGCATTCTAGTGCCCGTTAATATTATTCCAGTAGCAATCCAGCGCCGGATTGGATTACTGGATTGGAATAATGTAAATAGGCCATTAATTTAACTACTAAAAAGGTTATTTTCTTAAAATCTACTCGCACATTACACATACGTCATAACTTTACATTAATGGCTGCACATTAGTGAATATGCGTTCTTGAGATTCTATCTACTAGTACCTTATTATTAGTATATAATTAAACTCAAACTCAAACTCAAAATTTTTTATTCAGAATAAATTTTTTCAAATATTCTCTGAACGTCGGGGCTACACAGATGCCTACCACCGCCGGTTCGGGAACTAACCCGGCGAGAAGAACCGGCGTAAGAAACTCGCACGGGGCCATCTTTTTCTAAAAAGATGGAAAATTACAAAAAATATATTATAAAATAACAGTGTGACTAAATAAAATATAACGAGTGTACAATTATTATACATAATATTATATAGAAACAGCTCTGCAGGGGGCGACCTTATTCCCATGGTGTACTATCATTAATGATATCAGTAACTTTATAGTATGCTTTGGTACACAAACGTTCTTTAACAACTTTTTTAAATCTATTAATTGAGAGATTTTGAACGATTTCTGGGATCTTATTATAAAGGCGTATACATTGACCTTTAAAAGAATTTTTGACTTTAGTAAGTCTAGTCACCGGAATTTCAAGCTTATGTTTATTACGAGTATTTCTCCCATGGGTATCACATTTTTTCGTGAATTGATATATATTCTTTTTAACATATAATACATTTGATAGGACATATTGAGAAGCAACAGTTAAGATTCCAGTTTCCTTAAATTTTTCTCTAAGTGAAGTATTACGGGCCAACTTGTAGATTGCCCGCACAGCTCGCTTCTGCAGCACAAAAATTGTATTTATATCTGTAGCATTGCCCCACAGCAAAATGCCGTAGGACATAATACTATGAAAGTAACTAAAATACACTAGACGTGCTGTTGTTTCATCTGAAAATTGTCTAATCTTACTTACTGCATATGCTGCTGAACTGAGTCTGTCGGCCAACCCAGCAATATGAGGGCCCCACTGAAGCTTGGAGTCTAGTGTAATACCTAAAAATACAGCTGTATTCACTAGCTCCATAACATCACCATTTAAAAACACATTGGTTTCCGTTTGCCTTACATTGGGCAATTTGAATTTAATACATTTCGTTTTTTTACTATTAAGTAAAAGATTATTAACGCTAAACCAATGTACAATCTTTGAGAGAGCATTATTTACTTCGTCATAACACGCATTAAGCCGTTTGATATTGAATGTAAGAGATGTATCATCAGCAAATAATACTATCCCATGTTTATCTTTAATTAAGAATGGCAAGTCATTTATATAAATAAGAAACAGGAAGGGTCCTAATATAGACCCCTGTGGGACCCCCATTTCAATTTTTGCACCAGCAGATTTTTTACCATTTATCTCAACCCTCTGAGTTCTATTTGACAAGTACGATTTTAGGAGGGCGACTGCTGTGCCTTTTATGCCATAGTGACAGAGTTTCCTGACCAATGTTTTGTGTTGCACACAATCAAAGGCCTTTGAGAGATCGCAAAAAACTCCTAGAGCATCCTGCGACGTCTCCCAGGCATTAAAAATACTACTGATCAATTCAACGCCAGCGTCTGTAGTAGACCGTCCCTTAGTAAATCCAAATTGTTTGTTATGTAAAATATTATTTATATTAAAGTGCGTTAGTAATTGATTCAGTATTATCTTTTCATAAATTTTACTCAATGTCGGTAAAATAGATATAGGTCGGAAATTAGACTGGTTCAACTTACTACCAGATTTAAAAAGAGGTAAAACTTTACTGTGTTTCATTAGATCAGGAAATACGCCACTTTTTATACAATCATTAAAAATAGTAGCTAAGTAGGGCGCGATAACATCGATTATAGATTTAATAACTTTCATTGATAGGCCCCACAAGTCAGTAGTGTTCTTAATATTTAGTAAATTGAAAGTTTTTATAATGTCTTCAGGACCTACTTCTTTAAATCTGAAGTCGATATCACATTTATTTACATTTTCTTTAAGTAACAATATAGCATCATCAGGAGAGTCCTTTAGGTTACTTGTAATTGAAACTGGAATGTCAGCGAAAAATTTCTCAAAAGCAGTCGCAACATCATTGTCGGAAGTTATATTTTTGTTATCTATATTTAATTTAAAATCTGAGTTGTGACTTGCGACTCTTCCAGTTTCACTTGCTATTATTTGCCACGTTGTCTTTACTTTATTTTTTGAATTCTTAATTTTATTTCTAATGTGAATAGACTTGCTTAAATATTTTTGAATATAATCTTACATAGTTTATAAAGTGTTCACTTTGATTTATAGTTCTTTCATTATAAAGGTCATACAGTTTTAATCTGCTTTTCATAATACCTGGTGTAGCCCATTCACTAAATTTACTCTTATTGTTTTTTCCAACTGTCTTAGAGGTGAAGGTAGTATCAAAATTGTTTTTAATTAATTTGAAAAGATTACCAAATGTCATATCTGGACTACTATGATATTCTAAATTTCCAATCTTAGATATAATTTCACCCCTAAACTTCTCAATACGTTTATCATTAATTGGAATACAAGTACTTTTGTTTTTACATACTTTTTTGAAATTCTTGTTCATGGGGAAAATAGCTCGTTGTCCACAGTGATCAGAGCTTAGTATGTTTAAGACTTCTTTCTTTAAGGGGTCTATATTGGTAAAAATATTATCAATGCATGTAGCAGAGTTGCCACTGATCCTTGTGGGTTCATAAAACAAATTTGTCAAATTATATGATCTTAACTTTAAAAAAGAAGTGAATCTAACAGTGGTTGAATTATTGTCTAAAATATTTATATTAAAATCACCACAAAGTAAAATGTGTTTGTTAGATGCACTTATTTTTGTTAATAAAATCTCCATGTCCTTTTCAAATATATCATATAATCCTAGTGGAGGCCTGTATACACATATAATAATAAAGTTTCCCACCTCTACGCAGGCTATTTCAGTTGTTCGTTCTGTAGAGAGGCTCACTAAGTCCTTACGTTCTTTATATTTTAAATTCTTGTTAATTAGTATGAGTGAACCACCTCTTATGGCTTTTTCTCTGCAGAAAGAACTTGCCAGCTGGTGCATACTATAATTTAACATTATTTCATTTTTCTTGAACCAATGTTCAATATCTACATTATTGTTATTTAAAAATAAATCAATTTCTAGTTCCTTATTTGACATTCCTTGTATATTTTGATGCACCAGCGTAAGTGAACTAAGTTTACTATTTTGAATTAGTTCTACAGTGCTAGAGACATCCTCTGTTGTCTTATAGTCTAATTTAAATTATTTTTATTTGGAACATATTCCAAGCTGTCATTAGATGTCATATCATTATGACCAAACTGCTCAACAGAAGCAGTTATCGTCCTACTAGCCAAGTTCTTGGCTGAATTTAAAAATAAAAAATTGAATAGCATACTTGCTATAAGTCGTATAATACGAATGTGTTTAACATCAATCTTCAATCTATATATATAAAACTCAAAGGTGACTGACTTATTGACACAGTGATCTATCAACGCACAGCCCAAACCACTTGACGGATCGGGCTGAAATTTGGCATACAGGTAGATGTTATAACGTAGGCATTCGCTATGAAAGGATTTTGATAAATTCCAACCCCAAGGGGTTCAAATAGGGGATGAAAGTTTGTATATAATAATTAATAATACTTCTTAACGCAAGCGAAGCAGCGGGCAAAAGCTCGTTAATAATATAGTTTTTTGAGTTCTTGATTGTGTCCTATGATAAAAAGGCCTTATAGAGAGAGAATAGAAGAGCTCGAATGGCGTACCGCGTGACAACTTGAGAGGTGACCGTGCTACTACGGACATACTTGAAATAAAAAATATTTATTTGAGCATATTATTAGAGCACTAGTCTGTAGCCCTGTCTCTAGCAAGCTCTCCGCCTCAAGACTCGCCGCTGTCGTAACTTGCCTTTACCGATAACAAATTAGTAGAATGCAGAATACGTTAACGTGCACATTACCTAGGTAATCTGCAGATTCCCTGATACCATATATTTACACTTTACCTTGCAAATTTGCATTCTTATCTTACGTAAAAGTCCTAAAAACTTTGACTTAAAAGCTTTTCAACCTAAGACTATTGTTGTTATGAATTTTTTTTCTAGTTGATACGATCTGTTATATTTTATTGGTGGAGTAACATTTTACTTAAAATTTAATAATTTAACCCTTTGTTTATGGCTCAAAAATTATATTAAATAATTCTCTACCACTAAATAACATGCTTTATTCAAACAAGAACCCGTTTTTATGTAATTTAATGGGAATATAATAAACTTTTTGCACTTTAACTGACTCACCCAGATAATCTGCAGAATACCTTGTTAATCTGCAGTCTAACTGGTTTACGCACATCAACGGTAACATCCACACGGTGTTTATCATAGTAGCTTAAATTTCACTTTGTTCCAGCAACAGAGCGAGCGGTATCTATCCTCGGCATACGAAGGGGGCTCGGAGCTCTCGCCAGTCGCACCCGCCACCTCACCCGGTTCACCTCGTGACTGCACCTCGTGTAGGAAGCGGGAACCCCCGGATGAGCCCCCAGCGAACCCCCCCGAGGACGCCTGTGCAGGCTGCGGTGCCAGAATAACAGACAGATACTACCTGCTCGCCCTGGAGCGTCGCTGGCACACCCCCTGCCTCCGCTGCTGCGAGTGCAAGATGCCGCTCGACTCCGAACAGAAGTGCTACGCGCGCGACAGTAATATATTCTGCAAGAATGACTATGTTAGGTAAGTTGTAGTTGCTAAGCCTATAGCTCGTACGTGCGGAGGTCTAGTACTTGCTACCTACCGCTTGTACATAGTATTGCTAGATCATTTTTTATCTTTACACCAGGCAATCCTATATCGTCTTCCAAACACCCAAACGCGGTAACTTTCTTAGCCTCTATAATTTATACACGAGAACTGAGTATTATGAGTAGACATCGGATTATATGCATTTGCATACTTGCATATCGACGCCCCCACCGAATAATCGGACAATCGTAAAAATGAAAATGTTCAGGAGAGCCGAAAAACTGATTTTTGTTAGTAACTCCGTCCAAAAAAAAAGCATCAAAGATTTATATCTCAAATGAAAGCTAATTTTTTTGCCTATCTTGCTATCTTAACAATATTTAATTACCACCGAAGGTTTTTATTTAATAAAGCAAAACGCAACTTATCGTTCTGGAGTAGGTCAAGCTCTGAACATTATTGTCTATTGCATGATTATTCGGGTAATTTTGCGTTTCGACTTCAATAAAATGCACATTTATCATCTCATTGCAATATTATTCGCGGAAATTGTTTGGGATAAGAATATTGGTAAACACATATTACTTTACTATTCGGTGATTAAAAAATATTGTACACTTTCTAATTATATTCATTGTCGTTTATTCCAATAATTTTCTACTACTTATAGGTAAAATAAAAATAATATGTACTTATTTTTTTTTAATACATTCATTATTTGATGACATAAATGACATTCTTGCAATCGAAACAGCTCTTGGTTAAAAAAAAAAAACACTCTGGAGACTGGCTCTAAATGCATATAATGGGGCTTTTTAGGCAATAGTGCATATTTCGGCCATATTATGCCCTCGTTGTCTCCAAACTAGCTATCTAATACACACCGAGGCCACGAAACAGAGGTATGATAGATCAAAATCCTTCAAATATGTAGCCCACCCTTGTTTAAAGATTTCCGCAATACACCCGAAGTGCAATATCTTTTTAGAAACAAAATGTTTCTTTGTAGTTGTCCACATTTGAAAAAAAAAATTAATTAAGTCGGTAATTAACTTCCATGGGCTCTAAGATTGTAAGTAAGGAAAGAAGAAAAAGTCCTGGATTTAATGGAATTATGAAAATTAGTGTATTTATTATGAGCAGCACCGGAAAACTTCCAAAAAGTATACATTTTTTATAGTAAGTGACTTTTGATTGTGCATATTTTGTGCATATTTCGGCACTTTGATCGTGCATATAATCTGATGTCTAATTATGAGTATCAAATCAACGTTACTATAAAATGAGGCACGTAAAGTTGTTTAAAAGTGAATCAGGTAGAGAATTAGCTAAAATTAGGAATTGGTGCTGTCAATAAATAAATTATACGTTCAAATATGTTATAGGCTGTAGGATTTTTCATCATCAATTATTATCATCATCATTATTTTTTAATTTACCAATGCTACTGGCATTTAACAGAGAATTGCACATTTTAAATTAAGTACAAAATAAAATTTGTATTTGCATTTGCAAACATCAATATTAATTTATCAACAAAATGGAATGATATATTCGCATTATTTTGTTGGTAAATTAATATTCATATGACGAAGAGCATTTAATTAACGGATTTTAAAAGCTTAATACTAGCTTTTATTAGTAAAATGTTGTTTTGGCTCGTTGGTTTTATATATCATTCAGTAGATGATTTTCAGTTAAATACACTTTTTAACCAATATGGTATTAATAGGCATTTTTTTTACATGGCGAAATGTTTCGTACCTCCCCGGCAAATTGGGGACATCGGCCGGGATATGTGGGACTCCCTGTAGGATCTATCTACTTGAACCCCATGGACCATGGTGCTCCACTCTCCGCTTAAGCATAATTCTTCGACGACCTCTGTGGCTCAGTGGTGAGCGCGTTGCATTGGTAGCTCAAGCCGGGGGTTGCGGGTTCGAATCCCGCCGACGGAACAAAAAGTTTTCAAAGTTCTTGGGCCATGGATGTGTATTAAATATGTGTATCATATAATAAAAATCTTAAATACATGTATAGTATAAAAGTATTAAATATATTTCCGTTGTCTGGTACTTGTAACACAAGTCCATCAAGTACTTACCACGGGGCCAGACTGACGCGGTGTGAAGCGTCCATAGATATTATTATTATTATTATAATATTTGGTATTATCTAAGTTAGTATCAATTATAATAATTGTTATTAGTTTGGTAAGATGTATAGGTACCAAACAATTTATTTTCTATTCTTTCCTAATTTAAAATTATTGCTATATTTCAATTCTGAGTCTCGTTTACGTATAAACGGGTATCATTATCATATATTTTATTTCGGTGTGTTACGTCTATATCTCTCAAATCTGACATAATGATTTAAAGATTGGCTACACGTTGTTTTATAGTAGCTGGCGTCGTGTAAATCATCTGAAGCTGCGTTTAATCATTTTGTTCATGTACTCTTGACAAATTTTATGTTCCTTCAGATTGTCACGCCTGAAATGTTGCGGTGGTAGTTTGTGGTTCTTATGATGTGTGGTGTATTTTAATTATTAAGTATTCGGTATAATTAATAAGAAGTATTTGAAAAATAATGTTTGAGTAGCATGGCTACGAGTAGGACTTAGGTATCGTTTAATATGCTGTGTATATACACAGCCAATAATTTAATCTTCCTGTCTTTGTCCCCTAATAATAACTGTATTCGAAAAAGATAAAACCTACTTCGTAAAAATGTACGTAATTGAGAATTAAAACTCCCTACCTCCAAAACTGCTGAACCGATTTTGATGAAACTTGCACTATACCCTAAGTTGAACAATACCTACAACAACATAAAAAGAATTACTGAAATCGGTATGGTAGTTCCAGAGATATACGAACACAAACATAAAAACATACACATTACATACATTCATACTTACATACATACAAACACTTTTAAAATTTGGCACATTTTTCCAGACGCTGATATAGACTAACATATACAAAAATAAGGCAGTTCTGGAAATATTACATACATACGCGTCGAATTGATAAACTCCTTTTTTTGAAGTCGGTTAATTAAGTTGGAGGATATAGTTATTTTTCAGCAAAAACAAAAAATATTGTTAAAAGTAGGTAGTAAATAAATTTTAGTTTGTTACAATATTTACACTTTTCTGGCCATAGCCTATAACATTATCTTTACGACTCTACAAGTTTAGCTACTCACTAAATCTATCTTTAAAAGATTGCTCTACGAACAAGACAACAAAACTTAACCATGCGGTCACAATAATATATTGAGGTGTCGGTTTCGAATCGAATGAAATCGGATAACTATAGTATCCACATTAGAATAAACTTGTACCTGGAAGTATTGTTTTACACGTTTCTTCTATTCCAAATTACCATACTGAATTGCTGTCGAAATACGATTTCAAGTAAAGTTTTTTAATTCTTTTCAAAATTTGCAGAGACACAAAGAATTTGAAATGATTATTATTATCATCATAATAATATTATATTTAACGCCTCCGTGGTCCAGTGGTTAAGAGCGTGGCTCTCGGAGGTCGTGGGTTCGATTCCTGCGTTGGAAACATGTTATTTCCAAGTTTGGTAAGGTTAGGTTAGTCACTGACCTAACCTTACCAAAGTTAGTGCAATGCAGGCTGATCACCTGATTGTCTGACAAGTAAGATGATCCATGCGGCATGTAAAAAGTCGGTCCTGCCCCTGATCTCTCGCTAGTCGTGTCGGTCTTCCGTCCCACTGGGTTGAAAATATAAAAAGTGAAGGAATAGAGATTGCTCTTGTGTACTGCGCACACACTTGGGCACTATAAAATTACTCCTACGCAGGAGTAATTATAACTTTTTTTATAATTTTTAGGTTTTAATGAAACTGGCCACCGTCACCGAAATCGGTGTGGGGAGTATTATTATAGGTTTGGCGCCAACATTCATCACACTCTATCATTGCAGGCAGATTAAATTTATAACTATTCAACTCGATTCCTTTGAAATAAGGTTCAATAGATCATGCATTGGATAAGTCATCGGTACTCTCTCCACCTTGCAATTTGCAGCTTGACCTGTTTAACTTTAGAGTTCAGTCGCTTTACGCTAGATACGTTTAAACATTAGGCTTTATCATTCTATTACTTATTTTTTCTATGTTCGTAAATATTATATTTAACAACACAATATTTTTTATATTATTTTAAAATTATAATTAACAAAAAAAAGATAAGGAACAAAGTCTTAACCCTTCAGCTATAGACCACATTCTACATTAACTCTACGGAAGCCGTGTGTCGATAATAGTAAGCGCGTATGGTAATTGTAATTTTAGTCGACACAAAATATTCAATGTAACACTAAAATATGTAATGTCTTTTCCATTTACATGTCATGTTATACGCTTGAGATCAATTTAATTTTATGAGAATAAATATTTATAAATTTTATAAAAACTTAAAGCTTTCCATCGTTTCGATGTGAAAACTTTTTTTTTGCATTCATCACAGTTTTTACTTTGTCTGACGCATTTATTCAATTATAAATAAATAAAAAGTGTGTAGGTATTTATTTTCATAAAACGTTCCAATGTGCAAGAATTAGGAAAAGGGAGAAGTAATTAAAAAAAATTATTAAAAATTAAGAAAAAAATTATTCTGACAAAAAATCATTTTTATAGTATTTTTATTGTTCTGTAAAAATGTATTTTCGAAAAGATTTACCTCTAATTATGTAAAAAAAAGTTGAATACTACTACTTAATTAGGCAAAGACCAAAATTATAATGCTATAATTTTTTGTCTAATTATAGTAGGCTTATCGTACTTTTATTTTTATTTATTTATTTACTTAACGTACTTTTAATTACACTTCGAAAATAAGGGAGCAAACGAGCAAACAGGTCGCCTGATGGAAAGCAACTACTGTTGCCCATGGACACTTGCAACGTCAGAAGAGATACTGGTGCGTTGTCGGCCTTTTAAGAGGGAATACGCTCTCTTCTTAAAACTTTGCGGGTCGTATTGGTCTGTTATGTAGTTCTACTTGTTTGGGGATCGAGTTCACTAAGGCTGTATTGGACCAACGATCCATTTCCTACGAGTAGAGATGGCTTGCAGAAATTCCTTTTAATAGCTTTGACCAGAGACCAGAATGCTTGGGTTCTCGAAGGGAGACGCTCGAGTCTCTGACCAATTCTATTGAAGTGCTGTTTCTTTGCCCGAGTGATCTCGGTTTTGGAGTACCTAAAGGCAAGGTTGTACTTCATTTTATATGCGCTGGTGTTTAAATCTCTAGCAGACACTGCATTGGCCGAGGATTCGTATTATAGCTACTTGTTTCTGGGGATTACTTTTTGGAGGATAAATTAAACCAGGGACGAAATCTGCCGTCAGTTGGTGTTACAGAAGGAGGAATGACGCTCCATACCTTGTATCATCACGTTGGAAACGTGTCGTAAGTAGGGTTGCCAGATGTCCGATATTTAAGCGTACAGTCCGGTATTTTCGAGGCCAGTCCGGTAAAAAATAAAAGGTCATACCGGACAGAACAATGTCCGGTATTTTGAGAAAAGTCGGTACTACTTCGTTAAGTAAGTTGTAATTTAATATAATAATCAAATAAAATTCTTTCTCAAAATTACTATAGTCTTGACGACCACAATTTAATGACCGCAATAATATAAAAAAAAAAAACTATATTTTTCTTGCGACATAACGTCACTAATCCGATGAACTAAGTGGTGCGGTCAGGAATATCCGGTACCCATCCGGATTTGTAGTCAGCAGAAGGTCCAACAGCGAAGGATACCGACCTTCCTCATCTGTGATTCGGGTAGGCGTAGTAACCTTTATGTTAGGTCCTTCGCAAGGGCAAAGTCGTAGACAGATCTCCCCGCAGTATTACTACAATTGAGCCAGTTGGCATGGTGGGCGTTAAAGTGGCCAAATAGTTATGATCTCTGAGGTTCAAAGAATCGGTCCGTCCCGGGGTCACCACTATGGAACCTATTGATGCACGCATAGACGAGAGGGTGGTCGGTGGTGGTGGTGGTGTTACTCGGAGATGATATCTGCGTTGCGGTTAAGAAGAGCAAAGCCGGCTTTGCCACTCAAGGTGGTAACGGACGACATTAAGGAGTTCTGGCCGATTGGAGTCGTCTACAGGAGGTTCCGAGGACGACTTCCGAGCACGTCGCGCCCCACGTCGCAGACAATACGTGTTTAGTGTTTTAGTGTTAGCGTTAGTTTTTAGTATAATTGTATGTAGGTATGTTAGTCTATAAGGTATTTATAATATGGGCCAAGATGCCTGAATTAAATAAATAAATAAAAAAATTAAGGTTGAAGTGTAATCCCCTGATATTGCAAAAGTACAATATATTGTCGAGGGAAGTGCCTTTTTGTGTTTGCTCTTGCTCTAAGCAGGTTGGAGTGCACTTTTGCTTTCCCCAGCATACGAGGGGCAGCCTGGACGTCCACGTTCATTTCCAGGAGTTCCTGAGTATGGACGTCCAGACTCCAGAGGGATTCTCCAACGCAGTTAGGTAACACTTCTGGGGTAAGAAATTGATTTTCAACTGCAGCATTTCTAGGGGGTAGGGAATTGGGCCTCCGGTAAACTCACTTGGCGAAACACAGCGCAAGCGCTGTTTCACGATGGTTTTCTGCGAGCCCGTGGTATTGCTTCAGTCGAGCCGGTAGATAAACAAAAATGTTTAGACTTACTTATAAACTCTATGTTTATTTAAACATTTTTGTTACTGTACCGTTAGAAGTGATTGCCTCTACAACATACAAAAAACTTGTTAATTGCTACCTTATTTCTGTTTTTTTCTTCAAATTAATTATTTTTTATTTCAGTACACGCCACGTTTTAATTTTAGTCTCAAGGTTCTGTTTCGCTCTCTAAAGTTTATTTTTATTAAACGCTTTAATTACAAATAAAATACATACTCTACATATTTGGGAAATGCCATTGAAATCTTCAATTTAATCGGTTTGTGATTTTAATATTTCTCAAATATCATGTAGAGCATCATTTTTTTTAATGGCTCATAAAAATAAACTTCTGGGACCGAACAGGATACAAAGAAAAAATATAATAACGCTGAAAATTGACAAAAATGCAATGAAATTAAAATAAACTGAACCTTTTTTCTTTTTTTGTCGACGTAACATAGCGGGGGTTCATCGATTCAGACAAAATGTAAAGTGACGCGACACGGACGTCACGTCCAATATGATGTGACGCCGACAACGAGCTTTTTGTAAAATCATCGAAAACTATTAATTATCACCTGCGGCCATAGACGTATCTATGTTGAATAAAAAAAAATGGACCCATTTGTGAAATGGAAATGAATATTGAGCAAGTATGAATTTTCATTTGTGTGATATGTGCGTGGTGGCCAAAGGAAGATCTTCCGACCGAGCGAGGTGTTAAGCTCGGACAGGCCGAAGCCCACGTGATTAGGGATTGCAATCCGGCGTCATTTTCAATCCGGACCAGATTTGACCGGATTCCCATCAATCCGGATCTTAAGAAAGCGGATAGCGGATAGCCTTCGAGATGTGGTGCTGGCGGAAAATGCTCAAATTCCATGGACCGCCTTTCATACCAACGCGACGTCACCATCCTTAGTGACTTAAACATAAAAACAAGACTGTCGTCAATATGCCTACGAAGAGTTTTGCATTTATTTGGTCACATCGCAAGAAAGGATAGCCATAACCTTGAACAGCTTGTGGTCACAGGCAAAGTTGACGGTCGCCGTTCAAGAGGCCGAAGCCCTATCAGATGGTCTGACCAATGATGGTCTACGCTATGCCTTCGGCCTTCATGACGCCCTACATTCTGCCAAGGATCGCCACAGATGGCGTAAAGTGGTCACCTCTAAACTCATAAAGGTGAATCACGACCCTCAGCAATGGCCAATGAGGAACACGACGCGAGGAGGAGGAACCAACAAAAGTGTCACCACCAAGGCGTCACCTGGTAAACGACTTCTAATAAAGCTGCTTATGGCTGAAAGGCCCTTACAGGTTCTATTGAGACACTAATGTACTAATTCGCTTTATTGTCAGCAAAATATTATCATTAAAAACAAGATAAAGCTTAAACACCACGTGTAACGTATTTGAAGCACCTTTTTCATGCAACGACCACATCAGTTTGCTACTAATTACTAACACCAATATACCGGATCCGGAGACCGGATCCGGTATATTGGGACCACATCCGGTAACCGTAAAATGATACCGGATCCGACGAATTTCCGGATCCGGTTTTCCGGATTGCAATCCCTACACGTGATATACTTCAGCTGTCGTATATATACCGACGCGCTCAGAAAACTTCGATAGCGCGATGCAGGAATGTTAGGCGAATTGTGGGTACCGCCACACATTGGAGCCCATTTTTGACACGAGAATATAGTTGTATCTTGCACTATTCTTAATCGACTTCCAAAAAGGAGGAGGTTATATGTTCGGCTGTGAATATTCTTTTTATTTTTTAAATGGTCCATTCTGGTTACAAACGAATTTGAAACAGTTTAAAATTCAACCAATTCTGTTCTGCTCTTACATTTGCCTTCACGAGCAATGAGCATCATGTTTTTAAATCAGTCCGTATCAGTCATCAACAACATAAATCCGCTACGGTATATATGTTTGGACACGGGTCTCCGTCTAGCCCGGCCATTCATCAGGCCGACCAATCAAACAGGCCGATGCAGACCGATACCATAAAGTCATTCTAATATACGCGTATACGTTGCGTTGAAGACTTTTATGAGCAATTTAACAAGTGTCTCGTAGCCCGGTTGCATTTGATTTATGTACACATAACGTTTACGACTTTACTTTATTATTACTTGAATTTCATCCTCGGGACTGATAAAGCTATTCGAAGGTTCAATAAAGTCACTGCGACTTCTCGAAATTCGACAGGTTATTCACGTGCCTTTTTTTTGGTGTTGGTTTGCTTGATAAAAAAAAAACCAACAGGTAAGTGGTTAGTTTTGTAATTAATATACGGTACTTACTCGTTACTACAATTGATTAACTAATTATTCTTCTTCTTATTATTATAAAGTCAATGATTTCTTCCAGGACAGCACACCTTGGGAATAGGGTGGCTCCATGCAGGTTACTTTTCTTTTATTTTTGTTAAAACTCGGCGAGGTAGTTCGCGAACCGGTGGTAGGCAACGTAGTTTCTTCGTTCGACTTTCAAAAGGTGTATCATGATACCCATTTTCAATAAAAAGTTATTTTATTTTATTTTTATTTATTACGAAACTTGATGACATAAAAGCCGATCTGCAACTCTATTATTTCAGATGTTGATATTACTCAGTTCAAATAATAATGATTTATTTTTGCTCGACAGGAAAAAATATTTTAGGGTACCTACACTGTACATTTAAAAAAATATATTAACTTTAAAAATTTTTCTTCCTTCGTTCAATATATCAAAATCTAATAATGTCAATTTTGCACAACAGGATAAATTTAAAATACATATAGGCAGCCAAAATCATTGTAGCAAACTTTATACGCACATACGCTATTTAAAATGTACAAAAAGAGGAAAAATATGAATAAAGATAAAGCTTTATTAACATATATTGTCCATTAAAATATTGTTATACAATTCACATTTAGAATAAATTAAAAGAGATTACGTTTTTTATGTGAAATAGGCATGTTATGCTAATAAACAATGTGGGACTATCACAAACCATCGGAAGAAACGGATCTTAAAAACACGAAAACAAAATCCCAGTACGTCAGCCGGAGATCTCGCAAAAGTTTAAAAGCAATTAATTTTATCGCATTAAAAAGAAAACAATAAAAAAAGGAAAAATGTGTAGTAAAAATATTGCGTCGGACATAAAATACGTCGACAGAGAGTCAATAAATTAGTGTAGCCGGTGAACCGTAGTCGAGACTTGTACTATGATGTATCTGCATATTCCAATTATATAACTACACCAGTCGCGACCACTTACACTGATATGCGCTAAACAACTTTTAACAAATGAAAAAGGTCGTATTATGTTTTCTCAAAACGTTAAAATAGATATGAGACAGTTTCGAATGAATTATTTGTTAGTCTTTATGGTAAATTTCTTTTTTTTTATTTTATTTACCAACTATATTTTTAATAATATATAGTATATACTCAAAATATATTTCACTACTTAAATAGTAATTTTTCTGGGTCAATCGAAAAATCTGAATATAACTATACTCCACTCGGGCTAACTTGTCGCTAGCGGTCATTGACTCCCTGTCAAAAACTTGTCATTTTCCATATAAACCGCGATTGACAATGAAGTGTCAGATATTGTCAATCGTGTTTTATATGGAAAATGACAAGTTTTTGACAGGGAGTCAACGACCGCTAGCGACAAGTTAGCTCGAGTGGAGTATAGTAATTTAATTCTTATAGGCGCGAAAAAGATATTTAAGTATACACGGGGTCTAAAAATAACAATACAAAAATAAAGTAACCCAAAACAGATTATTTTCTTTTTATAATTCGTCTCGTTATATTATAGGTATAAATTTAAACATTTTTTGTGTCGGTAAAATATAATGTATTGTTTTCACAGAAACGGTTACTATTGTTCCGCGGATGAGAATTAGGCAATTACATATAAGTATTTCTCGTGTACTTCGAATCATAGTATACACACTGATACTTATCTATGAAACGCCCAATTGAAATGGTGAAATCTCAAGCGAATGGATTACTTTGCGACCTTATTCATTACACCAAAAAGACTTTGACATTAAAACTTGTGTTTTCACGCCGAAAACTTTTATCTGACAGGCGACAAAATACACAGGTGGAGCTGTAAGTGAATTATTCTAATTACTGTTTATCAAAGCCCACGAAATTGCGCAGATCAAGGTCCAGCAGGCCGCGCGCATGCCGTGCACTATTTACACGAACTGTTTGGACGCACTTTTGACCTCCCTGTAGCTCAGTGTCTATTGCGAGTGCAAACATCAAATTAAACCTTCGTAATTATATATTAGTACTCAAGCATTATACCCAATTTCATAGGTATAGCTTTGGTAGATCCTGAAATATGTCCCTGTAAAAATAGATAATTTTGGCACGCACTCACTCACTGACCGGTAATCAAAACCTCTAGACCACTTCCAATTTTCCTAGCGTTATGAAATTTGGCACACAGGTCGTGTGTTATATTATGTAGATTAACAATGCCTCCGTGGTCTAGTGGTATAGAGCGCGGATCTTGACTCGGAGGTCGTGGGTTCGATTCCCGCGTTGGAAACATGTTATTCCAAGTTTGGTTAGGACATTACAGGCTGATCACCTGATTGTCTGACAAGTAAGATGATCCATGCTTCGGATGGGCATGTAAAAAGTCGGTCCTGCGCCTGATCTCTCGCCAGTCGTGTCGGTCTTCCGTCCCACTGGGTTATGAGAGTAAAGGAATAGAGAGTGCTCTTGTGTACTGCGCACACACTTGGGCACTATAAAAATTACTCCTGCGTAGCTGGCCTGGTTTCAATGAAACCGGCCACCGTCACCGAAACCGGTGTGGGAGCTATTAGTAGATTAACAAAATATTAAGAAATCAGTCAAACGTAAGTCGGTTCATCTATAAAAGTGCCTCTAAACTTGGCATTGGATTGGATTTCTACACTTTTTTTAGGCCGAAAATTAGCCGATAGGAAGTTGGCCCCATTTTAACAGGTATTTTTTGGTGGGATTTATAAATTACTAAATTTATGAACAATAAAAACCGTGATATAATTCCAAAAGTACCTATAAAAAGAGTCTGGATTATCATGACTTTGATTAATGTAGCAAAGAATTGTTTACAACGAAAATGAAAAGATATAAACTCTACTATAAAAAGTTTCGATGGTTATACGAGTGAAAATACAGAATCATTTGAAATAACAGTAGTCTGTTAACTTTTTCATCTATAGATAAACTTTAATTACCGTACCGTATCTTTATTACTCACTCCTGTGGCGCCTTATCGGCTCATCTTGATCTATGTTTACGAACAATTTTTAATATTTTCTTAATAGAAATTCATTACGCGGTAGCACCGTGGGTAGTCCAGTAGGTCGATTCTGCTAAATAATCCCACGATGATACGATTATGATTCGGATTTGATGCAATCACGGTATAATTAAACCACAAAATAGACCATTAATAAAATGCTTAACAAACATCTAGCTGTCTAGTGCCTACCAGTTACCACGCATTGGTCATTCCCATCATTTTCATTGTTGCCAGATTTTCATAATTGATGACCCAAAAATCAGTTCATGTTTTTTTTTATCTTTGATCGGATCCGTACTGGCAGGAAGCTTAAAAAAAACGGGCAAATGGCCCACCACACATTCCCACCACTGCAACTCCTGTGTCGCCAGGATTAACAAGTGGAAGGAAGCTGTATTGATACTGGACTTCAGCAACATCTAAATGCATAGATACGTATATTAGGTACTATCAGAGAAGTTCATTACTATGCAAACCGGGGACCTAAGTAGTTTGGTTGCGTTACGTCAAACCCAGCTGACAGATCACAATTAACATTGAATTGACATATTCGACCAAATAACGTTGGTCTGTCAATTGCATAGGAATCAACTTCATCGATGGTACAACATATTTTAATCCTATTTCGGAATAGAACACGCCACTTATAAGTTTGTATTACTCGGACATTGAAGTCTGAGATCAGTCATTCTATCAGACCGTGTCGCCAATAAACTTTCTTTGACAATCTGTGTGCTCCTCTTCTGCCAGGTAATATGTCTTGTGTGTGTGGCATAGGTGCTACTTTCGCCCGTCGGGCGGTTGCCAGGCAGATTTTAATTGGCTACTGGCTAAAAATTATATTCTGTCGGAAGCTCGCGTGACGTCACGGGCGTTGCTCCTGCGCATTGCCTGACGGATTAGTATGATCAAACTCTGCGCGAGCACGCGAACAGTTATTATATTTTTTTATAAGGTCAATCATTTTTAACGTTAAACGCCCCCCGTGATAGACCACCCGGAGCATTTATCGTGTTTTTGATAAAATGATAATAACATTGTAATGAAGTAAAGGTAAATGTACGAATAAAATTATCTTTTGTTTAAAATACAAAATTAAAAATTAAAATGCTTTCTTCCGCTTTTTAATATTATTATAGAACGTTTCTATTCTTGTCTAAAAATAAACTTATTTACTTTTGGATTAAGTAACTACTTCTATATTTAGAATATTTATATACATTATACATGTTAAACAAGCCATTGTTATTTTACTTTTAAAAGTATGAAATTATAAAAAGAAAGCAGTTAAGCAGGGCACATAATACTTATTATACAGTATACTTTCATAATGAAAATAATATTTACAACGTACAAGCTACAGTGTTAAAATATTCCAAATTAAAATATTCTTTATAAAATGAATTGTAGAGAATATTTTTATCACAAATTTTGACATTTTTGACAGGTGTTGTGTGACGATAAAGGTCACCTCAGGTCTGGCAGACCCGCGAAGCACTTAAAGGGTTAAGGACTTAAGTTAATAAGCGTTCTGCGCATTACGTATTTAGGGGGCACGCTGACTCGTGGGACTGTTTCGACTACGATCAAGGTTGATAAGTGATAACCGTAAAATGTGATAACCGGACAATTTGATAACCGGACATAATGTTTTGGGCATGTAGCACGCGCGTATCGCTGTTTGGACTTGTGATATCGGTCTCGTAACACCACTCAAGATGAAGAGTAACGTGCTGGATGATTTTATGCGCTTAGTTTTTTTATACATGTTTGTACTGGCTGCCGCATCTTACAAGTTTTAATTAAAAATATGTTACCTAGTTGTAATGAAAAATGCGGCCCGTGCCCCGACGCAGTGTGCGCGTAGCTTACGGTGCCTCAGAATTCCCGTTCAACACATTCGAAAGCGTTAGCTTTCGAATGTGTTGAACTGTACGTTAGTACAGGGGCCCGATTCCCACACCTCGAATATCCCTTCATCACTTATATAGCTGTAAGTGATGAAGGGATATTCAGTATTCTATTGCTGATATGAGATATCGTGTAGCTTGCATCTTAATTTTTGCGTGAGACCCATTATCATAAATTATTGCTTTCTTGAACATCATAGAAATTCTCATAAGGATATCCTTATGTGCATTACCAAGATATAATGTTTTAAATTTGTGATAATTTTTAATTTGTACCTACTTTCAGAGACATGATTCATATAAACTACAAGCCAATGAACAAAATAAACGGGTGAAATGAACCAACGTGAATAATATCGCTTAGAACTTAAAAGGCTGTTGCCTGCTACTATGTCTGAAAATAACTGAGCACTATGTCGTCATTTCTGAGCGGTACAGGTGAGCACGCGGTGAGGTTATATTAAGGGTTGCGACCCATATGGCTTTCCGCCCCTGAGCTGGGATTTGTACAGCATTCATCGGTAAAGTATCTGTATAATATTATCAAATCAAATCATTTATTTCGGGCATCAGAGGCCCATATAACAAATACCTTAAATCTAACATACATATCAATTACATAATAAATACTTATCTTAAAAACTAACAAACATATTTTATATATCTTATATCTTTAAGCGAGGTTTCTTGTATATACTATATAATATTTATAATTGGAATCTTGGAATTGGCTCCAACGATTTTCATGAAATTTAGTATGTAGGGGGTTTCGGGGGCGATAAATCGATCTAGCTAGGAATCATTCTTAGAAAATGTCATTTTATTCGTGTTTTATCGAATACTGAGCAAAGCTCGGTGAAATAGCTAGTATTCTTAAAAACTAACACTGTCACGTTTTGCCGGCGAAGTGAATCGCTTCGTTCTGGAGTTTCCTACCTGGACTACATCCAACGGCCAGAACTCCAGCGCCTCGAAAGTCGACAGAAGATTCGTCGGTACTATCACCACAAAGGAGCTAAAGTTAATTTTGTGGCGAGACTGCAGACGCTCGACCCTCAGGCGCAGTGTCGTCTTCTTCTGGATGTAGTCCTCGACCTCCATGGACCAGTGCAGGCGAGATATGTACAGGGGCGTCGCGGGGACCTCGCTCCGCAGACGCAGCTCAGGTACATATGGTGCGGTGCCGCGATGGTTGCGAGTGGCGGGCTTCTTCTTCCTCCTCTCCACTAGTATGAAGCCCTCCTCATCGCACCTCCTGCTCTCGTTCTTGACAGGCCGAGAAGACTTCACCTTGCGGCTCTTCGTAGTCTTGCGGCTCTCCTTAGTCTCGCGACTCTTCGGAGCCTTGCGGCTCTCATTATCCCCATTAGTTTTCGCCCGCAGGGGAGGTGCTGGGCGACCAGAAACTGTCGCAACGTTTTGCTGAGTCGCCTGTGGACTCGGCGTCGCCACAACCGGGAGGGGAACACGGGCGGGGGCCGGGCGGCAGCAGCGGTGCTCGTTGACCCGTCCGATAATGCTGACGGGCTAAACATGCTCGCCTGCGCGCCTCGACGTATGGTGACGTATGCGGCATCAGGTGACCTACATATTGAATTACCACTTTTTAATTGCGATAATTCAATACGTAAGTCACTGATCGTAGACTCTGATGCCTGCAATCTACCTCCGGCCAGCTCCACCTTCAGGAACTTGATGTCCTTCAGTAGGCTGACGACGTCGACCGTCGTCGTCGTCGACGGGCGGCAGCTTGTGCAGCTCCTTTGCCACAAAAGCCGGTACCTCGTCAGGATCCGTCTGCTTCAGCAGGGAGATGATGTCCTGCACGATCCTTTCCGTTCAGTCTCTTAGTCGCGACGGCATGTTCGCGCTCTGTGATGATGATGATGATGTGATGGCGATTATAATTTGGGCGGGTTATGTTAAACCCACCTGACAATGTATGCCTTGACTAACACAACCCGACCAAATAACATAAGTCTGACATTACCAAAGCCAAAACATACCAAAACATATAACTCAGGTTAATTGCCATCTGCTTAGAAATCCATTTTCCTGACGGATATTCCTTAATAATTTCCTCGGCTACGTATGACGCAAATTGTCATTGAACTTTGAAGTCTTCCATTTTCGCGCCACGCGCATACGCATATTATGGCCCTATAATGTAAACAGTATTGTCACGCGGTCGTAGCGCGGACTTATCGCGTCCGGGTCACCCGGGCCCAGTGGCGATACGGCCGGTGCCCAGAATACCTAACGCGACGATTCGGCGCCGAATCGCGATTACATTCCAAAGGTGACGATGGTTTTGAGATGTTTTGAGTGCTTTGGCGCAATTGATGTTTGATGGATGGATGGATGTTGTTTATTTAGTGAAGTAAGAGATGGGCAAGAAGCGTGGGTCGTCCTTGTGCAGATTTGCCAGTGCGCTATTGATTTTCTTTCTGTTCTAGCTTTCTTTGCTGCTGCTTTTTAATAGTTACGAGCTACCATAGTAACTCTAATCGGCAATTGCCAAATTTATTATTATAGAGGCATCTGAAAAAAAATCTGTTTAGGTGACTCCTAAATGACTTTAGGTGGTCAAAATTAAACTTCGATTTTGACATTTTGAATGGAACCCCAATTTCATAAGGTACATTATTTTAATTGCTCGTATTTATTTGATATTTCATACAATGAATTTGAGCTCCTAGGACCTAGCGCTTAGCGAGTAGCGGTAGACGAATTGAGGTAAAATGCCGAAAAATGTGGATACTTCTCTTTTATGAGTCATGACTTACGGTATGAATGACTTGTATGGAGATTTTTTCTGTTATGTTTTAAGGGTGGCGCCATATTATACTGAATTTAGACATATTTGCTCTTCGCTGGATATCCATTTTGTAATCTTTTCCCATAGCAACTAGCTATATCCATTTTGAAATACCGAATGTGCATTATGTGATACAGTACGGTACAAATTGTGGACCATTTAACACAATACTCTAAGGATGTTGGCGCGTAGCTCGCGAATATGCAGATTCTCTGTTTCCGCAAATGCAAACAACAAAATTCATGATAAGTACGAATAATTATGCTCCCACATTCAAAATTTAGACGGAAATGCTATTCGCATTGATTGATTGTGCTGAACATGTAATTGTTTCGGTTAATTATTAAATTATTATCAATACAAACGTAGGACTATTCTTAAACAAAGTTGCTTCTAGCTGCCTGTCCGGTATAATTATAATATGCTATATCTAAAATATATCTAATATCTTTAAAACTACCCCACAGATTTTGGTACGGTGTTTTACAAAATTAATAAGTTAAACGTTTATGACAAAATAATGTTTGCTGGATAAGCTATATTTATTATTATAGTATTAAAAACCAAGAAGATTTAAAAATACCACAAAGATCAATAATTAAATTTGGCACAACGCAAGAAACGGCGGACAGCTAATAACGCGCGGTGTACGTAATAAACATATTATAATAAAATATTATGTTAAGAGACTGACAGTCTCAACATTTTAATGGAGATAAGAATATCCGTTTTCTTTAGTCATAAGTGCGACGTAATTTTAGGTGCGCCAAGGTTAATAAAGCGGCCTTTATACCCAGTGCAGCACATGGATGCAGGGTAACCTCTGCTCGAGATAGCTTATCGGTGCCAGTGGGCAGACAAAGTACACGCACCAACTACGCGCATGCCCCACACACACACACACATACAGACAATAGATCAGCTGCTTATTTTTTTAGGACGAAAAAGGTTAAGGAGATTCTGAAGTAAAATCTTTTTTTATATATTTTGAGTGTACGATTCTTTATGTGTTATATTTAACAGCTTTCAGTTCATACTTCATAACTATATACAACATTAACAAATTTTTGTTTGTCAATTATATTTTAAGTATTTTTTTTTTTTTGTAACTTCTAGCTGCTTTTTTATTATTGTAAATTTGCCAAAAGCTAATTTGTGTGTAATGATGAAACGTCTAATTGTAATACCCTAACCGTAGTCTTGACCTGATGTACGAGACGACGAAAATATAGATTTTATAGTTTAGTTATATACAAGAACATTTATAGTTTAGTTTGTTCATAATAGTAATAGGTTTAAAATACTTTAATTTAATTCATAGTTATAGGTTTCATGTAAGAGTGAGACGGAAATAAATGATCTCGTATTGTGTCTCTTATTCCCAAAACCAAATAGTTTAATAGTCGTGTAATACTTACATTTAATAGTTAATTCGTTTAATTTGTATTTTATCTCTAGTTCTGTCAAATTTAAATAGCTTTAATAGTAAAAATAGTATAATTATATCGTTCATTGTAAATTTCGTGTTAGAGTAGGATAGACATATACAAAGTAGCATGTAATAGATAGAGATAGCTAGATTAGTCACTTTGTTTTACCGATTTTCCGTAGTTTTTAATAGTTTATGTTCGATATTGTAATAGAAATAGGTAAGTAATATAGTAAAATAATGTTTAGAGTAATATAGTAAAATAGTTTAGTAACATAGCATATTAAATCTGTACGAAATAGTGTAAATATTTAGAAACAATAAAGAAAGTTTGGCGGGGGCGAGGTGATAACGGGACCGATAACGGGACCGCAGGTCAGGCCCATTGTTTTAAACCTAGTATAAATAAAGGGCCGGGCCGGCCGCCAACCAGACCGCTCCGAGCCAGCCTACCTAGAAGAAACAGCAAGACAAGAAGAATCGGGAAAATATTGGGGAATTATTGGGTCATCGCTACATCGGAAATAGAAGAAAGGCTGGCCGGAAATCGCGTCTACCTCGACCCCCGCTAATAGTACAATAGTGACGAAGTGTTTTCTTTCGACCACCCAGTACAGAAGCCGTTCTCGAGTAAATTCTCGCACGGCAACACCGTACATTTTGGTCACATTCGAGCCGGATCGGATCATCGCATCAACACATCGTCAACCATGCCAGTGACCCGTTCACAAAGCGGAATAGCTGCGTCGGCGCCCCGCGAAGAGGACCGACCGTCCGTCGAGGAGACAGCGGATCTCACAGTACCTGCGTCCCGCCCGTCGTCCCCGCTGCGACACGAAGACCCGCCGAAGTCTCTGTCGGTGCCGGTTACTACACAAGCCGCGCCGACGAGGGCGAAATTCAGGAGCGCATCGAGTAAGGCGGAAAAGGCGAAGAAACTCGCCCGCGCCGCCGAAGAAATAGCAAAGCGCAAGCTGGAGCTCGCCATCGCCCGGATGAGGGTTCTCGAAGCGGAATCGGAGGACGACACGGACAACGAGTCTGAGGGTGCACAGGAGAGAGTGACACCGTGGCTGGAAAATCAGCGTGCGGAAGAGGGCCACATAGACAACCAGCCTCTTCTGCCGCCTTCGTTACCGGCGGGAGCACTTATAGCTTCGCAAGCCCCGCCGCCACCACGTAACACAGCACCCGAAGACAACATAGAAGTCATCGAGCAACCGTCGGGGAATATAGTACCGTGCTCGTCATCGGCGTGCCCCAAGCCGCCGAAAGATTCCCCCCTGCCCCGCGTCGAAACATCGAAAACAGCGGCACCACTGACGTCGGGGCACATAGCATCGCACACAGCATCGCAGCCAATGAATAGCGAGATAGCGCAGCTCACCTCAGCTATCACCGCGGCCGTGAACAGCGCCGCGGCGAACAGAAGCTCAAAGTACCTGGGGGAGCTGCCCTTCTTCAACGGAGCCTACAGTGAATGGCTCGCCTTTCGGTCGGCCTACATGGAGACGGAGCGCCACCTGACCACGGCTGAAAACGCGGCAAGGCTTCGAAGAGCCCTGAAGGGAAAGGCCAAGGAAGCCGTGACCAGCCTCCTAATAGCGAACGCTCCGTCGGACGTCATCATGAAGACCCTGGAGGATCGATTCGGCCGACCGGACACTATAGCGATCGCCGAACTAGACAAGCTGCGCAACCTTCCCAGGACAAGCGACGCCCCGAGGGACATCTGCCTGTTCGCTAACAAAATAGCGAACAGCGTCGCCACACTTCGGCTCCTGGGAAAGGATAGATACTTGTATAGCCCAGAGATAATAAAAAACATAGTGGAAAAGCTTCCGTCGACCACCAAATACCGCTGGTTCGACTACGTCGAAACCATAGAGACCGAGAAGAAAAACGAACCGGAGCTGCTGCAATTCTGCGAATTTATAGAGAAGGAAGCCAGAAGATGCGCGAGATATGCCGCTCCGGAGCCAATAACAGAGGAGAGCACGCCGCCTTATCGAAAACAGCGAGCACACCACACACGAGTGGAAGGCGAGAAGAGGACAGAAGAAAGGCCGTGCCTCCTCTGCAAACAACTCGGTCATCCTCCGGCCAAGTGCGAAAAATTGCTGCAAGCGTCGACGGAAGACAGATGGGCCATAGCAAAGGAATGCAAACTCTGCTTCCGATGCCTGCGCTATAAAACGATGTCACACAAGTGCGACTTCCGGACTTGTAAAATAGATGGGTGTGCTAGGAGTCATCACCCGCTGCTGCATTTCGACAAACCGAAAGAAGTCGAAAAAGAAAAGGTCACATCGACGTGTGAAAATAGAAGAGCCCACACCTATCTAAAGATAGTGCCAGTTCGGGTCACCGGTTCGAAGAGCTCCGCCGACACCTTCGCCCTCCTGGACGACGGGTCAACCGTCACCTTACTGGACTCCAATATAGCGAGGAAAATCGGCGCCAAGGGACGCATCGATCCCCTTGAAATAGAAACCCTGGCGCCGAAGAACCTCAAGTCCGAATCGTCTCGTCGAGTCACCGTCCAGCTAAGGGGCAGCGGAGAGGCTCACGAAATAGAGGCCCGAACCATCGACGACCTCAAACTATCGCCGCAGGTCGTCCGGCGAGAAACAGTGTGGGCCTGTGACCACCTCAAAGACCTGGAAGAGAATTTTTCTTATCAAGAAATGCAGCCGACCATCCTCATAGGCCAGGACAACTGGCACCTACTAGTGGCGTCCGAAATTAGAAGAGGCGAACGTCGCCAACCCGCAGCATCGATGACACCTCTAGGCTGGGTCCTCCACGGCACCGACTCGCGCACCCTTGACAACCAGGTTCACTTCGTCAACCACCTGGTAGAAGATAGAATGGACGACATGCTGAGACACCACTTCTCCATCGAGTCCATGGGCATAGAAGAGAAGGAAACGGGCGAGGAGAGGACTCATCACGTCACGTCAAAGCCGCCGTCAATCAGCCAAGTGATACCGGACGCCACACGTTTCTCCAGTTGGGAAAAGTACCTACGTGCCACAGCTCGGGTACTACAGTTCGTGAAGAAAATGAAGCCCAAAAAAGAGATAGTGAATTATAGAAGAGGCAAGAAGAAAAATAATAGTGATCCCGACTGGAGAAAACAGAAGAAAACGACGCAAAACTCAAAACAGAAAACACGGATCGAAACGGAAAAGCGAAAATTCGTCCCCATAGAGGCCGATTTAATCTGGGAGGCCGAAAAATTAATAGTTCGCTCAATCCAACAAGAAACATTCGAAGAAGAAATAAAACTGTTAAACAGTGGAAAGCCCGTGCCGAACAATAGCCGCCTTCGACAACTGTCCGTTCGAGTAGAAGACGGCATACTTCGAATAAGAAGCCGAATCAACGCGGTCGACGGGGTAACAGAAAATCAGAAGTCTCCAGCTATAATAGACGGCGACCACCCGGCGGTGCGGCTCTGGATAGAACACACGCATCGTCGCCTGCAGCACGCCGGGGTCGAGACCACGGTGAACGAGTGCAGACAGCACTACTGGGTACTCCGGCTGCGCCCCTCTGTGCGCTCCATCGTCAAGGGCTGCCTGCCCTGCCGAATACGGCGGGAGGCCCCTCCATCGCCGGCCACGGGAGACCATCCACCCTCCCGCTTGGCCCATCACCAGAGGCCGTTCACCAACACCGGCGTGGACTACTTCGGCCCAGTCAGCGTCACAGTGGGGAAGCAGCACCATAAGAGGTACGTCGCCCTGTTCACGTGCCTCACTACAAGGGCCGTGCACCTAGAGCTGGCGGCGTCCCTATCGACCGACTCCGCGATACTGGCTCTTCGAAGGCTCATCGCACGCCGCGGGTGTCCGACCGTAATATTCTCGGACAACGGCACCAACTTCCACGGGGCGGACGCGGAATTACGACGCGCCGCCATAGAAGCGATGAGCCAGGAAGCCGACGTTCGGGCCATCAAGTGGAGATTCATCCCTCCCGGCGCTCCGTTCATGGGAGGAGCGTGGGAGCGCCTCGTAAAGTCCGTAAAGATAGCGCTCTCCGCCGTGCTGCACGAGCGCCATCCATCCGAAGAGGTCCTCAGCACCCTGCTCGCGGAGGCGGAATACACAGTGAACAGCCGCCCCCTCACGCACGTGTCAGTCCAGCCCGAAGACGACGAAGCCCTCACGCCCAACCACTTCCTCCTGGGTGGGTCAGCGCGGGTACCAACGCCCGGCAAGTTCGACGACGCCGACCTCATCACCCGCTCCAACTGGCGGGCCTCGCAGCGCCTGGCAGACATGTTCTGGGCGCGCTGGGTCCGAGAGTACCTGCCGGAACTCCAACACCGGCGGGAGCCTCGCGGAAGCGGGAGGACCATCAAGGAGGGCGACGTCGTGCTGATAGTGGACAGCAACCTCCCGAGGAATACCTGGCCCCGGGGGATAGTCATCGCCACATACCCGGGACAAGATGGCGCGGTTCGAGTGGTGGACGTGAGGACCAAAGGAGGAGTACTTCGGCGACCGACGAAGCGGCTGGTGATCCTGTCGACATAGTGCGTCGTCTCTCCCAGCACATCGGATCTGCAGCGTCGAGGCTACGTCGCTGCACGGCGGGAGAATTGTACGAGACGACGAAAATATAGATTTTATAGTTTAGTTATATACAAGAACATTTATAGTTTAGTTTGTTCATAATAGTAATAGGTTTAAAATACTTTAATTTAATTCATAGTTATAGGTTTCATGTAAGAGTGAGACGGAAATAAATGATCTCGTATTGTGTCTCTTATTCCCAAAACCAAATAGTTTAATAGTCGTGTAATACTTACATTTAATAGTTAATTCGTTTAATTTGTATTTTATCTCTAGTTCTGTCAAATTTAAATAGCTTTAATAGTAAAAATAGTATAATTATATCGTTCATTGTAAATTTCGTGTTAGAGTAGGATAGACATATACAAAGTAGCATGTAATAGATAGAGATAGCTAGATTAGTCACTTTGTTTTACCGATTTTCCGTAGTTTTTAATAGTTTATGTTCGATATTGTAATAGAAATAGGTAAGTAATATAGTAAAATAATGTTTAGAGTAATATAGTAAAATAGTTTAGTAACATAGCATATTAAATCTGTACGAAATAGTGTAAATATTTAGAAACAATAAAGAAAGTTTGGCGGGGGCGAGGTGATAACGGGACCGATAACGGGACCGCAGGTCAGGCCCATTGTTTTAAACCTAGTATAAATAAAGGGCCGGGCCGGCCGCCAACCAGACCGCTCCGAGCCAGCCTACCTAGAAGAAACAGCAAGACAAGAAGAATCGGGAAAATATTGGGGAATTATTGGGTCATCGCTACATCGGAAATAGAAGAAAGGCTGGCCGGAAATCGCGTCTACCTCGACCCCCGCTAATAGTACAATAGTGACGAAGTGTTTTCTTTCGACCACCCAGTACAGAAGCCGTTCTCGAGTAAATTCTCGCACGGCAACACTGTACACCTGAGAATCATAATCTCCTAAAAGCAATATTTAAATAATAAATAGCATTTGTAAGCAACCCCAGTGACACTTTCGAGAGCGGTTGCAAAAAGCTTTAACTTTAAACTACTTACTTGGTCTTTTCTAAAAAAATCATTCACTTAACTATTTACAGTCACCAAAAATCTAATAAAAAATATTTCACCTTTAAAATCACATTTTTTATTTGAAGCTACAAAAAAGCTACCTAAATATAAAATCAGGCATGTCGCATCTAGTTGTCTATCTCTGCGTCGTCACCAAGAATATCAACTCATGTAAGTCACCTCGGCAGATAAACTCCTGAACCCATTACACGTATAACAATACTGTTCTGTACCATCTGATACCGTGTATCTTTGATTACATCATTTTTCCTCTTTTTTGCCCGCTCGTTACTCTATTTTGGCTTTCTTCGATCTCTATCTTTACGTTCCTCGAAAGTAAATTGTCTAATTATTCAAAGACTTTTCGACAAAATATTTTATGGGCTGTGAGAATTTTTTATTAATATTTGTATATAATTTATCGCAGTAAAAATATTTAAGATTCTTTTCTGGCGTTTTTAAAATGTGACATTATAATAATAAATATAATATGACTTTTGTTAACATGAAATATTATAGACCCAATTTTTTGCAGTAACGGTTTCATTTCTTACCTAGTTACCGTAAAAGTTACCCCCGGTATTTGTTTACAAAAACATTTGACCTATTTGAGTATTGTTACGAGCCCCTGGCGGAAGAGATTTTTTTCGCCTCTAAGTCTTCGTAATACGGGTCATGGGGTTTGCGGTCTAAGGATTTGTTGACAAATGAACGGTGACAATTATATTGTGTGGTTGTCCTATTGTATATTGACGACTCTATTTTGTTCCCTCGCGGTTGCAGCAATTTTTTAAGTTTCGAACGGAACAAATGTTATCTGTGGCTTTTTAAAAAATTGGTTATAGGTCTATTTAGATAAGTTGGCATTTAAAAATATTGAAATGGATATTATAAAACATTTTTTTCCTGTTTTCCCAAAGAAAGGCTTCGGTAACGAGTTTAACAGGAAATACACGTCGGTTTTTATCATTGGTAGGTACTCTTATATTTCATGCGAGCTTAAAAAGGATGCATAACATTATTAATTATAGGGTAATATTATTGTTAATCCGTACCCCTAATTATTTTAAGATTTGCCGTTTTTGTTTCGAAAGGAATCGACAAAAGTTCTTAATTTACAAACCTTTTTAGGGTTCTGTACCCAAAGGGTAAAGCTAGACTTCTGAAATTTTCACAGATTGTATATTTCAAATACCAAAAACCAAATCAAATTAATATATTTTATTTTTATTACTTGTAATTTAGTAATTTAAAATACCAGCGGCGTGCACAGGAATATCGCACAGGGTATGCGGGGCTCAGCGGAGTATTCGGTCATCGAACAAAGTCTAACCCTTATGGTACTGCTAACTGCAAGATTCTGCGTAGGGCCGCCAGCCTGCCATCACCTACATTTCCGTCGCCGGTCAAGCACGACAGAAATCCCGGACATTTGGCCGAAATGTGGTTATTTCCCCGAGCAGCCCTTAAAAGGTACTTACGATTACATCTTGACAATTTTTACTAAAACATGTATCTTTTGCAACAAGAATTTGTAAAAATCTGACTAACTCAAGTCCTCGAAATCGTACTTCATTCTGATCATAGAAGAAATCTAATGTATGCTTAGCGAGTTCTAATATTCTTTCGTTTATTGCTGCTGCACTAAAATTTGTATTTCTTTCAACAAAAGTGTCTGAATAACACCTTTTCAAAACCCAGCCGGACGGTCTCCGGAGTCCGGATGCCCTTCAAACTAGGACGAATCCGGAGAAATCCAGACGGATGGGTTATTTTAATTTATCTCAACGGCATGCAGTGATAAGAAATGTCAAAAGATATTTTGATCTTTTTGGTTTGGTTGGTTCCAAAATTTACATTACTAGAGATCGCTCAATGGTCGAAATTCGACCTTACTTGCAACGACTTCATCATAGTTTTTTTCAATTCTTGTCTCTGGGACTCAGTTGATCTCAGACTGGCCGTTTAAGCATTGTCTAATAGTATCTAAAATTAAACAAAAAAAAAAAAAAACAATAATCTATTTTCAATTTGTCAACTTGTTGTCAACAGACTTCAACTATAAATAAAAGAGAATAATTCGTATGTACAGGCTTGTCACTCAAAAATTTGTCATTTTTTCTAGTAGTAGTGTCGTAGTGAGTGTAACGTTTTATTTGTTAAAAATATGATAAAAGCATAATTTTAAAATAATAGTAGCTCGATGCACTCCTTCACCATATAAACTATAACTGTGCGAAATTTCATTCACCTACGTTTCCCCATTTTTGCGGCGTAAAAAGGGTTACAAAGTTTTTCTCTCACGTATTAATATATAGATATAGATGCAGCTCATTTCAAATTATACTGTAGAATGTAGTTTTTTTATGAAACAAAGCAAAGGCATATAATAATATGTATATTATTATATTGTTACGGTCTATTAAGTAAAAATATAGTGGACACAGATTGATAAGTAGAAGTGATAATCGAGGTATGAGAATCACGTCCCTGACCTGAATGTTACTTTGTGGGTGGTCAACCAACAGGTGATCCATTGGCTAGTTTCTTGGTCTATAGATCATTCTGCGACCCGGAAGAACGGAAGTCAAAACAGTAGCAGCTGCTGCAAGGATTACGAAGATACTTCCCTACCCTACTCTCTCTCTCCTTCGTGTGAGAGGTCACGTGTCCATTTTTCTGATGCAAGTCTAAATTTTTTTGCCCATCCCAAAAAAGTGTACAACATCACAAAAGACGTTTTCACTTCAAGTCTCGTTCGTCATACCACGACTCATATTCGTGTTCGAGTGTATAGAACGGGAAAACCATACTGGTATAAGAAAAGGTATTGTTTGTTTGTTTGTATAATACATTTTTGAAAATGGAATAAGTAGATAATGCGGTTTTATGCTTCGCCGAACCATAATGACGATTAGCAGACACATTCACAGCTTGTTCAATGCATTGTACGACAAAGCTTGCCGAATTGTTTAAAAAAATCTAGCATCTATGCCATTGTAATACGGTTCGGTGTCACGTAGCAATTTTTTATTGTCCTCTGTTAGCTTTCGATGAAGGGTGGAAGGCTCTTGACTGATTACGCAAACAAAACACAATAGATTATTTTGTTTTTTTTAAATACACGCAAGTCAAGTGTAAGTTGGCGTCTATAGTGTTTTATTTGTTTTTGTATAAAAGATGAGTATATTTTGTTATTGTTTTGTTGTATTCATCATGAGCTGTTGAAGTCATTGTGCGTTTTTGTACAGTAGAAGTATAATAATAATTAATACTATTAGCAATTCAGCTGTTTAAATAATGTTCTAATGTTTCTGATATTTTTGACAGAAGTATCATAATATTATGCCTTTGATTTGCTATTATATATCTAAGGTCATCAAAATATGACATTTCAAGTTTCAACCAATTAAAAATGCTATTAAAAAACCTGTAAAACATCTGAAATTGGATTTTATTAGAGCACTCATCAGACTCGAGTAAAAAACCTGTAAAACATCTGAAATTGGATTTTATTAGAGCTCTCATCAGACTCGAGTAAAAGACCTGTAAAACATCTGAAATTGGATTTTATTAGAGCTCTCATCAGACTCGAGTAAAAAACCTGTAAAACATCTGAAACTGGATTTTATTAGAGCTCTCATCAGACTCGAGTAAAAAACCTGTAAAACATCTGAAATTGGATTTTATTAGAGCTCTCATCAGACTCGAGTAAAAAACCTGTAAAACATCTGAAATTGGATTTTATTAGAGCTCTCATCAGACTCGAGTAAAATCAGAGCGTTAAGATGTAAGAGTACTGACTTTACGCCATATTTGACGATAACCTTAACCGTGCCTTAACCTTATAAGTACTATAACTACGCCCCTGGTGCAACATGGGTGCAAGTTGCAACCCACCTTATTTTGCTACTTGAAATTTCAAAATATCTGAAATCACGCGAATGTGTGCGAGTGCGATTTGGGCAGTAACGTACTAAGAAGATGACTAAATATGTTATCATTTTGTAGTATCAATTTCCAACATTATAATCTAGCGAGGTTTTTCCGAAAACTTAAATTATAATGATGTCTAATGCTTAAATTATTGTAATAGAAGCAAAATTTTGAATATAAAGGATTTTCGCAAAAAATCATCATCAGATATCGCGTAAAGTCGCGGCGATTGGTAGTTTATGAAGCGACTCGGCGGCCACGCGTCGAAGCTATTAACAGAACGAGGGCCAGAGGTGAAGATACATTAACCTAATGATACAGTCATATCTGATAACGTTACGATTTTCGTCTCATACTACGAATCGATGTTCAGCCGATTGTGACCTTTTAAACTTTGCGGTTATGGAAAAATTTGGTTTATATACGCATTATAAGTAACCAGTATTTTAAGAGTAAATAAGATCGATAAAACTGCAAATTAATGAATAGGATCACTACTTGATCAGCCTAACCCTAAAATAAAGGCGGGGGCCCCCGATTATAACGGAAGTAATTTTTGGATGAGCTATAATTATTTTAATGTTTATATTATTATTAATTATTATATAATATTAGGTCAACATAGAACTTGTTTACTTGATACGCAAAAGTAACGGACTGTGAAACTCGTTAATTTTCTAAGAAATTAATAATTATCGTTATCAAATTCCTAATATTGGTAACAGGTAGTGGCGCAATGGTGAAGGAAGTAGGATAAAGTGTTCGAATATATTGACCTACTTATAAATAATACGATAATAGTGGTGTTGGTTGCGACTTGCGTCGAATTGTGGTTTTCTTAAAGGGCTATTGTTAAGAGCATTTATTTCTGAAAAATATTTTATAATAATACCAAAAAATTTACTTCTCTAATATACTTCTTATACCTAACAAAACCTGATACCTAATTTAAATATCTTATTGACAATCGTATAATTATGTTTCAAGTATATCCTTTTTTAATTTTGCCAAATCAACCCTAAAGCTATTACTTAGTGTGAAACAAAAGTTCGATCAACAATTTAATGCAATTATCATAATTTTAATGTTCTAAATAAATTACAACAGCGGTCATAATTTTATTGTTTAACACTCTTCGATAAAATAAATTTATGTAAATATTATTAATGTCTATAATTGATATTGATTGTTTTTGTGTTTAATTTATGTAATGTGTTTAATAATTGACTTAGAAATTCTTTAGAATTAAAATGCAATTAATACATTGTATAAAAAATCGAGACATTTTATTTAAATTAAGTTTTCTTCATATTATCTACTCATTTACATAATATTTTATTCATTATTTAAACTAGAAACATAGGATTTCTTTGTTATCATAGGTATTGTACGAGTATAACACACAATGTTTTGAGAAAAGAAAATTTGACTTGCAGTAACTTTTGAAAATTATTTAAATTTAAAATTTTATCACAACAAAGCTAATCTTATAACTAGACGAGTCTATCGGAAAACCAAAAAAAAGTAGTTGAAGTAAGTATATAGTTACATTTTGATAAGTCTAAAATATTTTAGTGTCACTCTGCCTACTCAAGACGATGTTTTACTTTCTGCTCAATTTGTGGCGATTTTAAAAGTTTTAAGTGTTTTAACCTTGGGAATACTGTAATAAACTGTGTGGGTTTCGTGCCATGCCATTAAGTATGTCAAAGCCAGCCATCGGTGGCATCGTAAAACAAAACGCTTATTTATTCAGTGTGAATGTCGTTGGATAATAAAAATCGTTTTTAAATACGTTCTAAATTAAAATAAATATAAATTCAAATTTGTCGTGTTACACAGTGGGTACGCGTCGTATACGTTCGAATCAATGATGCGATCAGCGGGTGATCACGCGTGTGAATGAGTAAGGAGTTGCAAGTCGAATTCCCATAGAGGCGTGTTTCCTATTTCGTGAGAATCGCGCGGTGGGCCCCCGCGAGGCCCCGCTGGTTGGCATTGTGCAAGCCTGGTGCCCCGCGACTATTGTGTGCCCCGGGTTCCTGCCGGGTGTTTATTTGCAAACACAGCGCGTGCCCCCCCGCGGCGCGCCTACTCTGGGGTTGATATCGCAATTTGTTACGAATTCAGCAACATGATACGCGCCTCCGACGTTCCGAGTTCCGGGTGAGGCCAGCTGACGGCCACAAACTGATTTAAAATGCTTTTTGAACGTTATACATATTATAATATTTGATATTAATATACAATTATTTCATATTTATATCAATTTCGTTTTTGTAATGATAAGAAAGAGTAAAAGCTAGAGGGTAGGAGAGGAGAGAATTTTAGAAAAATTTGGGCATCATAAATTTAAACGGTTTAAAGAAAAACGAAATATGTAGTTGAGAAACACTGGTATTAAAATTGTAAGGCTTTTCCATTCAAAATACTTAACTATTCATAGCTCAATTACAAAACAAAGCCGCATCGATAAAACGGATTTGAGATAGTCGAATTTCCAAGGCAGTTTTATTATTTCGTAAACATTGAATCCATTAGAGCGATCGACGTGAGGCTTTCAATTTTATCGATGTAACACTGTTATAAAATGTAAAACGGTAGGAAACAAACGGTGAAATAAAAAACACATTTAGATTATATTAATAGCGATTGTAAATTCGAAATGACAAATGTTTGCCGGGCACTCTCTTCTACACCGCGCGACATCCACCGATACGTCTTTATCGTACTGAATAAAATTTAAATACATAAACTGTATCTATTCACATACGTTTTACTTTCGATAAAAATTAATTTAAAGTAATTAAAATCTTATAATCCGAAGATATCGGGGTTAGGCCGAGAGCTTTCCGAGATAGTATTCGAGCCATAAATAGTGGATTCTTCCCATGACTTCAATTAACACTCATAAATTTCATTTTGTTTAATGCCATCTAGAGTCAATACGATAAAACAGTAAAAATTGGAGATAAGTGCAGGGATGACTTTCTACTTTCTTGTGTTATTGTTGAGCTTATTCTAGTATAAGCTCAACAATAGTCAATAACAGACTTGGACGAAACTTCGAATTTCGATTCACTGGGATTATTAGTTGATCGCATGCGCGACCGTACATTTTTCGGAATAAAAATAAAATAACTTCATTTTTTTTAATTGAGCGGTGGTTTAAGCGTTAAAAATTAACAGCTGCTTTAAAATTAAAGTATGACATACCTACATTTAATTTACAAAATCTTCAAACTCTACTATTTTTGGATAACGCTTTATTGTTTGCTGAAGCTAGCATTAATCTGCCTTTATTAAAGAGATAATGAAAACCTTTGAAATTCCATTAATAATTAATATAATATATTTTTTTATATTTTACTTTTCCTTTTTAATTACTTTGTTAAGTTAAGAGCACATTGCTGAAACCCGTAAGATTTCTATGGAAATCTAAACGAGGTTGCTATTATTATTTGTCAACAGTTACCGACAGGGAATTATTCAGGAAAGTTCATATTATAATTACTTGTTTTTTCCTCGTAATATTTACGGTAATCTTAATTATTAATTAATTATTTAAATTAAGTAACGGTTGGCAAATATTATTACTTTCCCAGTCGACCGTTCCTTTATATTTTGTTTCCAAGAATTCAACAAAATGTATAAAAATTGGGTAGATTCGTAATATTAAAAATGATAAATACGCAGACTGGACAACGTCAAACCGAGACTCTATGTCAAATCACATACGTTTTCTCATTCTCATTAATTTCTTTCAATTTCAAATTCTCATTAATCTATGAATAATTGCAGTGCAATTTCAGCAAGTTTCCTACGGCCTACCCCATTTGACTTCTTCATCAGTCAGAAGCGGTCGATCAAAAGAAGTAACAATTACAGCCCACAGAGCGTATCCCTCATAATATCTTTAAATCAATAAGCAGTTAAATTGATTTTCCGAACCATTGGTTGGGCTGGGAACTATCCGTGCAAAAAGTGTATCGCCTATTAAACGAGTCACTCGACTGTGTAAGAGGTGTGCATTGTTTATAGTTGTCGTAACCTGATGATATGTTCAATTAGGTTTTTACACTTTTACTATTTTAATTGCGAGCCTAGAAATTGCTGAGCTTAAGCGCTTCTGCGGTTGCTTTTAGCTTACAGTCAATGTTTTGATTAAAGTTTGTTTAAATCTTTGCAACATGTTTGCACGGTTTATGTCTTGAAATTTTAATGAATGAATACTTGCGATGGCCTGTACGTCTAGTGTAATTTGTAAGGAGTTACGGTCTTACCACAAAAGATTAAACATCTATTGAACAGTTGTTTTGTACTGAATTTTTCTCTAATCAACTGTTCAACAGGTGTTTAAATCTTTTGTAATAAGACCGTCATACTCGTAATATTTTAAAACTATGTCTTACATTTATCGAAATTGGCACTGTATTTTAACTCTGGGGAATAATTATTAGTATACCTATATAATAATTTTAAATGCAACAAGCTTGTAAATTAATAATAAATTATTGCTTTTTTACATTTCTGTAACCGTACAAAAATTATAACTAAGAAAAAAAATAATAATTTCATGAATAAAAGTAACATTTTAGATTTAAAATTCACGTAACATACATTACGAACTTGTCCGTCTGTAGGCACTTAAAATGATTTACAGCCATTTTCATGTCTTTTTATGAAGTTTTAAATTACTTAAATAAAAAAGTATATTAATTATGTAATTTAAGGTCGTCATTAATCCTTGAGGCTGGTGGTCAAAAAACCATGCAGTACTTTTTCATTCATCACAAAAGCTTGCAAAATTTTTGTCTCCAAAATTTTCAAAGAGCAACTAGACTCTACAATATCTATAACAAGTCAATTCGCACCATCCGTTTCCGGTTTCAGACTTTATCTGATGTAAATAAATTTTTTGCCATGATTAATGTTAAATCCCATAATTTGATGTCTAACATACTTGTAAAAATTGTAATCATACTCTGGCTACCCTGAATTTACTACTACAAAAACTACCTATACCACAGAATATATATTAGTAGTACCAACCTATACTATATAAGCCTTACTAACAGTGTGGGCTGTGGCATAACCTTCAAAATTACGCAAAACATTAATATTAATGTTGTTGTTCGTTTTATCAAAATTTAGCTACTTACGAAAACTTAGCTGATTTGCAAGACGTCTCACGCAATAGAGAGAGCCTATGTCCACACACTTGCACTTTCATCTTCAATTTTCATCATCAACTTTCATATTGGCGCATTCAATAATTGAATGCTTCAAGAAACGCAACGCCAATATTGCCAGTTTTGGACCAATATTGGCACCGGCCGATAAGCCATACTACATCAAACGTATACGAGATCTCTTCTGAGTCGGCCTACTAGTTAGTTCTGTTTACTCTGATATCAGTTACCTATTTTTATTCCAACTGCAGCTTCCAGGCCGTATGTCAAATAGATGGGGGCGACACCAATAGATGGGGCCGTTAATTAAGCTGAGGTTATGCCCTCCCGACACGGTGTCTTCTGCCAATCGCTCGTGACGAACTCACAGACACTGAAATATCCGCTGAAAATATCCAATGTGTTTCGTTCTGTGTCTATAATTATTTATTAATATGCAGTGGAACAGACCAAAATAATAATACTGTAGGATGCTACTTTCACAGATAACTCTATATAATTGATTGAGGAACACACCTTAAAGTTTTATTACTAATTTGTTTTGTTGCAATTGTACTAATATAGATAAAAGATTTGATTGTTTGTATTGAAAGACCTCCGAAACTATTGGATAGATTTTATTTAAAAGGGAAGTAGACCAACTAGCTTTTTAGACAAAATGAGCGGCATCCTTATAATTTCTATTTAGGTACTACTACTACTATTGATATAATATTAGTATATATATTTAAGTTTGTAAATGTTAAGATACCAAATTTTATTTTAGATTTTCTTTCCTTCTTTCTATAATATACCTAATACTATAATATTAATCGAGACTCGCGGTAGCAACTTTCCTGAAAACCAGATGCCACCTAATCTACTGTTAAACACACATAAAATATATTATACAACCAAATTCTTGTATTAATTGATAAATTATGAAAATTAGGCTATAAATATTATGATTATGATGATGTTGGTCGAGAAGCTATAGCGATATGCAGGTTTAGCTTGACTAAACTAGAAACGCGAAAAAATAGAATAATTTACAGATTAAAAAGAAAAGGCATATTATATCCTGTTTCAATCTGCCACTTTTTTCTACCGTAGAAAAGAACCCTTTCGGTGTCCTTGCATTATATAATATCCATATCTTATTATATCTTTAGACGAGCAATTCTTGTATGTATATATAATTGAAATCTCGGAATCGGCTCCAACGATTTTCATAAAATTCCGGGGTTTCGGGGGCGATACATCGATCTAGCTAAGAACCATTTTTATTCGTGCTTTATCGTTTTATCGAATACCGAGCAAAGCTCGGTCAAATAGCTAGTTAATATTAAAAATGCGAAAGTGTTTATACCTCTCCGTTACCTCTTCACGTCCAAACCACTGAACCAATATTGCTGAAATTTTGTATGGAGATAATTTCAGTCCCGGGAAAGAACATACGATACTTTTTATTCCGGAAAGATGTACGGTTCCCGAGAGAATTAGTGCGCAACGTAGTTGCCGGCCTCATCTAGTTCTGTAATAAAATAATGTATAGTATACAGGTTTTCTATACATTATTAAATTTAATAGTGCTATTGTGACTCGTTAACACGATTCAGTTATGTCTAGAACCTATCACAGGTACATAGGGCTGAAGTTATTTTTATAGTACACGTTGAGTATCGTACTACTAATTTTGCTCATAAAATTGATTCAGCGATTAAAATTAATCACCATTAGTATTTTTATTTTTGTTCACAGTCCTGTTTGTCCAGTTGTTTTTTATTATGTAGGTATTATTTAATTGGTACATTGTATACAATAGAGTTCTTGTGTCTTTGTAACATGTATTAACTATTTGTTGTATACTAGCAATTGGATAAATTATAGAGAAGTATTTATTAAAAATTTAAATAGGCACCTATTTTAAAAACAAAAATATATATTTATTTTATTTGCTAGCCTTACTTTTTGTTTTTACGCACTATTTGATAAGGAATACTAATTCTGAAACTATAGTTTCCTTTCTTTTGTTATTTATAATATAAATGTATTGTTTTTACCACATTATTAGCAATTAAAAAGTAACATTGTTATTAAATTTATACTTAAATTATTTTTTTACGTTTCAGCGAAATTAGTAAAAGTCAGAAAACTGAAAATTTGAAACCGAGCTATTATACGTCTCCAACCGCAGTAATTAATATTATATTTCCTAATTCATTTAGGTTAAATTAAAAAAAAAACTCATTTAGATTGCATCAACTTACATTTAACTATAACTTTAACTTTATCCATAACAAAATGTCAAATGAACTGTCAATACCCTAGTAAAAGTCCATAATGGACGCCATATTTGACCTTAACCTTAACTATAACTACGCCTCTGGTGCACCCTAAGTAATCTTATTTTTTTTCATGACATTGGAAAAGTAAATAAATTACACTTTTTTACATCAAAATATGCATTATATTTTCTATGTTTTGTATTAAAAATAAATTTTACTGTTCATTTTCCACGGCCGAACATAGATTCTTCTTTTTAGTAAATGAAGCGAGGACTATGCGAATACTTATCGCAAAGACCACCTGCACAATTAAATATACGCAAAGAGTTTCGTACTAAGTGGAATGTCAGAGAGAAACATTATGACCGTCGATAGTTTTTGCTGAGAGTTTTTTTCAGATATTGGAATGTCTAGTATATTCTTTAATGGTCTATCACTATATATACCTTATTTACTCATTTCTTTCGCGGTTCCGTAATTAAGCGCTGGAGGTTGGCGCAATCCACCGCGAGTTTGTATCGAAAACTTTTTTTCTTTTGGACCAACAGCTCCTGGCGCGAAAACTGTTTTTCGAAAAAACTATCCTAGAAAGGGTCGAGATCGCAAATAAATCTATAACAATTTTCATCACAATCGTTTCAGCTGTTCAATCTAGAAAAAGGGCAAAAAAACAGACACAGATATTTCTCAGGTAGATGAAAAGATATAAGAATTGGCTAATCTAAGTGTGTATGAAAACTGCCATTAAACTTGTGTATGTTTATTTTTTTTATTTTGAGATAAATCTTAATAATTACTGATTGAAATTAGCAATAAATTCGACCAACATTACGTTTCGAACTTTTGGTAAGCTTCTCGTATCAGCTTTCACATAATGAGAACTTGCATTTGACGAACCAGCCATTATAAATAAGATTGAAAGGAAATTTAAAACATACTGCAGAGGTCAATTGGCCGCCGAAGATGACGTCAGAGCGACACTTTAAAAATCTATTGAGAAAATACTAGCCAATGAATTTCAAAATTATTTAAGTTTTATTCTTAAAATACCCTATTTTAACGAAAAAAATAAATAAAAAGTACATGTGATTTTTTTGGACAATGCCCATTGCTTGTGATCTCGCGATGTAGCGGTCAAACCGCTCGTTCGCGTGGATGCATACAAATGGAGCCTTCTATCGTCATCAATGTTTGTTGCTGCGACTTTTATTTTCGCCAGTAGGTATTTCATTTATCGCGCGCGCTTTTATCGGTGTGGAATAGCGTGTTAGTTTAGCGTGACACGTCATTCACAATAAAGCGGGCCGGCCATTGTTGGTGGACGCGTGACGAATCCTCGCGGTTCTTGCGTGAAACGTGCTCAATGCGAACTCCGATAACATACGGTATCAAATTCTACCGAAAATGCCAGCGATATGTGGCAACGGAGAAATAGTTATGTAGAAAAAATTAATAAAATATTGGGTAAAAATAAAAAATAAAAAACTAGCTATGTAAACCGAAATTTTGCTAAATTATTGCCCACTCAGCAGTCGGCACCACAAATATAATTTTAGTGTAGAAATTATAAAAACATTTAACCAAATGTACGAATCTAAAAGGATAGTAATAGGCCTAAAACAAGCTTATGGATTGTATAAGTTGAGTTGAGTATTGCTTCATTCATAATAAACTAGATGACAACATTTTAAACTTTCGCGTTGCATTATAATGAAACTTTTTAATCGGGACTTAACGCGACTTATTTAAGTAGTAATGCCATTACGAGTACATACTTTTTCGTCGAGAAAAAGTATGTACTCGTAGTAGCATTACTACTTAAATAAGTCGCGTTAAGTCTCGATTAAAAAAAACATGATGACGCTCGTAACTCCGTTGTCACAAAATTCATTTATAGCGCAGACTTCGGAACTTCTATCTGCATTTTTTTTAATCAACCTTAACTTTTACAAACCAAACCGAATTTGTGAAGAGCTGGTAACGCACAGCTGACTGGTCACAACTCACCAGCGTTGCCAGACGTCCCGATTTTGGCGGGACGTCCCGATTTTTTCATCAAAATTAAATGTCCCGCGCGGGACAGGCTCAGTCCCGCTGTTCGGGGAAAGCCCGAACGTACGTGCAGCGTAAGTATGTGGGAGGTAGAGGGGTGGATTTTCTTTGGCTACTTTTGCTGTCCATTGTCCCGTAAACGTTATTTAACGCAAATAAAATGATATAAATTCAAAAAAACTTTCGCTCGTCAAAAGCGGGACAATGCAAAAAAAGGTATAAAACCTTTTTTTACATTGTCCCGCTTTTGACCGGAGAATCCCGCTTTCACTCAAAAAGTACCAAAGTCCCGACTTGGCACAAAAAAAATCTGGCAACGCTGCAACTCACACACTTTTGCGTTCATAATATTAGCAGGTATTCAGAATTCTGTTAATTCTCATAATCTCAATCCTATGCGAAACGTCTCGTGAATCTAAATTTAACACATCCCAGGCTAACCAGTAACCACTCGTTAGTATACAAGATTAGGTGTTTCGGATTCGGTCGGTCATTTGTATCCGAAACTCGGACGGGTTTTAATTACTTATCGAATTTCATGAATGAATTGGAAGTTTCACCGTTTCGGTTTCGTTTTATTTGTTACTATTATGCATTCGAAAAATATAATTATGGTGCCCTTAAAAGTGTTGGAAATATGATAATTAACAACACTTTTAGAGACGAAAGAAGAATAACATGGTAGAACTAGTAGGTAGGTACAATATACCCGAGCAGTTTTATTCCACAAAAGACGAAACGCTAAAATCCATAAGAGTGTGAAAGAAAAATATAATAATAATAATATCTATGGACGCTTCACACTACGACAGTCTGGCCCGTGCTAAATACCTGAAGGACTTGTGTTACGGGTACCAGACAACGGAAATATATTTAATACTTTTTATACATTTAAGATTTTAATTATACATTTAAGATTTTAATTATATGATATACATATAATACACATCCTTGACCAAGGAATTTTGAAAAATTTTTGTTCCGTCGTCGGCGGGATTCAAACCCGCGACCCCCAGCTTGAACTACCAACATCAACAGCCCACCAATTACTGAGCCACAGAGGTCGTCATATATTTTGCTTTTTTCTAGTATTGGAGACTGGAGTCCAATTTTCTACTTAGCTACCAATTCAAAAAGAGTCGTATCTTCGCAAAAGTTGACTCCAACTCCATCAGAGGTTACAAGTTACAACAGCCTTATAGCGCTTTCTCTACGCTCCTAGCATTGAAATACAGCAATTGATGTTTTGGATAAGTGTCAAAATGTGTCAGACTCACTACAGTTTACAACATAGAGGCACCGACTAAGAGAAGTAGAATGCCTGCGCGAATAGACATGCGAAATACTTATAAAGGTGCTAAAACACTACGGAGCTAGCAAATCACTGAATATAATAAAAATTTAAAAGCCAAACCGCCCATAAACTTTACACAGCTAACCTTGCGACATTATACAACACATATGTACTATGGGTTTCTAATTTATTGTTGTGAATGTTTTTGCCATTTTATAGCACTTACGTAGCAGCTATTACTAGAGATTACGATAACGTTGGTAAAGCTGGTTTTGGTTATCTTTTTTGAGGTAAAAAGCTCTATGTAGAGTATCCTTAATTACCTTACCATAGTACAGTTTCAGTACAACATAACTAGGAATTTGTATTTTTCTTTCTAACCAACGTATAATAAGTTCTGATTGGTCAAATCTAAAAAAGAACTAAATAAAAATCCTTTTTTGGAAGCAGTTTCTGACAAAGTAAAGCAAATAAGCTTGCGATAGCTCTCATTAACTAAGTCTTAAAAGCAAAAAATATGTCTGTAACATATTTTAATCGAATAAATTTCTATAAGTCTAAACATAATAATTATACGAAACATTGTAACATCAGACATCTAGTGCTTTTGTAAAAATCGTTAAAGATCTAATCGCCTGACGCCTAGGGTTTACTGCGAGACCTAGGTCAACAGCAAGCCCAGACCGTCTAGGATCTAGATAATATCGCTCGTGACCAACGTCCACGACTGCTTGAATAGCTTCATTTTAACTTGGAGTAAGATAATAATGATGAATACCAGAATACCAAGGATTCAACTGTTTAGGATCTTACACAATACGAGTATAAAAGAGTATAGTATTTTAGAAGGAAATTATTATGTGAAAGTCTCCAATATTTTAATTCAGTATTTTCAGCTTTAGACTTATGAATTTAAAACAAAAAAAGCCATTAACCTGTCGCTATCTCTTTTTCTGGCGCAGTTATTTTTTCACAGGTATGTGAAAAGAGTCTAATTTATTACAATCAATCTGGGTTTAAGAACTTTGCTATATTAGTAAAATTTCATGCTGAACCCTACATACATACGATGTTGTAATTAAATGTAGACATTAAACCCGATCGCGTGGGTGCAGCGGGGCCTTAAAAGTGTTCGTTTGATTGAACTAATAAAATCCGTAATACACCAGCGTTTATCGCTCCATAAAATACATACCAATGTCTTAATTTCGTCCGAGTTTTAGAAACCCTCGATCGCAGATAGGTGAGTCGTGGAATCGGGACCACACGGATGACTTACTCGGGAGTCGAACCCGCTATCTTCAATCTCGACCCTTGACTGGTTTTAATTATCTAACTAGAATGTAGACAGCTGGCTGTATCACCTGGATTTATATGAATCAGCTGCATATGTTAATTCGAATATCCGATTCCATTCGATAGTCGAAATCTTTTCCTCTCTAGTCTCTATTGCGTGTGAGAGTACGACAAGCTTAATATATAGGGGGTATCGGGGGCAATAAATCGATCTAGCTAGGAGTCATTTTTAGAAAATGTGTTTTTATTCGTGTTTTATCGAATACCGAGCAAAGCTCGATCAAGTAGCTAGTTATCTTTTATAAGCGCAGCTCCACTGTTGTTAATAATTTTTTATAGCAACATTCTTATTCGAGATAAGTCAGCCTAAGTGTTATCCAGAGCCTACCTATTATATTAAAGATCAAAATCCGTTCAGTAGTTTTTGTGTGAACATGTAAACTTTCGCCTTGTAACTTATAACAATAACCGCCTACTAAAGACAATACAATATTGGAATATTATTGAACAACTACTTAGTTAACAGCTAACTTATTCATTACGAGACAGGCCAGTAAAAACTGGCAAATTTCCACTAGAAAATATCAGTATAAATGACTTAGCGCTCTCTTTCTCGACGATAAATTACTGATAGCACTAAAGTGTTAGGGCAATTACGTTTATCAAAAGCTGTCCCTGCTTCCTTCATTACAAATTCTCAATCTATTTGATTCACTAAAACCCATTTACTTGATAAGCTGAGCGGGAATGACATATGATATTCCATTTGCCATTCATTTATTAATAATGCGAACGATATTAATAATGTAACTTAATAATATGTTAAAATTTATACTTAACGCACTTTAGCTAAAAAGAATTAAAATGACGTTTTCACTGTGATTATAGTATACAGTTTTACTTATTAAACTATGTAAAAGTAAATCGCGATATTTAATTGAGAGCATGATTATTTATCAACGACGTATTTTATCGAAATCCAAACGTAAATTAAAAGCATCCAAAAGTTATAATAGTATTTTTATTGGGGTAAATAAAATATATTATTATTATCTATTGCAGATAAATCTATATTTTGTATGAGACATAAATTAATACTTCCACGTATAGCATAATGATATTTAAATTTATAATTAAGTGGGAATTAACATGAAATTGAATTTAAATTAGGAGTTTTGAGTGGAGACGAATATTCTGAACGGTAGTGTGAAGTGACACAGAACTATGTTGGTCGTGAATTGTTCTAAATTCTAATAAATAGTCTTTACTGAGATCGTGCTGATATAAATCATTTATTGACATTTATTAATGACTTGTCATTCTGTTACAAAATGAAAGTCGATCTTGGACGGTGTAAGACAGTAGCGTGGAGCAGTTAAAATATTATTCTACAGTCTCAAGATCATTTTAACTGTTTGGTACACTAGACATATATGGCATTTATTGGGGTTTTTAAAGGTACATAGGTAAGTAGTTTATTAGCAAAGACTGTTTTGGACTGCAAAATAAAGCTCTCTAGTGTGTACTGGCAACGAAGCTGAAATTATTCAAAACACGCATAATGCATCGCAAGCGTCGCCAAATGCTATCCATTTTTGATATGCTCGCTGTCGAATACATTTTGACTATGCGGTATGCCTATAATCTTATGCATCAAACTTCGCAGTCGAATGCCATTTGAATAAAATCTTCTTTCCAGGTTATACGGTTCGAAGCGGTGTGCGCGATGCAACACGCCCATCTCGGCCTCGGAGCTGGTGATGCGCGCGAGGGACCTGGTCTTCCACGTGCACTGCTTCTCCTGTGCACTATGTAGCACACGACTGACGAAGGGCGACACGTTCGGCATCCGAGATTCGGCTGTATACTGCAGGTACACCTAATTTTCCGTGTAGTTAGATGGAGCAAAAAAGGAAATGCTGGTATGATATTAATTGCTAGCCCTACTACACACGGTGGCGTCCTGTACATAGTGGCGATAAATATTTATGGAACTGATTTTGATGAAAAACCACTGGAATTAATGGAATAGTAATTCCAGTGTTTTTCATCAGTATCAGTCTAGTTTTTGCACTACTTTTTGGTGCCTATCTAACGTAATCAATAAAGTTTTTAATTAAGCCCCCAGTACACAGTGGGCACATTATGTACTGTAGACCACGATCCTTTGGTGTTAAACACAATTATGGCCCATGGCTCATTACTGCCTGGCAATCCACTGGCCATCGTCCGCCATCATACACCCCGTCAACACAATGGAGATGGCTTATGGTAGGTCAGCATGGACCATTGTGAAGAGGCACGTTCAAAGCATAACCTCCTTGCAGGCTACACTACGAAACGATGCCGGACTACGGCCCGCATATGGCCGTGACGGGACCACCGCAGATGTGTCCCGGTCCCTACGGGGGACCACCTCAAGGTTCCCACTACTCACCTTACCCTTCACCGGAGTTTGCTCGAGTGGAACCTGACATACCCAAGGGTCCGTTCTTCAACGGGGCGGTAGCGCCACCGCCCCGACAGAAGGGGCGCCCTCGGAAAAAGAAGCCCAAAGACCAAGACCTCATGTCCGCTAACCTTGGTGAGTACCGCTGGCGACTGGCGAAGTATGTTGATGAAGTTATGGTTACAATGAAAATGAGGATGGGGTCATTCACAATCACTTGATACATTTTCTTTTTATTAAAACCAAAAAATAGATTATATTGGATAAGTGATAATTTACGCTTAGGTTTTAGACAGGCGCGCTAAATTTTGACAGCTTCGAAAACATTATGACTTACGAAGTTACGACGTAGAATACTCAGGAGTCAGGCCTAACTGTAGTTTGTGCTGTAGTTATGCCAACTCGATGTTATTTATCGTCAAATCGGCGCTCGGATATTTCGACGGCCAAAAAGGTTACAATTTTATTAACACATTAAAGTCAAAACTGCACTTACCACCACAGATTATCGACGGCGGGTTTCCGTGTATAAAAAGTACATTTTGCCCTTTCCGAGATAACGAAACCTGTCCGTTTATCGGACCGACAGTACTTGTATACCGACACCGACTCTCTTGACGAGAATTCCGTCTTAATTTCGAAATTACGTTAACGTGTGTACGAAAATGTTCGTATATAATATTATTTATTCTTAGTGTTAATTATATAACAGGTATTTATATAATTAGATATGAAGATACAACTAAAAATGTTTTGACAGTTATACAAAAATCTGCAAAGCAACTTAACTGTAAAATTACGTATTTTTATTATTTTTTTCTTTCTTGCAATTAGCATAAAAAATCTGTTCTCAAAAATATTTTAAAGTATATTATTCAAAATTCGAACTTTTGTAATGGACCGTATAGGTATACAACAGCACATCATAACATCGTCGTGTTATACAAATCGATATTATCGATCCTACAGATTAAGAAGATGCCAATACGATTTAATTTGAATAATCGATACATTTTACTAATAATAATTGCATCGATAGAAACACGAATCGTTCTGTATATGGCCAAACGACTTTTTTTTACAAGATAACCAATTCACTTATGAACGTTTAATAAAGTCGCTACTTACACTCCTATAGATTTTATGTTTACGATGATCGAAACAGGATATTATTGTATTTTTATACTACAACTAGTCTTGAAATATTTTTTTACATTTCGTTAAATTATTGATGTATAGGCATTACGCATGCGGCATACTAAATCACTCTTACAAAACAGCGTAAAGTGTGTCTCAGAAGCTTATAAAATAATTATTAATTGAGTAAACGCTACAAAGTATTTAGTAAAAATTCTATCCTCGTCAGTTTTTGTAACAAAGTTCGCAAAAGTAGGCTATACAATTTATACAGGTTCCTTTTCCATGTGTGTGTTGACCACATACTTCATTTATTATTAGATAGTAATGTGTTCTAAAAATATCGATATGCCTATAAAGAAATAAAATAGGTTACCTTACACCTGTTAAAGTTTCTAAACAAACCGACTACATACTCAATGAACTTGCGACATTTTTTATCGTATTTTTTGTGACGGTTAGTGGCCTCTTTTGTACATGTTACTCTGATAGGATTAATTTTACGGAGCTTTGTCTGATAAGATCACGGTGACAGATACAATTGAACATGCTGCGTCGGCGCCGATATAAGAATACTACTCGTACTTGAATAATTACATTTTTTCTAGGGTCTGTAGAGTATCTCGTGAATAATAATATTCATGAATAAGTTGGCTATCAAAATATTATAGTGAATTTTTTGCCTGCATTATGTTTAAATATCTTTTTTTTTTTTATCTCAAAGTTTACATTTATTCTGTTAACGAAAAAGTAAAAATACAGTTACATTATTATGCTAACTTAACGTTTAAAATTATTTGCGTTATTAGGGTCATGGGAAATAAATTCATACAACCTATAGCTAAGAAACACAATTTATCGCACATTTATGCAGCCGCTGCCGTATTTTCAACAGGAATCCGAATAAGTATCTATAGTAAACTTTTATCAATAATTTTGACGTGAGTGTGTACAAATCACACCGAAATGAGTCTAGGTTTATTTTAGCGGCAACAGGTTCCTCGCGTGTCCGACATCGGGGTTCATCATACTCACCGCATTTCAATGAACCGACTTACCGACAGTTTATTTTCACCAACAAATAAGTCTATATTTTCCGTAGCTTCAGTTTGCAGTGTACCGTATATGTATATCTGTATAATCCATGGTTATTGCCGATGAATAATAATGACTTGCTCTTGTTACTCTCCTTTGTGATCTTAATTTATTCTGTTTATTTTTTCACTTTTTAAGCTAGCTAACAAAAAAATTATAAAGTATTTAATATCTATAGAACGTTGATACCTTACCATTTTAAAGAAATTAAACATTGCACCTGATCTCTGTTAGATATTCAGGGCTTTTTACAAATATTTTCCAACTGGTTTAATACGCAATCAAAAGAAACTTGTAACCAGGCTTAAGCGTATTCACACAGGATATCATATTTTATATTTGTTCCTAATTCTGATCCAGGATCGAAGGGTGCGCCACCCCAAGTAAAATGAAACCAAAATATGAGCGAGATTTCAGTTATGTAAGCATAAATCTTAGACGGAAAGGGGCGTGTATACATAGACATTATGGAGTATTATTAGCTCCATAGTTACAGTGGTTTTTATATAACTTAAGCCATCGAAACTGAATACAGTGTAGAACGGCCATAGACGGGAATGCTCAAATATGGCTCTTTTTACTGTTACAAAATGTATTTTACTGGCAACTAAAATTGTATGACCGACCCGAGTGTGATAAGTGACAACCAACTGTATATTTTATTATTCGCAGCTTAAAACCTAGTTGCAAAAAAGAAATAAGTAGACGTTTTATATTTACTCGCTCATTTACTGTTATAATTTTGATCTTCAAACTCGACATGCATATTTTAGTTTCAACTTTTATATATTTACATTTCAATATTGTATAACGAATATAAAATATAAGCATAATATCTGCACACTCAGAGCTATTCAATTTTAACGCTTAATTGTCCTTGGCACTTTTAAAATAGTTACCTTGCATTCCGTAATTTTGACGGCAAAGTTAGAAATAAATAAATATTTGACGACTTTTCGCTTCGATACTATCGAATGCAAGTGGGCATTCTCATCTCTTCATCTTTACATAAAAAACCTAAAAAAAGGCTTTCGAAAATTATATCTGGCACTTTTAGAGATACGTGCTTTGGCTATATAAACCGGTTAAAGATTTTTCAGTCAACTTTCCAAGAAGAGCTTTTTCATTTCGAAATTCTTTTTTATAACATAAACTTTTTCACACTTACATTAATAGGCATAAGGTAAATAAAAATAATTATAAAAGTCATTTCGAGTGATCATAAACAGCACAACCGCTCATTTCCGCACCTTTACGAGGAAATTCAATGAATTCATAAAATTACCATTTATGTTTAATTATAATTATATTTAATACATTTAAGTAGAGAGAGAATTCTTTAATTTGTGTTGGTTTTATAATAATTTATAAATAATAGCTGTCATGGAGTTTAATTTAGTAAATTGAAAAAATGGCAGACTAATTCCCAGAATTCACGGTGAGCGCAGAAGTAATAATTATTTATTAGTTACCAAATTATAAACAGTACAATAATTTGTACTTAGTTTTGGCAAAAACGTAATACCTACTACCAGTCTAGACTTTATTTAAAAATATATATTTTATTTATAAACATAATGAATAAAATAAAGTTTTCCGCTATCAATTACATTCCTTAATTGTTACGTTTACACTGTTTTTGGTTAAGGTAGGTAGAGTTCTACCAAATACGCGTCAAAATGTCGTTTTGCCATAAAATGATTTTCCCTGTTTTCCTGATTTTATCTTGAAGTTTTTTCTGATTTTTTTTCTATAGACCTCACGAAGCCCGAGACCTTTCCAACGAATTCAAAACTGGAGTTATAGCGTCAGGAAGGAAAACCCGACTTATTTTTCTATACTTATTAGATAATATTTGCAAAAACAAGCGTATCTTAGTAAAAAGCTTGGTGAAGCTACGATAAACCTCTTAACGACCTCTGTGGCTCAGTGGTGAGCGCGTTGGTAGCTCAAGCCGGGGGTCGCGGGTTCGAATCCCGCCGACGGAACAAAAAGTTTCAATGTTCCCGGGTCTGGATGTGTATTAAATATGTGTATGATATAATAAAAATCTTAAATATATGTATAGTATAAAAGTATTAAATATATTTCCGTTGACTGGTACATGTAACACAAGTCCTTTAGGTACTTAGCACGGGGCCAGACTGACGTGGTGTGAAGCGTCCATAGATATAATTATTATTTAAGTTTTAAATACTTTAGACTTCTTTATTATTTTTATCATTTCAAATAAATATTACATAACTAGATAACGCCTGCAACTCCGTTGCGCCAAAATAACGAATTTTGGCGTGGGAACCGTACATTTTTCCGACATAAAAGGATCCTATGTCCTTTCCCGGGACTCCAAGTATCTCCATACCAAATTTCAGCCAAATCGGTTCAGCGGTTTGGGCGTGAAGAGGTAACAGACAGATAGACAGGTACACTTTCGCATTTATGATATTAGTATGGAAGTATAATATTGCACGGAAATTAAAGTTTTTCAAGCGTTTGCTGACTCAATAGTGTCTTGTGGGTATATTAAACAGTCAATAGTATATTAATATTATATGTTGTAATGTAATATTAGAATAGCAGCACGGACTTATCGTATCATCTTAAATAACTTTGAAATTGGGAACTATAACAATTATGGATTATGGAATCTATCATATCATTTAATTGAGGTTCCTGGTAATATTTTTATTATGCGTTAAATTCTTCAAACTGGTATTTAGTTGTAAGACGACATATTATATCATATTCCAAGTCAAAAATGTTAATGTTAGATGTCTGAGCTCCTACATTTCATGTTTCTCAATCATTGAATAAGGTTTCAAGTAAAATAATATACTCATAAATTGTACATTAATGTCATGGGTACTCCTAACATTAGAACATTTTTAAGTATTAAAAAATGTTGTCGAAATTCTAGACAAAAAAGTAGTTATGTGAATTGTGAAGTTTTTTTTACTAAAACGTACTTTCCTCTTCATGGATTTCGTGTAAAGAAATATATTATAAGTAGAATACATGGTTTAAATATAAAGTTATAAATTATTATAAAATCTTCTTAACAGATCTAAAAATCATCACATTCAAATAGGTTGGTTATTGTCCAAGAAGTGTTATAAGCATAAAGATAAAAAGGTAGTGTGTAGAATTTTCTGTCGAGTAGAAAATAGATTACTTTATCTTTATCTGAGTGAATTCGAACTTTTATGAACTATAACGACTGTTACTCAGAAACTCTTCACTGACAGATCTAACCAAATCTGATACGACATTTCTTAAGTGAACTTTGAAAATTCCGTATTAATTTACCTTAAAGGTTTTATTGAAATACACATTGCCTGTTAACTGGATCATACAATAATAGTCTTACTTTTTTAGTTGAATAAAAATGTTATGTAAATTCAAAAGGTGCATAAAACTGTACCGAAATACATTCGATGAAAAAGCCATTCAACCGTTTACGGAAGCTCTACAATCGGTATATATAAGTTATATAAAGCTTCTTTATGCCTCCTTAAATTTTCAACATCGCCCGTCGTATAAGGGCAAGTAGGTATGTAACCATCCGTTTTCGCAAATAAGGTCCGTTTTTTCGCCGCACCATCTTTGGTTGCATTTATAAGGAAACCCGGTTTTCGTGAAAGGTACGGAATACGGTACATAAGTGTGTGATTGTGTGAACTCTATAGTCCAAACGGCAAATCGTGGCACAAAACTTCATAAAATATGTCAAAACATGTATAAAATTTTGTGCATCGATATTTTGATTGTAGGAGTAAGTAGAGTATGTAATATATTTATAATGAGAAGATTTATTGTAAAAAACTGTAGCTAGTGAGTAGCAAAAGTTATTGTTACGGGCAATTTACGAACAAGATAATTGCAAGCTTTCAATAAAAACCGACAGGATAAATTACATAATTCATTCATGTGCTGCCGTAGAGAAAATTTATTGATGGGGTAGAGGAACACGTGATTGACCAAGAATATTATGTAATATGTTGTAATTAACCTAGATATTATGTTGCCATCCAATATACTGTCAAAAAATATATTGGATTTATTTAAAGTAATTTAATATTAAGATGACACAGGTGTAGGTTAGAAAAATTTTAATGTTTCAAAAAGCAACACAAAAATGAAAATAGTAAATAGCAATTTAACCATCGTGTACTTTTACTTTTCGTTATTTGGTTAAAAATCTAGGCAAGTTGAAATATGCGAAAGTGTGACTTGTGCACTGATATCTTGGGTGCTATTGGTCTGGAGGTCCTTTTAGTCCAGGGAAAGGATTTACAATAGTTATGATTTCTGCAAGCGTACTTAACGAATACGCGAACGAAGTTACAGCTAGTTTATCATAAAAATCTTTCGCGAAGTACACGTGTAATTACTTTTTAAATTGTTCCTCGGAATTGAGTTTCGAACTGAAATATTTCGACAGCAAGAAGTCGTTTTGGGACGTGACCATAAATTACCTGTAAGGGGCAGACAAAAAACATTTCCTACTTTAACGGGAGTAAGTTATGCCGTAATGAAGTCGCATCTGCCCTGTCACCCTCCCTACCATGCTTCATACCAATTATATAATGCCCTAAATATTTTTTATGAGCCCATGGTGTCCCACTGCAAGCAAAGGCCTCCTCAAAGGTCTCTCCTAAGTCCTAAATATCATTAGGTTTTTTGTCCTTTAAAAATCGGTAATTATAATGCTCTTAAATCCTAAACAGAAACAGTTTTAAAATGATATTTTCAAGTTGCCTTAAAGAAAAAAGGTAATTCGTAAATGAGCTGATTTTGATATTACTCTTAAAATTTTCATCAATTCACCATCATCTGCTTTCACAATATTGGGGTTAGTACCTACTTATCTTAAAACGTTTCTTCAATTCAGATACTCTCAAACTTTTTATCTTTCAGCTTCCCAACCAATAAGTTGTATATACGTCTGGTGATTTATTTCCCGCCAAAATATGTGCTGGGTGGACATTTTTTTGTATCGAGGGACCTTTCGAGTAGCGTCCGACGATTAAACTGATATGGTGGCTGCGTTCCGTTGCGGACGGTAGTTGGTTCGGAAAAATAATAAATTTTTTACTTTTTTTATTTACAAAAATGCTGCACCGATACTTTTAAAGTTTCTTTTGTTTTTTGTACCGATAAAAGATAACAATGTCACGAAAGTTGTCAACAAAGAGCGGGCTGTTATACTTTTTTGATTTTCGTAGAAGTTTCACATAGTATGTTAAGTATAAGTTTTTTATGTTTTAAAATGTGATATGTTTACTAACCTAAATTAATCTAGTAAGTAAACTACCACGTTTCAATCAGTATTTTGTTGCAGATACGAGATATTAAAACCATTAACAAAGTTTCAGATGAGATATCATACTAAGTACATAAATATGATATAAATCATCAAAAAAGAAACAACAAATAAGTGCGTATGTAAAGCCGCGGAATACTAGTAGTAATGAAGACGGCCCTTTATAAACGCTATTCCGCTGTGAAAGAAAAATGAAGTTATATCTTTAATTTATTAGGTAGCCGTCATCGGCGTAGATTACTCGCTAAACACTAGTTATCTTTAAAATAAATAACGACCCTTTAATACGGTAATGAATAAAATGTAATTTATAATTTTCTTTTACTTATGGTCTCACTACACGTCAGTCGACTAATGTGATATCCATGTTGTTTCGTTTTGTAACCGCCGCTATCGCGCACCAGACATCTGTATCAGTGGCACACCGACCCAATAGCTTTATATTAAAACCTTATTTATTACTCGGACCTCTTTTGAATTTGGAATAAAGAGTTTTGTTTTTAATTTTATACTGCCAAATGCACAAAGGCTGTTGATTTGGTTTATTAGTTTCTTTTTTCTTGGGTAGTAAATTGAAAAAGGTAGTAGGAAACTTAGTTTTTGAGACGAATGAGTAATTAAATAATGGATATAATAATTATATTCTATAACTTTTTTTTTATATCTATGGACGCTTCACACCACGCCAGTCTGGCCCCGTGCTAAGTACCTAAAGGACTTGTGTTACAGGTACCAGACAACGGAAATTTTATACTATACTTTTATACTATACATATTATATTTAAGATTTTTATTATATCATACACATATTTAATACACATCCAGACCCGGGAACATTGAAAACTTTTTTGTTCCGTCGGCGGGATTCGAACCCGCGACCCCCGGCTTGAGCTACCAACGCGCTCACCACTGAGCCACAGAGGTCGTCATAACTACATATCATTAATATCAAAATATCCATAAAATACTATTATTAGAAGTCTTCGAGACACCATATTATTTCCAGGTGCCAGCTAGGATAAGACCTCGTCTCACGGCCGAGGTAATAGATACTTTCTTTGTGGTGTACCTTTTTTGTTTATTTCCGTTTTATTTACTGCGATCCCATTGCAGATTTTTATCAATGGACGTCCGGACAGAACCATTTCTTAGTATGAATTTCTAACTTAAAAATCTTTTTTCCCGAGCCGTATAATCCATAAAATAAATGATCACTAAAATACGACATTTTATTCGCGACAAAATTCGTGTTGATATTTTAGTCGTTCTTTAAGTTGTCTCATGCTGCGTACGTTGTAATATATTCCATGTATTTTGATATTGATGTCTATCTTTACGTTTTGGAGTAATAACATGAAATATGAGCGGTATCAGGTTAAGTGGTCGGTAGCGCCCCCTACCGGTTCTTACGCGTCGAATAAATTAATCGAATGTTAGACATAATAATTGTTTATATTTCAATTCTAATGCATTAGAACACCTATCGACCGCGCAGCGGGGTCTTCTATAAGATGATACTCGGACATCTTATCTACGATATTAATAGTCGTGTTAATAAAAAATAAAAAGAACTTATCGAACCTTGTTTTTGCCTCAAGTTTGGCCAATTAGAGATGTTTCCCTCAAATTCTAATTTAAGATGTTGGAGTGATTTGAGACTGAAACGCACGAGGAAGTTTTGAAACTATTAATAGTACTCGGCGAGGCGGTATCCACTCTTATGTTGACACAGCTTTAGCCAAGTTTTACATGAACAGCACTTGCTCGGTACAGATAAGCATACAACATAATATGATTAAGAAGTTAGGTTGCTACGACAGGGCGTCTTAAATTTAATATGACTGCAAGTTTTTAGTATGGAGAGTTTCGCGGGAGAAGCATATATTATAGAGCAACCCTGCTTTACGATGATTATGAATTCCAGTTGCTAGAATCCTTTCAGGTCTTCTTGACCCTAAACTATTTGTGTTCCTAAGCCGTATGCTCCTCAGAATAGCCCGTCCATTGTGCAATAGTATGACTCGGATGTTTTACTACTGTCATTTAACCTTCTCGTTTTTGCATCATCATCCAAAGGACAATAACGACAGGTATAAAAAATTTAGTGGCCACCGGACGGAGCTATCGCATAGGAAATCTCCGTTTTTTTACCGACCTTACATGAATGGTGTGTACGATTTATGGGATCGCAATGATCTTTTTATGGCCCACCCGCCCTTTTTTATAATTTTTTTCCCCATCCTGTACGTTATCTGCGTACATTTTGTGTCTCAATCTATTAATAATGTCTTATTTGAGGACGCGCCCGCCGATGTAACGTGTCGATAACTCGATGAAGCCCGAAACTTTTTTGCCCCGGCCCTAAATAGCCGGGTGATATATTCGGTTCATTTTACACATTCCCATGGCGAGTTCGAGTGCCATTTAGGTATTCAGAAATTCTCTTGTATGCAAATACTCGTCTGTTTAGCAAGAGACCGTATCGCCTAGGCTTTGCACGAGCGCCCGAAGCGGTCGCGTGGCCACCAGCGTAGGATGAGCCGTCCTCGGACCTAGTTTCTTCGGTCGTTTTTGAGTCATCGTAGTTATTGTGTGTGCACGGAGGTCTTAATTGTTTTGTCGGCGGCGTTATCGCAGCCGGCGGGTGCGTAAATCATGTCAGGCAAATACAAACGTTCCGTCAACGCGGCGAATCTCGACTGCGATCGGTGTGGGACCACCTTTATTATGTTCTAGTCAACTGGTCAAGGTATGGCGGTATGTTACTAAGAATTTTATTATAACTAAAATAGTTGAAATACTAATTAAAATTTTAATTAACAAAACGGAATGTGTATCGATATTACAAAGTATTATGAAATGTACGGAAGCGTACGGCTCCGATTTTATTTTACTTCGCAAAATTCAAAGTTTAAAATCAATGAATGGTTTAATAACTGAAGTAAATTATTTAATTGATATAATTTGTTAGTGTCTAAAAAATGGAGTAGGCACTAATATTATTAACTTCGATGATCGATGATAACTTCGATGATTATAGTCATGCAAAATTAAGCTATGCGTAGTTAATATTCTTGCATGAGCTACAGACCACATGGGCAGAGTAGACAGACATGGGTAGCTGAATGTTATGACCGAATGTTATGTCAGACCGAATTAAATGTATAGAAAGAGTTATACGAATTAGACAATTGAGGGTTGTTTTTTATTATTTTTCCAGTGGACCGATCACATCCAGAACAAGTAGTGAAGTTAGATATCAACTGTACATTATAATTGGGTGTGCATGTAAATGAAATTGCCTCAGTATAAACGACGTGTAGTATCTTGGTATTTATTTAATCTGTACACTCTGTAAGTATAAAGCATATTGGTAGTACGGGAGCCCTAGAACAATATTCTTTTATTACTATCAAGCAAATTTTTTGTGAGTAGCTTCATTTTGATAAGACGAACAACATTTTATTTGCGAAAAATCTCGAAAGTGTTAGTTAACATAGATAGAAAGGATTTCATACTTTGAATTGATGGTCCTAAAATATGGACTGTTTTATTTGTAGGACAATGTTACTCTTAAATTATATGACTATTAATCTATCAATATACAAAAATTAGGTCGTTAGGGTTCCGTTATAGGGTTCTGTAATCAACAAAACTTGCTTGACTAACGGAACCCTAACAAGCAGATTTTTTGTATTTTGTCATTTGTTCTTGGGCTCCCGTACTATTGTTACTTGTTCGATTAAATCTGTTTGCTAACAAACTACAAAATGGTGGGGCTCTTGATTGAGACACGACAGTTTTAAGACAGTTGCTTTACAAAACACATGATGCACACACACAACACAAATTATATTTTGTATTTCAAATTACAATGCCTAAAGACTGTCGTATTTCAAATGACCAATAGTTTTAAACGTTGCATTAAAATGGTAAAAATAGAGTAATGAATTTGGACATCATTTTTGTTGGCTCAATAGCCTATGTTATAGAGCAATTGGAATACTGAGGTTGGTAATATTTTTCTTACTTACTCGTCTATGTACAATAGTTAATCGAGATTAATCCTCAGTTCCCGTAATATTGTGAGCAAAATGGAGCGTGTAGTGTTGACGTTAACGACCGTAGTGGCAGTAAAGTTGCGAACGGGTAATTACTAGTACTAATTGCGCGGCTTTTAGCACGAGTTGCCGCAATATCGATCAGAGAATTACATCTGCCGATAAACAGATGGTATGCGGAAAATTTTGGTTAGCAATTTTGGCTAGTAAATGAAAATTCTGGCTAAAGTAAATAATGGAAAATTTTAGACTTTTTGTCTATGTTGTTGAGTATTTGTATACATAATTGTTTGAGTTTTCCTTATAACTTGAGAATAAACTTGTAGGTTTCCCGGTTTCCGTTCGGAAAAAAATCTTAGGAATTATACATTCTTATAGGATGGCGATATTTTTTGTTCAAAAATAGATGATTAGTCAGTAGTTAGTTGTAGTGACATGTCTCTTTTACAATTATTGTAAAGTGTTTTCTTAATTTGTAATAATCTTTAGAGATGGATAAATTAAGCGGAGTGTAAACATTGGTCTGATATTTAGCCCCTATTAGATTTGGTAAATTTGAGCTTTACTGATGTAATTTTTTGGCTACGTGCTAGTTATTAGGTTTTTAGACTTGTCTTATTTTTAAATACAGTGGATAAATTGTATGATATACAACAGCAAAATCTATCTATTCATTTCCACAGTGGCAGTTAGGTCATCGTAATACCTGAAATAAAGCCTAGAAGATTATGCTAAATCGGGAGAATTAACCCTAGTGTTTATGTTTAGACTTCAGTGTGTTATTACCAATATTTGAACTGCTTATATTTTATCGGCGATCCTAGTGGCCATTAAAATGACGTTCGAGCGGATATTTCTGTCGTTGGTATGTCGCAAAGTAAAGTGAGAAATTGTAACACAAAAAGAAAATGTTTCGCTATACCTTGTAGGTTAAAGCTATACCTAACTTAGTAGATTTTAACCTACTAGGTGTAGTGAAAATAATACTACTAGAAACAGACTAGGTACAGTAGTTTTAATTTACCAGGTATAATAAAAACAGAAATGGGTAACTGTTTTTTTTTAATTAAAAACTTGCCGTTTTATTGATTCGTGGAAAAACCACGAATCAATAAAACGGCAAGGTGTGAAGGTAATTAACGCAAAATGATTTATATCAACTCGTTTATCATTTGAAACCATAACTTCAATTTGCTAAATTATATCCGTGGCGAATGCGCGTGGCGAATTTCTATTTACGCTGGTTTTTGTATTTATATAACGCTTTAAGATTTGTATTGACTAAACGTTTTAATCAAAAACGGAAACAAACATTGGAAACATTTAAATAATTGTAAAATATCACAAACTTTTTTGCTACACTCTATTTCGATGTAGTTTGCGTTTTTAATTAATGGGTTACTATTTTTAGTATCTGTATCTGCAGATGTAAAATATTATGAATTATAAACCTTTATGAACTGAATTTAAAAAAGAAAAATATTATGCCACAGTTAAATAAAAACCTTATCGTCTAAAATCAAGGTTCTTATTTGTCATTTATGTACAATTATTAATTTCGTAGCATTCGTAAGTATTTTAACAAATAAATTTAGCATTTAGCAGCATGACTTTTCGTACCAGATCTGAATCCGGAGTACTTGGACATTGGTTTCCGTGGCGGTGGCGCTCTGGGGTCCACCTCGCGCACCAAGAGAATGAGGACCAGCTTCAAGCACCATCAGCTGAGGACCATGAAGTCCTATTTCGCCATCAACCACAACCCAGACGCGAAAGACCTGAAGCAACTCAGCCAGAAGACCGGTCTACCGAAACGAGTTCTACAGGTAATATTACAGGCATTTATAATTTAAAACATATTTTATATGGTATGTATTTAGTGTATTTTAGGTTAAGTCGATATAAGGCTCGCTAGCGATGTGCGATTTGATTGATTTGCTCTGCGAATTGGTGCTGTGTAAATGATCTTTGACTAGCAGGTTCTAGAACTTCCGGCCTACCGTCCACGTCTAAAAGGTAAATTGGTTTATTATTTATTAGACTAATGTTGGCCCTCCCAAGATCAGGTAAGTATTTTTTCTCTTTTAATATAAACTTATCTTCATCCCAAGTTTCTAAAGCACGCTCTAAAGTTATGTCACTTTTCTTTTAAAATATAATAATCATTTCAGTGTCGTATAAATCATAATTTAAGAAAAAATAAACAAAATATATATACAAATTAAAGTTGCTGTTGTGTTAAGAATAATAAAATGGAAAACATATTAATATAACTATTTAGAATCAGCAAATAATAAATAACTAGTACGCTGTAGATTTTAGCAAGATTATTACAGATTTTATAAAATATGATTAAAAATTATAAATAATGTGATCAAATGAAATATTTTTATATAATTAGCATAACCGGACTTTGTATATTTTACTATGCATTACTTTTTATTGCTAATTGAGATTTCGAAGGCATATTATAACATTTTAATCAATATTCTAAAATTATATTGGATCCAACCAATATTAGATAACTAATTTGAGCAAATAGATTCTAGACCTAATGACAAAATAGTAAGATAGAACAAAGAAAAGCCAGATTTTTTATTTTAGATAAAAATTACTGATTGTTTAATTCTGAATAATCAGAATGCTTTGATGTTGGTTTGGTATGTAATGAAATTAATACTATTTTGTACTTTTATCATACTGAGGCAGCAATGAAATCAAATCAAATCTGTATTTAAAATATAATGTTATTGTAACACCGTTCAGCAGAATCTACAGATTTTGCGAGGAAATAAAATTTACGTTTAAAAACAAATCAGCTATGTTTTGTTTATACTACACAGAAAAAACCTTTTGTAACGCGCGCGTTGTCAAAAGTTCATTCAAAGAGCAAACAGTTACATAGAGTGGTCTAATAGGTAGTGAACACCGCGGGCTATTTCAGTACTTAGAGCCTCATATTGGCCCTAATATGCGGCACTTTAATGTGGACCTGAGGATGCCTCCAAAAGGATCCCTCTTTGTTTCCCTAATTACTGCCATTTAGCGTCCTCTCGTAAAGCGTCTATTATGTTTTCTACGTGTTTGTTCGATGTACGATTGCTTTTGTATTTGTTCGTCGGGTCAAAGTTGAAAGTTTTTTAGCCGATAGGCTTCTTCTGAAGGAGCTTTTATAGATAGGATTCTTCAAAATAAGGGAAGCTGATAATAATAGTTTTGTAGGAACTCTTTGTCACTAATAAATAGTTTTAGCTTCACCGTACCGTTAGCCAAAATGGCCTATGGGCAATGGGCATACTTTTATGGTAAAGCATTTAAATAATATATTTTTTTAATAAAAAACAATCTCGATCCACATACACACCAATAGGTCATATAATACAACATAATGGTAGTACTCACATAATATATTAATAAATATATGTATCGGCGACATCTTACATTCCCTTGTATCGGGAACGAGATAGCTATACCCAATTACTGTTCAAAATCATTTTACCTCCACCATGACCTCTATGGCGAAGACGTAAGGATCGTTTTATTGTAACAGTTTTCCATGTATATCTATGTACGCCCTCCGAGTCCGCTTCATATTGATCGCGATTTTTGTGGCGAAAAAGCCTCGTTTTCGTTTTGTTCACCGCTCCCGTGATTTGATAACATCAGTTATTCAGTAAATTCGGACTTAAAACTTTATTATTATTTGGAAATTCTCTCTCAGCAACTTAATCGAGATTTTTGTAGAGCCCTATTTATATCGAGTTAATTTTATACTGCACAATTGAAAGTAAGTTAACCCATCAATCAATTGAAAATCTATTGTGCCTACGATACCCACAATGGAGGTGTTAAGTAATTAAAAATATGTTTTTACTATTTCTACCATTACTTGATAATTAGTATGATACTAACATAATATTGAAATAGTCCCACAAATGAAAAAGTATGATACATACAAGAGAACTATCATGACAACCAACGAACCCAATTTTGAAAGATCCGTTTAGTTTAGATAGAATTTATTCCACCTGATCACCACTTCATTATTATCTTTTCTTAGTAATCACCAAATTGAATTTTGCTTCTCTATCTCTACATCTTAAAACAATCTTTTCTCATTAGGACTTTAGGAGGATACACTAGAGCCGTTTTTCCATACAAACATTGTCCCCTGCTTCCTCCCTGGATAATGCCGGTAGAGTAGAAAACAAATTTGGCTAAATTATACAAAAAATAAACATAGGAACACAGCCTTGCTTTAATAATTTTAAAATGAAAAAAGTACCTACTCAAATCGGTAAAGTTTTGGAGAAGAAATCAGGGGACAACGAATCGTTGATTTTCTGCAGTTGTCTCTATCGCGCTCTGAGGTAAGGGAGACAGCAATAGATATAACAAAAAAAAAAATATTCGTGTTCGTGTGTCAATGCAAAACGCTTTACTTCTCTAATCCCTTTACCTACATTCTCTCTTTTATTAATAAATATATTTACGTACCTACCGTATAGTGTAATAATTGTGCCACCGAAGCAAACGTCTTTGAATCGTTATCCGCTGTATATATTTAGGTAAAATGTACTTTTAGGTTTCCGTAGCCAAATGGCAAAAAACGGAACCCTTATAGATTTTTATAAGTAAAAGGTGTAAAATGCTTATAAAATCCTAAAACTTGATTATTATTTTTTGAATTTCGAACAAATTCAGAATGTGCATTGAATTATTAGTTGTTCCCTAATTGGTGTGCGTCAGGGCGCATGCGCGGGGCACATATCTCTCGCCGTCCTCGGCCGTGATTTGTCACCCGAGCCACTTCTTATAGCACACTGAAAAATGGCCCCGCTTCGAGTGGCTGTAATTAGACGATTGAAAAACTGCCGTGTTTTAGTGAACTTGTAAGTAGGGGTTTAACTGATAAAGTTATACTACTATACATATTAGGAATACGGATTGCTGTTACGTGATTGTGAAATTTGGTTAAGTATGTATAAAATACATAATATCTTTTTCGTATCTGTCTACATTTTGTATTCAGATTTCAAACTACGTAAAAAAAAAATACAGATATTAATACAAAGTCTAATAAATTTACTCACAAAAATGATAAAGGCTACAAAAAAATCCAAAACAATTTCACGTTCCAAATCTAAATTAAATTGCGTCTATATTTAAATGAAAAACGTTTCCGAGGATATAAAGACGCGTCTTGACAGCACACAAATAACGCGGCGTCTCAGCCCCTGCAATTAGTAGCGGATGGTCACACCTCTACATTAGTACCGATATAATTTCACTCTAAGTACGTTCGGTGACAATAATAAATAACGTCGTTACATTGAATTATGACCGCTCGCCCTTTGTGTTAGAGCACATTCTTGCCCGTGACACGTTTTGAGATCACAATCAAACGCTCTAGTAATTAGTGCGAACGCATCGCCCCGAGTCGCTCGGTTGGGCAGATAATTTCCGCCGCGATTTCAAAAGGCGACCATTTGTCATTTAGTCGCGAGAACTCGCGCCGAGCGGACGTGCCGCCGCTCTGCTCTCCTAATTTATTCATATATTATTTATTTAAGGAAAACGGGACGATTAATCACATCTCCTAAATTTTTATTTACACGTCGGTGGAATGCGAGTTACTTTGATCGCGGTGGTCTCGAGCTTTGTAATGTTTGATTTATTTTATTGATCTAAGTAGATCTGATATTATAATACGATAAACAGAGAATTCTATTTAGAGGAATGGTGAAAATGAATAATGGATGTATTTCTTTTTGATGACTTATTATTGATGACAAGAACGGTAGCGCCGGAGCTTTTTTTTATTCCGAGCGCGTTGCATTCTTGTTTAATGACCTATGACTAGATTGCTACACATCTCATAATAAACTTCAATAAAATGATCACATTAAAATGGCTTTATTAAGCAGAATGTATGATAAAAATAAACATTTTCGGAATCACCAAAAATACAAACCCGAATTAAAAAACAACCAAACAAATACAAGTTATGTTGGTGGATAAAAACAATATTTACATCAGTACAAGCCGAGATATAAAGAAAAGAAAATATTGGTAGTACTCAATAGCTGATACAGCGTGTTCTTGTTTATACACGTACACACATTAATATTGGAGAGTACTCTATCACTGTCGGCCGAGAAACCCTGCTAGATTTATATCTACTACAAGAAATAGTTCCATTACACTACTCAGTTTTATTTCGTTTGATACGCTGCTACATGCATAAACTTGTACCTATGCTATGGGATAAACAAGTGAAATTGATTTTTGGTTTTCTACCTAGCTATGTTTTATTATGATCTGTATTTTAAAACGCATTTATAAAGGTGCTTTTACGTTTTTACTACGAGTTCCTTAAAATTGTTCTTGTTTGTTTTTTGTACCTATCTATATTTTGAAGTTAACAGTCAATTTTAATTATAATTTATAAATAAATATTAGTAATTAATATTGATTTATACCTACTTACAAATTTTATGCTTTCTCTTTTAATTTATTCGGTAAACCCTACGAATAATAAAAACTAACCCATAATTGGAATAAAAATAAGTTTATCGGGTCTGATTATGTCAAGGTCAAAGATTATACTTATTAAAATGTGTGAGCTTAAAAAACTGTTTATAATTAAAGTGAAAGTTACATTTGATTCGAGTTTTAAGAATTCTATTTTTTTGTATGAAAGTTGGTAAGTAACAGCTACTCTTTAAAACATAATAATATAATGTTCGGATAGGTACTAAAATGATTAGGGCCACATCTTTAGTGATAACATAATTAATTAATTAGACTTATGTAAATATATTATAATGGTTACATTATCATTTTTTTTCAAAAATACATACTTACTTAAATTAAAAATTATTTAAAATACTGATGACATAATATCAGATTTTTTAAAATTAAGCTGATATCTAAATAAACGTAATTTCCTAATTTAGCTTTTATAATTTGTTTTAGCTAGTGCAGACAATTAATACACACTTCATTTGTTATCATGGAAGATGTTAAGCAAATTGATGCAGGGTAAAAGACGAGACCTAAAACTATTTTCAAACGTCTGTCGGTGTTGCCATAACAAACGACTTGCCCGGTGAATGTATCATATTCGTAGGTGATACAGAAATAGACTGTTATTTTTATGGTAATTAAGATGTTTTCGAATGGATGGCGTTAGATGGTGGATGGATAGATTATAAAAATACTAGCCGATTTTCAAATTATAATTTTCAGTAGTGATTTTCGTTTAAATATATTTAAGCTCTACGTAATGTTATCAATAAAAGATCAATAGAAGACGACAAAATTATATTATTATCTAATCATATATTTCTAAATTCTCTGCAAAGACAAAAACCGGTTTGGCAAAAACGTAATAGGTACCACAAAAAATTAAAAAAAAAAAAAACTCTGAATGAAGCATTGAACTGGTCGCATCATTCATGACTCATGAGTGTGTTTTTTCTATGAGACCACCGTGAGGTATCGACGACTCCGCTGACGTGAGACCATCAATCCTCGCGTCAACTCCCGCGCTTTTCACTCATTTCTCATTTGAATACCTTTGACACTATCGCGGGACTTCTCATCTTACTAGATTTATGGATGTAGAGACAATTTTGTCTATGCTAGTCCTTTTTTAGGCCAAAATGTTACTTCTGTAGTCGCTTCAGGTGCAATACGAGTTGAATATGTCTCATAGATTATATTTAAATTGTACTACTAGTTTTTGAAAGCTATTAAATTAATATTTATCTTTTTATTGTCTGGTATATAATACTTTACCAATCTGAATTTTAAATCTGTCCTGGATTTATGAACTGAAAATTATTTTGGCATTAGGCAACATTTGTAGCGGCCATGACGCGGAGGCGGAGTCAATAGTACGGTTGCGCGCCATTGGCTATGGTAATTTGCGCGCAAGGAACGTTCGACGTTTGAATAATAGGTGACATTACATTTTTTCATTCATCTTTTGTTATCAAAAGCTAAAAACAAAGGACAAAAACAGTCTGTCGGAGAGTTCAAAGTTAGCCACATTTACTACTTTATCTTATTTTTAATAATTTTCATCTGATTCTAATTTTTAATCCTATTTTTAGTAAGCTTTTTAAGAGTGTTTTAAAATTCCTTTAATAAGCAAGCGTAGGCGAGTTTCGTTGAGTTATGTAAGTATGCTGTATGCAGCTTATTATTTATCTTTATATTGCGTAAATATAACAGTGCAAAATGATTTTATGAAATAGGATTGCACAGTATAAATTAATTCAGTAAAACTCCGCTGAACCTACTCCGTTTCACAGCAAAAAGAAGGTAACAATTCGCTATAAATTAACAATGTTGTAATTTATCGCCGAGATGGCGGAATAAGTACGTACTTATTTAAGCCAACGTAATGTCATAATGTATACAAAGGCGCATAAAAAAGAAATTTACATGCAATTCCAATAAAGGAATTGTTGTCTTTCAACAATATCATAATCTAATTAAAAATCCACCATGCCAAAGGTCACATAACTTTAGACGATATAACATTCTCCACTTTAATTACCTTTTTGCTCAAATTACACTTAATGATACTGCGTGAAATGCATGCTACGACTGTGATAGCGACAACGGCGAGGAATGCGAGGCGTTCACTCAGAACATCGCATCAAAAGGTGCCTGCTGAGTGTTGAGATTCAAATTCGCAAAAGAGGTATGTCGGCCATCTACATAATTTCAGATACTATCTCTCCTCGCCTGAACAGAACCCTCGAAATTGTTTCACGTGCGGCGGTGACGCATCCCGGGCGAGCGAGGCTTCCGCATCGAAATGCTAAACGGAAACTAATTAAACCGAATAATAAATACGAGGCGACTGTATATTTCGAGCTGAGCGCCTACTTTTTTGCGTCGTTTGTTTCGCCGCGCGACTCGTTTTCTTTTTATGGAGAGGCGACTTTTGCTCACGACATTTCAATGCGATTCGTTCGCATTATTCTGTGTGACGACACCAACCGGGGGTTTTTTGTTCGCAGGTGTGGTTCCAGAACGCGCGGGCCAAGTGGCGGCGAATGGTGACGAAGCAGGAAAACAAGATGGCGGAGAAATGCTCGCCGGACGCGTCCATGGAGATGGACATGTACCATGGGCCGATGGGCTCCATCCAGTCGCTGCCTCCCCACAGTCCGCCCTACAGCGTCATGGGGGGGCCGCCCAGCCCCAACTCCATGGACTGTCCGTAGCCCCAGTTTTGCGCCTTATGAGCGCTCTGCGGCTGAACATTGTGAGTGAGCCCGCACGGACGCAGCCGGCCTGCGCATATCCGAGTGTTGTGAGTGTATAGAAATGGACACCGTATTTATCTTCGAAACATTTCAGTTTTCATATTAATAAATTATTGTCATATTCCTACATGTAGCGATATAATAATCATTAGAGTAAAGTCCGTTTCCGCAAGCCTACTAGGCCAGTTGTAATAGGCTCAGAATTTTTTGTATCCGTCCATTTACAAGATGCTTTTGTAGTTCTTGTTTCGGACTGGACTAATAACAGTGATATTTATAAATAATAATAGGTATAATTGGCTTAATTATTAGTAGCACCGTTCTACATCACCCTGTATTATACATGGGGCACACTAAAAGTTTTTTTCTATTTGAGTTTTGACTGTTATATTTTTTTAAACGTTGCAACCTTCCTAGCAATATAAAAAAAATATGGCGGGAAATCATTTGTCAATTGTTTTTTACCACGCATCAAAGTTCTACGTACGCAACGAAATTGGAATTAGGTCGAAAAGATTTTAGAGCGATGATTTTTTATGATTTTAAAATTCTCTCTCTCCGCAAGACTGTGCTGCTCGTCTTCAAAATGCTTTTGGGAGGGAAGTGCCTTGTTTAAGCACCGTCAGGAGATGGTATATTGAATTTGAGAAAGGTCGAGTTTCTTTACATGACGAATTTCGTGAAGGGCGGCCTTCAACTGCCGTCAACGAAATTAATGTGGCTACTGTTAAGCGGCTAATTGAAGAAAACCTGTAGATTACCTATGAGACAATTTGAGGGCTATTGGGGATTGGTATGAGCCAAATTAAAAAAAAAATACACGAAGAATTGTGAGTTCGGAGACTTTGTTGTCGTTGGACCCCTCATGAACTGACAGCGGAGCAGAAGCGGGCTCGCGTGGAATGGTGCTCACAGATGCTACTGAACCGCGCCCACGGACATTCTAATGCTGTTTATGACAATTTCACAGGAGACGAAACATGGATTTGTTGTTTTCAACCCAAAAAAGAACAGCAATCTTGTGCGTGGGTGTTTGAAAATGAGAACTAACCAACAAAAGTGAGGCAGGCGAGAAACGTTGGTAAGAAAGTGATCGCGTTTTTTTTCTGAACTACGGATCCCATTTGTACAATTCCACTTGGAGATCAAAAGAGTTTTAATGCTGAGTGGTATTCTACTATTTGTTTGCCCAGGATATTAAAAAAGGTTCGCGAAAGGCGACCAAAAAGCCGCATTCTCCTACACCATGACAACGCCTCTTCACACACAGCCAACAAAACAAAGTCATTTTTAGGTTCCGAAAAATCACAACTCGTCACCCATCCTGCACATAGCCCCGACCTAGCACCCTGTGATTTCTGTATTTTTCACAAAATTAAAGATTTAATGAGAGGTTTTACTTTTACCTACTCCGAAGAGGCACTGATCTCAATGAGAATCAACAAATGAGACTCAATCAGCACGTAGAAAACATGCCTTCAGATCTGTGGTCCTCCTGTTTTAAAAAATGGTTCGATTGCATAAAAAATATTTAGAATGTAAAGGAAAAGGTTTTGAAAAGCAATATACATAATATTTTGGTTATAACACGTCGTTTTTTTAAGTTACGCAAAACTTTCAGTGTGACCTACGTACATATCACATTTTAAACGTTATTCCTATAGAAATGTAATACTTTTGTAATACAAGTTGTGCCCGTGATTCACATGCGATTGGAAATGTTAAACTTGCTGACATTCTTTGTCGGTACACTCGGTTTTTGTGCTACTGATGAATAGTTACTGGAAAATCATGGAAGCACCGTGCGACTCTTCTATTTTTTGCCTGCTTCCAGGTAACTCGCATGTGTATCACAGGTGTAACAGTTGTACATTTAATTTATTTATAATTGAATATTATAGACATAACAGAATTTATGTTCAATAAATTTTATTCGAAAGTTATTTATTCAAAACATTTTAATCATTTGTAAAATTACATTCGGAAACAATGTCGCCTGTACCGATGTGTTTAACATAATTAATTATTCCTTTTCGTATTGAAATGAGAAAGAATTTATGAGCGATTAGAAATCGTTTAAGTTTTACTTATAACTTACTACGAAAAAAAAGAAATAAAGGAGGTTGGCAAGTCGGCATATTAAATATTACATTAAATGGCTCGTATCTCAAATACGCGTTTATAAAAGACTAGCTGTTGCCCGCGACTTCGTCCGCGTGGACTTCAGTTTAAAGCGCGCGATGTCAACAAAATTGGTGTCAAAAGCTTTTATAAAAAAACCCTGCGTAGCTAGCACGGGGTTTCCCAGTCGATTCTTCGGAAGAAAGTAATGGCAGTTTCTTTCCCATGTCTACATATCTTATTCCCGAGCATGGCACCACCCATCGACTTGAGTTTCAGTGGACAAAGACAAGAAACTCTTTCCATAGCGACCATCAAAGCAACGGCAATTTTTTTTTTGACATTTAGTGTCTTGGTTCTTTTTTTTTAATTATGGCACCTCGGCTATAAAACCATGGCCAGTGTCGAGTAAATGGCGGCAAATTCAAAAAATCGACGTGCAGCAACCCTGTCTATAGCCGGAATTATAGTTTTGATCTACGAAATACGAAAAATAAAAACTAAGTAATTTTATTATTCGTAGTTTGTAGATCGAAACTATAATTCCGGCTATAGACAGGGTTGCTATACATCGATTTTTTTTAATTTGCTGCCATTTACTCGACACTAGCCATGGTTTTATAGCCAAGTGCCATCAGGCGCGGTCCGAAGGGGGGGGACATGACCACCCCCAAAATCTAAGGTAAAATTGAAAAATCTCAAAATCTTGCTAAATAATAAAAGGAAATATCTAGCTATCCCCTAGCCACCACTTCGTCCGACCTTAGACAGCTGCTGTGAACCCAGAAACGTCCGAGGGCGCAGATAAAAAACCCCCCCAAAATTTCAGGCTGCGACCGCGCCTGAGTGCCATAATAAAAATAAAAAAGAATCAAGAAACTAAATGTCATAAGCGGTTCGTCATGCTTGACTTATAGATTTTCAAAAGCGGAAGATATCGAGATACGAAAGAAACTTTTTCTCCAGTGTTTTTCCGGTAAAACTGTCAAAATTTAGTTTCTTTCGTTTGTCTACGTGCTTGTGCTAGCTATGCTGGTACCCCTTAAATCAATACAGCTGTGCAGTGTGCACACAATAAGTATTTCATTTTTTTATATTAAACTTTATATTTTATGCCAAATTTTAAAGCTTATTTAGCCCCCAATTACACAACTTTACCCATAAACTATTTATCATTAATAGGTTTAAGGTTACGTCACTGCACAGATAAAGTACTGAGTTATTTTATACCTTAGAATAGATATAACAATCGAAAAAAAAATCAAAACTTATATGTAAGATGATACCACCTCTTATAGAAATACTTTTGAGCGAGCGTCAGCGCGATGTAGAAGACGCACGGCGCCATCTATTATGATTTTTTTTGAACTAACTTAATTTGAACAAATTTACGCATTTTCACCCCCTTACAACCTTTTTTTCCAGTAAAAAAGTAGCCTATGTCCTTTCTCAGGCTTTAGACTATCTCTATACAAAATTTCATTACAATAGGTTCGGTAGTTTTGGCGTTTGGCGTGAAAGCGAGACTGACAAACAGACAGACAGACAGAGATACTTTCGCATTTATAATATTAGTATAGATTATGTGCACACTGCACAGCTGTTCTTGGGTATTTTGATTAATAAAGGGCCGCGCTACACCGGAATGGCAGCAGCGAGGCGAGCACTTTCAGCGCTGCCATTCCGGTGTAGCGCGGCCCTAAGAGGGGTACCACTTACCAGGGTTTTAAAAAGTTTTTAAATTTGACACAAATTTTGTTGACAACGCGCGCTATAAACTAAAGTCCACGCGGACGAATTCGCGGGCAACAGCTAGTTATGAATGAAAACAATATATAATAAAGTTGGTATGATTAGTTCCGTTACAATAATGAAGTAAAAAATAAAACGCCATCTGTTTTCATATATTAGAATTAAAATGTTGATTGCATTGATATATTTTCTGGATGGAATATAGGCCAACACGGTACACTCGAACTCCTTTATTTTAGAGCGCCTTCTGTTGTCAACTTGTCAAGTTGTCATATATATTAGAAATGCAGTAGGATTTCTATAATATAAGATAGATTGATTTTTATTATTCAAGTGATAATATCATTAAACATAATAATCTAACGTATTAAAAGCTATAAACAAAAACATATTAACTAATAAGTATGATTAGTTCTATGTTACAATGAAGTAAAAAATAAAACGCCATCTGTTGAATCGTATTAGAACTAAAATGTTCATTGCATCGATATATTTCTGGATTTTTTATAATATTATACATAAAATATATTTAAGATTTTTGAAATATTATTTTAATACACATCCAAGACCCAGGAACATTGAAAACTTTATGGTCCGCCTGCGGGACTCGAACCCAGGACCCCCGGGATGAGCGCTGGCCACGCGCAATGCGAATTAATTTTCATCGATATTTTCATGGAAATAAGATATTTTCCCACATCAAAATGTAGCCTATGTCCTTTCTCAGTCTCTAGAATAACTGTGTACAAAATTTCATTGCAATCGGTTCAGTAGTTTTGGCGTGAAAGTGAGACAGACAGACAGACAGACAGAGATACTTTCGCATTTATAATATTAGTATGGATATCTAAACGATACCCATACATAATATAATAATTAAAAATTTTATTAATAAAAAGCCAACAGATTAAAAATTGAGATTTATTGCACTTTTGAAATATTAACTGATTATTATCATTGAAAATTCAGGAATGCAAGTATTACCTAATATAATTTCATTTTTTGCTAAATTACTCTTATATTTTCCAAAAGTATTTAGAGATTCAGATTAATTCCTTGATTCTAAAAAAACTTTTTTCTTGTATCTCTAAAATTATCTTTTTAGGATTCCATACCGAAAGGCTAAAAAACGGAACCCAATTACTAAGACTTATAAAATTTTCACAGATTACGTACTTATATCTGTTGCGATATAACAACAAATACAAAAAAAATATATTTAACGGGGGCTTCCCTACAATAAAACTTGATTTTTTTTGATCTTTCTTGCTCGTTATCAATAATGACAACATTTCACAAAGACCTAAATTATGCAGTGGGAGTCCGACTTGCACTTGGCCGATTATTTATTCTTTGAAATATTTTATAAACCTGAACAGGTATTAGGGCAGGATTTGCCAATCTCCTTTATAAGACTTAGCATCATAATAATAATAATTATTGCTTTGACCACAATATAAGTCGCAAAAGGAAACAAATTGCTTTGACTAATCATTCGTTAATTTTGATTTTGGATACATAACTGCAAAATTAATATTTTTTTAAGTAAGTACTATCAGATAAATTTATTCATAGTCAGATGGTGGACCCACGTTATTTGGTCGGGTTATGACAAGGTAATTTTAGTCGTAATCTGTCGACTTCTATATTTTGTGTGTGTCATATCTAGTCTAGTCGACGAGTTGACTGGACTATAAGATATTATGACGCGACCAAAATATTAGTATACACCTGTCTATGATTCTAATTTTCTGATAGTATACGAAGAAAATATAAGGTAATTAGGAACATCAATTCGAAATTTTTACGATGTAGAAGTTTTAATGTATATTATTACTAAAATTATTTTGCAATTATTGCTAAGCCTTATTTTATGTAGAGTATGGGGGAGATCTAATTAATATATTATAACTATTTATTTATTGAATAATAATATTTAATGTCCTTAGACTAAGTAGTGGTAGAAAAGAATTTCCATAGAACGTTAGTATCGACGATAAAGCTAGAAATAAGATAAAGGGTGCGATAATGTATCTATGCTTGTACTTGACAGAACTCTATATATTTTAACAGTCCTACGGAGATGTTTTGAATTTAGAATTAACGCCGCCATCTTGTACAAAGTTACAGATACACTTCACACGTAGACCGTGCAGTAGGTATCACTGCGTATATGACTCAATTATTAAATATCGCTATGTAGGTACTATCAGAGAAGTTGATTTCTATGCAGATGGCGGACCTAAGTAATTTGGTTACCGACCGATCACAGCCAACATTGAATTGACATATTGCCGACCAAATGACGTAGGTCCGTCAACTGCCTACGAATCAATTTCCTCGATGGTACATAATACATATAATACCGTCATTTCGAGTGACATATTTTTCGTATTCACATACAAACTTACTAAATAAATGTCATCACACAAATTATTAAAAACCATAAAGTAAATATACCTAGCGGAAGGTAGGTATATTAACTTTATGTTGAAAACATGCTTGTAGGTCTGTTAAACTTTACAATATAACCTTAAATTCCAATTTCAACAACGACTGTTAACTTTTCTGTCTGCATCCTTTCATTAATTCAAAAGTTGATTTGTTTATGATATAAAATAAATAGAACATTAATTAAATTAATGACTGTTGCTGAAATTGGCGCTTAGCATTATATCTGTAATATTATATTGATGCATTTTTCATTAAATATTATATTTTAATATTACTTTGTATAAAACTTAGCAAAACCCTAGACTAAAGCCAATATAAATCTGTAACAGCAATGAGCAGGGGACCGTAACTAAGAATTTTAAAGCAATAAATAATAAAATATATTTAAACATGTCGAAAAGACCCGTCTTGCCTTGCTGTCCCACAATAATTAAAAAAAAAACAAAACGCGACAAATTGTTTACGCACAAAATAACGTTAATGTTTAAAGCTCAAAAATCATAAAATATAATTAATTGGTTTTGTAATATAAACGTATGACACTTCCAGTATTAATAGCAAGAGTTTCATTAGAATTTATTGATAGACCACAATCTCAAAGGTTGTTGTTTGATACCACATGTCTACAGAAACTTATGTACTACTGTAACTATAACTACAGAGGAGTGAGTATTCCTGTATACTTGGTAATCGTAACGTTAACTAAATAATATGCCAATCAATGTATAGAGCCACCAATAGTTTTACACGAATTATTTTCGTTAACGTTACGATTTGTCTACAGAAACTCATGCTTATCTCTCTGTTGAAACATTCTCGCAACCATCACTATAATATAGGACCTTTTCGGAAGTCGGATAAAAAGTGGTATCTGTAGTAGTGAAGCAATAACGTAAATGTAAATATTGAAGACTATTCGTAGGCGCTTGGGAGTGCCCAAGCAAGTCGAATAATTTCGAATTAAAGGTGATTTTGTCACATAATCCGGGTGCCGATTCCCGTACATCGAATTCAGTTCGATTCCAAGGCACCAAAATTATAAATATAAACTGTAAAACGTGTCTTTGAAATTTAACTCGTATCACTTTTATTGCTTTCTTAATTAAGTTATCTGAAATCACGCGCATGTGTGCGTGTTCCTGTGCTGAATCTTGCATGAAGAGTGTCTAATATAGCCTGAAAATCGAACCGCGATTCGAGGTATGGTAATCGGAACCTTCTAGCATAAGTATAGTTATTCCAGTTAAGTAACGCACTGGTAGTTCCTTTTTTGTATAAACTTAATATACTTAGTGTAATAATTTAAATATATTATGGTTAATGAACCGAAATATTTCCTATCCATTCAGTAGCCGAAATTAATTGTAAAACTGAGTTCAGGTCTTTCGGTAGGTTACGCAGCGAACGCAAACCTAAATGTTTTGCGTTTCGCTAAAAGTTACTACAATCTGTTAATAAAAGAATTCCATTTTAAAGTTTGTTTTATTCATAATGTACTCTGTTTCTATTCATTTGAATGTGATGCTGCGTTTCCATGCTTGCCAAGGCTTGGTAAGCATCCACAAGGCACAAGCGTCCACAAATCTCGCTTCGCATTTGGAAGTCATTTTTAAACACGCTTGTGAATGCATCAGTGTATTACGTACATCCAAGCAAGCGCACTTTGATCTGTGTATAAAAACCGACACTACTCACGCAAGCCAAGTCAGATACTCTCTTTACACACTTGTGCTTGTGGACGCTGGTCAAGCCTTGGCAAGCGTGGAAACGCAGCATCAAAAACAAAGTTCTGACGGCGTAGAGCGGAAATTGTTTTCTCAGATTATATCAGAAAATTTTGAAACTTGTCAAAATATGTCAAGCCACTGACTGATGCGATAAGGGCGCTTGCTATGTTACCTGCGCGCGGATCTGCCCTACTAGACAAGAAGCAAGCGATTATCGTAAATTACGCCAACAAAATGTATGCGATTTGACATAAGTCATCGCTTATTTTGTTGGCGTTTACAATAATCGCTTGGCACTTGTCTAGTAGGGCAGGTCCGCATGCTGGTGACAACATGATTGAGGCCGCGTACTTGATGCGGGCGACTTTCATGAGAACGCCTTAAGTAGCGTTAAAGTTTTGAACTCTTTCAAGACTACTCTACTCTCTAGTCTCTACTCTTCTACTGGCGGTGGCGATATGTAGGTATGTGTGCGTTTGTAACATCATTAATGTACGTTTTACATACAAGCACATGTTAAAAATAAAATAATATATCTTTTTATTCAAAATAGGTATCATAAATACTTACTCATTTTGAACGTCGTAGAAAGAAAGAAGAAACTAAGATGCCTACCGGTTCGGGAACTAACCCGGCGAGAAGAACCGGCAGTGTAAGAAACTCGCACGGGGCCACCTTAAATACTAAAAAGATGGAAAATTACAATTTCAAAAAAATAAAATAATATTAAGTAAGTATAACAATATTATGTAACACACACAAACAAACTAGTATCTGTGAAAGACAAGCACTGGTATGTTGATATGGTATGTACACTTGAGGAAAACCATGATTCATAGTCATTGGAAATACTAAAACAATAATTATTATAGGTCTACTAGAATCTGATGGCAAATTTTGATGGCAGATTTTCAAAAAATATCCTTGATCATTGAATAAATTTTTATATTTGCATGTTTCACACACAGAATAAGCCGCTATAAGAAAATAATCGGCCAAGTGCCAGTCGGATTCACGCGCTAAGGGTTCCGTACTGTTATAGAGGAAATATAGGCCACAAATTGTGTTTTCTATGGGATTATATTATTAATTATTAAAGAAGACATATAATAAGGTCCTTTATAAACATTTCAAGTGCATACAGCTGTTGCCATTATTTTTTACGAGCAAATAAGGCCAAAAAATTTGTTGTATGGGAGTCCCCCTTAAATATTAATTTTATTTTGTTTTTAGTATTTGTTGTTATAGCGGCAACAGAAATACACAATCTGTGAAAATTTTAGAACTCTTTCTATTATGGGTTATCGAGTTACAGCCTGGAGACAGACAGACAGACGGACAGACAGATGGACAGACAGACGGACAGACCCGTTTTTACCCTTTGGCTACGGAACCCTAAAAATATCTAAATGTTTTGTTCCAATTACCCCGGTTACCGGTATTGCTAGATTCAATTTATTTTCTCACTTTTTGCCATCAGATTCTGGTAGACCTATAAATTCCGTTGTTATATTTCCCTACAACAAAAAACTATATTTATAGACCTCAAATTGTTCAACTCCGATAATCATTAAAAAAACTTACAAGCGCTTCTGACGTAAGTCACGAAGTGTAATATTTTGTGAATGTTAAAGGTGATCGCACATCAGCACGCACGAGCCGCAGTTTAAAGAACTGCGGCGCGTGCGTGCTGATGTGTTTGTTGGTTGTATGGAATGATGGGAAACCTCGCACATTCGTCCGCACCGTACGCGCCGCATTTCGTGCGTATGGGGTGCGTTCGAACTTTGACGCGTATACGGTGCTGACAAATGTGCGATTAGCTTAAAAGAATAATAAATACAGATAGACGATAATATTGAGATAAAAATCTTTTGGAATGAAACGTAAAGGAAAATGCCAATTCTATTAAAACATATAACAAGTACATCCAATACGGTAACTTACATTGTGACACGAGAATTTCATATATAAGATGGTTAAACTAAGATGAAAAATTAGACTACTACTAAATAATCAAGTAAGTATGTACAGTTAAATTACTAAATCCGTGGGATTAGGTCATTTGAATGTGAGTATAAGACCTAAGATTAACTGTTACGTGAGAATCACCGAATTGGAGTCAATGACCTTTGATAAAGCCTAATTTGAAACAATGGCTAACCTCCCATATGATCTGGAATTTGTTTAAACTGATTCTAATGGAGCTAAAGTTCGAACGAGTCGTTTTGTTTGTAGGACATTAAGAAGTGTGTCTGTCTGTCTGTAACCTCTTCACGCCTAAACCGCTGGACCGATTTTGCTGAAATTTGGTATGAAGATACTTCGAGTCCTGAGAAAGGACAACTAATACTTTTTATCCCGGAAAAATGTACGCTTATCGCACGATAAACGAATTTATCAAGTTATACAAGGTGTAACAAAACGAAGCTCGAAGTGACAATACTTTTGTGTGTGATGTGTCCCCTTTTTTGTCGTTAACGGAATACAATGCGAGCATTTATCATATTATAATTTTATAGCTCCAATAACCGCTACACATTATGACCGCTACCGCCTAGATTGGCCGGGTACACTTGACTATAGTAATCTGTATGGAGTATCTGTGTATCACTGTAAAAGTGGCAGCACTGAAAGAGTAACTTTTTTTATATGGGCTAATTCATGACGCTGGGGCGCTAGCAAACAAATTACAAAACAATTGCTGTTTCAACGCTGTTACTATTTTATAATAATTATGTTATATTATATACTTTAGGCATTATAGACTATGGATAAGTATAATTAATAAAAACGCGGTCTTTTCTTGCTGAGATTCTTGTAAAAAACGCTAAAATATCAATAAAAATTGGCCAAGGCCGAGTTGGACTCGCGCACGAAGGTTTTCACGTTTTTTTGTGTGGGATTTTATTATTTTCATTTTATTATTATTATTTTTTAAATTTTATTATTAATTATTAAAGTACAAACACAACTGAGTATTTTGTAGTCTGCCATTATTGATATCGAGCAAAAAATCTTATATATTTAATTTATTTTGTTTTTAGTATATTTTGTTGTTATAGCGGCAACGGGTATACAGTATACTTACACAATTTCAGAATTCTAGCATAGCATAGCGGAGAGACAGACAGACGGACAGACAGACGAAACGATAGACGGACAGACAGACCTTAGTAATAGGGTCCCGTTTTTAGTTTTTATCCTCTGGGTACGGAACTCTAAAAATAATTATCACAAAGAGCCATATTTTGTGTGAAAAATGTTCAAAGGAAATTCATGAAGATGCACCCACACTACAATAAAAAATTTTTGGCTCTCAAACCGTCAATGTGGCCCTCTTCTTAGCTGTCAGGTAAAAGCGGCAAAGGTTGAGTTATGTTGTTTTAATTAAAACTATAAATAAGCCAAGGCAGCCGCTGTTGGGTGGTCTCAATTCTTTTGAAATACCTCTTATCATTATATCAGTAGCTAAATTTTAAGACTGCAATGATCTATTTTTATGTTGAGCGGTGACTTTTAACACCACAGGGAAGATTAATAGCTAAGAATTTGAAGCGAATCGAAGTTAACTAGAAGACTGTGTACTTCGTAATCTTTCTCTACTATGTCATATAATATACTCCTTCCTCACGACTTCCACGAGTATCTCAAGACTAAAAGTAGCCAAATCAGTTCTCTTGTTTTAGCGGGACTAGCAAAATTCGAATTAATTCATTTTTATTTATACAATATATTAAATGCTCGGAATGTAAAAGACTAGGTTGGGACTGGGGGGTCATAGGTTGAGTTTCCAAATGGAGTCTCAAGTCTCGGTCAATAATAATGTAGCTCGAACCTTTTGATAAATTCGACGTAGTATTTAAACAAACAAAATTGCTTCCTAGTGTCTGCCCGCTTAGATCTTTAAAACTGCGCAACGGATTATGATACGGATTATTAATAGATAAAGAAGATAGGTTTTAAGAGGAAGGTTCAAATTATGTATAACACATACATAATATAGAAGAGGAAGATAATGGTTTGCCGGGTGAGATAGTATATAAATTGATACCATTATAAAACTGTGGCTATAGGTATATGACTCCATATTCGTGAATTTTCGAGGGCACGTCTACATCGTGGTTGGTGAATAAAAACTGGTCCTCCGCTCGCAATCCGGTAGTCACCATTCATGGGAAAAAGAGACGGTAGCCGGGGAAAATGGGGTAGTAAGGGACAGATATAGGTAACGGCGCGACAAGTTTTGGCCCGAGTTTGGCGCAGGCTGGATCTTTGCATCGATATTTCGACGAAATATTACTCAGACTCTGTGTAAGCTTTCCAATGAATTGTTTTTTTAATAAGAAATATGGAAGCAAGGGGTTCGATAGCAAGAATTCGAATGAAAGGATATACTTATGCCTAAAGTCATGCCTAGAGTCATTTACAGTAAAACTAGAAATAATATTATGTACACTGACATGAGCCAGCCTCAAGCAAACTTTTAATTGTTAATCAATACTAATGAACACTGGTGAATATTATGCGAAAGTGTGTCTGTCCGTCTTTGAGCCTTACTATACTATACTTTATATCCCAGAAAAACGTACGGTTCCCGCGCAAAAAACCAATTTCGGCGCAACGGAGTTGCCGGCGTCATCTAGTTCAATAAATTATTTTATGTATTTAAAAATTAAGCCGATACATAAAATATGTATTAATTAAAACGGATTTTTGTATATTTTTTTTGTTTCTCATTACCACAGTAATATTAATGAAATGTTAGAACAAAATATTCAGAGGCCGTAGAAAAATCTAAAGTTTAGTATTTGACATTGCTATATTATTACATTATTGGTATCATTTAATACAAATTATTCATCAGCGTGTGAATGAACGGCCAAAATATTTTATTTTCACTTGTTAGTTTGCTCTGATCTAATAAATCATAACTAGCTTAGGGATGGCAGTGTGTATTATTTTTTATCGATAAAATTAAAAAAATTGCCTTTCCCTTGCAGTTAATATTGTGTTGACATAATACATATTAAGTATATTATAATGACGTTAGAAAATTATAAATGTTAAGGCTTATGAGTTATGACATTATTTGACTTTTTCAAAATATACTATTGTACCGATATAGTGCTAAGAAACTTTTAAATTTTTAACTCATAGCCCATAGGTTATTAGTTATATTAAAAGAGATCGAATATAAATTAAGAATCTTAATTGAGTCAGCTGTATTCTACTCAAGTAAACGTATAGACGAACACTTATCAGTTGTTTTAAAATTCCACAGCACTCGTTACTTAAGAAGATAGGCGTGAAGCAATATACGAAAGCGGTGTAACTTACTTTTAATTTTAGATAATCTTTTTATCTTTTAAAGAAAAGATAATACCTACTTATACAGATTAACTACATTAACACGCTTTCGATTTCCGTTAAAAACTGTAAAGTATCAATAGTAAATAAAGTATTAAAAAATGTTTTCAGTTAATATCTTTAATTTATGTATAACTTTATTATAATTTACTAGCGACCCGCCCCGGCTTCGCATCGGGTATAAAATATATAACCACTAAAAAATGATTAAAATCGATTCAGCCCGTGGCCCGCATTGGTCTGTACCACCGCAAAAGCTACGTCCCGCAATTTTTAAATCTGTAATATCTTCGAAAATATTCATTTAAATCTTAAGCTGGAAAGGGCCATATAGATCTACATTAAAACAACCATGTATTTAAGTTATTTAATTGCATAAGGATTAATGCTGTATTTATTAAAATTGCTTCGCAAATTAGCCATTATTTATAAAGTAAATGACAAAAAATGTTATTGTGGGATATCCATAAGAGATAGACATATACAATCGGGGAGCTTTCTGTAGATTTTTCATAGTGTACAATACTTGGTACATTATGTCGATAAATCTCGTAGGGTTCAGCCTGAGTTTGCAATGTAAGCGGAAAAAAATGTAATCATTTACGGCATCACATTAGAAACCCCAACAATAATAGTATTTCTCCACTATTTAATGAATGTTATTATACTTATAATTTATAAACCTTCCTCTTGAATCACTCTATCTATTAAAGAAAACCGCATCAAAATCCGTTGCGTATTTTTAAAGATTAAAGGGAACAAAGGGACAAGAGGGAAAAAAAGAGACTCTGTTTTTTAATAATATGTATAGATATAGATGTATAATTGTATAGGTATCTATGATATTATATGAAATTTATATTTTTCATTCGATTTACATATTGGATAGTTACGACAAAGTTATAATTCGAAAATTACCAATTTTATGAATTGTGTTACTATTTATTGTAAACCAAACAAGACAATATGAACATCAGGTAACTACGGAAATAACAAAATCACAATGAAAGTATTATTATTATCAATATATAAAAACGAACATCGATAAATGAACGGTACAACACTAGCTCGAGTAATGTTGCGTGCAGTAAAATTAGGGAGTCGGGCCACATTTGGTTGTGTCAAACGATTTAGAGTCGGGATCGTTCTGTTGCCAGCTGAAATGCATTACACACCTACCCGACCGTGACAAGTAGGTGGATAAAATATGCTTTATTTACCCGCCGAAATATTTCTTTATATTACATATACCTACATATTACATGAATCTATGTTCGTATCATATAAATTGTGTAAATGACTAAATTACGCCCGCAAAACCGTCGCGCCAATATACTCATCGTGTGAGAATCGTGCATTTATCCGGGACAAAAAGTACCCAGATGTCCTTCCCCGGGACTCCAAGTATCTTCACACCAAAGTTTAGGAAAATCGGTGCAGTAGTTTGGCCGCGAAGAGCGAACAGACAGACAGACACACTTTCACATTTATACATTTCCATAATATTAGTATGGAAGTATGGGTGATGAATAGATGACTCCGTCGCGCCAAAATACTTATCGTGTGAGAATCGTACTTTTGGAATAAAAATTAAAAACTATCCTCTTTTCCCCGGAATCAAAGTAAGAGATACTTTGAGCCAAATAGCAAAATCGGTTTAGCGTTTTGGACGTGAAGACGTAACAGACTACACTTTCGCTTTTATCGTACACGAGCTTTTGCCCGCGGCTTCGCTCGCGTTAAGAAGTATTATTATATACAAACTTTCATCCCCTATTTTAACCCCTTGGAGGTGGAATTGATCAAAATCATTTCTTAGCGGATGCCTACGTTATAATATTATCTACCTGCATGCCAAATTTTAGCCCGATCGGTCCAGTGGTTTGGTCCATATATATATATATATATATATATATATATATATATATATATATATATATATATATATATATATATATATATATATATATATATATATATATATAATATAAGTAAGGATGGTGGAAATTCATAAATATATTATGTATTGTACTTATATTGGGTCACCAATCATATCGGACAATGGATAAATACAGGCGATTATGAGTAGGTACGTAGAGAATTATATTATTCTCCTTTGATTGGCGTGGACTGCGATTATTGTAGGCTTTACCATCATGGTTACCGATCATGATTTCTTCTGGTTCGGTAGATAACCTACCGTATTACAAACATCTCTGTATTATTTATCAATGTTACCCACGCGTCACGAGTGTTAAGTTTCCTGATGTTGTGGTGAATAAAAACTGACCATAAATAATATTAATGGGGTAATATAATAAATGGCACCGGTAGCAACGGTAAACGGAGCGCCGGCAAAAAATTGGGACGAAATAGGTCGCCCCGTGTCGTTGCCACATCCGGCAAGATTCGTGGACGCCGCAAAAACTGCAGAACTGTAAAAACTGCAGAACGATTAAGACTGCAGAAGTTTAATAACTTCAGAAGTGTGAACTGCATATACATGTGAAAACTGTAGAAGTTTAAAAACTACATTAGTGTAAAGTCTGTATAACTATAAAAACTGCAAAACTGTAAAAACTGCAGAAGTTTAAAAAGTACAGAAGTGTAAACTGCGTTATAATTACTATGCAATTTACACTTCTGTAGTTTTTAAACTTCATAATTATTGTAAAAAACTATAAAATACTGTAAAAACTGCACAACTGTAAAAACTACAGAGCTGTAGAATAATTGTGAAAATGGTAGAATAGTTTTTTTAATATAAAATTAGGAGGCAAACGAGCAAACGTTCACCTGATAGAAAGCAAGTTCCGTCGGATACTCGCAACATCAGAAGAGTTGCAGGTGCATAGCCGGCGAGAGAATAACGCTTTCTTCTTTAAGGTTTGCAGGTCGTATTCGTCCGGAAATACTGCTGGCGATCGCAATAGTTCATTCCAGTGTTTAACTGTGCGTGACAGTTCAGAATAGATAAGTTATACAGAATGTTGTTAAAATAAATATCCACAGCCGAACACAGAAAGTTCTTCCTTTTTGGAAGTCGGTTAGAATAGCAGAAATAAAGGTAACGCAAAAAATAAATAAAAAATTTCGTAAGTATATTGCGTATATCGCGTTTGAAACGTTTACGTTTTCAAATACTACGTACGTAATGTTTGAAAAAAGGAACGCGTTCAATGCACACTGAACCGGTTCAAAACGTATAAACGCGATTATAACATTGAATTGCATTTCACTAAAATAAACTGAACACGTTCACAGCAAATCCGAGTTTTATCTTCTAACCAAAGTCTGAAGTTTAACATCATGAAACCCGTTCAAGCCCTGTCATGGCGGAAATAGAAATAGAAATGTCAAGATGACAGTTTTGACACATGCGTTTGGTTAGTGTATGTATTGTTTCTTGCTATTTTGTACTTAAATGAACGTGATAAGGCTATAAAATGATGAAAACATGAAAAATAATCGCATGACGTCACTTAAGCTTAGTTTTAATAATCGCGATCAAAAGAAGTTTATGAAATCCATTTGAAACAGAACGAGATTTACGTCACCGCGTGAACGCGTTCAATGAGAACTAAGTTTTATAAACGAAGTTTTGAGTGTGCCTGGAGAAAAATCACCTTAATTTAATAGCCTCCCAAACTGCGTAGCCGTTTGTCGGCGGCAGGAGGTAGGCTTTGAAAGAACCTTTCAGGTTACAAGTAATTTAACATTTTCTCATAAAATGAGAAAATGTTATAAATTGCTTGTAAGTCTTACTTATCAATAGCTTAAACACATTCGGATTGATAAATACGCAAAAGTTCATCTAGATGTTACCTTCCACCTACGAATAATAAAAACTACCTTCCACGCTAAATTTTGTATGATACTGTTAATCCCGCGGAGGACATAACAATAATAATTATTATTATAATGAAAAAATGTAAATTGTGAACTTGTTTAAAATAAAACATTAAGTATGCAATGATTTCAAATAAATTTGTTATTGAGGAAATCTACGATCAAATTCATTGTTTTGTATTTAATAACAATTGAAATTTCAGATACACAAAATCATTACTACAATAATTATTCATTTAATATTAAATATTATGTTAACATGTATCTATTAAACAGAAGTTTCAAATGGTTAATCTATACATATAATATTATAATAATTTTTGAAATTATTATTATTACGATCAATATTGTAACTTTATTTTAATGCTGAACTACAGAGTGCTATTTTGGGATGTTTTTATGACTTTTAGGAATAAAACTACAGCTAAGATTTTTTTGCGTTGTCAGTCTGTCATCGTGATAACAAAGATTAAACATGAATATAAAACTCATAATATTATATTTTAAATCTTCCTATTAACCGTTTGTTGCGGCAGATATAAAAAATTGGCCAAGTGCGATCGGGCTTACACACGTAGTGCCGTACTATCAGACTAGGTAAATAATAATATTGAAATCAAGCAAACAAGGCAATTTATTTTTATTACAATCTTCTTGTAAGTTTTGGCTGTGCAATGTGCATTTGTGACATACGGACGGGATAGACAGACAGACATAACAAATCAATAAGGCTATTTTAACTGTGATCTATAATTATTAATTCTATAATCTCCAATGCAGGGCCAATTGGCTACAGAACTTTAATAACACCAGTGCTGACACATCTGCGGTCAAAAAGACCCCGACCACAAAAATTAGCTTAGCATGTTAACATGCGAGTGCTCAGTGGCCTGCAAACGTAATCTAAACACAGAACACAAAAAAAAGAAGATATTTGAAAGTGACAAAAACCCGTGTTCGATCTGACAGGACTGACAACGTCATCGCACGATCAAGTCGGCGCACCATCAATTATGTTTGATTCATTGAGTACACCTGACAGAAGATATCGTCTTCCCGCCTCCCAAATATTATGATTTAGATTTTATCTGCTCGGAGCCAAATTAACATTAGCCGGTGGGAACTATGTATTTATCGTGAGGAATTTTCCAGTTTATCTCAGTAGAAATTACCGCCGTAGTACTATCTCAACCAGTGAGAGTGTAACTACGAAAATGTCATTTGAGATAATACTTCACCCTACCGGAACTATTGGGTTCAGTAGTCAACCAAGTTTTGTTGATTACAGAACCCTATAACGGAACCCTATCGAGCAGATTTTTTTGTATATTGATAGATTAATAGTCATATAATTTAAGAGTGTCATTGTCCTACAAATAAAACAGTACCCATATTTTAGGACCATCAATTCAAAGTCTTTCTATCTCTGTTAGCTACCACTTTCAAGATTTTTCGCAAATAAAAAAATTGTTCGTCTTATCAAAATTAAGCTACTCACAAAAAAATTGCTTGATAATAATAAAAAAAAAAACACTGTTCTAGGGCTCCCGTACTAATAGTGACAACTACTATATTTTTATATTTGATGGTATTTAACATAAATGAGATTTCAATTTCCGTGTTACTTCAAAGAAAAATTATAAAAATGAAAACTATAAAAATACAGCTCTTAATAATAATTATTATTATTGAAGACGTGAGTTGATAAACCAGATAACTGACATATTTTTATAACATAAGGACAAATTTTAGATAATACGTTCATTTCCCTTAAAAATTGAACAAACCTTGTAACTTACCTGCTTCATCGTCTGGCTATACATAAAATCAACCCATTTTACCGGCCCTAAAGTTTGTTCATTCATGCAAAAAGCCGCCAATTTTTTAACTGTTACTTACGTGCCTCACACTAACTCCTTCAATTATTATTATCAGAAATTTATTGTTAAGTACTTTTTATTTTATAAAAAAATATTATAAGGGTGAGTTGCACCAGAGGTGTAGTTATAGTTAAGGTTAAGGTTATGGTCAAATATGGCGCCCATAATGATTTAGTTTAGTCAAAGATTAAGTTATTTAAAACTACCATCAACTATGACGTTGGTAGAGTGAAATTTAAGAATTACATTTAGTTAAATTTTCAATTTAAAAATTTATTATTACTGCATTTGTTTTAATGTTAAAAGATTTAGACCCAGTTTCATCAAGCAATGTTAAATAAATAACGGCTTTTTAAATCAGTTAACGGCCTGTTAGAGCTATCGTTCTGCCATACGCTAATGTCATGTCAAATCGCCTAACACGGTGTTAAATTTTAATTCCTGCTGGGGAGGTCCGTTAAATATATAACAGGCCGTTAAAATAGTCAAAACAACAACTTTTTAAAGACAATATCCAATATCAATAAAAGAATCTGTTTTGACTTTTGAGTGTTGCCGCTATGTTTCGCCACATCCTTACATATTATTAATTATTTTTCATGTTATGAATAGTTATTTATTTTCATTTTGTCAAAAATTCAGCCCTCGGATTTTCCTTGACATTGCAAATACACTGACTTGTATCAAAATTACCAAGCCGAAATAAGTAAATAAAAGTTTGTATCATGATTCATGTTTTCAGCTTTGACAGACCATAATTATTAACCTGGTAAATTAAAAAGAACTATTGTAGTGTAACAAATGTATGTGATCAGTGATATTTTAATTTGGTCGCATTATCCACCAGATGACGTATTATACGAATAAGGTGAAAATGACACATTGCAGCCAACATGTCGTATTAAACTTGTACATTGCAATTTCGTCGCCTTATAACAAGAACGAACGAATTGAATGTTATTCACTCGTTGTTCACGTAACGTTGCATTTACTAATCCGCTGTTAAATTTTTACTGTGGGACATAAGTATTTTAACAGTCTGTTTAATTTTCCAAGGTCCGTCAAGTAATGCCTTGTTAGGATTTAACAAACAGAGGTTGGTGAAATTGGGTCTTAGTCTTAAACATTAAAACAAATGCAGTAATAATATGACGTCAAATCTCACTGAAAATTACATATTTATGTTATGTTGTTACCACGTATATATTTTTGTTATCATTTTTATACATTTTCAACTACGTATATTTGCAATCTTCGTCTGGTGGTAATGAGTCTGGGTCCCGTGACCAGGGTATTATCATAAAAGCATAACATGATATCATAATTCCAAGAACAGTTTTTCATGCAACATTTTTTCCTCGTAAAGTATACAGGGTGTAACTAAACTAAGTGATAATACTTTAGGGTGTGTACGTGTTCCTTGTAGAGAGTTCACTCTGAAAGTAGCAGCTGAAATACCAAATTGTTTTTTCAACTTTGTATGGGGAAACGTAACGTAACGCTGCTGGGGCGCTTGCTGTACAAAAGTGAAAAAAAAATGTCTTTCAGTGCGGCTGCTTTCACAAATTCACAGTGAACTCTCTACATGGAACACTTACACACCCTTAAGTATTATATTTAGTATTGTTACACCCTGTATATATGTACTATTTCGTAACTCTAATTAAACTTCAAATCGGTCAAGGCAACAAAAAATTTTATCAATTTAATTAATAAAATAATTTGTAACATAACCTCTAATGCATAAAGAATAGGGTTTATATTATACAAATTATAATATAGCACACGTGTCATAGTGGCTAGTGCCCTCTTGTTGTGGGGTCAAAAGCGCCAAAGCTCACGTTCTGCGCTGCGGGGTTGAGCGGGGGTTGTGCAGGGTTGAGTCGAGTGGTCTTGGGAATAATGCATTTTGCGGGTATTATTGGAACACCTATTGTGTTCTGTCGGGTGGTCGTGTGCCTAGGATGTGAGAATAGACCCTTTATTTTTTGCATTTCTAAAATACTTTTTTCTCACGCAGTTCGTGTTATAGATTTAAATAAAGCCCTCATTTTTTTTGAAGTCGGTTAATATGGGCGAAATATTTTTGCCAAAGTAATTATATGCGTAGCGGCTTTGAAGACCGGCGGAAGTAGTATTTGAAATATATAGCTAGGTATTTGAAATATAATAAAATCGTATGTAAAGCTCTAGTAATTAGGTCTGTACACAAATAAAATACCATTTTAAATTTAAAACCTGAGCAACCAAGTCTATAGATAATGTTACATTCATCTGAACACTAATTAAAACCTGAAAAAACTTGAAATAGATATTTATGTTCTGGAAAAATTACATTAGAAATTTTTAATTAAGTATAAGTACATTTAATTACAATATTATGATGTTACTAGAGACGTAAATGAAAATATAGAACCTTACTCGGGATTAATATTTCATTTACTTATTTGTTATTATTACTAATAAGGTTCTTTTAGCTCTATTAAAACTACTAATATAAAAGGAAAAAAATATTATTTAAATTATTTTTTTCTTACAAAAATATAATCTCAACCCCGGTAAGTCTTGATTCTCGTTGTACTAAAATTACAACATGTTTTTTCTATAAACAATTATTTTTCTGTTACGTTAGAATCCAGATTGAATCGAATATGTATTCATGTGGGATTCAAATAGCAGAAAGTGCAGATAAAAGAAAAATATGAAAACAGCGGGGCTAAACGTACGCTTTGTACTGTAATTTGGGCCAATCACAGAGCCGAACCGCGTCTTGAGACTGGGTCGCATCTTAAGTACTGACTATTTATACCAGCCTTAGATACTAGAGTATAGACAATGCTTACACGGCCAGTCTGAGATCAGCTCAGTCCCAGAGACGGGATGAAAACAATTTCGATAAAGTCAATATTTTTTTACAAATTAAACGTAGTAGTCCTAATGTCGTTGAAACTAAGGTCGAATTTCGACCATTGGGCGATCTCTAGTAATATGCAATGCAACGTTGCCCCAAAATTCGCTTATCGCTAGGGAACCGTATATTTTTCCAGATAAAAAGTATCCTAAGTATGTCCTTTCCCGGTGCTCAAAGTATGTCCATACCAAATTTCAGCAAATTAATCGGTTCAGTGGTTTGGGCGTGAAGAGGTAACATACTGACATACTTTCACACATATATTATATATAGTATGGATTTGGATTTTGGTAGTAATTGTGTGGGTTGTACACCTGCACGGTGATCAGCTCACTGAACAGAGTAATCACGTTTGGGGCCGTGATGACACCACGTGGCTATTCCATGTCCATTCAACTAGCCATGTAGTAAAATTAGCCAGCTAATGTAACGCCTGCGCCGGGAAATACGTTTTAAGTTGAAGACGTATGAGGATGAAGTGGGTAACTAACAATTTGCAAAAACCAAGATATTATATTATTATAGCCAGATGATTAAGAAGGTAAGACACAAGCTTTGTTTAAACTATTCAAAGGAAAAAATGAGTAATTGCCCGACCCTTAGAATAATGTTTGACAACCACTTCATTTACTTACGTCTTCAAATATAATATTATTGTTCCTTTAAAGCACGTGTTAGGATTTTTGAAATCATCGTACAATTTGAATAATAATTCTGAATAGCATTCATTTATTTACATAGGTAATAAATATTATTAATTAGAATTTTATATTTACGTCAACACTCACAAATTTTAATTAAGAAACCGAAATTTTTTAATATTATAATGATTTATCATAATCAAAGATGATTTATAATTATAAAAATGATAGTAAGTTTAAGTTTAAAAATCTCCTTCTCTACTAAGTAAAGACTATGAAATGTAAAAAAAAACTGCTTGTGTCAGTCGCGGCATCATTACTAAAATAAAATAAAAATCCACTGTAGATTAACCTCTTTTTGAAAACCTCGTTTGTTAAAATCGGACCAGTACCTATAGTTTAGCGGTTACCAGGGCACATACATAATTATTATTAGATAGACTGCCAGTCTATCTAATATGTATTTCCCTTTCCTTTTACTTTAACGTAATAAGGTTTCATAACGATCAATTTGGGTCAACCAAAACACAACTCCTTGAATATTTTAGCATAATCTTTCTGTTTACCAACTTATCCAAACACTCACTATTTACGTTGTCAGTAATGATATAATCAATATTTACCTCTAATATTTTCAAGTGTATAATTATTACATGCATGTGAGCGTGTAAATCGCGAGGGACGGGAGGACTCCGTAGGGCGCCCTTTAGCGGATGAGATTTCACAACCCCGCAGGAAAGCACGCGCTCATTAGGGAGGCCTGTCGGCTTTCTTCCTATACCCTGCCCTTCCTATGCCCTTCCCTTCCTATGGGCACTATTATATTGTATACGCCTGAAATCAAGTAGGATTTGTAAAGACGCGTGGCGCACGCGTGCCCGATTCAACGCTCACTTATTTGTTTTTACACGATTTAACGTGTTTTTTTTTGGGTAATATTCGCTTTTTCGGTAATAGGATCGGTGTCAAATTGTTATTGCCTTTTTTGCGATAACGAGCTACCAAGCTTCGTAAAAACTTAGCCCCCGTGTCGGTTGTGACTATTTTCGTTTTGGGGTTGTTTATACTTACTTTTAATCCATCAACCCCCAAGCGGCGGCCGGCTGCCGCATAACAATTAAAAATCTATGGTGTCTGCGATACCCACGATGGAGGTGTTAAAGTTGTGCCTAGGGATATGGGCCCCACACTATAGCCCACTCCCATACGCCCATTCTTCTACAATCGCCTATACCCCACAAGTAATGCCATCAATGAGCGGATTTTCATAATTAAGATGTTCTCCTTTTCCGTACGAGGTACGATCCTAGGTGATACCATCCTCTAATCATAATCAGAAAACATTATGATTAGAGGATGGTATCACCTAGGATCGAATCTGCCACCTCTCGAAGCTCCAGTCTTCTCGGCTACAGTATTTTTATACAAAGCGTTTAATAATATTTGTTTCTTCAGTCAAATCAATCACTAAAGTAAAAACAAAAGAACTGGATTGTAATGGTAAATCCTTAATTTTCTTAAGAGGGCGATTAACCCCAAAAATCAAACATCGTCCTTCTCTCTTCACACTCACGCCAGTCTTTCATATGCCAGGTGAAAAAGGACGACGCGGATTCATCGCCAGTTTTCATCATTAGTTTTTTCTCAATAACTCGATAAATATACAACATTTTGAAAATCCGCTAGGTCGATCTCTCAATGATAGCATTTTATACAATGTGTTAAAATATTAACTTAGTTCAATGCACGGTTATAGCAATAAATGAAAAATTCGTGAAAATTAGATGCATCTTTGTGATTTTTTTCTTATCATACTTCTTACCATCGGTTAAGCAGGCCTAATACCAGCTCCATAAACAACTCAAGGCTGCCGTATGTACATTTTTCGCCCGCTGTTTGTTAAATATTTATGAAATCATATTAATTAATTTTCCCCAAACATAATTAAGTGTCAGTTATAATAAAGGTCTCGGAATTTGTGGTAGCAATAAAACTATCATTAGCAGTGGCTATATCTTTCAGTTATAATAATATTATATTTTAATAAAAAATACAGTATATTTTAATAAAATAGGCAAGCTGGTATTTTTATGTCAAAGGTGGAAGCTCTGGCTTCTAATTCAGCGATGATATCGTAGAAATTATAGCAATAATAAAATGTTTATTTTGCGCACTCAGTAAAGTGGTTCTGTAGGAAAGCATAAATCTTATCGCAACGTTTTTAAAACATCACCATTCGTAGCCTCTTCATTATATTAAATAAAAATCAGCCAAGTGCGAGTTGGACTTGCGCACGAAGGTTCCGTACCGTTATAGAGCAAAAATAGGAAACACAATTACTAAAAAAATGCTCGGTAGTTTAATTTTTTACAAAAAACCTTGTTTTAAACACATTTTTGCTTGGATCTTCGAAGTTTGCTGTCGTTTTTTTAATATTTTTTAATATCTGAAAAGGCCTTGTAATACGATCAAATTAATAAAATCAGCGGAAATATTTCGTGTAGTTTTGAAAATCGCTACAGTTATTCCTTGTGATATCCAGATGAACATGTCAAAAGTCCTCAAGGGTGGGGGGTGAGCTAAGAGTGTAGGGGGGGGTCAAAGGACCCTTTTTTTAGGTTTTTGCTCATAAGTAAAAAACCTGCACAAATAGCATTACGGTTACTTCTAGGAAAATTTTTTACATAAAATTTCCTCTAAATTATGTGCTATAAATTTTTTTGTACGGTCGATACTTTAGGAACTACAGGGGGGGTCAAATTCCTCAAAAGTGCGAATCGCGAAAATAACACGCATCGAACGTCCGAGACTAAGAAAACAACTTATTTTGATTCAAATACCTGCTATTCACAGATAATTATTTGTCCTAGCTGCTATTATTACAAAACGTTAGACTAGTCACCATGGAATTAGGAAGTACTATACAGCTGGAAGGCTTACTTCATCATTTTGAAATATTAAAATGAACCTTACTTTTATGTGCTAAAGTATTATTTTTATTAACTAATATCTCCTTATAGTAGCGAGCACGAGCGAGAAATCGATTTTCTTGGTTTGTCCCTTTCGCACAATTGCCATGTAAAATATACGATAATACATTGGTAGTAAATTGAAAAAAGCATTTTTCGTAGAAAACGATAAAATAAGGCATAAATATTATATAAACGACATGTTTTAATACTGCGCTTTCCTGCTTCAGTTTAATATTATTTAATTTCAATAATTGTTATTAAACTGAGCTTCTCAGTTGTGCGATTTTCTTTTAAAATGTCTTAAGATTTACACATAGGCAAGAAGCATGGTTACACTAGTTTGAAAGGGACAGACCAAGATTAATGACCTCTCGCTCGTCGCATGCTTAATGCACAGTAAGCTTTCCAGCTGTACGAAGTTCTTACTAATTCCATGCTAGTCACTCTTTCCACACAAAAACCAAAAATCAAGGATATTGCCGCCATCTTCTACAATCCAACATCAACATCTGAAGAAATAGCAGAGTCAGGAGAAAGGATGTTTTTGACGATGTATCGTGCAGCCACTGATCAGCTTGATCTTAACAGACATCGATACTCAGTTTTTGTCAAATCCAGCACCAAATCCAAACCAGATCTTTCCTCTCTCCCACCTACAAAAGGATCAGCAAAATTTCACTCATTCCGAGTGTTCCACCAAGTACAAGTTAGGTAACGCACTGCCTCCTGAAATGTGGGGATGGAAGCGAGGAGCTGATGGAAACCTCGAGCATGTTACCACTCATGATCCTCCAGCTCCTGACACCGTGCTGAAGTCAATATTTTGTCGCTGCAAAAGTGATTGCACTGGTAATTGTGGATGCCGAAAAGCTGGTATCACGTGCAGTCTAGTATGCAACGGCTGCTTGGGTTCGTGTACAAATGGCGTACCTGTAGATTTGGTAGATATAGAAGGTGAAGATGGTGATGATGTAGTAGAAGAAAATTATTGATTTAATTAAGACTGTCTAATTATTATTTTCTAGTTTTGAATACATTTTGAAAACATACCAATTTAAAACCGTCTCATTTTTTATACCTATATAAAGTTGAACACTCTGTAACTTCTAAAGTATCGACCATACAAAAAAAATTATAGGATCAAATTTAAAGGAAATTTTATGTAGAATGTTTTCCTAGAAGTAACCGTTACGCTATTTGTGCAGGTTTTAGACTTATGAGCTAAAATCTAAAAAAAGGGTCCTTTACCCCCCCCTACACCTTTAGCTCACCCCCCACCCTTGGGGATTTTCGATATGTTTATCTGGATATCTCAAGGAATAACTATAGCGATTTTCAAAACTACACGAATTATTTCCGCTGATCGTCCATTTTCGGCTTAATTTTCTTAGGCTATTGATAAAACCTAATTTTGCTCAAAATACTTTTTTCATAATCATCATATTTCGTCTTTTATTCATAGTAAAACTAACTTGGCGATGATTCCGCGTCGTCCTTTTTAACCTGGCATTTTATTATGAAAGACGGGCGTGAGTGTGAAGAGAGGACGATGTTTGATTTTTTGGGTTAGTAGGCCTCTTAAGTCCGGATTTCTTTCCTAACTTCTACTGTCGAAACTAACTAATTACTAATAACATCAGCAATATCGCACCCCCAGAATGAAAGTGAAAAATACAATAATTGGGAAAGGAACGTATAATTCTTAAAAAAATATTGTCTTTTTGATTTATATCTCCCATGTTTTTAAGCGCAAATGGTTGACATATTATTATGTCATACGACACTATTAACCTCGATAAATGTCGTGTTTATGTTGATCGTATATCGCGTCTATTCTATTACACGATAATCCTCCGTATCCGATTACACGGCCTAAAGGAGTTTACGAAAAAAAACCGCCATAATAGGGCGCGTGCCGAAAAATAATAAAACTCTGCAAAGAGGTTGGTAATGAAGAGAGGCGCGTGGCGTCCACGTGGCCCCAGCGTAGCCCCAGCGAGGCCTAATGAGAGCAGACCGCATCCCTAGGGCATGGGACCCACATCTAAACAACATTATTAAAAGGCTTTATCTCGCGATTTCACATCTAGTTGGTCAAATTCAACAAATTCGGAGGTAACTTTATTTAATTGTACCAACTCCAAAGCCGAAACTATATAATTATTACGTTTCACCCGATGCAAGCTAACTTGGAAACTTTTATATCGATCTGACTCCAGATATAGTCAGATCGATATAAACGTTATATATAAGTTATAAATATACGAGGAGAAAAGTAGAGCGCCTGCTAAAACTGTCTGTTTGTCGTATTAAAAAAATAGTTTTTTACCGTACATTTTATTACTTAACCACAATTTTCCGGAATGAATCAAACCTAACCTGTTTAATCCCGGAAAACTTTCCTGGCACTCAAGTTACCATGTAGAGTTTCACCAAAATCTGTTCCGTAATTTACGCGTGAATAGACAAACTAACAGCCACCATTAGAATTTATATAATAAAAATGCGATGTTTTATCAATCGAAAAATACAGAACTCTACATTTCACTTAGGCGGTTAAAACGGGTTTAGCGTTATCAGTGAAATCCATCATTTCATTCAACGTATTGATATAAAAGTCCCTTTTAGTTTAAGTACAGGTAGATAAACAGACATTTTGTTGCGTCCCATTTATCGCTTTTGGGACATCAACAAAAAAAAAAACATTCGACCCATCGCACACTTTACACGCTTAAAATAGGGGCAAAAATATGGCAATTGTATAACACTTTAAGAATTTTTCTCTCAAAGATTTATGTTGTCAGTGTTTTTGGAAGGGCAAAACATAAATATAATATTTGTAAATTGTATTGACTTCTTTGTACCTGTAACTTTATTTTGTAAAACTAACAAAAGTAAAAAAAAAATAGATTTCATAAAATTGTGCCAATTATATTAAATTACATATATTTTGTAATTCGATTTTGTAAACCTAAATTATCGAATTGTAGCCGCAAGTATTATTTTATGTTTTCCTGTCCTTGCCATTAACTAAAATGTATATTTTAGTATCATTATACTAAAGTATATATGTATTTTTAGTTATAAATAACTTATAGCTTACAGGTATAGTGTGAATAATAATTAATAAAATCAACACCCACTTTTTCCTCCTTTGCCGCAGTAAATACGATTCTCCGAAATCCGCGGTACATGCGGAATCGTACATTAATTTCCCCTCATGCAAACTATCCTATGCGCATAAATATGTAAAGAAAAGAGTTCATAGACAGATAAAAAGAAACACTTTCGCATTAACAACTTAGATAATAATATTTTTTCGTATTTTTACTATTTCTATTACGTGGTTTTTCTAAAGTTTAAAGGTTTGGACAACTACAGTGTGCGATGAGTCCCACCGTTCTGTATAAGTGATGATGACAGTTAGACAGAAAATTCATTCACACGTAGTCGGATAGAGATGTCTACGAGAGAGATATCGAGACTGGAGAAACAATGGACACCTGTCAAAGATGATTTTACTCCTAACACTAATATTTTGAAATTGATCACACTATGAGCGCTTCGGCAGTTCTTTTTGGGCTTAAACGTTTTCCAAACGTTTGCATATTTGGCTGTGGGGTCTACACGGCCAGTCGAATTCGAGATAGAAGGGTACCCCTTTAGCTCAAATTCGACTGGATTTATAGAAGATGAATCTTACCTGAGCTTTAAGCTTAATTTCAACATTCTTATGTTGAAATTAAACTTCAAACTCTTGTTATCGGTTAACTTAGATTTGTCTTCTATTAAATAATATTCGTCGTAAATCGTAATCATCGTAATCGTGTTCGCCTAGGGCGTATTTTTTTTTTAACAACTAGAATATTATTTACTTAACGTTTCTAAATAAATACTCTACTGATAGCAATACAATATTATAAATTTTATCACAAAGCTTAAGATGATCGATACATCCAGTCTTATATTTAAGTAAATAGTCTACGTAGCCTCGAAAATATGGAAACCAAAATTGCCTCTTCAAATTGTCTTCTGTAACTTTTAATATTTCCATGTCATTGCAGAAGTTTATTATTTGTATCAATTAGCTTAATATTATACCGTTAGTTATGGGCCATAATGCTAGTGTTACTAAAGCTTTTTTATTTATGATATTTACTAACTTTTGATGTACAAATACTCCTAATTCTTTCCACCCCTTCTCGTCTATTATTCATAATCTGTACATTATTTGTTATGATGTTTGGCCCAATATAAGAGCGGGCGCTTTTATGACAAATTATTTATTTTTGTTGTAAGAGAGAAAAGGACAATAGAAATCGATGTAATACGAAATAAAATACCGGCAATAGAAATTACCTAATTCTTATTATAATGTGGCAATTTTTTCCTAATCAGTTTATTATATTGTGTAACGGAAAATAAAAAATAAATAATAATAAATATATAAGTACTTATACTAAAAAGGAAACCAAAAACTAGGAAAAATACAATGTACAATATGCAAATATATTGTATATAAAACTTTTAAGTCGAAGTTCCTAGGTAATTTATTTATAAATACAAAATATTTTATTTTTAAGTAGATCTACTTGACGAAACGATAGGCTTTTGTAATGTTATAACTTATAACAGTAGATTTATTATTTTATTTATTTAAGGACAATTACAACAGGTGACCGAAATTACATTACCTAACTTAAACGTAACCTTAACTTTTTTTTTCACAACATTGATTTTAGATATCTCTCTGAACTGTAATCTAAGTATAAACGACTAACGTCGCTGACTCTTATAACCTAGACGTATGTAAAGCAAAGTCGATGTAAGGGTGACGTATTTGTTGATAAATTGGTGATGTTTGTTTTAATTTCTGCTCTTTATTGTTTTCATTGTTTAATTCCTTTGTACCATTGTTTAGTTTCAAGCACTTTTTCGTAGTCAAAAACGCACTCTTAATACTTAGGTAAAAAGTAACCATTGTCCTTTCCTAAAACGTGTTCTATATTTTGATTTCTCCTTTTTTTAATAGTGACGATAAAATTGTTTTCTTAATATTTTGTATATGTAACCAGTAACCAGTATTATTCATATAAGATTTTGCAAAAGCGCAAAAATAAGCTTGTAGAAATTATGGTTTCTCGTACTGTATAACATATCATACATTCATTTGTATAGAAATATTGGCGAGATTAAAAGATGATATTTACTTACTACAACCAAAATAATTAATTAAGTGCCGTAATTAAAAATGAGCTGGCTTGACCGGAGAAATACCACGTTCTCACAGAAAACCGGCGTGAAACAGTGTTTGCGCTGTGTTTCGCCGAGTGAGTGAGTTTAACGGAGGCCCAATCCCCTACCCTATTCCTTTCCCTACCCTCCCATATTCCCATCCCTTCCCATCCCTACCCTCCCCTATTACCCTATTCCCTCTTAAAAGGCCGGCAACGCACCTGCAGCTCTTCTGATGTTGTGAGTGTCCATGGGCGACGGAAGTTGCTTTCCATCAGGTTTGCTCGTTTGCCCCCTTATTTCATAAAAAAAAAGTTGTTAATTAGACACAAGTTTCTGAAGTATTAACTATTAACTGTACTAACCTACACAACGTTTGTGAATAGGCTAGATTCTTTATTGTCCAGAATTCATTTACATAACGGATATGCAAATGTTAGAAAAATAATTAAACTATTTATAATATTTTCTAACCAAAACAGCTGTTGTAATTATTTAATAAAAGTAAATATCATTTCTTTATTATTTCGTACCGCGAATTTGGAGTTATTATTATAATTTATGTCCATCATGAGAACTAGCATTAATAAATACTAGCTCTAACAATGTTTTAAATATCCCACTATACTAGTACTAAATAAGAGAGTAAGTATAAGTGGACGATCTTCGTACTAGACCGCTTTAATCGATTGCACGCACATACAAGCGGGATTATAATATTATCCATACTAATATTATAAATGCGAAAGTGTGTCTGTCTGTCTGTTAGATACCTCTTTACGCCCAAACCGCTGAAGCGATTTGGCTGAAATTTGGCAAGGAGATACTTTGAGTCCCAGGAAAGGACATAGGATACTTATTGTCCCAGAAAAATGCACGGTTCCCGCGCGATAAACGAGTTTTGGCGCAACGGAGTTGCGGGCGTCATCTAGTTATAGATAATTTTTGAGTGCAGAGCAATGCTAAATCACGTTGCAGGCGTTATATTGTTCTCTCTGTGTTTCTCGAAAATTATTTTTAGAATAAATTTGAGTTAAAACTACTGTTTGTAATTGTGTTGTGATACTGGTGCCATTGTTTAATATTATTGTAATTAGTAACACTTAACTGTAATAGAGTTTCAATTTACTTAATGAAATCTAAACTAATATTTAAGTTTGAAAAGCTTTGTTATTTTTTGGAAATTATTATTATTTTGTAAAAGTTTAAATTATTAAAGATTTGCGGTGTATCGATTGCAATTTTCAAAGACTTTTTTGCAAATCTGAATGTAGCGCAAAAATTACTTTAAAAAAATATGTCCCCAAAGATGATAAATAATTCAGTTACTGAAACGAAGTAAACATGTTTCAGAAACTCTGCGCAAATAAATCATTAGCAACAGTTGAACAACCCCACGTAATTGGCATGGGGTCGGGGGGATGATCGCTGACATATGTCTCCTAGTGTATCATTATCCCGGGATAGACCCCACACCACATAACTTGCATTTAATGCGCATATTGACTTATGAAATCAATTTTCTCTAAGCCCTTTAGTTTCTGAAACCTGTAATCTAAGTATTTGTTAATGTGCAATGTTGTTAATATCTAATAATAAGTTATGTCATTCATTATTGACATAACTTCATTTAATCCTTCGATCGCAGATTCTTTGATATCTATTGTTATTCTATTGTTATCCTTATACTTATTATGCGGCTTGATAGGTTAATGCGCATATTGACTTATGAAATCAATTTGCTCTAAGCCCTTTGGTTTCTGAAACCTGTAATCTAAGTATTTGTTAATGCGCAATGTTGTTAATATCTAATAATAAGTTATGTCATTCATTATTGACATAACTTCATTTAATCCTTCGATCGCAGATTCTTTGATATCTATTGTTATTCTATTGTTATCCTTATACTTATTATGCGGCTTGATAGGTTAATGCGCATATTGACTTATGAAATCATTTTGCTCGAAGCCCTTTAGTTTCTGAAATCTGTAATCTAAGTATTTGTTAATGCGCAATGTTGTTAATATCTAATAATAAGTTATGTCATTCATTATTGAGATAACTAACTTCATTTAATCCTTCGATCGCAGATTCTTTGATATCTATTGTTATTCTATTGTTGTCGTGGTCACCGGTGTCCTTATTCTTATCATGCGGCTTGATAGGTTAATGCGCATATTGACTTATGAAGTCATTTTGCTCGAAGCCCTTTAGTATCTGAAACCTGTAATCTAAGTATTTGTTAATGCGCAATGTTATTAATATGTAATAATAAGTTATATCATTTTATTATTGACCTAAGACGCATATTATTATGATAGTACGGGAGCCCTAGAACAATTTTTTTTGTGATTACTAACAAGCAATTTTTTTGTGCGTAGCTACATTTTGATAAGACGAACAACATTTTTATTTTCGAAAAATCTCGAATGTGGTAGCTAACAGAGATAGAAAGGATTTCATACTTTGACTTGATGGTCCTAAAATATGGATTGTTTTATTTGTAGGACAAGGTTACTTTTATATTACAAGGTTCAAACACTTACGGATTTTGTCGCGGAGCACTTTTATTAATCCCGACTTTTCGCCTTTTTACAGCGGCCGTGGTCACGGGTGGACTGAGGTGACAGGCGTCCAATATCTTGTCTTATCAAAATATAGCTACTCACAAAAAATTTGCTTGTTAGTAATCACAAAAAAAATTGTTCTAGGGCTCCCGTACTATGAAGTCATATTTTGACTTATGAAGTGATTTTGCTCGAAGCGCTTCGATGTTTCTGAAACCTGTAATCTATCCAATATTATTGACTTATGTATAATTTTTTTTAAACAGACTTCCTTGTGGTGTGGTGTTTCCTATAATTTCCTATAATCCGTGATTTTTTCAGTAAGTAATTGTTCCCTATCTTATTTTTGATGCAGATTCATGATATTGACATGTTATTGTTTTCTGTAATCTGTAATCAGCAGATATAAAAAAAATCAATGGTTCATTATTTTACTTTTTTTTTAATATTTTGCTGGAAGCCGACTTTGGTGTTTCTGAAACTTAATCAGCAGGTTTTTTAAGTATTCAAAAATTGTGACTTATTCAAAGTATGTATATCTAATGAAAATAAATATTTTTATATTGTGTACCTATCTACATTTGTTCATTCACACAAGTTTTATTAATTTGAAGGAAAAAATTTGAGGTAAAAATTAGATACAACTAATTAATCTATGTTGTTGTCTTTGCTTTTTAAGTTTTACTGAAAATTGAAATACAATAACAAAAACATAAGTACATTCTTTTTTTATATTTTCATCTACGATGGCCTTAAAGCATAGAAAATACTAAGCACATTATCACGCTACGGACAAAAAAGAAACATAATATTAATATCTTTATTAGTAAAAGGGTTTGTTTTTATTACCCCCAAGACACATCGCGAGTCGCGACGAATCGGTGTGAATCCGTATAATTTTATTTCATTGTCTTCCTGCGTGAAAGGTTTTATTGTTAACAAAAATATGTGTACAAAAACATAATTCACTAATTGTGTTTATTGTAAACATACAGGATCTGGTGATGTAGCAACTGGCAGCCATGCATCATAAGGCCACAGTATAATCACAGTAGACTACCTTCATAAAAGGGCGCCCGAGTCAAAAGCAGGCACACACTATAATATTATGCATTAGGTTGGTAACAGCCTAGTCTCGCTAAATTAGACATCTCAATTTTGGGATTCCGGTCAAATTCCCACAATGAGGATATTGAATATTTATAGTGCCGTAGATTCGACACCGTTTTGTGATTTAAGATTTTGATATCGCCGCTTTCCACATGCATCTAAGCGGTCGATCAATTGGGTCAATTCATGATGTTCATTGATGTTATAGATCTGCCAGATCATGCCAGACATGTCACATAACGTGAATTTAAAATCCTCACGGCCGGTCAACTGTATACAACAGTATTGTGATAAGGCGGTCCCACACGACGCAATTTGCTACCTAATGAAGTCATTGTCGCGCGACACATGCACTTTACCCGCAATTGTTCCATTCACTGAACCCAACCCTAGCGATTTAATTTTATGGTATTCGCCGACGATATGATAATCATCCAGTTTGAAATATTGCTTGTCAATTTGTGTTGCCGGCGTGGTAATGATGCCGTCATTGTCGGCTTCCGAGGCTCGTTACTAACGTCGTTATCATTAGTGTGATTCTCTAGTTGCACTTGTTTTTTATTGAACAGTCGCGGTCTCTTGGCTATATCACACGTGTGGCGGAAACTTTATTAATTATCCGCGAAATAGCACGAAACTAGTGGGTGACAAACAGTGATGTTGGAAATTATTTTCTATTTAATAACTTATGATGCCGCGAAGAGTTGGAGGCTTACCAGCCAGGCTGGCTAGCGATGACGCAGAAGCGAGCACAATAAGAAGACCCCGGGGAAGGCCTTTACCTAGCAGTTGGACAGATAAGAAAAAGAATTACGTCTTTATTATACAATACAATTTTTTAAACCTCATAAAACTAAATGTGAAATGAAAAAACAAAGGTATAAAACTAGGATAAAACACAGCACAATAATTGCGCAATTAAAATATTTTAAAGCAATTTTGTTTAGTAAATAAGTATGTTTTTTAAAAGAACATAATATTAGCTATATAAAAAACCTTTAAGCAAACTTATAAGCTATACCATCTATCTTTTACGATCTACATATTTGAGAAATAACAACAAAAGTTCTAGGAAAACTCTTGATTAGTGTTAAACAGTAATATTTAATAGCCTACAGTTAATATTTCATAGTTAGTTTAACTTTTAGCTAGAAATGAATAAAACTAGAAGTAGTAGTTAAAACTCGAAAGTGAAACTATTGTATTATTTTTTATTTACATAAAATAATTTAGTTTTTTAACAGCTGTATTTATAATTGCTATGATTACCGTTTAAAAAGTAAAATTAAAATTCGCTTGTGTTTGTTGCCTGTGCCAAAAAGGCTAAACAATTTTTAATAAAAGCAATCAGCCAACTACACTTAAAAATTACTATCTTATTGGTTGTCTGATATGGTTTGTTTTCATTTCCTTTAGATTTAACATTGTACAATAGTTTACATACTATTTTAATATTCACTCGTATACGATTAACAATAATTTAATAACGATAAAACATTTCAAAGCAGCTAGTATGATTTTTTTTAAATCAAATACACGTACTTACCTAATACATAAGAGAAATGTTTAAAAAAATCAATGGTATACTTTTATTCTTTGTGTTCAAGTGGATTTGTAACAGACGGTAATTGTATTTATCTCAAATCTCGACAATTATAGAGACAGGTGCGAGATCAAAACGCGTATAATTCAAGGGATAATTCGTAGGGCGTTGGCCCCCGAAGTTTTCGCCCCCAAACGATTTCACCCCCCAGATTTTACCCCCAAACAGATTTAGGAGATTAACTGGTAGCTATGGGCAGCACCTGATGAATATGAAATGTAACGCAACTGATCGCATTGTTTAAAATCAACAACGCTAATGCTGGCTCAAGGGGGAACTTCAAAAGAAACGTGATGTAAGTATTTTCAAATTACACCTGTATAAATGTAGAGAAATATACCTCATTATTATATTATTTTGTTTATCCCGTCTTATTTACCCCTTTTTGAATTGGAATGCGCACCCCCTTTTTAAAAATATCTTTAAATTTTTAAACAAATTCGCCGTCGAATTTTCAAATGTATGTTGCTTAAATATCGAAGTCGGACTATAAAATGATCGGACTGTATAATTTATTTTCTTTGATTTATTTAATTTGTGAGCGAAATATTAAAATAACAGGCGTCCCGTCCGTTTGCGCTGCGTCATTAGTAAGCCCACAATCATCAGCTCCTCGACTTAATTTTCATAATTCGAGAACAAAAAATCAAGACTGTCGAATAATATAATTATGTGTGTTTTCGACGAGTGTGAAACGACTAGTTCAATAGGGTTCCGGTGCCGCCACGAAACTTACATCTCATCGTGAAAAAAAAGTGTTTCTTTCTTTCGTCGTAAAAAAGTGGTTTTTTCTTGCGCTGTGAAGTGGGTTCTTTCTTTATGCCTTAGTAATTTCGAGCAACATTGCGTATATCATTCTTATCATAATAATATGCTACAACGCCTTTCGTGATCGCAAATTAATATGCTAATAGGAAAATTTGGTTTTTGTAAGTCCTAGCTTGGCCTGGCTTTTGTAAAAGTGTTAATATATAATATTAATTATAATAATCATCGTTTCAGACAGGTTTAAATTTATTACGTCGTGTAATAATTGCTATTTCACCGACTTTAAAAATGAGGAGGTTATTATTTTCGGTGTTCAGTTATATTGTTGAAGAGACAGACTTAATTGTCTCTTATTTTTTATATTATTACTAGATGTCCCGCGCGGCTTCGCCCGCGCAAATTAGGAATTTTACGGAAACCGTACATTTTCCCATAAAAAATAGCTATACTCCTTTCACGTGGTGTACTCTATATCTGTGCCAAATATTGCCATAAAAATTGCTCTAGTAGTTCGTGAGATAAACCCTTTTATAATATTTCCCCCGTTTTTCCCACATTTTCCTGAATTTCTTTCGTCGTTTTAGTCTTAGCGTGATAATATTATATTATAGCCTATAAGCCTTACTCAATAAATTAGCTACTTATCTAACACTGAAATAAGTTTTTAAATCGGAGCTGTAATTCCTGAGATTAGCGCGTTCAAGCAAACATACTCTTCAGGTTTATAATATTATTAAGTATAGATTCTTTTAAATTATCGCTTGACAAACTTGAGTCTCAATCTAAAAGACTATGAAAAGTACCAATAACAGGGTCATAATCGGCTCATAATAATGGGACGATGCATGGTATAATATGGTAGTGATGATGATAATGATGATGAATGTAATTTGCATAGTAGCATATACTTTCCGTTCTTAAAACAATGCCGAAACTCCCAAACTTGTATCTATAAAGGATCAGGAGTTCTCTCAGCACCTTTCGAACCACGGTATACCAGGTATACCTCGGTGCAAAATCTTACTTGTTGGTAGCATATGCTTAGAATACTTCTCACGAAACCGAAGTCACCACATGTTTCCCTATAAATTTTGAGGAGTTCCCTCGATTACTTATGGATCCTTCATCAGATCACCACTTTTGTGAATATAATACCAAATTAGGATTATTCCCTATATACCAAAAGAAAAATTTTGAAAATCGGTTAACAAACGGCGGAGTAATCGTTGAACATAAAAAAACGAACATAACACCTCCCCATTTTGAAAGTCGGTTATAATTGTAGCTTATGTGTTATTCTGATGTATAAGCTATATTATTGTAAAGTTTTATCAAAATCCGTTCAGTAGTTTTTGCGTGAAAGAGTAACAAACATCCATACATCCAAACAAACTTTCGCCTTTGTAATATTAGTAGGATAGTAGGATGTAAAGTTTCATTAAAATCCGTTCAGTAGTTTTTGTGTGAAAGAGTAACAAACATCTATACATCCAAACAAACTTTCGCCTTTATAATATTAGTAGGAAGTAGGATAGGATAGTAGGATAATATTAGTAGAATTATTAACTTAATAATTGTCTTTTATTTTTTATATATTGAGTAGTTAGAAAAGTATCTCTACTGACTGTCGTAAAAAGAGAACATGACGATCTGTTCGAGTTAGTTTTCTTTTTTACACTTTAAAAAAAATATAGTCCGGTAAATATTAATCCTTTGATAATAATTTCATGCTCAAATCGTTGTTACTCAGTTTTAGGAATCCGTAGTTCATAAATTATCACAAGTTTCTCGAAAATAGTAAAAATGAATTTATAAAATATGTCGAGGAAGAATAATTACACATATTTTAGTAGTTTTTGTCAGTAGCAAAGAGCAATTTACCAGTTATGGACTTATGCAGTTGGCCAAATAACAAGTTACCTACTGGTTATTTTGACATTTAACGTAAGTGTTTAAAATGATTTTTCTGTGGCTGATTTTGTTTCTGCGTCTTCAAAACTATATCCATAGTTTTCTACTGAACCCATACACGCGACCAAGTAAGCTACAATTTTTTGTCCAAATTCATGCCATTTATGTGTATAATTAGTTTAACTTCGCTTCCTTATTAATTTTTACTGATTCTAAGATTAGATGTTATTTCGTTGGAATATTATACGTGTAAATTTTTATTTCCGTCCGATCCGGACGATGTGCAGCGAATTGGAAAAAGAGTGTTATACTTATCCCTGTAGATGGTATCATTTTATTTAGATTTCTCGTGCCCGTTACTTAGTGCATTCTCGTTTAGGCTTTGACCGCTATACCGTGAAATCTACCATCCATTTAGTGCCCAGTACGTTACATAAACAAAATGTCTGATGATCTAGACCGCTGGCGCTCAAACTTCGCTGAGCAGTCTAACAGCCGCATTCAGAGACATTTTATCATTTTGACAAGTGTTTGTCAGAAAATATTACCGAGTTTATGTCAAATCTTCATGAAATGTCATCATTCATTATTTGAGTACGGCCGTAATACTGAAAACTGTTTTATAATTAAAAAAATATATCCATACTAATATTATAAATGTGAAAGTGTGTCTGTCTGTCTATCCGTCTGTCTGTCTGTTACCTCTTCACGCCCTAACCGCTGAACCGATTTCGATAAAATTTGGCATGGATATACTTTGAGTCCCGGAAAAGGACATAGGATACTTTTTGCCCTGGAAAAATGTACGGATCCCACGCGATAAACGAGTTTTGGAGCAACGGAGTTGCGGGCGTCATCTAGTATTTTATAAATTTAAAAAACTGATTTAAAATTATTTTGATTTGATTTGATTTCATTCCATAAATAAACTTATATTAAACGAATCAACAGATTCGTTTCCTTGAATCATTAATTAGAGGCGAGCAAAGTAGGAATTCCTTTGTAAACCCTGCAACATTTAATTCCAAGTAAGCAGATTTTCCGACGTGCTACAAATTTTGCTCTCCAGTATTTTGCTCTTCAAATGCTTTTTCAATAAGTTCAATACAAAATAGATTAACTCCCACTACAAGCACTCGCTTTTACTGAAATACTCTAAGATTTTCCAAGAGTACATAACAGTTCATAGGAAAGGAAAAAGAAATAATATTATAACAGAAACGTACAATTTAAAAAGTAAAGTCATTGGCCGTTAGTTACTTTCAAGTTAATTAAGTCTTTTTTCTTACCTAAGACTAACAGAAAGGTCTCCAAGAAACATTTACAGGAAGTAGATATGACAATTTGTAAGTCAAAATAGGAAAATGAGAGTCTCTATAATTTTTCTCCTACTTCGGCAAGAAAGTTATGTTTTTAGAGTAAATTTGTTAAAGATGTGTGTATATTTCTTTACACGCTTAACTTTTGATTTGATGAGTCTTAAAGGATTGTCGTTTTAATAAGACATTATTCATCGCGATGGATAAATCTAATGTTACAACTGACAGATCAGTACATCACTCTGGATGTGTCTCTTTTAAGTCGTGGTCTCGTCGTCATCAATACTTTGATCGATTATATTAATAAATAAACAATGAGTTACACCATAGGAGTGCCGGCAAAAGTAGAAACAGTAGTCATACATTTTAGCTGCACGGTGGATAGAGGAACATTTTCATTACCTAAGCTGGGACGGTGATTTGTTTTTCCTCCATGTGACGCGACGTGTTTAACATTTCTCACCTATCCATAAAAACTTCTTTAGCACACCGTCGTTAAAGAAGTTTTCACTGCAAAACTATTTGAGAAGCACTGTCGAAGGCGCGTTGATTTAGCGTCGGGCGCTTCACGTGCGGCGCGGTATCGCCACATCATCGCACCACGTCGCGATAAGACGTACGTGCGACGTGCTTTGTGGGAACCCACCATTGTTGAATTAGCATGCCTAGAGCCGCATACCGCATGTGGGATGCCGACAGCCTAATGTCTTACCGAATAAGTATAGACAAATATTAGTAATTATAGTGCAAAATATAAAAATTATTTTCGCATTCGTTTTAAAAATATCAACAACCTACAGTTTACTAAATGTAGCGAACATACACAACATAGAGTTTGCTAATTATAATGCCAAAATATGAGATGGTTAATGAATAATGTTCCTACTCATTCTTTCTTAAGAAAAGATAAACGAGAAGTGACTAAATGTATAAGATATATATAATTGATTGTACTGTCGGTTCTTGGTGGAAATTCATTTTAAACACAAATAAAACACAATATTACTTGCACTTTTTCCACTATATTTGTGTTTAAATGTATAAGGATAAAATCCTCTTATTAATAAAAGGTGTGGATCTTTTACAAGGTTTTTTTAGTTGGGTCCTGATCTATACTAATATTATAATTCTGCAGAGTTTGTTTGTTTGTTTGTTTGAACGCGCTAATCTCAGGAACTACTGATCCGATTTGAAAAATTCTTTTATTGTTAGATAGCTCATTGATAGAGGTAGGCTATAGGCTATATTTTATTACGCTAAGACTAATAATAGCGAATAAATAGAGGAAAATGTGGAAAAAACGGGGGAAATTATATGAAAGGGCTTATTTGAACGCGCTAATCTCAGGAACTACTGGTCCGATTTGAAAAATTATTTCAGTGTTAGATAGCCCATTTATCGAAAAAGGCTATAGGCTATATTTTATCACGATAAGACTGAGGAGCGAAGAAATAGATGAAAATGTGAAAAAAAACGGGGGAAATTATTTGAAAGGGCTTATCTCACGAACTACTGGAGCAATTTTTCTGTTATTTGGCAAACATGAAAAATATACCACGTGAAGGAACAAAGGCTATTTTATGCGGAAAACGGTTGCGTGAAATTCCTAAATTACGTAAGCAAAGCCGTGCGGAACATCTATATATAATAAAATCGTAGGAAAGTCAATTCTGTACATATTTTTGTACAATAAATAATACTTGGGATGTGATCTACTACGCTAACGCGGACGAAGTCGCGGGCAACAGCTAGTTCTCAATAATTCATAATCATCTCTCCTGTCGCGGATCATCGATCGACAGAGGAACGTTAAGGAGCCACCAAAATCTGGCTATAAACATAGTTGAAATCTGTAAATTACATTGGATAATCCGATAGCAAAGAAAGTTAAAGAAAGCCTACTGCCGCACTCGGTGACGAATATTAATTACATAACTGTAATTAAATAACGACTATAAAAGCCCCATACTATACACGCCAAACTCTTCATGCAATTACAGTTAAATATAATCGCCTCTCAGTGCGGCACATGGAAATTCAATTTGACTAAAGTCTAAGAAGTTCCTCACGGTGAATTCGCATTACCGCATAGCGAATTAGCGACCGCACATCACTAGAATGCAACGTAGCATTGCAATTGTTTGTAATTACTTGTGACTTATGGCGGCTCTCGACATAGGCGAACGCGTTGGCCAACGCGTCTGCAGACGCGTTGGCCCAATGTGTAGAACGGGCGTTCGCGCGTTGGCCAACGTCTAAATACCTACGGCCAACGCGCGAACGCCCGTTCTACACATTGGACCAACGCGTCTGCAGACGCGTTGGCCAACGCGTTCGCCTATGTCGAGAGCCGCCATTAGATGTATGGCATCATATGAGTTCGCAGATATATGTACAATGTACATGGAATTCAGCTTACAGTTAGAACTCAAAACGTGTGGATTACAAGGGGAATATATCGAATATTACATGAGAGGGGAAATGGGTACTGGGATAAGCCAATTAAGTGACTAGTTATTATTTGTCTTCAACGGTGGCAACGACGGTGAAACAGGTTTTCTTATAGAAATTAATATTATTTTCGCCGATCCAAACATAATAAAACTATCTAAGACTGATAATAATAATTAAATTACTAGTAAAATTTATATGAATATTACGTGTTTTATCTAAGTGAAATACTTGCTAAGGTGACTCCCAATAGCCCCTTTTCCCTTTATAATATTACAGGAGGGATCAAGCGAATATTATTATATTATATAGAATATTGTCAATCAAATATTAGATTATATTAGATAAATAGCTGTTGCCCGCGACTTCGTCCGCGTCAACATAGTATAATAACAAAGATGGATAGTCCGCTAACAAATATGAAAAAAGTAAAATATAACCTCCTCCTTTTTGGAAGTCGGTTAAAAAGTAGCGTAAGTTACACCTCATTACATCAGCTATCTACCAAAAAAGTCCCGGCAAAATAGCTCCAGCCGTTTCAGAGATTAGCCGGAACAAGCAGACAGACAGACATACAGACAAAAATTGTAAAAAATGTTGTTTTGGTGTCTGTAACCTATATACATTCATATGCATTTAGTAAAAAACGGTCCTTTCAATATTACAAACAGACACTCCAATTTTATTTATATGTATAGATGTATAGATATATAGATATCTACTGTACTGTACAATATTCAATATACAATAACCCAATACTGCAGTAACATAATATTATTATTGCTAACCAAATTTGGAGAGAATATCTCAAACCAATGTCCTAATAGAATATTGATAACCGAAATTAATATTATGAGAATATATTGTCCATATTGTCTATTAGGTATATACGAGTATAACTAATATTAGACCTCTGTGGCTCAGTTGGTGGCGCGTCGGTAGCGCAAGCCGGGGGTTGCGGGTTCGAATCCCGCCGACGGAACAAAAAGTTTTCAATGTTCCTGGGTCTTGGATGTGTATCAAATATATGTTTGATATAATAAAAATATTAAATGTATGTATAATGTATTAAATATATTTCCGTTGTCTGGTACCCGTAACACAAGTCCTTTAGGTACTTAGCACGGGGCCAGACTGACGTGGTGTGAAGCGTCCATAGATATTATTATTATTAATATTGTCTATTATATTATTATATTGTCTAATAGGAGAATTTCGTTAACCAAATATTACATGAGAGCATAGTCAACTGAATAAAAGAATATTGTCAGAACTATACGATCATCCAAAAATTACGTCAACCGTGAAAGGGGTGTTGGCGAATTTGTATGAGAAGGTCTTTGGTCAAAGCTTTATGACGTAACAACTAACAGTTTAACAAGTGTCTATGATCACTTACGCTTACTACCAGTGAACTATCAGCTCATTTATTGGTTCATTTAATGAAAAAGCTTTATCGGAAAAGCAACAGGCTTTTCGTCATTAGTAAAATTATAAAATATATAACATTACATTACCGTCAAATTGTAATTATACCGTTAGAACTTAGAATGTAGGTAATATTCTTATGTGCTCGATTGTGAACAAGCAATAATTTGTTGATTTTAAATTGATGTCGTGCTTAAAATAACTTAAAAAAAGTCGCCTTTTCTGTCCCTGTGTCCCTTTGTATATTATAATCTTTATAATACTACGCAACGGATTTTGATGCGGTTTTCTTTAATATATCTAAGAATGATTGAAGAGTTTGAGATGTTTATAAGTATAATAACATTCATTGAAAAATGGAGAAATACTGTTAGTTTTGAGGTTTCAAATGTGATGTATTAAATAATTACATTTTTTCTGCTTACATTGCAAACGCAGGCTGAACCCTTTATCAAAATAATGTACTAAGACGTATTGTACACAGTAACACAATAAAAAAGTCTACACAAAACTCCGCGATGGTATATGTCTATCTCTTATGGATATCCTACAAATAATGGCCAATTTTCGAAGCGATTTCAACCAATACGGCATTTATTATACAAAATATATATAAAACAACAAAGGTGTTGTTTTATACTATGTAGTGATACTCGTGCGAAACCAGGGAGGGTCGCTAGTATTTAAATAAGGATATGAAATTAAAATGTTGTGTTTGGTGACCAAAACAAACTAATTTGACGTTGAAACTGCATTTTGTATTGTATTTTGTATTTTGACAATCGATCACTTAGAAATATTACAATCCAACGGTGTTTACAATTTGACGGAAACAATACAAAGTTGTATAGGATCAGATGTACGATACTTGGTACTACTAATATATATTCTGTGACGATACACGGATTCCTGGAAAGCCGCTAGGTTCAGGTCGGAAGGTTAGCCTTATCTACGTCCGCTGTACTAACATTGGTTTAATCTAACTTTTGACCTGTGAGTTGTGACCTATAAAACGTATTTTTTATCAACAAGTAGGCGAAGTGAAAAGTTTTCACATCAAATAAAATGACGGTCAGACTTTTTTAAAGCTAAAATATTATTATTAATACGCACTTTTCTAGTAACAGCTGTCCGTTTTAATTAATTTTGATATAAATATAAAATAAGGCCACTAACTTAAAACGTTATTATTATTAAAACGTAATTGTAAACTTAGATAAATAATTAACGTATTAACTGCGCATGAAGAAGAAAATCTATATATATATATATATATATATATATATATATATATATATATATATATATATATATATATATATATATATATATATATATAAAGCTCTAAGGTGACTGACTGATTGACATAGTGATCTATCAACGCACAGCCCAAATCGGGATCGGGCTGAAATTTGGCATGCAGCTAGATGTTATGACGTAGGCATCCGCTAAGAAAGGATTTTGATAAATTCCAACCCCAAGGGGTTCAAATAGGGGATGAAAGTTTGTATATAATAATACTTTTTAACGCGAGCGAAGCCGCGGGCAAAAGCTCGTATAAAATAAACTTACGAGATGACGCCCGCATCTCCGTTGCTTCAAAATTCATTTATCGCGCGGGAACCGTACAAGTTTCCTGGAAGAAGATTCAAACTTAAGAGTATGTCCATATCAAATTTCAGCCAAATCGGTTCAGCGGACTCAATTTCGCATATCTAATACTAGTGGAAGTGGAAGTATGGATTTTTAAAGTGTTGCCAGTCTCATAAACGTACATAATTCTTCGGCTACAGTCAAAATTTTTATTATCACGGAAAAATCGGCTTCAGCTAAATTTCGATCTTTAAAAATCGAGACAGGCCATAGATCAAGAGACTAATGCTAAATAGAGTTCGCACACCGCCTCACCCTATGTCGGCATTTGTATCTATTGACACTGCACCTGAGCCTAACCTTAAAGGGTATATGCAGTGGCGGATTTACAAATTTGCCGCCTGTAGGCTATTCAATTTTAGCCGCCCCTATAACTGACCATTAAAATTCAATACGTTAGTTTAGTTCACAATCATATCCCACCGAAAACATTTTTTGAAAAATTTTGCTAAGACGACCACACCTTGAGCGATAGCGAAACGGCGAAGACTTACATATTTACTGGTATAAGGGTATAAGTATGTAAATTTGTTTAAGTTAGGGTCAGTAGAGTTAGGCGGTGTAGATTCAGAAGCTTGACTCTACATGAGATCTTATATCTTTTTCACAATTTCTTATATATTTTTCCGTTAACCTAATATGTGATTGTCTCGGCAATATTTTACAAGAAATGAAATTGGTAGGATTTTTTATTTCTGTAAGATAAAAAAAATGGGGCTAAATTTGCCGCCCCTCTAAATCTGCCACCCTAGGCTCCAGCCTACTTAGCCTATTGGTAAATCCACCACTGAGTATATGCATAGGATCAATAATTTATCACAGTTTGTACACAATATAAATAATAAACAGTAGCGTAACTCAGCTGTGTCAGTAAAATCAAACTCGCTCAATACAGAGATAAGTATTTCCGCACGCGACGTATTTTTGCATTACTTTGTGATTTTAAATTTTCTGGAAACTCGAGTACATCTATACTAATATTATAAATGTATAAGTGTGTCTGTCTGTTTGTAACCTATTCACGACCAAACCGCTGAACCGATTTGCTGAAAATGTATATGGAGATATTTTGACTCCCGGGAAAGGATATAGGATAAGTACCTACTTATTATCCCGGAAAAATGTACGATGTCCGCGATAAATGAATTTTGATGCAATGGAATTGTGGGCGTTATCTAGTGTTATATAGGTAAAAAATGTGGATGAGCCAAATTGGGCTGTTTGGGATGATAGCAGTCTACTGTATACGGTTCTGTTGTGGGTTGCATGATGCATCTAAACTACTGCGTGTACTGAGTTTTCAATCGAAAAATGTTTACATTCCTCTTAATCCTTCGGTATTGTTTTTGGCCTATAAATAACCTTCCTCCTTATAATGCGTCTGTCCTTCATTTCCTTCAGTCGTATTAGAGTAAAAGCCTGCAGCGACAGCTCATCGTGATTTTATTAAAGCTGAAAGTATTTTGTATAATATGACCCTTTAGTTGCTGGTCGTTCTTACCTCTACAGGTTCGTAATACAGGAAAACTTTCGGTTTTTATAAAATGACCAAAGTTAGTCGCTGGCTCTTGGTTCATATTGTTCATGTCCAAAGATCCCATTCAACGAATTTCATCCTTGCATATATTCTGTGCTAATGGTTTATCAATTTCGCATAACAATAGTGGAAAACGCGAGCTACTACATGCTTTAATTGTTTATATTTCCCACGATTATTACCATTTCACGGGGCGCTATACAATATGGACGTGTGGAAATAATTAAACCGTCATAAAACAGATATCCCATTGATTCTCAACCGATTTGGTACAACAGCGTGACTTGCCACTTGCCGTCGATTGAAACGTTACCGGCTGTCCAATTCTCAGTGTTGCTATGCTATAGCTTTTTGCCCATTAATTCACCTGATAATGCTAAATTATTAATTTGTTTTTGAACTTCAAAATTTGTTATTTCTAAATAGACTACGTAAAGCCGAGATTTGTGAGGGCTCGCTTCGTCACACCATGACTGACCGATTACTATATTACAGCACAAATCAATAGGCGTGGTAGATTTTCTGTAAAGTGTACCAACAACCACAAAATGTACAGGTTGTGGGATATACCAGGGCTTCGCTCGCTCTGATTAGTTATTTATAATGCGTTTAGAATGGTTCTAATTGGTACCTACTACGTCAATTGCGTAAATTGTTTTTAGTCTTTGCTGATTCTTCACGAGAAATTCCCGAAACAGTTTTCGTGTAGTATTAAGTTACATTAAAAACCCTCTGTCCTCTAAATATTTGCATTTACCTCACTATCTCTGCAACACCCTAAGGTTTGGCTGGAAGAAAGTGCCACAAGGCAATAAGCCCGCCTTTGTACTACAACGTGCAAAAAGTTTTTAAATAAATAAATAAAATAATAATATGTGGTAAATAAAATAAAAATAAATAAAATAAAAATATGGGCTACATGTAATACTTAACTACTGTATGTATAATGTAAAGCAAAGATAGCAGTTAGCAACAGCCGCAATAAAATGAAAAGTAAACATACAGTTACCTTCACATTTTCTAGAACAGTTTTCTTTTTATGTGATTTATTGTTTAACACTAGCACGCTATCGTTAGATTTTGAGCTTTGTTTCCAACTAGAATAAGCCTGAGGCACTGTGTGGAATATTCCATACTCCTCGTTTATCATAAAAACAGTAAAAATATACCTAGCCTGAGTATTAATCAAGGGTCAAAAGTCAAAACTACTATCTAAAACCCTATCTGTAGTTCATAATGAAATTTCGACGTGAAATAATCACAATCATGGTGACAAAATTATGAAATTACCGCCGTTTATCATAAAAACTATTTTCATATCGATTAACAAAAGCGCATGCAAAAGCCTCATCTATTTTGACACTGTCATGTTAACAAAGGTTTTGTGGAATTATTTTTGCTATGCAAATAGTGGGCGTCGGTTCCCGTTTTTATTGCGGAATATGGGGTTATTCTGCGGCTGGCAACTGGCAACACTGTAGAACAAAGCTGGCGGAGCGCGTGCATTTCCCGTACGGTCATCTCGCCAGATTTAATGATAATCGTTATTGATGATTGCGGGTAGACGGTAACGTTTTTATTGCTCCCGTATTATGTGGTCCAAGATGAACTCCCAAATGCTACCTAAAATCATAGGAAGTTACGGTAAGGATACACGACGACACCAGATAGACAATAAACACTCAGTGTATAATATATGGAACGATTGTGTGTGTACAATGCCGCGACAGTTAGTTGCAGATGTAGTTTGGCGCAATTGACACTTATAGTGTCGACATTTCTGTCGATGCAGTGTCTTTGTGTATACTTAGTATTAGTTGCAATCATTGGAACATCTCGAAACTTATCGTATTTTGTCTGAAAGAGACCAAGATCTTGCTGGCTACCTGTGACGGGACCAAAGGATGTGTGCTAACCACATAAGAACAATAACAGCATTATTCATATGAAGAAATAGGCTGTAGATTTTAGTCCATTCAGCTCTTAGTTGTATGAGATTTGGTCCATCAGAATAACCCAAGCAGGAACGTTAGTATTAGATGTACTGTGTTCATCGCCAAGTTTTAGCCCCGAGCTAAATCTATATTGGGGTCCCAATCCCATGTTATGCGTTTCTTACACGTTAGTTCACGTTACACACGCATAAAGGCACGGCCGGTTTTAGCACTAACAGCGCCCTGGGCGAGATTTCCTCGGCGCCTAGGCTGCTGTTAGTGCTAAAAAAAGGCAGCGCCCCTTTTTTTGCATTAGCGCCCCTCATGCCGCCCCCTAACGCCCCTGCTGCCTATAGGTAGTCAGACTCTATTAAAAATACTTTGGTTAAGGATTTGTAACTGTTACATTTCCCAATTACAAAACCGCTTCATCTCACAAGTTAGACCACGTAAACTATCGACAGCGTTATGCTAACTCACCACAGTTTCGGCATCGCATTCTTCATCCCACAAAAGAGTTGCCGTGTTAGTTTGTTGATTGAGTGATTCATGCGATGATGGCACCACGGTCGACGGTCATGATGGTCACAATAGCAGTAGCTTCTCTCCACATAATGAACGAGACCGCTTAATCAAATTATCCTAACTCCTACGATATTGTTAAGATGGTAGCGGGCTAGCGGCATACTCATTATAGTAAACTAGATGCCTCCGAGTCCTCCGACAAATCCTCCAAAAAGTTAGTTTATTGTGCACCCGTACATTTTACCGGAACTCAAAGTATCTCAATACAAAATTTCGGAAAAATTGGTTCAGCGGTTTGGGCATGAAGAGGTTACAGACAGACAGACAAACATGCAGAAAAACACACACTTGTGCATTAATAATATTATTATAGTAGTATATGTATAGTATGGATGTAATATATGTATAGTTTGTATGTATATATGTATAATAGTATGGATGCAAGGGTCTTTCAGCTCTTCTCATTATCTATTGCTAACTAAGCGATTTTGATGAAAGTAAGAGAATGGACGACTTCTGTGGCTCAGTTGCTGCGCCGTTGGTAGCTCAGGCGCGGGTCGCGGGTTCGAATTCCGCCGACGCAACAAAAAGTTTTCTAAGTTCCTGGGTCATGGATGTGAATTAAATATGTACTGTATCATATCTATATATTTAAAAATAGATTTCCAATTGTGTTAGTAGCGCTAAAACTCGAAAACGGCTGAACGGATTGGGCTAATTTTAGTCTCAAAATATTCGTAGAAGTCCAGGAAAGGTTTTAAAGTGACACGAAGTTCACCGGGACAGCTAGTTATTAATAAAAATCTTAAATATATCATGTATAGTATTAAATATATTTCCGTTGTCTCGTACCCGTAACACAAGTCCTTCAGGTACTTACCACGGGGCCAGACTGTCGTGGTGTGAAGCGTCCTTAAAAAAAAGAGAATGCGGATAACACAGGATATATTTTTATCGCAAATCCCACGTTAAACTTTTGGAACAATGAAATTGCAAGCATCATTTCTCAGTAAAGCACTACTAATATATATTCTGTGGTAAAGCAAAGATTTAAAAAATTGGAATGTAAAAAATTCTTATTCTAAATAATTCCTTTTTCAACATGCCAATAATAATTTTACTATTCATTTAAGTACTCAATTTTATGCAGAAACGATAATATTAACATTTTCAATGAACACACTCACTTCCTATTGCAATTTATCAAAATGTGTCCTCAAAATGTGTCCTCAAAACAAAATGCACTGCCGATTTCTCCACTATATCTGTATCTTAATACTCACGGAATATGGGTTATATTTCGACATTCAAGCTCCCTAATCGTCGGAAATTAATACTGTTCACCGTTTAGGTTCCTTAATGGCATATTTTTTCTTCTAACAGCGAATGTATCATGAATTATGACATGTAACACCCACAGTGGTGAGCGATATCCCGAGCTTTAGTTTTACTTTTTACGAGCGCTACCATTGGAACTCGATTTTGTTTCTCGAAAGGGATTTTAAATTTTAATAAAGGTATTCAAATATAAGTAAGTATTAGGTACGTACTGTGCGCTTGTCAGGTTTTAAAGTAACGCTGCGATGATATGTATTTTTTGTAACAATATCTATGAACTCATAAGGATGAGGCCGTAAATTTTTGCTGATTTTACGTGGGATGATTTTACGTGGTTGATTACACGTGGGAGAGCCATTCTTCGGCACGAATAGTCTAAAAATATATTTACAATTACTTAAACATAAAAAAGGTAAGAAAATACTAAATAGCTTAAAAAAAAAAAAAAAAAAATATATATATATATATATATATATATATATATATATATATATATATATATATATATATATATATATATATATATATATATATATATATATATATATATATATATATAATAGCAGCCGCCGTGGAAGAGGTGCACTTCAATTGTCGCTGTAGCAGTACTGTACTAGGTAAGTATGACAGATTTGAAGATAAATCGGATATGTTATGAACTCAATGAACTCCTTCTTTTCCTGTGCCCTTCTTATATATATGGCTACCACCTCACCTAATTTTATAAAAACGAAAAAGATAACTTTCTTTATAAATTCTTTAAAATCAAATGAATCGTTAGAAATCAATTCTATACCACTTTTTAGACGTCACTAATAATACCCATTTATAATAACTATATTATCGTTAAGTGTTAGGAAAGGTAAAATAGGGATGTGGCAATGCTGAGTTTTTACGTACTTTATGGAAAGTCTCGTAATATCTGAAGGGCCATGTTTAGGACTATAATACAAATCACATTTACAGAGTTAAGTTTGATTTTCTCAATGCTACGGTAGCGTAGAAATAAAAATTCGCTACCATTTTAGTATGTAGATTGGTGAGTAGCGTAGACACTTTTTCTTGTAGTAGAAGCTGGTAGAAGCATCTACGTTACCAACGCAAAAATTGGCGGCCTCACCCGTAATATGAAACTAGGCTAGGCTATAATATTATGGTAAATTAAAAAAAAACATTGTTTCTACTAATTTACTTGTTTTTTTAATTGTTTAGTTATACTATATAATAGACGTATACTTTGTGGTTAATTGTTTTGTTATACTATATACTTTGTGGTTAATTATTGTTTAGATGTTAATTGCAACTTGTTGGTTAGCTAATTACATAATGGTTGCTAATTGCAATATTGTTTTACGGCTATTAGCAAATTGTTATCTGACTCTTAATTTGGCTAGTCCAATTGATTTGTGGCAATTGCGATGCTAATAACAATCTGTTTGGTCGCGAATCAAATCGTTCTTTTGCTTGGCGTATCTCCTATCTACTGTGTATTGCTATGATCATGGTTATTTATTTTTGGGTTATGTATTTACGTGTAGGCAATTTGTAACTTTCGAAACCTACATTTATTAATTTTCATAAAACATTTAGTGTTAAGTGAAGCATTTTTCATTTACCTACGAATTGTTTCTTCTTACGTCAATTCCATTCAACTGCTTGGTTGCGAATTGCAAATCTTATCGTGTCAATTAAAGGGTGTTTGATATTCTATTTGCCACCGCCCATCAGTTGCCGCTATACAGCCTTAGCCCGGCCGCACATTGTCCGAATTCTGATCAGAAACAGTTGAATTTCACCGGACCGCCACCCCGCACACTATCAGAAATATCCTTCCGGCGAGTTCGAGCTCACTCGGCTCAGTACAAGATGTAAGAGACAGCGCGGACGTTCAACTGTTTCTGATCAGAAATTTCGGACAATGTGCGGCCGGGCTTAGGGTCTATCGTGTCAAACTGCTGTCACCATGTAGCTGTCATGTGTCACGGTCAATTCAGACCGCTACATAGCGGCACCTGGTGGCAAATATCAAACAACCTCATTGTAGATTAGTAACAACACTGGTTGACAATCTTGTGTCTTTTTATACATTGCGGTTTTCTGCAACATGTGGTAAGGGCTGGCCGCTAGCGGGCCGCCTTTGTAACGTGAGTCGGCGCGCGGAGAGGCGCCGTCGCCACGGCTTCGCTCATGCGGAACACGCAAAAACACGACACATCCTCAAAATAATCGCTCATATTTTTTCCCTGTGCCCTATGAATGATCGTTTGACATCGAAATTTTGACATACGCGGTTTATCTTGTGTATGATCCAAGTCTTCGGAGGCGACAGTTAAATTGTAGAGTTATTTAAACTAAATACAGCTTAAAGGTAAATTCAGACCGCAACGCGACGCGTAGATGCATTTCTTTTGTACTGATTTGACGAATTTCAATAGCGTGAGTCGTCTTGCGAATCTGTCAAATCCATACAAATTTAGAAATGCGTCGCGTTGCGGTCTGAATTGACCCTAGGTTTCTGAGGCTTTGGACAGAAATTTTAAATATAAGTATTTAGCGAAAAGCGCCCTAATTAAACCTCAAAAACAACTCACGCGATGTATGTTATAGTTATTATACTATTGTAGCCTATGCTACAACGCCAAATGCCATACATTTTCTACATGTAGCTTCGCTATCGAAACTAGAGAATGCATTTTGACTAAGGGCCTGTTTCACCACTTTCTAATAAGTGCCGAATAGGCACTTAGGAGAATCTGTCAAAAAAGTTCTGAATAGCCTATTCGGCACTTTATCAAAAGTGGAAAGTGGTGAAACAGGCCCTAAGAGTACTAATTCAGCTGTTCACTAGATAGTCAACATGTTTTAATTTGGCTATTACAAACATTATTTTTATCAATAGACAGCAAAATATACATTTAAGAGCCATTAGCAACATGATTTTACTGTACTTTTTACTCTACAAGATACAAGAATCAGCGGGGACACGTAATTAAAATCAGCAAAAGTTAATTGAAGACATATTATAAGTGGACGAACCGGGTAACTAACAATTTACAACAAGAGCAATCACCCATTTTCCCTTATAATGAACAAACCCCGTCACATACCTACTTCATCATCTAGCTAATATAGTTAAAATAGAACCCACATTTTTTATTTCAAATATTTTCCCCGGTCCTAAAGCTTCCCTTTATGCAAAAAGCTACATTTCAAATTGTTACTTACCCGCTTCATCCAATCATGTCTTAGTTACGAAAAGTAGTGAAAACTAAATTTATTACGGAAATACGCTTTGGACCGGCACTACGTTGCATGATATATATCAAACCTAGACAGTAGACGGACAGAGAGATTTAGCACTAAGCCCGGCCGCACATTGTCCGAAATTTCTGATCAGAAACAGTTGAACGTCCGCGCTGTCTCTTACACTTTGTACTGAGCCGAGTGAGCTCGAACTCGCCGGAAGGATATTTCGGATAGTGTGCGGGGTGGAAGTCCGGCAAAATTCAACTGTTTCTGATCAAAATTCGGATAATGTGCGGCCGGGCTAAAACCGGCAACACGAGACGTCCATCAGAACTCTGATTCTATTGTTATAATGCAGCATTATTGCAGCTTCCTTTCTTTGTTTAATTCGTTTCCTTTATAGAGCAAAATTGTGTTTTTTTTTTTTAATTTTAGTAGGTTGAGTCGTTTATGGACTTTTCGCCCATATCTTTATTATCATATCCACCATATCTTTTTCTGTCGTTTTTAACCGACTTCCAAAAAGGAGGAGGTTATATGTTCGTCTGTATATATATTTTTTGTATATTCAACCATAACTTCGCCGTTTGTGGACCGATTCTCAAAATTCTTGTATTGGTACCGTCGCGATATGTTCGGTACCGGGCCGGCAAGTATAGCAAAATAGTTTTATAGTGTGAATTATTATATTTTTATTAAGTTAAGGTTTATAAAGTGCGATTTCATGATATTGTGTAAAATGTAAGTAAAGCTGTGTAAAATGTATCTAGCTGTAATTTTTTATTAATCATGAATTTATGCATTTATTTATTTATTTATTTAAACACTTCATGCAAATATTTACATAGGCGGGCTTAATGCCTAGTGGCATTCTCTACCAGCCAACCTTAGGGTGATGATGAGAATGTTGAATAGGCGCATTCTAAAACAATATTACTTAGTTAAAATATGATGTGATAAATAGTTTTATTAACATTAATGTCTGATAACTTTTATTTTAAATACATTTTATTTTAATAAACCTACTTATACCGTACTTACCTATTACAAACTAATACACACTATAATATTATGATAAAACCATACATATTTAAAATAAATAATTAAAAAATATACCTACATAAAATATATGTTCATAATAAAATACTAAATTACCAACAGAAAATATAGAAAAAACGCTAAATATGAATTCCTGTAGAAACTAAATCTAATTACATATTATCATTCAACTGATTTTTTAAATATAATTGACGAACTCTATGTTTAAAGATATTTTTGTTAGGGGACATCCTGATTTCTTGAGGGAGGGCATTCCAAAGGAGGATGGACTGTACAAGGAAGGAAGAGTGGACAATGCTGGAATTATGAGAAGGACAGTGGAGGCGCAAGTTATTGGATGATCGTAGTTCCGTACTATGGGTATTTCTGATGAATTCAAGGTGGGACGACAAATATGGAGGAGCGCTAGGAGAGTAAAGGAGAGAGTACAAAGTACACAGTGCACGTAGTGATCGACGTTGACGAATTGGCAGCCATTGCAGCTTAGATCTGTATTGAGAGACATGATCAAACTTACGAAGATTGAAAATGAACCTGATGCAGTTATTTAGCATACGGTCAAGTTTGTTAAGTAGTTCTTCACGGAGTTCGAAAGTACAAACATCACCGTAATCCAGCAGCGGAACTATAAGGGCTTGAACCAGCAACAACTTTATATTAGAAGGTAATAAGTTTTTTAATCGATAAAGAGATCTCAAGGAGCTGGTAACATTACGACTAACGTTGGTTATGTGTGTACGCCAATCGAGACTGTTGTCTATATATAGCCCGAGATCTTTAACACTAGAGCTAAAAGGGATAACACTATTACCTAAGACGATGGGTGGAAGGGCTCTAATGTCGATTCGACTCAACAAACGCGGACTTCCAATCAAGATGGCTTGGCATTTACTGGCGTTTACATGAAGACCGAAATTTTTGGACCACGCGTTTATAGCCTCTAAGTCCCTGTTAATGTTTCTAATTGCGACAGGTAAATCTTCAACCCTTTCTTGAATGTAGACCTGCAAATCATCAGCATAAAGGTGATACGCACAATGAACTATAACTAAGGATATAAAATTAATAAACAATTAAAATAAAAGAGGAGAGAGAATACCGCCTTGAGGTACACCAGCTTCAAGATCCACCCAACTAGAAGAGGAATCATCTAATCTTACACTCTGCTGGCGTCCTCGAAGATAGGAACAAAACCAATTTAAAACTTCGGGTGAGAGTATACGGGAAAGAATCGACAAAAGAATGTCATGGTCGACGTTATTAAACGCACTGGAAAAATCAATTAAGACTAAGACTGTGATTTTTGAGTTCTCCATGCCAGCCCTTACATCATTAGTTATTTTTAACAAAGCAGAGGTGGTACTGTGCCCCGGTCTGAATCCAGATTGAAGTGGTGAGAGGATTTTGTTTTGGAGTACAAACTCGGAGAACTGCTTCAGAACACATGCTTCCAGGACCTTGGATAAAAAGGGGAGAATGGAAATAGGACGAAAATGGGACGGTTGTAAAGGATGAGGGATTTTGGGTAATGGACGAATATAGCTTTACCCCATATTTTAGGAAATGTAGAGGACTCCATAGAAAAGTTAATAATGTGCGTAATAGCTGGCAGGAGTTCATCAATAATAGGCACTAACATCTGCCGACAAATGTTGTCACAGCCTACAGCTTTGGAGTCAATGCGTTTCATGGTAGCTTTGATCTCACCCGGAGTAATTTGAGAAAAATGGAATATTTCATCGATAGCAAATGGTAAATTTTTAGATAGGCAATGGTCAAGCGTTTGGTTTGAGCATCCAATGCAGTATAAGAAGAGAAATGGATATTAATATCATTTAAGTTTATGGAGCTTAGCAAACCACATTGTCTTGGTTTGCCGATACCAATCGTGCCAAGGAATTTCCAAATGCTAGCGGATGAAGAAGAATATGAATTTATATTATTTAGAATATGTCGGCGTTTCGCATTGCGTATCACCTGGTTACACCGATTTCTTGCAGCCTTAAATTCGTTCCAATTGTCTTCAGACCGATGAGACCTAAATTTGCGGAATGCCCGATCCCTCCGTCTCATAAGCAATCTAATATCATCCGACATCCACGGTGCTGGTTTATGTTTTAATTTAATCCTCTTAAAAGGTGCGTGGGTGTCGAATAGATTGTTGATTTTACTATTAAAGATCTGAACCTTATTATCTATAGAGGTTTCTGACATTAGAGGCTCCCAATCAATCTCCGCTGCATCGAACTTTAATCTATTGGTGTCTACGCGAGATAAACAACGTCTGTATATAATTTTCGGACGGAATTTCGCAGGTTTTAGATTGTACCGAACAAAGATAAGGTCATGCAGCGAAAAGGAAGGAGCAGGATACTGGCCGTGAGAAAAAACTGACGAAGGACTAGAAGTCAGAATTAAATCTAACCACGTGTCCTCACCACTGATGTTGTTTGTGTTTGTGTTGCTTGAAGAGGCAAGTTATGTAAACTGCAAGATTCTAGTATTTGTTGAAGCTTTTGAGAGCGTGGTGATAAATTGTCCAAAATATTGGTATTGAAATCTCCCATGATTATGTGATGTATATAGTCTGTGCCAAGAGATTCCAAAACCAATTCTAGTTGGGAAAAATAGTCAACGGTAGGGGGACAATATACAACTCCCAGAGCTAGCTTAGATCCCTTAATGCAGACTTCTAGGAAAATATATTCAGCAGTAGCCGTATATTGAGGAGATGAAGATGTTATTATCTTGTAGGAATGGTCACTGGGTAGGTAAATAGCAACACCGCCGCCACGTCTGTCAACACGATCATTACGTATTAATATGAAACCGGGTAAGCTGTATGTTGTGGATGGGAGATGAGGTTTCAACCAGGATTCCGAAATAAGTACTGCGTGGACGTTACAACCTGTAAAAGTTTCCAACATATCGTCAAAGTGACTGGGAACACTTTGGGCATTTAGGTGACATATATTGAGCATGTTAGTATTGCCAGTGTTAAAATTTTGTTGTAAGAGATCACACCGAGCATCATCAACAGAGTAGAAACTATCGTTGTTACTTGAATTATTACATTTAGTGATACAAAACTGTATTTGGTCCTTAAATAAATAAAGCACCAGAACCTACGCATTTTAATGGGAAAACTTCTCAACCTGAAAGAAAATCAGTAGACTGACGGCGCTGCCTAGGAAGGTCAAAGTGATAAAATAGTAAATGCATGTTTAGTTTTCACTTCTGTCGGTAATAATATGTGTATGTATAATTGTTATGAAACCCGTTACTTTCTACCAATCATTTTGGAAGATTTTTGAGCAAATGTGTTGAGAGTAAGTGGAAGAGTAAATTACTAACTTTTACTAAATAATGTTACAACTTTAATTTTAAGTTTTATTATGAACTTAACGCTTTTTCACAAGCTTATGCATTCCAATTATTGTAGACCGCAAATTTTTACCTTTTTATTTTTAGAATCCAAATAATATAATATTTTATATTTATATTCTAAAAATAAAACTTTTAAATTAAGCCCGTCACAGACTTGGCTATAATATATATTAATATACCGTACTATAATTTATAATATTATAGTAGCTACCAGAAATATATTATATTGAAGCTGAGTGTGCGGTCACGCGAAAATTAGTATAGAAAATATATAGTAATATGCCTAGTTATAAAAATATTAATATACCTATATTATAGCTGAGTCTGTGACGGGCTTAATTACAACAAAATAATTTAACGAACTTATTACCAACGTTCTCAGAATTGGTTTGGGTTGTAATCTGTTAAATATACATTTAAATAAGTTACCGTTTAGAGAAATATAATTGCCTCAATTTCAAAAATATTTTAAATATTATGTTATCTTCGAGTGAAAAAATCTTGACCGTAATAATTATATTATATTAAAATAATTTTTAAATTACGAGGAAATAATTATGAAGTAAAGTGTGCAAACTAAAGAATTGGTATTACCTAATTTATAAACATTATTTTGAAACATTAAAATAACTTACTGTAGCTTAAATAAATAGTAAATAAGTAATTTAATAATAATTTATATTGTAAGTATACAACAATTTATTAGGTTACGAATAGTTTTTATTATTCGTAGGTTACGAAATAAATTATTGAATACGTAGATACCGGATCAGCGTTGCCAGATTTTTTTTGCGCCAAGTCGGGACTTTGAAACTTTTTGAGTGAAAAAGCGGGATTCTTCAGTCAAAAGCGGGACAACGAAAAAAACGGTATAAAATCAAAAGTTTTTTTTTAATTTTTATCTATAAATTGGCGTTAAAATTACGTTTACGTGACAATAGATAGCTAAAGTAGCCAAAGAAAATCCCCCCTCTACCTCCCACACTTTTATCTTCATTACGCACCTTTCTTTTTCAGCAGGCTGCACGTACGCTCGGACTTTCCCCAAAAAGCGGGACTGAACCTGTCCCGTGCGGGACAGATTAATTTTGATGAAAAAATCGGGACGTCCCGCCAAAATTGGGACGTCTGGCAACGCTGTACCGGATGCTTAACCACACGTTACATAAAACTAAATTGTAACATTTTTTTCCTTTGGTATATTTTTGTAGTTTGGTTCATTTAGTATATATATTGAAAAATTAGTTCTAAGAAATTGTTTTGACCTGACTGCGCCAGAAGGAAGGTTATGTTTTTCGACTTTATATAGCTACCTAATTATCATTATTATAAGCGCGCTCTGCGGTCTGATTCCTGAACGACTTGATGGAATTTAGCTTGGGAGGTGCCGTTAGATTCGTGATTACCTACTGTAATGCCCGGGCCGCACCTGTGCAGTGCTTCGTGCTTAAAACGATACCATTGGACGATCTGCGTGTATCGCCCAATGGTATGTTCTCATAGCACGAAGCTTCGGACGATAGACACATGTACAGCCGCGACATAAAGCTGGCTTTCCGATCTTTGCTACAAGCGTGCGCGACTGACGACGTTGGCTGCCACTGCTTTGTAGTGGCGTAGCGCATGATATAACCTATAAAGTGGCATTTTGTTTGAATAAAATAAAATAAATTATATAAATTTTCATGAAATTTAGTATACTAGAGATCGCCCAGTGGTCGAAATTCGACCTTAGTTTCAACGACATTAGGACTACTACCTAATATTTTGTAAAAAATATTGACTTTATCTTTTTTTTTTCAACTCTTGTCTCTGGTCTCTGTCAACTTAGCTGATCTCAGACTGGCCGTTTAAGCATTGTCTAATAGTATCTTAGATTCAATAAAAAAAACTGTAATCCATTTTCAATTTGTCAATTTGTTGTCAACAGACTTCAACCATAAATAAAAGAGTATGATTCGTATGTATAGGCTTGTCACTCAAAAATCTGTCATTTCTCATGTGTGCGTGTTGTAGTGTGTGTAATATCTAATAATATCTATGGACGCTTCACACCACGTCAGTCTGGCCCTGTGCTAAGTACCTGAAGGACTTGTGTTACGGGTACCAGACAACGGAAATATATTTAATACTTTTATACTATACATATATTTAAGATTTTTATTATATCATACACATATTTAATACATACCCATGACCCAGGAACTTTGAAAACTTTTTGTTCCGTCGGCGGGATTCGAACCCGCGACCCCCGGCTTAAGCTTCCGACAGCCCACCCACTGAGCCACAGAGGTCGTCGTAATGTTTTATTTGTTAAAAAAAATGCATAATTTCAAAATAATATTAGTTCGATGCACTCCTTCACCATATAAACTATAACTGTGCAAAATTTCATGCACCTACGTTTCCCCATTTTTCGTAAAAATGGTTACAAAGTTTCTCGTTCGCGTATTAATTTATTATAATGATTACATACGAATTATACCTACTCTTTTATTTATGGTTGAAGTCTGTTGACAATGGTTGACAACAAGGTGACAAATTGAAAATGCATTATAGTTTTTTTATTGAATCTTAGATACTATTAGACAATGCTTACACAGCCAGTTTGAGATCAAGTAAATATTTTTTTTTACAAAATATAGGTAGTAGTCCTAATGTCACTGAAACTAAGGTCGAATTTCGACCATTGGGCGATCTCTAGTCCATATAAATTTAGAAATGCATCTGCGCGTCGCGTTGCGGTCTGAATCAACCCTAAGAGTGACACTAGAAATAACAAAATGCATCCGGATTTTTTAGATTACCATTTCTTATTTTTTTTTATAAAAAATAATAATCTAAAACAAAAAATGTCCAAAAGGTAAATGTGGCGATTCGGAATGCAGCTCTGGAATGGTTCGTTAGTCACTTGTTCAGGCACCAAGTTAACGATCCATGTCAAAGTATCGGTCCTTTGGCATGGGGTAGAATTCGCTACGACACGTGAGCTTAGCTCTAACAAGTAACAAAACATAAAATTAATCATGAGTTACGAATTATATTATTATGTCATCAGAGGCTTCAGAAGTAAAATAGTTTTCACAGAGCCAGTACTGGCTGCCAGTCTTGGCAGCCAGTATTGGCTTGGTATATGCCGCGTGTGAACAGTTTTTCAAGCCAGGCCAAACTGTTCACACGCGGCATATACCAAGCCAATACTGGCTGCCAGTCTTATTGGCAGCCAGTAGGGATATGTGTGGGATATGTCATATTGCTATACTGTGACTTAAGTAGGTATGTTATTTATAGGCTGGCCCGATAAAATAACGTAAATCCACAAAATTGAGGAGGGCTACGTCAAGTCGACGTTAATAATTATTGGCCGTGTTCGTCGGCGTAATTTTTAGCGCATTCGCTGCAAAACCTAGTTATTGCGCATGTCCAAATCATGTCATGCCATGGCAACGACAACTGTTTACGACTTGACATTTAACCCAATTGCAATTTGTTCGTTTTTTTTGCAATGAACAAATCAGTGGGAGAGCCATGCTTCGGCACGAATGGGCCGGCTCGACCGGAGAAATACCACGCTCTCACAGAAAACCGGCGTGAAACAGCACTTGCGCTGTGTTTCACCGAGTGAGTGAGTTTACCGGAGGCCCAATCCCCTACCCTATTCCCTTCCCTACCTTCCCTTCCCTTCCCATCCCTACCCTCCCCTGTTACCCTATTCCCTCTTAAAAGGTCGGCAACGCACCTGCATCTCTTCTGACGCTACGAGTGTCCATGGGTGACGGAAGTTGCTTTCCATCAGGTGACCCGTTTGCTCGTTTGCCCTCTTATTTCATAAAAAAAAAACAATTAAATTTAAAAAAAAATCCAAGTGATCCATATCCATATTTTCCAAAATAAAATAATCAAACACTATCATAGTGTTAAATAAATTATTTGTGCGGCTGTCAGACAATTTAGGCTTATGTATTTATGTTTAGCTTTTATTATTTTAATCATGTATAAACAATTAAGACGTTGTTTACGACTTGACCAGCAACTTGTTATGGCGTTGCCATGACATCTTTTGGACATGCGCAATAAAAGGTTTGTCCAAAAATACGCCGACGAACACGGCCATTGTAATCGAAGGTTGACGTAACTTAACCGAATTACAACTGGCCATATTACAAAGGTCCGTTCATATACTAATGAATTGTCTGGTTTTTATATAGTATTTAGGATTATTTTTACAGCATGTTTCACTACTTTCTGATAAGTGCCGGATAGGCTATCCACCACTTGACTTGACAGATAGAGTACGGAGCATCTGTCATATAAGTTGTGGATAGCCTATCTGGCACTTTATCAGGTAGTGGTGAAACAGGCCCTCAGTCTTCTTTCAGAATAAAGCTTACAATAAGTGGTAGCAATTTTTTAGGGTACCGTACCCTAAGGGTAAAAACGGGACCCTATTACCGAGATTGATGTCTGTCTGTCTGTCTATCTGTCTCCAGGCTGTATCTCAAGAGCCGCTATAGCTAGACTAAAAAAAAGGCCAAAAAATCACGTTTCTTTTATGGGATCCCCTTAAATATTAACTTTATTTTATTTTTAGTATTTGTTGTTATAGCGGCAACAGATATACACAATCTGTGAAAATTTCAGTAGTCTAGCTATAGCGGTTCTCGAGTTACAGCCTGGAGACAGACAGACGGAAAGACAGACGGACAGACAGACATCGAAGTCTCATGAAAAGGGTCCCGTTTTCACCTTTTGGGTACGGAACCCTAAAAATTAAGGGAGGCTCCCATACAAAAACCTCAAAAAACACAATTTTTGATCTATTTTTGCTCTTGCGGCACTTGGCCGATTTTATTGTCTTTTAATGTACTGTGCTATTTTTTACATCATCGTTGTTATTAGTAGTCGTATAAGTACTTAAGTTACTCCATATTGTTACTAGTTACTTATACCCATAATAATTTTAATGTCAGTATTTTTCGCATTACTCCACAACGCTTTTGAACGGCACAAACTTTAATGACTGTTATTAAACGATTATTAAATGTTATACGAAATGATTATTGTTTCTTCTTTAATATTATTCCTTACATCAGTTACATCTAAGGCCTACTTGGTCATAGCTCAGTTAAAGTTAAGCGTAGAGCTACGAATAAGGTTTTATTATTCGTAGCCGTGGAGTATCATGATAATATCAGATATATGCAGAGGAGACAGCTGCCCCCGTAGACAAGTGGCAAAACGCTAACGCTCGCGCTAGCGCTACAAAATGTATGGATTTGACATTAGTATTCGCTAGCGAAGCGATGACTTATGTCAAATCGCATACATTTTGTAGAGCTAGCGTTAGCGCTTTGCCACTTGTCTACAGGCCCTGGTCCTTGTTTAAATAGAAGCCCTTAAAACTAGATAACGCCCGCTGTACCGCCAAAATTATTCGTTTATCGCGGGAACAGTACATTTTTCCGGGATAAACAGTATCCTATGTCCTTTGACGGGACTCAAAGTATCCCGATTCCCGATACCAAACAGCGAAATTGGTTCAGCAGTTTGGGCGTGAAGAGGTAACAGATAGACAGACAGACCCGTTGCGCCAAAGTTAGTTATACAGGATAAAAAGCATCCTATGATCTTTCTCGAGACTCGAAATGTCTCCAAACGAAACTTTAGCAAAATCGGTTCAGGGATTTGAGCGTGAAGTGGTAACAGAGAGACCGTAGACGGACACACTTTCGCTTTTATAATATTAGTATGGATATAGAAACTGACTAGAATAATATAGAAACTCATATGGATGCCAATTTTTCAAACATAAGATAAGAAGGCAAGGGCGTACCTAGGATTTCAGCTATTGGGGGGGGGGAACATAGAGGTTTCGAGAAGATGGTCGATCTGACATATCGAAAAAAAAAATCATATAAATTGACTTTTATTAATCTGACTGAAAATGTATATTTTGTTTCCAACACTTCATTTTGCGCAGAGTGCAACACGTTTTTCCACTTGTCAGGAACATTGACGTTTATTTTATCTTCTAGGGGCCCTGCCCCTACCTGGGTACGCCCAGGATAAGAGATAATAAGCTAACTATGTAGTTAATTATTACAACAGTAACACAAAATCCGTGCTGAGGAGATTATACGATGTTAAATCCAGGTTTAACTTTAATCTCGATCTCTGTTCTGTAATCAGGCCTTCGTAAGCCTTCACATATTTTATACAGTAAGCATAGTAAATGACGAATATTTTAAATAAAATCACTGAACCAATTTATGAAGTAGCATATTAAAATTCAAGACATAAATTTATAATTACTGTTCGATGTATGTTTTATGGGTTTAGATGTTCTTTCGGTCACGATCATAAAAATCTGAAGGTCACGGTCGTTAACTTGTGTCCGGACTCCGGAGTGAGCTTCTGTTTAATTTCTGTCTTATAATCATTAACTTTCTCGTTTACGTAATAGAATATTAATTAACAAAATACAATTTTATTTTACAAATTTAGTTACGGCAGCTTGATACTACTGGATTGTAAGATCTTGTCCGAAAGCTTTTTAGGGTTTTGTACCTAATGGGTAAAAACGGGACCCTATAATTACTGAGACTTCGATGTCTGTCTCCAGGCTGTATCTCAAAAACCGCTGTAGCTAGACTTCCTCAATTTGCACAGATTGTGTATTTCGGGTGCCACTATAACAACAAATATTAAAAAATATATATATTTAAGGGGGCTCCCATACAACAAACGTAATTTTTTTGCAATTTTTTGCTCGATATCAATAACGGCAACACATAGACACTTGAAATATTCACGAAATACTCAGTTGTAGGTATTTGTACTTTAATAATAACATTAACCCTTAATTAGTCGCATGGGATCAAATGACTTTCAAACCGAAAAAAATATTATGTGCTAGAGTTCTAGGAATGCAACGACGCTTTTGGTAGTGTCCTATCAAGGTATACTAATAAGTGGTAGCCGGTCAGCTAGCGCTGGTGCATGCGTCGGTACTCTCTTGAGCGCTGACCGAATGCGACCACTTACGTAACTTACTACACTTTTTGTCACAAGATAAGTTTCTATTATTGTAATATTATATTTAATCTATACTAATATTATAAAGCGGAAGAGTTTGTTAGTTTGTTTGTTTGTTTGAACGCGCTAATCTCAGGAACTACTGGTCCGATTTGAAAAATTCTTTCACGCTAAAACTAATGGGAGCGAAAAAATAGAGAAAAGTGTGGAAAAAACGGGAGAAAATATTTGAAATGGCTTATTTGAACGCGCTAATCTCAGGAACTACTGGTCGGATTTGAAAAGTTCTTTCAGTGTTAAATAGCCCATTTATCGAGAAAGGCTATAGGTTATATTTTATTGCGCTAAGACTAATAAAAGAGAAGAAATAGATAAAAGTGTGGAAAAAACGGGAGTAATTATTTGAAATGGCTTATTTGAACGCGCTAATCTCAGGAACTACTGGTCGGATTTGAAAAATTCTTTCAGTGTCAGATAGCCGATTTATCGAGAAAGGCTATAAGTTACATTTTATCATGGTAAGACTAATGAGAGCGAAGAAATAGAGAACTACTGTAGCAATTTTTCTGATATTTGGCACAGGCAAGAATTAGACCACGTGAAGGATCATAGGCTATTTTTGTGGACTAATTTGTCTGTGAAATATTTAATTTAAGCGAGCAAAGCTGCGCGGAACGTTATATTTCGCGTGGTCACGACATCACGCGTAAACGGCTGGACCCATTTTGCTGAAATTCGGTATAAAGATACTTTGAGTCCCGAAAAAGAACATAGGATATATTTTGTCCCGGAAAAATTACTGTTTACTGCACAATATACGAATTTTGATGGAATTTAGTATGGCAATACTTTCAGTCTCGGGAAAGGACAAGGGATACTTTTTATTCCGGAATATATACGGTTCCCGCACAATAAACTTTTATGATTCTCGCCTAATCTATATAATCTATTTTCATTTTGATGAAATTTGGCATGGAGATTGGAGATACTAATTTGAATCTGGGACAGTTGATGTTTTTTTTTCCCGGAAAAATGTGCGGTTCCCACACAATATACTTTTCTGATTTGCGCGTAAACGACTCAATCGATGTACGGGAACAACTATAAAGTCCACGCGGACGAAGTCGCGGGCAACAGCTAGTTTTTGTTATAATTTGGGATGTTTCATAAATATTATAGGAGTACTTATATCATTCTATTAAAAGCATTTTTTACGTTTTTGCTTTATAAATATGTCAATATGAGTCAAGACAGTGTAGTACGAAGGCATCTGGAAGGTTTCTGAAGATAAAAGATATTTTGTGAGGCTGGCCTCCGAACTTCGAAACACCGATTGTGATGGCTATGAATCAGGAAGCAAGATTGAAGAGTTCAGTAATGATTAAAATTATCTCTGACCACCGGATGGTGATGACGATGATGATCAGAGGGTGATGACCAAAAGTGCGTAAAAATCCAAAAAGTGAGTAAAATATGTTTGTCAATATTATCTCAAGATCTAATACCATAGTTATCAGACTGAAAAGTATTTTTTTTTCATCTCGATCTCAGCTATGGTGATATTTTGGAGATTTCTAGGCAGAAAAGAGGTTGAGTGATTTTTTTTGTTGTAAAGAGGCAAACTAGGATTTTGGTTTAATAATATTAATAACAATAAAGCCCTCTAACAATTTGCATAATTGATACTTCGTTTTATTCATTTTTTAACTTAATTTTCACTATTTAGCTTGGGGTCAGTAAAGACCCCATGCGACTACTTGTGTGACTTTCTTGATGCGCCTAATTAAGGGTTAAAATAAATTAAATAATTAAGGGGACTCCCATACAAAAAACACAATTTTCAGCCTATTTTTGTTTTATTGTGGTACGGAATCCTTCGTGCGCGAGTCCAACGCGCACTTGGCAGATTTTTTGTATTTGACACGTATTTGGAAAACTTTTAATAAGAATTTTTAAATCGACACTGACAACGGCTATGTAATAAAAAAAAAATCAATCTTTCTCCCACTAGCCCCACGGTAATCTGTCAGCCAAGTTGCAATTAGTAGGTGGGGTCTTCGGATGTCAAGTGTCAGTAACGTTTGATTGCAAGCGAATAGTGAAGGCTAAGAAACGACCCTATAAATCATTATAAAGGGCTGGTCGTTACGCTCAAACTCAAGCGTTCAATTTACAACCCCATAAACCTGACCGAATCAAACAAAAATAACACTTAAACTGTGCTGTTAATGTTCATAGTAGAATAGCAAGAAACCACCCGAAAGGAATCGCACGGCAAATACTTTGGGAGTACTTAAAATGGTGTATTTAAAAAAGGAGTTCACCTGCTTCAAGCTATATGACAAAATTATATAGCATCCTATATTATAATCAAAATAATCACGGTTAACCAAATAATAATACAGTAGCAATTCGATTAACCGGACTAGTAGTAGGTATGTCGATAGGTATTCGAATATTAGAAAATCCGGATAATAAAATGTATGAAAAATGCGAGGTTGGTGCATATTATGCATAGAATATAAAAATATGCGTTTATTATAAACGACACAGGAAATCAATGTTTATTGAGAAATAATTAGGAGCTAACTACGTTCTCCGATGGTAGTCGCCGAGGGCACAGAATAGATAATAGTATAGTATAATAGTATAGACCAGGGGTTCCCAAATTGTACGCCGCGGCGCCCTGGTGCGTCGTGGAAAGGCAAGAGGGGCGCTGCCGTGAGTCGATTCTCCATCACTATCCGAAACCACAAATATTAAGTGGCACTTATAAACTTAAATTATAATATTAATAATGTAAAGCAGGTAGGTGATTAAATATTTATTTTTTACTATTTACCTGCTTATCCTAACTATAATCATTAAAGGTATTAATTATTATTTATGTATCTTTTTCCAATAGCTAGGTAGCGTAGGGCACCGTGACAGAATATTTTACGTGAAACTGCGGCGCAGGCTGAAAAATATTGGGAACCCCTGGTATAGACTATAGAGAATAGGTAATAGTAGGAGAAGTACCGAGGGCCGGATACTTTAATTTCTACTGTACTTAAATTTTATTCCTGGAAAACCTCAAACCATTATTTAAGTTATTAATTATTATACAGACAACATTAAGTTCAGAGTTCAGACATTAGGTATACTAGATGGAATATGATTTCCAATGCACACCCAGAAGCTATACAGGGTGCAACAAAAATTAGTGATAATATTTTAGGGTGTGTACGTGTTCCTTGTAGAGACACACTTTAAAGTATTATCACTTGTTTTTGTTACACACTGTAGAATGAACTTTGACTACTTACATATTTTTTTAAATTAATGATCTTAAGATTTCTACAGCATCTACAAACTTAGTACTGCAATTAGCTACTACTATTTAATGTACACGAGCTGTTTGACCGAGCTTTGCTCGGTATTCGATGAAACACGAATAAAATGACATTTTCTAAAAATCATTCCTAGCTAGATCGTAGGAATGATTTATATATATATACAAGAATTGCTCATGTAAAGATATAAAATAACATTAATCCAAATATATTAGTTTTTCGATCCAGTCTTATATCAGCAAAATGGTATTCTTATGTCGCCAATATGTTGGTTTGTATTAGGTAGTTTTATATTATTAGTTTAGACAGGGATCGAATAAAGAACTAAGCCACATCCATGTCGCATTTTAATAATAGAATTGGAAATTGGAATACATTTTATATTTTTACTAAAATGAGCTACAGTACTCTCTCGTATTGTATTCAATTTTACGTATGATGTAGAGTTTCGAAGAAGTTATTATAATAAATTATGTCACAAAACACAATATTCCTAGAGGCTATGACAATATTAATGGTAGCATTGCTAGCCCAGGGAGGAAATAAATGACTAGTATGTATCATGTATGAATGACGCGCGTCTCCGGAGGCGAATGTTGAAATTACTACATAGACTGATAGTATATTTTTGATTGTTACTACCATTAGGAATATTACATAAAGGTCTAAAATGAGGGCGCTTCTAGCACATAATATAGTAAATAATCCGACCAAAATCTGACATTTTGCACTATTGACGTTTAACAAATTTTCAGTCATTAATGAATATTGACTGAAAAGTTGTTAAACGTCGAGCAAAACTTTTTGTTTTTCTCTGACAGTTTTGGATCTTACAGCTTCGGCTATCCAAAATTCAAACGATACTTTACACCTTGTTAAAAAAGAGTAGTCGCTGGACATAATTTTTGAATATCACGTAACTCATAAGAATTATAAAAAAAACTTGTTTATATTCATATATAATTTATCAGGGCGATGACATTAAAATTTAAAAGTGTTAAAACGTCTCTGCAAATGGTCAAGCGAAAAAAAACCATTCAATCGTGATTACGTTTATAAAAAGGCCACCGTATACCTCTTGACAGACAGTAAACTTACAACAGCTGTAGGCAGAAATTATAGTAGCATAAACTTTAGATTTGTAGTAACATAAAGAGTTGGGGGCTTAAAGTAATCAAATAAGGAGCAGTCGTAAAAATTTCCATTTCAGAATCAAATCATCGTGGTGAAGTTTAATTTTGCCCATGGTAATTAAGTAAACGATAACTGTTATCTCGTAAATCTTGATACTCGTATACAGGTGATGTTACATACCCCGTCATCATCCGATGGTGATGATTGTACAAATCATAATACTTATCATTATTTTATCGTTATAGGAGTTTGAAATGAAAGAGATATAACGAAATAAAAGGAGAGCGCATAGAAGGAACGATTAAATAAAAATATATATATTTAAACTGGTATAGGCTAACGAGTTATATCTATTGTGGCTAACGTGTATTTGACCGAAATAAGATAAACCTTTAATTACGAGGGGTATGTTACAAAATACATATTATATCTTAGTATACCGGGCCCTTGCCCATAAGGCCAGGTTCACACGGCATTGTCCTGCACGTTTTAGGGTTCCGTACCCAAAGGGTAAAAACGGGACCCTATTACTAAGACTTCGTTGTCTTATAGCGGCAACAAATATACACAATCTGTGAAAATTTCAGAAGTCTAGCTATAGTGGTTCTTGAGATACAGCCTGGAGACAGACAGACAGACGGACAGACACATGATTTATAGCATCAATAAATGTTATAAAATAGACGTGAAATTATGCGATGGTCATAATAGACTAATTGCAGTTAGTGTGGTCCAATTTAGAAGTAAATCATGTACAGGCAGCGATACAGGCAGTAAAAATTTAATAGTTACCTTTATATCCGTGGGAGAGATGCACAATTGGGTACAAGACTGATGACTATTACTTTTTTGTATGTAGTTCTCTGAAAAAGAGTTACTGGAGCCTACTGAGTACCGCGGGGTTAAAATGGTCGCTTTGGAGAATCATATTATTAATCATAATATGATTAATTTTTAAACTCCACTTTGCGTGCAATTCGTATAGTGATTCATTTAGATTAATGATTGGTCCCGCGAGCGGCGCTCGCGCGCGGAGACCAATCATCAATCGAAGCGAATCACTATATGAATTGCACGCAAAGTGGAGTTTAAAAATGAATCATATTATGATTAAATTTTGACTACTTTGAGCGACGCTGCTGGCATAATAAAATGAAAATCGCAGATGCGTTGGATCGTGTGAACACACGTGCTAAATAACCGACTACAATACTAAAAAGGAGGTTCAATGTTCGACTGTTATAAGTATTTGGTCAGTTGTCATTTTTTACAGTCTAGACTCTAGACTATAGTCGTTGTGGTCACCTGTTATGTGTGGTACTTACTAATGTAAAGGAGGGTTATTTTGAAACTGGTTTAGTAAAATTTGCGAATTTAAACATTGCCTTGTAAAGGATTCTAGAGCTCTACAAAGCTTTTTTGGAGTACCTATAGCTAAAATAAGAAATAAAACCATATGTTGTAAAGCGTCACTTTAGTAACAGGTGTTTAACACAAAAATTGTTTCACACATTGGTTTTGATAGGATTTTTTTTGAATTCCTGCTCCAAAAAAATTTTTTTGTTTTCCAGTGAGAACAAAAAAAAAAATTTCTACAGTTTACTACCGTTTACGGTTCGGGAGACCCAGTGGTCTCCCGAACCGGTAGTAGACTGTAGAAATCAATAGTAAATTGGTTTCTACAGTCTACTACCGGTTTACAAAATATATTTTTTAAATTTATCCCGAATAATAATGTTTATGGAAGGAAATTAATAATTTACATTCACATAAAATTTTAACTCTTTTATAGCAATTGTTACGACTTCATGATGTACAATAAAATGATAAACTTTTCAAGCTCAACCCGAATTCAACATAGCTGATCTTCATGTTCTTGTTTTGATTCAAAATGAATTGAAGGTGATCTCAATAGCTTACTGAAATTACTATAGGTAGCACAAGCACTTTACATTCTGCTAAGAGCCCCCGCAGACTACAATATTTTAGTCGGCCGATAATTTGACCATATTAGGGTTTAAGTGCATTAATATCGGCCGATAAAAATCGTTTATTCTGCGCCACCTCCATAAACCTTCATAGTTAATACTGATTAACAATTATAATTATTTATTTTATTTTCTTCGGAAAACTACAGCTACACAATAATAACTATAGCCAAAATTGACTTGAAGTTGATAGTTTGACTAAAATCGACCGAAAAAAATTCTGCAGACTGCGGGGGCTGAGTTAAATAAAATGACAACCCATCAAAATATGTTTTTCTTTTCTACACCGAAAGTTGATGGTGATAAACGCGTGTAAAATCTGTAAAATCAAAACACAGCACCAAAGTAAAGCAATTAAAAGCCAAACAATCAAATTTTACTGCGTAACAAAATCCGAACGGATCGCCGCATTTACTAACCGACAATAAACCGCCAGCCGAACAGTAAAAACAGTAAAAAACAATATAATCGCTCGCCCATAAACGCGCCGATACCACTACACTACCGCCCGAAACCCTATTGTGTACTCAGCTTTATAATCTATGAAATCGATGGTATGCCAGAATGATTTAATCATCAATACTTCCATACTAATATTAGAAATTACAGTGTCCGTCTGTTACCTCCTCACGCCCAAACCACTGAACCGATTTTACAGTAAGGTATGAAGATAATATCTTCATCCCGGGATTGAAACTACATATTATGTAGTTTCAATCCCGGTATCCTTTCCCATAGGATACTTCTTATCCTGAAAAAATGTTCCCGAGCGATAAAAGAATTTTGGCGCAACGGAGTTGCGGGCGTCATGGTTATCTAAGAAATCGATGTTATGTTCGAATGATTTAAGCATTGATTGTATAATATTAATCTCAGATGAGACAGCTATAGAGCAAGAACAACATTTTAGCAAGTGATTTGTGCTCTCCAAATTGCAATATTATGCAAATCATACGAGTAAAGCTTAAAAATTATCTCGAGAGTAAAAGTTTGATTAATATAAACTTATATCTAATATAGATTTATATCTAAAAGTGTATCTTTTTGGCTAAAAAACTATATTTTTTCAATAAAATAATATCCAGTAACACCAATGTCTATCTAAAAAATTTTAATGTGTCCAAGATTTCTATCAAGCACGAGAATAATACGACCACATAATATAACACAGACCGTAAACATTAAGATCGCATATTATACATTGTAATGACATAATAATAAAATGTATAAATTGCAAGTCGAAACAAAAAGGGATAAATACTGAAATGAAGTGTTAATTGTATGGAAACATTGAAAAATGATCAACATATGTTATATAAATAGTAATAAATAATGTCTCGAAATTCAGTTTAAATAATAATAAGCGCGAGAGAACAAAAATTAAAAATCAACATGTTATTAATTTTGTGTTCGGCGGAGGTGTGAGATGCGTGCACAGGGAAACCTGTGGAGCCTCTATATTATCATTGAAAAAGTCATAATAAAATATTATACTTTAATTGTGTATAGTTTATTTTATAATTATATTATTACAATTATTATTTTAAAACCAAAATCTTCAATAAAGTAATTCAAAGATTCTATCTAGTTTCAGAAAAATGGACATTCCTTTTTTATTGATCGTCATGATAAAAATGAAAACACGTAGAAACGAATGGCAAGAAAAGCTTTTTACTTTATTATTTGGCTTTTTTCGCTTAGATCACTTCAGCTTTCAGCTGTCCGGATACCGATACCTAAACGTTATCGTCTAAAATTCCTAAAGAACGATTTGTTTCGTTTCTGTTTGAACGGAACGTTATTTAATAACGTTTTTGAAGATAAGAAAATATATATCAATTCGTTCAATAAAACGTTTTGAACAGTTTTTATTTTATTTTTTGGCTTGTGTTGTGTTGCACGATGTTTCATGAGACATGATTATTACGTTCAGCCCGTCCGTCCTACGGATTAAACCGGACACCGGTTTTTGAAAACGTTCTTATTTCGTTTTCGTTCCCAATGCGATACAAAGAACAGAACAAGAAGAACTGTTAAAAAAGTTAACAAAACGTTTATTTTGATAACGTTCCCGACACTTGCTTCAGGCTAATTCATTATAAAAGAATTGTTAAAAAAGAACATTAACCCTTTCACGCTCAAGGGAAACATTTTTCCCTTCTATAAAATTCGTAATTGATTACTCAGTTATCACCAAATCGATATTTTTTTCATTGGATCTCAAAATAGGACGTATGCAGAAGGCTGTAAATGTGTATTTGAACTCCCAAAAAAAAAGAAAGCTGTCAAACTTTTTGCGCCAAAACTAAAACATTCGCGGGCTGTACTCTGCATTTCTTCAAAGTTTTTTAGACTAGTTATATTAAAATTGCTGTGTTATTTCACCTGTTTTATGTTATTTGGTAAGTATAATTTTATGTAATAATGAAGTAAACTGAATAAAATTAGCGAAAGTACCTAAAAATTACAAATTACATAAAGGGAAACATTTTTCCCTGTGGTCTATAACGGGTATACTTATTGAACTATTATTTTTTAGGGTACCATATAATATTGTATTGTTTTCGGGTAGTTTTATGTCATTTTCTTCTATATAATGTTTTACAGAAATGGCTAGAAGAGGGTGCCGAGAATTCTACATAGGAGAGGACGAGATATGGCAGCAGACAATAGTGATGGCGAAGACGAGTTGCCATTAGATGAAGAAGACCAGCAGTTCATAACTAAGGATATAGAAAATGGAACCAGTGTAGTTGAAATAGAAGATTTCGATTAAGAACCGGCGATTCAAAACTCCAGTTCAGCTACTTCAGAGACTATTCCTATTTTTGGCTGGAGAACGAACTCATACGTACCCCATACATTTTATGAAAGTGAGTATGATTTTGGGCGTATAAATATATTGTCTGACCGGCATGATATGTTGTTACCAATGGATATTTTCATGGAAGTAACACAACTTGATCAGTTAGTATCTGATATTATAGTAAAAGAACGTATCAGATACGCACAACAGGACGGAAGATCTTTTACTGTTAGCTTGGACGAAATGAAGGCGTTTTTGGGGATGAGTTATGTTATGGGTTACCATGTTTTGCCTACATTTAGATGTTACCTACTGGTAGACTGATGAAGAACTCACAATATGCAAAAGGCTGAGAAGATGAAGCGTTGTGTCAATTGTGCGAAAAAGCGCTTCTATGCGCTTTTTCGCACAATTGACACAACGCTTCACAACGTGTCAATTATGCGAAAAAGCGCATAGAAAATAGGACATAATATAATGAATATGCCATGTGCCATGTCCACTTGTGCTTTACAAGTAAGCGAAATTGTTTCTTTGTTTTTTTATCGATATTCCCTTACATTACACCCAAAATTGCTAAAATATTGTATTGCATTATAATATTTCATATTGGATACCTTATGGTCCTGTAAGGGTTATATAATTATTACGATAATAGCAATATCTAAAGAAAGACGTATTTACAACTATAATAAGCGACGATGTCAGCAGATTCTTAAAACATAACAATTACTCATTTACATTCCAATTTACTATTATCAATTAATTCCAATCAAAAAACAAAAAAAAAAAACGCGTGAATAACGAAAAAAAATGCACCCACTCTACGCATTTCCCTATCCAAAGTTCAATTTCAAAGCAGCTTTTGAGTTACGAGGCGATTCTAAATAACTGCCGGCGAGTCATTACAACCTCCGTCGCTATTTGCATAACTATTGGAATTGAACCTCGGACCGTGTGTGTTTAGCCTGATGTATGTACTGGTGCTAAACGAACGTCATATGCCATTGTTTTATGAATCATCATCATCATTAATTTGGATGCTGTTAAGCATTTGTGTATCATCTCACATTAAATTGCGTATTGCGTCTCTCTCGCAAACTATTCGATTTAAAAAAAATATATTAGGAACCTTAATATGATTTTTGAAGAGCTATCCATAGGTACCACACACGTATAGGTTTGATGAAAAAAATTTTTTTTGTTTCAGTTGTGGACCCCTAAACGTTTTAATAATTTTTCAATTTTTGTATCAAAATCTTAATTCGGTTCACAGTTTACATCTACTTACCAAGTTTCAATAGTATAGCTCTTATAGTTTCGGAGAAAAGTGGCTGTGACATACGGACGGACAGACAGACAGACAGACAGACAGACAGACATGACGAATCTATAAGGATTCCGTTTTTTGCCATTTGGCTACGGAACCCTAAAAAGTAGCGATGACCCCGGTCCCCCTGCATATTACATCAGAGTGACTCGACACTTCCATTATTCCTTTGAGTCTCAAGCGCGAATCTCAAAACACCGTCCTAAGACAACAAAGTTAGCGATTTTTTCTCAAGCGCGGTACCGTTCGTAAAAAAAGACGACCGCTTTATTGTCGAGTAGCAAAAAAGGCGTCTTATAGTTCAATAAAACTCGTTAGAATTCTTTATTTCGAAATTAAAAGGTAACATTTCCGAGAAGAGCCCAGCTCCGTTTCTCACGACGTAGTAAATAAAGACATGCGTTCGAATTTGATAGAGTTAGCGGTAATAAATCGTTGATTATAGGGCAAGCGCCGTCGGGTTGTAAACGTATATAATATGTTTTACGACGAATATAAATACGACTACATACAACATATAATTATTGATTTATCCGTACCTTACCTTTTAGTGTGCTATATACCGTTTAGGTACGAGGTTGAGAGTGAGTTCCTGTAGACAGCTGATGTTACCAAGTATTGAATCATCAAAGCTTTCCTTCTTTTTTTAAGTTAAAGTCAATGCAGTCAAGTCAAGATTTTAGACGTGGGAGAGCCATGCTTCGGCATGAATGGGCCGGCTCGACCGGAGAAATACCACGTCCTCACAGAAAACCGGCGTGAAACAGCGCTTGCGCTGTGTTTCGCCGAGTGAGTGAGTTTACCGGAGGCCCAATCCCCTACCCTATTCCCTTCCCTACCCTCCCTTATTCTGTTCCCTTTCCATCCCTACCTTCCCCAATTACCCTATTCCCTCTTAAAAGGCCGGCAACGCACCTGCAGCCCTTCTGATGCTGCGAGTGTCCATGGGCGACGGAAGTTGCTTTCCATCAGGTGACCCGTTTGCTCGTTTGCCCCCTTTTTCATAAAAAAAAAAAAGTCAAGGAGTCAAGTCGGTGGATTAAGTAAAGTAGTAGACGCTTTACTAAAACTTTCGATGAAGTTTTGGTGGAAACACCAAATGGCACGTTCCTGAAAGTTGTATCACTTGCCTACACTTGTGCATAAAATAACGAGATACATGTCCAATATTAATTAACCCAATTGTTAATATTCTACCAATATTACACATTACAAATGCAGTTAACACAATTTTAGGAAAATAATACAAAAAACACAAGATCCCGGCAAAACTCCTTTCCTTTTATGATTGTTTTGTCAATTAGAACTCGTGCTCACTGCACCTTACATGTATCATAGAGAAATTATTATTATACTCGTACCCTGTATTCTTACCAGAGGCACAAAACGCGCAATCATTCTCATACCTCGAACATTACTGTGATGCATGCTGTCCACCTCGTTTCTAGTGTTGCTCAACTAGAGTTGTTGACTCGTTACTGTTTTGTCGTTAGCCTATCAAAGACGTACTGAAAAGGTAAACTTCTGTAAAAAAAGACATCTGAAAGTGAGGTTAGTACGCGTATGTCGCTTGTTTTTTATTGCAGCAAAATACAAAATAAATTATAACGCCGAAATGTTATGTTCCAACAGATATATCAGTTGTATTCTGTTAGTTCATTACAAACTTAATCTATCTAATAAGTAAAAGGTAATTCTATAAAGCGAATTTCTATGATTATTTATTACTATTGCTAGCTATAAATGAAATTTCTATATTGCGTTATTACTTATTACGTATGTGGATAAAGAAACTAATTAAATTTATAATTACGTTGTTCCTTGAAAGTTATTGAATTATTAATTTGCTAAGACGAAGGAAATTAAAGCACTACTGCCAAAGCCTTAAGAACTTAACCCCTGTTCTGTGTGGCTTCAATATTTTAAGTCTTACATATGGTGATTTTTTTATACTTACATCGAAATATTAGTATCAAAATAGTTTGGCTCTTTACGATATTATTATTATCTTATATTATCTTCTAAGTATGTATATAAATAAAAATGAATCCATTTTCGCCTGGTCACGACATTATGCGTAAACGGCTGGACCGATTTTGCTAAAGGTACAGAGTTATAGACTGTAGGCATAGTTTGAGTCCCGAGTATCCAGCTACGTCGCGCGTCGTCGAACAGCTCATTTCACACTAAAGTTGCCGTTAAACTTGCAAATAAAATATGAAATAATGATTAATGAAACACCAACTTGCAACCTTTCGAGAAATTGTGCGATGGCCATAGTGCTGCAGCAGAGCAATCCGTTTGGGATGAGTGCACGACACAATGGCAAGGGGAAATAAACACTTTTTTATTAATTATACCAATTTGAATTAAATAATAATCATCGTTAAGACAGGACAATGTCTGTCGGATCAGCTAGTAGATAATATAAACAGCAGACAGAAACAAAATTACCGTACCTATATAAAAATAAAAATTGGCCAAGTGCGAGTTGGACTCGCGCACGAAAGGTTCCGTACCACAATAGCGCAAAAATACGCTGAAAATTGTGCTTTTTTGTATGGGAGCCCCCCTTGATTATTACATTTATTTAAATATTATTATAAATTATTAAAGTACAAATAAAACGAGAACTCGATCTGAGCAAAAACACGATATCTTAAAATTTTCTTGATAGAAAAAAAAACACAAAGATGCATCTAATTTTCACGAATTTTTCATTTATTGCCATAACCATGCATTGAACTAAGTAAACACAGTGTATAAAATTCTATCATTAAGTGATCGACTTAGCAGATTTTTAAAATGTTGTATATTTATCGAGTTATTGAGAAAAAACTAATTTGGCGATGAATCCGCGTCGTTCTTTTTCACCTGGCATATGAAAGACGGGCGTGAGTGTGAAGAGAGAAGGACGATGTTTGATTTTTTGGCTTAGTCGCCCTCTTAATCGGATTCACTAAGGTACCAACTGAGATATCCACCATAACGTGCAAGAAGATCTTTCCAGGAATTTCGCCTAACATTCGGTTGTGAAGGTGCTAACTGACATTATAGAGTTTCGTCCTACTTAGCGGCCGTTCCCAATATTTGATCTATCTCTGGTTTTGCCCTACTAGAGATAGGAATAGCTCACATTAGACATTAGAGACATATATTTTATGTCAATTGTGAGTTATTCCTATCTCTAGTAGGGCAAAACCGGAGATAGATCAAATATTGGGAACGGCGTTAGAGTATGAATGTAGTATATAGTAACAATTTCCATGGAAACTCAGATATGGGTACATCTGAGTTTCCTACTACTACCTACGAAAGTCGATCATCACGCTCAACGCGCAAGAGCCAATTCAATAATAATATTATTATGATAGACTAGCTGTTGCCAGCGACTTCGTCCGCGTCAACATAGTATAACAACAAAGATGGATAGTCCGCTAACAAATATGAAAAAATTAAAATAATATAATCTCCTCCTTTTTGGAGTCGGTTAAAAAGTAGCCTAAGTTACACCTTACTACATCAGCTATCTATCCCGGCAAAATAGCTCCAGCCGTTTCAGAGATTAGCCGGAACAAACAGACAGACAGACAGACATACAGACAAAAATTGTAAAAAATGTAGCATATATATATATATATATATATATATATATATATATATATATATATATATATATATATATATATATATATATATTCATATGCATGTAGTAAAAAACGGTTCTTTCAATATTACAAACAGACACTCCAATTTTATTTATATTATTATTATATATTATATTATATGATTATATTATTATTATGGTATATATGGTTTTTTTTTGTTAAATATCCATTGGGACATGAAAAAATTTCGGGCAGGGCTATCTCTTTCGCTGGTAGTTGGGAGTTGGGTATAATATTATTGTATTATTGACTGAGTGACAGCTTTGCTATCTTTTTAGGGTTCCGTACTTACCCAAAAGGTAAAAACTGGACCCCATTACTAAGACTTCGTTGCCTGTCCGCCTGTCCGTCAGCCGTCTCTAGACTGTATGTCTGTATTAATAATTTATACTATGAGTATTGACGTACTGTGATATTTCACCTACTGAATATTTAGTATATGGGGTAATTAAACGTATTGTAAGGTCTAGGTGTGAACATCACAATTCCAGTACGCAGGTGCTTCGAACAAAGAGTTTTTTGTTTAATGTTTTCGGTTAATAGAATAGGTGCTAACTGCGGGCCCACGGCCTTCTCTTAACATGACGATAATTGTTAGGTGTTTGTAGGTGTGTTTTGTTTGGAATGAAAAAATACTCGAAATTTAATACAGTTTTAGCAGTATGGGGTAGATAAAAAAGCTGTTTTGTAAAAATCAGCCAAGTGCGAATCAGACTCACGCACGAAGGGTTCCGTACCGTTTTTGAGCGAAAGTAGGGAAACAATTATAGTGTTTTTTTTATGGGAGCCTCCCTTAATTGTTTATTTTATTTTGACGCCTCCGTGGTCTAGTGGTATAGAGCGCGGCTCTTGACTTGGAGGTCGTGGGTTCGATTCCCGCGTTGGAAACGTGTTATTTCCAAGTTTGGTTAGGACAATGCAGGCTGATCACCTGATTGTCTGACAAGTAAGATGATCCATGCGTCGGATGGGCATGTAAAAAGTCGGTCCTGCACCTGATCTCTCGCCGGTCGTATCGGTCTTCCGTCCCACTGGGTTATGAGAAGGAATAGAGAGTGCTCTTGTGTAATGCGCACACACTTGGGCACAATAAAATTACTCCTGCGTAGCTGGCCTGGTTTCAATGAAACCAGCCCAGCTACATAAATATTAAAGTACACATAATAAATATAATAATTGAGGATTTTATGAACATTTCAAGTGTAAGCTAGATATATACTATAGTCTTAGAAATTGAGAAGAATTTGATTGTAATAGGTGCCATTTCATTTTTGTACTGAAAAAAAGATTTTATAGTAGGTATTTTGAAGAAAAAGTCAAAGCTTTTGTACTTTTGCTCTACATGTTGCCAGGATTACGAGCCAAAAAGGCCAAATAAATCACGTTTGTTGTATGGGAGCCCCTTTAAAATATTAACTTTATTTTGTTTTTAGAATTTGTTATTATAGCGGCAACAGAAATACACAATCCGTGAAAAGTTCAGAAGTCTAGCTATAGCGTTTCTTGAGATACAGCCTGGAGACAGACAGACATCGAAGTCTCAGTAATAGGGTCCCGTTTTTACCCTTTGAGTGCAGATAACGGAAGCCCAAAAATAGATGCAGCGCCAGGCAATTTCTCGGTCATATTATTACCACGGAGTTACGACCAACGATATCAAAATACTTAGATACGACGTATGCCGTCAAAACTGTAGCAATGTTTTTGCATGCAAAATGTGTATCGAGAAAATATTGTCGTCCTTTTTTGTCTTACAGTAATAGCATATACTACTTTCTCTTTCGCTCATTTTACGCTTCGCTTTGATTTTTCTCTTAAAATGGAAGACAATAATTTAAATATTAATAAAATCTTAGTAATTACGTGTGAAATATTACACCTTTGGCTTTATTTGTATTCCTCGTTTTGTTAGTGCACTGTCGGAAGGCACATGACTAGGGTTGCCAGATGTCCGGTATTTAAGCGTACAGTCCGGTATTTTCGAGGCCTGTCCGGTAAAAAATAAACGGTCATACCGGACAGAACAATGTCCGGTATTTTGAGGAAAGTTGGTTTTACTGGTACCTAGTTTTAGGTGATATAAATTTTTTTAGAAGCACCTACCTTACCTTTAGTTCGTTAAGTGAGTTATAGTATATTATGGCGACCACAATTTAATGACCGCATTTTATAATATAAAAAACTGTATTTTTGCGACCTTTAATACAACAATATATTTAACCGATTGAGCTGTTTTTTTTTAAATATTATTGTGCACTTAATTGGGCACTATAAAATTACTGTTTGTTTCTACCTTTCTCTTCGATAAAGGAAATTTATATTGTCGTACCTACAGGAAATTTAGCGAATATAAGTTACGGGTACATTATACTATATTTTTATAATCGACTTTGTTGGGATAAATACTGTCCTATTCTCTCTTCAATTCCCAGCTCACTTGGACTCAAAGCATCTCTTAGAGTCTTAGGTATATCTAATATCAAAGTTTGCGCTGGTCACTATCCGTTCCTGCTTGTGATTTGCCACCAGCTAGTACGGTACCTTGTTAAGGCCGCACGTATCGGCCATATATGTTGAATTATAATCAGCACAGATCAGGATTGAGGCAAAAACGGCACGCTATCTTGTCATCGCATCGCAGGACCGCTTTTTACTTCGGTACCACTTTATGAAATTAATATCAATTGTAGGTCCGCCTTGCAGTAGTAAAAAGAGGTTGGTCCGAAAGCGGGAATGTGCAGGTGTCGTTTTAAGGTGCCAATTGGCAGCGGACGACATGAAGCAACCGCAGACGACGTGTCGCAGCGACACTACTGGTTCGTATGTATTTCTATGAAATACCCTCCGCAGCTAGCGACATGAAGCTATCTAACTTATTCATAGAAATACATTTGACGTGGGAGAGCCATGCTTCGGCACGAATGGGCCGGCTCGACCGGAGAAATACCACGTCCTCACAGAAAACCGCCGTGAAACAGCGCTTCCGCTGTGTTTCGCCGAGTGAGTGAGTTTACCGGAGGCCCAATCCCCTACCCTTTTCCTTTCCCTACCCTCCCCTATTTCCTTCCGTACCCTCCCCTATTCCCCTCCGTACCCTCCCCTATTACCCCTTAAAAGGCCGGCAACGCACCTGCAGCTCTTCTGATGCTGCGAGTGTCCATGGGCGACGGAAGTTGCTTTCCATCAGGTGACCCGTTTGCTCGTTTGCCCCCTTATTTCATAAAAAAAAAAGAAACCAGTGGTGTCACGACGGCACGTCGTCTGCTGCCGCTTCATGTAGCCGGCTTCTAACTTGTACCTTTATATGCGCTACCATTGTTCGGCATTATCAGATGATGGTTATAATGATCTGCTACTGTAAGTTTCGATTTGTAGACTGTAATTGCGACTAAATGACAATGGGCAAATTTGGGCTATCAGCGGCCATTGATGAAATTATAGTCAAATGAAAGTACTGATATTTAGGAACAACTTTTGCTTTGGACGTGTTATTGTATTCCAGTTAGTTTAGAAAATAATAATTAAATGCGAAATAATGTCATCGAATAGAACAATATTATTGCTTAATAGTTATTTATTATTTATGTTTACCTAATAATTAAAATAGCATTTTTATCCACTTCGAAGTATAATTCAGCGATGAGATTTCTCCACTGCAATTGAAGTACTGCTAAAAGGGTTAAGGTGACGCCACGTTAAACTAAAAAACCGTGTTGGATATGTTTTAGATTGCTTGTTTTCTATGAGGGGCCGAGCCGGCATCTCATAGAAAATAAGCAATGGAACAGCAAAAAACGAAAAGGGCGTAAGCGACAAAATGGTTTTGTCACGTAATTTAAAAATCATAAATACATTTGATATAAACCATGGGCTAATTAAAGTGTATGCTTGAATCAATCTATTTACAAATTTTCGAAGCTTAAATCACACAGAGCTTCTTGAGCCTGAAGACAGATAGACAGACGGACAGACAACGAAGTCTTAGTAATAAGGTCCCGTTTTTACCCTATAGGTACGGAACCCTAAAAAAGAGTTTTCAAAAGGTCAACATAGATTAGAATAAGATGCCTAAGCAAATTGTCTGAGAAAAACAGTTCCGATGAAAATACTATTGATACAGCAATGAAAAATTTAAAACATCTTGAAATACATTTTTTTTATCTTATTTAAGTTTACTAGTGTACTTGTATTACTCCTTATGTGCTCAACCTGTTAGTGAAAATCAAGAAGCAAACTATTCAAAAGCGTATTCAAATTTCAGTCTTGCTTAAACTAGTATGCAGTTTTTATATCTAGTAGGACTATAACGTAAACAAAATATTATTATTGACTCTACATTTATTTATCATCCCAATCTACTAAATTATTTTAGTTTTATTAATAATATTATTCATGGATATTAGTTGAAAAATGAACCTTCCTAAAGTTTACTATACATAGGTAAACCATCTATTTGGAATGACTAAATTTTATTAAGACATAATAACTATTATAGTTTATCAAATAATTGTGGAACAAAGAATGATATTATAATTAGGTTTAAACTGGGTGCTAACTGCTAAGTCATATTGCATAAGTGAGTTTAGCGAGCTAGTTGACAGCAAAGTTAGACAAAAATACAATATTACTATGAACCCATAATACAATTATTAGGAACCCATAATTTTGCAATGCGTCCTATACATTTTTGTACGTGCTAAGGTATTCGTTTAAATTTCATCTTAATCTTATTTTAGTCCGTCATGCCTCAGGACTTTTTTGTATTATCTTATCGTATACATATTTAATAACAAAAATGTTTACATCTATACTTACATAGAAATTAGATTAGCGTAAAGGAGAACTGTCATAAACATCTCAAAAATGGGGTTTTGTATGATGGCGGCGTTAGTTCCTTTTTTCGCCACGTTCATTTAAAACCTCAGTTTATACTGTTTTAATAACAAAATTCTTATTATTATTCTTATAGCGATCGCTTCCCATCACACGTAATAATATGTCAAGTAACAAAATCCACGTCGATACACGCGGCATGAAACATCAACGGATCCTTACTATAAGGTGTCACCGGGTCTCGTTTCAAAGGGGCGGCACATCAAAGAGGCCCTGACGCTTCACACGTGGCGTCTCGACTGAAAGGGTGTCGTAATTGGTAAGCGATTTTTGCCTTGAGTATTATGTAATAAATAAATGCGAAAGTGTGCTATGTTGGATATTCGTACGAGGGCTGATTTTGATGATTTAGAAATTTTGTACATGTTATCATAAAAATATACATTTGTCTTGAAAGTCAGGTATAATCTCGAATAGGGAATATTGCGCAAAGGGCAGAGCAGAGGGCACTACTAGCACATACATTAAATAATCCGATCAAAATCTTACAATAACAATAAAATATTATGTTACATATAACGTCATAATAATATAATGACAGAAACGTCGAACAAATTTGTTTGTTTATTGTCTGTGCGTGAGCTGCCGTCTAGCGTGAAAACAAGGAAGTTATATTTAATCCCATTTTTACATTTTTTTATATGTGGGGCCGTCAATGGGCTATAATTCGCCCATATCCTTTTTTGCTATCTTTGTATATATAGGTTTTTCGCACCAAGGATAATTGAAATAATATTATTACTTAACTAGCTGTTGCCCGCGACTTCGTCCGCGTGGACTTTAGTTTTAATAGTTGTTCCCGTACATCGATTGAATCGTTTACACGCAAATCAGAAAAGTATATTGTGTGGGAACTGAACATTTTCCCGGGACAAAAAACATTCATTGTCCCAGATTCAAATTAGTATCTCCAATTAGGCGATAATCATAAAAGTTTATTGTGCGGGAACCGTACATTTTCCGGGACAAAATTAGTATTTCTTGTCCTTTCCCGAGACTCAAAGTATCTCCATACCAAATTCCATCAAAATAGATTGAATAGTTTACGCACAAATCATATATTGCGCAGTAACCGTGCATTTTTCCGGGACAAAATGTATTTTATGTTCTTTTTCGGGACTTAAAGTATATTTATACCAAATTTCAGCAAAATGGATATTTCACAGACAAATTAATCCACAAAAAATAGCCTATGATCCTTCACGTGGTCTACTTACTTACTTACAGATAAGTCTGTGAAAAATAACAGAAAAATTGCTAGAGTAGTTCGTGAGATGAGCCCTTTCAAATAATTTCCCCTGTTTTTTCTTTTTCACATTTTTTTATTTCTTCGCTCCTATTAGTCTTAGCGTGATAAAATATAGCCTATAGCCTTCCTCGATAAATGGGCTATCTAACACTGAAATAATTTTTCAAATCGGACCAGTACTTCCTGAGATTAGAGCGTTCATATAAGCCCTTTCAAATAATTTCCCCCGTTTTTTTCATTTTTTCCTCTATTTATTTGCCACTGTTAGTCTTAGCGTGATAAAATATAGCCTATAGCCTTTCTTGATAAATGGGCTATCTAACACTGAAAGAATTTTTCAAATCGGACCAGTACTTCCTGAGATTAGCGCGTTCATATAAGCCCTTTCAAATAATTTCCCCCGTTTTTTCATACTTTCCTCTATTTCTTCGCTCTTATTAGTCTTACCGTTATAAAATATAGCCTATAGCCTTCCTCGACAAATGGGCTATCTAACATTGAAATAATTTTTTAAATCGGACCAGTAGTTCCTGAGATTAGCGCGTTCAAATAAGCCTTTTCAAATAATTTCCCCCGTTTTTCCCACATTTTCCTCTATTTCTTCGCTCCTATTAGTCTTAGTATGATAAAATGTAGCCTATTGTCTTTCTCGATCAATGGGCTATCTAACACTGAAAGAATTTTTCAAATCGGACCAGTAGTTCCTGAGATTAGCGCGTTCAAACAAACAAACAAACTAACAAACTCTGCAGAATTATGACATTATTAGTATAGATATAATAATATAATATTAGTATAGATTGTACTTGTAGTCCATCACGCCATGGAATTCTTTTAATATTATATAGAATATAATATTTACAATATAATTTTTTTACATTATAAAATGTAAACATTTCACGCCAAACTGTATTATTTATTTTCCACAGCACTTAATTATGTATATTTATTTCGTGTCGAGACTTTGCAGAATACACGTTCTTTCTTTCATTCTATACGTTTCGTGGCATATTGTCCGTATGTTTATTATGATTTTTTTATGTTCGGATATAATTAGTACAGTTATGGCCCCCGTTTGGGAGATGACGTCAATCAGCGAAGGTATAATTGTCGCGGTATAACGAGATGAAAGAGATCAAATCTATTTTCGGATGTAGCCAAAAGGTAGTGAGATGATACACACGGCTTTTGAGTTTACGTAACTTGTGTTTGATATTTGAATTTAAGCAGTCCTGGATTTATAAAGACGGTATAGGCCACGTCCTAGGGGGTGGGGGACGTCCTAGTGGGATATTTCGTTCATGATATAAGACGGATTTCGTACATGAGCATGTATTCTGTGACGGACGGCGGAAATAAAGTGGCATTCACTTATAAAAAAATATGCATAATAATATGTATATCCGGCACTGAATTTAAAACAGGAGTCGTTCTCTCCAAGTCGGGCGAATAAAACATGGTTATCTGTAATGACACTTATGACATAACTATGTTTTCGAAGCAATTCATAGTTTGAATAATCGAAGTCAATTATGGTCAGTCGTAGATGAATATGTCTTTTGTAGTTGTCACTATTGATGATTGACGAAATAATTAACACTGAAGCGACATTAAATGTTGCTTCAGTTTGTAGAAATATGAAAAGGTATAATGCTTAAACTTCGAATAGGTATGTGTGATATTGATATATTTTGATATATTGAAAAAAATGACATATTTTTATGGACGTGAGTCGAGAGTCGACTACAGACATGAAAATTATTTTTTGGGCATGACTATTATTATTTTCAGGCTAAATATCTTTTGCACAGTGAATCCAGAATATCATTTGTTGATAGTACATCTGCATGTTATAATAATTATTCGTCGGTGTACGTCCATAAGTTATTGGCTATTATAAAAAGTGTTTCAAATAATAAATCTTGTTCGTTGACCAACATGTCCGTGTGTATATCGTCTAATTATTATAAATCTGTCGGCGCCCAGCGAAGTGTTATTGTGTAGTTTTATTTGTATATTTCGAGTAAATTCACGCAAGTAATGTCGGTTGAGTTCATATTATACTTCGCTACATAATATATCTTATATGTTAAATTATTTTACTGCATTTTTATATTCAATAAAATATGTTTGAACTAATTAGAGTTTAAATCAATTAGTGTGTTATTTGATTTGTTTTTCGTCACTTGGCAAAATTGCTTTTTAACCGACTTCCAAAAAGCAGGAGGATTCTCAATTCAACCATATAATATAATATTATGTTCTTTTTTATGTTGGTTCGCGGATAACTCCGTCGTTTGAGGACCGATTTTCAAATTTTTTTCTTCGTTCTATTGCTAATTATTATAATGCGAATTAGTACAATGTTTAGAGAAGTGATAATCTGAACATGGGATTCATGAGGAATGGGCATTGTCCAAAAAAAATCACATGTACTTTTTATTTTATTTTTCGTTAAAATAGGGTATTTTAAGAATATAAATTAAATAATTTTGAACTTCATTGGTTAGTTTTTTCTCAATAAATTTTTAAAGTTTCGCTCTGACGTCATCATCGGCGGCCGATTGACCTCTGCAGTATGTTTTAAATTTCCTTTCAATCTTATTTATAATGGCTGGTTCGTCAAATGCAAGTTCTCATTATGTGAAAGCTGATACGAGAAGCTTACCAAAAGTTCGAAACATAATGTTGGTCGAATTTATTGCTAATTTAACGCCATTGGAGGTTAAACATATTTGTTCAAAAATATAAGTAACTAATGGGTATTTTTTTCTTTTATATACAGAAAAACGATCACTGACCTTATTCCTCGAAATGTTTTTGTAATGAGCAAAATTAAAAAAAAATGGACAATCCCCATTGAGGGGACTCCTTGAAATGAAATGAAAACATAATATTATAATTATAGTGATTTTGATATTATCTCAAGTATCCTCTATCCTTCAATTTTTAATTACAATTTACATTTTTTGTTTAAAAATACCTCTAATAAATGTTTTTGACAAGATAAAAAGCTCCTTCTTTAGTTTTTAGCCGACTTCCAAAAAGGAGGAGGTTATACGTTCGGCTGAATGTAATTTTTGTATAGAGTTCAACGATTACTCAGCCGTTTGTGGTCCGATTTTCATATTTTTTTTTTGTTACATTGTGCTATATAATATACAGTATGTAACAAAACTAAGTGATAATAGTTTAGAGTTTAGGGTCCCAGGAGAAAGTAGCAGCGCTGAAAGAGTAACTTTTTTTAAAACTTTTGTATGAGAAAATTCATAACGCTCGGCCTATCAAAATCACAAAAAAAAATCTTTTAGCGCTGCTACTATCACAGCGAACTCTTTACCCATACACGCCCTAAAGATTATCACGTTTTGTACACCCTGTTTGTTGACCAAGAATCTTGGTTGTCCTTAATGAAGCAACCTTAAAAGAATTTCATCACCCTCATAGTAATTTATATACTTATTTTAAAATGGAAATAAAGTTTTATTTATTTATTTGTTGAAATACAAAAGTTCCGGCCATGTTTATGACGTTTTTGAATAGATAGGTAAGGTACAGTCGCCATAATTATATCGTCCCCTTTTTTTAAAAACGTTCTAAAAAAATACAATAAAATACTACAGTTATAAATCAAACATCAAACTTTAGCTTCACTATTCCTCTATTCTTAAAAATAATCAAAAATGCGTTAACGTTTTCGGGAAAAGTTTAAAAGTCAATTTAACAAAAATACTCATATTTTCAAAATTTATTTTTGGGTTTCTAATTCCGACCCTTTAATATAAATATATTAAAGGGATAAATAATGTATTTATTTTTGGTATTTGTTGTTGTAGCAGCAACAGAATATATGTAACACAATTCCTGAAAATTTTAGAATAGCGGTTATTGAGATAGAGCCTGGAGAAAGACAGACAGATGGACAGACAACGAAGTTTCAGTGATAAAGTCCCATTTTTACCCTTTGGGTACGGAACCCTAAAAAACATATTTTTCTACAGTTTCAAGCAAAAAGAAGTAATATGAACGTTCGAGATCCATTCACTGTTTGAGGTCCTAATATCGTCTTGGGGACGATATTAGGTTCATGTAAGGGGACGATATAAGGATTTTTTTTTTTGTTCATCTATTTAAACAAAAAACGTGTTATAAACTCAAAATGTTACTTTATCGATTAACATCTGAGGAAATAATAATTAGTTTTACAAACAAATTGTATCAATAAGTCAGGCATCTCAATATATGGTATCCATGAATATTTTAATGAAAAACTGACTTTGAAAACTTTTTTTGATTTTCCAATTCCTGCTGGTACGAAAGGCGTGATGCCCTCACTTCTTCACAATGACCGACTGATGCAACTAGCTCCTAGCTCGTGCCACTTATGATAGATGGCAGTTTATAAATAAGTAGATATCGAAGGGGACGGGGACGAAATTTGGCGACTGTACTCCTACTGTACATACTCATACAATATCTATTCACCAGTTTCTTAGTGAGTCACGTGTTCTTACTTTCTCCTTCAAAACTCTTCAAGCCAGGATATTAAACCATGATTGCCAAATGCCACCACGGTTGCAAAGCTATTAAACGATATATCTACACTACACGCTTGTAATCGCTTGTGTTGGCCCATCATGAGCCAACGTGGGGAGGCCGCACACTTAACTAATCAACAACTCATTCAGAACCCTTTGAAAAAACCTCAGCAACTGACACAAAAAATTGGTTCAAAAACTGACACAAAGAAGTCGGTTTCTAATTTCTATAGAGTTGAAAAATAAAAAAGAGATACTCACTACGCCGTGCGCTCCTGTCCAAAGTTCTTCAAGTAGTCCAACATTAGCAAAGCGTGTTGTCTATTATCCATTACTACCCCTCTCTTCTCTCTGTTCAGCCTCAGTTGTAAACTCAGTCTCTCCGCTTGGTGCTTTAAATCTTGGAGCCTGTGGAAAAAGGTGTTTCTAAGGTTAAAGATTTAATTATTTGTTTAATAAAATAAGGATATAACGGTAAGTATTTCCAAAATTTTAACCAAGTAACTGTTGTATTTTTTTGTTATGACCCTTGAAAGTAAATAATAATAATAATAATATATCTATGGACGCTTCACACCACGTCAGTCTGGCCCCGTGCTAATTACCTGAAGGACTTGTGTTATATGTATCAGACAACGGAAATATATTGAATACTTTTATACTATACATATATTTAAGATTTTTATTATATCATACACATATATTTTAGTACACATCCATTGACCCAGGAACATTGAAAAACTTTTTGTTCCATCGGCGGGATTCGAACCCGCGACCTCCGGCTTGAGTTGCCACACACTCTAACCATTGAGCCACGGCGCGGAGCCATAACAACTTTTGTTATAAAACCATTTCCATAAGGTCTCCCGCCGCGACGCGTGGTGTCCATTAATTGCGGCGTTTTTTAGAAAACTTTCGGAAGCTATTTCTTAACATTTTAGTACTGAGTGGTTATAAAATTTAAAAACAATACTTGTTATTATAATAACGATCATTTACTGGCTGAAACAAAGAACGTTTGCCGGGACAGCTAGTACCTAATATAATACTAGAGATCGCCCAATGGTCGAAATTCGACCTTAGTTTCAACGACATTAGAACTACTACCTATATTTTGTAAAAATAATATTGACAATTGTCTCTGGGACTTATCTGATCTCAGACTGGCCGTGTTAGCATTGGCTAATAGTATTTCAATAAAAAAACTATAATCCATTTTCAATTTGTCAACTTGTTGTCAACAGACTTTAATCATAAATAAAAGAGTATAACTCGTATGTACAGGCTTGTCACTCAAAAATCTGTCATTTTTCATGTGTGTGTGTTGTAGTGTGTGTAATGTTTTATTTGTTAAAAAAATGTATGATAAAAGCATAATTTCAAAATAATATTAGCTCGATGCACTCCTTCACCATATAAACTATAACTGTGCAAAATTTCATGCACCTACGTTTCCCCATTTTTCGTAAAAAGGGTTACAAAGTTTATCGTTCGCGTATTAATATTATTATTATGATTATAAAAATACCGCAGATTACAATGTAGTTACGAAGTATCGATACTGAAGTTTATTACAGGTAACATTCAGATCAAAGAACTAAAACAACATAATCATTATTTACAGTTAATAATATTAGTAGCTCATTATTGTTATTATTGTTATTCACTTCTTTCGTAATCACAAGTTTGTAAACCTTCATATGACGGAGTAGGACAAAGAACTGATATGGTATCAGCATTCAGCGACTTCCGTCATACTTACGAGTCAATAAAAAATAATCTCACTTTAACAACGTCATTATTGGGCATATGAACCAGACTTCCGTCCGCGTTTGGAATCAATCGACTGTTTATTTAAGCGACACACTCTAGATTCATACTAATAAGTAATATTATTAATGCGAAAGTGTGCCTGTCTGTCTGTTGGTCTGTCTGTTACCTCTTCACGCCCAAACCGCTGAACCGATTTTGCTGAAATTTAGTATGGAGATACTTTTAGTCCCGGTATGGAGATACTTTTGGTACTACTAATATAATATATTCTGTGGTCCCGGTAAAGGACATAAGATACTTTTTGTCCCAGGAAAATGTACGGTTCCCGCGCGATAAACAAGTTTTGGCGCAACGGACTACGGAGTTCTGGGCATCATCTGTGTAGTTGAATATAAATCAGGATTCATATTATAAACTGCGCTGCAAAAATATGCGCGCGGGCGTAAACACGCGTTTTTAGTACTTACTGCTTTAAATTTTTACGGTAATTATTATTTTTAACAAAAAATTAATACCGACTTCTAAGGTAAAACAATAATAATATGGACTAAAAAGTATTAAATAACTCTTACTCTTTAATATTGCCTTTTTGAGCATTCGTCTAAATCTCAACTATTTCTGTTTATCCCATCATCAGATCACCACTTTCGTAATTGTTAATACAAAATTTAGATTATATCCTATACAACAACAAAAGAATTTTAAAAATCGGTGAACAAATAGCGAAACAATAATCAAAAACATCAGTTTCGATGCAAAATATCACGAACAGTACCATTAATTGGGTCATAAAGTGATGACCCATGGTATAATTATAATTGTGATGATGATGATTAATCAAATTGATATATTGGCTCATGCTTTCAGTTGTTTAAACAACGCCAAAATCCCCGAACCTGTATCTATAAGGATTCAAAAGTTATGTTGGGTACCTTTGGATCCAGAGTATATGATGGTGTGAAGTCTTACTTTTTAGTAGCATGTGCCTCGAATACTTCAGAAAAAATTAAAATCACTATATGTTTCTATACAAATTTCATGGAGTCCCCTCGATTTCTTCAGGATCCCATCATCAAATCACCATTTTTGTGAATATGGTACCAAATTCGAGCTAAACCCTATACAACACAAAAATTTTTTTGAAAATCAGATCACAAACGGCTGAGTAATCGTTGAACATACAAAAAAAAAAGATACATACAGCCGAACGTATTACCTCCTCCTTTTTGGAAGTCGGTCAAAAATGTCGATACACTTGCAGCACGTGACACGTGAAAACCGCAGCGTTCAACGCGAAAAACGCCGTGGCCAGTGATCGCTGACCGTCAGTTTGTAGTGACCGAAGTGATCATCATAGAAATGACATGACATTACCTGCAAAGCTTCAGAATAAACATTTCAAATACCTTCTACTCCCATTTAAAACTCAAACGTCTCAATAGTCCCGTAGCGACCGTACGTTTTGTGTAATAATAACACCCCTCTTTTTTGTCGGGGGTTACAAACCGGTTTTTTCTTGAGACTCAAGTTTTTTTAATTTTTATTTTATTTTTAAGTATCTCCAAACGAAATTTCGTTAAATGTTTATATTAAGCAGAAAAAGTAATAAACAGACAGACCGACAACAATTTTAGAGTAGATAGCCGTCTGCTTATTTTCCATCAATCATTTCCTTAGACCTTATGAAATAAGTAGGGAATAAGTATAAATACTTACTAGCTAGTTACTATTTGCTTTCTTCGAAAAAGCATACATTAAAAAACAAAATTATTATCAAACATTTTATAATAGCATATTTTTAATTACGTATTAAAATATTTTAGTAATTATCTCCTACTCACCTTATATTTATAATTAAAAGTGAAGTTATCTATATGAGAATCTTTATACTACGTAGATTAATACGGTATATGTTAGTTAATTATTTACATAATATTATGTAACCTAGACTTTCGTTGTATCTAGATTCCAGGTGTTAATCTAAATTGAAGTGCTTAAATTCAGTACAACTTGTACCTTGTGCACTTACTTGGTAAATGACATTCGCTAGTAAAGTGATAATTCAGTGAAGTTAGATAATATTATGTAAAAACCGGCCAAGTGCGTGTTGGGCCACGCGTAATATAGGGTTCCGTAGTACCGCTAGTTCTTGATAATAATTTTTGTACGATAAATGAATGTACATTTAAAACGTGTTTTACACTACTAACAACATAAAATTTCAGTTACGTTCAAAGGAATTTGGACGAAAAATTCCTTTATTCTTCGCCGAATATTTTTTTTAATTGATCGACTATTACTTCATAACTTATGAAGTCTTCTTAGCCGTGATAATTTTCCTTTTAAATTCCGCATAATAACCGTTTAGCTGGTAGAAGGGGGACACTGGACTCTAATCGATTTTTTCCGATTTAAAACTTCATATTTCACAAAGTTCACTAAATCTGAAAGTTATCTATGAATACTCGTAATATTTTTAAAAAACCTATCCAACGTCACCCCATTATGTCGGCATCATACCATTTTGTCGGCATTATTAATATACGTGCATTCATGCAGAATTACAGCTTTGTAGTTCCTAAAGTCTCTAAGTAAAACTGCGGACAGACAGACAGACGGACGGACAGACCGAAACTATAAGGGTTCCTTGTTGAATACGGAACCCTAAAAATGGGATTTGACAAAAGGCATTTAGAGATTCATTAACGTACGATATTTTTTTTGTGAAAGAACCCTGGGCCTTACCGTTACGAAAATTGGATTGAGTTTGAAAGGAAAATAAATATCAAAGCTAGTTTAAGTATTATAACTACTAATCTAACTATTTTTTTTGTGAAATAAGGGGGCAAACGAGCAGACTAGTCACCTGATGGAAAGCAACTTCCGTCGCCCATGGACACTCGCAGCATCAGAAGAGCTGCAAGTGTGTTGCCGGCCTTTTAAGAGGGAATAAGGTAATAGGGGAGGGTAGGGAAGAGAAGGGAAGGGAATAGGGGAGGGTAGGGAAGGGAATAGGGTAGGGGATTGGGCCTCCGGTAAACTCACTCACTCGGCAAAACATAGCGCAAGCGAACTTTTGCCGAGTGAGTGAGTTTACGCCGGTTTTCTGTGAGAACGTGGTATTTCTCCGGTCGAGCCGGCCCATTCATGCCGAAGCTTGGCTCTCCCACGTAAAATTTGAAGTTACGTCGGGTCAATGTTTATTATTTCCTTGCTATTTCGTAACATAATAAAGTTTTTACGAGCACAGCGAATTCCTTGCTATCGGCACAATATCAACTACCCGTCTAGTGTATATTCAACACCTTTAGCATTAAAATTTATTAATTGTGTTTTTAATATCATAATAATTTTAGTGGACGTTAAATTCGCATTTTATGTTTAATGATAAACTTAAATAAATAAAATATAATATTTTTAGGTTGGCGAAAAAGTTTCTTCGCATTTTATATAAAAATTCAAAAGGATTTTTTTTATAAAGTTTATTTACAATTGACTAAAGTATATTATATAATATTATATGCCATTTTGTTCGATCACTTTTTGCCATCTTGTTGGTAGGGACATGATCCCATTGCGCACCGGCCTTTAACCACGATCTTTTTAACACGTTCTTGTCGTACGTGATCCATTTTTTCACCAGTTATCAGCTTCTTTTAAGGCCAAACTTTACGGATTTAAACTAGTAGATTCACCCATATGCGAGTCCTCGACCGAAGGCAACATGTTTGAACAAACAGCTCATCATGTGCTCTGGAAGTGCACTGGCAGAATGAAAGAACTACTATGCTAAACAACCTATTCTATACATCTGGAATCGCATACTACGGTGATCTCGTGGACAGCGCTAGGAACTTGGACCCTGCCTTCAAGCGTTTTTGTCACAATTATTATTGGCAACAGTCAAACACAATAAACTCCAATATTAACTTAGCTTTAGCTTAGGAGTTACAATTATTAACCTTATTTCCGTGGTGCTCCCCCTTAAGTTCTCCCCCTTAAGGTCATTGCAACTTTGTGCTTTCTCCCGCTTTTATGGGGAGGGAAATTGAAATCTTCCTACTCCTCCTATTTTCTTCTGATTAATTTCGTTGCGAGTCCCAAGACAGTTTAGCATGCCCTTGGGCTCGTTTTCGTGGTTGGATATCGCTGTCGATCCTGGCTACACAGGAGATACAGTGGTGGAAATGTGTGGTGGGCCAAAACCCGACTAAAAAAAAATTTATCAGCTTCTTCAAAAATGGTTCGGTTTCATTACGTCGTAATAAATAATCCGAAATGAGTACACGGTTCATTAGGTTTCTTTCAGTGAGCTCATGAGGCACCCAAATATCAAGCTTTTTTGTGTAGCCAGCTTTTTTCAAATGCGGCAAAACCGTTTCTGGTCAGTCCCCAGTTCTTCAGCTACATCGTAACTACATACTAATATGATACATACTAATATGATGATCTTGCTCCACTTTAAGGTATACACAAAATATGTATTTTATGTAGTACCTGTATTCCATTATTAATTATTATTTCGATGTTAAAATTTTCAATAAATAAAATTAACAGTTACATAAGTTATTTCATTTCTTACCTACTATACGTGGGAGAGACATGCTTCGGCACGAATGGGCCGGCTCGACAGGAGAAATACCACGTTCTCACAGAAAACCGGCGGGAAACAGCGCTTGCGCTGTGTTTCGCCGAGTGAGTGAGTTTACCGGAGGCCCAATCCCCTACCCTATTCCTTTCCCTGACCTCCCCTATTCCCTTCTCTTCCCATCCCTACCCTCCCCTATTACCCTATTCCCTCTTATAAGGCCGGCAACGCAACTGCAGCTCTTTTGATGCTGCGAGTGTACATGGGCGACGGAAGTTGCTTTCCATCAGGTGACCCGTTTGCTCGTTTGCCCCCTTATTTCATAAAAAAAAATGATCTGAGTTCTGACCGAACTTTAAAACAATTATTGCTGATAACAATAACCACATAATCCTTATTATTGTTTTTACATAAATTCAAAAAAGATTCCTACGTCATCTTGTATGTCTTGTGTTTTAAGAAAAAAGTCTTAACGTCGCATAAAGATGTTAATGTATGAAAATTAGCTTGGCTGCATGAAAATTAAGGAGGCTGTATGATGAGTATGTCGTGGAGTAAGAGCACTACAATGTGAAGGTATTCTCGCGAAATATGCCCTCAACATTGAGCAGCAAGAAAAGCATAGAAACCGAACATTTTAAAAGCCGAAAACCGAAAAAGACCGATAAGTGGTAGACACGTCTTTTCCTGTGTTCCCTCTATTCCGAGAAGTGTAAATTGTAAGCGACACTTGTGATCTGGTGGGCCGTGGGGCCCAACGGGGTATGGATACCATGATTGCCATCTTGATTGTAAGTTGTTTGTTATCAAGAAAGACGATAACTACCACGATCTCCCAAAAAACGTTGTAAAACAATAAATAGCTATTAATTTCTCTCCGACTCACCAAGGAGGTGGCAATGTGAAACATTATTTTAAGCGGGGAATTGACTACCGTGCCGCCCGCTACGGGCCGCCCGTCACGGGCAGGTCTGTCGCATGTCTGCTCGTCAATTCCTAGGTACGGGCACAGACATGCCCGCCGGCCTGGGCACGCAGCCTGCCCGCGAGATCGCATTTTTCCCGCGCGGGCACGGGCCAGTCTGTACATGAATGGTCGCAACGGGTGGCCCGTCGTCATTTGCGCGTTGGAGAGCGACTGGAGTGCACTTAAAATAATATCTTAAAACATATTATTGTAAACAATACAAACACTAAACTAAAGAAAAACCAACAAAAACAATTTTGACATTCATTTATTTCTATTTACCGGTCGCATCCTTGATTGTGGAAAGTTAAAAGCAAGGATTACATGAACACCGATCTACGTACAGCGAACTTATTGAAAAATCCAAAGAAATGAATGCCGATGCTGATCTATCATTTGTTAAAAAGAATGTCGAGTCCATGAGTCTACGACCGAGCTGCAGCTCTCTATCTATTCGACTGACTTGCCTGTTGTGTGTGTGTTCAATAGGGGCAAGCGGCAGACTTGTGCCAGACCGGGCGGCCCGCGGGCAGCCCAGTAGTCAATTCCCCGCTGATTTTAAAGAACAGGGGCAGGCTATTCACACTTCAAAACGCCTCTTCGGGCTGTGGTACTCGCTCAACTTACAGGGTACGAAGCGATATTCGATGTACAAGAATTGAACCCCCAGTCTAAAATAAACATTTCATTCTGGATGGTTATCGCAATCAGGTTATCTTCCGCTCGTTGAATGTTTAATGCATGTAATGCGTTATTTAAAGTCAGCGCAATGTGTGGAATGTTAGGCGCTTAACTAAACGGCGGGTCGTCCAGTTATCACAGCGTGGCGCTCGTGGAGGGTCGCAGGTTGATTTCCCGTTGGAGGTAATTTACTATAATTAGTACGAAACGTTAAAATACAAATTGCCTAATACGACACGAAGGCAAGTTGCAGCGATGTGTTTGCATATTGCTTTAAACATGTAATTGTTTACTTTAACTATCATATTATATGATAGTGTTTTTTTTTTACGCGACTTTGTTCACATTTTACATTATTTATAGCGTAGGAACCGTTCCTTTTTTCGAAATCTGGTCTGGACCTCTCCTCTGGTCCATAAAAATTCTGAGATAAAAAATATTCTATGCTAATCCTCTCCCGGGATAAGCATAGAATAATTTTTATCTCAGAAAAAATATGATATCTCTGAGTTCTGATTTCTGGGAGAGAGTCAGTACTTAAGTACTCCGTGCCAAATCCAAATATCGTTTCTCTATTCACCCTTGTAAGCTTGTAAGAAGAAGAAACAGACAGAAAGACAGCTATAAATTAAAAATAATCTACATGCAAATTTTACTGTTCATTATAATTAAATGTGACCTCTATCGTAATATCAAGGACATAGTATGACGAACACTTAGGTACTATCGGAGATATTGATTCATAGGCTAGAACTACGTAATTTAAACGTGGGAGAGCCATGCTTCGGCACGAATGGGCCGGCTCGACCGGAGAAATACCACGTTCTCACAGAAAACCGGCGTGAAACAGCGCTTACGCTGTGTTTCGCCGAGTGAGTGAGTTTACCGGAGGCCCAATCCCCTACCCTATTCCCTTCCCTACCCTCCCCTATTCCCTTCCCTTCTTATCCCTACCCTCCCCTATTACCCTTATTCCCTCTTAAAAGGCCGGCAACGCACCTGCAGCTCTTCTGATGCTGCGAGTGTCCATGGGCGACGGATGTTGCTTTCCATCAGGTGACCCGTTTGCTCGTTTGCCCCCTTATTTCATTAAAAAAAAAAAATTGTCGGATTTTACACAACCCAATATTATATTATATACTCAGTATTATAATCTTATATCTTTAAACGAGCAATTCTTGTATGTTTGAAAAATATGACTCTTCCTGACATCTATTGGCGAATAATAATACTATTATGTGAGCAACTAATTGTTTTAACGGCCAGCAGATGGCGTTATTAAGTAACACGAAGTCAATGAGTGTTTGCTATACCGAGCAAAGCTAGGTCATCCGGGTACTTATTATTAAACAGTCGTTATCTGTCGCCTGAGTTTGACATAACGCGAACAAATCAGGTAAAAAATTACGTCGGTCTACCAACTGCCTATAGTTAAAATAAAATAGGATGACACCAGCAGTCATTGATCTTTTTAGTCTAGGAGCTATATGGAACATGCTCGTACTGTATTCTTGAGATTTTTTTTAACTCTCATATAGACACAAACTATTATAGATTCATCGGAAAACCTCTTGGTAACTCTTAGAATCATAATCGCAACTTCGCACAGAAGATTCAGAGTGAAGCCACATCTCGGCGTAATTCGATGGGGTCCAGCCTGTTTGAAACATGGACGAATGGCGGCTATGTTGACTGCCATGGGGCAGTCAACTTTGTTGACTGCCATTTGGATACGATCGTTGGATACGATCCAGAGGGTGCAGTTGGTATTTTGGCACCCTTGCCCAGAGATGAGAACATTATTCCATATGAGGCCGAACCTGCCCCCTGTAGAGTTGTGGGCGTTGGTAAAAACTGAAGTACTGTCTCGCTCTGTTAAGAACACCAAGCTTATTCGAGGCTAAGTACTTAGCCTTACCCTCTAGATAACATCGGAAGTCGGAACTGGACTTCGCTCGATATGTTTATGCCAAGTACTTATTTCAATGCTGGGGGAGATTATTACAGAGGTGCCCTCAAAACGAGGATATACGACAATTGATGACTTTTTAGTGGTGAACGCTAAGTGAGACTTGTATCTTGGTGGGGTTGAATTGGACTAAGTTACGTCTACCCCATTCAGAGACTTTCTCCAATGAATTCCCTATTTTAGACACAAGTTCGTTTAATCGGCTCTCAATACAATTTAGCCGAGAAACATGCGAGCATCTCCTGTACTATTATCCGCATAGCAATGAATGCCGTGGATCTGTAACATGTTATTGATAATATTATGCAGTATAAATAGGATAGGTAATAGCACACAGCCCTGAGGACACCAGCATCAACAGACTGATTATCAGAGCATTCACCGCCAACTATGAATTTTATAAGTTCGAAGTGATATACTTCTTACTGTGTTTTCATCAAGTAGGTATGCAAAACACTATAGGTATGCAAATCACTCTAACTCCTAAGACTAGAAACATTTTTACCTACTTCGTTGTCAATCGCGATTTGTATAGAAAACAATGGCATATGACAAGTATTTTAACAGAGGGTCAATGACCGCTACAGACAGAATTCGGCAATACGAGCATATTATAAATAAAACTCTCCAATGTCGGAAAAATTTATTCATAGGCTAGCTAGACCTACTCGTATGTAATTTTATTGGGTCAAGCCCACCCGAATCACGATTTACGTCTACGTCGACTTGACATGAATCATGATTCGACTAAACAACGTTTACGCCATCTGCCTATGAATCAATTTCTCTTATAGTACATGATTAAGTGAAATTAATTAGGACTAATAAGAATTTTTGGAGACTTTTTCTTTCTTTCTTTCAAAATTCTTGACCAATAAGCTAGGATGACTTCGTTAATTTCTCTCTCTAAATTCGAAATGAAAAACTTGCCTGTCAAAAGATAAAGGAGTGGGTATGGTTTAATATTACAATATCGTATTAAAGAAAGAGAAGTCTATTAGATATTTTGATACACCATTAACACTGAGAGTCGTAGGTAAAATTATAACTAGGCATTAAATGAAGTTGTAAGTAACCAGAATAAGCTGATTAAATACTGCACGACTGCCTCCTCGTGTTTTAGCTGCACATTTAACTTAATTAAGACATAACGTTTTTGATTAAACTTTACTAGATACAGAATATTTATAGAATAAAAATAAAAATATTTGAGGGTATAGAAACAAAACGAAACGATGTGCAACTTGAAAAAACAAGACAACAAAGAAGTCGTTTAAAAATACAAAACAGCTCGATATCACACTTTTGTATGCATCGTGTAACGTGAGATACCTACTATCAGAAAAGTTGATTCATAGGTAGATGGCGGACCCATGTGATTTGGTTGCGTTATATCAAACCCACCGACTCAAACCCGACTAATATTGAATCGACATAACCCGACCAAATGTATCAGGAATGTCTATAAATCATTTTATTCGATGGTACATATCGTGCTGATGAAAACGAACCTTAGAGCGCTAATCACAATGACCGTTAAAGATGTACTTTTTGATAATATGGTCATGAGTATAACTTTAATAACAGCAGGGTACCAAGAGAGAGTAACTAAATAGAGTACCGCTGCATAAGGTAGAGACTCTTTAATACGACCTCGCTTTATTTATTTTGACGACCTCTGTGGCTCAGTGGTGAGCGCGTCGGTAGCTCAAGCCGGAGGACGGAACAAAAAAGTTTTCAATGTTCCCGGGTCTGGATGTATATTAAATATGTGTATGATATAATAAAAATCTTAAATATATGTATAGTATAAAAGTATTAAATATATTTCCGTTGTCTGGTACCTGTAACACAAGTCCTTTAGGTACTTAGCACGGGGCCAGACTGACGTGGTGTGAAGCGTCCATAGATGTTATTATTATTATTATTTATCCACATATTTTGTGTCATATCATTAGTCTTTATTTATCATCTGGTATGGTTGATTTTTATTATATACGTAAAAAAACTCTCTGTGTAAAATAAGACGATAAAATAAAGGAGAAACCTCCTGTATTTACTTCATAATAATTGGTAATTAATTATTAACGTTTTGTGGATAGTTATGGTTACCTTGTTCTATAATTATTGGATTTAAAGTTTAGTGATATGCCCTTTCTTCGTTCCCCTTAGATCATTCGTCTGCATCGTATCATTAAAATTAATTATTGAGGTACGTGTGAATTTATAACTTATACTTACATCCAAAAAAAGAAAGTTCTACCATAGAAATATATTTTTGTATATTAAACGATTACTTCACCGTTTGTAAATAGATTCTCAAAATGATTGTTTTATTTTGTAGAGCTTAATCTGAAAATGGTACCATTATTACGAAAGTGGCGATGAAAATGACTGATGATGGAATTAACGATTAATCGAATACCATATTATGGAAACATAATATTATACTTAGTTGGGATCACATATTTATTTGATACAGAGGTCATACTTTAGTTCTAAAGTTGGCTGGTAATAACTACAAAAATATTAAGTAAAATTAAAATGAATGTCACTGATACTTTAGTGAACGAAATGAAATAAATATTACGCAATTAGTTCGTAAAAATACCTAAAATCTATACATATAATAAAACTGTAGAAATGACAATTCTGTACATTAAAGATATTCAAAAAATAATAAGCGGGGGCTGTTTCTATATCGCTATAGAAGCCAAAACATACAGACCGACAGACAAAAACTAACCACTAGTTTTTGTCTGTCTGTCTGTATGTTTTTTCCAGCATCACACAAAAACTACTGATCCGATTTGATTACGGTTTTCGCAGATATATTTGTCTTCTTCCACCTTAACATCTGGTGCATAAATCCCCACCCCCCACCACCCCTCTAAGGGGACCAAAGAGTGGTCAGATTTAGTATCAAACTTTTTTCTTCCATGGACTTACTTCATATTATTAACTGTATTTTCTAGTTTAAAATCTGGTGTATAAAAATTTTCCCCCCACCTAGTAATAATAATATTATATAACGCTTATAATTTCTTTAAAGATAGATAGATATACCTATTAAGGTTATTGTCTCCATAGGTACATTCACTAGGTTTTTTTTATGCTTTAAGCTTCTTTACTATTTATTTGCTAAGTAATGAGTATGGAGATACTTTGAGTCCCGAGAAAGGACACATCGCACAGGATAATATTTATCCCAGAAAAATGTACGGTTCTCACGCAATAAACTAATTTTAGTGCAACAGAGTTGTGGACGTCATCTGTCTAGTATTTTATATTTTTACACAGCCCAGCTGCAGTTGGAAGACTTCTTAAAAATGTTAATATGACGTGTTTTCAGAGGTTGTTCCAAATCTGTTTGCGCGGTCGCTCTACCGACAGTTTATTGACTTGACTATTATACTTTTTAAATAATAATGAGGCTTTTTTGGTATCAAAGCTGTTACAAATAGTTATATTACAGCAATGCATAGAGTTGATATTATGTATTTAAAGTTAGTATGTATTTATTTAATTACGAAAACCTTTTCTTCTTCATTTTTATCTAAGTTGAGTTCTTACTGGTATAAGACAATAATTGAGGTACCTACGTCCTACATACCTACTTAAGGTTTAATATTTTTGTACAAAAACGTCCAAAATAGATTTTAATGTATTAATGTTTGATTCATTTGCTTCGATTTTATCAGTTTCTATAATGATAAAATAAATTTCAAATATGATTTCCAAATAACTTTTATTTACTTTAAGAAATTGACTTGTAAAATTTTGTGAACGTCTTGAGACTCTCAATAGGCGATGGTCGATTTCGTCAGCGATGTATTTACAAAGCAAATTGTTACTGAAAATTTCACTTCCACATGAAATCTCGCTACCGGTAATCTTACGCTTTATGTCATAGCATAAAGGTTGTTTATTGGTGTCGGTCGTTACAACCTTACGGTTGTCAACATCGAGCGGGCTAAATCCACGCTGATGTTCAGTTGTCTCTTTTTTTAGCGCGTTTTTTAACGTGACGAAGCGGGACGGAGCCCGTTATACTGTTTCGGGTTTAACCGTTAGCGTCCGGGAGTTTTTGTGATTGGTCGCAGCGGGCGGGGGCGGGGCGCCGTCGCAGCATCGCTTCGCCCCTTCAGATGTCTACCGGTCTCGAACAGTGCCGCTTTCGAACAGTTGAATGCGTATTGTAACTGTTTGGCGGCGAATTTTGTCGCGTTACGCGACGTTGCCAATTCGCGTCTACGGGGATCAAGAGGTAATTGAAATTTATTTTTCTACGAGGGGTATTTCAGTTTCTTGTAGTAGTTTATTTTTATATGATTTTCCTGTTTCACGTGCATTTCTTGCTCAAAAATTTTGGAGCAAGCGAAGCTCATTAATATCTCTTGAACTGCTATTATCTATGGAATAATTGTACAAAACAATACACTCATAAATAGTTACACTTGTAACATTATTTACATTTTATTCTAATGTTACAATTTACGAATGTAAATAAGTACATAAAACTATAAATAGTGGAGATACCAGTATGTAAATTGTTTTGATTTCGATGAATTTGATTACCTCCGACCGGCTGTGCTCGCTCCAGTTTTTTACTAGTAGCTGATTGTGACTCGTGACGTAGTTAGTTTTGTTTTGGAGCCATGTGTTATTATCATTTTTACGAATCTAGTTAGTTCATTTTTCAAGTATATATTTTTCTATCATTTTTTAGTTACTAATTATTGTCTGCAAACATTATTTAATATGGTATTGCTTATTTATCAAAGAACTTATTATTATACTTACTGCGAAAACCTTTTTCTTTATAATAAACCTTATCGTTGGGCCGAGGTCTGTACAAATATTTTTTTATTTTTTACTCATTTTAGAATGAAGCTGATCAATGATTTTGTTTGAAATATTCGTATAAATGTTTGTGTGTTTTGAACTTGGATTTATTTCAGTACCTACTGGAAACATACTTACTATTTTATTAGGGTTAATACAGTAGTGCCTAATGACTGTCAAATAATCTTAAAACCTGAATATGATTATCCTACATATTATAATCTTCTCTCTCTAAAAATGGCAGTCCATTTTAGAGAGAGAAGATCAAGAAAATATATTTCACCAAATTATGTGCGCCTTAATTTTGTGCTCTACATAGAGGTTGAATTTGGTTAACTGTTCCTAGAACTGCTAGAAATTATAGAAATTTCTATTTCTTAATGGTTTTCCTGTTGTTTTTTACTGTTACCTAGTTACTTTTTCTTCAAATTATAATGACGATACCCGAACACATTTAGTGACGATATTATGGTCTCACTGTAAGTACATCATACTATAAAACGTTCTATATAGTTTCACGTTATATTACCTTATTATTATCAATTCTATTATTATAAATATTTACACTTACAACATTATACTTACTTTTTTTATATGAAATAAGGGGGCAAACGAGCAAACGGGTCACCTGATGGAAAGCAACTTCCGTCGCCCATGGACACTCGCACTCCGGTAAACTCACTCACTCGGCGAAACACAGCGCAAGCGCTGTTTCACGCCGGTTTTCTGTGAGCCCGTGGTATTTCCCCGGTCGAGCCGGCCCATTCGTGCCGAAGCATGACTCTCCCACGTCTAACGTTACTTGTTGCACTATTAATTCATACTAATATTATAAATGCGAAAGTGTGTTTGTCTGTGTGTTACCTCTTCACGCCCAAACCGCTGAACCGATTTTGCTGAAATTTGGTAATAATAATAATATCTATATAATTGTGTAAATATAGGAAATGGGGATACTTTGGGTCCCGGGCAAAGACATAGGTTTCTTTTTATCCCGGAAAATGTGCGTTGCCCGCGTAATTATGAAATGTATTACAAGTACTCGTAAGTATATATTAGAATAATAATTCTAATATAATATACGAATACTTCTTTAAAAATATTGGAATATATTCGAAAATAACATTCCCCACGAGCGATAAACGAATTTTGACGCAACGGAGTAGCTAGTCATGGAGCTAAGGAGCAAACTGAACAACAGATCACTTGGTGGCAAGCGATGACCTTCGCCGAGAAGGACCGTCACCGAACCTTACGATATAGAGTAACGAATGGGCTTCAGGCCTTGTAAACACCTACTCTCTTTTTGAAGAATTACATATACTAGCTATAATGAGTGTAACATTACAATAATTAATTTTAGTCAATAAAATTAAAGTTCTTGGACTTTTAGACCTCTGTCTCTCTAACATAGATAACTATGTAATAATAATAGAGATAGAGAAATTTTTCTCACAATTGAAATAAAATCCGAGTAGATAAGCCTTGTTATGCGTGATAATGTATATAGGTGAGAAGACTGCCACAAATATTATACGACAAGATTAAGGCATACTTTATAAGATCGTTATATGTTCTAAACTATCTGACTGATAGCAAAGTTTTTTTTTTTTAAAGACGCTTCACACCACGTCAGTCTGGCCCCGTGCTAAGTACCTGGTAAGCCCTGTGCTAAGCAAAGTTAAATGTTACGTAGTCATAAAGTAAGAAACACAGTAGCACAAGACCGAGTTAAATTTTTATTTACATTTAGATTCAAGATGGAATAAAATGAAACACGTTGGCAACATAATATAACATAAGTATTTAAGCTCCGTAAAAGTAAATACGACGAAAACCTTCAGAGTAACATACAGCAAAGTTCAACAAAGAAGAACTCATTAAATAATTTAAACTTGTTCGCCGGCTCCGCTGCTAAATCGCTACGTTAAATTATCTTGTATGATGTTAGACGTACTCGTATCATAATTTTAAGTCGACCTATTTATGTGCGAACCGAAATTTATTTTATTTTATTTACATATTATTTTATTTATCTATGGATTGGATACAGTTTTGTATCAATAAATACATACATTCATGATTAATAACATTACAGTTAGATACAATAACTAGTTACATTTGGCCTCAACATGCATTAAACAATAGACAATATTTTAAACTAAAACTAAATTAAATTAAATTGTTAAAAATTAAAAATACAGTTAATTTAACAATACATATTTTCTAAATTATATTAAAATTTAACATGTACAAAAAACTAGGCAGTAATTTTTTTAGTACATGCTATTTTACTAGGCAATGTTTTTAACATTCTGAGGGCCTGTTTCACCACTTCCTGATAAGTGACGAGTAGGCTATCCACCAATTAACTTGACAGATCAAGTATGGAGAATCTGTTAAAAAAGTTGTGGATAGCCTATCCGGCACTTTATCAGGAAGTGGTGAAACAGGCCCTTAGCATCGGGGATCTACTTCTGTATACAAAATCGTTTTACTAGCTTCAAAACCTACAACATACTCTTCACCTACTTAGTCTTAACACTGCTGTACACGCGCCCCTTTTTTTGTTTTACACGAGTACTCGCGTGGCTTACCACGGTAGGCCTAAGGACACCTAAAAATGTTAATTGTTTTCATGATTATTATTTTTTAATTAAAAAAACAAATAAAATCAAAAATATAATTAACTAACTTGCTTTTAAAACGAAAAATTATTTAATAAATTATTAAATTACTGAAAAATCAACAAATATGTGAATTTCTACGAAAATGTGTCAAAAATCGTACTGATGAAATAAAACATGTGTATTATTTTCGTGAAACTAAAATACGTTTAATTTATTTAGTTTGTTTTATATTATTCGAGATTCAATTCTACTTACAAGTCAGAATAAAACTAAACTCCACTCGGGCTAACTTGTCGCTAGCGGTCGTTGACTCCCTGTCAAAAACTTGTCATTTTCCATATAAAACCACGATTGACAATATCTGACAATTCATTGTCAATCGCGTTTTATATAGAAAATGACAAGTCTATATACAAATTCAATTATTTTTACTAGAGATCGCCCAATGGTCGAAATTCGACCTTAGTTTCAACGACATTAGGACTACTATCTATATTTTGTAAAAGAAATATTGACTTTATCATATTTTTTTCAACTCTTGTCTCTGGGACTCAGCTGATATCAGACTGGCCGTGTAAGCATTGTCTATAGTAGCTAAGATTCAATAAAAAAAACTATAATCCATTTTCAATTTGTCACCTTGTTGTCAACAGACTTCAACCATAAATAAAAGAGTATAATTCGTATGTATAGGCTTGTCACTCAAAATCTGTCATTTTTCCTAGTGTGTGTGTTGTAGTGTGTGTAATGTTTTATTTGTTAAAAAAATGTATGATAAAAGCATAAAATTTCAAAATAATATTAGCTCGATGCACTCCTTCACCATGTAAACTATAACTGTGCAAAATTTCATTCACCTACGTTTCCCCGTTTTTCGTCAGAAGGGATACAAAGTTATTCGCTTGCGTATTAATATATAGATATTTTGATTATGTTTTTCTAAGAGTAAACGACCCTAAACTTCAGAAGTCACCGGATTAGCTCATTTTCATACAAGTGTGTCTCCTAGACTAGGTCTGGGATACAAGACTGGTCAATATTTGTCACTTGTATTCTCTTGATCAACTATTTAGTTGCAGCAGTCAAAGCTTAGATCACAATTTTCGATCACAAAACTTACATCAAAAGCCTGACGAGGAAATATGAAAACCGGCATTGATGGCGCTAAGTTTTCATTGTAAAAACTACAAAATATTTTATTTATTGAATAATGAAATAATTGACACTAGTTAAATATGTAACTTTTTATCAATTTTAATTTTTTTTTTGCAATGTGAGATTTCCTATGTTTCTGGTTAGTCCTAATAATATGGTTATCTATATAGGTTGCTAAATCTTGTTAAAAAATCAAATCTTAGTATTTGTAATCAAATTATCATAAATGTATTTTAATACGAATACATCATCATCATAATATTAATACGTGAACGAAAAACTTTGTAACCCTTTTTACGAAAAATGGGGAAACGTAGGTGAATAAAATTTTGCACAGTTATAGTTTATATGGTGAAGGAGTGCATCGATCTAATATTATTTTGAAATTTTACTTTTATCGTACATTTTTTTAACAAATAAAACCAAACACACACTGCAACACACACACTTGAAAGATGACAGATTTTTGAGTGACAAGCCCATACATACGAATTGTACACAAGTGTTGACATTGTGTTGACAACAAGTTGACAAATTGAAAATGGATTATAGTTTTTTTTATTGAATCTGAGATACTATTAGACACTGCTTAAACACGGCCATTAGTCCTACTGTCGTTGAAACTAAGGTCGAATTTCGACCATTGGGCGATCTCTAGTAAAATATAAAATCATAAACAATAAAAACGCTATAAATCAATAATTTAAAAAAAAACCGCGTTCGGTCGTAGGGTGGTTTACATCAAAATTTTTGGCACGACCGTGCCTAGGTGATGATAATAAACTACTTTCGAAATCATGTTAATTTTAGGGAATACCTACAAATTAAAGTGATTTTAAAAATTTAAATTTAGGATTCCTATTTCTAAAAGCATCTCAAAGTCAGCTGGCTATAAAATAAGAATTTTATGAAAAAATTACTTCCCCTTAATATATTGATAATAAAAATGTTAACATAAAAATTCTGTAATCCAGCGTTTTTTGTTGAATGTTAAAGCTTTTTTGTTAATTTCGCTAACGAGCCGGTGGTTGTTGGATCACTAAAATGCCTGTAAGTATATTTACATATCTGCTAATTGGCGCAAAATCAAAGATCAAAATTTCCCTTTTTCATACAAAAAGTTAATATTGACAATTAGAATGAGATTTTTTACAAGTTGCCCTTATTTGGACGTTTTTTAAACAATAATTCAGTAAATTATCACACTTTTGACGCAACTATATTTCGTCATGTAACACGCGGGACCGTAACTATTTTTCGATAATATTCTGGTTTAAAATAACCTTGTCTATTTTTTGTAATGCAGGATTCAAATTGAAAATGCCCTTAATATAATTCAGAAAAAAAGAGTTAGTGAGGAAAATTGTGGTATATTTTATTAAATCCGTTCAGCACTGAAAACACAATGTTTTTATCATGAAGATACCAATAATATTTTCAATTTTCTTCTCTATAACGTCTTACTAATCGTCAATCAGGGTACAAGTCATAACGCGATTTTAAATAAAATTTACCCATCCCAAGTTTAGGGTCAGCATCAGTGCGCTGCGGCGTCGCATCGCAAAAACAAACTTTGAAAAGCAATGTAGTTTTCTGCCTTGCGACGCCGCAATGCGTTGTTGTGGTTTGGCCCTAATCTTGGGATGGGTATTTTTTTCTAAATTCGCCGACTCTATAAGCACAACACGACGCTGCCACTTCTCCTTTACCCTATATCAAAATCATTTACTGTCGATACGCGCGATACATACCTACAGAGGCACCCTTTGAGCCGTTTTCTTGGTAACGCAGCTCGTATTTCGAGGGAGGCGAGGGTTCCGCCCCTGGGGGAAATTGTCTAGTAAGCGCGTTGCAATAGCGAAATGTTCGAGCACATTCTCTATCGTTAAATGTAAAGCTAGGGATCTACTGTATTTAAGATCGTTTTGAATTTAAATTTATATGAGAAACAATTTATGTTATAAGTATCAGTATTCAGTAATATAAAGAGGAAAAGTTTGTTGTAGCAAATAGGCTCTGAAATGACTGAAGCGATTTTGATAAAATTTGGTATAGACTAGACCACGGGGAAGGACATAGGATTTATGGCGATAAAATGTATGATTACGTACCTACGCGGGCGTAGCTGCAACTTATAGGTAACATTTTGTTATAATGTCATCAAGATATTATCGATGTAGATTATCTCATTAAATCTGACATTCACATTAACTATGTCAGATAACAATAGCCTTTACACCACCCAAAGCCAATTCTCATACATTTAGGATTTGTAAAATTGTAAATTCACTGATTACTGATGAAATTATCGAATGCCACGACTAAGCATCCTGGACCAGTTAAGAATATTACTCCCTGAATATTCAAAAAGCTTTCAAAGTCCATCAAATCAGTTCCGGTAAGCGCGGTTGTTTTCAATTAAAAAGCCTTATCTAATCTGTAACAAAATGGTCTCTAAACTTTTATCAGCGTTTATTGTCCGCGGTCTGTACTTTTATAACTGTTGTTATGTTTTAATAAAGCCGTTTCAATAGAATCGTTAAAAAACCCCACCGTAAAACATTTACTGCGCCGATTGTGGACGTATTGACGGGTTTCCAATAGTTTTTTATGCGTTCCAATTTATAATTGGTGTGTTGTAATTTTATGGAATTCCAACATTCTTTTTACCGAGTTTATGTGACGATAAATTGCCTCGGAGAAGCGTAACGTGGAGTGAAATGTCAATATCTTTTTACAGTCCGATGGAGGCGGTAGAGCCTTCCTAAAATTTTGTCAGTTTATGATATTGAAGTGCAATTTACACAAAAATGTGTACACTAGAGTCTGCTAGAGTCGAATATTTTCATAGATGGTAGAAATTGGAGGCGTTAGGAAAAGTTAATAATAATATTATGGTTTACCCAGTCTCATTAATATAGATGTACTCTACTACTATAAGTGTCGGCGGTGGCAGACACGATATCAGCTAAAACTATTTTACCGAAAACAATCGGCTAATACAAGATTTAGCCAAGTGTTAATAGTTACACCTACTTTAATCGGCTAAAACTAAACGTGAACTTTACACTAGCTAAAATATTATGCCTCGACGAAAAAATCCAAGAAAATTATATATATATATATATAAAATATATATATAAATATATTTTATATATAAATATATAAAATATATATATATATATATATATATATATATATATATATATATATATATATATATATATATATATATATATATATATATATATATATATATATATATATATATATATATATACCTATACTTATACGCGTAATAATATTCGAACCAAAATCACATTTTATTGCTTTTTAATCTAAGGGCACGCTCAGGCATCTGTTTATCTTTACAACCTGGATGTTGCTCTTAACAATGGCAAAAAGCAAACATTTTTATGGCATAGTTACAAACACATCCGTTACCTCAACGATATTTCCGGTTAGCTGATATCTTGATTTATGTTTTATTTATATATGTTTATCATTCATTTATTAACCTACATATTTAATGTAAGCAATTAGTCACTATCTCTAACATGTTATCGTTATAATTTTTTTTCGTGAATTAGACGAATTTACCCTAAAATTTGGTAATTTATTCGGTGCGCTCAGTGGACTAAAATATTTGGGCAGACTCGTATTCGAAATTCGAAACTTGTACATCAGATTATGGATGTCAATTAAATGTCAAATCATATTTTCTGCCCTACGATAATATTCTGAAAAAATGTGCATTCGAAACGAAAATATATTTCATTCTTAGCGCATTCGATAACTTCGAATGAAAATCAACTCCAGTCTCTGTGCATTCGCTCCCTACGAATTAAAAAATATTCCATTATCTGTGCATTCGTTAACTTCGGACAAAAATCTATAACCTTCTCTGTGTTTTCGTTATCCCGGAGTAAAAATCTGTTCCATTCTCTTCGCCCACGTTAACTTTGAACGAAAATCGATACTGTGTCTGAGTAGTGAGTACTTACATTATTTTACCCTGGTGGTAAAAAATCGTAAAAAAATACAAGTAGGTTTAATATTGTATACAAAACAATCCGAATAAAAAACAATCATTGAAACTAGATTCAGAATCCTCCGAAGATATAAAACAAATAAATATAGAATACATAATGTACCAACCAACACACAGACCGCTGTTGTTTTCGCTTACAATTTATAGAAGAATGAACCTAAAGTCGTCGGCATAAGGATCGCGTGTTTGGAGCGATGCCCCAACTGTCGAGGCAGTATAAAAACAAAACCTTCGCTATTGTCTTTCTCAATAAAAGAGAACACAAGCTGCCTATAGAACTCCATTGTATACTGATTTGTGGTCTCGAGAGTATAAATGATAATAATTATTGTCTACTTCAGAAGGCTTTATATAATCCTTTCTCATGTTTAGGGTTCCGTAGTAAACAAGGAACCCTTATAGTTTCGGTCTGTCCGTCCGTCTGTACGTCTGTCTGTCCATCCGTCTGTCCGTGGTTTTGCTCAGAGACTATATAGGACGTCCTACAAAGCTGTAAATCGGCATAAATGCGCATATTAATGATGCCAACAAAATGGCACATAAGAAAAAAATATTATTTTAGGGGATATCCCCATAGGGGAGGTCCCTACACATGTAGCGGGAATGGTTTTTTTTTCGCGTCCACGCCATTGTGCGGGATATCGTTGGATAGGTTTTTAAAAACATTACGAGTATTCTCAGATCATTTTTCGATTTAGGGATCCATTTGTGAAATATGAAGTTTTAAAGTGGAAAAAATCGTTAGAGTCCGGTGTCCCCCGCTTCTACCAGCTAAAAGGGTGCTTCGGGAAATTTGAAAAAATTCATGGGAGTAGGAAATATGCTGAATTTAAAAGGAAAATTAACAAGGCTAAGAAGACTTCATAAATTGAGTAATAGTCGATCAACTAAAAAAAATGTATTCGGCTAAGTATAAATTAACTTTTCGTTCAAATTCCTTTGAACGTAACTAAGATGATGTTGTTAGTAGTGTAAAGCACGTTATGAATGTATATTCATTGAATAAACAAAAATTATCAAAAACTAGCGGTACTAGGGAACCCTATTTTTTAAACATCGAATACACAGTATGTTCGATGACAAAAGTAGCTTTTTCTATGGATTTTAACCCATAATATTTCTATAATAACATAATAATTTCTTTTCATTCCGAAAAATTTCACTATAGGATACTGTTCTAGCTCTCGCTTTATGTAAATATTCGAAATTTGATTTAACGATGTGTTTGTATTACTTAAATATTATAATTAGTAACAATAGTTATTCATAAAGCATTTCACATCGATTAATTAAACTTATTTTAATAGGATTGATTAAAAATTCAAAACTAGTTATGTTACTGATATGAACAATTTCATTGATAATAATATGATATTTACCCTGAGGTACACCTCAGGGCAAATATTATCTATTATGTGTACATAGTAATATTATAGTGTAAACTGCACTAAACGTATTTTGGAATTTCGTAAATATTTTTTTAATAAAGCTTTTGAAATAAATAAAAAGATTGTAGATGGTCTACGCCGTAGCTTCGTAGCAAGTAAATTCAATTAATATTTGGTAGAGCAGTAATAGTTATTCTTTGAAATATAGACCGTATTTTATAAAATAATCCATACTTACTGTTTCACCACTTCCTGATAAGTGACGAATAGGCTATCCACCAATTAACTTGACAGATCAATTAGTATGGAGAATCTGTCAAAAAAGTTGTGAATAGTCTATTCGGCATTTTATAAATGTGATAGTGTGTCTATCTGTCTGCATGTCTGTCTGTCTGTTACCTCTTCACTCGGAAACCCTGAACCGATTAAACTAGTTTTATATTATTCTTCACATGCTGCAATTAATTATGTTTATAGTAGTTTACTTTTTGGTTACGATTTACAACTGAAACAATAAATGTGTTTCTTTACAACATAATTTATTTTTTCCGTGAATATATTTTTGGCAATTTTAATAACATTTTTTTATTTTTTCATTCAAACAGGTGTATTGTAAAAAAATATTGCCATGTTGATTTCCATATACATGTAAAATTATCTTGTTTTGGTCAAGCAAATACACATATTTATGATAAGAAACTTTTTGGTCAGTTGGATGATTTTACGAATGATTTTAATTTAAAAATACTTAATTAATGGTAATTTATTCACGTTTATAAATAAAAGTCTTAAGACGTTAGTTTACTAATATTCTTGTTAGAACTTAATTCATGAAATCTGCTTACAATGTATTGGAGGTTTTTTTTCAACTAAAATAAAAGCCAAATATCAGAAATCAACTTCTCTGATAGTTAGAACAACATCTATATTTGTTAATTATTATCTATAATATTATAAAGCTGAAGAGTTTGTTTGTTTGTTTGAACGCGCTAATCTCAGGAACTACTGCACTGGTCCGATTTGAAAAATTCTTTCAGTGCTAGAAAGCTTAATTATCGAGGAAGGCTAAAGGCTATAATAAATTATCACGCTAAGATTAAAAGGCGCTAAAGAAACAGAGGAAAATGTGGAAAAAACCGGGAAAATTATCTGAAAGGTCTTATATCTCACGAACTCCCGGAGCAATTTTTGTGTTATTTGGCACAGATAAAAAGGAGACCACGTGAAGTATTATAGGCTATTTTTGTGGACTAATTTGTGTGTGAAATTCCTAATTTACGCAGGCAAAACCACGTGGAACGTCTAGTAATATTATAATTTAATATTCGATAGAAATTATAATTTGTAGAGAATTAAGTAAAACTGTAGACTGTAGAGCACTCAAAAACGTAGATTTGGTAATATTATAATCTATTTAATATAATATCTATCTGAATTATTAGGTACTCATAATTTTACTCCTGTCATATACAAATCTAGAAAACAAACAAAGCGACGTCGTATTTTCAAAACTAACTCCAACCGTCTCCCACAGGTTACCGCCAGGAATCCAGCTCTGATTCTATCGAACAAAAAAGCCATGTCTGCCCCGAATAGTAATGACGAGACGAAGCAGGGTGAAATGAACCTTGTCATTTGAGACACAGAGTCCATTCCGGAGCGCAGGACGGAGGACAGTATGCTGAAGGAGCGAGACAGCTCCGAGGGGTCTCCTGGCACCCCAGACGAGTGCGCGGGGTGCGGGGGGAGGATACAGGACAGGTGAGACGAATTATACAGGGTGACTATGGATTTGTTTTAATCCCTAACAAGTGGCTCGTTCTAAATTCGAATTTCAATTTTCGTTCTAAATTAAAATCTCGTTTAAAGTTGTATAGAGTTTTGTAGCCTGTAAAGCCCGGTAAAAACAAAAATATTTTGGCGTTGTTAATGCTTTTTGGATGATTTTCTGTAATTTTTACCTATCCTTACCTTACCTTACCTTTGGCACTGGCAACGGTCTTATTCTTGATGTCTCCATGATGAGATCAATAACCATGATTGCCACAATGCTTGCGAAGCTTATTTAATCAGGGCGAGCAAAGCGAGCTAGGGCGGTACACTTTAGGGAAAAACTATTACGCCTATTGATTTAATGTGCCCTAACATAGCAATTTTTATTTATATGTTATTTATATATATAAAACTAAAAGGTGATTGACTGGCATGGTGATCTATCAACGCACAGCCCAACCACTGGACCGATCGGGCTGAAATTTGGCATGTAGGTAGATGTTATTTTTGATCAATTCTACCTCCAAGGGGGATTAAAATAGGGGATTAAAGTTTGTATATACTTCTTAACGCGAGCGAAGCCGCGGGCAAAAGCTCGTACATATATATTATAAAAAATATATTTAATGAAAAACTGCCTTAAAGGTTATTATCACGCGGAAAAGCGACGCGACTCCCCAAAAGCTCGGCTTTTAGCTAATAAGTACGTATTATTCACAATAATTGCTGTCGATCATAGACAAATGTACACTAAACGTTCATAATCGCTTGATGGACTTCAAAGTCAATCATGGGCACATGTGGAGGCTACATTGAGGGCAATTAATTTTAGCTCAGCAACACTTACCCACTGTGGATGGGCATTAACAATCACCACTAGTCGCTCTAAATGCCCATATTTTGCCAAATACACCTATGAATGATGTATAATAATTGTACAACTATACGATGTTTTTTCGTAATTAAAAAATCTGTGCTCAACCTTTGAAATTTGCATTATTTGGGCTTGGGCTTATGTTACGTCAATGTAAGTCGAGAGCGGCTGGTCTGGGATTGACATAACGCGACAAAATTATGAATATGGGTCCGCCATATAGGCCTCTTGGATATCTCTAGTGGCGCGGCGAGTGGCAGATTCAGGCAACACGTGGGTGTCAGAGTGCGATCAGCTGTGAAATACGGTTTACTAGTTAAAAATGAAAACACGTTGAAAACGTTAAAAAATGCTCTGAATAAGGAAAATATGGGCGGTACGAGGTACTGTTGTGTGTAGGGTGCAAAAATTCCCAATCTTGGATTCGTGAATTAACGTTTTATTCGTTTCTGAGACGGAATTGGGAAACGCATCGAAATTAATATTTCGCATGAATATTTATAAAATATTACGTGCTAGTTATTTTTAATATCATTGTTTTATGTATAATAATATATTGTAATTGAAAAAACTATATAAATAAAATTATTGTCGGTTCAATATTTATTACTAATTCCTTCAATATTCACTTTCGCATTTATAATATTATCGTACTAATATACTAATTACTGATATTACTAATTTACTAATAATATTATAAGTGCGAAAGTGTGTCTGTCTGTTACCTCTTAACGCTTAAACTGCTGAATAGATTTTGATATTCATAAGAGTCCCTAAAAAGGACATAGTCCGTGGCGTAACTATAAGATCCGGGACCCGTGGCAAATTGATGGGGCTCTATCAGTAAAAATCGTCACGTTTATAATAAACAATATTATGTACTTAAATGTTTTGCCCATATGGGTCGGGGGCCCGTGGCATTTTGCCAGCCCTATATTTACGCCACTGGACATAGGATACTTTTTGTCTCGGGAAAATGTACGGTTCCCCCCCCCCCCCCCTGCGCCATCGGCTGGCGACGCCCTTGCATATATTAATCATAAAAATCAAAGAAAAATGTCTTTGATAATAAAATACATCTGCATTTTCCATTTTTATTTTGCATGTATGGTTGAAAAGTTGCTGAAAATATATTTGTTTAGATTATTCAATACATAGCTCCACTTTCACGTCGTACAGTCGATTACCTACTCTGGTATGTGGTATTAGTTTTACACGGATGATTCGTTCTCCATCATCATGGATTTCGAAGACTTCATGAACATGATTGCTTTGGAATTAGTTTGTGCTCTATAATTTTTAATTAGGTAAACAACCTGCTTTTAGTAATAAGTAATAACTAAGAAGATGATCTTACAAATAAATAAATACAAAGTAAAAATCATATTCAATGAATTTGAAAGAATATTTCATGATCGTGTATATTTAAGTAAATACAGCTTTCGATAAGTACTGATTTTCCGCGGAAAAAGTCTGCGGAAATATTATGAAGTCCACAATCAATAATAATTTGGCTCATTACTTTTTATTGTGCTAAAAATATAAACAATTACCAAAAAAGTGCAGTGACTTGTATGAGAATCATATGAGAAAAGCGCCCGTGAGTTTCCGCCGTCAACCGACCCGCGGCGTTGCCGTAGCTTAGCAACGATATCCAAGAGGCCTAAAATGAACTTTTTAGATGCTACAACTTTTGAAAGGCCCATACCTCAACGGGATGCCATGGCAACGTGGCCAGCGACGTTACCATGGCTACGTTTGCCGTCCATAGAGTATGCAAACTACGTAACTTGGCGACTCTTATACGTCTCCGCCGCAAAGCGGTGTTTTTTCTTAAATTCTATGAACATTTAAGAAAATACCCTGAAAAATGTTTTTCATATATGAGGATATCACTAAAAATTTATTGAGTGTATGAAAAGACGTGCAAACAATTACTGGCAACGTCGAGAGTCGCCGCATGCGAAGCGGTCGACTCTGGCTACTTGGCAACGTCGCCAGGCGGTCGCCATGTGAGTTACCCGTCATAAATCCAATAGAATTAGTTGGCGACGTCGCTATAGCGTCCCGGTGCGGCATGGCTCTAAGGGCTATAACTCACCGGGAAGCCAACGCGACGTAGCCAGTTGGCAGTGATGTGGGCAACGTCCAAGCAACGTTTGGCGTTTCTACGTCGCTTGTCGCCGCAAAGCACTGTTTTTCTTAAAGTTAAGTTAAAAAAAATAGTGATTTACAGCGACGTAGAGGTGACATGGTAATGTCATTGGCTACATCGCGATGGCGTCCCGGTGAGTTATAGCTCTAAGGCTGTTTATACACACGCCTCGGCGGTGCCGGTCCATTATATACTCATCCTTGTGTTTTTATATGACCTTACACACGCCGCCGCTGCGACACCGTGTGTAAACACGCTAATTGTGGAGTGTCTGCTGTCAACTGTAAGAAAAACAGCGCTTTGCGGCGACCTAGAGACGCCAGACGTTGCTTCGACGTTGCCATGGTAACATCACCGGCTACGTCGCGTTGGCTTCCCGGTGAGTTATAACCCTAAGTGCTAATAATAATGATGTTGATGATGACCAGGTACTATCTGCTCGCGGTGGACCGGCAATGGCACGGCTCCTGCCTCCGCTGCTGCGAGTGCCGGCTACCCCTGGACAGCGAGCTGACATGCTTCTCCCGTGACGGCAACATTTACTGTAAGGAGGACTACTACAGGTAATGTGTGAAGTTGAGGAACGCTTGAGGTATTAACAGGCTTTTATTAGCTTGGGCTGTACGTATGTACCGGGATCTTTGAGCACAATTTTACCTGTCTCCTAGTCTAATTCATTCGAAACTTTGCATTGGCCCTTAATACGTAGGTAAGGGCCAATGACAATGCAATACTTAACAATTATGCTTATGCAATAAATGTTAAAATAAAAAAAAGTGTTTTTTTAGTTCTTTTAAACTATTATTTATTTGTATTGACTTGGCTGGAAGAAAATTGCTTTCGAAGGGCGCAGGATAAATTCCGAGCAGTTTCGGGCGATTTCGGACGATGCACGATGGTGTCATAAATAGATAAATACTAGTATCAGTTTTAGACAACAACTTTTGAAGAATTGTTTTGCAACTCCATGATATTGATTCATATATTGCTCAACAAAGGGGTTTGGGTAATATTGGCGTCATTTTCAAATCTCGCGGCCACTCACCAAACCGGCATTTTATGAAAGAACATATCAAGGGGAGTAAACTTTATTATGGAGGACATATTATAGCTAAACTATATCGGAGCCGAGATATAGGCATTTTAAGTTCGTATTTTCAACTAAAAGTAAATTCAATCATAACATGAATACTCAGTAAAATACAAAAAAACTGCATTATTTATTAGCTTAAAGCCTTTCTCGATAAATGGGCTATCCAAAAAAAAAGAATTTTTCAAATCGAACAAGCAGTTCCTGAGATTAGCACTTTCAAACACACAAACAATTCAGCTTCATAATATTAGTATACAAGGTATAACAAAACTAAGTGATAATACTTTAGTGTATGTACTGTGTATGAGTCCCGTGTATTAAGTTTACTGAGTTACTGAGTTAAAAGAGAACTTTTTTTTTCGTTTTTGTATGGGGAAACTCTTTACGCCAGGGCGCTTGCCCATGCAAATCACAAAAAAGTTTCTAAGCAGACAGAAGCATAAAGGTCGTAGTTGACGGCGAATGCTCGGAAACTCAGTCTGTTGATGCTGGTGTCCCTCAGGGCTGTGTGCTATCGCCTACCTTATTCATAATGCATATCAATGACATGTTACAGACCAACGGCATTCATTGCTATGCGGATGATAGTACAGGTGATGCTGTATATACCGGCTTCCCCAATATTTCTCGGCTAAATGTCATTGAGAGTCGAAACGAACATGTGTCTAAAATTGAGAATTCATTGGAGAAAGTCTCTGAATAAGGTAGACGTAACTTAGTCCAATTCAACCCCGCCAAGATACAAGTCTGCGCGTTCACCGCTAAAAAGTCACCAATGGTCGTACATCCTCGTTTTGAGGGCACATCTTTAACCATCTCCCCTAGCATTTAAAGACTTGGCGTTAGCATATCGAGCAAAGTCCAGTTCCAATATCATTTAGAGGGTAAGGCCAAATTAGCCTCGAAGAAGCTTGGTGTTCTCAACAGAGCGAGACAGTACTTCAGTCCGGACCAACGCCTACACCTCTACAAGGCGCAGGATCATCATCCTACTCCTCCGATTTTCTTCTAATTAATTTCGTTGCGGGTCTCAAGACAGTTTTAGCATGTCCCTCGGGCTCCCTGAGATCATATCAAAGGGTTTTCGTGGTTGGATACCGCTGTCGATCCCGGGGGAGATACAGTGGTGGGAATGTATGGTGGGCCAAAGCCCGTTTAAAAAAAAGAAGCAGGTTCGGCCACATATGGAATTTTGTTCTCATCTCTGGACAGGAGCGCCAAAATACCAACTGCTCCCTCTAGATCGTATCCAACGAAGGACCGCTCGAATCGTTGACTGCCATAGTGCTTCAAACAGCTTGGACCCCTTGGAATTACGCCGAGATGTAGCTTCACTCTGCATCCATATCGGTTGTAATCGTAGCTCAGCTCCGATATTACTTAGAATAATTTTTATTACTAATATATGTTTCTCTAATGTAGTGCTACAAAATAGTAATGGTTTTATCCCTGGCTGCTGGAAAAAAAAATGACGCCACAGGCCCATTTAAAGTTACCCAATGCCCTTTGTTCAGATTGCAATTGGTATAATCAAGATTAAATTTAAAAAAAAAACTAGCATTCCAAATTGGATAGTTTGAAAACAGGACAAAATCTACATTTTAATTATTATGATATTATGTCCACTAAACCATACAAAATTGAAAATAATATGCACTAATTCAATTGGGAAATCATTTTAAAAATATGAATAGTGTTGTGTCAGGTTAAATAATTAATTATATATTATTATTATTTATCGATAAAAATTAAAAACAAACATTTATAAAATGTTATGAAAATATGTCGTATAACGACGCGACGTCGTTATACGACGTCGTGTCGTGGGAATTTACGACACGACATCGTGTCCCGGCGCGGCCCTTATAGTTAATAACATTTCAGTCATTGAATTAAGAGACCTAAGTATTATTAATTCAAAATATTATTATGTTATCCTACACATTTAATAAAGTTAATAAATAGTTAAAAAGAGTTCAATTTCAAAGGAGCTTCACTCAATAATACCTATCTTGGTCAATGGGGTAAACTTTTGAAGCAATGATATTATGGTATTAGAAAATTGTCACATGACTCATGAGTAAGTATATTTTTGAACGTTTAAAAATTTTGTTTTTATACCCATTTAGGCAGCTAGTACAATTTACTTTAGTAATAATTGTTTATGGTAGTAATTTATACTTTTACTGTGGTACGTAGGAATTTTACTTAATCCATATCAATGAGGTAAGGGCACCAAAAATTGCGAACATTTTCGTTACTTACTTGACAGAATGCTGACCATTCACAATAATATATTTTATTATATTAATTATTTCGTAAGCTTGCATTATTTTTCAGAGATTTATTTCGGCTGTGGTAATTTTTTGCTGTGGCGATTTGCTTGCGAATGTATAGAATTTTTTCTGGGAAATTAATTTGTTGAATAATTGGATAATTTCTTGGCAGTAAAATCATAAAATTTTTCAAAATTAAAAAAAAAAAATCAAGAAGCTAAGCGCTTAAATTGGTGTGTAAACGAAATAAAAATTTTGTATTCTACTTTATTTGTAGAAGAATTTGCTCCGAATTTTTTCTAAATGTCATCCGCACTAACTTCTACCAAGTGTTTACAAATCACGTAGATAGCACGTACGAGTAAACCCTCGAAAGATACAAAACGTACTTATTTCCAGCCCTTATTTCCAGTAAAATCTTGTAGTAAAAATATTATGATAACATAATTAAATGACCATAACTTTAGATATGAGGTACATAAAAATAACATTAAGCTCATTAAGAAAATGTCATAACACTCATAACTTTAGCTCCTTATTTCAATGCAGAAGTAGCCACTGAAACATCGATGTCGATAAATATTTTAGATCAGACTCGGTTAAATTAAATTATCGATAAAATAAGCTTTTAAGTACCACCAAATCCGTGTAGATAAATTACGTTAATAGGTTTACGATGTTTTTATGCTAATGCAAAGAAAAATTGATGTAAGACAAAATTAACATTCGTTGTTACGATTACCAACATTTCTGGTTGGTAAAAAATGCATTTTACGGTAACATTTGTTTCTAATTCTTGTGAGTAAAAAAAGCACAATATTTGGCGGACATAACGAGTGTTGTCACTTGTCAAGTGGAGCAATTAAGGTGGCGTTTTAACGTCACTCACTATCGAGCACACTCGCGCGTTCACACACCTGTCCTACGCACTAAATACATTATGCATCTGCCTTATGTTTGCTTGTTCGATGTCGGAGCAAATTCGACACATACAATCTTTACGATACTATCTTTATTTCAAGCATCCAATAAAGGTAGTATTTTCTAATAATTACAATAAATACAAACAATCATAATCATATTAATATGTTTATCTTTGTCGCTACTTCCAAATATTTTTATTTTTCGCAATTATATATTTTATTGGACGAAAATTCCCCCTAAATCGTATTATCAATAATAATTTTATAAACAATAATTAATGTCAAACATCGTAACTGAGTACCTTATCACTTATGACGTTTAGGGGTCAAGTCTCACCCCTGCGGCTTAACGCTCAACATATGGTGTAATTGTATAAACCTGCGAGCGGTGAAGGGGTGCTAGCCACGTCAATGTGTCAGAGTTATCAATTCAATTAGTCGACTATCGACAATTCGACGGCACATCATTATTCCACGAGTTCTGCACTTCAATATGTGAACTTCCCTTATCGAAGTAATCTTTATGAAATCCTTAATTTTAATAATTAGTATAATTGTAATTTTATAGATATTTTAATAACTCACTAAAGCAATAAAGTGTACAGTAAAAATGTAAAAATAGAAATATTCGGACTTGAATCAAATTTATGCTTTCATAAAATTTTATTTTATTTACGTAAGTTAATAAGATTTAATGATTTAATGTCCGTCAATTAAAATATTCTTATGGCATACTTGAAGAAGCATTGCCAAACTTATTTACATTGGGTTTAGGCAGTTGGAGAATGTTTTTTGGCATTTGGGCAATATTAAACGAACTTCCACAAGAGTCATATCTATTGAAAAAAATCTTTTTGCCCATTAAAATATGCTAGAAAAACCAGCATATTTTTTGCTAAGTAAATACTTTTATCTGTTCCAACCATTTCTGTTATGCTAGAAAAAGAGCAAGACACAACTAATAATGCTTTCAAGAAAGACAGAGATGGAGATATAGTGGATAACAATTATTAGGCAATTCATTAATTTGTTTACCTCCCGCGGTAATGAAACGATGCTCTTCCAAATAAAGGGTTGAGTTTCTAAAGTGATAGCAATCGCAATGTTGTTGAAAATGTTTTTTTTTTTTACAGATAATTACGATAACGTTACTGCTAAGATTTTAATATAACGTTACGATTACATAGCTGCTATAGGAGTTCATGCTCACCTCTCTCATTTACGTAGTTAAATCAAACGTTAAACGTTACTAGTATGTAACGAAGATAACTTTTACGAATTACGGGTTAAATTCAGATCGAAACAAGAGAAGGTAAAGCTATGCATTATAACAACACAAAATTTAAATATCTCTCAATTCGATGTGAACAGAGGCTTACTACTTGAAATATTATAATTAAATTCACTAATTCTGATTTGTGACTGACTATATTATTATGTGTTTTGTATGTGCTGAAGCGTTTTTTTATCGAACCTTACATAGGGTCCTAATTCTCACACATCATAATTCATATCTTAATTCTCTGAAATTGTCTAAAATTTCTCTAAAGATCTGAGAACTGACATCGATTACGACAATCGTACACTGAGTGCGTATGTTTTGGTTATTTCTCACCATGCAGGCGTTAAATCTAATTGGCACTCCCAGTTGCCAATTTAACGCCGTACTAATTTTTGTTTACGGTCACACAGTGAAACATGATAAAACTGGCATTCTGAAGGACCATCTACAAACCATATATTTTTTCAACACTTTTCCCCTTATGCCATATGCCATTTCAATACCGTACCTTTAAAGTTATTGTCACACTTGGTATGCCTCCATCTCATCCTCCTTAAGATATAAAATGAGGATGGACGCGGATGCCGGTGCGCTGTCAACCAGGATTGTTCCAGATTGTTCTGCGTGAAGCGCTGCGCGAGGTGCGGGAATGGTATCACGGCGAACGAGCTGGTAATGAGAGCGCGTGACATGGTGTACCATCTTACGTGCTTCACGTGCATCGCCTGCGGGACGCTGCTGTCCAAGGGCGACGTGTTCGGAATGAGGGACGGCATGGTGTACTGCAGGCCGCATTACGATAACGCGTGCTTAGATGAATACTGCGAGGATGATGTTTACAGGTCCGTACTTCTACTAATGATGAGCAAAACGAGATCAAGACAGAGTCAGAGACAGAGTCTTGCTTTTGGTTTTTCTAGTAAAGTCTTGGTATTGGTCACATCTGTCTCGCTCATGATTTTTCTAGTTTTAGTATCCTAAAACTAGAAAAACCAAGAGCGAGACAGACAGACAGCGAGACAGAGACCAAGGCTATCGCCTTGGTTTCGGTCTTGCTTTTTTTTGGTCAGAAGCAAGACCTAGACTAAGCTGCAAAATCAATTTTGCTCATCACTAACTCCTATATTGTTCTGATTGATTCCGTTGTGGGTCTAGGAGTAGCGTGTTACTAGGTCAGAGAACATATTTTAGGGTTTTTGGTTACAAAAATGTTGGATAGCCAATATCTTGAGCTCCCGTTAATACAACCCTCATCTGATTACAATCTGCCCTAGATTGTAGATAAGACAGTATAAAGTGGTTTCGGTGTTCATTACATAATTTGAAAATTATATTCATTAAAAGATAATAATCGTATGCATTTCTTGGATTTTGATATTACTGTCTATCTTAAATTTCAAAACGGAATTTACAGTTAAATTCTTTATTTTAGGTGCCAAGATTTACACAGCGAAGGAGACTCTCCGAATCAATACTACACTGGAAGCTCAAGCAAAGGACGGCCGAGGAAAAGGAAGGTGCCACAAGGGTCTCCTGATGACATGCAGGTCCAGACTATGAGGATGGCCAGCACAGCCTTAGGTGAGTTCAGATCCTTAGCTGGTCCTTTGACACCGTGCTTACGAGCATAGATGTGGAATCCGTTACACCAGATTGCTGAAAGATTCTGGGTAGTCTGACAGATTTTGAAAAGTATTGTATATTTTGAGAAGTGTTTATATTATGAGAAGTCTGGCAGATTTTTTAAGTTTGCCAGATTTTGGGCGGTCTGGCCAATCAAGTTGCATGAGAGGCAGATTCCATACCTATGGTCGTCGTAGTGTTGAGTGAAAATAGCCAACAGCGTCCAAGCTATGCCGCACTGCGAAGGTTTTTTCATAAAGCGATTTTTTATATTTCCCAATGTAATTAAAAACTGTCAACCCTCTTAATTATTTTCCTCGTCCAACTCGAAAGGCGCTTATAAAAATTCCCATTTACATTATCGCTTTGACTCACAAAGAAATGGCTCCAGTTTTTCCCTTTAGAGATTTTCTTGAAGATTTTGTAGGTCCACAAGTACTTATAAATAATGCTAAGGTATTTAGAATGATCCTTTGAGGTCGCTGTGTATTTTTTCATGTCTAATTTGTTTATTTTGTGAATAATTAAGTCATATAGGTTTATAATATTATTAATTAGGCAGGCAATTAATAATTATTTCTTTTGATACTGATTATACATTTTACTGACAATTTATTTGTTAGACGTATACTGAATCCCACCAAAAACATTTTCATGTAAAAATGTTGCCAAGATGAGAACATAATAATATTATAGTTCGTCGTGTCAAAAAGTAGTGAGATCTCATGTAGAGCCAAGTTTCTAACCTTACATACTCAGCCCTAAATCTAAAAACCTTAATTTTACACTAAAGCGCGGCAAAACATTTGATAATAATATTATAATGTGTCAGCTGCACGACGAGAATCTAAAAACTCTACACATTAGTTAAAATCGGTGGCCTGGCCATTTATCATTAGTTACGGTATATTATTAAGTTCAAAGCCCTGACGAATAACAAAATGGCCAAGTCACCGATTTTAACTAATGTGTAGAGTTTTTAGATTCTCGTCAACCGGCTGACACATTATAATATTATTATCAAATATTTTGCCGCGCTTTAGTGTAAAATTAAGGTTTTTAGATTTAGGGCTGAGTATGTAAGGTTAGAAACTTGGCTCTACATGAGATCTCACTACTTTTTGACACGACGAACTATAATATTATTATGTTCTCATCTTGGCAACATTTTTACATGAAAATGTTTTTTGGTGGGATTTCATTTCTTTTTGTAAGCTGGTTTACGTTGTTTTTTCTTTTAGTTCATTCTTTAGGGTTCCGTACCCATAGGGTAAAAACGGAAGCCTATTACTGAGACTTCGATGTCTGTCCGTCTGTCTGTCTCCAGGCTGTATCTCAAGAACCACTATAGCTAGACTTCTGAAATTTTCACAGACTGTGTATTTCTGGTGCCGCTATAACAACAAATACTAAAAATATAGTAAAATATATAAGGGGGCTCCCATACAACAAACGTGATTTTTTGGCCTTTTTTGCTCTATATCAATAATGGCAACAGGTAGGTACTTGACTTTTTCTCAAAGTCCTTAGTTATATGTCTACTTTAATATTTAATAATAATATTAAAATAAAGTAAAAAATTAAGCTCCCATACAAAAAACACAAAATTTTGCCTAATTTTGCTTTATAATGGTACGGATATAGGTTAAGTTGGTTTTGATATTTTTTTTGTTGTTTTAGTACTAATATAATGTTACATACCAAATTTCAGCTTTCTAAGACTTCAGGAAGTACCCTAACAGTTTTGATGATCGGTGAGTCAGTGACCAAATTGTGGGTTTTTGGACTCCTATAAAATCTAAAGTATAATAGCTACGATATTCAAACTTTGCGCATTTAATAACTATACCCATGTCACTTTATCTTAAAAATTTAAACTATCTGGCATTATTCAAACCAAAGTTACGAGGGTTCAAAAATACGACGAAACGTTTCGAGAAAAGGTAGGTAGTGCCCTTGCGCGCTTCGCTTGGTTCATCTTGGCGGGGGCACTCCCGTGCCCCCAGATAAGAATACTTTTTTTAAGTTTTCTCTGGAGTAAGTATTTTATTTTTTTAATTACTTAAATATCTTTACTTACATACAATTTTGTTTTCTTAAAGCACTATTGATATCTCTGGTAGCTTTGAGTCATGGTCATTTGAAATTCACAGAATCATCTGAAATACCATGCCGAGCAGACATTGAAATAGCGAAGTATTTTAGCCCCATATTTCAACAATCCCTTAAAATTTAGCAGAATCCTCAGAAGGGAAAGCACGAGGACGGGTTGCCCGCGTCCCAGATGTCAATTCATCCCGTAATCACGACTAATGAATAGGCGACGATCTCTTAAAACTGTTTTTATCTCTGTCCCGCCCGTCGTGGGCCCGTAAGTTAGAGCGGGAGGATTGTGGTCGGGTGCGTCGCGTCTGCCGGCAGGGTCGGTCGTCTGGATTATTCTTTATAGCGTCGAAATGCGAGGCACTCATTGAAGAGAATTCAGGTTGTGCGACTCCTCGACCCTATTAATCATGGCGCTAGACTGAATGGATCTCGGAACGACACTTCGTTAGTTTTTTCTTCAAACTGTTTAGTTTTTGACCGTCGATATATTATTCTAGATCCATCGCAACTACGATCTCCCCCCTACCATGAGCTCTTATAGCAGTATTACTTTATTTCGCACAAACGAAAATCATAGCTATGTTTATTTAAAATATAGAGATCATGTTTGTTTATGCGAAATTCAAAAGTAATATTAAAGTAATACTGCTGTAAGAGGCTGGCCGTAGAAAAATTATAAAATTAAAAAATGCACATGATTTTATTACCGTAGTTTTTTCTCAAGGTGCAACCACGATATGAGTTAACAAACATATTGTAATCAATAAAATTTCATAATTTTGTTACTCGGCTTATACATTGAAACTCAAACAATAATTATTATTAATTCCTATTTCCGACTAAGTATACAGAGAAGTAAAATATAAAAAAAAAATGTACGGGATTTATGTCATCACTAAGGGACATGGCACTTGCTATGCACTATGTCCTATACTTGTTTATTATAATTTCTCTGTCAAAACTATCGAATGCAATAAACTAAGTACCCTGTTCACTGTTGTATGAAAATCAAAGTACAAAATCCACGGTCTCACATAAAACGTTTACATACAATGCATCAGTAGTCCATTGTTTGTATCTAATTATACCACATCGAGTGGCATGTCTACAGTAGCATTGCTTGTTAACCGAGCGGTGAGCTTTCAACTTCAAACTCTATATTAAGTTTCTAACGTTACTCTCCACATTGAATATTTCATTGGAATATACGGTTCTAACTGTTGTGTACTGTGTATATATTTTATTATATGTGTACTTTGGGAACTACTTATTTTCTAGGTGAGTCAATTTATCAGAATTTATAAAATGCGATAAAATTTTCGTTATAATATTATTATGACGTGCGTCATATTATTTACTAATATGAGTATTGTTATACTCATAGTAGTAAATAATATACATAGCATTTTTATAGAAAATGGTGATTATTCTCTTAATTATTTGTTTTTTATTAGTTACTTTAGGTATACATCATGGAGTAAATATTTATATATTTAATTGATTATAATGTAGAGTACAGTAGAGTTTGCATGTTTTTATGTAATAAGGGGGCAAACGAGCAAACGGGTCACCTGATGGAAAGCAACTTCCGTCGCCCATGGACACTCGCAGCACCAGAAGAGCTGCAGGTGCGTTGCCGACCTTTTAAGAGGGAATAGGGTATTAGGGGAGGGTAGGGAAGGGAATAGGGGAGGGTAGGGAAGGAAATATGGGAGGGTAGGGAAGGGAAAAGGGTAGGGGGTTGGGCCTCCGGTAAACTCACTCACTCGGCGAAACACAGTGCAAGCGCTGTTTCACGCCGGTTTTCTGTGAGCCCGTGGTATTTCTCCGGTCGAGCCGGCCCATGCCCCATTCGTGCCGAAGCATGGCTTTCCCAAGTCATTTGCATATAAAAAGGAACTAATATAAAATCCTGGAAATGTTGAGCTAAAAATTTGGTGTGAAGTGGCGAGTTAGAGTGCTTTCACACTTTGCGATACGACGCTTTTACACGACAGCTACTTTTTTATACGAAACTAAGTTAAATATATAAGATTTGGGCGTGAAGAGGTAACAGACAGACAGACAGACACACTTTCGCATTTATAATATTAGTATGGAAGTATGGATTTTAAAATCAACTTCAGATATGTAGGTACCTACTGCTTTTGCTAAGTACTAACATACGGTTTTGCTCGATCGAGCAAAAACGTCGAGCGAAACCCGCGGTTCGGGCTGTCGTGCACAATAAGTTTTACTCTAAATTGATATAATATTAAATTCCATCGAGCCGGCTAGATGCGAGCCTTCGAGCTGTGAGTTTTGCGGTCTACACAGTAATTATTACTCGATTTGGAGTAAAACTATCGAGCAAAACCGCATGTGAGTACTTAGCATTAGATAGAAAAGTATTTATTGACATCTACAGAATAAAGTACTTTTATATCCAAGCCTGAATAACTTCGAGCAGAGAGTCACTAATTAATGAGATGATTGTTTACTTTGAGAATTATAATAATTTTTTTGTTAAAACATCCATGGATCATGGATGTTTTAACAAAAAAATTATTATAATACCTGCCTGGACTCAAAATATTCGCTACTGTATGTAACTAATCGATAAAGAACGAATAACTATTTTCCTCTTAGATATTCATATTACTCCGACTATGCACTCATTTATCTTTAAAACATTTCATAGTATGCTGTGTTAGCAATGTTAGCTGTAATTGCTGACAAGTATGTAACCAAAAGCAATCAAGCTTATTTGCTTACTTAATCAATTTCTATATTCTCTGATGGATACGGTTCAAGTCGGGTATTTTTCGGGAAGCTACAAAGTCCACTAGTTGTTGTATATACTATACTATTCGTAACTGGCTTTACTATCCTAAGTAGCACACCTCAGACGCCTTAAATCTATTTATGCTTTAGGAGTACTAATCATGGCTTTTTTATAGACATCATAGACATTGGCATTCTATACATGGTTTTGAATAAGAACTAAGTTTCTAATAGAAAAAAATATCTAGAGTTCCTTGTTTTAAAACCTTTATTAGTTCATTACACTGAGTTAAGAGCAAATTGATTTGTTATGGACTATATTTGCTCTGTTAAAATCGCTGCTGTAGTTAAGTTATTCTATAGACTTATTATCACAAATACTTTTTAAGAATTGAAATTATTTGTAGAGTAATTACTCTAAAAGTAATCAAAAAGGCTTTTAGATGGATTTGTTAGGCACTTTTTTAAGTCTATACTTAATAGAATCAATGACTAGATACTCAATAGTGTATACTCTAGTGAAAATCCAGTTTCCTCCTTCATTAGGGAACTTAGGCTTTAAATATTTTATTTTAAGAGTATTAAGTATATAAAGGACAGCGTTCTGCAAGCATGAAGAAAGCAGGAGATATTAAGAAGACAGGAGGCTTTCATCAAAAAGTGAAAAAGTATTAAAAAAAAACCGGCCAAGTGCATGTCCGGCCACGCGCAATATTATAGGGTTCCGTAGTACCGCAGTAGATGGGGGTAACCGGACTCTAACGATTTCTTCCACTTTAAAACTTCATATTTCACAAACGGATTCCTAAATAGGAAAACAGTCTGTGAATCAGCGTTGCCAGACGTCCTGATTTTGGCGGGACATGCCGATTTTTTCATCAAAATTAAATGTCCCGCGCGGGACAGACTGAGTCCCGCTTTTCGGGGTAAGCCTTCGGGCGGGGTAAGCGTACGTGCAGCGTGCAAAGAAAGGTGCGTGATGAAGATAAGAGTGTGGGAGGTAGAGGGGTGGATTTTCTTTGGCTACTTTAGCTATCTATTATCACGTAAACGTCATTTTACGTGACAATAGATAGCTAAAGTAACGCAAATAAAAAGATGAAACTTCAAAAAACTTTTGATTTTATACCTTTTTTTACTTTGTTCCGCTTTTCACTGAAGAATCCCGCTTTTTCACTCAAAAAGTTCTAAAGTCCCGACTTGGCAAAAAAAAATCTGGCAACGCTGCTGTGAATACTCATGATATTTAAAAAAACCCGTTGGATAGGTTTTTTTTTTAATATTATGGTGGGGTGGACGCGGAAAAAATAAATCACCCCCGCTTGATGTGTATGGGAGGCACTGTACATTTCTTTTTTAAAATTTTATGTGTCATTAAGATGTACATTCATGCCGAATTGCAGCTTTGTAGGCCTTATAGTCTCAGAGAAAAACCACGGACAGACAGACGTACAGACAGACGGACAGAGAGACAGACAGACGGACGGAGAGACCAAAACTATAAGGGATCCAACGATACCCCACACGGTGGGGTGATACTATGGTTCCTTGTTGACTACGGATCCCTACAAAGGTGCCGTTAGACAGTCACATCAACTTTCTTTGCCCTTAAAGTCATCAGTCATCACTTCAGCAACGAAACGACATATTTTCATCATAATATCAAGCTGCGGAGAAGAAGAATTGACACCGTCTCGAAAATCGGTTCTTGATGAAAACCATGATGAACTACAGACTGACAATGATAGTTGAAGTGACGATTCTGGCGATGAAGAGTTGCCTATAATTTGCTGTCTTTAAAAATACGTGTAATAAGCAAATGCCTAATAATTTTCTTACAGACAATAAAATGTTGCGAATATTTTTGACTATATGACAATAAGTAATATAAAACAGGAAGACCAGCAGAAATATTGGTTCTCTATGGTATTGCACTGAAAAATCACCAAAACCGCGAACAAAACATCTTCTTCTTATACCATTCTCATAATATACTTTGGTAGATAATTACTAGAAAAAATAGTTTACAAACATTTATTTCTTTAGATTACGGTAGGATGGTCTTAAAAACAATAATTATACTATTGAAAGATTAATTTTTGTGGTGAAAGTGCAAGTTGACTTGTGATGCTCTTAAAATTATCTTTAGCTCAATTTTAGGAGTAAATCTTCTAATCAAGACTTACTTATAGATAATTTAATCTAGAGACCATTTTTATTAATAGAATACGACGGTAATCGCCATTTCGGTAAGAATCTAAAAATTTAGTTACAATAAAATACGCGATTTATTTATTTGTAAACATAAAAATACTTAAATAAATGAATTTTTTATCAAAATACATTGTTTAGGTATTTATTTTAACAAAATATGTTAAAAATGTGCATCAATAATATATTTTATTAAAAAAATATCATTTAAATTTACGAATATAATAGGCCCATAAGTTTTTAAAACTATTTCATCGACTTTTACGATAAAATAAATTCGGCACGGAATTTGAGCCCTCCGTTCGCGCGAAACATAAAAAATATATTTACTTGTTTAATTTAATTTCGCCATTAAAGCTTATAATACTTTTAACTTAAAATACTTTTAACTACGGGGTGCCATTAGAAAATAGGAAATGCTTTTTAAAAGAAGTAACTCTTGTTGATGTTTTTATTTAGTTGATTTTGATTATTAGTGGTTTTAAAAATATTCACCATTAGAACATCAGTAGAGTAATTGTGTTATCTTAATGTTGGCTTCAAAACCTAATTCCTTTCTTATGTGCCTCTTATTATGTTCTTATAATAGTTTTGTAGATATTCCCTATAGATAAATATGAATTGCTCTTATCGTTATCTTATGATGAATTCTTATGCTGCTCTTGTCATTATAGTATAGATAGGTGCCCATTTTTCTCTCGGTATATAGGATATCTTCAGGATATATTCGGTGATTATTGACTCTTATGTAAGAATACCAAGTTTAATTCTATAAAATAACTAATAGTGCTTCACTAGATATACTTGTGCTGCTTGGGATCACGCCGACTATAAATCAATTTCTTGACTCTCTAATGCAGGGGTCACCAATTAGTTTCGCTCGGGGTCCATTTTAAGAAAAGAAATGACCTTCGCGGTCCGCACATTTTATAATAAAAAAAATATTTATGAAACAAAAGTAATTACGGAAATTACAAAGGTTTATTTTTTTATTTTACGGAAATTACAAATTTACCTAATATCAATGAGAAAAGTGACAATTTTGTTTGGAGTGAAATTGGTGCAAGCTATTGACATTAAATCCTGGTGATGTTCATCTACAGTCAAGACCGACATTTATTATTAACGAAGTTCACCTTCGAAAATGCTCGGTCCGCATACAATGGGTCGGCGGTCCGGATGCGGACCGCGGTCCGCCATTTGGTGACCCCTGCTCTAATGGCTCATTCAAGTATTTTTTTATATTTCGGGAAGCTACAAAGTCTGCTCACGTGTTGACACAATATTGGTACTCGAGTCGCGCGTGACATCGATAACGAGAACTAGCGCCCTTGAGCGTGCCACTCCGTGTCTTATCTCTGTGCATCGACTGTTCAGCCCACGGGGTGCAACGTAAGAGGTACCGCTATTTACAGCGAAGCCATGGTCGCTGCGGTGCGTTGCGTCACAAATGAAGACGTGAGTGAGACACGATAACAGTAAAAATGCAGATTTTTGCATAAATGGAGGCTTTAGGGGCAGAAAAATGATTTTTAATAAAAAAAAAAACTGCATTTTATGTGTAGCCAGATCACGGAGGTAAAATAGTTCCGTGAGCCAGATATACTAGCCAGGAGTAGATAAGTCACAAAGTTAGTTCAAATTATAAGGAAAAAAATGGCCGTAGTTATGTTCCAAAATGTTAGTAATCGTGTTTCTTACATTTACGTTTTGAAATGAGATTGAGGTAGAGACATTTATGTAGGTATATGCCCCCGCAGTACACTGTAGCGCACCGTAGTAGTTGTTACCTCACGGCCAAGCCACAACTATTTTGCAAAGCTGTAGATTTTTAATATGTGACGCCGCAACGCATTGTTGTGGTTTGGCCCTTCGAATGAGATTAAAGAGCGCAGTTTTGTGGCAATGAGTTGCGCATTCGAAGAAATTTCCATTCCTTTGCAATGGTTGTTTTTGTGATACGACACCGCAACGCAGTTTTGTGGCTGCATCTGCGGTACAGTGTTTTGTGATTTCATACAGTATAATAAAATGTACGCGAAATATCAGCGTCGACGCAGTGACGGCGCACCGCAAGTAGAGATGTGGCCTCGCAGCTTAGAAGCAGTAGTGCTTCGTGTAACAGTTTTTTATCCTTAGAGGACCTTTGATAACATCATCTTGAATCTAACAGAAACTCCGAGATAGAACATAGAAAATAGATAAGGTCGCTGTTAAGCATTTGCGTATTAACTATGTATTAACCCACAAAAAATGTTGTTGAGTTATGAATGCAGTCTTGTTCTAAAATCTAAATTATCTAGAGAACATGACTGCGTTCGTAACTTAAGAGGCCGGGTACCATCGAAATTCTCATACATACGTAATACCAAAATCATTTTCTCATACGAAAATATTTAACATGTTTGAGTAATTTTTCAGCTTAAAATAGTAATTACCTAGGTTCTTGCGTAAAAATTTACTACTAAATATTTCAATACTAAAAAATATTTAAATAAATAGTAAATTTACTACAAAACGTTAAAAAATATTTTTTAGTGTTTAAATATTTTGTAGTAAATTTTTACGCAGGAACCTAGGTAATTACTATTTTAAGCTGAAAAGTAACTCAAACATGTTAAATATTTTTGTATGAGAAAATGATTTTGGTATTACGTATGTATGAGAATTTCGATGGCACCCGAGCCGGGTGCCATCCGGGCTTAATACGTATTTTTTGTGGGAATCTGAATTAGGTTCTAGACATTTCAACAGGCGTAAATTTCAATGACTGGTAGTAAATTCGTAACGAGTTTAATTAAATTTTGTGCTTAAAGTTCGAGCCACAAAGCAAGTGTTACAATTTTAAAGAAAAACCTTACACCTAGTTGTATTATCTATTGCTCAACAAGAGATGTATAATTTGATAAGCGTCTGTCATTCAAAGAACCACGTCCATTAATTGTTTTTTAAGGTTATTAATTTTAATAGGTCTATAGCTTGCAATCAGTCTGTCGGTTCCGCGCCACGGCCCAAACATGCATAAGCTCTTTCAAATGGAAATTCGTCGGTAATTAATAAATTTTGGAATCTCAACTATTTTAATGCCTACTTTAGTCTTAATTAACTGTTTTCGAGCATCGATCATACTTCAGACACAGGATATAATATATTAGTAGTACCAACTTCAGGGTCAACTCACACTGGGGGCAGAGTCGAAGCGACGCGTCTCTACTGTTCTAATTATTAAGTACTTTCTCCTATGAAAAAATAGAATGCTTGGGCGAAAAACTACGGTGGAATCATACTTCCGGGGACTCATACTTAATCTGTAGCACTAAATGATTACTTAACTTTAATATAATGTATACTTTAATTGATTTTTTAAGTTTATGCCAAAATCTCCATTTATTAAATATACTAATAATTACATGTCTATATTAAAGTAAGAGTTTTTCCTCACAATGGGATTTACTAAGATTCTCGTATCGTATTTCGAGAATGCCGATTTATTATTAGTAGTATTAGTTTCGATTATAACAGAATCGAGACCGTGTTGTTTAGTAAAGCTAAAGAGCTTCCGTCATAAGTTTTCATCGGAAAACCTGAACGTTCAGGTATTTCTTTACAGGTTATTACAGGCTACAAAACGCAATCACTTTAATTTATACTTTTTCTACAGACAAACCCTTAATCCCAAAAAGAATGTTGTTCAAGACTTACTACAGGTTTCTGTTATTTAAAGTGCATTTTTATTCGTATAAGAACCTCTTTACAACTCTCAATTAGTGTTCTGTATGAACAATGAAATATTTTTATGTCATTGTTAAATACGCATTTTCAATTAAATACAATTAATTATTATTACCTGTTCGCATGAAATTAAGTCGTGAATCAATTTAAAGTAAACTACATAATAATAGGTATTAATATGTATGACTTAACTGTGTTATTATTTATTAATTAAATAAAATAATGTGATAGTAAGTAGTTTTATTAACTTTGAATATTATTGGGTAATTAATTATCTATCTACCGTATGTTTGCTTACTATTTTAATTTTTAACGCATATAGGTTACTAGATATACCTACAGTAGTAGTAATTGGTTTATTGAAAGACAGACATACATTTATATTCATAATAATGTTAATATCTGCAATCGAACCGAACTCAAAAACAATAAATTTCGAGGAAACACCAGCAAGGAACCTTTAATAACTGGAGGGAAAGACGTGATAAACAATAATCAGTACCATTTAAGTATAATTTGACATGTTAAATGATATTAAACGCCTAATCTCCGATAAGGGATCTAATAGCATTCCGAAATTGATTGTATTATAAACAAAAGAAACCGTTTTAACTCATAGATGAAAAAAAAGTTACCTAAATGGTAAAAATTGCACCTGCTCAAAAAAACCTAATAGCCCAAAATGTTATCAGACCTATAACTTAACCGGCTGATTTATTTAACAATATTTGATTAGAATTGGATTCATTTATCCTGAGCATTATTTTGAAGTTCACGGAGAGGTAACTTATAGTTAGCTTTAGTTGAGAATACCGACTTGTATAAACGGGATGGTTTGAACAAAGAACGAATCTGCAATAATTATGTTGCTTTAAGATTTTAGAGTCGGGGCGATGGGTACCTTATTACAAGCTTCCCCTTCCTCCTCGCATCCCATTCCTCATCAGGGTGAAGCCAAACGTGCGTAATTTGTGAGTTGTGAGTCGCAGAATTTCGGTCGCGTAAATATTTCTTCATACAAACCATGACTCACAAAATTACGCTGGTGTGTATCAAACAGGACTTTTGTATGAAACTGAATGCAGCAGAATTTCTGCCAGCCGAAATTCTGCGACTCACAACTCACAAATTACGCTCGTTTGGCCTCACCCTAAGGTTCTTGGAGAGAAAATTTTAAGCTTCAAATACATGAAAACTTTTATTAAGTTTGATTCCGTAGTATTTGTTACCTCCAAGCTACCAAAATCTTTAGTATGTTATTAAAAAAAAAGCAGTCAACACTACTTCGTAGTTCGTACATTGTTATTTTAGATCACCCAGGCGACAAAACACTTAATTAAAAACTCCTAAGTTATAAAGCCTTAAATTTAGAGCGTGCTGTTATCGGGGCCCGACTTATTTATTACTTCATTCATAACGGCTGTATTAGACAGATGCTGTGGACAGATAAGACATTCCTGCCGGCAGCGAAGGGCCTGCCACATGTCGGAAGCCTTTGAGGGCCAAATTATCTTTGAAGTTGTCTAAATATGCGAAATTATCGAGTTTTTGGGTCTACTAATGATCTGCGTTGAACCCCAAAACGTGAGCTGTAATATCCTTTATATCATATATGAATAGAATAGACTTTAGGTGCTGATAAAAAGCAAGATGTTAATATTATTTTATAATTAATATTTTGTTTACGATTTCAACATGATACATTTTATTCATTGTTGAAAATAAACATGTTAATTATAACTTTCATAACAAAAAAGTGATGTGAAATGAATCTGAAAATTCGAAATCGGATGAAACAATTGCAAATTGGTATCGTGTGCCATTCATTCGTTTAATTAAAAAATCAGATATAAACTTTTCTGTTCTTGATGGATAGGTATACTTTATCATTTTTCGATTTCTTAAATTTCAAAAATAACTCGAACGTCTGTTTTGACTTTTGAGATAAGTAAATTCCCGTAAAGGTGCTTCCTCACTGCGAGCATTCACGTGTAATGTAACATTCGACTTTGAGCATTTCAGAGCTAGTTGATGTTACAAGTTTTTTTAAGGTATTACACACTGTATCATTACAAGGTGCGCATTGTAATGATCGGCTCTCCTCCCTCACTGATGTAATGCTCGACTTTGTAAGGTTATATTACAAGCGAATGCTCCGGATGAGGGAGCACCTTAAGCCTCAGAGATAAAAAAAATCAGATATGGTAAAAATGTGGCATAGAGATAATAATTTACTCTAGGTATAAGAGAAAAATGCTAAGAAAAAATTAGAAAATCCAGGTATAACTGTCGAGATAATGATACCTTCAAAGATAGACATTTCTCAAAGTATCATAGACAACAGAAAACAGATACCTTGAAGTCCTAGCAACTTTTTTCTGTTTTCTATTATATCGTAATTAAAATGATTAGAGGAAAACACAGACGGAACTGCGTCTAACTTTTTGCTTGTTTCATCTAATGAGACTCACGATCTTCAGGCTTCCACAATCGTCTTTTATTCCAATTATTTAATTCATTAAATAGAAATCATTAATTGTGATTCTATACGTTTGTAAAATAATTCGATAACTAATGACGTCTAATTTATTATTTTTAATCAAGTTAAGTTTTTATTTAATGTTTATGGAGGGCGTTTAGAATTGTAATGCTTCCGTAAGACCCCCACTGTTTGGGTTGTTTAATGTTTTGGTAAAACTGTTTCCGCCGTTTATGTTATTTCTTAAATTATTACTCGTTATAGTTTATATTTCTGATGATATGCGATACTACGTAGCCTTCTGCTTAATATTAAAGTAATTAATAAGTTAAAAGGTCACATTTATATACTTAAAGAAAAAATCTAGAAAAATGACGTAGATTTGTTTAGTTCTCTGCCGATCTTTTTGTCATCCAAAAAATGAAGAATGCTTCCAATTTTTAAGGTTTGGCCCATAAAGAAAACCGCTAGGTATATTAACTTTATGGTTTGGCCTAAAAACTAAACTAGCTATTAAGCATTCTAGTGAAATTTTTGCCAACTAATTATTGCATCTCATCTCGAACAAAGACGAAAGCGTTTTGCGTCGCCTTTTTTGATCTTCAAAGAGTTTCGTCACGTTCGTCACATTTAACTGTCAGTAAAAGTCACGACTCACGGTACATCGAAATGTACGAAAGCTACGCGATAGCAACCTCTATTTGCGTTTCTAGTTGAATAATCTAAAAATTAGGTGCAAAAACTGTAGCCACATCCGAGTGAGCGTCGAGAGGAAATGGTAAGATCTTGCCGAACTGATTGCGATGTTCCGCCTGCGGTTGACGTAAAAACTAATTCGATGATATCTGGTGATATTTTTAGGATTATACTCTGCCTATGTTACGGCTGTCTCGATACGCTTGCGTATGCGTAACTGCGAATTTAACATTGTTTATGCCGCCTTTACGAACTGCAGTGTCATTGTAACAATCAAATTTATTGTGTGCTACCGCAAAGTTTTTAGGTCGTGGAATTTAAAATGGTTTGTTTCAGAGATTCTTCACCGGGGTGATCTATCTTCTTCAATGGAGTCTCTGGCCTATGACTCTTCTGTGGCGTCTCCTGGCAGCGTGTCTTCTCACACTCAGCGCACCAAGAGAATGAGGACCAGCTTCAAGCACCATCAGCTGAGGACCATGAAGTCCTACTTCGCCATCAACCAAAATCCAGATGCAAAAGACCTTAAGCAACTGGCACAGAAGACGGGTCTTTCGAAACGGGTGTTGCAGGTTCGTTATACATCTTTTTATATATTCTGTAATTTGGTTCATTTTTTTTTAGTGGTCTAGATTTTTCAAGCTTTTCATCAAGCCCTCTATAACTATCGAATTTCGTTGTCAGGAATTACGGATGTTAATTATCTAGGCAGGTTTAGACAGCAGTTTAACAAGCCAAACAGAAAGTTTCAAATTAAACGGTTTGCAAGTTAGACAATCAAAGCAGACGAAGCAGCTTAGTAAAAACAGCTGCTTTTTACTGAGCTGTTTCTGCATTGCAAGCTGATTTAGGCTTACCTAAAATTTACAAATATTTAGAAGTTACTAAAACAAGTTACCTTCTTAGGTTTGGTTCCAAAACGCTCGAGCAAAATGGCGACGCAACATAATGCGACAGGAGTCAGGACAGCACGGACCACTCACGCCGAACGGAAACCACACCACCAACGGTAGCCTGGTGCCTGGTGGTCCACCTCCCAGCGTGGGACCCTCTATCATGATGTCAGACACGCTCCAGCCGATAGAGGATCTGAGGGTCCACACCCCCCATCCAATGACCTTCAACGAAATGTACTGACAAACGGACGAAGTAGAATTGCAGGAGATTTAATTTTCTCTTTCTCTTGCGCCAATCGAGAGTTATAATATTATATCTATGTCTTTCTTTGTACCTTTGTATGAAAGGAATGGTATGACACTTTTACAGCAGTAACGGACAGGCGTATTATTTTTGTTAATGATTTAGTTAGTATATTTGTTTTAAACAATTATTCTGATCTCTAGCGACTTAAGGGACTGTCCGCACTGCGAATTTTAACCGCGAGGGTTTTATTCGCGCGAATTTATTCATATATTTTTTCTCATCTGCAGTGCGGATACTCTCATAAGATTCAATGTGTTACAAAAACGCAAAAAAAATTTACGCGGTTAAAATTTGCAGTGCGAACAGGCATTAAAAGTTGTAACAAATAAAATTAAGTTAAGTACTTATAAAAAATTTGTACCAGTCAGAATTTCGTGGTCAATATGTCCCTAGGGGCCTGTCCGCACTGCGAATTTAAACAGCGCGATATTGAGGTTATAACTTAATTGTTAGAATTTTCAGGAGAAATTTATTTTCTTCTTTTTAGAGTAATCATTTAAATTAATAAAAGCTTTTTTTTAAGTTTTTTGCTTATAATTTATAATCTTTAGAGAGAATCTGCACTGATGATGAAAAAATTAAATGAATAAATTCGCGAGGCGCATGTTGTTCTTCAATACATTCCATAAAATAAGTTATTTTTGTTCCTTTTAATAATTTTATTTTATATTATTTATATTACGTTTTGTAAATATTATATTATTAAATGTTAAATATTAATTACTATTTCATTAATTACCATTTAAACTTGTTAGCATTAGGAGTTGCATACTGAATTAAAATACTATCCTAAGGCCTAAGCAGAACATAGTTATAGCAATAGGATCTAAATTAGGTTCAGTTACCATTAAATATCGTAAGAAAGCCATGTTGTTACAGTTTTAGATTAGAAATAGAGTGATAGACCCCTTAATTCCTGTAATAATGTATGTAAATACAGTGATACTAGTCAAGCATAACATACAAATAATAGTATTTTAAAAAGATAAAACTGACTTCAAAATTGTACGTAATTGTTAGGTCACAATAAAATATTTTAATGGCATCTACCTTTTTAAGTATTGTCGAAATAAATTTTATTGTATAAATAAGGTGAAGTTCAGACGTAGACAAATCTTGGAATAATTCGACTCAATGTTATGAATATACAGTGTGTTTGTGTCAACACCGTTATCCTTGAAACCATCAAATGAGACCGTTCAAATGAACAACTTTTTCTATGAAAACAGTGCTGGGAACTCAAAAAAAAAAATGCCGTCTTCATACCCATACGGATGCCCGGATCGGCAATTTGTATGGGTATGAAGACGCATTTTTTTGAGTTCCATTGTTCTCATAGAAAAAGTTGTTCATATCGTACGTAATAAATCTGCGTGTATCGTCCAATGGTATCGTCTCATAGCACGAAGCTTCGGCTTCGTGACGATAAACGCATCTGCGGCCGCGGCATTAAAGTAATACAATCTACAATACAATTGCAATAGTATTAACTTTTATGTAGATGAAGATATAATATAATAAATGTTCTATGACACTAATTCTCGTTCATCGAATCTAACCTAACATTTGAAAAACAGGAATTGGGCTCCAGCCTCATATTTTTTATGCTTCGAATGATGAATGATCGCAGGCTCTCGGACATGTGAGTGACACAGCCTGCGCTCGAAGTCGAACTTCGAAGTGTCAATCGAAACATGGAAATACTATGTCCCCAGTAAATAAAATTGCACACATTGCAATAGATAAACTATTTAGAAGGTAAGCACATTGTAAATAAGTAGAGTAGATGTTATTTATTATTATTATTATTATTATTAAGTATCTGTACTTGTAAAAATATAATGCGTATTAAATTAATTAAACTTAATAGGTTAGGCCTTAAAATGCAACAACGAGATCCACATTTGTATTTTATATTAATTATCTTTTTTTCTGATAGCACTTGTTTTGATTAAGATGCAGTCGATGGAAATTCCATCGATCAAATAGCTGTTATGTCAAACCCAGCCGACATAATACCCACACCCAAACAAATAACGCAGGTCCAACATCTGATTAATACATTTATCTATAGGGACTTTTAATTCCCAGGCGAGATTTATTTGCGGCGGTGGCCGATTCGAACGCGGCGTTTGGCGGCTACACCGCGAGAATCGAGATCACAAGCAAAATATGTAATACCTATAATGTACGTAACGATTTAAAATTTTAGCCGCTAAGCCGCGCGTTCGGGCGGTCGCACATAAATCGAGCCTCATTCCCGAGTTTTGGCACAAAATATATATTAGTTGTACCAAGTTTTGGTCAAAATGGTATAAAACACCCGTATGTTATTATCTGTTAGGGTTAAGCCAAACGAGCGTAGGTAATTTGTGAGTTGTGAGTCGCTGAATTTCGGTCGCGTAAATATCTTTTCATACAAATCTTGACTCACAAAATTACGCTCGTGTGAATCAAACAGGACTTTTGTATGAAACTGAATGCAGCAGAATTTCTGCCAGCCGAAATTCTGCGACTCTCAAATCACAACTCACAAATTACGCTCGTTTGGCTTCACCCTTAAAGACGCCAGACGTAAATTATAGGCTCTCATTAAGAACTAACTAAGAACATTATAACAATGTGAGTAGACATACGAACTATCTTTAGTAACATAATATTTATACATAAAACAAATTAATATATTGATATTACAATATTCTGTAGTATTATTTGTCCTCCCCCGGTATTTTAACCGACTTAAAAAAATGAGGTTATCAATTCGAGGCGTATGTATGTGATATTTCCAGAACTGCCCAATTTTCGTATATTATATTATTCATTATCAGCGTCTGAACAAATGTGCCAAATTTCAAAAGTGTATGTATGTATGTATGTTTTTATGTTTGTGTTCGCATATCTCTGGAACTAGCATTCCGATTTCAGTAATTCTTTTTTTGTTGTACTAGGTATTGTTCAACTTAGAGAATAGTGTAAGTTTAATCAAAATCGGTTCAGTAGTTTTGGAGATACAGACCTTTAAATCTCAATTTTGAAGTCGGTTATATCTTTTTAAAATACAATTATTTCTTTCAAGTATGTTTTTTCCAGTTCCTGATAATAAATTAAATGATAAATTAAATTGAACTTTGTAATGATAAGAGATGTCGTCGTCGTCTTAGTGTATCTGACCTTTAAATTTGAAAGGTATATTAATCTACCTTTACCATTAGTTTTCACAAAATGTATTGCTACTTGTTCAGATGTTTTCTATCCCTGAGTCCACACCACACAAACATGCAATAAGTTCACTTACAATACGAAATTAAGGACAATTTCATCCGAACCTAAATAAAAATAAAATCGGTTTTCACCTAGTCTTGGCGACGGCTCAACCACTGCCCTAAGGGCATACACGACGTATTTTTTGCGCACTGACGACGCGCGTTTCTGATGCGCTCGTCTTAAGAGCGTTTTCATTGCGTTTTGGCAGGTAAAAAAAACGTGTCGGCTTCCTTCCGTTTGCTGACGGTTCAATTTGCGTTTGTATAAGAGCGTACAAAACGTTGTGTGGAAGGGCTCTAAAAAGCTAAAGCAACCTTCTACCCCATGCAAAGACGCAATATATAATCTAACGGTGGTATGAATAAAAAAATCTTAGTGAACGTTTTAACAGCTTTCTAACTAAAATGTTCACTAAAGTTAAAAACCGTCTTATAACACTCCATATGAATAAACGCTTGCTAAGCCTTCGCTAAGTAAAATACCTTTAGATGACGTTTTATAAGAATTTTCTTTGGTAATGTTGGCAGTGTGTCAATTTATTGTATTCCACAGATTAAAAATTGTATTCAATGTGTCAAAAATAAAGAGTAAAGAAAAAATAAATGTACTTTATGGATTTTATAAATCATAGAGCAAAGTAGACTTTGACATTGGCAACTCACTAAGGCCGCCATAATAAAAGAAGAAGAAGAATAATGAAAAGAAGGAGAAGATAACTAAAAATACTATTTTATTCTGTTTTACTTTTGAGGCCTACAATTAGTGCATTTAACACAATGTATCTAAGGGTCTATACAGACGGACCGCATTTCAACTGCAATCCAACCGCAAATTGCAGTTCAAGTGCAGTTTGAATGCAGTTGACACGACTGCAATAGAACTGCAAACCAAACGCGCAGTTGGATTGCAGTTCATTTGCAGTTGGCGTGCAGTCGTGTGAACTGCATACCGACTGCATCCAAACTGCACTGCTGGAGAGTGGACCGTGCGGGCGGGTAGGATGGTGCAGTTTAGATGCAGTCAGTATGCAGTTCACACGACTGCACGCCAACTGTAAGTCTGCAACTGAACTGCAATCCAACTGCGCGTTTGGTTTGCAGTTCTATTGTAAGGTCTACACAGATGGACCGCATTTCAACTGCAATCCAACCGCAAATTGCAGTTCAAGTGCAGTTTGAATGCAGTTGACACGACTGCAATACGACTGCAATAGAACTGCAAACTAAACGCGCAGTCGGATTGCAGTTCAGTTGCAGTTGGCGTGCAGTCGTGTAAACTGTATGGTTTGCAGTTCTATTGCAGTCGAATTGCAATCGTGTCAACTGCATTCAAACTGCACTTGAACTGCAATTTGCGGTTGGATTGCAGTTGAAACGCGATCCGTCTGTGTAGACCCGTAATCGTGTCAACTGGATTTAAACTGCACTTGAACTGCAATTTGCGGTTGGATTGCAGTTGAAATGCGGTCCGTCTGTAGAGACCCTTACTGATTCTTGAAATTGCAATAATGTCAGAAATCGCGATAATACTCGATATTGCGTCCATTTTCAGTCTCTTAAAATGGTCTTAAAGTAGGTCCGAGGCTTCACTAAAGTTTGCGAACTCCTATTTGACGTTTCGCGCCTAAACAACTGTTAGCAAACGTTTATTCATATCGATTATGCTTAAAATGTTCTTAAAATAGGTTTAAAACAGGCGCGCTATTTTTTGACAGCTGTCACCTTAAAAAGGTGTTAGAGCACTGTTAGAGAACCTTTATTCATATTAAATTTTACAACAGGCTTATAAAGCTGTTGTAAACCTTCGCTAAGTTTTTATTCATACGACCGTAAGGCTCTAATATATACTATAATCTAAGTACTCAACATTTTTTATACGGGCCACAACCACGTTTGAGTTTGTTAGTGTCGCGGGCCGCAACCAAAACATTTTAGGATTAAAACAGACGTTCCTTAAACTTTGCGATTAGCGTGCAACATTTTTCGCGACTTTCACGACTACTTTGCTTTATTTTGCCTGTGGACGTGAATTTTAAAATGCTCTTCACGCAGGCCACTGATAACTGCCGCATGTGGCCCGCGGGTCGCAGGTTGAGTATAGCTGGTCTAAGAAAAGCAAACAATATTTATTTTTCAATAATATTGCTTCTGATTTGATCATAATATCCCTTGGGAGTTGCGAAATCGTTGGGGACCTTATTAAAATATCTGAACAGAGATATCTAACTAGACGAGCCTTGTTAAAATATCTCGGCTGGATTTATTACGAAATGTCAATATTTTAATGAATTCTTTAGCTACTGTGGACCTTTGATGGAACGATTTCATCTTAAAAATTTTACGTTGGGTTTTCGGTTGTTCGAAAATAGAATAGGTTCTAGGCATCTACTAATGTTAGAGCATTTTCCAGCCTTTTTACTATCTTCCAAAAAAGGAAGTTCTATGTTCGCCTGTGGAAATATTATATTAAGCCATTGCATAGCTTTTATCGCGGCGACTGAATCAAGAAATTCCGTAACGCAAATAAATCTAACACTCCGATCAGCACAGCGGTGCGGCGTTGTCGTGCATCGTCTAACGTCGATTCAGTTTGGCAGATTTCGGCACGGTGTTTGTGTGCGCGCTTGTGTCTTGTAAGCGAAAGAAAAAAATACTTCACGTTCACAATTAAAATAAGTAAACAATAATTATAAATGTAATAATTATAAACGTAAGTTGATAAAAAATGCTACGCTATATACTTTACCGCGGCAGTCCCCGAGTGCCACACGTATTTTTTAATTTACCTTTTTTCTCGGGAACCCATCATAGTAGATTAACCCATTATAATCTATACTAATATTATAAATGCGAAAGTATCTCTGTCTGTCTGTCTCGCTTTCACGCCAAAACTACCGAACTGATTATAATGAAATTATGTATACAGATAGTCTAAAGCCTGAGAAAGCAAATAGGCTACTTTTTTACTGGAAAAAAGGGTTGTAAGGGGGTGAAAATGCGTAAATTTGTTCAAATTAAGTGAGTTCCAAAAATTCATAATAGATGGCGCCGTGCGTCTCCTACATCGCGCTGACTCTTGCTCAAACTTCTTTCTATAAAAGGTGGTATCATCTTTCATTATAGATTCGATTTATTCGATTTTTATTCATGGTCCTTTTCTGAGGTTATTTCTATTTAACATTATTAAATAACTCAGTCCTTTATCTATGCAATGACGTAACCTTAAACCTATCAATGATAAATATTAAATAGTTTATAAGTAAAGTTGTGTAATGAGGGGGCTAAATAAGCTTTAAAATTTGCTATAAAATATAAAGTTTATTAAATGAAATATTATGCGCACACTGCACAGCTGCAGCTGTTTTGATTTAAGGGGTACCAGGGTTTTTTTATAAAAGCTTTTGACACAAATTTTGTTGTCATCGCGCGCTATAAACTGAAGTTCATGCGGACGAAGTCCCGGGCAACAGCTAGTATTATAAGACAACTAAGAGCTAACTTTCCTATGTGGAATTTCGTATATCGAGCAAGATTTTCACATAACATTAAAATGTTTTGGCTAAAAATACCACAGCACACCTGCTAAGTTAAAATCCAAAATTCTAAAAATAGTGATATTTTTAATAGCTTTGTATAACAGGTGTTGACTAATTATGATAATATACTAGACTATTTATTATTGCTAAGAATTTTATACAAATTTTAATTAATCTAATTTTTTGGAACATTTGAATATAATTTAAGTAAATACAGATCAGGTAGGTTAGACTTGGATGCAATTTTTTTTAAATCTTTATTTTAAAATTTCACCCTTATGGCGGTTTTGTAACTAAACGTTTGCTTCCAAGGATTTCGTGTTCACGCGCGATATATATTTTAGTATTAAATACTGCTATTTAATTATACTTAGCCCCAATTTCACCAACGACTGTTAAAGTTAACGCCGGAATTAGTATCACGTTACCTCTTTCGATTTTCATATGAATGAAAGAGAAGACATTACATTTTAACAAGCTGTTAACACTAACAGACGTTGGTGAAATTGGGGCCTAAGCTAACATTTCGCTGGCCCCGGGCAATATAGTTTGTCAAAATCAAAAATCGTTTTGTTCAGGAGAGACAAAATAAGCTAATTTGTTTATAGTGCAGAGTACAGTGGACCAAAACAAGAGGTTGAATTGTCTTATGAAAGTATTTTTTTTTTCCAATTTAACTATATTATATCAAAATAATTGTAATACTTAGTGTAAAAAATTATAGAAATAATTGAAAAAATGTATAATACAACTATTAAGAGCTATATTGTTTTAATTGCAACATTGTTTATTGACTTTATATAAAAACACCAAACTGGTTGAGATTTACGAATCGCTTTAGATTTCGAGCGTACCAGCATTCTGGGGAATCTTACAACGAAAGCTTAGCTGTATCGTATCTCCACCGGATTTTTTAGTTATGTTTTATAGAGTAATGCAAGAATACAGTTTTAATCGTAAGAAAATTTTCCATTCAATAAAGCTTTTGTCATTTATTAAACCCAAAGTACTTACTTAAAAAAAAATAAGGGTGATAGACCGATATTCAGAGAAGCCAAAAAATCAAATAACATTAAAAAGGGCGTAACCGGCGTTTACCGCTTTATTGCCTAAGGTACATATTATTTTTAAGAAGTTGTGTGCATCATAAAGTTTGCAAGTTACCTATTTAGTATAGGTAGGTTACGAAGACATACATAATATACATATGACATAATAGGGACCTATCAGACAGGGAGAGGTCACGCGTTCAAGCGTTCGCGGTCAGTCGCACAGAAGCAATTCTGACGCTGTCATAACGCTCCCTATATTATGTAAACACAAAGAACGCAAAACTGACCGATTGAACGCTCCTTTTTTACTTAATGATCAGCTCCCGTATTTGACACATTATGCTAAGTACTCACATACGGTTTTGCTCGATAGTTTTACTCGAAATCGTGCAAAAACCACCGTGTGGACCGCAAAACTCACAGCTCGAAGGCTCGCATCGAGCCAGTTTGAAGGCTCGAATCGAGCCGGCTTGACAAATTTTTTGACACAGTCTCTTCCTTAGTTTTTATTATTCGTAGCTAATTTCCTTCGAACTGGAGTAAAACTATCGAGCAATGCTGAATGTGTGGACGAAAGCCCGAGCCATGGTCTACGTGATTGCTCGATCGAGCAAAACCGTATGTAAGTACTTACACTAACAGTTGCTTTAAATATTAATGTTTGGCATTTGACATTCCCGATTCTACGATTGTTGAGCTGTCTACAGAAAATCTCACCCTGTATTTCAGCAAAATCGATTCAGCGCTTTCGGTGAAAGAGGTGCCAGACATACAGTCAGACAGACAGAGAGTACACTTTCTCATACAGACATACAGTCAGACAGACAGAGAGTACACTTTCTCATTTATGATATTCGTATGGATAAACGGAGGAGATTCAATAATCATGGTTGATGGTACCGTATACCGCAGTCCAAAAGTCAACGCACCAACCCATAAACAAGCACATAGGCTAAAAAGTGGAGTACCAGTTGCAGTGGTGTTTAAAATGGACCTAAAAGGACCGGTCGAATTCGAGCGAGGTTATGAAAGATTTATGTACCGATCTCGTATTGATTCATTAATATAAGCTGTCGAGTGCGCTGTGCGCGTTGTAGGGTTCCGTATTAAAATCACGTTTGTTTCGGAGCCCTAGTTGTTTTTAATACATTTTTAGAACCTACAGCCGCCTAGTTAAGTCCTCTTTAGCTCAAAACGCGTCTGATTTCCAGTGGCTTACAAACAGTACAGATTTTGTGGCTTGGGAGATTGGTGATTGTCAATTGTCATAGAGCTCTACAAGCTTAGCATAGTTATTAAGGAAAACCTCTTTCTACGGCATATACAGACAAAGAAAATATAAGTTGATTTTGTCGTCAAAATCCATCATAATTTAGTTGTTCCGCATTTCTGCGGTCGCGGTGGTGAGAACAAGTCTCATATTGTTACTGATGTAGGTACTACTGTGGTTTGGTTAATGGGTACGGAACCCTAGAAACCAGAATACAGAGAAAAAGTGCACCAGCCCCGGAAGCGTTTTCAGGTTATGTAAACGCCTTATACATTATTTATTATGTACCCTTATTGGTTTTTGTATACAATGGCCTCCCGATGTAAATTGTCAGGCCACCGTATAATTTAATGTTTTTGCAACGCATTTTCAGTCGGTGCTTTTGTATTCCAACATGGCGAATTATTTTGAGGCTATAGAGTAAATTATGGACATGACCAATACCTGATTGTAATTACTCCGAAATAAAGTTATTATGTTGTAATTAAAACAAATAAGATAGGCGTAAAATAATAGATACTTACGTAAATTACGTACCTAACTAATAAAATGCGAAGTTCTAATTTTCATTTATAATAATAATAACTCCCACACCGGTTTCGGTGACGGTGCAGGTGGCCGGTTTCATAGAAACCAGGCCAGTTACGCAGGAGTAATTTTATAGTGCCCAAGTGTGTGCGCAGTACACATGAGCATTCTCTATTCCTTCTCATAACCCAGTGGGCCGGAAGACCGACACGACTGGCAAGAGATCAGGCGCAGGACCGACTTCATACATGCCCATCCGACATATGGATCATCTTACTAGTCATCAGGTGATCAGCCTGCATTGCCCTAACCAAACTTGGAAATAACATGTTTCCAACGCGGGAATCGAACCCACGACCTCCAAGTCAAGAGCCACACTCTTGATAACTGGACCACGGAGGCGCCTATTCATTTATATCCTAGGTAAGACAGGTATAATTATTATCAGCACGTCTAATGTAATGTCTTCTATTACAGTCCAAACGGATTATAAATAATAATAATAATCGATGCACAAAACTTTCGATAAAAATTTGCATGAAAATTTATGTTTTTTATAAAATTAAGGGGCAAACAATCCTGCATGCTTTGATTATAATATATTATCAAAGCCTGCACGTTTCCTGCACGTTTTCTTGCAGTATATAAACAGTGGCGCATACGATATATTAATAGAACCATTCACATGTCGATTGTACAGTGTACTGCACGATTTGTTGCAGTACAATTATCGATGTATGAATGTTAGGAGTGAGCACACTGAGACGGGCCGTGCCGGGGCGCATCGCAAAAATCCGCCTCCATACAATTTGTATGGAAGCGGATGCGCGTATCGCACACTGTGCCGGGGCGCATCGGCGCAGATTTTTGCTCGGCGGATTTCTGTCAATGCGACACGGCCCGACAAGACCCGCTGTGCCCCGGCAAGACCCGCTGCGCCCCGGCACGCGCCGACAAACTGTGCGCGTACCTTTAGACGTATACTGCAAAAATGCAGAATTGTGCTGTATGAACCTAGTCTAAGCTTGAGTAATGTAAAAACTTAAAAGTTAAAAGTAATTTAGAAGAAAGGTAGGAGGACGAAGGTACCTACCGCTGAGCTGATGAGCATGGAACTACGCCATAGACGTTGAATACGTAAAGGCCCGGGCAGACAACGTTTGCGGAGTCAGCTTAAATTATAATAGATATAATAGAAGCTTTTAGCGCGGGCTTTGACCGCGGCGACTGAATCAACAAATTCCGTAACGAGAAACCTAACACCGCCTCCGATCGGCACGGTGTTTGTGTGCGTGCGACTAGACGTATGCGAGTTATAATTGCATAAGTTGATAAAAAATACTATGCAATAGCTTTACCGCGGCAGTTCGCGAGTGCCACATGTGTTTTTTAAACCACATCTATCTAGTTGAGTTGCGTGCTAGAGTCGTGGGAAGTGAGAGTGTAAAATGCATTTTTAATTTAGTATAAATAGAAGGCCATGGGGTATTCAGATACACGTAGATAGATAACTGTTATTTATTATTAATAATACTGTTTAAGGTTAACGATAGCATAGAATTATTAATGAACAATGATCATTATAATGATTGATAATGAGGTAGTAGCGGTAGTTCCTGACAACTGAAAAACTTTTACTTATTCTAGACTAGCTGACCCGGCGAACTTCGTACCGCCTAACAGTCAATGAATGTCGTGTTACTTTTTAGCTGAACTAATTTAGGCTTTGATGAACGTAAAACAATGATACAAAATAATATATTTCGGACGTGGCATTGTCATTAAAATGTGCACTCGCATAAAACCACCAAATATAATAACAGTGCCTGAACTTTCGAGACATAGACAATAGCTCAAAGAGTATATAACCACTACGTATGAATAGCTTATCAAGAAAAATCATAGACAACCTATAAAAAGACATTTACACTTTTGTTAACCTGTAGATTTTTTTCCTTAATCTTATAACCTTTACCAACTAATTTTTTATTCCCTAAATTCCGTTCCTTTCCGATGATGTTATGTTTTTACTGTAGAATAAATCTTAGGTATTATTTTCGGGAGTTAAAAATTAAATAATTAATAAATAATTTCCGAAAATTAATGTCTAAAACAAACAAATATTGGTTTTAGACATTAGGTTGTAGACATTTTACAAAAAACAATGATATTCTATGTTACTAAAGTAACTAGATTGGAAGTTTACGGTAGCAACGCGTTGCCACTTCGAAGATGCCTGCAGGCATATCTCACATACATAATGACATAACGAATATATGACTTGACATTGTCTTTTGAACAAAAAAGTGGTTACGCATTTCTGAGAATCTTTTGTAAGACATTGCTACTCTAGTATTTTAGAAACTCATTGACAAAAAATAAATTTCTGAACGCACACATGATGACTTCAGAAAAAAATAAAGTTGTGGCTTAAAGGTCTTACCAACCAGGCCATAAGCTCCAAAAAAAAAAATAATTGTTACACTATTTGACAGGATTGGACAACAAATGTTTGACATGTAATAAACAAATCAGCATCTATTGAAATGATTAAGTATTCATTACACATATCGAGTTTTCATTATTTTTAAGATGTATTCTGCTATTCGGGACGGAAACAAATCCAACAAATCAAAAACCATGGCAATCGGTCCAGCCGTTCTCTAGTTATAAGTGTTGTAACAAACACGACTTTCTTTTATATATATATAGAAGATCAGTGTTTCCCAACCTTTTTCCGCCACGGGGAAAGGCGCGAAGGAAATCAGGCACAGTTTTCACTGACCCCCTTAACAAAATAAACAGCAAAAAATCGGATAATGTATGTACCTATATTATATACATAGTCCAGAGATGACTCATGTTACCAAACAGCGTACAGTCCTCAATTGTACACATGTATGTTTTTTGGGATTGACGTGACATAAACAAATTCACATGACAAGTCCGAAAAATCGCAGCTGTTGGCTAAAGCACACACTACACAGACGTATTTCTGTGCTCAAGCATGTTATTCTCACACCGTTTAAGTTTAAAACAAAACAACGTTTGCCGGATTTTTTTAACTGTATATTATATTCTACCTAATTACTAATATTATTATAAAGCGAAAGAGTTTGTTTGTTTGAACGCGCTAATCTCAGGAACTACCGGTCTGAATTGAAAAATTCTTTCAGTGTTAGGTTGGGTTGCACTTTAACAATAACTACAGTGCAAAATATCAAATCTTTGGTTAAAGGCGCAGACAGCTGCCAATTTGACATCTTTGTGCAGTTTTCTAGACGTATGTATTTCATTGATTGGCACAAAAAAAATATATGTGATTTTTGATTATATTTGGAAAAGCTTGTCCGATTTAAATAATAAAATAATTTACTCCTACTGGATGAAAAAAAATACCAAAGTCACATCTTTCGGGAACTTTAAACAGTTCTAACTAAAGTAATAATACAATCTATGCTTTAAAAATTTGTTTATTTGATACCTTTTACAAAAATCCAAAGATTGCCCGATTTGATTTTCGGCTCTGACATCTAGATTTCCCACAATATTTATTTTTCCTCTAACAAACGAAAAATATATCCACGCTTCTGAGTGAACATTTCACATCTCTCTCTCTCGCATGAAAACCGACAGTGTTCGCTGAGGCGCGGTGCTATGTGGACGTGTGACGGATTTCGCTCTGCCGATATTGTGATTTTAGTGTAATTGAAGCGTTTAGTTCTTAAAATTTGTATATAGGTATTTCTCATTGTTTTATAGTATATTAAGTTTATTCTGTAAATATTTGAAATTATATTGCGCGTCTGTAAAAATGGGTGACAAGAAAAAGAAAAGACGTCCAGCAAAAAAGCGACAGCTTCGTGAAAGCCACAAATACATGATGGAAGTAAAAGTAAGTTCAATTTTATCTACTTTCTAGTTGCGTACGTCTTTATTAAAAAAAAAACGAACAATTACGACCCCGAATCAAAATATTTCGTCACTCTCAATGTGTTTTAGGATAGCCAGGATCGTTGTGTCAAATAAAACATAAAAAAAACTGTATTACGATTGATTACGATTTACGAAAATCCTCTAAGATTCGAACCATAGACCTTGGAAATTGACATAATAATGTTATCACAATCGTTGTGATAACATTATATCAATTTCCAATAGGCCTATGGTTCGAATCTTAGAGGATTTTCGTAAATCGTAATACAGTTTTTTATGTTTTATTTTATCACTGATAATAATTTTGCTTTGTATCTGAACATTTATGTTGGAGTTTTGCACTCCAAAATAAATGTTCAAAAAGTTAAAAAATCACCACACATAAAGTTGATTATTTCGTTAGCCTAAATAAGTTTTAGCGTCGCGCGTCGGGGATCGCTCTGATAAATCAATATTCAATCGGTCTATGGATCGAGTTTCAGAGAATTTTCGTAATACTTTTTATGGTTTTTTTTAATCACTATTAGCACAGAATAAATAATAGTACAAGTACTATAATTAGGTACTATAAGTTCATTTTGCTTTGAATCTGAAGTTTTATTTAGGCCTTTATTATTTAAATTTTTATTTCAGGCGGCGGAAAACCATGGATAGTGCAATTATTGATAACCCAAACGAATCACCAAATTCCAATTCAGATCCAGCGGCAGGTAGTATGTTGGAAAGGTAATATAAGTTTATTTATCTACTTATTATAAGTTGTAACCAAACGTCTTTCACGACTACGAAACACAGCGCAAGGGCTGTTTCACGCCGGCTTTCCTGTGAGTCCGTGGTATTTCTCTGGTCGAGTCGGCCCATTCGTGCCAAAGCATGGCTCATTCATTGTATTTTTTATGATCCAGTTTATCTATTACAAGCTATTTTAGCCTTTTTATGATATTATTATGATTTAATTTTTTTCCAGTCGACCGAAAACGATGGAATTAGATAATAACACAGTGGAAAATGTAGCAAATGCCGATCGCAATATAACGACGGGTAGTATTTTAAAAAGGCAAGTATATTTTTACAATTACGATAGGCTAGGTAAATATAGATATAATAAGTTTATTACTATTTGAGCGCGATGCGATTGCGCGATTCTTTCAGCTCTATTCAAGGACATGCTCCGTAAGGGCCGGGACACAAAATCACGGCACGACGACGCGACGTCGTACGGCGCCGGACCGTGTTTTTGTGCCCCGGCCCTATTAGGGTGCGGCTTCACTGCGGAGTAGGGGTGAGCGTTATTTCACGTCACTATAGTTACAATAACTAGCTACATACAGTAACCGAATAACTAGTTTCGAGTCGTATTTATATAGTAGAGTAGTGATTTTTGTAACGTTTTTATTGCATTGGGTGGTATGAAGTACCGTCGAGCGATCGTCGCGTTGTTTCGTTTGGAGTCGCAGCTAGCGCCCGCCGCCCACTGCACCGGTCGACCTAGCGAGCGACAGCGAGTTTGCTATAGTCCGCGCGGAACTAGTTGGCCGCGCCGCCGGTATGTGAGCATACCGGCGGCGCGGCCAACTAGCCAACTAGTTCCGCGCAGATTACCTAGCAAAAATATTAATTAGTTTATATCAATACTAATATTATAATTGGGAAGAGTTTGTTTGTTTGTTTGAACGCGCTAATCTCAGGAACTACTGGTCCGATTTGAAAAAAGGCTATAGGCTATAGGCCCGCGCGCGCGCCTCATCCCGGCGTCACCCCCTTTCATTCCCCCGCGCCGCGAGTGACCTTTCTGCAACGATTTTAAATGGGATAAAATATTGTCATTTAAAAAAAAATAACACCCATTTTTTTGGTTAAATGGGCTCTCCTAATGAAACCTAAGCCCTGCGGGGCTAAAATGGTGATATTTAGCAATTCCTCTCAATCAATTCAGCAAATGAATTGTCAAAACTGACAAATGCAAAAATATAAAAATGAATTGCAAGCAGAGTTGCATTTTGCGATATTAGAGAAATGAATCATATTATGATTCGTCTCATGATTCAACAAAGCGACCATTTTAGCCCCGCTGGAATAATTGGGCAGGAAGGTTTAATTGAGAATGTTACTAGGTATGCCAAATTGCTTGAAATTTTCTCACAGTAAAGCCTGTATGTATACAAATACACTAGTTTTTGTTGCAGTCAAAAATACCTTGTAGTTTTGATTTTATAGGCATTCAAAGTTTCAAAAAATATCGATTCCCGCTAACAGTCCCGCGACCGCTTGTGACGTCATAGCACAATTCTGCCGCGCGGGTCCTATACAATAAACGTGATTTTTTGCTCTATCTCAATAACGGCAACAGGTAGGCACTTGAAATTTTCACCGAGGCCTTAATTATATGTGTACTTTAATAATTAATAATAATATTATATTATGTTACTAATCGGACTCACTTATGAATACACATACCGTTATAGTGCAAAATAGGCCAAAATTTGTGATTTTTGTATAGGAGCCCCCCTTAATTTTTTATTTTATTATAATATTATTATTGATTATTAAAGTACATATATAATTTAGGCCTTGATGAAAATTTCAAGTGCCTACCTGTTGCAGTTATTGAGATAGAGAAAAAAATCACGTTTATTGTATGGGGCCCGCGCGGCGAAATTATTGTGATATGACGTCACACCGTTACCGGGCGCCCGCGTCGTACAGTTACAACTTGTTTCGTCGGTTAAAAATCACATAACGACCCACCCCTACTGCGGAGTGCAGCGTATTAGCCTAATAAAATTTTTAGTATACCTTTTTAATGAAATTAGAAGGCAAACGAGCAAAAGGCTTTTTTAAATATTGAGTTCTGTATAATTTTATCCTAATTCCTATTTCCCAATAATCTAAAAGTTAATCATTTTAATTTATGAAATTTTGTGGTGATCCAGTTTTTAAACTGTTGTTAAATGTCGATGTCTCAAAGTATAAACTTACTTACAGGCTGGAAGAAAAAAGTACCCATGACACTGGACTATGTAGTTTGGAGGCTGAATGTGATGCTGAAAAGCTTATTGTTGAAACTGCACTTCCTCAGAAGAAACCTGATGTCGGAAGAAGAATTATAAGTGTTTCATATTTTTATAAGAGGTTGCAAGAAATTTCTCATCATGGTCCTCTTGGATGTGATTTAACTGACATAGAACTAGTAGGTGAAAAGCAAGATGGCCTCAATTCAAAATTCACATTTCTATGCATACTTTGCAATCTAATATTGATAATAATTGATAGTGACTCAAATGAAGACCATTACATGCCTATCAATAATAATAAGGCAATATTCGTAACCTGAAATATGGAGCTGCCCTTGCACCTTATAAAACCAGGAGTGATTTTTGTCTATATTTAATTTGCCCTGTTTATCTATTTTCCAAAATGTAACTTTTTGTTGTGTTATAGCAGCGTCTACTCCAGTGTTATATGCTGTGATGGGACATTTAATTTCTAAAATAGTTTTTTCATCGCAAATTCCATCGGGCGTTGCTCCTAAAAATGGCAAGTCTGTATCTATAAATAGCCCGCAAGGCTTTACTTTAATTCCTTCTTGTAATTCTAAATCTCTTATTGCTTGTTTTTAATTTTCTTGGCCATGTTTGATAGAAGAAACGAAGCTTATTTTTTTTTAATATAAAATGTCTTTTACTAGGTTAGCACTTGCAGTGTTGGGTCTTCTTTTTATTACCCGGCCAAAGTTTTCTAATAATTTTCTAATAATTTCATCATGATCACGCTTTGGGTCAAATTTGTGTCTTTGATGGGATATTTCGTATCAGTTTGTAAATTTTTAGCCTATTACAGAAGTTCCGAAGTAGGTGATTTCGGCATTCAATTTTCTCGACACAGGGTTTGTACGTGTTCCTTGTTGAGAGTTCACTGTAAAAGTAGCAGCGCTGAAAGACCTAATTTTTTTTTCTTTTGTATGGGGAAACTCGTGACACTTGCCCTTGCTCATACAAAAGAAAAAAAAATAGTCTTTCAGAGCTGCTACTTTCACAGTGAACTCTCTACAAGGAACACGTACACACCCTAAAGTATTACATACTGTATATATATATACAGTATGTAATACTTTAGGGTGTGTACGTGTTCCTTGTAGAGAGTTCACTGTGAAAGTAGCAGCTCTGAAAGACGATTTTTTTTTCTTTTGTATGAGCAAGGGCAAGTATATATATATATATATATATATATATATATATATATATATATATATATATATATATATATATATATATATATATATACATAGCTGGGCATTAACTCGTTAATCCGTTAATCGTTAATTAACGAAGTTAACATTTTGATTAACGGATTAACTTTTAAAAATATTAACGGACTGGTTAACTTCCGTTAATATGCAGAAGTCCGTTATTCGTTATTCCAATGCCTACTATTTACCGCACGGCACCGCGGCGCCGCGCGAAAACAGGTTCAGACGAAACAAAAATAATACTAGATATACATTTTCAGGCGCATGCGAGTGAGAAGATATTTGTTTCGTTTTATCATTTCATTATGTTGATAAAGAAGAGTGCAGTATAATTTAGTTACCTAACTAAATTATACTGCACTCTTCTTTATCAACATGCAAATTATTTATAATAACAATAAACTATATCTATAATAATTATTGTATTGTAATTTCTACCTAGAATACAATAATTATAGAAGTATTTTGTTTTGTCCCTAACCTGTTAACTTCCAAAACCTTAAACCAACAGGTTTTGTATGTACACTAAAGCAATGATATAAGTTACAACAAGGCCATATTACACATATTAACGGATTAACGATTAACGTTAACTTGCACTAATTCGTCCGCAGTGTAACGCTTTAACGTTTAACGAAGCTAACATTTTTTTTAACGGATTAACGACGGCGACCATTAAGTTTGTGCGACGGGATAGCGATCAACGTTGCCATGGTGACATACTTACCTATTTACGGCCGTTCCCAATATTTGATCTATCTCTGGTTTTGCCCTACTAGAGATAGGAATAGCTCACAATTGACAAAATATATGTCTCTAATGTCTAATGTGAGCTACTCATATCTCTAGTAGGGCAAAACCAGAGATAGATCATATATTGGGAACGGCCGTTAGTCACTTAATTAAAATAATAATATTATCGTAAATATAATATTATGGCAAAGCAACGTTTGCCGGGACAGTAAAAAACGATTCCTGAATTTTGTTTTATTTCTTGCTGTACTTATGTAATTGTAATTTTAATGTAAATTGTAATGTAACAGAAAAAATGTTTATGAAAAAAATTGAATGTTTTTACGCAGTTGGGTTTTGTCATTATTTTATAATATAATAGGTATATTATAAAAGAATAACTGTGTTTTATTTACCATAAGTAAGCCTTACACGTCTACCGGGGACGGGAGAGATCCACCTGTACAGCACGCAGGTATGCCTGCACATGTATACCGGTATGTGTGTGGGACCTGGTCGCCTGCGCAGGTCCAAAAAACTGCACAGGTATATTCCCTCACACATTCCGGTCTACCTGCGTAACGTGCGTGTATGGCTTACATTACTACCACAATAGACATAACGAATCAGTATAATATCGACTTCAAACTTTTAAAGATTCCCGCGTATCCTCGAGGACAAACGTGCATTTTTTGTAAGTTTCAAGCATTTATGCACTTTAGTTTAATGATTATAAAGTTTATTTTCAAGTGCGTTAATATTACCTCTCCGCTGTGCTCCGTTCTGCACTAATCTTCCGCACTCTTATAGTTCGCTCACGGAAGTATAGTACATAGTATTTATTTATTACGCGCCATCTATTGAAATCTCTATGCGACAGCTCAATATTAATCAAACCTATCTTTTAGAAGTTCCCGGTTTAGCCGCTAGCAAAGCTGGCGCTGTCTTATCGGACAATTAGGGGGCGTGGCTTAGAAATGCGAATCCTCAAGGTCATTGGCAGTTGTCAGCGTCTTAACCACGCTTCAGGTGCAACCCAACCTTAGATAGTCCATTTATCGAGGAAGGCTATATTATTTTATAGACTAATAGGAGCTAAGACTTATACGAGCGAAGAGTAGAGAAAAATGTGGAAAAAACGGGGGAAATTATTTGAAATTGCTTATTATCTTAAGAACTACTGGAACAATTTTTATGTTATTTAGGACACATGAAGAATAGACCCCGTGACCCTACTACATAGGCTATTTTTTGTAAAATGTAAGGTTTACGTGAAATTCCTAAATTACGCGGGCGAAGCCGCGCGGAACATCTAGTTGTATAATAATATTAATATTATAGATATTATTGTCCTAAAATAATTTTAGCGACATCTATGTTTACTAATAGAATACAATGTCAAGTAGCATAATATACTAGGGAAATTCCTTACCTCACGCCTTTCTATGTTTGTTATAATAATTCGTACTAGATGGCGCTTTAAGTCATGGAACAGTGACATCTGTCATAGCTATAATGAACTTGTTTGAAAGTTTGCTTTGTGGCCCGAGGCAATGTTATGTAGTTCACGACTTTATTCATAGATGTCACTCTTTTGTTTTTAGGGTTCCGTACCTAAAGGGTAAAAAATAAAAACAATCTACACGACAAACGTCACGACATCCGAAAGGATCGCATGACTCAAGCGCAATATTTCTTACACCGTATATAAGCAAAACAATGTTTGCCGGTTTATTGACGTCAAAATAAAATAAGTGACATCTATTTAAATACTAGTGACCGACCGAACTTTCGGTTTCGGTTTCAGCCAGTTTCGGCCAAAAAATCTAGTTTCGGCCTTGGTTTCGGTTTCGGCCAAAATATAGCCGAAACCGAAACCGAAACTCATGCATCGTTCGGTAAACTTCGCTGTTAACTACAGCTTGCTTGCCAGCGAGGCTCTGGGGCAGTTCGCCACCATCTATTTAATCATGTTTTGAGATTATGTATTCCAGATTAGTCCCAAATCAAAAATTAGCTCTTCGTTTTATTTTCATTATATTATTGAATTTTATTTCTACGATTAAAGCAGGCTTATTTAATATATAACTGTTGGCAAATTACGTGCTATTTTAACAATGTTTCCCAAACAAACGATTTAGTAAATGCTATGATAAATTGATTATATTGTGTGTGACCTTTATTTACTTAAGAATTTTGTTTGTGAGATTATAAGATATCTTAGGATATATCTTGTGAGATTTATCTAGTAAATCATCTCGCTTCACTCTTTTTTTTTTGGACACGCAATCTCTTAGACCGCTCCTACCCTGCTAGAATCTTATCTAGCCTACTTCCCCGTAAGCTTTACTCTTGCGGCGCTCAGTATATTTTTCAGGTTTAGTGGCAAAACGCCTTCTGGAGAAAAAAAATGTGACGTCAACTGTAAGTTTGCTTAGTCATTTTGTTTTGAACTTCGACCGCGGTCGTGTCCATGTCTCCCATAAAAATAATATACTGCGATTATTGATTTTGTTGTCAGTAGTACGTCGTTCAGTAGTATGTCTAAGGGAGGATTTCACCAATCGCACAACTTCGTTTTATAACATTGAGTTCACATTAAACGCGTTCCTACGGGGATCAATAAAAAAGCAAGAAACGATATATAAACTACCCAAACTCATCATTTTTTTCGTCTATGATTTTCGATTCGCCATGACAGTACACTGGCAGGACTTTAACGGCTTTAATGAAGTTTAACCGTGCAACATTGGACGTTCTGAAGACAAAACTCGGATTTGTTGTGAACTTTATTTTAGTGAAATGCAATTTGGTGCTATAAACGCTTTATACGTGTAGAACCAATTTAGTGTACACTAAGCGCGTTCTATTTGTAGGTGAATCGCACCTAAATAAAATTACTTCAAATAACTTCTGCTCTTGTTTCTTAGGGTTATCCTTCGTTATAATACATTAAGGGGAATTTCACCAATCACACGTAAACGTTTTATTAAACTAAGTTCTCATTGAACAATGAACGCGTTTATATGGCAACGTGAATGTCGTTTTGTTTCAAATAGATTTTACATTCTTCATTTAATCGCGATTAATGAATCTAAGTTTACGTTATACGTTTGATTGATGATTTTTATACGTTATTATCATCTTTGAGCCTTGTCACGTTGTTATAGTAACAAATAGCAAGAAACGATAAATAAGCTAACCAAACGCATATCTGTGAAAACTGTCAACTTAACAATTATTTCGCCTATGTTTTTCGATCTGTCATACACTACACCGATAGGACATGTGTTTTATGAAGTTGAAACTCGAATATTGGGCGTTCAGAAGATAAAATTCGGATTTGCTGTGAATGAGATGAAACGCATCTACTTGGAATCTATTAAAAAAAACGGAATATAGTACAAAAAGTTATTAGAGTCTAAGAATTATAATATTTATGGTAAGAAATGTCGCAAAAAGTAAAAAATTCAATATGGTACTTTTTCTTTAGTTTAAAAAAATGTAATTTATGTTAAAAATCAATAAATTTCAGTAAATAATCGTAATTTTGAATGTTTTACCAAGTTTCGGTTTCGATTTCGGTTTCGGCCGAAACTAAGAGTAAGGCCGAAAGTTCGGTTTCGGTTTCAGTTTCGGCTGAAAAATCAGTTTCGGTCGGACACTATTAAATACTAATAAAATAAGTACAATGTAAAAGTAGCTCCTCGATTATAATAATAAATAATAATGGGTGATTTTATAAGAGGTAGATACTTATAGGATTTGCTTTTAAAAAAAACACAAAAAATTTAAAAAAATATGAAATATTATGTATTGGAATAGATAGTAGGTACGATCAATATAATTAAATGTTTAAAGATGATTGCATGCAAATGTTGGCCGCGGCTCCGCTTTAGATGGTCCATGCGCCAGGTCCAATTTTGGCACTCTCTCTCCAACATATTGACCGGTATTTCACGAATAAATACTTCAACATTGGCTGCCAGTGCGTCAATCGTTGCTGGTTTATCCCTGTAGACATGAGCCTTAACAATTGAGAGCCCAATTGAGAGCCGTCTTCGGTGAACAGTTTATCTCACGTTTTGAAGTCGTCAATTGGCCGCCAAGATCGTGTGATTTAACGCCTTTGGACTATTTCTTGTGGGGCCATGTGTGAGAAGCGCTGTCACCTGTGCTTTTCAATTTAGTTCTGGAATATGTCCTCAAAGAAGTGATTGCACTAGATGTAGGGCTACAACTGAATGGGAAACATAGGTTGATATGGTATGCCGACGACCTGGCATTACTGGGTGAAACTCCAGAGGAAGTGGCCAGCGCGGCCGAAGTCTTAGAAAACGAAGCCCTTAAGGTAGGCCTAAGTATAAACCGCGAGAAAAAAGAATACCTCCACATTAAACGCTACAAAAACACGCGCACAAAACGAGAAGACCTGAATGTGAGAGGGATTTCTTATAAAGGGACGGATTTAAATACTTAGGCTGCACCATTACCGACACCAACACGAGGCAGGAGGAAATAAACACCCGCATCCAAAACACCTTACGATGCAGCGCGGCACTTCATGGAGTGTTAGGGTCCAATCTCCTAAGTAGAAAAAGTAAGATCGCCATTTACAAGTCTGTAATAAGGCCAATACTAATGTACGGATGCGAGACCTGGACGCTTACACTCGATGAAGAGAATTAATTACTGGGTAGCTGAAAGAAAAATCCTCCGCAAGATCTTGGGCCCGGTGAAGACAGAAGATGGAGGAACTAGAATCCGAACCAACGCCGAAGTTGAAGACCTCATGGCCGAGCCCAATATTATTGGCGTAACAAAAGCCCAGCGACTTCGATGGCTCGGTCACGTTGCAAGAATGGGGGAGGATCGCGCCACTAAAATGGCATTTATTGGACGTCCGATCGGGCGACGAGCTGTCGGCCGTCCACGGCTAGCTGTCGTGGAGTCGGACCTGCGCGATCTTCAAGTCACAGAGTCCCTGTAGACAAGAGCCTTAACATGGATCCACAAGAATCTTGGCGGCCTCAAAACTGTGTGTGTGAGATAAACTGTTCACCGAGATGCACGATTTTGTTTTGCTCAAAATTGAAGAATTGGACATGCCTGAATTGTGGTTTTAACAAGACGGTGCCACATCCCACACGGCATATGAAACAAGGGCCCAATTGAGAGCCGTCTTCGGTGAACAGTTTATCTCACGTTTTGAGGTCGTCAATTGGCCGCCAAGATCGTGTGATTTAACGCCTTTGGACTATTTCTTGTGGGGCCATGTTAAGGCTCATGTCTACAGGGATAAGCCAGCAACGATTGACGCACTGGCAGCCAATATCGAAGCATTTATTCGTGAAATACCGGTCGATAATTATGTTGGAGAGAGAGTGCCAAAATTGGACCTAGTGCACGCTGCCAGCATTTGCTTGTAATCATCTTTAATTTTTAAACGTTAAATTATATTGATCGTACTATCTATTCCAATAAATATTTCATAATTTTTTAATTTTTTTTTTTTAAAGCAAATCCTATATCTCTTAAAAAATCACCCATTACTTAAGTACTTAATTAATATGATATAATATAATATATTATGTATATCCAATATAAAATATATACTTACCTACTATTTAATCATTAATTCAGAATTGTTCAATAATTTTTAAAACCCATTTTATATTATAAGAAATTAAGACATCATTTTATTTATGAAAAGCGTTTATAAATAATAAACCAACCATTATATTTTATAGACGTATATTATATAAATTACATTTTTATGATTTGTTATTATTTATTAACCAATCTCGGGGGGGGGGGGGGGAATTGCCCAGGTTCTGGTTTGGGGGGGGGGGGGGGGGGGGCAAATTACCCAGGTTCTGGGCCAGGGGGGGTAAATCAGATTTTTCATAAGCTAGGTGTTTATAAAGAATAAAAAATTAATATTTTTTAGTTGTAAAAATAGTGTTCCCCCCCCTCGGTACGCCCATGTAACCAAAGTGAAAAAAGAACTAAGTATCACCGGTGGGGTCTGCACTCTGCAGGTATCCACACACACACATAAGCAAACATGTAACTTACCTTAACAAAGAGCGACGAACTTTCACTCCCTGAAAGACGTGTTGCATTGAGATTATCCGAAAACTTGGGATCGTAACTTCTCAATAAACGCGTTTATAAAAAGAAACCGTCAAAAAACGCGCGCGTCTGCGTTGACCTGCCCGTCACGTTAAAGGTTAAGGCCTGATTACACCTTCCGAGTAGTGTGGCGACTGGCGATACAGTAAAAATGTAACTCGGCCGAGATAATGCTGTAACCGAGTAACGATCGCACTCCGAGACACTAAAACTTACTTCAATTATATTTTCGGGGGCGATAAATCGATCTAGCTAGGAATTCGTTTCTGAGTGCGCCAGTAAGTGTAAACTCGTATTTCTGATTATTCTGGTTGTTGTCAGTTGACTCCTGACAATTACAGTTGCCACAATAATCAAAAATACGTGAATTTCAGTAATAAGATCGGATGTCGGAAGTGCCAGGCCTACTGAGTACTGACGCGTGAGGACTGAGGAGAAATCACATTATACACGGACGGGATACAATATAAAGTATAAACGGTTGTATAAATTAAAAAATGCGTGGCGACTTGTCGTCACGTTGCAAAGTAACGTGACCCAAAGTTTTTATTGTAAACACGAACGACTTCCACCAGGCTATTTAGCAATGTTTCACCCAAACGGCTGAGCTTTGTTTACAACTTGACGAAAATTGTTTTGAAATGGAATATCCTTACTTTCATATTATTTACTATACGAATACTATAATTATTAATTATACGTCTTACTATAAACCAGGGGTTCCCAAACTGTGCGCCGCGGCGCCCTGGTGCGCCGTGGAAAGGCAAGAGGGGTGCATGCCGTGAATCGATCCTCCATCATTATCCATAACCACAAATTTTATATAAGTAATGAAATAATAATAATATTATGAATTATACAAAGCAGGCAGATGATTAAATATTTCTTTACTTATTATTATTTACTTGCATAACATAACTATAATTAATCATTAAGGTATTCATCATAACTATATTGTAATCATTAAGATATGTATCTTTTTGTAATAAGTATTAGCTAGGTATAGGGTTGCCATCACCCAAATTGCCTTCGCCGGTCAGTCACGACAAAATTCCCGGACATTTGGCCGAAATATGGTTATTTCCCCGGACACCTCTTAAACAGTATTTACGATAACGTCTTGCCAATTTTTGCTTTTCCAACAAGAATTTGTAAAAAAAAGTAAAAAACTCATTAGTCCGTGCAAGAAACCGTGTGTATGCTTAGCGAGTTTTTATCTTTCGTTTATTGCTGCATGACTTAAAAGTTAAATTTCTCTCATCAAAAGTCTCTGAATTTCAACCGGACACTTTTCAAAAACCCGGCCGGACGCACCCCGGACGCCCTTCAAACTAGGACAAATCCGGGGAAATCCGGACGGATGGCAACCCTAGCTAGGTAGAAACGGACGCCGCGACGTGACAAAATATTGACTGAAAAAGATTGGGAACCCCTGCTATAAACTGTATAATGGTAAGTATTCAGTATACCTAAGTATTAGTATTTAAATTAGTATTAGTATTTAAGTATAGGTAAGTAATACTATAAATTTGAAAGTGTGTCTGTATGTTTGTTTGTTTTGTTGAAATTTGATATGGAGATTAAGATATTTAGATTTTAGAATCCCGGGAAAGAACATCGGATACGTGTTACCCCAGAAAAATGTACGGTTCCCGCGCTATTATCTAGATTGTTGTGAGAGTTGCAGGCATCTAGTACAATAATAATAGTATAATACAATGTCGTCACGTAGAAATGATAATAAGTATTGTGAAACACTTGTTTGTCTCATTGTGACGAACCTGTTTTTGGGGAAACACGCTACCAAATCTTATCTCATAATAATATAATATTAGCAGCATCACATCGTTAACCAAGTAGTATTTCACCGTAATTGAGTTTATTGTAGACAATACAGAAGAGGTGACAAATATTTTTTGCACTTTACCACCATTAGGTTTGCTTGTACTTAAATAGGAATTCCATTGATATTATAATACAGTCATTCTCAAAGTGTGCTCCACTCAGGCGTTGTAGGGGCTCCGAGAGACATATATAAATTGATTAAAAAATAATAACTAGTAAAAAAAGCTAAAAAACACGATTTTTTTATTTGGAAGTGAAACTTCAAGAAAATTTCAAGGTCGCGTCATGGCGATACCTTTTTTTTTTTTTTTTATGAAATAAGGGGGCAAACGAGCAAACGGGTCACCTGATGGAAAGCAACTTCCGTCGCCCATGGACACTCGCAGCATCAGAAGAGCTGCAAGTGCGTTGCCGGCCTTAATAGGGGAGGGTAGGGAAGGGAAGGGAAGGGAATAGTTGAGGGTAGGGAAGGGAATAGGGTAGGGGTTAGGGGATTGGGCCTCCGGTAAACTCACTCACTCGGCGAAACACAGCGCAAGCGCTGTTTCACGCCGGTTTTCTGTGAGAACGTGGTATTATCCGGTCGAGCCGGCCCATTCGTGCCGAAGCATGGCTCTCCCACGTAAAACCTAAAACCACGTAAAAAAAGTGAAGTTTCACTTCTGGCACGTGTGCTCGGCATACACGCTCTTTTTTATTTTAAGAAATTATTGCATTGTCATTGGCTCTTACGTGTGTTGGTTCTTGTATCAGACACCAGCATGGACTATGTCATCTGACAGCAGCATGGATATTGGAGACAGTTCACTCAAACACAAAACCATCCGTCAAAAATGTAACTTCTAAAAAGGGTTCTGCCACCAAAAAAGTTTGAGAACCTCGGCTATTGTAATAATAATTATTATATTATAATATACATTAGGTAATTTAGGTATTTGACCGCAACAAATTCTGAACAACTACGAAAACACTTTGAGAAGATCTTACGGAGCCCGAGGGACATGCTGTACAATGTACATATTGTAATCATTCAGAAGAAAGACAGGAGCAGTAAGTACTTATATTCAATTTTAAAAAATCCTTTTAAGAAAAAGTTAAAAAAAAACCAGAAGTTTTTTTTAAAGCTCAATGTATGGCTTTTATCGCGACTCGCGAGCTTTGAGCGCGGCGACCGAATCAAGAAATAATTCCGTAACGAAAATAAAACTAACACCTCCCACCCCGATCGGTCCAACGGCGCGGCGAAAGTGCGGAGGTAAGAAACTTCGCGACACGACAAAAATACAAAGATAAAGGTTAGTAATTAGTATTGATATATTTGGATAAAGTAAATTAATACTGTACAGGGATTTTCATGTACAAAAAGGCAAAATCTAAATCGAAACATGCAGTTAGCCAATTTGCAATAATTGATTTTTGTCGGCGGATTAGGCCGGCTGCCCTGCGTAGCCCGCGGCAGCTGAAAATCGCATTAAAACCACCGACTGACCACGTCACTTACAACATACAAAATTAAATATAGCCAGGGTTGCCAGGTTTATATACCCATTAGTCGGATAAAGGCATTAGGATCGATTTATATAATTACGCCCGAACGCGCAGTCTGGCGGTTTCACCGCGAGATTACAAGCAAAAGTTTGGAAATGACAGCGCAACCACGCCGCCTAATATTATAATTGGCAAGAGTTTGTTTGTTTGTTTGTTTGAACGCGCTAATCTCAGGAACTACTGGTCCGATTTGAAAAATTATTTTACTGTTGGATAGCTCATTTATCGAGGAAGGCTATAGGCTATATTTTATCACATTAAGTATAATAGGAGCGAAGGAATAGAGGAAAATGTGGAAAAAACGGGGGGAAATTATTTGAAAGGGCTTATTTGAACGCGCTAATCTCAGGAAGTACTGGTCCGATTTGAAAAATTCTTACAGTGTTAGATATCCCATTGATCGAGAAAGGTTATAAGTTATATTTTATCACGCTAAGACTAATAGGAACGACGAAATAGAGGAAAATGTGGAAAAAACGGTGAAAATTATATGGAATTGCTTATTATATTATGAACTACTGGAGCAATTTTTATGTTATTTGGCAAACATGAAGAATAGACCACTTGAAGGGACATAGGTTATTTTTTGCTGCAAAATGTACGGTTGCGTGAAATTCCTAAATTACGCAAGCGAAGCCGCGCGGAACATCTATATCTTATATACAGTGTGTAACAAGAATAAGTGATAATACTTTAGGGTGTGTACGTGTTCCTTGTAGAGAGTTCATTGTGAAAGTAGCAGCGCTAAAAGACGAAAATTTTTTTTCACTTTTGTATGGGCAATGGCCGGAGCGTCACGAGTTTCCCCATACAAAAGTGAAACATTTTTTTGGTCTTTCAGTACTGCTACTTTCACAGTGAACTCTCTACAAGGAACACATACACACCCTAAAGTATTATCACTTATTTTTGTTACATCCTGTATATAAAATCGTAGGAAAGTCAATTCTGTATATTGAATATTTTTGTACAATAAATAATTATTAGGGATGTGATCTACTATGCTAACGCGGACGAAGTCGCAGGCAACAGCTAGTAATTTATAAAGTAAGTATCTCCATAGCAAATTTCAACAAAATCAGTTCAGCGGCTTAGGCGTGAAGGCTGAAGAGCTAACAGACAAACGGACAGAAACACTTTCGCACAAGGCTACAAAAGCCGAACTCTTTTTATTCGGCCGGACACGCAACTAAAAAGCCGAACTATGTCCGGCTTTTTAACGCCTGGCAACCCTAAATACAGCGAAACCTAAAAACAAGGCGGCAAATATTGCGCAGTTGGGATGGTTTTTAACCCCCAACAAAAAGAGGGGTGTTACAAGTTTGACGTGTTTTGTCTGTCTGTCTGTCTGTCTGTCTGTCTGTCTGTCTGACTGACTGTCTGTCTGTCTGTCTGTCTGTCCGTCTGTCCGTCTGTCCGTCTGTCCGTCTGTCCGTCTGTCCGTCTGTCCGTCTGTCCGTCTGTCCGTCTGTCCGTCTGTCCGTCTGTCCATCCGTCCGTCCGTCCGTCCGTCCGTCCGTCCGTCCGTCCGTCCGTCCGTCCGTCCGTCCGTCCGTCCGTCCGTCCGTCCGTCTGTCTGTCTGTCTGTGTATGTCTTTCCGTCTGTCCGTCTGTCCGTCTGACTTATTAGTTATTACATATTTGAGTCAAACTTAACAGATTCTATTCATTTGATCTTCGAAACGGATTTGACTAACGAACGAGATTAAGTATAAAGAAATATTGGACCATTAAACCATGTTAAACTTAGTTTTCAATTTAACTGCTTTAAGTATCTGCAAACTACTGTTAGCAAATATATAGATGGCCTTTACATAGTTTTCCTGTATTGTGTTTTAAGTTTTGGCTTAGTTTTACTTAAATTTTATAAATTTAGAATTTTCTTTTATTCTATTCTATTTTGTATTCATCAAATCATAATATTAATGCATATTATTAGCTAATTTTATAAAATAATAAAAAAAAACAAAATTTCATACTTAATAAACACTAATTAGGTATTGCCTGGCTTCATTGAAAACTGCAGTGGTCCAGTGCAAACGCACGAGAGAAAAATGCAATCAACTCAGCACGCATGTCTATTATAGTCCGTTCGTAATTATATTGCCTCGGAGGGAATATGAAAATGAACTTTATTACATCAGAATAAAGGTCCTGAGAGGTGTAAAATAACTCTGGTCGGTTCGTAGAGAGGGCGCTGGTCATGGCACTTACCGCGCGATGACCGAACCAATCGCCGCCGCGTCCACATCGGACAGCATTCGATATTCAAAACAGTGAAATTCGACTCGCATGCTTCTGAGTTTGGTGAGTTTTTTTTTATTCGAATTCTTGTAAGCAAAGAATTTTGTAAGTTTGGTCGTAAATTATTAGGACGTTATGAGCAGAAAAGTAATGATAAAAAGTTTTTATAGTAAAGTTGCATTAAATTGTGTAGAAAAATTATTTGTAACAAAATTTTGTAGTACTTACTGAAAATATTGTCAATATTTAAAATCCCACAAGAATCTAAAAAAATCAACTCAATTATTTTACGTAAAACTTTTGAATCAATTCCATTGCCTTACCTAACAGCTGTTTTGTTAAATTAACAAATTAATTTATGAAATTCAAAATTACTACAGTCAATAATTCCCGTCAAAATTTTGGCTTAATTTTAATATTACTTTTGTAGGATCATTAGTTTTAAAAATTACTTAGATGTTTTTAAAAATTAAATAATAATAAAATAATCTGAATAAAATTTCTTTAGGTTAAAGGTAAAAAAAGAAAGGTTGACTGGTAGAGATTGCTTAGTAGCAATAAGTTCGCCTTTTGTACATCAATTAGTAATATATATTATTGTATCTTTCGTATTATGTACTGTATTTTGGTGTGCAATAAAGAGTTATATTATTATTATTATTATTATTATTATTTCTACAAGCTAGGTAGAGTTTTCCTTTAGGCTTTCATTAACCTTTCGCCGGTTTTCTATGAGGCAGAGGTACTGACATACCTTCTCTTGCATTGATTTGCTATTTCCATCTCTAACCTAAAAATATTGGACTAACATTTAGTTTTTTTTAATCTCGTCAGTTTTTAATAGCGCCCATAGCGCCAGAGGGTGGCAAATACCTACAAAAATTAATTATTTTTAGGGTTCCGTACCCAAAGGGTAAAACTAAAAAGCGGGACCCTATTACTTCGATGTCTGTCTGTCTGGCTGTCTCGAGGTATAGTATTTCAAGAACCGCTGTTTATCTAGACTTCTGAAACTTTCACAGATTGTGTATTTCTTTTGCCGCTTTATCAATCAATGAACCGACCGACCGACCGTTCAGTAGATGAACCGACTCACGCTTGAGCGATTTCTTAATTTTTTGTAAATCTACATATAACACACGACCTGTGTGCCAAATTTCATAACACTAGGACAATTGGAAGTGGCCTAGAGGTTTTGATTACCGGTCAGTGAGTTAGTGAATGAGTTAGGGAGTCAGTGCCAAAATAAGCTATTTTTACAGGACCATAGTTCAGTATTTACCGAAGCTATATCTATGAAATTTGGTAAACTGCTTAAGTACTAGTACAATATAATTACGTAGGTATAATTTTATCTTTGCACTCACAATAGACATTGAGCTACAGGGCGGTCAAAAGTGCGTCGAAACGGTTCGTGTAAATAGTGCACGTGCACGGCATGCGCGGCCTGCTGGAACTGATTGCCACGCAGAAAAACGACGTGAGCTCTCACAAAGCTCGGCTTTTAGCTAGTTTATTTTGTACTTTAGTAAAACTAGCTATTTGACCGAGCTTCGCTCGGTATTCGATAAAACACGAATAAAATGACATTTCCTAAAAATGATTCCTAGCTAGATCGATTTATCGCCCCCGAAACCCCCTATATACCTACTAAATTTCATGAAAATCGTTGGAGCCGATTCCGAGATTCCAATTATATATTAATAATAAAAAACCAATTATAATTTAAACGAGCAATTCTTGTATATATATAAAATATATAAATTCTCGGTCAAATAGCTAGTATATATATATGTATATATATATATATATATATATATATATATATATATATATATATATATATATATATATATATATATATATATATATATTACAATTAAATAAATACATATATGTTAGGGGTTTTTGGGAGCTCCCATACAAAAAACCACTGAGGTATAAGTACTACGTAGTACTTACTACTTATATCTCAGTGCAAAAAACACATTTTTGACCAGATTCGCTCTACATACCGGTATGGAACCCTTCACGTGCGAGTCCGACTCGCACTTGGCGATTTGTTTTATTTTAGAATGTGTCGTACTAACTTGTTAGTTTTTAAGTCCTTTGTACACGAACAAAATATGGATTGATTGAAAAATTACCCGAAATAAACGCATTTTATTTCATTTATTTATTTATAGATTTAGTAAACTCTGAATTGCTAGCCCCTTTTTGTAATCTTATTAAATAAGTAAATATTTTATGAATCCAACGGAAGCTGTGGTAAAGACAGACGAGACGGAGCCAATTAGCAGCATAAATTGATGCACAAACTCCGGGACAAACTTGTGTGTTTGTATAAGGCAACTCCAGCTTTCGTTTGTGTGTTAATCTTTCATAAGTGATGGCTGTATTAAATTTTATGCGGCGTCTCCACGTCGGCCCAGAACCAATCCATACTAATATTATAAATGCGAAAGTGTGTCTGTCTGACCTTCTGTCTGTCTGTTACCTCTTCACGGTTAAATCGCTGAACTGCGGGGCTCAAATGGTCACAATAAGCAATTCCTCTCAATCAATTCAGCAAATGAATTGTCAAAACTGTCAAACTGACAAATGTCAAATCAGTACAAAAATACAGAAATGAATTGCAAGCAGAGTTGCATTTTGCGATTTTAGGAAAATGAATCATATTATGATTCACGAGCTTTTGCCCGCGGCTTCGCTCGCGTTAAGAAGTATTATTATATACAAACTTTCATCCCCTGTTTTAACCCCTTGGAGGTGGAATTGACCAAAATCCTTTCTTAGCGGAAGCCTATGTCATAATATCTACCTGCATGCCAAACTTCAGCCCGATCGGTCCAGTGGTTTGGGCTATGCATTGATAGATCACCATGTCAGTCAGTCACCTTTGAGTTTTATATATATATATAGAGAGAGAGATTAGCCCAGCTGTGCGCTGAACCGATTTTGCTGAAAGGCATGGAGATACCTTGAGTCCCGGAAATGACATAGGATAGTTTTTATCCCGGAAAAATGTACGGTTCCGTCGTGATAAACAAATTATGGCGCAGCGGAGTTGCGGGCGTCCTCTAGTATATTATACGATCGTTCACGATCGTATAATATACTAGAAGGGCATTTCTGTAAATAAATCTCTTAGGTAAGTATATATAAAATTCTTGTGTCACAAATCACAATGTTAGTTACCGTACTCTTCCGAAAAGTCTTTACTGGTTTTAACCTAATTTTATATGCATATTCAGTGGGTCTGAGAATCGGCTACTGGGTACTTTTTATATTGATAAGTGCATTTGTTGAATAATAAAAAAAATATTACTACTCGAGACTGACGGCGACCATTGTTTGTGCGACGGGATAGCGATGGACGTTGCCATGGTGACATACTTAGTCACTTCAATAAAATAATACGGGCGAAATGGCAAAGAAACGTTTGCCAGGACAGCTAACATAATATATAAAATTCTCGTGTCACAATGTTAGTTACCGTACTCTTCCGAAACGGCTTTACTGATTTTTACCAAATTTTATATGCATATTCAGTGGGTCTGAGAATCGGCTACTGGCTACTTTTTATATCGATAAGTGCATTTATTGAATAAATAATAGTAAATTATCACAACTCGAGACTGACGGCGACCATTGTTTGTGCGACGGGATAGCGATGGACGTTGGCCTTTGCCATATTATGGTGCCATACAATTATTTAGTCACTTCAATAAAATAATAATAATATGGGCGAAATACTTTATATGGCAAAACAACATTTGCCGGGACAGCTATTGAGAATAAAAATTATTCTTTGTCCTTTCCCGGGGATCGAGACTCAAAGTATATAATTATTATAGGTAGCCGGTATCTCTGGGCTGTAACTCAAAAACTGTATACAGCTAGACTTCTGAAATTTTCACTGATTGTGTATTTCTGTTGCCGCTACAACAAATACAAAAAAAAAAATTAACAGCTCCCATACAACAAAAGTTTTTTAACTTTTTTGCTCGTCATTAATAATGGCAACGCTGGAACTGGTAATAGTCAAAATATTATATTGCATTTGTAGGTACTTAAATAAGGATATCGCACACAGAAAACACATATTTTTGCCCACTTTCGCTCTGCAACGGTACGGAACCATTCGTGTGCGAGTGCGACTCCCAATTTTTTTCTTTTTGACGACAGAATTTAGCTTTTAGTACTGTGTCCATGTATTTATCATTATTTAGCCTACTAGGACACCATAACACCATTTTTCACAAGTGCAACCTTTTGGATGGTTACGTAACCTTACAGATATAGTAATTGCTTACCACTCGTATCCAGTAATGGATTATTCCCACTAGTGCGATGACAAATGACTACCAGGTAATTGTAGTGCTATTTAGTAGTTATTTAATTAGCAGAAGCATAAGAGCCCGTACTATCTTTTCTACTGCTCTCTTCACACTCACGCCCGTCTTTCATATGCCGGGTGAAAAAGGACGATCGCCAAGTTAGCGGGCAGTTATAGGTTTTCTGGTTTTTAAAGGGTTTTTTATATGAAAGTGGTAAAAAGTAATTCCAACATTGTATAGACGATTTTCTCAACAGAACATTGTATTTTTTTCATACCGTTAAGACGTCAATACAATCCATAAACAGGTGATATTCTAAACCTTTTACAGCAAAAATCACAAAACTGTCGCGGGTTTTGAGTTGGATTATTTAAAGATACTTAAAACAAATAAAAAATCTAGCTGCAACATTAGATTATAATTGAAATGATCTTACATGTTGTGCATTAAAACTTATAGAAATACTGTATTTTAACTGTTAAATCACGTCTGTAAAATGAGCGAAATCGGCAAAATTTCGTATACGGACTCTTAATATCAAGGACCCCATATATGAGGAGGCCGATTGTATCATGTCGGAACGCTCGTAGGATAACCGAATTCAATATTCATGCACTAGGCACTAGGTATGGAGTGTAGATGGAGGAGAACTATCTCTGTATGTAAAAGTGTCCGCTGAAATGCGTTAAATTAGGGTGGCGAGCTGCAGCTAGCGCCACTCTTGGAGGATTTTTAAACTGTTATTTACTGCGTACAGCTGGACACTTTTTAACCCCCGACAAAAAAGAGGGGTGTTATAAGTTTGACGTGTCGGTCTGTCTGTCTGTTTGTCTGTGTGTGTATCTGTCCGTGGCATCGTAGCATCCAAACGGATGGACCGATTTTGATCTAGTTTTTTTTGTTTGAAAGCTGACATGATCGAGAGTGTTCTTAGCTATAGTTCATCATCATCAGCCTGCTCAGTGCTGGACAATCAGGGTTTATCTGGTTCATGAAAGGCCGTTAGCAACTTGTAGTCGTTTGATGGGTTTTATATTTCATTCTAGTTCGTGACATTTGTGAATATACAATATACGTATACACATAATAATGGAAAGTTGTACTGGTGCTGCAGCATCACCTGGTAATCAATAGGATATCCAATTCCTCGCCAACTTAGAGCAGAGGTTTCGTGTTTGGGCTCATTTTAATTGCGACAACCAGTAAGAAGTAGATATTTACATGCTGCTGCTGCAGCATCACCTGGATTCTATAGGAACCGAGCTTCTTATGAACCCAAAGTGGAGGTTTCATGTTTGGGCTCATATTAACGGCCTCATCGAAAAGGACATTGATAGATGGTAATCATGAGAATATGATTCTGTTGATAGGAATTACTCTGCACTATAACCAACACAAGTTTAAAAAGTATGAAATAAAATTAAATTAAGAAATTTAAAAAAAACCCCGCCAAAACAACTTTAAAAAGTAATGAAATAATATTTACTGCATTTAAGTTCAAATAATTCCTAACTTGTGTAAAGTAATATTTTAGTCCATAATGGGGATTGTCCATTTTTTTTTTAATTTTGCTCATTACAAAAACATTTCGAGGAATAAGGTCAGTGATCGTTTTTCTGTATAAACGAAAAAAATACCCACTAGTTACTTATATTTTTGAACAAATATGTTCAACCTTTGTTTGACCTTCAATGGCGTTAAATTAGCAATAAATTCGACCAACATTACGTTTCGAACTTTTGGTAAGCTTTTCGTATCAGCTTTCACATAATGAGAACTTGCATTTGACGAACCAGCCATTATAAATAAGATTGAAAGGAAAAAACATACTGCAGAGGTCAATTATTGGCCGCCGATGATGACGTCAGAGCGAAACTTTAAAAATTTATTAAGAAAAAACTAGCCAATGAATTTCAAAATTATTTAATTTATATTCTTAAAATACCCTATTTTAACGAAAAATAATATAAAAAGTACATGTGATTTTTTTGGACAATCCCCATTGTTGTCAAGGTGTGTCGGGGGACCGGTAATGTAGATGTTTGATTTCGCATAACAAGTTTAAGGATCAATTCACAGCGATCTGAATCGAGATAGGTATTCAGCGACTTTGCGCTTGTAGGTTGTAGTTTACTTGGCTGTCCCCCGACACACCGTGACAACAATTATGGACTAAAATATTACTTTACACAAGTTAGGAATTATTTGAACTAAAATGCAGTAAATATTATTTCATTACTTTTTAAAATTGTTTTGGCGGGGGTTTTTTTAAATTTCTTAATTTAATTTTATTCAAATATCCCCCATATAAGATAGTTCTCCTCCATCTACCCTCCATACCACTAGGGCAGCGATTCTCAATTTTTTTCTTTTTTCTGAGTCAGCCATTCCGTGTCGTAGTCGTAGACGTAGATGTTGCCTGCCATTTTTTTAGCTCAAACATTAGTTTATCACACGTAGTTTTATTCCGTAATAAGATAATTATCGTATTTTCTTTTTCTATATAAAACATACTTTCAATCTGCAAATTATATCATAACCGGCTTGGCGATTTCTTGGAGCTTATGCGCTGTACTATGTTCTTTATTGCGCCATACTCGAGTAAATTAAAAACACCATTACGGTGCCTCGCTAAAAGCATTTATTGATAAGTGCTGGGAATGGCAGATTACCATTGACTTTATCAGACGGAAAATGTTATTTGAACTAGCACCAATTTGTGCGACATTATGAAATGTTATGGTGAAACCTGCCTTTGGAACTATCGTGTCTACAGATGTCATACTACTGACTACTGCTCACTACTATAACCATTTAAAATACATATTATAATGAAATGGCGTTTTGTTGTACAGGCCACTTTGATCTCAAATATCTCCTCTTTGGTAGAATTCCAAATTCAAATTTATATATTCACTAGCTGTTGCCCGCGACTTCGTCCGCATTAGCAAAATGCGATAAAAAAAGAAAATGAAATATCTACCTTAAAATTGAGTTCCAAAATTCCACTGTAACATACATACTTATATACATACAGAGCATGTTAAATAAAAGTTTTAAAAAGAGACAAATTTTCCCCTTCCTTACCCAAATAGTAAAAACCGGCTAAGTGCGAGTTTGACTCTCGGAGTTTTTTTTAGAAGTTAGAGGGGGGGGGGGGGGGGCCACCCCCATTTTACCACTTTGGAAGAGTCTCCCTCGCAAACTATTCAGGTTAGAAAAAAATGATATTAAAAACCTCAATACGAGTATTATGATTTTTTAAGACCTATCCATAGACACCCCACACGCATAGATTAGATGAAAAAAAAGTTTTTTTTCAGTTGTACCAATGGGGACCCCTAAAATTTTTAATAATTTTTGCATTTTTGTATCAAAATCTTAATGCGGTTCACACATTACATCTACTTACCAAGTTTCAATCGTATAGCTCTTATAGTTTCGGAGAAAAGTGGCTGTGACATACGGACGGTCAGACAGACAGACAGACATGGCGAATCTAAAAGGGTTCCTTTTTTTGCCATTTGGCTACGGAACCCTAAAAATCAGTCAACACACGGTGGAACAATAATATATTTTTGATAATATTGTGATGATTCATGGCGTAATTGAATCAATGATTTCTAGAACAACATAAGTAAGTAACTAAAAGTAAAATTTTCAGGAGACACAAAAACCTGGATAATTTTTGATAATGCAAGTAATTTATAATTATGTATATTATATTTTATATTTCTGTATATATAGCTCCTAATAATGTATTTTTATACATCTTTTTATTTTATTTTATTAGTATAAATAAATGGATAATAAAGTTTTTCACTTATGTGCTTTTGACATTAAATCTGTTACTTGTGTTGTTTTGATACCCAAGAAACTACTGTAACATAAAATAATAACTCAAATACTCATATTTATTCCACTTTATTTATCTTAAAATCATAACATAATGTTGCTATTGCCTATGCCTACTTTTATAGGTATGCATCATCTCCCACTTCATCTACAGTTTCTACTGTTGTGGTTGGCCACTCCAAAATTTCATCATAGAAGTCTTTAAAGGTATCAGGAACATAAGAAATTAACTTTTTGATATCTTCAATTTTTTTATATTTATCGGTACTTACCAAAAGTTCGAAACGTAATGTTGGTCGAATTTATTGCTAATTTACGCCATTGAAGGTCAAACAAAGGTTAAACGTATTTGTTCAAAAATATAAGTAACTAATGGGTATTTTTTTCGTTTATATACAGAAAAACGATCACTGACCTTATTTATTCCTCGAAATGTTTTTGTAATGAGCAAAATTAAAAAAAATGGACAATCCCCATTGTATGCACTTGTGTTGTTCTAACAATCACCGAAGAGAAATGTCAGTCAGTTATGTTGTTCTAACACTAAGCGGTATTTTCAGTAGTTCAATTTACATAGAACACGCAAAGCAATTGTGTTGTTTTAATGCACAATTTATTAATGGCCATAGACTAAATCCAAAATCGCTATAAACTCGATTTCGGCAAAAATGTTAGTTACGTTGTTTTAGAAATCATCGATTCAATTATAGTGATGATGACGATTAGTATTATTGACACATTGACATAATAATATCTCTGATAATATGCTTTTAGTTGCTGAACAACGCCAAAATAGCCGAACATTTATCTATAAGGATTCAAGAGTTCTGTACAGCATCTTCGGAACCAGGGTGTACTTCAGCGCAAATTCTTATTTTTTGGTAGTTTAAGCTTAAAATCCTTCAGAAAAACGTAAAATCACTATATGTTTCCATATAAATTTTAAGGAGTCCTGTCGATTTCTTATGGATTGCATCGTCAGATCATCACTTTTGTGATCATGTTACTAAATTCGGGCTACATCTCATACGAGTACAACAACAAAATTCTTTTGGAAATCGGTCTACAAACGACGGAGTTGTCCGCGAACCAATATAAAAAAGTGAAAAATGTCCTCCTCCTTTTCGGAAGTCGGTTAAAAAGTAGCCTAAGTTATGCCTTACTACATAAGCTATGTGCCAAAAAAAGTCCCGTCAAAATCACTCCAGCCATTTCGGAGATTAGCCGGAACAAACAGACAGACAGATAATGTAAAAAAATAGAGATACAGACAAAAATTGTAAAAAATGTTGTTTTGGTGTATATACCTTATATACATTCATATGCATCTAGTAAAAAACGGTTCTTTCAATATTACAAACAGACACTCCAATTTTATTTATATGTATAGATGTATAGATGTATAGATGTATAGATGTATAGATGTATAGATGTATAGATGTATAGATGTATAGATGTATAGATGTATATATGTATAGATGTATAGATGTATAGATGTATAGATGTATAGATGTATAGATGTATAGATGTATAGATGTATAGATGTATAGATTTGAGATCCGAAAATGTCAAATTAGTACACGCCCACATCCGGGATCGAACCTGCAGCCTCTTGAGTGCAAGACACAGTTCTACCCACTAGGCCACGGACGTCTCAAAATAATTTACTAGTTTAAATATTTGGTTCCATTTTATATTTAGTAAAGATTTTAAGGGATTGGCAAATCATTACTTTAACAAATAAAATGGATGTGCGATCTTGTTTTCCGTTAAAATTTACATTACCTACAGCAAATCTATTTCAAATGTAGGTCTAGGCTCTAATGAAAGCACTAAGCAATGTCTGGAAAACATTTTTTGGATTTTATATTACTTATTCTTAATTTGGCAAAATTGCCCGTAGTAGGAAAATCATGTAACGCACCTATGATCTGTTCAAAAAGTATATTACAACTAGCTGTTGCCCGCGCCTTCGTCCGCGTGGACTTCAGTTTATAGCGCGCGATGTCAACAAAATTGGTGTCAAAAGCTTTTATAAAAAAACCCTGGTACCCCTTATATCAAAACAGCTGTGCAGTGTGCACATAATATTTCATTTTTTTAAATTAAACTTTATATATTATGCCAAATTTTAAAGCTTATTTAGCCCCCCAATTACACAGCTTTACCCATAAACTATTTATCATTGATAGGTTTAGCCCCAATTTCACCAACGTATGTTAGTGTTAACAGCTTGTTAAAATGTCATGTCTTCTCTTTCATTCATAAGAAAAATGAAAGAGGTAACGCGATACTAATTCGAGTGTTAACTTTAACAGTCGTTGGTGAAATTGGGGCATAAGGTTACGTCACTGTATATAATATAAAGTACTGACTTATAATTAATAACGTAAAAAAGAATAACAATCGAAAAAAATCGAAACTCGATTGTATAATGATACCACCTCTTATAGAAAGATGTTGGGCAAGCGTTAGCGCGATGTAAGAGACGCACGGCGCCATCTAGTCTGAATTTTTGGAACTAACTTAATTTGAACAAATTTTCGTTTTTTCACCCCCTTACAACCCTTTTTTCCAGTAAAAAAGTAGCCTATGTCCTTTCTCAGGCTTAAGACTATTTGTATACAAAATTTCATTACAATCGGTTCGGTAGTTTTGGCGTGAAAGCGAGACAGACAGACAGACAGAGATACTTTCGCATTTATAATATTAGTATAGATAACTATTGTGTAGTGGCAGTGATCAGTCGTAGATTTTAGAAGTGCTAAGTTTGAGCTCAAAAACTATGGAAGATTTAACCCTGGAAAGATAGTCTGCGTAAAATTTACGCATGTATTAAATTATTAAAAATATAAATGTAAAAAAAAATAGTAAAATGAAACAATTTTAATTTTTTAAATTCATTATTTATTTCATTAAGAGTCTTATAATTTACCCTAATTATTATTTTATTAAATTTAAACTCTTTCCAACTTTGTACACAAATAATATAACAATCAAACATCAAACATTTAAATAAATCGATTAATTATTTACTTATATTATAATTATAAGTTATAAGTATTATATAAACTTAACACAGCAACAAGTATCTAAATTAATAGAAAATATCAGTAAAGTACAATACTTATCTTATTTCTCTGGTTGCTCCTGTCTCTCGACACAAACTAAACTTTTTCACTATTGACTCTCGTTTTTATACTATCTAAACGGATATTAACAGTTAACAGTCTTAATATTAAGTAAATAATTTCAGAATCAATAAAATATTTCCGGTATACTACCGGAAATATTTTATTCCAGAAGTATTTTTAACAATACTATAAAAACTAGTAAATATATCAGTAAAATATAAAAATATTTTATAATAATAATCTGATTTTATTTAAAACATTAATCAGACTAGCGGAAATATTTTATACCGGAAGTATTTAAAAACAATTTGTAAAACCTGGTAGAAAAATTACCAGCCTAGTGAAATAATGTCACTTTAGATTTAAATTTAATTAAACTAATTAAAATTATTATTCTTTACATTTACATTTAAATTTGTAACTAAATATTATTTCCGCTAACCTTTAAAATATGGTTTTAGTACATAAATGTATTTATCGTATTATTATTATTTAACACGGCCATACTGACTTGTACTTCGTTCTCTGAAGTACATTCTTTGTGTTAACTTTTACTAAACTTAGATTCAACTAAAGACTTAAGTATATAATATGTACATTGTACTTCATACATTGCTACTACTTTTCACATTTTCCTCAACTCGACTCATATTCAAATAGAGACTTAAGTATAATATGTATATCATACATTGCTACTATCCTACTTTTCACATCAAGTGGACATAGCAACGATCAGTCTAATGATCTAACTTCTATAACTAGAGACTTAAGTATAATATGTACATCATACATTGCTACTGTCCTACTTTTCACATCAAGTGGACATAGCAACGATCAGTCTAATGATCTAACTTCTATAACTAGAGACTTAAGTATAATATGTACATCATACATTGCTACTGTCCTACTTTTCACATTAAGTGGACATAGCAACGGTCAGTGATCTAACTTCAATTTCCTGGCTCCACACCTGCTGCACATGAGACGAGCCTAAAGCAGAGCACTGACTTTCAGCAGTTACCAACAATTATTGTATAACACTTTTATATGTTATTAACCATATTAACCCTTATTTTCAATTGATACATCAAAATAGTTCACATAATATAACATTCCTTTTATTTACAATCTGTGTCTTATATCATTAAGAACACACAAAAGAAATCGTAAAATTCTTACAAAAGTTATAATTTTTATTTCACACAATATTATCATGATCCTGAAAGTCCATTCTCCCGGCCATAATCTCAATTTATCTTTAGCTACTGCAGTTATCGCTCTTAATCTACCTGTTCCCCGTAAGGCGTAGATATCATTTGGAAGAAGAGGAGTTATTTCATAAGGACCTATATATTTTTTTTAAATGGGCTTTGGCCCACCACACATTCCCACCACTGCATCTCCTGTGTCACCAGGATCGACAGCGGCATCCAACCACGAAAACCCTTTGATATTATGATCTCAGGGAGCCCGAGGGACATGCTAAAGCTGTCTTGGGACCCGCAACGAAATTAATCAGAAGAAAATAGGAGGAGTAGGAAGAATAATAAGGAACTAGTCTATACTTAGGATAAAGCTTTTCATGTCGTCTGTGATCTTGCCTTACATAATATTATATTATACGAGTACTACATTGCCTACTTCAAATACCTTCGTATCCCGTCTCACTGAGAATCTAGTTTTAAATTTGTTTGCTTGCTAACAAAGACGCTGGTAAGCTATTCGCGATCAGATCTAACATCTATTTTCGGGTAAATCTAATCGTACCTCGTTTAGTTGGGCTTGGATTGGGGGAATATTAGCATTACGACCAATAAGTAAACGTGACGGGTGTAAATTCTGTAAAACTTTGAATTATTGTGGTATTTATTGATTGTTGGACCTTCCACAATCCGTTCGGCCAATCTGACGTGCCATTACAACAAGTATTTAGCATAATATCCATAACTGTGGAAACGTATCTTTCTACCTGGCAATTTCCCCTTGGTGACCCTGTTGCTATCATATTATGATGTTCAGTTGCTAGCTCTCTAAATAAGTTACGGATTTGGCCAGAACTAAAATTAGTTCCTTTACCAGTTATGACCGTTGATAGGGTTCCAAAAAAAAAAATATAGACCTCTTTCCGGCAAATAACGAGGATAGAAAATACATGTCTAGGGATCCAACCAGACTCGAATTTAATTTTGTGGCCATAAAAAAATTATAATAGCGTACCAAAGAATATCCGAGAGTTATCTTTAAAGGAATTTAATGCGACTCCTTAGTATTTAAATGAATTCTTTGACTGATTGAATTATTAACCATTTTTATTATTAATATTGAATCGATGAATTTTAACTTATTGTAAGGTTTTATTATATTATAGATGAATTATATTATTTTAACGAATTATTTGCTTTGATTTATTATGTTATTATTGACTTATTATTAATGATATTTTAATTTAAAGTAATGTACAATTAATAAGTTTCAAACACTATTTTAATCCTAGAATGGAAGCATCAATTAGATGAGATAACACAGTTGTATATATACTGCATTCGGTGAATAAACAATTTGATTGATTTGAAAATTTAGTAAAGCCATCAGCCCATCAATTAAAAGCAATATATTCTATATTATGTACCCATCTCTTGTTTGCAAAAAAAGGACTACAGTCTAAGTAGATAATGTGAAAGGGTATTAGAGTTATCAGTTAGGTGTAAATATCCCTGTTTACTTTAGGACCAGCATGCCCTTTCCGTTCAATACATATCAGGCAATGTTTTAAATATTTTGTGACCAAAGCTGACATCCGGGGAAACCAGAAATGTTCACGAAGTTCATTAATTACTTTATTGTACCCCACATTACAGTTTTCGTCATGAAATAGTTTTAAGCAGATTGTATCTAGATTCTAGACCCTTTTGGTACATACAATTTTTGCTCATTAGGTTGTACTTGTATTTCACCCATATTATTTTATTGAAGTGACAAAATAAGTGTGGCACCATGGCAACGTCCATCGCTATCCCGTCGCCCAAACAATGGTCGCCGTCAGTCTCGAGTTGTAATAATTTACTTTTATTAATTCAACAAATGTACTTATCAGTATAAAAAGTAGCCAGTAGCCGATTCTCAGGCTTACTAAAAATGTATATAAAATTTGGTAAAAAAAAATCAGTAAAACCGTTTCGGAGGATTTCGGAGGACGGTACCTAACTAACATTGTGACACGAGAATTTTATTGCATAAATAGCATTGATCTTTATCAATTTCGTCGGATTCAACTCTTAATTTTGAATCGTTTTGTTGGGCAATTTCTAACCAAGACTGAGGTTCTTCAATAAGATTTGTCGAATATGACAGTTCAGAGAAATCGTGAGGTGATATTTCTATGTTAACACTAACAGTATTAGAATCATTTACTAGATTACGGCTGAGAAAAACAACATGTCTTATGTATTAACCCTTTTTATAAATAACTAGAATAGATGTTCCGGTGAACTTCGTGTCACTTATAAACCTTCCCTGAACTTCCACGATCATTTTAAGACTAAAATTAGCCAAATCGGTCTAGCCGTTATCGAGTTATAGCGATACTAACACAATTGTAAATCTATTTTATACAATCAGTAAAAATTTTAAATGTATACACTAGAACGTTTTAAAGCATTAAATGTCGCCAAAGTTTGTAATTCATAGAGCAATATTATGTACTTTGATTCAGCGGGAGACGTCCGACAGTTTTGACATTATATAGTATAGCTCCGTATTCTGACTTACGTCAGTATAAAGTTCTGTAGGTAATTTTGGGTCATATATAGTTAATAATGGCTTAGATGATAAATGTTTTACGACGTAATTTCTAGCTAAATCCTGTTCGGTGCCCACTCCCATTTTTGTTTTTTTTTTTGTGAATTTGGTTATTGGTGCCGTTCGGGACGCAAAATTTGGAACAAACTCTCTGAAATAACTTGTGAGGACCATATGATAAACTGCCGTACTTCCCTGGTATTGCTGGGGATAAGTGAATTAATTAAAGTCTTTACTTTTGCCTCACTACACACACACACACACACTTTTCATGTTGGTACGAAATTTCTCCCAAGTCCTGCCTTCCGTAGGTTCCCAGAACTCGAAGTACGTCTGACCAGATCCATTCAGGGCCTTACCGGCTTTAGCTGCTGTCTTGATCCTGCTTCAGTTGAAATCCACCCGAAGACTCTCGATGCTGTCACACCAACGCTTTGCACCACTGTCGCTTGTTTCAGGATCGATTAGTGGCAGAACAACATCATCATTTTTCTGCTGTGTGGCAGACACGACATCGCGAAATGCTTTGAGGAGATTGGAGACAGTTTCAGCATCCATCCTGCAAAAAAAAAATATATATATATTAGCTATCGAAAATTTCATACTTTAAAAAAAAATACTATATAAAAAAAACGTCTAAAATAATGGTTTGATTTATCCCACTTCTGATATTAAATTATTAAAAATATAAATGTAAAAAAAAATAGTAAAATGAAACAATTTTAATTTTTTAAATTCATTATTTATTTCATTAAGAGTCTTATAATTTACCCTAATTATTATTTTATTAAATTTAAACTCTTTCCAACTTTGTACACAAATAATATAACAATCAAACATCAAACATTTAAATAAATCGATTAATTATTTACTTATATTATAATTATAAGTTATAAGTATTATATAAACTTAACACAGCAACAAGTATCTAAATTAATAGAAAATATCAGTAAAGTACAATACTTATCTTATTTCTCTGGTTGCTCCTGTCTCTCGACACAAACTAAACTTTTTCACTATTGACTCTCGTTTTTATACTATCTAAACGGATATTAACAGTTAACAGTCTTAATATTAAGTAAATAATTTCAGAATCAATAAAATATTTCCGGTATACTACCGGAAATATTTTATTCCGGAAGTATTTTTAACAATACTATAAAAACTAGTAAATATATCAGTAAAATATAAAAATATTTTATAATAATAATCTGATTTTATTTAAAACATTAATCAGACTAGCGGAAATATTTTATACCGGAAGTATTTAAAAACAATTTGTAAAACCTGGTAGAAAAATTACCAGCCTAGTGAAATAATGTCACTTTAGATTTAAATTTAATTAAACTAATTAAAATTATTATTCTTTACATTTACATTTAAATTTGTAACTAAATATTATTTCCGCTAACCTTTAAAATATGGTTTTAGTACATAAATGTATTTATCGTATTATTATTATTTAACACATGCGTTTTCGAATAATTGCTCTATCTTTCTAATTAGAGCGAATCCATAGCTGTGCTTTTAGGACATCTCATTCGTCGCTGGGAGCTGCCCAGTGGCATACTTATCAATAAGGTAAGTGCCACCTATTTCGAAATATAACGACCGCGTGAGTCAAAATTACGCATGATTATCTTTATCGTGACTTTTATGATTATGGCTTATATGACAGTTTTATTGTGTTTCGTTACTTTTAATACTTTTTGTCTTAACTAACATTACAATTTAATTTTTATTGTTATTATATATAATATATATCACAATGGGGAGTACCAATTTAGATATTATACATGATATTCTGGCCGCTCTTATGCAAAGTGATGAAGAGCTTCCTTACGAGGACACCGACAGTGAAGTAGCGGACCACGAAAGTGAAGATGAAGTGCAGAGTGACTAGAAATGATTATGTATTATAATCAAGCAAAAGTTGGCGTTGACACGCTAGATCAAATGTGTTCTCTAATGTCCTAGATAAGGTAGGACATCTGGCCTACGGCTTTATTTTATGGAATGATAAATATTGCCTGCATTAACGCATGTTATGTAATTTACAGCCATAATGTTAATTGTAAAGGATTTCTCCTTTACAATTAACATCAATGTGGCTCTCTGAGTAGCATAACATTTATGAAAAATCTTAGCTTGCGACTGCCCTATATGTTTATTCGTAGACGCTTAGAAGCACCAACTTTGAAGAGATATTTGAGATACAATATCTCTTATATGTTGCCAATTGAAGTGCTTGATACATCCGAAGACCCTAATAATGAGTCAATAGCAAAAAAAAAAGGATTTATGGTTGTTTTTCCCTTTTGAAAAAGGAGAAAGGCAAATGTGTCCTGCAAAAACTGTAAAAAAGTGAGCATAATGTTGATATGTGCCAAAGCTGTTTGTAACTTACTTATATGTAACTTTATTTTCTAAAATTATAAAAAAAGCTTACTGTTGATTTTCTACTTAAAAAAGATACAGATCATTAAAATAAAAAATAAGTCTTCATTAGAAAGAGTAAGTGTAATACTATTTTATTGATTTATAGAAGGAGTTTAAAGTTTTGATTTTTTTAAATACAAATAAAGGAGTTTTAAAAATTATGTGCAGTATTAATTATTCTAATATATATGTGTTTACGTGATAACAAATAATTCATTAAAATAAATTAATAAACCTAGACCTACAACTAATTCAAATACATGCGTCAATTTTACGCATGATTATCTTTTCCGTATTGCAAAATATGATTATCTTTCTAGGGTTAAAGAAGAAACATATGAAACGGTGACATACGTGAGGGACAGTAAATATAATAGGATGACGACAAAATTGCACCTAATAATAAAACCATAAACAGTACAAAGATAACACGGTATGAAATCTTTCTAATCTAAATAAAACAGTCTACAAATAGTCGTAGAAGTAATTCAGTGAGCAAATAAAATACGGTGTGTTATCTTTCGTCATGTGGTAATCATTACATATAGGCGCATCTTCCGCGTGTGTTAATCAGATAAATACACGTCTTAGTCAGCGGCTGTCCGCGAGCCTTCTATAGATGTTGGCGTTTAAATTATTATAGACAATATCGAATCGAAACAATTGAGCAATATGGGACACAGTGACAAACAGAATCAGTCAGAAAACAGCAGAAGTATCGATAAGGCTGACCACCTAGATTTAGGCAGAGAAGTCGATTATGACGAGTTGCTCTCATCCGCCGGGGAATTCGGCCGCTACCAAGTATTTCTATTTATTTCGACGTTCCCCTTTTATGTGTTTGGTGTGTTTGCCTATTTTTCTCAATTATTCTTAACCGAAGTATCGCCCAATCACTGGTGTTGGATACCTGAACTAGAAAACTTGACTGATATCGAACGAAGACAATTGGCGATTCCCTCCGACGCGAGTTCAGAGTTTGGATACTCGCGGTGCTCCGCCTACGTTGCCAATTGGACTGAAGTTCTTAGCACAGGTCATCAGCCGAACAGCTCTTGGAGTACTCAATCCTGTCAATATGGATGGGAGTTTAATAAGACTGAAATACCTTATGCCACTATCTCGAGCGAACTTGGATGGGTCTGCGAAAGGAATAGCTATCAAGCAACAGCTCAATCGATATTTTTCATCGGTTCTGTGTTTGGAGGCTTTCTTTTTGGATGGGTGGCAGACCGATTTGGTAGATTACCGGCTGCAACTATAAGTAACGTAGTTGGGTGCGTCGCTGGTGTGCTGAGTATATTTACAAGAAACCTTTTAGAGTTTTCATTAAGTCGACTCTTAATGGGAATATCATACGATGCCTGCATGAATATGGCGTACCTACTGGTTCTGGAGTATGTTGCTCCAAAATACAGAACCATCATCGCCAACTTACCGTTTGCGATATTCTACACAGCAGGAGCAGTCGTGCTACCTTGGATAGCTCTCGCATGCGACGACTGGAAGATACTAAGCTTAGTGACTAGTGTTCCTATGGCCCTATCAGTTTTAGCTCATTTTATTGTGCCTGAGAGCCCTCGCTGGCTTTTATCTAAAGGAAAAGTTAATGGAGCCATCGAAAGAATTGTGCGAATAGGCCAAGTAAACAAGAAAGAAGTTCCACAAAAACTTATTGAACAATTCAAAGCGTCACACAGTAAGAAGGGCAAAGAAGAAAACGTAAGTTTCCTATACCTACTAAGGAGACCTCTGCTAAGAAAAATGTTTATTAGCGTATGTCTGGAGTACACTTGCTGCATGCTGATATTTGACGCCCTAGTGAGGAGTATCGGAGGTTTCGGCTTTGACTTTTTCTTATCTTTTACTTTCTTATCAATGACCGAATGTCCGTCGTTGCTTCTAATTTCGTTTATCTTAGATTATACCGGTAGAAAGTGGCTTTTGTTTGTGGCCATGGTAATCTGTTCGATTTTTAGCGTGATGAGCACATTTATAGGTAGAGGTCTGCCTTCGATAATGTGTGCAGTGATAGCGAGGTTCTTTATCAATATGTCGTGTAATACATGCATGCAGTGGGCGGCAGAGATGCTCCCTACTCCTGTGAGGGGTTCGGGTGTGTCCATAGTCCACATTTGCAGCTTCTTGGCTACAATTATCTCCCCTTACGTAGTATACTTAGAGAACTTCGTGACTTGGCTCCCTCTTGTTATTATTGGATGCGTCGCACTGCTCGGTGCCGTTTTGGCACTATTACTCCCTGAGACCGTTAACAGGGATATGCCACAAACATTCGACGAAGCTGAAACACTCATTAAAACACAAAAGTTCTTTGATGTGCCATGCCTAAATAAGAAAGTAGACAATGATGCTATTGGCCATGTTAATTCTTCATTTGAATTGAACTAAGTTGGAGATTTTATTTCTAAACTGTCTGTTTTAATATTGTAAAGAAGCATTGCGAACTTTGTCTTAGTATTTCAGGCACTAATTGACAATAATTAATTATTGATTGATATTATTGTGAATATTAATTTTCGTCATGTGGTAACGATATTAATTTATTCACACTTTAATTTAGGTATTGGTCAATTTAAGTAATTTACATGTGAGATATTTATTAATGTACAATTACGTTAAAGTTTCAATAAATGTTAAGTTTAAATGTGTTTGTAGATGAAAATTGTCTACTTATATTTTGTGAATAGGTATTTTATTTTGTGTATGAAGCTTTGCGATATATACGATTTTGAATTAAATTAATCAAAGTATACATTATTTGTTCATTTAGTAGTATTAACCCTATAAATACATTAATTTGCTTTTTTATAATAGATTCATAGCACATAAATTAATCAAATAGACCCTTATAATAGGTTTCTAACCGACTTTACTAAAAGGAGGAGGTTATAATATTATTTTCGTCTGTTTATATTTTTTTAACCTTAACAAATAGTTACGCAAAAGTGCATTGTCCTGATTTTTGAGGAGTTTTTCTTATTTTCTATTCGCGAGTCCGTTTGTCAGAATTACATCCATACTAATATTAAAAAAGTCTGGCTGTCTGTCTGTTACCTTTTCGCGCTTCTTCCAAATAGTGCAATAATACTGTGTGATTTTGAGCACTCTTCTGTTACATTTAAATTTCAATTATCCCATCGTTTTTCTGAGTTAAGACTTAAGAGGATATAATTTAGGTTTCGTTGTATCATTAGAAAATCAATTAATATTATTTTGATTGATGGCCTCGTGGAAAATAAGTAAAATAATCGGCCGTTATGGGAGTCCGTCTTAATTTTTTTATTTAATATTAATATTATTATTAAATAAAAATTAAATAAAAAACGCGTGGTCTAGTGGTATAGAGCGCGGCTCTTGACTCGGAGGTCGTGGGTTCGATTCCCGCGTTGGAAACATGTTATTTCCAAGTTTGGTTAGGACAATGCAGGCTGATCACCTGATTGTCTGACAAGTAAGATGATCCATGCGTCGGATGGGCATGTAAAAAGTCGGTCCTGCGCCTGATCTCTCGCCAGTCGTGTCGGTTGTCCGTCCCACTGGGTTATGAGAGTAAAGGAATAGAGAGTGCTCTTGTGTACTGCGCACACACTTGGGCACTATAAAATTACTCCTGCGTAGCTGGTCTGGTTTCAATGAAACCGGCCACCGTCACCGAAACCGGTGTGGGAGCTATTATTATTATTATTATTATTAAATATTAAAGTGCACATAAAACTAAGGATTGTGTGAAAAATTAAATACAGGTATGCTGTTGCTATTATTGATATAGAGCAAAAAAGGCCAAAAAATCACGTTTGTTGTATGGGAGCCTCCCTTTAATATTTATTTTATTTTGTTTTTAGTATTTATTGTTATAGCGGCAACAGATATACACAATCTGTGAAAATTTCAACTCTCTAGCTATTACCGTTCTTGAGTTACAGCCTGGAGACATACAGACGGACAGACAACGAAGTCTTAGCAATAGCCAATAATTTTTACCCATTGGGTATGGAACCCTAAAACGGCACTCCCTTTCCTTAATATTTTGTTTAATTGTGACTAGAAATGTGGTAGGTATAATAACTTCAATATAATTAAGTAAGTAATTAGGGTTGCCACCTTTTATTTTTGCATTTAAAGTACTTACCTACATTGGTTACTCTAAATAAGAAAAATAAAGTACACAGTATAAAAATAAAGTACAATTTATTTTTCTTTAGTATTACTAGCTGTCCCGGCAAACTTTGCTTTGCCATAATACAGATGAAGTATTTCGCCCATATTATTTTATTGAAGTGACTAAATAAGTATGTTACCATGACAACGTCCCACAAACAGTCGCCGTCAGTCTCGAGTTGTAATAATTTACTATTATTTATTTAACAAATGCACTTATCAATATAAAAAGTGCACTGAATATGCATATAAAATTTGGTTAAAATCAGTAAAGCCGTTTCGGAGGAGTACGCGGACTAACATTGTGACACGATCATTTTATATATTATAAGACTAGCTTTTGCCCGCGCCCCGCGGCTTCGCTCGCGTGGAATTCGAAAATCGTGTACAATACGAATATTCTTGCAAATCACCTTTAGAAACATGATGTTTTTCCAAGACCAAAAGTAGCCTAGATGTTACTCTCCATCCTTTCAAGTAAGTCGATGCAAAAAATCAAGTCAATTGGTTGCTTCGTTAGGCTGCGAAGAAAGGACAAACAAACAAACAAACAAACAAATACACTTTCGCATTTATAATATTAGTATGGATAGCTGTTTCCCGCGACTTCGTAGGCGTTACCATAGTATAATAACGGAAATGGATAATTCTCTCCTTTTTATGGTCCCTTACTCAAATGGTAAAAACCGGAACCCGATTACAAAGATATATACATATCCAGGCAAAGCCTCCCTCATATTTATCAAATGACACTCGAAATCTGTATGTTTCACATGTTTCACTATTAATTAATAACTTAGTTTGTTACTAAGGAATAAGAATTAAAACTCAATACTAACGACGCAACATGTTTTTTTTTTGGCAACATTACCAGGAGGGGGGGGGGGGGGTGTGGGGGGGCACAGCCCCCCCAAGTACCGGCCGGAGGCAAAGCCTCCCGCATGTTAATCAAACGACACTGAAAATCTGTATGTTTAGTTTTGGTTAGATTAATTTCACTTTTAATAAATAACTTTGTTTGATTAATTGTGTCTAAAGGAGAATTAAAACTCAGCACTAACGACGCAACGCGTTTTTGCTTGGCAACATTACCAGGTGGGGGGAGGGGGATTTGAGGGGGCGCAGCCCCCCGTAGTAAGGCCGGGGGCAAAGATTCCCGCATATTAATCCAATGACCCTCGAAAACTGTATCTTTAGTTTGGGTTAGAATAAATTCACTTTTAATTAATAAATTACTTTATACCTAAAGAAGAAGAATTAAAACTCAACACTAATGATGCGACGCCATTTTGCTTAGCAACATTACCAGGAAGGGGGGGGGGGTTTGGGGGCCGCAGCCCCTCCAAGTAGGGGCAGGGGCAAAGCCTCCCCGCATATTAATCAAACGACACTCAAAATCAGTATGTTTAGTTTTGGTTACATTAATTTCATTTTTAATAATAATAATAATAATAATAATAATAATAATAATAATAATAATAAAACATTTATTCAACACACATTCACACCACACTAAACTTAAATACATAAAAATATATTTAACATTAAAAAACAAAGTAAACTACAAACACAAAAAGAAAAATAATAATAATAATAATAAGGACATAAAAACTAAAATTTACCTTGCTACACTATCACTAGGTCGTAGTAGTGAAAGGCAGTGCGATGCGAATATACCGTCGAAAGGGATTCCACTCAGGCTATGATCACGGTACAGGTTATAGTCCTGCACCGTGATCCCTGGTATTCTGTGGATCCTGAGTAGTTGTCAAGCGACTGACAGACAACAAGCAGTACCTATTAGAAATAAATAAGTAAATAAATACATTTTTAATAAATAACTTTGTTTTAAAAGAAGAAGAACTAAAAGTCAACACTAACGACGCAACACCATTTTGTTTAGCAACATTACCAGGAAGGGGGGGGGGTTTGGGGGGGTCGCATCCACCCTAAGTAGGTTCCGGGGGCAAAGTCCCCCGCATATTAATCCAATGACACTTGAAAACTGTACCTTTAGCTTAGGTTAGAATAAATTCACTTTTAATTAATAACTTACTTTGTTCCTAAAAAAGGAGAATTAAAACTCAACACTGATTAATATGCGGGGAGGCTATTTGAGGGGTGGGGGGGGGACAAATTTTATAAACCAGATATGAAGTTGGAAGAAGACAAATATATCTGCGAAAACCATATTCAAATCGGATCAGTAGTTTTCATGTTAAAAAAAAGTTTGATACAATATCTGACCCCCTCTTCGGCCTCGTTTAAGGGGTGGGGGAAAAATTTTATACACCAGATGTTAAATTGGAAAATACAGTTAATAATATGAAGTTAGTCCATTGAAGAAAAAAGTTTGATACAAAATTTGACCCCCTCTTTGGTCCCCTTAGAGGGGTGAGGGGGGGAAAATTTACCACATGTTAAGTTGGAAGAAGATAAATATATCTGCGAAAACGGTATTCAAATCGGATCAGAAGTTTTCGTGTTAAAGAAAAAAGTTTGGTACAAAATATTACCCCCTCTTTTGACCCCTTAGAGAGGTGGGGGGAAATATTTTTGTACACCAGATGTTAAGTTGGAATACCGCATTCAAATCGGATCATTAGTTTTCGTGTGATGCTGGAACAAACATACAGACAGACAGACAGACTGACAAAAAACTAACCACAGTTTTGGCTTCTATAGCGATGTAGTAACAGCCCCCGCTTATTACTTTTTGGATATCTTTAATGTACAGAATTGTCATTTCTACAGTTTTATTATATGTATAGATTGTTGTTGATTAAGGATGAGACAGTAATTACTCATAATTATCATATAGTTAGTATAATAATATCAAATATAATAATTAATAATATCTATCAAATGGTTAGAACGTTAATGAGTTTTAGAACCACTGCTGAATACTTATAGGATTTCGACAGGGCTAAGGGCTTCATTAATTGAATAGTTAGTGATAAAAACTCACTCTTAAATATATGACAAGGAAATAATGGCAATAGCGATGGTCAGCCAATAGGGGAGAATGTCAAAATGCTATTGTTTTATATGCAAAATGCATCGGATATCGTTTTGCACAGTTATAGTTTATATGGTGAAGGAGTGCATCGAGCTAATATTATTTTGAAATTATGCTTTTATCATACATTTTTTTAACAAATAAAACAATACACACACAACAACACACACACTAGGATTTTTGAGTGACAAGCCTGTACATACGAATTATACTATTTTATCTATGGTTGAAGTCTGTTGACTAATGGTTGACTACAAAGTGACAAATTGAAAATGGATTATAGTTTTTTTATTGAATCTGAGATACTATTAGACAATGCTTACACGGCCAGTCTGAGATCAGCTGAGTCCCAGAGCCACGAGTTGAAAAAAATATGATAAAGTCAATAATTTTTTACAAAATATAGGTAGCTGTAGTCCTCATTTCGTTGAAACTAAGGTCGAATTTCGACCATTGGGCGATCTCTAGTAATATTAATAAGTTCTGCCTTCTACAGGCTACACGGCTAGGAAGTCCACATAAGGCCACCAATTTTTTTGTAAAAAATCATATTCTCGAGCACTATACAACGTTTTTATTATTTTTAAATCTGCCCATACTCCAGTGTTCAGTGTTCGGAAGTAATATGAAATTTCAAAAACATTCTCGCAATAATATAACGCTGCGTTTTAATATGAGTATCGGCAAATATTTGTGCTTAATTAAAAACTGAGTATCATCAGAACTATTATGCAATGTTTTACAACGGAAATCGCACTGTGCAGGCAATAATTTTAAACAAGGCTGAATTTTTGTAATTATTACAGATAGTTTTCCGCAACAAAAACTATTATTATGTAAGAGACTAAATGAGACATATTATACAAGATACCAAATTTCATTTTTTTTAATGAAATAAGGGGGCATACGAGCAAACGGGTCACCTGATGGAAAGCAACTTCCGTCGCCCATGGACACTCGCAGCATCAGAAGAGCTGCAGGTGCGTTGCCGGCCTTTTAAGAGGGAATAGGCCATAGGGTAATAGGGGAGGGTAGGGATGGGAAGGGAAGGGAATAGGGGAGGGTAGGAAGGGAATAGGGTAGGGGATTGGGCCTCCGGTAAACTCACTCACTCGGCGAAACACAGCGTAAGCGCTGTTTCACGCCGGTTTTCTTGGAATCGAAATTCACGAAGAATCGAAATCGAAAAATTTCATCGAAATAATATTTGCTTCAGCCGTTTAAAAAGCCGTTTAAAAAGCCTCAGGGTCTTATTTTCGGAACAGGCTCAAACACTTTTAATACAACTTTTTACTTTTTCCCGTGAGCTTACGCGTTCATGAGCCACGTGGTTTGTATAAAAATATTCCCAATTATATTATTTGTTTATCACGTGTACCTTAATGTGTATCTTATTTTTAGACAATCAAACAACACAATATTATTGTTGTTCAATAACGTGGAAATGTTTGTTTCTTTTTAGGGTTGCCGCTATAACAACAAATACTAAAACAAAATAAATTAAATACCGTACCTGTTTCAGGGGAGCTCCTATACAACAATCGTGATTTTTTGGGTTCCGTACCCAAAGGGTAAAAACGGGACCCTATTACTAAGACCTTGTTGTCTGTCCGTCTGTCTGTCTGTCTGTCTGTCGCCAGGCTGTAACTCAAGAACCGCTATAGTTATACATCTGAAATTTTCACAGATTGTGTATATCTGTTGCCGCTATAACAACAAGTACTAAAAACAAAATAATATTAATATTTAAGAGGGGCTCCCATACAACAAACGTGATTTTTTTGGCCTTTTTGCTCGATATCAATAAGTAGGCACTTGAAATTTTCACAAAGGCCTAAAATATATGTGTTATTTATTAATTAATAATAATATTCAAATAAATAAAAATTTAAGGGGGGCTCCCATACAGAATACACAATTTTTGCTGTATAATGGTACGGAACCCTTCGTGCGCGAGTCTAACTCGCACTTGGCCGATTATTATTTTTGATATTTTTGCTCGATATCAATAACTGCAACACATAGGCACTTGAAATATTTACGAAATACTCAGTTGTATATTTGTACTTCAATAATAAAATTTTAATAAATTAAGTAAATAATTATTTAATTTGAACAAATTAAATTATAATTTAATTAATTCAATTTTTTTAATTATAATTAAAGGGGGCTCCCATTCCAGAAAGACAATTTTCATCCTATTTTGCTCTATTGTGGTACGGAACCCTTCGTGCGCGAGTCTAACTTGCACTTGGTCGATTTTTATACCTACTTTTTAGAGTATTTTAACAGCCCAGATAATAATAACGGAAACAGGCCTTGGCAAATTAAGTCGTGCCAATATACCCAAGGATTATAATAAACAACCTATATTATAAACAAAATCGCGTCAGCACAATAAAGATATGCCGTACAAACAAGTTTATAGTTAATATTTATTAGTTATTATGCTCCATATTCCGTTTCATTTTTTTATCTAAGAGTAATCAGTAAACAAACCTTATGGCTTATGGGTTATAATGCTGCCAATTTGAACGTCAAAACATAATTATACAATTGAAGACGTGAGTGGATGAACACGATAACTAACATAAAAAAAAATTGACGTTTTTAGGGTTCCGTACCCAAAGGGGAGGCTTTACGGCGGGCCCGAAAAATTATTAGATATTAAAAATCTATGCATTTTATGTATAGCCATTAGCCAGATATTATATTAGTCGGGTGATGAAGTAGATAAGTTACAGGTTACAAGGTTTGTTAAAATTTTATGAAAAAAACGAGTAAATGTCTACACGGTACAAAATGTTAGTTATCGTGATCATCCTCTCACGTCTTTGATTACGAGACGTTAAGTAAATAAGGTTTCAAGTTATAAGTAATTCATATCTATATACGTGAGCCAAAAACTTTGAATCCCTTTTGACGAAATATGGGGAAACGTAGGTGAATGAAATTTTGCACAGTTAAGTATAGTTTATAATATGGTGAAGGAGTGCATCGAGCTAATATTATTTTGAAATTATGCTTTTATCATACATTTTTAACAAATAAAACATTACACACACTACAACATACACATACACATTTTTGAGTGACAAACCTATACATACGAATACTATTTTATTTATGGCTGAAGTCTGTTGTCAACAAGTTGACAAATTGAAAATGGATTATAGTTTTTTTTTTTATCGAATCTTAAATACTATTAGACAATGCTTACACGGCCAGTCTGAGATCAGCTGAGTCCCAGAGACAAGAGTTGAAAAAATATATTATGATAAAGTCAATATTTTTTTACAAAATATAGGTAACTTAGTCCTAATGTCGTTGAAACTAAGGTCGAATTTCGACCATTGGGCGATCTCTAGTTACTATAATTATAATGAATATGTTCACAACATATTCATTATAATTATAATTATTTGTGGTAGTCAACATAATATCATAACTGACAAGTAAATTGAATTAACGCGATTTCTCAAGCGATACTATGTATTAAATAATAATGAAGATAACGTTTAGGGAGATCGCAGACGACACACTTTTTGTGTGATCGAGTCTGCGGCGCCCATACAGTCGCGACTAGTCGGCAATCGGCATTGCGCGGTCATGCCGACTGTATGGGCGCCGCAAACTCGATCACACAAAAAGTGTGTCGTCTGCGCTCTCCCTTAAAATCATATGACACTGAAAGTGCTCGCCTTGCCGCTGCCGTTCCGGTGTGACGTGGCCCTAAGACTGATTTCTTTTATCAAAATTTTTGTCACTAGAAGTGTTTTCACTTTTTTCGTACTTTCTTGTAGATTATATTAGCACAAAAGAGAACAATATTAGTTCAAAAATTAAAATAAAATACCTATCGAACGACATCGAGCTTGAGCAACAGTTTTATCCGTATGAAAGCAAAATATATTTGTTGTTAATGTTTTTCGAAACATATTATAATATGTACAATAGTAATTCCTCACGAACTTTTTTTGCGAAAGGTCGAAATTTGACGTGGGTACGTAATCCAATATTATCTAGTACGAGGTGAAAAACAAGTCTTAGATGGAAAATTATCTGGAATCCTGAAAACCGGAGAAAATTCGGACAATCGAGACCTAACATAACACTAGGGCTAATAAAAAGTTATGTTGAAAATAAAACTAATGCCTGTCAAGTTTCATCCAATTTTTGGTTTAACATTTTAAAAAAGTTTAACAATTTTTTATATTTTTATATGTCTAAAATAATTATCTATCTAATCTTTATGTCTGATCGGTTTAGTTTAAACCTGCCAACGTATTCATTTCTAGGTTTTGAGTTTTTGGCTAACAGGGTAAGTACCTAGTAACTACCTACTGTGGCTTTATATTATAACTACCTACTGTGAAATTAAATCAACGTTAATAGCATTCGTTTTCATAAACACTCGCCCAATCACTAATTAGTAAAGTGAAAGCTCTGACTGAAATGGAAACTAATCAATTTATATTATTCCAAATTTGTCGCTAGTGTGCCTCTCTGTTTCGGGTCAAGGTCCCCATAAAATGCCGTATAGGGCATATACTGTAAAAATAATATACTATTATGCAAATAATTTTGCGGTTTCAAAGTTCTTCAGAATGAAATACTTAAAACTGTTCAAAATGTACGGTTCCTATGCGATAAGCGAATATCTCGCAAAGGAGTTGCGGGTAGCAATGTATAGTGAAGTATAAAATTAATCATCCATAGTTATAATTTAGCATTTCAGCACAATCCCAAAGACCATGACATTGAAATGTCAAAAATGGATGGACGGTCAGTTGTAGAAACTGTATGGACGTATACACATGCCCACATTTAGGAAAGAAAGCTTTTATAATAGTAAGCGCTCCATCATTCTTGATTCTCGTCACGTTTTAGTGGCACACGTCGAAAAGGAACACAAAGCTTACAATGAACCTTGAATTTTGATTCAGCGTATGGCGCGATTTCAGACTAGCGTTTACCGCGGCTTCGGTGCAATAAATGGAGCTTTAGTGCAACCGCAGACTTACGAGTACAATTTCAAGTAGGCTAACTAAATCGCATAGTGTATCAAAAGCTATAGCGACTTATGAGAGCTCGCACATTGCATCTAACTAAATTGTACAACTAAATAATTGGACATCAATCATAATATACTTAAAAACCGCGATTCCTTTCCGATTAGCTACAAATTAAAAAGTTGTCCAATTAAATAATTGTGAAACTACGCAATTTAGTTGTATACACGCCAACAGTATATCTGCGGTGACCCTAAACGACGTTATCCATACCTACTAAAAGTGTGTCTGTCTGTCTGTTACCTTTTCACGCCCAAACCGCTAAACCGATTTTTCTGAAATTTGATATGGATGGTACTTTGAATCCCTGGAAAGGATATAGTATACTTTTCATGGAAAAATTTACTGTCCCGCGCGATAATTGAATTTTGAAAACGGAGTTGCGGGCGTCATCTAGTATGTATAATATGTACTTATTATAATAAGTATATAATGTATATATGTATAAGTGTTTATTATGTGTAAAATCGGCAATACTAGCAATATGAAAGGGAATGGAAGCTGTATAAAAATAACGTTTAGACGACCGAGCCAAAGGTCTAAATCCCGGTCCCGTGCTGCTGTTCTCCATCGCCGTATCTGGTCTGGCGATGGGATCCGTCCTTCCTCACGTTCCTAAATATATTTCATACCTGACTGCACAGAATACAATGTTACGTAATTGCTACGTAACTAGATAATCCCCATCAAGTGATCCTTCTTGATAACAATATTATGCACCCCACGAGCTGTTTCTGTTTATCAAGTAGGTTTTCCAACGTATAAGACAAAGACAAGAGCAAAAACCTATTCTATTTGTTATTCTCATGGATGTCATCCAAGCTTGATAAATGTTTTAAATCGGATTGTCTATGACTATGTGAATCGAGATACTACCTACTAATATAATATTATATTCTGTGGTCGAGATAAGGTTTGGAGATATTTTTAATCTCGGTAAAGGCTATTATCTATTCTGTGGTAAAGGATAAAGATTGTTTTGATTACGGCAAAATGTACAGTTACAGATGAACGAATTTCATGAGAAGAAAGTTCCATTGCTATTATAATTTACGAATAATATTATAAAAGGATTCACCAACCTCCTATAAAATCTTAGGGTTCAACATCTTCGATCATAAAACCATAAGATCACGCTACAGAAAAAAAGTGTCGGATTGCTATCCACAACTTATCTGCTGTCAGATAAGTGGTGACACAGGCCCGCAGACTCACAAAACTATTTTTTGATACCTTTACGTGTCATGGTATTTCAAAAATAGCGTAGTACCTAAACTACACGAATAATGACGTAGAGCTTGGCCAAAAATATTGCATTTTAACCTATCAATCCCCAAGCGGCAGCCGACTGAATTTGAAAATCTATTATGTCTGCGATACCCACGATGGAGGTGTTAAATTAGGGCGCTTTTTTTTACTATAGACAACTCCACGCTATGTTTGAACGCACTTTTGCCCAGTCACTATAGGTGGTTAACTTCGGAAAATCGAGATACCCAGTTTATTACCACGTAAAAACTTGTAGTTTGCCATCATAAAATAGAAAATTTACATGATATAATTGAATGGTCGCGTTTTAAAATCAGGGGTCAAAAGTCACAAAAATCGACTTTTTTACTTTTTTTGCAAATATTTCGTTCGTGCTCTACGCCCTCTATTTTGGAAACAGTTCAAGGTATAAAAAAATGTTTAAGAGAAAAGTTGTAGAAAATTTAATTCTCTACAACTTTCTTATTTATACAAAAAACGTAAAAGGCATAGAAAACGAAATATTTGCAAAAAATAAAAAAAAAACTATTTTTGTGACTTTTGACCCCATTTTTATACTTGCGACCATCCAATTATACGTGAATTTTGAGAACTGTTTTAGGATGCCAAACTACAAGTTTTTACGTGGTAATATTATACTGGATATCTCAATTTTCCGAGATTTGCTCCTAATTTGGCCTAAAGTGATTGGACTAAATGTATTTAGTTGCCATAAATACAACCTTTTAGTTCCAGTTGTCAACGTGCCAGACTGGGTTTTGCCAAGCTGTAACTGAAAAACTGTTCAACTTTGTCAGTGATGATGCAAATAAGAATAATTGAATTGCTGTTACTACAAAAATTACAAAGTCCTACATCACTGGAAAGTTCAGTTGGATACTAGTTTCGATTTGTACGCGATATAAAAAGTGAAGCACGATAAATCAATTAAGCTTCGGAAAGTTCTGAAGTTTCTATAAAAAGAAAAACTCAAAGGATTAGGATAGCTGATTCGCTGTCTTCATTTCTAATCTGTAAAATTTTCGATCGGCTTAAGTCATTTTCTTTGAAGTGGAACCTTATATTTGATATTAAATTCGTATATTACAAGGAAAATGAAAGGGAAAGATTACGGATTTTGTCCCGAAACTTAGTAGAATCCGCACAATGATCGATTTTAATACTTTGCACGGAAATATAATTTGCAATTGCCCCCTCACCGGGAGCATTCACTTGTAATGTAACGTTACAATATTTAATAGTGAGGGAGGAGAACCGATCATGCGCACATTGTAATGATACAATATGTAATATCTTGCTACTGATCTATGAAGTCAACTTGCTATTTAATGCTCAAAGTCGAATCGATAATATTACATTACACGCGAATGCTCCCGGTGAGTGACCTTTATTACTTAGAAGAAAAAATAATCAAAGATTTTTCTATAGGTTTCGTAATTTAGTAAAATCTGACCAATGACAGATACTGCTGTGTACGGAACCCTTCGTGAGCCAGTCTCGCACTTTTAATACATTTTTCCATCTTCACACACGTGTGACAATGAAATTTTTATCCTCCATTCAAGTTTACGACGACAAAGTCTTTGCGGAATGAAGTGTAGAAGTGGAGTCATTTTGTGTAATTTCTCCTTATCGTTGTAACCTTCATCCGCTAATGGGGACACACCTTTATGTATGTGCCAGTTACTCGCAGAGCGATTATTGATAAAAGCTGCTGTACACGTGTGAATATTTCTGTTGTATCCTGCAACTGTAGTCCATCAAGATATCTTACATAGGAGTTACTAAGGCTTGCACTTGTGCCTTTTTCTCATAAATCGAGAAATATATTGTTTAAAAGGGTTATAATATTGATTTAACCCCGATTCAAGTTTAACCCAGACTGGCGCAAATGAGCCTAAAGGTAAAAAAACCCCTAAAGTTATTAGAATATGAAAAGTAATTATTTATTGCAGTGTTGGAAGTATCATCCGTTTCCTACCGCGGGGCGAAAATACCTGTTCAGCTGTTTCGTTTTTAATCCTTCGATCGTGGATTCTTGGAAATCTATTGTTATTCTATTGTGTCTCGCTCGCCGGGTTAATTTTCGCGGCATTCCCCTTGTGTTTTCAAGGTTCCGCACCGAAAGCGTAAAACGGGACCCTAAGACCTCGATATCTGTCCGTCTGTCTCCAGCCTCTTTTTAAAGAAATTTAAATAGCACCAAATTCCGTATTAGCCAAAATCCCATCACCTTAGCTACAACATAAATTACATTATCGAGCTGTTATTATACGCGTGACAGAGAATTAACCTGTGATAGGACGTGGATGTTCGTTGGCTGGAACAATTATGGAGATGAATCACACGCTTTCATGGCCGAAATATTTCGATAAGATCGACTAGGACAGTCTGTAATGAAATTCAGGAGATGTGCTGTAAATAATAGATTGTTTACCTGATCCGGCTAACGTCGTTGCTGAATTGGCAGACTTGCTGCTCGCGGTGCTCGGTACTGGGAGGCCTATTCCAAATTTGAATGGCTCATTTAAAAAGCGTCGTTTCAATCTGCACGTCACGTTGCAATGACGTAAACATAAAAGAAAACCTTTATATTTATTCACCAGTCCAGCTAGTACTTGAATGCGAGTTCACTGTAATAACACATGTAAGCTCCGAAAACACGTGAAAATCTCACGCATGTGTACATACATGTGACTTGCCAAATTAATTGCTAATTGAGTAATTTTGTTGCTATATAATAATATATTGTAGCTAATAATTCAATTAAGGTATAGCCAATTGCTATCACGTAACAGGCTGATTAAGTATAGCTCCTACTTTTTATAATATTATGTAAACACTCTCTAATATTCAAAAATTGTTTCCTGTTTTCCCTGGTGCATGCGGCATCACTTGTAAATGGTTGAACCAATTTTAATGAAGTGTTGATATAGAATAAACAACTTGGAAAGATACTTGCTACCTTTACTTATTTATCCAAAAATACCATGGTTTCGGAAGACTTTATTAAGCGCGTATAAATTCGTGTGGCAAAAGTAGAAAATTATTAGTTAAAAAATGCGAGTATTACTAGTTTATTTTTTAAATTATTATAATATGTGTTTCTTATTCGGGTTCCATAGGATCCATTCCACCTATACCCATAAAATCCATTCGGTAGCTGCTACGACATAACATAATGAACTACTTTTTGTTAGAAGTGTACTTTAAAAACCTACCCTATGGTCCAAACCACTAAGAGCCAGTCCCCACGGCGCGTTGCGTCAGCGTTGCGTCGACGCAGCGCTGCCGTTTGACGCATAGCCGGCCGCCGCTGTGTCATCGCAGCGTTATTGCGAATCAGTCTACGTCAACACCTCCTCCCGCTTCGTCTCGGGGGCTGCTGTCCGTCATGTGTGCGTTGCGCGCTGCTGTCATGACACAGCGCGTCGTGTGAACACCTTGGTTATTTGTATGTAAAACAACGCAACGGCACCGCTGCGTCGACGCAACGCGCCGTGGGGACTGGCTCTAAGGGAGTCACAAAACTTCATACGACATCAGCTGTTTTAGTTTCGCCTAAAGGAATGTGTTCCATTAGTAAGTACTATTTAGTATTTGACAGTCAAATGTTACGTCACTATTATTAAAATAAGTTTTATCGTATCCTTTCATGATCTCGCTTAAATTTTGATCTTTCGATCCTATTGATTCAACCGTAACCGCCATAAAAGTACCCATTGGGTAACATTTCGGGTTTATTCGATTACGTAAGGTCCAGAGAACAAAGACAATGTTATATTACTTTTTCAGGCGCTATCAGGATAGCTTTCACACCGACTTCGGTGTCATGTCAGTGGCTATTTTATTATGAGTTCAGGAGTATGTTTCATGCTAAAACGTGTGCGTATATTACTTACTGTTTTTTTACACTTACAAGCCAAACGGGTGATCCAACGTATTTTTACATGCTCTTCAGCCAACCCTAACTCTGGGCTCAGCGTGTCTCTATAACACATCTAAATTGGTTCAGCGGTTTGTGTGAAAAGGTTGTTTGTTACCTTATGACCAACAGGAGTTTTATTTTTCTAGTTAGTAATATTTCCGACGGAATAAAAAGACTAGTAATAAGTAAACTAGCCGTAAGTCGAGTTTTGTGAGGGCTCGCGTCGTTTTCTGCGTGGTAATATTAATCTTTAATAGTAGCTAACCCTTGACTGACCGATGATAACACATCTAAATATAAATAAAAATTAGTATGTTAAAGCACAAATCAATAGGCGTGATTGTTTTTCCGAAGAGTGTACCACAAAAGTGCTCAGGTTGAGGGATATATACTAGCGCTCGCTTCGCCCGCCCTGATAAAATTTTGGCTGGAATATAGATGTATGTACCTAAGCGTTGAGTTTTTAAATGCATAACGATTGCTAGTTTTTAATTTAACAACGTGCGGAAACTGAACACTTTCTTGAGATAAAAAGTGTCCTAATTCCTTTCCCGGGACTCGAAGTATCTCCATTCCAAATTTTATCAAAGTCGGTTCAGCGGTTTGAGCGGGAAGAGGTAACTGACAAACGTACTTTCTCATTTATAATATTAGTAAGGATGATTTTCTCCGGTCTTTATATTCAGGCCTTATAAGGACGCGTCGTATGAGACACAGTGATAGTATATTGACCTATAGAAGCCCCACGTCAGAACCCTTACAAACATCTTGTGAATTGTGATAGTGTTTTTAAATCAGAATAACATTTTGTGTCGAAATAAAACGATTGTACCAGTTTCAGGAATAATATAGCTCAGGAAATTAACATCGAGTATCTTACTTATAATTTTCACAACAAAGATGTAAGGTTTGTTGTCTTTGAGCGATATTTTGGAACAGTCGCACAAAGACCTAATATAAAAATAATTATCACTGTGTTTAATTAATTAATTATTATTATTATTGTAAGTGCGCGTAAGGTATTTTATAAAGATAAAGGATATAAGTAGATAAAGTTATTTTAGATATTATTATAATAGGTATGTATGTGGTTCTCGTACTTTTTTGTGACGGAACCTACGAATAGGATCGTAGGACGGAACCCTTTTAATAAGTGACATTTCTGACAAACAACCAAAAAAAGATGACATTTCTAAAGAAATGTATGTACAAGGCTTTTGCGGAGCCCCGGGGCTCCGCGGAGCACACTTTTAGGCTGAGTTTCCACCAGAGATGTGTTGCGAGGAATGTGTTTTTGAGAACCAATAGAATCGCTTCATTGACGTGACATCGCTCAGCGCGGCGATGCTATTGGATCTTAAAAACACATTTCTCGCAACACATCTCTGGTGGAAACGCAGCCTAAGAATGGCTGGCATAACATAATTATTAATATAGCTAATTTTACAAATTACATTATTAAGTTTCATTTACAATCAATAGTTGTACGACACATAATATTATTATTTCTGTCTAATTGAGGCTAGAAACCCCAGAATTGCGTGCATAAAATATTTAGTCTCTTTATTTGGCTCGCCTAATAAATCAACAAATACTGCTCATATTGATGGCATATTATTCCCTAATATACTCACAACACGCTTGTTACACATTCCTAAAGATAGTTCTTTGGAATTATTCTACACTAGCGTCCCGGCAAACGTTGTTTTGCCAAAAATGATTTTCCCTGGTTTCCTGCTTTTCTCTTGAAAAGTTTTTCCTGTTTTTTTACTTCTACAGACCTTACGGAGCCCGAGACCTTTCCATATATATATATATATATGGGTATGGGTTTTGAGCGCGATAAATCGATCGTAACTCTATACGAAGTAACTCTATAGTATGAATTCGAAAAAAATATCAATTAACTGAACGCTTTTGAACATAACTAGAGATCGCCCAATGGTCGAAATTCGACATCATGACTACGTACTACCTATATTTTGAAAAAAAAATTACTTTATCATATTTTATTCAACTCTTGTCTTTGGGACTCAGCTGATTTAAGACTGGCCGTGTAAGGTGTAAGCATTGTATAATAGTATCTAAGATTCAATAAAATAAAAAAAAAAAAACTATAATCCGTTTTCAATCATTTTCAATTTGTCACCTTGTTGTCAACAGACTTCAGCCATAAATAAAAGAGTATAATTCGTATGTATAGGCTTGTCAGTTGTCACTCAAAAATTCATTTTTCCTAGTGTGTGTGTTGTAGTGAGTGTAATGTTTTATTTGTTGAAAAAATGTATGATAAAAGCATAATTTCAAAATAATATTAGCTCGATGCACTCCTTCACCACAAAAACTATAACTGTGCAAATTTTCATTCACTTATTCATTTTTCATTCCCCATTTTTCGTCAAAAGGGATACAAAGTTTTTGGCTCACGTATTAATATATACATATATTATACTCCTGTCAATAAATCTCCGAAATCTGGCATTACTTACATATAATATTATATCTAATTATCTACTACTTAATCCATACAATCCTTATTTCCATACCTACTTTATAAATCCTACTTATTATAAAGGCGAAAGTTTGTTTAGATGTATAGATGTATGGATGTGTGGATGTGTGGATGTTTGTTACTCTTTCACGCAAAAACTACTGAACGGATTTTAATAAAAGTTTACAATAATATAGCTTATACATCAGAATAACACATAGGCTACAATTTAAATCGACTTTCAAAATGGGGGAGGTGTTATGTTCGTTTTCTTATATTCAACGATTACTCCGCCGTTTGTTAACCGATTTTCGAAATTTTTCTTTTGGTATATAGGGTATCAATATCATCCCAATTTGGTATTATATTCACAAAAGTGGTGATCTGATGAAGGATCCATAAGTAATCGAGGGAACTCCTCAAAATTTATAAGGAAACATGTGGTGACTTCGGTTTCGTGAGATGTATTCTAAGCATATGCTACAAACAAGTAAGATTTTGCACCGAGATATACCTGGAATACCGTGGTTCGGAAGGTGCTGAGAGAACTCCTGATTCTTTATAGATACAAGTTTGGGAGTTTCGGCGTTGTTTTAAGAACAGAAAGCATATGCTACTATGCAAATTACATTCATCATCATCATCATCATCATCATCATCATCATCATCATCATCATCATCATCACTACCATATTATACCATTTCATAGTCTTTTAGATCGAGACTCGAGTTTGTCGAGCGATAATTAAAAAAATCTATACCTACCTAATATTATAAACCTGAAGAGTATGTTTGCTTGAACGCGTCAATCTCAGGAACTACAGGTCCGATTTAAAAACTTATCTCAGTGTTAGATAGATCATTTATCGAGTAGGATTATAGACTATATTATATTATCACGCTAAGACTAATACGACCGAAGAGACTCAGGAAAATGTGGGAAAAACGGGGGAAATATTTTTTTATGAGAAAATGTACGGTTTCTGTAAAAGTCCTAATTTACGCGGGCGAAGCCGCGCGGGACATCTAGTTATATGATATTATAATATTATAAATGGGAAAGTGTGTCTGTCTGTCTGTTACTTCTTCACGCCCAAACTGAAGAACCACTTTGTTGAAATTTGGAATCCCGGAAAAATATGCGGTTCCCGCGCGATAAAGTAATTTTGGCACAACGGACTTGCGAGCGTCATCTAGCTAATTATATGATAAATAATAATCATACGGTCTTTGTCTATTCTTCTGCAAACAGCTCAAGTGTCAGTGTTCAAGAGATTCTTGCTGACAATTTTCAGTTTCAACTGGAAAACCTCTGCTTTCATCTTCAATATTTCTTTAAAATACGTACATGTTTCAATATCGAACGTAAGTTGAAAGGTCGAAACTTGCAAACTCCATTACGGGTGTGCCGGAAAAGCTAAATAAGATTGATGACAACATCGTCGCAAATGAGTCTTATTGTGATGTAAATAAGATACATTATCACTTGAAACCCGTGGAATCGCTATCAAATTGCTAGTTATAGGGGTCTGGGCGACACCGTGCCACGAACACTCAGTCGGATTTTATTGGCGAAAAATCTATCGCAGGGTTGCCAGTTGCCACGAATAAGAGAGTTATCGTGAAAATTGGCGTGTCATTGGATCGTGATTTTATTTTTTGACAACCCTAACCAGGCACAGGCGAGACGAGCGTGGTACTTACAATAATTTGTTTTCATCTGTTTACATTTTCACTAGAGTGTAATATTTTATATTGTAGGCCGTAACATAGATGCGCTGAAATTAGCTTAAATCGGGTGGGAACCGTACATTTTCTAGGAAGAAAAATCTGCACACGGCACACCATAATATTTAAATCGGCTCAGCGGGGTAAACGTTAATATACAGACATATTAATGAAGTATTAATATAGAATGCGTTTTAAAACTTTTAATATTATGGCATACTTCGTTTAAAGGTGCTCCCTCACTGCGAGCGTTCACTTGGAAATTGGAATGTAACATTCATTTTTGTGTATTATTTTAGATCCCACCAAAACATTAAATGTAAAAAGGAGCCAAGCAAAATATTGCATAGCCATGCAATATATCTATCGTAAAAAGTTTTCAGATGACATTCAAGCCAAGCTTTCAACTTATTTTGTAATTTAAATTAACATTCAGTGAATTTATCAATAGTTTTCTTTATTTTATAATTAATAATTATTATAGTGGCTCGCAAGCACAAGAAAAACAAATATAAAACTTCATATTTGGGGTAGTTCATACTTACATAAACGGCAAGCGTAAAGTGTTTTTTAGTATGTATGTGGACGATGGTACCCAATAAATCCAATCAGTCGCTGATTATTTCTCTAGTGCTCATTGCCAAGCCACTATAATAATTATAAAATAAAGAAAACTGTTGATAAATTCACTGAATGTTGATTAAATTACAAAATAAGTTGAATGCTTGGCTTGAATGTCATCTGAAAACTTTTTACGATAGATATATTGCATGGCTATGCAATATTTTGCTTGGCTCTTTTTTACATTTAATGTTTTGGTGGGATTTCATTTCTTTTTTAAGGTTTCTTTTCTTTTTAGGTCACGTTAAAACTTTTCTGTACTTAGCTTAGCACCATTCTCTATCTCTAGGAATATATTCTAGGTCGTAAAATTAATTGATAATAACAGGTAGGTACTTCTACAAAGTACAAATTCTATGACGATAGCCCAACAACTTTTGAACTTTCAGGAGGTTATTCGCGCACCGATGTTACTTTCGATTGAGTATTACGACCTATCCCGGATTTTTTTAAACCATACTAATTATACTTCGCAAACAAGCGATACCGCGATATAAAGGGAGTGCTACACCCTCTATCGAGCGAGTATGGAGTGTACATCGTAATTCGCAGTTCTGATTTCATTTATATTTTAATTAAATTTAATTATCGTAGTTTCATTGTTAACTTTGTTAACACTATTTTTCCTTTTGTAGGTAAAATAATTATTATGAAGTCGAAACTCATTTTTAATGTTCTTGCAAAGCCACAAACATAAAAATCTTTTCTTTTATTTAATAAAGTTATATTATACTATTCAGTTTTTAAGTTTCCTTGCCCAAAGGATGAAAACGGGAGCCTATTCCTAATGAGTCTAGACATCGCTGTCTGTCGGTCGTCCGTACGTGTGTCACGAGGCTAGATCTCGAGAACCGTAATAGCTAGATATTTAAATTTTTTACAAACTATGTAATTTTGTTGTCGCTATAAAAGCTAATAGTCCAACTAAAATAAAATAAATGATTAATGGGGGTCTCATACAGAAAACACATTTTTTTTGCACTTTTTTGCTCTATATCCATAATGGTAAAAGTAAGGTTTTTGAAAATTTCAGAAAATACTTAACTGTATTTCAACTTTAATAACAAGGAATAGAAAGTACATAAACTTGTGATATAAGGGGGGCTCCCATACAAATTTACGGTACGAAACCCTATTTTTCCTTCCATTTTGGATAACGACCTACCTTGTTGCCAAATTTCATGGTTCTAAGTCTGCTAGAAGTACCTTAGAATTTTGATGATCTATTTCTCTATAGTAAGCTATAACAACTACTGACTTGTTTACCTATAGATTTACACAATTTGTTCCAAGGAGATCATGCTTACTTCACAATCATATATTTTCAGATTCAACATGTGGCTGTTTCGACGTCGCTCGAGGGAGGTTCGCGAGCAAGGGCCGGCCATCGTGGCGACGGCTGACGGAGCCACACCCACGGTGCAATTCATGTCGCACATGTACAACACTATGCCGAGGAAACGGAGCGTCTTTGTGAGTAAATACAATATCTTTTTAACGAAATGTACTATCAGAGAAGTTGCTCCGTAGGTAGATAGCGGACAGAGTAAACAGAACTAACGATTAGGCAGACTCAGAAGAGATCTCGAAACGTTTGACGTAGTATGTCAGATCGACCGGCGCGCGCCGTATATAATATGTTGCAGACTGCAGTCGACTGGTTAAAAAAGCCATTTGACTGAACAACGCCATTCAGTCACACAGCTACACGTCGTTTAGCCGACTTGTTGACTGCAACGTTCAACACTACATCTAGAATATGACGCTTGGCCAACTGGTTTAATGGTAAATTTACTAAGTTGACCATTAGTTTAGTGCTCTTAGTACACAAGCGTATAACAAGTAGATTAATTATATCCTAACTCTTTTTGAACACAATTGCAATAAATACCTTGGTGATACATTTCATAATCCCGTAATTTCTCCTAGAATATGAGTTTAAATTTTGATTAACTAATATGTGCCGCCATAATTTCTGTCTCTTTAATAATATTTGTAACATTTAAGAAAAATATCTTAATACAACCACAAAACACCGATTACTTGACGCCATATTGTAAACAAAACGCACCTAGCGCTGCGGTGGTGAGCGCTGAACTAATTCAATCAAATGGCGGCTTTTGAAACAGCTGTAGTGTTGAAAATTTTGAGCGACTTAAATATTCAATTAAAAATCTAGACGTGTGGTTGAATGGCGTTGTTCAGTCAAAGGTCTAGCTGTTTGATTAAACGGCTATTTAAACCAGTTGGCTGCGACAACCTTAACGTATTATATGTACATATAATACGTTAAGGTCTAAGACCTTTAAGTTTCTAAGGCTGTAGATACTCGTAGTTGTGTTTTATAAATTATACATCTTCGAACGCGCGCGCTCCAACGGCGCTGCCGAAACGCTTAGCGATAAAACCAGCCATAAGTCAATTATGGTTAAGGTGCCGGTTGGCACATGCGGGCGACATGAAGCGGCGGCACACGACGTGTCGTCGGGACATGGGCCTGGCCACAACATTGCTTTGCGGCATCGTATTGCAAAAACAACATGCGATGCGATGTCGGAGCGCAAAATTTCATCGGAAATTTCCACGATGCTTTCTGCGGCGTCGTAGATTTTTACGATGCGACGCCGCAACGCAGTGTTGTGGCCTGGCCCAACTGGTTTCTATGTATTTATTTTTCTCTTATTAATGTTACAACCTACTTATTATAGAATTAGATATTAGATACTTTAGTGAGATAAGTGAGGACTTAAGGGGGCGACTAACCCTAAAGAGTCGATTTTATAATTCATTTTTGTATTTGAAAATAAGCCCATAATTGTTTCATTTTCTAAAATTAGATACTACATTATGTTTCCGAGAATTCGATCTGAGCAAAAACACGATATCTTAAAATTTTCTCGATAGAAAAGAATCACAAAGATGTATCTAATTCTCACGATTTTTTCATTTATTGCCATAACATGCTAATGAACATTATTTTCTATTTACGATGTTTGATGAGGGCGACTAACCCCAAAAATCAAACATCGTCCTTCTCTCTTCACACTCACGCCCGTCTTTCATATGCCAGGTGTTTTTCACCTGGCATATGAAAGACGCCCGTCTTTCTTAATTTTACGGGTTACGTTCTCAATAACTCGATAAATATACAACATTTTAAAAATCCGCTAGGTCGATCTCTCAAAAAAACTAATTTGGCGATGAATCCGCGTCGTCCTTTTTCACCTGGCATATGAAAGACGGGCGTGAGTGTGAAGAGAGAAGGACGATGTTTGATTTTTGGGGTTAGTCGCCCTCTTAAGAGGGCGACTAACCCCGAAAATCAAACATCGTAAATAGAAAATAATGTTCATTAGCATGGTTACAACTGATGACGTCATCAAATGACGCCATCTTGGACTAGTTTTCCGACACATTTAATTACTGACAACGTATGTATATTGTACTTTTCAACGATTTGTTAGTGTAGTGAGAAGTGACGTCATTGAAGTGGTAATTGAATAGGAAGAGAGCCTAGAGAAATATTGTGTAGGTATTTTAAATATTATAATGGTAATTAATAAAATAAATACTGCAGTAGAATCATCCATACTGATACTATAAATGCGACGAAACGAATGAGTATACTGTACATGTGTATGTTACTGAATTCCTCCTAAACGGCTAGACCGTTTCGAATTGTTTTTGTATGCATTTGGGTGGCGTCCCCTGTCCCTGATGATTTTGATTCACGAATCAGCCTCACAATATACCTACTTACGACAACATCTGGCGGGTACGCTAGTTTGAAAATACAAACTAGCGATATGAAATAATTATAATAGCTTCCACATCGACTTTGATGTCTGTGGAATGTTTTAAGAAATCAAAGCAAGATTACGGATTCATTAGTACTAAATTTCATCATATTTTATTAGTAGTAATATGCAAAACGCAAGGGCATTCACTGTTCTTTTACTCTTCTTTTCTTGCCCAGTGAGACAGACGGATGGAGGGACGGATCACACAACTGACTAGAGATCAAACGGAGGAAAAATTCGTCGCCAATTACCATCTTTCTTGTAGCCAAACTAAACTAGAATACAAATAAATATACTTCAATTATCTAAATATCTTTTGCCTATCAAAATTGCTTAGTTCTTTCTCTTTATTAAAAAGTAATCGTTGCCTATTGAACAGTTAAATTAATTAAAAAGGCTCAGCGGGGCTAAAATGGTAACATTTAGCAATTCCTCTCAATCAATTCTGCAAATGAATTGTCAAAACTGTCAAACTGACAATTGTCAAATCAGTGCAAAAATACAGAAATGAATTGCACGCAGAGTTGCATTTTGCGATTTTAGAAAAATGGATCATATTATGATTCATATCATGATTCTTCAAAGCGACCATTTTAGCCCCGCAGAAAAGAAAGTGATAGAACATTTTAGAACATTTTACAAGTGATCAATTTTGTACCTTTTAAAAGGCGCGTCGGACCAACTAAAGCACACTAAACGTTGTAAAAGCTCTGAAATTCAATTTTGTGGCCATGGTCGTCACTTGATATTCTTGGAGTGCGTGACTCGTGAGTGAGTGTGATTAAAATATAAAAAATAATATCAATTGATCACTGAGTAAATGTAGCTTAAAGTTAAATCATTATGAATATAGATAATAGTACAAGTATCATTATTTACCCAACGCATGTCATGTCAGTCGTTGCGTCACACCCGAACAGTTCGCACGTACATCGTCAATTTAGTAATTTTTTATTATACTACCTTCATCATGGCCATTTGCGAAAAATGTAACAAAACTATTACCAAAACTAAGCCAGGAATAGAGTGAAGTAAATGTGATAAATTGGTTCATCTAACGCCTGAATGTTCCGGACTAAATAACAAGCAAAGATGTGCCCTGCGCGCCGATGAGAGCCTGGATTGGACCTGCGATGAATGTCAAGAAAATACACCTAGACGTCGGTCGATAATCATTCCGGAGGACGACAACGAGGACGAAAACCAAGGGTTCTCCAGTAAATTATCTATCTCCTCACCAGAAATGCAAAAACTCCTAAACGAAGTCATCCTTCATATGGAAAAAGCGATGAAAAGAGAGTTGAAAGACTTTACTAAATCGTTGCAGTTTCATAGTGACAAAGTGGACGAGATCCTAGTAAATTTAGAAAATTTTAAAGCAACAACCCTAGAACTCAAAAGAAAAAATCTGGAATTATCTAATAAGAACAACGAACTTGAAACCGAGTGGGTGCTCTCGAACAAAAACTACAAAACTATGAACAAACACAATTGTCTAAGAAGATTGAAATCTGTTGTCATACCAGAAGAACACGGTGAGAATATGCCAATAGTACAAAAAATTGCCAGCAAAATTGATGTGCCTGCCGTAGAAATCGAAGAAATGTCGTACCTATCCGGAATTCAAGAACGCCCCGGTAAGCTTATAGTTGCCTTTAAATCTGAAAACATGCAAAATCAGTGGGTAAATTCTGCAAAATCAGCAACAATTTTGGTAGAAAACGTGTTACCAGAGGCCTCTCAAAAAATGGCAAGGATCGAATCTACATCAGAGAAGCACTGACAGCCTTTAACAGAAACCTACTTTGGAATGCAAAACAAAAACTTAAAGATACCTATAAATATATATGGTGTAAAAAAGGAATCATACGCGTCAAAAAAGAAGATAATGGCCGCCCGATTATCCTAAGGACAAATGAAGATATTAAAAAACTACTACTAAAATAACTGCCTACCGTATGTAAACACTACACACATCAATATTTTTAAATAAAAAAATGGCTAATATATTTGAAATTACTAACTGCATCGATATTAACTCATTTACTAACAAAATACCTAAAAACCTAAACCAACTTAACCTACTATACATGCACATTAACATAAGATCCCTAATTAAAAACTTTAACTCTCTTGAACAATATATACACTCTAGTCAAGTTAAAATCGATATTATTGCCATAAATGAGGCTAATATTTCTGACTCCATAAGTTGCTTGTTTAACATAGATGGATATCAAATGTATACAGAATTACGTAACAACAGAAAAGGGGGCGGTATTATTTTGTACATAAATAATAAATATAAAACCTCCATTTTAAAAAACAAATCACTGCACTTTGAATCCATTATTATAAACGTAACCACTTCCGATAACTACTCCGTTAATTTGGTCTCAATATACCGGCCTTCTGATAAAACGGTAAACACCTATTTCTAAAAGACCTAGATACTCTTCTATGTAGCTTAGATACTAATATGGACCTTATTCTGCTCGGTGATGTAAATATAGACCTAAAAACTAAAAATTTCATCGAACATAAATACTGCAGCATCCTACACAGTCTTGAGTGCGGGATATCGCAATACACACGCGTCGCCTCCACTATAAACAGTATAACTAAAACTTGTATCGATCACATATTTGCAAGACCCCGTACTCAAGAACTATTCACTGCGGTGTTAGGAACTGCAATAAGGAATTGTTAAAAAAGTCACTAGAAAGTATAAATTAGCAAAATGTTACTAACATAAACGACCCTAATCTAATATATAAATATATTTATGATAAATTCCATAAATTCTATAAAAAATCTGAAACTAAAATAAATTTAAGGCAAAATCCTAAGAGGTCTATCAATAACTGGATAAATGGCAAAATAATCAAAGCTTGTAAATTTAGGGACAAATTATTTCACGAATGGTTAAAGGACACAAATAATAAAATAATTAAATTAAAATACAATAAGGCTCGGAATTACGCAAATAAACTAATATTAAAATTGAAAAATGAGAAAATGAACAAAGAGACATACGAGAACAGACACAATCCTAAAGAACTTTGGAACATATTGAACAAACTTACAGGTAGGATGAAATTAATTGTAGACCGCATTCTGTTAGACGCTTTCGGAAGTAGTACTATAAAACCAATTGACATAGTCAATAAATTTGCAAAAAAATTCTCCACAGCTGTCAAAAACATCATTGATAAATGCAACAAAAATCTATTACAATTATCCACTTATTGTATCGACTGATTATTCCTTCTTTCTTCCTAAAGCAAACCCGGTAGACTTTTCAAAAATAATTCTATCACTTAAAAACAACAAGTCGCCTGGGTTTCATCAAATACGAGCAATAGACATTAAATCCATATGCCAGAATATATCTCCCGTGATTGCTAAGCTTATCAACTCATGCATCGAACATAAGATTTACCCTAAAGAACTGAAGACCGGAATCGTTAGGCCCATCTTTAAAAAAGGAAGTAAACTTGATTATGACAACTACCGTCCCATTACATTGCTCGCAACTATTGACAAGATAATTGAAAAAATACTTATCACAAAAAATTCACTCATATTTGTCTAAAAATGGTGTAATTAATGCTCAACAATATGGATTTCAACCACGTAAAAGTACTACACAAATACTGTCTGCTTTTACAAATCTTTTAAATGGTCATCTTAATAACAAACTACATGTACTGGTGGTATTTATTGATTATACAAAAGCTTTCGATACCTTAAGGCATGATAATCTAATAGAGAGACTAGAAGAATGCGGTATAAGAGGCCCTTTATTGGATTGGTGCAAAGATTATCTCAAAGATCGATCTTACCGCATGAAGGTAGACAGTAGCTATACTAGGACTTCAAAATACATACAACACTCGCAGCGCCAACTTATCAAAATTAGAAGTCCCACAGTTTACAAATTCATACGGTAAAAATTGTCTCGAGTATGTAATACCTAAGCTAATCAATAACCTAAATACAGAAATAAAAAATAGTTTAACCCCAAAGAATATTAAATCAAAATTAAAACTTATAAGTATATTAAACAACTTAACATCTCAATGTGAGTAATTAATGTTTTCCCTTAACACCCTGTATAATCAGTGTCTAACTACGAGTACTAACTGCTAACCGGTTGTAAATGTATTGAACGGCGCGGGCGCAGCCGTGGGCTGTGCAGTGCACGCAGTCGCTGCGCGGCCCGGGGTGCGCGCACGTTTAGTATGATCGTGACGCCTTACACACTACATTTACACTTATACACACGTTAATAGATGATCAATGTACTTATAATAATTTGCACTTATTTTGATATGTGAAACAACGACTGGACGGCGCATGGTAAAACTTGTATAAGCTTATATTGCGCCGTATAACATTGTTTTTGTATTTTTTATTGATAAATAAAGGTTAAAAAAAATGAACACCGCGCGCGGGAAGGGTAGCGGAGCGGTGTTTCTTTGGCGGCGCACGCTGCCGCGCCGGCCGCATAGTATACCTATTTGCCTAGCCGTGTAATTTACTTAGTGTCCATGATTCATTTATTTACTAAAAGGGAAATTCTGACAAAAATAAAATGAGAATCGCTTACAGAGTACTCTTCTTAAGTATTGAACATATTGTCTCACCAAACATGTATAAGAATAAGAACATTTTTATTTTCTCACCATACAACACAATATGTAAATCAAAACAATAATACAGAAGTAGTAACATTAAGGGTCCCCGCAGATATACAATTTCAAGTTGGCCGACTATCGTACAAACCACAGAAATAGATCAAGATAGAAGCGCCATGTCGCTTCAATTTGTATGAACACGAGCGTGTCACTTTTTTCATAGAGATACTTTGAGTCCCGCGAAAGGACATAGAATACTTTTTATCCCGCAAAAATGTGCAGTTCCCGCGTAATAAACGAATTTTGCAGCAAAGGAGTTGCGGGCGTCATCTAGTTATTTATAATCGCATTTTGACAGTCGCCATTAGCTGTTGATAACAACATGCAATTTTTCGCGTGAAAAAGAGGAATGCCCCTTTCGCATGTCGTAATGACTCGGGGTTTATTCTTCTTCCGTCCCTCGACAACTATAGTAATTTCACTGAATTAAGCTTGTGCACATTGTCACGTCACGATGACGGTAACGTTACGGCACGGCACGGCGTTGCGCTATTGACGTGCCATGCAGAAGGTGACGACATGTAAATAATTATTTATTTATTGATTCACCAACAGAACAACATTTAATATGATATTGAATCTACTGTAACTTCTTGGTGGAAATTCTTGTTCAATTAAATAATTATTACACACTTTTCTTGCACTTATTCTACTTTATTTAATTTGATTTCTTATAAGAAATAATAACTTTGTAAGAAATTTAATGTAAGAAATTGGAATAAGTGCAAGAAAAGTGTATAATTATTTAATTTAATACAATGCAAAATAATACAGCGGAATTTTATATGGTTAAAGTGTTGAAATGAAATGAAATGAAAATGAACTGGGCACACATGGTAACGATTACCCAGATATAAATTCCAACAAAACTAAGATTTTGACACGTCATAATAAAAATAAAATTCTCCTTCACTAAATAATTTCGATATATTATTATCTAGTCAATTTGGATCCGTAACCTCTTGAAAAAAATTAATTCTGATTGAAAGTACACAATATGTACATGTAGTAGTGCCACTACGTGACAGCGTGCCGTCCCGCCACACGTCACCGTGACGTTTTAACTTTGACGTCGCAACATGGACCATGGACATGTGGACGGCTATATGACAGCTGTTAATTATTTTAACAACTCCCTTGGAGAATTAATTTTATTAGACATGAGTTTTATGACTTATTTAATAACGGTTACGGACAAGTATTTGGATTATATTGGCTGGTTCAAATGGTTTTGTAGGTAATATATTATACTGTCGAATTATTGGGGAAACAGATTGTTTCAACTTTTATAGTCCTAAAGAGGAAAGTTCTTAAAACTTTACATAATAAAATATCATATTATACTTAATACTACATAATATTATATTATTACATAATACAATACTTTTCTTGTTTTAACAAATCAAAATCAAATTGTTGTACGTTGGTTTAATATTTTGTTTGAAGCTGACCTTGTCGAGAGCATTCTGCTATTTGACATTCAAGGATGTGGTGAAATACAATTTTTACGGTATTTATTATATTCGAATTTTGATATTTATCGGGCGAGAACCGTACATTTTCTCAGGATAAAAGTGACATAATATTGTCCTTTCCCGGGATAAAAAGTATATCCATATCACAGCAAAATCGGTTCAGCGGTTTTGGCTTGAAGGGGTAAGACAGCATTCACACATTAGCATTTACAATATAAGTACGAGTTTTATAATGTTTAGTTCATTGCCTTGTATTTTTTATATCACTTTTCCTCAACACTGGCGGACATTCGTATTCACGAGGAGTCTAAACTTTCAATTATAATGTATAGAGAAAAGTTAGCATGGAAATTAGTTGCGACTTTGAAACTAGCGTTCTGCGTTTCTGCTGTATACAACAACTGCAGAGAATTGTTGTTTGACCTAATTATTAGGTAATTAAAATATGTACGAGTAGATCTCTACATTAAAATATAAAGGGTTTACATTATTTCGATCCAGCTATATACCTAATATTTACTAGATGACGCCTGCAACTCCGTTGCGTCAAAACTCGTTTATCGCGTGGGAACCGTACATTTTTCCGGGATAAAAAGTGTCCTATGTCCTTTCCCGGAACTCAAAGTATCTGCATGCTAAATTTCAGTAAAACCGGTTCAGCGGTTTGAGCGTGAAGAGGTAACAGACAGACAGACGGACAGACACACTTTCGCATAGTTAAAAAACAGCGTTTTGCAGCTACGTAGAGGCGCCTGACGTTGCTTGGACCTTACCATGGTAAATGCAGGTAACGCCGCGACGGCTTCCTGCCTCCTGGACATTTATAGCACTTATTGACGGACCGGCGACAGCGGACAGCCACCGTCTATTTGATATTTACGTCTCCTATTTCCTTTGGACAAACTGCACATGCAAGTGCATAGTTTGGTGCTCTTACGTTTAAAAAATTGGAGTGTTTCCGTGATTACGACATTAATTATTAGCAAAGATTTCCATGCACATTGTTAATTTGGGAGTACTTAGGACTTAGGATGACCAACACCGTATTTTCAGCGTTAAATTATGTTGATAAAATAATTTACTATTATTAAAATAAGGAAAAGTCACATTAATATTATAAATTAAATATCAATTATAATACATAATATTAAGATAGCAGTTATAAAACATGTAATACTCCTATTTGTGTAAGATAAAGTGTTACGCAAATGCAACAATGTAATCTTATTTACTGAGCAATATTAAGGACTGTTACATCAGAAAGGTGGAAAGCCATCCTACTAATTTTATAAATGCGAAAGTCCGTTTGTTTGTTACCTTTTTACGCCCAAACCGCTGAACCGATTTTGCAGGAATTTGGTTTGGCGATACTTTGAGTCCCAGGAAAGGACATAGGATACTTTTTGTCTTGAAAAAATTTACGGTTTCCGCGCGATAAACGAATATTGGCGCAACGGAGTTGCAGGCGTCATCTAGTAGATTTATATAATAGAGGCATGTCAAGGGAAAACTGCCCCACATCGTGTTATTTTTAAACAAACCACGTTAAATACCATAATAACTAGATACATGTAACATTTTAAACTTTCGCGTTGCATTATAATTAAACTTTTTAATCGGGACTTAACGCGACTTATTTAAGTAGTAATGCTACTACGAGTACATACTTTTTCTCGACGTTTCGGCCGTGTTGCAACGGCCGTGGTCACGAGGGGACTGCAGGAGCGCGACGTCTTCGTTTGCAGCGGGCGGTCGGTTCTACGACTACCCTCGAGGGTAAGAAAAAGTATGTACTCGTAGTAGCATTACTACTTAAATAAGTCGCGTTAAGTCCCGATTAAAAAGTTTAGATACATGTAGAAAGCCACGCTCGAGCATGTCGCGAAATTCCCTTTTGGGCTCCCCTACCATGTGGTTTGGGGTCATTCAGAGTTCTGACTCTTGAGGTACAATAGACATAAGTTCTACTTGCTTGAGGTGTGACATTGACGTAGACGGTGTAATCATGTTTGAAATTTTTTACTTCAATTAAAATGTCTACAACGTCTTTTACTCTTTATGTTAAAGCCGTTGAACCAATTTTAATACTAAAGCAAAGATAATAAGGTATGTATGGTATACTTTTATCTCGGTAAAGTGTACGGTTCCGGCGCAAAAAACTGTTTTCAGTGCGAACGAACTTCTGTTTATTTCGTGCAGTTGGGTTAGAGATTTAAGTTTACTATCAAAGTATAGTTAGGTTTAGTTTACTATTAAATTCCTGTATTTCTGTTTGTGCGTAATTAGATGAATCCTAAAATAGCAGCGGTTATCAACGACAGATACAACGCGGCTGTCGCCCGACCTCGTGCGAACTGCGAAGGGCGAACGTAGCTGTTATAATTAGTTACTAGCTATTTGACCGAGCTTTGCTCGGTATTCCATAAAACACGAATAAAATGACATTTTCTAAAAATGATTCCTAGCTAGATCGATTTATCGCCCCCGAAACCCCCTATATACTAAATTTCATGAAAATCGTTGGAGCCGAATACAAGAATTGCTCGTTTAAAGATATAAAATATAATATTCTACAGAGTACAGATATTACTGATTAATAAGAAAAACTCTCTACCGAACTACTAATTGCCCCCCTATTTATTAGTCACACTTACATTTTTAGGGTTCCGTATCCAAATGGTAAAAACGGGACGTTATTACTGAGACTTCGGTGTTTGTCCGTCTGTCTGTCTATCTCCAGGCTGTATCTCAAGAACCGCTATAGCTAGACTTCTAATTTTTTTACAGACTATGTATTTCTGTTGCCGTTATAACAACAAATACTAAAAACAAAATAATATAAATATTTAACGTGGTATTTTTCGCCATTTTGCTCCATATCAATAATGGCAGCGGGTAGGCACTTGAATTTTCACAAAACCCTCAGCAATCATAATAATATATTGTGTACTTTAATAAATAATAATCAATAGCAAAATTGAAGAATAATAAATGTTTAAGGGCCCCAATCCCCATACAAAAACACTCTTTTTAACCTATTTTTGCTCTATTACGGTACGGAACCCTTCGTGCGCGAGTCCAACTCGCACTTGACCGATTTTTTAAACAGGCTTGGCCCACCATATATTCTGACCACTGTGTGATAGACTCAAATACGGTAACACTTTCGGTTCGTCGCTATCGAATAGTGAAAACTTTAACCAACCAACTGATGTTATTAGAACAAATAAAATTTTTGAGTCAATCGCGGACAAACGTAGAAAACTAAATTTTTTTTTAAAAGACAGTAATAAAACCTTCCATTTAGAGGTCAAATGAATGGCATAGTAGTGATTATCACCTATTCTAGTAAAGGAGTAACGCGATTAAGCGATAAATTGTTTCAGAAGGCGCTTTTCACTCTCTTTATTGACTCTTCCACTTATCAATAGTGATATATTTTTCATTTAAAGATTGACCTCCTGCTGACTTGCACAATAAAGTTAATGGATGGTTACTGTTTGATGACGCTGTTTGTGTCTTCGTAGTAGACAATAGACATGGAATAAGGTACGTAGAGGTCTGACGTTCCGCAAATTGTGCCTTCATCACGTCATAATATTGTGATTACTAAAGCGATGCCGATGGGTCCCGTAGAAGCTTTAAGTTTCGGTTTTTTTTATATTTTTTGTCGGTTTTTCGTGTCACGTTTTTTGCTCGAGTAGAGTCTACAATTTTTCCACCATTTCTCACTTAGTGACCAGAAAACACAGCATTTTGTCACATAAATACCCCAAAGTAAAGTGATTATTCGCGTAGCCGCCACAGGCTACCATGACTGGCCAGCACTTCTTTTACCTATCTTATTCTAATACTTCCAATCCAAGATTGCAGTTGCAAAAGGAGCAATTGTCCAAAGATAATATTCTAAAAGTTCTATACACTGGACTGGACCCTAAGATATTCCTTAGGGTCACAGCACGCATATCAACTCGGAAAGGGATCGTCACCATGATATCGCCTCGAGCCGTTAAGAGTGGGCTGCCAAATTTTGCTGTGTTTTCTAATAACTATATTACGATCCCGGAAGACGATTGACTTAAATGAAATTGAGATTTATTTAATCATTGTGTATATGTGAAACGGACGGACTACTACAATCACACACTTTATAAAATAATAGCTAAAGGAAATATTAGTATTGTATTTAATTTTATAGGAATCATCAAAAACATTTTTGGGACTTATGTCAAACCGCATACATTTTGAACGAATTACATCATCGTTTTTAACGAAAGGGACTTTGTCTAAGGGGGCAGGGGTTCCCAAACTTATTTTGTCTACTGCCCACTTTGAGAAAAAAATATGTTTTAGCGCCCCCCATTGTTTCAATTTAAAATACATCCAGATGAAATTACAAATCACCCCCCAAGGAGAGGCTGACTACCGGTAGCTATTAGGCCGAGAACTGGGATGTGACGGCGGAGTACTGGGGAAATGTGCGTTATTTTGAAAAATACTTTATTTTCAATACTTATTAAGAAAAATTATCTCATAACAAAGTTTAATAAATGAATAAGTGAATGAGTACAAAAGGTTTTTGATTACTATTTTAAATAATTTTCTATCCACATTTAAACTTGCGCTTTCCACTAAAAGGCTGACTACTGGTGCCCGTACCCTGTGACTTAATACATGAATTAAGGTAAGTAACCTAAAAAATTAAAGTACTTATTATAAATTGTTTTGTTACATCCTATACTTCTTTAACGTTGTTCGTGGCGGCCGAAAAGGAAGATCTTCCGACCGAGTGAGATAGCATGCTCGGTCAGGCCGAAGCCCACTTACGTCATTTCAGACGTTGTATATAACTTGCCGTTCTTCGAAACTTCGATAGCGCGATGCAGGATTGTTAGGCGAATTGTGGGTACCGCCACACTTCTATAATATATGCCTATGTTAATATCGATCCAAGTGGACATTATAAATTGGCATAGTATTTCTACTTTATCAAGTCGGCAAGAATTAATCAAGCTTTATTTTGTGCTGGACCGAACCTTCTAAATCCTCCAAGTCCAGAAAAGTTTATTTGCTAAGGTAGTAGTATATAGACGTTAATAAAGGCTAGAATATATAAAATCTGGAATATCCTAGACTAAAGCTGTGCGTGGATTAGGTACTATTGAGAGAATTAGTAATCCCCGTTACAGCTAATAAACTGGTCGATGATGATGAATTATGGTATACTAAATGTCCCGCGCGGCTTCCCCCCGCGTAAATTAGGAATTTTACAGAAACCGTACATTTTCCCATAAAAAATATTTCGCCCGTTTTTCCCACATTTTCCTGAGTTTCTTCGGTCGTATTAGTCTTAGCGTGATAATATAATATAACCTATAGCCTTACTCGATAAATGATCTATCTAACACTTAGATAAGTTTTTAAATCGGACCTGTAGTTCCTGAGATTGACGCGTTCAAGCAAACATACTCTTCAGGTTTATAATATTAGGTAGGTAAAGATTTTTTTAAATTATTGCTTGTCAAACTCGAGTCTCGATCTAAAAGACTATGAAATGTTATAAGATGGTAGTGATGATGATGATGATGATGATGAATGTAATTTGCATAGTAGCATATGCTTTCTGTTCTTAAAACAACGCCGAAACTCCCAAACTTGTATCTATTAATAATCAGGAGTTCTCTCAGCACCTTCTGAACCACGGTATACCAGGTATATCTCGGTGCAAAATCTTACTTGTTTCCCTATAAGTTTTGAGGAGTTTCTTAGATTACTTATGGATCCTTCATCAGATCACCACTTTTGTGAATATATTACCAAATTGGGATGATACCCTATATACCAAAAGAAAACTTTTGAAAATCGGTTAACAAACGGCGGAGTAATCGTTGAATATAAGAAAACGAAAATAACACCTCCCCCATTTTGAAAGTTGGTTAAAATGCCTATGTGTTATTCTGATGTATAAACTATATTATTGTAAAGTTTCATTAAAATCCGTTCAGTAGTTTTTGCGTGAAAGAGTAACAAACATCCATACATCCACACATCCACACATCCACACAACCATACATCCATACATCCAAACAAACTTTCGCCTTTATAATATTAGTAGGATAAGATGAATGACGCTATTTTTTATCGCGCGGGATACATTTTTCCAGGATAAAAAGTATCCTATGTCCTTTACCGGGACTCAAGTATCTCTATGCAAATTTTTGCAAAATCTAATCAGCGGTTTGTGCGGCTGGAGGTAACAGACAGACACACTTTCACATTTAAAAAATTATTAGTATGGATTGCACTCTTGAATCGTGTTCTTCGAACAAACATTTTTTTATAAAAGAAGGAGACAATCAAGCAAACGGGTCACCTGATGGAAAGCAACTTCCGTCGCCCATGGACACTCGCAGCATCAGAAGAGCTGCAGGTGCGTTGCCGGCCTTTTAAGAGGAAATAGGGTAATAGTTGAGAGGTTAAAGTAATAAACTGATTTTTTGTCTGAAGTATTTGTCTCTATTTGGGGATGAAAAATTAGAATTTTATTTCACCACCAGAGTAAGTCACGCAAAGGAAGACTGACGAAAAAGTACTGCTGAAGCGTAATGGACTTAAAGTAGATTAAGACGAAATGTGCACTAAGGTGACACGACAATTATGATTATTTGAGACCTACGTCTAGTCGTACCGCGTACCTACGCAACTACGCATAAAATTTGGCATGCAGGTAGATGTTATGACGTAGGCATCCGCTAAGAAAGGATTTCGATAAATTTAACCCCAAGGGGTTAAAATATGGGATGAAAGTTTGTATATAATAATACTTCTTAACGCGAGCAAAGCCGCGGGCAAAAGCTTGTATTGTATATTATTATAATATGACATATTTTTGCCACGTTCTTCAACAAAAAGGCTTTACAACTTTTGAACCATTTCAGGAATTTCCAGGAAAGCCAGTGTTTCAAAGCTAGTATTTAATAATACCCACCAACCACTTCTTATGTTAAGTAAAGGGAAATAATGGGAAAAAAAAAAGAATAGAATGCAAGTACGACGCAGTTCTTTGAGTTACAAACGCTTTGAGCTTCAAGTTTACTCGTTCATGTTTATTACCATTAGCAAATTTCAGCCCGATCGGTCCAGTGGTTTGGGCTGTGCGTTGATAGAATATCACCATGTCAGTCAGTTACCTTTGAGTTTTATATATATTTTTTTTATGAAATAAGGGGGCAAACGAGCAGACGGGTCACCTGATGGAAAGCAAATTCCATGGACACTCGCAGCATCAGAAGAGCTGCAGGTGCGTTGCCGGCCTTTTAAGAGGGAATAGGGTAATAGGGGAGGGTAGAGATGGGAAGGGAAGGGAAGGGAATAGGGGAGGGTAGGGAAGGGAATAGGGTAGGGGATTGGGCCTCCAGTAAACTCACTCACTGTTTCACGCTGGTTTTCTGTGAGAACGTGGTATTTCTCCGGTTGAGCCGGCCCATTCGTGCCAAAGCATGGCTCTCCCACGTTTATATATAGATACATTCGACATTTTAAAGTATTGCTTTCATGCATCGCCCCTTTTTGTCTTTCGTTTTCGTTTACTGCCTCTTAAGGGTCTGCTGCGCCTTGTTTACGTGTTTCCTAATCATAACATGTTTTCAAAACATAATAGGGCGTGGCCTAATAGTTTTGTTAAGCCGGGTCTGCTGCGCCGTGTTTTTGTGTTTCCTAACATCATAACCTGTTTAAAAAACATAGGTACTTAATAGGGCGTGGGCCGTGGCCACCGAGGAAAATGAATAACATCCCTATTTTGCCTGCGGTGTGGGGAAGCGTCGCAATTTGTGTTCGCGCTCATTATAGCAAGATACGTTCAAGCAAGGAATGAAATAAAAAAAACCCCAGGCACCGGATAGGCTATTATCAAAATATGTTTTGCTAATAATATGTTTTGTTATCATGCTTTGTTCGGAAATTGGCGCTGCAGTTCAGGCTTTACTATCAAGGTGAAACAGAAAATTTTACTTACAATATTATATTGTGTAACTAACAAGCTTCTCATATCGCAAAATGGTAACACGACTTCATCTTTATGGTAATAGTCATGGACATAGTTACAGGCCCAATTTCTCAAACACCTGTAAGGTTAATCTAGATTCTAGACTAACTAACAATATGTTCTCGTTCTACGTATTGATTAAAGGAGTGTTACAAAGGAATGATAATCCTAAACGGTAAAGGTAGTCAGTCACAAAATGGGGTAGGAAAGTAAAAAAATATTATATTTTTTTTCCCCAAGAATTTCTTCATTCTGTCGCGTAAAAAATAATATTTTTGTGCTGGATAATATAATAACTTCGCATATTGGGGCCTAAACTCAATAATATAATGTTTATTATAATGAGTTAAGCCCTACGTTAGGCCCCCCGCCCCTCCGCCCACCTTAACCATTGCTAATTGGAAATTGGAGCTTATAGAATATAAAAATGCGTAAATAATTAAAAAATATTTTTGTCTAACGTAGACTGTCAATATCATAATCTTAATATATATATTTCTTGTGTGCGTGTGTATGTGACTGAACTCCTCCTAAACGACTGGACCAATTTTGATGAAATTTTTTGTGTGTGTTCGTGGAGATTCGAGAATGGTTTAGATTTACAGTTTGGTCTACTGGAAAATGTTTTTTCAATTAATTTCTTATTTATAAGGAGTTGTTGATTATGGAATGTTTTACATTAGATCCGGCGGACGGCGCTATCATCGCATTCAATATTATTCTATTTCAATTTTAGTTTGTCCTGACAGATGGTGCTACGATTAATTTGAAAAAAATTTTGTTATTCAATTCATGTGCTGATTAAAATATTAAATAAATAACACATAGGCTACAATTTTAACCGACTTTCAAAATGGGGGAGGTGTTATGTTCGTTTTCTTATATTCAACGATTACTCCGCCGTTTGTTAACCGATTTTCAAAATTTTTCTTTTGGTATATAGGGTATCATCCCAATTTGGTATTATATTCAGAAAAGTGGTGATCTGATGAAGGATCCATAAGTAATCGAGGGAACTCCTCAAAACTTATAGGGAAACATATGGTGACTTCGGTTTCGTGAGAAGTATTCTAAGCATATGCTACCAACAAGTAAGATTTTGCACCGAGATATACCTGGTATACCGTGGTTCGGAAGGTGCTGAGAGAATTCCTGATTCTTTATAGATACAAGTTTGGGAGTTTCGGCGTTGTTTTAAGAACAGAAAGCATATGCTACTATGCAAATTACATTCTTCATCATCATCATCATCATCATCACTACCATATTATACCATTTCATAGTCTTTTAGATCGAGACTCGAGTTTGTCAAGCGATAATTAAAAAAAATCTATATCTACCTAATATTATAAACCTGAAGAGTATGTTTGCTTGAACGCGTCAATCTCAGAAACTACAGGTCCGATTTAAAAACTTATCTCAGTGTTAGATAGATCATTTATCGAGTAAGACTCATCATTTATCGAGAAGGTTATATTATATTATTACTCTAAGACTAATACGACAGAAGAAACTCAGGAAAATGTGGGAAAAACGGGGGAAATATTTTTTATGGGAAAATGTACCTACGGATTCTGTAAAATTTCAAATTTACGCGGGCGAAGCCGCGCGGGACATCTAGTATTATAATAATATTTTCTTGCACACACAGTTCCCGACATTTATAGTTTTCAGTACGGTATTGAAGAGATTTTAATACGATACGTCAGTTAATTAGGAAGCAAGTTCAGTTCAGTTTAGCACAACTTTGAACCGTCGAAGGCAAAGTGGATTAAGTCGACGTCTCGCCATCAATATGAAATATAAGCTTTGCTCTGGAATAGACAGTAAAATACGAGACACATATTATACAAAACGTCTGGCAAACTCTTAGTTTAGTAAATTGGCATTTGATATTAAGTCGTGGGTTGGATTGCTGCATCAATTAAAATGTTGTTAAATCACGTCAGCCATTCAATGGATTTTATGCAATCCATTTTTTAAGCGTCAAGTAGCCCTGATGTCACTGAAACCCTTAAGGATCTATTGTGACTCCTTCGCATTAGAATACCGTCTCCAACCAAATGCTGCTCATAAATTGAACGATATGGTTGGGGTTGGTGCCACGAACTTCCTCTGTGGATGAGTATTCGTGGCGACCAAGGTGCCTGTTCCTGCTCTGTAGTAGAGCAGGGCAGTCAAGGAGACGGTGAATAGGTGTCTTATCCTCCTCCTCGCAGAATCTGCAAGTCGTTAAGCTACTAACACCTATTCTGTTAAGGTGCTTTCTACCCATGGTGAACACTATTTCTGACAGTTTTTTGTTAGAGCCAGGAATTCGTGCCTTGGAGTGTTCTAGGCCAGGGGACTCAACCCATTGCTTTCTGCCGCATGGAATCCATAATAATATAACTCCCACACCGGTTTCGGTGACGATGGCCGGTTTCATTGAAACCAGGCCTGTTACACAGGAGTAATTTTATAGTGCCCAAGTGTGTGCGCAATATACAAGAGCACTCTCTGTTCCTTTTACTCCCATAGCCCAGTGGGACGGAAGACTGACACGACTGGCGTGAGATCAGGCGCAGGACCGACTTTTTACATTCCCACTCGAGTTCCGATGCATGGATTATCTTACTTGTCAGACAATCGGGTGATCAGCCCGCATTGTCCTAGCCAAACTTGGAAATACATAACATGTTTCCAATGCGGGAATCGAAACCACAACCTCATAAACCACTGGACCATGGAGGCGTTTAAATCCACACTTACTAATATATAAATCTTCACGCCCAAACCACTGCACCGATATGACTTAAATTTGGCATGGAGATACTTTTAATCCCGGAAAAACGTACGGTTTCCGCGCAATAAACGAATTTCAGCGAAACGGAATTGCGGGCGTCATCTAGTGATAAATACATAAAATAAATAAATAAAAATCTTTAGTCATTCACAGGTATTTTAAGAGAAAATTATATCAACAGTGTAGAGAATTTTTTGGTTTAGGTATTAACTCGCGTAGGGAGAGCAAACATCCAGCGCGGTATAAATTACGGAGTTGATAAATCTCTCTCTCTTTGTCTTATACTCCTTCGTTCTAGCTTTCATTTTCTGTTGTGTTTTTTTCAGACCTGGCTATGGACGAAGACCGGGCATAGAGACCGGATGAAGATACCCGACCCGGGTGGTGAGATGCAGGTCATGCTCCCCAACCAGGGCTTGGACCAGATCAACTCCGGGGAGTTCTGCCTCCTGGCTGAGAGTCCATATCGGATACTACGGGTAAGTGTTTGTGTCTTCTATCTTATATCTTTAAACGAGCAATATATATATTTGGAATCTCGGAATCGGCTCCAACGATTTTCATGAAATTTTGTATATATGGGGTTTCGGGGGCGATAAATCGATCTAGCTAGGAATAATTTTTATAAAATGTCTTTTTATTCGGATTTTATCGATAATCGATAAACTGAAAAATATTACTCTTCCTGACATCTATTGGCGAATAATAATACTATTTTGTGAGCAACTAATTGCTTTAACGACACAACAACAGCTAAAGCTATTTCAGCAGATGGCGTTGTTAAGTAACACGAAGTCAATGAGTGTTTACCATACCGAGCAAAGCTCGGTCATCCAGGTATAATTAAAAAGCAAAAGAGTTTGTTTACTGCACCAATTTATATGTAAACGCTAAAGAACATACTACTTTTTTGCGAGAAATCGTACAGTACAGTTCTTTTGGATCTTTAATTTACGTGGGCGGAGCCGCGTGGAACGTCCAATATATAAAATCTATATAGGTAAGTCGTTAAATGTACGCGCTTGATCTAGATTAATAGACATAAAAATTAATATCATTAATTTATTCTCGTGATCAGTGGTGCTGCCGCCTTAGTTCTTTGACTTTTAGTCATTGCAATTTTGTGCTGTCTCCCGCTTTTAATGGGGAGGGAAACTTCGATACTTCCTTCTTCTTATATCTTCTTCTGATTAATTTCTTTGCGGCTCCCTGAGATCATATCAAAGGGTTTTCGTTGTTGGATACCTCTGTTGATTCTGGCGACACAGGAATACAGTGGTGGGTATGACGTGTGGGCCCACCACAGCATCACAAAGCCCGATATAAAAATATGTACATTCCTAGGCAGATGGCGTCATGCCCATCCGACTGATCACAGCTAACATTGAGTTATGCTAAGCCGACCACATGACGTAGATCCGTCAACTGCCTAGGGATCAATTTCCTCGATGGTACATTGTAATTTGTACGTGAGAAATGATAGAAAATCTAACTCAATATTGAATTAATAGTATCTCAAAGCGTTTATAAATCAATCTACTAAAATTATCAAAATTGGATCAGTAGCTGTGATGCTATGGATACACGTGGACTGCCAAAATGATTACCATTCTGGCTTCTCGAAAGTCGGATAAAAATGGAACAGCTCGTACGAGCAAATAGTCTTTTGGCAGTAAACCTTGAAGATACCTGGACTAATCTCACTAAAAGTAGGAATATTATCAAGTACACGTGCGGCATATATCATTAAGATGCAAGACAGATACTGTTGTGGTAATATACTCGCTGAAAGCCGAGCTTTTTGAGGGCTCGCGTCGTCACACTGCTGAGCTGAGCTGATAATTTTTCCGTAAAGAGTACCACAAAATATAAAGGATATACTAGGACTAGCTTCACTCGCCCTGATTATAGTGATGTGAGACTGAGTTTCCTTGGAGATTTAGTACGGGAGAAAAAATTGAGTACTGACAATGACCTCTACTGGTGGTGGTTTATTTCTATGAGTTAATAATTGAACTAATAGTCCTAGTAAAAAGGCAGTTCAAGTCAGTTTAGCCGTTAGATAGAACAGGAAACCCTAATATAAATAATTTTGATTTTAGTTTTGTAATCTCATATAACACTTTACAAACGAACTTATCGTTAATGCAAAGGTGTTATGAAAAAATATAGTAAAACCATGTATACTAATGCTGATTTTATTGATCAAATACGATTGATAACGTTATCGGGAATGAGCAAAAGCTTTATAATTATTCATGTCATTGCTATTCGGCCCTGTTACGACAAAACAATGCAACCCGGGTTACACCGTTTTGTAATAAGTTCTATATTTATCTACTTGATGTAAGCTTTGTATTGATTGAGCCTTTTGGGCTCAATCAATACAAAGCTTACATCAATCGAGAACAAGTTTTTAACCGAAATATTCCATGTATCATTTTGCTGTAAACTATAATGTGGATGACATATTTTGCAAAAAACTGTTATCCGGGTTGCAGCGTTTTGTAACCCTAGTAGGATGACAATCGCCCAAGTTTAAGTTTTTTTTATTTTTGCATAACTCAGCATGCAGCTTAGTTTGCCCCTTAATATTTTATACTGGTTAGCTGCATACTATCACGACAAAACATGTTTTTATAGTATATAAAGATAATTTAAAAAATCGATAAAATAACCTGCTAATCAAAATGTGCAAATATTATAATTAAGTAATCATCTCATATAGAAACCATGTAATTACCTATCAACACTTGATAAAATTTGGTAACGTGCTTAAAAATTTTAAACTCATTTTTCGCAAGTTGACGTGTTACAGGATAAAGGGTTTTGGCCTAACAGGGCCGTATTGTGATGAAATATGATGAAATAGATGATGAAAATCTAAATTTACATACCTAAATTACAATAATAATTGTACAAACATACCGCTTATATGCAATTTAACAAACTAACCTAACACTTGGCAATATCAAGTTTTGGGGTAAGTTTTACAACCACTGATTATTATTATTACTATCAGAGCTCGTCGTGCTAGTACTCATTATAAAGAACTAGAGATCGCCCAATGGTCGAGATTCGACCGTTTCAACGATATTAGGGCTACTACCTATATTACTTTGACTCAGCTGATCTCAGACTGGCCGTGTAAGCATTGTCTAATAGTATCTTGGATTCAATAAAAAAATCTATAATCAAATTTTAATTTGTCAACTTATAGTCAACAGAAGAGTACAAGTGTATAGGCTTGTCACTCAAAAATCTGTCATCTTTCCTAGTGTGTGTGTAATGTTTTATTTGTTAAAAAAATGTATGATAAAAGCATAATTTCAAAATAATATTAATTAGCTTGATGCACTTTTTAATTGTGATATAAAAAAAAACAATTTAATACCAAACAATCTCCTTTTATCTGATGATCATTCCTTGAGAATATATCATAATTATTAAATTTTTTCGATAAAAACATTGATACCACTAACCAGAGCCTGTAGTCAAGACCTTTTCTTTATCGATTCTTTATAGAATTGTCGATCAAAATGTATAGAATTGACATTAGACGAGTCGAACGTCAACGTCATATTCGCGAATTTTTAAGTCAATTCCATACATTTTGATCGGCGATTCTATAGAAAAGCGATAAAGAAAAGGTCTTGGCTAAGGCATCAGGCTTTTTTAATGTATTACAATGTAGTTTTTTTTTACAAGTAACAGCAAATATAGAAAAATACTATTTGTCAATACTATACCAATGTTTTCAAAAAATTCGTATTTTTCGAATTTTCAATTGGGTTGGGGCCCCTCATAACATCAAGACAAGTAAACTATATTTTGTATGCAGAATTTACTCATCAAAGAGCAACTTTCTATTGCTATGCCATTAAAAAAATAAAAAAAAATTCTTCATACATTATCGCTCCACCCTAATATCTATCCCTAAACGTATAGTATACCATTGCAGAGTTTTCTGTAGCCCTTTTCAATGTGTACAATACTTGGTACATTATTTACATGAAGAATAGACCACGTGAAAAGACATAGGTTTCTTTTTTGCGGAAAAATGTACGGTTTCCGTGACATTCCTAAATTACGCGGGCGAAGCCGCGCGGAAGGCGGAATATCTATTAATTAATGTATAGTGATACCCTTCCCGCGAGCGCATCCCCGCATTGGTAGCGCGCACTTCGAAACGGGCGTAAATCGCAATATTTTAATTTCGCCATAACTTCTAAGCCAAACGTCAAATTTTAATCATTCAAAGACCAAATATATTCTACATAAACTGTACTTAGTGATAAAATAATTTGTTTTGATAAAGATTATTAGCATGAGTAAAATAAATCCGTTTAAATGTTGTCAAAAAAAAAACAAGATTTTTAAATAAAAAATGGTTGTTGTGCCTCACTTGACATAGATAGGTATAGTGTGTCGCGGACATTTTTGTAGATATTTATAAGACCTACATTTACTCAGAGCATTGTATAGTTCTATCTTTTATAGTTTAGGCAGCGTACGCAAAATAAGTAAATTTTCTGGTTGTTTCCGAAAAACTGAAATATCTTACGGAACCCTATATTTTCCAAAATAAAAAGTAGCCTATGTTACTCGTAAATAATGTAGCTTTCGAATGGTGAAAGAATTTTTAAAATCGGTCCAGTAGTTTTTGAGCCTATTCATTACAATTAAACAAACAAACAAACAAAGTTTACCTCTTTATAATATTATAAGTATATAAGTATAAGTATAAGTAAGTATAGAAAACGGTTCCCGCGCGATAAAAGAATTTTGGCGCAACTTACAGCTTGTAAATGGATATAATGAACTTGTCCCTCACTAATTAGGATTACCGCCGCACTGGTGTATCCGGCTTAAGCCTATTCAAAAGCAAATTGGCGTGAATAGTATTGTAGGCTGTTTAGTGTTTACACACTACAGTTTCATATTATACACGTTCTAGACAGTGGAGACAGACTCTCGTTAAAATTACTTAGGGGTAATTTATACTAGCGCAGATTCGAAGCGCATCGAAGCGAATTAACAAAATTGAACATAACAAATTCAACCCTAACTCCAAGTCGTTAAAGCACAAATTACTTCTGAGAATTCTTAAAAGGCGCGCGCATTCGCTGGAATTCGCGCGAATGCACCCGACCAACGCTGATTGGTCTCGCCGAAGTAATGTGTACGTTACGCTCTAGAGTTAAGGTTGAATGTGTTATGCTGAGTGACCAATCAGCCTTGGTTGGGCACATTCGTGTGAATTCGCGCGAATGCCCGGGCCTTTTAAATCCGCAGAAGTAATAAAGTGCGTTAACGCTTTAGAGTTAAGGTTGAATTTGTTCAGTTTTGATAATTCGCTTCGATGCGCTTCGACTCTACGCTAGTATAATTTGACCCTTAGTTGACTACGTGCTTTAAGTGCAACCTGTAATAATTATTATTATTATCACAATTATGTAATTGACGACGTGAGCAGAAGCGTCCGTTGCCTAATAGTGGGTAGACCTTTAGTTCGCACTCGAGAGGGTGCAGGTTCGATTCCGGCTGGAGGGGTAGTACCAATAAGACATTTTCAGATCTCAAGTACTTAATACGGACACTCGTACGGTGAAGGAAAACGTCGTCAGGAAACCCGCACATACTTGGTCTCAGACGTATATTGACCTGTTCATTCATCTATATAATTATGTTGCGAGAATGCCGTATGTGCTTGTTGAACCATACGGACATTTAAAATATCGTCCCATGCAAACTTAGAAGGTTACTTCGTTTTGAAAATACTATATTTAAATCGAGTCCACATCTACGGCCTTGTTATTTTTTTAAATGGATGATAACATTTTATAACATACGGGCAATTACTCATTTCTTCCCTTATAATTCGACCAAATCTTGTACTATCTACTTGATCATCATAATAATATGTCTGGCTATACATAAAGTCTTTTCATTTCAATTCATTTTTCCGGACCTAACGAACGTCAATTTTCAAAGTGTTACTTACCCACTTCTTGTGTACTCACCACTCAGTGATAATCTAATATTATAAAAAAACTAGCTGTCCCGGCAAATGTTTCTTTGCCACATAAAGTATTTCGCCCGTATTATTATTTTATTGAAGTGACTAAATAAGTATGTCACCATGGCGACGTCCATCGCTATCCCGTCGCACAAACAATGGTCACCGTCAGTCTCCAGTTGTAATATTTTACTAGGTATTATTTATTTAACAAATGCAATCAATATAAAAAGTACCCAGTAGCCGATTCTCAGACCCACTGAATATGCAAATAAAATTTGGTTAAAATCAGTAAAGCCGTTTCGGAGGAGTACGGTGACTAACCATGTGACACGAGAATTTTATATATAAGAAGATAGTCGGGTTTTCCTTCCTGACGCTATAACTCCAAAACGCACAAACCGATTTCCACGGTTTTGCATTCGTTGGAAAGGTCTCGGGCTCCGTGAGGTCTATAGAAAAAAAAAACAGAAAAAACTTCAAGAGAAAAGCAGGAAAACAGGGAAAATCATTTTAAAGCAAAAAAACGTTTGCCGGGACAGCTAGCCAGTACTAAGATTATAATTATTACGTCTTTGTTCCTAATCTGGTCCATCTCATATTATGAGATGGACCAGATTAGGAACAAAGAATACTAAATTATATTCTGTTGCTTGATAGGCAATGGACTGAATAGGACAAGGATGGAAGCTAAATTAATCTTATATATAAAAATGGATTTTCAAATGTGTCGAGTTTTAGCTAAAACTCGAAAACGGCTGAACGGATTGGGCTGATTTTAGTCTTAAAATATTCGTAGAAGTTCAGGGAAGGTTTTAAAGTGACACAAAGTTCACCGGGACAGCTAGTTTTGCAATAAAAATAATTTGGGTATTATTACAATTACAAATACTTACAATACAATACAAAAAAACCTACGTCAGTTACGAAGGTAGGGAAGTAAATATAATGATTTTCTTTTTCTATTTCCATTTTAAAAATCAGATTGTACAGCGAAAAAGGTAGATCCTTCCATCTTTTCATTAACAATATTATAGTTCAATAAGAAGGTACGCTTTTGAAAATCAGTTGCAACAGCTGGGGTAGATTTAATAAGGGCTCACAATATACAAATATCGGGAAACTCAACCTGTAAGCTGATTATTATCATAGAAGCTTTGTTAAATTCTGCATTTCTCAATGAATCAAAACATAATTCTCGCTAAAGCTATCAGTTGTAAAAGTTTATCAAAGCTTACGTAGGCGTAGATTAAAGCGGTCCTTTGTTTATTTACGATAACGATAAAATAGTGTATAATAGCATTAAGTTGCGATAAAAGCATTGATTCTGAATAAGCTTTTATATCCGTCAAAATATCGGCCATAGTGAAGTGCTACTAGGATTTTGCAGTTATGAGACACAAATAATGTTTCTGATCCGTCGCGCGCAAACTTTGCCGAGCTTACCCGTGACGGCTTTGACCATAAGTGAGGTTAGTTCTTCAAATTCATTATTATACATAACAATTCTGGCTGTCGCTCAATGGTTGAGCGTGTGGCAGCTCAAGCCCGCGCGGGTTCAAATCCCACCGACGAAAGACAAAGAGCAAATATAAAAATAACATTTGCAGTAATATTATTATTCATGTTATAATGAAGTTATAGGTTGATCTCATTCTAGAGTTATAGTCGAATCTTCGTATAAAATAAGAGATTAGGTAAGTAGAATACCATACTCTAGTCCACCCAAAGAATAGTCATTAAATGCTGTCATTAAAAACCTACTACAGAAGAGTTTTATTTTTAGTTGCTATTTTCTAAAAAAAGTAGCAATATAACTATTGTTTTTACCATGGACCAGTGGAAAATTGTTGATGATTGTTTTTTCATGAAAAGTTAACATTGGAAACCCTAAACTATTGGCAGTAGCAACGCGAATCCCTGTCAACTGAAAATCTGATCGACGCAATATTATTATATCGTATTCCCTTTGCACATTATACCAACGCAGTAATTAGATATTGAATTGATTGCATCTGATATTCTGACATTCTCCTTTGTACACCTGTGCAGTCAAAATGCATTCACTAGTTTCGATTAACAAGTTAGGTTTCAAAAATGATTTGATATATTAAATATATTACCTATATTGTATTGACTGGCTTGATTTTAGCGTAAGTCAAGTAATTTGTGAAATTGGGAAAATAGAAATCACTGTAAACTTGGTTCCATCGCCACTGGATCGTTTTGTGTGGGGATTAACTATCACACTAAACTAAATAGTTGTATTTGTATATCGGAACTTCCGATACTTTATAAATGTCGAATGCCATACGTTTTTGACGTCATCTTACTTCGTTATCAAAACTAGGATTTTGACTCTGTACTTATCAGAGAAATTGATTCATAAGCTGATTGATGGCTGATTGATGAAGATGATTTTTTGGTCGTGTAATGTTAGTGAACAATATATTATATTATCCATATTGTAAGAAGTTGACCATCTAGCCTTTTTTTACGAGGGGGAAGCTTTACGCGTAGACTAATTATGCGAATTGGAGACATTGGCCGGGCTATACGGAACTCCCCAGTAGGGTCAGCCCACTAAAACCCCATGGTGCGCCACTCTCCCGCTTATGTGAGAGTTGCGGGTACGAAATATATAGAACCTACTGCAACTCTACCAGCACCGAAAACAGGGCTACGCACTCGTATACTAATTCCTTCGATCGCGGATTCTTGGAAATCTATTGTTATTCTATTGTTGTCGCGGTCACCGGTGTCCTTATAAGGCTTGATAGGTTAATGGTGATTTCAGATAACTTAAGATATCTTATGATACAGAGCTTTTTACTTTGATTCAAGAAAATAGTAAAGTTATGCTCACAGACAAAACACTGCATATTTTATATTACAAACAGATACTTCGGTTTATGTGTGTAGACTTCTTACGGCCGTTCCCAACATTTAATCTATCTCTGGTTTTGCCCTACTAGAGATAGGAATAGCTCACATTAGACATTAGAGACATATATTTTATGTCAATTGTGAGCTATTCCTATCTCTAGTAGGGCAAAACCAGAGATAGATCAAATATTGGGAATGGCCGTTAGTGCATACTTGCCGCTTTCTCCAGGCGAGCGACCTGAGGCACCCACTGAGCCACTCTTCTCAGTATTATTCTACCGCAAGAGCGCGAGCAAACCCGATCCCCATCAAACGCTGGCCTGTAATTTTGAAGTGTGATGTTACCAGGGCCCGATAAAAGGGGGGGCGAGCCGGGCATTTGCCCAGAGCGGCAAAAACGAGGGGCCTAGCCATCTACCACCCAAGTTTGAGAATTTCATCTTGCAACCTACTCCAGGTTGGATAGTGGAAATCATAAACATTCCCCCCATTCGCAACAAAACTAGCTCATGACTTATATGGTTTTCTGTATGTATAAGGCGGCGGAAATTATATATCCCGGAGCGGCTAAGCAGCTAGATCGGGCCCTGGATGTAACAGCAACTTTACTTGGGCCTTCTACTCTTTCTCACATAATTCTAATTTTTTATAAATACATGCACATAATGCAATTTACTAGATAACCCGGTGAACTTGATATCACTTCCTCCCTTCCCTGTACTTCCTGGAAAATTTGCAAAACCGATTCAGCTTAGAGTTTCAGTTAGTTTTATTAACACTGAAAAAGGTCAGTCACACAACACCTGAAACGGATATACGTATTGACCTGTTTCGCTCGAGATAACCTCTCTAATATAATGGTTGGTGTACACGAACAAAAGAATTGTACACAAATAGTGTGACAACGGGTTTTATTATGTTAAGTCTACACTGATCCTTTAAATACCTGTTTTCACGGTTAGCTTTTATGTATAAGTTACGCTCAAAGACCGAAAACGTTCAATGAGCGGAAAAATAGCTCACAACGCGTTGTGGTCACGGTGAAACAGCCACGACGCGAAATTCGCGTTGTGGCTCTAATGAAAACGCCCAACGGCGCGTTCTGGCAAGTGGCATTCACTGTAGAAAGTAGAAACACCAGATATAAGCACAAGCTAGATTTGCCAGTGATCATATTTAGTAAAGTCAGTAAACATTTTAAAGATGTGTACGTATACGCCTTTTCAATAAATTTCCAGAAAACGTTAAAATATTTTCATTATTATTATTAAATTTAAAAAAGTAGTCAACGTTATAATATATATTAAATTAAAAAAAGTAGTCAACGAACATTTGTGTGCCAAAGGTATAGGATAGGATAAGGTCAATGATTTCATAAACGATGGCACATCTTGGCAGTAGGATGGCTGCTTGCAAGCTATAATTGTAGGTCATATAACATATTATGTAGGAGTAGCCTTTGACCTACAATTATATATTATATATTATGTTGACATTGTATAATTGTATGTTACAGCATTGTTAATTTTATTTTAAAAGAATAATAATTTTTTCTCACTTTTTTGGTCCCGTGCGAGTTTCTTACGCCGGTTCTTTTCGCCGGATTAGTTCCCGAACCGGTGGTAGGCACCAGTAGTATCAACATTCTGAAAGTATTTTTTAAAACTCTATTCAGAAATAAAACAATATTTATTTTTATTGTACTGTTATTATGTTGCTAATAAATTAAAATTATAACGACATTTTGTTTTTCAAAATAGTATACTTGTTATAGTTTTAAACATGTTTTATATGTGTTTTTATTATCAACAAAGGAAGGGGTTTACCTGGCGGGTTTACTGTAGAGTGTATACTAAGCTTAGCAGAGCTTGCAGATACTTTGATCAAATATTAGGACGTGGCTACACGTCTCTCAGTAATGTTGGACTAAATTGATTGTGTAAACGCTCGACCAAATACCAATACCATTTTAATTTATTATTATACTAGTATATCCTCATAACTTTGTTCGCGTAGAAATATACATATGTAACATCATAATTTATTTTCTTTTTTTTAAGTAAGTACTAGGTAGTAATTGCTTAAAACAGGCGAATGCATTTTGACTCAGCATTCAGCTTATTAGTTATTACTAGTTCGACAACAGAGTCAATTATTCAGTAATTGACGATTTCGATTCATCGCAACGCGACGCGTAAATGCATTACTATTAATTGTATGAATTTCACAGATTTGCAAGACGTCTCATGCACAGTGCCGTAAATAGTCTTTTTTGCACCTTGTGCCGTAATACGATCAAATTAATAAAATCAGCGGAAATATTTCGTGTAGTTTTGAAAATCGCTACAGTTATTCCTTGTGATATCCAGATGAACATGTCAAAAGTCCTCAAGGGTGGGGGGTGAGCTAAGAGTGTAGGGGGGGGTCAAAGGACCCTTTTTTTAGGTTTTTGCTCATAAGTAAAAAACATGCACAAATAGCATTACGGTTACTTCTAGGAAAATTTTCTACATAAAATTTCCTCTAAATTATGTCCTATAAATTTTTTTTTACGGTCGATACTTTAGGAACTACAGGGGGGTCAAATTCCTCAAAAGTGCGAATCGCGAAAATAACACGCATCGAACGTCCGAGACTAAGAAAACAACTTATTCTGATTCAAATACCTGCTATTCACAGATAATTATTTGTCCTAGCTGCTATTATTACAAAACGTTGGACTAGTCACCATGGAATTAGGAAGTACTATACAGCTGGAAGGCTTACTTCATCATTTTGAAATATTAAAATGAACCTTACTTCCATGACCTAAAGTATTATTTTTATTAACTGATATCTCCTTATAGTAGCGAGCACGAGCGAGAAATCGATTTTCTTGGTTTGTCCCTTTCGCACAATTGCCATGTAAAATATACGATAGTACATTGGTAGTAAATTGAAAAAAGCATTTTTCGTAGAAAACGATAAAAGAAGGCATAAATATTATATAAACGACATGTTTTAATACTGCGCTTTCCTGCTTCAGTTTAATATTATTTAATTTCAATAATTGTTATTAAACTGAGCTTCTCAGTTGTGCGATTTTCTTTTAAAATGTCTTAAGATTTACACATAGGCAAGAAGCATGGTTACACTAGTTTGAAAGGGACAGACCAAGATTAATGAAAGTGGAAATGCAAATATTTTCCTCACAAGAACTCCAAAAACTCTCATTTTGCTCTTCCATTCTTTTACTACATAGCTTCAGCGGTTGCGACACAACTTCAGCTATTTACAGGAAAGGCAAAGTGTCAGTCGTTAAGCTATTTGATCAAAAACCAAAAATCAAGGATATTGCCGCCATCTTCTACAATCCAACATCAACATCTGAAGAAATAGCAGAGTCAGGAGAAAGGATGTTTTTGACGATGTATCGTGCAGCCACTGATCAGCTTGATCTTAACAGACATCGATACTCAGTTTTTGTCAAATCCAGCACCAAATCCAAACCAGATCTTTCCTCTCTCCCACCTACAAAAGGATCAGCAAAATTTCACTCATTCCGAGTGTTCCACCAAGTACAAGAGTGGTTAGGTAACGCACTGCCTCCTGAAATGTGGGGATGGAAGCGAGGAGCTGATGGAAACCTCGAGCCTGTTACCACTCATGATCCTCCAGCTCCTGACACCGTGCTGAAGTCAATATTTTGTCGCTGCAAAAGTGATTGCACTGGTAATTGTGGATGCCGAAAAGCTGGTATCACGTGCAGTCTAGTATGCAACGGCTGCTTGGGTTCGTGTACAAATGGCGTACCTGTAGATTTGGTAGATATAGAAGGTGAAGATGATGATGATGTAGTAGAAGAAAATTATTGATTTAATCACGGACGTAAAATGTGGATTTAATTAAGACTGTCTAATTATTATTTTCTAGTTTTGAATACATTTTGAAAACATACCAATTTTATTTTATTTATAAAACCGTCTCATTTTTTATACTTATATAAAGTTGAACACTCTGTAACTTCTAAAGTATCGACCATACAAAAAAAAATATAGGATCAAATTTAAAGGAAATTTTATGTAGAATGTTTTCCTAGAAGTAACCGTTATGCTATTTGTGCAGGTTATAGACTTACGAGCTAAAATCTAAAAAAAGGGTCCTTTGACCCCCCCCTACACCTTTAGCTCACCCCCCACCCTTGGGGATTTTCGATATGTTTATCTGGATATCTCAAGGAATAACTGTAGCGATTTTCAAAACTACACGAATTATTTCCGCTGATCGTCCATTTTCGGCTTAATTTTCTTAGGCTACCGTGTGCAAAATTCTATAACTGCGCCCCTGTTTCCTTTTTAGATAATATTATAGGTACCCGAGCAAAGCTACGTATAGGCCTTTCTGGTCTGGCCATTCTTGCGCCCCCTAGAGGCTACGCCCTGTGCCTGGGCACCGGTAGCACCTCCTATTTACAGCACTGCTCATGCAATTAAAATATGTCAATTCAGTACAAATTTCTATATGTGTCTATATCTGATTTAGGTAATCTTACTGCCATCCACAACTACGATTTTGTTACGAAAGTCGGCACTTTTTCTGTCATGCGTGTCATCGGACGCGCGCGGATAGCCCGATTCACAAAGCTAATCCGCACGGATACGTCTCGGAAACTCCTGTCACGTTAGCTGTAAAAAATGTATCCGAATTTTGCGGTCATACTGACATAAGTGACAATTATTATTATTTTGTACTCGTATGGGCTAAATACACTGACCTCTATAATACACTAGACAGGCGATCGCTATCAATAAAATGTTCCTATTTAAAAGTCGCCATATTGGCGCTGATTGCTATGTGAAAGCAGTAGTGAGTGTACTTGGAACTACTATTTTGCAAATGGCGGTTGTAATTTTCTATGTAATTAGTTCACAGTACGCTCACCGCGGCGCTTCAAATCGGCACAAAAAATAGCTGTAATTTTGTACGGCATAGCCTGTCCAGTGTGTTATAGAAGTCAGTGGCTAAATAGTTTCCGTCACGGATTAGACAACGTCTCGATACGGATGAGATTTTGACATCCGACGTTGGATAAATATTCGAAGAATACATTTTTCTCGGATTGATATCGAGAGCTATGAGGATCGCGAAAACTTTTACTTCGAGAACCGTGTCACGGTGGATACACAGGCTGTAACAAAACTAAGTGATAATACTTTTGGGTGTGTATGTGTTTCCTATACTGTGTTCGCTGTGAAAGCAGAAGTGCTGAAAGAGAAACTTTTTTCACCTTCGTATGGAAAAATTCATGACGCATATGCACATGCCCATACAAATAAAAAAATCCTCTTTAGTACACATACTACACACACCAAACACATATTAAATAATAATAGGCCAAGTGCGAGTTGAACTCGCGCATGAAGTGTTCCGTACAAAAATACCGAAAAGCCCGAAAACGTTGAATAACGTTTTCGGGCTTTTTAAAAACGTTATTCAAAACTTACTTATTTAATGTTAAATCCACGTGTTTGAGGCATTCTTTGACCATTCTTATGGCTTATTATTTAGCGGAACCACAAAACTCAACAATATCTAGCATTAAATGTTCACTAAAAACCTTTTTTAACACTTTTATTACATGAAATATGCCGACCGACTCCTTTGTTATCTTCTAGTAAGTAGGACATAACATTACACGCTTTTGATATAAGGCTCTTTCCAGTCTATAGTACCTCAATGGTATATTATTATTTATCAGACAAACAACGTCCCATAATATAATATGTAATCAATAACAAATAATAATATTAACAACATCATAAAACTTTATGGCTATAAAATATCCACACGGCAAACCGCATGTTAATGGGGAAAGCCACTCAGTTAAATTAATAATTATTATAATTTTACTTCAAAAATATTGTTCAAAACTACCGTAATGAAATTGTATTCCATGCCCCATACAAATCACAAAAAATGTTTCTCTTTCAGCGCTGCTACTTTTACAACGAACTCTCTACAAGGAACACATACACACCCTAAATATATTATCACTTAGTTTTGTTACACCTCGTATAAATGTTTTTAGGGTTCCGTACCCAAAGGGTAAAAAAAATATACATACAGCCGAATGAACGTATTACCTCCTCCTTTTTGGAAGTCGGTCAAAAATGGGACCCTATTACTGAGACTTCGATGTCTGTCCGTCTCACAGTGTATGAAGGAGACGAAAAATGGGAAATTTTCTATTTTCTTCAATTTTGAATAAGCATATTAGTATTATAAATGCGAGAGTCTACTCGCATGTCAATTCGCAATAGTTTTGATGCTGGAGCTACCAAAGCTTAGCGTTTTTTTTGCGACCCAAAAGCGAAGAATCCATACTTCTCCAAAATGTTTACGTAATAAATAAAACTTTGTATTCCACCTGAAATCCTATTAAATAAGGTAGGCTTTTTTCCTGATTGTAATAAATTTTAAAATGTTTCGAATTTCTTCATTAGAATCACTCATTGTAACAATAAGAACAACAAAATATGAAAATCTCACATTTACCTAATTTGAATTTGGAATTGTCTTCTGTAAAATTAAAACTTTATGATACCAAAATCAACCAGACACAAGTATAGCCCTAGAGATTTTATGACAAGTTCATACATATTATGTAGTTTGCTATAATGCGAAAAGACTTTTTCCCCAACCTATAAAATGAGTATAGCGTTGCGTCGTTTGACAACCCTATTGACAATTAAGTTTGTAAATTGAATAATAATTTGATTTACCTGTGTGTGAACGAATCTCAGGGGTGTTTTTTTTTGTGCATGTAGAATGCTTGTATAATGTATACCTTTAATTTTTCGATATTTTCGAATGCATCTTTTGTTTGGTTTTGGATAAAAAAGTAAAAACCTAAAAATGTTTTTTTTTATTGTAGGTAAAATATTGACAAGGCGGATCAGAAAAAGGCTTGAAATATATCTTATTTAACCGGCTTTCAGGTGGAATACAATTTTATTTAAATTATATAAAAACTGTAGGAGTAATATGGATTTTTCGCTTCCGGACCGCAAAAAAACTTTTTGTAATGATACAATGTTTGGTAGCATCAAACCTCTTGAGAATTGACACGCGGGTGTTTTACTCTCGCATTCACAATACTTACTAATGCCCACAGACATAGATCAAGATCTTGATCTATGTCTGTGCTAATGCCTATTCAAAATTGAAGAAAAAAGAAAATTTCCGATTTTTCGTCTCGTCCATACACTGTGTATGTATGTCCGTCCCTCTGTCTCCAGGCTGTATCTCAAAAACCGCTATAGCTAGATTTCTGAAATTTTCACAGATTGTGTATTTCTGTTGCCACTATAAAAACTAACTAAACGGGGGCCTCCCATACAACAAACGTGAAATTCTTGGCCTTTTTTGCTCGTAATCAATAATGGCAACATTATAGGCACTTGGAATATTCCCAAAATCCTAAATTATATTTGTAAGTACTTGAATAATTAATAATGATATCAAAATATATATATATATATATATATATATATATATATATATATATATATATATATATATATATATATATATATATATATATATATATATATATATATATATATAAATATTAAAGGGGCTGCCATCAGCGTTGCTAGATTTTTTTTGTGCCAAGTCGGGACTTTGGAACTTTTTGAGTGAAAATAGAGGGATTCTTCCGTCAAAGGCGGGGAAAAAGCATATAAAATCAAAAATTTTATTTTACTAAAAATTACGTTTACGTGACAATAGATATCAAAAGTAGCCATAGAAAATTCACCCCTCTATCACCCACACTCTTTCTTCATTATGCACCTTTCTCTCTCAGTACACTGCACGTGTACGTATGAGTTATCCCCGAAAGCTGACTGAGACTGTCCTGCGCAGGACTTTTAATTTTGTAAAATCGGGACATCTGGCAACACTGGCTGTCATACAAAATACAATAATTTGCCAACTTTCTCTATAACGGTACGGAACCCTTCGTGCGCGCGTCCGACTCGCACTTGGCTGATTATTTCGGTCATGTGCGCATTACGCACGCGGCCAAGTGCATACTGTCTTGTAAATTGCAATCCGCATGCTAACCGGATCCGCGCACGGGTCATAGCACGGATGACAAAAACGCTCAAAAATAGTATCGAATTCTTCCTCAGATCAAGCGGACTTCTATTTTCGTTGCAATTAGTGTTTTTGCAACTTTCGCAAGCAATTTTTGATCGAATTATTGAGAAAAAGGAAGAGCTTGCCATAATACGTCTGCGTAAAATGCGAACGCTACCAATCGCCGGACATAAGACTCTGATCTACATAATCCATCTAAAACTCAATTAAAGCACGTATACATGGGGTCCAGGGAGGTCGATCAAATCAGATAAATCGCTAATCTGATCGTACACACTACAACAACACTCGGGAATGCACAAAAATGGTAATGAATGGTACCATTATGTCATATAAATACTCTAATTTTTATTAACGAGAAGATGAAATATATTTTAGTATTTTCATTCACAATTTTATTATTTAATGAAGCTGTTACAAATTACAATGTATATAAAAATACTTATGTACCTTTACATAATATTATCGTATAACAGTATAGTTATAATAAAAGTATTATGAGCATGAATATTCGTCTACTAATTACTTGAAAATAACATTTAATATAATATTCTATTATATAGTTTATTAATAGTACTAAGTTTGTATTTCTATATATTATGTTATCTATACTAACATTATAATTGGGAAGAGTTTGTTTGTTTGTTTGTTTGAACGCACTAATCTCAGGAACCACTGATCCGATTTGAAAAATTCTTTCAGTGTTAGATAGCCCATTTATCGAGGAAGGTTTTGGGTTTATTTTATCGCGCTAAGACTAACAGGAGCGAAGAAATAGAGGAAAGTGTGGAAAAATAGGGGAAATTATTTGAAAGGGCTTATTTGTGCGCGCTAATCTCAGGAACTACTGGTCCGATTTGAAAAATTCTTTCAGTTTTAGATAGCCCATTTATCGAGAAAGGCAATGGCTATATTTTATCACGCTAAGACTAATGGGAGCAAAGAAATAGAGAAAAATGTGGAAAAATAGGGGAAATTATTTGAAAGGGCTTATTTGTGCGCGCTAATCTCAGGAACTACTGGTCCGATTTGAAAAATTCTTTCAGTTTTAGATAGCCCATTTATTGAGGAAGGCTATAAGTTATATTATCTTATTTCGCTAAGACTAATAAAAGCTAAAATGTGGAAAATGTGGAAAAAAACGGAGGAAATTATTTGAAAGGGCTTATTTTACGAACTACTGGAGAATTTTTTCTGTTATTTGGCACAGATAAGAAGTAGACCACGTGAAGGATCATAGGCTATTTTTTGTGGCCTAATGTATCTGTGAAATATCTAATTTACGCGAGCGAAGCTGCGCGGTACGTTATATTTCGCGTGGTCACGACATCACGCGTAAACGGCTGGACCCATTTTGCTGAAATTTGGTATAAATGTATACTTACTGTAATACTTTGATTCCCGAAAAAGAACATAGGATACATTTTGTCAAGGAAAAATGTACGCTTACTGCACAATATACTTTAATGATTTGCGCGTAAATTATTCAATCTATTTTGATGAAATTTGGTATGGAGATTGGAGATACTAATTTGAATCTGGGCCAAGGAATGTTTTTTATCCCGGAAAAATGTGCGGTTCCCACACAATATAGTACTTTTCTGATTTGCGCGTAAACGACTCATTAGATGTACGGGAATAACTATAAACTAAAGTTCACGCGGACAAAGTCGCGTTCAACAGCTAGTGTGTAAATACAATAAAGAATATTCATTCATTTATTCATTTAAAAGCTTGTAAAACGATACAACTTCGGCTTGAATAAACATACACGCTTTAATAAACCGATAACTTTATTAACTTGAGTTACTGAAAGGACTCGTCGTATAACTTTAGGAACCTGTCTATGCCGATTTGCCACGCGAGCTTCTCAAACTTCGGAAATACTTTGGTTTTCTATCGATCAAAGTATTTCTTTATAAAGTAATGGTAGACTAAATCTCAGCGTGCTGTAAAAGGTCTCTTTGCACGGTCCGACATTAGACTGCGATATATCTTAAGGTGCATCACCGGGAGCATTCGCTTGTAATGTAACGATACAGCGTCAAGCATTACTTCAGTGAGGGAGGAGAACCGAGCATTACAATGCGCACCTTGTAATGATACAATGTGTAATATTTTGATACGACTTGTTACGTGACAGTGCAGTGCAGTCAGCTTTCTATGGAATTCTCAAACTCGAATCTATAATGATACATTACAAGTGAATACTCCCGGTGAGCACCTTTAAATTGGTCTCACGACTTCTTGTAACTCTTTGGATTATAAAATATACAATGAGTACATTTACAATTAATAATGGACGATTAAAAATAATAAGAATAACTAGCTAGTGTCGAAAAATAAGTAAAATACGTTGTTAGTTATCTCTTATTAATATCCTGGGAATCGCAGATACAATAGATTTTCAATTATTTATTGTTATGCGACAGCCGGGTGTCGTTAATTAAACTTATATATCCAGTACAGTATTCGAGAAAACGCAACAGTCAGATCTTAGTGCATCTTTAGATTTGTTTTCTTTAAGTAAATCTAAAAATATACCAAAGTAGACGACGCCTGCAACTCCGTTGCACCATAATTCGTTTATCCCGCGGGAACCGTTATTGTTTCCGGGAAAAAACTATCCTTTGTCCTTTTCCGGGACCCAAAGTATGTCCACGCCAAATTTCAGCAAAATCAGTTCAGCGGCTTGGACGCGAACAGATAGTAGAGAGACAGACACACTTTCACATTTATAATATTAGTAATATAGATATTACAGAATATAACTTATTATGAAAACGATTAAGACACGATAATTATATCGTACCGTGTAAAAATCGTTTAAATAGAGGATATTAAATTCATGTCTTTAGCATGTTCGCGGCTCGTTCAGCCGAGGGAAGTAACGTTGCTGATATTACTTTGCACTTCCCTCACATTGGCTTTCTAATAACAAGATGAATTGAACTGTACATCACTGGGTTCTATTATGAGAAAGGAATTTTCTTCTTTTGTTATACTTTACACAATATTTTCCATGGCTTAAGAGCAATTAGCCAATAAGTTTTTGAATATTGAGTTTCTTTATGGCGTCTGATAATAACTACAATTATGTTTTATACTAGCTCTTTAAAAATTTTATTGCAAAAACAGGCACATAATTTACATATCATTGAAAATATTGATACGCAAGGGCGTCGCCAATGGTGGGGCAAAGAAGGGCAGCTGCCCCCCCCTAGAGATTCTAAAAAAGTTGCCAAATATAATGCAAACAACGACCACTATAAATTAAAATCTGATAATTCAAAAAAATACAATGTTATTATAACTTATTTACAAGTTTTTTATTGCATAGTCAAGAGCTCGTGCTCGTAGCTTTACACATTGGACTCTGTACTGTCACAGAATATATATTTATATAGTACTAAGATACTGTTTTTACAATCGCTGTAGATGTAAGGCTCGTAGTACTTAAGTGAAAATCTTCATGTGCTGTCGACTTTACCTACAATTCATACCTACTTTTCTCATTCGTAGAGAATGAGAAAAGTATGAATTGTAGTAGGTAAAGTCAACTTGCCCCCCCCTACGCCATCGGCTGGCGACGCCCTTGTTGACACGGAAAAATAAGTGTTTTAATATGTAATAATAAAATTTATTAGAAATGTTTATTTTTTACATTATGCCTTCTTATCTTCTTCAGAAAACCCTGTTGTAACCATGGGGTTGAATCTCAACAAATAATCTATATATTAATACGTGAGAGAAAAACTTTGTAACCCTTTTTACGAAAAATGGGGAAACGTAGGTGCATGAAATTTCGCACAGTTATAGTTTATATGGTGAAGGAGTGCATCGAGCTAATATTATTTTAAAATATGCTTTTATCATATATATTTTTAACAAATAAAACGTAACGTTTTATTTGTTAAAAATATGACACTACGACACTACTACTAGGGAAAATGACAGATTTTTGAGTGACAAGCCTATACATACGAATTATACTCTTTTATTTATGGTTGAAGTCTGTTGATAAGTTGACAAATTGAAAATGGATTATTGTTTTTTTTATTTAATTTTAAATACTATTAGACAATGCCTAAACGGCCAGTCTGAGGTCAGCTGAGTCCCAGAGACAAAAATTGAAAAAAAAAATTATGAAGTCAATATTTTTTACAAAATATAGGTAGTAGTCCTAATGTCGTTGCAACTAAGGTCGAATTTCGACCATTGGGCGATCTCTAGTAATAATAATATTATCTATGAACGCTTCACACCACGTCAGTCTGGCCCCGTGGTAAGTACCTGAAGAACTTGTGTTATGGGTACCAGACAACGGAAATATATTTAATACTCTTATACTACATATACATATATTTAAGATTTTTATTATATGAGACACAATATATTTAATACACATCCATGACCTAGGAACTTTGAATACTTTTTATTCCGTCGACGGGATTCGAACCCGCGACCCCCGGCTTGAGCTACCAACAGCCCATCAACTGAGCCACAGTCAATCGTGTATCCAGTAATCTAATTCAGCGCCGGCTTTCTACTGGATGTGATTTGTAAATGGGCAATGGATTGAAATAATGTTCGTCGGAGACAATGATCAGAAATTATAGTCTAGTACGGGGAGCCCTAGAACAAATTTTTTTGATTACTATCAAGCTAATTTTTTGGGAGTAGCTTCAAGCTTCAAATAGAAAGGATTGCATACTTTGACTTTATAGTCCTAAAATATGGATGGTTCTGTTTGTAGGACAATGTTACTCTTAAGTTATATAACTGTTAACCTATCAATATACAAACAAATCAACTCGTTAGGGTTCCGTCCGTCCATATTTTAGGACCATCAATTCAAAGTATGCAATCCTTTCTATCTCCATTAGCTACCACTTTCGAGATTTTTCGCAAATAAAAATGTTGGTTGCTTGATACCAATCAAAAACATTTGTTCTAGGGCTCCCGTATCAGATTATAGTCTCAGAAAAGTTCTCGTAGACGTGCTACGACAGCTCGTAGCAAGCATTTCTCTTCTTCCTGAAGGGGGAACAAGAGGTCCCAAGTAAGGGGCCATTAAAAAAAATTCGTAGGAAGCTCTACGGTTGACAATGTCCTGTATCCATACTAATATTATAAATGCGAAAGTGTGTCTGTCTATCAGTAACCTCTTCACGCCCAAACTACTGTATCGATTTTGATGAAATTTGGTATAGAAATACTTACAGTCCTGGGAAAGGACATGAGATACTTTTTATCCTGAAAAAATGTACGATTCCCGCACGATTGACGAATTTTGGCGCATCGGAGTTCCGGGCGTCATAATTTATTATAATAATAGCCTATTATTCATTTTATATATTTTATATTAAGTATGTAAGTGAAAGCCTAATAAATATATATATTTTAAATCGTTATGAAATTTTCACTACACCAAAGCTCTGAACAAAGGCGTTTTCATCGTCGCTATAGAAAGAGCCATTTTAATAACTGCTAGACTTTATTATTCCATAGATTCAATAGTCAATGTGAAATTGTGAGTCCAATCTTTTAATTTCGAATGTCCAAGGCATTTCCAAGTTTTTATTTATATTCGTCAGTCCATTCTCTATCGGACATCAAATATAACTATATTATCTATGTTAAATAACTATAATTAAAGCAAGCTATTGCAGCTTGCTTTAATTTTTATATTTCATCGATGCGACTATATTGAAATAAGTTTATTAATATTATTTAAATTTAATGTAAAGACGTGTCCTTTTAGATATTCTATTTACTGAAAAGTCTTTACAAGTCATAATAAAAAAGTGGTAACTAAATTAGATATTTGTAATTATTCTGAACTATAAATTAATATTATACTAGCTACCCGCCCCGGCTTCGCACGGGTATAAAATATATTATAGCCACTGAAAAAAATGATTAAAATCGATTCAGCAGTTTTGATTTATTATATATTTATTACTAGCGACCAGCCCTGGCTTCGCATCAGGTATAAAATATATAGTCACTGAAAAAATGATTAAAGTCAATTCAGCAGTTTTGACTTGTATTCATTAATTATTACTACCCGTGGCCTGCATTGGTTGGTACCGCCGTAAAAGCTACTTCCCGCAATTTTATTTCTTAATCTGTAATATCTACGAAAATATTCATTTAAATCATGTACATGTACAAAAAAAAAATATTTTGGGATATCCATAAGAGATAGACATATACCATCGCGGAGTTTTCTGTAGACATTTTCAATGAGTACAATACTTGGTACATTATTTTGATAAATCTCGTAGGGTTCTGCAAGCAGAACCCTAAAAAAAACGCAAGCGTTTGCAATGTAAGCGGAAAAAAATATAATTATTTACGACATCACATTAGAAACCCCAACAATAACAGTATTTCACCACTATTTAATGAATGTTATTATACCTATAACCTTTCTCTTGAATCACTCTATCTATTAAAGAAAACCGCATGAAAATCCGTTGTGTAGTTTTAGAGATTAAAGGGAACAAAGGGACATGAGGGAAAAAAAGTGACTTTGTTTTATAATATGTAGTGATTTTCGTTACTCATAATGTTATAAGTATAAGTAAAACTAGGTACATCATACATGTACAATTGAAGAAATTGACTTAATAGGCAGACTGCGGACCTACGTAATTTGGTCACTTTCTGTTAAACCCAGTCAGCAGACATTGAATAGAGTCCGACCAAAATGAATCAATTTTTTCGATGGTACTATCAGAAAGTTGATTCCTAGGACGATGGCTGACCTACGTCATTTGGTCGCGTTATGTCAAATCCATCCGACACATCGCAGCTAACATTGAATTAACATAACCCGACCAAATGTAGGTCCGCCATCTGCCTATGAATCAGTCTCTTCGATGGTACCATCGAGGAAATTGATTCCTAGGCAGTTGACAGACCAACGTTATTTGGTCGGATCATGTCAATTCAATGTCAATAATAATAATTGTGATCTGTCGGCTGGGTTTGACGTAACGCGACCGAAGTCAAAACATTGTTATTTCAAAAAATAAATGTCGCAATGTCTATTTTCGTCAGTACTCAGTAGGTGTTAGAATAAGACGCTAATTAGGATTATCACGATTAACGATATTATTATAGCCTTAAACCTACACCAAACTATTTTTACAAAACATCCTAAAGCCTCGAAGGGTCAATTCAGAGCGCTACGTAACGCGTGTAATGCATTTCTAAATTTGTATGGATTTGACAGATTCACAAGACGACTCACGCTCACGAAATCTGTCAATTCAGTACGTACATAAGTTATGTCCACACTGTGCACTTTCATCTTCAATTTTCGTCATCAACTTTCATATTGGCGCATTCAATAATTGAATGCGTCAAGGAACGCAACGCCAATATATTGTCATTTTTGAAGTTTTGCATACGGTCAGAGGGCATGCGTTGCGGGCATGCCTCACGTTCGCTCTTGACTGCGCTATAACGCATGCCTTTGACGAACAGAAAAAAGCACAAAGCTATTTAGAAATGCATCTACGCGTCGCGATGCGGTCTGAATTAACCCTTAAGCCCCAAAGGGTTAATTCATACCGCAACGTGACGCGTAGATGCATATTATCTAAAATTGACAGATTTAAATTACGCGAGACGTCTCCGAAATCTGTCAAATCCATACCAATGAAATGCATCGTCGCGTTGCGATCTGAATTAACCGAGGGTTGATTCAGACCGCAACGCGACGAGGCGAGGCGAGGCGCGGCGCGGCTGAAATTTGTATGGATTTGACAGATTTCAATTGCGGGCGACGTCTTGGAAATCTGTCAAATCCATACCTATTTAGAAATGCATCGTCGCGTTGCGCTCTGAATTAACCCTTACTTTCATACAAAAATACGTTACATAATAATTATGTAACATGGGGTTCGTACCTGGCGGGTGAACCCGACAGACAAACACCCTGTGCCTCAGTCGGAGTCCTCACGTCCGTCGGGATGGTCGCTTCCCGCGACGTCGCGTCATGAACACTCAACTCGTTTAAATCATGGCCGGCGAAAGCACAATCATGAGCACCTACAACCAGCTGCGGCGCTTGAGGAACCTGCAGAATTTCAAAGCGGGCGCCGTAAAACTACCTCGCCACTGGTCCAAAATGTTCGGTCTGTCGAGTATGAACAAAGTTTCCACGGAGGAGTTGTTGCAGGTAAGCAAATAGGGCCCTGCTCTGCCAAAGGTATTTCAAGCTTAGTCGAATTTATTATAATTGAATTTGTCGAACAAAAGTTTTGTTTTGTTGTTAGTACAAAACAACAGCGGTTTTTTTCATTTGAGGTAGCACAATCAAAATGTTTTTCACTTATTAAAAGCAATGAATAGCTTAAACGCAATATATTATTATAAAACATCAACTAATTTAAAATTATTTATAGTTTTTGAAATTTTAATATAGCTTTGAGCTTCAGTTTCGTAATCTGTTGGAGTTTAAGCTTGTTCCAAACTAACTTTGAATCGGCGTTTCACCCGCATTGGGCGAATACTAGAAAAGTGTAATATTATTATGTTTAGCACCATTTACCACCTAAACTGCCTATCTATTATTTACTATCCAATATTTTATTTCTTACTATAAAAGTAAGCAAACTATGTTAAAATTATTAACCACCTAACAGTTATTTAAAAAAAATATATTTAAAATTAATAACAGACGAAGTTACTCATAACCCCTCAAATTTTATTCCTCTTAATTTTCTAAATTACTAAAACGCCCGCAACACCTTCGCGCCTCCTTATTCGTTTATTTCACGGCAACTGTAATTTTTTTACAACAAAAACTATATTTTCTTAGGACTCAAAGTATCTCCATGTCAAGTTTCAGCAAAATCGGTTCAACGGTTTGGGCGTGAAGAGGTTTCAGATAGACAGACCCACTTTCGCATTTACAATATTAGAAAGGATTAGTCCTGCGGTCTTTACTTGAAAACGTATGATACCAACTTTGGTCTAAGTCCAAGATGTGATGGAATTAGAATAGTCATTGAAATAAGAATGTTTTAAAATTTGAAAAAAATTTATGCCTGGTGCGAAAACCCATATTATTATGATAGTAACAACAAAAAAATCGGGAAAGTGCGGGTCGGACTCGCGCAGAAATGGTTAGCTCTACCGTTTTTTTAGCTGTACCGTTACTGAGCGAAGCGAAGCGCAAAATTGTAGTTTTGTATGGGATATATTTTATTTATGAAATATTTAAATATATTCCCCCTTACTAATTTGTTAATTTAACGTTGTATAAGCTTTGAGTAGTCATACAGTGTTTTGTTCCTGTGACACGAGTGACATTTTAAATTGGATTGAAGACGACAAAATACTGCATAACTATTCAAAGCTTATACACCGTTTATTAGTAAGGTGGTTAATATATATTTTATTTATTTTAATTTTATTCTTAAATATTAAAGTAAGTACAAAAATTGATAATTTTATGAGTAGTACCTGGATGACCGAGCTTTGCTCGGTATAGCAAACACTCATTGACTTCGTGTTACTTAATAACGCCATCTGCTGGTCGTTAAAACAATTAGTTGCTAACAAAACACGAATAAAAAGACATTTTCTAAAAATGATTCCTAGCTAGATCGATATATATATACAAGAATTGCTCGTTTAAAGATATACGATTTCAAATGCCTGTTACCATTATTTATTACGAGCAAAATAAAACCAATAAAATCAGGTTTGTTGTATGGTAGCCTCCCTTAAAAATTTACTTTATTTTCTGTTACTTATTTGTTGTTATAGCGGCAACAGAAATACACAATCTGTGAAAATTTCAGAAGTCATGCTATAGCGGTTCTTGATTTACAGCCTGGAGACAGACGGACAGACGGACGGATAAGGTCGCGTTTTGACACTTTGGGTACGGAACCCTAAAAAGGATATCCTTTTTGCCCATGTGGGCAAAAAAGGCCATAGACTGCCTGAATCTACTACTTATATAAAAATAAGTCGGGTTTTCCTTCCTGACGCTATAACTCCAGAACGCATGAACCGATTTCAACGGTTTTGCATTCGTTGGAAAGATATCGGGCTCCGTGATGTCCATAGAAAAAAATTAAAAAAAAACTTCAAAAGAAAAGCAGGAAAACAGAGAAAATAATTTTATGGCAAAACAACGTTTGCAGGGATAGCTAGTTGTTAATAAAAAACTTCATAATGCTTGCAGGATATTATATTTTCCAATATCACGTCCTAATCGATTTTTCTCGTGCATTCTCGTCAGAAATGCATCAAGGCTTTCCATATTCGAATTTCGAAGTCATAAGTTAATGAAGTGGGTAACTAACATTATACAACATAAAAGCAATAATTAATCAGTTTTTCCCTTGTAATTTGAACAAAACTTGCAACTTAATCTACTTCATTATCTAGCTAATATTATATTGTCTAGCTATACAGGGTGTAACAAAACTAAGTGATAATACTTTAGGGTGTGTATATTGTGTTCCTTTTAGAGAGTTCACTGTGTAAGCAGCACTGGAAGATCTTTTTTTTTCACTTTTGTATGGGCAAGCGCCCCAGCGTCACGAGTTTCCCCATACAAAAGTGAAAAAAAGGTCTGTCAGCGCTGCTACTTTCACAGTGAACTGTCTACAAGGAACACGTACACGCCCTAAAGTATTATTATTTAGTTTTGTTATACCCTGTACATTGAATTTGCTTTCAAAATTTTTAATTAAAATAATTTTCCGGGTTCCAAAGCCTCCATTTATGCAAAAAAAGGTTGTTTTTAAATTGGTATCTGTGATAACAGTAGGGGCGTCCCTAATTAGTAGTTTTTGTTTTTCTTAACCTGTACCGAACTAGTGAAGCGAATTCTAAATTCAAAGATTTTCGTACTCTACTAAAAATGAGACTAAAATACATTGATGAAAATTTCTAAAAATACAAACCTGGCGGACTTATATTCTTAACCAATCTTTTCGGGTTCCATACTCAAAGGGCAAAAACCCTGTTTATCTGTTGTACAAACATTTTAATCTCATTTAACGCCTCATCGTACTCAAAAAAAACCCGGATCAAAACCCCCTTTTTTGATGCGCATGAGAAACCCTTTATGGGTGCCCCAGGTTGGGGGTGTGCCTCAGTTAAGCTGAAGCATCCCGGGCGGTGTGACCTATGTGGGACTCCCGGCGAGAAGCGCCGGGCTTACCCACTAAAACCACCTGCGGTTTGCCGCCGTATACGGAAGGATGTGCTGGATCTGTCTAAAACAGGACTCCCTCCACGACCGACCGGTCTACCTCAAAAGGGACCGGACTTCCACCAAAGTTAGGGAACACTTCGGCAAACTAAAACGTTCCCCTCGGCGCCGGGACTAGCTAAACCGGGCAGGTTCCCATCAGCAGCCCAGGATTAGACTTAAGTTTGAATGTTCGCGTAAAGACGCCTCCGCACTCAGGTCCTACGCCGGCGGAGCGGAACGGAGGATGGATCATCCTCTCTGTTTCGCTCCGCGGCCTCTTTCTGCGAAAGGGCGGTTTCGCAGAAAGAGACTGCCACCTGCCAGGCCTCATCGCTCTTGAGCATGCAGCAAACCATGCTCGAGAGCCGGCTGTATAAAAAAGTTTTTCGCCGTGTTGTATTAACCTCCTTTTTTCAACTCTTTGAGATTTTTCATATCCGGTAGAATTTAAGACTTGTTTTGACAATTGAAGGCAGAAAAACTGTCTTTTAATTAGTAATTTCCATTTTAATTTTCATTCATATAGTTGTAACGAGATTTACACCAAGGTATACTACAGGATGGTTAAAGTTATCTTTGATGTCAGATTAATTCGATAGACTCCCTGCTGACATTCAGATTTAGCAATTACATAGGAGGTGACTTTACGTATAATAGACTACAGAAATTGTTTACCTATTACTGCTCAGACGAAGGGGTAGAACATTAAAATTAAAGTTATATTATATAAACAATATTTAACATAGACAAAAAATGATATAGTATTATATCAGCAAAATGTATGTAAAACTGAAAATGAAACTATCATGTGTTGTGTAAAAAATATGTATGGTGGCACTTGAATTTTGAGTTGTATTTTAAACCTAATGTGATAAGTTGTAAATAAAATATATTGATTACTTCCAAATGTTGTTGTAATTAAAATTATAACCGAAACTTATCTAATATCACAGTACTTTATGTTGAAAGTTCTATGTTAGTTATAATTGAGTATTTATATAGAAATGGTTGAAAGTGAATAAAGATTATTCAATTTACAATAAGATTTATAACTTGAATTGACTTGATTCGTACTAGATACGGAGAAAATTCAGTTACAGTAAAAGTCTAGGGCTGTCTGTTGACCATACCGGTTTCCGGTACCACAGACACAGCAAAGTGGCTAATGTCATTTCAACATGCGAAAGGTTAAGCAGATTAAAAATTTATAAAACTCAAAACAAAATCTAATAACCTTTATTTGCCAGTTTATCATACGAAATAGTGCATCACGCATCATGCGCAGTAACTATTTCGTACAATGATATTCTACATATACAGATATATGATACGTCCATACTATTTTCCGGCTTAAATCTCTTCCGAACAATTTTCAAATTCAAAATTGCAAACATTGACAAATTTGACAGATAAGTGAAACAAAAGATACGAAAAACCATTTACATAAAAGAGACATTATTATTAAACGTCGAATAGTATCGCTGTCTTTTTCTTCGCCTGAGCTATGACGATAATTCGATTATTTACTGCAATCAAGACATGTGGTAAGAGATTCCATGTGTTTTGTTTACTTTCGAGTCATAATTGGTACATTTTCGAAACACGCACGACGTCATTTTCCATTTATTTTGGTAAGACAAGACGTGGCACGTTCGTGCTGCGCTCGATGCAGACTAAACAACAGACGGCCCAATTGGGCCGTATTTCAATCTTCACAACGCGCGCGGTAGTAATATATCTGCTTTGAGTTTTTCATCATTGATTTCGTATGAACAAAATCAACGCAATCAACAAAATTTAATAACTTTTATTTGCCTCTTCAGGCAAATAAAAGTTATTAAATTTTGTTGATTGCGTTTTATAAATATTTTTTCTCACCTCGGGGCGGAAAACGTCAACTTTCTTACCGATGTTGCCGTTTTCCGCCTTCCCCGATGAGAAAAATACGAGTAGTATACGCACCATGGGCAGTAAATAAGAAAGCCTCGATCAGATCACATGTTTGTATTGTGATCTGAGACATTTGCCCTAGGTGCAATGGACTATTAGGGTTCCGTACCCAAAGGGTAAAAACGGGACCCTATTACTGAGACTTCGATGTCTGTCTGTCTGTCCGTCTGTCTCCAGGCTGTAACTCAAAAACAGTATTAGCTAGAGACTTGAAATTTTCACAAAGGCCTTAATTATAACGTACACGACATATAGATATATGTCGTGTACGTTAAGAAATAATAATAATATTTAAATAAAATAATTAATATAGGCTCCTATACAAAAAAAAACACAATTTTTACCTATTTTTCTATACGGAACCCTTCGTGCGCGAGTCCAAATCGCACTTGGCTGTTTTTTTAATATACTTTTACTATTTTTTTAATAGAATATTACGATTTTTCAATTTTTCAAATTATTATGATGCTTTAAAAATAAATGAAGCTAATTCGATAATAATGAATAATAAATAATAATAGAGTTTTTTCTTTTTTATTACCCATCAACCTTAAAAAACTGTTTAACTGTAATAATATTGTATTAAAATATTAAGCTCTTATATTAATAAGTTGCTAATTAGTTCACAACATGTTTTGAGAGCAACTTAAAATCACCAACGTTAATTGAGATGGTTAGGTTTTAACGATAGTCCATACCTCTAATCATACTTAGTTTCATTAGTTTTAAGCCTAAATTATGGTAAAGAGAATAATCACAAAATACCTTGTGTTTTGAACTGGAATTTAAAATTATCTCTCTATATTTTTCAAGATAACTTGAAGATTATTTTTAACGGAAAAATCTTTTACCTTCGCCCCTAATAATAATCATCTAGAAAAAAAAATGCTCGACGAACTAGAGAGTTAGCGTTCCTTTCTTTTAAAAATTAATATTTTTCGGTAATTTGCAAACGAACCGTGCGTCTGTGAAAGTTTGTTTAAATCCGAAGAATTCTTAGAATTTCCCGAATCGTACGAAGCCGTTTCGGCTCCAATGAGCCATACATATTCTACATAGCCTTAAGCAGTTCGTAAAAGTTAGTGAACCTTCAATTTCACAAAATCAAGACCTCAATCTGCACTTCAAAACTGTTTTTACCTAAGTGGTAGAGTCAAAAGAATGGTAACGGTTTTAGGCCAATTTTTTACAGGCAATATACCCCACCACACATTTTACTTTATGGAAAAATTGATTGTCATATCATGCTTATAAAAATACTTAATACCCGCAACTCCATTGCGGTGAAATCCGTTTATCGCACGGGAACCATAAATAACGGGATAAAAAGTATCCTGTATCATTTCCCGGGCCCGGGGTATCATCTCCGAAACAATTTTCATCAAAATCGGTTTAGCGGTTTAGGCGTGAAGAGGTAACAGACAGACAGATACACTTTCGTATTTATAATATTAGTATGTTATGTGGATAACATTGTAAATCTAATCGATTTTAGGGGGTGTTTTTCTAGCATTACTGACGGGTCGACAGCAAGATCTCCGAATCGGGTGTCGTTTTACCCTTCGGGTGCGGAACTCTAAAAGGATATCTCGTAAATACCTGGGCGCCTATTTATCGTCTCCACCAAATTAAATGTCGACCAGGTGACACTTATTTACCGCACAAATTCAATTAACATAATCTCAGTCGGGAATTTGTACAGTGATTGAATTATATTTATTGCATTCAACCTTTATTGAATCAGTCATGACCGGTTCATCATTTTAAACGTAACAATATAATAAAAGTTCATGGGCGTATCCAGGTTCTGGGCTAGGGGTGGGGCAAATTACCCAGGTACTGGTGCCAGGGGGGGGCAAATTACCCACCCCCCTCGGTACGCCTATGTAAAAGTTCAGTAAATGACGTAACTATTACTAATTTTAACGTAACAATTACTAATTTTTCCCCTTATAATTTAAACAATTTAAACAGACCTTGTAACTACTATCCACCTGGCTATACATAAAGTCCAAACTTTTTGATTTCAAATCATTTTTCCTTCCTTTATGCAATTTGCTCAAATGAAGGCATCATTTGAGCAAAACAACTAAATTTTTTAAATTATAAGTTACCCACTTCATCCAGTTCCATCTTAATTATTATTTATAAGTACGTCTTGTCTGAAATGCAATCTAATAATATTGGTAAAGACAAAACCCTTTGAAATGTTTAACATGCTTTGTTGTGAAGTAACAAGTAAAAAATAAACAAGATTTTCAAGTGAAGTTGTATCTTTAGGGTTCCGTACCCAAAGGGTAAAAACGGGACTCTATTACTAAGACTTCGATGTCTGTCCGTCTGTCCGGCTTTACAGCTGTAGCGGTTCTAGAGTTACCTCTAGAACCGCTACAGCTAGACTTCTGAAATTTTCACAGATTATGTATATCTGTTGCCGCTAGAACAACAAATACTAAAAACAAAATAAATTGAAATGTGTGACAGCCACCTTTATATTAGGGGGGCTCCTATACAACACACGTGATTTTTTGTTATTTTTTGCTCTATATCAATAACGGCAATACATAGGCACTTGAAATATTCACGAAATACTTAGTTTTATTTGTACTTCAATAATTTACTAGACGAAATTCGACCTTCGTTTTAACGACATTAGGACTACTACCTATATTTTGTAAAAAAATATTGACTTTATCATCTTTTTTCAACTCTTATCTCTGGGACTCAGCTGATCTCAGACTGGCCGTGTAAGCATTGTCTTAAAGTATCTAAGATTCAATAAAAAAACTATAATCCATTTTCAATTTGTCAACTTGTTGTGAATGTTGTCAACAGACTTCAGCCATAAATAAAAGAGTATAATTCGTATGTATAGGCTTGTCACTCAAAAAATGTATGATAAAAGCATAATTTCAAAATAATATTAGCTCGATGCACTCCTTCACCATATAAACTATAACTGTGCAAAATTTCATTCACCTACGTTTCCCCATTTTTCGTCAAAAGGGATACAAAGTTTTTGGCTCACGTATTAATATATAGATAATAAAATTTAAATAAAAAAATAAGTAAGGGGGCTCCCACACAAAAAACAACATTTCAGCCTATTCTTGCTCTATTTTGGTACACCCTTCGTGCGCGAGTCCAACTCGCACTTGGCCGATTTTATTTGCCAAGAATACCTACTAATATTACTTTAAGAACCTTTGTCTTTTTAAAGCAATATGTCCTTTAGATTCCAGTAGATAGTGGCTTTGTGGGTGGTGTAGAAAATGGATGCAGGTGTAGGTTGGAGTGGTATTGTTTTTTTTTCACAGTATAAACTGTTTAATAATTGATAATGTCTGTTAATAATGTGCACCGCCTGAGATGTTATCATAAAGTTAATAAATACCTGGCGGAATAGAGAACAAAGGCCAGAGCAAGCGAGATGTCACTATCAGTAACAGAAAAAAGAGACGTGTGAGTTGTGACACATGACAGCAGAACTAATTTTTTCCATCTGTTTGACGTCCAGTCGGCACTTATCGGAACGTTGACAATTTATTCTCTTAAAAAGATGCTCGTGTAAGTGTAGGTATACGTAAACAAATTTTTACACACATACGTAAATTAAATTCGGTTTCGTTTGGAAGCTAGAGATTGTTCTATTCCGCTCGGTATATAATCTTTGTGGATTTTATTGAAATTGTGCTGTTTTATGCTCAAGCGTCTGAACTGATTAGGTTGAAATCTAGTATGCGGATACTCTGAGACGCGGGCAATAACATATGAAAGTTTTAATAATAATATGTATGCTATACCAGGGGTTCCCAAACTGTGCACCGTAGAAAGGCAAGAGGAGCGTCGCCGTGAGTCGATTCTAAATCATTATCTGAAACCACAAATAAAAAAAAAATTATAATATTAATTATGCAAAGCAGATTATGGTTAAATAAATAAAAATAGATATTATGATTAAATATTTGTTTTTTATTATTTATCTGTTTAACCTAACTATAACCATTGAAGGTGTTTATTTAAGTATGTATATTTCTGTAATAGCTAGGTATAGTAAGGCGCCGTGACAAAATATTGTGATGAGTGAAAAAGATTGGGAACCCCTGTGCTATACGGTTCCAACAGCAACTTTTAAATTCCGTATCATCAGAGCTCATGTGCAGAGTATAATAATTAAAGAGAGATTATTGGTTTCCAGACACTCTAAACATTTTATTTAAAGACATAAGTGGATGAAGTGGGTAACTAACAATTTGAAAATTTTCGTTTTTAAAAGAAGGATTTGAAATAAACATAAAATCGGTCAAGTGCGAGTCGGACTCGTGAAGGGTTCCCTACAGTTATAGGACGAAAGAAGGCAAAAGAAAAACTGTTTTTTGTATAATATGAGCCCCTCTTAAATATATTTACTTTATTTTAATTTTATTATTATACTTACTTAATTATGAATTATGAATTCTGTGAACATTTCAAGTGCCTAGCTGTTGCCTTTATTGATTACGAGAAAAAAAGGCTACAAAAATTCACGTTCTTGTATCGGAGCCCCCTTTAATATTGATTTTATTAAATTTTTAGAATATAATATATTATTATATTATTATGTTGTTAAAGCGGCAATAGATATTATAGTCAGGGTTCCCTAGACCAATTTTTTTTATTACTATCAAGCTAATTTTTCGTGAGTATTACTAACCTATCAGTATTCAAAAAATCAGCTCGTTAGGGTTTTGTAATCAACGAAACTTGGTTAACTACCCTACCTACCCTACCCTAAAACGGAACCCTAACCAGCAGATTTTTTGTATATTTATATGTTAATAGGTATATTATAGTGTAAGAGTACCTAACATTTTCCTACAAATAGAACAATCCATATTTTAGGACCATCAACTCAAAATATTAAATCCTTTCTATCTTTGTTAGCTACCACTTCTGAGACTTTTCGCATAGGAAATTGTTATTCGTCTTATGAAAATGAAGCTACTCACGAATAATTGGCTTGATAGTTATAAAAATAATGTTTTAGGGAACCCGGACTAATTAGACACAATATTCTGTAAAAAAATCAGAAGTTATTAAGATAAAACCTGGAGACAGACGGACACTACACGGACGGACATAGTAATCCCTATTATTATTACGGTCCCGTTTTTGCTCTGTGGGTACGGAACGCTAAAAATGTAAATTTTATGTACAGCCAGTATAATAGCTAGACTTTTGCTCTTGTTTTATAAATTGTTAGTTATCCACTTCGTCCACTCACGTTCTTCATTTAATTTCAGATCTACGGTTTTCCGATCGGTTAGAGCTTTAGAAATGTAAGGCGATTAAATTTTTCTCAGTTTCTATTGAGCTCTAGACTTTTCTCGAGTTTCTTGTATCGAGTATTTTGAAAAGTTACAAGAAACCCAACAAATCCAACATCATCACCGCCTACACTCGGTTCAATTAGGTATGTTCTAAATATAAACAAAAAATTCAAAGTCAACCAAATTAAATGTACGGTACTTCATTATAACGCGGTTAATACGAGAGATTTGAGTGAGTAGCAAGTAGAAGACAGGTAAATTAGAATCATAATCAACACTGTGCTTTGTTTATAATATTTGAAATTATTAATTAAAACGCAAAAGAAACGAGTGTCTTTGTGTACTGACATTTAGTGTTTGTTGGGTCTATTGACGATTATAAAGGCGTAGCAAAATTAAGTGATAATAATTTCAGGTGTGCATGTGTCCCTTATAAATTATAATTTACTGTGAAAGTGGCAGCGCTAAGAGACCGAATTTTTTCCCTTACAAAGGTGAAAAAAAGAAACTCTTTAGCGCTGCTACTTTTACAGCGAACACTTTATATGGAACTCATACACACCATATTGTATTATCATTTAGTTCTTAGGGTTCCGTACCCAAAGGGTAAAAACGGGACCCTATTACTGAGACTTCGATGTCTGTCCGTCTGACTGTACGTCTGTCTGTCTCCAGGCTGTATGTCAAGAACCGCTATAGAACTTCTGATAACAGATTGAGTATTTCTGGTGCCGCTATAACAACAAATACTAAAAACAAAATTACTACTTAAGGCTAAGGGCTCCCATACAAAAAACACAATTTTCGGCCTATTTTTGCTCTATTGTGGTACTTCCCCTTCACACGCAAGTCCAATTCGCACTTGGCCGATTTTTTCGCCTTGTATAGTGCGGTCGTGGAGCACGCTGATATTTTTTATTTTAAATATAATATAATAAAATAAAAGTAGCTCTTATAATATTATACCTAGTTTCTTGTTATACAAATATAATGCTCGCTTACTTGATTTTATTAGGTAGTTAGCTTTACCTGTAATGGGATGGCCATATTCCGCTAGTGCAAGATAAGTAGAACGAAATTCCAGGTATTCTTCGGCTAGTGATATTAAAAGTTATTTTAAGATTTTGCGTATTTCTAAAATGTAATTTTCCACTTATACGAACATGGAAGCAATTTGTCGTCATATCAGCTATTAAATATATAACTTCTGAAGAAAGTTCTTAACCCGTTTGATACAAGATGGGTACAAACGTCAAACCATGAGGTTGTAATTGATGACATGTTTTGATGGTGGCTTTTAGGATGACTCAACCAATGGGTAAAAATGTTTTGATGGAATTACGAACAAGAAGACAATTTAAATAACTAACATACAATAAAAGTGTACAGTTATTTACCCTAGTGAGTAATTCCGTTTCATACTTAGGTTTTATATATCAGATATTAGCTACGAATTACTGATTTCTATATGAATCGATACTAATATAATATAAATGCGAAAATGTGTCTGTCTATCTGTTTATATGTCACCTCTTCAAGCTAAATCACTGAACCAATTTTGTTAAAATTTTGTATGGAGATGCTTTGAGTCCTGGAAAAGGACATAGGATACTTTTCATTGTAGAAACGAATTTTGCCGCAATGGAGTTGCAGGCGTTATCTTATTTTAATATAATTAGGTATAACATGTTTACCTAATCTGTAACGCTGGCCAAATACACACGTTTTCCGAATTCGTTTTCCGTATTCGGAAAGAAAGAGTGAGTGAGTTTACCGGAGGCCCAATCCCCTACACTATTTCCTTCCCTACCCTCCCCTTTTCGCTTCCCTTCCCTCCCCTATTACCCTGTTCCCTCTTAAAAGGCCGGCAACGCACTTGCAGCTCTTCTGATGCTGCGAGTGTCCATGGGCGACGGAAGTTGCTTTCCATCAGGTGAACCGTTTGCTCGTTTGCCCCCTTATTTCATAAAAAAAATATATCTGAATGAATGAATCAATAGAAAATACATTAACAGCTGGCGTCTGGCACACACGTTCGCCTTTTTCCGAACGAAACAAATTCCGCACCTCTGTTTCAAGTTCAAGTCGGCGCGTTCGCACGTGAAAAACACGAACGTTTGCGCTAATCTCACGGAATTCCAAATCGACATTCCACATTAGTAAATCGAATACGGAAAACGTAGTTATGCGGCCAGCCTTATTTCTAATAGGGTAGATGCGATATTTTTATTTTTGTGTTTATTTTTACCCTCAAATAACATCGTGATTTTTGGTTACATAATTAACAATTTATTTACGGCACTACTGTTTGACAATAATTATTATTGACAATGCCCCCCACCTTGACAATCAAAAAGTTGTTACACCCCGCGATCCATTTAGCGTTAAAAACGATCAAAACGCTCAAAATAAGAGGCATTTTGAGCGTTTTTAACGATAAATGGAACTTGGGGATAGCAGATGTGACGCCACTGAACGCTGATTGGTGTTTTGAAATCTGTTCCGTTTCAAGTTATTATTACTTAATTCGTATTTATTGTAAAAAAAAATTATAACACATTTACCTTGCAGTATTTTATATTTTTTTAACATTTTCGTAACAAAAGTTTCATAAATATTATATTTGCATGTTCCCTATTATCGAAGATTAGAGATCGCCAAATGGTCGAAATTCGACCTCAGTTTCAACGACATGTTTTGTAAAAAATATTGACTTTATCTTAATAGTTTTTCAACTCTTGTCTCTGGGTCTCAGACTGGCCGTGTAAGCATTGTCTAATAGTATCGATTCAATAAAAAAAACTATAATCCATTTTCAATTTGTCAACAGACTTCAACCATAAATAAAAGAGTATAATTCGTATGTATAGGCTTGTCACTCAAAAATCTGTAATTTTTCCTAGTGTGTGTGTTGTAGTGTGTGTAATGTTTTATGTGTTAAAAAAATGTATGATAAAAGCATAATTTCTATATAATATTAGCTCGATGCACTCCTTCACCATAATTATAAATAACGAGCTTTTGCCCGCGGCTTCGCTCGCGTTATGAAGTATTATTATATAAAAACTTTCATCCCCTATTTGAACCCCTTGGGGTTGGAATTTATCAAAATCCTTTCTTAGCGGATGCCTACGTCATAACATCTACCTGTATGCCAAATTTCAGCCCGATTCGTCCAGTGGTTTGGGCTGTGCGTTGATAGATCACTATGTCAATCAGTCAGTCACCTTTGAGTTTTATATATATAAATTACTGTGCAAAATTTTATTCACCTACGTTTCCCCATTTTTCGTCAAAGGGGATACAAAGTTTTTGGCTCACGTATTAATATATAGATTCCAGTAAAATTTAATTTCATAGCACAGCCCATTTATTATAATATATTATATACATTTTACAATAAAAAGATATCGAACTCTACGTCATAATCCTATTAGCGTCTAGCAGCGAGCATATTTCTGAGAAATGTTATTACTTACTGCGGAAAGGAACTTAGGAAATATTTTACCTCAGAATTTCTATGAAAATCATTTTATACTATTCAGAAGCAAATGAATTAAAGACGTGGGTGGGAGAACCAATTAGCTAACATTTTATAACATACCGACATTTGCTCATTTTGTTGGGATGATGATGAAGTAGATATACTTCATCATCTGGCTACACATAAAATTTACAGATTTTTTATTTTAAATCATTTTCAGGCATTTTTTTAACTGTTATTTACCTGGTTCTTCCACTCATGTCTTCAATTCTGGACGTATTTGTGGTTAAAAGCCATTTTTTTTTCCAAAATTTTTGATTTTATCCAAAAAGCGAGTATTTTTAGCAATCGGATCATCAAATATAACGAATAAACGTGCAATCGAAAAAAGACAACTTTTCAGGAAGACAAAAAAACGTTTGGAACCACATTACTTTGAGTACATAATAAATAGATAATTATAATGTATGATCAAATTAAAGGTAAAAAAAATATCTTTCAGCTCATATATTTTTTAAAAATCAAATATTAACCGTTTACCGCATATTTAAGAAAAACCATATTAAATTATTGTTGTAGTGACTAATATGTGACTCGTTAACACTATTGTATCAATGCACGTTTATTCGTGTCATAAATGAAGTTTTAACAAGTGCAGTGAAATGTTGCATGGTTATTCCACGCATATATTTTTCCCCTGAGCCCTGCTCTGGTCATTTACACGCTTATTCCTGTATATTTTGTTGCTTTTACATGTTTGTAAAGATAAAAGCCCGTATATTAGTGTTAAGAAGATCGACTTATTATTTATGTAATACGACCTTATAAGTGCTTGGTATAAAATATAAATCTATACTAATATTATGAAGTGGAAGAGTTTGTTTGTTTGAAAGCGCTAATCTCAGGAACTACTGGTCCGATTTGAAAAATTCTTTCGTTGTTAGATGGCTCATTTATCGAGGAAGGCTACAGACTATAAATTATCACTCTAAGACTAATAGAAGCGAAAAAACATAGGAAAATATGAAAAAACCGGGAAAATTACTTAAATTTTCATTTATTAACATTATCTCGCAAACTACTGGATGAATTTTTAAGTTATTTGGCACAAATGTAGAATGAACCATGACGTAAAGGAACATAGGTAATTTTTTGCGAGAGAATGTATGGTTTCCGTAAAATTTATCATTTATGTGGTTGAGGCCGCGTGGAACGTCTAGTTAGCTAACATTTTCTTGTTGACGGTTCAGTGAAAAAATATTGTTGTTGTTGATAAATATTGACCTTCCTCACGTCTATGCGTGGATACATACATATAAAATGGAGTACAACCTTGCCTATAGATCCTTAAAGAGAGAGATCACTCGGGCAAAGTAAACAGCACGTCAATGGTATTGGTGAGAGACTCGAGTGCCTTCCTTTGGGAACCAGTGAAATCCGGTCCCTGGCCTAAGCTATTCAAGGATATTTCTGAAAGCCATCCTACCATCTCTACGAGTAGAAAATGGATCGTTAGCCCACGACGCAAAATACAAAGAAGATCTTCTGTGTAAGCCATTTGCGTCAAACTCGACCCTTGATGACCTTGGGATAAAAACCGCCGACCATACCACAATGCATCATCATGTCATCTCATCGGCATCATGTCGGATATTAGGTTACATCAGCACCCAAAGTGAATAGCCCCGCATGACCTTGATATCCAAAAGTCTAGCGGGCCTGACGGAAACCCTCCTATTGTGTTGAAAAAGTGTTCACAACTAAAAAGTCACCAATGGTCGTATATCATCGTTTTCAGGGCACCTCTTTAACAATCCCCTCCTAGCATTGAAATACTTGGAGTAAACATATCGAGCGAAGTTCAGTTCCGATGTCATCTAGAGGGTGATGCCAAGTTAGCCTCGAAAAATCTTGGCGTTCTTAACAGGCGAGACAGTGTTTCAGTCTGGACCAATAACTCTACAGGATGCAGGTTTGGCCTCATGTGAAATACTGTTCTAATCTCTGGGCAGGGACCCCAAAATACCAACTAATCTCTTTGTATCCAACGAAGGGCCGCTCGAATTTTTGACTGCCATAATGTGTCAAACAGGCTGAATCCCTTGGAATTACGCCGAGATGTAAATAGATTCACTCTGCATCCTCAGTCGGTTGTGTCACGGGGAGTGCTCTGAGGAATTATTTGGAATCATACCTCCTGCAACTTTTCGCCATCTTTCCACGTGGAAAATATACCATCCTCATAACTTTGATAAATGGCAGTCTTCAGCAGTCAGCAGTATTTCCGGACCTATGCGACCTGCAAACCTTCAAGAAGAGAGCGTATTCCCTCTTAAAAAGACCGGCAACTCACCAGCAGCTCTTCTGATAAACTTTATAATAGCTATTCTAATAACCTTCAAGAAAACAGAGAAGTCAAGAGAAATTAGTAAAAGATAATAGAATAGCTGTGATTATTAAATTCAAAGTTTCGTCATCTGCAATGAGGCATTACTCAAAGAAGTCGCTTGCATTTTTACACGAATAATCGTGCAATAGTTATAACACAAAGGAAAGGATAGACACGTGCGCCAGATTGTTTTAACACTCTGGTGAACTCAAATAAATAAAATAATCTGCAATAAGCGCATGTTTTATTATTAATGTGATATGTGTTATTATATTTCCGTACAATAAAGGTTTACATTGCTATAAAATCGTTAAAATAAAAAAAATTACATAGGTGTATCATATGCCATGCAAACGAAAAATCAAAAAAAAATTTTTTTGGGTAAGAGCTCTTGCACGTTTATTCGTTGGGGCCATCGATATGTGCACACTACCATATTTTTGAATGACAAGCCTATACATACGAATTATACACTTTTGTTTATGGTTGAAGTCTGTTGTCTAATTAAAAATGGATTGTTATTTTTTTATTAAATCTGAAATAGTCAATACTTTAAACGGGGAGCCAAAAGAAGAAGATATTAAATTTAAGGTCGAATTTCGACCATTGGGCGATCGCTAGTTAGATTAATTATTAGTTTGATGTTCGTTATTATTGTAACTTTAGATTTTTTAGAGAGTTAAAAAATTGGTTGAAGAATATTTACAAAATATATGAAACTAGACGTTTGGGCGTTCCGCGGGAATCATAAAGCCAAAAAGCACGTCTATGTACAGACATACTACGGACTACGTCATGTTCTTCCTTCTTCCCAGTAGTATACTCTATAGCTAAGCGAAATTACATAAAAATTGGTTCATTTCGTGAGATAAGTGTTCAAGCAAAAAAATATCTCCATAGATATTTTTATCCACTTCACACAACTTCTGGCCCCCTGGTGAGTACCTGATGGACTTGTGTTACGGTTACCAGACAATGGAAATAATATTTAATACTTTTATACTACAGGGTGTAACAAAACTAAGTGATAATACTTTAGGGTGTGTATGTGTTCCTTGTAGAGAGTTCACTGTGAAAGTAGCAGCGCTGTAGTTTACGTACATTTTTTTCACTTTTGTATAGGAAAACTCGTGACGCTGCACTGAGGCGCTTTCCCATACTAAAGTATAAAAAATGATCTTTCAGCGCTGCTACTTTCACAGTAAACTTTCTACGAGAAACACATACTGCACACCCTAAAGCATTATCACTTAGTTTTGTTACACCCTGTATACATAATATTTTATATTTAAGATTTCTTTTATGTATCATACACATTCATGATCCACGGACATTGAAAACTAATATTATGATGTTTGTCACATAATATAAATAATATTGCATTGCTTGGAAGAATCAAAGGTTTTGATTCTTCCAAGCAAATCCAATTTATCAATAAACTAATTTTAGTACTGGTCACGTCTCTAAATGGTTTGAGACATTCGACCTTACAGAGCACTTAGTAGAGTCCTGCTAGTAGGAATAATAAGAAGGCCTCAAACAATAGGAATAAAAACTATTTTTTACCGATTCTAAAAAAGTTACCTATTTTTTTATTTTACTAGATCCAAAGACCTTTAAAAATCATATAAATTACAAACATATCAACTTATGACTGTGTTTGATACAATATTGTGTAGTGCAAAATATACATTACTAGATGACGCTCGGAAGCCGGAAATCCGTTTCACCGAAACTGGATACTCACACAGAAACCGTAAACTTTTCTGCAACAAAAAATATCGACAATATCGAAATCGGTTCAGCAGTATAAGTGCGAAGAGGGAACAGACAAACTTCTATATTTATAATATTAGTGAGCATGTATGACAGGTATCGGGTTATATATATGCATTTGCATACGCAAATAAGTATATAATACTAGCTATATTACCGAGCTTTGCTCGGTATTCGATGAAAATGACATTTTCTAAAAATGATACCTAGCTAGATCGATTTATCGCCTCCGAAACCCCCTATATACTAAATTCCATGAAAATCGTTTTTCCACGAAAATTGCTCGTTTAAAGATATAAGATACTTTTTAGGCGATTTTTTGCGAGGATATTTTGGTAATTTTTCATTGTTTATGAATATTTCAGTCGTATTATGCCGTCGCGTCGTAATTCCCAAACTATCAATCATGATATTATACAGTATCAGGCTATCTTCACCGAGGCTATGAAAGAGAAATACGATCCATCAAAATACTAAAAAATGTGGACTATCCTAAAAAGTCCTTAATTGGGGCCTTGCGCAGTACACCCGATACAATAATAATATAATATTATCTTCATACAAACAAAGTATTTCTTTGCATGGGACAACATTAGAAAAAAATATTGAGTAAAGTTATTATGCACTTTCATGTTTTTTGTTACGCAATCATAAAGTGTTGGTAGAATATTTTTATTGAGTACAAAAAAAGCTTGTAACCCTGGATTTAATAAAATTTTGAATATTGGCGCAAGTATTAACGACACCGCCAACAAAATCCTTCTAAAGAAATCCTAAATCCTTATAATATTATTATGACTTGTGCAATGTGCATATTTCGTCCATTTTAAGTGCAAATTTGCATGCATGTTTCGGCACTTTGATAGTGCATATATAATCCGATTTCTACTTAAGAGTATAAACTATAACTATTAGTAATAATATTAAGTAATTCCCATTCAAATCCTACACGCAGTTACATTTCGAGTTAACATAAACACCCATAATAATCATACAATACAAGAAATGAATAAAAATTAGAAACGTCTTCAAATTGTGTTCCAAACGTTGTCTATTTTAGTCCAATGGTCTTTATAGAAGTGTAATCAACTATAACTATTTTCAGCCATTAATGGTTATTTCAGTTAATGGCTACAAAACAATTACTGAATACACGCCACTGTTTTCTTAATTGCTAAATTGTCATCGCCTCATCAAGTTCAAAAGCTCAAAGTAGGTATCAACAGCATCGCCCAGCAACAAGAGTAACAGTGCGCTTATACGGGCAACTAAAATTGCTCAACTCCAGTCAATTCTCGTCAACTTTGACGTCACGACTACATCAAGCAATTTGCGGCGACAAGCATCAATATTGCGCAATACAATATTGATGTAGCCATCGAATATTTGAGCGATATAACATTGAGCGATATGAAATAAATTGCTCCATATTGCTCCACTAGTTGCTCCAGATCGCTCCATTCGTGACGCCGAGCAATTATTGCCGTAATTATTGCCCGTGTATGCGATCCTTAAGAACTACCAAAGAAGTTGATTCCTAGGCAGGTGGGGTAGCTACGTACTTTGGTCGTAAATTGACATGATCCGACTAATGGCTGGCTAAATTTACAAACTAAATTTTAAGTTATTAATTGCATGTAAACACAAAATTTAGTAGCAAGTTCATTTAGTTAAGTAGGTAAGTATAAAGTCATAAGTAAAAATTTTGTTGACTACTTATCTACTTAATACGTGTAAATCAGCCATAAAGGACGTTGGTCTGTCAACTGCCTAAGAATCAATTTCCTCGATGTTACAAAAAAAATTGAAAAAAATGAAATTTACCTTAGTGAAGCAACTATATTGTATCTTCTAATATAGGGGAAATATTATTATAAAGTACGAAATTCATTAACACAGCAAGATTTATATTCTTTTGTTATGACAAAAAATAGCCTTTATACTATTTTCTATTTCGTCAAGTCTAGTCTCCTCAAAATCTGTTCAGTGGCTTAGCCGCAAAAAGAAAAAAGACACATTCACCTTTGTAATTACTAATATAGTATTGATTTTAATCCGTCGAAATATAAAAAAATAATCTTTACATAAAAACTAGCTGTCCCGGCAAATTGGTAAAAGTATTTCGCCCATATTATGTATGGCACCATGGCAACGTCCATCGCTATCCCGTCGCACCAGGCGCGGGCCGAAGGGGAGGGTCACGGGGGACATGACCCCCCCCTCCCCTCAAATCTGGGACAAATGGATAAATCTCAAAATCTTGCCAAATAATAAAAGGAAATTTCTAGCTACCCCATAGCAGCGACAAATATTTTTTTAATGTAGTGACTAAACTGTACTCGGCGAAATGAGGCGGTAGCGGTCATTGCTTCATATTCAGTTCACATCGAGTATGCAAAATACCATATCGCCCTTAGACTAGGAACATCTGACACTTCATTATCAATCGCGGTTTCTATAGAAAATGGCAAGTTTTTTGACACTGACCGCTACTGTCTTTCCCCCCCGCTACTGTCTGATCCCCTCCAAAATTTTAGGCTGCGACCGCGCCTGCGTCGCACAAATAGTGGTCGCCGTCAGTTGTAATAATTTACTATTTAAATTTATACAACAAATCAACAAATGCACTTATCAATATATAAAAAGTAGCCAGTAGCCGATTCTCAGACCTACTTAATATGCCATTTCGGAGGAGTACGGTAACTAAAATTGTGACACGAGAATAATTGTAGGTAAGTATAAGCTAATATAGTTTTGGTGCAATAATATATTCAAAATAAGACAACAGATTTTATTACTGAGATTATAATAAGTAATAAGATTTTTTAAATATTATAGACGTCTAGTCGACGAAATGAAATTTTCATCGAATCGTCTTCGCATTACGGCAAATTGACAAAAATAATATAATTTGATCAATCTCAACCGGTCTTTGTGGCGTACCTTGAATCAAATAAGCAATGGAAATGCTGCTAACGCTTTAAACCAAAATATTAGCCAAGTGCGAGTCCGACTCTCTCACGAAAGGTTCCGTACCCATATTTAAAGTAAAACTAGACCAATAATTGTGGTTTTTTGTTACATTTGTTACATGTAGTATCAAATAGACGATTTTGTGAAAAAAGTATACCTACCTGTTGCCATTAATGGCTCTCATATTATAAACGTGATTTTTCGAGCATAAAAATGCTCGATAATAATATAAATAATGGCAATAGCTGCGCAATGGAAATATTTACAAAATGCAAAATTTTATTTTATGAGTAACACTGATATCATGTTACAATATAGGTACAAAAGAGAAAATAAAGCAAAAGTAGGAGCAGAGAGGGCTAATAGAATATACAGTAAATAATCCGACCGAAATCCGATATCCGATATTATGTTGCATACGTCATAAAGTATTGACAAAAATGTTGTCAAACGTCGAACAAAACTTTTTGTTCGCTATGCTGGTGCTGCCTTCTAGCGTGAAAACGTTGAAGTAATTTGTCCTTTTCATTCCTCACTGAGTAATGTCCGTTGTTGTCCGGCCACAGTCACAGTCACGTTCAATATGGGCCCAGCTTAAAGGGGTTTTGGATTGGGTTAGTAAGATGTGACAATTCAGATGTGTGTGTAAGATCTATCGAGATTGTCGGTCACAATCGTGCCACGCTAATCTGGACGCAACCCAAAGGTGCTCCAGCGCCGGGAACATTCGCTTGTAACGTTACAGAGTCGAGCATTACACCAGTGAGGTAGGAGATCCGAGCATTACAATGTGCACCTTGTAATGATACAGTGTGTAATATCTTGATACAACTTGTAACATATCAATCTGACGTTATGGAATTGTGGCGGTACCCACAATTCGCCTAACATTCCTGCATCGCGCTATCGAAGTTTCGGAGAACGGCAAGATATATACAACGTCTGAAATGACGTCAGTGGGCTTCGGCCTGACCGAGCATGTTATCTCTCTCGGTCGGAAGATCTTTCTTTTCGGCCGCCACTAACACGTTAACGTTAAGTTAACGTTAAAGAATCAATTAGCTATGGAATGCTCAAACTCGAATGTCACATTACACGCAAATGCTCGTCAGTCAGGGTAGTATTATAATGTGTCAAAAGTCCAATCTTCAATGTTGCATTAATCGTGAATGTTCCCGGTGAGGGTGCACCTTTAGGAACTCTAAATAAAAGCCCGCGAGTGGCGTATTTATCAATAAAACATGTATATTTTACGGTGGTAAATAAACGTCACTTTTGAATAACACATTCGACAATTATTATTACTCGTATCGCATCGTCACGTTGTGTACTGACCCTAAGGAAGTACCTACTTAAGTTAACCGCTGTATTTTTAGTTACTTAAAATTTATATTTGTAATTTATATTTATATATTAAAATGTATATTTTGAGATCACAAGATTTCTTTCCTTTGTCTCATTAACTTTACCGCAATCGTCATGACTCTTGGGTCCAATTTTATTTAAATAAATATAGGAGAAGTTTTCAAATAACAATATTCTTTCTTTCCTTCTCTTGCCCAGTTGGTTTAATATTTTATGGGTATAGTGTATATTTAGCATTTAAAAAGTGGCATATAATATGGTAACATATTATTTTGCATGTTATAACATTTACCATCCTCATACAATTTGAATAAAAATAGGTAAATAATAGTGAAAATCCAAATAATAAAATATCAGATATTACTCAAGTCAAAATGTAGATAAAGGATTAATATACATCATTTGATTTCAATACTAATATGTAAACTAATATGTTCACCAAATCCTTTCCATTCAATTGAAACGCAATAATATTGTGTGTGTTATTCAATATTATACGGTTCTACGAAGTTTCGTAGCCCGAGCTACGGCGTAGCATCCGTATGTACTGTGATGCTACGCCGTAGACGTTCTACGAATTTCATCAGTTATGTCCACACTGTGCACTTTCATCTTCAATTTTCGTCATCAACTTTCATATTGGTCAAGGAACGCAACGCCAATATTGTCATTTTTGAAGTTTTGGATACGGTCAGAGGGCTGTTGACTGCGCTATAACGCATGTCCTTGACGAACAGAAAAAGGCACAGTGTGGACAAAGCTTATGTATAGCTGCATTGTATCCATATTTTATTAATGTTATCAATTATCAAGGCCGAATTTCGCTATTTTGTTATACGAAATAATAAGTAGAAGGAAATATTATATTATAAGAATAATTTAATTTTCACTAACTATTTGACCGAGCTTTGCTCGGTATTCGATAAAACACGAATAAAATGACATTTTCTAAAAACGATTCCTAGCTATATCGATTTGTCGCCCCCAAAACCCCCTATATTTAACCTTAAACTTCATGAAAATCGTTGGATCCGATTCCGAGATTCCAATTATATATATACAAGAATTGCTCGTTTAAAGATAAAAGATAAAAAAGCTTAGCTCATTCTATACTAGGTATATTGTTTGGCTAAGAAATAAGAATATTGGTATAGTGATTTTGCTTAAAATATACTTTCTTACAACAACGACGTATTTCTAGACCTCTGTTAGCCTGACACTTTACAACTAAAAAGGAAAAGCTTAAGGGCCAACCCACACCACAACCACACCGCACACCACAACCATACCACATCGCAACGACAAAATGCAGTCAAGCAGTGGTTACGTATGAATGGTGTCGCTGCAGCTTTTTGTAGTTGCGTTGTAGTACCGACAAAATGCCGACGTGGTTGAGATGATTATTGTGGTTACGTACGAAAGTCAATGAAACGGAGGTGGGGAAGAGCGCGGGCGGTGTGCGCGCACTGTCATTGCATCGACGCGGGACGCCATCGACGCAACGTTGTGGTTGCGATGTGGTCGGCCGTGGTTGCGATGTGGTTGCGATGTGGTCGGTCGACAACGACTGCAAAATGTGGTACGAATGAATAGTCCAAAAACTATCCTTGTCCTTTTCCAGAACTCAAAATGTCTCCATACCAAATTTGAGTTATATTGGATTGGTGGTTTGAGAGGTAACAGACAGACAGACAGACACACTCTTGCACTTATAATGTTAGTAGGGATTTAAACTCACGTTGAATCATAGTACTTTTTAACCGACTTCAAAAAAAGGAGGTTAGCAAAATATAGCAATTCAACGCGTATGGGTCAGACCGCAACGCGATGAAGCGAGGCGAGGCGCGGCGCGGCATAAATTTGTATGGATTTGACAGATTTCAATTGCGTCAGACGTCTTGCGAAACTGTCAAATCCACACTAATTTAGAAATGCATCGGCGCGTCGCGTTGCAACGTCTCAATCATATGTCTGTAATATTTCCAGAACTGCCCAGTTTTTGTATTTATCTATAAAATGTTCTGAACAAATGTGCCAAATTTCAAAAGTGTATCTATATTGTATGTATGTAGATATGTTTTTATGTTTGTGCACGCCTATCTCCTTAATTACAAGTCCGATTTAAGTTATTCTTTTTTTATTGTACCAGGTATTGTTTAAGTTAGGGAATATTGCAGGTTAGATCAAAATCGGTTGAGTATTTTTTGAGATAGTGAACTTTAGTTCTTAATTACGTACAATTTGAAGTCGGTTTTATCTTTTTAAAATACTTTTATTACTGTATAACTATAATACTGTATATGACATATACTATATGTTTTAATATTAAAAAAATACGCAGGCGGCGGAGAGCGGGAATGTGGAGGATTTTATGCGGCTGTACTTCAGCGAACCATCACGTCTGTCGGTCCGCGACGCACGGGGCCGCACCGCGGTGCACCAGGCTGCGGCTCGGAACAACACGAACATACTTCACTTCATCAACAACTGCTCTGGTGGTGAGTACAATAGCAATTTTACAGAATTATTTATAGTAGTATTAATTAATTATAGTAATTATACAGAGTAATTATAGTAATTATATAATCTGCCTTTTTTGTTTCATAGCACTGTATTATATTAAAATAGTGGTAAATAGTTAACGAAGTACACATTTAGATTTGATTACATTTTAGTTTCTTAATTATAAGACCTAAAAATAATGTCTAAAGTTTTAAAAATTGCCGAAAATATTCTTAGAAAAGTGTATTGATGTCCAACGCCCGATTCGGAAAAATCCGACAGTAGGGACGGGACATAAGCAATGATTTACTGATACAAAAATCCACATAAATTAAAACATTTTTGTTTTTACTACCTAATCCATACTAATATTATAAATACGAAAGGGTGTCTGTCTGTCTGTCTGTTACCTCTTCACGCCCAAAACGCTGAACCGATTTTGCTGAAATTTGGCATGGAGATACTTAGAGTCCTGGGAAAAGACATAGGATACTATTTGTTTCGAAAAATGTAGGGTTCCCGTGCCATAAACGAGTTTTGGCGCAACGAAGTTGCGAGCATCATCTAGTTTATTATAAAACAAATAAAGCAATGGTTACTGAACAAATAAACGTGTTTGTTTTACTTAATTTATAATTAATATGGTATAAAAATTTCAGTGATTGAATTGACGATTCCCATCCCTAGCCTGCATGTTTAGAAACGAATGTTGTCAGCACACCCTGCGCCACGGTCGGAAAAAGACGACCGCTTTTGACGTCATAAGCGAGTGCCGCCTTCTAAAATTTTCCACTAGTATTGTGTTTATGATGATGCTATCGATAAATATGATTGTAGTGGATACTTAAATTAGACATAAAATTATAATAAATTACAAAGTAACGCTTTCCTATCTGTCTGTCTGCTACATTTAGATGAAACTGTACGCATGTATCCCCTGATGGGATATCGATCTACTATTGAAAATCTATATTTGTAGTAGGTTATATATTTAAAATTTTAAACAACTTAATTATTTAATCCGTGGAAACTATGAAATTAATATTATTTAAAGTGTAATAACAAATATCGGGAATTATGTTACTTCATTATTCAAGCTGTTTTTATCTTATGTTTTTGCCAGCGTTGTATATTTACTAACAACATTATGGATTCAAATACTAGATATCAATTTATACTTTTCATAAATTTAAAATTAAGAAATAAATTATCGACATCGAAAAAGATAAGTATTGCACATCACTATTTGTTGTAGGTATAAATTTTTCGATTTATGGTGCCGGCGCTAGAGGCACGACAATTGATTTTAAGCTCGGCGGTTAAAGGGTTAAATAAAATTCCGATAAAAATAATTATAGACGTCAAAATTAGAAACAATAAAAATACAGCACAACATTTAACTACCCTAATATCACAGCTAAAGAATCACAATAACATACTCGAATTTCTCTTATTTGTATCACACACTATTCTCTTACAGAAAGAGAGAAACAAATCCCTCTTTTTTCCCCTCAAGGATGGCAGGCAGATTCTCACCCGTCACGGATGTGCCCAATACTATTATAGGTAATATCTAGTATATATAATATATATACCAGATATTACCTAGTATATATACTATAGTATCTTTCTAGTATATATACTATATACATGCTAATCTGAGTAGGTAAGCTTTAAAGTATTGTGAAGTTTAATTAAAATCCATTCAGTAGTTATTGCGTTAAGAAGCAATAATTCACGTTTGTAATATCTAGTATATTTCTAGTATTGAATTATTAAGTATAATATGTATAATATATATATATATATATATATATATATATATATATATATATATATATATATATATATATATATATATATATATATATATATATATATAAGCTTCTTAAGAGGGCGACTAACCCCAAAAACAAACATCGTCCTTCTCTCTTCACACTCACGCCCGTCTTTCATATGCCAGGTGAAAAAGAACGACGCGAATTCATCGCCAAATTAGTTTTTTCTCAATAACTCGATAAATATACAACATTTTAAAAATCCGCTAGGTCGATCTCTCAATGATAGAATTGTATACAATGTGTTAAAATATTAACTTAGTTCAATGCAAGGTTATGGCAATAAGTGAAAAATTCGTGAAAATTTGATGCATCTTTGTGATTTTTTTCTATCGAGAAAATTTTAAAATATCGTGTTTTTGCTCAGATCAAATTCTCGGAAATATAATGTAGTATCTAATTTTAGAAAATGAAACAATTCGGAGCTTATTTTCGAGTATAAAAATGAATTATAAAATCGACACTTTAGGGTTAGTCGCCCCCTCGCAATAACTACTGAATGGATTTTAATTAAACTTCACAATACTTTAAAGCTTACCTACTCAGAATAATATATAGGCTTTAATAAAAAAATATGCACCTTAAAAGCACCCTAAAAGTCTAACATATTTCCAATTCCGGAAATAATAACAATATTATATTTCCAATAAAAAATAAAGCTCGCAGTCTATTCCCAAATGTTCTATTTTTGGAATTAAAACACACTCAATCTAGTTACTGAATATTGAATGTTCAGAGAATTTATTGCTTTCCCTGTATTGTAATTAAATTTTAACCCCCAACGTAAAACAAGGGTTGTTCTTAGTTTGACGTGTATATCCTAGCATTCAAACGGGTGGGGCCGATCTTGGTCTAGTTTTTTGTTTGCAAGTAGATATGACCGATAGTATTCTATGCATAACTAACCATTATCAGCTCGCTAAATGCTGGATTCGTTTTAATTCAAAACACTTATTGTCTAGGTTGCAGTATTCTAGAGTGAACTTAATTGCGAAACTATGTAAAACAAAACACTTAAATACAGCTTAGCCTCAGGAAGTTTCCAACTTATAATGACTAAGTTTAATCACGGGTTGATTTTCGTTGTTAGAAATATGAGACACGATGCAGCTCACTATCGTTTTACTCGGCTGAACTTGAAAATAGTTTAGAAGGTTCCCTAAGTCTTTTACACGTGCATTTCTGTAGCTTTAAAGACTTGAACATACGTCTTTTCACTGGAGTCACAAAAGATGACATAAAGGGTCGCAGTGACGTCAGGGCGCCCGTGACCTGCCTGATCTGCCCGGAGTAGGAAAAAAAACTTCCCACTTGTATTTTATTTTATGTCGGCAAAGTGGCATTACCAGATCCTAAATACATACAATGAATTTGATTCAGGGCATTAAGAATGTCAAGATCTTATGCTTATTTCCGTTTGCACGTAAGTTAAAGCATAGTTTAACTTACGTGCAAACGTTTCAGGGATTTTTTGACTACGTCAACACATGAACCGCAATCACCAACGCCGTTGAATAGATCTCTAGACGACCTCTGACGACCTCTGTGGCTCAGTTGGCGGGCTGTTGGTAGCTCAAGCCGGGGGTCGAGGTTTCGAATCCCGCCGACACTAAACAAAAAGTTTTCAAAGTTCCTGGGTCAAGGATGTATATTAAATATGTGTATCATAATATAATAAACATCTTAAATATATGTATAGTATAATGGTATTAAATATATTATATTTCCATTGTCTGGTACCCGTAACACAAGTCCTTCAGGTACTTAGCACGGGGCCAGACTGACGTGGTGTGAAGCGTCCATAGATATTATTTATTATTATTTATTTATTTCTAGATAAACTTCCGTCAAGAAACTTTAGAATATTTTGGGCACTCGACTGCCACAAAGATACATTTCAAAGCCTCAGATTTTACCGTTGGTGGAGGCAGTAAAAATTGGAGATTTCTACCAATAATAATAAATTAATTATTTAATAAAATAAGTATATTTTCACAAAGCTTGAAAATCTCTGTGAATATATTTAATGTCGTCTCGTAAAATTAACGGCCCGTATAATCTGTGACCAGTCACTCGTGATAGCTAGTTATCTAATTTTTGGCCAGACAGTAAATGGACGTTTTTTGAAGTTTTGAACTTGACAGACTTTTTCAGTTACAATAATTCCTGTATAGATGATTTTGTAATAAAAAAATAATACAGCCAACTCAGGAAACTAGTCCCAAGATCTCTGAAATATAATGCCAATCACAATATAAAAAAGTGACCACCAAACCATAGCCACTGTCTTAGCAAGTGATTCAAAGTTTTTCTGCCAAAAAAGAGGAGGATATAAATAAGGAAAAAGCTTTTGTATTTCTTTATGTACTAATTAAACATGTATTTTGGAGTTTGTGAATTTACGAGCAAAATTTTATTATACCTTTGCTCCGCAATTTACGGCGACGTAATACTATTATGCGGCTATAAAAAGTGTTATTAAATTAAGACCAACTAGGCAACTACAGGGCTTTATCGTGAAGTTGATTGTGTGATACTTAAACTGCTTGGCAGACATTTACTTTTTGGTCAGGTAATATTTTTAATGTTAGTCAAATATTACCCGACTTAAAAGTAAAGCTTTCTCTGACCAAAAATCTATATTAATATTAAAAATTAGAAAGAGTGTCTGTCTGCCTGTCGTTACCTCTTCTTTTTTTTTATGAAATAAGGGGGCAAGCGAGCAAACGGGTCACCTGATGGAAAGCAACTTCCGTCGTCCATGGACACTCGCAGCATCAGAAGAGCTGCAGGTGCGTTGCCGGCCTTTTAAGAGGGAATAGGGTAATAGGGGAGGGTAGAGATGGGAAGGGAAGGGAAGGGAATAGGGGAGGGTAGGGAAGGGAATAGGGGAGGGTAGGAAACTCACTCACTCGGCGAAACACAGCGTAAGCGCTGTTTCACGCCGGTTTTCTGTGAGAACGTGGTATTTCTCCGGTCGAGCCGGCCCGTTCGTGCCGAAGCATGGCTCTCCCACGTATACAAATATATATATTCACGCTCAAACCGCTGAACCGATTTTGTTGTTTGGTATGTAGATACCAGAACAGCGAAATCGGTTTGGGCTCTGGAAAGGGACACACAATACGTTTTGATTCCGGATAAATGTCCGGTTGTCGGGCGTTTGAAATTAACGAATTTTCGCATCATCTAAAAACGCATCATCTAGTGCATTTTATTATGATCGTTATCGGAATTTTTGTCTTTTATTAATATTATTTTCGTGGATAAAATTGTGATAATATTATGGTAAAAAAGCGAATGAAATAATATAGTAATATCACAATGTTTCGATAATAATACCAGAATAATACGATCATGCAACCTTGCAAGGGTATTTAGCGCGTGGACGAAATTATTATGGAAATAATGCCGCCATCTTGTAAATTGTCACTTGATATACAGCAGAGCCCCTAGCCAAGACTAGTAGAATCGCCGATCAAAATGTATGGAATTGACATAACACGAGTTGATTGTCGACTTTATTTCATCTAATGCTTATGTCAATTTCATACATTTTGGTTGGATATTCTACCCCCTTACTAATAAACGCTGTATAAGCTTTGAATAATTATTCAGTGTTTTGTCTTCTTCAATTCAATTATAAATGTCACTTGTGTGACAGGAACAAAACACTGTATAACTATTCAAAGCTTATACAACGTTTATTAGTAAGGGGGTACGAGTATAAAGAAGCGATTAAGAAAACTAGACATCGCCCAATGGTCGAAATTCGACCTTAGTTTCAACGACATTAGGACTACTACCTATATTTTGTAAAAAATAATATTATTGACTTTATCATTTTTTTTCAACTCTTGTCTCTGGGACTTAGCTGATCTCAGACTGACCGTGTAAGCATTGCTTAATAGTATCTTTGATTCAATTATAAAACTATAATCCATTTTCAACTTGTCAACTTGTTGTCAACAGACTTCAACCATAAATAAAAGAGTATAATTCGTATGTATAGGCTTGTCACTCAAAAAGCTGTGTGTGTGTTGTAATGTGTGTAATGTTTTATTTTTTTAAAAAAGTATGATAAAAGCATAATTTCAAAATAATATTAAATCGATGCACTCCTTCACCATATAAACTATAACTGTGCAAAATTTCATGCACCTACGTTTCCTCATTTTTCGTAAAAAGGGTTACAAAGTTTTTCGTTCGCGTATTAATATTATGATAATGTCTTGGCTAAAGCCTGCTTGCTCATCGATATCAGCCTTGAATATTTTCCCGGAATATGAAATGTTCTATTAAAGTTACTAATTATAGTGTACTTATGACTAGAACTACTAAATTTTAGTAATAGGTCTGTAACAAAATAACGTACTAACCAGACAATAATAAAAAAAAATTGTTATCAAACTGTATAATATGTACAAGTTACGGAACAATAGTAATGGCTACTCTAAACTTTGGGAAACTTTTCCGCACGTTTCCTCGTTTCTAACACTAACTTGTACCTTTTAATCTTATTCTCTGAGCGGGGATTAAGGATTATTCAAATTCTTTGTGACCTCACCCGCTCACCCTCGATTGTGAGACATAATAAATTATTTCAGTCTTATCTATCTTCTCGTTCAAAGCTAACTAACGATAAAATAAATCCAACGTTTTCGTAATTCTTGTACCACAAAAGAAATTCCCTAATTTGTTAGGTTTACAGGATGACTTTATTTTATTAGACTTTTTAGCATCTCATTAGTCAGCTGGTGGATTTTGAATCTTCAATTCGATATGAACACTATTTTACCAATAATTTTAGTACCCCATGGAAATATTTAGATATACTTTTTTAACCACGGTAAATTCTATAAATCTATAATAAACCACCACATTATTCAAGCTTAATACACATTTTCAAATATGATATTAAGCTTGAATTATTGTTTTCGTAGATCTAAACTGCCGTGACAAAGCTGGTAACACGCCTCTGCATGTTGCTGTAGAAAACGAATCCTTGGATGCTATAGAGTTCTTACTACAAGCGTAAGTATCTATTTATATATAACTAGCAGTCCCCGCAAACGTTTCTTTGCCATATAAAGTATTTCACCCATATTATTTTATTTAAGTGACTCAATAAGTATGTCACCATGGCAACGTCCATCGCTATCCCGTCGCACAAACAATGGTCGCCGTCAGTCTCGAGTTCTAATAATTTACTATTATTTATTCAACAAATGCACTTATCAATATAATAAGTACCCAGTAGTCGATTCTCCCACCCATTGAATATGCATATAAAATTTGGTTAAAATCAGTAAATCCGTTTCGGAGGAATACGCGGCCTAACATTGTGACACGAGAATTTTATATAATATAAGATTTCACATGCCCTTTATAAAATTCAATATTCCTACCTTTTTCTTCTATCTTCTAAAGTGAAAAAAAACGCGATAGTAAAAAATTACTCATTGTATAATGTACCAAAAATGATAAAAAACCTAGATTGTTAAATTAAAACATAATGTTATATTACGATATGATTTTTTATCCCAGCATCATGTAGAGTAAGAGCCCGCGAGGGCCAGACCTTCCTCAGTTTCGTAACGCTGAAAGTTCACCAGTATGTGACTTTTACAGAGGTAAGAACGACCGGCAACTATGGGGTTTCGGTCGCGAAGAATAAAAGTCTAATAGTAGACCTTCAGAACTGGATACCTCCTAAAGTAACCGCTACCGAAACTCCATAGTTGCTGGTCGTTCTTACCTCTGTATAGGTCACAAACAGGTAAACTTTCAGCTTTACGAAACGATGGAAGGTCTAGCCCTTGCGGGCTCTTGGTCCAATATTTTTTTTGCTTTTCATAAAAATTTAATTAATATAATTGAAACCTTATACCACATAAAATAAAAGATTAAATCAATTTTGGTAAAATATTGTACAGCATTCGATCCTATAATGGCCGGTTTATTCTAATAGAATAATGTAAATAGGCACTAGAATGAACTGAAATGCAAATTGCAAAAAAGCGCTGGATAGTATCACTGGATCCAATCCATAATATAAACCGGCCATGACACTTATATAATTACTCATTCCATTTTCCAGGGAAGTCGATACCAGAATATTGAATGAGAAATCACAAGCTCCAATACATCTGGCCACTGAATTGAACAAGGTAAGTGCCATGAGGCGTGCAGATAACTGTTTCTTCGACGAAAGCATTCGCGTATTAATGTTACATCTACGAATAATAAATACTTAGGAGTTAGGGGACAGCTTCCATACATCACCGTTTTGATTTTGGTTTCTTTAACGCAAAGAACATTGTAATGACATAGAAACCTACCTTAGGCCGGCCATAGACGGACCGCTTCTTGCAGTCGAAACCGACTTACCGATTAGTATCGCAAAAGTCATCCCTGGATACTTTGTAAAAACCTGTGTCATTCCCGGTAGTCTCTATATTATATCTGTGCTAAATTACAATAAAATCTGTCTAGACTCTAGTAGTATACGTGATTAGCACATTCAAATAAAAAAGAAATCTTCAGTCTTATAATACAAGTATATAATATTTAATAGCCGAGACGTAGGCCGAGACTCATCATGCAATATTAAACTCTTAAAACTGATATAGGAATGTTACGAAGCACTTACTCGTAATTCAATTTGCGCTTGTCAGTAAACAGCTTTCAAATAATTATTCTAGCAGTACACAAGAGTAATAGCGGAACATTTTGCTTATCAAAGTCTTTATCTCTCAAACGAATAATTATTTGCAGGATTATTATTGAAATAATAATAAATACATACTTTATTGTTTGTAAAAAAGGAAAGAAAACATCTTTTGAAGAAACAAGTCAAATTAAGTTGCGGGAACTTGTTTCTTATTAGGGGTCATCCGTAAAGTATGTCACATTTAAAGGGGGAAGGAGGGGATAGAAGTGTATGTAACATCATAAATAAGTCCATAGACAATGTTAAAAAAGTAACTTTCAGCGCTGCTACCTTGTACAGCCATCTCTTTATAAAAGACACGTCATACATTCCCAAAAGTTTTATTATCACTTTATTCTACTACACCCTACAGGTCCCATAGTCCCCTGACCATTCATGAATTACGTCACACGAATTTCATGATTTAAAGACCCTCCTCCCCCCTTGTGGCCTAACTCTCTCCCTAGTGTAACGTCGCTTTGTAATTTTACATCCAAAAATTACACGCTTCGTCGACCCCCCCACTTTAGATGACATACTTTATGGATGAACCCTAGAGTTGATCTAATCTTATTTATTCCATAGGTATCAGTACTCCAAGTGTTCGCTAAATACAAGAGCCAGTTTAACGTGAACTTGGGTGGAGAACACGGCCGCACTGCGCTGCACTTCGCTGCCATACACGATCACGACGCCTGCGCTAGGATTCTGGTAAGTTTCAATTTGTCGGCAATGATAAGTTTATTACACTAACCGGTGTGTTGCCGGTGGTAATTTTCTAGAACTAAATCGATGTTGCTGAGTTTCTTACTCTATGTCGGCAGTGGTAAGTTTCTTACCCCATACTAGCAGTGGAATTTTCTTAGGATTCTCGTAAGTTCCTTACTCCAGCAGTTGTAAGTTAACTCTATGCTAGCAGTGGTAATTTCCTTGCCTTAAAACGGCATCATTAAGTTTTTTCCCTGTGTCAGCAGTGGTAATTTAATTACAGTTTGTCAGCAGTGGTAAATTTCTTACTCTGTGCCCGTGTTAGTTTCCTGGAACTAAACGGCATTGCTGAGTTTGCTTGCTTTTGCTCTATGGCAGTGGTAAGTTTCTTACTATATGCTGGTGGTAATTTCCTAGAACTAAAACGGCATTGCTAAGTTCCTTATTCTATGCTGGCAGTAGTAAATTACTAAAGCAGTAATAGTAAAAATCGAATCGGCAACGGATTTAAAGACATGAGTGGACAAACAGGGTAACTAACATCTTACAACATTTTTACCTTATAATTTAGATTTAGAGCAATTACTAATTTTCCCCCTTAAAATTTGAATAAATTTTGTAACTTTAGGTAAGTTACAAGTTTTATTAATTCACTTTATCATCTATCTAATATATAACATCTATACTTTATCATCTATACATAGAATGTACATATTTTTGTTTCGAATCATTTTGCCGGTCCCACAGCCTCCACTTATGCAAAAACACCAGTATTCAAATTGTTACTTACTTTAATAAACCACCTTACTTAGCAATTCTTTCTTACATTTCTACGTATAATATAACACAATGACGAATATTTTTCTAGATATCTGACCTAGGCGCGGAATGGAAGTTATCATGTAATAATGGTTACTATCCTATACACGAGGCCGCGAAGAATGCGTCATCCAGGACCATGGAGGTATTTCTTCAGTGGGGTGAATCTAGAGGATGCACGAGAGAAGAAATGATCTCCCTCTACGACAACGAAGGCAATGTGCCCCTCCATTCTGCCGTACACGGTGGGGACATAAAGGCGGTGGAACTATGTCTGAGGTCCGGAGCGAAGATATCCAAGCAACAACACGATCTGTCTACGCCTGTGCATCTTGCTTGTGCCCAAGTGAGTGGAAAATTGTAGTTGAGGTTATTCGTGAGTGAAATTAAGTTACGTCTTGATTATTGCTTAGTATATTAGATAATTGGACATTGTTAAGCACTTGTGTATCATCCCACAAATTACGTATTGAGTTATTAATGCAGTCATGTTCTTTATTACACAAATGCTTAACAGCAACCGATTATCATAATTTAACAATAAAAGCCACAAGTCAAACCTACAGAGTGTCTTAGTATAAAATATTATACAGGGTGTAACAAAACTGAGTAATAATACTTTAGGGTGTGTACGTGTTACTTTTTTTTAAATTGTGTATGGAGTTTATTGTTAATTCATGATGTTAGGTCGTTCTTATAGAAATATAGAATTTAAAAGTAACTCTTTGAACGTTGCTACTTTTACAGTAAAATCTACATAAGATACTCTCTAATGTATTATTATCACTTTGTTTTGTTTCATATTATTGTATAAACGTTACTAGATATTTGACCGAGCTTTACTCGGTATTCGATAAAACACGAATGAAATGACATTTTCTAAAAATGATTCCTAGCTAGATCGATTTATCGCCCCCGAAACCCCCTATATACTAAATTTCATGAAAATCGTTGGAGCTGATTCCGAGATTCCAATTATATATATTTTAATATATAATATATACAAGAATTGCCCGTTTAAAGATATAAGATAATCTACTTATTTATAGGGAGCTCTGGACATCGTGAAGTTGATGTTCGAAATGCAGCCAAAGGAGAAGCTGGCTTGTCTCACATCGTGCGACGTGCAGAAGATGACGCCTATACACTGCGCCGCCATGTTCGACCACCCGGACATTGTGAATTACCTCGCCGAAGAGGGGTCCGATATCAACCCGCTGGACAAGGAGCGCAGGTCGCCGCTGTTGTTGGCTGCTCTTAGGGGCGGCTGGAGAACTGTTCATACTTTGGTAAGTGGTAGTGTATATGATTGCGAAAGATTCCTTTCTACCTCGCCGAAGAGGAATATTTAAATTCTTCCTCTCAACCTCACCGAAGAGGGGTCCGATATCAACCCGCTGGACAGGGAGCGCAGGTCGCCTCTGTCGTTGGCTGCTCTTAGGGGTGGATGGAGAAATGTTCATACTTTGAGTAAGTGGTAGTGAGTATGATTGCGATAGGATATTTAAGTTCTTCCTCTCTACCTCACCGAAGAGGGGTCCGATATCAACCCGCTGGACAAGGAGCGCAGGTCGCCTCTGTTGTTGGCTGCTCTTAGGGGTGGATGGAGAAATGTTCATACTTTGAGTAAGTGGTAGTGAGTATGATTGCGATAGGATATTTAAGTTCTTCCTCTCAACCTCACCGAAGAGGGGTCCGATATCAACCCGCTGGACAAGGAGCGCAGGTCGCCTCTGTTGTTGGCTGCTCTTAGGGGTGGATGGAGAAATGTTCATACTTTGAGTAAGTGGTAGTGAGTATGATTGCGATAGGATATTTAAGTTCTTCCTCTCTACCTCACCGAAGAGGGGTCCGATATCAACCCGCTGGACAAGGAGCGCAGGTCGCCTCTGTTGTTGGCTGCTCTTAGGGGTGGATGGAGAAATGTTCATACTTTGAGTAAGTGGTAGTGAGTATGATTGCGATAGGATATTTAAGTTCTTCCTCTCTACCTCACCGAAGAGGGGTCCGATATCAACCCGCTGGACAAGGAGCGCAGATCGCCTCTGTTGTTGGCTGCTCTTAGAGGCGACTGGAGAACTGTTCATATTTTGGTAAGTGGTAGTGTATAAGATTGCGATAGAATATTTTAGTTCTTCCTCTCTACCTTGCCGAAGAGGGCTCGGATATCAACCCGCTGGACAAAGAGCGCAGGCCGCCTCTGTTGTTGGCTGCTCTTACTCGTAGGACGGTTGGAGGACCGTACACACTTTGGTAAGTATTTATAGTGTGCATGATTGCGAAAGAATATTAAAGTTCTTTGGACAAGTAGTAACGTAACCTTGATTCCGTCTGTTTGGTAAGATTAATTTGATTTTAACATAAAATATCTATGGAATCCTCCGAAGTAACGGCCGGGACACAAAAACACGACACGACGTCGTGTTGTGTTTTTGTATCCCGGCCCTAAGAACCATATCCTGACTCGGTCCTCGGGAAATTTTAAGGCGCATGCCTAACGTTTGCGGAATTCGTTCCGTTCGGGAAAAAGCAAACTTGTGCGCCAGTTAATGTATTTTCTACTGCTTCTATTCATTCGGATTTCCGAATATGGAACACGAATTCGGAAATCGAGTACGGAAAACGTATACGGCCAGACTAATTCCTAAATCAAACGGCATAACCACTATAGACACTGGCATGTTTGGTTATCATTATGAAGAGTTTTTACTTTTTATTTGATTGTAATATCAATAGACTCAAATATTCATAGTTTTTAGGATTCCGTACCCAAAGAGTAAAAACGGGACCCTATTACCAAGACTTCGTTTTCTGTCTGTCTGCCCGTCTGTCTGTCTGTATGTCTCCAGGCAATAATATAACTCAAGAACGGTAATAGATAGAGAGTTGAAATTTTCACAGATTGTGTATAATATTCTGTTGCCGCTTTAACAAAAAATACTAAAAACAAAATAAAATTAATAATAAAGTTTTTGGCTTTTGTTGCTCTATATCAATAGTAGCAAAGTGTAGGTACTTGAATTTTTCACACAATTCTTAGTTTTAATCTATATTTTATATCTATACTAATTTAATCTATATCTATACTTATAATAAAATCGTAGAGGTAAAATTTTTGTACATTGATAATAAACTTGAAAAAACGAGTCAGGGACATGTTAGAAGAGTAATAGAACACATTTTAACTGTTTTTGAAATTTTTGTTTCTCTGTCTGTTTTTTTTTTTTTGAAATAAGGGGGCAAACGAGCAAACGGGTCACCTGATGGAATGCAACTTCCGTCACCCATGGACACTCGCAGCATCAGAAGAGCTGCAAGTGCGTTGCCGGCCTTTTGAGAGGGAATAGGGTAATAGGGGAGGGTAGGGAAGGGAAGGGAAGGGAATAGTTATGGGAAGGGAAGGGAATAGGGTAGGGGTTAGGGGATTGGGCCTCCGGTAAACTCACTCACTCGGCGAAACACAGCGCAAGCGCTGTTTCACGCCGGTTTTCTGTGAGAACGTGGTATTTATCCGGTTGAGCCGGCCCATTCGTGCCGAAGCATGGCTCTCCCACGTATAGTAGTATATATGTACGACCGAAGGCAGTATGTTTGAATAAGCCTCTCATCATGTTCTCTGGAAGAGTTTTTTCGGCCAAGACGAAAGAACTACAAATTACAATCATCTACAATGATAGACAACCTACAGTGTAAATCTGATGTCGCATACGATATCCAAATAAAATAGTCGTAGATGGGTATTCAATTTTCTAAATCTCGATTTTAATAACATACATTCACGCGGACGAAGTTGCGGGCAACAGCTAGTATTTAATAATAATATTAATATTAAATAAAAAAAATAAGAGGGGCTCCCAAACAAAAAACACAAATTTTGGCCTAATTTTGCTCTATAATGGTAAAGGAACCCTTTGTCCGCGAGTCCGACTCGCACTTGGCCGATTTTTATTATTTAAAATGTTTATTCCTTCTAGATTCGCCTCGGAGCCGACATTCAGCTGAAGGATATAAACTCGCGGAACGTCCTCCACCTCGTCGTTATAAACGGTGGGCGCCTCGAGGACTTCGCCGCCAGTTGTAAAGTGAGTTTATTGATGCTCTCATTCTACTTTCATTGTACCGATTTACAATTGAAATAGGTAGTTTTATTAACTAGACTTCTAGTTAACGTTCAATTGCCCTTAAATGAATACTTAAGGAGGTTGGCAAGTCGCCATACTTTTATTGCCCACCAGTACATGGTGTATTTGGATTTCTGTTTGTAGCATACTACATCCACATCAGAATTATTGACAATTTGACATAGAGAAGTCAAGATTCCACCAGTAGATTTTATGTATTTATCATTATTTTTCTCGCTTTCCGTTTCCTTCAGTCCAACCCAAATGTGTGCCTTACGCTCTGGAGTAAAGGTTGAATTTGTTACTTATGTTCAATTTTGTGGTACTTGAAATATTATGTATTTTGAAACAACATTATATATACATATATATATATATATATATATATATATATATATATATATATATATATATATATATATATATATATATATATATATATATATATATATATATATATATATATATATATATATATATATATATATATATATTTACATATATATATATTATATATACATATATATATATATATATATATATATATATATATATATATATATATATATATATATATATATATATATATATATATATATATATATATATATATATATATATATATATATATATATATATATATATATATATTTAAATCGCCGAAGACTTGTTGCGTCTTTTCAAAGTCGAACCCTATGGCGTCTACCATTCCCAATGACTTTTTAATTGTTATTCGTGCGAATATAGTTACATTGCTGTCATGTGAATTCTATTGTCGACGAGAAATTTTGTTTACGTACGAAAATTAGATATTCAATTTCAAATAATTCTCGCTGGTTTTTTGCTTCCGTTCTCGATGGAAATCATGTGACACATTGTATATTTTTGTATTCGTTCCATGCATTTAATCGTTTTTCCTACATCCATTTAAATGTATGGTTATATTGATACCGTATATTGTACTATATTAATTCCATGCATTCTACTAATTAAATGACTCCTTACTATATTTGAGATTATATCGGTACCGTATATTATTTTTGTATGTACGCCATAAACTGTTGAGTTTGTTGCTTCCTCCTAACCTTATATGTTATATCGATACATACATAGGTACCTATATAATAGATCCCAATAAATTCATTGCGTGATGTGGTCTCTGTCTACCCCAATGAGGAGTGACGATATGTATGTATGAATAGAGAATCATCCCTCTTTATGAAGTCGATTAAAATGAATTACTTATTTCTATAACTTGGAGTACATAACAGACATTAAAAACAAGTTATCCCTATATTACATAGATTAATTAAATTTTAAATTATAATTAGGTAAGTCCGCTATGCTAACTAAAAAATATTAAGGATAATTATGATAGATATGATGTGGGAGCATTTTATTTATGTGAGCGTGTTTCTTCTGAACTTAAGTATGAACACAAAATAAAACAATTGTTTCGGTAGTAGGTATTTTTAAGTTTTATTGTTTAAAATCAAGTAGGTACAACAATAAACCCATAGTCATAATAATCAAAGTGTCGGACAAATCAAATACACCGAAATAGGAACATAAAAGTAATTTAAGAAATTAACAATTTTAAGAACGACCAGTTGAGTCTAGGCTAATTTACTGTGACATTGACTATAATTAACTTGTGTATGTAAGCAATACTAGTTTTCAATTTTGGCTCTGCCCACGTGACAAGTTGATAAAATTTAACAAATTGAAATTCGTTATTAGCTGTTTAGGCGTTAAAAAAATAAAACAAAAATGCTTAGAAAAATATTAACCTGAAGAATCACATATCAGACATACCTATCAGTACAAAGTCTCAAAAAAAGGCCCTTTGGGCGTCGAAAAGAAAAATAAAAACGCTTAAAAAATTATTAACGTACCTATCAAAAATAAGATAAATCAGTCCAAAATCTCAAAAAATTACACAACTACACAAAAATTACACAACAATACTTTGTTTGTAAATTTAAATTATGGTTATTATCTATAATAGTACCTATTATTTCTGTTTATTTGTTTTGTACAAAAAGAGGACGGTATTTGATTATAATACAAGTTCACAATAATAATAAATTTTTTCGTAAGTAGTAGGTTAACGCGCGCGCGTAAACAAACACGACGCGACGTTGCGTTCTGTGCTGTGATAGTCATAGTCAATCATGGTTGTCGTGATTGATGTAGATCGTTTCGATCGTTTTTTGTACCTTTTGTTTATTGTATCAAGTTTGATTAATTTTAAACATTGATTTGATTTGTTATCTAATTTTAATTGCCTGAAATGTAAAATCAGCGATATGCGATCAGTAGTTGGGAAAGGGTCCGGTGGCTTTAACACAGTTTATACTGTAACCTAGCTAAGCTGCCGGTTGCGATCTTAACATTCTAATATAAAAAACCATTGAAAATAGAATAATTTGCATGTTGTAATTGTCTAGATTAAGGTTTTTATGTTATCGAGCTGAATAAAAGTACATTATTATTATTATAAGTATGCCATCACAGTTACTATAAATCTTGTCAAGGGTGTCGATTTATAAATGAAGAAAGTCACCAAGTCAAGATTTAAAAAAAATCTCATAACACTGTACAGTGTACAGCCTAGCTCATGACCCGGTAACCACTTGACGTTGAGTTTCGATGCACTTGTTTGGGCTATTTCACTTCTCATTACCGTGGCTTTCTAATAGCGAAAGAATTATTTAAATTGGTTCAGTAGTCTCGTACCTCGTAAGTTAAATAGTAATAAGCAAACGATTAAATATTTCGTCTCTACAATATCAGTAAGTATAGATATTTAAAAATACATTAGTCCCAACCCAATTCGCAGTCTAAGCTCAGTCACTGATGGGCTTTTGTTTAAAATATACAATAGGTAAGTACTTATCAAAGAAAATCATATACGTAGGTATGTAGGTAGGGACATAGTAGTTAATACAATCGATCCAAAATACTTTTAGACAGGTAAGTATCTATATAAACAGTTCAACAACAAACAGGACACTCGATGTCAGGATAATGATCGTAAATTGCATATTTACAAATGCTGCACCAGAAAAATGAAGATTTATAAAGCGATTTTATGTTCTTTCGTTTCATAGGTAGAACAAAATGATTTATAATAATATTGATATTATTCTTGGTCGTTGCACCACAATTAAAACATTTTTTTTGTATTACAAAATGGGTCGACGGCCATTTTATTTTGTCTTTAAAATAGTTTTTAAAATCACTTCTTTTAAAAAAACGATCTACATCAATCACGACAACCATGATTGACTATGACTATCACAGCACAGAACGCAACGTCGCGTCGTGTTTGTTTACGCGCGCGCGTTAACCTACTACTTACGAAAAAAATTATTATTATTGTGAACTTGTATTATAATCAAATACCGTCCTCTTTTTGTACAAAACAAATAAACAGAAATAATAGGTACTATTATAGATAATAACCAAAATTTAAATTTACAAACCAAGTATAAATTAAAACCTACTAGGTACTTACCTACTCATTATTTTTAATATACTTAATGGGATACTTACTTACTAATGAGAGTATCCTAGCACTTCTTTTTATTGTGCCTGTTATTTTACTTCCACTGGGTGAATCTACTCAAAATGTTATTTTAGGCCAAAAATTGTGTTTTTTAAAAAAACCCTTAAATATTGCTCTGAATGTTTCTGGTGTTAAAAGACACCGAAATAGAATTCCCTTTCTGTAAGAGTCACGAAAAAAATTTAAATAATTTAAGAGATATTTAATATTAAGTAAAAACTGTTGTTCATGACAATGACAAAATTTGTGGAAAATGACGTGTTTACTTAGAATAATGACAATTTGTTGAGAATAATGATTATTTAAAAAATCTTATCCATATTCGTGCTGATTATATTATTATTATAAACGCCTCCGTTGTCCAGTGGTCCAGAGCGTGACTCTTGACTCAGAGGTTTGATTCCCGCGTTGGAAACATATTTTTAATTGTTATTTCCAAGTTTAGTAAGGACTTAGGATATTGCAAGCTGATCACCTGATTGTCTGACACTCAGAACAGGAAAATAAGGTCTGACAAGTAAGATGATCCATGCGTCGGATCACGGATGGGCATGTAAAAGTCGGTCCTGCGCATCTCTCGCCAGTCGTGTCGATCGTCCGTCCCACTGGGTTATGAGAGTTAAAAGGAATATAGAGTGCTCATGTGTACTGCGCACACACTTGGGCACTATAAAATTACTCCTGCGTAACTGGCCTGGTTTCTATGAAACCAGCCACCGTCACCGAAACCGGTGTGGGGGTTATTATTATTATTATAAGTAAAAAATAGGATTTTCAATAAAACTTGTATGTTAGTAAAAGTGTTGATTTATTATAAAAATGTATTTCCTAAAATATTGCTAATACCAAAATCTGCCTTTAAAAAAATATATTCTACCTTTTCGAGTCACCTGCAATAAAAAATGTGCACCTGTTAAATAATAATAATTCTGATACCTATTTATTATTTCTCAAATAATATTTTATTATCAAACGTTCCGCGCGGCTTCGCTCGCGTAAATTAGATATTTCACAGACAAATTAGGGCACAAAAAATAGCCTATGATCCTTCACGTGGTCAATTTCTTAATTCTTATCAGTTATCTGTACCAAATAACAGAAAAATTGCTCCAGTAGCTCGTGAGATAAGCCCCTTCAAATAATTTCCCCCGTTTTTTCCTCTATTTCTTAGCTCCTATTAGTCTTAGCGTAAAAAATATAGCATATGGCCTTCCTCGATAAATGGGCTATCTAACACTGACTCTAACACGACTCTTTCAAATCGGACCAGTAGTTCCTGAGATTAGTGTGTTCAAATAAGCCCTCTTTCAAATAATTTCCCCCGGTTTTTTCCACATTTTCCTCTATTTCTTCGCTCCTATTATTCTTGGCGTGATAAAATATTCCTTATAGCCTTCCTCGATAAATGGGCTATCTAACACTGAAAGAATTTTTCAAATCGGACCAGTAATTCCTGAGATAAGCGCGTTCAAATAAGCCCTTTCAAATAATTTCCCTCCGTTTTTTTCCACATTTTCCTCTATTTCTTCGCTCCTATTATTCTTAGCGTGATAAAATATTGCTTATAGCCTTTCTCGATAAATGGGCTATCTAACACTGAAATAATTTTTCAAATCGGACTAGTAGTTCCTGAGATTAACGCGTTCAAACAAACAAACAACCTCTTTATAATATTGAAGTGTAGATAACATTTTTACTACTTTTCTTACTATTCTACTGCTATTTTTCGAAAATGTGTCAAATAACTACCTAATTGTAATATCATTATTCTGAATGATCGTCATTATGTTTTTAGGGCTATTCAGGAAAAAGACGTTCAGGAAAATGAGGAATTCACTAAATTCGTTTATAATTAAGTAGTGATATAAAGAAAACTAAGAAAATTATTAAGAACTTAGAAATGTTGCGGGCCTTTATAACTTGGTATAAAAAAAAGTAGTGAAAAACAGACAAATGTTGGCACACATCGAGAAATGTAAATGACGTCTTATTTGGATTTTTTTTTAGAACGTATTTCAAAGACTCATCTGTATAAAACGAAGACCTCTATCCACACCAAAGCACTGCGATCAAATAAAGTGTGCCAGCAGATTTTATCGCAAAATAGGTTTCAACCCGTCACGTTGAGTATATCGGCAAGGCATTCAAAACAAACAATGCGCAGGACAATGACGCGAATTTTATGAACATTTTAAAAATATAATTTTTAGTTATTTAATGTAAGTTGATGTGTTATTTGTTGGTATCGGATAGTTTATTAGTTCTTTATCTTCAAATTAACATTAAATTTTTAATCCTTTCTAGCTCATTTTTTTTATAAATAATAAATTGTAAGCGGCAGTAACAAAACGACACGCAAAAATTTCATAATTTGGTACTTTTTTTTATAATAACTTTTGAAATATTAACTCTACTTTCAAATAGTCTTAGCAGCATTTTCGTAAGTTAATTAGACATTGAAATGTGTAATGTTACATCAAATTTACGAAGGCGTTTTGAACCCAACTACGAAGACATGAATTTAGTCTCTCTCAAATATTCGCCCCACTACACAATATTTATACCACAAGCGTCATTACGTCCGCGCTGGCCGGCAAAAAATATAAACAAAAACATTGCCCTTGCATGTCGCGAGCGAACTCCGCCCCCTCGCCTCTGTCACCCCCGCGTCTCCTCTGGGACGATGTAGTTTTGTGGGACGTAATTAAATCACACATTAGAATTGATAAAAACTTTTATTATATACAGGAATCCACATTATCGGCGTGTTATACGTAAACAAAATATCGAATATACGCCACTGATATACGGCGCACAGTAGCGACCTCCAAAATTCGCGCGCCAAATAGCGGAACTAAGAAATACGCCGAAAAGCACTCCGGTGACAAAACAACGTCCATGCCAATATTTCACCCAGCCATTGTACTAACCTTAACACTACTTCTGGCTGAATTTGAGAGATGGTCAATCTTGCGTCCGTATACAGGATGCAACAAGTCAGTCGGACGCAATATCATCGGTAAAAACCGCCATGTAGGACGTAATATCAACTTCGGGGTGGAAATATATATATATATATATATATATATATATATATATCTATATATATCTCTTTTTGTTTTAAAATCACTTTGAAATGTACCAAATAAATAAGGACATAACGTGATGATATTTTATGGTGTTGTGTGTATATTGTATCCATATACAACCATGTGAGTTGTGACATTGGTGACCCTGACATGATAGTGATGATGATGATGATGATGAATGTAATTTGCATAGTAGCATATGCTTTCAGTTCTTAAAACAACGCCTAAACCACCAAACTTGTATCTATAAGGAATCCGGAGTTCCCTTAGTATCTTCGGAACCATAGTATACCTTGGTGCAAAATCTTGCGTTTTGGTAGCATATGCTTAGGATGCTTCTCATAAAACCAAAATCATCATATGTTTCCAGATAAATTTTGATGAGTTCCCTCGATTACTCATGGATCCCATCATCAGATCACCACTTTTGTGAAAATGGGACCAAATTGGAGTGAAACCTAATATAACAAAATAAAAATTTTGAAAATCGGTTCACAAACGGCGGAGTAGTGGTTGAACATACAAATATAAAAAAATAAAAATATCCACAGCCGAATATATAACCTCCTCGTTTTTTTAAAGTCGGTTAAAAATATGAATTGCCTGTTAATCAGAGCTTCACAATTTTTAATTCCCAACATCTTAATCATAATATTATTTTGAAACTTCTCTTGAGACAGGCAGCAGAAGGCAAACAACCTATATTCATGTTATGTTAATGTTATAAATCTTTAGAAAAATATCAAAGGATGCATTTTCAACTCTTCAAATTGTTTCTAAGTTAAAAAATGCATGACAGACGTAAAAATTAACAGACATCGCAATCGCTGCACAAACTGTATCAAAACGACGCTAATAAAGGGAGGCGCTAGAAACTGTTGCATATTCATGGCTTTAAGCCGACTGTGTTTAAAATTCACGCATGGTAGGCTTAAATTTATAGTGCACCTAACAAACAGGGAGTAATCAGTAGAGCTTGTTCTAAATTGATGCCGCGTCAGGAAGAACAAACGAAGTATACTTTGTGATGCGTATGTGCGTATTGCATCTTGTTTATGAAATTTTCACTTGTTTCATGACGTGTGGCGTCGAATAATTTCATTATTTGTTGAAGCTGGTGCGTAAGTATTTGAATGTTGTTTAAGCGGCTCAAATTTAAGATCGCCCGTAAAAAGTGGAAGGAAACAAAGTAATGTCTGATTAATTTAGGATACATCTTTGACTATAAATGGTAGATCAGTTATTAGACTGGTCGTTATTGGTAGAACGCGATCAGAAGGTAAAAGGAAAAGGTAGTTATTACATGCGTTAATTCTTCAGTTTTGCCAATTCATCTTAAAGTGTCGCAAACTATACCTGTTTATTCGGAAATTTAAAACAAGATTTTAGGCATTTCTTAATTTCCACCAAATCTAAGGTCACTTTGCCTTCTGTTGAACAAATGAATGAAAAATTATTGTGACAGTCGGAGGACAACACAGTGATTGAATTAGGACTCTCTAAAATGAAGACGTAGATTTATACAAAAAACTTTTTGTTATTAAACTTCAGCGACAAACGTAGCCTTAGGTATCAATTATACTTACATGAAAGTATAATTCGAGATGACAGCGAAACTTGCTGTTAGTAACTTGTTTGATTTAGACAGGGATTGTGGCAAACGTTTTCGTATTGAAAACTAACTTTTCTGGTAATTCACAACGAATTCGGGTGAGATTTGTTGAGGGAAGCAGCTCACTTATATCTTATATTTGTCTTCATTTCCTTTTTATGTAGTCGTCAGTTGTCTTAGTTCCTGACTTTATTTAAACACCTGAAGGCACATAATGACCATTAAGAGTTGGGTTGAGATAAACGTCTGGAAGTCCATTAAAGTTCACCAACTTCTAATGTGATTTGTCGGAACCGGTTTTAAATTACTTTCGTGCCTTTTTACGGGCAAATGAAGAGAAATATTTTTACACCCCAAATGAAAACTTAATAGGATCCTCATTTTAATGGGATACTTTAACCTTTGCGTTTTAATTATTGAAGTTCATTAGCGAGTAAAATAATGAGTAATTTTAGTAGAAATTTAATTTCACATTAAACTTCGATTAGGCTGCGTTTCCACCAGAGATGTGCTGCGAGGAATGTGTTTTTGAGAACCAATAGAATTGCTTCATTGACGTGAGCATGACATCGCTCAGCGCGGCGATACTATTGGATCTTAAAAACATATTCCTCGCAAAACATCTCTGGTGGAAACGCAGCCATAAAACTGCAACTCTTAAGCTTAAACTCTTAGGCTTCAGTCCCGAAATCACCTGGCAGCGGGACAGGAGCGGCGGCTGCGCGAGACAATGCCTACGTTTCACGCAATTGAAGTCTGTCAATTGAATAGAAATTTAGAAATGCATATCTAGTCTTCGCATTGCGGTCTGAATTGACCCGTGCGCTAACAGACGGATGGCACTTGTTGTTGTGCCGTTCGTCTGTAAGAAGCTAGCCGTCTAGCGGCGAATCGCGCGCGGCGTACTAGACGGTGCGGCGTTCGAAACTGAAGTCTTAAGATGTCTGAGTGGATGTTAAGCAAAAAATCCTATTAATAATAAAATAGCAAACTCGAATACATCCCAGTTAAACGGAAAGTCATGGAAAGTTAAGGGCTTTGTTTGCAACTGGAGGCGGTTACTAACAAAACTTCGGAGGGACGGACGGAATCGGGCAATATTTATATTCTGTTTCTGAGGGGAAAATGTACGAAAAAGTTATATGGTAATTTTTTATATACTTTATTTACTTGAATATCAACATGAATCACTACAAAAAATAACAAAAGCAAAGAAAATAGCAACAGGTTGCTGACATTTGGTAGAAAAAAAAAACTACGTAAAGTTGTTTTTTCTTGCAGAGGTACATTGATAAAAGGCCACCAATACGTATTTTAGTAAAAACACATTCAGGTCAAAACAAATGAAACAACATTTGAAGTACCACATAAACGTACAAGAATTTACAATATTTTTTCATCAACGAAACCGCGTACGCTGTTACAAGCTTAGCTTTATTATTTTAACCGCAATATTGTCACAATAAAAAGAAAATAGGCAACGGCTTACGCTTCGGTATATTGCTTTGTCTCTGAGTTTTCGTGAATTTTATTCACAATCATTTAATACCTTTCGCATTCTTAGGATGGTCTCTATTATCTGACTGATAATTATATTATTTTACTGATTCGTCGTGATTTAGTAAAAATTTGTGGCCGCCTTTTTTCATTCCCGCGATTACCAGATGCAACCTTTCGGAGATGAATATAGAAAAATATAACCTTTGTTTGCATTGAACTGGTGGCATTGAACTTCACAAAATGTGTTGATATTACGATATTGGTAAAATCGAAGGCTCATGGCCGATTTACACGGGCAATTTCCGCCGCACGGCGAAAATCGACCGTGTAAATGGCAATTCGACTACGCCGCATGCGGCTAAAGTCGCAAGCCCCAAAGTCATGCGGCCAATGGCCGCATGCGGCTGGTGACTAAAATCGACCGTGCAAACGCTCAGTCGCAAGCGATCTCTTTCTGCGAATACTACTGTTGACTGGTGACTTGCCGGGTGACTAAAATCGACCCGTCAGTCACTCGTATAAATCGACCATTTGTCACTTTTTGTAACTGCAACGATATTCGAGTTTTTCTAATCTACTTATATTTATAACGAATATGTTTTTAGAACCGATGTGAAAAAAGCCTGGCGCAACTTCTGAATGAAAAGGACAGCACGGGCTGTTCCCCGCTCCACTACGCAAGCAGAGAGGGACACATCAGGTCTTTAGAGAACCTCATTAAACTCGGAGCTTGTATCAACCTTAAGAACAACAACAATGAAAGTCCTCTACATTTCGCTGCAAGGTAAGAGCAACTTGATAGCTTCTTGGGGGTTTAGTTGATATTGAAGGGAAATAGAGAAGAGAACTAAACTAAAACATACAAATTTTAGGTTATTTGGTAGAGTTGTATCAGGCCCAGCCGATAGATAGTGTACCAACACCACATAGTCTTGTGAGAACTGTTAAACTAGCTGTTTGATAAATAAATTAATAAAATAAAATTCACTTGACATAACAACTGAATAACGTCTTGGTAGGTAGATCATAACTAAGCTTAGTGTGGACAGCGACTGATTCGTGCAAGTCCTTTAATAAATCTAGCTCATACTATGATATTACAGGTACGGCCGCTATCACACCGCATGTCAATTACTGGATTCTGATAAGGGAACGTTTATCATCAACGAAAGCGACGGCGAAGGGCTGACTCCTCTTCACATTGCATCTCGAGAAGGGCACACTAGGGTTGTACAATTGCTGCTGAATCGTGGAGCGCTTCTACACAGGGACCACAACGGTCGCAACCCTTTGCATCTAGCTGCCATGAGTGGGTATACCCAAACTATTGAGCTACTGCATTCCGTACATTCTCACCTCTTGGACCAAGCTGATAAGGATGGGGTAAGTTGTCTAAATTAGACATTGTTTTTTTTTATGAATATATAAGGGGGCAAGCGAGCAAACGGGTCACCTGATGGAAAGCAACTTCCGTTGCCCATGGACGCTCGCAGCATCAGAAGAGCTGCAGGTGCGTTGCCGGATTTTAAGAGGGAATAGGGTAATAGGGGAGGGTAGAGATGGGAAGGGAAGGGAATAGGGTAGAGGATTGGGCCTCCGGTAAACTCACTCACTCGGCGAAACACAGCGTAAGCGCTGTTTCACGCCGGTTTTCTGTGAGAACGTGGTATTCTCCGGTCGAGCCGGCCCATTCGTGCCGAAGCATGGCTCTCCCACGTAAAATATGTACTATCAGAGAAGTTGATTCCTAGGCAGATGGGGGATCTACGTTGTTTGGTCGCGTTACGTCAAACCCAGCCGACAGATCACAATTAACATTGAATTGACATGATCCGACCAAATGACGTTGATCTAACAACTGCCTAGGAGTTACCTCGATGGTACACAAATACTTGAGCTTATTCTAACTCCCTAACAAATTTAAATATTCATACGATGTATACAAGGTCTGCAGCTGGTCTGGTACATCGGTTAAATAACATGTCAGATTGCCTTGAATATATTATTAAGCTTTGATACTCGTACTACGCTCACTTTTTTCTTTAAGTTTTCACATCGATTTATTGCTTACTTATCTGTCATCGCATTGTTTTCCCCAAGAAATAGCGAATGAAGCTTATTAATATGAGCTTTTATTATCTCAAACAAATATACATCACACGCTCCATGTAATAAAGTCTCTTTTATGAGTGCTCTCTGTTTTTATTATTATGCTTATTACCTTTTACTGGATTACAGAATACACCGTTACATCTGGCTACGATGGAGAATAAGCCTAATTCTATAGCTCTGTTATTGTCTATGGGGTGTCGGTTAAGCTACAATAACTTGGACATGAGTGCTATCGACTATGCTATTTACTACAAGTTCCCGGAAGCAGCCCTTGCTATGGTGACTCATGAACAAAGGTAAGATGATTTGAATATTATGTTTTCAATATAGTTAGGTAATGAGAATCTGCTGTATAAGGAAAAATTACATTTACAAAATCAATAATTATCTATTTATATATATTAATACGCGAGCGAAAAGCTTCTGTATCCCTTTTGACGAAAAATAGGGAAACGTAGGTGAATGAAATTTTGCACAGTTATAGTTTATATGGTGAAGGAGTGCATCGTGCTAATATTATTTTGAACAAATAAAACACCTCTGACCTCAATTATTATACGGAATAATGGAGGTCAGTGCCTTACACAGACTACAACACACACTTAGAAAGATAAAAGATTTTTGAGTGACAAGCCTATACATACGAATTATACTCTTTTATTTATTGTTAAAGTTTATTGACAACATGTTGACAAATTGAAAATGGTTTTTTTTATATTGAATTTGATATATTAGACAATGCTTACACGGCCAGTCTGAGATCAGCAGACAAGAGTTGAAAAAATTATGATAATGCTCATTTTTTTTTACAAAATATAGGTCACAGTGTGGACAAAGCTTGTCGTTGAAACTAAGGTCGAATTTCGACCATTGGCGATCTCTAGTAATAGTAATAACTAGATGGCGTTGTCTTTTTAATCGCGCTATCTAAAAATGACTAATTATTTTTTTAGTCCATCAAACCTTTATCACCAGTAATAAATAATAGTCTTGTAGTCGCAAAAACAAAAGATTCTTTACTACCTCTAGTCCTAGTTACTTGATATTTTTATAGTTGTAATAGCTACATTTTCGATATTTTCAGGGCCGAAGAAGTGATGTATCTGCGTTCTGACCGCCATCCCTGTGTCACACTTGCCCTGATCGCGTACATGCCACGTGTATTCGAGGCTGTGCAGGACAAGTGCATCACCAAGGCCAACTGCAAAAAGGATTCCAAAAGTTTCTACGTAAGTTGGTGTTTAGTTTGTTTCGCCTAATCCCCTTTTTTATTTATCCAAACAATGTTTGTCTACCTCCTTAGTATTTTATAAGCTTGTATTTTCGTAGCTGTTATAAAAATTCGTCGCTGTATCTATTGAATTTAGTAGCTTACAAGTAAAATATTGTTAGTATTTTATTCTAATAGTAATACTCAATATTATAAATATTCGTATATAAACGCAACAAATAGCAGCAAACACTCCTAACTATAATTTTTCAATAACTTTATTCCTGATTAGTTTTTATTCCGTAGTTACATACCTAGAACCAACCTACATAACATATTTTATAAACTAATGTATGAAATTATTTAGATCAAATACAGCTTCTCTGCTCTGTGTCCCAAATTACGGGACGAGGACGGTAGTCGGAAATCCGATAACGTGCCAAAATCCCAACAAATTCCACTACCAGCTCTGAACGTAAGTTTTGTATTAATTGTGTTTTTACTTCGATACAGATTAAGTACTCATTCAAATTCTACCAACGCTCCACCCGAGCTTTGAGACAGGTTATGAACGACCCAAAGTATCGGCCAGAACCGTTGCATGTGATCAACGTGAGTCGAGTGACGCAATATCAGCATTTACCGCACTTTGTCCCAAATACGCTTCACTGAAATCTAAACGCACTTTGTCCCAAATACATATTACAAAAATCTAAACGCACTTTGTCACAAAAACGCATATTGCCTAGAATACGCATTATCACTAAAATATCTGATCGCACTTTGTCCCAATTATAATACATTATACATTGTAATTGAACGCACTTAGTCCTAAATAGGTATCTACTGCACTTAGTCCCAAATAGACATTACTGAAATCTAAATGCACTTTGTTCCCCTACATAATCATAGCACAACATACTCATCTTGTAAAATAGCGTTTACATCATACAACACATTCAAACAAAGACAAATTGTGTGTAAAAAAAATCCCAGACAATATTATTGAAAAAAAAAATATATAATCATCATGTTATCACATCACAATTTCACAAGCATCCTCATCAAAAGATCTAAAAGTTTTTTGTGTCTTCCAAAAACCTACTTTTAAATAAAATTTACATGTACCTAATGTGAAGCTTATGTTTTCGCATCTTTATTAATAATATGTGTTTTTATCATTATTTTACACTTTTTAATATTTATGTCAATGTTTCCAGGCAATGGTTGCTCACGGTCGAGTTGAGCTTCTAGCTCATCCATTAAGCCAAAAGTATTTGCAGATGAAATGGAACTCGTATGGGAAATATTTTCACTTGACTAACCTCCTATTTTATAGTTTCTTCTTAACTTTCGTGACTGTTTACACTTATTTACTTATGATGCAATCGTCCCGTAAACTAACTTCAAATGGTGACACTACTAGAGGAAACCAAAGTGATATTCATCCAGTGACAGGTAAGTGCTAAGTAGTAGTCTATTTTCACCAATTGAATATTGGCCTTTTCTATTATGGGCTCTACTCGATTTACACTCGCGCGCGAGCCACGAGGCGAGCCGCGAGACGCGCCGCGAGTCCTGAGTGTAAACTCGAGCTCGCGGCTCGTCTCGCGGCGCGGCTCGCGGCTCGCAGGGCTCGCGTCGGGAGCGGTTTCTAAAGGAAGGGGACGCGAGCTTTATGTTTACACTCGCGCTTCGACGCGAGCTGCGAGACGCGCCGCGAGCCGAGCCACGATACGCGAGTATAAATTTCGTATTAGAGACAACAAAGATGAGTGAAAGAGAAGTAAGCTACGTAAATCGGGAGATAGCCAATAATATAAATTCATATCATCGAGCAATGAACATTGAACATACCAACTTTATTTTTCAGATTTTGAAACCATGGTTGCTCTTTACTCGATCACAGTTGGCATATTTTTCTACAACTCTTGCTGCTTGTTTCGAGAGCTGTATAACATAAAACAACAGAAGTGGCATTATATTGTCGATCCATCTAATTTTGTCTCCTGGATGCTGTATTTCAGTTCGACTTTGATGGTTCTACCATCGTTCTTAACACATTTTACGGCTATTGTGGATGTACAGGTACGTTATATTACAAAATGTATTCTATGCCGCTGTTTTCTCACCCTAAGACGTACCTAATTTAATTTTGTGTTTAAAAAGATAGTCTATCAAGAAAATGTTATAACTAATAACCCTTAAGAATTTTAGCCAACCCCTACAATAATGATACTATTTATGTTCCTCTAAAAATTTCTATTTATTATGGGACAATAAAATTTTATTTATCAGTTTAATATTTATTATAGCCGCACGTGCAACATGACGATGCACTCATTTCTCTCTCTACTATTTCGAGCAATGATTCGCGTTAAATTTTATCATAATAAAATATTGTAATGCTTTATCATTTTCATTTCAGTACTCTGCTGCAGCGATAACAGTATTTCTCTCCTGGTTTGAGTTGCTACGTCTACTACAACGGTTCGACCAAGTTGGCATCTACGTGGTCATGTTCCTGGAGATTTTACAAACGCTCATCAAAGTCCTGATGGTCTTCTCCATACTTATTATTGCGTTTGGGCTGTCTTTTTTCGTTCTTTTGTCCAAAGTGCGTGTTTTATATTATTATTGCAAAGCGAAGTATACCTGAATGAGCTATTACTAAAATAAATTCTTATTAAAGTTACAAAGAAAGCTCCTATTTCATAGGTTTGTGGTTGTTTTATTCTTAAGAGGATACAACAGGGGCTAGAGAAATGAAAAAAAAGTACGTGTAATATCTATAGCTGTCTCCCTTACCTCAAGCCTATACCGCAGAACGCGATAGAGACAACTGCAGAAAATCCAGAAAATCAACGATTCGTTGTCCCCTGATTCCTTCTCCAAAACTTAACCGATTTAAGTACTTTTTTCAATAAAGATTAAAAAAAGGCTTGAGCTGTGTTCCTATGTTTTGCTTTTTTTGTATAATTTGGCCATCTGAATTTCCATTGGCCATTTGAAAATCTGGCCATTTTTTTAGGTTTTTGAACGTTCATATCTTATTTAATAATTAAATTATGAAAAAAAAGAAAACAGGGACATTGTATTAGTGGCCGTAGATATTCAGGAAAAAAATTATAACTCTACTAGCATTATCCAGGGAGGAAACAGGGGACAGCGTTTGTATGGAAAAAAGGGCGGTGTGGAATCCTCTTAATAATTTTGTCTGTGGGCAGAAATAATAGCTTTCTTTCACCGACGACGCATTGCTGTGCGTTCATGACGTCATGAAAATGAATTATTTATTCACATACTCACTGCTCAGCGAGTTCTGTGCGATTTGTACTCTTCGACGGATAAAGAGCAGCAACTAACATATTCTGTTTCCAGGGTCATCACTTATCTTTTAACAGCATCCCCATGTCTTTGATGCGTACCTTCGCGATGATGTTAGGCGAAATCGACTTCGTGGGAACTTACGTGCAGCCCTATTATAAATCTGATTCTGACGTTATGCTACCCTTTCCTTTACCAACGTTTCTCATGCTCGCGATATTTATGGTCCTCATGCCGATTTTGCTGATGAACTTGCTGATTGGTTTGGCGGTTGGTGATATAGAGAGTGTGAGACGGAACGCACAGTTGAAGCGCTTAGCTATGCAAGTATGTATTTTGCGCCAGTACATTTTATTTCGTTCTACTATTTTTAAGCTTTATCACAATACTTTTACCCACGACAGAATAGAGAATTAACGTCTTTAACATTCGGTAAATATTGTTTCCTTCTACAAAAAGTTTTGTGTTCCTAAGATTTCGTTATTTTTAGGTTGTACTTCACACCGAGCTAGAACGTAAACTCCCAGCATTTCTCTTGGAACGAGTCGACAAGGAAGAACTTATTGAATATCCGAACAATAAAAAATGCAAGCTCGGATTCCTCGATCTGATCCTACGCAAATGGTTTTGTAACCCCTTCACTGATGATGGTGAGTTTTTTTAAATGTTAAAATTTTAAGCAAAAAGCACAATCGCATCCTAATATCATACTAACCATAATTAAACCATGACAAATCATAATATCTAATCCTTCATTAACGAATTTCGTAGTCTTTTACAGATACTTACAGACTAAAATGGTGGGTGTATTTCAATCTCCTATAATAATTGGCAATCTTTTGGCGCAGAAAATTATTGACATTGCATACATTATTGTTCTATAAACTATTGTCACATATGTCACATTGTTACTATTGTCACATTAAGACAATTATTTTAAAGTTATTCTTGCTTGTAGGCTGTAGCAAAAAAAAAATAACGATTACTTATGGCTATTTTAATTAATACAGCTTCAACTTCTAACTCGCTGTCAACTACAAATGTTTGCTCTTCACCTGAGATTTGTGAAAGATGTGGGTACTTTAAGTACTGGGCCCATAACCTAGATTTTTTGGGAATATTCGAAAAACGTTGGAAACTAAAAGGTACGTATTGTGGAAAATAAAGTAATCATATTGAAACATTTTGCTTTGTTTTACAGTTGGCTTAGACCTGGTTCTGGAGAGCAGCGAGGATTTCATAACTGGCGAGCTTGACAAGCAGAAACGACGTCTTCGTGAAATGTCGCAAATGATAGAACAGCAACACACCCTTGTCAGACTTATTGTCCAGGTATGGTTTCTTTCTTCTAATGTTCTAATGTGTAGAAGTTAAATCGATTTTAAACCTTTATTTGTGAATTGGCCCGATACCATTATTACACTGATCGATCTACACTTTGCACCAATATCTCTAGAGCCAGTTTGAAAACTCTCAAAATTTCCAGAAAATGGAGATAAAAACCGAAGCTGACGACGTTGACGAGGGTGTATCTCCGGCTGACACCAGACTTGTTCCTCGCTGGAGTTCTCCTCGCATTAGGAAGAAGTTGAGATCAGCGTCATCCTTCAACAAGAGTGGTTGACTGCCAGTGATCAATGAAGTTTCAGTTCCATAATACCCGTTTTATCCAGAACACCTGATTCAATAAGTGCAAGCTTAGTCCAAATTTCACCGTCATCTGTTAGATATCTAAATGGCATGCTTTCTCTTTCATTCATACGAAGAAGGACAGAGTAAGAACGATGACTTTAACAGGTCTTGTGAAATTGAAGTTACGTAATATAGATAAAAGTATCCATATCATTAAGTAACAGGTATTAATAGAGGCTCCTGATTAAGAATTTTATATTCTGTGACACAATAAGTTTGATTTGTTAATTACTTGTAAGAACCTGTTAACTCGCAAAACATTGTAAATGCGCATTTGTAATATATGGAAATAGAAGTCTATAGGTCAATAATACACGGCACAGATAAAATTAAACTTCCCTTTCCATTTCTTTTGTTTTTAAAACAGAATAGAAGAAATGTTGGTTATAGTTAGTGTTATAAAAAGTGCATCTTTTTTTAATAATAATAATCATTCGATCGCTAATTTCAATAATCAAAAGCCATTTATCTCATGTGCTAATTTAAAAATCTTTAAATTGTTGTAAAGTTTGAGTAATTATTACTTACAATATACTTAATTAATTAGCAAATAATTCTGTCCTCAGAATCTTCTTGTACAATAATGTTAGATATACAATTAGATATTTGAAATATACTTATTTACTTTTGATATAAATTTATATACCTAATCGAGCTTCAAAAGCAGTGATTTTGTATACTTAATTATTTTATACCTACCTTTACATATTCATATCAGTTTTATAATACTTTTTAAAGTAACAAAAATCTTAAATAATTCGGAAAAGCTATGACAAACATTCGCTAATTAGGTATAATTCAGTTCAGAAACAGGTCCATTTTAAAGCCATTTTCAATATTCTGTCTTTGTGATTATAATTTACGTTCTTAAAACATCATAATGTAGTATAAATATACGATTTTAAGCTGCAAGTCATAAAAACTTTATAATCATAGAAATGATGAATGGGGTAAAGAGGACCAGTGCCTTTAAAGGGCATGTTCCTCTTACCCCATGTGTCCTTAGTTGCTTATTAATGTTAGCAGTTAAAAATATGCTACGAAAGTCAAAGCTACTTAGCTTTGCAAGAATAGTACTACATTACTAAATTAGTGTAAGTTTAATAAAAGGTGTCTGCCTAGCGCGGCTATAAGCGCTTTAAATGTAGATAAAGTAAGTAGTTAATAATTATTTATATTACTAGCTTAGCTTTACTGAGCGAGCGAACTAACATAATCATCAATGTGTCCCGACACCGGTGTCCGACCCTATGTCATGATGTATGGCGTATTTTATCAACAAATTGGCTTTCAAATTTTTTCTCTCTTTCTCACGGTTGTTAAATGGCAGCCATTTTATTTTTCTCGGGTTTTTACACTAATATGACTAATACTTCTTTGATACCTTAACTTGAGGCTAGACTACGCTTATACTGAAAATTTGTTACGAATTTCGTGCAACAAAACATAGAAATACCAAAGTTTAATTATGGAAAAAATGTGTATTTTTTAATTAATGGCTTTTTGTGAAAAATCTAGTGCATTAAACTGGTTCTTTTTTATTTTTAAATGATAGAAGAGGTTTTTGTCTTTAATAAATTCACATAGTTTAAGTTATAACGTTTTTCTTATGAAGTTATTGGTCAGATTAGTATGAGAGCCAGAAAAATATTCAAAAGTTAGGGAAAAAAAGGTTTTAAGAGCCAATTTGTCAATAAATATATCATACATCATAACAATAAAGGACCGGACACCGGTGATGGGACACATTGTATATTGTTATTAATAATATCCTTAATATGGTCAACTTTTATTTTAAAACTTCCTAAATTAAGTTTCTAAAATAAATTTAATTCTGTTACAGCAACTAAGTGGCAATTTTCAAAATATTTAAGTAAATATAGATTACTTCTAAACATTACTATAATATTATGTTGATGTTGAAATAAAATATATTTCAATATATACTCTATAAAAATAGTTTAATAATAATTTACTTATTACTTTTTTTAATAATATTATATTCTTGGTTTGGATTACTTTTGCAGCTTTGTATTGAACGATATAAAATTATAATGATTAACCGTGACTTAACCTTTACTCTGATTAACCTTATTTTGCCCAATATCAATAAAAAATTGGTATATTATTAATAACAAAAAATAATAGTAATCTAAGTAGATACGTAAGTAAGTTTGATAAGTACTGAATTTAGTAAGTATACCTACTAGGAATTAAGAAACTTGCTATGATATTTATTTTTACTAAAAAATAAACAAAGTTTAAATTAACACAAGTTATTATGACAAATTAGTACTAAATTGTCAATTAAAAGACATTTAACACGAATTAAAATTTATTGTAGACAAGAAACGGCAAAAATAAAATAGAAACGAAAATTTCAAAATTGAAAACTGTCGAAATTCACACATATTTTGGCCAAAACAAATATTTGTTTGTAACATAATTTTGTAAGTTTCAAATTTCGCAACTGGTTAATTCAAATACTTTTTAACACGCTAAAAAAACTATCATGAGGACTTTATGCTTGGTAAAGCTTTGTTACTTTATTTGTAGTAATAAATATCACAGTATAATATTGTATTATATAGACACGCTTACACAATGCGTAGTTTGATCCAGAATGTGTTCATGCTTGAAAAAATGCATATTTTGTATATTTTGATGCATTATATTATCCACGCTAAAGGATGAGCATATACGTTGTACATTGAAGACTCATCTATCGGTGTTTTATACATAGGAAAAAGAAGAGATATATAAAAACATATTCCTAATACTAACATCGAAGATGTAGTTAGGAATAACTAAACTATAGGTATTTAAACAATAGATTTTAGTATTGGTGTTTTTTTAATAAAATAAAATGCTAAAATTTTAAAAATACTTCTTCGTTTATATTAGGTCATTTTCTACCAATGTACTTTAGGATGAATTTGAATTTTAAACAAATTATATTTTCAACTGCAAAATACTAAGAATCAACTTTAAGTTGGTTTTACAGATATACTTAATATATTATTGTGCAAGCCAAGCCAAATGTACTTATGTAAATAACAATTTTATTGAAGACATAAGTGGAAGAAGCAGGTAAATTACAGTTAAAAAATTGACGGGTTTTTGCATAAATGGAGGCAAAAATAATTTGAAATAAAAAAGGTGGATTTTATGTATAGCCAGATATATTATCCAGACGATGACGTAGGTAAGTTACACGGTTTGTTAAAATTATAGGGAAAAAAATTAGTAATTGTCCGTATGTTATAAATTATAAAATGTATGTTATCTGGTTCTTCCACTAACGTCTTTCATAATGGGGGGGAAAAACTACGAATAGGTTTAAATTATAGGGGTAAGTCATTAAAATATTCAATTCAGTAGTATATTCAAAGCAGTATAGTTTTGGTCACGCATCAAATCGTATAGCAATCAAGACGATACTGAAACTGAAACTATACTACAATTTGAAGAATGCGAATAGTCTTAATACTTAATTAACGCATGTTGTATATGTTGTTTCTCAAAATATCTTGTTACCTCTTTCAATAATATTCACGAGAGATCGTTTATCACTTAACTTAAACAAGCGTATGAGTTGAATTCGAAATTGCCATGTAGCTTTTAGGTAGGAAAGTTTAGTCAGCATCAACAAAATTTCTCTTTTTTTATTACTTCTAATTATTATCATTATTTACATTATCATCTAGACATTCTTTAATTTATAACATTGTATATTTTTGTGTAAGAAACAGACAGCTTATGTAGTATAATAATTATGGCAACCTTTTTTTATATTTCTAACTAAACTACCGTGCTTTTGTCTGTGTGCACTATCGCTTGTAAATCTGCTTTTCGTCTACAAGATAAAGTCAATGTTATAACTTACAAAATTACATTTAATTAAGGTATAGTAAAAAGTCATGATTTAAATGACTCTAAATATGGGATTACGAAAGAGTATTTTATAATATTAAAATAAAATAGTAGTTGGGTCTTTCGTCCCATAAATTGTCGTCTCAGTGGAACGAAAGACTAGAAACAAATAAAAAAATATATTTCAGACGATTCGTCCCATTTTTAAATTCTATTATTTTCTGACAAAACATTGAAGTAGGATTAAACAGAAATTATGATCAGTCATAACCATTCTGTTTAGTAAGTTAACAAACTTCTTTAGTGGCATCGTACACTTCTTTGGCATAAGGAAAACTTCGACCCTAACGTAAAAGGCAAGGAGCTTGTCAGAAAGATCGTAAGCACCGGGAAATTGGAGGGAGAGTAGGTTGTTGAGTGAGGCTACAAACTTTAACCTTTCTGTATATTAAGGTTTACAAACTTCTTTAGTGGTATCGTACACTTCTTTGGTAAACTTTGACACTAACGTAAGAGACAAAGATCTTGTCAGAAAGGTCGTAAGTGACAGGAAATTGAAGGGAGAGTAGGCTTTTGAGTGAGGCTCTTGTTTCTTTGTAACGTTCGTCCCACTGGGACGAACATTTATGAGACGAAAGACTCAACTACTCAAAAAAAAGGGGCGAGTAATGTAAAAGAAGTAGGTAAATTAAAATTTGACTTAAATGAATCCAGAAAATATATATTTTGATATAAAAAAATAATAAAAAAAATATAAAGAAATAAAAAAAAACAGCGCTGATAAAACCCAGTCATGTATAAAATGTATTATTAACTGAATAACTTTAAAATCATTAATGTCGTCATAATTTTGCAGGACCGATATTGGGATATTATGTTACTGCATTGTGTAGGCGCTAGAGTGCAGCATATGGAAGTGTTGTTTACTTGTTCTCTATAGTCGTTAGCGAATGCTACTTCCAAAAATTAATTTCAACAAATGTTTAAATTAATTTTGGGATGTACCTATACAATAATATACATTTTTTGCTAATATATGGCGTGTAAAAATGTTGTAATATTTACTGTATGTGCTGGTGGCGGCCTCTGCAGTGCTCTTTGCGTAATATTTCCTGTTATCGGGCATTATTAATATTTCATTTTATTTCTGACCGTACAACATAATATCATATGGCCCACTTTTTGTTTGACGTCTGCATTGCAATATTATTAAAAATAGGTTACCAATTTTGTTAGATGTCGCCTACATCTAACAAAATTGGTTAAGAGGGCGTAATAAAATTTTAGAATATTATTTTATAATAATGTAATTTAAAAATATTTACTTATTGAAATATTGTCTCAGTTAAATGCACCGTTTGGAAAATAAATTTAATATTTGTGAAATTTTGATGCGTCTTTGTGATTTATTTCTATAGAGAAAATTTTAAGTTACTTATCGTGTTTTCACTAGTAGATACCCTCGCAAATATAGTGTAGTATCAATGTTAAAAAAATAAAACGATTTATAGCTTATTGTTATATAAAAATGAGTTACAAGATCATCGATTTTGCTTTAGTCGCCAAAAAAGAATACCTATAACTGCCCGCTAACTTGGCGATGATTCCGCGTCATCCTTTTTCACCTGGCATAATATGAAAGACGGGCGTGAGTGTGAAGAGAGAAGGACGATGTTTAATTTTTTGGGTTGGTCGCCCCCTTAACACAAAATAATTATTACCTTGCTAAAAACAAAAGTCGTGAAAGAATGTCCTGTCGGCATACAATAGATAGATATTAGAAATAAACATAGGTATAATATTTAGTACCTATTATGAGTTGTCGTATTTGTAATATTATAATATGAGATAAGATATTCGAGGCACCTAAATTTAAAATATTTTCGAAGAAAAAAAAAGTTTATGGTTGGGATAAATAATAGTTAATTTAATAATAACAATAATAACACTGCGTTACAAATGAAAATAAATTAGTACCCGGTTTGAAATGTATAGTGTATTTGTATAGCTAACTTTTATTAATATTGCAGACAAATTTTCTTTTCATCACATCTCATTTTTCTTCCATAAGAACGTGTCAAATTGTATTAAAAATTAGACGTTCCAATTTCACGAGAACCGTACAAATTCCCGCAAAAATCTCCCTTCCCGTGGTTTACTGTATACACATATATTAGTGTATACCAAATAAAACAAAAGTCGCTTCAGTAGTTCGTGGGATCAGCGACCAGCGTGTTCAAATGTTTTATAATTTCCCCTTTTTTCCATATTTTCTCTATTTCTTTCATCTCTGATTATTCACTCCTTTTGGCCGCAGCGTGATGGTATGCCTTAAGCCTTCCTCGACAAAAGATATCCAATACATTAAGATTTTTGCAATTTAAAGAAGTATTTCTGAGATAACCGCGTTCAAACACCATCAAATAATGTAAAACTTTAACCAATAAATTGTGTTTGAATTAGGAAACCTTATCGGAAACATTTTTTGCTTGCGATTTTACAATGATGTCCGCAAGCGTAACAAAACTCATTTGGTACATTTGCTTAAGAGGATATACCAAGGGTTAGAGAAATGAAAAACAAATATTTGTAAAATCTATTGCTGTCTCCCTAACCTCAAGCACGGGGAGGCCTCCGCAGAGCGCGATAGAGACAACTACAGCTTGATGTAAAGAACAGGAAATCAATGATTCGTTGTCCCCTGATTTCTTCTCCAAAACTTAACCGATTTAAGTACTTTTTTCATTACAAATTAAACAAGGCTTGAGCTGTATTCCTATTTTTTTTTTGTATAATCTAGCCAAATTTGTTTCTGGGTGTTTTTAATAATTAAATTATGAAAAGAAAGAAAACATAGGGACATGCAAATAGTGGCCATAGATATTTATTATTATTAACAGCCGTTAGTGTCCCACTGCTGGGCAAAGGCCTCTTTCCACGTGTCTCTATTCTTCGCTGTATTTGGCCACTCTTTGTCAGCAGCGTCTAGCTCGTCGCGCCACCTTTTCTTGGGTCTGCCCCTGTTTCGCCGACCGTTCGGTTGCCACTCCGTAACTAGACGCGCCCATCTGTCCGGGTGCATGCGGGCGACGTGTCCTGCCCAGTTCCATATTAAGCCAGCCGCTTTCCTGCCGACGTCCATAAGCCTCGTTTTGGAGCGCAGAGTAGTGTTTCGGATACGATCCATCCTTTTGACACCTAAAATGCTGCGTTCCATAGCTCGTTGACAAACTCCGAGCCGGTTCTTCTGTAAGTCGATCAAGGACCAAGACTGAGCACCGTAGGTTAGGATGGGCAAGATGCACATATCGACGAGTTTAAGTTTGAGGCACAGTGGAAGATCCCCTTTCATGAGTTCTTTCATGGACCAAAAGCTTTTCCACGCCTTCTCAATTCTTTGGTTTATTTCCTTGTCCTGTCTAGATAGATATTCAGGAAAAAAATTATAACTCTACTGGCATTATCCAGGGAGGAAACAGGGGACAACGTTTGTATGGAAAAACGGCCCTAGTGTCTCCTCTTAAGTGTACGAAATGAGTTTTGTTACGCTCGTTGTTGCAACGACCACATAGTTTCGTATTTATATTGTGTTTTCAAATTAATTTTGAACTCGCAAATGATGTCAACGATATGTAATAGAAATAATAATTACAAAACAGAACAAAATAAAAAGCACAATACATCGAAAACGGTAACTATTTCTTTTACGTATAAACTTACTAGTACACTTAGTACTAGAAATAATAACTGGCATGTATGATGTACCTCGAAAAGTAGACGTGATCGATACCACATATTATTATTACGGTATGTTTAGAAAATTTAATTACCTCATTTCCATATTTATTCCAGCTAACAGCTGTTAAGAGGATACCAAAATCTTGTAACGCAGTGTTATTATAGTATCCATAATAAATATTATAATTCGGAAGCAGCTTGTATATTTGTTCACCTGTACTTATATATAAATAGATAGATAAAAATCCATAATATAAATACAGCTCATACTTTAGAGTTCCGCGAATGGACATTGAGTAGTTTTGTCCCAAAATTCACGCGAAAAAAGTTACGAGGAACATCTAGTACTGTTATTTTTAACTTATTCAAAATATTCCTTATATAAAAAACACTTTTCCAAAAAAATGTTCATACGCGTATGCGTTTAAAACAATTTCCGCCTATCCATAAGTAGAATAAGTAGTTTTAAATAGTAACGATACTGTTTGTCAACAGGCTAAATAATGCCGAATTTAATTTGTATGTATTTTGATAAATGTTTGGTAGCGTTTTGAACAGTTCTAGGAGAAATTTAACCTTGGGTTAAATATATTGTTTTGACGCTCTTGCTCTGTACATTCCATAATAATAATGTTTAATTTTTAACCTAGATCTGTGCAAGTAACTTGTATGAAAGAGATAGGATAAATATAATTAAAATGTAATATTAATGGACTGAATAGAACTCGATCTGTTTGATAAGTGCTAAGCAAGGACTGGTTTTTGAAACGATTATATAAAGGCCAATGTCAATTTAGACTTTCAATGTAGAATTAGATGTAAGAATATTATGATTGTAATACATATTTTGTATGTAAATGTATTAATATTTAAAGTATCGCAAGTGATAGCGCTTTTTACTGTAACGCTAAAAAGTAATGGGCTTCTAGTTAATACGCTTTCGCTAATTTCACTGTCGAATTTCGAAATCCCTTATAGGATATGATATATTATAAGGGCATCTCAAAAAGCAAATACCTGTAGACACGGCTGGCATGCGACAACATGGCTGTGATGCAATGGTGTCTTTTAAATAGTCTACAGATTCTTGACCGGGTAGAACACGATTTTCTTTTTTATTAATGTGGTTTAGACTGTTTCTTCGCTAAGGCGCTTAGATGCTTTCGCCATATATGTTCTTATAATAATAGCTAGGTTAAAAAGGCTTTTTTTTTTTAATTTTAACAAATTATTGCATTGTTATTGGTTTTTAATACCTATGCAAATATTCGAATTAGTTGGACTACTGGAGATAAGTAAAAATCATGCTCAAAGATTCCGTTACATACATACAGTAGAAGCTTATAAAAGCGTGTTAAAAACATAGCACGTAAATAAATGTTAACACACATTACAACGTGACGAGAAGATGCGATGCATTTAAAAAACCAATTCAAAATTCCAGCTGTCAGCCAGATTGGCGATATGGGCCAGGTATGTAGATGTGGCGTAGGGTCTATCCACCTAAACCCCACGGCGCCTCTCCCTGCTTAAGGCAAAGTTGCACGTACGATAGAACCTACTGCAACTCTGTACAACAGTCAGCCTAACACCGTGGCACAGTGTGATAAAAACCTTGATTTTGTTTCACAACGTTTTTCTTTCAAAATACTATAGTTGATAGCTATATAAACATTAGAGTAAAACTCCGAGATCGATATTCTTTGTAGTTATTTTTTTAAAGAGTGTCAAAGTTGGCGTTTTTCTGGGTAAAAAATTTGCATAAAAATTAATAAAAAAAAAACTAATCAAGTAACATTAATTTTGTTTATACCAATTAAACAAGCACTTAATACTTGACTTTTTCTCCGAATTTGGTTAACCTACTGTGATCAAGTGGGCAGATATTTATTTATTTAGTAATTTTAGTTTTTTATTTTTTATTTCGCGATTAGATCGAATTAGAAAAAGTTTTAAGCATGAAATGATAGTGTGAGTAATCCTTTATCAATGTTATCAAAAATCACACTCTAATAACCTCTGTGTCAGAAGTAATATCCAATTCAATTTTTTTTTTATAAAAATTCGGATTTTTTTATACCTAGGGTTGTCACTAAAGTTGATATTTTATTTTCCCCGACTACATCAGAAGGTGATTACTGATTAGATACTGTTTGAGCATATAAAATTATTAATTTACGTCATATTTTTTCACTTTTTAGATTTTTTATTATTAGACCTACCTAAACGTGATCCTGATATTTTTTGTATAGGGTATCGATTGCGAATTTGCGTATCAACCGGATAAATCAGACAAGAGACCTTTAGTGACAATCTTAGGTACAAAAAAACCGATTTTTTATTAAAAAAAATTTAAATACGATATAACTTCTGACACAGAGGTTATTAGAGTGTGATTTTTGATAACATTGATAAAGGATTACTCACACTATCGTTTCATGCTTAAAACTTTTTCTAATTCGATCTAATCGCGAAATTTAAAATAAAAAACTAAAATTACTAAATAAATAAATATCTCCCTACTTGATCACAGTAGGTTAACCAAATTCGGAGAAAAAGTAAAGTATTAAGTGCTTGTTCAATTGGTATATATGGTGGAAAAACGCCAACTTTGACACTCCTTAAAAAAATAACTACAAAGAATATCGATCTCGGAGTTTTACTCTAATGTTTATATAGCTATCAACTATAGTATTTTGAAAGAAAAACGCGGTGAAACAAAATCGAGGTTTTTATCACACTGTGCGTGGGTGGCAAGTCAATTCAATGTATTTTCTTATGTAGTAAGTAAAGTTCAGTTTTAAAACCTAATTTAAAATCGCATCATAATAACGCCTCGTCATGTAACAATATATATTATAGAGCCAATACTGTAACCTGTGACTGTAACCATTCCGATCAAAGCGGCAAGCGACTGCGACTGAAAATTGCTCTACGTTCAACAAAGCAGCGGTAAATAGGTAGCATTTTACTAGATTTTTTTGTCGGTTGCGGCAGCTTGCTCGATTATTCACCTTTACACGTACCTAGTGTTAATTGCAATCTATCATTAGTATTAGATCGCTTCTCTTTGTGTCCATTTTCTGCTTTAAAGTATTTTAGTAGCAAATTATATATCTTAATATATATATTTCTTGTGTGCGTGTGTATGTGACTGAACTCCTCCTAAACGACTGGACCAATTTTGATGAAATTTTTTGTGTGTGTTCGTGGAGATTCGAGAATGGTTTAGATTTACAGTTTGGTCTACTGGAAAATGTTTTTTCAATTAATTTCTTATTTATAAGGAGTTGTTGATTTTGGAATGTTTTACATTAGATCCGGCGGACGGCGCTATCATCGCATTCAATATTATTCTATTTCAATTTTAGTTTGTCCTGACAGATGGTGCTACGATTAATTTGAAAAAAATTTTGTTATTCAATTCATGTGCGGATTAAAATATTAAATAAATAACACATAGGCTACAATTTTAACCGACTTTCAAAATGGGGGAGGTGTTATGTTCGTTTTCTTATATTCAACGATTACTCCGCCGTTTGTTAACCGATTTTCAAAATTTTTCTTTTGGTATATAGGGTATCATCCCAATTTGGTATTATATTCAGAAAAGTGGTGATCTGATGAAGGATCCATAAGTAATCGAGGGAACTCCTCAAAACTTATAGGGAAACATATGGTGACTTCGGTTTCGTGAGAAGTATTCTAAGCATATGCTACCAACAAGTAAGATTTTGCACCGAGATATACCTGGTACTCGTATACCGTGGTTCGGAAGGTGCTGAGAGAATTCCTGATTCTTTATAGATACAAGTTTGGGAGTTTCGGCGTTGTTTTAAGAACAGAAAGCATATGCTACTATGCAAATTACATTCTTCATCATCATCATCATCATCATCATCACTACCATATTATACCATTTCATAGTCTTTTAGATCGAGACTCGAGTTTGTCAAGCGATAATTAAAAAAAATCTATATCTACCTAATATTATAAACCTGAAGAGTATGTTTGCTTGAACGCGTCAATCTCAGAAACTACAGGTCCGATTTAAAAACTTATCTCAGTGTTAGATAGATCATTTATCGAGTAAGACTCATCATTTATCGAGAAGGTTATATTATATTATTACTCTAAGACTAATACGACAGAAGAAACTCAGGAAAATGTGGGAAAAACGGGGGAAATATTTTTTATGGGAAAATGTACCTACGGATTCTGTAAAATTTCTAATTTACGCGGGCGAAGCCGCGCGGGACATCTAGTATTTTTGTATATATTTATCTAATTTTAAAAGTTATTTAAGTCATGAGAAGTCCCATAATATTGTTCTAGTCCTTGTGTTAATTGTAAGCCTATGATTTTATATTCATTGTTATTGTAGGGTAGTCAATATTTCTCTCGTTAAAAGTTGTATACCAAGTTGCTTTTCGTATGATCCGTATTTATTTTTGCATCAAAAATGTTTAAATTGATGTAACTATTAATTTTCAACCCCTTGATGTACAAAAACTCACATTAGGAAAGAACATAAGATAAATAAGATAAGATAAATATTCTTTATTGTGCATACATATTATAACAATTTAAAATAAAAGACATTTTTAAAACACAGGTAACACACAATGGCGGCATAATTATTATTTTACTTCCACACACTATGCAGTTAAACATTTTTGTAACCATGACAGTAGTATCTAAACGATAGTACTAATAGAAAAATAGGAAAGATCATGTTGGTCAGTCATCACATACGGTTGGGACAAAAATAAAGTTGGAATAGGTCAGTGAAATGGAATAATACATACATAGTAATAATACATAGTAATTTTGACATAAGGCCTGTATCTATCACCCGCACTAATCACCTGCACACGCACTTAGTGAATACAGATTACAGGCCCATAGATACAGTTGTCAAGAAAGAGTATTCACTAATAGTAGGGGAGGGGAAAGTGCTATTTTTGTATAGTCATTCAAGCGTCATGGAGATCTAGTAGGTTTTTTTATATTAGGTAAAACTGATAAAAAAATAATAAGAGCGTTTTTTTGCGGTGGGTCCATAAACTGCAGCCATTTTAAAGTTTTGAAAAGGAAATTTATTCAGTAAATTGCTTAATTAAGTAAATTATAAATATATTTTTGACAACAAGGACTAAATCATTTAGTTTAGTGGAAAATAAAATATTTGCGAAGCTTAGTCAGGAAAATATGAAGCTTTATTTTTTATATTTTAAAATGTACAAGCTTACCTAACCTTTGAATCACCAGTGCTTTATATGAAAGCTTCTTTGGGGTATACTAAACATATCTTAATCTGACAGTTCCGATGACATTTCAATATATAAAAAAAAACACCACGTGAGAAAGCTGATTTCTATACCATGATAACTAGACACATGTCGGAAGCCTATATAAGCTTAATCTGACACGCTCGAGCTTGTCCTGAAATCTTCCCCTCCCCATATACACAATAATATTTGATATTTGTATAGGATAATATATTTTATTATTATCAGCCTACAAATAATAAAAACTAAGGAACCATAACTCCCATACTATTACCGTTTAAAATTTGGTTCCATTCGAACTGTCATGTAACGTCAGCCTTTATACCGCTCAAGGCCACCTAAATATTGCAAATGTATTGAAATGTGTACCTAAGGTACACTTTTTTGACAAGTATTTTGGAGCATGTTTTTTGACGGAGTTACTCTTCCTTAGTTTTTATTATTCGTAGTTATCAGCTAAAACTTTTATTGTTTTTTTTTAAAGGGCCACATAGGATTAAACAAAATTAATAGTGCATAAATAAATACAGTTTAGCCCACAGAACAATAACAATTCAGCCGCAACGTGAGATGCATTTCTAATTAAATGGAATTGACACATTTCAATGTAGCGTGTAGGCTGCATGACGTCTCATGCAATTGAAGCCTGTCAATATAGTACAATATCACGTTGCGGTCAGAATTAACCCTTTGAATAACTTGAACAACTTATAGTCCGTCAAGAAAGGGAAGAAATTAAAATCCCTTTTTAGTAGTGTCATCCCTTTTTTCTTAGATTGATTTGAAAGGGATGACACTACGATGTTGCCACTTTTTAATTTCTTCACTTTCTTGACAGACTATATGTCTTGAATAGCTAACTGCCGCACTCAGAGTGGAATATTAATTACTTAAATGTAATTAATTCAAAATTTTGACTTTTTACATAAGTCCCATACATTATCTGCCAAACTCTTCATTAAGTTGAAGGTTATTCATAATTAAATGTGTACGGTGGTAAAACTTTGAAACGTACTTAATTATTTAAAAGAACTTTGATTTCATCACTAGGTAGGGACTACATTTTGCAGAGTAACAAGTCAGGTATTAAGGATACGTAGCCTATATTCTACGGTTTGAAGTAGCTTATAAAAACACGCGTGGGACTCAATGTAATAAAAATGAAGTAAGATTATTTGTAGGTCATTGTTGTCAACTAACTTTAATTCGGTGTCTATGTACTTATAAGTGCTTGAGCTGTTATGCATTTGTGTACTGACCCACAATTTTTTTTTTTGTTGAATTTTGAATGTAGTCTTTTTCTAAATCATCTATAGAATAAAAGTTCTACATTCCTAACCCAATAAGTAATTTTTGTGGGTTAGTACACGAATGCTTAACAGCGTCAAAGTATGGTAAATTGGTAATATAAAATGTTAAAAATGTCAGTAAATAAAACTTTTTATGTGTATGATTTTCTTAATTACCAAATTTAACGTAATATAAACAGAATATGCAAGCTAATATTTAATATTAGCTTAAGTTTATCTTTAAATTTGAACTGTCTTGTCATATTAGTATTTGTTTATGTTGAGTTAGAGATCAGATAAACTTTTTAGCCGGCCCGTTACGCTTCAATTTTGTTGAACAGTTTATTTGACAATTAGATTGAAGGCGCGTGATGTTCAATATCAACCCTATATAGACGGTCAATAATATTACGCAATACGTGATATTGACAATAAAATTGTTCGTCTAAGGGCCGGCTTACAGACGAACGACAATTATTGTCGTCGACGGCAGCCGTCGACAATTATTATTGCCGTTCGTCTGACAGAAACCATAACATTTCCTTCATAATATAATATTATATGTTGTTCTTGTCGTAGGTAAATCAATTTGATCCTTGCCTTGAAAATAATGATTTGCTATTTTATAGCCTTCATAAAAAGTGTAGACTTTTTACTAGGACTTTTTACTTTTTAAAAGTTGTTTTAAAAAGTTACTTAATTTTTAACTGATCTCTAATTATATTTCTAGAATTAAAAATATATGTTTTATGATAAAGCTATACCCGTAACCCAGCAGTATATCTTGTGATTAACCCTACGTAGCTCTCAATTTTACAAATTGTTACTTAGACATTTTGTGTTTAAAGAATAAGTGTATGTGTCATAAGATAAATGTAACAGTAAAATAAATGTATGTGCGAAATGTTGTATTCTTATAATCAATAAAAATAACTATGTGTCTTTAATTCTTTTATTCGACCGTATCTAACAGTACAATACGGTAAAAGTTATAAAAATCATAGAAAAATTAGGTTCCAGAAAAAAAAAACGTCTGGATGGGATCATGTTTTTAAATGTTAGCGTAGCTATCTATATCAGCTGTTTTTCGAGTTTTTCAGTAGAAAATTATGGCGCCGTTTAGAAGCCTATGTGGTCTACTTAGGCGAAGGTAAAATCCACATGCGCCCTGGGCACTTACGGCCTAATACTTACTATACAAAAAATAATTGTAGACGGGAGTGGATCAAGGGGATAACTAACAATTGTAAATTTGTTTTTAAGGTTCCGTACCCAAAGGGTAAAAACTATTTTTGCTCAATGACGGTACGGAACCCTTCGTGCGCGAGTTCGACTCGCACTTGGCCGATTTTATTTTAGGCTTTAGGGCCGGTAAAATTATTCGAAATCCAAAAATGTGGAGTCTATGTTTAGCTAGATATACATTCAACTAGATGATGAAGTAGGTCAAAGTTACTACATTTGTTCAGTCAAAAAGTCAAATTTTAAGGGGAATTGCTCTTATAATAAACTAGCGACCCGCCCCGGCTTCGCATCGGGTATAAAATATATAGCCACTGAAAAAATGATTAAAATCGATTCAGCAGTTTTGACTTGTATTCATTACTACTCGTGGCCCGCATTACCGGTACCAGTACCGCCACAAAAGCTACTTCCCGCAATTTTTAAATCTGTAATATCTTCGAAAATATTCATTTAAATCATATGCTGTAATTTGTAAAGGGCCACATAGGTCTACATTAAATCAACAATGTATTTAAGTTTCTTAATTGGATAAGGATTAATGCTGTATTTATTAAAATTGCTTCGAAAATTAGCCATTAGTCTTAAAAAGAAAATGACTAAAAATGTTATTGTGGGATATCCATAAGAGATAGACTTTTCTGTAGAGATAGGAGTTTTCTGTAAACCTTTTCAATGTGTACAATACTTGGTAGTTGGTACACTATTTTGATAAATCTCGCCTACGAGATTTATCAAAGTTGTTCAGCCTGCGTTTTGAAATGTAAGCGGAAAAAATGTAATTATATTAGAAACAACAATAACAGTATTTCTCCACTATTTAATGAATGTTATTATAGCTATAACCTTTCTTTTGAATCACTCTATATATTAACGAGAACCGCAAAAAAATCCGTTGCGTAGTTTTAAAGATTAAAGGGAACCTTTGTTCCTTGACATGTTCCGGACATGACGGAAAAAGCGACTTTGTTTTATAATACGTATAGAATAATATAATGTTGTAAAATGTAAGTTACCCGCCTATCCACTCATGTCTTCAATTTAGACAACTCATTATGACAAAATGTACGGTGTCAAGGGAAATGGTACCCAGGAACACAATAATTGTGAGAGCGAGAGTTTATCGGTCACATGCTGCTGGCTACGCGCGTTAAATGGAAAGATTACAGTATATGCCCATTGTCACCTCATAATGGGAGAAATTTAACAACTCTTCCCCTTCCCGTTTCAATATTATAAATAACACCGACGCCATTATTATATTCCAAATTTGAATTTATATCCCACGTAACATGTTGAAATTGTTAATATTCGCCATCTTGTTTTATTTCTCGTTATGTGAGGATAGCGTTAATTTCGTTAAAAGACGGTACTCTAGTCGGGGAGTACTTAATGGAATTTCCTTTCCGAGGAACAGGAGTATCGCCAAAAATGATCAGGAGGTGCAAAAGGCCCGTCGCTTCTGGCCAGCACAAAAGGAAAGCAGAAGTAAGTATTGACATACCTAAAAATAATGTAGAGAAGTTGATTCGCAGTTGGCGGACCAACTTCATTTGGTCGGATTTTGTCAATTCAATATTAAGTCGTGAGCTGTCGGTTCGCCATATAATTCTGCTTCAACTCTCTCTCTCTGATTATTACCATCAATCGAAGAAATTGATTTATAGGCAGCTGACAGACCAACGTCATTTGGTCGAATTATGTCAATTCAATGCTAGCTGCTGTGATCTGTCGGATGGGTTTGACGTAGCGCGACCAAATTACGTAGACCACCATCTTGACTATGAATCAAATTCCCTAATAGTACAATGTACCTACATAATAATAATAATTATTATTTTTATTAAGAGGTGAGAAAAAAAGAAAATATTATTTTATTGTCTGTCAGAAATGCCATTGAGGAAATGCATGCGAGCTTTGCGAAAATTTTTGATTCTTATAATTATTTGGGATGTTGTATTTCATTTCCTTGAATCAATTCAACTTTTCATGGCGTTTTCGAAATTTTTACAAAATGTTAAAGATACCCATTATTACTGCAGCATCATAAACATAATAACTTTTAATTACATATTGTGTCATCTGACCCAACAAGTAGAAATGTTGAGATGATAGTTTTTTAAAGTTTGTATTTTGTTGACTCTTGAAGCGATACTTTATAACAAGCATTAAATTCGTTATCGAAGGCTCAAGGTGCGCCCTTTGCACTAACGATGTAACCTTAATCCTTTTAGCTACGAGGATTATACGGAGATTATCTTGTATAACACTGTTGCTGTTGGATAGCAAATATTTTGGGAACCGTACATTTAGCGGTGATGATAGCATATTTATGCCTGTTTTCACCAACCGCCTCCTAACACTAAGTGGTCCCCTAGCGACCATTAAGGGTACATATCCTTCAAGATTTCACGAATTTTTGTATGTCACGTTCGTCCTTAGGGCGTAAGAACTTTTGCAAAACATTACTTTTTTTTAATGTGTTTATTTTAAGAGATATTTGACCCACAAAGATCGCTAGGGAACACTCAGCGTTAGGAAACCGTTGGTGAAAACTGGCATTAGTCATTCTAAAATATGGAGCTTGTTAAGTACTTGTGTGTTAACCCACATTTTTTTGAGTTATGCAGACTAGTTCTAAATGATCTAGACACGCAGTAGCGTGTCAAGCGTGTGTAAATAATAATAATCCATACTAATATTATAAATGCGAAAGTATCTCTGTCTGTCTGTCTGTCTGTCTGTCTGTCTGTCTTGCTTTCACGCCAAAACTACTGAACCGATTGCAATGAAATTTTGTATACAGTTATTCTAGAGTCTGAGAAAGGACATAGGCTACATTTTGATGTGGGAAAATATCTTATTTCCATAAAAATATCGATGAAAATGAATTCGCATTGCGCGTGGCCAGCGCTCATCCCGGGGGTCCTGGGTTCGAGTCCCGCAGGCGGAACAAAAAGTTTTCAATGTTCCTGGGTCTTGGATGTGTATTAAAATAAAATTTCAAAAATCTTAAACATATTTTGTGTATAATATTATAAAAAATCCAGAAATATATCGATGGAATGAACATTTTAGTTCTAATACGATTCAACAGATGGCGTTTTATTTTTTACTTTATTGTAACATACTCGTAGAACTAATCATACTTATTAGTTAGTATGTTTTTGTTTATAGTTTTTAATACGTTAGAATATTATCCATACTAATATTATAAATGCGAAAGTATCTCTGTCTGTCTGTCTGTCTCGCTTTCACGCCAAAACTACTGAACCGATTGCAATGAAATTTTGTACACAGTTATTCTAGAGCCTGAGAAAGGACATAGGCTACTTTTTAACTGGAAAAGGGGGTTGTAAGGGGGTGAAAATGCGTAAATTTGGTCAAATTAAGTTAGTTCCAAAAACTCAAAATAGATGGCGCCAAGAGTCCCCTAGATCGCGCTATTGCTTGCTCATGCGTATTTCTATAAGAGGTGGTACCATGTTAATCTTGACATTTTAGATTCTTTCGATTGTTATATACGTTTTATGCTAATATTATAAATGCGAAAGTATATCTGTCTGTCTGTCTCGCTTTCACGCCAAAACTACTGAACCGATTGTAATGAAATTTTGTACACAGATAGTCTAAAGCCTGAGAAAGGACATAGGCTACTTCTTACTGGAAAAAGGGGTTGTAAGGGGGTGTTTATGCGTAAATTTGTTCAAATTAAGTTAGTTCCAAAAACTGGAACAGATGGCGCCAAGAGTCATATGTATTTTCATAAGAGGTGGTACCATGTTGAGTTAATATTAGGATTCTTTCGATTGTTATACATGTTATTAAATAACTCACGTACCAACATAGAAATCAGAAACAACAGTCTACCAATAATAAATACTAAATAGTTTATGGCCTATGGGTATTGGCTATTGGGCAAAGCTAAAGTTGTGTAATGCATTATGCAGCTAAGTTGTGTACCTACCGCTAAATAAGCTTTAAAAGGTAGAAAAAAGTTTAATTAAAAAAAAATCATATTATGTGCACACTACACGGCTGTTTTGGGTATTTTGATTTAAGGGGTACCAGGGTTTTAAAAAGCTTTTGACACCAATTTTATTGACACCGCGCGCTATAAACTGAAGTCCACGCGGACGAAGTCGCGGGCAACAGCTAGTAAATAAATAAATGTAAGCCGGAAAAATCAAACAACAAAAAAAATCGGTCAAGTGCGAGTCGGACAAACGAAACTAAGCAAAAATTGTGTTTTTTGTACGGAATTAAAAATTTAAAAATATTTATTTTATTTTACTTTTATTATAAATTATGAAAGTAAAATCATGATTAAAGATTTTGTGAATATTTCCAGTGCCTATCCCTTATTTTTTTTTTTATTAAATAAGGGGGCAAACGAGCAAACGGGTCACCTGATGGTAAGCAACTACCGTCGCCCATGGACACTCGCAACATCAGAAGAGCTGCAGGTGCGTTGCCGGCCTTTTAAGAGGGAATACGCTCTTTCCTTAAAGGTTTGCAGGTCGTAAAGGTCCGGAAATACTGCTGGTGACAGTTCGTTCCAGAGTTTTACAGTGCGCGGCAGAAAGTTACGCGAAAAACGCACTGTGGAAGACTGCCACTCATCAAGGTGATGAGGATGGTATGTTTTTCTTGTGGGACGATACCGAAAAGTTGCAGGTGGTATGATTCCGAACAATTCCTCAGAACACTCCCCGTGATACAACCGATAGAGGATGCAGAGTGAAGCTACATCTCGGCGTAATTCCAAGGGGTCCAAGCTGTTTGAAACACTATGGCAGTCAACAATTCGGCGGTCCTTCGTTGGATACGATCCAGAGGGAGCAGTTAGTATTTTGGCGCCCCTGCCCAGAGATGAGAACAATATTCCATATGAGGCCGAACCTGCGCCTTGTAAAGTTGTAGGCGTTGTTCCGGACTGAAGTACTTTCTCGCTCTGTTAAGAACACCAAGCTTCTTCGAGGCTAATTTGGCTTTACCCTCTAGATGATATCGGAACTGGACTTCGCTCGATATGTTGACGCCAAGAATCTCAATGCTAGGGGAGATGGTTAAAGATGTGCCCTCGAAACGAGGATATACGACCATTGGTGACTTTTTAGTGGTGAACGCGCAGACTTGTGTCTTGGCGGGGTCTCCAATGAATTCTCCACCTTAGACACAAGTTCATTTCGACTCTCAGTGACATTTTGCTGAGACATATTAGGGGAGCCGGTATATACAGCATCACCTGTACTATCATCTGCATAGCAATGAATGCCGTTGGTTTGTAACATGTCATTGATATGCAGTATGAATAGTCCATACAAAAGTAAAAAAAATACTCTATTTTTTTTTTTACTTTTGTATATTATACGTGAGAGAGCCATGCTTCGGCACGAATGGGCCGGCTCGACCGGATAAATACCACGTTCTCACAGAAAACCGGCGTGAAACAGCGCTTGCGCTGTGTTTCGCCGAGTGAGTGAGTTTACCGGAGGCCCAATCCCCTTACCCCTACCCTGTTCCCTTCCCTACCCTCAACTATTCCCTTCCCTTCCCTTCCCTACCCTCCCCTATTACCCTATTCCCTCTTAAAAGGCCGGCAACGCACTTGCAGCTCTTCTAATGCTGCGAGTGTCCATGGGCGACGGAAGTTGCTTTCCATCAGATGACCCGTTTGCTCGTTTGCCCCCTTATTTCATTTAAAAAAAAAATCTAAAAGTAAATTCTAAAAGTGATAACTTTGTTAACCTATTTAGAAATAAATACTTTGATTTTGATTTTCTATACTACTATTCGATACTAATAAACACAACCTAAAGTATTATCACTTAGTTTTGTGACACCCTGTATAATGTAAGTGTGAGTAAAGGTTCACCCTCAGTTCACCTAATAGAATACCTATCTTTATATTGTGTTACTGACTGCCGTGATATTAAAGGCGCTGTGGTTGTTGCAACTACGTAAAATGGGTTTTTTAAAACACGTTTTTAGTAAAGAAAATGTCATTATTTAAGTATAAAATAAGTACCGTTTTAAAATTGAGAAAATTTCCTATACACAAAGGTATATCAGTACACAATTTGAAAAATTCTGCTCGATAGAAAAAAATCTCAAAGATGACTGTTATAACGCTGTTTTTCATAATTAAATCATTTTATGGCTAAATTACACACTTTCTAGAAAAAACAAAAATGTAGTATATGTGTTGTAACCTAACGTAAACGATTTGATATAATATTTGATTTGTGTAATACTAAAAACAAAAGGTTTTTACTCCTATTTTCTATTATCAAGGCAACAGCCACTGTACAAGGCGCGCTGATATTCAGAATGTTATTTTAATGTCCTTAACGTCGATATTCGTACTGACAGACATCGACCTGCTTATTTTAGGGACTACTGGGCCTAAAGGTCTATGTTTTTGGTCGTCAGTGGCCTCAGTACTAAAATAGAGCTGATGTTAAACGCGGCTATTTTCAGTACAATATGCAAATTGATTGCCATGCGTCGAGCTGAAATTGAGTCAGGGCGTGATACTGCCTCCATTATAGATGTAAATCCGTGATACGTGACGTTCAACTCCGTACTAATTGACGTCGATTGTTTGCCTTTACTTTATACACTATTTTGCATGTGCAAAGGTCATGAGGCTTTATAAAATATAGCTGGGGAAGCTTAATATTAAGTAAAAAAACAGTTGAGACGAAATAATTAAATTTTATTTCGCGTTGTCTCTCCGCCATGATTAATAGACTGACCGTTTAGTCAGACTTATGGTAACATCACACATATCAATTATTCGAAAACTAATCTCTATTTGTCGTCGATCAAGCATCAACTCAGCTCCGCATCACAGTAATTTTTAAGGTGGCTTTCTGATCTTTTCCACAAGCGACCGACAAAAATTAAATATAATGCTACTTTGTATTATTCTAGGTTTTCTAGGTTTAGGTCCTAGGCAATAGATAGGTTCCATTTTGATCTACGCCATTACAAACCAGCGGGGGCTTGAATCGCTAGACATATGTCACAGTAGACAATTACACCTATATCCTAGGTCGTAAAATGGTCTGCGGTCGTGTATCACGCGTTTCCCGTAGTCCAACCTTCAGAAGCAGGAACACCGTTTGGGTTTTGGTGCGTAGTCCCGGGTGCGTCTTCCGTCCGCCCCGGGGAGTGCCACATCCCGGTGGTCCTCCCCAGGCCCCGGGGATACATAAACGCATTCCCCCAACACAAAAAAAGGTCATAAAATGTCTTTTTGTTTGAATTTTTGTCGGCGCGATCACTTGCGGCAAAGGTCGGAAAGCCACACTGTTTTATACTCACTCGATATTGGACTATTTCAAAGTTATTTCCTTTATTGTTTTTCTCAGTTCTCTCTCTGTTCACTGTGATAACGTTTCCAAACGGCGGCTGCGCGGGCGCATCGGGAGACAACGGCACTTGTATGACTGCGCGAGAGTGTTCCGCTAGAGGTGGCGCGGCCAACGGATACTGCGCCAACGGATTCGGTATCTGCTGCATTTGTAAGTATAATGATGCACACAGCAGTTATATAACGTTATAAAACATTGTGTAACACGATAACATTTTATAATAGCATGTAACATGTACGCTACAACATGTCAAGAAATAAACGTGTCTTTTTCTTAGAGATGTGCCGACTAGTCGCTAAAGCCGACTATCCGGCCACTTTTGTAGTCGGCGACTAGTCGGCGAATAGTCAGCAAAAAGCGCCGACTAATCGGCTTCTTACATTTTTGATATTACTGAAATTATATTAAAGAAAAATCTTGATTATTATTTAAGTATAATGTGTTCAGATCACACTCAAACAATGTTACACATTTTAAAATTAAATGAAGTGTTTCTGAAATTACTTGCTAGTATCTAAAGAAATTATTTTTATGAATATAATTTTAACAACAAATTGAGTATGTATTATTAAATCGAAATTTCATGTACATGAAATATTTAATGAGAACCATCAATTGTAGGTAAACAAAATAAAGTAACGTACGCGAAGTAAACATACTTATCACGATTCGACACGTTTGCAGGCGGAGTGTGCGACGCGAAACAGCAGTAAAAAAGCGTTACGGAAACTTCCGTAACCATGATCGGCTTGTCGACTAGTCTGTCGATTAGTCGGCTTCTTTGCAGCCGACTAATCGGCTAGTCGTCTAGTCGGCCAAAGTCATGATCGGCACATCTCTAGTTATAAGTTATAACTTATAACTTGTAACACTTGACGGACTGGCGAGAGCGGACAGCCACCGGCTAAATGATATTTACTTATAATTATTTCCTTTGAACAAGGTGCAAAATGCAAGTGCATTATTTTGGGCTCTTACGTTTCGTGTGTTTTCGTGATTACGACCATTAGCGAAGATTTCCATGCGCATTATTAGTTTGGGAGTACCTATGCTGTAGGTCCGTCAACTGCCTATGAATCAATTTCTTATTTTTATGTATCCCCGGGGCCTGGGGAGGACCACCGGGATGTGGCACTCCCCGGGGCGGACGGAAGACGCACCCGGGACTACGCACCAAAACCCAAACGGTGTTCCTGCTTCTGAAGGTTGGACTACGGGAAACGCGTGATACACGACCGCAGACCATTTTACGACCTAGGATATAGGTGTAATTGTCTACTGTGACATATGTCTAGCGATTCAAGCCCCCGCTGGTTTGTAATGGCGTAGATCAAAATGGAACCTATCTATTGCCTAGGACCTAAACCTAGAAAACCTAGAATAATACAAAGTAGCATTATATTTAATTTTTGTCGGTCGCTTGTGGAAAAGATCAGAAAGCCACCTTAAAAATTACTGTGATGCGGAGCTGAGTTGATGCTTGATCGACGACAAATAGAGATTAGTTTTCGAATGTCTAAACGGTTGCTTCTGGAAACATGAAAAAATTCACGGGAGTATAAAATATGCTGAATTTAAAAGGAAAACTATCACGGCTAAAAAGTCTTCATAAGTTATTGAGTAATAGTCGGTCAACTAAAAAAATGTTTCAGCGAAGTATGATGGAACATTTCGTTCAAATTCTTTGAAAGTCTGAGATGATGTTATTAGTAGTGTAAAACACGTTATAAATGTACATTCATTGACCATACAAAAATTAAAAAAAACTAGCGATACCTACTACGAAACGCTATATTGCGCGTGGCCTGACACGCACTTGGACGGGTTTTTTTTTTTAATTAACCAGAAAATATAACACTAAAAATACTAAATATTACAACAGTAGGTATCACCAAGCCCACCCTTATCATCAGATCGCATGGCTGAGTACACCGAACAGGTTTAAAAACTGTAAAAAAAAAACTAAATTAATTAACAAAACAAAAAATTTAACAAACCATTTAGACAGAACTACAATAAAAAAATAAAACATTTCGTACAGTTCATACTACTTCATACACATTTGAAGTAAACTGCAGCACTTCAAAAATATTCTATCTCTTTCTGCTGCACACTGAATTCTTACAGAATATATTTTTCGTCTATGGATCATAGATCTACATGTAGCGTTCTTCCATCGAGTTTCAATTTATGATGATACTATAAAGTTTACTCTTCAACAAATGAATTTTATAATAAAAAGTGGCGGATCATGTAGAAATACGATGGTACTTTAATGTAAAACATATAACGTCCTTTTCTACATGTCCTATTTATTGCTTATAACATGCAATAATTGTATAGCTCAGCCACATAATAAGTAAAATTTGGCTATTGTCAGATAGCTAAATTTATCTTTTTTCACAGCTATGTGTGATAATAGGTCAATTATATTCGCGTGTATATGTATGAAAGAGACAAGTAAATATAGGTCAATAACAATTTTGACATGTTCGGCGACCAGGCTTTGGCCATAGTTCATTATGACGTAATCTACGGAGAACTTATTATAAACCCTAACGGTAACTGTAAGCGTGTTCCCAGATGCATTTAAGTTTAAAATAACTATAATGTTTACAGCTTAAGCCCTTGCAGACTAACAGCTACTTCAAGCTAATACGCTTGTGTATAAGCCTGTGAATTAACCACGGGCGTTTACATAATATTATGTGTATAAAGTTGTGTAAGGGCCTGTTCGTATAGATACGGGATGCGACGCAGTGTGAATAAAATAATAAAAACTGTTTCACAAAATATATTTTTAATAAGAGTTTTAATTTTAGTTACATTTGATTTAATTTAAATGTTTTTTTTTTAATGAATCTTTATGTATTTAAACAGTGCATTATAAATGTAGTAGACACAGTTAAATTTAAGAGGTTGCTAAACTGATGTTGATGAAGAGCATGCAGAGTTGACTAACTACGAGCACCAGCGTTTGTACTTTGTCCTCTCGACATACGCTAGAGACAGACAGACAGACGGATATCGAAGTCTCAGTAATGGGTTTCCGTTTTTACCCTTTGGGAACAGAACCCTAATAATTAACGACAAATTCGCACGAGTGCAGGTTTGAACGGCTTACTGCGTTTAAAACTCCCGCGTCGCCTCGAAACCTTTATATCAGAGCAACAGAATTCCAAAAGCCAAAATGAAGCCCCTAAGCGATATAACTGTTACTTGTTACGTATAGCACTTTATATAAATAAGGCTTTATTTCCGTAATTGAAGACATGAGTGGATGAAACGGGTAAAATGTAACAATTTGAAATTGCTTTTTTTTGCATAAACGGAGGCTTTTGGACCGGGAAAATAATTTGAAATAAAAAAAATTGGTTTCTGTGCATATTAGACGAGCTTTTGCCCGCGGCTTCGCTCGCGTTAAGAAGTATTATTATATACAAACTTTCATCCCTTATTTGAACCCCTTGGGGTTGGAATTTATCAAAATCCTTTCTTAGCTGATGCCTACGTCATAACATCTACCTGCATGCCAAATTTCAGCCCGATCCGTCCAGTGGTTTGGGCTGTGCGTTGATAGATCACTATGTCAATCAGTCAGTCACCTTTGAGTTTTATATATATAAATATTAGCCAGATGAGGAAGTACAAGTTACAAGGTTTGTTCAAATAAAAAGGGGAAATATGTAGTATGTTCGCTATAATTTCTCCTAAATAACATTTTTAGGTAATCGACTTTATGATCAATATCTCTTAATTGGCTTTACAAGAATACGTGATCTTTAAATCGTAATTCAAAAAGTAACATAATGTATTTTTGTAATGATTTCATTAGATATTATAATTACGATTAAGATTTACTATAGAGAATAGGTACTCCCCCTTAAACTTATATTCCTATAATTAAAGGAAAATTATGTGAATAAAGCCTAAAAAATCATTTCTTCTTTCTCCTGTAAAATAAGTACAATACAGTCAGGAGTTATTGGTACTTTAACGCCGTTATAATATTATAATACCAAGTATAGTACAAGCGCTATATACACATACAGATACTAGGAGATCTGGGTAACCGGGTTACAAGTGCACGACGTAAATCCCTTAAGTACAATAAATCGACTATTACTAGAGTAACTACCGCGTTTATACCCTTGGCATTTTAATGGCACGTTCTTGGGTCCAAGTGATTAAGTTGTGATTGTATCTAATTCTCTTGAGCTAATATAAAAAGTACACGGTAATAATATTGTATTCTTTATACGTGGGAAAGCCATGCTTCGGCACGAATGGGAAGGCTCGGCGTGAAACAGCGCTTGCGCTGTGTTTCGCCGAGTGAGTGAGTTTACCGGAGGCCCAATCCCCCTATTCCCTTCCCTACCCTCCCCTATTACCCTATTCCCTCTTAAAAAGCCGGCAACGCACTTGCAGCTCTTCTGATGATGCGAGTGTCCATGGGCGACGGAAGTTGCTTTCCATCAGGTGACCCGTTTGCTCGTTTGCCCCCTTATGTCATAAAAAAATCTGTTTAACTATAAGATTTTTAAGCTATTGCATAGCTAACCTAACCTCTTTGCCGGTCGGTGCGGCGCTGCCAGACTTCGGCACGGTGTTTGTGTGCGTGCAACTAGACGTATGTGAATTGTAATTGCATAGGTTGGTAAAAAATGCTATGCAATAGCTTTACCCCGGCAGGCCCCGAGTGCCACACGTATTTTTTTAAATATAATATTATTAATATTAATATGTCCCAAAGATGGTCCTCTGGGCCAAAGGTACCCACAACATTCAGTGTTTTAATTTTTTCCTACCCTTCAGATTTGCTTCCACGCCCTATAGATAGAGCGTGGAAGCAAATCTGAAATTATTTCTAAATAATTATATTTTGCAGTTATGACGTCATGCGGCAGCACTACGTCTGAGAACGGAACCTACTTCGTGAATGCCGGCTACCCCTCCGCCTATGATGGGTCCGGCTCATGCGATCTCACCGTTATTAAGGCTCATTCGGACGTGTGCCAAATAAGGTACAATATTCTTTTAAATCTGTCCCCTTTTTGATATAGGTATTTTCTGATCTGTGAGGTACCCTCTCCACGTTTGCTATTAATGGTAAAGAAATAATTGCCACCATGATTAAACAACTTTCTATGGAACAACATCGACAACGACTACGATGGACGACCGACGTTGATAAAAGGCTATATATATTGCAATCTCGGAATCAGCTCCAACGATTTTCATGAAATTTAGTATATAGGGGTTTAGGGGGCGATAAATCGATCCAGCTAGGATTTATTTTTAGATTTTCTATTCGTGTTTTATCGATAATCGATAAACTAAAAAATATGACTCTTCCTGACATGTATTGGCGAATAAAAATACTATTTTGTGAGTGAGAGAGATTGCTTTAACGACACAACAACAGCTAAAGTTAATCCAGCAGATGGCGTTGTTAAGTAACACGAAGTCAATGAGTGTTTGCTATACCGAGCAAAGCTCGGTCATCCAGGTACTAAAGTGGTTATATGAGGAAATACATAGCATTCATTAAAATAAAAATTCTTGATGTAAGCACAAAATTACGCAATAAGTACTTCATTAAAATAATGAAGGTTTGTTTTAAATATCAGATTACCAATTTATTGCGCACGTTTAAACTCTAACTTTTATAAAACTATCCTACGTAAATTCATTATAAATGTAGGGTGGGAAATCTAGCTTAGTGACGTAGTTGAGTAACTTACGTAAGCACGACCTACATAATATCTACACGTTGTACAAAACTAAGTTTCACAGCGAACTCGATATAGGGAACCCATACACGCCCTAAAGTATTATCACTTAGTTTTTTACACCTTGTATAAAACTTTACGAGCTGTAGCACTTGGATGACATTTTGGGATGTAAAAGAACCATTATAATTACACCAGCAATAAAATCCTAATTTGGCTACATGTAGAATACTAGGATCAGTTCTTTTACTCTGTTAGGATGACTTTGGCAGGAACGTTACTGTATCTTAAATTACACTTTACAAAATGTCTGTAACGGATTTGTACCATAATATAATATAGTTGGTCAAACATGGTGGCATTCATTTGTTAACCATTAGTAGCAAACCTGTAGCTCTAGCACGGCCGCCAGTAGAAATTCGAAAGTATAGACAAACTGTGGACATAAACTAAAGGTGCCGTTCCGATCGTTTGTCCATACATTCGTATTTCTACTGGTGGCCGTGCTAGGGCTACTGGAAAGGGTACCTCACAGATCAGAAACTAAATTGTTTAGCCACAATGTTTCACAATGTGGATAAATACGCTTAAAATATGCTGTCCGTTCTTTCCGCTTTCAAAATACTTAAAAAGTTTTACATTATTGTTTGCACGTACAAATACTTACTTACTTACTACAATGGCTCAGCGACCCAAAGTGGATCTTGCCCTGCGACACGAGTTTGCGCCACTTGTCGCGGTCTTGCGCAGTTTCTTGCCACTCTGTGACTTGAAGATCGCGCAGGTCCGACTCCACGACATCTAGCCACCGGTACCGTGGACGGCCGACAGGTCGTCGCCCAATCGGACGTCCAAGAAATGCCATTTTAGCGGCGCGATCCTCCCCCATTCTTGCAACGTGACCGAGCCATCGAAGTCGCTGGGCTTTTGTTACGCCAATAATATTGGGCTCGGCCATGAGGTCTTCAACTTCGGCGTTGGTTCGGATTCTAGTTCCTCCATCTTCTGTCTTCACCGGGCCCAAGATCTTGCGGAGGATTTTTCTTTCAGCTACCAGTAATTTATTCTCTTCATCGAGTGTAAGCGTCCAGGTCTCGCATCCGTACATAAGTATTGGCCTTATTACAGACTTGTAAATGGCGATCTTACTTTTTCTACTTAGGAGATTGGACACTAACACTCCATGAAGTGCCGCGCTGCATCGTAAGGTGTTTTGGATGCGGGTGTTTATTTCCTCCTGCCTCGTGTTGGTGTCGGTAATGGTGCAGCCTAAGTATTTAAATTTGTCCGTCCCTTTATAAGAAATCCCTCTCACATTCAGGTCTTTTCGTTTTGTGCGCGTGTTTTTATAGGGTTTAATGTGGAGGTATTCTGTTTTCTTGCGGTTTATACTTAGGCCTACCTTAAGGGCTTCGTTTTCTAAGACTTCGATCGCGCTAGCCACTTCCTCTGGAGTTTCACCCAGTAATGCCAGGTCGTCGGCATACCCTATCAACCTATGTTTCCCATTCAGTTGTAGCCCTACATCTAGTGCAATCATTTCTTTGAGGACATATTCCAGAACTAAATTGAAAAGCACAGGTGACAGCGCATCTCACACATGGCCCCACAAGAAATAGTCCAAAGGCGTTAAATCACACGATCTTGGCGGCCAATTAACGACCTCAAAACGTGAGATAAACTGTTCACCGAAGACGGCTCTCAATTGGGCTCTCAATTGTTAAGGCTCATGTCTACAGGGATAAACCAGCAACGATTGACGCACTGGCAGCCAATATTGAAGCATTTGTTCGTGAAATACGGGTCGATATGTTGGAGAGAGAGTGCCAAAATTGGACCTTGCGCATGGACCATCTAAAGCCGGCTCCGCTTTTGCGTGAAATAATCTTTAAACGTTAAATTATATTGATCGTACTATCTATTCCAATTTCCAATAAAGATTTCATATTTTTTTTTTATTTTTTTGTTTTTTTTTTTTGGAAATCCTATACTTACCTCTTAAAAGTCACCCCTTATAATATTTTTAAACACACATATTTTAAGATTTTTATTATATCGTACACGTCATATTTAATACACATCCATTATTATTATTAATTGATGAATTATTATTAAAATATTTATTTTAGGTTCGCTGTTATCAAAGAAATAGTCATCACGTCTTTTCAGATTAGACTTCGACCGGTTCAGCATCGCTGGTCCCGAGAGGATCAACAACGTGTGCAGCCGGGACCAGTTCATCGTGTCCGGTGGTAACCCGGTACCAGCGATATGTGGTACCAACCAGGGCAGTCATAGTTGAGTAACTTGTTTATAGCATCATACTACGCATCCCTTTGCAGTGACCGTTTGGGGAACAACGGTCACTGCAAAGGGACGCGTACGCGTATTATAATGCTCTACGCTCATATTGAACTTCTTAACCGGCCCCTAGACGATCAATTGTAGTGTGCAATATCACGTTTTAATCACAATAGACATAACTACCAGTAGTTCGACTGCAAAGAAACGGACAGGTTTCAATATCTGTCAAATTCGTCGGGTTTCACTAGGATTATGAACGGAATGTGCCTCGCGCTGGCTGATATAATTTATTTCTAAATATTTAAAATAAAGATTTCAAAATTAAATTCTGACAATTTTAATCGCATGTGCCAAAACACAAACAACAATACGACCAAAGAGGAACACGTCCAGCGAATATGTCTTAGTTTTAAATTCGTAGTGACAAGTTAACAACCCTAGCGACGATTTTCGTCATAATACGTCAAATTTAAAAATTTCAACATCAGTTCTAAGTCTACTCTGCTTTAATTTTATTGAACAGTTTATTTGATAATTAGATTTAAGGCACGCGATGTCCAGCATCAACCCTAGACGGTCAATATATTATTGACCGTCTAGGTCTAACGCAATACGCAATACGGTCTAACGAAACACGTGACATTGCGCAAAAAAATTGCAAGTGAGCCCGCTCAGTAAAGAAATGAAACGAATATAATTCTCTTCTACACGTTTGCATCGCTTGTCCATCATTGGCCAACGTGAAGAGGCCGTATACCCAAACCTATCGCAAAACTCGATTAAATTAGAGTTGTCATTGTCAACTGTCCATCGATTCATTCGTTCCAATCATATATCTCTCGATGAAATGACAAGAATTGACGCTGTACTGTTACGTCCATAGTGTAACACTTTTCAATCTACACTAGATCTAAATTGGAAACTGTATTTTACAGAACTCCAGAACATTTTCAATTAACAAACGTTCTCGTCGGAGAAAATTAAAACGTCAAAAACGCGGTTTTTAAATTTTCGCATCCTGATTTTTAATTTCAAAGACTTATCGGTGTTTTTTAATTTTGTAACATCGAAACAATGACGTTTTATAAAGGGCTTTGTTCTAGTTTAATATTAGAAATGTTATGAACGGTGGCAAATAATTGTTGTAGGCAAGATTAATAGATATTGCTGCAACAAAGTCATGTAACATTAGCAGCTTTGAAGTGATGTTTGTTTTGATTATTTAAAAAAATATAAAAACATTATTTAAGTATATATATTATCTATATATTAATACGCGAGAGAAAAACTTTGTATCCCTTTTGACGAAAAATGGGGAAACGTAGGTGAATGAAATTTTGCATGTTTATAATTGTTTGCAAGCTAATATTATTTTGAAATTATGATTATATCATACATTATTTTAACAAATAAAACATTACACACACTGCAATACACACACTAGGAAAGATGACAGATTTTTGAGTGACAAGCCTATACATACACATTATAATTACTCTTTTATTTATGGTTGAAGTCTGTTGACAAATAGTTGACAACAAGTTGAGAAATTGAACATGGATTATAGTTTTTTTATTGAATCTGAGATACTGTTAGACAAGGCTTGTACACACGACCATCAGATCAGCTGAGCCCCAGAGACAAGAGTTGAAAAAAAATATGATAGTCAATATTTTTTTTGCAAAATATAGGTAGTATAGTAGTAGTCCTAATGTCGTTGAAACTAAGGTCAAATTTCGACCATTGGGCGATCTCTAGTAATGATAAAATTATTAACTGTGATAGTTATGTTAAACTTTATGTCTCTCTATAACATTTGTGCAAATATGATTTAAGTCCATAGTTAAAGTTGTTAAAGGTTCATTTGCAGACTCTTCGTGAAATGCCTGACTTATTCTAGTTACGAAAAAAACTTAAGCCCAAATCCTGAAATAAATTTTAACTTGAGGATTCATACTTTACACTTGCTACAGCCTTTATTATCTATATAAGTAAAAATATATTTATATAGGACTTATAGTAATTAGCAGATTTGGCTAATTTGTATAAGTCCAGGCAAGGTTCGTAAGATGGGAAAATATGGAAAATCTGCGGATAAAATTCTAAATACGAATTCTTTACGGAAGTTTACCGGGTAATCTAACTGTACAGACAATTTACCCCTGAATATAATACTCCCACACCGGTTTCGGTGACGGTGGCCAGTTTCATTGAAACCAGACCAGTTACGCAGGAGTAATTTTATAGTGCCCAAGTGTGTGCGCAGTACACAAGAGCACTCTCTATTCCTTTACTCTCATAACCCAGGGGGACGGACGACCGACACGACTGGCAAGAAATCAGGCGCAGGACCGACTTTTTACACGCCCATCCGATACATGGATCATCTTACTTGTCAGACAATCAGGTGATCAGCCTGCATTGTCCTAACCAAACTTGGAACTAACATGTTTCCAACCTCCGAGTCAAGAGCCACGTTCTTTAGCACTGGACCACGGAAGCGTCACCCCTGAATATACTCCTTATGTGAATTCTAAGAAATCGTACATTTTAGATAAAAAGAGAGTTTCTTGTCCGCTCCGAATATTAGTAATTATATTTTTGACAAAATATCAGTAGGTATCTATATATTAATACGCAAGCGAAAAATTTTGTAACCCTTTTTACGAAAAATGGGGAAACGTACGTGCATGTGCACAGTTAGAGTTAAATGGTGAAGGAGTGCATCGAACTAATATTATTTTGAAATTATGCTTTTATCATATATTTTTTTAACAAATAAAACATTACACAAACTACAACACATACACATGAGAAGTGACAGATTTTTGAGTGACAAGCCTATACATACGAATTATACTCTTTTATTTATGGTTGAAGTCTGTTGACAACAAGTTGACAAATTGAAAATGGATTATAGTTTATTTTTATTGAATCTGAGATACTATAAGACAATGCTTACACGGCCAGTCTGAGATCAGCTAAGTCCCAGAGACAAGTTGAAAAAAAAAATGATAAAGTCAATATTTTTTACAAAATTTAGGTAGTAGTCTGTTGTTGAAACCAAGGTCGAATTTCGACCATTGGGCGATCTCTAGTAAGATTTATTTTGCAGTGTACATCGACGCGGGCATAGGAACCACGAATCCAGTAAAACTGACCTTCGTGACCAGTGGAACTTCTTACGAGAGGATTTGGAAGGTGAAGGTAACCCAAATACCATGCAGCACTATCTACAAAGGTAAGACTACTTAACACCTTGAAAGACGTATTTTAACGACTACTTAACTTTAATTAAAAGACAGACACAAAATGTCAAAATATTCATTAAAGTGAATTAATATCTCCGGGTGAGGCCGAAAGACCAATATACGGGTAAATATTTTTTTAATATATTTCATACAAATCGGCTCAAAGTACGATTTTAATAAAAAATTGTATGTACCATCGAGGATTTTGATTCCTATGCAATTGACAGACCAACGTTATTTGGTCGAATATTATGTCAATTCAATGTTAATTGTGATCTGTCAGCTGGGTTTGACGTAACGCAACCAAACTACTTAGGTCCCCGATTGCATAGGAATCAACTTCTCTGATAGTACATTATTATTATTAAACGACAAATGGGAAAACCACTTTCTCACCTCCGGACGGAAAACGTCAACTTTCTTCCCGCTGCGCTTACCGATGTTGCCGTTTTCCCCCTTCGTCGATGAGAGAAATAGTATACGCACCATAGGCAGTAAATAAGAAAACCTCATGTGATCTGAGACATTTCTTATTTTCTTGCCCTAGGTGCCCAGTACGGCTAGCACGAACAATTGTAAGTTTCGTATCGCAAGCGTATCGAGTTGTCGATACGAAAACGTTAGACAACTTAAGTTGGAAGCACGAAGCACTTTCGAAATAGTATCGAGACCTCGACACGATAACGTTAGTGACGTCACACCAACGTAAATATGAGTGAGCGAAATAGAACGAATGGTCGTAAAATTGAATAAACATTTCATTCATAAAACTAGATACGTATTTAATCAATTAAAAACTTTGTGATTTTAGGGCACTTAAAACATAAACGCTGTTCAAATTATGACGCAATATGACGAAACTGCAGTACAAGTTAATATTATATTCATAAAGATAAATGGTATTTATAAATACAATTTTTCTTTTAATGAAATAAGGGATCAAACGAGCAAACGGGTGACATGATGGAAAGCAACTACCGTCGCCGATGGACACTCGCAGCATCAGAAGAGCTGCAGGTGCGTTGCCGACCTTTTAAGAGGGAATAGGGTAATAGGGGAGAGTAGGGAAGGGAAGGGATGGAAATAGGGGAGGGTAGGGAAGGGAATTGGGCCTCCGGTAATCTCACTCACTCGGCGAAACACAGCGCAAGCGCTGTTTCATGCCGCTTTTCTGTGAGAACGTGGTATTTCTCCGGTCGAGCCAGCCCATTCGTGCCGAAGCATGGTTCTCCCACGTCACAAATTAATTACTAAAACGGTGTTTGGTGAGACTGTATTCCTAAACGAAAGACGCGAAGCATCAAGTGCTTCGCGTCTTTCATTTTTGGTAACTCGAAGCTCATTCAAGGTTAACTTTGTTTTGAAGTGAACTTGTGTTGTGAATGTTGTGTGAAAGTTTTGGAATTATATAATTAACTTCTAAAACATTCTGCTGAAATGAGAACCAGCCACCCGCAATACACCATTATGGTAGAATTTATGGAAAATGATTTACATTTAATTTCATATTTTATTGTTTTAAGAATATTATATTAATTTTAATAATCTTTCAATAGGATATTTCGAACATATTTCTGTAAAGTTTTAAATTTTGGAAAGATAGTGTACCAAAATGCATCACTCACCTTGTTTCTCTTTGTACATTTCCACTTTCAACAATCAATCGCGCCGCAAGATAATAGTACAATGTACTACGTCGTGGGGTGCTCCGTCTTAATCTAAGCATTTTCTCACCAAATAAATCAACACAATCACTTAAATTACTATTTTATTCTCTAAATTTACTCTGACGAAAGTTTTCTCACTGAAATTTTTAAAGTGAATAAACATTCGTGAAACTCGCAAGCCAGCCTTCGACAATTACGATACTATACGTCATTTTATGCCTTCGTGCTAGCTATCTTCATACAAACGGCTCAAGTTACGTTGCGTATTCGATACGAAGACGATACGAAACTTACGTCTAAGTGTTCGTGCTTTGGAAATTAGTTTCATTTACGCACACCAGAGGCGCTGTTCAAGTTTTCATACAAAATGCTTACGTTAACGATACGAATGTTTTTTCGATAGTAGTTCGTGCTTACCCTACTGTACTATTACATCCAACTGTGTCTCAACTCTCCACAACGAATATTATAACTTCAGACACAAAGCCTCGAAACACAAAAACATTGTGGCCTGCAATATTAAAATTATTGATCCCCGATATTATAATAATATTAAATTCCGAATTTTGTCAACAATCATTTTCCCCATCCTACTATCCTACTATCCTACTAATATTATAAAGGCGAAAGTTTGTTTGGATGTATGGATGTGTGGATGTATGGATGTTTGTTACTCTTTCACGCAAAAACTACTGAACGGATTTTAATGAAACTTTACAATAATATAGCTTATACATCAGAATAACACATAGGCTACAATTTTTACCGACTTTCAAAATGGGGGAGGTGTTATGTTCGTTTTCTTATATTCAACGATTACTTCGCCGTTTGTTAACCGATTTTCAAAATTTTTCTTTTGGTATATAGGGTATCATCCCAATTTGGTACTATATTCACAAAAGTGGTGATCTGATGAAGGATCCATAAGTAATCGAGGGAACTCCTCAAAACTTATAGGGAAACATGTGGTGACTTCGGTCTCGTGAGAAGTATTCTAAGCATATGCTACCAACAAGTAAGATTTTGCACCGAGATATACCTGGTATACCGTGGTTCGGAAGGTGCTGAGGGGACTCCTGATTCTTTATAGATACAAGTTTGGGAGTTTCAGCGTTGTTTTAAGAACAGAAAGAATATGCTACTATGCAAATTACATTCATCGTCATCATCATCATCATCATCACTACCATATTATACCATTTCATAGTCTTTTAGATCGAGACTCGAGTTTGTCAAGCGATTATAAAAAAAAATCTATACTCTAATTAATATTATAAACTTGAAGAGTATGTTTGCTTGAACGCGTCAATCTCAGGAACTACAGGTCCGATTTAAAAACTTATCTCAGTGTTAGATAGATCATTTATCGAGTAAGACTATAGGCTATTATTATATTATCAGGCTAAGACTAATGCGACCGAAGAAACTCAGGAAAATGTGGGAAAAACGGGGGAAATATTTTTTATGGGAAAATGTACGGTTTCTGTAAAATTCCTAATTTACGCGGGCGAAGCCGGCGGGACATCTAGTAGTTAATATAAGTTAAGTTAGTTTGTATAAAATGTATTTAAAAAATCCAAAGGCGTGATGGACTTGAGAAATAAATGTAAACTTGGAACGTTAACAAATTATATGAAAAGTGGCAAACAAAGGATATGGGCGAAAAGCCCATAGACGACCCTAATTATTTTAATAAAAAAAAATCATTTTCCAGCCGACGAGGGCTGTCTTCAGTACTACACTGGTGTATCGGGCCAGCTGAAGTCTTTCAACTACGATCCAGCTTCGGGCCTGCAGCTCAGCAACCAGGACTACGGCATCTGCGTGAGGATGGAGAGGAACTTCTGCGGGATACAGTACTCCGCTTGTCCTGATCCAGGTTTAGTGATAAAAAGATTTACACTTTCTATACGATAAAGTTATTAGTTGTTATCAGAAATCCCACTCAAACAATATAATATATTTCCACGATAAAAAATAGCTTGCCATGATCCGTATATTTTTGTACAAACATCAACCCTGAACCGTAGTTTTGGCCAACTACACTAACGGCCGTTCCCAATATTTGATCTATCTCTGGTTTTGCCCTACTAGAGATAGGAATAGCTCTCATTAAACATTAGAGAGTAGAGACATAATATATTTCAAACCATATGTCAAACCAGAGATAGATTGAATATTGGGAACGGCCGTAAATTATATAATCAATCTTTTACCTAGTTAAATCTATTCAAATTGGCTGCAAGCACTGCAAGTCCAAGACAAAAAAGGGCGGCAACGCACCTGCAGCTCTTCTGATGTTGCGAGTGTCCATGGGCGACGGTAGTTGCTTATCATCAGGTGACCCGTTTGCTCGTTTGCCCCCTTATTTAATAAAAAAAAAACTTGTACATTTCCAGTAAACAACCGATCCAGAGCATTCACAATAAGCGGAAACAGCAACACTCCCGTAAATTCCATGATCGGGTCTGGCGCTGGGCCCACTAACTGTGCCAACGACTGGCTCCTCGTGCCGTGTGCCAGTAACGTCGGCAGAATACAGCCTGCGCAGGCCCTATGTACGGACAGAATATGCGGGGGCACCTTCTCAGCAGATTTGTCGATGCAGGCGTCGACGGTCATGAGTAAGTATATTTAGACAGAAATGAGTAAGGTTATGTCAGGTTCTACCATAAAGTTAATATACCTAGCGGAATAGAGAAACAAAGGCCTGAGTAAGCGAGATGTCACTATTAGTAACACTGCGTGGTAAATAGAGACGTGTGATACATGACAGCAGAACCACTTTTTTTTTTCATTTTTGGCACGTTGACAATTTCGTCTCTTAGAAAGATGCTTGTGTAAACAAATTTTTACACACAGACGTAAATCAATTTCGGTATGTAAACAAATTTTTACACATAGACGTAAATCAATTTCGGTATCGTATGACAGCTCGAGATTGTTGCTCTATTCTGCTAGGTATATTAACTTTATGGGTTCTACTCGCCGCTTGCCACAAAGTAGGCAGATATAGCCTACTTCTCGAGTGTCCTACAGTAAAGCCAGCAGAACCCTACCCAAATGACAGATAAAAGATCATGTATTAACATCAAAAAGATAATTGTAATAACAATGGGCATTGTCCAAAAAAATCACATGTACTTTTTATATATTTTTTTGTTAAACGCCACCTGATGGAAAGCAACTTCCGTCGCCCATGGACACTCGCAGCATCAGAAGAGCTGCAGGTGCGTTGCCGGCCTTTTAAGAGGGAATAGGGTAATAGGGGAGGGTAGGGATGGGAAGAGAAGGGAATAGGGGAGAGTAGGGAAGGGAATAGGGTAGGGGATTGGGCCTCCGGTAAACTCACTCACTCGGCGAAACACAGCGCAAGCGCTGTTTCAAATTTTTAAAGTTTCGCTCTGACGTCATCACCAGCAGCCAATTGACCTCTGCAGTATGTTTTAAATTTCCTTTCAATCTTATTTATAATGGCTGGTTTGTCAAATGCAAGTTCTCATTAAGTATGTGAAAGCTGATACGAGAAGCTTACCAAAAGTTCGAAACGAAATGTTGGTCGATATTATTGCTAATTTAACGCCATTGAAGGTCAAACAAAGGTTAAACATATTTGTTCAAAAATATAAGTAACTAATGGATATTTTTTTCGTTTATATAAGTACAGAAAAACGATCACTGACCTTATTCCTCGAAATGTTATTGTAATGAGCAAAATTAAAAAAAAATGGACAATCCCCATTCACGGCAAATTATTATGTAACAGTTTAATTTTATTTTAATATTTACTATTACCAGTTCGCGTGTGTAAGACTTAAGCGAGCCGTCTGGTCCCACGAGAAATATGTTAGTGCGTCTGTGCCATTTATATAATTAGGTTACGTTAATTGAAGCCTAGCCCTACAATGCCAATTAACAATAACTATATGATTATAATACCTATATTATTAATTAAACACACCGAAAACTGGATTAGGTAACATTTAGAAAATATAGCCTCAGTAATGTTATGACAAATCTTGTTTTAATACAGCCTTTCCCAAAGCTTTTACGAATGCATTGTCCATAAAAAAGGTTGGGGACCATTGATTTAAATGAATATCTTACCTAGGATATATCGCAGTTTAAAATGGCATCACAGCAAAATAATGTTCTTAATAGCGGTCATAGAAAAAGTAAAACACACATCAACGCGGACGAATTCGCAAGCAACAGCTAGTATAGAATAAGGCAAACCCTTGCTCTTGGTACCTTTGCAATTTAAGTACTAACTAGACAGTTTTAAAGTTAAGTTTTAATATTTTTACATATACCATAGAATGACAAAATATTTAAAACAGAATAAGACAATGCCTTCGTAAAATAACTGTATTATTTATTTAAAGCATAATATAAACGACGCAAAAGGGAGAGTCTAATTTTCTACAGCAGTGGGTGCGTGGAAATTCCTGCGTACACGTGGACTTTCGTCCGTAAATTCCCGGAGGCGACAAGTCTTAACTGACAAGTCAAACCTTTTCAGTTCTCACTTGAAGCCACGGGCTTTTGCCTTGCAAAGCGCCTGAACCAGACTGGAACATGATTCAGGAGGGCGGGATTCAGCGCAGCTCCGCCATGGCTATCTCCCTGTGTAGAAACGGGCTCTCCCCAGTCTAGCTCCCTACGGCTGTATATATACTCACCGTACGAAAACACTTCGATAGCGCGATTCAGCCGCAGGACCGTTTAAAATATGCCATATTCGTTACTTTTTTTCAAAAATAATATTATTATCATTTAGTTATTCAAATGCATTAAATTAATATCCAAAGTTTCTTTGTGAAAAAAAAATATTCATTGATAATATATTAATCAATGACAATGCAGAGCGGTGACCACTCCAACTCCATATAGCACAATATTAATTAAAGATGTAACTATTAATGTCTATTCTGTCGTGTTTCTGTCCACGAGTCGAGACTGTAATATACTTTATAGTTCAAAAAAATGCATTAAAATTTAAAATTTTATTATTCAACAAAGCAAAACATTATAAAACAATAATTGGAATTACATAAAAAATCTTTAAAAAAATAACCCGCTTGAACCCGCATCATGTAGAGATCGAGCATCTTACCTACTGGGCTAGGTAGCGAAGTGTTATTGCAACAATTTTCCACAGTAATTTCATAACTTCTCTCATAAACATAAATCTAGAATAATATTATTATTATCTATAGTATGGTTTCTCTATTTTGGTTTATAATCAAGGTATTAGTACAACGTGACATTTTAGTTTTTGTTTTCCCGCAGCAGAACGATTTACCTATAGTAGTACTATCAAATCATGCAAGTTATTTTTTTTTATAAAAAATATTTTGTATGACGTACGTGGCAACTATATGCCGATAGGCGCGAGCGGCTATGAGCCGGCGAATTTTATTTATGATATTTTGATTTAAAAAAAAAAACTTCACAAATCTATTGTACATGTATATAGATAGAATCATTTTACTGCGGGAAAACAACCACTAAAATGTCACGTAGTGTAAACGACTGCTGTTAATTTTGTTCTAAAATCAAAAACACTGTGTCAAAAACCGTTGAAATCGAAAATCGAAATCGATATCAGTTTCGGGAGTAAGGCCCCTGAATGCACCTCCTCACACCGTTCGCATGCGCGGTATTGGATTTTGCATTCGACCGTAAATTGATTGTTTGTGTAGGATGTAGCCTGTAGGCAATAATTAATATACAAGGTATTACAAAACTAAGTAATAATAATTTAGGGTGTGCATGTGTCCCTTACATAGAGTTCATTGTGAAAAAAGCAGCGCTGAACGAGCAAATTTTTTGTGATTTGTAATGGCGTTTTCAGCGTCATGAGTTTGCCTGGATACAAAAGTAGAAAAGGTTGTTCTTTCGGTGCTGTTACTTTCACAGTGATTTTATACAAGGTATATGTACACACCCGTAAAGTATCATCATTTCCGGCTCGACCGGAGAAATACCACGTTCTCACAGAAAACCGGCGTGAAACAGCGCTTGCGCTGTGTTTCGCTGAGTGAGTGAGTTTACCGGAAGCCCAATCCCTTATCCTATTTCCTTCCCTACCCTCCCCTATTCCCTTCCCTTCCCTACCCTCCCCTATTACCCTGTTCCCTCTTAAAGGGCCGGCAACACACCTGCAGCTCTTCTGATGCTGCGAGTGTCCATGGGCGACGGAAGTTGCTTTCCATCAGGTGACCTGTTTTCTCGTTTGCCCCCGCCCTTATTTCATTTAAAAAAACTTAGTTTTGTTACACCTTGTTTATGTTTAACTGTTGACTGAGCATCCGACTCAGTGAACAGCTGATATCGGCTTCCGCATCGTGCTAGTAATGACTATAAATATTACTAGCTATTTGACCGAGCTTTGCTCGGTATTCGATAAAACACGAATTAAATGACATTTTCTAAAAATGATTCCTAGCTAGATCGATTTATCGCCCCCGAAACCCCCTGTATACTAAATTGCATGAAAATCGTTGGAGCCGATTCCGAGATTCCAATTATATATTTATATACAAGAATTGCCCGTTTAAAGATATATTATTCAAAATTATTATTATTATTATTCATAATTACTTGACGATGACCGCAACTCTGTTGTGCCAAAATTCATTTATACTTCGGGAACCGTACATTTTCCCGGGATAAAAAGAATCCTATGTCCTTTCTCGGGACTCAAAATATCTCTATACCAAACAGCAAAATCGTTGTCAAATCAAATCGTTCAGCGAGTCAAGCGTGAAAAGGAGCGGCATAGTATGGATAGTATAGATGGTTTAATATAAGCCGTGTCCCGACCTGACTCCATAGTATCATGACTCCTGACACGCTAAATAGAGCTGCAGTTACAGCGAACCGTATATTTATTAGTAGACATCGAATTATAATATCATGCATTTGCATGTATTATATGCATTTGCATAATTGATTGTAATGCATATGTCGTAGGATGATTTGATAAATCCGTGTTTTCGCGAAATCCCTAGAATTTTCGCGAAAATTCGATTTATCAAATCATCCTACGATGTCGTAGGATGATTTGATAAATCGAATTTTCGCGAAAATTCTAGGGATTTCGCGAAAACACGGATTTTTCAAATCATCCTACGACACATATACAAGGTGTAACAAAACTAAGTGTTAATACTTTAGGGTGTGTATGTGTTCCTTGTAGAGGTCACTGTGAAAGTGGCAGCGCTGAAAGATCAAGCGTCCCAGTGTCACGGGTTTCCCCATACGAATGTGGCGCTGCTACTTTCACAGTGAACTCTCTACAAGGAACACATATTACACATCCTAAAGTTTTGTTACACTGTATATAATTCAAATTCAAATTCTTTATTAAGCATACAATAATATAATACAATAGTATAAAAGCTTGGTAGCGTACATTATATTTTTGTCTAATCCCATGCTAAGTAAAAACTTGTGTTACGGCAATCAGACAACGGATGCACGCCGAACAAGTTTATCCCAAAAAAATAAAAATAAAAATAATAAGTGACTTTTGATTGCGCATATTTTATGCATATTTAGGCAATAATATCATTACGTGCATAATGCATAATATACAATCCGATGTCTATTCACCATGGTAAGAGGGAGGAGAGGGATTAGGTTAATAGGTTTATATGATTTTTTTTGGGTTGGGCTACAGCTTTGAAATTTGGCTTAAATATTGTTAATTTAAAGTAATGAAATATGTGCACACCGGTTTTTGGGTATTTTGATTTCGAAGAATAAGAAGATTTCAAAGACATCAATTTTGTGTATTGGATGAATTTTGAGCAAACTTTGCAGTGATGTAGGCTACATTTTATTCCGGCATTTCTACGAAAACGGGAACGAGTAGATGAGAAAATTAAGGAATTCAAACCAAATAATTCTTGTAGTTTTGAAAGTTGGTACAGTTGTTCCTAAAGGTGTCCAGATGAATATACTAAAAGTCCCCGAGGGAGGGACACGAGCCGGCGATGGGGGAGGGGGGAAAGGTCTCTTTTTCAAGGTTTTTGTTTGTGACTCGAAAATTATTTATAATATCAGTTAAGCTCTTTAGTGACTTCTGCATTAATTATTTATTCCTATAAATTACGTCTAAACATTTTAACTGTACGAACATTACTTTCTGTATGATGTGTCTTTCTTTCTGATGGTTTTTTGTTCCCCAAAACCTTGCATACTACATTGCATAAAAATGCATCTTTGCCAAGAAAGAGATCATATCGAAATATGCTATATTGTAAAATTTTTTTCAGGTACAGTGAAACCCTTCCGTTTGTGGTTCCACACGGACGCCGTGGAGGCACCCACCGACGTCGACAACAGAGGGTTCTGCCTAAATTATATACAGCAACCGTGTACTAATAATGTTCTGTAAATTTGGTTTAAATAAACTTTGATATTTCTGACTGTTTTTGATGTGCAAGACTTTAGTGATGTAAGATTTTTTTGAAATGGGTAGAAAATATTATAGTCTGTCAAGAAAGTGAAGAAATTTAAAAGTAGCAACATCGTAGTGTCATTTTCCCTACTCTTTCAAATCAATCTAAGAAAAAGGGATGACACTGCGATGTCGCCACTTTTTAATTTCTTCACTTTCTTCATAGACTATAAATATTACGCACGGTGCTGCGCGCCAGTTCTGTTACACTTTAACTTGGCTTGACACGTTACCGCGTGTGTATGGCTGGTCTCTTAGTAGAAATTGGTAAGTTAAGTTAAGTTGGTTGGAGAGTAAGCCGCCGCATAAGAGTTATCCCCTGATCATAGTTCGATGTAAAAGTAGCAGCGCTAAAGGAGCAACTTTTGTTTTTATTATTGTACAAAAAGTTCATAACACTGGAGCACTTGTCCAAACAAATCACAAAAAATGTTCTTTCAGAGCTTCTACTTTATTTCTTTGCTGAAGAGTTTGACGAGAAAAGTATATTTAATCCTTACTAATATTATAAATGCGAAAGTGTCTATCTGTCAGTCTGTCCGTTACCTCTTCACGCCTAAGCCGCTGAACCGATTTTGCTATTTGGCGGAGAGATACTTTGAGTCCCGGGAAATGACATACGATAATTGATCACTGTTAAGCAATATTAGTGTTTAAATTTTGAATGCAGTCTTGTTTAAAATCATCTAAATAACATAGCTGCATTCATAACTCAATACGTATTTTTTGTGGGTTAGTACACGGATGCTTAACGGCGTCCATTATTTTTATCCCGGAAATATCTACGGTTGCCACGCAATAGACGAATTTTGGCGCAACCGAGTTGCGGTCTTCATCTGCTTAATGTACCTATACAGTATGTTTGTGTGAACACCGTTATCCTTGAAACCATCAAATGAGCCCGTCAAAAATGAACAACTTTTTCTATGAGAACAATGCTGGGAACTCAAAAAAATCCGTCTTCATACCCATACAAATTGCCGATCCGGGCATCCGTATGAAAACGGCATTTTTTTTTGAGTTCCCAGCATTGTTCTAATACAATAAAAATCTACAATATTTTAAATTTCACTGATCGCTAAATCTTTCTGAGTGCGGATTTAAGATTTACTTCAAAACTTATCCGCGACTAGTTAATTCCAAACTTTTAACATTTTGACAGTGAGAGCGGTGGGCGCAAGTGATAATAAAATCGGGCGCTTTCAGTGGACCGAATTTAATTAATAAATTCTGTATGTTGGGCTGGTGACAGCTCGATGTCAACATACTGGTTTGGAATAGGCTGTTGTTGAATAGCACTTATTAATACACTGAGCGGCCAAGCGCTTTTCAAGAGATAACTATATTATTTATAAGTAATTAACCGTTAACGGCGTGCGCGAATAACTTGTCTATTGGCAATTTAATTTGAGATTTTGAATTTTTTTAACGTGGGAGAGCCATGTTTCGGCACGAATGGGCCGGCTCGACCAGATAAATTACCACGTTCTCACAGAAAACCGGCGTGAAACAGCGCTTGCGCTGTGTTTCCCCGAGTGAGTGAGTTTACCGGAGGCCCAATCCCCTAACCCCTACCCTAGTCCCTTCCCTACCCTCAATTATTCCCTTCCCTTCTCTTCCCTACCCTCCCCTATTACCCTATTCCCTCTTAAAAGGCCGGCAACGCACTTGCAGCTCTTGATGCTGCGAGTGTCCATGGGCGACGGAAGTTGCTCTCCATCAGGTGACCCGTTTGCTCGTTTGCCCCTATATTTCATAAAAAATAAAAAAAAGATAAGTTTCATAATTTATGTTATCTGTCGGAGCCATAAAATTAATATACCTAGCGGAATAGAGAAACAAAGGCCTGAGCAAGAGAGATGTCATTATCAGTAACACTGCGTGGTAAAAAGAGACGTGTGATACATGACAGCAGCACTCTTTTTTTGACGTCCAGTCGGCACGTCCTGCACGTTGACAATTTAATCTCATAGAAAACCAATTTTGGTTACGTTTGACAGCTCGAGATTGTTGCTCTATTCCGCTCGACAGTATATATTATGTCTATGATTCCGCTAGGTATATTAACTTTATATTCGGAGCGGCCAGCACCGGATAAGGTTTTGAGTTACGCTGTCTGTCTAACTGACGATGGACATTTTGATAGGTGACAACCACAGATTTTAGATATTTTCCTGTTCTGAGGTGACAACCGTCATCTGAAAAATGCCTATATGAATGTCGGAAGGAACCACTGATCTCCATTATATACAAGATAATGGAGGTCAGTGGAAGGAACGGTATATGCTCCCAAACTCAGAACAGGAAAATACTCCCAAACCACAGTAACTAATATACGCCCACAATCATGGAGGATGAATGCAATATTATTCCATGGCTATTGAATCAGTTTCAACATACCGCTCGACGATCAGAAGTGGGATGTTGAAGCTATATTCGTTACGTATATTTATACATATTTTTGTATATCCATACAAATATTATAAATGCAAAAGTGTGTCTGTTTGCCTGTTACCTCTACAGTATACACGCTCAAGCCGCTGAAACTATTTTGCTGAAATTTGGCAAAGAGAGAGTCCCGGGAAAGGACATAGGATACTTTTTATCCAGGAAAACTTCAGGTTCACTCGCGATAAACTAATTTTGTCCCAATTTTATAACATTTTTATGCAAATTTCTTTTTATGAAATAAGGGAGCAAATGAGCAAACGGGTCACCTGATGGAAAGCAACATCAGTCGCCCATGGACACTCACAGCATCAGAAGAGGGAATAGTACCCTATTATAGGGAAGGGTAGGGAAGGGAAGGAAATAAGGGAAGGTAGGGAAGGGAAGGGAATAGGATTGGGCCTCCGGTAAACTAACTCACTCGGCGAAACACAGCGCAAGCGCTGTTTCTCCGGTCGAGCCGGACCATTCATGCCGAAGCATGGCACTCCCACGCATAAATTATAATTTATAAGGAAACTAGATGTCCCGCGCGGCTTCGCCCGCGTAAATTAGGAATTTTACAGAAACCGTACATTTTCCCATAAAAAATATTTTCCCCGTTTTTCCCGCATTTTCCTGAGTTTCTTCGGTCGTATTAGTCTTAGCGTGATAATATAATATAGCCTATAGTCTTACTCGATAAATGATCAATCTAACACTGAGATAAGTTTTTAAATCGGACCTGTAGTTCCTGAGATTGAGGCGTTCAAGCAAACATACTCTTCAATGTTATTATATTAGGTAGGTATAGATTTTTTTTATCTATGGACGCTTCACACCACGTCAGTCTGGCCCCGTGGTAAGTACCTGATGGACTTGTGTTACAGGTACCAGACAACGGAAATATATTTAATACTTTTATACTATACATATATTTAAGATTTTTATTATATGATACACATATTTAATACACATCCATGACCCAGGAACTTTGAAAACTTTTTGTTCTATCGGCGGGATTTGAACCCGCAACCTCCGGCTTGAGCTACCAACGCGCTCACCACTGAGCCACAGAGGTCGTCAAACTATTTTTAGAAATAATATAAAGATTTTTTTTAAATTATCGCTTGACAAACTCGAGTCTCGATATAAAAGACTATGAAATGGTATAATATGGTAGTGATGATGATGAATGTAATTTGCATAGTAGCATATGGTTCCTGTTCTTAAAACAACGCCGAAACTCCCAAACTTATATCTATAAAGAATCAGGAGTTCTCTCAGCACCTTCCGAACCACGGTATACCAGGTATATCTCGGTGCAAAATCTTACTTGTTGGTAGCATATGCTTAGAATACTTCTCACGAAACCGAAGTCACCACACCTTTCCCTATAAGTTTTGAGGAGTTCCCTCGATTACTTATGGATCCTTCATCAGATCACCACTTTTGTGAATATAAAAATCGGGTAACATACGGCGGAGTAATCGTTGAATATAAGAAAACGAACATAACACCTCCCCCATTTTGAAAGTCGGTTAAAATTGTAGCCTATGTGTTATTCTGATGTATAAGCTATATTATTGTAAAGTTTCATTAAAATCCGTTCAGTAGTTTTTGCGTGAAAGAGTAACAAACATCCATACATCCACACATCCATACATCCAAACAAACTTTCGCCTTTATAATATTAGTAGGATGTAGCCTATAATATATTATCACGCTAAGACCAATAGAAGCGGAGCACCAATGAAGAATGTTTCAAAATCGGGTGATTTTTCCTATTGTGCTGCGTAAACGATAAAAGTTTCGCAAAAATTGGCAGAATTTTCTTTATTTACCCATGAATTAGTTACTCTCTCGGGTCTGTGGCTGTTTGGTTGTTCGTTTTGTTCGGTGTTGCTATGTGTCTGTGCGGATGATTTTCTTGCTCTCTGTATTCGATGCCTATCCCTATCCTGGCTGAGGCGAGCCTCACGCTCTACAGATGATTCTCTTTCTCTCTGTATTCGATTTCTATCACTATTCTGGCTGAGGCGAGCCTCACGCTCTACAGACGATTCTCTTTCTCTCTGTATTCGATTTCTATCACTATTCTGGCTGAGGCGAGCCTCACGCTCTACAGACGATTCTCTTTCTCTCTGTATCCGAATTCTATCATTTTTCCGACTGAGGCGAGCCTCGTGCTCTACAGACGATTCTCTTTCTCTCTGTATCCGAATTCTATCATTTTTCCGACTGAGGCGAGCCTCACGCTCTACAGACGATTCTCTTTCTCTCTGTATCCGATTTCTATCACTATTCTGGCTGAGGCGAGTCTCACGTTCCGTTGACGATTCTTCATCTCTTGCTGAACGTGCTCTTTTGGCATTCACTGTACTACGACCTATGTTCGAACGACGACGTCTTCCAGGCATGATCGTATAGTAACCCACAAAGCAACAAATAACCCAATCGCAAAGCAAAAACAAAAGTCCGTTTTTCTAACCAAGTCAAATATATTTTTATCGACAATTCAGAAACCAAAGAACCAGAAACAATGAATATCTGAAAGAAAGCGCTGTGGTTGCTCCTCTGCGTTACCGTCTGCACAACCACACAATGACGAAATACACTATCTACTACAATAACATAAGCCCGAAGCTTATGAGAGCCCCCGGCCGGTTCTGGCGTAACCGCTATGTCCCTCGGCCGCCGCCGCGCGACATATTTTTTGATTCCGCGTAAGTTTATACGTTTGAAAACTTCTAAAGTATTGATCGAAATTGTATAGTGTAAAAGACAATTATAATCTACATTTAATGTCTTAGCTTCCAAACATGTTTATTTGGATAAGGGTTAATGTTGTAAATTGTTAAAATCGCTTCGTAAATAAGCCATTATTTTTCGTAAAAAGTAAATAACAAAAATGGCTATTGTGAGTTATCCCTAAGAAATAGACATATACCATCGCGGACTTTTTTGTTTACCTTATTAAGGTGTACAATACTGTAGTACATTATTTTGATCTATCTCGTAGGGTTTAGCCAGCGTTTGCAATATAAACGCAAAAAAATGAATTTATTTACGACATAACATTAGAAACCTCTAAAATTATCAGTGTTTCTCTACCATATTATGCATATGTTATACATATAAACCTTCCTCTTGAAACACTCAATCTATTAAAAAAAACCGCATCAAAATCCGTTGAGTAGTTTTAAAGATCTAAGCATACATACACACATACATACAGACAGCGGAAAGCGACTTTGTTTTATACTATTTAGAGATAAATAATTATATTTGGACGTTTTATTATATTTAATCCGCAAAGATTTGGCTTAATAATTATTCAAGTAAAGATTTTTATTCTGAACATACTTTTGAGTTTAACTCTCAAGAAGCCTAATACGTGGCTTTTCTTGTTTTCATAACCACCTAACGATCAACTTCCTTATAAAGCTATGCTAGTACGCTACAGCAAAATAATATGATTACCGATGTCCGTTCACAGGATTAATGGCAAACGGCTGCATGTAAACTAGAGATATATAGATGCGTTCAGCTTTTACTAAAGCTAGAAACCTTATGTGAAAATATTTCAACATACAAAACAAGTACGCTAAAATAAGATTACAAAATTTTTGGCAACTTTTATAAGGCATCCATTATACGATCACACAAACGACAGTAAATTCCGTCAATCATGAATTATGTTTGACTGATGGTGACTGATGGACTTATGAATCGTTATTAAACGGTCACTCAATTCTCTTAAGTTTTATGTCAGTCAAAGCCAAAATTTTCAAAGGTATGTAACGTTACTAAGTTTTTTCCTATTTTGTCAGATGTGACAACACTCATTCAAAATACGTGACTGATGGTTGCATGAAGCAAAAATCAAGATATCCAGATTTTCGTCAGTCAACTTCATGCAACCATCAGTCACTGCATTACACGACAGGTTATGCATCAGTTACAGTCATGACTGTTGTAAAACTGACAGCAAAACCTACCGTGTTATGTCTGCCTAACTATGCTTGTTAAACTGTGGATAGCGGTGTTGGTATCTCAAGATGTGATTCTGTTTGCTGTGCTAAATAAAATATATATTAAACGAAAGTGAAATAAACAGTAAGTCATTCTTACTGTTTATTTCACCTTCATTTATTTTAGACTTTTAGAGAGTTGAACCGATTTTGAAAGTGACAATTAATGTCAACGGCTTTATTTTGTGAGTTGCTATTGCCACAAAAAAAAGTGTACTAAAAGAAACCAAATTCAAAACGGTTGAAGTATGGGAGTTACGTTTCCTTAGTTTTTTATTATTCGTAGATCTAATATATAAAATGTTTGTGTCACAATGTATGTGCGCGAACTCCTCCAAAACGACTCAACCGATTTTAATGAAATTTTGTATGTACATTCGTTAGGCCCGAGAATATATTTTAATATACTTTTTATAATGATATACTAGAAATAATTTATCTGGCAAAACAACGTTTGCCGGATCGGCTAGTAGAAAATAATGGCATGTATTTAACGCGGCAACAAATTGAAACTATTTCGGGTCTTAAAAAAAACTGAAAATGGATAGTAAATAAACTACTTTGGCGACTAATTGGAGGTAGCATCTTAACTACAAAGCGGCGACTTTTTAACGAGTTTTGAGGTTGTATTTAAATTTTATATGGCAGTGATTATCTTTTGTGGCAATTGAATTTCTTCTAAGGTGAAAAATTATTGACGGATAAAAAGTTAAAATAGGCTTTCATAAATTCTAAAATGGGGTTGTCTATAAACTTGACCAAGGCCTAAAATAATCCATCTAAGTCTTTTGATCGCCTTTTTTAACGGCTGCTGCCGGTGGCCGACTTCAACCATTCGCTTGATAATAAATAATAATAAGAGTTAAAGAGTATGAACAAAGTTGACAGTACATTTATGTAAGGATTTAGAAGAGTATATAATATACTTACTACATTATATATTAAAAGGTCTTTTATGCCTATGATATTGCCGTTTTGTTTGAAAAATGTTCTTTTGAGGGTTCCGTACCCAAAAGGGTAAAAACGGGACCCTATTACTAAGACTTCAATGTCTGTCTGTCCGTCTGTCTGTCTCCAGGCTGTATCTCAAGAACGGCTACAGCTAGACTTCTGAAATTTTCACAGAATGTATGTATCTGTTGCCGCTATAACAAAAAATACTAAAAACAAAATAAAATAAATATTTAACGTACAACAAATATGATTTTTTGCTTGATATCATTTATCATAATTGCTATAGCTATAGGCACTTGAAATTTTTACAAAATCCTTAATTTTATTTGTACTTTAATAATGGATAGTAAAATTAATATTTAAGGGGGCTCCCATACAAAAGTTACAATTTTTGGGCTATTTTTAACTCTATAACGGTACGGAACCCTTCGTACGCAAGTCTGACTCACACTTGGCTGATTATTTCGAACTTACTTATTTCTGTTATTCAAAGTAATCACCTTTGCCAACGCAGTGGCAGTGTATGGATGCCCTTCTTGAAAATATCAGCTGCACGGCAGACTACACAAAATCTTTGACATTCCCGAACACGTGATTTTACTAGTATATCGAGATGAAATTTGAGCTGGGTTTTTATCAGCACCAGCATCAGAGACGATTTTAGTGATACCATGGCGGGTAACTCCGCCGTTAGTTGATGGATTTGCAAAATTCTTATGTTATTGTATAAGATGTAGTCCGAATTTCGTATACATGTTAACAAAAGTGGTGATCTGATGGAAACTAGCTGACTCGGAAAACATTGTTTTGCCAATTATTATTTTTTATAGTATCAATATAAAAAGTAAATAAAAACCTGTTGTCAGGCCTAACGAATGTACATAGCATTATAATCGGTTAAACCGTTTTGGATGAGTTCGCGCACAAACACTGTGACCCCAGAAGTTTCTATACATATTTGACTAAATGATCCGGCAAACATCAGTTTGCCACACAAATTATTTCTAGTATCAATAATTTATATTATATCAAAAAGGAGATAAAAATTATCCTCAAGCCTAACGAATGTATGTATGCAAAATTTCATTGAATCGGTTGAGCAGTTCGCTTACGAACATTGTGACATACAATACAATACAATACAATACAAAAATATTCTTTATTGTGCACAAAAGTTACAATTAAACTTAAAGATAATCAACAATATTATTCATAAATCAGACATGTACACAAAGGCGGCCTTATTACTTTGGAGCAATTTCTTCCAGTGTTAAATCCAGGAACACGGTGATGTGCAAAAGTATAATATTAATTATTTTAATTAAGAATCTAACAAAAGCACTAAATTAAACAAACTATGTATACAATACATTTAATTTTAAATAAAGTAATAATATTATATATTAAAATAAATAAATAATATAATATAAATATAGTAATAAATACAATACAATACATACTATAAATACAAACATACTATAAGATATATACGTTACAAAGGACAATAATTATTATCGTTGACAGATAAGTTAAAATAGTAATTAAATAGCAATGACTTAAAATTATTTAAAGTTTTCGCCTGCCTTATATGAGCGGGTAAAGAATCCCAGAGTAAAAAGGACGTAACGGTAAAGGAGGAGTTAAAATATTTCGTATGATGGATAGGGACGTTAAGGACAAGGTTTGAACAGGAACGGAGCTCTTTTTTATCATAATTGTGAAATACAAAACAGTTTTTTAAGTAACTTGGATAATGGGAGTCAAATAGAATCTTATAGAGTAGAGAGAGAATGCGAACATCGTGACGGTGACGGAGAGAGAATGCGAACATCGCGACGGTGACTGAGAGAGAATGCGAACATCGCGACGGTGACGGAGAGAGAATGCGAACATCGCGACGTTGACTGAGAGAGAATGCGAACATCGCGACGGTGACGGAGAGAGAATGCGAACATCGCGACGGTGACGGAGAGAGAATGCGAACATCGCGACGGTGACGGAGAGAGAATGCGAACATCGCGACGGTGACGGATTGGAAGCCACTCAAGCTTCAGACGGTATTCGGTAATATGGTCATATTTACGTAAACCAAAGATGAACATCAACGATAGATTTTGTAGGCGTTCAAGCTTATTTAGTTGTTCTTCAGTAATATTAGTGAAGCATGCGTCAGCGTAATCTAGTAAAGAAAGGAATAGAGATTATGCTGATACTACTTTTGTGCGTGTGGGAAGAACATACCGGAGACGTTTTAAAGAATGCCAAGTTGAGAACACTTTCCTATTAATTTCTTGAAGTTGTGGCTTCCAAGTTAAATTTTCATCGATTAACATGAGAATTTTGTATGTTTTAATCTGATAAATGTTAATATATTTTACGCAAATACACACAAAAACTAACCAAATTCGGACGTGGACGAAGACGTGGCTAGTAGATTATCTTATATATAAAAATGTATTTCCAAATGTGTTAGTCGCGCTGAAACTCGAAAACGACTGAACGGATTGGGCTGAATTTAGTCTTAAAATATTCGTAGAAGTCCAGGAAAGGTTTTAAAGTGACACGAAGTTCACCGAGACAGCTAGTCTTCTTATATATAAAAATGGATTTTCAAATGTGTTAGTCGCGCTAAAACTCGAAAGCGGCTAAACGGATTGAACTGATTTTAGTCTTAAAATATTCGTAGAAGTCCAGGAAAGGTTTTAAAGTGATACGAAGTACACCGGGACAGCTAGTATTAAATAAAGTTATAATATTTTTGTAACAACTACAGCAGAATCGATCCAGTAGTGTCAGAGCCTCTTCGATTTCGATAAATAAACATATCATAAACTATTACTAGTGTTTATGGCAAAATGTATTAATTTGATTCTCAAAGTACAGATAGAAAATGTGACTCGAACTTCTCAAAATTTTATCTGATATATTTAGTTATACTACGTTCGTACAAAAAGTGATAACGAAAATAATTACACAAAATAGCCGCGGTGATATTTTGAAAGCGTTGGGCGAGTGCGGGGCGTATGAAGTGCGCGGGTGAAAACCGATTTTTTTCTGTCATAGGTCGCCCCCTTAATAGAAAGTCACCTTAAAAGGATGTCAGTTGCCGTGTTAAATATTTGCCGAAAATAATAATATAAAGAACATTATCGTAGAAGTCGACGCACATAGCCGTCTACGAGCTACGCGCTACGCCGCGCCGTGCGCCGTAGCAGTTTCGTAGCGCTGCGCTACGCCGCTACGACGATTGCTACGAGAACTTTAGTATTTACAGGTTACAGGATAATGGCGCATATAAATTTTCGTAATTTTTCGGCAACGGTCGTATTTCCCGAGCGTCGGAAGACGTCGCTGCAAGCGCTGTTTTAAACTTAACTTTAAGAAAAGCAGCGCTTTGCAGCGACGTAGAGGCACCTGACGTTGCTTGGACGTTACCATGCTAAAGTCGCAATGGCTTCCTGGTGAGTTATACACTTATTGACGGACCGGTGACAGCGAACAGCCACCGGCTATATGATATTTACTTCTATTTCCTTTGAACAAGGTGCAAAATGCAAGTGCATTGTTTGGGGCTCTTGCGTTTCATAGATTCGGGTGTTTTTGTGATTACGACAATTAGCGAAGAAAGAAATTAAAGAAGAAACACCACGATACGAGAATTTCGTATAAGACTTTGACTCCATGAACTTTTTGTTCTAATCTTTTATTTTTGTTTTATGTTTTATGCAAAATTATAACCTTACATAATATATGAATACTAAGTACATCAACATGTACATTGTACAGTAATAGAATAATAAATTCTCATAAATTATTTGAGTACATTTTTCACTGTCCAATAAATTATTTAATAATTTTATTTCAATGAAATGTATTTATATTATACCTTGCATTACCAGGAAGGTGAAATAAAGTATCCATACTGATATTTTTAATACGAAAGTGTGTCTGTTTGTGTATCTATCTGTAATCTGTCTGTCTGTCTATTACATCTTGACACTTATTACCGATCAACCGATTTTGCTGAAATTTAGTGTGGTGATACTTTGAGTCGGGGGAAAGGATTAAGCATGCAATTTATTTCGAAAATGTACGGTTACGATAAACTGATAAGGACAAACGTAATTGTGGGCATCATCTAGTGTAAAATAAAGTAAAGTAAAAAAAAAACCTTTGTGCTGAAGTACAATTATTGTGAAAGTAGGTCAAAATAATAATTACAAGTGGTTGGGAATAAATTCAGAGTTCTGTTTCACGTCGAGGTGTGAAACTTATGATGCAGTTCGTTAGTATAATGATATTTAAATTTATCACCAAAAAATATGTATAATTATGTAGATAATTATCTTACGATTCGAAAAAATTAAAAGTAGAAAATTGCGGTAAAAGGTAATTTAGTGTATTTTGTAACAGTTTTATAATTTTATTTCAAAACTCCAACCTGCACAACTTTGTGCCCCTAAATATATTAGGTCAATAAAAAAACAATCGGTGCTGGCCAATTATAAAACAATTTTCGAATTCAAAAATGGAATTCGTAACTCCAATGCGCAGGGCAGGCGTATCCTTTATAACAGAAGTTTCAACGTGCCTCCACACAGTCCACTCGCAGCCTCCACTCAGAGCGCTGGCTTTCGACGGAAGCGGACGCAACCAGCAACCCTGGCTCGATACTCGGACTCCACTACAATGGTGGTTGTTGAGCCAACCGGTACGTTCCCACGTGAATTTTTAATGCCACCTCAGTGTGGATTACCCAGTCGGTATTACACGTTCCTTAGTGTTACATCGCGATGACGACGCTCATCGAAATGTCCAGCCGACAAAACTTGTACCCAACTATTGCGACCGGTGATTTACCTTTTCAAATTTGAAAACGGAGCTCAACGTCTTTCCACATTTGAAATTTTGTTTTTTTTTAATCAGACTTTAATTTGAGTAACGGAATATTTTTCTTTTTTACTTTTATTTATTTTGAAGTTTTTTCTTGCAATATTTAACCTTTTATTTTTTTTTAGCCAACAACGATGACGCTGATTCTGAGTCTAAAACATGCGGGAAGATCCTGGTAGTCCTGTCATGGATTCTTGTCATCGTGACCATGCCGTTTTCGCTTTTCATCTGCTTCAAGGTAAGTAAAATAAAAAAGCCATTAATTTAATAACGCTCGGCTCAAAAGTTCTGAAGTTTTGATAACTTTTGGTACGATTTCGGTAAATGCGTTCAGAAGCTTTTGCTTTGAAATTTTAAACTTTGTTATTTTTGTGAAGGTATTTCTGCATTTACTTTACTCATAAATATTAATGAGTGAAATGCTCCTACGTAATATTATTAGATTTAAATGCTACAAATTATACAAATTTCTTGAATTTTTCTCAGATTTTAAAATATTCCATTTTAAATACCTTCTTTTTAATGTTTTAAATGTAATTCAAAATATTGTAACGCCAACAAACGTATAAGGTATTTTACATTCAAGCTGTGCGTTGTAGAACACTATGTTTAATAACTTTTATTGGGTATTCATTTGAAAAGAGACAAAGCTCAAAAGAGGATAAACAGAGTTAATAACAGTTGTTTATTAAGGTTAGGTTGCTTTGGGCGAAATTCGCTATGGCACTAGCTGAAAGAGTTTCATACAATTTCATACAAAGGAAAGGTTCTTTCAAAATTTCACACTGAGCATCAAAGCGATATTTTTTGTCTTTGTTTTTGTATTTGAAAGCACTGTTATTAAGATGAAGAGTTACCAGAAATGAATGCAAGTCGCGGCATTTTTGGAAGAAGAATTTTCATAAGTGAAGAAAGAAGAAAGGATATGAGACCAGCACCATCATGAAGCTTTAACAGTTTAAGGAACTTTGAAAAAATTAAATTATTCTTTATTCTATCATATTACACTCCTTATTTTTATTATGTTCCGTTTTTATTTCTATTTAATTGAGTATTTTAACTTGTATAATGTATTTACTGCAATTTTAATAAAATTTCATCTATCTTATTGTGTGTTATTTACTATCTGTATACATTAAATCAACAACTTACAAGCCTTTGTCTTTTGGCCGCTCTCCAAATACTAAAAGGTAATTAAAGTCCAACTGTTCTAAGAGCAACTTAAGCCGTTATTTAAATGGTGAACCGTATGCAGATCCACGTTTCCTTATTATCCAAATGTAAGACCCATTTACCAAGAATGTGTTAGATAATTTAGACTGCGATTGAAATTAATAATATTGAAATTATACCTGGCATAGCGTTTCTAATTTTTACCGAAATAATTATCTAATGAATACAGAACTTCATAGTTCATACAAAGTTTAGAATGCTAATAACGTCAAAATTTCTCCTTCCTAGATATCTGTAAACCAAAATATAATATTCAAAAATACATAATTTACCATTATATAATCTTATTTTATGCTTATATTGTCTTTTGTAAAGATCTTAAGTAAATAGTAAAAATATTATAGCAATCAAATCAACTCAAATCATTTATTCACACAGTAACACTTATGAACGTCAAATTATTGTTATACAGGATGCAATTAACCATAGACTTAATATGCAATTAACCTACCGGCCAAATTTTTTTCGGGCTTAGGTATTACTAGAGTCCACTTAACCAGAAAAAATAGAGTGTTATTTTTTTACAACAACATAATATTTTATCTTATTTCAAATTGTTGCAATATTTTAAACGCTGCACATGAGTCGGTTATCTCAAATAGCTTTTAAAATGTGTATTTTATATAACAGTGTAAGTGTATTTTACGGGAATTTTCACACTAACAGCACTTTGTGTGAAAATTGAAAAATTTTCAAAGTAAATATATTCATGAACATATCTCGTAAAATTTGCCTTACAATCTTTAAAAAACTGCCGATATCAGTATGTTCGCATAAAATCTAGCTTAAGAGCAAGCTTAGAATGAGGCTGCATTTTGCGGCAAGGCATTTTAGCCTTACAAACCAATATGAGCATATAGCGCAGTGTGCGAAAATCGCAAAATTAATGGCCGTCGCTACAAGTCCGTAACGGCCACATAAAATTATCGCATAGGGTGACGGATATGCATTCGTGTTTAACTGAAACTCTCTACGTCAGAGTTGTAAAATCTTTTTTCAATCTCCCAAGGTAAATGATATTTTTTTTCGGATAAAGAAAATGGAATTTTAATTTTTTTTAATCTCGTAAAACTCGAGAACTATGGCAGATCTTAAAATATAAATAATTTTCCCGGTCCTAAAGCCTCAATTTATGCAAAAAAAGGACTTTTTCAAATTACCTTTTTCATCCACTAACGTCTTTGATTATGTTGTTTTTAAAAATATATAAATATTTACAAACAATGCTTTATGCTCCAAGATGCCGTGCGCCACCGGCTTAGAACTCCTGTTCTAGATAACACGAGACTAGAGCAGGTCGTAGATACAATACGCAAGCAGTCAGAGATAAAGCTAAACGCTGTACAGTCGAGAAATAATTTATAACAATAGAAACTCGAACTGAACTAGCAAAATATAAAAAAGTCGATGACGCCTGCAACTACGTTGCCCCTTAAACCTTTATCGTTGCGCAGAACTTCGTATATTGTGGGAACCGTACGTTTTTCCGAGATGAAAAGTATCGTACCTATGTCCTTTCCAGGGACTTAACTGCATACCAAATTTTATTGAAATCTGTTCAGTGACTTAAGCGTGAAGAGGTAACGGACGGACAGACATACAGACACACTTTCGCATTTCTAATATTAGTATGGATATTTAAGATATTTCGAGTCCCCGGAAAGTATTGGAGATTGTGGGCTCGATTCCCGCGTTGGAATCTTGTTATTTCCAAGTTTGGTTAGGACAATGCAGGCTGATCACCTGAATGTCTGACAAGTAAGATGAGCCATGCGTCGGATGGGCATGAAAAAGTCGGTCCTGCACCTGATCTCTCACCTATCGTGTCGGTTTTCCATCCTACTGGGTTATGAGAGAAAAAGGAATAGAGAGTGCTCATGTGTACTGCGCACACACTTGGGCACTATAAAATTACTCCTGCGTAACTGGCCTGGTTTCAATGAAACCGACCACCGTCACTGAAACCGGTGTGGGAGTTATTACTATTGAAAGCTGCAGGGAATGGGGTAGGGATTGTATTGACAGAACAAGTTACACTCGGTTTTTGCTGAGTAAAAACTGTTTGATTCGCAAATTCATGTTTGCTCCAGTTAAAACGTTTTCCGATGCATACGTTTCATGCATTTATCATGTAGCTATGTGTCTATGTGTTTGTACATAGACACATAGCTACATGATAAATGTTTAAAAATTATGCTTCGTAAGGAAACACTTTACGATAGTAAAAAGCCTACGATTCAATCCAGAGATCAAACAACCATAATATTATCTTTCTTATATAAAACCTTTATATTGTTTATTACATAAAAACGTTATAAACAAGCACGCTAATAATTATAAGTGAGTGCTTACTAAAGCATATAAATGCTCACTAAAGTATTATGTAAACGTAACGACGTTGCTAGAGCAGGACACGGCATTCTCGTTCGTTTTTTTTGAGTCTCAAAACGGTTTTGTAGTAGGCCCCTGTTGCGTAGAACTTCGTATATCGTACGGGAACCGTTAATTTTTTCGAAATAAAAAGTAGCCTTCGTGCTTTCCCGGGGCTTAGAGTATCTCCATACCAAAAATCAAAATCGGTTCAGTGGTTTAGACGTGAAGTGGTAACAGACAAACTTTCGAATTTATAATATAATATTATGTAAGGATAGACAGTATCGTCTCAGTCTTTTTACAAGTCCAACCGAAGTTCGTTGTAACTCGACTAACTAATTTTAAGTCTTATCAAACTGAAGTATTTGATCAAATTACTGAAAACACTAACCGAATCGGCTCTTTGTAGTTAGTCAATTGAAACTTTCCGACGATATCAACTGAATTATCTAAATCATCATTATCATTATCGGTACGTCCTTATAAAAATTTATTCACAGACAGTAATTGAATCAAATCATTAATTGTGTTTTCAAGAAGTTAATTGTTAATAAATTAATTGATTAGGTACTTAATAGTTACTCTAGTACTAAATAAGTAGTTCATAGACATAATAAGGCCTATGTTATTTGATCGACTTCTGTTTACAGAAGAGGCTTTAGCCAATGACCGTGATCAGTCGACTGGGCTTAACATTATGAAAGGAATATAGATTATTATCTCATTCGATTGATTAATCGACTTGCTCTGATAACTATGTCTATTGTCTGATTTCTCCACTAAATACTAACTTTCGGCTTCAGTTACTTTTAAGACAATCCATTTGAATAGCGAGATCGAGATAGTAAGATTTCAGAATTTAGTGAAAATATTGATATTTTCATATTTTGCAACATCCTACTACATATTGGCAAAACGGTATTTAACAATTTCAACTATAATAAAATGAAGAGCTGGCGAACAAAACCGGACAAGTCCACCAGAGTGCAAAAATATATTTTTTTTCGAATCGTCTTCTCTTGACCCATCTGCGTCAATTCCTGTTAATTCTTTCAATCAAAACCGGTAAAAAAAGGCTTTAAAAAGTCCATTTTCAAACAAAACTGGATTAGTTCACCACTGTGTAATTTTTTTCTCGCGGACTAATCCGGTTTTGTTCGTCAGCTCCTCAAATATCGAAAGAACATAAAACAAGCTTAGTTTATTCGCATTCTTCGAATGCCGCTTCGAGCGTAGGCTGAAACGCGCTGAATGATCGCGTGATGAAGCTGACTGCACTGGAAGTGAAATTCGAGGCGTCAGAATAGAGTCCCTGCACTCACTCGGTTTTTTTATTTCACACACATTTTCATACCGGTAATAAATACTGCACGAAGTTTTAACGCAATTCCAGCAGAACAGCTCTTGGTGCGAAGCCAAATTCGAGTCACGGTAGGGTTGATTTGTACCATTGACAATATATTTTTGTGTTTTGACCGCCCTGCCATATAAAATCTATTGATGACAATATGGTGAACCCGACTAAAGATATATATAGTATAAATACAAACAATAAAAAAAGTTACAAAGTAAAAATCTGAATATGAAAAAAGGAAAAAATAGTAATAAGTAATAACAAAAGATACAAAAGTTGAGCAGCAGGAACTTGAGTGAAAAAAAACAAAGCAAAGTATTCTCTCAAGTAATAAAACAAGCTACGATAACTTAACATTTTACTCTTAAATCCTTTTTTGTTCAATTCTAAATTGCCAATAAAATTGTTCGTGTCAAATTTTGTTATCAAAGATTTCTTTTGAAATTGACACGAACGTAACTGCAAAATAACTTTGTATTGGTATGAGAAGTTACAACAGTCTATTGTTACACTAGACACAAAAGATTTTCATAACTTTGCAAAATTATTATAATACGCTTGAAGAAGCATAGTCAAATTATAAACTACATAATATTCACCTCAACTTTGTTCGCACAGTAACCGCGTTTATTGCTCTGGAACTCTATACTCCTTTGCGGTAAAGGCTTTAGATCTTTAGGCATATTAGATCTATCTTTGGATATCTTTTGCTCCTCCCAAACTATCATTATACCACAAACGAGGTTGTGAGATGAAAATAAATCAACAGACTTCTCTAAAATAATGTAATAATGTAACGCAATAGTCAAATATTGATTTTACCGTGAAGATCTTAAACGTGATATATAAAATTAAAAGTTTAAAGTACTTTAAAAAAATAGCACATATAACAGTTTTAACAATAACAAGCAAATTGGAAGCTTTCAAGTTTGAGAGTAGTTTTACACAATTTTTCTATCACATTCGTTGTGTTCCTCATAGGCAGTGACAATTCAACGGGTTATGTAGTTATAATTACTAGAGATCGCCCAATTCACCTACCTTTCGTCAAAAGGTATCCAAAGTTTTTCGCTCGCGTATTACCTAATAATATGATAATATTTTAAATTAACTAATCTAATTCGAAAATAATTTTTCACTTATTGAGTTGCATCCATTTACTATAACGATAAGAAAATGTCAATACAACAGTCAACTAGCGAGTTGACTGTTGCTTTATCTGTCCGTCCACTCCGCATATGTTATTGACTAAACCCTCAGACTAAACCAGTCTTCATCATTCTAGCAAATCAAAACATCATTTTAGCAATGTTTAAAATGATGTCACATTTTTAGCCCCAATTTCACCAACGTCTGTTAGTGTTAACAGCTTGTTAAAATGTCATGTCTTCTCTTTCATTCATAAGAAAAACGAAGTGATACGAGCGTTAACTTTAACGGTCGTTGGTGAAATTGGGGCTTAACATAATAACCGTAACCGGTCAATTTGGGCCGGTTATCGTTAAAATTATTTTATTTAACACATTTCAAAGTTGTAGCCTACTCCAGTATTTCATCATATTTAGGTAAAAGATTTAAAGTTTATTAAAATATATTAATGTTAAATATTTACCCTAACTGTTACAATAGCTCTACCCCTTCGGTGCAATGTGTTAAAATTATGATTTATAAAATTTCAATGTGACAAATATTATGAGTCTGAATTATCCAATTAGTATGAATAAATAAAAACATAAGAAAATTCTATTCAGAAATTTTGATTACATTAAAACTTTCTCCACTTTCCAAATTTTGCCGCCCTAGGCACTAGCCCCGACTGCCCCTAGTAAATCCACCACTACGCAATGCCCATACGGTTATATAATTATATAAAATATACAAACCGTAAAAATATTGAAGATCATGTATCAACGTATATAATGCCAGTAGCTTGTCAATTATTTCAGAGCGTCGATTTTTCACAGCTGGGTTCCTAGGGTGGGTGGGAGGCTAATCACGAAGACAAAGCAGCTCATATAATCTTATATCTTTAAACGAGCAATTCTTGTATATATATATATATATGTCGTAGGATGATTCCGATGATAGAATCCGTGTTTTCGCGAAATCCCTAGAATTTTCGCGAAAATTCTAGGGATTTCGCGAAAACACGGATTTATCAAATCATCCTACGACATATATATAATTGGAATCTCGGAATCGGCTCCAACGATTTTCATGAAATTTAGTGTTTAGGGGGTTTCGGGGGCGATAAATCAATCTAGCTAGGAATTATTTTCAGAAAATGTCTTTTTACTCGTGTTTTATCGATAATCGATAAACTGAAAAATATGGCTCTTCCTGACATCTATTGGCGAATAATAATACTATTTGTGAGCAACTAATTGTTTTAACGACCAGCAGATGGCGTTATTAAGTAACACGAAGTAAAATGAGTGTTTGCTATACCGAGCAAAGCTCGGTCATCCAGGTACTAATAATTATCATGGACCTTCATGTACGGGTAGGTTCGTTTAATCATTGATTATACTCTCTGCTTTGTTGTCGAGATCAGCATTATGTACTTTTTTACACAATATGTAAACATTGAGAGACAACAATATTGTATATCTCTTTGTGTAAAAAAGTACTATCAGAGAAGTTGATTCCTATGCAAACCGGGGACCTAAGTAGTTTGGTTGCGTTACGTCAAACCCAGCTGACAGATCATAATTAACATTGAATTGACATATTCGACCAAATAACGTTGGTCTGTCAATTGCATAGGAATCAACTTCCTCGATGGTACATAATGCTAATCTGGACCACAAAGCAGAGAGTATAATCAATGATTAAACGAACTTACCTGTACGTGAAGGTCTTTTATCTCCTGTGAAAAATATTTTTATTAAACTATAATTACAACATAATGTAATATTAAATACATTTAATGATTATTGAAATGAAAAAGTTTATTTAATCAAGTAACATAACTGTTATCTTTACATTTTACAGTTTGTTATTGTTGGTAAATACATGAAGTAATAAAAAAGAACATTAAGAAGCTCTAATTTATTTATTGTCCCGACATTATTTTATTAGCTAAAACTAACGTGATCAAAATCATTTACAATTTATTTTTATTATTAAATTTATTAAAGGTCTGCTGTCTTACTAGTTAAGTCTAGATTCACACATTCAGAAAAATAAATAAAAATTAGCTTCTAGGCATTTGTCCCAGTGGGACGAAAACTTATGGGACGAAAGACTCAACTACTGATCTATAGAAGCATCCCTTGTAGTCATCATTTATTAATAAAAAATCGTCAAAATAAATGGTAGACATAAAGCCACAGAAACTAGGTAGTTTTATGGTAGTTTTACAAAGAAAATAATGAAACACAATTTCGTAAACACAAACCAAATTGTAACACATTAAATTCAAATTACAGTTTTCTGTTTTTCTTTGCATCTTTTGGCTACGAATTGGAGGAGCCTTCCAGTTTAAATTACTCCTTTGTGTAACGGACTAACGGGCACTTCGGACTTGCTTTGCTTGCAGGTGTTTCAGATGCCGGGGTTATTTTTAAATCCGCGCTTGACTTAGAAATTGTAAGTCATTTTCTAAGCACAACCATTTGTGTCAACGAAAATATATCAAATGGTTCCCTCACTCTTTGTGTTTACGTACTGAGACCAAATAGTAACATATTAAATTCAAACTGCTCTGTTTTTCTTTGGATCTTTTGCCTGCGAACTGGGTGAGGAGCCTTGAAAATTACTCCTTTGTGTTGCGGGCACTTGGGACTTTTTGCTTGCAGGTGTTTTAAAAGCCGGTGTGTGATTTGAAATCCGCGCTTGACCTAGAACTTGTAAGTCAATTTCTAAGAACAACCCTTTGTGTTTACGTACTGAGGCCAAATGGTAACACATTAAATTCAAATTACTGCGCTGTTTTCTTTGTATCTTTTGCCTGCGAACTGGGTGAGGAGCTTTCTAGCTTAAATTACTCCTTTGTAGCGAGCACTTGGTGCTTTTTGCTTGCAGGTGTTTTAGAAGCCGGGGTGTAATTTTTCAATCCGCCGTTGACCTAGAACTTGTAACTCATTTTCTAAGCAAAACCCTTTGTGTTTACGTACTGAAACCAAATGGTAACATTAATGTGTAGCGGGCACTTCGGGCTTGCTTGGTTTGCAGGTGTTTTAGAAGCCGGGATGATTTTTAAATACGCGCTTGACTTAGAAATTATTGTAAGTTACTTTCTAAGCTCCTTTGTGTTTAAGAAAATATACCAATGGGTGCTGATAAAAGATTTTCACAACCTTTGTGTTAACGTACTGAGACCATATGGTAACACATTAAAGTTTACTGTTTTTTTTTTCTTCCGCCGTCTAGTTTAGTACTCCTTTGTGTAGCGGGCACTTAGTGCTTTTTGCTTGCAGGTGTTTTAGAAGCCGGGTGATTTTTCCGAACTTGACTTAGAAATTGACTTAGCAATTTTTAAGATATAATCCAGATCCGACCCAAAGAGACAGTAGTCGATTTTTTTTTATTGCCATATATCATACCATAAAAGGCTCGGCCACTGGTGTCGGACATATTAGGTATTTGTATGTACCATGACATAATTTCAGGAAAAAAATTCATTATGTGCTTCCTACCAAACCTACGGTCATTCGCATCAGACCTACGTATAATAAAAACTATTTATTATTCGTAGCATCAGAAAAAAAATTAAAACTATTTCTTGTGATGTCAGTGGCGCTTCGGATGGCACCGATAATACTTTTTTTTAATGTACAACTAGTCAAAATTGCGATGGCTTTAACAACTCTACATTAAACTGATTACCCATAATATTTCATTTTTAGTATTTGTAGCCGTCAAAAAAACGCTTATTTTTTGTTTATAAGAATTTTATTATCGTGAGAATTTTCTGACTTCTCAATTTCTGATAAAAGATTTTCACACTCAAATGAATAATGTGATAACAAAAGGTACCCGAATGTCAAATGCCCAAAATATATCTATTATTTGCAAAATATAGAAATTTATTTGGCTGATTACATTTCTAACAATAAAATACGATGCTATTATCTCTCTTCTCACTTCATTTAACATTGTTATTCATGTGTTTTAGTTTTAAATAAGTAATATTACGAGTAGGTATAATAAGTTAATTATACTAGCTACAAGTTATATAACTTATTGTAATTTCAAACTCAGGAAAACAGCCCAAAAATTGAAAGACTGTCGTGTTGAAAAAAATCGAAGCTTATTTTTTTTAGTTTTGGCATAGCACAAAGCTATTTATATAGTTTAATTTTTAAACTGTGTTTTTACAAACTTTTTATAGGCCGCAAAAGTTGAGTTATTCATAAAATACACGCTCCTGTTTTTAAATTTAATTCCAAATTTTCTGTTTAAACAAATTATGATGCAAATAAAGCAAATAATTTTAATGACACTCCGCCTAAAACGTTTAAACTGGGTCGATGAAGACTTGCATTTGCGGTTAAAATATAGAGGAAAATAATACACGAGGTTAAAACTTCTCTCATTCAACTTAGTTACGATTTTATGCGTTCCAAAAAATTACGATTCGTTGATTACTTTGACATAATTGCGGGTTTTTTATGAATATGCCACGGCAAACTTATAATAATATTCATCTCTTTTCAACATAACGCATAAGAGCAAAATTTAATTTAAAAAATTCGAATGTTAATAAATTATTTTATTAATAAATACTGGTCTCGCACGTAAGTGTCGTACCAAGTACGTGATGAGTCATCGAGCATGTATAAACCATGCGGCCCACTCCGCAGCGCCCCGTTACAATGTGCGCGAAGCTGTGATGTTACGGTAAATGTCAAAGCAGTTTTCTAATATTACTTATAGCGATTAGTGACAAGCAGATAAACTTTCGAATTTATAATATTAGTATGGTACTGTGGAACGTTCTAGTAGTGTCCAGTGAACAATGAGTCTTAGTGGAAATACCAGACTCAGTTGTTTCTAGTTAGTTTATTGTACCTAAAGTTTGAGATAAGATGAAAACTTGCTTCCCTGAAGCCGTCGGACGCCTCGAGACGTGCTTGAGCTGAATAAACTTATTAATAACATTAAAATGTATAACAAGCTTGCTTTAATTAAAATAATTCATGTTGATATCCATATGCAGATTATTAATTGTCATATTGGTCATTCTATCTCGAACGCCGATTTCGATGGGTGTGAAGAAAATATTTGAAGTTCTGGAAAAGGACGAAGGACAGTTGTTACGGTGAAAAACTCACAAGTTACGGAAAACATATTTTTATTACAGGGTAAATTAAATAACAAGGCAAAGAATAAAACATTTTATTTTTAATTTAATAAATATGTCATGAAGTTTTTCCCTCGATTCACCGTTTGAACTTTAGTTACTAACAGTAAGTAAATTCAAAGTTTTAGTTCTTCATTTACTAACAAAAATTTAAGTCACTCATGAACCATCATATTTTTGCTGGGTTTAAGCTCATGATGAAATCAACCAACAATGTCAGTTTTTAAAGGGACGCGTTTTAGCCCAGATCTCGTCCTAGCTATAGAGTGCCTATCTGGAGGTCAAGTAGTATGTAGCGCAGTATCAGCATGTACGCGTTATCAGTGTTTGAGGCCCGCTCGTTTTTATTAAACCTTTTTTTTCAAACGCTTTTTCAAAGCGCTTAAAAATTAAAAGAAGGTTTTTTCAAGCTGTGATTTTCTACATAAATTTTAATGTTAAGTGTTTAAATATAAAGTAAAAAAGTATGCAAGCAAGCAGATATATTATTTATCTTACTAAAGTTTGTGAGCAGTAATTTTTGTTTCTAATGTAAAAAAATATTGAATATTTCGCATTGTATTTTGCAAATTTTCCATCACGAGTATTGGTACTTAGCAAAGCGATTTGCATAATCCCAATGCTCAAAGGCTTTGCGTCTGCTAGAAGTGATTTTATTAACCTTCTACTTTCCATTGCGGTTTTGTTACCAACTCCTTATTTGAGCTATCTGATAAAAAACGCATTGAGCTGTCGCTATCGTATCGCTGTGCGCTATTAACACTTGTACAAATCTACATCGAAATACCATCTTATACAACACTCATTTGGTTACCATTATTTTGATTAGTACCTAAGTAACCAGAACAATGAATATTGTTTGACCAACTTGAATATAGGTGCTCCCCACACAGCAGTTATATAACTTTACAAAACATTGTTGTTACACAATAACAACACGATGTCAAGAAACTTGCCTTTTGTTATAATTTGTGAAAACAACAAAATGTTATCTAACGCTACTGTGTAGAAGCACCTCATGACAACCAAATATTATATAGTTTTGACTTGACTGACTTTTCACATTCCTTGAAGAAAGAATGCAATTTTGTGGAACCTTTTTTTTTTTACTTGGTTACTTTTCAATAGTATGGTATTTCGATCTTTTTTTTATTTTATTTTTTATGTAAGTAACTATAATATTATAATAAAGTTGTTTTATAGGTGGTGCAGGAGTACGAGAGGGCGGTAATCTTCCGTTTGGGTAGACTCCTCTCTGGGGGAGCTAAAGGACCGGGTAAGTTAATTTTGATCCAGGGTCAAATTAGACCACAACGCGACGCGTAGATGCATTTCTAAATTTGTATGGATTTGACAAATTTCAATTGCATGAGACGTCTTGCAAGTCTGTGAAATCCATACAAATATATAAATGCATCTACGCGTCGTGTTGCGGTCTGCAGACCTAAAATGGTCACATTTTGGAATTTCTCTCAAATCAATTCAGAAAATGAATTGTCAAAAGTGTCAATCTAAAGAATATCAATTATTTAATATTTAATTGTGCGAATTACTAGACATTATAATTATTAATATGGATTGCAAGCAGAGTAACCTGCGTTTTTTTTTAATTAATCATATTATGATTCATAATATAATTCTCCAAGGCACTGAATTGATCCTGATCATTGTATCTATATTTTTAGTATATAGTATATTATGTATATACGATAGTGTTTCAGGTTTAGGCTCGTTTTATATTATGCGTCCGCCGGAACGCGCGGTTTGCACGTGATCTCGCTACACCGGGATCACAAGCAATTATTGTATTTAAGATAGTGCATCCGCGCTGTTATTTCAATAAATCGTTAGACTACATTGGCTTGAGAAGTTCGCGCAGCTACGCCGCCAAACGCCCGTTCAACGCACGCATAGCCTTAGCCAGCAGCTACTGAATAGATTTATATGCCATAATAAGATGGACAATAATTTTATTGCCGAATTCTCTCGTGTCGACAAAATTTTGCTCGACGAATCTACGGCCAACACTTTGTGCCATGAATGATAAATGAAGCTCTTAAGACGATATTAAGATGGACATAAAACAATTTTCATCGCAGAAAAATGTACGAATTCCTCGTTGAAATAAAAAATTGATCAACGGAGTCACGGGCAACATTCACATAAAAAAACTTGCACCATAAAAAGACGCGAGAGTCAAGTTGCTAACAACCTCCAACTTTTATACTTACTAAGTCTTCCAGACTTTCGAGCAATTTACTTAACTCCTGATATTGAAAACTGAACCCTGTAGGAGGTAGGATTTCCCTGGATTCATGTTTATAAGGAACACCAATTTCCTGTAACTTCCTTAGCTGAATTTCCTGCGTACCTGCAGTAGCGGTGTACATGCAATTCTCATTTATAGAGATACTAACTGTTCCGGCAAATGTTGTTTTGCCATATAAAGTATTTCGCCCATACCTATTATTTTATTGAAGTGACTAAATAAGTATGTCTCCATGGCAACGTCCATCGCTATCCCGTCGCACAAACAGTGGTCGCCGTCATGTCTCGAGTTGTAATAATTTTCTATTATTTATTCAACAAATGCACTTATCAATATAAAAACCGGCTAAGTGCGAGTTGGACTCGCCCATGAAGGGTTCCGCAGCAGCAATAATTTTTATTTTTATGAAATCTAAAGGTTTTTGTTTAATTTTTATATTTCAGTTGATATAATGGAAGTTAATTTAAGGTTTACCATATTGTTTTTAGCGTATAAAAAAAAATTACTTGCTAGATTTCGTTCAAACCAATTTTCGTTGGTAGTTTTTATATTAATGTACATCATATATTTTATTTAGACTTATCATGCCCCTACTTTAGAAATTACAGGGGGGGAGACACTAATTTTACCACTTTGGAAGAGTCTCTCTCGCAAACTATTCAGGTTAGAAAAATATTATAGTAGAAACCTCAATATGATTTTTCAAGACCTATCCATAGTTACTCCACACGCATAGCTTAAATGAAAATTTTTATTTTTTGTTTCAGTTATAATACCTATAATACCTGTAAATTTTTAATAATTTTACCATTTTTGTAGCAAAATCTTAATGTGGTTCACAGACTAAATCTACTTACCAAGTTTCAATAGTATAGCTCTTATAGTTTCGGAGAAAAGTGTCTGTGACATACGGACGGACAGACCGACAGACAGACATGACGATTCTATAAGGGTTCCGTTTTTGCCATTTGGCTACGAAACCCTAAAAAGTAGGTATAGTAGTTGTCCGATTCTCAACCCTAGCCGATATGCTCGCTAAGATTCACGAAAATCTTGTCGAGGTATATAGGAAAATTTTAGCATTGTTTTACCTTATCAGTTAGTTCCCAGCGTTTTTAAAATGAGACGATTTTATAGTAAAGAGTGGAGCAAAATGTATAGTATCTTATATCTTTAAACGAGCAATTCTTCTTACATATACTTATATTAGAATTTCGGTATCGGCTCCAACGATTTTCATGACATTTAGTATACATATAAGGGGTTTCGGGGGCGATAAATCGATCTAGCTAGGAATTATTTGTAGAAAATTCATTTATTCGTGTTTTATGGAATACCGAGCAAAGCTCGGTCAAATAGCTAGTAATATTTAATAGTAGATAACGCCCGCAAGTTCGTTGCGCCAAAATGCGACGTGTGAGCAGCATAAAACAATTTTCTTCCTGAAAAAATGTACGGTTTTTTCAGGAAGAAAATTGTTTTATGTCCATCTTAATAATATCATCTTAAAAGCTTCATTTATCATTCATGGCATGAAGTTGGCCGTATCTTCGTCGTGCAAAATTTAGTCGACACGAGAGAATAGTTAGTACATTTTTCGGCAATAATTATTGTCCATCTTAATTAGCCTTTTTCCTGGGAAGATGAAAAAATTCTGCTAGGAGCAGCACCGGTGAGGGGTACATATTTTGTTTTGAATTTTCCATTGACAACAACGTTAAAAAAACCTACATTTAGCGAATTTAGCAAAAGTGCAAGATCATCTCGTCCGCGACTTGAAACGATGGCTTGCATGTCGTGGCTTAACCGTTGTCAGGTAATAAAAATGTCCTAGTTAAGAGGTTAATTTATTAACAAATAAAATTGGAATTGATGGTGGTAAACGTTTAGCGGACATCTCCGCGAAGCACACTTTAAGAATAGCACACGGTGCTCCCACTGGCCAGCAGTGCCCCCGATCTCCGCGGAGCACACTTTGAGGATGACTGCTCTAATAATATAATAAATATGATGTTATGTTTGTAGGTATATTCTTCATCCTGCCCTGCATTGATTCCTACGCCCGTGTCGACCTTCGTACCCGCACCTACGATGTTCCACCGCAAGAGGTAAAGTGCTATTTCTTCACAACTTAGCTTTCAGTTATTAAATATAACGGCTTATAATATAAATAAGTTATTTATTTTTAAATTTGATTTATTGTACTATCAGAGACGTTAATTCCTAGGCAGATGGCGGACCTACGTAGTTTGGTCGCATTACGTCAAACCCAGCCGACAGATCACAATTATTAACATTGAATTGACACGATCCGACCAAACGCATTATATGGTCTGTCAACTGAATAGGAATCAGTTTCCTCGATGGTACATAAAAATAAAGCCAACACATTACACAACAGATAGAAGTATACTACTTTAATCTATGAAATATTGTTTCAGCAGTCCTACAAAATTAAGTAGTTTTCTCGTTAATATTTTTACGTCATTATCTTTGAAATAGATGAAAAAAATAGTTATATACTATTGCTTGTGATCTCGCGATGTAGACGCCAAGCCGCGCGTTCGGTCGGAAGCATAATATAAATGGAGCCTTGCTGCAATTGCACTACTACAAGCATACAGTTATGTCATATCGCTATACTATGATACAGTATCTCTTACAAACTTCCATACTTTATACGTGGGAGAGCCATGCTTCGGCACGAATGGGCCGGCTTGACCGGATAAATGCACGTTCTCACAGAAAACCGGCGTGAAACAGCGCTTGCGCTGTGTTTCGCCGGAGAGTGAGTTTGCCGGAGGCCCAATCCCCTAACCTATTCCATTTCCTACCCTCCCCTATTCCCTTCCCTTCCCTACCATCCCCTATTACCCTATTCCCTCTTAAAAGGCCGGCAACGCACATGCAGCTCTTCTGATGCTGCAAGTGTCCATGGGCGACGGAAGTTGCTTTCCATCAGGTGACCCGTTTGCTCGTTTGCCCCCTTATTTCATAAAAAAAAATACATACAAACTTTCGTCTTTACGTACGTAGGATGACGTACACGAATGTTTACTCTATACCCACTTTCCAGTAATATTATACACGCTACATGATCGAATGAACTGATAAAATATAATTTAAAGTACACAATGTACACAAAGTTCGTCGGTTCCTCTTTACTTCATAAGGTTATGAACTCTTTCTAAAAAAATATTACACAGAGAATTTCCGGACCAATACGACCTGCAAACCTTCAAGAAGAGAGCGTATTCCCTCTTAAAAGTGCGGCAATGCACCTGCAATTCTTCTGATGTTGCGCGTGTCCATGGGCGACGGTAGAACTTGCTCTCCATCTGATGAACCGTTTGCTCGTTTCCCCGCTAATTTTATATAAAAACAGAGAACATTTAAAAAAATGACGAAATACTTTGAGAAAAACTAGGCAGTGCCCTTGCGCTTCGCTTGGTCCGTCTTGGTGGCGGCACTACCATGACACTAGCTACCCTTGTAGCTAGTGTCATGGTAGTGCCCCCACCAAGGCGGCTCTACTTTTGGCACATTATAAAAGTCACATGACAGAAAAAACAGGGTAGTTACGTTATAGCTTATACACCAGATAATATTATATTATGCTGGTTAAGTAAATGAATGAAGTGGGTTACCAACAATTTAAAAATCTTCGATATTTCGCATAAATGGAGGCTTTAGGCTGCGTTTCCACCAGAGATGTGTTGCGAATTGCGAGGAACGTGTTTTTGAGAACCAATAGAATCGCTTCATTGACGTGAGCTTGCCATGACATCGCTCAGCGCGGCGATGCTATTGGATCTTAAAAACACATTCCTCGCAACACAGCTCTGGTGGAAACGCAGCCTTAAGACCGCGAAAATGATTTAAATTCTAAAAAATGTGGACTTTATGTAAAGAAAATTAGCCAGAATTAGCAAGGTTTGCCCAGATTATAAGTAAAAAATAAGTATAACTGTCCTAATGTCATACAACATTATTTACCACTTCATCCACTTGCGTCATCAAATATCTTAAATAAGTAGTATAATATTTCCGCTTAAAGGTGCGCGTCCACAGGATCGGAATCGGAGCGTACGCAGCGGACGGATTTGTTGCTTTGTATTGGTTTCTATAGTACTGTTTGCACTGAAACGTCATTTCTGCGCCTGACAATTTATAAAATATGACGACGCTCCGTCCGCACCGCACGGTCCGATTCCAACCCGGTGGACGCGCAGCTAAGTATATTTCCGCTTAAGATAGTACAAACGTGGAAGCAATTTATTAAGTTGTATCAATAACTGGTAATCAATATCGAGAGGTCGTCGTATCAACGTCCTTAGTGATTATTGTCATTAATAAAATAGCGGTCACACCACGGTCACACGCCGATCGAAACTGTTTACTATCTACTTTATTGTTAAAGTTCTCTCAATATACTTTCTTTTCGTGTGGAATTGTTGTGCGCTTTACAGCTTTACAGGCTGTAACAAAACTACACTGTACTTGGCGGTAGCGGTCATTGACTCCCAGTCAAAAACTTGTCATTTTCTATGCAAAGCCGCGATTGACAACCTCTGACACTTCATTGTCAATCGCGGTTTATATAGAAAATGACAAGTTTTTGACAGGGAGTCAATGACCGCTACCGCCATGTTTCGCCGAGTACAGTATAATTGATAATATTTTAGGGTGTGTATGTGTCCCTTGTAAAGAGTTCACTGTGAAAGTAGAAGCGCTGAAAGAGCAAATTTTTTTGCGATTTGTATACTGTACGGTACTGTGTGTACGGCGCTTGCCTATACAATGTATAGTCATGCGCCCTAGCCTCATGAATATGCCCATACAAAAGTAAAAAAAAAATTACTCTTTCAGCGCCGCTACTTTTACAGTGAACTCAATACAGAGGACACGACCTCTGTAGCTCAGTTGGTGAGCACGTTGGTAGCTCGAGCCGGGGATCGCGGGTTCGAAGCCCGCCGACGGAACAAAAAGTTTTTCAATGTTCATGGGTCATGAATGTGAATTAAATATTGTGTATCATAATATAATAAAAATCTTAAATATATGTTTAGTATAAATGTATTAAATATATTATTTCCGTTGTCTGGTACCTGTAAAACTAGTCCTTCTGATACAATTACCACTGTTCCAAACTGACGTGGTGTGAAGCGTCTATAGATATTATTATTATTATAGACACATCCTAAAGTATGTTATGTTTATAATGGTATATACATTATACAGTATACACCCTGTATATACCAAATGCTATTAAAAGTACCTATAATATTATACACGGCCCCCGCTAGCATATTATGTGCAATGTGTGCAATGCACACGGGCGCCATCCTCTAGGGGCGCCAAATCGCCATCTTTAGGGGCGCTAAAACCAAGAACCCAAAAAATTTGCCTAAAGGGGCGCTAAAATCCTTTTTTTGCACACAGGCGTCAGTAGCCCTTACGGGGGCCCGATGTTTTGCCATATACGAGAATTTAATATAGAAACTGCTAATCAGTTTTTGATGAAATTTTGTGTGCTTATGAATAATCACACTTTTGAAGTCGGTGCCAGCCCCAAAAATCGCTAAAATCCTTGATACAGAATACTCATTTTTATGTTGGCTGGTACCGCCCCCAAAAATCTAAAAATTGAGTAGACAAATCATTGACTTTTAGGTGTAGGTATTCTGAAAAAAATTTAACAATGAACAATTTCGTTTCAAAGAATTCGTTTCGAAGAATTGTTAAGGATAATGAGGAAGATGAGGCATCTGATGGGCAAGAATACCACACCTTGGCCATGGCTGACCAATAGGTTAGCTATCCAGGAAGTTAGCAGCCAATCTAGGAAGGTTATGACTTATGACTACGTACTTTATTTATTTATTTATGAGAGTAAACCGGGTAATGACTTTTGCGTTGCGCACAGACTAAGTGTGGCGCATACACACGTTTTCCACATACGATTTCCGAATTCGTTTTCCGAAGTTTGCTTTTGCGCTTGTGCGGGAATTCCGAATACGGAAAACGAATTCGGAAATCGTATGCGGACCCAGCTTAAAACACTATAAAAATGACTACAGCTACCGAGCTGGGTTGGTCTATAATTCTAAACGAAGCCTAGCCACACACAATAATATCTCTATAGCAATGATCACATACTAAGGCACTATAAAAGTGACAACAGCCCGCAGCTGGACTAAATGAAACCAGCCACCTCTACTGAAATTTGTGGGATAGCTTTATCATAATCATAAAATATAAAAAACATGTTTAAATATTATCAGAATATATTTTAAACATGTTTTTACCTCGTAGAATTCATAAAAACTCTCAACTTCGATTAACTAACTGACTCATTTTGAAGTTTAAAAGTATTTCAGTCGAGTTAAATACTGAAAGTAGTTATTAGTTGGAACTCAGATCATATTATCTTCTACAAAGCTAATTACGTTTATTAAACTTATTTTATATAACATACCTATTAAAACGTAGGTATTGATTATTGAAAAGATAAAAGTTATTTTTTTATACTTTTAATAAATGCTGCAACTAGCAAATAAAATATTATCCTCCTTGCTGAAAAAAATAGTTACAAATGTTACAAGAATGGCTATACAATGATTTGTTATATTTTTCTAGTTTTTTTCAGGCGTCTTAAGAAACGTATTAGCTGGTACTAGGCAAGTGCAAAAACTCTGATACTTTCAAATTAGCCGAACAATGCAGTAGCACGTCGCATTAAAACTTAACTCCAAGTCAGTATAATCTCAAGAAAAAGAGTTAACGGCTCGTTCCTAGACCATCTAAGACATTCATCATAATACAGGTTTCTCGCCCACGTAAATAACGAATTTAGGAACTGTACATTTTCCCACAAAAAATAGTCCTTCCCCGTGTATATTATCTTTGCCATATTTAAACATTAAAACCGGCCCAGTAGTTCTTAATTATTTACTTGAACTAACCGGACTTACCCTGTATCCGAACTTACCTTGATTAACTTAGCTATAGATTACCTTCACGAAGTACTAATGTTCAACAGGTCCTGACCAAGGACTCCGTGACTGTCTCCGTGGACGCCGTGGTCTACTACCGCGTCCACAACGCCACCATATCGATCGCGAACGTGGAGAACGCTCATCACTCCACCCGTCTCCTGGCCCAGACCACCCTAAGGAATACTATGGGCACCCGACCCCTGCACGAGATCCTGAGCGAGCGCGAGACTATCTCCGGCAATATGCAGATCTCTCTAGACGAGGCTACCGAAGCTTGGGGCATCAAGGTGGAACGCGTTGAGATGTGAGTACTCGTAGCTATGTGCGCAGAAAGTCAGAATGCAATCGCTGGTTTCGATAGCGAAGTTAGATGACTGTGAAAATGTGTGGGATTTAACATAAATTCGCTTTGGGGCGATTTCACCATTCACATTTTTCTTTCAAATGGATTTCACAATCTTCTTCTTAATCGCGATTAAGAAATCGAAGCTTAGGTTAATTTTACATACGCGCGATAATTTTACATGTTTTCATAATTTTGGCGCCTTATCACGTTATTTTATCAACAAAATAGCAAGAAACGATACATAATCTAACCAAATCCATCTGCCAAAACTGTCATGTTGACATTTCTTTCGCCTATGTTTTTTGTTCCGCTATGACACTACACTGACAGGACTTAAACGGGTTTTAGGAAGTTAAACCTCGAACACCGGGCGTTTAAAATATAAAACTTGGTTTTGCCTAAAAGGCGTTTAGTTTATGTTGGTAAAATGCAATTCGGTGTTTAAACGCGTTTATACGTTTAAAACCCGTTTAGTGCACTAAGCGCATTCAGTTTCTTTGGTGAAATCATTAGCGTCATGGCGCTTGCGATGCGTTAATGTCAAATCCCATACATTTTTGACATCTAACTTCGCTGTCGAAACTAGCGATTGCATTTTGACTAAATACTCTGGTCTGAATTAGATATTATCACGTTTTATATGTTAAATATGACACACTATGTTGATAAAACAGATATAATCTATATATTAATACGTGAGAGAAAAACTTTGCAACCCTTTTTACGAAAAATGGGGAAACGTAGGTGAATGAAATTTTGCACAGTTATAGTTTATATGGTGAAGGAGTGCATCGAGCTAATATTATTTTAAAATTATGCTTTTATCATATATATTTTTAACAAATAAAACGTTACACTCACTACGACACTACTACTAGGAAAAATGACAGATTTTTGAGTGACAGATTATACTCTTTTATTTATGGTTGGAGTCTGTTGACAACAAGTTGACAAATTGAAAATGGATTATTGTTTTTTTTTTATTTAATTTTAGATACTATTAGACAATGCTTAAACGGCCAGTCTGAGGTCAGCTGAGTCCCAGGGACAAGAATTGAAAAAAACCAATGAGTTTCTAAAATACTAGAGTAGCAATGTCTTACAAAAGATTCTCAGAAATGCGTAACCACTTTTTTGTTCAAAAGACAATGTCAAGTCATATATTCGTTATGTCAATAAGTATGTGAGATATGCCTGCAGGCATCTTCGAAGTGGCAACGCGTTGCTACCGTAAACTTCCAATCTAGTTACGTTAGTAACATAGAATATCATTGAAAAAAACTATGATGAAGTCAATATTTTTTACAAAATATAGGTAGTAGTCCTAATGTCGTTGCAAGTAAGGTCGAATTTTGACCATTGGGCGATCTCTAGTATTATGAGTTAGACCAGAGTTTAGTTTAACCTAGATCCCTGTGCCTAAGTGTATTATTTTTTTACTTAAATTTAAATTTACAATGTTCCTGGCTCATTGATGTGTATTAAATATATGATATTATATATCATATTATATTTAAAATCTTAAATAATATATAAAAATAATATCTAAAATAACAACAGCAGTAACACAAGTCCTTTAGGTACTTAGCACGGTGCCAGACTGACGTGGTGTGAAGCGTCCATAGACATTATTATTATTATAAAACAGACATAAGTTTCATCAATGTACAGTAAACGACAGATCTATTTACTTTTCGGCCTCATTTCTTGGCAATAAGGTGGTAGTGGTAGACCCTTTAGCCAAGATATTTTCTTCATCGCTTCGTTATAGAATCGCCGATCAAAATGTATGAAGTTGACAATAAGCGTTCGTTAATATGACGTTAACGTTCGACTCGTGTAATGTCAATTTGATGCATTTTGATCGGAGATTCTATAAAGAAGCGAGAAAGAAAATATCTTGGTTACAGGCTCTGATCTTCCTTCGATCGGACATTGAATAAATAGATTCATAAGCAGATGAAACTACGTGACATGGTCGTATGTCACGCCAATCCAACACATCACCACGGTCACGAACATTGACATGACCAAATTACGTCCACCCTCTGGCTTCGATACGTCTTTTCCTCTGATGATTCATGTTATATTGTGGTTATATTATTCAGTTTCCTCGAAAACATTACAGTATCGAAGGCGATAAGAAACAACGGATAATGTGATACATAAACGAATAATAATCAATTCGTTTCTTTACATAGTGCTTAACATAACACAAATACAAATCAAGTTTAATTTGAAAATACTATTCAAGGACTTTCATTTGATTTAAGAGCCAATTATAATGCACAGGCACGAACCGAATCAAGAAATGATTCCGCTCTTATATAAAAACTAGCTGTTCCGTCAAATGTTGTTTTGTCATATTATAAAGCATTTCGCCCATATTATTTTATTAAAGTGATTAAATAAGTATGTCACCATGGTAACTTCCATCGCTATTCCGTCGCACAAACCATGGTCGCCGTCATTCTCGAGTTATAATAATTTAAATTTTACTATTATTTATTCAACAAACGCACTTATCAATATAAAAAGTAGATGTTGTCTGATTCTCAATATATGCTAGCTCAAATTCACGAAAATCGGTCGAGCCGTTTCAGAGGAGTTCACCGTGACACGAGAATTTTATATAATATGTAGATAAGTTATATGATTTTATAGTCGGAATACATAGATCTTTACAGAGTGTAACAAAACTTAGTGATAATACTTTAAAGTGTGTATGTGTCCCTTATAGAGTTCACTGTGAAAGTAGCAGCGCTGAAAGAGCAAATTTTTTTTGTGATTTGTATGGCTGTATGGCAAGTGCCAGCGCGTCATGAATTTTTCCATACGGAGATGAAAAAAAATTTACTCTTTCAGCACTGCCACTTTCACAACAGACTCTATATAGAGTCTGTTTTTCTGAACCATACACCCCTAAAGTACCAAGTGGGGACCCATACACTACTTTCTCCGTCATGTGAATCATTTTACAGCGTCATGACATGAATCACAAAAATGTTGCTCCTTCAGCGCTGCTATTTTCACAGTGAACTGAAGGAGTAGGTATAGACTGGGGACTCATACACACTAAAGAATTATCTCTTTGTTTTGTTATATACTTTGTATGAATATAAATAGGTCTTCGTAATATGAAATAGTTTTCTATATTGGAATAGGTCCACAATAGAACCTAGCTCAGTTAATAATTTCCAGGGTTTCATGTTCCTGTATTTGTTTTGTTAGTGGTCACGAACGTAGTGTTTGTTTTGTATAAAAAAAATATATCGTCAACCATTAATAGCAATTCTATAAATAAAGTTTCGATTTTTGTAATAAGTAAGTAAATATTATGTTTTTGTACAATGTAATAACTATTTTCCCCACAATGTTCATTAAAATAATGGTTAGGTGGAAGACCTATTGAAGCATAAAAATAAATATCATAATAATATATTCTTCGAAACTTTCCACAGGCAGGGAAAGTTGACCACTTTTTCTTTATCAGAGAATTACTAAACATTTTCTTTTTAATTACATACATAATTTATATATCATTCGGATACTTCCACTTACTAATGGGCATTTATTACATCACTGTAGTCTGCAAATATATTACGCGCCTTAATATATTATACGGCGCGTTCGAAACTTCGAACGTGCGCGTTTACTACTGCATGGTTTGTGAAAAAACGCGCACGACTGAATGCGCCCTTGACAGTGAGTATATCGTTGTTTATTATCAAAAAACGCCTCCGTGGTCTATTGGTACAGAGCGCGGCTCTTGACTCGGAAATCGTGGGTTCGATTCCCGCGTTGGAAACATGTTATTTCCAAGTTTGGTTAGGACAATGCAGGCTGATCACCTGATTGTCTGACAAGTAAGATGATCCATGCGTCGGATGGGCATGTAAAAAGTCGGTCCTGCGCCTGATCTCTCGCCGGTCGTGTCGGTCTGCCGTCCCACTGGGTTATGAGAGTAAAGGAATAGAGAGTGCCCAAGTGTGTACTGCGCACACACTTGGGGACTATAAAATTACTCCTGCGTAGCTGGCCTGGTTTCAATGAAACCGTCACCGAAACCGGTGTGGGAGCTATTATATATCGTTTATAATATTGCGATTTGCGACAGAAAAACAATTTTCTATAAGTTATTCTCTGTGAATATATTCCTACTAGTGAGGTGGTTAACAATTTGTCTCGTGTATTATGTATTCTTATGGGAACCTGGTAAATCGATTTTCAATATGGCTGGTCGCTTATCGCCTAACAAAACCATCGGCTTTTCACAGCTCACTGGAATCGCTAGCAAAAACTTCTTCACATTTAATAATAAATACACATTATTTTGTTCCTGTATCGCCCGAAGGTTGGCCGGTAGATACAGAAAGTACAAAGGTGGACTTAATGCCTAATGGCAATTAAGTCCACTTTTGTACTTTTTATGTGCATAAAGTTTTTAAAATAAATAAATCATCGTATGCATTTAATTCGTACATAATATTGTGAACGAAATGGAGTGATAAAATAATAATTCGAAATAGCAATTCTGAGCGATCGTCACTTATCTGCTAAAGCCTAGCCAAAGCCCGGAAAGCTCATGTCATTGTCTTGGGACAATTTCGTATCATTATAATCTGAACGACTAAGGGTCAATTCAGACCGCAACGTGACGAGGCGAGGCGCGACGCGACGCGACCTAAATTTGTATGGATTTGACAGATGTCGTCAGCGTGAGACGTCTTGCAAATCTGTCAAATCCATACTAATTTAAAATTAATGTCAAATGCATCTACGCGTCGCGTTGCGGTCTGAATTGACCCTTAGGGCGTTTGTGTACTACACGGAATTTTACCGTCCGGCGTTCATAACTTTCACGTTTGCCATATAAATAAGGTAGGAAATCGAGATGCCGCGCCGCGCCGGATGGTAAAATTCCGTGTAGTGCACAAACGCCCTTAGGTCAATATTTCGTCGGAACTCGGGACTAATATTAAACTAATATTATAAATGCGAATGTGAAGTGTGTCTGTCTTCCTGTTACCTCTTCATGCCCAAACCGCATCTAAGTCCCAAGAAAGAACATATAGGTTTCTTTTAATCTCAGAAAAATGTACGGTTCCCGCGCGACACACGAATTTGGGCACAACGGAATTGCGGGCGTACTATAGTTATGAAAAGTTAGGGAAATTTTTGAAATATTATATTTTATTCATGTTTAGTTTACCTACTACTTTTTAAAAGTATACAACTTACATAAACAATGACCGACAAACAGTCGAAGCCCAGTCATTAGTCAATCAATATTCTTGTGACAGCTTTAAAAGGAAAATTCTTGTCCATGGCCATATTCCAAGTGAAAATGTTCTGTAATTTTTAAATATTTTATTTTAATGAAAAGTCAATAACTGTATACCTAAAAATAGTTTGCTTTACATATTAAATTACAACCTGCAATACCTTTAACACGTTTCGAAAAAGTCAATGTGCAGCTTGTGTAAAATGTTGCTCATAATATCAGCTTATAAAAGTCAATGTGCAGCGTGTGTAAAATGTTGCTTATAATATCAGCTTATAATTTAAGTCAATGTGCAGCTTGTGTAAAATGTTGCTCATAATATCAGCTTATAAAAGTCAATGTGCAGCGTGTGTAAAATGTTGCTTATAATATCAGCTTATAATTTAAGTCAATGTGCAGCTTGTGTAAAATGTTGCTCATAATATCAGCTTATAAAAGTCAATGTGCAGCGTGTGTAAAATGTTGCTTATAATATCAGCTTATAATTTAAGTCAATGTGCAGCTTATGTAAAATGTTGCTTATAATATCAGCTTATAAAAGTCAATGTGCAGCGTGTGTAAAATGTTGCTTATAATATCAGCTTATAATTTAAGTCAATGTGCAGCTTGTGTAAAATGTTGCTCATAATATCAGCTTATAAAAGTCAATGTGCAGCGTGTGTAAAATGTTGCTTATAATATCAGCTTATAATTTAAGTCAATGTGCAGCTTGTGTAAAATGTTGCTTATAATATCAGCTTATAAAAGTCAATGTGCAGCTTGTGTAAAATGTTGCTTATAATATCAGCTTATAAAAGTCAATTTGCAGCTTGTGTAAAATGTTGCTTATAATATCAGCTTATAAAAGTCAATGTGCAGCTTGTGTAAAATGTTGCTTATAATATCAGCTTATAAAAGTCAATGTGCAGCTTGTGTAAAATGTTGCTTATAATATCAGCAAAAGTCAATGTGCAGCTTGTGTAAAATGTTGCTTATAATATCAGCTTATAAAAGTCAATGTGCAGCTTGTGTAAAATGTTGCTTATAATATCAGCTTATAAAAGTCAATGTGCAGCTTGTGTAAAATGTTGCTTATAATATCAACTTATAAAAATCAATGTGCAGCTTGTGTAAAATGTTGCTTAAAAACCTTTTTGTCCCGTATCGTTTCATCTACAATATCACAAATTCTTTACAAACAGAAAGGTTAAATTTTTCATTTTAATTTTACATTCAGTTTTAAGAGAAAAAGTATAAAAATGGTTGATGCTAAATTGTTATCTAAGGGCTTATTACATTTAGCATTAATAATGCATAATTGTCCTATGTCATTTATCACATTATAATGTGTTATTTTAACAAAATGTTATAAAATTACCTCGTCACGCCCACACCGCTGAACCGATTTTTCTGAAATTTGGTATGGAGATACTTTCAGTCCCGGGAAAGGACATAGGATCATTTTTATTCCGAAAATAATTACGTTTCCCAATTCATTCAATAAAATGATTTCTGCTTACCGCTACATGGATTTCGATGATATTTGGTATGCAGATACGTTATGTCTCGGGAAAGGATATAGAATACTTTACATCCGGGAAAAAGCCACGATACCCATGTGATAAACAAAAATCGGCCAAGTTAGAGTCGGACTCGCGCACGAAGGGTTCCGTACCGATGCAGATCAAAAATAGGCTAAAAATTGTATTTTTTGTATTGAGCCCCCCTTAAATTGTCATTTTATTTTAATATTATTATTAATTAAATATTAAAGTACACATATAACAAAAGAATGTGTGAAAAATTCAAGTGCCTACCACTTGACATTATTGACATAGAGCGAAAAAGGCCGAAAAAATCACGTTTGTTGTATGGGGGCCCCCTTAAATATTAATTTTATTTTGTTTTTAGTATTTGTTGTTATAACGGCAACAGATATACACAATATGTAAAAATTTCAGAAGTCTAGCTACAGCTAGGCTGTATCTCAAGAACCGCTACAGCGGTTCTTGAGATACAGCCTGGACAGAGAGACGGACGAACAGACAGACGGACAGACAGATGGATAGACAGACGGACAGACAACGAAGTCTTAGTAATAGGGTCCCGTTTTTACCCTTTGGATACGAAATCCTAAAAATGATTTGCGCCTAAACCGCTGAATCGATTTTGATTAAACTTGGTGCGCACATATTTTGACTCTCATTAGGACATAAAATAATTTTTACCTTGAGACATTGTACGGTCAATGCGTAATAAAGTTTTTTATTTTGCGCTCAAACAGCTGAACCGATTTTGATTAAATTTGGTATGCAGATAATTTTGAGTCTCAGGAAAGCTCACGGGAATGATTTATGCTTTTAACTGATTTCAATGATATTTGGTATGCGGCTACATTGTTTCTCGGGAAAGAACACTGGATACTTTTTATCCTGGAAAAGCCACTAAACCGATTTAGATTATCTTTCGAACGGGCATGAAAGTGTTATTACCTGGTAACTTAAATATATTCTTATGTACTATTAGAGAAGTTGATTCAGAGGCAGGTGGTGGAGGTCTACGTCTTATGGCTACGTATTGGCAAACCGACGTCATATACAGGGTGTAACAAAAACAAGTGATAATACTTTAGGATGTGTACGTGTTCCTTGTAGAGAGTTCACTGTGAAAGTAGCAGCCCTGAAAGACCAACTTTTTTTTTCACTTTTGTATGGGGAAACTCGTGACGCTCGGGCCCCTGCCCATACAAAAGTGAAAAAATTTTTTCGTCTTTCAGCGCTGCTACTTTCACAGTGAAGTCTCTACAAGGAACACGTACACACCCTAAAGTATTATCACTTATTTTTGTTACACCCTGTATATGATGTCAATTCAGACCACAACGCGACGCGTAGATAGATGCATTTGTATGGATTTGACAGATTTCTTCTCACGCAATTGAAATCTTTCAGTACAAGAAATGCATCTACGCGGCGCGTTGCGTTCTAAATCAACTCTTAAGTTGACATTATATCCGACCAAATGACGTAGGTCCGTCAACTGCCTATGGATCAATTTCTCGATGGTACGTCTACATCCACGCACGTTACTAGGACTATAAAAAGACGGGCATTGGCCCACCATATAATCCCCCACTGAAAGTCCTGTTAGCCAGGATGAAGAATATTATATTATTTTACTGTAGTTACTAGTTATGAATGCAGTCTGTATTCATAATTCAACAAAAATATGATGTGGGTTAATAAATATGTTGATAACATTATCAATTACCTACTATATAATACATTTGGTAGCTGATAAGCATTTGTATATTTACTTATAGAAAAAATTGTTGAGTTCTGCGATGCAAATGCTTAACAGCTATCAAATAATATTATCTTTATAATTAAATATATTGATAATTTTATCAAGAACCTATATATTTGGTAGCTGCGGCAACTGCGAGCAGTGCGCTCCAGTAATTTATCGGTTCCGTAGCAATTGCCCGTAAACCCTTCACGCACAATTTATGTGTTGTCACAATTCACAAAATGGCAACGTGCCTTGTTATATACTTAGGGCTTATTTCGAAGAAACTGATTTTCTAAGTCAAGGTTTCTTAAAGTAGGGTTCGCCAACCCCTAGGGGTTCGCCATTCGACGGCAGGGGGTTCGCGGTTACCTGGAAATTGTAACAGGGGTTCGTGGATCCGAAAGTTTGAGAAACTAAATAAAATATGTAACACATTTTTACATACTTTTACCAAAGAGATTTGAAAATAAATGTGCAATTTACTTACGCCGGTTCTTCTCGCCGGGTTAGTTCCGAACCGTGGTTCAAAAGTGTTACTTTTTAAGAGATTTGGAAAAAAACATCTTCATTTTTTATTTTCACTTATCATTATGTTTTATTTTATGTCGAATGCTACTACACGTTCGATAAAATAATGATTGACCATAAGGGTTAATCCGCCTATTTGATTATTGTGGATGGGGAACTGAGACTCAATATTCGGAGCAGTCTTAGGTGAGCAGGAAGCAGCTCAGACCTCGTCTCCAGCTTGTATTCCGTAGTCCAGGAATGTAAGCTTGAGCTTGAGGTCCAGTCTTTGTCCTCTCATAAGTTTTAATTTACAAAAGAAACATAGGGCATGAATAGGTCTAGGGCATGAATAGGTCTTAATTCTTCTCTTTTAGTTTGCGAGGCTAAACGATAACAATAATAGACATAACTATACCAATTAGGGACACTTTGAGTCCTAGTAAAGACAAAAATATCATTTTATGCACAAACGAAGTTTCAAAATCAGGAATCTCTGATAATTGTTTAAATATCTCTTTGTACGGTCGGGGGCGACAAGTTGCATCCGTATTCGAGCATAAAGCGCGTAGCGTACAACAGCTGCGTAGCCATGAAATAATAATAATTAAAAGTTTCTCAATAGAATTAGATCCTGGGGGAGGCCTTTGCCCAGCAGTGGGACACTATAGGCTAATAAAATAAAAAAAAGAATTAAATATTTTTTTCACATAACAAAATAAACACTTAATGCGTGAAAATATGACATGCGATTTAGAAATTTGTTGTGTCTAAACAAACTCGTGTTTGGTTTTCGCAGAATTTCTAGTTTTATAGTATTATTACTTTTAACAAACTTATACAATGTAGAACTTATTTACAATGTCAGGTAAACCGTAAAATAGATAGGAAAATAATTAATACGCTACACGCACGACAATATTACGACAGTTGTTGTCAGTAAAATTTTGTATTGATTGACCCCTTTGACCCAGATATTATAGTTCTTTGACCGCTGCATATACAGTGTGTAACAAAAATAAGTGATGATACTTTAGAGTGTACGTACGTGTTCCTTGTACAGAGTTCACTGTGAAAGTTGCAGCTCTGAAAGACAACATTTTTTTTCACTTTTGTATGGGCAAGGGCTCGAGCGTCGCGAGTTTCCCCATTCCCCAGCAAAAAAAATTGCTCTTTCAGCGCTGCTACTTTCACAGTGAACTCTCTACAAGGAACACGTACACACCCTAAAGTATTCTCACTTGTTATTGTCACACCCTGTATACAACTCAAAGGTGACTGACATGGTGATCTATCAACGCACTGCCCAAACCACTGGACGGATCGGGCTGTTTGGCATACAAGAAGATATTATGACGTAGGCATCCGCTAAGAAAGGATTTTGATTAATTCTACCCCCAAGGGGATGAAAGTTTGTATGAAACTTTGTCAATATGAAACCGATGGGGCTGAGACTTTGCACATGCACAAAGCTACCATGACGTGGGCATCCCCTAAGAAAGGATTTTGATAAATTCCTCCGCTAAGGGGATAAAATAGGGACGAAAGTATAAATCTTCTTAGATTTTCGACTGATTGAACTGAATTAAAGATTAGAGGTACTATGCTAAAGACGTTCTCTTAAATAGGATTTTGATAAATTCAACCCCCATGGCGATAAAATAAGGGGTAATGGAGAATTCTCGGCACGAGTGGGCTGTCTCGACCGGATTAATGCCACGGCCTCACAGCTGACCGCCGTAATGGCACATTTTCATTGGTCGTGGCATGCGCTTCAGAAATCTCCTGCACCCCCGCATGCGGGCCCCTATCGACCAGTGAAAATGCGCCATTACGGCGGTTAGCTGTGAGGCCGTGGCATTAATCCGGTCGAGACAGCCCACTCGTGCCGAGCATGGCACGTGGAAAATTTGCTGTATTTTTAAATATTCATCTCGCAGTCTTATTATTCCAATCATATTAACATTAAATTAGGTATAATAAAATCGAAATCCGCTTAAAGAGGATTAGTAGCCCTGACAACGCTCGCTAGGGGCTTATTGAAATAAACATGTTATAATAATTCTGAGAAAAATAAAGTACTTTGAAATATTTATATTCGTATCAAAGTGAACAGTGAATAAAAAAATATTATAAATGTTTTATGGGTTATTGTACACACTCGTAGTGATTAAAGATGGGAGAGCGAAGCTTATAGGGCCTGATAGGCTCTAGGATAAGCTATCCACAACTTGTCTGACAGATGGAGTATAATCTGTCAGATAAGTTGTGGATAGCCGAATACGGCACTTATCAGTAAGTGGTGATAAACTAATTTTGGCGCAACGGAGTTGTGTAGTACAACTCCGTTGCGCCAAAATTAGTTTATCGCACGGAATCCGTACATTTTCCCGGGAATAAAAAGTGTCCTATGTGTTTTCCCGGGACTACAGGTTTCTATGTATTTGAGATACTTCGAGTATCTCAAATACAGTACCTGTAGTGTCATGACGACATTTCTGCTGCCGCTTCATGTAGCCGGCTTCCAACTTGTCGCTAGCTGTGGAGGGTATTTCATAGAAATACATAGAAACCAGTAGTGTCGCGACGACCCATCGTCTGCTGCCGCTTCATGTAGCTGGCTTCCAACTTGTCGCTAGCTGCGGAGGGTATTTCATAGAAATACATAGAAACCAGTAGTGTCGCGACGACACGCCGTCTGCAGTTGTCGCGTGTCGCTCGGTTCCAACTTGTACCTTAATACAATAATAATTATTGTTATTACTTTAATTTTCTTAATAGTTGATTAATCATCATCTGCCTATGATACGAGTACCATTCACAACACTAAAATACATCAGGTAAAATGGGCAGAGCTGTAAATTTCAGCTTAATTTGCTGCATAGAACGGCTACAATAGAGCAAGGTTAATAATTCATAGCCAAAGTGTGCTTGCATTTAATTAACTCTTGAGTGAACAAAACGGGGAAATTGCTACTTTTTCATCATATTTAATCAGTCTTAACTGGGATAAAGTTAACCCTGGGTTGAATTCGTTACAACGAAAAACCCTAGATATATTTTGTTCGCCACTATAATCATGTTAACTATAATAATTTTCCCACAATTCGCCCGTGCAAAATAAAATCCTGGGATAGCTGTACTTTTCAAAAAGTTTTACGTAGGAAACTTCTTCGTGGTTCATGTCTCAGAATCGGAACCTAACAGTATTTTTTAATTTTTTAATTTTTATTAATACTTAATAAAAATTAAAAAATTAAAAAATACTGTTATGGAACTTATGTGATTTTTATGATGTACTAGCAGAGAAGTTGATTTATATTCAGATGGTGGATGGATGTAATTTGGTCTTTCGACAACTGAATTAACATAAGTAGCCTGCTAGACGCAGGCGGCAGAACCGTTTTTTTGCCTACGAATAAATTTCTCTGATATTTATGAATACTTATGTTTTTTTATGAAATGAGGGGGCAAAACGAGCAAACGGGTCGCCTGATGGAAAGCAACTTCCGTCGCCCATGGACACTCGCAGCATCAGAAGAGCTGCAGGTGCGTCGCCGGACTTTTAAGAGGGAATGGGGTAATAGGGGAGGGTAAAGAAGTGAAGGGAAGGAAATAGGGGAGGGTAGGGAAGGGAATAGGGTAGGGGATTGGGCCTCCGGTAAACTCACTCACTCGGCGAAACACAGCGCAAGCGCTGTTTCACTCCAGTTTTCTATGAGCCCGTGGTATTAAAATGTGAAAATATGATATCCAGCAAGGACGTCCGTCTCCCGGTGCAACTCCAACGCGCCATGGCTGCTGAGGCTGAAGCTGCTCGTGAGGCCAGGGCCAAGGTGATCGCTGCTGAGGGAGAGCAGAAGGCTTCTAGGGCCCTGCGCGAAGCTTCCGAAGTGATCGGTGACAGCCCCGCCGCTTTGCAGCTACGTTACTTGCAAGTAAGTAACTCCTTTAGTACAATGAGGGTGTTTGAAATTATATTTGCCACTAGATGCCGCTATGTAGCCTTAGGGTCTATCGCAGGGGTCACCAATTAGTTTCGCTCGGGGTCCGATTTAAGAAATAAAATGACCTTCGCGGTCCACACATTTAAAAAAAAAACAAATGTAATTACGGAAATTACAAAGGTATTTGTACTTTGTATCAATGAGAAAAGTGACAATTTTTGTTGCTACATGTTCATCAGTATATCGAGACATCGTCGAGACCGAAATTATTTTTTAACGAAGTTCATCTTCGAACATGCTCGGTCCGCACACAATGGGTCGGTCCGGGTGCGAACCGCGGTCCGCCATTTGGTGTCTATCGTGTCAAATAGGCATATTATCGTGACACATGACAGCTATATCGTGACATATGACAGCAGTTTGACACGATAGGCCCTAAGGCTACATAGCGGCTCCTGGTTGCAAATAGAATTTCAAACCAAAGACTTCTATTTAATTGTTTCAAACAGCTTCATTAGGGTGCATTTCCCTTGAACCTCCCAAGCAACGAATGGGTTTTTGTGGATCGCATTTCTATCCGATCCACAATCCGCTTCATTTTCCTGACTGCAGTTCTATTGGATTTAAAACACATACTTACCTCGCAACGCAGCTCTAATGAAAACGCAGCCTTACAGAGAAGAAGCGGTATTGCTTAAGAGTTCACACCGCCCTTTTTTCCATACAAACGCTGTCCCCTGTTTCCTCCCTGGATAATGCTAGTAGAGTTGTAATTTTTTTCCTGAATATCTATGGACACAATGTCCCTATGTTTTCTTTTTTTTCATAATTTAATTATTAAACAAGATATGAACGTTCAAAAACAAAAAAATGGCCAGATTTTCCAGAGTGTTCAAACATCCAGAAAACAGATTTGGCTAGATTTTACAAAAAAAAAATAAACCATAGGAACACAGCTCAAGCTTTTCTTTAATCTTTAATGAAAAAAGTACTTAAATGGGTTAAGTTTTGGAGAAGGAATCAGGGGACAGCGAATCGTTGATTTTCTGCAGTTGTCTCTATCGCGTTCTGCGGTATAGGCTTGAGGTAAGGGGACAGCTATAGATATTACACGTACTTTTTTTCATTTCTCTAGCCCTTGGTGTATCCTCTTAATGTCAGAATTCAATTCACATGTTGCGTTCTAAAGCAATCAAATTTTAATTCTTACACCAATAAATATTACTTAAAGCAGTGAACAATACGAAGCCTAACGAGGAAATATTTCTTCAAGTCTAACCTATATTTATTATTTTTCAGACCCTCAACACCATCTCGGCTGAGAAGAATTCCACCATCGTTTTCCCTCTGCCCATCGATCTGCTTACTTACTTCATGAAAGCTAAAGAAGAATCTTAAGCTAATAGATGTCTACGAATATTATCTTAAATGTCTAAATATTCTTGTATCGTTCGTTGTTGTATAATCGTTGTAAAAATACGCTCTCCAGCGTATTTTTTTAGGAAGGAAATAGGATAGTTATGTAACAAGCTGACTGGATGGCCTATTAAGCTCACCGTAATATTTTAAACTACATACATCTACACAAGTTATATATCATACGTATAGCGCACACACACGAAAAATTTCATCACTAATTATTGTAATAGTACAAAAACCTTTTTATCTCACATTGGCGCTTAGTGCTTACACAACTGAACTCAGCGGGGCTAAAATGCTCACATTTAGCAATTCCTCTCAATCAATTCAGCAAATGAATTGTCAAAACTGTCAATGTCAAATCAGTACAAAAATACAGAAATTAATTGTAAGTAGAGTTGCATTTTGCGATTTTAGAAAAATGAATCATATTATGATTCATATCATGATTCTTCAAAGCGACCATTTCAGCCCCGCAGTAAATCTAAGCTAAAATGCTTTCAACATCATGCTTGTATTAATTATTTACAGCCGCACTATAAAACGTAATTATTCAATAATCGCTTTTATATACTACTGTTACCTATTGTTTTAATTAAATTTTAAAAATTTTACTAAAACAATAGTTATTTCTCATCTGGTGAATTCGAAAATAATTCCAGGTCACCAAATATCAGTAAAGAATATAATATAACCTGTTTTCACTGGCATTAAGGTATTAAATTTTGCACAACACATTTACACGAGTACAACTCACCTATTTTATCAGATGTTTAGGTCAGAATTATTTTCAAAATTTTGTCACACTCATGGATGGCCCAGCGAAAGAAACAAAGACGGATTTGAATGTTTCTTCAAAGATGGATATTATTTAACAATAGTAGTCGTTATGTATGTATCGACGGGTGCAAAGTAAAAAGAGTCATCTACAAAACAGCAACTTTTCAGGAGAGCGCATAATAGGAAAAAATGCTCCCATTTTGTCAATTTCCGATCAAATTTATTGAAATTTTCATCATTGTTTCATTATTTATTAATGAATCCACATGTATATTTAATTTCTTCTAATTATGTTTAATTTACGAGATATTGTAGTTGTCTGCATCTACATTGCGCTTGAAAATATGACAACTGAGTTAACTACCACTTGGTCGTTTCTACGTGGGAATTAAAAATTATATTTATTAAAGTATTTTTACCGATTACTAGTACGATTATCAGTAACTACGTAAAGTGTAACACTTTATATTATTAAAATTATTATTAAAAGTAAGTTATATTATTAAAATAATATGTAGTTAAACGTTTTACATCTTAAACACCCCAAGTTCAGAACATAATTGCGTAGATATCTTTTTCTACGTTGTCGATTCGGTGCAAGGTACACGATTTAGAAGGAAGTTAAAATATGAAATACTAGCTTTTGCTCGCGGCTTCGCTCGCGTGGAATTTGAAAATCGCGTAAATTGCAAATATTCCCGTAAGCTCCCTTAGAAACATGATGTTTTTCCAAGACCAAAAGTAGCCTATGTTACTTTTCATCCTTTCAATTAAGTTTATGCCAAAAAACAATACGATTTGTTTCTTCGTTAGAGCGTGAAGGAAGGACAAACAAACAAATAAATAAATAAACATACTTTCCCATTTATAATATTAGTAAAAATCGTATTTTCTCACAACAAAAATGAAATTCTGTGTCAATACTTTAATTATTTTAAACTAATTTAAAAATTATTCAGTATCATTATCAGTACAGGAACTATGTTGTAAATTATTATAATTTAGGCAGAGGCTTATTAAGTCTTTGTACTTGGCACTTGTAAGCATGATGGGTTCATTATAACATCATAAGCATCGCCGGACGTTTTACACCATCGGAGGGGTGCATACGATTCTTCAGAACACAAAATGAAATTTTATTTCAACGATTTCTCAATTGCTTCTCGTGATCACAGAGATCCCAAAACCGGTCAAAGATAAGTTAATAGAAAAACTTCGCGAGAACTTGCAAATGCCGGGATATGATGTTACGCAGGTTGCAATTTACCATTTCTGGACTGATGTAATTGTTTACCTAAATTTTGTCGTAATTTACGTCTCGTATCAATACACGTGTCTTTATTTCTCAATCGCCTTTTCTTTAGATCAATATTTAACTGACGTCTTTTTCTACCGTTTAACGAGGAAGGCGTAGAACATTCACTTGATGCCTCCACTGCCGAAGAAGCATCAATGGTGTTGTCTATAGAAGATTTAAAGTTTGAGAGGGACAATATACTCGATGGCCTGTTTGAGTTAATAAACTCAAGCAGGTCATAGATTATATGAGATCAAAGTATCTGTTTAATAAAAAAGAATATATAATATTTTGATCTAATACTGATAATGGACGCGGCGGACTTGAAGTGATGAACTGTATTCTGAGGGTGTTGGCGTATTTGTTAATTTGCTGAGATCGACAAATTTTCAAAATCATTTTATATTTCAGACTGAGAGTGAACTGGTGTGACTGGCCTAGAGAATTCAGATCATGGGGACTTATCTTACAAAGTTAACTTATATTCATTTGTCTTCATCGGTGACACATCAAGGTTTTCTATAAGATGTTCAATAATTTCATCGGGCAACACAGTATTTTGCTCGATAAATCTATCACTTATGTTCTGGAAACTTTCAACTTCTTTAAAAAGTCGTTTTGGACTTTCTGAACATGAAAAAACAGTAAAAAATAACAGTAACAAATTAGAAGTCAATTAATATAGCTAACAATAAGAATTAACATAAATAGGTACTCATAAACATAATAAACAATACTAATTTGCAAAAGTAAATTGAGACATCTAAATCACAATCGCAACGTAGAAAAAGCTATATGGCAGATAGCCGCTTATGCCGCATAACATGACCCCCGCGCGTCCCGCGTATAGACGACCAGCGGTAGTTATCCGCATCTACATCGTGCAATTTCACAAAACAAGAGTAGATGTCTTCTTTTACGTGACAAAAGTACCAAAAATAAGGTGATATTTGAATTTTTGTTTTTGGTATGTTGTAGAACATGATATTTTAAGCTAGTTTCTACAAAAAAACGAAAAACTCAAAATTGCAGATGACTTTTTTTACTTTGCACCCGTCGGTATGTTAGTAGTAGTCGCTATAAAGACTTACGGTTTCAGTTTTTTAATTAAAACTGGGTTTAGTTAGTAGTTTAAGAATCAGTGTATCGGTGTTGGTAGATTATAATATAGATACTAATCATATATTATACTCGTAGTACAATAAGTATCTACCTACTGGAAAATTTAAAATGTTTCAAGAAGATAAATTATATATTTTATTAATATACCTATATAGTTTTTAAACAGAGTAAATATAAAATAAGATCCAAAAAATATATTATACTTAAAGACTAGAAAAATATGTGCATTTGGCCAAATATAAAAATTATTGTATTCTAAAGAATAGAACGTATTCGGAATGTATTTTTATATATTTTATTCAATAGAAGAACAAATATTTACATATTAAGACGGTACAACGATTGTACCTCTTATTTAGGAAAAATATTTAACCAAATATACGTATGTAGATAATGTCGGTCTTTAGGATCTATATCTATATTTCACCAATCACCTTGCCTTGCCTTCACCAATGCCAGTTAAAGTTATTTCATTATTGTGAATATCACGTTATCTCTCTTGTTTCTCGTTATAACAAATGAGATGACAAAGAGTAGGCACTAGGCATTTTATTTCGACAAGCGAATAAATAGGCGTTCTTGTAATCGGAGCGGAGGAAAAGTAAGCGTCGAAGCACCTTTTAATTAATATCTATGTAGATCATATTAAGTGTGACCGAATAACGGAATCACATAATTATATTATAATTATTACAATGAGGAATCTCTATATTGGCCCATAATAGCCAAAATATAGTATGTTCACTGTTAAGCAATTGTGCACTAGCCCACATTTTTTTTGTTGGGTTATGAATGCAGTCTTGTTTGTAATGATCTAAAGAACTGCATAATTGCATTCATAACTCGATATGTATTTTTTTTTGTGGGATGGTACACAAATGCTTAATGGCGTCCACATAGGCTATAACAAGCTATCACAAACGTGAGGCTTAGCTCTATAAGCTACGTCGCATATTTGATCGAAGCTCGCGTCGACACCTGCAGCAATCATAGTGGGTCAACTTAGAGATTTAAATATTTAGAGGACATGCCTGAGGCCGGTGTTCATTGCAAATGACGTAAAAAAATACAAAAAAAAGCAAAAAAACAACGTTAGCGCTTCATTCGAGTGTCGAGCCATGAACATTGGCTTTACGAAATCATGTTGACATAATTTAGGTACTTATATTGAATGTTAAACGTATATTAATATACTAATAATAATCATCAGTGTTATAATGTATCCTAGGCTAAAATAATAATAACTGAATGTTTTAGCATAGTTTTTCTCATAATATTTTAACTAAATTGTAGAAGACACAGCTGATCCAACACTTATTTACTTGATCTCTACTTCCGTTGGGGAAATGCGTTTACGCCACCGGTGTTTTGGGACTACCCGAGGCCACAGGGGTATGTGGGACTGCCTACGAGCAAAAAAACCTACCAAAACCCCAACGGCGCTCCTGCTTTTCCACTTAAGAGGGCGCTAAAGCAAAACAACAAACATTGTCCTTCTCTTTTCACACTCAGAGACTTTTATTTATTTAAAACACTTCATGCAAATATTTAAATAGGCGGGCTTCGTTAAACTTGTGGCATTCTCTACCAGCTCTTTTAAATCTTTTATACTTAATAATATTATGCCAGGCTTCAAGAACAACGCGGATGCGCGTTAGTTTTTGTTATAGAATTATTTATTACTTACTCGGTATGTAATAATACATCATCTATTTTGCTTTGGTCGCATCTTCAGGCAGAGCCATCATTGGGATACATTGAACACCGCGACATTTATCTGATCGCTGTTTGAAAGTTATCTTTTACAGGGTGTAACAAAACTAAGTGATAATACTTTAAGTTGCGTATGGCTCCCCTACAGAGAGTTCGCTGTGAAAGCAGCAGCGCTGAAAGAGTAACTATTTTTTTCACCTATAAATCAAAATATCAAATATTGCTCTTTCGGCGCTGCTACTTTCAGAGTGAACTCTATACAAGGGGCATATACTCACCCTTAAGTATTATCACTTAGTTTTGTTACACGTGGTATAATGTATAACGCGTTTGGCGTTTATTAAGATTTTGTATGGGATATGCGCCATCTAGCGGTGCTCACGGGTTTGATTGAGCCCAGCCCAGTGAGTAAGCCCGTACAAATTCTTATTAAAATTGTCAAATTCAACGTTTTTATTACTTATATTATAAAATTGTGAATACAGTTACAGGCTAAAATTATAGCTCTATTATTTTGAGGTATTAATGTTATAGTAGATAAGATATTAATGTTGTCGTAAATAAGTCTAGGTATGATTATGATAAATTTGCTCTCCTCCTCAAAATATACGTGTCTATGTTATAAGTTATAATAATTGTTTGTGGTAGCAAAATTATATTAAATGGTATATGTACTTTTGAATAACTAGGTGACTATAAATGTAAAATATTTTTCGTGCGTAGTTTTAGAATTTGAAAAGAAGGGGTAGAGTGAGATCAAAAAAATCGGCCAAGTGCGAGTCGGACTCGCACACGAAGGGTTCCGTACCAATAAAGACCAAAAATAGGCTAAAAATTCTAAACTCTATAACTATGTAAGTCAATCATAGGAGAATGCTTATTTCACATGATGGCATGAAGGGTGGCAGAGGATAACGAAAAATAGCAGCCCACCGAAAAAGAAAAAAAAAGAAGAAGAATTGTATGCTCTTTTTCATGGTAATTAGCTGGTACACACTACACAGGGTCCGTCCCTGCGACCCAATATTTATTCAATGTTTGTCTTTGATGTGTACCTATCTATTATCTAGTCATCCCGAAACTATATCGTATCTTCTTAGATTGAATGTTTTGTAAATTCTAATAAAATATAGTTATTGATGTCGTAATTTTTTTTTTAAATCTCAAAAATCGATAAACTCACATTAAGAGGATTCCACACCGCCATTTTTTCCATACAAACGCTGTCCCCTGTTTCCTCCCTGGATAATGCTAGTAGAGTTATAATTTTTTTCCTGAATATCTACGGCCACTAATACAATGTCCCTATGTTTTCTTTTTTTTCATAATTTAATTATTAAATAAGATATGAAGGTTCAAAAACCCAAAAAAATGGCCAGATTTTCCACTGTGTTCAAACGTCCAGAAAACAGATTTGGATAGATTATACAAAAAAAGCAAAACATAGGAACACAGCTCAAGCCTTTTTTTAATCTTTAATGAAAAAAGTACTTAAATCGGTTAAGTTTTGGAGAAGGAATCAGGGGACAACGAATCGTTGATTTTCTGGATTTTCTGCGGTTGTCTCTATCGCGTTCTGCGGTATAGGCTTGAGGTAAGGGAGACAGCTATAGATATTACACGTACTTTTTTTTCATTTCTCTAGCCGCTGTGGTATCCTCTTAATACAAATACAAATATCTTTATTGCGGACTACTGTGGTCCATTGGTTAGTATTAAGTTCATAAATAAAAAAAAATTAAGGTTAATTAAAAAGAACAAAACATAAAGTAAATAATTAAAACTAAACTAAATCATGCACCCCAATTAGAACTATGAGCGGATGTATCCTGGAGGTCTGCTCATTAACGCCTATGTAGTAAAGTAGTACTAAGTCTTGTACTTAGGCCGGTATAAATAGTCAGTACTCAAGATGCATCTCGGTCTCAAAACACGGTTCAGGCTCTGTGATTGGTTGGCTGTCAAAATTTGGACCAATCATAGAGCCGAACCGCGTCTTGAGACCGAGATGCATCTTGAGTACTGACTATTTAGACCGGCCTTAGAGAGAGCGCCTTATCTATATTTTGTGTGGCGTCGAATTTGTTGCTAAATTCTAATGTAATGTACCACTAAGGGCGACATTTCAATTATACAGGCTGTAAGAAAACAAAGCGATAAATATTAGGATGTATAATGTCCCTTATATTAAGTTCACCGTGAAAGTAGCAGCGCTGAGACAGTATTTTTTTTGGAATTTGTATGAGCAAGCGCCTAACCCTCAGGAATTTTCCCATACAACAGTCAAAAAGATTACTCTTTTTAGCGCTGCTACTTTCACAGTGAACTCTGTACAGGGGACTAATAAACACCCTAAAGTAATTAAAACTTAGTTTTGTCACAGCTTGTATACTAATAATAATATTAAACATAATTATTATCATTATAGACCAGGGATCACCGAATGGCGAACCGCGGTCCGCAACCGGACTGCCGGCCGACCCATTGTGTGCGGAGTGCGGACCGAGCATTTTCGAAGATGAAATTCGTTAAAAATAAATTTCGGTATCGACATCTCCAGCATCAGAGAGAATAAGCTATGAAAATTGACACTTTTCTCATCTATACATCTATATGCATATAAATAAAATTGGAGTGTCTGTTTGTAATATTGAAAGAACCGTTTTTTTACTAGATGTGCATATGAATGTTTTAAATAGGGTACAGACACCAAAACAACATTTTTTACTAATTTTTCTAATTTTTTTTAGTCTGTATGTCTGTCTGTTTGTTCCGGCTAATCTCTGAAATGGCTGGAGCGATTTTAACGGGACTTTTTTAGGCACATAACTGCAAATGTAGTAACTTAGGCTACTTTTTAACCGACTTCCGAAAAGGAGGAGGATATTAAATGTATATTTTTTATTGTCTTTGTTATCACATTTTACTAACGAGGACGAAGTCGCGGGCAAGAGCTAGTTGGTATTACCTTTGTTCCATAAATATTTTTTTATACATGGTGACAATAAAATAAGTAATAGTGATTTCTCTCAGTAGTATTTCCGTTTCTGACTGAAGACAATAATTATAGATATAATAGATAATAAAATAATGTGATGTGGTTATGAGGACCATAAAGTAAATGGTTTTCGCAAATCGTCATGTACTTACTACAAACATAACGACCATGGCCCATGGAAGGCCACGCTCTTTTGAAGGCCAACTATTAAAAATTCATAGTAATTATTGTCAGGGTAAGACATATTATTTCTGCTACACTCTAAGCCCGGGCGTGCACTAGGTCGGCTATCGAGATTGATACCTTAGTATGAAACCGCCATAGACGACGCGCACCTGGCCGAAACGCGACCTGCGGCCACACCATACTTTCGATGGCCGCCGCGGCCTGGCCGCTAGTGCGACCCGGGCTTAGATCCATCAAACCTAAGGCCACTAACCGGCGTGGCGGCGAGTCGATCGTGTCGAAGTTACCGTGAATTGTCATATTATAAGGATATAATATGTATGGTACCTACTAATAAAAGAAGTTAAAATATTGCTAATATTCCTAGGAAGGCCGACGGTTCCTTATAAGGCCCAACCAAAGATTTGATAGTTGGCCTTGTCATGAACTTTACAAGGAACATCTTAAAATCATAAACGTAATAAACAGTTATTTTTTAGTTATAAATGCATACCGTAATAATAAAAAAAGTTTTTATATAACATCTTTACTTTTTATGATTATTTGAACTTATACACTCATATTGAATATTTTGGCTTTGGACGGAACGGGTCCAAAGGAGACCATTTTAGATTTAAAAAAAAATGATTGCATTCTTAAACGCGTTGGCAATTAGTTATAAGGTGTCAATGTGACACTCATTACTACTTTTTTTTAAGAATTTCCATTAATATATTCTTAGTTATAAGATGATGTTTAAGCAATATTCGTTAAAGTTTTTTTTGGATGATATAAATTGAATATTGAGCATTTCACGTGTTGCTTAATTGAAAGAAATTAATAATATTATTTTTGTAAATGCAGGTAAATAAATACTTGTAACTCTATTTTCGAGTTAAACTACTCTTGAGTCTTGGCCTTGTTTGGACCTGATTCAAAGATTCAAAGACTTTATTAAGACTATATTAAGACTTTTTTTACCTGTGTTCCTTGCAAGGCGATTTGGAAGAGCTTAACAAAACTTAAAACTTGGCTATTCAAGCTAGGTCAGGCCTGTCCCACTCGCGCGTTTAGGTATCGAACTGTAAGTACCCCTTTAAAGGGGCAGATCACAAGGGACTCACAAGCGAGCGTTGACGCGCGCGCAAGATTTTTTCGTCGCATATATCTACGTACTGATTTAACCGCTGTGACAGAATCGTTATTAATCAGATAAATATGAACAGTTGAAAAAGTCAAAGAAATATTTCAATAAAGTAATTTAAGACTTTCAAATACAAAAAAAGATAAAAAATACACAAACATAGCAAATAAACCAATTTGTTACAAACAAACCCCATACTACACATAAATAAACACAAGTTACTAACTTTAAGTTGTAAAAAATTCCTGACCAACTCCTACACTATAATCGAATATAAAACTATTATAATATATATATATATATATATATATATATATATATATATATATATATATATATATATATATATATATATATATATATATATATATATATATATATATATATATATATATATATATATATATATACGTTGGGTTACTAACATTTTATTAATACTATAAAAAAGTTTACTATTAGTAGCTATAGTAATTAAAAGAAGATTATTTTATTTTCTAAAAGGTGACAATCTTAATTTCGTCAGAAAGGGTACCTTTTACGCGATAGAAAGAGAGCGGACATGTAATTTTTCCTTTTTTATTTATTGTGTAATTTTTTTTCTTTTTTTTTTTTGCTCGATATCAATAATGACAATAGGTAGGCACTTCAAATGTTCAGAAAATACTCAGTTGTATTTATGATTTAATAATAATATTTAAATCAAATCTATACTAGTATTATAAAGCTGAAGAGTTTGTTATATGGTTTGTTTGTTTGTTTGTTTGTTTGAACGCGCTAAACGGCACAAATAAGAAGTAGACCACGTGAAGGATCATAGGCTATTTTTTGTGGACTAATTCGTCTGTGAAATATCTAATTTACACGGGCGAAGCTGCGGGGAACGTTATATTTCGCGTGGTCACGACATTACGCGTAAATGGCTGGACCCATTTTGCTGAAATTTGGTATAAAGGTACTTTGAGTCCCGAAAAAGAACATAGGATACATTTTGTCCCGGAAAAATGTACGGTTACTGCACAATATACTTTTATGATTTGCGCGTAAACTATTCAATCTAAGTACATATTTTGATGGAATTTGGTATGGAGATACTTTGAGTCTCGGGAAAGGACAAGAAATACTAATTTTGTCCCGGTAAAATGTGCGGTTCCCACACAATATAAGACTTTTCTGATTTGCGCGTAAACGACTCAATCGATGTACGGGAACAATTATAAACTAAAGTCCACGCGGACGAAGTCGCGGGCAACAGCTAGTACTTACATAAATAAGTAAGGGGCCGCATGCTCAACAGACTCTGTTTACTTTCGCTTTGTTAACGAAAGCGAATAGTGAGGACATAGCTAATATCATTGTCCGCCATCATGGAGTCCGCCTTGGAGGCAACAATCAACCTACCTCTCCCCCCCTCCGGTAATCTTGTGCCATTATGCTAATATGTGAATCTGTTTCAAGTACATAAAATAAACAATTACACACAGGATAGATATTACAGTTTCATTTATGTATAGTCGGTGTTATGAATTACGCATTCGATTATAGTGTAATACTTATACAGCTGTTATTCTACGGTAATACGGCTCGCTATCAAAAGACCGCCGCGCGCCAAATCGTGCGCGCTTTTTGTTTCTGATCTCACTTTTTCATGTCGACTAATTTTTTGCGGCCGTGGCATTATGGATATTAAGATTGTAGTTGAAAAAAAATTGTTTAGTTAGACACCTTATAGGTCAGAGCCAGGGTGGGGCAAGCGCCCCAGCTTGCCCCAGTGTGGCTACGCCCATGTCCGCCATCCTCCTATGAAACCAATTTTTTGATCGTACACTGCCCACAAATATATCACCTTTCGATAGATTTCAGCTTGAATATTTAAAATGTTAATTTAAATATTTATAAAATCTTAAATCAACTACCATGTACTTGTGTTCTCAAGATTGCTGTTAGGACTTAGGTGTTAGGTAAGTATATTACCTATATTGTTATATGCCTGCTGTTTGCACTACTTTCCTGAACAGAGACATGTTTTAATCATATAGTCTTTCCAGAGTTTTACACGAATTTAATCAGCAAACAATCGATAATCTGAGGAATGTATTATGTACCTAATTAAAACAACGAGTGATATTATTATCTTTTTTATTCTATGTACAGATAAAATGAAAAAAATACAAAATAGTTAACTACAATATCTTATCAAGATAATAAGTATGACGAGTATAGATTACTTATAAACAATCATAATTTTATAAGAATCTGGGGGCACGGCAGTGCCCCAGCCAAGCTTTTGAGCAAAGGCACGGCCGCACCATACTTTTCTTGAAGCGGTTCAAAATTCTAAGGTACTTCTGGCAGACTCAGAACCTTGAAATTTGGTACCCGGATAGGTTTTTATTCACAATGAAAGGAAAAATTATGAAACCGGCCAAGTGCGAGTCGGACTGGCGTTCATAGGGTTCCGTACCGTAAATTTGTATGGGTATATTACTAAAAAAGTAAAAAGTAAAAACACTTTACGTTTGCCGTCTGTGTAAGTATGAACTCTTTTATATTTGCTTCTCTTGTGCTCATTGTCGAGTCGCTATAATAATTATAAAATAAAGAAGACTATTGATACCTTCACCGAATGTTGATTTAAATTACAAAATAAGTTGGAGGCTTGGCTTGAATGTGATCTGAAAACTTTTAACGATAGATATGTCGCAGCCGACTGATTTAAATAGCCGTTCAATCAAACAGCTAGCCCTTTGATTGAACAACGTCATTTAATCACACGGCTATACGTCGTTTAGCCGGCTTGCTGACTACAACGTTCAATTCTACAGCTAGACGACCTTAGTCAACTGGTTTGTTTTTGTTTTGGCGGGAGGCTGCGCCCCCCGAGCCCCCCTTTTGCGGGAGGCTGCGTCCATCCATTTCATAATCTCGTAATTTGTCCTCGAATATTTGTTGAAATTTTAATTCACTCGTGTGCCTCCACAATTTTTGTCTCTTTAATAACACTTGTAACTTTTATTAACTACTTTCTTTCCGAAAAACAACCACAAACACCAACAAACACCTGCTAGTTGACGCCATATTATAAATAAAACGCACCTAGCGACGCAGCGGTGCGCGCTGAACTACTTCAATTAGACGGCGGCTTTTGAATCAGCTGTAGTGTAGAACGTTTTGAGCGACTAAAATATTCAATATAAAAGCTAGACGTGTGATTGAATGGCGTTGTTCAGTCAAAGGGCTAGCTGTTTGATTGAACGGCTATTTAAACCAGTCGGCTGCGACAGATATATTGCATAGCTATGCGATATTTTGCTTCGCTCCTTGTTATATTTCATGTTTTTGGTGGGTCTGCGTGACTGGTGAATATGTTCAATATCCGAGAACGTGATATTTGGCTATTATATTACATGATAAAAAATATTTAAAAAAATAATATCAATTGATCACTGAGTAAATGTAATAATTATTTACCCAACGCATGGACACCGCGCGCGGGATGGTAGCGCGAGCGGTATGGTGTTTTTTTAACCGGCCGCATAGTATGTCTACTTGCTTAGCCGCGTAATTTACTTAGTGTCCATGATTCATAATTTATTTTTGGGAAATTCGGAAAAACATTAAGTTCATAATTATAATGCGAACCGAGTACAAAGTACTCTCCTTAAGTATTGAACATGTCTCACCACTCATGTTGTATAACTTGGTAAATGCAATTTTAGTAAAATTATAAAATAACTTAACTTAATTCGTAATTTTTTTAATGTTATCTACTGTTTTATTTCTAAACACTTTTATAACTATGAAACTACAAAATATAATATCTACATGTATATCTACGTAACATCTTAAATCATGGTTAGTTAATATTTTTGAGACACAATACTATTAATATTAACCTTTACAATATTTCCGCCCTATCCAAAATTTTAAACAGTTTAAATTACGAGTAACAATATAAAATTTTCTTCTATAGATACAATTAACAAAGTCTATGCCTCAGGTCTATGCTATATTTTTCATATATAAAATATCGGGAATTTTTCAACAGCTTTCGTTTGTAAGTTGTTTAAAAAGTATTTTTTTTTATGAAATAAGGGGGCAAACGAGCAAACGGCCAACGGGTCACCTGATGGAAAGCAACTTCCGTTGCCCATGGACACTCGCAGCATCAGAAGAGCTGCAGGTGCGTTGCCGGCCTTTTAAGAGGGAATAGGGTAATTGGGGAGGGTAGGGAAGGGCTCTCCCACGTATAAAACAGGTACATATTACGTGGCATGCAGCCCACAGTTAGAAAAATTTTGGGTGTAAGCAATGCGCACATCCAATATAAAAAATTGCAGACTATTAAACTTAGGCCAAACGTACGCGACCAAGCGACTGCGAAGCGGGAGCGTCAAGTTGTCGAATGGTTTAAAAAAAGAAGTCTAGTTACAAAACACACATTTGACAATTGACGCAACTTGACGCTCCCGCTTCGCAGTCGCTTGGTCGCGTAGGTTTGGCCTAAGCTTTATTATTGTTATGTTGCCTCTTTGACGGCCGCAGTAGTGACAGGTAGTGAGTAGAGAAACACCATTTAGTATAGGTATATGAACTCAAAATACGAACTTTTAGTACGAATAAAAGATAGGAATATATTTTTTAAGCTTACATTAATTGAGGTATTCTGTTTACAAAATCACTCTATATAAAGTTGTGGTATAAAAAACTATTTAGGTCGTAATCGTTGCTTGATATAACATTTTTAGTGATCGTGTTGAACTCGTCTGCATATTCCTTATACTTATCCAGAGGTATCATCTGTAACGCGAGCAGACGAAGGTCATACTTCGGTTGTTCCGACAGGTAGCGGCTGACCATCATTATTAAAAGCCCACAATCGTGTGGGAAGGATATATGGGAAGTTACAAACTGTGGCGTTTGTAACTTCCCATATATTTGAAGTCACTATATCGGCAATGATTTTTGAAAGACTGGGTTTTGATTGAAGATTTGTTCCGCTAAGAGATCGATTATTCCTTGAGACATTTGTTTCGCAACAGTTTCACAATCTAAATGCTGGTAACATATTCTGTCCTCGTCTTCGTTATATTTACCATCACGAATAATATTTCTAAATAATATCGCTATCTTGAAATCAACAATAACTGCATAGTTCATAGTTGAACATTCTTCAAATAATTTTACGATGCCTTGTAATATTGTATTCATTAAAGGTTTTTGCTCTGAGCTATGTTTATATTGAAAATTCCTTTTTATTGAATACAAGAAGTTATGCAAGAACTTCCTTACAATGAATTCCTGCTGTTTCAGATCAGTTATTTCTTTAGTTTCATTCCATATATCAAAGCATTTACTGACTATTTCGTGAAGAATCTCCGCGCTACTTTCTAGCTCTTGATCATCGTTAAAATGGGTTATGTATTTAGCGATCAAATTCCATTTCTTCCCATATAAAATGCTGATTTTATAGGTATCGTCGTGTTCCAGTATATGTTTCTCTACAAACATAGTACTTATGTGATCTTTAATTATATTTTTACAAATATTCCTATCAATCTCTCCTATACATGTTTCTAAACAGCCAATTACATCTTCGTTCAATATACGCTCTGCTGTCAAGGGGCAATCTGTTTACTGCGTTCCACGCTTCCTCCAGGAAGTCACAGAAAAGTTTGTCATTTAATCGTGTAGACCATAGCAGCTTATAGATATCCTCTGAGTCATCGACACGCAAACTCGATATAAACATTTTCAATGCCTCATACAGTTTTATCTGATCGCAGTCGCTTGCTTGTTGAATTTTATTTATCAAGGTTTTAAAGATAACCAATCGTAATAACACATTTTGTGTTTTGTCCCATATTTTAGTAATTAGCTCTACCAGATGATCAGTTTCATAGGAGTCAAAAGCCAGGCGTATCCCATGTTTTTGAATTGAGACCGGGGAGTCTAATAACCATTCAATAAATTCTAATGATTCAGATAATGGCAGATGCGCTGCATACGAATTAAAAACTGGTAAGCAAAAAGGCACATAATCGCCTTGTAAATACATCTGTACACTAGAAAGAGGAACGGGTGGTCGAGATGTATGCATGAAATTGCAAATAGCTTCTTGAATTTTTAATAAATTCCTGTCTATCTCGTCATGTACTATTTTAGGTGAAGCTGGGGCATATTCTGACATTAATTTTGTTTTGAAATTAACGTCAAACAACAGTATCAAATTAAATATTATTTTATTGAAACTTGGGTAGCTATCTTTTTCTGCATATAACTGTAACATTTTTTTCTCATAAAAATCTTTCATAACGTTTGCAACATCATTATTAAAATATATTCTAATCCTCTTCAGTACATTAGTGCATTGAATGTCATATTACTTATCTGTAGGAAATTTTTCCAATAACAGTTTTGTATTCTTTTTAAGCAATCGTAATAGATCAGCTACAAAAGGTTTTGTTCTGTCACAATCAAACCAGCCTTCATAGGAAAATTCATCCCAATACAGCTTAACCCCTTTCATTGCAATTGCTGGAAAATCCGATATTGATTTGCCGAAAATAAAATATGAACTTATTGTACTCCTAATCATTAGAACAATTTTCTTTTTTACTTGTTCTTTCTTCAGATTATCTGAATCTGTATCTAACAGCTGCTTAATTTTTTTGGCAAAATATTCTTTGAGGTAGTTGCAAATTCTTTTTGTTCCAAATCCAATCTACCCGTATGAATTACATTGCTATGGATTATGCCAAATATCTCCAAATGCGCAGAATGTTTCTAAATTTTTAGGTATGGTCTTATAATTTACAATATTATACAACACAGCTAAAATTGGATAGGGAGAATTCTTTTTTGGGATAAAAGCCCCTAAGCCATGTAAAAGTTTACTAAATACAGACCAACATTTTTCATTAAACTTATATACATCTTGGTAATAAGAAATATTGTCCATAAATCTTTCTTTATCGAAGTCGATTCACTGACATGTCTTTTATGATAATATTTTAATAAGACTTCGACGTCCTCCTGTGACGCTGATCTAACTAAAACTATAATGAGATCTGATCTTACGTTAGCTGAATCATTAACAGAAATTAATTTCTTGATTTCAAAAAATGCCTTATTGAACTTAACGAACTTGTACCACTTGTAGTCGTCTTTGAGAGGTCCGAAATGTTCTTTCTTTTGTTCAGTGTGTTTCAATGCCCATTCGTGTCTTTCTTCACTTGTCATAAGTTTATGATATCCTAAGCGATAGAATGAGAAATTCATCTCAAATATCTCATTAGGGTATTTGGATGCAAAAATATGTTTCAGAAATGCGTCATCATATTCTTATCAAGAAACCCCAAATATAACCAAGGTTTGTCAAAAACTCTCTGTTTATGTTTTGTCATTATAATTTTCGACATTCGTAGTCCGAATTTGTTATAGCTATCGTAATATGTACATTTTTCTTTTAGGTATTTTTCAGCAGAAGATGAAAACAAGTAACTGAATCTGAATGGATCATTTGTATAATAACAATTATTTAACTTTTTCCTCTCCATGTGTTTGTCTATTAAATCATCACAATTTCCAAAGAAAAACTCAAATTTTATTGACTTATCTAAATAAGTGTGAGATTTCAGATATTCTTCCTTACAAAGCTGTGATGCATTTATGAGAAATTTGTTTGCAATAGCATTTAGTTTATGATTGAAGCAATACTGATAGAAACTGTCTACTCTTTCATGATCCTTGACATGCATGGCAATAGCAGTTAACATTTTTCTTTTAATTTTTTGAGACATGAATGGTATTATATTACTATGTAGATATTCTGGGTTAATTATATCATGATCTTCGAATAAGCTAGTGCATTTTAAAGCTCTTAAAATGTATAACGGATCGCCACACTTTAAAGTGTTTGATAAGTATTCTACAATTTTTATGTAAATTAGCTAAATCTATTTTTATTAATCTATCAACGTCAGATTTTTCTTCGATAGCATTCAGTTTTTCAAAACTCTCTTTTTGTGTGAAAAGTTCATCAACTTTTTCATTTATTTCATAATGTCTTTGTCCTAAGTTTATTCCAGTTAACTGTATCATTGTGATATGCCTGTATCAATATTAGGTAATTAAGACACTTAACCAAGCTATTAACGAAACACAGTGGAGGTAAATAAGTAAACCGTTTCGGAGGTACGTTTAGGTTTTTTTTTAATATAAAATTAGGAGCAAATGAGAATACAGGTCACCTTATGGGAAGCTATGGGAAGTGGGAACTACCGGCGCCCATGGACACTTGCAGCATCAGAAAAGTTACAGGTGCGTTGCCGGCCTTTCTCTTCTTGAAGGAATTCGTTCTCTTCTTGAAGGTTTCGTATTGGTCCAGATATAATATTTACTGTATAAAAAAATCCAAATAAGTCCAGTAATGCAACTTCATAATAACTAATATTATATTCAAAAAAACTTGACTTAAAATTCTTTTTTTTTCGATTTATAAAACAATTGAAAATTTGTTGTTAGCGGCAACAGAGTATATATATACAAAATAATGAACTGTGAAAATTTCAACTCTGTAGCTATTACCGTACTTGATTACAGCCTTGACAACGAAGTTTTAGTAATAGGGTCCCGTTTTTACCCTTTGGGTACGGAACCCTAAAAATTACGTTTATTTTAGGGGAGCCTCCTTTAAAATTCTATGTCATTAATAGCAGCAACAAAAAAACATTTTTTTTTTTAATTTCAAGTGCCTGGCTTGAATTTACAAGAGGATTTCAATTGCCTCAATAGTGAGAGAAACGGGATAACTACTGTTTATTTGTGCTCCTATGTTAAAGAATAAGACCCAAACATGCCACAATATATTAATTGAACGAAGAAACAGTAAGAAAGTGCCTTTTTTTCGGCCAAGTGCGAGACGGACTCGCCCACGCATGGTTCCGTGCCGTTATACATAGAGCGAAAATAGGAAAAAAAATATGTTCGTATGGGAGGCCCACTTAAATTTTATTTTCATTTTTTATAATTAAGAATGTTGTAAATATTTCAAGTGTCTAGCTGTTGGCTGTTACCATTATTGATTACGAGCAAAAAGGCCAAAATAATATATTTACTTGAACTCTTTATGTACAATTTTTTAAAACTAGCTTAATAAACACTATACATTAATAGAGGCTTGGTAGATGTCGCAGTCCACTGGTTAAAATAGCCGTTTAATTAAACAGCTAGCCCTTTGACTGGACAGCGCCATTCAATCACACGGCTATACGTCGTTTAGCCGACTTGTCGACTGCAACGTTCAACACTACAGCTAGACGATGCTTAGCTAACTGGTTAAATGGCAAATTAGCTAAGGTGACCAGTAGTTTAGTGTTATTATTACCAAGCGCCATGATAACAAGTAGAATAAATTATATTCTAACTCATTTTGAACACAATTGCAATAAATACCTTGGTGATGCATTTCATACTTGAATATTTGTTTAAATTTTGATTCAGTCGTATGTGCCCCATAATTTCTGTCCCTTTAATAGCACTTGTAACATATATTTACGAAAAATATCTTAATACAGTCACCTAAAAATACCGACTAGTTGACACCATATTATTGTAAACAAAACGCACCTAGCGCCGCGGTGGTGAGCGCTGAACTAATTCAATCAAACGGCTGCTTTTGAATCAGATGTAGTGGTGAACGTTTTGAGCGACTGAAATATACAATTAAAACGCTAGACGTGTGATTGAATGGCGTTGTTCAGTCATAGGGCTAGCTGTTTGATTGAACGGCTATTTTAACTAGTTGGCTGCGACATAGATATAGTACACAAGAGAATAATAAAAACTTAATAAAACTAAACATGCACTAAAAATTTACTACATACATAACATATTAAACTACATTATACAAATATATTCATAAAAATATTATATCTATTACTTAATATAATAGGTTGAGGAAAAAGGCTTTTCGCATTATAGCAAAAGTAGCTGCAAATGGTTCGTGTTACGTGTATTACACACGGTGCTGAACGCTGATCGCCTTCGCCAGTTCTGTTATGCTGGAACTTGGTATTTTAAGTTTTAACAAATTTCTAAAGAAGGGGATATATTCGTAGAATGTAGATGTATAAAACCGGCCAAGTGCGTGTCGGGCCACGCGCTATAAAGGGTTCCGTTCCGCTAGTTTTTGATAATTTTTGTATGGTCAATGCATGTACATTTATAACGTATTTTACACTTGTAACAACATAAATGAATTTGAACGAAAAGTTTATTTATATACTTCGCCGATTTTTTTTTTTAGTTGATCGACTATTACTCAATAACTTATGAAGTGTTCTTAGCAGCTGTAATAGTTTTCCTTTTAAATTCAGCATATCTCCTACTCCCGATAATTTTTTCACATTTCCAGGAACAACCGTTTAGCTGGTAGAAGAGGGGGACACTGGACACTAATGATTTTTTCTATTTTAAAACTTAATATTTCACAAATGCTTCTCTAAATTAGAAAAATATGATCTATGAATACCCATAATATTTTTAAAAAATCTACCCAACGATATCCCACACGATGGGGTGGGCGCGAAAAAAAATCCATTCCTTATCTGTATAAAATAAAATATATATTTTTTAAGATACCCTATTATGTACCGTTTCGTTATGTGTATTTATGCCAAATTACAGCTTTGTAGGTCCTAGTCTAGAGAGCAAAACTGCGGGCAGACAGACGGACAGACGGACAAACAGACAGACAGACAGACAGACAGACAGACAGACAGACCAGACGGACGGACAGACAGACGGACGGACAGACCGAAACTATAAGGGTTCCTTGTTGACCACGGAACCCTAAAACCGATGTACACCGGGTGTAACCGATTTTGAGATTTACTAACTACTTAATTCTCAAACAATAAATATAATAATTTAAGTAGTAAAATTAAATAGAAACGCTCACCGGAATGTAGGTACTAATCGTATGATTTATGTTTGCGGACGTGTTGTGTATTGTTGAACACAGACTTGAGTACTGTACAGATGGATGTACCGAGGATCATGTTGACGTCCCTATTAAGTATATTATCTAGTACTTTTATCCTTAAAAATAGAAAATTAAGAATACGAATTTTTGCCATTTGTTTGCAATACAATATTTTTACAACTAAAAATTATTAATTTATTTTTTTATTTAACACCTAGCTTATGAAAAAATCTGATTTCCCCCCCCCCCCCCCCCCCCCTGGCCCAGAATCTGGGTAATTTGCCCCCCCCCCTGGCACCAGAACCGGGGTAATTTGCCCCCCTGGACCAGAACCTGGGTACGCCCATGTACAGAATAGTGAAACAATATTGCATTGAAATGAAATTTTTATTGCACAACTTGCGCATAAGATGAAATAATCTACGTAGTCATAGATGACTCACAAAATCGCCAATGTTTACATTTAACCAGTCAGTGTCTTTCAATATTTTTTATGATACGACTGAATAAAAAAAATCACGCGAACCTCTTTGCTTTATCACCAGTATGTGCCTATGTAAATAGTAAATACATAATATTAAATACCTCATATATCCTTTTTAGCCTAGTAAACGAATGATTCTGGTTGGAAAGGTCGAAGGCAGAAATTTTGACTACAGAACTTTGTATGGACTAGTTAGGAGATAAATATACTATAAGTCCTGACCCCTAGGTGAGCCGCAGGGGAGAGAAGGGAAAGAAGGACCAATTTTTGTTTTTTGCCTACATTTCGAAAACGGTGCTTCGTACGAAATTTTATTGTACTACATAGTAAAAGTTAATAAAATTCTCTACAACTTTGCCCTTTACACTTTGTATCTATCTCCAATCGTTACCTACCTATGAGCTTCTAAAAGTGGTCGATTTTCAAATACACACATCAATACGACCTTAGGATATTTGTATATTCTTAAATATATAAGGTTATCACACTGGCGATTAGCGAGCGATTTGAAAGCGACGCGACTGCGCAGCGCATACGCCGCGACTGCGCGGCGTGCACGTCGCGACAGCGCAGCGTCGTCGCGGCGTGGCGTGGACGCCATTTTGTACACTCGTCTACACAGATTATATTATATAGTAGACTCGTCTAAGGAGTGACGTCAGAATCCATTTTGCTGCCGAGTGTCCAAAACGCAAAAGGCAAGCTACGTTCACGCCGCGCAATCGCGGCGTGTGCGCTGCGCAGTCGCGTCGCTTTCAAATCGCTCGCTTATCGACAGTGTGATAAGGCCCTTACCTACAATTTTTGAAGACATTAAATAGATGAATGATAGCTTATTTGGTCTTTTATAAAACATAAAAAACTTTTCCGGATTTTCTTGCCTTACTTTAACTATAACTGTAAGTTTAACTACAATGCAAAATGTCAAATCTTTGGTTAAAGTTAAAAATGGACGCCATCAAGACGCCATATTTAACAATAACCATAGAGCTCGACATGGTTTTAAATGCACGTGGCGAAAAAACTAACGCTGTCATCATACAAAAATGTTTGACAGTTGTCCTTTACCAGCAGCGCCCCCCGCCCACGTTCATTTATAACCTTGTTGGACCAGCTGTCATCTGTCAATTTCTCCGGTCACAGTTAATCTACCACATGCATGCGCAAGCCACATTCTTGCCGAGATCGTCAGCGTATAAACAATGTTTCTCAATGAAGAACTATTTCTTCTGCTTTAATTTGCCAGTGTTTGCTAGTAACAAAATTGATAATGCATAAATAAAATATTTTTTTTCATATGCATTTTTTTATTTCTGTCAGAATAATCTTTCGATTTGATCTTCCACAGAGCGAGCAGAGATTTTTATAATTCAATGAATTCAGTTGCAAACTGACGTTTATATTATAAACGTCAGTTTGCAACTGAAATTCATTGAATTATAAAAATCTGCCATTTTGTAACAGTGTGCGCGCATTTTAACACCATATTTTGACTGAAAAAGAGCGGCTTGAACACTGAACTTCTAATCACACGCGCAGACAAGTCTACACGAAGGCATGCCTGAATTTCAAGCAAGTTTAAAAAGCAACAAGACAAACTATGGGGCTTGCGCGTACTACAGTTTTACCAACTACACGCACAATGTTCAGTGTTCAAGCCGGCATGCGCAAGCAAAATATCTGTAGTCAAGCATGCACGTGTGGTAGGCGCCTAGGGAATAGGGAATAGGAATAGGGAATTAATTCAACTTGACCATTGTGGACGTGTTTTATTCCTCTGCACCTTCCAAATCTTAGCATTAGCATTCACCAGATAAAGTCGCGCGTCTTCAGTGACTGTTCATTAACAAGAAGTTTGACGGTTCGCGTCGTAGTCGCACAGGTGTGCACGGCCAGTTTCGCGTTGCAGACGCTCCCGTATCGCGTACCGCGTCCCCTGTCACTGACGCGTAGGTTTGTAAGCTTCAAAGTTAAATTAAGCCTTAACTATAACCATAACTTTAACTTTAACCACGCCTCTGGTGCAACCCAACCTAAGGAAAAATCTTCAATGACTTTTCAATGACCTCATGGTCATTGAAAGTTGTATGTAATGTATTAAAAAGTTGTATGGCAACAAATCTTTGACTGGATTTCCCAAACCGCTTTTTTTACGCGGCAAGGCTGAAAACTATCTTATTTTTCAGGATATCGTTTTCATTTTTGATTTTAAATGTAAAACATAACGCTTATAATTTGGGCAGTATCCTTATTTTTAAAAAATAATTATCATTTTCCAAGAAAATAAACATAAATAGGCGATTTCCAATTTTGGTGGCTTGTCGCCGAACTATTTTACTCAATATCTAGACCGATTAACAGAAAACTTGATACTGGATTAGATTTTTATATTTATGTAGTCGTTTTATATACTTAGTTGACTCTTCATATTTCATAATATATGAATTTTATTGTAAGTACTAACTTCTGTAGTTGAGTTTTTATGACACAGTTTAGGCACAGTTTAGGTCTGTCACAGAGAATTTCTAAATTTTGGTGGGATTTACGAAACGTTGTTTCTACAAAATACCATTAATCCCTTAAGAGCCCATATGACCCTAACTTGACTACGTACTTTAACCTAGATCTCAAAATCTGTACGGTCTAGAAAACTTATTTTTTGACATAAGTAACTTCAGTTCATAAAGATTAAATGCTCAAGACGAAAACACGATTACTCAAAAAATGCTCGATAGTTTCTTTTTTACAAAAAACCTTGTTTTAGACACATTTTTGCTTGGATCTCCGAAGTTTGCTGTCTTTTCTTTAATATTTTTTAATATCTAAAAAGGTATTGATAAAACCTAAATTTGCTCAAAACACTTTTTTCATAATCTATATAGTTCGTCTTTTATTCAAGTAAAACTAACTCGGCGATGATTCCGCGTCGTCCTTTGTCACCTGGAAAGACGGGCGTGAGTGTGAAGAGAGAAGGACGATGTTTGATTTTTAGAGTCAGGTGAGCTCTTAAGCATAATTATTATTTTTTTACAAAAAATTAAAACCGACTTTCAAGGTAAAAAGTAAAAACAAGAATATTAACTTAAAAGTATTAAATAATTCTTTCTCTAATAGTGCCTTTTCCAGAATTCGTCAAAATCCCAACTATTTATGTACATAATATTATAGTCTTCACTACTTTGAAATCGGTACATAGGCCTAGGGCATCGAGACCGGGTTTTCCCGAAACTCGAAAACTCGGAAAAACCTTGGTTTTTGGGCCCACTTAAAAACCCGGGCTTCAAAAATGGAACCCGGGTTTTTCGAGCTTTTCGGGTTTTTTGTTTTTTTTTATTATTATTAAAGGCTAGACCTGATTTAAGATATAACAAACTAACATACAAATTCTTCATATTTATAACATTAGTATAGATTTAATTATTTATATTATTCATAATTAAACAAAATATAATATTTTAAAGTTGTCACAAAATTGTATCAAAAATATTTATTTTTATTTTGAACGTTCTACTAAAAGTTAAAACTATTCAATGTAGAAAAGCCAAGTCTCTTCAAGCAATCTATCCATCGCAAAAAGTTTTCAAATCTCATAGAAGTACCTATAATACTTTTTAATCAACATTCAGTGACTGACCACAGTTTTCTTCATTTTGTGATCAAAGGCTTACGAAATAAAGAGAACAATGTCAAAAGAAAACAGCTTCCAAGAGTTCTAAGTCTGCTGGAAGTACCACTGAGGAAATTGATTCCTAGGCAGTTGACAGACCAACGTCATTTGGTCGGATCATGTCAATTCAATGTTGATTGTGATCTGTCGGATGGGTTTGACGTAACACGACCAAACTATTATAGAGGTCCTCCATCTGTCTAGGAATCAACTTCTCTGATCCTTAGACTTTTGATAATGGGCAAGTCAGTCGCTAGTTGGTAACAAAACGTTGTAACTTGGATCGACCGTTGCTGATAAAATACACCCATCAAAGTCTCTATGAAAGAATATCTAAAAACCTATCAGGAATTTTGAAGTGAACCCTATTATATCCCACACGAGCATTTTTGTGGTACACTTTACCGAAACCCGATTGATTTGTGTTTTAATATAGTAAAGTTTGTATATATTATGTAGACGTGTTATCATCGGATACTCAAGGTTTGGTTACTATTAAAATATAAAAAAATTTATTACCGCGGCAAAAAACGAAGCGAGCCTCAAAGCTCGGCTTTTAGCTAGTACTAATTGATTTTTACCTAAAAATACATTTTTGTGCCTTGATATGGTATGGGGACCAGTCTTCTTTGCAATTTAAAGTCTATTTTATAGTCGTCATTCGTCTATTTTACTAAAAACCCTCTTAAAGCTTTTTGTCGTTATTTGTTAGGTATATATTCGCAATAGTCATAAATCATAAGAAGCAACCATTTTGTATTCCAATTCAAGAAGAAACTATTTTGTATTCCAACATTACAGTCTGGCAAATGCGGCAGATTGCTTTTCATGAGCTTCGGAGACCGATGATGGTAACACATAATAGGACGAATGATCTTTCTATATCCGGCCGTGGATGGCATACTCACTGCGGAGTTATAAATACAGTGTTTTTAGTGAACGAGTCAGAGGCATGTCAGAAGAGTAGTAGAACACATTTTAACTGTTTTTGAAATTTTTGTTTCTGTCTGTTTGTCTGTATGTTTGTTTGTCTGTTTGTACAGGCTAATCTCTGAATCCGCTGGACCGATTTCAATGAAATTTGGCATTTGATACCTTACAACAACATCTTAGATACTTTTTTAACCGACTTTCAAAAAAGGAGGACTTAATGTTTACTTTGCTGTTTGTGGTCTGATTTTCAAAATTCTTTTTTTGTTGTATAGATTGCCCAAATTTGATACCATGTTTACAATAAAATCGGCCAAGTGCGAGTCGGACTCGCGCACGAAGAGTTCCGTACCGTTATAGAGAAAAAATAGGCCAATAGTTGTGTTTTTTGTATGGGAGCCCCCCTTAAATTTTGATTATATTCTAATTTTATTGTTAATTATTAAATTACACATATAATTAAGAATTCTGTGAAAATTTACTGTCTTCAAAAATTTTAGATACTTATTTAAGAAAATACAAATATCCTAAGGTCGTATTGATGTGTGTATTTGAAAATCGACCACTTTTAGAAGCTCATAGGTAAGTAACGATTGGAGATAGATACAAAGTGTAAAGGACAAAGTTGTAGAGAATTTTATTAGCTTTTACTATGTAGTATATTAAAATTTAGTGCGAAGCACCGTTTTCGAAAATTAGGCAAAAAAAATTTTTTAAAATTGGTCCTTATTTTCCCCTTTCCCCTCCGGCTCACTTCGGAAGGGTCAGGACTTCTAGTATGTTTATCTCCTAACTAGTCCAAACAAATTTCTGCTTTCGACTTTTCCAAGAACACCCCCTTTTGGAGCATTCATCTATCTGTCTCTTGGATGTATCTCAAGAACGATAGAAGCTAGAGAGTTGAAATTTTCATCCATTATGTATTTCTGTTGCCGTAGCAACAAATACCTACCTACTAAAAATTTTTCCTATCTAATAGTGCCTTTTCCGAATTCGGCTAAAAATCAACTATTTCTGTAAAGTTCTCAATCTTCATCATTTTGAAGTCGGTACCTGATATAGCGGAATCTTCAGTCTGCCAGAATACTTATTTGAAACTTTTGGAACTGGCACCGACTTCAAAATTATAAAGATTGAGTAAGTACAGAAACAGTTGATTTTTAGCCGAATTTGGAAAAAGGCACGATTAGATAGGGAAAATTATTTAATACTTTTTAGTCATATTATAAGGATGTTGTTATTGTTTTTACCTTGGAAGTCGGTTTTAATTTTTTGTTAAAAATAATAACTTCACTCTCACTCTTCACTCTTTTCAGTTACTTACCTAGTAAACCATCGCGTACCTACTATACTTACGTAGAATAACACACCTGCATATAATTCTACGTATCTTATTTTATTACAATTTGTTAACAGTCACACATACAAAATATATTAATATTATCAGCTGCAGATAATTTTAAACAATACTTACATTTAAAAAAATCGAAGTGAATACGTGTTAAAAGAAACAAAAGTAAGCTGGCAGATTGAAGCGAGACGGCAGACAGTTATTGTACTGAATTAGCGTTCAGTACAATAACTGTCTGCCGTCTCGCTTCAATCTGCCAGTTTACTTTTGTTTCTTTTAACACGTGTTCACTTCGATTGACGCAATGCAAAAGGTTGAAATTAGGTTGTTTTTCAGAATAGTAGGTATATAGTAGGTATATCGGCGATTTCGCACCGTTTGTATGGAAGTGAGACAGGCGATATTATGTTACTTATATTAATATCGAAGCAACTTACTTCTCAGAAGTAACGTCAAATGTGTGCCTGACGCTCTGTAGTTAAGGTTGAATTTGTGTGTTCAATTTTTGTGACCTGTCGTGGTAATGATGATGATGATGATGACTGTAATTTGCATAGTAGCATATGCTTTCAGTATTTAAAACAGCGCCTAAAGCCCCAAACTTGTATCTATAATGAATCCGGAGTAGATACTCTTAGTATCTTCGGAACCATAGGTGCAAAACCTTGCGTTTTAGTAGCATATGATTAGGATGCTTTTCATAAAACCAAAATCACCATAATATGTTTCCATATAAATTTCGAGGAGTTCCCTCAATTACTCATGGTTCCCATCATCAGGTGATCACTTTTGTGAAAATGGGACCAAATTGGAGTGAAACCTCATACTCTACCGTTCGTGAACCGATTTTCGAAATTTTTGTTTTGTTGTATGAGGTTTCACTCCAATATATAATATATATATATATATAACTTGAAAAGGATTGAAAAAAGAAACCAGGACTGATATTATTGATATTTTATTAATATTTACATAAGTTACATAATAACAATTTAGTATAAAACACCACATCTATTCTTAAAATCGTAAAAGCTACGAATAATAAAAACTATATTTTTCGTAGCGTAAAAGTTACTTTTTTGTTAAATACTTAGTTATTATTTTAAAACTATGAAACAACAAAATTAATAATACTTATTATGTACTTAACACCTTTAATCATTGCAAAATATACTTTTGAGGCAAACATTACGCATAATTATTATAAACCTTAAAAATATTATGTTTGCTGTTCCCAAAAACACTGTTTTGAATTACGAGTCTCTATAATAACGATGCAATTTTTATATGAGCCGGCTACCTTATCACGTAAAAACCTTGGTCCAGTCAAATTAGCCTTTAATTAGGTAGGAACCTCGGAATTCGAGATATCCAGCTGTAAGTCTGTAAATATTTTTAATGAAATTGAGAACATACCCAAAAAATTTTTTTAGTTACTTTAGAATGAGTGTCGAAAGTACTCTAGTATTTACTCTAGTATTTTAGAAACTCATTGCTGCAAGTACACACAAACTCACGCAGCGGCTGTCGAGTGGCAACTGGCCGGTCGGAAACTTTTTTGTTGCCCGTGCGCGCACTTGCATAGAAACCAATAGGGAAAGACAGTTGCGTCGCGGGCTCAGAGCAATGAAAAAGTTGCCCAGAGTTGCATCGCTACATGCGCGCACTTTCATACTAGCTCCTAGACTTCATCAAGAGACAAATAAATCGCCGAGCAACTAAGTTGCCCGTGCGCGCATACCCTTATTTATTAATTATTTGTAGTCTGTGGGCCTACTACGAAACCGTTTTAAGACTCAAACAATCGGACGAGAATACCGCGTCCTGCTCTAACGATGTCATTTTCTTATAGGCACGGGCGACAAAATACCAACTATTCCCTCTGGATAGTAATCAACGAAAGATAGCTTGGATTGAAGACAGCCATAGTGTTTCAAACAAGCTAGACCCCTTGGAGGGTAATTACCCTCAAATGTAACTTCGCTCTACATCTTCTAGCAGCTGCTGTATCAATAGGAGGTGCTCCGAGGAATTATTATTCGTAATCGCACCTCCTGCAACATTTCGCCATCGAAATATACCATCCTCATCACCTTGATGATTCTTTCACAGTAAAACTGAAACAAACTGCCACCAGCAGTATTTCCAGACCAATACGACCTGAAAACATATTTGCAACTCTTCTGGTGTTGCGAGTGTCCATGGGTGACGGTAGTTGCTTTCCATCAGGTGACCCGTTTGCTCGTTTGCCCCTAATTTCATAAATAATAGTTGTGGTAAAATATCGTATGTTAATGAATAGTACGACGTAGAACGTAGTAAGATATAGATACAATAAATAAAAAATTATAGTTTCCGTAGTAGAATATTGTATAATTATCATACGATATTTATCATTACTAAAATCCCAACAAAAAAAAAAGGAAGTTACACTTGCTATATATTTTTCGAAAGAAGTTCCAATGTAAACTATTGTAAGTGCTACAAACTATAGTTTACGTTAGAGTTCATCCGGCGTAGACAATCGCAACTGATACATACTATGTATAAATTCGAGTATCTGCTCCCGTATTACTCCGCGTAGACTATCTTTGAGGGACTAACGATAAATAACGTCGGAGACGTTTGAAACATACTACTGTTTACGTTTAGAAAAAGGCAGTTGTAGATCGAATTTAATTTTTTTTTTTTGAATATCCTAAAAGATCTAACTTAATTCTATGCATATTCACAATAAAACGAATTTTGCCATTTTGTGGCTTACGATAGTCTACCTAGGAGCAGTCGATTTAAAGCTTACATTTAATTGAGGTATTCTGTTTACAAAGTCACTCCATATAAAGTTGTGGTATAAAAAGCTATTTAGGTCGTAATCGTTGCTTGATATAACATTTTTAGTGATCGTGTTGAACTCGTCTGCATATTCCATAAACTTATCCAGAGGTATCATCTGTAACGCGAGCAGACGAAGGTCATACTTCGGTTGTTCCGACAGGTAGCGGCTGACTATCATTGTTAAAAGCCCACAATCGAGATCTGTGGCATTTGTAACTTCCCATATATTTGAAGTCACTATATCGGCAATGATTTTTGAAAGACTTGGATAATATTGTTCCGCTAAAAGATCGATTATTCCTTGAGACATTTGTTTCGCAACAGTTTCACCATCCAAATGATTGTAACATATTATGTCCACGTCTTTGTTATATTTACCATCACCAATAATATTTCTAAATAATATAGCTAGCTTAAAATTAACAATAAATGCATAGTTAATAGGTGAATATTCCTCAAATAATTTTACAATGCTTTGGTATATTGGATTGATCCGAGATTTTTGCTCTCGGTCATGTTTATATTGAACATTCCGTTTTATTGAAATCAAGAAGTTATGCAAGAACTTCCTTACAATGAATTCCTGCTGTTTCAGATCAGTTATTTCTTTAGTTTCATTCCATATATCAAAGCATTTACTGACTATTTCTTGAAGAATCTCTGCGCTATTTTCTAGCTCTTGATCATCGTTAAAGTGGGTTATGTATTTAGCGATCAAATTCCATTTTTTCCCATATAAAGTGCTGATGTTATAGGTGTCGTCATGTTCCAGTATATGTTTCTCTACAAACATAGTACTAATGTGATCGTTGATTATATTTTTACAAATATTCTTATCAATCTCTCCTATACGTTTTTCTATACAGCCAATTACTTCACATCTTCGTTCAATATACGCTCTGCTGTCAAGGGGCAATCTGTTTACTGCGTTCCACGCTTCCTCCAGGAAGTCACTGAAAAGTTTGTCATTTAATCGTGTAGACCATAGCAGCTTATAGATGTCTTCTGAGTCATCGATATGCAAACTCGATATAAACATTTTCAATGCCTCATACAGTTTTATCTGATCGCAGTCGCTTACTTGTTGAATTTTATTTATCAAGGTTTTAAAGATTACCGATCGTAATGATACATTTTGTGTTTTGTTCCATATTTTAGTAATTAGCTCCACCAGATTATCAGTTTCATAGGAGTCAAAAGACAAGCGTATCCCATGTTTTTGTATTGAGACGGGGGAGTCTAATAACGATTCAATAAATTCTAAGTACGCGGGATATGGCAGATGCGCTGCATACGAATTAAAAACTGGTAAGCAAAAACGCACATAATCGCCTTTTAAATACATATGTACACAAGAGAGAGGTACAGGTGGTCGAGATGTATGCATGAAATTGCAAATGGCTTCTTGAATTTTTAATAAATTCCTGTCTATCTCGTCATGTACTATTTTAGGTGATGCTGGAGCATATTCTGACAATAATTTTGTATTGAAATTTACGTCAGACAGCTGTATCAAATTAAATATTATTTGACCGAAACTTGGGTAACTATCTTTTTCTACATATAGCTGTAACATTTTTTTCTCGTAAAAATCTTTCATAACATTTGCAACATCATCATTAAAATATATTTTAATCTTCTTCAGTACATTAGTGCATCGAATATCATATTCTTTATCTGTAGGAAATTTTTCCAATAACAATTTTTTATCCTTTTTAAGCAATCGTAATAAGTCTCTTTCGGCTAAAGGTTTTTTACTGTCAGACTGAAACCAGCCTTCATAGGAAAATTCATCCCAATATAGCTTTACTCCTTTCATTGCAATTTCTGGAAAATCTGATTTTGATTTGTTAAAAGTATGAATCAAAGTTTTTGTACTCCAAATTAGCAAAACAATCTCTTTTTTTACTTCTTCTTTCTTCAGATTTTCCGAATCTGTATCCATCAGCTGCTTGATTTTATTGGCAAAATGCTCTCTGAGGTAGTTGAAAACTAATTCTTTTTCTTCCGAATCTAATTTATCGATAACATTGATCCATCCAGGAAAAGATCTTCCAAATGTGCAGAATGTTTCTAAGTTTTCAGGTATGGTCTTATATTTTATAATATTATACAACACTGCTATAATTGTATAGGCAGAATTATTGTTTAGGGTAAAAGCCTCTAAGCTATGTAAAAGTTTCATAAATAAGGTCCAACATTTTTCATCAAATTTGTATACATTGTGGGTTTCAATTATTTTGTTCAAGAAATTTTCTTTTAGTAAAGTCGATTCATTGACATGTCTTTCATAATAATATTTCAATAAGTCTTCGACATCCTCCTGTGACGCTGATTCAACTAAAACATTTATGAGATCTGACCTAACTTCAGCTGATTTATTAACATAAATTAATTTCTTGATTTCAAAAAAGGCCTTATTGAACTTAACGAACTTGTACCACTTGTAGTCTTTAAGAGGTCCGAAATGTTCTTTCTTTTGTTCAATGTGTTTCAATGCCCATTCGTGCCTTTCTTCACTTGTCATAAGTTTATGATATCCTAAGCGATAGAATGAGAAATTCATCTCAAATATCTCATTAGGGTATTTAGATGCAAAAATTTGTTTTAAAAATGCGTAAATCTCATTATTTGGAATCTTTTTCAGGAAAAAGGCGTAGTTTTCATAAGAATAATCAGACCAAAAGCAAGCCAAATTTTTACATCTGTCGGGCAGTAATGCAACAGCAAATTTTTTTGCATCATCTGATGAAGTATACCTGGTAATCATACTTTTATTAAGAGCTCCCAAATATAACCAAGGTTTGTCAAAAACTCTTTGTTTATGTTTTTTCATTATAATTTTCGACATTCGTAGTCCAAATTTCGTATAGCTATTGTAATATGTACATTTTTCATTTTCTAAGTATTCTTCCAGCAAGTTTAGATATTTTTCACTAGAAGATGAAAACAAGTAACTGAATCTGAATAAATCACTTCTACAATAATAATTATTCAACTTTTTCCTCTTCATGTGTCTGTCTATTAAATCATAACAATTGCCAAAGAATAACTCAAATTTTATTGAGTCATCTATATCAATATGAGATTTTAAATATTCTTCCTTACAAAGCTGTGATGCATTTATGACAAACTTGTTTGCAATAGCATTTAGTTTATGATTGATGCAATACTGATAGAAACTGTCCACTCTTTCCTGATCCTTGACATGCATGGCAATAGCGGTTAACATTTTTCTTTTCATTTTTTGAGACATAAATGGTATTATATTGCTATGTAGATATTCTGGGTTAATTATAACATGATCTTCAAATAGGGCAGTGCATTTTAAAGCTCTTGAAATGTACAATGGATCACCACATTTTAAAGTGTTAGCGAGGTATTCTAAATTTTTATGTAAATTTGCTAAATCTATTTTTAATAATCTTTCAACATCTGACTTTTCTTCACTGGCACTTACTTTTTCAAAGTTTTCTTTTTTTGTAAATAATTCATCAACTTTTTTATTTAGTTCATAATGCCTTTGTCCTAAGTTTATTCCATTTAATTGTATCATTGTGATATCCCTGTAAGAATAATAACATTATGTTAATAATAACATTATAATATGATAAAACAAGGAAGCTCAACAGAGAAGGAAAATCTAATAAAGGGAAAAATTGTTGTTTAAAAGGGTGGATAAATGATTGGTCTTATTTCTCAATTATTATACTATGCTTTATTGAAATGGAATCCTTGTGTGTGATTGGTAACTACTTACTACTTTACATTATGCTATCTATTATAATAATATTATATTACCTCGATCGTGAGAAATCCAGGCACATTATAGCTATTAGGGTTCCGTAGCCAAATGGCAAAAAACGGAACCCTTGTAGATTTGTCATGTTTATCTGTCTGACAGACGTCTGTCTGACAGATGTCTGTCTGTCTGTCTGTCTGTCCGTCCATATGTCATAGACACTTTTTCAATTGTTATCGTGGCCTGATCAGGCCGCTTGGGAGTTCAAGCTATATTTATAAATATAATATTATTAAATACATCTGATAACATCTAATAGAATAAGTCTCTGAATAAATTACTTTAAATTATTTATTGTTATACTTATTTGGTAATATTCTTATTTAATTATAGATATTTCAGGTTTTCTAAAAGAACCTAGTCCATCCCGAAATGAGTGTTGCTTCCAGTGCTAAGATAAGTCATTCGTTTAAAATAATAAATTGCCCTAACTTTATAGTTGGGGAGGGGAAGAGGAGTTTTCGGGAGTAGCTCGAGCGTGTCAGATTAAGCTTGTACTTATAGGCCTTCCGACATGTGTCTAGTCATTATGGTATAGAAATCAGATTTGTCACGTGGTGGGTTATTTTTTTTTTGTAATATTGAAATGTCATCTGATTTGTCAGATTAAAATAGGGGATGTTAAGTATACCCCGAAGAAGCTTCCTTAAAAAGCACTGACGACTCAAAGGTTAGGTAAGCCTATAGGGACATTTTAAAATATAAAAAATAAAGCTTCATATTTTCCTAACTGAGCTTCGCAGATATTATTTCGCACTAAACTAAATGATTTAGTCCTTGTTGTCTAAAATATAATAATAACTGACCGAAAAAGGCAATTTTCTGAATATATTTTCTTTTTCAAAACTTTAAAATGGCTGCAGTTTCTGAACCCACAGCTGAAATAAAAAACACTGTTATAATTTTTTTATCAGTTTTACCTAATGTAAAAAACCTACTAGGTCTCCATGACGCTTGAGCGACTACAAAATTAGCACATACCCCTCCCCTACAACTACTTACAAAGTGAGTAAAAAGTACGCTCATTTTGGGTAACTTTGAATTGCGGTTTAACTTTGAACATTACATTATTGTATTGTTCAAAGTTAAATTGCAATTCAAAGTTACCAAAATGACTGTAGTGATTATAATATTCTCTTTGTTCTGGATGAACGAATATAAGTGCGGACTGCTGTATAATATGCACCTATTCATAGGTACATTGAATATATATATTACATTGAATACAAATACTCAAAGCTACTTTTTTTAAATACCTATTGAACTAAATTATTTCTACCTAGAAATAATTTGGTACTACTAATTACATAGAATACTTAGTGCATCTGTTTATTATTAAAATAAAAAAGAAGATCTTACCGAATTGTAGTAAACCTACGGCTTGTGTTAGTAGACGTGTTGTGTTACTTGAAGACTAACTGAACTGCTCTAAACAAATTATTGTTGCACAACTTTTTCAAAAATGAGGTAATCTGAGTCATACACGCACAGATTACTATCACAGATTACTAGTATTATGATTACTTTAAACTAGTATTATTTATTGTAGACATACCGACGTCCGACACGGAACCATAGCCGTTTTTTTTTTTTTTTTGTTAATTCGTCCCGGTCGGGACAGGCAAGGGGAGCGTTGCCCATACAGCCATTTCTATGTTTTCTCTATTTAATGAATGATAGTGAAGGCCGAAGCCAATTCTTTTATATTAACCATCTGAAATAGAGTTTTCATCAGGCCGAAGCCAATTCTTTGATATAAATAATATGAATAATAAGTTTTTCATCAGGCCGAAGCCATTTCTCATGTTTTGATAGTAGGTCTAACAATTTAAACATTTTGTAAGATAAACAATCTAGACCACAAGCAGAATCTTTACGAGATTTTATGGCTGCTTTCAGCTCTTCAAATGTAAAACTATCTACTAAAAAAGAATTTGGAGATGTTGTCACATTGGAATTACTGTTCTTATAATTATTTGGTACTGTATCTGGAGTATATTTATTTAAAAACTGTAATATCCATTCACTATTAATGAAACTACTTCTAGGTGTATAACTTCGGTTGAATTTTTTTATTTTCATCCAAATTTGGCTCATAGGAGTTAATCTACTAACAGATTTACAAAAGTTTTCCCAAGAAAGTCTTCGCTCTTGTTTCAATACGCGTTTTTTATGCGCCTGAAGACGCTTAAATTCGACAAAAGTTTCAATACAAGAATTCGCTTTAAGCCGCGCATAAGCTTGACGACAATCATGTACAGCCTTGGAACATTTTTCATTCCACCATACTAATGGAATTTTAACTTTTTTTTTAACGTTACTACAGGCAGAACTTTGAGAAACAGAATTAGCAGTTGGGGTGCAGAACTTAGGCTTATTCAAACCGTTGATAAATGTGCCACATTTATCAACAGTTTGAATTATAAGCGCACAGAATCTATTATAACTGTCGATTAAATCGCATGTTTCAATTTGATTTTTTTTTAATTTCTGATTAACAGTTTTTTCATACAAATCCCAATTTACTGTTTTCAGATTCGTGTGAAGAGGAAAACTTTCAAATGTCTGTGACAAGTTACTATGGGGAGAGAATGATGGAGAAAGATTCAATGTTGTCAGAGTTGGTAAATGATAACTACCTAACGAGTCTGAAGAAACTTGCCATTCACAAAATAATGCTAACGACGCCGAAACAAAAGTCAAATCTAGTGCATTTGGCTTCCATCTATGCGACCCTACAGTGGTTGGACGTCCATCATTCAAGAGAACCAAATCATTCTCATCAGCGACATCAACAATATCTCTCCCTCGCGCGTCAACTTTGCCGCAACCCCATAAAGTATGATGCGCGTTAAAGTCTCCAGCCAAAATTATCGGTTTCGGAATAGTGTGTATTAAATCATTAAATTTTTTCTTATTAAATTCAGGAGTACAGCTTCCTGGGCTGTAAAAACTTACAATCGAAATTTGTTTCTGAAAAATTTGAATCTGAACAACAATATTTTGTAAAGAATCATCATAAAATGTATTAATTTTGTTATAGACTATAGTGTTATGAATTAATATGGCTACTCCATTGTGATTATTACCACAGTCGTTTCTCACAATAGAGTATCCTGTCATGTTAAATGTGATATGTGGTTTGAGCCACGTTTCACTAATTATACAAATGTGGATGGAATTATCTAATAGAAATTTTTGTAGTTCATATTTATTACTTGGCAAGCTTTGACTGTTCCATTGCATAATATTTACTTGGGCAGAGAATGTGAAAGATTGTTATTTTTTTCTTTTATAGTTTCTTTTATTGTTTCTGAAAGAAGCTGTGAGTTTATGCTTGCATTTTGAGTCTTGTTCAGAGTAATAGCTTTTAATTACTCTGAACAAGACTCAAAATAAACATTCTGTGAGTAACGTAAGTGCGTTTTTATTTGAGAGAAGTACATTTAATAAGTCTTTACTATTTGTGTTTTCATTCAATGAAGGGAAATTTTGTAATTTATTATTAAAAAGGTCTGCATATGATGTAGTTGTATACTTTTTTTTATTTTCTTCTATTTTCATTTTTTTAACTCTACATTCTCCAGATATAGATAAATGGCTACCTTTGCAATGTACGCAAACAGCTTTATCTGGGCTTTGAGTACAGTTTTTATAATTGTGAGCCTCGGCACATATCGAGCAACGCTCTGCATTCTTACAAAACTTTGCTAAATGTCCGTATCTTAAACATTTATAACACTGTTTCACTGGTGGAATATAATATGTCGTAACAGGAAATCGCCACATATTTATTAAAACATATTCAGGCAATGATGTAGAGCACGAAAATGTAATTGCCACTGATTGCGTTGGTTGCAGCTCAAAGCAGTTGTTAACCTTAGCTTTTCTCATTATTCTACGTACACATATTACCCTTTTTGTACTACTCGAAATTGCTTTATAAATTTTTTGATTGGACATTTCGGTCGGTACGGAGTTGATGACACCAGTCAACTCCGTGCTACCAGCTGGAATGCTTGCTTTTAAATTTTGGTCTCGTAAAAAAGTAGTATTTTCAAGAAATGCGTTAGCTAAGTTCGGCCGATTAAAATAGACTCCAACTTTGAATTTATTAATTTTTCTCAAGAAAGATATTCCCTTAATCGATTGTTGGAAAATACGACTTAAACCCATGAGGTCGCGAGTACCTATAGGAGTTTCACCTGTGCTTTCCACGAAGACTACAAATTCAAATCCAGCTGCGCTGTCCTCTGGATAGCGACGGCTGTAATCATTTACTCTATAAGGAGCATATTTGCTAAATTCCTCTGTGGGCTCAGACTGTTCAGAGCTACTCGACTCAGCCTGATCATCCACCGAACTAGACGATATTGGTCTCTTCTTCTTCCGTTTGGACGGCCGCTGAGACATCGCGGCGCGCCTGGTCCCGTGAAGGGACTTTTATATAATTAAAAAACTTACCAACAATACGAAGAAATAATTATATACAATTAAAAAATATATACAATACGACAAATATCCTACAATTATGCAACTTTTTACAATAAAAATCAAATTAAATTTTCAGTGCTGAAAAATTTTCTACTTTTCCCGCCACTCCCGAAAATCGAATCCCGGAACCATAGCCGTGTTCGTTATTATTATTATTTTTTTTGCGCCCAAGGCACAGGCTATAGTCTTTCGACCATACCGCCTAGTCTTTCGTAGAATTTTCCTTAAGTTTAAATTAAGTTCTGTAATATGTCTTTCGTAAATTGTTCGTAAAACATTAAATCGTTTCTTTGAAACGATTTAATGTTTTACGAACAATTTACGAAAGACATATTACAGAACTTATATGTCTATGGGTGGGTGAATTGTGAAACAGTGAAAGTTTCGAACAAAAAAAATTGGGTTCCAAATTCAAACGTAGCACCTAAACTAAGTTGGATAATCTGTACAATTTTAAGCAAGATTGATTGTGTGGTTGATAAAAAAGAAGAATAAGAAGTTTAAAGGAAATGTAGTAAGTAAATGAAAAACTTTTCATTAATTTCATATTTTTAGGTCCCTGTACTAGTTTGCAACATTTTAGTCTGCAGGCAATGGTTGTTAATACGTGGGAGAGCCATGCTTCGGCACGGATGGGCCGGCTTGACCGGAGAAATACCACGTTCCCACAGAAAACCGGCGTGAAACAGCGCTTGCGCTGTGTTTCGCCGAGTGAGTGAGTTTACCGGAGGCCCAATCCCCTACCCTATTCCCTGCCCTACCCTCCCCTATTCCCTTCCCTTCCCAACCCTACCCTTCCCTATTACCCTATTCCCTCTTAAAAGGTCGGCAACGCACCTGCAGCTCTTCTGATGCTGCGAGTGTCCATGGGTGACGGAAGTTGCTTTCCATCAGGTGAACCGTTTGCTCGTTTGCCCCCTTATTTCTAAAAAAAAAGATTTAAGGAGAAGGAAGGTATGGGATTATGAGAGGTGCGGAAACTAAGGGAAAATCCTCTGATCAAGTGAGGTGGTCCGACCTCTTGTTACTGCCGATCCACTCGCGCGCGACAGCGCGCCGAATCGCAGCGCGCGTCGCGCTGCGGATCGCGCATTCTGTCAAATTTACAGATCCACACTCGCAAAGTTCGCGACATGTTTGCAATGTTGTCACTTTTTAATTTCTTCAGTTTCTTGACGCACTATAGTTTGCGCTCTTGAGCCGTATTTATCTTACTTTATATTATAAACTAGATGTCCCGCGCGGCTTCGCTCGCGTAAATTATTAGGAATTGTACGGAAATTTAAACGTTGCGAAAAACATTTTTTCGCAACAAAATAGCTTATCTCTCTTCACGTAGTCTACTCTATATCTGTGCCAAATAACATACAAAATTGCTTTAGTAGTTCGTGAGATAAACCCTTGCTAATAATTTTCCTTTTTAACCACATTTCCTCTGTTTCTTCGGTCCTATTAGTTTGCGTGATAAAATAGCCTATAGCCTTCTTTGATAAATGAGCTATCTAACACTAAAATATTTTTTTATCGGACCAATAGTTCCTATGATTAACGTGTTCAATCAAACAAATAAATATTTTTTAAATCGCTTGACAAAATCGAATCTTGATCTAAATGACTATGAAAAGTACCAATAGGCTCATAATCATGGGATACATATAACTTTATAAGGTATAGCTGTTGCCCGCGACTTCGTCTGCGGCAATAATATTATAGTAGTATGTCTGCAGGCTGATATATCTCAAGCATCGCGCTAGCTAGAAAGTTGAAATTACAAAATATGTATGAACAAATATAACAAGTTAGAATATATCCTCCTCCTTTATTGAAAGTCGGTTAAAAGGTAGCCTGAGTTACTCCTTATTATATCCGCTATCTGCCAAAAAAAGTCCCGTTAAAATTGTTCCAGCCGTTTCAGAGATTATCCGGAACAAACAGACAGACATACAGACAGACAAAAATTGTAAAAAGTGTTATTTTGGTATATGTACCGTATGTACATTCATATACATGTAGTAAAAAACGGTTCTTTCAATATTACAAACAGACACTCCAATTTTATTTATATGTATAGAGGTATAGATAATATGGTAGTGCTAATGAATGTAATTTGCATAGTAGCATAATATGCTTTCCGTTCTTAAAGCAATGCAAAGGAGTTCTCTCAGCACCTTCCCAATCTAATCATGGTATACCTTGGTGCAAAATCTTACTTGTTAATTGCATATGCTGGGTTGCACCAGAGGCGTGGGTTAGACTACTTCCCACGAAACCGAAGTCACCACATGTTTCCATATAAATTTTAAGGAGTTCAGATCACCACTTTTGTGAGTATAGTACCAAATTGGGATGACATTCTGTACGCCAAAAGAAAAATTTTGAAAATCGGTTCACGAACGGCGGAGTAATCGTTGAATATAAAAAAACGAACATAACACCTCCCCCATTTTGAAAGTCAGTTAAAATTGTAGCCTATGTGTTATTCTGATGTATAAGCTATATTATTGTAAAGTTTCATTAAGATACATTCAGTAGTTTTTGCGTGAAAGAGTAACAAACATCCATACATCCATACATCCAAACAAACTTTCGCCTTTATAATATTATAAAGTAAATAAAGTAATAAAGTATATAAAGTATAAAGTAATAAAGTATATAAAGTAGTAAAGTATATAAAGTCTAAGTATTAAGTATAAAGTAGGATTAATTATATTCTGTTCACTAAACAATGCTGGCATGTCTTGTATGGCAAAAGCCCTTATTAAAATAAAGATTAAATAAAAATCTCTTTGTCGCGGGACAGAAAACCGACAACAATCGGGGAACGGGCCGCGAAGTGCGAAACATATGCGAATCGGATCTCTCACACATGCTTCGCAGGATTTTCGCGGCGCCGCGGCGTCGCGCACGGTTCGCGCGCGAGTGGGGATGCGGTCGGGGAACACAGACTACTTAGATGAACTAACGTGTCGGGGAACCAGCCGCGATGTGCGAAAAATATGCGAACCGCATCCACACTCACGTTTCGCGGAAATTTCGCGGCGTCGCGCGCGGTTCGCGCACGAGTGGGGATGGGGTCTTAGACTTTTTGTACGTAGTCGTAGTATATGACATTTTCTTTGCTCTTTGGTTTCACTTTTTAACTACGCATAACCATAGATAAAGTATATAGTACCTCAATGCGCTTACGCAATGCGTGATGCGCGGCTCAGTGTTGCCAACTCCTAGAAGTTCGAGTCGCTACTGTGGTCTTTTAGCTATGATTAGTAAATACGAACAAAAAAGAAGTGAAAAGGATGCAATTTTTAAACAAAAACAAGATTGCTTACATGAAATATCCCAGTGCATTGGTAAGTACAGATAAAAGATTTTGATACTTTCAATTACAATTAATTAAAATCATTATTATTTATCATGTAATTGATAAATTCAATTACATGATTATTGTTTTGCAGGTAACATGAATGATGCAAAGGATTCAGTGCGAGTTAAAATATCAAGCATAAATAAATCATGAGATATTATGTTCCAAGAAGAGTGTTTAAAGATAAAATCAGTTCCCAGATATTTCTTCGTAGACCGGTAAGACCCTAACGTTACAAAAAAAATGCCTGAAAGCAACCTTGTTATTGAATGCTAACTTTATTTATGAACATACTAGCTGTTGCCCGCGACTTCGTCCGCGTGGACTTCAGTTTATAGGGCGCGATGTTAACAAATTGGGTGTCAAAAGCTTTTACAAAAAAACCCTGATACCCCTTAAATCAAAACAGCTGTGCAGTGTGCACATAATATTTCATTTTTTTTAATTAAAGTTTATATATTATGCCAAATTTTAAAGCTTATTTAGCCCCCCAATTACACAACTTCACCCATAAACTATTTATCATTGATAGGTTTATGGTTACGTTAGGTCACTGTATATAATATAAAGTACTGACTTATTAAATAACGTAAAAAAGAAATAACAATCGAAAAAAAAAGTAACTCGAATGTATGATGTTACCACCTCTTATAGAAAGATGTTGGACAAGCGTTAGCGCGATGTAAGAGACGCACGGCGCCATCTAGTATGAATTTTTGGAACTAACTTAATTTGAACAAATTTTCGTATCTTCACCCACTTATAACCCTTTTTTCCAGTAAAAAAGTAGCCTATGTCCTTTTTCAGGCTTTAGACTGTCAGTATACAAAATTTCATTACAATCGGTTCGGTAGTTTTGGCGTGAAAGCGAGACAGACAGACAGAGATACTTTCGCATTTATAATATTAGTATAGATTTTCAGATGTCAGTGTTTGTAACCTAAAGAGGATTAAAAAAGAAGGCCACATAAATAAAGGCGTGTGGTTACGGGAGTCTGGCTGGGAGGTGTTAATGCATCCACCGTATAGTCCTGACCTTGCACCTTCAGATTTCCACCTGTTTGAAACAGGTGGAAATCTGAAGGAAGGAACACCTTCAGATTTCCACCTGTTTCAATCGCTGCAGGATTCCTTAGACAGTGTCAGGTTGACATCAAGAGGACTGCCAAAACCACTTGTCGCAGTTTTTTCATCAGAAGCCCCAAAATTTTTATAGCAATGGGATCGTGTCCCTACCAACAATATGACAAAAAGTTGTCAAACAACCTATATATTTTAGTCAATTGTAAATAAACTTTATAAAAAAAAGCTTTCGAATGTTTATAAAAAATGCGAAAAAAAAATCCGCAACCTTTGATTTTCTGTGTTGTTTTTTCATCTCCCCTTAATCCTTGGTTTTTAATCAACTTGCAAGGGGTGGTTATTAGTTTCAGGCATGTACAAGTATGTATTAAAAATATTTGAGTATAATTAATACAATCTATGATGCTTGCGAGTAACAATATAATATTATACGAAATTATTTAACATTTAAATTAAATTATTTTTAAACTTAGAAACAGTAGTGACAATTTAGTTTAAGAAAATGAACATAATTGTTTGGTTAAATTATATTTTGTAATATATTTCATGAGGTAAGTATTAAAGAAGAAGTTTTAATACTCTGACAAAAACATGCAAGAGTTTTCGTCAAAAACAAAATACAATGAAAATATGTATTGCAAAATAAAATTTAAGTAAACAACAACAACAAACTTATTCTTGAAATGAGTTATCCAAACTAAAATATAATATTAATGTCATAAATAATCAAGTATCAAAACTATAATCCCGACTATAGACAAGGTTGCCATACGTAGATTTTTTTAATTTGCCGCCTTTTTCCAGTCTCATCTTTCGCTAGCCAGACTCTAGTGACTCTAGAACTGATTTAATTTATACCTACTACAAAAGTCGCTAAACTATTTTTGTCGTCCAACTTTTTTTTTAGTCGCTAAGACTTTAAGAAATAGTCGTCATTTCTAGCGACAAAGTCGCTTAACTGGCAACACTGGCACGGCTTTTTCGCAGTTTGGCAGCTGACTGTCAACTTCAGTGTGAGACGTAAGTGTCATTTTCTAAAATCTGACAGTATCTGACAGTATTTTATATAGATTAAGGATATAGGTAGGTAGATGGATTCTTAGCTCGCCAGCGCGTGGCCATTTTATGCTTGTATGCCATTGCCATAGTGTGCGTGTAGGGATGGGCGTATATCTGCTTGTATATCGATAAAAATATAAAATTAGACTACCAGCCATCGACCAATAGTCGACCATAATTTTATGTTATAGATTTTTATCATGTTATAGATTTTTAGGACATCAAAAAAGTAGGTTATCAATACGACCAGCATGTTCAAAAGTATATGAAAAATGAAAATACTTTTATATAAATAAAATATTTAAGTATATAATTACACAAATTGTTAAAAATATACATACTTAATATGTATACTTCATAAGCCACGAAGGCTTGTCCGGAGTGTAATATCAATAAAATCAACAGTTTTTATAAGAAAACAACAGAAGAACAAAAATACTTTATTATACTTAATTACTATTAAACAACAATTATTATGTAAAATAACAATTATTATGTATTATCGAAGAAATAAAGACTTTAAAGCATTGGATACTCGTGACGGGACACATAATAATATAATGTGCCCACTGTCCCAACACCAGTGTCCGATCTTTCAGTCAATAAAATATGCCATACATCATAACATGTAAGAATCGGACACCGGTGTTAGGACACATTGTATAATATTACACAGTACACACATATTAAAAATTAGAAATTAAATGAAAATGAAAAATATTCAAACATAAGGTTTAATTGAATATGTTCTTAGTCGCAGCTTTTGAAGTAAATATATAATTCACTTCCATAAAATAGGTTCCCAATTGTCATCATCATCACATTGACCTAGTCTTCTCTAGGAGCATTTCTTTAACCTAAAAATAATTTGTTTTTAGTATCAATATTCAAAAAGTATTTAATCCATTTTTTTGCACATTACAAAATTTGGACATGTCAAAATTTAAATGAAAAATTAATATGAAATTAGCAATTTTTAAATATGTATTACGGGGAAGGTTGTCTGCTTTATAATTATTGGACTCTGTTTAATGACTGCATTTGTGTATCATGCTACAAAAATTACGTATTGCGATATGAATGCAGTCATGTTCTTTAGATAATTTAAAATGGCATCCATAACTTAAAAAATGTGGGTTGATGCACAATTAATGACTGCGAGTACATATGAGTATTGAATACTTAAATCCATATTAGAAAAATATAAACTTCAGCTAACCTTAGTATGCCTCGAGAATTATTATACTGAAAACAGTTGACAACAGTCTCCTTAACGGGGGGGTCTCCTGAGGGTGGTAGTGATAACGGGGATTTTCCTCACTTAAACCATCCCTCCTCACTCCATCTCACCACCAGATTACTCGGTTATAATCTAAACTTAAAAATAATATTATCTTCATTATTATAGGTCTCTCCGTCATCACCATCATATTGAACTTTTCTTTAGAAGCATTCCAAAAACTTAAAAAAATAGTTGGTTTAGTGACATTAAATGTACTTTAATACTATAAAATATATACATATTATAGTATTTTATACGGGGCAATATGCTTTATGTACGTTTTCCATACTTAACCCATCAAGCCCCAAGCGGAACCCAGGTGTCGCATAACAACTGAATATCTATTGTGTCTGGTATTTATTAAAAAATAGTAATGCCAGGATAAAATTTCAAAAAGTAAATCCAAGTAACGATTTGAGTACTTACAGGGGGGAGGTGTAAGAGCTGTTGATCATTTTACTCTCCGTTAGAACTTTTTTATTTCAATAAAATCATTGTTCCAAACTTATGTTTGAAATGATAATCCCAATATTGTGATGCCTTCATAAGGGAGTAAGGATTAAAAACTTGCATGAAACCTGCGTCTAAATATTTCTGTTCGTCGTCTATTTTGAAGCATTTTCAAATCTTGAAAAAAAAAAACATTTAGTCCATGACAATATTTTTATCGATATAAATATTTTATACTTCAAGCAAGGTGCATCCCTAAAGCACACGTAAAAATCTATGCCATATTTGTAGCCAAATTATTACTTGATTAAATTTATAAATTTTCTTTTTAACTTACAAAAAATACCGATTGATAAGCCCAAAAAACGTTGTTGAAAACTTACGTATGTTATCTTAAATCCACGTGTTTGAGGCATTCCTTGGCCGTTTTTATGGTTTATTATTTAGCGGAACCACAAAACCCAACAAGATATTGCATTTAACGTTCACTAAACACTTTTATTAGCACTTTTAAAACATGAAATATGCACACCGACTCCTTTGTTATGTTCTACTCGGTCGGAATTAACATTACAGGCTTTTGACTATATATATATATATATATATATATATATATATATATATATATATATATATATATATATATATATATATATATATATATATATATATATATATAGTCAAAAGCCTGTAACACAAAAATAAGTGATAATACTTTAGGGTGTGTACATGTTGTGTATATATATATATCCCTGATCCCCAAGCCAGTCACTAAAAACACGACTCTATCGTACTATTCTCTCTCTCTATATATATATTCTGTATGTTGGTAATAATTCGCATCTCAAACTTGAAGCCTTGCGGTTATTCAAATATAGACTTTATTCAAAAACGATAGAGTCGTGTTTTTAGTGACTGGCTTGGGGATCAGGCTTTTTATATGGAAGTGTCGACCCTCTGGTATTGATATGATACAACCAATGAATAAGGAAATAGAAAAAAGTGTGGCCGGCGCCATATTGCCAAGAACTAAACATGGCGGTCTATAGTGATGGGACACTCGGTTGATATTTGTCGAGGATATCGATAAACAAAGATGTGATAAGTGAAAAGAATATTTCAAGTTCTTACCTTTTGCCATTATTGATATCAAGCAAAAAACTACTAGATCGAATAAAAGTAGTTTCAATTTTATGTTCGCTTTTTTTCTGTAACAAAGCGATTGGGGATTTTTTTTTAAAACGTATCATTTTGGGGAAATATAAAAATCAGTTTGGGGGAAATCGTAAAATTGCATCTGGCAACCCTGAATTTGTCTCAATACCTAGTACGGTACCCAGTGTTGCCAACTTAGTGAAATTTCCACTAGATCTGGTGGTTTAGACGTACCTTTCGGCGGGAAAAATTTGGTTTTAGTGGCTAGTGGATTTCTTAGTGGATTAGATTATTTAAGTTAGTGGTAGCTTTGACGATAAACCACTAGTTTTTTTTTATTATTTTTCTAACCGACGCACACTGGAAACTTAATTATATTATTATTATCTTTATTCGTTTTGCCGCATTCTAACGCTGATATAGAGCGATTATTTAGCATGATGAATGTGGTCAGGACTTAACAGAGAAACCGGATGAAGTTTGATCGCCTTTCTTTCGTGCAAGGTTAGCACGCGAAGGCAAATGCTGCAATAACAACATTTAAATACCAAATACCGTATTACAAAAATTAGAACTAAAGAAATTTATTATTCACAAACTGAACAAGTAAATGACAATGATTCCTCTGAAGACGTTCATCTTTACTCTTTAGTTAAGTACCTACTTATACACCTATGTATAACTAAACTTTTCCTTTGTGTAGTAACAAAAATAATTATTTCATAATAATAATAACGTTGTTATTGTATTATTTTCAAATTATATTCAGATAGGTTGTTGTTGTCTTTACTTTACGTAGTGGAATTCTGGTGGTTTGAGAGGCCATTTAGGTTTTAGTGGTTTCTAGTGGTTTTCGCTGCTGAATTTGGTGGGTTAGTAAAAAAAAAGTTGGCAACACTGACGGTACCTAATTTTCGAATTTCGGTTTTCATTCATTTTCAATTTTCAGTGATTATTTTAAAATTTGGATTTAAGGAGTTATTCTTGTTGAATTGGGAATTTTTTTTATGTGCCCTAAGTGAAATGAAACAAGAAGAATTGTAATCATGTCGAAATTTATTTCTTCTAAAATTTTCTTACAAACCAATCGTTGTTGTTTTGGATCTTCGTTTAATTTTCATTTATTAACACAAACAAATAACATTTATAACAACAGGTAAATTAGTATTGTATTCCGTAGTTAGCTTATTTTTTATTTATTTAACTTTAAGTATTAGTACAGATGAAGGCAAAAATCAGGCACAACCTCTGATTTCGTTGAACCTCCATCGATTTGGATGAAATTTTGGAATTGAGTATGTTTTACCCTCTACTTCAAAAGTGACATACGCTCGTATTGCGCTTTTTGCATTTTAAGGGTGAAATTCACCCTTTGTTTGACAACCACCAACCAACAAATGAAAAACTACGAAAAAAATATTTTTTGTATTTCTGAGTTTCTAAATAATACATACAGAGTTTGTTTCATATTTTTGATATAATTTTTGGTTGACGATGAAATTTCAACACTTACAAACTACTCTCTTGATGCAAAATCACTGTAAAACTATTGGTTAAAAAACTTAGACCTATTAAATTATTGTACACGAGAGAAGTAAAATCTTATTGACTAAGTATGTATTAAAATTGTAATTATTGCGATATTTTAAATGGGAAATAATTAAATGAGCAAATAAAAAATTACTTTGCGACTGATCATGAACTGTATACTGTTTTAATAACATGAGCGGTATTAATTTGACTAAGCGAAAAATAAACTAAACTTACGACTAATATTGATTTATAATCAAATCCAGAACGAGTTTACAAAATGTGGATTGCGATTAATCTATTTCAGATATTAAAATTCTATCTGAGCGACTGTATTACTAAGTGAGCGACTGGAAATACATAGCGGGCAACTTCAATATTAAATATAGATCTGGGGGCACGGGAGTGCCCCCGCCAAGATGAGCCAAGCGAAGCGCGCAAGGGATCTACCTACCTTTTCTCGAAACGTTTCGTCGTATTTTTGAACCCTCGTAACTTTGGTTTGTTAATGTTATTAAATGCGCAAATTTTGAATATCGTAGCTATTATACTTTAGATTTTATAGGTGTCCAAAAATCCAAAATTTGGTCACTGACTCACAGATCATCAAAACTGTTAGGGTACTTCCTGAAGTCTTAGAAAGCTGAAATTTGGTATGTAACATAATATTAATACTGAAACAACATAAAAATTATCAAACCCAACTTAACCTATATCTGTACCATTATAGAGCAAAATTAGGCAAAAATTTGTGTTTTTTTTTGTATGGGAGCCCCTTACTTTTTTATTTTATTTTAATATTATTATTAAATATTAAAGTAGACATATAACTTAGGACTTTGAGAAAAATTCAAGTACCTATCTGTTGCCATTATTGATATAGAGCAAAAAAGGCCAAAAAAATCACGTTTGTTGTATGGGAGCCCCCCTTAAATATAAATTTCATTTTGTTTTTAGTATTTGTTGTTACGGCGGCAACTGATATACATAATCTGTGAAAATTTCAACTCTCTAGCTATTACCGTTCTTAAGTTACAGCCTGGAGACAGACAGACGGACAGACATTGAAGTCTCAGTAATAGGGTCCCGTTTCTACCCTATGGGTACGGAACCCTAAAAAATGAACTAAAAGAAAAAACAATGTACACCAGCTTACAAAAAGAAATGAAACCCCACCAAAAACATTTTCATGTAAAAATGTTGCCAAGATGAGAACATAATATTATAGTTTGACGTGTCAAAAAGTAGTGAGATCTCATGTAGAGCCATGTTTCTAACCTTACATACTCAACCCTAAATCTAAAAACCTTAATTTTACCCTAAAGCGCGGCAAAATATTTGATAATAATATTATAATGTGTCGGCCGCACGAGAAGAATCTAAAAACTCTACACATTAGTTAAAATCGGTGGCTTGGCCATTTTGTTATTCGCCAGGGCTTTGAACTTAATATACAGTAACTAATGATAAATGGCCAGGCCACAGATTAGCTCGGACTTACCATATCTATACGTGGGAGACCCATGCTTCGGCACGAATGGGCCGGCTCGACCGGAGAAATACCACGTTCTCACAGAAAACCGGCGTGAAACAGCGCTTGCGCTGTGTTTCGCCGAGTGAGTGAGTTTACCGGAGGCCCGATTCCCTTCCCTATCCTCCCCTATTCCCTTCCCTTCCAATCCCTACCCTCCCCTATTACCCTATTCCCTCTAAAAGGCCGGCAACGCACCTGCAGCTCTTCTGATGCTGCGAGTGTCCATGGGCGACGGAAGTTGCTTTCCGTCAGGTAACTCGTTTGCTCGTTTGCCCCCTTATTTCATTAAAAAAAAAAAATTGGAAGAGCGTAGGATGAGAGGCAGCCTTATAGAAACATTCAAAATACTTACTGGTTACTACAATGTCGATGGAATTGAGAATTTGTTCATCTTAAATGAAAACAATCATCTTCGGTGACATCCACTGAAGCTATGGAGAATACCACATAAGAGCAATCCCCTAAAACACTTCTTACCCAATAGAGTAGTTTCTGAGTGGAACAAGCTGCCTGAAAATGTAATAATGGCACCTACAGTAAATTCTCTAAAGAACAGACTGGACAAACTTTAAATCGTATGATACACACGCATCAGCTTATAAGCTGCTAGTGTGCTTATTGATATAATATTAATAATAATAATAGCTGCTCATTTTGTATTTTAAGTAACTCAAATAAATAATTTCTAAGTTGCTGTTCTGTTCATTTCTCGTCACTCACTCTTAATCGCTCAAATAGTAATTCTATAACCCAAATTTAGTAATTTTGACACCTAAAACTGTAATTTAAAGTCACTCGATTAATACTACCCATTTTAAATCCTTAATAACTACGGCTTGTCTTAATAATAGTTCCAACTTTTTATCAGTTAGTTAAACCTGATAAAATAGTTTGGATGGAACGTTAATTTATCTTATAATTAAATAGTAAGTATTTTAAAAAGATAAAACTGACTTCAAAATTGTACGAAGTTGAGAATTAAAATTTCCTTATCTCAAAAACTACTGAACCAATTTTGGTGAAACTTGTAGAGTTCCTCCCTAAGTAAAATAATACCCAGTAAACAAAAAATTAAATTATAATATAAATTAATTACAACAAATAATTACTTAAATTGGACTTGTAGTTCCGGAGATATGGGAACACAAACATAAAAACATACATACATTTGAAATTTTGCACATTTGTTCAGACACTATATATATAGACTAACATATACAAAAACTAGGCAGTTCTGGAAATATTACATACATATGCGTCGAATTGATAACTTCCTTTTTGAAGTCGGTTAAAAAATAAACACATTTTTATTCTAGTTCATCACAGCTCTCAGCTGAGCCGTTACCCAAGGGGTAAGAACGGGACCCTATTACTAAGACATCGATGTCTGTCCGTTGGTCCATCTGTGTGTCTCCAGGTCTTATGTATATCTGTTGCCGCTATAACAACAAATACTAAAAAAAAACTAAATTAAATATTTAAGGGGGCTCCCATACAACCAACGTTATTTTTTGCAACTTTTGCTTGATATCAATAACGGCAACACATAGGCACTTGAAATATTCACGACATACTCAGTTGTATTTGAACTTTAATAATTAATAATAAAATTTAAAATAATTAAATAATTAAGGGGGGCTCCCATACAAAAAAAACACAATTTTCAGCCTATTTTTTGCTCTATTGTGGTACGGAACCCTTTGTGCGCGAGCCTAACTTGCACTTGGCCGATTTTTTATTTTTGGATTGTCTATTGTTTTCCTACTGATCTGAAATTAATAGCAGGTTATCCCCTGTCTATCGAATCTCACTAACCTAGTGGGGATTTGGAGAGTAAAGAAAGAGATAAGGCTCTAGTGTACTGCGCACACACTTGAGCACTGTATAATTATTCCTGCCTATCACCAAAACCGATGTGGAGGTATTTTAATTGTTATAATTTAGCAAATATACTAAAATATTCAATAGACCACGTCATCCTCGAAAGCCCCACCACTTTTTCCAGTAAATGTTTACCATTTCTTTCACTTTTTCCGTCATAAAAAGACACATACACGTACTCATACATGACGTGTATTTAGTTTAGTACCTATTGACACGTTTTCCTACAATTTAAGAATACCAATCTCTGCTTGAAATTTTTTTCAAAAAAAAAAATATTTGTTTTATTATCATAGCTCCCTTAATTTTTTAGTTATCAGGTTCATTTCAAAAATATTTTAAAGGTAATTTCAAGAGCTTTGAGATCATGTTAAGAAACTCTTTTTAAAGCCCTTAATTTTTAAAATAAAAAGGGTTAATAAGTGCTGGTTACGTGGGTAACGCAGTAAAAGTTTGGCTTTATACGTCTCTATCTTGGCTATTTTACATCCTACAAAAATAAAAAGGAAACCAAAAGCTTTTTTAGGAAACGAACTCAAATTTTGTTCTTAATGTTTTTTTACGAATATCCAATATTTTAAAAGTTATATCCAAAAGAAAATGAAATTTACGAAAATTTGAAAAATTTAAATTTTATGAAATCATCTTTTTTTTCAAAAGTAAGCAATGTTCTAAAGCAGGTTAATTTTTTGAGGTCGTAACTTATGCTAAAATAAAGAAAATCCTATAGGGATAACCATAAATTTAAGATATAGAAATGGTGAACGTTTTATTTTTCGTTTTTTCCAAAAAAAATCGAAAGTGTCATCTTATTTTTATCATAACTTGCTCAATTTTAATGCTATTAGCTTTTTACAGTACTCAATAGAAAGGTAATTTTAAGTAAGTACTTTAAAAAGTGTTCAGGAAGAATATGTCATAAAATTCATCAATTTTCCGTTATTTGTGTATGAATGCTTAGATTAAAGTACTCGCCGAAAAAAGTATGCATATAATCACCTATATTTCACTTTAAATTAAAATTAGAAGGTTATTAAAATTAAGCATTTATTTGTTATTTTATTGACTTTAATTTAGGTTATAACACATTTTTCGTAAAAACTTATAGTTTTTGAGTTATTTATGAAAAACCGTTTTAGAACATGTAGTTTTATCTCGAAAAATCACAATCTTCGATCTTTAATTACTCAGAAAGTATTGATTTATTCCAAAAACTTTACAAAACAAATTTTGCTTAAAATTTGTGTTTATCGATTTTTGCGGTTTTTTTTATTTAAAAATATTTCACCCCCGAGAAGGGTTGGCATCCACCCCCAGGGAAAAAGCGCAAGTTGGCACTATGTCACTTTTATTTCTTAGGGTATCCCCCACCTACTCATCAATTTTCATGAAAATCGATGGAGGCTCAACGAAATTGGAGGTGAAAACCTTCAGTGACTCCACTATATTGTGTAACACAAGAAACACAATATAAAGATACGATTAACATGAAAAGCCGAGACAAATAAACTGCTTATTTCTAAAATAAATCTCTTACAGTAGCTTGTACCATCTTACTATTTTATTTCAAATATAGGTATGCCTTTCATTTAAGGCGAGAACGTTTTATTGAAATGTTTATGATTTAAACCCTTTTAAATATTGTGCTTTATATCTTACGTTTCGTTATTATATTGGAGCTAAGTAAACCGGAAGTCAATAAATAACAAAATGGGGACTGTCCTCCCCTTAAGGTCTTTATGCAATAGCCTACATGTTTTTCTATTTCAGATTGCGCGCATTCGAACGCACGAAACATACGAGCCTATACAAAAATGAAAAAGAAAAATTCCGAACATTTGTTGTACAAAGATACATACAATATGTAAATAATTACACTAAAGTATTAGAAAATAGATTCCCAGCGGCTATGAGAGTATACAGAGTATTTAGTGTAGGTATAAAAGATTTTTTGAGGGACTTAAAGTCATACATATCTTTGAGAATTAAATATTCTAAAGATAAAGGTTTCAAAAATATGACTAGACAAGACATAGAGCTTTATTATAAAATGCCTTCTGATATGTGGAGGATAGCGCCAGTATTAATTCTCTCTGCTATACCATTTGGAAACTATATTATATTTCCATTAGCGTGAGTATAAATAATACAAAATGCACTTTTAGTACACATAACACACTTCTAATGTAGCATAGCAGTACAGTAAAAAGCTTATAATAGCACAAGATACAACTGCAGAATTGTACATGTACCTATTGAGTACACGCTTAAAACCACATTTTTACTAATATTTATGATTAGAAGAACATATCTCTACTGGGATGCTAATTCAAATATGGCCGCCAATATTAAAAAAAAATTATCAAAAAATTGATTTTGTAGGAAAAAAAAATGTAATGACCAGGTTTTTAGCGTGTACACACATGCACGATTCTGCAGTGGGATCTTAGACTATAACTGTTAAATATATTTTGTAGACCATAATAATTTTGTGTCTGCCGCTCTAACAACTTCCATTATGCTTTTTTAAACTGTTGACAAAAATATGGGCTTCCATGAAAGTTCTTGGAAACAACATAGGATATTATTATTGTGGCTAAATGTATGGTTTCTGCACAGTAAACAAATTTCTGTACTAGCATAGTTGTGAACAACATCTGGTATTAAATAATACAATAACTACCTTGCATATAATATACTAGCTGTTGCCCGCGACTTCGTTCGCGTGGACTTCATTTAATAGCGCGCGGTGTCAACAAAATTGGTGTCAAAAGCTTTTTAAAACCCTGGTAACCCTTAAAGGAGTGAGCACACTAAGACGCGCCGTGCCCCGGCACGCATCGCGCTTATCGCAAAAATCCGCCTCCATACAATTTGTATGGAAGCGGATGCGCGTATCGCACACTGTGTCGGGGCGCAGCAGATTTCCGCTTCCATACAAATTCATGGAGGCGGATTTTTGCGATAAGCCCCGGCACGGCGCGTCTCAGTGTGCTCACTCCTTTAATCAAAATACCCAAAACAGCAGTGTAGTGTGCACATAATATTATTTTTTTAAATTAAACTTTTTTATACCAAATTTTAAGGGCGCTTATTTAGCTTAACACAACTTAGCTGCATTACACAACTTTAGCTTTACCCATAAACTATTTAGTAGTTATTATTGGTATGCTGTTGTTTCTGATATCTATGTTGGTAGGTGAGTTATTTGATGACGTGTATAACAATCGAAAGAATCGAAAAATTAAACCCAACATGGTACCACCTACATAATATGAGCAAGCGATAGCGCGATCTAGGCGACTCTTGGCGCCATCTGTTATGAGTTTTAGAACTAACTTAATTTGAACAAATTTACCCATAAACACCCCCTTACAATTCCTTTTTCCAGTAAAAAAGTAGCCTATGTCCTTTCTCAGGCTTTAGACTATCTGTGTACAAAATTTCATTACAATTGGTTCAGTAGTTTTGGCGCTGTTGTTTCTGATATCTAAGTTGGTAGGTGAGTTATTAATTAATAACGTGTATAACAATCGAAAGAATCGAAAAACCCTCCTCAACATCGTACCACCTCTTATAGAAATACATATTATGAGCAAGCGATAGCGCGATCTAGGCGACTCTTGGCGCCATCTGTTATGAGTTTTTGGAACTAACTTAATTTGAACGAATTATATAATACAACCCCTTTTTCCAGTTAAAAAGTAGCATATATCCTTTCTCAGGCCTTAGACTATCTGTGTACAAAATTTCAATACAATCGGTTCATTAGTTTTGGCGTGAAAGCGAGACAGAGAGACAGACAGAGATACTTTCGCATTTATAATATTAGTATAGATTCACCAGCTGCTGGGCCGGTCATAATCTTCGCGGCGCAATCAAGGCGTACCCCCGCCTTGGTAGCGCCCACTTCGAAACGGGCGTACCAAAAATCGCAATTTTTAATTTCGCCATAACTTCTATACCAAACGTCCAATTTTAATCATTCAAAGACAAAATATTATCTACACAAACTGTACTTAGTGATGAAATAATTTATTTTGATAAGGATTATCAGCATGAGTAAAATAAATACTTTTAAATGTAGTCCAAAAAAAAAATCAACTTACTTAGAACATTGTATAGTTCTATCTTTTATAGTTTAGGCAGCGTACGCAAAATAAGTAACTTTTATGGTTGATTTTTTTCACCTTGTGTCAGAAAAATCCAAATATCTTACGGAAACCTATATTTTCCAAAATAAAAAGTAGCCTATGTTACTCGTAAATAATGTAGCTTTCGAATGGTGAAAGAATTTTCAAAATCGGTCCAGTAGTTTTTGAGCCTATTCATTACAATTAAACAAACAAACAAACAAACATACAAACAAACAAACAAAGTTTACCTCTTTATAATATTAGTATAGATGCAAGGTAGTTATTGTATTATTTATTATTGTATTATTTATTAATGGTTTATCAAGCATATATTATATGCTTGAGAAACCATTAAAAATAGGTAATGGTAATGCTGTCAAACTGACTTTATGCTAGCAGCAAAGATAATGTTATTTATTAGTCAAGAATAATTCGTGTAGTTACGCTGTCAGGGGACTACGTTACGCTGATTTACTGTGTCTGTCTCTAGATACAGTAAATCGAGGTAACGTATTCCCGTGATTCCTCCTTCAAAGTAGATCCCATCTAAATTAATTATTTTTAAATATCTTCAGGAAGAATGAGTCTATACCACTACGTTTTTATTTTATCGTAAACATCTTTCAAATTTATTTTATGGTCGGTCGATTGGCGGGTTACGGGGCATTCATTTTTTTTGCAATTTTTAAGGGTCATATTTTTTATATTTTATTAGTCAATTTAGAAAAAAATCGAACGTAGCTTTAACAGGTCATAATATTGTATAAAAATCATTTGTCTAAACGCATTGTCCAGGGAATACATTTGTATGGAAAAACAGTGCGAGCGTAACTGTTTAATACTCTGTATTTCCTAAAGTAATGATCGTACAGTAAAAATGTTTGGACGTAATTTACAGGAGAATTAATGTAGAAGTCACTAAATCATTTTCGAGTCACAAGCAAAAACCTTGAAAAAGAGACCTTTCCTCCCCTCTCCCACCGCCGGCTCTTGTCCCACCCTCGGGGACTTTTAGTATATTCATCTGGACACCTTTAGGAACAACTGTACCAACTTTCAAAACTACATGAATTATTTGGTCTGAATTCCTTAATTTTCACAGGCTATATATGCTGGGTGACATTATTTTTCCAATCATTTACCGGTATACTCAGATAACACTACTAGTAAGTGTGTATTATGTCTTAAAGGCCATTACTATATCTACATCTACTACCTTTCAGATTTCTTAAACCGAGAAAACTGTTGTGCTCCCATTTTTGGTCTATACAACAAAGACTTGAGTTCTCTACGCTGGACTTACAAGAAAGGTTAAGACACAACCGACCAGTCTTCCGAAGTCTTCAAAAGAAAATGGAGAGCCTACCTGACAGTGAGGTTAAAAGAAAATGGCAAAGGGTGATTGCTTTGTTGGGATCAGGAGTCCACCCTACTCCAAAGGAAGTACTCGATTGTAAAGAGCTATTCACCAAAGAACCATTTAGTTTAAATAGTTTAACATATAATCATATGGTAAGTCTCTTTTTTTTAAATCCAAATACCTTGCTATGAAAATGTATTCAAAATAATTGTCCCATGAAGTGCATACTGCACACCAAGGCACAGTGTTCCCCCCCCTAAAAAGTGACATCCGCCTTTTATTTAATACATCTACTAAAACATAAATTTCCATAAATTGATTTTTTTTAAATATCTAAATTTTCGTGATATATATTTATATATTCAATAAAAGGCGGATGTCACTTTTTAGGGGGGAAAAAACACTGCAAGGCGTACTGTAATTTCGTAGTAATATCCCAAGTACTACACCATTGCAGTACACCGTATAGTCAGTCGTACATTTGTTGTCTTAATTATTACTTTTTAGTTTTTTATTATCCATTTTTACTATTGCCTCTTCTATTCTACTCTGTCTACTCTATTCTGTCTAGTGCTCATCTTATCCAATGAAGTTAGTACTAGGTAGTCTCCCCTGCCCCATCTGGTTTGTTGGCGGTCTCTTCTCCGTTTACCATCTCTTGGGTACCAGTAGGTGACGGCTGTGCTCCATTTATCTCGACATATTGTTACGTGCTAGGGTTGGTAGGGTGTAAGATCTGCTGACTCTCTTGAAGACTTTATTCACAAACACTAGGTCACACAAAGCACTAGGTCCTAAACACTTGTCCTAGGTCATAGCCAAGTCGTAGGTTTCACTGGTTCACACACTATTGATCACTCGTTTTCACTCCGAAGTCGTCTTGAAGATCGCTCAGACTAAACTGAATTGCCGGCCCGTCTGCCTGCGTCTATTTATATGGGCCGGGCCCACGGGCAAAAGAAAAGTAGGCAGACCAAAACAAAATTGGTCGCACGATATAGTCCAAATAGCTGGGAAAGATTTGATTGACAAAGCCATGGATAGAGAAGGCTGGAGAAGGCTGGGGGAGGCCTATACCCGAGAAGGGGCAAATTCACCACATTCAACTAGTACTGCCAATTAAACAACTCCTATTATAATATTTACTAGGTGGTGAACTGAACAAAAGGCTATAATAATAATAATAATAAACTTTTCTTAACGTCCTCTTGACACCTAGATGACCCCCTCATGTATCTCGCTGAGAACATCTGGTGCTCTCGCTTTGGGACAATTATCTGAAAATAGAACTCTATGCCGTTAGCCTTCTCCCATTTCCGGTAGAGTATTCCGTCCTGAAGTATTAGACTGTCCCATTGCTCTCAGTACGCCTTAGTGACAGCGCCAGTGGGTGCAACCTCACTCCAGAATAGTTTCATGTCACCCCGTTTCTTCCATGTGATAATGTGCCGAAGGTCGCCATCTCTTTCTTGAGCCCTCCTCATGGCATCATTGTCCAATACTCGCCATCTGATCCTGGATTCTATTCGTTTCCCCTTATCCCGGGCACGGGACGAAACTGCTTGCTTCTTCTATATTTGTTCCTCGATCCTTTCCATCTTTGCTATCTGGGCCTTCTTTTGCAGACAGTTGCGCTGAAGATGGCCACTCTCACCGCATTTATAGCACACGATTTCAAATCTTTTCCTTGTGGGAGCCCTAGCTTCCTTGACTTCCTCAGAGACCTTGCGGATCTTATGGGTCTGCTGTATGTCATAGCGAATAGCCTCGACCTCCAAAGCGTGCGCTAACGCTTCCTTCAGCGAGGTTTGATGACCAAGCCTTACTGCAGCTCTGACCTCCAGGTCTTTGATTCCTTCGACAATCCTTGAACAATATTTGTGTCTACCATCTTGGTGTCAGCTCCTGGGTATGCTTTCCTGACGAGTTTTTCAATTTCCAACGCCCATTGTTGAAGCCCTTCTTCTGAGCGCTGAACTCTGTCACGCAGTTGGGCGCGGAACATGTGCTCCAAGTGTCGCTCCCCGCATCTGGATTCCAGTGCCTCCATCAGGTCTTGGAACCCATTTCCCGTATGTGTCAGTGCCTCCAGGAACGACAAAGCTTGCCCTCTAAGTGCAACAGTGAGAGCGGTCAGGCATTGTTCCTCCGTCCATTCGTTTGCTGTAACAACAGTCTGATATTTCCGACGATAAGCGTTCCAAGAATGGCGTCATATGGCGGCACCCTTACTCTTGGCCCTTGTGCCACACCAGTGGCTTCACTAGACACTGCAACTTCCGTAGTTTCAAGGCGCACTGCTCTTCTGCAGTTCGGTGAATCCAGTTTTCAAATTTTCCACTTTCACTTTCATTAGGTCGACATCTTTTCGAAGCTTAGTCACCGTGTCACTAACATCCTTTATAGCCAATAGCGCTTTTTCTTCGAGGTCCTTTTGTTGTTCTTGAGACTCCTGCAAAGCGCCGAGCTTGCGGTCTTGTGACTCCTGCAAGGAATGAATTCAATTAAACTTTCTAATTAAAGAGCCATTTCTGGAGACAGTAGGCAGGGGTTGAGCAGACGGAGCCCGGTGGACGGGGCCAATGGGCGTGGCCTGAGTGGGCGGGGCCTGGAGGCGTGGTCAGTGTGTGGGACCAGGTGGGCGGGGCCAGTGGGCGTGGCCTCCGCAGCCGTTGTGCCCTAATTGTCCTCACACTGCCCTTAAAGTCCTCTTTTGGAGTCAATGGCATTTCCAAATCCTACTTCTGACACCAGTTGTTACGTGCAAGGGTTCGAAGGATTTAGAGAGAAAGACCTGTTGACTCTCTTGAAGACTTTATTCATAAACACTAGGTCATACAAAATACTAGGTCCAAAACACTAAGCACTATCACTGTCCTATGTCGTAGCCAAGTCGTAGGTTTCACTGGTTCACTTACTGTTGATCACTTGTTTACAAAAATTCGCGACGCGTACGTCCTTGATCGATGTATGGATTTCACTGACGAGTGACTTATCGAGGGAATATCCGGCCCATCTCAACTTTCTTTGATCTATTTATGTCAGTAAGTATGGCTATTGCTTTTGTTTAAATGTTATAAATTATTACTTACTTATTAGTTATTATGTACTAGCTGTTGCCCGCGACTTCGTCCGCGTGGACTTTAGTTTATAGCGCGCGGTGTCAACAAAATTTGTGTCAAATTTAAAAACTTTTTAAAATCCTGGTAAGTGGTACCTCTCTTAGGGCCGCGCTACACCGGATTGGCAGCGCTGAAAGTGCTCGCCTCGCCGCTGCCATTCCGGTGTAGCGCGGCCCTTAATTACTCAAAATACCCAGAAACAGCTGTGCAGTGTGCACATAATCTATACTAATATTATAAATGCGAAAGTATCTCTGTCTGTCTGTCAGTCTCGCTTTCACGCCAAACGCCAAAACTACCGAACCAATTGTAATGAAATTTTGTATACAGATAGTCTAAAGCCTGAGAAAGGACATGGGCTACTTTTTTATTGGAAAAAAGGGTTGTCAGGGGGTGAAAATGCGTAAATTTGTTCAAATTAAGTTAGTTCCAAAAATTCATAATAGATGGCGCCGTGCGTCTTCTACATCGCGCTGACGCTTGCTCAAAAGTCTTTCTATAAGAGATGGTATCATCTTACATTTAAGTTTCGATTTTTTTCGATTGTTATATCTATTCTACGGTATTAAATAACCCAGTACTTTATCTGTGCAGTGACGTAACCTTAAACCTATCAATGATAAATAGTTAATGGGTAAAGTTGTGTAATTGGGGGGCTAAATAAGCTTTAAAATTTGGCATAAAATATAAAGTTTAATATAAAAAAATGAAATACTTATTGTGTGCACACTGCACAGCTGTATTGATTTAAGGGGTACCAGGGTTTTTTTATAAAAGCTTTTGACAACAATTTTGTTGACATCGCACTTTATAAACTGAAGTCCACGCGGATGAAGTCGCGGGCAACAGCTAGTAACTAATAAGTATGATTAGTTCTATGTTACAATGAAGTAAAAAATAAAACGCCATCTGTTGAATAGTATTAGAACTGAAAGGTTCATTGCATCGATATATTTCTGGATTTTTTATAATATTATACATAAAATATATTCAGGTAAAAAATAAAACGCCAACTGTTTTCATATATTAGAATTGAAATGTTGATTGCATTGATATATTTTCTGGATGGAATATAGGCCAACACGCCGGTACATTTGAACTCCTTTGTTTTAGAACGCCTTCTGTTGTCAACTTGTCACATATATTAGAAATGCAGAAGGAGTTCTATAAGATAAGATAGATTGATTATTATTATACCAAGTGATAATATTATTAAACATAATATTCTAACGTATTAAAAACTATAAACAAAAACATAATAACTAATAAGTATGATTAGTTCTATGTTACAATGAAGTAAAAAATAAAACGCCATCTGTTGAATCGTATTAGAACTAAAATGTTCATTGCATCGATATATTTCTGGATTTTTTATAATATTATACATAAAATATGTTTAAGATTTTTGAAATTTTATTTTAATACACATCCAAGACCCAGGAACAATGAAAACTTTTTGTTCCGCCTGCGGGACTCGAACCCAGGACCCCCGGGATGAGCGCTGGCCACGCGCAATGCGAATTCATTTTCATCGATATTTTCATGGAACATATTTCCATTATTTTCCCACATCAAAATGTAGCCTATGTCCTTTCTCAGACTCTAGAATAACTGTGTACAAAATTTCATTGCAATCGGTTCAGTAGTTTTGGCGTGAAAGCGAGACAGACAGACAGACAGACAGAGATACTTTCGCATTTATAATATTAGTATGGATTAATCTGCGAATAATTAAAACTAAGGAAGAGTAACTTTGTCAAAAAATAATTTGTCCACTAGTCCACAAAAAGTGACCCGAATACATGCATTACTTTATGCATGTATTAGGTACACAATTTTGTGTAAATATGGAAGTGACAATTAATGTCAACGGCTTTATTTCATGAGTGTTACTGTTTCGTTGCTATTGCCATATTTTACATATTTTAGTGTGCGAAAGGAACCAAATTCAAAACGGTTAAAGTAATAATGGGAGTCACATTACCTTAGTTTTTATTATTTGTAGGTATTAATATAGGTATTTTCTGTTATTTACTTAATATTTATGAAGATGTTCTTAATCCTTTTTTTTATTTAATTTCAGGGTCATTTACTTAAAATGCATGGAATTAAATCAACTTTCTTTAGAAGAAAGAAACTAAGGTTTAGAGCGTTTATATTATTAGAGTTGGATAAAGCTATAATAAAAGAAGGCGGTGTGGATATTTTAACGATGGAGAGCTTAAGAAATGCATGTCTTATGAGAGGTTTAAATGGTAGCCACCTAAGCAACCACGACATGAGAGTTTGGCTCCAGCAGTGGTTAAATGTGTCGCAACAAATCGACTACAGTTGTTCGGCTTTATTGTTACACTGTCCTATATTCTTTGCTTACAATCATCCTCAGAACTGGGTGCTTATATATTAAAAGGTGCCCACATAATATAGTACCAATCATTATGGTAAGATGATTAAAACTTAAGGTAAAATGGGTTGCATTGCACCACAGGCATTGTTATAGCTGATACAGTTAAGGTTAATTTTAGCATTAAATTTAACAATGACCACAGAACTTGACAAATGTTCCATACACCATGATTTTATTGTTTACGATTATGGTTGACCTATGAGACACGGAGCGGTCACGCGTAAAAGCATTCAGTCACATAAGAGCAATTATGACGCGGTCAGAACGCTCCCTGAGTAAGCATAATATGTATATTATATGTAACAAGTCACAACACAAACAACGCAAAACTGACCGCGTGACCACTTTCTGTCTGATAGATCCCTCAAGTAAATGGGGTTGAGACACAGAATATTAGTAGTACCAAGAGTATAAAAATGAATCATCCGTATAAAATTGATGGTAAAAAATATTTGTTATGACAACACCGTGAGCCTTATTGTCAAATTTAACGTTAAGAATAACCGACCAAAATTGAGTGGTTACGGACTTATAGCCCAGTCACTATAGGGGGTTGCCCTCTAAAAATCGAGATACCCAGTATATTATTACCACGTAAAAACTTGTAGTTTGGCATCCTAAAACAGTCCTCAAAATTCACATAATATAATTATGTAATTGGATGGTCGCAACTTTTAAAATCAGGGTTCAAGTCACAAAAATCGTTTTTTTTTCTTTTTTTGCAAATATTTCGTTTTCTGTGCGTTTTACATTTTTTGTATAGATATAGGAAAGTTTTAGAGAATTAAACTCTCTACAATTTTTCTATTTAACATTTTTTTTACCTTAAACTGTTTTCAAAATAGAGGGCGTAGAGCGCGCGGTCGGAGAATTATCTGAGGTCAAGTGGTAGTCTCGATCAAAAACTCGTAAATTTTTTGCTAAACATACAATTACTTATCATTTTTTATTAACAAAAGTCAATGAAAATGATAATAATTTATATGATATTTCTAAAAAAATATATGATGAACATCACTATAAAAACTACCAACGAAAATTGGTTTGAACAAGATCTAGCAAGTAGTTTTTTTATACGTCATAAAAGGTAAACCTTAATTATTTTAACTTTCATTAAATCAACTGAAATATAAAAATTAATCAAAAACCTTTTAATTTCATAAAATAAACCTTATTGCTGCTGCGGAACCCTTTATGGGCGAGTCGCATTTGGCCGGTTTTTAATTAAGTAATATTTTTTTTTTTAAATAAATTAGATAAGTATTTTAATTCTTATCTAATTTATACTTATGACTTTGTGTTTATGTAAATAAAGAAGAAATGAAATTATATTTTTATTTGATGTTTTTATAAAACGTGTCATTTTATCATAGTCATAATTAATAAAAATTACGAGAACAAGTTCTAATTTCAATTCTCTTCTTCTTCATCATCGTCATCGACCCTCTGCTGCGGAATTTCCTCTTCATTACCGTCTTCAACGACATTTGTCTCGAAGTCATTCATGATTTCTGGGTCAAAAGTTCTATTCTCATCACTACCGGTCTGATATGGTACAGAATTGAGACAAACTTGTCCATTAGCATTAGCACTGTAATCCCGCTTTCCTGCATCCACATCTTGAGCGGCGGCCACTTTTGCAGTTATAGAGTATAGACTATTGTAATCTATAATCCCTTTTTGTTCGAGAATACCAGTTGACTTCAAGTATTATTCTCTGACCGCGTGCTCTACGCCCTCTATTTTAAAAACAGTTCAAAGTACTTATAAAAATGTTAAATACTTACTTAAAAAAGTTGTAGAAAATTTAATTCTCCACAACTTTTCTATTTATACAATAAACGTAAAACGCATACAAAACTAAATATTTGCAAAAAAAAAAGTAAAAAAAAATGATTTTTGTGACTTTTAACCCCTGATTTTAAAACTTGCGACCATCCAATTATAATATGTGAACTGTTTTAGGATGCCAAACTACAAGTTTTTACGTGGTAATATATACTGGGTACCTCGATTTTCCGAGATTTGCTCCTAATTTCGCCTAAAGTGATTGGACTATTACGGTTATCGGCATTTTAACCATTGTTAATTTTTGACAGTTGATTTGATATTTTGTTATGTATAAGTAATAGCATTTTCGGCATCTAGAACTGCTCCGGTAGTAGGCCGAATGCATACGAAAATAGCCGAAGAAATTACTACGTAGGTACTACTAGTAGGTACTAAGTGTAAACTGCTTCGTGGATCACCGGTTTTGTTCGGCTATTTTCGTATCCATTCGGCCTGCCCTGCCCCGAGGCAGTTCTAGATGCCGAAAACTCTGTAAGTTGGTGCAATTCACTCTAAGAGTAACCTGCATTGCAGCAGAGCGACTCGAAACTTCATGGTCAAAATATATTATATTATAAATACTAGCTGTCCCGGCAAACGTTTCTTTGCCATATAAAGTATTTCGGCCGTATTATTTAATTGAAGTGACTAAATAAGTTTGTCACCATGGCAACGTCCATCGCTATCCCGTCGACCGTCGCACAAACAATGGTCGCTGTCAGTCTCGAGTTGTAATAATTTACTATTATTTATTTAACAAATGCACTTATCAATAAAAAAAAGTACCCAGTAGCCGATTCTCAGACCCACTGAATATGCATATAAAATTTGGTTAAAATCAGTAATGCCGTTTCGGAGGAGTACGCTATCTAACATTGTGATACGAGAATTTTATTAATTCTTTGTATGACATTGTACGATTCGAACCGCAGCACGCGACACGGTACTCCAATACCCAATAGCGGCGTTAGAGGGGGGAGCGACGCTACGCGATCACTGCCCAGGGCGCTGAAGACAAAACACTTCAAAAGTGCTTAAGGCCGTCCCCCGAGCAAACGACCTTGGCCATACATTTGCCGCGTTGCCGAGATCGCACCAAAACCCTATTTTTTTTACTTAACTTACTTCAAAATTGTCCTAAAAAAATTAAAACGGGGAATATGTAGTATATGATATTGTCGATTTATTGGCGTGTGTTTCAAATAATAGTAATTTGTAAATCCTAAGGAGATGCTGAATGTACGCTTCAATTTTGATAAATTGGTTTTACTTTGGAAGCTGATATCGTGAGAATAATAAACAAAATTAGAAAATTTAAAACGGGGAAAGGAATGTTGATATACTGAAGATTATTGCTGTAAATTACGGAATCTCTGTAGGGAAGGCCCTTAAACCGGCACTGCCATGGGAAGTGCAGTGTCGTGTCGCGTCGATTCCGTGCAGTGTAGTTACGTCTAGTGCGGTCTCACTAAAGGTCATTCTGCCCGGTTGTACAATGTACACGAACATAAACACTTCGGGTTGTTAATGGAGCTTTAACAGTCAATTATGCTAACATTTAGAATAAATAATTTTTTTGTGTCGTGTTTCAATTTCAGAATATGTACTACAAGGAATGTTTATCTCATTGAGTCCACTTAAATTTTGGATGTAATAAATATTATTTTATTAGTGACCATAGATCATTGCCCGACTACGAATAATAAAAACTAAAGAAACGTAACTCGCATGTAACTTCAATCGTTTTGAATTTGGTTCTCAAGGTTCTTTTCGCACACTAAAATAATATGGCGATAGCTACGAAACACTACATTCAAATTGAAAAAATAAAGCCGTTGACAATAATTGTCACTTCTATAGTTTACACAAAATTCTTCGGGCCTCTTTTTGTATAAAGCTAACAGGCATAAAGTAGGTATGCATGTGGGTCACATTTTGTAGAATCTGAACAAATTTTGTGACACAGTTAGGCTGCGTCCCCATCAGACACGGCACGGCGCCGCCACCGTGTTGCGGCACGACGCAGCCACCGTGATACGGTACGGCGCCGCACCGTAACACGGTGCCGTGTACGGTGCACCGCGCGCCCCTATTCTGGTGAAACTTCCGAACAAAAGTGTCCAAACTTAAACGAGGCATAATATGAAAATACATATCAAAGTCGCGTAATGCAAATATTGTCATGTATACCGAGGAAATTTTATCTATAATAAATAATAGATAAAATTTCCTCGGTTTCTTTTTAACCGACTTCAAAAAATATCTCTCAATGATAGAATTTTATACAATGTGTTAAAATATTAACTTAGTTCAATGCACGGTTAAGGCAATAAATGAAAAATTCGTGAAAATTAGTTGCATCTTTGTGATTTTTTTCGATCGTGAAAATTTTAAGATATCGTGTTTTTGCTCAGATCGAATCCTCGGAAATATAATGTAGTATCTAATTTTAGAAAATGAAACAATTCGGGGCTTATTTTCAAGTATAAAACTGAATTATAAAAGTTACACTTTAGGGTTAGTCGCCCCCTTAATGTCTCTTTTTCAATCTTCGTCTTAGTAACAACAAGAGAATAATTTTTTCGCGATCCATATCCATTATCCAGACAAGCACTCTCGTTCGAGCGCAAATATCGACTGAATAGGGACGCACCGTACGCGGCACCGTGACACGATGCGGCTCCGTACCGTATCACGGTGGCGGCGTCGTGCCGTAACACGGCGCCGGCGCCGCGCCGTGTCTGATGGGGACAGAGCCTAACACTTCCTTAGTTTTTATTAAGTATTCGTAGTTGCCAGATATAAAAAATTGATTGTGTACGTAAAATATGTTTTTAATTAATATATAAAACAATTTTATATTTTTACACATTACACAACAACTTTCATATCTTTTGTATGGTACTTAACTCATGTCCACCTCTGATCTTTAGTAATTTAATACAAAAAGGAATAGCTCTTACTTTCTTGTGAAAGTTCTAATTTCTATTGCCACAGCAATGTTTGTTACTTTTCTTGTTTTTGATTGTGTTAATTTAATTTATTATTAACTGAAATGTATATTATTTATTAAGATTGTTCAGAAGCATAAAGGTATTGTTTCATGTTTTTATTGTTAATATTATTCTCGAAGAATCTAATAAAATAATTTTAAATTATTTCTGTCTATTATTCCTGATAATAATTAACAATCTACATTTAAATGAAAATTAATTTTAAATTTTGTTAGTCTCGCTAAAACTCGAGAACGGCTGAATCGATTCGGCTAAAATATCTATAAGTAATAACAATATCCATGGAAGTATAAAGGACAATACCAACTATACAATCTGGATCGTATCCAACGAAGGGCCGCTCGTATTGTTGACTGCCATAGTGTTTCAAACAGCTTGGACCCCTTGGAATTACGCCGAGATGTAGCTCCACTCTGCATCCTCTATCGGTTGTATCACGGGGAGTGCTCTGAGGAATTGTTCGGAATCATACCACCTGCAACTTTTCGCCATCGTCCCACGCGAAAAAGATACCATCCTCATCACCTTGATGAGTGGTAGTCTTCCACCTTGCGTTTTTCGCGTAACTTTCTGCCGCTATACGATGACCGACCTATGGCTGACCTATACGACCTTCAAACCTTCAAGAAGAGAGCGTATTCCCTCTTAAAAGGCCGGCAACGCACCTGCAGCTCTTCTGATGTTGCGAGTGTCCATGGGCGACGGTAGTTGCTTACCATCAGGTGACCCGTTTGCTCGTTTGCCCCCGTATTTTATAAAAAAATGAGTAATTGTCCGTTATAAATTTAATGTTAGTTATCTGGTTCTTTTACTCGTGCCTTTAATTATTTAATAAATCAAATTACAATATAACAGGCGAATGTTATAAAGCTATTTATTGTGATAAGAGATTTTTCTTCATAACAATATTGTAGGAAATATTATTTCAACCACATTTCAACTAATATTCTAATGTCTTTTAATTTTAGTCTTTAACGTTCATATTTTAAAAAATAATTTATAAAAACATTAGATTGTGTGACAACAAACATCGTCTTTTCATTCATAATAATAAAATTATAATGTTAGTACTTTACTGTCATTAAATACATAATTCATGTTGATTCTGTGAGGATAAAAACGTCCATTCAATGTTATGACTAGCAAATAACTATACAGGGTGTCACAAAACTAAGTGACAATACTTTAGGGTGTGTATGAGTCCCGTGTATAGAGTTCACTGTAAAAGTAGCAGCGCTGAAAGAGTATTTTTTTCACTTTTGTATGGGGAAACTCGTAACAGCTTGCTCATACAAATCACAAAAAAAGTATTGCAGCGCTGCTACTTTTACAGTGAACTCTCTACAAGGAACTGTACACACACTAAAGTATTATCACTTAGTTTTCTTAACCACGTATATTTAGGTACTTCACGAGCTCCAAGGAATTAATGGCGCCAATGTCTAAAGCCCGCGACACATTGGACCAACAGTCGCTTTGAGCCAGCGTAGCGTACGGAATGTCGCTGCCAACTTATCACCAAGTAGGCACACGTAGGCCCAATGCATTTTTTTTTAATAAGCTGGGGTATAGTATAAATAAGGAGGGAGAGTAAGTTATCTCCGGCCCAAATCTCAATCCGCGATTTAATAGGGATGATGACAAGGTCAAAGATTAGCGAATTTTGTTAATAAAATAAACACACACACACACACATACAAGCCGCGCGCGGTGCGCTTGTATAAAGACAACTTACTTTCCCTCTTTATACTATGGCTGGGGCCTGGGTCAATACGTTGCCCTAATGTGAAATGTGGGCTTTACAGCATAAGGGCGAGTGCTCACTTAGGATACGACAATCTTAAGACAGACAAAATTTTTGTGTGTGCGTATCTGATGTTTTTTGTAAAGCTATATTCTGTCGTAAGACTGACGTGTTCCAAGTGAGCGCTAGCACCACAGTGATATCAGAGGGTTTAAAATTTAAACAAGCAAAATTTTCTTTGACTACCTTCATTTTGTGTTTACACACCAATGATAATATAAATCATGAGCAAAATTAACCGTCTAATATCATATTACAATGATATAAATATTAATACACATTACAAGTAACAAAAAATAAGGCAAACAGAGGTAGATAATACCTATAAGGTACTTAATTCTTCAGAACTAATGTGCTACAAGTTACAACTATGTTGAATTAAATAAAATACGAGTAGGGTTACTTACATTAAATATTTTCACAAGCACACAATAATAATTTGAACTATAAATATGTTTCGATAAACTTATTACTAAACAAGTGATTTATAATATGGGGCAATGACCTGCATGCCTGTCTTTTATATTTTCTTATCACATTACAAAAATTAAAAATATTCGAAATATTATATTACATCCATAAGGTTAATATACCTAGCGGAATAGAGAACAGTGCCGTAAATAGCCTTTTTTGCACCCGGTGCGAGCTTCTATAACTGCACCCATTTTTTTTATTATAGGTACCCAGAGCAAATTAGCATAACCCATCAAGCCCCATACGAGCACCGGTGATCTCGATAACAATATAATACAATAGCATTTCCAAGAATCCCAGATCGAAGGAGGGGCCGGTCGCGTCGCCGTTTTAAGTCTCCGAGCGACCGTGTATTAGGCCGGTCGCTTGACAAATACGTTCGTGCGCTGTCGAAAAATGTGCGCGATGTTTTGTCCAATTTAATAGACGTTTTTGATGTTACTGGCATGTAGGAGGTACGTATTATTGAAATCGAGTACTGGGGGCGCAGCGGAAACTTATAGGGAGCAAACCGAAAAAAATATTATAGTTCTGCATCTGGCCATTCTTGCGCCTCCCCCGAGTCTGCGCCCTGTGCCTGGGCACCGGTGGCACCGCCCTATTTACGGCACTGATAGAGAAACAAAGGCAAGATTGTCATTATCAGTAACACTGCGTGGTAAAAAGAGACGTGTGAATTGTGATACATGACAGCAGCAATCTTTTTTTGACGTCCAGTCGGCACGTGCCGCACGTTGACAATTTAATCTTGCTAGAAATCATGTTCAATCATGCTTGTGTAAGTGTATACGTACACATATTTTTACACACAGATGAAACCAATTTCGGTTTCGATTGACAGCTCGAGATTGTTGCTCTATTCCGCTAGGTAAATTGTATATTAACTTTATGATTATATCATATCACTCAAAATTTTTGTGCGGTATGGCACTGTCAAAGGCATAAAACATTATAATACGCCAAAAATGATTTAATTATCTATGATAATAATAACTTTAAAATATTTGATACTAAAATAATATAAAACGAGTTTTCAATTTAAAACAAGAAACACTGTAAAATACTATAAGATATCTTGACTGGTTGGTATTTACTCCTTTTTTGTTACTTTATGAGTTTTTGTAGATTTTGTAAATGTTTGATAATATATGGCTGTGAACAGCACCCCGCTGCTTAGCAGTGATGATACAGTAAAGTTGAACATCAAGTTGAGATCAGCTGAGTCGACGTACACCGTGAATAGGCGTGCTGAAAACAAAAAAAAATGCCATTAAAAAAAATGAAACATGAATATTTATAACAGAGGCCGAGAGTCCGGGTGCCATCGCAGTTCTCCTACAAACGCAATACAGTTTGTTAAACTAATATGACGTACCTATTCTGTGGTAATACCAAGATAATTTCCCATACGAGAATATTTACCGTATTTGAGTTATTATTCAGCTTAAGATAGTAAGGTAGGTTTCTGTACAAAGATTCACTTCAAAATATTTACATACTTACCAAAAATATGAACGATTACAATTTAGTATGTAAATATTGTAATCGTTCATATTTTTGGTATGTAAACATTTTGTTGTTTAGAGGACCGGTTGGTCTCTCTAAGAGTTCACTAGAGGTCGGAGGAGTAAAGAGTAAAACTCGATTTACTGTGGTGAACTGAAGTGATTTATTTACAAAAATGCGCTGCTTATATACAAAAAAATGAGTTAATTATTATTATTACAAAATGTACAAAGGTTAAAAGATTGATTGTGATTGGCTATTACTATTAGAAGGAGATGTACAGAAAGGGATAAAAACATTTACAAAAATTAGAAAGGGAAAAAAATTGAATAAGAAATATTTACAAGGTAATTATGATTGCCGCGCGAGAAACTGGCCGCGCCGCGGCGCGCGGCGCTGGCATCGCCCGAGTATAAATATGGGCTCTCGCGGCCCGCGAATTCAGTCCGCGCGCGCATTCCATACCGACGCCGTCTCGCTGCCGGTCGACGCCGTGCCGGTAATAATTGTAGTGCCGCCATTTTGTGAAGATGGAAACTCTGCAAACGCCATGAAGACCGTAGCCACGCTGCGAAGATCCCTCGCTCGACGTAACCTCGATGTGAAGACGCGTAGTGTTGTTGCGAAGAATTCTTATTAGAAAAATGCCTTTTTCAAGGCCGGTTCATGTCCGGTATTATTACACGGACAGCTGTTTCTCTCGTCATTGCGAACGTACGTTCTTTGCAGAGCGATTTTCTCCTGTGTTTCAACTTCTATAACGAACGTATACAAAGACGGCGTGCGTTCTTTTCAGAGCGCGTTGTTTTCTTTGTTTCATCGGCGAACGAACGTAGGTACTGCTACAGTGCTCCCCCTCAAGCGAAGCGTACCGGCAGTCTGACGACACGGCCTGTTCTTGTTGTCTTCTGTGCTGGACTTGCTGGTAACTTCTGCTTGATCGGTGTTGCACTTGGTAATGGTTGTGAGGTAACAGGTAAAGGTAATGAGGTAACGGGTAAGGGTAATGAGGTATTTTGAGGTAAATTATTGGTATGTGAAGGTAAGGTAACAGGTAAATTGGTATTAGGTAAGTTGAGAATTACCGGTGACTGTTGTACATTGCTCGTTGACTCGCCGAGGTAATCTTCACTCAGTATGTAGGCGGGCTTCAAACGATCGATGGATACTGTTGCTGTGCGATCGGGTAGTTGTATTACGAAGTATTTTTCTTCTCGTCGGAGAACTTTGTACGGCCCGTCGTACGGTGTTTGAAGTGGTTTCCTTACGGCGTCATTACGTAAAAATACGTATTCGCACGTAAGTAGATCACGATGTATGAAGATGTTGCGTTGGTTACCGTGGCGCTGTACATTGTTTTTCGGCTTGAGAGAGTTGATGTTTTTTCGTAGTTGCTCGATGTAGGTATGATCTAGGCTCGATGATGATGTTGTTTCGAAGAAGTCGGCCGGTAAACGTAGGTTACGGCCGTAGGTTAATTCGGCGGCGCTGACTCCGGTGTCCTCTCGTATGGCGGCGCGTAGTCCGAGTAAAACTGTAGGTAGCTCGTCGATCCACGATGTATTACTGTTGATGAGTCTTGTTTTCAGTGAATTCTTGAGACTTCGATGCCAGCGTTCGATCATTCCGTTAGATTGCGGGTGGTACGGTGTTGTACGGGTTTTTTCGATACCCATACATCGTGTTAAGTTGACGAACAGCTGACTCTCGAACTGGCGTCCTTGATCGGTTGTTATTGTAGTCGGACACCCGAATCTCGCTATCCATTGTTCGTAGAATACTCTTGCGACGGTTTCGGCGGTGATGTCGGTGAGTGGTACAGCTTCAGGCCATTTTGTCGAGCGATCGATCATAGTAAGTAGGTATCTATGACCACTCGCTGTTGTAGGCAGCGGACCGATGATGTCGGTGTGTGTATGTTGAAAGCGGTCGACTTGTGGGAATGTCGACACGGCGCTCGATGTATGTCGTTGTATTTTGCTTCGCTGACATTGTATGCAGGTTTTCGTCCACTCGCTAATGTCGGAGTTCATTGACGGCCAGAAGAATTTTTGCGCGATGAGTTTTCTTGATGCTTTTGTTCCAGGATGACTTATGTTATGAATGGAATCAAACACGGCGCGTCGAAAGTCTTGCGGAATGTACGGCCGAACGTATTTTGTTGAAGTTTCGCATACAATCTTGATATCGGAGTTAGGTAGCGTAGTTGTTTTGAAACTTAAGTTTTCTTGGCTGTAGAGTGTAGGTAGCGTGCTATCTCGCTCTTGCGCGCGAGATAACTCTTCATAATTTACAGCTGACGGCGTGTTGATTGTTTCGATGCGGCTGAATGTATCGGCGACTATGTTGTCTTTTCCGCTGATATGACGAATGTCGTGCGTGAATTCGGAGATAAAAAGTAGTTGTCGAGTTCTTCTCGGAGTTTCCGATGTCGATGTTTTCTTCTGTAGGGCGAATGTCAATGGCTTGTGGTCGGTGAATATTATGAGTTCTCGGCCTTCGAATATTTTTCTGAAGTATTTTACTGACATGTAGATAGCTTGAAGTTCGCGATCGTAGGTGCTGTACTTCGTTTGCGCTGTTGTAAATTTCTTCGAGAAGTAGCCGAGTGGTTGCCATTTGTTATTGTTGAATTGTTGTATTACAGCTCCCGCTGCGGTGTCCGAGGCGTCGGAGAAAATAGCGATCGGTGCTTTGTGATTCGGGTGGGCGAGCAAAACAGCGTTTTTGATGCTATTTTTGCATGCCGTGAATGCTTCTTTTGATGTCTCGTTCCACTCGATCGGTGTCTTGTCTCGCTTTTTCGCATTATGTAGGTATGCGTGTAGCGGGGCTTGAATAGTGGCGGCGTTCGGTATGCTGTCTCGGTAGAAATTTAGCATACCAAGGAAACGTCGCAATTCTTCTATGTTTTTCGGTAGCGGAAAATCTTCGATGGCTTGTAGTTTATCTTGTGGCGGCTTGATTCCGTCGCTGTTTACGGTGAAGCCGAGGAATTTAACTTCTTGCTTGCCGAGTACACATTTAGCTGGGTTGATTGTGATTCCGTTTTCTTCTAGGCGTTGAAGAACACACCGCAGATGTTGGCGATGTTCTTCTTCGCTGCTGGATGCGATCAACAAGTCGTCGATGAATGAGAAGACGAAGTCGTAGCCTTGCAGTATTTCGTGTATAAAACGTTGAAATGTCTGGCCTGCGTTCCTAAGGCCGGGACACATTCTCGGGAATTCGAATAAACCGAATGGTGTGATGATTGCTGTCTTCTCTATATCCTCTTCATGGACTGGTAATTGCTGGTAGGCTCGGTTTAAGTCGATCGTCGAGAAAATAGTTTTTCCGGCGAGTTGAAAGGTGAAGTCTCGCAGTCGGGGAATAGGGTAGCGGTCGGGCTTCGTTACTGCGTTTAGTCGTCGGTAGTCGCCGCACACCCTTATGTCGCCGTTCTTTTTCGGTACGACGTGAAGTGGAGAAGACCAGGCGCTCTTGCTGGGACGACAGAGACCTTGTTGCATCATATTTTCGAATTCTTTCTTGACTTGATTGTAGCGATGTGGCTGTAGCGGTCGGGCGCGACAATGTAGCGGTGGCCCAGACGTTTCGATGAAATGTTCGACGCTATGTTTCGGCGTGATGTTCATCGCTGTCAATCGTGTGATGCCGGGGAAGTCAGCTAGTATGTCGTGGTACGCCTGCGTGCTGTCGACACTACGGACAGTAGCTACGTCCGTGTAGCGTCCGGGAGCGTTAATATGTAGACTGGTTCTCCCGTCGATGAGTCTTCTGTTCTTCAAGTCGACTATGAGTTCGTGGTGTTGCAGGAAGTCGGCACCGAGGATTGGCTTCGAGACTGCGGCGACGATGAACTTCCATTTGTACGGTCGGCGAAGTCCGATGTTGAGTTCAAGTGTCTTCTCGCCGTATGTCGGTATGACGGTGTTGTTGGCGGCGTACAGTTGAAAAGGTAGCGGCTGGAGATGGAGGCCTTTCTTTTTTGGTATGACGGATATGTTTGCACCCGTGTCTACCAAAAAAGTGAGATTCGTAGTCTTGTCCGTGACGAATAGGCGGTATTGTTTATTGTGAACGCCGGATTCCGCCGCTGCCAACGTTCTGCTTAGTTTTCCGACTTGTTGTTGAATGTACACGGTTGCGTACATTTTCTCGCTTCCTTGCCGAATCTGTTGTGGTAATAACAGAATGGCGATGGTGATGCAGCACGTGGACGCGAAGTTGAGCGTTGCCGGAATCTTGATGTTGATCTCTGTCTTGACCGTTGGTAGTGTCCTCTTCTATAGTTATTGTTATTGGTGTATTGTTGTTTTTTCAGTTCGGCGACCTCTAGGGAGAGTTTGCGGATTTCTTCGATTAGGAGGCACTCGACGTTTGATGAAGTTGATGCGGAGCTATTTACACGATGAGATGAGATGCTATTTACATTATTTACAGTTGACTGCTCGATGATCTTGTCGGCTAGCGCAGCTTGTTCGTCGAGTGTGGTCTTCGACTGGAACGTTTCACTGACGGCCAGGACGGAGCGAATATTTGTCGGGAGGAGGTTGGCCCACATGAGTTGTAGGGTGGAATCGGGAACCTTGTTGCGAGCCAGGTTTCGCATTCGTCTGAGAAGTTGTGACGGTTTTTGGTCTCCCAATTCCATGTCTGACAGAAGCTGTTGAAACTGCCGGCTGTCAGATTCCTCATATGCGGAGATGAGTCGGTCCTTCAGTGCTTGGTACTCGTTTGTCTCTGGCGGGTTGTACAGTAGGTCGGCGATTTGTTCGATGTCTTCTTTTTCCAGACGAGCGATGACCATCTGGGAGAGCTGGCTTTGGTTCTTCTGAAGACTGCTGGTGGCTGCTTCGAAGGTGACGAACCAGAGCCTGGGTTTGTCCCTCCAGAATGGCGGAATTCGCATTGATAGTGCGATGCCGGCGATTTCCTGCGATGACGGTGACGTCGCCGGGTTGCTGGTGAGTGCCGAGGTTTCGGGCAGGGATTCGCCTCTGGATTCCATTGTGTGGATTTGGTGCGGGAAAATCTTGAGCAGAGTTTCGTCGGGCAGCGGTTCGCCGGGCAGAGGTTTGTGAGCAGTGTTGTTGAGCAGAACTTTGTCGAGCAGAGATTCTTCGGGCAGAGCAGCAGAGTTTCTTCCAGCAGAGTTTCTTCTAGCAGAGGTTGCTTGTTGTTCACGGGGTCACCAGTTTAGAGGACCGGTTGGTCTCTCTAAGAGTTCACTAGAGGTCGGAGGAGTAAAGAGTAAAACTCGATTTACTGTGGTGAACTGAAGTGATTTATTTACAAAAATGCGCTGCTTATATACAAAAAAATGAGTTAATTATTATTATTACAAAATGTACAAAGGTTAAAAGATTGATTGTGATTGGCTATTACTATTAGAAGGAGATGTACAGAAAGGGATAAAAACATTTACAAAAATTAGAAAGGGAAAAAAATTGAATAAGAAATATTTACAAGGTAATTATGATTGCCGCGCGAGAAACTGGCCGCGCCGCGGCGCGCGGCGCTGGCATCGCCCGAGTATAAATATGGGCTCTCGCGGCCCGCGAATTCAGTCCGCGCGCGCATTCCATACCGACGCCGTCTCGCTGCCGGTCGACGCCGTGCCGGTAATAATTGTAGTGCCGCCATTTTGTGAAGATGGAAACTCTGCAAACGCCATGAAGACCGTAGCCACGCTGCGAAGATCCCTCGCTCGACGTAACCTCGATGTGAAGACGCGTAGTGTTGTTGCGAAGAATTCTTATTAGAAAAATGCCTTTTTCAAGGCCGGTTCATGTCCGGTATTATTACACGGACAGCTGTTTCTCTCGTCATTGCGAACGTACGTTCTTTGCAGAGCGATTTTCTCCTGTGTTTCAACTTCTATAACGAACGTATACAAAGACGGCGTGCGTTCTTTTCAGAGCGCGTTGTTTTCTTTGTTTCATCGGCGAACGAACGTAGGTACTGCTACAGTTGTATGTCGTACTGCCAGATATTTACGTGAAACTTTATTTTTAACCCCCGACAAAAGAGGGGTGTTATAAACTCCGTGGCATCATAGCATCCAAACGGGTGGATCGATTTTCATCTAGTTTTTTTTGTTTGAAAGCTGACATGATCGAGAGTTCTTAGCTATAATTCACCATCATCAACCTGCTCTGTGCTAGAAAATCGCGGTTTATCTGGTTCGTGAAAGGCCGTTAGCAACTTGCAGTCGTTTGATGAGTTTTATAATGTGTTTGGGCTTATTTTAATTGCGACAACCAGTAAAGTCTCCTCTACATATCGGCGGACGCGTCGGCAGATTGTATCTGTGGATGCGTCCGCCGATGTGTAGACGGCGGTTTTTGCTTGTCTGTGGTAGGTTTTTGACGTCGGCCGATGCATCTGCCACACATCCGTTTGGTGTCGGTTTTTCGACACGGATCAAAGGGATCGAGCGCGAATGCAAGGCGCCTATCCACACGTCTGCCGATGTATCAGTATTCGACGGAAATTTAGTGAGAGTGGACTTGTGTGTTTGTCGTCGAAATGGCTAACATGACCAATGAGGAAACATTTCAGTTCGCCCTAATCAAAATTAAATAAATATTATTATTAGGTATATAAGTTAATATTGCCAAAATATTTATTTCGAATATATTTTCAATTACTTTGTTCTGTTTTTGTGTATAGACAGCATCCACCACCTTCTTTTGCTCCATTTTTTATTACTCTACTGCAGTGCACTCTTAGGTAATAATTATAGGTGCTAATTAAGTGTATAGAAGCAGCCGCTACTGTCTCTATATCCATTTTTTGCGGCACGAGTTACGTCTTTCACGATTGAGCACAGACTGATTAACTCACAGATGTGTGAACGGATCGCAATTTATCCGCAGATATGGTTGCGGATGCATTTCCCGACGCATCCGCCGATATGTAGAGGAAGCATTAGACGTAGATAAACAGTAAATATTTGCATGCAACTGCTGCAGCATCACCTGGATTCTATAGGAGCCGAGCTTCTTATGAACTACGAACCCAGAGTGAAGGTTTCATGTTTAGGCTTATATTAAGGGCCTCATCGAAAAGGACATTCAAAAGTAATCATGGGGATATGATCCTGCTGATAGGAATTATTCTGTACTATATACTTAACCAACCCAAGTTTAAAAGGCATGAAATAAAATTAAATTAAGAATTTAAAGAAAAACCGTCAAATAACTTTAAATAGCATACCCCACCTAGCACAGCATGGTGAGATTAGTCACCTAGTACACGGAGGGTTAAATAGATTATGGAACGCGGGGCCGTCGCACAAACAATGGGCGCCGTCAGTCTCGAGTTTTAATAATTTACTATTATTTATTCAACAAATGCACTTATCGCGTCGAATTGATAACCTCCTGTTTTGAAGTCGGTTAAAAACATGAGGAAAACTTAGAACATTAAATAATTTCTCTAAAATGTTGTTTCCAACATTTAAAACTTAAATCCTTGTTGTTTTCCGAATCAGAATTACATCCGCACACTGAACACTTAGTATATCTCATTGTTTATAAGATTATTTATCGTTTCACAACACACACAATTCGTAGAAAACGCGCCAACGTCACTCCTGCGCGCGCATGAATGCAAACTCCAGAGTTTGTCAGCGCAGGCCCGCACCGCCCGCTTCCCGCGGGTACCCCTCCAACCTCCGGTGCTCCGCGCAAGTACATTCGTTTCACTACTGTAAGGAATTGTAATACTGCGACACAACTGAAGTAAAACTTCTTGAGCATGCATGGGCTATGAGAGTAATAAAGAAAGAAAATTGGCGAGCGCACTTCTCCATTCGCCTCGTTCGATCGTTCGTTCTCGTCACGCATTTACCAGCTTACGCCCCAAGTCAAGCGTGCGTAAAGAAATTTTACTTCAAAACTTGGGGGAGGCCTTTGCCTAGCAGTGGGAGTTGGAACAGATGTTAAAAAAACTCAATTTTACTTACACATATTAGTAAGAACAGAAATTATCCATGTAGTTAGTGACACAGCATCTGCGTTTCCGGCTTTGATTATGCCATAAATATATGTCACCTTTGCGAAGCCACTGAGAGGTGTACAAAATGGCTGAAAAAAGTTAAGTTTTACATTAAGAGGGCGGCTAACCCAAAAAATTAAACATCGTCCTTCTCTCTTCACACTCACGCCCGTCTTTCATATGTCAGGTGAAAAAGGGAGACGCGGAATCATCGCCAAGTTAGTTTTTTATTAATAACTAGATGTCCCGCGCGGCTTCGCCCGCGTAAATTAGAAATCTTACAGAATCCGAAGGTACATTTTCCCATAAAAAATATTTCCCCCGTTTTTCCCACATTTTCCTGAGTTTCTTCTGTCGTATTAGTCTTAGAGTAATAATATAATATAACCTTCTCGATAAATGATGAGTCTTACTCGATAAATGATCTATCTAACACTGAGATAAGTTTTTAAATCGGACCTGTAGTTTCTGAGATTGACGCGTTCAAGCAAACATACTCTTCAGGTTTATAATATTAGGTAGATATAGATTTTTTTTAATTATCGCTTGACAAACTCGAGTCTCGATCTAAAAGACTATGATATGGTAGTGATGATGATGATGATGATGATGAAGAATGTAATTTGCATAGTAGCATATGCTTTCTGTTCTTAAAACAACGCCGAAACTCCCAAACTTGTATCTATAAAGAATCAGGAATTCTCTCAGCACCTTCCGAACCACAGTATACCAGGTATATCTCGGTGCAAAATCTTACTTGTTGGTAGCATATGCTTAGAATACTTCTCACGAAACCGAAGTCACCATATGTTTCCCTATAAGTTTTGAGGAGTTCCCTCGATTACTTATGGATCCTTCATCAGATCATCACTTTTCTGAATATAATACCAAATTGGGATGATACCCTATATATCAAAAGAAAAATTTTGAAAATCGGTTAACCAACGGCGGAGTAATCGTTGAATATAAGAAAACGAACATAACACCTCCCCCATTTTGAAAGTCGGTTAAAATTGTAGCCTATGTGTTATTTATTTAATATTTTAATCAGCACATGAATTGAATAACAAAATTTTTTTCAAATTAATCGTAGCACCATCTGTCAGGACAAACTAAAATTGAAATAGAATAATATTGAATGCGATGATAGCGCCGTCCGCCGGATCTAATGTAAAACATTCCAAAATCAACAACTCCTTATAAATAAGAAATTAATTGAAAAAACATTTTCCAGTAGACCAAACTGTAAATCTAAACCATTCTCGAATCTCCACGAACACACACAAAAAATTTCATCAAAATTGGCCAAGATAAGATAAATCCGTTCAGCCGTTCTCGAGTTTTAGCGAGACTAACGAACAGCAATTGATTTTTATATATATAGATTTATCTTTCGATTTCTATATAGTCTTATTAAAAAAATAATCGGACAGAGTAACAACTTAAGTTAGCTAAAATAAAAAAATAATCGGACAGAGTAACAACTGAAGTTAGCTAAAATTGTGTTTATTTATGTACTATGTATTTTGAGACTATGCAATTTTGTCGCGTTCGCGATTCACTTTCACTTTTGTTGAGTTTCAGAACGCGATATTAGGTCCTCCAACGCGCACGCGAATTTGAACTTTATGCAGCGGTAATAAATTACAAATTGACTCTCCATTTTATTTAGAAAACGTTTGTATGGGAAATAGAAAAATGCTGTTTTGAGGATTTTCCCGGCAATTATTCGAATTTTTCTCACCTTTTAAACCTTCCCTAGACCTCCACGAATAATTCAAGACCAAGATAAGATAAATCCGTTCAGCCGTTCTCGAGTTTTAGCGAGACTAACGAACAGCAATTGATTTTTATATATATAGATTTTTAATTTCTCGGTTATGTCAATATGGGTTGCACCAGCTTACTTTAGCTATAACTGTAAATTGTAACTATAACTTTAACTATAACTACAATGCAAAATGTCAAATCTTGGTTAAAGTCAAAAATGGACACCATATTTAATCATAACCTTGAGCTCGACAAGGCTTTTAATGAACGTGGCGAAAAAAGGAACTAACGCTGTCATCATGGAAAAACGCCATTTTTGAAAGTTCTCCTTTACCAGCAGCGCCCCCGTCCACTTTCATTTCAAGCCTTCTCGGACCAGCTCAATATAATAATCAATCTTTCAACATTTGATAAATAGTAACTTACCACTAAAAATGACAGAATGTCTTTTGGGAGTATATTCAGAGCAAAAGCTATCACGGCCCCAACATATGACACAGTAGCAAACGGTACAACTGGTGATTCTAATAATCCCTTATATTTCAAGGTGAAGTAGAGCAGCACATAGATTTGGGTTAATATGATTGGATATTCTAAGTATGTCATCATATTGTAGCCATTTGTATAGTTATACAGTGTAGTGATTGAGAATCTGAAATTTAAAAGAGTTTAATTAAAATTTACATTATCAAAGTTTATACCACGTTTATACTGGCAGCAAAGATATTAAAATATTTTATATCTGGTAGAGTTGCCAACCTTAAATTTAAAAAATCAGGATTGAAGTTACAAAAACCAGGAAAATTTTGTCCAAAAACAGGACACATAGACTTGCAATAGCAAAATTATTATCTAGAAAAATTTGGTACAATTAAGTTATCAATAAAATAATATACTTAGTTAAAACTCAAGTGTATTTATGATAACATCTGGAGTTGTTGCATGGAATTGTTTACATAATTAGTTTGTAAAGGTATTTGTAATTGAGATTATAATAATGTATTAATATATTTCTTGCGAAACAGTCAGAAACATAGTTTTCAAAGTTTACAGTGATGAGACGAATACCACATCTGACTAAATACTATATTATGATGGCTTGATAGATAGAAAATTTAACATATAAATATTTTTCACAGAAACATAAAATATAGTTAGGTTGTAAAGTTATTACATTATTTGTACTACAAAATATTTACGCAGGAACCTAGGTAATTTATATTTTAAGCTGAAAAATAACTCTCTCTCTCTTCCAGTGCCTCTCCAATTACTGAAGGTCATGCTCCGAAACTTTTCCTTGTCCAAAGCGAGTCTGAAAAGTTCTTCAACAGACTTTATCCCTGTCCATTCTCGGATATTCCTCAGCCAAAATGTTTTGCGTCTCCCTGGTTTTCGTTTCTCGGCAATCTTCCCCATCATTATGGTTTGAAGAAACTTGTACTGTTTGTTCCTGAAGATATGGCCCAGATACGCGACTTTTCTTTGCTTGATGGTACGAACAAGTTCCACCTTGTTACGCATACGTTTGAGTACTTCTGCGTTTGTAACTTTGTCCGTCCATTTTATCCGCAGTATTCGCCGGTACGTCCACATCTCAAATGCTTCCAATTTCTTTCTTAGGTCCTCTTTCATAGTCCAAGCTTCACAACCGTAAAGGACTTGCGGCCAAACATAGCACTTGAGCACCCTGGTTCGTAACTCAACAGAGAGAGAGCGGCTTGTGAGTATTTTGTTCATTTTCATGAATGTTGCCCTCGCTATCTCTATACGGGCACGGATCTCAGTCTCTGATTCCCAGCTTTCTGTTACCCAGGAACCCAAGTATTTGTACTTATCCACTCTCGTCAGCAAGGTTTTGTCCACTTTAATCATTGTATTTTGAGGGTTATTAGCTATAGTCATTATTTTTGTTTTTGAAGCGTTCATCCTCAAACCTGCTTTATGGGATTCATTCGCTAGTCTACTGATAATACGCTGAAGACCTTCCTTGGATGTTGCAATAAGAACCGTATCGTCAGCGTATCGAATGTTATTGATGAGAACACCATTTATGTTGACACCGTCTTCAATATCTTCAAGAGCTCTGCTTGTTATTGATTCCGAGTATACATTGGGAGCTAGAAAATGTACTTAAAACATTACAATCTCGTTGGTAGGTAATTGATTCTTTACATCTTGAGATAGATAGTGAGCTAGAGGGAAAAAATAAAGAAGATGATTCAGCATTTTATCAATATGAACAATTGTACGAAGACATCAAGAGGTTTATCAATAAGAAAATCAGGTCCATGTGTCATAGGGAGAAGTCGACTCCACAGATGGAGTTGCCTACTTTTAGCGGTAGTTTCCAGCAGTGGACGTCGTTCAAGGACTTATTCACGGAGACTATCCACACCAACGCACTTTCTATCAGGCGCACAGAAGATGCAATTTTTAAAGGGCAAGCTCCGAGGTGAAGCTAAGCGTTTAGTTCAACATCTGCAGATTAGCTCAGACACCTGCTGGGAGATATTAAATAATAGATATAATAATAGGAAACTTATTTTTACGTCCCATATCAATACGTTAATGAACCTTCCAGTGTCGCAGCAAGCATCGTTAGGACATATCAAGAGAATCCACGATAAGTCGCTGGAGTCATTAAACACAATCAAAAATTTTGGTGTAGACATAAGTACATGATGGGATCCTCTACTCGTACATATTTTGAGCCAAAAACGTGACGCCGACACATACAACGAGTACGTATCATCATTAAAGCAACCGAGGGAATTATCTAGTCTAAAGGAATTTCCAGATTTTCTTGAAACAAAATTTACGGCGCTAGAGACTTCACGGAAAAAGCAAGAAAATCCGACGGCGAAGCCTAGTACAAAATATACATATAATTTTAATCATAATTCTAATTCAGACAATCGTTTTAATTATAAGAAACCAACATATTTTTCGCAATCGAAAGTATCAAGTAACCGAGTCGATAAACCTGCATATCCGGTAAAAACAGCTTGTTATTTTTGTTCAAACCGCGGACATGGCTTATACTCGTATTATTGCGCAAAATTTCTAGAACTACCTAGTCATTTGAAGCGAAAATTAATCATTGACAAGAATTTATGCAAAAATTGTCTCTACGATCATGAAGGTAAAGGTCGTTATTCCGAATCACGTTGTCGACAATGCAACGGCAACCATAAATCAATATTGCACGATGCATTTTGTAACAGTTCATTCACGCCGAAAAATGCAGAGTCGAAGATTTCGAAACCGGAGGCTGGTAACACTCATGTGTCCGTGGAGGGCAAGGACCCCGAAATTCTGTTGGCAACAGCCATGGTTCGGGTTCAGGCTCGGGATGACACATATCATAATACCAGGGCATTGTTAGATCAAGAATCAGAGACTACGCTCATATCAGAGAGAGTAGCTCACATTTTAGGTTTACCGCGCAAACATTGCCAGGGAACCATAACTGGTATAGGCGAAAAGGAGAGCAACTGCAAGGGTATTATCAAAATCAAGTGTAGGTCTAATCAAGAAGACTTCTCATTCGAAACGGATGCGTATATCATGAATACTTTAATCAAGAATCTCCTCCATCTCATCCTACAGCTTCCCTAAACCAGATTGGCCCGCATTAGAAAATTTGCCCTTAGCTGATCCTTTCTTCAATGTGAGAAGATCAGTAGACCTTCTCCTTGGAGGGGATGTTTTTAACAATTTATTATTGGATGGAATTTACAAGGCCGGACCGACTCTACCTATGGCGCAAAAGACGCGCTTAGGTTGGATTTTGAGCGGTTACGTAAAAAGAAGCTTTAAGTGTAACATCATTGTGCATGATATCAACGACATCAGTCAATTTTGGCAATCGGAAGATATATCCGAGTCATCTTCGATGTCCCTAGCCGACCAACAGGTCGTAGATTTTTATAACAAGACAACTATTCGTCGGGTGGATGGCAAGTATCAAGTGCATCTCCCCTTCAAACAAGAAATAGAAAATAAATTAGGCCAATCAAAATCAAAAGCTATTGCACAGTTTAAACAGTTAGAACGTAAATTTAATAGAAAAGAAAAGAAGAATATAAATTATTTATCAAGGAATACAGACAATTATGACATATGATATACGCGAATAACTCCGACTCATCAGATCACTACTTACCGCATCATTGTGTTATTCGGAATGAATCAACTACAACTAAATTAAGAGTAGTTTTTAATGCTTCTTCGCCTTCTTCGACCGGTTTGAGCCTGTATGATTTGATGGAAAGAGGTCAAAATTTACAGCAAGATCTGCAGAGTCTTCTTATCAAGTGGAGACAATTCAGATTTGGTTTTACATCTGATGTGGAGAAAATGTTTAGAGTAGTATGGTTACATCCGGATGACCAAAAATATCAAAAAATTATTTGGCGAGATTCATTTTTTGACGAGTTAAGCATTTTTCAGCTGACGACAGTGACGTACGGCACCAAAGCGCGCCGTTTCTGGCGATGATGACTCTCCGACGCTTAGCTCAAGATGAAAGAAAGAATTATCAAGACAGTTCTGCTCCAAAGGTGACTGAGTCAGCTTTTTACATGGACGATCTCGTATACGGAAGTCATTCTGTCGAATCAGCAAAGCGTTTGATACAGGATATTGTAGCGATTTTAAAGTCCGGAGGATTTAATCTACGTAAATGGAAGGCAAATCATCAAGATATAATTCCTACAAGTAATAACAGCAGTAATGAGCAATTAAATTATGATTTTAAAAATACTGAGTCATCCAAAACATTGGGCCTTAGTTGGAATCCAGAGCAAGATCAATTTACATTCACATCAAAATTAGACTTTAAGACAAAAATTCCTACAAAACGTATTTTACTTTCGAATATTTCAAATTATTTGATCCATTAGGTGGGCTTTCTCCGATTTCGACTAAAATAAAACTATTATTTCAACAAGTGTGGCAGTTGCAGTTAAAATGGGATGATCCCTTACCGGAAAATATTATTAAGGAATGGGAAAACATGAAAATAGATTTAGAAAATATAAATAATTTTTACATGCCGAGATGGTTAGGTATAACAGAAAATAATGTCATCGAACTTCACGGCTTTTCCGATGCATCAACAAAATGTTACGCTTGTTGTTTATTGCAAGGTAAGCGCACACGGCCAGACGTCGGTAACCATGATAGCAGGAAAATCAAGACTGGTACCTGTAAATAATAAACTTACTTTACCTAAACTAGAGTTATGCGGTGCTCTATTACTTATTAAACTTTTATCAAAAATCAAGAGATGCCTAGAAACAAATTAATACTTACTGCTGGGTCGATTCTATGGTAGTATTAGGATGGATCAATGGTGTACCGGAACGCTGGAAGCCATTTGTAGCCAATAGAGTTAAGCAGATTATCGAAGTGGTGCCGCCCAGCAGCTGGAAGCCGGAAAAGAGAAAAATCCAGCTGATAGCGCTAGTCGCGGTTTGTCAGCATCTCAGTTTAAAGATCATGAACTTTGGTTTAAAGGGCCGACTTGGCTGAAAACTGAAAATTTATCACATATTCAAAAAACATTTGCCACGGATCAAGAAGTGAGAAAAACTAAAAAGGTAGTAGCATCTGTAACTCAAAATCAACAAGAAAATATCATAAAAATATTACTGCATAAATATAGCTCGCTAAGCAAGATTGCGAGAATTTTAGCATGGATATATAGATTTATAAGCAAGAAACAAGTTGTAAATAAATACTTAACAATAAGTGAAATAAAGCAAGCAAGTATAAAAATTATTAAGCAGTGTCAGCAAGAATATTTTAGCGAAGAAATAGAAGCATTACAGAAAGGAAAAAGCGTAGCATCAAAAATCAAGATTTGCATGCTCAACCCTATTCTGGAACAGGATCAAGTTTTAAGAGTTGGAGGTCGTTTAAAACATGCAAATATTAACTTAGACATGAAACATCCTATTATCATTCCAAAAAACAGTCGCTTGTCTGAGTTAATAATAGATCAGTGTCATGAACTTACCTTCCACGGTGGCGCTAAGCTCACTTCGGGGTTCATTCGACAGAAGTTGGTTGGTAGGAGGACTCAAGGCTACAAAGAAGCGCATTTATCAATGTGTTAAGTGCAGAAAGCACAGTCCCAGCCAGCATTATCAAATCATGGGAGATTTACCGACATCGAGGGTGAATCCGTCGCGGCTATTCTACCGTACAGGGGTGGACAACACAGGTCACGTGTTTGTTAAGGCCAACAAGGGCCGAGGTATTCTAACAACAAAGGGCTACGTCTGTATGGTAACAAAGGCCATACATTTGGAGCTAGTTTCGGATTTGACGACGTCAGCATTTTTAGCAGCTTTACGTCGAATGTCAGCCAGGCGAGGAGTGCCGAAAAATATGTACAGCGATCAAGGTACAACTTTCATCGGAGCAAACAAGGTTCTGCAGGAAGAATATCAGCAAATTTTATGTACATACGAAAACACCGAATTTATCAATGAAGTGACGCGCATGGGTATCAAGTGGCATTTCAATGCCCCCTCTTGGCCGTCAGCAGGTGGACTGTGGGAAGCTTCGGTTAAGAGTCTAAAATATCACATGAAGTGGGTGATAGGCGAACAACGTCTTACCTTTGAGGAGTACTCTACATTGCTCTCTCAGCTCGAAGCCTGTATCAATCAGAGACCTTTATGTGCTATGGCCGAAGATCCTGACGACTTAAACTGTCTAACACCATCACATTTTTTAACTAGCGGTCCTCATCTCGCATTTTTCGACACCGAAACAGACTTACGTACTCGTTGGCATCATACACAGAAATTATTCGAGGATATCTGCAAGAACTGGCGACAAGAATATCTAACGCAGCTATCAGTCCGCAGCAAGTGGAGACTACCGCAAGAGAACATCAAGGTCAACGACATAGTGCTCATACAAGATAGCAATTTGTCGGCTGGGATGGCCACTGGGCCGCGTCCTGGAGCTACATACCGGAAGCGACGGTTTTGTGAGGGTTGTTACGTTAAAAACAAAAAGCGGCATCACGAAACGCCCCATAGTGAAACTGTCCATATTGCCTGTTAATCAAGAACAGTCAGATCAAAATATCAAGAATCCGGACGATGATGTAAAGCAAGTATATCACGTTACTAAACCTATCAAGAGAAATAATAATTACAGCTTTTCTAAATTAGTATTTATAATTTTATTATTTATTATGACCTTTATATCAAGCTCAGAAGGTTCATTTAATGTTACACCGCTACAAAATCAAAGTTTATACTTCGACAAGGTGACAAACATGGCTCTCATCAAGGACGAGTGGCGCCTAGTCGTCTACTACGACATGAGTCCCTACTGGGAGGGCTCATTAACAGCTAGCAAGTACTTACATTATTTACAAAACATATGTGATAGTAAACAAGACCATTCACAATGTGCAGCGATCATGTTACAACTACGTCACGGCTACGAACAATTAAGTCACTACAACAATGTTATAATGAATAAGCAAACTTCGCGCACGCGACGAGGACTGATAAATGGAGTCGGTAATATAGCAAATTCTTTATTCGGAATTCTGGATAGTAATTTCGCTGAAAAATATGAACAAGATATTGAGCTTATCAAGAGGAATCAAGAGTATCTCGCCGTACTCTGGAAGAATCAGACCTCCGTCGTTGAAGCCGAATTCAATTTGTTGAAGCGTACAGAGATTATCATGAACCAGCAGCACAAGCTTATCAATCTACGTTTAAATAAGGTTGAACAACAGCTGAATGCCGCTAAAAAGGAAAATTTAGAAAATAATGATTTTATACTCTCCGCAATAGTCGCCAGCAATTTACTTAGTCATCTAAAAGAAATGCAGAATACCCTGTTAGACACTATGACTAATATATACAACGGCCAGCTCAGCTTACACCTATTGACACCAGACCAGCTTCGACAAGAATTAAATACTATATCAGGAAAAATATCTAAGGACTTGTGTTTACCATTTGAGAATATAAGCTTACCTAATATTTATCATTAATAAAGGTTAAAGCTAGAATGTCGACAAATTATTTACTATTTGAAACAAAAATACCTCTAGTTCACCGTCACAGTTTTGAAATTCATAAAATCATTGCCGTACCACGTTTAGTAAACAATAGCATCATGATTAATATAAAACCCGTATCAAGTTACCTAGCGATTAACCTTAAAAGGGACGCTATGCCTATGACTGAAAGTGACCTAAAATCGTGTCTGCAGCAAGAGTCAGGCACTCTATTATGCAAGAGCAAGTCACCAGTGTACTCCCTGAAAGACGACGAGAGTCTCTGCGAAAATTTTGTATCGTCAATGAATGTACAATTATAACATGTTTTACACTACTAACAACATCATCTCAGTTACATTTAAAGGAATTTGAACGAAAAATTCCTTTGTACTTCTCAATAACTTATAAAGTCTTCTTAGCCGTGATAATTTTCTTGTTAAATTTAGCATATTTCCTACTCCCGTGAATTTTTCCACATATTTTTCAGAATCAACCGTTTAGCTAATAGCTGGTAGAAGGAGGAGACACTGGGCAATAACGATTTCTTCCACTTTAAAACTTCGCATATTTCTTCGAATAATAATACTATATATTTTTTAAAACCCTATCCAAAGATACACACGGTGGATTGGACGCAAAATAAAAAGATTTATCCCCGCTTGGTGTGTAATCCCAGGTCCCATATGTTTTTTAAATGTTTTATATTATACCATTTTGTCGACACCGTTTATATGTATGTGCATTCATGCCGAATTTCGGCTTCGTAGACTATTCTCTGAGCGTAACCGCGGAGAAACAGACAGACAGACGGACAGATAGATCGAAAATATAAGGGTGCCTTGTTTATTACGGAACCCTAAAAACGGTCACGGGATCCGACGCGTTTATTGTAGTGCATTCATTATTGTCTTGTGTAAATTAATCACTACGTGTTTGTTTGTGCTTCTTACTTAATAAAAAGCGGCATTATTACTATTAAATAATTTAAGTATAACTATAATAATGCTTTATGCTCCTATTTATAAATTCGTGTACTTACTAACAAAAAAGTGGTAGAAGTTAATACAGGGGAATTAATGTAATTTTCATTTACAAATTATTATCTCTTTAATACTGTTACGTGCTAGGGTTCGAGGATTTGGAGAGAAAGACCTGGTGACTCTCTTGAAGACTTTATTAACACTGCACTAAACACTAGGTCACAACACTTAGCACTAAGTCCAAACACTAATCACTAGGTCCAATCACTAAGCACTATCACTGTCCTAGGTCGTAGCCAAGTCGCAGGTTTCACTGGTTCACTCACTATTGATCACTTGTTGTCGCTCCGAAATCGCCTTGATGAAAGCTCAAAACAAACTGACTTGCCGGGCCTGCCTGCGGCTCTTTTTATATAACGAGACGAATTCCAGAAATTTCCCGATTTCACGTAAACAAGTAAACAACCGTGGGAAATTTCTAGTAGGCTCGGGAATGTGCCACAATAAAACTGCCGTCCTTGCGATAAGTGCAGTAAGTTGAATTTAATTTAGACCTTATGGACTCAGTCATAAGGTCTAAATTCAAACACGCTAACAAATAAAGGGTAAACACGTAAACAAACATTGGACCTTTTTAGAAGGTTCGAGTATGTACTTGCGCACCACGTGTCCGTATACCATGTACCGTAACACTACTCCCCTCTTAGAGATGCTCGTCCCGAGCATCATTGTTACTGCCATGGTAACGCGCCAGACGGTCTATGTGTACCACTTTGAATGTCCCTCTTGGTTGCTTTTGAATCCTGTAAGTCACGTCATTCAATCGGGTAACCACTTTGTATGGGCCGTCCCACTTGGTCTGCAACTTGGGAGATTTGCCTTTTCGGCGAGTTGGGTTATGCAGCCACACCAGTGACCCTTCTTCGAAGCCGCTTGTATTCGATTTCCGGTCGTATCTGGTCTTCATGTTCTCACTTGACTGTAACCCATTTTCCCGAACCATGGCGTGTATATAACGCATCTTTTCCCTTAAATCGCAGACATAATCTGGTACGGTCTTTGGTTCTTCCGGTGATCCTCCTGTCAAAAGGTCTACTGGTACTCGTAGTTCTCTACCGTAATTGACATACGCCGGGGTAGCTTTTATGCTCTCATGCTCGGCGGTACGGTACGACAGAAGGAAGAGCGGTATATACTTGTCCCAGTCCTTTTGTTTGTCATCTACCAATTTCGCCAAATGCCTCTCAAGGGTCTGGTTAAATCTCTCAACCATTCCATCAGACTGTGGATGGTACGCGGTGGTCCTCGTTTTATGCATTCCCAAAATTCTGCACACTTCCTGGAAGACCTGCGATTCGAAATTCCTGCCCTGATCGGAATGGATTTCTAGAGGCACACCAAAGCGAGATATTACTTCTTCGACTAGCTTAGAAGCAACTGTTGTAGCTTCCTGGTTTGGTATGGCGAACACTTCGGGCCATTTGGTGAAGTAATCCATGACAACCATAAAATACTTGTTTCCTGATTCCGTTACAGGAAATGGCCCAGCTACGTCAACTGCGATTCGTTCCCACGGTGCGCCAACGTTATACAAGCGCAGGCTCCCACGGCTCCTTGTCTGTGGTCCCTTCACTGCAGCGCAAGTAGTGCATTTGCGGCACCAATCCTGTACATCGTCTCGACAATGCAACCAGTAGAATCGTTCTCGCACTTTTGTTAACGTCCTCTTTACTCCTAGATGACCTCCTGATACGCCATCATGCATTTCACGGAGAACATCCGGTACTCTCGTTCTTGGGACCACTATCTGAAGATGGAACTCTCTACCGTTAGTCTTCTCCCATTTCCGGTAAAGTATTCCGTTTTGAAGAATCAGACTGTCCCATTGCGCCCAGTACGCCTTAGTGACAGCGCCAGTGGGTGCAACCTCTCTCCAGATTGGCTTTACGTCATCCCGTTTCTTCCATGTGATGATGTGTCGAAGGTCGTCATCTCTTTCTTGAGCCTCTCTCATACCATCATTCTCCCATGGACCCAAAGGACTTGTTTTCGTTAACTTTAATGTTACTTCATTAGATTCCTGCTTAACACAATGTTTGCAGTCTTCTGAACACGGCCTTCGTGAGAGTGCGTCGGCATTCCCATGCGACTTTCCGCTGCGGTGTTCCGTCTTGAAGTCATACTCCTGGAGTTGTTCTATCCATCGAGCTACTTGGCCTTCTGGGTTCTTGAATTGTAGTAGCCACTTCAAGGCTGCGTGATCAGTTTGCAGTAGAAACTGTCTGCCGATGAGATACTTGCTGAAATGTTGTAGCGTCTTTACGACAGCCAAGAGTTCTCTTCTTGTCACACAGTAGTTTCTCTCTGGCTTAGATAAAGATTTGCTGAAATATGCAATTACAACTTCTCTTTCACCCTGTTTTTGAGATAACACCCATCCAATGGCCGTGTTGCTTGCGTCCGTGTCGACTATAAACTGACCTTCAGGTTGTGGATACCCCAGGATTGGTGTTTCACACAGATGTTTCTTTAGTTTCTGAAAAGAATCTTCGGAAGTCTCGTCCCAAATAAACTGTCGTTTATCTTCTGTCAGCCGATGTAATGGCTTGGCTATCTCAGAGAATCCCTTAACAAAACGCCTGTAGTAGGAGCATAGGCCGAGAAATGCCCGCACTTCGGTTTTGTTCTTAGGGGTTGGCCAATTTTGGACTGCTTCTAGTTTCTCCGGGTCCGTCTGAATTCCATCACTGGAGATAACATGGCCGAGATAGTTCACCTTACTCCTGAATAAACGACACTTCTTCGGATTCAACTTTAACTTGGCCCCCTCTATTTTGGCGAAAACTCGTTCTAAGTTTCGCAAATGGTCCTCGAAGTCGCGGCCAACAATGATGACGTCGTCCAAATAGACTAAGCAAGCCCCTCCAACTAAGCCTGCCAGTACACACTCCATGAGTCGCTCAAATGTGGCAGGTGCGTTGCACAATCCAAAGGGCATGACGTTAAACTGCCATAGACCTTTACCGGTGGAGAACGCTGTCTTCTCCTTGTCTTTTGGATGAATTTCCACCTGCCAGTATCCAGATTTCAGGTCCAGGGTCGAGAACCATTTCATGCCACTCAAGGTATCCAGAGTGTCGTCGATTCGAGGTAATGGATAGCTGTCCTTCTTAGTGACATCATTGAGACGTCTGTAGTCCACACAAAATCTTGTGCTGCCATCTTTCTTCTTCACTAATACAACCGGTGAGCACCACGGACTTGCAGATGGTTCAATTATCTTATTCCTTCTCATGTCCTCCAAAAGGCCTTCAACTTCTTTTTCCTTTGCAATGGGTATCCGTCTTGCTCGTTGACGAATTGGGTTCTCGCTTCCGGTATCTATCCTGTGCTGAACCATCGACGTTCTTCCAAGGTCGCCTTCCTGACTGGAGAAGATTTTCGCGTGGCGTTGTAAAAACTTCTTAGCTTTCATGCTCTGCGAATAAGTCAGATTACTCTTGCAGTCATCGAGTAGCTCAGTCACTATTCCATAGTTGCTGGTGTTTGCTGAGTCTGAGCCTGTGATCGAACTACACTTTCTCATCCAGACAACTTCCTCGCACTTTCCAATGACGTCACCTTTGTTCAAGCAGATCTCGCGATCACCAAGATTCAAAACTCTGACCACGGCGTTACTGCTTCCACTAACAAGGGTTCTTGCCGTCATCAATTTTTGCGCGGATGTCTTGGTAGGTGTGTCTTCGATTAACACGCATCTGTTTGACTTCTTCTTTCCAGGTGGCGGTAGTTTCACCAGCACCCGAGCTTCCGCACGTCCAGGTATTATGACTTTCTTTACACATTCAACTTTCCCGCAGGTGCCTCCAAGGATGAAAATTTCTTCTTCACCACACTTGAAAACTCCGTCAGCGACATTAATTCTACAGTTGTGCTTCTTCATGAAATCCAAACCCAAGATGCAATCATCCATAATCTCAGCCACGATAACGTCATGAGGGTATGAGAACTCCCCCACATTCATCGTAACTGACATTTCTCCCAGGACGGGTATTGGCTGACCGGAGGCGGTAAGAAGCCGACAGTTAATTCTCCTCTTGTGCCTCCTTGCGGCTTTTATCAAATTTGGGTTCACTATGGTTCTAGAGGCTCCTGTGTCTAGAGTCATTTTGCAGTCCATCCCGTTAATAGTCCCCTGAATCACCAGACTATTCCCGCTACTTGCTTGGGAGACAACCGTTATTGGGGCTTCCTCCGTGTCAGCCAGCACTCGCCCCTTAGTCCTGGCTTTTATTCGTTTCCCTGCTCCCGGACAGGGGACGAAGCCCCTTGCTTCTTCAGCTCCTCCATTTGTTCCTCGAGCCTTTTCATTCTTGCCATCTGGGTCTCCTTCTGCGGGCAGTTGAGCTGAAGATGGCCCCTCTCGCCGCACTTGTAGCACATGGCTCCAAAACTTTTCTTCGTGGGAGCCTTGACCTCCTTGACTTCCTCAGAGACCTCGTGGATCTTATGGGTCTGTCGTATGTCACGGCGAACAGCCTCGACTTCCAAAGCATGCGCCAATGCTTCCTTAAGCGAGGTGTGGTGACGAAGCCTCACCGCAGCTCTGACCTCCAGATCCCTGATTCCGTCGACAAATGCTTGCACAATATTCGTGTCGACCATCTTGGCGTCAGCTCCTGGGTGTGCCTTCTTGACGAGTTTTTCAATTTCCAGCGCCCATTGTTGTAATCCTTCTCCTGAGCGTTGGACTCTGTCACGAAGTTGAGCACGGAACACGTGCTCCAGGTGTCGCTCCCCGTATCTGGATTCAAGGGCTTCCATCAGGTCTTTGAACCCATTTCCTGTATGTGCTTCCAGGACTGACAAGGCTTGTCCTCTGAGCGCGACAGTGAGAGCGGTCAGGCATTGTTCGTCAGTCCATCCGTTGGCAGAAGCAACCGTCTGGAATTGCTGACGATAAGCGTTCCAGGAAGTAGTACCGTCGTATGGTGGCACTTTAACTCTTGGTCCTTGTACCACTACGGAAGCTCCACTAGACGCCGCGATTCCTGTGGTTTCCAGGCGCACTACTTTCTTCTGTAGTTCAGTGAGGCCGGTTTTCACATTTTCCACATCCACTCCTAACCCGGTAACGCGTTCGTCCATTACGTCGACATCTTTACGAAGCTTAGTCACCGTGTCACTGACATCCTTTATAGCTAAAAGCGCTTTCTCTTGGAGGTCCTTTTGTTGCTCTTGTGACTCTTGCAAAGCGCGGAGCTTGCGGTCTTGTGACTCTTGCAAAGCGTGAATTTCAGCTCTTTGAGAATCTTGTAAAGCGCTGAGCTTGCGGTCTTGTGACTCTTGCAAAGCGCCGAGCTTGCGGTCTTGTGACTCTTGTAAAGCGCCGAACTTGCGGTCTTGTGATTCTTGCAGAGCCTGAATTAACTCAATTAGGCTTTGTAATTGGGGAGCCACTTGAGGGGCCGCAGAAGCTACGGGCGATGCATGGTGGCTGGAGCCAGTAGGCAGAGGTTGAGCAGACGGACCTCGGTGGGCGGAGCTAGTGGGCGTGGCCTGGGTGGGCGTGGCCTGGTGGGCGGAGCCAGTGGGCGTGGCCATGCCCAAAGTGGGCGGAGCCTGAGGGGCGTGGTCAGTGGGCGTGTCCCGGTGGGCGGAGCCAGTGGGCGTGGCTTCCACCAAAGTGGGCGGAGCCTGGTGGGCGTGGCCAGTGGGCGGAGCCATGTGTGCGGGGCCAGTGGGTGGGGCCTGTCCCTCAGTGGGCGGAGCTTGGTCCCCAGTGGGTGTGGCCTCCGCAACTCCTCTCTCGGAGTCAATGGCAGCAGCTCGCTGCGCCCTTGTCCTGACACTCCCCTTGAAGTCCTCTCTCGGAGTCAATGGCATCTCCAAATCGCACTTCTGACACCAGTTGTTACGTGCTAGGGTTCGAGGATTTGGAGAGAAAGACCTGGTGACTCTCTTGAAGACTTTATTAACACTGCACTAAACACTAGGTCACAACACTTAGCACTAAGTCCAAACACTAATCACTAGGTCCAATCACTAAGCACTATCACTGTCCTAGGTCGTAGCCAAGTCGCAGGTTTCACTGGTTCACTCACTATTGATCACTTGTTGTCGCTCCGAAATCGCCTTGATGAAAGCTCAAAACAAACTGACTTGCCGGGCCTGCCTGCGGCTCTTTTTATATAACGAGACGAATTCCAGAAATTTCCCGATTTCACGTAAACAAGTAAACAACCGTGGGAAATTTCTAGTAGGCTCGGGAATGTGCCACAATAAAACTGCCGTCCTTGCGATAAGTGCAGTAAGTTGAATTTAATTTAGACCTTATGGACTCAGTCATAAGGTCTAAATTCAAACACGCTAACAAATAAAGGGTAAACACGTAAACAAACATTGGACCTTTTTAGAAGGTTCGAGTATGTACTTGCGCACCACGTGTCCGTATACCATGTACCGTAACAATACTTAAGTATTATTATAGTACAGGTTCCCTAGAATATTTTATTTTTATTACTATCAAGGTAATTTCTTGTAAGCAGTTTCATTTTGATAAAAGGAACAACAACTTCCTCTATGAAAGTGGTAGCTAACAAAGATAAATATGATTTAATATTTCGATTTGATGGTCTTAAAGTATGGATTGTTTTATTCAAAATGCGTTACAAAATGAAGCTACTTATAAAAATTAGGTTGATATTAATTAAAAAATTTGTTCTAGGGAACCTGTACTATTGTTTTGTAACACATTAATTAAAAATTAAAATAAGTAATACTTTTTCATTTTATAAACTATATTTATGTAGGATCCGAAACATCTGCATCCGCATCCGCATCCGCGGATGTCAACCTCTAAAAATCCGCATCCGCATTCGCATCCGCGGATGTGAAAAAATCGGGATCCGCAACATCCCTGATCCCGTCGGATGGTAACCCTACCGGGTCTGGATGTGTATTAAATATTAGCTCGTCTGTCAAGCGCCCAAAATAGGCGTCTTACCTTTAGTGGAGCATTTCTTTACATTTTCGAAAATGGTTTGACAGTTCGTTACAGATGTATCATTTATAATAAAAATTCTAAATATAGATATAGTATAAAAGTATTAAATATATTTCCGGTGTCTGGTACTGTAACACAAGTCCTTCAGGTATTTAGCACGGGACCAGACTGACGTGGTGTGCAGCGTCTATAGATATTATTATTATTATTACTATATTATGTAATTTGAATTCAAAGAATGAGTAATATCAAGGAATTAAAACTTTTTTTACCTATTTATTTAGTTAAATAAATTAAGTTTAATTCAATAGGTATATATATATAATAGCTTCATATGATAGAAGAACACTTTAATAAAAAAAATTGTTTTACATAAACAAATCTTTTGATTTTTTTTTCTACAAATATTTTAAAACTACTATAAATTGCTGCACACAAAGCAATTCAAATAGTCCGCCGCAAGGCTTGTATGGAAACTTGACATTATGCGTAAACACTCTTTAATTAAAATCATAGGGTCTGAATTTAATTGATAAAATGGCAGAAGACATTTTATATTTGGGAGAGCCATGCTTCGGCACGAATGGGCCGGCTTGACCGGAGAAATACCATGTTCTCACAGAAAACCGGCTTGAAACAGCGCTAGCACTGTGTTTCACCGAGCGAGTGAGTTTACTGGAGGCCCAATCCCCTACCCTATTCCTTTCCCTACCCTCCCCTATTTCCTTCCCTTTCCTTCCCTACCCTCCCCTATTACCCTATCAGCAGCAGCTCTTCTGATACTGCATATGCCCATAGACGACGGAAGTTGCTCTCCATCAGGTGACCTGTTTGCTCGTTTGCCCCCTTATTTTCATAAAAGAAAAAAAGAAGAGGCAGTTTAAAATTCTCTAAAAGAGAAACTGATGATGATATTTTGTTTGTTACTTTGTTAGTACAACTTAAAAGTTTAACAACACAGATTATAAATCTAATTACATAATGTATATCATAAGCAAAAAGTAACCTTGGAAATGTTATAAATCTCAAACATGGTTACTAACTTATTACCAAACTGGTTTTTCTATGAGGCCACTTTAAGGAGGTATTTTAGTAACATTGCAGATAGTCTTAAAATGATTATGTTAATAACAAGTAACAACTTATTTGTACAGAAATATTTATATCATAATTATATTTACGGAAATAAGGATGGTAGTGGTTTAGTTAATTTATTATTCCCGCATAATTTGCATCTTTGAAAAGTAGATTGTTCCCATAGGACACTGTATTCACACAGGGTAGCTACTGTCTTATACATTTATCATTTGTTTTTACGTGGTAGAGCCATGCGCTTACGATGTTGTGAATGTCCATGGGCGACGGAAGTTGCTTTCCATCAGGTGACCCGTTTGCTCGTATACCCCCTTACTTATTTCATTAAAAAAAATGTATCAAGGTATAGTAAACCAAGAACTATTAACAACTTTTTAAATTTGGTTAAAGGAACAAAGTTTGTAGAGTACAAGCTTCACCATAATGTGTTTACTTTATGGTTAAGCATGTATTCCATGTTCAAATAATAATGCACCACTAACCCTGTGATCTCCATGAGCATTGCTTGTACATATATTCCTTGTGCCGACATCTTCTTCCGTATATGCATAATTTGTGGTACTTTTAGGAAGAGACATGACAATATTGTTATTGTACTGAGAATATGAGCAAATATTTGTACCACCTGTTCACTTATTTCAAACATTTTAAACCTGAAATCAATACAACACTTATTCAGACACAAACCCTTTAGGAAACAATTTTATACTGTTAAATAATAGTTGGCACTTGGCAGGGATCTTCAATGTGATTTGAATCAAGTGTCCCGCCACATGGCTCAAGGCTAATATAAATCCAAGTGTACGGATATGACGAACTAGTATCGTAGACATAAATACAGTTAAGAAGTTAACATACTGTAACAAAAATGTTTAACCTTTCAAGTTCTCGTTAATTAAAAATGACTAGACAACAGAGTGGATTCACTGCCATAAATAACACTCATTTACATATTTTAAAATTAAAAAACAATTATTTTTAGCTAAAAAACGTAAATATTTAAAAATCCATTAGAAAAACCGAGAATTTAAATTGACAATAAAAGTGTATTCCAAAACTTGAATAGTATACTAGCGGGTGCATTTTAATGCATTTGATAGGCTATCAAGACGCTTGAACAATAATTCACAAATAACTGGCAAGTCCAGTAAACTGTTTAGCATTTAAGAACACACTCTTATTTCCTACAATGACATTGACAGCATCATCATATTGTGGAAAATGATACAGTTCGACAAAGCTTTATTTGAACGTGGGTGACATTGACGGGAGCGCTGCTGGTAAAGGAGAACTGTCAAGTACACATGTCAAAAATGACGTTTTTGTATAATAGAAGCGTTTAGTTCCTTTTCTCGCCACGTTCAATTAAAGCCTTGTCGAACTGTACAATTTATTTTTTGGCTTTTGGCCTGGCAAAAAAGTGAAGAAATTTAAAAGTGGCAACATCGTAGTGTCATGTCCCTTTCAAATCAATCTGAAGAAGGGACATGACACTATGATGTTGCCACTTTTTAATTTCTTCACTTTCTTGACGGACTATAATAATATACCCATATTATTATAATATATAGGTCTACCTATTTTAAGTCTTTTTTTTTATAAAAAAAATATTTATTCTATTATATAAAATATATAAATTGGCTGTATATGTCATTGAATATATATAGACTGGAGAGAGCCTTATATCGGTGTATAAGCGTCAAAAGCGTGTAATGTTATGTCCTACTTACTAGGACATAACAAAGGAGTCGGTCTGCATATTAATTCATGTAATATAAAGTGTTAATAAAGATTTTTAGTGAACTTTTAATGCTAGATATTGTTAAGTTTTGTGAAGATAAACCATAAGAATGGTCAAAGAATGCCTCAAACACGTGGATTTAACATTAAATACGTAAGTTTTGAACATTTTTTGGGCTTTTCAATCGGTATTTTTGTAAGCTAAAAAGATAATTTATAAATTTATTAATCCCTTATTCGTGCTACCTATATAAAGCATTAGTGCTAAAAATGTCACACCAATAAATAATTTGGCTTTATAAATTACATAGCTTTTTACGTGTGTTTACGGATTCTCATCACTTGAACTATAGTTAATCGATATCATGAACTAATTGACTTTCTTTTCTGTATTATAATGTGCTTCGAAATAATCAACAAATAGAAATATTCAAGAAAATAAACGCACACTACTTGTATGAAAATAAGCACAAAATGGCCACGCGATGACGGGCTAAGACTACATCTATACTATTATACTTTATCTATGGAGGCAGGTATCACATTTGCGAAAACCAACTTGAAACCAACTTCTCTCTGGACGGGGGTCCCAATCTGTAGAAGCTTTAAAATGCCCCGACTATAATAGTTATTAGTCAGTGATGCCAACCTGCAGGTGCAGATAATTTCAGATCGGTGGGGAACATCTAGTGCACATTCTAAAAAGAAAACAACCCATTTTAGGAAAATAATACAAAAATACAACATCACTCTTCATCATCGAATACCGAGCATAGCTCGGTCAAATAGCTAGTGTTTTTTTAAACGAGAAGAGTCTGAGAAAACCATTACCTACTTTATCTATGGAGAAAAGGAGAAAACCTACCTTCTTTGTTCGTGATGGACTCGATTTAAAATTTCATGTACACCCGCGTGTGCGATTTTATTCAACTTGAAAGAGAGGCCATCTCAATTTATAGTTGCACAACAATATGTCCAAGTCCAAGTTAGACTAGCTGTTAGCTCCAAGGGATTCTAAGAGATGGCGATATAATATTCTGTTAACTGGATTGAGTAAACACTCAATAGATGGCGCTATATTAAACTTTTAGCCTCTAGGGAAGTGTTTCACGACGTCTTCTAGTATTATAATATTAATTTTATTATTATTGCTATGGTTTATAACATAATTTAAGGCAGATTATATCTGCCCAACTGCAGCGTATTTTACGTTTAAGAGGGCGACCAACCCAAAAAACCTTCACTCTTCACACTGATCAGTGATCACGCCCGTCTTTTATATTGGGGTGTTCCACGCCAAGCGGACAGAAAAAAATAGTCGATGTCTCCGATTTTGATAATATTTGGATATGTTATTCCTACACGTGTTATTAATATGTGTGCTTTTATTTTTGAAATAAAGTAGCTAGATTAAGAATGATGGGACTTTGAAACAATGATATTCTATGTTACTATTGCTTTGAAACGTGACTTTTCTATTCGGCACCCAAAGCTTCAAAGCCGATTATAGATGGGAAATTTTTTTTGAATAATTAAACCACTGAAGATTACTCCATTAAATTACCATTTTAACTGCATTTTTGAAAACAAAAAAAATATTTTTTTCTTTAAAAAATGCAAATAATTTTTTTTCTTGATTTTCTCAAAGATTTTGATTTTTTTTTATTTTTTGAGACTCCATTTTGATATTTTTTTATATTTTTTGTGTAAATAGCTAACATTCGATAGAACATATTTCCTGTACTACTTCTATAATGGGCCGGGAAGTGGATTAGGAGCTAGACTGAAAATACTGTCGAAGGGTGGCGTTCAGCGCCATACTATTACTATGAGCAGAGATCACTACATCTATATGCCAGGTGAAAAAGGACGACGCGGAATCATCGCCAACTTAGCGGGCAGTTATAGGTATTCTTTTTTTAAAGGTTAATATCTAAGTTATTAAAAAATATGTAACATAATCCCTGCCTTATGTATTGTAATTATACTAAAAAGTTTCAAGCTTGATTTTAATGTATTACTCGAATACTTACTAGCAGTTTATCGTGTTAATTTTTGTAGGTGATTTGGAAGCAACTTCGCATTTTTTTTCTATCGAGAAAATTGTATGCTATCGTATTTTTGAGTAACATAGTCACTGGTGTTAGTCCTGAAGTTTGCTGCTTCTTAATTTAACATTCAGTTTTATTTTGTTTTTAATATAGTCTGTCAATAAAGTGAAGAAATTAAAAATTGGCAACATCTTAGTGTCATCCCTTTCAAATCAATCGATATAAAAATGCGACTATATATATACACAGGGTGTAACAAAAATAAGTGATAATACTTTAGGGTGTGTACGTGTTCCTTGTAGAGAGTTCACTGTGAAAGTAGCAGCGCTGAAATAAAAGCAAGAAACACGTACACACCCTAAAGTATTATCACTTATTTTTGTTACACACTGTATATATCGGCTTCAACGATTTTCATGAAATTTAATATATATGGGGTTTTGGGGGCGATAAATCGATCTAGCTAGGAATCATTTTCAGAAAATGTCTTTTTATTCGTGTTTTATCGATAATCGATAAACTGAAAAATATGACTCTTCCTGACATCTATTGGCGAATAATAATACTATTTTGTTGGCAACTAATTGTTTTAACGACCAATAGATGGCATTTTAAGTAACACGAAGTCAATGAGTGTTTGCTATACCGAGCAAAGCTCGGCCATCCAGGTACTATTATTATATAGTGTGTAACAAAATTAAGTGATAATACTTTAGGGTGTGTACGTGTTCCTTGTAGAGAGTTCATTGTGAAAGTAGCAGTGCTGAAAGACCAAATTTTTCAATTTTTCAAATCGGACCAGTAGTTCCTGAGATTAGCGCGTTAAGTTAGCCCTTTCAAATAATTTTCCCCGTTTTTCCACATTTTCCTCTATTCCTTCGCTCCTATTAGTCTTAGCGTAATAAAATATAGCCTATAGCCTTCCTCCATAAATTGGGCTATCTAACACTGAAAGAATCCTCGAAATCAGTTGCGTAGTTTTAAAGATTAAATAGAACAAAGGGACATGAGGGAAGAAAAAGCGACTTTGTATAATACTATACTCGTATGTATAAATGAATATATTTTGTTGTTATAACAGCAATAAGAATACACAATCTGTGAACATTTCAGATGTCTTGCTATAGCAGTTCTTGAGAAACAGCCTGGAGACAGACAGACACACATACAACGAAGTCTTAGTAATAGGGTCCCGTTGGTTGAGTACCTACTACCTAGCACTGGTATTATAGATCATACCCTTTAATATATATGCTATTATGTGTTTATGTATCAGAATATAATATATTAAACTACACAGTAAGTATTTTTTTTATGAAAAAAGGGGGCAAACGAGGGTCACCTGATGAAAAGCAACATCTTTCGCCCATGGACACTCGCAGCACCAGAAGAGCTGCAAGTGCGTTGCCGGCCTTTTAAGAGGGAATAGGGTAATAGGGGAGGGTAAGGAAGGGAAGGGAACAAGGGAAGGTAGGGAATAGAAGGGAATATGTTAGGGGATTGGGCCTCCGGTAAACTCACTCACTCGGCGAAACAAGCGCTGTTTCACGCCGGTTTTCTGTGAGAACGTGGTATTTCTCCGGTTGAGTCACCCCATTCGTGCCAAAGCATGGCTCGCCCACGTATAAATTAGTAGTAATTTTTTTCATTTCCGTGAACCGAGGTACACGAAAAACCAGTCATTAGGAATTTCTCTGAAAACAGTTCATATAACGTAGTCGCTGGGTAAATCATCCCGGCTGTATCGATCGAGGGTTCCTAGAATTATTCTATAATTGGATCTCCAAACGTGGTGCCCGTTGCTAGGGACTGCCCTAGAATAAAAGAGGGCGGTGGGTGGAGCCTGCGCTGTAAATAAAATGCCAGTAACGTAAAAGGTCAGAGGTCAGGTTACGTAAATGCCAGAGGTCAGAAAGTAATTGCGATGGAAATGCAAATCGACGGGTGCAAAGTAAAAAAAGTCATCTGCAATTTTGAGTTTTTCGTTTTTTTGTAGAAACTAGCTTAAAATATCATGTTCTACAACATACCAAAAACAAAAATTCAAATATCACCTTATTTTTGGTACTTTTGTCACGTAAAAGAAGACATCTACTCTTGTTTTGTGAAATTGCACGATGTAGATGCGGATAACTACCGCTGGTCGTCTATACGCGGGACGCGCGGGGGTCATGTTATGCGGCATAAGCGGCTATCTGCCATATAGCTTTTTCTACGTTGCGATTGTGATTTAGATGTCTCAATTTACTTTTGCAAATTAGTATTGTTTATTATGTTTATGAGTACCTATTTATGTTAATTCTTATTGTTAGCTATATTAATTGACTTCTAATTTGTTACTGTTATTTTTTACTGTTTTTTCATGTTCAGAAAGTCCAAAACGACTTTTTAAAGAAGTTGAAAGTTTCCGGAACATAAGTGATAGATTTATCGAGCAAAATACTGTGTTGCCCGATGAAATTATTGAACATCTTATAGAAAACCTTGATGTGTCACCGATGAAGACAAATGAATATAAGTTAACTTTGTAAGATAAGTCCCCATGATCTGAATACTCTAGGCCAGTCACACCAGTTCACTCTCAGTCTGAAATATAAAATGATTTTGAAAATTTGTCGATCTCAGCAAATTAACAAATACGCCAACACCCTCAGAATACAGTTCATCACTTCAAGTCCGCCGCGTCCATTATCAGTATTAGATCAAAATATTATATATTCTTTTTTATTAAACAGATACTTTGATCTCATATAATCTATGACCTGCTTGAGTTTATTAACTCAAACAGGCCATCGAGTATATTGTCCCTCTCAAACTTTAAATCTTCTATAGACAACACCATTGATGCTTCTTCGGCAGTGGAGGCATCAAGTGAATGTTCTACGCCTTCCTCGTTAAACGGTAGAAAAAGACGTCAGTTAAATATTGATCTAAAGAAAAGGCGATTGAGAAATAAAGACACGTGTATTGATACGAGACGTAAATTACGACAAAATTTAGGTAAACAATTACATCAGTCCAGAAATGGTAAATTGCAACCTGCGTAACATCATATCCCGGCATTTGCAAGTTCTCGCGAAGTTTTTCTATTAACTTATCTTTAACCGGTTTTGGGATCTCTGTGATCACGAGAAGCAATTGAGAAATCGTTGAAATAAAATTTCATTTTGTGTTCTGAAGAATCGTATGCACCCCTCCGATGGTGTAAAACGTCCGGCGATGCTTATGATGTTATAATGAACCCATCATGCTTACAAGTGCCAAGTACAAAGACTTAAAAAGCCTCTGCCTAAATTATAATAATTTACAACATAGTTCCTGTACTGATAATGATACTGAATAATTTTTAAATTAGTTTAAAATAATTAAAGTATTGACACAGAATTTCATTTTTGTTGTGAGAAAATACGATTTTTACGAAAGTAAATGAATGATTCCTAAGTATATCCATACTAATATTATAAATGGGAAAGTATGTTTATTTATTTATTTGTTTGTTTGTCCTTCCTTCACGCTCTAACGAAGAAACAAATCGTATTGTTTTTTGGCATAAACTTAATTGAAAGGATGAAAAGTAACATAGGCTACTTTTGGTCTTGGAAAAACATCATGTTTCTAAGGGAGCTTACGGGAATATTTGCAATTTACGCGATTTTCAAATTCCACGCGAGCGAAGCCGCGAGCAAAAGCTAGTATTTCATATTTTAACTTCCTTCTAAATCGTGTACCTTGCACCGAATCGACAACGTAGAAAAAGATATCTACGCAATTATGTTCTGAACTTGGTGTGTTTAAGATGTAAAACGTTTAACTACATATTTTAATAATATAACTTACTTTTAATAATAATATAAAGTGTTACACTTTACGTAGTTACTGATAATCGTACTAGTAATCGGTAAAAATACTTTAATAAATATAATTTTTAATTCCCACGTAGAAACGACCAAGTGGTAGTTAACTCAGTTGTCATATTTTCAAGCGCAATGTAGATGCAGACAACTACAATATCTCGTAAATTAAACATTATTAGAAGAAATTAAATATACATGTGGATTCATTAATAAATAATGAAACAATGATGAAAATTTCAATAAATTTTATCGGAAATTGACAAAATGGGAGCATTTTTTCCTATTATGCGCTCTCCTGAAAAGTTGCTGTTTTGTAGATGACTCTTTTTACTTTGCACCCGTCGAAATATTCGAATTTATTTTAGCCAAAGACTTATATTTAAAGTTTAAATAGAAGTCTTTGATTTTAGCGCGGTAGCCGCACTTTTGCCAGTAAAAAGTATCCTATGTGCTTTCCGGGACTCAGTATCTCCATACCAAAGAACAACGAACCTTATTGGCATACCATAACTTACATATGTACTATCAGAGAAGTTGATTCCTATGCAAATCGGACCTAAGTAGTTTGGTTGCGTTACGTCAAACTCAGCTGACAGATCACAATTAACATTGAATTGACATATTCGACCAAATATGTTGGTCTGTCAATTGCATAGGAATCAACTTCCTCGATGATACATATTATAAAATGTCGTATTTTGGTGTACACCTATGAAACATACGCCAATGGATAGAGAAGATGTTTATATGTAAATAATAATAAATACTCTTCGACAAAATATCGTAAATGGTATACCTACTTTCTGAGTTATTACGTTTAAGAATGTAAAATAATTTTATTTCAGACTAGCTGTTGCCGGCGACTTCGTCCGCGTTAGCAAAATGTGATAACAAAGATAATAAAAAAAATACATTTAATATCCTCCTCCTTTTCGTAAGTCGGTTAAAAAGTAGCCTAAGTTATTCCTTACTGCATCAGCTATATAGCTGATGCAGTAAGGAATAACTTTTTTAGGCATATGCCTAAAAAAGTCCCGTTAAAATCGCTCCTGCCATTTCTTAGATTAGCTGGAATAAACAGACAGACAGACAGACAGACATACAGACAAAAATTGTAATAAATGTTGTTTTGATGTCTGTACCCTATACATATACACATTCATATGCATGTAGTAAAAAACGGTTCTTTCAATATTACAAACAGACACTCCAATTTTATTTATATGTATGTATGTATATGTATAGATATACTACCTGAAATATTTCAAAAAGTATATTATTTACGACATTTTGACAAAGAACATTAAATTTTGTTGCTTGTAATTATTTTCTCTGTCGATTGACGTATGTTTCTTATGGGATACGAATATAAATGCCATTGTACTTGCCACAGTAGGTCGCTCCATACAAAAAGGTTCGAACTCTTTTCAGCAAAATCGGTTTAGAGGTGTGGGCTTAAAGGCACTGTGGTTGTTGCAACTACGTAAAATGGGTTTTTTAAATAACGTTTTTAGTAAAGTAAATGTCATTATTTAAGTATAAAATAAGTACCGTTTTAAAATTGAGAAAATTTCCTATACGCAAAGGTATATCAGTACACAATTTGAAAAATTCTGCTCGATAGAAAAAAATCTCAAAGATGACTGTTATAGGGCATTTTCAAAAAAACGTGTACCCTTGCAAAAATATGTCTATATTTTTTAAGGTCATTTATTTACCTTTTTTTGAATGTCATATACAAGGAAAAATATTGAACTAATGGAATAAGTTAAAAGAACGCTGAAAACGTTATATTATTCTGATATTATTGAAACAAAATCGAATTTTCGACGAAACAGATTCCGTTGTGCGACTAAATGTAAAATATAATTTAATACAAAAAATACAGCAATAAATAGATTTCTTCGTTAATTTAATCTAGTGAAATGCATATTTAATTGTTTATAAAAAAAAATTAGATAATTTCAAGGATCAACAAGAGTAGCAATTATTTTTAATCCATAGTGTGACTATGTGACCTAACCACTAGGTTATTTTTCATTTTTTTACATGAGTAAGTAATATTTAACATATTTAAAGGAGTTTTTATAACACAAAAACCTTTTATTTAAACATTTTTATTGTTGCACTACTTATAAAAGTAAAAATTCTTTGATTTCATAGATTTAACTTCAATAATTAGAGGGACGAACATCTCATAATCATAAAGATGTGTTCACATGTCTACGAATTCCTAAGTTATTAATGACATCGGATTATATGCATGATCAAAGTGCCGAAATATCCATGCAAATATGCACGAAAAATGGTCGAAATATGCACAAAATATGCACAGTCAAAAGTCACATAATATTAAAATTTATTATTTTTTTGAAGACTTTTCCGGTAGTGACATTAATAAAAGCGCCAATTTTTATAATTTCACAAAATCCAGGATTTTTAATTTCTTGAAATAAAGACTTTATTTATTTATTATACGCCAATAATAATTTTCTACCAACATTTTCCGATTGCAATCTTAATGCCCATGGAAGTTAAACTACCGAAATAGGTATGCACTATCAACGAAAAATTGCCAAAATATGCACTATCGCCTAAAAAGTGACATTATATGCATTTGCATATGCAAGTATGCAAATGCATATAATCTGATGTCTAGTTATTATAAATCTGCAAATATCAACGACACAAAATGATTTTCAACTTTACTGATAGAAAAGTAGTGGAAATAAAATCAAAATTAAAAAAAAAAAACTTTTAGGTACTTAAATTTTAAATATTTGTTATTGTTAAGTAAAGGCGACGCCTTGATAATTTGGCTGTAGCGATATCGATTTTTCAATGACTAAAGCTAAGAAATTAAAGTTCATTGTCAGTATTTACCATGTCTTTGTCTTTGATTTACCCATAGCATAACACGATTGGTCAACTTTTATAACACAGAATAATCAATCAAATAGACCTGTGTAAAAAAAAAGGATTCCTATTTTTCCAACAGAGGAGAGTGATTTAAGCTTCCAAATTTGTACATGGCTTGGTTCAAGCATACACTTTAATTTGCCCATAGCTTATATGAAATGTATTTATGGTTTTTAAATTACGCGACAAAACTATTTTGTCGCTTACGCCCTTTCCATTTTTTGTTGTTCCATTGCTTGTTTTCTGTGAAAGGCCGGGCCAGGCTTTCATAGAAAACTAGCAATCTAAAACATATCCAAAACGGTTTTTTACTTTAACGCGGCGTCACCTTAACACATAAGTAATAAAAAATATATTTGTACGTTAATCGTACCAGTTTAAAAATCTCCAATTTTCTTAATAAAATCTGTGAATAAAAAAATAATTTATTTAAAATGTGAACTAAGCTTTATGCTTTCCGCCTGTTGTGACTTGTCCGTTCCATTATATGTGACCATACGAAAAGTCACAAGTCGGAAGTCACGTAATATTACTTTCTTTTACTTTTAAAGTGTTTGTAAATAACCGATAATAGTTATCACAATTTCATTTTTTATACTAAATACTAAGCTAATTTTGCAACGTGTCAAAAGTAGAAACAGTTGGAGAAAGTATAATAATGCTTACAAAATATGGTCACTTATCTGAACAAATAAACCGTTCCTGAAGAACCATCCAACCTGCGTCTGCGTCTTGTAGCAGATTTTTAACTACTAAATTCAAATTGAAGTTTCTCGATGTACAATGAAATATAGTGCTATCATTTAGTGCCGAAAATATTTTTGTAGTATGTTTATAAAACTAAAAAAAACGGTCACTAAACCGAACATTCCGGTCGGGTTGCTTTTTCATGATTATAATTTTAATTAATTTGTAGTTAAATTATGTTAGATTTTTCAATAACAAGACATTCAATTGATACATTAAGTATTTAGGAATCTAACATATGTTTTTTAAGTAACTTACTTTAAGAAAAAAAATAGTTATTAAAGATTTTGTTACAACTTCTGGGAAGGGGACAGGTGAATTTAATAGGTTTCGGTACTTAAAAACCCTTATAAATCTCATAATAAATAAAATTTTATACAAACGTGAATGTATTTTAATAAAAGAAAACTTGTTTATGCCCCTACATTAAAATTACAAAATGTTAGTATGTAATTTTTTACAAATAATCCGTAGCGAAGTCGAGGGACAAGGTAAAAACCAGGGGTACACATTTTTTTGAAAATGCCCTATAACGCTGTTTTTCATAATTAAATCATTTTATGGCTAAATTACACACTTTCTAGAATAAAAAAAATGTTGTATTATGTGTCGTAACCTACCGTAAACGATTTGATATATTTGATTTGTGTAATACTAAAAACAAAAGGTTTTTACTCCTATTTTCGATTATCAAGGCACGCGGCGAGCGCGTAACCGCCACTGTACAAGGCGCGCTGATATGAATGTTATTTTAATGTCCTTAACGTCGATATTCGTACTGACAGACATCGACCTGCTAATAATTTTAGGGACTACTGGGCCTGAAGAGGTAACAGACAGACGGGGACAGAGAGACAGACACACTTTCGCATTTGTAATATTACCTACCTTTCGACCTCACATTAAGCCGCCCTGGACTTCCACGTATATTTAAAGACTAAAATTAGCCAAGTCGGTTTAGCCGTTATCGAGTTTTAGCGAGACTAAGAAAATCATCTAAATAGATATAGAAAATAAGATCTCCGACAAAATTACATTATACAATGTGTCCCGACACCGGTATCCGATCCTTTAATGTTATGATCTATGGCAAATTTTATCGACAAATTGGCTCTCAAATTTTGTCTCTCCCTCACGGTTGTAAAATGATAGCCATTTTAGTTTTTCTCGGGCTTTCACACTAATCTGTACTTCTCCTGTCTCTACTCTAAACTTGTGGACTACGCTTACACATAAATTTCGTGAAATTAAACATAGAAAAAACTAAAGTTTAAGAAAAAAAATGTGTATTTTTTAATTAAGGTCAATGTGTAAGTTGCAAACATTTTCATTAAAATTGTAGTGAATTTTTTGAAAAAACTAATTTAAACACTAAGTATAAACATAAATGCTTATTACAACAAAATTATAATAACTAGTGCCGGTAAAATCTACAACTTTGTTTCATCATCATTTATGGGATAAGACATTTTTCTACATACTCCCCTAATTAATTTTGATTTGATTATTGTTATTGATATGTATACTTAGTACTAATTTTTTTTATTCCATCATATTAATATTTAGTTAGTTAAAATAACTTTTTAGTTTACGTGGCAGATTGGGGCCTTGCACGCGAAAGTTACGCGTTTTTACCATTATTTTCGCCGCTCAATTAAAATTATAAGGGAGGTAGGATGTATTAAGGAAATATCCTGCTTTTTAAGGATATTTTTTCAAATTTTGATTATCTCAAATAAGTTTTGTTTTTGAAATATTACAAAAACTAAACCCTTCTTTTTTACTTTATTGTTTATAACTTTTGCAATTTTTATCAGCCCCTCTTGTATGCTCTTTTCATGCAGTAAAATTTGGGCAATGCTATGATTTAGTAGTCCTAAGTTTAAATGCTAATTAACAATAAAGACATGTCTGTTTCTTAGGTCAAACTAACTTTGCAAAATCGTTTTACCCACTGAGCCACATGAAACTAGTCGTTCAAATGTGGAAGTTATTGCCGCTAGACGGACTTACCTCCCAGACGGACTTCGACACATTGACCTTAATGGCTTTTTGTGAAAAATCTAGCGATTAAACTGTTTTTTTTTTTATTTTAAGAAGATAGAGGAGGTTTTCATCTGAAATAAATTCTTTACTTCAATGCTCTAATTCAGATAGTTTAGAAGTTATAACGATTTTCTTATGAAGTGTAGGTCAGATTAGTATGAAGCCAGAGATTTTTTTTTCAAAAGTTGGAGAAAAAAATATTTGAAAGCCAATTTGTCACTAAGATATGCCATAAATCATGAGTTCTAATATTTTTTCTCCAACTTTTGAAAAAAAAATTGTTTCTCTGACTTCATACTAATCTGAGCTTATACTTCATAGGAAAATCGTTATAACTTTTAAACTATATGACTTAGAGCATTGAAGCAAAGAATTTATTTAAGATGAAAAACTCCTCTATCTTCTTCAGTCAGATTAGTGTGAAAGACCGTCAAAAACAAAAATGGTTGCCATTTTACAACCGTGAGAGAGAGAGAAAAAAATTGAGAGCCAATTTGTCGATAAAATATGCCATAGATCATGACATTAAAGGATCGGACACCGATGTCGGGACACATTGTATAATTATTGCAATAGCAAAAATAATTTAATGTAATTTTTTTGAAGTGGAAAAATCTATTTTCCATATTTTGGTCATGTACTTACTTTAACCTAATATAATGATTCGATTTAAAAAAAATTGTGGTATACGATGTCTGAACTAAAATGAAATGTTGAAATATGAAATATTTAATTTAATAAAAATAAAAAATCCTTTTATAAAATAAACCTATTACAGACAAACTTTCACATATTTTAAGCCTGACCAACTAATAGTAATATATTATATTCCGTGGTCTGACCGACTCTACAATTATCAGTCAGGTCCTTATTAAATAATTGGGCCTTGAAAAAACAAAAATATTGTTAAACAGAAAAGGAACTGAATTTTCTTACTTTGTGTCAATTTTAATGTCGCTATATTTATTTTTTATAAAATTAGGGGGCAAACGAGCAAACGAGTCACCTGATGGAAAGCAACTTCCACCGCCCGTGGATGCTCAGTGATGTCAACAGCTATTCAATTTCTTCCTAAAACAACTTTATAACCCAGTAAATTTCAACCAAAACTCCCTAAATATAATCCAAATATTTTATCACTTGTGGTGCGTTCTATTAAGCGACCAAAACGCTGAAAATACTCATCAGCCGTTTCCATGGCGACCGCAATATTTGTGATCGCGGCGAAAATGTCACTCATGACGTCATTATTTTCACTCATACAATGCTCAAAACGACCCATCCTAAAAGGTGGGTCGAAACTCGAAGTGAACGTTTTAACAAAGCCGCCATTTTTGCATAATTAAATAATAATAAATTATATAATATTGTCAACGTGCGGCACGTGCCGACTGGACGTCAAATAAAAGAGTGCTGCTGTCATATATCACACGGAGATGTCACTATCAGTAACACTGCGTGATAAACGCAGTGTTACTGATAGTGCCATCTCTCTTGCTCAGGCCTTTGTTTCTCTATTGCGCTAGGTACTTATCATAACTTTATGGTATGAACTTAGTCATAAAATCTCTTAGGCCCACTTGCGCCAAAACTTTGAGTTAAATAAATAACCCGGGGCTTAATAACTCAGTGTTAACGTTTTTAATTTTTAACTCATACTACATATTGCACCAGAATAATTTATCCCAGAGTCAACTAACCCGGGCTTATGTCATGTTCATTCATTCTTTTTACATCCAGCCAAATATGATATAGCGAATGCTGAATAATTCTAGTGTACTGCTCTCTCTCGCTCCACAATACTTTAAATAAGGCTATCTCCTTATGTCAGATTTGAAATGACACGTGGTTCTATGTCGCATTGTGCGTGCGTCTTGTGATAGGTATTTTGTGCAAATAAATTAAGCGGAAAATGATAAAAATTGGGAAGAAACACTTGTGTCCAATGTTTATCTAGTCTAACCTATTTATAAAGGAGTTCACTAAAGACGCACTAATCCAATGATATTATTATTAAACTTTGGTACTACTAACCCAGAGTTAGTTGATTTAACCCTCCGACATCGGTGGGTTAAAAATTTAAAAAATAACTCGAGGTTAACTCCTAACTCTTGGTGGTGCTAACTAAGAAATTCGATACATTTTAAATTTTTATTAAGTACAAAAAAGGTAAAAATGCAACACAAGCCGCGCAAAAAGTTGAATTGTTCGGAATCATACCACCTGCAACTTTTCGCCATCGTCGCACGCGAAAAATATACCATCTTCATCACCTAGATGAGTGACAGTCTTCCACCGTGCGTTTCTCGCGTAATTTTGTGTCGCGCACTGTAAAACTCTGGGACGAACTGTCACCAGCAGTATTTCCAGACCTATACGACCTGCAAACCTTCAAGAAGAGAGCGTATTCCCTCTTAAAAGGCCGGCAACGCACCTGCAGCTCTTCTGATGTTGCGAGTGTCCATGGGCGACGGTAGTTGATTTCCACAGGTGACCCGTTTGCTCGTTTGCCTCCTTATTTCATTAAAAAAACCTTAATTTGACTTTCATTAAATGACTTAAACATTCGTCGACTTACGAGGTAACCCTGTATTACCTGTATATGTTGCCGCTATAACAGCAAATACTAAAAACAAAATAAAATTAATATTTAAGGAAGGCTCCCAATTCCCATGCAACAAACGTGATTTTTTGGCCTTTTTTGCTCTATATCAATAATGGCAACAGATACGTACTTGTAAGTTATATGTGTAATTAATAATGATATTAAAATAAAATAAAAATTAAGAGGGGCTCCCATACAAAAAATACAAAATTTGGCCTAATTTTGCTCTATAATGGTACGACATTGGACATCGCATGAAAACACAATGTATCTTATAATTTATTCATAATAATTATTATACTTATTATTAGATTGTTTAGTCTATTGCGCTCCCTGCGATTGACGCAGGCCCCTACCCGTAGTGCTGTGTGATACTGTATAGTGTTATACTAAACAATCTAATTATGCGATGTCCAAGTCGATCTATTTATTTAAAACGTAAAAGATTTTTAATATTGATATGATAATAACTCACGTAATAACTTGAGACAGAAGGCCCCCTAGGTAGGGACTGAATAAATTAACCGACTTGGTATTGCATGGATCTCATGTATAAAAACTGAGTTGTGAGACTTGGTTTTTTACAGGATGTTTTTGATGGGATACTATTATGTACTTACCTCAAAGAAAGACATAAAATTATACTCTTAAGGCTGATTCCGCCCTGAAATTAGCAGGTCGATGTCTGTCAGTACGAATATAGACGTAAAGGACATTATAATAACATTCATATCAGCGCGCCTTGTACAGTGGCGGTACGGCGCTCGCCGCGTGCTTGATAGGGCGAAATAGGAGAAAATTATACTTTTCACATGGACGTGATTGTTCGATTAAAAATTCCTCGTGAGGAACTGTAGTATAACTGATAATGTACTAAATATAAAACTTTCAATGCTCTAAGCCAACAGGTTAGGAAGTTTATACAATATTTGCAGAAAAATCGATGACCACGGTACATTTTTTTTCTGAAAACCTATTGAGTTTGGAAAAAAATCCTCGTGAGCAATTGAAGACTAAAGACCAGTCTACAACATATATTTTTTTCGGTATTGTGCTTTAAGTTGCACCAGACTAGTTTATAGAGGTTGAACTCAGACGAAATTGCCAGGTAGCCCCTTAAATGATTTTTAATAATAATGCTACATGTTTCCAACCAACGATATCAAAATACTACGTTGGTTCTAATTCTATGTTTCCAACTACTCCGTTCTTCTGAAGTTACAGGTTATATAGGCGAACCTTAGGTACATATTGTTGAAATTACGTCAGCAAATCAGGTCTACAGAATACATTTTTCTAATTATATCTTCTTCCTCCTTACTATTAGTATATGAAATATTATACATTTATGGACAACTTAAAGCATTCAAACTAGTTTTGTAGCCTACGAACTCATTTTATCTAAAGCAACATTGTAAACAACCGTGTACATATTTCATCAAAATCATAATTAAAGTGACGTTAGTGTGAACCCATGCCCACGTGTAAGGAAGCGATAACGTGACAAAGAAAACATAAAATCGATGTGATTGTCTCATGGTGTTCCTGACGTCAAACCGGCCGTCTGTCTGCCGCCGGTACAGACGTGAACTTCCCCCGGATCCCTGCGCAAAACACCACCCCGTTGGATAAGGCTGGGCTGCGCATAACAACCGAAAATGTTCCCGTTTTAGGTTATTCTGTCATTCCACCCAGCCCCAAAGGCACGTTGCGTGCTTTTGAAAAGTTGAGTGCGGACAGATTCCGAGTGACGTGGCGCGAAGTCGAATCCCGCGATTTCTGGTTGATTTTGTTTGTTGCGATTTCATTGATTATTGTTACTGCTGTTTTTTATTTTTGGACTATTTTATTTTTTTTATTTCAATTATTGAAAAAGATTTGCGCTTGTTACGAACTCTTGAGGTAAATTTTCGGAGAGAGGGTGAGTCAGAGAAGAGTCAACTTCAGAAGTAAACACACGATCGAGGTAAGTAATAAAAGTTTCTATATATAACTTCTTACTTTGTATTGCTTATTTTGTACATGTGTTTTTAGGGTTCCGTACCCAAAGGGTGAAAACGGGACCCTATTCATGAGACTCCGATGTCTGTCTCCAAGCTGTATCTCAAGAACCGCTATAGCTAGAGTTCTGAAAATTTTTCTAATTCATATCCTTTATAGTGAGTATCTATTGCACTTTATTTCCTTTTCTCCTTTGTTACTTAGAAAATATTTAAAATGTCTTTAAGTGCGTACATAATATAGTGATTTTTGCGAAATATATAATACGCTATTGTTTGTTATATTTCCGTCCTTTTTTTTAATGCTTACCTACTAGTTATAGCATATTATATCGTGTATTTTTTGTTTGTTATATTATTATTGTTGCAACTAAGTTTGAAGAAATTAATAAGGCGTGGCGACCTGTCTTTCTTACTTTGAATAGCGCGTCTATATAAACACTCAACAGGTTGTCGCCTGCGACGGCTTCGAGTGACCTACTAAAGTAGTACCTACTTAATATTGTCTAATTGTATAATTTATTTATAAGTAATATTGTGTAATTTATTTATAAGTATTATCATGTCAATTTACTTGTAATTCTTGTGTTGTTATTAACTCTGGCTGTGTTTTGTCCCTTGTATGTTTAATAAAGATGTTTTTATTTATTTTATTTTATTATAGTCACATTTCTTATTTATTAAAAACGAAAAAGGTTAAAAATGGGACCCTATTACTGAGACTCCGATGTCTGTCTGTCCGTCTCCAGGTTGTATCTCAAGAACCGCTATAGCTAAACTTCTGAAATTTTCACAAATTGTGCATTGCTGTTGCCGACGCGGTAATATAACAACAAATACTAAAAACAAAATGGCATTTTTTGTTTGTAATCAATAATGGTATTCTAGGTAGGCACTTGAAACATTCACAGAATGCTTAATATATAAAATAAATAATTTATTAGATAGGTACTAACAAAAACACATTTGCCTACTTTCGGTGTTGAACGGTACGGAACCCTTTGTGCACAAGTCCGCCTCACACTTGGCTGATATTTTTTTACGATGGGAAATGCGTTACGCTTTTCGTCAGGTGACAGCCTTTGGGAAAGACTGTCGGGATATGTGGAACTCCCCGGGTGCAGCGTCAGGAGGGGCACTCGGGTTTAACCACTCAAATCCATCATGCCTCCCTTTCGCATGTGGCTGGGCCGCCGGTCCCGCCGAGATAATCACTGCAACAGCCCAGTTAGCGGCTTTTGTTCCCAGAAAAATTTTCACGTGACGAGAGTACTGGTCCGGTAGAGCAGTCCGAGGCACCGGACGCCTTCTACAGGTAGGACTTGAGCCGTGGGCAACGCCTTCCCCAATTACAAACCCGAGCCCTTTTAAGGCGAAAGTTGTTCGCCGTCGTTCGAAGCGCGCCTGCACCCTCCGCGCCTGCTTCTCATAGGATATGCGTCTTCATTGGCTCTCTTTATGCGGCCTCCTTCAGCGACATAACAGTTTCGCAGAAGGTAGCCACTGACTCCCAAGAGTCTCTCGACCGTTACCCTGTGTGATGTCAAACTCTTCATTAAATTGAAGGTTAATAATAATTAAATGTCTCAGAGTGTGGCAGTGAATAATTTTGAAGTTAAATGTAGTTTTTTTTAAATAATTGAACTTTTTTAAATATAATATACAATTCATATAATAGGTATATATTTTTTGATATCAAATTAAGTATTTTTAAAGCAATATTGCATGTAGGTACATGAAATATATCCTGAATTCCGTCAACTGTATAATATTTTATGCAAAAAAAACATACGCGAAGTAAACAGAACACAATCTGACACGTTCGCAGGCGACGTGTGCGACTAAGGGTTGATTCAGACCGCAACGCGACGCGTAGATGCATTTCTAAATTTGTATGGATTTGACAGATTTCAATTGCGTCAGAAGTCTTGCGAATCTGTCTAATCCATACTAATTTAGAAATGCATCTACGCGTCGCGTTGCGGTCTGAATCAACCCTTACCCGCGAATCAGCAATAAAAGAAGCGTTATTATAGAAACATCCGAAACCATGATCGGTTAGTCGGCTAGTCGGCCAAAGTCATGATCGGCACATCTCTGATATTAATATTATTATACTGTATGTAATATTAAGATACGTTCATGCATTTAACCTATTAACGCCTTCGAGATTGGGTTAACATCTGGCAGTCAGTCTATTTATGATGTTGTTTCATAAAACTACAAAATTTGACGGTTCTTTGCTGCCATATCTTGGCATTTTCATCTCTATGGCTTACAAAATAAAAGATAGTCATTGTTTGAAGTGTATATTTGTACTCTTTTCATCTTCAGTTACGTGTAAATCATTGACAGTTTAAATTGAAGCTTTGCTAGCGATTAAAGTGAAACAGTTAATAAGTATTGTTACTCAGGTATAGTCACTAAACACTTTTTTTAAAAGCTTTTATTTAACTTGCTCTGTATGTATGTAAGTATGTATGTTACGGTGAAATTTTGGACCTCAATTTTGAAGTAGATAATATTATATTTAACCGATTGAGCACCGTACCGTTATAGAGCAAATTTAGGCCAAAAATTGTGTTTTTTGTATGGGAGCCCGCCTAATTTTTATTTTTATTTTAACATCATTACTAAATATTAAAGTACACATATAACTTAGGATTTTGAGAAAAATTCAAGTACGTACCTTTTGCCATTATTGATATAGAGCAAAAAAGGCCAAAAAATCACGTTTGTTGTATGGGAGCCCCCCTAAAATATTAATTTTATTTCGTTTTTAGTACTTGTTGTTATAGCGGCAACAGATATACACAATCTGTGAAAATTTCATTCTATAGCGATTCTTGAGAGACAGACGGTCAGACGCACAGACGGACAGACATTGAAGTCTCAGTAATAGGGTCCCGTTTTTACCCTTTGAGTACGGAACCCTAAAAAAGTAAAGTAAGGCTACTAAATATAGTAGCCTTACTTTATTTCAAATACATAATTAAGTTCTTATTATTAAGAGCCTGCTGCCAAAAATATCAAAGCACACTAACCCCACCTACACACCCCGCTATCCTCCAATCGTGATATAATGATTCCATGAATCGTGCCCCGAGCAATATGCTTTACGGTGCAGCTAAGGGTCAATTCAGACCGCAACGTGACGAGGCGAGGCGAGGCGAAAATTTGACAGATTTCAATTGCGTGAGACGTCTTGCGAACCTGTCAAATCCTTATAAATTTAGAAATGCATCTACGCGTCGCGTTGCGGTCTGAATCAACCCTAATAGTGAACAATATCGCGGAACAGCGGTTCCCGCATTATAGCACAAAAGTAAAGGTCGTAAGTGCCAAAACTGTTTTTGATGACTACTTAAAAATTAAATACAATACTTGCTAATATTTCCATAAGATATTATTTTATAAAGTGTGTGATTGTAGTAGTGCAAGTTATTTAATGATATTAACTCAATAAGTGTAACAGATATTTGCTGAAAAGCCCAGAAAGATTCATAATTTCGAAAAATATAAGTATGATCGGGTCAAAATAAGTGAATCGTGTTTTCCATTAGGCAAATATCAGATAAATATACAATGATTAAATAAGTCTTAATTTCATTTAAGTCAATCATCTTCCGGGATCGTAATACTTACACAACATAATTTGGCAGCCCGCTTTTAATGTAAACAAACTATAATACTCTACAACATTTAAAATATCATGCATTAACTGCTAATACAATTGAAGATTATACATCATACATTTTTGGTTCTTGGTTTACATTTTTAAAATGAATTATGACTCTGGTTTTTTCTCAGGCATGTACATCACCAGTCCAATCTCCCCCCACACCAGGGACCCTCCAACAACTGCGGATTACTCTCCAGTTGTCCTTAGCAGTGAGTGGCCGAGGGTCACCAGATTATGCTTTATCCTGTTCTTTGCTGTATTCGGCACCACCATCAACGGATTCTTTATAGCTTCCTTCTTCGTCGACCGGATATTAAATAAACTTGGTACGTATCTCACTATCCACTATTTATATTTTCTTCTTCTGAAGTTATAACTTATAAGGAATGATACTTCTTTCAAAGATTTTATTTAAAAGTTAAATAGAGAAGATCTTTTTAACTTTTAAATAAATTGATTTTAAACATTAGAAATAATTTATTTAAAAGTTAAATAGAAAATAATCTTTGAAAGAAGAAGTAACTTGAACAGTTGTAGCGAGCTAATTGTATCAGCTTTCTTTTTTAAATAATCGAGACTTCAGAAGAATTAACTATTGATTTTACTTAATATTAATATTATCATTGAAATAATTCTTAACCGACTTCCAAAAAATAGGTGCTTATACGTTCGGCTGTATATATATATTTTTAAAGCTAATAAAATAGTGTTAAAAACAGTATTTTTTTAATTATTTTCAAATGAAAAATAAAAAAGTATTAAATAATTGTTATTATTTAAATATTGGATTTTACAGAATTCTTCTAAAACTCAACGATTTTTCTACTCCATCTTCACTTTTGAAGTCGGGGCCAGGACTGCCAAGTGGCAGTCCCTTTGATAAAATCCTTGATATAGAATATTTACTCATATTGAGTTTGCCTGGTACCGTCTTCAAGTGTAAAGAGTAGAGCAATCTTTGAATTTTCGGAGAACTCTGTAGAACGTATTTAAACAATAATAATTATTTAATACTTTTCGTGTTTTGGAAGTCGGTTTACAATTTTTTTGTTTAAAAATAATTCTGTTTATTCAACTTATATGTTTTTATAGGAAACGTATTTCTGTGCTGCTTGGGCCTCGCTGACTTTATCGTAACGACGATCGTGATGCCAGTCTGCGCTGTCATTCTTCTGTCTGGCCAATGGGAGACTGTGGAAGTCTGCAATGTTCTACAAGTCATGACTGAAACTTCCACTTATAGCTACAGTCTACTGATTATGGTAACAATAATTCACAGAAATTATTATTTTTAACAAACAATTAAAACCAACTTCCAAGTGAAAACAATAACATTACTTATTCTCAAATGAACTAAAAAGTATTAAATAATTCTCACTCTTCAGTAGCCTCAACTATTCTGTATACAATCTTCATTATTCTGAAGTCGGCCAGTTACCAGCTCAGAATCATAAATTCTATGACAAAATATTTTTAATTTTTGGGACTGGTAAGTAATTATGTGGATAATGTAATAGTTTTCGCTTGGAAATCGGTTTTAATTTTTTGTAACTACTGTTCTGATTGGTGCAAAATCTTACTTTTTGGTAACATATGCCTGGAATACTTCATATAAAACCAAAATCACTATAATATAATGTTTCCTTTTGAATTTCGAGAAGTTCCCTCGATTATACTCATGGTCCATGGATCCCATCATCAGGTCACCACTTTTGTGAACACGGTACCAAATTGGAGTAAAACTAAATACAAGAAAACAAAATTTTTGAAATCGGTTCACAAACGGCGGAGTAATCATTGAACATACAAAAAAATATATCCACAGCCGAATGTATTATAACCTGCTCCTTTTTGGTTGTTGTCATAGCAGCAACAGATAATACACAATCTGAAAATTTCAGAAATCTAGCTAAAGCGGTTTTTGAGATACAGCCTGGAGACAGACAGACGGACAGACAGACATCTAAGTCTTAGTAATAGGGTCCCGTTTTTACCCTTTGGGTACGGAACCCTAAAAACGAACATAAACACCTTCTCCATTTTGGAAGTTAGTTAAAAATGTAGCCTATGTGTTCAATCCAGGATGTCAGCTAACTCCTTGTAAAAATTTGTCGAAATCGCTCTAGTCGTTTAAGAGTGAAGAAGTAACAAACATTACAAACTCACAAACTCTCATACTTAAGCCTTTATAATAATATTAGTAGGATCATTGCTTTTTTTAACTTCATCAGCAATAATAATAATTGATCTAATATATTCTGACAATGCCTTTCACCAATATCATTTATTTAATTAATTACCAAGCGATCCTTGCGGGACTTTCACATTCTACTTCATATTACAATTAATATTAATATTGTTAACAGCTAACGGCGGGAGAGAGCTACTTCAGACTGTGTCACACCGACGCCTACGAAATATACATGGCTATGCGCGTGCACATCGTCATTCCTCTCATTTTCATCGGAAGCGTTACTCTTGGCAGTATAGGAGTGTACATGAAGCTCGATTACGATTACTGTGAACGACTACACTACGGCAACAACACCTACCGTTGGACCACTAACATCCTCTTCCATGGTATACCCTGGGCCCTTACTCTGTATGGTTTGATCGCTACGTGCATCACGATCCGCCGTCGCGCGCGTCTCCTAGTCCAATACCGCCGCTCTCTGCAGTACAAACGCGATTACTCGATCTCCAACTTGAACACCGCCAACTTTTTGGTCTTCGTCATTTCCTGGTTCCCCTGCATCCTCATCCTGTTCATCGATCCCGGTGTCCCCGACTCCGTGTTCTATACTCTCACCTGGATTGCTCTGTTGCGTTCCGTTTTCACCACTTTCTTCTATGGCATGATGAATCCCTACTTCCGTCGGGCTTTCTCCCACATTTTCAACTACTGCTTCTGCAAGAATAACCTGTCTCCCTCTTTCAATGGCCGCAACCGACGCGCTTTGGAGTACAGGCCGGCAACTGGTGAGGTGCGGGTCCACATCTTGCATCAGGCCGTGATCGGAATGCCACACCGCAATGCAATTTGCGAAACCCACGAGCTGTAAATCTTTTATAGGACGTGGAAGTTTCAAGTTTTTAAAACCATTTCCTTTTCAAAGTTTTTTTTACAATTTCAAATTAAATTAAAATTTCACAATTCAACCTGCATCATTACTATAAAATAAATTAATAACATTTTTCTTATAAAAAAACATGATGTGTATTGTACTTATAATAATATTTTTGTCCTAGGGTAGGCATAATTAATAAGTAGTTATTAAGAATAATTCATAAGGGTGTATTCCCACTTTGCACGGTGCAGTTCCAAATTTTGTGTTCCAATTTTACTATTTATAAAATATATTTAATTGAATAAAGAAAAATAAAATAAAATAATTATTTTAAGTTTGATTAAAAATGTAATATTTATTTAGTTTATAATATAATCGTGATATTTTTAATTCCTTGTAATCGTTTGATTGATTGATTTTTAGAAATTTTATAACGATAATTTTATAGGGGTATTGTGCTGATGGCATAGTCAGATATGAAGACACATCGGCAAAATTCGTTTAAATAATTCTGTGAACATGTGACGTTTTATGGAGCACCTCAGTGTGCCGGGAGTAGCCCAACTTAGAATGCCGGACAGGGACCGTACTTTACAAAGTAATAAAGATTTTGGAAAATATTCCGTATCGCGCCACCAGCGATTTTGAGGCCGTTTTTTTTTACAGTCGCGTTATAATCTGTAAACATCAGAACTAGTATTGTTATGATGGCGCATGACTATTTCTGGCAAAAGAAAGTCGACGGAGCCTCGCTAGGCGGGGCTCCTATTTCTGGGTGTTGTGGTCTACGTTCCAACCTAACCTAACCTGCCCCCCCGTGATGTTTACAGATTATAACGCGACTGTAAAAAAAAAACGGCCTCAAAATCGCTGGTGGCGCGATACGGAATTTAGTTTTGATGAGAGAAGAATTTTCTTACACTTTTGTTTTGTGGTGAAAAAACGTATAAGGTCAGAATCTTTCATTATTACAAATTGTTATTATGGACATGGATTCTTATAGGCCACAAATATTAATAAAAGCATGTTTTAAAGTTAAGTATTTTTTTACAAAATTCAAATGTACCCACATTCCACAATTACTAATTTGGTAAGATGACATACTAGACGTCGGCTTATGATGACATAGTTACTATAATTATTACTTATGTCCCCGCCAAATCGGTAACAGAAGCATTGTAGGTATATTTTTTGACGATGATGAAGAATTTAAGAATCCTTACACCACTGACAACTATGACGCAGCTTGTATTTACGTATTGTGTATGACGAGGTGAAGTTACTGACTAAGTGTGTCACCATGGCAACGTCCATCGCTATCCCGTCGCACAAACAATGGTCGCCGTCGGTCTTGAGATGTTTTATTATTATTTATTAAATTTAATTTAATTTATTATTATTTATTCAACATTTAATGCACTTATCAATATAAAAAATACCCAGTAGCCGATTATCAGACCCACTGAATATGCATATAAAATTGGGTAAAAAATCAGTAAAGCCGTTTCGGAGGAGTACGCGGCCTGACATTGTGACACGAGAATTTTATATATTAGAAGAGATAAGAAGATTTAGATTCTGTAAAAATAGTTTCTTTAAATAATTTTAATGCACACTTTTCAGATTTTGTCACAATGAGTTTCTAAAATACTAGTAACATAGAATATCATTGTTTTGTCACCACTTGTAAATATATTTTAATATTATGTATTTTTAATTTTGTTACAAAAAAACCTTATGTTTTGATGAAAAAAAAAACTTAAGATGTGTTTTTTAAGGGATACTCAAAAAAAATCTATGGAAGTCTGTTTGCAGATGAGCTTAAAAATATCTCCATTTTGTCAGCTATCTGATGAATTGATCACGATCACAATATGATTATAATATTTTGAAGGAGCCTCAAATGATAATATTATGTACTTAGTATAAAATTGTAAATACCATTTGTATCATTCATTAGGCATCGATTGTGCAAACAGTATTTTGGTGATTTAAATTTCGTGTTTAAAATAAATTATGAATTAGTTGTTAATGATTATAAATTAAATATAAAATCGACGTGGAGTTAAATAAATCTGCGATTACATGAAGTGTAGCATTCAATAGTAAATTAGTTACGTATGATAGACACGGAAGTCATTAACTTAAGAGGATACAACAGGGGCTAAAGAAATGAAAAAAAAGTACGTGTAATATCTATAGCTGTCTCCCTTACCTCAAGCCTATACCGCAGAACGCGATAGAGACAACTGCAAAAAATCCAGGAAATCAACGATTCGTTGTCCCCTGATTCCTTCTCCAAAACTTAACCGATTTAAGTACTTTTTTCATTAAAGATTAAAAAAAAGGCTTTTTTTGTATAATCTAGCCAAATCTGTTTTCTGGACGTTTGAACACAGTGGAAAATCTGGCCATTTTTTTGGGTTTTTGAACGTTCATAATATCTTATTTAATAATTAAATTATGAAAAAAAAGAAAACATAGGGACATTGTATTAGTGGCCGTAGATATTCAGGAAAAAAATTATAACTCTACTAGCATTATCCAGGGAGGAAACAGGGGACAACGTTTGTATGGAAAAAAGGGGGGTGTGGAATCCTCTTAAAGTTTGAAGGCTTCCATAATATACAGAGAGGCCGGTCGATCAGTTCGGACTGATCACAGGCCATACCGCGGATTCGTTTTGTGTACTCCCGTGTTTGTACACGAGTCCAGTATCGGCCTGCAGTCTGTTCAATTGGACCCATCGGCCACTGCTCTAGGCGAAATCTCTATATCTCTATAGTATTACATAATATAATTATGTAATACTTTTTAAACTAGAAAAAATTACTTTATCGTATGACGATAATGCCGTACTAGTTTTTTAAAAGGTATTCGAAATAATAATCTGAAATATAATCTTAGGGACTTGTAAATAAAATACAAAAAATATCAATGTATACAGGTATTTCATATTTTAAAAGTTTTTTATACTTCACGATATTGGATTGGACAGAAGTATTTTTTACAATATACTTTTTTGATAAAAATATTTTTAATACTTCTTGATGGGAACCTAAATATTTTATGGCAAGAAAATTTTAATTATGTTCAAATTGGAAAATATAGGTAAGCTTAAATACAATATAATATTAAAATATATTATTATCTGTTCTACCTCTCCATCCATAAACTTTGGCCTAATGAAATTATTATTTTTTTATTTAATGAATCTTGTAAACAGGTACTTTACTACGAAAGCATGCATAATATATTTTAAGAAGACAGTTTAAATAGAATAATTCTTTATCATTCACGAAAAATAGTTATTAAGTAATTATCGTAGATGATTGTTGAAAAATAAATCAGATTTCCTTACTAAATCTTTACGATTTATCGTAAGTAGTACTTAGCTTTTTTCGACAAATTATACATGTACTTTTATTCTACTTTATAATATATATATACTTAGTGTACCTAAGAAAACGTGGTATCTCTATCGATTATAATAATGAAATATTAAAAATTAAAAAACCGATTTTAATGTAGATGTTGGTAATTAAAATATTATGTAATGAGCACTGTATTACTAGTTACTATCAAGTACTATAAAGTATCAAGTATCAATGTTTGTTGTTGTAAAAAGTATCAATTTTAACATTAATATTTTAAATGTAAGAATTAGTACTTACATTCAGGAATAATTATTACTTGGCGTATTATATTATATAATAAACTATAACCTAGACTCTAGACTCTAGAGGTTGAGATATAAAAGAAAATTACCAAAAAAAACTTACTGATGTTAAGTACACGTGTACCAAAAAATAAACAAAAAAAAAATTAAATGTAAGAATAGGAATAATTATTACTTGGTGTATTATATATAAAGTGTAACCTAGAGGTTAAGATATAAAAGAAAATTACAAAAAAAAAACTTAAGGTCAATGTGTCTACTTAATACTTTTCTAAAATTAAAGTTTAACATAACTTTTTGACTTGAGATTCGCTTTTTAAAGTTACTTGTGTTATCGGAAATTATAGGCTATATATTAATTAGACCTATAATGATCTAAAAATAATCTTAGTTGCCGTATTTTTTTACTTACGTGGTATTTTTTAAAATCTCGGTGTGTAGACGGACTTCCCTTACAGTTTGAGGTAAGTCCGTCTAGCAGCAGTATAGCCATAACTTGTGAAGTAAAATGCATGGCAACGGTGTCTAGCAAAGCCGCAAAACGGCCATTCAAATATGTGTTTAAGTTGTCGGTAATACGATTCGCATTCCAGAGAAAATTAATTTTATATCATTTTCACAATAGACATAACGACCAGTAGTTCGACTGCAAAGAGACGGACAGGTTTCAATATCTGTCAAATTCGTCGGGTTTCACTAGGATTATGAACGGAATGTGCCTCGCGCTGGCTGATATAATTTATTTTTAAATATTTAAAATAAGATTTCAAAATTAGATTCTGTCAATTTTAATCGCATGTGCCAAAACATAAACAATAATACGACCAAAGAGGAACACATCCAGCGAATATGTCATAGTTTTAAATTCGTAGGTGACAAGTTAACAACCCTAGCGACGATTTTCGTCATAATACGTCACATTTAAAAATTTCAACATCAGTTCTATGACGGTATACTCTATCATTCTGTCTACTCTGTCATTTTAAGGCAAGTCGCATATCGTAAGTCTAAGTGGTTGCAAACATTTTCATTAAAATTATAGTAAATTTTTTGAAAAATTAAACACTAAGTATAAACATAAATGTTTATTACAACAAAATTATATTAATTAGTGCCGGTAAAATCTACAACTTTGCTTCATCATCATTTATGGGATGAGACGTTTTTTAACATACTCCCCTACTTAATTTTGATTTGATTATTGTTATTGATACGTCTACTTAGTACCTATTTTTTTATTCCGTAATATTAATATTTAGTTAGTTAAAATAACTTTTTAGTTTACGTGGCAGATTAAGGCCATGCACGCGAAAGTTACGCGTTTTTACCATTATTTTCGCCGCTCAATTAAAATTATAAGGTTTGTTGGTCCGGGAGATACGATTTTTTTTAAAGAAACTTCCTGCTCTTTAAGGATCTTTTTTAAAATTTTGATTATCTTAAATAATTGTTGGTTTTGGGAATATTGAAAAAACCAAACCCTTCTTTTTTATAAGTTTTGCCATTTTTATCAGCCCCTCTTGTATGCTCTTTTCGTGCAGTAAAATTTGGGCAATGCTATGATTTAGTACTCCTAAGTTTAAATGCAAATTAACAATAAAGACATGTATATTTGAAAATATTGAAAATATCTGATTCGAGGCAAGACCGGCATATGACGGCCTTTCCTTATGAAAACTAGACGGACTTCCCAATTATTGCAATTTTATGTTAGACACATGTTACAGGTGATAATAACGAAATTAAAGCGATATTAACGAATCGAACACCAGTAATAAGTAAAAGAATCACTAAATTACTTATGTAATCCAAGAAACTCCAAAAACTCCTTCGTATTTCCACTTTTTTAAATTTTTTTGGCAGAGACTTACACTCCGACTGCGAGTACAAAACGGAAAAAAAATTTGAGATCGTTTTTTTCGTAACAGGTAGTTAGTAGCGACATGTCTGTTTCTTAAGTCAAACTAACTTTGCAATATTGTTTTACCCACTGAGCCATATAAAACTAGTCGTTCAAATATGGAAGTTATTGCCGCTAGACGGACTTACCTCCCAGACGGACATCGACACATTGACCTTACTGATTGTTAAGTACATGTGTACCAAAAAAAAAAAAAAAATTAGATGTTAGAATTATAATTTGGTGTATTTATGTAACTATAATCTAGAAGTTGAGATATAAAAGAAAATTATCAAAAAAAATCTTACTGCTGTTAAGTACACGTGTACTAAAGAATAAATAATATTTTCGTAATATTAACTCTATTTTAGCACAAAATGATAAATGTTTATTAGAATAATTGGTTACTGGTATTCAATGTTAAATATTATATCAAAATATAATATATTAAATGTTGTGTCTCTATTAGATGTCTGCTACTTTCCTGTCTAATAAATGTACACTATTTCTGTTCAATAAACTATCAACAATGTGTTTTATTTATCCTCCTATTTGGTTCTGTAATAATATTATATCTAATCTAGTAGGTAGACTAACTTTTATTTTAGTAATCTGCATAAGACGTGACTTAGGTAGAATACTTTAAATAAATGCCTTCTAAAGGGTTGGGTACACATTACCAGTCCGCCTGCAGGCTCTGGTCGACAGGCTGCCTGACAGTCATTGACCGTCGATACAAAATCTACAAAATCGTCAGGGGAACTGTTGAGTCTGTGATCTTTTTCGAAACTGCCAGGCGGCGGCCTGCCGATGTGGATTGTGGGGACTAATCGGACACGTTTTGTGCATTTCTGTGTGTGCATGAGTAAGGTCATGTTGGCCTGCGATTGGCCTTTTCGTATACGGAGGCCGGTCGCGTCCCCATCATCCACGGTGCGGCGCCGTCACCGTGCAACTCATTGTTACAAAAAAAATACTTTTCTGGTCCATTTCATCCACATTGTACGTATGCTTAAAAGATTTAATTAAATAATAATAATATCTATGGACGCTTCACACCACGTCAGTCTGGCCCCGTGCTAAGTACCTAAAGGACTTGTGATACAGGTACCAGACAACGGAAATATATTTAATACTTTTATACTATACATATATTTAAGATTTTTATTATATCATACACATATTTAATACACATCCAGACCCGGGAACATTGAAAACTTTTTGTTCCGTCAGCGGGATTCGAACCCGCGACCCCCGGCTTGAGCTACCAACGTGCTAACCACTGAGCCACAGAGGTCGACAAATTGTGAGCGTAATCGTGATCGTTAACTAATTCTAGTTGTGGTCGTCGACGCTTTTTCGAAGAACGTAAATAGACTGTTTATCGTTCATCGTAAAGTGGTTGAAAAAACAGTTTTTTTTCGACTAGTTTACTTGTTCGACGAATACTGAACTGAGCAATAAACTATGACAAACAAAATGGTGTTGATCACTATACGACTTTCAGCATCTGTTTTGACAAACTTGTCGTTTGCTGATCGACGCGACGAGTGATAACTGATGACGTCGACGAACGACGAGACGGTTTAACTGCGAGCGGTGGAAATGAACTTCTCTTCATACTTTTACCAAGCTTAAACTGGCAGGCAGGCAGGTTCGTTACTGAAATTTGACATTTACTTAATTAATAAATTATATGTATGAATATCACCGCCTGTCCGTCGATCGCGTTGTCGCGTCGCGATGAACAGTCTCTGTCACACGCACCGTTCCGGCATGCAGTTGACATGGCAACCGTTCACGCACTAAACCAGTTTATCAGTAGGCGCTAAACTGGTTTACCCGTTCATGACTGAACAGTTTAATAAAACGGTTCGTTCATTCAACGCCCATCCCTAGTTCGGATGTGCGTCCAAATCTATCCAAGGCGAGTATCCTGTATCGTTCATAATAATTTCGATTGATTAAATATTAATTACTGCTACGACTAATAGCCAATAGGTTTACTCACTGGTTTACTGTTATTATTTGCTTACAATTTGGATGTTGATTGGATAGTTTTAAGGTATATAAAATATACGTTATAGTTTGTGATTTTCGTTTATGATTTCGATTTATTATTATATAATATATTAGGTAATTTAACGATTGGAAGGCTTACTCGTTGGTTTTCACTGATATTATTTTCTTACGATTTGGATGTTGTTTGAATAATTTTAAGGTAAGTATATATAAATATACGAGGCATCCTCAATTAGTGAATACAACAGATTAAGAAGTATTTACCGTCCAGACTTGTCAAAAATTATACCAAAGCCTCCGAGGAAAATACATAGATATATAGGTACAGGGCTTTGAGAAAAACTGTAGCTGAAGCTCAAGAAGTAGTAGGTACATACCTAAAAAGAAAAAGAGGAAGACTACCTACAAAAACAAGAAAAAATCCCGAGACAGAGGATTTAAGAAAAAAAAAACATTATATTTATATTCTAGACGTAAAATGTACCAAAAAGGAAAAAGTAGGACTCTACAAAAATAAGTAAGATCCCATCAAAAACATCCTGTAAAAAAACCAAGTCTTTCTACCATGGTTTATCGTAGGTAACTTAAAATTGAAGGATGTACCACATCCAACGTTCTTAACCGGTTTTTCAAATGTGTAAAATGTCGGTAGTACCACATACGACATTTTTAATCGGTTTTATAAATGGTTAAATTGTTGGTAGTGCCACTTCTGACATTAATAAGTGGATTTATAAATTGGTGAAATGTCGGTAGTACTAAATCATAATCATTTCATTTACTTTTCTTATTGATTAAATGGCGCTTGTAGTTTGTACCATATATTATGTCGTTGCTTACCGACTTTTAAGAAATTTCAGAAGGCTTTAAAATGGGTAATTTTTGTGCGAAAATTAGGTTTTTGTTGGCACATGTCATACATAATGAATTAATATAATTTTTTATTTATTAATCGTATTTTTCATGGTTTTGCGATTTGGTGACTAGTAGCCGCAATAAAGCCAGACTTTCTTGGCAATTTGCTATTAAGCAGGTAGGCAAGAAACATAAAGATTTACTCAAATTATGTAAAAGTGACATAATTCCCATAAATAATATCTAAAATGCTACTTAAAATACTACAATGGATCAGAGAAAATCTCGGATGAAGAAGACTGCTTTTGAATAATTAATCCCACCAAAAACATTTTCATGTAAAAATGTTGCCAAGATGAGAACATAATAATATTATAATAATATAGTCGTGTCAAAAAGTAGTGAGATCTCATGTGGAGCTAAGTTTCTAACCTTACATACTCAGCCCTAAATCTAAAAACCTTAATTTTACACTTTAGTGTAAAATTAAGGTTTTTAGATAGATTTTTAGATTATCAAATATTTTGCCGTGCTTTAGCACGGCTAAATATTTGATAATGATGTTATAATGTGTCAGCCGCACGAGAAGAATCTAAAAACTCTACACATTAGTTAAAATCGGTAGCCTGGCCATTTATCGTTAGTTACGGTATAATTATTATTAAGTTCAAAGCCCTGACGAATAACAAAATGGCCAAGCCACCGATTTTGACTAATGTGTAGAGTTGTTAGATTAATTATTCAAAAGCAGTCTTCTTCCTTAATAATACATAGCCTGTGTTTTTTGCAAATGATGTAGCTTCCCAAAAGTAAAAGAATTTTTAAAATAAGTTAGTAGTTATTGAGCCCATTCAATACAAACAAAACTTTTTCTCTTTATAATTTAAAACAAACTTTTTCTCTTCAAAATTAATATATTTTTTTATTTTTTATTTTGTTTAGTTAATTTATGCTTTCAAAAAGTCAACAAAATAGTGTTGGTAATAATTTTTAATTTCAATGTTTTAAGTAAGTTTTCATTTCGGATGAAAATATGATTTTCCGAATTATTTAAATCATAAGAAATGTTTTGTATTTTCATACGTATATTGTTTTTACGTTTTATTTGACAGAAGTCCATAAAACTATTTTTTTTTCTTAAAATTGTTGTCGTTTTTTTTGGTAATTTCTACATGGGACATATTTTTAAATTAACAATTATCACTTAACAATGACGTAAATGCCACTTCCGACAAGCAATCGTCGATTTTCTACAAGCAACAATGTCGGTTCTGGCACTTCCGATAAATCAGCATTACTCGTACCCCGTTAAAGAGGTCAGAAGTGACTTTTCTCATATTTAGGCATAAAATACGAGATACTCATAAAAACATATCAAACGTAAATAACTTTTATAGTAGTACCCTAAAATTTCACGATCCTACTTGAAGTAAGTAAAAAGTTATGCACAATTTAGACTTTGAATCGCTCTCCTGTAAAGTTGTCGTTTTTCACATCCGACATTGTTAATAGTCATGGGCGATGTTTTCGTCAAACAATAATTAGAGCAGGGGTCCCCTTGCATACTATTTTGCAAAAGTAAGTGGGCGCGCTTTTATATTATGAAATATGTACTTAACACTTATAATTTGCTGACTTGTTTTAAAATTATTAATCCTCATGGATTGCAGTGACGTCAGAGCTCTAATTCCCTGCTTTACAAAACCTTGAATTCTAACTCTAAAGGATTGGGAAGAATCCCCAACGATTTATTTATTGTGAACTTTTTTCTTAAAAATATGCATGTCATTTTATGTCCATAAAATGGTTTTTATGATTAGTTAATTTTTTTGTATGTATTACTATAGTTCCTATTTAAATAAAATACTGTTTTACTGATAGTCAATGAACCTAAGATAGAGAACTATAAACCATTGAGACTAATTATAATGTCATTATTCATTAAATAAAAAAAAAATTGATTGAAAACAAAACACCTTGTCATTTTGTCCGTATTTGCCCTAATATTTTTTTTTCTAAATTCTGCTTTCAAAGCATTTACAATAATCGCCAAATGTAATATATTATAATTTTATGAAGGTCATTTTCAACTGGTAAACAAAGAAATTTTAATTCCGTTGCTTCAAAAATCGCGCGGGAACCGTTAATTTTTCCATGAAAAGTGTTTTAGTTTAATTTTTTTTTAAATAAAATAAGGGGGCAAACGAGCAAACAGGTTACCTGATGGAAAGCGACTTCCGTCGCCCATGGACACTCGCAGCATCAGAAAAGCTGCAGGTGCGTTGCCGGCCTTTTAAGAGGGAATAGGGTAATAGGGGAGGGTAGGGATGGGAAGGGAAGGGAATAGGGGAGGGTAGGGATGGGATTAGGGTAGGGGATTGGGCCTCCGGTAAACTCACTCACTCGGCGAAACACAGCGCAAGCGCTGTTTCACGCCGGTTTTCTGTGAGAACGTGGTATTTCTCCGGTCGAGCCGGCTCATTCGTGCCGATGCATAGCTCTCCCACGTATAAAATTATATTCATTCATTTAGCACACCAACAACACACATACAATATGGGTGCATCTAATAATTGACTGAGGCATTTTTGAGGATTTTTTACCCCCCTTCCACCCCTCCTACATTGATGCGATTTCGTAAAATTGCTCCAAATTCCAATTTTGTAAATAGAATTGAATGTTCGACACGAACAAAAGCTTCGGCAAAATGTGTATAGATGGCATCATAGGTGTGTAAAGTAATAAGTTTGTTCCGGTTGATCGGTTAGACACAAAGCGAAGAATATTATGAGTAAAAAACATTATAAACGAGTCCTTCAAATCTTTGCAAATTGTGACAAGATTGGTATAATATATCTTGTAACATTATTTAAGCAACCAGCTTTATAAATCGGAACAATATACTCTGTAATAACTATGTATTAAACTATAACTATGTAATTTTCCATAAATCTGGGAATGATCGCTCTTTAATGGACTTATTAATATATACGGCGACTATGTAGCGAGAATGCCGAATGCGCTAGGCGGCTAGAGCAACCATACGGATATTTAAAAAATATTTTCCCAGGCTCTACATGAAGAGTGGTTACTTCGGTCTAATTCGTCGTCGAAGTTAATATGCATAATTAATGGGTGCAAAAGGCCTTGTTTTTTTAGCCTCTTGGTTTGGACCAAATTTTTATATACCTAAATAAAATTCAGAGTAGATTTTATCTTTCGAAATTGGCTTATGTTTATCATACTAAAAATGCTTTTTAGGGTTCCGTAACCAAAGGGTAAAAACGGGACCCTATTACTAAGAATTCGATGTCTGTCCGTCTGTCTGTCTCCAGGCTGTATTTTCAAGAACCGTTATAGTCAGACTTCTGAAATTTTCACAGATTGTGTATATCTATTGCCGCTGCATGCTGTTACAACAAATACTAAAAACAATTTTAATTAAAAGAACAATTTTTTTTCGCCTTTAAGCGCCCTAATAATTAGTTAGTTAGCCCTAGTTTCCCCATATAAAAGTAAAAAAAAATTTTCAGCGCTGCTACTTTCACTGTGAACCTAATATAATATTATTAAAGAACAGATACACAGCCTTAAAGTATTATTACTAATTCGTTTTGTTATACTCTGTATAATAGTCTGCCTATTCCAGAGGAATGGATAGGTCAATACGTCTGGTACTAAAGTGAGTTTGGAGGTCTCGACGTTGTTTTAAATTTAAAGAACGGAAAAAGCATGTATGTAAATCACACATTGTCACAGTATTATCTTATTATTTATTGGTAGTTTTCATAGTGTTTTATTATATTTCACTTAAAATCGGACATTGAAACTACATCATCTTTAATCTAAAATAAAAGTGAATATTGTTAGTGTCATTAAAACTCGGAATAGCTGAACCGATTTGGCTGATTGTAGTCTCGAAATATTTTTGCGTGGAAGTCCAGGGAAGGTTCATATTAGGTGGGAAGTGATACGAACTTCACCAGGACTAAACATGTGCGGGTTTCCTCACGATGTTTTCCTTCACCGTACGAGCAATGAGCATCCAGTGTCCACATTATGTAGAGATCTGAAAATGTCTCATTAGTACATACGGGATCGAACCTGCACCCTCTCGAATGCGAACCAAAGGTCTGCCCACTAGGCCACGGTCGCTCGATTTAGTTACTTAAGTTTACACAAAATATTATTGACATTTTAAGTTTTGTGTCATAGCTCTTGGTATTCAGAAACAGTCGCTCTGCGCGCGTACTTCGTAGCGTGCTACACTCGTAGCACGCTACGAAGTACGCGCGCAGAGCGTAAACTTGAGTAACTAGCATCGAGCGTCCGTGGACTAGTGGGTAGACCTTTGGTCCGCATTTGCTACGATCGTAGTCACTCGACTACGATCGTAGCACGCTACAAATTTTGATCTTTTGGCTGGTTTAAAGGGGTGACAGACGTACGAACTTAAAGACAACATACAAACCTGCGGCGGATTATTTGAATTGCTTTGCGCGCAGCGATTTATAGTAAGTAGTTTTAAAATATTTGTAGAAAAAAAAAAACAAAATATTTGTTGATATTTAAAAACAATTTTTTAAATAACTTAAAGTGTTTTTCTATGACATGAAGCTATTATTATATTGAATTAAGTTAAATAAATAGGTAAAAAAAGTTTTAATTTCTTCCGTCCTTCCTTGATATTTCTCATTCTTTGACTTTAAATTACTTATAGTTAAATACCTAAATGAAATATTTTTTTCTACTATTTGCTTAAGGATCTTGTCAATAGGTTATAATTTTTTTCTAATTAGATCTGTCGCTGGTTTCGTAAATTTTAAGCTTCGAAACTGATAGTAAAACGGAATTTGAGAAAACCTCTGTTAAGGTATCGAGATTCAATGTACAAATACTGTATAAATCGTATTTTTTTCTCTACTAACTATATAGACAGCGAAATTTCCTATAAAAATAAGTAATCAACATTTTTATAAAGATAAAGTGGTTGATGATTTTTTCAAGTTTGAAAGGTACCTACCGTTATAAGCCAATTAAAACAAAATAAAAGTTATGAATTAGTTCCATGCATTTTTTTTCTGGAATACGTCTGAGACCTTAGTTTTTTCCTTATACTTTCTGATTTTGTCGGTCTTTATGACAATATTGAAGAGTTTACTTTTAACATCTATGCTTACCTCTCATTTTGCAGGATTTCTTTTAAACTCCAGATTTTTTTTCTAATCAATTGCTATTCGTCTATCTCTTTCTTTCTAGGTCTTTAATCATGTTTTCTAGTTGTGTACTGTCTTCAGCAAATATAGCGATGTCGTCAGCGAAATGTAACTGGCTAAGGTAATCGCCATCAGTTTTTATTCCTTGATTTGTTCTGTTAATATTTCTAAATATTTCAATACGGCTCCTATAATCTCCAGTACGGCTGAAAATATTTTAGCTGAGAGGGGATTCCCTTGTCTCACTCCTTTATTTATTGGGAATTTTCCTACTCTTTCCAATCCTATTATGATTTGTGGCCCATATCTTGCAATATTTATATAAGTACGCTTTATAAAATCTCTATTTTATACTCTTCATCTACGTTTTGGCTTCTTGAGGCTTCCTATAATATGCCATGTGTTCAAATGAGTCGAAAGCCTTCATAAAGTATATCAAGCAAATATACAAGGTCCTTCCAAACTCACTAGATTTCTCTATCAGTTGGGTAATAACATGTATATGGTATTGAATAGTTTTTTCTTAACTCTGCCTGTTCTCTTGGCTGATTCTCATCACCTTTGTGAGTATCCTGAGAATGATTTTGGGAAAAACCTTTTAAGCATTGCTCATCAGACTAATTGGTGTGTAATTGTTCCGGTTACTTTATAAAAAGGGAGATAGACTCCCTTTTTATAAAGTAAAGTCATTGTAGATTTTGACCATTGATTTGGTGTCATTTTATTTTTCAGAATATTGGTTAATATTGATGGTCTTTAATAGTTCATTTGTTATGAGGTCTTTTTCAGGTGATTAGTCGTTTTTGTTTGTTTTTTATTTTTTGTTTTTGATTGTCCTCTCCCTCTCCGCTCTCCTCTCTCTCCGCTAGCAATATCAAAAGTGTGATGTCGGTTTTAGATATCCTATTTTCTAAAACGTAGTCCTTGAATGTAGATCTTGCTTCACTAGAGTAAAGTATTCGATAGATTTGAGTTGCTTCTTTCATTTTGTCTTGCCGGTTAATTATTCTATTCTATTCCTGGTATGGCTTATAAGATTTGGCGTCTACTTTGTCGATTGGTATATATCTTTGTATATAGTTGTATATCGTTTTCTAGAGGTTTATTTCTGTAATGTTTCTATTTATCATTTTGAACAGCGTCGTTATTTTACTTTTGACCAATCTTATTCTGTTTTCTTTGTATAGTTATCGTCTTTCATTTAGGAGTTCTTCCCCTTTTTGCGACTCTCCAATATAAGCATTGAAGTCACCTGTTATCAGTATTGTTTCCATTTCAGTTTCAATTCTTTTGGAAAATTCATTTAATCCTTCTTTGCGTTATTCAGTGGGTGCATCGCATTGGATCAAAAACAAAGGATCTTGATCTTGTAGGGCTAGTTCTAGAGATTCTACTCTGTCAGAATAGTTTTCATGGGAAATAATGCTGCTTTACAAATGTTTTTTAACCAAATAACCAATTCCCTATAGGCCATTTATGTTTGCTATACAGTAAAGGATAAGTATATCCAGGATATTATTCTAATATTTCTTCATTTTTCTTCTAGTTTCGCAGATGCTCAACACATCCCACTTTAATTTTGGCATAGCATACTCGATATCCGTAATTCGTGGCTGTAGTCTACATTCTCCACCGAAGTTCCGGTGACTATAGCCGGCGTAGAGGACATTGTGAGAGGGCAGTGGTTGTTTTCTTTTAGACTTAGTAATATTTTATTAAGTAATAAAAAATATAGTGTGGTTCTTGGAGATAGATGTTTCACATCAATCTTATGGGGGCGACTAACCCAAAATTGACTTTATAATTCATTTTTATACTTGATTTTTGAATTGATTGATTTGGGCAGTGGTTGTTTTCTTTTAGACTTAGTAATATTTTATTAAGTAATAAAAAATATAGTGTGGTTCTTGGAGATAGATGTTTCACATCAATCTTATGGGGGCGACTAACCCAAAATTGACTTTATAATTCATTTTTATACTTGATTTTTGAATTGATTGATTTTATAATTCATTTTTATACTTGAAATAAGCCTTGAATTGTTTTATTTTCTAAACATAGATACTACCACGTCCGTGGATACTACATTATATTTCCAAGAATTTAAATTTTCTCGATAGATAAAAATTACAAAGATGCATCTAATTTTCACGAATTTTTCATATATTGCCATAACCGTGCATTAAAGTACTAAGTTAATATTTTAACACATTGTATAAAATTCTATCATTGAGACTGATCTGGCGGATTTTTTAAATGTTGTATATTTGTCGAGTTATTGAGAAAAAACTACCTTTGCGATGATTCCGCGTCGTCCTTTTTCACCTGGCATATGAAAGACGGGCGTGAGTGTGAAGAGAGAAGAACGATGTTTGATTTATTGGGTTAGTCGCCCTCATAATGAATCACGTGACACATCACACAAGATATTGTTCAATGTAGTTTTTATTATTCATATTTCGTAGGTTCAATGGCAGTATTTTATACCCCATTAATCATCATTTATTATGTTTAAACAAAAATATATTGCAATTATGAGGAACCAAGAATATAAAATAACATAACTTACTAAGTATGCAATATGGTATTGAAATAAGTATATTGAATGTTTTATTGGGTGTTCTATTGCATTTGTATTCTCATGTAGCTTTTAACAATATTGAAAAATATAACAATATTGTGTATTTTTAGAAGAGCTTATACTTTTGGAATATATTATTCTTACATTACATAAGTATTTGATTGTAATCAAATAAAATTATTTATTAATCTATTGAGACAATTTATATACTTACTTGATTTCAATTATTATTTATTTGTAGGTAACATTGCTAGGTAGGTACTTATTCATTTGGTAAGATTAGCATATCTGGGGGCACGGCAGTGCCCCCGCCAAGTCGAGCAAAAAAGCGGCACGGCCGTACCATCCTTTTCGAATTTCGATCGAACCAATTCAGGCTCTTTTTGACTCCCTATAACTTCATAGTCGATAAACCAACAAGCCTGAATTTTCATTTGTTAAGCAAGCATTGTATAAACACGGTATATATAAAATTTTATTCAATTTGAACGAGTAGTTTAAGAGCTGTAACTTGTTAAAGTTTCTTACTTTTGTCACTGACTGACTGACTGACTGACTGACCGATCACCAAAAGTCTAAGGCACTTCTAGCAGACATAGAACCTTCAAACTTAGAATATAATTAGTGTTTAGTGTCTAAATCAAGGGAAAATTCAAATATTTCAAAATTTCTGTCCAGTTTTCTAGATACACTAACTTCGTAAATAACTTTGTAATCCCATATAAATATATAGGATTACAAAGTTACATTTGCGGTTTATGAATCATTGTACCCGTACCATCAATATCTCCGGTTTATCGTCTGTAGAGAGATATCTAGCTAGTGTTTAGTGTCTTAATTAAGGGAAAACCTAATAAACATTTCATAATTACTGTCCAGTTTTCTTCTTCTTTCTATAACTTCGTGAACAACTTTGTAATCCCATATATAACATGTATAAGATTACAAAGTTACATTTCTTGCAATTTATGAATCATTGTACCGGTACCATCGATATTTCCGTACGTATTTATATTCGAAGGAGTAATAGTTGTAGATAGGTATGTATATATATGATGCACTAGATTTTGCCCGCGGCTTCACTCGCGTGGAGTTCAAAAATCGCGTAAAATACGAATATTCTTGTAAACCTCCTTTGGAAACCTGACGTTTTTTTATAGTAGTAAAAGGTACCAAAAATGAGAAAAATAGGACTCTACAAAAAGAAGTGAGATCCCATCAAAAACATCCTGTAAAAAAACCAAGTCTCGCAACTCATTTTTTTTATACCGTAAAAATTTATGAGATCCATGCAATACCAAGTCGGTTAATTTATTCAGTCTCTACCTAGGGGACCTTCTGTCTCAAGTTGTACGTAAGTTATTATCATATTAATATTAAAAATCTTTTATGTTTTAAATAAATAGATCGATTTGGACATCGCATGATTAGATTTAGTATAACACTATACAGTATCACACAGCACTACGGGTCTGCATCAATCGCATGGAGCGCAATAGACTAAACAATCTAATACTTGATATTATAATAATTATGTATAAATTGTAACATACATTGTGTTTTCATGCGATGTCCAAGTCGATCTATTTATTTAAAACGTAAAAGATTTTTAATATTGATATGATAATAACTTACGTTAGTACGTAAGTTATTATTCAAGATCAAGTTAGTACTTGAGACAGAAGGTTCCCTAAGTAGGGACTGAATAAATTAAACGACTTGGTATTGCATGGATCTCATAAATTTTTACGGTATAAAAAAAATGAGTTGCGAGACTTGGTTTTTTTACAGGATGTTTTTGATGGGATATAATATTCAAAAAGTCATATAGCCATTCATACTAGTTATAACAACAATAAAAACCTCATTTTATATTAAAGTCAATTCAATGTCAACTGCACTGCAAAATAAATAAAAAAACAAATAATAAAAAAAACATTAAAAACTTTGCAAAGAGTTCGTAAGGTTTAATTTGCATTTCTCATGCACCGGGTGGGTCCATGCAGTACGCAAGTCGCAAACTCCGGATTTGTCTGACTGCGGCAGTCTACCGCTCGGGTTGAAGGTTGTTTGACGCAATTTGTCCTTGTGCGAGGTCACCTACTCCTCGCTTGGTGTAGGTCCGAGACGCAGCAAAGTTTCGCGGATTTTATAAATAAAAGTGGGATAACTAAAAATTCGAAATTTGAAGCAATTTAAAAGTTTGGAATATAAATGTGTTATACTTAAAAACTGAAACTTAAAATTGTTTTGGAGTAATTAAATTTCGTCAGTTACAAATTATTAATAATAATCTGCATAGGTAAAAAATTAAATTATTTGTTAAACATCAATTCACTGAAAATAATACCACCTTTTTCAGTTTACTAAAATATAGCCTGCAACCATAATTTGCTTTTATACTAAAAAGTCTTTATTATAATTTTTTTTTTAAGTTTCTTAAAAATAATACTTAAGTAATATTAAAATTTCAGAAATTAAAAAAAGACATTAAAATACTTACTTATTTAATATTTTAAATGTGAAAGCGTGGATGTTTGTTACGCTTTCACGCAAAAACCACTTGCCGAATCATCAATCATCATGAAACTCTTGGAGGTATCAGAAGTACCTATCTAAGGATACTTTTTATATTAAAAAAAAAAATTACTATAAATTGACACTATTATGCTCTTAAATTTTAATTATAAAATAAAATCATAGTAATTTGAATGCACAATAAAAATATTTTTAAATATTTTTATGGTGCTATATCGCTAAAAATAATTTAAAATATTTATTTTAATCGGAAGGTTTGTAAAATAATATTTGAAATAATAATTTAAACAATCCAAGATGACGTTTTCTTATATGAGTGTGCGTTGTGGAAGCGGCTTTACATTGTGTAAACAACCTTGAAGCTTTCAGGGCCGCCCACACAAGTTTCAATTCCCAGCTGAAACTATCAACGCCTAGCTATAGAAGGTTAGTGATTTAGTTTTAAGGGTTTTAATTTTATTTTCTGAATTACAATTATACTATTATAAAAAGTATATTAAATTATTATTTAAATAATTATTTTTTAAATAAAATTAAATCGGATTTATGAAATATAATTTAATGTTTTGATTCATTTGCAATTTACATCGTAAAAAACATAATTTGAAGCCGTAAGAAAGGTTAAAAGTTCAATAAAATTCAACCAGCACGTAATTTTTATTTATAATTTACAAAAATATTATATTTTTTAATAAAATTAGGGACAATTTTTTAATAAAAGGGGAGGGCAAACGAACAAACGGGTCACCTGATGGAAAACAACTACCGTCGCCCATTGACACTCGCAACATCAGAATAGTTGCAGGTGCGTTGCTGGTATTTAACGGCATTATAAAATAATTATTTCAAGTTTGGCACAAACTAACGTAGCATTATAAATATTTAATTTTGCCCACTATAATAACAGTTTTATTTTTAGTTTATTTCTTTACAAATTTATTTACTTAACGTGCTTTTATAGTAACGTTTATAAAACCTTTTCGCACCACTTTAATGGTGGTACAGGAGGAACGAAATTGACAACGTAACAACTCTATAGAAATTTAAATTCTGTAAATAAATTAAAAAATACAAGTTTATATTTATAATTCTAATGAATGTTTTATTCTTTAATAGGTTGCGAGGAATATAATATTACTTATTATATACATAATATATAAGGCTAATATTTAAATAAGCTACTAAGCACTAAAAGGGCGTTCACGTACCTAATAAAAACTTTAAATAACTGGTAAGGTCTACTGAAAACTTCAATGCATCACAATAAAATTTCATATCAATGTTTAATGGTAAGTTGTTAATTATTATTAATACTTGATTTGCTTTCTATTTTGATTTATTATAAGTTACATAATAATAATAACACTATTAGATTTGTATGTCACCGTAAAATTGTAAATACCGTTAGGTTGTAATATTACTAGCAAATAATATTGAATTTTTTAGGAGGCGGTTATAAAGCATGAGTATAAAAAGAAGTTTGATTAGATTAGTACCTACGTATCATAGGTTTCAAAACTACCGACTGAAAATATTGTTATATTTTCTAATGTGGAGGTTCATGTTCTTTTTTTTTTAGGAAGTGGCAGCACAAATTTTGGATGTAGAGGCACGTGGCGTCCTGTTACAGAATCCAACAAATAAATCTGAGCTTTAAACGAGAAACAAGAAGAAGAAAACTAAAACAATAATTTATAAATGTAGATAGATAGGTACCTTTATTTGCAAGATTACTGTGGTAATTTTAATTTGCGTTTTAAAACAAAAATTATGCACGAATACAAATGCTTCTAAAGAATGAACGGAAAAAAAATCTATCTTATGATGTGGATCATTTATATATTTTTTATTTATCCGTTTCCTAGTTTAGGCGAAATCAGATATTTTGTATTTTCTTTGTTGTTCCTATTTATGTTTTTGAGCGGATTGGAATTATCAGCAGATTAGAGCATCTGATTCAAATTGACCGAGTAGTATTAAATCATTCATCAATACAATGAGCTTCATTTTGTATTTACAGAGAGTATGCTTTAAGCTTACTTTTTTATATCTGCTTATACTTATTTTACTTATACTTATTTATATCTGCTTTATTATTATACCTTCTTTGTGATAAATGTATTATAATATGCACGTAAAAATATTTTGTAATCCATGCAAATTACAAAACTACTTAATAGCTATAGTGTATTATAACAATTTTACAAGCTTATTTTTCTGTATACCTCTTACATTTTTTATGTGTCTTATTATATCGAAAAATTAAGACAAACGCTAATTTAACTTATTTAAAGCAAGAATGGCTGCGTTAATGCTTAAATTAACATTAATACTGAAGATAACTTGTAACTATATAATTATGTAGATTATCGACATAATGTAGCTTTAATTTATCAACATTATTAAAAAATGTAATTTACCTACCTTATAATATATACTCGATACTTTTCCTAAAATATAATATAAAATTTAATTTATACATACGAAACATACACACTTTTCTTACTAATAGAAAGATCCACACGGTTTATAAAGACGTTCAATAATAATTATTCTTTGTACTTGTCTGTGTAGGTAACTCACACTGTCAGTATGATAAAAACATACTTAATTAATAACAATAATTACAGTGTGGATGCTTTCATTATACGTAGGAAGCATCAAATACAAGTTTTGTATATATCTGTCTCACTCACTTGTATCAGACAAAATTTATTGAATGCTAATAATTATTAATCTAGATTGTAAATGATAATATTATCTTTGTCAAGGCTGTAAGAATAAGGTTTTGGTACATATTGGTGATGTATTCATACTCGTAACAACTAACATACAATACTGCCCTCTAAACTGTGTTATCCTAGCTAAAATTTAAAATAACATAATTAATAATTATTTAGTTTCAATTTGAATCAAATTTTTATTCATAAGTATAAGTATATAAACTTAGATAGCTATTTAAAGTTTAAACTCATATAAGTGTCCGACGGAGGTTTTGACAACATCTTTTGGCGAAAATCATTCATTATCATTAATCTGTCAAATTCATAATTAAATTATTGATGTTCAATCATCGTTAAGGGGACGACTAACCCTAAAGTGTCGATTTTATAATTCATTTTTATACTTGAAAATAAACCCCGAATTGTTTCATTTTATGAAATTAGATACTACATTATATTTCCGAGAATCCGATCTGAGCAAAAACACGATATCTTAAAATTTTCTCGATAGAAAAAAAACACAAAGATGCATCTAATTTTCACGAATGTTTCATTTATTGCCAGAACCGTGCATTGAACTAAGTTAATATTTTAACACATTGTATAAAATTCTATCATTGAGAGATCGACCTAGTGGATTTTTAAAATGTTGTATATTTATCGAGTTATTGAGAAAAATGTAATTTGGCGATGAATTCGCGTCGTTCTTTTTCGACGACGACGACGACGATGATTGATTTTTGTGGTTAGTCGCCCTCTTAAATGATTCTGAGTGCGACCGTTCAAAATGTTTAAAAAATATTTTTAAGCTTTTGCATAGCTTTTTAAATTGCGGGCTTGGAGCGCGGCAAACCTAACATGAACCTAACACCCCCCAAACCCGACCGGCACAGCGATGCGGCGCGGCGTTGCGTAACTCACAAACTTTAGCACTTACTGCCACACTCAGAGACGGATAGTAATTATGTACTTACTTCATTGTAATTAGGTACATGAAGATTTTGGCATAGACCCTATACATTATCATTTAACTATCAAATTCTTAATTAAATGGATGTTTAATCATCATTAAATGTCTGAGTGTGGCTGTTTGGGAAATAGATTATTTTAAGGCATTGCATAGCTTTTATCGCGGAGACCAAATCACGAAATTCTGTAACAGGAAGAAACCTTTAATTAATAATTATACACTTTCCTTGCACTTATTCCACTTTATTTAGAGAAAGAAACCTTACACCCCCCACTCCTACCGGCACAGCGAAGCGGCGTTGCGTAACTCACAAACTACCTCTCACTACCGCACTCAGAGATCAATAATATTAATCACTTCATTGTAACTATATGAAGATTGTGACATAAACCGCATATTTTAATTTAGCTGTCAATTTCCTAATTAAATTGATATTTAATCATTGAATGTTTCTGAATGTGGCCGTTTGTAACATTGAAATAGATTATTTTTAACCCATTGCATAGCTTTTATCGCAGGCTGTGTCGCGGTGACTGAATCAAGAAATTCGTAAATGATAATAAACCTAACACTGGGGGTGTTCCAACCGCCAACCGGCACAGCGCTGCGGCGCTGCGTAAGTCGTAACTCACAAACTTTACCTCACTGCCGCTCTCAGAGATGAATCCTACTAATATTATAAAGGCGAAAGTTTGGTTGGATGTATGGATGTTTGTTACTTTTTCACGCAAAAACTACTGAACGGATTTTAATGAAACTTTACAATAATATAGCCTATACATCAGAATAACACATAGGCTACAATTTTAATCGACTTTCAAAATGGGGGAGGTGTTATGTTTGTTTTTTTATGTTCAACGATTACTCCGCCGTTTGTTAACCGATTTTCAAAATTTTTTTGGCAATATTTGGCACAGATATAGAGTAGACCGCGTGAAGGAAGTATAGCAAATTTTTATGTAAAAATGTACGGTTTCCGTAAAATTCCTAATTTACGCGGGCGAAGCCGCGCGGGACTTCTACTATTAAATATTAATACATAATTATTTCATTTTAATTACATGAAGATATTGACATAAGCCCTATATATTATCATTTATCTGTCATATCCTTATGGCCTGTTTCACCGCTTCCTGATAAGGTGCCCGATAGTGTTATTTGACAGATTTTCCATACTTCATCTGTCAAATTAAGTGGTGGATAGCCTTATCAGGAAGCGGTGAAACAGGCCCTTAATTAAATGAATTAATAAAATGATGAGTACGGCCGTTGCAATAGATTATTATTTTTAAGCTATTGCATAGCTTTTATCGCGAGCTTGGAGCGCGGCGACCGAATCAAGAAATTATGTAATGAAAGTAAATTTAACATCCCCCACTTTATGCTTAAAACATGCTGTGTCAGTGCAATAGCGCCTACCGCGGCAATCACCGAGTGCCACCCGTAGTTTTTATATTTCTTTTGTTCCGCAGTTTGATTATGCGCTTAAAATCAAATATTACTTTCATTAAAATTTTAGCTCACCAATCACCCGAAGTAGTATCTCTTAGGTCCACTTGTGCAGATCTAGGTTAAAGTTACCGGGTTAAATAGTGTGTTGTCTCTTACATTCTTTATATTATATTTTACGAAAGATATAACGTTCAATCCGGGGTTAACTAACCCAGATCTGCGCAAGTGGGCCGAGATTTAAAACAACCGGTTTCAGATTTGGTCAAAAGTCGGCCTTCTGTCGGGCACTCCTCAATTATACAGATTTTTTTTATAAGTGTAGGTAATTCGTCTTTTACAAAATTTACTGAATGATAACAATAATTTTTATTAGGTATGTGTACTGTGTAGATAATTAATTACTTATTAATAATAATTATTATCTTATTCAAGGCTGTTAGAATAAGGGTTTTCGGTACATAATATTAGTTATGTGTTCAACTGTAATCTACAAACTGCCCTCTTATCTGTGTTATTCTAGCTTATAAATGATAATAAAAATAATAAAATGTAACTTAATATACATAACAAAATTATTATTATTTAGTAAATAATTATACACTTAATAATAAATAGGTACATTAAGTCTCACAATTTGAATTTGAATTAATTTTTTATCACCAATAAATACTCATTACTCGTATTATTAAAAAACTTTGAATTGTAAGAGTCCGATGGATGTTTTGACTTTGATCCTGTCTCGAAGATAATCAAGTGTAGACGAATTGTGTCTTGGGCCGAAAATCACTGATGAAGCCGGCTCACTGAAGCTGAACCTTCACCATTTTTCACAAAAAAAAAGAAAAGAATACTTAAGTATTTTTTATAGCCTGTCATGGCATTTAAAGACAGCGTGGCTTTTTATTTGTAAAAAAAAACTAAATCGGTGGTAGTAGATCTAGAGATTATGTCCCACTACACAAAAACTCACTTACTTTCCTCTTGTAACATTGGAATAGATTATTTTTTATACTTATTTTGTTTTGCAGTATAATTCAAGGCTAAAAATCAAGAGTTTTAAAATTACATTCATTAAAATTTTAGCTCACCAATCACCGGAAGTAGAATCTTTTAGAGATTTGAAACAATCGGCTTCAGATTTGGTCAAAAGTCGGCCTTCTGTCGGACACGCCTCAATTTATCGTGTTATAATATATTAAGTATATATAAGTAGACAATATTATGTGCAAGATCATATTATAATAAATATAATATCTGAAATTATAGACAATATAACGCTTATTACATTTATTCTTATCAGTAGAGAGTAATTAGTATTTAATTTGTAAATGTATTTTTATGTATAATATTATGATGAATCTTTACCTATAAAATGTTACCTATGGGTTTTATTTATCTTTTAAATTCTTTTATTTCTTTTATTGTTGAGCAAACTTCAGGCTACCAGAATAAATAAAAACTTTTTCACAGTTTATAAGATAACAATAAATATTCAAAGAGACCATAATAAAAGTAATTTAGTAGTAGTAATTTTTAAATATTTCACAGGTAAAAAATATAATATATACAATTATACAATGTGTCCCGACACCGGTATCCGATCCTTTAATGCCATGATCTATGGCATATTTTATCGACAAATTGGCCCTCAAATTTTGTCTCTCTCTCAGGGTTGTAAAATGGCAGCCATTTTAGTTTTTCTCGGGCTTTCACACTAATCTGACCAGTACTTCTCATGTAAATATCCTATGAAGATAAAAAAGGTCTTATTTGATAGCTAAACTTGTGGACTACGCTTACACAGGCAATATGTTATAAATTTCGTGGAATTAAACATAGAAAAAATCAAACTTTAAGAAAAAAAAATGTGTAGTTTTATTTAAAAACTAATGGCTTTTTGTGAAAAATCTAGCACATTAAACTAGTTCTTTTTTATTTTAAAAAGATAGAGGAGGTTCTTATCTTAAATAAATTCTTTACTTCAATGCTCTAAGTCAGATAGTTTAGAAGTTATAACGATTTTTAATCCTATGAAGTATAGGTCAAATTAGTATGAAGCCAGAGATTTTTTTTTTCAAAAGTTAGAAAAAAATATATATTTGAAAGCCAATTTGTCACTAAAATATGCCATAAATCATGAGTTCGATTTTTTTTCTCCAACTTTTGAAAAAAAGCTTTTTAGGGTTCCGTACCTCAAAAGGAAAAAACGGAACCCTTATAGGATCACTTTGTTGTCCGTCTGTCCGTCCGTCCGTCTGTCAAGACCCTTTTTCTCAGGAACGCGTGGAGGTATGAAGCTGAAATTTATATCAATTACTCAGGTCTACTGTCCCTTGAAGCTGTGAAAAAATCAAACTTCTAAGCCAACGCAATCAAAAGATACAGCCGTTTATGCCGCAAATTTTCGACACTTGCAAGGGAATCAAAACCTACAGGGTGCTTCCCGTGAACTCAGAATCTTGAAATTTGGTACGAAGCAACGTCTTATAGCATAGATAAAGGAAAAATTACGAAAACCATAAATTTTTAGTTACATCACATAATATATATTTTTTTAATAATTTTAAATTTACTACCCATTTCCTCATAAACGCGTAGAGGTATTAAATTGAAATTCATACCAAATACTCAGGTCTATAATACCTTTAAGCTGTCGGAACCCTCGGTGCGCGAGTCCGACTCGCACTTGGCCGGTTTTTTTCTCTGGCTTCATACTAATTTGACCTATACTTCATAGGAAAATCGTTATAACTTCTAAACTATCTGACTTAGAGCATTGAAGTAAAAAATTTATTTAAGATAAAAACCTCCTCTATCTTTTTAAAATAAAAAAAACCAGTTTAATTCGCTAGATTTTTCACAAAAAGCCATTAATTAAAAAATACACAATTTTTTTCTTAAACTTTGGTTTTTCTATGTTTAATTTAACGAAATTTATAACACATTGCCTGTGTAAGCATAGTCCACAAGTTTAGCTATCAAATGAGACCTTTTTTATCTTCATAGGATATTAACATAAGGAAGTACTGGTCAGATTAGTGTGAAAGCCCGAGAAAAATTAAAATGGCTGCCATTTTACAACCGTGAGAGAGAGAAAAAATTTCAGGACCAATTTGTCGATAAAATATGCCATAGATTATGACATTAAAGGATCGGACACCGGTGTCGGGACACATTGTATATTATACCTAATTACAAATAATTTAATTTCAAAATATTTTTTCTACCTTGTATATATTAGGTGCTACAAAAATAAATGATAATATTTTAGGGTTTATGTGTCCCTTATGTCAATGTGAAAGTAGCAGCACTAAAAGAGCAAATTTTTTGTTATATGTATGGGCAAGCGCCTAAGCGTCATGAATATTCCTGAAAGTAAAAAAAAAAGTACTTTTTTAGCGCTGAAACTTAACCTATACACATTACACACCCTATAGTATTATCACTTACTTCTGTTACACCCTATATAGATAGGTATTTCACAAGTGGCTTTTTCATAAAAAAAGAATAATTAAATCTTAAGTTTGGATGCCTGATGTTTGTTTCAGAATACTCAAGGAAAATATATAATGATGCACCATAAATCTTTTTGGGCAATAAAAAATCACTCCCAATTTAAAAGATTAATTTAGAACTAATTTTAGTAGCTGTTCAAGCTTATTAAAACCGTATTTTATCAAAGAACCTTATCTAAGACTCAAAAAGTTTTACAAGGAATTAATTTTTAGAAAACATTGAATTCTACTTAGGTATATTGCGTCCGCGCGAATAAGTGGTGTGCCCGCTGGCCTATACCTACAATGAAATCACAAGCAATAATTGTACGCAAAAAAAAAATGTAGTTAAGGGGGCGCCCAACCTAAAAAATCAAACATCATCATTCTCTCTTCACTATTAAGTTATAAAAAAATATGTAACATAATCCCTACCTTATCTATAATGTAATTATACTAAAAAGTTTCAAGCTTGATTTTAATGTATTACTCGAATACTTACTAGCAGTTTATCGTGTTAATTTTTGTAGGTGATTTGGAAGCAACTTCGCATTTTTTTTCTATCGAGAAAATTGTATGCTATCGTGTTTTTGAGTAACATAGTCACTAGTGTTAGTCCTGAAGCTGCATCTTAATTTAATATACAGTTTTTCATTAATATTGATATTACAGATGATCATGTTAAGCAATTTGATATAATACGCGCCATTAAATCGCTGCATATTACCTGTGATCTCGTTGTGTAGCGGCCAAGCCGCTTGTTAGTTGTTCTTGCGGACGCATATTTAGTACCGATTTCAGGCCTTTTCTTGTGGTGCATCTTATATTTTCTTTGGGTTCGGGCGGTGGTGATACCTTGGTAGGTATTACCACTACTCCTCTGGAAGCCACTCTTCTCGAATCGATTGTGAGTAGCATTCGACCGGAGACCGATATATCAAAAGCGGGTCCTGAGCTTTGAAGAACATAATATTGATAAAGAATTCATTGTTTGTTAAAAACTAAAATATGCCACTAATAAAATATTAAATTCCGAAAATCAATAGTTCATGGAAGATTAATTTAATTATTCTTAATTTTTAAAGACAATTGTCTACTAGAAAACCGGCGTGAAACAGCGCTTGCGCTGTGTTTCGCCGAGTGAGTGAGTTTACCGGAGGCCCAATCCCCTACCCTATTCCCTTCCCTACCCTCCCCTATTACCCTATTCCCTCTTAAAAGGCCAGCAACGCACTTGCAGGTCTTCTGATGCTGCGAGTATCCATGGGCGACGGAAGTTGCTTTCCATCAGGTGACCCGTTTGCTCGTTTGCCCCCTTATTTCATAAAAGAAAACTAGAAAATGAATTCGACTTCATTTATGCCAAAGCACTAAGAGTTGACAAGTTCTGTAAGGTTGCCATAAGTATAGGTCTACCAGAATCTGATGGCTTTGGCTGGCTTAATTTCAAAAAATATCCTTGATCATTGGATACATTTTTATATTTGTATGTTTCACACACAAAATCAGCCATTACAAGGGAAAAAAAGGGATCAAAATGTTTTATTCCAAGTATTGCTAGCACGTTCAGACCGGGACCTCATGAACTGGTATATGGTATCCAAACAGGGCAAATCTTCATGTGGCCACCGCCCCATAAAACGGAAGACCTGCCGGGCGGGGTGCGCCACCGGTGAACACAGCCAACGATTATGCATTATCTCTCTTTCTAACGATCTCACAATCCTATAATAGGTCAATTGTTTTGTCTCATCACTCATCACGCGTGGATATGTATCAGATCAGATGGCTTCGTACTATACCAGCCTTAGAAAAACCCTAAAGTGGTACCGCAAACTTATCACCGAAATTGTTATATTTAATAACAATTTCGGCTTGGCAAAAGTTTGGAGAAGGAAAGAAACTAAGTATTTTAGAATTCTGGGAACAAATTATAAAAGAGATGATTAGCAAGTCTAGCACTGATAATCAACCCGATGACGCTGCAGAGAAGGTGAGCCGATTGTTCAACGGAAGCCAAAACATAAGTCAGAGAAAACCGAAGGAATGCTTAGATATACCCGAAAGAGATGCAGGCCTTATTACGACCGTATTACAACAACCGAATCTGCGGCTATGGCTAGAAAAAAATCAAAACGCGTGAATACTTTTTGCTCTGCATGTGACTCATCAACAATAATTTAGTCTTGTACTATCAATGTCTTTATAATAAACATTTTCTTAATGTGATCCAGTAGAAATAATAATATATTATATATTATTATTTATAAATAATATCCATCTCCTAAGCTACACTATGAAACTTTGTCTATTTTACAGGGCGGGGACGGTAATTACATCTCTTTCAAGGCGGCACGAATTTCTTAGTACATTAAAAGTCAGGTGTGATGTGGCCACCGGTGGTACACCCCGCCCTATCAGCGAGTACTCCGTGCTCCACCGGTGGTACACCCTGGTCTAAACGTGCTAGAGTCAATATCTTTTCTCACTTTTTGCCATCAGATTCTGGTAGACCTATACAAACTTTTAGTTTCATTCAGCTGCCACCGCACCAGACTCTTTTTTGCCAAGCTGTATTATATATGCATTATATAATATGCATGCGTGAGTGGGACAGCCTTACAATTCACAATCGAATGACGAGAATTAGGTCTCTGGAGGTTTGGCGAATGGTCTTGAGGGGGAGTGCGGGTCACGTAGATCCTCAAGGCAAGGCTGAGGGTTACCTTCCCGTGGTTGCCGCCCGTTACTGGTCCGGTTCCCTCAGAAACAGACGCAACAGAAACCCTCAGCCGATTTCTCTTCTATTAGTTTCTTTTATTCCCTAAGTTTATTTAACTTTGAACATTAATTATACTATCTGAAGGTATAAAATAACTTTATAGTACCAACTGCTAATATATTTTGTTTTTTTTTGTATATATTTTATGTAGTTTGTTTAATCTATAACAACACCAGTGAATAGGACTGTATCGCAGCATTGCACAAACCTCCCTGGTTTTTAATGCTGTTTAAATTAAGTTTAATAATTGTATGCCTTATTAATTGATAAATAAATAATAAATAAATAAGGTGCGGTATAATATATACGGTCTTAAAAAGTAATTATTATTGTGATTGTTATAATAAATATGTTAATGTAAAAAACAGGCTTTATTATTGCGATATTTTCACGCTGGAGGCAGCACCAGTACAAACAGTGAACAAAAAGTTTTGTTCGACGTTTGACAACGGGACGGGATAGCGATGGACGTTGCCATGGTGACATACTTATTTAGTCACATCAATAAAATAATATGGGCTAAATACTTTATATGGCAAAACAACGTTTGCCGGAACAGCTAGTATGAACATAAAAATGGAATTTCAATTGTGTTAGTCTTGCTAAAACTTGAGAACGGCTAAACGGATTGGGCAAATTTTAGAATTAAAATATACGTAGAAGTCCAGGGAAGGTTTGTAAGGTTAGAAAATATGGTAAAATTGCGATTTGCGAGTAAGCGGGCCCGAGACGAGCGATTTTATTATATAAATTTTATTTTTCCCATACGTAAACAGTTTTTACCTGTCAAATATTATATTCGACGCTCTTCCCTTCAATTCGACAACGTAATAAATATCTAAAATAGCCGAATTATCGCGTATTTCGATATAACTAGTAAATAATAATATAATAAATACCAACCTTTGGATGTAAGGAACAAAATTTTGTAACTTTTTTGTAACTTCACTGGCACCGTACCAGTGAAGTTACAAAAAAAGGAAAAAAAAAACTTAGACTTAACTTATCAAATAAATAATTATTGCATATTTATACTATATATACTTTTAATAAAATACATACTTACCTACCATAATTCAATTATCTTTATTTGATCTTTATATCTTTTATCTTTATATACTTACTGACTAAAATACGACAAGTTGAACACGACAAAATATTTTAACAGAATATTTACAAAAGCCTTGCAAGTCAAACGTTGAACAAAACTTTATGTTTATTGTCTGTGGGGTGCTGCCCTTTAGCGTGAAGACATCGCAGTGATATACGAATAATGACTCTCCAGAAGCCAGTCATGCATCACTCAGCGCAGAATTTTTTGAACACTAGAATTTAATGGATCCAGACAAAATCCAAGCCGGAGATTTCATCAGCAATCAGCATCAACACCAGTTTTTTGTGGAACCATAGTCAATCTTCCAAAATTATGAAAAGCAACGCATTTGCCAGATTGCCATTTTGGATAATATTAATGTCTGTGGTACCAACATAATATATAAACTTATCTCACTTATTAGTAATAAGTGAAATAAGTTTGTTTGTTGGTTATTCTAAAATATTGTAAATAATGGAGTTGTTTTGCAGAATAACAACATTAATCTTATCTATACTAATATTATAATTGGGAAGAGTTTGTTTGTTTGTTTGAAAAATTCTTTTACTGTTGGATAGCCCATTTATCGAGGAAGGCTATAGGCTATATTTTATCACGCTAAGTATAATAGGAGTGAATAAATAGAGGAAAATGTGGTAAAACGGGGGAAAATTATTTGAAAGGGCTTATTTGAACGCGCTAATCTCAGGAACTACTGGTCCGATTTGAAAAATTATTTCAGTGTTAGATATCCCATTGATCGAGAAAGGTTATAAGCTATATTTTATCACGCTAAAACTAATAGGAGCGAAGAAATAGTGGAAAATGTGAAAAAACGGGGGAAATTATATGAAAGGGCCTATTTAAACGCGCTAATCTCAGGAACTGCTTATCCGATTTGAAAAATTCTTTCAATGTTAGATAGCTCATTCATCGAGGTAGGCTATAAGCTATATTTTATCACGCTAAACCTAATAAGAGCGAAGAAATAGATGAAAATGTGGAAAAAACGGGGGAAATTATATGGAATTGCTTATTTAAAATTATTTATATGGCAAAATAATGTTTGCCGGGACAGCTAGTCTTATATATTAAATTTTCGTGTCACAATGCTCGTTCCCGTACTCCTCCGAAACGGCTTGACCGATTCTCATGAAATTTTGTGAGCATATTGAGTAGGTCTGAGAATCGGCCAACATTTATTTTTATACCCCTAAGTAATAATGGTTGTTCACATTATTAAAAAATATTTATATGGCAAAACAACATTTGCCGAGTCATTGTTTTAAATTTAAACCTCTTGTGAAATTAACAATTTAATTGGATCTTTCGTTTTTTACCCCACTACGGCGAAGCAAGAAGGAGGGTTATGATTTTGACCAGTATGTATATATGTGGGTTTGGAAGTTCATCTGTTCAATTCTAACTTTTAAACTACTTATTTTATTTGGACAAATGAGATATCGTTGGAAGTTTCTCAATTGTCTGCTGGTTATAGCACATTCAATTAACTATAGTGCCATCTAGGGGACTGTAAGTAAATGACAAAAAAATATTTCCGGATGGTGTCGTCTGGGTTATCAAATGAAAGAGATTTGTTATCACATTTCATATTATGCAAACATTATTAGCTTTTAAATATTCACAGTTTGTGTATATCTATTGCCGCTATAACAACAAATACTAAAAACAAAGTTAATTTTAGCGGTTCTTGAGATACAGCCTGGAGATAGACAGACGGACAAAAAGACATCGAAGTCTTAGTAATAGGGTCCCGTTCTTACCCTTTGAGTATCGAACCCTAAAAAATGATCAAACATGGGAACAAAACGTGTGTGCGGCTATCCCTTAAATATTTCCATAAGTATAATAAAAACTACATAAAAATACGTATAATACTTGTAAGTAAGTGATTCATTTCACAGTCGGTAAATATAATAAATTATAGTTCTTACGTAATAACTTTGGAGAAGACTATTTTCTTGTTTCGTACTTTTTAGATCGTGTTTTAGTAGTCGAGTTTTAGTTATTTAAACTTTATTTTTATTATATATTTTGTGTGAAATGATTTCAACCTCTTTAGTTATAGTTGAGCTTTTCATAATTTTTAAATACGGAAAATTATTTTGTATTGAGTTTTTGTGAAATGTGAAGAAATGTAATCAGTAAAATCTATATCTATATCTATCTATACTTATAATAAAATCGTAGAGGTAAAATTTTTGTACATTGAAAATAAACTTGAAAAAACGAGTCAGGGTCATGTTAGAAGAGTAATAGAACCATTTTAACTGTTTTTGAAATTTTTGTTTCTCTGTCTGTTTGTCTGTTTGTACAGGCTAATCTCTGAATCCGCTGGACTGATTTTAATAAAATTTGTCACAATGATACCTTACATCCCTGGTCAACATCTTAGATACTTTTTTTAACCGACTTTCAAAAAAGGAGGAGTTAATGTTTACTTTGCTGTTTGTGGACAGATTTTCAAAATTATTTTTTTTTGTTGTATAGATTGCAAGAATTTGATACGATTTCTACAATAAAATCGGCCAAGTGCCAGTCGGACTCGCGCACGAAGGGTTCCGTACCGCTATAGAGAAAAAAATAGGCCAAAAGTTGTGTTTTTGTATGGGAGCCCCCCTTAAACTTTAATTATATTCTAATTGTATTATTAATTGTTAAAGTACACATATAATTAAGGATTCTGTAAAAATTTCAACTGCCTGCCTGTTTTCATTATTGATATCGAGCAAAAAAGGCCAAAAAAATCATGTTTGTTTTATGGGGGCCCTTCTTAAATATTGATTTTATTTTGTTTTCAGTATTTGTTGTTATAGCGGCAACAGATATACATAATTAGAAAAAAATTTCAGAACTCTAGCTATAAAGGTTCTTGAGATACAGCCTGGAGAAGACAGACAACGATGTCTTAGTAATAGGGTCCCATTTTTACCCTTTGGGTACGGAACCCTAAAAACGGTGACTTGATAAGTAATGGAATTGAAGGAACTCTTAGAAATTTACGACAACCTAGCCTACCAATTCTAGCAAAGGTCGATCTTTAAAACTTTTCCTAATATTCGTAAACGATTATCCAAACCATGGATGGATATTGACCACTGTGTATCTCAATTCGTTACCGGCCATGGAAATTTTAAAGTCAAACTTTACGGCAACTAAGTAAGTAGCATCGATCGAGCACATAGGTAGAAATGGTAGAATATGTACGACCGAAGGCAGTATGTTTGAATAAACATCACATCATGTTCTCTGGGAGAGTTTTTTCTGCCAAGACGAAAGAACTACAATGCTAGAAAACCTACAGTGTAAATCTGATGTCGCATACTACGGTGATATCGTGGACAGCGCTATAGGAACTTAATCCGTGCCTTCAATGATGATGACAAGGTCAAAGATTAGCGAATTTTGTTAATAAAATAAAGAAATCACGGTGAAAAATAAGTATTCCCAAAATTTCAGCTCGATAGCATTTTTATTTTTTTTATTATGCGCCTTCAAAGTTGGATAATCAGGTCAATTTTTTTTTCAATTAAATTACTTAATATTTGTATACCATTCGATAACTTATGCAATTAAAAGCAACTTTTGTTATGAAACCACTTTCATAAACGCAATATTTAATATATCTGTCGAACAAAGTTCTCTTCCGATGCTACAAACTACGAAAGAGTGACGTCAGTCTTTGTAGCACTTTGTATGGAGCGTTTCGGTCAGGTCTATTTTATGAGATGTTTGAATTGTCGTATCTTGGTGAGTTTTTAAGCTACCAGAGTCATTTTTTCAGCGATGTTTCTATTTTTTAAGGGTCTTTCAATTACCAATAAGAAAAAAAAATAGTCATCAAGCCTATTATTATTGGCAACAGTCTAACACAACAAATTCCAATTTGTTTACCTTCGAAGAAAGGATTTTTCAAGACGATAAGTATCTGAGGTGAATTAAATTAAACATTTCGTGTGTAATATAGATCCAAATAAAAGAGTCGTAGATGGGTGTTAAGTTTTCTAAATCTTGATTTTAATAACTTACATTCACGCGGACGAAGTTGCGGGCAACAGCTAGTAAATAATAATTACAGAGTTACCGGCTGAGAGTAATTTTGTAGATTATTAGATTTTATCTCCTTGGATTCTTTTTAATTAGCTGTTAAGTCCTTTAAGCCCTTCTAACTTTATCGTAATCGAAATTTTTCGTTGCTGTAAAGTACATTACTTCAGTATTTTTTGTAGAGTGTAAAGCTTAGGCCAAACCTACACGACCAAAGCGACTGCGAAGCGGTAGCGTCTACCGCGCGGCGGACGCTGCCCATGTAATCTTATGGCGCCATGCACACCTACGTGACCGCGACGCGAAATGTTCGCGTCGGCAAAGCGAAACATGCGCGTCAAGTTGTCAGACGCGTGTTTTGAAGTGTACATGATAATGATGAGAAACTTAAAGCAGATATGTTACTACCGCGCGGGTTGTGAAGATTCAAATACGGCCCTATTGGGCCGTCTGTTGTTTAGTCCGCATCGAGCGCAGTCATGAACGTGCCACGTCTTGTCTTACCTAAATAAATTGAAAATGACTTCGTGCGTGTATCGAAAATGTACCAATTATGACTCGAAAGTAAACAAAACACATGGAATCTCTTACCACATGTCTTGATTGCATTAAATACCTCGATTATTTACTGGAGATCTGGAAAAAAATCGAATTTTCGTTATAGCTCAGGCGAAGAAAGAGATTTGACGTGTAAAATAGAACTGTCTCTTTTGTGTAAATGGTTTTTCGTATCTTTTGTTTCACTTATCTGTCTAATTTGTCAATGTTTGCAATTTTGAATTTGAAAATTGTTCGGAGGAGATTTAAGCCGGAAAATAGTATGGACGTAACATATAAATGATATAATATACAATAAGTAGAATATCATTGGTACATAACTAGACTTCTTTTTTAAAACCCTTTTTATATTATTTTGTACAACTCTTTAGTTTATGATTTTTTAATTTGTTTACGATTTGATAGATTGTGTCATGATATTAAGGCACAGCTACCACATGTGCTTGCTTGAACACAGTTTTGCCAGCGCATGCTTCTCGCATGAAAAGATGTAAGACTGAGTTATCTACCACATGCATGCGCAAGCCACATTCTTGCCGAGATCGTCGGCGTATAAACAATGTTTCTCAATGAATAACTATTTCTTCTGCTTTAATTTTTCCAGTGTTTGCTAGTGACAAAATTGATAATGCATAAATATATTTTTTTTCATATACGTATTTTTTTTATTCCTGTCAGAATAATCTTTCGATTTGATCTTCCACAGAGCGAGCAGAGATTTTTACAATTCAATGAATTCAGTTGCAAACTGACGTTTATAATATGTACGTAAAACTGCCATTTTATAGCAGCGTGCGCGTGTTAGATTTAAAAGAAAATATAAATATAAAAACCATAGACATATATTATGTCTATGATAAAAACATACTTAAAGTAAATTTTAATCAAAGTATTAAAGCAGATTTTACGTAGAATAGTATTATTCAATAATTTATTAAATTTATTCAAAGGGCTTGAAAATAACAGAAAGTTATATAGATCCATTTAAGCATTTATTTAGCAAGGTTCATAATATTGAAACAACGTAAGTACTTCTTATTAACCATTTATAGCTTGGTATACATCCACTAGTTTACTTAAACAGTTAAATCACTATATTATATCACATTATGACTTTACACAAACATTATGGCAGTAGAAAGACGTGTTAAAGAAACTTATCTTTAACACGTCAAATAGAGATGCTTCTTCTATCATGGCCCGAGTAAAAAGTGTCGGAACAGGTAAAGAACAGTCTTTTATAACGTGTCCCCACTCTTCGACCCGCCCACTGGTACAGTTTAAGTACAAAATAGTACTAGTTTCATTATTAGCATAGATTCTAAACTATTTACATATTTTTAAAACAATCATAAAATCATAATATTTATGTAATATGTATTAGTTAAAAATGTAATACTATAACACGCGCGTTTTAACACCATATTTTGACTGACAAAGAGCGGCTTGAACACTGAACTTCCAACCACACGCGCAGACAAGCAAGTTTAAAAAACAACAAGACAAACTTTGGGGCTTACTCGTACTACAGTTTTACCAACTACACGCACAACGTTCAGTGTTCAAGCCGGCATGCGCAAGCAAATCTATAGTCAAGCATGCACGTGTGGTAGGCGCCTAAATTAATTCAACTTGACCATTGTGGACGTGTTTTATAGGAATAAAACACGTCCACAATGGTCAAGTTGAATTAATTTTGAAATGAAGTTTGACGGTTCGCGCCGTAGTCGCGCAGGTGTGCAAGGCCAGTTTCGCGTTGCAGACGCTCCCGTACTGCGTCCCCTGTCACTGACGCGTAGGTTTGTTCTAAGCTTAAATTAGTAACATAGAATATCATTGTTAAAGGATTTACTGCCGCACTCAAAGTGGAACATTAATTACTCAATTGTAATTAATTCAAATTTTTGACATAAGCCCCATACATTATCTGTCAAAGTCTTCAATAAATTGAAGGTTAATCATAATTAAATGTCTCTGAGCTACGAATAATAAAAACTATTTATTATTCGTAGTCTCTGAGTAATATGGTGGTTTAATTAATAACTAAGTTAAGTGTATTTAGCTAAATTATAAAGATAGCACCCGAAATAGTAAGGATTTCCTTTGACATCATAAATATAGCACTTTCTTTGACAAAATAGTTTGGTAGTGTGCTGGGTCCTACTCTATTTCTAAATTACGGGAATGAGCTGTGTCAACTACCACAGTCTCATTGTAAAATTCGCGCTCTATACCACTAGACAACGCATCCGTGGTCTAGTGGTATAGAGCGCGGCTCTTGACTCGGAGGTCGTGGGTTCGATTCCCGCGTTGGAAACATGTTATTTCCAAGTTTGGTTAGGAAAATGCAGTCTGATCACCTGATTGTCTGACAAGCAAGATGATCCATGCGTCGAATGGACATGTAAAAAGTCGATCCTGCGCCTGATCTCTCACCAGTCGTGTCGGTTTTCCGTCCCACTGGGTTATGAGAGTAAAGGAATAAAGAGTGCTGAAAATTACTCCTGCGTAGCTGGCCTGGTTTCAATGAAACCGGCCACCGTCACCGAAGCCGGTGTGGGAGCTATTATTTATTGTAAAATGGAAACAATTTTACAATAAATAATATGCGGATGATACAGCTCTTATAGTGGACGGAGAAGATTGAAACAGTACGCGTCGCAATGCAATAAACTTGCCATGCATTGGTTGAAAACACTCTAATATCCTTCATCACCTTTTCCTATACCAAAGCCAGTTAACCAAAACTTCCTATTGATATCTACGCCCATAATTGTTACAGTTCGATTCCAGCCTCAAACTGTAACCGTGCTGCACTCGAAAGTACGAGTCCATCAATTTATATCTGGGAGTAATCATTGATAATACCTGCGTTGGAAGCCCCACATCAACTCTGTCGCCGCATACGTTGTTAGGAAACTTTGAACTGTCATTGATTTTCAAACCCTAATCATGATTTATCTAGCATAGGGCAGTCTCATATAGGACACTGTATATTACTGTTCTTCCCAACTGTAGATCTTTTTACGATGTGCCAAGTGTTATCAGCGAGACAGTTGTATTTCCTTCGTACTATACAATAGCATCACAAACTTCTCATATTATACGACCCAAACTCTTACCAAAATAAAGGCGGTTTCTACCGTCGATGCATGACATTTATGTCATCAAATAATGTCCAAACCAAGTCCGACTCGCACTTGTTCAATTATTATCTTATTTCTCTGTTTAGTGCAACGGATGTTTCGCAAAATAGGTTGTTTTATTTAAAACTGGCTGACCCGGTGAACTTCGTGTCACTTTAAAACCTTCCCTGGGCTTCTACGAATATTTTGAGACTAAAATCAGCCCAATCCGTTCAGCCGTTTTCAAGTTTTAGCGCGACTAACACATTTGAAAATCCATTTTTATATATAAGATAAACGTCAGTTGTGTTACGGGGTTGTCAATTCATCCCCTAAAGTATAAGGGTGCGCTAATGGTTTAGGTGTTACTTAAACGTTGGTAAAAACAAGACTTGCGTTAGGTGCCCCTTATATTGGCTTAAGGGACACCTAAATTTTAGGTGTTGTTTGTGAAAACGGGCATAAAAGAATTAAATTACGAAGAAACAGAAAAACTCGTTACCACAATATGGTAACGAGTTTTTCTGTTTATAATTAATCTAAAATATTTAATCCCATCTTAGCCCACAATCCCCCAACCCCTAAACACATACATAGCATGTCAATAATATGGCAATCACATGTCATATTTATTATATTTTGTAAGCCGTAATTAGCCTAGCCTTGTTATCTATATACAATGTGTCCCGACACCGGTGTCCGATCCTTTAATGTCATAATCTATGGCATATTTTATCGACAAATTGACCCTCAAATTTTTTCTCTGTCTCACGGTTGTAAAATGGCAGCCATTTTAGTTTATCTCGGGCTTTCACACTAATTTCAAATTTGACCAGTACTTCTCATGTAAATATCCGAAGTAGATAAAAAAGGTCTCAATTGATAGCTAAACTTATGGACTACGCTTACGCAGGCAATATATTATAAATTTCGTGGAATAAAACATAGAAAAACCAAAGTTTAAGAAAAAAAAATTTAAGATTAAACCGTTTTTTTTTTATTTTAAAAAGATAGAGGAGGTTATTATGTTAAATAAATTCTTTACTTCAATGCTCTAAGTCAGATAGCTTAGAAGTAATAACGATTTTCCTATGAATTTTCCTATGGTCAGATTAGTATGAAGCCTTTTTATTTCAAAATTTTTTATTTCAAAAGTTGGAGAAAAAAATCGGACTCATGATTTATGGCATATTTTAGTGACAAATTGGTTTTCAAATATTATTTTTTTCTAACTTTTGACAAAAAAAAAATTCTCTGGCTTCATACTAATCTGACCTATACTTCATAAGAAAATCGTTATAACTTAGAATAAGAATAAGAAAAAATTTTTTGCACATCACACAACACAATATAAATTACAAAGGACGAAAGAACCAGGATACAGTACAATACTTAATTACATTATATTGTGTGATCTCACAAAAATGGACCCCAGCTCAGCATGAGCAGCAAGTTGCTGCACTGATTTTCTGCTGGGACAAATGAGTGACCTCACAATAATATAGTTTGAACAATACAATTAGGAACTAAGAGCATACTAAATTAATAAATTAAGAAACTTAAACACTAAATAAATTAATAAAGAAAATAAGAGCTAAAAGATAATAAATAATAAACCAAGTGCATAACATTGGGAGAAAAAAAAAGAAGAAAAAAAAAGAAAAAGCTGTCAATTGTCTATGACGTTTGACGTCTCGAACACTGAAATAAGATTTTAATTTTTAATTTTTATGCATACCTTATTCTGTGAAAATAAAACTGTAACTTCTAAACTATCAGACTTAAAAGTAAATAATTTATTTAAGATAAAAACCTCTATCTTTTTAAAATAAAGGTACCAGTTTAATGTGCTAGATTTTTCACAAAAAGCCATTAATTAAAAAATACACATTTTTTTTCTTAAACTTTGGTTTTTCTATGTTTAATTCCACGAAATTTATAACATATTGCCTGTGTAAGCGTAGTCCACAAGTTTAGCTATCAAATGAGACCTTTTTTATCTTCATATGATATTTACATGAGAAGTACTGGTCAAACTAGTGTGAAAGCCCGAGAAAAACTAAAATGGCTACCATTTTATAACCGTGAGAGAGGGATAAAATTTGAGGGTCAATTTGTCGATAAAGTATGCCAGATCTTGACATTAAAGGATCAGACACCGGTGTCGGGACACATCTTCTTATAATCTTATATATAAAAATAGATTTTCAAATGTGTTAGTCGCGCTAAAACACGAAAACGGCTGAACGGGTTGGGCTGATTTTAGTCTTAAAATATTCGTAGAAGTCCAGGGAAGGTTTTAAAGTGACACGAAGTCCACCGGGACAGCTAGTATAATTATAAAAATGGACTTTTAAATGTGTTAGTCGCGCTAAAACTCGAAAACGGCTGAACGGATTGAGCTGATTTTAGTCCTAAAATATTCCTAGAAGTCCAGGGAAGGTTTTAAAGTGACACGAAGTTCAGCGGGACAGCTAGTTGTATAAAAAAATTGATTTTTAATTGTGTAAGTAACGCTAAAACTCGAAAACGGCTGAACGGATTGGGCTGATTTTAGTCTTAAAATATTCGTAGAAGTCCAAGAAAGGTTTTAAAATGACACGAAGTTCACCGGGACAGCTAGTATAATATATATTATATTACTTTTAAGATACTGTTTTTGTTACAACTGGCCCTTTTCGTTTGTAGTGGGTAAACACGGGTGACACACGGTCACGGCACGGTCGCCGTGCCATGTGAAAGCTGTCTATACTTATCATACATATTTTCTACTTTGTACGGCACGGCGACCGTGCCGCAACCGTATGCATGTGAAAAGGGCCAAGAGGCATTGGTAGCTGCACTGCAGTTTTATGCTTTGTTCAAACCTACGCGACCAAGCGACTGCGAAGCGGGAGCGTAGGTACACTTCAAAACACACATTTGACAACTTGACGCTCTTTTATACTTTTATACGCGACTTTTATAACGACACGAAATACATAATTTGTAAAAATTGCAACTATCTAGCGATTGCGGTTCTCGAGATCCAGCCTGGTAACATACGGATAGACGAAGGACAGACAGCGAAGACTTATTAATAATAGGGTCCCGTTTTCATCCTTTGGGCAAGGAAACCTAAACACTGAAAAATAATATTATATTATAATACTAAATTAAATAAAAGAAAAGATTGTTATGTTTGTAACTTTCCAAAAACATTATAAGACGTATGAGTTTCGACTGCATATTTGTTTTACGTACAAAAGGCTTTAAGTTAGTACCTAATGTACCTACGTAATGAAATATTATTAATTAAATATTAATAGTATTAAAAACGTTAGTTCAATGAAACAATAATTAAATTCGTTTAAAAAATAAATGTAATCAGTACTAATACACTCCTCACTTGCTCGATATTTATTTATTTATTAAATACACATACATCGAAATATCATTAAAATAAGCATATTAATTATTATTATAAATTTTTCTAATGCATGTTTATTTATAACCAAAACTCCACAAAATACAATATGAAATAATTATTAACTGCTAAACTAAAGAACAATTATTACTTAAATGAATTATATATTGTGTGATTGTAACAATAATTTTCAAGCAAAGTCCCTACCTACATTATTACATTAATAACAAAATTTCTGAGTGAAACTATATTATAATATGGGAGTTTTAAGTTATCACATGAAACAAGGACTGCCTGCCTAGCATACGCTAACGAGATATCTCACTCTACATGTTTTATCGATGTTTTATGGTTTGTCTCTTCATCTCTATTAAACCTAGCATGACAAACATTTTTTCTCGCGTAGATCTATCATCGAAATAACACATTTTTATAGAGTTTAGTTAACATAATGTCGAGATTTTGACATAATGAGACGAGTAGTTTTTAATTATCTAGAGATTTATATACCTACCTCTTTGGCGTATGCTAGACAGGCAGGTGTGCTCCTTTCCTGCGAGGAACGTCGAGACTCGAGATACATTAGTTTATTCAATGGTAATGCTAAGAAGTCGGTCAATAAAAACCACCTTCAAGTATTAAAACTTAAGACTTAAGAGTCAATCTATATCTCGACGGTCCCTACGTATAAAGCGACATGTCAAAAGTAGTGGTTTTCAGGAGAGCGTTTTTAAGATTCAAACTGTTACTGTAGATTATCATAAAACATTAACACAATGTTTTGGTTGATTTGTAAAGCTTAATGTAGACCGCTTCTAATGATATAACACAATTTTAAATATTTTCAATATTTTCGTCAAAATTACAAGATAACCGTTTTTACGGTGAAAATTCAAGATAAATTCAGTCTTGAATTGTCTACGTAAAAACGGTTAAGTCTTACATGTCCGTTTTTACGTTGAAAGAATAAAAATATTATATTTCGTCCTAAATTCATTCAGCACTTTATAAAATGATTCTTATTGTCATCATTTATAAGTTTATAATGTATGAGTAATATAAATTCTGGCTCTTCAGTAAGAAAAACTAAAAATACAAACATATCTTTTTATACGCTGCTAATTTAAGAAGTTTATTCTATGCTAGAATGAACGAATAAAAGGACATGTCATCTATAACTATAGGTCTAAAATGAAAAATTCTAATGAAATGTGACTATTTGATAGTTAATCTGTATATATTTCAAAAGTCTACAAATTTTAGTATCAATGTATTAACTAATTCTGTTTTCACTAAAGGGTAAAACAAAAACATCATTTCTTCTTCTTGGTCTTTTCGGATATGTCGTGAGCAAGGGCAATTTCTTTTCCAATTTCCCTTCCCTAGATGACTAAGGTCAATTTCTTTTCCAATTCCCCTTCCCTAAGGTACTTTGACTTTTATTACATCTTACATGAATAAATTCTTTGAGGCTTATAACTTCTACAGTGGACAAGTCTGGACGGTAAAATATAATTCTGAGTCGATTATTATATTCAGCTTTTACTGACTCTTGAGAATATAATTATGAAGGTCGTAATTTTGAGCATTACCATACAGAGCTGCATCGATATAATCATCTTACACGTTCCTCACAGGAACAAAATAGTGTTTCATTCCAATTGGCGACTATCAAATTGACCACAGAACATCTTATCTATTCTAATATTATTGAGCTTAAGAGTTGGTTTGTTTGAACGCCCTAATTGCAGGAATTACTAGTCCGATTTTGAAAATTCTTTTAGTGTTAGATAGCTTATTTATCGATGAAGGTCATAGGCTATAAATTATCATGCTAAAATAAATACGAGCAAGGAAACAGAAGAAAATAGAAAAAACGGGGAAGATTATTTGAAAGGGCTTATTTACCGTCGTTAGTTTGTCTATCAAGCAAACAAGGGGTGTTCTTTATAGTTTTTAATTAATGTTACATTATTTATTAACAGTTTTAAATAAAATAAATAACATTTCATTTAATACATAAACCATTTAACGCCTTTTGTTCGCAAAACAAATATGCAGTCAAAACTCATACTCAATGTTCTTGCAAAGCCGCAAACATAAAGATATTTTATTTTATTTTTTAAATAAAGTAACATAATATAATATTTTTAAGCTTTTAGGTTTCCGTGCTTAATAATTGAAAATGGGAACCTATCAGACTTCGCTTTCTATATGTTGTCCGTCCGTCTATCGCCGAGGTTCATCTCAAGAACCGCAATAGTAGAATTTTTCACCAAATTACGCTTTTTTGTTGGCGCTTTAAGAAATATATTAAAATCAAAATAAAATTAATGATTATTGTGGGGCCTCGAACAACAAACGAGATTTTTTTGCTCCATATCCATACCGGTAAGGCCCTGATGGTTGTTCATCATGAAAAGAAGCCTCAGCCTCCGTTGCAGCCACGTCACTGATTATTTATAACACTTAAATATTCATATTGGTTAAAATTTTATTGAATGTGTGGCACTAGTCCCACTGAAAACAAACAAAAATCTCATAATAACTGAACGTAAATGATAACAAGTCTATAAATAATTCTCTACCTTAGAGGTAGAAACGGACATGTGCGACATGTCGCGGGACGGTGCGTAATTTCCAACGCGGTACAAGACGGTAAGTATAGATACGCATCTACCACAGTAAAATCTAATAAAACTCCCAACTTGTCGTCATTTACGTCTTTTTATCTTTGGAATTACTTGTGATAGAAAAAAAAGAATAATGTAGGAATATGCGTCTCATTATATGGAAGTGCATGATGCAATAAAAAAATTTTGCTATTTTGGACATGACCTTTTATACGTAGGGACCGTCGATCTATATACTTATAATAAAATCGTAGCGGTAAAATTTTTGTACATTGAAAATAAACTTGAAAAAACGAGTCAGGGTATGTTAGAAGAGTAATAACACATTTTAACTGTTTTTGGAATTTTTGTTTCTCTGTCTGTTTGTCTGTTTGTCTGTTTGTACAGGCTAATCTCTGAATCCGCTGGACCGATTTCAATGAAATTTGGCATGATGATACCTTACATCCCTGGTCAACATCTTAGATACTTTTTTTAGCCGACTTTCAAAAAAGGAGGAGTTAATGTTTACTTTGCTGTTTGTGGTCAGATTTTCAAAATTCTTTTTTTGTTGAATAGATTGCCCGTATTTGATACCATGTTTACAATAAAATCGGCCAAATGCGAGTCGGACTCGCGCACGAAGGGTTCCGTAATGTTATAGAGAAAAAATAGGCCAAAAGTTGTGTTTTTGTATGGGAGCCCCCCTTAAATTTTAATTATATTCTATCGGTCACTGCTACTTTTTGCTGTCTTCGCTTTGAATAGAAAGAGGAATTACAATTCTTCATACTTCTATTTTATTCTGATAATTTCGTAGCGGGTCCCAAACCAGTTGAGTATGTCCCTCGGGCTCCCTGAGATCATATCAAAGGGTTTTCGTTGTTGGATACCGCTGTCGATCCTGGCGACACAGGAGATACAGTGGTGGGAATGTGTGGTAGCCGGTGGACCAACGCCCATAAAGGAATAACCCTTAGGGTATATAAGTTTAAACAACTTCAAGCGTTATTTTATTCTGGTTTAATTGTAGGTTAGGAATCTGAAAGAGGTAGGTTAAAGAGGAATAGATGCCTACATTAAATCCCATCTTCTGTAGTCTATCCTCTATATCCGTCACATGTTCCTTTCCCCTGTCTTGTGGCCCCCATCCCCTGTCCAAGCCGCCAAGCGGTCTTCAAAGAAAGGATTTTTTAAAACGATAAGTATCTGAGGTTCAAGTTTCCTGGGTCTTTGATATTATTTGAATAGCAAAGATTTACCATTAACAATTTGCTTCTCTGTCCATTCAGATGAAATAGTGCAATTTACTTCTTCACAGGCGGTGATAATAATTATAATCTATAATATACGCGAACGAAAAACTTTGGATCTCTTTTGACCAAAAATGCGGAAACATAGGTGATTGAAATTTTGCACAGTTATATATGGTATGGTTATATTATGGTTAATATGGTGAAGGAGTGCATCGAGCTAATATTATTTTGAAATTATGCTTTTAGTAGAGGAGACCGTGGGAGGTCGACGTTCACCGATCTGATAACCAGATGAGACATATTTTTATCAAATATAATTTATAAACAAATATGCCTATAATTACTTACCTATCTAAAAGTGCTCATGGCTATTTTTTTTAAGTTTTTAGCTAGGCAACAGTACTTTAAGTATGCTTTTTTGCAGGCAAGTCTATATGACTGATTTTGTAATAAAATAATCTAAAATTTGATATAACTTTCGATAAGTTAGCAGAACGATGGAGTCACTTTTAAATTGACTTACCTGTTCACATCGGCTTGCCAAGTAGCTATAGGTATAAATACATAGGTATAATACATATAAATGAGTAGGCAAGCCTACTGAGGCATATTCTGTGTGTTAAAAACTAACAGTGAAATAAAATTAATTTGGTAATTAAAAGAATAAAAGTCATAAAAAAAATCATTAAAGTTAATTTAATTAAAAATAGCCATGAGCATTTTTAGATAGGCAAGTAATTAGACATATTGTTAATAAATTATATTTGATAAAAAATATTATGTCTCATCTGGTTATCAGATCGTTGAAGGTCGACCTCCCACCGGCTCTTAGAGCATTTTTTTTAACAAATAAAACATTACACACACTACAACACATACACTAGGAGATTTTGATTGACAAGCCTATACACACGAATTGTACTCTTTTATTTATGGTTGAAGTTTGTTGTCAAATTGAAAATAGATATAGTTTTATTTATTGAATCTTAAATACTGTTAGACAATAATTATTATTACACGGCCAGTCTGTCATCATTTGACTTTATTAATCTGAAAGTCTCAGGAATTATGTCAAAAAAACTACGAATAATAAAAACTAAGGAAACGTTACTCCCATACTTCAACCGTTTTAAATTTGGCTCCTTTTCGAACACTAAAATATGACAATTCAGATTTTCGCCAAGGTCGTAGCCCAGGTAACGTATCATAATATTGCGCGCCGGACGACAGCCTGCGCGGTTATTGATTTACGTAGGCACTGTACATTTTACTAGGTCAAAAAAATACCTAAATCCTACCTTCAAGTCCACTCTACATCCGTGCTGAATTTAATCAAAAATGATCCAGTCCTTTCAGAGACTATAAAGTCAAACAAACGTTTTTTTTAAGTTCACACATTTTTGTAGGTTACGTTAAAATGGATAATATTATGTATAAATGATATTACTCTTACTTTTTATTCACAACAGATACCGATTCCCAAATCGTACCATACTTTCCTAAGCATTTTTTTCAATTAGCACAAAATATTTTACATATTGCAATACAACATTTTGTTGGACTTTAAATTATTATTAATCTGAAAAAAATATACTACATAGGAGCTATAATATATTTTCGATATATAATCGTGCAATTTATACAAGAAAATAGGTACGAAAATGTGTCTTATAAGTAGCTGCTTGAGCCTTCAAAAAGACATCAACGCGTATCTTGCTACTCTTGTCGCAAGAATAATCCTTTGTTAATTTTATCTTGAATATATTTTAATCTTTATGTAAACAAGGATCTCAGGATATGACTGTTATGCTTATTTAAAAGTCACGTATTAATCGGAATAAAGAAATACAATGCTGCATTACATAGTGATAAAAAATTAATTGAAATGGTGTATATTTAATCATGGCTAATCTCAATTCTGCCATTACTGTAAAAATTAATAAGTTACACCGAATAACCCGGATTCCATGGAGCATTTTCCATTTCATTAGTTTCAAGCTAAATTTATCCTTGCTGCGTCTGTTAGCTATCACAATCAAGAATTTTCGCAGAGGAAATTGTTGGGCGTCTTATCAAAATTAAGCTACTAACGGAAAATTAGCTTGATAGCAATCAAAATATGATTATATTATGCTCCATAGAACTTGGACTATTTTATGACTAGATTTACCAAACCGCTTTATCGCGGCAAGGCTGAAAACTATCCTATTTTTTAAGATAAGGTTTTCATTTTTGATTTGAAAAGTTAAACAACGCTTATAATTTGTCGTTATTTTTTAAGAATAATTATAATTTTCCAAGATAATAAACATAAATAGATTATTTCCAATTTTCGTGGCTTGTCGTCGACCTATTTTCTCAATATCTAGACCGATTTACAAAAAATATCATCACATATTTATACAATATATATACAATGTGTCCCGACATCGGTGTCCGATCCTTTAATGTCATGATCTATGGCATATTTTATCGACAAATTGGCCCTCAAATTTTATCTCTCTCTCACGGTTGTCAAATGGCAGCCATTTTAGTTTTTCTCGAGCTTTCACACTAATCTGACCAGTACTTCTCATGTAAATATTCTATGACGATAAAAAAGGTCTCATTTGATACTCGTAGCTAAACTTGTGGACTACGCTTACACAGGCAATATGTTATAAATTTCGTGGAATAGGCATTGTCAAAAAAAAATTTTTTTTGTTAAAATAGGGTATTTTAAAAATATAAATTTAATAACTTTGAAATTCATTGGCTAGTTTTTTCTCAATAAATTTTTAAAGTTTCGCTCTGACGTCATCTTCGGCGGCCAATTGACCTTTGCAGTATGTTTAAAATTTCCTTTCAACCTTATTTATAATGGCTGGTTCGTCAAATGCAAGTTCTCATTATGTGAAAGCTGATACGAGAAGCTTACCAAAAGTTCGAAACGTAATGTTGGTCGAATTTATTGCTAATTTAACGCCATTGAAGGTCAAACAAAGGTTAAACGTATTTGTTCAAAAATATAAGTAACTAATGGGTATTTTTTTCGTTTAAGTATATACAGAAAAACGATCACTGACCTTATTCCTCGAAATGTTTTTGTAATGAGCAAAATAAAAAAAAAATGGACATGATGTCTAGAAAATACCATTGATCCCTCAAACATAAAAAATACGAAATTTACGTCGTATCAGTTTTCAGCCAGAAATGAAAGAAAATCGTTTTATCACAAAATCCCTGTTTTTATGCAATTTTGGTGTGCTTAAATTATCCTACTTGTGGCAATAATATCATGTTGTTATTTTGAACATCGTTGGAGTTTTGGTTTGTTTATAATTAAGTTAATGTGTTATAACCTTAGCGGACGTATTTTTTTTAAGATTGTTTTTCTCGCAAATTCTAATTTTGGTGGGTAAATTTTGTAAGAGGGTGTGTATAACAAAATATAACCATTGATTCTCAAAGCGTAATTATTATTTTTAACAAAAAATTAAAACCGACTTCCAGGGTAAAAACAATAATAATTAATTATAATGAACAAAAAAGTATTAAATAATAATTCTTACTCTTTGAAGTGCCTTAGGCATAATTCTTCTAAACCTCAACTATTTCTGTACTACTTGTTCTATGACAAAATATTTTTAATATTTAAAACTGGTACCGACTTCAAAATAATGAAGACATTGTGTACAGAAATAGTTGAGGTTTAGGAGAATTATACCTAAGGCACTTCAAAGAGTAAGAATTATTATTTAATACTTTTTTGTTCAATTAAGTATAATTAATTATTATTGTTTTTACCCTGGAAGTCGGTTTTAATCTTTTGTTAAAAATAATAATTTCACTCTTTTTCGTCATTAATAAGGTTTCCTGTACAGACTAATGAGTTATGCTTAGTGTCTTTGTCTGAGATCACTACCACTTCAGAATTGCTTAAGCAACTCCAAGCATATACCACTGAATAATATTATGCTAGGCGTTAATCAAGCAATGATAAAATTAATGACGCCTGTCTTTAAAGACTCTAGAAAGTTATGTTTTTTCTTTCTATCATTACACTAATGAAAACTCATCAGCTCAACATAATATTATGTTCAAATATAACTAAAATCGTCCGTATAAATTTTAAGAAGATTAGCATACCTCAAAGATCTCACGATCAAATTGCTAACATGGTAACCTAAACACCAAGGTAGAATCATTTACATTGAAATAAAATTATAATTTTTTAAATCGTTTGACAAATTCGGGTTTCGATCTTAATGACGCATAAAAGTACCAATAATAGGGTTATAATTAGATAATTCATGGTCTGGTGACTGATGGTGTTGATGATGATGATAAATGTAACTTGCATAGTAGCATATGCTTTCAGTTCTTAAACCAACTCCGAAAGCCGCAAACTTGTATTTATAAGGAATCCGGAGTTCTCTTAGCACCTCCGAAACCATGTATATTATTATCTAATTGCAAAATCTTGCTTTTTGGTAGCATATGCTTAGGCTACTTCTCATATAATCTAAATAAATATATTATGTTTTCATATAAATTTTGAGGAGTTCCCTCGATTACTCATGGATGTATGGTGGAATAGTGGTGATGATGATGATGACTAATTAAATTTGCATAGTAGTATATGCTTTCAGTTCTTAAGACAACACCGAAACCCCCAAATATGTATCTATAAGGAGTAAGGAGTTCTTTTCACCACCTGCGAACCATGGTATTCTGGTGCAAAATCTTACTTTTTGGTAACATAATATGCCTGAAATACTTCAAATTCAAATCATTTATTTCGGGCATCAGTGGCCCATATAACAAATACCTTAAATCTAAAATAAATATTACCTTAAAACTAACATACATATTTTATATATATTCTTAAAAACTAACACTGTCACGTTTTGCCGGCGACGTGACTCGCTTCGTACCGGAGTCTCCCCCGGAACCTCATATGAAACCTTCATATGAAACCAAAAAAACCATATGTTACCATTTGAATTTTAAGGAGTTCCCTCGATTACTCATGGATCCCGTCATCAGGTTACCACTTTTGTGGAAATGGGACCAAATTGGAGTGAAATTTAATATAACAAAACAAAAATTTTGAAAATCAGTTCACAAATGGCGCAACGGCGCAACGGCGGTCATAAGCTAACTCGTCTAACTATCTAACTAACATCATGATTACCATCTATAAATGTCCTTTTCGATGAGGCCGATATTATGGGCCCAAATATAAAACCTCCACCTTGGGTTTATACGGAGCTGGTGGCTCCGTATAAATCCAAAGTGGAGATTTTGCGCTGCAGCAGCAGCAGGCAAATATCAACTGTTTATCCACGTCTTACTGGTTATCGCAATTAAAATGAGCCCAAGCACGAAACCTGCTCTAAGTTAGCGAGGAGTTGGATATCCTATTGATTACCAGGTGATGCTGGAGCACCAGGTCAACATTCCATTAATGTGTTGATAAATGTATATGTATACTGTATATGTCTTGTTGTTAAATAAACGTTCTTATTATAATAATATTATTATTATTTTATTCACAAATGAATAGGTACTGGAAATAAATACGGAACCCTAAAAAGGGTGAATGTGCCAAAAACAAAATGTGGAGGAATTGTTGATCAATATAGTAGCTCATCTTCGTAATCAATTTTGTTTATCTTTTTAAGGGAAATACTTATATTACGATAAAATCTTTTTGTGTAGAAAAAACAAAGTATTTTACTTATCAATTACTACAACAAAATTACATTTTAATTGACAATCTGTCCAAAAGCTGTCCAATTTTAACTAACTTAAATAAGGCTCTAAGGCCCGTGACTCAAGATGCATCTCGGTCTCAAGACACGGTTCAGGCTCTGTGATTGGTTGGCTGTTAAAATTTGGACCAATCACAGAGCCGAACCGCGTCTTGAGACCGGGTCGCATCTTAAGTACTGACCAAAAATACGGGCTTAAGTGCCATGCATTATTATCTATAGATACATAATATTATAAAACAAAGTCGCTTTTTTTCCTTCATGTCCCGTGTTCCCGTTAATCTTTAAAACTAGGCAATGGATTTTGATGATTCTTTCAGTGTTAGATAGCCCATTTATCGAGAAAGGCTATATATTTTATCACGTTAAGACTAATAGGAGCGAAGATATAGAGGAAAATGTGGAAAAAACGGGGAAAATTATTTGAAAGGGCTAACTTGAACGCGCTAATCTCAGGAACTACTGGTCCGATTTGAAAATCTCTTTCAGTGTTAGATAGCCCATTTATTGAGGAAGGCTATATTTTATTACCTACGCTAAGACTAATAGGAGAATGTGGAAAAAACGGGGGAAATTATTTGAAAGGGTTTATCTCGCGAACTACTGGAGCAATTTTAATGTTATTTGGCACAGATAAGAAGTAGACCACGTGAAGGATCATAGGCTATCGATTTCAATTATTTTTTCAGTGGCTATATCGACGGTCCCTACGTATAAAGTGAAATGTCAAAAGTAGTGGTTTTCAGGAGAGCGTTTTTAAGATTCAAACTGTTACTGTAGATTACCATTAAACATAAACACAATTATTTTTATTGATCTGTAAAGCTTAATATAGGCCGTTTGTCATTATATAACACAATTTTAAATATTTACAATATTTTCGCTGAAATTGCAAGGTGACCGTTTTTTCGGTAACAATTCAAGACTGCCCATAACGGTCAAGTCTTACATGTCCGTTTTTACTTTGGAACAATTAAAATATTATATTAAGTCTTAAATTCATTAAGCACTATATAAAATGGTTCGTATTGTCATAATTTATAAGTTTATCATGTATAAGTAATACAAATTCTGCCTCTTCAGAAGAAAAACTAAAAAACACAGACATATCTTTTTATACGCTGCTAATTTAAGAAGTATTTTCTATGTTTTAATGAACGAATAAAGGGACATGTCATCAATAACTATAGGTCTATAATGAAAAATTCTAATAAAATGTGATTATTTGATAAGTTAAACTGTTTAATTTTCCAAAGTCTACAAATTTAAGTATAAATATAATATTAGCTTATTTTGTTTTCACTAAACAAAAGCATTATAATGTTGAAGATGAAGATGATGAGAATAATGAACTGATTTTATTTACAAAATGCATCGGTGCTATGATTTAGATTTTTTATATAATATTTTTGCAAATTTGTCAATGATACCAACTGTAAAAAAAATTAACATATTTACATCTTGAAGATAATAAATGCCCAGATCATTTGCCTTTTTCTTCTTCTTGGTCTTTTCGTATACTTGAGCAAGGTCAATACCTTTTCCAATTTTGAGACCTAGGTGACCAATATTGACGACCTCAGACTTTTATTGCATCTTAATATTAATATTAAGGCTTCATTATAACTTCTACGGTGGACAAGTCAGGACGGTAAAATATAATTCTGAGTCTTTTTTTTTTTTTTTATGAAATAAGGGGGCAAACGAGCAAACGGGTCACCTGATGGAAAGCAACTTCCGTCGCCCATGGATACTCGCAACATCAGAAGAGCTGCAAGTGCGTTGCCGGCCTTTTAAGAGGGAATAGGGTAATAGGGGAGGGTAGGGAAGGGGAGGGAATAGTTCAGGGTAGGGAAGGGAATAGGGTAGGGGTTAGGGGATTGGGCCTCCGGTAAACTCACTCACTCGGCGAAACACAGCGCAAGCGCTGTTTCACGCCGGTTTTCTGTGAGAACGTGGTATTTATCCGGTCGAGCCGGCCCATTCGTGCCGAAGCATGGCTCTCCCACGTATAATTTTACGTCTAATATTATATTCAGCTTTTTCTTGAGAATTTATGAAGGTCGTAATTTTCAGCATTACTATTGAATACAGAGCTGCAGCATGATGCATCTTACATGTTTCTCGCAGGAACAAAATAGTATTTCATCCCAATTTGCGACTACCAAATTGACAGAACACCTTATCTTATTAAGCTGAAGAGTTTGTTTGTTTGAACGCCCTAATCTCAGGAACTGCTGGTCCGATTTAGAAAATTCTTTTAGTGTTTGATAGCTCATTTATCGAGAAAGGTTATAGGCTATAAATTATTACGCTAAGATAAATAGGAGCAAGGAAACAGGAAAATGGAAAAAACGGGGAAGATTATTGAAAGGGCTCCTTTTCCCGTCGTTAGTCCATCTTTCGCGCAAATAAGGAGTGTTCTTTATAGTTTTTAATTAATGTTACATTATTTATTAACTGTGTTATATAAAATAAATAGCAGTTCATTAAATATATAGCCAATTTAACGCCTTTTGTTCGCAAAGCAAATATGCAGTCGAAACTCATACTCAATGTTCTTGCAAAGCCGCAAACATAAAAATATTTTATTTTGATTTGATTGAATGTGTGGCACTAGACCCAATAAAAACCAACAAAAATCTCATAATAGCTGAACGTAAATGATAACAAGTCTAAAAATAATTCGCTACCTTAGAGGTAGAAACGGACATGTACGACATGACGTGGGACAGCGCGTAATTTTCAACGCGGTACAAGACGGTAAGTATAGATGTCCGCATTTACCACACTAAAATCTAATACAACCTCCGACTTGTCGTCATTTACGTCTTTTTATCTTTGGAATTACTTGTGATAGAAAAATAAAAATAATGTAGGAATATGCGTCTCATTATATGGAAGGGTATGATGCAATAAAAAAAAATTGCTATTTTGGACATGACTTTTATACGTAGGGACCGTCGATATATTTTATACCCGTGCGACGCCGGGGCGGGTCGCTAGTGTTTTAAATAAAGATATCACCGGTATTTCTGGATCTTTGAAAAACTTGGTCTACATTACAAAACCAGCCATTTTAGGAGCTTTTGATGTTATACTATTTATATGTTCTCGAAAAACTAGTTTGCTGTCAAATATAACACCCAAATCACATATGGAAGATACTTCAGGATTGTTAGAGATATGGTACATGTTACAGAAAGGATTTCGTTTACTTGAAAAATTTATATAATAACTAGCTGTCCCGGCAAACGTTTCTTTGCCCGCCCGTATAAATTATTTTGCCATTTGTCCATCGCTATCCCGTCGCACAAACATGGTCGCCGTCAGTCTTGAGTTGTAATAATTTACTATTATTTATTCAGCAAATGCACTTATCAATATAAAATCTACCCAGTAGCCAATTCTCAGACCCACTGAATATGCATAGAAAATTTGGTTAAAATAAGTAAAGCCGTTTCGGAGGAGTAGGCTATCTAACATTGTGACACGAGAATTTTATATATTAGAGATTAGAAGATAAATAAATATTTTCCAAAAATTAAATTCATTCCATTTGACGAGCACCAAAAAGTCACCTGGTCAATATATCTTTGTATTAAAGCTATGTCAGTCATACTTCCTATAGTTCGGTAGATTTCAAAATCCTCTGCGAACATATTTTTATATTTGGATGTTAAGTTCAAACACAAATCGTTAACATAAATGAAAAATGTCCTGGTCTTAAAAGAGCCCTGGGGCACACCAGACTGTACTATTTTTAAAATAGACTTAAAACCCCTAATTTTAAATAGCTGAGACCGCTTTAAGAGATAGGATTCACACCATCTCAATAGAATTAGAGAACCACATAATTATGATGCCAGCATGAGCTAACTTAGCAATTAAGATTTGATGGTTGACTACATCAAAGGCCTTAGAAAAATCAGTATATATGGCATGAACTTCTTTCTTGTTTTCCAATGCGTCATAAATATCCGAGATGTAACCTATGTGTGTACCTATTTAACAAAAAAAGTCTTTTGTGCAGAACCGCCTAAAGATTAAAATTGTGTGTTTTTATCTTAAGGGGTGCGTGCAACAAAATGATTTTCTATCTCGCCAAGAATGGAGAAAGAAATGAGCGAAGACACAAGAGAAAATTTATACGTGTTTGAAATGTGTAGAACACGTTCGATAGGATTTTTTTGTTATATAATTTCCCGTTGAAAGTGGCCTATATATTTTTGAACACGTTATCAGCTTTGAGCGGCCAGGGAAAAAATTCCGAGGAGAGAGAGCAGATTTTTCACCGGTATCTGTGGTTATTTGACAAAAGTTTATTTACTCAACAGCGATTTTGACTGGTAAATTGGCGTTTACTTTTATATAGTATTGTATTGGGAAGCTAGCGAACAGGTAAACCTCTGACTATGCCTCAGAATTACGGCATATAGTCATAGTTAGACAATACATTATTGTTATATTGTAAAAATATCGTAGCACACGGTAATATAGTATCCATATACATACTAATATTATAAATGCGAAAGTGTGTCTGTCTATTCGGTCCGTCTGTCTGTCCACCAATTGGTTATGGTGATACCTTGAGTCCCGGGAAAGGACAAAGGGTACTTTTTATCCCAGAATAAAGTACGGTAAATGAATTTTGGCGTCATTGCAGTCATTAAAATTAGGATAATACCGTATGCTATGATTTTTTGGGAGTAGGTATGTAGACTACCACAGCACTGAAATAAATTTTACATTTAAATAATAATTGTATTATATTTATTATGTACAAAATATGATATAATATAATATTCTAGAAGTGTTTGTTCTTCAGCTAAAAGTTACTGGGTAGTGGGTACATACCATCGAGATGTTTAAAAATAGGTAAATAAAATTAAATTATATTATTTTTAAATAAAAGCAACTGTTACATACATAAATTAAGAAATTAAAAAAAACCCCCGCCAAACAAGTTTAAAAAGTAATGAAATAATATATTTCACTGACTTTAAGTTTAAATAATTCCTAAGTGTAAAGTGATATTTTAGTCCATAATAGGGATGATGACAAGGTTAAAGATTAGCGAATTTTGTTAATAAAATAAAGAAATCACGGTAAAAAATAAGTGTTCCCAAAATTTCAGCTTGATAGCATTTGTATTTTTTTTTATGCGCCTTCAAAGTTGGATATTCAAGTCGATTTTTTTTTTCTATTAAATTTCTTAATATTTGTATACAATTCGATAACTTATGCAATTAAAAGCAACTTTTGTTATGAAACCACTTTCATAAACGCAATATTTAATATACCTGTCGAACAAAGTTGTCTCCCGATGCGTACAAACTACGAAAGACTGACGTCATACTTTCGTAGCACTTCGTATAGAGCGTTTCGGGCAGGTCTTTTTATGAGATATTTGAATTGTCATATCTTGGTGAATTTTTAAGCTATCAGAGTCATTCTTTCAACGATGTTTCTATTTTTTAAGTGTCTTTCAATTACCGATAAGAAAAAAAAATGATCATGCCATGTCACTGATTGTCTCGATTCTATAATGTTTTGTGAAATCAAACATCTACATTAGCGGTCCCCCGACACACCTTGACAACAATTATGGACTAAAATATCACTTTACACTTAGGAATTATTTAAACTTAAAGTCAGTAAAATATATTATTTCATTACTTTTTAAACTTGTTTGGCGGGGTTTTTTTAAATTTCTTAATTTAAATTTATTTATTTAATGTCGGGGGTTTAAAATCACTATGTTCCTACACTTTGAGTTTTTGTATGATACAGCTGATTTTAATTCGCAAAAAAATGTGGAGGTATGCTAAAGGCTGTTTTTAACTGATTTCCAAAAAGAAGGAGGTTTCACATTCGACTGTATGTATGTTTATCCCGACGGTATACAATTTGCACCCAGTATATGATAAGCAGCCCCTTTAGCCTAGACGTTTTCTTTATCGCTTCTTTATAGAATCGGCAATCAAAATGTACGAAATTGACATTAGAGGAGTCGAACGTCAACCTCAAATTAACCAATTTTATAGTCAATTTTATAGTCTTGGCTAGGGGCTCAGGTCGATCAGCAGAAACGAAAAAAGACTGTTCAACGAGTTGCCAAGTAAGTATTAAAAATATTACTTTAAAAATGCCCAGTTTTTACTAGGCATTTTGTACCTTTTTTAACTCTGAAAGCGGAAAACTCTGAAATTATATTTAGAAAAATGGAAATTTTTCTAAATATAATTTGCATTCAGCTTCAAAACTGACAGACGGACGAAATGACAGCTTTTCTATTTGGGCTTGAATTGGTGAATTGGATTTCAGGTAAAAGCACGCGGCAGTTTGCCTACGTCAAAAGTAAAATCTGTTAAGCCCTAGATATCAGGACTTTTTCAATCAAACGGCTGCACTCAGAGATATTTAATAAATATTTAACTTTAATTTCATGAATGTCAGAAAATATAAGGCATGTCAACATCTTCATTATTAATTATAGTTTAAATTAATATGTTCAAGTGCCGCGGTAAAACTCTATCGACAACTCTTAAAGTTTCGAGTCTAAATAGTAAATTGATGTAATCATATTTTTACATCTGAAATTTAACCCGCGCTTTTTATACTTTTATCGTGTGTTTAATCATTAATTTATAATAATTTTCACCTTTATTTACAACATTTCCATCACATAAATTCATGCTAAAAACACACAGTATATAGCTACAAGTATATAGGTAGGGAGGAGGTACCCCCTTCCAATGAAGAGGATCGTTACTCGTGCCTCGATGTAGGCGTTCCCGATAAGGTCCAAGGTCATGTATACATGCAGAAAATCAATACAAAAACATGGCTGCCCAGGATGCACTACATAGTTGCAACAAATAAATCCAGGAAAATACACGTTTAAGTCGCCTAATCTGGAATGTTTATTTTTATTTATTATATTATTTTATTTTGTAAATTTTCTGATAAATTTTCTGAATTTTTAGGTTGTTTTTGTATTTATTATTATTTGTGGGCGTTAATTGGTCGGGGAGGGAGCTAGTACGCAGTCTCCATCTACCCCTGACCTTCAGGTCCTGGTATATATCACCCGGCCCAGGGCATTTCAGACGATGAAAGCTTCGGTAGCAGTCCTCTCGTAAACATCACGGACAATCATGGGTAAGTAACTTTTTTTTAATGTAAAGTTATATTTTATTTTAATTAAAATAACTTGAAGAGTGTTGAAAAATTTAAAGTTTTAAATATTTTTAAAATTCATTTCAAATTGATTAATGATTTTAACAATTTTAATATATATTTTTTAGTTGATAGTTATTTGTTATTTTATTTTAATATCAACTTGAAATTTCTGTGAGCCTGAAAAAGTTTAGAGAGTTTTTGTGCGTGAACAAGTGATGTCTATTTGAAAAGTTCGACTTTACTTTTTAAACAGTTTTATAGCAGTCATTTTATTCCAATGTTTAAAAATATTTTTTAAATAATATAAGTTTAATAATAGTACTTTTTTAATATAAATTAAATTTTTTTATAATACAAAATCTAAAAAAACTGGTATATTGCGCTTTCTAATTAGCTGTTGTTTTAGGTGACGCCATCAACGACGATGTGGTCTACGACCTGAACATACCGATCGACTTCTTAATCGAAGAGAAACATGAACAACCGGAGAAGGAGGAGGCGGTGTACTTCTCCTTCATGATGTACTATTCCTTCTACGGTACCTTCATGAACATTCTACTGATCTCTTGCTACCTGTTCGTGACGCGTTTGAAGAGATTACGTAAGTTTTTCTTTATTTTTTTTCATTATATATTATATGCGTTATTTATTTTTTCTTAAATGTTAACATTAATTGTACTTTTAATTTAAAAAATAAATGTATGATTACTTATTATTATTTATGTAGGCAGCTACTATAGGCTATATCACACTATTATCCTTGAGCTTCGCGTCTTTGCAAATAATCGGATTAGCTCCAAAGCTTATAAGCAGCTAGTTTGTGCTACTTCTTTGTTGGCAAATACTTTTCTCGTTTAATTATTATTAGTGTATTTTTATTATTGTTAATATTTTTTGTTTTATTATACTTACTTTAAAGTTAATTAGTGTACATTGCGAATTACATATTTTTTGGACAGTAAATTATACTACACCGTGCAGTTTAAATGAAATATTAGCAACATAAACATATATATTTTTTAAATCGATTAAAAAGCTTCGCGAAATATCGATGATAATGTTAAGATGACTCCGCTTGCGCTGCTGCATCGCTAAAAACATTATACGTTGTACTATAATAACTATTATTATCAGTAATTTCAAACCATACCTGGATAAATTTTAAAATCTTCCTACTTTAATGCAAATTAAGTAACAATTCTTATTTGCTAAGTTCTATGCGCTTTGCGAAGAATATTTATAAAATGTTACATTGCGATATCATAGCTCAAAGAAAGAAAATTTACTTATAATGAATTAATAATTATTTATTAAGAAATTATACATAGTTTTTTAAGTATTACAATATATAATATGCGATGGTATTTATCTAGCCCTCTAACTAACCTAACCTAAATGACAATACTTTACAATACCTATCACATCAAATCGTTATATTAATGCAATACGGCTGCGCGCTTATTGAATATTGATAATAATAAATTTTATTATACTAAACATTAAACAATGTGCTCGCGGATAGTCATATTACACTAACTTTCTTTACACTTTCTTACTCTTTTTTATGACTTCTAATTTTACATGAATAAGACATGCTGGCATTATTATATTATAGCTTTTGCCGCTATAGTGTATGTATATAACAAAATATAACAAATAGTAAAAACAAAATAAAGTTAATATTTGAAGAGGGCTTGAAGGAGCCCGCTCACATAGTAACAATTAACACTCGAAATCGGTATGTTTAGTTTAGATTAAAATAAATCACCTTCTAATTAATAACTTAGTTTGTTTCTAAGAAAGGAGAATTAAAACAAACGCAACACTGAGGGCGCAGCAACAGAAACGTCGGTGTAAGATTCTGTGTCTACTCTACCGATAGCTTAAAAATTCACCAAGATATGACCATCCCAAAACGCTCCATACAAAATGTCAGAAAACTATGACGTCGCGTCGCAGTTTGTATGCATCGCGGGAGAACTTCGTTCGATAGCTTGCGTTATGGAAGTCGTTTCATATCAAAAGTTGCTTAGAATTGCGTAATAACTAATAACTCACGCAATTTCGATAACTATATTAAGTTTATTTTTTGGAACGAAGTTACTTATTTAAAAAAATATCGACTTTTCTCTTTTTGAAGGCTTTGAAGGCTCATAACAACAAAAAATATATACAAAAGTTATCAAGCTGCACTTTTGGAAAGACTTATTTTTAGTTGTTTCTTTATTTTATTATCTGATGCTGCAGCATCACCTGGTAATCAATAGGATATCCATTTATCCAACTCCTCGCCAACTTATAGCAGAGGTTTCGTGTTTGGGCTCATTTTAATTGCGACAACCAGTAGGAAGTAGATAAACAGTAAATATTTACATGCTGCTGCTGCAGCATCACCTGGATTCTATTATATTATACTACGACGACTATATTCGTCTCCACGAGCTTCGTATGAACCCAAAGTGGAGGTTTCATGTGTGGGCTCATATTAACAGCCTCATCGAAAAGGACATTCATATAAACAGTAATCATGAGAATATGATTCTGTTGATAGGAATTATTCTGCACTGTAATTAACGCATGTTTAAAAAGCATGAAATAAAATTAAATTAAGAAATATATTTTTTTACCTTATTATCATCCCTATTCATGTGCACACCTTCTTTGTACGCAGGTCAGTACCGCTTCCAGTTGCTCCAAGCTGTTGTCGACGTTGTAGTTACATTAAAATTAATACCGATGCTCGTTCGCTACCTGCTCGATGACGCTGACAGCGGGATGAACGCCGGTTTGGTCATCGTCACCGAGACCGCCACCTCCACATAAGATGCACTCGCCTTGGTAAGTTTGCTTACGTGAGGATTTGAAGGGTAGCTTTGAAATTTTTTGATTTACTCAAAGCTACTCAATGCTGGGTAATAAAACCAGCTGAAGATATGTTAGTGTTTCTCACCTGATAAATCTAGATTAGTTATTTATTTATTGATTCACCAACAGAATCACATTAAATAAAAGGGATATTATTAAATGCACATCAGAATAATTTTTCAGCACACTAGATAACTCCGCTAATTAACTGAATGCACACCAGAAAAACTAATGCTAATCAAAAAAAACAATTGATTAACTGAACATATCCCTCAAAAAAAACTTTAACATCATACAAAACGAGACGACCTTTATAACCAAATTAACACCAAAAATAATATGATTTTCGGATCGGATATATTATTTGTAAAACGAAAATTTAAATTGTTTATCAAAAATACTAACTTGCACTCTAAATTGGACAATCGTCAATCTTACAACAGAATTTCTAAAAACGATATCGAAAAGTGCACCACTATAAAATAAATTTCTATTATCAAAACAAGTCTTGTAGACTTGTTTTGACAAATCGTGCAACTAAAATATTTTTAACCTAGAACTTTATTTTCTTTTTGTTTCTCTGTTTTACTGAAAAACATGTTAGGACCTCCTCATCTAACGCCGCACTCACTCCTTTGCGCTCGCTCTTTACTCTTTAGCGACTTTTTGTGTTAGCGACAAAGATTTTTGATGATTATGATGAGATAAATATGGTGAAAGATTTTGTCATTCCAAAATTATATAATTCAAGGTTTCTTGATAAAAATTAAGAAAAATTATCAAAATTCACGCCTGTATTGTAATTGTATGGGTTAATAATTTATTAATGATTCTTAGATAATTAATAGCAATGTTGGCCCAATACGACTTGATTGGGTTAGGTTTTTTTTGTGAACCACCCAGACACAAAAATAATAATAAGCCTTATAATACTAATTGAAGCCAGTTGTCTTTTTTTTTCTTTAGTAGCTTATCAACCCCTAAAGTGCGATTTCTAAGCAGGAGGCTTAATTATTTTGCAATATATCGATAAGGAACCCTTTGTACGCGAATTCGACTCGCTCTTTGCCATGTGTTTATTATTATCTATACTAATATTATAAAGAGGTAAACTTTGTTTTAATAATTGTAATGAATAGGCTCAAAAACTACTAGACCGATTTTTAAAATTCTTTCAGAATTGAATTCTGAAAGAATTTTAAAAATCGGTCTTAAAAAGCTACATTTACGATTTCTACTGCACGGCCCATTGCGAAGTGGGTGTCATCAAGGCGGGAGTCGCGTGCGAGAGGGGATTTTAGATCTATTAGTTCTTTTCAGAGTTAGAATGTTACACGCTATTAACATTTTCTTAAATATTTGAAAATGCCTAAGAGAGCCAGGTCTCTTATATATTAGTCACTTCAATAAAATAATATGGGCAAAACAACGTTTGCCGGGACATCTAGTTGTTTATAAACTGAGTTACCATTCAGTGTGCTTATGTTTAAACACAAATAAAACACAATATTACTTGCACTTTTTCCACTATATTCATTAATTACTACAAATCTTATATCTTTATACGAGCAATTCTTGTATATATATATATATATATATATATATATATATATATTGGAATCTCGGAATCGGCTCCAACGATTTTCATGAAATTTAGTATATAGGGGGTTTCGGGGGCGATAAATCGATCTAGATAGGAATCATTTTTAGAAAATGTCATTGTCATCATTGTTTAAGTTAAACTAGCTATTTGACCGAGCAAAGCTCGGTCAAATAGCTAGTTTAACTTAAATACGACCGGTTTCGATATAAATCATCATCAGGTTATATCGAAACCGGTCGTGTTTAAGTTAAATTTGTAGTAATTAATGAATATAGTAGAAAAAGTGCAAGTAATATTGTGTTTTATTTGTGTTTAAAATGAATTTCCACCAAGAACCGACAGTACAATCAATTATATATGCTAATGTTTAGTCCATGTTAAGTTAGCACTTGATGATTTTTATGTGTTCTTAATTATATGAAGTAAAACAGATTAAATTTGGTTTTATTTAGAATAAATGATGTTCCTAAAAGTAATTTTGGTGATGGTTTTCCTTTAAAAAGTTGTAGTATGTTTGTTGAACTAAGGAATTGTTAGATATACTATTTTAATAATAGTTATTCGCATGGGCGTACCCAGGTTCGGGGCCAGGGGGGGGCAAATTACCCAGGTTCTGGTGCCAGGGGGGGGGGGCAAATTACCCAGGTTCTGGGCCAGGGGGAGGGCAAATCAGACTTTTCATAAGCTAGGTGTTTATAAAGAATAAAAAAATAATTTTTTGTTGTAAAAATATTGTATTCCAAACAAATGTCAAAAATTCGTTTTCTAATTTTTAATTTGTATGGATAAAAGTACTATATAATATACTTAGTAGGGACGTCAACATGATCCAGGGGGGGGCAGCTGCCCCCCCCCCCTGCCCCCCTCGGTACGCCCATGGTTATTCGTTCAGTAAAACAGTTTTGGAAATACTTTAAATAGTGCTTAAAATAATGCTTAATTCGCAATATTTTGGATGCATAATTAGGGTGCAAGTCAGTATTTTTGGTGAAACTTTCAAATATATTGATCGAAAAAAGGGAATATACAGATATTGATTTAAATACATGCCTTAATAAAATACAAAACGATACAGCTGAGTTATAAAGCTTTTTTCTTTTTTCCATAGGTTCTCGTCTTAGGTCGCATCTTCCGCCTATGTTTCGCTAACCGATGGCGTGACTTTTTCGAGGAGGGACCGCATAAGCAAGTGTTTATTGTGCAATCCTCTCTCCTAGTGATCTTGGTGAATCTAAAAGTGTCGTTGCTCACAATAATGGACCCCGATTTCTGCTCGCGAGACTGGTACGAGTACATGAGGCACTGGTTTCCTTCGAACTCGTTCTTATAATGGTTAGTAACATTATTCACTTTGATAGTGTCGCTGTACGTGGAGAGCAGGACCGGATATCGGACGCACCTCAAAGCCGAAGGTGTAATGGATTTCTCTGTAGCGTTGCCAAAGTTGAATAATGTTAACTGGACACTGCAAGTCCTTTCATGGATCCCGATGTACGTTGCCATATACTTCTACGACGACATTGAAAAACGAACGTATTTGAAGTTGATTTTAATTGGGCTGGCTAGATCCGCTGTAACGCCTACGATCTACGTTATTTCCAACAGATTCTTCCAGCGCGGCGTTAGAAAAATTATTCAATTAATTTTCTGTCGCAAAGTGGCCTATATACATTCCAGCCGCAGTACACCTTGGCGTCATGACACTTGGCATGAGAATCTCAAGTTCAAACGCTTAGGTGAATGTTACAGACCACGACTACTAAGATGTCTGCCTGTTATTCTCGAAGAAACAGAGGAAGAGTTAAGAAAGGCTACAATGGGAGGATAGGCGTTTGGTTTATTGGAAATTTTTTCCAGTTATATTATTTATAACAAAATTCACGTCTTGTATAATTGGTCGCTGACCGCTGTTAAGCATTAGTTGCCTAACCCACAATTTTTTTTTTGTTGATAAATTTTGAATGCAGTCTTGTTCTAAATCATCTAAAGAACATAACTGCATTCATAACTCAATACGTAACTTTTATGTGGGTTAGTACACGAATGCTTAACAGCGTCCTTATATAAGTTCATTTACGCACCATAATGACATTAATTTTAGTGTCCTTCTTATTGGGGAATCATTCGCTTATTGTTTCGTAATACATACGACTATTTTCAAATAGTACCTTGTTCTATGTCTTAATACTTTAGATACTTTGAAAACTTTTGAAAAATTAAACGGTCTTTTTATTATTAATTGGTTACCTTACCTTAGATTTCACTGGTACATAAAATAAAACCATTTTGACATTTCTTTTCTACACTTACAATTTAATAGTGGTAGTCAATCTTGATACATTTATAGGATTATATCAATGTTAAAGTTTACGTGTTTATAATAATCAAATTGTTAATGTTTCACGTCTTTGGTGTCATTCAGCACACAGTAGATAATATTGGATCTCAAATTTACTTAGAATTTGTTGATCATAGGTGTTAATATTACTTATTGTTATTAATGTTTCAAAATGTTGTTAAAATTAACTATGTAAATGTGTGTTCTATACTAAGCTTTAAAGTTATAAATGGTGGCTGTTAAGCATTTGTGTCTTAACCCAAATTTTTTTGTTGATTTATGAATGCAGCCTGTTCTAAATGATCTAAAGAACATGAGTGCATTCGTAACTTAATACGTTTTTTTTTTGGGATGATACACAAATGATTAACAGCGTCCAAATACCTTACGAAGGTACCTTCGTTATTTAGAATTTATAAATTAAACTACTTTTTTACTCTTCTTTACCGGTACTTTAATATTTACATATTTTTCAATCTTCAAAATTTACAACCATTTTTAGAAACTTTGTATTCTAATTCTTCTTTTAGGCTATAATATTAATATGTAATAAAAGCCAAATTTACTTTCCCGTCCTATATAAATTTAACGAGTATTTAAATTAAAGTTGTAGGTTAAGCATAATATTATTATTATAAATGTCTGCATTTTAATCTGCTTATAAGTAGAGTAGTCAAATTTATTCAGTGTCTAAGTAAAGGTAAATAAACAAATCAAATGTAACTTTTTTGTGACAGTATAATGCTCTATTAGTGTGTACTTATTATGTTTTTATTTCGTATTTTGTACTTATTATTTTTTTCCAAACTAATATTATTCGTAAAGATGTAAGTATTTTAATTTTAGGCAATGACAAAAATCAAAGGATAAAATGTTAGATTGTATTTAAGATACCTATTACTCATAAATCATAATTAATATTATAGTGTTTAGAAATATGTTGAAAATGTATTAGAAGTTAAAGGCTTTAAATGTAGTAATGTGCTAATAAAGGATACAATGAATATGATTTGTATTATTATAAAAGTATAAATACTGGTATATATAATAACTAGCTATTTGACCGAGCTTTGCTCCGTATTCGATAAAACACGAATAAAATGACATATTCTAAAAATGATTCCTAGCTATCGTATATCGATAGCTAGGAAGGAAGTTTCGGGGGCGATAAATCGATATTTATCGCCCCCGAAACCCCCTATATACTAAATTTCATGAAAATCGTTGGAGCTGATTCCGAGATTCCAATTGTATATGTTATATATATAAACAGGGTGCAATTTAACCTTCCTGCCAAATTTGGATATATTGATCCTTGTTAAAAATAAAAATACACGTATTTCTTCTTTTATAATCACTCAGCACTAACATTTTGAGAAATAGCCTCCGAAAGTTATCCTACCAAACACCACAAAATATGGGACTCATGCGCGGCCCAGCCCCGCCCTGCCCTTCCATTGACATTCTTGATGATTGTTATTCCCTTCATACTTTGACGGACTTAGGACCGTCAAATGTAAAGGACGTAGACAGCCGACAGGTATGTTTAGATTAATTGATACACATCTAAAGAATGGAAAATTACAACTTTTTTAATTACGAAAAATAAGCACTTTAGAAATTCATAATAAATCTAAACCACATCCTTTGCATTAAGGCGTATTTATCAAATTCAATTAACTTATGTACACAGTACAACTAATAAAAAATCAAAACAACCCACCTCTAAATCTTATTTACTTCCATCTTGTCTAGACACTTAACATAGTTCAAACTGCAATCCGTTTTTCTCTAAGCAGAGTCTAGCGCGTTTTGCACATTGTCTTTAAGACTTTAAGTGTGTGTGTGTGTGTGTGTGTGGGACTTCCAGGGTAAAAACAATAATAACATCTTTATAATATTAACTAAAAAGTATTAAATAATTTTTCTTATCTAATTGTGCCTTTTTCCGAATTCGGCTAAACCTCAACTATTTCTGAAGTCGGTGCCAGTTCCAAAAGTTTCAAATATTAAGTTTCATATATGAAGATTGAGTACAGAAATAGTTGAGATTTAGCCGAATTCGGAAAAAGGCACTATTAGATAAGAAAAATTATTTATATCTTAATATATATATTTCTTGTGTGCGTGTGTATGTGACTGAACTCCTCCTAAACGACTGGACCAATTTTGATGAAATTTTTTGTGTGTGTTCGTGGAGATTCGAGAATGGTTTAGATTTACAGTTTGGTCTACTGGAAAATGTTTTTTCAATTAATTTCTTATTTATAAGGAGTTGTTGATTTTGGAATGTTTTACATTAGATCCGGCGGACGGCGCTATCATCGCATTCAATATTATTCTATTTCAATTTTAGTTTGTCCTGACAGATGGTGCTACGATTAATTTGAAAAAAATTTTGTTATTCAATTCATGTGCTGATTAAAATATTAAATAAATAACACATAGGCTACAATTTTAACCGACTTTCAAAATGGGGGAGGTGTTATGTTCGTTTTCTTATATTCAACGATTACTCCGCCGTTTGTTAACCGATTTTCAAAATTTTTCTTTTGGTATATAGGGTATCATCCCAATTTGGTATTATATTCAGAAAAGTGGTGATCTGATGAAGGATCCATAAGTAATCGAGGGAACTCCTCAAAACTTATAGGGAAACATATGGTGACTTCGGTTTCGTGAGAAGTATTCTAAGCATATGCTACCAACAAGTAAGATTTTCCACCGAGATATACCTGGTATACCGTGGTTCGGAAGGTGCTGAGAGAATTCCTGATTCTTTGTAGATACAAGTTTGGGAGTTTCGGCGTTGTTTTAAGAACAGAAAGCATATGCTACTATGCAAATTACATTCTTCATCATCATCATCATCACTACCATATTATACCATTTCATAGTCTTTTAGATCGAGACTCGAGTTTGTCAAGCGATAATTAAAAAAAATCTATATCTACCTAATATTATAAACCTGAAGAGTATGTTTGCTTGAACGTGTCAATCTCAGAAACTACAGGTCCGATTTAAAAACTTATCTCAGTGTTAGATAGATCATTTATCGAGTAAGACTCATCATTTATCGAGAAGGTTATATTATATTATTACTCTAAGACTAATACGACAGAAGAAACTCAGGAAAATGTGGGAAAAACGGGGGAAATATTTTTTATGGGAAAATGTACCTACGGATTCTGTAAAATTTCTAATTTACGCGGGCGAAGCCGCGCGGGACATCTAGTATATATATATATATATAATTTTTCTTTTTTTTTTTCTTCAACTTGGGTTTTTCTATGTTTAGTTCCACGAAATTTATAACATATTGCATATGTAAGCGTAGTCCACAAATTTAGCTATCAAATGAAACCTTTTTATCTTCATAGGATATTTACAAGAGCAGTTCTTGTCAGATTAGTGTGAAAGCCCAAGAAAAACTAAAATAGCAGCCATTTTACAACCTTGACAGAGAAAAAAATTTTGAGGGCCAATACGACATTAAAGGATCGCACACCGGTGTCGGAATGTATTTATGCATTTATGTATTTATGCACTTGAAACCACTACTTCTCTAATTTATTAACACAGATCAGTTGTAGTTGTCGAGTAGAAATTATGTTTAAATATTATTCAAATGATAAAGTAGTACCGGCCGGTACCTATCAGCTTTAATTTTTGGATGTTGTAATAAACACTTACAAAGAAAATTATGTTAATAAAACCGTATATAAAAGAGTTTAAAAAATGTTTAAAAACGCGCAGGCAAAGAGGTCAAAGTTTCTGCTGATTATCAACTGAAGCATCTGTTTGTAATAAACGGCACAATGGGCTATTTCCTTAAGTCGGAGCGGCGTTTTTGTTGAATGTCAATCGTCGTGTAGCCTTGCTCAACGCCGACTTTTGGGTTACGAATTGTAACGGTGAAAGGCGGACACGAAGTGGGGGAAACCGCGGTCCCTTGCCGCAGTCCGACGCGAGCGCATGAACGTGACGTTACGCGGATCCACGAACAAATGGAAAACTTTTACTTTCGCGCGAAATAATAAGTGTGTGTGTGAGTGATGTATTAGTGGTTATAGACGTATTCATAATGTTTCTGTGTGTTCTTGTTATTTGGAGCGCTGTCCTCTTGCCGGCTTTGGCCCAAGGTAAGGTTTCCCTGTGAAGGCTTAAAACGTGCTACCCTCGACGTCGTTTCCTTGATAGAGCCTCCAGCTGTTACCTACGTCGCGTATCACAACGACAGACTGATCCAGATTCTTAAGTTCTATAACACGCTTTTTATCTAATTACTTATACTTCTGAAATGTATCTGAAAAATGTTATAAACCGCTTGAATTTCAGTTGTAAGTCTTCTGTTATTTACATTTTAAATCCAACAGACGAATCTCAGAACTTAAAACACACCGACCAAATTTGATCTGACCATAAGAAACTAATTCTAGTTTTTAATGTATTCATTTCAACGCAACCAGCTCAAGGTCTGGATAGATTTTTTTGATACAATTAATATTATTTAAAAAAAAAAAACTTCTAGCTTAAATATAATCAAAGCAATAATTATGACTAAATGTGTCCGTGTTAAAATGACATTCACCAAATTTCGTCATCGTTTACCACTATAACAAAAATACATTTGCTGTTTATGAAACCGGTTTTGCAAATAAGCAATTTTGAGTATTCACTTTTACGAATGCCTAAATACATAGCTCTCTAACTTTATAAAACAAGAAAGCTTATTCGAAAGTAATTGGCGGTTTCTTAGAAGAGCGTTATTGTCGAATTCTAGATGAATACGTCATTATTTTTGCTTCTTATGATAATTTTTACGTTAATAGCTGTTATGGTGTATGTCGGTAGTGATTTAATTCTTACTAAAATAATTTGTTAATAATATTTTCCTTTTTTTTAATCAAGTATACAAATGTATGTACCAATTACAGTGAATTTAATAAAAAATATTGTCAGTCATAAGGCGGTATAGGTACTGATTATTTCGATAGTAAGCGCTTTTCAATTTTATTGGATACTTCCAATACTCTATTTAGTAATGCAATATGAAACGAGCATTATAGTAGTCTGATTCTAGAATGTGATTGTCCAACCGACAGCCACCCTTGACTGAACCTGAAGGTCACTTAAGAACTAACTCAGGCTATAGAAAGAATTAACATATCAATGCATATAATAACAATTGTAATTTTTAAAATGCTCTACATTTTAATTCAGCGGGGCTAAAATGGCCGTTTTAAAGAATCATGATATGAATCATAATATGATTCATTTTTCTAAAATCGCAAAATGCAACTCTGCTTGCAATTCATTTCTGTATTTTTGTACTGCGGGGCTAAAATGGTCGCCTTGTAGAATCATAATATGATTCATTATCTTAAAATTGCAAAATGGTCACTCTGCTTGCAATTTGTTTCTACAGATCGACAAGGCTTTATATTATGAACGTGGCGAAAAAAGGAACTAACGCTGCCATCATACAAAAACAGTGCAGCGCCCCCGCTCACGTTCATAAAAAGCCGAGTAATTCGTACTAATTTGATATTCGTCAGTTTGACAGTTTTGACAATTCATTTGCTGAATTGATTGAGAGGAATTGCTAAATGTGACCATTTTAGCCCCGCTAATCATAACATTTTAATGTTGATCAAAATGTATGAATGCAGATAATTATTATCCAATGCTCATGTTACATGACTGTCACCAATGAAAATTCTTTTTTACGAACTTAATAATGCTGGTAAAAAATAAATTTTGATCATAATAATATTTCAGTGCCGATTAAAACAATTCAACGCATGTATATGATTACAATTACTACATATTATAATTATTTTGTATGGCTTTATCGAGAATCGTGACATTAAACATATTACTATGTGTCAAAAAAAGTTAATGTTCTCTAGATTCATAAAGTCATAGATCAGAAAATCTTATAAATGGTATTCAGTAGATAGCGGATGTCGAATATATTTAACGGTATATTCGACCATTAGAAATAATACGATATAGGATAAGACAGACACTGAAGAATTGAGGTAAACTAGATTGTGCGAATACTCTACCTATTTATAAAACGCAATAGAACTAAATACAGTAGTATAAAAGTCATTACCCTAAGTTATCACCATTAAGAGATTATGTAGTAATACCAGCACACATTATAGAGAAAGCTAATAGCCAATATTGGCAGGCTAATGAGGTAAGAAACAATTTTTATTTGTGGAAAGTAACTATAATAATCAACTAAATTTTATCATTTTGTTACATAACTCTTTGCCTTTTACAGATACGAAGGAAAACTAATGAGAATTTTATATTCTAAAAGTGTTACACGTAATTAATATAGCTTAGTTTCAAATACAAACACTTCTTATTAACATCAAAATGGGAAATTAAAAACACTGTGACTTTATAAGGGGGCTGACATATAATCAGTTTCTAGACAGTGGAGTCTGATGTGATGTCTAACATTCACACAAATAAATTAGTTCAACATAGAGACAGCTTAGACCCGCATGAGGTAATTCATTTTTCTGACTTTTAAAGTTATCTAGAAATCAGCTTATGAGTATGTAACTATGTATGCTTCCAAATGGAGCAAATACAGTAGACCGTAGTTCCCTGTATGTGTTCACGCTCGACCCTCAGACAACCGGAAAACATACAAGGTGCGACTGTTTTTAGCGTAGGGCAGTAAGCGTTTACAATGCAAAAACAAAAGTAAAGGCGACAGATGACACAGCGCAGATTATTATGTTGTTGAACGCAATGAAACCTAAACTCACAGACGCGATAAGATAAGTTTAAGATGGAGTAAAAAGATTCCCAATTTAATACATCCATTTTAAACGTATACCTATATTATTATTACCTTAGCCTACTATAATTTAAATGATGAATCGAGGCAAAGAAATTGATATTATGCCTTTTTTAACCGACTTTCAAAAAGGTCCAAAAGGTTTCACAATACGACCGTATATTTTATACTATATCTTAGATATAAAATTCTCGTGTCACAATGTTAGGCCGCGTACTCCTCCGAAACAGCTTTACTGATTTTAACCAAATTTTATATGCATATTCAGTGGGTCTGAGAATCGGCTACTGGGTACTTATTGTATTGATAAGTGCATTTCTTGAATAAATATATATTTCTCAAAATTATAAAAATTGTTTCAGTTAATTTAAGTATAGGAATATCAATACTGTTTTTACTGTGGAAGTCGGTTTCAATATTTTGTTAAAAAAAACATTTTATTTCACCCGGTACATTTATAAGGTTTGAAAATTGCGCTTTAAGTAACCTCTCTTTTACAAATATAAAAATTATTCTACAAAAACGTAAGTTCCTGTTAGAGCCTGTTCTACACGTACTTAAATGGAACTTTGAAGGTTATATCGTTTTAAGCGCATAATATGAATAAACAATAAATATTGTAATTATTTAAATATTCATATAAAGCATTCTATTTTGCAACAAACCACTGTATGTTTTCGTAATAAATTTAAAACTAAAATAAATAAAATTATTATACAATAGGTATAGTGTTCGCTAGGAAAGACCGCACAAAATGCGTATTTGTTGAAGATAGCTCACAAGTTGCTCGTAATGCCGGCTTTCTCTTGAAACTTATTAGCGGCATGCCGTCACTTCACTAAATATAGCAACGACTTTATAACACGAGTTTAGAGCTAGAGAAAAGTATAGAACGTTTTTTTGTATTTAGTCAACAGATTTTTAGCGTACCTAATATGGATATTGAAGCTTCTATAATAGGCCTTATAAAATTATGCGTTATCTAATATCTAATGAAAACGACTTCTATTTACTGAAGTAACACAGCGTAACAAGTTACATTGTGTGCACACACAACTACCATTTTTTAATGCCATGTGTCGTGTAAACGCGGAAAAATTGCGGGTTTTATTTTTATATACAATATTATGGATTTTATTAAAGGTGTGACAGTATAACGTGCAGCAAGGCTATTGTAATATCTATGTATATTAAAACTATCATGCACTGGAATAAACATAATGTTTAACAATAATAATAATGAGCAGTGTAAATTGTAATTAATGATAGTTTTATGAGTTAGTTAATTATAATTTGTCAGAGACCTTGTAGACAATATAAATAATTTACAGTAAAACGTCATAACTGACTGACTACCAGAATCGGGCACACACACACATTAGCGTGATTTCAGATAACTATAACTAGATTTGAACACTGAACTTTTTGCGAATGTGTATTAATGCGAATATCGTCATTAAGTTTTTTAAACTTAAGGCGGGGATTAATCTCAATCAAAAACGATAACCTTGCACACAACCAAAGACCAAGCGTATACGCATCGCAATAAGATTCATTTTAGCTTAGCATAAAACTATAGGTTCTCGGGCGAATCTTCTCTATTTTTCATGTTTTTTTTAAATATCTTTGGAAATAAATATTAAGAAACAAAATTGTTCGGTTAAAAAAAATTTAATATAGATTTACTAACAATTTATTCAAATAAAATGTACAATTATCCTAGTTAATACTTATATTTCGATGAAATAGAGTTTTTTCGGAGGTAAGTTTGTAAATTAATTACAGCCAAAGTATTACGTTTTATTAAAATGTTTATGGTTTAAGGTATTTGGAATATTTTGCTTTATATCTCATATTTTTTAACACTTCGTTATTATATTGGAACTAGGTAAACCGGGAGTCACGGAATAACAAATTGGGGTTTATCCTCGCCTTAATGACGATATTCGCACATTTAAATCTTAATATATATATATAATTGGAACCTCGGAATTGGCTCCAACGATTTTCATGAAATTTAGTATATAGGGGGTTTCGGGGGCGATAAATCGATCTAGCTAGGAATCATTTTTAGAAAATGTCATTTTATTCATGTTTTTACCGAGCCTTACACATTTCTATTTCATTTCATTTATTTAATATTAGACACTGCTTAATAATCACGTGAGGTAAAGCGCCTGCTGCTATTTGATTAAATAGGTTTTTTTACACTTTTTATGTTGTTCAAAAAAAATTATGCAGCAGCGCCAAAGTGATATTTAAAGGAAAAGAATGACTTACTTTAATAATTTATACTGTAACACACTAGTGTAGTAACACAAAGGAGTGAAAAGAGATCAAGGACGAGAATTAATGTAACTCAATACAAGGTATTGTAAGGCTGCTACAATATCTTGCTTGTTTACCTGTTTTATTAGCTTTGCCTGTATTAAATTGGGTTTTATAGCTTATATTATTGCCGTTATTCTAACGTTCCTTCTATTTATAGTAGTAACATAATCTTATATATAAAATTCTCGTGTCACAATGTTAGTTACAGAACTCCACCAAAACGGCTTTACTGATTTTTACCAAATTTTATATGCATATTCAGTGGGTCTGGGAATCGGCTACTGGGTACTTTTATATTGATAAGTGCATTTGTTGAATAAATAAGCGTAAATTATTACAACTCGAGACTGACGGCGACCATTGTTTATGCGACGGGATAGCGATGGACGTTGCCATGGTGACATACTTATTTAATCACTTCAATAAAATAATATGGGTGAAAGGTGAAATACTTTATATTATGCCAAAGAAACTTTTACCGGGACAGCTAGTAATATTATAGTATACAAACATAAGTATGTTTGTATATTATAATATTACTAGCTGTAATAAGTAAACCAAGTGGTTTACTTCTAACTTTTAATTTATTTTGATCTAAATTTGTTGACATCACAATATTAAAGATGTATCAAAACAAAGTACATAGGTACTTTAGGATGAGTATGTGTCCCTTATATGGAGTTTACTGTGAAAGTGTCAGCACTGAAAGAGCAAATATTGTGATTTGTATGGGCAAGCGCCCCAGTGCAGCAAGAACTTTTCAATAAAAAAAAACTCTTTCAGTGCTTTTCACAGCGAACTCTATATACGCACCATTAAGAATTATCACTAGGTTTTATTTCACCCTGTATTTACTAAGTGGATTATATTTAAAAAAATATTGATAGCAGTTACCAGATTATACCCGTCAAAAGTGGTGAACCGCTTCTATCTTCAACTGTTCGAGGAACCTACTTTACAATTGAAAAACATAACTCTCCTGTCGCAGTCGGTTTAACATAATATAACCTATAAATACGTAGCGCGCGTCAACCAGTATTGAGAACCGCTTTCGCGACTCAGACCAGTATGTTATTATACTCGGAGAAAGTTTGAACATAGCTTTATCATACTAAGGTTCTAGTATAAGTTTGTTTTTAATATTAGCAGATATAATTTTGATTAATCCTTAACTTTCAGCGAGAAAATCTTTCCTATCTAATCGGTCCTATGTTTATTATTTACAACGTCCGATATATTATTTGTAATCATTTAGCAAATTAATTTTAAATTACAAATATCCTATTATATTTTGTAATAGGAATAACAGAACACACTAAAAACTATCCAAGGGCGAGTCAGGAGTCAGGACCCTAGAGAGGATTCCGCTATCAAGCCGATGTAGTAATTATGCCGTTATATATTTTCATTTTGAATTTAAGTACCGGTTAAATTGAAGTATTACTCACTGTTCTAAGCTTCATAAAACAATGTTATCTCGCGGCCCCTTTCTTTAAGAATGTCAATCTGCATATTATTGAAATGAGATCAAAATTTAAGTCAATCGAAAGTGTTCGTCGGAGGAAATGTGAAAGTAGGCATATTTATGTAACTGTAATTTACGCGGATTAATCACTTCAGTTACCACAAAACACGAGACCGACCATTAGCAATGTGATTGAATTTACGCAATAGACATGCAATGTAAAAGTTTCACCAGAAAAGTTCATCAATTTCTATTGTGGCTTCTCCATTGGCTTATGATGAATGAACAAGCCACAATTAACTTACGGTGATTCTATGATTGATATACGGTTATTTCCACGATCGACGACGATTGTGCTAATCTATAGCACAATTTGCAAATAAATATTAATATAAATAGCTTCAAAGGAGGGACATACTTAAATAGCTTCTTTTGAGAAGCTCGATCAGACTGTTCTGTCCGTATTTTTTTTGTATTCTGTAGTTTGTATTGATTTTTTAAATTGTTGATTTCATATGAAAGTCAGTTTTTAACCTACTTCAAAAAAGGAGGAGGTTATATGTTCGGCTGTGGATATTTTTTTATTTTTTTTATTTGTGTATGTTCAACGATTACTGCGCCGTTTGAGAACCGATTTTCAAAATTTTTGTTTTGTTGAATGAGGTTTCACTCCAATTTGGTCCCATTTTCACAAAAGTGGTGACCATGAGTAATCGAGGGAACTCCTCGAAATTTATATGGAAACATAATATTATGGTGATTTTGGTTTTATGAGAAGCATCCTAAGCATATGCTACCAAAACGCAAGATTTTGCACCAAGGTATACTATGTATATGTAAGGTTCCGAAGATACTAAGAGAACATTCCTTATAGATACAAGTTTGGGGGTTTAGGCGCTGTTTTAAGAACTGAAAGCATATGCTACTATGCAAATTACATTCATCATCATCATCATCATCATCATCATTACCACGACAGGGTCACCAATGTCACAAAAATTGAACGTAACAAATTCAACTCCAGAGCGTAAGGAGTAAGTAAGTTGCTTCGATAATACAAGTAACATCACCTGTCTCACTTCCACACAAACGGCGCAAAATCGCGTAGATATTATTTACCTACTATTCTAGAAAACAACCTAATTTCAACCTTTTGCTTTACGTTTAGCGTTCAGTACAATAACTGTCTGCCGTCTCGCTTCAATCTGCCAGCTTACTTTTGTTTCTTTTAACACGTGTTCACTTCGATTTTTTTAAATGTAAGTATTGTTTAAAATTATCTGCAGCTGATAATATTAATATATTTTGTATGTGTGACTGTTAACAAATTGTAATAAAATAAGATACGTAGAATAATATGCAGGTGTGTTATTCTACGTAAGTACCTATAGTACGCGATGGTTTACTAGGTAAGTAACTAAAAAGAGTGAAATTATTATTTTTAACAAAAAATTAAAACCGACTTCCAAGGTAAAAACAATAATAACATCCATATGAACTAAAAAGTATTAAATAATTTTTCATATCTAATAGTACCTTTTTCCGAATTCGGCTAAAAATCAACTATTTCTGTACTCAATCTTCATAATTTTGAAGTCGGTGCCAGTTCCAAAAGTTTCAAAATATATTCTGGCAGACTGAAGATTCAGCTATATCTGGCACCGACTTCAAAATGATGAAGATTGAGTACAGAAACAGTTGATTTTTAGCCGAATTCGGAAAAAGGCACTATTAGATAGGAAAAATTATTTAATACTTTTTAGTTCATATAATATGGATGTTATTATTATTTTTACCTTGGAAGTCGGTTTTAATTTTTTGTTAAAAATATTATTTTTTTTTTCGTAAAATAATACAGGTTCAACTTTATCATTAAGTACCTATTTGTTTTATGTTGAAGTATCTTTCGGAACACATGTGACTTGACAAATATTTATTTAAAGTCCTTAATAGTCCCTTACAAAATATCGAAACAACAGGACTAACATCTGGTGCGATTTTTTTTAATTCATAGAACCATCCTAAAAATCACAATACCTAACACAAGTAGTCCTAAGCACAATATTATGTTCTTAGGGGTCATTCAAAAAGTATGTGACTCGAAAACGGGGTTTCGACAAAGTGTGACATGGTGAGTCAAGAAGTGAAGGAGTGGAGTTGGAGTGGAGTGGAGTGGAGACCTAAGTATCGTATCATCACATTTTAATTTTAATTGGTTACTGTTACTACTACTGGTAAGTATTGAACTGGTTTTAATTTGTGGACGTAAAATTGCACATTTTTGACGTCACACTAGGGAGATAGGGGTGAGGGGGTTTCTCACAAATGTGACCGCTTGTGACAAGAAGGGTACGGTCTAAAAATCATAAAATATGTGTAGCGTACTTGATGGATTGTCCCTTACCACTGACCGATACTTCTACAAATCATGTCAAACCGTTAACTCGTAAGATAGATACGGTCAAGCACCGACTTGTGCCACATTTTCTTCTCTCGTACGCTTGCAATAGGGTCAATAGTCGTACACCGGGTTAAGTTCACAGCACACATAATATCAATTCGAAAAGACAAATGTACCACCGAAAAAATTGATTTATAGTCAGTTGACAGGCCTACGTCATGGTCGGATTATGTCAATTCAATGTCTGTCAATGTAATTCGTGATCTGACGGCTGGGTTTGACAAAACGTTGCCAAATACGAAGGTCCGCCACCTGCCTATGAAATATGAAATTAACTTTTTCGATAGTACATAATAAATCAGCTTTGGCGATGGTTATTTACAATTAAGTATAACAGAAAACTAGCAACAAAATGAAAGAGAACCCTTTGGCTGTTGAATATGTAGGTAATGAGGAAGTGTCCTGCAGTGGCAAAATTGAGCGTTCTCACATTATTCTATCCGATATCGTGTCGAATGGGAACTTGACTTCTCTATTGCGAGTTCTCGCCGGGTTAGTTCCCGGTTGTACTTAAGTCAACGCGTAAACATTCTAAAAAAAATTGTTCCTATTCAGATTTTTTTTCTATCAATGTGTACGACTGATTTTGAGATTTGGTTTGTCAGAACGCGTTTGACTTTAGTTTAACATTAAATGAGAACACTATATTTGATCTTTCTGAACTAGATCGTAGACACTGACCCTAGCTATTCCTCAAGGAAGGCCATTGTTACAGATCGAGGCTAACACAAAATCGACCGACATCGATATCGCATCGTACAATGTGAATACGCTCTCAGGCTTCATATATCGGACGACTTCCTCGTTATCGCGGCTTTGAGACCTATGCGAGATTAATCGCATCAGTGACATTCGATGTAATTTAATGCCTAGCGACCAAAAGGATAAAAGGACCTCAGGCTACCTGTGAACTTGCTGAATCGATTTTAATCATATTTTCAGTAGCTATATATACACATTTCCCCCCCTTTGTCGCCTCCGTGTTCTAGAGCACGGCTCTTGACTCGGAGGTCGTGGGTTCGATTCCCGCGTTGGAAACATGTTATTTCCAAGTTTGGTTAGGACAATGCAGGCTGATCATCTGATTGTCTGACAAGTAAGATGATCCATGCGTCGGATGAGCATGTAAAAAGTCGGTCCTGCGCCTGATCTCTCGCCAGTCGTGTCGGTCGTCCGTCTCACTGGGTTATGAGAGTAAAGGAATAGAGAGTGCTCTTGTGTACTGCGCACACACTTGGGCACTATAAAATTACTCCTGCGTAGCTGACCTGGTTTCAATGAAACCGGCCACCGTCACCGAAACCGGTGTGGGAGCTATTATTATTATATATATACTTAATAGAATAGACTATAATATATTATACATATAATAAATAAATATATATTTATTGTTTTATAAATTACATAATAATAATATTAATGTTTTGAACGGTGAGGTCCCAGTCGGTGTGGCGGCCAGTACGAGTAGATCCGACATTTTCCGATTTCCTTAGATTTTATGCTGCTCCACCCTTTGCCTTTAGATGTTCTGACATTGGCTTGGTGGAGAGGGGTCACTTAATCAGGGAGGGGTCAGATTTTGTGATAAATTTATTTAAGGGTTAATTGCACTCAGAGTCGTATATTACTTTATTGTAATTAAGTGTAGAGTTTGACAGATAACGTATTTTTTTTGTCTGTCACAACATCTAAAGGCAAAGCTTTAGATGTTGTGACATTGGCTTGGTGGAGAGGGGTCACTCAAGCTGGGTGGAGTTTCTAGGGTGTTAAAGAGATATCGTTCTGTGTCGAATCTACCCGCCATGTGGCTTAGGACTTTATCGTTCCTGTCTTTTATAGCCATTTTTATGTTATAATCTTTTATGTGTTCGGTTGACACCTCCGTGGCTCTTTTTATGAAGCTTGCCACAGCGTCTCCATCAGTGTCAGTGTAATAGACACAGGTGTTAGTGTGCCAGGATATAGCTACAACTGCATGAGGAACGCTGTCATGGATTGCCAGCTTTCGGGACTTGGTCTGTATGATGATCACCGAAGGACTCGTTAATCCTTGAGCTTCATGGATTGTGAGGACGCGAGAGTCCGTTCCCGATCCATGGCCTGTATTAGTGAGGGCTGCTTTCTCCTCTTCTGTGTGGACAAGATACAAGGTATTTAGATCGGTTTTAGGTATTCTAGCTCCTGTATACTTCATTAGCTTTAGGGACCGCACAATTTCCTTCGATGAATAGATGTTATTATAGACCATGCTTAAGGCGTATGCCACATCCATAGGGCTCCTGTGTGTGCAAGACAACTCCTGGGTGATGTTGGTTACCAGGTTTGGACGAGTGTAATTAAGTTTAAAGAGGTTTTCATGCTCTATAAACGGAAGTTGGTTAATATCTCCAATGAGGATGACATCGTTGGCACCTGTTAACTGATTCGCCATGACGATTGAGCCGAAATGGTTCATGAGGGCTTCGTCAACTATCAGCCTTTTGTAGGTTCCTTTTGTCCCATTTACCAGCAAAGAGGCCATGGTACGAACTTTATCTTTAACTTTGTTGCCAGTTCGTAGCGATAGCCTTTGCTTCAGATCCTCGGCTGCTTCGATTGTCGTTGTTATTATAACGTCTGTTTCCTCATTGAAGTTATTAATGATCCAAGTTGTCTTTCCATATCCAGGAACCCCATTGACCCACGAGTAGTTGATAGGTTTCGCGAATATGTCCCAGTCCATGCTGGATTCGGGGTCCCCAGATAAGACTTCTGCCATTTCTAGTATCCTGTCTTCCAGCATTATTCTGGTACATTCCGCTATTACCACTATTGGATCCTCAGATTTTGTGATAAATTTATTTAAGGGTTAATTGCACTCAGAGTCGTATATTACTTTATTGTAATTAAGTGTAGAGTTTGACAGATAACGTATTTTTTTGTCTGTCTTCAAAATTAGAGATGATTGTATTTTTTTTTCTTAATCTGTGCTGTTTTTGTCTACGAACCCTATAAGACAACACATTTTTATCGAGTTTTGTCAAGATTTTGACAAACGAGAAGAGTAGTTTGTCGATATACACCTATTATTATCTGTGAAGCTAGTCAACGAACGAGAAAATTATCTCTCGACGTACGAATGTTAGGGAAAAAGAAATATATTATATCGATATCGATAATATAACTACGCTCGAGAGTGAGATAAGATCTCGTTGTGCGCATCATAGGCCGGCTGCACTATCCCTGCTATATTGTAGTCACTAAAGAGATATTTCAAATACAAGACAGGCGTAATCACAATATAGAGCACAAAAAATTAGTTTAAAGTTCTTTTTTTAATTTTCTGGAACCTATAAAGTAAATACTTAAATATAATATAATGATATCGTAAGGATATTGTTTAAATATTTTTTTTAATTTTCTAGAGCCTATTACTAAAAAATTGTATGTTATTATTATGTTTTCCTAAGGTCATACATTTAAATAATACGCTGTCAATTGGATTTAATTACTACAAGAATAAGTATGTGTGTAAAATGCATGTTGTATGCTAGTAGGCAGTAATAAAATCGACTCTACATCTTCTTTTCCGTACAAAAACTTATATTTTTATTCTGAAGGTAGCGTTATAAATTTAATATAATCAAAGTAAATTTATAATAAAGGCCATAGCGCGAACATGGTAGCCACTAGCTGGTCACACTTCGGTATGTTATTTACGTGGGCCGCGGCGCACGTCAAGCATTGCTCATAACAACTTGTTTATATGGGAATTCGCCTTGAAATTTAGGACAATGTACATTGGTTCGACAATGCTTCAAGAATTGCGTTGTTCTTGCTCACATAAAGTGGAAGCAATATTATTTATTATTTTGAAAAATTTTATATATTAAGACATTACACTTGTTTCAAAATCAATTTTTGGTGAGCAGACGTCCGTTTGTCGTGCATTTATTCCAGACAAAAATTATCCTCTGGCCTTCCCTGGGACTCAAAAAATTCTTATACAAAACATGATGTAAAGACAAACTTATTTTGCATTTATTATATTAGTAGTAACCTGCATTGAAATGGTCAAAATAAAAGTGTAACGACTGAAAAACTTCAAGAACAATAATTTAAATTGAAACGAAAATATGCTAATAATTGTGCCTAATGTTACACAAGACGGCCTCAGTATAATCCACTAACGATCTACTTATGAGAATTTGCTCAAGAAGCACCATTCTTGGCATTTCCAACGAAAAGTCAAGGATTTAAAGCGGGTGCATTGTACTAGTTCGCCTACGCCGTACTACCTCAGGCCTCTAACTTACTTCCTGTTTCAATATCAATTATTCTTATTAAAGCAAACATTTTGGTATTTTATGCTTAAATAAGCTAACCTAATGTCTCTTATCAATGCATACTAATATCAAAAATGCGAAAATGTGTCTGTCTATCAGTCTGTTTGTCTGTTACCTCTTCACGCCTTAACCGTTAAACCGATTTTGCTGGGATGTGGAGGTACTTTGAGCCCCGGGAAAGGATAAAAGATACTTTTTATCCTTTCCCGTGTGTGCGAGTCCCGCGTGATAAACAAATTTTGGAGCAACGGAGTTTCGGCCGTCATCTAATAAGATCTGGTAATATTTTTTAAATGTTGCATGTGCATCGCAACACAAAGTGTAATAATATTATCTGTCTTTTCATTTAATGGTATAATATGTCTGACAAATAGATAATTAAGTACATTTTTGGCAACATTTTAGAATTCGGAAGTTAGGGCCAGGCTACAACACTGCGTTGCGGCGTCGTATCGCCTAAACAACATCGCACAGAAATGCGATGCGCTCTTGACTCTTTACATCGAAAATTTTCACGATGCGTTCTGCGGCGTCATAGATTTATACGATGCGACGCCGCAACGCAGTGTTGTGGCCTGGCCCTTATGTGTGGGATGCAAATAATTAATATGTATATACAGGGTGTAACCAAACAAAATGCAATAATACTTTAAGTGTATATAATATGTGTATATAGCAGCGCTAAAAGAGTTTTATTTTTGTGATTTGTTTAAACTATAGGCATTAGGTAAGCACCCCAGCACCATGCATTTGCTAATACAAAAAAGTTACTTTTTAGCGCTGCTACTTTCAAAGTGAATTTTATACAGGGGATCATACACACTTTAAAATAATATTATCGCTTTGTTCTGTAACATTCTGTATATCAAACATTGAAACTAATTCAGAGCAGTCAGAGTTGTCCATTCTGTTTTGTAACTACATATTAGTATTTAACATTTCGGTTCTGCTTTTAATTTAGCTTTTTGCAACATCGTTCAGTCAGTATGAATGTGAAATTGTTCATAATATAATGGTTGAAATTTTATGTATAAATCTATCTTAAATATATATAATATATATAAAACTCAAAGGTGACTGACTGATTGACATAGTGATCTATCAACGCACAGCCTAAACCACTTTACGGATCGGGCTGAAATTTGGCATGCAGGTAGATGTTATAACGTAGGCATCCGTTAAGAAAGGATTTTGATAAATTCCAACCCCAAGGGGTTCAAATAGGGGATGAAAGTTTGTATATAATAAAACTTCTTAACGCGAGCGAAGCCGCGGGCAAAAGCTCGTAAACATATAAAACTCAAAGGTGACTGACTGACATGGTGATCTATCAACGCACAGCCCAAACCACAGGACCAATCGGGCTGAAATTTGGCATGTAGGTAGATGATATGACGTAGGCATCCGCTAAGAAAGGATTTTGATCAATTCTACCTCCAAGGGGTTAAAATAGGGGATGAAAGTTTGTATATAATAATACTTCTTAACGCGAGCGAAGCCGCGGGCAAAGCTCGTATATCATAAAAAAGGTTTTTTTCATGAAAATTACTCCGAAACAATTGAACTGACTTTGATATAATATAATAATAAAAATACTGGAATACATACAAAGGGAACATCAGCGGGGCTAAAATGGTCGCTTTGAAGAATCATGATTTGAATCATAATAATATAATGATTCATTTTTCTAAAATCGCAAAATGCAACTCTGCTTGCAATTCATTTCTGTATTTTTGTACTGATTTGACATTTGTCAGTTTGACAGTTTTGACAATTCATTTGCTGAATTGATTGAGAGGGATGGCTAAATGTGACCATTTTAGCCCCGCTGAGTTTTCTTATGAAATTTTTTCGATTTGAAAATGGCCAACCGCCTACCTCATCGGGTTTTGAACCAAAGGTCTTTACTCTTTAGTTTGAGCTACATCGATATAATGAAAGAAACGGCCTAAAATAATGGCGCACAAAGAAAAGGTCTAATAACTAATTTGTGTCCAAACAGAGCCTTGACCAGTCCATTGTGACGTGTAACGCCGACACAGCCTCCGTTTGGGCGGACAACGGTATCATATTGTATGCTTTTAAATACCTACTGGAATATTTTTCTTAAAATATTTACTCGAAAGAAGTGTTAGGGTCAATTCAGACCGTAACACGACGCGTGGATGCATTTCTATATATATATATATATATACACACACACACACACACACGTGGGAGAGCATGCTTCTGCACGAATGGGCCGGCTCGACCGGAGAAATACCACGTTCTCACAGAAAATCGGCGTGAAACAGCGCTTGCGCTGTGTTTCGCCGAGTGAGTGAGTTTACTGGAGGCCTAATACCCTAACCTATTCCCTTCCCTACCCTCCCCTATTCCCTTCCCATCCCCACCCTCCCCTATTACCCTATTCCCTCTTAAAACGCCGGCGACGCACCTGCAGCTCTTCTGATGCTGCGAGTGTCCATGGGCGACGGAAGTTGCTTTCCATCAGTGACCCGTTTGCTCGTTTGCCCCCTTATTTCATAAAAAAAAAAAACTAAAATTGTACTGAATTCACAGACTTCAATTGCGTGAGAGATGAGACGTCTTACAAATTGATTGCGGTCCGAATTGACCCTCAGAATTATAATACTTGTATGTTTTTCTTAAAATTTATTTTGCTCAAAAGAAGTGTATTTTTTTCTTCTTCGCTTGGCGGTAGTAAATTTATAAGCACAAAAAAATTTTTTTTTTGCAAATCACTTTCCTGGTCCTTAGGGCTTCATTTATGAAAAAAAAAAACAAAAATATTCAATAATGTTACTTACCACTTACGTATTCAATTCATTTATAATCTAGGAACGTTTTAAATTGAACAATCTAAGATCGTTTTCAATATTTCATAGACTATAGTGTGATCTCGTTTTCTCCATTGTGTTCATGGCACCTTAAAGATAAAAGTTTTGCAAGATAGATTAACGGAAACCATACCTACTAGAAAAGTACCATACCATATGAGAAAAGTTGTATTGCATGTCGCTCCAAGTTTTTTCACAAAAAGATGTAAAGCCGAACAAGCAGAAAGAAAGAACCGATTCGAACATACTATAACGTGAATAACGTTTATTAATATGGCAAAGGAAGTGTCAAAATTGAAGACGTGTGTGGATAAAGTGGGTAACTAACAACTTGAAAATGAAAATGGAGGCTTTAGGACCGCAAAAATGACAGAAATAAACGATTATATAAAATATGAGGATATATATAAGATACCAGACATAATAAAGTAGATTTAGTTACAAAGTTTGTTCAAATTATAAGGGTAAAAGTGACTAATTCATCGTATGTTAAGAAATATTAGTATGATATTAGTTATGAGTTTTCGAGTGGATACTTTTATTGCAGACAAAACATTATTATCCAAACGACAATGAGCAAAACTGCCTTATTTTTGTAGGAACATTGGGATTAATTAAGAAACGAAAAACAATGTTAATAAACAAAGAAGTAATGAAAGAAGATAAACAAAGTTGTTTATATTAGTTGTCCCGAAAAAAGAATTTTGTTTTTATTACCATCTTTAGTTCTGATCATCATCTCGGCAATGATCATCTCGGTCATTAACAAACTTATTTTAAACTAGATGACACCCAGAATACCGGTGCGAAAAAAATCGTACTTATTCATTTTTTCGAGGTAAAAAGTATCCTTGTATTTAAAGGCCTTCAGCCTTGTATATTATGTCCTCTCCCGGAGCTCAAAGTATCTCCATTCTCCATTCCAAATTTCAGCAAAATTGATTCAGCGGTTTGGGCGTGAAGTCGAGGTAACAGACAGACACACTTTCGCATCTGTAATATTAGAATGGTTTGACGATAAATAATGTTCCATAAGAACAAGCGCATAAAATTTAATGCCATAATCAGTTTTGCTTATTTTGAACATTTCAATGTTTTCAATGTAATTTTAATTAATTTCACGTAAAATAATAAAATAAAATTCCTATTAATAATTAAACTTATAAAACTAAACCAGACCACTATTCTGTTTTATCACATCCATAATTCAATAATAATAATAATAATAATAATAATATCAATATTATAAATGCGAAAGTGTCTGTCTGTTGCCTCTTCACGCCCAAACTGCTGAATCAATTCTGCTGAAATTTGGTATGAAGACTCTTTGAGTCCCGGTTAAAGACTAACGGCCATTCCCAATATTTGATCTATCTCTGGTTTTGCCCTACTAGAGATAGGGATAAATCACATTAGACATTAGAGACATATATTTTATGTCAATTGTGAGCTATTCCTATCTCTAGTAGGGCAAAACCAGAGATAGATCAAATATTGGGAACGGCCGTTAGGATACTTTTTATCCCGAAAAAATGTACGGTTACTGCGCGATAAACGTCATCTGGTAACCTATAAATTATAAACAACTGGCAGGGCTGTTCCCACAGACTGCAACATAGTTGGCACTTGAAGTGTTCGCTCGGTAACTGCAGTAGATTTCGCCGAAATAAAAGCTCGTTATCGAAAGTGTGTGATCATAGTTCATACCCAGCTCTTCGGTTCAGTCAGAGTAGACAGAATGATATATGTCTATTGTGGTTCAGTGATTGGGCGTAAAACAGACTGACACTTTAAAGATTTTAGTTTGATGTAGATGATATATAAGGTAAAAGCACTAATGGTAGACTCGGAACTAATAGATGACACTTACGACAAAAATACCATAAAAATAAGAATTAGTCTAATTTTTTCTCAACACTATAAATTTTATAAGCTTCTCAAGCTATCTGTTGACGTGAAAAAATATATTATGGACGCCTTCGGGAACAAAATTTTAAAATAGGATCAGTTTTCGTAAAAAATGTGACCGCGTCAACATGCGCTCGGCAGTTTCATAGCAAATAGGTTAAGGAAGACGAAATTTTGCACGTAACTTTTGAATACATTTATTTGATTTTTTGTAATTTCTATTGATTTCATTGGATTGATGGTCATGTTGTTCACACTAATTAATGTTTATTTATGATTTTTTATCCATTTTCCCTAACAATATAACAGGTGTCTACTATTAGTGCTTGAACATGTAAAAAACCTAATAGATGACATGGAACTCATATCATCATTTTGCAATACATACTAAAGTTATTTTGTAGTTTATTCTACCGCAAATATCATCAATATTATCTGTAAATATAATTCTATTAACAAGCTAACAAATTAGAACTGCTGTACCTAAAAATTGACATATTAGACCTTGTCTGATCTAAACATCGATTGCTTTAGTTTTTTAGCAGTAAAAAGAAGAAAAAGGAAAGCTGAGAAAAGAAAGAAGAAAAAAGAAGAGGCAAGAGAAGCATGGAGACTAAAGACTGAAAATAAATTTGCTAGGAAAAAATATATGAAAAATAAAAATAAAAGGAAAGATAGTTTTAGCATGGACGAAGAATGGATAGAATCTGGAGACAACGTGGATAATATTTTATATGCATGTAGTTACTATGATGAAGTAAATGAAATCTTTTGAAAAAACGGCAAATAAAGACCTAATAATAGGAAAAATGTTAAATGTAATGTAATATTCTATGTCAACTATTAGTTCATATTGGTGTCTACTATTAGAGATGTTAGTTTTCTGTGATGTCATCTATTAGTTGTTGATAACTAAGTTTACAAAAATACCAATGATATATTTTTTAATTGATTTGTCAATGAATAATCATAATAGTTTTATTTTGTAAGAGTTACTGAAGACATGAGTTATCAATCCTTTATTTTAATAAATATATATTTTACAACATTAAAATGTTCCATGTTTCCTTAAAGCGTCTGCCATTAGTGCTTTTACCTTAATTTAATATGTCAATAGTCTATACGAGATTTGTTGATGACAGTCACATAAGTCATAATTCTTATTTTAGACTTCCTTGTAGTCGAGTAAAAATCGTGTCCGCAAGAACCTTAGAATAAGGTTTCACATTTCTAAATAGTGTTACACAAATCGTGATTAATTTGATAAAGTTGATACAGAAACGGTTACAAAACCGTTGTGCAACCTCTGTGCCTGAGAACAATATTTTCTTAGAACTCCAATTGGATTCAATTATTGCTATTGCACTTCATGAATGATCTATAGGTCGCGTACCACTTTGAGATCCCTGGCCCCTTAGCCTAGACCTTTACTTTATCACTTCTATAAAGAATCGCCGATCAAAATGTATGAAATTGACGTAAGCGTTCGTTAAAATGACGTTGACGTTCGACTCGTGTAATGTCAGTTCCATACATTTTGATCGGCGATTCTATAAATAAGCAATAAAAGAAAGCTCTTGGCTACAGGCTCTGATATACGCATAAGGATTCACCGGATCTGTCCTACTCATCCTCAACCCAGCAAAGAAACCCAAAAATAATGTAAGTGTAACACAGCGAAAAACACAGACACGAAAAATTGTACTTTCCTCCCTCCTAAAAATTGGTAAAGAATAAAGATATTTACGGAGCATATTATTATAACTATTCAAGATTCGCTAATCGCTTCCTTTCCCGCTTGTCCTCGTTTTTCCCAACAATATCAAAATACGTTCTAATTCTATGGTTTTTCCAACGTGACCGACATAGACAAGCAGATCTTAATTAATGTGTTTCTATTCAATACTCTGGACTAGTGCGACGATTTATTTATTAAAAAACAAACAACATGGTAACTTACAGCACACTTACAGGTTAAATGACTTTCAGTGGCGACAAGAAATTAGTGAAAATGACTATCTTGATGAATGATTTGCGAGAATGCTGAATGTGCTTGGGCAACCATATGAATCATATTTGAAGAGTTACTTTGCTTAGTAAATACTGTATTAAAACTGTAAACTATCCACAAGGGATGGCTTATCGATATTGTAAATTGAATGGATTTATGTCAGGGTGCAATGTGAATAGACCCTTACATAAGAACGTAGTCTTAGTACAAGGCAAAACCACACAAGTTGCTTACACAAGAATAAATACTCGCTAGATGTTATAGTTACGATCTATCGAATCACTTTTGATGGCGGATGCGTTGAAACATGACTAATGTCGATGTGGTTATCAAATCATGTTATGTCACTGATGCATGCATAGCATCCTTGATATGCTGGCTAAGCAATTAGTATTTTTTAAATATTAATCCGTTAAAATTAATTCATAAATACTTACAGTCTTACTACAAAAGATTTAAACACCTCTTCAACAGTTGATTAGAAAAAAAACAGTACAAAATGGTCTCAAAACTACTGTTCAATAGATGTTTAAATCTTTTGTGGTAAGACCGTTATAGTTTATCATTTTGATCTAATTTCACCTCTTCATGCTTATATTGCTGAACCGATTTTGATTTACCTTGGTATAAAGATAGAGTCCCGGGAAAGGACATAGGATACTTTTTATCCCGAACAAATGTACAGTTACAGTGGGATATACGATTTTAGTGCAACGGAGTTGCGGGCATCATCTAGTAAGTAGATACATTTCTAATTCATTCAAACCTTCCTAGCCGTTTTTCTCTCAATTGGCAGAGAATAAGTAAACACAGATTGTAAAACTTGTTTTGGCAATATAAACTTTACACCTCTCTAATAGAGTCAATTATGCGTTGTTTGTCCTGGTGATTCGTGAATGGTTTTGTTTAATCACTCAATGACTACACTTTCTCATGCCAAATAAGGCTCTGGCTAGCTAGAGAGTACTACAGAACAGCCAAGAATACAGATGAGGGACGACGGACTTTCCTTTGTAGTTATAAACTCTTCTAGAGAAGCTTAAATTTTTTCGGGATAAAAAGTTTCCTATGTCCTTTACCGGGACTTAAACTATCTTTATACCAAATTTCATCAAAATCGGTTAACCTGTTTAAGCGTAAAGAGGTTACAGGCCGACACCCTTTTGTATTTATAATATTAGTATGGGACACCACTAAGAAAACGATAATAATTTGCAACCATTAAGCCGTTAGGTAAATCTGCAAAACCTTCATATCAACAAACTAGGAAAAAACCCAGAGGCGTTTAATCTAGCTTCATATGAACAAGTTGGTGATACCAGTTTTGCAAGTTGCGACCTCCGACCTTTATAATTATGATATTCGATGTAAACGCTTTGCCAATTTAATTTTATCCAAATTTTAATCTACAAGCGTTCTCGGCTCTAAGGTCTATAATCTAGATTGTGTCCTAGAGTCTTTCATAAGTGTAACCTAGTATGTGTCCTAGAATCTTTGATAAAGTCCAACTCACTAACAACAAAACGGTAGTTTGTGTACTTAATTGAAAATGTCCCGGACGATATGACGTTATAAAAGCAAATAACTTTTTGTTTGTCATAAACTTAAGTGCAGCGGTAGTTTTGTTTAGTATCTAATGAGAATTACATCTAGTCTTGCAGCCTTAGCGTTGGTCTTGTAATAAAGCAATGCCGAGACCAAGACTGTCCTACAACTAGAAAAACCAAGTCCAAAACCAAGATTGTACTAGCAATACCAAGACTGTAAAATTTAGTGATGAGCAAAACAAGACCAAGACTGTCTTGGTCTTGTTTTGCTCATCACTAAATTAATTTAAATCTCTTCTGCTTTATTAAAGTAAAACTCCAAAAGTTTTACTTTTGAAAACACAGAAAAAATATTATACAAAGTGTAACAAAATTAAGCGATAATACTTAGGGTGTGTATGTGTCCCCTTGTATCATAAAGTAAATATACCTAGCGAAATAGAGAAACAAAGGCCTAAGCAAGCACTATCAGTAACACTGCGAGATAAAAAGAGACGTGTGATACATGACAGCAGCACTCTTCTTTTGACGTCCAGTCGGCACGTGCCGTACGTTGACAATTTAATCTCATAGAAATCATGTTCAATCATGCTTGTGTAAGTGTATACGTACACATATTTTTCACACAGATGAAAACCAATTTCGGTTTCGTTTGACAGCTCGAGATTGTTGCTCTATTCCGCTAGGTATATTAACTTTATGCCTTGTATTAAGTTTGCTGTGAAAGTGCAGCGCTGAAAGAGTAACTTATTTTTAAAAAATTTGTATGGAAAAATTCTTGACGCAGGGGCGCTTACCCATACAAATCACAGAAAACTTTGCTTTGAGCGCTGCTAAAGTAGCAGCGCTCAAAGTGAACAGTGAACTCTTAGTATATAAAAGACACATATACACCCTAAAGTATTATCACTTAGTTTTTTTAACACGCTGTAAATTTTTCAATTTCTTTTATTTAAATTTCTTCCTTATTCATTTTGTTCGGGGGTTTTCGCCAGAGCAAAGTGCATTTAAATATTAACGCACACTTTGTCGAGAGTTTGACAGAAAATATTCATGTTTTTAGGCATGAAATTAAATGTTGTAATTATAAAATAATTCTAATTGCGTTGTAACAAATATTTTTTCCCAATACACGTAAGTGCTCCTGGTGTTTTTGTTACGTTAAGAAAAGGTTAATTAGTACCGTTATTTACTGATCTATTATTTTCTTTCTATATTTATTTTGGTTCAAGGTTTTCGATTCAGTAATGATGTAAACAGTAAACACACGAAGAGCCAACGACTTGGTAAATAAAACTCTTGTGATTTTTAATTTGATGATCAATTATTATTAATTAAATTCACTGATTAATCTTTAAGACTATGCTCTTTATTTCATTCTTTAAAGTTTAAACTGTTTTAGTTTAAGGAACATTTTGAGGCGGGTTATTAAATAAATTAGTAAACTGAATTACATGAAAAGAACAGCTTTTCATTTTCGATACCTCCTTAGGGGTCACCCATAAAGTATGTCACACATAAAGGTCGACGAAGTGAGACAACTGACAAGGAGGGGAGAGGGGTCCTGAGTTTTGTGACATCACATTTTAAATTTAATAAAAATAAATAGCGAAATTTTAAATATAAAAATGTATACGTATCTCAATATTTTGGTTTTAATTTTTAGATGTAAAATTGTAAAGTGACGCCACACTAGAAAGTGAGGGTCGGGGGGTCTCACCAACAATCTGTGATAAATAGGGAGGGGGGAGGGCGTCTGAAAATCATGAAAATCGTGTCGTACTTTATGGATGGTCCCTTACTAATAAATATATTATTTACGGAGCGTATTCAAGGTTCGCTATCTTTGTCCACTATGCGACGTTTCCAATGTCTTTTGTGACTTCCAGTGTAAGTATTTGTGTACAGGTTGTTGGGTTAACACCGTTATCCTTAAAACCATCAAATGAGTACTCATAGAAAAAGTTGTTCATTTTGACGGGCTCATTTAATGGTTTTAATGGTAACGGTGTTAAACCTAACACCCAAGTGTGCATGTAGAAAGGCAAGAGGGGCGCCGTGAGTCGATCCTCCATTATAATCCGAATTCCGAAACCAAAAATATTCTAAAATAAAATTATAATATTATTTATGTAAAGCAGATTATTAAATATTTATTAATTATTCTTTACCTGCTTACCCTTACTGAAATCGTAGGTGTTCATTTATGACATTTTTTTTAGATAGTTAGAGTAGGGCCGGGCGCTGTGACAAAAAATTGTGACGTACATCAGCGCCGCAGGCTGAAAAAGTTTGGGAGCCCCTGGTCTAAACTCGAACGTGGCCGTTTGTCCACCGCGTCATCCGGACGTCACCGACAAAAATTCAAATAAAATGCCACTTTATGACCTAAGCTATAGGTTTCCTTTTGTTCTACGTCACCACAAAGCAGTGGCAGCATGGGTTGCTAGACCAATGCCGGTAGAAAATAAAACCTAAGGTCATGAAGTAGCATTTTGGCCTATTTTAGCGGATTTCCGTTCCGATAGTTTACGATTTTAAGGGCCTGTTTCACCACTTCCTGATAATTGTCGGATAGGCTGTCCGCAACTTATCTGACAGACACTCCCTACTATTTCTGTAAGATAAGTCGTAGATATCCTATCTGGAACTTATCAGGAAGTGATAAAACAGGCCCTAAAACGTATTTTGAATGTGTTCGGAGTTGGATTTGATCTATATTACTAGATAAAAAGCCGAGCTTTGTGAGGGCTGTGGTAATATTCTTTAAGGCAGTTTTTTTTTATATTTTAATAGTACCTAACCAAACCTTGATTGACCGATGATAATTATTGATTGACGTCTACATATAAATAAAAAATACTATGTTAGATGACAAATCAATAGGCGTGATAGTTTTTCCGTAAAGTGTACCACAAAAGTTGTGGGATATTATACTAGTTACTCGTAATATTATGTATCCATTAAGACTTCCATTTTTTGTTTAAGCAGGACCAGTGACTCATTAGTGAAAGCGAAATTAAATATTATTGAATTTGTTCTATGACATAACAGGATGCCGGATGCTATTAGTTTTATAGTCCTCAAATTTTAGCAGATTGAAAAATTTGCTGATTACGTGAGTCTGTCTACCGTAACTACATAAGTGCTGGGCTATAGGTAACAGTTGGAGTTTTGGCCGAATTCATTTCAAAGTAGATAAATGAAAACGTAAATGGATAACTAACATTTTATAACACAATGGTAATATAGGTACTCATTTTTTCCCTTATAATTGAACAAGCCTGTAACTTAGCTACTTCATCATCTAGATTCTAGCCTAATAGTATATTTATCTAGCTATCTACGAATAATAAAAACTACTAGCTGTACATAAAATTCACATTTTCATATTTTTTTATTTTAATTGAAAGCGAAATTTGTTGGTTTATAGCCACTTCATCCACTTACGTCTTCAAAATAATATTATATGATTGGGAATATTTGTGCATCATGCACAATCTACGCTCAAATAGTTAATCGCTATTATTTTTTAATTATCATTAGAGGCTGTATGTAAAAACTCACGCTGTCTGGCCGTCAATGCGTCCGGTCGAGCCCCGAACGCGTGGCTTGGCAGTATATATTATGTCTATGGGCTTGGCAGACATCGCGACTCGCAAGATAACAAGCAATTATTGTATATGTAAACGACCGCGACGTCGCGACCGCGCCGCTATTTAAATAAATCGTTAAGTACTTACAATCAGGGCTCGGAAACCGGTTGCAGAACAAAACCGGTTTCGGTCATTGACCCCAAACCGAAATCGATTTCGGTTAAAGGTTGCACTTTACCGGTAAAAACCGGTAAACGCAGAATACCGGTTTTTCTTTAATTTCGGTTTTGGTATTGAAAATTAACCGGTAAAAGTAAGATTTTGCATCAAGGTATACCATGGTTGAGAAGGTGCTGACGGAACTGATTCCTTATAGATACAAGTTTGGGGGTTTCAGCGTTGTTTTAAGAACAGAAAGTATATGTTAATGTGCAAATTATATTCATCAGAATTCAGTAATAGTAATGGACATTGTAATTACTATGTAGTATGTATGTGTGCTGTAGGATGAATATTATGATTTATGCCTGTTATCGGCAACCATCTCGTTTCAGACAATTTTTATTTTTACAAAATGATTATACAGATTTTAATAGGTAATTGGTTTTCTATTAGGTATTTAACAACTATCAGTTAAAAAACGTAGTGTTTATTTTTTATTTTACTCGATTTAAAAAGTGTATTTGTTTTATAGTCTAAGTCAGCGGCAGGCAACAGGCGGACGGCGGACCGCGGTCCGTGTGCGGACCGCGAAAGGTCGAATTTCGGACCGTGAAATATTGTAAATATTAATTTAAAAATTTTAAAACCTTATGGTGTATTCCGAACACATTAAAGAATTTGCTCCCGTTGGAAATTTAACTTAAAGTTATTTTTTCAACAAATTAGCCAAATGCTAACTAACGAATTTTTTTTGAACTTCCGTCCTCATTGTACATAAAAAAAAATGTTTAAATAATTTTCGTAAAAAATTTTCACTTCGTGGAGCCCTTAAGAGCGTTTACGTCGTACGCATAAATTCAAGTTTCATGTAATTCAGTGCACTTTTATTCACACAGAAGCAAGTGCGACTGTGTGCGTGAGTTGGTTCATTATAGTCAAATCAAAAGATTTTGATCCGTGCGGAATGCGGATGCAATGTCGATGCGAGTCGATTTATTATTATTGATTATGATTTACTATTACATTTTAGCATACTATTACTACCATAGACTTAATAGGTATATACTGTCGTATAGACCACCTGATAACCCGAAAATGCGTGACCATTTTCGATCTGTCAATGTGTGCGTGTGCTAGTGATGTATATTTTACTATCGATAGTATAGTATTTTGCTATCGATAGTATAGTCCGTTCGAGTTATTTTACCTGAGTTTCTATAAGAAATAAATAATATGCAACTTTGACAGTTTTTATATTTCAAATTAGGTATCATAAATTTTAATTGGCAAAAAAAGGTGACGATTGAAAAGTAGATACACATTTTCGTTTGGAATTATTTTTCAATCGTCGGATATGTTATGACATGAGGTTCTTATAGGGGTAAATAATATACACATAACACATTATAAAGTTACTTATTTATTACTCAGGTAAAATCTATCTGGTAAATCAGCCCTTACATTGAAAGTAAACAACACACATAGTATACTTATTATATTTTATTCTTCAATTAAATACATATCATAAAATATCATAATATTTTTTTTACAATTATTTTTAACCGACTTCCAAAAACGAGGAGGTTAGACGTTCGGCTGTGGATATATTTTTTATGTATGTTCAACGATGACTCCGCCGTTTGTGATCCGATTTTCAAATTTTTTCTTTTGTTGCACATTGTATTGTTCCGAGTAGGTACCATGTTCACAAAAGTGGTGGTCTGGTGATGGAAACCATGAGAAATCGAGGTGACTCCTTGATATTCAAATAGGAACATATGGTTATTTTGAATTTATATGATGTATTTTGACAACATTTTTTTGTAAACATTTTTTAAGCTTTTTGCATTAAATATCAATATAATTAATAATAAGGTTTTAAAATACATTAAAAAAATCAATAATTATTTTTTTCTGAAATACTCAATTACGGGACCAGACTGATGTGTCGTGAAGCATTCATAAATAGCTAGCGACAGCCAGACTTTTGTCATTTAATAAAAGCTGAAAGTTTGCCTGTTTCTGACCACTACAGAGGTAAGAATGACCAGCAACTATGGAGTTTCGGTCGCGACTCGCGGTTACTTAAGGAGGTATCCAGTTCTGAAGGTCTACCTGACCTTCGAGAAAGAGTAAAGCTCAATATCATAGTTTGTATTCTTCGCAGTTAGTTGAGAAATCTCGTCTTCCAGAGCTGGACATCTTTGACAGTTGTTTCCCACTGCCAGACACCCTCATGACTCAAAGTCTAATACTTTAAGAAGGTTTAAGGGTGCCTGGCAGTGGGAAACAACTATTAATTATTATTTTTAACAAAAAATTAAAACCGACTTCCAAAGTAAAAACAATAATAACATCCATATTATATGAACTAAAAAGTATAAAATAGTTTTTCCTATCTAATAGTGCCTTTTTCCAGATTCGGCTAAAAATCAACTATTTCTGTACTCAATCTTCATTTTGAAGTCGGCATTCATCAGCATCATCATTACTACGACAGCGTAGTAATGATGATGCTGATGATGAATGTAATTTGCATAGTAGCATATGCTTTCAGTTCTTAAAACAACGCCTAAACCCCCAAACTTGTATCTATAAGGGATCCGGAGTTCTCTTTGTATCCTCGGAACCATAGTATACCTCGGTGCAAAATCTTGCGTTTTAGTAGCATATGCTTAGGATGCTTCTTATAAAACCAAAATCACTGTATGTTTTCATATACATTTCGAGGAGTTCCCTTGATTACTCATGGTTTCCATCATCAGGTCACCACTTTTGTGAAAATGGAACCAAATTAGAGTGAAACCTCATACAACAAAACAAAAATTTCAAAAATCGGTTCACAAACGGCGGAGTAATCGTTGAACATACACAAATAAAAATTAAAAAAATATATATATCCACACCCGAACATATAACATCCTCCTTGGAAGTCGGTTAAAAATGTCCGGCACTGAAAGAAGTGATTGCTACACTTACTGTAAATAATATAAGCTATAAAATTCAGCTTTACTCTTCCTCGAAGGTCAGGTAGACCATCAGAACTGGATACCTCCTTAAGTAATCGCGGCCAAAACTCCATAGTTGTTGGTCGTTCTTTTCTCTGTAGAGGTCACAAACAGGCAAACTTTCAGGTTTTCTTATAGCTTTCAGCTTTGCAGATAGATATGATTTAGGCATGAAACTAGCACATATTATTCTATTAACTGTACTAAACTTCGGAAGTCGGTCAAAATACTGCTATTCAAATACGAAAGGTACCTTTTCTGCGTGTTGGTTTTCACATTCATCTTTTTCCGTTATTGTTTCTTCAGTTGATTTACTTTTATATTGCCTGAAATACAGACAGAAAGCACACAAAACATGTTATTTGTAAGACTAAGTAAGTAATTAAATGAAAAAATAAGTTGAAGTAAGGATAACAGTGATAATTATAGCAACATTTTGGCCTCTCTTGCCTTTTCCAAACTTTCCAAATTTTCTACATTTTTGCGTTTTCTTTTCTTTGCTAAAAACATCTTCATTTTGTTTCCCATTAGTTCTGTAATGTAATGTATTTTAATAGTAACATTATTTTCCGCCATAAAAAATACATACATAAAATATAATATATTACTTACCAACAAAATAAAATATTTTTCTTACCAAAGAACCAAGATTTTTCGATCGCGCTATAAATGTTCACCAGTCTGGTATGCGCGACAAGGGTCAACAAAGGTCATGCGCAGCACGGAGCGATACGTCCTTCCTTCAGCAAGCCTCGCGGCGGACTAATTTGAATTGCTTTGCGCGCAGCGATTTATAGTAGTTTTAAAATATTTATAGAAAAAAAATGACAAAATATTTGTTGATTTTTAAAATGTATGTTTTTAATTAAAGTGTTCTTCTATCATATGAAGCTATTATTATATTGAAATAAGTAAGCTCAATAGGTAAAAATAAGGTTTTAAATTCTTGATATTTCTCATTCTTTGAATTGAAATTTCTTATAGTAATATAACAAAATGAAAAAAATTTTTCTCCTAACTATTTGCTTAAAGATCTTGTCAATAGGTTATTATTTTTTTCTTATTAGATCTGTCGCTGGTTTCGTAAATTAAAAGCTTCGAAACTGATACTAAAACGGAATTTAAGAAAACCTCTGTTAAGGTATCGAGATTTAATGTACAAATACTCTAAAAATCGTATTTTTTTCTCTACTTACTGTAAGGACAGTGAAATTTCCTATAAAAATAAGTAATCAACATTTTTATAAAGATAAGTGGTTGATGACTTATTCAAGTTTTAAAAGTACAGTTTTAAGCCAAATTGAGCGTGAACGGCGTAAACGCTCTTAAACATCCTACTTCCTACTAATATTATAAAGGCGAAAGTTTGTTTGGATGTAAGGATGTTTGTTACTCTTTCACGCAAAAACTACTGAACAGATTTTAATGAAACTTTACAATAATATAGCTTATACATCAAAATAACACATAGGCTACAATTTTAACCGACTTTCAAAATGGGGGAGGTGTTAATATGTTCATTTTTTTATGTTCAACAATTACTCCACCGTTTGTAAACGAATTTTTAAATTTTTTCTTTTGGTATATAGGGTATCATCTCAATTTGGTATTATATTCACAAAAGTGGTGATCTGATGAAGAGTCCATAAGTAATCGAGGGAGCTCCTCAAAATTTATAGGAAAACATGTGGTGACTTCGGTTTCGTGAGAAGTATGCTAAGCATATGCTATAAAAAAGTAAGATTTTGCACCCAGGTATACCTGGTATACCGTGGTTCGGAAGGTGCTGAGAGAACTCCTGATTCTTTATAGATACAAGTTCAGGAGTTTTGGCGTTGTTTTAAGAACGGAAAGCATATGCTACTATGCAAATTACATTCATCATCATCATCATCACTACCATATTATACCATGCATCATCCCATGATTATGAGCCTATTATGACCCTGTTATTGGTACTTTTCATAGTCTTTTAGATCGAGACACGAATTTGTCAAGCGATAATTTAAAGAAATCTATACTTTAATATTATAAACCTGAAGAGTATGTTTGCTTGAACGCGCTAATCTCAGGAACTACAGGTCCGATTTAAAAACTTAATTCAGTTAGATTGCTCATTTATCGAATAAGGCTATATATTATAACGCTAACCTAATACCACGAAGAAACTCAGGAAAATGTGGGAAAAACGGGGGAAATATTAGAAAGGGTTTATCTCACGAACTACTGGAGCAATTTTTATGTCAATATTTACGTGAAGGGAGTAAGTATAGCTATTTTTTATGGGAAAATGTATGGTTTCTGTAAAATTCCTAATTATCGTGGGCGAAGCCGCGCGGGACATCTAGTATATTATACAAACATATTTAACAAGATCAGGCCATAAAAGTTTAAAAAAATTAATACTTTGTTTATAATAACTTTTTAACTTGGACAAAAAACTATAAATCCAAGTAAAATTGTCAAAAAAAATTTGGTTTCATTTATCATCACATAATTGTTTTTATATCAATGAAAGACACAAGTATTAACTAAAAAAAATTCCACCATTTGTTTATAAAAAAACGTATAAACAAATGGACTATTTCGATGCTTTTAAAAAAAATCTTAACTTTATGCTCTTGAAAATATTATGATTTTTAGAAACAAAATTTTTTCTTAATAACAATATTTAATTGTTTATAATCGTTTTTTAAATATTTCTATTGTTAAAATTAATATTGATAGTGAAATAGGCTGAAGGCTGGAAGGTTTCTGAAGATAAAAGACTTTTTGCGAGCCTAGCCTTCGAATTTCAAAACTATGCACCGTTTTGTGACGGGAATGAATCGGTAGACAAGATATTTTAAGAGCCCAGAGATGCCTAAAATAATCCCTGACCTGATCCTGGATGGTGATGATGATGAGGGGGTGATGACCAGAAGTGCGTAACAAATCATACAAATGAGGAAAATATGTTTGTCAGTATTATAGCCTAGTAAACGAATGCCCAAAATGGGGGTCTGCTTGGAAAAGTCGAAAGCAGAAATTTTAACTTTGGTACTTTGTTTAGATTAGTTAGGAGATAAATATACTAAAAGTCCTGACCCCTCCGAGGTGAGCTCGAGGGAGGGGGGGACAAAGAAGGTCCCGTTTTTTGCTTTTTTGCTTACTCATCAAAAACGATGCTTCGTACGAAATTCTCTACAGTTAAACAATAGAAATATAAAAAAACGATTATAAACAATAATTAAATATTGTTATTAAGAAAAAAAGTTAATTCTAAAAATCATTATATTTTCTAGAGCATAAAGTTAAGCAAAAGAAATTTTTAAAAGCATTGAAATAGTCCATTTGTTTATAATTTTTTTGTAAACAAATGGCGGAAAATATATTTTTTTTAGTTAATACGTCTTTCATTAATATAAAACAATTATGTGATGATAAATGAAAAAAAAATTTTTTTTGGCAATATTACTTGGATTTCTATTTTTTTTTTATATTTAAACAAAGTATTGATTTTTTTTAACTTTTATGGCGTGATCTGTATGTGTATAAAAAGGGCTTTTAGGGAAAAGGGAAAATTTTTTACGAAAATTATTTAAACATTTTTTTTTATGTACAATGAGGACGGAAATTCGAGAAAATTTCGTTAGTTAACATTTGTCCAATTTGTTGCAAAATTAACTTTAAGTTAAATTTCCAACGGGAGCGAATTCTTTGAAGTGTTCGGAATACACCATAAGTTTTTTAAATTTTTAAATTAATATTTAATACCTTAAAAAATAATCAGTGTGACGTGCTCGGTTTTGAAGCCGCGCGCGCTACCTAAAAATGCCGTGCGGAGGCCTATTACGGCCGTTAAACTACGGCGTACGGCGGGCACACGGCGCGGGCGTACGCTTTTCGCAGTAAATTAGTAACTAATCCATGGTAATCTACTCGACACAACTGTACACACTCGAGATAAAAATTATACAAGCAGCGCTAAATGAGGTAGGCGCACGCGACGGGTGCCCGCTCGCGGATTCGTGGCCCGCGGCGGTCTTTGGACGCGTGCGCCCGCGCCCGTATCCACCCGTGTTTTAGCGTTGGCCCTCAGGGCCGGGATACAAAAACACGATACGACGTCGTATCGTGTTTTTGTGTCCCGGCCCTTAGATCTCTGTATATGTCAAATCTAACATTTCTTTTTACATTAAAAATTAAAATAAAAAAAAATGAAACATTCTAAAATTAAAAAAAGATAGGTGAAAATAATTGCGAAATTATCTTATCAACTCCCAAGCGGCCCAAGCGGGCCGCGATAAGTGATAAAAATAGATTTCCAAGAAGCGCGATCGAAGAATTAACCGGTTAATTTGGGTTTTCAAAATCGTTTGTGTGTTAGTAACTGGTAATCTTTACCATTTGGGTTACGTAAAAACCGTTCGCTTGTTTAACCGGTAAATAAAAGAACGATATATTTACCGGTTTTCAACCGAAATAAACCGGTATTTTCAAACCGGTTCCGAGCCCTGCTTACAATAAGTAGATACTAGGTACTGCTTGTGATCACACGGTGTAGCGGCAAAACCACTCGTTCACGCGGACGCATAATAATAATTATGTCCAGCCTTAGGGTTGATTCAGACCGCAACGCGACGCGTAGATGCATTTCTAAATTAGTATGGATTTGACAGATTCGCAAGACGTCTGACGCAATTGAAATCTGTCAAATCCATACAAATTTAGAAATGCATCGCGTCGCGTTACGGTCTGAATCAACCCTTATAGTGACAACTGAGAGTCATTCAATCATGATAGATGTGAGATGTCGGTACGGTTTATTTGCTTTCTTAGAAATATTTTGCTTTCTTAGAGTTAAGTTCATACCGGTCTCTATGCGATAGATCGAGACGAGCGGGATTGAAAAGGCCTAAACTTAGGGCTATCATCTTAAAAAAAGCATAAACCATAATATTAAAATATAACAGAGAGACAACCCCGTTGCTTAAAAGTTAGACACAAGTCAAAAATGGCCGACCTGTTGACCTTCGCAGACAACATGGCCGGTAAACGAGTTTTAATTTTATCACATTTTACCTCAAAAGTAATATAACGCAATCTACAATAGCCTATATTATAATTTATAATATTATAGTGCATCGAAAGCTTGGGTGAAACTTACATTTTGATGGTTCCTTTAGGATTAGTAACGAATAGAGTGAATTTTTCGTTAAATTAAGTACCTAACATACTTATTATTAAAGTGGACAAGTCATGTAAAAAAATATTCTTCCTTTCTGAAGAATATGATACCTGCCTAAAATTCTAAACAGACCTTATACAAAGTTTCGTCCTTTTCGGATACGTATTACTACTTGTACTATTATCTATTCTGTGGTATTACGTAAGTCGCTTGACCGACAACAAAACAAAAAAACTTCCTATAAATATTATATAGATACTTATAATATAAAGTTTATCATACTCTATAATATTATCCTAAAAAAAACAAGACCTTTGCATCCTTTTTAGGGTTCCGTACCTCAAAAGGAAAAAACGGAACCCTTATAGGATCACTTTGTTGTCCGTCTGTCCGTCCGTCCGTCTGTCAAGACCCTTTTTCTCAGGAACGCGTGGAGGTATGAAGCTGAAATTTATATCAATTACTCAGGTCTACTGTCTCTTGAAGCTGTGAAAAAATCAAACTTCTAAGCCAACGCAATCAAAAGATACAGCCGTTTATGCCGCAAATTTTCGACACTTGCAAGGGAATCAAAACCTACAGGGTGCTTCCCGTGAACTCAGAATCTTGAAATTTGGTACGAAGCAACGTCTTATAGCATAGATAAAGGAAAAATTACGAAAACCATAAATTTTTAGTTACATCACATAATATATTTTTTTTTAATAATTTTAAACTTACTACCCATTTCCTCATAAACGCGTAGAGGTATTAAATTGAAATTCATACCAAATACTCAGGTCTATAATACCTTTAAGCTGTCGGAACCCTCGGTGCGCGAGTCCGACTCGCACTTGGCCGTTTTTTTTGGATGACTTATACAGTATTTTCAGAGTGAAGTAACTCTCCAAATACTGTAGAGTGTAGTGCATGGGACATGATTTTAAATGTCCGTATGGTTGCCCAAGCACATCCGGCATTCCCGCAACATAGTCGACCTAGTCCAGAGGAATGAGCAGGTCCATACGTCTGCTACCAACCATGTGCAGGTTTCCTCTCGATGTTTTCCTCCACCGACGATCTATATTCTAATCTTTAAAGTGTTTATTAATTAGGTATTTAACTGTGTGTTGTAAGTTGTAACACACACTTTGTGTAATTATATATTCTTTTAAGTTTAATAAACAAAAAACAATAAAAACATTCATTTAAAATTCGCTGAATCAATTTCGCTATAAGTTTTAAAATTTCCCTGAAACCAAATATTACCTTTGACTTTACGCATTGCTGCGCATGTCATATTGCCTCATTGGCGAGTTCTTTTGACTGTAAACTCACCAATACACGTCCATTGTTTGGATGGAAATAATTGGAATCTTTGTAAAACGTTATCCTGAAAAATGATAGCTTCGTAAAAATTACATTTAAAAATTAATTAAAATTAACGATTGCTATAGAATTTGTGTTTGTACAGTGAATGTCTTTTTGCCAGACCTCCCTGAACGCAGATAATCTTTTACCTATGTGAAGTTAGCAACCGAGTTCAAGGTAAATGATTTTTATGTATGTCATTCGATTGTACCCGGAGTGTACCCGATTGTACCGCAATTAAAATCGTTTGTACCTCAATAGGGTAGAAATGGGGGGGTGGTAAAATTTGCTTAGCAACCGACATAAAGATACCGGAATTTCAATGATGCCATCTGGAAGAGTATCGTTTGTACCGGATTGTACCCGTTTTTAAAGTTAATTTTTTTTTTATTTTACGCAAAAAAAAAAAAAAAAAAATTTTCCCTAAAAATAAGGCTTTGTATGGAGTAGAAGGAAAGAAAGTATATAAAGCAGTTCAAATGTGTAAAAGAAGTTATTTTTTGAGGTAGATTCGTTCGGTCTTGACGAATTTTCCAATATCTTACTATAAAAGTCGGAGTTATATTTTGCAGTTTTTTTGTCGTTTGTACCTCGCCAAAACAGAAAGATTATAAAAGAAGATACTATTCACTTTAAATTCACACAAAATTTTTTGAGGTACAAACGATTTTTCATATAGTAACAACGTCAGAAATTCGATCGGTCTTGACGAATTTTCCTATAACTTACTATAAAACTTTGAGTTAAATTTTGCAACTTTTATCGTTTGTACCTCGCCAAAACAGAAAGATTATTAAAGAAGATACTATTCACTTTATTTTAACATAAAATTTTTTAAGGTACAAACGATTTTTCATATAGTAACAACGTCAGAAATTCGATCGGTCTTGCCGAATTTTCCAATATCTTACTATAAAAGTCAGAGTTAAATTTTGCAACTTTTATCGTTTGTACCTCGCCAAAACAGAAAGATTATTAAAGAAGATACTATTCACTTTATTTTCACAAAAAAATTTTTGAAGTACAAATGATTTTTCATATAGTAACAACGTCAGAGATTCGATCGGTCTTGACGAATTTTCGAATATCTTACTATAAAACTCGGAGTCAAATTTTGCAATTTTATCGCTTGTACCTCGCTAAAACCGAAAGATTATAAAAGAAGATATTATTCACTTCATAATTATATAAAAAATTTTGAGGTACAAACGATTTTTCATATAGTAACAACGTCAGAGATTCGATTGGTCTTGACGAATTTTCGAATATCTTACTATAAAACTCGGAGTCAAATTTTGCAATTTTTGTCGTTTATACCTCGCCAAAACAGAAAAATTATTAAAGAAAATACTATTCACTTTATTTTCACAAAAAAATTTTTGAAGTACAAACGATTTTTCATATAGTAACAACGTCAGAGATTCGATCGGTCTTGACGAATTTTCGAATATCTTACTATAAAACTTGGAGTCAAATTTTGCAACTTTTATCGCTTGTACCTCGCTAAAACCAAAAGATTATAAAAGAAGATATTATTCACTTCATATTTATATAAAAAATTTTGAGGTACAAACGATTTTTCATATAGTAACAACGTTAGAGATTCGATCGGTCTTGACGAATTTTCGAATATCTTACTATAAAACTCGGAGTCAATATTTTGCAACTTTTATCGTTTGTACCTCGCCAAAATCGAAAAATTATTAAAGAAAATACTAATCACTTCATACTAACACAAAAAAATTTGAGGTACAAACGATTTTTCATATAGTAACAACGTCAGAGATTCGATCGGTCTTGACGAATTTTCGAATATCTTACTATAAAACTCGGAGTCAAATTTTGCAATTTTTGTCGTTTGTGCCTCGCCAAAACAGAAAAATTATTAAAGGAGATACTATTCACTTTATACCCACTCAAAATTTTTTGAGGTACAAACGATTTTTCATATAGTAACAACGTCAGAGATTCTATCGGTCTTGTCGAATTTTCGAATATCTTACTATAAAACTCGGAGTCAAATTTTGCAACTTTTATCGTTTGTACCTCGCCAAAACCGAAAAATTATTAAAGAAGATACTATTCATTTCATATTTACACAAAAACATTTGAGGTACAAAAGATTTTTCATATAGTAACAACGTCAGAGATTCGATCGGTCTTGACGAATTTTCGAATATCTTACTATAAAACTCGGAGTCAAATTTTGCAAATTTTATCGTTTGTACCTCGCCAAAACCGGAAAATTATTAAAGAAGATACTATTCATTTCATATGAACACAAAAAAAATTGAGGTACAAACGATTTTTTAATATAGTAACAACGTCAGAGATTCGATCGGTCTTGACGAATTTTCAAATATCTTACTATAAAACTCGGAGTCAAATTTTGCAATTTTTGTCGTTTGTACCTCGCCAAAACAGAAAAATTATTAAAGAAGATACTATTCACTTTATTTTCACAAAAAAATTTTTGAAGTACAAACGATTTTTCATATAGTAACAACGTCAGAGATTCGATCGGTCTTGACAAATTTTCCTATATCTAACTATGAAACTCGGAGTTAAATTTTGTAACTTTTATCGTCTGTACCTCGCCAAAACCGAAAGATTATAAAATAAGATACTATTCACTTCATATTTACACAAAAAAATTTGAGGTACAAACGATTTTTCATATAGTAACAACGTCAGAGATTCGATCGGTCTTGACGAATTTTCCAATATCTTACTATAAAACTCGGAGTCAAATTTTGCAACTTTTGTCCTTTGTACCTCGCCAAAACAGAAAAATTATTAAAGAAGATACTATTCACTTCATATTCAATCAAAATTTTTTGAGGTACAAACGATTTTTCATATAGTAACAACGTCAGAGATTCGATCGGTCTTGACGAATTTTTGAATATCTTACTATAAAACTCGGAGTCAAATTTTGCAACTTTTATCGTTTGTACCTCGCCAAAACCGAAAAATTATTAAAGAAGATACTATTCATTTCATATGAACACAAAAAAAATTGAGGTACAAACGATTTTTTAATATAGTAACAACGTCAGAGATTCGATCGGTCTTGACGAATTTTCGAATATCTTACTATAAAACTCGGAGTCAAATTTTGCAATTTTTGTCGTTTGTACCTCGCCAAAACAGAAAAATTATTAAAGAAGATACTATTCACTTTATTTTCACAAAAAAAATTTTGAAGTACAAACGATTTTTCATATAGTAACAACGTCAGAGATTCGATCGGTCTTGACGAATTTTCCAATATCTTACTATAAAACTCGGAGTCAAATTTTGCAACTTTTGTCGTTTGTACCTCGCCAAAACAGAAAAATTATTAAAGAAGATACTATTCACTTCATATTCAATCAAAATTTTTTGAGGTACAAACGATTTTTCATATAGTAACAACGTCAGAGATTCGATCGGTCTTGACGAATTTTTGAATATCTTACTATAAAACTCGGAGTCAAATTTTGCAACTTTTATCGTTTGTACCTCGCCAAAACTGAAAAATTATTAAAGAAGATACTATTCATTTCATATGAACACAAAAAAATTTGAGGTACAAACGATTTTTCATATAGTAACAACGTCAGAGATTCGATCGGTCTTGACGAAATTTCCTATAACTTACTATAAAACTCGGAGTCAAATTTTGCAACTTTTGTCGTTTGTACCTCGCCAAAACAGAAAAATTATTAAAGAAGATACTATTTACTTCATATTCAATCAAAATTTTTTGAGGTACAAACGATTTTTCATATAGTAACATACAGGTTTCATAGTAAGATACAGGAAAATTCGTCAAAACCTGACGAAAAAAAAGAATCTCTGACGTTGTTACTATGTGAAAAATAAAATGTTTTAAAAAACAAATTAAGTGAATATATGGTGGATAGTATTTTCCTTAATAATCTTTCTGTTTTGGCGAGATACAAACGATAATAGTTACAAAATTTAACTCCGAGTTTCATAGTAAGATACAGGAAAATTCGTCAAAACCGATCGAATCTCTGACGTTGTTACTATGTGAAAAATCAATTGTTTTAAAAAACGAATTGTGTGAGTGTAAAATGGATAGTATTTTCTTTAATAATCTTTCTGTTTTGTCGAGGTACAAACGATAAAAGTTACAAAATTTAACTCCGAGTTTCATAGTAAGATATAGGAAAATTCGTCAAGACCGATCGAATCTCTAACGTTGTTACTAAATGAAAAATCGTTTGTTTTAAAAAAATATTGTGTGAATTTAAAGTGGATAGTATTTTCTTTAATAATCTTTCTGTTTTGTCGAGGTACAAACGATAAAAGTTACAAAATGTAACTCCGAGTTTCATAGTAAGATACAGGAAAATTCGTCAAGACCGATCGAATCTCTGACGTTGTTACTATGTGAAAAATTGTTTAATTAAAAAAACAATTATGTGAATATAAGGTGGATAGTATGTTCTTTAATAATCTTTCTGTTTTGGCGAGGTACAAACGATAAAAGTTACAAAATTTAACTCCGAGTTTCATAGTAAGATACAGGAAAATTCGTCAAGACCGATCGAATCTCTGACGTTGTTACTATGTGAAAAATCAATTGTTTTAAAAAACAAATTGAGTAATTATAAAATGGATAGTATTTTCTTTAATAATCTTTCTGTTTTGTCGAAGTACAAACGATAAAAGTTACAAAATTTAACTCCGAGTTTCATAGTAAGATACAGGAAAATTCGTCAAGACCGATCGAATCTCTGACGTTGTTACTATATGAAAAATCGTTTGTAACTCAATTTTTTGTGTAAAAATGAACTGAATAGTATCTTCTTTTATAATCTTTCGGTTTTGGCGAGGTACAAACGATAAAAGTTACAAAATTTAACTCCGAGTTTATAGTAAGATATAGGAAAATTCGTCAAGACCGATCGAATCTCTGACGTTGTTACTATGTGAAAAATCGTTTATTTAAAAAAAAAATATTTGAATATAAGGTGGATAGTATCTTCTTTAATAATCTTTCTGTTTTGTCGAGGTACAAACGATAAAAGTTACAAAATTCAACTCCGAGTTTCATAGTAAGATACAGGAAAATTCGTCAAGACCGATCGAATCTCTGACGTTGTTACTATGTGAAAAATCAATTGTTTTAAAAAACAAATTGTGTGATTATAAAGTGGATAGTATTTTCTTTAATAATCTTTCTGTTTTGTCGAAGTACAAACGACAAAAGTTGCAAAATTTGACTCCGAGTTTTATAGTAAGATATTCGAAAATTCGTCAATACCGATCGAATCTCTGACGTTGTTACTATATGAAAAATCGTTTGTACCTCAAAATTTTTTGTGCAAAAATGAACTGAATAGTATTTTCTTTTATTATCTTTCGGTTTTGGCGAGGTACAAACGATAAAAGTTGCAAAATTTGACTCCGAGTTTTATAGTAAGATACAGGAAAATTCGTCAAGACCGATCGAATCTCTGACGTTGTTACTATGTGAAAAATCAATTGTTTTAAAAAACAAATTGTGTGATTATAAAGTTGATAGTATTTTTTTTAATAATCTTTCTGTTTTGTCGAAGTTCAAACGACAAAAGTTGCAAAATTTGACTCCGAGTTTTATAGTAAGATATTCGAAAATTCGTCAATACCGATCGAATCTCTGACGTTGTTACTATATGAAAAATCGTTTGTACCTCAAAAATTTTTATGTAAAAATGAACTGAATAGTATCTTCTTTTATAATCTTTCAGTTTTGGCGAGGTACAAACGATAAAAGTTGCAAAATTTGACTCCGAGTTTTATAGTAAGATATTCGAAAATTCGTCAAGACCGATAGAATATCTGACGTTGTTACTATATGAAAAATCGTTTTAACTTATAATTTTTTTTTGTTAATATGAAGTGAATAGAATCTTCTTTTATAATCTTTCAGTTTTGGCGAGGTACAAACGATAAAAGTTGCAAAATTTTACTCCAAGTTTTATAGTAAGATATTGGAAAATTCGTCAAGACCGATCGAATCTCTGACGTTGTTACTATATGAAAAATCGTTTGTACCTCAAAAAATTTTGAGTGAGTATGAAGTGAATAGTATCTTCTTTAATAATCTTTCTGTTTTGTCGAAGTACAAACGACAAAAGTTGCAAAATTTGACTCCGAGTTTTATAGTAAGATATTCGAAAATTCGTCAATACCGATCGAATCTCTGACGTTGTTACTATATGAAAAATCGTTTGTACCTCAAAAATTTTTATGTAAAAATGAACTGATTAGTATCTTCTTTTATAATCTTTCGGTTTTGGCGAGGTACAAACGATAAAAGTTGCAAAATTTGACTCCGAGTTTTATAGTAAGATATTCGAAAATTCGTCAAGACCGATCGAATCTCTGACGTTATCACTATATGAAAAATCGTTTGTACCTCAAATTTTTTTTTGGAAATATGAAGTGAATAGTATCTTCTTTTATAATCTTTCTTTTTTGGCGAGGTACAAACGACAAAAGTTGCAAAATTTGACTCCGAGTTTTATAGTAAGATATTCGAAAATTCGTCAAGACCGATCGAATCTCTTACGTTGTTACTATATGAAAAATCGTTTGTACCTCAAAATTTTTTGTGAAAAATGAACTTAATAGTATCTTCTTTTATAATCTTTCGGTTTTGGCGAGGTACAAACGATAAAAGTTGCAAAATTTGACTCCGAGTTTTATAGTAAGATATTCGAAATGTCGTCAAGACCGATCGAATCTCTGACGTTGTTACTATATGAAAAATCGTTTGTACCTCAAAAAATTTTGAGTGAATATGAAGTGAATAGTATCTTCTTTTATAGTCTTTCGGTTTTGGCGAGGTACAAACGATAAAAGTTGCAAAATATGACTCCGAGTTTTATAGTAAGATATTGGAAAATTCGTCAAGACCGATCGAATCTCTGACGTTGTTACTATATGAAAAATCGTTTGTACCTCAAAAAATTTTGAGTGAATATGAAGTGAATAGTATCTTCTTTAATAATTTTTCTGTTTTGGCGAGGTACAAACGACAAAAGTTGCAAAATTTGACTCCGAGTTTTATAGTAAGATATTCGAAATGTCGTCAAGACCAATAGAATATCTGACGTTGTTACTATATGAAAAATCGTTTGTACCTCAAAATTTTTTGTGTAAAAATGAACTAAATAGTATCTTGTTTTATAATCTTTCGGTTTTGGCGAGGTACAAACGATAAAAATTGCAAAATTTGACTCCGAGTTTTATAGTAAGATATTCGAAAATTCGTCAAGACCGATCGAATCTCTGACGTTATCACTATATGAAAAATTGTTTGTACCTCAAATTTTTTTTTTTGAAATATGAAGTGAATAGTATCTTCTTTTATAATCTTTATGTTTTGGCGAGGTACAAACGATAAAAGTTGCAAAATTTTACTCCAAGTTTTATAGTAAGATATTGGAAAATTCGTCAAGACCGATCGAATCTCTGACGTTGTTACTATATGAAAAATCGTTTGTACCTCAAAAAATTTTGAGTGAATATGAAGTGAATAGTATCTTCTTTAATAATTTTTCTGTTTTGGCGAGGTACAAACGACAAAAGTTGCAAAATTTGACTCCGAGTTTTATAGTAAGATATTCGAAAATTCGTCAAGACCGATAGAATATCTGACGTTGTTACTATATGAAAAATCGTTTGTACCTCAAAATTTTTTGTGTAAAAATGAACTGAATAGTATCTTCTTTTATAATCTATCGGTTTTGGCGAGGTACAAACGATAAAAGTTGCAAAATTTGACTCCGAGTTTTATAGTAAGATATTCGAAAATTCGTCAAGACCGATCGAATCTCTGACGTTATCACTATATGAAAAATCGTTTGTACCTCAAATTTTTTTTTGGAAATATGAAGTGAATAGTATCTTCTTTTATAATCTTTCTGTTTTGGCGAGGTACAAACGACAAAAGTTGCAAAATTTGACTCCGAGTTTTATAGTAAGATATTCGAAAATTCGTCAAGACCGATCGAATCTCTGACGTTGTTACTATATGAAAAATCGTTTGTACCTCAAAATTTTTTGTGTAAAAATGAACTGAATAGTATCTTCTTTTATAATCTATCGGTTTTGGCGAGGTACAAACGATAAAAGTTGCAAAATTTGACTCCGAGTTTTATAGTAAGATATTCGAAAATTCGTCAAGACCGATCGAATCTCTGACGTTATCACTATACTTTTGTCGTTTGTACCTCAAATTTTTTTTTGGAAATATGAAGTGAATAGTATCTTCTTTTATAATCTTTCTGTTTTGGCGAGGTACAAACGACAAAAGTTGCAAAATTTGACTCCGAGTTTTATAGTAAGATATTCGAAAATTCGTCAAGACCGATCGAATCTCTGACGTTGTTACTATATGAAAAATCGTTTGTACCTCAAAATTTTTTGTGAAAAATGAACTTAATAGTATCTTCTTTAATAATTTTTCTGTTTTGGCGAGGTACAAACGACAAAAGTTGCAAAATTTGACTCCGAGTTTTATAGTAAGATATTGGAAAATTCGTCAAGACCGATCGAATCTCTGACGTTGTTACTATATGAAAAATCGTTTGTTCCTCAAAAAATTTTGAGTGAATATGAAGTGAATAGTATCTTCTTTAATAATTTTTCTGTTTTGGCGAGGTACAAACGACAAAAGTTGCAAAATTTGACTCCGAGTTTTATAGTAAGATATTCGAAATGTCGTCAAGACCGATAGAATATCTGACGTTGTTACTATATGAAAAATCGTTTGTACCTCAAATTTTTTTTTGGAAATATGAAGTGAATAGTATCTTCTTTTATAATCTTTCTGTTTTGGCGAGGTACAGACGATAAAAGTTGCAAAATTTTACTCCAAGTTTTATAGTAAGTTATAGGAAAATTCGTCAAGACCGATCGAATTTCTGACGTTGTTACTATATGAAAAATCGTTTGTACCTCAAAAAATTTTGTGTGAATTTAAAGAGAATAGTATCTTCTTTTATAATCTTTCTGTTTTGGCGAGGTACAAACGACAAAAAAACTGCAAAATATAACTCCGACTTTTATAGTAAGATATTGGAAAATTCGTCAAGACCGAACGAATCTACCTCAAAAAATAACTTCTTTTACACATTTGAACTGCTTTATATACTTTCTTTCCTTCTACTCCATACAAAGCCTTATTTTTAGGGAAAATTTTTTTTGTTTTTTTTTTTCGTAAAATAAAAAAAAAATTAACTTTAAAAACGGGTACAATCCGGTACAAACGATACTCTTCCAGATGGCATCATTGAAATTCCGGTATCTTTATGTCGGTTGCTAAGCAAATTTTACCACCCCCCCATTTCTACCCTATTGAGGTACAAACGATTTTAATTGCGGTACAATCGGGTACACTCCGGGTACAATCGAATGACATACATAAAAATCATTTACCTTGAACTCGGTTGCTAACTTCACATAGGTTAATCTTTTGGGTCCTAAAAACACCTTGACTTTGCTCAGATGTGGTAAAACACAGCCCATCACCATCCTTAGCCAAAAATATTAACATCACATAACCGAAGCTGCTCCCAATGAAATAAAAACAAACATTATGGTAAATTATGTTGAAGACCTGTCTGTGGCTCAGTGGTTGAGCGTATGGTAGCTTGTCCCGAGTCGCGGGTTCGAATCCCGCCGACGGACCAATAAAGTTTTTAATTAAAATATGTGTAATGAGTATCATAATATAATATAAATCGTATTTATTTATTTATAGCTTATTGCACACATACACAAAAACAATTAGCAAATAACATAATTAGAAGAAAAATGACACAACAGCTGCTGGTATAGTACAGGTTCCGTAGAACATTTTTTTTACTTGATTACTATCTAGTATCAAGCTAATTTTTCGTGAGCAGTTTCATTTTGATAAGACATACAACATTTCCTCTGCGACATTTCTCGAAAGTGGTAGCGAACAGGAAAGGATTAAATACTTCGATTTGCTGGTTCTAAAATATGGATTGTTTTATTTGTAGAATAATGTTACTGTTCAATTAAATATAAATAATAACCTAGATCACTAATACCTAGATCAATATACAAAATAAATTATAAACAAAAAACTTTTTAAGAAAAAGCTTTTATTTAAATACTTCTGTCTAAAAAGAAGAAAATAATTTCTCCTTAAAAATTTTAACTATTAAGTTATAATCCTCAATATATTATACAATTTGCATGATAATAAAAGTTTCAATTAAATAATTATACACATTCCTTGCACTTATTCCACTTTATTTTAATATATTTATTACAAAATTGTTAAATAAACGACCGGTTTCGAAAAAATCATCATCAGGTGTACTGCAGGTAATTTTAATTTTTTTTCGAAACCGATCGTGTATTTAACAATTTTGTAATAAATATATTAAAATAAAGAGGAATAAGTGCAAGGAAAGTGTATAATTATTTAATTGAAGATGAATTTCCACCAAGAAGTGACAGTACATTCAATATCATAAATAAAATATTGTCGCGCGATTTGTAAATAAACTAAGTACTAGTACAATTTAACTGAGTAAATTAATATTATATTTTTATTTTTATAAATATTTATCAAGTACATAGCGCGACAAGCTTTTATTATCATGCAAATTGTATAATATATTGAGGATTATAACTTAATAGTTAAAATTTTTAAGGAGAAATTATTTTCTTCTTTTTAGACAGAAGTATTTAAATAAAAGCTTTTTCTCAAAAAGTTTTTTGTTTATAATTTATTTTTTCTTTTTTAGTTTTCTCTGGCTAGATTTCTGCATGACTAAAAAGTTAAATTTCATTTAATAAAAGTGACCGGATTCAACCGGGCATTTTATGAAACCCGGCTGTCAGTCACGTCAATTCACGTCATGTCACGTGACGTCACGTAAAGTCACGACACGATACGACACGACATGACACGTCACGACACGGCACGACACGACACGACACGATACGACACGACACGACACGACACGACTTGACTATTTTATTTTTCAATTTACTGTCAATGAGCCCTTTTATTTGATACCCATATTGCAGAAGTGATTTAAAATAACTACTCGTATATTCCCCTATCTTGGCTAAGCTGCCATATTGGATATAGAATGACATAACATTCGTTTCCGAGTTACTTTTAGTAAGCCCTTTCATTTAATACCCATATTGCAGAAGTGCATTAAAAATAACTATTCCCGTATCCTGGATGAGCCGCCATATTTGATGTAGGATGACGTTACATACGTTTTCGAGTTACTTTCAATGAGCCCTTTCATTGGATAACCCATATTGCAGGACTGCATAGAAAATAAATATTATTTATCTATGATAATTATTTCGCCATCTTGAATGGTCGGCCATATTGGATTTATAGTGATGTCACATACCATATCGTGCGTGGTCATCCAAACTAAACGCGTATGCAAAATTTTAGCTCAATCGGTTAAATATATCTACTTACTTCAAAATTGAGTTCCAAAATTCTACCGTAACATACATACTTACATACATACAGAGCAAGTTAAATAAAAGCTTTTAAAATCTAAAAAAACTCCTTCTGCAGTCCTAAGCGGAGAGATTTGATCATGATACATCAGATAGGGCGCGCGCAGATAAACATGAAAAATATAAATTAGTACAATTATTATTATTTACACGCTATAATAATTATACCTTATTATAATTTACAATTACCCACTTCATCCACTCATGTCTTCCATTCTGTTTTTCATCAACCAATTAAATACAACTGGTTTCCAGTTATTACATTTTCGTGTTAATGACGTCAAATATCAAAAACGTAATTAGTCCGAACGATTTAATAATAATTGAATACCTATCTCTATTGTTAACAAGCTAACAAGTTATTAATGAATTCTGTATTGATTTTGACGAGAATATTACTCGTTTCCTGTTTATAAATCCATATAAACATGTTAAATTACACTTATTTTGTTGCTTGGAACCAGACTAAAAATAAATAATCTTCATTAAAAAAATAGCCCAAAAACAATACTTTTTGTCCCGATTCCCGATGTCCCATCTATAATCTACATACCTTAGATATGATTGGTCTCGCGCGCGCACGTGCGCGTATCTAAGCTACATACAATTTCATATCTATTGCTATTAAGAATGCTTTAAGCTTAGTTTTTAATTTAACCTCTGCTATTAAATAAAATGTGAATATTAGTTATTACCTAACAGCTTCCTTTGACCATAACAAGAACGACCTTTCACAAAGGTTACACTGCCGGACTTGAATGCAAATTATTAATCTGTTCTTGATAAACTAAAATATCCCAGTGAAAAAATAATATCTGCAGGCATGGTTTGTATCTACGGAAGAATAGACAAAGTAAAAAATAGACAAAGGAAATCCGCGATTTAGTCACTAAATCTGTCAGTATGTCAGTTCTTTCCCGTTTCAAATCTTGTCATGCTCATTCTAAGCCTGCTGGCCGATCATATTATAAAAAAATAAAAAGGACGTGTTCTTAATGGCTTCTAAACAGGGTGCAACAACACTTTAGAGCTGCAGGGGTCACCAAACGGTGGACCGCCATTCCAGACGATTCCAGACCGCCGCGCCGACCCACTGTGTGCGGAACAAACATTTTCGAAGTCTCGACTTACTGATGAACATCTCCAGGATTTAATATCAACAGCTTGCTCCAATTTCACTCCAAATATCAGAGAGATAATTAGGTTCAAAAATTGACACTTTTCTCATTCATATGAGTAATTTATGTAATGACGTAAATTAAATCCCACCAAAAACATGAAATGTAAAAGGAGCCAAGCAAAATACTGCAAAGCTATTCAATACTTCTGTCGTCAAAAGTTTTCAGATCACATTCAAACCAAGCCTTCAACTTATTTTGTAATTTAAATCAACATTCAGTAAATGTATCAATAGGTTTCTTTATTTTATAATTATTATTATAGTGGCTTGGTAATAAGCACAAGAGAATCAAATATAAAACTGCATATTTGGAGGAGTTTATACTTACACAGACGGCAAGCGTAAAGTGTTTTAGTATATAACGACGCTTGTGGCCGATGGTACCCAATGAATCCAATTAGTCGCTGATTATTTCTTTAGTGCTTATTGCCAAGCCACTATAATAATTATAAAATAAAGAAATCTATTTATACATTTACTGAATGTTGATTTAAATTACAAAATAAGTTGAAGGCTTGGCTTGAATATGATCTGAAAACTTTTGAAGACTTTTTATTGAATAGCTTTGCAGTATTTTGCTTGGCTCCTTTTACATTTCGTGTTCTTGGTGGGATTTCATTTCTTTTTTGAAGTTTTTTTTCTTTTCTTTTCAGGTCACGTTATAACTTTTCTATACTTAACAGAAAAGTTATAACGTGACCGTATAAGACCGACCGTAAAAGAAATATAAAGGAGATAGAGAATGGGTGCCGGCTCGACCGGAGAAATACCACGTTCTCACAGAAAACCGGCGTGAAATGTTTCGCCGAGTGAGTGAGTTTACCGGAGGCCCAATCCCCTACCCTATTCCCTTCCCTACCCTCCCCTATTACCCTATTCCCTCTTAAAAGGCCGGCAACGCACTTGCAGCTCTTCTGATGCTGCGAGTGTCCATGGGCGACGGAAGTTGCTTTCCATCAGGTGACCCGTTTGCTCGTTTGCCCCCTTATTTCATAAAAAAAAAACACACACATTTGACAATTGACGCAACTTGACGCTCCTGCTTCGCAGTCGCTTTACTTGGTCGCGTAGGTTTGGCCTAAGCTTTTAATGTGTGGACCGCGAAGGTCTTTTTATTTCTTAATATGGACCCCGAACGAAACTAATTGGTGACCCTGCAGCTTTAAACTTTAGGGTGTACTGTAAACTTGGCTCTGAAAGTAGCAGCGCTGAAAGAGTAATTTTTTTATCACCTTTGTATGGAAAAATTGCAAAGGTTCAAACTGCTACGTGACGCATCGTTCGAGATGAAGGAAAGGACCTATTCGAAACTTAACTTTATTTACTACATAAAGAAAAGGTCAAAGGACCTATTTAGTATATTTACTACACAAGAATATACACATTGATTTAACAGACTTGCCGCTAGCAGTGTTGGGTTGCGTGTCCAAATTTGAATGGTTAATACAAAAAAAATATCACTGGTGTCATTTTAGTGACCATTTCGGATGCATGTCTCCAAGACAATGTCATCTAAAAAAACATCATTGTACCCCTGTTTCCATCAGCACATGTTCTCTGTTATGTGATTTATGGACTCAAGTGAAATTGAATCAGAGCCATGTGGTTTGGCCTTTTTTTGCGCTTCCATTGAAGTCCAGGCGGGTCCAATTTTAATGCTCAGGGCCTGTTTATACCTACCGAGCAGTGTTGCCAACTTAGCATATTTTATGCTAAATTTGGCATATTTTTACCTTGTTTAGCATATTTATTTGTTGTTTAGCAAATAGCATATTTTTAGCATATTATTATTTTATAAAAATTGAACCATGAAACAAACGATCCGACTTAATTACTAAAGCGTGTGTTCTAAAACAGAGTAATAAAATTGCTCTGACAAGTATTTATTACTCATTATTATCACTACCACATTCTAATGCCGAAATCAAACACGTTTTCAGCCAAATGAATGTAGTTAAAACCAAAATTCGCAACCGTTTCACGATGAAAACTGTAAATGCCATTTTAATATTTTTTATACATCAGATTCGGCCTAAGAGCGCGTTCAGACGCGCGTGCGCGTGTTTTGCGCGTATTCTACTATGGGATATAGCGTATGGGAAAACACGCGCAATGCGCGCAGGCCGCGCGCGTATATTCCCATGCGCTATAGTAGAACCCGCGCAGAACACGCGCACGTCTGAACGCGCCCTAAAGAGGACAGGGAAATGCTGTTATTCTTACTCAGTTCATAGGTACCAAGGAGAGTTATAGTTTGGACAATGAATCTTCTATGTCTACATGTAAAGTCTCTCAAAAAAGTGAAGAAATATCAGCAGCCTCAGCTACTATCGATGAAGACAAAGATATTAATATTTTGTTCGATGACGTAATTGATTAAAACATAAAATAAATTGAGATTTAAAACAAACCTACCAACAACCAAGCGGTCGAATTCGACCGCGATAACAATAGAATAACAATAGATTTCCAAGAATCCACGATCGAGGGATAAAATAACGTTTTATTTGACTTTGAAAAATGTTAGCATAATTTTTTAGCATAATTTTATAGTAATTGGCATAATTTTGGCAACATTTTAACAGCAGTTTAGCAAATTTTGTATGAGACGTGTTGGCAACACTGCTACCGAGTAGAGTAGGGACAATGCAAACAGACAGAACAGATAAATTTAAGTGGCCGAGAACACTGTCTCGCTACTGTCTCGAGTAGATACTCGGTACCTAGATGTAATCAAGCCCTTTACTGCCCTAAGTAGTCGAAATATTAGGTTGGGGAAAAAGTTTCTTCCAATTTAATATAAAATTCAAAAGGTTTTTTTTATAAAGTTTATTTACAATTGACTAAAGTATATAGGTGTATATTTTGTTAGATAACTTTTTGCCATCTTGTTGGTAGGGATATGATCCCATTGCTATAAACGTTTTGGGGCTTCTGATAAAAAAACTGCAACAAGTGGTTTCGGCAGTCCTCTTGTGATGTCAACCTGACACTGCCTAAGGAATTCTGCAGCGACCGAAACAGGTGGAAATCTGAAGATGCAAGGACTAGGGAATGCAATCCCGCAAGATAATTTTAATCCCGGTATTTGCGGGATTGAACCATCACAATCCCGCTGGATCCCGGTATTTGCGGGATCCCGCAGGTTGATTTTAAACTTTTATAATAAATCGTTATAATGATACTTGATATACCCCGTTTTATGCTCAGAAAGTCAAAGAAAACAAACTTTGTGGAACACTTTTTTTACAGGGGTTTATTAATAAAAATAAAAGAAAACTATTTTTTAATATTATATCTAGTGTCTAATCGTAGTAATAATAGTTAAAAAAAACTAAAAAAACTCACTATTTATTTTCATCTTATAATTAAGTTTTTTTTTCGAAATATAGATATAAAATTGAACTCAAAGAGCCCACATACATACATACAGCCCAAACTTATAAAAGTATGTTAAAAAAGTTAAGGTTTTAATTTTGTGTCATCTGCCAAACGGCTCCTGATATTCCACACTAGGTAGCCAGCAGCTGAAAAAGTTAGCTCAGCATCTGATGATGGGATCCTTGAGGAATCGAGGGGACTCCTTGAAATTTGTATGGAAACATATAGTGATTTCATTTTTTTCTGAAATATTCAAGGCACGTGCTACCAAAAAGTAAGACTTCACACCAGGTTATACCCTGGATCCGAAGGTGCCCAACAGAACTTTTGAATCCTTATAGATACAGGTTCGGGGATTTGAGCGTTGTTTAAACAACTGAAAGCATAAGCCAATATATCAAATTGATTAATCACCATCATCACAATTATAATTATACCATGGGTCATCACATTATTGGTACTTTTCATGATATTTTGCATCGAAGCTGATGTTTTTTATGGTTGTTTCGCGGTTTGTGGACCGATTTTTAACATTCTTGTGTTTTTGTATAGCATATAATCTGAATTTTGTATAACAATTATGAAAGTGGTGATTTGATGATGGAATCATGAGCAGTCAAGGTAAATCCTTGAAATTTATTAAAACACACATAGTGGTTAAGAAGTTGTTTCTAGTAACTTAAATATATGTTACAAATAAGCGAAATTTCATACGAAGGTGTCCCTGGACCCAAAGGCACTGAACAGAACTCCTGAACCTTTAAACATAAAAGTTTGGAAATTGCAGCATCGCTTAGATAACTGCAAGGATTTACCACAATTTCGCTTACAATAATATAATATGGATAGTAAATATTCGTAGTGGTTATTTACGCATAAAGCCTTGTCTTGTATATAACTGAAAAGAGAGAGAGTATTATTTTTTTTAACAAAAAATTAAAACCGACTTCCAAGGTAAAAACAATAAGTAATAATATGAACTAAAAAGTATTAAATAACTCTTACTCTTTAATATTGCCTTTTCAGAATTCGCCTAAATCTCAACTATTTCTGTACATACTACAGTATGTGTGCACTACAGTCTTCATTATTTTGAAGTCTTTAATATTTATTTTGTTTTGTTTTTAGTAAGTGTCGTTATAGGGTCAACAGAAATACAGCATCTGTGAAAATTTCAAAAGTCTTGCTATAGCGATTCTTTAGTTACAGCCTGGAGACAGACGGACAGACATCGAAGTCTCAGTAATAGGGTCCCGTTTTTACATTTACCTTTTGTGCACGGAACCCCAAAAAAGGAGGCAAATTATTATGTCGTAAGTACCATATGTAAATATTTATGTTATGTTTTTAATATTATACAACATAACAATATATTTATGTGCAGATTCAGTGCAAACTGTTCTGACCAAACTATTTAATTACTATCATGTGCGGGATCATAATTACTTTTGATTAAATTGACAGTCCCTTTGAACACTTTATTATGCAGTCGAGAGTTTAATAGAGCATTGTGTTCGCGTAGCGTCAGCACATGAAAAACCGCTTTTAAACTGGTCGCATTATATAAAACTGATATTATGCTGTCCAAGTGTTGTCAGTTTAATGGGCCGTCACTGGCGGTAATATTCCGTGTTGAGTGCAGGCCGCACATAATTTTAAGATCACTCGGCGGTGGAAACTAGAGAAAACTAGGCCTTTATCCGTTGTGGGTGATTTCTACAGTATGTTCAGAGCGAAGTAACCACTCTTCAAATACTGCAGTGCCTGGGTTGCCCAAGCACATAGGTACGGGAATCTCGCAACATACTTGGCCTAGGCCCTAGAGGAATAAGCAGGTCAATAAGTCTGGGTGTACATTGCTCCCAAAGTGATGATGCGCATAGAAATTTTCGAAATTTTTCGGCAACGGTTGTATTTCCAGAGCCACGGTAGATGATATTGCTGCATTTTCTAATTGTATTGCGTTTAAGATACTTACATGTATAAGTCAAAGTTCGTCGTGATATTCCTGTAGCTTTTGTAACACGGTCATTATTCATGGTCATTCATGCGCATTATTAATTTTGGAGTACTGTACACTGTACGGGTTTCCTCACGATGTTTTCCTCTACCGTACGAGCGTCCGTATATTTTGTACCAGATAACCCGGTGAACTTCGTATCACTTCCCACCTAGTATGAACCTTCACTAGATTTCCACGAATAAATATTTCGAGACTACAATCAGCCAAATCGGTCCTGCCATTCCGAGTTTTAATGAGACTCACAAAATTCACTTTCCTTTTAGATGAAAGATGATGTAGCTTCATTGCTCGATTTTAAGTGAAATATAATAAAACACTGAAAAGTACCAATAAATAATAGGAAATATTGTGATGACGTGTGACTTACATAGATGCATTTTCCGTTCTTAAAACAACGTCGAGATCTCCAAACGTATACAAATAAAAGTCAGGAGCTCTCTCAGCACCTTTGGGACCAAGATATACCTTGGTGCAAAATCTTTATTTTTGGTAGCATAATATACTTTAGAATACTTTTTCTAAAACTAAAATTACAATGAGTTTCCATATACGTTTAGAGTAGTTACCTACATACCTACCTCATGGATCCCATGATCAAATTGCTACCGTGGTAACCGTTGCACCAAGTTAAAATAGTTAAAATAATATACATACGTTATACTTACAAAACTTACTTTATACAACTTAAAACAACAATCTATATATTAATACGTGAGAGAAAAACTTTGTAACCCTTTTTAGGAAAAATGGGGAAACGTAGGTGCATGAAATTTCGCATAGTTATAGTTTATATGGAGAAGGAGTGCATCGAGACAATATTATTTTAAAATTATGATTTATCATATATATCTTTAACAAATAAAACGTTACACACACTACGACACTACTACTAGGAAAAATGACAGATTTTTGAGTGACAAGCCTATACATACGAATTATACTCTTTTATTTATGGTTGAAGTCTGTTGACAAATTGAAAATGGATTATTGTTTTTTTTATTTAATTTTAGATACTATTAGACACTGCTTAAACGGCCAGTCTGAAATCAGCTGAGTCCCAGAGACAAGAATTGAAAAAACTATGATGAAATCAATAGTTTTTACAAAATATAGGTAGCAGTCCTAATGCCGTTGCAAGTAAGGTCGAATTTCGACCATTGGGCAATCTCTAGTATCTTTAATTTTTTAAATTACTTGACAAACTTAAGTCTCGATCTAATAGCGTTCGTTATAACAGGACGATGCATGGTATAATGGTTTATGGTAGTGATGATGATGATGAACGTAATTTGCAATGTAGCATATGCTTTCCGGTCTTAAAACAACACCGAAACTCCGAAACTTGTATCTATAATGAGTTAGAAGTTCTCTCAGCACCTTCCGAACCATGGGTGGGTGTCACTGTGTCTCACTTCTCACGAAACCGAAGTTAGCACATGTTTCCATGTAAATTTTGAGGAGTACTCATGGATGCCTTCATCAGGATTCAGGTCACCACTTTTGTGAACATGGTACCAAAAATTGAAAATTGATTCACAAACGGCGGACTAATCGTTTAACATAAAGAAACGAACATAACACCTCGTCCTTTTTAAAATTTTGGTCGGATTATTTACTGTCTGTGCTCGTAGCGCCCTCTGCTGCGACCTTTGTAGATGAAGGACCGTTATTTGGATCATGTCAAGCCGATGTTAGCAATCAGCTGTTTGTTGGGTTTGGTATAACTCTACCAAATTAATAAAAACGTACCAACAATAATACAAAAGCTGCTAATAACAAGTCTGATCACAAGTTTACTAATAGCTTCTTTTGCCGCTGCGCTCACTATTTCGGCGACCAGAGACCAAAAAAAAATCAATCACCTCGCCTTTCTCTTCAATTGTAAGCGATATAATTTAGCATGACCTATACGTCGTCTACTCTAAGTCGCTCATTTCCTAAGCTATTAAAGACAGTAAAGTCGTTGGTCAGTACATTAATCAAATACCTAACTTTCGAAGCGTGCAGTGTGTCAACAGATGCATCGTTTGAAGTCACTATATTACACTGCTGTATTACCACAGTGGACATCGTAATTACAACTAAGGCTGGCCATAGACGGACCGCAAATTGCAGTCGGGACCGATTGCTCTAGAGTCGAGCGGTCGCGTTGAAATTTTCACCGATCGGCGACTGCTTAAGAACTGCTAAAGCAGCTGTAATAAGGGGACAAACGAGCAAGCGGGTCACCAGATGGAAAGCAACTTCCGTCGCCCATGGACACTCGCAGCATCAGAAGAGCTACAGGTGCACTGCTGGCCTTTTAAGTGGGAATAGGGCAATAGGGGAGGGAAGGGAATAGGGGAGGGTAGGGAAGGAAATAGGGGAAGGTAGGGAAGGGAAAATGGTAGAGGATTCGGCCTCCGGTAAACTCACTCACTCGGTGAAACACAGCGCACGCGCGCTGTTTCACGCTGGTTTTCTGTGAACCCGTGGTATTTCTCCAGTCGAGCTGGCTCATTCGTGCCCAAGCATGCCTCTCCCACGTTAATACATATTATGAATATAGTATGAAAACTGCGGCCGATCGCCGTGCGGCGACCGCATTTTGCAGTCGGTTCTCGACTGCAAGATGCGGTCCGTCTATGGCCGGCCTAAGAGTCTCCGCCAACTACTTTTTTGCTACTTAAAGTTAACATCAGTTTTTTCTATGTGTGTCTGTTTCGTCGCTAGTAAGATGATATTATGTATATTATAATTATGCTCTAGAGTCTAGGTCTTCATTTGCTCTACATTTGACCAGGGCAATGAAGCATTGATTTAAATAAAATAACCTTTATGGAAGAGTCAATTATAAACCTAGGAGATCAATTAAATAAGCACAGCACGTATAATAATGTTATGTATGTCCGTACGAGTTTTTGAATTCGAGATCAGAACAGCCTGAGAATTGAAATAGTTTTAGCCTACAAATTTTTTGTCAATTGCAATTTAGAACTGGGTACTCCTTCATTTTGAATGATTGTTTAAGCAGACAATAGTCTATAATTAGACTAAGAATAAACTATCTTTAAATAGCGAAACGAGATCATAAAATCAATTATTTAGGCCATCACGCCAGATCTGTTAATAGTTCAACATCAATTAGTTAAACTAGGTCGTCCCATGAAAATTAAGACGCGGATAAGGACGTGTTAGTCCTTGTTTAAATTAATGTATGCTCATTTGTGTATACTTTATTTACATTTACCATTTAAAAGAGACAATATTTGTTGTAAAAAGTTTCTCGGCTAAGGTTACTATAAGCTGGATTTATACACCGCAAGATCGCAATTCACAAGTAATTGTATGTTTAAATGACAGCGGGACCGAGTCGCTATTTAAATAAAGACGAAGTCTCTGTAATAGGGTCCCGTTTTTACCCTTTGGGTACGGAACCCTAAAAAAAGTTCTTTGACCTCCATTCCCTCACCTCCTTCGTACTCGTACATGGTAAAGTAGCAACATTTATAATATTATCATCAAATTTTTGTTCGTATGTCAGTCTGTCAGTTTGAAAATTTTTAATTGTTCAATCTGTATAAAATATATTAGTAGATACTATAGATAGTTCTAAAATTATTATTACACATTTTTTACATTAATTACATAAGAAGTTACAATCACTTATAATTATTACGATACGAGTACACAGGATATGGTGAAGTATGTAAAGCATAACATAATATTTACATAATATAATATCGGGAAGTGAATGGTAATAATGACTCTGATGAGGTTACATTCTATAAATTATCAAAAGGTTACAAAATATAATATAAAAATAATAAAATATTAAGTATTTCATTCAAAATATAAATATTCATCCATTCATCAAATATAAATATTCAAAATATAAGTATTCATCCATTGAAATAGGCAGTAAGTTAAAAAAGAGACAATTTTATTATGAATACAATTTTATTGTAACTTTCGTTGCCCCAACTCATATTTTAATCTCAGTGTAAAGAAGGTTTGGTACATTGGTATGTCAAAATTCAAATACAACAAATTATAATGTAACCGAGTAAATTTTTTGTTTACCCATGAACGCTTTACGGTCAATTCAGACCGCCACGCGACGCGTAGATGCATTTCTAAATTTGTATTGAATTGAATTGAATTGAAATCTGTCAAATCCAAACAAATTTATGCCGCGCCACGCCTCGCCTCGCCTCGTCGCGTTGCGGTCTGAATTGACCCTTACACCACGTCAGATCTGGCCCCGTGGTAAGTATCTGAAGGACTTGTGTTACGGGTGCCAGACAACGGAAATACATTAAGGGCCTGTTTCACCACTTCCTGATACGTGCCGGATAGGCTATCCACCACTTAACTTGACAGATAAAGTATGGAGATTCTGATGATTCTGAAAAGTTGTGGATAGCCTATCCGGCACTTTATCACTAAGTGTTGAAACAGGCATAATATATTATACTAATAAAACACTATTTTTCGTGCACTTTTTCCACTATTTTCAGAAATAATTATAAATTTTAACAAATTACACGACCGGTTTCGAAATAAATCATCTTCAGGTGTACTTGGTGTAGGTAGTTTTACAAAATTAAATATAATCAAAACAAACATTAGGGTTATCAGCATCATCGAATTTTTATACCATTTAGTAGAATTTTTCTTCTGAATACGACTATTTTCTACTGATGTTAAAATTGATATTTAGTTGGTTTTAGCTATTTTATATTGATAAATTAATAACGTTATGTCACATATACAGATGCCATTGTTAAATTTAAAAATTTCGATTAAAATATGTCACAAAATTAGTATCAAATTATTAAATGTCAAAATTAATATACACAATGTCAAACTAACTCAATAACGATACAATTGTCAATTAGATCACCGATAATTTAATTAAATTGTCCATAATATTAAAAATAATTAAATGTTAATATCTACACCAATGTCAAATAAATTAAATTGAATAATGTCAATAAATATTGTTAAAAAATATAATAATGTTAAAAAATATAATAAATGTCCATAAATTATATATTTTTTTATAAATATCAGGTCAATAAATTAAATTAGAGGTAAATTGTAAATAAAGATTAATGTATAAAATATAATAATACTCTAAATGTAATAATAAGGATAAGTTTAATGTCACAGATAATAGCGGAATATACAGCCTTTCTTGTGAAACATGTGGAGGTATATATATAGGTCAGACGGGGCGAAAATTTTAAACAATGATTAAAGAACATATTACAGCCTGGAAAAGAAAATCAGAAAGATCGACGTTTGCTGAGCATTTAAATAATAATGACCATAATTTTGAACCAGATAAGAACATCAAATACCTACATGTTTTGCCCAAAAGTAAGAAAATGGACGCATTAGAAGCACTTGAAGTCAACAGACACAAAAAATGTGGGAACTTGTTAAACGACCAGACTTGCCTATCTAATTCAATATTATTACAAGACATTTAGAGTATTATTATATTTTATACATTAATCTTTATTTACAATTCACCTCTAATTTAATTTATTGATCTGATATTTATAAAAAAATATATAATTTATGGAAATTTATTATATTTTTTGACATTTATTATATTTATTGACATTATTTAATTTAATTTATTTGACATTGGTGTAGACATTAACATTTTATAATTTTTAATATTATGGACAATTCAATTAAATTATCGGTGATCTAATTGACAATTGTATCGTTATTGAGTTAGTTTGACATTGTGTATATTAATTTTGACATTTAATAATTTGATACTAATTTTGTGACATATTTTAATCGAATTTTTTAAATTTAACAATGGCATCTGTATATGTGACATAACGTTATTAATTTATCAATATAAAATAGCTAAAACCAACTAAATATCAATTTTAACATCAGTAGAAAATAGTCGTATTCAGAAGAAAAATTCTATTAAATGTTTGTTTTGATTTTATTTAATTTTGTAAAACTACCTTCACTAAGTACACCTGAAGATGATTTATTTCGAAACCGGTCGTGTAATTTGTTAAAATTTATAATTATTTCTGAATATAGTGAAAAAGTGCACGAAAAATAGTTTTTATTAGTATTCAACATGAATTTCCAACAAGAACCAACCGTACAATCAATTACATATATAATATACTTATTATGTGACATATCACATAGGCACATCAAAAACTTATTGTTCCATCGGCGGATTCAAACCTGCGACCTCCGGTTTGAGGTTATCAATGTGGTTGTTTACATCTTGATCAAATCTCAACACTTTAGTGGACTATAAAATACACTATAATCTGTCAGTATTACTGTTATTCAAGCTAAACACAGGTTATTAACAAGCTGCTAAGTCCGTTCAAGGGTAACAGGCTTTGCGCAATGTCCATTGTGCTGAAATTCCCACACTTAACTATTACATAGACGCTAGACACGACTTTTTACAATGTTTCTAAAGTATTACAATACAATAGTTGAGTGTTGGACCTCGATTTGGAAAGAGCCTTTTGGGTATTATCATAACATGTTTTAAGGTTCCGTACCTAAAAGGTAAAAACGGGACCCTATTACCAGAGACTAGACATCTATTACTAAGACTTCCATGTCTGTCTCCACTCTCCAGGCTATTCCCAAGAACCGCTATAGCTAGACTTTCGAAATTTTCACATATCATGCGCGAGTCCAACTCGCACTTGGTCAGTTTTGTTATTTTTTACATCCATACTAATAATAAGTATTATAATTTATGCGTAACGAAAGACAGCAATTTCGGCAAAGTTGCAGCCAACATCTAAAACATTAAAAATCACTTATAAGAGTTATAAGTCTAGAACAGCCTTTCCCAAAGTGGGCGATAACGCACGTCCCCGCCCCCCCCCCCCCCTCCCCCCTCCATCCATTCTAATATTATAAATGCGAAAGTGTGTCTGTCTGTCTGTCCGTTTGTCTGTCTGTCTTTCTGTCTGTTACCTCTTCACGCTCAAATCGCTGAACCGATTTTGCTGTAATTTGGCATGGAGATACTTTGTGGCCCGGAAAAGGACATAGGATACTTTTTATCCCGGAAAATGTACGGTTCCCGCGCGATAAACGAGTTTTGGCGCAACAGAGTTGCGGGCATCATCTAGTAATTTATATGCCAAAACAACGTTGCCGGGTCAGCTAGTGGTACTATAATTGTATACAGTAATACATTTCGCGTATCTTCCTACATCAATGCATTCCATACGCTAACGAGATATCTCACTCTCGAGATAATTAAATTTTGACATAATGAGACGAGTAGTTACTCGTCTCATTATGTCAAAATCTCGACATCTTAATATATATATTTCTTGTGTGCGTGTGTATGTGACTGAACTCCTCCTAAACGACTGGACCAATTTTGATGAAATTTTTTGTGTGTGTTCGTGGAGATTCGAGAATGGTTTAGATTTACAGTTTGGTCTACTGGAAAATGTTTTTTCAATTAATTTCTTATTTATAAGGAGTTGTTGATTTTGGAATGTTTTACATTAGATCCGGATGGACGTTGCCATGGTGACATAATTATTTAGTCACTGCAATAATAATATGGGCGAAATACTTTATATGGCAAAACAACGTTTGCCGGAACAGCTAGTAACTCTATAAAATGTGTTATTTCGATGATAGATCTACGCGAGAAAAAATGTTTGTCATGCTAGGGTGAATAGAGATGAAGAGACAAACCATCAAACATCGAGAAAACATGTAGAGTGAGATATCTCGTTGGCGTATGCTAGGTAGGCAATGCCGGCGACCGGTATTAGTGACATTGACATTTGGTTTATTTAATTTGACGTTCGACCTCCAATTACTTAACTCGCAAGGTCGCAAGTCGCAGTAAATTAATCTATACATATAAACAAAATTGGAGTGTCTGTTTGTAATATTGAAAGAACCGTTTTTTACATGGATATGAATCTATATACTCTATATACACCAAAACAACATTTTTACCATTTTTGTCTGTATGTCTGTCTGTTTGTTCCGGCTAATCTCTGAAACGGCTGGAGCTATTTTGCCGGGACTTTTTTTGGTAGATAGCTGATGTAGTAAGGTGTAACTTAGGCTACTTTTTAACCGACTTCCAAAAAGGAGGAGGTTATATTTTACTTTTTTCATATTTGTTAGCGGGCATCTTTGTTATTATACTATGCTGACGCGGACGAAGTCGCGGGCAACAGCTAGTTTAATGATATATTTGGTGAACATTACTTAATTGTTTGCAAACTCCCTACGATTTTATTATTCGTAGGCAAACTCCATAGATATTTAATACATATTAAGGTTAAAGACCCAATTATATGCACTTTTATGCGCTCCAACAAACCCCTGTGTTACTAAACACAGGGGTTTGTTGGAGCGCATAAAAGTGCATATAATTGGGTCTTTAACCTTATAAACATGTCGAATTTATAACGAATCATATTTTTAATATAACATAACAGTTGGCCTTAAACTGTTCTAACATTGGCGCTGTATTCTTTCACTCTAATGTATAATCTCAAGGTGTTTCAGTTTCCGTATCCGATATAATATGGAAGTACTAGTTTTCCTTCTGTAATATAATTTAAATATAATGAATTTGTTAAAAATATGCAACTAGTTAAACAAAATATAACAATAATTTTTCATATAAAACACAAAATGTCTGGCCTAAAACTCAAGAAAACTTTGATTGCGATTAACTATTTATTATATATAGTATTGAGGTATTTACTAGATGTCTGTTATATCATCTAAAAGGGTTCTGTTTTTTGCCATTTGGCTACGGAACCCAAAAAGTGTAGAGTTTGGGGTTAATGCTCTTTAAAACTTAGCTAGAGATAAGTTGGTAGTAAAATTCGGTACTTCCTTTAACATACTAAAGGTCATAGACTTTGGTCGTAAAACGCCAAATAGGGGGAAATAAGTATAGAGCTTTCATTGAACTTAAATAGAAGTTACAAAGAGTGTATATGGATAGTATAGAAAAAAAAAATTGTACTTTCTATGGGTTAGTTTTCTGAGAGCAATTTAAATATTATTTATATGACTAAGAACTAATCGAAATCACAGCATAGAAAACATTGATATTTGAATTATATTAATATGAGCTCCGACGAGGTTTGAAGACGGAAGAGGATGACGTGGATAAAGTCTAACATTTTATAACATGCAATTACTCATTTACCCATTATGATTTGAATAAACCTTACCTACTTCATCATCTGGCTGATATAATAATATATATAGCTATAATTACATACATTAAATATACATTTTTTTGATTTGAAATAATTTTAAAGCCTTCACTTTAAAAAAATGTCAATTTTCAAATTGCGGGCACAAAACACAGGGTTCACTCTGATTTCAATAATATTTCAATAACAGTTTCCACTTTTCAATATGGCCAGGTGAGTAAAAACAAATACATATACCTATCGACCACTCACATGGAGCGAGTACTGTACTATGTTAAGACTTAAGGCTTGTACATACTATGCCACACTGATAGACACACTGGTGCAGGTGTTAAACAATGCTTTATCAAAAAAAAATAAGTATTTTATAAAGATAAAACCGACTTTAAAATTGTACGTAATTGAGAATTAAAATTCCCTATCTCGATAACTAAATTTCTAAACCGATTTTGATAAAATTTGCAGTATTATGTATTCCCTAAATTGAACCATACGTCTACAACAAACAGTAGTACAATAAAAAAAGAATTACTCAAATCAGACTTGTAGTTCTGAGATTTGCCGGGACAGCTAATATTGCCGCAAGGCTAATGTGAGATTTAGGTTGTTTTGAATCGTGTTTTTTGGCACAATTTCCTTTTATTTTATTTTTTTTCTCGAATTGGATAGAATTTTATCTATAGATTATTTCTGTCGTTTTCTTTTTATGAATTAAAGCTCCAAGTTGCCGAAATTAACAGCAATTCTTTGCCCATTTTCTCTAAAATTTTGCCGAGTTACATATTTTTTTACTCAACTATTTCATCTTAAAGTGGTAATAAGTAATTCTAACATTGTATAGACGACTTTCTCAACAGTACATTGTATTTTTTTCATACCGTTAAGACGTCAATACAATCCATAAACAGGTGATATTCTAAACCTTTTACAGCAAAAATCACAAAACTGTCGAGGGTTTGAGTTGGATTATTTAAAAATACTTAAAAAAACAAAAATACATGTTGTGCATTAAAACTTATAGAAATACTGTATTTTAACTGTTAAATCACGTCTGTTAATCAGCGAAATCGGCAAAATTTCGTATACGGACTCTTAAGTCACGAATACGAAGTTTATTCCAAAAATAGTTTCTTATAAGTCAAAAGGGATGAGAATGAGATAAAAATGTTTGACACGTCAGTACTAGGTAGGTACTGTGGCAACCACGTTGCAACCCTAGTTAGTTAGTCCAATCCGTTTACTGACACAGTGGGTGCTTTAAAACAGTACGACACATATTCGTGATTCAGACGATAACTAAGAACACATGCTCAATTCAATTCAATTCAATTCAATATCTTTATTTGCACAAAACATGATAAGAAGATGTTACAAGTTTGCGAAAACAGTACATGTTTTGCCGTTTTAATGGCATGCAAATATTACAATAAATAGGATCCTCTAAATTCACTAAATTAACAGCCAAAATATTTAAATATTCATTGATTCTCAAGTAAATATGTAACATTGATATTAATTAACATACAAATTGGAATACATTAAAATGGAATTGAACATTACAGGACAATACTTTAATCATTATCATTGAATTTCATTTAAATACTCTTTAACTGTGTAAAAACTTTTTTTGATTAGGAATGATTTTAATTTTATCTTAAATTTATTTAAACCGTCAGTTTCTATAATTTCATTGGGTAATTTATTGTAAAGTTTCGGCATCATTACATACGTGCTTTTGTTAAATTTTGTAGTTTTTGATAGTGGCATTTTTAATTTCCGTTTGTGACGTGTGCTACTGAATTTTTCATATAAATGTATATTACTTTTCTTAAGGAATACTAAAGACTCATATATATACAAACACGGTAACGTTAATATCTTTAGGTCTTTGAAATATGACTGACAACTATCTGATTGTTTTAGGTTGCACATGGATCGTACGCATCTTTTTTGTGCCCTAAACACACGTTCATTATCTGTGGAGATCCCCCAAAATATCACTCCATACCTTAATATTGTGTCAACATAGGCATTGTACGTGATAAGAAGAGTATCTAGATTTGCCACTTTCGACAACATGTGTAAAACGTATGAAAATTTTTGTAGTTTCGAGAATACTACCTCGAAAATTCTACTTTAAAATTGGATTCTGGTGTTAGCATTTTTTTGAGCCTGGAAACTCTTACTGCAATGAAAATATTTGTTGGTCGAGAGAACAACTACCTCGTGTAGCGAAGTGTGTACAGAGTACCGACCCCAACACTCTGTGTCTCAACAGTATTCGCGTGCACAAAACTTATTCACAAACAATCTTCATGATTTCCTTGCAATATCTGGTTTCCTGCGACCGGGTGAAGTTTAAACACTCGTGGAATATTACTTTTGTACGAACGCATTCGGTTGGAATAAGACTTTAAAAGTAACATCTGATACGGTTACAATCATTTCAAAAGCATTGAATACCAGTCAATTTCGTCGATAAATTACTTTTAAAATATAAGATGGCATTTAGGTACTTATGATTTCTTTAAAAATTAGAACGTAAATATTTTCGTTACAAATAGCAGAAACACGTGTACATTGAGTTTGAACAAAAATATTGTAAGAAAAGAAGTCTTATAAAATACCAAGTTTAATACAAGTTAAGTTTATTATAATACCGAGTTTATAAGGAGCTTATAGTAGACAAGTACCTACACGCGTCGCTGCTCGTGGACTGTGGTATCGATCCAAGCAACAAGTTACTTGTTGCTCGCGTCCTAAAGCTCTAGAGCTTGTAAACGTTTCATATAGAAGCTCAATTGACTTACAGATCATCGAAGACCGATTTTTTTACGTGGAAAATTATAACATACAAATTTCAATAGTAAAACGCATTATGTCATCCAAAAAGTCGATATTTAATATGAAAAAATCATGTATAAAATCATTAATTTATAAAAGCTGTCCCGGCAAACGCTGTTTTGCCATAAAATGATTTCCCTGTTTTCCTGCTTTTCTCTTGAAGTTTTTTCTGATTTTTTTCTATAGACATCACGGAGCCCAAGACCTTTCCAACGAATGCAAAACCGTGGAAATCGGTTCGTGCGTTCTGGAGTTATAGCGTCAGGAAGGAAAACCCGACCTATTTTTTTAAAAGCTTTTATTTTATATATTAGAGATAGGACTGCAATCTAAAACGGGGCCGTTGACAGAGAGTCATTCGGTCGAATTATGTCAATTCAATGTTATTTGCTGGTTATTTGTAAATGTGATATAGTCAGCTGGTTTTGACATAGCGTGACCAAACTGCATACAGGTACAGGGAGAATATCTCTCCCTAAAGTACAAAATATCACTTAGTTTTACAGCCAGTATATAGGTACAGTAATACACAACATGTGTACAGCTTCTCTACTCGTAGAAAGTGTACTAGTGAAGAGACTGCTTTAGATATTATGGTAAATCAGCTACAGCTATACACAAGCACCTCAATAGTAACTACTTGTTATATTTGTATTTGCAAGTTGGATAACGAAATTTCACAACGCCGCGCCGCGCCGCAGGCTGACGCGAGCGCCATTTTAACTGCGACCAAATTTTAACGTTGCACCATACATTGTCACGATGTAACTATTACATTGGATATACGCCGACAAAATACATAATTATTGACATATAAATCTGTTTTGTAGCTCGATTATGTAACTATTATATTGGCAACATAAACTTGGTGTTCGGTGAAGAAAAGTTATTTAAGCAGTAGCAGGTGTTTGTTAAAATAAACAACCTTAAAGTTAATTCGATACTCATATATTTTGTAGAGGTTAAATATTGTTTCTGTCTCAACTTCTTTACTTAACCAGTAACCTGTAACATTTGTATACAAGGTGTAACAAAAATACGTGATAATACTTTCGGGTGTGTATGAGTATTGAGTCCCCTGTATTTTTTTTATTAAATAAGGGGGCAAACGAGCAAACGGGTCACCTGATGGTAAGCAACTACCGTCGCCCATGGACACTCGCAACATCAGAAGAGCTGCAGCTGCGTTGCCTTTTGAGTTTGAGTTCACTGTGAAAGTTGAAGCGTTGAAGGAGTAACTTTTTTTACTTTTGTATGTAAAAACTCATGACACGATTGCCCATACAAATCACAAAAAAGTTACTCTGTCAGCGCTGCTACTATCGTCTATTACAATTAACTCTATATAAGGGACACATATTATACACACCCTGAAGTATTATCACTTACTGACGCACTCAGAGACGAACATTAATTACCTACTAGAGTACTATGTAATAAAATAAAAATATTGACATAATAATATAAGCCTCATAGTCCATACAAAATCTGTCAAACTCGTCATTACATTGAAAATTAATCTTCTTATGTACTTATATATAAAATTCTCGTGTCACAATGTTTTTACCAAATTTTATATGCATACTCAATTGGTCTGGGAATCGGCTGCTTAATACTGGGTACTTTTTATATTGATAAGTGCATTTGTTGAAGAAATTAAAAATTATTACAACTCGAGACTGACGGCGACCATTGTTTGTGCGACGGGATAGCGATGGACGCTGCCATGGTGCCATACTCATTTGGTCACTTCAATAAAATAATACGGGCCAAATAATTTATATGGCAAAACAACGTTTGCCGGAACAGCTAGTCACAATATAAATGTCTCTGAGTGCGGCAGTTAGTTTTGTTACACCCTGTATAACGTGCACGAGCTCAGAGGGCTTATCAAAAACGTAAAGGGAAAATAATAGCGAGGAATACTCGCCCACTGCCCCATTTTCCCAGCGAGCGGAGTTGTTGAAAGCTTCAATAAACTCTAAAGTCGCCTCGTCCTAATGAGCGCATACCCTAAAGAGTAAATTAACTAATTAGTAATTATTGAAAAAATAGTGTGACACTCAGAGACTGCCGCGGTAAAGCTATTGCATTACTTTTTTATCCACTTATGACATTATAACCGTTGCCAGACTTCGGCACGGTGTTTCGGCACCGGCGTTCGGCGTCGGTCGGTCGGCGAGCACCACACGCCGAACTATACCATATACTCCATGGTTAGACCAATATTAGGTATTTTTCGTTACGAAATTTCTTGATTCGATAGCCGCGCTCAAAGCCCGCGATAAAAGCTTTTAAATAAAATAGGGCAATCTACCTATCGTTGGCAATTTATTGGAATCTTGAGCCTGTTTCACCACTTCCTGATAAAGTGCCGGTTAGGCTATCCACAACTTTTTTGAGTTTTTTTTAATTTCTACCCATACTCGATTTTCCATACTCTATCTGTTAAGTTAAGTAGTGAATAGTCTATCCGGCACTTATCAGGAAGTGGTGAAACAGGCCATTAGATTTTGTTGCCAAATACTAGACCGATATCGCAATAACAAACCTCCTGTTTCAATACTGATATTATAAGCCATATTGCGCGTTTACTTAAGATCTATCTCAGGGGTTCCCAAACTTTTTTTTATACTGTCCACTTTGAGAAGAAATTATGTATTAGCGCCCCCTTCGTTTTAAAATAAAATGAATCCAGTGAAATAAATCACCCCCCAAACCTCTACACAACTACTGGGAAAGGCTGGTCTATCTTAAAAACACAGGTAAAGTCTTAAAAAACCGTTTACTATAATGTTTTTATAACTTGCACCGACTCTGAATGTGGAGCGATCGGTTCACGTAGCGACCGCTCGTCGGTGCATGACGGATTACGCCGCGAAGCCTCCTTCACTCAAGAAAGACCTTGAATTTCAATACGAATACGCGATCATCATCATCACCCGCGTCGATTTGATGGAGAAAGTTTTTGGTGAATCTTGAAGATGATCAATTAAAAAAACTAGAGATCGCCCAATGGTCGAAATTCGACCTTAAATATAATAATCTTCTTTTGGCTCCCCGTTTAAAGTATGGACTATTTCAGATTTAAAAAAAAAACAAAAATCCATTTTTAATTTGACAACAGACTTCAACCATAAACAAAAGAGAAACAAATTCGTATGTCATTCAAAAAGATGCTGTATGATGCTGATGATGTATTTTATCAAAAAATAATCCCCAATCGAAAGAATGAGAAAAAAACATCTGCAATATAAGAATAAATGAAAGGATAACAAAAGTTATAATAAGAATGAGGTGAGAGGGAATGTATCAAGGTTACAACGACGGAAAAGGCCAGCGGTCCGGTCAAGCCAAGCCAAGTGATCGAAACAGAAATCTAGGCTAGGTAGATATCCATTTTAGAACCAGACAATATAAGGGCATACTGTGCAATAGGTTAAATATAGAATGGACCTTAACAGTAACTTGTACGAAACAGATATTGTTGACTAAGGGGCAAGGGCCTGTTTCACCACTTTCTGATAAAGTGCCGAATAGGATATTCACAACTTTTTTGACACATGTTCCATATTTTATCTGTCAAGTTAAGTGGTGGATAGTCTATTCGTCACTTCTCAGGAAGTGGTGAAACAGGCTCTAAGTATTGCCCGCAGCTCCGTTGCGCAAAAATTATTTTATCGAGTACTGAGTAGGCGTATAGTCCATAAGTGCAATTTATTGGAATAAAAACTATTCTATGGCATTTAACAGGGACTTAAACTGTGACGATGAAGAGGTAAAATATATTTTGACAGACAGCCTAACTTTCGCTAGCATATTAGGAGAGTTGAGAATGTGTGAAATACGGTAGGTATTTCAAATACTTACATAATGTTGAAAAGTTAATCATAAACAGATGCATAAAACTTAAGAGCCCATATGACCCTAACTTGACTACATACTTTAACCTAGATCTCAAAATCTGTAAGGTCTAGAAACCTGATTTTTTTTACACAAGTAACTTCAGTTCATAAAGATTAAATGCTCAAGACGAAAACACGATTACTCAAAAAATGCTCGATGGTTTCTTTTTTACAAAAAACCTTGTTTTAGACACATTTTTGCTTGGATCTTCGAAGTTTGCTGTCTTTTCTTTAATATTTTTTAATATCTAAAAAGGTATTGATAAAACCTAAATTTGCTCAAAACACTTTTTTCATAATCATTATAGTTCGTCTTTTATTCAAGTAAAACTAACTCGGCGATGATTCCGCGCCGTCCTTTTTCACCTGGCATATGAAAGACGGGCGTGAGTGTGAAGAGAGAAGGACGATGTTTGATTGTTAGAGTCAGGTGAGCTCTTAATACACGAAATCTAAGCTAACAAAACGTAAGAGCCAAAATGCGGTCAAAGTATTCACTATTCAATAAGCATCGTATTCATACGTAACGGTAAGAAAATGACCAAAAGGTGTTAAGCCATGTGTAGAATACCAAAATGGATGTCAAACGTTTACTTCTCGGTATCTTGTAGGTATTTGGAACATGGTGGTCAAGACCGAGTCAGCGGTAACGGGGACTCGCTGATTGGTACACAAAAACCTATGTCCGACTGTGGTGGAAGTGATGAGCTTTCGCGTTATCGAGCATAAAACCTAGCTAAGCTATACTAAGCTATAAATTTTAAAATACAGTTTATAATATTATAGTATGAGTATAGTCAGTCGAACTCTACATATTCTGTGACTCTACATTTAATTAAGTAATCTTTTGCCCTATAGAGTAATGTATTCAGCGATCTCTAGTATCGCTAAATGTTAGTAAATAGCAGTACATCAAATGACGGGACTTTTTTGGCAGATAGCTGATGCAGTAAGGAGTAACTTAGGCTACTTTTTTAACCGAATGCCAAAAAGAAGGAGGATATATTTTACTTTTTCATAATTGTTAGCAGACTATCCATCTTTGTTATTATACTATGTAGTATGTTGACGCAGACGAAGTCGCGGGCAACAGCTAGTTTGTATATAAAAAAATCTAAGAACCTATATGTTCGACCCGGACAAACTCTTTCATATTAAATATATTTTTATGCAAAAAAACCTAAATACGTACGTAACGTAGCAAGTAATTTTTAAACGACTTCCAAAAAACGAGGAGGTTATATGTTCGGCTGTGGATTTTTTTTTATTGGACCTACATCTAAAATCATATAACTCTATCAACGCACAACCCAAACCACTGGACGGATCGGGCTGAAATTTAGCATCCAGGTAGATGTTACGACGTTGCCATCCGCTAAGGAAGAATTTTGATCAATTCCACCTCCAAGGGGATAAAATAGGGGATGAAAGTTTGTATGAAACTTTGTCAATTTTAAACCGCTCGTGCTGAGACTTTGATACCTAATCAATAATAATTCTTCTTAACGCGAGCGAAGCCGCGGGCAAAAGCTAGTTAGTCATATTTTGTAAATACATATTTAATATATTATTATGTCTTTATGACACTATTTCTCTACTATCTTCTCTCAGTTGCTTTTATCCGTACACTAGACTAAACAAAAAACTACTTTTTAGTCTAGTAATGACTGTATGTGCCACTATAAATCTAAATTTATATCTGAATTTAGAGCTCTTAAAAAGAGCTCTAAATTTAATAGTAGACCAGGATCCCAAATCCACTATTGCAAATTTCATTCCTCGTTCGACCCTGTCCGATTTCTTTACTTTATTTAATCTTAACATAAAATAATGTATTTACATTAACATGAATACCAATTTGTAGTTTATATGAATCCGACGAAAAAGAGTAAGAAACGAAGCTGCATAACATGAAAGTAGAATTGAACAATATAAAACCAAAACATCAAATCCGTATCTATTAACACAGGAACATCGGATACAGTCGCATTCCGAACTGAAAAATGAAGATTATTTTTTGCATTTCCTCCGGATCTCGTGGAACAATATTTCCATAAAAATCCACCTAAATAAATACGAATTCAATCGCATACACTCCAAACAGTTAATAGATGAAGGCAAATAACGAATATTAAATTTAAAATCCAGAAACGTGCTCTCTCATGCATTCGTTGGGGCATGAACAAGTGTTATCTGATAGTGTTGTGATCATTTATTAATACTGTACATTTTTAACAGGATATTGGTACTGATTATTGTAAAAATAATACTTTAATGTATGAAATAAAATATGCAGGACGCGGTTTCTGGTGTTCCATGAGGGTTGTTGAATGGTTTTAGTGGTTTATCGAAAAACCTTAGTTACCATGCACTTAAAGTTTTAATTAATCTTATGTAGCTCATTAGTAGTAAGTACTGTTTTAACCAATCGCTTACAAACGCTTGTATGTTCCATAATCATACTTGACTATCTAGCTAATTTGCATCTAAAACTTATTCTTCAAAATGCCTGCCGTAGAAGCCTCTCGGCTTAATTAATTCGGTTATTCCTTTTATAAAGCCAATAAAGTGAAGACCGATCCATCCGAAGCTAAAAGGGCCTGGAAAAAGGAAAGTAACAGCACAAATGAAATTCTTTGTCGTTACTAAAGTCCTGTATTCTAAAGAACTAGGAATATAGGGCATAGTTTTGATCAATTTTTATTACGCTTTTGATCGCAGTTTTCGGCTTTTTTTTGTTGTGATTTCGGTTCTAGTATTGAAGTTTGTACCCGTGTTAAGAGATTTGACGATTTTTTGCTTTATTCGCCTTCTTAGGGTCAATTCAGACCGCAACGGGACGCGTAGCTGCTGTGAGATGCATTTTTAAATTTTACTAGCTATTGCTCGGTATTAGATGAAAATGCCATTTTCTAAAAATTCACAATATATATATATATATATATATATATATATATATATATATATATATATATATATATATATTGTGGCCTTATGGATATATATATATATATATATACCCATAAGGCCACAATATATTCACACTTCAACATCTTCATAGAATATCTTTAAAAAAAAATATTTTTTCCAGGTGACCGCCGCTGCGGGCACCCAGCAGTGCCCATGAACGCACGAGTGTCCCTGGGTAACGACGTCGACATAGTCCCGGGGACGGTCGCCAGCTACGAGTGTGACGAGGGCTACGAACTGTTCGGCGCGCACCAACGGGAATGCACCTTGAGGGGCGACTGGACAGGGGAACCCCCGTTTTGTGGTAAGAAACGTTTTTTAACATTAAAAAACGGAGCAGTTTTTTTTTTCGAAGCTAACTTTGCCGTTCGTTAAACGATTTTTTTGCTAAAATAATAATTATTCTATATAATTTAAAAGAATTATATCTCGCCAACCACTGCACAGTATGTAATTTGACAAAGATATAGACGACGTGGAAGGACACAGGCTACTCAAAAAATGTAGAGTTCCTGTGGAATTCCTTGTTTCTAGTCAGCACTACAGTTCCGGATTAGTAACAGCTCGAAAGTATTAATCATGGTACATCTAGACTCAGCATCAAAAAACAGAAACATATATTAAAAGTGACATAGTCTTGACGTGAGCCGAGGGTCAATTCAGACCGCAACGCGACGCGTAGATGCATTTCTAAATTTGTATGGATTTGACAGATTTTAATTGCGTGAGACGTCTTGCGAATCTGTCAAATCCATATAAATTTAGAAATGTATATCTACGCGTCGCGTTGCGGTCTGGTCAACCCATAAAGTTAATATCCCTAACGGAATAGAGCAACAATCTCGAGCTGTCAAACGAAACCGAATTGGTTTCATCTGTGTGTAAAAATATGTGTACGTATACACTTACACAAGCATGATTGAACATGATTTCTATGAGATTAAATTGTCAACGTGCGGCACGTGCCGACTGAACGTCAAAAAAAGAATGCTGCTGTCATGTACCACACGTCTCTTTTTACTACGCAGTGTTATTAATAGTGACATCTCTCTTGCTCAGGCCTTTGTTTCGCTATCCCGCTAGGTATAGTATTAACTTTATGGGTCAACCCTAAATAACGAAGGTCCGCCACCTGCCTATTCATAAATTTATTCAGGTACAGAACACAACTTCAATTTGGATTAAATAGATTTTAACGAGATAATTTGTTAAGATGTCGCCACTGCACACATCTTTAAAATTGCAATTACTGTAATGATGTAGTTAAATTCTCATCGCATTACAAAACATTTCTTAATGCAGGCAAATAATTTCAAAGGTTCTTAGCATTACAAATATTACAATTCTAGAAATGCTAATTGCCACTCGTATATTTGCAATACTTTTCTACAGAGGTACAAGCACTTACTATTTAAATGTTTTGAAGGAAATTGTTGATGGGAGGAAAAATATTAATACATTTTCCTTAAGTTCCTACAAGTACTTAAGTCAACTTATGTAAAGTGAATGTTTTGCTATTTCTTGCTATAAAATAAATTGTAAAACAATTGTTGATTGTTATTTTATAAGCCCATACATCAATATCACTATGTAAATGTAAAAATGTTCTTAAACCGATTCTTATGGCTATAGAACTGTGACCCCGAGAAAGGACATCAGTATTTATCGCGGAAAATGTACGGTACTCGCGTGGTTGTGGGAAACATCTAGTAAGCTTATAAATAGTGATGGGACTCGAATCACATTTGATTCGATATTCCACGAAAGAATAGCGTGCAGCACACACATCTATTAGTAGGTATCGTATTGGCAATGACAATGATATTATGAATATGAAAAAAGAGAAACTTATCCATAAATTATACATCGATGCCTAACTTTAAACAATTGTATGTGCAGACACTTTGTTTTTAATTCTGTATGTGTAATTCATGACGGGGTATTTCTCATGGAGACATAGATTTAGAAACTAACTCTTACAGCGCTGCTACTAGTACCATAAAATCTATATAAGGGACACACCACCTTAAAGTGTTACCATTTAGTTTTGTTACACCCTGTTGCCAATATGTCACTTTATTCTCGTCCAAAAAGAAGCTTACCTATGTAATTATGTTTATTGTTTATATATCCCTACATCAGTGTGTAAAGTTATTTCTAGGGAACGTTAAACGTCCAGCAGGCAGAAATGGTTTCATTCTACGGAAGAATAGACAAAGTGACAGATAGACAAAGGAAATCCGCCATTTTGTCACTAAATCAGTCAGTCAGTATGTCCACTCTTTGCCGTTTCTATTGTTGTCATGCTAAGCCTGCTGGCCAATAGCAATGTTTTTCACTAAACTATAATAATTTTTCAGGCACGAACGTCGCGCTGCGGAAGCCGGCCAACCAGTCCACGACTGTCCGGGGTGGAGTCGCCGGAAACGGCAACGACGGCGAGAGGACCACGGAACACGACGGGAAACGATGCACGGAGACGCAGCGGGAGGCCTCACCCTGGTGGCAGGTGGATCTGTTGCGACACTACGCCGTGAAGGTGGTCAGGGTCACCACTAGAGGCTGTTGTGGTAAGTTGAGTGTTTCCCCTTTTTTAGATTATTCAAGGCGGATTGGGTAAAGAAATATCTAAGTTGATAAAAAGAGTATTGAAAGTTCGGACGCGGTTTTCATACCTATTGAGGTTCAATGCACAACGAACGAGCCTAAATCTCATTACCACGTGACGCGGAAATGCGATGTGCTACATTTCTAAATAATTTTAAATAGAACTTTATTTATTACACAAGAAGGCACTAAAATTGAGGTACAGTACAATCGCCGACAACCTGGTGCCATATTCAATTAAAAATGACTACAACTGTACTATACTTATAATGTATTGTTCAGAGATCAGAGAAATTGATTCTTAATCATAGGCAAACGGCGGACCTAATTTGGTCCAGTTATATCAAGTTATCACAATTAACATTAACGTGACATAAGCCGACCAAATAACGTGGGCCTTGCATCTACCTAAGTCAATCTATTGTTACCTACACTTTAACCTATCAAGCCCCATAAGATCACCGGTGATCGCGACAACAATAGATTTACAAGAATCCACGATCGAAGGTTTGAACATGTTTCGTTTTAATGCCAGCAACGAGAAGGGGTAAAAGTATACCAGTATTTCAACATTTTTAGTCCTTTTTCAAACCCACTTTCAAATAATCCGCGTACATCCCTCGTTATTGCTACTTGAAACATCAGTCTGGTATTCGAATCAATTTTAATTAAATTCTCAAATTTGGACAGCCCTATAATTGACTGACAGGTAATAGCCTAGAGCCTAATGCAGACAGGGCTCCCCCCAGATTCCCCTCAGTGAAATCGCATTGCGAATGTTTCTGTTATTTCATTTAAATACTCAGCCACCGTAAGAATTGGAAAGGGATGTTAATATACAACCTTAATTTAGTATTTGTATCGATATTATCATTCGTTATCGACATTCAATCGAAGACTGGTCTACAGTCTTACACTGTAAAAAATTCGGCACTCTGAATTTTCTTAACCTCACCTTTGTTTAAAAAGACATGCGATTTTAACTTGCATTATTTGATATTTGATCAAATTACTTAAGTACCTACATTTTTTTTATATTCACTACACAAAAATAAATTATCCTCGATTAATATAATATTATTATGACGATGATCGAAAAAACTAGAAAATTATTTTGTAATTCATACAGTAATATTGTCTTTTTAAAAAATTTCGACTCACACAAAACCCGTTCAGACATACAAATTTCGTCGAAAAATGTTTTGAAGAAAAAGTGAAATAGTGCATTAGCAGCAGAATTGACAACATATCTCCAAAACAATAGAACTCCTAGCATTAATTAGTGCACAAAGGTATTCGAACAGTATTCGCCATAAGTACTTACAGTAGTGTTTTTCAACCTGAGGGTCGCTTCTGTAGGGGGGTTGCCAGAAGTCGAGAGAACTATTTGACTTAAAAAAATAAGATTAAAAATATGATTATAATATTACGTAGGCGAAATTTAACAAAATAATATATCGAAATAATAAATATTAATATATTCATAAGCATACGACATACGTCAAGTAATAAAAAGAAATACGTGTGGCACTCGGGGATTGTCGCGGTAAAGCTATTACATAACATTTTTATTAACTTATTCAGTTATAATTCGCATACGTCTAGTAGCACGCACACAAACACCGTGCCGCTCGGAGTGGTGGGGGTTTACCCTTTTTTCGTTACGGAATTTCTTGATTCGGTTGCCGCGCTCAAAGCCTGCGACAAAAGCTATATATAATAGCTTAAAAGCAATGGGTGGGGGAAAGGGTCGCGAAATATTTATTCATACTCGGGGGGTCGCAACATAAAAAAGGTTGACAAACACTGACTTACAGTAATAACATCTAATTAATATCGTATCGGATTTGGAATTGCTAGGGTCGGGGGCTGCACACGCGCGGCATTGAATGTTTCTAATGTACTCCCCAGCTCCTATTGAACTGTGTAAATAGATCTATCAGCAATATGCTTCTCAGTTTCTGTGTTATGGCCGGTTTCATTACAACCAGGCCAGCTGAAGAGTAATTTTATAGTCACCGCACTTATGCCACTTTATTGTATTTAAAAACATTTCATAGTGCTTACATTTTTATTGTGTTTCTTTGCTCTCGTAACGCAATGGAAGTAATGCGACGGACAGACCTACTTGACTGGCTAAACATCCGGCGCAGGGCAGACCTGTCCTGTCAGACAATTGGTCGCCTGTATTGTCCGACCAAATATGGAAAAATCATTTTCTGATTTTCGGGTCAAAACACTCACGCAGCCAGGCGCGTGAAATTGCCAAAAATTACACCTACTGAATCGGTTAAAGAATAGTTTAATTTACTTTTAACCTTATTACAATAATACATTAAATTTTTTGTCAATAACAATTAAATCACTAATAATATTTTCACAAAATTAATACTCTATCTGCCGCACTCAGGGGAACATTAAACGTTATATAAAATCCCACCAAAACATTAAATGTAAAAAGGAGCCAAGCAAAATATTGCGTAGCCATGCAATATATCTATCGTAAAAAGTTTTCAGATCACATTCAAGCCAAGCCTTCAACTTATTTTGTAATTTAAATCAACATTCAGTGAATTTATCAATAGTTTTCTTTATTTTATAATTATTATAGTGGCTTGGCAATGAGCACTAGAGAAATAATCAGCGACTGATTTAAGTTGAAGGCTTGGCTTGAATGTGATCTAAAAACTTTTTACGATAGATATATTGCATGGCTACGCAATATTTTGCTTGGCTCCTTTTTACATTATTTTAATGTTTTGGTGGGATTTCATTTCTTTTTTTAAGGTTTCTTTTCTTTTCAGGTCACGTTAAAACTTTTCTGTATTTAGCTTAGCACCTATCTCTATCTCTAGGTATATATTCTAGGTCGTAATATAATAACAGGTAGGTACTTCTACAAAGTACAAATTCAAAGACGATAGCCCAACAACTTTTGAACTTTCAGGAGGTTATTCGTGCACCGATGTCACTTTCGATTGAGTATTACGACCTATTCCGGATTTTTTTAAACCACAATAATTATACTCCGCAAACAAGCGATACCGCGGTATAAAGGGAGTGCTACAACACCATCTATCGGGCGAGTATGGAGTGTACATCGTAATTCGCAGTTCTGATTTCATTTATTTATATTTTAATCGAATTTCATTATCATAGTTTCATTGTTAACTTTGTTAACACTATTTTTCCTTTTGTACGTAAAATAATTATTATGAAGTCTCTAAATAATCATTATGAACTCACTTTTAATGTTCTTGCAAAGCCATAAACATAAAAATCTTTTCTTTCATTTAATAAAGTTATATTATACTGTTCAGTTTTTAGGTTTCCTTGCCCAAAAGAAGAAAACGGGAGCCTATTCCTAATGAGTCTAGACTTCGCTGTCTGTGTGTCACGAGGCTAGATCTCGAGAACCGCAATAGCTAGATATTTTAATTTTTTACAAATTATGTACTTTTGTTGTCGCTATAAAAGCTAATAGTCCAAGTAAAATAAAATAAATGATTAATGGGGGGTCTCATACAACAAACAGGTTTTTATCCCTTTTTTGCTCATAGAGCATATACATAATGGTAAAAGTAAGGTTTTTGAAAATTTCAGAAAATACTTAATTGTATTTCAACTTTAATAATATGTAATGAAAAGTACATAAACTTGTGATTTAAGGGGGGCTCCCATACAAATTTACGGTACGGAACCCTATGTACGCCAGTCCGACTCGCAATTGGCCAGTTTCATAATTTTTCCTTTCATTGTGAATAGCGACCTACCTTGTTGCCAAATTTCAAGGTTCTAAGTCAGCTAGAAGTACCTTAGAATTTTGATGATCTGTCAGTCAGTGAGTGATAAAATGTAGTAACTTTGATCATCCGTAACTATTAAATTATTTATCGAAATGTTATGTCATTTGGAGATTAAGCTAGTTTTAATACTTGCTCCTAGTCACTGAAATCCTAAATCCCTAGCTTTGTTAACATCGAAGATAAAGGGGATGTGAAAAAGCCGCGAACCGCTTCGAGAAAAGTATGGTACGGCCGTGCCTTTGCTAAAAAGCTTGGCTGGAGCACTGCCGTGCTCCCAGATTTGTACTTAATTAAAAAATTTGACATATTATGTCCCATACATTATCTGTCAAACTCTTCATTAAATTGGAGCTTCATCAAAATTAAATGTCTTTTTTTATGAAATAAGGGGGCAAACGAGCAAACGGCTCACCTGATGGAAAGCAACTTCCGTCGCCCATGTACACTCGCAGCATCAGAAGAGCTGCAAGTGCGTTGCCGGCCTATTAAGAGGGAATAGGGTAATAGGGGAGGGTAGGAAAGGGAAGGGAAGAGAATAGGGGAGGATAGGGAAGGGAATAGGGTAGGGGTCAGGGGATGTCTCTGAGTACGATGATGTGAGTGTTTTACTGCTGTAAGTAATTTCACGAGGGTGTAACAAAATTTAACGCTAGTCGGCCGTAATTTTTATTTATTTTATGTAAAATGTAAACGCATAAAAAGTTTTTGGATTATGTTATTTAAATACAATATGTCCGTAGAAATGTGTATTATTAAGAAAGAATCTTTTCCTACCTTCGCAAAATTTTTACTCCCTCGTTTTTTTTTTTTTGGGATAGAAATACAAAGTTTTGTGACACGAAAATGATTGCTTGTTAACCTGGGTACTACAGGATACCTACCTATTAGTTAAATTATAATATTTTCTATGGTGAAATTTGATAATACATATAAAAAAACTAGATGACGCCCGCAACTCCTTTGCAGCTTTGCGCCAAAATTCGTTTTTCGCGCGGAGGCCATACATTTCTACGGGATAAAAACTTTGTTCTATTTCGCATGAAGTTTATCTGTCCGTCTTTCACACTTGTTAGTATGTTATCAAGGGTCAATTCGGAGCGCAACGTGAATTGACAGACTCCAATTGCGTTTGACGTCATACAAGTCACGTTGAAATCTGTCAATTCCATACATAATTTAGTAATGTATCTCGGTAGCTACGCGTCACGTTGCGGTCTAGTGCGTTCTGTCTCATACATTTTTAAGATCTAACTTTGCCGTCGAAATTATCAAGTGCAATTTAACCTTTCAGGTTGAGTAATGTATAGTTTGATGGATATGAATTTTCTCAGCATCAAAATCATGATCTTATTTATATCATATATTAGCTGTCCCGGTGAACTTCGTGTCACTTTATAACCTTCCCTGGACTTCTCCGAATATTTTAAGACTAAAATCAGCCCAATCCGTTCAGCCGTTTTCGTGTTTTAGCACGACTAACACATTATAAAATCTATTTTTATATATAAGACTAGCTGCCCCGGTAAACTTCGTGTCACTTTAAAACCTTCCCTGGATTTCTACGAATATTTTAAGACTAAAATCAGCCCAATCCGTTCAGCCGTTTTCGAGTTTTAGCGCGACTAACACATTCGAAAATCCATTTTTATATATAAGAGATAAGATGAATATATAGTATTTATTATGATTTATGTATAGTGTGCAGCTGCAGCAAGGCGTATCACGCGTGACGCCGCGCTCGTCGACCATAAAATTCGCATCACATATCAATATTACACACCCTTATTTCACTTTCAAATATTCCAAACATATAATTCAGTGTATATGCGTTTGCCAATTGTCACGCTCGGTAGAAGTGTGCCGCAACAAGTAAAAGTGACCACGGCACTTGTCATGTACAGCCACCGTTATGTCAAAACATTGCAAAACATGCCTACAGGTTCCGAAATAAAACCCAGTGTACTGAGTAGTCACTAGTTAAAATGCGTCCGCCTTTTTCGATAGCGAAGTTAAATGTCAAAAATAATTAAATCTAACTTTGCTATCGAAAATAAAATTTGATGCGCCATTACACTTATCATGACACATGGTTTAATACCATACGTTTTACATAATATCAAATAAGTATGGTATTCAAATACCCGGCCTCATAATATGCTGACTGCTGGTATGACGCTGGTGAGACAAGTGTGAGTTGTGATGTATGGGCGTGTATTCACTTTGATTAGTGCAAGTGCAGGTGATTATTAATCAGCCAGTGTAGACAGCGACTGATTAGTGCAAGTTCTTTATTTTCTCCTAATCACTGATCACCTGCATTCGCACTAATCAAAGTGAATAAAGGTCCTATGACAAAGTCATATACAGCACTAGCATAATTATATTATTTCGGAACAAATCCACGGTATGGCCTATTAATATTTATTCTGTGGTATGGCGTCGATTCTAGACGTCATGACTCATGAGCACTGGCCAATGGCTGGGATATATTTTAGAATATACTTTTTATACCGCCGACTGTACTAGGATAACATTAAAATATTTTCATTTATTTTCAACTGTGGGAATCATTTGATATTTAACTAGTATAATAATTGTTAAGGCCTTTCCACACAAGCACAACGTATATTTGCGCACTGACGACGCGCGTTTCTGATGCGCTCGTCTTCTGCGTGTTTTCATCGCTTTTTGGCAGATAAAGTTTAAAACGTGTCAGCTTCCTTCCGTTTGCTGAGCGTTCAACTTGCGTCTGTAATCTGTATCGATACAAACGAGCGTCGATAAAAAAAACTTGAGAGATGTCAAGGGACACCCGGATGGAACGAAGTTCCAGTTCATAATTTTTTATGTACAAATACCTGTAGGTTTTACACACTCAAAAAAAGTGAGACAGAGAGAAAAACACGCGCTACGACACTTTTGTGGCATTACAACTTTTCGTCTTAATTTTTTCTGTCTAGCCCCCTTTCGCAACACGCGATAAGGAGCTTCGTTCCAATAAGTCATGTGGAAAGGCCCTTAGCGCTTAATTATGATTATTCAACAGAACTGTAAGATTTTATTGTCATGAGTTTACTGACGAGTGTCGATACTGACAGTACGAATATAATAAAGAATACCACAGTTAAATTAAGTAACAGTATATTTATTTACTACATTCATTATATTTATCCCATATCACACAATATAGACAATCATTATAATATTATATCTGATATTTATTTATCACTTCACTTTGTGCTAATTAATTTAATGAATACATTACCACCAATCACACTTAAAACTTTAAATCACACTTAACGTATAGAACCACACTGTGATTCTTCACTATTACTTCACAACACTATCAGCTTTTCGATGTTCACTTCACTATAATTTCTCCAGGAATGAGCCCGTTCGATCGTGTTCGATGATTTTATAGGGACTCAACAGTCAACCATCCCCTCTGTGAGTGACGCCATCTTTCCGCCATTAAGTCCTCCATATTGCTGTCACTGTCGGAAGTGACAGCTAGTGGCGCCACCTATACCCGAGCGATAACATCCGGCCGTCCTGTAATTGCGCTCGTCCTCGAGCAGCAACTTGGTCTGGTGCAGGAGCTGAGGACATACAAGTAACACATTATTAAGTACTTAATCCTGAACAGTGAACAGATTATCAAAAAGGGACTCTAGCATCCAATCCATTAGAGAGTCCGACTAAGGTTGTATAAATTATCCCATCGACGGCCAATTAATACAACCACATGGTTTGAACCGAGTGTCACGAAACTTAACTCAGCTGTGTATCACCATGCATGCTGTAATAGTGTTCATCACAGATTTCTATTACACATGTTAGTCTACACTCTACATGAAATGGATGTTCGAAGTGAATGCACCAGACTCTTATACATACAGAATATTACAAAGGATAACATAGATCTTACGCTTATTCTTCGATAACATCCGGCGTGTCAGGGTCCGCAATCTGTATCCATGGTTTCATATTCTCAGCGCATGTGACCCCGTTGTAACGTCTAGAACTTCTTTCAGCTCCTCTCATGTCAGCAACTTTGTATCTATCATGACCTAGTATGTCTATAACTTGGAAGGGACCTTTGTATTGAGGTAGCAGCTTAGTACTCTGACCTTCATTAGACATACTTGGTATTTTTATAAGCACCAAGTCTCCAATTTTATAAGAAGGCGCATCCTTCCTTTTGGCATCGAAGACTTGTTTTTGTTTTTCGGCGTCTAGTTTTATATTTTTATCGACCTGCTTTGGTTGGCGATTCTCTTCGACGCTTTCTTGTTCTACGATGGCGGCGGTTATCCTCGCCACTTGTACTGTAGCTGGAACTGCGTGATGATGTTGCACTCGAACTTGTAGAAGACGCTCGTCTACGTCTGCGACCTCGCGCCATTTTTATGATTTGTGGACGTTCGATCACCGCTTCTGATATAATAAAGAATACCACAGTTAAATTAAGTAACAGTATATTTATTTACTACATTCATTATATTTATCCCATATCACACAATATAGACAATCATTATAATATTATATCTGATATTTATTTATCACTTCACTTTGTGCTAATTAATTTAATGAATACATTACCACCAATCACACTTAAAACTTTAAATCACACTTAACGTATAGAACCACACTGTGATTCTTCACTATTACTTCACAACACTATCAGCTTTTCGATGTTCACTTCACTATAATTTCTCCAGGAATGAGCCCGTTCGATCGTGTTCGATGATTTTATAGGGACTCAACAGTCAACCATCCCCTCTGTGAGTGACGCCATCTTTCCGCCATTAAGTCCTCCATATTGCTGTCACTGTCGGAAGTGACAGCTAGTGGCGCCACCTATACCCGAGCGATAACACGAAGTAATTTTATAAGCTGCAATTATTACTCACAACAAGATACGTCTCAAATTGAGGATATTATAGTTTCAACTTTAAAAGCATAAAGCATTCTAAAAACTCGCAAAGAAACAATGGGCAGTGTCCAAAAAAAATCACATGTACTTTTTATTATTTTTTTCGTTAAAATAGGGTATTTTAAGAATATAAATTAAATAATTTTGAAATACATTGGCTAGTTTTTTCTCAATAAATTAAAGTTTCGCTCTGACGTCACCATCGGCCGCGAATTGACGTCTGCAGTATGTTAAATTTCCTTTCAATCTTATTTATAATGGCTGGTTCGTCAAATGCAAGTTCTTATTAAGGGCCCCGAAGACGATCAAACGGTTTGACTCAAACACGTAAATTTTGGTTTGACTCAAACCGATTTGATCGTTTACAAAGCTAGTTTGAACGGTTTGTCAAACATTTACGTGTTTGAAGCTTGTTTGATGAAATTTCATATTTTCGTTGTGTTTGACGCGCCGTTTGATCGTGTTCCGACGCATTTGAAGGTTTGATCAAACCCGGCTTAGTTTAGTGCTGGATTATGAAGAAGAAAAAAAGAAAGAAGCTGTAGTTTCTAGCACTTTCTGTAGATGTTCGTGGGTAAAACGATATTATGTTAGTCCATAGTCCATACCATTCTTTGGACCAGTCTTTTTTTTATGAAATTAGGGGGCAAACGAGCAAACGGGTCACCTGATGGAAAGCAACTTCCAACGCCCATGTACACTCGCAGCATCAGAAGAGCTGCAGGTGCGTTGCAGGCCTTTTAAGAGGGAATAGGGTAATAGGGGAGGGTAGGGATGGGATGGGAATAGGGGAGGGTAGGGAAGGGAATAGGTTAGGGGATTGGGCCTCCGGTAAACTCACTCACTCGGCGAACACAGCGCAAGCGCTGTGTCACGCCGGTTTTCTGTGAGAACGTGGTATTTCTTCGGTCGAGCCGGCCCATTCGTGCAGAAGCATGGCTCTTCCACGTATATCTTTTTTTTTTCTCTTCTGACAGAGGACATTAACGTTATAAACATAAGATAAGAAAATCGCGATCCTCGTTCTACAATCTAGGGCATCTTCTGCATTACAAGACGTGTACTCGACAGCGCGTATTGAATGAAACTGCGCAGTGTCGTTTGACAAACCGTTCAAACCGACATCAAACGGTTGCATCAAACACGTAAGGTTTGAATCAAACCGTTTGATCGTCTCCGGAGCTCTTTATGTGAAAGCTGATACGAGAATCTTACTAAAAGTTCGAAACGTAATGTTGGTCGAATTTATTGCTAATTTAACGCCATTGAAGGTCAAACAAAGGTTAAACATATTTGTTCAAAAATATAAGTAACTAATGGTTTTTTTTTTCGTTTATATACAGAAAAACGATCACTGACCTTATTCCTCGAAATGTTTTTGTAATGAGCAAAAAAAAAAAATGGACAATCCCCATTACGAAATTATAAGAGTCATCTCACACTGAAACAGGTAATGAAGTTAATCGGTGTCGCACGACGCCTCACCAGTCACCACAGATTACTAAGTATGTAGTTCGTTTGCTTTCCGATTCCGATCTACGCGGCAAGCCACCGCAACGACAAAAATTCTAATAAAATGCATGGCTTTTATGACCCTTTACCACCCTTATTTATATTATTAAGTAAGTATATGTTTAATTTTATAACAATATCGGTAGAAAATAATTCACGCTCTATCACTATATTGTAATCAAACCTTTAACGAAACCTAAGTCAACTTCCCTTCTGTTTGTATGTTTTACTTATTGTGTTTTTTGCAGGTCACCAACCTCTGCAAGACCTGGAGATTCGCGTCGGCAACAGCAGCAGCGACCTGCAAAGGAATCCGCTATGCGCCTGGTTTCCTGGCACCATAGGTATGTACTATATATTGTGTTATTATATTATGTAAGGACTAAGAAACTGTGTATACGTGACTTTATAATCAACATAAGTATGTCTCTGTCACCTACCAGTTGCTTTCTGATTATTATAGACTCTAGAAAACACAAAATAGAGTCTTCTTTTCCATTAAGAGGATACACCAGGGGCTAGAGAAATGAAAAAAAGTACGAGTAATATCTATAGCTGTCTCCCTTACCTCAAGCCTATACCGCAGAATACGATAGAGACAACTGCAGAAAATCCAGAAAATCAACGATTCGTTGTCCCCTGATTCCTTCTCCAAAACTTAACCGATTTAAGTAGTTTTTTCATTAAAGATTAAAAAAAGGCTTGAGCTGTGTTCCTATGTTTTGCTTTTTTTGTATAATCTATCCAAATCTGTTTTCTGGACGTTTGAACACAGCGGAAAATCTGGCCATTTTTTGGGTTTTTGAACGTTCATATCTTATTTAATTATTAAATTATGAAAAAAACCAAAACATAGGGACATTTTATTAGTGGCCGTAGATATTCAGGAAAAAAATTATAACTCTACTAGCATTATCCAGGGAGGAAACAGGGGACAACGTTTGTATGGAAAAAAGGGCGGTGTGGAATCCTCTTAAAATATGACTGTTTCCCTGTACGGATATTCCAGTGCTCGCGGTTTCTTACTTTTTATTCTATGGAATATAATTATGCTAAGCATTTAACCTACATTCTACAAGTTGTATATTAATTGATCTCAGAACTAAAAAAATATAGATTACTAACTGTTGTCCGCGACTTCGTCCTCGTCCAGGTCAGCATTTTTTCTATAAAAGTATCCTATGTTATTTCTGATACCTCCAAGATATTTATAATATTACTAACCAAGGTTATAAGTCTTTAAAATAGTAAAGTTGTGTATGTGTGTGTGTGTTTTCAACCCGACGTCGTCGTCGCGTTGTGGTCTGAATTGACCCTAAATCTGTTTACCTATCTGTAGTATTGTACAAAATTAAGATGCACGTGTAACATCAGTTAGTAGGGTATCATAATATCGGTTAGTAGGGTATTTAAGATAAACGTTTACGGATCGACTGCATCAGTGTATAAATCTATCAGCACTTTTTATAATCACGTTAAAACAATGCCCGTGCTACCCTAGTTAACTGTTGCGAGACTCTCCTATTATATCCACTTAAAAAAATAGCGATGGCGTAAGACATACAGTAGATATAAATATAATAAGCTGCAATTAGTATTGAGAATATTTAAAACACTATAAAAATTATGTGCATTAGGTACACAAGCATATTACGTGCATTCGAAAGACATTTCTACGACTCTTCGTGTGCCCGTTTCGCAAAATCATCAAAATCGGTACGATAGTTTTGCAAAATTCGCTAAGTATATGAATTCTGCATAATATTTTTCTTAATTGTATATTTTTTTATCCTAAAGCTTTTAATACTAGGCTCTTCACACTTAAATAAATTCCTTTTCTCCATACTTATCTTCAGTATTATGCTGTGTTTACACCACACGTGATTATCAGCCGCTGACTGTGAGCAACGTATTGTCGGTTAGGTGTAAACGAAAAAGTTAATAATAATAATATAAGCTTACTTTCAGTGGCTGATATTCAGTTTGCTTAGAACGCAGCCACAAAAATATGTAATATCACACTAATATTATTATATTATACAGAGTGTTAGTGTAAACACCGTTGTCCTTGAAACCATCAAACGAGCCCGTCAAAATGCACAACTTTTTCTATAAGAAGAATGCTGGGAACTCAAAAAAAATGCCGTCTTCATACCCATACGGATGATCGACAATTTGTATGGATATGACCTTCAATCAAAGAATATTTGATCGAAGGGTATGAACACGGATTTTTTTGAGTTCCCAGCATTGTTCTCGTAGAAAAAGTTGTTCATTTTGACGGGCTCATTTGATGGTTTCAAGGACAACGGTTGTTACACTAACACACTGTATAAAGGCGAAAGTTTGTATGTTTGTTACTTCTTCACATCTAAACGTCTGGAGCGATTGTAATAAAATTTAGTATGGAGTTAGTGGATACCCCGGATCACATAGGCTTTTTTTAGTCTATGAAAATATCACAATAATTTATTTTCCCTAATAAACCTCGGGTAATACCGCGGGTAACAGCCGGTTGTGAAATAAATTTCAAACGCCATGTTTTGTTTTAATATTAAAGAACGCGTTGTAAATCCCCACAAGGACAAAACGGGTGCACAATAAAAACTTATGACAATCCTATTACGAATACTCAAACTCATTAAAAACTTTACCTCGCTCTATCAACAGCTTCACTCTTCAGGCTTCTGCAATTTATCTTCAAATCGAGAATTCGCATGTTTTATTAAAACATATTTTATTAATTAATATTAAAGTTTTTAAATATTGTAATCCACAATTTAAGCTAAAAAAATTAATGTCCTTGTCTTATTATTATTTATTTATCAATATTATACGTCTTTGTAACGATGACAGCCGACAGACATACGTATACGGGTGCAAAATGCAAATAAGTTAATATGTTATAATAATAATTACTAGAGATCGCCCAACGGTCGAAATTCGGCCTTAGTTTCAACGACATTAGGACTACTACGTTTAATTTGTAAAAAAATATTGACTTTATCTTTTTTTTTTCAACTCTCGTTTCTGGGACTTAGCTGATCTCAGACTGGCCGTGTAAGCATTGTCAAAGATTCGATAAAAAACTATAATCCATTTTCAATTTCTCAACTTGTTGTCAGCAGACTTCAATCAACCATAAATAAAAGAGTATAATTAATATGTATACTGTATAGGTTTGTCACTCAAAAATCTGTGATCTTCTTGAGTGTGCGTGTTGTAGTGTGTGTAATGTTTTATTTGTTAGAAAATGTGTGATAAAAGCATAATTTAAAAAAAATATTAGCTCGATGCACTCCTTCACCATATAAACTATAACTGTGCAAAATTTCATTCACCTACGTTTCCGCATTTTACGTCAAAAGGGATACAAAGTTTTTCGCTTGCGTATTAAGTAATATAATATAATTATATATGTTACGCTCAAAGACCGAAATCTTTCAATGAGCGAAAAAATGGCTCACAACGCGTTGTGGCCACAGTGAAACAGCCACGACGCGAAATTCGCGTCGTGGCTCTAATGAAAACGGCCACGACGCGTTCTGGCAATCACAAAAAGACCATAACGCGAAATTCGTGTCGTGGCTGATATGCTATTCGTTTTTCTTGATTTGTTCTTGATTGATTAATCGTCCATAGGTATGGAAGATTATATTTAAATTACCACGCGTACTACAAAATATTTTTTCTTTTACTAAATCACTGCATAACGTGTTTATGATTATTATTTGAAAATATCCATAGTTCCATAATATCCGTGCTAATATTATTACTGTCTGTCTGTCTGGCGCAACGTGTTATTGTTTGTTGTTTTTTTTTTAAATATAAGGTAATCTGATCTTAATAAATTATAAAAAAAATAGTTTTATTTTTATTTATATAATTTAAATATAATACTACTAGTTGATGCCCGCAACTACGTTGCGCCAGACATACGCTCTAGTAATAATATTAGTACGTATAGTATGGAATTATGGATATTTTATAAATTATTATTTATGATAAACACGTTATGCAGTAATTTAGTAAAAGAGAAAATATTTTGTAGTACGCGTGGTAATTCAAATATAATCTTCCATACCTATGGACGATTCCATACCTATGGACAATTAATCAATCAAGAACAAATCAAGAAAAACGAATAGCATATCAGCCACGACTTGAATTTCGCGTTATGGTCTTTTTGTGATTGCCAGAACGCGTCGTGGCCGTTTTCATTAGAGCCACGACGCGAATTTCGCGTCGTGGCTGTTTCACTGTGACCACAACGCGTTGTGAGCCCTTTTTTCGCCCATTGTGCGATTTCGGTCTTTGAGCGTAACATATATTGGTGGTAAAATTATAATTTTCTCTTGCCGTATTACAAACAATGGGCTCGTAAGGAAATAGCAACTAAAGATTCTATTAAGGATAGTAATAGCTTTCTCCACAACTTTTAGACAAAAGATAAAGTATTAACAGATTTAGGCGCCATAATGAGAACAAAGGCTGATAACACAACATAATACCATGCCATGGTAAAATAAAACAAGTATTAAATTTCTAGAAAATTCCATCAGAGAGCTCCGTTACTCGGTTCAATGAAAGTATTTTGATCTTAGATCTATAACTATACTTTATAGTGTTCTGTTCATTGTAATAAATAATAATTATACCATCAACTGTCTGATATCCCTGTCTTAACTAGATTCTAGAATTTAGAAGGTCATAAGGAAGTAAAATAGTTTATTTAATAAGCTGTGCTTAAACGGGTCATTTTTAGGGTTCTGTACCCAAAGGGTAAAAACGGGACCCTATTACCTACTAAGACTTCGTTGTCTGTCCGTCTGTACTTCTGTCCGTCTGTCCGTCTGTCCGTCTGACTGTCTGTCCGTCTGACTGTCTGTCTGACTGTCTGTCTGTCTGTCTGTCTGTCTGTCTGTCCGTCTGACTGTCTGTCTGACTGTCTGTCTGTCTGTCTGTCTGTCTGTCTGTCTGTCTGTCTGTCTGCCCGTCTGTCCGTCTGTCTGTCTGTCTGTCTATCTCCAGGCTGTATCTCAAAAACCGCTATAGCTAGACTTCTGAAATTTTCACAATTTGATAACTATTTAAAATGTGAAATTCTTTTAAAACGATTTCCTATAATTGACCTATTGGCTATAAACTTTTCATTCAACAGTGGAAGTTGTGTAAAAAAGGGCGTAACATGCCCGGATCTGCCAGTTACCGAATTTGAGTTGCAAACAGCCGACAGCTATAGTTGGGCTGTTATCTGCGTAGTTTAAAGTTACCTGAAATCGAACGCTTTTAGTGCACCCGCCGAGATGAGCCAATCGAATCCTGTAGTACGGAAACTGTTTACTGAAAAGGTTAACTGTTTGTTATTTGTTTGTTAAATATACAGAATATTTTTGTAAAAAATACCTTTATATTTATAATGTTTCATCTATCCTTTATGAAGAGTTTTAAATACGTTTTTGAAACTGAAGACCAATACTATCTTATGAAATTCGATAGACAACGGGTAGTCGGGTAAAGATAATTAATTAATAATAATAATTAACGGTCTTCATACAGGGTGCAATTAAACCTTCCGGCCAATTTTTTATGGCTATCATTAGGAGAGTCCATTTAACAAAAAAAATAGGGTGTTAATTTTTTTTACAATAACATAATATTTTATCCAAGTTAAAATCGTTGCAGTACGGTCACTTCGCGGCGGTGGGTAGAGCGGGGGTGACGCAGGGAGTGGCGCCAGGGGGGGGGGGGGGGCAGCGGCCAGTGTCCATTAATTATTATCGTGGTGTATATAACTCACCGGGAAGCCAGCGCCGTCGCGTTAGCTTCCCGTCTAGCCTGTGATGTTACCAGGCACCGTCCAAGCAACGTCTCGCATCTCTACGTTGCCGCAAACCGGTGTTTTTCAGTTATGTTTAAAAACAGCGCTTTGCAGCGACGTAGAGGTGACCTAACGTGACTGGCTACGTCGCGATGGCGTTCCGGTGAGTTATATCTCATAGGAAAACTTTCGAAAGCTATTTCTCAACATTTTAGTACTGAGTAATTATATAAGAAAACATACGTGTATTTTTATTTTTAACAAGGATCATAATAATAATATATCGAAATTTGACCGGAAGGTTTAATTACACCCTGTATAATCAATAATGTATATTCCTTCTCAATAATATTATGTCAGTTGTTTCCATTGAATATAAAATTTTATCATCTTATTATAATTTTTCGTGGGTATCTTTAATTGTTTTCTGAATAACAGGATTTACCTATACAAAAAACAATTTTAATAATTCGATCGTAAAATTCCCACATGAATATTAATGAAGATGCAATTTGAAATGTTTTTGATTTGCCGTGGTATTGTCTGCACTGGGAAATACTACATAATATGATCGAAAATAATAGAATACCGAATCAAATGTACTCGTATCAGTATTTCGTATTACTAAATGAATTACTAAGTAGGCTTATAGCGAAACTACGTTACATTTGGGGCATATTTGCAATACAAATTACAATGGTACGGTATAGTCTATAGACTTCTATACAGTATTAATTATGGGCCAGGGATTACTAATCTTTCGTATTAATGTTCCCTTTTTAGGGTTCCGTAGTCAAAAAGGAACCCTTATAGTTTCGGTCTGTCCGACCGTCTGTCTGTCCGTCTGCCCGTCTGTCTGTCCGACTGCCCGTCCGTCCATCTGTCTGACCGCGGTTTTGCTCAGAGACTATAGGACCAACAAGGCTGTAATTCGGCACGAATGCACATATTAATGATGCCGACAAAATAGTACATGAAATCTTAAAAAAATATATTTTTATGGTACCTTCCCTACACATCAAGCGGGGATGAATTTTTTTTTCGCGTCCACCCCATCGTGTGGGATGTCGTTGGATAGGTTTTTTTTTTTAAATATTATGAGTATTCATAGATCATTTTCCGATTGGGATCCAAGGAAATATTAAGTTTTAAAGTGGAAAAAATCGTTAGAGTCCAGTGTCTCCCCATTCTACCAGCTAAACGGTTGCTTCTGGAAATGTGAAAAAAGTCATGGGACTAGGAAATATGCTGATTTTAAAAGGAAAACTATCACAGCTAAGAAGACTTCATAAGTTTTTAAGTTATAGTCGATTAACTAAAAATGTATTCGGCAAAGTATAAAGAAACTTTTCTTTCAAATTCCTTTGAACGTAACTGAGATGATGTTTTAGTAGTGTAAAACACGTTATACATTCATTGACCATACAAAAAATATTATCAAAAACTAGCGGTACTAATACGAAGCCCTATATTGCGCGTGGCCCGACACGCACCTCGCCGGTTTTATTTGATAAACCTTCAGTTAAGTAAATAACGTTCCAATCAATATTTTTTGTGATCTGATGCAGACTTCAAAATTTGCATAATAGGGAACTGTATGCAAATAATATTTATGAAAATGTTGCTATTAAAACGTTAAAAAAATATAAAAGAAGGGCTATAACTGCAAAGTTAATATTTTATAAAATATTGTTTTTTTACAAAAATTACGAATTAAAAGTAACTTGAAACGGAACGGGATTTCAAAACATTCCTGGTTTTTTGGAAGTTGGTTAAAAAGCGACTTTGTTTCATAATCTTAAATTAATCTAATATAATAATATAAAATTCTCGTGTCACAATGTTAGATAGCATACTCCTGCGAAACGGCTTTACTGATTTTAACCAAATCTTAATAAGCATATTCAGTAGGTCTGAGAATCGGCTAATGGCTACTTTTTATATTGATAAGTACATTAATTGTTGAATAAATAATAGTAAATTACTACAACTCGAGATTGACGACGACCATTGTTTGTGCGACGGGATAGTGATGGACGTTGCCATGGTGACATACTTATTTAGTCACTTCAATAAAATAATAATAATATGGGCTAAATACTTTAATATTAATATGTTTAAAATAATATTATGTAGTGATACCCCTCCCGCGAGCGCACCCGCGCATTGGTAGCGCCCACTTCGAAACGGGCGTAAATCGCAATATTTATTTCGCCATAACTTCTAAACCAAACGTCCAATTTTAATTATTTAAGGACCAAATATAATCTACATAAACTGTACTTAGTGATGAAATAATTTATTTTGATAAGGATTATTAGCATGAGTAAAATAAATGCGTTTAAATGTAGTCCAAAAAAATCAATATTTTTAAATAAAAAAACGGTTGTTGTGCCTCAATCGACATAGATAGGTAATAGGTATAGTGTGCCGCGGACATTTTTGTAGATATTCATAAGATCTACATTTACTTAGAACATTATATAGTTCTATTTTTTATAGTTTAGGCAGCGTACGCAAAATAAGTAAATTTTCTAATTGTTTCCGAAAAACTGAAATATCTTACGAAACTCTATATTTTCCAAAATAAAAAGTGGCTTATGTTACTCGTTAATAATGTAGCTTTCGAATGGTGAAAGAATTTTTGAAATCGATCCAGTAGTTTTTGAGCCTATTAATTACAATTAGACAAACAAACAAACAAAGTTTACCTCTTTATAATATTAGTATAGTATAGATACTTGTACTATTATCTATTCTGTGGTTAACCACTAGCTGTTGCCCGCGACTTCGTCCGCGTGGACTTTAGTTTATAGTTGTTCCAGTACATCGATTGAATCGTTTACGCGCAAATCAGAAAAGTATATTGTGTGGGAACCGTACATTTTGCTACATATATAATGCATCCTATGTTCTTTTTCGGGACTCAAAGTATCTTTAAACCAAATTTCAGCAAAATGGGTCCAGCCGTTTACGCGTGATGTGACCACGTGAAATATAACGTTCCACATAGCTCCGCCCGCGTAAATTAGATATTTCACAGACAAATTAGTCCACAAAAAATAGCATATGATCCTTCACGTGGTCTACTTCTTATTTGTGCCAAATAACAGAAAAATTTCTCCAGTAGTTCGTGAGATAAGCCCTTTCAAATAATTTCCCCCGTTTTTTCCACATTTTCCTCTATTTCTTCGCTCCTATTAGTCTTAGCGTAATAAATTATAGCCTTTTTCGATAAATAAGATATCTAAAATTGAAATAATTTTTCAAATCGGACCAGTAATTCCTGAGATTAGGGCGTTCAAATAAGCTCTTTCAAATAATTTCCCCCTTTTTGTTCCACATTTTCCTCTATTTATTCGTTCCCATTAGTTTTAGCGTAACAAAATATAGCCTATAGCCATTCTGGATAAATGGGCTATCTAAAACTGAAAGAATTTTTTAAATCGGTCCAGTAGTTCCTGAGATTAGCGCGTTCAAATAAGCCATTTCAAATAATTTCTCTCGTTTTTTCCACACTTTCCTCTATTTCTTTGCTTCTATTAGTCTTAGCGCAATAAAATATAGCCTATAGCCTTTCTCGATAAATAGGCTATCTAACACTTAAAGAATTTTTCAAATCGGACCAGAACTTCCTGAAATTAGCGCGTTTAAATAAGCCGTTTCAAATAGTTGCCGCCCGTTTTTTCCACACTTTCCTCTATTTCTTCGCTCCTATTAGTATTAGCGTGAAAACATACAACCTATAACCTTTCTTGATAAATGGGCTATCTAACACTGAAATAATTTTTCAAACCGGACCAGTAGTTCCTGAGATTAGCGCGTTCAAACAAACTCTTCCCAATTATAATATTAAATAGTACTAGCTGTTGCCCGCGACTTCGTCCGCGTTAACATAGTAGTAGTAGTAGTAGATCACATCCCAAGTATTATTTATTGTACAAAAATATTCAATGTACAGAATTGACTTTCCTACGATTTTATTATATACTTGTAGATGTTCCGCGCGGCTTTGTTTGCGTAATTTAGGAATTTCAAGCAACCGTACGTTTTTCCGCAAAAAATAACCTTTGTCCCTTTACGTGGTCTATTCTTTGTTTGCCAAATAACATAAAAATTACTCCAGTAGTTCTTATGATAATAAGCGCTTTCATATAATTCCCACGTTTTTTCCACATTTTCCTCTATTTCTTAGCTCCTATTACTCTTAGCGAGATAAAATATAGCCTATAGCCTTTCTCGATAAATGTAGATAGCCCATTTATCGAGAAAGGCTATAGAAAGCTATATTTTATCTCGCTAAGAGTAATAGGAGCTAAGAAATAGAGGAAAATGTGGAACAAAAAAGGGGGAAATTATTTGAAAGAGCTTATTTGAACGCCCTAATCTCAGGAACTACTGGTCCGATTTGCCTTCCTCAATTAATGGGCTATCTAACACTGAAAGAATTTTTCAAATCGGACCAGTAGTTCCTGAGATTAGCGCGTTCAAACAAACAAACAAACTCTGCAGAATTATAATATTATCTAGTATAGAAAGTATAGATATAATATAGTAAGTATAGATAGTATAGATAAAACTGATTTTACTGTGCAGAGATTAAATTGTGACCTGTTATAATCAGGAATTCCGGATTGTCACTGAACTCACAACCTTGGCTTCAAGGTCCAGTAGGAAAGCGAACATATAAGTTGGCAGTAATTATTGAGAGTATGTACGACAAGTCTTAAGTTTGGGTATTGTTTTTTTGCATTTACATCAAGTACCTTTGTGACTTGTAGTAATATTTAATGTGTATTCTTATTTAAATACATCTTCAGGGTGTAACAAAACGAAGTAATCTTTAGAGTGTGTATGAGTATAGAGTTGACTGTGAAAGTAGCAGCGCTGAAACAGTAACTTTTTTAACTTTTGTGTAGACAGATTGATAACGAGGCGCTTGACCATACAAATCGCAAAAAATTGCTCTTTCAGCGCTGCTACTTTTATATGAAATCAATATAAGGGACACATACGTACACCCTACAGTATTAAGTATTGTTTTCTTTTGTTACACCCTGTATATTCTAATGTAACAAAATACCATTTACGGATCAATTTCAGAAAGTAAAGCACCCACTTTGATAATGGGCAATGGGCATTGTCCAAAAAAAATCACATGTACTTTTTATATTTTTTTTCGTTAAAATATGGTATTTTAAGAATATAAATTAAATAATTTTGAAATTCATTGGCTAGTTTTTTCTCAATAAATTTTTAAAGTTTCGCTCTGACGTCATCATCGGCCGCCAATTGACCTCTGCATATGTTTTAAATTTCCTTTCAATCTTATTTATAATGGCTGTTTCGTCAAATGCAAGTTCTCATTATGTGAAAGCTGATACGAGAAGCTTAAAAAAAGTTCGAAACGTAATGTTGGTCGAATTTATTGCTAATTTAACGCCATTGAAGGTCAAACAAAGGTTAAACGTATTTGTTCAAAAATATAAGTAACTAATGGGTATTTTTTTCGTTTATATACAGAAAAACGATCACTGACCTTATTCCTCGAAATGTTTTTGTAATGAGCAAAATTTAGAAAAAATGGACAATCCTCATTGGTGTATTTGGGATTTTCAAAACCAGTCCATCATTTGCAATTCCTCATCAGTCCATTCATCCCCCTGAACGAGGTTTTCACGATAAGTGGTTTGGTATCCACTTCCCATTTTCTACTTGTTAACAATAATTATTAAACTAATTTGACTAGGAGATTTTTTTTGAAGCGATTTAAAGGTGTCTTTCCGATCCTCACGGCAAGCGAACTTGACCGACAAGAAAAGGCAACCACAACTAGGCTAGAAATAGTTGGCCTATGTCATAAAGTGGCATTTCGTCTTTGAAGTTATCTAACACCATGTTTAAGTCACTTGGCCTATTTTGACCTTTTGATGCAATTCGGAAAACCGGAAGACGTGTCGTTTTAGCCAATCGGAACACGTGTCGGCCTACAAAAACTCGTAAAATAGTTAAAAAGTAAACCTGGACTACTATGGAATCTGTACAAAATTCAATTCTTTTTTTCTCTCTCCTGAAAAGTTGATATTTTTGACTTACGTGGTGTTAGAACTCCAACGACGATTTGTCGGTCGCGGTTGCTTTACATGTGAGGATCGGAAAGTCACCTTAATTTCAATGAGTTGCTCAAAGACGGAAATCGTCTCGACGACACCCAACAGACGACAGGTAACATAACTTTGAGAACATTTGAAGTATTTATGCAGTTCTCAAACTTATTGAACCTGGGAGAACTAAAACTTCTGAGCTAATTTGGATCAAACTGCAATCGCACTGAATATTAAAAGGCAGGCAGGGATATTGGAAAGGCTTTTTAGTAAACGAAATTATTTTTTTAAAGGTGATCAACACATATTATAAATCTTCCAGTTACCCCTTTGTTTACCTGATTTTTCGTTTTGCTATATGGTTGAAAAAGGTTTACATTGAAAAACTTATGCTCAAGTTTATCAAAGTACGTACTTTGATAAGCTTGAGCATGAGCATTTAAGACAGTGTTCAAGTCTTATAAAGACTTATAAACGTCAGTTTAGCATTTTATTGCGTTGCAACTTACAATGGAGATCTACGTACACGTGAGAACGCTGATCAATGGAGGAAAGTCGAAAGCGCTTCACAAACTCTCTTGTCTATGACTGTCATGAGTACTGTTTATCATTCTAATGATCTAGAGACTAGATTCTAGACTTTACTTAGATTGTGGTCTGAATTCCACCCTTAGGGTTAATTAAAAAATAGGTTCGGCAAAAAACATAACGACTGTTAAATATATTTTAACTCGAAAAAACACGGCTGATGAAGAAAAATTAATCTAGAATTCTAGACCAAGTAGATTAAATAATGAAGGCCTTAAAAAACTCTTTATGTATGCACAATTAAAACCAACTAGCGTGAAAAGCGTGTTAATAATGATATAATCATACTGAGTCACTTACGTAATAAAGTTACGTTACGTAGTATGATTAATTAGTTCAAATACTCTTGAGAAGTTCGGGATGATAGGGCAAAGAAGAATTCTTGGAAGGCCAAAGAAGAATTAGGTATTAAAAGCGACCTAGCTTTTCAAAAAATCAGGATTTTCTATGGCCGAATTTAAGTACTTACTACTTTTTATCTCTACTAAAAGTACGTTCACAAGTTTATCAGCAAGGTCTAGCTTTAGGTAAGCTATTCTAACAACGTCATGATTGGAAATAATAATGCAATAAAGTCATACTGACTCAAAATGTACTGAATCATTATTAAATTCCCAAATTAATTGATAATATTGCACCGGATTAATTAACTCTGTATTTTTTTTTAATGCCATCCCCCTAATTTTATCAGGGCTTATTTTTTTGCTCTTTTAATCTTTTTCCTTTCTTTTACGATAATATAACCCATACAGATATAAATACAGTTTTTTAAAAGTAACTGTTTAAGGTGCAATACTTTTATTCACTTTACTTATGCACTTAAAATACAGGTGTGGCTCACTAATAACTATAATTAGGTATAATAACAACAAAGTACACAATCAAGTAGTGCAGCTTACGCTCGCGCGTCCCGACTGGCGCGGGGGTGCCGCGCTCGCCGGTGCATTCCAGGACGCTTCACCCCGCGGTGCCCCTTGACCTCGAGCCCCGATGCAACAAGATCGACTCGATTCGGCGGGCGTCGTTACAACTATTATTACGCGCACATACAAACAATAATAATAATTAACACACGCGCTACAAACTCCCCCTCTAGTTCGAACTAGCGTCCCGCGTTCGGACTAGCACTTACGGGGTCGCCCCCGCTTACGTTTGACCCTAACAGGTGCTTCTAATTCGCCAACGTATGGCGTCAATTGTGACACGTGGTAACGTCCAATGCCTTCTAGAAGATACGTCGTGGGACTAACTACTTCACTGATACGATAGGGACCGTCTCTCTTCGGAATAAACTTAACAGACTGCCCGGATCCGACACTGTTCGGTCCGTGAGTGTTTAAGAGGACTAAACTACCTACCTCGTAATCCGGTGGTGCTCTCCTACCTTTATCGGCGTACTTCTTCTGGATGGACTGGGCACGCTCGTGAACCTCTCGCGCGTCTACGAGTGCTGTCGACAACCTGCGTAAGTATGGAGTAACATTAGGAACGAAATTATCGTTTTCCACAATAGCTCTCATATCTGATATCACGTCGGAAGGAGCTCGCAGCTCTCTTCCGAAGGTAAGGAATGACGGGGTAGAACCGGTGCTCGCCGTCGTTACCGTGTTCATCGCAAACCTAATTGCGGGCAGGTGTTCGTCCCAGGAGCCGTGATCTCTCCCCACTAGGATAGCAAGCTGCGGCTTTAGGTCGCGGTTCTTCCTCTCTACGGGATTCGCCTCGGGATGATATAGAGGGGTCAGCGACTGTTTGATGCCGAAGGTGTGGCAAACTTGCTGCATCACCTCAGCGACAAACTGCACTCCGTTATCGCTAATCATCCTCCGTGGTACTCCGAATCTCAAGAATACCTCGCTTACCAGGGCAGCGGCACATTCCACGCTGGTGGCGTTCTCCAGGGCAAACAGCTCTGTCCATCGGGAACAGACATCCTCCACTATCAAAATCCAGCGGTTGCCTTTAGCTGTTCTCGGCAAAAGCCCAAACAAATCAACAGCGATGACCTCAAAGCGTCGGTTTGTCGCAGGCGTTTGGAGCAAGCCGGCAGGCTTCCTGTTATCTGCCTTGTAGCGTTGGCACGCAGTACATCCTTTTATATAATTGGTAACGTATGTTCTCATACCCATCCAAAAGTACCGGGTCCTGATGCGTTGCAGGGTTCTCTCCACTCCGAAATGGCCTGCTGTGGGCGCGTCGTGAAACTCGGCGAGCACCTGCTCTCTCTCGTGTGCTGGAATCACAAGGCAAGCAGTATCAGCGTCATCGGCTTCGGGGGTACATCTATACAATACACCATCTGACATCAGGTACCCTTTTTCTGACCAATTCCTCCCCCTAAAGGGATCGTCGGTGGCCTCTAAATCTTCGATAATGTTCTTCAAGTCGGTATCTTTAAGCTGGCTCTCACGCACCTCTGCAGGAGTCTTGTGTGGTATATCTACAGTGACAAAGCACACCTCGCAACTTTCTGCTCCACCGTTGCAACAGGGAGGGCGACTGAGAGTGTCTGCTATGACATTCACTCTACCAGGAGTATACTGTATCTGCAGGTTGTATGACTGCAGCGTCAGGGCCCACCTTGCTAGGCGGCCACTCGGTGTCTTTAAGCTCATCAGCCAGCGCAAGGGCTGATGGTCAGATTTAACAATTACCTCTGAACCTTCTATATACCCTCTGAACTTCGTCACAGCCCACACGACCGCCAAAGCTTCTCTTTCCGTGGTTGAGTAGTTTCTCTCCGCAGGTTGTAGCAGTCTGCTGGCGTACTCCACGGGCCGTTCGTCGGGGCCCTCCCCCTGCATCAGGACAGCTCCGAGGCAGTAGCCGCTACTGTCAGTCCTGAGGGAAAAAGGTTTAGCTTCATCAGCTTGTCGAAGAATAGGGGCAGTGACTAAAAGTCTTTTAATATGATCAAATGCAGCTTGCTGGTCATCAGTCCATTTCCAGGTACTACTCTTCTTTAAGAGGTCAGTCAACGGCTTAGCCAAGGCAGCATAGTTGGGTACAAAACGTCGGAACCAGCTCGACGTCGCCAAAAATCCTTTGAGCTGCTTCTCGTTCTTTGGAGCAGGCATTTCAGCAATAGCTGCAGTCTTATCCGGGTCAACGTGTAAACCGCCAGGAACAATAATATGGCCAAGGAATTTTACTGAGTCTCTGGCGAAACAACTCTTCTCACGGTTGACTCGCAGGTTGAACACCTCCAGCCTCCTGAAGACAGCTTCCAGGTCTTCCAGGTGCTGTTTGAAATCTGGGGACAAGACGATGAGGTCGTCGAGGTATCCTAAAATTGTCACGGGTCTGTTTCCACGTGGGCTCTGCGATATCTCGGTCCCGCCGGTCTCATCTGTCACAATCGGTACGCTCAGGTTTGACTTAAACTGATCGATTAATCTCTGGAACGTAGCGCCTGAGTTGCGGAGGCCCATCGGCATCCTCTTGAACCGGTAAGTACCAGCTGGTGTTATAAATGCTGTCTTGTCCTTGTCCTCATCGTAGACACTTACTTGAAAATATCCAGAGCGGAGGTCGAGGGTGGTCATGTAGCTAGTGGTCTTAGCAGCGTGCAGTACGTCTTCTATGCGCGGCAGCGGGTATCGGTCCGGTTCCGTCACGGCATTGAGCTTCCGGTAGTCCACGCATAGTCGTACGCCGCCATCTTTCTTAGTGACCAGTACGACGTTTGCCGCCCAGGGCGACTCGCACTCCTCAATCACGTCTGCTTCCAGCAGCTTCTCCAGCTCGTTATTTAATAATTCACGTTTACCTTGTGACAAGCGGTACGGTGGTGAAGCTATAGGCTCCTGTCTCTCATCGACCCGAATGCGGTGAGACGCGTAGCTGGTCGGCGGTCCCCGGTCGGCAAACCGCTCAGCTTGACTGATGATCAGCTGGTTGAGCTGGGTCCTCTGAGCTGTCGACAGCTGCGTCGCTTCGTCGTTCCTCAACATCAGAGTGTTCTCTTCCAGCGTCAGCTGCATAGTCGAGGTGTAGCCGGCGTTAACTCGCGCTTCCCCCTTGAAGAATTGGAACTTCGCTCCAGGTGCGTCTGAAAAATGCCAACATTCGTTTTTCAGGTCGAGTAATATACCTGCCTGCACAATGAAATCTTGCCCTAGAAGGGTCCTATTATTAGCTTCCGGGATTACTAAAAACTTAGTCGTAAACTCACGATTATTAAGATAAACTTTAGTCTCGCATAATAATACGTTGCTCACCTGTCGTGTCCCGTCGGCGAGACCAATCGTACGACGAACTTGCTTAAAACTTACTCCGTTGTTCAATAATATTTTATAAAGTCCTGGGCTGGCCAAGGACTCGGTGGCGCCGGTATCCAGCACAGCGACACCAACCTGCGAAAACACTTTAATCTTTATAACCGCGCGCGCCACCCCGGCGTCGCGCGTAACGGCCGTTTGAAAACTTACTTGATGGTCGGTCGAAGCGGTGCTCCTGCACGTCGGGCACTTGGAGCGAATCACACCTTCTTTACCACAACCATAACAAGAAATCGGTTTAGCTTTCACCTCGTCGGCATTGGGCGTTACGTTGCGTCTACATTCGTCGGTGGTATGACCAATTCTCCTACACGACGCGCAACGCGTTCTAACACGTTTAGACACGATATTATTTTTACTATCCGTATTACTAACGGTATTAGAATAAACATCGGCAACGGGCGCCTTTGGTACAAACTTACCCCCATCCGCGTTTAACGGGTTAACATTATAAACAGAGTGCCGTACATATCTAGCGCGCTCTAACAAACAATCTATGCTATCTATATTCTCGCGCGGCACGCACTTCCTAATACTATCGCTTAACAGTCCATAAATTATGTCTATCTTCATTTCTTCGGGAACCTCGTACGGGAGTCGAGCGAAGTGGGCACGGATCTTCGACACGAAGGAATCGACGTGCTCGTCCTCTTGTTCTCGGGCGAAAATCTCGCGAAATATCCAATGGGCGGGACGTGGTGCGCCGAACATGTTACGTAGCCTTTTTATTGCGTCGTCCCACGTTTGTACGGTGGCTTTTATGCCTTGCCACCATACCGCAGCCTCTCCCGTTAGCAGCATAGGCATACCACGGAGCGCGATGTGGTCCGGTACATTCGCACACTCTTTGTACGTAACTATGTTATCGATAAATGCTTCTACGGCGTCGGCGTCGTTTTCCTTTCCGTCGAAGCGGGCGGTGCACGCGACGAAATTTCCTACCGTTGCTGTCGCCGGAGTCGGGGCGGGTGCTGCTTGTGTCTGTGACTGAAGACTTTGGATCACGCCGCTTAGAAGTGCGGTGAACTGGGCTTCTGACAATGTGGCGCCGGTATTCACGGGCGCGGGCGCCGCCATGTTAGCGTCAGTTACTTCTGCACTCGCGTTTTCTTGTTGTCGCGTTTTCGGCATTTTTGTGGTCCGGCCACAAGTTGGGCGCAATTTTTAAGGTGCAATACTTTTATTCACTTTACTTATGCACTTAAAATACAGGTGTGGCTCACTAATAACTATAATTAGGTATAATAACAACAAAGTACACAATCAAGTAGTGCAGCTTACGCTCGCGCGTCCCGACTGGCGCGGGGGTGCCGCGCTCGCCGGTGCATTCCAGGACGCTTCACCCCGCGGTGCCCCTTGACCTCGAGCCCCGATGCAACAAGATCGACTCGATTCGGCGGGCGTCGTTACAACTATTATTACGCGCACATACAAACAATAATAATAATTAACACACGCGCTACAACTGTCTAATTTTTGTACATTCTTCTTAATTCCAAATTTTTAACTACAAGAAAAATAAAAAGCAATAAAGTTAATAAGGCCAATCCAATAAATCTAATGATAATTTAGATGGTACAGGAGAAAAAGGAAGCAAAACTAAGCAGAGAATTTGAGAATCGCATTAAACCAGTGCTGTGACTTTTGTTTCATGGCAGAAGATGAAGTCATAAACAAATCAAAATCAAGTTCAGGAGTATCGTTCAAGTTGTTAATTACTTTTGGAGATCTAATGATGAATTAATAAAGATTTTTGAATGATAAGTTTTTTCGCTAATTTGTATTGCAGAATGGGACATACAGGGGAGTCTGGATTCAAGCTGATCTTGATGCTATTTTAGGGAAATTTTAGAAAGGAGTAATGGCGTGTCAATTTTGTTTTGGATAACTTTGAAGGAAAAGGATAACAGAGAAACGGCTTCTATCGATGAGTAAGGGCCACCGCACATAAGAGACACGACAGTTTTTAGACAATCTTGTTTCACAAAGACAAGTCAGCTTTACGATTAAAGAGAAACAGGGGCCGTAGCCAAAGTCCCTTTCGTTAAAAACGATGACGAAATTCGTTATCAAAATTAGTCTTCGAAAACGAAATGTCATTTAGCGCTGACTTATGTCAAACCGCATACGTTTTGGTAAAGAATTTCGTCATCGTTTTTAACAAAAGATACTGTGTCTAACTGGGCAGTTGTGTCTACTTCAAATGTGCGCGTCTAGTACTTTTTATTATGCGATAGTCTGTCTAAAACTGTCGTGTTTCTAATGTGCGGTGGCCTTAGGTACTTTGATACCCTATTTAATATTTATAATAATACTTCTTAACGCGAGCGAACCCGCGTGCAAAAGCTAGTTTATCTATATAAATAAAAATGAATTTTCAATTTTGACAGTCTTGCTAAAACTCGAGAACGGCTTTAGCGGTTTAGCTAATTTTAGTCAATGTGGAAATCCAGGGAAGGTTTGTAGTGACAATGTAAGGAGGGAAAAAGAACTTCGCCGGGTCATCTAGTAACGAGATAAAAACAATAAAATATGTAAGTATAACAGCTGTTCTCAGTACTCTACAGTATTTCTACATGGCGCTTACATGAGTCATATCTAAAAGTATGCGACATAAAAATACCATCGAGTTATACTTCAAACGACAGTCCGACTGTGAGTGGAAGATAGCATCTACTTTTACTTTCGAAACGTACTTATATGACACGCGATTCGTATTCCCACACTCGACAAATGCGTTCGCTGACTTATTTACTATCGTACGTAGAGAGTATTTAGTAAAGTTACATTCGATAATTTCGATGGCGAAGTCAAAAATCGATTTATAGAAATAACCACCATCTCAAGAATATAAGGAGTCAGCAAAAAATGTTATAAAAGCGTCTATCAGCACTTTTGTATGAAACTTTCTGTTTCAAGTAGTACGTAAACTTAACTGCATAGTGAAAGTTGATCGTATATGACTTCCATCTTCATTCATTTATACATCACCATATAATTAATTGATATCTACTTAAAGTTTAAATTTAAACAGCCTACATGCCGAAAGCCGAAAATAGCCGAAGATGACTAGTCAAAGCCAAAGCGGACCGGACATTAATTGCATGTCACAAAATTAATTTCAATGTCTTAACCACAATCGCCATATGACTAATGACTATAGAACGTCACAAAGGTTTGACCGGCTCAGACATATCCTATTAGCCAGATGTCAAGCTTAATGTGGATTGTCATAGCTAAAATCCATCAAATATGCTGACCACAACCGCGGCCTCTATAATCTATATTAGTCTTCTACTAACCGATATCCGAACTTAAATCGACCTTCACCAAGCTGATAATAGAATCAAACTTAAATTGACCTTCACCGAGGCTGATATTAGAGTAAAAAATATCTTATAACAAACTTAGTGTATTAGAATACAGATCAAGTTTCTGGTAAGGAATCATTTCTAGAAAGTAATAGATACATACACAGTATTAATTGTTATATTGCTATTATTTGTAATAATATTATGGAACTTGGCCTATAATAATATTAAGATCCGAATAAAGATATATTTAAAATTATCATGTTTCATATTTTAAAGAAATGTTTTTTTTTTTTTTGTAATACATCACTTTCTGCAAACTTGAGAGTTGAGGATCTTAAAGGGGCGCCTAACCCTAAACTGTCGATTTTATAATTCATTTTTATACTTGAAAAATAAGCCCCGAATTGTTTCATTTTCTAAAATTAGATACTACATTATATATCCGAGAATTCGATCTGAGCAAAAACACGATATCTTAAAATTTTCTCGATAGAAAAAAATCACAAAGAAGCATCTAATTTTCACGAATTTTTCATTTATTGCCATAACCGTGCATTGAACTAAGTTAATGTTTTAACACATTGTATAAAATTCTATCATTGAGAGATCGACCTAGCGGATTTTTAAAATGCTGTATATTTATCGAGTTATTAAGAAAAAAGTAATTTGGCGATGAATCCGCGTCGTTCTTTTTCACCTGGCATGTGAAAGACGGGCGTGAGTGTGAAGAGAGAAGGACGATGTTTGATTTTTGGGGTTAGTCGCCCTCTTAATATCTTTGCTGGTTGCTTAAGGCATTATAATATTATATTCTGTACTTAAGGTCGCAAGTCTGTCAATTCAATTTTCCTATATATATATATATGAAGCAAAGCTCGCTCAAATAGCTAGTTAATTATTATATGTTAACAAATCATATAACATGTAATCATCATAATAATCATGTATTGTATTATAATGAGTAAGTAATTAAATTAATTTACATAAGCTAAATTCTAGATTCCATCTTACATAAAGAATTTAAGGGTCGTACTCGAGGTCTCACAACAATGGTGTGGCACTTCCTACACAATAATTAAAGTTGATTCTGTATCTACATGCCGACCATACCTGACAAATTGCTTATTGTTTGTATGTATGTTTGTATAGTATACATACAATAATTTCCAACTTGTCAGTACGATTCAACGACAGGTGATAATAGAATAGTTACTTGATAACATAATAATTGGCTTGACATTAAATGAGACCTTTTTTATCTTCATAGGATATTTACATGAGAAGTACTGGTCAGATTAGTGTGAAAGCCTGGGAAAAACTAAAATGCTGCCATTTTACAACCGTGAGAGAGAGAGAGAAAAATTGACAGCCAAAAAGTCGATAAAACATGCCATAGATCATGACATTAAAGGATCGGACACCGGTGTCGGGACACATTGTATATATTATATATGCAAGAATTGCTCATTTAAAGATATAAGATAAGATTAAGATAATTTTTTTATATATACAATATAGATAAAATTGACTTTATAGTATTCGAAAGTGTGTACTGTGAATGTTCAGTTAGCTTTTGCATTGGTATGATTGTTTTTGGCTCCGGATAAGCATTATTATTAGGATAGAGGATAGCTGTTTCAATAGCGGTTTTATCTAGGAATTTCCGCACGAAAAAAGTTGCGAGCAGCGCCTAGTACAAAATCTGTATATATAAAACTCAAAGGTGACTGACTGATTGACATAGTTATCTATCAACGCACAGCCACTAGACGGATCGGGCTGAAATTTGGCATGCAGGTAGCTATTATAACGTAGGCAACCTCTAACGGCCGGTCCCAATATTTAATCTATCTCTGGTTTTGCCCTACTAGAGATAGGAATAGCTCACATTAGACATTAGATACATATATTTTATGTCAATTGTGAGCTATTCCTATCTCTAGTAGGGCAAAACCAGAGATAGATCAAATATTGGGAATGGCCGTTAGAAAGGATTTTGATAACTTCCAACCCCGAGGGGTTCAAATCGGGGATGAAAGTTTGTATATAATAATACTTCTTAACGCGAGTGAAGCCGCGGGCAAAAGCTCGTAACCCATAGAGTTACAAACGTATCAATATTCCTTTCATTAGCTAAGTGTTATTGGTCTCAATAGTTTACACTTTACAGCTCTTATTTACTTTCAGAAAAGTTTTGAAGTTGGCGATACCAAGTAACCATTTCAAGTTTTCACTTTGAACAACTTTCAGTTACAAGTTAAATTGATTTCTAAATTAAAAATACGTAAGCAGTGCTTCAAATGTATTAATTTAATATTAGGTACGAGTCTATGCTCAATTTTATGTAAAGTCGGTCCGTCTCATCTTTAACTTTAAGTAGGAAATAGGTAACTTCGGCATTAACATTTTGCAGAGACTTTCGTTTTGGTATACATACTGGATAGATGATTATATTTTATGTATACAGTTTTTGGTATTATTAGTACCAAAAACTGTATACATAAAATATTTAATTTATATTATAAAATTACGTAAATAATAATTGCTAATTTTTTTTTAGCAATTATTATTTATGTAATACTTGATTAATACTTAAAAATATACAGAAGATGTTCGTTTGTTTTCAAAAGTAGCTCTGAGGTTACTGCTCCGAATATAAAAACTGGTAATAAAAATCCGATTCTACCTGTCTGTCTGTATGTCGCTCTATATCAATAATGGCAAGAGGTAGGCACTTTAATTTTTTAATTATTTTGTTATATGTGTACCTACTTTAATATTAAATAATAATATTAAAATAAAATAAAAATTTAAAGAAGGCTCCCATACAAAAAGCACAATTTTTAGCCTATTTTTGCACTGTATCGGTACGGAACCCTTAGTGCACGAGTTCGACTCGCACTTGGCCGATTTTTATTAATTTACTGAATATTAAAATTTGTGTTGTAATAACGAAATACCTAATCATTCTTTCCCTGGATTTAATATGTATTTAATCTTAAGCATGATTTAGTGAGAAACGGTAACGACTAAAGTAGGCATTTATAATACTAGATGACTCTACAACTCCGTAGCGACAAAATTCGTGCGGGAACCGTACATTTTTCCGGTATAATAAGTAAGTATCCTTTGTCTTTTCCGGGGACTCAAAGTATCTCCATACGCATCAAAATCGGTTCAGCGGTTTGGGCACAGATTATAAAATAGTTATACTCGGTTTCGGCGTGAAAAGGTAACAGATAGACGACGACACCTTCGCATTTATAATATTAGTGCGGAATTACGAATTCGCATGAATACGGATGCAAACTTTATCTTAAACTCTATCTAATACTCTGACGAAACGTTTTGATGATGTATACGTGACATCAAACAGCTTACATCAACTTAAGGTCCACACTGCCGTTTAATTCAATTTATGTCTGTTTCTACTAAACTTACTAATTAGCCATCAGTGCAAATCCGCAGGACGCAGGTAATACTAAATCCCCGATGTAGGGGTTCCGTAGTGAGACGATAAGCTTTCGGAAGTCAAGTAAAGGCATTACGACCGTTTCAGGGCCCGTTCCACGAAACGGTTTTGAGACTCAAACGATCGGACGAGAATGCCACGTCCTGCTCTAATAACGTCATTTCATGTTTGTTACAGTAGGACAATGATGTTTTATTAAAGATGGCGTATGCTCATACAAAGCGGTCCTCAGAATTTGTTCCTGTGTGAAATAAATTACAACAATGAATGCGACAGATAATACGTTACGAATGATATAGAAAATGATTGCTACTTTGAGTTGAACATCGGCACGCATGCGCGATTATTCTGTCACACGATTATCTGTCCTTAATACGCTGCAGTTGTCGTCCGTATTTTCTATCCTTTTTTAGTTTAATTTTTTGCATTAAATATTTTGTCGATAATGTTGGAAAACATCCAAATAAAAAATAATTAGATGTTTTCATGTACTTACTTGTGGTACGTAACTTTTTCATCCTTTTTTACCTTATAACTATAATTTTTGCATTTTCTAAAAACGCAGCTTGGCATTTTAAGTCAAAAACGCAGCTTGGCATTTTAAGTCAAAAACGCAGCTTGGCATTTTAAGACACAATGATATTCTAACGTGACACCTCGTCGCTCACTCGCTGTCAACATGAAACTAACTCAAAAGAAGGGACTTACCTTCATTTGGCCGTATCAGACTGTAAGCGCTAGTGCGATATCTACCTTTTTTTATAATAGAATATCATAGGAGTAGGACGCAACATTCTCGTACGATTGAGTCTCAAAACCGTTTCGTGGTACGGGTCCTGGGCCCGATTCTCGTGAAGATCGAAATAAGTTTCCCGATACGAGAATTAGACTATCATGAAAGCGTTAGTCTTCGAATCGCGTTTATTAGAGTATTTTTTTATCTTTTATAAAAATATTCATTTTTATGATTATTTTTATCATTTTTAATTTATTAATTAACAAACGCGCCAGGCGACACAGACATAACAGCAACAGAAAACTTTGGTCGCTCATATTTTAGTCACTTATAAAGAAACAAGAAATGTTTTCTATAATTTTATTTTCAGTTTCATTAAATAGTTATAATGTGGTTTATTTGACAAAACCTTACAATATGTGCACCTGGAGTGTGGACATACCCAATTCTTATTACAAAATACCTTGTCTATTCAAAATAAAAAGCCTTAGGGTCACTTCAGACTTCAGACCGAAACGCGACGCGTAGTTGCATTTCTAAATTTGTATGGATTTGACAGGATGCATGTTTATTTGACAAAACCTTACAATATGTGCACGTGAAGTGTGGACATACCTAATTCTTATTACAAAATACCTTGTCTATTCAAAATAAAAAGCCTTAGGGTCAGTTCAGACTTCAGACCGAAACGCGACGCGTAGATCCTAGTGGTTTATTAAGACTGATCCCAAGACTAAGTCGTAGTAGGGCTAGGATGCCTAAGCGGCAAATTTACATAATTATGTAGACAGAGTCGCACTCACATAATTTACATAATTATGTAGACAGAGTCGCACTCGCATAGTCTTACAATGAAACAAGATGAAACAATATTAAACATAAGATCATTTTAATAATCTATAATATGATGTCCTAGGAGTTCAATTGGTAGGTTACTGATAACATTGTTATTAAATTATAAAGTACATATATACTGTAATGATAGCTATACATAATTAATTGTTGTGAGCGAAATCTGCCTACAAACTGTTGTATAGTTTTGCAGATAAAAAATGTATGATAGCTGTAAGTATCTGTTTATTGAATAAACCTTTTTTTCATTTTCATTTCTAAATTTGTATGGATTTGACAGATTCACAAGATGTCTCACGCAATTTAAATCTGTCAATTCAGTACAAGTTTAGAATTATGCATCTACGCGTTGCGTTGCGGTCTGAATTGACCCTTAGTAGTTGTATAACATAATACCTAGACTTGACGGATATTTGATTCCAGCTAGAAGTTTCTATTGAATACTAATTGGCGCAGATGTTTTCCTGAGCCTTATTGTTCATTTGTTTTTGTTTTTCTTGTTTTTCTTTTTAGTTAATGGCTGCTAATGGTTCTTAGTAAAAGAATCTCGTTAAAATGTTTGTTTATTAGATCTTGTTTCTTATTTATTTAGTGACTAGAAATAAAGTATTTCTAAAAATAACGTTGTTGTTTTATTTATTATGTTTTAATTAAAAACGTAATAAGTAAATAAAACGACAACGTTCTTATAAGAATTAGTTACATAAGATTCCATTGAATCTGAATTTAATAATAATTATTGGTACTATCTACAGGACAAAGAATAATTTCCAAAAAAAAAAGTATCACACGAAATGTTAGATTATAAATATGGGTCTTTATGTTTCAAAAGGATGTGTACTGTGGTCCAAACTACAAGATGTATTACAAAAGTTCTCATATTATTATGTCCACAGCCATAGATCATACTTGATCTATGGCTGTGATTATGTACAATTTTTTGTTTCCCTTCTTTCCACGTAGACTGTAATTGTTGGATAATCCCTGTTTATAAACCGACTTAAAAAAAAAGGATTTCTCGAACCGTCCAGTTATCCTATATTATGTTAGTCTATAATAGCGTCTGAACATCTAAAGCGCTAAATTTCAAAATTGTATGTATGTATGTTTGTATTCGCATAATATCTCCGGAAGTACAAGTCCGATTTAAGTAATTCTTTTTTGTTGTATTCCTCAACTTAAGGAATACTGCAGTGTCATTAGAATCAGTTCCACAGTTTCTGAGATAGGGAATTTTGAAGTCTTTTTTTTTTATATAATGTACCTACCTATTATGATTTATAGTATATTTTTATTTTATTTATATTTTTTTAAATATATTTTGTTCGACACAGAACGATATCTCTTTAACACCCTAGAAACTCCACAAGTTTGAGTGACCCCTCTCCACCAAGCCAATGTCACAACATCTAAAGGCAAAGGGTGGAGCAGCATAAAATCTAAGGAAATCGGAAAATGTCGGATCTACTGGCCGCCACACCGACTGGGACCTCACCGTTCAAAACATTAATATTATTATTATGTAATTTATAAAATAATAAATATATATTTATTTATTATATGTATATATTATAGTCTATTCCATTGAGTGTGTGTATATATATATATATATATATATATATATATATATATATATATATATATATATATATATATCGGTCAAATAGCTAGTATTACTTATATAAAAAAAAGTGTCCATGGCGTGATGGACTACAATTAATTAAAATTTATAATATTATTTCAATTATCCTTGGTGCGAAAAATCTAAATAATAAAATAACAAAAAAAGGATATGGACGAACAGTCCATAGACGTCTCAATTTTATAATAAAAAAAAAATATTTTGTTCTAGACGAAGGCGTGACAAAGACGTTCACATGCGCTAGACCTCTGATAGGTCAGTACGTGTTCCTGCAGCTGGTCGGCGTCGAGGGCTCCCTCTCTCTGTGTGAGGTCGAGGTCTTCACCACTGAAGGTCAGTATACATGATACATACATAATATAGCACACAGGGTGTAACAAGTGATAGTACTTTAGGGTGTGTATGTGTTCTTTGTAGAGAGTTCACTAATTTGAAAGCGCTAGAAGATCGAATTTGTTTTCACTGTTGTATTGGCAAGCGCCCCAGTGTCACGAGTTTCTCTTACAAAAGTTTAAGAAATGTTGGTCTTTCAGCGCTGCTATTTTCACAGTGGACTCTCTACGAGGAACACGAATATACCCTAAAGTATTACTATACACTTAGTTTTGTTAAATTCTGTATATCATTTTTGCCAAAATGTCCCTTACGACTTCCGGTATCGAGTACTTTGATGCTAGTGACACGCAAAGATTTTTAGTTTCAAATGATAATAGAAATCATGGTGCAGGTGTTAGAATTTTCTCCATCGTCCATCAGCTATTTTTATGTACGTTCAAGAAGATTATCTCTGATGGCGATCGGCAGATCCATTTCATTTAGTCGGGCTATGTCAATTAAATGGTGACAATTTAAGTAGGTCCGCCATCTGCCCATGAATCAACTGGTCTGATAGTATGTACAATGTACATGTTGGGAATACGACGTTATTCCGTGCACGTTATTCTTCGTTTTGTGTTTTGTGGTTTCCTCGCAAAGGAAAGGTATAAAGATTATATTTGTTTCTAGAATTTTCCAACGATCGATGCGCTCCAATCGGAGCGTCAGCAGATGTGGAGCTGGCGGCGTTCTCCAGAAACTGTTACGAGTTTAATGTGGCCAAGGGCGCGTCTTTCGACGACGCTCGCAGACAGTGCCAGCTACATGGGGGAGATCTGATACATGGATTCTCGGTAATTTTTTATTGTGAGCTAGGTTTTACTGTGATCTTTCAGGTATACGAACTCTCTAGGTATGAGGATATGGAGGATGTAAAAACCTTGAATATACCCTAATATTAATTTTGTCCTTCCAATCGGGGACAAAACGCCCTTATAGAACTAGGGAAGAAAATCCATTAATTGAACCTGAAAAATATCAAGCTAAAATTTAGTTCATGACGTCATCATATTAGCATAACTACAAGACTTATTAATTTGATACAGCAACAGACATATTAACGTACTTATTATCTATTCTGTGATATTAATAGATATCAGCGCGGCGCTCAATCAACACTGTCAATCTAAACTTGGATAGACAGTAGGATTGACATCAATTTGACATGACAATCCAAGCATCCATTAGCTCGATGTATAATGTATCGTATCGACCGATATAAATGAATCAGAGGAAATCCGGAAATATGAAAGCGGTATATATACATCTATGGTTTAAAGTACGGATTGTTTCAGATCAAATTTTCTGCAAACCTCTCAAAACGTGCACTTACTTTTAGAAATTTCTGCGAACTAATTACGCGTGTCTCTGTAAATTGTAATACAAAATCTTGTATAGACTTAAGCTTTATTCATTGAAGCGATCTCAAACCGGGGGACTTATACGGAGTTGTAAAGCGATTGCCAAGTGCGTTTCACAAAGCGCATTGTAAATATATCCAACCGTACATCCGATCGCCATGCAACTTTGTCGACTTGTTGTTTGAACTTTGATCATGTGACAAACTGGTGTGAAATCTCAACATCACCTACTCAAGTTTAACATCTTATCTTCTTACATATAAAATTCTCGTATTACAATGTTAGTTACCGTACTCCTCAGAAACGGCTTTACTGATTTTTACCAAATTTTATATGCATATCCAGTAGGTCTGAGAATCGGCTACTGAGTACTTTTTATATTGATAAGTGCATTTGTTGAATAAATAATAGTGAATTATTACAACTCGAGACTGACGGCGACCATGGTTGTTTGTGCGACGGGATAGCGATGGACGTTGTCATTGTGCAATTTTACTTATTTAGTCACTTCAATAAAATAATATGGGCGAAATATTTTATATGGCAAAACAACGTTAGATAGTCGTGTCAGCTAGGAAATATAAAAATTAAAATATAATTATTACTAAGGCAAAACAGAGTAAAAGTATACCTTTTATTTAAATGAAGTGTTTGTTCCTGCTTCACTCAAAAAATATTAACGAATTTTTATAAAATTTTACATGATAGTAGGTAATTTGAGCACGGGATTAACACGTCGTCATGTAATAACTTTCATATAGATAATAGTAGTAGCTCTTAAAAATCCTAAAAAAACAATGACTCCTAAGGCCTACATTGTATGTACATATGAAAATTAAGAATACTTAATTAAGAGTACTTACTATTGAATAAAGTGTTTTAAGTGACGATAGAATACTAAAGACACATTTTCAACAGGGACCCACGTCAAGTTATTTAATTCAAGAGTTAGACAGACGGAAGCTCCAATTGAAAACTCAGCTGGTATGGATCGGAGCTCAGAAAGAGCCCGGCCTTACCTCCAGGACATGGAAATGGGTTGATGGTATGTTCTTGTTCCTTAATTCTATTTAAAGCTCCTTGTAATATTTGGATATACAAAAGGAACTAATACGTTCCTTATAGTCACGAGAGGGCAAGAGCGAAGTCAAAGAATCAGTAAAAACAAGAGACGAAAAAAAAATTGTACATTTTCCTTCAACGCAAGAAATATGCCCCAACAGTTTTTGTAATACTAACTACACACCTTTTAGTTGTGTTGTTAGTATTACATCTATCTATTTTCATTGCTATTATACCTAGGTTATCTTGCGCTTTTAAAGCGGGCAATAAGCTAAGTAAAATTATTCTGAAGTCTTTTCTGGATCAAATCAAATAACATATACACAAATTTCAGGTGACATAGTGGTCAAGCCGACATGGGCGAAAGACCAGCCGAACAACTACAACGGCGAACAGAACTGCGTGGTGCTCGACGGGGGTCGGGCCTGGATGTGGAATGACGTTGGTTGTAACCTCGACTACCTCCACTGGATATGCCAGTACCGTGAGTGTCCGATTCATAGGTACATATCTATCTACATATCCGCTAAGCGAATTCTGCTCACCGCTAAGCGAATAGCGTGCTGATAAGTGAATTCTGCGCCCCGGTAAGCGAATTCTGTGCGCCGCAAAGTGAATGCAAATAGTGCATGGAGTGCGCGCGGCCTGTTGCTAGAACTTGGCCTGCGCACTGCCGTGCGCTTAGATTCTGCGGGTTGCTAAGTGAATTCCGTGCGCCGCAAAGTGAAGCGTATTTTACTAAGCGACGTACTAATTTGTGTGTGAACTATTTTATGATTGCAAAGCAAATGTTTTTTTAGACCAACCCGATACTACACTATAAATAATACTCAAAGTTATTTGTTTTAATTTTTAAGAATTTAGACGCATAACAAAATTACAAAATACTTGCATAATATTCACATCATAATCTAGATTCTAGATTTACAATAACGCTACGCTTTTTTACCTAAGTATTTTTTCATGTAAGTTTTATAACTGTTATGTGTGCGGCAGAAAATAAATGGACATATCGATCTTAATCTAGTTTGAAAGCTAACGTGAGTGAGAGTGATCGCCATAATTCATCATGATCACCTCGCATGCTTCTTTACACTATCGAAAGTTATTGTTATTATTATTATTGTTGTTATTCATCAATAACAAACAAAGGACGAAAACTTTAAAACTTATTTTACAGTCAAAGGAAGTAAAGCATATGAAGCTTGTCGTCGCGAGTGTATAATATATTATGCATTGCGACTGTGTCCATTCATAGTTATTTTACCTCGGAATTTATACGAAAATGATCCTTGTCCAGTAGAAATATAGATCGCGTCGGAAATTCTGAGAGTACCGTAGAAATATGGTGTGCAGGGAACGCGCAATGTAACGCGAAGAATTTCACCCATTCACTTGTAGCTTCAATACTCGGAATTGCGATGCGTCGATCCATCTTTTGTACAAACAGACAAAGCTTTTTGACATCATAATATTATGATTATTATGTCTATGCGTTTATACAGGGTGTAACAAAAATTGATAATACTCTCTCAGCTGTCTTCTTTATAAAACCAATTTAGTTATGTACTATCAGCGAGGTTGCTGGCAACATCTAAATGATGTATTATGTATACTATATGAAATTGCGACATCGCATCGCATTTTTGTGCGATGTTGTTTTTGCGATACGACGCCGCAACGCAGTGTTGTGGCCTGGCCCAATATCCATACACGCATTTGATTCGTATGCAATATCATATCTAATGCATAATGATATTAGATTATAATGATATTATGATTTATGCCAATTCAATACAATATTGTTGTTATGAATCGCATTAGGCGCCGCGAGATACGAGTTCTGTCACCGCTTTGTTACCTCCAATTTTACTACTCACCTTAAATATTTCCCGATTTCGCGATTATTTTAAGAACGAAATGAGCCAATTTATAGCACCAGCCGTTTTCTAGTTATTCACATTTTTATATGCCGTAAGACGATTATTTTTTTGCCCATGTAATGTTCAAAAATCTACTTCGGCGGGACTTAACCCGACCAAATGACGTAAATCTTAACAAACAATTTCTCAGATCGCACATTTTATTATCATTAGTTCTGTGATCCATTTTAATGAAAAAGTAGCGGAGATTTTACAAATTCACGACGTATTTTGTCATATATACACTATACAGGATACTTTGATATTATCTGTCTGGCTTTGATATGCAAACGCGGCAAACAGGTGGACAGGGGACTGAATCTGATATAGTTAGTTTCGCTTTTACGACAAACATATTTCGCACAAAGTCAATGTAGGTATGTCTGCGAAAAAGGGATGGTTTTTTGACTTTTAATGGACTTTTCCCGGAAAAATCCCTTTGGCCATTTAGTGGGAAACGGACAAAGACTCTTATTATATCATAAAAAGACCAGCAGCCCGATTCACAAAGCGAATCGCACGAATACGTCGCGAATTTCGGAAACCCCTGTCACATTCAAGCAAATTACATTCGAATGTATCCGAATTTTGCTGTCATATTGACAATTAGTGACAGTTCTTTTGTGGGCTTATTAGTTTTCGTCACGGATGAGATTTTGACATCCGACGTATCTGAAAAATATACCCGCAGGTTAAATATGTACTAAATGGCTATCATACAATTGAAAAATAATCGGCCAAGTGCGAGTCGGACTCGCGCACGAAGGGTTCCGTACCGGTATAGAGCGAAAGTAGACAAAAATTGTGTTTTTTGTATGGGAGCCCTCCCTAAAAGTTTACTTTATTTTACTTTTATTATTAATTACTAAAGTACAAATATAATTAAAAATTTTGTGAAACCTACCTAGCTGTTACCATTATTGATTACGAGCAAAAAAGGCCAAAAAAATCACGTTTCTTGTATGAGCCCCCCCTTAAATCTTAACTATATTTTATTTTCAGTATTTGTTATTATAGCGGCAACAGATATACATAATCTGTGAAAATTTTAACTCTCTAGCTATTACCGTTCTTGAGTTACAGCCTGGAGACTGACAGGCGGACGGACTGACGGACGGACAGACGGACAGACATCGAAGTCTCAGTAATAAGGTCCCGTTTTTACGCTTTGGTTACGGAACCCTAAAAAATGAAATGAACATTGTTTTATTTCTAAGCAAAATAATAAATGTTTTTAAAATTATTCTACTTGTTGACCTACCACCGGTTCGGGTTAGAAGAACTGGCGTAAAGAAACTCTCTGTCTCTCTTTCTGTTAGCAAAAAGTTGAGCCACCAAAAAGGACATAAGACAGATACCCTTAAAAAACGTACGGTTCCCGCAAAAAACAAATTCCTGGACAACGAGGTTGCGGGCAATATCCAATACAAAATATAGATAGTTAAAAATATGTATAAACATAATATTATACAGATAGCTAATACATATACCGATATAAGATAAGTATCACATTAATACGCAGAACCAATTTTTTCCGATTTTGGTCAGGATATATTCCCATATCCCATGCGCTTTCAAATTTACTATCGCTTTGGTACCATCAGTTGCTGAGTGAATATTACTCACAAAGTTAGCGTGAGCCCCGGATAAAATTCTGCACGAGAATTATATCCGGCATAGCAAAATTCTGCGTTCGAATTTCTATCTCCCATGCTTCAAATTTCGACGGATATCTGTTCTATATAAAGTTTAATTCGTACTTTAGTTAGAGCATATAATATACAATTTCCTTACTACTTACTAGTAATATTTGACGACCTCTATGGCTCAATGGTTAAGAGCGTGTGGCGGCTCAAGCCGGGGGTCACGGGTTCGAATCCCACCGACGGAACAAAAGTTTTCAATGTTCCTGGGTCACGGATGTGTATTAAAATAATTATGTAATCTAATTTAATAAAAATCTTAAATATATCATGAATAGTATAAAAGTATTAAATATATTTCCATTGTCTTGTACTCGTAACACAAGTCCATCAGATACGTAGCACGGGGCCAAACTGACATGTTGTGAAGCGCCTATAGTCATGACTCGGGATTAAAATCCCGGGACAGAAAATGAGATAATATTTATCTCAGAGAATGTACGTATATTGTGTGTTTTATCCCGATACAAATCAACAAGCAACATCTAGTGCTATATGTATTATCCTTGTCGTCTACCTTGTGATCAATAATAATCATGATTCATGTACCTAAAATGTTGAATTGAGAACATTACTTGGCTTAAAAAAATTAAACTAATTTTCTTTTTCTAACATCATAATAATATAACTTAAGTACTACCTAACGCAACGCGCTCCTTGTTCGAATCAGTCCAATTTCTACACTACATAATTTGGTGACCTACAGCAGCTTTCAACATACCTATTTCTCAACCATTACTCTATAGGATTTCTTATAAGTTCGTAGCCATTGTTTAAAAATGTATTCAATTTATAATTTTCGAACAAATGTTGGTTTTCTTTGATCACGGTTCGTTAGCGTTTGTTCATGGTGTTACAAAACGAACTCGTGTTTCAATGTAAGTTATCGTTAAAAGTGTAGCTAAGTATTTAAAATGCTTCAACGTTCTTTTGTATTTCTTTCGTAATGTTTTTTTTCTTGCACATAGATTTTGTTTTTCTTAGACTGTGTATAATCTGTAAAAACTGGAAAATGATGAAGAGTCACCATCATCATAATCTTATATATAAAATTCTCGTGTCACAATGTTAGTCACCGTACTCCTCCGAAACGGCTTTACTGATTTTTACCAAATTTTATATGCATATTCAGTAGGTCTGAGAATCGGCTACTGCCATGGGTACTTTTTATATTGATAAGTGAAAATTATTACAACTCGAGACTGACGGCGACCATTGTTTGTGCGATGGGATAGCGATGGACGTTGCCATGGTGACATACTTATTTAGTCACTTAACAATAAAATAATGCGGGCGAAATACTTTATATAGCAAAGAAACGTTTGCCGGTACAGCTAGTATATAGATGTGACTATGTCTTAAATGCAAGGTGTAACAAAACTAAGTGATAATACTTTAGGGTGTGTATGTGTCCCTTACTTACTGTGATAGTAGCAGCGCTGAATGAGCAATTTTTTAAATTCGTATGGCAAATGGGCAAGCGTCATGAATTTTTCCAAACAATGGTGAAATAAGTTACTTTTTCAGCGCTCCCATTTCACAGCGAACTCTATATGTATAGGCGACCCATACATACCCTAAAGTTAGATTTGTTATTATCACTTAGATTTGTTACACCTTGCATTTAAGACATAGTCACATCTATATACTAGCTGTACCGGCAAACGTTTCTTTTTCACTTAGATTTGTTACACCTGTAGATGTCACAACATCCATAGGGTGGGTAGGTTCACACGGCACAATCCTGCACGTTCTTTGCAGTATACGTCTGCCGGGTGCCATCGAAATTCTCATACATACGTAATACCAACATCATTTTCTCATACGAAAATATTTAACATGTTTGAGTTATTTTTCAGCTTAAAATAGCAATTACCTAGGTTCCTACTTCCTACACAAATTTTTTTTACAAAATATTTATACTTGCACAATTTTTTTTTTTGTGTTTAAATATTTTATAGAAAATTTACTACTAAATATTTAAACACTAAAAAATAAAGTAAAACTCTAAAAATATATAAATAAATATTAAATTTACTACAAAATATTTAAACTTTACTGTTTAAATATTTTGTAAAAAAAAATGTGTAGGAACCTAGGTAATTACTATTTTAAGCTGAAAAATAACTCAAACATGTTACTTAAATATTTTCGTATGAGAAAATGATTTTGGTATTACGTATGTATGAGAATTTCGATGGCACCCGGCCTCTTAAGTTTTAATATTCATACCGCCGATTGCACTGCAACAAATCGTGCAGTACTTAATCAACGTGTTTTTTTCGAAAGGTCTAAACTACTGGTCTGGTTAAGACCATGGTAGTTTAATCGTGGCTATAACTAGTCTGTTTCTAGTTGGTTTGGAGATAAACAATGAGGGTGCCTGGGGTGGTTTAGGGTGCCCCTAAAATTACACGTCGTGTTACATTCTAATCGGGCAATAATCGACGTGTAATGGTTCATATACATTGTATGCGCCACTATTTATTCGTTAAGACGTATACTTACTGCAAAAAATACGCAGGAAACGTGCAGGATTGTGCCGTGTGAACCTGGCCGTAGAGATTAGATGAACAATCGACTGCAATTCCGATAGCGTACTAACCTCTGAAAACAATGACTACATAAACTTTGAACTTGTAGTGCCGCCGACCTGTGGCAGTCCGGATAAGCTGTTCAACACGACGATAGAAGGGGACAACTACAGGGTGGGGTCAGCCATCACCTACAAGTGTCCCGAAGGTCACATGCTGGTTGGGGACAGGACGAGGGAATGCAAGGGCGACGGTTTCTGGTCGGGCAACGCGCCTAACTGTAAATGTGAGTATGTGCTATTGTTATTTGTTTTTGGAAGGAAGTTCCTTATTGTGCGTTGGGAAAGGGGGCTAAACGGAAACAGTTGTAACGACATGACACAAAAGTGTCGGTATCGGTCTAGAGCAAAAATGCTATTGTTGTAAGCCGTGCGGTAGCGCGTGTTTCTCTCTCTCTCTGTTCTTTTTTGTGTTTTTTTATAACTTCGTTCCAGTCGGGTGTCCGTTGACACCTCTCAAGTTTTATTTTTTAGCTTGAGCAACATTTAGGAATTGGGGTCATGGTGGCAAGATGAGCAAAGCGCAAAACGTCTGCTCATGTTACATCATACATGGCACCGTTTTAATAAAAGCTATAAAACAGGAAATAAATTAACAATAGAGCGGCGACTCGTTTGCGATCGATAGCAAACGAACAGGTTGATGAACCTCTCAAAAAACAAATAAAGGGAACCGTATTGTCAGTTCCTTGGTTTTAAAGCAAATGAGCTATCGCTATAATGCCCATTTAAAAATGAAATAAAGTGGGATGTAGATTGTAGAACTCGAGTAAACAAGCCCTTTAAAATAAGAGAACGACGTGTAAAATCAGAAGCTTAGCTAGTTAGTCTTGGCATCATTTTACGTGAAGACGTTTTTGGTTGTTTAAATGGGCACTTATATTTTTGGATATCGTGAACGTCCGCAGCAAAACGATAACACAGGGAAGTAAAATGTATGGATATTTAATACTAAGGCAATTCGACGATAACGTTATAACGTTCACGTACCTACAGGCTACACGTCATAACTCATAACGCTACTATAACATGACACATCAAACTCCCCTCTAAAACCGTCCCGATATTTTTTTTAAAGTGCGTAGTTACTAGAATTATTATGAATCGATGTGTGTAAGTACTCAAAAGTTTGTATTGATAAACATAAATAATTTAAAAACTTTACTGGATCATCTTTTATTTTACTTACTTAATTACTACGATGGCTCCGACACGAGTTTGCGCCACTTGTCGCGGTCTTGCGCAGTTTCTTGCCACTCTGTGACTTGAAAATCGCGCAGGTCCGACTCCACGACATCTAGCTACCGGTACCGTGAATGGCCGACAGGTCGTCGCTCGATCGGACGCCCAAGAAACGCCATTTTAGTGGCACGATCCTCTCCCATTCTTGCAACATGACCGAGCATTCGGAGTCGTTGGGCTTTTAGTACGCCAATAATATTGGGCTCAGCCATGAGGTATTCAACTTCGGCGTTGGTTCGGATTCTAGTTCCTCCGTCTCCTGTCTTTACCGGGCCGAAGATCTTGCGGAGGATTTTTCTTTCATCTACCAGTAATTTATTCTCCTCATCGAATGTGAGCGCCCAGGTCTCGCATCCGTACATTAGTATTGGCCTTATAACAGACTTGTAAATAGCGATCTTACTTTTTCCACTTAGGAGATTGGACCCTAACACTCCATGCAGTGCCGCGCTACATCGTAAGGTGTTTTGGATGCGGGTTTTTATTTCCTCCTGTCTCGTGCTGGTGTCAGTAATGGTGCAGCCTAAGTATTTAAATTTGTCCGTCCCTTTATAAGAAGTCCCTCTCTCGTTCAGGTCTTCTCGTTTTGTGCGCGTGTTTTTATAGCGTTTAATGTGGAGGTATTCTGTTTTCTCGCGGTTTATACTTGGGCCTACCTTAAGGGCTTCCTTTCCTAAGACTTCGGCCACGCTGGCCACTTCCTCTGGAGTTTCACCCAGTAATGGCAGGTCGTCGGCATACCCTATCAACATATGTTTCCCATTCAGTTGTAGCCCTACATCTAGTGCAATCACTTCTTTGAGGACATAATATTCAAGAACTAAATTGAAAAACACAGGTGACAGCGCATCTCCTTGTTTAAGTCCTGTGACCACTGCGAACTCATCCGTAGGCTCTTTAGCAACCCTCACTCGCATTTTGCTTTCCCTAGTGGCGAAAACAAAGTTGAGGTATTATCTATGTTACATTCACCTTTACCAGGTCATCTTACTTCTTGGAGGGTTGCTATACCTACGCCATATCTATTTATCTCTTTATTTACTTCGTAGATAGCGCCGGGTCTAAGCAGAGAACGTGCATTTCATGAGGCCAATCGAAAGTCCGTATTTCTTCGCCAAGGGTTATCGGTATTTGGATCAGATCGTTTATTTCTCTTAGTCGGTTCCTGAACGTGTGATTTTTCCGTGGGCGGGGTGTTAACCCACCGCACAACCCCCAAAATGCTGGAGGACCGCATCCTACGTTGGTCGGCGAGTCAATATGACTTAGCCGGGTAGCTAGCTAGGCTGTGCTACCGACCTCCCCCCCATCCGCCACCCGGGGGACGGGGGAAGCTCCTTCTAAATATTTCACTCTTAGCAGCGGATGCTGCCAGTATTTACTATTTTCACGTAAATTACGAGTCGTAATTTGTTTCTTTTTTCCTCCTAAATACAATAGGTAAATATAATAGATATAGCCTAGAGGGCATGACGACATCTATTATCGCAATTAAAAAGGGCATTTAACGTTGTACATCGACTTCCACGACAAAACGTTGAATACGTTAAAATGGTTAAATGGTGTGTTAATTTTACGCAACACGGACTTTTTGTGAGGTCCAGAAGAGTGTAGATGTCATGGCCTCTAACGTGCACGTTGTAAGTTGTAACGTAATTGTCGACGGAAATTTAAAATCGTGTTTTAAATATATTTTACTTTATTCCCTGTGTAATCGTTTTGCCGCGGACGTCCACGTTATTATCGTCACGCCCTAAAATATAAAAGCGTCCTTATAATTACGTGGGTGTAATATTAATGTACAAAAATAATTGGCCAAGTGTTATAGAGCAAGAATAGGCCAAAAATTGTGTTTTTTGTATGTGAGCCCCCCTTAATTTTTTATTTTATATTATTATTTTTATTAATTTATACAGAGCAATATAATCAATGACTTTATGAAAATTTCAAAGCCTACCTGTTACCATTATTGATATCGAGCAAAAAAGGCCGAAAAATTACGTTGGTTGTATGGGATATATTTTTTTAATATTAATTTTATTTTGTTTTTAGTATTTTTGTTATAGCGGCAACATACACAATCTGTGAAATCATAAGTCGAGCTATAGCGGTTCTTGAGATACCGCCTGGAGACAGACAGACAGACGGACAGACAGACATCGAAGTCTTAGTAATAGGGTCCCGTTTTTACCCTTTGGGTACGGAACCCTAAATATTAAATGTATAATTTATACTAAACATTAGACTTTAAAATATTTAAAATATCAAGAACTCTCTTTGCAAATAGGAAAAAGTCTAATGCATCTCGGAAGAAAAGATGCATTGCAAAAGTTTTACACAGACGATACGTCGATGTCACCCTACTAAGTTTGTTTTCTAACAATGCATCTATTATGTTGCCGAAGTGTTAGACTTGTTTCTTCCAGCTTACCAGATGTTTCTGAGAAGCATTGAGACCTAGCACCTAACTTCTAAGGGCCAATTCAGACCGCAACGCGACGCGTAGATGCATTTCTAAATTAGTATGGATTTGACAGATTCGCAAGACGTCTCACGCTGACGACATCTGTCAAATCCATACAAATTTATGTCGCGTCGCTTCGCGCTTCGCCTCGTCACGTTGCGGTCTGAATTGACCCTCAGGGTCAATTCAGGCCCCAACGTGACGTGCGAATCTGTCAAATCCATACTAATTTAGAAATGCATCTACGCGTCACGTTGCGGTCTGAATTGACCCTTAGACTGTTTATTCGGTACTGTCAAAGTGTCAACTGTGGCGTGCTAAACTAGCGCCACAATCCTACATCGCGCTATTGAAGTTTTCGAAATGCGTCACCATAATAATATAATACACGACAACTAAAATCGACAAATCATTAACCTCACTCGGTCAAAAGACCTTTCCCTCAGCTCTTATCGTACAATAATGTTTTTATTTTTAAGTGAAATAATAAATAATAATTATTCTATTCCATATTTTATGTTCCAATTAATTGCTATTACGTTGTCTGTTTATTAAATATATCAATTTGTAACATTGTAAATTACGATTAAAATCACTCCAATTGATGTTGAGTACCACTCTACGAAATAATTGAAAGCGCAGATATCGAAATATTTCCTTTAATTACTTACCAATAAAAGTATTTATCTATGGAAATTTTCCGCGAAAAATATTTAATTTTATCGTTACATTCCATAGGAAATGCAATAAGCTCTCTACGTTGGTAGTAGCTACCACTGAGTTACTTAATTGATTTAAGCTTGGGCTCAGCGGAATTCGTTTATATAGACTTATTGATTTTTTATAATAATTTACTTAGCATTGAGTGCATCTCAACCGATGGTATTTCAAAATGGCATTTATAATATTTTAACCCAGGGTGTGCGCTTTACTCTTTAGTCAAACAATGCAGACTGAAAGACAAAAGTCAAGACATAAAATATTTACATTGTATCGATTTTTATAATATGGGCCATGGAAGCCTGAAATAATTAATGATACTGCATTACATTTATTACACTTGTGTATTGTACGCACACCGAAAAATTATTATTGAGTAGTGGTCAGCCCCGGCTCCGCCCGTGGTACATACAATATACATACGTGACATGTCGCAGACAGACCGCAGTCATCTAGATTCGATTGAATGACTAGCGTATTCATTGAATGACACCATTCCATTGAACGACTCGGCAGAACGTTGATTGAACGATCGTCCCTCAACGTCCGACTACTTAGCAATGTAATGACGATAGCGGACATGAAATTAGTCAGGTAATTGAACGTATGAAATACGTTCAATTACTATACGTACAATTTTCCCCACTGCGGCGCTAGTAGTCACTTGTTGCGTTGCGTTGTTGCCAACAAACATGGCGTCAAATAGCTCGCGCAGTTGATAGCTGATGTATTGATATTTTGTCTATTAAATTTACTTTAAAGTGCTTTAAATGTAATAAAATAATATGACAGCGTGGATTTACCTAATACTACTACGTCAAAGGCTAGTTAAAAAAATGGTAATATCCCATTTAACGACTTCACTATATGACTTCTAGTCAAACCGTTAACGTCACAGTCAACGTCTTGACGAGTTGTCCTTTAGTCATTCAATTGAATGGTGTCATTCAATGGATGCGCTAGTCATTCAATCGAATCGCAGATTGAACCAGATGACTGCGACACATACATATCCTTTAATAGCACTCAGGGACCTTAGCTATACATTGGTAAAAGAATTTTTAAAATCGGTCCAGTAGTTTCTGAGATTATCGCGTTCCAACAAACAAACTCTTCAGCTTTATATGAGTACTAGCGACCCACCCCGGCTTCGCACGGATATAAAATATATTACAGCCTATGTCACTTAAAAAATGATTAAAATCGATTTAGTAGTTTTGATAAATAATTTATATTCATTACTACCCGTGGCCCGCATTGGTACCTACTGCCGCAAAAGCTACGTCCCGCAATTTTTAAATCTGTAATATCTTCAAAAATAATAATAATAATAAATCATTTATTCATCTCCACAAATTACAAGGATATATAAAGGTACTTAAAAGCTAATAGTTTACACATATTTGTTAAGTTGTAACTTGTGGGAGATCTGGAGTCTAAACTAGGCCAAGCCTGTAATATAGATCAAAATATTCATTTAAAATTTAAATCATAATATGCTTTATACGCTTTCATACGTGGAAGAGCCATACTTCGGCACGAATGGGCCGGCTCGACCGGGTAAATACCACGTTCTCACAGAAAACGAGCGTGAAACAGCGCTTGCGCTGTGTTTCGCCGAGTGAGTGAGTTTACCGGAGGCCCAATTCCCTACCCTATCCCCTTCCCTACCCTCCCCTATTCCCTTCCCTTCCCTCCCCTACCCTCCCTTATTAACCTATTCCCTCTTAAAATGGCCGGCAACGCACCTGCAGCTCTTCTGATGCTGCGAGTGTCCATGGGCGACGGAAGTTGCTTTCCATCAGGTGACCCGTTTGCTCGTTTGCCCTCTTATTTCATAAAAAAAATGCTGTAAAGGGCCATAATCAATAATGTAAGTATTTAAAGTATTTAATTGAATAAGGATTATTGCCGTATGATTAAAATCGCTTCGAAAATTAGCCATTATTTGAAGTTAAAAGTAAATGACAAAAAATGTCATTGTGGGATATCCTTATACGTATATACCATCGCGGAGTTTTCTGTAGACCTTTTCAATGTGTTTAATGCTTGGTACATTGTTTACATGAAGAATAGACCACGTGAAAGGACATAGGTTTCTTTTTTGCGGAAAAATGTACGGTTTCCGTGACATTCCTAAATTACGCTGGCGATGTATAGTGATACCCTTCCCGCGAGCGCATCGCCGCTTTGGTAGCGCCCACTTCGAAACGGGCGTACATCGCAATATTTTAATTTCGCCATAATTTTTAAACCAAACGTCAAAGTTTAATAATTCAAAGACCAAATATATTCTACATAAACTAAAATAAAAATAAAAAAAAACATCTGTTTAAATGTAGTCCAATAAAAATCAAGATTTTTAAATAAAAAAATTGTTGTCCCTGACTCGACATAGATAGGTATAGTGTGTCGCGGACATTTTTGTAGATATTTTTAAGATCTACATTTACTTAGAACATTGTCTAGTTGTATCTTTCATAGTTTAGGCAGCGTACGCAAAATAAGTACATTTTTGGTTGTTTCCGAAAAACTGAAATATCTTACGGAACCCTATATTTTCCAAAATAAAAAGTAGCCTATGTTACTCGTAAATAATGTAGCTTTCGAATGGTGAAAGAATTTTTAAAATCGATCCAGTAGTTTTTGAGCCTATTCATTACAATTAAACAAACAAACAAACAAAGTTTACCTCTTTATAATATTAGCATAGATAAGTAAATGAAAGTAGAGCTTTTTGAATTCGTTAAAATTTTAACTTAATGGGTTAATATTGGCCACAACGAAGTAGTGAAAGCTTAATCTGGGCTTTGTGAGATTATTTTATGGTCTGAGGTACCGAACATGAGAAATGAAATATTAATTCAACATAAATTTTATTTGAGGAAGCCAATACAAAAGTATGAATGTAATGTATAAATTAAAATTAATTAATTACGTTTTCCTAAATCATCTTTAGTCTACTTTAGTTAAAATAAGATGATTAAAAACTAAGATTCTTACATAATATTATTAGGGTAGTATTATAAATAATTATAAATTACACGGGAACACTTCATATAAGTACTTTTTTCCTTGGTGTCTTTTGTTTATATATATTGTATTTACTTTTCATGTTTATTTGGTAAATGGTTTTAAAATACTAATTCATCAAGTAGATGGACTTTAGAGAGCGCGATCAAATTAGGTAGGTTCCTCTGTCGTGTAGCACCATTGAGTGCTACAACGTCTCATACTGACAAACTATGATAGACATATTAATATTCTAAACCTTAAACTTTTTTCTTTTTACAGATATAAATTGTGGTGGACTGACGCCAATCCAAGATGGTGACGTCAGTCTGGTGGACGGTAGAACAACGCACGGCGCCAAAGCGGTCTACTCCTGTAGGGAAAACTACACGCTAGTTGGCACCCCAGAGAGAATCTGTGGGGACGAGGGAATATGGAATGGCGAAGCCCCGAAGTGCCTCTTCGACTGGTGCCCAGAACCGCCACCGGTGGCTGGCGCTATAGTGACAGTTGACGGCAATAAGGCCAACAACAAAGCCACTTATGCCTGCCAAAATGGCTTCATACTGTTTGGGCAACCGGTAAGTTCGTTTTTTTTTAAAATAAAACTCGAGTAGTCAGCTCTGGATTAACGTATATAGGCAGTATAGGACAGCCTATAGGCGGCAGCGTCATATGGTGCCTTAGGGTGGCGGCAGCGTCATAAGGCGCCTTAGGAAGCCGGCAGCGTCCTAGGATGGCGGCAGAGTTCGCACATAGGGACGACAAAATTAAAGTTGCCTATACTTAAAAAAATGTAATCCGGCCCTGCTCCTGAGAGCAGGGCTGGATTTTTTTTTTATGAACAAATAGAAAATGTTATTACCCCTCAACTCTCAAACTACTAGCCTAGCGGGCGAAGCTACCTTAAAGATTCTTAAATACCACTGATGGTATTAAAAAAATCTACCAATATTTTTAATGTATGGAAAGTTTTTTAATTTCCATTTATTATATTATGATCGTGGTCATAATATTATTATAGGGAAGAAATGTACCTTGCTAATTAATACATCCACACTGTGTAATGTGTGTAAAGACTTAATTAATGTTTTATAATATTTACCTAGGATGTACGTTAAAAAACCTTGACAGACATAATATAGGTATACGATAATGTATATGGCCGTTTTGGTTTATATTACTAAGGTAGAGCATATTTACGGCAGTACTACAATGAGGGTTGATGAAATACTATTAGAAACTTTTTCGTTTTCGCTTCGTTCTAGAATCGCCGATCAAAATGTATGGAATTGACATTAGACGAGTCGAACGTCAACGTCATATCGAACGCTTATGTCAATTCCATAGATTTTCATCGGCGATTCTATAACGAATCGAAAACGAAAAGGTTTTGGCTCACCGCCCTGGTACGGTACCGCGATGATGATGAACCTTGTCACACTGCTATCACAATATATGCCACGATATAGCTGTCATGTGTCACGATACAGCTGTCATGTGTCACGATAATATGTCTATTTAACACGATAGACCCGTCGACAGCTACATCGTTTTGCATTTCTACTGTGGCCAATGGCCATGCTAAAAGTGCTGCCCCTTTAGCATGGCTACAGTAGAAATGCGAAAGTTTAGAAACACAGTGTTTCTATTCCTTGGCATTTCTATTTTCTACTGTGGCCATGCTAAAGGGGCAGTCCCTTTAGCATGGCAAATAGAAATTCAACAACCCTAATCAGTCTTCGCTGTCGTCTTCTTCGTCTTATGTGTGTTCTTCTTGTAGAGCGTAACCTGCAGCCTCGGCGGTATATGGACGGGCACACCTCCTACTTGCAAATATGTGGACTGCGGTACCCCAGCTCAGGTGTACAAGGGTTCCTTCACGCTGCTCAACGGAACCACGACCTATGGTTCCGTAGCTCAGTTCTCCTGCGAGCCGGACTATTGGTTAGCCGGGGCGGAGACCCTGACATGTAATAGAGACGGAAAATGGTCGCACGATATACCATCTTGTGAATGTAAGTAGACAGAAGATTTTAAATATTATGATATTAAATGTACTCTTCTTGGTGGAAATTCATGTTCAATTAGATAATTATATACTTTTCTTATTCCACTTTATTATATTAGATTTGTTACAAATTTATTATTTTACATGACCCTGTTTCGACAAAACACCTGATGATGATTTTGTCGAAACCGGTCCTGTAAAATAATAACTTTGTAACAAATCTAATCTGTATATATAAAACTCAAACGTGACTGACTGACATGGTGATCTATCAACGCACAGCCCAAACCACTGGACGGATCGGGCTGAAAATTGGCATGCAGGTAGATGTTATGACGTAAGCATCCGCTAAGAAAGGATTTTGATAAATTCCAACCTCAAGGGGTTAAAATAGGGGATGAAAATTTGTATATAATAATACTTCTTTACGCGAGCGAAGCCGCTGGCAAAAGCTCTCATAATAAAGTGGAATAAGTGCAGAAAAGTGTATAATTCATTATCTAATTATTAATTAGAAAATTTTAAAATAAGTGATTGAGTAGGTAGTGGACTCCTTATCAACTACCGGCTGATGTAGATATACAGGGTGTGTTTAACCAACGCCAATGTTTCGAAATTGATTCCCGATACGGAAATTAATTTCCCAAAAAAAATCAGTTTGAGTTTTTATTATTCGTTTTTTTTGCGAATTGGACTTTTGGATTTTGCCTATTAATTTTGCTCTTTTTAAAAAGTTTAAAAACTTACGGTCTTACCACAAAAACTAAACATCTGTTGAACAGTTGTTTTGAGACCATTTTGTACTGAATTTTTCTGTAATCAACTGTTTAACAGGTGTTTAAAACTTTTGTAGTAAGTTATATTTTAAGATTGCCTACGCAGTCTTAAGGCACCTTAACAATGTCACGAATATCTCGATAGTCTCTTGTTTTATCTTTTTTATGTCCAGTAAAGTAAATAAATCGTAAAAACAGCGCTACCTTTTCACCGTTTTGTTTGTTTTGTCTAGTCTCTTAATTAGCTTCGTCTTGTTTTTCTCAATTCTAATGAATGTAGAATTCCAAATGAAACTTATTTTTCCATTTCCACGTGTCTGTCTGTTATTTTAAGAAGATTTTTGTGAAATGAAAACATTTTATAATTTCACAAATAACAATGTCATGACTAGCTTGTTTTTCTTTTGTTATATAAAGTAAATAATTGTTTAAAAACAGCACTACCTTTTCACCGTTTTGTTTTATCTAGTCTCTTATTTAGCTTCATATTGTTTTTTTCAATTCTAATTTAATTATGGAACTTATTTTCCCATTTCCACGTGTCCGTCCGTTATTTTAAGAAGATATATTTTTTTGTGATTTTTTTACTTACTTATGTCACAAAATATATATTCTAGATAGAGAGAGACTACAGAGGGCTATTACTTATTAGCTAGCTGTTGTATGTAGCTTCGGTTCATTTCGATATACTTGACTGTCCTGCATAACATACCATCAAAATCGTTTAACATATTAAGGCCGTTCCCCAAGCAAACGACCTTGGCCATACATTTGCCGCGTTAACGAGATTGCACTTTCATCATTTTTTCATCACCAAAACCCTATTTTTCTACTTATCTTACTTCAAAATTGACCTAAAAAAAATTAAAACGGGGAAATTGTAGTTTATGATATTGTCGATCTATTGGCGTGTGTTCCAAATAAAAGTAATTTGTAAATACTAAGGAGATGCTGAATGTATGCTTGAATTTTAATAAATTGGCTCTACTTTGGAAGCTGATATCATAAACGAAAATAGAAAACACGTGGAAAGGAATTAGTGACCGGCCGAACATTCGGTTTCGGTTTCGGCCAGTTTCGGCCAAAAAATCTAGTTTCGGCCTTAGTTTCGGTTTCGACCAAAATATACTTTCGGCCCCACCGAAACTCATGCGTCGTTCGGTAAACTTCGCAGTTAACTCGTGCTTGCTTGCCAGCGAGGCACCGTCTATTTAATCGTGTTTTGAGATTGTGTTTTCCAGATTTGTCCCAAATCAAAAATTAGCTCTTCGTTTTATTTTCAATAAATTGTCTAAACTTATTGTTATCGAAATTATATTATTAAATTTTATTTTACAACAAACTCAGGCTTATTTAATATACATAACTGTTGGCAAATTACGTGCTATTTTAACAATGTTTCCCATACAAACGATTTAGTAAATGCTATCATAAATTGATAATATTGTGTATGAACTTCATTTACTTTAGAATTTTGTTTGACTGTGAGATTAAATATCTTAGGATATATCTTGCGAGATTTATCTAGTAAATCATCTCGCCTTACTCTTTTCCTTTTACCACGCGTTTTATTTAAATATTTAAAATTAACTTTTAACTATGGACACGCAATCTCTTATACTGCTAGAATCTTATCTAGCCCACTTCCCCGTAATCTTCACTCTTGCGGCCCTCAGTATATTTTATATATTTTTCAGGTTTAACTTGGCAAAACGCCTTCTGGAGCAAAAAAGAAAATGTGACGCCAACTGCAAGTTTGCTTAGTAATTACGTTTTGAACTTCGACCGCGGTCGAGTCCATGTTTCCCATAAAAATAATATACTGCAATTGATTGTGTTTTCCGTAGTACGTCGTTAATGTCTAAGGGAGGATTTCACCAATCACACAACTTCGTTTTATAAAACTTAGTTCTCATTAAACGCGTTCCTACGGGGATATAAATCTCGTTTTGTTTCAAATGGATTTTATAATCTTCTCTGAATCACGATTAATAAATCTAAGTTTAAATAAAGCCACGCGATGATTTTACATGGTTTTATCATTTTGGAGTCTAGTTGCGTTATTTTATCAAAAAAAGAGCAAGAAACGATACATAAACTACCACCCAAAGCCTCTATCAAAACTGTCATCTAGACTTTTTTTTCGTCTATGTTTTTTGATTCGCCATGACTACACTGACAGGCCTTTAACAGCTTTTATGAAGTTTATCCGTACAACATTGGATGTTCTGAAGATAAACCTCGGATCTGCTGTGAACGTTATGTTAGTAAATTGCAATTTGGTGCTATAAACGCGTTTATACGTTTAGAACCGATTGAGTATACACTAAGCGCGTTCTAATTCTTAGGTGAAATCACACCTAAATAAAATGACTTGAAATAGTTTCTGCTCTTGTTTCTTAGGGTAATCACACTTTAAACTTCGTTTTATTAAACTAAGTTATCATTGAACAATGAATGCGTTTATATGTTTATATGGCGACGTAAATCTCGTTTTGTTTCAAATAGATTTTACATTCTTCTTTTAATCGCTATGAATGAATCTAAGTTTACGTTACGTCACGCGATGATTTTTATATATGTTTTTATCATCTTCGAGCCTTGTCACGTTGTTTCTTTTTTAACAAAATAGCAAGAAACGATAAATAACCTAACCAAACGCATCTGTTAAAACTGTTATCTTAACAATTTTTTCGTCTTTTTTTTTCGATCTGTTATGACTCTACACTGACAGGACTTAAATGTGTTTTATGAACTTGAAACTCGGATATTGGGCGTTCAGAAGATAAAAATCGGATTTGCTGTGAACGAGTTTAGTTTATGTTGGTGAAATGCAATTAAGTGTTATAAACGTGTTTATACGTTTAGAACCGGTTTAGTGTGCGCTAAGCGCGTTCAATTCCTTTGGCGAAATCGCACCTACTTGAAATCGTATAAAAAGACGGAATATAGTACAAAAAAAGTTTCTATTCGAGTCTAAGATTAATAATATTCATTGTATAAATCGCAAAAAAAAGTAAAATATTCAATGTGGTACTTTTTCTTTAGTTTAAAAAGTTGTAATTTATGTTAAAATCAATAAATTTCAGTAAATAATCGTAAGTTTAAATATTTTACCAAGTTTCGGTTTCAGTTTCGGTTTCGGCCGAAACTGGGAGTAAGGCCGTAAGTTCGGTTTCGGTTTCGGTTTCGGCTGAAAAACCAGTTTCGGTCGGACACTAAAAGGAATGTTAAGATACTGAAGATTATAGCTGTATTTTTGTTATAACTCTGTAGCTTTCAAATTATGAGTTTATAAGGCTCTAAATACGGTAAATTACGGATTCTCCACAGGGAACGCCCTTAACAGAATATAGATAGACTACCTATATTATTCACAGCTTTCATTAGTACGGATGATCAGTGTCGAGTTCGGATATATTCGGTTATTGGATAGCCTCTCGTCGATTCAATATACTAGTCTGTGGTTCCTGTAACCGAAATTAACAGGTGAAAAATATGTGTTACGTGAAAGCGGAATTTGAAAATGAATTTTGTAATTTGTATTCCCGTTTTGGCGTTCCATAGTTGAGTACAGATAATTGGAAATGATGAATATAAGCTATTTGGTGAAACCGGTTTCGGTTAATTAAGCTGTGCATTGAAACAATTTGTGCTGCGTAAAAATTATGATTTTTTTAACCTTTATTTATCAATAAAAATTACAAAAACAATGTTATCGCCGTATAACATTGTTTTTGTAATTTTTATACAATATAAGCTTATTTATACAAGTTTTACCATGCGCCGTCCAGTCGTTGTTTCACATATCAAAATAAATGCAATTATTAATTTACAGCAGTGTTACACTGCTAAAATGTGCACGCATACAAAATTACTTTCTTAGCCTTTAGTTTCCGACTGACCGACACGATGGACGAGAGATCAGGCACAAATAATATTTGACCATCATTTTATTCAATAGCTGGAATGATTTTATTATGGTTCTATATTGTGGATATTTTTTAATCTGTCGTTTTTATGAGATTTAAAAAATATATTAAAAAACTGATAGTGGTGAAACGTATATTGCGTCGAAATGTTCTATAATAAATATTTTTATAACAAAATAAAACATACTACATTCAAACTTTGATTAAAGAATCAATTTCAGAGACTTTCCTTAGCTGTATTTTTATTCGCCCTATCGTACACATTCGGATTTCGGGCGAGATATCATTTGGGACGACTTCGCTCAGGACATTCGCGACCGGACGAAATATCAGCAACCCTAAGAACAGATTAAGATGTGAACTGTATACCTTGTACGCGAACAAATTATTACAAAAGCGACAGAAAAAGTATTTGGGCCAAGAGCCCATAGACGACCCAAACTATTGTAAAAAAAACCCTAACGATACTTCCATTACAGTGATATCGTGTCCGGACCCCGAGGTGCCTGCGGGCGGATACATGAAGGTGCTGAACTACAATGTACACTCGACCATCGAGTTCCACTGCGACGAGGGTCACAAGCTCGTCGGAGAACAGGCGCTGACGTGCGAGACCGACGGCGAATGGTCGGGGGAATCCCCGAAATGTGAATGTAAGTTGGTACAGAAAAATATCTCGTATTTACAAGAGTATTTTCGAAGCAAAATGTGCTTCACGATATGATGAACTGTGTAATTTTTATTGCTAAAGAGCATTCAAGTATTAACGCAATTTATAAAGATAGCTATTTGACCGAGCTTAGCTCGGTATTCGATGAAACACGAATAAAATTACATTTTCTAAAAATTATTCCTAGCTAGATTGAATTATCGCCCCCGAAACCCCCTATATACTAAATTTCATGAAAATCGTTGGAGCCGATAGGTCAGTCGTCCCATGTATAACATTTTCAAAATTTCAGACGTCGACTGCGGAAAACTGCCACCATTGCCGTACGGATTTTCTGAGTTGCTGAACGAGACGACACACTTGGGGAGCATCATCCAATACTCTTGTACGACAAACTATCGGCTGGTCGGCCCTGTACGAAGGACTTGTACTGAGGACTTCCAGTGGAGTGGCTCGGCACCTCGCTGTGAAGGTACAAGTTTATGGTCTATATAAGGTCATGGTCTATGGTCCCAAATCATGAGGCATGACATGTTATATTGCTATAATTAAATTTAGAGATAAAAGTATATAGAAGAAAACAACAAGCCCTGAGTCCTGACACCATTAGAGAGACTGAATTAAAAAATAATAAGAGTCACAAATACATTAATTAAGTATTTGTGCTTAGAATCAAAACTTCAAACTATGAATTATTATAATGCTATTAAACTATGCTGTGCCGCGTTAAACCTAACCCAGACTAGCATTTAGCTTTAGAGAAATTATTGATTTATAAACGTACGAAGGAATTAACGAACACGATCAAATAAAGTACTGCTTTTTTTGTTTAAATAACAAAACAACATCGAAATGAATTCATTATAATATTATCATTTTAGAGAAATTAATAAATACTACGCTGAGTCAGTACAATCTTAGGGTTTTAGTATTTTTTAACTGCTTTTCTATTAAGTACTACTTTTATAAAATTAATATAATAGCAATCTTCCTCTAAGACTTTGTAGATAAAGACATAACAAATACAAATAAATAAGTGCAAATTATTTACTTTTCAAAAAAATATTATATTCTCACAAATCTAACAGAACTCAAAATTTCCAGAAATCAGATGTCCCGAACCGGTGGTGCCCGATCACGGTATAGTGTCGGTGACCAGAAATGACAGAATGCACGGTCGTACTCTCATCAGAACGTCTGTCAGTACGAGCGACGGCAACACATACAGAATAGACGCCTCCGTGAAGTATAGTTGCGAGAGAGGATACAAGGTGGTTGGAGAGAGTCTCTCTAATTGTAAGGATAATGGACAGTGGAGCGGCGTGGCACCTATATGCCAGTGTAAGTTTTTTTATTTTATTTAACCTGAAATTGTTTTAGAAATTATAAACAAAAAAAAATCAAGATGGATTGAACCCTTATTTAAAAGCAGGCACATATTTTCTTCCTATAGTTACATCCCTTCAAGATAAAATATTATAGACACTAAAAAGAGAGTATTACTTAGTTTTGGTCGTTCCGCCATCGCACCAAAACTACCGATCTAATTTTGTGTTATCCAGTGTCACGGAATCGCAATAATGGCCCACGCTACATTTATTACCATAATTTAAGTCATATCCAATAGACTTCATTTTTTTTTTCTAGACGTCGACTGTGGCAACCCCGGTCGACTACAGAACGGCGTGGTGACACTCGCCACCAACGCAACATACTACAACGCGGTGGCCCTATACGAGTGTAACGAACATTGGCAGCTGGATGGTGTCTCCAGGCGGTATTGCCAGGACAACGGCACATGGAGCTCGGAGGCACCTGTTTGTAAAGGTAACGTACCCTTCTTTATGTCCAGTTGTGAAAAAATGGGAAAATTCAGACAGAAGTGGAGACGGTCCATACCGTCCATACTAATATTATAAATACGCAAGTGTGCCGGTCTGTTAAACTTAAGAGGCCTACTAACACAAAAAAATCAAACATCGTCCTTCTCTCTCCACACTCACGCCGGTCTTTCATATGCCAGGTGAAAAAGGACGACGCGGAATCATCGCCAAGTTAGTTTTCTGTGAACAAAAGACGAACTATAATGATTATAAAAAAAAGTATTTTGAGCAAATTTAGGTTTTATCAATGCCTTTTTAGATATTAAAAAATATTAAAGAATAATCAGCAAACTTCGAAGATCCAAGCAAAAATGTGTCTAAAACAAGGTTTTTTGTAAAAAAAAAAACTATCGAGCATTTTCGTTTCGTTTAATCGTGTATTCGTCTTGAGCATTTAATCTTCATGAACTGAAGTTACATATTAAAAAATATTAAAGAATAATCAGCAAACTTCGAAGATCCAAGCAAAAATGTGTCTAAGACTCTTCGTTTAATCGTGTATTCGTCTTGAGCATTTAATCTTCATGAACTGAAGTTACTTGTGTAAAAAAATCAGTTTTCTAGACATTACAGATTTTGAGATCTAGGTTTAAGTATGTAGTCAAGTTAGGGTCAGGTGCATTCGCCATTGAATCGATTTGGATGTTAACTCTACAATGGATGATTGATGAATGGATTTTTGTAACCTATCGCGGAATAGAGTACGAATCCTGCGAATACGAATTTCCACCTAAAGAAGTTGCGGGCAACGATCTAGCGCCAACAATAACAGTCAAATGTTACCATCCAATCACAACAAAGATTATTTTGGACATTCGTTCAATAAGATCTCGTCCTGGTAGAATTACTTGCTAGATGTCTAAAATACGTTGTGTTTGATGTGCCGTAATTCGCTTATCTAAAATACTTTGTATTTGATCTGCCGTAATTCTATATAAAACTAAGTTTGGCCTCTCGTCCGACAAGATCTCGTCCTATTAGGGCGAGTTACTAGACAAAATCCTATTTTTAACGTATCGAGGTTCGAGAAAATGATACGTCGATGATATGGCGCTTACATGCAGCAAGGCCGACATTTTTAAAATCCCCTTACAAAGAGAGCTCTGTCATATTATGGCCCTTTCTAGCTCGAATATTCGATTCCTATTGAAGTTTTCACTTTTATTTGTCGGTAGTCCTTGTACACCGATTCCTTCTATTTTTATCCAAGTCCATGGAAATCGTACCATAAAAGGTGCCTTCACTTGCACCAAATAGGGCAGTTCTGATTTTTTATATGTTGTATGTAATGAGGTGATAATAATAAATGATATTTTTCCACCTCGAAATCCTTCCGGAACATTGTAAAATTCATGAGAAACCATTAAATTTTTGATCAGATTTCAGTATTTGCCATTTTTTACCACCTGTTTAATGGCAGATGTCACTAGAAATTATTTTAAAGTAGACAAAATTTGCAACAAAATGAGAACAAAATGTAATTAGTAACTACGGAAATTACAAAAGTATTTTTTAGATATCAATGAGAAAAGTAACCATTATTTGTAGCTAATTATCTCATTTTTTGTAGTCAATATCTATAGCTTATAATATATTAAGCTATAGATATTGACATTAAATCCTGGAGATGTTGAAGCCCTAAGATGAACGAAGATCATCTTCGAACATGCTCGGTCCGCACACAATGGGTCGGCGGTCCGGCTCCGGACCGCGGTCCGCCATTTGGTGACCCTTGCTCTAAAGTATTATCACTTAGTTTTCTTTCACCTCGTATAGAGTATTTAATATTATATTGCAGGGGTTCCCAATCTTTTCCTGCCTGCGGCGCAGTTACACGTTAAAATATTTTGTCATCGCGCCCTACTCTACCTAACTATTACAAAACATACATAGATAAATGCCTTTAATGATTATGGTGTGTTATCATCAGACAGTCAAGGTATGACGACGCGAGCCCTCACAAAGCTCGGTTTTTAGCTAGTTAATATTATAATAATTTTATTTTATAATATTTGTGGTTTTGGATAATGATTGAGTACCGACTTACGGCGATACTCTTGCCTAACCACGATGCCCATGGGCGCCGCGGCGCACACTTTGAGAACACCTGCTATATTGAATAAGGACTATATAGTCATATTAGGTACCTCAATTAAGTTATTGTACTGTATGTATATTTGTATTATGGCTCACAATAATTAAAATAGTTCGCTTTACATGTGTACCAACTGCAGAATGCAAATAGTTATATTATTAGTTGCCAACTTTTATACATTTTATTAAACGCTCGTATGTACCGTGAACGTAATATTTTAGTTTTGTTTGGACGGAGATTTTAATAAACGTTAACGTACCGCCAGCAACGACAGCTATATTTTTAAACAAATTGTTACCTTAAATCTTTAAACGAGCAATTCTTGTATATATATATATATATATATACTAGATGTCCCGCGCGGCTTCGCCCGCGTAAATTAGAAATTTTACAGAATCCGTAGGTACATTTTCCCATAAAAAATATTTCTCCCGTTTTTCCCACATTTTCCTGAGTTTCTTCTGTCGTATTAGTCTTAGAGTAATAATATAATATAACCTTCTCGATAAATGATGAGTCTTACTCGATAAATGATCTATCTAACACTGAGATAAGTTTTTAAATCGGACCTGTAGTTTCTGAGATTGACGCGTTCAAGCAAACATACTCTTCAGGTTTATAATATTAGGTATAGATTTTTTTTAATTATCGCTTGACAAACTCGAGTCTCGATCTAAAAGACTATGAAATGGTATAATATGGTAGTGATGATGATGATGATGATGATGATGAAGAATGTAATTTGCATAGTAGCATATGCTTTCTGTTCTTAAAACAACGCCGAAACTCCCAAACTTGTATCTATAAAGAATCAGGAATTCTCTCAGCACCTTCCGAACCACGGTATACCAGGTATATCTCGGTGCAAAATCTTACTTGTTGGTAGCATATGCTTAGAATACTTCTCACGAAACCGAAGTCACCATATGTTTCCCTATAAGTTTTGAGGAGTTCCCTCGATTACTTATGGATCCTTCATCAGATCACCACTTTTCTGAATATAATACCAAATTGGGATGATACCCTATATACCAAAAGAAAAATTTTGAAAATCGGTTAACAAACGGCGGAGTAATCGTTGAATATAAGAAAACGAACATAACACCTCCCCCATTTTGAAAGTCGGTTAAAATTGTAGCCTATGTGTTATTTATTTAATATTTTAATCAGCACATGAACTGAATAACAAAAATTTTTTCAAATTAATCGTAGCACCATCTGTCAGGACAAACTAAAATTGAAATAGAATAATATTGAATGCGATGATAGCGCCGTCCGCCGGATCTAATGTAAAACATTCCAAAATCAACAACTCCTTATAAATAAGAAATTAATTGAAAAAACATTTTCCAGTAGACCAAACTGTAAATCTAAACCATTCTCGAATCTCCACGAACACACACAAAAAATTTCATCAAAATTGGTCCAGTCGTTTAGGAGGAGTTCAGTCACATACACACGCACACAAGAAATATATATTATATTAAGATATATATATATATATATGTATATATATATATATACAGGGTGTAACAAAAACAAGTGATAATACTTTAGGGTGTGTACGTGTTCCTTGTAGAGAGTTCACTGTGAAAGTAGCAGCGCTGAAAGACCAAAATTTTTTTTCACTTTTGTATGGGGAAACTCGTGACGCTCGGGCTCTTGCCCTGCCCGCATGTACACACCCTAAAGTATTATCACTAGTTTTTGTTACACCCTGTATATATATATATATATATATATATATACGATTTTCATGAAATTTAGTATATAGGGGGTTTCGGGGGCGATAAATCGATCTAGCTAGGAATCATTTCTAGAAAATGTCATTTTCATCGGATACCGAGCAAAGCTCGGTTAAACAGCTAGTATATATCTAATAATACATTTGTTGATACCTATATCATGTTTAGTTTCGTATATATTAATAAATTATTGTGAATAACATACCTGTAACATCACATGGGAACCGTACATTTTTCCGAGAAAAAAGTATCATTTCCCACACGACATTTCGCCCGCAACTCCGTTGTGCCAAAGTTCGTTTATCGCGCGGGACCCGTACATTTTTCCGGGATAAAAAGTATCCTATGTCCTTGCCCGGGACTCAGACCTAAAGTATCTCTAATCTCCATGCCTTTCATCAAAATCGGTTTAGCGATTTGGGCGTGAAGAGGTAACCGATAGACACACTTTCATAATTAGAATGCACCTGACCCTAACTTGACTACATACTTAAACCTAGATCTCAAAATCTGTAAGGACTAGATTTTTTACACAAGTAACTTCAGTTCATGAAGATTTGATCTTCAAGACGAAAACACGATTCCTGAAGAAATGCTCGATAGTTTTATTTTTACAAAAAACCTTGTTTTAGACACATTGTTGCTTGTATCTTTAAAGTTTGCTGTCTTTTCTTTAATATTTTTTAATATCTAAAAAAGCATTGATAATACCTAAATTTGCTCAAAATACTTTTTTCATAATCATTATAGTTAATCTTTTATTCATAGAAAACTAACTTGGCGATGAATCCGCGTCGTCCTTCTTCACCTGGCCTAAGAGTGAGTGTGAAGAGAGAAGGACGATGTTTGATTTTTTGGGTTAGTAGGCCTCTTAATAGCGTGATTTTTATGTCGTGTCCTTATGTGTTTTTTTTTCAGAAATAACCTGTTCCGACCCTGCATTACAAATCAAGGGTAATGTTGGTATGATGGTGGTGACGTCCACCTTCAGCATCGGTGGGGAGGCCCACTACCGTTGCGAGCGAGGGTACACCCTCAAAGGGAACCAAACCCGCTCCTGCCTACCAAAAGGCATATGGAGCGGCGCTTCGCCCGTGTGCTTCCGTAAGTAATTTTAAATTTATACTTCTTTTGAAAATGTAAATCATATATATTTTTTGCAGTATTTTAAGTTTTCATGCATATTGAAAAAACTTTTCACGTAAAAGTCCATTTCAACAAAATAAAATGTAATTGAAAAACAATAGCATAAAAATAATTAGGTAAACTGTTGTTGTTTTGTTTATAGTACACAGTACAATTTATCTCGAGCTGTTTTGCTGACCGTACGTATGTTTGATGTCAGGACGTAACTATGTAATAAAGTCCGTCAAAACTTCATTAGGCCTGACTTTGTGTACCTCATATTGCGGCCTCTCCATACTGGCCTATAGCGCACAAATACAGGCGACTATGAAAATATAAGCAAAGCATCCTTCGATTCCTTTGGCTATTATCATTTATCAATGTGGCTCAGTTGGTGGGCTATTGGTAGCTCAAGCCAGGGGTCGCGGGTTCGAATCCCACCGACGGAACAAAAAGTTTTCAAAGGTCCTGGGTCATGGATGTGTATTAAATATTATGTGCATCATATAATAAAAATCTTAAATATATGTATAGTATAAAAAGTATTAAATATATTTCCGTTGTCTGATACCCGTAACACAAGTCCTTCAGGTACTTACCACGGGGCCAGACTGACGTGTGTGAAGCGTCCATAGATATTATATTATCCCAACGTGGAAAAGGTCCTTAATTTGTATAGTCTGAATTTATGAAAATGTCTATTACAAGGTGTAACAAAACTAAGTGATAGGTAATACTTTAGAGTTTAGAGTGTTTAAAAGTCTCATGTATCGAGGTCACTATGAAAGTAGCAGCGCTAAAAGAGTATTTGTTTTGTATGGGAATCTACTCGGGAATGGTACTCATGACGCTCTGGGGCGCTTGCCTTAGATACAAACCACAAAAATTGCTCTTTCAACGCTTCTACTTTCACAGTGAACTCTGTCATCTATGTATGTGGCACGTCACACAAGACCTTATAGCTATAGTATTATCAATTTCTTTCACACAATTTTAACACGCTTTTATAAGCTTGGGCTGTATGTATGTAACGGAATCTTTACGCACGATTTTTACCTATCTCCAGCTGTAGTCTACTTAATTCGCAACTTTGCATGCGTATTAAGAGCCAATGACAATGCAATAATTTGTTAAAATTTTATGAACAAAATAAAAAATACTTCGAAAAAAGCGTGTTTCTTTTAATTTTTTTGTTAACTATTATTTATTTGTCAACAGCGATCGACTGCAAGCCACCCGGGACGATCGAGAACGGCCGCATCATAATATCGAACGGTTCCACACTTTTCGGCAGCTCCATCGAGTACCACTGCCTACCTCAGTTCCAGAGGGTGGGACCCTTCCTGCGGAAGTGCATGGATGATGGCAAGTGGTCCGGAGAGGATCCCAAGTGCGAACTGGCGACCAACGAAGCGGCGGAGAGCGGGGCGCTGCCCCTCAGTGTTGGCGTTGGCTGCGGAGTAGTACTCTTCCTGTTGATGCTGCTCGGAGTTATATATTTGAGACTGTAAGTTTTTGTGTTTTGCAGGCTTTTAACAGATATCAGCCTCATAGGTATACGCAGTGTTTCCTACACGAGGGACAGATGCAAATAACAGTATAATAATTTTGCTTGCCTCTGGCGACAACGGCTCGGTAAGATTAAGAACTTATTAGTTAAGAGATCCACGTATACTGACGCTATACCTAATAATAACTGAAGAATATTAGTGTGAAATAAACGGATTTATTTATAACAGTCTGAACTCTGAATCGACTGGCCCAGTAGTGCCTAAAATTAGCAGGTCGATGTCTGTCAGTACGAATAATAAAGGACATTAAAATCACATTCATATCAGCGCGCTTTGTACAGTGGCGGATACGCGCTCGCCGCGTGCCTTGATAAAATATGATATTAGGAAATAGGAGAAAAAACCTTTTTTTAGTATTACACAAATCAAATATATTAAATCGTTTAGGTAAGGTTACGACACATATACTACATTTTTTGTTTTTTCTAGAAAGTGTGTAATTTAGCCGTAAATGATTTAATTATGAAAAACAGCGTTATAACAGTCATCTGAGTTTTTTTTCTATCGAGCAGAATTTATCAAATTGTGTACTGAATACTGATATACCTTTGCGAATACGAAATTTTCTCAATTTTAAAACGGTACGTTTTTATACTTAAATAATGACATTTCCTTTACAAAAAACATTATTTAAAAAACCCATTTTACGTAGTTGCAACAACCACAGCGCCTTAAACGTTGTTGTTGTTTTATACGTTGGTACTTGACAGACGTAAATGGTAGTCTATCACAAAAATTAAATTTGAGTGTGTAAAATCCATATTGTGCAAATGAAAATGACCAAAATTCACATCACAAATTGATGCTTCATTGTCGGCAATTAATAAAATTGTAATTTGTATTAATTAAAATTTAATGCAATTTGCTTTGACGTAAAATATAAGTACTTATTTTATATTATTGCTTTCGAGCGACAATGCAATGCGTGCCTTGATGTGTTCAAAGAATTGCTGCTGAAACAATGGACGGTACTTTATAATATGCTTGAAAACAATAGGTACGCTTTATGAAGTTTTGGGCTTTTTTTTATCTTTTTTATTTTACAGAGGCTTTTAACACTCAGATTTTTGGCCTTATATAAGGCATATTAAACATATTGAAACCGTAACAATATGGAAAACTGCAATATATCGACTGCACTGCAGGCTTCATATTCAATGTTTTTTTTTATTATAAAGTTCCTGACATCAAAAACACAGATTATTATAATATTATGTGATATATAATGTTTATTATTAAATAGTTACTACGTAATCGCATCAACGTCCAGCGCGGCCAGATCTGACTCTACCTTAAGAATTTCTCTTTTGAGTTTTAAAGCTCAATTCACGTTTCTAAAAACGCTGATTACATCCCAATATTCTCCGTAACATTTTCGAAGGCGCGAATGATTGTGTTAAAGTCGGCCATATTGTTCGAACCATGGCCCTCTTGATTTTGTATGACAACTCAGTACTCACCGTTTGTTCCTCCTAACTTAAGGCGACGCCTTGATAATTTAGCTGTAGCAATATCGATTTTTCTCAGCAACGACTAAAGCTAAGAAATTAAAGTTCATTGTCAGTATTCATCATGTCTTTATCTTTGAATTAGCCATACCATAACACGATTGGTCAATTTTCATAACACAGAAAAATTACTCAAAAAGACCTCTGTAAAATAGGGATTCTAATTTTGCCTACAGAGGAGTGTAATTTAAGCTTCCAAAATTTTTACATAGATTGGTTCAAACTTCAAGCATGCACTTTAATTTGTCCATAGCTTATTATGAAATATATTTACGCGTTTTTTAAATTACGCGACAAAAACCATTTTTTTCGCTTACGCCCTTTCCATTTCTTGTTTTCTATGAGAGTCCGGGTCGGCCTCTCATAGAAAACAAATAATTTAAAACATATCCAACACGGTTTTTTACTTTAACACGGCGTCACCTTAACAAATGAGTGTATCAGCCGCGTATTGTTTGGCGGCGGATAGGATTAGCATCGGTATTTCTGTCATGCACGCACTGTACAGTCGATGTTCTAGTGCAAGTTGCCCTGGCTGCATTCATCATAGTTCCACAAGGATACAAAATGTAAGGGACACCGACCGTACATAGATGGTATGCTGACGCTATCAATCAAAGCTCGCTTGTCTCTTGGAATATTATGCAATATGCTGTGTAATATTACAGTGTTAACTACAACAATGTTAGGAAAATGAGTCGACTTTACAGCAATTTGTTTACGTACCTACTCGGTAATCATTAAGTCTTTTTTAAAATAGTGCCCGACCAAATCTTCGATATCGACCAATAAAACGACCTTTATTCTTAGTTGCACTTCACCCATTTAGATTAAAAATAACTACAAAGTAGGCACTTTAACTAGAACAAGTAATAACAGCAGCCATAATTTCAGACGGAAAGCGACGCCAGTTAAGAACACAGAAAACATAGAAGGTGCGGAGAGGAAAGAAGACCAGAACGCAGCCGTGATGAGCTACGCGACACTTCACGACACGAATGGCCGACATATATACGACCACGTCACAGACAATCTCTACGATTCACCTTACGGCGAGAATCTATCAGAAAACTCGGCGTACGGACGACGGAGCGATACGGACTCGGCCTACGAACCAGAGCCCACTGGCCCGAACGCTGTCGTCACTATAAACGGAGTTGCAGTACGTTGATAAGACTATTATTTACAGCCTGACATGCTAATAGTACTCGACAATCTTCGATTTTTAATTGAAACTAATTGGGGCGCGTTGAAATTGAAATATCACGTCCTGAAAAAGACGATCGAAATAATAGTAGGTACCAAGTAGGTATTTAAGTAGTAAGTACCAAATATTGCGTCACTACGCTGTCACAATTTTGGAGTTCCACTTGTGACATGTGTAAGTAGGTACTCTGTACACTTACAGTACTCCTAAATTAATAATGCACCGCATGCAAATCTTCGCTAATGGTCGTAACCACGAAAACACCCGAATCTATGAAACGTAAGAGCCCCAAACAATGCACTTGCATTTTGCACCTTGTTCAAAGGAAATAGAAGTAATTAATATCATAATAGCCGGAGGCTGTCCGCTGTCGCCGGTCCGTCAATAAGTGCTTTAACTCACCGGGAAGCCATCGCGGCGTTACCATGGTAACGTCCGCGTCGGAGCCACGTCAGGCGCCTCTACGACGCTGCAAAGTTTTTTTCATAAAGTTAAGTTTAAAGCAGCGCTTGCAGCGACGTCTTCCGACCCTCGGGAAATACGATCGTTGCTGAGAAGTAACAAAAATTTCTATGCGCATTATCACTTTGGGAGCACTGTACCCACTTTCCTATTTTTTTTATTTTGTACAAAAATCGACGATTATCATGAACTATTACATTGCAATGCTGTTGGATTCAGTGATCTGTGTAGGTTAGTACAAGTTAGGTAACCAATATTTATTATACCGAAATTGCATAATTATTAGCTTTGGATAGGTTTTGAGTTCAAGTATTGTATTATTAATGTATTAGTAAAATGGTTATTTACTTGTTATTTAGAAAGCATTAAATATTTCCAAAGCAATATTCAGAATAATTATAAATGTGGCAGCCACGCGCGTAGTGGCTTCAATTACCTATACCTATTTTAACGCCAATACGTATATTTTATTAATAACATAACACTGCCTTTTACATAATTGTTACCTAATAACTACTTTTTTAATCTGTAATGGTTACCAGTGTCCCAATGTCGAGTGTTCAAATATTTTTACTTGTTATAAGATTGAGAACATAAAATTAAAGTGTTCAAAATGATCACCAACCCATTAGGTATTGACCAAAGATGTAAAAAGAGTTGGAAAACGTATAAAATATTATTTTATTTATGCTAGATTATTATAAATGCTTCTTATTTTAATTTTCAGCCTTCCTTTGTCATATGTTTGCTATTTTTACAAGTCACTTATTTTTCGTAAAAAAATTGTCTGTTTTAATGATTTGGTGTAATTTTATGGGTAGTTTTGTATCTGTATTCTGTAGGTATTTGGTATATTATGCATTTTGAATCTCTTAAGGTAAGGTTTGCTTACCTACACGTTCTTAGTTCTTTAATTTAATTTAATTCTTTAATACCTTAGTATGTCTACAAGATTATACCTACATTTAAATTATGAAATCAGAGCAACTACCCACGTGAATGAAAACTTTTATAACTTTACACTTCTTAATTCCTGATTTTTTTATTTGTAAATATAACATAATTTTATAAGATATTATTCTAAAGTTAATTTTTTTAGAATACATCGTCCTATATTAATTATTATTATAGGTCAAGTTTTCATGGAATTTTTTAATGTATAATTTAAAAAAGAAATTGAAAATTCCTAGAACGATTAGGTTTAAATGTAGAAATGTTTCAAACTATTAAAATTAAGCCAAAAATAACTTTGGCAGAAGCCTACTTAAACTAAATTAAGTAATTTCATCTAAAAAAATATTTGAAAACCTGATTCAGAAAGATAGCGCCACCTGTTGGCGGTTTTAACTAAACAAGAACAAAGACTTTTCAGAAAAATGTTATATGTATTTTTAGATTTTTTTGAAACTTTGTGAATTATTTTAATTGCAATATGCATACTATCAAACTGGCCATGTTAGGTTCTACACACTGCCTTATCTTGTCCTTTTCTGTTAACGATAGCTTATAAGTAATATTTTGCCGACGGCACAAGTTACTTGTAGATAAACTAAATAAGTTCAGAAGGGTAAGCAGGAATGTTATGGCGGCTACGTATTCGAAAAGCTAATTAAAAAAAATATTCAATTTCCAATATTGTGAGATATTGTCTTCATACAAATAATTTTCGGTAATTATTCCTGCTTGTGCTTACACAGTAGGTTGTAGGTATATCCGTTTACAGTTATTTAACTCTAGATGTCAAATAAAGTGATCCTAATGCCGCTCGACGCTCTATATTATAGAGACTAGAGGTAACTGTAAATGGACTGTGATTTCGGGAGCTTTCATGTATTACGTAACGCGGTTTGGGGAAGAGGAATCTGAAAACACTTTACAATGCTTTACAAAAGAGGAATATCAAAAATCGTTACTATACGATTTTTTATAAAGTACTATACATTAAGGGGGAAAGAAGTACAGAAAAATATAACGGTGCTTTATAAATAGTATAGGGTCTAAAATCATTAAAAATTGCACGTTTAAAATGTAAACAAATGTTTTTCTTTACGTAATACTTGAACGCTCCCTTTGGCATCTGCCGATACTTTTCTTATTGATAATTTTCTAGTTTGTAATTTTATCATTTCTAGAAGAAAGTAATAATAATAATATGTTCTATAATAATTTTTGATTACAAAGAAATGTATTTGTTATTTTTGTCGTGTAAGGTCATATGTTTTGAACATGTTCGTTAAATAAATGTATCCTAAATGATAACATGTTTATTCCAGAACCTACCTACCTACCATTTGATAAATTCTTGGTTTGTTGATATTTTGAATGCACCACTTGTGCATATTATGAAAGTTATTGAAAAAATCAATAAAAATTAATTTATTGAGTCTTTTCCTGCTACAAATTATTTTGTCAACAGAAGCAACATTTGTTTGAAGGCTCTTACGAAAGTTAAGATTTCTCACAAAAGAAAAAAATAGCTTAGACTTTAGTGTATTCCCAACTTTTCAACCCGCATTTTATGTGGGAAACAAAGTACTTAATTGTTTTTCTTTTTTATATTGACATATTTTTTATTCTAAAAATATGTTTCAAAAGTTTTTATAAGTCTTTGCTTACGCACAATGGGTGCCCAAGGGGCCACGTGTAAAAGATACGGCGTTAGCTATGCCCATGTTTATCAACTTCATATACTTAGTCTAGCTCTACGAATAATAAAATAGCTTTATATTCAAATACTTAATTCATATAGCATTCATATTTTACCACAAATTTCAAAAATTTTCCACTGATTGAACCTCGCCTCAATTCATTTGATTATTACAAAATTATAACTTTGATCAATTTGATCCGCCTTTCTACGAATTTAATAAACATTCAAATTGATATCAATTTGTATATGATTGAACAAGCTAAATATCTTTTTACTCCCCATTACACGTTTCAGTAACAGGCTTTACTAATATATAGGAAAGAGAGAGGTACTGTCAGCTTACTTCGTTTTCGCCCCTTTAGAATATAGGTCACGTATATAAGGGATGTACATAACGCAGATTGTCTGTCTCTCTCTCTTGCCCCGCCTACAGGCCCACCTTAACCCAGTTACACACATACAAAACAACCGGATTTATTTTACCCCTATCGAGTCCTTATGGCAAAGCCGTAAGGTTCAATTTCATGGAAAGCGGAGGTAACACGTCCCTGAACGGCAGACCGACAGATATACAGATGTGCAATGTGAACAAAGAGAAAAGGATGTAGTTCACGAGCACAGTACAGCGCCATCTAGGGACGAGTAGAAGAAGCGACAAATAAAAGAACCCGTACACTGCTTGAAATGAACCTTGAAAATAATAAGGGTGTTTGAAATTCTATTTGCCACCAGGTGTCACTATGTAGCCTTAGGGTCTGTCGTGACTCGTGTCAAATAGGCATATCATCGTGACACAAGACAGCTATATCGTGACCTATATCGTGACATAATATTATGACAGCAGTAACCAATTACTGCTGTCATAATATTATGTCTTAGGATCTTAGGATCTATCGTGTCCAAACACGATAGATCCTAAGGCTACATAGCGATTAGCGGCACCTGCTGGCAATTTCAAACACCCTCATTATTGTAGCATAAGGGCCAATTCACACAGGATCGGCACCGGCCGGCAGCGGCGCGAAGAGGCGCGGCGAGGCCGGCAGAGGCGGCCGCTTGTGGACGCTCGCGGCCGCGCGCTACTTTCAGAACGCCGCACAGTGGATCGAAAATCGAGTTTCATAGACATAGGAACTTGAATTTCCAGATGTCATTTTTTTGGGCTGAAATAATATGTTTTCCTAGTTGTTATTACATAATAAAATGTAAAAAGACTCATCTACGTGTAACGTAATAAGGGAGTAATATTTTTTTTAAGAAATTTTAGTATGGAGACGACATGAAAAATAAGCATAATATCTCTGGGATCGCATGGTTGGCCGTTATATCCTCGCACACTATTATAGTACTAATTATTACTCACATTTTGGCATATTTTGTATTACGGCACCATTTATACTTCATTTTGGTTAATTAAAAACTGTCCATTGGTACTTTATTTTGGCTAATTAAAAACTTAATTCAAAGAGAAAGAAGAAAGAAATTATTATGGTGATATAATGTATCAACCCTCTCTTTTTCCAGTGTCCCCAGTATCAATTTAAAACTTCCAACTGAATTAAATTAAATTGTCTGGAACTACTTGACATATTCTATTGTTTTTTTGTTAAATGATCCGTGTTCTTTACTTTCATAAAAAAATTGTATCTCATTCTCTCAAATTGTATTTCATAATTTAAATTACTATATTGTTATGTCTCCTGTCCCCCGTTTAAATCTTGAAAATCGTCCGTTTCTTGACCTAGACCCCCTTAATTACTTTGTGTTTTTCATAAAACTGATTTGAGAGTTCAATAATTTGTTTTGATATGAATCAACCTTATTAATACACAATATTCTGTGTGTTTTCTTCAAACCTTGTAATATTACAATTAATAAATTTATCGAATAAAGTGTTAATAGCGTAATTTTTTACTCAAGATTTATCCTGTATTATTTATTTTCACAGATTACTAGCTTAAGATTAAACATATTTGCATACTTATTTGCCAAAATATACACAAAAAACAGTAAATCATCGCTCCTGTAAAATTTGGATTTTTCGGTTACCGACCTTTTGCTTGGGGGCATCGATTATTATATATATATATATATATATATATATATATATATATATATATATATATATATATATATATATATATATATATATATATATAATTGATACGGTTCCAGGATCCAAGACTTTTTTTAGAAAATTTACAAGGTGTATTTCGGTCTTCTGATTACGAATTTCACATAACAGGAAGGACTTTTTGCTTGGGGGCATATATATATATATATATTTCATGAAATTTAGTATATAGGGGGTTTCGGGGGCTATAAATCGATCTAGCTAGGAATCATTTTTATAAAATGTCATTTTATTCGTGTTTTATCGAATACCGAGCGAAGCTCGGTCAAATAGCTAGTACCTAAACAATAATCCGTCAACAAAAATAAATTATCACAATTTACGTGGGAGACCCATGCTTCGGCACAAATGGGCCGGCTCGACCGGAGAAATACCACGTTCTCACAGAAAACCGGCGTGAAACAGCGCTAGCGCTGTGTTTCGCCGAGTGAGTGAGTTTACCGGAGGCCCAATCACCTACCCTATCCCCTTCCCTACCCTCCCCTATTCCCTTCCCATCCCTACCCTCCCCTATTACCCTATTCCCTCTTAAAAGGCCGGCAACGCACCTACAGCTCTTCTGATGCTGCGAGTGTCCATGGGCGACGGAAGTTGCTTTCCATCAGGTGACCCGTTTGCTCGTTTGCCCCCTTATTTCATAAAAAAAAATTGTTTAATTGTTATGCTTTTCTTAATAGTCACCATTTTAATGTTAACATAAAACGCTGATTATTTCAAAACAAGAAATCTACAAATTGAAAACAATTGAAGTAATAAAATGAGATACATACTCATGTTATTACTTATAAGTTATAACTTATAAGACTATCCGCACTTATAAATTTTCAAACAATTTACCATGAGGCACCTCGCCCACTGCGACTTTTAGTAGTGATGCATCGGGGAGAAAGTGGAGGGAGGGAAGCGCGGGAGTGGATAACGCTTCGGCTGTCTGCTCTTCGGTTGCCTACGTAAAAGCAGCACCAAAGACGACGTGACTAAAATGTCGCCTCAACGGAGTCCATCTTGTAACTGTGACGATCGCAAGCATCTGCATCTCTACTAACGCGCGTTAGTCGTATTTGCAACGCCAATCGCCATACAGGACACACAGCTAGCGTTTGCATCGCGACTATATCAATGAACATATGCGACAGTATCGCGACTGCATCGCTACAAAAAGTCGCAATGGGCGCGCGGCCTTAGTGAATCTTAGTGAAGTAAGCATCGCGACTGCATCGTGTTCAGGTGGGCGAGAACAAACAGCTAGCGACTGCATCGCTACAAAAAGTCGCAATGGGCGCGCGCCGGGACATATAAACACGATACGACGTCGTGTCGTGGGAATCTACGACGAGCATCGTAAAAAACTAAGTTGCGACATCGTAACGCGACGTCGTGCCGTATACCGTGGCACGTTTAACGATGTCGCGACGTACTTTTTTACGTCGATTCGTGAAACGACGCCGCATCATCGTACGACACGACGTCGTCTCGTGTTTATGTGTCCCGGCCCTGAGGGCCTTCGCCCACTGCGACTTTTAGTAGCGATGCAGTCGCCCGACTATGAAGTGCACGACTGCATCACTACTAACGCGCGGTCGCATTTGCTACTCCATACAAAACACACAGAGCTAGCGACTGCAGTCGCGAGACTGTATCGATGCAAATATGCGACAGTATCGCGACTACAAACCTACAAAAAGTCGCAATGGGCGCACGGCCTAAGTGCTACGAAATGCAGTATATAAATGAATTTCTTTAAGCTGAGAGGGGTCCTTTATTTTTAAACAATTAAGAAATTCTAGTAGGGGCTTCCGACATAAAAATAATACAACATCGCACAGACATAACTTGTTTTATTATAAAAATTGACAAAACAACAAGACAAGATTATTTGCGTAATATATTATTATCTACATATTATTAAATACCTACAAAACAATGGTCCACATATAAAACACATTTTAATTATAATTTAAAGGCATTTATAGACATGTTTTGCTCTAAGGCTTAACCGTGCTAAATAATAAAAGATTTACTCAGTAATCGAACAAGAGAAGATTTTTTTTTTCTGGTGTCTATAGTCGGGTCAAACAAGTCACAAAATCAGTTTCGATACTTGTTTCTTCCATTCTCGCTTGAATAACGTTTCCATAGGCATGCGATAAGAGCAAGAAATATTTTTAAGCACCAATGAAGGAAACAAGTAGTGATTGATTTCTTCATATTCGGCCACCAGGCTGTAGACAAAGATCTTTTCGCATGGCATCGGGTATCTTGCCCTTTCTGACAATATTTTTTGTTTGGTTAATTCAATAGTAAGCAAAGCATTTTGTCCAAAGTTTAATTAGGCCTTTCTGATAATGTTTGATAACAGCTGAGTAAGTTTTTAATGCATATGTCGTAGAAATGTTAAACTTGCTTTATTGATTTCATAATAGTCGATACTATTTTAATACAATATATTTAAAGTTTCTTACATATTTTATTCGTAGTGTAATTTGTCGAGAGATTGAACACAGTTGTTTATTTTTTTTTTAAACAGTGTTACTATTGTGATAGCCATAAAGAAGCATTATATCTACAAGATCTTATTGTCTTTCTACATTTCAGAATAAGTATCAAAAGATCAGTAAAGTTTTTACTATTGTTATAATATTTTATGCAGTCCATACAATGTTATTCAGTCAAAATATTATGCTGTTAATGGCATTCAAAGTTCTTCTATAAAAATGACATACAATCTATGTCTCAAAAGACTTCCGAATCATGTTGCATTTTCGGAGTCCGTTCATAGTAATATAAATTGAACTAAAAACACTGGAGTCTAGACCAGCTGTACTCAGCCTGCGGCCCGCGGGCCGCATGTGGCTCGCCGGGATTTTGTCAGTAGTGAAGTTAAATCATTTTGAACTTCCCGCCTAAATTCACGCCAAAAAAGGCTGTCGTCGTGAAAGTCGTGGAAATTTTTTCCACTTTTTAATTACTAATTTGAAGAACGTTATTTTTTTTACCCTAAAAAATTTCGGCTGCGGCCCGCTGCCTGTGACACCATGACCAAAACGTGGCCCGTATAAAAAAGGTTGAGTACCACTGGTCCTGGCCATGCACGTATCATTGCCAGAGTTTGAATTTTAAGTTGTAGCGCGGTGCAGTCAGAAAAAAATGCTCATTCACCTTACAGGTGACGTTTTCTAATAAATAGGAAACGATAGTATTCAAATAAACGTCACTTTGACGATTACGAATAATAGAGAAAATTACGCAATGGTCTTAGCAGAGGGCGCCACTAGCACATACAGTAAAAAAATCCGACCAAATTCCGATATTATGTTGCACACGTCATATTATCAGAACATCGACAGAAACGTTGTCAAACGTCGAACAAAACTTTGTTTACTGTCTGAGCTGATGCTGCCTCCAGCGCATCTCCAGCGTGAGAACATTGCAGTTATAATATATTGTATGCCACATTTGCATTGACGTAATATAATATTATTGCTGAAACATTATCGTACCAATGGCTGCGGCGGCTGTAACAGTATCGACCAATCAGAGTGCCTTTCGTTTCTTCTCCGACAAACACCTCACTTTGAGGATGCAACGCATTAAGGCGACACCTTGATAATTTGGCTGTAGCGATATCGATTTTTCTCAGCAATGACTAAAGCTAAGAAATTAAAGTTCATTGTCAGTATTCATCATGTCTTTGTCTTTGAATTACCCATGGCATAACACGATTGATCAACTTTTATAACACAGAATAATCTATCGAAAAAACCTCTGTAAAAAAGGGAATCCTATTTTGCCAACAGAGGAGAGTGATTTAAGCTTCCAAAATTTGTACAAAGATTGGTTCAAGCATACACTTTAATTTGCCCACAGCTTATATGAAATGTATTTATGGTTTTTAAATTACGCAACAAAAACCATTTTGTCGCTTACACCCTTTCCATTTTTACAAGCATGAGAGGGCCGGACCGGCCTCTCATAGAAAACAAGCAATCTAAAACGTATCCAACACGGTTTTTTACTTTAACGCGGCGTCACCTTAATGTGGCCTATTGTAATATGACGCAGCATTGATAATAATGCGACGACACAACGAAACGCTGCTGAGAAATATGGCTCCATATTATTATGTAATGGTGATTATTGTTTGACTATTTATCACAATATTATTATTGCATATTATGTATGTACTACTGGATACATTGCATTAAATAGACATCAAGGAGTAATATGAGTGATATGTTAAAAAACTGCAGCAACGAAAAACAAGATACTACATAAAGATATATTTTTAACCGAGATTGAATAAATAAAAATATATAAAAAGTTTATGTGACGAATTTTTATAGAATAATATATACAATAATATGTTCATATGAATCTATACGTTATAATAATGAGAAGTATCTTGTCCTTTCGACACCACAGTAAAAAAATAAGATAATACTATAATATTAAGGTACAAAGGTATAAAGTTAGCTGACCAACACAGAAGAAACTAGTATGATACGTAACAAGCATTTTTAAATAATATTTTGTTTGGTAATAGAAAAAGCGCACCGATACTAGTAGAAAAAAAATCTAGGGTTCCATTATGTTTAATTATTATTTATAAATAGAGTTTAGACAGTCATTAGAAACTACATAGCAAAAGAAAATGCAAGTATAGTACAAAAATACGAAAATTAACGACTAGCCTGATCATGAGAATGGAACACACGAGTCTTAAGGCACTTCGTGAAATGCCCAATCACCGTTATAAAAAAGCAAAAAAAGGAAAAAATAAAGAGCAAAAAAATCATTGGAGATGTTTATTTTAACTCTTATCTCTCGAAATAAATAAAAACTTTAATGAACAAATATTTAAGAACCACTAACTTACTGACATTTTATATTTCTATACATGTTCTCATATTATAACTAACAAGTTAAGACATAGCATTAAACATTTTAAATTCAAACATTGTATAGAAATAAGTGATATAATGCATTCTGTATGATGTATTTCATATTCTATGTATAATTAAAATAATTCAATACTTTGATTAAATAAAATCGAAACACTTAGGTCCAATGTGCGTATTTTATGTAATTTTAGTCATAGCTTATAAAAAATGTGTTTTGTACGATAACTAGTGTTGGGTCGACATCGATAAAAACACAGAACCTAACACGTTGGACACATACCACCTTAATAATAAAAAAACCTATTGCATATTATGCTATACAATGTTTTGTACTTATCTATGAAGCTTATTTTCTAACCTCCTATGAACCGTTTTTGAGTTTTTTTAACTGTAGATTATCTATTGAACAGCTTCGATGATTGGCCAATGTATTGGCGTTAGCCAATCAAAAGTGCTAATAAATATATAAATTGCTGTCAAAAAACCGGCCATTCTTGTCTAGACAAGAACAAAATAATGTATGAGGTATCATTTAGGCATTTGTATTAATAAGGTGGTTTATATTGTTTCAATAATAAAATACATCACAATTCATAGCAAGATTTACGTATAAACTTTTCAATTGATTCTGTATGGCAACTAGATTCAAAAGTTGACAGTTCCGCTGTCGGATCTCAAATGCATCTGTAATACTTTTGTAACAAAACGACGCATATTAACTTATTTACTCCCTTACTAATAAAAAAATTTATACAACGGATACGCCAACTTATGTTTTGGCCCTGTCTAATACAAAAAATCGCTCGAAAAATTCTAATAAGAAACATTGAATATCTCACACGTTGTATAACTTCTTTTATTAGTAAGGGGTTTATAATATAAATCGAAAATACTATCTCAAATACACAAAATAACATTTAAATCGCTTTAAATACTCTGTCACAAAATTATTTAACAAATAATAATATTTCGTGTGTAGCGAAATATCATATACATTTAATTATTATAATACATTAAAAAGTATTCCCGTTATACATAACATGGCTGGTGTAAACATCTTTGATCGATTTCAACAAAAATTATTAAGACGAGAATATAATTTCCATAGTCGGATGAGATTTATTTCAATATTATGCACCTGTTGTATTGTTTGTTTCAATACAAAAAATTCAAATATATTGAAAACATTAATATATAATAATTATTAATAATAATAAGTATCGGTAAAAACATTTAAATTCCACTACGGGCCACCTGCGTCTGTGTGGGAGGAGAATCATGGATCACGCCATCTCTCTCTTCCCTCGTATTCACGACGGAGGAGGCACGATATCTTAACAAACTGGCAATAACCCAGACTGTCACAAATGGGCCAAGCGAAATCTTCGATATATGCCCCGTCAAACGACCAAAAAATGGCAAAATAGAAAATTGTCATTCATTTGTATGATTGTCATTCATCAGTTATTATACAAAACAGTCTACGCTAAAAAAAACTTAATTCATACTTGTTCAAAGATTTAGTAAGAAATCGATATCACATTTCCAATCGTGACTATTGCTTTAACCTATACATAATATATAATCATTCGAGATACATAATATAAATATGAAGTATATCGTGATCTCTAATAAAAAATTAAACTAACCTATCTTACGCTTAGCTTTAGGAATACATGAATCAACACAGAGGATTTAGTCGGGAACAATTCGTATCGCCACAAATGTATGAACTCTCACGGTAAATAACACTCCGTATATTCCCAGGTTATGTACAGACTATGATAGTTTAGGAAACTTCTACGGCCTTACTTGTCGTGGGTTGGCCGAGTTTCACTTGGACAGTTTGCTGATGACTCTTATGAGGGCTCCGTTCTCGTCCTTCAACCGTTGATTCTCAACTTGAAGGGCTTGTTGGTACTGAAAAGTAACGATTGTGATGTTACAGTAATGGTAACTTTGGGGAAAATGTGTGGGACTTTTCTTATACCCGTTTGTTTTTGACATAAAAGGGATATTATGTCTTTTCAATTTAACGAGGTGTTAGAGTACCTTATTTTACTCTTCAATTTTATATAAATACAGCCTAGTCATTCAATCTAGTCAGTCTTCTATAAAACTTACAAATTGTACTATCATGAAATGTCAGACCGACGATTTTTCTCCAGAATAATATTTCTACTTTGATAGAAACCTAACTGGACCGAACAACGAACGAAGCTGTATTATTATAGCAGGAAATAGTAGAATTAGATTATAGGGATTTACACAATATTATATTAATTTAGAAAAGCTAAATCTCGAGTTTATAGATAAAAAGTTTCTATTAAAATTAAAGTCACCAGTACACAAGTATAAGAAAAGTCTCACAGAAAATAATTGGCAGCTCAGCAAAGGCACTTAGTTCACAATATTTAACAGGTAAATGTAAATAAATATGCACGTCAAGCCTAAGTATTTTTTTTTATGAGAATTATAAACAGTTTTATGGTTTTCTCTTTAGACTGTTGTATAAATAATAAAATACTTAGACTATTCAACATGGGTTGTATTTACAGGGTGTGTGGTGAGGATTATTCTTTATCAATATTGCAAAAAACAGATCATTTTTTATCATTGCCATTTTTGTGTTAATAATGTTGTTTAAGGACGGTGTTGTATATTCTGTATGTTATTTAACAATTTTGTTAAACAAAACATATGTCGGAGAATAATTATTATATTCTTAATATTTCTTGTTTTTTTTTTCTGCTACAAAAATTAATTCTTAATTTTCAGCATATTTCGCAATTCAATATCTTTTAGTTGTTTCAATAGATATTAAATATCTATAGATCCGTTTTAATACACGATACAACGTGTAATGTAAAATGAATGTACTAAAGTTTTTATATCTTTATATTATGTTTATTAGGCTAACTTAAACAGATCTGGGTAATCTGAGTTTAATATCTTCTTGTCTTTATCTCTAGAAAGGAGAATTATAACATGATAACCCAAAATTTACTTTAACCCAGATCAGTGAAAAGAACACGAAGTATCACTGACATGCTATCTCTCTCACCTAGTCCTACTTGTACTATCAGAGTAGTTAATTCATAGGCAGGTAGCGGACCTAAGTAATTTAGTCACGTTACGTCAAACCCCGCCGTTAGATCACGTCTAATATTTAATGAGGGTGTTTGATATTCTATTTGCCCCACTAACACGTGCTAGGCTAGCATGGCCACCAGTAGAAATGCGAAAGTATAGACAAACTGTGGACATAAACTTAAGGTGCCGTTCCAATCTTTTTTCGTTCCGAAAAATTCAATTAAAATGCTACTTTATGACAAACTATATAGTCCTAAAAATTGAAATAATATCCTACTATATTATGACAATTACTATAGTCTGTCATAAAATGGCATTTTAATTGAATTTTTGTCGGTAGCATTAAGCCGCGGTAAAGATCGGAACGGCACCTTAAGTTTATGTCCACAGTTTGTCTATACTTTCGCATTTCTACCGGTGGCCATGCTAGGGCTACAGGTGCTGCCTTAGGGCCTATCATTTTAAACTGCTGTGAACGATATAGCTGTCATGTGTTACGATAATATGCCTATTTGACACGATAAACCATAAGGCTACATAGCAGCACTTGGTGGCAAATAGAATATCAAACACCTTCATTAACGGAACCCGACCAAATGACGCAGGTCCGTCAACTGTCTATGACTACATTTCTTCGATGGCGCCTATCACCTATTGTTTATAATAATGTTATAGCTTCACGTAAGCGGATGATGTTGGAACACGAAGGCAAGTTAGACACGAATCAAACATGCTCGCAGCACACAGTTAATATTATTACAATACTGCTCTCATGGACTCGCGGTGCGCGAGACACTGTGGCATTACCGATATGACAAAAAGTTAAGTCACAGAGTATTTTTATGGTGGCGTCGGTTATGTCTTAAGATTTTTTATTGAAGTGGAAGAATATGAGCAATATATTTGAAAATATCGGTCCACTTGCACCCCAGGGTTAAATAAAATGTTATCTGCCTCGTTCAAGACATTTAACACTCGTTTTATTTTAACCCAGATCTGTGCAAAGGGTCTGAGTAGTACAAGTCAAGTGTAAAATGTTAGTGTACTTAAGTAGACCTAAATACAAAACTATTAGTAAGGTAAAAGGATACAATACACACAATTCATGAAAGGTCCAAAAATCATTTAAATTGAAACTATTTGCCGTAGTAGACAAATCTAATTTATCGAAGATTAGTCTATAACAGTTTTAAAACGATGGCACACGATAGTCGTTGCAGAAAACTACTTTCAAAATAAAATAAATAGATTAAACAAGGATTGAACATAGATAAGATACAGAGGGATCCTGCCACAGTGTTCCGCTGGGGAGCATCATTCCAACACAGTTACCTATTTAGCGGCAGAGTTGGTCAATTTGCTGACCACCCGAGTTAGAGCGCGATTCTCAGCCCTCAGCCTTTCGTTCTCGGCTTTTAACTTTTGCAATTGCTACAAAACGATACACCAACATTACAACTCATCGTTGACCAATTGACAGTTATTTTTTTTTTTTTTTACTTTGAAAACAGGCAAACGAAAAGATCTCATATCGTAAATTCAACATGACGTCTATTTTACAAACCAACTATGGGTAGTATTTATAGTTAGTCAAGACTGGCCTAAGTTGACCCTACTCAACATTAATAGTATCGATATTAAAGCCAAGGTACTGTCAAGTAGCCAATTATGGCGACGTTGGCGCCATCTTGATTTCCTTTTATAAAATAGACAAGCGTCTGTCATCGAAAAATTGCATGGTTTGTGTTTGTGTAATGCGGGTACTTCACGTTGGCACATGATGGACTAATACGCATTACGCGAACGTTTGAGGAGCATATTCATCTGTGCTTATAGCAATCATTATGTCAATGATGGTTATCCAATATCCATCATGAGCCAACGTGAAGAGGGCCCTTAATGTCGTAAGCGTCAATCAAATAGAATAATACCTTCAATTCCTCTTCCATTTCTGACAGTTTCCTCTCCATCGCTCTCTTTTCTCGTTTCTCTATTTCAGACAACGAATTCTGATTCTGAAAAAGACAATTAACACCTTTAAGATTTACATAATAAATACTTGCATATTTTAAATCAATATTTTTAATAGTCAATATAGCATAATACGTTTCAAAACATGAAAATAAATTGTTATTACAATTCGCAGTGCTTATTACTTTATAATAATTATATTGTTTTAAGTTTTGAATTAAATAATATTGTTTTAAGCCGCTTGTTACTTTGACCATTGATTAACCGACAATCTTTATTTGACACAAGAAATGCATTGCAAAAATTAATCGTTTAAAAGTTACAATGCGTATTCGCGTATGCATACGCATATTAATGCGTATGCGTATTAAAAAAAATGTTTTCGCTTTAGCGTTTACATTATAAAATCATTTTATAGATATTTTAAACTAAAGTAGTTTATAAGGTATATTTCAACAATATTTGCTTTCATTTCCATTAAACACAATATAAGCCAAGCTTGCTCCAAAACTGCTGTTACTGAAAACTGTCTAGAAATCTAGATATATTTAAACAAACAGACTGCTTTAAATACTGTGCAATTAAATGAATCTTATTAACATTCGCTTTACGGGCAATTTGTCATTAGTACGCGTGGTGCGAGCTAAACGATTTTAAAATAGGAACGCGTAAGCGACATCGTGTGTCATGGCCACTACATACGCGCCAAACACTAATCACAAACATTACATAACACACATTAGCCAGTTCATATCAGATAAACACCGATTCTACTATAGTCTATACTAGCTAAAAGCTTTGTGGGGGCTCGCGTGGTCACACCTTGACTGATAATTAATAACACATCTACATATAAATAAAAATTACTATTTTAAAGCACAAATCAATAGTTTTTCCGTAATGTGTATTACGAAATGTAAACATTGTGGGATATGCTAGGGCTCGCTTCGCTTGCTCTGATTAATCCCAAAATTGATACTGTTTCAATAAAAATAAATAAAATAAATTTTTATTCAAAATAGGTATTATAAATACACTTTTTGAACTTCGGGACTACGGTGCCTACCACCGGTTCGGGAACTAGTCCGGCGAGAAGAACTGGCGTAAGAAACTCTCATCAAGGGTCATCTTCCCATTTTTCTACCAAAAATATGGGAAACATTTTCATACGGGGCCATCTTTTACCAAAAAGAGGGTAAATTTTTTAATGCAGTCGATATAATAAATCTACAAAATGGTATTGTCTATAATGATTATACACAAAGTCGCAGTTTGCTTAACATACTTCGAGTACATACTAAATATAGTTTTATTTATATTATTATTTTTATTTACAAGTATATTAATCTTTATTAAATGGAATAAAATTTCATTAATTAAAATGTCGCCAGCCTTTCCATTATTGTTGATGATTATTATAATAATTTACAACTAATAACGAATCTCTATTAAAATTAGGCAGTTAATGCAATTAATACAAAATATTAACATCCCACATGAAAAATAATATGAGCATATTGGAAAAAAAATGGTTAGCTTTATCACAACTCACTATATTATCATTTCCAGATATTATTCAGTCGCCTTAAGAATTAAATATTTATTTTATGTCTCTTTATAAATATACTACATATTTTATAACGAAGGATTTGTGATGCCTTAGTAAGACCATATAGAACACCATGAATAAGCCTAGTGATGGTGTACAATAAAAAGACATGCACGCCTCAAAAATAGTCCGCACTGTTGACGCGTCCTGTTTACTCATGACTTCGCGTTTGCTTCCTTTAGCAGCCTGGTGTTACCAGCGTTTGATAAGTAGCAATCAGTCAAGTGTCAACTTACCACTAGGGTAAGTCTCGTAATACTAGCACAAGATCTGCAGAAAGGTAAGTAGAGTCACCTGTACTAACCAGTTACCACCGTTTGTTAAGAGGCAATCAGTCAACTTACCACTTGAGTGAGCCTCGTTATACTAGCACAATATCTGCAGTAAGGTAAGTAACTGACCTATGCTTACCAGTTACCACCGTTTGCTAGGAGGCAATCAATGAATAAAGCACTTGATTGAGCCTCATAACACTAGCAAAAGGTTTACAGAAAGGTACTTTAGATTGACCTGGGCTTACCAGTTAGTAAGTAGAGTGACTTTTCCTTACCAGTTACCACCGTTTGTTAAAAGGCAATCAGTCAAAGGCACCTAAGTTTTCAGCTGCTTATGACACCATCAGTCAACTTACCACTTGAGTGAGCCTCGTTACACTACCACAAGTACAGTAAGGCAAGTAGAGTGACTTTTCCTTACCAGTTACCACCGTTTGTTAAAAGGCCATCGGTCAAAGGCACCAAAGTTTGCAGCTGCTCATGACACAATCAGTCAACTTACCACTTGAGTGAGCCTCGTGATAGTAGCGCGGGAGTCCCTCAGCTGTTGCTCGGAGGTTTGTAGTAAGGCACGTAGACGCCGCACCTCGCTCTGCGACTGCTCGTATAGAGCCTTGTAATCTCGATCGTCCCCATCTTCAGTGCGTTCGCTGCCAGACTGGAATGCGAAATATTGAATCAGATACTATCTGGATAAAAAGTTAAAATTGGTTTACTATGGTACAGTCGCGTGCAATATAGAAAATATGTGTTAATTGGTACATCGATACCTCTCTTTTACTCGCCAACGAATGCTTTCTTATATAGTTCCACAGTTTTTGTTTTTCATGACGTACATGTACAAGGGGGAGGTTCAGGGGGGTGAACTGACACATATTTTCCGCGTGACTGTACTGGACGAATGCACCACGACTAGACTATTCTCGTTTTTGCAGTGTATAATATTAATTATATTATCAGCGTAGATGTCAAAAATTAAACTATGATTGAGTTCAAACAAACTCTCCTTTGTGTTCGCAGGAAAGGAGGTTAGATAAACATAGCTTTTTATAACTAGTTCGTAGAATATAAAAGTTTACTATCGCATAAGTGGCAATTAACGATCAGTTAAACCTTGGACAAAAGCGAAAAACTGTTACACGGAAGAGTTCCTAAAAATATTTGTGTCAACTTCACAACAACAGCTGTCAAAGTTAAGATCACTTTCTTGATAAAAATTAAAGGGATGGCTTGGTATTTAGACTACAGATTAACAGTAACAGGCGTTGGTGATAATCTCACAAAACACAAATAAGAAAGCAGAACTTCTCTTGAATGTTTTGAGCTACATATGTACTTATATGGACTTCTTTCAAAAATCTAAAATAAATTCAACCTACACTGTTGAAACCGTTTAAAAACTTTTATACACTCGCATTGTGTTGTAATCCCTATTTAAAGACGTTCGTAAGCCAACGAAGCCATGTGTTATCATTAATTCAATCTGTCAGATTCATGTTTGTATATAGACTTACGATATTTAATTTACAACGCATATCAACATGACTTTAATAGTATCTACATCATCAATTTTGTAAAATTTATGAACCGATAAACACAATTATTCGACATCATGTAAGTGTCTCAATAAATTCTGAATATGTTTGCAATGAAAACAATGAAGTTGATCTGAATAGCTTGGCTATAAATATATCGATAAAATGTGAAATAATATCTATAAGGGCTCTCTCAGCATCTCATAGGTGAAGAAACTTCCGGGTAAACTGTTTAACTCTTATTATTAATTATTTATATTGTGGATAATGATGTTGGTGGCGTAATTGCCTTAATTTCATTGTTTACTTATGTCGTGTTAGTATTAAGCATGTAAGTACGCAATTGTTTGTTGTGCCAAATAAAAAAAATAATAAAAAAATTAAGTAATAAATTTGTGAACAGGAAGGGAACTACTAATGTAATGCTAAATAGGACAGTTAATATCTCAAGACAAATAACTAATAAGTAGTTAATATTGTAAACATTGTAAAAAATAGATTCCAGTCTTAGTTTCTTATTAAATATCTACTCATGACATAAAAATATTATTGAAAATGCTTTAATTAGCATTAACTATAAACAAAAACTAATATCGCAACACTTGCTGTGTTGCGATATTAGTTTTTGTTTATAGTTAATGCTAATTAAAGCAACACCGCTGAAAGTTGCAACCATGACCTCAATAACATAAGATTTATATTTTCTATACATCGTATTCTTACACAATTTATATAGATTTAACAGTAGTAATACATACACAATATCCGTCAGAAGCTAATGAGTTGAGGCTCAAGGACCTCTCGTTCATGTTACTCAGAGAGTCCAAGGCTGTGAGAGAGCGAGATCTCTCTTTATCGAGCTCGGCATTCCTGCTCTTCGATCGGGATTTTCTCTCTGGTCTGAGAGGGGGAACGTCATCTATCGGCGGAGGAGGTTCCACGACCTTCGCGGGAGGCACCGGTTTCGGCTTGAAGTTCTTTTGACTTTGCAACAACTTTTTGTCCAACTTTTTTAGCACAGGCGTCATAAGATTCAGGGAGCCAAGCGACGCCCCACTCAAGTATATCCCCCCGTACCCCGAACTCGTGCCACCGTAGATACCGAGGTTCGACGAGGGCCGCGAAAGGCCGGCCGTGTAAGGGTTGAAGTTTCTGTATGTGGACGGACTGTACGAGTTCGAATAGTTGTTGTACGAGTTGTACTGGCTGCCGAGCATCGAACCCAGCACGGTCGGCGAGGAGCCATAGTGGGACGTGAGACTGCGCGGCCGGGAGGAAAAATATCGATCTTGTTTTCGACTCATCTTCGATCACATCGCATCACAACGACCGCGACGAGTGTCCGAAGCGCGTTTGAACAACACACTGTGTCAGTATTAGATGTACGGTGGAAATATTGTGGACCACGCGAAACGCTACCGCAGACGCGCGTTCGTGCGAGGGAGACGGGAAATACGTGACGTTTCGGTACGATCAGACGAGAGCCCGATAGGAGCACGTGAGGGCATCATCACCTGTAAATACACCGAAAACTTGTCGTCATCGGGACGAACGAACCGTCACAGAACGGAGACGAAGTCGTACCTATTAATACCGACGTGTCTTTCATTAATTGTTTCCTTCGAAATTGGCATGGTACCGAAGGCCGTTCTTTGTCGTTAATGCGTAAGCCCGCCCCGTATGCAGGTACGCATCTGCTAAAAATACAACGACGCATTCTAACAGACGAAACTCATATTGTAACCCTAATATACGTGGCGATGAAGACAATAAACAAACAAATATACCACGATTGTGGTTTCAGGGGCTCGTTAGGATTATTAGATTAGAGTCTATTTTAGCGGAGATAATCCCCTATAATTTATTGTTGCTTTCTACTAATTTTAACTGATATTTTCAAGTTTACACTGTTCGAATTTAGAATCCCGCTGACCCAAATACTGACTTAGCTCTCATTTCTGGAATTTACAACGAATTCGAAACCCACAGAAATAGTTTCGAAACCACGTTACAAAAGAGTTTATTTCGGTGCACGCATTTCAATAAAATTACGCTTTTATAATGTCATAACGTTCCAGGTGACTTTCTTATAGCGAGCTGTTTCTCAAATGATTATCGATACCTTTGATCCTGTCATCCTAGTGAAATCTCTTACTTCACATTCAGCATTGCTATTTGCTTGATTTTACAAGATTAAAATAGTCATTACACCCATATTTAATATCAAGAGATGGGTAGTATATTTGTCAGTACTATAACTATCGGGCAGATTTAAAACAAATAGAAATGAAATCTGTGGGTTCGCAAAAATATCCCAAAGGTCAATAACATGGAGTCTGCACAGTGCACACGCTCCATGCGACTTTCCCGAGGACAAAGTCGGGTAAAAACTATAAATATTGCTGATAACTAAATATAAATATTTAATACAACTAGAGATCGCCCAATGGTCGAAATTCGACCTTAGTTTCAACGACATTAGGACTACTACCTATATTTGTAAAAAAAATATTGACTTTATAATATTTTTTTCAACTCTTGTCACTGGGACTCAGTTGATCTCAGACTGGCCGTGTAAGCATTGTCTAATAGTATCTAAGTTTCACCAAAAAAAAACTATAATCCATTTTCAATTGGTCACCTAGTTGTCAACAGACTTCAACCATAAATAAAAGAGTATAATTCGTATGTATAGGCTTGTCACTCAAAAATCTGTCATTTTTCCTAGTGTGTGTGTTGTAGTGTGTGTAATGTTTTATTTGTTAAAAAAATGTATAATAAAAGCATATTTCAAAATAATATTAGCTCCATGCACTCCTTCACCATATAAACTATGACTGTGCAAAATTTCATTCACCTACGTTTCCCCATTTTCGTCAAAAGGGATACAAAGTTTTTGGCTCACGTATTAATATATTATAGACTAGCTGTTGCCCGCGACTTCGTCCGCGCTAGCATAGTAGATCACATCCCAAGTATTATTTATTGTACAAAAATATTCAATATACAGAATTGACTTTCCTATTATTTTATTATTCGGCTTCGCTTGCGTAATTTAGGAATTTCACGCAACCGTACATTTTGCAGCAAAAAATACCCTATGTCCTTTCACGTGGTCTGTTCTTCATGTTTGCCAAATAACATAAAAATTGCTCCAGTAGTGCATAAGATAATAAGCAATCCCATATAATTTTCCCCGTTTCTCCCACATTTTCATCTATTTCTTCGCTCTTATTAGTCTTAACGTGATAAAATATAGCCTATAGCCTTCCTCGACAAATGGGCTATCTAACACTGGAAGATTTTTTTAAATGACCAGTAGTTCCTGAGATTAGCGCGTTCAAATAAGCCCTTTCATATAATTTCCCACGTTTTTTCCACATTTTCTTCTATTTCTTAGTTCCTATTAGTCTTAGCGTGATAAAATATAGCTTATAGCCTACCTCGATGAATGGGATATCTAACACTGAAAGAATTTTTCAAATCGGACCAGTAGTTCCTGAGATTAGCGCGTTCAAATAAGCCCTTTCAAATAATTTCTCCCCGTTTTTCCACATTTTCCTCTATTTCTTCGCTCCTATTATACGTAGCGTGATAAAATATAGCCTATAGCCTTCCTCGATAAATGGGCTATCCAACAGTAAAATAATTTTTCAAATCGGACCAGTAGTTCCTGAGATTAGCGCGTTCAAACAAACAAACAAACAAACAAACTCCTCCCAATTATAATATAAGTATAGATAATATCGATGATAATTTTATAAACAGGAAAGTCTGAAAATATGTGAGGAGTCTGGAAGTAATTAATGTCATAATAAACAAAATGCACAAATTGATACATAAATCCAGCACAAAAACTGTTTTACCTGGATTAACACTCAATTTTCCTATAGGACTTTTTCTAATAAGACTCTGGAAATACGTTTAATTCAATAGCGTTTTGTGTTCAATGAACATAAAACTCAAAGAACTTTTACCAAAACCATAACATACAATATTCTAGGTAAGTGCATATCCTATGTGACTTTTTCTCCTAAACAATATCTATTGATGTCAATCAATAAATCATCTCGTTGTCAATATCACGACAATCTGATGCTTTATCTGATACATCCGTCAAAGTGGGTTGCGGTTTCTGTAACACGGACATCACTCTACGTTCAAGTGGGCCTGATATAAATAAATAATTTATAGATCGATGAGGCAATAGCGCCCAAGGAATTTATAAACTGTTACTTGGTTCAACATTACTAAGAAATCGTTATGTAGGATGGCATATATTGGATATTTGGTTAGGTTATGTCAAGTCAATATTGGTCGTATGACGATACGTCAAGATTCCTTCTGAGATTCTTCTCAAGAATGTTTTTGTACACATAGGCGTACCCAGGATTTTCAGCTAGGGTGGAAGCAGCTCATATCTGCTACGAGAAGACGGTCGCTCTGGTACATTGAAACAAACAATCATGAAAATTTACTTTTATTAATCTGACTGAAAAGATATTTTGTTTCCAACACTTCATTTTGCGTTAAGTAGGTAACACGTTTATTTCCACTTGCCAGGAAAATTGACGTTTATTTCATCTTCTAATCTTCTAGAGGGGCAGCTGCCACAAAATATTTAAACACAAAAAAATATTTTTTAGTGTTTAAATATTTTGTAGTAAATTTTTACGCGGGCACCTAGGTAATTACTATTTTAATCTGAAAAATAACTCAAACATGTTAAATATTTTCGTCTGAGAAAATGATTTTGGTATTACGTAGGTATGTATGAGAATTCCAATGGCACCCGGCCCCTTAAGTACAATAGTTGAAGTACACAACACATTTCTGTCTTTGCAGTATTTTTATTGTGCTAACACCAAGTCAAACTTATCTTCTTGATTTGTCAGTCTACAGTCAAGATTATATTTTCGACATACTTTGAGCCACGTGTTTTCACCATAAATTCTTCGACGATGAATGTAATCCATTCGATGGTTCAACTTAATAAAACGCACAAACACGAAGGTAAAGAATACCAACAGGTAAAACCCGCTGGAAATATGCACATACGTATTTCCGTTGTTAGTCACCGTTCATAAAATTTTGCAATCTGCTGCGGCTGCTGATTCATCATTTATTTTTGCAAAACAAAATACCGTCAATTATTTTTTCCACACTCTTTCCATTGTGTGCATCGCTTCTGAAACATTTTTAGGAAACTCTTGGATGAACAGGCTTGCTATTGAAACAGTAAACTCTACTACTAAACTCTAACTAGCGATTTCAATTCTCTGGATGCTATAAGTAAAGATTATCATTATTAAGACAGATCACGGCTAGTATTGAATTAATATAACTTTTCCAATTGATTTAGGTCCGCCATCTGCGTTTGAATCAATTTCTTCGACATATCAAAGGTACATCAAAGTAAATGCTCTGAAAATGTGGCGCTATGTCCTTATTGCATTAAGTGCAATAAGGACATAGCGATTATTGCATTAAATCGCCCGGAAACAAAATAAACACATGGCACACATATTATGTGCACAAAATTACATACAGGCTACAACATAGTGCCGTGAAATCATCGTACTAATCGATTATATGCAGAATATATTTTGTGCATTTGCGTCAGTGTACTAAACATTTCTACAAATTGTCTCTTCAATTTCTAGAAGCGCATTATTTTATACTATTTACGTCAACTGCAAACGACGTTTATATTAGCTTTTAATTGCATACAGCTTTTTGACGCTTCCAAATCGTTGAATGCTCTTTAATGAACTTTTAAGCCGGCCATACACAAACCGTTTGCACTCACTAAATACTTGTAGATTCCAAAAACGTTTTTTTTTATATGAATACTTCTAGTTTTATAGAGTATTTGCTGCTGCGGAACCCTTCATGGGCGACTCCAACTCGCACTTGGCCGCTTTTTTACGTTAGGGACCCCCCCCCTTATCTAAGCTATATATACGCCGGTGTATGTTTCAATTATTTTATAATTACTAAGGAGCTTTATAGGGGTCAACAATGATTAAAAATGATCATCGAGATATTATAAGATTTTTGGATAACTTTAAATATTTTATAATAATATTGACAAATATATAAAACTATCAACACATGGTGGAATATCACTCCGTACTTCATATATAGCTAGTAAAGATTAATGAGATTTAGCTTCCACAAATAGCCAATGTACATTAGGAACTATGTTTCCAGCGCACATAAAGCTTTCAGGAACCAACGAATATGTTCGTTATGTATCATTTGCAACGACATTAATGAATCTGGCATATGGCCACCGTACAAGTAAAGCGTAGAAGTGTTGAAGTGCTCTACTACCATGTTCTGGCCATGATGGATATTAATCATGATTTCGATTACGAAGTTACATATTATGTATGTATGTATGTATGTATGTATGTATGTATATATAGTAGCCATACTTATATTATAAATGCGAAAGTGTGTCTGTCTATCTGTTACCTCTTCATACTCAAACCGCTGAACCGTTTTGCTGAAATTTTATGGACTCCATGCCAAACTCAAGGTATCTCAATACTATGGAGATACTTTGAGTCTGGGGAAAAGATAGGATACTTTTTTATCCCAGCAAAATGTTCGGTACGGAGATGCGGGCGTCATCCAGTTTAGTGTAAAGCAGCTACACTCAAAGTGTGATCGGCGGGGCCAGGGGGCTCCATAAAGCATTTGACCCTGAGAGCGACATGTATAAGAATCGTACTTAAAATTGTCATTAGACACAAGCATGGAGTCATTTAAGACGTTAAAAAATAATGTCATTCAATAATTTCTGGTGCAGGATTCTTGAGTCAATGATATTCTACTGATACAGATATGTTACGTCCATACTATTTTCCGGCTTAAATCTCTTCCGAACAATTTTCAAATTCAAAATTGCAAACATTGACAAAGGAGAATGCCCAAGGTCGGTACCATAAATTCTCATGCGTCAATATGAAACTCTTATAGTAATTATTTTTTTAATTATTTACGTAATTACACGCCAGGAATCCAATTTTTGAACCCGGAATTTTAATTAAAGAATAAAAGTTACTAAATGACTCCCTCCACATTCGTTTAGTGATGTAGTGCATTTTGAGTGCATTATTAGAAACCACAGATTACACATCAAACAATATATTGTTGTAACAATATCGATTCATTCGACTAAAGCAGTTATTGCAATCGTTACTTCAATTTTTATAAATGTTACCTGCTTTAATAACAATTTCCAAATAATAATATTATTTATTGAAATAATTCATCAGCTTTTCTATATTATGTATGTTAAATAACAGTAAAATTAAAGTAATCGATTCAGTGCTACTATTAGACATAAAATCGATTTTTTTTCATAGAATTCGATTTATCGATGCATCCCTAGCCGATGCATTTTTTCTAACATCTGTCATTGTGACATTTGCAAATACGTCTTTTATTTTTCACAAAATAATAATAAATAATTTAGAACAAGTGTCTACTCCAATGTTTATTAATTATTACAATCTTGGATAACTCCTAGTCCGGTAAGCACACCTTAATTTATATTCTGAATATGTAAAGTAATTATAATAAATTCTATGTAAAAAGGCACAATATTCTATGTACTTACCTATTTCCTGACAAATTATTTAGTCTTTGAATTCACAATTACCATTTAGACTTTAGAGTATAGGTGTTATTTCTATGAATAAGTTAATATTACAAACACTTTTTAATTCATTGTTTTATTACAGCTGACTACAGATTCTGGTCAGAGCAAACAGAACCAGTGAAGGCTTTTTACCTGCTTTTGGTCATAAAAGAGTTGATTTTGATTTGAAGTTGAAAATGTTTTTCTTGTGGCCAGTCTATTCTACCTACTACAAGAACATATCCTGTAAGACAAGATCGACATGAGAGAAACATTATAATTAGACTAGTTCCGTTGCACTTGGTAATAAGTTTTGTTTATTTTATGTTATATCCTATTAATATTTTTCATTTTTAGTCTCCAATATTTGATACTACTGGTAGTGCTTTTAATTTCTTATCACTATTATTTGTAAGATTTAACAATACAATGAATATATGTATTACAATATTACATATCACTTTTTAGACCTCAAGATTGGAAAGAGTTTATGCTGCTTGCTGGAGGTCAGCTGAAAGGGAAGTGTGACATTATGATGAGCAAGACTCCAATCGCCCCGGTTTGTTAAGAGGTATTCTGACAGATGCTGGATCAAGTGATATACCTCAGTTGCCTCCTCTCCCTTAATCAAACTATACAAACACAAAAATTATTTCTTCTGTGTACAAACGAGCTGCAAGTACATCTAATCACTGAATATTTATTAATTGTTTTGAAACGGACGTTTACTTGTACTTTAATGTATGAGGACTGGTTTTAGTGTCACGCGGACCGTTGGTATGGATCGCTCCACTTAGATCTGTATGAAGCAATAAGGAGGGTTTTAGAGTAATGCGGATGAATCCATACGGACTACTCCTTAAAGCTTCATACAGATCGGTCTATGTGGAGCGATCCGTACCGACGGTCCGCGTGACTCTAAAACCAGCCTAAAGAATTTTATAATTACTTAATTATAAATTCTGTTTCGTATGATTTAGATGAATTTATTGCAGGAGTATGATAAATGATTTAAATAGGTTTTTTTTTTTTATGTAAATAAAAATGAATCTTATTTAAATGTTTGTATGTTTGTGTGATCATGTTCACATTTTGCAGTACATAATATGTACTGAAAAATGTAAATTACTTACTGAATTATGTGTATTAATTATTCATACACTTTGGCTTACTTTACATGCAATATTATTGTGTTATTAATTAATTATTATTGTTCTTAGAATAATTAAGCCCTTTGTGTTTGCCCTTTTTTCTTTTCTTTATAATACAACTCTGTTCTTCGTTAATGTTATAATGAAGCCGCTGGACGTTTGATGCATAATATGTATTTGTTAGGACAATGTTTGCATAAAATAAAAATACATTGTTTGTTTTATTTTCGACTCCAGTCAAAATCATGAGCATAAGCCCAATAGCGCATTAGCGGCGGTGGCGGTGGCCATCGATATAGATACCTTAGTATGAAACCGCCATAGACCACACGCGCACTTGGCCACCAAGCGGCCAGCGGCCTGGATACCATACTTTCGATGGCCGCTAGTGCGCTATTGCCTATTGGGCTATGTGTCCATTGTGAAAAGTAATGTGACTAAGATGTTAAGTACTTACATTTTTGCTTAAATAACCTAAATTACTTATGAGAATGTATTTAATAATAATAAATACACACGTTTCGGTGATGATTTATTACTAATATAAGCGCCTTACTCTATTTTTAGAGCAATAACGTTCGCTCGTGTATGACCTGTCAATAAAATATGCGTTTTGAAGATTTTGAGGTTATTTTCGATTTTATCAAATTATTCTGAAACCCCGGTTTTGTTTACAAAGAAACTTTTTATAGGAGCTAAAATGATAATCATAGACTTTATAAAACCAAGTTTCTTAATGACGCAAAATGGTACGGGACACCATATATTTTTGGGCATTCTCCTTTGACAGAATATAAGTGAAACAAAAGATACGAAAAACCATTTACATAAAAGAGAGACAATTCTATTTTAAACGTCGAATCGTATCGCTGTCTCTTTCTTCGACGACGACGAAAATTCGATTTTTTCCAGATTGTTCGAAACAATTATTGAATATGTAAATAATCGAGGTATTTATTGCAATCAAGAAGTAAACATGTGGTAAGAGATTCCATGTGTTTTGTTTACTTTCGAGTCATAATTGGTACATTTTCGATACATGCACGACGTCATTTTCAATTTATTTAGGTAAGACAAGACGCAGCACGTTCGTGACTGCGCTCGATACAGACTAAACAACAGACGGCCCAATTGGGCCGTATTTGAATCTTCACAACGCGCGCGGTAGTAACATATCTGCTTTGAGTTTTTCATCATTGTCTTGAGTAAAATCCTTGAAAACCATGGCTTTGAACTTTTCCTCTTATTTTGATTGAGGTAATAAAAATGTTACTTTTTCAGTAAACCCCAAAATAGGAGAAAAAGTTTAAGAGCCACTGCTATAAAGTATGTAGACTCTATAGTCTATAGCATGCATAACAGACATCATGGATGATCTCTACACGTTCGTAATCTTTAATATTGGTCCATCATGAGGCAATGTGACCGCATGCGGCTTCGCAATGATGGTTATCCATTATCCATCGCGGAGAGACCCCTTCGACCTATGGTAACTTAAGCTACAAATATTACACAGCTAAATCAAAGAAGAAAAGAGAGATCGACATGTTAACTTACTATTTCGATTTACTTTTCAGGTTCTCGTAAGGTAAGTCAAAGTTTAGTGTTCAGTTTTATGTGGTCGTATGAGCCGAAAATACATTCGCCTCTGGTTGGCTTACGTCAATACGCGTACACGCTAAAATGGTACTTACGTTAAAATTTAAATTCAGAAATGAGTTTTTCTATTTTTAAAAAATATCGTCCGGAGTCCAGCGAATCGTCAGCGGCTAGCCAACGTTCGCTATTTTACCTCGAACTTTCATGAAAATCATCCTTGTGTCGTTGGTACACGGGTTAAAATGACTTCAAACCAAATACACTTGCTGTATCTAACGTTTTATTAATTTAACACTATTAATTTTTTGTAAGTACGTCAAATGTCGTACCAAATATTTTTTATTTTTATGAAGGTTTTTGTTAAGCAATATCAATAAATTTTATCCGTCTTCCAAACAATATCTTGACCTTCCATATCTGTCGATATCTCTCAAGTCTCATCTGAAACTTCACAACGCTGTCGACATGTAGATTTATGTCACCTAAAAAATCGACAGTGAAATGTATCTCATAAGTCATAACAATCTAGTCATTTCAACTAACGCTAACATCAAACTATCCGAATGAAGGCCCAACAACGTATTCGCAATTTTTTTATGGTTTCCATTTATTTGTGAATGAGAACGCGGGCTGAAACTTCTTATTTTGAGATTTGGACGTTGACACAAAAAAAACAAATTGACTAGTCTAGCTTAGGATCTCTCAGATCTCTCTTCAATCTGAGGAATTCAGATTCAAGATCAGCATTAAAGCAGCATACAATACTTATTGTAATACTACAATACTTATAATATAATACAATACTTATGCAGCAAATAATTAGTCCATCTCTACTTGTCTTTCACTCGCGCAGAATTTTGTCAGTACTCGAACGTTGATGTGTGCAAATACGAATGCGGTGGGTGGAAGACCATTTTGGATAGTTGTCCTACCACGAGTTAAAGACTCCTCCTTAACGATATTTTTTTATATCCTACCTGTTTAATCCATAATCTTAATACGTACCACACAAATGTACAAAGCATCTTACATAGTTGCCTTACCGCGAGTACCTTAAACTTAAGTACTATAATCCTACCAGTCCCATACCACACATCCACCATGTGGTGGGAAAATGAGAGCACGAAGGTGGTGGATAGTTGGATGGATTTTAGGATAGTTGTCCTACCAAGATTTAGCGAGTCCTCTTTAACGCAAATTGTTACATAAAATACCGTAGATTAATAGTAATATTATAACGAATGGTGGACTTTAGGATAGTTGTCCTACCACGAATTTTTATGTCCTACCTGAACATTGTCTGCGTCGCCGTCGCCCTCTCCGCCCCCGCCGCGGTCGTTGACGATATCCTACAACAGTTACATTTTATGAGCATTTGTTCTACGACCATTTATACATTTTCAATAAAACGTATAATTTTACTAGCGAGTTTTTATCGTCAATTTCTGTATCTGAACAATTTTAATATTTAATTTGTAAAAATGTGCCATTCGACAGCAGGCAACATGCCTATTAGTACATGTCCTACAACGAGTAGGTATAATCAACGAGCATTATTATTCAATAAAAGCCCAAAAACATGAAAATATTTTTTTTAATTTAAGTATCTATTTATAGCGACCTGGTGAGTACCCTTAAATTGTGAGGTCATGACGTAACAAATAATTTTGCAAGACAGAGATGAGAAAAAATTTATATTTACTTGCAAATTTCAATCGCGTCAACCTTTATACTCTTTTCAATTTCTGTGTCTGAACAATTTTAATATTTAATTAATAAAAATGTGCCATTCGACAGCAGGCAACATGCCTATTAGTACATGTCCTACAACGAGTAGGTATAATTAGTCGGACACGTGTTTCGGTGATTCATTAACCTTTCCCAGAAACCTGTTAACAAACAGACTCGGTGCCAATTTCTTTGCTAATTACAGGTAAAATAGATTCGGGAGTGCTACAAAAACGGGAAAAATATTGAACGTTTTGCGTCTGGTGTCAGATTTATTGGGCATTATTCATTATTTATATGCAATAAATATATTTACCAGATGAAAGTTAAATGGGAAGAAAAATATTGGAAAATGTTTATGTAACCTTACTTTTATTTCCATTTACTATTCTGCTTGAATAAAAGAATTGATTGTAAGAAGTTAAATTTACATACGCCACTATGAGTCATTAGCTCGATGCCATCATTTGTAGGATATCATCATTTCGTTCTGAGCAAAAACACAATACTTATCTTAAAATTTTCTCAATAGAAAAAAATCACAAAGATGCATCTAATTTTCACGAATTTTTCATTTATTGCCATAACCGTGCATTGAAATAGGTTAATATTTTAACACATTGTTTAAAATTCTATCATTGAGAAACCGACCTAGCGGATTTTTTAAATGTTGTATATTTATCGAGTTATTGAGAAAAAACTGATTTGGCGATGAATCCGCGTCGTCCTTTTTCACCTGGCATATGAAAGACCGACGTGAGTGTGAAGAGAGGACAATGTTTGAGGGTTAGTCGCCCTCTTAATGTGACATCGGCTAAGTTAATAACCTTAAATTTTTAGTGAGTAGGGCTGCGTCCATTTATTTCGGGCACAGCGAATCTTACATATCCAGTAGGTCTATAAAATAGCCACTTAAAGTGTTTTCTTTATTTCATTTATTTCACTAACAGATTTAAACATCACTAACAGTTTTATATTATTGTTAAATTTTGCTGCAATGTCAATCATGTTACGAATTACTGTAGAGTCTTCTTCTAATGACCGGTTTACATTATTCCAGTCCAATCGAATAGCGCTGGATAAGTACTGGAATAATGTGAATGGGCACTGGAATGCAATTCAGATTGAAACTGGATTGGAATAAACCAATCGCCATTTTAGTGGGTCCCTAGACGATTAATTTTATTGTGCAATATCATTGAACAATATGCATTGAACAATTTTATTGACAACTAGCTGTTGCCCGCGACTTCGTCCGCGTGGACTTTAGTTTATAGTTGTTCCCGTACATCGATTGAATCGTTTACGTGCAAATCAGAAAAGTATATTGTGTAGGAACCGCACATTTTTCCGGGACAAAAACATTCCTTGTCCAGATTCTATTAGTATCTCCAATTTCCATGCCAAATGACTGCGAAGGTTTCGAACATGGTGATTGGCTCCGCTCTGCTTCAGTGGAAACGCAGCCTAAAGTGGTGTAAAATACTCACGTCCATGTCGACGTGTCCGACGCCGGTGGATCGGCGTTTCGGCCGCCGCCGGCGTTGTATCACGTTGAGCGCCGCCTGCGTGCTCGGGGAAGTGCCGCTGGACTTGCTCTCTGAACTGCTCTCGCGCTCTTTCTCATCCTCTGTTTAAAAAAGTCATTAAAACATATACGCTCCTTTTCATCCTCTAGGCAAAAAACAACATGTGAAATTACAAAATGTCAAATGTCAATGTCATCACAGACAGACTATTTGGGCTATAGGCTATAGTCACACAGACAAACTGTATTAGGAATTTTTATTGAAGCTTTCATATTCCATACGTGCAAAATAATGCCCGGAGTTTCGAAATATAAGTAGGTATCGCTTTTCAGAGTATATTAAAAAAATACTTAGTAAATATTTCAAAATAAATAACATACTAAAGTACATTTAAAACGTTTATGTTTCTTTGTCAAAATTGCGTACCTTCTTTTTCATAGATACGAAACACAAAAGACAAGAAGATAATCTAAGAGAACATTGTCTTTAGGGTAAAGCGTGTTAAGTTGGCCACCAACCTGTGCGACTCTCCTCCTTCGTTGGCGACGAATTTGTGTTACTCGTGTTATTGGTTGTAGGCGGACGGCGTAGAGGCAACGTGACGGTCGTTTCTGCAGCCGTTGCGGTTTTTGGCGAGGAACGACCCGCATCTTCCAACTCAAACTGTGTGATAAAAAATGAGGTTAGTAATTTGATAAAAAGTATGTAAACTAGAGACCACGATATGTGTTTATACTGTGGTAAAACTATCTTTTAATGATTTTTAAGGCAGTTCAAGTGCATTTGCTGAACATTTAAGGTCACGGTACTACCTGGAACTAACAACATCCATAATTTAATTATATTTATAGCAAACCAAACCAAATTTTAAAAAGTACAAATTTTTGTGTAAGCTGGTAATTTTTATAATTATTTTCTTGGCCTCTAGTTTATATTAAAAAAAAAACACAAATTTTAATACATTAGTTCACATCATAGCAACATCGAGAACACTGTACAAGACATGGACTCTACTTTTATAATTGCTATCATCTGCAAACATATTATAGGCTATTCCTGACAATTACAAAAGTAGCTTAAATTAAATTATGCAAAATATGTACACAAATGTTACGGGTTTTAGTATTGACATTGAGCACACAGATAAAACAAAATTGTCACAATCTTGTGACGTCACAAGCATGCGGACACAACATTTAGACACAAACACATGGCAACGATTCGTTTAACCGACTTCCAAAAAGGAGGTTATGTATTCAACTTGTTGATATGTCTTTAAAATAAAGCTATTGCAACTGTATTTGTGTATATCCTGGAGTCCGTTTTATCAGGGCGAGCGAAGCGAGCCCTAGCATATTTTACAACCTGGACATTTTGTCGAACAATTTACGGAAAAACTATCACGCCTATTAATTTGTGTAGACGTGTTATCATCAGTCAGTCCAGATGTGACGACGCGAACCTTCACAAAGCTCGGTTTATAGCTAGTTTTTAAAATATTGAGAAATGATTTTCATTGCTTTGTTTATAAAATGACGCAAAAGTCTAGGGCATTTTACACCTTTAGAATTTTACAAAATTATATTCGCAAGTATCATAGTTTAGGATGTAGGTAATAAAACAGAGAATTTTAAACTAGGTAAATAAAGAAGCGACAGTGCGAAGACAGCACAACACAGCATTAAATAATATTACAAATTATAACGAACACTGACGAAAGTATTAAAATAAATATGTTTCAAACTAAAAGTTTTATGTAAAAGAAAGATATATTACTATTGAAACATAGTTACTTATTGTTTGATGGGCGGTTTACATTATTCAAATCCATCCATCGAATTCCAGCAGCGCTGGATTGCTAGTGGAATAATAAACCGGCCATGAGCCAGAGAATAACTCTGTGACTTCTTTTTTCGGAACTTCTCTAGCCGGAAAAAGAGCAACACTACAAAAACAATTCTGCGCAACTAAATTTAATTTCAAGTTTGAAAAAAATCTTAAATCGAACACAATAAATTTTATTTCAGTACCTATACTTTTATTCAATTTAAGACTCTATTCTTTTAGCACAAGGTTATATTTACTAGTACGTATTTTCGCGGCTGGAGATACCCCGAATTGTAGTCTCAGGCTATCACCGTGTTACTGTCATATATCCCTATGGGAGTCCGTCCACATTTCCACACCATGCGCCTGTGCCATCTCAAAGCCCGATTGACGTAAGCACGACTATTGATTGCTATATTTTTATTGTAACATGTTTTGGTACTAAGATTTATATTCTACGACATTTTCCAGCGACGTTGGACTTGCGCCATTTTAATGATGACGTAAAAAGATAATTTTGTTAACAAGGTAGTTATAATAGTATATTTCAAGTTCCACAATTAATAGTCTGCTTTGCACACATGATCACATCAGATTGACTTTCAAAAATCCAAATCAACTCGGTACAGCAATTAAGTTTATAACTTAGGGTATTTTAAAAGGCAAACAAAGATAACATTTTTCAGAATTTCAAGCATTTCGACCTGAAGTTCTATTCTCATGCATCGAATGTCACTTCTATCGCAGGCTGTCTCACAGCATCAGTGACAGCCTGCAGACGAAGCGACATACACAAACGACATAAAATGAGAATAGGACTCTCGGTCGCATATAGCTTACTTTCATTTAGAACATTTTCTTAACACGCAATTTTAGCCCTTAATTACTGTACAGAGGGTTCAATTTTCAAGTCAATGGACCTTGTTAGTGGGGTCTAGTCTCAACCGCCACGAGGGTCGTCGCTCGGTGTTAGCGGCGATGGTAGCGGTCGCGGTGGCGGGCGCGGTCGCGAGCGCGAGCGTCACAGCGATTTCACCGCCGGCGAGGATACCCCGAGCCTAATACACGTTCGTGATGTGAGGATTTGGCGCCAGGTTCTGATATTATGTACAATTTTATGTTTCAAGACCGGCACAGCGATTACCTATATTGCAACAGCAACGAGAAAAAAAAATGCAAAATATCTGCTAATCTGTCAAAAATATGTTAAACCTTGGATACAACTTTTTTGACAGATAGTTTATAATGTCGCTTATTTGCCGCGCGCTATCAGAATAGATGTCCACACTGTGAATTTTTTGTTCATCAAGGGCATGCTTTATAGCGCAGTCAAAAGCGCACGTGAGGCATGCCCGCGACGCATGCGCCTGACCGTATCCAAAACTTTCGCTTTGTTCTTTTTTTCTGGAATTTCTTATGACTAAATAAGCCGCACATTATTCCACCCAGTAAAATGTTCTCGTCGCACTTGTTACAATAATATTATGACAGACACTGTAGTCTGTAACTGAACAAAAATGACAATGTTGGCGTTGCGTTCGTTGACGCATTCAATAATTGAATGCGCCAAAGCGAAAGTTGAATGAAAGAAGATGAAGAAAATTGAAGATGAAAGTGCATAGTGTGGACATAGCTAATGAGATGCGTCCTTTTGACAACTGACCAGCCGTAGTAGGGTCGGCTAACAAAATGACTTTTGTGTTCGCGTACATTACATTCAAGTTTTTTTTTGATAATAATAGGTAAAAAGGTCCAAGGAATTCAGGAATAATAATTCCTGAATCACAGTCATTGGTAAAATATTACCGAGAAATATTTTTCATGAAAATTTTAGGTTTACTCAAAAATAAAAAAGCAGTAACTGAAAGAGTTGTAGCTGCCACAGGGTTGACCAAAAACACAATAATAATATCTTTAATGTACAGAATCGGTCGATTACGTATTTTATTATTATTACGTATAAACCTATGTATAAATTAATGTTCAGAATATTTTTGCTAACGCATTAGCATTAGCAAACAAAACTGTCATTCTGCTGCCATTCTGATCGCGCGCGGTTAATACCTGTCGCAAGATACGAAATCACGTAGCAGATACCACCACTTAGGCTCTATTTCCACCATACATGCGTTGCGAGGGATGTGTTCTATGATCCTAGAATTGCTGCACTGAGTGAGGTCAGGCGAATGAGCAGATTCTTCTGGTTCTTAAATCACATTTCTCTCAACGCAGCTTCGGTGGAAAGGCAGCTTAAGGCTGAGATAATAGTGTCAAAATGATCGCCGTACCGGTATTAAAAATCTTTAGCCTAAAGGTGGCGTATGAAACTATTATTTACAACTCTGTAGCTATTAAGATTGTATATAGATTTAGAATGGACTCGAAATGTACAAAATATTTATACCATTAGTTTCCTTAGCACATTAAATATACATAACAATGAGTAGGTACTTAGATATTATGATAGATTGAGAAATGAGAACATTCATTTAGGAAGAAATGATTGAATATCTAACTAAAATTTACAATTCAAAATAGGGTACAATTCTCAAGAGGGAAATTCTCATTCCAAATACAATATTTACAGGAGTCAGGTGTACTTATGACACATTTAAAGCTATTATATTTAATTAATTTCAACTTTTAACTTTAAACTGATTTTGATTAACATCTATCAAACGTTTACTATTTTTAAGACATAGTTTTAACAGCAAGATCTAGTTGGTTCCCTAAAATCTTTTGATATATTGTTTCTAATTAAAGAGAGAATCACAGTTTTATTGTTTTCACTACAGATTCTCTTCTTGGTAAATTATACTATATCACAAACTATTAATAATAATTATATACCAGAAAGCAAAAATAGACAAAAACTCACGGTGTTATCCGAATTTCCGGTGGCTGGTTCATCTTTCTTCGTCGGAGAAGGTGGCGCATCGACTGTGCCATTTCCAGTTTTCTTCTTGACCAGTTGTTCCGCTGATTTAATCTCGTCGAGAGTGACACCCTGAGTCGATCTTCTTGTCTCCCTCACACGTTTCGCGTGCGCCTTCCTCTGCGTTTCACTCTCTTCGTCTCGGACAGGCGGGACGAAGGACCTAAAAGAATATCGGTCAATATTCGCATGTCAAGTAAAGAAATAGCGGATCATGCAAAAACCATGCTGAAACTAAAACATCCGAACACATTAGCAAATAAATTACAGTATTATGTGAAACTAGCGTGATATTCTAAATTATGTAAGGCTAACCAGGGTAACTTCTGAATTTGGTTACAGGGTAAATCCATATAATTCCAGCTAACGCTAAGGCTCAATTTCACCAACGCCTGTTAATGCTAAGTACTCACATACGGTTTTGCTCGATAGTTTTACTCGAAATCGAGCAAAAACCACCGTGTGTATCGCAAAACTCACTGCTCGAAGGCTCGCATCGAGCCAGTTTGAAGGCTCGAATCGAGCCGGCTTGACAATTTTTTGACACTAGTTTTTATTATTCGTAGCTAATTTCCTTCGAACAGGAGTAAAACTATCGAGCAATGCTGAATGTGTGTACGAAAGCCCGAGCCGTGGTTTTTACTCTATATGATTGCTCGATCAAGCAAAACCATATGTGAGTCCTTACACTAAAGTCAACGCTCGGATTAGTATCACGTTACTTCTTTCGTTTTTCATATGAATGACATAAGAAGACATGACATTTTAACAAGCTGTTAACACTAACAGACGTTGGCGAAAATGGGCCTAAATCAGCTAGTAGCAATTCTTTTCTGTCCACGGTGAAATACGCCAATTTGTTGTGCCACCGCGCAAAGCAGTGCGAGGAAACTCGCTGTTTTAGCGCTATAACTCGAACTCTCCGGATATACCCTGTATCTGAACTTACCCTGAATGTCCCTTTATTACATTTACTTTACACATTTTTACGAGCTTAGGTATTTAAGGTCACATACGACTAAACATAATAATGTACAGTCAGTATACCTACCTTGAATACCAGTATAAATAAAATTATCATTTAAAAGCAAGCCGTTAAAAACTAGATCTATTCTAAACTTTAAAAAGTAGACATATTGTTGCATACGAGGTACAAAAACGCCAAGGTCAGTAGGGGTAACAAGGATAAGCAAAAACTTCACACTGTTAAGTGGTTTTATATAAAAAAACAAATGTCGCGCTCGAAATTTTGGTACTTAAGGATGCGTTTACAAAGCCGACTTGAATGGAACCAAATAAAAAGCATATATTTTTATATTTTGAAAAAACAAAAAGGAAGTATTTTGCCATCAAGTATGGATCGCAGCAACGTCATATTTTCTTTAAATTACTGGCGCATTTATTGCTCAAAATATTTTCAAGATCTTATCAATACTCTGTCAAACATCTGGAAACGCACCCTTAAACATATAAACAAACGGCTGATGGCTTAAAAATGTGGCATTTCAAAAATACGCATAAGCCTTTCTGGTGACAAAAAAAAATGAACCAAGCAAACAACACAATGGCTTGGGTACTTGAAGAAGTTCTTGAATATGTTGCCGGGGGAGAGCTTTGTTGGCGTAGTCGAGCTCGGCGTAGAATTGCTACTGTTCGACTCTACGCTCTCCGCGGAGCTGCCACAACATTAAAAAGTATTGACTATTTGTAACAAACTGATATGCAGTTTGGTTTGTAGAATAGGTATGGAAATAATTTTGTAAAATACTTGAATAAATACTAAAAAAAAACTTAAAATATATCCCCCTTATAAGAGAGCATTGAAGTATCACGTAACTCCATTTTTGATTTCTTCTGTGTAAAGCGCTTTCAGAACTTCCAATTTTTATCGAATGTATATTATATTTTAGATCGCTCGGTAAAACATGAGACGATAATAGGGGTTTGTGTAGAATATCCTACTAATCCAATCCTACTATCATAATATTAATACGCGAACGAAAAACTTTGTAACCCTTTTCACGAAAAATGGGGAAACGTAGGAGCATGAAATTTTGCACAGTTATAGTTTATATTATGGTGATGCACTCCTTAGTGCATCGAACTAATATTATTTTGAAATTATGCTTTTTCATACATATTTTTAAGAAATACAACATTACTCACACTACAACACACACACATGAGAAATGACAGATTTTTGAGTGACAAGCCTATACATACGAATTTTATTTATGGTTGAAGTCTGTTGACAACAAGTTGACAAATTGAAAACGGATTAAGTATAGTTTTTTTTTTTATTGAATCTTGACAATGCTTACACGGTCAGTCTGAGATCAGCCGAGTCCCAGAGACGAGAGTTGAAAAAAATATGTATGATAAAGTCAATATTTTTTTACAAATTAAACGTAGTAGTCCTAATTTCGTTGAAACTAAGGCCGAATTTCGACCATTGGGCGATCTCTAGTCCTACTAATATTATAAAGGCGAAAGTTTGGATGGATGTTTGTTACTCTTTCACGCAAAAACTACGGAATAGATTTTAATGAAACTTTACAATAATATAGCTTATACATCAGAATAACACATGGGTTACAATTTTAACCAACTTTCAAAATGGAAGAGGTGTAATGTTTGTTTTTTTTATTTTCAACGATTACTCCGCCGTTTGAGAACCGAAAAAAATCTTTTGGTGTATAGGGTATCATCCGAATTTAGTAGAATGAACATGGTAGGCATGTTCATAAAAGTGGTAACCAGCAGGCGTAGCATGGTCACCATAGAAACGGTTTCTTTCTACGGAAGAATAGACAAAGTGACAGTTAGACAATGGAAATCCGTCATTTTGTCGATAAAATCTGTCAGTATGTCGATTCTTTCCCATGTCTACTGTTATTATGCTAGCCCTGCTGATGAAGGGATCCATGAGTAATTAAGGGAACTCCTCAAAATTTATATGGATTGGCGACTTCGGTTTCGTGTAAAGTATTCTGAGCATATGTTACCAACAAGTAAGATCTTGCACCGAGGCATACCATGGTTCGGAAGGTACTGAGAGAAGGTCCTGACTCTTTATAGATACAAGTTTGGGAGTTTCGGCGTCGTTTTGAGAACGGAAAGCATATGCTATTATGCAAATTACATCATCATCATCACTACCACAAACCATTATACTCTCATTAAAACTCGAGAATGGCTGAACCGATTTGGCTGAAATAATTAATCGAGGAAGTCCAGTGAAGGTTAATAATATTAGGAGGGAAGTGATACGATCACCGGGTCATCTAGTAATTATGATAACGTACAATAGCTACCAATCAAGTTTTACCGTCTGAATGCGATCTAACGATAGTTTGACCGGTGTGCCAAAAAGACTAAAAAAACGGTTGCTGCGCCATCTCTTCTAATTTTTGCCGAGTGATCTTTAAGTTGTACGCGGTCTATACAGTGTCACAAAGTTTAACTATTTATTAAGTTTTGAATAGAGTATAATATGTTTTTCCCATCAAATAACTTTCTAATTTTTTTTACAATATTTACTTCTACCTAATTGTAACCTACAAGTCGCAGATAGGTAGAACTAGAAGTGCAGAATAACCATCTATAAAATTTCAAACATTAATTAATCTATAGACCATCACCAAAAGGGTAGCTACCAGTCACCATATCACCAAAACCAATAAACCTAACTAGTGACAGAAAATGTATGGTTTAATATAATTTATATGAATCATTATATTAAGGGCCTGTTTCACCACTTTCTGATAAAGTGCCTAATAGGCTATTCACATCTTTTTTGACAAATTCTCCATACTTGACCTGTCAAGTTAATTGGTGGATAGCCTTATCAGGAAGTGGTGAAACAGGCCCGAAAACTAATTATTATTTATCTCTGAGTGATGAAGTAATAAAACGCAAGAGAAACCTTTTTTACTTAATGCCTAATGTCTACACAGGCTATTTTAAAGGGTTCTCTACTGTAACAGGTCTATCATACCCTATTGTCGACAAAGAACAGTATATTTTATATACACACCTCCTTACGGTAGTCTGTGTGTTGGTTGAAGGAGTGTTCCATGTGTTTATTCTGAAAAAAAAAATATAATTAGTAAGATGTATTTAATTGTGGTTTTGGTATAGTATGCAAACTTTTAAGATGGTATTATTAATTAAGTGATTTATTTACATTTTTCTATTTTTAATTAAGATATTCTTTGTACCAAGAAACCCAAAAAAGTTTTCATCAAAAATATTTACAAAAACCTGCAATTAATTTTTAATAAAGCATAACGAGCAAAAATAATGTGTGTAAGTACAATTAAACATATTAAATGATATTTGTTAACATTGGTTTTGATTTACGACAATGTTGATATTCAATGTGACTTAAACTCAAAAATTGCACCTCATTTCTTGCGATGCTTAAATTGACATTACATTTTTTAATTTTAAACTGCTTTAAACACATAAAAAATTATACAATTTTCAGATAAATGTAATAATTATAATTATTATGTCCGTCCTTCGAGAAACATCAACGGCTAGAGTGAATTCTCAATCAAATGAATGGTTTATTCTGCTTTTAATACATTTGACAGACTATTCTTAATACAGAACTCCCTGTGGTGGCGGGTAAAGAGCATCATAAAATACTTAATGGCAGTTTCCGAAATCACGAAGCCACACCAGGTGGCGCTTTGTGCAAGTGGGCAGGGCGATTACATAAAATCTTTGACAGCAGATATTTCAGAATATCAGCTGTCAAACACCTGTTGCGTTGTTGTCGCATCATATCATCACCCTACGCATCTGCCCTTTAGCGGCAAAAGATCCTATCCCTAATCGTATAAAAATCAAAACCAACGCATCACACCTGCTCTTAATGTCCTCGTTAGTATCTGTCGATGTATTGTTAGTCTCTTGACTCTTTTTCCTTAGCTCGATGGCCGCTAGCGTGGTTTGCGACAGCGGTTGTATGACAGGGCATGATGACGCCTTTATACGCGCCGTCACATCCTTGTACCGCTGATAGAAACTGTTCAAACACACATGCATGCTACAAAACAGAACAAAAATGTGTCGCGAAGGGTATACGGCTGTACTGTTATAAATTGTGACATCAAGAACAAAATATTAAGGGACGTCGAAACATTACGTGTGATATTAAGGGCTTGTGTCACGACAGAATATTTTATCTTGTACTACAACTACACACTGTATATTTGATATAGTAAAATTCCAAAGTTACGATTTAAAATTACAAGACTAGCTTATCGATATCCACATTTTATTGCCATACCCTTCGCCACTGAAAGCAGATTTGTTTGCTAGCGCAAATAAACTGTTTCAAGACTTCTTACAAGCTTCAAGAAGAAAAATATTCAATGATTTCTGCCAAAAATATTTACAATGATATTGATGGTAGGGATTATTTTTTTCAAATAACGATTTCTCATTTGTGCTGTCAAAATGAAAATAAATATATAATTATTATGAAAATTATAATGAATTCTGTTAGCACAATGTTAACTTTACGTACATTGAAAAATTAATACGATGACTTTTTTGTATGAAAATTAAAATTATAAAAACTTTAGTAAGCGCATTAAGTGTAAGCAAATAAAAATTAAAATTAAAGCTGTATTATTTTAAAGATTTATAGAATACTCTAAAAATGTAAGTGCTCCATTTTATATGCAAGATGCTTCTGTTCTAGCAGAGGAATCTTATAGGTTTTGCTTACACAATGCATGAAAATGTCAACTATAAACATTTTACGTACCATGCTAAGAAATATCATAAGAAACATCAGAATAGAGTGCAATAAGTTTCGACTTGCAAAAACATAAAGAAAAACTTACTTCTTGTCATTTTCAAAACTATGTGTCCTTCTTAATATCGTGTCATTGTCCAAATTGTTGTTTGCTGGATTCGAATCACCTGGAAATTGAATAAATTCAGTGTTTAAAACATTTTTCTGTGTAAGTTTCTTTTGTTCATACTTGGAACGAGACAATCTTGAATATTTGAGTGGACAAGTCGTGTCGAAAAGCATTAGGCATTAGGGTTGCCAGAGAGAGGTTGAAGAATGTCCGGTAATTTGAAAAAAGTCCGTACTGTACTACTGATACCTAGTTTTAGGTGATTTTAATTTTTAGAAGATGCTACCTTTATTTCTGCAAGTAAAAGGCTTTCTCAAAATCAGCATAGTCTTGAACCCCCGTCTACCACCTTTGCAGTGTTTGAAAAATAAACTGTTTATTATGATTTTAATTTGAGTCAAGTCAAAAGAAAAAGTCCAATATTCAGACAAAATGCCTAAAAGAATTACGTATATTACGTAAGTATTTTTTTTTGCCGTCTTTCGCCTTTTAGAGTTGACAATGGGGATTGTCCATTTTTTTTTAATTTTGATCATTACAAAAACATTTCGAGGAATAAGGTCAGTGATCGTTTTTCTGTATATAAACGAAAAAAATACCCATCAGTAACTTATATTTTTGAACAAATACGTTTAACCTTTGTTTGACCTTCAATGGCGTTAAATTAGCAATAAATTCGACCAACATTACGTTTCGAACTTTTGGTAAGCTTCTGGTATCAGCTTTCACATAATGAGAACTTACATTTGACGAACCAGCCATTATAAATATAATTATAAATAAGATTGAAAGGAAATTTAAAACATATACAGAGGTCAATTAGCGGCCGATGATGACGTCAGAGCGAAACTTTAAAAATTTATTGAGAAAAAACTAGCCAATGAATTTCAAAATTATTTAATTTATAAGTATTCTTAGAATACCCTATTTTAACGAAAAAAAATATAAAAAGTGCATGTGATTTTTTTGGACAATGCCCATTGACACTGGCCAATATTACCGTAAAATTAAAAAATAATAAAAAAAACTCACGGTTATTGTCCTGCTGGCGATTCCGGAAGGAGGCGGACCGCCGCCACGACGGCGCCTCGTCGTTGTCCGGCGGCGGTTCGTTGACTTCCGGTGATGGCGGCCGTGGCTTTGGCGGCTTGTCGGCTATCTTCGGTATGATTTCGGGCGCAGGCGGTTTGTCTGAAAGAAAGATGGGGTTTAAGCAGCTGATTTATAAATAGGCCCCGGCCGATGGGTGGCAGCGTCCTACGGAGGCGGTAGATTTTTGCATGGGGAGGCGGAAATAAAGTGGCACAAGTACACTCATCCTAAAATATATAAATCCGACACTAGTTTCAAGGGGGTGCGCATAGGTCAGATTAAAAAAAATTTTTTTGTTGGTTTAAGGTTTACCATTTATGACGTATAAAAAAACTACTTGCTAGATCTCGTTCAAACCAATTTTCGTTGGTAGTTTTTATAGTAATGTACATCATATATTTTTTTAGACCTATCATGCTCCTACTTTAGAAGTAAGAGGGGGGGGGGACATTTTAACACTTTGGAAAAGTCTCTCTCGCAAACTATTCAGGTTAGAAAAACATTATATAAGAAACTTCTATATGATTTTTAAAGACCTATCCGTAGATACCCCACACGCATAGGTAAGATAAAAAAATTTTTTTTTGTTTCAGTTGTACCTATGGGGACCCCTAAATTTTTTAATAATTTTTCCATTTTTGTATCATAATCTTAATGCGGTTCGCAGACTTCATCTACTTCCTAAGTTTCAATAGTATAGCTTTTATAGTTTCGAAGAAAAGTGGCTGTAACATACGGACGGACAGACAGACATGACGAATCTATAGGGTTCCGTTTTTTGCCATTTGGCTACGGAACCCTAAAAAGGGATTACTATGCAGTGCATTGCATAAAGCCGAAAAGGATACCCACTTAGGTGTATTACCACGGCGCAGAACACTGCACCGCGGTACCTGATCTTCCGTGGTTCCTATATATTACGCATAACGCACGACAGATTCAACATAAATAATAATAATAATAATAATAATATACATATAATAATACAATAAAATAACAAAACTTCATTTAGAATACTTAAATAAGACGGTAGCTTCTATTTACGCACTGTGACGCAACGATATATAGACGCAATAACTATAGTTGAAACAAAATCTTATCCACCTCCTAGTAAAATGTTGAATAATGTTAATCAAGAAATTCCAAAAACTTTATTTCATTACATAACTTTATTACATTTCTTAGAAGAAGTCATCGTCAAAAACAGGAAAGGACAAATTGATCATTTAAAAACAAAATGTACTTCCACAATCGATGCAATTATGGCTGCCATACGGGAACGTTCTTTTTCATCACAGTTACTTTTAAGCCTTTCTGTATTTCTTCACAGAAGATATGGATCCAAAAGACTATTAGATATTTTATCTAGTTTGGGATTTGCAGCTTCTTACTATAATACAGTACAGTATGAAGTTTCAGCAGTTTATGACCCACAGCCTCGTATTTAATATTTTATCATCAGAGTCAGGTGCCCTTGTACAATATGTTGGAGACAATGCCGACATAAACGTGCAGACTCTTGATGGTAACAATACTCTTTATGTTATGGGGATTATGAAGATAGCAACTCCAAAAAATGCTGTTCTCTACGATGAACGGATACAAAAATGTACAACCAAACCAAAAGCGAAAAAGTTGGCAGCCATAACACATGTATCTTTACAAGTTCACAATAAACCAGTCGTACCTGAATACAGTAAAGTTCAAGTTGAAAATCTGCATGACGGTCAAGCACTAACAGAAAAAACAATTAACGGCACTGATTTTTCGTGGTTATACGGAAAATGGAGGGAGGGATATTGCATCGTTGCCAGGTTGGACGGGTATTCTTGAGCAGCTCACTAAAAATGAAATGAATTTTTCAACATCTCAGGTTATGTTTCTTCCTTTTAATGATCATCCTGCCAGTAATGTAGACACAATTTACACAACTTTACTTTGCGCTCTTGATATTGCCAAGTCACTCGGACAAAAAACGTGTGTAATTACTTTTGATCAACCCCTTTACTCTAAAGCACGTGACATGTCTTTTTTGGAAGCCTAGGATACATAATAGATGGAAGTGGTCTTAAGGAAGTTCTTGGTAATAAAATATACGCACCGAATTCTGTTGACAAAATGCTGAGCGGTCACGCTTACTCAAGAAGCATCAGAGGCCATATATTGGTACGACTAGCATTTTCAAAAATCATTTGAAGATATGAATATTGAAGATGGTACGTTGGATGAGTTAATATAGCAAATCACTTCTCGAGATATATCTCGAACTCGAACTCAAACATTTTTCATTCAACATTTCTGGATAAGCTGGATAATTTGAAAGCCCGAGGTACAACGGCACAATTGTGGGTGCAATATTTCAAAATGATTACAATACGTCGAAATGGGTATAGTACTTGATTTTGTTCGCGCTGAAAGACTTGGGCTTTTTCAAGAACACCTTGACGCAGTCAATCCAAAAATATACAACTTTTTTCCTCTAACTTTGGTTTTTCTATGTTTAATTCCACGAAATTCATAACGTATTGCCTGTGTAAGCGTAGTCCATAAGTTTAGCTATTAAATAAGACCTTTTTTATCTTCATAGCATATTTTCATGAGAAGTTATTGGTCAGGTTAGTGTGAAAGCCCGAGAAAAACTAAAATGGCTGTCATTTTACAACCGTGAGAGAGAGAAAAATTTTGAGAGCCAATTTATATATAAAATATGCCAAAGATTATTAAAGTGTTAAAATTATTAAAGTGACCATTAAAGTGTCGGACACAAGTGTCGGGACACATTGTATATGGCGCGTTTTCTACCGGAGGCACCGGTTGACCTGAAGTGATGCTGTGACCGCGCGCTCTCCGCCCTCTTATCAAGAAAACAGTTCACCGTAGAAAAAAAATATACAAAATTTGTAGAGAATTTTGTATTCTACAATATTGATTATAAATACATGTACATAATGCAGAGAAGTTGTTTTTTTTTTATGAAATAAGGGGGCAAACGAGCAAACGGGTCACCTGATGGAAAGCAACTTCCGTCGCCCATGGACACTCGCAGCATCAGAAGAGTTGCGGGTGCGTTGCCGTCCTTTTAAGAGGGAATAGGGTAATAGGGGAGGGTAGGGATGGGAAGGGAAGGGAATAGGGGAGGGTAGAAAAGGGAATAGGGGAGGGTAAGGAAGGGAATAGGGGAGGGTAGGGAAGGGAATAGGGTAGGGGATTGGGCCTCCGGTAAACTCACTCACTCGGCGAAACACAGCGCAAGCGCTGTTTCACGCCGGTTTTCTGTGAGAACGTTGTATTTCTCCGGTCGAGCCGGCCCATTCGTGCCGAAGCATGGCTCTCCCACGTAAAAACTTTTTACTTTTTATTGACCATAATTTTCCCTTAGTGCAGTATGACTTATGAGTACTAATTAATTCATTTTCTACGTTAAACATTTCTTGAGACTAACTAAATAAAGTAAATAATTACTTAAAAATATATTTCTTTATCCAGATCTTTTTTTCTATTCGGCCGGATAGGCATCCGGCCGAATAGCAGTTATCCGGTATTCGGCCGGATAGTATTAAGGCCGCCGGATAGGCCGGATACCGGATAGTTGCCGGATATCTGTTTCATCTCTAGTTTTGAGACAAAATTTTGGGTGTCAATATACAAATATTTACAGACTTACAGCTGGGTATCTCGAATTCCGAGGTGAACTTCCTATACTGATTGGCCTAATATAGACAAATGATTGGCACATTAGAAATTTTACAAAATAAGCTTTTAAAGCCCACTTACCGTTAACAATGTTCTCATCTTTGCCAGTGATCTGCAACTCGACCCTCTTGACGTCGTGTCTCGGTGGGCTGTGTTTCCGTTTGTTGTTGTTGTTATTGTTGTTGACCCGCCGAGGCGCCTTCAGAGACGCCTCAGCCAGCCACGTCGATATACTCGGGTCTACGAGGTCCATGCAGGTTTGACCCTGAAATTACATGTGTAAATAACATTTCTACTGTATTTATACGTGGGAGAGCCATGCTTCGGCACGAATGGGCCGGCTCGACCGTAAAAATGCCACGTTCTCACAGAAAACCGGCGTGAAACAGCGCTAGCGCTGTGTTTCGCCGAGTGAGTGGGTTTACCGGAGGCCCAATCCCCTACTTTATTCCCTTCCCTACCCTCCCCTAATTCCTTCCCATCCCTACCCTCCCCTATTACCCTATTCCCTCTTAAAAGGCCGGCAACGCACCTGCAGCTCTTCTGATGCTGCGAGTGCCCATGGGCGACGGAAGTTGCTTACCATCAGGTGACCCGTTTGATCGTTTGCCCCCTTTTTTCATTAAAAAAAAAATACTTGCATATCGCTTCGACATAGTCTGGATTGCGCGAGAGGCGTTTAACAGCCTCGACATTTAATGATTACTCAAGGAGCTACAAGCTAAGTAGTGATCGTTTTTATATGAAAAGAAGAATATTATTGAATTAACGTGAATGGATGAAATAAGTAACAACAATCTGAAAGTCGACGTTTACTTGCATAAATGGAGGCTTTAGGACCGGTTTTTTTTTTATGAAATAAGGGGTCAAACGAGCAAACGGGTCACCTGATATAAAGCAACTACCGTCACCCATGGACACTCGCAACATCAGAAGAGCTGCAGGTGCGTTGCCGGCGTTTTAAGAGGGAATACGCTCTCTTCTTGAAGGTTTGCATTTGTTGTTAAAAAAAATATATCCACAGCCGAACATATAACCTCCTCCTTTTTGGAAGTCGGTTAATGACTTTATGTATAGCCACATGATGAAGTGGACAAATTACAAGGTTTGTTAAAGGAAAAAATTAGTAATTGCCCTTATGTTATAATAAAATATTAATAATCCGCTTCACCCACTTACGTCTTCAATTATAAATTGTAGTTAATCATAAAGTGTCCTTCTGATTCCGATGCAGACGTAATTTTAAAAAAAATTGGGCCTTTGCATTTGGCATGGGCAATTGAATAAATAAAAACCGTTTACCGAGTAGTTTTTAAGGTTAGGATCGGCGCCATATTTGAGCAATATGGCTGCCGCATCCTTCTGGCCCCACAACGCCGCCGCGTGTAACGGCGTCCAGCCCTCGTAGTCAACACAGTCCGGCTCGACATTACAGTCCTCCAGTAGAGTTGTAGCCACCTGCGTAGAGAAATTTATTTCAGTACCAGATGACACCAGCAACTCCGTTGGGCTAAATTAGTTTATCGCGCGGAAACTATCCATTGTCCTTTCCCGGGACACCACACCACAAATTTCAGCAAAATCGGTTCAAATCTGGTTGAATTCTAAAGAAGCCCTTGTTGACGATATTTAGATACTACCACTTTTTTAATCCTTAATTAATGTCATTATTTAAGGATTAAAAAAAATACGGTTGTCCATGCAAAATGCACATACGTCATTCTCACAACATGGTGGGCCTAGACCAGAAGAATCTTCTCGGGTTTTCTCACCATCTTTTCTATAAGTCTTATTTACTTCCCCACCTGTAGGGCTAAGGGCTAGGATAATATCAGTAGACATTAGATCGAATCGACATACTAACAGATTTTATCGACAAAAACTGTCACTTTGTCTTGTCTGTCACTTTTCTATTCTTCCGTAGAAAGAAACCGTTTCTATGGTGACCATGCTACGCCTGCAGGGATGGAAACTGTACCCCTCTTGAGTACAACTCAATAGACGTAATAAACCCAGAGAGGCTTCCTAGCTTTACCTGAGTAGAGCTGAGAAATGTTTGTTACTTAATAACTTACATCGATATACCCCTTCGCGGCAGCCACATGGAGTGGCGTGCCACCAGTCTTCGGATCCCGAACCTCAACGTAGCCGTTGGCAGCCCAGTTCTTGGCGTCACTCATGAGCGCGTCCACCTCAGCGTTACGGGACTTCTCACAGTCCACACCTGGAACACACACCATAAATAACCTATGTATTGAGAACTCACATAATATTATAAACTAGCTAACGCCTGCAACTCCGTTACGCCAAAATTCTTTTATTGCACGGGGACATTTTTCTGGGATGAAAAGTTTCCTATGCCCTTGACCCATCGGTATGGAGAAAGTCTCTCCATAACAAATTTCAGCAAAATCGGTTCAGCGGTTTGGGCGTGAAGAGGTAACAGTAGCAACAAATTTACGCATTTACAGTACTTATTAGTATGGGCATTAGGCATCCTCTTGAGTCTTGCGCACTTGGCATTGCTTACTAAAAGCACGCCTACTAAGTCCTGGGCTTATTATTAAAAAATATTGCTTGTTCTATATACAAACCTTGTTCATCGATAGCATTTTGGAGTAACTCCTCCATTTTGTCCCCCTTAGCGATGTCCAGAGGCAGCTCACCGTCAGAATTGACTGCAGCCACATCAGCTCCATTTTCAAGAAGATATCTAAAAAAATAAAATATGTTGATGTTATGTTCAGGAATCAGTTGCATTACAATTTACAAAAAATAGAGCACTGTAGGCAAGTTTCAAGGCATTTTAATCAGTAAAAGAATAAGGTCTTGTTTATACAATAAACCTCTACCCAAAATATTTACTACAAAGCGGATTCCGCCTTTGTGTACTTATTTCCTTCCCAACATAATATTATTAGAAAACACAGCAACTTTAATAGAAAAAATAATAGTAAGTGGAAAAATATTGAGTACAATAATTAATAATTATACAAAATATGAATACAAAACAATGTCCGATCACAGGAACTCCCTCGGAACGGGGTCAAGTGACTCACGTTGTTTACAATAATAATTATCAATAGTCATATTACAGAACGATGTAGATGACACATAGCATCGTAGGACATCAGTTGATCTTCATTCAACTCTGACATCACTAAAGTACGGTCGCCGAAGAGAGAGAATTCCATTGACCTAACTTGCCTCACGCAGGCCTCCTGATTCACAAAACGTGTGCATGTAAACATTATACCAATAGTTTCGCGCGGCGCGTGTATGAAAGGGACAAACGGATAACGTTCAGTGGCCAAATTTCTCTCTATCCGGCGACCGGATTACTTTCGGAAACTTCTTTAATTTTGAGTTCAGTTTCGTAGTGGAATGAATATTTTCTATGAGAGACGAGGCGAAGACAAAACTTAATGTCAGGATTTTTATGAATCTTTTTGACTCGGATAGTATTTAGATAGTATTTAGTTCTGACGGTAGTTGGCAGAACCAATAATAATAATAATAATAATTAACGGGAACTTAAATATTATTGGTTCTATCAAATCATAGTACTTAGCAAATATCTCGCGTTCTATTACTATTCCTCTCAAAAATTTCCAACGAGGTACTTTATCAGCGGATCTTACTCCCTAAGACGTAATTTTTTTTAAGAGCTTTGGCCCTCCACACCCACCCACTGTACATCCTGGTTCGCCAGGATCGACAGCGGTATCCAACCACTAAAACCCTTTGATATTATCTCAGGGAGCCCAAGGGGCACGCTAAAGCTGTCTTGGCACCCACAACGAAATTAATCAGAAGAAATTAGGAGGAGTATGTATTCCAATTTGCCTCCTCATAAGACAGCACAAAGTTACTGTTACTTACCTAGCTATGCTGAGGAACCCGCATGATGCTGTGGCGTGCAACGGAGTCCAGCCCTCGTTATCACCCCTATTCACGTCGGCTCCGTTCTCCACCAGAAACTCCACCATCTCCAGGTTGTCGTCTATGCATGCCTGGAAACACGAGTGGGAATTATGATTATCAGATCAAATAAAAATCAGTGATGTTAAAAGTACTTCCAATCTGTAATCCACATTATCCAAACTATGGGAGGAATATAAAGTCGTTTTTTTTTATACTTAATATATTTAATTAATCAAAGTATGTACCATTGTTATCGGTGCGGGTAGTTCGTTGATCCCTTTACAAAAAAAACGGAGGGACGAGAGTCAATGAATTCTTAGAATGCGTAAAAGGCTGTATAAAAGGCGGTGTTTTGGCCGATGGCGGCACTTGACGGACGTTGTTTGTAGAGTCCACATCCTGAGGATGCTGCGGTGTTGGGGCGAAACGCGCGTCGAGGTTTTCAACCTGCATGATTTGCCAACATGTTCTTGCATGCGAGTGTACGCATAGGCAGTGTGGGAGGAGGGAGGTGCTGTACACATGCCTATGCGTACACTCACTCATTTACTTAAAGGTGGAAGTCGTTTCCGCGGAATATTGCTAAAAATAATAACAAACTAAATTTTAAGCTATGGATTTCCGTAAAGTAACGCCTGATTCCATTAACTAACTCTTAGAATGCAGTTTGGACTGCCACATCAGAGTTGATTTTTTTTCCTTGTAGGAAGTTATCTAATTCTGAAAAGAATTCCGAAAAATATGGTGATCTGTTGTAGCAAGGTCCGGGGAGTACGGTAGATGTCGCAGACATTCCAATTGCAGCTCATCCAGTTTTGCGGCCGTCTGTTGTGCAGTCTGTGTGGTCTAGCGTTGTCCTGAAGCAGCAGTGGCCTAGAGCGATTGACCAGCCTTGGTTGTTTAGCAGGTAGTTCTTCCATCATGGTTTGCAGTTGCTGACAATAGATATCTGCCGTAACCGTTTGACCAGATTTTAGAAAGCTGTAGTGAACGACACCGGCACTAGTCCACCGAACACTCGCAAGTAACTTTTTCTGAGTAAATTTTCGCTTAGGGCAGGATTTGGCTGATTTTCCAGGGAAAAGCCATTGCAACGAACCCTTACCCGATTATCGTAAAGAATCCATTTTTCATTACAAATAATGACCCGATTTAAAATCCCTTCATTATTGTGTCGGTTGAGCAATATAACGCAGCAGTCGACGCGTGTTTTCTGGTTTGCTTCACTCAATTCATCCTACCTTTCAAGTTTCTTTATCTTCCCAATTTGCTTCCCCATTTCTTTTGCGACACTAGCGCCATACACATTACTAATTCTTCGAGCTGTTTCTGCAGCACTCGTGCCACGGTAGGACTCATACTGGAAAATAAAGCGATATAGTCGATATTTCAATTTTTCATTGTGCGATATGAACGACTCCACAGAAAAAATAATCAAGAAAAAAACAAATGAATTATTTTAAAAACTCAAATGCACAAAATAAATGAATATATGAGCTTGGAATTTTTTACCAAAGGGGAGATATTTGAGATCAAAGTGGCCTGTACAACAAAACACCAATTTCATATGTAAGGGCCTAATATTATTATTATAAAATGATTGTTACCTCACGCCTTAACTGATGAATTGATTTTGATGAAATTTGGTATGGGACCTTAAATCCCGAGAAAAGACATAGGACTTTTCATCCCGAAAAAATTGACGGCTTCAAACGAATTTCGGCGCACTTACGGGCATCAACTATAGGTACAGTAGAACTTTTATCTACAAACTTTTATGGCCTGCCAGTTCTATTAGCTCGAACTTGCCTGGCCACGCTCTCGAGTCCGAGTGTCTAGATGATTATACCCCGAGGCCCCATAATCTGACCTACCTTCAAGTAAGAGTAGCATTACGATCAATTAAAATGTTTTTTCTAGGAAAAGACCTTTGGCTTTGGTCGTGATCCCGAAGGCGATGGTTTGGCAAAGCAAATATCTAGACCAAAGGAAACCGATGTCAAAATTTAATCAAGAATCACAATGAGAATACTTATATACTCCGGTGAAGCCTCCCTAAGAGGACGTAGAAGAGAGACGTAGAATGATCTTTGTGAGACTTCTTTGGAGAGACTATACTGTATTGACTGTACAATATGCAAACAATAGGTTGGAGAAAAAGTATTTTTAACCGACTTCGAAAGACGAGGAGGTTATATATTCGGCTGTGGATAAATTTTTTTTCGCATTATAGTATGTAAGAACTTGTCATAAAATCTCTTGGCCAATTGTATCTTGCTGATTTTGGTATCATTAAAAAATTTTAATTTTACAGAAGACAATTCCAAATTCAAATTAGGTAAATGTGAGATTTTTATTCGTTTTTTTTTTATTGTTAAATTGAATTCTAATGAAGAAATTCGATACATTTTAAAATTTTATTAGAAAAAAGGTAAAAGCAACACAAGCCGCGAAAATAATTTGTGATGTTTATGGACCTAATGCAGTATCTGTGAGAGTAGCGCGTTTTAAGCGTGTTCAATCCTGAAATTTTGATATCAAAGATACACATCGCTCTGGTCGCCCTGTTGGCTGTTACGAACAAAACTGATGCCATTTCTGAAAAAGTGGAGCAAGATCGGCTAATTAGTAGTTACGATGTAGCTGAAGAACTGGGGATTGACCTCAAAACGGTTTTGGCGTATTTGAAAAAAGCTGGGTACCTACACAAAAAAGCTCGATATTTGGGTGCCTCATAAGCTCATTGAAAGAAACCTAATGAACCATGTACATGTCATTTGTGATTCATTATTACGACGTAATGAAACCGAACCATTTTTGAAGAAGCTGATAACTGGTGATGAAAAGTGGATCATGTACGACAAGAACGTGCGAAAAAGATCGTGGCCAAAGGCCGGTCAGGCTTCACAGACCGTGGCGAAACTCGGGTTCACTCGCAACAAGGTGATGCTGTGTGTGTGGTGGAATTGGAAGAGCATTATTCATTATGAGCTGTTATCGCCAGGCAGGACCATCGATTCTGAACTGTATTGCGAACAACTGATGAGATTAAAGCAAGAAGTTGAGAGAAAGCGGCCGGAATTAATGAATAAGAAAGAAACAGAAGGGGTGTTGTTTTTCACCATGATAACGCTAGACCTCACTCATCTTTAGCCTGTTTGGCTGGGAGGTGTTAATGCATCCGCCGTATAGTCCTGAGTCCTGACCTTGCACCTTCAAATTTCCACCTGTTTCGGTCGCTGCAGAATTCCTTTGGCAGTGTCAGGTTGACATCACAAGATGACTGCCAATACCACTTGTTGCAGTTTTTTCATCTGAAGCCCCAAAATTTTTATAGCAATGGGATCATGTCCCTACTAACAAGACGGTAAAAGTTATCGAACAAAATGGCACCTAGGTATATACTTTAGTCAATTGTAAATAAACTTTTTAAAAAACCTTTTGAATTTTTATATAAAATGCGAAGAAACTTTTTCCCCAACCTAAGAGTTTTCATAAGATATTGTTACAGTGCACAGTGTGGTGTGCTAGTTGACATTTGAAAAGTATAATTCATTGACATGGCCAGCAAATCGATCACATTAAATGTAGAGAGATTCTAAAAGCAAAAGTCGCTGCACAAACTCATATCTTAAAATCTTAATAATATCTTAGTATAGCATTTCGCATTTCCAATTACTCAGTATCAGTTTACAATCGCAGAGCACACAAAAAAGGTAAGAGAGAATTCCACGTAAAATTTACAAATCTTCTGATCGCGCGCAGCATTTCACAAGAACGATCTATATCATATAACAGTTACCTCTAACCGTTACATAAGGTGATCAATGGTCATAATAAAAACATGTTCAGCATAAGCCGAGTGCACAATAGTAGAGTCTAGTGCACTATGTGTGCAGCAGAACGGAACACCACGGTCAGTGCCACAACCGTCGGCGCGTGTCGGCCTCACTTCACGTTGGACTATGATATAGTTAACCATTATGTCTACACACATAGGCAAAAGGGTATATTGCGCAAAGGTCGGAGCAGAAGGCGCTAGGGGCACATACGGTAAATTATAATCATATATCACAATATTGACGGAAGCATTGACAAACGTCGAAACGAATTTTTTGTTTACAGTATATACCAGGTCTATACTGATGAATAAGGATGCATTTTAGCGTTCAAAACATTGTAGTAAACGGTAATAATATATCCTATGATATACCACTATGGTAGACCACTAATTATCGGGTCGCGGGCGCGTAAAACGTGTCTCTATTGCATGAGTTTCATTGTAGGAGCTGGATTAAGTTACTCTGCGGTTTATTTTTAAGCGACTTCATTGTATTGTGATTTATGATTATAGATTACTTTGTATAAATTTCTAGATGATATTACTTTGTATTTTCGAGATCATAGAAAATACTCAAAAGTAAAGAGATTTGTAACAAGTATCGGATTTGCGCCCTGTATTCCATACATTCCCATACATTTTGTTACAATCGCCAACGATGGATACGTCTTACTTTAATTTGTACACAATATACATATTAGAGAGACAGTCTCTAAAGAACATACATTGATTGGAATCGAACCAGCCAATACATGACTTATTAATAATTATTAATTAACCCAGGGTAAAACCTTCGCGGCATAAAATCTTTTCCACTGAACCGTCGCGCATCAGTATGACTCATCATTAAAACGGAAATCAGTCATTTCAAGTCTCCTCAAATTATTTTAATTTCTACAGGGTGTAACAAAACAAAGGCGTGATAATACTTTACGATATGTACTGGTCGCCTTTATAGAGTTCACAGTAAAGTAGCAGCGCTGATTGTTTTGTATAGGAATGACGCTGAGGCGCTCGCCACGGGAATCACTAAAAGTTTGCTACACACCCTAAACTGCCCTAAAGTATTGTTTTGTTTTGTTACACACTGTAAAAACATTACACAATATCATCAGTTATCAAATAATCGCCAGCATAACAATACATTTAAATTCATCAGCTGATGAGATTAATTAATTATGTTTATCAACCCTCATATTGGTATCTTGTGAATTACTGCATGTTGTAACTTTTTTGTTCCAAAATCTTTAAATTGCACGCCAACCGTACACTTTTCCGCCATATTTTATGTCCCTTCCCTGGAATCAAAGTATATCTGTATCCTGTACCAAAATTCATCAAAATCCGTTTACCGGAGTAAGCATGCGAGAAACAGACAGACCGACAGACACACTTTCGCGTTATTTTTTTTTACACAAAATTTTTCTTTCAAAAATTATTTATAAGTAAGCATATTTATGTCTAGACTGCAATAGCCGTAGTTGACTTGATGTCTCAGCATAGCTCGTAAATAATTATTAGATTGGCATCCAACCAAGTGCTCCAATGGTGCATGTATGTTACCTTTTTGGTAAGACGACAGTTGCAGTTTCTCAAGAGCCAAACGTAAAGGTATAAATAATTTTAATTTAGCTAATTACAGTCGCATGCTTCATTGATTGAAATATAATTCAATTAAAAATAATAAATCGCTTGGCAGGTAAAAAAATATTCTTTTTTTAAAATCCACTTTGGTCCATGATGGATAACCAAGATGGTAGCAATCGTAGACGAATATGCCTACACGTTGGTAGTTGCCTATATTTATCCATCATTAACCAAAGTGCGGCGGACGTATAAGAACTTTTTAAAAAAGGTACACACCAACATAATATAAAGCAGGTATAATATAAAGTAGGTATTCAATAAATTCTTCAGCCTGGAAACTGCATCAATGCAAAGTGTTTCTGAAGTGTGCGTTGAAGAGAGGAGCTTCGCTAAAGAACTAAAAAGTATGGTCCTTCATTTTACTACTAGTGTAAAGGTGAAAAAATTATAGTACAAGTTTTACTAATTGTAGTAAAATATGAGTAAAATCTAGTAAAATGGAACATTAACATGTTGGCATATTTAGTATTATTTAATATTTAGTACACCAGTCGCTATATTTTTACATTATCCCCTTTGCTAATAAAACGATTTACACTGAAGGGACAGATAAAAAAAACTTTTTTTTTGTACTTTTTTGATACGTTAAAAAGTGACAAAGACACATACAATGTACAGCTATAACAAAGTGTGAAATGTGAATCTATTTTAAATATGAGGACTGAGGGGATTTATGTACTATCAGGGAAGTCAATTCATAGGCAGATGCCAAACCTTACGCAGGTTTTTGGAGGCGTTATGTCAAACTTAACCGACAGATCACGGCTAACATTGAATTAACATAACCCGACCCGACGTAGGTTCGTCAACTATACCACAATAGACATAACGACCAGTAGTTCGACTGCAAAGAGACGGACAGGTTTCAATATCTGTCAAATTCGTCGGGTTTCACTAGGATTATGAACGGAATGTGCCTCGCGCTGGCTGATATAATTTATTTTTAAATATTTAAAATAAAGATTTCAAAATTAGATTCTGTCAATTTTAATCGCATGTGCCAAAACATAAACAATAATACGACCAAAGAGGAACACGTCCAGCGAATATGTCATAGTTTTGAATTCGTAGGTGACAAGTTAACAACCCTAGCGACGATTTTCGTCATAATACGTCAAATTTAAAAATTTCAACATCAGTTCTAAGTCGGCATACTCTATCATTCTGTCTACTCTGACTATACTCCACTCGGGCTAACTTGTCGCTAGCGGTCATTGACTTCCTGTCAAAAACTTGTCATTTTCCATATAAACCGCGATTGACAATGAAGTGTCAGATATTGTCAATCGTGGTTTTATATGGAAAATGACAAGTTTTTGACAGGGAGTCAATGACCGCTAGCGACAAGTTAGCCCGAGTGGAGTATAGGTACCTGAAACAATTTCTACGATGGTACATAGTGAGTTTACTAGGGGGTTGTTAGGGTTGACCTACACGTACCAAGCCACACTGTGTCAATATGTGGTACGTGTGAAAAGTCCTATTAATTTTCAATACAAAGTAGCCCGACCACCTGGTGTGGTTGTGGTCGTGGTGTTGTTGCGGTATGTATGGAACGGCCCTAAGTGAAATATTATTCTGCAATCTGCATAATATAGCTAACATGTAATTCGACTCATGACACTCCATGACAGCATACAAGCATGCTGCATGCTTCATTACACTCTGTAACAATATCATCTGTGATCGTATAGCTTACAACTATTTGCAAGCTATACGATCTTGAATAGAGCTAGAATTTCAAAGCTGTTTGTAAGGGTTTTATTTTATTTATTTAATCAGGACACCAAACACTAGATACATCGAAACCTTTATCGAAACATTATTAAAATAAGCATATTAATTATAAATTCTTCTGATGCATGTTCCTTAGCAGGTGACACGGCATTTATAACCAGAGCTCCACAAAATATTGTATTTTTTGATGATATTAGTTACTAAACTTTAATTTTTATATTGTGTGATTTAAATTGTGTCACTTAAACTTTAATCATTATATTGTGTGATTGTAACAATAAAATATGAAATAGGTTGATAAATGTGTGTTTAAACAAGGCCTAATTCTCGATTTTCGTTAGATTTTCAGTATGTCAGCACTCAGCGCCCGCGATTGGGGAAACCGGAAAGGTGAAAATCAATTGAGGGTATAGAAGCAAAGGTTAAAGCAAATACACCTCAGGCTCCATCTAATTATAAAATTATTGTGTCACAGTGTTTGTGCGCGAACTCCTCCAAAACGGCTCAACCAATTTTAATGCAATTTTGTATGTACATTCGTTGGGCCTAAGAATAGGTTTTTATCTTCTTTTATTGATACCAGAAATAATTTATACAGCAGAACAACTAGATATAATATTACAACTAGATATAATATTACATGAAAACGAAAATTTTAATCACATTAAATGCATTTCTAATGAAATTTTTTACTCAAAATTAAAAAGTGGAATTAGCCAACCTTGTTTTATACCCATCGATTTTGATTGAGGGGAACCGTTCCTAAAAAACTAAAATAAAAAGACCTTTCGAAATATACAACTCGGAAGCTGCAATAATAAATAAACGGAAGAAAAACCATTTCAGTGCTCCCATTTCCTACATCTGATCTGAATAAAAAATACAATAGCGTTGGTTCAAAAAAAAGTAGTCCACTGCAGTCTGCAACATCTTAAAAGATTTTAGTTAAATAAATCTCAAACTTTCAGCAGTGGAACGTCTATTAATCAACAGAAGCAGAATGCTCCAAATTCTTACACATTGTTTATTAATGATAAAGATAAGACTTCTAGCAGACTAGACGTTCTAAAACATATAAATAATAAAATAAACACGACCCGTATTCTTGGCAAGACTCGAGTGACTTGCCATCAGTCAGCTTCGCTCCTACATCCACATTTAACTAAAATAAAACGTTAGTAGCGCGTGTGCAGCCTATGACGTAACTAATATCAACGGATCTCTCCTCGTCGTCTCTAGCATGACCTCGAAAAAAATTCTCGTCCGATTCTAAATTTACACGGCACTGTGTCATTCAGTAATACATCATTCCAGCATTAAAATATGTAGGTCGGTCGATGACAGTATCGAACATACTATGCATTTTTTAATAATTAAATTATTTTTAACGCAATTAAAAAATATCCGAAACATAGGAGTCGTATTGAGAATATATTGTATTTCGACTTCCAGCAGGCTTCACAGTACAAGTGAGAAAAAATCTAAATTGGAAATACTGACTGTATATTTTAGGGACATATTGACAGATTTCCATCGTCAATCTGCCACTTTTATCTATTCTACCGTGGATAGAATAGCTTTATTAGTTACACTAAGCGTGCTGGTAGACTACCCAGTCTTAAATGTAAGTCTCAAGACATGATAAAATCAAAATTAGCAAGTAAGTACGTAACAATTTTAAGAGGAAAAATAACGTAGCGATCTCATTGCCCGAATTACGTATGTATTGTGTAATACGTACACGATAAACGATTACAATTTTAAAAACGCAAGTGGCGAAGGGCGTTGCTATTATCGCGATCGGCAGTATTGAGCCAATATTAAAAAAAACAATGATCAAAATTAGAAGCTCACGAAGTCATCGACCCAATTTTCCGGACTATCTAATGAGAAGAGTATAGTGCACTATAAATACTAATATATATACAACATGGCGCGGCATACATACAAGACAAAACGCATCCGTGATCAAACGCTGCCAAAATATTAATTTACATTGTGAAGGCAAAGGCAGATAGTAGACTGTTTACAATTATTATAAATAACCCAGATTACGAACACACGCTGCAAATACTAATAAAGTTAATATAACAATACTATGATACACGTAACCGATTGCGTGCAAATGATGTTCCTACATACTTTTTTCTTACAGCTCAAATTGTCAACGGGCCGATAGATCAGACTGACTGTCAAAACAGATGAAAAAAAAACCGGCCAAGTGCGTGTCGGGCCACGCGCAATATAGGATTCCGTAGTATCGCTAGTTTTTGATAATTTTTGTATGGTCAATGAATGTGCATTTATAACGTGTTTTACACTACTAACAAGTAACAAGTTCAAATGAATTTGAACGAAAAGTTCCTTTGTACTTCGCCAAATACATTTTTTTTAGTTGATCGACTATAACTCAAAAACTAATGAAGTCTTATTAGCCGTAATAGCTCCTGTGAAGTTTTTCACATTTCCAGAAGCAACCGTTTAGCTGGTAGCTGGCCACTGGACTCTAACGATTTTTTTTTCAAACTAAATATTTCACAAACGAATCCCTAAATCGGAAAATGATCAATGAATACCCATAATATTTTTAAATAATAATCGGCCAAATGCGAGTAGGACTCGCGCACGAAGGGTTCAGTACCATTTCAATTACCAGAGCAAAATTAGGCCAAAATTTGTGTCTTTTGTATGGGAGCCCCTCATAATGTTTTATTTAATATTAATATTATTATTAAATATTAAAGTACACATAAAACTAAGGATTGTGTGAAAAAATCAAGTACCTACCTATTGCTATTATTTATATGCAGCAAAAAAGGCCAATAAATTTCAGATTTCATGTACAATTTTGTCGACATCATTAATATACGTGCATTCATGCCAAATTACAGCTTTGTAGGACCTGAGCAAAACCGCGGAAGGGCAGACAGACGGACGGACGGATAGACCGAAACTATAAGGGTTTCTTGTTGACTACGGAACCCTAAAGGGTTCTGATGTCATGCATCACACGTCTCTTTTTCTACGCAGTGATACTGACAGTGACATCTAGCTTGCTCAGCACTTCGTTTCTCTATTCCGCTAGGTATATTAACTTTATGGTCGAGCCAGGCTGGCTATGAGTGACCCGAGATAAGCTGCCTTTGCCTAATAATGGAGCAGTGTTACAGGCTAGTAAAAAAAATTACGCTTCAAAACACGTCCGCCGTTGAATGAAAAAGTATTTGATAAAGCTGCAAAAAAAATGAATAATTTCACGTGTGTTAACATCAATTTCGGAAGATAAAAATCACAACGAGAATCTTACAAAAAACTTTGAAGAAAACATTTGAGCGCATTGTAATTTAGATGTAAATAAGTAGGAAACAGAGGTGCCGTGAGTGACAAATCACAATTTTAAATGAATTTTGTACACCAAATTAGGTATCAACTATCATAAATATATATATATATATATATATATATATATATGGATTTTCTGGTAAATAAATTCAGATTCTTGAAATCACGAATTGTGAATACGGGCCACGTCTAAATAAAACCATATAATCAAAAGCAAAGAAGTAGTACAGACCAGCCTATAAAAATTTAATGACCATCTCGTTTTCAGCACAAACAGTCAGATATCGAAAAATCTCTAACTACGAGTTATAATTATTAACTATTTCGTTGATATTTTATTGAGTACTAGATGTCCCGCGCGGCTTCGCCCGCGCAAATTAGGAAATTTACAGAAACCGTACATTTTCCCATAAAAATAGTTATAAGTGGTGTACTTATAACTATTTTTATGGGAAAATGTACGTTTTCACGTGGTCTACTCTATATATTATGTGCCAAATATTGCCATCAAAATTGCTCCAGTAGTTCGTGAGATAAACCCTTTCTAATATTTTCCCCGTTTTTCCCACGTTTTCCTGAGTTTCTTCGGTCGTATTAGTCTTAGCGTGATAATATAATATAGCCTATAGCCTTATTTGATAAATGAGCTATCTAATATAGTTGCAAAACTTCTGAAAAATTCCGAATAATTCCGGAATACTTCTGGGAAAGTTTCTTTAAATTTGAATTATTCAAAATGAATTTAATAAAAAAAAATATGAATTTTTATTTATGCTGAAAAATCGTATATTGCATCAATCATCGATCGCCGCCGCGCATAGAGCGTCGCCCGCCGGCCGCTATCACCGCTTCGCGCGCGCCGACTGCCACGGCGAAATATTCGACGGAAACATTCGATTGCGGGGTACGAATCTTTCCGCGGGGTGAGGGAAAACTTCGAATATTTCGCCGAAATAATTCAATGGAAATATACGTGTTTGTTTGTGGTTTGTGGTGGTTGAGTGAATTATTTGTTCAGTGGCACATTACGTACTTAAGTAAAATATAAATTGTTTATCTATACCTACTTCTAGGTTTAATATTATAAATGCGAAAGTGTGTCTGTTTGCCTGTCTGTCTGTTACCTCTTCACGCTCGAACCGCTGAACCGATTTGGCTGAAAATTGACATGGAAATACTTTGAGTTCCGAGAAAGGACATAGGATAGTTTTTATCCCGGAAAAATGTACGGTTCCGGCGCGATAAACGAATTTTGGCGCAACGGAGTTGCGGGCGTCATCTAGTTTTATCATAAATTAGTAATGGCGAATGGGATAGATTAATCTCTACTTACCTACTTATTACTTATATCCTATATATCCTATTGTAAGTAAATCAGAATAAAAACCATAAAAAATAAACGAACTTATATGATTAGGTATTATCAAAGAAAAGTAACCAGCCGCTATTTATCGCTAGTAATGATAATAAGCCAAAAAAGCCGTTTCTCGCCGCTTGGCTAATAATGTTAGTAACCGGCATCACATATTCTTAGATACACAACTAAAGATAAATAGTTTACAACTTCCAAGCGCAATTTTCCTCGTTATTTTTGACAGTTGAAATATTCCCAAAGTTTCGGAATATTTCGGAATACTTCCGAAGTATTCGACGGGAATAATTCGGAATCTTTCCCGCCAGCATCTATACTATCTAACACTGAAATAAGTTTTTAAATCGGACCTATAGTTCCTAAGAGTAGCGCATTCAAGCAAACATACTCTTCAGGTTTATAATAATTATTAAGTATCGATTTTTTAAATTATCGCTTGACAAACTCGAGTCTCGATTTAAAAGACTATTAAAAGGCTCATAATCATGGGACGATGCATGGTATAATATGGTAGTGATGATGATGAATGTAATTTGCATAGTAGCATATTATGCTTTCCGTTCTTAAAACAACGCCGAAACCCCGAAACTTGTATCTATAAAGAATCAGGAGTTCTCTCAGCACCTTCCGAACCACGGTATACCAGGTCTACCTCGGTGCAAAATCTTACTTGTTGGTAGCATATGCTTAGAATACTTCTCACGAAACCGAAGTCACCACATGTTTCCCTATAAATTTTGAGGAGTTCCCTCGATTACTTATGGATCCTTCACTTTTGTGAATATAATACCAAATTGGGATGATACCCTACATACCAAAACAAAAATTTTGAAAATCGGTTAACAAACGGCGGAGTAATCGTTGAACATAAAAAAACGAACATAACACCTCCCCCATTTTGAAAGTCGGTTAAAATTGTAGCCTATGTTGCCTATGTATAAGCTATATTATTGTAAAGTTTCATTAAAATCCGTTCAGTAGTTTTAGAAAGAGTAACAAACATCCATACATCCAAACAAACTTGCGCCTTTATAATATTAGTAGGAAGTAGGATTTCAATAGGCTAAAATCGCTAAATAAGCGGATACTGGATAGTTCAAATTTGAGTATAATATTATATACTATCAGAGTAGTTGATTCATATAATTCTGCTGTGTTTTATATTAAGTATTACGATCCCGGAAGACTGAAATGAAATTAAGATTTATTTAATCATTGTATATATTTTATCTGATATTTGGCTAACGGAAAACGCGATTCACTTATTTTAACCTGATAGTTATATTTTTCGAAATTATCAATCTTTCTGGGCTTTTCAACAAATATCTACTACAATCACACAGTTTATAAAATAATAGCTAAAGGAAATATTAGTATTGTATTTAATTTTTAGTAATCATCAAAAACATTTTTAGGACTTACGACCTTTACTTTTGTGCTATAATGCGGGAACCGATGTTACGCGATATTGTTCACGTATTGTTGGGAGCACGATTCAAGGAATCATTGTATTAAGATTGGAGGATAGCGTTGTGTGTAGGCGTGGCTAGCGTTTTGATAGTAGGTTAATATGTCCAACTCAGCCGACAGATCATCACGATTTACATAATCCGATCAAATGATCCGTCAACTGCCCATAAATCAATTTCTTCGATGATAGTTGGTACATATTATGCTATTTACAACCATCCTGGATTAATTAAAATATTGGAAAGATTTTATTTTTATTTTAGACTACAATCTCAGTCGATTACCCTTTAGATACAAAAAATTGCATCCTTAATACAAATAATTTACAAATAAGTAATTGCATCCTTAGGAATTTTCTGCACGCAGCACGCTTAGTATAGAAAGAACAGACATACAGACCACAAAGAAACCTTGTTATTATGTCCCTAAAATCTGACAGTATATTTTATATTCGCAGTTCTAAGCTGCTAAACCTACAAGAGGGGAAATATTGATACATATTCCTCGAAGATTTTAATATAACTTGTGCAGTGGCATAGCGAAAATAATGTCTACTCAAGTACATTTCCAATCATTGATCTATACACTTTAGTACTTACAAGCATTTTATAAATAGGACACATACGGTGTTCCAGATGCGCCATACATACGAAACCTAAATACAGAAATACGAGTATATAGGGACTGATAAAACGATCGATTCGACCCCGTTACAAATGATGGTGTTATAAAATAAAATTAACCATTTAAACCTTAAGATAGCATTCGAAATTCGAATCAAGACGCCCGCGACGAGAGACCACGACCCGAGACCGCGACGGCCGACGGGCAACCGGTCGCAGGTTGCGGGACGACAGCTACCTACGACAACTACCTACTTCAACCTCCGGGAGTATTCGCAAGTACACAAGGAGATGTACTTAGCTATAAAGCTGTGGAATCGAAAATTCGCCCAACTGACTTAGCTTTACAAGAACGATAAAATCTAAATTAGGATGTGACGAAGCTGATCTGAATGATGATAAATGCTTTAAAAAGGCAATAACTAGATTTACTTCGAAATGCAACTTTACAAACAATGTAAATATAACATGATTTTTTTGAAGAGAAAAATAACACGTGGCTCAAAACATCGATAACTAATGATTTCAACACCTTTTTGATTAGTGAATGTGTAGTTTTAGATGAATTTCTTTTAGAGTCTGCAGTAGTTTCTAACACTGCATTTAATAATATTAACTCTGGTGGACATAAACTTGCACCTCATCAGCAAGAAATTTTAGAGTTCACTAATATCCTAGATCAAGGTGTTCAAGATTTACCAATGTATATGGAAGAAAATACTTTAGATTTGTTGCCCAAAATCGATACCATTCCTTCGACTTCATTTTGTTTAGCCTATGAGTCACTAAGCGATAGACAAAAACGAAGGTTGTCTAAAGAACTTCAATGTTCTTTAGAAACTGAACTACCAACAAAAATTAATAAAGCATTGACGAATGTGTTAGAAGTAAAGGGGCAAAAACTAAAAACCAATGCGTCTAAAGATTTACAAAATCAAATTAATTCTTGTCTTAAAAGTCCAACACGACCTTCTAAAATAGCAATTAAACTTCGCGAAGACCTCTTATTCTCCAGATGAAGCTTTAGCAATATTGATAGACAAAAAATTTACAGTAGAGACATACAACTTTTTGCAGAACGATTTAAAATTAAGAGGTTTTCCAGCATTTCCAACTTATCAAAAAGTGTTTGAAGCAAAACAAAAGTGTTATCCTGATAGTGCAATTCAAGTGACAGAAAGAGAAGCATTTGTTCCATTAGCTAGTTTACTTTCTAACACTCTCCAAAGATTAATAAACTCATGCGACGAAATTACATCAGCTTATTGTGAAAAAAAAGACCTAGACACTGTAGATTGTATTTTTGAGGGAAGTTGGGGATTTGATGGCAGTTCAAGTCAATCATTTTATAAACAAAATTTATCTGATGAAGGCCCTGCAAACCGTTTATTTGCTACTACTTTTATCCCATTACGTATAAAAACAAATACAGATTTTGTTATTTAGTTAAACCCAACTCCTCAGTCATACAGGTTTTGCTGTCCGATTCATGTCCAATATCGCAAGGAGACGAAAGATTTAATTCTGAATGAAGAGAAGTGGGTATATAACCAAATTAAAGCTTTAACTACACTAAACTCCGATTTTTAATTCAAGATCAAAAAAACTACTACAATATTGCCACTGCAATAAAATATTTGTGCAACAGTATATTCCTTTTTTCTAAAAAACAAGGGTTAGATAATTTAATTATTAATAATTTTAATCAGATGATTTAAAGTAATAAGTAACCTGAGTTATTTTTTTTACATAAATACAAAACGCCGTGATAAAATCTTAAACAATCGTAATTTTTGGTAGTATACCTGGTATTTTACTGGTATCACTTCAGGTATTCATAACATTTGGTGCAATTATTTACAGGCTGAAGTAACATACTTAATATATTTTAATTATACATGTACCTAATTTACAAAATAGCAGAAAAATTGTGTGTAGCTCGCTTTATGGTCGTTATCTTATCGCTGCCATTTTTTTCGGCCATGACACCATGATATTGTTTATCCTGTCATATTATCCTTAGTATTAAAATGATAAAATTATGTCTTCTATTATGTTTTACAGCAGCATTTGTCCTATACTGTAAAGTGTAAACTATGTAAGTGCGAGAGGGACAAATGCTATTCAAACATAAAAGACGTCCTATTCAGACTAAGATGTAAGTGTTATCTGGGTTCTAGTAAAAAACATTAATATTAATATAAAAGCTTGTATCAATAAGGATTATTTGACAAAAACCTTTTTTAATCATTATGTTGACCAGTAATGCCGATAATAAATAAAGTAACATATTGCAAAAAGGTTGGCGAAACCTGAAATATTCACTTGACAATGACATTTATGTCACTTTGACACCTTTGACAGTGACGTACTGTAATAGCTTTTTTGATCTTGAATTAAAAATCGGAGTTTAGAAGTGGCAACGTCTAACAGAAAGAAAATAAAGGAAAACCCCAACTTGGATAGATGGAAAAGTACTGAATACCACAACAAATACTTCCTCTCAACCAAAATGTCCATATTGCGAAGCGACTTCAACGCAATTCAATAAATTAGATGTAATTTGTTCTCAGCCAATTGATGTATAAGTTTTTAAATACGGAATAAGCCCCTTACATGTATGGATTCGCATGTTAGAGTTCGCACTACATTTAGGCTACAAACTTCCTATAAAGAAAAGGAGGATAAGCTAAGATTCACCTAAATCATGCATTGTTGAAGAAACAAAGAAACACGTGAAAGACAGAGTTCGGCAAGAATTGAAAGCGCTGGTTTATGTTGTGTGACACAATGGTGGAACAACAAATGACGTTGTTGCCAACAACGTCCCGAACAGTTCTTTCTGATAAAGTCGTGTAGTGTTCGCAGAAACATTAAACCTTGGTCAGTGGTTATTGGACGATATTCATTTGATTCTGGTTACCTTGTCCTGTTGTCTACCTGTAGATGCTGATATTATTAACAGCTCAGCCTTTAGGTTTATTATTTATCAGAGCAAGCCGGTGAAGCGCGGTATAAGTTCTGACTTCTGGCGTTAAGATAGAGAACATCACAGCCGAAAACCCAACCGCGAAAAAACCAGAAAGAAACTGAAATATTTACCATTACCATTAAAGGTAGTGAAATTACTAAAACCGTATGAAAATGACGATTTAAGACAACGGAAAACGACATAAATGTTGTAATTAGCGATATATTAGTCGATAGCGACATATAACAGATTTTCTTCCATCCGAGCAAGATGAAGAATAATAAGGTGACTAAGTAGTCTAAGTACATACACACGGCTACTAGCGCATACACCTGGTTATGTCAAAGTGTGGCGGGAAATAATTCTGGAAGCAGTTCCAGGGGAAAGCAGGAATGCTAAAAAAACTATTGCTGGAGTATAAAATAGTAATATAGAAAAAATATGGAGTATAAAATTACAATAATTAAGCATTGTTTTAGTGTAGGTAGGAAAAGAGTCACTCGTGACAGTTAACAAAGAGACAGAGGCCAGAAATATTATGCTATGCTGGCTTTATCTATGCATATTTGGTTATTTAATAGAGGAAATAATTACTGTACCTACATATAAAAAAAAACCTATAAAAATCGGCAAAGTGCGAGTTGGACTCGGGCACGAAGGGTTCCGTACCACACTAGAGTAAAAATAGGCTGAAAATTGTGTTTTTTGTCTTCAATAATCATTTTTGGAAACAGAATACGACGACAAAACGCGAGAGGAACGAAATAACGTATATTTTTTTGTGTTTTTGTGAAAATATGGACGATTGTGACATTTTCTTGCAAAATATGGACTTAGCTATTAATTCATATAAAGCCCACTCCACATTCCCGGCAAAACTACACGAGACTTGCCGAATACGAGAGTGTGGAGAGCATATTCGTCTATATTCGTATTGTCTCGTGTATATTTGCCGAACTATGCGTTCGATGTCGGTACATCAAAGGGTTCTCGGATAGTTTCGTTAAGTTTTGTGTTCGTGCAAAACTACCTCTCCACATTCCCGCTGTCGCTCGGGCCAGTTGACGGACAGTCACCGTATTGAATGCACGTATTTTTTATTAAATATTATTAAATTGGACACACGAACTGGAGTTATCGTTTTTAGAACTACTTATTATATTATTATCAATGTAATCCTAATATAATAATATTAGTAATAATATACGCCTAGAAGGACCAAACAATCATGTTGGAGCCCCCCTTAAATATTAACTTTATATTATTTTTAATATTTTTGTTGCTATATCGGCATTCGGCACCAAAAATACACAATCTCTGAAAATTTCAGAAGTCTAGCTGTGCTGTCGTTAACTACAGCTGCGGCGAGTGTGCCGGTGTATATGATGTACAGTGTACAGTATGTACAATGGCTGGGTGAGGAAATTAAACACAGATTACTGTATAACTGAACACTACTACTTTGGCGGCTGCTGATGGAGAAGTGATCGTCGCTGTAGTCGGACGACCACTCCAACTATTTCCAACTACCTCCCTAGTAGGCGCGTCCATCTTTAATTATTATCAGTACACTACACTAGCTGTCGCCGTTCTTGACTGCCTGGAGACAGACAGACCGACCGACATAGTAGTATCAGTCCTGTTTTTACCTTTTGGGTACGGAACCCTAAAAATGACTCCTTAATGACTGTTCAGGATTTTCTGTTACGAAGTATGGCGGTCATACACTAGTCTACGCTTTTTCCAGCGTATTTTAGGTACTCTTCTTTCATGATTCACCAAATAGCTATAATATGCAGCGAATCCTGCCGTAGCATACATATTTTGGTGATGTCCATGTCGTAGTCTATCTGTCTGTCTGTTTGTTCTGGCTAATCTCTGAAACGGCTGGAGCGATTTTGACGGGACTTTTTTAGCAGATAGCTGATGTAGTAAGGAATAACTTAGGCTACTTTTTAACCGACTCCCGAAAAGGAGGAGGGTATATTTAAGTTTGTTTAAATTTTTTCTTGGACAACTACGCCATTTGTGGGCCGATTTTCAGAATTCTTTTGTTGTTTGTTGTATGAGATATAGCCCGATTTTGGTATCATGGTCACAAAAGTGGTGATCTGATGATGCGATCCATGAGAAATCGACGGGACTCTTTGAAATTTATATAGAAACGAGCTTTTGCCCGCGGCTTCGCTCGCGTTAAGAAGTATTATTATATACAAACTTTCATCGCCTATTTGAACCCCTTGGGATTGGAATTTATCAAAATCCTTTCTTAGCGGATGCCTACGTCAAAAACATCTACCTGCATGCCAAATTTCAGACCGATCCGTCCAGTGGTTTGGGGTATGCGTTGATAGATCACTATGTCAATCAGTCAGTTTGAGTTTTATATAATACTAGCTGTTGCCCGCGACTTCATCCGCGTTAACATAGTATAATAACAAAGATGGATAGTTTTCTCCTTTTTGTTTTTGTGGTTCCTTATACAAAGGGTAAAAACGGACCCTATTTAAGCAAACGTCAAACGCAAACGTCAATAAACTTTCATGTTTCTAACTCAAGAAATGACGGACTTTCATTGAAACTTTCTACCCCAATTTCACCCCCTTGGGGGTAGAATTACCAGAAACACTTTAATACGTATCCAATCATTTTTAATCAGTAACCCAAACATAAAATTTCATGTTTCTAACTCAAGAAATAACGGAGTTTCATTCAAACTTTCAACCCCAATTTCACCCCCTTGGGGGTAGAATTTCCAAAACCGCTTAAATACGTATCCATTCATTTTTAATCAGTAACCCAAAAATAAAGTTTCATGTTTCTAACTCAAGAAATGACGGACTTTCATTAAAACTTTCAACCCTTATTTCACCCCCTTCGGGGTAAAATTTTCAAAATTCCTTCCTTAGTGGGTGTCTACTTAATAAAACAACCCTACTCACCAAATTTCGTGGCTGTAACTTTTACAGTTTTTGCTCAGCGATGATGAATCAGTCAGTCAGTCAGTCAGGACATGTAATTTTATAAGTATAGATATAGATATAAACATATAGTGATTTTACGTTTTTCTGAAGAAGTTCAAGCTTAAACTATCAAAAAATAAGAATTTGCGTCGAAGTATACCCTGGTTCCGAAAGTCCTGTACAGAACTCTTGAATCCTTATAGATGATATTCGGGAATTTCGGCGTTGTTCAATCAAAGCTCTTGCCGTTGACTATGTTATTGTTCCACCGTCTGTTGACTGATTTTCAAAACTCTTTTGTTTCTGTAGTATTTATAATAAAATATCCTACTAATATTATAAAGGCGAAAGTTTGTTTGGATGTATGGATGTGTGGATGTATGGATGTATGGATGTTTGTTACTTTACTCTTTCACGCAAAAACTACTGAACGGATTTTAATATATATTTTAATATATATTAAAATCCGTTCAGTATATTTTAATATATAGCTTATACATCAGAATAACACATAGGCTACAATTTTAACCGACTTTCAAAATAAAGTATTCTAAGCATATGCTACCAACTACACATATACAGTGTATATTTATATGTTATATTATATTATATATATATATATATATATATATATATATATATATATATATATATATATATATATATATATATATATATATATATATAAATATTTAAATGTCAAAATTTAATTATCTCGAGAGTGAGATATCTCGTTGGCGTATGCTAGGTAGGCTGGTCGCCGAATATGAAGAAATGTGTCCATTGAATTTACACGTGCGTGCGTTTTTGCGTGGAAACTTGCGAAATAAACCAACAACAATTATAGGTCAACAACCGAATTTCTTCCTATTCTTCGACCGAGCTGTAGATTAAATCAGTCCACCTAGTTGTCTGACTTAGTAATTAAACATTTAAGTATTCTGTGCTACGACATAGCAATATGACTTTATTACATAGTTTCATATCGTACGTAATATAAAACTGCGCATAACTTATTATTTTTCATGCAAATAAATTGAAACATAAACACAGTTCATGTTCCTCAACTTTTATAGATTTGTGCCGTTTGTTCAATTTTGCCACGATGGATAACCATGATGGCCACAATATTTGCTTAGATGTTTTACGCCGATCATGGACGAACTGGACCCTTTTCCTGTCATGCATATTATTGAATAAGCCCGGCCGGCCGCACATTGTCCGAATTCTGATCAGAAACAGTTGAATTTCGCCGGACCGCCACCCAGCACACTATCCGAAATATCCTTCCAGCGAGTTCGAGCTCACTCGGTTCAGAACAAAATGTAAGAGACAGCGCGGACGTTCAACTGTTTCTAATCAGAAATTTCGGACAATGTGCGGCCGGGCTAATACTCCTGTAACAAACGTCCATCATGGGTGGTGGGCCACAATATGAGAAATCCGCGTCGTTTCTGTTTTAAATGCATTTCTTTAATGTGCAAATACAGAATGAATAAATAAAGTTACGGAACATACCCATACTACCTGACCTATTTAGGGGGAGGGGGTCTTAAAAATATTACGATCGGTCACAGGTGGGGGAGGTTTAGATTTTTGTCACGTAGTCGATTTCGCCGAGAAAGACGTCACGCTTTTTGACTATCTTCGAATCTGGCCCTCAAGTAAGATGTAATTCATAGATCGAGGCACGAAGTAACTTATATCATGATTTCCAGCATTTATCTGACATGAACATGGAGTATTTCGTTATTCATATGGTTCTGCCTATCTTCATATTTGATTAAAAATCACTATTGTCAATACCACGTGAAAACTTGAAAGGGGGGTCTTGGCATAGTACTACGCGTGGTCACCAAGGGGGGGAGGGGGTCAAAAAATCTTAAAAAATTGGTCACGTATAAGTATGGGTATGTTCCCTTACATAATTCACGTTTGACCATAACCGCGCCCGTAGATGTTCGGCACGCCGCACGATAGCGCCGTGGACACTGTCATATTCTAATTCTGTACCAATGACGTTTAGTGGTCGGCCGAAACAATCGAAAGTTATTCCGGGTGCTAAACTCAACGCACGCGATACAGCACCACATTCCCGATACAACTATTCAAGGAAGTTCACGCGAATCTATATTCAAATCGAGACGCTGGACAAACTATCTTCAAATCGACAAAGCGCACCATATATTATTATTTATTATGCATTACTACGACTTTTTTGACACAATAGTTAAAATATATACAGTACACACATCAATAAAGTCTATAAATCTAAGGAATATTTGTAATATTTTATTAACCCCTGGCTAGTCCGGCGCACTTTGTAATCCGACATGCATATCAGATAGATATCATTGGTTAATTTAGGTACAATCCGACACGGCAACACGTTTGTTGGATTAACGGGGGTCTATTGTATCTAAAAAGGAGTTTTTTTTAAGACAGTAAATGAAAGAATGAAAACTTATAGTCTTAACCCATCAATCCCCAAGCGACAGCCGGCTGCCGCATAACAATTGAAAATCTTACAAGTGTCTGCGACAGGGCTCGAAAACGTTATTTTAAATAACGGTTTCAAATCGTTCAAAACATTTCCTTGCAATAACGTTTTTTGGGAACGAAAACGAAATGAGAACGTTATTTAATTAAAGGTTTCAAATCGTTCGGAACAGGTCTTTGCAATAACGTTTTTGGGAACGAAAACAAAATGAGAACGTTTTGAAAACCGAAATAAAACGGTTAAATCCACTGACTTGGCCGGGTCGCATCGCATTGACGGATTTTGAGTACTTTGGATATAGTGCAGCACGAGTAGGCGCCTGAGTACCGGAAACTATTCCACCTAAATTTTTTTTTGCGATCCTCTTCAAATTGCCCTCCTTATGATATAAATGCATGTTGCCATGGCGCAACCCGGTGCCATATTGTTTAAACAAACATTGTTTAAACAATTGCAATGAATTGTTATTTTTCAACCGGACAAATTTTTTTTTATATTTTCGTTTCGAAAAAAAAATATTACTTTTTATGGCCATAAAAAAGTTGTATACCAACATATATAATATAGTACCTTTATTTCGTTTTATAAAACTGAAAAATATAAATCGAGATTTTGAAAAACTGATAGAAGAAATTATCATATTACAGCTTGCCTAAATCTATCTATATAAAAATGGATTTTCAAATGTGTTAGTCGCGCTAAAACTCGAAAACGGCTGGACGGATTGGCCTGATTTTAGTCTTAAAATATTCGTAGAAGTCCAGGGAAGGTTTTAAAGTGACACGAAGTTCACCGGGACAGCTAGTTGATAATATTTTTATAAGAACATCCTAATATTATTGTTCAATTTATACAGGGTATCAACAATTGCATATTTTGTGCAAAATAATATAGTGTCAAATACAAATTGCAAGAGATATCTTCAGATAACTGAATCATGAATTTCCGGATGGCCATGACGCAATAATACAGAGCCAACAAAAGATAGAGCTGTTTTTCATTGTAATTAGTAATTACCATATTAAAATATGACTTACATAATTTTTTAATCAATAGAACCATTTACAAGGATTTTGTTAAAATTTTCATAGTGCAAACCAATAATCATAATTTTATAGCTGTTTTAAACAGTTAACAATATTATATAATACAAAATGGTTTGAATACAAATTTGTTTTTGCCAACTTTAACTACAAATAACCAGTTCACACTCCTACTTGCAACCTTAAACGCTCAACACTTGTAAAATATCAACGAAAAAATCAGGCAAGCGCGATTCGGATTTCACATAATGCAAAATAGCCAAAAAAACCTGAGAAATAATAAGAACTGAAAATATAATTTCCTCTTATCTCTCCTATGATTACTACTAGCTATTTGACCGAGCTTTGCTCGGTATTCAATAAAACATGAATGAAATGACATTTTCTAAAAATAATTCCTAGCTAGATGATATAAGAATTGCTCGTTTAAAGATATAAAATTTGAGAAAGGAACCCTAAAAAGTATCTGGCATTTGGCATGCGTCCAGATATTAGATCCCATGACATTCATTAAAATAGGCTCAATAAATACTGTCCAAACCATTTGTGCCAATACTTGCTGCATTTACATTTACAAGCAGGTGAACCTTAGGTGAACCATAATATTATAAAAACCTTTTATACAACTAGAGATCTGTCTGTAGGCAAAACTTGACAATAATTAATATATTAATATATAATTATAGGTTATAGCCGATAGCTCGAAAAATCGAGATACCTCTGAAAATTGACAAACACACATCACATAATCCAATTATATATAACCATCCATCCAGGTCGCAAGTTTTAAAATCAGGGGTCAAAATTCACAAAAATCAATTATTTTTTTACATTTTTTGCAAATATTTCGTTTTCTATGGGTTTTACGCAATTTGTAATTTATTATCAATACAGAATTAAATTTTCTACAACTTTTCTATTTAACTTTTTTATACTTTGAACTGTTTTCGACATAGAGGGCGTAGAGCGCGCGGTCATAGAATTATCTGAGGTCAAGTGGTAGGCGCTATCATGACTAGGTATTTTAGCACCTACTCCAGATGAGTAGAAAACGAAATATTTGCAAAAAAAATGTAAAAAAAATTAGATTTTTTGTGACTTTTGACCCCCGATTTTAAAAGTTGCGACCATGCAATAGGGAACATGCAAATATAATATTTATGAAAATATAATAAAACGTTAAATGTATTATGTAATGTATGTTTTCACAAATTATGTATTACTGTTGCCGCTATAACAACAAATACTCAAAATAAAATAAATTAAATATTTAAGGGGGCTCCCATACAATAAACGGATATTTTTTTGGACTTTTTAGCCACTTGTACTTTAAATATTCACAACATTCATCTTAGATTACATTTTATGAAACAAAGTCGCTTTTTTCCCTCATGTCCCTTTGTTCCCTTTAATCTTTAAAACCACGCAACGGATTTTGATGCGGTTTTCTTAAATAGATAGAGTGATTCAAGAGGAAAGTTATAGCCTGTAGGGTATAATAATATTCATTAAATAGTGGAGAAATACTGTTATTGATGGGGTTTCTAATGTGATGTCGTAAATAATTACACTTTTTTCCGCTTACATTGCAAACGCAGGCTGAACCCTACGAGATTCATCAAAATAATGTACCAAGTATTGTACACAATGAAAAGGTCTACAGAAAACTCCGCGATAGTATATGTCTATCTCTTATGAATATCCCACAATAATAGTTTTTTGTCATTTACTTCTTACGACAAATAATGGCAAATTTTCAGAGCTATTTTAATAAATACAGCATTAATCTTTATCCAATTAAATATCTTAAATACATTGTTGAATTAATGTAGATCTATATGGCCCTTTACAGCATATGATTTAAATTAATAGTTTCGAAGATATTGCAGACTTAAAAATTGCGGGACGTAGCCTTTACGGCGGTACCGACCAATGCGGGCCACGGGTAGTAATAATGAATATAAATCAAAACTGCTGAATCGATTTTAATAATATTTTCAGTAGCTATATACATATTTCCCCCCCTTTGTCGCCTCCGTGGTCTAGTGGTAAAGAGCACGGCTCTTGACTCGGAGGTCGTGGGTTCGATTCCCACGTTGGAAACATGTTATTTCCAAGTTTGGTTAGGACAATGCAGGCTGATCACCTGATTGTCTGACTAGTAAGATGATCCATGCGTCGAATGGGCATGTAAAAAGTCGGTCCTGCGCCTGATCTCTCGCCGGTCGTGTCGGTCTTCCGTCCCACTGGATTATGAGAGTAAAGGAATAGAGAGTGCTCTTGTGTACTGCGCACACACTTGGGCACTATAAAAAATTACTCCTGCGTACCTGGCCTGGTTTCAATTAAACCGACCACCGTCACCGAAACCGGTGTGGGAGCTATTATTATTATTATTATTATATTTAATACCTGTGCGAAGCCGGGTCGGGTCGCTAGTAAATATATAATATTTTATTGAATAATTAATAATAAAATAAAAATATAATAAATATGAAAGGGGGCTCCCATACAAAAAACATTTTTTTTTGCTTTCTTAGCTATAATTGGAACATAACCCGACGTGCGCGAGTGCGACTCAGACTTGGCCGATTTTATGTTATTTTAGGACTACAGGGTCGAAATTTCTTTTATATATTATGTTAAAGAGCTGGAACTGTATCGCCAAAGTTTTTTTCAACATTTGGGCCAGACCAAAGATGTTTGAACTTTTAACTTCTTTTGATGAGTTTTTTTACTTCTATTGATGAGTTTTAGCTTTTGATATATTTTCCATAATGGTTTTTCTTCAGTATATTCAAAATTTTTTTCAGTTGAGAAGGATTAAACAATATATTATGTACATTTCATTATAGTAAGGAATTATCATACTAAACGTCAGTCCCTAGCGCCTTTAAAAATTAGGGCCTGATGGTCTAGGAACTGTAGATTTGGAATAAAATTGAACTTAAAATTATATTGCAAACAATTGAACTTTGTTCGCAATATCATATTATGAAATCTAATATGATATTCCGAACAAAGTCAACGTATTATATCTAAATATTGATTAATTCTCAAAAAATTAATATCAATTAACAACAAAATTACTTATGTAGGTACTGAACAAGTGACTGGAATTACTATGTGGTGATGATCGGCCACGAACTTCCATGTTTTCACTGATTTATAAAGTTACCGCTTCAAAGCAAGTGTTGTCAGCGAATAACTTCATGTCAAATTACTTTAAAATTCACCAATAATATTTAACGTTCATTCAAATGATGTCGCGAAATTTTAAAATTCGTAAGTGGCAAGGGCCTGGCAAATAAAGTTGAGGAAACTAAACTCATTCGAGAAAAATTAATTATTGTTAATTTTAAACTGAAAAATACTGAGCTAATTAGTTGCGAGTACTTAAAATGTCTAATAAATATTTATAAACGTCAATTGTATAAACATAATACTTTTTTGTATATGGATTCCTAAACACAAAATTTCGTAGATCAGATACGCCTAGGGACTGACATTTGAGACCCATATTTAACCAATTTTAAAAATTTATTATAACTAGACATTCGACGTCGAAATTCAACCTTAATTTCAACGACATTACGACTACTACCTATATTTTGTAAAAAAATATTAACTTTATCTTTTTTTTTTCAACTCTGGAACTCAGCTGATCTCAGACTGGTCGTGTAAGCATTGTCTAATAGTATCTAAGATTCAATAAAAAAAACTATAATCCATTTTCAATTTGTCACCTTGTTGTCCTCAGACATCAACCATAAATAAAAGAGTATAATTTATATGCATAGGTTTGTCAATCAAAAATCTGTCATTTGTCCTTGTTTGTGTGTTGTAGTGTGTATAATGTTTTATTTGTAAAAAAATGTATGATAAAACCATAATTTCAAAATAATATTAGCTCGATGGACTCCTTCACCATATAAACTATAACTGTGCAAAATTTCATTCACCTACGTTTCCCCATTTTTCGTCAAAAGGGATACAAAGTTTTTGGCTCACATATTAATATATATAGTATGTCAATTTAAACATAATTTGGGCTATAAATTAAACACATTGTGAACTGTTATTTAACAATAGCTACAATAAATATTTATTAATTATTTTAAGTAAAATGTGCTGTCCCTATTTTTATGAAAGCACCCAGATAAAAAGTGTAATTTAAAATGGTATTTTCAGATATTTTCCAAATTAATTCCTATATTTGTTAATGAAACTACTACGAATACTGATTTGTTTAAGTGATGTTGTTTTCCAAACAAACCTAAAGCCAAGGTAAGTTAGGGCTAAGGTTCACAACCTACCCCAATTTTTTAGTGCTCACATGGGTCGAGGAAGGTTTTGGGTGAGAAAAACCTCCTTGTGCCATTTCCACCCACGGAAAACAAAAACAAACACAATCCAGAAAGTCCAAAAGTCGGTTAGGTTAGAACTGTGACTGTGCTGCAGCAGCAGCCGGGGACCGGACCGTTTCAAAACACGCTGTAGGTTAGGTTAAAGGCTTTAAAAAACACTATACAAATTTCCGAGACTAAAATATTATGTAGTCTCAGTATTACAAAAATTTTAAAGGTGAGTAGCTCCAAAACTGGCGAGTTTCTCATCCACACTGAGAAACACCCCAGGGGGGTGTTTACCCCTTCTCCCCCCTCCCCCCGCTCCCCATCAATTTTGGGGTAAGTATCTGAACCTTTACCTAAGTTAGATATACCTTTACCACACAATACCACCTTATTTAACATGGTATCATTGTTTTTAATTTCAAGAGGCAGCATGTACTTTATCTACTATTATTTTTTAGTCTAGCTAAGCTCCTGCATTACACAATGGGAACAATGCATGTTAGATCTTTATATATTAAGGATCAAATACAGTTCTGTATCAACAATGACATACATTCAAGATCAAGAGTAAATTTACAGCTAGATACAATCATCATAAAAATACACTTCAAATTCGAACATATTGTAATTTTCTATGACAATGATATTTTACAAAAAGGATAGCTTTTTTTATAATTCTAACAAAATAACCAAATAGTTTTTTTTAAGCAATGATTCAGTTATTAAAAAAATAAAATAAAATGTATTATTTTCTCCTACTTTGCCCTATCAATAATACGGCGAGAGTCGTAACGGCCACTGAGAAGGCATGCTGATATGAATGTTATTTTAATGTACTTTATGTTAATATTCATACTGACAGACATCGAACTGCTAATTTTAGGAACAGCCTTGCCTTAAGTATAATACTTGCAATGGTATTATATATATCTATGGCCAAGAATTAACATAATGTTAAATTTGTTTGAACTCTATTCCTCCATCTTTATTAAAGCAAAAGCATATTTTTGGTATATACCTAAAAGATATTTAGTATCTACACTTCAAGGGTTCTTTATAAAGTAAGATAAAATGTGGTCTTGAACTTGCTGCAATTCTAAGAATTTCCTCAGCAATCTACCAGTAAAATAGGCTATTGGAGAACCTTAAAAATGTCTGGTGCAAGTGTTTTGATGTTTATTTGTTTTTATTCATATTAAGTAACATTGTGACCCAAATTGTAGCATAGTTAAAAGACAGAATATCTAAGATTGTTATAAACTAGCAACATGAGTATACTGTGTATGTCATCTTAACACCACAAAGACATTTTAGTAAGTATGTAAAAGTCATAAACTATGCAGAAACCATTTAAACCAGATGCAAGATGAGGCTTAGTAAGATAATCTGGGATGTCAAATAATTAGAAACCGTGTAAAACACAAATTATGCAGACTACAAACTAGTTTCTAGAGCTACTGGTGCATTGAATTCATGTCATTAGCACATCAATTAGTGGCATACCTGATGAAGAGCTGTTAGTCCGTCCACGTTTGCTGTGTTTATGTCGGCCCCCATCCTCAGGAGCCTCTGTACCTCGTCCTTGTCTCCAGCCGTCGATGCCGCCAAAAATACGACTCCAGAAGAAAATTGAATCCTCGAAGCTCGCCTCGGCGTTGGCGATTGTCTGTTGGTATCGGATTCCTCCCATCTTTTGAGCTGTTCGGCTCTCTTGAATAAAGCTGACGACGATCTCAAGTCCGTCATTTTATAAGATGTTCGAATCACTTGACACTCAATATGGTTCCGAAACACACTTTTCACGTTGCATAGATTATGTTTTTATAATATATAGTACACAAATGCCGAGTCCATAACTTAATTGCCAAAAAAGGAAACATGAAAGAAGAAACGTTTCAGGGAGATTGATACCAAGACACTTTTTAGATGATCATTGTTCAAACACTTGTAGGGTTGTTCGTTTATAACTTTCATCAACCGATATATTGATCATGACATAACCAATAAGCTACACTTTTAGCGTGGCAGCCATTACGAGAATGAATTTTACAGCTAACTATACTACACTAAACGTAAAAAGAAAAACTAGGGTGAGAATGACGGAGAGGAGAAAACGCTTAGCGCCATCTCGCGTCCACACTTCAATATAATGTTGCCATTTGTCTAAATTATTATTTCCAACCTCTTTTTATTTCCTAAAAAGTATTGTGTCATACAAAACCGGCTCCTTATTACAGATTATATTAAAATAAAGTTCCAGTTCAGAAAAACCTTGTTTCATTCCAATAAATTCATAACATATTGCCTGTGTAAGCGTAGTCCACAAGTGCTATTAAATGAGATCTTTTTTATCTTCATCTTATATCTTTAAACGAGCAATTCTTGTATATGTTGCAGTTGACTGGTTAAAAAAGCCATTCAATCAAACGTAGCAGTCAACAAGTCGGATAAACGACGTAATATATCCGTGTGATTGAATGGCGTTGTTCAGTCAAAGAGCTGTTTATTGAACGGCTATTTAAACCAGTTGGCTGCGACATATACACCATAAAGTTAATATACCTAGCGGAATAGAGCAACAATCTCGAGCTGTCAAACGAAACCGTATTGGTTTTCATCTGTGTGAAAAATATGTGTACATATTATACACTTACACAAGCATGATTGAACATGATTTCAATGAGATTAAATTGTCAACGTGTGGCACGTGCCGCCTGAACGTCAAAAAAGAGTGCTGCTGTCATGTATCACACGTCTCTTTTTATCACGCAGTGTTACTGATAGTGACATCTCTCTTGCTCAGGCCTTTGTTTTTCTATTCCGCTAGGTATATTAACTTTATGATATACACATACCTTTACAGATAATATTATTGATGGTATTCCCTGGTATTAATACCGATAGTTGACTACCCATACGCCATCTAGCTACTAAAACGGAAACTATTTGACAATCAAATTTAAAAAATAGGAAAATGCCTCATTATTGCAATGGCACAATTAGCATAGTACCTAATATTTTTAGGTTTAATTTCTTATTTCACAATTTGTATAAATATGTTATCCTCATTAGGAGTTTTTATTCCAAGATACGCCTCCAGGCGTATGATTGGAACCAAAACTCTGATGGCGGTTTGGGCGATCAAGAGGACAATTCTCTTATCTATCAAACCCCTAACCTACAGACACATGAACGCCGACTCACATGTTTCAAACATCAGCAAGCAGGAAATAATCTTATATCTTTAAACGACCAATTTTTGTATATATATATACGATTGCAATCTCGGAATCGGCTCCAACGATTTTCATGAAATTTAGTATATAGGGGGTTTCGGGGCGATAGATCGATCTAGCTAGGAATCATTTTCAGAAAATGTCTTTTTATTCGTGTTTTATCGATAATCGATAAACTGAAAAATATGACTCTTCCTGCCATCTATTGGCGCATAATAATACTATTTTGCGAGCAACTAATTGTTTTAACGAACGCAGATGGCGTTATTAAGTAACACGAAGTCGAATCATGAGTGTTTGCTATACCGAGCAAAGCTCGGTCATCCAGGTACTAGAATATAATTGCTACAAAACTGGGCAAAATAATGTAAAACTTGATACATTTCAATTTGAAAAAGACGCAATAATAGTCCAATGAATGGGATAATAAAGTTATTATAACGATGTTTTAGCTAAAACTCACGGAAGAAATAGCCCTATTTACCGATATTCACACCAAATGTCACAGGAATTATACATTTTGGTTTTGACAACATGTTACCTGCACTTGTGCAAGATAACGCCTATCGAATATTTAATGGTCAATAGTTTACCAATAATGAACATCAAAAACCCAAATTGGGAAAAAATAATAAAAACCACACCAACAATAAAAAGCTAAAAAGATAATTTATAAGTTTATTAATCTCTTATTCGTGCTATATAAGGCATTAGTGCTAAAAGTGTCAAATCAATTAATAATTTGGCTATAAAAATTGCATAGCTTTTTACGTGTATTTACGGATTGTCATCACTTGAACTGTAGTTAATCGATATCATGAACTAATTGACTTTCTTTCCTGCCCCCGTAGACAAGTGGCAAAACGCTAACGCTAACGCTTTTTTTCATACAAGTAGTGTGCGTTTATTTTCTTGAATATTTATATTTGTCGATTATTTCGAAGCACATTATGATACAGAGCCTGTAGACCAGTGGCAAAGCGCTAACGCTAACGCTACAAAATGTATGGATTTGACAATAGTATTCGCTAGCGAAGCGATGACTTATTTCAAATCGCATACATTTTGTAGCGTTAGCGTTAGCGCTTTGCCACTGGTCTACAGGCTCTGTATCATAATGTGCTTCGAAATAATCGACAAATATAAATATTCAAGAAAATAAACGCACTCTACTTGTATGAAAAAAAGCACAAAATGGCCACGCGATGACGCACAGTGGTACGAAATCGCTAAATAGTGGACATTCGCAAAAAAGTTCGATTTTGGTGTGGAAAAAAATACCATCCGATAGATTTTAAGAGGAGTAACAATAAATCCTTATTAAGTTTTTTATAAAAATGTATATTTAAGGTGAAAAAAATAATTACGAAAATGTTATATGGGAAAGAATCTATAAATAGATTTTTTGCAAAAATTACTCTGTCATTCTAGTTCATTTTAAAACAAGTAAAGTTCTAGTGGTATATAAGGTTTAGAAAAAATTACGAAAATTTACGTGCAGCCTTTTGCAGTAGAGGGGTTCAAAATTTTGAAATAATTTTACTAAGCGGAAAAAATACTATTCGAAAGATGTCCTAAAGAGTAACAATAAATCCTTATTAAGTTTTTCATAAAAAGTATTTTTTAAGGTGAAAAAAAAATAATTACTAAAATGTTATATGGGAAGATAAATAGATTTTTTGCAAAAACTACTAGATAATTCTGGTTCATTTTTGAAACAAGTAAAGTTCTAGTGGTATGTAAGGTTTAAAAAAAAAATACGAAAATTTACGTGCAGCCTTTTGCAGTAGAGGGGTTCAAAATTTTGAAATAATTTTACTAACTTTTTAGATGTGGAAAAAAATACTATTCGATAGATTTCCTAAAGAGTAAGAATAAATCCTTAATAAGTTTTGTACAAAAATGATGTTTAAAGGTGAAAAAAAATAATTACGAAAATTGTATGGGTATAATAATATAATATATAAAACGAGTCCTTAAAAAGCAACAATACTTAAATGTACTTACACAAACATGGATAGCAAAAACAAAATTAAACTAAAATTAACTACTGACTAAACTATTGTAATTATAATAATATAAAAATTATTGTGCAACAACTCTTTATTAGTTTCTGCTCGACTCGTCTTTCTAGTAAATATCTCTCTAGTATTTCTAAATTCTTTATTCCTTGCCTCTAAAGCTTCTTCACTCGAATAGCCAATTGGAATAGTTTGAAGAAAAGTCGGTGCCAGTTCCAAAAGTTTCAAATATCTATCTGTATTGGCTATTTGAGTGAAGAAGCTTCAGAGGCAAGGAAAAAAGAATTTAGAAATACTAGAGAGATGCATACTAGAAAGACGAGTCGAGCAGAAACTAATGAAGAGTGGTTGCACAACTTTTTAATAAGCTCTGATCCATATTTGTCTCACATTCTGCATTCGTCCAAAGTTGTCTTAAAATAAACACCAAGAGTTTCATGCAGACACAGTCGACCTGTTGCTTGAAAGACCTCTTTTATCAGATGATTACGAAGAAAGTGAAGTTGTGTCATTACAAGGCGATGATAGCATTGGAGATCCACTATGTTTGTAAAGCGCGTTGGTTTATTTGATTATTATTTATGTATAAGTGTCATTTGAAATTGTTTATTAGTGTGTGTAATAATTTTTATTTTAATATAATTACAATAGTTTAGTCAGTAGTTAATTTTAGTTTAATTTTGTTTTTGCTATCCATGTTTGTAAGTACATTTAAGTATTGTTGCTTTTTAAGGACTCGTTTTATATATTATATTATTATACCCATACAATTTTCATAATTATTATTTTTTCGCCTTTAAACATTATTTTTGTACAAAACTTGTTAAGGATTTATTGTTACTCTTTAGGAAATCTATCGAATAGTATTTTTTTCCACACCTAAAAAGTTAGTAAAATTATTTCAAAATTTTGAACCCCTCTACTGCAAAAGGCTGCACGTAAATTTTCGTATTTTTTTTCTAAACCTTACGTACCACTAGAACTTTACTTGTTTCCAAAATGAACAAGAATTACCTAGTAGTTTTTGCAAAAAATCTATTTATAGATTTCTTTCCATACAACATTTTCGTAATTATTTTTTTCACCTTAAATATACATTTTTATAAAAAACCTAATAAGGATTTATTGTTACTCCTCTTAAAATCTATCGGATGGTATTTTTTTCCAAACCAAAATCGAACTTTTTTGCGAATGTCCACTATTTAGCGATTTCGGACCACTGTGTGACGGGCTAAGACTACATTTATACTATAATACTTTATCTATGGTCTATCCTTACGCCATCTAGTTAAGATTGTTACAAATAAAATTAAAAAATATAAATGAAAATAGCTCATAAGCGCTGTATAAGCTTTGAATAGTTATACAGTGTTTTGTCTTCTTCAATATAATTAAAAATGTCACTTGTGACATAAACAAAACACTGTATAACTATTCAAAGCTTATACAACGTTTATTAGTAAGGGTATCCCCCTTACTAATAAACGTTGTATAAGCAGTTTTATGTTAATATGTAGGTTTAAGATATTTTGATTTATGTCACACTTGACAGTACACTGATATTTTTTGGAAACACAACTTGAACACAACCTATAAGTAGTCAGTGATGCCAACCTGCAGATAATTTCAGATCGGTGAGGAACCAATAGAAATCTAGAAGTGTCTATCCTTACGCCATCTATTTTAGATTAATTAATAAAATTAAAAAATATAAATGAAAATGAAAATGAAAAAAATATATATAAAGGAAGTGGCACATAATTTTACTCAAGCAGTCTGTGGGTCAAATACACGCAAAAATCGTACAGTGCCTTGCGGGTCCAGTTTAATAATGCCTTCAGAGCACTGTTAAAGTTGCCTCGTTTTTGCAGTGCCTCATGTATGTTTACACTTTTCTCACGCTGACGTAGATAGTTTTAGCGCCATCTTACGCAAAAAAGCGGCGTCATTGTTACATCGCTTAAGAGGCAGCAGTGACGGTTTTCTGAAGAAGATAGCTGATGGCGGGAGCTGTCCGTTTGTTGGCAACCTAATTCATATTACGAAGTCATACCTATATGAACTAACACAGTTGTGGCTAGATAAGACTATACTAACATTTTATTTTTTATGGATCCTAGCGCATAGCGCGCTATATACCTATAGCGCACTTAGCGGCCATGTAAAGTTGTCCGAAAATAAACATTTATATTTATTTTTTATGTTTACCTTTCGCTCAGATCGGCTTTTTGCCCACTACCGACGCATTTCTTTTACGAAGCTCACTTTTCAGCTCACTCACAGTAATCATAGAAAACATAGAAAATCGCAACCACTAATTTGGCACTTGTAATAAACAAGCTACAGTCGCGTGTGGCGCCATCTGCTTTGAGCTTTTAGTTTGGCTCCTCAATCCTCATGGTTAAAAGAGCCGTTCAATCAACCAGCTAGCCCTTTGACTGAACAACGCAATTCAATCACACGGCTATACGTCGCTTAGCCGACTTGTTGACTGCAACATTCAACACTACAGCTAGAACACGCTTAGCTAATGGTTAAAAGTCAAAAGTCTGTTTGATTGAACGGCTATTTTAACCAGTCGACTGCGAGTTGCGACATATCAATTATAGACATTCAATCTACGAATAATAAAAACTAAGGAATCGTAACTCCCATACTATTACCGTTTAAAATTTGGTTCCTTTTGATCTGTCATGTAACGTCAGCCTAGTACCGCTCAAGGTCACCTAAATATTGCAAATGTATTGAAATGTGTACAAGGTACACTTTTTTGACAAGTATTGTGATTTGTGGAGCATGTTTTTTGACGGAGTTACTTTTCCTTAGTTTTTATTATTCGTAGCATTCAATGATATTGTACTTATACAGATCTGTTACGTCCATACTATTTTCCGGATAAAATCTCTTCCGAACAATTTTAAAATTCAAAATTGCAAACATTGACAAATTTGACAGATAAGTGAAACAAAAGATACGAAAAACCATTTACATAAAAGAGACAGTTCTATTTTTAAACGTCGAATCGTATCGCTGTCTCTTTCTTCGCCTGAGCTATGACGAAAATCCGTTTTTTTCCAGATTGTTCGAAAAAATAATTGAAAATGTAAATAATCGAGGTATTTATTGCAATTAAGATAAGTGGTAAGAGATTCCATGTGTTTTGTTTTCTTTTGAGTCATAATTGGTACATTTTCGAAACACGCACGACGTCATTTTCAATTTATTTAGGTAAGACAAGACGCGGCACGTTCGTGACTGCGCTCGATGCAGACTAAACAACAGACGGCCCAATTGGGCCGTATTTGAAGCTTCACAACGCGCGCGGTAGTAACATATCTGCTTTGAGTTTTTCATCATTAGTAGCATTCAATAGTGAAAATTCGGCGCTGTCCACTTCCCTATGTTTCTTATGTCAATGACTTCCTACCCAACAGGACTAAGATATAAACGACGCATTAGGTAGAAAAATAAATGGTGCTAAAAGCGGCCATGTAAAAGAGTGACGCTTTTTTTTTTTTAAATATTTACAAAACGTTAAAACTTATAAGTATTAATAGGAAAACTTCCTTTTGCACCACAACGACCTCTGGCGGTAACAAACAAAGAATACATCAGTTCATAGTTGGAGTCGGTCAGAAAATATCCAAAATTCAAGATGGCCGGGTGTTACAATGGTGTCTTAGACTTTTGTCGTTAATTATATTTGTATTGTGTGAAAATAGTGTTTTTTCACGATGGCTGACTTAAGTGTTGATGTACTAAAGCTGCCGGATGAAATAAGAGATAAGCTAGCGGAGTTGGACTTGGAGTTGTCTGAAGGTAAAAATTACACTTATACCACCTTATACCTCGAATCGAGAGATCGATACTTGAAATTGTTGTTTTTTCGAGAATAAAGTAGTAGCGTTTTGAACTTACTTCATAAAATAGTCATTGTATATTGTTTTTATTTTACTTTTGGGTGTAATTTTGATTTACATCACTACTTGGAAATGTCTGACAGCTGATATTATGTTTGCAGTAAATAATAACTTCGCCAGGCGCCCTAATCACGATTCCTATAATTTTCTTATTGATATAGTAATGTGTTGCTCACGCTTGAATTGTAATTCACTGTGTCACACTTGGTCTGTTAAGGAATTCATTACTCATTCGAGGAAGCCTTATATTTCGTTTCCGAATTCGTCGATTCCTTACAGGAAATGCGATTTGCGGCGTCAAACATTCAAAACTTATGTAGGAATAATAGGGTATCAAACTGTTTTGTGCCTATTAGACTATTGTAGCATGAAGACAGTACTAGATATATTAAATATTATACCATTATATATATTACAAGGTATCTTCTAAGGAAGTTCTATGGAAGCAGGTGCCAAATTAAGTTCTGTTGGTTGTATTATTTAAAATTCAACATTTATCTAGGTACTTAAGTCAGAATCAAATGAATTATAGGGTAAAACCCGATTCGACCAAACTTGAAGTTACACGAGTATAACTGTCATGAGAATAATTTTACTCCTGTAATTTACTCTAGAGTATTATCGTTTGCATTTTACCAAGTTACTCTAAGGCCCAATTCGACCAAACTTGAAGTTACACGAGTGTGAATATACTGAGAATAATTTAACTCCTTCAATTTACTCTAGGATATCTTTGTTTGCGTTTTACCAAGTTACTCGAAGAGTATGAAATAAAATGACAATTATAGTTCACAATGACACCGACTGTGACAGTTGACACCCTGTTGTGCAACTATTCTCAGTTTAATATTTACTCCACCAAAATAGCCCGTGTAAATATTTACTCCCGTGTAATAACCTTATTCTTGGATTACAAGTTGAAAAAACGCAAAACCAGATTACTCTTAGATTAGGAGACAGTTATACTTGAGTAAAATTTTACTCTCGTTTGGTCGAATCCGCCCTAAGAGTATGAAATAAAATGTCAACTATAGTTCACAATGACACCGACCGTGACAGTTGAACCCTGTTGTGCAACTATTCTCAGTTTAATATTTACTCCACCAAAATAGCCCATGTAAATATTTACTCCCGTGTAATTACCTCATTCTTGGATTAGAAGTTGGAAAAACGCAAAACCAGATTACTCTTAGATTAGGAGACAGTTATACTAGAGTAAATTTTTACTCCAGTTTGGTCCGCATATATAAACTATGACTGTGCAAAATTTCATTCACCTACGTTTTCCTCATTTTTCGTCAAAAGGGATCCAACGTTTTTCGCTTGTGTATTAATATATTACTAGAGATCACCCAATGGTCGAAATTCGAACTTAGATTCAACGACATTAGGTCTACTACCTATATTTTGTAAAAAAATATTGACTCTTATTTTTTCAGCTCTTGTCTCTGGGACTCAGCTAATCTCAGACTGGTCGTGTAAGCATTGTCTAGTCTAAAATTCAATAAAAAAAAACTATAATCCATTTCAATTTGTCACCTTGTTGTCGACAGACTTCAACCATAAATAAAAGAGTGTAATTCGTATGTATAGGCTTGTCACTCAAAAATCTGTCATTTTTCTTAGTGTGTGTGTTGTTGTGTGTGTAATGTTTTATTTGTTAAAAAAATGTATGATAAAAGCATAATTTCAAAATAATATTAGCTCGATGCACTGCTTCACCATATAAATTATAACTGTGCAAAATTTCATTCACCTACGTTTCCCCATTTTTCGTCAAAAGGGATACAAAGTTTTTGGCTCACGTATTAATATATAGATATTATGATAATGCCGACTTAGAAGTGTTGTTGAAATTTTTATGTTTGACGTATTATGACACCTACAAAATATTAAAACCTGTGGCATAATATTGTGTGGTCCATACTAGTTGTTTGTTTATATTTTGGCACATATTGTGATGAAAATTGTCAAAATTATTCCATTTTAATTTCAAAATCCTCATATTAAAAATAAATTTTATCAGTCAGTGCGCCAGCCCTTAACATAGCCTGGTGAAAACGGAAAGAATTGACAGGTATTAATACTCGTCCGTTTCTTAGCAGTCAAAGTACTGTTAGTTATGTCTATTGTGCTTAAGTTTAAAACGAGATTCAGTTTCCACAAATGTTCTATTTAACAACTCACTTACATAGGTTACACAATCAATGTGGCATCAATAAAAAATTAATCAGATTGATGGTTATAAAAAGTACATATATTATATTAAAAAAATTACCAGTCCATCAATCCATGGGTTAGACAACCAGTTTTGTGTTCCGTCTATGACGTAGTTTACACAATCAGTTTCTGATCAATCTGATCCATCAATCTGGTCTGCCGTCAGTGTGGTGTCAATCACAGATAGACACCACACTGATGGCAGACAGTTTTTTTTTTATTAGGGGGATATTAGATTATCATATATATTGGATCCGAGATCATTAAGTCAATGATATTGAATAATGTAATATAGACATATGATTCATTTCTTCCTTGATCATAGATTTTTGACATTTGCTGAGAGATTGGATCCAATACGGTCATAGAAATAGGTGTTGCCAGTTATTTAATATAAAAAAGAGTTTTTAATTTCTTGTTTCTTTAATATGTTTCAAATAATTTTAAAATAGTATTAGCTCGATGCACTCCTTCACCATATAAACTATAACTGTGCGAAATTTCATTCACCAACATTTCCCCATTTTTTCGTAAAAAGGGTTACAAAGTTTTTCTCTCACGTATTAATATATCGACGGGTGCAAAGTAAAAAGAGTCATCTACAAAACAGCAACTTTTCAGGAGAGCGCATAATAGGAAAAAGTGCTCCCATTTTGTCAATTTTTATCCTAATTTATTGAAATTTCCGTCATTACTTAATTATTTATTAATATATCTGCATGTATATTTCATTTTTTCTAATTATGTTTAATTTACGAGATATTGTAGTTGTCTTCATCTACATTGCTCTTAAAAATGTGACAAGAGAGTTAACTACCACTTGGTCGTTTCTACGTTGGAATTTAAAAAAATAGATTTATTGAAATACGTTTAGTATAATATATCAGTAAATATGTGAAATGTAACCCTTTGTATTGTTAAATAAAGTTAATGTCCGTTTTACGTCTTAAATACATCAAATTTAGAACATAACTGCACAGATATCTTTTTCTACGTCGTTGATTCGGTGCAAGGTACAAGATTTAGAAGGAGGTTAAATGAAATATTTACTTAGGAATCATTCATTTACTATCGTAAAAAATGTAATTTCTTATACATATTTGGAAACAAAAATAAACTTAACAAAAATCTTACTGATAATCATTTATGAGGTATACAATTTCAGGAACTTTGGTTTAGAATTCAACAGTAAAGTTATAATATAAACTTCGTTTAACAAAAATAAACAACTGAAATTATAATATTAAACAGAGTTGTAAACTTTTTATATGCTAAGTAAAAATAATAACTTAAGTCACAATATGACTTAGATTTCACAATAATAAAAATAAAAACAAATCCTTTAAACTTTAAAGTACGTTCTATTCGAAAACTTATTTAAATAAAAATAGGAAGTCATAATATCACTTGTGATAAAAGTAAGTAGAAAATTAAATTCTTAACAAAAATTCAATACTGTGTCGATACTTTAATTACTTTAAAACTAATTAAAAATTATTCAGTCTCATTGTCAGTATAGGAACTATGTTTTAAATTATTATAAAAGTTATGATATCTAGGAGGTATCAGATTTTGCTGGCAGAGGCTTATTAAGTCTTTGTACTTGGCACTTGTGATCATGATGGGTTCATTGTAACATTTTTTGGGATCATTAAAGACACGGTGAGAACGAGTAGTTACTTTTCGCACCAAGTCAATTCGCTTGGGTTCTTCATCACTTAGATCATATTTATAAAATATTGTGTAAGGATTATCTGCTTTAACAACTATTTCTCGAACTTGATTCCACTTAACATTCTCATTTTCGGTATTTTTTGTCAATTTAAAATCATTTACACACATTTTAAAATCCAAAATTTGGTCTTGTGTTATTTCTATAACATCATAAGCATCGCCAGACGTCTTACACCACCGGACGAGTGTATACCATTCTTCAGGACAATAAATGAATTTTCCCTTCGACGATTTCTCAATTAATGCGTGGACACTATCGCCTTCCTGTTGGGTGTGACCCTTCTCCAAAAATCTGTGAGAAATATCAATGCTATACTTTTGAGAGCAGTATACATACATCAGAAATACAATGCGGTTTCTATTTTGACCGCAACAGTTATCGGACCACAGGCGGATATCTTTGATGCCTCTGTCAATTGACTTTTGTATAAAATTATAAAGGCAACTAGCCACTTCATTTGAACCCCGCTTAGCTATAGTTTCAGGCCACATATAACATATTCCTTTTTTAAGTCCCATATCAAAAACAGTAAAATTAAAGACAGAAAGTTTTCGCTTATAATAAAATGAACTAGTTTCTCCGTGTGGTGTCGATAAAATTTTTTGAAAATCAAAGGTAGCCGAAGTTACAGTTTCAGGATTAGAAGTAGCTACATTTTTGTCTTGTTTCTTCAAAGACCTCGCTATATTTTTATCTTGTATATGTTTACTGTACTGATCTTGTGAATTGGTTGTCTGGTTGGAAGAGAGACAATTTTTAAATGCTATACAGACGTCGCACTGGTCTTTTTTAGGAATATAAAAGGCTATGTTCATTTCCTTATTAACTATGTCTCGGTATTGGCGCGCTGTCTGTACTCTATCCACAATATTATTTTCCTCTACCCAAGTCTGGTACAACTTAAACATCGTGGAAAAGTTTAAATCAGCCAAGTAAACTTTGTTTGTGTCCTTTCTTGTGTAATGTGACTCCACTGGTTGGAACGAGTTTACATGATCACAGACTCCTTTTATTATGGCGGCTGTACAAACCTTGTTTTTATTGTTATGACGACCTCTGAAATCTTTTTCACAGTTACCAGTAGATTTATCATATTTATCAAGAGCACTCTGTATAAACTGATTACTTACTGATAGTGTATTCTTAAACATTGTTTTGCATACTTTTACAGTGCTAGGGCTGGTTTCTTTTAAATTTATTGGAAGTGTGTAGTTTACACTGTATTGACGTTTAGAATTATTCTCTGTAGTAAATCTTCGCTTCATACTACGTTTTGTATATTTACCTATAAAAGCCCATTGCTTCTCATGATCACAGAGATCCCAAAATCGGTCAAAGATAAGTTTCCTATCTTCGTGAGATATTTTTGCGCTACAATTAAACTTGCAATTTATACCACATGCCGGCTTAAGATGTTTCGCAGGTTGCAATTTCCCATTTCTGGACTGATGTTGTTTACCTGAATTAAGTAGTAATTTACGTCTCGTATCAATCCATTTATCTGTATTTCTCAATCTTCTTTTCTTTGATCTATCAATACTGAACTGACGTCTTTTTCTACCGTTTAACGAGGAAGGCGTAGAACATTCACTAATTGATGCCTCCGCTGCTGAAGAAGTATCAATGGTGTTGTTTATACCTTCACAGTTTGAAAGAGACAATATACTCGATGGCCTGCTTGAGTTTATTAAACAAATATTTTGATCTAATACTGATAATGGACGCGGCGGACTTGAAGTAAATGAATTATATTCTGAGGGCATTGGTGTATCCGTTAGTTTGCTCGAAGAATCTCTATTATCATCATCTGAATTTTCAGAATTATTTTGTATTTCAGATTGAGAGTGAACTGGTGTGCCTGACCTAGAATACACAAAATGTGGGGACTTATCTTGTGAAGTTAATTGATACTCATTTGTCTTCATCGCGGAAACATCAAGGTCTTCTATAAGATTTTCAATAACTTCATCGGCCAACACAGTATTTTGCTCGAAAAATCCATTGCTTATGTTGTGGAAGCTTTCATCTTCTTTAAAAAGTCGTTTCGGACTTTCTGAACATGAAACAATAGTAAAAATAACAGTAAGAAATTATAATTTATAATTAGAAGTCAATTAATATAGCTAACAATAAGAATTAACATAGATAGGTACTCATAAACATAACAAAAAATACTAATTTAGAAAAGTAAATTGAGACATCTAAACAACAATCGCAAAGTAGAAAAAGCTATATGGCAGGTAGTCGTTTATGCGTCGTGTCGTAACAAGAAATATCATGGTTGACTTATATTCATAATTACAACTACTAAATATGATTTTTAGTTCAAAATTACAATAATATTAAACTTATATTATAAAAACTACGTACCAGAACTAGTTTCACGGTTGTCATCGATAAGTTGTAATAGATCTTCTCGGTTCATAATAGCGCATTGTCGTCTCGTTTTGCCCAAATTCACCAATAATTTACGTCTTTCCATGTTTATTGTGTTGAACTCAAACTGTTTACTAATATGATAACACTTTTAGACGTTCTTTATCACTTTGCAAACCAAAATAAACAAATAATCGTGCCGGCCGGCGAAGCACGTGTCATCTGCCTGATGACGCAATATGACTGACCGCCGGCCCCCGCGCGGCCCGCGTATAGGCGACCAGCGGTAGTTATTCGCATCTACATCGTGCAATTTCACAAAACAGGTGTAGAAGTCTTCTTTTACGTGACAAAATTACCAAAACTATGGTGATATTTGAATTTCTGTTTTTGCTATGTTGTAGAACAGGATATTTTAAGCTAGTTTCTACAAAAAAACAAAAAACTCAAAATTGCAGATGACTTTTTTTACTTTGCACCCGTCGATATAGATTTGAAAAATGTTGCATGAAAAATAATATACTTAAATTAATCTTTCTTATTACATATGTAATATTATATTTATGGTCACAAAGCATTGCAAATTGTTTTTTTTTATTAAATTCTGCTATGCATATTTCAGGCTATAGGAATAATTAACAGCTGTGTATTATTTTTGGTATTAAAAGTAATTTTTTACATTATTTATTTTTTTGATAACATTCCAAAATTATAACACCCCTCTTTTTTGTCGCGGGTTAAAAATAGCTGTAAATTATATCTGCCTACCCTATAGGTATTCGAAAAGTTGTGAAAAAAAGAGCTTAGCGTTGTGAGAAAGACATAGAGGCTGACTTACATAACTTATAAAACATTGTGCTCTGATCCATCAGATTATAGTCTCAACTCTCAAGTAGATAAAAGACAGCTTTAGTCGACTTCAACAAATGTGAAAATAAATGCTAATTATTTTCACATCAGATGTAGTAGAAATACAAAATTATTATTTTGCATATCTCTCCTTGTTTCAACGATAAACTTACAAAATTTAGAGACATTATAAAACCCTTTCTATGGATTTCTTTCTAAGATAGTGCTTAGCATTAGCACTAATGCTAAGCACTATCTAAATACTTAACTGTTAAGTTAATTGTTAATTAATTTCTTTTTGAAGAATTTTTTTCAATTATTGTTCTAATGGTCTTTCATTTTGATTTGGCAGATTGCTGTATCTTGGTCTCTGATTCTTGAAAGTTTTTGATTTGTTATACTTATGAACATCCTACAAGATATTTTATATTGCTCACCATAAATGTTCAAATAGTAATGCGAAACATGCGAATGTTCTGTTTGCCATCTGTGACAAATGCCAAAGTATGGGAGCAGTCAAAAAGTTTTTGACATCTTCCACACCTTAATTTCAGATTAAATATTATGTATGAAAGCTGTCAATAAGAGTTTGACACCTCCCACACCTAGCCCGGTCGCTAATCAGAAAAATTCGGACGCCCGCCGGAACGCACTCTGTTCATACATTTTATTGTAGACCAGATGCTATCAGAATTCTGACGTGTCAAAATATATGAGTGGGGCGGGGCGTCCGAATTTTTCTGATCAGAAATTCTGATAATGTGCCGCCGGGCTTAATTTCACACTCAATGTATGGGAGCTCTCAATAACGTTTTAAGAGCTCCCACACTTTAGTTGCTCATTAAAATATGTATGTGAGCTGTCAAAAAGTTTTGAACACCTCCGACACTTTAATTTCCCTACTTATATTAAATGTATGGGAGCTGTCGAAAAGTTTTCAACACCTCCAACACTTTAATTTTACATTAAATGTGTGGGACCTGTCAAAAAGTTTTTGACATCTCCCATACTTTTATTTTGCATTAAATTTATGGAAGCTGTCAAAAATTGTTTGATACCTCCCACACTTAATTTCACAATTAATGTATGGGAGCTCTCAAAAAGTTTTTGACACCTCACACCTCCTACACCTCCCACACTTAATTTCACATTAAATGTATGGAAGCTGTCAAAAATTGTTTGATATCTCCCAACTTAATTTCACAATTAATGTATGGGAGCTCTCAAAAAGTTTTTACCACCTTCCACATTTTAATTTTTTATTAAATGCATGGAAGCTGTCAAAAAGTGTTTGATACCTCCCACACTTGATTTCACATTCAATGTATGGGAGCTCTCAAAAAGTTTTTGACATCTCCCAAGTCCCAACCTCAAATTTAAATTACTTATTAGAGCGCTTACAGACGAACAGCACATGTGAGCAGCACGACAAGTGCCGTTCGTCTTTAAACAGCCTTAAAATATGTATGTGAGCTGTCAAACAGTTTTTAACACCCCTTAGCGGGCCCCTAGACGATCAATTTCATTGTGCAATTGTGTACGTATTGTGCATTATTAATTAATACACAATACGTGTAAACTTAAATTTCACATTCAGCTCACATACATTTAAATGTAGTGGAGCTGTGAAAACTGAAAGTTTTCACAGCTTCCATATTATGTATTAATACAAATCGTTTTCAATGACATTATAATAATTAGTATGACTACAAATACTCATGGGGTGTACACACACCCTTGGGTGCGGCCGTAAGAGTGAATTGTACTAAAAAATTTGCGAAATACTATTCTTTCCAACTCACAACTAAGGCTTACGTCAATATTGTTGTGGTTAGTCATTGCTAATTGCTAGAGCCGTCCACATTATGTAGAGAATGTCGACCCTGACAGGGGTGTATTAAGATCCTTATTTCTTTACCGAAATGACTGTGTTTTAGGAGCAAAATTTTATGCTATGCGCTAATCCTAAGTTCATGTTAAACTTATTTTATATTGTAATAATTGTAATATTTTTTTATTTTGTCCACCTGTATAAAATATAACTAATGAAGGAATCATTTTATTGGTGAGCAGACTGTTTCGCGTCGATATTGTTTTTGGTAGTGATGTGCAGTTTCATCGGTAGAACAATTCTATGTGGAAAGCATGACGCATCAACAAAACTCGTTGGTCGTGATGCGATCTGACTAAGACCGTGTTGTAAAACGACCTCAATCCTGTTTCATCATTATTGGTTACTATATAAATATGCAACTTTTTATTATATGAACAATTTTGTATCGTACAACGAATTCTGTATGGGCGATATAATCGACGTTGATTGTGATTGTCTCTCATCATGGTGATACATCATTGACCTAAAGTAGGGTAGGGGTTTTAAGACTTTTAAGTTTAACCCGTGGACCTAAGAAACATCTGAGGATAAAAGAGTATAAAAATTTCTTAGGTCCATACTTTAACGTATATTATGCATGCGAATGTTTAATTTTTAAATGGTGTGGGATTGGCAGAAACAACAATTGACAGTTCCGTAGGTATTCATAATGGCTGTCATACACGCTACGGTCTACCGGAGAGGTCCACCTGTGCAGGTATGCCTGCGCAGGTAGACCGGAATGTGTGTGGGAATAGACCTGTAAAATTATTTGGACCTACGCAGGCGAAAAATCGAACATCAATTCTTTCGACTGACACCTGCACAGCACCCGAGCATGGCTACAGTAGAGACGCGAGTCGCGAAAGTATGGACAAACGTTTGAGGAGATTTAAACTGAAGGTGCCGTTCTGGATCGATCCCGACCGATCGCGGCTAGCCGCGGTTAAGATCGGAACGGCATCTTCCGTTTATCTCCGTAGACGTTTGTCTATACTTTCGCATCTCTACTGTAGTAATGCTACGGGTGCGGGTGGAAGTGGTGGAACTCTCCGGTAGACCGTAGCGTGTATGGCTTGCATTACGAATACGCAGCTGTCAACCGTTTTTACTAAGGCTACCTACTGCTTGGAAGTTGTTTCTTATTTTTTTCTCTCAATATGTATGGTTCTGATCAATTGGCTTTAATATTTTAAAAAGCTAGCATTGTGGCCGGTTTACATTATTTCAATAAGCGCTGGATTATTTTATTTGTACATATTGTTTTTTTATTAAGTTGTGATTTGTGACCATGAGCAAGTGAGATTTGGCTTTATAGATCTTATAAATGCTTAAATTATTATAATTTGTTTAACACATTGATCCTTAATATTAAACATTCTTATTATTTATTCCTTTAACGTTTAACCTGTTTTCCTTAATTTGGAATGATTCACACTTACAATTTAATAAAATTATCCTGCAAGTGCAAACCAAGCTAGATAAAACTATGAAACGCCATTATTTTACAAATGGAAACTAATTACACCGGCACCCCTACGGGTGCCGGTGTAATTAATTTAGGACTATAGTCTTTCGTATTTTTACTGTAGCGAGGCTACTCTCGCTACAGTAAAAATACGAAAGACTATAGTCCTAAAAATTCAAATAAAATACCACTTTATGGGGTAGTCTATGTCATAAAGTGGCATTTTAATTGAATTTTTGTTGATCTCGGCTAGCCGCGGTAAAGATCGGGACGGCACCTTCAGTTTATCTATACTTTTTGCTATTTATCTATACTTTCGTATTTCTACTGGTAGCCATGCTACGGTGCAGGGCCTTTAAAGACCGAACCCTTTTATGTAGGGGGTCAAAAAGAGCCTGAAATAGTTCGAAAAAAGGATGGTACGACCGTGCCGCTTATTTGCTTGCCTTGGCGGGGGCACTGCCGTGCCCCCAGATATATACATGAATGTACCTTGAAATTTACATAACACTATGTTTCATTTCATAAAAATTCCCTATAGATTCTTTGTACTATAAACCGAAAGCTCCACGAATCCGAACAGGGAGTAAAGCAGGGGTTTAACATTATATTATGCCCCCTTGAACTTTATCATGATTATTATGCCTATTGCAGAGGTGCCCAAACTTTTTTTCTCATAGACCCCTTTAAACATTTTGCTGGATCTGGTGGACCCCCTGCAGCTATTACATTTTCTAACTTACTTCCAAAACCCGAAAAAAGTAGTATGTCTATGGAAATATGTGTTGTAGCTGTTTTGTTCAATAAACTATGAGTTACAAGTTTTCACTTATAATACCACAAGAGCTTCAAAATTATCGGGTATTTCCCGATAGGTTCGTTGCAAACAAATGAAGGAGTCAAGTTTTTCAGGTTAAAAAATCACGAGCGCGAAGTGCGAGTGATTTTTCCTGAAAAACTTGACGACTTTATTTGTTTGCAGGGAACCTTGAGGGAAATGCCAGATAATTTTGAAGCTCGTGTGGTATTCGGGGGATTATTTTTCCGTCCCAAATGTCGGCCAATAGAATTGCACCATGAGACGAAATGTACAGTTAACAAATAAGAATTTCATAATGAATAAAACAACATTTAATTAAGATTCAGGCTAGTGCAATTAAAAATACAATTGTTGTAAACATTGGTGCATGTTTTCTTCAAGTCAGAGTTATCGGTAATGGTCCCAGAAGAGGTAGATGGCATGAGGTTTATGCTGTTGATGGCATTTTCTGCAGTAGGCTCACTCCTTCGCAGTTTCTTGACAATTAATTCGTGGTGTTCCTGGTCGAGTTGGAGATACGGCTTGATGGAGTTACTGTTGGCATGTCCAGTTATTTTGATTATCTGCTGCTCTCCCAGGCCCGATTTCGCTAGATTGGAGACGGCTGTTGCACGACTGGAGTGATTGGTGATTTTTTTTGTTACCAAGGTCAAGCCCAGCTTTTTGTGCTGACTCCTTAACCCACTTTGAAATCGTGTTTTGGCCTACTGGGGAATCCTTGTACCACCTAGCGCCTGGAACTTTATTCCAGAATGGATTTTGGGTCAGGAATAGTCTGTCGCTCTTGATATTGGCATCTCTCTTCTCTCTCAATTTCTGGAACAGTCTCACTGGACACTTGTCAGGGATTTCTCGATTCTCCACCAGCCACTTGCTGTCTGATAATTTTTTATCACCACCTTGTGTGGTCTTGCTGAAAATTGGATTGTATTCAATTCTCCCAGTTGTTTCCCCGTCATTTCGCTGTTCTGCCTTGAAGTGATGTATAGACGCCATGCTGCCCTCACCACCTCTCCAAGCCAATTCCACTGATATTATCATGAATAATTTTTTCTGGAGACCATCAGGAGTTTCCTCGTCCCAAACAGTGGTCATTGCATCCCAATCTTTTTCCTCCAACGCTGCTGCACTTGCCCTCCGTTTTTCCGGAATAGATTGTAAAGCCTTACGCTTGGCATCACGAGCTCCTCGAGCGGTCTTGAATGCAGCATCCGAAAATGGGTTGATTTTGATGTCGAAATCGTTCAAATACTTTTCTTGAAGTAATTTGGCAGTCTGATTCCACATTGTTTTTATTGTACCTTCCTTATAGTCTTCTCCATCCATTTTCTTCATATTGTAAGCGTAATCTTTCATAATGTTTGCCAATTGCGCTTCACTCGTTTCAGCACTCAATGTGTATTCCCTCTCAGTACAAAAAGTAGTAAATTGGTTCCAAACTGTTTTTTTTGACTTCTCCGTATTAATGGGAACATTTCCTTTGACTTTTTTATCGATAGTGGACAGAGAACAAACTCCAAATCGACTCATTTTCATGCAAAATCTCCAATTTTCACAATTGAATTCAACCTGTCAGTTTGACGTGTGGTTAATTTGACTGGATCATGTTTTGTTTTTTATATATAGCAACTACCAGAGAAAATTTTCAAAAAATTATCAGTATAATACCATGTAGGTTGTACCACGTGACGTCGAATGGTGCAATTCTATTGGTCGATATTTGGGTCGGAAAAATAATCTATAATATTTAATCTGCTCCGTTATTTTGCCAACAAGTTTGTTACGGCACTAAAATTACGTTCGACAAGGTACGAAGGAAATGCTATGAGAATTTTTTTATCAATTCCCTATCACTCACAGTCCTGGACATTTTTCAGGTATTTGTGCCTGCAGCCAAAATGATTGATACCCTCTTTTGAATCCTACTTTTAGCTCCTCATTAGTGCTAAGCTCGAATAGCTCTTCTTGCAGTACCACATTTTCCATTTCAGTTTCATCATATCCAGGATTTATTATCCATGGACAGAATATCTTCAAATCTGATATTAAAATCATCATACAGGGAACTCAAGTCGAGTCACCTAATACATTTTTATAAACCACCTGGATCACTTTGGGAATCAATGGTATATTGCCTGGTTTTTCTTATTCGACATAGAACTTTGAAATTTTGAAAGTTTGATTGAATTGATCTAGAACAGGGCGTATTTTGTAAGCCCTGTCATAATAATTGGGATCTGCACAACTTGGTTGGTTCGAATTGTCATTGAAATGTAAGTTCCTGCGTATTTCCTCGAAGCGGTTTATTGTCATTATTCTGTAATATGGAATCTGTAATATACGGAACTATATAATATAAGAGACGATCATGTAGACTGTAGACCAATAGCTCCCGAATGTAGGTATTTCATATTGATATCTCATTATGAAATTCATTCCCCAAAAAAGCTTTAGTTTCTTCATTGCCCAAACTAAAGGACCGGCCATTTTGTTGTGCGTAAAGTATAGATACAGGAATAAAAATATCATCAATCAATTTATCAAAACCTGAAACTGCATTGAAAATTTTCACAGGTGTGATTTCTATATTAGGTCCTATTCAGATCAAATATTTGTACTTCTCCGAAGCTATAATCTGCCATCTCCGAAAACAGCGTGGCGAATGTGAGTTTTTGCGCCAGTTAAAAGAAGGAGCTACTGCTCTCGGCGTACTGGGTTCTTGACTATTAATATTATAGTCTTCTAGAGACGCTGTGCTGACTGTTGGGCTCTATTTCAGTAATCGATTTGCCTGCCTCTATATCTTGCGCTAAAAACGTTGGTCTTCTTCGTTAAGAAGCAAACCGTTTTTGTCGTCGCTCTTGTTAGCCGTAAGGATTTGAAAAACAACATCTTCCTGAAGCTCAAATACTTTGAACCTCTTCGAAAACATCATCAATAAAATAAGCGTGATAGTCAGTACATATATATATATATATATATATATATATATATATATATATATAATAGTCATATATACATTTTTATAAATTGAATCAAAAAATTTCCTATGACGCATATATAGGGACACCCGCTTCCCTTTGTGTATTTGTACATAATATAATTATGCTATATTTTGTCCGAAAAAACCACATACATTCAATAGAACGATAACTGTACTTACCAATACATACGATATTATGAATAGAATTGCCGTAAAAAGTCACTTACCTATACATATAAATAAAATTGGAGTGTCTGTTTGTAATATTGAAAGAACCATTTTTTACTACATGCATATAAATGTATATATATCGCAGGGAAAAGAAGATATCAGGGATATCCTGAAATCGCGGTAGATACCGAATATTCTTGTTTCTTACGTCTTCTTACTAAACAAATCTAGTGATATGTCATTTCACTAAACTAAATCTATTGAAATGTCAGAAAAGCGGATACCGCCGAATGAAAATCGAGCTACGCATTTCTCTCGCTCGCTCTAATACCCAATCACTATCTTATGGGGGCGACTAACCCTAAATTGACGATTTTATAATTCATTTTTATACTTGAAAATAAGCCCCGAATTGTTTCATTTTGTAGACATAGATCATACTACATTATATTTCCGAGAATCAGACCTAGCAAAAACACTATATCTTAAAAATTTCTCGATCTCAATATCTTCTTTTCCCTGCGACATATACGCTACATACACCAAAACAACATTTTTTACAATTTTTGTCTGTATGTCTGTCTGTCTGTTTGTTCCAGCTAATCTCCGAAATGGCTGTAGCGATTTTGACGGGATTTTTTTTGGCAGATAGCTGATGTAGTAAGGAATAACTTAGGCTACTTTTTAACCGACTTCCGAAAAGGAGGATGATATATTTTTACTATTTTTTGTATTTTTTCTCGGACAACTACGCCATTTGTGGACCGATTTTCAAAATTATTTTGTTGTTGTATAAGGTGAAGCCCGATTTCGGTCACATGGTCACAAAAGTGGTGATCTGATGATGCGATCCATGAGAAATCGACGGAACTCCTCGAAATTCACATAGAAACATAACTTAAAGTTTACGCGGACGAAGTCGCGGGCAACAGCTAGTGATAAATAAAATTTTAATCAAATATTTCTTGCGGAAAATAATTCACTTTTCGCGCTTTTGATATTTTTGACAGATAGTCTTTTTTTAGTGTTGCTAGCGCGTAAATTAGGAAAGATATAATTAATTATTAAAATAATATGTCTACATAAGGTTTCAATTGGCCAGTACTGCAGAAAATAGTATAAATTTGTGGGGACAAATGTGTACCATATTATGCGTTAGTTGCGAAAGGTTAAGACAATGGAAAAGTATTATAATCATTTTTATTGTTGTTTTACAAATTGACGTATTAATTATAATACGTCAATTTGTAATACAACAACAATATTTCTGTTATACAAAAATATTAATTTTTGTATAACAGAAATAATAATTTGTCAATAAAAATGAAATCAAATTATGTTCTCTATTTTTAACTTCAGTAATTTTTTTATTAGTACTCGAATTTAAAAATAGGAGCATTATACTTAATAAATAGCAATAATGCCGCTTTTATTGATTCAAGGTGGTTAGCCAGAATTTCATAAATTAAACCCGCGCTACTTAATAATTGTTCATTCGGAACTGCCTGGAGTACTGGATAAAAATCTTCGTGCTATCGATGATAGCATTTTAAATTCCGCTCGATGAACATTCCACAGGAAGAAATTTAAAAGGATTTTCATCCACGTTAATTATTTTTTTTAGTGCGGTAACTTTCTTGTCGCGACTCGTATGACATTCGCATCCGCATGAAAATCTGCATTGATTTATTGCCGATGCGAATGCAGATGTAGATGTCAAAATCTTTGCGGAAGCTCCGCATTTGCGGATGCAAATATTCACAACATTCCTGGTGCAAATATCATCTTTATGATATCCTTCGCGCGTAAGGAGGTGTTTCTTTAGAGTTTAGACAATGCTTTCTTTCGCGCAGATAAGGCATCAAAAGAAGTCTATAATTTTCGTTCTTCTATACATATTATAAAACAAAGTCGCTTTTTTCCCTCATGTCCCTTTGTTCCCTTTAATCTTTAAAAATACGCAACGGATTTTGATGCGGTTTTCTTTAATAGATAGAGAATTCAAGAGCAAGGTTATAGGTATAATTACATTCATTAAATAGTGGAGAAATAATGTTATTATTGGAGTTTCTAATGTGATGTCCTAAATTATTAAAATTTTTTCCTCTTACATTGCAAACGCAGGCTGAACCCTACGAGATTTATCAAAATAATGTACCAAGTATTATACACATTAAAAACAACGATATCAAAATACGTTCTAATTCTATGATTAAAAAGGTCTACAGAAAACTCCACGGCATATGTCTATCTCCTATGGATATCCCACAATAACATTTTTTGTCATTTTCTCTTTACGACAAAAAATTGCAAATTTTCGAAGCAATTTTAAAAAATACAGCATTAATCCTCGTACAATTAAATAACTTAAATACATTGTTGATTTAATGTAGATATATGGCCCTTTACAGCATATGATTTAAATGAATATTTTCGAAGATATTACAGATTTAAAAATTGCGGGAAGTAGCTTTTGCGGCGGTACCGACCAATGCGGGCCACAGGTCGCAATCTATACTAATATTATAAATGTGAAAGTATCTCTGTCTGTCTGTCTCGCTTTCACGCCAAAACTACCGAACCGATTGTAATTAAATTTTGTATACAGATAGTCTAAAGCCTGAGAAAGGACATAGGCTACTTTTTTACCGGAAAAAAGGGTTGTAAGGGGGTGAAAATACGAAAATTTGTTCAAATTAAGTTAATTCCAAAAATTCATACTAGATGGCGCCGTGCGTCTCTTACATCGCGCTAACGCTTGCCCAACATCTTTCTGGTATCATTAAAATATCGATTTTTTTCGATGGTTATTACTATTTTACGTTATTTATTAAGTCAGTACTTTATATTATATACAGTGACGTAACCTTAAACCTATCAATGATAAATAGTTTATGGGTAAAGTTGTGTAATTGGGGGGCTAAATAAGCTTTAAAATTTGGCATTAAATATAAAGTTTAATTTTAAAAAATGAAATATTATGTGCGCACTGCACAGCTGTTTTGATTTAAGGGGTACCAGGATTTTTTAAAAAAAGCTTTTGACACCAATTTTGTTGACATCGCGCGCTATAAACTGAAGTCCACGCGGACGAAGTTGCGGGCAACAGCTAGTAATGAATACAAGTCAAAACTGCTGAATCGATTTTAATCATTTTTTTAGTGGCTATATATTTTATACCCAAAGCGAAGCCGGGGCGGGTCGCTAGTTTTTTATAAACGAAGGATAATGTTTGGCAATGATCATCTTATATGTCGCCTTATAGTATATACTATCTTTATCTGGAAACTGGATATTCTATACCTATACTTACTATAAAACAAAGTCGCTTTTTTCCCTCATGTCCCTATGTTTCCTTTAATCTTTAAAACTACGCAACAGATTTTGATTGAGAATTTCTTTCAGAGCTATATAGCCCGAGGAAGGCTATAGGCTATATTTTATCACGTTAAAATATAGCCTATAGCTCACAGAAAACCGGCGTGAAACAGCGCTAGCGCTGTGTTTCACCGAGTGAGTGAGTTTACCGGAGGCCCAATCCCCTACCCTATTCCCTTCCCTACCCTCCCCAATTCTCTTCCCATCCCTACCCTCCCCTATTACCCTATTCCCTCTTAAAAGCCCGGCAACGCACCTGCAGCTCTTCTGATGCTGCGAGTGTCCATGGGCGACAGAAGTTGCTTTCCATTAGGTGACCCCTTATTTCATAAAAAAAAAATATGTTATTTGGCACAGATAAGAGTAGACGTGATGGATCATAGGCTATCGATTTTAATCATTTTTTAGTGGCTATATATTTTATACTTTTGCGACGCCGGGGAGGGTCGCTAGTTGTTTACCAAACCATAAGAAACATAAGTAAAAGAAAACGTATATTATGTACTAAACGCTAAAATGTTATGCAACGAATTCCAAACAAAATAAGTTTGTTAGAGTTACATTTGGAGAGGTGCTAACTGACGCGTGCCCATGACGCCACACTAATATTTATTCAAAAAATGTATACATTACTTTCCTTGACATGGAAAGTAATGTATACATTTTTTGATGAATCGTGAATGTGTTTTCTACACAATGTGTAGAAAACGCATTCACGACAGTGAATATTTTTGTCTTAATCACCAACTGCGTACACGTAATTGTTAGTTATTATTTATTAACAATATGTCCAAATGGCGTGTCAATATTCCAAAGTCTGTCATAAAGAAAGATAGCGTTCACCATTTTACAAAAGTTAATATTTATTAAGTAAGTATATTATGAAACTGCGATCGCTACGTTTAGCTGTAAGTCGGTATAGTTTGGTTTTTAATCTATCTTATTATAGAGGGTTTGGTCGCATTGTTTTTTATTTTTCACTAAATTGGCATTGGAAGTATCCTAGGCCCTGTGACGAAATTCTAGTCTCAAGCTTCAGTCTTTAGAGTTTTTAACCCCCGACAAAAAAGAGGGGTGTTATAAGTTTGGCGTGTCTGTCTGTCGGTCTGTGTGTCTGTCTGTCTGTCTGTCTGTCTGTCGACAGTCGTCTGTCTGTTGACTATAATCAATTCAAAAAAAATCTAACTCTACTGGGGTACTAACCTAATCATTTTACCTATTTTATTTCAATAAAGATAATGATGAAATGATATGAATAAAACTCTTGAAAGTATGTACATTGTACATAGTTTGTAGACGTTAGATATAATTTTAGTAAAGTTCTAGACGTGTGGCCAGAGGATTACTTACTCCCATCGAAAATTCGCAAGTTCATGTATAGCTGGCCGCACACACACGTTTTCCGTATATTTTTTAATTCGTTTTCCGTATTCGGAAATCCGTTATCCGATGCATGGTAGCAATAGAAAAATATACTTCCAAATCATAATTTCACATCAGGAAATCGAATACGGTAAACGTGGTACTGTAATAACTTGATTTCTTATTTTCATAGAACATTTGATATTTATTAGTTTCTATTTGTATCACATCTCTCATTCGAAACAAAATTGAATTGCGTTTCACTTCCCGTCTGCTTCGTGCATTCTTTATTGGAAATGTTTCATAAAGCTTCGTTGATATAAATAGTAACACATTAAGTTAGTTTTGCGAGCATGTTCGTTTTAGTCTCGGGTGATTTGACCGTATTACCCTAATTTACAATGCAGGTTGAAGTACAATGCACTATTCCACTTGCTCAAATATTTTATTACCTAAACGTTCCAGCGACCCTACGTCCGCTTGTTTATGGAGCGGCTTTGTGCAAATTGTATGTAGTTATTATTATGGCATTTGAATAGAAGATAGAAAATTATTTATTTGTACTGTAAACTTTAAACTAAACTATTTAGACACAATAAAATAAATCGTAGAAACAGGCGGTATTACAGCTAGTAGCTGTTTCTTCCGGAGAACCTGTCCATATGCCCAGTACTATTCATATTATGTATGTCAAAAAGTTTATAAATTATTTGTCCCTTAGTTTTTTTTATTGATTTGTCACTATAAAAATCACTTCTAAAAGTAAAGTGTAGCGAAAACTCATCAACCAAGGTGCAGAATTCTGCACACATACTTATACGACATATTACGTAGACTACAACAGAAATTATGTTGTAATTTTCGTGGAATAAAACAGAAAAACAAAAGTTAAAGGAAAAAATTGAAAAATACACAAAAAAAGTTTTTTTGTGTATTTTTTTAAATTATTGGCTTCTTGTGAGAAATCAAACGTCTTAACCCTAGAGTACTAATATAAAATTTCCACCGCTTAATACTAATGATCGCCTGGGAGGCTACCTTTGTAATAAACCTTGTTTATTTCATTATTTATTTAATACTTTTTTATAAGTATATCATTAATTAAAAGGTTAATCCCTTACTTTTTTTTAAACTAAAAACCCAAAGTCTTTTTAAATAATGGCGTTCGCGTTAGTCTTAAAATTAGACTTAAAACTTAAGCTTACCATTAGTTTTTCTAATATAAAATTTCCACCGATTAATACTAATGATCGCCTGGAAGGCTACTTTTGTAATAAAACTTGTTTATTTCATGATTTATTTACTACATTTTTTTGTATATCATTAATTAAAAGGTCAATCCCTTATTTTTTTTAAATAATGGCGTTCGCGTTAGTTTTAAAATTAGACTTAAAACTTAAGCTTACCATTAGTTTTTCTTGTAACAGTAGGTCTTTTAGAAGTCTTGTGGAATAAAAAATAATCTTAATTTTTTTTGGCTAATTTAATATTACTATTGATTATACTTACTTTATAAAACACAACTATGTGTGAGTTAGTACTTAAAGATCTACTAGCTAACATAATTAAGTACTAACTCACATTTTGTAAATAAAGAAATTGAATTGAATTAAACACATTACTTGACTTTTGGAAACATGATACTTTTATCTACACACTAATTTGAAGTTAGCCTTTAAATTCTTACTATTTGGAGATCAATCGATCGATCTAATGTGGTGAACTTGACGAATTACTTGTGGTTTATGTGGCACTGAAATATTCTAAAATATTCCTACTGTCTTATTTTGTAGGTCTTCTTTCAGCCAGAATGGAACAGAAGAATGATCTACCGCGCTATCGTCATTGGCAGGTATTACACGCATCAATATTATCATGATTCTAGTATCAGGCGATTCACAAGTGTACTGTGATACTGCGATTCGGCCTATTACACCATCAATATTATCACGGAATCGTGATAACATTGATACGTGTAATATAGTCATACAAATCGACTCCAGTTGGTCCTTAGGTTCGCTGTCCGAATTCCCATTTAATAAATATTTATCATTTAATGTTCATTAAGGATTATATAAAAATAAAATAATATAATTTAAAATAAATAGAATAAATTCCTACTTTGCTCTCAGTCAGATAGTTTTAACCCGCTTTACTGACGAATCTATACAGAAGTATGGATTCATCAGTAGAGCGTGTTTACCTAACTGCATCTTAGTCACACTTTGTAAAACATTTATACACCGAAGATGATCCAACTCAGTTCAGAGCGAGTATTATGATCACATATAACATTATGATTCATGACTTTGAGGGAATGTTATATTGATAGATATGCGCTGTCTTATTACTTACATGTATTAAATATGAGTAAATAAGATTTTTAAGTAAATAACATACAAATACAATATAATAACTGTTAAAATATATATGCACTTGGAAATAAACACTAAAGGCCTGTTTCACCACTTCCTGATAAGGCTATCCACCAATTAACTTGACAGATCAAGTATGGAGAATCTGTCAAAAAAGTTGTGAATAGCCTATTAGGCACTTTATCAGAAATTGGTGAAACAGTCTCTTAGTCTGCAGTACGTATTTTATTTATAACTATTTAAAACAAGACACAGTACATTCACAATATTGTATTACAACAAACACAGATGACAGAATGAAAATTAGATATGCCGGCTGTACTTGTCAATCTTAGGTTGTCACTTGTCAGATCTTGACATAGAGTAAATAATTAGTGCTACCCTAACGCTCTCCCACGTTAAATAGAATGCTCAAAGGTCCAATCTGGTAGGTGCCTTTCTTATGCGAGTACTGCGACGTAACACAGTAGTTGGCTGCTCTATATTTTCCTCGGGCCTGGCAGTAGGAGGCTGCTCTATATTTTCATTAGGCTGTTCTTTACGTACTTCTAATTTTATTGGTTGTTCATCACAAGTTGCGGATTTTTCTTTTTTGAAGTCTTCAGGTATAATTGGTATAATTTTCAGCTCTAGCATCTCTCTTTGATGTGATTGGAGTTGTTTGCTCTTTATGCTTGTTCTCTATCAATTTTGAATATTATTTTTGTAGTTTTCTTTACAGGTTGTCTTTAACATTTGGTCTACATGTCTGTGGCATCTCTTTCAATCAATATTTACTTCGTAGCCATAGTTACACCTATTAAAATTTCATTACAATCGGTTCGGTAGTTTTGGCGTGAAAGCGAGACAGACAGAGATACTTTCGCATTTATAATATTAGTATAGATAATGCGAAAAGACTTTTTCCCCAACCTATTATTTGCATGTTCCCTATTGAATGATTTAGAACAAACAACGAGATGGTAAACTATTTACTAAGCAGCATGTCTATTGTCTACGTCGATTGATAACACTCATTAAATTGTTTATTAGTGCAGAATAATCGCAGTTCCTATTTTGAATATCGGTTTCCAATAAGTTATAATTACGCACGTACAACTAGGGTGAACAAAATTATGGCGCATTATCATCAAATATTTATATTTCTGATGATAGATTCGTAATCTAAGGGCCTGTTTCACCACTTCCTGATAAGTGCTGGATAGGCTATCCACAACTTATCTGACAGATGAAGTATAGAGTTTCTGTCAGATAAGTTGTGGATAGCCTATCCGGCACATATCAGGAAGTGGTGAAACAGGCCCTAAAATCTTTTTCTGGAATACCCATTCATCTGGTTTACCCAAGCACGATGATGACTAATCTATAAAATGAGCCCCACATTAACCCGCAAGCAACCGCCTCAATAATATCCACTGCCTGTTGCCGCCCAGCCTAATTGGATATTAACCTATTGACGTAATGGCGCGGGGATTTGCCAAGCCACTATAATAATTATAAAATAAAGAAATCTATTGATACATTAACTGAATGTTGATTTAAATTACAAAATAAGATGGAGGCTTGGCTTGAATGTGATCTGAATACTTTTTACGACAGAAGTATTGAATAGCTATGCAATATTTTGCTTGGCTCCTTTTACATTTCATATTTTGGTGGGTATACTAAATTTCTAATTTGAGATGTATGACGGGTAACTCACCAATCACCTGCAGGGAAACTGATTGGCGACGTTGCCAAGTAGCCAGCTTAGTCAGAGACCAGAGTCGACCGCTCCGCTTGCTGCGATTGGTGACGTTGCCAGTCGTTTGCACGTCTTTGCATGCTCCGTACTCAATCAGTCGCTGATTTTAGTGATATCCTCAAATTATTGAACATTTTGTCAGGGTATTTTCTTAGAATTTAAGAAAAACACCGATTTGCGGCGACGTAGAGACGCCAGACATGGCCATGGTAACTACGCTGGCCACGTCGCTTTGGCATCCCGCTGAGGTATGCTCTAAGTCCTAACTCTTGTTAATATTTGTGAAAAGGAATTATTTTCAAACGATTGGTATTAAAATAGTAGGTAGAGTTAAAAGTAGCCTATTACAGTGTTTAGCTGTTAAACATTTAATAAGTTAATACGGAAGAGAATTAATGATTTTTATTGTAAGTTATGAGTTTACGTTTCACGAAGAATCTGCTGTATATTAAAAAAAGACTCCGTAACTTAATTTAATTTTTAATAGGTTGATGGGGCATGGATTTAATATAAAAAGGCCCTGAATTTTTTGTAGTAGGTCGGTCAGGGTAGGAGAGAGGTTACTAGACCACTAATGAATTCCGGTATCTATCTAGATATCTTAACTGTGTGTCTAGCCAATATTAGTGCAATATGGATTATTAGGACGTATTAAAAAAATACTGAACTACGTTGCCAATTGCCTAGACTTACAAGTGTACCTGAGTATTGGAAACAATTTCATTGTTTGCTTTATCAAACATAGATAATTTCAACTAAATTGATTCAGCCGTTCCGAAGAAGTGAACAAAGACCGCGACACGAGAATTTTAATTATTATATGCATCGCCTTCAAAAAAGTTGGCCTTATTCTGATCTCCTGTATGTTGTCAATTTCATTAATTCAATTATCCAATTTTTAGATATCTATTACTTACTATTTAAAAAAACCTTTGGTAATCGTGCACATTATATTAAAGCACGATTTTTGACGGAATCGGAGAAATGATCAAAAGCGTTTTAAGCCCAGTAAAGTTATCAGGATATTTGGTATGATATCCTTTGCTATCTTATCATGGTAAACGATAAACTGATTCATGTAACTTATATATTTTCAGGCAAATCAATATTCTAATATTATCTGCTGTATATTCAATTTCAAAATATTATGATTTCTTGATATGCTTTATCGCGATTTTATGATGTAAAATCTCTTAAGCCATTTATTCTAAAAGAATACATGCCTACCTCAAACCTTCAAAGTCTTTAGGATAGGTTTTGTACGTATCTTAAGTAATTTATACAATACTAGATGTCCCGCGCGGCTTCGCCCGCGTAAATTAGGAATTTTACGGAAACCGTACATTTTCCCATAAAAAATATTCCATAGGCATGGTCAGTGTTCCGCTGATATTTTCTCCTATCATGATTTAATATATCTCTCTTATAATGTGCGTCCACCTAAAGTTAAAGGTATGATTCGGATCAAGGCAGCATGCAGCGGGTCGCCGCGATCCGCGACCCAAACAGCCACTGCTCACTATGAAGTTGTATGAAGGACTAAACAATCACGGCGACCGGCGTCGCGAGACAGAGAGACCGGTCGCCGCGTAAAATAGCATACCGATGTCCGCGACCCGCGACCCGAGACTGTCGCCAAGCCACTGCTTTGCATGTGTTTATATGGACGACATTCCGATTACCGCGACGCGCGACACGAGACCGGTGGGCGTGGCGCGGCAAATTTCGATGAGCGCGACCCTGTCCGATAGCAGTACCGCGACAGCCGCAGGGCAGCTGTGGTAGATATATTCTATCTAGAAACACGCCGATAGGTTATTAATCATATCGAAACCGAAAATAAAATTTTTCGTATAATATAAGCCATGGAGGTATCAAAGTATGTAGGTATGAACTATAATATTATTATAACAGCTACTTCTCTCATAGTAATCTATACTTCCATACTAATATTATAAAATGCGAAAGTATCTGTCTGTCACGCTTTCACGCCAAAAAAACTGAGCCGATTGTAATGAAATTTTGTACACCGATAGTCTAGAGCAGGGATGGGGAAACTACGGCCCGCGGGCCATCTCCGGCCCGCGAAGGCTTGAAAACCGGCCCGCGACCATCAAACAAAATCCAAGAGAATATTTCGTATTGTTAGTTGTTAGTAAATAAAAGTTTAATTTAATTACAATTTCTTTTTTATTCCAACAGTTATTTTGTAATATTTGCACAATAAATTAGTGTTTCAGAAAATTCATATCAATATTTTTATTTCAGTACTTGATTAACATAGTCAAAAATGCAACAACTTGGCCCGCCATATATTTTGTTAGGATTATATTGGCATGCGAAGGAAAAAGTTTCCCCATCCCTAGTCTAGAGCCTGAGAAAGGACATAATCTACTTTTTAACTGGAAAAGGGTGTTGGAAGGGGGGTAACGGGAGACAGGTCAAAGGTTATACAAAGCTTTGGGAATTGTGTTTATTAGATGGATTCTGAGGAAAATTTGCAGTAATGTAGGCCTCATTTTATCCCGATTCCCGGCATTGCCACGGAAACGGGAAACACCATGCGGTTTAATGTCGTTATCTATTAGGGTTGTTGAGGAAGTGATTATGAGGAAGAGGAAGAGGAATTGTCACGCGCAAATTTAGAGGATGCGGATGAGGAAGAGGATATTTTTTTGAGGAAGAGGATGCGGATGAGGAAGCGGAAGAGGAAGTACGTCCATATAGTACAGCGTTTCCCAATGTGGGTGATTACGTCCCCTTGTGGGCGCTGAAGATCTAAAGGGGGGCAGTGTGGGACTCGAAAAAATGGCGGCGTTTTGTAGAGACTGTGGGGGCTAATATTACCGACAAATTAAGGGGCAAAAGCCCCTTAATTTAAATTAGGAAAAGAAAGTAGGTGAAACAATGGGGGCACTAAAACATATTTTGTTCTCAAAGTGGGCAGTGGACAAAAAAGTCTGGGAACCCCTGATATAGCACTACACTTCGTTATCATTTCGGTTTTCGATAGAAATCAAATTATTAGATTATTTGCACTGCGTACGTAGCTGCGTAGTGCGTACACGCGTAAACCAAACAACGCTTGCTATATTATGTCAATAAAATTAAAACAAACAAGCAAGGAACAGCGCGGGTGGCGAGAGAGACAAGGAACAAGGAACAGCAGCGCCCGTTCGGTCCGGCATCGCGCTCTGGCGTGTGCGTTGCCATGATTGGATGCGCGACGCGCATGCGCAGTGAAATTCCTCATAAATTCCTCCTAAATTTTGAGGAAGCGATAGCGGAAGAGGATTTTTGTATTTTTATTTATGAGGATGCGGTAACGGTTGAGGAACCCAAATTATTGCAGACTCGGCGCACTTGCATGCCGCGGGTCTCTGCGGCAAGCGACGCTGGCCACGTTGTTATTATAATTATACTACTTAGTAACATAGACAAAAATGATAACTATAATCATGTCAATTAAGTATCATTTTAATTAAATTTTTGTCGGTCGCGGCTACGCGGTCGCGGACATTGGTAAGCTATTTGCTGCTCCGCAGCAAGCGACCGGTCGCTTACGCGTGACGCCGTATGCTTGCCTCGCAGATCCGAATGGTACCTTAAGAGGAAGGTTTTAATGTAGCGGAATTTTGCAGCGCTAGACTTTGAGAACTTAAGGAATGATGCAAAAAACATTGACTGGTCCTTGGTCCTTCATGATGTTCACGTTGACGATAAATTGAATGCTTTTAACTCGCTTCTCACTATCCTTTATGACAGACATGCTCCAGTAAGACCCGTCAAATTAAAACATACTCCAGCGCCGTGGCTTTCTGAAGATATCAAATTGCTTATAAAGCAAAAGCATGCTGCGAAAACGAAATACAAAAACTCCAACAGTGAGGAGCACAGAGAGAAGTACGTCAAAATAAGAAATCGATGTAACAGACTGTGTAGAGACGCTCAGTGGCGTTACATTCACTCGTCTGTGGAGAAAGGGGATCCTAGTCGAGTGTGGAGATTTCTAAGATCCCTGGGTGTCGGCAAAAGCACGGACAATAATTCCTGCACGTTGAAGACGCAGACCCAAACACCCTTAATTGTCACTTCGCTGCTCTTTTAACTTCACTTAGCCCGCAATTAAAGTCTAAAACTATTGACAATCTAGAAAATTTACCCTCTCACGACTTTCCTTCATTTGCTCTAAATAAGTTCAATGATGATGATGTCAGAAAATATGCTACATCTATGTCTTCTAATGCTGTTGGCGATGATGGTATTAGTCGAAAAATGATCATCCCCATAATTCTCGATATTATTTTGCTAATACTCGTTGATATTTTTAACCATGCTGATGATACCTCAGTTTATCCTAGCGCGTGGAAAGATGCTAGCGTAATTCCATTACCTAAATCTGTTAGACCTAAGCTGATTTCAGACTACCGCCCAATTTCCATATTACCTTTTCTGTCTAAAGTGTTTGAACGGCTGGTCTGTCAGCAGCTTACTAATTACGTAATGCAAAATAATCTTTTAAGCGCTTTCCAGTCAGGTTTCCGACGTTGACACAGTACCAATACTGCGCTAATAAAAGTAACTGACGATATACGACTTGGCATGGATAACAAGTTACTTACAGTTCTAGCCTTATTTGACTTCAGCAGCGCATTTAACTCTCGACCACGATGTATTGATTGGAATACTAAAGACATTAAATTTATCATCACCTGTAATCAATTTGTTTCGAAGTTACCTTGTGGGACGTCGTCAGAGAGTGAAGCTGGGCAGCTCTTGTTCTGACTGGACTGATATCTCTGCCGGTGTTCCCCAGGGTGGTGTTTTGTCCCCCCTTTTATTCGCTTTTTTTATCAATAACATCACTCAAAATATTGTGTCGTCTTTCCATCTTTACGATGACGACCTGCAGATAAATATTCAGTCTACATTAAATAACCTTCATGTTACCCTGAATACCTTAAATAGGGATATTGAAATTATTTCTAGTTGAACCTTGAGCCACGGTCTACTTATCAATCAATAATTGCCAAAATAAGCAAATCCTTTAAAGGCCAATGTATACGCTTATACAATAAAATCCCAGAAAATGTTCAAAATCTACCTTAGTAGATTTTAAGAGGGAATAGGGTAATAGCTCCCCTATTACCCTATTCCCTCTTAAAATCTACTAAGGTAGATTTTGAACATTTTGAAGATGGTAGGGATGGGAAGGGAAGGGAATAGGGGAGGATAGGGAAGGGAATTGGGCCTCCGGTAAACTCACTCACTCGGCGAAACACAGCGCAAGCGCTGTTTCAGGCCGGTTTTCTGTGAGAACGTGGTATTTCTCCGGTCGAGCCGGCCCAATCGTGGCGAAGCATGGCTCTCCCACGTAAATAAGTAAGGTGCGTCGGACGGTACAAATAAAAACTAACTTTTGATGTCTACAAAATATATTCCAATATGTATAGGTACTTAATGACAATGTTAAGTGTAACTACAAAAGAGAATTTACATATTTGTTTAATGTCAAGATGTTCCTTAACGAAAATAACCATTTAAAACCCACTAAAGTAGAAAATTTGCAGATCCATCTAATGTTTCTAAAGAAATTTATTTTTATGGTATGACGAAAAAACACAAACACACAGACGTAAAAAAAGTACGGACGTAACCTTCTCTAATCACGAGTGAAGCCTAGTTATGGCCGCCCGTGTAGGACGTGTGCGTGATATGAGGGTTGCCATATAAATCATAAATTTCCCTACTTTTAAATTTTGTAAACTCAGACAAGTTAAATGTATTTTTTATACTTAAACATATTTTTATGTTTTTTTTGCTTCAGAAATGTAAGCGGTTGTTAAAGATGTCATAATGAAAATATTATTTTTATGACACTATAGATAGAAAAAAAACACATGTTACGTACAGAGAAGTATATTATTTACATAACATTATTAGTAATAATGATTATGTACAAACATTTACAATAATAAAATTATTACTAGCTATTTGACCGAGCTTTGCTCGGTATTCGATAAAACACGAATAAAATGACATTTTCTAAAAATAATTCCTAGCTAGACAGATTTATCGCCCCCGAAACCTATATAAGAAACCTGTATACGAAAAGATATAAGATACTTAAGTCCCATAACCCGTTTCATCAAACAATCAAGTAATTTTAAATAAATAATGGCTTGTTAAATCAGTTAACGGCCTGTTAGAGCTATCGAGAGTTCTACCATGCGCTAACGTCAAATCAAATCACATAACATGGTGTTAAATTTATTCCTGGTCTAGAGGTCCATTCAATATTTTCATTCCTACTAGGTCTCAATGACGCTCGGGTGACTACACCAATAGCACCTTCCCTCCCCTACTACTGAAGGAAATCTAAGACAACAATTTTATCTATGGACGCTTCACACCACGTCAGTCTGACCCCGTGCTAAGTACCTGAAGGACTTGTGTTACGGGTACCAGACAACGGAAATATATTTAATACTGTTATACTATACATATATTTAAGATTTTTATTATATGATACACATATTTAATACACACCCATGACCCAGGAACTTTGAAAACTTTTTGTTCCGTCGGCAGGATTCGAACCCGCGACCCCCGGCTTGAAACACCGACAGCCCACCCACTGAGCCACAGAGGTCGTCAAACAACAGTTATATCCACTTTTGTAAATTAAGAAATTAATAGGGGTGTAGACTATTTTTAGGAAATATATTTATTTTACAGATGTACCATCAAGGAAGTTGATTCCTATGCAACTGACAGACCAACGTTATTTGGTCGAATACTTATGTCAATTCAATGTTAATTGTTATCTGTCAGCTGGGTTTGACGTAACGCAACCAAACTACTTATGTCCCCGATTTGCATAGGAATCAACTTCTCTGATAGTACATAAGTATTTTGTTACACCTAAAAATATGTATAAAAAATAAATACACTCTTATTTCAATAAAAAAAATCACTTATTAAATATAAAAAATATTATAAAGTTATTAAGTAAAATATGTCCATTTTCGGTAATTCTATAATACAAACTCTCAAAAAAACAATAATTTGTATTAGATTTCGTTTACTGTCTACACCCCTATTATTGTATTCCTGCCTAATTACTGGTCAATAGTATGCTAAATACTTACATGACACTAATAAAAGACAATAAAATTAATTATTTGATTATTTAAAAATAATTTAAAATTTTCCCCGGTTTGGGGAAAATCGGCATCGTCATCGTGCCACGATACGACGCCGCCACCGTGACACGTGACGCGTGTTCCGACCTCCGGTGCGGCGAACAGTGCGCCGCCCCGTGGCCCATTTAATTTGATTGAAATCTGACAATATTTCTACTACGCGACTTTGTTTGATAGGTATTTTACATGCCTCGTTTAAGTTTGGAACGCCATTTTTTCGGAAGTTTCACCCTGAATAGTGAATAGGGGCGCGCGGTGCACCGTTCGCGTCACCGGGACACTGTGCGGCGTCGCACCGTGTCAGGGTCGCGGCGTCGTGTCATGGCACGATGACGACGCCGCGCCAAGTTTGATGGAATTGCACTGTAACCCCACATATTTGACAGATGTCGCCACAGTAAAAAAAAATCTCTTTTCTAGTAGATCTTTCGAATGACACCTGTTTCTGCTCTGTTGGTTGGTGGGGACGTTTCTTCTCATAGTCCTTTAATGTTAAATTCTGATGAAAGATATGACGTGATGATAGAATGTATGGTGAGGCTGAAAATAGCTGGGCCCAGAGGATCGCCTTGCTGGCAACCCGTAGAGGAAAGTAAACGATCGCTCCTATATGTATAAGAGTGATGAATCCGCACCATAGCACTGTAAGATATATTTTTGTATTTCTCGCACGTGTTTTTGAACTTCTCTCAGTAGCTAGAGCACTTCTAGAGATAGAATTAAAAGCGTATTAAAATTACGTCAACTTTTAGGACTACCTGTCCCGTTTTAGCTTTTAAATTCGTACGGAGTGTGTGGACGGCAGCTTCACAGCCACCCTTACTACCAAAACCGAATTGAACAGGTTGAAAAATGTCCATCAGCTTACGCGAAATATATTTGCAGCTGATTTTGGAAGTAATTCTTCGGTAGGTGCAGCCAACAGCTATGGGGCGGATGCCACCGTCTTTTTTTAAGGCACATAAATTGGCGCCATGTAAGATATTTGAAACATTATGGGGAACCTTGCCAGATAGCATGACGTTAAGTCTGTTAGGTCTGCTAGAAGTGCCCTGGTGGAGTCTCCCGGAGTACTGATTAGTACGTCGTCGTATTAGTAGACGTATTTCTTATGAATTTTTATAAAAACTTCATTATAAATGTGTTTACGAACCTTATAGTAACGCAGGTTCAAAGAGAAAATGTAGATTCACATAAAAAATCAATTGAATTCATAAGTTAATTCACCCACAAGTACCGATTAGTTGAAACAGCTTTTGACAAACCTTTAATCTATGATCACGGCTTGACAAGCGTTTCGGAAACCCAAAATGGCGGTTGACGTATCATTCTCGAGTCAAATTGAACAGCTACCGTCAACTGACGCGCTGATCAAATTAAACATTAAACTAACTAACCGTGCTTCTAGCAACCCAATTGTTACTTGACTAGAGATTTAACAAGCGATTAGTTAATTTTAGTGTTGATCAGCCTTTCAGAAACCGGGTGTAAGACTACATTGATGATAATGTTGACTTGTGTTGGTGCATTTATATCATAGTTTATAATATTATGTTCATGACTATAAGCCATAATGAGTCACCTAGTTTATGATCGTAAATTAATTAATCCCCGTTGCAAAGTAAAGAAAAATAGAGTCGTCATACTGGCCAAGTTGCGGGTAGGTTGCGTATGTGCTGTGGCTTGTGGCGTAGTTTTATGTGTCATTACAGTTAACGATCGACGGAATAAACATATGCATGCATATACTCAAACTATAAAATCGGAAGTCGTTTTTAAAATTCAGGTCGACTGCTGTTGAAGAATACAACATAATATGGTTGAGCTGCTAAACCCTTGTAATGTTGAACAACATAATTATTATTTCTTAAGCAGTAGATCTTATTTATGACTAGCAAATAAAAGCACATTAGAGTGGTACATATAGATATTGTATTTTTAATGTGCATTTTTAATTCTTAAAATAAACGTGGAGATATGATAACGAAATACAAGTAACGAAGCAATCAATTTGTGGTGTGTGCCTGAGTGACCGCATAACATGCGCGACCTCTCGTATTATTATCAGTATTGGTAGATATTTTAATATTATGTGGAATTTTATGGAAAGCTTATATTTGAAATTATTTGAACAATCAGTAAAATCTTATTATATCTTTAAACAAGGAATTCTCGTATATATATATATATATATATATAAATCGATCTAGCTAGGAATCATTTTCAGAAAATGTCTTTTTATTCGTGTTTTATCGATAATCGATAAACTGAAAAATATGACTCTTCCTCCTGACATCTATTGGCGAATAATAATACTATTTTGTTAGCAACTAATTGTTTTAACGACCGGCAGATGGCGTTATTAAGTAACACGAAGTCAATGAGTGTTTGCTATACCGAGCAAAGCTCGGTCATCCAAGTATCTTTTTTATAATGAATGAAAATCCTTTATTGCACCAAAACAACCATGATATACAGAACTTAGAACTATTGAGTAAAAAGTACAAAAGGCGGTCTTATCGCTACAAGCGATTTCTTCCAGACAACCCATATAACTATAATATAGTAACAGTAGTAATAGATGGTAGGTGACTACATAGACAGCTAGAGTGATTTTTCCAATATATAAGTATATTACAAATACATACATACATACATACTACATACATATATACAATATACATACATACTAAATGAGAATAAGATAAAATACCTATTATACAAATCATAGTAAATACATACAAACATAAATAAATGAAAATATATCGATAATTAACAATATAATAATTATAATTATCAGTTATTATGGATTAAGTAATAATTGTGTCAAAAAATGTTCCTAAACCCCATTTTTAAAGACGTACGAGGACTGAGCACGTCTCAAAGATGTGGGTAATTTGTTCCACAGACTGACAGCACGAGCTGTGAACGAAGAGTCATAAAATTTTGTATTACGAGTGGGCGGTATTAGTGACTTATTAGAGTTTCGAAAAATTTTAACACTGTCATCTAAAAATTTAAACCTTTCTTTTAAGTACGGTGGTGTCTTAGGGTTATATAAAATACTGTATAAACACGTCAGTATATCAGCATTCCGCCGAAGTCGAATTGGCAGCCACTTGAGTTTCTCACGAAATTGGGAAACGTGATCATACTTTCGCAAACAGAAAATAAATCGTATGCAGAGGTTTTGGAGACGCTCAAGTTTATTTAGCTGCTAGAGGAAAATATTTGTGAAACATATGTCAGCGTAATCTAGTATGGGCAATATGAGCGACTCTGCAAGCAGGATTTTAGTTGGGATCGGCAAAAAATTCTGGAAACGCCTCAACGCACTCCATGCACCAAAAACTCTTTTACTGGTCTCACTAATGTGCTTATTCCAAGACAACGTTGAGTCAAGATGAATCACAAGATTTTTGACAGTTTGCGAGAAAGGAATTATTTTACCATCAACCATTACAGGACAAAGGTTGTGAACTTGAGCCTTTGTCAGAAGCCCTGGGCTGCCAATGATAATTGTTTGAGATTTGACAGGATTTATAACCAGTCCACGAGACTTACACCAAGCGCAGATGCTTTTAAGGTCTTCATTAGTTCTTGCAATAGCTGATGGCAAGTCAAAAACAGGTGTGTGAAGATAAATTTGCAGGTCGTCGGCATACACGTGAGAGCAGGAGAAGGTTATTATTTTTATTATGTTGTTAATGAAGATACTAAACAATAAAGGTGATAAGACACCGCCCTGAGGGACTCCATCCTTGACTGTTGACCACTCTGAGGCGTCGTCCTCGACCAAACCACGTTGTTTACGATTATGTAAATAGCTTCGGAACCATGCCACTACGTTAGGGGAAAAATTCATAGAGATAGGAGTTGCAGGAGAATATCATGATCAACGGTGTTAAAAGCATTAGTAAAGTCCAACAGTGTTTTTTTTTTCTTTCTTCCCCACAGGCCTAGGTGGCCCGTGCCCTTGTTAAATTCTATTTTATTTTTGTCTCTTTTTTATTATAATTTCGGTAACATACATTTTCCGCGTCAAACAGTTATTTGCCCTGAAGGGGCTTAAGTGCTGTACCCTCTGGTGTTATTGAGGGTTTTGGTATGTTGGCCACCTGGTTGGTAGCTGCTGTCATCTTTCCGGAAGTCTTCGAAGTCTTGATCTTCCGGGGTGTTGTCATCTTCTTGCGGTATTCTTTGGGCCTCAGTTGGAGCCCAGGGGGTAAGTCCGGCATTTCCCAATTCCTCTCAACCGTCCCACAGTGTTAAAATTGTTAATTTGCCGCTGTCCATGGCACGACGAATATCGTCGGTTACCTTTATTAATGGTGTTGAGGTGCTATGGCCAGGACGGAATCCAGACTGCAGGGGGTTAAAAAATTCTAACCTGTTTAAGAAGTTTTCAACCTGCTGATGGACTAGACGCTCCAGAACTTTTGACAAAAATGGCAAAATAGAGATTGGTTGATAGTCTTTACAAGATTGTGGGTTAGATTTTTTGGGTAAAGGGATAATTTTAGCACTGGATGAAATCGACATTATATTTTTCTTAATCTCACTGAAAGTAACTGGGCTGAAACAAAAAGGAGAATAACTTTCAGGAGGCTGCAAAGATAGATGGTGTAAGGTCTTAGTTTTGTCAGCCGCACTCAGTGCTGTTGATGGCGATGAGAAAAATTTATTGAGTTCTTAATCTTTATTTTCTGAGCATACTATAACTATTCTTTATGTTATTTCTTTTGATAATAATAACATTTGGGTCTTCTCAAAATATTTTCACTCATATTTTTTTTCGGACTATAATTTTCACATGCTTTTTATTCTTCGAATGTTTTCGATGCATTTCTCAATTCTTCGAGATATTGCTTTAACTGAACTCTGTAATTTATTCGTCTGTAAATTTATATTTTAGCTTTAGCAAAACTACACTAACTTACATATTATGGCCCGCCTGGCGGTAACATTTCATAATGAATAATGCCCTTCCAATCCCACCACACACACGTACATCATCACCTTGTTGCGAGTTAACCCGGGTTTCGCCACAGTATGTGAAGCCTGACCAGCCTTTGCCCTGACGATCTTTTTCGCACGTTCTTGTCGTACGTGAATTTACGTGATCCACTTTTCATCACCAGTTTACCAGCTTCTTCAAAAATGGTTCGGTTTTATTACGTCGTAATAAAGAATCACAAATGAGTACACGGTTTATTATGTTTATTTCAGTGAGCTCATGAAGCACCCAAATATCGAGCTTTTTTGTGTACCTAGCTTTTTTCAAATGCGCCAAAACCGTTTTATCGTCAATCCCTAGTTCTTCAGCTACATCGTAACTACTGATATGCCGATCTTGTTCCTCTTTCTCAAAAATGGCATCAGCTTTGTCCGTAACTGGGCGACCAGAGTGACGTGCATCTTTGATATCAAAATTTCCGGATTGAAAACCTCTTAACCAAATTTGCGCTACTCTCACAGATACTGCATTAGGTCCATAAACATCACAAAATTTTTTTCGTGGCTTGTAATACATTTTTACCTTTTTGTAATAAAATTTTAAAATGTATCGAATTTCTTTATTTTAATTTTCAAACAATTATCACACATTAGAATCACTCATTTTAACAGTAAGAAAAACAAATGAAAATCTCACATTTACCTAATTTGAATTTGTCTTCTGTAAAATTTCGTCTTTATCTTTTTAATGATATAAAAATCAGCCATTTACAATTTTTGGTATAGCCCAAGAGATTTTATGACAACTTCATACATACTATAATGCGAAAAGACTTTTTCCCCAACATATTAATAATAACATGCGGGGCCGTGATTTAATAATATAATGATAATAATATCTATGGACGATTCACACCACGTCAGTCTGGCCCCGTGCTAAGTACCTGAAGGACTTGTGTTACGGGTACCAGACAACGGAAATATATTTAATACTTTTATACTATATGATACACATATTTAATACACATACATGACCCAGGAACTTTGAAAACTTTTTGTTCCGTTGGCGGGATTCGAACCCGCGATCCCCGGCTTGAGCTACCAACAGCCCACCAACTGAGCCACAGAAGTCGTCGCACGTTAATGGTCACACTTTACCTATTGTATTGAATATCTATAGATATCTTGCAGTGACTAAACAGTTTCATGTGCAAAAGTGGTTTCCTTCGTCCTGTAGAAATCAATATAATTGGTATTTTATCAATCAGCAATTACTAAAATTGAAGCAAAATTTAAGGTGCATGCAGTAGCTATCCTCTCATTTAGCTCAATGATTAACTGTTGAACACTCGTGTGCTAAAGAACATTCTACAAAAGTGTATAAGAAAATTAAAATCACATGACAAATTAATGACTCATTATTTATGGTGTTAATATATAGTTATATACGTTTGCCTACCACTTACCTTTGGGGTAAAGTATAAAAGTGTCAACTCTTCTTTAAGTATCACTCGGTGAATGTTTTTTTTAAGTAGGCACTAGACTTCTATGACTCTTTGAGTTTTAGGGAACGTTATAACTTATACTAATGTCTGTATTATTTCCGCAGGTGACATCACACAAAAAGGATATGAGAAGAAACGCACACGACTCCTTGCGCCATTCCTCGTCCAACAACAGCCTCAGGGTAAATATTGTAAAATATATTTTTTTATCAATCTATCACAGACAGTCGCTTCTAATACTGTCTCAATTAATAATTACTGTCAATAAATTTGTATGTTCAGCAGTTTGACTGTATTTCTAAAAGTTTCTAGTAACTATGAGGAACCATCATAGTATTTTCCTGTTAATTTGTCTCTCTTACTATGAATGACCGACAAAATGAAATCATGTCTCGTACACTGTATGATAGGATAAAAAGAAAAAATATATAGGTATTGTTCCCACTTCAAATGTTGGAAATATATCTACCCGTTAAGTAATAAATTTTAAAGTTTAATGAGCTCGATCAAACTGCTAAACATTGATTGCATAATATAATATGACCCGCGAGTACTGGCTTTGCTTCCAAATTCTAACGTGCATAAATGGTGACGTAATTTGTTAATCACAATCTCCAGTACTTACGTGTCCAAGGATGCGGCAGAAGCGTTGCGGGGGTCAAGTGTCAATTGGTTTTCGTCGATGAATGCTGAACAATCGCGATGCCATCGAGATCCAAGTTCCAGTAATAAACTAGGGTCAAACTCAGGGTCACCAATCTGGACCGTTCTAAATTTGAAGCATTGATCTTGCTATAATATTTAGCTGAAAAGCAAAAATACGCGTTTATTCATGTGTTAAATGATTACGAAGACCCTGAATTTGGTTATTAAACATTATTTATTTGACCTTTATGTTCATAATGATTATATTCATAATGATTAGAGAAGTCGACCGTGTCTTAACATTGGCGGCTTTATGTTTTTTTTATTTATTATTATTTGTTCTAGCTTGAAGTGTTAACTTTTTCTTAAATGTATTCAGCATTCGTCGACATTTTTTATTTTATTTTTCGTACATATCCTTGTTTGTGTTGGGTTAATTTATCAGTCACGCACACGTCAACCACAATTTATCTCACGGGTATACTATCACAGTTCAGCACTAAATGATTGGCACTTATTATGGCACTTACAGTCCCTTCAAAGTAATTTTTCTTCGAAGTTTCCTTGAGAGTAATCATTATATCGTCATAAAGGTATCTCCCATTGTATTGTGTACATTACATACAAATCTCCGCACAAAGCTTTGATTCAATACATCCGTTAGATCCATCTTGGTCCCTGATTTATTTGTACCGCGGGGGGGGGGGGGGGGGTCTTTTTAAAATTGGGATTACGGTTTTAAAAATTAATTATTAATTTATTTATTTATTACACTTAAATCCTTTTAGGCTTTTTTTTTTTGTTACGTGCTTGCGATCATAACTCTCCCAAGCCGTACTAACGGTCTGCTAAAAATAAGCATTATTACCGTCTAATTTTGGCAGGTAGTCATGCCTATGCATAACATAAAATGTTTCAGCAACGTGTGATGTATAGGTGCAACATATTTTGTACGTTAAATCAGATCAAAACTCGAACAAAAAAAATCGATTCAAAACGTATATAATACGGCTCAGACACGTTTTTCACGGTCTGTTTGAATGAAGCTAGTGCAACATCCGGCGAAGACTTATCCTTTTAAATTAAATGTGGTCTGCGGTCTAAGTGAAAAGATGTCTTTAGGGCCGTGACTACAGTGCCACCACGTGCTTTAGACTCCGCTTGTTAGGGCCTTAATTCTCTAAACAGATGTATTATCTGCAATAATTAATTGCCTTAATTACGTTTTAAATTGAAATTTAATTATTATAAAATAGTCCACTTAAATGAATGACTATTTATTTAGAAATTAACTAGCGATTTGTTCGTGTAATTGTTCAGCTGACTAGGCAGCTGGTCAGAAGGGGCGCGGGCTAATCATAATTCATAGTAACTTATTTTTTTAAATGTTTACATAATGTGAATAAAAAATTAATATTTTCATAATTTTCTTAAGACTTACATACAAAGATGTATTTTGTTTAAATACATATTTAAATACGCAGTGTGAAGGTTTCACTATTTCCAAGCAATCTTGGAAATAGTGAGCAGTAGTAATAATCAATAGCAAAATTGATATTGATTGTTTAGCCCAGTAGGGTTAGCTTAGCCTTGTATGGGAATCTGAAATTAATTATAGTCAGAAATTTTTTTGCACCAATGTTTAGGGGGGTCATGAATAGCTTAAATTCAAAAACTCCACCATCCCCGACGTGTGCGTTAGCCGCTATATTGGTTTGAAGGTCAAATCTTTTTTTAGACATATCTCCTTTACTAGCTGTTTGACCGTTATCAAATATATCGAAAATAATAATTGTAGAAATAAAGTTGTAGATGAATGAAATTTTCAACAACTTTAATTATTTTTATGTATTTTTTAAAGAATTTAATATTTAAGCTTCTACGTCTATGGTAAATGTACCGGGATGGGTCCCGACACATTTACCATAGACCAAACAGACCAAAGCTGGAAGCACTTACTTCCCCTCCTTTTACTATGCTGGAAGCTGCGGACCATGTTGCTAAGTTATGGCAATAAAAAATTTGCTGAAGCGTGTAGAAGAAACAGTGTTTTTTTTACAACCATCATCATCATCGTCGTTCACGACGCCACCAGCCGAAAGATTACAAGTAATAGAACAATTTGATTTCATGAATTTTTGTTTCATATGTGGTAAAGTTGCCGATCCAGTGAAGGAAAGAAAGCGTTCCATAAATCTGCGGCGTCAAATTTCAGTCATTCGAAACAAGGAATTCCAAGATAATTGTTTGAAGTATTTGCACAAGTGCAATGATAAATCGGCACAAGAAGCAGTAGCACGCATCGAAAACATAGATCTAGCCGCTGAAGAAGCACGTTATCATCGCATGGGATACCACGTAAAAAACGCGCCTGGAGCTTTACCTCAGTGGTGGTGCGGAAAAGGGCTTAAAAATTGATTTTTGAAAAAAATATTGGAAGCAAATTTGTAGGAAATTTAATGATCTACAACTTCCATAATATTTTTGTTTCTGTACTTATTTGACAATAATCGCGATACAGGTAGAACAGGCGAAATTACACTTTGACTTGTTTTTTGCAGTTATTTCCGTAAATATTCATTTTACAATAAAAATTATAAGGACTAAAGTTGTACAAAATCAAATTTGCGACAAATTTGATCCAGGGCCTGTAGACAAGTAGCAAAGCGCTAACGCTAACGCTAGCGCTACAAAATGTATGCGATTTGACATAAGTCATCGCTTCGCTAGCGAATACTAATATCAAATCCATACATTTTGTAGCGTTTTGCCACTTGTCTACGGGGGCTTATAATTTTCTTAAAAAAATAAAAAATAAAGGAGATATAGCTAAAAAAAGATTTGTCTTTCAAACCAATATGAAGGCTAACGCACACGTCGTATATGGTCGAGTTTTTGAATTTAAGCTATTTATGACCTCCTCTAAACACTGGTGCAAAAAAAATTCTGACTATAAATAATTTCAAGAAAAAATCTAACCCTACTGGGGTAATTATTATTGGAAGAAATTAAACATAGATGGCTTCTATATAAACTCGTCGATGTCATAATATAAATATCGGATGTTGTGGTTTCTGAGAAGAATAGTGACCACGTTGACGAAGGACGTGTAATAGATAATAACGACCAAGAATATTATTAAAAATGTATATTTATATAGTTTAATATTCTTATTTAAAATATGAACATACTTATCTCTATTGGAAAGCAATTGGTGGTGACGATGTTAGAACCTTAACAAAGAAATTATTTGTGAATTGTTTCGCTCGTTTCCGTGTTTATAATATTCTCGTATCGAAAATGTCCAATTGGTCATACTACTAGGCTTGAGAACCAGTTGATCGGGTTGAGCTGTTACCGCGCACACTACGCCAACTAAACAGTTGGGTGGGTGGGCAGTGCGCAGACTAGACATTCGGCCGAATTTTGTCGCACGATTCCATTCATAGCGATAGATTTTTGAATAGAAAATTTTACACGATTCGGATTTTTTTCGAGTCGGCCGATCAAACAATCGGCGTCGGGTGCGCGTGTGGAAGAACGCCCTATTAAGCATCGGTCGATAGTTTGCCGATAGTTTAGTTTGATTGCAATTGAGTGGCCCATCAAAATTATTTATCGACCGATACTAAATCGTTGTAGTATTCGGACTTGCATACATCTTCATACTGATTATAAGCCCGACCAAACTATCGGCCGATAGAAAGTCTGCAGTGTGCGGGGTGTCTAAGACATTAACAACGTACTTTACTCAGTACACTTATTTAATATAATAATACTTATAGAGAACAATGTTTATACTGTATCGTCTCGGTTATCTTTGCGGAACGATTCGTAATTTTTTACCATTGAATATTACGCATAATTGCCGGTAATTGTTTACTCATCACACAGCGATTGCATGAGATAGCTAAATATGTTATAGATTTTATAACAAGCTTTCCCTAGAAATCATAAACTACAATTACCTGCGTGCGCTTCTGGTGTTATATTAAGAACTTAAAATAATTGCGATAACCACTCAGCAAAGTTTCTGTACCTTTTACAATTTTTACCAGTTATTAATTTTAGTTCTTGAGAATCATATATTCGTAATCATCGTCCAATCGATTTAAATGTACATTTTTTGTACCATGTTCGTCACACCCTCCTTAAAAATGCTTCTGTTATACGATATTTTATCGATCAATTAAATAGACTTTCTATTTAATTAATATCATTATCAAGTGTTAATTAATATGAAGTATTTTCATATTCAAGATGAAAATTGTGAGCGATCGTTTGAGTAACAAGCTTAAAATTAGAAGACGGGAGGAAAACTCGCTGGGATGAATTAGTTGGTGCCCTTTATAATTTGTATTTTTAGATTATCGACCGTACACGATTTACGACGTATATAAGAAGATATAAAATTCGAATAAGTACCTAGAGTACTTTATCCAAAACTACATGTAGAAATTAGAATAGCATTATTCGTCCGAGTCTAGTTAGTTTTATACTAAATTTCATGGTTTAAATGTCTGTAAAGTGATTAATTCATTGTCTGGACTGCGAGTAGACGGATACTTTGCGGCTTTGCCCCGTCCGGTTACTCACCTTTGACATATTGTGTAGGTATAATATAATATATACAATTTTGTGCGATTTCCAACTTTGCGTCTTTTAAAACTTTTAAATTAATAAACTTATAAACTGATTTTGTAAGTCCATAAAATTTTAGAATAACCTAAAACCTCACTAAAGAAAATAAAGTTGGATAAAAAAAATTGCGGATATTTTTCGAATTTCTAAGGTGCAAAAGAACCTGTGGATCATATTGCTGTATTGATCGTCTGCCATTCGAAGCGCCAAGACTTAAGGATTTTCGGCCCTGCAATGCGCCATGATAACGTCACCTCGCCTTATCAGACAGGGGTCGTTGATTCTGTCTGATAAATGCGTTGAGTTAAATCGAAAAGGTTGAACTGCATGTTTGGATAAAATATAACATCTAGTTTAAATCATACGTATGCCTATCATTGATTTGACATAATCCGACCGAATGACGTATTCGGTACTACGTATCAACTGCCTATGAATTAATTTCTTCGCTGGTACAATTATTAAAATGTATCTTCAATCTTAATATTTAGGCTAGGGTCTTTAATCGTCTTTAATTGTTTTAAATATTGATCTTATTATTTTGTCCATTTCGTTACTATTTTTAATTTTTAATTATTATTCTCAGTTTGTGACATTTGACCCAGATTAAAGGTAACGTGTGGTTATTGTATAAGTTGGATTAGATTGTATTGTACGATTAGTTGGTTTATTGATATAGCAGGCAATCAGCCGCTTCGAGGACCGCGTGGCGACGGCAGCAGCAGGCAACACACGAGGAACAGACGCACACATCGACGGGTCACGCATAATGAGAAGAGATACCATTCAGGTATCATGACCCATGAGTCAATGGGATTGGTAGTTGCCACTTTACACTGTACACCACTAACTTCTCTAGGAAAGTTTCAGTTAGTTAAATGAAGAATGTCACAAAAAGTAGCGTCATGAGGAATCTTCAATTAAAACACAAAATTTTCTTGATATATACTTATTTATACAAACGTTAAACTGTTCTATAAATTAAAAAAATATCTGGGAACCACTAAATTAGCACTTAAACTAATTTTACTGGTTCCCAGAAAATAAGAATTGTGTCAAACGAAATAGGTATGTAGTAAACCAATACTAACCAATTAATATAATTAAGTATAAACGTTTTCGGCAAAAGCAGTATCAGATTTCTCTAATAAAGTAATAGATCGTGAGTCGTCTAATGGACGAGACAAATATAATTGACGCGGTTGGTCGGCTGTATGCGCATCGCTCATATTACGTCGACCTATTTTCGTTTGAAAGTTTTCAGTCCAATACAGCGTGGAATGGGCCTTGGGTACTTAACCAACGTTGTTTAATTGCCCATTTTGTGTGTCAGTGGATCGAGCACTCACCAAACGTTGACGCACACTAAAATCTATATACACATTATACAGTACGCTGTACGTCATATTATTATGTAGTTATAGTTCGACTAAGGCCTGTCCTTGTAAACGTATGGTCTGATATGATTAAAATCGTCGCTACGATTGTTACGGTCTACAATAATATAAAACTTACTTATTTTAGGAAAAAAAAATCCAATTATTGTATACCTTTATGATTGAGACTAAAACAATGTTACTTTAATATTTATTTGAGGTAAGTATTTCATTTTGTTATTATATTTGTGATGTGACAGTTTTCTGTTCAACGGAATATGCACATTGCAAATCTATCACGTACCTTATTCTAAACGACTAATGGCTACACAAGATCATGCGGGTCTTCTACATGAGTTTGCTTTTTAAACTTCAAATGCAACTGGTTTATTTTAATCGAGTTTAATGTTTCTAGGTATGGTACATTGAACCTCTTAAACATAGGTATGTTCTTCATACAGAGGATGCGTAATATTACAACATACATTACAAGTAATGTGCAAAATACAATATATTGTACAGTCGCCGAATAATCCGATGTATCACTGAATGCCCTACTTACGTATGGAAAGCGGTTTTATAAATAATATTGGTAATATAAGTTGCTGTTGGCTCCGCATTAATTATACTGTTCATTTGTTAGTGTTAATTAGTTTTCGTTGGTAATATGTTGCATAACGCTGTTCAAATTCAGAGGCAGCTTTGTCTGTTCTGGATCGTAGTTTGCATAATGCGCTCAAGTCACGGCAGGGAGTTGCTCCACCTAAGTTAGTGAAAAGCTCTTGTTCATAACCCGTGTTCAAGTGTACAAATTCATTCCAGAGTCACCCGTCAGCAATTATTACTTCAGATGTTGGCTACGTATGAACTTTAGAACATTATGCACAAAACATAATAATATTATGCATACAAATAAAAAGCTACTCGAATTATTCTTCTTCGTTATTATGTATTTTGGTACATAGCTTCTCTACAGCTAAGTACCTTGCGGGTTATGACATTTTTTGTTTTAAAAATTTTAGAGTGCATGCAAGAAAATGATGAATGCAATGGCTCAGGTGGCTGAGTCAATAATGGCTCTTTCACTTTCCCACTACGGCATAATCCGAGCGTATTTCCTGAAAATTTCAATGTGCCACAATACTTGAAAACTACATCCATTAATTGCCTAATGAAAACGGTCAGGCTATTAGCAATAATAATCAGTGCTGCAATCGTTTCGAAAAGCTGGTATACACATCTGCATTTGAAAAATCTCTTCTTGTGAGCCTAAAATTATGGTTTTGTTGATCTCTGTTGTTCACTCGACAGTCCTTCATTGCTAATTGAGCCGTTTCACGGGCTTCTTAACTTTGCCCTTATAATTGTAGCACGAAGTCGAGCCATGTTAGCCAAGCCAAGGTTGCAACATTGTTCATGTCGACCATAGCCGTTCTTGCGTTAGAAATACTGTAATTAGCATGACTTTATTTTATATTAAGAAGTTATAATATAGATTATTTGTAACATGCCCCTGATTAGGATTTATAAAGTTTTTTTTTATGTACAAAAATTGTTTTATTATGTTTTAATAATATTATGTATAGATTTTACTAAATCTGTAACAGTAATTTTCCTTGTAATCATAACATGAGAATAGCGCTCAAACTCTACAATGGCACAACCAAAAGCAATTATATAACGTCTTGGTTTGATTGTTGTTTTGTACTCGAGAATGCTTCATGTGTAATGTTTACAAAATATTTTTGAAAACATTAGACATGAAGGTTTTTAAGCTGTCTGGACCAAAAATAATTATAAAATTACGTAAATGGAACTTTTCAGTTTGCTTTTAAAATAAAAACCAACTCTTCTAGTATAACAATGCACATAATTTATTATATTCATTCGATATTTCTCATTCATAATACGGCCCGAAGTGTTGACGAGTGAATTTTACCATTCATAAAAACTATTACTAGGGAAGGCTCGAATAACGGTTGTATTTACAGTAATTCTTTCCGTTGATCTGTTATAATTAAGTGATGAACAGCCCGGTATGATGAGGACTGGTGATTTTAAACGTGATGCTACAAACGCCAAGATCACGCAACCGTGATTATATCTATTAGGTCCTTATTACATATGAAATTGGCGTTTTGTTGTGCAGGCCACTTTGATCTCAAATATCTCCTCTTTGGTTAAGAATTCCAAATTCAAATTTATATATTCATTTATTTAGAACATTTGAGTTTCCAAAACAGTCATTCATTTGTTTTTTCTCGATTATTTTTTCTTTGGAGTCGTCCATATCGCACAATGGAAAAATTTAAATATCGCTTTATTTACGAATATTTGCTCTACCGTGGCACGACGGCTGCAGAAACAGCTAGAAGAATTAACAATATGTATGGCGCTGGTTTTGACAGCATATATCATAAAAGCATATTTTCAGCTCTTAGCAAACAGGGTATTGTACCTATTGTAGACTTGCTCAAAACAATTTACCGAAGAAGTACAGCCGCCATTAAACGAGAGGGGTGTTAAACAGGGTGACCCAATTTCTCCACGCCTTTTTACGAGCGCCTTAGAGGATGTTTTTCAGAAAGTCTCGATTGGCTGGGGAGACAAAGGTGTTGTTATCGGCAAGAAAAGGTTAACAAACCTTCGCTTCGCCGATGACATAGTTCTGTTTGCCACTTCAGCTCAAACCCTACAGTCAATGCTTGACGACCTGAGCATGGCGAGCCTCGAACCGGGACTTCAAATGAATCGAACAAAGACCAAGCTCATGTCAAATAGCACGAAACGTAGAGTCGAAGTGGATGGGGAGGAGATACACTATGTCGACGAGTACGTTTATCTAGGCCAACTAATATCTTTTTATAACAGGCAAGACAAAGAAATAGACCAACGTGTTGAGAAGGCATGGAGAAGCTTTTGGTCAATGAAACATCTGATGAAAGGGGACCTACCAATATGCCTAAAACGTAAACTCGTGGACATGTGTATCTTGCATATTCTGACCTACGGTGCCCAGTCCTGGTCTTTGACAGCTTCACAGAAGTCCCGACTCGAAGTTTGCCTACGAGCTATGGAACGCAGCATTGTAGGTATAAAAAGGATTGACCGCGTCCGGAATACCACCCTGCGTTCCCAAACGAAGCTCGTTGACGTAGGCAGAAAGGCAGCTAGCCTTAAGTGGAGCTGGGCAGGGCACATCTCCCGTATGCACCCGGACAGGTGGGCGCGTCTAGTTTCGGAGTGGCTACCGACTGGTCGGCGTAACGGACCCAAGAAAAGGTGGCGCGACGAACTAGATGCGTTTGATAAAGAGTGGCCAACAACTTCACAGGATCGTGAACTTTGGAAAGAGAGAGGGGAGGCCTTTGCCTAGCAGTGGGACACTGTAGGCTGATAATAATAATAATATGGCGCTGGTGTCGCAAAAAAAAAAAAAAACGGTACGGTTTTGGTTGCAAAGTTTTCCTCCTGGAAATTTCGTTCAGAACAGGCCCCGTGGACGACCCAAGATCAAAATGAATAATGAAGAATTAAAGGCTATTGTGGAAGCGGATCCATCGCAAACCACTTCAGAGTTAGCAGCAGTCTTCGGTGTTAGTGACAAAACTGCTTTAATCCACTTGAAGCGAATTGGGAAGATAACAAAACTTGAAAGGTTTAAGGTACCTCATGAATTGAGTGAAGCAAACTTTGCTTAACTCAAATCATGTGCTTTACAATTTACATTGCTCAACCGACAAAATAATGAAATGATTTTAAATCGGATCATTACTTGTGATGAAAAATGGATCCTTTACGATAATCTTCGCGTTCGTCGCAATGTCCAATGGAGAATCAGCCAAATCCTGCCCTAAGCGAAAAAGTTACTTGTGAGTGTTTGATGCACTAGTGCCGGTGTCGTTCACTACAGCTTTCTAAAATCTGGCCAAACGGTTACGGCAGATATCTATTGTAAGCAACTGCAAACCATGATGGAAGAACTAGCTGCTAAACAACCAAAGCTGGTCAATCGCTCTAGGCCACTGCTGCTTCAGGACATCGCTAGACCACACACTGCAAAACAGACGGCCGCAAAACTGGAGAAGCTGCAATTGAAATGTCTGCGACAACCACCGTACTCCCCGGACCTTGCTCCAACAGATTACCATTTTTTTCGGAATTTGGATAACTTGCTACAAGGAAAAAAAATCAACTCTGATGTGGCAGACCAAACCGCATTCAAAGAATTTATGGACTTTCGTCCCTCCGTATTTTCAGTAAAGTGATCAACCCTTAAGATGGCAAAAATCGCCTGATAGGCCGCGTGCGGTTCGTTTTTTTCAATTATTGCTAAAACACTTTCGTTAGTCAAATTGTGCTTTCGCGCCAACACCGCATACACATTGCTGCAGACCTGAGACCAAACAGGGTCCGGCCTAGACTCCCCGTTTTCAAAATATAAGCACCTCGATCGCCTGGGAGGCGATCATTAGTATTAACCGTTAATTTTTTTCATTCTTAACATATTTTGTTTTGCGATTTTACAGCTTGTAGCATATTATAATCTACCAAATGCTTATTTTATTGTTATATAATTCTTAATGAACACCAAATCGTAGACATTTATTAAATGAGAATTCGGACAGCGAAACTAAGTACCAACTGGAGTCGATCTGTATGACTATGACCATAGCGCGGCAGATCCTTCTTCTGGCTGAAAGAAGACCTACAAAATAAAGTAGTGGGTATTTTTCAACCCTTGAATATTTCAATAGTACATCAAACCACAATAAATTCGTCAAGTTTATCAGTTCAGATCGATCGATTGATCTAAGTATGTATATTGAATATTAATATTGATGCCAAAAAAGCAAAAAGGACTATGCCCAAAAAACACCCATAGTCGATTAAAATAATTTATGTACAGCAAAGTAGAGCATAAATAGTAGATTGAAAATATGCAATTAATTTTTTTGTAAATCATAAGTCATAACCGAAACCGACAATTTGAAAAAAAAAACTGAGATACACCGTATGGTATCTACTTCGAATCAACTAGTTATTTCCTTTGCTTTTGTGATCTTTCTCGTGAAAGCGATGTCGATAGACAATAATGTACAATTAAATAGAAAAAAAATCGGCCAAGTGCGAGTCGGACTCGCGCACGAAGGGTTCCGTACCGTTATAGAGCGAAAGTAGGGACAAATTATTTTATTTTGCGATTAAATATTAAAGTACACACATAATTGAGGATTTCGTAAAAAATCATGTGTCTACATAATATAGCCATTATAGATTAGGAGCCAAAAAGGGCAAAAAATCACGTTTGTTGTATGGGAGCCTCCCTTGAATCTTAATTTTATTTAGTTATTAGTATCTGTTGTTACAGCGGCATCAGATATACACAATCTGTGAAGATTTCAGAAGTCAAGCTATAGCGGTTCTTGAGTCTTGAGCCTGGCGACAGACAGACGAACAGACATCAAAGTCTCAGTAATAGTGTCCCGTTTTTACCCTTTGGGTACGGAACCCTAAAAAAGTATGTCAATATAATATATTTTAAGAATAAACTAAATCACAAGTGGCTTCACTCTACATTCTCTATCGGTTGTATCACGGGGAGTGCCCTAAGAAATTGTTTTTACAATCATACCACGTACAACTTTTCGCCATCGCTCCATGCGAAAAATAAAGTACCATCCTCATTCACCATCGCAGTCTTCCACCGTGCATTTTTTGCGTAACTTTCTGCTGCGCACTCTGGAATAAACTGTTACTATAATTTCAATACGACCTGCAAACCTTCAAAGGCCGGCAACGTACTTGCAGCTCTTTTAATGTTGCGAGTGTCCATGGACGACAGTTTTTATAGTTGCTTTCCATCAGGTCACCCGTTTGCTCGTTTGCCGACTTATTTTATAAAAAACAAACGATAATATAACCGATATCGTGTACTTAATAATCCTAAAAAACAGTACATATTGTATACATATTATTTTCTATACCAAACTAACATTCTATTCTGTCAGATATAAAAGTGATAAATATATTTTAAACATTAAATTCATAAATTCATAATTACAACACTGTACATCTGTATTAAAAATGTTTTTACTACGTACTAATCGCCGCACTATCATTTGTAGCATCGCGTCGTCCTGAATATCATAGATTCCTATAAGAAAAGTCAATAAAGTAGTTACGATCGTTTTTAAAGTACTCTGTGATTATTTAATCCAAAAAGGACATTGTATTTGGGATACAGTATAAGAGTCTACTATGCCACATATGAATGGTTTCAATCGATTATGGGTTTTTGGTCCATACATTTTTTAGCATTCGCCTTTAAGAGTATTTTTTATTCTACAAGACTTGTAAAAGACCTACTGTTACAAGAAAAAATAATGGTAAGCTTAAGTTTTAACTCTAATTTTAAGACTAATGCTGTTCTTAAAGAAGGATTTGGGTTTTGGTTTTTAAAAAGTAAGGCGTTGGCCTTTTAATTTATGCTGTATGTGTAAAAATGTAATAAATAAAATAATACAATAAACATTATTAGAAAAGTAGCCTCCGAGGCGATCATTAGTATTAAGTGGTAGAAATTTTATATTAGTACTCTAGGGTTAAACATTTACAGGATTAAAGCTGCGTTTCCAGTTTTCCACCAGATATGTGTTGCGAGGAATGTGTTTTTAAGATCCAATAGAATCGCTGCACTGAGCGAGGTCGCGGCAAGCTAACGTCAATGAAGCGGTCGTGTTGGTTCTCAAAAACACATTCCTCGCAACACATCTCTGGTGGAATCGCAGCCTTAAGGAATTAATATTTACGTAAGGTCATTTTAAGTAATAATGTAGTCCAAAGACAGGAATAAACTTTCTCTTTATTTACCAATGTGTTTCGTCCTAAAATATATTTGTTTCTGTTTAAAAAATAATTGACCCAGATCTAGATCGAATTCCGTTTACCATAATTAAAAACGTCTAGTTTCTATGCATGTCATGGTCATTTTAACACAATTTCATGAATGTTCTAGCTAGAGATGTAAACCATCTATACGTATTTTGAGATTATGTTTTGCGACCACCAATTTTGCGACAGCGAGTCGCGAGTTTGGTGCGCCGCTGGCACGGCATTTGAAACAGTTGTACCTACGTTTTGGAATTGTAGTGAGTTTTCGGACTTGTGTTTGTAGTCTAAGTGATAAGTTGAAAATGGCGAAATATATAGATAGGGCTCTTAAAAATACGAGCGATAGCTCATTAGATCCGGAATGACGTCTAGAAAAATGTATCGGAAGTGTAGTAGCAGTTAGCACACAAAAAATTGCAAAAGTTATAAACAAATAAAGTTGCAAAAAAAGGTGTTAGGGTTTAAAAAAAAATTATTTCATTTATAATAACATAAGTAATTGTTTTATATCCATGAAAGACAAGTATTAACTAAAAAAAAAATTCCGTCATTTGTTAAAAAATAAAAAAATTAACTAAACTGTATAAAAATTGGACTATTTCGTAGCTTTTAAAAAAAATCTTAACTTTTAAAATATTATGATTTTTACAAACAAATTTTAATCTATAATGAATGAATGAATATTCTTTATTGCATTTACACATTATACATAATATTTAGAAATTCAAACTTAGTCAAACAAAACATAGTCAAATTAATTAGACGCATGGTGATGACGTCATTACGAAGCTTGCACATGTATTTCCAGTGGTGCGTCAAGTTAATGTGACCGTGTTGTACTGTATATGTTTTAAATTGTAATTTTCCATCTTTTTAGTAAAAGATGGTGTGCGAGTTTCTTACGCCGGTTCTTCTCGCCGGGTTAGTTCCCGAACCCGCGAGAAGAACCGGCGTATCGACGGTATGTGGTGTGACGGACGGTGGTATGCACCGTAGTTTCGACGTTCGGTAAAGTTTTTTTTTAAAAAATTAGTCCGAATAAAAATATTTTTGATTGATTGATTGATTGCGTACTAACAACTAAATATGCAGAAATTTCTTCCAAGCAACCGAAAAGCAGGAAATTATTATTTTATATAAAAAGAAAATAGGCAATGTGCAAAAACAAACTACAACTAATTACTTACATCTATAGAACTAGAAAATATAATATTATAATATATTAAATAATATATACTTATTAAAATATACTATAAAGTACCAAATATATATTAATATATAAAAATATAATTACTTATTATTATTATTAAGGTAGTAAGTAGTCTTTTACAGGTTTTTTAAATACGTCTACACTTTAAGCTTGCCTGATATTAACATTGAAAGAATTCCATAGCAGAATCGATATTATTGTAAAAGAGAACCCAAAAAGTTTGTTTACAAATGGTATATCCAACAATAATTTAGAAGACGAGCGTAATTCTTTATCATTAGATGTACGAAAGAGGAAATTCTCTTTTAGGTAAGGTGTTCTGGGATCATGTAGCAGGGAGTACAAAAAAGAGAGCACAAAGTTTTGTTTTTAAAAATCACAATATTTTCAAGAGAATAAAGTTAAGAAAAAAAGCATCAAAATAGTCCATTTGTTTGTATACTTTTACATTTTTTATAAAGTAATGGCAGAAATTTTTTTTAGTTAATACCAAGAAGGTTTTAATATATGGCTTTAATTGACATAAATAAACAATAATTATGTGATGATAAATGAAACAATTTTTTTTAACAATATTACTTGGATTTCTAGTTTTTTGTTCAAGTTATAAAATTATTATAAGAAAAGTACTTATTAACATTTTTTTTTACTTTTATGGTGTGATCTTGTTATAGTAGAGGAAAGGAGGGTGCTATTTTTGTAGTCACTCGAGCGTCATGGAGACTTAGTAGGTTTTTTACACTAGATAAAACTGATTAAAAAATAACAAGAGCGTTTTTTATTTTAGTGGTGGGTTCAGACTGCAGCCATTTTAAAGTTTTGAAAAAGAAAATATATTCAGAAAATTGCTTATTTAAGTCAGTTATAAATATATTTTAGGCAGCAAGGACTTAAGACTCGGACAAGGACAGGTAGGACTAAATCATTTAGTTTAGTGCAAAATAAAATATCTGCGAAGCTTAGTTAGCAAAATATGCAGCTTTACTTTTTTATATTTTAAAATGTTAGGTACATTTTAAAATATAAAAAAGTAAAGCTTAGGCTTACCAAACCTTTGAATCGTCAGTGCTTTACATGGAAGCTTCTTTGGGGTATAGGTACTAAACATCCAGTATCTTAATCTGACAGATCCGATGACATTTCAATGTAAAAAAAAACCACCACATGAGAAATCTGATTTCTATACCATGATAACTAGACACATGTCGGAAGTCTATACAAGCTTAATCTGACACGCTGGAGCTACTCCCGAAATCCCCTCTTCCCCTCCCCAACTATTAAGTATGTTTATATCAAAGGCTTAACGAGGTGAAAAATTTCTACGATTTTTTTAATATACAATGAGGACAGAAGTTCGAGAAAATTTTGATCTATTACAAGACAACTTTTTGAACTACAGCCGTCAAAACTGTTGTACGCTGAGCGCTTTCGCTGACTAGTAATCCCTAGAGACAGTGGTCCAAATCAGCAACTATAGTTTGTGCGTTTTATCACAATAGACATAACGACCAGTAGTTCGACTGCAAAGAGACGGACAGGTTTCAATATCTGTCAAATTCGTCGGGTTTCACTAGGATTATGAACGGAATGTACCTCGCGCTGGCTGATATAATTTATTTTTAAATATTTAAAATAAAGATTTCAAAATTGGATTCTGACAATTTTAATCGCATGTGCCAAAACACAAACAACAATACGACCAAAGAGGAACACGTCCATCGAATATGTCATAGTTTTAAATTCGTAGGTAACAAGTTAACAACCCTAGGCGACGATTTTCGTCATAATACGTCAAATTTAAAAATTTCAACATCAGTTCTAAGTCTGTATACTCTATAATTCTGTCTAATCTGGTTTTATGATGATATGCGTGACACATTTTATTTGACAATAATAGGTAAGTTACCTAACAAAAATTAATCGATAACTTAAAAATATCGAATCACTTCGTAAAGGAATTGCAATCGAAATTATCGATTTCGTACTGACATTTCAGTGGTGCCGGCGATTTAAGATGGCTGCCCTTTTTTATCAATTTGATTTCGATTCAACAGAGTCAATCTCTATTGACATATTAAGTTCCGTTTCATGCATCTGATATTTTTCAAATGTTTTCGTAACAATCATTTTATACTCCTATTTCACAGTTAATATTTATAATTTTATATTAATAAGTTAGCATTTAGCAACTTTTCATTTTTATTCATTTACAATTATAGGAAACATTTGTTTTTGTAGATGGAATATAATTTAGTACACTTTGATTTTTTTTTTGTTTTCTTGTACTTACCTTAAGCCGTAGCAAGGAATATGAAAACTGTCACAAACTATAAATTGCCTGTTATTTTTAGAATCTTCTTTGATGCGTCCTTCTAAGATAACATCACCTTTTAGTTACTAGTACCTATGTGTTGTAAGACTTTTAATAATGCATAGGTATAAATAATTTAAAACCTTTACTTCACCCAAATCACTACAATTATCTTAACACTACTCTTGACAAGAAAAAATAAAAGTGAGCACTACCAATCCGTAGTACCTAATAATATTTTAACCTTGCATGTAATGAGAGCACGTACTTAGTGTTGATCTTTTTTTATTTCCTTTTTTATAACACCTGTAGTTAGGATTAGGTTATTGTTACACTTGGTCACTCTGCCATGACTATTGTTATGTTTTAAAATACTTCCATTGATTGACCTCGGAATAGTTAGTGTTATAGTGTCTGCATTAATATTTTATATAGTCTATGTATAACTTCGTAAAGAGAAAGTATAGAGTTGATCTAGGGATCAACTCTATACTTACTTAATTTAAAAAAATGCATGTCGTGCCCAGTCTAGCATTGGTAGATTTTCAAGATTTAGTGGAATCGAGCTTGTTTGGTAGTTTGTTTGATATAAGTAGTATATAAATATGTAAGTACCAATATTTCTTTTAATCCGATCAAAATATAAATTATTGTTTTTATTTTGATCATATTTAATTTTGTACGTTCGATGTAAAAAAAAATATATTATGGCTAACTTATTATATAATTATGTTACCGGCAATCAGTGTATTCCGGCATAATATACAATGCCTAGGCAATTACAGGCATTCCCAAAACGCGTAGGCAATGTATGGGATATTATTTATTTCACAATAAGCCTAGGCATCTATACAATGCCGAATACACATCCGGCAATGTATGAAATTCATAACTGTTTATAGAAACAGTTATGAATTTCATACTAGGTACTCAATTTCATTATTTGAAGTCGATATCAGCTAAGTTAAACGTGAGTTTTATGTCACGAATATCAATTTTTGGGACTGGTACCAACTTTTGAATATCAGAAATAGTCGAGGTTTAGGCAAATTTTGAAATAGGTACTTTGCCTGCCATATAACACCAAGTTCGAATTATAACAATAACAATAAAAAATGGCCCACAGCCAATTTTGAAAATTCTAGAGGTATTGTACAATAATGAACTAAGTATATTAGACGTAAAATAATGAATCTGATAGCTCTCCAAGATACCATAATGCGAAAATCAAATAAAGTAGACCTTCCTAAAACGCAATTGGAAATAGGAAACTGAAGTTTAACCAGCCTACCTAGCATACGCCAACGAGATATCTCACTCTCGAGATAATTAAATTTTGACATAATGAGACGAGTAGTTACTCGTCTCATAATGTCAAAATCTCGACATTATCTCGACCAAACTCTATAAAATTGTGTTATTTCGATGATAGATCTACGCGAGAAAAAATGTTTGTCATGCTAGGGTCAATAGAGATGAGACAAACCATCAAACATCGAGAAAACATGTAGAGTGAGATATCTCGTTGGCGTATGCTAGGTAGGCTGATCGGGTAGCACGTGACACAATGTACTTATTAGGCAAGACACCGAAAGTAAAATTGAATCTGTCATTTCAAAAACGTCATTAGTCACATTTTTTTTAAAGATGCCTTTTTTTTTACAAAAAAGTGGTTCCTTATAGAAGATGCACATTTTTGGTAAATACCACGCACGTCAATACATTCCTTTCTATTTAAAGGGGCGACTAACCCAAAATTGACGATTTTATAATTCATTTTTTACTTGAATATAAGCCCGGAAGTGTTTCATTTTCTAAACATGGATACTTAATTATATTTTCAAGAATTTGATCTGAGCGAAAACACGATATCTTTAAATATTCTCTATAGAAAAAAATTACAAAGATGCATCTAATTTCATTAATTTCATGAATTTTTACCGACTTCCAAAAAGGAGGAGGTTATACGTTCGGCTGTATCTTTTTTTTTTGTATGTTCAACGATAACTCATCCGTTTGGGATCCGATTTTCAAAATTCTTTTTATTTTGTATAGGGTTTAACTCGAATTTGGTACCATGTTCACAAAAGTGGTGATCTGATGATGGGATCCTGGAGGAATCGAGGGGACTCCTTGAAAAAAACAATACCGGTATTGCAAAAATTCCAAATACTGCCATGCCCTATTCGTAGTGGTTATTTACGCATAAAGCCTTATCTTATATCTTTAAACGAGCAATTCTTGTGTATATATATATACAAGAAGGTTTTTTTTTTATTGGAATCTCGGAATCGGCTCCAACGATTTTCATGAAATTTAGTATATAGAGGGTTTCAGGGGCGATAAATCGATCTAGCTAGGAATCATTTTTAGAAAATGTCTTTTTATTCGTGTTTTATCGATAATCGATAAACTGAAAAATATGACTCTTCCTGATATCTATTGGCGAATAATAATATTATTTTGTAAGCAAGTAATTGCTTTAACGACACAACAACAGCTAAAGCTATTCCAGCAGATGGCGTTGTTAAGTAACACGAAGTCAATGAGTGTTTGCTATACCGAGCAAAGCTCGGTCATCCAGGTACTAGATAACTAAAAAGAATGAAATTATTATTTTTAACAAAAAATTAAAACCGACTTCCAAGGTAAAAACAATAATAATATGAACTAAAAAGTATTAAATAACTCTTATTATTGTTTTTACCTTGGAAGTCGGTTTTAATTTTTTGTTAAAAATAATAATTAATATATTGGCATAACCGTGCATCAAACTAAGTTGATATTTTAACACATTGTATAAAATTCTATCATTGAGATACTGGCCTAGCGGATTTTTAAAATGTATATTTATCGAGTTATTAAGAAAAAACTAACTTGGCGATGATTCCGCGTCGTCCTTTTTCCAATCCAACTCAATGTTCTGGATATACACGTCCTTTTAAAAAAGCTTTGTCGCCGTGAGTTTCATGTAATGCTTTAAAAATTAATTAACTAATTATATTAAATATAAAATCAATTCCAAAATATTATTTTAATAACTGTAGTGTATTGATAAATAAAGATGGATGCTTACTTAGGTTGTGGGGGGTGCGGGGAGTGGTCGCTCGACTTCGGTCTGATGATCACTTCTTCACCAATCACCAGCCATCACCAGAGTACTAGTGTTTAGTTATACGTAATATTCTGTGTTTAATTCACTCGCCCAGACATTGTACATGTACATACTGTACAATAGCCATAACCTTTTCCTTTACAGCCTCGAACCTTAGCACAATTATATAAATACATATACAGTGTGTCCCGACACCGGTGTCCGATCCTTTAATTACGGGAAGTATGGCATATTTTATGGACAAATTGGCTCTCAAATTTTTCTCACTCTCACGGTTGTAAAATGGTAGCCATTTTAGTTTTTGTCGGGCTTTCACACTAAGCTGACCAATACGTCTCGTGTAAATATCTTACCCACCAAAAACATTTTCATGTAAAAATGTTGCCAAGATGAGAACATATTATAGTTCGTGGTGTCAAAAAGTAGTGAGATCTCATGTAGAGCTTAGTTTCTAACCTTACATACTTACGAGGGTTCAAAAATACGACGAAACGTTTCGAGAAAAGGTAGGTAGTGCCCTTGCACGCTTCGCTTGGCTCATCTTGGCGGGGGGCACTCCCGTGCACCCAGATAAAGCTTCCCCTCCCCAATATATAATAAAGGAGAATGGAACGAATGATCGTATTCATCCTCGAGAGGCTTACTTTTGAGTTAATAATTCGACTATTATTGAATATTATTACATATTATATTGATTTAATTTTTCTCTTATTAATTGTCATTTTCCCATTCATTACCTTATTATTAGGCATAAATTTTTACACTTGGTGGTACTTCATTCTTTATTCCAGATTTCACAAGGTGGGCTCCTCCCTTATATGCATCATTTTCAAATTGATAAGTGCCTAAGATAAACTGTGGTTGGTTCAAAATCCAGTTTTGGGTTAAATGATACACATGGGTTTGTATTATTTGAAAGTTGAAAGACAATTATAGCTAAAATGTCTGTTCTTTGTTATTTAAAATATCTCAAGTATTGTAATAAATCTCACGAAAACTTTTCTCGTGTTAACAACTTTACATAAATGATTGAAGTGTCCATTTTACCGAGTTTAATTTAGGCGGCTGTGTCTTTTATGGCGTCGTGTGTGTCTGTTGAAGGTTCTTCTTTGCCCCTTCTTCTTTGAAGTAATTTGACTTAGGTACTGGTTTAAAATACTTTCTGATAATTCATATATTCCACATTATCTGTTTTGTATCAATATCCGGAATCCATCTTGAGTCAAGCGCCTGTCTTTTCGTCCACAAGTCCTTGCTATTGGTTGCCTCCCCACCAACCCCACTCTTACCGCTTCCTACCTCTCCCACCAACGGTCTCACTTTAGAGAGGGGTTTCAGAATTTGTTCATCATTATAGCGTCGTTTTTCACGCCGTTTACAAGTTTTACTTGCTATATTTAATATTTAAATTTAAATTTAAATAATTAAATAATTTTTAATTTAAATTTAATTAAATAGTTGCCTCTCCGTTAAAATCATGGAAGATCAAGAATTGCATAATAGTAATAGTGAAATAGTGGATGGTGCAAATGACGTTAATTATTCTCGAAAACGTGTTCGTTCAGTGTCACCGGATATAGTTTGCGATCAAAGTGATTCTTCTAATAGTGAAAGTGATTCTTCAAGCCCAGCTAAAAAAGTAAGAAAACAACCGGATGCTGTGAGTGCTGCACATTTTCAATTTTTATCACAACAAGTTGCATATTTAACCGATCTTATTGCAAGAAATAGTGAAATCTCAAATAATCCGAACAGAGCTGAGGTTGATATCGAGAAATCCACTACTTCGAGTGATTTACTGTTACGACGTCCGGAAAGCGTTAAAAATAATAAGCTTAGTATACTTTCTGATATAAGTACAACTGTTAAAGATCCAATTTACCAAAAAGCAGATGATTCTTTTTTGGCGAAATTAAATCAGTTACAACGTTTTAAATGCAGTGATTGGTATGCAATTCGTTTCATTGACACACAAAAGAAATATTTAGCTACCCCCGGTTTTGTCGAGCTCGCTGTAAACGATGAGTTAAAACAATTCGAGTCGAACATGTTAAAAGACGACTCACGCTCTTATTTGTTGGAGCGTTCATTTGCCGGTTTAACTAATGCTATTCTTCAGCAAAAGCAGGCCTTACAAAATGCTTTGCAAGACTTAGTCGATTGGGCTAGCGACACAAAAAATTCGTTAACGCCTAATTCTCTGTTTGATAAAATAGAAACATCTTTTTCTAAAGAGTCTCCGTATAGCAAGCTATCGGACGACATTTTGCAAATGGTATGTGGTAGGCGGGCTGATTTGATCAATTTGCGCCGGGATAGCTTACTTCGCCATATACCCGAAGAATACCATCGCGATGTTCTGCATAAAATACCTCCTAGCTCTGAATATTTATTTAACGAAGAGTCAGTTCAAACTTACCTACAAAAAATTGGGGGGGCGGAAAAATTAAATACATCGCATAAATCAAATTCGTTATCTAACAACAAAGAAATATTTTATCGCAATCAACGGCCATCTACTAGTAAACAAAGCGACGAAACCTTTTTTCGTCGAAATGCTTCCTCAAAAAAGGGTAAACGACCAGCGAATCCTCCAAACCAACCTAGAAATAGACCAAGTAATACCCACGAAAAACAAAAAAGTAAGAAAGGTCAATCTAAATCTTCCTACAAAAATAAACAATATCGCCAATGACTTGCGGACATTTCGAGGCGGCTGTCTGAAGCATTACATAAGTGCTTGGAGCAATTTAGGAGCACCAAAGAAAATATGCCAACTTCTCAATGGTGTACGAATTCCGTTTGTTATCAAGCCGCCTCTAATTTTCCCGAGTCAATTGGTAATGCAATGTTACCGTACCAAAACCTCCACGAATATGACAGAGCAAATTCAAGATATGTTAGAATCGGGGGTCCTGGAGCGAGCAGATCACAGCCCCAGCTACCTTTCGACGTTCTTTTTGGTTCCGAAGCCGGACGGAACTTTTCGTCCAATCTTCAACCTGAAGAGGTTGAACCAATTTGTAGAAATAAAACCGTTCCAACTTTTCAACCATTTCCGGGTCCCAACGTTCCTTCAGCACTTAGATTGGATGGTGAAATTAGACTTGAGCCAGGCCTATTTTCACGTACCTGTGCTACAAACGCACCGTTGTTTTCTAAGAATGAACTATCATCCAGATTCTCATCAAAATCAACTGTTGCAAATGACGTGCTTACCTTTCGGCCTTTCTTCGGCGCCCAGAACATTTGCCACAATTACCAACTGGGTGGCCGAATATTTAAGGACCCATGGAATACGATGTGTAGTGTATCTCGACGACTTTCTTTTCGCGCACCAATCGAAAGCTCAACTCCAAGAGCACATAGCATTCGCGATAAAAATAATGAAGGTGTTGGGTTGGACGATCAATTTCAAAAAGTCCGTTCTAGTTCCGACACAACGTTTAGAATTCCTCGGCATAACGTGGGACACAAAACGCAACGCAAAGTCCTTATCCGAGATGAAGTGCCTATCGCTACGCAGGGTACTTCAACGACAGCTCAGAACGAAAAAATGGTCTCTCAAACAGTATCAATCGCTAATGGGGAGACTCAATTTCGCAACATTCGTTACTCGAAGGGGCCGTCTTCATTGTCGAACGATACAATACTGCAGTCGCCAGCTATCCAAAGAGCACCCTTATCGCCTGGTGAGTATTCCGCAACCCGTTCGCCAGGAAATGCTTTGGTGGACCGAAGCATTGGGGGGATCCATGCCAATACACATGACTGGAACAACACATCTACTGACCACGGACGCATCCGACATCGGTTGGGGAGCACAGATAGACGACACGATAATAACAGGTACGTGGACAGAGCAACAGCAATCCTGGCACGTAAATCAAAAAGAAATGTTTGCAGTTTACGGGGCAATCGTACACGAACAGCTTTATATACGAAATGCCCAGATTCTTCTGCAAACCGACAATCGGACAGTAGTCTCGTATATAAACAAAGAGGGAGGAACAAAATCGAAAAAGCTCCTGAAACAAACCCAACAACTGTTGACGCTCCTGGACAATCAAAATGTGCATTTAGTAGCTCTTCCCTTTCCCGGCAGATTCAATTGCGAAGTGGACGCTCTATCTCGACAGAAAGTTTGTCCCGAATGGCACCTGACAGCAACTGCAACCGAGCCGATATTCCAAATGTGGGGCACACCAGAGATAGATCTTTTTGCGTCCAAAACGGCGCATGTCGTAGAGAAGTATGTGTCGATGGATGTTTTGGACGAGGACGCCCACCGTCTCAATGCATTTTGTCACCAGTGGCAGTACAAATTGGCATGGATCTTTCCTCCACCGAGTCTGATCCCCAGGGTACTGCAACACCTGAACCAGGCCCAGGGTCAGTACATACTGATTGCCCCGAGGTGGGACAAAGTGTTTTGGCAGGCCGATGTTCGCCACCGTGCTCTTCGGCCTCCATACACGATTCCGGACTTACCACACGTTCTCCTGGACACGACGACGGGAACTCACCCTCCACAAGTCAAAGACCTGCAGCTGGAGGCTTGGCTAATTTTGGGTGGCAAGAAATGTTGACCGACTGGACGGAGGAGGAACAGAAACTGCTCATGTCAAGTTGGCGAGCATCAACAATTAAAACATACAGACCAGCGTGGGACAGATGGAAAAAGTGGTGTGAGTCGAATTCTATTAACTTTAAATATCCAAATGCCGATCAAGTTGCACGTTACCTTGCCCATTTACATTGTGACATAGGTCTCTCATATAAAACTATTTTAGTCCATAAATCGGTTATCTCTACATTTACGCATTTAACGTCTCACCTTGATTTATCTTCTAATTTCTTTATTAAACATATACTAAAAGCTATATCAGTAGCTCGAGAAACTCCCTCTAAGCCTCCAATATGGAATCCAAGACAATTGATAGTCCATATAGGTGTATATAATTTAGATGAAAATAATTTATATCAAGTGTCACGGCATACAGCTACACTTTTACTGCTGGCTTCTGGCCGTAGAGTTCACGACCTTACTTTGCTGCGCGTGGACAATCAAAGATTGATTGACGAAGGTAATACAATGATTTTATGGCCAGTATTTGGTTCTAAAACTGATAATTATAATTATAGACAGTCAGGATGGAGAATAAAAGCTCATCCAATTAAAAGGTTAAATATTATATTTTGGATAAAACGGTTGATTGACTTAGGTGCAGGTCGAAGGAATAATATAACCCACTTATTTATTACCGCCAGAGGTGATGTTAAACCTGCCTCCAGGACAGTTATAGGGAATTGGGTTAAGTCTCTGCTATCTGAAGCTGGAATTCAAGCCACCCCTGGCTCTGTAAGGTCGGCTGTGGCTTCCCTTAATTTTGTGGAACAATTCCCTATAGATCAAATTCTTAAAACTGGTAATTGGAGATGTGCTCACACTTTTAAAAATTATTACCAAAAGGAAATAATTAATTGTAATAATGCAAATCAGTCAGTTTCATTATCTAATTATTTTGATCCTGTAAATTAAATTGATTAATATAATATAATTGTTATATTGTATTATTTACTTGTGTAATAGTAATAAAATTAATATTTCGTGATATTTCTGGGGTTTCTCTATAATCCTAAATTATTCATTTCTATCCTAATTCCTAACACATTATAGCGTCTGTAGCTTACGGCATACACCACCAGGTGATAACAAACAAATCACTCAAGATGGATTCCGGATATTGATACAAAACAGATAATAGAGAGTTTTACCAGAAAATAAAACTTACCTATTATCTTTTCATCAATATCCGGAATCCAGGTAATGGCTACCTGGTGCATCATGAGTTTTATAATGATGAACAAATTCTGAAACCCCTCTCTAAAGTGAGACCGTTGGTGGGAGAGGTAGGAAGCGGTAAGAGTGGGGTTGGTGGGGAGGCAACCAATAGCAAGGACTTGTGGACGAAAAGACAGGCGCTTGACTCAAGATGGATTCCGGATATTGATGAAAAGATAATAGGTAAGTTTTATTTTCTGGTAAAACTCTCTATTATGAATATGGTATCGTATCGTATATTATTGACGGGAATTTAAAACTCATAAATAAATGGTTGCTGGCGTTAATGCATGCTTGGTCTTCGACTACACTTCACGGAGAAAACTTGGATAATATCGAAGCGAAAGTTTTATAGTGTGTGTGTTTGTCGCGTCGCAGTGAGATCGGCAGCAGCACTCCGGTCGCCGCCAGGAAGGAACAACCGACGTCTCACGAGGAACGAAAGTCGCTACCACTCAGGTCAGTCAAGTCTCCATAGAAATGGTGGTTGTCGTTTGCCGGTCTCATATACTTCAATGTTAACATTATCATAATAATATTTTGTCATGAGGCATCTTTGCGCGTCGGTATGAAGTACAATTAAAATTGGTTTCAGGTTAACATTATTATAAATGCATGTTCCATAATGTTCATGGTTCATTGTTTTTCAAGGTTATTGATATTATTACATGTCATATTTAAATCGTTAACTGTTACATATGGAGGAATCCTTCTGCACCGTCTGTTTCTTATATTATTATATTTATAAGAAAAAGTAAAGCTATCATTTCGTTACCATGGTATTCCATAGTAATTAAAAGATCGCTTTACTTGTAAAAATACTGATCAGCATATTTTCTGCTAAATGAAATATATGTAGTATAATATCATTTATAATATTTGTTACGGCTAATAGCCAAAGTGCGGCTACACCTAGTTTTACCCGGCTACAACTAGGTGCATCCCGCCACATGCGGTTAAACTTAGGTATATCCTACATCTTCGGTTACAACTAGGTTTAGCCTTCATTATAGCGGGTAGAACTAGGTGCAGCCACACACAGGTGGTTAAACTTAGGTGTATCCTATTTATCATCGGCTAGAACTAGGTTTTCAGTTCAGTTGTTTTGAGATTCTAATTTTGCGTTTCCCGATTGATTCGATTACATAGAATAAATAAAAGACAGGGATGTATAAGTGACATTTATTATTTATTACTAGCTGTCCCGGTGAACTTCGTGTCACTTAAAAACCTTCCCTGGACTTCTACGAATATTTTAAGACTAAAAAAAAGCCCAATCCGTTTAGCCGTTCTCGAGTTTTGCGCTTAGCAACACATTCAGCGACTAATTTTTATATTATATATTTGACAGGCAAATATCTTTTTACAAAAAAGGCGTTATTATAAGTAATCAAAACAAAAAATATTATAAACTAGATATCCCGCGCGGCTTCGCCCGCGTAAATTAGGAATTTTACGGAAACCGTACATTTTATTACTTAGTTCTACCCGCTATAATGAAGGCTAAACCTAGTTGTAACCGAAGATAAGTAGGATATACCTAAGTTTAACCGCATGTGGTGGGCTGCACCTAGTTGTAGCCGGGTAAAACTACGTGTAGCCGCACTTCGGCTATTAGCCGTAACATATACATCAACAAAGTCTAGTCTAAAGCTGTAAGTAGAAGAAAGATAATTAAGCAGAGTTTATTTTATGGTATTTAATCTACATTTCGTTTTATAAAACTTAAATTTATATCAAAATGAGATATATTCTTTATATTTTTATTACTTACTTACTATACATATTTATTAAATGCACTGATTTCAGAAGTGATGATACTAATGAATTATATTTTGAAAGAAATAGTGTAATATCTAACACTAGGTACTGTTCAGTTGTTCTGTATCTTAATGTTTTTTTTAAATCTCTTCTCTTTAAATTGAAATTAATAGAATTTTTGTGGCAAAAAATTGTTACAATATTTACTTGGATAGTTTAGTGCGTGAGTAAAATAGACTAACAGCTCTGGGTTAGTTGACGTACGACGTTCTCTATTATCCGCACCAGACTTGAGGAATGAGGACTTCTGTATTGTTCTGCAGATTATTATAGTAGGGTAGGGGCAGAGGGGATTTTGCGACCTGTTCGAGCGTGTCAGTTTAAGCTTGTATAGACTTCCGACGTGTGTCTAGTTATAATGGTATAGAAATCAGATTTCTCACGTGGTAGGTTTAATTTTTTTTATTTTGAAGTAAGTATTGAAATATTATCGGATCGGTCTGATTAAGTTAGGGAATGTTTACCCCAAAGGAGCTCCCATATAGAGCACTGACGATTTAAAGGTAAGGTAAGCCTGTAGATACATTTTAAAATATAGAAAAATAAAGCTTCATATTTTCGTAACTTAGCTTTGCAGATATTTTATGTTGTACTCAACTAAATAATTTAGTCCTTGTTGTCTAAAATATTGTTATAATTTACCTAAAAAAGCAATTTTCTAAATATATTTTCTTTTGCATAACTTTAAGTGGCTGCAGTTTCAGAACCCACCGCTTAAATAAAAGACGCTCTTATCATTTTTATCTATTAAAAACCTACTAGGTCTCCATGACGCTCGAGTAATTACACGCACTCTTCCCTCCCCTACTATTAAGAGTGTTAACTATTCATTTTTTTTATTTAACACGCAATTAACAAATTTAAATAAGCTTCTAAAGCTTTTTTGGTACTGTTCTTATATCATTGTCATATTTATTTTAACAATCTTAACAACTGCTATCCACCAACGATCGTTGATTGTATATTGTAATCAACGATTATCGTTTGTAATAAGATCTTAAAGTATATTTTGTTAAATTATTTACCCAATTTCGATCAATCGTTTTGATCAATCATACCTAAAATAAATTAAATAATTAAGGGGGATCCCATACAAAAAAAAAAACACAATTTTCAGCCTATTTTTGCTCGATTGAGGAACGGAACCTTCGTGCGCCAGTTTTTCTCGCACTTGGCCGATTTTTGTGATTTTCACGTGCCGATGACGAGACGAGGAGTGTAGACTGTAGAGTGTAGACGTCATCATGGCCTCTAGGCTATATTTATTAAAAATAATTTTTCAATTCGAACTTGTAGTTTCTGAGATTTGCGCGTTTTAAAAAAGTACCTCTTTTAAGTCACAGGTTTCTGAAGGAGATTTAAAGAGGTGTAGATAGGCATTGACGATATATAATTATTGTATATCCAATACATTAGAGCGGGACAGCACTAGGATGTTAATATTTAGCAATTGACACACTTTCTTAAACGCTGAATTGAGACAAGTGGTCGTGATTGTGGCACTGTACGCGACAATGTTCGCTCCGGACCCTTGCTCTGTCGATGCTGCTCTATGTGAACCGGCATATCGATTAAACTGATGTGCTTTATAGTGAGATTATAACATGTATAAAGTATCTATTTATATACTCTGCACGCTTATAATAGTATTTTATTTAATTCATCACATGTATTATTTATCTAAACAGATTTTGGTAGGTACCTAAATTTTGTTTTAATATCTATGTCTCCAGTTTTTCATAAAGAAAATTTTCGAACTATTGTTTCAACTTGCGATAATTGGGTCAGGCGGTATTCCTATATTATCCAATTGCTAATAATAATAGTATTTGTTACGCTGAATTTAATAGCTGGTTTATTCATAATCTAAATTGCTTTAATACTAGGCGCTAATTCAGAATTTCATAGCTATTGCGTTGATAGTGCATTCAAACCAGATTGGAACGTTATCACTATCTAGCCTGACATTCGAATATCTATTTAAATAACTTAAGTGGCCCTACATTACATTCCACATCTTAAGGCGCGTTTTCATTTGTAACAAGTCTCACGAACGGAACCACAACATGTTTCTACATCTTTATTAAGAACTTGGTTCACAAACAGAGGCGACCATGTCGTCCTCATAAGGCTACACAATTACAATTTAACAATTTCTTACATCTAAAGTCTAAACCAAACTTAACTAACTTGTACAAACATATTATGGCATCACTAGACAAAGGTTCCGAGAGTACAATATTAACGCCGCCTACGCTATTAAACATAAACTTATTAGATAAACTATTTCTAAATGATGCGTTCCAAACACATTCCACTAAAATATGATACACGTCTTCAATAGTCGTACATACAGCACAGTTTGAAGACTCATTATTCTTCCCCATCAAAAACGCAAACTTATTCAATGGAATGTGTGGGGAACAGCTTGCGCTAATTCCCCGTAGATCGCCTAGGTCAGCGTTTCTTGTAGTAATGAGGATGATGATGATGACTATTTGATGAGGAGATGAATTTAAACACTTTTTTAGTCTTGTTCCAGGTAGCAAGCACACAGTAGTTCCGAAGCTGGGCAACGTTGGAGAGCGAGTGTCGTACTATGGCGGCCGACCCATATTTATATCGGCCCCGGTACCCAGCTTCTAGAACATTCCATGCCTCACCCCCTTGGAAGGAAAATTTATTGAGTTTCCACGAAAATTACATTAATTTACAAAATATACATTGGTTTTATTTGTACAATTCTCTTAGCTATAATTTTACATAATAAACATGTTCGTGCCGACCTCCGTAACCGAAATAATTAAAAAAATCTATTTTTCCTATATTTATACTACCTCGTCGCCCCCTGACATAACGGTCGCCTCTGGCTGTCCCTTTCGCACGGGACTTCCTTGTCTGGGACAAGGATAGCCCGCTCGAGATGTATACTATCTCCCTCACTTTTCGGTTACAGAAATCGGCACTACCACACTGGCTCTAAACCCATCCCATTGAATGGCACTATTTTTCACTGAAATGTCCATAGTCCATACACTATTTACTGTCTGTCGTGCACATTTCTCCCGCCGGTCGCGCAGGCGACACCCCCGGTAGCACGACGATCTTCTTGGTGGGCCGCCGGAGAACGTGGCCGTTCGCGGTCTCCACGTCCACAACCCGTACCACGCCGTCCTTGCCTGGATATGTCCTCTTGATCTTCCCGCGTGGCCAGATGTTGCGCGGTAGGTTCGAGTCGCATATGATAACGACGTCACCCACCGCGGGATCGGAGCCTCGGGTATGTGGCTCCCGGCGGTGCTGGAGGAGTGGGAGGTACTCCCTCACCCACCTCCGCCAGAACACGTCTGCCAGGTGCTGCGCGCGCTTCCACAGCTGCCGCGCCGATGTCTTTTCTTCTTCGAATCTTCCTGGAGCAGGTACATGGCAGCCCGACCCCAGCAGTATGTGGTTGGGGGTCAAGGCCTCGGGCTCCTCGGGGTCAACCGAGACATAGGTAAGTGGTCTCGAGTTGATGATGTTTTCCGCCTCTACCAGGAGTGTGTAGAGGGTCTCGTCGCTCGGATGCTGCTCGTGTAGAGTGACTCGCAGGGACTCCTTTACGCTCCGCACCAGCCGCTCCCACGCACCGCCCATGAAGGGGGCGGACGGAGGGATGTACCGCCAGTTGATGCGGCGGGCGTTGACTTCGCTCTTATACTTTTCCCATTCTTGTTGTAGCTCCTTCTCGGCGGCCTTGAAGCAGGTCGCGTTGTCCGACCATAGTTCAGTCGGTTGTCCTCGTCGGGCGACGAACCTCCGCAGTGCTGCGATGGCGGAGTCGGCGCTGAGAGACGTCACCACCTCCAGGTGGACGGCCCTCATGGTGAGACATGTGAAGAGGGCCACCCATCTCTTCTCTCGATGTCTGCCCACGGTGACCTCCACAGGGCCGAAATAGTCAAGCCCTGTGAAGGTGTATGGCCGCGCGTGGTGCGCCAGCCGGGCGACGGGCAGGTCGCCCGTGGCCGGACACGTCGGCTTGGCTCGGCGTATGCGGCAGGCTAGGCAGGCCCGGATCACACCCTTGACTGTGGGGCGTATCCGGGTCACCCAGAACCTCTGCCGGATCTCGTTCACGGTTGCTTCTACTCCGCCGTGATGCATTTCTTCGTGTATCTGTTGGATATATAATTTCGTGTACCTGTGGCTGCCATCCATGATAACCGGGTTGTTGGTTTCCCGGCTGATGTCTTCTGCGGCTGCTACTCGACCCCGTAGCTTGATGAGGCCCTCCTCCAGGTGGACACTCAGCGAGGCGAGGCGGTCTCCCGCCGCTGGAGAACGGTTTTCTTCTATTCGTTTTCTTTCTTTGCTATAGGATTCTTCTTGCATTCGGCGCAGCCAGAGTGCCTCGGCACGAGTGAGGTACCGTGCGTCGAGTGCGACGTATTTTCTTCGCGTAACTGGATCCATTCGTGTCGCGGATTTTCCTTTCTTCGATCGCCGCGAGTCCCAGGCCGCATCCTTTTCTTTATTCTTCTTTGTGCGTTGTCGCACAGCTGCCACGGTTTCTCGCGGGGAACGACAGAGGTCAATGAACTGTAGTACACGACCTGTAGCTCGTATCAACGTCTTCCATCTTCCTATGCGTTCGATGTCGGGTAAACTGTCTTGTAGCGCGATGTATCGTGCGACAAAACACTTTTCTTCACCCGTGTCCGTTTTCTCCGCCGGTTTTCCTTCTTTCGGCCAGAATATTTCTTCTTTTTTCAGGAATTCGGGCCCGCTGAACCATCGGTGGGCGGCTCCGAAGTCCGTGGGTGTGGCGCGCGTCGCGTCGTCGGCCACATTTTCTTTCGTCGGCACCCATCGCCACTCGCTGACTTTCGTTGTTTCCTCTATTTCGGCGAGGCGGTGCGCGACGAACGTTTTGTAGGCCCGCGGCTCGGCGCGTATCCACGCCAGCACTGTGCGGGAATCGCTCCAGTATGTTTTCCTTACCAGCTCGACTTCTAGTTCTTTCTCCACAGTCTTCGCGAGGCGGGTACCCAGTAGAGCAGCTTGCAGCTCCAGGCGCGGGATGGACGTCGGCTTCAGCGGGGCTACGCGGCTTTTGGCTGCCACGAGCGCCGTGTGTACTGCTCCGTCCTCGCGCACCATACGAATGTAGACAGCTGCGGCGTATGCCTCTTCACTCGCGTCGACAAAGGTATGCATTTCACTTACCATTTCAGGCTGCAGGTTGTAGCAGCGGGGAATCTTTATTTTTCTTACTTGTTGTAGATCTCTTGTCCACGCCGTCCACTTGGGGACGAGCTGCTCCGGTATGGGCTCGTCCCATCCGGTGCCGTACCTCCAGGTCTCCTGCATGAACTTCTTGGCGGGCATGGTGAGCGGTGACAGTAGTCCGAGCGGATCGAACAATGACATCACGACACTGAGGGCTTCACGCTTCGTGGGGGCCCGCTCCTCGCTCATGATGGTGCGAGGTATCTTCGCCTCGTTCAGGTTGAAGCGCAGCAGGTCTTCATGCGCCTCCCACCATATTCCCAGCGTCTTGTCCGCGCAGTCTTCTCCCACAGGGACCTCCTTGGAGTCTCGGTCGTTCCCGAGACGTCGGCGTATGGCTTCTCTATTCGATGTCCAGCCTCGCAGCTCGAACCCGGCGTGCCGGTGGACCATGTCGACTTCCTGCGATGTCTCCAGTGCTTCTTTTTCACTCGGGAAGCTAGATATGAAGTCGTCCATGTAGTGGTTCTTCTTGATTTCCGCTACAGCACGCGGATATTTTTCCTGGAACTCTTCTGCATTCTTGTTTTTTACGTACAGAGCCGTGCATGGCGATGACGTGGCCCCGAAGATAAGGGACGCCATCTGGTACTCTTGCGGCTTTTCTTCTCGTTCGTTACCTCTCCACAGGAAGCGGAGTGCGTCCCGGTCTTCTTTCCGGACGCGGATGCGCATGAACATCTCCTTGATGTCCGCGGTTACCGCCACAGAGTGTCGGCGGAACCTCATGATGACTCCTTGCAGCGACTGAAGAAGGTCGGGGCCGGAGAGCAGCATGTCATTGAGGCTGCGGCCATGGGATCTGGCCGCGGCGTCGTGTACTAACCTGATTTTTGGTTTCGCTGGGTTGCACACGGCGAAGTGAGGTAAGTACCATGTTCTCCCTGCTGCCGGTGGCTCCTGTGCTGGCACTGCGTATCCGGATTCCAGCAGGTTGTTTATTCTTTCTTCGTATTTTTCTTTCAGGCCCGGGTCTCGATCCAGCTTCTTTTCCAGGGACCTGAGACGCTTCCAGGCATCGTTGTAGTTGTTGGGAATGACTTCCTTCTCGTCCTTCCAGAGCAGCGCGGTTTCGAAGCGCCCATCAGGAAGTCTTCGACTGGTTTTCTTAAGTATCTCCAGCGCACGCTCTTCTGGGTCATTTTTCTGTTTTCTGGCTTCGATCCCAAGTGATTCCAGGTCGAAAAACCTCTTCATCATGTTTTCCATATTGTCTTCTGTCTTCTCCTCTTTTTTGGCTACTGTGTGGCCACAGAAGGCTATAGTTTGCGTATGTGACGACCTGTATCCGTGCAGCACCCAACCGAGTCGTGTGTGGGATGCGACCGGCTGGTTTCTCCTTCCCGTTTTCGTCTCGAGGGCCAGCAGCAACTCCCAGTTGTCTTGACCCAGCAGGATTCTCGGGCGCGCATTTTCGTACATCAGGTGGTCTTCAAGGCCCCTCAGGTGCGCGCAGTCGTGCAGGTCTTCCTTGCGAATTTTCTGCGGCGTGAATAGCAGCTTTTTTACTGTTCTTGCACTCCCCACGCCGTACTCTTCTTTACAGTGGCGCCCCCTTATCTTGAAGCTTACCTTTTTGCTGTTTTCGTACTTCTTTGTATCACTGAGGCCCTGCACCCACATGTCGTGGCGAGGCCCGTCCAGGTGGAGGAGCTCCGCCAGGTCTTCATCGATGAGTGTCACTGTGCTGCCGTCGTCCATGAGTGCGTAGGTGTCTATTCTGGTGCTGTTCTTGCCGAAGACCGTGACCGCGACCGACCTTTAGGAAGGCTTGTCGTTCCTGAAGGCAGTTGGTGCTGCTCACTATTTCCACGGTCGCTGCCTCCCCTGCTTCCATGGCCTGTGGCGGCGCCGTCGGCTGTTGCTGGTCTGCCGGTGGTCTGGAGTGATGCAGCAGGCGGTGGTGCGCCATGCCGCACTCGTTGACACTACACCTCTTTGCCCCGCAGCCCCCTCGGCGGTGGTTGCTCCGCAAACATTGAAAACAGATGCGGTTCTTTTTCGCTATGTTCCAGCGCTCGTTCACAGGGGTCCCGAGGAACTGCTTGCACTCCGTCAAGTGGTGTTCGTTCTGGCACATCGGGCACCTTTTCCTGCCACTTACCTCTGTGGCGAAAGCCCGTTCCAGTCTTCTTCTCTGGGGCCTCTCCGGGTGAGGTTCGGTCTCCTCGGGCAGCGCATACGCACTGCATTTGTCGGCTTCTTCATTGAGGAACAGGGTCATCTTCTTCAAGTCCGACGTATCTTCTTTTCTTCTTGCGGCAAAATCGTACCACTTGTTGCGCAGAATGGGCGGCAGCTTTTCTACAATACTTTTCACTAATTCAGGATTAAACATATAGTGTACCTTTTTAAGTGTCTCCAGCGTGGCCACCACATTCGCTATCTTGTTAGCAAATATGCAGAGTTCGCGCGGGCTGTCACTCAGCCTGCCCAACGCCTTGATTTTCTGTATTTCACCCATCGCCAGTGTGTCTGGACGGCCGAATCTTCTTTCCAGCGCCTGGATGACTGCTCGCGGCTCCGGTTGGCTGATGAGTAGACTCTCGACCGCTTCGAGGGCTGCTCCCTTGAGGCTTCTTCTTAGCCTCATAGTATTCTCGGTGTGCGAGAACATTTCTTCAGTCTCGTAGTACGCCGCCCTGTAGCCGAGCCACCCCGTCGAATGTCCGGCGAACGGGGGAAGCTCTTGGAGAAACCTGGGGGCGTCTCTTGACATGCGGATGGCCTGTGTGAGCGCCGCCGCCAGCGAAGTGATGTCGCTGCTCTTCTGTTTTTCTTCAGCTTTTCTGTGCTCCGGTTCATTTTCCGAATTTTCATTTTTCTTTTCTTCATTTTCGTTCTGCTTTTCTTTTTCCTCGGCCGCAGGGTTAATGGTTTGCCCTTGCAGCCACTCTTCCACCTTGTCCGTTTCCTTTTCTGCTACCTCGTTTCCCTCCTCGTCTCCGCAGGCCAGCATGGCCTTTTCCCTGGCCAGCTTGGCTTCTGCGAGGGCGAGCGATGCACGTGCCTCTGCCAGTTTCAATTCCGCCAGCTTTTCCTCAGCTTCCAAAATTTTCCTCCTGCTTTCCTTTCCCTGAGGCGCACGCTTCTTCCGTCGTGAGTCCTCTTCTACTGCTGTTTTCTCGCTGGCGGTGGTAGAGGTTTGTTCTGTTTCGGACGTTTCGGCGGTTTCCCTGGAGTTTTCCTCCTGTTCTTCGACCGGTGGAGCCGCGGGGCGCGTTGATGCTCCGCTTCTCGTCTGGACTCCGGTTTGACTCGCTCGTTCGGCCCCATCGGCGATGCTTGAAGCCTTCGATTTGGACATCTTTCTTCACTGACCGCACTGGCTTCTTGATTTTCTTTTTTCCTCGGAGAGAATCCGGCCGTAGAATCCGGCTTTGCGAAGGACCATACAATGTGGGGAACAGCTTGCGCTAATTCCCCGTAGATCGCCTAGGTCAGCGTTTCTTGTAGTAATGAGGATGATGATGATGACTATTTGATGAGGAGATGAATTTAAACACTTTTTTAGTCTTGTTCCAGGTAGCAAGCACACAGTAGTTCCGAAGCTGGGCAACGTTGGAGAGCGAGTGTCGTACTATGGCGGCCGACCCATATTTATATCGGCCCCGGTACCCAGCTTCTAGAACATTCCATGCCTCACCCCCTTGGAAGGAAAATTTATTGAGTTTCCACGAAAATTACATTAATTTACAAAATATACATTGGTTTTATTTGTACAATTCTCTTAGCTATAATTTTACATAATAAACATGTTCGTGCCGACCTCCGTAACCGAAATAATTAAAAAAATCTATTTTTCCTATATTTATACTACCTCGTCGCCCCCTGACATAACGGTCGCCTCTGGCTGTCCCTTTCGCACGGGACTTCCTTGTCTGGGACAAGGATAGCCCGCTCGAGATGTATACTATCTCCCTCACTTTTCGGTTACAGAAATCGGCACTACCACACTGGCTCTAAACCCATCCCATTGAATGGCACTATTTTTCACTGAAATGTCCATAGTCCATACACTATTTACTGTCTGTCGTGCACAGAATGTGTCCAGATCGTATCCTAAATGCAAGAACCCAAATATTTCTGCTAAACTACAGCTAAACCAAGGAATGTTTCGACATGATTATTTTAATTATTATTTATATATCAAAAACGTGCACTTTGCGGGAGATAATTAAATAGAAGCAGTGACACCGACGAAAACTTTTTAAAGTTTAGAATACATTATTAGGACGGTTCATGCAAATTATCACTTTTATATTATATTGTATTGGTTCAATTTACCTAACTTTTAGTCCATAGCATACAACTTCTGCCAATCTACTGTTGGTGATAAATGAGACCGTTGCAAATATATTCATCAAGTCACAAAAACATAATTCAAAACTGCTCGTGTATAAGTTTTAAAGGTTATCCTTCTGATGTTCCAACAACCTTCAGATTACATTAAATCTCTGAAGGATCGCGGCTTGAATGGTTTTTATCAATTTATTAAACTGTTTAATGATTTAGCTACTGTAGCTTTTATAAACTAGCATAATTATGGTCCTTGACAAAGTATTATGTGCTGAAAATGTATAAGGTGTATCAGTAGGTACGAGTCACGTATACGCATTATGTATATTAGTCGGAACCAGCGTTGCCAGATTTTTTTTTGTGCCAAGTCGGGACTTTGGAACTTTTTGAGTGCAAAAAGCGGGATTCTTCAGTCAAAAGCGGGACAAAGTAAAAAAGTTATAAAATCAAAAGTTCTTTGAATTGTTTATCTTTTTATTTGCGTTAACGTTTACGTGACAGCAGATAGCTAAAGTAGCCAAAGAAAATCCACCCCTCTACATCCCACACTCATCTTCATTACGCAACTTTTTTTCTCAGCACGCTGCATGTACGTTCGGGCTTTCCCCGAAAAGTGGGACTGAGCTTGTCCCGCGCGGGACATTTAATTTTGATGAAAAAATCGGGACGTCCCGCCAAAATCGGGACGTCTGGCAACGCTGGCTCAGAACTCAACTTTTTAATTGTTGTTGCATGTTGCATGTCCTTTAATATTTTAGCGAAATGAATGTCTAATTTCGTCTGAAGTAGTGCTTTTATATTAAAAGGTGAATATTAATAAATGGTTGCAAAGTGTTTTGATATAATATTATAAAAGCTAAAGCTGCATCACATAGTTACAATTTTTTTACTGTAGTTCATATTAATATGAACTGCAGTTATGTATCATAAGTCTATGTATCTTATATAGATGAAAAATTGCAGAAGTGAGGCAGGAGGCAGTGCAGCAAGCTCTTGCTGAAATGCAGAATCGACCAAAGCCATCACTGCCGATGCCGTCAAAACGCACATCGATGATGGCAAAAAGTCCTGATAGGGAAAGGCATGATGTCTGTAAGTATCCTGGAACCTATGTAAATAATTCTTGAATATAACATAGATACGCCTATATTAATACTTGTGCGATTGCATAACTCGATGATGGTTAATACCCTCATCGGTTTAAAGTAAGAGCCTGATTTTTTATTATAGCAGAGTAAACACGAGCGAATTGAGCTCACTTTTAACCTTATTAACTACATCTCCTTGACATAATCAAATTTTTGACAAAGCAGTGTATAGTCTGTCAAGAAAGTGAAGAAATGAATAAGTGGCAACATCGTAGTGTCATCCCTTTCAAATCAATCTAAGAAAAAAGCGATGACACTATGATGTTGCCACTTTTTAATTTCTTCACTTTCTTGACAGACTGTACTTGGACCGCTGTATATTACACAAAAAGATAAAATAATTATATAGTATACTGAAGACTGACCGACGAATAACGTCATAAAACATATAATATAGTAGCAAAAAACGAGGTTTTGTACAACAAACACAACAAACTCCCTATTGGGAACAGCTTTTACAACAGTACTTTACCGCAGACATAGATACCTAGCAATTAGTCTTAGAAACTTGACTGTGATTTTAAATACTAATATAATTTAGTTGACACTATTTAAGTAAACCAAGACCAGTTACCGCCCTATTGAGGTAATTGAGTATTATCTTGACACTGTGATATTTTAGTTCACTATTATATTGTTATTGATTGACTAATTGTTTTATTAACTCATTGTATATTTCTTAACAAACTTTACAGTTTAGTTAATTATATAATACTAGCTGTTGCCCGCGACTTCGTCCGCGTGGACTTTAGTTTATAGTTGTACAAATTAGTCCACAAAAAATAGCCTTTGATCCTTCACGTGGTCTAGTTCTTATCTGTGCCAAATAAGTAACAGAAAAATTGCTCCAAAAAAAGTAGTTCGCGAGATAAGCCCTTTCAAATAATTTCCCTCGATTTTTCCACATTTTCTCTATTTCTTCGCTCCTATTAGTCTTAGCGTGATAAATTATAGCCTAGCCTTTCTCGATAAATACACTGAGAGAATTATTCAAATCGGACCAGTAGTTCCTGTGATTAGCCCGTTCAAATAAGCCCTTTCAAATAATTTCCCCCATTTTTTTTCCACATTTTCCTCTATTTCTTCGCTCTCATTAATTTTAGCGTGATAAAATATAGCCTATTGCCTTTCTAGATAAATAGGCTATCTAACACTGAAATAATTTTTCAAATCGGACCAGTAGTTCTTGAGATTAGCGCGTTCAAACAAACAAACTCTTCCCAATTATAATATTAGTATAGATTATAAGACCAGCTGCTTCATTTTTGGAGCAGCTGTTAGGCTAGTAATTATACCTAGGATATCACAAAACTAAAAAAACAGGTAAAACTGTGATAATCATCTGGAAATATTGACAGTTATAAAATTTTATATAATTATATAATATAACGTAGTCTACACATAATATTATTGTTAATAAAAAACATTGTAAAAACATAACAATTGATAAGGTCGTAACGAGACACTATTGTTATATATCTACCAAATCATATTTTGGGTCTGAACAACTGTAATCAATCAATTTTATTAAAAATTTGGCAACAAGTTAGGGTCAACATATATATATTTATTAATTATTAATATCGGCATCCGTCTCCAGGTGTTTCGTCTTCTTCTAAGAAAAAGACAAAAGACGGAGGCGTATCCCGAAATAAAACTAATAGTGGACACTTGATAATTACTTACAACATTTTTCTATCACATATTTTAATAGTGCAATCAGTGTAATATAAGATGCTGAGAACACCACAAAAAATGGACAGTGACACTTTTACAGTTACTCCTCCATCAAACTGCAATATTGATCCATCCAGACCCTTGACACGGCACGAGAAAAACTCCATTGTGAGAAGAAGTATTGAAGCGATAGAGGCATCGTGCGGTGTTCTGACATTCTCTCCCCCTAGGAAAGAACGGCTTGCTAAACACCAACTACCTAAAAATCAAAATAAAGCAGCAAAAAAGCATGTAACTGAGGAGTTAATAATACCACCACATATGTATAAGTCGAGAATAGAAGAAGAAAACTCATGCTACGAAGATGCGAAGAGACTCCTAGGAGAGTCGAATAACTTGAGAGGAGAACTAAGAAAAGGAATAGAGGATATGCTAGGAAGAATGCATAAGTTGTTGAAGGAATCGGAACAGGAACTTAACGAACTCAAGGAAGTACGAGGCGAGGGCACGAGAAAAGACCCTTTACATCCTCTCCTGCCCCCACAGACGATGAACACCGTCAATTATGATAAACGAACTCAAGAAATAATCAAAAACCTGGAAGAAAACAATATACTGTTAATAGAAAATAAAAGAAGCATGGAAACATTAAAGAAGGCGCTGGAGGATACAGCCCGCGGGGTGGAAGCGGCAACATATGCCAGCGTGGTGCGGGAAGACCGACGCCACGGGCAGATGCTGCCGGGACCGTACACTAGCTGGCGGTAGCCTCGAGCGACCAAAACAAAACAGCAGATGATGTAATAGAAAAGATTAGGACGGTGATAAAAGCAAAATAGCGAGGAATGAGAATGGACAAAGTAAGGAAGGCGAAAGATAGAAAAGTAATTATTATAGGATGTAGGGATTAAAGGAAGAGATTGAGAAAATAAAGGACCAAGTTGGAAAAGAAGGATACATACTCACCACGTAGTCATGCAGGTCACCCTCACAAATCTGGCAGTGATTGACGGATTACTGCTCGGTATATATAGATATTCAAAGGATTTAAGTGGCCGACCAATCACCACTGGTGTAATGCTCCAGATGTTTGGGGTACGGCCACACGAAGAGAGTATGTCTCGAGGCAATAGAGGCCTAGAGGCATAATAAAAGGCAGACTGCGATAAATTAACAGAGTGCGCACCTCCAAAATGCATATAATGCCGTGAGAAAATAGACCACGCAGAGCATAATGCCTTTGGCGACTACTGTCCGTTCAGGAGGAAATGGGACGCAGTCGCTAGCTCGACAGTAGTATAGAGTAGGGTTTTGTCTCTCTGGTCGCAATGCGGCTCTTGTTTGGTTTCAAAAAAATATTTAAGTGCTGTTGCCGTTTGTTTCTTTTATTTATTTACAAGTTTGTAGTTTTTACATGTAACATTTTTATGTATATATACTTCTTGGACTTAAAACCGCCCGAGAATATACAGTACTGCTTCTGTCATAAAATTAATTAAATAAAATCTTATAAGATAGACCTACTTTTAAGTTTTCTCCGTCCTTTGACGGCAACGTTATAGGGGCATATTTTGGGCTAACACTTTGAAAGTCTCCGAACTAGGCTAATGTTCGACTTCTGTCTTACTCTGAAACTTTAAATATGCAAATTTTAAAAAAGACTTACATTTAATAATTTATAGTTGGGTAAGACGTCATCTGACCAAAACGACATAAAATTGTAATAAGAGTGTAACTAAATGACTAATAAATGCCTAGCGACCGATTGAAAGGACCTTATTCCTTCCCTGTTAATTTGAAAATTACTGTAATCTGTAATTAATTTCCCTTTGGAGCAAAATGTGCTGTTATAATTAATAGTTTCCTATAAAAGTTGAGGTTTATGTTATATAAATGTATTTAATAAAAAAATAATTAATAAAATTAATAAAAGTAAATTATGTGACGTCTAAAATAATATGTGTAAAATAAGGAGCACACAAAACTAAATCGGCAAAAATCTGAATCCTCAATACCGCAATCGGTGAACGGTGAATTGGAAATAATTATATATTTTTTTAAATATGTAACATTAATATATATATCCATGAATTGACAGCATCGAGTTCTGATGAAGACTCTTGTGCCGGAGATCAGGACCTGCCCCCACCTCCTGAGTTGGGTTCGCCACCAGCGAGGCGACCCGCTGCTCCGAATCCAAGAGCGCATCCATTACCATTACCACAACCTCACTACCAGAGGGAGAAAAAACATACACCGCGAGAGAAGACAGAAATTGATATATCGGACGTTACACACCTACCAGCCTGTGAGTGCGCTAAAAAGCAATATAATCAGTAAATCCATCTATGTAAATAAGTAAGTCACTATAATTTCTTTTAGTTATCCAAAGAAACTCACATCACTTGCACATCTTTGCTTATTCAACGTCAGTTTTAATCAGCTAGAACTGCATTTTTCTTGGGCTCTCGTTCCGAATTTTTAAGGTTCCGTACCCAAAGGGTAAAAACGGGATCCTATTACTAAGACTTCGTTGTCTGTCCGTCAGTCTGTCTCCTGGTTGTAACTCAAGAACGGCTATAGCTAGACTTCTGAAATTTACACAGAATGTGTAGCTATATCTATTATTTGTTGCCGCTACAACAACAAATAATAAAAACCTAATAAAATAAATATTTAATGGGGGGCTCCAATACAAAAATCACGTACGGAACCCTTTGTGCGCGAATCCGACTCGCACTTGGCTGATTTTTTTATTTTGTAGATTTGAGACTATTTTTACATATTTGGTTTCTATGATACTTTGGTTACGTAATAAGTACGCAAATGATGTATGATTGCTAGTATGAACCTACTCAATAAACCACCAACAATTATATACTTATTACTCGCAAATACCTTGTTGGCTTATAATATAATTCGTTATTTAAGACCGTGTCATTTTCACCAGACATCCAACCGGACGTAACGCACACAACATCAGGGGCACGACGTGGAGGAGCTCTCATAGCCGATCGGGTGCAATGTTACGCACAGCCCGAAGACACGGGCACAGGCACCGGCCGGTGGAAGGTAAAAGCTTACTAAACAACTAAACTCCACCACCAAGCCCAAAAGAATACCTCTCTCCCTAGACTCCCAACTCAACTAAGTTCAGGAGGTGGGGCCGCGTTTAACTATGACTAATTCCAACTAGACCTTCCTGTGTTAGTATTTTCTTCCTGTCTAAAATTAGGTATTTGGTATTTATTCATAATTAATATAATGTTATTTATGTATCACTCAGGTGTCAGCTAAAATCCAGCAACTATTGAATACTTTAAAACGGCCAAAGCGTAGACCGTTACCTGAATTTTATGAAGATGACGACATAGAGCTGGAGATAGCGGCTAACCCCAAAGATCCTAACGCACCAAAACCAGAAGGTGGTACAATGACCCCAGCTGTGGGGGAACAGTTAGTGGTGCCCGCAGGGTTGCCTAGAAATTTGGAGGCAGCACTTCAAAGATATGGTACAGCTTCGTTCAAAGCGAACGTTGCGATAGTATACGATTCAAATGGGAAACTCAGTCAAGCGCTCTCATATGGTAAGTTAGTAATGAGAAAATTGGGTACCTACGGGTACAAAAAAGCGTTTAAAGCTGTTAAGACAGGAAATTGAGTGGTGATTAATTATTTAAAATGATCTAAAACATTATCTACAACGTTGTAAATTCTAGAAAAATCAGTCATTTTTTGTCATTCTCAATGTTTTGCAGTGTAAGGATCAAGATATTTTATATTTACTATTAATTAATATGATGGTATTTTATTACAGGTAAACTGTTAAGCCGATCACTTAAAATAGCGTACGCTCTCCTCAACAAGACGTTTACATCCAAAGCTAGTAGCGGAGGTCCCTTGGCCGGGGACAACTCTATAAAACCCGGTGACAGGGTCGCCCTTGTATATCCAAATAATGACCCAATTAACTTTATAAGTGCATTTTACGGATGTTTGCAAGCGGGCGTTGTGCCCGTGCCCATAGAAGTACCACTGACGAGGCGAGACGCGGGCCTACAACAAGTTGGCTTTTTACTTGGCTCCTGTGGTATACAGTATGCGCTTACGTCGGATGCTTGTATGAAAGGTATATATACTTTTATTTTATATTATATTAGTAAAGACCTTCTAAATATTAAATAGATAATTAATTAAAGATTTCAAATTACCAATAACCCTTTAATTATAATTGGTTCTCGATGACGGTTTCAAGTATTTCCATGAAATCGCATACTTATTACTTGTTGAGGTAATAAGGCTGGTTCATGTAATGGCGCCCGGAGTGGGAGCACATAATATGCGAGTGAGATGCTAGAATTATAGGTTTCTGGAAAATTTGCATGTGCCAACTGAATGGTTTTGTGATGGAGTCCCATAATAATAATTTTACACCGTGTCCTGCGCAGGCCTTCCTAAAACGTCATCTGGCGACGTGGTATCGTTTCGCGGATGGCCACCTCTCCAATGGGTATCAACTGAGAGACTCCCTCGCCCCCCGCGCGACTGGATACCCCCGCCTCGTCCAGCAGAAGACAGTCCAGCGCATATAGAACATACTTCAGCGGCAGATGGTTCCGCCATGGGAGTTATAGTTACGAGGTTTGTTATGCACTATCAGAAAAGTTGATTCATAGGCAGATGGCGGACCTTTTTTTTGTCAAACCCAGCCGACAGATGACGACTTACATCAAATTGACATAATCTACCAAATGACGTAGGTCCGTCAACTGCCTATGAATCAATTTATTTGATGGTACCTACATAGAAAATTATAATTGTGTTATTTAAGGGACGTAAGAAAAACACATTAAGTACTTTGTTTATCTGTAAATATGATTTTATTTTATTTTTATAATGTGATACAACGATAAAGTTAATATACCTAGCATGTTTGTATCTCCCACCAAGTGTTGAATTATAATATTTAACATATTCACACCGAACTTAAATCTAATCAAAACCTTCAACTCTCCGTTTAGGAAACCACAAAAAAAAGATATTTTTATTTGGCTGCCAATAACCGAAATCCATTTTTTCAACGGCGGTTACATAGAATTTACAATAAATAAATCAAAACTTACAAAGATATTTGTACCCCTATAATAGTCAGGATTCGTTTTCTTCCTGTTTTTTTTTTTTGGCTGTGAAGAAAGTGAATTTTTACGACATTCTACAACCCTTCTTTTCGTAAGATTTTGGAATGGTTTTGACTGCCTGCTCCACCTTTTACGACTGCCTTCAGCTGCCATCGAGTTCTTTTTCAGTATGTCATCATTTGGCGTATTTGTGGCTCCAAGAATATCTCTTCTTTGAGTTTTGCGTCACTTAGCTTTAAATAATAAAATCATTTTCCCACTTTATTCTTAGACCTAAAATATTTACCTGACAATGACCTATATCTCACTTTATCAGAAACATTTTTTGTTAGTGATATCATAATGCACTGTCCACAAACTTTTAATTTGGTACATTTTTCAATTTTTAACTTATTGGATTTTCAAATAAATTTGTTTAGATAATTATTAGAGTTTAGAGAATAGCTTAGAGAGTAATTTAGATAATTTGAGTCTATGAAATTTTTTAAACGGTTTTTGTTTTTGCATTAAACGTCGTCACAAACGAGTAAATATCTCAATTGTTAGTATTCGTGTCCATGTTGCAAATAATATTTACATAATTTCGACGGGCTAAATACTTGAATGTAATTACCATTGAATGCACCATTAGCAGTGTAATGTTGTGTGAATATTTGTTACAATACGTACGATATAGTACAAGAGGTCAGGGGAGGCAATTTACTTAATTGTCTCTGATCAAATCTCTGTTGGGCTAGCATCTAGGTTTTCTTATATCAACCAGATTGGTAGGATTAATCGTAATAATTTAGTCTCACTTTACAGTTCAAAACTTCTTATCAATTGTTAATCAAACATTTTCGGGTTGCCCAAACCTGTATGTTTTGTCAGATTTCTGTTGCAAGGGTTGGCATCTGGATCTAAGTCTATCTCTACACATTACTACATAATATATTAATATAATAGTACTCCGTATAGAATTTTATCTTAGAAAATGTATCCAACGCAATGTTTTCTTTTAATCTAAAACATAATATGGTGTATGGACTTTGGTACAATTTTGCACGCGTCAGAGTTCAGCGGCTGTTCGTTTAAATGCCTACCAAAACATTTATGAAAAAAACTTTTTTTTTCATAAATAATTATATACTTATATAAAAAGAACGATTCCTTTCACAGTTAATAAATACAAAGTACAAACTAAAAATTACTTAAGCACCAAAAGTAAAAATCATCTAAGTAACTATTTATTTCTTTATGGAAATTATTTAAGGTTTCTAATCGTCATTATCATCGTTTCAGCCAAAAGATGTCCGCTGCTGATTTCTAGTCATTATAATTTAAATAATTAGACTGATTCATATTATATACTAGCTGTTGCCCGCGACTTCGTCCGCGTGGACTTCAGTTTATAGCGTGCGATGTCCATAAAATTGGTGTCAAAAGCTTTTATAAAAAAACCCTAGTACCCCTTAAATCAAAACAGCTGTGCAGTGTGTACATAATAAGTATTTCATTTTTTTAAATTATACTTTATATTTTATGCCAAATTTTAAAGCTTATTTAGGCCCATAATTACACAACTTTACCCATAAACTATTTATATCATTGATAAGTTTAAATTTTAAGGTTACGTCACTGCATAGATAAAGTACTGAGTTATCTAATAACATAAAAAAGTAATAACAATCGAAAAAGAAACCAAACCTTCAATGTAAGATGATACCACCTCTTATAGAAAGAAGTCTGGGCAAGCGTCATCGCGATGTAGGAGACGCACGCCGCCATCTATTATGAATTTTTGGAACTAACTTAATTTGAACAAATTTACGCATTTTCACCCCCTTACAAGTTACAACCCTTTATTCCAGTAAAAAAGTAGCCTATGTCCTTTCTCAGGCTTTAGACTTGTATACAAAATTTCATTACAATCGGTTCGGTAGTTTTGGCGTGAAAGCGAGACAGACAGACAGACAGACAGAGATACTTACGCATTTATAATATGAGTATAGATTACTAGCTGTCCCACAAAATCAGTAAAGCCGTTTCGGAAAAGTACGGTGACTAACATTGTGACACGAGAATTTTATATATATATAAGATGTAGTTAGTAAGTTATTTACTTTTCATGTATAATTGTGATCAGTTCATAGCGTATATTAATAGCGTCAGTTTGAATCGAGTGTTGATTAAGAAATAAAAATTCAGTATACTTATATGTATTTTAAAAATTTCTCGCTCGCGAGCCCCTACTAAATTCTCCCCTGCGCAGTGACACCCGCGCGTAGTTATGTTTTTAATGCCTACACGCGGAGTGAGACAGGCCTGACATTACCTGCGCCTAATGTGATATTCACAGAACATTTGCATTGCATTTGTCACTTCAGGCAGTGAGCGAAGTAAATTAACGCTGACAAATGTTTTTTTAATAAGCGTCTCTCTCGACACTACATCTTATTTTATTTTTGAATTAGAGCTCAGTCAATTTTATCACTCTTCAAATCGGATTCTTCGAAATTGCGACTTCCATCTAATGTTAAAGAAAGCGGCTAGCAATGGGAAAGTAATGTCTTTAAAACCATAAATTCATTATAGGGCTTCAATGCTGGCTCACTGCCGAATGCTGTCGGTCGCTTGCAACTACACGGAGGGCGAATACATGGTGTGTGTGTTGGATTTCAAGCGAGAAACGGGCTTATGGCACGCGGTGTTGGCTAGCGTGCTCAATGGCATGCACGTCATATTCATACCGTATGCCCTCATGAAGGTCAGCCCCGCTTCGTGGATGCACATGATCACTAAATACAGGTCAGTAAAGGCTGTTATTATAACGCTAACTTCGTTCAACTACGAGTAGATTAACCTAGTATAAAATAGCAATTACACCAAATGGTGGATTCTGGACTGTAATATTAAATATGGTAGTATGAGCAACAGAATCAGTAAGTGCATACAATTATGATCTTTCATAGTTAAATATAATGATCTGGTTATTGTTGCCTAAGAAGTTCGCCGGTTCGTCCGTTCCCAATTTAATGGGAGGAAGTACAAAAACTCAACGTCCAAAAGAGTACTGTACAATTTCAACTTTGAATAAAAGTTCCCCATGTTTCCCCTGTATGGAATACTAATACGCTACTCGTAGGCTGTCTAGCTAGTACTCGATCTAGCTAGGAACCATTTTTAGAAAATGTCACTTTATTCATGTTTTTACCGAGCACAGCTCGGTGAAATAGCTAGTTATATATAATATTTTAAGCGTGGCTTAATTTCAAACCCGTTTTAGTGTTCGGCCGTTAGCTCATTTAAATACATTTTCCCCAGGGCTTCAGTAGCTATAGTCAAGTCGCGGGACCTTCACTGGGGCTTGCTAGCGACTCGCGACCACAAGGAGATCTCTCTTAGCTCGCTACGCATGCTGTTGGTGGCTGATGGTGCCAATCCCTGGTCTCTGTCTTCGTGTGACCAATTCCTGTCCGTTTTCCAAAGTAAAGGTAAGAAAAATTATGTTATCGTTATGCGGAGTTTACACGAGTTATGCAGGGTTAATACGCCGCATAGTCACCACTCACCCGTGTAAATACATCTTTACTTTCTGAAGCTTTCGATAAGACTATCTTTTCATTATCGTTGTTTATTACTTAAATTTTTGATGTTGGTCATGACAAATACGCTAGAGAAGCATTATTAACTTCACTCAGAAACCGCACATAATAGAAATTTATGCACTCTGAAATGAATTTAGTGTGTAGAAAAAGCCTATGACCTGTTTCAATAAACCGCTCTTACTGCTATGATTATGCTCAAGATCATTCTTGGGATTATATTTTAATTAATTGTTCTTAATTAAGTTCCACTATACTTTGTATGGTATATAAACTGATTCGTCCACGATCGCAACCTGTTAGTAAACCAAACTTAGCATTCAACTATTCTGTCAAACTAATACTTGAGAGGCTTGCGACTAACGGCGGTTCTTAATATTTGATCTATCTCTGGTTTGGCCCTACTAGAGATAGGAATAGCTCACATTAGACATTAGAGACATATATTTTATGTCAATTGTGAGCTATTACCATCTCTAGTAGGGCAAAACCAGAGATAGATCAAATATTGGGAACGGCCGTTAAACGCTACAAGTCCTTGATAGCAGTATGTCCATGAATAATTAAAGATCATAATATTAAGACAATGACAGCGTATCAGCCATGATTGGTGTTGTGTAGAAGTATGGGAGCAGTTAATTTTTACGGGCATTAGTTCATAATACGTTGTTCTGACTTCATGTTGTCTATTTCCAATATAATCGCAACGACAGATGTTACGCCATCGCCTGCTCCCTAACGTGATTTATGTTCTCAGGCGTTCGCGGCGACGCCATTTGCCCGTGCGCGTGCAGCAGCGAATCTCTGACGGTGTGCGTGCGTCGCGCGGGGCGGGGCGGGTCGTCGGCCGGCCGCGGGGTCCTCTCCATGTCGGGTCTCTCGTACGGCGTGGTGCGAGTTGACGCGGAAAACTCGCTGACGTCACTCACGTTGCAAGACTGCGGGCAGGTTATGCCGTCATGTAAGTTTATACAGCTCTATTCAATCGGAATTCGGAAGACCTTTCCGTTAATTTTAGGTGTATTATTTGGTTACATTAATAACAGAAAGGACTACTTTGCAGGAATAAATAATAATACTATAGAAAAAAAAAAATATATATATATATACACATTACACAGTAACTAGAAACTTCTTGTAGCTGCGAAATACATTGGCCCGATACAGCTGCTTTTGTGAAATTGCTTTAAAAAACCTACGAATCTTTTGTATAGGCGTAATAGTTGTGGTGAAGATGGAGGGTCCAGCGTATCTGTGCAAGACGGACGAAGTGGGCGAGATCTGCGTTCTGTCCGGCGCGACCGGATCCGGCTATTGGGGTCTGCCGGGACTCACCAACACGGTGTTCAGGGTTCAACCCCTGGATTCGGACGGTGAGCCTATTGGAGAGGAGCACTATGTGAGAAGCGGCCTGTTGGGATTCTTGGGACCCGGAGGTAAATAACTTTGTCAATTTTAGTTTTAGGCCGTATTTTTGGCCGAAGCCGTTACTGAAGACGATTAATCGGTTATGTCCATAAACTTTTGTAATGAAAATGAAGAAAAGTGTTTATTCAGAAAAACAAATACGACTATAAATAAGTTTTGTATCTGCTAAACTGTATAACAGTTTGTAGGCAATATAAAAATAAGAAAAAGACAAGAGTGCGTTTCCGCTTCGGAATAAAAAATAAAATTATGCATTATTTAAATGTATTTCTTTTTTTTTACATACTTACTAATTATTATTGATCTTTGATTTACAAGATACTGCACCTTCCCACAATAGCTATAAAAAATAAGCGATAAATGATGGTCTTACGATGAGACAGTAGACTGGTGGTAAGCCACCCCTATGAATACCCCTAAATTAACATGGTGTGTAAATTTTTAATTGTAAAACAGGTGTTTTTCTATTCATACTATCACTTTCGCTGTTTGGTAAAATGACAAGGATGGCATGTGATTTAAGTGCTATCGTTTTAATTTTCGACCATCAGTCGATAACCTGTTAGGTATTACCAGGTTAAAGCCTTACATTACTTGGAAGCGAAAGCTGGCCGTGCTCGCTTAGTATCTACAGATATTAAGTAATACTTGTGTTACGTATTTTATGGGCAAGAATTGGGTACACCTTACCTCAGTGCGGTGTGTTAAGTTTGTAAAGCTGTCTTGTAAAATTTGTCAACTTATTTCACGTATATATGCTGTGCATATTTTTTTGGTAATTTGTAGGCAGCCTAAATTGTCAGTGGTAATTTAGTTAGTAATACCCTAAAACTCATTAGCATATTGGACATCGTTTTAGCTGGCAAATTTAATAAAACGATTACACGCTCAGTCTGGCATCAGTTCAATCCATCAATACGACGCCAGAATTATGGCTGAAATGTATGTACCATCGAGGAAGTTGATTCCTATGCAGTTGACAGGCCAACGTTTCCCGTTCCCCGATTTGCATAGGAATCAACTTCTCTGATAGTACATAATAAAGAAATGAAATGATGACCGGTTAGAGTCTAACCGTTAGAGTTTAGACGTTCATTCTCATCTCATCATTCTCCCGTTGTTCGGAACAAACTGATGGACTGAACTGATGCCAGAACGACCGTGCGTTGTCTGACGCGTTGGCTGTCATTTTATTTTACGCGACAATAACTTTATCCAGGCCTAGTATTCGTGTGCGGCTCCCGGGACGGGCTCATGACGGTGACAGGGCGCAAACACAATATGGATGACATCATAGCGACGGTGCTCGCTGTGGAACCGATGAAGTTTATATACCGCGGTCGGATAGCGGTGTTCTCTGTGCGCGTGCTGCGAGACGAACGGATATGTATCGTGGCGGAGCAGAGGCCGGACTGTGGAGAGGAGGAGGTAAGTTTGAGGCCGCTATAGATTTATGAATAGGTAGTATAGGCCTATGGGCGGCAGCGTCCTATGGTTTCCTAGAGGGGACGACAGCATCCTAGGATGGCGGCGGAGTTTGCACATAGCGGCTGCTATATTACAATTGAAGTGGCCTATACTCATAAAAATATAAATCCGGCCCGGGTTTGAGGCCACTTTTCCTGTCATGCGCGTTCTTAGGAGATCCTCGCGCGGGTAAGGTAATACACTACTATGCAAATTACATTCATCATTGTCATCATCTCTACCATTTACCATTAAGGCATACCTGCATACATCATCACATTATGACCCTCTTATTGGTACTTTACATTGTCTTTTAGATTGAGACCAATCCCAAAAATTTCAGATATTCTTTCCATAGAACTCACGATTGAATACCTGGTACCAACTTGATATTATAATAAAAATCGTGTACAGAAATAATTGAGGTCTTGGCTAATTTAAAAAAGGCACTATTAAGGTTTCATTATAAATTATGGCGATCTGATTTATACTTCGATATCAAGAAGATAAGCACCGCCTTGTATCAATGTAAATGAGTAAGAAAGTTAAATTGTAAATGTGAGCGTGATTTGCAAAGGAAGCCTTTGCAAATTGGAACTCAATATTATATTTATGAAAAACTCTTTGAGAATATGAAACCATAAAACTCTTTGAGATATTATGTTGAAGCACCCGTTTTACTCCACCCTTTCATACCTATATTTAACTACACGTAACAGTTGGGGCAGTTAAAAATTAACCAGCGGAATTTTAATATTCCAGTTGACGTCCATTCAAAGCTAATTTAATTTAAAATGCAAATCAACACAGCGTCCGCGTCGGTGCGACATATCTAGGTTTTTATTAAAAACTAGCTGTTACCCGCGACTTCGTCCGCGTCAACAAAATGTAAAATACATAGGTATTTAAATTAAAAAGTAAAAAATATCCTCCTCCTTTTTGGAAGTCGGTTAAAAAGTAGCCTAAGTTACTCCTTATTATATCAGCTACCTGCCAATAAAAGTCCCGTCAAAATCGGTCCAGCCATTTCGGAGATTAGCCGGAACAAACAGACAGACATACAGACAGACAAAAATTCTAAAAATTGTTATTTTGGTGTAAGTACCGTCTAAATATTTATATGCATGTAGTAAAAAACGGTTATTTTAATATTACAAACAGACACTCCAATTTATTTATATGTATAGATGTATAGATGTATAAATGACTGCAGAGGATTACGCTTCGATTTTGATAAATTACACTTTATAGTTTATACATTTTAATATATCGAAAAGCGAATCGATATATCTTTTTAATGCAATAATTATATTTCTTGAATTAATACTTGTCAAATAAGGTTTAAAAAATGTTCTACCATGTCTCATACTGTTATAATATCCTTATTTATAAATGCGAAAGTGACCTTTTGACGGCGAAATAGCTTATGGCGAATGATATTATAATATACTAGCTCTCCCGGCAAACGTTGTTTTGCCATATAAATATTTTTGGTATGAAAAATAGATGTTGGCCGATTCTCAGACCTACTCAATATGCTCACAAAATTTCATGAGAATCGGTCAAGCCGTTTCGGAGAACTATGGCAACGAAAACTGTGACACGAGAATTTTAAATATTAGACTAGCTGTCCCGGCAAACGTTGTTTTGCCATATATATTTTTTTGGTATGAAAAATAGATGTTGGCCGATTCTCAGACCTACTCAATATGCTCACAAAATTTCATCAAAATCGGTCAAGCCGTTTCGGAGGAGTATGGCAACGAAAACTGTGACACGAGAATTTTTACCGACTTCCAAAAAGGAGGAGGTAATACTGCTGTATGTATCTTTTTTTTTTATTTGTATGTTCAACGATAACTCAGCCGTTTGTGATCCGATTTTCAAAATTATTTTTGTGTTGTATAGGGTTTAACTCGAATTTGGTACCATGTTCACAAAAATGGTGATCTGATGATGAGATCCTGGAGGAATCGAGGGGATTCCTTGAAATTTGTACGGAAACATATAGTGATTTCAATTTTTTCTGAAGCATTCGAGGTAAATGCTACCAAAAAGTAAGATTTCGCATCAGGTTATACCCTGGATCCGAAGGTACCCAACAGAACTTTTGAATCCTTATAGATACAAATTCGGGGATTTCGGCGTTGTTTAAACAACTGAAAGCATAAGCCAACACATTAATTTAATTGATCACCATCATCACAATCATAATTATGCCAGGGGTCATCACATTATGACCCAATTATTGACGCTTTTCATGATATTTTGCATCGAAGCAGATGTTTTTGATGATTATTTCGCTGTTTGTGGACCAATTTTCAGAATTATTGTGTTGTTGTATAGGATATAATCTTGTAATGTATAGGGTATAATCTTGTAAAATAATAATTACGAAAGTGGTGAGCTGATGATGGGATCTATGAGCAATCGAGGGAAATCCTTGAAATTTATCAAAAGACTCATAGTGGTTAAAATGTTGTTTCTAGTAACTTAAACATATGGTTACGAATAAGAGAATGTTCATACGAAGGTGTCTCTTGGTCCAAAGGCATTGAACAGAACTCCTGAACCTTTAAAGATAAAAGTTTTAAATTGCAGCATCGCTTAGATAACTGCAAGCATTTATCACAATTTCGCTTACAGTAACATAATGTGAATAGTTAACATTCGTAGTGGTTATTTACGCATAAAGCCTTATCTTGTAGATAACTAAAAAGAGTAAAATATTATTTTTAACAAAAAATTAAAACCGACTTCCAAGGTAATTTAAAACAATAATAATATGAACTAAAAAGTATTGAATAACTCTTACTCTATAATAGTGCCTTTTTTAGAATTCGTCTAAATCTCAACTATTTCTGTACATACTACAGTCTTCATTACTTTGAAGTCGGTACCAGTCCTAAAAGCTTCAGATATTCTGACATTGACTGAACTCACGATAAAATTAGCTGGTACCAACTTCAACACAAGTAGTGAAGACTGTAGTTTGTACAGAAATAGTTGAGATTTAGACGAATTCTGAAAAAGGCATTATTATAGAGTAAGAGTTATTTAATACTTTTTAGTTCATATTATTATTGTTTTAAATTACCTTGGAAGTCGGTTTTAATTTTTTGTTAAAAATAATAATATATATTAGATTATGGTGTATATAATATAATAACATACATAATATTAGATACTGCGAGGGGCATCTAGTACTGTATAAATCATAAAGTTAATATACCTAGCGGAATAGAGCAACAATCTCGAGCTGTCAAACGAAACCGAAATTGGTTTCATCTGTGTGTAAAAATATGTGTACGTATACACTTACACAAGCATGATTGAACATGATTTCTATGAGATTAAATTGTCAACGTGCGGCACGTGCCGACTGGACTTCAAAAAAAGAGTGCTGCTGTCCTGTATCACATGTCTCTTTTTGCCACGCAGTGTTACTGATAGTGACATCTCCCTTGCTCAGGCCTTTGTTTCTATATTCCGCCAGGTATATTAACTTTATGCTATAAATACAGTCAGTTGTCGATTTCTTTTTCAATGAGGCATTTTCTTATTTTTTTAATTTGATTGTCAAGCAGTTTTCATTTTAGTAACTAGATGGCGTATGGGTAGACAACTATCGTTGATACCATCATTAATTGCCACAAAATAGGGCAAAATAATGTAAACTTGATACATTTTTTGATAAAGACGCAATAATATTCCAATGAATACGATAATAAAGTTATTATAACGATGTTATAGTTATCGTCATTTACACAAAATGTCACAGGAGTTTAAAATTTAGGTTTTGACAACATCTTGCCTGAATTTGTGCACGATAACGAATATTCAATGGCTAATATTTTATCAATATTGCACATCAAAAACCTAAATAACACAATTTGGGGAAATTATAATATGTAAACCACACCATAAATACAAAGTAGAAGTGTCAAAGTGACATGCCCGCCAAAACTCCTTCAGTTGTCAGTTTTCAGTTTGACAAGTATTATATTATGTCAGTGTCTTCCTAAACTGTTACCAGTATAACAGCCTGATCGCTTAGGCCAGTGTTCGCTTAGGCGTATGTTCTTCGTGAAATTTAAACTAGAGAGACGAAGCAAAAAACAACATAGAAATATACTATGGAAATGTTTTTATGCTGTTGGAAACTAAATTTATGGTATTTTGATTTCTCACACTTGACAGTACACTGATATTTTTAGAAGCACAACTAATATGATGTAAGTGACGGGTGACCTGCAAGTTGCAACTAACTTCAGATCCTGGTTTTACTCCATGTACCAAATGTTTTTCAGTCCTTCCAATGGATGTCGCGTGTTTTGCAAGCCGTGGACTCTATACACCAAGTCGGCATATACTGCCTGGCGCTTGTCCAACCGAACTACTTACCAAAGACGCCTTTGGGAGGTATACACTTGAGTGAATGCAAGCGACGGTTCTTGGAGGGCACTTTGCACCCGGCGAATGTACTGATGTGCCCGCATACTTGCGTCACCAATTTGCCCAAACCGAGGGAAATACATTCAGGTTGGTTCAATGTTCTTTTGATATACCTAACCTCTTCGGAATGGTTACATGAGCTTAGCAAAAACATGACGTACCATCGAAGAAATTGATTCATAGGCAGTTGACGGACCTCCGTCATTTGGTCGAATTATGTCAATTCAATGCTAGTCGAGATCTGTCGGCTGGGTTAGACACAGCCCGACCAAATTACTTCGGTCCGCCATCTGCCTATGTATCAACTCCTCTTATAATACCATCGAAACCTCTTGAATGATGCCTAACTAGTGTGTAAAACTTTTTTTTTCCATTTTGAAAGTGCATTCATTGCACTTTATTAATTTACTATTCAGATTTTCACATTAGATATAATATTTATTTTTACAGATGTTGGTCCCGCTTCAGTGATTGTTGGTAATTTGGTGCAGGGGAATAGGCTTGCGTCAGCGCAAGGTCGAGACATGGGCTATTCTGATGACTCGGATGCTGCAAGAAAGGTAAGATACAAAATGATAAATGCGAGATCGATTGATAAATACCACTGCTGCAAAATCTAATATTTGTTCAAGTATTCTATAAGATATATTTTTTTATTGTTTCAGTATCAATTCATTTCGCAAATTTTGAGATGGCGAGCACAAAGCACATCAGATCATGTGATATTCACTTTGCTCAACTCGAAAGGCGCCGTCGCTAAAGTGTTGACTTGCGCCGAATTGCACAAGAAAGCGGAAAGAATCGGCAACTTATTGTTAGAGAAAGGTCGAGTGAATACCGGAGACCATGTAGCTCTAATATTCCCACCCGGTCTAGACCTTATTTGCGCGTTCTACGGGTGTCTATACGTCGGCGCTGTGCCCGTGACGATAAGACCGCCTCACCCTCAAAACCTTCACACGACCTTGCCGACTGTCCGGATGATAGTCGACGTCAGTAAAGCCACACTAGTCCTCTCGAACCAATCTGTGATAAAATTACTGCGCTCCAAAGAAGCTAGCAACGTTCTCGATAGCAAGGCCTGGCCGATCACCCTCGACACCGACGATATGCCCAAGAAAAAGCTACCAATACTGTACAGGGCGCCTACAGCTGAAATGCTAGCTTATTTGGACTTTAGCGTGTCTACAACGGGTATGCTGGCGGGCATCAAAATGTCCCACGCGGCTGTCACATCCCTTTGTCGATCCATGAAGATAGCCTGCGAACTGTACCCATCGCGCCACATAGCTCTCTGCTTGGATCCCTATTGTGGACTAGGGTTTGCGCTCTGGTGCCTGAGCAGCATCTATTCTGGGCACCATTCCATTCTAATTCCACCTTCGGAAGTTGAAATCAACCCGGCCCTCTGGCTTAGTGCCGTATCCCAATACAAAGTGAGAGATACTTTTTGCTCGTACGGCGTAATGGAATTATGCACCAAAGGCCTCGGCAGCTCAGTGAATCAGCTTAAAACGAAGGGCATCAATTTGGCCTGCGTCAGAACGTGCGTGGTGGTCGCCGAAGAAAGACCCAGAATTAATTTGACAAATTCGTTTTCGAAATTGTTCTCTGCTCTCGGTTTGAGTCCGCGGGCCGTGTCAACTTCCTTCGGGTGTCGCGTGAACATTGCCATATGTCTGCAAGGCGCTTCCAGTCCGGAACCTTCTACGGTGTACGTGGATCTTCGCGCGCTGCGCAACGATAGAGTGTCTCTGGTGGAGCGGGGCAGCCCGCACTCCCTCTGCTTAATGGAGTCCGGGAAACTATTGCCCGGTGTGAAAGTGATCACAGCGAATCCAGAAACCAAGGGTCAATGCGGAGATTCACATTTGGGCGAGATTTGGGTGCAATCGCCTCATAACGCGAGCGGTTATTTCACGATATACGGCGACGAGAGTGATTACGCCGACCACTTCAGCGCGCAGCTGGTCACCGGGAACACGGGGGAGGTTTATGCGAGGACCGGCTACTTGGGCTTCCTCCGGAGAACAGAGATAAGTGCAACCAGCACCGGGGACGATAGTACCTCGCTGAGTCTTCGAGATAGTGATACGGAGTCACTGGCCAGTGCGTGTGGCAGTGTCAACCTGAGTTCCGATGTCCACGATACTCATGACGCAGTTTTCGTCGTGGGCGCCCTCGACGAGACTATAATGCTCCGGGGCATGAGATATCATCCTATTGATATCGAGAACTCAGTGATGAGATGTCACAAGAAGATCGCCGAATGGTATGTAGTTTTCGTAATTTACAGTTTTCTAATTTATCAAAGTGAATTTAATTTTGCGTGATTTTTTTAAGAATATATATATTTTTTATAATATTATAAAATAAATAAAGAAATACGACATTAAAATTGATCGTTTTCAGTGCGGTGTTCACTTGGACGAATCTGCTGGTTGTCGTGGTTGAGTTGGACGGAAACGACAGCGAAGCTCTAAACCTCGTGCCGCTCGTCACAAACACTGTTTTGGAAGAGCACCACCTTATAGTGGGGGTGGTAGTAGTCGTCGACCCCGGAGTGGTACCTATTAACTCGCGCGGCGAGAAACAAAGAATGCACCTTCGAGACGGATTCCTCTCGGACCAAATCGACGCCATATACATTGCATACAACATGTAAGTTCATTAATTGTAAGCATGTAACTGTATAGAGGTGTAATGTGAACATGCCTGAAACACTGTAGCGTTTTACTGATGTCGGGTAAATTTATCTTGTAAATCGGCCAATAGCTTTGTCCACATTGTGCCTTTTTCTGTTCGTCAAGGGCATGCGTTATAGCGCAGTCAACAGCGAATGTGAGGCATGCCCGCGACGCATGCTCTCTGAATTCTGACCGTATCCAAAAACAAAAATGACAATATTGGCGTTGCATTCGTTGACGCTTTCAATTATTGAATGTGCCAATACGAAATTTTAATGAAAGAAGATGACGAAAATTGAAGACGAAAGCGCACGTTCATATTGGCGAATTCAATAATTGAGTGCGTCAAGGAACGCAACGCCAATATTGTCATTTTTGAAGTTTTGGATACGGTCAGAGGGCATGCGTCGCGGGCGTGCCTCACGTGCGATGTTGACTCTGCTATAACGCATGCCCTTGACGAACAGAAAAAGGCACAGTGTGCACAAAGCTAATGAATGCGGCGCAACGCTTCGCCAGAATTTCTTTTCATATAAAACATTGAACACATTACCGCTCTATTGGTTATATGCTCGATGTCCCAACGTTATTTTGTAAGATTATTTCAATTTGGTGCTTATTCAGTTTCGTATTTTCGAGATTTCATTTCACCCGAAGCGAAGCTTTACGTACACGGCTCAATGATTACAGGTGTACTGGTATCGACATTAATATAAGACTGGCAATTTAGCAAGTCACTCTAACATCTAAGATGGCCGATATTTCAAATATCGGCATAAGACTGATCAAAGTCTGAATACCTTCATTTAACATTAGAGATGTTAGATCTTGTGTCATTTTCTTCGTTTATTAATATTTATAATACAATTGCGTTATATGTAGTAACAATTTACAAGATCGCTTATGAAAGCTAGCAATGACGAATTTTTGACATCCTCGGTATAATGTTGAATTGTTGTGACTCTTAATAATAACTTCTGTTGTAGGGTAGACGTGTATATGTAATTGTACTACTAATATTTGAGTAGATGTAGAGCGATTTAAATTAAGCAAAAATCAATGCATTTAATGGGTTAATATTTTTTTGTTATTTGACAATAATGATTTTGTCTTGCGAGGATTTGATGTTTCTTGACAATTAGTTAAATGTTAGGAATAGTACTCCTGGTGAGCTTGTCCGTAAATTTTATTGTGTGGCATTCCAGTTGCCTACTTATAGTAGTTGTACACTAATCTATGAATGTTGTATCAATGTTTTATCATTATAAATAACGACTATTCTAATCTGTTTACTATAAAGATCCTAGGAGCGCCCGTAATTTAAGGCCATAACGTCATATTATTTGAATAAACTCATTATAAACTCATTAATAAGGTAAAATTACTCATAAGAGCTTGTTTGTTTCTTTCTACGACTCAATTCTCTGTGGCATTAAATATTTCAATAATAATTATTAAGTATGTATTTATAAACTTAAAGTTTGGCAATAATAATTGTGGAGTTTGTACTAAGTAATATTATATTATGCTCCTAGAGCGGAAAAGTTATCGTACAAAATTCGCCCATCACTCAGCAACACAATTGCTGAAAATGTTTTTACTTTAAAAACATTTAAATATTATGTTGATGACACCAAGAGGACAAACTCGAAATAAAACGTATTTCTAGGGCTGGTATAAATAGTCAGTACTTAAGATGCGACCCGGTCTCAAGACGTGGTTCGGCTCTGTGATTGGTCCAAATTTTGACAGCCAACCAATCACAGAGCCTGAACCGTGTCTTGAGACCGAGATGCATCTTAAGTACTGACTATTTATACCAGCCTAAGTAAAATTTCACAATAGAGTTTGCGGAAACGGATTTATAATTAAGTATTACAATAATCTGTAATTACTATTTTATCATCGGAGCTTTTGGTGACATCAAAATATATAATAAAAAGTTAACACGATGGCAACTAGTTTTAGTGAGATCGGGTATGAATTTTGGATCATGATCACTGACCGAACTTTTTGGTAATGAAACTTTGATACTAACTAAAGTGTACCGGCAAATCGAGGCGGTAGCATCGCGATTGACAATGAAGTATCAGATGTCTACGGGCGATATCGTACTCGATGTGAACAGAGTATGAAGTATATCACTTACGTTTTCAAATGAATCTAAAATAATGTGTCTTTTAAATAGGAGGTCAATTTTTTCATTTAGCTCCTAGACTAAAAAGGCTAATGACCGCTAGCGACTTGATTCGGCGGGCACACTATAGAAAGAAATTATTATAAATTTAAGACAAAGATCCGTATCACTTACTTAGTGAGTTATATTTCACAGATGTTAGTTAAAGTTATGACATTCTTTTGAAATTTATAATTTTTGACAAAGTTTTCTTTTATTTGAAACACTATCAAAGACTTATAGATTTTTTCATTACTTACTCAAAGTAATTTATTTATTGCTTCTATCTTGGGTCTAGTTTTCTAATACGGCGTATAGGTACGTATCATATTTTTAAAATCAATTACACATTATTTGAGCATAATATTATACTGCTAATGTATGAAAACGAAACATTGTCACGGAATACTCACTGAGATACCTCTTGTCACGGTGATACCAACTCCGAGAAACATTAGTTGAAAATTCCCCTAAAAGTACCATCGAGGAAATTGATTCCTAGGCAGTTGACAGACCTACGAACTTCGGCCGTCTTATGTCAATTCAATGTTAGCTGTGTTAGGTCGGATGGGTTTGACTTATGAGGGCGACTAACCCCAAAAATCAAACATCGTCCTTCTCTCTTCACACTCACGCCCGTCTTTCATTTGCCAGGTGAAAAAGAACGACGCGGATTCATCGCCAAATTAGTTTTTTCTCAATAACTCGATAAATATACAACATTTTAAAAATCCGCTAGGTCGATCTCTCAATGATAGAATTTTATACAATGTGTTAAAATATTAACTTAGTTCAATGCACGGTTATGGCAATAAATGAAAAATTCGTGAAAATTAGATGCATCTTAGTGATTTTGTTCTATCGAGAAAATTTTAAGATATCGTGTGAATTCTCGGAAATATAATGTAGTAAGTATCTAATTTTAGAAAATAAAACAATTCGGGGCTTATTTTCAAGCATAAAAATGAATTATAAAAGCGACACTTTAGGGTTAGTCGCCCCCTTAACGCGACCAAATTACTAAGGTCCTCTCCATCCTCCACCATCTGCCTAGGAATCAACTTCTCTGATAGTACATAGCATCAAATATATGTGATTGATTTTATGTAACATTAAGTAATTATTATATCACGCATTAATAATATATGCACACTATGCGTAGCATCTACACTGTGCCAATATATTATTTAATATTTACCTTTTAATTCAAATATAATTATATTCTATAGAACGATACATCACGTCTTGTTCGTTATTTGAGAAACTAATGGGCAGTTAGTTATGGAAAACAATAAGTTGTAGTCATATTTGTGTAATCAAACCAATCGCAATAGCTTGTATCTCTAATATTAAGAAAGTAAATAGAAATTGTCATTAAGTACATATTTTATTATATTACAAGCGAAAAGGTATATTATTTTTCTTTTTTGTGGCATTTAGAAAATTTACAGTGCTTGTAACATTAAGCATAGTATATATTTAATGTTTACAATGCTTTATTTCATTCCAATACACTTAAATTATTATTATTTTTCTTGACAATTTATGAAAACTTTTATTGATTCATTTACACATGATAATTATTTTACTTTTTTGTCATTATTTATTAATAAATTGTAAATATGTTTTGTTATTTAATTTTATGTTTATATAATTTCTTTTTAGTTTTAAATTTATTTGACGTGAACGGTCATAAGGTTGTAATGAGAAAATCAAAAATGCATTACACATTTTAGTTTAATGCATTTTAATTAAGGTTTATATTACACCTACGTTTACTAGGTTTATTTTTCTTGAAATTTATTTTAGCTTGGACATGAAGGAAACAGTCAGACACAATATTAATGTCAAATTAGTTTTAAAATGTAAGAACGCACTATAGTAATTATGCATATTTTCTTTACTTTAAAAGGTAATTATTTGTATCGTACTTCAAATGTAGTCATATTATAAGTATACAAGTAGGAAAATAACTTACGAACAATGTCTTATTAGTTATTTGTAATCTTTCTGGTAAAACATAATGGTACGAGTCCTACAGGTAAGCTAGAATGTAAACTAATCTCTGTATTGTCTTGTGTATACTTGTAGCTAAATTCGTATAATCTGGTCTCACAACTTATAACGTACATAATGGACAGCATTTACTATTGTAATTTGTATCATAATATAAAAAGAACGCACAAAAAATAATGTTTGGCGACATTTTGGGATCAAATTTTCCAGGATTGAAAACACCTTTTCGAATTATTATTGTTATCAAAATGTATCTGTTAGGACTTTGTTACCGCTTTTACAATGTGATTTTCTGATAAAATAATAAATAAATGTGCATAAAGGAATGTACTTTTATTTATTCTCCCCCTATTTAAAAAGGGTAAACTAAAAACACAATTATTGGCACCTTGAAGCCGGGTCAGCACTCAGCACTCTGCAGCGCCAATTTCATAACAAAACATATGAGCAAAATATGTTTTGATAACAGCCCGTCTGTCCGATGCAATTCGTTTTGTTCCTGTTTTTGTTTAATTCTCGCATTGAATGAATGTTTTGCTTCAATGAGCGCGAACACAAAATGCGACGCTACCCGTCCCCACAGGCGAAGATGTATTTGTCTCGGCAAACATGTTTTTGCGCTTATTAGGCCGAGTCCGCAGCGCCGTGTTTTCGTGTTTTCTAATATTATCATAACATGTTTGCAATACAGAATAGGGACGTGGCCTAACTTGTTAGCAACATCCCCCGCATTCGCCTGTGGGGAGGGGAATTTGGTGTTCGCGCTCATTGCGGCAGGACATTCTTTCAAGCAAGAAATAAAACAAAAACACGAACAAAACATGCGGCCTGCTATCAAAACATGTTTTGCTAATATGTTAGGATATTGGCGTTGCGGACCCAGCTTTACTAATCCAAAGGCACTGAACAGAACTCCTGAACCTTTAAAGATAAAAGTTTGGAAATTGCAGCATCGCTTAGATAACTGCAAGCATTTACTTACCACAATTTTGCTTACAGTAATATCATATGGATAGTTAATATTCGTAGTGGTTATCTACGCATAAAGCCTTGTCTTGTAGATAACTAAAAAGAGTAAAATTATTATTTTTTAACAAAAAATTGAACCCGACTTCCAAGGAAAAAACAATATTCTTAAAATGACCTAAAAAGTATGAAATAATTCTTATTATTCAATATGTAGTGCCTATTTCATAATTTGATTCGATTCGATTCAAAATTCGATTTCGGATTGAGGTCATTTTAAGAATATTGGTTTTTTCTTGGAAGTCGGGTTCAATTTTTTGTTAAAAAATAATTATTACATTCTATTTTTTTTGGGTTGACTACATACATAAAACGGATTTGTAAAGCCCTAATAGAGTTTAAATAGGTTTTAAATGTGCGGCCATATGTACTCAACTCATAGCTGAGCAGCGAATCAGCAAGTGCAAAGTAAATGACCCGTATTGTCTTTTTATTTAGTGACATGTTAACCGATTCAGTGCGGTGTCATTTTTTGCAAATTTTTGCGCCTGGCGGCGAACAAATATTTCGTGGCTCCTCTGAGGCGCCAAGCGCCAGGAACTTTGATGGCTCCTCTCGAGCGCCACGGGCCACCCGCCATTAATTGTATTTTATCGTTGTTTCGGTTGTTTCCAATTGTTTTTCTTTTAGTAACGACCCAACAGCGAACGTAAACGGATTAATAGTTCGTTTCAAGTATTTAGAAGTGATTATTTACGTATACAAACAGAAATGGAAGGTAAGTGACTTATTTTATCAGGTGTTGTAAACGTTTGGCTATATTGATCAATTTATTTTCGTTTTATTTGAGAGCGGGAAATTACATGCTAGTCATATATAACGCCAATGTTCATGTATGTTGATGTGAGATATTGCTGGTTTTGGCGTTATATATACCTATTTTATAAAATAATTCGGTGGCCATATTAATCACCAATTGAAAAAGTTTAAGAGTCCTGAAGTGTAAGTTCTTATGCAATATCCTAAAACTAACACTGTACACGTAAAATACGTGACAAATAAAGCCACTTTCATTGAGGGAAATTCTCTGAAAAATCATAAATTATGTTTGACTGATGGTGACGAGATGGACTGACGAATGGTATTAGACGGTCACTCAATTCTCTTCAGTTTTATGTCAGTCAAAGCCAAAATTTTCAAAGGTATACGCTACGAATAATAAAAACTAAGGAAACGTAACTCCCATACTTCAACCGTTTTAAATTTGGCTCCTTTTCGAACACTTAAATATTATGACAATTCTGATTTTCGCCAAGGTCGTAGCCCAGGTAACGTATCATATCATATCATAATATTACGCGCCGGACGACAGCATGAAGTTAATATACCTAGCGGAATAGAGGAACAAGGCCTGAGCAAGAGAGATGTCACTATCAGTAGTTTAACACTGAGTGGTAAAAAGAGACGTGTGATACATGACAGCAGCACTCTTTTTTGACGTCCAGTCGGCACGTGCCGGACGTTAACAATTTAATCTCATAGAAATCATGTTCAATCATGCTTGTGTAAGTGTATACGTACACATATTTTTACACACAGATAAAACCAATTTCGGTCTCGTTTGACAGCTCGAGATTGTTGCTCTATTCCGCTAGGTATATTAACTTTATGGACTGAACAGTCTTCGATGAATATTTGTTTTTGTTCCATACCTTTTTCTTTCACATTAATACAAATTCGCTGATTTCGCTTGATACTGCTTTACCTGTAGCTATATTGAATACATTATTTGGATCTATTGCTGAATGAAAAGGATTCATAGATTGTTGAATGGCATCAGATAAGTCAGTAAATGCCTTAAGCGAAAAAAAAGAATTGACTACCGGGCCGCCCGCCACGGGCCGCCCGTCACGGGCAGGTCTGTCGCATGTCTGCTCGTCAATTCCTAGGTACGGGCACAGACATGCCCACCGGCCCGTGCCCGCAGCGCCCGTACTGCCTACCCGCGAGATGGCATTTTCCCCGCACGGGCATTTGCAAGTCTGAACATGAATGGTGACGACGGGCGGCCCGTTGTCATTCGCGCCGAAAACAATTGAAGTGCAATTAAAAATTAATTAAAATATTTTTTTAAAACATACTATTATAAACACCAAAAACACTAAAATTAAATATGAACGAACAAAAACCATTTTGGAATTCGTTTATATCTATTTACCGGTCGCATCCTTGTTTGTGGAAAGTGAAAAGCAAGGATTATATGAATACCGATCTGCGTAATGCCGCTTACAGCGAAATCATTGAAAAATATAGAGAAATAAAAGCTGATGCTGATCTTTCATTCGAAGCCAAAGCCGGTTCTTGGATATTGAAAGCTATGAGCTACTACGCCTAAAATATAAAGAACAACCTTTTGGTGATAGTGTTTGTAATGATTTAGAGAATATGGACAAAACTCAGTGCATAATTGCCAAAAAACTTATTTCAGACGTTTTATACTATGGTAGGATGGGTAACTTACATGAACAATGTAGTGTTAGTGTAATCAGGGCATCTGAAACCATGATGTGTAGCAACAACCCATTACACTATGGCACAAGGTCATATACCTACGGTCTTTTGTTATCCTATTTTGTTCCAATTCATGAGTGATATCATCCGATTCTGTCAAATTTATAGATTCAAATAATTTTGAATTAATTTTTGTTCGTAAACTATGGCTAAAGGCCGAACGTTGTCTTGCCGATATTGAATTGCCGATTTGTGAAATGAGAAATACCAGTCATAGTGTTGGCTGCATTCGCATTAATTGTTTGTTCCAATGTTAGGTCAACAGGATATTATAAAAATCTAGCCATTTTTATAATATCTCGAAGAATTGCATCTTGCTTAAAAGTATAATTTTCTGCTGAAATTTTTTATAAATACTCATACGGATGAAGACATGTAGCAGCTCTTGGTTTTTTCATGTAAGTACGTCATATTTCACGAGGAATAACATCAAATTTACGTCTTTTTGAAGAACTTGACGTAGAAGCTTCATTGCCAGGAGTTTCAGTGTTGTCTACTGTCTCTTCATGAATATCATTATTGAATTGATGATGATACCAACAGTATCATGGAGAGTTCCTTTACCATTTGTTGTATCTACAAAAGCTCCAGTAATATGCTGTATAGTTTCAGAGCAACAATGGCATTTTCTACAATTATCAGTGGTTAGGCTTTTTGTGATGTATATCTGGTATCTATAGTTTGGTCCTGTATGGCAATCATGAATCCTTCAGTCTCCGGGAATAGATCTCCACGACCCAGCCATGCGTTCGACGCTTCCTTGTTGACTTATTATTATTATTATGTCATCTTCGTCTGTACTTCTGCTACCGAATATGACACGCAATGGCCATATTTATCTAGAATTGTTAGAATTTTTTTACTTCCCGTCATTGATTTCAGTAATGATCCTAATGTCAAATGCTTTGCTGGCTTCACTTTACCATTATTTATTATATAAATCAAATCATTACATATTGAATCAATTCTTAGAGAATCTTCATTTAATAGTTTCCTCCGTAAATAAGATACCGTAAACTTTGATTAAATAAGATATAAAAGTATGTAATCTAAAGTACCTACCTAAAATATCGGGGTTGGGGACATTGGGTACACTGCACTAAGATTTCAAGCGGCACGATCGCATCATCAGTGGACGTCCCTGCATCTTGGCTATTTCTTAACATCTACGACTTCGTTCGTTCTAAAAATAGCCTAAATTAAAGCTAAAAACAATAAAACTATAGAATCATAATAGTTAAAAAACAATAAAACTATAGAATAAAAATATAAACTAAGAAGATCAAAAGGAAACTTGAAACGGACGTCTCCTTAGGAGCGAATTTCACTTTCTGTAGCCGGACTATGAAGGGCTCCTCATTGTTTACTACTCCTGTCGAAGCAGCCAACACGTTGATACGAGTAATGTCTTGTTGCTTGAGCGTATGCTTGTAAACATAATAGTTTTGTTGGTATATTTAATCTTAATACAGCTCCAAAATTTTGCTCTTCCACCTTTCACGGAATATCCTGTCAATAGGCTCGGATAACAGCAGACTTCTTCTCGGGAGTATAATATTATCACTTCGCAAATCGCAATCCTTGTGGTTGTATGGAGAAATTATGTCGGTTCACAATTGGGTTCACGTACTCACAATTTTCTCCTCTTGGGGTTCGATAAATTATTATCGGTGGTGGAGAGAACACTTGGGGAAGTATTTTCTCCCGCTTTTAACTAAACGTTTTTGGATTTTATTAATTTAAAAAGAAATTGTTATTTGAAAAGAAATTGTTGAGAATATTTCGTTGTGTCGTTCGAATATTACGAGTATGTTGTGTTATTAACAATATTATTGCAAATTCGCCGGTGTCCTTACGGAGGATCGAATAATAGAGCGCGGTCACCGTTGTCCTTATGGAGCTCCACGGAATTCGTCACCGTTGTCCTTACGGAGGTTTGACTTTCTGGTCTTGAAAGATGTGATTGTCCGAGATTCCTTGCAGCATGTGTTGTGACTTGTGGTAGAGTAGCCTGCGTTGTTATGAGCAAAATGGCTCATTTGCGATGTAGCTAAAAATTCTTGTAATGTTTCGTAACTCGTATAATTTCAAATTTGGCGTCTATTATCCAATCCGATGATATTTTACTAAAGTCATTTACTAGAGATAACAAAAATGACTTATCTTCATCTGTGCCAGGCGAAGGATCTCTCTCAGCTTTATTCTGTTTATCATATAATTTCGATCAAAGCATCCTCACCATCACTTTGGCGTTTTCGTTGTTTCTTTATGAGTTATGACTTGTTCTTTTTCAGTTGATTGAACTGTTGGTGGTGGATTTGTCTGGGATGAAGCGTCAAAATTTGAAACACTCTGACCTTCGGTTACATCTTTAAAAAAAAGTAGTTTTGAAGATGCTGCGGAGCCGCATTTTTTTCAGGGTTTTGCAATATCTGGTGAAGCCGTCCCTCAAAGTTTTCCATTTAGACTGCACCTCTATGCCTGTAATAAAATAAAGTGACGCCCACAACTCCGTTGTGCCAAAATTCGTTTATCGCGCGGCAATCGTACTTACATTTTTTTCGGGACAAAAAGTACACTATGTCCTATTCTAATTTGTAGGACTCAAAGTATCCCATACCCGGCAAAATCCGTTTAATGGTTTGGGCGTGAAGAGGTGGTTTTGGCGCATTCAATAATTGAATGCGTCAACGAACGCAACGCCAACATTGTCATTTTTGTTTTTTGGATACGGTCATAGGGCAAGCGTCGCGGGCATGCCTCACGTTCGCTGTTGACTGCGCTATAACGCATGCCCTTGACGAACAGAAAATGGAACAAAGATGTGCCGACTAGTCGGTAAATCCGGCCAATTTCGTAGTCGGCGAATAGACGGCAAAAAGCGGCGACTATCCGGTGTTTTTCCTATTTTGGCTATTTAATTGGAATTACATTTATGAAAAACCTTGATCATTTATAATATTTTTATTTAACAATCGATCTTACACATTATTATTTATATTATTTTTATTTAACAAACAATCAGTCTTACACATTTCGATAAATAAAGTGTTTCTGAAATTACAAGTTGCTTGCATAGAAAACATTTAGGTGGTAATAAGGTGTAACAAAACTAAGTGATAATATTTTTGGGTGTGTATGTATCTCTTATATTGAGTTCACTGTGAAAGTGGCAACGCTGAAATAGCCATTTTTTTTGTGATTTGTTTGGGCAGACGTCATGCATTTTCCCATACAAAAGTAAAAAAAACTTTCAACAACTTGAATCAAAACACACATTCGCAGTCGCTTGGTCGCGTAGGTTTGAACAAAGCATAATACTTTCGAAGTGAACTCTTTATAGGGAACTCATACACACCCTAAAGTAATATCGAATAGTTTTACACCTTATATTGTTAATAAATTAAGTATTATTATAAAAATAAAAATGAGTAACGTAAACAAAATATACTTACTTAAACAAAAAATAACGTGAACACCCGAAACCATGATCGACTTGGCCGACTATTTGGCCGATTAGTCGGCTACTTTGCCACCGACTAATCGGCTAGTCGGCTAATCGGCACATCTCTATAATAAATCACTTTCAAACTTCAATATTTTTTATTGAGAACTTTACAAAGAGAATATAATCACTACGTTTAACTTTATATTAAAAACTTTATATTATTTAAAGTACTTACCTATTATAAATTTGTGAAGAAATTAATATTTTTTGTTTACAAATCAATCGGTTCTGAATCTGACTCTGAGTAATTTGACCAGTATTGAAGAATGTCACTATAATAATATTGTGGTGGCGGTAGAGTGTTCTGACTTTCTGGAGACGGGCTTGTAATGTGTATAGGTCGACTCTGTGATATTATACTGTTGTTGCGACACTTGCGAGGCTGTGATGTTTAATTCTGATTTGTAATGTTAAGTAATGGTCTACTCGAACGACTGTGCTTGGATTTAATAATTTGATCAGAAATAATCCGAACTGAGGTTGATGAAGTAGCCCGCCTATTATGATTGCCTTGTGATTGTTAAGTATCGGGTTGAAATGATATATTTGGAACTGTCTTTTTTTCTTTATGTCTTGGAATATTTTTTATTCTAGCTTCGAACTTCTCATCGCAAGTCAGCTCTTTCATAAAAGGAACCAACGATAGACAATAATTGGTGTCGACATCTTCATTAGATTGAAGGGCATTTAGTAACTGTTCTTCAAATTTGCCTTGTTTGGCTTTTCGTTTACGTTGCCGATGCGGTTGGGCTTCCTCTGACAAATCAGTATCATTTTGGTTTGATTCACTAGTTTTAATACTGCCTTCAGTCGGTCGTGATTCCATGCAGGGTACCAGAAACAGCATGCGCTCGTAGTAAACATATGGTCGCCGTTTCGAAGCTGATTGTCCAGATTTTACTCACTTTTGGGCTTTTAATTCTCTAGCGAAGCAGGTCCGCAAGTTATTCCATTTTTTTTTAGCTTTGCGACCTAAAATATGGAGTAAAAATATGTTATTAAAATAGGAAAATCTGTATTAATTTATGAATATTTTGTTGCAGGTATTTGGCAACAGACCATATTTTTCACAACTTTCTAAAATCTACTTGTGAGCAACTATGGAATGTACTTCATTCGCTATGTATGTATATGCCTGAAAAGATTGAAGAATATTGTATTCGAATTTCTAACGAATTCAATGAACGTACAAACTTTCCAAATGTTATAGGAGCTATAGACGGGAAACATGTACGAATTGTTCAACCGCAAAACACTGCATAGTCATTCTATAACTACAAAAAGTTTTTTCTTGCGTTTTGATGGCTTGGACCGATGCCGATTAAAAATTTTATTCATATTGATGTAGGTGCATATGGCAGCAGCAGTGATTCCGAGATATTTAAATCGTCGCAGATAGGCAAACGGTTATTATAATCTCAGCTCTCCTTTTACTGCTAAAAAAACTAAAGGAATCGATTTTTAGATCAGTACAAGGTCTATTATGTCCATTTTTAGGTACAGTAGTTCTAATTTGTTAGTTTGTTAATAGAATTATATTTTCAGAGAATAGTGGTGATATTTGCAGTAGAATAAACTACAAAATAACTTTAGTACTTATGTATTGCAAAACTAAAAGATGAGATCCATGTCATCTATTAGGTTTTTTACATTTTCAAGAACTAATAGTCGATTTGTCATTTGTTTCTTCTGCTCTTTCTTTGCAGTGCTCTTGGTCTATTCTTCCTAACTCGTATGGAAGTGATCATTTTCCAATTGTAATATATTTTCAAAACTCCAGTGGACCTTGTTCCGTTGACATCCCCTCAAGACAGAAATTTAACCTGGCTAATGCTGATTGGGATCTTTATTCTATTGCAACGGATGAGGAGTTTCAATCTATTCCTCAGATTACAACGGATAACATCTATGATGTTTACCCGTCCATTAAGTTGGCTTTATTACGAAGCGCTGAAAAATCTTTCCCCGTCAAAAAGCTTGGTCCATTTAGAATGCCGTCCCCTCCTTGGTGGGATGCGGAGTGTACAGAGATCTGTAAAAAAAGAAAGGAGGCAGAACGAGCCTACTCATTATCAATGACTATGTCAAACTTTCTTATGTATAAAAAATTGCTGCTCAGGCTAAGAGACTTTTCTCTAAGAAAAAAAGACTTGGGTGGCAATTTTTTTGTGAAAGTTTGTCCCCCCCCCCCCCAATCTCATCCTTCTCTGATATGGCAAAAAATAAGAAGATATCGCGGGTCATTTTCTTGTGAGATCCGGGATTCTAATAGTGATCCTTCGGGTTGGATTGATTCCTTTGCAGAAAGGTTGGCGCCTCCTTCAGCCCCTCTACAGGAGGAATTAATGGTATATGAAAATTCTGGTACTGTCACTATACTCCACTCGGGCTAACTTGTCGCTAGCGGTCATTGACTCCCTGTCAAAAATTTGTCATTTTCCATATAAAACCACGATTAAGAATATCTGACACTTCATTGTCAATCGTGGTTTATATGGAAAATGACAAGTTTTTGACAGGGAGTCAATGACCGCTAGCGACAAGTTAGCCCGAGTTGAGTATAGTGACCTAGATGCTCCATTATCATGGGAGGAATTTCAGTTGGTATTGGAAGCCCTGAGGGACTCTGCCCCCGGTGTTGATGGGATACCGTACTCATTTATTGTTAAAAGCGGAACTTCAACGCAAAAAATTCTTCTTGAGGCTCTCAATGTAATATTTCAGACTCCTTCGTCCTCCACAAGAGTGGAAGACGCAAGTTATTATCCCAATTCTGAAACCCGGTAAACCTGACGGTATCCCATCGTCATACCGTCCTATTGCCTTGTCTTGCACCCTTTCGAAAATTTTGGAGCATGTCATTAAAAATAGATTAGAATGGTTTGTGTTTATTTTATATTGACTTTTACTTAGACTTTGACTTTAGACCTGACAATATAGAAAAACGGTGCTGAAAATTATTTTCCCGCCATATATTTTTAAGGTTAATACTCGACCAATGATATTCTACTTATACAGATATCTTACGTCCATACTATTTTCCGGCTTAAATCTCTTCCGAACAATTTTCAAATTCAAAATTGCAAACATTGACAATTTTGACAGATAAGTGAAACAAAAGATACGAAAAACTATTTACATAAAAGAGACAGTTCTATTTTTAAACGTCGAATCGTATCGCTGTCTCCTTCTTCGCCTGAGCTATGACGAAAATTCGATTTTTCCAGATTGTTCGAAAAAATAATTGAAAATGTAAATAATCGAGGTATTTATTGCAATCAAGACATGTGGTAAAAGATTCCATGTGTTTTGTTTACTTTCGAGTCATAATTGGTACATTTTCGATACACGCACGACGTCATTTTCAATTTATTTAGGTAAGACAAGACGTGGCACGTTCGTGACTGCGCTCGATGCAGACTAAACAACAGATGGCCCTATTGGGCCGTATTTGAATCTTCACAACGCGCGCGGTAGTAACATAATATCTGCTTTGAGTTTTTCATCATTGTACTCGACACCGGCCATGGCTATATAGCCGAAGTGCCATAAGAAAGAAAAAAATAATAATATGACAGTTGACAGTTGCAATTGTGCCAGTTTGAGACTTGAGAGTTTACGTTTTTATTTTAGTTTGTTTCATTGCTTTAATCTTTTGTGTTAGTTTATTTCATTTGCGTTATTTATGTTACGTTATTTTTTATTATTTAACATCATATACTTACCGTACATTACAAAACTAAATAAGTTTATAACATCATGAACTCGGGTTAATGAATTCAAGCTTTATGAAATGACTCATTCAGCGGATCGGAGCTTGTGTGTATAATATTGTGTTTATATATTATGGTGCTATAATATAACTGCTCTGTAATGGATACGCCACCAATTCCGAAACCAAGAACGACTGTTATTACGACAGACGAAACTACAAAAAAGCCCGTCCCATTACCGCGAACAAAACCACCGACAAATAACGATAAAGTAACTGCTACAGATATATTACGTTCTTTAAGCACAGTATCTAAACAAATAACGGAAGATGTAGCACAAAAAGTTACTAGTTCGGCCAAAACGGCAAATGAAAAATTTGAAAAAACTTTAAATGATGGCTCTAGAATTGCTAAAGGAACTTTCGAAAGAACGCTTACAACTTCCAGAGCAGTCAGAGATTCCGTCACTAGATCTGTTATTAAAAACACTAAAAATGCCAGTCTTAAATTAGGTTTCACTAATAAATCTAGCGATAGTAGTGAGAGTGACAAGGAGACCCAGAGGCCAGCGTCAATGCCTGTTGTGGATGTTAGCTTATTTGATAATATTCAATTTCATTCCCCATTATTAGAACAAAAAAGACTAAATGATCAGCTTGCAGAGAACAATCCATCAACTCAATTAAATGCAAGCCACCTAGATGATGTATCAATTTTTTCCAATAATTCTGATTCTAATACAGATTCTGTTAGCAATTTTTCTTTTGACATTAGAGACAATGATCACCATGATAGTAACTTTAACCTAAAAAATGAAATGACTTATGACACTCCAAAAGCATCAAGAACAAACAGCATAGCGAGTGACATATCTATACCTGAAGTGCCAAGTCGAAGAAAGAAAAGGGCTAGTAGTTTCGAAGTTATGAGACAAAATTCTTTGTATGAAAACTGGAACTTCCCGTGTTCATCATCCTCTCATGACCTCAAATGCAACATTCCGGAAAGTTCCAGACCAAGCAAAAGTACAATTTACGAGTTTGATCCCTTAAACAAATGTACAACAGAAGAAAAATTTAATGGAATAAGTAATGAAAATTTACTGTTAGAATATTTTTTGGTGGGTGACACATATGGCACAATTGTATCGAATGAAACTAGCGGTGATGACCACAATTATGAATTTGATGAAAGAGAGTATTTCAATCCACCGACACCTCCTGAAAGATTTGACAGCTTACTGTTTAATGATATATCAGTGGAGACTCCAGCAAAAAAGAATAGTTGCTGGTATGATGATGAAAGTACCATTTCTGATATTGATGAGACAAAGCCATCAGGGTCTATGATACAAAGATTTTCATCAATGTTAAAAAAAGACAAGGTAGCTACTAAATTGAATAAACAGGGTGTCGACAAAATTAATTTAGTTGAGAGACCAGCTATTAATATTCTACCAGTACAATATTACAGTGGTATGATTACAAAAGTGGTTTCTGGTGTTGTAGAAGATTTGTTTAGAAACTCCCAAACTCGCTTCTGTTCACTATCTGATAAAAAACTCATGTGTTACACGGATCCCACAAATTCCATTCTAAAGGAATCATATACTCTTGAGAGCATTACCGTTGTACAGATTGTCTTGCCCTTGTCATCAAGGTATGTAATTTAATATAAGAATTACTTATTTACTATTTCAGCAATTTTTTACTGTACTTATGAAATTGATCATCATATTATATTCCTATAAACAGTATACGAATATAATATGATGATCAATTTAACTTGAAATAAACTTGAAATATTATGTTTTATTTTCTTTTAATTGCAAGAGACAAAACATGATTTAATCTTTTTAATACTTTTAATTTACAGTACCACAAACAATTCCTATTGTTTCGAGCTAATGGTATCAAATGGTGTGAAAAGTAGCCCTCGAAAAGTGCTATTTAGCTGTGCAAGTGCATCGGAACGCAGAAACTGGGCACAAAAAATAGCTGAACATTTGATGAATGGTTTCCCCAATAAATATACAAGCGAATTTACTAGATGTGGATGGTGCTATTTAAAGGTAAATACTAGTACTTATGGTTGATTTTTCAATCTTTGGGTAAATTTTGCTTACAGATTAAATTTGGTGCTTTGATTTTTTTTAAAATTCTACCCTTGAACTTGTTTTATTTAGTTACTGAACTAAATAATATTATAATTATTTGTCTTGTGATTATTGATGTACTTTGCTTAATTCAATTAATATTAGTAGTTTACAAATTTTGTGTGTTATATTTATTTAAATTATCATATTATTACCCTATTATCCCATCAATTCTCAAGCGGCAGCCGGATGCCGCATAACAATTGAAAATCTATTGTGTCTGCCATTCCCATGATCAAGGTATTATTTTATATTATAGTAATATTTTGATGCTTTGCATATTATGCTAAAATAAAAAATCAGAACCCTTATATTATTATTAATATGTTCATAGCAAATTTGCTATAGGTTGTAATTTATTTCTTGCGTTAGTTAAATTTACATTATTTAAGGCCTTTACAAATAAAAAGTTCCACTCTGTGTTTTCAGAGTCAGATATTATTAATATACAATGTTTTGTTGTTGTGTGTCAAGTGACTTTTCATAAGTAACAGATGAGGATTGAGGACTTAACTACAATGATATAATATACAATATAAATAACTATTTAAGATTCTTGTAATCAGTACCTTTATTTAAAAGGATGTTTAATATGTTAGAAAATGAAACTCTGAAATAAGCTGTGGGGCTAAAATGGTCACATTTAGCAATTCCTCTCAATCAATTCAGCAAAATGAATTGTCAAAACTGTCAAACTGGCAAATGTCAAATCAGTACAAATTACTAGACATGAATTGCAGGCAGAGTTGCATTTTACTATTTAAAAAAATGAATCATATTATGATTCAAATCATGATTCCCCAAAGCAACCATTTTAGCCCCGCAGTTGATGATTGATTGATGGAGATGATGGATTGACAGAGATTGATTGATGGAGATAAAGACTAAGTATGTTTTATGACCATCGTTAATTCCATTGTGTTGATTGGGAAAACAGTTTTCAGCTGTGCAGCTGTGCGAAAGTTTCTCAGTTTATTAAACAAGAATGTTATAATTTCCTGATGCCAGAACGAATATTTTTTATAATAAGATGCTTTTTATGAATACATTTTTTAAGTAATAATAGGTAGAGTAATAATTAGAAAATAAGAAGATAATTTTTCAATGATGATTCATTAAAGAATAATAATAATTGAAAAAAATAGTACTTATCTCGAAAATAAAAACTACATTCTCTATCTTGTATCTTAATATTCAGAGCTATTTTTTAAAATATAATAGTGGTTGTTACAATTATTATATTTATGATTTTTAAAAATTTTGCTTTGCTTATATATTTTTCTTATCGCCTAGGATATCCCTCCACATCTTAATGGATGAAAAGTATTTTATATTCAATTAAGTATGTATGTCAACAAATTTATTACAAGTGGGTTGCCAAAAAAATTTTTCAGTGTAGAATTAAAAAAAAAACGTTTTTTTTGTAATTTCGCTGGTTTGGTTAACAGACAAATTCTATCCCAACTACCAATCGAAAGTTTGGACCCCATAAAATATGAAAATATTAGGTAGTAGGCAGGTAAATCGATACTAGTACCGGTCTGGTTAATGCTTAATGCATATTCTACGGGCTTACTTTCGATTGGTATGGAATTTGTCTATTAACCAAACCAGAGAAATGTATATTTTTTTATTTTGTATTCTGGACTGAAATTTCTTAGGCCACCCACATGCAATAAATTTATTGACATACATAAATAAATATATGTAAAATACTTTTCATCCATTAACTCGGGGAAGGTCCTCCTATGAAGGACCTTCACCGAATCCCAGGCGGTTAGCTAAGCGAAAAATTTTCAAGTGACACTTTTTTTGGAAATGATCGTTTCTTAGCTTTTTTTGAGATAATTTGATTCAACGCATATTTTAATCGACATGGCTCTACTTGCTTATATGTATATGTTTGCGAATTTTAATTTTTTCGTTATGACATATGCATACTACTAGTATTTTCTAGCGCTTACATTGTAAAAAAAGTGGCTGTCATCATGACCATTTTTCGACCTTTTTTTAAATTAATTACATTTTTATTATTTTATTGAACAAAAAACGAATATTTTAACAAAAAACAGTCAGGAACATGTTAAAACTTAGTTATCACTAGATATTAATTATTACTTAACCGATTCAGTGCGGATGACACGAGAGCCGTGTCATACATGTTTTTAACGTGTGGCGTATGACCCGTGAGCCGTGTCATTTAAAAAACGCTTGTATCTCCCTCAAATTACATTTTAGAAGGATCTACTCTGAACAAAATCATCTTAATTTTCCACGTAGAACAAGCCTATAGGCTTCGTTTCTGAATATTCTGTGAATTTAAAAAAGTAGGGGCTGTCTTCTTGTTTAGCCCGGACGTACGCCCGCCGGACCCCCGCTGAAACGCACTGTTCATGCATTTTGTTGTGGACACCGCATACTATCAGAATTCTGACGTGTCAAAATGTATTTTTCTGATCAGAGATTCGGATAATGTGCGGCCGGGCTTTTTAGTAGTAAACTTTTAAGAAATTGAAGTAATATTGGGAGCCCATATTATTATAAGTATATTATTTTAAACTTTCAAGTTCTCGCAATTTTTTTTAAATAATAATGTAAAAAATTCTTGCGTTGACATCAAAGTATTACTAATCCACTAACGATTTTTGTTTTAATCTAAGTTGTTTCTTTCGAAAATATTTCTAACTAGCTGTTTCCGCAAACTTCCTTATCCATAGGAATAAAACGTTTCCCTGAGGTTAAAAGTGGTCTTTTACCTATAAGTTTTATTACTGGAACCCAATAATTATCGTGCTTATAAAATTTATCGAAAATCGATATAATATTATATCGAGAAAACTTAGTTTTTATGTATGGAATTGGCTAGTTCATATATATTTTTTTATTTCCTCATGGTTCCCATCATCAGACCATCACTTTTGTAAACATGGTACCAACTTGAAACCGGATCAATCGGAACAAATACCCCATACAACAAAAGAAAAATTTTGAAAATCGGTTAACAAACGGCGGAGTAATCGTTGAACACAAGTAAAAAATATCCACAGCCGAACGTATAACCTCCTCCTTTTTGGAAGTCGGTTAAAAAAAACTTAACGACGAACTTCTTTAAATTTATCTACGAACGTATCATTTACATCGGAAACCCAGATCTATTTAATATACTCATTTTTCTAACTTTGAAACCTACAAAAGGTTTGCAACATCTGAATAAAAAAATCGCTTACCTGCCATTTTCAGGTTAAAACATAGTAAAACTACTCGAAATCAACTCAAAACAACGTAGACTTCCGTCAACATCAATGATTTGGGTTTAATTAAATAAATCAAGTTTTTTTATTTTTTATTATTAAAATTGGGGCCGTCTATGGACTGTTCGTCCATATCCTTTTTTTTGTTATTTTATTATTTAGATTTTTCGCTTCAAGGATAATTGAAATAATATTATAAATTTTAATTAATTGTAGTCCATCATGCCATGGACACTTTTTTTTTAATACATATATATGTGTATATACTTAATAGAATAGACTATAATACATACATATAATAAATAAATATATATTTATTGTTTTATAAATTACATAATAATAAGATTAATGTTTTGAACGGTGTGGTCCCAGTCACTGTGGCGGCCAGTAGATCCGACATTTTACGATTTCCTTAGATTTTATGCTGCTCCACCCTTTGCCTTTAGATGTTGTGACATTGGCTTGGTGGAGAGGGGTCACTAAAGCTGGGTGGAGTTTCTAGGGTGTTAAAGAGATATCGTTCTGTGTCGAATCTCCCGCTATGTGGCTTAGGACTTTATCGTTCCTGTCTTTTATAGACATTTTATGTTATAATCTTTTATGTGTTTGGTTGACACCTCCGTGGCTCTTTTTATGAAACTTGCCACAGCGTCTCCATCAGTGTCAGTGTAATAGACACAGGTGTTAGTGTGCCGGGATATAGCTACAACAAAAAAGGTATGAGGTAATCGTCTACGAGAACAGAGGGGATGACCTAAGCTTCCTCAAAAGGAATCATGACGATCAGCCAACAGCCTCCCAACCCTACGACGAGGCGAGCTCGAACTCCAAGCATCACGGGAGAGCAAAAAAGAGGATGAGAAAGAGAGCGATAAAAATAAAATTAAGAAGTCAAAAAATTCAATGGCCAAATTAAAAGTGTTTGTGGGTTCCATCAAAAAAGTACTTTATCGTGAAAAAATCGCAATGCAGCCAAACAGTCTGCATCACAAACAAACCGGCAGGCTTCAGCAATAGAGGCTTTCTTGAGGGAACCATCTCCACAAAAACCAGCAAATAAAAACAAAAAAGATATAGTGCTGATTTCGGACAAGTACTCCCGCCAAAACTCAGACTGGCCCAGAACCATGAAGATCATAATAAAATGCCTTCCTCGAGTTCCAGGCGATAATAAGAGCAAATAAGACCATAAAGCTCTTGACCTGCAATAAGATCATGCAGGGCTATCAGCGAAAAAATCAAAAGCTGTTAGAAGTGAGACTCGAGGATGCAAAAGCTGCAATATACGACAATGTCACCTCCACAACAATTGCCGGGGCGATGACAGGGAAATATATGGCGGCGCTAAGTGCGGACAACAGGTTCGTGGTTCTGGACGAGGATGAATCAAAACGTACGGGAACATCTGAGGATCCAATAGTGGTAATAGCGGAATGTAGCTGGAAGACAGGATACTAGAAATGGCAGAAGTCCTATCTGGGGACCCCGAATCCAGCATGGACTGGGACATATTCGCGAAACCCATCAACTACTCGTGGGTTCAATGGGGTTCCTGGATGTGGGAAGACAACTGGGATCATTAATAACTTCAATGAGGAAAAAAAGCAGCCGAGGATCTAAAGCAAAGGCTATCGCTACGAACTGGCAACAAAGTTAAAGATAAAGTTCGTACCATGACCTCTTTGCTGGTAAATGGGACAAAAGGAAATAAATCAAGTTAATAGACACGCCAAAACCAAGAAAAACAATAAACCTTTTTGAACGAAGCGTCGTCGCTCGCGTCCGCGCTCCGTCGCGCGCGCTTGCATGCCCTGGATATTACGAGCGTGCACCCGCGCGAGTTTAAACGTTGGCCCTTCTAAATGTTAACCGATTCGATGCGCACCTTTTTGAAGACTTCCAGTCGTGGCGGCACACAAATTTCTCGTGACACGGTAGCCGTGTCATTTACTTCTATGGCGTATGACACGGCTCACGTGTCACGAGAAATTTGTGTGCCGCCACGACTGGAAGTCTTCAAAAAGGTGCGCATCGAATCGGTTAACATTTAGAAGGGCCAACGTTTAAACTCGCGCGGGTGCACGCTCGTAATATCCAGGGCATGCAAGCGCGCGCGACGGAGCGCGGACGCGAGCGACGACGCTTCCCATAGGTACTACGAGGGCTGCCTTTTAAGTTCTATCGTTTGCAAACTTCCTGCGATCATTGAAAAAAAAAGCATATGAGATTTAATCTCTTTGTATTTGGATTTCAAAAACAAAAGGAATTATTCAGATTGGTCGAAAAGTCTTATTGTATTTATTATCTTATTATCTTATTTATATATCTTACTAGCTGTTGCCCGCGACTTCGTCCGCGTGGACTTAAGTTTATAGCGCGCGATGTCAACAAAATTGGTGTCAAAAGCTTTTATAAAAAAACCCTGGTACCCCTTAAATCAATACAGCTGTGCAGTGTGCACACAATAAGTATTTCATTTTTTTATATTAAACTTTATATTTTATGCCAAATTTTAAAGCTTATTTAGCCCTCCAATTACACAACTTTACCCATAAACTATTTATCATTGATAGATTTAAGGTTACGTCACTGCACAGATAAAGTACTGAGTTATTTAATACCGTAGAATAGATATAACAATCGAAAAAAATCGAAACTTAAATGTAAGATGATACCACGTCTTATAGGAAGACTCTTGAGCAAGCGTCAGCGCGATGTAGAAGACGCACGGCGCCATCTATTATGAATTGTTGGAACTAACTTAATTTGAATAAATTTACGCATTTTCACCCCCTTACAACCCTTTTTTCCAGTAAAAAAGTAGCCTATGTCCTTTCTCAGGCTTTAGACTATCTGTATACAAAATTTCATTACAATCGGTTCGGTAGTTTTGGCGTTTGGCGTGAAAGCGAGACTGAAAGACAGACAGAGATACTTTCGCATTTATAATATTAGTATAGATTATGTGCACACTGCACAGCTGTTTTTGGGTATTTTGATTAATTAAGGGCCGCGCTACACCGGAATGGCAGCGGCGAGGCGAGCACTTTCAGCGCTGCCATTCCGGTGTAGCGCGGCCCTAAGAGGGGTACCACTTACCAGGGTTTTAAATAGTTTTTAAATTTGACACAAATTTTGTTGACACCGCGCGCTATAATCTAATGTCCACGCGGACGAAGTCGCGGGCAACAGCTAGTTATGAATAAAAACAATATTATATAGTAAAGTAGGTATGATTAGTTCTGTTACAATAATAAAGTAAAAAATAAAACGCCATCTGTTTTCATATATTAGAATTAAAATGTTGATTGCATTGATATATTTTCAGGATGGAATATAGGCCAACACGGTACACTCGAACTCCTTTATTTTAGAGCGCCTTCTGTTGTCAACTTGTCACATATATTAGAAATGCAGTAGGAGTTCTATAAGCTAAGATAGATTGATTATTATTATACCAAGTGATTATATTATTAAACATAATATTCTAACGTATTAAAAACTATAAACAAAAACATACTAACTAATAAGTACGATTAGTTCTATGTTACAATAAAGTAAAAAATAAAACGCCATCGTATTAGAACTAAAATGTTCATTGCATCGATATATTTCTGTTTTTTTTATAATATTATACATAAATTAATACATTTAAGATTTTTGAAATATTATTTTAATACACATCCAAGACCCAGGAACATTGAAAACTTTTTGTTCCGCCTGCGGGACCCGAACCCAGGACCCCCGGGATGAGCGCTGCCCACGGGCAATGCGAATTAATTTTCATCGATATTTTCATGGAAATAAGATATTTTCCCACATCAAAATGTAGCCTATGTCCTTTCTCAGACTCTAGAATAACTGTGTACAAAATTTCATTGCAATCGGTTCAGTAGTTTTGGCGTGAAAGCGAGACAGACAGACAGACAGACAGAGATACTTTCGCATTTATAATATTAGTATGGATTGTGGTATCGTCTATTCAAAGGTGACAAAGTCGGTTGTAAAATTAGAAATGTTAAAGGATTTTTTTTTACAACTAACGAAGTTGATTATCGCGACTTCGGCGTTTTGAGGAGATCACTTCTGTACTTAGTGATGCAGGACCATATCTTAGGATTATAGAATGCTGGTATTTAGAAGTTTAAAGAGCACACCCTAGCCTCAGTGACCAGCCACGTGATGGTCGTAACTCAAGAGAATATTGAAGCCGTGCAGCAGCTAATCCTCAAAGACCGTCATGTGATATATCGCAAAATAGAGGCATCCATGGGCATTTCAGGGACCACTGTCCAAAAAATCTTGCACGGAAAACTTAGAGTGAAAATAGTGATTTCTCGTTAGATAACTTGTTTGCTTAGCGTCGACCAAAAACAGCCCGTGTTAGTTTTTGTCGCAAAACTCTGCAGCGATTCAACCGAGGAGAGTCAAAGCACGTTTAGAATTTGCTCAATGGTAACGAGTTTTGGATATATGCTTATGATCCAAATTCTAAGCAGCAATCTACTGTCTGGGTCTTCTAGAATAAACCAAAATCAACCAAAGTCATGGACTCACAGAGCACTTTAAAAAAAATGTTTGCCTCCATTGTGACAAAGGGTGGTCACTTCGCCACTATTGTACCCGAAGATTGCAAAACGGTTACCGCTGACTAGTATACCACAGCTTGTTAGCCACAAGTCATCACGGAATTTCGAAAAAAAAAAAGATTCAAGACGTCGTATGTTCCTGGCCATGACAACGCATGTTCGCACATCGCCGGTAAAACAAAGATGTTTTTGTGAACCCAAAACGTTGAAATTTTAGATCATCCGCCTTACAGCCCTGGCTTGAGCCCTAAGGATTTTAATAAGTTCCACAAAATTAAGCAAAGTCTTTGTGGCCAATGTTTAAGCTCACTTGAAGAAGCTGTTTATGCGTAAAAATCGGCCATTTTGACTACCCAACTTCGGACTGGAATAAATGTTTTAGAAACTGGTTTGAACGCATGCAAAAGCATTTTAAATATCGCGAATAATTCTTAAAAAGACAATAAATGGTGATAATCTATTAGATTGCCTGTATTTATTCCAAACGACAAAACTTAAAAGGCAGTCCTCGTATTTAAATCAATTTAAATTCATTTATACACACGCGAGCGTGCGCCCGCGCGAGTTTTAGCGTTGGCCCGAAGCACAGTGTGGTAAAAACTTCAATTTTGTTTCACCGCGTTTTTCTTTCAAAATACTTTAGTTGATAGCTATATAAACATTAATTAGAGTAAAACTCTAATAACGTCTGTGTCAAAAGTTATATCCAATTCAATATTTTATATCCGGATTTTTTGTAGCTAGGGTTGTCACTAAGGGTGCATTTTGTGCAGCTTCATAAACTTATTCAAAAGAAGAAAGATTTTGACACCCACTGATTTTACTATTTGGAACTAGCGTATAAATTATTTAGGGCCTGCTTCACCACTTCCTGATAAGGCTATCCACCAATTAACTTGACAGATCAAGTATGGAGAATCTGTCAAAAAAGTTGTGAATAGCCTATTAGGCACTTTATCAGAAAGTGGTAAACCGGCCCTAAGTTAAGTATTTTTCTCTTTAACTTAAAGCATAATTGACCAGAAGTACCTATTTGAATAGTTTACTTGTTTACTGTCTATGCTGCTGGTGCCTGTAGAGTGAAGTAATTGTAGTAACATATCCTGTTGGTATTGGTAGTAACTAGTAAGGTATTGGGACTCATCGGAAGGTATGCATTACTAGCATAGCATCAAAATATATTAGTAAATCTGTTTGTAGACGTAGGCTAAGGCACCTATTTACCAAAATTTGTTTCCGACCACATGCAATTGCATCTAGTATTAACCGATTCAATGCGGCGCACCTTTTTGAAGACTTTCAGTCGTGCCGGCATACAATTTTCTCGTGACACGTGTCATAGAAGTAGATGAGACGGCTACGGTGTCACCCACCCGTGGCATTATATATGTCAAATATGTTATTTCCTTCGACTCGGAGTAAAACTATCGAGCAAAAACGTATGTGAGTACTTAGCATATGGGGTATTTGTTGTGAATGATCCGGTTCCGAGTTGGTACCATGTTCACAAAAGTGGTGGTCTGATGATGGGAACCATTGGGAAAAAACATATGAACTAGCCAATTCCATACATAAAAACTAAGTTTTCTCGATATAACATATCGATTTTTGATTAATTTTATAAGCACGGTAATTGTGTTCCAGTAATAAAGCTTATAGGTACAAGACCACTTTTAACCGCAGGGAAACGTTTTATTCCTATGGATAAGGAAGTTTGCGGAAACAGCTAGTTAGAAATATTTTCGAAAGAAACAACATAGATTAAACTAAAATTGTTAATGGATTAGTAATACTTTGATATCAACGCATGTATTTTTCTACATTATTGTTTAAAAAAAAATGAAAAAAGAACTTGAAAGTCTAAAATAATATGGGCCCCCAATATTACTTCTTTATTTTCTTAAAAGTTTACTACTAAAAAGCCTGGCCGCACATTATCCGAATTTCTGATCAGAAAAACACATTTTGACACGTCAGAATTCTGATAGTATGCGGGGTCCACAACAAAATGTATGAACAGAGTGAGTTCCGGGGGGGGTCCGGAGGGCGTACGATCGGGCTAAAAAAGAAGACAGCCCCTACTTTTTTCAATTCACAAAATATTTAGAAACGAAGCTTATAGAAGCCTAAATAGAGAGTTTTACGTGAAAAATTAAGATGGTTTTGTTCGGAGTAGAACCTTCTATAGTGTAATTTGAGGGAGATACAATCGCTTTCTAAGTGACACGGCTCCCGTGTCATACGCCACACGTTAAAACCCATAAGACGCGGCTGCCGTGTAATCCGCAATGAATGCACCTTTTAAAAAAGGTTCTCGGCCCCTACTTTTTTTCAATTCACAGAATATTCAGAGGCGAAGCCTATAGGCCTGTTCTACGTGGAAAATTGAGATGATTTTGTTCAGAGTAGAACCTTCTAAAGTGTAATTTGAGGGAGTTACAAGCGTTTTTGAAATGACACTGCTCACGTGTCATACGCCACACGTTAAAAACATGTATGACATGGCTCCCGTGTCATCCGCACTGAATCGGTTAAGTGTTTCCTGATATATTATAATCTCATATTATCACAGATAGCATCGTGAATCGTGATAAACTAAGTACGATGTTAAATAATAATGTTCACATACGTATCTTTGTCACGTAACATAACAATTGTTGTTATCTATAACACGTTACATCGATGCCTAAAATACAAAGAAAATAATATAATTATTAGTATAGTCTGTCAAAAAAGTGAAGAAATTAAAAAGTGGCAGCATCGTAGTGTCATCCCTTTTTTCTTAGATTGATTTAAAAGGGAGACACTACGATGTTGCCACTTTTTAATTTCTTTACTTTTTTGACAGACTATACTTATTTTCTTTTGATTGATTTCAAGTTAAATTGTGGTGTTTTTTACGACAACTTTCGGAAGCTATTTCTCAACATTTTAGTGCTGAGTAATTATAAAAGAAAAAAATACGTGTATTTTTATTTTTAACAAGGATTAATACTTACTTATATCGAAATAGGCTACTTGCCCAAATTTTTTTCTTCATGCTAATCTCTTCCTAATCATTCATTTTCAGAAAAAAAACTAATATTTTAATATTTTACACAGTAGAAACCCATAAAAATGTTGATTGAAAAATATACCTTATAAATGGCGCCGACAACACTGTCCGCCATAGTGTGACGTACTACGTTTTGTATTTTAGACTCTCTTTCTCTCTTTTGGAGAAAAGTTTTGGCCATTTCATTTCCCGTCTACAATGAATGGAGATAATATATAAAACTGATGTTTTATGTGAATTATTCAAGAAAATATATTTTACAAATCTTTCTAGGCTTATTCTTATTATTTCTGTACAAATAAACTAGCATAAAACGAGCGCGATCAATAAAATATATTAAATTACGAGTCTGATGACGTCACATCCAAATCGGAAGTACCGCAAAAGCGTTTTCGTCAGTACAAATCCTATTTTCATAAAATCATAATTTCAAATCGACTTTATTTATCAATCATAAGCTTTTATTTGATGATAAGGGTGAAATACGGTTTCCTAGGCCAAGTTCTACTAGAAATATGCATTTGTTCAATGAAATTGAATATAGGTCAAGTAGCCTATATGGCAGGAAGGTTTAATTGCACCCTGTATTTGTGTGTCCGGGTAGTTAGGTCTGAATGTCAAAATGTACAGCGGGGCTAAAATGGTCACATTTAGCAATTCCTCTCAATCAATTCAGCAATTGAATTGTCAAAACTGTCAAACTGACAAATGTCAAATCAGTACAAAAATACAGAAATGAATTGCAAGCAGAGTTGCATTTTGCGATTTTAGAAAAATGAATCATATTGTGATTCATATCATGATTCTTCAAAGCGACCATTTTAGCCCCGCTGGTCTACATAACGTACGTAGGTACTTCACAAAGAACTTTTCCCAAAATGACTGATTTTCTATAGTTCTTTATTATTAAATGTCGGAAATCCGTAAAGCCTAACACAAAGGGTACAATTCAGCTACATTATCTATTAACCCAAGAAAATTAAACATTCGACCTCGGAATAATTCGCAAAGAGCTGAAAATTGGTAGAGACGTTAAATACACCATTATAATATATTATAAAACCTCACCCGGCGATCCTCCTTGTGCTGAAAATTTTATTCAAGGTCAAAGGTTAATACTTCATACCGTGAACGCGTTTAAGTTTAGGAAAATCGTATATTTTAACATATTTTTAAAGCTGAAGAATTTATAGAACTACTGGTTCGAATTGCAAAATTCTTTTTGTGTTGGATAGTCTTATATACCAAGGATTGAGGAAGGCTTTAGGCTATTTAACATCACGCTGCGACCAATAGGAGGGAAAAAATAGATGAAGATGCGAAAAAAACGGAGGAAACAATTTGAAAAGGCTGATCTCACGAACTGCTGAAGCAATTTTTATGATATTTGGCACAGATATAGAATCGATCACGTGGAGGGACATAGGTTATTTTGTTTTTCAGGAAAATGTATGGTTTCCGTGAAATTTCAATCAGATGATGATTTTATCGAAACTGTCGTGTGAAACATAATTGTAATAAAATAAATTAATCCTTTTTAAAAAGTCTTTATTTTCGATATCAATGTTGAGTAACGTGCCTGACTCTTCCGTGCTAATCAAAATTTTGGCTTTTTATTCAACCAGAATATTTTCCAAAACTGCAACTTTCTTCTGTAGTTTTCTCCGCGACTCTCGACTTGCACGCAATTTCTTCAACCGTGTCGCCGAAATCTTTGTTTGCCTTTCCAGCTGAAAATAAATGCAATTATTACGCCTTGTAAATTATGATTTTTCTTGCCGTGCAGAGACGGGATAATATAATATTTATACTTTATTAACAAGCTTTTAATTCAATCACCTTATGTTGAACATCTCTCAACTGGCACTTAACATCACACTTTTTCGTCTCGAGACAACTTTATGGTTTTATTGCTACCAGCTTCTAAAATGTCCAAAAACATGGAGTTAAAAAAGAGCAAAACAAAGATAAACATCTGATCTCTAATACGCTCCCTAGGCGGTAATTGCAGCATGACTGTGTACATTTACGTGACAGTATTAATTGTTGCATTACATGACGATCGCGAAACTGTCATGCGTGCATGACGTCATGCACATATTGCACACTACTTCACTCATCACTTTAAAACCAAATTGAGCGCTTACATGAACTTGTTTTCTGGTATAGTTCCAGGTTTGAAATATTTTCTCCTTTTTTGAGGTAATAAAAAAATCCATCTTCAAAATGTATTGAACACACTATTGTACTTCCTTTTGGCTGCCAGTTTGAACTTTGAACGTCCAGTTGCTGCCATACACTCCGTGCATTGGGTTCGGTGGGAATACTAAAAATAATTAATAACTATTATTTTAATACTTGACTAAATATTAACATTTTCCAACAACTAGATCTAAAAAACTGAGCAGCGCGCTCGACTATGAAAGGCCCGATACGCGGTTTAAAACTGAAGTTTGAAACCGTGTAGATAGTTGTTTTATGCGAAAAAACACCAAATTTGGCATAAAACAACTATCTACACGGTTTGAAACTTAAGTTTAAACCGCCGTTTTAAACCGTGTATCGGGCACTTAAAACGTACTACCCTCATACATCTTCGAACGCGCGTGCTCCAACGGCGCTGCCGAAACGCTTAGCGATAAAACCAGCCTGAATTCTAAAATGCGGCACGTTCGGTGTATTCGTGCGATCACTTTAACTTCACTGTGGGAACTATCGACAGCAATTTGTCCTCCTTCTTCAGAATCCTTCGTCAGAATCGTCACAAATCCGATTTGATCGAATCATTAACTTGTGTTTACAGGAAGGAGTGAGCGGGGAGTGGCGGGGAGCCTGGCTTATGCTCATCCGCCGAGTATTAGTTTACTCAGTGGATTCGGAAATGACGCGAAACGTCGATCTGAGGAAGACTAGATGCGTCGGTTAGTAATATTGTTGTTTTGATGGTAAAGTGTGGCAAGGCTTTATAATATGAACATGGACGGGAGCGCTGCTGGTAAAGAAGAACTGTAAAAACTGATGTTTTTGTATGATGGCAGCGTTAGTTTCTTTTTTCGCCACGTTCATTTAAAGCCTTGTCGAGCTGTAACTGTATTTTGACAGCAGCTATAATTAAGTCCCAACCTACGGCCCGCTATGACTTTAGCAATGGCCCGCATGAAGTTAAACCATTTTGAAATTCATGCTCATCGGAAAAATAATGCATCCGTGAAAATTTTCCCCCTTTTAAATCAATTTTTTTTATGAATCTTATTATTTCACCAAAAAAAAAATTTGGTTGCGGCCAGCGACACCAAAACGCGTTTGTGGCCCGTAATAAAAAATGGTGAATACCACTGTTTTACACCCAAAAAGTGGGACACACAAATGAAATGCTATTTTGTCACAATAATGCGGTTTCATTAATATAATTTTTTCTATTTAGAAAATCACATGATAATAAGGTAAAGTTTGATGTTCTAGTACTTGAACTAGGCCTAGCCTGTTTTTAAGTACTATTAACTTGAAATAATTTAACGTTTGTCAATAGTTTTTGGTATATTCATGCACTTCTGTGTGCCGGCGTTAGGAGTTATATCATTAATATGATATTAATATAATAATTATTAATAATTTATTATTAAATTAATATATCATTATTAATTTAATAATAATATGAGACCACCCAAAGACATATGGAGAGGAGCCTTTTAGGAATAAAAATGAAAGACAAAGTGAAAAATAGCGATATCCGTAACAGAACAAAAATTAATGACGCTCTACTATTTTCTCTGAGACAAAAAATTACTTGGGCCGGCCACATTGCTAGATACATGGATGACAGGTGGAGGAAAGGGTAAATAGAGTGGACTGGACCGCAAGGTAAAAGAGCCAGAGGCCGTCCGTGTGCTAGATGGGCAGATGAGATTGTCGCGACAGCTGGACCAAGATGGTTAACAACCGCCATGGACAGAGATGAGTGGCATTCTTTGGAGGAGGCTTTTACCCGAAGGGGGTCCGTACAAGCCTAAATCTAAATCCAATATTTTGTGATCTTAAAAAATGTATTAACTTGTATGGAATTAAATAAAGCTCTATTATTGTTTATTATTATTATTAAGTATATCATTAATATAATAATTTGTGAGTTGTGAGTCGCAGAATTTCGGTCCGGCAGAATTCTGCTGCATTCAGTTTCATACAAAAAAAAATATATCCACAGCCGAATATATAACCTCCTCGTTTTTTGGAAGTCGGTTAAAAAGTCCTGTTTGATTCACAGTACACGGCGACTCAAAATGAGTTGTCTGCCGGCTCACACGCATTATACCGACCGAATTCAGTTCGCGGGGACCGCGGGCAGTGTTGCCAACTATGGGGATTTCCCTTTTCCTATTAAAAGTGGGAAAAAATAAAAACAGTGGGTTTTAGGGGGTGATTTGGGGATATTTTTGGGGGTAAATTTTTACAGCGTTAATGTAATATGTAAGTATACTTATTTCGTTTTTATTACTATTATTATCATTTTTATTTATTTTATAATTATCATTTTTATTTATTTTATACTTACTTAATTATTCTTACTTCATTACCATTTTTATTATTATATTTAATCATATTTTATTATAATTAATTATTCAAATTAAAATGAACCACTTACTTATATTTTGTATAATATTTAAAAAAGTCCACTTCGACCCACCTTTTGAAATGCATTTTCACAAATACCTGGTATGATCATTGGATAAAATGACTGACAACACTGAATAAAATGCACTCGTCTGGCAGCCCAACAAATTTCTGCGACTGAAATTCCCTGAGTCACAACTCACAAAACTACGCTCGTGTGGCAAAATTCTGTGACTCACAACTCACAAATTACGCTCGTTTGGCTTTATGATATAACTCCTAAGGCCGGGTTCACTTTCTATTCATTTTTTAATAGTAACACTTAACATTTTTGTCAGAAGCCAAAGTATTTTAATGTTATTCAAGCATGGTCCCTGGTTAATTCAATGACTCTATGAATATTGTCTTCTTCATACTTATTCGCCTACATACCTAAGTATATAATTTTTCGATTATTATACAATGGTTGTTCAGTTTTTTGTTTTATTTCCTCTTGTATTAATTGTTTATATTAAGATGACTGTGCATTCATGGTTGGAAATTTTTATTGATTACTTGAAATTCTTATGCAATTAATTTCTTACTTTCAGTAACTAGAGACCCCGATGATAACACAAAAAATTTGTGTCCCTCTGATGGAAGTCCTAATCTTCTGTTAGATTGTCCAGATGTCACACTTTATTTGAGGTTTCAACACGAAAGAGACTTAAAAGTAAGTTTCTGTAAAAGTTAGAAAAATTAATATAAAATGTACACTTTAGTATAATATAGTAATAACGCAATAGTATTACGAATAACCACTAAATGCATAAATTACACAGAAACGTTATAATAAGCCATAGACAATAGAGATTGAAATAAGATATTTATGAACAAAATTTTACATAAGCCTACTTACCTCTATCATAAGATTTATCTTTCTCTCTCTTTTACTTTTGGGCATTTAATTAAGAAAAAAGCTATTCCCCATTTACCAAAATTAGCTTGATAGTCAATAGTCATCAAATGGACTATTTCAGTTAGGCTATCAGAGAATTAAAAAAACGATTACTGTTTTAGGGTTGGATGTTTATGATCAAGTTAGCTGCACATAACAATGGTGCAAAAATTCATCACCAGCAGTTGACGAAAAATGACGTTCCTACTATAGTTGACAAGTGCATCAATTTTATATACTCTCACGGTAAGACGCGACTTTATATATAATCCAGTGGCGTAACAGTACCAGGGCTGGCAAAATGACACGAACCCTCGATCCAAAGGGCCCCAGAGGTCATGAGCTCAGTAATTTTTTTATAGATTGCTATTGTTTAATTATTAACGTGACGATTTTGATTGACAGGGCCCGATCGATTTGCTTCCAGCCCCAAATGGTATAATTACGCCACTGATAGAATCCTTCTTTTTTATAATTGCGATAAAAAAAGATCCCACACAAGCTCATTATTTGGGATCTTTTATGGGCATTCCACGCCGTGCCGCCACGAACAACGTTAAATGTATTTTATTTTTAGTATTTGCTGTTATAGCGGCAACACTACCTGTGAAAATTTCAGAAGTCTGGGTATAGCGATTCTTGTGATACAGTCTAGAGACAGACAGACAGACTGACAGACATCGAAGTCTCAGTAATAGGGTTCCGTTTTTACCCTTTGGGTACGGAACCCTAAAAAAGACCTACAACACGGTGGCCAAGGATGCCAGCCCACACGTTAATCCTCCACTGCTGCTGGAAACTGCTGGTGTAGGAAGCGTGTCGTGGATTATCGAGGGACCACACCTGCTCATTTATATTAAATTTTAATTTAAAATACATTAAATTATAATTTAAACTTAGTTTTTAAATTTAAATTAAAATTTGTAAAACGATTAAGCTTTTTGTTTTTATCACCTTTAATACTCCGTACTAAAGTAATCATCGTACAGTAAAAATGTTTAGACGTAATTTATAGGAAATTTTATGTATAATGTAGAAGCACAGAATGTATATTAGTAGTACCAACAGAATTCCCACTAGCGCAACCCGTTTAAAGAAATAACGACTCATGCTACGATACTATAAAGTTCGAATTCCGACCGCGCAGTGCTAGGTGCCTACAATTATATTTACCTACATGTCCGCTCCCTTTCTATCGCATAACTCGTACTTTTTCTGACGAAATCAGGGTAGTCTCTTTTTAAAAATAATATTTTAATCTTTATATTTAATTAACTACATTTTATTTAACTCGAAATAATCTAAGATATTATGTCTTAGTACTATATAGATTTAATTATCATAAATTCGCGTGTAACTAGTTATGCGTACAGTTACTTAGGTATCTTAATTATTGAAACCGGTCTGATATTATCTACTTAAAGTGTTTGTATAACTTAGTTATTTTTGTAAGCAGATAAGGTTTTTTGGAGGTTTTGAATAGTACTCATCACGAAATAATATAGTTAATAGCAATGACGCGAACAAATAGTCCAGGAGCCAACAACTAAAAACACATAAGTTACTTATAATTTAGTTCTCTCGAGCAAATTTTAGTAAACCCAACCTATATTTTATTAATCAACATCAAAAAAGGAGGAGGTTATAGTACGTTCGGTTGTATATTTTTTTTTTGTGTTTCTGTGACAGCGAATGAATAAGTACGCAGGTAGGTATGCAACGATTAACGAACAACTAAAAACTCGTGCGCGTGCGTCACCGCTCGCCTGTGAGTCCCTACTCACAGAACTACTAAGTAAACTAAAACTAACTAAAGGGGTACTTACAGTTCTATGCCTATACGCGCGAGTGGGACAGGCCTAGTAGAAGTCACTAAAGAGATATTATAAATAATGATCGAGTCACAAGCAAAAAAGAGACCTTTCCCCCTTCCCCCACCGCCGGCTCGTGTCCCTCCCTCGGGGACTTTTAGAGCTGGTACACATTGGGCGTTTTGAAGCGCGGTTTGAGAACCCCGGTTTCAAAACGCAAAATGTGTACCTGCTCTTTATAATATAATATGAAAAAAAATGGAAATGTTATTCCATTGGTGAATCAATCAATAAAATAAAGGTTAAATTGGCGTATTTGCAGGAAGTTTGTCTGACGGTATATACCGGCGAGCCGGGAGCAATGTGGTACTCTCAGAGCTCCTCGCAAAGTTTCGACGAGATGCGTGGTCCGTACAACTCATCCCAGGGCAACATTCCGAACATGACGTTGCTGGAGTTTTAAAACGATTTTTCAGGGACTTGCCAGAATCACTGCTTCCGCAAGACCAACGGGCAGAGTTCATAGCAGCCTCTGGTAAATATAAGAAAGCTTGAAAAATCCTTATCAAGTGTATTTACGTGTTTATTGCAGGAATACTGGATGGGTTAATGCGAGTAAATAAAAAAAAAATGAATTGAAGAACGTTTGTGTGCCAAAAGCATACCAGTGTCAATGGTTTTATGAATGATGGCACATCTTGGGGGTATGATGGCTGCCTGCAAGGTTGCTTCTACATATTTAAATCGTTTATTTACATACTTTAAAAAAAACGATTTTCCACTTTTTCGCGGCCAGTGGCCCCGTGGCAGTTTTATACGCCGGTTCTTCTCGCCGGGTTAGTTTCCGAACCGGTGATAGGGCATCGTAGACTTGGTAGACTTACCAGAAAGAGATATTCTGCAACCTATTCGGAAATAATTTATTATTATTATTTATTTATCTGTAAATACGATTTCTTTTTTAAATTATGAAATTAATCGCAGATATGAAGGACGCGGAACGTCGTGCCGAGTATAAGCGCCTTGTGACATCTCAACAGCTAGTGGTATACAATACAATGAAGAAGTTATTTGCTCACTTACACTTCATTCACACAATGTCCCATGCTAACAAAATGGGTGCTTATAATCTTGCGGCCATCTGGGCTCCAACAATCATGCCTGCTGCTGTGGTAAATACGTTATTTTACTACCTTTTTATACTCATTTTGAAATGCCGGTCATGTAAAATAAGGTTTAAGCTGCACCAGTGATTTGAGTTGAGATGGTGAATAAATTATGTACTTAATACTCTTAAATTTCATTCGTACTGTTACGAGATCGAGTATACTTACTAAAAACAAACAATAAACAAAAAAATGTCCTTTCTATAGTAATAGTATAGATATCAATGACTGTTTTAGACGAGTACAAATCTACAAACTGCTTGGTCGACTAAAGAATTAAATGTAGTACGTGATCTAATAATCGACTACGAGTCTATTTGGGAACCGACAAAAGAGGAATTGAGAAGGGAGGCAGCTGTAAGGAGTATTCTCACTCGAGTTATGAACACTACAGCCCCAACGCCGCCTAAAGCTGCCGGCGATTTACGAGTCTGGGTTTACATTAACGACAAATCCAATTGCTATCAAATTCCTGTAAGTATTTTTATTATTAGTGCATGAAAGGTCAATTCAGACCGCAACGCGATTTTTAAAGGGGTACGAAAATTTTGGCCGACCTACCGTACCGCTATTGTGTTTTTTCGCGTTCACGAATATTTTTTTCAAAAATAGATAGCTATAGTATAGCCTGAACGCGGAAAAACACAATGGCGGAAAGTAGGTCGGCCAGGCTCCATACAAAAATCTTCATACCTCTTTGTACTGATTTGACAGATCTCAATTGCGTGAGACCAAATCTGTCAAATCCATAAAAATTTAAAAATGCATCTACGCGTCACGTTGCGGTCTGAATTGATCCTAAAGGTAAGACCGCACTAGAGCGACACGACACGGCGCGACACGTGAAAGTGAGTTCCCTATGGAACTATATTATGTAGATTGTCAATTGATGACACGTTCAGTTTGTCATCAATTTGTCACGCCAGATTGATGGCTAAAAAGTATATAATGAAGAAATGACGTCATTGGACTAACGTTTATAAAACGTCAGTTCTATGAAAGTGAAGTGTCCTGGTGCCTTACTCCCGAAACTGATACCGATTTCGATTTGCGATTTCAACGGCTTTTTGACACTTTAGCCATCTAAAATATGTCTAAAAAATGACAAAAAACCGTTGAAATCGAAAATCGAAATAAGGCACCTGCCCTGTCGTGTCGATCTAGTGTGGGTTTACCTTTAAAGTTACAATCTTTCCTGCCACTGCATCAATACAGTATTATTCGTACAGTGTACAGTGTATTATTCATCTTACAGTTGACTCCGAACAAGACCTGCTCAGATGTTTGCATAGAGTTGTGTAAGAAAGCAAATTGTGAATCCCATTTACTAACGTTAGAAGAGGTTATATGTAATTCGATGCGTCGAGTCATCCATGTCGACGAAATCGTACTCGATGTGGTACTCCGATGGGGTTACTGGGACGAGGAAGACAGAAAAGATAATTATCTACTGCTGAAGGAGAATAAAATATTGCACGAATTAGACGCGCTAAGACATGGCACGTCTTTAGTATGCGGCGAACTACGCTACGCCAACGAGTCTAACAAAACATTTAAACAATACATGTTTGAGTTTAAAAATGGCAAACTTTGCTATTTTAAAGATAAACAGGTTAGTATCTAAACATTATCGGATTGCCTTCTATTATATTTTTCAGATAAATATTTCTTTCTTGTTTTTCTAGGGATCCCATAAGGTCGAGGAATGGCACATCAAAGACATACTTTGGTACGTCGGACACGAGCCAAAAAGAAATCCACAGTCTCGTTGGTCCATAACGTTTATTCCTAGAAATAATAAACAAAAAAGGTTTGTGTTTACATAAGTACCTATTTATCGATTACTAGCTTACGCACGCAATACGTTGCGCCAAAATTCTTTTAACGCTCCGGAATCGTAAATTTTTCGGGGATAAAAAGTATGCTATTTCCTTTCCCGGGTCTCAAAATACCTCCATTCCAATTTTCAGCAAAATCAGTTCAGCAGTTTGGGCGTGAAGAGGTAACAGATAGACAGACATATAGACACAATTTCGCATTTATAATATTATTATTAGTATGGACTATGAATAATGAATCAAAGAAAGTACCTAATGCTACCTAATGCATATAATCAACTTTTCAACATTAACAAAAATAAATATTTAGCTTAATTTCATGTCACATTATTCGAGTAACTGACAGGTGATATTTTGATATTATGAAACTAATTTTTTATGAATATATTTATTTTCAATACTTATATTATAATTGGTAAAAAAACTAAAAAATTACAGGAGTAAAGACCGCCCTTGGTTCGGTACTACAATAGCAGGCTCTGTAACGGAAGATCAACTCAAGTGGATGACTGCTATGATGTTTGCCGAACACGATAATATCTTACCCATACCACAATTGGTTGTAACTTAGACTTTTACGTTCAATATTTACATGTTTGAAGACGTAAGTGGTTGCTAGTAACATTTTCAAAATGTTTCTTCTTTTTGTAAGTGGAGGCTTTAGGGCTGAGAAAATGATTAGCTATAAAAAATATGGATGTTATGATACTAAAGTATAATATATGAAATCCAATTTTTTGACGGTCTAAGGGAGCGAACTCACGGCGCGGTTTTTTCCCGCGCCGGCTGCGGTTGCGGGCCCGAAATAAAACCGCCCAAATGAGCGGTTTTATTTCAAAACTCACGAGACCGCTGATTTGTGCGGGCCCGCAGCCGCGGCAAAAAACCGCGCCGTGAGTTCTTAGCCTTAGCCCCAATTTCACCAACGACTGTTAAAGTTAACGCCGGAATTAGTATGACGTTACCTCTTTCGATTTTCATATGAATGAAAGAGAAGACATGACATTTTAACAAGCTGTTAACACTAACAGACGTTAGTGTTAACAGCTAAAATTGGGGCTTAAGCTTCCATTTATGCAAAAAAAAAAACAACAATATTGACAAATGTTATCCACTTATCCACAATGTTGTCCATTAATTGCGTGAGTCAAGCTAAATCTTTCCAAATCTTACTTAGGGGGTTGGTTACTCTTAGCAAATAACACGTGATTTTTCCTAGCAAAAAACTGTTCGAACCTTATTGTATGGAGCGTGGCATACTTACCTAATTAATTTCAAGTACTTAAAATGGCGTATTTTCGTGTACACCTATGAAACATACGTCAAGCGACAGAGAAAATAATTACAAATAACAAATATTCTCTTTTTGCAATATTACAGGTCGCTTCAAACTGAAATAACTCAGAAAGTATACCATTTACAACATTTTTTTCAAAGAGTGTTTATTGTATGTAAACATCTTCTCTATACATTGGCGTATGTTTCATAGTTGTACATGAAAATACGACATTTTTTTATGCACTTGTAAGTTTAGGTATGCCAATAAGGTTCGTTATTATAATATTACTATTAAAAGTGTCGTTGCAATACCGCAAATATCGGTTGAATCGATGAAGTCTGAAACCCCAATCATTTTACTTACCCTGATTAGCTCAACAATATTGTAATTATTATTATCAATGTATAAACAAAAAAATTAATATATAATATAATGTATTGTTATAGTTACCAATTATTTTTAAGATATTTTATGACCAAACGAGCGAATAAAACGAGCGAGTCTCAAAGCAGGTCGCATTTAATTTACGTCGGTCCGACGCAAGGTCTTGCCTATGAAGTCCAACGAAAAGAACCAAGAGCCTGCGCCAGCCAGACCTTCGGTGGTATTTTATTAAAGCTGAAAGTTTTTCTGTACATGTCCCCTATGTAAAGATGATCAGCAACTATAGAGTACGGGGAGAGCGGGGGGCTCCTACCTTAACTCCGTTTAAGTACTGAGCTCATTTTGTATCTGTTGTTTCGGAATAACTGTAGGCATGACTGCCGGACATTCATGATAATTGCTTTTCACTGCCAGACCACCTTAAAGTCTAACGCCAGTATCATTAATCTTTTTCTCGAAATTTCCTTCACTCAACTTAACCTCAATCCCCAAAAATTTTAATTTCGTCATCGTTTGAGAGTTGATAATTTTCCCCCTAGAATAAGGAATCCTATCTTAGGAAATGAGGAAAACTCTGAGTAGAGGACATTTAGGTGACAAAAATATTTGGGGATTGAGGTTTTTCCTGTGGAGAATCTCGAGAAAACGAATAAGAATACGGGAGTTACACGTTAATAAAATGATGAAGGTCTCGCTGCCTCTGGCTCTTACTCTATTGCGTTTTAATGTGTACATTTTTGTTATAATTATTTTATTGTACTAGGACGACAAATCAATTATGTATTAAGTATAATATACTTTTTACTGAATATTTCATTTATATTGTATACCAATCATTTTATTTTTTAAATAAGCCGATAAGCAAAATTATATAAACATTTCCACGCTGTGAGTACCATTTAAGAAATTGATTTATAGGGAATTTGGTTGTCCTACGTCATTAATTGGTCAGGTTATGTCAATTTAATGTTAAGTAGCCAGTACACTTACAGATGGGTAATGGAAAAATTTCCGAAAGAAAAGAAAAGAAAAAAGAAAAATTTCCAATATATTTTTCCAATTTTTCAAATATTTTTCCAAGTTGAAATGTCAACCAAGATTAGAAAATAAAACAAGATAACAGCGGGATAACATTTTAAGGCTTTTATTTATTATTTTTCTTGGAAACTTCTATGATTTGTTGCATAAGCCGGCACTTAGACGATCAATTGTATTGTGCAATATCACGCTTCAATTTTAATAAACAGTTTATTTGACAATTATTAGATTGATATCAACCCATCAATATCAACCCTAGACGGTCAATAATATTATGCAATACGTGATATGGCGCAATAAAATTGCTCGTCTAGGCCGCTAAGATTATAGCGTTCATCACCGGTATTACTAAAGTCGCGTTAGATTTTTTCTGAAATTAATAATTATAGTACCTACATAAGTTTTTTTTTTGCGATAGTGTTTAGAAGAGGTAATAAATAAGCTCAAATTCAAAAACTCAACTAAATCCGACGGGTGCCGCCATATTGGTTTGAAGGTGCCTATTTTTGACCACATCTTTTTTATTTTTCATTTTTTCTTACAAAAATGATGAGAATGTTGCAAATTCAATTCTCTACAAGTTTGATTCTTACACATTTTTACGGAAGTAATTGCCAACAACAAGTCAAAGTAAAAATATAATTTCGTCTGTATGACCTTTTTTCAGTAATCAATATTTAAGTCCCTTTTCGCACTAACGCTGGGTTACACCTCCAGGCGCCGTTCTTTTACGTGGTATCCCTAACATGACCAATTTTTTTTTGTCAGAGCAAGACAGTTACAGAATTTTGTCCTTGCATAATTTACAAGAAATCATTTTAGGGTTCCGTACCCAAAAAGTAAATAATTAGCCAGTACGAGTCGGACTCGCGCACGGAGGGTTCCGTACCGTTTATGAGCAAAATTAGGCAAATAAATGTATTGTTATTTAACGTTGTTCGTGGCGGCCGAAAAGGAAGATCTTCCGACCGAGCGAGATAGCATGCTCGGTCAGGCCGAAGCCCACTGACGTTATTTCAGACGTTGTATATATCTTGCCGTTCTACGAAACTTCGATAGCGCGATGCAGGAATGTTAGGCGAATTGTGGGTACCGCCACAGTTATATGGGATTAAATATTTAATTTTATTTTATTATTAAAGTACTGATACCATTAAGTATATTTTGTGAATATTTCAAGTGCCTGCATGTAGCCATTATTGATATAGAGCAAAAAAAGGCAAAAAAAATCTAGTTTGTTGTATGGGACCCTTAAATATTATATTTGATTTATTTTGTTTTTATAAAATACATAATCTGTCAAAATTTCAACTCTCTAGCTATATAGCACTATTCTTGAGATACATCCTGGAGACAGACAGACGGACAAACAGACATCAGTCTTAGTAATAGGGTCCCCTTTTTAACCTTTGGGTATGAAACCCTAAAATACCCTGGGACCCACTCTATTATTAGGACTTCACTGTCTGTTCATCTGTCTGTCCGTCTGTCTGTCTCCAGGCTGTATCTCAAGAACAGTGATAGATAGTTGGAATTTTTATTATGTATTTCATTTCCCTTTCCCAAATTTTTCCTAACAAAAAAAAAGATACATAGAGCCGAACGTATAACCTCCTCCTTTTTGGAAGTCGGTAAAAATAAATTTAATTCGATGAGGCTTCCATTTAATAAACACGATTTTATTGGCCTTATTTCCTCTATAATATGCAAAAAGCTGCACTAAAACATTTGAAATATTCATAAAATATTTCACTGCATTTAATAATAAAAATAAATATTTAGGGTGATTTTGTTAGCTCCCATACAAAAATCACAAGTTTTTGCCTATCTTTGCTTTATACGAAAAAAAAATGGTACGGAACCCTTCGTGAGTGAGTCCGACTCGCACTTGGCCAGTTTTTTAATAATAATAATAATTTATTATTATTATTATTATAGGGTCTAATCCATGATCAGAAATATCCAGTTTTATCCAGTCGCTTAGGTCCCAGACTCCCGGTACATTTACCATAGGCGTAGAAAAAATCATAAGGATCGTAGGTTTAATACTCTATCATATCTACAACTTTGTTTCTTCAATTATTTGCGCTAAAGATTGTAATTATTGAGATACAGGCGAAATTATACTTTGACTTGTTTTCTGCAGTTATTTCCGTAAATACTGATTTTACAATGAAAATTATAAGGACTAAAGTTGTAGAATATCAAATTTGTGATAGCTTTGGTTCTTACCATTTTCGTAAAAAATAAAAAATAAAGGAGATATGGCTAAAAAAAGATATTGTTTTTTTAAAAAACACTTAAATTCATTCAAGCCTTTGAATTTCAACTTAATATGAACCATATTTGATATTCCATTTCATTTTTACTTATTACTATTTCATTTAAGCTAATAATTTCAATAAAAAAATATTTTTCCATTATTTTTCCAATTTTTCAGAAAAATAAATGGAAAAATTTCCGAGCTTTGAAATTTTTCGGAAAATTACCCATCACTAAGTACACTAGCCCGCGATGGCCCATTGGCCATTGCGCGCCACGCCTGGAAATTGTCCACTATCATACACTATTACCCCGTCTACACAATAGCGATGGCTTGTTGTGGGCCAGAATAGTCCATTGTGTAGAGTCCAATCTCCAATAATTTAAAATTTCACTTACCTTACCTTTTGAATTTACGCCGCATTAAATTAGACGCATTTTTGTTGTACCGAATTTACTTACATAATATTAAAGCTATTTATAATGTAGTACAATAGATATGATAAATCAAATGAAAAAAGTTTATTATTGTAGACAATTAGGCATAAACTTTAAACTTAATCTTGAGTCGGTAGGAATCATGTAGGAATAGTCCTTATGTTTCGTCTATCTAGACGATCGATGGGTCTAGTTGTGTCACGTGTATTGTAATTTGTAATGTATAATCGTAAATGTGTTACGATACGTAATCGCTTTTAAGTATTTGTGTATTAACCCACACATTTTTTATTGTTGAGTTATGAATGCAGTCTTGTTCTAAATGATCTGAAAACATACTTACTGGATTCATAATAATTCAATAAGCATTTTTTGTGGGATGATCTACGAATAATAAAAAGTAAAAACTAAGGAAGAGTAATTGTGTTAAAAATTTTGTCCACGAGTCTACAAAATGTGACCCGAATACATGTATACTTTATGCATGTATTCGGTACACAATGTGTTAGTTAGTTAGTATTTCGTTGCTATTGCCATAATATTTTAGTGTGCGAAAAGGAACCAAATTCAAAACGGTTGAAGTATGGGAGTTACGTTTCCTTATCGACGGAGAGCTGTCGACCAAAAAGGTCATGTGGCTTCAGCTGTACTAAAACTCCGTTAGCTCCTTTCATGAACAACCTTTTCTGATAATCTGAGTGCTGGCAGGCCGTGGGCTGTGGGTGTGGGAGTAGTGGGGTGGGAAAAAAAAAAGAAAAAAAAAAAGGTCCAGCTGTATTAAAACTCTGTTAGCTACTTCCCTGAACAACCTTTTCTGATGCAAAAAATGAATGAATGCTGAAAATTACAAATTATCATCGCAAACACAATATTAAGTCTGAAGTCTGAACCTACTTACATTTTTTTTCCATTTTTGTCCCCACCCCACTACACCCACACCCACCGCCCGCGGCCTGCCAGCACGCAGGTTATCAGAAAGGGTTGTTCAGGGAAGTAGCTAACAGAGTTTTAGTACAGCTGAAGCTACATGACTGATTTGGTCGTCAGCTCTAAAATCTAAATCTTAATCGATTAGTTTTTATTATTCGTAGGGGATGATACACAAATGCTTAACAGATATAGTTAGTAATTTAAGTCCTTCGTGCGCGGCAAGCGGCAGCCCTATTTGTGGATTCTATTACAACGATAAGGCTCGATTTATAATATGCGTCCGCGCGACCGAGCGGCCCGGCTACTACACCGCGGCCACTATTTACATACAATTGCTTTTTTATTGTAGCGGCCTAACCGCTCGGTCACGCGGACCCATATAAATCGAGCCATCGAACACTACAGAGCATAGATTATTATTTTTAGTTTGTAGTAGGTACATAATTATCCGGCTCGAAGTACCAAATGTTTAAAACTATTTTACTCGGTAGATAGAAACCGCATCTTGCTACAAACCGATTTATTCTCACAATAATTTCTTAATTTATTTGACGATATTAAATTGTACAATTTGTCAAAGGTATATTTTTAAATGCAACCACTAACCAGCCAGAGTTATACACTTACTAATACGGTCACGCTGTCACACAAGTAGAAGCTGTACGCCCAAGCGCACGAAAACAGCTAGCAGCCAGCTAGTATGAATGTGTAGAATTAACTTCTACACATGACTGTATTAAACAGGTCAAAGTGTGAACTGTTTAGAGAAAATGTACAATAGCAACACGTAGGGTACCCCTACTGTTGCTTGTGCTATTTACTCCCGAAAACAATATGTCAATTGAATAAACATTATCGTACTATAATTGTTGTTCTTTATTATTATTTCTCCTATCTGTGGGCACGGGAGTGCCCCCGCCAAGCGCCAAGCGAAGCGCGCAAAGGCACTACCTACCTTTTCTCGAAACGTTTCGTCGTATTTTGGCACCCTCGTAACTTTGGTTTGGATAATGCTAGATAGTTGAAATTTTCAAGATATAATAGTACGGGAGCTCTAGAGCAATTTTTGTTTGTGATTACTAACAAGCTAATTTTTTGTGAATAGCTACATTTTGATAAGACGAACAACATTTTTATTTTCGAATCTCGAAAGTGGTAGCTAACAGAGATAGAAAGGATTTCATACTTTGACTTGATAGTACTACCTATTAAAAAATTTGCTGGTTAGGGTTCCGTTTTAGCCCGGGCGCGCACTAGCGGCCTGGCCGCAATTCATTCAGCAATCAGTGTTCAATTGTCCATTGGAACGCAAAAAGCAGGTAACCTTGCTCCTACTGTATCGATGACTTTTGCGTCGTCTTTGTTACATACGTGAGAGAATATAATATTGGATCCATCCATATAATGCTAGGAGGAAGGAAAAGGGAGACTTTTACACAATAGTTGAGGATCTTCGACAGCACGAAGACACATTTTTTGTTTATTTTCGCATGTCGAAGAGCTTATTTGATGAGTTACACGAACGTTTGAAAGAGGCTCTGCAGCATAATGGTATCGTAAGGGACTGCATTAAACCCATTGAAATGTTGGCAGTTACAATTAGGTAAGTAAAGAAAAAAATACAATATCCTTATTAATTCTTTATTTATTTATTTATTAACCGATTCCGTGCGGATGGCGCCGCAGTGGCGCCATGGGTATCTTTTCTGTATGGCGTGTGGCGCCCAAGAGGAGCCAAAATGTTTACCTGTAAAACTATGATAAAATTACATTTTCCAGAGGTTTCCCCTGAATGAAAGTGGCTTTATTTGTCACGTATTTTAGGTGCACAGTGTTAGTTTTAGGATATTGCATGAAAACTTACACTTCAGGAGTCTTAAACATTTTCAATTGGTGATTACTGATTAATATGGCCACCGAATTATTTTATAAACATAATAGAACGCCAACACTAGCAAAATCACATCAACATAATTTATTCTTATAATTAACTAGCAGGCCGCCCCTTCTTCGCACGGGTATAAAACAAACATATTTCATTAAAAAACTACAACTTATTTGTTTATAAAATGCTATAAAAAGTAGATATATTTTTGGCATTGTACATGACTAGCATGTAATATCTACAATAAAACGAAATTAAGGTGCATTGGGGCAATCTCGTAAAGTTTTTGGAAAAGTGAGTATATTGTGTCATTGTTTCAAGTTTAGAAGACGAATTTGTATATATTGTTACCTATAACTGTAACATTTTAGTTATAATTAACATATTTCCATGTGAATTGTATATTTTTTAGTTCAAAAGTATTTACGGATTCTGATATAACTACCCCTTTAAAATATAACCCTATTTCTACTTTTCATGAGTAACTTCGAATACTCAAGGGGTAATTTCGAATAACAGCCGAAACACGACCTAATGTCTAAATACATTTAAGGCACATATTTATTTTTATTCTATTTTACCCCATACAAAAACATTGTGCATACAAGCCATAGAAGACACCAAACAAATTTTTGTACCGAAAAATTTTCGAAATTACCCCATCGGGGATGCAGATGTCCTCAACATTTGGAGCAAAGAAATAAATAGAATAAGAACAATAAAAAAGCCAATGAAAGTGGTAGCTAACAGAGATAGAACTATTAACCTATCAATATACAGAAAATCAGCTGGTTAGGGTTGCATTTTAGGGTTCCGTAGTCAACTAAGTTTTGTTGATTAGTGAACTAAAACGACTTAAACGGTACCCTAACAAGCTGTTTTTTTTGTATAATGATAGGTTAATAGTTATTTAATTCAAGAGTAACCTTGTCCTACAAATAGAACAATCCATATTTTAGGACCATCAAATCGGAATATTATATTATGTTGCGCACCCCTGCAAAAGACTATGAAAAAATTTTTGGGGAAATTTCGTTAACAAATTTACCCCACTGGGGTTATTTCGAATGTTTATTAAAAATCATAGCTAGAGCAACATAACCTATTCTTAGGAAAGCAAAAAGCGTCAAAGCTTCTTTAAAACAAACAAAATATTACGTAACTTACCTAATTTCTGTGTAAAACAATACGGGGTAATTTCGATAATTTCGATAATCCCAAAAAAATCAGAAAATTTCACTTTGCGCGAAAAAATGAACTTAGCGCACATACACTGCCGGCTGACGGCTCGAGGGAAAGGAAGTGGGGGAGGTGATTAAATTGGCGTCTCGGTTAATGTAGCCAGAGCTCAAAATTACTTTCTGTTTGGTAATTATTTGCCATTTTCGGAATATCCCCATTTTTTTTTTTCTTCCGAAGTTACCCCAATGCACCTTAATTGATCAATATGGCCAAATGTTTACAACACCTGATAAAAATAAGTCACTTACCTTCCATTTCTATTTGTACACATAAATAATAATCACTTTAAAATACTTGAAACGAACTATTAATCCGTTTACGTTCGTTGTCTGGTCGCTACTAAAAGAAAAACAATTGGAAACAGTGCGTGTGCCATTGTGTTTAGACTTATAGAGGATTGCTTTAAAGCTTATCATACATCACGGTAATACCTTTCTTACCAATTATAACTTCTCACGTTAGCAAGGTGATGCCGTGGTTGAGAATGAATTAGTCGCCGCCAGAGATGGAGGTGATGGGCATCACCATAGACCGACCCATAGACTGGAACGCCAGAATCTTGACTTTGAATGGTATCCTATGGATATCGTTCAAAGTCAAGAACAAGATTTTCTGCCAGAGCGTACTGGTTCGGTTCGGTATTTCGATTCAGCCTACGACGCTTTCCGTTCCTATTCGAGCGATGAGGTATCAGGTTTAAACGTGGCCGAAACGAACCATTATGCTTCGAAAATTAGTTACCAATTGTTTTTCGTACATTTCGGATGCATCTTTACATGGAGAAGATATGAAATGTTAAATAGAAAATTACATTTTGTAGATTCCGACCCGTTATTGATAACGAAAATCCCTCCAACACTGGCGCCAGAAGCATTTGACCGTTTACACCGTTTGAGACCAATATTAGCACATTTAAATTCAGTTTTTCAATCCAATTATATTTTAAGTACAGAAATTTGCATAGATGAAAGCCTTACACTTTGGAAAGGCAGATTAAGTTTCAAGCAGTATATTCGCAACAAAGCTATTAAGTTTGGGATCAAAGCATACGAGCTTTGTGAGAGCACCACCGGTTAACTGTGGTTGTTCATTGTTTATGCCGGCAAAGAATCGGAAACAGCTCTGGAGTAGTCGCTCGGAGTGCTTAAAAGCACAGCTGTTGTAAAAAAGCTCATTGGTCCCTTACTGAACAAAGGGTATAGATTGTTTATGGACAATTGGTACAATTCTCCCCTATTAGCTAGATTTCTGAAGCTCAATGGTACCGACTGCGTTGGTATTTTGAGATCTTCCCGTTGCAATGTTTCCATTGTAGTAAATAAGTCTCTTCTTAATCAGGGAGAGTACATCGCTAGACATTCAGTTGATGCCACTGTTTTAGCATGGCAAGACAAAAAAGAATAACCATGATTTCCACTTGTTATGGTGCATCTACAGCCTTGCCTAGAGTCTCTTGTAGACCATTATCTCGTAAAGTACTTTTTAAACCTCAAGTCGTGCTGGACTATAATAAAATCATGGGGGGTGTAAACTTAAAAGATCAGATGTTGGAGCCTTATTTATTAGAAAGGAAACGTTGCAAAAAATTGTACTTAAAACTTTTCAAACGCCTTCTCATTGTATCCATTCTCAACTCGCGCATTCTTGTAGAATCATCTACTCATAAACATCATGATCATTTAGCTTATCGCCTTCAACTTGTAAATACCTTTCAAATCATCTGTAACATTGTCCGGAAAGCCGTAAGCGTACTACGTCTAGCACTAGATCTACGCACGATCAACCCGATAGATTTATCCTCTCTACACATTGGCCTGTGTTATTGGAATCAACAGAGAGGACCTCAACAGTCCGGAGAGTCAGGAAGCTTTGCTTTGTTTGCCTAACAAAATGGCAAAAAAAAAACAATTTACCTCACACTGTTGCGAATCCTGTCGCGTGCCATTGTGTTTAGACTTATAGAGGATTGCTTTAAAGCTTATCATACATCACGGTATACCTTTCTTACCAATTATAACTTCTCACGTTAGCAAGGTGATGCCGTGGTTGAGAATGAATTAGTCGCCGCCAGAGATGGAGGTGATGGGCATCACCATAGACCGACCCATAGACTGGAACGCCAGAATCTTGACTTTGAATGGTATCCTATGGATATCTTTCAAAGTCAAGAACAAGATTTTCTGCCAGAGCGTACTGGTTCGGTTCGGTATTTCGATTCAGCCTACGACGCTTTCCGTTCCTATTGGAGCGATGAGGTATTAGGTTTAATCGTGGCCGAAACGAACCATTATGCTTCGAAAATTACTACTGCTACATTTCAGGCCGAATGGTTAACCACAAATTCAAATGTATACCTTTTTTCGTTCTGGATGATGTTGGGGGTCGTCAGGATGCCAACTGTTACCAATTGTTTTTCTGTCGATCCTCTCTTGAAAACGGAACATTTCGGACGCATCTTTACATGGAGAAGATATGAAATGTTAAATAGAAAATTACATTTTGTAGATTCCGACCCGTTATTGATAACGAAAATCCCTCCAACACTGGCGCCAGAAGCATTTGACCGTTTACACCGTTTGAGACCAATATTAGCACATTTAAATTCAGTTTTTCAATCCAATTATATTTTAAGTAAAGACATTTGCATAGATGAAAGCCTTACACTTTGAAATAGCAGATTGAGTTACAAGCTGTATATTCGGAACAAAGCTTCTAAGTTTGGGATCAAAACATTCGATCCTTGTGAGAGCACCGCCGGTTACCTGTGGTTGTTCATTGTTTATGCCAGCAAAGAATCGGAAACAGATATAGAGCAGTCGCCCGGAGTGCTTAAAAGCACAGCTGTTGTAAAAAAGCTCATTGGTCCTTTACTGAACAAAAGGGTATAGATTGTTTATGGAGAATTGGTACAATTCACCCCTATTAGCTAGATTTCTGAAGCTCAATGGTACCGACTGCGTTGGTATTTTGAGATCTTCCCGTTGCGATGTTCCCATTGTAGTAAATAAGGCTCCTCTTAATCAGGGAGAGTACATCGCCAGACATTCAGGCGCTGTCACTGTTTTAGTATGGCAAGACAAAAAAGAATAACCATGATTTCCACTTGTTATGGTGCATCTACAGCCTTGCCTAGAGTCTCTTGTAGACCATTATCTCGTAAAGTGCTTTGTAAACCTCAAGTCGTGCTGGACTATAATGAAATCATGGGGGGGGGGGGGGGTAAACTTAAAAGATCAGATGTTGGAGCCTTATTTATTAGAAAGGAAACGTTGCAAAAAATTGTACATAAAACTTTTCAAACGCCTTCTCATTGTATCCATTCTAAACTCGTTCATTCTTGTAGAATCATCTACTCATAAACATCATGATCATTTAGCTTATCGCCTTGAACTTGTAGATACCTTTCAAATCATCTGTAACATTGTCCGGAAAGCCGTAAGCGTACTGCGTCTAGCAGTAGATCTACGCACGGTCGACCAAATAGATTTATCCTCTCTACACATTGGCCTGTGTTATTGGAATCAACAGAGAGGACCTCAACAGGCCGGAGAGTCAGGAAGCGTTGCTTTGTTTCCTAAAAAATGGAAAAAAAAATCAATTTACCTCACACTGTTGCGAATTCTGTCGCGTGCCAATGTGTATAGACTTATAGTGGATAGCTTTAAAGCTTATCATACATCACGGTAATACCATTCTTACCAATTACAACTTCTCATCTCACGTTAGCAAGGTGATGCCGTGGTTTAGAATGAATTTGTCGCCGCCAGAGATGGAGGTGATAGGCATCACCATAGACTAACCCATAGACTGGAACGTCAGAATCTTAACTTTGAATGGTATCCTATGGATACCTTTAGCGTACTGGTTCGGTTCGGTATATCGATTCAGCCTACGACGCTTTCCGTTCCTATTAGAGCGATGAGGTATAAGGTTTAATCGTGGCCGAAACGAACCATTATGCTTCGAAAATTACTACTGCTACATTTCAGGTCGAATGGTTAACCACAAATTCACATGAAATTTTATGCTTTTTTTCGTTCTGGATGATGTTGGGGGTCGTCAGAATGCCAACTGTTACCAGTTGTTTTTCTGTCGATCCTCTCTTGAAATAGAGCATTACGTTTTGTAGATTCCGACCCCGTTATTAATAACGAAAATTCCTCCAACACTGGCGCCAGAAGCTTTGACCGTTTACACCGTTTGAGACCAATATTAGCACATTTAAATTCAGTTTTTCAATCCAATTATATTTTAAGTAAAGACATTTGCATAGATGAAAGCCTTACACTTTGGAATAGCAGATTGAGTTACAAGCTGTATATTCGAAACGAAGCTTCTAAGTTTGGGATCAAAACATTCGATCTTTGTGAGAGCACCGCCGGTTACCTGTGGTTGTTCATTGTTTATGCCGGCAAAGAATCGGAAACAAATATGGAGCAGTCGCCCGGAGTGCTTAAAAGCACAGCTGTTGTAAAAAAGCTCATTGGTCCCTTACTGAACAAAAGGTATAGATTGTTTATGGACAATTGGTACAATTCACCCCTATTAGCTAGATTTCTGAAGCTCAATGGTACCGACTGCGTTGGTATTTTGAGATCTTCCCGTTGCGATGTTCCCATTGTAGTAAATAAGGCTCCTCTTAATCAGGGAGAGTACATCGCCAGACATTCAGGCGCTGTCACTGTTTTAGTATGGCAAGACAAAAAAGAATAACCATGATTTCCACTTGTTATGGTGCATCTACAGCCTTGCCTAGAGTCTCTTGTAGACCATTATCTAGTAAAGTACTTTGTAAACCTCAAGTCGTGCTGGACTATAATGAAATCATGGGGGGGGGGGGGGGGTAAACTTAAAAGATCAGATGTTGGAGCCTTATTTATTAGAAAGGAAACGTTGCAAAAAATTGTACATAAAACTTTTCAAACGCCTTCTCATTGTATCCATTCTAAACTCGTTCATTCTTGTAGAATCATCTACTCATAAACATCATGATCATTTAGCTTATCGCCTTCAACTTGTAGATACCTTTCAAATCATCTGTTACATTGTCCGGAAAGCCGTAAGCGTACTGCGTCTAGCAGTAGATCTACGCACGATCGACCAAATAGATTTATCCTCTCTACACATTGGCCTGTGTTATTGGAATCAACAGAGAGGACCTCAACAGGCCGGAGAGTCAGGAAGCGTTGCTTTGTTTCCTAAAAAATGGAAAAAAAATCAATTTACCTCACACTGTTGCGAATTCTGTCGCGTGCCAATGTGTATAGACTTATAGTGGATAGCTTTAAAGCTTATCATCACTCAGCTTAGCATCACGGTAATACCATTCTTACCAATTACAACTTCTCATCTCACGTTAGCAAGGTGATGCCGTGGTTTAGAATGAATTTGTCGCCGCCAGAGATGGAGGTGATAGGCATCACCATAGACTAACCCATAGACTGGAACGTCAGAATCTTAACTTTGAATGGTATCCTATGGATACCTTTAGCGTACTGGTTCGGTTCGGTATATCGATTCAGCCTACGACGCTTTCCGTTCCTATTGGAGCGATGAGGTATTAGGTTTAATCGTGGCCGAAACGAACCATTATGCTTCGAAAATTACTACTGCTACATTTCAGGTCGAATGGTTAACCACAAATTCACATGAAATTTTATGCTTTTTTTCGTTCTGGATGATGTTGGGGGTCGTCAGAATGCCAACTGTTACCAGTTGTTTTTCTGTCGATCCTCTCTTGAAATAGAGCATTACGTTTTGTAGATTCCGACCCCGTTATTAATAACGAAAATTCCTCCAACACTGGCGCCAGAAGCTTTGACCGTTTACACCGTTTGAGACCAATATTAGCACATTTAAATTCAGTTTCTCAATCCAATTATATTTTAAGTACAGAAATTTGCATAGATGAAAGCCTTACACTTTTGAAAGGCAGATTAAGTTTCAAGCAGCTTTGACCGTTTACACCGTTTGAGACCAATATTAGCACATTTAAATTCAGTTTTTCAATCCAATTATATTTTAAGTAAAGACATTTGCATAGATGAAAGCCTTACACTTTGGAATAGCAGATTGAGTTACAAGCTGTATATTCGAAACGAAGCTTCTAAGTTTGGGACCAAAACATTCGATCTTTGTGAGAGCACCGCCGGTTACCTGTGGTTGTTCATTGTTTATGCCGGCAAAGAATCGGAAACAAATATGGAGCAGTCGCCCGGAGTGCTTAAAAGCACAGCTGTTGTAAAAAAGCTCATTGGTCCCTTACTGAACAAAAGGGTATAGATTGTTTATGGACAATTGGTACAATTCACCCCTATTAGCTAGATTTCTGAAGCTCAATGGTACCGACTGCGTTGGTATTTTGAGATCTTCCCGTTGCGATGTTCCCATTGTAGTAAATAAGGCTCCTCTTAATCAGGGAGAGTACATCGCCAGACATTCAGGCGCTGTCACTGTTTTAGTATGGCAAGACAAAAAAGAATAACCATGATTTCCACTTGTTATGGTGCATCTACAGCCTTGCCTAGAGTCTCTTGTAGACCATTATCTCGTAAAGTACTTTGTAAACCTCAAGTCGTGCTGGACTATAATGAAATCATGGGGGGGGGGGGTAAACTTAAAAGATCAGATGTTGGAGCCTTATTTATTAGAAAGGAAACGTTGCAAAAAATTGTACATAAAACTTTTCAAACGCCTTCTCATTGTATCCATTCTAAACTCGTTCATTCTTCTAGAATCATCTACTCATAAACATCATGATCATTTAGCTTATCGCCTTCAACTTGTAGATACCTTTCAAATCATCTGTTACATTGTCCGGAAAGCCGTAAGCGTACTGCGTCTAGCAGTAGATCTACGCACGATCGACCAAATAGATTTATCCTCCTCTACACATTGGCCTGTGTTATTGGAATCAACAGAGAGGACCTCAACAGGCCGGAGAGTCAGGAAGCGTTGCTTTGTTTCCTAAAAAAATGGCAAAAAAAATCAATTTACCTCACACTGTTGCGAATTCTGTCGCGTGCCAATGTGTATAGACTTATAGTGGATAGCTTTAAAGCTTATCATACATCACGGTAATACCATTCTTACCAATTACAACTTCTCACGTTAGCAAGGTGATGCCGTGGTTGAGAATGAATTTGTCGCCGCCAGAGATGGAGGTGATGGGCATCACCATAGACCGACCCATAGACTGGAACGCCAGAATCTTGACTTTGAATGGTATCCTTTCAAAGTCAAGAACAAGATTTTCTGCCAGAGCGTACTGGTTCGGTTCGGTATTTCGATTCAGCCTACGACGCTTTCCGTTCCTATTGGAGCGATGAGGTATTAGGTTTAATCGTGGCCGAAACGAACCATTATGCTTCGAAAATTACTACTGCTACATTTCAGGCCGTATGGTTAACCACAAATTCACATGAAATTTTATGCTTTTTTTCGTTCTGGATGATGTTGGGGGTCGTCAGAATGCCAACTGTTACCAGTTGTTTTTCTGTCGATCCTCTCTTGAAATAGAGCATTACGTTTTGTAGATTCCGACCCCGTTATTAATAACGAAAATCCCTCCAACACTGGCGCCAGAAGCTTTGACCGTTTACACCGTTTGAGACCAATATTAGCACATTTAAATTCAGTTTCTCAATCCAATTATATTTTAAGTACAGAAATTTGCATAGATGAAAGCCTTACACTTTTGAAAGGCAGATTAAGTTTCAAGCAGCTTTGACCGTTTACACCGTTTGAGACCAATATTAGCACATTTAAATTCAGTTTTTCAATCCAATTATATTTTAAGTAAAGACATATGCATAGATGAAAGCCTTACACTTTGGAATAGCAGATTGAGTTACAAGCTGTATATTCGAAACGAAGCTTCTAAGTTTGGGATCAAAACATTCGATCTTTGTGAGAGCACCGCCGGTTACCTGTGGTTGTTCATTGTTTATGCCGGCAAAGAATCGGAAACAAATATGGAGCAGTCGCCCGGAGTGCTTAAAAGCACAGCTGTTGTAAAAAAGCTCATTGGTCCCTTACTGAACAAAAGGGTATAGATTGTTTATGGACAATTGGTACAATTCACCCCTATTAGCTAGATTTCTGAAGCTCAATGGTACCGACTGCGTTGGTATTTTGAGATCTTCCCGTTGCGATGTTCCCATTGTAGTAAATAAGGCTCCTCTTAATCAGGGAGAGTACATCGCCAGACATTCAGGCGCTGTCACTGTTTTAGTATGGCAAGACAAAAAAGAATAACCATGATTTCCACTTGTTATGGTGCATCTACAGCCTTGCCTAGAGTCTCTTGTAGACCATTATCTCGTAAAGTACTTTTTAAACCTCAAGTCGTGCTGGACTATAATAAAATCATGGGGGGTGTAAACTTAAAAGATCAGATGTTGGAGCCTTATTTATTAGAAAGGAAACGTTGCAAAAAATTGTACATAAAACTTTTCAAACGCCTTCTCATTGTATCCATTCTAAACTCGTTCATTCTTGTAGAATCATCTACTCATAAACATCATGATCATTTAGCTTATCGCCTTCAACTTGTAGATACCTTTCAAATCATCTGTAACATTGTCCGGAAAGCCGTAAGCGTACTGCGTCTAGCAGTAGATCTACGCACGATCGACCAAATAGATTTATCCTCTCTACACATTGGCCTGTGTTATTGGAATCAACAGAGAGGACCTCAACAGGCCGGAGAGTCAGGAAGCATTGCTTTGTTTCCTAAAAAAATGGCAAAAAAAAAACAATTTACCTCACACTGTTGCGAATTCTGTCGCGTGCCAATGTGTATAGACTTATAGTGGATAGCTTTAAAGCTTATCATACATCACGGTAATACCATTCTTACCAATTACAACTTCTCATCTCACGTTAGCAAGGTGATGCCGTGGTTTAGAATGAATTTGTCGCCGCCAGAGATGGAGGTGATAGGCATCACCATAGACTAACCCATAGACTGGAACGTCAGAATCTTAACTTTGAATGGTATCCTATGGATACCTTTAGCGTACTGGTTCGGTTCGGTATATCGATTCAGCCTACGACGCTTTCCGTTCCTATTGGAGCGATGAGGTATTAGGTTTAATCGTGGCCGAAACGAACCATTATGCTTCGAAAATTACTACTGCTACATTTCAGGTCGAATGGTTAACCACAAATTCACATGAAATTTTATGCTTTTTTTCGTTCTGGATGATGTTGGGGGTCGTCAGAATGCCAACTGTTACCAGTTGTTTTTCTGTCGATCCTGTCTTGAAATAGAGCATTACGTTTTGTAGATTCCGACCCCGTTATTAATAACGAAAATTCCTCCAACACTGGCGCCAGAAGCTTTGACCGTTTACACCGTTTGAGACCAATATTAGCACATTTAAATTCAGTTTTTCAATCCAATTATATTTTAAGTAAAGACATTTGCATAGATGAAAGCCTTACACTTTGGAATAGCAGATTGAGTTACAAGCTGTATATTCGAAACGAAGCTTCTAAGTTTGGGATCAAAACATTCGATCTTTGTGAGAGCACCGCCGGTTACCTGTGGTTGTTCATTGTTTATGCCGGCAAAGAATCGGAAACAAATATGGAGCAGTCGCCCGGAGTGCTTAAAAGCACAGCTGTTGTAAAAAAGCTCATTGGTCCCTTACTGAACAAAAGGTATAGATTGTTTATGGACAATTGGTACAATTCACCCCTATTAGCTAGATTTCTGAAGCTCAATGGTACCGACTGCGTTGGTATTTTGAGATCTTCCCGTTGCGATGTTCCCATTGTAGTAAATAAGGCTCCTCTTAATCAGGGAGAGTACATCGCCAGACATTCAGGCGCTGTCACTGTTTTAGTATGGCAAGACAAAAAAGAATAACCATGATTTCCACTTGTTATGGTGCATCTACAGCCTTGCCTAGAGTCTCTTGTAGACCATTATCTAGTAAAGTACTTTGTAAACCTCAAGTCGTGCTGGACTATAATGAAATCATGGGGGGGGGGGGGGGGGGGTAAACTTAAAAGATCAGATGTTGGAGCCTTATTTATTAGAAAGGAAACGTTGCAAAAAATTGTACATAAAACTTTTCAAACGCCTTCTCATTGTATCCATTCTAAACTCGTTCATTCTTGTAGAATCATCTACTCATAAACATCATGATCATTTAGCTTATCGCCTTCAACTTGTAGATACCTTTCAAATCATCTGTTACATTGTCCGGAAAGCCGTAAGCGTACTGCGTCTAGCAGTAGATCTACGCACGATCGACCAAATAGATTTATCCTCTCTACACATTGGCCTGTGTTATTGGAATCAACAGAGAGGACCTCAACAGGCCGGAGAGTCAGGAAGCGTTGCTTTGTTTCCTAAAAAATGGAAAAAAAATCAATTTACCTCACACTGTTGCGAATTCTGTCGCGTGCCAATGTGTATAGACTTATAGTGGATAGCTTTAAAGCTTATCATACATCACGGTAATACCATTCTTACCAATTACAACTTCTCATCTCACGTTAGCAAGGTGATGCCGTGGTTTAGAATGAATTTGTCGCCGCCAGAGATGGAGGTGATAGGCATCACCATAGACTAACCCATAGACTGGAACGTCAGAATCTTAACTTTGAATGGTATCCTATGGATACCTTTAGCGTACTGGTTCGGTTCGGTATATCGATTCAGCCTACGACGCTTTCCGTTCCTATTGGAGCGATGAGGTATTAGGTTTAATCGTGGCCGAAACGAACCATTATGCTTCGAAAATTACTACTGCTACATTTCAGGTCGAATGGTTAACCACAAATTCACATGAAATTTTATGCTTTTTTTCGTTCTGGATGATGTTGGGGGTCGTCAGAATGCCAACTGTTACCAGTTGTTTTTCTGTCGATCCTCTCTTGAAATAGAGCATTACGTTTTGTAGATTCCGACCCCGTTATTAATAACGAAAATTCCTCCAACACTGGCGCCAGAAGCTTTGACCGTTTACACCGTTTGAGACCAATATTAGCACATTTAAATTCAGTTTCTCAATCCAATTATATTTTAAGTACAGAAATTTGCATAGATGAAAGCCTTACACTTTTGAAAGGCAGATTAAGTTTCAAGCAGCTTTGACCGTTTACACCGTTTGAGACCAATATTAGCACATTTAAATTCAGTTTTTCAATCCAATTATATTTTAAGTAAAGACATTTGCATAGATGAAAGCCTTACACTTTGGAATAGCAGATTGAGTTACAAGCTGTATATTCGAAACGAAGCTTCTAAGTTTGGGACCAAAACATTCGATCTTTGTGAGAGCACCGCCGGTTACCTGTGGTTGTTCATTGTTTATGCCGGCAAAGAATCGGAAACAAATATGGAGCAGTCGCCCGGAGTGCTTAAAAGCACAGCTGTTGTAAAAAAGCTCATTGGTCCCTTACTGAACAAAAGGGTATAGATTGTTTATGGACAATTGGTACAATTCACCCCTATTAGCTAGATTTCTGAAGCTCAATGGTACCGACTGCGTTGGTATTTTGAGATCTTCCCGTTGCGATGTTCCCATTGTAGTAAATAAGGCTCCTCTTAATCAGGGAGAGTACATCGCCAGACATTCAGGCGCTGTCACTGTTTTAGTATGGCAAGACAAAAAAGAATAACCATGATTTCCACTTGTTATGGTGCATCTACAGCCTTGCCTAGAGTCTCTTGTAGACCATTATCTCGTAAAGTACTTTGTAAACCTCAAGTCGTGCTGGACTATAATGAAATCATGGGGGGGGGGGGGGGGGGTAAACTTAAAAGATCAGATGTTGGAGCCTTATTTATTAGAAAGGAAACGTTGCAAAAAATTGTACATAAAACTTTTCAAACGCCTTCTCATTGTATCCATTCTAAACTCGTTCATTCTTCTAGAATCATCTACTCATAAACATCATGATCATTTAGCTTATCGCCTTCAACTTGTAGATACCTTTCAAATCATCTGTTACATTGTCCGGAAAGCCGTAAGCGTACTGCGTCTAGCAGTAGATCTACGCACGATCGACCAAATAGATTTATCCTCTCTACACATTGGCCTGTGTTATTGGAATCAACAGAGAGGACCTCAACAGGCCGGAGAGTCAGGAAGCGTTGCTTTGTTTCCTAAAAAAATGGCAAAAAAAATCAATTTACCTCACACTGTTGCGAATTCTGTCGCGTGCCAATGTGTATAGACTTATAGTGGATAGCTTTAAAGCTTATCATACATCACGGTAATACCATTCTTACCAATTACAACTTCTCACGTTAGCAAGGTGATGCCGTGGTTGAGAATGAATTTGTCGCCGCCAGAGATGGAGGTGATGGGCATCACCATAGACCGACCCATAGACTGGAACGCCAGAATCTTGACTTTGAATGGTATCCTTTCAAAGTCAAGAACAAGATTTTCTGCCAGAGCGTACTGGTTCGGTTCGGTATTTCGATTCAGCCTACGACGCTTTCCGTTCCTATTGGAGCGATGAGGTATTAGGTTTAATCGTGGCCGAAACGAACCATTATGCTTCGAAAATTACTACTGCTACATTTCAGGCCGTATGGTTAACCACAAATTCACATGAAATTTTATGCTTTTTTTCGTTCTGGATGATGTTGGGGGTCGTCAGAATGCCAACTGTTACCAGTTGTTTTTCTGTCGATCCTCTCTTGAAATAGAGCATTACGTTTTGTAGATTCCGACCCCGTTATTAATAACGAAAATCCCTCCAACACTGGCGCCAGAAGCTTTGACCGTTTACACCGTTTGAGACCAATATTAGCACATTTAAATTCAGTTTCTCAATCCAATTATATTTTAAGTACAGAAATTTGCATAGATGAAAGCCTTACACTTTTGAAAGGCAGATTAAGTTTCAAGCAGCTTTGACCGTTTACACCGTTTGAGACCAATATTAGCACATTTAAATTCAGTTTTTCAATCCAATTATATTTTAAGTAAAGACATATGCATAGATGAAAGCCTTACACTTTGGAATAGCAGATTGAGTTACAAGCTGTATATTCGAAACGAAGCTTCTAAGTTTGGGATCAAAACATTCGATCTTTGTGAGAGCACCGCCGGTTACCTGTGGTTGTTCATTGTTTATGCCGGCAAAGAATCGGAAACAAATATGGAGCAGTCGCCCGGAGTGCTTAAAAGCACAGCTGTTGTAAAAAAGCTCATTGGTCCCTTACTGAACAAAAGGGTATAGATTGTTTATGGACAATTGGTACAATTCACCCCTATTAGCTAGATTTCTGAAGCTCAATGGTACCGACTGCGTTGGTATTTTGAGATCTTCCCGTTGCGATGTTCCCATTGTAGTAAATAAGGCTCCTCTTAATCAGGGAGAGTACATCGCCAGACATTCAGGCGCTGTCACTGTTTTAGTATGGCAAGACAAAAAAGAATAACCATGATTTCCACTTGTTATGGTGCATCTACAGCCTTGCCTAGAGTCTCTTGTAGACCATTATCTCGTAAAGTACTTTTTAAACCTCAAGTCGTGCTGGACTATAATAAAATCATGGGGGGTGTAAACTTAAAAGATCAGATGTTGGAGCCTTATTTATTAGAAAGGAAACGTTGCAAAAAATTGTACATAAAACTTTTCAAACGCCTTCTCATTGTATCCATTCTAAACTCGTTCATTCTTGTAGAATCATCTACTCATAAACATCATGATCATTTAGCTTATCGCCTTCAACTTGTAGATACCTTTCAAATCATCTGTAACATTGTCCGGAAAGCCGTAAGCGTACTGCGTCTAGCAGTAGATCTACGCACGATCGACCAAATAGATTTATCCTCTCTACACATTGGCCTGTGTTATTGGAATCAACAGAGAGGACCTCAACAGGCCGGAGAGTCAGGAAGCATTGCTTTGTTTCCTAAAAAAATGGCAAAAAAAAAACAATTTACCTCACACTGTTGCGAATTCTGTCGCGTGCCAATGTGTATAGACTTATAGTGGATAGCTTTAAAGCTTATCATACATCACGGTAATACCATTCTTACCAATTACAACTTCTCACGTTAGCAAGGTGATGCCGTGGTTGAGAATGAATTTGTCGCCGCCAGAGATGGAGGTGATAGGCATCACCATAGACTAACCCATAGACTGGAACGCCAGAATTAACTTTGAATGGTATCCTATGGATACCTTTCAAAGTCAAGAACAAGATTTTCTGCCAGAGCGTACTGGTTCGGTTCGGTATATCGATTCAGCCTACGACGCTTTCCGTTCCTATTGGAAAGATGAGGTATTAGGTTTAATCGTGGCTGAAACGAACCATTATGCTTCGAAAATTACTACTGCTACATTTCAGGCCGAATGGTTAACCACAAATTCACATGAAATTTTATGCTTTTTTTCGTTCTGTTTGATGTTGGGGGTCGTCAGAATGCCAACTGTTACCAGTTGTTTTTCTGTCGATCCTCTCTTGAAATAGAGCATTACGTTTTGTAGATTCCGACCCCGTTATTAATAACGAAAATCCCTCCAACACTGGCGCCAGAAGCTTTGACCGTTTACACCGTTTGAGACCAATGTTAGCACATTTAAATTCAGTTTCTCAATCCAATTATATTTTAAGTACAGAAATTTGCATAGATGAAAGCCTTACACTTTTGAAAGGCAGATTAAGTTTCAAGCAGCTTTGACCGTTTACACCGTTTGAGACCAATATTAGCACATTTAAATTCAGTTTTTCAATCCAATTATATTTTAAGCAAAGACATTTGCATAGATGAAAGCCTTACACTTTGGAATAGCAGATTGAGTTACAAGCTGTATATTCGGAACAAAGCTTCTAAGTTTGGGATCAAAACATACGAGCTTTGTGAGAGCACCGCCGGTTACCTGTGGTTGTTCATTGTTTATGCCGGCAAAGAATCGGAAATAGATATGGAGCAGTCGCCCGGAGTGCTTAAAAGCACAGCTGTTGTAAAAAAGCTCATTGGTCCCTTACTGAACAAAAGGGTATAGATTGTTTATGGATAATTGGTACAATTCACCCCTATTAGCTAGATTTCTGAAGCTCAATGGTACCGACTGCGTTGGTATTTTGAGATCTTCCCGTTGCGATGTTCCCATTGTAGTAAATAAGGCTCCTCTTAATCAGGGAGAGTACATCGCCAGACATTCAGGCGCTGTCACTGTTTTAGTATGGCAAGACAAAAAAGAATAACCATGATTTCCACTTGTTATGGTGCATCTACAGCCTTGCCTAGAGTCTCTTGTAGACCATTATCTCGTAAAGTACTTTTTAAACCTCAAGTCGTGCTGGACTATAATAAAATCATGGGGGGTGTAAACTCAAATAAACTCGAAAGGTTTCTAATAGTGCAAATCCTAGTACCTAACTAACAGACGGACATGACGAAACTATAAGGCTGGAAACAGTGCTCGACCGACGGTCAGCGCTGACCGTACGTCCTGACCGTCAGCGCAAATCGGCGGTTGCAAAAATGAATTCAGTGCAACGCTGACGGCGAACTGCGACTCGTGTTTTTTTTAATGAAATAAGGGGGCAAACGAGCAAGCGGAAAGCAGGATGGAAGTGTACGTACGCACGTTCGGTCAGTCGCTACTCGCTCCGTCAGCGAAGCACTGAACGCAACCATACATGATACAATCACACAACTCGTCCGTCGACCGACGTACGCGTGACCGACGAGCCGGACCGACGGCTCGACCGACGGCCCGACCGTACGCGCGTGCCAAATCACGCGCGTACCGTCATTGTAGCTGTGTGCTCGTTCATAGACTTGCAAAGATATAGCTACTTCGACCGACGGTCAGTGCTGACCGTCGGTCGAGCACTGTTTCCAGCCTAAGTAAAACACCACATTTTTATGATTGGACATTTTTATGATGGGACATTTTTATGATTGGGCATTTTTATGATTGGACATTTTTATGATTGGACGTTATTTTTGTATTGGACATTATTCTAGTTGGTCAATAGTCGTGCAAATCAGAGGTTCTTGTAAGCGGTTTCACGAATTTCTTGGCAAAGCAGCCCCTGGACCACCAGAAAAATTATCAAACTCAATAAAGAAGTGTTCTGGATTGTATCAGGAACATAAATTGAAAACTCAAATACAGTTTTGATCACAATAATAGTCCTATTTGCTTACACATACCGTGCCCACTTTCATTGTAAGAAATGTACTGATTTCAAGTTGTCTGAATATCGTGTAGACTGATTATATTAAGTTAATATACAATTTGTTTTCCTTATATAGTTAGTTTTATAATTTTAAAGCGGTACGGGAAATAAAAGGTAACTTTTCAACTGTGGGAGCTCACCAAATAAGAGTCTATGTTTTACGTGATAAAAGATTACAAAATTTTTAAATTTTGGGTGTAAAGGATTAAAAATGGGAGTTATCTCAGTAATTATCGTTTTACATTACAATAAAATAAATAAAAAACAGTTATTTGAAATAAAATAAACAAATAAATAGAAATTACGCATTTCTTGCCCAGATAAGTCTTGGGGTTTGACAAACCCCACGTGGTGCACGGTGTAACTTTTATTCACGTGGTGCACGGAGGGTTAAGGGCTTTTATAAAAAATATTTAACAACCTGGAACTGCAATCTTCTACCGGTGGAACATTTTCCAATACTTAATTGCTCATCAGCAGTTAATAATATAAATAATACATGGGGTGGACGCATTTATGGTAAAGAAGATCCAACCGAAGATGATATTGCATTTTTATTTCCAAGTGATAAAAAATCACAAGATAAATAATATAACAGTTTTGACTGATATCGTTCACGAGGAAAACGACTCATATAATGTGGAACAAGTCGTTGGATATATTTCAGGTTGGGTGTCCAGAAAACATTGCGAACGCTTAAAATGTGAAACGTGTCGTTCATCTTTGTTTACCGCTGAAAAAATGTGGTTTCACAAACTAGTCACATTGAAAGATATGGAAGGTTTATGTTTTGCTTCACCCAATGTTTTTTTTGTCTGCTTAAAACCTGAAAAAAATATCAAAAAATTCATTAAAAAGCACGGCCCCGTTTTTTTTTAATAATCTCCCCTTCCGTTAACTTCCCTGAAGCAACTTTTCTGATAATTTGCGTGCTGGTAGGCCGTGGGCGGTGGGTGTAGTGGGGTCGGGAAAAGTAGGAAAAAAATGTAGGCTCACAGCCCCAAAATAATTGAAATTAAAATAAAGGTTAAAAACTTAAATCCCGACTACTAAAAACACGCTCTAAAAAGTACGAAGTTTGAAGGATAGCCGTGGTCGTATGCCACCTACTTTAGCAAAATAGCTATCCTATATTATATATCTAGGCTATCCTTTAAACATCGTACTTTTTAGAGCGCGTTTTTAGTAGTCCGGTTTTAGTTTTTTTATGACTTGATAAATTGGAAAAATATGCAGCAAAATTTTCTACGAGAATTTATTTCCCGCCATACTCTATTTTACTTGACACTGGCAATGCAGCAATAATCACAAGTAATGATCCGATTTAAAATCTCTTTATTATTGTGTTGGATGAGCAATATAACGTAGCAGTGTACACCTGTTTTCTGGTTTGCTTCACTCAATTCATGAGGTACCCACCTTTCAAGTTTATGTATCTTCCCAATTTGCTTCAAGTGGATTAAAGCAGTTATAAACTTACACCGAAGCCTGCTGCTAACTCTGTAGTGGTTTGCTATGGATCCGCTTCCACAATAGCCTTTAATTCTTCATTATTCATTTAGGTCTCGTGTCGTCCTCGGGGCTTGTTCTGAAGGTCGAAATTTCCAGAACGAAAACGTTGGAAATAAAACCGTACCGGGGTATCTTTTGCGACACCAGCGCCATACACATTGTTAATTCTTCGAGCTGTTTCTTCAGCACTCGTGCCACGATAAAAACGAAAGCGATATTTCAATTTTTCCATTGTGCGATATGAACGACTCCAAAGTAAAAATAATCAAGAAAAAACAAATGACAGACTGTTTTGAAAACTCAAATGTACCAATTATATGAATATATAAATTTGAATTTGGAATTCTTAACCAAAGAGAAGATATTTGAGATCAAAGAGGCCTGTACAATAAAACGCCAATTTCATATGACTGTAAGGACCTAATAATAACAAGGATAAGAGTTGTCCTACTTGCGAGTACCAACATAGTCCGGAATATTGCAAATTTAAATCCATCTGCAAGATTTGCAACAAGGAAGGTCACCTCGACTATGTCCCCGCAGAAGAGCTAATACTCATCACCTCAACTGTCTCGAAGAAGAAGGGAACGACAGCACGGGTAGTGTAGATAGTGAGGAGGTATTTAATTATTCTATTTGTAATCGCTCTTTTAAGGAGTTTCCCCCTATACTATTAATATTACCGTTAACGATAAAACTTTAGTTATGGAAATTGACACAGGGAGTGCAATTTCTTGTACCAATAACGTATGAAATTTTTGCTAGCGAGATTAAGCTTAGGTACTACACAAGAGAACTGAAGGAGCCTATTGGTAAAATTAGGCCTCTAGTTGTATATAACCGATGAAAATAAAATTACTTGTAGTCGGGAACGGTAAAATTAACCTTTTAGGTCGGCAGTGGATTAGCGAATTGAAAATTTATCCACAGCCGTCGCAAGTTTGTAACATTAACGAAGACAGTAACTGGGCTTATTTCAGTTCCAAGTTCTCTGAGGTTTTGAGGACGGACTCGGAAAAGTATACAGGTGGAACAGTCGGCTTTCGATTACGAGAGGTACAGCTTTACGTGAACCGGTAGAACGGGCACTCGAACAACTGCAGCGTGATGGAATAATTTCACCTGTATCGAGTTCGGACTGGACGACACCTATCGTGCCGGCGATGAAAAAGGACGGCACAATACGTATTTGTGGCGACTTCAAACTGACGTTAAATAAGTGTTTAGAAATCGATCGTTTTCAGTTACCTCGGGTTGAGGATTTTTTAGCAAAATTACATGGAGGAGATAAATTTTCTAAAATCGACTTATCGCAAGCTTATACGCAATTTGAACTCGATGAGTTTCGAAATAAATCATCATCAGGTGTACCTGATGATGATTTATTTCGAAACCGGTCGTGTAATTTGTTAAAAGTTATTAATAATACCTTGATATGATGGAAAAAGTGCACGAAAAATTGTGTTTTATTAGTGTTTAATACCTCGATCGTGCATTGAACTACAAACGTGGGAATCGCAGTCACAATATAGATTTTCAATTGTTATGCGACAGCCGGGTGCCTCTTGGGGATGTGTCAAACTAAAAACAAAAATCCACCATCCAATCCAAACCCATCAAGGGTTAATTTTTAGTTTGACAACATTAATTTCATGTTGCTATTATGTTTCAAATCATAATTAACTTCAGTTAAGTCTATTTTATATGGCGGGCAGAAAATCCATCATTCCGTTGGAATCCCGAAAAAAAATTATTAATAAATATGAATTATTTTGAAGAATCATTACCACCAGTGTCACATGAAGTGTACCAAACCATCAACAACGAAATATTTGAACAGTTTAGTGTTAGTAAAGCTATACAATCGGCGGTTAAAAGAAATAAGAACTTTTTTTTTTGTTTTGAAGATAGTACTAATAATAATACCTGCAATCAACACTGTCGTAATGATGACTAAGACAATGACAGTGATTACGATAATGTCGACCGCATGAGGGAAAGCCAAGTTACTGATTTTGAAGTGAAATTTTTGATGGAGATTTATGAATTTAAACTACTAACTAATATAAAAGCGTCTAGACATATTTTTCCATATGCTATATTGGCGTATAATAATAAAAGTGTACCACTATCTTACATGGCGTCACAGTTACACACAACTGACAACATAGCCAAATGGCTAAGATCGTGGGCAGAAACCAAAATTGTACCTAACGAAATTATTTGTGACGATTCGTCTGCACTATTGGGTGCAATATGTCAAACTTTTTTAATACTGATACTAATAGATTTTTAGCCATATGTTTTTCATGATTAGAAGGTGAAGGTAAAATTCGTGTTCCGCAAACTTATGTACGTTTAGATAAATCCCATTTTTTTAACAAACTGTCTATGCAAAGCTGTTTTAAATTAGTAGATGATAAATGTAAATATTTTTATATTAATATAATTAAATATATTCACAACACAGTTACAGAGATGTAAAATTAATTATTAAAGATATTGTAGTAGTATCCTTCCCTGAATATGTAAGCACTGATTCTTATGATAATAAGTATGCGCAATCATTACAACGCCTAGTTTGTCACATTTCAAAAAGTGATAATTTTGATATAAACAATAGTAATGAAGAGGACATAGAATATTTATTTTTATTTTTCATCCATACAAACTTTCGCCTTTATCATATATAATTTAGCTTCATTCATTATAAGACCACGTACTCGTCGTTTTGAATGAAATTCGTAAATTGTAATACGAATTACGACGTCCTCACTCGACCACGGTCGGGCAGCGATTTTACGAGCAGAAATAAATAGCGAAGAATCAGAGGAAGATGTTTTTGTGTTTTTGCTAACAAAACTGTTAGGCCACGCCCCTATTCTGTTTTGCAAACATGTTAGTGAGAAAACATGAAAATACGTCGCAGCGGATCCGGCTTTAAAAGATATCGTTATCTAACATTTTTTTTTAGAAATAGTACTTCAGTGTAATCGCTAATTCAATTATTCTACTAACCACTACCTATTACTACCACTCTTCTTCTGCATACCAAGTATAGTCAAATATATTAGAATTCTAAGGTTAATTTTAAAATAGCGTGCAATGAATGTCACCGGTACCACACCGTACAACCCGCTTGCGAGCAAGCGTGACCGCACGACAACGAAAACTCCGCATCAAAAGCAAATTACACGTAACATTAATAAGGCATATTATCCTAATTTAGGTTTACTTTCTACTTCTTTTAATAAACATTTGAAAATGTAATAATATGTACCAGTTGATTTTTACCGCCGCCTCTTTGCGGTTGACATTTTTAAGCTACGCCAATTTTATATATGCTTCAATTATAACTTCTTTAATCAAATATCTTTAAGTTAACATGGGCTATCGAGTTTCACGAGCCATCCACTATTGCAGTGATAAAATTAATGTTGATGCATGAAGTACCTCAACCAGGATGTCTAAAGTTTTGACTGAAGATGACATTAATAGGGTACGTATTAAAATTAAAAAGAGGTGACCCAGTGGTCAAAATTTGACCATAAATAATGAAAATTATAAGTTAGGACATTTAAAATTTATTAATTTCTATTACGATTGTTGCTGGCCGTTGTGATGAGCTGGAGGCATACCAGCCAGGATGGGCAGCGGTGGCGCAGGAGAGAGAAAGATTGTCTTATGGGGAGGACTTTGCCCAGCAGTGGAACATTTTAGGCTTATAATAATAATAATACGATTCATCATCTCAATTATTTTTTTCTATTTAACCACACATTTTAAGCATAAATGATTTCATGTTTATCTTTTTTATTATGTGATATAGACCGTGACTTATGCACTTAAGAACAAAAATGACCGGAGTGTGTGGACATCTCCAAATCATCGTGTGGGAATATTTAAAAAACATGGCAATGTTCCTTTATTTGTTAAAATAATTGTGGTACGCACTGGATCTCTATTTAATTATAAGATGAATTAACGTTCCATTCAAACTTTTTTATCAGGTTGAACTGGCTGATAAAAAAGTTAGAACTATTTTATAATAACTATGTTTTACCCTTAAAAACTACGGCTTGTCTTTATAGACAAGCCGTAGTTTTTAAGGGCAAAAAATTTCGCAATAATAATTATAATTTTAATACATACTTAAGATTTTACTTCTCTCGTTTACAATAATTTAATAGGCTTAATTTTTTTAACAGTGATTTTGCATCAAGGGAGTAGTTTGTAAGTGTTGAAATTTCATCGTCAACCAAAAATTATATCATAAATATTAAACAAACCCTGTAAGTATGTAATATTTAGAAACTCAGAAATACAAAAAAAAAATAATTTAAGGGGTGGTTGTTAAAAGGATTAAAAATTTATTAGAATCATAAATCAGGCATAAAAATATTGAAAAAAACGTTTATTTTATCTAATTAAACACAATTACTTAAGCCAGAATGGTTAGATCTGCATTTTTCCTCCGTTTTGAAAAAAGGGTGAATTTCACCCCTAAAATGCAAAAACCGCAATACGAGCGTATGTCACTTTTGAAGTAGATGGTAAAACATACTCAATTCCAAAATGTCATCCAAATCGATGGAGGTTCAACGAAATCGGAGGTTGTGCCTGATTTTTGCCTTCATTAACTGTACTATAAAGTAAGTTTAATATTCAAATACGAGAAATTTTTAAAGTTTCCTTGGCAACATATAAACACGGCCCTATATTTTGATAAAATATATTTTTGGAACGAAGTTCCTTATTCCACGTTGCGAAGGGGGGCTAGGCAAAAAAAAATAAGACGAAAAGTTGTAACGACACAAAAGTGTCGTTACAACCACACTTACAACTATAGCAAAATGCTATAGTTGTAGCGCGTGTTTCTCTCTCTGTCTCTCTCTCCTCGCATTGAACAGTGTGGTACACGACAGCGACGATTTTTTTTAGTTTCTACAGGTTTTTTTATACATAAGAAATAATAAACTTCGTTCCATCCGGGTAGTTTCATTCTTTGATATTTATTTACTATTAATATTTGTGAATATGGAAGATTTAATGAGAGTATAGTTAGCATCTACAAACTTAAATTTTGAAAGATTACATACACAAACTTCCAAAATATGACTCACGATAGCAAAGTATCTCGTGTCTACATAGAGGTTAGACTAGAGAGCTAGGAGAATACGTGGAAACAGTTCGAATCCTACCATTTTGAGATGCTGACAATAATAATTGAGGAGTTGCGAGACGACTGTAGTGGATTGTATTTATGAAGAAGGGAAGGAGATTTTCTTTAAGTATAAGGGAAACTTGAGGGTATTCCCTCAAGTTTCCCTTATACTTAAACGTGAAACACGAAGGAACATATTAAGTCAGTAACGTTGCCGTTGCCTAAAATAAATATACCGATTTTCTCAAGACAATACGAGGAATGGCTGACATTTCATGATTTTTTCGAGACAGTTATCTCTCTGCACCTTCCAAATCAAAAGCAAGCTTGCCCGCTTCAGTTTGAATAATACAATGACTGTTGACTACACTAGTAGATAACACAGAGTTATTTATAGAAAGAGAGCGAGACTCTGATGTTAAGTACGAGAATGTCATTACCACAACAATGTAGCATTTACACCAGATAAAGTTGCGCGTCTTCAGTGACTGTTTCGCGTTGCAGACGCTCCCACATCGGGTCCCATGTCACTGACGCGTAAGTTTGGCCGAAGCTTAACTCTTTCACACATGACATGTAGTGAAGTTGTAGTTTATAATTATTATTAGCTCCTTTGATAGTAGTCGTTACAATTTAAGGACCGAATATTGCATATTGGGGGGGGGGGGGATAGAAGCTTAACCTCAAGTTTGTGGAGTCGCCACCCTTGTCCCCCAGTCGCTTCTTGTAAAAACACTATTTTCGCGATAACTCGGAAACTATAAGTCTTTAAAAAAATGTGGCTGCAGAAAAGCAGGCCTGAAATACTCTACAGTATGGTAGGGATATATAGACTAGTATAGTAGACTGTAGCTGCAGAAAAGCAGGCCTGAAATGGATGGTGGCCGTGGGACAATCGTGGCGACCCCACAAACTTGAGGTTAAGCTTCTGTTGACCCCCCCCCCCCGCCCCCCCCCCCCCCCCCAACATATCCCAAAAATAAAATTGCATCTTGCCTCTAATATATGCAAAGCTCATGTAATATTTCAATGGGCTAATAGCCATTGCCTACCGACGAGGTACCAATATATCTCAATTCTCATAGAGACGACCTGGAGAAGTTATTTTACATGTATAAAATTACTATTTGATTGGTTTAGCTTTATATCCTTAAAGATTCCCCTCTTTTAGTCGTAGTGATTTTATTTATTAGTTTAAAGAAATTGTTAAATAAATCATTTTTTTTTCTTTCTATTTAAGGGCAAGGCCCTTGTCGATGGCGCTGCCGCAACTTCTTTTTGTCCTCCACCAGCATTCTAGTTCTCTTTAAGAGATGATATTAGTTTTCTCTAGTAGTTGACTAACATATACTTATTAGTTTTATGTTGGTCATGATGCCTGGTTAAATTGGCAAAATAAAAAAAATTTGCAAGTGTTAGAGTAGATGTATCGTATTTTTATTTTTTATTCATCCTAGCAGATAGGTAGAACAAAGCAAAATATACCGGCTCCTTTTAAGAAAACATTTTATAACCACGTTTCAAGTCGTGGCAACCATCACTCACACTTTTCTACAGGGACAGGGGTAAGCGAAATGTTTGGCGTTACTACTCAAGAAGGAAACGCTGATAACTTGTTTTATCAATACTTTTCACACCTTACGTTCCTAACTGCACAATGTGAAAGGTGTTAACTCGAAATGGACTTGAACGTTACATAACTTACTAAAATGTCTAATCAAGAAAAAATAGAGGCTCGTGAACATTTTGAAAACCAATTACGCTATGCTTTTGTCAAATATGAATATGAGGAAGAAGAGGACGGTACTGAGGTAATAGTTGACCATTAATATCTGTGACCTTTATGTTCTTTTTGAGCATTTTTTAATGGTTCTATTTAGAATATGTAAAGTACTGTATACTTATAAAACTCTTCTAATGGTATTAAAAATCCCTAATTTCTAATACAGTTAGAACAGTTTTATAAAAGTTATATACTTATTTAGTATAATATTATGATATGAACGCAACATTTCTGAACATGTATTTTCTTTAGAAAATTTTCTAAAGAGCTGTATGCTCTTTAGGTTTGGTCATAAGGGTCGAAAATATTTAATATAAGTTAAAATCGATGGCTAATCTTAATTTCTTGATTTGGTTAATCTTCATCATAATCACGGGTAGTAAGTATTCGGGAAAAAAATTCAGTGCCGATTATGATCGTAAAAAGATATAAAATCAGATATATCATATAACTATCGCAATTTATATTTAGAAAATTAATACCATACAGATCACCACATACCAATTACCATTGCCAACTATTGACAATTATTACGTAAACCGAATAAGCCCAGATGTTTTAATTGAAGCATATATGGACATCAGCAAAATAGAGTAAAAGCCCGCGAGAGTCAAACTTTCACTTTATAAAAACTGAAAGTTTTTTTGTACACGTCTTTAAAAAGTAAAAACCTTAGAATGATCAGCGACTATGGATTTTCGATTGAAGTTATTTTAGGAGGTATTAAAAGGTGTTCAAAATAGTACCTATATAATATGTAGTATAAAGCTCAATCAATTTATATTTTCTTCGGGATTTCATTTGTGAGCATATTTGCTCATGTAACAGTAAATGATGGCAAAAATCAGGTGAGTACAACCTCCGATTTCTTTGAGCCTCCATAGATTTGGATGAAAATTTGCGATTAAGAACGTAAGCCCTCTACTTTAAAAGTGACATATGCTCGTATTGCGCTTTTTATATTTAAGGGGTCTCCCCTTTTGTCAAAAATAGAAAAAATACAGATTTAACCATTCTGGCTTAACTAATTGTGTTTAATTTGATAAAAAAAAATCCATGATGTTATATGGTTATTTAATTAATTTAAAAACCTTTGTGGCAAACATCCCTTTAATTGTGAAAAAAAAAAAAACTTTTTGTATTTCTGAGCTTTAAAATCGCATATTTACATTGTATAAATAGTTTGTTTGATATTTTGAATATAATTCTTGGATAAGAGTGTAATATAAACCCCAAAAAGTACCCCTTCATTGCAGAATCACTGAAAAAATGGGTTTTAAAACTGAATAGGTTTTAAGTTTTTGAACCCAATTTTTTCAGTAAGTATATTTTTTAATTTTTATAGTTTATTTGCAACATTTTTCATCCCTGAAAACTACCATTCGTCTTTTTTTTTAATGAAATAAGGGGGCCAACGAGCAAACGGGTCACCTGATGGAAAGCAACTTCCGTCGCCCATGGACACTCGCAGCATCAGAAGATCTGCAAGTGCGTTGCTGACCTCTTAAGAGGGAATAGGGTAATAGGGGAGGGTAGGGAAGGGAAGGGAAGGGAATTGGTTGTACACTTAATTTTGTTATAATTTAATATATTATATTTCCCTAATAATTAAATAATAAGTTCTCAAATTACACTCTGGATTTGTGTTGTGTTTGATTTCGACTGTTGGGATGTAGGGGAATGTGAGGTAACGATGCCTACGGGTCAAATGATCCCTCCCCTTAAATCAGATTAAACCAGAGGCATCTTTCCAAATGCACGTGAAACGGGTTGCCCATAACCCTGCCAGTTGCCACTTATAGTATCATGGCGATCAGAGCGCTTTGCGAAATTTTATTTAATTTTTTTTTAAAAGTGTCGCTCTGATCTAAATTAAGCCTGTTTTTGGACTTTCATAACTTTTTACGAATTCGTGATTATTTAAATGTTATTTTGTTCTAGGGTATTAATAGCAGTTACCTAATATTTAAACAGTTTTAGATCACCCCACGTGGTTTGATGGTTGTGTTTTGATCGATTTCTTGGAATTTGGTATATGAGGTGAAATGATCCCTATTTGTGTGTATAAAATGATCCCTGGATATAAAGTAGAAATTGGCGAATATTTTTTTTTTATGAAATTGTTATTTTCTTTTAATTTTATTATTAAAGAACAAATGTATTATCAAAGACATTGATTTCAGAAGTCACAACTATCGTGTTTTGCCTCGAGACGGACCGATAAACCGACAGACGGCAAGATCTTAATAAATTTGCTCCCCTTTTTATCTTTTGGCTACCGAAGCCTAAAAAAACTTGCTAATAAACTAAAAGATGCATGTTTCTTACTTACATGCTTAAATTCGCAATCAATAATAAATATTATCTCTGGGATTATTTTACCCCAACTCAAGGGATCATTTTATACATAGGGGTGTATAAAATGATCCTTTAGTTAAACTTTTACAAAAACCTCTAGTACAAAAAAAGTACGTACATATTTTTTCCCTTAAGGGGATCATTTTACCTCACCTTCCCCTAGCTCAGTTTGGGAGTTTCTGTTCATCAACCGTTGAATGAACCTTTAACATAATATGGCAATTCACCACTGTCGGAAGAAGACGAAGAATACATATCTTTGACAATTGACAGATGACAAGTGTTTTGCTGGTCCCTTTTTTGCCGCGGACCGGGCTTGATGGCATACGAGAAAATTTTGTTCTGGTAATTTTTCTTTGAAAAGGCTTAATCCAGCTGTAATTTCAAGTTTCTTTCCCTTTTGGTTTTTTGTGTGGTCGGCCGACCAAAGTACCTACATCAAAATTTAAAAGTACTTCAGCTACGCTCCGGAGCGGACCACGTGCTTGAGAAGACTAGCATCCTGCCCATACAAGATCCAGCGGGCTTGCTGCTACTGCAATTGCCTGAGGAGCACCCCTGCTGACTATGGAACGGGTGATTCGGGCATGATACGGGTTCGGAGTGTTTTTTTTTTTTGAGAACTTTTACTATCCCGCAGGCAATCTAGCTATTACACGCATTTTGCCTGTCCAGGAATAGTTGAGAGTAGGGAAGGAAATAGGGTAGGGGTTAGGGGATTAGGCCTCCGTTAAACTCACTCACTCGGCGAAACACAGCGCAAACGCTGTTTCACGCCAGTTTTCTGTGAGAACGTGGTATTTAAGAAATAGAGGAAAATGTGGAAAAAACGGGGGAAATTGTATGAAAGGGCTTATTTGAACGCGCTAATCTCAGGAACTACTGGTCCGATTTGAAAAATTCTTTCAGTGTTAGATAGCCCATTTATCGAGGAAGGCTATAGGCTATATTTTATCACGCTAAGACTAATAGGAGCAAAGAAATAAAGGAAAATGTGGAAAAAACGGAGGAAAATTATTTGAAATTGCTTATAATCTTAAGAACTACTGGAGCAATTTTTATGTTAATTAGCAAATATGAAGAATAGACCATGTGAAGGAACAAAGGCTATTTTTTGCGGAAAAATGTACGGTTGCGTGAAATTCCTAAATTACGCTAGTAAAGCCGCGTGGAACATCTATACTTATATAATAAAATCAAAATAATACTTGGGATGTGATCTACTATGCTAACGCTGACGAAGTCGCGGGCAACAGCTAGTTTTATTAATATATTTCAAACTTCATTAATATTGTTCTATTCCAAATTTTCAAACTACGGTTTCAAAATACCCTCTGTGCAAAAAAATTTACAAAAAGGTTGAAACTACTGGACCAATCTGAAATATTTAATAGACGCCCGCACATCATTATAAAATACGCCTTTCTTATCGAGTAGAAATTTACCGTTCCGTTTACTTTCTCAATATTGAAAGGCTTCGAAGTGTATTTAGTAAGGACTATATGACGCTTGCAATCGGGCTGGAACCGTACATTTTTGCGGGATAAAAGTATCCTATATCTAATGTCCATTCCCGAGACTCAAAGTACTTTCATACTAAATTTCACCAAAATTGGTTGAACAGTTTGGGTGTTTTGGGGTAACAGACAGACAAAAACACTTTTGCATTTATAATATTAGTATAGATGTACCTATTGACAGGTTTTCGTACAGTATTTGCATCCCAATCTATGGTTGAAAATTTTTTCAAAAAATTATACTGGTGTTATCATAATAGCTCTGTTAATTTTTAAGTCAAGAGCTTTAAGATCATTTGTAAAAATATTTTTCAAAGCCCTTAAATAAAAAAATAAGGGGGTTGCATGGTTCTCGCAGTTAAAATTAGGCCTTAAGATAGGGTTGCCATCCGTCCGGGTTTACCCGGATTTGTTCTAGTTTGAAGGGCGTCCGGGGACCGTCCGGCAGCGTTTTTGAAAAGTGTCCGGGTGAAATCCGGACACTTTTGTCGAAAGAAATACAACTTTTTAGTCATGCAACAACAAACGAAAGATAAAACCTTGCTAAGCATACACACGGTTTCTTCTTTAATCAAAAAGTACGATTTCAAGGATCAGATTTTAACAAATTCTTGTAATTGGAAAAGGAAGATGTTTTAGCAAAAATTGGCAAAACGTAATTGTAAAATGTAATTTATACTTTTTAAGAGGTGTCCGGGGAAATAACCACATTTCGGCCAAATGTCCGGGAATTTTGTCGTGCCTGACCGGCCAAGGCAATTTGAGTGATGGCAACCCTACCTTAAGAGCCCGTACTATCTTTTCTACTGCTCTCTTCACACTCACGCCCGTCTTTCATATGCCGGGTAAAAAAGGACGATCGCCAAGTTAGCGGGCAGTTATAGGTTTTCTGGTTTTTAAAGGATTTTTTATATGAAAGTGGTAAAAAGTAATTGCACCATTGTATAGACGACTTTCTCAACAGTACATTGTATTTCTTTCATACCGTTAAGACGTCAATACAATCCATAAACAGATGATATTCTAAACCTTTTACAGCCAAAATTACAAAACTGTCGCGGGTTTGAGTTGGATTATTTAAAGATACTTAAAAAAATAAAAATTCTAGCTGCAACTAGATTATAATTGAAATGATCTAAAATGTTGTGCATTAAAAGTTATAGAAATACTGTATTTTAACTGTTAAATCACGTCTGTAAAATGAGCGAAATCGGCAAAATTTCGTATACGGACTCTTAAACGTCTCTTACTGGGTTATTTTTCATCCTAAAAAAATTAAATGAAACCCAAAAGATTTCTTCGAAAATGGACACTTTCTTTCTTTATCATTTTTACGAAGGTTCAATATTTCTTTACAAAAATTTGAATAATCGAAATTATTCAAATTCTCGTCAATATCATTGTCTTTTTACTAAATCTTTTTTTTTTCAAAACTAAGCATTCTAAGCCAGGTAAAATTATTGAGCTTATCACTTATGCTAAAAGTAAAGAAAAGCCTTTAGAGATAACCATAAATTTGAATTATTGTAGAAATGGTGAACATTTTATTTTTCATTATTTCCAAAAAAATTGCAAGTGTCATAATATTGTTTTTATTACAATTTGCTCAAATTTTAGCTATTAACTTTTTACAATGCTCATTAGAAAAATATTTTTAAGCACTTTAAAAAGTTTTAAGGATGTACATGTCATAAAATGCATCGGTTCATCGTTATTTAAGTTTGAATGCTTAGATTTAGGTACTCGCCGAAAGAAAATGTACAAATAAACACTTATACTTAGCTCACTTTGAATGATCATAAAAAGGTATTTCAGAAAAGAAATTGTTTGGTTTTTTTATTTGCTTTAATTTTGGTAATTAAGTACATATTTTTCGTAAAAACCTACAGTTTCTTGGTTAATTGTAAAAAACCGCTTAAAGACAATATGTATTTTTTTACGCAAAAACATAATCTTTGATCTTTAATAACTCAAAAAGTATTGATTTATTCGAAGAACTTTATATAACAAATTTTAATTAGAATTTGTGCGTTTATCGATTCCTGGGGTTATTTTTACAAAGAAAAATTTCATCCCCGGGAAGGGGTGGCATCCACCCCCAGTGCAAAAGCGCAAGTTCGCACTATGTCACTTTGGTTTCTTAGGGTATCCCCCACGTACTCACCAATTTTCATGAAAATCGATGGAGGTTCAACGAAATCGGAGGTAAAAACCTCGACTGACTCCACTAATAATAAGCAATCCATAAAAGTGGCTTTGCATGATCTGAAGTAGGCTGTCATTATTCAAGGCATGTGCTCTGCTTATATTATAGGTTTTGTTTATCAAGTAACCAGTGAGTTTTGAACGTGTTTTCGAACATGTTACATGAAGTTAGTAGTTTTAGACAAACTATTTTAAATGATTTTCAAAATAATTTACAAACGGCCTACTAAATTTTCATTTGACTGAAAACATGGAGGTGATAGAGGTAAATATTTCGTGAACGTGACAACAAATGTATCAAAGATCAATAATAATAATAAAATAAAGTTTTTATTGCTTTCGTGAGAAATTTCAATATTTCTAACGTCGCACGAATGATTTTATCATTCGACATGTGGACATAAAATGTGATACATTAGTTCGTGATACGTAGCGACTTTGTCATATATTTTGAACCTAGCTTTCATTCTGAAAAATAAACCATAGCCGTAAAGTCCTTTATACAATTTGTGCGCTCATAATGGATATATCAATACTTGGTCGTGTTTTTACTAATTTTGTGAGTATTCATGTTAAAAATATGTACGTGTGTCATGTCCGAACCGTGGGAAGAGCTAAATTTTTTATAGATATGATATTTATGTAGGTATTTAAAATTAATTACTTATTTATAAAGGTATTTTCAAACGTATTTTTTTCTCTCCATACAATTGTTTGTTGTCTGCATACGCCTGGTCCTCAAAAGATCATTTTTTTTATATTAGTCATCTCTATTGTTATTTGTATATTGTGCGATATTTTTTTGTATAAGATTGTGTCCCGGGCCCCGGCACCTATGTTCGATCCCTTAATGTTATCAAATAAATAGCATATCATTGAATTGGCTCTTTTTATCTTTCTCTCACGGTTGCAAAATGACAGTTATTGTATTTTTTACTCGGGCTCTTGTTTGGAGACACAATAAACGAAATTAAAATAAAATATACTTATTTCGAATTTGACAATACTTCTCATCACTTAGTTTTGTGGCAACGTGTCTTAAAACTAAGTGATAATACATGAGGGTGTCTATATGTCGCCTATATAGAGTTCACTGTGAAACAGCAGCGCTGAAAGAGCAATTTTTTGTGATTTGTACGGGCAAGCGCGAAGGTGAAGAAAAGTAACTTTTCAGCACTGCTACTTTCACAGCGAACTCTATAAGTACCTATAGGCGACTTATACACACCATACAGTATTATTACTCAGTTTTGTTAAACCCTGGCCTGTATATCCGATGAACATTTTAATTTACGCATAATATATCATACATATATATAATATATTAATTATTTAGATTTCAACAAATTGTGTAATTTAAACTTATTATAGTCAAGTTGTTGTTAAATATGTCTAGTCCTCATATTGTAACTTCATTTAAGTCTTAATACTACGTTTTAGTACTATTATCAATTCTGTGGTTTAAGTAAGCAATTACAAGTGTAAAGTGATCAATTGATCTGTACAATATATAAGATGCTACTAAAACGCAAAACGTAATTTTACCTTCTAAACATCATTTTTTTACCCAATACTGAATAATCGACCTCTAAATTGTAGGGAACAAAAGGGCCAGACCCTTTTAGAATGCTAAGTAAAAAAAAATATTAGAATATTATGTATAACAGCTATATTATAATCGCTGCATAATCGCGCGCAAAATAGTAATAATTTTGTGTGCGAGGAAAAAAGAATGGCGGATTTTTGCCTTAATTAACGGAACATAACATAAAAGCAAACAGGTTAACGCAAAATGAGCTCTTTCATGCAAATAGCTTAGAATATAATAATATGTAGTTCTTTATTCTAAGGCAAATCTATTGCTTTTGCTACTTGTTAAAAAACCTCTATAAAATTTTTCTACGTACCTACTTGAAAACTTTATGTTTATAAGAACCGTGCAGAGCGGTGACACTGCCAACTAGTAACAAGTAGCCGAAACTTTTGCGAAAAGTGTCTAGCGTTTTATGTGTCAAGCTACTGCGAATGATTAAGATTTCTTGAACTACTACTTGAAAACTGATATAACATTTTAAAGAATTGAAATGCATTGTTGTATTTCCTGATGTTTCAATACATCCAAGAAAAGTAAAAATTAAAAACAAATCCGAGGGTGTAAAATTCTAGTATTTTCCTGCCAAAAGTACTCACAAAAAATGGATAAACGCCTTTAAAAACAGACGTAAGTATTTGAAAAGTTCCATGGATGTTATTTATGTATCGTAAAAACACAGAATTTTGTAGACAATAACCGATTCATTTTTGATGAACATATTAAAAACCTTTAACCGTTGCTTCTTTCAGTAAACATCCAAACTGGCTTCCATCTAAATATTCAACCATATGCAGCGCTCATTTTATTGGCCAAGAAAAATCGGAAAATCCTGTACACCCGGCGGCACTTAAAATTCTTTTTGGAAAAGAGAATCGAAAAAACTCTATTAAAAAAATTGAAAGATTTCAAAGACATCAACGTAGAATGCAACAAGTTGCATCAAAAGTAGATAATTTGGAGAAGTCCTGCCAGGAATTCAACACCGAAGATAGTGTTGGACTTGAACCATATTGTTGGTTCGCAAAAGGATGATTCTTCAACTGGAAATAAGATTTATAGTGCAGTCTTTGTGTGTAATTTAAAGAATACAAATGGTGTTTGCACTTCAGGGGAAGTAGAAGAATTATCTTATAAAATATAATCCACATTGAAAAAGTAATAAATACAGCGGATTAAGCAATTTCATATTTTTTATAAAATACCAATTAGTCTTTTAAAATAGAAGGATGAAATAGTTTGTTATATGGGTTAGTAAATATTGAAAACCCAATTATTAAACATTTACTATAAATTTTTGTAAAACTCTGCATAATTACATTTCGTAAGTTTGGTAATTAGAAAATTATAAATAAAAACCTTTATTTGAACTTGTTTTATTTTATTAAGTCACCAGCATTTTCAGTAAATAAGTGTTTTTGGCATCTTCATTATGTAACATTCATAATACTTGAGTGATTTTGTTTAATAATTTCATTCATTTTATTTAGCTCTAAAACATGAAAAATCACTATTAAGACTAGACGGTGTCAAAGAGAATGCGAAACCAACATGACTTACAAGTTTAATTACGACGCCCTCTATAGTTTCTGCACGGTCCCTATAATAATTGACATTCTCAATGCTCACCATCCATGAAAATTAAACGACGATCAACGTATATATTTTTTTCCAAGTATAAATTGCCGATGGATCAGATACCATAGAAGTAAAGTTCGACACAACTAAATATGCCTGATTTTGCTCGCATGCAAAATTATGATCTCACTTCCGGTTGTGATTCCGGACATTATTATAACTCATAATATGATACATGGAAAAAAATAACGAGAAAATAAAGTATTCGACGAGCAGAATTAAGTTTTCAAAGGTCGACAAGCTCAAATCATTCGCGACCAAGGGTCGACCACGATCAAAGGTATTTTTTATTGCGTAATTTTTCTTAAACAAATTAATGTATATAAAATATTATAATAAATACATTAATTTTTTTAAGCGATTATGAAACTAAAACCCCACTGTTAACTTAACACGTTCCCTATCCTAAAACAAAAGTTGAGTAAAAAAAATATTCGTACGTCCATCCACAATTTTCTTATAAGCTAACAATAATTATAATTTAAAGTTTTATACTTATATGTTCTAATAATACCAGTTAAAAACTATATTTTTTTCAAGTCAAAATTAAAAGCAATGTTTCTACATGGAGTCATGAACGCGAGACCTAAAAATTGTGAGACTTAATATAGAGTCATGGACGTGTGAACTAAAAATTATGTGCAAAAAAGCTATCAATACTATCGGCACATATGATAATAATAATAAAAATCTGCTTGAAATATGAGATGAAAACCGACAGTCTATTAAAGATCCACTTTTATCACGTGTGGATAAACACACCTTGGCGATCATTACTAAAGAGCCAAGTCGTAAGACAAATAAAAAAAGATTAAAAGGGTGCCACAACAAACACATTTCAAAGGGACAATCTTCAGCTGTGCAACAGAGGCATCAAAAGTGATAACAAATATGGTGTCCCAATTAGTGTATAATAGTGCTCTGTCATCCATGTTATAATTAATGCACTTAATTGATTTTAGTTATATAAACGACAATTTCAACTAAAAAAGTATTTTATTTTGCCATTTTTATATAATAAGAAATTTGCGACATTTTACACAAGAGCCGCTGCTCTTTTGAATTTTGTTTATTCTTGTTATCTAGCTATACGTCCATGGTAATGTTTTCACTCTTAGTCATACGTTCATCACTAAATTACATTTACCTTTGGAGTATGACTCCAACTGGAGTCATAGACACACATAGAGTTCGGCACAAACGTGACTCCTTTGGAGTCATTGGACAGGGATCGTGTAAAAAAAATGGTTCAAACTTTTTATTCACCCGGATCTGACGGTCGACTGGTGTTCCCAAGGGCAAGGTAGTGCTGGAGCCGAGTTCTGTGCTGGTTCCTGCTCACTTAGCACAGAAGCCGCTCCGCGTGTTGAGACTCTATTTTCCGATCTCGATCCGAGCTCCCATAAGGCCTTGAGCTTTCCTCCTCCCTACTTCTGTCCCTTCCTTCCTCCTGTGAATCACCTACGTCTGCATCGTACGAGGAAGTCATCAAGCGTCTTGATGACCACTTCACACCCAGGCAAGTGGAATTCGGTGAAAGGCATAAATTCTATGCTGCAGAACAGTGACGGAGGATAATATATAATATGTTTATGGCTCTGGACTTCTCCAGCTGGTGTACAAGCTTCCGACATGAGGGGGTAACAACTTTATTTGAAGAATTAGATAGCCTCTAGCCTTTAACCCCTCAAAACAAGGTCCAAATGGAGAGCCAATTAATAGCGAGAGATGTTTGCATGATCCCGAGGCCTGGATGGAGGGTCTCGGGCAGAAGGCGTGGACACTGGCAACATTACTAATCATACTAATAGCGTCATGAAGGTGCGGAACAATAGCAACACTCACTGGACAAGGCGACAATCAGGTTGTTTATCTGCGAATCCATAATGCTATTACATTGGAGAAGCTTAGAATGACTCGGTCCCAGTATAAACGATGGTACCAGGAAACCCTACAAGACCTCTATTCGCAAGCAGGAATAACCTTAAAACTCGAGAAGACTTGGGTGTCCTCATGTCTTTTAGAATATGGAAGAGAGTTCTTCTATAAAGGTGCGCAACTGCGCAGGTTAGTTCTTCTCTTAAACGTGTCTCCACAATGGCCAGTGAGGCAAATCAAACAATCCCCTCATTCAATGGAGATATGGCGTGCAAGTTCTCTGCTGGAATGGGGGCTGCCCAAAAGGACCATCTGCCTTTGCCCTCCTTTTGGTGCACTATAGTAGAGGCATCTATATTGGCTCACGAACGTCATCCAGCACTAACAATACAGCACTAACAATACGATAATAAAAACAATACTAAAATCAAAAATATTTCTAATGCCTTACGTTAGAGTATCCGTTTATAAAAACAAATTACAACTAAATAGTAATCTGACTGGATAGCTAGCTCTTTATGTCTAAAGCAAGAAAGGGATGGAATAGCAAGCACTTTGCGATCATGTAGAGCGAAAGAGATATTATCATCAAGTGGCACGTTGCGCCTTTGTTTGTGGACTGGAGGACTATGTACTTCCTAAAGTAATAATTGCACGGTAAAAATGTTTAGACGTAATTTATAGGATATTTAATGTAGATAATTAATGTAGAAGTCACTAAAGAGATATTATAAATAATTTTCGAGTAACAAGGAAAAACCTTGAAAAAGAGACCTTTTCTACCCTTCCCCACCGCCAGCTCGTGTCCCTCCCTCGGGGACTTTTAGTATATTCGTCTGGACAACTTTAGAAATAACTGTACCAACTTTCAAAACTACATGAATTATTTGGTCAGATCGACGATTTTGAAACTAATTTTCTTAGACTAATTGTTTTTTTTTCGATTTGCATCACTACTCCAGCCTCCTTGTTTTTTTTTCCATTGAGAACGATAGAAACTGAGGACGTTTTGCTCTCAGTAGGTTTTACTTTGCGTTGCTTAATAGCAACAATAACTTTTGCTACAAAAATGATAGGGGCGTTTCCATAGATTAACAGATTTTTTGCAAATAAAATGAGGATATAACGGTAAAAAACAAGTATTTCCAAAATTTCAGCTTGATAACTTATATTTTTTATGAGACTTCTAAGTTGGATAGGCAAGTAGAGTTTTTTTAAATACAATTTATAAATGTTTGTACTTATACCATTCGTAAGTTTTTTTTTAAACTTAATATTTTTTCTTACGAAACCACTTACATAAACGCAATATTTAACATAGTATTCGAACAAAGTTCTTCCGCGATGCAAACAAATAATGCGAGGCCCGACGTCATAGCTCGCCGACACTTTGTATGGAGCTCTTTGGGAATGTTTATTTTATGACGTGATTTTCGAATTACTATATGATATAATATAATCTCTTGGACAGATTTTTACGATAGCAAAGTCATTCCTTCACCGATGTTTCTATTTTTGAGAGTACTTTTATTTACCGCGTCATTAGGCCAGTGGTCGACATAATATTAATTAAATTAAAAGTTATACATTCCTCTTAGTGATCGTTAGCATTTCTGTGACGTGTCAACGATTCCTGACGAAAGTCAGGATAGAGTGACGCACGCGAGTGTAATGCCGTACCACCCACCCCCTTCCATTCTAATAACACCATCATTCTTCAATTTAATTTGCATAATTAACTATTGCTTTAACAAAGACAACTAGTATTTTAATAGTTGTCTACCAAACGCTGACAGAGCCTGTCCCACAACTATCTCCAAAATCAATATACGGAGTAACTGGTTGACTGAAAATGTTCGTATACAATATAAAGCCTGGATCCAGTGAGGAAGAGGAAGAAGAGGATGTGACTGATATACTTCAGGTCGGCTAAAAATATTGGAATATTGTTTAACTGGAATACTGATATTAATATATAGATTGGTAAAATATATAACCATACATTTTATCTTAAAAATACTTTTTAACATTACTTTTAAAAGCGTGTTTTGTTAAAAATATTTGAGAATGGTTCTTATAGCAGTTTGAGGGACATTGTGATGTTTTCATGTGTAACATGTTAATGTTTTTTAAAAGCCGTCCACTTACTTAATACTTATATATATAAATCACTTGTTAGAAGTCAATTAGAATAAGCGGTATCAATTTGGAATTCTTTATACAACAAATACAATGACCAGGTTGAATCTGTTCAAAAAAATTCCTTCGTTCTATGCAGTGCAAATGTTTCAAAAATCGAATTCCCTACAACGATCTTCTGGCTAAACATTAATTACTTAATCTAAAATCAAGACTTCTACAACTGGAAGCAATGATGCTTTATGACATTTGTAATAATAAATACGATTGTAATTACTTAATTAACAAACTGTGTTACAGGATACCTATTAGATCGCATTCAAGAAAACAATATAACTTTTTTGCTACTCCATTTAGCCGAACCAACGCAGGTATACGATCTCCCATTACTCGAAAAGTTCGTAACTTTAATAATCACTTCAACGATATGGATTATAGATATATTTGCTCTCAAACATGCCAAATATAAAAAATGTCTTATCGATGATAAGACTTAAAAATTTACATATAAATAATTAAAACCTTGCATTAAAATAAACTAATTTGAATTTTACTACTATTTAACTACCTATTATTAACAAACACACGATTGCACACAAACATATATATATATATATATATATATATATATATATATATATATATATATATATATATATATATATATATATATATATATATATATATATACATATATATATATATATATATATATATATATACACAATGTTCCGATCCTTTAACCCTAGAAAGATAATCTGCGCCTCAGAGGCGCACGCAAAATGCATATACAGTTGTCTCTTTCTAAATAGCGCGCTCCCGATCCTGTCGTGGCAGGTAATTTCAGTAGTCGCCAAGTGCTACAGCGGGGCGTACGTGTGTTACCGGTAAGTGCTTTAGATTAGCTGTTTTCGGTAGGTGTTGCGCTCGAGAAGCGCATGATTATCTTTTGTGTAACTTTCGCCGGCATTCATGAAGTTTAATTCGTAATTATTTCAATGATGTTTTACAGTTATTTATGTGTTATAGGATTTGGAAATCATGGCACAGAAAAGATACTTGGCTGAGGAGGAAATAACTAATGCGTTGTATGAGGAATGTGGCGATGATATCCAGTTTGCTGGTGAGGATAGTGATCAGGAAGAAGAGGATCATTTGAGTGAGGATGACGTTCAGAGTGACGAAGAAGAAGTTTGTAACGAGTCAATTATTAGCGAATCTGTAAATGTAAGTACAACATTAGTAAATGAAATTACTGATGCCTCACCTCCTGGGTCCCCTGAGGTTCCTGCGGTTGCTACTTTACCCAGACAAGACACGCGAATTATTATACCGAGCAAAAGGGTACTCAAAGGAAAAAACAAACATTGTTGGACTACGTCAAAAGGAGAGCGGCGGTCAAGGACATCGGCGATAAATATTGTTCGTTCTGCCCGGGGTCCTACAAAGATGTGTAGGAATATCGTGGATCCAAAACTATGCTTTGATCTTTTCATCACTGCGGAAATTATCGATGAGATCGTTAAGTGGACAAATCACGAAATATCTAATAAACGGCGTGAAAACATGACCAGCGCAACGTTTTCTGACACATGTGTACAAGAAATCCGAGCTTTGCTTGGTGTTTTAGTATTTACAGCTGCGATGAAAGATAACCACCTTTCTTCTGAAGAGCTCTTTGACACCTCTTCTTCAGGGTCAAAATACGTAGCGGCTATGAGTCGAGATAGATTCGATTTTCTCATAAGATGTCTAAGGATGGACGATAAGACTTTGCGACCAGCTCTTCGTCAAGAAGATCCTTTCATACCGATTAGGAAAGTTTGGGAGCTTTTCATTACGCAGTGCAGAATAAATTATACGCCAGGAGAATACCTTACTATCGACGAACAATTACTTGGGTTTCGTGGTCGTTGCCCATTTCGTATGTACATACCGAACAAGCCAAATAAGTACGGTATAAAAATCCCTATGATGTGCGATGTTAGCTCAAATTATATGATCGACGCTATTCCATACATAGGTAAGGCCACTAAAACAAATGGATTGCCACAAGGAGAATTCTACGTAAAAGAACTGTCTCGCAGTGTACATGGCTCTAACCGTAACATCACATGTGATAATTGGTTTACGTCCGTTCCCCTTGCTAAGTCTCTTCTCCTCCAACCTTACAATCTTACACTTCTGGGAACTATAAGATCGAATAAACGAGAGATACCAGAAGAGATAAAGAACACTCGCTCTCGACCTGTTGGCACGTCTATGTTTTGTTACGATGGCCCTTTGACCCTGGTGTCTTACAAACCAAAGCCTTCAAAAATGGTTTTTCTATTGTCTTCATGTGATGAGCCAGGGTTAATAAATGCATCCTCAGGAAAACCAGAAATGGTGATGTTCTACAACAAAACTAAAGGCGGCGTTGACAGCTTTGACCAAATGTGCTCCTCTATGTCCTGCTCACGTAAAACTAATCGATGGCCTATGGCAATGTTTTATGGGATGTTGAATATGGCTTTTGTTAATTCTTACGTTATTTACCATCATAATATGACCGTCATGCAACAAAAGCCATTGAATCGTAGAGAGTTTATGAAAAAATTAAACACTCAACTCACAGAGCCCTGGATGAATAGCAGATTGCTCATTCCTACTCTTAAACGATCTGCCCGAGCCGCTATAGAAGCTACATTACCAAAATTGGCTAGAAATGAAGCTGAAGATAGAGAAGGTGAGCCGGAACCAAAAAAAAGGCGATATTGTGACTTATGCACATCTAAAAAAAGGCGGATGTCAAAAATGACTTGCACGAAATGCAAGAAATGCATCTGTGGCGAACACAAAAAAGATGTGTGTGTCGATTGCATTTAGTGTACCAATATAAGTCTCAAAGATATTTTTTTTTTTTATACTTTTATGTTATTTTTAAGTCGCAATAAGCAATACTTGTTACGATCTCACAAAGAGAAATTATATACTGTTAAAAGAAGACTGATATTTTTTGTTAATTTTTATTAAAGGTTTAAAAGTTTGTGTTATATTATTCGTAAAATAAATAATTATAAAAATGTTTAGATTTTATTTACTTCTAATAAGTATGAACTGTATACTAAAGCAGGCTGGTCTTGAATAAAAAGCTTTTCAGGTGTCAGAGAAACCCTAAAAAAGTCGTGCGCTCGAGAAGCGCAAGAATATCTTTAACGTTATCCCCAACATGATTATCTTTCTAGGGTTAATGTCATTGATTGGCTCTCAAATTTTTTCTCTTTCTCACGGTTGTAAAATGGCAGCCATTTTAATTTTTCTCGGGCTTTCACACTAATCAGCCTACCTAGCATACGCCAACGAGATATCTTACTCTCGAAATAATTAAATTTTGACATTATGAGACGAGTAGTTACTAGTCTCATAATGTCAAAATCTCGACATTATCTCGATCAAACTCTATAAAAATGTGTTATTTCGATGATAGATCTACGCGAGAAAAAATGTTTGTCATGCTAGGGTGAATAGAGATGAAAACCATCAAACATCGAGAAAACATGTAGAGTGAAATATCTCGTTGGCGTATGCTAGATAGGCTGACCAGTACTTCACATGTAAATATCATATGAAGATAAAAAGGTCTCATTTGATAGCTGAATTAGTGGACTACGCTTACATAGGCAATATGTTATAAATTTCGTGAAATTAAACATAGAAAAACCCAAGTTTAAGAAAATTTTTTTTTTTTATTAATGGCTTTTTGTGGAAAATCTAGCAGATTAAACTAGTTCTTTTTTATTTTTTAAATAGATAGAGAAAGTTTTCATCTTCTAAATTTATTGTACTTCAATGCTCTGAGTCAGATAGTTTAGAAGTTATAATAATTTTCTTTAATGAGGTGGTCAGATTAGTATGAAGCCAGAGATTATATATAGATATAGATTTTTTTTTCAAAAGTTGGAGTAAAAAATTTTGAACTCATGATGTATGGCTTATATTTGTGACAAATTGGCTTTCAAATTATTTTTTTCTCCAACTTATGAAAAAAAAATTTCTCTGGCTTCATAAAAAAGAACAAGTTTAATGTGCTAGATTTTTTACAAAAAGCCATTAATAATAAATACACAATTTTTTTTTTCTTAAACTTGGGTTATTCTATTTTCCACGAAATTTATAACATATTGCCTGTGTAAGCGTAGTCCACAAATTTAGCTATCAAATGAGACCTTTTTTTATCTTCATAGGATATTTACAAGAGCAGTTCTGGTCAGATTAGTGTGAAAGCCCGAGAAAAACTAAAATGGCTGCTATTTTACAACCATGAGAGAGAAATAAATTTGAGGGTCAATTTGTCGATAAAATATGCCATAGATCACGACATTTAAGGATCGGACACCGGTGTCGGGACACATTGTATATATATACGTGTTCCTTGTACAGAGTTCACTGTAAAAGTAGCAGCGCTGAAAGACGAAATTTTTTTTTCACTTTTGTATGGGCAAGGGCCCGAGCGTCACGAGTTTCCCCATACAAAAGTGGAAAAAAATGTTGGTCTTTCAGCGCTGCTACTTTCACAGTGAACTCTCTACAAGGAACACGTACACATCCTAAAGTATTATCATTTATTTTTGTTACACCATGTATAAATGTATGTATGTATGTATATTATGTATTGCACACCCACATAATTACATATACTTTCCTATAATAATATAATTAATCTACTCGCTGCTCTAATTGTTCATCTGTGGTCACCGCCGTTGGTTTTACATTTAATGTATGCTTTACTTTATACAAAACTAGCGGCCCGCCCCGGCTTCGCACGGATGGACATTGATTTTTAAATAATTTTTTTTCAATCTTTATTTCTAACTCAATCTTTATGTTAGTTTACAATATATGGAATATTTTGGTAGTTTTTTTAGACAACATTAATGTTAATACGGTTCCCTTTTTTCTCTAATTAAATAATTATAGGCTATAGCCTATGTTCAGCAGAAGTAGTGTAGATTTAAAAATATGCATTAATTATACTTCCATCGGCATCGTAGGTATCGCAGACACAATAGATCTTCAATAATTGTTATGCTGGCAGCCGGCTGCCGCTATTGGAGATTTATAGTTATAGAAATTAATTATAATAGCAATCAAAAATAATAGTCATTCAAAACGTAATGAATTGATGAAGCTCTATAATATTATCCCATCAATGAAGCGGCACCCGGCTGTCGCATAACTATTATATTATAAATCTATTGTGTCTGCGATTCCCATGATCGAGGTAATAATAATTAATATTTACGTGGACTCTCCGGGCGAGCACACCCGCGCGGCGCGCCTTGTCTACGCCCAATTCGCAACGTGCAGCATAAATCGTAATATTTTAATTTTGCCATAACATTAAAACCAAACGTCCAATTTTAATCATTTAAAGACCAAATATTATCTACATTAACTGTACTTGTAATGAAATAATTTATTTTGATAAGGATTAATGCCATGAGTACAATAAAGGCATTTAAATGTAGTCCAAAAACATTTCAAGATTTTTTAATAAAAAAATGGTAAGTGTGCCTCACTCAACATAGATAGGTATAGTGTGTTGCGGACTTTTTTGTAGATATTTAAAAGATCTACAATTACTTAGAACATTTTATGGTTCTATCTTTTATAGTTTAGGCAGCGTACGCGAAAAAAGTAACATTTCTGGTTGATTTTTTACACCTTTCGTCCGAAAATCCCAAATATCTTACGGAACCCTACATTTTTCCAAAATAAAATTTAGCCTATGTTCAGCAGAATTAATGAAGGATTCCAATGGTAAAAGAATCTTTCAAATCGGTCCAGTAGTTTTGGAGCCTATTCAAGACAAACAAACAATCAAATCTTTCCTCTTTATAATAGTATATATATAGTGTAGATATATAATAACTTTTAATGTAAGACTGTTTGGAGACCCGAATAAATGAAAATAAAATAAACACTTTAGATCTCCTTTACTCGCCACAACCTCAATTTTCGAAAATTATTAAGAATTATGTTGAAAGAATGAAATTATTTTTGAAGGATTGAGGCTTAGTCGAGTGGAGAAAATCTCGAGTAAACATCTAAAAATACAGGCATAATTGTCTGAAAGCTCTTAGGAACAATAATATTTAAATCCAGGAACGAAAACTGCAGTTTCTTTAATCTACAATTTTATGCAAATATTTTACAGTTTCATTCAGGCATAGTAGTTATATTAAGGTACGATATGGCATATTGTGAAATTTTCGTCTATGGAGAAAAATATAATCAAGCAAGAGCCCGCTATCGGCAGATATTCGTCATTTGAAGCTGAATGTTGTACGACTCTCAAAAAATTTAATGACGCATATTGCGATACGTTTTTCAGAAAAGGCGAGAAGAATGCGAACGCAAGGCAAGAAGAGGGGAAATGGATCCTCGCCTGGAATTCACTTTTCAACTGTTGTTGGATGGTACAGGCTTGCCTAGACACGCTATAATGGATCATGTTTTTGAAGGAAATATGGCAAGTAGCCATATTTATAAGTTTTGAACAAATTTTTAATAAAATAATATTTGTATATATTAAATATTTTATTAAAAATTTTAATCTTTTAGCTCGACGACATTAATCAGTTATTTTTACCCCACATGAGAAATAAACTACTTTGGTACTATCAAAACGTCGAAGAAGTTGAACAACGACCGCAAGCCGAAAATAGTAAGCAAAGGCAACAAGGACAAGTCAAACAAACTGCATCGCAAGTGATAATGAAAAAGAAATTATTTTTATCCGATGGTTGGGATGTGAAATTCACTGGCATATGTATTTATATGTTTAGGATTAACGTCAGCAAACAGTTACCAGAAGAAGGATTTCATAAGGACTTGTAAGTGTTAAAAAAGACCAGATATAACTGTTATATAAGAAGGAATCTTTTTACTACTTATATTTTTTTTTCAAAATAAAACAGGTTTTGCGGTATTCTAAACGCTGATAAAGTTGGATTAGTAACGGCAATCGAAAGGGTGATGGAACATGTATATATGAATGCATTAGCGCATCCCAACACTGACGGAGATGAGGATGAGACACGATTTCCAATTGTTAAAAATCAATTATTACCCGGGCTAAGATCATTTTGCAGCGCCTTGAAAGGTAAAAAAAATGGTGCATACAAACAACCTTTCTCTTATAAGCAAAGATTGAACAAAAAGTTTCATCAAATATTATGGGGTATAAGAATATTATGGGGATGAAAAAAATAAAATCAAAATTTTAGATATAGTATGTATCAGGTATATCTGATTATAAGGTAACTATAATTTTAAAAAGAAAGATATTAATTGTTATAATAATGAAAATGACTTTTGGGTGGCAGTAGTAAGTTAGTGAGATGTGAAGACTCATGTCGAAGGTTGCGGGGTAAAGCGACAACGAAAAACTTTTCTATTGGGGATAGTCTCCATTTTCGCGATAAAGCCTTAAAGTTTCGTTTACCTTCATATTCGTAATTACAATTTTTTAGGGTTCCGTAGCCAAATGGTAAAAAACGGAACTCATATAGATTCGTCATGTCTGTCTGTCCGTCCGTATGTCACAGCCACTTTCCTCCGAAACTGTAAGAGCTATACTATTGAAATTTGGTAAATAGATGTAGTCTGTGAACCGCATTAAGATTTTGATACAAAAATGGAAAAATTACTAAAAATTTTAGGCGTCCCTATAGATACAACTGAAACAAAATTTTTTTTTTCATCTAACCTATGCGTGTGGGGTATCTATGGATAGGTCTTCAAAAATCATGTTGAGGTTTCTAATATCATTATTTCTAACCTGAATAGTTTGCGATAGAGACTCTTCCAAAATGGAAAAATGTGTGTACCCATTTTTTAGACTTATCATGACCCTACTTTATAAGTTAGAGGGGTCTAACTTATAAAGTAGGGTCATGATAAGTCTAAAAAATATATGATGTACTTTACTATAAAAAACCCAACGAAAATTGGTTTGAACGAGATCTAGCAAGTAGTTTTTTTTTACGTAATAAATGGTTTTTTTTACATAATAAATTAACTTGAATTAAATCAACTAAAATATAAAAATAAAACAAAAACCTTCTAATTTTATAAAAATAAACCTTATTGCTGCTGCAGAACCCTACATGGGCGAGTCCAACTCGCACTTGGCCGGTTTTCTTAATATTGCAATTCTTGTATTTGCTATTTTGATTTACAGTATGTGAAGATGTTTGTAATCAAGTAAATATTTTTCACGATGGTCAATCTCTTATGGAAAATATACAAAATCCGAATGACCTCAAAGAATTGGCAAAGGTTCCTTCAACAATAACTCTACTGGAAAACAGAGTCAACGAATGGATAAAAAAAATAATGGAGGTAAAATTACTTTCACAAAACAGGTTTTTTTGAATGCAAATAATTTTAGAGTGTCGTAAATCGTATATTTTATGTGCTACGTTTTTGGTAACGCCATTACATGAGGAACGGTTGCTCTATTTTTTGTCCTTTTTGTTACTTAAGAGATAATATTTTTCAAATAAAACCAATTGATTTTAACTATACTTTCCATGAAAACACGGTTCAGGAACAGTTTGACTTACAACTTTGTGTAAGAGGCTCTGACATTCATGGTACTGTGTCTTTTGTGAGCACAACACACATTTTAAGTCACACAATTATGGGAGTACAAACACATGTCAAGTTTAAACTGGTTATATTATTATGTCCTCTTTCCTAAGGACGTGTCTATCTATAAAGCCTTAATACACGGCTTATGATTTTATCTTTTGCCATATATTTATTTTTATAGATTTTAAGTGAAAGCGAACAATTACGAAGAGAAGTAGACTCAAGTGGGCCGCAAGATGAGTTAGAGTATTGGAAAAAACGAGGTGCTCAGTTTTCACAGCTTGCATCATATTTACAGGTACCCTTTGCCTGGACCACAGACATTTTGATTTGTTAAATAATCTCAGGGGAACAAAATCAAAGTTTTATACTGTTGGATGGGCTTTTATTGCTGTTATTTACTAATTTGGAGCCGCTGATTTCAAATCAACCTTCAGATTTTTTCTTACAGCTCTAGTTTTTGAGATACAGCCATTGATTGCTAGTGCCTATGAGCTTAATTTTAGTATCAGTCACAAAAAATTTCACATTTTTTTTTTAGGAAATAGTTGTAAAAATGATATTTACTACTTTTGTAACATTTGTGATCTTGAAAATAGCACTTTCAATATAATATCTCAAAAACTATAGTTGCTACACTAATCAGACTTCCGATTTGGAATCAGCACCCCGATAACCGTGTACTGGTCATAATATTTCATAAAACAAAAATGCCGTTCCCTTATGAAATTAATGAATAAATTAATTTTGATTTTAGGATAATGAAGTACAACTGACTTTGTCATGTCTTCAATTGTCGTGTTCGAAAGTAATAAAACAATGGAGGGATACCGATCACAAAATAACATTTTGCTACAATGAAGCTAAGGACAATGCAAAATTCATTCAGGCGATGGAAAAATGCTGTCATTCTTTATATTTAGACGATCCAGTTAAAATTAAGGATTCCATTTTGAATTTGTTACAAACTGTCAGACTAATCCACAGTGTTTCCCAATTTTATAATACATCAGAAAGAATATCGTCATTGATGGTTAAGGTAATAAGGGTCCTTATTCCCCTGTTAATATTATATTTATTTTAATGTTTTTCTAGAAAACCTACATTTGGTAAGAACCTGTTACGAGGTGCAGGCACAGGAGTAAAGAAATGGAATAGAGACAAAACTACATACGAATCCGCTGTGATAGGTACATCTCTATAAGTGCGACACGTGTGTGTGCGTGAAAATTGGCCGCTTGTCACGTATGAGCCGAAACCGCTTCAAATGTTGTATCTGGCTGATTTTGGTATCATTAAAATGTTTTAATTTTACAGAAGACAATTCCAAATTCAAATTAGGTAAATGTGAGATTTTCATTTGTTTTTCTTATTGTTAAAATTAGTAATTCTAATGAAGAAATTCGATACATTCTAAAATTTAATTACAAAAAAGGTAAAAATGCAACACAAGCCGCGAAAAAAAAAGTAATGTTTATGGACCTAATACAGTATCTGTGAGAGTAGCGCAAATTTGGTTCAAGCTTTTTCAATCCGGTGATATCAAAGATGCACGTCGCTCTGGTTGCCCTGTAACGGACAAAACTGATGCTAGTTTTGAAAAAAAGGAGCAAGATCGGCATATGCGTAGTTAAGATGTAGCCGAAGATGGGGGAAGGGAAGGGGATTGACCACAAAAGAGCTCGATATTCGATTTAATCAACAGAAGGGGTATAGTCTTTTACCATGATAACGCTAGACCTTATACAGCTTTAGCCACTCAGCAAAAATTACGGGTATTTATGCATCCGCCGTATAGTCCTTATTTCCACCTGTTTCGATCGCTGCAGAATTCCTAAGACAGTGTCAGGCAAACATCACAAGAGGACTGCCAAAACCACTTTTCGTAGTTTTTCATCAGAAGCCCCAAAATTTTTATAGCAATCTTGTTTGTTCGGACATGTCCATCCATGTCCGAACCAACAAGATGGCAAAAAGTTATCGAACAAAATGGCACATATATTATACTTTAGTCAATTGTATATAAACTTAATAAAAAAACCTTTTGAATTTTTATATAAAACGCGAAAAAACTTTCCCCAACTTAATATTTAAAAATATATTTTTTTGACAAATTATAAGCTTCTTTTAGTGCCAATAAAATGAGAAATGATTGTATCCGATGTTAATAGATCCGAACAACTCATAAATATGGGAAAAAAATGTTTTCTTAGCATTACAAGGACATTAAGTAGGTCGTATGAATGGTATGACTGTAGTGTGATATCAGATTTTTTGATAATACCATAATATTTTGTTGAATTGCTTGAGCAAAATTTTCGCAAATATTTTGATCTTCAAGTACAAATTGTCAAATGTCGGTATTGGAGACTGATGACATAATATTAGCACGTGTACAATAATGTACATTTGATATTCCATGTGAGTTTTTCCCAATCAATTATTTGAAAAAACTTTATATTCGATTCAGAATTAGTAATAGAAAATATTTAGAGTACTTAAGTAAATTATTAATTTAAAGAGTAAGTAAAATTAATATTTATTCAATTGTGCCAACCCTACCAAAACAGGTATAAATTTTGATAGCTCTTTAGAAGCTTTGTCTCTGTTCCGTTTCTATACTCCTGTGGTGCTGGTCAATTGAGACAAATTTACAATTATCGATATTAACTGATATTATTTTCAGGTTCCCTATTTGTAACGTTCTCGATTAACATAATATTTAAAATATAACTAAACTATAATAATTATAAATTTTAGATAACAAACCAAATGATAGAAACCTGCAAACAATATATTACTTGCCGCTTCAAAGAAACGATTTGGTCTCAAAATCGTGATTTAGTGAGAAATAAACTAATACATTGTATTAACCTGAATAAAACATACCGAGACACATATATTTTTGTAAAAAATCAACCATTCCTTCCTAATACTGAGCAATTTAGTTTTTCCGAAAATTATGTTTTCGGAAAATTTGATACGTTCTGTAACCGACTGAACAAAATTATATCTATGTTTGATTTAATGGATGATTACAATCATTTATTTGAAAAAAGGATGGAGGGTCTTCTATTAGGCGAAGGTGAGTGTTATATTATGACGTAACAAAATTGAATATTATTATTATTAAGCTTTGTTTTACATAATGCTAATCAGCATTTTAAATAAGTTTTTATACGAGTACAGAATAAAACAGCACGACAAATCTTGAAACCATAAGACTGACTCATTCGGAAAATACGAACTAATATTTTTTTACAATTAGAGAATAATTGCAGATTATATTTTTACTATCCAATTACATAACATTATTTTAGTTAGTGTGGTAAGCTGTGTTTTTTATTTTAAGATTTGGAAGAAGCAATTAATTTCTTCGCAGAAGCAAAAAAAGCAGTCACCACTTGCCAATATGATTACCTAGACTATAGAAATAATGAATTTGATAAAGACTTCCAGGCTTTTGAAGATAAAACAAATGCTCTAAAACAATCAATCGGGAACACCATAGAATCTAATTTTTCAAGTGTTTGGGAAACACCACAAGGAATTAAGTTTTTAACTAGATTTGAAAAGGTAAATATCTATTGGTATGCGAAGTTTATTAAAATTATTATCAAAAGTTAATGAGATCAATTGCATGCCATGCAAGACCATCTATCTACACTTTTGGCGATTTTTAATTTTTAATGCAGGTCTCTTTTTGGTTAATTTACGCATCGTTTCCTTTGATCAGGTACCTCAAATACGCATTAAAAAGAAGTTATGAATAAATACAAATATCACTTAAGTTATGGGACGAAATAAATTTATGGAAATACCACCTACCTGCATTCTACAAACTACGTATGCTACCAATTTCGTCAGCAAAGTTCAACCATCTTCAGCAATTTAAAATATGTTCTACCAAAGGATTGTTTATGATAGGTTTATGTTTCGTTGCTACATATTTAAGAGGGCGACTCCGGTTTTCAATCACTCATACAATACACTGCCAAAAAATCAAACATCGTCGTTCTCTCTTCACACTCACGCCCATCTTTCATATTATGCCAGGTGAAAAAGGACGACGCGGATTCATCGCCAAATTAGTTTTTTGTTATATTATAGCTGTTTCGTTGTTTTATTACCATATTATATTTCCCGCAAATATTACAAAAAAAATCGGTCAAGTGCGAGTCGGACTCGCGCACGAAGTGTTCCGTACCACGAAAGTAGACAAAAATGTGGTTTTTGTATGGGAGCCCCCCTTAAATGTTTATTTATTTTTTATATTTATTATTATAGCACACATATAATTGAGGATTTGGTGAAAATTTCAAGTGCCTACTTGTTACCATTACTGATATAGAGCAAAAAAAGCCAAAAAATCATATTTGTTGTATGGGAGCCCCCATTAATTTTTTATTTTATTTTGTTTTTAGTATTTGTTGTTATAGCGGCAACAGAAATATATAATCTGTGAAAATTTCAGAAGTCTAGCTATAGGTAGCGGTTTTTTGAGATACAGCCTGGAGACAGACAGACGGACAGACAGACAGACAGACAACGAATCAGTAATAGAGTCCCGGTTTTACCCTTTGGGTACGGAATCCTAACAAGAGAGAGGACTTAAAACAACTTCGCGATGACATTTTAAAGTTTATGTAGCAAGATACGCACACTTGAACCGTTAATTTTCTAAATCAGTGCAGGTACTCTAGAAAACCCTTTGCTTTATCTTTATTAGACCCTTTTCCTAAAATTTACAATAATTAGGTAATATTACCTAAACATTATGTATTAATGAGCTCACTATTACCACAGAATATATTATAATTAGTACCATATCCTATTACAGAATTAAATCAAATTAACCGTTTTCGACATGGTTAATGCGAATTACTTACTTATTTTGTAGTAATTAACAAATTAGTGATTTGGATTTATTTCGTCTCTTTCTTAAATGCAATTAAAATTAAGCTGAAGTAATTTAATAATTATGTTTTTCGTAATCAGCACATCAGAAACTATAGAAAACGTTACTCAGAGCCGGGGCACATAAACACGATACGACGTCGTGTCGTACTACGTTTCACCATGCGACGTCGTGTCGTGGGAATCCACGACGAGCATCGTAAAAAACTACGGTGTGCCGTATATCGCGTGGCACGTCACGATGTCGCGTCGTAGTTTTTTACGATGCGCGTCGTAGATTCCCAGGACACGACGTGGCATCGTGAAACGACGCCGTGTCGTGGTACGACACGACGTCGTATCGTGTTTTTGTGTCCCGGCCCTTAGATTTTAAAGAGGAAAACCATTGTAGACCTGTGTAATAATTACAACAGAACACTTTCTTAATTATTTAAAATGTTGAAGGTCAGCAAAAAAATAGAAATAACTAAACTTGGCGAAAAGTATAACCGAGTATTAAAATACAGTGAAAAGGAAGTGGATAAAATTATGAAGATGTTCAAGAGACAAAAAGACGATCCTCCATTACCACGAAACTATTCACCCGTTGCTGGTAAATTTTAATAAAAAGAAACATTGCTCGAGTATAAGCGGATATCGCTTGTACTTATAACTTTGTCGATTAAGTAGGAATATACAACATACTATGTATTTTATTTACCTTTCGTAGATGGTTAGCTCCTATAATTATTAACCTTCATAAACTTAATCTCGTAGGTCGTATAAAATGGGCCCGATGTTTAATGTATAATATGACAGAAACCGTGGAAAGCGTTTGTGCTCATCCGGTCTTACATGCTTTGCCTGCGGCGGCAGACATGATGAAGAAGTATTCCGCCACACGTAATCTTATTATCAACTATGAAGATACTATGAGAGCAGTATGGATGAATCAAAATGTATGTACCAATTTAAATATTTTTAGAGACATTTCATGGTCACAGAGACTATAATATAATAATTCTAATACATTTATTGTTTATTCTACGAGCCCAAAATCTTTTTTCATATCAGTAACGTTGCCGCTTCCCATTCTCTCTTTATCTATTCAAACGGCTCCCATTTGACTATGCTCAAATTAAGTCTCCAACCTTAATCAACCGTTCAACTTTGGAAGACTTTCTTAATGTCGCTCTAGACGACCCTTATAGTAGCAATGCTTGAATACTTTGTTATTCTCTCGTGATTCTCGAAGAATACAGTTAACGTTTTAGCACACAGTTTATTATTGAGTAGTATCGTAGTTCTATATTTACTTTAATAAGACTAATAACATACTTATTACTAGTTAAAATATAATGTATAACTTCATAATTTTAAAATGAAATTGGTTCCCGCATGATACTATATTATTATATTACATTTTGCATTACAGATTTGGGATGTGGATGACAGTCTCACTAACAGTCTGTTAAAAATTGATGACTCCGGCAGGCTAAGTGTGAACTTAGATCATAAAATCAAACTGCTTATTCGAGAATCAGATTGTTTAATTAAGATGGGTCTCGATCTTCCAATTGTTTGCCACTCTCTTTACTTCAAAAAAGAGTACTTTACTCTAATTAACGATTCTTTACAGGTATAAATAAATTAATTATATTTAATTTCGATCTTGGCAAATACTTCTGTTCGAATCGGGGTCTGCTGATAGCGAGCGAATAGTGAAATGGCCAACTAATGTATAATAATGTTGTCTATAATTCGGATTCGATTTCCCGGTTGTTTTTTTTTTAGTTTTTATTGGAAGATTATTTACGGACTGTCCGTCAAGTAAAATTGGAAGTTCGACCGCTATTATTACCTCAAGTTGTAAGATTATCTTCACTATTGCTGCCAGGTCTACGAAGTGTTACTTGGACTTGTGAGGATTGGAAGGAGTTTATTGATAGAGCTAATGGAGCCATTACAAGTTTTGATGTCTTAGTAACAAGAGTTCACGACATTTATGTCAACAGAATAATTTATGTTTTAGCTGGTATGCAAGAGGTTACACTCGTTACTTTGCCAGGTAACGCATGTTTTTTATGTTTAATTTTCCTATCAAATAGTGCCACTATTTGACAGGAAAATTAAATTCTACTACTACTACTCATACACGAAATCTGTACGAAGAACAGTGGTTGCAAAAAAGGGTTTTGTACCAAATTCATCCCTTTTTTTGACAAAACCAAAAACCGTTATACTTACATCGTTTATACAAGATGTTCAAAAATCTTTTTTTGATCTTTCACCATACGATCTACTGATTATATAAACACGATCGACGACGAGATCTAATTGAAAAAAAATAACAAGAAATATAATACAGCTTGCATGCTAAATATTATACTTTTTTATTTTCATTTTTGCAGATGAAAATCCTTGGTCGATTGATGAATTTTTGGACCACATCGAGAGCGGCTGTCGGTATGATAGTATCATATTATTGTTATTATTGTAGGTTATAACAACAACGATTAAAATTTTATAAAATTAAATTTACCGAAAAAATTTTGTCACCTAAGACAAACACGCAACAACATCGCAAGCACTTTGCTAGCGATGCACGTTGCATTTCAAGCTCTTAATCAAACATTTTAAAATCTATTGAATGAATAAAAATTTTTGAGGTGTAATCTTTTTACTTTCTAGCTGCACTTAATATTTCATAATAAAGGAACATGATGAACGTAGATTGTGTGTTTTAGAAACGCTAGCATGGAGTTGAATAGAAAAAGTCTTATGGTAGAAGAAGCTGTTGAAGAAATTCTGGAACTTGTTAAGAAGGCTGCTCAACAATTTAAGCCATGTGAAATTAATCCTGACTTTGAGTTTCTTGTAGCCGAAGGTATAAAGAATGTATTTTTTTCTATTTTTTATTTACTTTATTGCCCTAGAAGCCTTGATTTTTTATAAAAATGAACATAAAGAGAAAAGATACTTATTCTTATATTGTTTTTGTGTAAAACAATATTTTTAGATGATGCACATTCAACCGCTGGTCCGGCTTCCACTATGAACGAGTCTACAACGAGCGGCCAACAGGATTGGTCAGCGGTATGGGAATGTTTTGAGAATCCACATAGGCTTATTTCGATACCAGCTGGCGGTCTGTCAAAAAGCATGCAGGTAGCGTTTTTTCTTTTCTTTTAATGTAATTTTTATTTCAATATGCAATTTTAAAAAATTTTTAATGTTTAGGAGATGGTAAAAAACGCAGTAACAGAAATGAGGAGATACTATAGTCGGAAGGTAATTGACGTACTCATAAAGGTGACCAGACGAGCTCTTGACAAAATAATCAAAAAGTTTTATAATGAACATCTTGGTAAGTATGAAGGTATTGTGAAAATTGAATAGAAATTACAAATCTCATAACAATCTTCTTTTAACATCTTAATTTATAGTGTAATCCTAATTTTTGATAATTCATTCTTAGTGGATTTCATTTTTAGGGTTCCACACCCAAAGGGTAAAAACGGGACCCTATTACTAAGACTTCGCTGTCTGTTTGTCCGTCTGTCTGTCTCCCGGCTGTATCTCAAAAACCGCTATAGCTAGACTTCTGAAATTTTCAGATTGTGTATTTCTGTTGCCGTTATAAGAACAAATACTGAAAACAAAATAAAATTAATAATTAATCCCATACAACAAACGTGACTTTTTTGGCCTTTTTTGCTCGATATCAATAATGGTTACAAGCACTTGGCCCACCACACATTCCCACCACTGTATCTCCTGTGTCGCCAGGATCGACAGCGATATCCAACCACTAAAACCCTTTGATATGATCTCAGGGAGCCCGAGGGACATGCTAAAGCTGTCTTGGGACTCGCAACGAAATTAATCAGAAGAAAATAGTAGTAGGAAGTAAGTATACAGTTTTTCCTCCCCACAAAAAGCGGGAGACAGCACAAAGTTGCAATGACCGAAAGTCAAAGAACTAAAGGGAAAGCACCACGGGAATAATTAATGTTAATTATGACTACTAAGCTAGTTCTAAGTTAATGTTGGAATTTGTTGTGTTACACTGTTTGCAGTAATGATTATGACAAAAACGCTTATAGGCCCGGAAGTTCCTTGCGCTCTCTACGAGATCATCGTAATATGGGACTCCAAATTTACAAAGTATGTTGTTAAGCATTATACATCTTTCGTTTTGCCAGAGGTTACACTCTCAGAGAACATGATGGGCGGTTTGTTCGAACATGTTGGCTTCGGTCGAGCACTCGCACATGGGTGAATCTACTAATTGAAATCCATAGAGTTTGGCTTTAAAATTACCATGACCAGTCGGGAATTGAGATAATATCCACCCAGTGTTTGGATAGCCGTTGACGTATATCTGGAAAAAAGTTACAAACGCGTTGGGCTAACTTTTGCGGAGTTAGCCCAACGCGTTTGCCATTCGGACATTAGGAAATGAACTGAATCATCTAAGGGTTCAACTAATCTAGCAATTTTTGGTTTATCGCGAGCGTTTAAAAAGTCCGGGCTATTAATATTTTAATTGTGGTAGTATTTCAAGGTCTACGGGTAAATCTCCGGCTAGTAAGGGTTAAGCTTCGGTACTTGTGATTCTGTAAGCTTTACACAGGAATATGAGAGCAAGACGTTGGCTTTGTAATAATTTGCGACGAGCCGTACCATAATTTTAAATGAGAGACCCCATGTTGAAGTGGAAATTTTGGTAAATGAATAAAAGTTACGTTTAGCTTTCTCACCCGTCTGAATTATATGATCTAAAAACGAAAATTTATTTTCTAAGTAAAACCCGAGATAACAGAGCGACTGCTTGGGTTAAACGTTAACATTGTTAAGTTTAATGCTGGGTGTCGACAAGAGGGATCCCTTGAAAAATATTTGGTAGGTTTTATGCGCGGCAAAATTTAAGCGGTTGCGGTGGCCCCAGTAACAGGCACTTGAAATTTTCACAAAATCCTCAAATATATATGTACTTTAATATTTAAAATAAAATAAATGTTTATTTATATTTAAATATTTCCCATACAAAAAAAAAACATAATTTGGCCTATTTTTGCTCTATAACCGTACGGAACCCTTCATGCGCGAATCCGACTCACGGTATCGCGAAAGGACTAAACTAGGAAAAAATAAAATCTACTGAGAATGTCTGGCTGTAGTTCAACAGCAGAAATATTAATAAAAATAATAGCGATAAAGTTTTATTTCATAAATTTCCAGGCGAACAGAAGCGGCCAATATTTCTTATGCACGCCACATTAATGATTCCAAATGTATCAATACATCCCTCTATAGACGAAATACAAGAGGTTTTAGTAGCAGCTGGTAAATACATTACGGGTTTATCGAAAGGTGTAGCACAATGGAGTGGAGGAAAACCAACGAGGGTATTTATCATAAATTAATTGTTTAGTTCAAATATATTAGTCAGGGAGCCCTAGATTTTTTTTTTAATTAGTATCATTCTAATTTTTTGTGAGTAGCTTTATTTTGATAAGACAAACAACATTTTTATATGCGAAAAATCTTGGAAGTGGTAGCTAACAGAGATAGAAAGGATTTCATACTTTGATTTGATGGTCCTAAAATATGGATTGTTCTATTTGTAGGACAATGTTACTATTAACTACCAATACCCAAAAAATCTGCTGGTTAGGGTTCCGTTTTAGGGTACCGTAGTCAATCAAGTTTAGTTGATTATAGAACCCTAAAGCGGAATGAAATATCTTAAAAATCTGAGCTGATAGAATGAAAACTTCTTAGAAACATATATTGTGCACACAAAACTTTAATATAAACTACTATAAGTTTGCACGAAACAATTTTTTTTCGATTTTGTTGACCTGTGTTATCTATCTCAGAAAATAAATTATGATAATAGGTTTATAACGACAGTACACTTTGCTTTTCCCTTTTTTAATACTGCTTACAAATGATTGATGAATAGCTTTTAAATTTGGTCAAATGAAATTGATTTGATTAAGTAGCAGCTTACTATTAGATTGTTTATCAGAAAAAAGTGGTGTTTGATAAATTATAATATTTTATTTATTTTCTTTTCCCTCTTGTGTCGTTAATTGTGTGTGTTTTGTCTATCTCCGTTCACATATCACATGTGGAAATGACTGGTGTTTTGTCCGCTATTACACTACTGCTATGTTTACTGCTTTTTACCGCACACCGATCCTATGTCTTTAATTTCATTATACTATATGTTAATAACATTTTAATATTTTGCAATACCTATCCTGCGAAATGCTTTACCAAATCCTATAGGTAAATTGGAAAAAGCTGGCAGGTCAACATAAAAATCAATTTGAGCAAGTTATCACCAAACTTGATGAACAGGTCCATACAGTATCAGCGTCGAACAATGTGACACAAAAATCAAGCAAAGGGAATAATGACACAACCAAAATAAAAAGAAAAAAGTATTATAGATTAGAAACAGAAGAAAAACCAGTTTTTCCATTGCAGCAAAAAAATTTTTATAACTACATAATGGAAAACAAAGAGACACTTAAAACAGTGACTCTCTTGTCTATGTGTACACAGAACATAAAAACGGTATATTTCTTTTTATTTAAGTATTTGGTTTTTTAAGTATTTTTAAAATATTTTATTAAAATTAAAATTATAGGAACTAACCACACTAGTGAAACGATGGCGACCATATCATTATTTATGGAAATGTGAAAAAACCTTGCGCCAGCTTCTAGCTTGGAATCTCAATGATTTTGAAATATCTTTGAAGAAACATAGTGAACTGGATGCGAAATTAGCTACAGAGCCAGATGTTTTAATCATTGGGAATTGTCTTGCTATATCCACTGAAAAATTAAAACTTGGACTTTCGACGGAACTAAGAAGTAAAATTTACATTTTAATATAAAACTTATTAGTTTGTGACTACATTGCAGAAAGTCATAAAAGTTTGGAATGTAGTACTTTAATAAATAATATATATTGATTTTTGTTAAAATACTTATGAGAGCAAAAACGTGAAAAGAAACGTTTTAAAAGTTTGTCGTCAGTCTTGTTTTGGTAGTACAAGTCACTTACCGTTCGCGTTTCGAAATTTTCGAGTCATTTTGAAACCGTTAAATTATGCATTTATTTATTATTATTTTTATTTTAGCCATGTTAAAAATACTATACGTTTTCCATAATATTATAATGAATTAAAATCTGTTTTTTTTATTAGACGGAACGTTCAGAATAAGTCAAGCTATGAGAAAAAAATACAAACGAGAAATGGACTATGTTTATGCAATAATGAATGATTTAGAACACAAATTGGAAAGACCAATTCGAGACTTAGATGATGTTAGAACTGTAATGGAAACGTTAAAAAAAATAAGAGAACAAGAGGTTGACATGGAGTTAAAAATCGATCCAGTGGAAGTAAGTTACACTCTAAAACATGCAAAATAAATAAAAAGAAAAACTTTAACAATAATCTTACCTTTATCATCAATGTTGGGCTTAGTTCTTAAGAATCATCGTGTGCAGGGTTTACTTAAAGTGAATAAAAAATAAGTAGTGACGTAATTGTTACACTTTTTAGGAAGCCTTTAACGTTATCACTCGATATGATTTACCTGTGAGCAAACAAGACTTAGAACAAGTGGACAATCTCAGATACAGTTGGCAACAATTACAAGCAACAGCGCTAGCATCCCACGTACAGCTATTGAAAATGCAACCACAGTTTGAAAGTGATTTAAAATGTAATTTGAATAAATTCAGAGAAGATAACGCTGAATACTGCCATGAATACCGTCACGCAGGTCCAATGCAGGCGGGATTAAGCCCAAGAGAGGCGTCAGATCGTCTTATATTGTTCCAGGTACATAGTTATAATTAAAAGGGGTGTGAAGATTTTTGTATGGAGCCTGGCCGACCTACTGTCCGCTTAATGTGTTTATACGCGTTCACGAATATTATTTTCAAAAATGGATAGCTAACATCAATACAAACAAAAAATAATCTTGGACAAAACCGCGTAAGGTGTCACATTTCGAAGATTTGAGCTACCAAAGTTGCAATATCTTAAATTGGTAAAACTTTAGCAGCTCATATCTTCGAAATGTGACTCTTTACGTGGTTTTGTCTAAGATTATTTTTTGTTTGTATTGATGTTAACTATCCATTTTTGAAAAAAATATCCGTGAACGCGAAAAAACACATTTAGCGAAAGTAGGTCAGTCAAAATCTTCGTACCCCTTTGATAGATGGTTTTATACAAGTTGATAGAGTTAACACATTGCGTCAACAACTCAACAAATTGCATCTTCATAATGGGTATGAAGACGCAATTTGTTGTTGAGTTCCCAGCATTGTTCTCATAGAAAAAGTTGTTCATTTTGACGGGCTCATTTGATGGTTTTAAGGATAACGGTGTTAACCCTAACACCCAGTACAATGTATTAGTCAAACCCTCTTTTTCACTTTTAAAAATATTTAATTATATTTACAAGAATCGATTTGATGGAATGTGGCGTAAACTACAAACTTATCAAAACGGCGAGGAGTTATTTGGCCTACCACATACGGAATATCCAGAGCTTGCTCAAATAAGAAAGGAATTAAATTTATTGCAAAAACTTTACAAACTATATAATGACGTAATAGACCGCGTTAGTGGTTATTATGATATACCCTGGGGAGATGTTAATATCGAAGAAATAAATAACGAACTAATGGAATTTCAAAACAGATGTAGGAAACTTCCGAAAGGGTAAGTACTAAGTATGCAGCATAAACAAGTGTTTTAAATGGAATAATGTTCTCCTACTTATTACATCAATTTTTTTGGTAGTCTCAAGGAATGGCCCGCATTTTATGCGTTAAAGAAAACTATAGACGATTTCAATGATATGTGTCCACTTTTGGAACTTATGGCCAATAAAGCAATGAAACCTCGACATTGGCAACGAATAATGGAAGTAACTAAGTACATATTTGAACTCGATAGTGAAGACTTTTGCCTAAAAAATATTTTGGAGGCACCTCTACTACAAAATAAAGAAGATATTGAGGTAATAATACTAAACTAACATTACTATCCGTATCATTAGTTGTTTTCTTCAGATTTGACTTGACTGTCAGTCAACCTCAATATCTTCAAACAATCGTCAATTCAACATTACGTCTCCGACTAAAGAAATTGCTTTGACCGATGCCAAAAATGAACCGTAAAATTTAAGGTTTTTTCGTTGAGGTTGAGACAAGGACGGATTTGATGAAACGGCTGATGATATTATGGATGCATACAGGTTAATAAAACCAACATATTTGGGTAAAAGAGTGAACTTATGGTTATCTTAAATATATATAACTTTGTATACTTTTCCACTTTATTCCAGTTTTAACAATAAATTATAATAATTACACGACCGATCAATAAAATATAGGTCTGACGGTGTTGTCGATGAATTGTTCAAAAACGGTTATAATAGTCTATTGCATTAACCTCTTGAACCCCACCGACACCATAACGAGTCACCCAAAAATACCTCTGTGCACCACCGGCTCGATATTGAGCCACCTAATGCACGCACGACCTCACGCTAATATAAGACGCTAATATAAACATAAGATTTAATTTCGTTGGTTCTGTCCATTATTTTTAAGAGTATGAAGTTGGCTACAAAAAGGAAGCACTAAATCAGTTCCTGATTGGCGCAATTTTGTAAAACTGGAAAATATTTTTTAGAAAAATTTAAATGGCGCCATAAAACGCGGTATTTGAGGCTCAATAGAATTTTGACATCCCGGTGTTCGCGAGGTTAATAAGATGAACACATACTTAATATCCCAAACATTTTGCATTTGTAGCTGAAATTCTACTAACTTATATTTCTTGTGCAGGATATTTGCATTTCAGCCATGAAAGAAAAAGATATTGAAGCTAAGTTACGACAAGTTACAAATGAATGGTCGGTCCACGAATTAACATTTCAAACATTTAATAATCGTGGTGAATTATTACTAAGAGGAGACACCACTGCTGAAACAATAGGACAGCTTGAAGATAGTCTAATGATTTTGGGTTCACTTTTGTCCAATAGGTATATTTTGTACACATTTTAGTAATTGCAAAATGATATTTTGGATTTCAGTTGTTCTGTCATGTTTATTTTTATTTTAAAGAACTACTTCTCTAATACCGTTTTTAGATATAATGCACCATTTAGAAAGCAAATACAACAGTGGCTTTATGACCTGCAAAGCACTAATGAAATTCTGGAAAGATGGCTACTTGTCCAAAATATGTGGGTTTATCTAGAAGCTGTATTTGTTGGTGGTGACATTGCTAAACAATTGCCTAAAGAAGCTAAACGATTCTCAAAAATAGATAAGTCTTGGCAAAAAATTATGCAAAGAGCCCATGAAACACCTGGAGTTGTGTCATGCTGTGTAGGAGACGACCTTCTTAGGCAGCTTTTACCCCACCTTCAGGAACAATTAGAATTATGTCAGAAGAGTTTAAGTGGATATTTAGAAAGAAAGAGAACAATGTTTCCAAGATTCTTTTTCGTCTCAGACCCAGCTTTGTTAGAAATTCTAGGACAAGCTTCGGATTCTCATACGATTCAAAATCACTTGTTATCTATTTTTGACAATATAAGATATGTGAAATTCCACGACATTGGTAAGTTTTCAATTTATGGTACTAGTTTATGTTTAACTACGAATTATTTTAGCCAAGTATGACGATGAGTTATTACTTTAAAAATATTTGAGTAAAACACATTATACGAAGCTAAAATTTTTTTCAGAATACAATAAAATGATTGCAATTGTTTCTTCAGAAGGAGAAGAAATTAAGCTGGAACGTCCAGTCCGTGCGGAAGGTTCAGTAGAAACCTGGCTCACATCTTTACTTCAATCCGCACAGAGCAGTCTTCATTCGATTATACGTAATGCCGTAGCAGTACTTAATGATCCTTCTTTTAATCTGCTTTTATTTCTTGATAAAATGCCAGCACAGGTATCTGTTACAATATATTAATTATATATTATTTATAAATCCACACTTCGTACCCAGACGATAACGTCTCTTACATTGAAAAGACCCTTCTTAGACAAAGCATTTTGTATCATCTAAGGTATCTTGGAGCGTTCTTTTATTAGTAAAGTGTAGTAATAATTTGAGATTCTTGTTTTGCACGTGGCTACTACTAATATGTTTCTGTAAGAAATGCCGTGACCAGCCCAGACATTTACTGATTATAATGTTGGTACAAAAGTTAAGATAAAGTTTTAAATGTTACAGGTTGGCTTACTAGGTATTCAAATAATTTGGACTAGAGATGCGGAACTCGCACTGATGCAAGCTCGGCAAGATAAAAAAATAATGATGGAAACTAATAATAAATTTTTGGAACTTCTCAATACTTTGATAGACCAAACTACAAGAGATTTATTGAAAATTGACCGAATCAAATTCGAAACACTTATTACAATACACGTTCATCAAAGAGACATTTTTGATATGTTGGTAAGTATATGATTTATTTACCCAATTCAAAAATAATAGCCCTATCATCAATGCGTCTAGGCACAAAAATGTGTACCTATTCTACTCGTGTGATTTGCCATATTAGTCAAAGGGATAGTTCTTACTGTGGTTTAGACGCACACCTTGTTCGCGATTGTAGGAGTATGGCCACATGCGAGGTCGTATAGCACGTTATGACTTCTGTTTTAATTTTTCATTCGGATCGACATTCTACAGTAGCCTAAAAGCCGATCACCACCAGTTGGTGGCACCAATCGGTGATCGGCTTTTAGGCTAGACTAATACTACTAATACTAACCTGCGTGGCAAATAAACAGAAAAAAGTGTTTTTAGTGCCGTTTAAATGTCCGGTCTGCAAATGACTTTGAATGGTTGAAGCAATGCCGATTTTACTTCAAAGAAGATGCAGATAAAACGTGGATATCCGTAACAGATGTTACATTCACGTATCAGAACGAGTATTTGGGTTGTACCGAGAGATTGGTTATAACGCCGCTTACTGACAGGTACACTGAATTTTTCTAGACAACAATATTATTTTTATCAGGTGAGAATCATAAAGGATCAACAAATATATAAATGCTACGAAGATATGTCAGAGTAGAACAGGTGTTAAATTCATTAGGAGCAAAATGTAAGAAATTAAATCAACACAAAACATGCACTATACTTTATTGAATAAGTAAACCTTGTTCAACCTAAACGCAGGTTATACGAGTTTACCCATCCAATGTAAAAATAATAACTATGACGTGTTGTCAGGTGCTACATTACACTAGCGCAAGCACTAGCAATGAGTATGGGTGGAGCACCTTGCGGGCCAGCGGGTACAGGCAAAACTGAGACTGTTAAAGACATGGGCAAAACTCTTGCTAAATATGTAGTAGTATTCAATTGCTCCGATCAAATGGATTATAGGTATGTAATAAATTTATATTATTAGAATGGCAAGGGTAATGTTAAATATTTTTAATCCGGTATGACGCATTCTAATATTTGATTAATATAATATGTACTTATTTTTAAATTTTCCTTCATAATGAAAATAAAAAAATTGGGTTTTTTTTGTTGATCGCTAAAAGCAGATTTTTTTATTTTCATTAGGCTGTTCAATTGAAAAGGTTTTTTTTATATTACTATTAATTTTGATAGAGGTTTGGGAAGAATCTACAAAGGACTTGCACAATCTGGTTCTTGGGGATGTTTCGACGAATTTAATCGAATAGAGCTTCCTGTATTATCGGTTGCTGCTCAACAAGTCGCCGTTGTACTAAGTGCGAAGAAAGAAAAAAAGAAGTCGTTCCTTTTCACGGATGGTGATATGTCAGATATGTGTCCAGAGTTTGGAATATTTATAACAATGGTAATGTTTTTAATAAAAAAAAATGGGTCACAAATGAATAGCGTACTTTAAAATGGCTATTTTTGTATGACCCTGTTATGCAAAAATAGCCATTTTACGGTATTCAAAAAATATTTATTTTATTTTTTATTAATAAAGCATTGTTGCCACTATCGACACCGTGCTAAAAGATAAAAGAACCATGTTTGTTGGGGGAGCCCTTACTAAATTATTTATTTTATTTTTAGCATTTGTTTGTTATAGCGGCAACAGAAATACATAAAATACATAACCTGTTAAATTCCAACTGTCTATCACGGTTTTTAGATACAGTCTGGAGAGAGACAGACGGATAGACATCGAAGTCTCAGTAATCCCGTCTTGTTTTAAACCTTTGGGTACGGAATCCTAAGTAAGGGCCTTAACATACTAGAGGTTTGGGAGCGGTAGCTGAGCGGAGCGGGCGCGCGGCAAATGCGTAGCGAAGACGCCGCGGCTGCGCAGGGAATGCGTCGCGGACGCGTGGCAGATTCGCAATGTTTTCATCGCGTATTGTAGCGGGTTAACGGCGTTCAATACGGTCAGTAAAAAAATGGATTCCAACGAGGAAACTCTGCTATTAGCTTTGTCACTTCGAAGGCACCGGAGAAGAAAACGAAAATATCGACAGATTTGGGATGTTCCATTATCAATTAATCGAATGCAGAGCGACAACTATGCGTTGTTTTGCAAACGAATAAAAAATAATCCAAAAAAATTCGTACCTATCTGCGAATGTCGAGACCTAAATTTTAGGAGTTGTTCTTAAGGCGACGCCTTAATAATTTGACTGTAATATATCGATTTTTCTCGACAATGACTAAAGCTAAGAAATTAAAGTTCATTGTCAGTATTCATCATGTCTTTGTCTTGAACACGATTGGTCAACTTTTATAACACCGAATAATCAATCAAAAAGACGAATGTAAAAAAGGGATTCCTATTTTGCCAACAGAAAAGAGTGATTTAAGCTTCCAAAATTTGTACATACATTGGTTCAAGCATACACTTTAATTTGCCCATAGCTTATATAGCTTATATAAAATGTATTTATAATAAAAAAAAAATTAAATTACGCGACAAAAACCATTTTGTCGCTTACGCCCCTTCCATTTTTTGCTGTTTCATTGCTTGTTTTCTATGAGAGGCCGGCCCGGCCTCTAATAGAAAACAACCTAAAACATATCCAACATGGTTATGTTTTAGCTTGTTTAAATTTCATGATGATTAATTCAAAAGTCTTCTCGCCTAATCCCGCACTTATGCCATGATGATGGCATCTACGTGCCCGCTCCGCTCTGCAGGGCCCGCTTTCGAACAGCTAGTATGATAAATCCCTAAAGTAGGACTTGTTCGGTTGAAGCCATGTGTTGTAAATCTTATATTTAAATTCAAATTTATTTTTTTTATTCAAACATTTTTATAATTTTTAATCATTACTATTTCATAGTACTTAAATATTTTAGAATCCAGGCTATGCTGGTAGAAAAGAACTGCCAGAAAACTTAAAAATACAATTTCGAACAGTTGCAATGATGGTACCAGATCGACAAATCATTATTAGAGTAAAACTTGCTTCGTGTGGCTTTTTAGAAAATATAACTCTGGCTCGAAAATTTTACACCTTGTACAAATTGTGTGAGGAGCAACTTACAAAACAAGTAAGAGATCTTCATTTTGTATTGTAAGATATTATAATATACACTTTCAACCTTGCGTAAAATATACAAATATGTGTATTTGTATATTTTTCACATTATTCTTCATTTTTACTCATGTTTCAGGTGCATTATGATTTTGGACTTCGAAATATACTTTCAGTGCTAAGAACTCTTGGGGCAGTAAAACGTGTAAATTCTAAAGACAATGAAAGCACTATAGTAATGCGAGTTTTAAGAGACATGAATCTATCAAAATTAATAGACGAGGATGAACCACTTTTTATTTCGCTAGTAGCAGACTTGTTTCCTAATCAAGTTTTAGAAAAAACCACCTACCCAGAGCTAGAAGAAGCAATAAAAAGACAAGTCGATCAAAATGGATTGATTTATCATCCACCATGGGTACTAAAAATAATTCAAGTAAGAAGTACAATAATTAATCGCCAATTTTATTTTAATGACATTATTACGTAATTAATTAGTACTAACAACATACGTACTAAAATACTATATAAGTTCTATTTAAGCCAATATATTTATTTTTTACTAGCTGTTACCCGCGACTTCGTCCGCGTCAACAAAATGTAAAATACATAGGTAAAAAATAAAAAAGTAAAAATATGTCCCCCTCCTTTTGGGAAGTCGGTTAAAAAGTAGCCTAAGTTACTCCTTAATACATCAGCTATTTGCCAATAGAAGTCTCGTCAAAATGGGTCCAGCCATTTCGGAGATTAGCCGGAACAAACAGACACACAGACAAAAATTCTAAAAATTGTTATTTTGGTGTCTAAATATTCATATACATGTAGTAAAAAACGGTTATTTTAATATTAGAAACAGACACTTCAATTTTATTTAAGTATATGTATAGATGTATAGATGTAAAATTGGAATGTTTTTTCACTGCCAACAAATTGAAACTTAAAAAGTTTCAAGAATATTAATATTACATTTGAAGTTAATACTTCACTTACTTTTTAATAAGCACACTATAATAGTGTACTTATTTAAAAAAATCAGACTAGTATATTTTGCGTAGCAGCTCTAGTACTCGAGATTATTCACTCTCTCCGCAGTTAAGATGACGGTGCATAATAATACTCAATGTAAAGGAATTTGATGTCAATTTTAAGTTTAGAGAAATTGGTTCTAAAGACATTATTAACACGTTTAAATATTATTGACCATCAAAAATACTACAGGTCTTTGGGGGTCTGTCTACTAAGATTATTAAATAAATAATTGATATTGTAGCTCCTTATCTGGCCAATTATTTTAATGACTGTATAAATAATGGTGTTTTTCCTGATTTAATGAAGCATAGAAAGGTGGTACCTTTATTCAAAGCCGGAATTAAATCTGATCCAATAAATTATAGGCCTATATCTATTCTATCGACTTTATGTAAAATATTTGAGAAAATAATATTAAAACAATTGTTAGTACATTTTAACACCAATAATTTATTGCATAATAATCAATATGGTTTTACTAGCGGTCGTTCCACTACGTATGCGGTCTTGTTTGTAGTATATTTGAAGCCTGGGATGCCTTAGGTGTATTTTGCGACCTTTCTAAGGTATTCGATTGTGTTGATCATGCTACATTTATCAGGAATTGCATCACTATGGAGTATGGCATAAGGGACTCGGCACTCAACCTTTTGACATCTTATTCGAGGAACAGGACTCAAAGGGTTGATGTCAATTATGGTAAAAGGTCCACTGGGACCAAAATATAATTAGGTGTCCCACAGCGATCCATTTTGGGTCCGTTTCTTTTTCTCATCTATATAAATGACTTACCTTATCTAGTTAAGGATAATGATAACGAGATAGTACTTTTTGCTGATGACACTTCACTTATTTTTAAAGTAAAGCGACAACAGTCGAATTATGACGAGGTAAATTACGTGCTCTCTCAAAAATAGTTAATTGATTTAATGTAAATAACGCACTTTTAAATTCTAATAAATTCTGTTTATCCGATTACTACTGGAATCTTTATTAGGATCTTATACAGGCACAGCATTCAAGGAAATCTTATAAAAGACATTTTTTCCTCATTTACAGTAGTTGTTTTAAATAAAGTATGTGTAATTTTAATTTGGGTGTAAAATGAAAACTAGAGCTGCTAGAAAAAAACCAATGGTGTTTTCGTAGTCAGCAAACTGAAATTAATTCAAACCAAAAAACACCGCGCCGTTTAGAAAAATGTCCCTAATGAACTGATGAATGAACTCTGCACAAGCTTCTAGGAAGTGATTCGATATTGCCTGCTTATGCTGAAAACCCATGCATGACTGGCAGTTTTCATATAATATGCAAAAAATATTAAAAATAAATAATACAATAATATTTTTAATGCTTTTATAGTTATATGAAACACAACGCGTACGACATGGAATAATGACTCTCGGTCCTCCTGGGGCAGGGAAGACTACATGCATTCATACAATAATGAATGCTCTTTCTGAAACTGAAAATCCCCACAGGTTTGTTTATTTCAAAAGACATATATATATATACAATGTGTCCCGACACCGGTGTCCGATCCTTTAATGTCATGATCTATGGCATATTATATCGACAAGTTGGCTCTCAAATTTTTTCTCTCTCTCACGGTTGGAAAATGGCAGCCATTTTAGTTTTTCTCGGGCTTTCACACTAAACTGATCAGTACTTCTCATATAAATATCCTATGAAGATAAATATGGTCTCATTTGATAGCTAAACTTATGGACTACGCTTACACTGGCAGCATGTAATAAATTTCGTGGAATTAAACACAGAAAAACCAAAGTTTAAGAAAAAAATTGTGTATTTTTTTAATTAATGGCTTTTTGTGAAAAATCTAGCACATTAAAATAATTCTTTTTTAGAAAAAGATAGAGGAGATTTTCATCTTAAATAAATTATTTACTTCAATGCTCTATGTCAGATAGTTAGAAGTTGTAACGATTTTCTTATGAAGGTCAGATTAGTATGAAGTCAGAGAATTTTTTCTTTAAAGTTGGGGAAAAAAAAATTTGAACTCATGATTTATGTCATATTTTAGTGACAAATTGGCTTTCAAACATTTTTTTCCTCCAAATTTTGAAAAAAAAATAACTCTGGCTTCATGGCTTCATCACTTCTAAAGTATCTGACTTAGAGCATTGAAATAAATAATGTATTTAAGATAAAAACTTTAAAATAAAAAAGAACCAGTTTAATGCGCTAGATTTTTAACAAAAATTAACTAATTAAAAATACACATTTTTTTTTCTTAAGCTTGGGTTTTTCTATATTTAATTCCACGAAATTTAAAACATGTTGCCTGTGTAAGCGTAGTTCATAAGTTGAGCTATCAAAATATGAGGCCTTTTTATCTTCATAGGATATTTACATATACCCACATACCTATAATATCTTATTTTTTACTTTGCACTATTCGTTATTTACATAATAATAAGTCTAAAGGCCTCTTTGTAGATTTTTAGTTAAATATGAATTAAATATTAGGATATTTTTAGCAGTTCTTGCTAACATTAATTTCGGTGGTATGAAATATGCACACTGATGTTATAAATTCACTAAGAAATATTAAAATTTTCAGGGAAATGAGAATGAATCCAAAAGCGATAACAGCTGCACAGATGTTTGGAAGATTGGATGTCGCAACCAACGATTGGACTGACGGAATTTTTTCAGCTTTGTGGCGAAAGACGCTTAAAATAAAAACCGGAGAGCACATATGGTTGGTATTAGACGGTCCTGTAGACAGTATATGGATCGAAAATCTAAACTCAGTTTTGGATGATAACAAGACGCTTACATTAGCCAATGGTGATCGCCTAACAATGTCCCCCACATCTAAAATTATTTTTGAACCCGAAAATATTGATAATGCGTCTCCAGCGACTGTGTCGCGTAATGGTATGGTGTATATGAGCTCTTCTGGTTTAAACTGGGAACCAGGTAAGTATTAAATATAGAGTGTAACAAAACTAAGTGATAATTCTTTAGGGTTTGTATCTGTTCCTTATATTATAGTTACATATTATACATTATACACCCTAAAGTACTTCCACTTAGTTTTGTGACACATTGTATATACAGTGGCCTTTTTAGATTAATTCATATAAGGTCAACTTGGGTAAGACCGTCTGGGGGGTAAGTCCATCTAGCGGCCATAACTTCCGTATTTAAACGACTAGTTTCAAATAGCTCAGTGGGTAAAACAGTATTGCAGAGTTAGTTTGACCTAAGAAACAGGCATGTCGCTACTATCTACCTGTTACAAAAAAACGATCGACAATTTTTTTCCCGTTTTGTACTCGTATTGGGAGTGTAAGTCTCTGCCAAAAAAAATAAAAAAGTGGTAATATGAAGAGTTTTTTGGAGTTTCTTGGATTACCTAAGTAATTTAGTGACCCTTTTACTTATTACTGGTGTTCAATTCCACAAGTCCGTCTAGCTTGCATACGGAAAGGCCGTCATATGCCGGTCTTGATTCCAATCAGATATTGTCAACCTTTTCAAACCTACTAGATGGCATTGCCCATAAAGTGGCCAAGTCACAAGTGCCCTCGAAACCTGACCTCCACTACCGAAAATTATGATTTTGGGCTCATAACTTTATAGGTAAATATGTTCTTTTATAACCTTGATTTATTACGGATTACGTATGTCAAAAAAATGTTTGATAGCCCTGAACCCAAACACGCGACTTGCCTCAATTATATTTTTACTCAATAAAAACTAAATGAGGCTTTAATATTATAACAGCATAGTTTCTTCTTCAATACCTCCTACTTACAGATTTCACTATCTGGTTTTCAGTCTGTTTAGTGTACATACGATGTCTAAAATCGGCTTTAGACGGACTTGCCCCAAAGACTGGGAAAGTCCGTCTACAAGGTATTTCTTTGAAATATCAACTATATTTGCTACACAATTAATACTTGGGGTCATCTAACGTCTGTATTAGGTTTATAAAAGATTACTTTGCCATCTACTGTGAACACCGTCTTTCTAGAGTCATTACAAAAGAAATAGGGGCAGCTCAAAGCCAACTTCAAATAAAGTATGCCGGTCTTACCCAAGTTGACCTTAAGTAAATATGTATTTTATATTTTTGTTTCACAAACGTAATATACCTTCTTGTCAAGTAATAAACAATCACTTTTTAAGAAATAGTCGTTTTTGATTGTCACTACTCACTATTATAACAATTTCTATTTAAATGTTTCAGTCCTCGGAGCATGGCTGAAAATGCGATCGGCGAGGGAAATAGAAGTATTTAACGAATTATTTCATAAGACTTTCCCAAATATATTTACATGGTGTACACAAAACCTAACAGTTAGTATGCGAGTTCTTCAAAGCAACATAATTTTACAAATGCTCAATCTTCTCGAGGGATTGGTACCTCCTCAGATTATTGACACCGATGATCACAATGCAAGTAAGTCTGTAAATGGAGATATAGACGATGACGAAGAGAAAGAGAAGGTAGAAGAAATAGTACTTTTCACACATGAACAATTACACAAAATTTACATATTTACTTTGGTTTGGGGATTTGGATCACTCCTTGAAACACAAGACAGAATAAGATTTGATGAATATCTCAAAACTACATTCAGTGAAGCTCTTAGCCTTCCAAAACATCCAAACAATAAACCGAGCTTAGTTTTTGATTTTTATGTAAAAAATCCTGGAAAATGGGAATTATGGGACGACTTAATAACAAACTATCAATATCCTGATACAACCACACCTGATTATTCAAATATTCTGGTGCCAATCGTGGATAATGTTAGAATTAATTATTTAATTAATTGCATAGCCAAGCAAGATAAAGCGGTATTATTGTTGGGTGAACAAGGTTCAGCTAAAACGGTAATGATGAAAACGTATATGAAAAATGCTAATGCTGAGCAATTTATGGGACGTTCTTTTAATTTTTCATCTGCTACTAGTCCTTATCAGTTTCAAAAGACCATAGAATCTTACGTCGAAAAAAGAAGTGGCATGATTTTTGGACCCCCCGGAGGAAGAAAAATGCTTGTGTTTATAGATGATATAAATTTGCCACAAATTAATGAATGGGGTGATCAAGTTACCAACGAAATTGTTCGTCAGACTATGAGCATGGGTGGATTCTATAGTTTAGAAAAACCAGGAGATTTTACTACTATTATAGACATTCAGTTTTTAGGAGCAATGGGTCAACCAGGTAAACCTTTTTTTCAGAGTATTGCTTGTAACATTTTAAGTATGGTAACTTGAAAGTTTGTCTTTAATTAAAAATCCAAATCCAAAAGGTGGAGGGCGGAACGACATCCCAGCAAGACTGAAGCGACAATTTTCAATCTTTAACTGTCCATTGCCAAATAACGATTCAATTGATAAAATATTTAAAGTAATAGGAGAAGGCCACTACAACGCAAAAAGAGGATTTACTATTGAAGTTAGAACACTTATAAAAAAAATAATTCCACTTACAAGAGAACTTTGGTCCAGAACTAGATTGAAATTGTTGCCAACACCTGCAAAGTTCCACTACGTATTTTCTTTACGCGATTTATCTAGAGTCTGGCAAGGAATGGTAGGAACTTTACCTACAGTAATTGAATCAGAAAAATGTTTAATGCTTTTGTGGAAACATGAGTGCTCAAGAGTTTTCTCTGATCGCTTCACTCATCAACTGGACAAAGATTGGTTTCACAAAGAGTTATTTGATATAGCTGGTGAAATGCTCGGGCCAGAATATAAAAAGATGATGGAAAAAGATCCAGTGTTTGTAGATTTTATGAGGTAAGATTTAAGTACACATATTTTACTGCATAAAAATATGGAAGTTCTCTACGGCAATTGACATTAAGAATTGTTCTAATGTGTTGACAGTAAGAATTGTTCTAACCACTTTTTTGTGTCAGGGATGCTCCTGAACCAACCGGTGAAGAAGGAGAAGATGCAGACATGGAATTGCCAAAAGTTTATGAACCCGTATTTGACTATAACGAATTACGAGAGCGGCTGGATATGTTTCTCTCTCAATTTAATGAAATGGTTCGAGGTTCTGGAATGGATTTAGTGTTTTTCCCTGATGCAATGCTTCACCTAGTGAAAATTTCAAGAGTAATACGACATCCTCGAGGAAATGTCATGCTCGTCGGAGTAGGTGGATCCGGAAAGCAATCTCTTACGAAACTATCTACATTCATCGCAGGCTATCGCTCATTTCAAATTGCTTTAACAAGATCCTACAATGTTGGCAATTTCTTAGAAGATTTGAAATTACTGTATAGATCATGTGGAGTACAAGGGAAAGGCACGACGTTTATATTTACTGATTTAGACATCAAAGAAGAAGGATTCTTAGAATATTTAAACAACATTTTATCCTCGGGTGTAATATCAAATTTATTTACTAAAGACGAGCAACAAGAAATAATTTCAGAACTGACGCCTATAATGAAACGAGAAAATCAAAAACGAACTTTAACAAATGAACTAGTTATGGAATATTTCTTGAATAGAACTTGTCAAAATTTACATGTTGTGCTATGTTTTTCACCAGTAAGCAGTTTACATTAATATTATATAAAGTATATGTATTTATACAAGCAGTATTATATTTATATTTAATTTGTTTAATGATATTATTAATTATTTTTATACCATTTTAGGTGAGTGAAGCTTTCAGATATAGAGCTTTACGATTTCCTGCACTCATATCAGGATGTACAATAGATTGGTTTCAACCTTGGCCTAAAGATGCTTTAGTTTCAGTTGCTGATCATTTTTTATCAGAATTTGAAATAGAGTGCACAAAGGAAGTAAAAAAAGAACTTGTTACGGTTTTGGGTACGATTCAAGATGTAGTTTCAACTGTTTCTACTGAATATTTTCAAAGATTTCGACGTTCATCGCACGTTACTCCAAAGTCATATCTAAGTTTTATAGGTGGATACAAAACTATATATCAAATGAAACAAAAGGAACTTGGAGATGGTGCTTTGAGGATGGATACAGGTTTGGAAAAACTTAGGGAAGCCTCAATATCTGTGGAGGTATTAAAAAAAGATTTAGCGATAATGGAGCAAGATCTAGCCTTAGCCTCCGAGAAAGCTGACCGAGTACTAACCGAGGTAACCGAAAGAGCAATGCAAGCCGAAATTGTTAAAAATCAAGTGCAAATTGTGAAAGAAAAAGCAGAAGCATTAGTAGCATTTATAGCAGAAGAAAAAGAAAAGGCTGAAATAAAACTAGAAGCCGCGAAACCAGCACTGGAGGAGGCTGAGGCTGCATTAAATACTATTAAGCCAGCACATATTGCTACTGTTAGAAAATTAGGTCGACCACCTCACCTCATCATGAGAATAATGGATTGCGTATTAATTCTTTTTCAACGAAGATTACATCCTCTTATATCGGACACAGCTGCACCTTGTCCAAAACCTTCGTGGGCTGAATCGCTCAAGGTAATAAAATACTTGCAACGACTTTATGTCAACCTTAAAATTATATTTTAAGTTTTTAGAGAATCGCATTTTATTAATCTACTTTTAGTGAAATTCTCCTAAAACCTATTGTAAATTTATTTTTAGATGATGGCTAGTACAACATTTTTACTTCAATTACAAAACTATCCAAAAGATATTATAAACAACGAAATGGTTGAACATCTTACTCCTTACTTTGAAATGGAAGACTATAACATGGATACAGCAAAAAGAGTATGTGGGGACGTTGCCGGTTTGCTTTCATGGACAAAAGCGATGGCTTTTTTTCATAGCGTGAATAAGGAAGTTCTTCCACTCAAAGCATCATTGATGCTTCAAGAAGCTAGACTTAAGGTATTTTAATTATATTTACATGTATAGGTAGCATATTGTTAATAAGCGACAATTAGGAGGGCCAAACTAAAAGTTATTAAAGTAATTAAGTTATTAATGTTAACAAAGGGGGCTTGATCGTGAAAGTCCTATCAAGTCTATTACAAGTAACCTTATTATTGACTTATTTGACATCGGAAGTAACAAAGTTAAATTCAATATGACGTGACAGAGACAATTTTCAATATACCGCCAAATCTTAAAATAAATGACTAATTAATTAAACAGTTTCACCCTCGTGTCAACATTTTGACCAATGCATTCTAAACACTAATTTCTATCATATTCTGGTACATCCTGGACGATTAATTACGTCCAGTTCTATCAATCAGCTTGTTAATTCTTTTAGATACAAAAAAAATATATATTACTGATATTCTTGAGCTCTTATAAAACATTAATTGCATAATATGTCATATTTAAGGTCGCAATGGAAGACTTAGCTTCAGCAGAAAGACAACTTGAAGATAGAGAAATGTCACTTAGAAAAGTCAAGGAACAATATGAAACAGCAGTTTCAGAAAAACAACAACTAACAGATGCTGCAAATGTTTGCTTGCGCAAAATGACTGCTGCTACTCAACTTATAAATGGATTAGGCGGTGAAAAAATTAGATGGACACAACAAAGTAAAGATTTCAAGGAACAGCTTGGAAGATTAGTAGGAGATGTTGTTTTAGCCACTGGATTTTTATCTTATTGCGGTCCATATAATCAGGAATTCAGATATAATCTTTTCAATACTTGGATGGGAATCCTTAAAAATAAACTTATACCCGTAACAGATAATTTGAACATAACAAACATGTTAATTGAAAGTGCAACCATATCCGAATGGACATTGCAAGGACTTCCAAATGACGAATTATCAGTACAAAACGCTTTAATTGTAACCAAGTCAAGTTCCTACCCACTATTAGTTGATCCACAAAGTCAAGGAAAAAATTGGATCAAAAATAAGGAGAGTACTAACGAGCTTCAAATTACTTCCCTAAACCACAAATATTTCAGGACACACTTAGAAGACAGCTTGTCACTTGGAAGACCGCTTCTTATAGAAGATGTAGGAGTTGAACTTGATCCCGTGATTGATAATGTATTGGAGAAAAACTTCATTAAGTCTGGTTCTATTGAAAAGGTTATAGTTGGAGACAAAGAATGTGATGTTATGCCCGGATTTATGCTATACATTACCACAAAGCTTCCGAACCCAGCATATTCTCCAGAAATAAGCGCCAAAACTTCTATTATAGACTTTACAGTCACAATGCAGGGCCTAGAAGATCAGTTGTTGGGAAGAGTAATACTAATGGAAAAATCCGACCTTGAAGAAGAACGGGTAGCATTGTTTGAATCCGTCATGAAAAATCAGAGAAGCATGAAAGAGTTGGAAAGTAACTTGCTGTGTCGCTTAACATCTTCTGAGGGCTCATTGGTAGACGATGAAGCCTTGATACAAGTTTTACAAATAACTAAAACTACAGCAGAAGAAGTAAACGAAAAACTTAAAGTAGCTGAAGTAACAGAGAAAAAGATTATCAAGGCTAGGGAAGAGTTTAGAGCTGTTGCTGCAAGGGGTTCTATTTTATATTTTTTGATAGTAGAGATGAGTAATGTTAATATTATGTATCAAAATTCGCTAAAGCAATTTCTGAATATTTTTGACAATTCCATTACTAAATCAGTTAAAAGTAATGTAACTGAAGAAAGAATAAACATAATATTAAAATATTTAACTCATGAAGTTTGGGCATTTACTTTGCGAAGTTTATACGAAAGACATAAAGCATTATTTACTTTAATGTTGGCAATGAAAATTGATTGCCAAAGGGCCTTAATATCTCACGACGAATTTATGGCATTTGTTAAGGGTGGAGCCTCATTAGATTTGAATGCTGTTGCTCCAAAACCTTTTAAATGGATTCTAGATATCACTTGGTTGAATTTAGTAGAGATCAGTAAGCTAAAAACATTTTCAGAAGTTCTTAATAAGGTAAGACATGCTGTGAATTCAATATACCTATCTTTATTAGTTTTATGACTAAAACAGGCAAAAGATTTTATTATGACGAAGTCCGGAAGTTGTTATTGCAGCAAATTAGGAAAAACATCAGTTATTAACATATTAATATATCAATTTTTACTTTCTGAAGCCGAGTTTTTCATAGTATTTTGAATATTATAATAAAATCGTTAAAGTAACGACTTCAACTCCAACAGCGTATATTATTATACCATAAGGCCGATTTACAGACAAAACTAAAGCTTAGTTCGGACTAAAAGTTCGGGCTAGTAATTTAGTAAAATAGCGAGTAATTTAGTGGCTTTTTATTGCTAATGCACACACAAATCATTCGCACCCGGTTTAGTATACAGTACACAAGTGAGTGGTGTTTTTTTGTGTGTGAACCAGTAGGCATGGATGCATATCCAATATCCATGCCTACTAGTTCACCGGTTATGGTTCACTGGTGAGGGGGAGCTACTCGCCCGATAAAATAGGGTAAATTGGGTAGGGTAAATCTCGACTAATGCCCAGTTTCTGAGTTTTTTTTACTATTGGTTTTGATTGGCTAGCGTCAAAAAATGAACCAATCAACAACGCCAGTGAAAAGATAAACTCCTGTCAAAAAACCTCAGAAACCGGGCATAAATCATTCACTGAAACTACACAATTTTTTTGTGGTTCGCACACATTTAAGCACTAAATTACTCGCTACTTTACTAAAGCACCACGCCGCTCGCGCGCTGTTTCCGTTCGGGTGAATGCGGCTGTTATAGTATTTGCAGTAACTTTAAGTCGATAGACGTCAATTGAGTATAAATTATCTATACTAATATTATTAAAGAGGTAAACTTTGTTTGTTTGTTTAATTGTAATGAATAGGCTCAAAAACTACTGGATCGATTTTAAAAATTCTTTCACCATTCGAAAGCTACATTATTTACGAGTAACATAGGCTACTTATTATTGTGTAAAATATAGGGTTCCGTAAGATCTTTGGGTTTTTCTGACACAAGTTGAAAAAAATCAACCACAACAGTTACTTATTTTGCGTACGCTGCCTAACTAGAAAAGATAGAACCATACAATGTTTTAAGTAAATGTAGATCTTATAAATATCTACAAAAATGTCAGCGACACACTATACCTATAACTTATCTATGTCGATAGAGGCACAAGAACCATTTTTTTATTGAAAAATCTTGATTTTTTTTTGGACTACATTTAAACGCATTTATTTTACTCATGCTCAATAATCCTTATCAAAAAAAAAAATTCATTATCATGTCTTTGAATGATTAAAATTGGACGTTTGGTTAGAAGTTATGGGGAAATTAAAAATTGCGATTTACGCCCGTTTCGAAGTGGGCGCTACTAAGGCGGGGGTGCACAGTAACGAAGATTATGACCGGCCATGTAGCTGGTGAATTAGCTCATAATATACCAAGAATACCAATAGACAATGATACTGATTTGCCTGAGTAGCCTTCAAAAGGCTCCATTTTCCTGTAAAAATTTATTTTGCACTAACGATAAATAAATCCTAGGGCCAAACATTCATATTAGTAGGAATGGATTTACGATAATTATTTTTTAACGAAAAATTTAACCTGACTTCCAAGGAAAAAACAATATTCTTAAAATTACCTAAAAAGTATGAAATAATAATTATTATTATTCTTTATTAGTGGCTTTTTCAAACTTCGACTAAATCTCAACGAATTCTGTACTAAAATTTCATTCGTTTGAAGTAAAAGTACCAATAATTGGGTCATAATGTGAAGACCTCAGAACAGGAAAATTAACTACTAAAATACTAATACTACTACAACTACTTATACTTCTAAAATCTGTGGTGAAGACCCATGGTGTAATTATGGTTGTGATGATAATGATCAATTAAATTGATTTGTGCTTAACTAATGTGTTTGTGTTCCGTATTTATATAATATAGAGTTCATTGTGAAAGTAGTAGCGCTGAAAGAGCAAATTTTTTTTGTGATTTGTATGGGCAAACATCCTTAGTCATGAATTTTCCCATACAAAAGTAAAAAAAAAACTCTTTTAATGCTTCTAATTTCACATCAAACTCTAGAAAAGGTACCCATACACCCCCTAACACTTACTATTGTTACAACCTGTATAATCGTAAAGATATTAAGAACTTTTTACTACAATAGTGTTTATAAAAATAACAAAGGCCTTATTGTTGACACTTATATAACCATAATATTATCACAGTGTATATGAATTACAGTAGTCTACAAGCAAACTCAAAACTCAATTTTTTTATTCAGAATAATTTTTTGCAAATGTTCTCTGAAAGTCTACATGATGCCTACCACCGGTTCGAGAGGCGTTTGGTATTTACTCATGTTATTATTTAAAAATCGCTACAGATATCTGAAAACGAAAAAGAATGGAGAATATGGTATGAAAAATCTAAACCAGAAGAAGAGACCATACCAAGCGGATATCATGAAAGTCTTGATGTCTTTCGAAAGCTTCTCTTAATACGTTCTTGGAGTCCAGATCGAACGCTATCTCAAGCTAGGAAATACGTTGTCGGTAAGTGCAACTTTTATTGTTGTTAACCAAAAACTGTTTTATTGTATGTCATGAAACACCAATCGTATTACACGTAATAAAAAGTCTTCTTAAGTAAAAGCTATTTCTTCGCTCGTTTGGAAATGAAAATAAAGAACATTTTTACTTTAAACATTCGCAATGATGAGCTACTTGGCTACTATCTGAATAAGCTCGAACATCTTTAGAACACCAAAGTAATACTAAAGTTGGTACTACGAATTACGAAAAATTTAAGTACCGTACTTATTGAAAATTCAATACCTCCTTTTTTTAAGAAAATATAAAATTCAATTAAGTACGTTTGTATAAAGTATTTAGTAATCAAAAAATTGTAGTGTGTTAGTTTAAGAAAAAATTTTACCAAACACAGAAAATACATCGCACCGTCTTTATTATGAGCTTATTATGAGCGAAATACATATTTTATTTGCAAATTTTATTGCGCTTCGTTCGTTTTGTACTACATCTTCAAGCGCGGGCGAAGCAAAACCGGCGAAGAACTATTGGATAGTTCTTTACCGTTTCTTAGAATCCATTATACATAAATGCAGAATCAAAACAGAGTTTGTTCAATAAATGAAAATTATGAGTGGTCACATAGTATAGTATTAGTTGCTAGCTATGCCTCTCTTCGAAAATAACTTGAACGTCATAGAGATCGTCATCATTTTTGGGATAATATTGTTATAGCCTGGGAAAATTAAGGAATTCAGACCGAATAATTTATGTAGTTTTGAAAGTTGGTACAGTTGTTCCTAAAGGTATCCAGATGAATATACTAAAAGTTCCTGAGGGTGGGATACGAGCCAGCGCCCGGTGGTAGTAAATTTAGAAAAAATCAAACCTAGCTCTAACAGATCATAATATTGTATAAAAATCATTTGTCAAAAGCATTGTCCTAGGAGTAAATTTACACTTTGTTAAGTGTACAATGCAACTATAAACAACAATTAGTAATGTAGAAGATTAAAGTAATATATTTTATCATCCTATTTTTTGCAGATTCTCTTGGACCCGAATACGGTGAGGGTCGCATTCTGAATCTGGAAGCTACATGGGTCGAATCTGAACCACGTACACCACTGATATGTATTCTTTCAATAGGGTCGGACCCGTCCGCACAAATCGCGTCGCTTGCAAAGTCGAAAGAGATTGGTAATTATTACTTGCACGAAAATTAGGGCATAGACATATTATGTCATTTCTTATATGTGCTAGTATAAAAATGTAATTTTTAACATTTATTTTCTAGTTCTGAAAGCAGTATCAATGGGCCAGGGACAAGAAGTTGTAGCTCGGAAAATGATATCTGACGCAATGAATGAAGGAGGATGGGTTTTACTACAAAATATTCACTTGTCATTACCATTTTGTGTAGAAGCTATGGACGCTCTGATTGAAACTGAACACATACAAGAATCATTTAGGCTTTGGTTAACTACCGAAGTTCACACAGATTTTCCAATTGGACTTTTACAAATGGCTATCAAGTTTACAAATGAGCCACCACAGGGTATAAGGGCAAGTATGAAAAGAACATATCAAAATATAACACAAGACACGCTAGATTATTCTTCACTGTCGCAATGGCCACCTCTTTTATATGCTGTAGCCTTTTTACATACCATTGTTCAAGAAAGGAGAAAATTTGGTCCATTGGGTTGGAATATACCATATGAGTTTAATCAAGCTGATTATGCTGCAAGCGTTCAATTTATTCAAAATCACCTTGACGAAATAGATCCAAAAAAAGGTATTTCATGGCCAACAATTTGTTATATGCTCGGGGAGGTACAATATGGTGGAAGAGTTACTGATGACTTTGACAAAAGATTATTAACTACGTTTACTAATGTCTGGTTTTGTGATGTTCTATTACGACCGGGTTTCGAATTTTACAAAGGATACAAAGTACCACAGACAAAAAATCTTCAAGGGTACGTCGATTACATTAATCAACTTCCACTTACTGATACCCCAGAGGTTTTCGGTTTGCACGGTAATGCTGACATTACTTATCAAATCAACAGTGCAAAGGATATTTTAGACACAATTCTTAGTGTACAACCAAAGGAAGGAGGAAGCCAAGGAGGTGAAACTAGAGAAAGCATTGTATACAGACTCGCTGAAGACATGTTAGAAAAGCTGCCTAAGCAGTACGTCTCATTTGAAGTGAGAGAAGCCTTACAAAAAATGGGTTCTTTTCTTCCCATGAACATTTTCTTGAGGTAACTTTCCAACACTTGGCATGGGTACGAGTCTGGCTGTATTATTACATTGATATTTATTCTGCTTATTATTATTGTTATTACAGACAAGAAATAGATAGAATACAGTGTGTAATAAAAACTGTTCACACAACACTTTGCGATCTGAAATTAGCAATAGACGGGACGATTGTCATGAGTCAGGGACTGCGAGAGTCACTAGACGCAATGTACGACGCACGGATTCCACAACAATGGTCAAAGGTAATATTTGTAGTTATTTTACTAAAAATTAAACACTATGTGACACCCGTTGTTTTACATTGGTGTTACTTTTAGTAAAATATTATATATATACCACGTTACTTTTGTATCTTTGTCATACACATAAATATGAATTATGATTTATGACTCAATGATGAATGATAATATGTTTTGGAATATAGGTGTCCTGGGAATCAGCAACATTAGGGTTTTGGTATACAGAGCTCTTGGAACGTGAACTTCAGTATAGAATTTGGCTACGAAATGGACGACCGAATGCTTTCTGGATGACGGGATTTTTTAATCCACAAGGATTTTTAACGGCAATGCGACAGGTAGGCTTATCTATTAACTTAACAAAGCATGTTTACTAGCAAGACCAAGACCAAGACTAGGTGTGCAAGAACAAGACCAAGACCGACTATGCAAGAGCAAAACTCCATGCGAGATTCTTGCTGAAATTTTTTTCTTAGTCACAGACTGTGACTAAGAAAAAAATTTCAGTGTGTATTTTAAATATTTTATCTCTTATAAATTATAGTCACTGTGAGTCACCGTGACTCACAGTGACTATAATTTATAAGAGATAAAATATTTAAAACATCAATATAAGTACTTAAATTGTGTAGTTATTTGTGTTGTTTTAGTGATGGTGTAGTTATTTGAGGTTTTAATTGGGTGGATCAACTTTTCCTTGCCAAAACTTTTCCTTCACATTTTCATTTTTCTTAAGGACTTATTTCCGCTAAAAGGCCAGCCTAGCTGTGCCTATGCTGAGTTGGTTAAAACAATTAGTTGCTCACATAATAGATATATTATTCGCCAATAGATGTCAGAAAAAGTTTTCAAAAATGTTTGCAAAACCAAGACCAAGACTAGGTGTGCAAGACCAAGACCAGACAGATTTGAGCAAGACCAAGACCAAGACTGCACAAGCAAGACCAAAACCAAGACCAAGACCAAGACTGGTCGAGTCTTGGTTTTGCTTTGCTCATCACTACTTTTGATAGCCCTTAGAAATGCTTTCTCTTAAAGGGTTGGTTAACTACCAGACAAGAAGAGAAATACTTTGATACTGGATACTGTAATATGCAACGTTCGTTTTTTTATGATTACACCAATTCCAAGTATAATCAATTTCATTTTTTTTTAACTACAGGAAGTGACTCGTAGTCATAAAGGTTGGGCTTTAGACTCTGTGGTACTTCAAAATCACATAACTAAATTTAACCGAGAAGATTTGCATGACGGGCCAGCTGAGGGAGTATACGTGTATGGACTTTTTCTAGAAGGTAGTTCAATGAATTTATTGTACCATCGAGAAAATTGATTCCTAGGCAGTTGACAGACCAACTTCATTTGGTCGGATCATGACAAAAAACGCGACCAAATTACGTAGATCCCCCATCTGCCTAGGAATCAACTTCTCTGATAGTTGAATTTTTAGTAATTTTCGATCTCTAATAATCACATAACACTATAAAGGCAAGTGTTTGTATTGTACGTCTGTTACTGAAAACTACTACTGGGTTTTGATAATGTACGGCACCAATTTAGTCTGTAGGTCAGGCTAATTGTTAAAAATGTTCCCGTTTAATACTAAACATAAGCGGGCGAAACCTCGTTACAGCTACTCGTAGAGTGATATTAACAGGTTTAAATGATTTTAGGGGCTTCTCTGGACAGGAAATCTGGAAAGCTTATTGAATCGAAACCGAAAGTGTTATACGAGCAAATGCCCGTTATTTATATTTTCTCCATAAACACTACCGCAGGTAAGGATCCGCGGCTATATGAGTGTCCTATATACAGAAAACCTCAACGAACAGACGCTAAATATGTGGGATCCATTGATTTTGAAACAGATAGCAACCCAAGACATTGGACCTTACGCGGTGTAGCTTTGTTGTGTGATATAAAATAAATTTACTTAAAACTACAAATTCGGCGTTTTTTTTTTCCTAAAACAATTTACTTTAGTCCAAACCACAAGGCCTGTCACAATATATTATAAATAATATTAAATAATATGATGCTTTGTGAATTGTGAGTCGCCTAATGGTTTTGACTATTTGGACTTCAGTGGCCTATATTACACGTATCAATATTATCATGGTTCCGTGATAATATTGATGGTGTAATAGGCCGAATCGCAGTATCGCAGTAGTACTTGTGATTCGCGTGATACTAGAATTATTATACTTACTTAATATTGATGCGTATAATATGTCCCAGTAAGAAGTCTGTCCTAAACTATGGTCCTAAATGGTTTTAAAAATTAAGGAGTTCATCTTGTTAAATACTAAATTTTTAAGCACATGCGCATAATATTAGAAAAGTGAATGTAACGCCAAAGAAAATGGAAAAAAAATATTAATAAAAAAGTATTTATTACAACCATTGCTAAGTACTACTTAATAAAACATGTACCTACCTTACAAAAGAGTGCAATTGGTAACTGTTATCCTATACTACGTACGTACGTACTACGTAGTAACTGTTATCCTATAGAAGTTTTTTCACTTCGTCATATAGTACCAAAACAAAAGCAGCCCCAGCCCCTCGGAGTATATTCGAGAAGGCGCCTTTGAAAAACGCTGTCGGTCCTTCGGTACGGAATATGACTGCCCAGCAGTGTGCGGTGTTTTTGTATTGACGCTCATTCATCGGCAGGCCTGATTGCATCATCATTCGTCTTCGTACCGTGTCCAGAGGATACGAGGTAATGCCAGCAATCGTAGTCACAGTCTGCATGTCAAATATCATGAATCAGTTACGAGTTACGAGTTCTACTTTTACGCTGTACTGATGATTAATAAATATAATACTGTTTACCCTATTGTATGCATTTATACCAAGTAGATGATGATAATCAGATGTGACTTACTTTAATAAAGAATTATCAGTTAGTTTTGTTACACGTATAGTTAAGTGCGAGCTTAGATGAATTATTAGATGTAGGTAGGTATGTATAGAAAACTATGAAAGATGCAAAGTTTTTTCACAGGGGGCCCATGACCTCAATCGCCTGGAATCGGCGCATCAACTATAGAAAATATAACATACCTGAGCGATGATCCATGAAATGAATAGCGAAGTATTTTCCGGATCCGGCATCATGCCACGCGCTGTATCGTACAGTCCAAAATACGTTGCACGATATATGATTATGCCTTGAACAGATACCACGAAGCCTCTGTACCACCCTATCGGACCGTCGCTCTTAAAAGTTTTTATTAAACAGTCTGTAGGGCCTTTGTATTGTTTGTTTTCACCTTTGCCGACGTCAGCGGCCAATCTGAAATTTGTAAATCTAGATTTACAACGACCTCTTGTAGATTTGCATACATTGTGGTAGTAACTTAAATGACTATTTTTATTTAAATGAACTTCAGCCAGATTAAGTCTTGTTAGTGAAATTAATTTCTGACTATTTGAGTAAGCATCATTTAAAATACAATTAGGCGCTAATAATAATAGAAAACAAAGATGTTGTCTACTGGCATTACAAATCCAAAACGTGTACTAGTACTATAATGGTCATTAGTACGCAGCGCCCATACATCTAGCGAGCATCGCGAATCCGCCGCGCAACCGCTCCGCCCGCCAACCGCCAGTACGATAAGACCCAGCAAATTCAAAACATACCTGGTTCGAGCAAAATCCAGGGGATAGACAAAGCACATGGAAGTAGCGCCAGCCGCGCCGCCAGCAGCTAGGTTCCCAGCAAAATACCGCCAAAACTGAGTATTCTTATCGACCCCTTCGAGAAAGATCTTCTTATATTCATCTTTAAAAGCAAAATTAAGAGCTTGCGTTGGAAAGTAACGCACGACGTTAGTCAAATTTCCTCTCCAGAGAGAGAGCACACCTTGCTCTTTAGGTATCCGAATGAATGCATCGATAATTCCTGAAAGAAATAAACATTACAGCAATATTATCTTTTGCTTTAACTAACGACAAAGCTAAGTTAGAGGCAGCGTTTTCACTGAAGTGGAGCGAAGCTTAGCGGTACCAAATTGACCAATCACCATGCTCGAAATCTTCGCTGTCATTCCGCTGGAATAGCACGATTGGTCAATTCGGACACCGCTAAGCTACGCTCCGCTTCAGTGGAAACGCAGCCTTAAGGGCCTGTCTACATATTCTCTACGTCACGCCACCGTCAACGTAGAACGGTGCGGTAACAAGGCACGGTACGTTGACGTGACGTGACGTGTTTTTACCTCTTCGCGACAGACAGGCAGACACTTTCGCATTTGCAATGCTAGTAGATAAGCATGATGTGTCACCTTTTGATCGAAAATCTATAAATAGCGGTTTCCTGTCGATCGATCTCTAAGGCCTTTCGATCTTTGCCGAAAGCCATAAAATGCCATTTGACCTAGGTCCTAGGCTATTAGGTTTTATTTTCTACCGACACTGGTCTAGAGTTGCCGCTGCTTTAAAGTGGCTTATAGCAAAATTCGTTGGATCGGAAAAGTTTATTGTGATTTGTGAATAATAAGTTTTAAATACAACTAGGTAGTATCATCCAATTCATTTACCTTTGTACCTTTTATCTTCTGATATTTGTTTTGATATATGCTGCACTTGTAAAATTAGTTTAACTCTTTCGATTGGCGCCATGGCAGTTTTAGCAATGGCCGCAGAAATCCCTCCTGCCATGAAGTCTTTCAGAAAGGCAGTCCAGTTAAAATCCTTTCTATCGACCTTACTCATATTGTGTGATGTGCAAGTTGCAAATCGGACAGAATTGTGTTTAAAAATAAAATTAATGTGAGAATTATAATAATTCTTATTAAATTTTCACATAAATAACACAATATTTTCTTGTACTTTGAAAAATGGACCTAAAATACGTCAATATTTTGACACGACTGTCACGATTTTTTTTATTTTCAAAATACTCAAAGTGTTAAGTGACCATGTAGGTTTTACTATGGTTCTATTGTATACTCGGTCAAGAAAGTGAAGAAATTAAAAAGTGGCAACATCGTAGTGTCATCCCTTTCAAATCAATCTAAGTAAAAAGTAGTGTCCGACCGAAACTGATTTTTCAGCCGAAACCGAAACCGAACTTTCGGCCTTACTCTCAGTTTCGGCCGAAACCGAAACCGAAACTTGGCAAAACATTTAAATTTATATTATATTATACATAAAGTACCACATTGAATTTTTTTACTTTTTGCGACATTTATTAAAATATATATTATTTTTTTAGACTTGAATATGTTTCCTAAAAACTTTTTTGTATTATATTCCTTCTTTTTATACAATTGACGACCCCTGTGGCTCAGGGGTGAGCGCGTTGGCAGCTCAAGCCGGGGTTCGAATCCCGCCGACGGAACAAAAAGTTTTGTCGTGTCATGGATGTGAATTAAATATGTGTAACATATAATAAAAATCTTAAATATAATATGTATAGAATAAAAATATTAAATATATTTCCGTTGTCTGGTACCTGTAACACAAGTCCTTCAGGTATTTACCACGGGGCCAGACTGACGTGGTGTGAAGCGTCCATAGATATTATTATTATTATTATTAAAAAAAATCCAAGTAGGTGCGATTTTACCAAAGAAATTGGACGCGCTTAGCGCACACTAAACCGGTTCTAAACGTATAAACACGTTTTTAATGATTTGATTTGACTAAAACACTTAATTGCATTTCACCAACATAAACTAAACACGTTCACAGAAAATCCGACTTTTATCTTCTGAACGCCATATTCGAGTTTTTCACTTCATAAAACACATTTAAGTCCTGTCAGTGGAGTGCCATGACAGATCGAAAAAATTAGACGAAAAAATTGTTAAGATGATAGTTTTCACAGATGCATTTGTTTAGCTTATTTATCGTTTCTTGCTATTTTGTTAAAAAAGAAATAACGTGACAAGGCTCCAAGATGATAAAAACATATAAAAATCATCGCGTGACGTAATGTAAACTTAGATTTATTAATCGCGATTAAAAGAAGAATGTAAAATCTATTTAAAACAAAACGAGATTTACGTCGCCATATAAACGCGTTTATTGTTCAATGAGAACTTAATTTAATAAAACGAAGTTTTAAGTGTGATTGGTAATATTCCCCTTAATGTATTACAACGAATGATTACCCTAAAAAACAAGAGCAGAAGTTATTTCAAGTCATTTTATTTAGGTGCGATTTCACCTAGAAATAGATCGAAGTTTATAGCACCAAATTGCATTTGACCAACATAACACAGCAAATCCGAGTTTTATCTTCAGAACGTTCAATGTTGTACGGATAAATATCATAAAAGCCGTTAAAGTCCTGTCAGTGTAGTGTCATGGCGAATCAAAAATCATAAAACATGTCAAGATGACAGTTTTCATAGATGCGTTTGGGTAGTTTATGTATCGTTTCTTGCTTTTTTGTTGATAAATCCATCCATTTGAAACAAAACGAGATTTATATCCCCGTAGAAACGCGTTTAATGAGAACTAAGATTTATAAAATGAAGTTGTATGATTGGTGAAATCATCCCTTAGACATTAACGACGTACCACTGAAAACACAATCAATTGCAGTATATTATTTTTATGGGAAACATGGACAAAACCGCGGTCGAAGTTCAAAACGAAATTATTAAGCAAACTTGCAGTTGGTGTCACGTTTTTTTTGCTCTAGAAGGCGTTTTGCCACTAAACCTGAAAAATATACTGAGGGCCGCAAGAGTGAAGCTTACGGGGAAGTGGGCTAGATAAGATTCTAGCAGGGTAGGAACGGTCTAAGAGATTGCGTGTCCATAGTTAAAAGTTAATTTTAAATATTTAATTAAAACGCGTGGTAAAAAGAAAAGAGTGAGGAGATGATTTAGTAGATAAATCTCGCAAGATATACCCTATTATATCGTATAATCTCACAGTCAAAAAAATTCTTAAGTAAATGAAGTTCATACACAATATACTCAATTTATCACAGCATTTATTTAATCGTTTGTTGGGGAAACATTGTTGTAGAAATAAAATTCAATAATATAATTTAGATAATTTTATGAAAATAAAACAAAGTGCTAATTTTTGATTTGGGACAAATCTGGAAAACATAATCTCAAAACACGATTAAATAGATGGTGCCGAACTGAGCCGGGGCCGCCTCGCTGGCAAGCAAGCACGAGTTAACTGTGAAGTTTACCGAAGGAAGCATGAGTTTCGGCGGGGCCGAAAGTTACGGCTATATTTTGGCCGAAACCGAAACTAAGGCCGAAACTAGATTTTTTGGCCGAAACTGGCCGAAACCGAAACCGAAAGTTCGGTCGGTCACTAGTAAAAAGGAATAAATAACACACTAGGATGTTGCCACTTTTTAATTTCTTGACTTTCTTGACGGACTATAGATTCCTACATCGACCGCCTTAGTCTCTGTAACTGTCACCAGCAGTATCTCCGGACCTGTACGACCTGCAAACCTTCAAGAAGAGAGCGTATTCCCTCTTAAAAGGCCGGCAACGCACCTGCTAGCTCTTCTGAAGTTGCGAGTGTCCATGGGCGACGGTAGTTGCTTTCCATCAGGTGATCCGTTTGCTCGTTTGCCCCCTTATTTCATAAAAAAAACCCAGGTCAGGACGGTCAAGTCCTTCTAACAAAATGAGGTACACTACGACTAACAAAACTTATATCTTAGAATGCTGAACCTGAACTTAGAGATGAATCTAAACTTAGAGATTAATCTGATCTAACCTAACCTAATACTTGGACAGCCGAGCCCAGGGCCTGTAGACAAGTGGCAAAGCGCTAACTCTGACGCTAACGCTAGCGCTAGGCTACAAAATCTATGCGATTTGACATAAGTCATCGCTTCGCTAGCGAATATTAATGTCATATCCATACATTTTGTAGCGCTAGCGCGAGCGTTAGCGTTTTGCCACTTGTCTACAGGGGCTGAGTGGCGAAAATTCGGGACGGAAAAATTGACTTATTCCTATCTTCTAATTTTGCCTTAGCCATCCACCACCCAAATGTGAGAATCTTACCTTTCAACCTAGTTCAGCGACCCTAGCATGGCCACAGTAGAAATGCGAAAGTATAGAAAAACTGGAGATAAACTCAAGGTACCGTTCCGATATTTACCGTGGCTAGCCGTGACCGACAAAAAATTAAATACAATGCCACTTTGTGACATAGACTACAGTCCTAATAAAAATTCAAATAAAATCCAATTTTATGAGTTATGCTTATGACATAGTGTGGTCTACTGGTCATAAAGTGGCATTTTATTTGAATTTTTGTCGCTCGCGGTAAAGATGGGAACGGCATTTACGGCACCTTCAGTTTATCTCCACAGAGTTTCTATACTTTCATTTCATTTCTACTGTGGCCATGCTAGGGTCGCAGGTTGGACAGAGGAAATTTTTAAATAGTTTACTTAAATCTTCTTCCCATCATGCTCCAATAAAACTTGCTAATGACTTATATGGTTTTCTGTATATGTACAACTAGCGACCCGCCCCAGCTTCGCACGGGTATAAAATATAATATAGCTACTGAAAAAATGATTGAAATCGATTCAGCAGTTTTAATTTATATTCATTAAATTACCAGGTATGCATGGCCCGAATGTTTGTTAAAATTTTGATTCACTCGTATGTGCCCCATAATTGCTGTCACTTGAATAACACTTGTACTTAACGTATATTTACGAAAAATATCTTAATACAATCACAAAACACCGGCTAGTTGACGCTATATTGTAAACAAAACGCACCTAGCGCCGCGCGTTGATAAGCGCTGAACTAATTCAATCAAACGGCTGCTTTGGAAGCAGCTGTAGTGTTGAACGTTTCGAGCGACTGAAATATTCAATTAAAAAGCTAGCCTTGAGATTAAATGGCGTTGTCTGTTTGATTGAACGGCTGTATAAACCTGTTGGCTGCGACAGATCTATATTAAATCAACAATGTACCTATTTAAAGTTTTTAATTAATGCCGTATTGGTTAAAAAAATCGCTTCGCAATGTAAGCGGAAAAAATGTAATTATTTACGACATCATATTAGAAACCCCAAAAAATAACAGTATTTTTCCACTAATAGTCCAATTACGAGTAGTATAGTAAGTTCACCTCGGAATTCCAGATACCCAGCTGTAAGTCTGTAAATATTTGTATATTCGCACCTTGAATGTTGTCTCAAAACCTACATGTGGTAGGGTGTGCGCAACTATTAAATTTCAAGGTCAAAAGGTCACAAAAATCGTTTTTTTTTTTTTGTACTTATTTTAAAAATATTTAATTGTCTATGGGTTTTTTGCTATTTGTATTTATTACCATACCGTAGAATACAAAATTCTCTACAACTTTTGTTCAAAAAATTTTTTCATACACTGAACCGTTTCCGATAAAGAGGGCGGAGAGAGAGTCCCTACCTAATTTAAGCCTATTTTGACTGGACCATAAGCATTAATTAATGAATGTTATTATACTTATATACTTTAAAAAAAACCGCATCAAAATCCGTTGCGTAGTTTTAAAGATTAAAGGGAACAAAGGGACATGAGGGAAAAAAGCGACTTTGTTTTATAATATGTAGTGATTTCTTCGATAGTCATAGTATCCTCTTCTTAAATTACTACTTGATCAATCAGCTCATCTCCTTTCAACTTCAGAATTTCAGTCTCTTCTCATCAATATTAAACTCTGGTTCTGTATCCAGATCACATTGTACTGTCGCTAAGTAAGTTAGTTATATCCTTAGGGTTATTTTTGTTCAAAGTCGGAGGTAAATAAAACAAAAATTAACTGTTGTATAATTTATTGAATAGATTAGGTTCAAGCATAAGGACTAATATAATATGACCATTACAGAAAAGTCTACGCAGTATTTTAGAGAAATGTGTGAGTACCGAATATTTTAGATGTACAGGATTTTTTTTAATTATGGGTAGCATAAATCGCAACTTATGTACCGTAAATTTTCTTGTAACGCTCTTGCTAATCCACACGTGTACAGACGTTACAAAATTGCACGCGTTTAAAGCGACTTCAACGTATCATACGAAAACGAAACATCAAACAAACACCTGTATCAGAATCTAATAGACAAATGATAATACTGAATTAAAATGTTGTTAATTGTTATGTGTGATGCATTCAATTAGTGTTTTCGATATTCGGCAGCCGCACATGAAAATTTAACACTTCTCATGGAAATAGTTGTGGCTAGTGGCTACGCCTTTATATGACGCAGTACAAGGAAATATATTCATAGGGAGTGCCTCCGCTGCCGGCGCCAGCTATCAAAAATATCAGTAATGGGAACCGGCGGTAGTAACTGCCGGCAGCCGAGATATAAAACAACGGCTGCCGGCGCTGGCACTCGAATAGGAACCGGAGATAATGCGTAAAATGCTAGGTTATAATGCCCGTAAACAAATTTTAAAAATAAATAATTACAATCTCATTTACTTATTCGATTTCTTAACCGACTTCCAAAGGTGGCGGTTATATGTTCGGCTGTGGATATTTTAGTTTTTGTGATGCATTTTCATCTACTTTAGCTTTACTACCTTTTTTCGGCTACCAAAAAGTAAGATTTTGCACCACAGTGTACCCCGTGGCTACATACTTCCGAAGGTACTGAACCAGGGCTGTAGCTAGAGTCAAATTTGAGGTAGGGCAGCGTCGGTTACAGGTAGGGCGGAAGCAAAAAAAATCGGTCAAGTGCAAGTCGGATTCGTGCACGAAGGGTTTCGTACCGTTATAGATAAAAAATAGGCCAAAATTGTGTTTTTTGTAATTGAGCCCCCTTTAAATATAAATGTTATTTTAATTGTATTATTAATTAATTAAGTGATTTCGCAAAAATGGCCAGTGCCTACTGTTGCCATTAATATCAATATGCAGCAAAAAAGGCCAAAAAACACGAATCCTTAAATATTGATTTTATTTTGTTTTTAGTATTTGTTGTTTTGAATTATCTCTAGGTCAATGATGTATTCAATTCATTCAATAGTTATTCTTAGATACTTAAAAAAATTCTGTGACAAAGCATGAGCACTATATCTAAGAACTACATATTATTAAATCCTCAATTACGAAGAACAAGCGAACAATATGGTTAAACTTCTGGATGTAGCGATCCACGTGTGAGTGAGAGTGAGGAAATAATAATTAATTGTTGGGTTGGGTGATACGAATCAATAGATACGACTAAAAATATATTTAGATTATTATTGTTTCTGCAAACTTATTAAAATAATAATTAATAAGAAAATAACATAAAATATTTAAAACAGCTGAATTCTACGATTCGCCATATTATTAAAAATGCGAAGAACTTCTTTCAGATCAACTTTTTTTGTTCTTTTTTTTTCAAAGGCCAGAAATACCATACCAGCCATTCTTTCGTTACCCATTGACAGTCTTTGAGGCCTATTAATTGCAGTTAAAGTTGAAAACGTGGACTCGCACACTGCAGTACTACATCTTTTTTTTTCATTAAGATTATAATTAAATGGACGCATCGCTTCATGTAATCGTGATTCAAATGCCATCTATACACAGAACAAAGAATTATTATCGACGACTTCTGTTGCCCAAATGGTTGGGCGTGTGGCAGCTTAACCCGGGGGATGCGGGTTCGAATCCTGCCAACGGAACAATAAGTTTTTAAAGGTATAATAAAAATCTTAACTATATAATGTATAGTTTATATAAGAATAAAGGTTATTTCTGTTGTCTAATACCTGTAATGCAAGTCCTTTAGGTCGTCCTTTTTAGGGTTCCGTACCCAAAGGGTAAAAACGGTAAAAACCCTATTACTGAGACTTCGATGTCTGTCCGTCTGTCCGTCTGTTTCCAGGCTGTAACTCAAGAACGGCAATAGCTAGAGATATGAAATTTTCACAGATTATGTATTTCTATTGCCGCTATAACAACAAATACTAAAAACAAAATAAATTAAATATTTAAGGAGGGCTCCCATACAACAAACGTGATTTTTCTAACATTTTTTGCTTAACTATCAATGATGACAACAGGTAGGCACTTGAAATTTTCACAAAGGCCTTAATAATATATGTAATTTAATAAATAATAATAAAAGTTAAAAAAAAAATTTAAGGGGTAGGTAGGTAGGTCCCATACTATTTTTGCTCTATAACGGTACGTGCGCGGTATAACCCTTCGTGCGCGGGTCCGACTCGCACTTGGCCGATTATTGGTATTTTTAAGGTAGGGCATTGTGATTTTAAGGTAGGGCATTGCCCCACTATGCCCCCCCCTAGCTACGGCCCTGTACTGAACAGACTTCGGACTCCTTATACATGTTAGAGTTTAGCAAGTTTCAGCGTCGCGTTGTTTAAAGAAGCAAAGGTATGAGGATATATTGTATTATGCTACTATGCAGATCATAATATATTTTATCATCATCACTACTATTAAAATATGAATTCTCACATTATGAACTTATTATATTTTGTACTTTTCATAGTCCTTTAGCTCAAGACTGATGTTTTTAATCATTATTCTGTAATTTGACAAGCGATGTTTGCCGAATAGGCACCGGCAGCCTATTGACTTCGGCAAACGGCGCCGGCAGACATTTCGGCAACCGGCGCCGGTAGCGGAGGCACTCCCTATATTCATATACTGGTTATATCTCATTCGTTACTGATTACCGTAAACGATTTTTTTCATGTAGTCGCAGAAACATAGATGAAATCTATTAAGACTGCTACTACCAATTAAATATATCTTATGTTGTCTAAAATTTTGTATGCAAAATACTTTCTTAACAAAATTTCATTTGGTGTATGAAGTCACTTGTCAATATATTAATAATAATTATAATCTAGATAATATTGCAACAAGCGATCAAAAATTTTTCTAAAAACCGTTGTATTTCGTTTATTGCTACAGGCTATATTATAGAGGTAATTATTTATTGACAATGATAGCAATGTGGTTTAAATAAATATAAAATCACAGGTTACTAAAATACAATTTTTTACTACGCACACGATGCTCCAAATTCAAATGTTTGTGTTTCAGTTGGACGTACTTTACCTCGGAGCTACTTACAGACTACAGTACCACATATGACTTATTCAAACAGCGTGTAGGCCACACACAACTTTAAAACCACTCGGCAGAGTTCGATTATATTGTTCTCATCAAAGCCACAATAAGGGGCAAGCCACACGAACGGGGACAAGCTTATGGTAGATCAATCATCAATTGGGCCTTTATTGGTAGATCACGGTCAGATGTGGACACGTTATTGTTCGCCATTGCATCTTATTGGTTAATATTTCGAACATACGCCTATGATTGCCCTCTCCAGTTTCGCCTAGCGATCCTAGATTTGTGCGTGGCCCATTCATGAATAAACTTTTCCTGAATAATATTATATACTTACTCAATGTTATCAATTAACCATGCACTAGTGAAGGAAAAAGACGAATGGGTCTGTATTTTTTTGTTAAATGGTTGACGCAATTTAAAAAGTTGAAATATCGTTAATTTGATGTGACATCTTTTGGGGTTAAAATTTTTAAGTAATCTCAAAATAATGACCATAAACCATTTATGAAAGTGGTTAACGATAAACCACACTCATTAAGAAAAGTAAATAATCAACCCCCAAAGCTATTAAAACTTGGACTTTAAATCAGAGTGTTTCTTTCAATGTTAAAATACGAATAAATCAAAATTCTCAGAATTGTTATTTTCAAATACCACATTATCTTTTGAACGCATAAATACTTAAATATAATATTTTTTTATCATTATTTCCTATGGTTAAATTTAGGCAATATTCGGACTGTACATTTCTTAAGGATGTATGGTAAATACAATCGTGCATTTTTAAATAAACAACATCTTTTCTATGAATAATGTTAGTAAATCATAAGATATTGCGCTATTATAGTACTTCAGAAACATCATCAATGGCTTCTTAGTCAAGTTGTCCCACTTCATAGTAGCTATGTGGAGGATTAATATTATATTACAAAAGGTTGTTAAGGAAGCTTTAACCTAAGTAACTAAATATGTATATAAAAATATTATTATAATAAATCATTGTTGAATTTTATTATTTAAATAAGAAAATGGTTATACTTTGAGAGATATAAGAAGTTACACAACATTTTCAGTTAGAATAATTTAACATGGCACGGTCAAATAAAAGAATATATTTTGGCCGTGCTATGAGTTATGACACATCCCTCCGCTGCAGCGTAGTCGCTTATGGGAGAATTACACGGGTGACTAAAGCCGCACAACTTTGGCCGCACGACGAAAATCGACCCGTGTAGATCCCCCTTCAGTGGTTAATGGTTTTTTAGACCTTAATGGTTGCACTCGTGGACCAACCTTAAGACATTCCAATGATAATAATATTATGATAATGTTTCTGAAAGACCAGTGAACTTGTAACAATCACAAAAATACATTGATGTGACGTAGGCAGCTTCAAAATCACTATGACTCATCACATATTGGTATACTACCTCAATTTACACCTGACATCGAATTGTTTTAATTATAAATATTGAATGATAATAAATAAAATAATAAAAAATAAATGAATAGTTAAATAATTCTATTGACGAAAGAGTACAGCCGTTACAAACGGATAACTACTACAAAGCAGATAATAATATAACGTTAACAGCCATTTTTGCAAGGTATGTAGTTGCATCATGGGGGGGCGGAGGCAGTACTTGCTCAGAGAGCCCCACTCAGAGATTATTAATTACAAATCTGTAATTAAATATAAGCCCCATATATCATTATTTGTCACAATCTTCATTTAATTACAATTATGTAATTAATATTCATCAGTACGGCAATTCGACTTTATAAAAAAGTAAAAACAGAGCTTTGGTAACCGTTTTCTTTGTTTTCACAACCTGGTCACAAAACCAAATGGGTAGAAATTCAGAAAAACCAGTTCTAAATCTCCATATATTTCTTTCACAACACAAACTGGTCGCTGTTAAGAGTCCGGGTGCCATCGAAATTTTCATACAAACGTAATACCAAGATCATTTCCCGTAGGAGAATATTTACAATATTTGAGTTATTATTCAGCTGAAGATAGTGATTACCTAGGTTCCTGTACAAAAATTCACTGCAAAATATTTACATACTTACCAAAAAATATGAACGATTACAATTATTTAGTATGTAAATATTTTGCAGTGAATCTTTGTACAGGAACCTAGGTAATTACTATCTTAAGCTGAATAATAACTCAAATATGGTAAATCTTCTCATCTGCATTCATGACTCAATACGTATTTTTTGTGGGTTAGTACACGAATGCTCCAGCGCGCAGCGTCTAATTATGGTTATCGAGCTTCTATGCAACTGTTTTTATTTTCTTATCGACCTGCAGAACTTTAGTGGTAAAAACTCCGTCTTATCTAATACACAATATACCAAATTATTATTTAGGAATATAACTTAATTGACCTAACTAAGCGAACTCTATCAATCAAAATGAAAAATTTCCTAACATAGAAAATTAGATATTATAAGAGAGCATAAATGAGAGGATGAGGATTCTATTGCTATAAATAAATAAATGGTAAAAACCGGTAGAACTAAAAAGAAATTAAAAGATACATAAATACTTTATTGGGTGCATTAATTACATCTCAGGTGTAAAAGAGATAGCTTTGCATATTTTCTAAGACAATCGTACTACAATTTTTACTATTTGCGGATTTTTGCCGCGTTATCGGCGTTCTCCTTTAAGATCTTCGACTTGAGATGATCCTTGTACTTGAGAATGCCTCCCTGCCACTTGGTGACTGTACCGTTCTCGCAAATCCAAATCTCTTCAGCGACCTGAAATTATTAATCAAGAAACATTTAAAATAGTCATACTCAATCGAATCAATCAGCTAATTATAATACTGGATCTTAAAACGTGATATTTAAAAATATGAATGATTCAAATTATAATATTCAGAAGTAAGTGTAAAATAAATTGTTATTAGATGTTGCAGGCAATTTCGTTGCGTCGAAATCCTTTGAAAGTGCGGAAACCGTACACGTCTTGTTCCATAATAAACCGAACCAAAATGGAGAGGTAAGAGATACACAGACAGATAGACAGACATACATTCGCCTTTATAATATTATGAGCATTGATAAATATTATATTGATATTAATGTGTATAAAAATGGCAGAGTAATAAAATAGCATGGCATACATACTCCAGTATTTTTTTAAATAATTTAAAGCGAAGCTTTTCCATCCTTGGGCTTCCAAGATAATTAAGCTTTTAATGTTTTTTGAGCTTTCCAGAGCTTCATGCATCATTTTGTTAGTTTTCACAAATATTTTCACCACCATAGCAAAACAACTTAAAAGCTTTAAAAAAATATGTAAGCGCATACAAAAAACCGATTTGATAATTTCCAATACATTTTACCCAAACATAGCATGGTTATATTACAATATAAGTACATATGAACAGGCATCTTATCGTAACATGATAAGTGTATGAAAGCATAATAGACGTAGCCCAAAGTGCAAGTAACATCTAACGACTGTTTATTTACAAATTGTTGAGATGAAACTTTTTTAGGCACGTTGAGAGTGAAATTTCATGGTCACGTCATGAAAAAGAAGCTCGTAATTCGATCCTCTTTTCATAATATATCCGTCACGACGACTTGACAAAAACTAAAATAAGCAGCCTTGGTTAATATTATCGTCGTGGAGATAAAATAGTAAGCATCGGTTGTTATTATTTTAAGGCATACATACACTGTGCTGCCTTTAAAATTATATTATTAATCAATTTAACTTACGCCATACTGAGCAGGTGTGACAAGGAGTACATAAATAATATTATGTGGATGTAATTTAGTAATGATCTGCCTCGTCTCGTTGACCACATTGCCTTATTAATGTGAAAACAACAATATCTTTAGTATAAGTAGGTATAATATACTTGTTATTATAATATTGTTAGACGTGCAAAGTGCATACGAAATACCAAGTGTTTGAAGCCAGTCATATTAAAAGCATGTTAGCGGTGAAGTGCATGCAATGTGCAATATGCAATGTTAATAGTCGCACCGAATACCGATTCCAGCAACCAATCGTCCGTTAGTTCATATGAAATTCAAATTAATAAGAGTATTTTAAAAAGATAAGACCGACTTCAAAATTGTGAGTAATTGAAGACGTGAGTGGAAGCACCTAATAAATGAAGGCGGCTTAAGGGCCGGAAAAATGTATTGAAAAAAATATATCGGCCAAGTGCGAGTCGGACTCGCGCACGAAGGGTTCCGTACCGGTATAGAGCGAAAGTAGACAAAAATTGTGTTTTTTGTATGGGAGCCCCCAGAAAATTTTCAGAAGTCTAGCTATAGCGGTTCTTGCGTTACAGCCTGGAGACAGACGGACAGACATAATAAGGGAAAAATTAGTAAATGTCCGTATATTACAAAATGATAGTTATCGTGTTCTTCCACTCACGTCAGAGAATTAAAATTCCCTATTTCAAAAACTCACTGAAAAAGTTCTGGTAATGATTACATACTGACACACGGGCCACGGGTCAGATTGATAAACACCTTTTTTTGAAGTCGGTTAAAAAAGGTGATGTGATCATCTATATTGCATACATTTAAAAAAAAATAACTATTTTGCACACAAAACATAGACAGAGTAGATAAAAAAGTCAATAAAGACGGTCAACAGAAATCAGCAGTTTCAGCACCTTACTAATAATACACAGTAACAAACGTAAGTTTGCTCAGGGGCATGCACTCCTTGAAAGCAGAAATGCAGTGCATTACCTGCCATTCACAGATATTTTTATTAAACTTTCGTACGTTTCAGATGACTTTAATTAATAGTAAAAAAATGAACACACTAATAGTAAACAAATGAATAAACTAAAAAACGCTTATACGATTATAATAGCACCAATTTACAAGTAACTAAAGTTTAAATTCTAACAGCGCAGACCAAGTCATGCGGCGATCTCCCGCATGCCTTGCCATTAATGTGTGAGTTTTGATTTTGTGTGCGTTTGCGAACTGTGGGCACAGTTCGCAAACGCACACATACATGAATATCGAATTCGCTTCTATAGGCAAGGTCTGCAGGAGCTGGACTCAGGAGTTTACTAATAATCGGATATGTTCGTTACCTATAATAGACGGAAATAAAAATAATAGACGGAAATCTAAATAATCACGTATGCACATTATGCATAGCAGAAATGTTTTGTGTTTTGCCTCCCATTTGCTTTTTACATATTGCAATAGTGATGAGCAATGTATATAATATTATTTTTGTTTGCGTTATTTTAACATATGAAAGTTTTCTACATTTAACAGTTTATTACTGATTTTCTTTAATAAATGCGTTTTCCGATTTCTTAAAAATTTTAATTGAAAGCGAGGTTTATTTTACTTTTCACAATACTTGTCATTCAGTGAAAATATTCAAAATGTGTCTTAAGGTAGGTGTGTACCCGAGTTACAACAATAATTAAACCTTAAAAAGGAAATGTAACTCGAACGTTTCATGTTGAAAGATATGAATCATAATTATAACTGGCTGTGTGGTTGTGTACACACAGTACAAACGATTAAATTACATATTATGGTTTCCATGCATATTGTTTAATAATTGTAGTTCAGTGTGGACTGATTCAGGATATTCAGATTTAAATAATTTATATAAATTAAAAACTTTTGTATTTAGTTCTCGATGTTCTCGATAGATGGCGCTAAAATATTGCCGTCGCTGGCTACATTGCGCTATTAAGATTTTTTTCATAATATAATATATTATATCATGCTCGGAAAAAAATGTTAATGATGGCCTATAGGCCATCATTAACATTTGGGCATCCAACTACTCCGCTCCCCCCGCGTAGCTTGTGTCATATTCCTGTGCACGCCCCTGAGTATGCTCAAAGCACGGGTGATGCTTCCAATATTGCTAACCAGGTTTTGAATATAGTCTGAACTTCAAGTTCTCTTACCTGGTTAATAAGTCGGAAGTCGTGGCTAACTAGGACCATTCCTCCGTCAAAGTCATTGATGGCGTCGGCTAGCGCGTCTATGGTTTCCATGTCCAAGTGATTGGTGGGTTCGTCGAGTAGCAGTAAGTGGGGGGTTTGCCAGGCGAGCCAAGCGAACACCACTCTGCAACGCTGACCGTCTGACAGCTGACGCATCGGACACACCTACAAAAATATTTCAATTACTATTATAATATCCATGGGCGTACCCATGTAGGGACAGGGGGAGGGGGCAGCTATCCCCCCTAGAAGATAAAATAAACGTCAATTTTCCTAGCAAGTGGGAATTAAAAACGTGTTACCTACTCTGCGCAAAATGAATTGTTGGAAACAAAATATATTTTTTAGTCAGATCAATACAAGTCAATTTTCATGATTTTTTGTTTCAATATATCAGACCGACCATCTTCTCGAAACAGGTATGCTGCCCCTCTAGCTAAAATCCTGAGTACAAAAAAAATACAAAAATCTTTATTCACAAACTTAAAATACAATATAATAACAGTGTTTGAGACCCCCTTTTAAGTAAAGTTACCTGTGTTAGGGGAATCTCGCTCTGCCGAAAACAATAAATTTGGGAAGTAAGTATATTAAGTGAGGCTTAAAGCAAACAAACAAACAAACAAACTCTTCCCAATTATAATATTAGTATAGATTTGACATTATCCAAATCTTCTCTTAAATTGTCATTACTCATTATCTAGTATTTGACATTATCCAAATCTTTTCTTAATAGGCATGATGACTATTTTTTTTTCTTATCGGTAATTGAAAGACCCTTAAAAAATAGAAACATCGGTGAAAGAATGACTCTGATAGCTTAAAAATTCACCAAGATATGATAATTATTCAAATATCTCATAAAAAAGACCTGCCTGAAACGCTCCATACAAAGTGCTACGAAAGTATGATGTCAGTCTTTCGTAGTTTGTACGCATCGGGAGACAACTTTTTTCGACAGATATATTAAATATTGCGTTTATGAAAGTGGTTTCATAACAAATGTTGCTTATAATTAGATAAGTTATCGAATTGTATACAAATATTAAGAAATTTAATTGAAAAAAAAATCGACTTGAATATCCAACTTTGAAGGCGCATAACAAAAAGAAATACAAATGCTATCAAGTTGAAATTTTGGGAACACTTATTTTTTACCGTGATTTCTTTATTTTATTAACAAAATTCGCTAATATTTGACCTTGTCATCATCCCTATTGTCATTACTCATTAATGTGTAAATATATTTTTTTGTAACTTTTCTTTTTGTTAAGCCTTATCAAATGTTGCATTGTGTTATAAGAATTAATGTTGTGCATATTTTTAATCGATATGAATGCTGTATGAGCACCTTATTATTTTCAATGTAAGCTTGTATTCATATTGCCTAGTAAATAAAATAAATAAATATTGTACCTGTTGTCGACCCGTCAAGCCGTATCTTCCGATGATCTTCCGCATCTCCTCCCGTTCTCGCACCTCGGGGAACTCTTTGAGCATGTAGTCTAGCGGAGACAGATCCAGGTCGAGCAATTCGTGCAGATGCTGGTGATAACGACCGATTCGGAGATGGGAGTTCTTACGGATCATTCCGGTGCTCGGTACCAGCTGCATTTTAGAAAAACATTGTCTCAACATAGATAACTTTATAATGCGAATTAGAGCACAATGATACATAGAGGTAATATAATATTATAACCGGACTTTTATGTAATATTAATAGGTAATATGACATAAAGGTCCGGAGCAGAGGACGCTGTTATTACATATAGTAATTAATACATAAATAACCTGACATGTTGACATAACACAACATAATCGGCCTAGTTCAGAAGAATCAAACTTGTATTGTGCCTTCTCGATACGCCCACTGGGGCACGGATGCTGTTAGAATGAAAAGTATAACAACATGTTATACAAGGGTTGCTTCTCTTGTTTAAAAACAAACCATAAAACGTATTTCGGGCTTTCGAATCCTTTATTGTCATGATCCTATGATCATGACCATTGTTTATTGGATATTTACATGAGAAGAATTGGTCAGATCAGTGTGAAACCCTGTGGAAAATTAAAATTGCTGCCATTTTACAACCGTGATAGAGACAAAATTTGGGAGCCAATTTGTCATTAAATATATATTTATTTTTTTGACACACCAACAAGGAAATACTTTAGAAAACATACAATTGTAGAATAAATATTAATGTTTCCTAAATTACAGGTGTAGTTCTACATGCGCAAATCTTACACACATTATCTTAAGAACTAATAACTATGATGAATCTAAAATGGCAATAAATAAGCAATAATTACATATAAACAAGCCACAATGTGAGAAAGAAACGAACAGAGAAGGGTTAACACAAAAACAAAACAAAAATTGTATGTAGCTTAAAAAGTGAAATATCATTAACAACCTAACGCGACAAACCAACAATTAATTTTTTAAACTTAGCATTTGACACCTAGTATTTGACAAACTGTTATAAGACCTGCACATCCTTTTAATCGGCGAAAATTGACCCAAATTGGTTTTGGCTGATTTAATGTAAAAAGGTTTGTATTTATTTTTCCTTGGTAAACGATTTGGTACATTTAATTTTATTCGTTTCAGGAGTTCTTTATTATCAATAGTGCCGATTACAAGTTTGTGCAGGAAAATTAGATCGAAATACTGTCTACGATCATGAAGCGAAACCATCCGAAAGTAATCAAGTATGTCTTTATAATGTGGCAAAGTATGTTTATTAAAGGATAAATACCATAAAAAGCGTTTTTGTACTCGTTCAATACGATTAGAATAGACAGCGTAATCGGGGTTCCATGCAGGACTACAGTACTCTAGTTTGCTGCGAACTCTAGTTTGCTGCGAGCGAATATGTCATACATCATAACATTAAATGATCGGACACCAGAGTTGGGACACATTGTATAGCTGTGCCCTGCGGTGTTACCCACGGTTTATTAGGGTGTATTATAAATTATGATATTTTTCTTCAGCCTATGTGTTAATCCAGGGCATCAACAATTTAAAATCGTTTAAAATACAAACTCACGAACTTATAATAATTAGTGTGATTATTTTAACTTTTAAATCTTGTCAGAGTTTTGATTATAATCACTTACATCTCCGTATAGTAGTTTCAGCAAAGTAGATTTTCCAGCACCGTTAGGCCCAACGAGCGCGAGCCGAGTATCGAGATCAATACCGAACTCTAAGTTCTTGTAGATCCACGGACTACTGTCTGTATATCTGAACGATACATTCTGAAAACATGCGAACACGTTAAAATATTGTATTACTACTAGGATTAGTTTAATAACATTAGACAGAAAAGAAGTCTCACGGACTTCAGAAAACAATAACGGGGAAAGTACACCGCCTTGTGGGACTCCAGTTAAAGTGCAGCACCAGTTTGAGAAAAGTTCATCGATTATTCTTTATTTAAGATTTAACGCCTCCGTGGTCTAGTAGTTAGAGCGTCGCTCTCGACTCCGGAGGTCGTGGGTTCGAATCCCGCGTTGGAAACATGTTATTTCCAAGTTTGGTTAGGACAATGCAGGCTGATCACCTGATTGTCTGACAAGTAAAATGATCCATGCGTCGGATGGGCATGTAAAAAGTCGGCCCTGCGCCTGATCTCTCGCCGGTCGTGTCGGTCTTCCGTCCCACTGGGTTATGAGAGTAAAGGAATAGAGAGTGCTCTTGTGTACTGCGCACACACTTGGGCACTATAAAATTACTCCTGCGTACCTGGCCTGGTTTCAATGAAACCGGCCACCGTCACCGAAACCGGTGTGGGGAGTATTATTATTATTTAATATTACTATAGATTAAGTTTAAAAAACTTCAAAATAACCGTACCTGCACCATAATAACCGGGGGAGGAACCTTTCCACACGACGGGAAGTAGAAGTTAAGGATTTTGTCATCAACCACCTTCTCCGTAAGACCCTGGGCGACCATCTTGGCTAAAGTCTTCTCTTTGGACTGAGCTTGACGAGCGAGCTTGGCCGAGCCGTGACCAAACCGAGCGATATAATTCTGTGAAAAAGAAACGGTGTGCATTAACGATACGCTCAACATTAAAGCCAAAAATGCAAAATGGATCGATTTAAATGCGTCTGTGCGAACAAACGGATTGGACGCTACACAACGAGATGACTAGCACTTAATTCGCAAAACGGATTACTCCATTTTTTTCACGAAAATGGCTTTTTGGTACCGAACGTAACTAAGACTGATTGACTATCACTACATATTATAAAACGGAGTCGCTTTTTTTTCCTCGTGTCCCTTTGTTCCCTTTAATCTTTAAAACTACGCAACGGATTATGATGCGGTTTTCTTTAAAAGATAGAGTGATTCAAGAAGAAGGCTTATAAGAATAATAACATTTATTAAATAGTGGAGAAATACTGTTAATTTTGGGGTTTCTAATGTGATGTCGTAAATAATTACATTTTCTCCTCCTACTCTACAAGATTTATCAAAATAATGTACTAAGTATTGTACATTATGAAAAGGTCTACAGAGAAAGCTCCGCGATGGTATATGTCTATCTCTTATGGATATCTCACAATAACATTTTTTGTCATTTACTTTTAACCTCAAATAATGGCTAATTTTCGAAGCGATTTTAACCAACACGGCAATAGTTATGTCCACACTGTGCACTTTCATCTTCAATTTTCGTCATCAACTTTCATATTGGCGCATTCAATAATTGAATGCGCCAATATGAGCGCAATGATCAGGTGATCGAAGCCGCTCGGAGCGGTCGTAAGGTTAAGTTACGAAATATAATTTATTTTTGAAAGAAAGCGTGTTAGATGCCTTACTTACGCACTCAACACCAAATTATTATCAAGTGTCTCTGAATCTGTGTTGAGAATAATATTCAATGTTTGTCTGTCATAGGTGCAACAGCGATGCTAGAGATGGAGTGCAATGTACCCAATGCCTCAATAAATATGACTACCTTTGTTCTGGCATAATGGCCGGTTATCGAATACTCGGTGAGAAAAAGGCCACGTTGAAGTGCAGTCAGTGCAGAGTAAGTGGTGGTAGATCTACAAGTCCGGCATGTATTCCAATCGATACACCAGTTGTTGGCCAGGTGGCTGCCTCAAATCTCAATACCCTGACGGCCTGTCCCTCCTGGAGTGGACAACGGACGGCCCTCAGGGCTGTCATTGGCATTGACATCTCACTGCCAGCACTGATCCGCTAGATGCTGTGCGGTGAGGAGGAGTGGAGGGCGGTCGAATACTTCGCAGAGGAGATGGTGACTGCCAAGAAAGAGGCCGAGCGCACGAGAGAAAGGGAGGCACTCGACTCTAGAAGACGGCCCAGGCGGAGACGTCGCGCCCACAACGGCGATAACCTCCCGCCATAGATGGGGAGCTCAGGGTGACGGCAATGGCAAGCCGTCACCCATTGCACCGAGCCCCCGCGAGAGTCGTGATGCGCAACGTGCTCCCGCGCATCGCGACAAAAGGAGAGGAATGGCCTAGACAAGCCCGCACTGGGGCCTCTGTTCGGCCTGGGGGGCGAGTAATCGACCTTTTCTGCCGACCACGAGGGCGCACCGCCAAGTTTTAGTGTGTAGGGCTTTTTTCGAGCGAGTCCCACATATCCGCATCAGGATCTCCATCATCCCCCGCGGAATGCGTAAATGCATTTCTTTGCGTTAAAAAAAAAATGGCTGCCTCAAGATGATCTTAGCGACATTAGGCTCTAATTAATAAAACTCAGGGAGCAAACGGCATCTCTCCCGCAACTGATTAAGAATGTAATAATACGGAGCAGTCTCTCAGAACTGATGACTATTAAGAACGAAATGACTGATTTCAAGAACTCCTTATAGTTAAAACTATGTGCAGTGTGCACACTACTATGGATCAGCTCAACAGTAAGATTCTAGAAGTCGAAAAAATTCAGTCCCTACAGAAAGCGGAAGATGATATATCGCGACTAGAGCACCGCCTTGGTAGGATTGAATCTCCTTGCAAGAAAACGAACAAAGGACCTTTGTTCGTTTTCTTGTAAGGATCAACATAGATATTAAGGGTGTTCCTACCACCTCTGAAAACCTCTTTAATATTATTATGTCGAAGATTGGTGACAACATTGGCTGCAGAATTGTGAAGGAACAAATAAATTACATTGCTAGAGTAATATTGCAGCGTAATGATAAGGATACTAAGAACATTATTGTATCCGTACATTATAGATACCTTCGAGATGATTTTATTACAGCCGCTAAAAAGTTGGGTCTCTGACTGCTTCGGACATCGGTCTCACGGGAAATATCAAAATATATATTAACGACCACCTAAGCTTGGAGAACAAACAGCTGTTAAATAAAGCTAAAATCCTAGCGAAGCAGAAAGAATTCTCATTCATCTGGCAGCCTACAGCATACACCTCTAATATGTATATTGTATACGCCATAAAGACAGAAATGGACCTAAAGAAAATCTGTTAAAACCGTATCACCGATGTATTATTTTTATGTATATATTTTAAGCTATTTGACCTAGCTTTGCTCGGTGTTCGATAAAACACGAATAAAATGACATTTTCTAAAAATGATTCCTAGCTAGATTTATCGCCCCTGGAATCCCCTATATACTAAATTTCATGATAATTGTTGGAGCCGATTCCGAGATTCCAATTATATATTTATATATAAGTATACAAGAATTGCTCGTTTAAAGATATAATAAGATAAGATACTTCAAATATTATCTTCTTTCATATATGTATATGATACAGTCAAAACTCTTAACCAATCAAAAGTACTATTGACTACCAAAATCAGTCAAAACTACTTTTGACCGTATGCTTTAGTCAATAATACTTGTAACTAAAATAATAGTTAATAGTACTTTTGCCCAATGAAGCTGGTCAAAAGTATTTTTGACTAAGTGATTTAGTCAAAAGCGGTTATGACTGGTTGTATTAGTCAAAACTTCTAAAAAGTGAGAAAAAGCAAAGAGTGGATTCGATTTTAGTCGGTAAACGTGGTACCGGTTTTTCTAAGACTTCGATGTCTGTCTGTCTGACTGTCTCCAGGTTTATCTAAAGAACCACTATAGATAGATTTCTGAAGTTTTCACAGCTTGTGTATGTCTAGTGTCGCTATAACAACAGATACTAAAAACAAAATAAATCAAATATTTATATATGATATCTAATAACGCATACAACAAATGTAATTTGCTACTTTTCGAGGCGCTCGATTATCTAATAACTCATACAACAAATGTAATTTGCTATTTTTTGAGGCGCTCGATTATCTCACCAATTCTATTGACATGCCGTTTCTTTACCCGAGTGAACTCTCTCTTGAAGGACCTAGAGGCAAGGACTTCCAGTCAGCAGAATGTCCAACAGGGAAGGATTCTGACTGTCCACATCTGGGATTCGCGTAGGCGTAGCAACCAGTTGTGTTAGGTCGTTCGCAAAGGCAAAATCGCAGACAGATCTCCCCACATGATCAGTTGAGGAATTGAGCCAGTCGGCGTTTTGGGCGTTAAAGTAGTAAGTATGCCAATATAAAGCTAAGTAGTATGATCTCTGCGGATGGGATCTGCTGCTGCATTAAATCTGAATCTGTCCTCGATAAATGGGCTATCTGTTAGATAGCCCATATTTTATCGAGGAAGGCTATAAATGCTATAATAGGCTATATTTGATCACGCTAAGACTAATAGGAGCGAAAAAAATAGAGGAAAAAATGGGGGAAATTATTTGAAATTGCTTATAATCTTACGAACTACTGGAGCATTTTTATGTTATTTGGCACACATGGCCACGTGAAGGGACATAGGTTATTTTGCGTAAAAATGTACGGTTCCCGTAAAATTCCTAAATAACGCGGGCGAAGCCGCGCGGAACATCTAGTAAATAATATATAATCTATCCGATCATTTTCACCACATCTTCGCCGGGTTAAATATTAAAGATTATTACAATAATCATATCTCTAAAAATATACATCCTGAGTACTTAATTAAAAAAATCGGTCAAGTGCGTGTCGGGCCACGCGCAATATAAGGTTCCGTAGTACCGCTAATTTTTAATTGGTCAATGACAGGACATTTATAACGTGTTTTACACTACTAACAACATCATCTCAGTTACGTTCAAAGGAATTTGAACGAAAAGTTCCTTTATACTTCGTCGAATACTTTTTTGTAGTTGATCGACAATTACTCAATAACTTATGAAGTCTTCTTAGCCGTTAGTTTTCCTTTTAAATTCAGCATATCTACTATCGTGAATTTTTTCACATTTCTCGAAGCAACCGTTTAGCTGGTAGAAGGGGGGGACACTGGACTCTAACGATTTTTTCCACTTTAAAACTTCACATTTCACAAATGGATCCTTAAATCGGAAAATGATCTATGAATCCTCGTATTATTTAAAAAAAAAACCTATCCAACGACAACCCAAACGGTGGGGTGGGCGCGAAAAATAAAATTCATCCCCGCTTGATGTGTAGCCCGGTCCTATAAAAAACATTTTTTTAGGATTTTATATACCATTTTGTCGGCACGATTAATGTGTGCATTCATGCCGAATTACACCTTTGTAGGTCCTATAGTCTCTGAACAAATACGCGGACAGACAGACAGACAGACGGACGTACATTCCGAAACTATAAGGGCTCCTTGTTGACTACGGAACCCTACAAAAAGGTGTGTTTAGCTCATCTAAAAAAACGATATTTCAATTTACGATTTTGATTTACAAGTAAGCCCTTTGCCGCACCTGCACCTCACGGAAGTACACAACAAAACTTACCTTCATATGCGCGATCTGATCTTGTTCCCAATTGTACTGTTTCATTTGGTTCTCGAGTAACTCCATACGCGTGCGTACGAACGCCTCGTAGTTACCCGTATAATACTTGAGCCGTCGTTTGTTCATATGAACAATATTTGTGCACACACCGTTCATAAAATCTTGTGAATGTGACACAAGCACTAAAATTCGTTTGTACCTAAAAACATTATATTTGTAAAACTATGTTCATTTAAAATAGCACCGCTCACAAAAATTAAAAAAAAAAAGCAACGTGTGATAGCTAAACAAAAAACATCATAATGCAAAAAATATATTAGTCATTAATCACTAATCAGTTAAGAGGGCGACTAACCCAAAAAATCAAACATCGTCCTTCTCTCTTCACACTCACGCCCGTCTTTCATATGCCAGGTGACAAAGGACGACGCGGATTCATCACCAAATTAGTTTTTCCTCAATAACGTCTTGATAAATATACAACATTTTAAAAATCCGCTAGGTAGGTTTCTCAATGATAGAATTTTATACGTGTTTTTAATTTTATATGTGTAAAAATATTAACTTAGTTCAATGCACGGTTATGGAAATAAATGAAAAATTCGAGAAAATTAGATGCATTTTTGTGATTTTTTTCTATCAAGAAAATTTTAAGATATCGTGTTGTTCTTGGAAATATAATGAAGTATCTAATTTTAGAAAATGAAACAATTCGGAGCTTATTTTCAAGTATAAAAATGAATTATAAAATCGAAAATTTTGGGTTAGTCGCCCCCTTAATTAGAAGTGTTATCGCCAGTTAACTCCCATCTGTATTTGCTGACGTGAAGTGGGGTCATCAGCAGATACGTCCACCCTGTAGAGGCGTATTAAAACAAATTGACCAACAGGCGACGAATGTGAGTATACTGACTAGCTCAATAGGAAAGCGAAAGAAAATAATGTAACAATTAGATGTGGACGAAAATGTGGCTAAAAACATATAATGAACTGCGTAAAGTTTGGTGTTACGAGCCTAAAATAACGCAGCCTTAAAAATCGGCAAAGTGCGAGTCAGACTCACGCACGAAGGGTCCCGTACCGTTATAGAGCAAAAACAGGCCAAAAATTGTGTTTTTTGTATGGGAGCCCCCTCAAATTTTTATTTTATTTTAATATTATAATTGAATAATTATTAAAGTACACATAACTTTGTGAAAAATTCAAGTGCCTACCTGTTTTTCATTATTGATATAGAGCAAAAAGAACCGAAAAATTCACGTTTGTTGTATAGGAGCCCCCCTTAAATATTTAATTTCGTTTTTAGTATTTTTTGTTATAGCGGGAACATAAATACACAATCTGTGAAAATTTCAGAAGTCTAGTTATAGCGGTTCTTGAGACACAGCCTGGAGACAGACAGACGGACAGACATCGACGTGTCAGTAATAGTGTCCCGTTTTTACCCTTTGGGTACGGATCCCTAAAAAAGACACTTTAATATTGAAATATACTTACTGCTTAAGTTCCTCTTCTAACCATACACAAGCATCCAAGTCAAGATGGTTGGTCGGTTCATCAAGAAGCAATAAGTGGGGCTTTACATACAGTGCACGGGCAAGAGCAATTCTCATACGCCAACCTAAAAATTAAGAAACGAATGTAAATTTACACTGTATATTGGTGCAAGCTATTAAATCCTGGAGATGTTAATCAGTAAGTCGAGACCGAAATTTATTTCAACGAAGTTCATCTTCGAAAATGCTTGGACCGCACACCATGGGTCACCGTTCGGTGACCCCTGAAATAGATTAAGCAATCAGGCGTACCCACCTCCAGAAAAGTCCTTGGTGGCTTTATTTTGCATCTCCTTGGTGAAACCTAAGCCGTGGAGAATATTAGCAGCGCGCGCTTCGGCCGTGTCAGCGCTGAGGTCATCTAACCGGTCGTATACATCTAGCAGCTGCTCCTGGGACTCTGAAATTAGCAAAGTACAACTTGAATAGTAGTAGGCCCGTAGGGGAGGGAAAGGTTCTAATTTGAAGTCACTCGAGCGTCATGGAGAGATTCAAAAATTGCAAAAAAATAAATGCCCTGAATCGGAAAATGATCTATGAATACTCATAATATTTTTTAAAAACCTATCCAACGACAACCTACACGATGGGGATGGACGCGAAAAAAAAAAATGATCCCCGCTTGATGTGCACCATAAAAAAATATATTTTTTAAAGATTTCATGTACCATTTTGCCGGCATCATTAATATGTGCATTCGTGCCAAATTACAGCTTTGTAGGTCCTACGTAGAGGCATAGACTCACTCTTCCTGAAGATATTTAAAAAAAAATTTAGATAAGCTCTATTTTGAAGGAGGAATCAGAGGACTTTGTTACCTCGATTTACGCTAAAAAATTGTCGGATAATGGGCCTGAGTAGCATCTGTCTCTATCACAATACATGGGCCGGGGCACGGCGAAGCGCGATGGCAATAGTTTCTTCAAATACCTATTTTTTAAATTCTACTGCACCCACGTACGCTCCTAAAACTAGGAGAGATACGCTAAGATTTACTCAGGGTAAAATGAGGGGTAGATAGACCTGAAGAAGCATATTAATTTTTGCTTCCTTATCAAAAATATTGCTTAGTGAAATTACTTGTTAGTCTAGGTACTTTACTATTATTTTATTTATGATTAATGATTATATAAATAAATTATGAAAAAATCGCCAAGCCAAGCTCCGTACCGATACAGAGCAAAAATAGGCTAAAAATTGTGTTTTTTGTATGGGAGCCCTCTTAAATTTTTATTTTATTTTAATATTATAATTATAGTATACACACCGGCACAATTAGCGGAACACAAAAAAGCAGGATTTTAAAATCTTTTACTTGAAGAACTGGCCAGTTATGATATTTTTTTAATTTATTGTCAAAGGCCTATGGGGGATTTTGTATGGACCCCGTCCCCACCCTTCAACAGTCATGGGATGCGTCTCGATTTGTTCACTGGGACCCAGAAAAGTCTTAAGTATCAGTGTCAGTTTCAAAATCAATTGGGTTTATTAAAATAATAAAAATAATAGAGATATTATGTTGACTTTAAAGGAAAACTATCACGGCTAAGAAAACTTCATAAATAAGTAATTGAGTAATAGTCGATCAACTAAAAATATGTATTCGAAGAAGTATAAAGAAACTTTTCGTTCAAATTCTTTTGAACGTAACTGAGATGGTATTGTTGGTAGTGAAAAACACGTTACAAATGTACATTCATTGACGATACAAAAATTATCAAAAACTAGCGGTACTACAGAGCCCTATATTGCGCGTAACCCGATACGCACTGTGCTGGTTTTGACGATTTAATTGAAGACAATAATATTAATATGATCTCCATATTTTAACACTATTTATTTGCACATTAAGGAATGCGTATGTAAAATAAAAATAATATAATATTATTATAAAACCTAAGGCCGCGTCACCATCAAACACGGCGCGGCATCGTCACCGTGCCACAGAATATATATTAGTAGTACCAACAGAAGTCCAACTCGTAAAACCCGTTTAAAAAAATAACAACTCTTGCTGCGATACGATAAAGTTCAAATTCCGACCGCGCAGTGCTAGGTGCCTACAATTATATTTGCCTACATGTGCGCTCCCTATCTAACGCGTAAGAGGTACCCTTTCTGACGAAATCAAGATTGTCACCTTTTAGAAAATAAAATAATCTTCTTTTAATTACTATAGCTACTAATAGCCAACTTTTTATAGTAATAATCAAATTTTAGTAACCCAACGTATATTTTTTACTTAATAGTTTTATATTCGATTATAGTGTAGGAGCTGGTCAGGAATTTTTTACTACTTAAACATAGTAACTTGTGTTTATTTATGTGTAGTATGCGGTTTGTTTGTAACAAATTGGTTTATTTGCTATGTTTGTGTATTTTTTTATCTTTTTTGGTATTTTAAAGTCTTAAATTACTTTATTGAAATATTTCTTTGACTTTTTTCAATTGTTCATATTTATCAGATTAATAATGATTCTGTCACAGCGATTAAATCAGTACGTAGATATATGCGACGAAAAAATCTTGCGCACGCGTCACCGCTCGCTTGTGAGTCCCTTGTGATCTGCCCCTTGAAAGGGGTACTTACAGTTCGATACCTAAAGGCGCGAGTAGGACAGGCCTGACCGTGCCACGATACGACGCCGCCACCGTGACACGTGACGCGTGTTCCGACTTCCGGTTCCGCGAACAGTGCGCCGCCCCGTGGCCCATTTAGTTTGATTGAAATCTGACAATATTTCCACTACGCGACTTTGTTTGATAGGTATTTCACATGCCTCGTTTAAGTTTGGAACGCCATTTTTCGGAAGTTTCACCCTGAATAGAGGCGCGCGGTGCACCGTTCGCGTCATCGTCGATACTGTGCGGCATCGCACCGTGTCAGGTGCGATGTGGCGGCTCGATTATGGTTTGGGGAGGGATATGTTTGGGAGCTCGCACGGAGTTAGTGATGGTCACAGGAGGGACCATGACAGCAGATCGATACATCAGAGACATTTTAGAAGAACACCATTTGCCCCATTTATTGGTGACGACTTTATTCTAATGCAAGATAATGCTCATTCTCATAGTGCACAATCGGTACAGGCATATCTGAGCCACGTAGGTATACAGGTGATGCAGTGGCCGGCAAATTCCCCCGATATGAATCCGATAGAGCATGTCTGGGACTTGCTAAAAAGAAGGGTTAAATCCAGAATGAAACCCCCCAACAATCTGAATGAACTTGGAAACGCATTACTTGAGGAGTGGGAGCGGTTGCCCCAAGAAATCATCGATAACATAATCTGTAGCATGCCCAGACGAATGGAAACCGTAATCAGAGCAAGAGGGGGAAACACTCGTTATTAATTTTGCTTTAATTTTATTGTTAAATCATTTAATGCTTACTTTTTTTATTTTTTGTGATGGTTCATAATCATCTATAAAATTTCACTTATTTCAAATTTCTTTACTTTTCAATAAAAAATAACGAAGACTAATTAAAGTCGTCGTTAAAAGATGTTAATCAATTTGTTATTTTGTGTCTAATTACATTTTCGTCAAATATATGCGTTACTAGCTGTTGCCCGCGACTTCGTCCGCGTGGACTTCAGTTTATAGCGCGCGGTGTCAATAAAATTGGTGTCAAAAGCTTTTTAAAACCCTGGTACCCCTTAAATCAAAATACCCAAAACAGCCGTGTAGTGTGCACAAAACAGCCGTGTAGTGTGCAGATATACTAGTCACATTAGGCACTTTTAATTGCCGATCAGTTAAGCGTTCGGCGGAACAAATACGCGCGCTAACGGAGCATGTTGACATTTTAGCTCTACAAGAGACGTGGCTCCTTCCGCATGATTTGGGGTTTATAAGTGAGCTGAATATAAACTTTGGCAGTTATGCAAAATCTGCGGTAGATACGTCGCAAGGTATTTTGACAGGCCGACCGTATGGAGGCGTCGCGCTCATGTGGCGTAAAACTCTGTTCCCCAACGTATCTATCATTGACTGTGCCAGTGATAGACTGGCAGCTATAATTATTAAGTTGGAGGGCCGTAACTTGCTTATCATGAGTGCCTATTTACCGTATGATGAAGGGACTGATGAAAGCCTAGCGGACTTTATAAGCTGTCTGGGTGACATCGAAGCGATCATTAGTGATCACGACATCGAGGCAGTTTTTGTGCTAGGCGACTTTAACGCCCACTGCGACTCCAGATTTGGACAAGAGCTATGCGCTTTCTGCTCGGATCATTCTCTTAAGTCCATCGACGTTAAGCTGCTGCCCTCAAACTCTTTTACGCACATCAACGATGGTAGTGGGGCGAGGCGTTGGTTGGATCACTGCATCGTGACGGCGGCCGCCCAGACGTCGGTGACATCAGCTGTTATCGACTACGGAGTATACTGGTCGGACCATTTTCCCCTATTGATTAAGTGTAAGCTACATAACATACAAAAGAAACTCAGTCATACAAAAGTAAATAACCCTCTTTCTAGAGTGTATTGGGGTAACAGATCCATTGACGAAATTAGTCTGTACAAGAAGTTATGCTGTGATAATTTAAGTAAAATTAGTTTGAATTCTAGTCATTGTATTGTAAATTGCACTGAATGTGATATTTTAAAATTTTATATTTGTAAGGAACATGTTTTAGAAATAGATAAATTTTATGATTATATAGTTAAAAGTTTACAAGATGCTGCAATACAAAGTGTTTCAAGTCGCGATGTACCGGCTAGGAGTAAAAAAGTTGTAGGGTGGAACCACCATGTCCGTGAATTTCACAAAAAGGCCAGATTTGATTTTAACTGTTGGATGTGGAATGGGAAGCCAAAATCTGGTACTTTGTACAATAATATGGTGAGTAGTCGGAGAAATTTTAAGAATAAGCTAAAATGGTGTCAACGAAATGAAGAGAAAATAAAGATGGACATCATTGCCACACACCGGTCGGACGGAAACTTTTCCAAATTTTGGAAAGCGACAAAACGTCTTAACTTTGAGCAGGGTCTTCCGGTCTGTGTCAATGATGTTCAGGACCAAAGTCAGATAGCCGAATTATTTGCACACCATTTCAAAGTAAGTCCCTTGCCCGTGTCTAATAATACCGATACCACTAAAGTTAGTGTCGATAGGAATAACTTTGCTTGTAGTGGCTTCTCTCTTAAAGAGATATCAGAAGTTATTCTTAAAATGAAGAAAGGCAAAGCGCCTGGTTTCGATGGACTTAGTTTAGAGCATATTTCACACGCGAAGGAATCTGTGATGCCTATGTTGGCAGATCTCTTTACAATCTGCGCCAACATAGGCTACTTGCCGAAAAACCTAATGAGAACAATGGTGGTTCCCGTACCCAAAAATAGAACTGGCGATCTCTCGAATCCCAAAAACTATAGACCGATCTCTTTAGGAACCATTATAGGAAAAATTTTTGAAACATTAATCTACCCTAGCATAAGAAATAATATTAGGATTGATGATGCACAGTTTGGCTTTCGTCCCGGTCTCTCAACAGATTCAGCTATATTTGCGCTCAAATCAACGGTTCAGTATTACACAAAAAGAAAAACATCCGTATACGCATGCTTTTTAGATCTTAGCCGTGCTTTTGACCTGGTAAATTACAATTTACTTTGGCAAAAGCTCCTACAATGTAGTATACCCGACCAAACAGTGAATCTGTTGAGGTACTGGTACGAAAATCAAACGAATTTCGTAAAATGGGGCGACGCAACCTCTAATGATTTTAGATTAGAGTGTGGGGTGCGCCAAGGAGGGTTAACCTCGCCGGACCTGTTTAGCCTGTACGTCAATGGTCTGATTGAGGAGCTCAGAGGCACCCGTGTGGGTTGCCACATAGGTACGACTTGCATTAATAATTTGAGCTATGCTGACGATATGGTGCTTCTGAGCCCCTCAATCAGAGGCTTAAGACGTCTTCTCGGCATTTGTGAGACCTATGCTAGAAGCCATGGCCTCAAATACAATGTTGCTAAGACGCAGATGATGGTGTTTAGGGCTGACAAGGGTCCGGAGAAGGTCCCGCCGATTTATTTAGATGGAGAAGTAGTGCAGCGAGTTGAGCGTTTCCGATACCTGGGACACATTTTGACCGAGAATCTGTCTGACAATGAAGACATTGTTCGTGAGAGACGGGCGATGGCCGTTCGGTGTAACATGCTCGCGCGCCGTTTTGCACGTTGCAGCGCTGAGGCAAGGCTGACACTGTTCAGGGCATACTGTCAATGCCTGTATACGTGTCAGCTTTGGAGCAACTGCTCTAAATCTGTAAGGAGTAGCATCAGGGTGCAGTATAATAACGCATACCGCATTCTTATGAGACTGCCTAGATACTGCAGTGCTTCGGGCATGTTTGCCGACGCCAGAGTTCCCGATTACTTCGCCGTTGTTAGGGCACGAGTTGCGGAATTCTGGGCCCGCGTGCGATGGTCTAGGAACGAAATTCTCGGTGTGTGTGCCGGGTGTCCGGAGAACTCGTTTCCAGCCTACTGGTTATCGGTACATCGCGACAGAAACCAGAAATGACTTTTAGAATTATTTTTAAACGATATTTTTGTAGCATTTTATTTTATTTGTATTATTATTTAAAATTCACAATGTTTATGTACTATTTAATTTTAACTTTTAATTTAATTTAATTTTATATATTTTATATGGGTTTATTGCCTGCAATAAATGATTATTATTATTATTATTATTATTATTATTATAATATGATTTTTTTTTAATTAAACTTTTTTATACCTTTTAAAGCTTATTTAGCGTTACACAACTTAGCTGCATTATGCATTACACAACTTTAGCTTTGCCCAATAGCCAATACCCATAGGCCATAAACTATTTAGTATTTGACTGTTGTTTCTGTTTTCTATATTGGTACGTGAGTTATTTAAGAGGATTCCACACCGCCATTTTTTCCATACAAACGTTGTCCCCTGTTTCCTCCCTGGATAATGCTAGTAGAGTTATAATTTTTTTCCTGAATATCTACGGCCACTAATACAATGTCCCTATGTTTTCTTTTTTTTCATAATTTAATTACTAAATAAGATATGAACGTTCAAAAACCCAAAAAAATGGCCAGATTTTCCACTGTGTTCAAACGTCCAGAAAACAGATTTGGATGGATTATACAAAAAAAGCAAAACATAGGAACACAGCTCAAGCCTTTTTTTAATCTTTAATGAAAAAGTACTTAAATCGGTTAAGTTTTGGAGAAGGAATCAGGGGACAACGAATCGTTGATTTTCTGGATTTTCTGCAGTTGTCTCTATCGCGTTCTGCGGTATAGGCTTGAGGTAAGGGAGACAGCTATAGATATTACACGTACTTTTTTTTCATTTCTCTAGCCGCTGTGGTATCCTCTTAATAACATGTATAACAATCAAAAGAATCGAAATATTAACTCAACATGGTACCACCTCTTATAGAAATACGCATGAGCAAGCAATAGCGCGATCTAGGGGACTCTTGGTGTCATCTATTTTGAGTTTTTGGAACTAATTTAATTTGACCAAATTTACGCATTTTCACCTCCTTACAACCCCCTTTTCCAGTTAAAAAGTAGCCTATGTACTTTCTCAGTCTTTAGACTATCTGTGTACAAAATTTCATTACAATCGGTTCAGTAGTTTTGGCGTGAAAGCGAGACAGACAGACAGACAGAGATACTTTCGCATTTATAATATTAGTATAGATTACCTCATAGTCTCACTTTTTTTCTGTTCCGCTAATTATTGTGCCGGTGTGTATACAGGATGCAATTAAACCTACCTGCCAAATTTTTTCTGGGGCTTAGGTATCATTAGGTGAGTCCATTAAACCAAAAAATAGGGTGTTAATTTTTTTACAATAACATATTTTATCCCAAAAAAAATCGATGCACAATGGTCACTTCATAAGTTAATAATTACGATATTACCAGCTCGGTCTGGATATCTGTGCGGCGTGATGTACTAGCTGTACATCACGCCGCACAGATATCCAGTGGCGAAAGTTTACGCGGAACCCAGAGACTGTACGAGCAAGAAAGCGTTCCTCGTCTTCGTAACAGCTGATTGATAATTCTCGAATACAGCTGTACCCTGAATCTGAATCGCGAGACAATCAAAGAATCGGATTATGGACAGTTCGCACTTCGCAACACCTGCACACGCCTAGCCAGCTTCGAAAACATGCCTCTGACGAGGTTAAAAGTGACAAAGTTGTGCTTAACAAACTTTTAAAGTCTTAAATACAATGTGCAAAACGCGCTAGACTCTGCTTAGAGCAAAACGGATTGCAGTTTGAACTCGTTTGAACTATGCTAAGTGTAGACAAGATGGAAGTAAATAAGATTTAGAGGTGGGTAATTTTGATTTTTATTTTTTAATTAGTTGTACTGTGTACATAAGTTAATTGAATTTTTTAAATACGCCTAAATGCAAAGGATGTGGTTTAGATTTATTATAAATTTCTAAAGTGCTTATTTTTCGTAATTAAAAAGTTGTAATTTTCGATTCTTTTGATGGATTACGAACTACTGGAGCAATTTTTATGGCAATATTTGGCACAGATAATATCTAAGAGTAGACCAAGTGAAGGGAGTAGGGAAATAAGCAATTTTTTATGGGAAAACGTACGGTTTCCTTAAGAGGATTCCACACCGCCATTTTTTCCATACAAACGCTGTCCCCTGTTTCCTCCCTGGATAATGCTAGTAGAGTTATAATTTTTTTCCTGAATATCTAAGGCCACTAATACAATGTCCCTATGTTTTCTTTTTTTTCATAATTTAATTATTAAATAAGATATGAACGTTCAAAAACCCAAAAAAATGGCCAGATTTTCCACTGTGTTCAAACGTCCAGAAAACAGATTTGGATAGATTATACAAAAAAAGCAAAACATAGGAACACAGCTCAAGCCTTTTTTTAATCTTTAATGAAAAAAGTACTTAAATCGGTTAAGTTTTGGAGAAGGAATCAGGGGACAACGAATCGTTGATTTTCTGGATTTTCTGCAGTTGTCTCTATCGCGTTCTGCGGTATAGGCTTGAGGTAAGGGAGACAGCTATAGATATTACACGTACTTTTTTTTCATTTCTCTAGCCGCTGTGGTATCCTCTTAACATTCCTAATTTACGCGGGCGAAGCCGCGCGGGACATCTAGTATTTTTATACAACGCTTTTGCTGTACCATCAACAGCAAAAACGTTATAAAAATAGTTGAACATTTAATTGAAAAGGATGTTCAATAAAGAAAATAAAAAAAAATGTTCCTTATAAATAAGTCAAACAAGATAGGCTTCGCATCGGCTGGATCATGCTGATGGAGCGAATGTTGTTTGGAGATAAAAATTCATAATTGGTCACTTTGTTAAGTGCATTTCTCATTCTTTTAATCTTTGCGCCTCGTATGCATGTAAAAATTGTCAATAGGCGACGAAGACTTTCGTGGGCTTAACCAGATACAGAACTCTCCTAAACGAATTGGAAATTTTAAATAATTTCAAGCATTCACAAATATCAAACTACATACTCCACCCTACTCAAACAAGAACTATCAATAAAATAATTATACTTTCAAGCTGCAGTTCGTGTTGCTACATTGCTTTCGGCCTCTCCAAGGCTCTTGATTCGACGACGATCGACGGCATTGTATCTGGAGTTCTTCAATTGGCATCGCCTCAAGAAAGAGATAAAATCCAAGACTTGCCGTAAAGTAGGTAATTATGTTTACTTTACGACAAAATACTGACTGCATAGATAGATTGCTATACAACCTGAATATTTAGGTCTTACAGAAAAGGAAAAAATGAAGCAAGAAATATTTATTCCAGACGTGAAATGAAACAAAAATATTAAACTGTCACTTCTCGAATGAGCAGAAGCATTTACCGATGCAAGAAATATACGTAGGTGGACTGATCAGAATCAAGAGAGAGAACGGAGAATTAGAGGAAGCACAGCTTAATCTCTTTTTACATAAAGTGCAAGGAGTTATGTCGAAGCCACTGAATGGAATTAATAAGCCGAAGTTGACAAACATTTTAAGAAGTTAACATAATATTAATAAATCCATATTTGTTAACTTTGGGTCAACTCAATTCAGACCGCAACGAAACGCGTAGATGCATTTCTAAATTTGTATTGGATTTCAATTGAAATCTGTCAATTCAATACAAATTTAGAAATGCATCTACGCGTAGCGTTGCGGTCTGAATTGAGTTGACCCAAAGTTAACAAGTATGGATAAATTAAAACGCAAAAATATCTTTTCGTACAAATACAATACCGAAAGTGCCATCTAGAACGAAAAATATGGTTTTTGATAAGGCAGTTATGAGAAAATATAAGTGTGTTTAATTCGAAATATGACGTTGATCCGAACGAGAACTCTATAGCACGTCACTAATTAACAATACCAAGGGGATAGAAAATAAGTTGGGAACCCCTGATGTAGACCCTAGTGGGTGGCCAAATTGTTATACGCAGTGTGAAATTTTTACGTAGATTCGTATTAGTTGATTGTATAGGCATTTAATGTTGTGTGTTTTACTATTTTTGATTTATTTTTTGTTTCTTTAGAGCTTAGGCTGTCTTCTACATTTTCTGAGTTAGTAACATTTATATTCAATAATAATTTTGTTATAGTAACACCGGAAGTTGGAAAGAAAGTTAGATGCGATACTTTTGTTTTTGTTTATTTTTATGAACTCCATGTAGAATAGACCACAAGTAAATATATTAAAAAAATAAAACCCTGGAATTTACTGCAAAAAATGCGGTTTTAAATTATTATTGTCAATTTAAATTTTGGCGCCAAAAGGGATCCATAGTCTGTTTGACATCACGACTACTATTTGATAATAATTATGTTGGGGCCATTGCCTGATCGTACCTCTTAAAAAGTCGCCATGCCCCACGTTCCATTTAGTGTTAAAAACGATTAAAACGCTCAAAATGCCTCCCGCGTTCCATTTAACGTTCAAAACTATCAAAGCGCTCAAAATAGGAGCATATGGAACGCGATATATGGAAAATATAACATACAATGGAACGCGGGCATAGCAGGTGTGAAAAATTTTAATTTTAGAGCAGTGATACTCAACCTTTTTTATACAAACAAGTTTTAATCTGGGCGTCGTCGCCCAATTTTCACGACTTTCAAGACACCTCTGCACTGTTTTGCCGGTAGTCGAAATTCTAAATGGTTTAACTTCACGAGGGCCACAGAAAAGTCCCGGTGGGCCACGTGGTAATAAATTAATAAATGCGAAAGTGTAAGGAAGTGAATTCTTACCATCGTCCTCACACTGAGCGAGTTCCTCAGCGAGTTTTTCCAGCTGGATCCTCTCCTGGTCCACCTCCATAACGCACTTCAGCGCAGTTTTATCGGAGGCCGGCATCTCCCGGGACAGATGGAATATATCAATGTGCTCAGGTATCGGCACTTCGCGCCTACCCAACGCTGACAGCAATGACGACTTGCCTGCGAAGACAGCACCATGTTATAGACTTTTACTCGGCTACGGCGCACCAAAAATAAATAATTTCCTTATTTCATAATTTTGCTACCCACATAAAGAGAATTTATCCAGCTGGTTAGGGCTACACACAGGTTCTTTTATTTTAGATGTTGAAAATAAATTGAAGAAAATTACAATTTGCATAGCATTATCTTAATACAAATAAATTGTCTTAAAGCATTTGTTGCAAATAACTAATCGCTTAGCCCTAACATTAATATAAATTATTATTTAAGGTGAATGGAGATATAGCCTCATAAGTCATAACAAATGTTGCTGTTTCTTCTAAATTTTATGCAAATCAATGTCACGCACAGCCCTATCAACGGATTTTCTATAAAAACAAATAAAGAGCCTGCAGTGCAGCTTGTCTTTTTAACACTTCTATCCTCAGATAAAAAAAATCAAAGAGGCATTTCACTGTATTATATTCCAACAATGAGTAATTTCTATTTATTGATAATAATTAATAATTATACATTTACAAAATATATATTTATAACTTATTTACAACTACCTCGAGACTCTAAGGTTAATTTATAAACTTATTCATTACTATGGCTGGTTTTATTGTTAAGCGTTTCGGCAGCGCCGTTGGAGCGCCGCGCGTTCGAAGATGTATGGGGGTAGTAGTTGCGTTTCTAAGTCGCGCGCTTGAGCAGCGCCGTTCGCCCGTATGTTCGTTACATCTTAGAACGCGCGCGCTCCAACGGCGCTGCCGAAACGCTTAACAATAAAACCAGCCTAAGAAATTTGTTTGAAATGTGTTTGCAAACTTACTGACTTCAGTCATAAGGCTTTATTCAAACCTACGCGACCACGCGACTGCGAAGCCGGAGCGTCAATACAAAACACACATTTGACAACTTGACGCAACTTGACGCTTCGCAGTCGCGTGGTCGCGTAGGTTTGTCCTAAGCCTTATGACTGAAGTCAGTAAGTGGCTTCTCAGTAATTAATAACTTCCTTGTTTACATTATCATTAAATGTGGTAATTATATTATATTCAATATTGTATAATAAACTAGATGAAAACAAATACAAAATAATTTGCCAAAATAGAAGTAGATAACTAGGTAACTAAGCTAGGCAAGTTTTATACATATGTTTTGTAATATAAACTTTGTTTTTGTTGCTTTTAACACACTATAAGCAAAATGTGGGATATTGCCGGCAATTTCATTTGTTGCATGGGAATCGCACAATCCGTATAGATACTATATTATGGCTATATTTCTATTTTCATAAAAATCAATTTCAGCACAAAGAAGTACATACAGACAGACATATTTTTGCATTTATAATATTGATATGAAAAAAAAAACACTTTAATTCATTTATTCCATTTGCCAATAATAATTGATTAGTGCAATTAATCAACTGTACATAATTCTAATTTAACAAGCATTACTGTTATCGCAAGGCAGAGTTTAGCATTCTTTACATTACATTATACATACAATTCAAAGAATAAGATTAAAATTTTTATTTATAAGCTTAAAAGCTAGTGATGATTTTAAGTTTCTATTTATTTTCATCCAAAAGTAACATAATCTGCTATAACACTTTAAATTTAAATGCCATTTTAATTAAGAATATAGTGCATTAATTTTGCCAACATGAATTTGTTTACATTTACAGCAGAATCAATAGAATTTTGTATACATTGAAAAAAAAGAAGAATACATACCACATCCATTTAAACCAACTAATCCATATCTTCTGCCGCAGTTGAGTTCTAGCAGAGTATCTTGAAGTAGTTCGCTACCATAGAATGTGATGGAGAAATTTGCTATCTTGACATCCCTTGAGCGAGGGTGCACAGCTAAGGACCCAGTGCAGGATCTAGCTTCGGAATTCATCTTGGCCTCTTCTTCCAGTTTCAAGCATAATGCCTCTAAAATATTTAGACATTATTCAAAGGTTCAAAAATGTATCCTTATATTAACAGGATTAAAATGAAATATCCATGATTTTACTAAAATGAAAATATTGTATGTCAATACTGAAAATTATATTAGCAGTCAAGGTGCTATGGTGGAAAATCTATTGGACATAATATTTTGATTACACGTCAGATTATATCCATTTGCATAATATTATGCAAATGCATGTAATGACACTTTTTAGTGCATATTTGGAAATTTTTCATTGATAGTGCATATTTCAGTCGTATTATGCCCTCGAAGTCTCTGAACTAGCTATCATAATAAACACTGGGGCCACTAAAACGAGGTACAATAGATCAAAATACTTCAAATATGTGGCCCCATCCCTATTAAGACTATTGCAATACATCCATTTATATCTTACTAGAAACAATTTTTTTATAGATGGCAACATTAGAAAAAAAATTACAACATAATGTAGGTAATGAAAGAATATTCTAAATAAAGAATTAGCGGTTGACTGGTTTTTGAGATTAGCCCTTGCCAAGTAACAACACATTTAGCAATTCATTTTTATATGATTGATAAGTGTAAAGTTGGACATATATGACCTATATACTGAAATTAGTTTTTTGGTTTATTTGGTGCTGTTTGGTGACCCAGCAACTTTCAAGCAAGTTGAGGCTTAATTTATGTATCAATTAATCATCATCATGTTTACAGTCCAGAAAATTGTGTTATGTAAGCAATCCTGCGAGAGCAGCAGTGATGCAATTGAGAAGCTATAAACCAAAATCTTGCTCTACTTCCAAGGTCTTGCATAGAGCAAGATTAGAAAAGCTAAGTAATTTCCCTAGTTGGATATTGCTTAAAATTTCTAGAAAATTACATCTCGTTTAAAATCCTAGTATAAATTCAATAAAATACTTGTACACTAGAAAATGTTTACAAAAAAAAATGTGAAATTAAATGTAAAATAATCCTTTGATCGTGGATTCTTAGAAATCTATTGTAATTCTATTGTGTCTCGCTCACCGGTGAGCTTATGGGGTTTGATGGGTTAAAATAGTAAATAATTTTTACTGTGAATATTTACCAATTTTAGTACATGCCGCATACAATTATGCAATTTAATTTTATCCAAAGGGCAGTTATATGACATAGTATATATGAAGAAACAATTTCAGTGTGACTGATTTCAGGTAATAATTTATTCAAGAGTTTAGAACTCAATGTGAAACACAATTAGATCATGATGATCCTTTTGTTTTATTACCTTCTGCAGTGAGTTCACGGTCTTCTTTCATAGTTCCGTTGGTCGATCCATTTTCTTCCGCATTAGTTACCCTCGCTACGGGTTTTTTGTTCCTATTACTCGCTTGCTCTTTTTTCTTTTGTTGCGCTCGTTTCTTCGCGTCCGAAGGCATCGTTTGGATATAACCTTAAACTGTAATGAAAATGTAATCTAAGCACGTGAACTTGTCATGTAAATATTCAATGCTATGAAATCACTCCGAAAGGAAAATTTCTTCTAAAACCACATCATTGTCAATGTTGCAAAGTAACTACTAGCTCAATACGCGCATGTTTCATGTTTTAAGTAAAGCAACTATCTACATACGTAAAAAACGCATTATTTCATAAATACAGTATACAAATTCATCTGTACCTAATAACTTTTAGATAATATGCAAGTCGACAGCGTCTACACGTGCTGCATTGAAGTTAAAAAGACAAGTTTAAAAAAAAATCTCGCCTGAGTGGTCTATTTGTCATTTAGATGACAAGTCTTTCTCACCTTCTTTTGACTTTCCGATATTTACTATTTTTGCCAGTACAAAGTAGTTTACGGCCGTTCCCAATATTTGATCTATCTCTGGTTTTGCCCTCTAGAGATAGGAATAGCTCACAATTGACATAAAATATATGTCTCTAATGTCTAATGTGAGCTATTCCTATCTCTAGTAGGGCAAAACCAGAGATAGATCAAATATTGGGAACGGCCGGCCGTTAGACTTTAGCAACCAAGATGAGAAAAGCTTCACGCGCTAGAAAATAGAAATAACCATAATTTACTAAAAATAATATTACCAGGTCCATAAATCATCTCATATACAGTTTATTTAATAATATTTGAAGTTGTCTTTGTTAATAATAGGTTGTTTTCTTTTTGAAATCTGCACCAGAGGGCGTGATGATAGACATTAGACACTTCTCATACACTTCTAGATTTTCTATTGGTTCCCCACCACTGACCTCCTTTATACAAGTACGCTTGAGACAATGATATTCTACTTATACAGATATGTTATAGCCCGTCAAAAAAGTCACGACATTAATAGAGTCGCCACTTGTTTCCGGTGTGGCCTCTTATGGCCACACTGTATCCAGTCACTATAAAAGATTTTGATACTTTATATTAAATACAGTTTAAAAACACGTTGTAAATATTATGATTTAAAATTTGAAATAATTATGATGAATTTATATTGTGTGTTTAATTTACGACATTACAAGAAACAGTCTAATCTATGTAAAGTACCTACCTATTATAATCTTTGTATATGTCATAGTCTGTCTCTGTCAAGAAAGTGAAGAAATTAAAAAGTGGCAACATCGTACTGTCATCCCTTTCAAATCAATCTAAGAAATAATCGGTCAAGTGCGAGTCAGACTTGCGCACGAAGGGTTCTGTACCGTTATATTTTTATTTTATTTAAATATTATTAAATAACACATATTATAATTATGGCCTTTGTGAAAATTTCAAGTTGTCATCATTGTTACCGAGCAAAAAATGATTGAAAAATTATGTTTGTTGTATCGAAGCCCCCCTTAATTATTTAATTTATTTTGTTTTTAGTATTTGTTATTATAGTGGCAACAGAAAGACATAGTCTGTGAAAATTTCAACTCTCTAGCTATTACCGTTCTTGAGTTACAGCCTGGAGACAGACGGACAGAAATCGAAGTCTCAGTAATAGGGTCCCGTTTTTACCCTTTAGGTACGGAACCCTAAAAAGAAATGACACTACGATGTTGCCACTTTTTAATTTCTTCACTTTCTTGACGGACTTATATAAAAAATGCAATAACTCGATTAAACGGTTGAACTGATGTGGCTAATTTTAGTCTTTAAATATTTCTGGAAGTCCAGGGAAGGTTTATAAGTGACACGAAGTTCACCGGGACATCTAATCACTAGTGCTACATATTATTATGAATTTATAACGCCTGTTATTTAAGTACCCTCTCCCTGAAAGCTGCAGAAATACTTTGATGACCAGTGAGAGCTGATAGAAGCTCACTCCTTTTTTATTATGGAACTACTTATTTAGGAAATACAAAAAATAAATAAGTAAAAAACAGGGTTTTGTTATTTTAATAAAATATGATCATCCAAATAATATTCTACAATGCAGCCGGAAACAGAATCATCGCCACTTTCTAGGTCCATGTAGTTACAGCAGTGGTGTTACAGTGAAGAGGCACTTTCATCTTCAATAATCAGCTCTTCAATATTGAATTTAGGATATCCTAATAAAGGGTTAATTCCCACTCCTTGTATTTATTTTCAGTGTTTCAAAATGATAGCATAAATTCTCCCAGTCATTTCGGTTATTTCGTTAAACGCTTTTTCTGCTACCTGTAAACATAAATCGTAATAATTATAATATTATATTACGCTGCATCAAAGTGTTAAAGGAGTTAAGGACATACACTGTGACAAGAGAATTTTATATAGGTATATAAAATTCTATTCTTCAAAGAAATCTATCATATAACGCGCCTAACAATTATTGATACTTTGACTTAGGTGCTTTGCGTTTTTAGACATAGGTACATCTAAAAACGCAATGCACCTAAGTCAAAGTATCAATCATTGTTAGGCGCGTTATATGATAGATTTCTTTGACAGTTCATTGTTTACGTAAACATAAGGTTTAACAATGATGAAATACTCAAACCAGATATGTTACTACCGCGCGCGTTGGGAAGCTTCAAATACGGCCCAATTGGGCCGTCTGTTGTTTAGTCTGCATCAAGCGCAGTCACGAATGTGCCGCGTCTTGTCTTACCTAAATAAATTGAAAATGACGTCGTGCGTGTATCGAAAATGTACCAATTATGACTCGAACAATGATATTGTACTTAAGCAGATATGTTACATCCATACTATTTTCCGGCTTAAATCTCTTCCGAACAATTTTCAAATTCAAAATTGCAGACATTGACAAATTTGACAGATGAGTCAAACAAAAGGTACGAAAAACCATATACGTAAAAGAGACAATTCTATTTTTAAACGTCGAATCTTATGTCTTTCTCTTTCTTCGCCTGAGCTATGACGAAAATTCGATTTTTTCCAGATTGTTCGAAAAAATAATTGAAAATGTAAATAATCGAGGTATTTATTGCAATCAAGACATGCAGTAAGAGATTCCATGTGTTTTGTTTACTTTCGAGTCATAATTGGTACATTTTCGAAACACACACGACGGCATTTTCCATTTATTTAGGTAAGACAAGACGCGGCACGTTCGTGACTGCGCTCGATGCAGACTAAACAACAGACGGCCCAATTGGGCCGTATTTGAATCTTCACAACGCGCGCGGTAGTAACATATCTGCTTTGAGTTTTTCATCATTTAATGGAGATCACTGATCAGTGTTCCCCACCGATCTGAAATTATCTGCAGGTTGGCATATTTGACTTCATATTGGTTGTTTCTTAAAAATATCAGTATAGTTTCCCTTAGCATAAAATTAACACAAAAATATATTATGTAAGTACCTACCTATATTTTATACATTTCCATATATTTCTATGTTGTTTTTTGCTTTGTCTCTCTAGTTACTTCTTACATAAATGCGAAAGTGTGTATGTCTATCTGTCTGTTACCTCTTCTCGCCCAAACCGCTGAACCGATTTTGCTGAAATTTGGCATGGAGATGCTTTGAGTCCCGGGAAAGGACATAGGATATTTTTTGTCCCGAAAAATGTTCTCGGCTTCCCGCCGAGATAAACGAGTTTGGGCGCAACGGTGTTGCGGGCGTCATCTAGTTTTAGTATATTTTCTAAATTATAACAATTAAAATACCTCCACACCGGTTTCGGTGATAGGCAGGAATAATTTTAAGTTAAAATTTTTCTCTTCCTTTACTCTCAAAATCCCCACTGGGTTAGTGAGATTCGATAGAAAGAGGATAACCTGCTATTAATTTCAGATCAGTGGGAAAACAATAGACAATCCAAAAATAAAAAAAAATCGGCCAAGTGCAAGTTAGACTCACGAAGAAGGGTTCCGTACCACATTAGGCCTAGCGCGCACCACGACTTTATGCAGCGCGATTATTTTATCGCATAAATACAACGTATGAATGAGTATGACAGTGCGCGCATATGCGAGTAAATAATCGCAGTGAAATCTTTTGAAAAAACGGCAAATAAAGACCTAATAATAGGAAAAATGTTAAATGTAATGTAATGTTCTATGTCAACTATTAGTTCATATTGGTGTCTACTATTAGTGATGTTCGTTTTCTGTGATGTCATCTATTAGTTGTTATGACTAAGTTTACAAAAATACCAATGATATATTTTTTAATTGATTTGTCAATGAATAATCATAATAGTTTTATTTTCTAAGAGTTACTGAAGACATGGAAGAAGTTATCAATCCTTTATTTTGTTGTACAAATGTTCCATGTTTCCTTAAAGCGTCTGCCTTATATACTTGGATAATCTTGCTGAAATAACAAAAAACAAGCCATATTAAAAATGACGATGTCTTTTGACACATCGAATTCTCTGAGATCTAGTAACCCTGACGTCAATACATGTCAGCGGTAGCGCTCTCCATTGGCTATTGAAACCACATACCTATGACGTAAAATAGGATCAATGAAATATGATAATGTAATAAGCAAATATGATCAAATGATCATATACTTATATTGGATCCTATATAATATGATCATAGAAATGATCCAATATAAATGATAATGTAATACCCCCCTAAGGCGTGATTGTTAAAAGGGTAAAAAATTGATTAGAATCATAAATTGGGCATAAAAATATTGAAAAAACGTTTATTTTATATAATTAAACACAATTAGGTACTAAAGCCAGAATGGTAAGATCTGCATTTTTCCTCATTTTTTAAAAATGGGTGAATTTCACCCCTAAAATGCACAAAGCGCAATACGAGCGTATGTCACTTTTGAAGTAGAGGATAAAACATACTCAATTCCAAAATTTTATCCAAATCGAGGGAGGTTGTGCCTGATTTTTGCCTTCATTAACTGTACTACTAGCGGAATAAAGCAACAATCTCGAGCTGTCAAACGAAATCGAAATTGATTTACATCTGTGTGTAAAATATGTGTACGTATATAATATATACTTACACAAGCATCTTTCTATGGTCAAGGTGCCGATAAGTGCCGATTGGACGTCAAAAAAAGAGTTCTGCTGTCATGTATCACTGTACGTCTCTTTTTACCACACAGTGTTACTAATAGTGACATCTCGCTTGTTCTGGCCTGTTTCTCTATTCCGCTAGGTCAGGGTTTCTCAAACTTTAGGCTCCACGAACCCCTTACTTATATTGAAACCCCCCCTCCCCCCTTCCCTTTTAAGAAGGGGAATTCACCGCTTTGCGTGAGAGTTCGAAATACTCTGCCTGTCTAGCTGCCCAAATATCTATCACATCCTTTTTAAATCAGCTTAAAGAGTTTCATTAACGCACATAATTATTATATAACAATGACTCCTGTTGCCACTATTACGTAAATCTTGTCGCGAACCACCTGCCGTCGAATGGCGAACCCCTAGGAGTTCGGGTACCCCACTTTGAGAAACCCTGCGCTAGGCAAGGGCGTCGCCAGGAGATGGCGCAGAAGGGGACAAGTTGACTTTACCTACTACAATTCATACTTTTCTCATTCTCTATGAATGAGAAAAGTAGGTATGAATTGAGGGTAAAGCCGACAGCACATGAAGCTTTTCACTTTTACTACGAGCCTTACGTCTATTACCAGATTTTAATATTATAGTAGTCGTTGTTTGCATTATATTGCGTGGCAACTTTTTTAGAATCTCTGAGGGAGGGGGTAGCCGCCCCTCCCTGCCCCCCCCCCCCTGGCGACGCCCTTGGCGCTAGGTATATTAACTTTATGAGCCGGCCACACGGGCGCTGCGTTATTACGAAATACGAAGCAGTCTTAACCGCGTCAACACCACGTCCCGCTTCGTTTCGGGGGTTGCTGTCCGTCATGTGTGCGTTGCGACGACGCAGTGCGTCTTGTGAACACCTTGGTTATTTGTATGTACTATCAGAGAAGTTGATTCCTATGCAAATCGGGGACCTAAGTAGTTTGGTTGCGTTACGTCAAACTCAGCTGACAGATCACAATTAACATTGAATCTACCATTGAATTGACATATTCGACCAAATAACGTTGGTCTGTCAATTGCATAGGAATCAACTTCCTCGATGGTACAATAACGCAACGGCAGCGCTGCGTCGACGCACGCGCCGTGTGGACAGGCTCATAAAGGATCGGTCACTGGTGTCGGGACACATTGTAGGGTTCTAAGCCTAAAACAGACGTAGAAATAAAATACAATATTTTGGGCACAATTTTAATAGGATTAAGTCAACAGACAATAAGTAAATGATGTAGGTATCGAAAATTTTAACAAAACAATTCAGAATAAATAGTAAGCTTTTTACTAAGAAATTAATAATCTTAATCGTATTATTTTCAATTAAGTATTACGAGTAATCGCCTATACGCGTAGTAGTAGGCTCTTTAACGCGAATTTACATATTATTGCATTTAATGCACTTACAAATAAGGGCCTGTGCAGTTCGACGACAGAATTGTCTACGTCACACCGCACACTCAATCTCTCGCACACAGAGACAATTAACCGTGATTAAATGAAGATTTTGACATAAGCCCAAACACTATCCGTCAAATTCTCCATTAAATTGAAGTTTATTCATAATTAAGGCTGAAGTCTCGTAACCAGCGGGCAGCGGGGCGGGAGCGGCAACACAAAGAACGCAAAACTGACCGCTTGAACGTTTGACCGCGTGACGTCGATATCGATCTCTGTCTGATAGGTGGCTATAATTTAAAAATAAAAATTTGAAATGGGTCAATTTATACTGGCGCAGAGTCGAAGCGCATCGAAGCGAATTATTAACACTGAACATAAAAAATTCAACCTTAACTCCGAAGCGTTAACGCACATATTACTTCTCAGAATTTACGCGAAAGTTCGCCCATCCTCGCGCACTTTCGCGAATTCGCTTGACCACCGCTTTTTGGTGCGCGCGCATTCTCGCGCATCCAAGCGAATCTACGCGTCATCAGTGGTAGGCACTCTGGCGAATCCGCGCGCATTCGTTCGACTTGTTGCGAATTTGACGCTTCGACGCGCTTCGCTGCACTTCGACTCTGCGCTATCATAAATTGACCCTAAATGTCTCTGAGCGTGGTCGTTACACACGCATGTGAAAAGCAGACTATTTCGCGCAGTCTATAGTCGATAATCACAATGTAAATGGCAGGCAACGAAGACATTTCAGTCTCTGTCCGCACGGAGTCTAATACGTTTTGAACCATCATAAATACCTACTTACAATAATGAACAGAGTATGCAGTATGATCTAATGTTGACAAAGTAGTGGTTATATTCACTCTCTAGGTTTTATGCTTACAAACATATGATATAAATGATTGTTCTAGTTAAAAGGTTTAGCATTTGCTACGAAATTATAATACTTTGTTAATGTAAACAAAATTGGAGTTATTTACATCTAGACCTTCTCACCACCGTATTAAAAAAATTTACACATCAAATAACTATACAAGGTCTTGGTCTGGAATATTGGAAGTTCTAATACGGACAAATACGATCCTTGAATAGTTTTTCGCTGTGTCAATGTCTTTTTACAGTAAGAAGTAACTGTTTGAGACAGACTGAATCAGTCAAACCAACTCAAATTGTGATTTTAGTGTGGAAAGTCAAGAGGCAATTCCTGAATCCTGAGAATTGATTTACTTAACTTTTAAATTTGTCTTAAGTGAGATGAGTATCATCTTATACCTACCTAGATAAATTTTTTTCACATAACAAGTGACGACAATACTTTAATTTTTATATCGTAGTGTCATTAAGGTTTATCAAGATGTATTGCGACAGTAATTTGTTACCTACCTAGCTAGCAAAAATACATTTATTAATATTAAATACTTTGGAGAAAGATTATATAAGCAGTAATACATAATATAGACTTGAAGTTTTCATTAAACATCTTTCAAAGTATTAAACTGTAAGAGATCTTATAAATGTGAAATGACAAAAACTCAAGTACCTACAAGTACGTAAGCAAAAAAATTTTTGAAAAAAAGCTTTTATTTAAATGCTTACTTTAAAAAGAAGAAAATAAATTTCCCCTTAATAATTCTAACTATAAGTTATAACCTCAATATATTATACAATTTGCATGATAATAAAAGCTTGTCGCGAGACTTAACAATCTGTCAATATTTAATTACTTTAATAAATAAAAAAAATTAAAAATTACTTTAATAAAAATATAATATCAGTTTACTTAGTTATTAATAATCACGCGACAAGCTTTTATTATAATGCAAATTGTATAATATATTGAGGTTATAACCTAATAGTTAGAATTTTTAAGGGGAAATTTATTTTCTTCTTTTTAAAGTAAGCATTTAAATAAAAGCTTTTTTTCAAAAAGTTTTTTGCTTATAATTTATTTTAATTTCTTCACTTTCTTGACAGGCTATAAATTGGCAAAAACCTGCGTACTTAAATTAGAGCAACACCTATAATTAAAGTTAATATTTGATTCAATATCATATTTGTCATCTATCTCGCTCTTTATAACAATTGTTACAATTGTTATTGTAACAATTGTTATTTTAACAAGTTACAATAACAGACGTTAGTTAGCAGTTAGCACCCAGCCTAACTTTTAATTTAAGTTATAAAAAAGCTAGAAAGCAGGTACTTGTTTACCTAACACTAACTGGTGTTATAAGATACCTCTCTTTTTTTAAGAATTTCAATCAGTAAGATGATTTTCAAGCAGGCGGTGAAGGTGATAGCCTATTAGCTATGAAAAAACTTTTTCTTGTGATAACTGTCTGTAGTAATGTGTAATCTAGCTGTAAATCTTTATAAAGATAAATACGAACCTAATTTATTCAAATATTCAACTCCAAAAATAAGGCCAAGGGTTGGAATAAAATACGTCTATTGTTTTAATTTACTCCATTCGAAATTTAACTGTCGTCGTCATTGAAATTATTGTGTTGAGTACAGAAAAAAATTAAATGATCGCTTCAAGAAAAATAAATATTTTCAAAAATGGGTTATAAACGTAACAATCATAAAAGCCTATAAGCAATTTTCGAAACGAGTTATTTAAAATTAAAATTATAAAGACTCATTAGCTGAGAAACCTTAAAGAAATTGCTACTCGTTGGAGTATGTATTTGATATCTATGATTATTGATTTATGAGAATAGCTGAAGACATCACAGCCAAAGTATGATTAAAATCAATAATATTTGGCTTCAGCCGTAGTAAATTTTAAATAAGTACGAAATAATAGTCCTAACGTCGTTGTAAAGTTATAATTTACATCAGCGTTTAATAAACAATAATTTAGTATTAAAGTCCAACTAAAAAAATAATGATTAACTAACCTCTGATATCATAAATATCCGGCAGATTGAATTTTTTAATTCTGAATCGGTAACTATAAAATAGTTTCCGATTCTCTGACCCGGAAGTCAACTTTGTAGACTGGGAAACCTTAAAATGGCGGCAACGTTACATTATTTTGCGCACAGAATATCTGATTTAACAGTTGACACTTTCCATGGATGTTAAACATGATCCTATTCACTTACATCTACTCTTTAACAGCCTTATTTATCATGGATCAGGGAAAATTATCAAAATTAAATTAAAAAAAAAGTTTATTTTAATCACAGATGTTTCGGCGCGTTAGCCGGCACCTCACTCGAATAAACCAATTAAAATACAGTGTTAACTAAAGCCGCAAATATGTTACATATTTGCAGTCACAATACGAATAGTAATGGAATTCACAATAAATAATCTTAATATAACCACTGCTATTTACAATGACATACAAAATTCGCTAAGGCTTAAATTAAAATGTGACGAGGCTCTGAAAGGGCTTAGGAGTTTCGGTAGATTTCTTCCTCTTATGGGCATGTGTGAACCTGATGCGGTCGCAGTCAAAGTTTTGTTTTCGCGAGTTTGAGGAGGAGGGGGAGGAGGGGGAGGACTCGAATTGTTAAAGGCACGATACCTACGTCGAAACAGAGACTCACACTAGATGTTGAGGGTGTCATTGTCTGCGACCGCCTCGGACCGCGCATGAGGTGAACGCAAAACCATATACATATTCAATGATTATTTTGCTGTAAATAAGCAGAACAGTAGGCCCGAGGTTTCACGTCATATTAACACCGAGCGAGCGGCTAGCGTACTCGTAGACGACGTAGGATATGGACACGGCCGGTATGACCTTGATGAAGTTGGGTGTGATGCCGCGGTACAGGCCCGTCAGTCCCTCGCGCTGGACGATCTCGCGGAACGCACCGCGCATCGTGCCCTCGGCGCCTTTCGCGGCTTTCTCTGAAAACGATAGTATATATAAGGTAAATAATCGGCCATAATCGGCCAAGTGCGAGTCGGCCTCACGCACTGAGGGTTCCGTACGTTAATTACACTGCCTTTCGGTTTCACAGCAGTTAGGAAAAAAGTACGCGCAAAACTACCTAACTGTAAGAAAAACAAGTTTAGGCTGCTTTTACGCAATGCTGTATAATAAAATGAGCATACGGGTGCTTCTTGATAACCTGTTATTGTTCTATTTCGATAGACGATAATTACCTTGAGCCTGCAACCTCGTCCGCACCAGCGCCAAGGGGTAGGAGCAGACTTGACCCAGGGTGCACGAGGTACTACCGCAGGCCAGCAGCAGCAGCATGCCCGGCTGCTCGTTATTCTTCTGGTACTTGTTGATATACTTCTTCTTCAACGTCTCGTAGACCGCGAGATCGATACCAGCGTAAGGCACAATACCAAGGATGTTTGGAATGTATCCTTTGTAAAAACACTTGAGACCCTCCCTAGCGTATATCTTCTTGGCCGCGTCCATTATGCCGGCGTACTGGCCCGTCTTCCTTAAAGCTAGTCTCGTCTTTAGCACCTCCAAGGGATAGATCACAGTTTGGCTTATGGCTCCCGCGCTGGCGCCAGCCACGAATCGCTCGTATATTTCGAGAGGCTGGTTTCTCTTCTCGCCCTTTATTAATTTCTTGACTTGCTCGTACGCGGCGAACTTGAGTGCGGACTCGGGGGCTATCTTTATAACATTAATACCGTTCCCCCGCCACAGCCCACTGATACCACCCTCGCTTATCATTTTAGCTAAGCACTTAGTCATATTTTCTCTAGTAGGATTAACCTGAAAATAAAAAAATATATCCAAGTTAATAATTTGCATAATTAATCGAAATACGTCAACTTTTTTTTGGGTAATAGTCGTAATTTAAATAATCGCTATTCTTAATGCTTGTAATTTGGTTAAAATAACCTGTAATTTTTTTTAATAAGTACACAATTAGTCAAAAATTACGGCGCCTTTTTAACTAAAAATATACTCTGAAACCGATATACGACGGCCATGAGTAACTGGACCTTGGAATATTTGTAACAATCATTGTTCAACTTTCAACAAAATTAGCGACAGATAACTGCTACCAAAAATATCCAGCAGGTAATCAGTAACACGACAGCATTGATGTCGCTTCCAGTAAACTCGAATATGCATTCGACTTTAGTGAAAAGACAGAAAAAATTGAGCGGATGTAAAATAAAAACAGAATAAGAGCAACAGCAAATAATGTATTACAGTCATAGTGGTTTCAATGGAAATAGGATATTTCATAGAAATTAATACATTGCTGTAAGGTGGTCGTACATTTGTGAGCACACAGTGTGGTGCGAATGAATGTGTGTGCAATAAATTGCGGCGCGTACGGTGCTGACAAATGTGGGATCAGCTTTAATGGTAAGAATTTGAGATTTGATTGTTACCTGCAAAAATACTTTAAGTCTATCTAGGGGGGCAGTGCATGTTCTGCTAACGGCGCCAGCTATTCCACCGGCCAGCAGATGCCTCCACCATTTACCGGACTGCAGCTCACTCTGAGTGAAATCATCTGGCACGTTCATGTCTTCTCCGATGTCCAGGTACTGGAAATATAACACGACTTATTTAAGAATTTATTGAAAAGCAATGTCTCATTAAAAATTAAAGGTGCTTTCAACCTGAGATGAGCCAGGATGACCCGCTTTACGAATATTATGTTTTTCATAAACCAATTGAATCGCTGTGCTAAGCGAGACAATGAAAAGGTGAAAAAAAAGCCTTGCTAATTTGGCTGCAGCGATATCAATTTTTCTCAACAATGACTAAAGCTAAGAAATTAAAGTTCATTGTCAGTATTCATGATGTCTTTATCTTTGAATTACTTATGTCTTATAGAATAAGACGATAGGTCAACTTTTATAACATAGAATAATTAATCAAAAAGACCTCTATAAAAACAGGGATTCTAGTTTTGCCAACAGAGGAGAGTGATTTAACCTTCCAACATTTGTACATAGATTAATTCAAGCATATACATATATTTATGGTTTTTAAATTATGCGACAAAAACCATTCTGTCGTTACGCCCTTTCCATTTCTTGTTTTCTATTTAAACAAGCAATCTAAAACATATCCAAAACGATTTTTTACTTTAATGCGGCGTCACCTTTAATGTAATTGACACGCACCCTAGTACAGGCCAATGGAAGGTGGTCGTAGGTAGATTACATAAGGTTTTACGTCTTGTAACATCTACTTATGCAAGAATGAAGCTACACTATTTATTAAGTATATAACCTAATTACTTTGTACATGGTACAATTTTGTGTAATACTTAAATTATTTATTATCTACGCGATAAGTTTACTTTCATTGAAAATGAGGGACAGTATTACTTCCTAATTAGCTAATAAATCATATTATAACAGCTTATTATTATACGATTTAGCTACTTTGAAGTAACAACGTGATTCCATGTTTACAAATAAGGCCCTGACAGGTTCGTCAGCACAGTTACACCAGCCTGGTAAGCTATAGGTGAGCATGAAACCCTGCACAGTTGTGCAACTTACATGCTCTGTTTTACTTTTAGGTGCTTTGCAGACGACCGACAGGGCGAGGCGGGCCGGTCAATTTCGCCGCGTATGTACGTCGATGTTTGCGGCTGCCCGTGCCGCGGTACACGAAGCACACGCCGTCTGCGTTACTGCATGTAAACTGGTTTGTGTGATCCACGGCGGGCAGCCGCGGACATGGGCCGCCAGTGCGGTGCGATCTCTTTGCCCGCCGTGTGCGTTGGTAATATAGGATTCTCTTTGTGCTATCGTTCGCGTCGAAATTGACCAGCCCGCGCCGCTCCGTCGTCTGCAAAGCGCCTTAAGATTCAATTCAGGCCTGTCAGGTATATATTCATACCCCTAAGGCGGTCACGAGTGGACATAATGACACAGCAAATGAGTAGCCGCCTTACGTGTATGGCTACAATTTATAATGCAGATGTAACATCTATTTTATAAAAATACTTTATCTAAATACTTATGTAAAGTTTCCAATACCACGCTATTGTAAATTTCCTTCGGGGCCAACTTTTTCACAGAGAAGAGGGTCGAGAAATTTTTCCAGTTCATTTTGAAAAGTTTCATTAAGCCTGAGTAAACAAAGTTTATTATTATCATTTTATTTATCTTACTAAAAAAGGGCGTGTACGTTATTTTAGAAAAAATAAGTAATTTAAACTGAATGTAAAATACTGCTAAAATATTCATTCTTTTTCTTTCATTGTTGTCAAAAAGTACCAATTTTGCTATATCAATGACATCTATAGGCAGCTTCAAGATGACCTGTCGACTTGGACATTCGTGTACGGTACCTAAAGTTCGACCATAAAGTTAATATACCCGCTAGACCGTACCTATATTAACTTTATGAGTTCGACAAGGCTTTATATGATTATGAAGGTGGGTGACATTGACGGGAGCGCTGCTGGTAAAAGAGAACTGTCAAACACATGTGTTTTTGTATGACAGAAGCGTTTAGTTCCTTTTCTCGCCTGCACGTTCACAGCCTTGTCAAACTGTAAAGGGCCCCGAAGACGATCAAACGGTTTGACTCAAACACGTAAATTTTTGTTTGACTCAAACCGATTTGATGGTTTACAAAGCTTGTTTGAACGGTTTGTCAAACATTTACGTGTTTGAAGCATGTTTGATGAAATTTAATATTTTCGTTGTGTTTGACGTGCCGTTTGATCGTGTTCCGACGCGTTTGAAGGTTTGAACAAACCTGGCTTAGTTTAGTGCTGGATTATGAAGAAGAAAAAGAGAAAGAAGCTGTTTCGTGGGTAAAACGATATTATGTTAGTCCATACTCCATACCATTCTTTGGAGTTTGGACCAGTCTTTTTCTTTTTTTTTTTCTCTTCTGACGGAGGACATTTACGCAGGGCAAGGGCTACTGGCGCCTGTGTGCAAAAAAAAGGATTTTGGCGCCCCTTTAGGCAATTTTTTGGGACTTTATTTTTGGCGCCTCTAGAGGATGGCACCCGTGTGCATTGCATACATTGCACATATGGTAGCGGGGGCCCTGAATTAATGTTATAAACATAAGATAAGAAAATCGCGATCCTAGTTTTAGAATCTAGAGCATCTTCTACATCACAATTCACAAGACGTGTACTCGACAGCGCGTATTGAATGAAACTGTGCAGTGTCGTTTGACAAACCGTTCAAACCGACATCAATTTGCATCAAACACGTAAGGTTTGAATCAAACCGTTTGATCGTCTCGGGGGTTCTTAATACCTAATCCTAAACCATAGAGCAAAATACAAGAATACAGAACCTAAGACCTAAACATAATAATTATAATATATACAGAACTGAATACTGATATCCTGAACTTAGATGCGGCCGCACCCAGAGTTAGCAGGCCCCTAGACGAGCAATTTTACTGTCAATATCACATATTGCATAATATTATTGACCGTCTAGGATTCATATTGAACATCGCGCGCCTTCAATATAATTGTCGTTTAAACTGTTCAATAAAATTGAAGCGTGATATTGTCTATTGAGTATTGACAATAAATATAATAATGGATTTCTACAGAGCACTGGTCTACAAGTCATGAACAAAACAAGCGATCACCCAACTCATGGAGCAGTAGAGTGGCGAACCATGGAAGGCTTAACCGCAACAGAACATGGACCTGTTTCACCGAAGCAGTACGAGAGAGCGGCAGATATTTCTGTGGTAGAGACCAAACCTAATAGTATGGGAGCCCTAGAATAATTTTTTTTATTACATTATGCCAATTTTTGTGAGTAGCTTCATTTTGATGAGACGAACAACATTTTTATCTGCGAAAAATCTTGAAAGTGGTAGCTAACAGAGATAGAAAGGATTTCATAATTTGAATTGATGGTCCTAATTCCTAAAATATGGACTGTTTTATTTGTAGGACAATGTTACTCTTAAATTATATGACTATTATAATCTATCAATATACAAAAAAATCAGCTCGTTAGGGTTCCATTATAGGGTTCTGTTATCAACAAAACTTGGTTGACTACTGAACCCTAAGCCTGAGCCCTAACAAGCAGATTTTTTGTATATTGATAGAGTTATATAATATAAGAGTAACATTGTCCAACAAATAGAACAATCCATATTTTAGGACCATCAAGTCAAAGTATGAAATCCTTTCAATCTCTGTTAGCTACCACTTTCAAGATTTTTCGCAGATAAAAATGTTGTTCGTCTTATCAAAATGAAGCTACTCACAAAAAATTTGCTTGACAGTGATAAAAAAAATTGTTCTTCGACTCCCGTACTTTAATTAGCCTTTCGTCACATTTTTTTATTATATATATATATAGTTGGGACAAATGTTTTGTATTGGTTCATTAATAATATATGTAATATTCAGTTACTATATTTAGGTTATTTTCTAGATTAAGGCACAAAGAGACTGTATGTCTCTCTGTATGAAATTCTCTACAGATAGGAGGCATAAATACAAAAAAAGCTGCAAAATGTCCACACAGCAACAAGAAACGAGAGACTGAATTGAATCTTCTTGATTATAGGAAAAGCACAAGAAGCGAATCTGTCATCGAAGAAATGTTGGCTCGATTTTTGAAAATTAAAAGATATAAGTACACCAATCTCCAAAATTATTCTACCAAATGCTCGAAATACACAATTTCAAATATATATTAAACAGAAATAATCCGCCAAGTGCGAGTCGGACTCGCGCACGAAAATTTTTTTTTATTATTATTATTATTATTTATTAAAGTACACATCTAATTAAGGCGTTTGTGAAAATTTCAAATGCCTAAATGTTGCCATTATAATATTGATATCGAGCGAAAAAGACCGTAAAAATCACGTTTGTTGTATGGGAATTGGGAGCCCCCTTAAATATTAATTTAATTTTGTTTTCAGCATTTGTTGTTATAGCGGAAACAGATATACACAATCTGTAAAAATTTCAGAAGTCTAGCTATAGCGGTTCTTGAGATACAGCCTGGAGACAGACAGACGGACAGACAACGAAGTCTTAGTAATAGGGTCCCGTTTTTACCCTTTGGGTACGGAACCCTAAAAACCAACAAAGGCCCTATAAATTGATAAGTTGATGAATAATAGGTGTATAGAAAAAGTGTACCGAATAATTGATATGAAGCCGTCGACCATTGGTGTCAAGGGTTTCATTTCAAGGTCACAATTTCGTCAAGACTCGACTACGATAACTACGTTCGGTTAGAAGGTTACCAACTAACCTTAGATATTTCCTTTCTATGATTATAGGTCCATACTGAGAAGGCACTCAATTGATAAAGATATCAATAATTAGTACTCGTATGCAGTTGCATAAAATGACTACATCCTGCGAGAGTCGAGAGTAAAATGGTCACATTTAGCAATTCCTCTCAATCAATTCAGCAAATCAATTGTCAAAACTGTCAAATGTCAAATCAGTACAAAAATACAGAAATGAATTGCAAGCAGAGTTGCATTTTGCGATTTTAGAAAAATGAATCATATTATGATTCATATCATGATTCTTCAAAGCGACCATTTTAGCCCCGCTGTGGTGTTTAGAGCAACGCATCTGATAGTGGTTATAAGTTATAACTTTCCTAACGATTATTAGCGCGTTGAAATATGTTTTCGAGCAATTCAAACTGAAGATGTAATTTTTTGGTTAGGTACAAGAGTGTTGGGGACTGGACGCCACATAACTTTTTTATCTACTCATTAAGAGTTATCTAATGGTGTATAATTTATCTTTATTGAGACTATACAATGTGTCCCGACACCGGTGTCCGATCCTTTAATGTCAACCAAAGTTTAAGAAAAAAATTGTGTATTTTTTAATTAATGGCTTTTTGTGAAAAATCTAGCACATTAAACTGTTTTTTTTGTCTTAAAAAGATAGAGGAGGTTTTTATCCTAAATAAATTCTTTACTTCAATGCTCTAAGTCAGATAGTTTAGAAGTTATAACGAAATTTTTTTCAAAATTTGGAGACAAAAAAATCGAACTCATGATTTATGGCATATTTTAGTGACAAATTGCCTTTCAAATATATTATTTTTCTAATTTTTGAAAAAAAATATTCTCTGGCTTCATACTAATCTGACCTATACTTCATAGGAAAATCGTTATAACTTCTAAACTATCTGACTTATCTGACCTATACTTCATAGGAAAATCGTTATAACTTCTAAACTATCTGACTTAGAGCATTGAAGTAAAGAATTTATTTAAGATAAAAACCTCCTCTATTTTTTTAAAACAAAAAAGAACCAGTTCAATGTGCTAGATTTTTCACAAAAAGCCATTAATTAAAAAATACACATTTTTTTTTCTTTAACTTTGGTTTTTCTTTGTTTAATTCCACGAAATTTAATACAACCTGTGTAAGCGTAGTCCACAAGTTTAGCTATCAAATGAGACCTTTTTTATCTTCATAGGATATTTACATAAGGAAGTACTGGTCAGATTAGTGTGAAAGCCCGAGAAAAACTAAAATGGCTGCCATTTTACAACCGTGAGAGAGAGAAATAATTTGAGGGCCAATTTGTCGATAAAATATGCCATAGATCATGACATTAAAAGATCGGACACCGGTGTCGGGACACATTGTATATAGTCTCAAGCCAGTTGGTATATCAAAACGCCCATCATCCTTTAAGGCTTTGGGTTTAGATGTACGCATCAATTAAAAACATTCGTTTGTTAAACAATTCGGGTATGTTTTTTTTTATTGTTCTGTGGTGAAAAAAACATTATGACGTCACACGCGCTCGGGTTAGTGCCGGAGCTGTCGGCGTGTCTTCCAATTTTTATTTATAAATAACTTTTGAATTATTGCGAAAAAAAATAAAACAAAAATGTTTTGTTATAAAACTTAAGTATAAGTATATGATCTTTCCATTTATCAAAAAAAAATTGTCTTGTTGAAATACCCAATTGGTATAGGCCAAAAGATTTTATGACAAGTTCATACATACTATAATACGAAAAGACTTTTCCCCAACCTACTAGTTAGACCTTTTAGACCACAACAAGCTTAAATAAAAATCAAGATCAAATGAAATAAGTACTCAACCATAAAAACCACACTCTCACCATGTTTTGGCAACTAAAATTAAATTAATTTATGATGTAAACCTACAAAGCTACAGCTGATATACAAAGGCACAAATATTACCAGCCAAATTGAATTATCACTAGTCTAGTGTTTATATGAAGTATAATACTTTGACCTGCTATTACGTTGATAAGGTTACTTTAGGTTAAAAAATTATCGCTAACTGAAACCGCTTCGTATCATCGACCTCTCGATTCGTTTGACTCTTTTAAAATATGTGATTTTAGTCCACCGAAATGTTACATTTGCTTTGCAATTAGTAGAGGACGCAATTTTATTTTAGGGATATGTTGGGGGGGTCAATAGAAGCTTAACCTCAAGTTTGTGGGGTCGCCACCCTTGTCCCCTGGCAGCCATCTTGAAAAAAAGAGTGACAACACTATTTTCGCGACATCTCGGAAACTACACGTCTTACAAAAAAATTGTAAGAACATAAATTGTTGCAAATTATTTTGCCTACAAATATGATTATATAATTTTTTACCCTAAATTAAAAATTTAAAAAGTTATAAGCAAAAAATTTGAGATTTTTTTACAAACGTTTATTATCGCTCTTTAAATTTAAGCATCTTTTGAGAAAATGATCCCTCAATCCCGATCTCATGAAATTAATTTTCTGCAGATTCAAAGGAAACTGTGGAAGCATGTGTGGCTGCAGAAAAGCAGGCCTGAAATGATCTACAGAATAGTAAGAATACACTGTAGAGCATTGTATGCCTGCTTTTCTGCCCATGATGGGTTGCCCCTGCGCATCAAAAAAAGGGCCCGCTTTTCTGCAGCCACACATGATTTCACAGTTTCCTTTGCATCCGCAGAAAATTAATTTCATGAGATCGGGGGGGATTAGGGGATCTTCTTCTCAAAAGATCATCTACTAGGTTGGCCTAAGGTAATTTTTTTGTAAAATGTATTAAACAAAGTTAAAGAGCGATGATAAACCTTATAAAAAAACTAAACCTTATAAAAAAACTAACTTTTTTGCTTTTAACTTTTTAAATTCTTAATTTAGGGTAAAAAGTTACATAAACATAATTGTAGGAAAAATAATTTGCAAAAAATTATGTTCTTACAACATTTTTAAGACGTATAGTTTCCGAGATATTACGAAAACAGTGTTGTGACCACTTTTTTCAAGATGGCGCCACAAGGGTGGCGACCTCACAAACTTGAGGTTAAGCTTCTATTGACCCCCCCAACATATAACAAACATAAAATTGCGTCCTCTAATAAATGCAATATTCGGTGCTTAAATTGTAGATAACATTTCAATAGACTATTTTTTAATTGTGAATCGATTAAGCGGTCAATGTCATGTGACTTAATTTAACTAGCCTTGGATGTGGTAAAAACACCGTCGTCTAAATTAATATATGGTAGGAAAAGATTTGCATTGAAGTGGCTCCAAAATCACTCCAAATATCAGGACAATGTTGTGACACAATATTCCCATCGGAACGACAAAGCTAATAAGTCTACGAAATTCGAAGAGACAGACAGACAAGACCTTATAATATTTAGTGACGCTAAAAGTGTAAAAGTCAATGAGCAGACAAAGACTACATTGGACGAGTTATCTGCTGAGTAAATATTTTTTGAAGGGCTACAACGCTGATAACAATTTTTCATTTGTTAATATTAGCAAACGAGCATTTCAAACATATGACTTTTACGTTGTACCACAGAATACATATTAGTAGGTACAAGTAGTTGTACTCTACCCGTGTTATACATTATACATACGTCACTCAATTACTGCGATTTACGATCATGATAAACATACAACAGATAACAATACAATACGTACCGTCTAGTTTTTATTATTCGTAGGTACCGTCATATACTTTTGAACTTTATTGCTAACAGTATTTAGCAATTGAGTTTAAAAGTTTCTTCAAAAATTATTTAAAAAACAAAATTTTCATAATGTAATGAAGGAGGCAGACGGTTCCGTAGGAATTGCCTTTATCTTTTATCAAGTTTGAATAATCCTTAATTTTCTTCCGCCTTGATTACAATTACGTTGCACAAATCCTAGATATATTCATTACGCATTCTGAATTGTTACTAGCATCGATATGTATTATTTCGCAAACGACAGTTATTTTCCATTCTAACTATTTTATGTTTATATCAGATTATCCGGATTTGAAAGAAGTTATTTAAACGACGAGACGATATAACTTTATTCAGTTATATCGTCTTCATTCTTACTTGTATTTAATATTCTATTGAATACAAGTAAGAATGTGTTAAGGAAGATTTTTCACGAGACTACGTCGTACCGTGAGATGGGATGTCGTATGTATGATGCCATACTTTTTATTTTGGCTTCACTAAATGCGGTCACACAAAGTCTCCCGGAGCACGTTTTGATCTAATTTTTGTAATGGTGAAACGCTACGTCTTTTATCCGTAATAAACGTCTTCAATTTACGAAGCACATAATTCTATACGTAGAACTTGTTATAATGATTAGAAAAATTTTAACTCTATATTAACATCGCTGTTTATAAGAAAATTGTCAAATAGTTATATAACTTTGAAGAACTGTGAAAAAAGTGAACTCAATAACTAAAAATTTAAACAAGCACAAACCCAAACAAAAATACCAAACAACTCAAACAGAATGCAGTAGCTCCAATATCCAGAAAAATAAGATAACAATGTAGAATATATAGGTGACGGAGAGGATGAAGGCTTAAAAACGTTTCTGGGAACTAGAATTAAAACACTGATTAGAAGAAATGAAAATTCTTCTGACTTATACGATGAACAATATGAAACGGGAAGGTTTGTAGTGAAGCTAGCCTTCAAGGAAAAAAAATATATTTACAATTTAAGAGAAGCTGCCAAGAAAGAAATGGCGCACCGGGAGCAAGATTCCTAATGGATCCGCGTAAGGACATTTTGAGAGAATAATATAGAAAGTCAAAACTCCACCATCTACGGAACCGCCACCGAACGAGAGACGCTGCATGCCCATTGGCGTTGCGGAAGAATATATTTTACATGAACGCAGAGCGAACAGCTGTTGAATGCTTATCGCACTTCTGCGGTAATGGAGTAAAAGTGAGGAAAGTTACTGTATTATCAAGCTCTTAAGAGTTCATATCTAGATCATACCGGATAGATAACTTAAGTGTTTCTAATATACAATTAATTTCCAGAGAATACACAGCGGTAAATCATCTAAATCACACGTGAAAGACTTAAAACCGGGTCTTGCTGGTATTTCCCCGTATCGTTAACATATCGTATAAGAATATCGTGTTCGTGATTCAAGCGTGACACATCGCGGTACGTCATGGCTCGTCATCACTGTACAGTCGCAGACGATACCACCTTATTTCAGTAGTAATAAGGTCGTTATACTGCGAATGTCAAAGTATGCCAGTCGGATATTGGCTCGCAACTGGCCGATATTTAACTGTGAATAGACAGAATAGAATCCAATTCTGTTTAATTTAATGTTATATTGATTAGGTAGATTAGGTATTGCAACTTTTAGGTATGTCACAGGATTTTTCATAAAACATTGAAAGGGTCTAAAGTCTAAACTCTAAATTAACGCAGAATTAACAAGAAACGAACATAAAGAAAATCATGCCAGTAAAAGGATTAACGCGAATCAAGGGAAAAAGCAAAAAAAGCGACTGGGACTCCACCGTTTTTGTAGAGCGCTTTTTTCACATCCAAAGACGAAATAGTATCGTCAGTTTTCCTACGATTTTACTAGCGCGTGCATCAGAGGCGTCTCATGTATTGTAAACAGCTGTTGTGTTACATAAACGATTATTTACCTATTAACATGATTAACATCACAATTTCCTGTTAAATTAAGTATACTACATATTATATGCCGTATGCGATTCTTTCTTTGCCCGATATTTTCTGGCTTAAAAAGTTAACGGTATAATAAGAATGAAGCGGAATTAATAAAACTAGAGATCGCCCAATGGTCGAAATTCGACCTTAAATTTAATTATCTTCTTTTTTTGGGTCCTCGTTTAAAGTATTAACTATTTCAGATTTAATAAAAAAAACAACAATCCATTTTCAATTCACTTAAAATAAATAAATAAAAAAAAAAAAGATTTCAACCATAAACAAAGGAGTATAATTCGTGTGTTTAGGCTTGACAATCAAAATCTCCCAGTGTGTGTATGTTGCAGTGTGTGTAATGTTTTATTTGTTAAAAGAATGTATGGTAAAAGCATAATTTTAAAAACAATTTCAGCTCGATGCACTCCTTCACCATATAAACTATAATTGTGCAAAATTTCAATCACCTATGTTTCCGCATTTTTCGTCAAAAGGGATCCAAAGTTTTTCGCTCGCGTATTAATGTATAGATTACAGGATAATATAACTATAGTAATTGTTATCTACTTTTTTCGTAATTCCCATGGAGAAGTAAAGATTGTTTAAAAGATATTACAATCTATATAGATTATCTATATCTATAGATAGTTTTACTGTTCCAGTAATTTGACATGATAATATTTGCACTACATGTCAATTTGTGACGTCATATTATGTCGTTGTGTCTGATGTGGTATCAGACAAGCTGTTTGTATAACCTAATTGATAAACAATTATGTAGCTCTTAGTCTTGAATATAGACTTGAATATAGTCTTGAATAAGATTGATGAGTTAACAGAAATTAATGCTTAAAATTAAATACTTATCAGTAACGTTAAAATATACAAATAATACTTAACAGTAACGTTAAAATAATCTAAAATATAATAAGTTCTGGTAAAAGGACGACGCGGAATCATCGCCAAGTTAGTTTTATCTCGATAAATATACATTAAAAAATCCGCCAGGTCAGTGGCTGAATGATAGAATATTATAATGTGTTAAAATATTAACTAAGTTTAGTGCACAGTTATGGCAATATGTATATGAAAAATTCGTGAAAAATTAGATGCATCTCTGTGATTTTTTTCTATCGACAAAATTTTACGATTCAAATTCTTGGAAATATAATGTAGTACCTATGTTTAGATTTTTAGAAAATGAAACAATTCGGGGATTATTTTCAAGTATAAAAATGAAATATATACTTAATCGACAATCTTGGGTTAGTCGCCCAATTTAATGTTATTTTTTTTACCAGCTTCATTTTTTAAAAACGTTTTATCGCATAGAGTAATGTTAATGTCATTTTGAAATTCGCTTTGCAGACTTTCAGTAGTCAGTCATACACTAATATTTAATGTAATATTCAAATTAGAGAAACTATGACGTCTCAGATTAATGTATGTGAAAGTTTCATTATGACATTGGAATGTCAAAAATTCATACTTTCGCACTGCGTGCCATAGCCATGTGAGAATTCGCGCTATTAAGTGAGGTTATTGGTAGAGCGCAAGTGTGTAAAGTAGTAAAATCACTGGTGTATTTAATGTGTATAACGTAAAATTGACGTCATAGGCGTCAGAATGTGGGAGACTGAAATTCGATTAACCTACAAACTATGAAATACTTCGTCGTTCGTAAAAATATGCTAGATATATGTCCCTTCGCAACAGCCGATTAGTAGAGATAAAATAAGCGTGATAAAAAATAGCCAGATGGCAGTGTTCCTTAACCTCAATTTCGAATTATATTAAAATAAAAGGAACGTCTACTTTTAATCGACTAAAGGAATTACCGAACTTATATTTGAAAGCCAAGGTTACACCAACGCAAAATTAATGAGCACACTTCATTAACATAATATGGTCGGGGTATAAATTAAAAGGAAGATACACAAAAATATCTAGACTTTGAAACAATGTCCTATAAATTAAATTTACCTTTGCCAAACACCGACGGAGAATGTACAGGAAATCCTCGAAGACATCGCCAGTCGAGACAGTCGCCTCTTCCAATTCCAGAGACATAATTAATTTAAATACTCGCTAATTATAATTTAAGATCACAGACAGATTACTTCTTTGGAACTATAAAATCAGATCGCTTAATACTTTAAATAGTCGAGTGTGTTCGTAGCGCGACATTAGACGCGTATGGTGTCACTAACGTGTACGCTCACACTGGCCGACGACTGTCGAGTTTCGTCACTCGCACGAGAAACCGCTAAGCGACGGTTGTAAGCGGCGGAGACAAGCCCTACTATCGTACAATTCTAGAAACACGGGCGACTAACGATACGTTAAGTCGACTTATTTAAAAAAACTTTTCGTATTGATATATCGAGACGACAGCGAGGAGCAGACTGTTGGTTGGGGTATCAGCATTAGGGTCAAACCTCAAGTTCAATAAGGCAGGGGCTCGTCACATGAAAATTTAGATAAATTGCCAGTTGATATAATAATAATAATATTACGAGTGTATAGTTTATACTTTATCGCATAATAAAGTGTACCTAGAGATGAGCCTTACACATTTTAATATCTAATGAAAATTTACAGCAGTAGAATCCTATTAACAGGTTAAGTAACTTGTAGGATCTGCAGAGAAGGAAGGAAGTGTGACAGCAAAAGATAGAGTCATGAGAAATGCAGGAAGGACTAATACGAAGCGGAAGCTAAATTGACATTGAATTACTTGCTTATTCAGAATCATTATTTATTGTTCAGATACAATACAACACAACAACTAGTACAAAGAGAATGTTTCTAGCCAATGCATCAGAATAAAATTCGGATTATTTTGATTAAATATACAAGTTATATAAAAAGACATTAAACACATAAAATCAATCGAGCCTTATTGAGTTTGTACTTAAGCTAAGTGTAACGATTTTGTATGTTGCCTGTAAAAAACATACCAATAAGGTTGTATATTATGTGATTTTTTCTATACTGGCTGGGACGCCAAAACTGTTTTTGTTTTTTTTTTTTAACTTTGACATTTTGCTTCTGATTTTCTTCTGCTACGACTAGACGAATTTGGGAAAACTAAAATTATTTCTCTACTTTTTCAGTTAATGAATAATAATATTATTACTATCCCCACTTGGGGATCGCCGCGATGGCCATCACCGCTACGGGTGAATTTCTACATGTTCATATCTTTTTTTTTTTCTTTTTTTTTTATGAAATAAGGGGGCAAACGAGCAAACGGGTCACCTGATGGAAAGCAACTTTCGTCGCCAATGGACACTCGCAGCATCAGAAGAGCTGCAGGTGCGTTGCCGGCCTTTTAAGAAGGGAATAGGGTAATAACTAATAGGGGAGGGTAGGGATGGGAAGGGTGTAGGGGACGGTAGGGAAGGGAATAGGGTAGGGGATTGGGCCTCCGGTAAACTCACTCACTCGGCGAAACACAGCGCTAGCGCTGTTTCACGCCGGTTTTCTGTGAGAACGTGGTATTTCTCCGGTCGAGCCGGCCCATTCGTGCCGAAGCATGGCTCTCCCACGTATATATATCTCCGGGCTCTGCGGTCATTGGGAGAGCTACCTTACCTGCCTGCGTCCTTCCTACATCCTACCCGAATCCTACCTGCCTGCGTCCTTCCTACATCCTACTCGAATTCTTTCTGCCTGCGTCCTGCCTTTCTGCAACCTAACCATCTACCTTCCGGGACTCCTCCGCCTGCACTCCAGCCTCCAGGAAAGTAAAGTACCATTGGTACAACAAGGTAAGTACATTTGTTCTGAACGACCGAACCACGATGCTTCCTAAATTCTAATTTTAATTTAATTGTAATATATTTTTAAGTTACTAACTAATACTTTTATTTAACACCTACTACAAGTGTTACATAATAATTAAAGTCTACACCCTTATAGAGATCGAATTACCATATTTATAGATTTACAATAATAATATATTTACCACCATTTTTTTCTATAATTATTATTGTCATTATAATGCGCACGCTAAACGGTAATTCTGCATTACATGCATTACGTGCTGTAATGCACGAATTATCGTGTATTGCAGTGAATGATGCGAATTACATGCAAACTACGTGCTGTACAACGTGCTGTACATTGAATGACAACTTCTTTAATTTTTCAGCACGACATGAGTGACGTGCTGTAATTCACGCATGATCGTTTATTGTAGTGAATGACGCGAATGACATGCAAACTACGTGCTGTACATTGATTTACAAGTGATTTAATTTTTCGTCATGCAATAATACAGCGGATCGCGCGATCGGTATGTCATCGGCATGCCCATGGGACAACTCAGTTCCAGGGTGGTGCTCCCGAACACTTAAAAAAAATATGCGTTTCTTTGAACAGGGCATACAAACTGTTAATGTGCGCAAAATTAATAAATCAAATAATATATTTTGCCATAATATAATATTTTATTGCTAATAAATAACTTTTGGACGAATATAGGCTGATATGATGATGAAATAACTTTTTCAATTTAATTTATACAAAAAACGTCGGTAAGTATTTACAAGAACGTATCGTGATCTCCGTGGTCCAGTGGTTTAGCGTGGTCGTGGGTTTGATTCTCGCGTTGGAAACAATATTTTATTTCCAAGATTGGTTAGGACAATGCAGGCTGATCACCTAATCGTCTGACAAGTAATGATCCATGCGTCGGATGGGCATGTAAAAAGTCGGCCCTGCGCCTGATCTTTCGCCAGTCGTGTCGTTCTTTCGGCCCACTGGGCTAGGAGAGTAAAAGGAATAGAGAGTATACCTACTCTTGTGTACTGTGCACACATTTGAGCACTATAAAATTACTCCTGTGGGATGGTCTCAATGAAACCGGCCACCGTCACCGAAACCGGTGTGGGAAACCGGAAATATTTGTACAATAATTTATTCAAGGTGCAATGAATAAGATTATCATCATAAAAAAACTTGAGAGGTGTCAAGGGACACCCGGATGGAACGAAGGTCCAGTTTACATGTTATACTAGTTACTTTAAAAAATATAGCAAAAATGCTAAATAGTTGTAAGCCGTGCGGTAGTGCTTGTTTCTCTCCCCCTCTCTGGCATTGAACAGTGCGGTGAAGCGACGTCTATTTTTGAGTGTAGGGGAACTGCATGCAAAACGGACCATGCAGGCAAAACGGAACGGTCAAATTACTTGAAACCTACTAGGGCCATCTATTTGCTAGGTAACGCTACTAATTACTCGGGCCCTTCCCGTTCTCGGTCATTGCCGGCGAAACTGTCATACGGAACAGCGGATTTTTATTGCGGTTAAATATTTTTTTCACATTTTGATGTAAAAAACACAATTTTTGACCAGTCCGCACTTTTGTTGTAATTAATATTTTCTATTTAATGATATGACACAGTGTTCTGCATGATTTTAACTTTAATATAGTATTTAAAGAATGAAAGGGGTAAAACGGTTAACTTCAAAATGTGACATTTATTCATGAAAACCTAAAAACAAAAAAGACGGGTGCAGTGCATGATTTGTCTCCTCTAGGCACATTGTAGTTTAGTTGTACACAACATTTATTTGTAAAAGGTATTCCCCAAATGACATATGCATTGGGACCATTTTGCCCTTTACCGTGATCCATTTTACCTTCACACGCAGGCAAAATGGCCTGTGTGATTAATAGGAATTGTAGAGTGATTAATAATAAAGATATTCTATAAAAAATTTAATAGTAAAGCTATATTTGTTGATGTAAGACGAGTTTTGCCTTAAATATACAATTTTGCCTTCAGTTCCCCTATACAGGTTTTTATTACTTACATAAGAAATAATACCTATCTAAGCCCGGGTGTCCTTTGACACCTCTCAAGTTTTTTTTTGTTTTTTTTCCGTTATTATGGTGTGTGAAATATTTTAGTGAAATTATACATTTATTCGAGCTAATTTTTTTTTTAATTTTTGGCAGTTTAGAGTTTAGACTGAAATGTTTCTTAAAATGTTTAACCTATACTTGGTACTACTAATATATATTCTGTGCCTAAACATAAATTAAAAAAATATATACTTATCGGATATAATAGGTATGTGTTTTTTTTCTTCTGTTCTGAATTTCGAAATTCAATAATAGAACAGAGAAGGAGATCATTTTCCGAGCTCCACGCGGTAACTTGTTTTCGCATTTCTTTTATTTAATTTTTAAGTTTATTAATTTACGTTTTAGTTTTATTGTTCAATAAAGTGTTTTGATATGTAACTTCTTTCAATACATATCTGTATCTATCTAATATCACAGCTAATATATAAAAATAAGTCGGGGTTTCCTTCCTGACGCTATAACTCCAGAACGCACGAACCGATTTCCACGATTTTGCATTCGTTGGAAAGGTCTCGGGCTCCGTGAGGTTTATAAAACAAAAAAAAAACAGAAAAACTTCAAGAGAAAAGCAGGAAAACTGGGTAAACAGGCAAAACAACATTTGCCGGGACAGCTAGTACTTATTATAAAACAAAGTCGCTTTTTTTCCCTCATGTCCCTTTGTTCCCTTTAATCTTTAAAACTACGCAACGGATTTTGATGATTTTCTCAGTGTTAGATAGCCCATTTATCGAGGAAAGCTATAGGCTATATTTTATCACGCTAAGACTAATAGGAGCGAAGAAATAGATGAAAATGTGGAAAAATATTTGAAAGGGCTAACTTGAACGCGCTAATCTCAGGAACTACTGGTCCGATTTGAAAAATTCTTTCAGTGTTAGATAGTCCATTTATTGAGGAAGTCTATAGGCTATATTTTATCACGCTAAGACTAATAGAAGAATGCGGAAAAAACGGAGGAAATAATTTGAAAGGGCTTATCTCGCGAACTACTGCGGCAATTTTTATGTTATTTGGCACAGATAAGAAGTAGCCCACGTGAAGGCTATCGATTTTAATCAGTTTTTTAGTGGCTATTTATTTTATACCTACCCGTGCGACGCCGGGGCGGGTCGCTAGTTTTAATTAACTTGTTAATAACACGAGTGTGTTTATTATGACAAAAGCCCCGCCACCCGTGTACAGACACCAGCACTAAATTTTAATTATTATTTTTAATAGTTTATAACATAAATTATAATAATTAGTTTTTAATAGTTTATAATATAAATTAAAAACTATTGAGAACAATTAAATTTTTGTATATTTTTTTAATGAAATAAGGGGGCAAACGAGCAAACGGGTCACCTGATGGAAAGAAACCATATCGTTCAATTTTTGAGCAGTATAGGGTTGGGGATGATACTCTAGTGCGAAGGAGTCACAATAGATCCTCATGGGTCGCAGTGACGTCAGGGCTACAGAGACCTGCCTGCTCGATGCCCCTAGGACCGCGGCGCCCGTGTGCACCGCACACGTTGCACCTATGGGAAAGACGCCCCTGAGGGGGGGGGGGTAGGGATGGGAAGGGAAGGGAATAGGGTAAGGGATTGGGCCTCCGGTAAACTCACTCACTCGGCGAAACACAGCGCAAGCGCTGTTTCATGCCGGTTTTCTGTGAGAACGTGGTATTTCTCCGGTCGAGCCGGCCCATTCGTGCCGAAGCATGGCTCTCCCAGGTTTTTTTTTTAGTTTAGTAAATAACATTATTATTACACTCTTGAATTATCCTCCTGAATTATCATGCTGCATGATGAAAAATGAGCGTTCATCATGCAGCATGTAATTCACGTAAATGAATGGTCATGCTGAATTACCGTGTACGGGGTACTTAACATTTTTCTAGTTTCCTCTTGGAAACTTGTACACAAGTTTAATGCGTTATTAATTATTACTCCTTAGGTATAATTGATATTTGACCAGCATTAAAAACATTGTCGTATCTAAATTAAAACATTTTTTTTTGTAAAACACGTGCAAACGTAAACTAAAAAAGGCACGTGCCGTTAAAATTGGAACTCTCAATAATTTTGAAATATATTGTTTAGAATAAAAATGTGTATATCAGCAACAATAATGAAATTTAAAAAAGAAACCAAAATGTATATGATAAATATATGTATAATATATAAAAGGCAAAGCTGATTAACTCACAGGCCAAACCATTGGTACTTGAAAGTCGCACATGGGTTTCCCATGATACTGCATTTATACATTCGCGTTCACTATTCGCCTCGTCATTTGACGAAACATCCCGCGACAGCATTCGTATACGAATGCTATCGCGAACTACCGTTCACACATTCGTGGGGTGATTCATTTTGACATTCGCGCACGAACTTGGAGGACGTGTTCATATTATGATAGCGATGTTGAATGAGAAATATGAAATTTATGATAGCGATATTTTAGGTCCCAAATGAGCTCATCCTTTTTGTAAAATTATAGGAATTCTAAAATTCGCCCTTCACTCCACTCTATTTTTATTACATAATAATAATAATAATACTAAATACTTAATAATAAAAAATCTTTATGAAATATATTTCCTTATTATATTAGCCCGCCAAACTGCATAGCAGTTTATCGGCGAGCTACGCGCTCATAAATACTATATTAAAACTAACAAATATAATAATATACTTTACTAACTACAAAATCTTTTTGTATGTATAATGTATAATAAGTTATAAGTAAGTATCTTAAATTATGACTTATAAGTTTACACAATAGTAAGAAAAGAAACGACTGTAATAACTAATAACATTGTACTATAACATAATAATAATAACATGATAACATTTTTAATATACACTGTACTAAAAATAGGCTTATTTTCAGTACAGTGTACAGTCAAATATTATGCATGTTCGGCTTTGTACTGTACGTTCTGTAGGTTCGGACGCTAGCTGTCAACTGAATACAGGCGAATGTGTAAACAGTAAGTTCATATTCGCTATTCGTGCCCTTTGATTCGCGCCCGAAAAACCGCTCTCAACGCGAATGCCACGAATAGCGAGGCGAAGTGCGAGGCGAATAGCGAGCGCACTGTTTACACATTCGTGTTCGTCATTCACCTCGTGATTCGCCTCGCTATTCGTGCGAATGTATAAATGCGGTATAATAATAATCATATCTCTAAAAAGTCATGTATAAAGATGACGCTGTTGATTACCCTGTTGATTTTATAAATCCTTTTAATCCGCCTAGTCTTCCATATCATAAAATCCTTTGGCGTATGAACACTCCAAAACTTTGCAATGGTACTAGACTGCAAGTCAAAGCATTGTATTGTAATTTGTAACATAGTAGAAGCCTATATTATGTCAACTGAACCTGCCGAAGGAGAATTGATGAAAAAGAACATTTACGACGGAATAATCAAAACTGATAGTATAAGTGAGACTGGTTCAAACAAATTGACATCAACTTCTGGTAGCTTTAAACTCCAGGTAATGATGTGTTACATTAGTAACACAAGGATAAAACCAAAATTCAGTAGGAGTTTTGGCCTAATGAGGAGTTATAATTTAAGTCTACGCCCTTAATAATTATTGTGATCTACACAATGTTTTGTGTAGATCACAATAATAATTATTGCATGTCTTATTTTTTTTTCAATTGTTTCGTACTTCAGTTCTATGTGGTGTTTCGCAAGGCTCACTGTTATCATCTCTTCTGTCCATATTTTTTATAAATAAAATTATATAAGTCAACTGTGATTTACTTGTGGTATTGTCTCTACTTAGTCCTATGCAAAACATACGTCTACAACATTAAATATAAATATATGCTTAACATACATTTTATTAAACACTGTATAACAGTTACCCTCTAGAGTCTAGAGTATTAAGCGCCTTACATAAACATTAAACGCCCTTGGATCGGAAAATCACAATAATAAAGATTGAAAGGTGAGCTGAAAAAGTGATTTTTGTTATTGCTTTCACACTCCTTGTTTAAGAGTCGATGCAAACTAGCGACCATTTACTGCGACTAAAGAAGACTACAATGCATGATTTAGTATCTATTACTGAAACACTTCGTACTCATTTATAAAATCATGTATTTATAGCTAAAAAATAACAACCGAAAAGCTATGAAAAATTAATGATTACATACGGAATTTTTAAACATACGTGATTTTTGGATATTGCTTAATTAAATATTGTACATTGTTTAAGTGCTTATCATGAAACGAATAAATTAATAATATTTTAAAGCTAGATGACGTCCGCAAATCCGTTGCACCTAAATTTGTTTATCGCGTCGGAACCGTACTTTTTTCCGGAGCAAAAATATATCTCTATCCTTATTTAAAATAAATATGTATAAAATAAATCTATTACAAAGTAAATCTGTATCCTTTCCCGGCACTCAAAGTATCTCCATACCCAATTCAGCTAAATAAAAAAAGAGGTGAGGTAACAGACAGACAGACATACTTTCGCACATTTATAATATTAGAAAGTCTGGATATTCACGATCATTGGTCGCCGGTTAGTACGGGGCCTAGTAATCTCGCAAGTGCCGCACGTGTAGGTTAAAGATAGCCCCTCGGTAAACTATCTGAACACGCCTCCATCTATCTAATGTACTCGATGGCCGATATCAAGTCCAAAGTATTGTTCTGTGACCTATACGTTTCCACAGTTGTTTGTAGCGCGAGACGGTGGGCTTTTTGTTCTATTAGAGGAAAATTTTGTGTCTCAATTGTTATGAGTCTAGCTAGCTAGCTCTTGTCTTACACCCTTAATAAAATGGGTATTTTTAAGTAACGAAATGTATCTCCTGAAAAGTCTTTATGCACGTTAATGACCAACTTTAAATCGCACCAACAAAATTATATTTTACGTTTCTTGGCGATAATTTTTTTTATGATACTTGATTGAATTAATCAATTGTTTTTGTAGTAAGTAGAATATTCCAGGTATTCACCTGGAACATTCTAAACTAATAACACTATGATTCTAGTTTAAATGTAAAAAGCGAAAAGCGACGCTAGATTGGTTACTAGCAAGATCAGGTTGAATATCTCGGCCAAAGTTGTACTTGACATTTAGTCGAGAAACTTGTATTTCGTATCTTTAGTTGCTATGCCAACACAATACAATCAATTTCGCGGATAAAAATAAAAGCTCTATTTTCTTAAATGTTTGCAATGCATGTAGGTACTACTTATGTCAATTATATAAACTAGTGGTAGCCCAGTGGTCGAAATTCGATCACGGGCGCATTAGGCGGCCAGGCCAGGCAGTTATTGAAAATATTATAACAAGTTTGAACATTATCTATGTTTTATTGTCAAACAATAATTGACTATAATTATTATTGATATAAAAATAAAATAAAATAAATAATTAAGGCACACACAAATAACACATTTTTTTATCTATATATAGTACGGAACTCTTCGTGGTTACTTTCTTCCTTCTAACAAGTTGTAAAAAAAATTTATAAAAAATAAAAAGTAATAAAATGCATAATATATTTATTTTTTATTCTTATAATATACAAACAAAAAAAGCTATGTGTTAAAATAAAAATTGAGCGAAAAATAATTTTTCAAAATATGCAGAATATTTCGATAAATTAATTAAGTATACTAAACTTCCCTATAAACAATATTTTTTGTGAAAACTCTTTCGTCGTGTGCTAAATGGCCTTGAGCATTATATTCAGAAATATAAAATCTCAAATCATCGAACGACGGAACTCTACTTGCTGCGACATACAATTACCCGTGTGTAAAAACTGGACGATTCAAAAAAAATCCCAATTTTTTCAAAAGTTTGTCCTTGGAACTTATTTATTGTCATCGCAAATGCAGGTATTACAGGAAATTCTGTTCTTTGAATGCTAAATGGTAAAATAGTTCCGGAGTATGTTAAATTTATACGTGGAATCAAAATTACATTAACTAATGCTTCCTTTATGATATTTATGTTTCTGATCAGCAAAACTATGCAATTCACTTTCAATACTAACTTATACGGTGGTAAACCACTAATCGTTAAAGAATTTAAAAACTCTATCGGACAGTTATTAATGGCATTTTCGTCATCAGTAATAATTTTATCATAGCTGTGATACGTTCGCTGTTCTCCAGGAATTTGATTAAGTATATCGGTATTAATCGAACTACAATCATCATTTGTAGCCTTTGTAGGTACTAAAATAACGGAGTTCAAAATTCTTTCTGAGAGTATATTTTCGGCAATATAACCATACACCTCATTAATAATATTATTTTTATCACCTATTAATTGTTGAGTTATTTCGATAACATTCTCACGAAACTCAGAAAATTGTGTGGCTTCATCATTTCAATTTTTTTAAATTCTACATAATCTATTTCATTTGGTAAGACTATTTTGAGTTAATGAAATGAAAAAAATTTATGAAAATAAATAAATTCATGCCAACTTGTAACACCATTTTCATTTAAAGTTCCACGTCATCCATATGGAACAGCAGGCAAAATTTGACGAAAATCACCGCAAGTATCGTTTTTTATGTTTATTATTTTCATCGCATAGATCTCGCAATAACCTGTCTATGATTTTTAAAACTTGTAGAGGACACATAAAAAATGCATAGAAACTTCATCAATTATTATCAGTGATGATGAGTTTATATAATGACCGTAACTAATATTCGTAGTAATATTTGCAACAGATTTTATTTAAAACAGGTATAGGTAATTGAAACAAGTGCAAAGTCCTACCTTCAAGTAATAAAGTTGAAGCTATGCCACTGAATGCAGTTGCAAGACAACGAAGATAAAGTGAATTAAATTTGTGAGTAATTGCTGTTAGAGTGAATGTTTTGCCACAACCTGCATGAGCAGTTTAACAAAAAACATTTGATGGAGAATCATGATAATATAAAATTTTACGAATTACTTGATCGATAAAATTATGCTGTTAAGTATTCGCGGTTTCATAACACTCACAAAACAGCAATTCTTGTTCTATTATATCAATAGTATTTGCTTCGTCTATGATTTGCAAATATGTCGGAACTGGTAAACCAAGTATGTGACATGACAAATTATGAGCATTTAAAATATCATCAATTTCTAATAGAGCTCTATTGAAGGATTCTTTTTCGTTGTAGAGTCTTAGAAAATCTTCGCCGAGATATACTTTAAACTCATTGGGCGAAGCCCGCCCAGACGAAAAAATAAAACACATTAATAGACATTTAATTTTCTTTATCTCCATGATAGTGGAAATGAAACTCTTTACAGTTTTAAAATTAGATGTTTGAATTTTCCGGAATATTTCTTAATATATTTTGGATGTTGTCATGACTGGGTAATGGTATTGGTTTTAAATTAATTGTGGGAGTTTCTGTCGTTTAATGAGTTTAATGAGTAATTGTATGAGTCACTGTTGCTGGAGATTGATGGGCCTTCATAATTTTATTATAAATATATTTTTTATTTTGAATGGAATTCTTAATGTAACCACTAGCCACTGTATCAGATCTCCAACCACCGTGTTGCTTTGAAGCTCCGGAATCAGTTAACAACGTTGTTGACGTACGCCGAAAACTCTGACCGGTATATTTCTCGGGATCAGGTAAATTCAAGTAAGTTGCTATTTTTTAGGGATTTTTTCGAATGAGTTCTTCCCCATGACTTGACGGACGCTTTGACCCTTTTGCATTTGCATTTGTAAGAAAAACCTATCGGTATTTGGGTTCTCAGGTCGCAGAGCTAGTTTATACTGCAGAAATTTCTCCGTTTTTGTTTTTAGAATCGTCACAATCAGCTGATTATCAGTATCTTCGATATGTTGCACTCTTAATAATTCTGAAAATTCTCCGCCTCGTATTGCTCCAGCGATACCAAAAATTGCGACAACCTGGAATATATTTTTTATAAGTATTTGTAGAGAAATGTATATAACAGTATATATATGCGCAACAGTAAATTATAAAAGTAGGACTATATTTAATTAATTACTTATTTTTTTAAATTACAATGAACTATTGATTAAAATATTATTTATTGATTTTTAAGTGTAGATTCTTATTTTGGAATGTTAAAATTATTAATAATAAAATACTTCCGGTCTTAATACTAAAATGAAAAGGTGTCATTTAAGTTTTCTTGATTTATACATTTTAATTATAATTTTTAAATGCTATTGCATTAAAAACATGATTTAAATTATTTTTATTACTTTTTATAATTGTTTGTTTAAAAAATTACAATATTTACAACAATTGAAAATAACACTATTTGTTGTTTAGCTTAAATAATAAAAATAATTAAGTTTACTAATTTGATGTAATAATTACAACTCAAAACATTTGTCTCTTTAAAATTGCATTATTTTGTAAACAAGTTCAAACCCTATAAAACCTGCTGCACAACACTCAATCAGTTCTGTTTGATTTGAGCTGTTGTGCAGTAAGGATCAAATAATAGTGCTGTTACGCTAAATTTTAAGAAGAAATTTGTGAGTTGTGTTAAGAATAGTTGGAATAAAAGTGTTTTTGAATTTAAAAAGAAGAGTTTTACTTAGTGAGTGCTTTTCTACTTATATCAGCATGAGTTCTGAATTTGATAATAATTTGGATAAAGAAAGTGATGTCAGCAATGCTGACATCACACATTTTAAAAACAATACTGGAGTTCTTCATTCGTCATCAAGAAATTTGTGAGTTGTGTTAAGAATAGTTGGAATAAAAGTGTTTTTGAATTTAAAAAGAAGAGTTTTACTTAGTGAGTGCTTTTCTACTTATATCAGCATGAGTCTGAATTTGATAATAATTAGGATAAAGAAAGTACATTTTAAAAACAATACTGGAGTTCTTCCTTCGTCATCAGAAGTGGGATCGCAAACAAGCTCGATTCAAACCACTTCCTCATCAGATCGTTCAGCTCCTGAACAACTGGAATCAACTGAAATACAGCAATCCTCTGTAGTTGCCCAAGTAATAGCTGATGAACCTGTGCGAAATATTCAACATGTAGTGCAGATGGATGGGATTCCACCACAATTCGTTATGCAAATGATGGAAATGATGCAGAAAATGTCGGAACGTTTATGTACTGCTCCGAGTGAATCAAAAATTAAGGTCAGTCAAACGAAGGTAAATAGACATCTATTTACCTTCGTTTGATCCAGATACTTATGTGGGAGTACGTGAGTGGTGTCAACATATTGACTAAGCCATTGTTGCATATAAATTAAATGATTTTGATGTACGCATGAAAGTTTGTAGTTTATTGAAAGGACACGCAAAAATGTGGGCCGATTATTGAATGGTAGCCACAAACAATTGGGAGCAGCTGCGCAAAAACCTCATTACAACTTTTGAACCAGAGATTAGATATTCCCGTGATATCATCATGTTTAGGGAACATGTTTATGACTCTACTAAGGATATCGCAGAATTTTTGTCACGTGCATGGATTCTTTAGAAAAGAATCACCAAAGAAAAACTTGGAGATGAACATGCTGTGGAAGCTGTCATTGGATGTATCAACGATGAACGTTTGCGTATTGAATTATTGAATGCAAGGGCATCTACAGTTCCTGAACTGATTTCCATTGCATCATCTATACGTAAGAAACGTTCTCACCCCAATTCAAGTTCGGCAATTCAGAATAAACGCCCACGATTTTCAGACCATACACAATCAACTTCAAGCTGTCGCATTTGCAAGAAAACAAATCATTCTACTAATGATTGCCGATTTAAACAACCGGATAACAAACCTGAAAACGCTGATAAAACTATCAAAACACCAACACTAATTTGTACTTTTTGCAAGAAACCAGGACACAATTATGATACATGCTTTAAGCGTGAACGATCATTAACTTCTAATGTTAACTGTGTAGTCGGCAATAAACTTGCTCCTATTACTATCAAAATAGGAGAAAAGTTATTACAGGCTATTTTTGACAGCGGGGCGGAACGTTCCGTTATAAGGGAGTCGATTGCCACAACGCTACCCGGACAAAGGATTTCAGCCGTGAATTACCTTAAGGGAATTGTTTAGTTTCCTGCATTGTCTTTAACTAAAATTATGGCCCTGTGTACCATAAATACTATTAGTGTTGAATTGGAGTTTTTTATTCTTCTCGACTATGAAATGTCAACAGATATTTTGGTTGGTATGAATTTAATTCATGGAACAAATTTGAGTGTGGTCATTACGTCCAGTGGAACAGAACTTATTCACGAATCTGTGATCAATAATATGAAAATGCATTCTCCATTATTCAATGATTTGGACTGCGACCTTTCTGATGAAAATGAAGTCAAACAATTGCGGGAACTTTTAAATAAATACGAATATTTGGTTAGCCGTGGATATCCTAAAACCAGAGTCAATACTGGTGAATTGGAGATCAGACTTAAAAATCCTGATAAATATGTTGAAAGGAGACCATATCGTTTAAGTCCGGTGGAACGAGAAAAGGCTCGCAATATTATACAAGAGCTGCTCGAACACAATATAATACGAGAAAGTAAATCACCGTATTCAAGTCCCATTATACTGATGAAGAAGAAGAACGGCGATGATCGCCTTTGCGTGGACTTTAGGGAACTTAACTCAAATACGTTACGTGACCATTATCCACTTCCATTGATTAATGATCAAATTGATCAATTAGCTGATGGTCATTACTTCACCTGCTTGGATATGGCTGCAGGGTTCCACCAGATCCCTATTGCTGCAAATTTAATAGAAAAGACTGCTTCCGTTACACCAGTCGGCCTGTACGAGTACCTTACGATGCCATTTGGTTTGAGTAATGCCTGCTCTGTTTACCAACGTTGCATTAACAGAGCCCTTAAATCGTTACTTGGAACTGCAGCACAGGTGTATGTGGATGATGTGTTAAGTAAAAGTAGTGATTTTGCTGAAGGATTGTCATATTTAGAACAGATTCTTATAGCACTTCAAGATTCCGGATTTTCTATTAATGCTGATAAATGTAGTTTCTTTAAAAGGAAAATCGAGTACCTTGGAAATGTAGTAGCTGATGGTCAAGTTCGACCGAGTCCCCAAAAAGCAGAGGCATTGGTCAAATCTCCAATACCTAAAACGGTCAAACAAGTTAGATAATTTAATGGTTTGGCAGGATACTTTAGGAAGTACATACCTGATTTTTCTCGCATTATGGTACCCTTGTATACACTCACTAAACAAGCTGCGAAATGGGAGTGGACCGAAAAACATGAAAAAGCACGAAATACAATCATTGAGTGCTTAACATCTACACCTGTACTTACCATATTTAAAGAAGAAGCACCTATCCAACTTTTTACAGATGCCAGTAGCCTTGGATTTGGAGCTGTCTTAGTACAGATCATCAATGGACGTCAATATGCTGTTGCTTTTATGAGCATGAGGACCACGGAAGCTGAGAGCCGTTATCACTCCTATGAATTGGAGACTCTTGCAGTGGTTAGAGCTATAAAACATTTTCGGCAATATCTGTATGGGAGGAAATTCACAGTGATAACGGATTGCAATGCCTTGAAAGCATCTAAACATAAGAAAGAACTTTTATCTAGAATTCATCGTTGGTGGGCATTTCTGCAAAATTATGATTTCGATATAGAATATCGAAAAGGTGAACGCCTGCAGCACGCTAATTTCTTTAGCAGGAATCCTACAGAATTTGCAGTAAATGTCATGACAAGAGATTTAGATTGGCTCAAGGTTGAACAGCGACGAGATGAGAAACTAAGATCAATTATGGACAGCCTCAGTGATAATAATAATTCTGTTGATGGTTACGTTTTGGAAGGCAATGTTTTAAAAAAGAAGGTTAATGACTCAGTTCATGGTCAGCAGTTTAGTACAGTTGTACCTGAATCATTTCAATGGAGTATCATAAACTCATATCATACAGCGCTTAAACATCCTGGCTGGGAAAAAACACTGCAGAAGATAAGAGAGACATAATATGTCTCTCTTATCTTCTGCAGTGTTTTTTCCCAGTTTCGTACAATAGAACTCATTTTATTCAAAACAAAGAGAGACATATGTTACGAGAAACTACGAGATCATCCTTCTTCCTACAACAAGGCTGGTGCAGAGCGCACCGCCTGTCAGCATGGCCGTATCGGCGCAACAGTAAATTATAAAAGTAGGACTATTGACAATTAATTACTTATTTTTTTAATAACAATTAAAATTACAATGAACTATTGATTAAAATATTATTTATTGATTTTTAAATGTAGATTCTTATTTTGGAATGTTAAACTTATTAATAATAAAATACTTCCGGTCTTAATACTAAAATGAAAAAAAGGTGTCATTTAAGTTTTCTTGATTTATAAATTTTAATTATAATATTTAATATTATTGTTATTACTTTTTATACTTGTTTGTTTAAAAAATTACAATATTTACAAAAATTGAAAATAACACTATTTGTTGTTTAGCTTAAATAATAAAAATAATTAAGTTTACTAATTTGTAAATTTAAATATTGATTTTTGATGTAATAATTACAACTCATAACATTTGTCTCTTTAAAATTGCATTATTTTGTAAACAAGTTCAAACCCTATAAAACCTGCTGCACAACACTCAATCGGTTCTGTTTGATTTGAGCTGTTGTGCAGTAAGGATCAAATAATAGTGCTGTTACGCTAAATTTTAAGAAGAAATTTGTGAGTTTTGTTAAGAATAGTTGGAATAAAAGTGTTTTTGAATTTAAAAAGAAGAGTTTTACTTCGTGAGTGCTTTTCTACTTATATCAGCATGAGTTCTGAATTTGATAATAATTTGGATAAAGAAAGTGATGTCAGCAATGCTGACATCACACATTTTAAAAACAATACTGGAGTTCTTCCTTCATATATACAGGGTGTAACAAAAACAAGTGATAATACTTTAGGGTGTGTACGTGTTCCTTGTAGAGAGTTCAATGTGAAAGTAGCAGCGCTGAAAGACCAAAATTTCTTTTCACTTTTGTATAGGGAAACTCGTGACGCTCGGGCCCTTGCCCATACAAAAGTGAAAAAAAATGTTCGTCTTTCAGAGCTGCTACTTTCACAGTGAACTCTCTACAAGGAACATGTACACACCCTAAAGTATTATCACTTGTTTTTGTTACACCCTGTATACGCTGATTATTTCAAAACAAGAAATCCAGATTTTTTTTTATTATTCTTTTGAGCTAATCTTAAAAAAGCCTAGAAGAACCCTTTGGAAAAATTCAAAAATTTTGATTTTTTACTTTTTTATGAACAATCAAAGGCATACAAGAATTTTTCATGTAAATAAATATATTATGTCTATTGTCTACTAATAGTTAGTACCCAATTTTTTTTATTGATTTATATTAATATTTAATCATTAAAAATATATTTTTACTCTTCTTTTTTACCATTTATTTAAGGTCGCTTTAATGTAGGCATCTATCCTTTATTCTTAAACCTTTCTTCTTAAACTCTCAGATTCCTAACCTAAAATTAAACCAGAATAAAATGCCCCTGATTCGTTTTTTCAAGTTTATTTTCAATGTACAAAAATTTTACCTCTACGATTTTATTATAAGTATATAGATAGATATAGCTACATTGATTAATACTCCCTAACTATGAAGGTAAACTGGATGGGAAAGACAGAAAACGTTACACGCTGTATTTTCAACTTGATTAGGAAGGGGGACAAAGTTTATCTTACCGGATCTGCGTTGAATACACCTAAACCAGATTTTTGACGCATAATGATGAAACTTAACATTGTTTATTTAATTGGGTAATTAGTCATGATAAAGAGTTGCTGTACACTTTTTGCTGGTAGCACCACGTCAATATAAATTATTTTAGATGAATATTAAAATATTTCAATTGTTATTGAATATGCATGATATTATTATCATTATTTTCTTTATATTGCATCATTTACAAAATACACTAAAGCAACGTGCTGATAACATTTTAAACGTTCAAATAATCAAAAATATTTTTTTAAAGACTGTAATATATTGTAGGTATTACAGTTAATATAATATCAAAGATTTGACAATAATAATTACTATTATTTTTAACAAAAAATTAAAACCGACTTCCAAGGTAAAAACAATAATAATATGAACTAAAAAGTATTAAATAACTCTTACTCTATAATAGTGCCTTTTTCAGAATTCGTCTAAATCTCAACTATTTCTGAACATACTACAGTCTTCATTATTTGAAGTCGGTACCAGCTAATTTTATCGTGAGTTCAGTCAATGTCAGAATATCTGAAGCTTTTGGGACTGGTACCGACTTCAAAGTAATGAAGACTGTAGTATGTACAGAAATAGATTTAGACGAATTCTGAAAAAGGCACTACTATAGAGTAAGAGTTATTTAATACTTTTTAGTTCATATTATTATTGTTTTTACCTTGGAAGTTGGTTTTAATTTTTTGTTAAAAATAATGTAATTATTACTGTCAAATCTTTGATATTATATTAACTGTCAAATCTTTGATATTATATTAAAAATAATAATTTCACTCTTTTTAGTTATCTACAAGATAAGGCTTTAAATGCGTAATGACTACTACGAATGTTCCTTATTCACATTATGTTACTGTAAGCAAAATTGTAGTAATTGCTTGCAGTTATCTAAGCGATGCTGCAATTTAAAAACTTTTATCTTTAAAGGTTCAGGAGTTCTGTTCAGTGCCTTTGGACCAAGAGACACCTTCGTATGAACTTTCTCTTATTCGTGACATATGTTTAAGTTACTAGAAACAACATTTTAACCACTATGAGTCTTTTGGTTAATTTCAAGGATTTCCTTCGATTGCTCATAGACTCCATCATCAGCTCACCACTTTCGCAATTATTATACAAAATCAAGATTATACCCTATACAACAACACAAGAATTTTGAAAATATCGATATAATCATCAAAAACATCTGCTTCGATGCAAAATATCACGAAAAGCATCAATAATTGGGTCATAATGTGATGACCCATGGCATAATTATGATTTTGATGATGATTATCAAATATATTGATGTGTTGGCTTATGCTTTCAGTTGTTTAAACAACGCCGATATCCCCGAACCTGTATCTATAAGGATTCAAAAGTTCTGTTGGGTACCTTCGGATCCAGGGTATAACCTGGTGCGAAATCTTACTTTTTGGTAGCATTTACCTCGAATGCTTCAGAAAAAATTGAAATCACTATATGTTTCCATACAAATTTCAAGGAGTGCCCTCGATTCCTCCAGGATCCCATCATCAGATCACCACTTTTGTGAACATGGTACCAAATTCGAGTTAAACCCTATACAACACAAAAAGAATTTTGAAAATCGGATCACAAACGGCTGAGTTATCGTTGAACATATAAAAAAAAAGATACATACAGCCGAACGTATAACCTCCTCCTTTTTGGAAGTCGGTAAAAAGGTAAACCGTAAAGCAGATAAACATTGTTTACAAAATCTTCACGACGGTTATCTTTTAGCTTTTTTAACCTTTGATAGTGTTTTCTGGACTTCGATCGCAGTTTCTATTTTTAGAGTCTTACTAGCTGTCCCGGCAAACGTAGTTTTGCCATATAAAGTATTTCACCCATATTATTTTATTGAAGTGACTAATTATAAGATTTATAAGTATGGCACCATGGCAACATCCATAGCTATCCCGTCACACAAACAATGATCGCCGTGAGTCTTGGGTTGTAATAATTTACTACTATTTATTTAAAAAATGCACTTATCATTATAAAAAGTAGCAAGTAGCCGATACTCAGACCTACTGAATATGCATTTAACCCGGCGTCATGGGGGTTGGGTCTGTGAGACCCATCACTTTTTATTTCACTTGTAATTCAGTTACCATGCGTTCAGCGTTGCCAAATTTCTCAATAGCTGGAGCTGTTGAGTTGGTCTATGAGTCACAGGTAACGCGTTAGTCCTGCGACGGCCGCAGCGGTAGTAACAGGGGCCCAAAGTTGCATAAGGTATGTGAGACCCATCCCCGCAGTCAGTGTTACAATTTCGGGACATCTTACACAGACGTTATTTTAATGATTATCAGTGTTTTTAACATTTATTTTTGTATTTTTGTTGTGTTTTACAATAAAATTAGATGATTTATAGTAAAATGTATTTTATTTTTTGTAGGTACTTACTTAATTACTTTGCGTTTTTTGTAGGTAAGTACTTGAAGTACTTTAATCTTTCGATCGTGGATTCTTGGAAATCTATTTTTATTCTATTGTTGTCGCGATCACCGGTGATCTTATGGATCTCAAAATGGATTGAGAAGAGGAAGAACGACAACCCATTCTTTCAATTTTACAAGAGTCGGAACTCGGACTCTGATTCTGCCTCGTCAGACCAGGAAATATGCAAAGAAGATCTCTTGAGTAAACGTAGTAATCCTAGTGACGCAGAGCAAGATATCTCTGGCGATGATGACATTCCACTGTCTTCGCGTGCAGATAAAAATCGATTGTCGGAAGAGCATTGTACTGTATCTGAATCGGCTAGTTCGTGGCAAAGACGGTACAATTTGGTACAAGACGCCTATTGAAAAATTTCTTGGTGAATCTTCAGGGGAACCTCCGGCAAAGAAGCCGAATATTCGCAAAAGATGCCAAGACTGTTCAGCCAAAAAATACCGTAAAACGAATTATTTCATTTGCGAAAGTTGCAACTTGCACCAAACACATTTGCTTAGAACATGTTGTACCTTTCTGTGCTGATTGCACCAAAGATAATGATTAGATGTGATTATTTGTTAATTTTTTATAAAAATATTTTAGTATTCTTTAAATAAGTGCCATTAAAAAATTAAAACTGGTTGTTAATTAGTAATAGACTAACATTTAAGTAGAGGAGAAATATTTTGTTGACTTTTGTCGTTCTTTTTTTAAAGCTCTATTAAATATGGTTATAAATTATATAATATATTTATGTTTCATTAATGCATATAAATACACATTGAATTTAATATAAACATATAAAATAAATTGATTATTATAAAAGGTTGGACTAATTTTGATATCTAACACACGGGTATGTGAGACCCACTCCAACGTCCGTGTAACACTTTTCTGCCCCCATGACGCCGGGTTAAATAAAAATCAGTAAAGCCATTTCGGAGGAGTACGGTAACTAACATTGTGACATACGAGAATTTTATATATAAGAAGATAAGAATAAGATAAGATAAAATTATTTACGTAATTCAATAATCCTTTTTCAACTACTTCCTCTGTGCCGAGTTGACGACGTCCGAGGTGGAAGGTCAACATAATTATATCAATTTTTATACGAATTTCATCTAAAGCAGGCTTGAAATATCAAGCCTAAGCCCCAATTTCACCACTGTATGTTAGTGTTAACAGCTTGTTAAAATGTCATGTCTTCTCTTTCATTCATAAGAAAAATGAAAGATGTAACGTGATACTAATTCGAGCGTTAACTTTAACAGTCGTTGGTGAAATTGGGGCTAAATATCAAAAACTGACATGATATTGAATTCACTATCTAAAATGTATAAAAATGGAATGGACATTTTAAAATCTCAAGATAAAGCGACATTTCAAATCTGGAAGAGCTCATAAGGTGAAATGTAAAAAACTAGATAGTTATCTTGATGTAGTATAAACAACTTCAACAAATAGGATCCCGCAAAGTACTGCTGTTACCTAAATAGCCAGAACACCAAAAAGTCGATCGTGACTTATCATCACGCCTCTGTCGCAACAGAGTGCTTGGTCCACAAACTACATTCTACATAACGTATTATATGCCAGTTTCAATAGCAAACTTAGATGTCAAAAATGTATGAGATTTGACATAACGCATCTCTAGGTGTCATGTCGCTTGCGTTATAACTTATATCAAATGCCATTCATTCTTGACATCTAATCTAACTTCGTATCAAAACAGGCGAATGCATTTTGATTAAAAAAGCACTCTGGACACACCCTCAAGTTAACAACGCAAAGACACAGTTAAGAGTAACCTCAAATAGTTTAATTATGATTCGTTGACTAAAGTAGATAAGTTACAAACATTTGTAGTTTTTCAATTGATTTTATTTATCATGTTTCCTTTGAAAAGGTAACACATGTTTACGTAGTGACCGACGGAGTCAACAAGGGAATTCCGAATTGAAATAGGCGATCACAAGAATAGCTTGGACGATAATCTATCTAATGTTAATAGTCAACAAATAAAAAGTGTAAACCATACACACCTACTAGTCACATTGACAGTATGACGATATGTAGATTGAATACAGTGTTGCCATATACAGGGTGTAACAAAAATAAATGATAATACTTAAGGGTGTGTACGTGTTTCTTGTAGAGAGTTCACTGTGAAAGTCGCAGCGCTGAAAGACCAAATTTTTTTTTCACTTTTATATGGGGAAACTCGTGAACGCTCGGGCCCTTGCCCATACAAAAGTTAAAAAAAATTTTCGTCTTTCAGAGCTGCTACTTTCACAGTGAACTCTCTATAAGGAACACGTACACACCCTAAAGTATTATCACTTGTTTTTGTTACACACTGTATGCAGATTTCTCCGTATTTATACAGATTTTTGGTGTGTAATACAGATAAGTACTGGATTTTTAAGTTAAGTTATACAGAATTACAGAATTTTAACAAAATGATAAATTTTGAAAAATTCAACCACGAAACAGGCTAAATACAGACACCATTGAAGATCCTTTGCATTCAAAGTAACTGATTGGTGCAAAGTAGCTGCAAAACCATGCTATAATCTCTAGAGGTTGAAGAAATTTAATAAAATACAAATGAAAATAATATTTATATCTCATTGCTATATTTTTTTTGGTTCCGTACCCAAAGGGTAATTTTGATTTTATTTTGATTTTACTTCCTTATAAGTGCCGGATACTTAACTTGACAGATAAAGTATGGAGAACCATGTCAAAGAAGCTGTGCCTTTCCGGTACATAATCAGGAAGGGGTAAAACAGGCCGTATGTAGTGTGTTTAATTTTTTTTCTATCAGATTTAAATTTTTTATTTGCGATAAATTGTTACCATTTTATGTACCATCGAGAAAGTTGATTCCTATGCAATTGACAGACCAACGTTATTTGGTCGAATATGTCAATTCAATGTTCTTCTTCTTCTTCTTCTTTTGGCGTAAGCCTCCCCATTTAGGAGTTGCCAGCGTCAGAGTTGAGGCGAAAAATGTGAACAGTTATAACTTATAACGTAAACTGATTGCCATGCAGCGGGCACGGGTGATGACTTCATGCGACCATGCAAATACAAGATAAAATAATGAAACAGAAAAAACCAGAACAAGCAAATAAGTACAGCAAAATATTGTTTCTTAGCCTTTAAAGATACACAGAGTACATAAACATAAATACAATCTACTTATATTAAATAAAAAAGGAAGAGAATTCATATTACAACTAGAGCCTAATGTGATTATGAGCAATGAACGAGCATAATATGTCTATAAATGGAGAATATACTAACGATAAAATAGATTTAAGATTAGTGGGACGAGGAATATTAGGAGGAAGGTAATCGTACAATGAAAGGTTGTTTTCGCAAGCAAAAAATATATGGTCTGGAGAGCCTTCATCCAAGCCACATTCACACAATGAGCTATCCCTCACCCTTATTTTAGCTAGAAATACCGGGTTACACGAGTGACCCAGACGTAGCCGACAGATAGTAGAGCAAACAGGCTTATTAGCTTTCAAATATTTAAAAAACCACGGTCGACTAGGTACTGAATCCTGAATTTCAGCGTAAAAACGTCCTTTATCCCTACTCGACTCAGTCCAAATGGTATTCCACTCCAGAGTCAAATGCGACTTGGCCAGAGGAAGAAGATCCTGACAAAAAATTTTGAAATTACTTAAACCACCAGACTTTGCAGCTTCTTTGGCATAAAGATCCACACATTCATTTCCTATAATCCCGCTATGACCAGGAATCCAAGCAAGTACAACCTGTATGTTGCTACAATAGCATTTAAATAGTAACTGCCTAATTTTAAAAATTAAAGGGAATTTAAATTTACTTCTAAAGGGGTTTGACAAAATCGCTTCCAGGGAACTTTTACAATCGGACAAAATAATTGCCTCAATTCAATGTTAATTGTGATCTGTCAGCTGGGTTTGACGTAACGCGACCAAACTACTTAGGTCCCCGATTTGCATAGGAATCAACTTCTCTGATAGTACATAATATTTTTATTCATTTTACAATTATCACCTTATCACGTCAATACGTATTCCTTTTTTCATAAAAAAGCATAGATAATGATTAATAAGTAATTTTTTGTTGACTTTAATACAAATTTTATACAGAATATTGAGACAATATAACATACAGATTTTATACAGATTTTAGCAGTTCCCACTGCAGATAAAAGGTTGAAACCATCTGGCAACACTGATTGAATACATAGAGTAAAATCAATAAAACGAGAGCAAACCTAATCAGAATAATTGTATGATCATAACACGTATTTTTAGTTAGTGTTCCCATGTATTTATCCATGTATTTATTTTATAATCAATGCTCCTACTAGAAAACATTTTGAAGAGAACGTTGTATAGATCATGACTGAAGCAGTCATTGAAGTGGTATAAAGTAAAAAAGGCTACTTGAAAAATACTTACCCCTTGGAATAGAAAGTGTAAGAGCAAAAATAAAAGGTAAAATAGTTTACAAGAGGAGGTGAGTTCGGAAAGTTATTTTGCGATGGTTAGCTCAGAAGATAAAATTTCCGAGGCTTTTACAAGTGGAGTGTATCATTTCAAAATACATAATGTTTTTTATCATAAAACGGGTCCAGCGACTGCTGCATATGTTCGTCCATCAAGCTATGCGCAATAATATATGTATGGCAGCATTATCTACATAAATAGCAGCATTATCTACAACATAAATAATGTCGTAGATAATGCTGCCATTTATGTTGTTTGACAATAATGTTCAAAGTTATAATTTAAATTATTTATGGTCAAATTTTGACCACTCGGCAAACGCTGCTTTTTATTAATTAAGTAGTATATTTTATTAATAATTATTTTTTAAACTGCCCAGAAAACTCGACTAGTATTTTGAAGGAACTTGGCTACGAATCAATAAGACATCACACGACTCTGCGTTGTACTAAATCAGAGGACGTGTGCATATGACCTAATTTTCATCTTCGGGACACGGAACCATAAATCGCTTCCAGACTGGTGAATTGCAATCTTCCTAAAAGTGGTCGTTATGTGCAACAATGGGTGGTTTCGAACCGGTGTGCACTCGTCAGAGATGGCTCGGTGACGTATCGCCGACGCCCACTACCGCGCCCGCCAATTTCAATAATCACTCAATTGCGTTGCGGTGTCGACGCCGACATTAGGGTTGCCGATAAAGAATTACTATTTATCAAATTCCTTTGAGTAAAACTTTAACTGTTAGAGGTATACTTACAACGGCATCCCTGTGTAAGCTAATATGTAAAATAATAAACACAGCTAAAGAAGGATACCGTACATTCAATTGCTTTGCTGATGCCAGTCAAATGTCCGAAAGAAGTCCCCTAGCTTGTAGCTTTTGCATTTTTAGCAAAAGCTACAAGCTAGGGGACTTCGTGCTTCTTAAATTCCATCAATTTAGCAATTAATAACTCGTAAATTTATGCCAAAACGTGATGGTCCTTATCGCGTTAAAGTAGTATCAAGTAATTAACTTGCACCACATTTAATATAGCAGACATTACCGTGGAAGTTTTATCATTGGTTAATACCATCACCGATTTGACCTGGTCAAAAAATTGCGAGTCGTTTGACATTGATGTTGGATTTACTATTTGAATATTTCTGTATCTGAATCTGACTTACTGGCGAAATCACAATGCGAGTAGAACTCGAGTCTCGTCATCCGAATTGAAAGATTGAAAGGGAAAATGGTGGTCCAACGGAAGTAGCAGCGATGCCATTGCGGAATCTTCGGCAAATTTCACCCAGGTTGAATTCATCCAGACTTCGACCTGGATGAAACATGAAAAGGAAAAATGGAGGTCCATCGGAAGTAGCTGCGATTTCAGCCAATGCGGAATCTTCGGTTTTTTAACTGATAGTTTTTGCTGATGAAGTAGTTTTGGCTAATATAAAAGTTTTTAGTAGGTTTTAAAGTAATTTAGTTAAATTTGTTTGAAAAACCTTCTTTTTTTCCTTACTACGTGAAACTTAATCAAATCGGAGGTAATGATCATCAAACAATTTTATAGATGGCGTTAACCGGGGACAGTCGTAGATTGTATCTTGTTCTGCATGCGACTGTGGTCGTAGATGCGGAATTCAAGAATTGATGCGACACGAAAATTCAAACACCAAGTAAACTGTAAAAAAATTCAAAACCAACCTAAGCTTACATCTTTGTTTGCGTCAACATTAAAATCACAGGATCCGCAGCAAATAGCAAAATTAAATTAGCATGTCTTATTGCTATATTGTTGTATGCGGAACAGACTTTCAATACTAGCATTTAAATATTACTTATGTTATATAAAATAATGTGTAAATTTTATTAAAATTTACACATTATTTATTTTATATAAAGATGATAATTTCATGACATTTCTGGTTTTTAATGCCCTTCCTAAAATATATTTCTATCATCATTAAAAAATTAAAAAATCCAAAAAGGATCAAACTGTCAATTTACTGTTTTTCAATTTGGTATTTTCATTTTCTTTCATTTTCTTGGGGGGGGAAAAAAGGTCCCGCTTTTGGTTTTTTGCTTACTCATCAAAAACGGTGCTTCGTACGAAATTCTCTTCTACTACATAATAAAAGCTAATTAAATTCTCTACAACTTCGTCCTTTACACTTTGTATCTATCTCCAATCATTGCCTACTACAACTACTCTAAACAAAGTACCAAAGTTAAAATTTCTGCTTACGACTTTTCCAAGCAGACCCCCATTTTGAGCATTCGTTTACTAGGCTATAATATAAATTGGAAGAATAAGAATAATTAAAATAACCACTTTGAAAATTATTTACAATATATAATAGAATAGTCCAATAATGGAAAAAAGTAATAATTTGCTTGGTAAACATAAATTATGAAGAGAAGATGTTTCAAGATAAAGTGACAACAAGGCGCATAAAAAATCTAGAACTGATAACCCCGGAAAACACAATGTCAATCTCACTCTAGTAACTTCGCTTATTCACCACACCGCAAACATCAATAAGAATAGTTGACGATGATGAAATTTATTGCGTTTTATAATACACGCGATGCGACGCGTAATCTCTGACAAACATTGTTAAGTAAAATAATAATAAATAGCAGAAGTCATTGGTACTTACTTACTAATAGGTCAATGAAAGTTTTAACGCTGAAGCTGCATATGTTGAGTTTAAAATCTACGAATAGCCATTTTATTCCATAATTTTGGGACCCGCAACAAAATTAATTAGAAGAACGGTAGGAGCAAGAGATATTCCAATTTTCCCGAAACAAAGCGGGACACAGCTTAAAAATACGCAATATGTGGACCCAGCCTAAGTAAAAAATGACACTATTGAAGACACGTTATCGAACTGTCCTCATGACCCGGGCAAGTGCGTACATGTTTGCGTACAAGGGCAATGTCGGCTGATGTTCGTAATCTTCACAAATCTAGATTAGTGACCGGCCTTCATAGGTAATTGGATAAAGACTTATCGTGACGCGCGAACAAACATTGAGATTAGAATTGCGCAGGTAAAGGTGGAAATACAAATAAAAGTTAGTAGAATTATCATTCTAACTCAAAATGTACTTCACATATTGAGTTAGCCCAAGCCCACCCCGCCAAGACACAAGTCTGCGCGTTCACCACTAAAAAGTCACCAATGGTCGTATATCCTCGTTTCGAGGGTACATCTCTAACCATCTCCCCCAGAATTGAGATACATGGCGTCAACATATCGAGCGAAGTCCAGTTCCGATATCATCTAGAAGGTAAGGCCAAATTAGCCTCGAAGAAGCTTGGTGTTCTTAACAGAGCGAGACAGTACTTCAGTCCGGACCAACGCCTACAACTCTACAAGGCGCAGGTTCGGCTTCATATGGAATATTGTTCTCATCTCTGGGCAGGGGCGCCAAAATACCAACTGCTCCCTCTGGATCGTATCCAACGAAGGGCCGCTCGAATTGTTGACTGCCAATGTGTTTCAAACAGCTTGGACCCCTTGGAGTTAGCCGAGATGTAGCTTCACTCTGCATCCTCTATCGGTTGTATCACGGGGAGTGCTCTGAGGAATTGTTCGGAATCATACCATCTCCAATTTTTTTAACATTGCTTTTTAACTATCAAACGCACCTGCAGCTCTTCTGATGTTGCGAGTGTCCATGGGCGACGATAGTTGCTTACCATCAGGTGACCCGTTTGCTCGATTGCCCCCTTATTTCATAATTAAAAAAAAACATCAATAGATTCGATTTATGTATAGTCAGTACTGGGCCAATTACATATTACATTCAGGATAGTAACTGCCTGAAAGCGATATTACAGTATTGTTAGCAAATGGCAGCAAGGAATTCAAATTAAAGTAATTTTATTCACTCTTACAAGAAAATGTTGCATAATAAAGATATGTAGATAATAGCGACCAATCTAATTGATAACATAATATTATGACGTATATTTGCGAAATACTGTATATTAATATTTCAATCATCAATATTACAGCCCTCACAAATATTAAAAAGCATAATATGCTGAAACAATGTATGTGACTGCACTTTATTTCTCGACTAAAACCCACGGCCGTACGAGATTTCTTGGCGATCTCAAATTCAAGTGTCAACTTACCAGCGCGCAAGTGCTTACGCATTACGCATTGGACGAAACTTTTGAGGTACATCGTTGTGCTGAGGAAAATGAGGAAAAAGCATAACCAAGGAGTAAAACTACGCAACATCTTGATTCTTGGATGCTTCCAATTCTTACAAGCGACAGGCTTCCTCCGGCTGATGTGGAGGTTCATCAAAGAGAAGAAGGGGTCTGCTTAGAGCTTATCGATTTTTGGGGACACCTAACGATCGGAGGGCATTTCGCCCAGTCTGGCGCTGATGACATAGTGCTCTCGTTTTTGAAAACAATTTGCAAAAATGGAGAGACAAGAGCAAACTGACATTAGCCATTAGAGACTCAAGCCCCAGTCAACACTCGCCAGCTCTAGCAGACTCTAGGGCTGAGCACGAGCGAGTTACCGATAAAGCCAAAGAAAGAAGAGAATGATTGGATCTCGCAATAGATAAGATGACCTTCAATCCCAATTCCCAACATAGTCAATTGAGCTGGGAATTAATGGCCAGAGTATTGAGACTCATCTAGATATTATATCATAGTTGGCGCAGAGTTGATAATAACCTATGCAACCAGCGCGTGGACAAACATTGCGAATAAGCTGGGTGCAAAGTATAAAAGCAATAAGAACACTAGCAAATTAAAATATTAAGTGTGTGGCGAAGGATGTTACAGAATAACCAACTGCGAAATAATCTAACAGAACGTTGGCTTAACATTGACATTGCTTTTTAAATCAATGCTTTTATCAAACAGCGTGAGATAAAAGCGTACATAATACTCAATAAAACAAGATTATGTAACTTCCAAGTTCCAACATTATCTATATACTACGCAATACATTTTTGCAGACAAGAGTTATTTAGTAAAACTAACAAGCAGTAACATAATATGGATTAGAATATTTTTAACAAGAAGTCCCAATACAGTTCTCGTGTTTGCTTCCAACTTCTGCTTCTGCCTGTGAACACTTATATCGTGTTTATTGCAATAACAAAAAATAAGTGCAACTGTGGTTTGGCTATAAACTTAACCCACAAAAATTATTATTTGATTTTAAAGAAATTAAAAGATTATTGTTTAGAGCTAATTTAAGCCCTACCCGCTCCAACAAAATTTCTCATTACTTTATTTTGTTATTTCAAGACTGTTTGCAGTAAGATTGTGTGGCTGTCAAAAAGTAGGCTTTTTTGCTCACCTGTGTGCATCGATTGGCAAGGTCAGACTTGCTCCAATATCGAACAAAAAGCAACAGATGGAAATATTGATGTTATCGATGACGAGTCAATTGATGCATCAATCATTGATCATGCAGAAATATTGCAAAGGAAGAATGAGCGGACGAAGAAATAGTTCTTGAAGTAACCAATCATATATTATAATAACAATAAGAACAAAACAATATAATATACCACTTCGTCAATTATAGTACCGTTTACATAATTAATAACATACTAATTAGTAATTACTATCGGATTAAACTTGCATCATCATTCGTCACAATAATATAATATATCGTGGGGTATACCTATAACTGGAGAAACGACGTTAAAAAATTGGCGAAGTGCGAGTCGGACTCGCGCACGAAGGGTTCCGTACCGAAAGCGAAAGTAGACGGAAAATTTTGTGTTTTTTTGTATGGGAGCGGCGTTTTAATATTTTTTGTAGAGAACTCTATGATCTACAATCTTGACATACCTATTTTATGATAAAACTAGCTGTTGCCCGCGACTTCGTCCGCGTGGACTTCAGTTTATAGCGTGCGATGTCAACAAAATTGGTGTCAAAAGCTTTAATAAAAAAACCCTGGTACCCCTTAAATCAAAACAGCTGTGCAGTGTCAGTAGGGTTGCTAAGGATTCCTCTTCCGCTTACTCATAATGAGGAAGTTCCGCAATATTTTGGGTTCCTCAACCGTTACCGCATCCTCATAAATAAATAAAAAATCCGCTATCGCTTTCTCAAAATTTCAGAGGAATTTATGAGGAATTTCACTGCGCATGCGCGTCGCGTATCCCTCTTTTTTGTGTGCGTGTGTTGTGTATGTGTATGTTGTGATTCTTTATTGTGTGTGTTTTGAGAATGGTTTAGATTCATAAATTGGTCCACTGGATTCCCTTCCAATTATCTTTCCCTTCCCTTCTAATTATTTTTTGTGTAATATAAGTACCTAGTTATTGATAGACAGGACAAAGACTTTTGGGTTGGGTCCGCTAGTATTTATACGAGGGCTGCTATTTATGTATCCGGAATTAAAAAAAGAAACAAACATATATCATTTAATATGGTTTTATTGCTTTTCAAAATATTCGCCGCGATGATCGACACACTTTTGCATACGCTGGAACCAATTTTCATAGCACTTTTTCCATTCTGATTGAGGTATCTCCAAAACGTGCATTTTGAACGCATCAACAGCCTCTTCGCGGCTCGAAAAACGTTGACCACGTAATTTGTTCTTTGCGTATGGAAATAAAAAGAAATCGTTAGGTGCCAAATCAGGGCTGTACGGCGGATGACCAGTCAATTCGATCTTTTGACCCTCCAAAAACTGAGTTGTTTCAGCTGAGGTGTGACAGCTAGCATTGTCGTGATGTAATATGATTCTGCGTTGTCGGTTGTCCTTTCTTATTTCTTCAAAGACTTCTGGTAAACAAATGGTCGTATACCATTCAGAATTAACCGTTTTACGATTCTCTAATGGCACTGTAGCCACATGTCCATTAATTCCAAAAAAACAGGCGACCATTTGCTTCAAAGTACTTTTTGCACGAGTAACTTTTGTTGGTTTCGGCTCATCTTGGAACACCCACACTGTTGACTGTTGTTTAGTTTCGGGGTCATATGCATAGATCCAAGATTCATCACCTGTGTAGATATTATAAACGGCTTTTGACGTACCACGGTTGTATTTTTTTATCATTTTTTTGCACCAATCGACACGAGCCCGTTTTTGATCGATTGTCAAGTTGTGCGGAATCCAACGCGAACATTTTTTTACAGCCAAATGTTCGTGTAATATCTTATGTATGCTCGTCATACTTATGCCTAAGGACGCCTCTATCTCGCGATATGTAACATGACGATCACGCATTATTAGTTCCCGCACAGCATCTATATTTTGTGGGACAACAGCTGTTTTTGGGCGACCTTCTTTATTTTCATCCGTGAGCATAGACCGCCCACGATTAAACTCACTGTACCAGTGATAAACAGTGGTTTTTGATGGTGCTTCATCTCCAAAAGTTGCGGTGAGTTGAATAAAGCACTGTTGTTGATTTAGCCCACGCCGAAAATCGTAGTAAATCATTGCACGAAAATGTTCACGCGTTAAATCCATGGCAAATGAAGACACGCAATTTTCAAAATGACGCCACAATGGAAAAATAATTGACAGTCACATGAAACAAAATGTATTCTTCAGCCAAAGAGTTCTATTTTCAAATGTTGTAATTACTTTTTAAATATTGTTCTTGTAAGTGGCCAGTTCCGGATACATAAATAGCAGCCCTCGTAATTTCCTATCATCCTCTTCCTCATCCGCATCCTCTTCCTCATCCGCATCCTCTAAATTTACGCGTAAAAACTCCTGTTCCTCCTCTTTCTCATAATCACTTCCTCAACAACCCTATTAGTGTGCATATAATTTTTCAATTTTTTAAATTAATCTTTATATTTTGTGCCAAATTTTTAAGCTTATTTAGCCCCCAATTACACAACTTTACCCATAAACTATTTACCATTGATAGGTTTAAGGTTACGTCACTGCATAGATAAAGTACTGATTTAATAAGTAACGAAAAATAAGTAACGTATAAAAGAAATAACAATCGAGAAAAATTAACTATACGATAATACCACCTCTATAGAACGACTTCTGGGCAAGCGTTAACGCGATGTAAGAGACGCACAGCGCCATCTATTTTGAATTTTTGGAACTAACTTAATTTGAACAAATTTACGCACTTTCACCCCCTTACAACGCTTTTTTCCAGTAAAAAGTAGCCTATGTCCTTTCTCAGGCTATGCTATATACTATCTGTATACAAAATTTCATTACAATCGGTTCGGTAGTTTTGGCGTGAAAGCGAGACAGATAGACAGACAGAGATACTATCACATTTATAATATTAGTATAATTTACAATTAAGAAAAACGGGAATATACCTCATTTTCGCACATTTGACCTTGAATAAAATTTTTATCACTGGGAGTAGCGCCGGGGACCGTAGAAGTTTTACTTATAATCAGAAGTTGCAAAAATCTTAATGTAAAAATTAAGCATTACTCATTATTTTTTTCAATAGTTATGTAATTTTTATCCATTACTCATTGAAAAAAAAAATTAATGTAAACTATTCACATTACTCATTAAGTAATTTATTTCATGTAATGTTCATGTAATTTGTGTCAATCCATTACTCATTCAACGACGTTGGCTAATATATCTTTAACTTAAGAACAATAAAAAATAATTCAAGGTTTTTTGGAAGTTGTGTCCTTTGGCCTACCATACATTCCCACCGCTGTATCTCCTGTGACGCCAGGATCTACAGCGGTATCCAACCACGAAAACCCTTTGATATGATCTCAGGGAGCCCGAGGGACATGTTAAAACTGTCTTGGTATCCGCAACGAAATTAATCAGAAGAAAACAGGAGTAGGAAGTATACATGAAGTTGTATCCGCGGAACCTTTCTCAGAACCAGTAGTTAAAGATAGTGAGAATGTGATGGATGATTATAATTTTGGAGAATCAACTTCAGCCGTTCTCGAATTCCAACCATCGTTGTTTTTAGTATTTGTTATTATGACGGCAACAGATAATATACACATTTAAACAAACTGAAAATTTCAGAAGTCTAGCTATAGCGGTTCTTGAGATACAGCCTGGTGACAGACAGACAGACAGACAACGAAGTCTTAGTAGTTTTTCCCTTCCCCTTTAGGTACGGAACCCTAAAAACTAAAATATTTTACAAAAGGCGTATCCACACATTTAATTCTTTCTTCGACTTTTTGTGAAAGTTTAGGTATTTAAGCGCCGTAATTTCACCGTAATGGAATACTCATTACTCCTGCATTAGATATTAAAAATAATGAGTACTTAATAAAAAATTGGTAAGTACATTACTCATTAACATTAAAAATTGTAATGTAGGTTTTTAAAATACTAATTAAAATTATAAAATGAGTAATGTATAGATGATCATCTTGACTTTCATTGAGAGGCCTATGTCCAGCGGAGGACGACTATAGTCTGATATGATGATAGATGATACATTTTCATTACAACTTTATTGACAATTAATTTTTATTAAATAAAAAACGAGTATTGGGAACCGATTCCATTACTAATGAGTAATGGAATTACTCTTAATGAAGTAACTTAATGAAGTCTTATGAAGTACTAGAATAATACATGTTTTGCAACTCTACTTATAATGTTGTGTAATTTAACGTCTCTACCAATTGTCAGCTTTATGCGAATGCGGAAATATATTTTCCTAGGTTACGACTTTTTTGTGTATTATTTGTCTGGGCTATGAATTTAACAAGCTATTAAAATATAACCCAAGCTGTCATGCCGTCTGGACTTGGAGGTACAGCCAGGCATTAAGTGCAAGGTTGTCGATGGCCCATGCACAATGGTTAGATCTTATTACATCTAGTTAACTGTACAGTAATTCTATTTATACATGTATAGCGACTGTGCAAACTGCAAAGTAAGGCACAGTGATATGACGTCATCCTAAAACAAAAAGCGAATTAAATCAGATTCTTCTTTAGGAACTGCGACGCAACCGATTAACCGACTTAAAAAAACGGAAATATATTTTATTTCTTCTGTTTTAAAACTACTGCAGTAAAGGCGGAGCAACTGCTTTTCTTAAAGTGCAGGCGCGATTTTCTGAATATTCTTTATATTTTTTTTGTAATCAGTTCAGCAATTTAAACGTGAAGAGGTAACAGCGGTGCCGGATAAAATATATTGTTAACTAGCTGTCCCGGTGAACTTCGTGTCACTTTAAAACCTTCCCTGGACTTCTACGAATATTTTAAGACTAAAATTAGCCCAACCCGTTTAGGCGTTTTCGATTTGCGTTACTAACACAATTGAAAATCCATGTTTATATGTATATAGATGAGTGAAGGCTACTTTATTTCCGCCGCCCCATTTACGAAATTTGCCGCCTCCCTAAGTCGCTGCCGCCTCCCTAAAACCGCCTCTATAAATCTAGGGCAGGGTAACAGATAGACTTTCACATTTATAATATTAGTATGGATAGTACATACCGTCGAATGTCGCCAGAAGTGTATGAGAGCGTGTATGTCCGTCGCCGGCGCGAGCAGCAAGTAGTCCCGCCATTCGTCATAGCTGATATTCAGACTGCCGTCTTGATCCATCCTGGTGACAAACTTTCACATTAAGAGTCCGTATACGAAATTTTGCCGATTTCGCTGATTAACAGACGGGATTTAACAGTTAAAATACAGTATTTTTATAAGTTTTAATGCACAACATGTAAGATCATTTCAATTATAATCTAATGTTGGAGCTAGATTTTTTTTAAAGTATTTTTAAATAATCCAACTCAAACCCTCGACAGTTTTGTGATTTTTGCTGTAAAAGGTTTAGAATATCACCTGTTTATGGATTGTATTGACGTCTTAACGGTATGAAAAAAATACAATGTACTATTGAGAAAGTCGTCTATACAATGTTGGAGTTACTTTTTACCACTTTAAAATGAAATAGTTGAGTAAAAAAATATGTAACTCGGCAAAATTTTAGAGAAAATGGGCAAAGAATTGCTGTTAATTTCGGCAACTTGGAGCTGTAATTCATAAAAAGAAAACGACAGAAATAAAAAATTTAATAAAATGAAAACCTGATATCTATATATATAAAAATCAATTGCTGTTCGTTAGTCTCGCTAAAACTCGAAAACGGCTGAACGGATTTATCTTATCTTGGTCTTGAATTATTCGTGGAGGTCTAGGGAAGGTTTAAAAGGTGAGAAAAATTCGAATAATTGCCGGGAAAATCCTCAAAACAGCATTTTTCTATTTCCCATACAAACGTTTTCTAAATAAAATGGAGAGTCAATTTGTAATTTATTACCGCTGCATAAAGTTCAAATTCGCGTGCGCGTTGGAGGACCTAATATCGCGTTCTGAAACTCAACAAAAGTGAAAGTGAATCGCGAACGCGACAAAATTGCATAGTCTCAAAATACATAGTACATAAATGAAGTGGTGATCTGATGAAGTATCCGTAAGTAATCGAGGGAACTCCTCAAAACTTATAGGGAAACATGTGGTGACTTCGGTTTCGTGAGAAGTATTCTAAACATATGCTACCAACAAGTAAGATTTTGCACCGAGATATACCTGGTATACCGTGGTTCGGGAGGTGCTGAGAGAACTCCTGATTCTTTATAGATACAAGTTTGGGAGTTTCGACGTTGTTTTAAGAACAGAAAGCATATGCTACTATGCAAATTACATTCATCATCATCATCATCACTACCATATTATACCATTTCATATTCTTTTAGATCGAGACTCGAGTTTGTCAAGCGATAGTTAAAAAAAATCTATACCTACCTAATATTATAAACCTGAAGAGTATATTTGCTTGAACGCGTCAATCTCAGGAACTACAGGTCCGATTTAAAAACTTATCTCAGTGTTAGAGGTAGAGTAAGACTATAGGCTATATTATATTATCACGCTAAGACTAATACGACCGAAGAAACTCAGGAAAATGTGGGAAAAACGGGGGAAATATTTTTTATGGGAAAATGTACGGTTTCTGTAACATTCCTAATTTACGCGGGCGAAGCCGCGCGGGACATCTAGTTGACAATACAATTATTGCTCGTCTAGGCGGCCGGTTAGTCATAAAGTGGCATTTTATTTGAATTTTTGTTGGGCGCGGTCGCTTGCAACAAATATCGGAAAGTCAACTAAAATAATAAATTTTTACATAAGTAACTGCTATACATTTTAGTCCCCTGACTTAGTCAGCAAAATAATATAATGTAGTATGTACATTGTACAAGGTCTACTTGTCTTTGGCAGGCACATATGAAAAGTCACATGAGATTTGAGAAAGACTGCGGACCTCGAGTATATAAAACCAGCGTTTATTAGTAAAAAGAGGTAAGAGGATAATGCGACCACGTAGGCGATCACGGAAGACCGGGGACAGCGACGAGTGACGACCGTCGCTGTCAAAACCTGAGTGGTCCCTTTCCCTTATTTTTTGGCATCGCACTGAGATTAAATATGATTTTTTTAAAGATTTTATTGTCTAGCGTTTCTTTTATGTTCTTTCCTTTTTGCTTTGATTTTTGTGACTGTGTAATGTTTAAAAAAATATTGCTTATGTTCTATGCCTTCGGTTTTGTAAACTTCTTAATATTGTCTTAAATGAAACTTAATATTAAAACTGTATACAGTATAGCTTTTGCGTATGTACTATGTATAATGTAACACAGAATTTATTTTGGTAAACCTTCTCACCAACGTTAGGTTTATAGGCATTAATCGTTAAGAGGAGTCCACAACGCCCTTTTTTCCACACAAACATTGTCCCCTGTTTCCTCCCTGGATAATGCTAGTAGAGTTATAATTTTTTTCATGAATATTTACGGCCACGAATACAATGTTCCTATGTTTTCTTTTTTTTCATAATTTAATTATTAAATAAGATGTGAACGTTCAAAAACCCAAAAAATGACCAGAGTTTCCGCTGTGTTCAAACATCCAGAAAACAGATTTGGCTAGATTTTACAAAATAAAACATAGGAACACAGTTCAAGCTTTTCTTTAATCTTTAAAGAAAAAGTACTTAAGAGGGCGACTAACCCCAAAAATCAAACATCGTCCTTCTCTCTTCACGCTCTCGCCCGTCTTTCATATGCCAGGTGAAACAGAACGATGCGGATTCATCGCCAAATTAGTTTTTTCTCAATAACTCAATAAATATACAACATTTTAAAAATCCGCTAGGTCGATCTCTCAATGATAGAATTTTATACAATGTGTTAAAATATTAACTTAGTTCAATGCACGGTTATGGCAATAAATGAAAAATTCGTGAAAAAAAATCACAAAGATGCATCTAGCATCTTTGTGATTTTTTTCAATCGAGAAAATTTTAAGATATCGTGTTTTTTGCTCAGATCGAATTCTCGGAAATATAATGTAGTATCTAATTTAAAAAATGAAACAATTCGGGGCTTATTTTCAAGTATAAAAATTAATTATAAAATCGACACTTTAGGTTAAGTTTTGGAGATGGAATCAGGGGACAACGAATCGTTGATTTTCTGCAGCAGTTGTCTCTATCGCGTTCTGCGGTATAGGCTTGAGGTAAGGGAGACAGCTATAGATATTACACGTACTTTTTTTTCATTTCTCTAGCCCCTGGTGTACCGTGTATCCTCTTAAGTATATAATTAAGTAGTAATTGTATTGTGAAAATTATTCTTGCCCTTGAATATTTCTATTGTTAGTTATTCTTGTACATTCGTTGCATACATGTTTTTATCAAATAATCAGAAGATATTCCATCAAAATTGTGATAAATCTGTACGATACTTAGCCTGCATTATTGGGACAAAGATATTATGTAAATCTAAGATAACTATTTATCTCAAATCAAGGACAACATAAACATTTATTTTTTTACCAGAATCATTTGTGCATATTTACAACTTTTTATAGTTATTGATAACGGAAGGAGAGAAGGAATACAACTCCCTTACTTAAAATTCCCTTACATTGTGTAACCATAAAGTTGTATATTATTCAATATGTAAGTATAAGATAGACACAGCATTGTGTAAAAAGTATGAAGTATATATACACAATGTAGAAATATCTACATTGTGTATATATACTTTATACTGTGTATATAAATAATGGATTTCATGTAAAATTGACTCTTTTACCGATTTTGAACTATAGTCTGTCAAAAAAGTGAAGAAATTAAAAAGTGGCAACATCGTAGTGTCATCCCTTTTTTTCCTAGATTGATTTGAGAGGGATAACACTACGATGTTGCCATTTTTTGGGCTCCGTACCCAAAGGGTAAAAAAAGGACCCTATTCATAAGACTTCGACGTCTGTCTGTCCGTCTCTCGTCTCCAGGCTGTATCTCAAGAACCGCTATAGCTAGAGTTCTGAAATTTTCACAGATTGTGTATATCTGTTGCCGCTATAACAACAAATACTAAAAACAAAATAATATTAATATTTAAGAGGGGATCCCATACAAAAAACACAATTTATGGCCTATTTTTTTTCTATAACGGTACGCAACCCTTCGTGCGCGAGTCCGATTTGCACTTGGCTTATATATTTTTTTTATTTCTTCACTTTTTTGACAGACTATATATTGTGATCAGTGATCACGGAGCGATTAAATATTCGTTCATAGACATTTCGCTCTCACTAACCTGTGGAACGAATTTTTATGCAGAGTAAAAAAAATGACAATATTTTAGGGTGTGTATGTGTCCCGTCTATAGAGTTCACTGTAAAAGTTTTAGTACTGAAAGAGCAATTTTTTTTTTACTTGTATGGGCAATGGTTCAACGGCATGAGTTTGCTCTTATAAAACAATAAAAATGCTTTTTCAGCGCTGCCACTTTCATAGTGAACTCTACACTGTAAACAGGTGACTTATACACATCCTAAAGAATTATCACTTTGTTTTGTTACACCTGTGTTTGTACGTGAATAAAAAAGAAAAGAACGACAAAACGTTAAGAATTTTCACTTTAAAACGTTAAGAAAATGTACATTTTGTAACAATAATTGTAGTATTCAGTATTCTCTATTACGTAATACATTCTATAATAGTCCATTTGAAAACATTCCTTTTTATATTTAACATTTTATTTTAGATCGCTTGCCAACTCTCATGAGTGTAACATTGTTACAATCAAATTATATCTTAATAAAAAAAATTCAAAAACAACACAACAAACTTATCAAAACTGTCAATTTTCAAATTTTTCAAACTAGTAAAAACTACCTGTTATAATTATTATCAAATATCTGATGTAAATTCAGTATAAAACTCAAACATAAAGTGTACATGCACAACAGTAAGCAATGGGCGGAACTATAGCCAGATCAGAGTAAATTTACCACGGAGTTACTTGTGTCATTGGCCTTAAATGAGGTGTGATAAAATCAGGTATATTGGGAATATGATCTAGCTTACTTATAAAAAATAATAATTTGTGTAATTTTTTTATAAAAATTGTATCTCTGACCCATAAAGGTTTTTTTAGTTTAAGAAATTTTCTTCGGCCTTAACATCTATTATCCCCTTAGTAAATATTTCTACTGAAGAGAGTACATAAGACAATGGATATGGTACACAATAAAATTGTACCTTGTATGTGGTTGGTTAAAAAAAATGATAATTAAGGAGAAAATATTGTACATAACAATGTACATTGTTTATTAAGGGTGGGTTGTACCAGAGGTGTGATTAAAGTTAAAGTAATGGTTATAGTTAAGGCTAAATTTAGCTTTAACTTGAACCTTAACTTTGACCGGAGAAATTGACCGATGACAGCTGGTCCACCAAGGTTATAACTGAACGTGGGCAGGGGCGCTGCTGGTAAAGGAGAACTGTCAATAATGGCGTTTTTGTATGATGTCAGCGTTAGTTCCTTTTTTCGCCACGTGCATTTAAAACCTTGTCGAGCTCTATGATCATGGTTAAATATGGCGTCTTGATGGCGTCCATTATTAACTTAAATCAAAGATTTGTCATTTTGCATTGTAGTTAAAGTTACAGTTATAATTAAAATTGGTTGGTGCAACCCAACCTAGGAGTAACATACTCAAACTTAACTTTTTAATAAGTAAAAGGGTCTTTCTCAAACAGTGAATCATATGCCTAAACTATCCATTGCTTTTATCACACATTACAAAAGCCATATCACAGCCCACAGGTAAAATAATTCTGAACCGTCTGTGTACATAGTTATTGATTTTTCTTAAAGTGTTAGCACTTAAACATTACACTATTGTTATAGAACATTAAGTGGGAAGTGTACTACACACTATTTTGTTATTTTCAACACAATGTACATAATATACAATGTTTATGTACATTTACACTTACCACCAATATTTTGCGTAACCAGCTCTTCTGAAAAATGATATATATTTTCAATGAGTTGTCATACTTAATGACATATTTTTGTAAGATCTATTTGGTAGGCCTTTCCCGGTATTTTAATTGAACTTTTTTACAGCTACTTTCAATCCCAAATTGTTTCAAACACAAAAGTATTATTCTTATACAGATTGTTACAAAACTAAATGATAATAATAATTAGGCGTGTGTATTGTGTATTATAATATATGTCCCTTTTAATAGAGTTAACTGTGACAAAAGCAGCAGCAGAAAGGTTTGGTATTTCCTGAAGAAACATAAAAGTCAAAAGTAAATCTTTCAGCATTCAGCGCAGCTATTTTCTCAGTGAACTTTATTTAAAAGGAACACAAACACACTTAAAGTATTATCACCTTGTTTTGTTACACCCTGTTTAAGTCAAAGGTTAAACAACATATTTTTGGAGCTTTGATCAATCAGATCAAGGTAATGAAACCTAAATTCGCTTATAAGGCTGACATTCTTAATTTTGCATAGATCTATCATCTATCTCAGCGGTCGGCAACCTTTTGGCAGGCAAGGGCCACAAGGTGGAAAAACAAACTAAAGGCGGGCCGCAGGCCTCATCGTATTAACCCTAAAAGCTCAGTATGCCTACACATAATGAAGGTAAATAAGTTTAGTGTTTGTTATAAAATGACACAAACAGCTACGTTCTTAAGAGGCAATTATTACTGGCAATATTAGAAAACACTGTTTTTGATACGTCATATAACTTATTCATAGCACATTCACGGGCCGCAAGTAAGACGTTCGCGGGCCGCGTGTTGTCGACCGCTGTTCTAACTTATAAGTTATAAGTGAAAATTGATATTACCTGCAAGTAATGGTCGTCATAATTATGTCATTTAATATTATCGATAAAGTTCCTGCTCAACCAGCTTAATACTTTGCCTTAGCATTAGGAACTAGGAAGCCATAATATTTAATAAAGAAATATCTTCGGAAGCCTGAACTTTACAAGTACCTATAGAAGCTATAGGCCATATGAACATAATATTATTTGCGTACACGCGATTCAATGCTAAGCGACTTTCATTGTAAGCCAACTTTGTCGTTATAACGTACATTATAATATGTACTTGCTATAATAAGTAAGTTGTTATATAACCAATATAATTATTCGCGCATCGCCCACCATAATTCTATATGACGCATTAGGTACTTACTAGATGACGTAACCACATGGATGCCTTTATATTCGGAATTTATTCATTATACGGATCGTATTTAGTTAAACCTAGCAATAATACAATGGTGTGATTCACTCCGTATGGACAACAAGACATATAGACATTTTGAGATTTTATATAAAGCCATGGTTTGCACGATAGAATCTACTTAAGTATACGCAAAATTTTGATTATAAAATTAATTGACTTGAGAGCACCTTGAGAGAGAAAGATATTTGCGTTCAGCAAAAAATTGTATTCATGGTGTGACCTAGTAACTCAGAATGCATTAATTAAGTTTTAAAAGCTAAAACTTGAGCTGATTCTCGTTGAATTTATATAAGTAAGTATATTTTTATGCCAAGCATCAAGTCCAGTCCACGTAAGTCATTCTTTAACATCCGTAATCGCATAGCAAAATTCGCAATTAAAACAGTTATAATATTGCAAAGTAGAAATATTTCTCACCTTTTCAGTAGATTAGTAGCTTCATTTCTACCAATCGCGATACCCAGATCAGCAAAAGCCGATATAAGTTCTTCAAGATCAACTTTGCCTGAAATAATGTAAATATGTACCTAGTTTATAATTTTTCATTTTCATTTCATTATAATTTACATCAGTAATAAATAAACTTTTTGATATGCATAAAATCATGAGTATTTTGTAAATATGCATACAATGTTTGTAGCGCTATGAATATAATAATTATGACAATAATATGCAATGTGACTTGAACAATATCACGTATTGTATAAATTACGCAGCGTAATATTCTTGGCCATCTAGGGTTATTATTGAACATCGAGCGCCTTCATACCCCAGTCAAGTTATTAGACATTTGAGGTTGCATAAATAGGTACGCACCAAGCTGAAAATCGGTAAAATTGTTTAGAACATGATTAAAAATTAAATTTGAAAGTTCCCCATAATTCCCTTGTGTGGAAAAAAAATACCCAAACGACGATTGCAACTTTAACAACTTTTTTAATCGTTATAATATTTGAAAAAAGGTGGCTCGTAGGAAAATATATTGGTACCTACATTTCTTGTAGATAATTTTATGACCTACAATTTTGTGTCAGGCATTTTTATGAAAAGCCTTTACCGTTTTGCTAAAAATCGTGAAAAACTAATTTTTTGGACCTTTGACCTCGGGTAAAAAAAGTTCCTTAAAGGGGAACTAATGGGGGACTTTCAAATATCATTTATAATCATATTCTAAACAATATTACCGATTTTCAACTTGGTGCAACATCAATCTTCTTGACTCCTCAGTCAAGTTAGATATACTTACTTATTATGAGTTCAATAAAATCAAAGCGTGATATTGACAATAAAATTGCTTGTCTACAGTTTTGCATCAGTTTAAAAAACAATAAGTACCTACTATGAAAATAAATTTATAAACCTATTCATATTCTGGTAGAACTTACCATCTTTGTTTTTGTCAAGATGGGAGAATTGCAGCCGAAGGTTTTTTTCATGTTCTCGTACATAATGTATGAATTCTGAGAGAGTAACATCCCCTGGATCTTTTCCAGTTTTAGCGAGAAACTTCTGTAAAGTAACACAAATTTATTTTTATGTATTAGTAGATTTGACGACTAACCCTCTCACTTATAATAATTACACAGACAATAACTACAAGTTTTGAGTGTGCTGTGTGTATAAAGCAAAGGAGGGTTGCAAAATATTTTTCCTATCATAGAAAAGGTTGAAAAACACTGGTTTATTCTCTATTAATTAGTCACAGAGTAAGGCAAAATATTGGGGGATATGCAGTATTACTAAATAAAAACATGAATAATATCTGATAGAAATCAATATCTTCAATCATTCACACCCTCCACATAAGAGTGAGAAATATATCACTATTCACTTCCTCTTTTATTCACTTTCAAACCTATTTATAGTTGATCTTAAATTGTTATTTATATCACCCTATAATTTCATTAAAGATATCTGTAAGCTACAATGGCCTTAGTACAGGATAGTTTCTTTGGAATGGATTAGGAAAACATAAAAATACATCAATTTATATACTAGTTTTTATACTGGATTACTAAGATTATAATAAGGGTTGCTAGGTGATAAAACCTTATTGCCAGCCAGATTAGTTGGCTTGGCTCAACAACATGATTACTGATATACCCTCAATAAAATCCTAATGTGGTTGTGTCTGGATTTATCTGGCCATCTTAGTTGATTGATTATATGAATGCCAAATCTTTCCAATTATTCTCTGAAACATTGCTTTCAGCCATCCCATTATACTTATAGGTCTCACTAACATACTATTTATCTAGCATAATATTATTATCAAATGAAACGGTTATACTAACATATTTAATTACCTACAGGGGAAGGAAAACCTATTTATATTATAAGGGTGAATCAACTATTCTTTTTTACTTATCACTATAGGGAATCATCTTAATTATACATTTAATTTTATATCAGTAGTTTCAGCACCGATTTTCGTTGACTTTTTGAGCGTATTTTGGGAAAAAGTCGTCACGTTTAATTAGTTGGATTTAACTTTTAAAATATAAATAATAATTTAAGATATTGATAGATCAAAATACTTTATTCATAGACAAAGTCGTAATGAATCAGAAAAGGTCTTCCAAAAAGGTATGGTTTGAACAGAAACACAAAAAATATTGTGTTATTTTTTTTTCTCTTTATATGTTCAAAAATTAGAATACAGATTTTATCTATTTATTTTATTTATTTAAAGGCATGGTAGCTGAAAACGGACGTAAATAACGTTAGTAAACCAAACGGTTAGCAAATTTAGTTAGAAGGTAAGCATCTTAGTAACAATTGTCTCCTGGGTAACGACAGGGGAATCATTACCCAGGAGACATTTACACATATTTTATTTTTTGTCAATGAATATAAGAAATCTAAAAATTTCAACAATATCCAGGAAAACTAAGACATTATATCCATATATAACCACAAAAATTTATTGAAATTATTAATATATTTACCTTAATTTCGATGCTACCCCACAGCTCGACAATAAAACTCGCTGCCTCACTCAGAGTCTCAGATGAAATTGCCGATCAATTAGCGAAATTAAAGTGGCGTGACGAGTATCAGGTGAAACCCAAAAAGGTTCCCTACTGTCCAGCTATTTAAGGGCTGTGTCTGTCGCACTTGCCCCACCTTATGTGTTGTGAAACAGCAGACCAGCATATTTTAGTTTTGAAGGGGACAATTTTGTTAAAGTCAAATTATCAAATAAAAAAGAACTAAGTAGCCTATAATTAAAGTTTTATGAACCGTTACACATTCAAATACGTATTCGGAATGTTAAAACAGCCTTTGCTTTGGAACTTTTTGTCATAATATTAAATTCAATACATCGATTTGTCAAAAGCACAACAGAAATTTATATGAAAGTGAATTTTCGTCGGTGGGGACATGTAAGTTATTATATTTTTCAATAGAAAATGTCCATTAATCCCTACGTTAATATGATGGCAGTAGTTTTGATATACATATAAAAGCAGTTATTGTTATTATTGCCAATAGTTTTGTCACCAGAGCATTCCAATTGTGAGGGACAGGTTTTGGCAAGGAAAAGTTGATCCACCCATATAATAACCATATTATAGTACATTAATATGAATTACTGAACAGAGATGTATTGTTCTGAAAATAGCATGTAATGTAATTTGCTTGTTACATATTATATGAAGCCATTTAGGTATAATTTTAAGTATAAAATCTACTCAAACATTATTTGAGAGAAAATTTAACATCTAATTGAAATAAATGGAATATACTTAGATGTAACATATTTTTCAAAGTTGTCTAAGTTAACTGAGATAAAAAAATAAGTGAGTAGATATGTTGCAACAGTCACCTTTTAGGGGGATATTAGATTATCATATATATTGGATCTGAGATCATTGCATCAATGATATTGGATAATGTAATATAGACATATGATTCATTTCTTCCTTGATCATAGATTTTTGACATTTGCTGAGAGATTGGATCCAATACGGTCATAGATGTAGGTGTTGCCAGTTATTTAATATAAAAAAAGAGTTTTTAATTTCTTGTTTGTTAATATGTTTCAAATAATGTAATGTAATTATTTTTCTAATTATATATAAAACAAGCCATATTAAAAATGACGATGTCTTTTGACACATCAAATTCTCGGAGATCTAGTAACCCTGACGTCAATATCTGTCAACGTTAGCGCTCTCCATTGGCCATTGAAACCACATATGACGTAAAATAGGATCAATGAAATATGATAATGTAATAAGCAGATATGATCAAATGATCATATATATTGGATCCTATATATGATCATAGAAATGATCCAATATAAATGATAATGTAATACCCCCCTTAGACTAAAGTTACATTACACTGTCAGCCTGGCATCAGTTCAGTTCATCAGTCTCAGATTGACACCACAATGATGACCGGAAACTACATAATAAAAAAAAAAATTAAATTCTTTAGTCACTTAGTTACACAATAATTCTTTTGTCAGTCTAGTTCAGACTGTTGTACTGAGCTGATGCGAGACTGACCATGTAACCTTAATCTTTCAAATAATCTACACACTTAACTCATCAACTCCCAAGCGACACCCAGGTGCCAAATAAAAATTGAATATCTATTGCGTCTGTGATTCCCACACACACACACAGGTATGACGACAGTAACACTGAAAACGACAACTTGGTGGTATGTGCCGTTAGCATACTGTGGGCTCAATATTGGCTAATGTATCTATTGGGTAGTGTCTTTGGGCAGAAATTTATGTAGGTAAGCTATATATTAAGACATGAGGGCTTATACCTGTGATCATACAATACTAATTAAATGAAATAAGATAATATTAATAGGGATAGAATTAATGAAATTGACTATCTAGCTGTAAAGATCTATAAGCTTTTTACTCTATCAAGGCTAATACAATTCTGATACTATTTGTATTAAACCTATTGAATAACATTTTCCTGTTAGCAGATAGAATAAGATTGTAATGACAAAATATGAAATGGAAATAGTACATTATGAAAACACTTTACTGAAACTAGCAAGAAAAAAAGGGAAGTAGGTACCATACATGGATTTGGCGAAATTAAGAAAAAGTTCGTAATTTGGTGCTCCCTGCTGACGTGACCAGAAGAGAAAGTGAGAACACCCGACACCGTTAGATTTTGAACAGTTACATTCAATGATATTCTATGTTACTAACGTCTTTTGTAAGACATTGCTACTCTAGTATTTTAGAAACTCATTGGTTACATTGATATTAACATTCTAACCTCTGCATAACTCCGGTTGATGTGCGGTGCCAATTCCTTCAGGGCCACAGACAAGTCATGGATGTCAATTTTACCATTTCCATCGGCATCTAATTTAGAAAAGAGTTTTTCTAGCCTTTCTTCGTCTTCTTTTGGCAATTCCTGTATTTCCAACGGTGGATGACACTGCACCATGGTGTCTATCGTTTGCGTAAGTACTAGAGTTCAATCGAAACAATTCAATTGCAAAAAGTCGCGTATTGGCATACATAACTTTAACCTAATTACTATAATTATTGTCCAAAACCATTTTTATGGATTCCCAAAGACTTTCCATTTCAGATGAATCCCAAGACTTTGACAGATCTTTTCTATTCGAGTGTGTTGCAGTGTGTGTGAGTTTCTTCTCGTGCGAATAAACTCAAACACGCGCAATTTACAGCACTGCGCTGTAATTTCTAGGCCATTTAAAAAGAGCGACATCTATGAGCTATTAAGAGAAACCACTAATGAACATTGTCTATTGATTTTCAAATTCATAACAAAAAAGAGCCTTGAGATACTTAGTTGTAAAAAGTATTCTTTACGACGTTAGAGTATTAATAATAATAATCTAAGTTTATGACTATTTGGTAATAAAACCGATATAATAGCTAACGTTAGATTGGTGATGATACTTATATATAAATGAATCTTGATAATTTTAAATAATATTTGTCTCTCAAGTTTCTACAACGTAAATAAAGTCTTGTCATCCTATGATATTCTATTTTTGTTGTTTAGTATCATGAATTACTTGTCTGTTGCTGTTTCTTGCAAATAATTTGACTAACTGATTACGAAAAATCAAAAGCAATAAAGTATCGATTCTATATGAATACATAATATTAATGGTAAGTAAGATAAGTATAGTCCATAGCTAAAGTATTATAGTAAAGCAACAGTAAATCATTATAAATAGTATCTCAATCATTAATTACTTTATCTATAATCTCAATCATTGAACCTGGAGAGAGCCTTATATCGGTGTATAAGCGTCAAAAGCGTGTAATATTATGTCCTACTTACTAGGACATAACAAAGGAGTCGGTCGGCATATTTCATGTAATAAAAGTGTTAATAAAGGTTTTTAGTGAACGTTTAATGGTATATATTGTTGAGTTTTGTGGTTCCGCTAAATAATAAACCTTAGGAATGGTCAAAGAATGCCCCAAACACGTGGATTTAACATTAAATACTTAAGTTTTGAACAACGTTTTTTGGGCTTTTTAATTGGTATTTTTGTAAGCTAAAAAGATAATTTATAAGTCTATTAATACCTTATTCGTGCTATATAAGGCATTAGTGCTAAAAATGTCACATCAATTAATAATTTGGCTATAAAAATTGCATAGCTTTTTACGTGTGTTTACAGATTCTCATCACTTGAACTATAGTTAATCGATATCATGTACTAATTGACTTTCTTTCCTGTATCATAATGTGCTTCGAAATAATCGACAAATAGAAATATTCAAGAAAATAAACGCACACTACTTGTATGAAAATAAGCACAAAATGGCCACGCGATGACGGGCTAAGACTACATCTATACTATAATACTTTATCTATGATTGAGGTAATATCTCAATATAGTCTGTCAAAAAAGTGAAGAAACTAAAAAGTGTCAACATAGTAGTGTCATCCCTTTTTTTCTTAAAGCTGCTAATGATTTAAAATTTACCCTGTTGCTACTGTAGCGCCACCTTAATTAAACGCATTTCAGCGGACAGAAAGAGAGGAATGACACTACGATGTTGCCACTTTTTAATTTCTTCACTTTTTTGACAGCGTATATAAGTTGCCAAAGTTAACTGAGATAAAAAAATAAGTGAGCATTAAAACAGCCCGGAGGAGCCACGCGTAACAATTCCTAAGCAAAAATTTCTGCCACTTTTGGTGCGGGGTGAGGTAGCACACATAGACTTTTCAATCAAATCGCTATGCACGCACACAACAATAATATCGTACACACTCATAAACTACACGCACACAATCGCATACTCACACAGTCGTCCACGTAATGATGTCTGTCAGTATACAACACAATGGCATAGTAAAAAGTAAAACAATAGCAGCAAAATGAAACAAGCTGGTGAATGACATTATCGATATTCGACTATCGATGAATTCTACCAGAAACACTCAATTATTTTTACCCAATTGCCGAAAAAGCGAAGGTTAATAAATAATAATTTACTAATATTAAAGCAGAATTTTATTTTGTCATAAGCAACTAATCAAGTAGGGTGTCAAAACAAAAGGTTTTAATTACAAAATATACACTACATGTATGTTTTGAAACGTAATTTTAAAAAGATAAATTGCACAGTAAAATACTGCAGTTTGGTATTGGGTATGGGTAAGGAAATATAGAAACAAATTATGTATTATATTCGTTTAATAACTTTATTTGTCACGATAGTATATAAAATGTAAAGACTAGGGGATAGTAAAGGAAGGAATAGTAAAAAAAGAAGATACAATTTTATTGATTTTTGAAGTGAATTAGCTGTGTGTATACATGCCACACTTTTGAGGATCACTTTTCTTAGACAAATAAGTAATTCTAACATTGGTATATTTTTCTGTTACAAGTTTTGCTAGTTCAATATTGTGCACAATGAAATCATTATCAAAATAGTGACCCCCGATGTTAGGAAAACATTGCTTGCCAATTGCAAGTATTCCATCACTTTATTTGTAATTTTCTGCGTCGAACAAGAACGACTAACTGTTTTGTCAGGAGTTAAATTTTTTCGGATTTGCACTTCACAAAGACGACACATATCAATAACTTCCTTCGAAGCATACTTAAGACCACCTCTACTTTTTTGATATGCTAAACTTTTCTCATTCGGTTGACCACATAGACCTTTTATACATGTGCTGCATTAAATTTTTTTAATAATAGAAAATACTACAAAACCTGCGATATATTCCACAACTTTCTCGCCAAAAGGTGATAAGTATGTTTGTGCCTCTATTTCTGTGATCATGTCAATCTCTTCTGAAGGATTGTCCGTTAAAGGTATTTCGAATTTCTTTTGATTCGAGCTAGAATTGATTTTTTTAATCGCGGACGTACAATTAAGAATTGAATTTTTTTCTAGTGGGATACAGTTTGTACCCCTCTCATTCCGGATCAATTCAGTATAGACTAACAATTTTTTATAAATGGCTTCAAATTGACGAGCAGATGGATTATCTGAATAACCACCGTGACTTATAACAACTGAAAAAAATATCTCTATATAATCCTGGCTAGTTTTGTGCAGGGGTAAGTATTTCATTTGTGCATTAGGTGCCAAAACTAAGTTTTCAAATAAGCGTTTTGCACTTTCTATGCATACAAGAAATCCAAGAAAACCTGTGTAACGAGGAGACTCCAAAATATTGACTCTTTTTGTAATTTATTGACGGTTTTGAACGTCAGTCTCCAAATTCAAAAGAACTGCTTAAGCTTCGTCTAATTTCGCAAAAGCAGTTTCATAGTTTTTTGGATTTAAAGCTTGCTTAAGCCGATCGCCCCAAGTTTACTATTAAGTATGTCAAATAAATCATTAATCAATTTTAAAAATTCTGCAGTTTCAAGGACGTTGTCACTATCAAGCATCGGCCACACTTGTGCTGAAAAGCTGGGCTGCGAGCCGAACGTTCATTATTTTCGTTTTAAAATAAATGTGGTTTGCTTTTAATTTGTTCGCCAAGTAAAATAATTCCTGTTCCTGTAATTCGTGCAATCTTTGAATTAAAGACCACTGAATGTAATTTTCTGAGTTTGGTTTGGAAAAGAACTTGTAATGCTCGAATGAATTTCGCACAATCTTGAGCATATGGCAGGGATCTAAAAACAAGAAGCATTGTTGTCCTGTTTGTGGATCTAGAATTGTGGTTTGTAAATTTGTAACGTCCAAACAGCAGCCTAGCTCTTCAGCCATAGCAAGATTAGCTTTAGTACCGTCACAAGTCAATGCTTTGATCTCTACACCAGTTTCATGGACTAAATGGAATGCTTGTGTCACAAGTCGCGCTTTTAGACTAGCATTAATGCCTTTTATTAAAAACTAGGCAATGGGTAACTTCCACGTAGTATTTATCCCAACTAACAAAAATACTAAAGCGTCAGTTGCCTCTTCAGAATTATCAGAAATAAAATCAAATCCATGGTTCACGTAGCCGTAATGTCCCAAAAGTTTTTCGCACGTACCTATAGGCTTTGGACGAATAGAAATGTAGCGTTAAAGCAAAACATCTAAGTTCCGAACAATATTTGGTTGTAGGGATTTTTCCTGTTGTGCTTTTAATTAACTGTCTCTTAAAAAGTTCTTTCTCTTCTACACCAATTTTGTCTAAAACTTGACGCTCTTCTTTAGCGATCAAAGATTTATCTGAAAGAGTTTTTAATATTTCTTGCAGTCCTGCTACTTTTTTCTTTAAATAACTTTTTTGCGACAGAAGTCTTTTTATTTGCTTATTTTTCATCTGTAGCTGTTTCTTCAATTTTTTCTTTCTTGGCGTATCGTGTAATTGTGGTTTGACAGTTGAAGTGGTTGCAATACAAATGTTGTGTTCCGGTGGATGGGTATGTAGTTTGCGAGTTTTACCTTCTTCAATTTGAACTGGCTGAGGAGTTTCAATTTTTTTCCGTTTTGGTTCTTGTTCATCTTCAGAGTTTTCGCAAGGTTGAACCTGAAACGAACAAAAAATATACAGGTTGTTTACCCTCGCACTACTTTAAAAGCTGCAGATCATATTATATTTTATGCACTATGTCAGTCGTGGGCAAGTAAATGAAAATTACCTCGGATGACAATTTTAAAGCTGGAATGGAGTTCTGTTTCAAATTTCTCTTATTATTTGACTGTGTGATGAAACACGAAGTTACGAAATGTGCGGAGCAAATTGTGCTCGTTCTTTTAGGAGTCCATGTTTCATGGTTCCCACATGCTTTAACCCACACACATCGAATCCCAATATCTTTTGGAAATCTGTAAGAAAAAATAAAGAAATGACTCACAAAATTACGCTCGCTCTTTGGCTTATTTATATTTGGCTGGTTTAATGCTCTAAGCTCTTTGGATATTATAATAATTAATAAAAATGGGTTATGGGGGCTGTTTCTGTAAAAAAATACAATAGTTGTAAAATTTGCACGTGTTTTCTCCTATTTTTTAAAAAACTTTGACTTATTTAAACTTTTTGCATAACAAAACCCTTTTTTGTTTCTTATGGTAAGTTATATTACCCTTCATTTAAGGCTATTTTTATAACAATAGGACGAAATCTGGCTGAGAAAGAATGTTTTTTGCTAACCGGTTTCGCGAAAAATTTGCCACTGTGTAACAGCACTAATTTTTGGTACAAGAGCATTAAAGTAAAAGAATTTTAGAGGATGAAAACTTCCTCTATCTTTTAAAAATAAAAAAGAACCAGTTTAATGTGCTAGATTTTTTACAAAAAGCCATTAATGAAAAATACACAATTTTTTTTTCTTAAACTTGGGTTTTTCTATGTTTAATTCCACGAAATTTATAACATATTGCGTAGTCCACCAATTTAGCTATCAAATAAGACCTTTTTTATCTTCATAGGATATTTAAACGTGCAGTTCTGGTCAGATTAGTATGAAAGCCCGAGAAAAACTAAAATGGCTGCCATTTTACAACCATGAGAGAGAAAAAAAAATTGAGGGCTAATTTGTCGATAAAATATGCCTTACATCACGACATTAAAGGATCGGACACCGGTGTCGGGACACATTGTATATTTTTTTATAGGTCTACCGTCTACCAGAATCTGATGGCAAAAAGTGAGAAAATAAATTGTCTCTAGCAATACTGGGGTAATAGGAATATAACATTTTCATCCTTTTTTATTCCTTTAGCGGCTTATTTTGTGTGTGAAAAATTAAAATATAAAAATTTATCCAATGATCAAGGACATTTTTTTGGAAAATCTGCTGTCAAACATTGCCATCAGATTCTGGTAGAACTATTATAGGTTGCCTATAGGTAACTATAGGTATCTACCAAAATCTGTAGGCAAAAAATGAGAAAATAAATTGACTCTAGCAATACCCTCGGTACCTACATAATTATGATGTAAGTGCATGATAATGGGGTAATTGGAATAAAACATTTTGACCCTTTTTTCTTCTTTTAGCGGCTGATTCTGTGTGTTAAACATGCAAATATAAAAATTTATCCAATGATCAAGGATATTTAATGAAAATCTGCTGTCAAAAATTGCCATCAGATCCTGGTAGACCTACAATATTCTATCTTCTATAAGTACATAATATTATAAAACAAAGTCGCATTTTTTCCCTCACATTTCTTTGTTCCCTTTAATCTTTAAAAGTACGTAACGGATTTTGATGCGGTTTTCTTTAATAGATAGAGTGATTCAAGAGGAAGGTTATAGGTATAATAACATTCATTAAACAATGGAAAAATACTGTTATTGTTGGTGTTTCTAATGTGATGTCGTAAATAATTACATTTTTTTCCGATAATACATTGTAAACGCAAGGTGAACCCTACGAGATTTATCAATACCAGATTACCAGGTGATGCTGCAGCACCAGGTCAACTTTTCATTAATGTCTAAATATTCATATATGTTACAAACTAGAATGCAAAATATAAAGCCCAATAAACGACTGCCCAATAACGAACCAGATGAACCGCAGATTTTGCAGCACGGAGCAGGCTGATGATTATGAGCTATAGCTAAGAACACTCTCGATTAAGTCAGCTTTCAAACAAAAAAAATTAGATCAAAATCGGTCCACCCGTTTGGATGCTATGATGCCACAGACAGACAGACAGACAGACAGACAGACAGACAGACAGACAGACAGACAGGCAGACAGGCAGACAGGCAGACAGGCAGACAGGCAGACAGGCAGACAGACAGACAGACAGACCGACAGACAGACACGTCAAACTTATAACACCCCTCTTTTTGTCGGGGGTTAATAACAAATACATTGTTGATTTAATGTAGATCTAAATGGCCCTTTAAAGCTATAGTATAAGTACTCACATACGGTTTTGCTCGATCGAGCAATCACGTAGAGTAAAAATCACGGCTCGGGCTTTCGTCCACACCATAGACTTATTTATATACTGTCGTATAGACCACCTGACAACCCGAAAATGCGTGACGATTTTTGATCTGTCAATGTGTACGTGTGCTAGTGATGTATCTTTTACTATCGATAGTATAGTCCGTTCAAGTTATTTTACCTGAGTTTCTATGAGAAATAAATAATATGCAACGTTGACAGATTTTGTATTTCAAATTAGTTATCATATATTTTTTTTGGCAGAACAAAGGTGACGATTGAAAAGTAGAAACTCATTTTGGTTTGGGGTGATTTTTCAATCATCGGATACGTTATGACATGAGGTTCTTATAAGGGTAAATAATATAAATATTATAAAGTTACTTATTTATTTTACAGGCAAAAGCTATGATCTGACAAATCAGCCCTTACATTAATAGAAATGCAAATATAATGTTAAAAGTAAACAACACACATAGTATATTATTTATTCTTAAATTAAATACATATTATAATACTTTTACAGCCCCATTTCATTTTTAGATTAGTTTTATGTTATAGACCTGGATCCCAGAAGGATAAGACATAACTTACTCTCTGATGGATGAAACCATAGGTTATTAGTAGTGCCTCGTGTACTTAGAATACCTGTATTTTGTGTAGCTCTTAGTGTGACACCTGGAACCAAAGTGGACTAAAAATGAGTCTTACTTTACTTATTTTCAAACGGCTAATATTTATATATAATTTGTAGATTATTGTTCTGAACTAGTATCATGTAGTACCAAAACTATTGTAAGACGTTTTACAAGTAACTTTGTTGCTATTTTTTAAAGGCATTATTTTTATTTTATAAATTAAATTTATTTTTATTATATAACACCTTAGAAAACAAAACGATATTGCAAGAATTTATTTTCTACTAGCTGTTGCCCGCGACTTTGTCCGTGTCAGCATACTACATAGTATAATAACAAAGATGGACAATTTTTCCCTGTTTCCTTACCCAAAGGGTAAAAACGGGACCCGATAACAAAGATATTTCAGCCTGTCCGTCTGTCTGTCTGTCCATATCCAGACTGTACCTCTCCTTTCTATCTCAATCACAATCTCAATGGACTCTGGTATGAACCATAGACTTATTTATATATATGGTATGAACTATAGATAAAGTATTATAGTTCATGATATCGATTAACTATAGTTCAAATGTTGAGAATCCGTAAACACACGCAAAAAGCTATGCAATTTTTATAGCCCAATTATTAATTGATGTGACATTTTTGCTACTAATGCCTTATATAGCACAAATAAAACTGGGTTGCACCAACTAACTTTGACTTTAACCTTAAGTATAACCGGAAAAATTGGCAGATGTCGTATGAGAAATGAGAATATGGGGTGTTTGGACGCCATATTTAACTTTAACTATAACCACGCCTCTTATAAACTCTCACTTATAAATTGTCTTTTTAGCTTAGAAAATACCGATTGAAAAGCCCAAAAAACGTTGTTCAAAACTTACGTATTTAATGTTAAATCCACGTGTTTGAGACATTCTTTAACAATTCTTATGGTTTATCATTTAGCGGAACCACAAAACTCAACAATATCTAGCATTAAATGTTCACTAAAACCCTTTATTAACACTTTTATTGCATGAAATATGCAGACCGACTCCTTTGTTATGTCCTAGTAAGTAGGACATAACATTACACGCTTTTGACGCTTATACACCGATATAAGGCTCTCTCCAGTCTATAGTACCTCAATGGTATGAACACAGTACCTACGTTATAGATGGCCACAGATTACTAGTATATATTTGTAGATGGCGCTGTACGACGAAATTCCAAAGTCAGACTTATCATTTATATTAATCTACCTAGGTACCTATTTAACCTTCGGGCAATCGCTGCCAAATTGCTGAAATTGCTGTATAGGTAGTTTACTAAACATGGAATCACTTATAGACTTAATATAATGGAATCACTTGTGAATTTACACACACGCAGAAAAATAAAAATTTTAAACATTTAAATTAGGAAAGAAAGTGAAAACAAAGCACAGTTATTTGTTTAAGTACCTAACCAGAATGCGTTAGCATTCTAATTTCTATACTTATAGTTTGTGAACCAGACCTACTTTATTATTATCCTTACCTATACCTAACTATTTATGTAAGTAATTAGGTACTTAAACTTATTTTGACCAGTTTATAGCCATTTTCACATTTACCCAAAGACCTTTAAACCTACATTTACCCATAATTTACCCAATAGCACCAAAAGGAGGATTATAAATTTTAGATAATACCACAGAATAGATAATAGTACTTACAAGTAATAATACGCATACGGCATACCGCACCTAATCTTAGGGAACAACATACCTATATTACGTGACCTATTTAGGGGGGGAGGGGAGATCAGTGACAGGATGGGGGAGGGGGCTTAGATTTTTGTCACGTACGGTAGTCGATTTCGCCGAGAGAAACTTTTTTGACTATTTTAGAATCTGGCGCGCAATGTTGGGTGCTTCTTCACAGTTGGTGGAGCTGACGCACGTAATGGGCCTGGAGATACTGACATGACTGGATAAAATTCTTGGTCATTTGTACCAGGCTGGCGGTTCTACAGGGGTATAATTACATAAAGGCAAAAAGGAAAATGATGGTCATAGCGCTCGCACTGGCAGCCCAAACGCGTGGGCGTTAATCGAACGTGTCGGAAAAATAACGAGTGTCGAACGATTGTATAATTTCAGATAGTCGAAAAAAATAATAGGCGAAAGCGTAATCCCATACCCGGGTGCGGCTTACAGCCCGCCATACCGACGCGAATACGTTAATTTTTAATAAAATAATTGAACCATTTGTACCAGGCTAATTTTTGCATAGCTAATCGTCGAGTAGCCATTCACGAAAATCACCTTGCCATACTTTTCCGACAGATCCCAACCAAGAATTTTGTGTAAGTATCTCGAGGCCTATAATATATTAAATCGTTGACAACTTCACCAAACTATAAACTACAGTGCCGTAGCTACCAAGGGGCTAGGCGGGGCAGTGCCACGGGGCCCTCTAGCTCATGGGGCCCTCGAATCCTTACCAGAAATGTCGATCGAGCTGAACATTTGGAAATTTCTGCCATTTTCAAAATAAATTTGACAGGTAACAGTTTTGCAACCCCACTTTAATAATTCAGTTAATACACCGCTTAAATTAGATAAAAGTATACCTTGCATAAATTCGCACTAAACTGAAAATCGGTAATATTCTAAGAAAGTGATTACGAATAGAAAGTTCCCCATAATTCCCATGTGTGCTAAATCTGGGAGCACGGCAGTGCTCCAGCCAAGCTTTTTAGCAAAGGCACTGCTGTAGCATACTTTTCTCGAAGCGGTTCGCGGTTTTTTCACACCCCCTTTATCTTCGATGTTAACAAAGCTAGGGATTTAGAATTTCGGTGACTAGAAGCAAGTATTAAAACTAGCTTAACCTCCAAATTACAAAACATTTCGATAAATAGTTTAATAGCTATGGATGATCAAAGTTACTACATTTTGTCACTCACTGACTGACAGATCATCAAAATTCTAAGGTACTTCCAACAGACTCAGAACCTTGAAATTTGGCAACAAGGTAGGTCGTTATCCACAATGAAAGGAAAAATTATGAAACTGGTCAAGTGCGAGTCGGACTGGCGTACCTAGGGTTCCGTACCGTAAATTTGTATGGGAGCCCCCCCTTAAATCACAAGTTTATGTACTTTTTATTACTTATTATTAAATTTAAAATAAAATTAAGTATTTTCTGAAATTTTCAAAAACCTTACTTTTACCATTATGGATATAGAGCAAAAAAGGGCAAAAAAACGTGTTTGTTGTATGAGACCCCCGATTAATCATTTATTTTATTTTAGTTGGACTATTACCTTTTATAGCGACAACAAAAGTACATAATTTGTAAAAAATTAAAATATCTAGCTATTGCGGTTCTCGAGATCTAGCCTCGTGACACACGGACGGACGACAGACAGACAGCGAAGTCTAGACTCATTAGGAATAGACTCCCGTTTTCATCCTTTGGGCAAGGATGAAAACGGGAAAACCCTAAAAACTGAAAAGTATAATATAACTTTATTATAAATATAAAAGAAAATATTTTTATGTTTGTGGCTTTGAACATTAAACATGAGTTTCGACTTCTTAATAATTATTTTACGTACTAAAGGAAAAATAGTGTTAACAAAGTTAACAATGAAACTAATTTAACTAAATTCGATTAAAATTAAATGAAATCAGAACTGCGAATTACGATATACACTCTATTACCCGCTCGATAGATGGTGTAGCACTCCCTTTATGTCGCGGTATCGCTTGTTTGCGGAGTATAATTATTATGGTTTAAAAAAATCCGGGATAGGTCGTAATACTCAATCGAAAGTAACATCGGTGCACGAATAACCTCCTGAAAGTTCAAAAGTTATTGGGCTATCGTCATAGAATTTGTACTTTGTAGAAGTACCTACCTGTTATTATCAATTAATTTTACGACCTAGAATATATACCTAGAGATAGAGAATGGGTGCTAAGCTAAGTACAGAAAAGTTTTAACGTGAACTGAAAAGAAAAGAAACCTTAAAAAAAGAAATGAAATCCCACCAAAACATTAAATGTAAAAAGGAGCCAAGCAAAATATTGCATAGCCATGCAATATATCTATCGTAAAAAGTTTTCAGATCACATTCAAGCCAAGCCTTCAACTTATTTTGTAATTTAAATCAACATTCAATGAATTTATCAATAGTTTTCTTTATTTTATAATTATTATAGTGGCTCGGCAATGAGCATAAGAAAAACAAATATAAAACTTCATATTCGGTCATCATTTAACTATACTCACGCTCTTAGACTTAAGCAATGCCTTCAACTCCGTAGATCACGATATACTATTACTTCTACTCAACTCACTCAACCTATCTCCTATCGTGCTCAAGTGGTTCCGTAGTTTCCTTCAGGGACGCCGGCAGCGTATCAAAATTGACCACACATCGTCAACTTGGAGCTATGTTTTCGCCGGTGTCCCGCAAGGCAGTGTCTTATCTCCTCTCTTGTTTTCAATTTTCATCAAATATACATAACATTTAAAAAAAATGTTATGTATATTTTTTATTCTATAAATAACACTGGCAATCTTATATAAAAAAAAATTGATAGGAAGTTTCAATATACAGTGTGTAACAAAAATAAGTGATAATACGTTAGGGTGTGTACGTGTTTCTTGTAGAGAGTTCGCTGTGAAAGTAGCAGCTCTGAAAGACGATTTTTTTTCACTTTTGTATGGGCAAGGACCCGAGCCGCGAGCGTCACGAGTTTCACCAAACAAAAGTGAAAAAATATATAGCCACCGAAAAAATGATTAAAATCGATAGCCTATGATCATTCACATGGTCTACTTCTTATCTATGCCAAATAACATAAAAATTGCTGCAGGAGTTCGCGAGATAATCCGTTTCAAATAATTTCCCCCGTTTTTTACACATTCTCCTTTATATTAGTCTTAGCTTGATAAAATATAGACTATAGCAGGGGTCACCAATAAGTTTTGCTCGAGGTCCATTTTAAGAAATGAAATGACCTTCACATTTTATTTAGTATAAAACAAATTTAATTACGGAAATTACAAAAGTATTTAATGGTATTTAATATATATCAATGAGAAAAGTGTCATTTTTTGTAGCTTATTATCTCTCTGATGTTTGGAGTGAAATTGGTGTAAGCTACTTATGTTCATCAGATATAATTTTAATTTTCATTAAAAATAAATTTCAGTCTTGACAAACTTATGTCGAGACTGAAATGTATTTTTAACGAAGTTCATCTTCGAAAATACTTGGTCCGCACACAATGGGTCGGCTGCGGTCCGGATGCGGACCGCGGTCCGCCATTTGGTGATCTCTGGCCTATAGCCTTCCTTAATAAATGGGCTATCTAACACTGAAATAATTTTTCAAATCGGACCAGTAGTTCCTGAGATTAGCGCGTTCAAGTTAGCCCTTTCAAAATATAATTTTCCCCGTTTTTTCCACATTTTCCTCTATTTCTTCGCTCCCATTAGTCATAGCGTGATAAAATATAGCCTTCCTCGATAAATGGACTATCTAACACTGAAATAATCATCAAAATCCGTTGCGTAGTTTTAAAGATTAAAGGGGACAAAGGGACATGAGGGAAAAAAGCAACTTTGTTTTATAATATGTATAGAGATAGAATGTATGTAAGTATTATAATATTATTTATACCGTCGCGCTCTTTAAATTTGTCATCGTCAGTCGTTATCCTCCAGGCTCCAACCCTCAGAATACAGAACAATCTGTATTCTGAGCTCCAACCCTACAACGTGACAATTCATAAGAGTTGGCTTTATAGTCTAATATTTATTATAACATCATTTCACTCAATAATCGGGCCATATTCCGTTAAGTACGCTATTCATTTTCGCATTTTATCCGCTGTCTCTGTTGCTCATTGGGAGTCCAAATGTGAAGAGGGAGACGAAAGAATCATTTGTCAAAAAATAGTGGTGACTTTCATCAGCCCTCAACCAATAAATCCGCGGGGATGGCATAGCTATTATGTCAATATGACAATACAATTGACTGACATGACCGAAAGACTAAACTCTAGAAGTTAATGCGGGCAGTCACTTTTGATGACGGGCCAAAGAAATTGGCACTTAACAGACTTATGCATAGAGTGCAAAATACCAAATTCAAGTTAAGAACATCGTGCGTTGCAATAACGACTCTGGTGCATAGGCCGAAAGCACATTTTGTTTTTGCATATTTTTTGTATTGTTGATTCCGAACGCTGAAAAAATTGTTGAAAGGGAGTTAACAAAAGCTCATAAAAGTTGGAGATTAATCGAGGATTTAGACACAATAAGGACGATGCACACACATGTCATGACAACGGTTTCGGGTTTGTTTGGCGACGACATTATTTCACGGGCGGCTACAAACTCGGCCTGCGGATATCACGTGATTTAAATTTTTATATGGCAAAAATATACTTTATTATATTATACGTTTTAGAAATAAACAATTTCTAGTAGCTAACTAACTAGCTAATAATTGCAAATATAGGTAAGCTTTTTTATTTAACACATTTTAACGAATGGTATCAGGGTATCTGCAGATTACCTAGGTAATGTGCACATTAACGTATTCTGCATTCTAACGGTAACATATACATTATACATACATAATTTATGTTAAAAATAAATAAAATCCTTCAGTATAACACAGAGTTTATTAACTTACACAGAACAATTAGTATCATCAGGGCCGGATTTAAACTTTTGGTGCCCTTGGCACTGAAAAATTTCCGCTCCATTATTGAAATGTGTAGTTATAAAATATGTTATAACATTTTGAATCAATTAAATTAATTAGAATAAATTTTTACTTATTGAGTTGCACCATTTAACTTTAACGATTAGAAAATGTCAAAACAACAGTCAAATCTCTGGTTTAGTCAATAATGGATTGCACCATTTTAGCAATGGTTAAAATGATGTCACATTTTAACGATAACCGTAAACGGTCAATTTTGGCCGGTATTCGTTAATGTTTCAAAATTATGTTATAACCTCTTCCAGTTGTTTCATCACATTTAAGTTAAAGACTTAAAAGTTTATGAAAATATTATTAACGTTTAGATAATGATAAGATAAAAAATGACTATGGTGCCACAAATATTTGTAAAGTTCTGTGGTTTAATCGTTATATTATATTAACCTACTAGGTAACAATTAGGTATAGCTCTACGCCTTCGGAGTTCAGTGCAACTATTAGGTACTTAGGACTTCGTGTTAAAATTATGATTTAAGTACTTACAACGTTTCAATTTGACAAATATATATTACATGAGTCGAATTTCCTAAAATATCAAATAAATCTTTTATACAGTTTGTAACAAAAATAAGTGATAATACTTTAGGGTGTGTACGTGTTCCTTGTAGAGAGTTCACTGTGAAAGTAGCAGCTCTGAAAGACGAAAATTTTTTTTTCACTTGTATATGGGCAAGAGCCCGTCAGGAGTTTCCACATACAAAAGTGAAAAAAAAAATTGGTCTTTCAGTGCTGCTACTTTCACAGTGAACTCTCTACAAGGAACACGTACACACCCTAAAGTATTATCACTTATTTTGGTACACACTGTATAAAATTCTCGTGTCACAATGTTAGGCCGCGTACTCCTCCGAAACGGCTTTACTGATTTTAACCAAATTTTATATGCATATTTAGTGGGTCTGAGAATCGGCTACTGGGTACTTATTATATTGATAAGTGCATTTGTTGAATAAATAATAGTAAATTATTACAACTCGAGAGTCGAGACTCGAGACTGACGGCGATCATAGTTTGTGCGACGGGATACTCGTAGTGATGGATGCTGCCATGGTGACAAACTTATTTAGTCACTTCAATAAAATGATACGGGCGAAATACTTTATATGGCAAAGAAACGTTTGCCGGGAGTCGGGACAGCTAGTATAATATACTTAATTAATAATAATGAAAAAAAAATCTATTCAAATATTTTGATAGCACTTATAATTTCTTCTACTTTCAAAATTTTGCCGCCCTGGAAAATTTAAAGCCCTGGGCACCAACCGGCAACCCCGACTGCCCCTAGTGTAAATCCGCTACTGATTACCTTAACACCAAATCAACACCTCGACTAAACAGTAATAATTCTACAATGATTTACTTTTAATGGATCAAATATTGACGACTCAATGATTAGAAGCAAAAAGACCCGAACACGAGGAAATTATATCAATTGTTTAATTAAAATAATAAGTACATTGTATTATAAATATTATATATTATTTATAAGTACCAACTACATAATATTTCAACAGAACTTTATTTACAGTAAGACCCAATAATAAAAATTTTGTCTAAAATGCGATAAATTAGTAAGTAGGTAAACGTACGGACCGACAACCAATTTTTTTTAAATATTTACCTATATCAATGGTGAATTCGACATGTTTTGAAATTATTATAGGGTAGAAATGGTAGAATGTTAGGTAATTTAAGAAAATAAAGCTGTTATAAGACGATTAACATAAACCTACTGATCAAAAACAAAATTAAATGACAGCCGATATTTCGAAACTGAAGCATCAGCCCAAATGAACCACCTAATGAATGAGGAAAATGAAAATAAAATCGCCCAAGTGCGAGTCGGACTCGCGCACGAAGGGTTCCGTACTATAAAGCAAAAGTAGGGAAAAAAAATGTTTTTTGCCCCCTTAATTATTTATGTTATCTTAATTTTATTAAGTATTAAATATTAAAGTACCTACACATATTATTGAGGATTTTGTGAATATTTCAAGTGTCTGCATGCTGCCATTGTGGATTACGAGCCAAAAAGGCTAAAAAAAATCACATTTGTTGCATGGGAGCCTCCCTTAAATTTTAATATTAACTTTATTTTGTTTTTAGTATTGGTTGTTATAGCGGCAACAGATATACACAATTACACAATCTGTGAAAATTGCATTAGTCTAGCTATAGTGGTTCTTGAGATACAGCCTGGAGACAGACAGACAGACGGACAGACATCGAAGTCTCAGTAATAGGGTCCCGTTTTTACCCTTTGGGTACGGAACCCTAAAAACGAAGGAAACGTAACTTAATCGTTGGTACTCATACTTCAATCGTTTTGAATTTGGTTCTTTTCGCACACTTAGGCTGGGTTGCACCAGAGGCGTGGTTAAAGTTAAAGTTATGGAATGGAGAAATTTACAGATGTCTGTTGCGTTTATTTTTTTTATTGAAGCTACAGGTAACAGGATTGAGGGTACAAAAAATTGAATTATCCGTAAAAATCGACAGGAAAAATATAACACTGTAAAACATAGTAAATTTTCAGGTATACGTATGAGCGGAGGTTAAATATGGCGTCCTTGGACGCCATATTTAACTTTCACCAAAGATTTGACATTTTGCACTGTAGTTATAGTTAAAGTTATGGTTAAAGTTAATTGGTGCAACCCAACCTAAAATAATATGGCAATACCTAGTTACGATACATAACATTCAAATTGACAAAATAAAGCTTACCTAAAAAATATAACAAGTTGTTATATTATGTAGAAGTGACAATTAACAACACAAAATTCGGGTCACATTTTGTAGAATCGGTACAAAGACACATATAAACTGTAAACTTCCTTAGTTTTAACTTTTATTATTCGTAGCACTAGATAAATTAAGTGCATTTGCAAGTATTAAAAATACTATTAGTACGGGAGCCCTAGAAATTTCTTTTTTATTACTATCAAGCTGATTTTTTGTGAGTAACTTCATTTTGATAAGACGAACAATATTTTTGTTGGCGAAAAATCTAGAAAGTGGTAGAGATAGAAAGTCAGAGATAGAAAGGATATCATACTTTGATTTGATGGTCCTAAAATATAGACTGTTTTATTGTTACGTTAGTAACATAGAATATCATTGGTTTTATTTGTAGGACGATGTTACTCTTAAATTATATAACTAATAACCTACTATCAATATTACAAAAAATCAGCTCGTTAGGGTTCCGTTATAGGATTCCGTAGTCAACAAAACTTAGTTGACTACTGAACCCTAAGACGGAACCCTAACAAGCAGATTTTTAGGGTCCCGTAGCCAAATGGTAAAAACGGAACCCTTATAGATTCGTCATGTCTGTCTGTCTGTCTGTCTGTCCGTCCGTATGTTACAGCCACTTTTCTCCGAAACTATACGAGCTATACTATTGGAACTTGGTAATTAGATGTAGTCTGTGAACCGCATTTAGATTGTGATACAAAAATGGAAAAATTACTAAAAATTTTAGGGGTCCCCATAGGTATAACTGAAACAATTTTTTTTTCATCTAAGCTATGCGTGTGGGGTATCTATGGATAGGTCTTTAAAAATCATATTGAGGTTTCTAGTAAATTTTTTTCTAACCTGGATAGTTTGCGAGAGAGACTCTTCCAAAGTGGTAAAATGTGTGTCCCCCCTAATACTTCTAAAGTATGATAATTCTAAAAAATATATATAATGTACATTACTATAAAAACTACCAACGAAAATTGGTTTGAACGAGATCTAGCAAGTAGTTTTTTTATACGTCATAAATGGTAAACCTTAATTTAACTTTCATTAAATCAACTGAAATATAAAAATAAATCAAAAACATTTATTTTAATTTCATAAAAATAAACCTTATTGCTGCTGCGGAACCCTTTATGGGCGAGTCTAACTCGCACTTGGCCGGTTTTTTTTATTGTTGGTAGGTTAATAGTCATATAATTTAAGAGTAACATTGTCCTACAAATAAAACAGTCCATGCTTTAGGACCATCAATAATTATTCAAAGTATGAAATCCTTTCCGTGGAGACGGAAAGTTGTAGCTAACAGAGGTTAGCTACAACTTTCGAGATTTTTCGCCAATAAAAATGTTGTTCGTCTTATCAAAATGAAGCTACTTACAAAAAATTGCTTGATAGTAATAAAAAAATGTTCTAGAGCTCCCGTACAATATGGACTAAGAATAATTTAAAATTTTATTATTAGCTAACAATCACAAAATATTATGCGGTGATATAATATTATTAAGAGTAGCGAGTTGCAGCCCTAGTACCTACCTACTATAATAATTTAGGTCCTAAAAATTAATAAGTAAGTACATTGGTCCCAATAAAGGTATATTTTAGATTTAAGTTTTTACAATTAATTATCTATTTACAACATTATTATATGCTTCTATGACTATTTAGACCAGTGTAAGATACCTTCAAAAATAATAAAAGAAATAGTAGGATGAAACCATTTGAAAAGGAGGAGAATATTATAAATCGATTTTCATAGGAATACCTATTAGTTTTGCCGGAAATCGCGATGAACCATTTTTGCCCTTAAAACCTCCCCCCCCCCACACCCTTCCCGACCTTCCGTAAATTATTTTTCTCTTAATTTTTATAATAATATTCTCCTCCTATTCTAATGGGTTTCATCCTTCTATAATTTTTTTTTGTTTTAAAAATTAATCGGTCTTGGTCTAATTGACTAATACTTCGTCTGAAACATACAATATCCAATATTGATATATTCCCTGGTAGGTATACCTACCTACTTAGATACCTACTATTTATTTGGGTGACTTCTATTCCTTTATTTCGAAAGTGCTTAGCTTGAATAAACAATCTAACTAATTTGGTTTCATACATTTTCAGGATTCATAATTATTATTAGTATCCTACGTTTTATTAAAAATCAATAAGCACACATAATTCACATAAATTAAGATTTATTTAATCGTCACGAGTCTTTACCCGATCTGTACATATCACTTATTATCCTTTCTATTGGTATGTCACCAATGGTAGTACGAAAGAACAGTTCTACTATTGTGTTACTTGATACTCTTCTTATCGTCGAAAGCACGTGAAGAAGTCGACTTGAACGTGTAGAGTCCACCGGATACATGCGAGTAGTGTACTGGAACAAAACAGCCGTTGTATAAAGTGTAATTTTAGCTTGACCGTTGCTGGAGTCGACACTCGTAGCATACTCGTAGCATACATTTTATATGCTACGAGTATGCTACGAGGGTCGACTTTACAGCGGACAAGCTTTAATCATCATGTTTTGTCTCACGGACCCATGGTTATGTAATATGTAATGTGTAAGTTTCTACAGCATGATCCGTTTAAGGTTAGATTAATTACCTACTAAAATAAATTTGAATCATTATCATTTCATGTACTTAATTGAATCAAAATCGTGAAAATAATAATTTGTTAAAGATTTTGTGTTAACATTTTATTTTAAAAGCTATATGTACTCATTAACATAATTTACTCGGATGTTTATTTAATAGTACTTACTAAAATAGTAGAGTATTGTTACAGAGACAAGCATTTAATTAAAAAATTTAACTGTTAATTTTATTAAATTGAATTTTGCCGCCTTTACATAAATAATTTACAAAGCAATGTTTAAATAAGTTTCTCTTACCTCATTCAGTACAACTTGTGAGTGATCTTGTAACGCAGCTATGGCTGGCAAATCCTGCAGCCTTTTGACTTCCGTCTGATTCGGGCTGCCTGTAACATTTTTCTCCACCGGGCTGGTCCGGAACAGCGCTATTGCCCGTAGACACGCATACTCGTTTGAGTCTGGATGCATTCTGGTCAATTCCTTTAGAATATTCTGGAATTCCTCAACATCACTTGCATCGATTCTTGGATTTTTTGCATTCAGTATATTCAAGTCGAGAGGATAGAGAAACTGCGCCGACCCGATTACGAAGAGGTCTCTCCAGGACTCCTCTAATAATAATAATCTGTCAGAGAGGGACAGGGAGCCAAAGGCGGGTACGCTTTTGGTCCATTTCACGTTCATGAAGAGTAATCGTGCTGCTGCCTCGCACAATGCTTCAGGGTCTGCGGGACTCAGCAGAGAGGCGGTTATTGGGGGAGGCGAAGGCGCCTTCAAGGAACATGGCGTCATAGGTGACGTCATCAAGCTCAGTCTACTATATGCGTGATACGGATGAAACAAGGACATCGGCGGCGGCGTGAGAATCGTGTGCTTAGGCACGGCTAAGTCTAATATAGGCGGGACTGGGGCGGATATGTCCGAAGATGGAAGCGGATCCTTTAGGAATAAGGCCATCTGACGTCTGATTGTTGAGTTCCTTGGTCCGCGCTCGTGCTGCACCGCTGAAAGTTTAAAACCAATGAGCCATTGTGGAGATTTATCTTGTAGAGTTTCGGATTGATATGGCAAAACATTTAAAACGGAAAAATAAAATAAAAAATATGACTGATATCAAAATTGTAAGTATTGATATTAAAAACGAGAGCATAAAAGTCTGCAAATGCAAAGTTTATGTTATGTAGAGCTCACAGGACGAACGTAAATAGTTAATTCCGTATTAATTGCAGAGCGAGCATTAGAAATACTTACCATCCTTATTCATGCCCACATCAATACACTTCGCCAGTCGGCAAGCTCTGCACTGGTTCCTATGGGCTTTATCCACCAGGCAGAGGCCAGGGTTTCTGGCCTTGCAGGCGTATCGCCTGTCCCGTCGTACGGAGCGTTTGAAGAAGCCTGCGCAGCCGTCGCAAGCGAACACGCCGTAGTGCTTGCCCGAAGAGTGGTCCCGACATACCGCGCAAGGTACGTCGTAGAGGATGCGACCTGGGAAAATTATACATTTTGAATGAATTATTTTGCACGCAACTATAAAAAATATTGTTTTTTTTTTTGGGTAAAATAGCAACGCCAAGGATGGTGAAATAATTGTACCTACCTAAAAGCAAATAAATATATACAATGTGTAACAAAACTAAGTGATAACACTTTAGGGTGTGTATGTGTTCCTTGTAGAGTTCACTGTAAAAGTAGCAGCGCTGAGAGACCAAAAAAATTTTACACCCTGTAGCTGTATGTAACATAGAATTTGCAGAGTCGTATTAGGAAAGCTGTTGTCTTACCGCCGTACTCAGAATTATGATTACCTACGGTACCTAACCTTTATTTTAATGACGAGTTACAGATAATGTATGGGACTAAGGGCCTGTGTAACCACTTCCTGATAAGGCTATTCACCAATTAACTTGACAGATCAAGTATGGAGAATCTGTCAAAAAAGTTGTGAATGGCCTAATAGGCACTTTATCAGAAAGTGGTGAAACAGACCTTTAATATGTCACATTTCCTGATAAGTGCTAGATAGGCTATTCACCGCTTAACTTGACAGATATAGTATGGAGAATCTGTCAAAAAAGTTGTGGATAGCCTATCCGGCACTTCATCAGGAAGTGGTGAAACAGGCCCTTTTAAGTTTTTAATACGTAACTATAGTTCATAGAGAAACGGTCTACCAGAATCTGATGGCAAATTTTGACGGCAGATTTTCAAAAAATATCCTTGATCATTGGATAAATTTTAATATATTTGCATGTTTCACACACAGAATAAGCCGCTTTATGGAAAAAAAAGGATCAAAATGTTTTATTCCAATTAGTCCGGTATTGGTAGAGTCAATTTAATTTCTCACTTTTTGCCATCAGATTCTGGTAGATGTTCCACTCTGAGTGCGGCAGTTAGATAGCAAAATCACATTTTATTTAATAAGTACATACAATCACGCAATAAATCTTTGCCGTGTTCAGTTGACAGTTGACACTGCGGTGTTGAGTGGGGTCGCTCAGACCCCGCCCCTAACAAAACTCCTCCCGGTCATAAATCATCACTGCACTCGATTACTTTCAGCCATTTTATGTGTAACTTTTTAGGGTTAGAAGGATAAAGTGTTAAATAAATTTGAAACACTCCATATTTTATTATCAAGTAACAGTGATCAGAAATCTAATAAATAGTGGGTCAAAAACTGCTGTAATATAATATGAAATTAAGCTATATTGAACTTGCTTTATTTAAAATAAATTTATAATTTCTTAATGTCCAATACAAAATTATGTAAGTACCTTACTCTATTGGGCGAAAACTTTTTATGGTCAAACGATTTAATAACGTTATAAAAATATTAAAATACGCGACAAGACGCCTACAAAAAATCCCTTTATAAAAATCGCACATTTGAAATGTTTTGTTCGAGCCTCAACACGGTCCCACGGAACAACAGTAAAGCACAAGATAATACGTCTGTATTAATACACATCCAAACATAGCCCAGTCGAAAAGGCACAAAGGCACTTCCATTCAATAAGACATTCCGAATTAAACGGTGCACATGAATGGGTACACTTGCGAGGCAGGAAGCGCGGTGTCGAATGTATGGCGAAATAAAAAACCCATTATAGACAATAAAATAAAAGCTAAGAAGTGGAGGCTCACAACAAATGGGTTCGTCTTAACGAAATTGTGTGAGCGTTTCTGATCGTTATAGCTCGGATACAAGTCAACTTTTTCCGCTATTGTTTTACTACGTACAACCACAGAATATATATATTAGTAGTACCAAATACAACCATTCCGAAATCGAAAGAATGGAAATCTTAAAATTGTCACACCCCAAAAAAATTTAAGTCTAATGATGTAGGTACTGAACACATATTAAGGATGAAATTTATTGTTAGGTAAAACCTTTTATTTTTCTTTTTCTCTACCTAAGTTTTTTGCACTGTATTTTATCTGATCTATGAACCACAACACATTCATATTTCATTAATATTGGATGGGTGAATCATTTCATTAAGCATCATATCATTAACAAAATCAACGGTTTGTTTAACGATGGCAATCAAACCCCCCGCTGCGTGCGAGCGGTCACCTGTACCCACCGCCCCAGTTGCGTGACATGCGGATAACAAAACAGCCAGATATTAATTACCCCCGATAGGGAATGAGATGCTCTCGTATTTATTAGCACATCATCACGCAGTTAGTGTTCCCACGTTTGAACGATGCGTCGATAGTTTTTTAACCGACTTAAAAGAGAGGATTTTAATTTTTTACATACTTATGCATGTACCTATGACAAATTTTTTATTGTCAGCTATTACTTAAAACTACTGTTATGTTACTTTAATGGACAAGACTCATTGACCCATTGACAAGATCACCTTTTTAAAATAGGAACAGTTCGTGCAGTACAAAGTTTAATATAATATTTTTTAATAAAGATTTTTAAAGATGAGCCATGGAAATAAAAGAGACTCGCAGCCTCTGCTGGCTATGTTTGACTTTATTTTTATTTTTTTATAGCAATAAATTATATTAATTTATATTTCATGTCTCTTGTAGAAGAGTGCAAAAATAATAAATAAACAATGTATATATAATTTTTTTATTTCAACTGAAAATGGGACTTACAGCTCGACAAGGCTTTAAATGAACGTGACGAGAAAAGGAACTATTAAGCTTCTATCATACAAAAACGTCATTTTTGACATATTTTTGATAGTTCTCCTTTACCAGCAGCGCCCCGTACACGTTCATTTAAAGCCTTGGAGCACTATACAGCAAGTTCATGATTTTTATATTTTAGTATCCCAAACATTAACGTTTCTCTTGGTTTTATGTATGTGTATGGTGTCTATGAAAGCAAAAAGGTGCTAATATTAATTGAGAATATTTTTTTTATTAAAATAAACGGTTTATAAATTTAATAATAAATTTTCCTAAGATTTTAAAAGAAAACAGTTTCGCGATATTCACATTTTAATAAGAACATCATTAATAATAATAACAAATAGCTAGTATCGTTATCACGTTTTGTCATGGGATTGAGAGGGTGAGAGCGGAGGCAGATGCGCTAATGTACTCGTGGGAATACCGACATGGTCAAATTAGCCCTAACATGTCATCTAAATACGCATCATGAGTAAGTGCATAAGTATAGTTAATTGATGAAATTGTAATATCTGTACTTTAGTAACACGTTTATTTTAAGTTCACAATCCAACGGCTGTTTTTACTAGAGTTATTAAAAGTATGAAAAATGTCATACAGTAGGAAAAAGCGTGGTGGCGACAAAGGAAGACAGGCAAGGCGACCGAGCGAGGTGTTAGGGCCAATTCACACGCGATCGGCAGCGGCCGGCAGCGGCGCGAAGAGGCGCGGCGAGGCCGGCTCGCGTCGCCGCGGGCGGCCGCTGGCGGCCGCACTACCTTCAGAGCGCCGCACAGTGGATCGAAAATCGAGTTTCATAGACATAGGAACTTGAATTTCCAGATGTCTTTTTTTGGGCTGAAACATGTTTTCCTAGTTGTTATTACATAATAAAATGTAAAAAGACTCATCTACGTGTAATAATAAGGGAGTAATATTTTTTTTAAGAAATTTTAGTATGGAGCCGACATGAAAAATGAGCATATTATCGCATGGTTGGCCGTTATATCCTCACACACTATTATAGTACTAATTATTACTCACATTTTGGCATTTTTGTATTACGGCACCATTTGTACTACATTTTGGTTAATTAAAATCTGTCCATTGGTACTTTATTTTGGTTAATTAAAAACTTAATTCAAAAAGAAAGAAGACTGAAATGATAATGGTGATATAATGTATCAACCCTCTCTTTTTCCAGTGTCCCCAGTAACAATTTAAAACTTCCAACTGAATTAAATTAAATTGTCTGGAACTACTTGACATATTCTATTGTTTTTTTGTTAAATGATTGTAACTCCCTTATCATTACACGTAGCTGCGTCTTTTTACATTTTATTATGTAATAACAACTAGGAGACCATATTTCAGCCCAAAAAAATGACATCTGCAAATTCAAGTTCTTATGTCTATGATACTCGATTTTCGATCCACTGTGCACCGCGCGTCCGTCGGCGGAAAGTGCTCGCGGCGCCTCGCGACGTCGCGCGCGGTCCCGGGAAGCCGCGAGCACTTTCCGCCGACGATCGCGCGGCACCTCGAGCACTTTAAAAGTTTTCAAGCGATACTAGTAGTTGATAAGTAGTATGTAAATAAAGTTTAAAATTATTTCACACTAAAAGTGCTCTTCGCGCCGCTGCCGGCCGCTGCCGATCCGGTGTGAATTGGGCCTTATGCTCGGTCAGGCCCACTGACGTCATTTCAGACGTCGTATACCTACAATCTACATACATAATATATTAATATCTTGCCGTTCTCCGAAACTTCGATAGTGCTATGCAGGATTTTTAGGCGAATCGTGTGTGCGCCACATAAGTATACTTACTTGATGACGCGGGAATTGACTGCATCTCCATTTCAGTTTCTTTGTCAAGACATAATATTCTGAAAACAAATAAATAATATAATAAGCACTTAATTTATCATGGTTTCCTCTAATTTAACAACGAAACATAAGAAAATAACAATTTCATAGATGAACAAATAAGAAGACCAATGCGGCATTATGTGAAATTTGTTCACACAGTAGGTACGTGCGAATTTGATATTGTGAAAGTCTTATCACTTGAGGTTTTGAAGAGCCCTACAAGTTATTAACAAAAAAGAGAAGAATAAGAAAAGAAGTAGCAATTCGCAACAAATGTATGAAATAAAGCACTATTGTTGCTGACATCTTTTCGCCATAAAGCTGAGAGCTCCTTGTAATTTTGTTCATTATTCATATTGTTCTAGGACCACTTGTTAAACTAAATGGCTTTTATACAACGACCTTATGAGTGGTTAACGTTTTATTATTTTTTATACTAATCAATATCCCAATTCGCAATACCATTTAAATGTGTGGGAAAATATTTTATTTGTAATATAAATACAATTTCTTATGTGTGATATAATGGAATGAATGTTTTTAGGATAAGATTGTTTCAAAAGTTTGAGTTTTAAGTAAAATAAGTAAGATTAAGTTTTCCAGTCTCTTTTTAAAGCTAGCATAATACTTTTAGTTATTGACTGCAACTTTCGGAGAATTGAGCTGAGGTGTAATAGTTTTATTATTTATTATAGCATCCTTTCTAAAATAATTTCGCGTACAGTAGCTATACTTACATTTGACACTCCTTTGTTTGGTTGTCGGACATTTAGTTGTAAAAGTTGTTTTTTCTAACCATAATTATAGTTTCGCAAAACAGGTAATTATGTTGGGATAATCCAGATAAGTACGAGGTACAAAAGGACGGATCATCTGAGCCGGTCGAAAGAGCCCGGTGCGCACCCGAGGGTTAGTAACAAAAGCGGACAATAATAACGTCGGAAAGTCGGTAGCTTCTTGCTTTTGAAATTGCGATGGGCAAAAAATATTTCGGCCGGTATATTATATTTAGTTCATAATACAACTTTCGCTTAACACAAAATATTTAGTCAGTACGCGCAAAAAAGATAATCTTGCATCAATTTTTGGACGCAGCGTAAGGACTTTCTGACTTCTGTATCTTGTTCGTTTGTTGTTGAAATCGTTTCAAAAAGGAGAGCCTCGACCTCATACTACTTAGTAATCGTACTATGAGGAGATTCGAGACAAATCAAGTACCTGATCAAATCAAGGGATCAACGGCCTTACAGAGATTTATTGATTAATTTTAATTTAATCAAGAGTTTGAAAGAAAATGTATTAAGTCTATGTCGAAATCATCATGTACTAGGTAATTAAGATCATCATATTTTAATGTCTCTGAGATAGAAGAGAAGATAAAATAAACGTTAATTTTCCTGGCAAGTGGTAATTAAAAACGTGTCACACTTTGCGCAAAATGAAGTGTTGGGAGCAAAATATAATATTTACAGTCAGATTAACAAAAGTAAATTTTCATGAATTTTTGTTTCAATATACCAGATCGACCATCTTCTCGAAAGAGGTATGCTAAATCCTGGGTACGCCCTTGGCCCTTAGCGGCCACACCAAGCTCTCGATGTCTGCCGCGACCTGGCCGCTAGTGCGCTATAATTGGGCTATTCTTGAAGTGGAAGTTCAGGGAACGTTGATATTAGAAGGAAAGTAATTCGAAGTTCACCGGATCATCTATTATTGTAAAAGCTCAATACGAAATATTCTTTCAAAATAAAGACGTACCTAAATAAGAAAAGTATGCATAATAGAACGCTCGCTTAAACTTAATTCATCTATTGTAATTAAATCTTTGGAAAAGATTAATTACGAGTATGGAAGTAAAGATCGGGCCTTGGCGTCAAGTTGGCTGGCCAATTCAATTAGATCGCTGCTCTCTAGACTCTCCTACAGCGAGTAGTGATCCATACTTCCATATCCATACTAATATGTCGTGTACGTCTTTTATATTTTAGTCTATTACTTCTTTACGCCCAAATTGCAGATCTGATTTTGCTGGGTATGGAGATTCTAGAAATCGCGGCGGGAAAGGACATATAATACTTTTATCCCGGAAAAATGTACGGTTCCCGCGTGATAAACTTATTTCTGCGCAACGGTTGCAGGCGACAACTATACGAGTAGTTACCTACTAATAACTTACCTCCTACTTCAGTTTTTAGCGTCAGTTACAAAACTTTGCTTCTGGTAAAAGAGTGAACAACAAAATATACTGGACCAGCGTGAAATTACTGCTGTTTTATTACGAAGTTAATGAAAGTGCTAAAAGCCATGTCCAAAGAATATTATGAGTTTTACGCCTTGATAAGTGGGTGAAAACTAATTGAGAAAATAAACACCAATCGTCGTTATCGTTTTCAATTTTGAAATGGATTTTACGCTGCGTCAGAGAGTTCCGTAGTTAGTAGAAACTATAGAGATTATAGAGGACCCTAAAAATTTCACAGCTAGCACCGCTGTACAACCGTAGACTTTTTAGGACTTCGTAGAAATACTCGTAGTAATAAATGATAATATCTATGGACGCTTCACACCCCTGTACCCTACTAGTCTGGCCTGGCCCCGTGGTAAGTAAGTAGGTACCTGAAGGACTTGTCTTGTGTTACGGGTACCAGCTACCAGACAACGGAAATATAATACTTAATACGTGTATTACTATATAAGTACATATACAAGATTTTAATGATATTATGTACACATAGGTACTTAATACACATCCAAGACAAGAACATAGTAAACTTTTTGTTCCATCTGCGGGATTCAAACCCGCGACCCGGCTTGAGCGCTGACAACATGCTCAACTACTGAGCCACAGAGGTCGTCAAAGTAACCATAAGTACCTAACTCTTAGGTACGCTGGATGTGTAAATTTACAAGCGCAGTCGCAAGTAGATGTTTAAATTAATAATCATCATCATTCATCAATTTTAAGAGAATGATTCATGTGTATGTTTGCGTTTGTAATAAAAAAAAATATCCATAGCCAAACATATACCCTCCTCCTTTTTGGTCGTCGGTTAAAAACTGTACAACCATGATCATTCAAATTTTTTTCGGTATATAATATGTAGTATGTCCCCAAAAAACGGGACCCTGTTACTAGGACTTCGTTGTCTCTCCGTCTGTATGTCTGTCTCCAGGATGTATCTCAAGAACCGCTTTAGCTAGACTTCTTTTCACAGATTATCTAGTTCTGTTGCCGCTATAATAACAAATATTTACTAAAAACAAACTGAAATTAATATATTTTATGGGGGCTCCCATACAAAATCCCAATTTTTGGCCTATTTTTGCTCTATAACGGATATACGGAACTTGTCGTGCGTGAGTACCGTATAATATCGTTAAAGCACACGGGTAATTCGATTTTTTAATTGTAACCTAAATAATTTTACAAAATGACTATAAATCAGCACAAGGATCATTGCTTATCAGACAATCTGGTGATCTAGCCTGCATTGTTATTACAAAACATAAAAAACATTTTTTTTGTTCCAACTTCCAACGCCATATTCTCCAAGTCAAGAGCCACATATTTTTACTACTTAAATTACTACAACATTTTATAATTTTGTAGTAATTTAGAAAAAAATTAAGCTTATGCTTGACAACGCAGGCATTATTATCATAAACTAGCTGACGCCCGCAACTCCGTTGCGCCAAAAATATATTCTCTCGGGATAAAAAGTAACCTATGTCCTTTCCCGGGGCTAGGACTCAAAGTATCTCCATACCACCATTAAACCATCAGGTTTTAAACGGCAAAGCGGTGCGAAAAGATAACAGACAGACAGACACACTTTCGCATTTTGATGTTGTTCCCAAATTAGCTGTGGGCTGATCTGATAAGAAACAAATGAAGGATATCATAGTCGGTAACTAAAGCGCAAAAAACTCTTATTGCTAAAGCTCAGCTTACAATGGCTTTCAATCTGCTAATGGCAACTGAGAGACTTGAGCTTAGGAAAATAACACCTTGTTATTTATAACATAGACTAATTTATAACAATATTCGTTTTAGTGTTTTTAAAAGAAGTTCGATTCGATTTTACCCTTTGGGTACGAAATTTTTAGGATTCCGTACCCAAAGGGTAAAAATGGGACCCTATTACTGAGACTTCGATGTCCGTCTGTCTGTCTGTCTTCAGACTGTATCTCAAGAACCGCTATAGCTAGACTTCCGAAATTTTCACAGATTGTGTATTTCTGCTGCCTGTAGCGGCAGCAGAAATACACAATCTGTGAAAATTTACAAGAAATAACTACTAAAAACAGAATAAAATTAATATTTAAGGGGAGCTCCCATACAGCAAACGTGATTTTTTTGGCTTTTTTTTCTCGATATCAATAATGGCAACAGGTAGGAACATGAAATTTTCACAAAGTCCTTAATTATAATATAATAATGTACTTTAATATAATATTAAAATAAAATAAAAATCAAAGGGGAGCTCCCATAAAAAAAAACACAATTGTTGGCCTAATTTTGCTCTGTAAAGGTACGGAACCCTTCGTTTGCTAGTCCGACTCACACTTGGACGATTTTGTTAGAATTAGAAGAAAATACTAAATAGTCAAAACTAACAAAACGAACAAAAATAGCGCGGTAAAGGCTGTAAACTGTAATTATAAAAAAAAATCTATCTACAAGTCCTAAGCGTTGGATTTGCCATGAAAAATGAAAAAAATCGGGCAAGTGCGAGTCGGACTCACGCATGGAGGGTTCCGTACCGTTATTGAGCAAAAGTTAGCGAAAAATTGTGTTTTTTATATGAGAAAAATAAATCCCTTAAATTTTATTTTATTTTTATTATTAATTAATTAAGTACAAATACTCTATAATAAGGAATATTGTGAGTATATCATCTGCCTTATACCTGCTACCATTATTAATCACGTTCAATTAATCAGGCCAAAAATCACGTTTGTTGTATGGGATTTAATATATATTTTATCTTTAAACGAGCGATTCTTGTATATATATAATTGGTCAAACAGCTAGTTTGTTGTTATAGCAGCAACATAAATACATAATCTGTGATTTTTTTCAGAAGTCTAGCTATAGCGGTTCTTGAGTTACAGCTTGGAGACAGGCGGTCGAACGGACAGGCGGACAGACGCCCAGACGGACAGACATCGAAGTCTTTACCCCGTATAGGGCCCCGTTTTTACCCTTTGGGTACGGAAATCTAAAAAGGAATAAGGGCATCATGTATCAAGTTTACTTATTTAAAATTTTTGTAAGAAAACTTGACGGGGCTGTAGTAAAGTTTAGACATGTAGTACCCGCATACTTGATATATTTTTTGTGTGAATCGTCTGAGACCTACCGCAGCCTTAGAAACCTAATACCAAGCTAATACTGCTCCACAGCTTGCTTGATGAACAATAATAATTACCATGGTAGAGCGTGGAAAAGAGTCGATTGCAAATTGCAATGGAATGGCCGTCGCGCGTCGTCCGACGTGCCGATTTTCGCGATTCTGATAGGGTAGACCAGTGTTTTTCAACCTTTTTATGACGCTATCCACTTGGTGTAAAAACATTTCGAGACCCCCCCACCCTTTGATTTTATCCAGTATGTGTTTGAATATTACATATAATATATTATCTATTTCTTAAAAATTTTCTGCTAAATATATCCCCACAGGTTGAAAAATACTGGCGTAGACGTAGTACACGTTCTTCAGTATTCCAGGTTAATTTTAGCAGCTGAACAGATTTTGTCAAAAATTGTGTGCTTATCAGTAAGTCTGACATTCGTCCAACATTAATTCTAGAAATGACGGTGTATCATATTAAATACCGAAAAATTAAAGTCCTGAATCGCGCCCATCGAAAATATACCTGATATATCTACCTTTTACGTAATTTATAATTTATTATTAATTTATTTAATAACTATTTAATAACTTAAACAGTTAGCTCAAGCATTATGGCAATACAAGATTTGCAGGATCAACTAGATTTTAGAAACATTATTGTTTATCGAGTGGAATAGAGAAAAACATAACACATATTATGCAGTTAGACTGTTATTATGCAAAACAATCATTAATAATTCTTAGACGATGATAAGGGTGATGATGAAGAAAATAGTTTGCTCCTTATAGTTCCCGTTCCCGTTTACGATGTCATCTAAACATTTGTTTGAAACGCTGATATGAACGCTGTGTGGGGGTTGAATAGTGAAAACCTTGTAAGCAGACTGATTTTCTTACAGAGCTATACTTACAAAGTTCCTTCCAAAAAACACATTAATATCATACCAAGTTTAGGGACATAATATTTTATGTCACCTAAAGGATGTGTGTTACGAATAGGTACCTACACGATATCCTATTTACGAGTATAATAACTGTGTAAGTATGACCATAAATATTTCAATTACATATGACTTATTTTTTAAATGAAAGCTAACTTTGTTATCGTGAAAACTGTACATTGTTGCATGATAAAAACTGTGCTATAATATTATGTTCTTGCCGGAACTCTAGCTATGCAGATAGAGTACGCGAGTTACCGGTTTAAATATAATATATTAACCTATAGGTAAATCTATTTTCCTGCTCAAATTTAAAGAGTTAATTCAGAGATAATCAATCACACTTTTTAATAATATTACAGTATGGAATTATTTAGCATTAGGTTGGGCAAATTAAAAGAAAACATTTTTATAAAAGAAACCGAGAAAACACACCAGTCACGATAATGATATAGGTAATAATTATTAGAGCAAACGAGCATCTACGGCAATATTAGTTTTGCATGTGGCATATTGTGGTAATATTATTCATTTCCATACCTACGAAAAGGTTAATGGATGATTACTGAGGAACATAAGCAATACGGCTATATGCCAATTAGTCACTTGATATTGCGCTCTGAGACGAATTTTAATAACTTAACAGTAATTTAATAAAGATTTTGATATACCGTCCCATACATTATCTGTCAAACTCTTCAATAAATTGAAGTTTATAATCCATAAAATGTTTGAGTAGGGTCGTTATTATCTTAATATATATATTTCTTGTGTGCGTGTGTATGTGACTGAACTCCTCCTAAACGACTGGACCAATTTTGATGAAATTTTTTGTGTGTGTTCGTGGAGATTCGAGAATGGTTTAGATTTACAGTTTGGTCTACTGGAAAATGTTTTTTCAATTAATTTCTTATTTGTAAGGAGTTGTTGATTTTGGAATGTTTTACATTAGATCCGGCGGACGGCGCTATCATCGCATTCAATATTATTCTATTTCAATTTAGAATAATATTGAATGCGATTTACTCCGCCGTTTGTGAACCGATTTTCAAAATTTTTCTTTTGGTATATGTGGTATCATCCCAATTTGGTATTATATTCACAAAAGTGGTGATCTGATGAAGGATGCATAAGTAATCGAGGGAACTCCTCAAAATTTATATGGAAACATGTGGTGACTTCGGTTTCGTGAGAAGTATTCTAAGCATGATTTTGCAGCGAGGTATACCTGGTATACCGTGGTTCGGAAGGTGCTGAGAGAACTCCTGATTCTTTATAGATACAAGTTTGGGAAATTCGGCGTTGTTTTAAGAACGGAAAGCATATGCTACTACGCAAATTACATTCATCATCATCATCATCATCACTACCATTTTATACCATACATCGTCTCATGGTTATGACTTATGAGCCTATAATGACCCTGTTATTGGTACTTTGCATAGTCTTTTAGATCGAGACTCGAGTTTGTCAAGCGATAATTAAAAAAAATCGATACTTAATATTGCTTGAGAGTATATTTGCTTGAACTGAGAGTATGTAAGATAGTTAATTTATCGAATAAGGCTATAGGCTATTTATTATCACGCTAAAACTAATACGACCGAAGAAACTCAGGAAAATGTGGGAAAAACGGGGGAAATATTAGAAATTACGAACTACTGGAGCAATTTTTATGGCAATATTTGGCACAGATATAGAGTAAACCAAGTGAAGGGAGTAGGGACATAAGAGCTATTTTTATGGGAAAATATCCGGTTTCCGTAAAATTCCTAATTTACGCGGGCGAAGCCGCGCGGGACATCTAGTTTTATTGTAAATATAACAGAAATAATTAACCATTATAATATTAAATATAATACAGCCGAGCATCTTATAAATTATAATTTATAATGTCCTTTTCGGAAGTCAGATAAAAATTCGCAGCACATCAAATAAATTCGCAATGGTCATCAAACAGAAATAATGTACATAGGTAGGTACTTAGTTTCAAAACACAATAAAAAATTATAAAAAAAACTTACCAAAATTTAAAAAAAAACCACAACACACACACTTTCCGTAGTTGTATCAGCGATGCGCGATCCCGAAATGACTCGCGCGCAGCCCCGTGATAGGGGTGTGGGGAGACTCCGCCTGTTTGTGATACAGCCAGATATTGATGAACGGGGCGCTAATTTTTGGCGAAAAAAAATATTGGGCGATTTTTATTTTATGGAAAAATGTAGAGAAAACGATGTCGAGCGTTATTTCTTTTAAGTAAGAACTGCGTTTTGCTAAAACTTGTTTGTTACACAATTTTATTAGTGTTAGATATAAAAAATAGTCCAAGTGCTTTTTTGTTAATAAAAAATAAAATAGTGCAATTTTTATCAAATAAAATATCCTTTGAGAAACGGACTAATTAATTAAAAATTTTATGATAAGTAATTTCTTAAACTTTCAAATTTTAATTAATTTCATGAGTGAATTGGTCGAATTAACCACAAATCTGAATATTTGGTTGTACAATAAACAACCATACAATATAATAAAGCAGCATCCCTAACGATCATGAAAAATATGAAATATTAATAAATATGATACACAATAGGATATTATAATTGTGCCATCATAAAGATGAGTATCTGGAGGGTGTGCTATTATATTAATGCTCAGAACAGGGACATTTTTATTAATAATAATAATAACAGACAATAGGATCGCGGTGCCATCTTTAAATCTATCAATAACAACTGTCAAGCGCGTGACGTAGATCGAAACTAGGGACGCTATTGGTCGCTGCTTTGAGGGTACCTAATGCGCCCTGCTGCGAAGGGAGGCGTTTTATATTAATTTAGGGCCACTTTGCACAGATTACCCTTTGTATATCTGACTCTGGGGTTGCCTTTGTGACGGCTAGTCATTTTTTAATCGCAGCTCATTATACCTTTTGTGAATTCGAAATCTCTTTTCCCTAAAAGTTTTATTGATAAAACCTATCACTGACAAACAATGGGGATGTCTGTATTCTTCAACAATAAATTTATTTATGAATATAATTATTTCATTATAAGTATAATAAATAATCTAGACTCAAGAGTGCGGTGTACCTCATTAGTCATATAGAGAAAACTAGAAAGGTCTTTAGGTTTTTTTTATGAAATAAGGGGCAAACGAGCAAACGAATGAAAAATGGAAAGCAACTACTGTCGCCCATGGACACTAGCAACATCAGAAGAGCTGAAGGTGCGTTGCCGGTCTTTTAAAAGGGGGAATACGCTCTTTTCTTGAAGGTTTGCAGGTCGTATAGGTCCGGAAATACTGCCGGTGACAGTTTGTTCCAGAGTTTTACAGTGCGCGGCAGAAAGTTACGCGAGAAACGCACGGTGGAGGACTGCCACTCATCAAGGTGATGAGGATGGTATATTTTTCGCGTGGGATGATGGCGAAAAGTTGCAGGTGGTATGATTCCTAACAATTTCTCAGAGCACTCCCCGTGATACGTTCGTAAATCGAAATCGTTTGGCGAAACAAAAATACAGCTTTGCAGTGGTATGGCGGCCTTTGGGACCTGTCGGAAAAGTATGGCAAGGTGATTTTCGTGAATGGCTACTCAAAGATGATTAGCTATGCAAAAATTAGCCTGGTACAAATGGTTCAATTTTTTTATTAAAATTAACGTATTCGCGTCGGTATAGCGGGGTGTAAGCCGCACCCGACAAGTACCTATGGCATTACGCTTTCGCCTACTTATTTTTTTTCGACTATCTGAAATTAGAAGCATTTTTGTGGAACAAATCGTTCGACACTCGTTATTTATCCGACAGGTTCGATTAACGCCCACGCGTTTGGATAGTCGGTGCGAGCGCAAGACCATCATTTTCCTTTTTGCCTTTACGTAATTAGAAGAAGAACCGCCATACTGGCACAAATGACCAAGAATTTTGTGTCAGTATCTCCAGGCCTATTAGACATTTAAATGTAATTTATACTTATAGATAGTGTTTAGTTATTCATTTATTTATAACTTAATTGTATTTTATTGTAACATATTATAATAAAAGTAGATAAGTATTGTTTACTACCCTTGCGGTCCTCCTTTAGAATTTAAGGTAAGTAATTATCTAAATTCGAAATGCATTTTAAGGTAGGTAACTACTTAATTGTTTTAGAAAAATAAAAACTATTTTTATTTTTAATATTTTATTAAAAATATATATCGCGAACATATTTTTATATTCACAAAAAATACGTCTATCTTGTACAAAATATCTTTAAAATATTTTGCACTTTTAAAGATATATTGTGTTTAAAAAAGTTTTCGTAAAATATTTCATTATTAAACATCGCAAATAGTTGGATTATAAATCATGTAGGTATATCTATAAGTACTTAGTATATTTTATATACATTGTATGGTTACATCTATTTTAATATTAGGTACTGTAATATAGTCAACATTAAAAAAAACATTTTCTTTGCTATCTTATTTGTTTAACAATTTCAAAGCTAACATTGTTAATTACGAACGAACATTTAAGTAACCTTTAATTTTTTTGTTAATGTTACTGAGACTACAGTTTTTGGGTTATGTACCTAAAGAGTAAAAAATAAGAGTAAAAACGGTAAATAAAATAGGGTCCCATATTATTACTAAGACTTCGATGTCTGTCCGTCTGTCTGTATGTCTGTCTCTAGGCTGTATCTCAAGAACCGCTATAGCTGGATTGCTGAAAATTTCACAGATTGTGTATATCTGTTGCCGCTATAACAACAAATAGATACAAACAAAATAAATAAAATATTTTGTTATATTTTGCTCGATATCAATATTGGCAATATTGGTGATAGCAATAATTAAAATAATTTATTATTTTAATTATTTATTTGATTTAATTATTATAGTATCAATACAACTGAGTATTTTGTGAACATTTCAAGTGCATATATCTATTGCCAACTACGAATAATAAAAACTAAGGAATCGTAACTCCCATACTATTACCGTTTTAAATTTGGTTCCTTTTGATCTGTCATGTAACGTCAGCCTAGTACCGCTCAAGGTCACCTAAATATTGCAAATGTATTGAAAAGTGTACCTAAGGTACACTTTATTGACAAGTATTGTGGACTACGAATAATAAAAACTAAGGAAAAGTAACTCCGTCAAAAACATGCTCCACAATAGATACTTGTCAAAAAAGTGTACCTTAGTAGAGTCTTAGATACTTTAAGTATGTTTTTAAAACTTTTTAGACATTTTTCGGAGAAGTCAATGTTTTGGAACAAATCACCCCTAATAAAATAAATTAATTAACAGTGATAAAATAATTTTTCTCACCTCCGGGCGGAAAACGTCAACTTTCTTCCCGCTGCGCTTACCGATGTTGCCGGTTTCCGCCTCCGTCGATGAGAAAAATAGTAAACGCACCATGGGCAGTAAATAAGAAAGCCGCAGATGGCTGATGAGACATTTCTTATTTTCCTGCCCTAGGTGCGTAATGTACTATTCCCAGAGACAAAATATTACACACATACAATACAATCATCACATTATGAGTCTATATTACACTGACCTTAAAAAAAATTAAATAACTACAAATTGACGACTGTACAATAAGTTGCCAGAAAAATGTAAAATTATCAAAATGAATCTGTGATTTTTTCACATTTTACTCTCTTAACGCGAACAGACTATAGATTGTGCTTAAGGCTCAATTCACACTGGGGCAGAGTCGAAGAGTCGCGACGCGTCATGTTTATTTCATAGCAGTACTTAAGTGGTAGAGCAATACAAACGATTATGCTTTGGCGAAAAACGTGACGGGTCGCTTCAACTTTACCCAAGTGTGAGTTGAGCCTAAGTGATATTATCACACGATAATAGCCCATATTCATCGGATTACTAAATGCACTCAGTCTTTAGGTAGGGCGCTATCACTTTTCCCCCTCGAGTACACTCTATATGCTGTCTTCGAGCCGAGCATTCTGTCCAACAGGCTGTGCTTGGCTCTCCTCCTCTGAGTGAGGATCTCCCGGCATAGTTCGTGGAACACTTCTCCGACTTGGTTGACCTGTTCTGCTGCTGCCACCTCCGCGAAGCTGCATTCGAAGTCCTTTGCTAATATCTCGCCTTCCTCCGGGCTGACCTAGAAATATATATATGAATTACGTATCGTAATTTAAATAATACAGCAGACCGTCTTTTTATTTTATCACCGGACTCCGGTGCATGCACATTGCATACATCATTATGATTTTAAGTAAGTAAAAAAATTATAAAGTCCAGCCTTGCCGTCCGTCCGTGTTGTCTGCTAGCAGAATGATTTTATTTCAATGGGACCAACTGAGTTGTTCTACATAATCATTGTTATAGTTTATTTTTGGACTGTGGTATACAATATAACCTTAAAATTTATTCCACAGTTCAATTACAAGGGTTAAACGCGCGTGTGACTTGATATTGCATGGTTTTGTAAAGTCTTCAAGTTATCTATCTCTAGAACCTTTTGGGTCCGCTTGCTATCTTATAATATAAAGATACTGTACTAAATATTAATTGTATTTATACTGTGAGTATGTAGGTGAGTATACATAAACTTTTTACGTTACTTAATATTAAACATAGCACTTTTATTTCTTTACATTCTATATGTTATACCTGTTGCGATTGTATACGACGAATATAAAATTTAATAGGCCATTACATTTATTATCACTGCTATAAAAATATACCAAACAGACATGCATTCCTTTTTATCTATACTATGTACAATAATTTTGTCTTCCAAAAGCGCTTTTGAGTCAAAGTAAAGAATTTCGCGAAAATCCACTGTCTAGAGGACCTACAGGTTCTCAAACTTTTAAAGTAAGGGGAGGGGGAGGGTCACTACAACCCTGTTGATGGGTGAACCGTAGCAAATGTGTGGTGTGCCTGAATTTGTCCACAAGAAAAATGTGATATTGCCTTCATATTACATGACTAGTTGATGCCCGCGACTTCGTCCGCGTTAGTATATTAGATCACAATTCACATCCCAAGTAAGTATTATTTATTGTACAAAAATATTCAATGTACAGAATTGACTTTCGTACGATTTTATTATACATATATAGATGTTCCGCGCGGCTTTGCTTGCGCAATTTAGGAATTTCACGCAACCGTATATTTTTCCGCAAAATATAGCCTTTGTTCCTTCACGTGGTAAATTTATATGTTATATTTGTCGTATAACATAAAAATTGCTCCAGTAGTTCTTAAGATAATAAGCAATTTCAAATAATTTTCCTCCGTTTTCTCCACATTTTCCTCTATTTCTTTGCTCCTATTAGTAGCGTGATAAAATATAGCCTATAGCCTTCCTCGATAAATGGGCTATCTAACACTGAAAGAATTTTTCAAATCGGACCAGTAAGTAGTTCCTGAGATTAGCGCGTTCAATTAAGGCCTTTCATATAATTTCCCACGTTTTTTTTCCATATTTTCCTCTATTTTTTCGCTCCTATTAGACTTAGCGTGATAAAATGTAGCCCATAGCCTTCCTCGATAAATGGGCTATCTAACACTGAAAGAATTTTTCAAATCGGACCAACAGTTCCTGAGATTAGCGCGTTCAAATAAGCCCTTTCATACAATTTTCCCCGTTTTTTCCACATTTTCCTCTATTTTTTTGCTCCTATTAGTCTTAGCGTGATAAAATGTAGCCTATAGCCTTTCTCAATCAATGGGCTATCCAACAGTAAAAGAATTTTTCAAATCGGACCAGTAGTTCCTGAGATTAGCGCGTTCAAACAAACAAACAAACTCTGCAGGATTATAATATTAGTATAGATTTCCCTAAATCAACAAATTTAGTGCAGCGCCCAGAGGTTTTAACTTTTAACCTCCGAAAATTGTAATTAAAGTGAATGGATTTTTGAGGTGTCATTTTCTTTTTACACTACAACTTGCAAAGTTTACCAAAATTTTTTTGTGCTTTGAATTTTTTAGTTATTTAAATAAAAAATAATATTTCACTAAGTATATAAAACCAGTCAAGAAAAAAAAACTTATCCAATTGCTTACATTGAAAATTAACCAAAAACACAATTTTTAAAAAAGAAAGTTTGCTTTATAATTGCTGAATAAAAATTAAAGATAATTGCAAAGTTTTTAGAGATTGACGCTCGTCGTAACGAAGATAAAAGGGTTTGGGCGGATTTCAGGGTTGCAATGAAAATTGTGTTACACGCACTTATTGTGCGTAGGTATAATTTTTAAAGTAATTATGAATTTTAATTTAAGTAGGTACTTTAAAAGTTTTAAAGTACCTACTTAAATTAAAATTCATAATTTCTTTAAAAATTATAGAGATATTATAACGTTTTAAATTAAAACGTTATAATATCTCCAAAAATGTGTTATAAAGGCCAACATTTTGTTGAGAATTTATTGAAGTAAGAGCTCAAAAGTTAAATGCATCGACAAATTAAAGGCCTTTTCTAGCGTTGTAAATATATTTAAACTTCCTATTAAAAGCCAGAAAAAAATTGGATGCTACATATCTCACTTAGGTACATAGGTACCTAGTTACTAAAGGCGCATGCTGCAACCTATGTTTGGAAAATGCTTACCTACTTACCTGAACACAAAAAATATCAGTTTAATTTGTATTTTTTTCCTTTAAGTATGTTTTAGCGAATATAATTATTAATGAAAAACAAAAATTATTCTGTTAAAAGTTAAAACCTTACCAAAATAAATATACTTAATCATTATGAAATTGAGGAAGCTTTTCCATAGTGTTTTCATGAATGATACTATACTATCTACCTACATATTTATGAGCGCTGTTAATCTTTTTATCATTGGTGAATGATAAACTGCCAATAAACGATGTATTACCATTACAATTGTTGGCAATGTCTTGAGAGGAAATTTATTTGCATACCTAATGCTGGCAATTAATTATTGCATAACAGTCAATTAGTACATAGGTTGTTATTAGATAAAGCTACTTATACTATCCTAGCAACTCAACATAGGATGTTATTAGACTATATAATTGCAATATACCAGGGTAGCAATCTGATACCTATACGTTCTAGGAACCTGTTACTATATGTTAATATTGTGTGCTTATTAAATACTATTGTACAATATGCAGCTCAGTAAATATTATTTCATTACTTTCAAAAGTTGTTTGGCGGGTTTTTTTTTTTAATTTCTTAATTTAATTTTATTTCATACTTTTTAAACTTGTGTTGGTTATAGTGCAAAATAATGCCTATCAACAGAATCATTTTCTCATGATTACCATCTAATATCTATCAATGTCCTTTTCAATGACGCCGTTAAGAGGATTCCACACCGCCATTTTTTCCATACAAACGTTGTCCCCTGTTTCCTCCCTGGATAATGCTAGTAGAGTTATAATTTTTTTCCTGAATATCTACGGCCACTAATACAATGTCCCTATGTTTTCTTTTTTTTCATAATTTAATTATTAAATAAGATATGAACGTTCAAAAACCCAAAAAAATGGCCAGATTTTCCACTGTGTTCAAACGTCCAGAAAACAGATTTGGATAGATTATACAAAAAAAGCAAAACATAGGAACACAGCTCAAGCTTTTTTTTAATCTTTAATGAAAAAAGTACTTAAATCGGTTAAGTTTTGGAGAAGGAATCAGGGGACAACGAATCGTTGATTTTCTGGATTTTCTGCAGTTGTCTCTATCGCGTTCTGCGGTATAGGCTTGAGGTAAGGGAGACAGCTATAGATATTACACGTACTTTTTTTTCATTTCTCTAGCCGCTGTGGTATCCTCTTAATATGAGCCCAAACATGAAACCTCCACTTTGGGTACATACGAAGCTCGGTTCCTATAGAATCCAGGTGATGCTACAGCAGCAGCATGTAAATATTTACTGTCTATTCTTACTGGTTCTTACTGGTTGTCGCAATTGAAATGAGCCCAAACACGAAACCTCTGCTCTAAGTTGGCGAGGAGTTGGATATCCTATTGATTACCGGGTGATCCCGGTAATCAATAGGATATCCAACTCCAACAGCATCAGCTGCAGCACCAGGTCAACGTTCCATTAATATGTGTATACGTATATTATATACTCACAAATGTCACGAACTAGAATGAAATATAAAACCCACCAAACGACTACAAGTTGCTAACGGCCTTTCATGAACCAGATAAACCCAGATTGTCCAGCACTGAGCAGGCTGATGATGATGAATGATAGCTAAGAACACTCTCGATCATGTCAGCTTTCAAACAAAAAAAAAACAAGATCAAAATCGGTCTACCCGTTTAGATGCTACGATGCCACGGACAGATACACACACAGACAAACAGAGAGACAGACAGACAGACAGACACGTCAAACTTATAACACCCCTCTTTTTTGTCGGGGGTTAAAAATAATATGTATAATTAATCATAAATTTCACTCCTATAAGACCGTCACTGGTAGGTTGAAATGTAATTTTAGACAGTTTCGAGCAGGAACAAAGGAAAATAATGTGACTTATTTATTTAGAATTTATAAATAAAATACCTGTCTTAAATGCACCATATCGGCCTTATTGCCGACTAGAGTAAGGGGAACGTCTGGTTGTAGACTCTGCTTCGCTCTCCTCACGTAGTTGAACGATGCTCTGTCCGTAATGGAATATACCAGGAACAACCCGTCCGCCCATTGTGCGATATCGTTGCCCGGTAGCTCGTCTAAGCTCTGAAAAAATTAATTAATTTATAACCAGGCATTTTCTTGGATTAAATAACTTTTAGCCATATTCGAGTAGTGGACCTCAAAATTGAAAAAAGTAAGTAAGTATATTGTTACGGTACATGGTATACGGGCACGTAGTGCCATCTAGTGATTAGTGTTTGGACTTAGTGCTAAGTGTTGTGACCTAGTGTGTGCTTGTGTGACCTGGACTTAGTGAATAAAGTTTTCAAGAGAGTCAGCAGGTCTTTCTCTCCAATTCCTTCGAACCCTAGCACGTAACAATATGTATTACTAGATATATCAACTGCGGACGTCTCTTGTGCTATACAACAGCTGTTACATGTAATAATACTTATAAAAAATTAGTAAAAATATATATTATATTATTTAGTCACCTTTGGGCATGTATCAAGTATTTCGAATAAAATAGGTTCACCGTCTAGCAGAGCTTCGTGTTTGTATTTACTTTCTGTAAAAAAAGAAAACAAAAATATAATATTCTTATTTTGATGGATTACTCCGTTGCTTTTCAAATTAAAATAACTTTTGAGTTTTAGACATGGGAGAGCCATGCTTCGGCACGAATGGGCTGGCTCGACCGGAGAAATACCACGTTCTCACAGAAAACCGGCGTGAAACACCGCTTGCGCTGTGTTTCGCCGAATGAGTGAGTTTACAGGAGCTTCAATCCCCTACCTTATTCCCTTTCCTACCCTCCCCTATTCCCTTTCCTACCCATCCCTACCCTCCTTTATTACCCTATTCCCTCTTAAAAGGCCGGCAACGCACCTGCAGCTCTTCTAATGCTGCGAGTGTCCATGGGCGACGGAACATGCTTTCCATCAGGTGACTTGTTTGCTCATTTGCCCCCTTATTTCATTAAAAAAAAGCTGTTTAGGTGAGGCTGGTGATATACTTAAATAGACAGATGTAGACGACGTAGACGTACTAATTATTGACTTTAACTTAAGTAACTTCTGTTACTGAAGATAAACGCACTTGGCTAAAATTACACAACTATTACATTATTTTATGACCCCGCCTTTTTTATCTAGTCGATCCGGCAGATTCGAATTATTATGAGCTATATTATCTTAGGTATTAATTATTACCTTGTTGATGATCGTATTCTCCTATGTAGCGCTTTGTCAAGAACCGGACTGTCAGTGCTGTAAAAATATATCATTCGTTAAATTACTGAGGACAGTGATTCTCTAAATAGATTCCTCGGAACCCTGCGGGTCATTGTGGTTCTATATTTTTAATAAAGTTACTTTTAGTTTTGATCACGTTACTAAAAAAAACTATTCAAATAGAAGTCAACACTATAGCAATTAGCAGCAGGTGAATAGTTAATTTCTGCGTTAGTACAATACAGCATCTCATTCCTTTACAAAATATAAAAATTATCAACTTGATTTATAAATTCAAGCAAATTCTCGTAGTTTCATTTAGTACTGATTGGTACTACTAATATATATTCTGTGGTACTGACTATAGTATGTAACTGAGTGACATTCCGTGAAATTCTAAATACATTAACACACTGTCATAACTCATAGGTATCAAAGAGTCGCGAGTTTTATTTAGATTCTGTATCAGATTAGTAACTTGTTTATGACAAAACTGTCTGTCTCCTAACTACTAACATTTCCTAGACGTGTTTATTATTTTATACGAGGTTTTTGTAAACAAGCGTCTGATCTATGGATAAAAAGAAAATCTGTTTGATCAGGGTTTCCCAAGCTTTTTTCAAGGAGGCCCCCTTATTCTAATCTTATACAAGCTGTAACAAAACTAAGTGATAATACTTTAAGGTGTACGTGCTCCTCGTAGTCAGTTCACTGTGAAAGTAGCAGCGCTTCTGGTTCCCCTCAGAAATATTCATAACGAAAAAAAATATATTTTGTACTTAACACATAATATACGTACATGGACGTAAAAATAATCGGTCAAGTGCGAGTAGGACTCGCGCACGAAGGGTTCCGTACCATTATAAATCAATAAAGAGCAAAATTAGGCCAAAATTTGTGTTTTTTGTAAGGAAGACCTTTATTTATTATTAATATTATTATTCAATAATATTAAAGTACACATATATGTCTTAAGTCTTATGGTCTGTCCGTCTATCCGTCGGTCTCCAGGCTGCACCTCAAGAACCGCTTCAGCTATATTTCGGAAATTTTCACATATTGTGTATTTCTGTTGCCTCTAAATATTTTATTGCGTTTTTAGTATTTGCTGTGATAACAAATACTAATAAAAATATAATAATAATAAAATTAATATTTAAGGGGGGTTGCCATACAACAAACGTGATGTTTTTAAAGTTTTTTCGCTCGTAATCAATAATGGTAACAGCTAGGCATTTTAAATTTTCACAAAATCCTTAATTATAAGTATTTGTACTTTAATAATTAGTGATAAAATTTTAATTAAGTAATTAATTACGGGGGCTCCCATACAAGAAACACAATTTTTGCCTTCTTTGCTCTATACTGGTAGGAACGCTTCGTGCGCGAGTCCGACTTGCATTTTGCCGATTTTTTTTTAGTACGTCCATGACTTTTTTTACGTTCATGTCCATGATCATATTATTATAACATCAGACTCAATCGGCGTTAATGGGGCGTACGGCGTACCTTACTTCTAAAATCTGTGGGCGTACCTAAATATGTTGGTCTTGTCACCAATTTTACATTAGCAATTAGTCTTGAGGGCGGGTCCATACCGTAAAATAGTCATCACGAGCTTTAACATGGTTGCCAAGAATCAGATTTGTCACATCTTACGCTTAATCTATCATACTAATAGGAACATACACCCGAAATATTGCAATTAGTCAAAAGCCATTGACGTTTTGGTTAGAGACTTCACAAGTCGTAACCCAAACCCACTTTCGAGCACATACAAGAATAGGTATAATAATAGTACCTAAGCGTATAGTTACAAACAGGGTGTGATCACTTGATCAGTGATGTGCCCAAAAATAGTATCGAGGTCTTGAGATTATAGTATCCGCACAGAATAGATAATAGTACAAGATATCCGTTGGATCATTTAAATTTTAAATCATATTCACTCATATTTTACTAAGATCATTTTTTAAGTCTTTAGTTATTATGGACCAAAAAAGCTGGCTGATAAGAACTAGAGGTTAGTTCTTATCAGGTAACCACACAGGTGGTGTACCACAGTCTACAGGTAACCAAAATATTATAAGGCTTAAGGCTATGAGGGGATCAAAAAACCTAAAACATTCAACAAGAGTCGAAAAACTATGTGATTTCCCTGTCCATTATTTCAATGGTCATAGCCATTAATATTCGGCATAACTGACTAATGAAGTACGTGAAACTGGGAAATATGTAGTGCGTTAATAGTTGTTTGTGTTGAGAATATTTAGAGGTTTACGCTATTAATGAGCGCTTGTTTTGGAAGCGGTCCAGAAGCAGGTGCTGAATTAAATGACATACAGTTTATTTAATACCAACTGTTACCGTCTGTTCGTTTCGTTGATTGTCACCTTTATGCATGGAAGAATTATTATAATAGTCAGAGCCTGTGTACTTCATGACGTAGTTAAACAGTAAACTTCAATAGTTCATACGTTCTTATATATTTTGTTTAGTAAAATCAATTACAGATGAGTACTTACATGGACATTGGACTGCTTTTGGTCGTTGACCTCTCACTATCAGATGATCTACTTCATAGCTGATATACAAAAGCAGCATCTAAGCAGCTCATTAGTCTACTGTCTACAATTTGCGTAACTGTTGATTATGGTAGGTATACATAGTCCATTATCAAGTAGGTGGATTTTGTAGACAGATAATAAAAGCTAAATTCTGGCTGCAAGCCAGCTCATCAGTAGACACCATGATCGTATATTTTATAAAAAATACCGAGAAAGTCGTCTTTCATCACGAATGGACCAAGGAGGACTTGAAAAGAGACGTGGTAGTAGAACCTATTTCTCTTTAAGCTGTATCTAATAATATGTGCACTCACGGAAAACAAACATATTTTTTATCCTACTTATAATATTATAAAAGAGAAAGTTTGGATGTATGTATGGATGTATACAGTGTGGATGTATGTATGGATGTTTGTCACTCTTTCAAGCAAAAGTACTACTGGGCTTGTACCACGGAGCTAATACAGAGAGGAGCTGGCCTAAGCAACTGTGCACTGTGATTTTCAACGTCCTGACGTCATTATTGTGGGCGGGGCTTAAGTCAGTACGCTTTCAGCGTTTGTCAGGTGCACACGTAACGAGACTCCCAATAAATTGTTGTTTTCTGCGTTTTTAACAAGGAAAGGATTAAGTATTGTGTTTTACAATGTCGAAAACACTCAGACAGACGTTCTGATAATATAAATACCATCACATTTCATTTGGAAATAATTTTAAATGGAATTTAAATATAAAAGTTCCAGAGCATTTCAGCTTTCAGCGTTAATTATACTACTTGACACTAGGTGGCCAAACCTGTGAAAGATAATACAGACGTAAATGCGTATAATTTTGCATAAGTTTATTACAATAATCATACTTGAATACTGAAAACCGTTATACACTTAGACTTAAACACATTTAATAGCTAAAACCGTGATTATATAGCTTTTATTATGATATTACTTATAAACCGCCATCTGTCGTCACCTATGATAACTATTTGAAACGTAAAAAATATCCAGGGCCGTAGTACGTCCCATAATATTCAAGACAAAATGACATCTAGTGTAAGATACGTGAACTACGTAGTAACATCAACATCGACCTAAGCTAGTAGTTTGAAAAATGGCCGAACTTGACACCCCCTCACCCCGCAAATTGTCACGCGTCGTTTCTTAAGGAAACTTAGTTACAACACCTCCTCTTAGTATTAGCTCCGTGGCTTGCACACAAGTGGCAAAGCGCTAACGCTAACGCTAGCGCTACAAAATGTATGCGATTTGACATACGAATACTAATGTCAAATCCATACATTTTGTAGCGCTAGCGTTAGTGTTTTGCCACTTGTCTACGGGGGCTGAACGGATTTTAATGAAACTTTACAATAATATCCATATTTAATATTATAAATGCGAAAGTGTGTCTTTCTATCTGTCTGTCTGTCTGTTAGGTACCTCCTCACGCCCAAACCGCTGAACCGATTTGGCTGAAATTTGGTATGGATATACTTTGAGCCCCGGGAAGGACATAGGCTTAGATGAATGATTGGCGGTCGAGCGCGCGCGCGAGACCAATCATTTATCTAAGGACATAGGATACTTTTATCCCGGGAATATGAACGGTTTCCGCACGATGAACGATTTTTTGCGAAACAGAGTTGCGGGCGTCATCTAGTAGCTAATACATCTGATCACATAATATCTAGGCTACAATTTTAACCAACTTTCAAAATGGAGGAGGTGTTATGTTCGTTTTTTATGTTCAACGATTACTCCGCCGTTTGTGAACCGATTTTCAAATTTTTTCTTTTGGTGTATAGGTTATCATCCCAATTTGGTACCATATTTATAAGTCAACTCCTCGAAATTTATATGGAAACATGTGGTGACTTCGGTTTCGTTAGCAGTATTCTAAGCATATTAAGCTACCAACAAGTAAGATTTTGCACTAAGGTTCGGAAGGTGCTGAAAGAACTCCCGAGTCCCGGCTCTTTATAGATACCTACAAGTTTGGGCAGTTTCGACGTTGCTTTAAAAACGGAAAGCATATTATGCTACTATGAAAATTACATTCATCATCATAATCATCACTACCATAAACCATTATGGTAGTGACTAGTGATGATGATGATGGCAATTGGCACAGCTAGTAAGTAATAATTTTACAATCAGGTGCAATGTGCAAAATACTCTACCTGTAATAATAATATAACTCCCTACAATTTCTTCATCCTTATGGTTAAAAAAAATATGGTCATGCGGATGTATAACGCATTGTTGTTGTTTGTTAAGCCCATAAAGTTAATATACCTAGCGGAATAGAGCAACAATCTCGAGGTGTCAAACGAAACCGAAATTGGTTTCATCTGTGTGTAAAAATATGTGTACGTATACACTTACACAAGCATGATTGATCATGATTTCTATGAGATTAAATTGTCAACGTGCGGCACGTGCCGACTGGACGTAAGGAAAAGAGAACTGCTGTCATATATCACACGTCTCTTTTTACCACGCAGTGTTACTGATAGTGACATCTCTCTTGCTCAGGCCTTTGTTTCTCTATTCCGCTAGGTATATTAACTTTATGGTTAAGCCATATCAAAAGTATATTTCTTTTAACCCAGTATAAATAATAAATATAATATCTAAGTATACCACTAATTGTCCATTGCAACGACGATATACTAGCAAAAAGAAATAAAAATAACTGGGCTACTATTTATTTTCTTGACGAAGCATCAAGCATGTGATTAGGAAAATCATTGACGCAATGATTCAACTCATTGTTAGATCCTTTATTTTTAGAAATTGTTAACATGCGAATATTTGCGTACATATTTTGAGCACAATATTTTTAGCGTGTTAACAGATTTTATATCGCAAAATATTACGTGTGATATTATGACGTGTTTTGTGTTCCAGTATAATAGGCAGAAGATACTGTAATAGCAATTTTCATATTACGTGCATAAGTTTAAGTATAGATATTAATATATAAACGTGTATCTGTCTATTTGAATACGTATAAATTTTAATAAGTTATCTTGGCAAAAACCGCTAAGGGTTAATTTATACTAGCGTAGAGTCGAAGCGCATCGAAGCGAATTTCTAAAAACTGAACAAAGAAAATTTAACCTCAACTCCAGAGCGTAACATGTTTGTCTCGGATTGTCAAAAGTGTACGGTTCCCACGCTATAAGCAAATATCGACGGAAAGAAGTTGCAGAAAAATCTAAACGTGGGAACGTCTCCGAACTAGAGGAAGGTAACGCAGGAATTGAGAAACTAAAGTGATAGGTAACAATCATAAACCTATAATGCTACAGTATATATTATGTCTATGGTAACAATAGAGACAATTTCCAGCAGTTTACGTCTAGGGGGCAGGGGCCAAGATATTTTTTAAGAAACATAAAATTGTCCTTGTGATGACAGGTAGGTAGTCATTATAACTTACATTACACTGGATTCGGAAAAGGGGGCCGCACAAAAATGTTAGAGGAACCTTGTTTCAATGTTCAATGATAATAATTAGGTAATGTAATATTGCAGTTTTCCTAATCTTTGTACGCAAAGGCAAGTAATGGATATCCCGTTGCGCGTTGGACCAAATATTTTCATTATATTATTCGGTATTAGTTTCGGAGGCTAATAAATGCAAAGAAACAATATAAGCATTGAATCACTGGAAGTACATAGCAATGAGAATGAATAAGTATTTGGTTTCGTTTGGCTTCTGTCTAATTTTGGCTCTAAGATTGTTATTGGAATGTAAACTTCGATATGTATGTACCTGATATGTAGGTCAATGAGTACAATGTACATACAATACAGTTCGTATTAGGTAAAATTACAGGTATTTACCTACATGGTCACGAAAGTTTTAAAAATATTTTACTAACAAATACAAAATATACTTAGTACCTACAGGTTCCTTAGAACATTTTTTTTCATTTTACCTCTATATTATAATTACTATATTATAGATTTTTATATATTGATACATTAATATTTTAATAATTTAACAGTAAGTAATTAATATTGTCCTACAAATAGAACAATCCATATTTTAGGATTATCAAATCAAAATATTTAATCCTTTCTTATGCTAAGTACTCACATACGGTTTTGCTCGATAGTTTTTTCTCGAAATCGAGCAAAAACCACCGTGTGGAACGCAAAACTCACAGCTCGCAGGCTCGCATCGAGTAAAATTGTATGTCAGTACTTACACTTAGAAAGGCTTTCTATATCTGTTATTGTAAGTACTCACATACAGTTTTGCTTGATCGAGCAATCACGTAGAGTAAAAACCACGGCTCGGGCTTTCGTCCACACATTCAGCATTGCTCGATACTTTTCCTCCAGTTCTAAGGATATTATCTACGAATAATAAACACTAGTGTCAAAAAATTCGTCAAACCGGCTCGATTCGAGCCTTCAAACTGACTCGAAATGAGCCTTCGAGCTGTGAGTTTTGCGGTCCACACGGTGGTTTTTGCTCGATTTCGAGTAAAACTATCGAGCAAAACCGTATGTGAGTACTTAGCATTAGACCACTTTCGAGAATTTTCGCAGAGGAAATTGTTGTTCGTCTTATCAAAATGAAGCTACTCACGAAAACTTAGTTTGATAGTACTAATCAAATGAAAAAATGTTCTAGAGAACGTGCACTAAAAGTTTGTACTAACGAAGGTACTATCAGAGAAGTTGATTCCAAGGCATTCCTAGAAAAAGGACTTTCCTAATAATTGTATGCATCGTGATTTGTAATCAAGTGTCTTAAATAATAAGTAAGCAGACACAGTACGAAGATATAATTTTTTTAAAGTTTATGGTATTATTTCCTATACTTACTTACCTAAACAATATTATCAATAATTTAGAAAAACATAAATTAGTTATTTTCAACGAAAGCAAAACATTTCCTGATCCACAGAGCATCAGTATATTTTATTAACATCATCCACCTACATATTGTATTTAGGTAAATGACAAAGATAAATACTGTATCGTAAGCCTCTGTGGGAGGAAAAAATTGTAAGGGATTTGTACGAATTCGCTGAGCATTTTAAATCGCTATAGAATCGCTTATATTTTCTACAATTAACCACCCCTGTGCTACGCATTTGCTAGAGTTTGTATGACAATAAAAATGTATAGTAAATAACTATAGTTTGCGCTATCCAAAAAAAGTGTTTATTTATACGACATTCATAATATGGAATTTACTGTCTTCCTCGATCTACCAACGCACGCAATAAAGACACTAACCGCTTTTGCCGACCGACGGTGCACCAACCACCGCCACTTTCACTTCGGAGAGCGAGGACTTCTTGCGTCTTATCCCGCGGGTTGTCATGTTCACATCTCAGAGCATTGCGTTACAATCGGGACCAGCGAGTGCGGCGCCCGATCGCCCACTGTAGTCCCGCTGCGCCGTCCGGCTAAAAATATCGGAACAGCTCTGACATCGTGTTAATGGGTCAAGATCTGGCCAAGAGCACCGGCCATGTTTACGTGTCGCTTCCTGACACCACGTGGCGTGAGGCCAAGCCAATGTCGAAACATATTTTATAATGCGGAAATCAAATATAGTTTTATAGTGTTGGGAGACACGTGTTGCGATTGGATGTAAGGGCCCACGTGCCTATACCAGGGTTTCTCAAAAATTTTGACTTCATGAACCCCTAGTTTCCGGATAAAAGTAAACAAATTGTCTAATTAACCCCGCCTACTTACCCTGATATTAATTATGCCGCAGGTGCTCATCAAGCGCCATTACTTAAACTAGGCGTAGCCCATTTGTGAAACACTGGCCTATTATCTATACTAAATGCTTAAGATCTGTGGTGTGCTTTGACGGTATTCAACCAAAATATGCCCATTGCCCAGTCAGCACTCCAAGAACACTACGTCCGTTTGAATGGAAGCCGGCCTTGTATGTTTTTCAGTTCGTTTGGAAGTCATCTTATCGGTTTCGTTAATGTACCTATATTACAATTCTCACCTAAATCGGATGTTTTGGCTTCGTAGCTTTGTATGTACCTTATGTTATTAAGCGCAAAACTTCCGGAAAAGCTATATTAAGACGTACGTACTAGGCACGCGGAACAGGATCTTATTTCGATTAACTACTAATAGTGAATTAATTGGTCTGTCGACTTGTATTGTAGAAGGATAACAATCAGACAGATCCCAAAAAATATAAAGCTACATCTTATGGTACCAACTACCAGCACATACACACTCTACTTATCATGAATTCGTTTTGCTGCACCTGTATAAAATCAAATAAATTAATCACTACATGACAAATTCGTCTATCGCGCGGACCGTACATTTTTCAAGGATAATAATCGGCCAAGTGCAAGTCGGGGTCGCGCACGAAGGGTTCCGTACAGTGTATAGAGCAAAGATAGGCAATTTATTTTATTTAAAATTTTGTTATTAATTAATAAAGTATACATAATATAATACTTAATTGAAGATTATGTGAAAATTTCATGTGTCTACATGTTACCATTATTGATATCCAGCAAAAAAGGCACATAAAATTCACGTTTGTTGTGTCATGGGAGCCCCGCTTATATATTTATTTTTAGTACTTACATATTTGTTGTTATAGCGGCAACAGAAACAAATTTCAGAAGTCTAGCTGTTATTCAGATACAGCCTGGAGACAGACAGATAGACAGATAAGACGGACAGACATCGAAGTCTCAGTCATAGCCCATAGGGTCCCGTTTTTCCCTTCGGGTACGGAACCCTAAAAATTATCTGATGTCGTCCTCACTCTGTATCTCTATATAAAATTTCAGCAAAATCTGTTCAGCGGTTTGGGCGTGAAGAGGGAACAGACAGACACACTTTCGCATTTATAATATTAGTATGGATTATTAACGTATCTGTCTCTAATGGGAGCTGTGGCGTAGTTTAACTTTACAAAACAAGACTATGTTTATTTCAAACTACGGAATAAAATGTAAAATAACGTACCTGAAATATACAGACGTTTTATATAAATAAATCGTTATTACTTTAGGAGTACGACGTTTGTGTATATTCGTATTGAGACCAAGGGCTCTACATTGTATTCAAGTATAAATATTTTGTTGTATTATTATGAACTCTATAAAATTTTTTAGTTTTACTCCGTTTGGCAAATTCATGATGCCCGCATGTCTTTGTTTTCATTGCCTCATCGCACAGGATTCGAACATTTTACCGTGATAAAAACTATGGTAGTAAGTAATATTACTTATATCCCAGGATTCGCTAAAGTCGTGAAGAGTCACATTCAGAAGGGATAGGTAAGTCGTTCTAGACTAGTCTAAAGTAATCTAAGTTCTGATTTTCTCCTTAACATGTAATGTAAAATAATTAAAAATCACAAGTGCACAGTCAAATGGAATGTCTGGCACTTCTGGCAGTTCGCCAGCGTCCGTGTTACAATAATTAAAAGCCGAGCCTAAGTGCTAAATGTACGATAACACAGTAATTCTAGATAAACTACCCGCTGCATAACTTCCGCCTTCTAAAATTAGTTTTAAAGAGTTCTGATGGCAGATTCTAATTATATTACTCAGAGGCGGCGAAAGGCGTGGGCGATGTGGGCTACCGCCTACGGGCTACGACCTCGCGGTCTAAGGGGCCTCGCGCTACGCAAACCATAATACTTATTTTTTTATTATATTAACTCATCTAGCAATAAATAATAAAAAACCGGCTTATTTTAAAATAGGATTAAAAATTATTGCAAAAAATTTTTAGAAATCTAAAGATAGTAGGTACAGACTATAGGGTGGTATAGTAGTTGGTGTGCCTCAAATGTCGTCGTGTATATTCCTATTTTATAAGAACCAGAAAAGGGAACATTTTAAGACGATCGACGAAGGGCCCATCCCTTCGTCGATCGTCTTAAAATATTACCTCAGAGCACCCCTGTACACGCTGATTAATTTGTGGTATACCTCCAAAAATTTTCATTTTTCTAGATGTGCCTCGAACACAAAAAGTTTGCGGAACACTGCACTAGCGTTACCCATCAGGGGGCCTCGCATAATATATCTTGCCCACATCAAATTTATGTCTTGCCCCGCCACTGCTTCTACCCACTGTGATGATGTCAGGGGAAACGACAGTGGGTAGGACATGGCATCTTTAAGGATTGTTAATTGCTATTTCCATCATCCTAATCATAGGAATTTATTACTACACAATATGAGACATTAAGAATGTGGTTTTGAAAGTTGTTATAATCAAACAATCAGAATTGTATACTAACATAGGTTATTATGTTCTCTGTTTCTACTTTCTAACAAACATTCACTGTAATTATTGTCTGAAATAAAGAATTTTTTAATTATTTTCATAGAGTCCGGAATTCGGAGCACTTTACAAAATATGAACACGGTAGCAATTATTATTAGTCGCTTGGTGTTCGGTTTTCAACTCTACTTTTTAGCATAGAGTTTTAATTTATAAGATAGAGTTCTTCAAGATTAAACAATAAGAGTTCTTAATGTTTGAACAGTTTTAAATTTAAACCAATAAAGATGAATTTATACTAATAGATTTACATTTACATAGTAATTACTAATTAGTAAATGAAAAAAATAATAGGTATTAGGTAATTAATAACATACGAAATAGACAAATTAATTTTTACATAGTTTATTTTTACAATCACTTAATTTCATATTATAATAATTGCAATAAACGTGCAAATCATGTATAAATTCAAAGAAATATTGCTTTATAAACATCTAAATCACTAACAATATAAAACAACTATACTAGCACAGAAAAAACGTGTAGGATTATTAAGTACTTACTTAAGCAGTACTTATTTCTAAATTACACTGTTTATCAACCTATATGTTTACTTAAATTCATGCTACAAATATGATAGAAAATTGTAAGGAGATCAGATGATTGTTTGTTACGCGAACTACTGGACCGATTTTAATGAAATCTGGTAGGTAATACACATTATTATAGGTAGTATACACCACGGGAAAGCACAAAGGTTTTTTTCTTATTAAAGCTTACGAGCTTAAAATCGTGGGTACGCCAAGGACAAATTGCCCCAGTCTAGATTAAATTTAATCACGGATTAATGAAGTGTCATCTCTCTCTTTCTTCGTATTCATAAAAGAGAAGGCGTTATTTTGACAAAGGATTAGGTAAGAAATTCTTAACGTAAAGCTTGACTTATTTAGCACTTTGTTAAAAAATCGGCATAAAAATTCAATAAACAGGCACATCTTTTTTGCGTAAGGCAAAAGGTTATCTTAATTTTAAATTTACAGGTTAGTCAACTTATTGGTGTTGCTTCTGGCCCAAAATCCAAATCTTACTCCTTTACTAAAATGATCAACAATGTGTATCTGAATTACATATTATAAATATAAAATTTTAAACGTACTAGCTGTCCCGGCAAATATTGTTTTGCCATATATTTTTTTTGTATGAAAAATACATGTTGGCCGATTCTCAGACCTACTCAACATGCTCACAAAATTTTATTTGAGAATTTTATATATTAGATGTACGTTTTAATAATAACTTACAATGTTTTACTAATAAAAAAGCCTAGGTGCTGTTTCACCACTTCCTGATATTAGTGCCGGATAGGCTATACACAACTTATCTGACGGATAGAGTATGGAGTATCTCTCAGATAAGTTGTGGACTAAAGCCTGTGTATAGCCATACACAACTTATCTGACGGATAGAGTATGGAGTATCTCTCAGATAAGTTGTGGACTAAAGCCTATCCGACAATTATCAGGAAGTGGCGAAACAGGCCATAAGTTATAATTACTTTAACGTAAGAGATAAAATCAATAACACATTACCAATTATTTTGGAAATTGAAGGATTTTGTTTTAAATTGTATTTTTATAAGGTATGATATTTTATTTTTATGCCCCATTTTTTACACTAAAATTTTTATGAATCGTCTAAACTCTAAAGTCTAGTTTCGATTAGACTAATGACGACTAAAGACGTCTAAAGTTTAGACGATTCTTCACTTTAGTTTAGACTCCAAACTATTTTTACTTGTTACTTAAGCTGTTACGATGACGATTTTAACTTCTTAGTCATTAGAAGAATTTCAAAAATTATAAATCATGTTTGGTATTAAAACAAAGTGCCTACACACCAAAGTGACAAAGCCTATTCTCATAACGATTTGTCATCAGTCATCACTCATCACATCCTCACACAGGTCATATTGCACATTAATTAATAAGCAAAAAGATCATCAAAAGTTACTTTTTTCTTATTCTTCATAAACTCAAAAAGCATTTATATATTTCTAATTTCTAATACACAAGCAAACTCTAATACTCCCAAGGAATGCAAGTCCATAGAAATCTAACACAATCTAAAATTATTATTTTTTGTATTTATTTACATCTGAAAACAAACTGTTAAGGGTGGGTTGCACCAGAGGCGTAGATATAGTTAAGGTTATCGTCAAATTTTACTAGGGATTTGACAGTTCATTTGACATTTTGTTATGGTTAAAGTTAAAGTTATAGTTAAAGTGAGTTGGTGCAACCCACCCTTAGGGGGTATTACATTATCATTTATATGATCATATATAGGATCCAATATATATGATCATTTGATCATATCTGCATATTACATTATCATATTTCATTGATCCTATTTTAAGTTATATGTGGTTTCAATAGCCAATGGAGAGCGCTAACGCTGACAGGTATTGACGTCAGGGTTACTAGATCTCAGAGAATTCGATTTATCAAAAGACATCGTCATTTTTAATATGGCTTGTTTTTTGTTATTTCAGCAAGGTTATCCAAGTATATAATTAAAAAAATAATTACATTACATTATTTGAAACATATTAACGAACAAGAAATTAAAAACTCTTTTTTATATTAACTGGCAACACCAATTTCTATGACCGTATTGAATCCAATCTCTCAGCAAATGTCAAAAATCAAAGAAGAAATGAATCATGTGTCTATATTACATTATCCAATTTAATTGACTCAATGATCTCGAATCCAATATATATGATAATCTAATATCCCCCTTAGGTAGCTAAGATTGTCGCTAAGGTTAAGCGTAAGTTCCAGTATACTAGCTAGTGCTCATGACGTCATGTATCCGACGCCATATTGTATTGATAGTCACTAGTAGTATGTCATAATAGTGATGGAAATTTCATTAACGTGTTAATTCTCATGTCATAGCATTCTACGTGCTATTATTTGCTATTTGCTAAAATCATGGCATCGCGAACTCTCGGTTCGCATCGCATCGCTCGCATCTAGATTTATTTCACATCGAGTGAAAAATTGCTTATTATAGCAAGTACAATAGATAGTACATAGTTAGCGCTACGGTGCGTATATCGCTGACGTGAATTTTTTCATGATCGCAGACTATTGCTGCGCACGATATTATTATTAGCAATCGTATTTTTTAGCAAATATGATTAGTTAATTGAATTATTGGTAATGGGCATTTAAGAATTAATTATTATTGCTAATGCTATTTTTACCAACACTATGTAGTAATATTTCAAATCGTGACATCACAACCAAGACATAATAAGTCAATGCACTGGAGAGAATATTTCGGAACGAATTAACAGTATGGCGTCGATTCCTGACGTATACTGGATTGAATATTGGAACTTACTCTATAACCCTCACAAGTTTTTCCATATAAACAAATGTATAAAGATATTTTTAATGTTTTTTTAATTTCCTTATATTTTAGACTGGTAATAAATTAGTCAACAAGCCTTTTAATCCTCGTCAAACTATAAACATTATTTTCTACTAGCTACACTTACCTCTAAAATAAAAAGTAAAATTTTTGTTATAATTTTACATGATATCGTAATGCGAAACATTAAGAATATAACATTGAGGCAAATTGCATGGGGAATCTTTATATAATATGTATCTATTTGCAAAATTGCAAAGCCTTTGTAATACATATTTTATAGGTACTGAAATTCGTGTATAGCATTTTCTAATGGTCAAAAAGTTTGGTTTGGCTTTATATAACTATCTCCTATAGACCTATAACCGAACACGTAGAAATTCGGCCACTGACGTATCGCCACTCCTCTCTTTCAAACTTGGTGTTGTAGTTACCAAGATAGCAATTTGATCATGGGATCTAATTGGTATGTAGGAAACTCGTTATATTTACGTAATGTTAAGCACATTTTATTATATTCAGCTAATGAGTTTCCATGCGAAAGTGTTATTTAATAGAACGAAAGTCACTGAACAGAACTCTAGAGCCTTTTAAGATTCGCTTTTGAACTTTTGAAAAAATAGGTAACGACTAGCGACAGAAGAACAGCGGAATGTCTACGTGTTCGATGACCAGGCTTTAGCGAAGCGATGAAAAAGTGACTGAAAAAACATCTCTTTCTAGCAAACTGTTATTATTGCCACAAATTATTATACCACGCTAAATAAAAAGTAACTTATTAAATATGTATTGTATGAAATAACCTAATACTATAAAAAATAAATTCGTTAATCTATTCTAAGAACTATGATAATATAGTGTTCAACAACTCGACAAAACAACTTTTTCACAACAATTCTATTATTTTAATGCAACTTCCAAATTTTTTCTTGTTCGATCAGTACTATAGTCAGAACAATTTAAGGTGGCACCAGCTGTGATTGAGCTTTCTAGTCTAGGGGCTATGTGAAAAATACTCGCACTGCATTCTGTTAACTTAAGAATGTAAAGAAATATACTAATATAGTTAGTTTCGTCGGAAAACGTCTTGGTAACTTTTCGTATGATAATCTCCAACTATTTATGAGTTTGAAGTGATATAATTCATACTCTGTTCACATAGTGTATGCAAAATACGACATCGCCCTTAGACTAGAAACATCTGTCACTTTATTGTCAATCGCAGTTTGTATAGAGAACGAAGAAATATGAAAAGTTTTTTGACAGGGAATCAATGACCGCTACGGACAGAATTCCGCGATTTGGGAATAGTCCATAAAGTTAACATAACTAGCGGAATAGAGCAACAATCTCGAGCTGTCAAACGAAACCGAAATTGGTTTCTAACTGCGTGTAAAAATATGTGTACGTATACACTTACACAAGCATGATTGAACATGAATTCTATGAGATTAAATTGTCAACGCGCCGATAAGCGCCGACTGGACGTCAAAAAAAAAGTGCTGCTGTCATGTATCACACGTCTCATTTTACCACGCAGTGTTACTGATAGTGACATCTCGCTTGCTCAGGCCTTTGTTTCTCCATTCCGCTAGGTATATTAACTTTGTGGAATAGTCTATCATACTACAAAATGGCATTCTCATGTTTCAAACTAATGACATAGCCATGAAAATATGTAGTATTTTGTATGATATGGCGAACTGGGTCGCACAAGCAACGCAAATACTATCAGAGAAAATGTTTCACAGGCACAATAGCAGACCAACATGCTTTGGTCGGGTTATTGTGAATGTAATAATTTCTCTGAGGCCATAATATTATTAATGTTTCATTAAAATAATTTAATTGGGTTACATTAACTTAAGCTTATGATAATATAGGTCCCGTATATTATTATTAATACATCGAGCACATAGTTATTACAGCTATAATGTATTTTTTATTAACAAAGTCCACCAATACACAGCAAATTGCTGCCTTCTGATTGGCTAAAATTATTGTGGCAGCGGCGTCATTGGTTCAGTAATGTTTAACTTTAGGGTGAAGCCAAACGAGCGTAATATGTGAGTTGTGTGTCGCCGAATTTCGGCTGGCAGAAATTCTGCTGCATTCAGTTTCATACAAGAGTGCTGTTTAATTCACACGAGCGTTATTTTGTGAGTCATGATTTGTATGAAAAGATATTTAAGTACGCCGCAGAAATTCTGCGACTCAAGAGTCAAGACTCACAAAATTACGTTCGTTTGGCTTCACCCTTAAGGATGAATGTGATTTGTTATTGAATTTATCAGCGATAATAATAACTTATAATAAACTGATGTTTTTCGGATAATTGTTATGGTAACTCTATTATGGTTACATGCTCGATGTAATTTACAGCCACAAGAAATAATAATGATACTGATATAAAAACCTTCTATGATAAAACTGCTACAATAATTATTAATTGTCAAGAAGTTTTTTACAATTATTGTATCCAACTATACCCATTTTAATCAATATGCACCACAATGTAGCATAAGGGTCCCCGCAGATATACAATTTCAAGTTGGCCGACTATCGTACAAACCACAGAAATAGATCAAGATAGAAGCGCCATGTCGCTCGTGTTTATACAAACACGAGCGTGTCACTTTTTTCATACCTATAACTGTGACGTCACAAGAGCGCTTCAGTGATGGGAATACCCGTACGCGCGGATTCGAAATTCGCTCTTGTGACGTCACAGTAGGTATGAAAAAAGTGACACGCTCGTGTTCATGCAAATTGGAGCGACATGGCGCTTCTATCTTGATCTATTTCTGTGGTTTGTACGATAGTCGGCCAACTTGAAATTGTAAGTCTGCGGGGACCCTAAGACTTTAACTATAACTAAACTCATACCATTTGGGAAGCGTGAATTTTGCGTACGGAGGAATGTGAGATTCGGCACAAATAAAGTCATTCGTAATAATAGCCCAAAATGAATAGCCCAGACTTCCATAATTTTATAAAAGCTAAAGTTTTCCAGAGTATGGGCGTTTCCGGTCATTCTTACCTCTATGGGGCTCATAATACACAGGAAGCTTTCAACTTTTATAAAATGACAAAAGTTTGGCTGTCGCTGGCTCTTGGGTTATAAGTTAATAGTCATACACATATTTTTTAGGTTAGATACTTCACTTTGCCCCATCCTTTACTATTAGTGTCTAAACACACCATGCCAAAGATGCGGGACGGAAGTTCGGCGTGATTACGCTTGCAATGTATTTTAAATTACCGTTATCACCGTAATGACACACCATGCCGAAATTACGTCGCGTTATAGCGTACACCCAAACTTTGGTCGAGCGTAGTTCGGCAGCGATTCGGCGGTAATGTTTTTTTTCGGCGTCAATTCGGCGGCGTTCGAGACACTGAATACTCGGACAAAGTTACGCAACTGAATTTCCGTAATTTCGGCGTGTCATATCAGCCGAATGCGTCGGAACGTAATATCGGCCACGGAACTTCAGTCGCATATCTTCAGCATGGTGTGTTTAGACACCAACATTTTTACTATTTCTTGTGGCCATACAAGAAATAAGCCACATTGCTTCGTTGCTTCGCGATGCGTCGCCATACGTTTTACACATATATTATGTTATAGTAGGGGAGGAAGGGTGCTATTTCTGTAGTCACTCTAGCGTCATGGAGATCTAGTAGGTTTTTTACATTAGGTAAAGCTGATAAAAAAATAAAAAGAGCGTTTTTTTATTTTAGCGGTGGCTGCAGTCATTTTAAAGTTTTGAAATAGGAAATATATTCAGAAAATTGCTTATTTAGGTAAATTATAAATATATTTTAGACAACAAGGACTAAATCATTTAGTTTAGTGCAAAATAAAATATCTGCGAAGCTTAGTTAGGAAAATATGAAGCTTTATTTTTTTATATTTCAAAATGTCCCTACAGGCTTACCTAACCTTTGAATTGTCAGTGTTTTATATGGAAGCTTCTTTGGGGTATACTAAACATTAGAATGTTAACAAAAACAAACCAAAACAAAAACAAAAACAAACACAATCCAGAAAGTCCGAAAGTAGGTTAGGTTAGAACTGTGGCTGTGCTGCGGCAGCAGCCGGCGATCGTCACAAAACACGCCTCAGAATTTTTTATTTTTACTTATTGCATTAAACTTTTGGTCACCCCTAAAAGTTTTCCCATTCTCCCAAATTACATAATATTATGCTAATGGTCGCCCTAGTTAATTTGCCATTAAACCAGTTGGCTAAGCGTCGTCTAGCTGTAGTGTTGAACGTTGTAGTCAACAAGTCGGCTAAACGACGTATAGCCATGTGATTGAATGGCGTTGTTCAGTCAAAGGGCTAGCTGTTTGATTGAAGGGCTATTTAAACCAGTCGGCTGCGACATCTATACCATGATAACTAGACACAAGTCGGAAGCCTATACAAGCTTAATCTGACACGCTCGAGCTTCTCCCGAAATACCCTCTTCCCCTCCCCAACTATACGTTTTACACATATATTATGTTATAATGATGTAACATTGATGCGACGTTTTGACAACAACGGATAGAAATGAAGTGGGTGGAATGGCGCTTGTATTTTGTTGACGTCGCCGCAACGCAACGTGGCATATTATAATGCGTTTTTTCAACGCAACGCATCGCAATGCTGGGGCCCTATTCTCATGGATCGAATGTCTTCTGCCACACTCTGGTGAGTCTGCCTCATTCAATTTGTAAGAATAGGTCCCAAGAAGCAATGTAACCTACTCATAATCAAATCACAAATCACAATGTGTTTTTAAGCAAATATATTCAGTCAACGACGTAACTAAATTATCACAAAACATGTAAGTATAAAATGATAAGGACGTGTGAAACCACTACTTCCCTTTTAAGCCCACTTGCGCCAGTCTGGGTTAAAGTTAATCGTGGGTTAAACATTATGTTTTGTCTCTCCTTCTTTGTATTTAGAAATAAATATTTTAATACGTGGTTAACTTCTCGGATTGGTGAAAGTGGGCCTTAGGGTCAATTCAGACCGCAACGCGACGCGTAAATGCATTTCTAAATTTGTATGGATTTGACAGATTTGCAAGACTCACGCTCACGAAATCTGTCAATTCAGTACAAATTTAGAAATGCATCTACGCGTCGCGATGCGGTCTGAATTGACCCTTAGAGTTCCTATTTTTTGCAGTGACAGGTCATAATCTAGATTTAGTCAGAGTTAGTGTCCTGCATCAGTGGTTGCATGTCTTCCCTCCTTTTCTCTCGGTTGGTAACACCGTCCAAAACGCCAATCTCGGACAACCTGCCAACATAACAGGTACTAAAATGTTATAAAATATGTAAATGTTTACTCTACAGGTCTACTTTTTTAAACTGAATGACTTAGGGCGGGCTGCACCAGAGGCGTGGTTAAAGTTAAAGTTATGGTTATAGTTAAGGCTAATTTAACTTTAACCCTAACTTTGACCACATAATTTGACAGAAGACGTTGCTGGTCCGACAAGGCTATAATTGAACGTGGGCGGGGGCGCTGCTGGTAAAGGAGAACTGTCAAAAATGGCGTTTTTTGTATGATGAGTAACTCATCATACAAAAAACGCCATTTTTGACATTTTTGACGCCAAGGAACTAACGCTGTCATCAATTTGATGACAGCGTTAGTTCCTTTTTTCGCCACGTGCATTTAAAGCCTTGTCGAGCTCAATGGTTATGGTTAAATATCGCGTCCATCTTTGACTTTAACCAAAGATTTGATATTATGCATTGTAGTTAAGGTGCAACCCACCCTTACTGTTTAACTAAAGAAGTCATGGTTTGCTTATGTAAACAAATCTCTAATTTCATTGATGGACGATAGTACTTTTCTATTTCGCTTAATAAACCTAGTTTATAAATTTTATATTAACCAGTTAATAGAGGAGTAGATACGAACAAAAATATTGTTTGGCGTGTACATTCAGCTTTGAAGTTTGAACCAATCGTCACCTCATTCGCCTTATAGTCTCTTTGCACAGCTGATTTTAAACACATAAGTTTAAAACTAAAATTACATTACAGAAATTCCGTGCATTTAGTTTGCTGGTTTGTAAATAAATTCACGTCGAAAACAACAATTGTACATATTGATAAAATACATGTGGCACTCGGGGACTACCGCGATTAAGCTAAATTGCATAGCATTTTTATCAACTTATGCAATTACAATTCGCATTTATTACGTCAAGTCGCATGCACACGATACCATGCCGAAGTCTGGCAACGCCGCACCGCTGTACCGGTCGGAGTGGGGTGGGGAGTGTTAGTTTTTTTTTTTTTTGCGTTACGGAATTTATGATTCAAGTTACGTTACGGAATTTATAAGCTCAAAGCAAGAGATGAAAGCTATGCAATATTTAAAAAAAAAGTACTAGCCGCTACAGTCATTATGCCACACATCTGAATTGGTTCTGCGTATATTAGGCTTTATGTACTCACACTTTAGGTTGTATATCGTCGAGCAGGGTCGGCGTGAAGTAGGGGTTGGCGGCGGCGGGCCGGAACTTGTATCCCGTCATCACGAAAAACACAAACGTGCCGAGCTCCCGGAACATCTCGTCGATCCACGAGTATTGGAACGGCACCGTGTTCTGTAACATCAAAATCGGTACAGCCGTTTATGATTCAAGACATGCAGAACGATCGGCTAAGTATAGTCATCGGGCAGAGGAAAACTCTAATTTATCTTTCACACAGTTAACTCAGTTAAATTCTCTTCTATTATGAACCTTCTCCGAAGGGACCTGAGCTTCCACTTTACTAAAATTAGCCAAATCGGTTCAGCCGTTTACGAGTTCTAGCGAGGCTAAGAATATAATATATAGGGAGCTATAGAAAGATTTACATAATATTTTTATTTCAGACTACGTAGGCCCATATTATGGACTAACATTTTTGTGTATCCTGTCTGTAAAATCCAGAACTCGCTGATTGATGTACGCAGCCACGATCAAACGACATTGACACAGTTTAACATGTGCGTTCCCTCACTGTCACGCTATCAATGTTGTTTACTCGGCTGAGAAAATGTAACTACATAAATCTTACGGTAATAAATATATAGTAAAGGTTACATTTATTTTGTTTAGGTTTCTTTACTAATAAAATAGATAACAAAAAACCGGCCAAGTGTATGTCGTGCCACGCGCAATATAGGGTTCCGTAGTACCGCTAGTTTCTGATAATTTTTGTATGGTCAACGCACATAATTATAACGTGTTTAACACTTTACACTACTAACATCATCTCAGTTACGTTCGAAGGAATTTGAACGAAAAGTTCCTTAGTATTTCTACGAATACTTTTTTCTAGTTGACTAGACTTCATAAGTTATTGTGTAATAGTGGATACTATTACACAATAACTTATGAAGTCTTATTAGCCGTGATAATTTTCCTTTTAAATTCATCATATTTCCTACTCCCGTGAATTTTTTCACATTTCCAGAAGCAACCGTTTAGCTAGACTCTAACGATTGTTTCCATTTTAAAACTTCATATTTCACAAATTGATTTCTATATCGGAAAATTATCTTTGAATACTCATAATATTTTTAAATAACCTATCCAACGACACCCCACACGGAGGAGTGGACGCGAAAAAAAAAATCACCCCCGCATTAATGTGTAGGGGAGGTACCGTAAAAATTTTTTTTTTATTGTGAGTAACATTTTAAAATGTATATAAAAAATTAGTATTTAATGAAGCTATGTTCCTTGGACCTCGATCATGTTTTTGGATTAATATTATGGATGGCTGCTATCCTCACAACTTTAGCTTAGTCATCCTATGCAAAAACTAAGATTTTTGAGCATTCCTGTTTTAATATATTTCCATAATATTAGGCTGTATTTCCGCTGAAGTTGAGCTAAGCTGCATTCGCCGTAACTATGAATAGCTTTGTCCACACTGTGCCTTTTTCTGTTCGTCAAGGGCATGCGTTATAGCGCTGTCAACAGCACACGCGCACGCGACGCATGCCCTCTGACCGTATCCAAAACTTCAAAAAGACAATATTGGCGTTGCGTTCCTTGACGAATTCAATTATTGAATGCGCCAATATGAAAGTTGATGACGAAAATTGAAGATGAAAGTGCACAGTGTGGACATAGCTAATCGCCCCCATAGCCCACTGTTTCGCGGTTTAGTCTCTCTTTACAATAATATTATTTTAAAAAGATAAAACCAACTTCAAAATAGTACGTATTTAAGAATGAAAATTCCGTATCTCATAAACTACTAAACCGATTGAAACTTGCAGTATTCCCAAGTTGGACCATACCTAGTACAACAAAAAAAGGATTATGCAAATCGACTTGTAGTTCCGGAGATATGCGAACACAAATATAAATACATAGAATAGAATATACATTATTGCGTTCAAGATATTGTACAAACATAAAATACATTCAGCAGAGATACAAGAACGCAAAGGCGGCTTTATTGCTATTGAGCAATTTCTTCCAAGCGACCTTTGGTATCTATAGGAGTACAATAATAATTAACATACATACATACACTTTTGAAAAACTGGGCAGTTCTGCAAATATTAGTATACATACGCGTCGAATTGATAACCTCCTTTTTTGTGAAGTCAGTTAAAAATACTAGCAGATTGCTTTGCGTTGCTGTGGCTAAGGTTCTTGTATAATATATTACATTACTACATTGCATTGTAGTAAACTATTCAAAGGGAACAGCAGGACATCAGTCATGAAGACCACCATGCTTCTTTACATAGATGCCATTTGTAAATAATAGTATTTTAAAAAGATAAAACAGACTTCAAATTGAACGTAATTAAGAATTAAAATTCCCTATCTCAAAAACTACTGCATCGATTTTGATGAAACTATCAGTATTCCCTAAGTTAAACAATACCTAGTACAACAAAAAAAGAATCACTCAAAGCGGAATTCTAGTTCCGGAGATATGCGTGCACAAACATCAAAACATACATACATACATTCACTTTTGAGATTTGGCACATTTATTCAGAAGCTGCTATAGATTAACATACACAAAAACTGAACAGTTCTGGAAATATTACATATATACGCGTCAAATTGATAACCTCCCTTTTTGAAGTCGGTTACAAAAACATGGCGACCTCCATGACTAATTTTCTACTACCGCTACACCTATAATTTGCAATAAAATAATATTGTGACTATAAATTGAGATGTAAGCTATCCTATCTTTTAAGTTGAATATATTGCACACTGTGTACATAATTTTAAATCGGTTCAGTAACTTAGGAGTCGATCGCGGACAAACAATGTGTTATGACTTATGTGGCACGTAATTTTTATACATAAAGATAACATGAGACATTGAGACAACCCAGCCTTACCTCAAGTATACTTATAACGAATCTGGTAAAGTATATGTAGCAGACGATGATAATGTAGAAGTGTCGGAAAAGCTTGAGTTTGCGCAGGTTGACTGCCGCCTTGCCGTCCGTAGTCGACGAGTCCTCCAGGTGGTGGATAGACCTGTAAGCGGAGTAACATGAATCCCAGTACAGAACACATTCGCCGCGTTCCATTTGATCTAAAAACGATCAAAAGGTTCAAATAGGAGGCATTTTGAGCGTTTTAACGTCCAGTGGAACGCGGGGATCATAATTTCTCATTCGTGTCTTTGAATTAAGAATGACTTAAGTAAAAATTAAGTTTTAGCTCATCTACTAAAAATTTTCTAATAAAAAGATAATGTCTCAGACAACAACAAAACATTGTGTAACAATAAGATCGGTATACCCTTTTTTTTTTATATGAAATAAGGGGGCAAACGAGCAAACGGGTCACCTGATGGAAAGCAACATCCGTCGCCCATGGACACTCGCAGCATCAGAAGAGCTGCAAGTGCGTTGCCGGCCTTTTAAGAGGGAATAGGGTAATAGGAGAGGGGAGGGAAGGGAATAGGGGAGGACAGAGAAGGGAATAGGATAGGGGATTGGGCCTCCGGTAAACTCACTCACTCGGCGAAACACAGCGCAAGCGCTGTTTCACGCCGGTTTTCTGTGAGAACGTGGTATTTCTCCGGTCGAGCCGGCCCATTCGTACCGAAGCATGGCTCTCCCACGTATTGACGCCCATATACCCAGCGCGAATATTTTTATTAGTAAGGTATTAGGTAGTACGGTTATATGGTATGGCAACGCCTCCGTGGTCTAGTGGTTAAGAGCGTGGCTCTCGACTCGGAGGTCGATTCTCGCGTTGGAAACATGTTATTTCCAAGTTTGGTTAGGACAATGCAGGCTGATCATCTGATTGTCTGACAAGTAAGATAATCCATGCGTCGGATGGGCATTTAAAAATTCGGTCCTGCGCCTGATCTCTCGCCAGTCGTGTCCGTCTTCCGTCCCACTGGGTTATGTGAGTAAAGGAATAGAGAGTGCTCTTGTGTACTGCGCACACACTTGATCACTATAAAATTACTACTGCGTACCTGGCCTGGTTTTAATGAAACTGGCCACCGTCACCGAAATCGGTGTGGGGAGTATTTTATATGGTATACATGTAAATGTTTGGGTGGGCTCCAAATTTACCTTTCAATCTATACTAATATTATAATTGGGAAGAGTTTGTTTGTTTGAACGCGCTAATCTCAGGAACTACTGGTCCTATTTGAAAAATTATTTCAGTGTTAGATAGCCCATTTATCGAGGAAGACTATAGGCTATATTTTATCACGCTAATACTAATAGGAGCGAAGAAATAGAGGAAAGCGTGGAAAAAACGGGGGAAAATTATTTGAAAGGGCTTATTTGAACGCGTTAATCTCAGGAACTACTGGTCCGATTTGAAAAATTCTTTCAGTGTTAGATAGCCTATTTATCGAGGAAGACTATAGGCTATATTTTATCACGCTAATACTAATAGGAGCGAAGAAATAGAGGAAAGTGTGGAAAAAACGCGGGAAAATTATTTGAAAGGGCTTATTTGAACGCGTTAATCTCAGGAACTACTGGTCCGATTTGAAAAATTATTTCAGTGTTAGATAGCCTATTTATCGAGAAAGGCTATGTACATAGGCTTTTATGATTCTCGCCTAAACTATTTAATTCATTTTGATGAAATTTGGCATAGAGATTGGAGATACTAATTTGAATCTGGGACAAGCAATGTTTTTTGGCCCGGAAAAATGAGCGGTTCCCACACAATATACTTTTCTGATTTGCGCGTAAACGACTCAATCGATGTACGGGAACAACTATAAACTAAAGTCCACGCGGACGAAGTCGCGGGCAACAGCTAGTATATTATAACTAGATAACGCCCGCACGTAAATTTGTTTATCCCGCGGGAACCGTAAATTTTTCCCAAATAAAAAGTATCCTATGTCCTTTCCCGGGACTCAAAGTATCTCCATTAATATATTTTTTTTTGAAATTAAATACCAACCTACAGGGCGATTCACGATTTCCGTTCGACACGGATTTGGAAACTTTACTGTGAGGCCATTGGTCAATGCTTAACGCGGCGAGAATTTATTGGATTTGACGCGATGAAGTTTCCGAATCGAATTACTTTAAATTATGAATCAGGGCCCTATAATCTAGAGTCTAGATATTTCTAGATTGTAATAACACTTACCACACAACCGGGAACATGATGGCGCCGCAGCAGACCATATCCACGAATATGAATAGTATTCGCCACGCGTTGTGCTCAACCGCGCCCTCCTCGCTCTCCGCTATTATGATCTCCGCCACGTTCGCCACAACCTGACAAAATAAAAAAAAAGGTTAATTCAAGTTTTGACAAACGAAAAGAAAGGCCACAAGGCTTGAAGCCTGCCTTTGTAAATTAAGAGAAGTTGATTTTTAAGCAGACGGCGGACCTACATGATTTGGTAGCGTTAGATCACGAGTCACGAGCTCACGACTAATATTGAATTGACCCAACCACTTGACGTAGGTCCGTCAACTGCCTAGGAATTTCTTCCCCCGCGTTCCACTTAGCGTTAAAAACGATCAAAACTCTCAACATAGGAGGCATTTTGAGCTAAGTGGAACGCGGAGTTCGATAGTACATTTCACAAAGTGTTTAAATAAATAAAAGAAATACAAAAATGAAGTCATGATGTTGGGGCATTTCTCGTACAGACATAGAAGCCGAAAGTGACTCTATCAACGCTAGTAGCGTTTCTTTGAAAAGTAGTCAGTGAACTCTACATATACAGGACGTAACAAAACAGAGATAATGTTTTAGGTGTGTGTCCCTCATATCTAGTTCACTGTGAAAGTAGCAGCCCTGAAAAAGTTTATTTTCATTTGTATGGGCAAGCGCCCCAGCCGCCACCGTCATAAGTTTGCCTATATGTATATTACTTTGTTACATCCTGTATAAGTGGAGCGTCCGTGGCCTAATGGGTAGACCTTTGGGTCCTTTGGTTCGGACTTTTAGAGGGTGCAGGTTCGAACCCGGGTGGAGGCGTGATTAGATATATTATTAAACTCACTTGTAAGGGTATAACAATCATGAATATCTTCTTATCCCGGTCTGCGAGGATGTGTTTAATGAAGTTCCATCCGGTACCGACCAGCACTATTGTCACAAACAGCACTGCACCTTTAAGTCTAAAACAATACATTTCAGATTAAAGTCTTAGTCGTAGGAAATCGAAAAACTCATAATATATTAATTTATATTTGAAAAAATACAAGTTTAAATAAAATCTTGGCCATGCTCATAGACATTAATGAAAACAATCAACTTTAATTTAGTAAAAATTTTGACAAACTCCATACTGTATAATATATTGTCAAACTATTCATTAAATTAAAGTTAAGTAATCATATTTTGATTATAAGGTTTTTATTTAATATATTATAAGATTATAAGGCTTTTCCTCACGTACCACAACAACACCACACCAGGTACGGTGGACTGGCGTATACTTTGTATTGAAAATGAGTAGGACTATTCACACATACCACATTTTGCAGTCGTTATCAACCACGTGTGATTTACAGATGATATTTTGTCGCGACGCGGACGGTGTGGTGTGGTTGTGGTACGTGTGGTCAAGCCTTACAACGTCAGTGGGTTTCGGCCTGACCGAGCATATCTCGCTCGGTCGGAAGATATTTCTTTTCGGCTGCCACTTACATCGTTGAAATTTAAAATATTCATTGTTGTTGGTAGAGCAGGTGGTGACAGTACGTTATTTGTAGCTATTGCAATTTGTAAGTAACAGGTAAATAATGAATATAATATGGGCCGATTGGCCCCTCCAGTTTCGCCGAGCCACCTTAAACTTGTGCGAGGCCCATTATATTACTCAATAGAGTTATATCATGAGTTTTGAAATGTGGATGTTTGTGGCCTCAATATTAAATTAATCTTTTTACCTCGATAAATGTTACCTTTGAGTGTAACATAATATTATACAACGTGTTATAAATAACATAACCATGAAGCCCGAAGGTTACATGTAATCTGATTCATTGTTTTACATTTTACGGTTCAATAGAAATTTATTAGCTTTTATATATATCACAGCCTTTTTGCTTGTAAAAGTGTGATAATATAGTTTTTTAGTATCCTATGTAACTAACATCGAGCTGGTAAATAAAACCAACTATATAGATGACATCCGCAATTCCGTTGCGCAGATTATCGTGCGAGAATCGTACATTTTTGGTTTCCAGGGAGTCAAGCTATCTCCTGTGCGCATAGCATGCGCATAACAAGAAAATTGTGTCTACATGTTTTCTCGATATTTGATGGTTTGTCTCTTCATCTCTGTTGATCCTAACATTACATGTACATTTTTTCTCGTGTAGATCTGTCGTTCAAATCTATCGACATAATGTCAAAAAATGATTTTGACATTATGTCGATATCAACAATATGACTACACTCGAGAGTGAGATATCTCGTACGCGCATGCTAGACGCACTAACCACATCAAAATCGGTTCAGCGGTTAAAGCGTAAAGAGGTAACAGACAGAAAAACAAAAGCTTTCTTGAGTTTGTTGAATCTCCAATTACTTTCATTTATCAGTGATAAATTATTTATTCCTTTCTGACAAACAAACTATTAATAGTTAATACTTATTAGATTATACGCTCAATAAAGCCTATATACATGAAGTAATACTCACAAATGCGTTATATAATACAATATAGCCCACGCAGTCACATGCTCGCCTCGCGTCTGGATAAAGTGGTAGTTAATTCCGTGGAAGGCCAAAGACAGCGCCTTGAGGTACACCAGCACGCACATTATAATGTGTATTCTATACACTTTGTGTCTGCTCGTCTTCAGTATGAAAGTCCAGAAACCAGCGCTCAGTAGGAATATCAGAGACATCATACTATATAACGCCGGTAGAGGCATCTCGCCCGCTGATAAAAAGTTGCCATCGTTACTCTCGTAGAGTAAAATCTGTAAGAAATGTTCGTAGAATTAGATAATAGATTAAAATAATAAATAAATAAAGCCTTTATTCACCGACTGACGATACAATAATTTTTACAATAAAAACACATTAAGTAACATTAAGGCCAATGTCCAGCAGTGGACGACTATAGGCTGATATGATGATGATGATGATGAAGTGTCTAAGCACACCATGCCGAAGTTCCGCGGCGGAAGTTCGGCATGATTATATACAATATAACGCGACGTAATTTCGGCACGGTGTGTCAGCGGTAATTTAAAATACATTGCAGGCGGAATCATGCTGAACTTCCGCCGCAGAACTTCGGCATGGTGTGTTTAACAGTAAGTCAGGTTGTCCTTCAACATCTGGCCTTTGTTGAAGATTAAAATAATATGTTATCTGCAACTTTATTAGCACAGAAATACATTTACCGAGCAGAAACCGTGCATTATCCTGTTATATTTCTGGGAAAACTTTTATTATCTATAGAATGATATTCCCCGGAATCAAACCTCTTTTCCTTTTATACAATTCGATTCAACAACTTAGGTGTGAAGGAGGAAAAGTATATCCTACACACACTGATAACGAGCAAACATATTTTGCTATTTGTACAAAATAATTTACGAATATCTTACCGTTGCATTGATGGGTTGTGCGGTCTCCGAGTTTTCTGGCGGGCAATTGTGGAAGTACAGGTTGTATAATCCCTCCTCTTCATTTGATGCCACATACATTGCAAACTAAAACATGTTGTTTAAATAGATAAACAGTTATAAAAAAGCAAATTACAAGTTTTATATTTTAAAATTAGGATCTTTCATACAAAGGTGACCTTGTTAGCTAGAAATTGGAATAGGCTAGTAGATGTAGTGATATAAAGGTGGGCCCCATATGAAAAGTATGTTCATACCAAATTTCAACAACATCGGTTCAGGCGTTCAAGCATGAAGAGGTACAGACAGACAGACGGACACCCTTTGGCATTTATTAGTATGTATACATCTAAAGTAATCCATGAAGACCTAAGCGGCCGCATCCGGCCGCGATAACAATAGAAAAGCTAGTTATTTTACAAGTTTTTAAGTTGTGGGACATAAAATTATAATATTACTAGCTGTTGCCCGCGACTTCGTCCGCGTTAGTATAGGTAGATCACGTCCCAAGTATTATTTATTGTACAAAAATATTCAATGTACAGCATTGACTTTCCTACGATTTTATTATAAGTATATAGATGTTCCGCGCGGCTTCGCTTGCGTAATGGAGAATGTTACTAGGTATGCCAAATTGCTTGAAATTTTGTCACAGTAAAGCCTGTGTGTATACAAATACACTAGTTTTTGTTGCAGTCAAAAATACCTAGTAGTTTTGATTTTATAGGGATTCAAAGTTTCGAAAAATATCGATTCCCGCTAACATTCCCGCGACCGCTTGTAACGTCATAGCACAATTCTGCCGCGCGGGCGCCAATAAACGTGATTTTTTGCTCTATCTCAACAACGGCAACAGTTAGGCACTTGAAATTTTCACCAAGGTCTTAATTATATGTGTACTTTAATAATTAATAATAATATTATAATAAAATAAAAAAATTAAGGGGGGCTCCCATACAAAAAATCACAATTTTTGGCCTATTTTGCTCTATAAACTATATTCTCTGTTTTAGACGTCGTCTATTTTAGACGTGGCAGAGCCATGCTTCGGCACGAATGGGCCAGCTCGACCGAAGAAATACCACGTTCTCACAGAAAACCACGCGTGAAACAGCGCTTGCGCTGTGTTTCGCCGAGTGAGTGAGTTTACCGGAGGCCCAATCCCCTACCCTGTTCCCTTCTCTACCCTCCCCTATTCCCTTCCCATCCCATCCTTACCCTCCCCTATTACCCTGTTCCCTCTTAAAAGGCCGGCAACGCACCTGCAGCTCTTCTGATGCTACGAGTGTCCATGGGCGACGGAAGTTGCTTTCATCAGGTGACCCGTTTGCTCGTTTGCCCCTTTATTTCATAATAAAACATAACGGTATGTGTATTCATGAGCGAGTCCGATTAGTAAAAAAATACAAATAAATAATCGGCCAAGTGCTAGTCGGACTGGCGCACGAAGAGTTTCGTACCGCTACAGTGATTTTTGTATGGGAGCCCCCCTTAAATTTTTATTTTATTTTAATATTATTACTAAATATTAAAGTACACATATAATAGTGTCATCATATAGTAGTTATTAAATATTAAAGTACACGTATAATAGTGTAATAATATGATCACACGGTGACCAGGCGACCGCGTCGTACGGTTACAACTACTTGTTTTGCTTATAAATCGGAAACTAATTAACGTATCCAAGTAATTCTTTCACTAATATTCTTTATTTTTTAAAGAGAATGTGGACTGCTAATAATCAAAATTAGGTAACATTCTCCATTTAGGAATTTCACGCAACCGTACATTTTGCAGCAAAAAATAGCCTATGTCCCTTCACGTGGTCTATTCTTCATGTTTGCCAAATAACATAAAAATTGCTCCAGTAGTTCATAATATAATAAGCAATTCCATATAATTTCCCCCGTTTTTTCCACATTTTCCTCTATTTCTTCGCTCTTAATAGTCTTAGCGTGATAAAATATAGCTTATAGCCTTCTTCAATCAATGAGATATCTAACACTGAAAGAATTTTTCAAATCGGACCAGCAGTTCCTGAGATTAGCGCGTTCAAACAAACAAACAAACTCTTCCCAATTATAATATTAGTATAGATTATGTTTTACTCTTACTCACACATAGGTATCCAGTTAACTAATATACATTTGGATTTTGGAGTCAATGTTATTGCAAATAGTACCCCCTAACACCTTCTAAGAGGAACGTCGTAATTATAATAAGTAATAAACTAATCAACTTGTAAACTTATTACTACTACTACTAACTAATCAACTTGTATACTTATTTAGTATACTTACACTGGTATTATAGTAGTCGGTGCCATTTCTAGTCTCCTTCGTGATAGGTAAGACCGCGTAGGAACACTGAGGACCAAGTTTGTCGTACGTTTTCACGTAATCTGAAAATATCACTTGATTTTACCAACCAATTCCACAAAAGGTACCCAATACCCATATCACAGGATAAAGAGTATCATAATAACATTAAGTTATTGGATATAAGAGGATATAGTCTTCGAAAGAGTGCATGTTCGATCCCAGGTGGTGACATGGCCGACAATATTGCGAGAATGCTTTATGCCTCCCTATAAACATTAAAAATAACCTGGCCTAGGTACAGTATCTGATAGTAGGAGAGGGGAAGGTGCTAATTTTGCAGTCACTCGAGCGTCATGTAGACCTAGTAGGCTTCAGAAACTGCAGCCATTTTAAAGTTATATCCAGAAAATAGCTTATTTAGGTTAATTATAAATATATTTTAGACAATAAGGACAAAATCATTTAGTTTAGTGCAAAATAAAATATCTGCGAAGCTTAGTTAGGAAAATATGAAGCTTTATTTTTTTATATTTTAACATGTCCCTACAGGCTTACCTAACTTTTGAATCGTCAGTGCTTTATATGGAAGCTTCTTTGGGGTATACTAAGCATCCCCTTTCTTAATCTGACAGATCCGACGACACTTCATTATTTAAAAAAAATATTTTTTCAACCCACCATGTCAGAAATCTGATTTCTATACCATGATATCTAGACACATTTCGGAAGCCTATACAAGCTTAATCTGACACGCTCGAGCTTATCCCGAAATCCTCTCTTCCCCTCCCCAACTATGAAGGATTTCTTTACTTGGAGAATTTTTATTACTCGGAGAAAGACGAAAGAATCCTTTAGAGAATTTAATCACTCGGAGAAACGGAGAAAATCCCAAAAAGTAGGCGATAACTTACCATCTACACTTCTTCTACGTCTGTTCACAAACATGTACTGTGAGTGTCGCTTGATCCTGTCTATTGGTATCATTGAGCGATTCTGATATAGATGTAAAGCATTGACTTCACCGACACATGTTATGTTGATTCTGAAAACATAATAAAAAAATTGTTGTCAATGCAGAGTAAAGCAGTTTTAGCATTGTTGGTGCCATGGCGAGTCATAGATTGAAAAAGATATTGTGCATTACTGGTGCAGTGTGAGAGGATCTTATACCTTAAAATGAGACAATCCATACTTCCATACTAATATTATAAATGCGGAAGTATCTCTGTCGGTCTGTCTCGCTTTCACACCAAAACTACTGAACCGATTGTAATGAAATTTTGTACACGGACAGTCTAGACTCTAGAGCCTGAGAAAGGACAAAGGCTACTTTTAGCTGGAAAAAAGGGTTGTAAGAGGGGGTAATGGACCCATTTAAAAAAAGTTTATATGAAATTATTTTTTGAATGGGCTAAGGCTTTGAAAGCTTAAAAGCTTAAATATTGTTTGTTTAAAATAATTAAATAATTTTTTTAGGGGCAGGGCAGGGGTTCCCAAACTTATTTTGTCTACTACCCACTTTGAGAGCAAATTATGTTTTAGCGCCCCCTTTGTTTCATATGAATACAAAACGCCCAAGCCTCTACACAACGCCCCCATTTTTTTTCTGGGTCCCATCACTCCCCCCCCCCCCCCCCCCCCCCAGACCTTCAGCGCCCACGGGGGGCGTTATCGCCTACTTTGGGAAAGACTGGTATACGGCAATGATAACCTTATTTCGTTGTTATTTGAGGTCAAAATTGTTTGCGCTAACTATAATATGCCACGTACGTTTAGTAAATCCACAATAAACTGATGCTCCTGTGACTCGAAATAAGAAATGTCTTAAGTGCCCGTTTTGTTTATTGTAAATCTAACTCTATTTTAAGTACTGAAGGTGTGTTTTGGTTTCCACTTTTAATTAATTTAAGGCTTTGGGTTTAGATGTACGCATCCATTAAAAACATTCGTTTGTCATATTCAATTCGTGGTATGTTAATACTACTGTTTTTATTGTTCTGTGGTGAAAAACACATTACGACGTCACACGCGCTCGGGTTAGTGCCGGAGCTGTCGGCGTGTCTTCCAATTTATATTTTTAAATAACTTTTGAGTTATTGCGAAAAAAAAAAACAAAAATGTTTTGTTATAAAACTTATAATATAAGTATGATCTTACATTTATCAAAAAAAAAATTGTTGAAATACCCAATTTGGCAACATTTGGGCGTGAGGTTTTTTGGAGAGAAAAATCGCTCTAGCTAAGGGGGATATTAGATTATCGTATATATTGGATCCGACATCATTGAGTCAATGATATAATATTTGGATAATGTAATATAGACATATGATTCATTTCTTCCTTGATCATAGATTTTTGACATTTGCTGAAAGATTGGATCCAATATGGTCATAGAAATAGGTGTTGCCAGTTATTTAATATAAAAGATTTTTTAATGTCTTGTTCGTTAATATGTTTCAAATAATGTAATGTAATTATTTTTCTAATTATATGTATACTTGGATAATCTTGCTGAAATAACAAAAAAGAAGCCATATTAAAAATGACGATGTCTTTTGACAAATCGAATTCTCTGAGATCTAGTAACCCTGACGTCAATACCTGACAGCGTTAGCGCTCTCCATTGGCTATTGAAACTACATATGACGTAAAATAGGATCAATGAAATATGATAATGTTATAAGCAGATATGATCAAATGATCATATATATTGGATCCTATATATGATCATAGAAATGATCCAATATATATGATAATGTAATACCCCCCTAAGTTTATCGCTGGAAAAATTACTTTTTTTTTTCATCGCGTAATTATATGTAGGTACATATACATGCTAGTTGCTACGCGTAATTTCGCCTGAAACTTAAATATAGCGCTTAGCAATATACTATATCTGCATTTCTTACTTTCTTTCTATTCATTGTTTCACGTTTTTAATTATTATTCTCAAATGTAAATCTCTTTCTCCAGGCACAATTATGATAAAAGGCAAAATAGGCTATCATACTTTTCTTCAAAGTCAAAGCACAAGCATATAATTAAATAAACCCCTATCGCCTTAATAATTAATACATTTTTCAATGTACGCTAGCAAAGCATTCGCAATAAAATATCTGGTTAACGATTACCTGTAAAAAGGTTTGATTTCCTTAATACTTTTGTAGACAGCAAACAAATACACAAATTCAAAATCATAACAAAAATACATAATATGTTGCTTTGCATCATAATGCATAATTATTCACAAAGTTAAGTGATACTGTCATTATTTATACTAATATCATAAATGGGAAAGTGTATCAGTCTGTCCATATTGTCATGTCTGTCTCTTTGTTACCCAAACCGCTGAACCGATTTGGCTGTGTATCCAATACTTGGAGAGTACCTGGAAAGAACATAGAATACTTTTTCCTGGAAAAATGTATGGTTCCCGCGCGATAAACGAATTTAGGTTCGTTGCGGGCGTCATCTAGTTTATGACATATACTTTTCATTTAGTTTATAAACCAACGAAAGTATAAATTCGCTAAGGCTAAGCAATACATAAAACACAAAAAAGAATAATTGCTCATGGTTTATATTATTTCATAAGTTATGAACTTATGAAATAACAAAGCTTATTGTATAAATGGACGCTGTTAAGCATTCGTGTACTAACCCACACAAAAATTACGTATTGAGTTATGAATGCAGTTATGTTCTTTAGATGATTTAGAACAAGACTGCATTCAAAATTTAACGACAAAAAAAAATGTGGGTTAGGACACTAATGCTTAACAGCGACCAAATATGTATAACATTCAGAAACTATATTATTTTGTTTCATATAAATGCAAAGAGTACCTTGTCTTTTGCTGTGATACTAGTACTGAAGCTTAAAATAGACAACACATTGCAGCATTGCTTATTGACCCGGTAAATATAGGTCAGTTTTAAATATAGCTCACAGCTTGTACTTGTACACCATAAACAGAAAAAAATGTTACCTGAGATTTACAAAGTCCATTTTCAAGAAAACTATAGCCGGATGATGTGCTGATAAAAGAGTGCTGCTCTTTTCTACACCTTGTAAGATGCATGTGTCCGAATGGATGTCCAAATAGGGGCTGATTGCATCATTGAGTGTCCGATCCAAAGTAAATCCATACTAGAATATAAATTTTATTTTAACAGTAAAAATATTCAGTTATTTAATTAATTGAGGTAGCTAGTTAACTACTGTAATTAATTAAATAGATAACTGATTTATTTTATGTAACCAGTTTCACTATGCCAACTTCATCACAATTCATAAATCATACTACTTTTCTTATTAAAAACACAATTTTAGTACAGAAAGACAAGAACATTGTCTGCTATCTTAGAGAAATAAGTCAGAATATGAGCAGTACCTTTAATAAACATGGTTTTATTTTTAATATTTAGGGAGCAACTCTCTTCTCGCCTAAATAATTAATTGTAATTTATACACGTGTGATTCTACATACAGAGTAAACTCTATATAACATGCCTGAAGGGACTGTGCATTTTATGGCGTCATGGAGAGTTGTCGTTAAATGAAGAAAAGTAAAATCAAAGCTTTTTTGTCAACACACAGTATTAACAGTGTCTACACGTGCAAGTGATTCCAATTTATAAACAAAATAATGAATTCCTTAGAAAGTTTGGTATGCATGATGCCAAAAGTCAAGTTCATTGCAGGCTAGGATATTAAAGCGACAAAAAACATACACAGCTGTGCAGTTTTTTCTAGTAAAAGTAACTTAAAAGGTACTTTTTATTACTGAATCGTTGTGATTTTGTCGCTATTGAGAGTGGGTGTGATGCTATGTAGAGTGCATCATTTTATGGTAGACAAGCTAAACCAACCAAAGTAAAATGATTTCGACGCTTTAGAGCAGGGGTCGGCAAGTAATTTTAGGTGGGGTCTGGATACTGTGGGAAATATTTTACGAGGTCCAGAAAAAAACACACGTCTTGTCCTATGTAGCTTAAAAATATTATTTTAATTAATAAAGGTATTACGTATACCATTATCTATGTATTAATTGGTACTTGGTATAAAATAAATTCCAATATTTCGCAGTCCGAGATTCGACCTTTCCGCGGTCCGCCTGTTGCCTACCGCTGCTTTAGAGAGTTTGTCGTTAAATCGAGTGACGTTACATGGAGTTTACACTGTAGTTAAATTTTTAATCCCTAGCAACTGCCTTTTCTGCTAAATAATTAACGACCATGCAACATAGAAGGCCACGTTCCTTTGAAGGCCAACTGTTAAAAAATCGTAGTTATCGACATATTCTTTCTACTACACACTTAGATGATAGATCCATCAAACTTAAGGGGCCGGGTACCAGCAAAATTATCATACATTACGTAATACCAAAACCGGTGGTAGGCAACATGTAGTTCAACATTCTGAAAATATTTGATTCAAATTTATTCAGAAATAAAACAATTTTTATTTTTATTTATTTATTTATTTTTATTTTCTCATACGAAAATATTTAACATATTTGAACTATTTTTCAGCTTAAAATAGAAATTACCTAGGTTCCTGCACATAAATTTACTACAAAATATATTTTAAACACTAATAAATATTTTTTGGTGTTAAAATATTTTGTAGTAAATTTACTACTAAATATTTAAACGCTAAAAAATATAGTAAAACACTAAAAAATCTATACTAATATTATAATTGGGAAGAGTTTGTTTGTTTGAACGCGCTAATTTTAGGAACTACTGGTGCGATTTGAAAAATTCTTACAGTGTTAGATAGCCCATTTATCGAGGAAGGTTAAAGGCTATATTTTATCACGCTAAGACTAACAAGAGCGAAGAAATAGAGAAAAATGTGGAAAAAACGGAGGAAATTATTTGAAAGGGCTTATCTCACTAACTACTGGAACAATTTTTCTGTTATTTGGCAGAGATAAGAAGTAGACCACGTGAAGGATCATAGGCTATTTTTTGTGGACTAATTTGTCTGTGAAATATCTAATTTACGCGGGCGGTTATATTTCGCGTGGTCACGACATCACGCGTAAACGGCTGGACCGATTTTGTTACTTTTTGTCCCGGAAAAATGTACAGTTACTGCACAATATACTTTTATGATTTGCGCGTAAACTATTCAATATATTTTGATGGAATTTGGTATGGAGATACTTTCAGTCTCGGGAAAAGATAAGGAACACTAATTTTGTACCGGAAAATGTACGGTTCTCGCACAATAAACTTTTATGATTATCGCCTAAACAATTCAATCTATTTTTATGAAATTTGGTATTGCAATACTTTCAGTCTCGGGTAAGGACAAGGGATACTTTTTATCCCGGAAAATATAGTACGGTTCCCGCACAATAAACTTTTATGATTCTCCCCTAAACTATTTAATCTATTTTGATGAAATTTGGCATGGAGATTGGAGTTAATAATTTGAATCTGGGACAAAGAATGTTTTTTATCCCGGAAAAATTTGCGGTTCCCACACAGTATACTTTTCTGATTTGCGCGTAAACGACTTAATCGAGGAACAACTACAAACTAATGTCCACGCGGACGAAGTCGCGGGCAACAGCTAGTATATAAATAAATAGTAAATTTACTACAAAATATTAAAACACTAAAAAATATTTTGTGTTTAAATATTTTGTAGTAAATTTTTGTGCAGGAACCTAAGTAATTACTATTTTAAGTTGAAAAATAACTCAAGCATGTTCAATATTTTCGTATGAGAAAATGATTTTGGTATTACGTATGTATGAGAATTTCGATGGTAAATGGGTCGCTTCTTAAGGCTACAAACGCGGCGGCGAGTCGATCGCGCCGCAATTGTGGCAATGAGATCTCACTGTTTGTAGACTTTGACTGTCGAGGCTACAATTGTAATTTCCGCACCCTGAAAAACTTTAGTTTTATATATATCTATCTCAAATTTTACTACAGGGCATTATCTTATAGGAATTTATGTATGGTACTAATAAAAGAAAATCTACTTATGCCTCGATTTAAGTTAAAATATTGATAATGTTCCTAGGAAGGCCGGTGGTTCCTTATAAGGCCCAAACAAAGATTTGATAGTTGGCCTTGCTAGGGAACATGAACTTTACGAGGAACATCTAGAACTCATTCACATATAAACAGTTATTTTTAGTTACCGTAACAATTAAAATAATGCTGTTTTTATAACATCTTTACTTATTAGGATTATTAAACTTATACACGCATATTGAACATTTTGGTCTTATAAAGAACGGGTCCATAAGGCCATTTTAGATTAAAAATTTTTTTGATTGCATTATAAAACGCATTGGCAATTAGTTATAAGGTGTCAATGTGATACTCATTACTACTATTTTTAAGAATTTCCATTAATATATTCTTAATTATAAGATGATGTTCAAGCAATGTTCGTTATAGTTTTTTTTTAAATGATATAAATATATTGAGCATTTAATGTGTTGCTTAATTGAGTGAAACTGTCATGTCGTTTTAGTAAAAGCAAATAAATAAATACTTGTAACTCTATTTTCAAGTTAAACGACTGATGTATAATATTGGCCTTGTTTGGAGCTGTGTTCCTTGCAAGGCCATTTGGAAGAGCTTAACAAAACTTAAGTTTATTAAATGGCTATTGAAGCTAGGTTAAAAAGAGATTAATAATATGATACCTTATAAAATAGAGCATTAAAAATTGATAATATGTTTTCTTAATTCATTTAGTTAATAAACGAATAACAAGCATTTTCCCGTTAGAGTGGCCTTACATGGTTCAGGGTCCTTACGTGAAATTTCTTTCTGAGGTTTTAACTTACTGTTCCAGTCGCAGGCCCAGGTGGAAGGTGAAAATTGACAAGATGTACATCTAATACACCACCTTGATAGAATCCAAATGTGGTCAGGTCAATGTAATGACGAACATCATCCTAAAACCAAGAAGTTAACAATATAATAATAGTGTATATATGTCGCAGCCGACTGGTTTAAATAGCCGTTCAATCAAACAGCTAGCTCTTTGACTGAACAATGCCATTCAATCACACATCTAGCTTTTATGTTGAATATTTTAGTCGCTCAAAACGTTCAACACTACAGCTGATTCAAAAGCCTAATTGAAGTAGTTCAGCACGCACCGCTGCGGCGCTAGGTGCGTTTTATTTACAATATGGCGTCAACTAGCAGGTGTTTGTAGGTGCAGAAAGTAGTTAATAAAAGTTACAAATGTTATTAAAGAGACAAAAATTGTGGAGGCACATACGAGTGAATTAAAATTTCAACAAAAATTCGAGGAGAAATTATGGGATCATGAAATGGATGGACGCAGCCTCCCCCGAAAGGGAGGTTCGGGGGGCTGTGGACAAACACAATCCAGAAAGTCCAAAAGTTGGTTAGGTTAGGTTAGAACTTAAAGCACAACACAGAGGGAGCCGAGCGAGCGGAGCGAGCGTGCTGCGGCAGCAGCCGGCGACCGCCGTCAAATAAAAGGGGGGCTCGGGGGGCGCAGCCCCCCGCCAAAACAAAAACAAACCAGTTGGCTAAGCGTCATCTAGCTGTAGTGTTGAACGTTGTAGTCAACAAGTCGGCTAAACGACGTATAGCCGTGTGATTGAATGGCGTTGTTCAGTCAAAGGGCTAGCTGTTTGATTGAACGGCTATTTAAACCAGTCGGCTGCGACATATACATAGCCATTAGTGCAAATATGGTCTTAAAAAACAGCTCAATTGACGTCATTTTTATTGATAATATTGCATTCAAGTTGCAATAATTTCCATCTACTATGTTGCACACTCACAATTTGATGTGTGTTAAGGGTGTGATTACATTGAGAGTGAACTCAACAGCGATTTAACAATATCGTTGTAGTAACATAAGGGGTACAGGGAAAATATCATAACAATTGGGGGAAAGAAGTATTTAACAGATAAAACTAAAAAGGTTGAAATATCAATTACTGATAAGTAACATCAAGTACATTATATTATTATTAGGGTCATAAAGCTTAACACTTTTATAGAACAGATAAGAACAAGAAAGTTTTAAACTCATAGAGGTAGTAATAGACAAATTTTAATTCACATGTTAGTTAAAATGGAAAATTAGATTTAACGGTTATATTTCTTATGCTTATCTAAACTTATATTGTATTAGTAATTTATAAAAAATGTGTAAATACCAGAAGGTCCAGCTTGTGTATTCTGCAAAATACAGATGTTGCAACCATTAGGAAAACTAACACCTTTTCCTTTAAAGCAATCATGTTTCATTTCTATTTTCGTAAAGTTAAATATTTATAAACACGTGTTTTATACGATACACACAAATAATAATTATTAGCAGAAAACTTCTGGTTTTGAGCAATAAATTTCATAAATATTTCAAGATTTGTAAATGATAAATCACAGACATTTTTGACAATATTTTTTTTAATCTGATAATATAATACCAGATTAAAAAAAAATTGTTGTCTGTTTTCGGTTTTTTTTGGCAATGACTTTCGGCATCTTCGTTTAATGGCGGCTCTCGACATAGGCGAACGCGTTGGCCAACGCGTCTGCAGACGCGTTGGCCCAATGTGTAGAACGGGCGTTCGCGCGTTGGCCAACGTCTAAATACCTACGGCCAACGCGCGAACGCCCGTTCTACACATTGGGCCAACGCGTCTGCAGACGCGTTGGCCAACGCGTTCGCCTATGTCGAGAGCCGCCATAAGAGCGCATAGAAGACCCTAACTTGACTCCATACTTTAACCTAGATCTCAAAATCTGTAAGGCCTAGAAAACTGATTTTTTGACACAAGACGAAAACACGATTACTCAAAAAATGCTCGATAGTTTCTTTTTTACAAAAAACCTTGTTTTAGACCATAGACTTAATATATATTGTCGTTTTAGACACATTTTTGCTTGGATCTTCGAAGTTTGCTGTCTTTTCTTTAATATTTTTTAATATCTAAAAAGGCATTGATAAAACCTAAAATTGCTCAAAACACTTTTTTCATAATCATTATAGTTCGTCTTTTATTCAAGTAAAACCACGGAATATATAACACTACAGGAAAGGGCATATGGGCGTGGCCCGCGTGCCATAGTTATGTCCAGCTGGACATAACTTAACTCGCACGCAAAAGGAAATTCGTGAGTACGGATTTAAACCTTACATTAGTTGACATAAGGTGTAAAATTGCGTACAATTTCAAGTCTTGTCATATTTAGCTGTCAAGCGCCATCTAGCGTTGAATAACTGAACTCGGTAGTCAGAGCCGGTATTGCTAAATTTAAATTCTTCTTTATTTCAAAAGGGTTAGGGTTGTTTTTACGACATTGTATTTAAAAAAGAAATCTCTTTGTGATTGGTTATTTCTTTTGTGTGCGTAAAATGTTACTGTGTGAGTTTGGCGACAGCAGTTTCAATGCAACTTACTTGCTATGGCCCTTCCTTTAGTGTTATATATTCCGTGAGTAAAACTAACTTGGCAATGATTTCGCGCCGTCCTTTTTCACCTGGCATATGAAAGACGGGCGTGAGTGTGAAGAGAGAAGGACGATGTTTGATTTTTAGAGTCAGGAGAGCTCTTAAAAAGGGTGTAAAGGGTGCTTTCTCCGGTAAAGAGTATTAGTGTTCTGTGGGAGCTTTCCCACGGCACGGCACACAGGCTGTCGTTTGCATAAAGTTAATATACCTAGCGGAATAGAGAAACAAAGGCCTGAGCAAGAGAGATGTCACTATCAGTAACACTGCATGGTAAAAAGAGACGTGTGATACATGACAGCAGCACTCTTTTTTTGACGTCCAGTCGGCACGTGCCGCACGTTGACAATTTAATCTCATAGAAATTATGTTCAATCATACTTGTGTAAGTGTATACGTACACATATTTTTACACACAGGTGAAACCAATTTCGGTAGGTAGGAATAGAACAACAATTTCGAGCTGTCAAAGGACAGCTCGAGATTGTTGCTCTATTCCGCTAGGTATATTAACTTTATGGTCGTTTGCTACCGGAGGTTAAAATCTCACGAGTGATGATTTCTGCGACTTGCGACAACACCGCATTCACTTATGGCTGGTTTCAGCCCCGGATATAGGGGGGGGCAAGGCGGGGCCTATGCCCCGGGCGGCAAATTCAGGGGGCGGCCAAATTCACACTTCACGGACCAATGGACAACTCATCATTTATTTCACTTTGACCATGTAATAAATAATAGCACAAGTATAGCATTTCATGGCCATATCAACTTGACCGATACCCTGAGCGCGGAGTGAGACGTGCTGCACGAACATTTATTATTCGCGAGGCGCGTAGCATAGTTCAAAATACGCACCCGGCTCCCGCTCGCTTTTAAACCCTACCCTGTTAAAATATATAATATTATATCCTACATATTGATAGCTGAAATGATATGGATGATAAAGGTGAAAATAAACGTTTATAGGTCGGGCGGCATTTTTCAGTTTTTGCCCCGCCTAAAAAAAAAAGATTCGGGGATGGCTGGTTTACACGTAATAAGTAGATACCTATTGATATTAATCATTAATCAATCAAGGAAGACCTTCCGACCGAGCGAGGTGTTATGCTCGGTCATGCTGGAGCCCACGTGATATTTCAGCTGTCGTATTACGTATGTATACCGACTTGTGGGTACCGCCACAAGCTTAAACTATCTTAGGTACAAACCCCAACAATAGATGACAATATATTTTTAAGAACTAATGGCTGGTTTACACCGTACACGTATTAAGTTGATAAGTAGTTAACTTAATTTTAAGTTATTAATTGCATGTACAAACACAAAATTTAGTAGCAATTAGTAGCAAGTTCAGTAAGTATAAAGCCATAAGTTAAAATATTTTAGTTGACTACTTAAAATATCTTTGGAGCTGCTCCGGAGCAGGGCCGGCAGGGCAGGTAGTACTAGTAAAGTCTGTGAAGGCGGTATGGTCGAAAGACTATAGCCAGCAGGGTGACTATATGTGGTAGGTTCCTGCCATTTTCTTGCCTTGTCTTATTTTGGCCTGTGGCATGATCGGTTGACGTTTTAAAACTTGGCAGGTTTTGGCAGGATTGGGGTATGAAAAATAAATGTTATTTTTGCATCAAAGAAGTGAGTGATTTATTAGAATCTGGTGGTACTCGCCCGTGGTAGTAATTCAAATTAATATTATCAAATAAATTTATTTTCTTTCTTTCTTTCAAATTCTGTTTTAAGTGTAGATAATTTTTGGGGTGCAATAGGCTGAATGCGAAATAGACAGTATAATTTTAAATGTTTCAAAGAGATTGTTATGCTTACCAACGCTTCATGCGAAAGAATGTTCTCCCAAATCAATACAAAAACTCGGAACCGTTTTTAGGGTTCCGTACCCAAAGGGTAAAAACGGGACCCTGTTCATGAGACTTCGATGTCTGTCTGTCTGTCTGTCTGTCTCCAGGCTGTATCTCAAGAACCGCTATAGCTAGAGTTCTGAAATTTTCACAGATTGTGTATTTCTTGTACCGCTAAACCAAGCAACCGGAGCAACAAATACTAAAATCAATATAAAAGTAATATTCAAGGGGGGCTTCCATACAACAAACGTGATTTTTTTGCTCATAATCAATAATGGCAACAGCTAAACACATACCCCCTTACTAATAAATATATGATTGCAAATTTGCCTTCAAACCTACAAAATAAAATTTGAATCGCATAAACAAATCTATGTATAAAGATGAAGAAATGGAAGAAGACGATGCGAATGTTTAATCATATAAAAAATGCAATATATTATTATATTATGTGTACCTATTTTTACTTTTCTTATTTTAAACAACAGTAAATAAAGATGGCAGGATTTAGGCATTTTTTACTACAGGCTTTGGCAGGATTTGGCCGTTTTTTGACTAAAGTTTGGCAGGATCTGTATTTCAAATATGGTTTGGAGCAAAGGACTCGTTTCCAGCTCCCAATAAATTAAAAAAATATATGGTCACCCTAATAGCCAGCGCCTTGGGCGCAAAAAAAAAAATCATCTCTGTGAAAAGTTGAAAAATAAAATGTGGTATTGGAAATTATGAAGTGAATTTCTTTCGAATTCATTTGATTTTTATTAGAAATTTGCTCTATAATCGAATTACTAACAAGTATTATCGATACATTTATATTATCAGTAGATTTGTGGTGAAATTAAGCATATACAGATAAAAATGATTAAATTAACGTTACAGTGTTTATTTTCACCTCGCCTGTATAAAATTTATGGATTAGCTGATGTACGTATAAAATTGAATTTAAGATAAAGTTTTTAACGTATCGTATAGCTATCCTACTATTACATAGTGTTGGAAATATTAGATCCGAAAGTTTTTTATTTTTAGGCCTACAATCCCTCAAGTCTGGAGAAGTATGCAAATCAAATCATTACATCGGTAAGTCAATAATAATATTATTCTTATACACCGTCTAAGCTACTTTCTTAGCGGTTTAGTGAGCAACTTTTGCTAATGCAAATTTTTACTCCATTTTAAAGTAATCAGTTTTATTGGGTATAAAAATAGGTAAGTACAGTATATTGATTTTATATGCCCACACTCCACAGCTTATAAATACTATCTCTTGTGCTTCAAAGTTTGTATTTTTGTACTATGATGTATTATATTTTGTTATTTTATGATTGTTTTGGTTTATGAGAACTTTTGTTAAAAAATGTCAAAAGATAATACCATCAGGATAAAAATAGTATAGAATAATATGCCTTTCTCTACGAATAATAAAAACTAAGGAAACGTAACCCCCCATACTTCAACCGTTTTGAATTTGGTTCATTTTTGCACACTAAAATATGGCAATAGCAACGAAACACACTCAAATTTATGGAATAAAGCTGTTGACATTCATTGTCACTTCTATATTTACACAAAATTTTATGTATGTAATGTACCGAATACATGCTGCATATTAATTTAAAGTATGTATTCGGGTCACATTTTGTAGGCTCATGGACAATTTTTTGACACAGTTACTCTTCCTTAGTTTTTATTATTCGTAGGCCTTTCTAAACAAAAGTACTAAAGCACCATTGAACAAATTTGCTTGTACTCTTTTTCCAGTGTATATTCCAATTTAAATTCCTGATGGCTTGCAGCAGATTCTAGTATAGAAAAGCAATGATTGCCTTAAACTTTTAGAGAATATTTATTTATGTGCAGTAAACATGTTTATTTGTTTTTAAATTGTATTGAATAATATCTTTAACTTTTTATTTCAGGCTCAAACTATCTTTAATATAACTCTCTATTGTTCACCATTTATCTGTATGTACATTTCTAAGAGAGGTTTACTTACATATGACGAGTCGGTATTCTATATGAAAGCGTTCAGCAGCATTGGATCTTTGCTGGTACTTTCATTCATTATAAGAGGTATCGGGAGAGCTTGCAACCCTCAATATGTTGAGTTCATTAATGATTACACTAAACCAACAGTTGATACTCCATCTTATTTGCAAGATTTGAGAAAATATGATTTTGACTTTGATGCTTGGCCCGCAACCTTCTCTATGCCACAAATATTAAGGTATTATACTATTTCAGCTGAATTAAATACAACAATTTTTATTTACCTTCTGTGTTGTGAAACCTTATTATAAAAGAGTACAAGGGACAAAAAAAAACTGAGAAAGTACAATATTTTTTGTTTATTACATAATTATAGGCAGTCATTGTATTTCACATTATTTTCGCTCATATTGTAGCTCAACATGGATTGAAAACAAACCTTTTGGCAAATGTGCTCATCCACACATGACGGTGATCAAAAGAACCACAATTCAACTGTTGGCATACATTGCAACCCATACCTTTGCACTGCGACTCATATATCCAGGGTCCCTTGGTTTTATTTACAACATGCTGTGTAAGTTAAAACTCATATATGTTTTCATAATCCATACTAATATTATTATAAATGCGAAAGTGTGTCTGTCTGTCTGTTACTTGTTCACGCCCAAACCACTGAACCGATTATGCTGAATTTGGTATGGAGATACTTTGAGCCTTGGGAAAGGACATATGATACTTTTTATCCCGAAAAAGGTACAGTTCCCAAGCGATAAACTACTTTCGGGGTAACGGATTTGCGGGCGTCATCTAGAATGACATATTATGTATGACATCAGTTATGGATACTTCATGTATTGGTCTACTTTTTTTTTTAATTTATATATTATAGATTTAATATATTATACAGCATGACTTACTTATGTCCATGACTCATTTATTTAAAGGGAAATTTGGTCAAAAATTGAGTACCTAATTTTATTACACAATTATAATGTAGTATGGTACTTAAGTACTCCTTAAGTATGGAACATGTCACACCAGTCATGTTGTATATAATCGTTTTTATCTATAATCTTTAGGTTGGCAAATAATATACTTATAAGTAAGTTACATGTAAATAGGTATTTTTATTTTTTTTTATTTTTTGAAAAGCAATCTCTCTTATAATTCATTTCAAATTGTTTCAATTGTAGGGCCACATCTTTTTGAAGGAAGGACACAACTTGTAGAAGGTCATGGCGGAAAACGAGCTAAAATAATCACGGCCGACGGAAACTGTATCGAGACGATGTTCGTCGATCAAAGGAAAGAGAAAAATCCACAAAGTAGAATACTGGTTATATGCTCTGAAGGGAATTCTGGATTCTACGAAATTGGTATAATGTCGACACCGATTAAGGCTGGATACTCAACCCTGGGCTGGAATCATCCCGGATTTGGCGGCAGCACTGTAAGATACTTTTACTACTTTTTTTTTATTTTTATGAAAAAGCAACTTCCGTCGCCCATGGACACTCGCAGCATCAGAAGAGCTGCGGGTGCGTTGCCGGTCTTTTAAGAGGGAATAGGGTAATAGGGGAGGCTAGGGATGGGAAGGGAAGGGAATAGGGTAGGGTAGGGAAGGGATTTGGGTAGGGGATTGGGCCTCTGGTAAACTCGGCGAAACACAGCGCAAGCGCTGTTTCACGCCGGTTTTCTGTGAGAACGTGGTATTTCTCCGGTCGAGCCGGCCCATTCATGCCGAGGCATGGCTTTCCCACGTATTTCACATTAACATTTCTATTAATATAGTTGCACATCTACAAGATAGCACAGAAAAAAATAAAAAGACAGTGTTCGATTAAAATCGAACACTGTCTTTTTGAACTAAATTTTCGAACTAATACCGACCAAAAGTGACCAAAAGGTCACTTTTGGTCGGTATTAGTGAATCGTGACCAGACACGTGAGTGGTAGCTTTTGTACCATCGAATAAATTGATTCTGATGGCGGACGTACGTCATTTAGTCGGATTATTTCAATTTAATGTAAGTCGTGATGTGTCGGCTGGGTTTGACAGAACGCGACCAAATTACGTCCACCATGAGTGCCTATGACTCAAGTTCTTTAAAATAGCATGTTATTGGTAAATATTGTCCAATCTTATTGCTCTCCCCAGTTTCACCGAGATAACTTAAAGGTAGGTTATTCCAAATGCATGTTTCTACAATGAGTAATTTTTAAAGAAAGCGTCATTAAAAAAAACTGAAAAATATATACATGTATAGATACATCTTTTAAGTTAAGTGACTTTTATGGTTAGAAACACAATACAGACAATTTTACTCGATAAAAAAAAATCCGAAACAACCTCGATTTTAAAAACATTTTGAGTTTTATAGAACTTACAGGGACTCAATAAAAAAATAATTTGCATAGTTCGATTACTATTAAAATTTTACAGGGAAATGTACGGATACATGTTTAGTTATACTATTTTTTATCTAAGTAAAAAGGTTTTTTCTCCTATTTCGCCCTATCACGGACGCGGCGAGCGTCCACGTGACAGACATCGACCTGCTAATTTAGGAATAACCTCCCCTTAAGTTTGTGCCGTGTGCGTAGCGTATATGCTTGGTCGATCGAAGAGTCGATCTCATAACATAATGCTTGTTGCAGGGTCAGCCTTTTCCTCGCCAAGAGGAAAGAGCTATTGATGCAGTGGTCCAGTATGCTATACATGACCTCGGATTTGACGTTGAGAACATTGTGATGTTCGGTTGGAGTATTGGAGGATATTGTTCCGCCTGGGCAGCGGTCCACTACCCACGCATTAGAGGCTTGGTATGTTGAAAACTGATTACATGTGATCCATCCATTAAACCAGATGTGGTTTTAGGAGTAAAAATATTGTTTTTTTTATTGTTTTAGATTATGGATGCATCTTTTGACGACTTACTGCCCCTGGCCAAAAATCAAATGCCAAAGTCCTGGTCATTGCTCGTCGAGGAAGTGGTGAGATCCTTCGTAGACTTGAACATCGCTGATCTGTTGGAGAAGTATGACGGGCCCGTCCACTTGGTGCGCAGAACTGAAGATGAAATTATATCCTTGAGGTAAGAACCTTCCACTTAAATCATAGTAATCATACTAAATTTGGCATGGAATTAGCTGACATCCTGGATTCACACATAGGCTACATTTTACTTTTCTTTTTAATTCTTCACACTTCAACATGTTAAATGTCTATCGACTGGTTAGGGTTCTGTACCCAAAGGCAAAGGGTAAAAACGGGACCCTATTACTGAGAATTCGATGTCTGTCTGTCCGTCTGTCTATCTCCAGGCTGTATCTCAAGAACCGCTATAGCTCGATTTCTGCACAGATTATGTATATCTGTTGCCACTTTAACAACAAATACTAAAAACATAAACATAAATTAAATATTTAAGGGAGGCTCCCATACAACAAACATATTTTTTTTGCTATTTTTTGTTCGATATCAATAATGGCAATAGGTAGGCACTTGAAATGTTCTCAAAATACTCAGTTGTATTTATACTTTAATAATTAACAATAAAATTTTAGTAAAAAAATAATTAAGGGGTCTCCCATACAAAAAACACATTTTTTACCTATTTTTGCTCTATAATGGTACGGATAACGGAACCCTTCGTGCGCGAGTCTAATTCGCACTTGGCCGATTTTTATCTGAGATTGTAACGTGTGCTGTGTGGCTTGTGGCGCCGTCCTTTTAAAACCTCATGCTGTCCAAGTCCATATCTTCCAATTCGGGCCAAAATAATCCACCATCATGGCCAATCTGCCTGTCTACTAGGGCGAGAATTACGATAGAAAATCGGAGTGAACGCTCTTAAAGTAGCGGCCACCGACTCCGAATTTCTGTACTAAATTTTTAAGATTTGCAGACGCTGTTCGTTCGTGTACTTCACCATGATGAAAATGTTATATCTACCTATGTGTCTACTGTATATAAACTGACAGTGAAACGTCCCCAAACTAAATTCAAAATTGTCAAGTCCCTATTTGAAAACCCTTTATATATATTTTTTGTATTCTTTGATTTTAGACCGGCTCAGCTAGCTTCGAATCGTTGCAACAATCTGCTCCTCAAAATTATTGAATCGCGCCACCCCGAGTACACAGCGGCCACTGGAAATCAAGCTACATACGACTTGTTTTTAAGATACGTCATACTGTCTGACCAGCAACGTATTGTAATGATGCGCGGAGACCTTCGAGAGGAAGACAAGAACGTCATGAAAATGGTAAGTGCACCACTTACCATATTTGATACGGCAATTGTTGTACCTATATTTCTGTGGCAGTAGTATGTGGCATAATAATAAACGCCAACGGCAGCCAGAATTTTGTCATAAAAAAAGAGATATATATATATATATATATATATATATATATATATATATATATATATATATATATCCACGAGATATCTCGTTGGCGTATGCTAGGCAGGTTGGCCCTATACAGGTAAGAACGACTAGCAACTAGTTTAATCGGTCGCAGTCACTTTAGGAGGTTATTTAGTTCTGAAAATCTACCTTACCTTCGATGAAGAGTAAATGCTATTTTAATATATGAAGAGTAAGTGCTATCGCGGGTGCAACCAAATCGACCCACCCTACTTAAGAAGTAAGAACTGTGACGAGTTCATATGTGAATACTGGTTATTGTGATCGTTTTAAAATATAGGCAATATTTCAAAATAAGCTAAAACAAAGAAGCACTGTTAGTAACAGGATACAATTAATTATAGTAATAAGTACTAGGATTGACCATTTCACGCGGGTGCAACATCAAAATTTTCAAATATCTTAAAGGTGAACTCTAACAAATTTTTACATTTTTGACATTGAATATAATATAATACTAGATGTTCCGCACGGCTTCGCCCGCATAATTTAGGAATTTCTGGGAGACTGTACATTTTTCCGCAAAAAAATAGCTTATGTCCCTTCACGTGATCTATTCTTCATGTATACCAAATAACATAGAAATTGCTCTAGTAGTTCTTAAGATAATAAGCAATTTCAAATAATTTCCCCCGTTTTTTCCACATTTTCCTCTATTTCTTCGCTCCTATTACGCTAAGACAGCGTAATAAAATATAGCCTATAGCCTTCCTCGATAAATGGGCTATCACTAAAAGAATTTTTCAAATCGGATCAGTAGTTTTTGAGATTAGCGCGTTCAAACAAACAAACAAACTCTTCCGCTTTATAATATTATATATTATATACTAGCTGTTGCCCGCGACTTCGTCCGCGTGGACTTCAGTTTATAGCGCGCGATGTCAACAAAATTGGTGTCAAAAGCTTTTATAAAAAAAACCCTGGTACCCCTTAAATCAAAACAGCTGTGCAGTGTGCACATAATATTTCATTTTTTTTAATTAAACTTTATATTTTATGCCAAATTTTAAAGCTTATTTAGCCCCCCAATTACACAACTTTACCCATAAACAATTTATCATTGATAGGTTTAAGGTTACGTCACTGTATATAATATAAAGTACTGACTTATTAAGTAACGTAAAATAGAAATAACAATCGAAAAAAAAAAAAAAAAAATAAGTGTATGATACCACCTCTTATAGAAAGATGTTGGGCAAGCGTTAGCGCGATGTAAGAGACGCACGGCGCCATCTAGTATGAATTTTTGGAACTAACTTAATTTGAAAAAAAAAATCGTATTTTCACCCCCTTACAACCCTTTTTTCCAGTAAAAAAAGTAGCCTATGTCCTTTCTCAGGCTTTGGACTATCTGTATACAAAATTTCATTACAATCGGTTCGGTAGTTTTGGCGTGAAAGCGAGACAGACAGACAGACAGACAGACAGAGATACTTTCGCATTTATAATATTAGTATAGATTATAGCCTATGCCTCTCACTGAAGAATTAATGATCAAAAACGATTCAGTAGTTTTTAATTAAGTATATTCATTACTACCCGTGGCCCGCAATTTTGAAATCTGTAATATCTTCGAAAATATTCATTTAAATCATATACTGTAAAGGGCCATATAGATCTATATTAAATCATTAATGTATTTAAAGTATTTAATTGAATAAGGGTTATTGCCGTATTGGTTAAAATCGCTTCGAAAATTAGACATTATTTGAAGTTAAAAGTAAAATAAATTACAAAAAACGTTATTGTGGGATATCCATAAGAGATAGGCATGTACTTAGTACATTATTTTGACAAATCTCGTAGGGTTCAGCCTGCGTTTGCAATGTAAGCGAAAAAAAAAAGTAATTATTTACGATATCACATTAGAAACCCCAAAATTAACAGTATTTCTCCACTATTTAATTAATGTTATTATACTTATAAACCTTCCTCTTCAATCACTTTATCTATTAAAGAAAACCGCATCAAAATCCGTTGCGTAGTTTTAAAGATTAAATGGGAACAAAGAGACCTGCGGGAAAAAAAGCGACTTTGTTTTATAATATTTAGTGATAGTGAAGTATAGATCACTAGTAAGTTTGTACTAAAACTGCATCAAATTTTAGTTTTTTTTTAATAATCAGCCTGACAGAATTGATCGTCGAAATCACTAAAAACGATTTGGTCCAGTCAATTTAGGCTTAAAATAAGTAAGAACCTCGGAATTCGAGAAACCCAGCTGTAAGTTAACCAATATTTATTGTATATTGGCACCCTAAATGTTGTCTCAAAACCTACATAATATGGGTAGGGTGTGCGCAACTATTAAATTTCAAGGTCAAAAGGTCACAAAAATCGGTTTTTGCACTTTTTTGTAAATATTTCATTTCCTATGTTTGTAAATATTTAAAAAAAAGTGACCGAAACAAAATTTTGTGCCCTTTTGACCTTGAAATTTAATAGTTGCGCATACCCTACCTTATGTAGGTTTTGAGACATTTAGGGTGCCAATAGTTTGTATATTTACAGACTTTCAGCTGGGTATCTCGAATTCCGAGGTGAACTTACTATACTGATTGGACTAATTGAATATCGTAATTTATACAAACGATTTCGACGTATTGCTATAAAAAACATCGCGTCCCTTATGGTCGATTTACACGGGTGACTAACGGGTCGATTTTAGTCACCCGGCAAGTCACCAGTCAACACTTAGTATTCGCAGCAAGCGATCGCTTGCGACTGAGCGTTTGTACGGTCGATTTTAGCCACCAGCCGCATGCGGCAATTGGCCTCACGACTTTGGGGCTTACGACTTTAGCCGCATGCGGCGTAGTCGAATTGCCATTTAGACGGTCGTGCGGCTTTAGTTACCCGTGTAAATCGGCCATTAGATGTTAATATTATATCAAAATCTTCTAAATTATTCAAATTCCATTTTTTACCGATAAAGGTTGTTTTGTTAGTAAAAACACATATTATTCTTATGTTATTACATTTAAAAATGTAACAAAATATGCCACATTTTAATAATTATTGTTGAAGGTCGTTTCTAGCGGAATGACCTACTGTCAAAAAAGTCCGCCAGTAGAAGATGAAATCAGGACGCTATTACTTTTTTTTCAGATATCTAAGTATATGCGAGACTACAGATCGACGCATTGTACGCCGCTACCCGAAGAACATTTTGCAGCTATAATGGAAGACTTGTAATTCAAATGATGAGAAGATAATATGATTCACATTCTATATAATATTTAATCAAACATTTACAGTATTCGTGTTTGCTGTTGTGAACATTTACCTCCTTATACATAAAATATTTAAACAATTGACTAGCCCAACCTACAAGACTTTAAAAGACAGCTATTTTGCATTTACACCCGGTAACAATCGTTGTTGTAGGTGTAGACTTTAGAACAATTAAATTTGAATACTAATCAATCGTTCATATATTTTGTGAATAATTTAGCGTTTTAACATGATCCGATATTGTTTAGGATAATGTGAAAATGCTAATATGGAGGTTTTAGTTCCGTATAACATAATAATATGCATTTATTGATGTCAAAGTTCTATGTGCAATTGATGGGATGTTTTATTAGAATAGCAGTAAATTAGTTATGTGGCAATATCCATACGGAAATAAAATAGGTACGATATAACTGTCACAATAGTAACGATAGACCCTAGAGATAAAATGCAGGGAGGTACTATCAGAGAAGTTGATTCCTATGCAAATCGGGGACCTAAGTAGTTTGGTTGCGTTACGTCAAACTCAGCTGACAGATCACAATTAACATTGAATTGACATATTCGACCAAATAACGTTGGTCTGTCAATTGCATAGGTATCAACTTCCTCGATGGTACATGGATATAAAAATTTACGTTTTGCTATTTGATTGCGAATATAAAATTATACAATAAACACGGATTTGTGATTTAGTATGGATTGACTCATTAGTTCAAGTAATTTGGCATAAAGATATACGATTAAAGTTTACAAATTTAGTGGAAAATACATTATTCAGAGTTTAGACCAGTGTATTTCAACATGTGGGTCGCGATACCCTTTGGTTGCCAAAGGTCGAGAGAACTATTTTCGTAGAAAAAAAAATAAGATTCAAAATGTTGATATTATGAAGTAGGAGAATTTTAACAAAATTTTTATATTCAAACACAAACATGACAAAGTAACAAAGAGTGGGAGGACCCGAAATATATTTTCATACCAGGGAGGTACAATCACATTTTCATAAAAACAAATGTAGAAAAACATTGATATAGACATTTTAGACTGTATAATATGTTACTCAGACTGGAATTAAAAACCTCTTCCAATTTTTTGGCATTTGCTTAAGTAAGTTTACAAAAAACTTATGTGAACTTTTTATTTTTATTACATTAATTATGCTTTTTGTCTCTGGGATCTACATAACATTATAATTAACATAGCATGTTAATTACAAACACAACATTATAGTAGCTTTTTGGCTTTATATGTGTTAAATTTGGCCCTAAGACTTAGAAATAAGATTTACTTTTACTGATGAAATTTATTTATCTTTGCACAGCAGGGGCAGAGGATCGATTTTTTGCGTTTGTTAAGCATTTCTTGTCTACTGATGTTTATGTAATTCGTTGTTGGTGATTTGAAAGTCTGTTTTCTATTTATTGTTTGTTTTTTGATGAAAATCAAGTTCGCTTAGACTCTATTATAAGCATGGAATAATGAATATTGTGTATCTGTTAGACTGTAACGAGGTACTAGGTAGGATTTAAAATTCAATTATAACGAATAAATGAATTGAAATTATTTCTGTATTTTTATTTACTTGACACTCACGAATCACGATAGGTTATAGCTTAGAAGTGAGTTAGAATTACTATCTATATACATAGACATAGTTAACGTCTGCATGTGATTTTGCTATGTTCACACGCCATTTTGATCATCTGGTTATATTATCGCGATCGTCATAATTTAATATACGCAAAGAAATTTAGCGAAAACCTACGAATAATAAAAACTAAGGAAGAGTAACTCCGTCAAAAAAAGTGCATCAAAAAGCTACAAAATGTGACCCGAATACATGCATATTTATGCATGTGTTCGGTACACATTTTTCGTGTATATATACTCGAGTGACATTCAACCAGGTTGACATGACAATTTTGTCAAACTCGTTTTACTTACTTTTTACGTAGGTAGCTTTTTACAATATTTTTGTTGTTAAAATGTCTAAATGCCCTGTGAAATGGTGTAGAAGTCATACAGATACGACTTTTAATACAGGAATAACCTTTCATCTGTAAGTGAATTGTTTAAAATTATGCTTAAAGGGGTTTGGGTAATATTGGCGTCATTTTCAAATCTCGCGGCCACTCACTAAACCGGCATATTATGAAAGAACATATTAAAGGGAGTAAACTTTATTATGGGGGACATATAGCTAAACTATATCGGAGCAGACATATTAGGCATTTTAAGTTCGTATTTTCAACTAAAAGTAAATTCAATCATAACATGAATACTCAGTAACATACAAAAAAAACTGCATTATTTATTAGCTTAAAGCCTTCCTCGATAAATGGGCTATCCAAAAAAAAAAAAGAATTTTTCAAATCGAACAAGCAGTTCCTGAGATTAGCACTTTCAAACACACGAACACTTCAGCTTCATAATATTAGTATACAAGGTATAACAAAACTAAGTGATAATACTTTAGTGTATGTACTGTGTATGAGTCCCGTGTATTAAGTTTACTGGAAAAGTAGTAGCGCTGAAACAGAACATTTTTTTTTCGTTTTTGTATGGGGAAACTCTTTACGCCAGGGCGCTTGCCCATGCAAATCACAAAAAGTTTCTTAGCAGACAGAAGCATAAAGGTCGTAGTTGACGGCGAATGCTCGGAAACTCAGTCTGTTGATGCTGGTGTCCCTCAGGGCTGTGTGCTATCGCCTACCTTATTCATACTGCATATCAATGACATGTTACAGACCAACGGCATTCATTGCTATGCGGATGATAGTACAGGTGATGCTGTATATACCGGCTCCCCCAATATTTCTCGGCTAAATGTCATTGAGAGTCGAAACGAACATGTGTCTAAAAATATAGAGAATTCATTGGAGAAAGTCTCTGAATAGGGTAGACGTCCAATTCAACCCCGCCAAGATACTCTGCGCGTTCACCGCTAAAAAGTCACCAATGGTCGCACATCCTCGTTTTGAGAGCACATCTTTAACCATCTCCCCTAGCATTGAAAGACTTGGCGTTAGCATATCGAGCGAAGTCCAGTTCCAATATCATCGAGAGGGTAAGGCCAAGTTAGCCTCGAAGAAGCTTGGTGTTCTCAACAGAGCGAGACAGTACTTCAGTCCGGACTAACGCATACACCTCTACAAGGCGCAGGTTCATCTTCCTACTCCTCCTATTTTCTTCTGATTAATTTCGTTGCAGGTCTCAAGACAGCTTTAGCATGTCCCTCGGGCTCCCTGAGATCATATCAAAGGGTTTTCGTGGTTGGATACTGCTGTCGATCCCGGCCACACAGGAGATACAGTGGTGGGAATGTGTGGTGGGCCAAAGCCCGTTTAAAAAAAAAGAAGCAGGTTCGGCAACATATGGAATATTCTTCTCATCTCTGGGCAGGAGCGCCAAAATACCAACTGCTCCCTCTGGATAGTGTTTTAAACAGCTTGGATCCCTTGGAATTATGCCGAGATGTAGCTTCACTCTGCATCCTCTATCGGTTATATCACGGGGAGAGCTCTGAGGAATTGTTCGAAATCATACCACCTGCAACTTTTCGCCATCGTCCCACGCGAAAATATTCCATCCTCATCACCTTGATGAGTGTGCAGTCCTCCACCGTGCGTTTCTCGCGTAACTTTCTGTCGCGCACTATAAAACTCTGGAACGAACTATCACCAGCAGTATTTCCGGACCTATACGACCTGCAAACCTTCAAGAAGAGAGCGTATTCCTCTTAAAAGGCCGGCAACGCACCTGCAGCTCTTCTAATATTGCGAGTGTCCATGGGCGACGGTAATTGCTTCCCATCAGGTGACCCGTTTGCTCGTTTGCCCCCTTATTTTATATCAAAAAAAGAATTATCACTTTTGTTATAAACTGTAGATTTTGACTAGACTTTAGACATGACGATATTATAGTAAAACGATGATGAAAATTATTGTCAGAAGAATATTGTTTTCCCGCTATATTTTACTTGACACTGGCCACGGTTATAAAGCCGAGCGCCATAATAAGAAAAGTATAAACAAGAAGAAGGAACAATGACGTATGTATGGTGACAGATGACATATTACTGATCACAGTAAAATTTATGTTTTCTTTGGATGTTTTCTTGTAAAAAGTGGACTTGCAAATTAATATAAAATAACTTTTATAAGTTTTTTTATAAGAAACATACACTTAAAACATTTTGTTTCGTGTGTACTGTACACGTTAGTAAAATAATTTTACATTTTTGGTAAGTAGGTTATGTATACTGTTAAGCTTAGTGGTAACCACTTTAAATCTTAATATTTGGTGGGAAATACCTTTGAATAAATTAACATTCACTTTCCTAAACGACTAGATTACGATGCCTAATATTTATTTAACCATTATAAACCTTGGTGACTAAAGTTTTTTTATTGTTATGCAATATTAATAATTTTGAGACCTTGAACTTGGCATTAGCTTTTAGCTTTCTATTTATTTCTAAAACTATATTATACCTACTTTTATCATTAATACTTCTAATTATTCGTATTGCAAATTGGATATTTTATTTGATTTAAACTAAACAATTATGATGTTCTAACTTCTAATATACAAGCTAACTATGTTTATATAATTGCTATATATTTTCGTCTTCCAGGCCATGTCTCATATTAACGATCTAATAGGCATTGTCAAGGGGTTCCGTATGGTGGTCGAAGCTGGCATTAAACTCCAACAAGAAAACACTAGACTAATCTGGAATAACAGTAGCATCAAACCACTAATTCAAGGCTGCCCAACTAACCCCATCACCAACATAAAACCGAACCCAGATATCGCTAAAGATCTATTCGAAAGAGCTTTAGTTGTGGCTCAGGGTTTTAGGCAATATGCAGTAATGCATGCTCCAAATTTTGATCCTAGTAAAACTTCATCACCAATGGATTCCAAACTGCAAGCAGAACTCGATCAGTTGAATGAAGAGTTTGATAAGACCTTTGAGAGCCTGAAGAAGACCCAAAGGTACATAACCTCTTCCCCACCAGATAATATTGAGGTACCTCTGGAAAAATTGAGATTACAAGCTGAAAAACTTAAATCAAAGCAAGTTGACAGCATAGAATCAAGTAGAATGAATTTAAAAGACCCTGAGATTACTTATAGTGAAAATATTAAAAGTTCTAGTTCCAGTATGCTAGTGCAACCAGAAGTAGCTAGTAGTTATAGCAAATTGGACCTAGAACCTAAGCCTAAACAAATGGGCATTGAAAAACCAACAAGTACAAGAAGTAGCCCAAATGTCTCAAAACCCATTGTTAAGAAGAAGATAAGAGTGGCAGTAAGTACATTTTAATTTGAAAAATTATAATATGATATTTTAACCAAAATGTGGGCTTAATTATGAAATCACTACATTTTTCTACTTCACAATTTAATACCAGTGGTAGGCATCAAGTGGGGCCAGTCCAAAAGTATTATTGTTGAAATAATTCAGAAATAAAATATTTCAATTGGAATTTTAATTACATATAGATGTTGGTGGAGTACTATGCCATACAGCAAACAAATAATAAATAGAAAAATGGAAATATGTTATCTATATATTTGAAACTCAAAGGTGACTGACTGATTGGCATAGTGATCTATCAACGCACAGCCCAAACCACTGGACGAATCGGGCTGAAATTTGGCATGCAGGTAGATGTTATGACGTAGGCATCTGCTAAGAAAGGATTTTGATAAATTCCAACCCCAAGGGGTTCAAATAGGGGATGAAAATTTGTATATAATAAAACTTCTTAACGCGAGCGAAGCCGCAGGCAAAAGCTCATAGGATATAAAAAATAATCTAGGAATAAGGATCATCTAGGATTACGTAAAAAAGCATCAAAATACCATGTAAATATTTATTATCTGAATAAAGGTTATTGTTATTATTATATTAATTCAGAAACAATTTTTTTCAATGAAATAAGGGGGCAAATGAGCAAACGGGTCACCTGATGGAAAGCAACTTCCGTCGCCCATGGACACTCGCAGCAGAGCTGCAGGTGCGTTGCAGGCCTTTTAAGAGGGAATAGGGTAATAGGGAAGGGGAAGGGAAGGAATGGGAATAGGGGAGGGTAGGGAAGGGAATAGGGTAGGGGATTGGGCATCCGGTAAACTTACTCACTTGGCGAAACACAGCGCAAGCGCTGTTTCACGCCGGTTTTCTGTGAGAACGTGGTATTACTCCGGTCAAGCCGGCCCATTCGTGCCGAAGCATGGCTCTCCCACGTAAGCCTATTATATTAATAATATTTCAATTATAATTTTACTTAGATAATATAAATTCCTATGCATTTGTGTTTTTCTTTTAGCTTAGTGAAAATTCTAAAGCTCGTGTCGTGCCATCTTCACGTATCGGGCGGATGATATCTTTTGGGTCTCTGGCTGCGGGTTTAGGTGTGGGAACTGTGGCACAGTACGCCAGGAATACTATTCAGTCGGTGACGGGGAAGGTTGAAGAATCAAATGCATTTTTATCGCCAGCTAATGCTGAGAGAATCGTGGACACATTGTGTAAAGTGAGAGGTACCCTGATTATTGATTGCCATATTTAATGTAGTAAACTTTCGTTTAAGTTAATAAACTGATGTGGCAAAGTGTGACAAAGTGGAATATATTATTGTCTCAAATGTTGGTCACAACTGTGGTCACAACTCACACCACATACACCTAACAGTGATGTTACATTTTGCTATATTGTGGTTCTTGGTATGCTAACAAAAGTGCATTAACTAAAATATATGCACTCAACTATCCCTATATCCCAACTGAACTTGAAACATACGCAACTTAACTCTTATCAGGTGCGGCTCTAAAACTCGGTCAGTTGCTTAGCATACAAGACGAGTCAGTCATACCTTCTGACCTGCAGCGCATCTTCGACCGGGTCCGTCAGTCAGCTGACTTCATGCCGACGTGGCAGGTGGAGAAGGTCATGATATCACAGCTTGGAGAGAACTGGCGCAGTAAACTGCAGCATTTTGAGGAGCAACCATTTGCTGCAGCTTCCATTGGTGAGTTGAGGCTGGTATCTGAAGAGGAAATGTGTCAATATAGTGTTAGAAGAATTAAATTATAACCCAACCAGTAGATCACAACTAACATTTATTTATTTAGGTATGTACCTGCCAAAAATCTGTGATAATTACGTTGCTAAGATTCTTTAATCATCGACACATGAGGAACAATGTCCCGAAAATGTTGTAGTTGCATTACAAATTACAATCTACGAAATATAGAGAAGGGTTGAAGTAACTATGTTTTTGTTTATTGTACCTTCTAAACAAAATATCGTTCATTTATTTAAAACCTGTGATCGAGATTATTCGAGGCTCAGCATTATTAGCACGCTTGCTGCTCAAGGCTGCGTTTCCAAGTTTCCAGAACCAATAGAATTGCTTCTTTGACATGACCTTGCCATGACATTGCTCAGCGCGGCGATGCTATTGGATCTTAGGCTGCCTTCTTGGCCTCAGCCTTGTTGTTCAGGCAGCCTTAAAAACACATCCCGCGCAACACATCTCTGGTGGAAACCCAGCCTAACGGGGCTTGCTGCTCGACGGAATAAAGGGTTAAAAATGTATTTCTTGTTTTAGGCCAGGTGCATTTAGGTGTTCTTCATAATGGTCAGGAAGTAGCGGTGAAGGTGCAATACCCTGGTGTGGCAAAGGGGATCAATAGTGACATAGACAACCTTGTGGGAGTTATGAAAGTAAGTTGCGGATTTTGAAAACGTTGGTGAGCAGCAATTTGTTCTTCGCGTCGGATTTTTGCCGTTTATTTTCCCGTTAAAAAAATTATCGTATATTCTTCTCCGGGACTCGAAGGACCATACAAATTGTTATCTAAAGGTTCAGCAGTTTAAGGGGGCTAAGTGCTTGGAGGTAACAGAAAGACTGATTTCGAATTTAAAATATTTGCATATTTTTAGCCTTTCTTGCCTTTAGACCAGGGGTTCCCAAACTTATTTTGTCTACCGCCCACTTTAGTAATAAATTATGTTTGAGCGCCCCCCTTGTTTCAATTTAAAATGCATCCAGATAAAATAAAGCACTCCCTTAGCCTCTACACAGCGCCCAGATTTTTTTCTGGGACCACACCACCCCCCCTTTAGACCTTCAGTGCCCACAAGGGGGCGCTATCGCCCACTTCGGGAAAGACTGCTTTAGACTCTTTTAAGAATATTATTTTCCATCATTTCATGCTAAGGTTTTAATAGGTAATATTATAGTTAAGTTTAATTTATTTTGCGTTCTCGCAGGTTTGGAACATATTTCCGAAGGGCATGTTCATAGACAACATAGTAGAGGTAGCTAAGAAGGAGTTGGCATGGGAAGTTGACTACGTGCGGGAGGCGGAATGTACCAGAAAGTTCAAGACGATGCTGGCCCCGTACCCTGAATACTTTGTACCCGCTGTTGTTGGTGAGTTTGGATTAACCAATGAACACTTGAACACGACTTATTTAAGTAGTAATGCTACTACGAGTACATACTTTTTCTCGACGTTTCGGCCGTGTTGCAACGGCCGAAACGTCGAGAAAAAGTATGTACTCGTAGTAGCATTACTACTTAAATAAGTCGCGTTAAGTCCCGATTAAAAAGTTTCATTATAATGCAACGCGAAAGTTTAAAATGTTAACACTTGAACAGTCGGGCGCTATTCATGCAATCTCTGGAATAACTAGTCACTAGAGTTTCGGCCAAGAGTATAACTTTTATTTGAATCGCTACACGTTACAATACAAAATGTTATATCCGAGTGGCAGGATCGGTGGGATAACTCGATCAAAGGTTCGGTTTCTTTTCTTAGGTTCGCGAACGACTCGCTATGCATTGGATAGAAATAGATCACTGGGTTGCACAATTCCTAACTGATCACGGCAATTTTAAAGCTAAACTTCATGAATTCAAGTTAGTCCCATCTCCTCTTTGCGAGTGCTCGACCGAAGGCAGCCCGCAAGAACAAACTGCTCATCACATACTCTGGGAGTGCGATCTCTGGCATGAGGAAAGAACCGATTTGTTAAACAGTTTCCAATGTGTTTCTAGGGTCGTATATATTACGATGACCTCGTAGGCAGCGAAAAGAATTTCCGTGCTTTCAAACGTTTTTGTCATAAATACTATTGTAAACAATCGAACACAAGTTTGCTATTACATATATAAATTAATGTCATTTTTATGAAGTAGGCATAATTATAATTAACTTTTTTATTCCCGTGGTGCTTCCCCCTTTGTCCAGACATTAATGTCATTACAATTTGGCTGTCTCCCCCCGCTTTGCTTGGGGAGGGAAATTGGATATCTCCTACTCCTCCTACCTTTCTTTTGATTAATTTCGTTGTGGGTCCCAAGACAAATTTAGCTAGACCCCCGGGCATCCCTGAGATCATATCAAAGAGTTTTCGTGGTTGGTTACCACTGTTGATCCTGGCGACACAGGAGTTGCAGTGGCGGGATAGTGTGGTGGGCCATTTTCCCGTTTAAAAAGAGTATGACTAGAATATCTAAAGGGCCTTCGGCTTGGGTTCTGAAGACTAATTCTTCTACATCAAATTTCATTTCGAATCCCAGGCTATCTCGCACGATATTGGAAAACCTGAGAATTCAGTCCCGAACCGAGCAAAACGTCTTTGTGGCTCATTCTGAGTTCTGAATATAAACCATGTGACTCAGTTATGCACCATCATTTTAGATATTTGTTTTGTGTGTCTAATAGAATAACTAGTTGATGCCCGCAACTTCGTTGTACAGAAAATCGTTAATCGTGTGGCAACATTACATTTTTCCATCGTACATTTTTACTTTCCGTTCCGTGCTTTAAGCGTGAAGAGGTAATAAACACACTATTGCATTTATAATATTAGTAAGGATTTGTCCCCAGTTCCTATACTTACATAAAAAAAAATTCCAGACGAGCTTTGTGCGGCCGAAGTGATGACCACGGAGTTGGTAGACGCGACTCCCATTGACAAACTGTTCGACGCGGACTACGAAGTCAAATATGACATCGCATACAAAGTGATGCAGCTGTGCCTCAGAGAGATGTTTGTGTTGCGGTGTATGCAGACCGATCCCAACTGGGCAAATTTCTTCTACAACACTAATACTAAACAGGTAAGTTTTATATTGCTTTTCAATAGTCGTTTAAGTTGTAACACAGGTTGTAAGTAACATTTTTGAAGATTTGTGAGGCATGGAAATGGCTTTTTGAAGTCATTTTGCTGCTTACATGTCTGCTTTTTATGTTGAAATAGGACTTACCTGTCCTATAAACGATACTGCAGGTATTAATAGAGAAAATAATAATAATAGCTCCCACACCGCTTTGGGTGACGGTGGCCGGTTTCATTGAAACCAGGCCTTGTACCATGAAACTGTTTTGAGGCTCGAATAATTGGACAAGAATGCCGCGCCCTACTGTAACAAACGTGAAATGTCGTTGTTATAGCAGGACGCGGCATTCTCGTCCGATTGTTTGAGTCTCAAAACGGTTTCGTAGTAGGCCTACTGGCCAGCTACGCAGGAGTAATTTTATAGTGCCAGAGTGTATGCGCAGTACACAAGAGCACTCTCTATTCCTTTACTCTCATAACCCAGTGGGACGGAAGACCGACACGACCGGCGAGGGACAGGCGCTGGACCGACTTTTTACATGCCCATCCGACGCATGGATCATCTTACTTGTCAGACAATCAGCCTGCATTGTCCTAACCAAACTTGGAAATAACATGTTTATTGTTTCCAACGCGGGAATCGAACCCACGACCTCCAAGTCAAGAGCCGCGAATAGAGCAAATAAAGAGTCTTCAAAATATGTATTTTATTTAATAGGATATATTATGTTGGGGAAAAAGTTTCTGCGCATTTTATATAAAAAATCAAAAGTTTTTTTTAAAGTTTATTTACAATAATTGACTAAAGTATATAGGTGCCATTTTGTTCGATAACTTTTTGCCATCTTGTTGGTAGGGACTGATCCCATTGCTATAAAAATTTTAGGGCTTCTGATGAAAAAATGAAAAAACACGTGATTTTGGCAGTCCTCTTGTGATGTCAATCTGACACTGCCTAAGGAATTCTGCAGCGACCGAAACAGGTGGAAATCTGAAGGTGCTAGGTCAGGACTATACGGCGAATGCATTAATATCTCCCAGCCAAACTCCTGTAATTTTTGCTGAGTGGCTAAAGATGTGTGAAGTCTAGCGTTATCATGGTGAAAAACCACACCCCTTCTGTTGATTAATTCCGGCCGCTTTCTCTCAACTTCTTGATTTAATCTCATTAGTTGTTCGCAGTACAGTTCAGAATCGATGGTCCTGCCTGGGGGTAACAGCTCATAATTAATAATGCCCTTCCAATCCCACTACACACACAGCATCACCTTATTGCGAGTTAACCCGGGTTTCGCCACAGTCTGTGAAGCCTGACCGGCCTTTGACCACGATCTTTTTGGCACGTTCTTGTACGTGATCCACTTTTTATCACCAGTTATCAGCTTCAAAAATGGTTCGGTTTCATTACGTCGCGCGTCGTAATAAAGAATTACAAATGAGTACACGGTACATTAGGTTTCTTTCAGTGAGCTCATGAGGCACCCAAATATCATGCTTTTTTGTGTACCCAGTTTTTTCCAAATGCGCCAAAATCGTTTTGTGGTCAATCCCCAGTTCTTCAGCATGTAGCTGAAGAACGTAACTACTAATATGCCGATCTTGCTCCACTTTTTCAAAAATAGCATCAGTTTTGTCCCTACAGGGCGACCAGAGCAACGTGCATCTTTGATATCAAAATTTCCGGATTGAAAACGCTTAAACCAAATTTGCGCTACTCTCACAGATACTGCATTAGGTCCATAAACATCACAAATTTTTTTCGCGGCTTGTGTTGCATTTTTACCTTTTTTGTAATAAAATTTTAAAATGTATCGAATTTCTTAATTAGAATCACTCATTTTAACAATAAGAAAAACAAACGAAAATCTCACATTTACCTAATTTGAATTTGGAATTGTCTTCTGTAAAACTCCAAGAGACTTTAAGGTGCCCGGTACACGGGACAATTTGTCGTTTCGATCGATCGTCAAGAAAATCGTCCAATCGATCTTTTGAACGTAAAATCGTTTGCGATATTGCTACACACGTACAATTTGTCGTTCGATTTTAACATCGAGGAGATAAATCGTTACGATAATTGTCCCGTGTATGACCTTTATGACAAGTTCATACATACTATAATGCGAAAAGTCTTTTTCCCCAATTACTATAGCTTTCACGCTAGAGGCGGCACCAGCACTGACAGAAAATAAAAATTTTTGTTTGACTTTTGACAATGATGCTGTCAATATTCTGATATGACGTGTGCAACATGTCGGATATTTTACAGTATGTGCAGTAGCGCCCTCTGCCCCGACCTTTGCGTAACATTCCCTATTGTGTTATGTCTCAGTTGGTGCTACTGGACTTTGGTGCGACACGGGAGTATTCGAAGGAGTTTATGGACCAGTACATTGAGATTATCAAGGCGGCCTCCGATGGAGACAGGGGCGCCATCTTACGAATGTCGCGCGAGATGAAGTTCCTCACGGGCTACGAGACCAAAGTAAGTATAACAAGCGGGCTGATTGCCTGATAGGCAGCCATTACCATCGCAACAGCTGAGGGGGCTATAACATAGTTCATTAGTGGTTAAGCAAAAGGATAAAAAATAAAAAAAATAAAAAAATCTCCACCACATTGCTCTGTTGCGTGGTGGTAAATGGTAACGCTCCGACGTCACTTGACGATCTAGATTCTAGACCAGCTATCCCCAACCCGCGGCCCGCCGGGACTTTATCTGTGGCCCGCGTGATGTTAAATCATTTTGAAACTCACGTCTACCGGCAAAATAATGTCAATTGTCAAGTCGTGAAAGTCGTGAAATTTTTTCCACTTTTAAATCATTAATTTTGAAGAACGTTTTTTTTAACCCTAAAAAATTTTTGTTGCGGCCCGCGACACCAAGACCGAAACATGTTTTTGGCCTTGTCAAGTGATTTTTCTTACTTATGAGACAAAATTGTATAGCGTTTTATTGTGTACCTAAACGCTTTTTAGCTAACGGCAGAATAACTCTACATAAACATTTTCTACCAACAGATAATGGAAGAAACCCACGTGGATACGGTGATGATTATGGGCGAGGTGTTCACCATGGAAGGAGATGGAGAATTCGACTTCAGTACTCAACAAACCACGAAGAGAATCCAGTCTCTAGTACCGACAATACTCACGCACAGACTCTGCCCGCCGCCAGAGGAGATATACTCGCTGCATCGAAAACTCTCCGGCGTCTTCCTTCTCTGTTCCAAATTGAAGGTCAAAATGAACTGCCGTACTATGTTCCAGGAAATATACGAACAGTATAAGAAGTGAGTACTGATTTATCAGATGTAAAGGCGGATTTCCAGTAGAGGCACGCGACCGCGACCTACCACAGTTCAAATATGCCACTTATGAACTAGGATATAAATTTCATTTTCAACCGAGCAAGGGCGGCACATGCCGCCCTTGCTTTATAGTGGTGTAGGGCAAAATCAAACATATAATCTAGACTCTAGAGTCTAGACCCTAGACTCAAATTTGTAAAGTGACATTTTATTTGAATTTTATTATGTTCGCGAGGATCGGAAAGCCACCTTACGTCTAATTGTAGTAGATAGTATCGACAGCAGAATGGAATTAAAAGTAAGGTATCGCAAGCCTGTCACTTTGCTTTTCGTCAAATACCATTGTTATATACCTATCAAATGCAATATAAATGTCGTAACAATTTGACTAAGTACTCTACATCTTTACTTTGAACAGTACTTTCCTTGAAAGTTTCCATTACAGTTAATTTAATATGTGGCGCTACAGTCGCATTACAAAAGGGTAACTTGTAATGTGTATATTTGGTGTAGGTGCTGACGTTTATGCTCCGACAGCGTATGTGCAACTGTGTGCGTAAATAGGTGTCAGTGTGTGTGTAAATGTGCACATAGTTATGCGTATATACTATATGCACGTATTTGCGTGTACGTGCACTGGCGTAAGTGCACGTATTTGCGTGTACGTACACCTGCGTATGTGCACGTATGTGCTTGTGTGTACGCTGTCGTATGTGCATCTTGGCGTGTACGCACTTCACTCTTCAGCGTATATTATATATGTACCATCGAGGAAGTTGATTCCTATGCAACTGACAGACCAACGTTATTTGGTCGAATATGTCAATTCAATGTTAATTGTGATCTGTCGGCTGGGTTTGACGTAACGCATCCAAACTACTTAGGTCCCCGATTTGCATAGGTGATAGGAATCAACTTATCTGATAGTACATTGTACATGCTTATTTTTGAGCATTGTGTTCACAATGTCAAGTTAACAAGTCTTGTGCTGTGTAGTAAAACTAATGTACAAATGAGGTTTGTGAGTAATAGTAGTAATACGGTTAGGTAAATAACGCTTAATATTGTCGCAATAATTTATTAACTAGATCTAAGTAAATAGGTCCACTTTTATATAGGATGTGGTCGACGTTAAAAACTGATTTTGAATATATAATAATTGGTTTGAAAATCTGGATTTATGTACTTTTGAACAGATGTTTAAAACAAATGCGGAAAAAGTCACAATATTATTAATATAAAATACCATGTTTTAATATACATTCGTTATACTTAGCAAATTTAATCAAGCATTTACTACCAATTCAAATTCAAATAATCAAGCATTAACTCAATTTTGTAAAAGATATTTTCAATAACCATAATGATATTTTTAACAATGGATTAAACCTACCTCGTACGTGTTAGTACTTACATGAAGTATTTTAAAGTTTTACACTTATGTAATTATGTATAAAACCTAATGAAATTAATAAATTGTTAATTATTGAGATTTTCTTTAAATTCATACTTGACCTTTCCTTTATTTAAATTGTAGAACTGATGAAACATATAAAACCACGTTACTGAGTAGTGTACAATAGAGTATCTAAGACTCTAGTCAGGGGTCACATTTGTTTCGCTCGGGGTCCATTTTAAAAAATGAAATGACCTTCGCGGTCCACACATAAAAAAATATATATTTATTAAGTTTAACAACAGTAATTACGGAGTTACAAAGGTATATTTTATTTAAGTACATATATGAAATGTGTATTTTTTTTGTTTGGAGTTAAATTATTGGTGAAAGCTGACATTAAAACCTGGACTCGGAGATGTTCATCAGTAAGTCGAGATCGAAATTTATTTTTAACAAAGTTCATCTTCGAAAATGCTTGGTACGCACTACGCACACAATGGGTCGGCGCGGGCGGTCCGAATGCGGCCCGCGGTCCGCCATTTGGTGACCCCTGCTCTAGTCTACTACTACTCTAGTAGTAGTGTTCCCAGCCCCAGATCTTATTATTTTTTTTAGATGGGGCAAAACTATAAATGCCGCCCCCGCCCACTTTTACTTATAATTATCAATATACTTTACGTTTCTTACCTATAACTGATTGACTTTTGGACATATCCTGCAGACCTTTCGGAAATAATGCATCAATGCATCCATTACCGTTTTTTTATCACGGAAAAATAAATAGAGAACTTTTATAATAATAAGTAATTATGTAGTTTGAGAATGTAATTTTCCATATTTTATTTATTCCGTGGGCAAAGATAAGTAAAAAATGAAAAGTTGTCCATTAGTAAGTGTGAATTTGGCCGACCTCTGAATTTGTCCGGAGCATTGCCCCTAGCTTGCTCCCCCCTAGATCCGGCCCTGAGTGTTCCTAGTTATTTTACAATAGAATATAGTCAATAGAGAAATGTTAATCATTTACATTATTATCAAACCAAATCGCATTATGAACTTGAGGTATAAAATCCAGATATTAACCATTTTTAAGTACTTGTAGACATACATAGATAGAGGGGACTGAATGTATGCAGAGCAATAGAAATTCAAATATTGACCCATCACTACTTGTGTCTTTCAATAGCCAACTATTTTATATATCTATCTTGTTTCCACAGACGCGGTTGGTTTGTTTACGAGTGAAAGAGACAAAGTAGTCTGTTAATACAAGAATTTCTTTCCTCCGCGACTGGACTATACAATAAAACAAAAGTATGCGAGTATTTAAATATATTTAAATTAATTCAGCGAAATTCCAGCACGTTGCCTAATGAGAACTAACATCCATCGTATGATCTTACTAAGAGTAAAAGCAACAGTAAATATCTACACATAAGTATTGCATACTCCGTTCCATTTCATTCTGATCTAAATATAAGTAAATAAAATTCAGCAGTAAAAAAAAATCAATGGTACTTATAATATTTTTAATGAGTGATATTTTTTAAAGTATATACAGTGTGTAACAAAAATAAGTGATAATACTTTAGGGTGTGTACGTGTTCCTTGTAGAGAGTTCACTGTGAAAGTAGCAGCTCTGAAAGATGAAATTTTTTTTTCACTTTTGTATGGACAAGGGCACGAGCGTCACGAGTTTCCCCATACAAAAGTGAAAAAAATTTTTGGTCTTTCAGCGCTGCTACTTTCACAGTGAACTCTCTACAAGGAACACGTACACACCCTAAAGTATTATCATAATAGTTCTTTGGCCGCGTTGTGAACTATTTTGAGGTGGGTAGAAAATGTTAAAATCGCAACAGATGGCGGGAGAGTGGACCGCCGGCGAAGCGTACGAGAGGAAGTATCCCCCCTCTCTTTTTAATAAAGTTTAATTGCTCACAGCTTGCCCTGGAGTGGACGTAGTGTTATTAGGTCTCATGTAGACGTTCTAAAAGTGTTAATTTTGTTAACCTATTTAGAAAAATTAACAATTTTCATTTTTCATTTAGATTTAGAAATTTTACATCAAAATGAATTGAAACGGGGTATAGTCACAAAACATTTGCATTAGACAGTCAAACTGTGCTCTGGTATATTACTACAGAGTGCTACATCCTTTCTATGATACATCGTGAACATATCCAATGACTATTACAACTAGATTATTGAACTATTACGGTTGAAATTCTAACTACATTCAACTATTGAATATATTCACGTTCTCCTAACATATATATTTTTATATAAATAACATACAGATTAATTTGCGTAAAAGAAATTGCTTAACAATTATAACAAATGTATATTTGTAATGATATGCGACTGTTATATTAACCCCCGCCCCCTTACCAATAAAATCAAAGTATCAGATGTTATAGTTACACAGTGCTTTGTAATTGTCTACGTTGGACAAATCGCTTGCCAGGCAAGGAACAGTACTTATTAGTAAGGGAGGGAATAAAAATATTTTAAAACTCATTAAAATAGGTGCCTTACGAAAAATATTGTTCATTTCATGAATTAATTCTTATTTTATGAGTGACACGTTAAGAAAATCTTATATTAATTTAAAAACAATAAAATAACCTATACCTAAAGAAATCAATGATTTCATTTCCTTATTTTCTAAGATAAAACCGACGTATCTGTCGGAAATCAGTATGTAACATAAAAATAATTATGAATGAATAATAATTCTTGAGTAACAAAAATTTGATTTAGGGTTAGTATTAATAATAATTATCTACGAATTACATCAAATAGTATTTAAAATAAAGGGCACATATTAGGCCTTTTTCAAGTTGTTACAATAACATTTAAATAATTATTAGCATGACTTGTTTTTTTCAAAACAAAGTTTTCTTAATGGTCCAGTCAACTTAGGCTTAAATTAGGTAAGAATCTCGGAATTCGAGATATCCAGCTGTAAGTCTGTAAATAATATTTGTATATTGACGCCCTAAATGTTGTCTCAAAACCTACATATGGTAGAGTGTGCGAAACTATTAAATTTCAAGATCAAAGGTCACAAAAAATTGTTTCAGTCGCTTTTTTGGAAATATTTTACTTCCTATGGGTTTTTTGCTATTTGTATTTAATATCAATATTGTAGAATACAAAATTCTCAACAACTTTTGTCTAAATTTTTTTTTTATACGGTGAACCGTTTTCTTGATAGAGGGCGGAGAGCGCGCGGTCACAGTATCACTTCAGGTCAACCAGGGCCTCCGGTCGAAAACGCGCCATATTATACAATGTGTCCCGACACCGGTGTCCGATCCTTTAATTTCGTGACGTATGCAGTATGACATATTTCATCAACAAATTGGCTCTCAATTTTGTTCTCTCTCTCTCACGGTAGTAAAATGGCAGCCATTTTAGTTTTTCTCGGGCTTTCACACTAATCTGACCAGTACTTCTCATGTAAATATCCTATGTCTTCTAAACTATCTGACTTAGAACATAGAAGTAAAGAAATTTATATAAGATGAAAGCCTCCTCTGTCTTTTTAATATAAAAAAATACCTTAATTACAAAATACACAACATTTTTTCCTTAAATTTTGGTTTTTATATTTTTAAGTCCACGAAATTCATAACTACTTACCATATTATTATGTAGGTTTTAAGACAACATTTAGGGTGTCCGAATTCCGAGGTGCACTTACTATACTGATTGGACTATAATATTATGATACTTCAAACAAAAAAATATCTTGCTATAAAATAGAGAGCATATATTATGTAAAAACGTTCATGAAAATATGAAATAAATGAATCTTACATAATAATAATTAGGAAATATAACAAACGACTTATTTATCTAAGTTTAACGTTTTTATTGTTGTTAACAATTAATAATTTCAAGAAATATTATTTTATTGCTTACATTTTATAATATTGAGTAATTTCGTTGCTGATAGTATTTATTTTAGAGATGTTTACAGTAATGTATGAAATAAACTGTAATAAAAGTAGGTAGATGAGTCGTGATATGATTAAACCAAAAAATAATTAGATATAAAATACGGATTTCGCAGAAAATGACACAAAATGTGATAAGTAATGTTTATATCATAGTACATAATATTGTTGTTATAATAATTAGAATTTCTAATAATTGTTTAATAATATAATATTGGCAGCTACACAACAACTAACCATTACTTAGTTTAATAATACTGTAACAATTGTAAGTTTTTTATTTTTCTGTAGCTTTACAAAATCCACCATAACAATAAATTGTGTACAAGTACAGAAGTTATCGTTATACAATGTTATAATATTACATCCTCGATTTTCAAGCGTCTTCTCTAACAGATCAGATAAACACAAAACGTTGGTTAAAAACGTACAATATTTAATTACACACCTTTGTATAATAATATACTTCATTAGTAAGGGAAATATCTGTAACCTGATGATATTTCATATTATACTCATAATTTGTCAAATTGTATTACTCAGAACTTGAAAGAAACAAACGAAAAAGTGTCTTAACTCTTAAGAATAGTGTGAAAGTAATATTCGTTAGAAATATTTAATTTAAATAAAAAAACAGTAATATGTACAAGAAGCGTAGTAATATGAATGAAAGATGATGTGAGAAGGTAGTAACACCCTGTATATCCTAAATCTACCATCAGTCACCGAAGTTATGAGAGCTTTCAACTTCAGCCTTTCGTGACGAAATTCGGTGACAAACCATTCATACATGTAAATTTTGCGTGTTAATTGTAACAACAAAATTACAACTTAATAGGATTCATATTATACTGCAATGTTATGACGGGAACAAAAAGTTTTGTTCAACGTTTGACAACGTTTCTACGTTTCTGTCAATACATATTCTGATATGACGTGTGCAGGAAACATGCAAATATAAAAATGTATCCAATAATCAACGATATTTTTTGAAAATCTGCCATCATATTCTGGTAGCTATACTGCTTCGACCTTTGCGTACCTAATATTCCCGTGTGAATAATATATTATTTGTCTTTTTCGTTTTGAATATTATGCCATGTTTATTGAGAGTAGATTTCGAAAGCACTGGTCAGATTTTGATTGCAGTGATATATCCCTAAAGTCTTTGGAAAATATTTAAAGTTGAAAGTAGTCCTTCAAAAAATTTTCCTCATTAGTTTTTTATCATCTGTCCGTCCTGTCTGATAAGCGAATAGTTTAGAGTATTAACATCTTATAAATAAAATACTACAACTAATTAACAATATACTCAACTTAATTGACAACCAGACTTAAGAGAAATTATTTAAACTTTTCTTAGGACTTTGTAGAGGAGACTCGGCTCAAATTCTTAAACGTAGAGCCGTATTCTTGAAATAGAGCCCTGCTCAACAATTGCAACGGTTTTACGCCCTCTCACGTGATATACATTGTTTTGCCACTTTAAGGTATCTAGTAGTTGTTATAACACTTAAGATCTAGTAAGTGTGGGCCTGATTCGGTCTAGCATAAAGATGGTGTACCGGCTACTTATACAGGGTGGGGTTGTGGTAGAAGAAAACAAAATTGACAATTAACACGTAAAATTTTCTCATACAACTCTACTCAGGGCCTCGAACGTGCTTTGCATTATCTAGTTACAATATTTATTAGCTAAGTATATACATCATTTCTACCATTGAGTGACCGCTTCTCACTCTATAAAAAGTTTCAAGTCTTTTAACTATTGTCCATCAAAGTGAAACTTGGTAAATTAGCTCACAACAGAACAACCTATAGAAAAAACCTAGAGGACGCGAAAGTTTGGTGGCTTCGGCCCTAGGGCAAGACCTCATGACTCCGTAGAGTAGAGTCGTTGCAACGGATGTTATATCTGCGTTGCGTTGACGCGCGATAATAGATGATAAAAGCGATAAAAGATGGTAAAAGTTCGTTGTTCCCACTCTTTCTTTTAATACTCGGTTTCTGAGTTTTTTTGACAGAAGTTTAGTCACTTAGCACTTTTGATTGGCTAACGTTATTGTTAACTAATCAACGCTATTGGAAAGGCAAGCTCCTGGCCAACTTAGAAACGGGGCATGAGTCCCACCACTCTCACCCATCGTAACGATAAAACAACGCACCGCTTTATTGTGTAAACACCGCGTTATCATCAAATAGTATGTAAAATGTCGCCGCTGCGACGATACAACGCAATAGAGCAATGCAATGTGGTCTCGCTCTTGAGGCCCTCTCACACAGCAGCAGTTACTGACGCCGCAATGTATAGACAGCCTAAACTTCTCTGAGCTAAATATAGTTCATGGATTAATTCTCTACCTCTCTGCGACTATTGGGTTGCAAATACTTTTACAAATCAATATCCTCGAGATCTAATAAAAAAACTGATAATTGTAGGTATTCTCATCATTCGTAGACTTGTGTGATAATTTTGTATAAGTATATATTTTAGTAAAGCTTACACCGAATCATAAAAGGTATATAAGATATTTAAAGCATCATTATTTTGCAACAAAAGTATTAGAACTTAGAACACCCACTTTGTGCAAACGACATCAGAAGCAAAATGTACAGTGGTCGTTAGATGTTCAAAAGAGACAATTTTGATTAACGATGTAGATAAAATTATTATCATTTTATTACCAAATAAGACCGCTAATTTGTACTTACGTAAACTGTAATATTATAATTTTGGTTTTCCTACAAGTTTTAGTACTTTATTCTTAATTTAAGAGTACGTGAGAAACGGTCTATATTTGAGGATATAGATTTTAGTATTACCTCAGTATAAAATAGTAACAAATGTAGATAGAATACATATTCTATCAGGGGATTCGCTAACGTTTCAACAGACGTTTATACATATACCGCCCACTCGCCGCAGTCGAAACAGATATTGAGTTTCGATTTTTATTGTTAAACCATTAATTTTGTTAGTGCCCATTGAACCAGTGAAACAAACAATACGGCACCTAAATTAGACGATCAGAGAAACAAACACGAAAACATTACCCATCGTTTTAGTAAAAATGAATTTCTCTGACAACACTGGATCGTATTGCTCAAATTCTGTTTCCACCACGACGAATGGTACTATAGAGTTTTGAGGGTTACAAATCGACTTTAATAATAATACAGTAAGCTTTACGTCTAAGCGTTCGACTCCTTGAGATCTGTGAGCCTCGCGAGCTGAGCGGGTTCCAGCTCGTCGGGGATGGAGGCACGGCCGGCCTGGGGGGCCGAAGGCGGGGACTGGGGGGCGGTGGGGGGTCCGGAGGCTACGGAGGCCCCCGTCGACTCCCCCTCGGACGCCGTGGAGCTCGACGCCGGGTGGGGGGCGGAGTCCGCGTGGCCCTCGGAGTCGCGGAGGCACACCGCGGTCTGCTCCGAGAGCGAGGACTCCTCGTCCTCGTTGTCGGCCTCCTCGGGCTGCGGCTCGGGCTCCGGCGGCGGGAAGGGCTGCTCGGGCTCCTCCATCATGGGTGTGGCGGCGGTGATCACGATCTGCGCCACCCCGAGCCCGCACTCCTCAGTTATTTCAACTTTTGGCGGCACAGGCTTCGCCACGGGCGGAATTTCCTCCACCTCCTAAAAACAATCGCGATCATTATGAGTATTGCCAGATACAAAATGGATATACCCCATTTTTGTGATGTTTTTATCCTATCTGTTCTTCTCTCTATGATTTTGTTGGAATATCTATGTGACAACATCTTACTTCATGCAACAGAAGCCCCATGCTTGTGATGATATGATTTCTAAGTAGGGTTGTATCTTGATCTCTACGAATCTCAGTAATCTATTTAAATATATTATTACGACCTAATCTAATCTAATTACTAATCATTCGTTGCAAAATTTTATTATCTGTATAAAATGTTAAAAGTTATAAATTATTTTGTCTCCACATTACTAAGGACATTCCCTGTGATAAGCTTGGATTTTGTTTGTTTAATTTTATTTCTTATTAGCACAAATCACTTTACATATTATATAATATAAATATATGTTATATACAATATTATATTGAAGCAATATAGGTATGTGCTAATAAAACTTGCTGTTTCTTACACCAAAGCGTAAAGCGACGACAGACAGATATCGACAATATAAGCTTCGCTTACAATAAACATTTTTGTGTTAACAATCAGCCTAATACTATCGAGTGTGTTAAAGCATTTTGCGATACATTAAACAAAACATATTCTGTAATTGGATAGCAAACCTCTTCTTCAATATTTTCACCGACAACCTCATCGACTGAAGCATGGAAAAGATTATAAAGCATTAAAAGGTGTCAAACAGTAATTTACAATAAACAAAAAACTGAAAACTGGTAGACAATAACCGAAATCATTTGATATATTAAATAACAACTTTGTATCAATTGTTTAAATTATATATTTATTAGTAGCAACATTCGTGATAACTTACCGACTATAGTGACAGGTGTCGTGAACTGTGGCTCCTCCTGGCCAGAGAATTGCGCATCGTATAGCTCGTGTTGGTTCCTACTAAGCTCTAGGTTAAAGCTAAAGTCTGGCTGACTGTCCATAGAATCCCCCATGTCAGGCGGAGGCGGGGGAGGGTCCATCGGTGGGGCGGTCTTATTGTTGTTGTCATTGACGATCACTGGCAGCGTCCATGGATAGGTTAGGATAGGTTATGCAAACAATTTAACGACAGTCCACGTAACTCCTAGTGTTATTTTTTTTAATAGTAATTTTAAGTATAATAGTCGTTTACATTCTATGTGCGATTTTCTGCTATTAAACATGTGTGCTTTTACAATCTATATTAATATTATTTAAGATTTAGTACAATTATTATTATTGTTATAATGTTTGTAGAGCATAGTAGAGCAAAAATATTACAGATGAAGTTATTTTTGTGTAGCTTATAGTATTGTGAGAAGATACTATATTAGAACAAAAAAACTTGGTCTGTAACATTCCACACGACTAGTTAGTATTGCTATAAGTTAACACACTGAGAAGAGCACTCTTATAGGTATTTTTGAGGTTGTAGATAGAAATAATGTAAGAGATATTTGTAGCAAAATAGTGTTAAGACTGAGATAAAGTTACTTAACATTGAGTCACTATCTATAGTTGTTAAATCGTGCAGACATGCATGTACGTGAGATGGACCCATGTGAAGGTAGCGATTGAATGTCACCTACCAAACACTAGTGAAAATTTGTAATCGTGCTGTATAAATTGTAAGAAAAATAAATACCATGCCAATTGGGATGAAAACGACAACCAATTACCCAATCAGCCAATAAGCTAACGCAAGCCGCAAGATATACGGCTATATACTTGTATACATAGACATACGTTATACGCTGCAACACCAATTCACATCGCAGATGAACAACTTCACACAGATTCATAAGTGGCCAGAGAAGAACAGTAAAGAATACATTCAGAGTGGACAGTACGGTGCTGAAGTTGTCAAAGTGCGAAATATACCAGTGCAAGGAGGACAGTAAAGTGGGGAGACGAGTCTCTTACTTTCGTCGCTGAATCCCGTTGGAGAGCCGGGAGGGGAAGCGAATACCGGAGCGGCTGAGTCTGGTGGAGTCCAATCGCCGTCCTCACCGCCACTCAAAGGTTCACCATTCTATAAAGGCAAGACAGTCGATTCTGATTCATGGTAAGTCATACCTTAATTGTAGTTTCTAAATTTGGTACAAGGTTCAATAATAAATTAGTTTTTTATATTTTTAGTTACTTGAAATACCAAAATACCTCGTCACACTCCTCGACAATCAAGGATGGGAAATTCCCAATGACTCCGTTTGCTTCACCGCGCCACCAACCGTCATCTACTCCGTGGGCATCACGAGATACAATGCGAATAAACTGAAATTCAGATAAATGATGAATAAGCATCAAGTTTTATAATAATAGCGCCTTACATCCTGGTAATTTACAATAATTTACCTGTCCCTCTTCAAGATTAAGCTCGTCTGAGCCCTCAGCGTCGTAATCGTACAGAGAGAAGCAATATCCAAGCGTTGGCAATTCTGGAGCCTTTTCTGTTGGCTCCGGCTTGGATTCCTCCTGCTTAGCGACCGGCGCAGATATGACAGAAATCTGATCTGGAGACTGAACAACGTCTGCATCTTCCCCCTCAACAGTGTAATCCACAGACGAGAATGAGATCTGTGAAACCAGTCCCGGCTGGTTGGACGTCTGTAAATTTGAAGTCTAATTGAGTCGATTTAGAAAATCGTGATCAATAACTTGAGTTAGTATACTACTTCTATGTTATTATGGATATAAAATGTATTAGACCTGTTCCCTCTCAACGTCGAGGTAGTTGTGAGGCACGTAGCCTTCTTCTCCGCGGTAGTTGCGAGCGCGCAGCCAACCATCTCCGTCCCCTTCTCCAACAACTTCCAGTTGCTCGTTTTCAATGATGGACAACTCGTCTGGGTTTTGAGCCTAAAAATCAATAGTTTTACAAAAAAAACTTGGAACAAATTAGTAATTACTATAACTTTGTCTAAAGTAGGCCTTTCTTTTTTAGGATCTTTAAGACAAAATGCCTGTATGAAACTTACAGTGTAAGAATATAACGCGGTGCATTTGTATAACGGTGCAGCCGGTGGTTCTGTAGTCTCTACTTGGGCGGCCGGTTCCGACTCCGCTTCTCCCCAATTCACTTCAGTTGGGTCATCCCAACCCACTGTCAGCTGCTCGATGCGCATACGCTCTTCCTCCAATTCAGCTAAAAATATATATCGTTAATCAAAGAACTGTAGCCTCTTGGTAACATTTTTTTGTATTTTGTAAAATACATGATTTGTACCATCAACTTCCTCGTCATGTTCGTCCTCGTGTTGCGAGCCGGACGTGGTGCGCTGATGTCCAGATGTGGTGGCAACATTTGTTGCAACTGCTTCGCCTTCTGTATTATCGCTGTCGTAGAAGGAATCTGAACTGGGCTGGTCCTAAAAAGTGAAATAAAGTTAGAATTTTCGTTAATCACTATTAACAGTTCTTTACCACAAAATATTTAAATACTTACCGCTGCGCCGGAGGCATCGGTTCTTACACTGAGCAAGCTACTGCTGCGTGGCAGAGTGTCTTGGACTGCCAGTAGGTCGACTTCTTTGAGCCACTCGTCGACTGGAGCTCCGCTGTTCCGGAGACATTCTAATCTGGCCTCGTATTTGGCTCTGGAAGTTTCTGATCGACGAATGCTAGAACGAAGTTCATCCATGCGCGTTTCAAGATCTGGGCCGTTGGGGTCGGTTGAGTCAACCTAAAAGGAAATTTTATGTTCTATTATACTGTAATTAAATTATGATTGAACATCTTAGGACGAATGAACAAAATTGACAAGGATCTTAGTTTGTGATGTGCTAAATAGTTCATTTGTGAGTTATAAAGGTTGGATGATACCTTCTGTCCTGCATCCCGCATGGCTTGATACGCTTGCAGTTTTCTGGTAGATTCCCTAACGAGAGCGGCTTCACGAACAACCCTAGTGGCCCAACGGCGAGCCTCTTGTGCGAGGGTTTGTGTCACAGACTCGTGTTCCATTGTCACAGTATCGATGGGATCATTGTCACACGGCTCAAACTCGTACTGCACATAAGAAACAGGCTTACTATAAAATATATCTCATGGATACATTTAAAAATAAAACATCTTGCAAATAGCTGAAGATATTATTTAATTAAATTAATTACAGTAATGTTTTGAGCGTAAATATAACCTAACTGACCTGGATGTGTTGTTTGAGTACCGGGTAGTAGAGATATAAGCATTGCAAGTTGTACTCCCGAGTCAGTTGCTGGGCTTGATCCCGTATTTTGCCGAAGGAGTGCTGTGTCGCGGAGCACGTGAGTAGCTCCGTTCGGCCCATGAGTGTGAGAAACTCGGACACTTTTTCATACACAGCCGCTTCCATACTTTGCATGCACGTTTGCAGTTCGGTCAGGAAGTATCTATTCTAAAATTAAAGTATTAAATTAGCTTTTTAATTACTACTACTTCATTATCAGCAATAATGCTGGAGGAACCCGGTTTATGTTATGTACACTGGTTTTGGTTAATTGGTCGAAGGCCGAGTTCTAAATTAATGTTACGTTCAAAACTTTGTTTGTAAATTCTAAAGTTAACTTAACTATATATCCTATATTTTAACTCGATGGATCCAATACCTGATGTGCATTGGCCGCGGCGATGCTCAATAGATAATCGTTCCTCGCTCCAGTTGATTTTTCTTCGAGTTGATCCCGTCGGGATGAAACTTTCGCACTATTCTTCTGCAGTGACGTAATGGATTGAAAAAACGAGCCTTTCTTCTTTTTTAACCTGGGAGATAAAATTTGCACGTCCTAGATCCTAGCGTATTTTAAAAAACGTTTTTCTTCTACGGTTACGGTAAAATTTATCTATGGATGTCTATACAGTAACAAGTTTAAGTTTAAATTTTCAAATACTTAATTAATATATATTATAATTCAGACGCTTTAAAACTACATAATATGTGTTTCTTGTCATTTTACTAAGGCCTCGTATGACGTATCGGACGCAAAAATGTAGAGCCCAATCTGGATCCATACCAATTTTTATTTCCATTACATATTATGAGCTCTTGCCCATAGATAAATAAAGGAAAACATACGTAAAGTTTAGACTGCGGATGGAACTGCACCAATTACTGCTTAAATGCTTATGCCTTAGTTAGATTGGCAGCTACTTACTTTTCCTCGATGTCTTTAGCCTTGTCTCTGACGTCATGGGCCGTATGCTCCTCATCGAAGTAAAGCTTCTTAGTCTTATCAATATCCATAACAGTCAGTTGCAACTCCTTGTGAGCTTGGGAGAGGCTGTCAGTGCACTGGAACAAAAAATAAATTTCAAAAACTCCCGACTAAAATAACACCCCCGTTTTGGTCGGGGGCTGAAAATGGATAAAAAATCGGCCAAGTGCGAGTCGGACTCGCGCACGAAGGGTTCCGTACCGGTATAGAGTGAAAGTAGACAAAAATTGTTTTATTATTAATTATTAAAGTAAAAATATAATTAAGGATTTTGTGAAAATTTCAAGTGCCTAACTGTTACCATTATTGATTACTTACTAGAAAAACCTTAAATATTAACTTCATTTTATTTTTATAGCGGCAACAGATACCTATACAATATACATAATCTGTGAAAATTTCAGAAGTCTAGCTATAGCTGTTCTTGAGTTACAGCCTGGAGACAGACAAACAGACGGACAGACAGACGGACATCGAAGTCTCAGCAATAGGGTCCCGTTTTTACCCTTTGGGTACGGAACCCTAAAAATGGTTTACTCTCATTATGATTATCATATATTATTCAAATTATCATATATGAATCTACCAGTTATCACGAACTCGTAAAAATCCGGTGTGAAACAAAGAAACTTAAAAAAGAAACAACCGCAAAACACTAAAGGAGTAGGGTAAGTCTAATTCTCTACGAAGTCAAATAAATGGACATTCGTAGAGTGTCCAATGTTTATTGGCTACGGCTCCTTAGCTTACTACGAGATGACTCTTTTCTCGATTAGCTAGTTTATCTCACCACATAAAAAAATGAAGCAGCTGTGTAAAAGTTTCTGCACCAGCTGCGAAGTATAAAACAAAAAAAAAATAAACAAACAATTATTCTCATGAAAATCGAAAACTTTTGCAATCGAAATAGCGATCAAAATGCTTTCCTATTTATATATTTCCCTCAAAAATAGACTGTGTTAATAAAATGTTAAAAATGGTTTTATTCCATCTCTAACATTGATAACGTTAATTTGTAAGTAAAATTCAATGTTCAATGATATGCAATCAATACTTAACTACCTATGCAATAGAAAACCAAAATATAATCGTTTAGGCGTTACGGTATAGTAAATAAAAATATTAACCGAAAAATCAAACTCTTAATAACATCAACAACCTTTTTGGCAACGTATTTTGCTTCTGAACGAATGAAACCCGCGAGAATTCGACCTTGATGGTAAGCCGCTGGAAATGGAAAAGCGAAGCCTTTGACGGTTATATTTTCGTTTTTCATGCCCTTTTGCTTCCATTGCAAAGGGCTGTGCCGTGTGCGGTTGCCGTGTCGAATCTACATTATCTACGTCTCTACATACCTACTAGGTATTATATAATAACTAAGTAGCTTCTGAATGATCTTATAAAGATTTATTCAAGAGGAAGGTGGCTATAGTAGAAAAACATAATATTATTATTGTTTAGATAGTAAGTTTTTATTTGTAATTTTTTATCGCATTGGGATATTGGGTGTAACCAAGAAGTTTAAGGGTGTAAACTTCTTGGGTGTAACCTGTAATGGTAGAAATAAGTATGGAAATAAATAAATAAATAAATGAAAGAAATAAGCACTTATAACAATAACAATAATAATTAGGTAAATAGTTATTTTAGAATCAGCGTAGCATCCAGGATCTTAATTTTTTTTTGGTTTGGCAAAAACTGAAAAAGCCGCCCCGCCCATTTTTTTTTACTAATTTACTTTATATTAAATCCCCGACTGACATTTGGATTTTGGACATAATATCTTACATTACAATATGTCTGTCGGGAATAATGCATCAAACAGAGGGCTTTGAGCGCGGCGACCGAACCGAGAAATTCTGTAACGAAAAAAACCTAATGAACCTAACCTAACACCCCTCACTCCGAGTTTTTTGACACGGAAAAAGAAAACAAGAACTTTTACATTACTTATCTACTTAAATACCAATATTAATTTAAGCCCTACAGTTTAAGGTATGTATGAGTCCCCTGTAGGTATAGAGTCCATTGAGAAAGTAGCAGCGCTAAAAGAGTTTCTTTTTAACTTTTGTATAGATAAACACATACCATGGCCCATGGGACGCTTGTTCATACAAATATATTTTACTCTTTTGGCGCTGCTACCATCACAGTGAACCTTATAATATAATGGACATTGGACACATACATATTACACTTACACAGTACACACCCTAAGGTAATATTATCACTTTGTTTTGTTACATCCCGTATGGATATATCATATACATATATTTAATATTAACAATATATAACAAGTAGTCACTATGTTCCATTCTCGAAAAGCATTACATTCGGGTCAAATGGCAACATAATCAAATATGTATGTTTGTGGTAACTCGTAATAAATGAACAATATGGTAGCGTGCATTGACGACGTCCCAACCTGACGGAACCGGGTAATCCAATATTCATGGCAAATGCAACTACGGCCTTTATTGATGCTTCCAGGATATTTATTTATTTATTTATTGTTGTAAGGACACCAAACAGTACATACATTAAAAACTTATACAAATGATCATAAATAGTCAAGAAGAGCTGATGCATGTACCTACCTTAGTAGGTGACACAGCATTTACAATAGCAAGTTCAGGCAGAATATTATAACATCACAATAATTAATTTAACTAAAACTAACAGTAAAATTAATTTTATACTTAAATACAAGAAACAAAAATAATAATAGCAATTCAATAGTAAAAAAAAAACACAAAATAAAATAAATAGCAGTCAAATAGGATAATATAGTCAAACATATAAATAGTTAAAAGTATACTAAGTGATTAATGATTAAAATTAGTAAAATCTTAAATGACAATATATAAAATTCATAAACTATTTCATTGATAGTTAAATTAAATTAATAAAACATGTAAAAATTAAAAAATATAGTGACAATGTATATATTACTTTACCTTAATATACAATTAATAAAAATAAAATTGCATTTCATTTAACATAAAAGTGACTAAAAATTTTCTTTTTAAAAAAAAAAGCTCACCTGTGCTCACTCCCGCATTCAGCCAAGTTTCGGTCAACGCAATAATTTGATAATTTGACCGTAAAATATTTAAATAAACATCGTTGGTCTTGGTCCGAAGACCTATTACATTTTGGTAATAAATATCCAGATTAAATTAAACATGCCTTAAAAGTAACATTTGCAATAACTAATTGAAGCAATAATTATTATAAACTACATAAGTCACGACATTTTTAAACTCTCAACGTTACGTATAAGAATGGCTTGACTTTGTTCATCCCTGCGTGCATAGATGCGGCCACCCCGCACCCAAACGAACTTGTAGCCAGTAGGTCTACTACGAAACTATTTTGAGACTCAAACAATCGGACGAGAATGCCGCGTCCTGCTCTAACAACGTCATTTCACGTTTGTTAGAGTTGGACGCGGCATTCTCGTACGATTGTTTGAGTCTCAAAACGGTTTCGTGGTACGACCCCAGCTTCTTTTGCCTTCTTGCGCGCTGCGGCGTGGAGTGATTTGTTGGATGGTGACAAGTGTTCGGCAACAAATATAGGCGTACTGGCATCATCGAGCCCCAGGTGAGATGTACTTAACTTATTCTGGGCATTTTTTTTGTTGTATGTAATGACCGCAGCTAGAAGGGCATCTCTATGACGTGTAGTTCTGAGTTTGACTATCACTGTGCGAGGGCGTGTGTTGTCGCGGCACTGACCTCCATTATACAAGTACGCTGGACTGATGATACCCTTTGAAATGACAGCTATTTTTTGTGCCTATTTGAAGCGGAATCAGCTCCCCCATTATTAGTGATAGGAACTAAATTTGACGTAAAAATGACGTTATATTGGCGCTGATAGCAGTAGTGGGAGTATTTGGAACTAATACTAGTGATGTACAAGTGTCTTTTCTATTATCGATGAAATGTTTCCAGATTCAGATAATGTCGACCATTAGGACAAAAATATTAAAATGAATAATACAAACGCTACATATTTGTATTAAATATTACAGACTTCCTCTCCGTAATTTAGATAGGCATAATAAATTAACAATGATTTCATACGTAGATAACGTGAAGTAGCAGTACCTATCTATAATCCATTTATTTTTACCAGTAAGCACTACGAAAAACTAAAAACAAAACTGAAGATAAGCTTCTAACGAAAACTTTTTGTATTGTATTTTCTAATTTCATTTCTAATATTATCAAAGTAGTGCTACAGTGTATCATATTAAGCTGAATAAGTGTTCTGTGTGATTAGACCCTAACTAATCTCATAATATTATAAAGCGGAAGAGTTTGTTTGTTTGAACGCTCTAATCTCAGGAACTGCTGGTCCAATTTGAACAATTATTTCAGTGTTAGACAGCCCATTTTATATATTTTATCACGCTGAGACTAATAGGAGCTAAGAAATAGAGGAAAATGTGGAAAAAGCGGAGGAATGTATAAAGTGAAAGATTATAATAATATAAGCTTTTTTTTTGTGGACCAATTTGTCTGTGTAATTAGATATTTACGTGGGAGAAACCGCGCGGAAAGTCTAGTAATAATATAAAAGTTCCCTATTTATTTATGGATCTAGCAATCCAATTTTAATCGATTTACTTTATCTCATTTGATTTTCGCCATTTTGGCGCTGATTGCAAAAGTGCGTGGGAAATTAACTAATTGGATAATGCGATCCATAAATAAATATGGAACATTTTTTATTGGGGTGGAGTAGGTAAGGTATTTATACATAATAAAAATATATGTGCGATACTTTAACATTATATTTTATTAGTTACCGTTACACAGTTACAGTCTGTCAAGAAAGAGTAGACGCTGAAATAAATTTTCCAAACATAATCACGATCAAATGGTAGTTTTGCGCCTTGTATTTTCACAGAGAACGTTTGTACACTTCAAAAAGTAACGGCAAGCGGTAGTAGCAATTTTCGGACGCCAACCAGTCCTTTCAATTTTTTTCAACCATAATTCCAGTCTTCCTTCGTCAGACGGAAACCTGTCAATTATTTTAAGAGCATAATATGTATATGATAATAAAAATCGGCTATCGGAGATTTCAATACAATTATTAAAGATATCGATAAGTTTTATCGACAGAAAACTCCAGCACTATTGAATTTTAATGTTTATCAAAAATCGGTAAAACAAACGTAAATATGTGGTGAATACGCAATAATAAGATTAGTGCCACATTTTTAAGAGCCTATATTACCAATAAAAGTTGAATATTGTAGAAATGAGCTGTTAAAATCACTTACTTGTGAAATGTAACCCTACATCCCTTTTTGTACCGTGTTTTACATAACATACTCCCTTTCATAGTTTAACTATGAACTACCACCACTTATTTATATATTACATAATCGCGTAAAACCTTTTCAAACACTTTAAAAACACGAAAACAATTCGAACGATTAAGCCATAGAGCACGGACGTAAAAGTGCCATATAGAATTAAAATAAATACAGTTACGTCAAATTTAGTTCTCGGTCCTAATAATGGGGGCGCTGAGTCCGCTTCAAATGGCACAAAAAAAAAGAAGGTATCATAGATCCAGCGTACTTGTATAATGGAGATCAGTGTGTCGCGGTTAATCTTAGCGACACGAGTAATATTTGACACGTCATCCTCAGGGATCTCATGGTTAATTGTTTTTGTAATCTGTGTAAATACCTTGTTTTCAGATTTTCGCTCCGGGATCCCGTTAATTTCGACGTTATTTTCTCGTGTGCTTTGTTCCATACTACACAACCTATCGGACAGGTCACTTACAGTAGACATCAAGGCCGCATTTTCCGATTGTAGATTTTTTATTATGGTTGATTTCTGTTCCCAATCTTTTTTAAGATTTTCAAAGGATTTATTGAAAAAGGAGAATGACTCGTGGAAGGTTGATAGCTGCTGGTTAATATTAATCAATTCTTTTGTGACTAGTTCACGCATAGCCAGCCCCGGATCTAGGGGAGGGCAAGCCGGGGTCTGTGCCCCGGGCGGCAAATTCAGGGGGCGGCAAAATTCATACTTCACGGACCAATGGACAACTCATCATTGACCACGTAATAAAATATATAATAGCACAAGTACAGCAATTTCATGGCCATATCAACTTGACCGATACCCTGCGCGCTGACTGCGGAGTGAGACGTGCTGCACGTACATTTATTATTCGCGAGGCGCGTAGGCATAGTTCAAAATACGCACCCGGCACTCGCACGCTTTTAAACCCCTACCCTGTTAATTATATTATATATCCTACATAACATTGATAGCTGAAATTATATTATGAATGATAAAGGTGAAAATAAACATAAGTAGGTAGGGGGGGGGGGGGCATGGGGGTATATAAGGGGGGGGAAGTCCTGGGGGTCCGGACCCCCACTTTACTATCCATCTTACTTGTCCAATCGACAATACGAGTATATATTGTATTTTTTTTCTATTTACAATATAATAAAAATTTTTTTACTGTGGAGCGTGTCCGTAGGCAGAGTAGGTATTTAGGCTGCTGCAGAACCCTTCATGGGCGAGTCCAACTCGCACTTGGCCGCTTTTTTACGTTAGGGACCATGTAATTATTATGGAGCCGAATATTAACAGCGGTTTGATAGAGCTTGATGCACTAAGAGTTATATATTGTATGTTTTGGGCTCACCGAATCTATTATTTTCCGGGCCACTATCTTGTTCACAATCACTAAGAGTCACAGTCACTTTCTGTATTCCAGTTTAAAGCACTTTATCACTCGTAGATACTTTAGATAACATTATCACGCAAACTTTGAGTATTAAAGTATAAATTGAAACTGAAGTTAAAACTTAAATCGATGTTTAACTATTTTTAATTCAATAATAAACGCGTAGCTGATCTTGCCGTGGCGACTGGCGACCTCTATCGTTTATGTAAACTAAGTAACATCACATACTCCATATTTCGTTTTTGGACAACAGCCAACTCTAAGCTATATTGTTACTGCGTAAATACTCTTAAAAGAGCCTTTAATTATATTCCAAAATTGTGCTAGCTTTGTCTTTTTTTAAACTTGTAATAATCACTGTGTACTCGTAAGCTAATAAGCTTGTTAGCAAAATTTTATTTTAGCTTTTTTTTTTGAAAGTAAAGGATTACCTACATCGTAAGGTTGCAGTTTAAGCTTAGGATCGATTACTTCGGCATCTAAGGATTAGAATTTAGAACTAAAAAATACTACTTGTAAAGAACGTACGTAGGTACCTAGCTACTACCTATAGTTTAAGCGATAAATTGAAAATGGCGAAATGTATCTTATAAGGCTCTTAAAGATACGTGCGATAGCATACCTATTAGGTCCGGAATGACGTACTAAAAATGCCGCGCGGAGGCCTATTTTCAGCATTAAATTAAAATTATAAATAATAGAGCTAGAATTCCGGAAGTCGGGAGTTTCTTTATGGAAATTTCCTCCTCATTAAAAACCCTTTTTTAAAATTTTCTTAAGTGTTCATAGTTTCGGAGCTATGAACAAAAAACGTAATAAGTACCTTTTTAGGGTTCCGTAGCCAAATGGCAAAAAACGGAACCCTTATAGATACGTCATGTCTGTTAGTCTGTCTGTCTGTCTGTCTGTCCGTCCGTATGTCACAGCTACTTGTCTCCGAAACTATAAGAGCTATACTATTGAAACTGGGTAAGTAGATGTAGTCTGTGAACCGCATTAAGATTTTGATACAAAAATGGAAAAATTATTAAAAAATTTTAGAGGTACGTACAACTGAAACAAAAAAAAATGTTTTCATCTAAGCTATGCGTGTGGGGTATCTATGGATAGGTCTTAAAAATCATATTGAGGTTTCCTATATCATTTTTTTCTAACCTGAATAGTTTGCGAGAGAGACTATTCCAAAGTGGTAAAATGTGTGTCCCTCCCACCGTCTAATTTCTAAAGTATGATAAGTCTAAAAAAATATATGATATACATTACTATAAAAACTACCAACGAAAATTCGTTTGAACGAAATCTAGCAAGTATTTTTTTTATACGTCATAAATGGTAAACCTTAAATTAACTTTCATTAAATCAACTGAAACATAAAAATTTATCAAAAACCTTTTAATTTCATAAAACATTAACCTTATTGTTGCTGCGGAACCCTTCATGAGCGGCTCCAGCTCGCACTTGACCGGTTTTTTGCAACTTAATTTGTTTATAACTTTTGCAATTTTTTGTGCGCTACTACACTTCCGATACATTTTTCTAGACATCATTCCGGATCTAATGAGCTATCGCTCGTATTTTTAAGAGCCTTATAACTTTAACTAAATAAAAGTAAGAAAACTGGGTTTTCAAGCCACGTTGCCCAGCAAAAACACTGGAGATAGCTATTAAAAAGTAATTCTTATGTAAGGACTAAAAATAGCACGGAAGCTTCGTATCTTAAAAGGGTTTTCCCTAGGCTGTCCCTAGTCCATACTATTAACGCTTCGCTGGCTTATAGTCTTATAATAAAGTAGACATTATTCTTATGGTCAATAAGCACAAGCTTAATTTATCTATTACTATCATGAAAGATATCATTTTATTATAGACCAACGTCAAGAAAACTTTTGAAATTAATCTTTAAGTAATAACTCTGAGTTAAGTTTAATCGTTACTAACAAAATATTTTCTATCGTACCTTTGCTATTTGGTCAGGTAATCAAAGGCTTCTATTTAAATAGAATTATTTTCAGATAATTTCAAGTTATCTTATGTCTGGGCTTGACATAACCCGACCAAATTACAAATAGACAGGGTGGTATTAAGGGCTCAAACACCCTGGACCCTGGTATCAAGGGCGATTGGAAGCGATTTTCGTATGCCTATTGCCTGGCCATTTAGCCGAAACTTATTCGTTTTCGCTTCGTTATAGAATCGGCGATCAAAATGTATGGAATTGACATTAGACGAGTCCTCAGGACGAGTCGAACGTCAACGTCATATTAACGAACGCTTACGTCAATTCCATACATTTTCGTCGGCGATTCTATAACGAAGCGAAAACGAAAAGATTTTGGCTCACCTGACTGGTCTAGCGATAATTTTATCCAAATTTTACATTTGATCGAATTCCAAAAAGAAAGTAAGAACATAGAACATTTTCTTAATTGACTACTGTATCTAATGGAAAATCTTGCAATATCAGAGGACATAATATGAGTTACAGCTACAAGCAAATTTATGTAACGATTCATTTAAATAGCGGCGTGCTGTGATTCACATAAAGCCTAAAGGTACAACTGCTTGTTTTTCGCGGTGTAGCCATCAAACAACTTCAACTTGCGTTTGTATCGATACAAACGAGCGTAAAAAAACGTCGTGTGGAAGGGCCCTTACTGCCACATGAATGCCTTTGCATTAATTACACCTGTTTTTCTTGCGACCGTTGCGTCAAACTCGTAGCTCTGTCCCACGGTAAAACTAATTTTTTTAAACGTTATTTTTGTGCCAACGATTTCGTGCAATCTGCTGCAGCGGTAAGAACATTAATTTCAGAAACAGTTCAATTTCGTTTCAACCATTTTTCAGAAATGACATGACTGATTTGGCTATGAATAATTTTCCGTTCTTTCTATTAATCATTGTGCGAGTTGGATGGGAAGGAAAAAGTACAACTCGAAACGTATCTTCTCGCGTAGTATCTAGGTTTAAAATAAGAAATAATTAACATTTTACAACATCATCATAATTCAGCCTACTTATATGTCTATTTTTTTTTGATCGGGCTTATCGGCCACTGTATCTCCTGTGTCGCCAGGATCGACAGCGGTATCCAACCACGAAAACCCTTTGATATGATCTCAGGGAGCCCGAGGGACATGCTAAACTGTCTTGGCCTATATGTCTAGACTCTAGCTTTACATATTATGTTTGATTTAAAATATTTTTCACGTTCTTAAAGCCTCTATACCTACTTATGCAAAAAAACAATTTGAAAACTGAAATTGTTAGTTCCTTTCTTCATCAATTAATGTTTTTAATCATGGTCTGAACGAGAGGAGTCTCATAAAAATGTTATTACCTACTTTACTTTACTTAACTTATTATAGGACCTCCCAGTTAAGACCAAAAGTGCTGTCGCGAGTTTCGCTGCCGCATAGCGCGATTTGGCTCATACAACTTGATATTATAAAAATGGACCAAGTGCGTGACGGACTCGCGTACGAAGGGTTCCGTACTGTAAGGCTATTTACACACACGCCGCGGCGGTGCCGCTCCATTAATCATCCTTGTGTTTCTATTTGCCCTTAGTGTCTAAACACACTAGGCCAAAGTTACGCGGCGTAAATTCCGCATGACTACGTCCGCAATGTCAAACGCATACAAAATACGGACGGAACGCGACAGAATATAATGCAATGTATTTTAAATCATCGGTATTTAAAATATATACATTGGGGGCATAATCATGCGGAATTTACGCCGCGTAACTTCGGACTAGCGTATTTAGACACTTACACACGGCGCCGCAGCGGCGGCGGCGATTCTTTGCCGCGGCGCCGAAGAACGCTGCCGCTGCGGCGCCGTGTGTAAACACGCTAATAGAGCAATAATAGGCCAAAAATTGTGTTTTCTGTATGTGCGCCCCCGATATCGCCCTTTGACTAAGAAAATCTGACACTTCATTGTCAATCGCGGTTTTAAGGGTCCGTATACGAAATTTTGCCGATTTCGCTGATTTAACAGACGTGATTTAACAGTTAAAATACAGTATTTCTATAAGTTTTAATGCACAACATGTAAGATCATTTCAATTATAGTCTAATGTTGGAGCTAGATTTTTTTAAAAGTATTTTTAAATAACCCAACTCAAACCCGCGACGGTTTTGTGATTTTTGCTGTAAAAGGTTTAAAATATCACCTGTTTATGGATTGTATTGACGTTTTAACGGTATGAAAAAAAAACAATGTACTGTTGAGAAAGTCGTCTATACAATGTTGGAATTACTTTTTACCACTTTAATATGAAATAGTTGAGTAAAAAAATATGTAACTCGGCAAAATTTTAGAGAAAATGGGCAAAGAATTGCTGTTAATTGCGGCAACTTGGAGCTGTAATTCATAAAAAGAAAACGACAGAAATAATCTATAGATAAAATTCTATCCAATTCGAGAAATGAAAAAAAAAATGTTCCAAAAAACACGATTATATATAATATATATTACTCGCCGCAAGGCTGCCTTGCGGCGAGTAATATAATGTGAGATTTAGATTGTTTTGAATCGTGTTTTTTGGCACAATTTGTTTTTTTTTCTTTTTTCTCGAATTGGATAGAATTTTATCTATAAATTATTTCTGTCGTTTTCTTTTTATGAATTACAGCTCCAAGTTGCCGAAATTAACCGCAATTGTTTGCCATAAAATTTACATGTGCCCGCAATTCTGTAGCGTCAGAATTCGTTTATCGTGCGGGAACCGTAATTTTTTCCGGGATAAAAAGTATCCTATGGATACATAGGATACAAAATTTGTGTCCCGGGATACCGGGACACAAATTTTCGGTAAAATCGGTTCAGCGCCTTGGGTGTGAAGACGTAAGTCTGTTACCTTTTCTGTTCTGTTACTTCGAGATAAGCAGCCAGACAGACAGACACACTTTCGCATTTATAATATTAGTATGGGTCTAGTGGCCCAGCAAGTAGTAACATCGAATGGAAAGTTACAATGACCAATTAGCGCTCGGGTCATCTGTCAGCGGTGGTGACGTCACAAATGCATTATTGGAGATCCGTGAATGCTGATTGCACCTTATTGTGTTCGGCCAGCGGTCGCCATGATCACTATATTCTCGTTATTACATGCATAATGCAATAGTATATATCTACAAATTGTATATTATGCGGCGGCGTAATCCACTAACCTAACCTAATCTCCCTTACATCATTAATAGATATTAATATTAGGGTTAATTCAGACCACAGCGCAACGCGCAGATGCATTTCAAAATTTGTACTGATTTGACAGATTTCAATTGCCTTAGAAGTCTTGCAAAATTAGGGTTAATTCAGACCGCAGCGCAACGCGTAGATGCATTTCAAAATTTGTACTGATTTGACAGATTTCAATTGCCTTAGAAGTCTTGCAAATATGTCATATCCATACAAATTTAGAAATGCATCTAGATTCTAGGCTTCGCTTTGCGGTCTGCATTGACCCTTAGATATAATCATCGGACGCTACTGCGCTAAAGTGTACTCTGCGGATCTAGGCGGCAGCTTTTTGTCTAGGCGCTAAATAAAAAATGTGCGCACTGTATTTAGAATATTTAAGAATGAAATTGATTCGAACTCATACAAAGTGAAGAATATGAAGCAATATACCTAATATTATATGCTTCATATTCAGTTCACAACAAGAATGCAAAATTCGATATCGCCCTTAGATTAGGAACATCTGACACTTCACACTTCATTGTCAATGGCGGTTTATATAGAAAATGATGCAATATGACAAGTTTTTTGACAGGGGGTCAATGACCGCTACCGTCTCTATTTGCCGAGTACACTGTACACCATAGGTATATTAACTCTATGGTTAGTACACGAATTTTTAACAGCGACCATCTATACTATCTATACTAATATTATAATTCTGCAGAGTTTGTTTGTTTGTTTGTTTGTTTGAACGCGCTAATCTCAGGAAGTACTGGTCCGATTTGAATAATTATTTTACTGTTGGATAGCCCATTTATCGAGGAAGGCTATAGGCTATATTTTATTGCGCCAAGACTAATAGGAGCGAAGAAATAGAGGAAAATGTGGAAAAAACGGGAGAAATTATATGATAGTACTTATTTGAACGCGCTAATCTCAGGAACTACTGGTCCGATTTGAAAAATTCTTCCAGTGTTAGATAGCCTATTTATCGATAAAGGTTATAGGTTATATTTTATCTCACTAAGACTAATAGGAGCTAAGAAGTAGAGGAAAATGTGGAAAAAACGGGAGAAATTATATGATAGTACTTATTTGAACGCGCTAATCTCAGGAACTACTGGTCCGATTTGAAAAATTCTTTCAGTGTTAGATAGCCCATTTATTGAGGAAGGCTATAAGCTATATTTTATCACGCTACGACTAATAAGAGCAAAGAAATAGAGGAAAATGTGGAAAAAACGGAGGGAAATTATTTGAAATTGCTTATTATCTTAAGAACTACTGGAGCAATTGTTATGTTATTTGGCAAATATGAAGAATAGATGACGTGAAGGGACAAAGGCAATTTTTTGCGGAAAAATGTACGGTTGCGTAAAATTCCTAAATTACGCAAGCAAAGCCGCGCGGAACGATATATATAATAAAATCGTAGGAAAGTCAATTCTATACATTGAATATTTTTGTTCAATAAATAATACTTGGGATGTGATTTACTATGCTAACGCGGACGAAGTCGCGGGCAACGGCTAGTACTTATAATATTATAAAGCGGAAGAGTTTGTTAGTTAGTTTGTTTGTTTGTTTGAACGCGCTAATCTCAGGAACTACTGGTCCGATTTGAAAAATTCTTTCAGTGTTAGATAGCCCATTTATCGAGGAAGGCTATAGGCTATATTTTATCACGCTAAGTTTAACAGGAGCGAAGAAATAGAGGAAAGTGCGGAAAAAACGGGGGATAATTATTTGAAAGGGCTTATTTGAACGCGCTAATCTTAGGAACTACTGGTCTGATTTGAAAAAATTTTTCAGTGTTAGACAGCCTATTTATTGGAAAAGGCTACAGGCTATATTTTATCGCGCTAAAATTAATAAAAGCGAAGAAATAGAGAAAAATGTGGAAAAAACGGGAGAATTATTTGAAATGGCTTATTCGAACGCGCTTATCTCATAAAGTACTGGTCCGATTTAAAAAATTGTTTCACTGTTAGATAGCTTATTTATCGAAAAAGGCTATAGGCTATATTTTATTACGCTAAGACTAATGGAAGCGAAGAAATAGAGGAAAATGTGGAAAAAATGGGGGAAATTATTTGACCAGTACTTTATGAGATAAGCGCGTTCGAATAAGCCATTTCAATTAATTCTCCCGTTTTTTCCACATTTTGTACCCCGCATACTATCAGAATTCTGAAGTGTCTGACGTCCGATGACATTTTTCTGATCAGAAATTCGGATCGCGCTCTATTTAAAGCACAAACATGCGCTTAGTTATAATTTTGGACGTGGCAGTAATATCGTGGACGTCCGCGGTAAAGCGATAAGTGATAACAGAGGGAAGTAAAATTTATGGAAATATATTATGTAGACGCTTTTAAATTTCCGTCGACGATAACTTTTTAACGTGCACGTTAGATGACATCACGACGTCTACACTCTTCTGAACAGCACAAAACGTCCGCGGTGCGTAAAATCAAAAGGGCATTTAACGTACCCAAAGTTTTATTGTGGAAGTCGGCGTCCACGATAACGTGACATCCGGAATTATAAAAGCGATCGCTTCGCTCGCCCTGATAAAGTGGAATAAGTGCAAAAAAGTGTATTTAACTGATAAAACAATAATAATAATTATTATTATTAATTATTATTCTTGTTGTAAAACACGAATTTCCACCAAGAAGTTACAGTAACTACTAACTATATTAAATTTCATATTTAATTGTGTTTTAATTTTTGGATAAGGGAAATTGATAAATTGAATAATTCAAATAGAAATAAAGGTATGGCGCCTCTCAACTCGTCAGCAGCTCTCACACAATCTATATGAACTATCTTAAAAGTGTACAATGAGCTGAAAATGTTTTAAAATAGTTTGTTCATTAAAATATTATGTCGAAGTTCCGAGAGTGCATGCGACATGTTATTTGAAAGCCGGTTCCAGTTAAACAACTTTGCCGGACAGTAGGAACAGGAAAAGACAAACAGCGAATAGAGCTCGAAATTAATTTGTAACTTTTGTAATGCCACTGCTAACTATGTATTAGATGGACATTAACATTAACATTCTTCCGTTTTTAGGCTTCCGTACCCAAAGGGTAAAAACGGGACCCTATTACTGAGACTTCGATGTCTATCCGTCTGTCTACAGGCTGTAACTCAAGAACGGTAATAGCTAGAAAGTTGAATTTTTCACAGATTATGTATTTCTGTTGCCGCTATAACAAAAAAATATTAAAAACAAAATAAATTAAATATTTAAGGGGCTCCCATAAACGTGATTTTTCAAACATTTTTACATAGCTCACCAGTCACTGAGCCACAGAGGTCCTCAAAGCTGCTAAGGACTGATTTCAGAAAGACCCCAAATGCAAAAAACTGAATATTGCAATTTGCAACAACAGTTCTTAAAATCAGCTGCATAAAAGGACTGATCACTGATTTCAGAAAGACCCCAAATGCAAAAAAAACTGAATGTTGCAATTTGCAAATCAGTTTAACGGACAAAATATACGTTTTAAAGTCTGTTTAGTTCCCTTCCTGCATTTTGCTAGACAATTTTCGTTTTTCGTGCGAAATTAACGATTGTAGAGCACAGTTGTTAGTCGAATGACTGGTCCGTATTTAAGTGTAGTGTTTCGAGTCTAGAATTTTTTAAAGTTTCAAATTACGTAGTTTGGTTCAAGTTTACCGGTATTTTTAATATAGAGGTATATCTGTTTTAAATAAATATTGGCAGAAACATCAATATACCTACGTTACATTACACTTTACCGTCACGGAAATGGAGATGCGAGCTTTGTACCAATCACAAGAAAATTAATGGATTACCCATGTAATAATTTCATTTGCGTAATTGTAGTGGGAAAATACATACGGTATTTTCGGTTCTATAGTATTAAACAGAATTATTTTATAGGCATATTTCCATCTGGAACTATACTATAATTTACAGGGACAGTGGTCACTTTAGAGAATTAATTTTAAAAATCGAAAAACAAAATAAAATAAAAGCGTATTTTTTATTAGGAAATGAAACAGACACAATTTTTTATGACTTTGTAATTTTATATAAGTTATAATTTTATGCTTTACTACGTATTAAGTACCTAATATTAAAGAAAAAATTTAAGTCTTCCAAAAAAGAAAACCCACAAAAATGATGAAAACAAAATAATAAAGTACGTAATACTTTCAAAAGTTTTCTTTGTCTTAAAAAGTTTGTGTTAAGTCGACAAAATTATCGAAGGCGACGTCATTGATGTTTTTTTGCTCATCCAACTTATTGCCGAAAGCTGGCCAGTGCCTAATATTTTTTTAAAAGAAACTTCAATTTAATGGGGAAAAAGAAAAACAATTTTCATGGCAATATTTACGGGGATTCTTAACATAGATCCTGTGAAAAGTGTGAAAGGATAAACGTTAATACATACTTCCTGTTCTCATAACAATATTTACACAGCGAATAACTGTATAAGGTGTACTCGACTTTGTCTGGCGTATTATAGTCTGTCAAAAAAGTGAAGAAATTAAAAAGTGGCAACATCGTAGTGTCATCCCTTTCAAATCAATCTAAGAAAAAGGGATATTGCCACTTTTAATTTCTTCACTTTTTTGACAGACTATAGATACGACACATGAGACAAAGACAGCGAACCTTGAATAGTTAAGGGACAGCTATCAGAGAGTCGAGCGGTCACACGGTCAAGCGTTCAAGCGGTCAGTTTCTTTGTATTGTATTAAGTGACATAGACATAGTCACACAGGAGGCGTTCTGACTGCGTCAGAATTCCTTCTGTGTGACTGACCGCGCTCGAACGCGTGACCGCTCTCTGTCTGATAGGTCCCTAAACGCTGCATAAATAAAGATAAATAAAGAGAGTGGAAGAAACAGATAATTTTATAATCTGGTTCTTCCACTCTCTGTCTAGTATAGTATAGTTCTATAGAACCTACAAAGCTGTAAATCGGCATGAATGTACATATTAATGATGCCAAAAAAATAGAACATAAATCTTTAAAAAAAAATTATGGTACCTCCCCTACACATGAATCGGGGATGGTTTTTGTTTTCGCATCCACCCCACCGTGTGGGTGCGGTTGCTTCTGGAAATATGAAAAAAATCAGAGAGTAGGAAATATGTTGAATTTAAAAGGAAAATTATCACGGTGAATACTTCATAAATTATTGAGTCGATCAATTAAAAAAAATGTATTCAGCTAAGTATAAAGGAACTTTTCGTTCAAATTCGTTTGAACGTATCTGAGATGATGTTGTTAGTAGTATAAAACACGCTATAAATGTATATTCATCGACTTTAACGGATCCCTATATTGCGCGTGGTCCGACTCGCACTTGGCCGGTTTTTACATTATAATTTAAACAAACCTAACTTACCCACTCCATCTTCTGGATATTGTATCTACATTTCTTTGATTTCAAATCATTTCCCGGCCCTAAAGCCTACATTTACGCAAAAAACATTTTTAAACTGTTACTTACCTGCTTCTTCCACTCATGTCTTTAAATATTTTCATTTGTAAAAGGGTAAATGTGACATTTCCACTACATAATAATTCGGTTTTTCTTATTCCATAAATCTGACTTTGAAAGAACATAATAACTCTTGTCGAGAAGATGACAGATATCCCATCAAGTACGTCCCATATTCTCTCTTACTCTCCCGACTCTCTTACCTTCTTGGCGACGTTGAGCTTGTGCTGCCTCAGGAACTTGGCCTCATCAGCGATCTGCTGCTGGAACACCTCGACCGCGGCCAGCCTGGCCCGCGCCAACTTCTCATTCTCCTCTAGCACGGTGCGCCACACGTTCCACATGTTCCTGGACGAAAACGTTTTTTAGAATGTTTTCTTAGTGGCTCTGCGGGTCCGGGGGGTCCCTAGACGAGCAATTTTATTGCGCAATATCACGTATTGACACGACCGCCTAGGATTGATATTGAACATCGCGCGCCTTCAACCTAATTAGCGTGATTAATACCTACTTAATTATTGATCGTCTAGGGGCCGGCTAATATGGAATTTAGAATATCTTTTAGTTGCCAGCATTTGTTCCACACATGTCAAACAAACGCAAGGTGTTCATTTTATTTTTTTATTTTGTTTTTTATTTCTTTGCATAATATAATTCGTTTATAACACTTTGTAGCATACCACTAATCAATAACAGCAAAATAACTTTGGTATACTACTCATTGCAACAACTTATGACAGTGAATGAAGAATATGAAGACAGTATGACGTAAATGTAATTGGATTTTTGTAAATAGGGTATATTACACTAAGGTCGGAGCAGAGGGCGCTACTAGCACATACAGTAAATAATAGGTACGACCAAAATCCGACATGTTGCCACACTTGATATCAGAATATTGACGGAAACGTTGTCGAACGTCGAATAAATAAAAACAAACACAATCTAGAAAGTCCAAAAGTAGGTTAGGTTAGGTTGGAACTTAGACCACAACACCCAGATATAGGAGCCCCGCGTAGCGGGGCTCCGTCGACTTTCTTTGTAGTAGTTTGTCAAATAAATTGGGGTAGGTTTGTAAACATTTACCAAGATTAAGATAATATTAAGAGGTTGAAGTATTTTCTTACGCGATGGTTAGTAGGTAACTAAAAAGAGTGAAATTATTATTTTTAGCAAAAAATTAAAACTGACTTCCAAGGTAAAAACAATAATAACATCCTTATAATATGAACTAAAAAGTATTAAATTTTTTTTCCTATCTAATAGGAATATGCTTTCAGTTCTTAAAACAACGCCTAAACCCCCAAACTTGTATCTATAAGGAATCCGGAGTTCTCTTAGTATCTTCGGAACCATAGTATACCTTGGTGCAAAATCTTGCGTTTTGGTAGCATATGCTTAGGATGCTTCTCATAAAACCAAAACCACCATATGTTTCCATATAAATTTTGAGGAGTTCCCTCGATTACTCATGGATCCCATCATCAGATCACCATTTTTGTGAAAGTGGGACCAAATTGGAGTGAAACCTAATATAACAAAACAAAAATTTTGAAAATCTGTTTACAAACGGCGGAGTAGTGGTCGAACATACAAAAAAAATATATATCCACAGCCGAATATATTATAACCTCCTCGTTTTTTGGAAGTCGTTTAAAAAACAAAAATCTTTGTTTACTGTCTATGCTGGTGCTCCGTGCTGCCTCTAGCGTGAAATCATTGCAGTGATATTTAAAGGAACTAACGCTGTTTTCATACAAAAACGTCAATTGACAGTTCTCCTTTACCAGCAGCGCCCATTGACATATTCATTTAAAGCCTTGGTGCGCTATATATATTTAAATTGTAATTTTCCATCTTTTTAGTAAAAGATGGCCCCGTGCGAGTTTCTTACGCCGGTTCTTCTCGCCGGGTTAGTTCCCGAACCGGTGGTAGACACCTTAGTATCGACGTTCGGAAATGTTTTTGTAAAAATGTTACTCTGAATAAAAAATATTTTGATTTTGATTTGATTTTAAATATCTTCTTGTAAACAAGTATTAGCGTTAGATCGATTTTACTTAAACATTCCATTGTCTTCTTAACGCGAATAGACGGTATTTGCATAATATAGGCCCAGCGGAGCAGTTTTAAGAGGCATCACCTTGAAAAGACTGAGCACTTACAAAGTGCTAAATCTCACCGAAAAACGAAGTGAAAATAGAATTTCGCCACTTTAACTAATGAAGTAATTAGCTGCTTATTAAAATGTTAAGTTGTAATATAACGCATTTCGCAAGCTTTTTTCTATATTATTAGCTAAAACCGAAACAATTGAAAGTTAAAGCCGCCGTTATGTGATAAATAAGTATTATAAGGGAAATCATTTCTTAAAGAAAAATTCCAATACTTTTTATGAACATTTTTAAACGTATTTAACGATTTTCGGAGAACTGTAAATAATATTAGATTTTTTACCAGGTAATTAATAGGTACGATATTATGATTTTAAACGTACAGTTAATTATTTAGTTTAAAGATAATGTTCAGGTCGTTGTGAAAAGCTTTTTTACACGTAGGATATAAAACTAGGTTAATTAAAGCCACGGCTCTGTACAGAGTACATCCGCCAATTTAAAAACCGAACGCCACTTTAGAATTTGGATGTAGTTTATAGGCTATATCCATCTACAACCACGGTAGGAGTTAGGACGGACGTTTGAGGGATTTATGGAGGACTAGATGATGAACGCAAGTACGTTGCACCAGAATTCGTTTATCGCGCGGCGCGGGAATAGTACATTTTCAGATTATATCAAAGTGTCCTATGTCATTTCCCGGAACTTAAAATATATCCATACCAAGTTTCAGCAAAATCGGTTTAGCAATTTGGGCGTGAAGAGGTAACAGTCAGACATACAAACATACTTTCGTATCTACTGGGTGTAACAAAACTAATAATACGTTAGGGTGTGTAGACAGCTTGGCTTGTAAGTAGGCTTGTGAGTAACTTTTTTTTACTTTTGTATGGGACGATTTATGACGCTTCAGCGCTGCTACTTTCACAGTAAACTCTATATAAGGGACATGTGTCTCTGATACTAGTATAATGTTATAAAGGTACTACAAAAATAAAGTATTTTTGTAGTACCTTAATATGTTTAAGTATGGATTTGCCATAACATAATATGGCTCCGTTCGAAGTCTTTGAAATATTTTATTAAGAACATAAAACAGCCAAATGACTGTAACCACTTTTTAAATAGATTTAAGTATCTTTAATATTCTTTGAGATATTAATTTTAATTTTTAATGCAAAATTATTATAATGTAGAATTTTAAAAAATAATAAATAAAAGGTAAGAGGAAATACCAACCTATACAACTATCAACAAAAAATTGTGAAAAATCGTCTTACTTCTGCTCTCAATTCGGTATTTTCAAACACTATTTCAAAGGTTATATTATTATAGGCTAACGCAAAACCTTGAATACCATACGAACAAGACGCATAAACAGTTTTGCTAGAAGTTCGTTGAAAGCGAAATACCAGTACGTCATGTTATGGTTGCACTTACTAATAAATTCTTAAAAATATATTTTAATTTCATACATTTAATGTTTTCGCTTAGCAAAATGTTAATTTACCGAAATTTCACAGTCGATACTTTAAAGTAGCTTGCCTACAAATAAAAACGCTAGTAAGCAAGGTACTTAGTCAAATTAAATTATTTGAGAGTTTGAGGTTTTGTATGTCAGATGCCCATAATATCTCATAACGATGCGTTATACTAAATTCCACACATTTTTGATATCTAACTCTGCTGCCGAAACTATCGAATCCAATTTGACTAAGTACCCGTATTCCCTAGACACGAGCATAATCCAATTCGTGTCAGATTCATACACATATATAACAGAATACAGATGCCCAAAACTCGAGAATAAAAGCATTTCCAGCGCAGATTTAAGCTCATTTGGAAGCAGTACGAGAATAAAAGACGAAAATTTAGCCTTTGTTTCTGACATTCAAGTAAATAAGTTGTGTGAACAACATTTAGTATCAAATGTTGTTAATATAATATTAAACACTAGCTGTTGATGCCCGCTCCGTTGCGCAGGAATTCGTTTATCACGGGAGAACCGTACTTTTTTCCGGCATAAAAGTCTTTTCCCGGAACTGAAAATATTTCCATACCAAATATCATAAAAAATCGATTCAGCAATTTCAGCGTACAGAGGTAACAGACAGATAGACACACTTTTACATTTATAAATAATATTAGTATGGATCTATGTGTATAATTGTGTATGTATGAGTAGTTTGCATGTAATATCAAATTAACAAAGTTGAATATAATAAAGGAGGAATAAAATACGCCATCATATATTTTCCCTTCAATAAATAAGTCAGTTACGTAGTTTTATCGTTAACGTTTTAAAGCCTCGTTTGCAGTCACTTCGAATTTACTTCAAAATCGCTGCACAAGTTTCTACAATATTTTACTAAAACGTCAACTAACAGCGTCTCTTGTAGTGACTAGTCAGCTTGTAGAAAATTCATGTAGGTAGTCTGACAACCAACGCGCTCTAAATTTTTAACCCCCTACCAAAAAGAGGGGTGTTATAATAGAGTAAAGTACTTTAAGTTATTATTATCGCTTTCCATCAATAAACTATATTTTCACTACCTTGTATCCTCCTATCTCCAATACTTTACGCTTCTTCGTACCATCGAGGAAACTGATTCCTAGGTAGGTAACGGACCTACGTCATGTGGTCGGCTTATGTCAATTCAATGTTAGCTGTGATCGGTCGGATGGGTTTTAACAACTTAGATCCGCCACCTGCATGGGAATCAACTTTTCTGATAGTACATAATATGGAAACACAACAAACTGAAAATAGATTTTAAAAGGTTTTTAACGCAGTGTTCCCGCGGTATACCGCGGGAATACTGCGTTCCCGTGTATTATAATACAATTACGTAGCAATATGTTGGTTACTCGCTATTTTCTCTCCAACCGCCCTTTAAAAGCTTTATTTAATAATAAGTCCCAGATAAAAGGTTACTTTAACACACATTTTCATGTAATAATTGAAATATATCGATCTGTGATAATATAATCGACATTTAATGATGTGTAAGTATTTTTTAATAATTTTATAGCACGTTTATTTACTTTTATCAGATAGAACGTAATCATCAAGTTTTTACTCTTACCGTTTCACAAAACACACAAAAAAATATAAAATAAAAATATATCATCAAAAAAATGTTTCACAGGGCGATAACGGACCTACGTTATTTGGTCGAGTTATGTTGACCCAATGATGATTGGTATATATTCTCCGTGCTGCTATTATTATAACATATAATACATATATTCTCCGATAGTACCAACTACTATTAGAGAAGTTGATTAGGTCGAGGTAATTCAACCAAATGACGTAGGTCCGTCAACTGCCAATATGAATTTTCGATGGTGCATGCGGCTAAAGATGCAAGAACAAAGAGAGGAAAAACGTTATCCAGTTCGCACGGCTGCTTGCATATTCTATTCAAGTCACATTTAAACTATTATCATTTATCACACATAGAATACTAACCATTTTTCCTCGGCTCCATCCACCTTGATGTCTGGAATCGTCGGTATCTTCTTGTTCAGGTATGCAGACGAGATTTTCAGTAGCGCCTAGAAGGAAGTACATTTTTAATACATTCATTGGCGAATCTACTACTTTAGTACATTCTCCGGAAAAAAACACCGGTTTTACTACGTGCTTGTCGAAATTCAGTACATTGACAAAATTTTACTTCATAAGTTCGCAGTCTCTAAGAACTGCATTTTGGTTCTGCGAATGTAAACGTAAACTGTGTTTTATTCTAATTGTTAAAAATAGTGTTTTAAAATTCTGAAAATATTTATTTAATAATATATTTAAGGTTATCTAAATCAAAAATAAGCATATTTATTATAATTAAGTATAAAACATTTGTGTGTATATTTAATAATATTATTATTGTCATACTAGATTTAGGTATCATGACAGGTAGATATACAAATTTGCCTTTTCTTTTCATTGTCCCAACAATCAGCTGCAATGCAGTACTTATTTTTTTTAAATAAATTTTGCCAATTAAAATATGACAATCAAGAAGTTTAGGGTGTAAACTTCTTGATGACAATGCGTGAGGCGCGCGCGTGCGCCACGAGTCAGTTCGCGGCAACCGCCCCGACGACGCGTCGGGGAGTCTCGTATGTACTTGTAGCTCGGCGGCGGAACGGCGGAGTGACAACCCCCTGATATTAGTCATCTTAAAATATCATTATTTCTCCTTTATGAATGAGAGATATTACCTAGATAATAGTATAAACCAAGGTTTAAAAATTGGGCCTAGCTGCAAAGGTAGAGAAATAATAGGTTGGGGAAAAAGTATTTTCACATAATTTTTCAGAAGGTTGTGTGGTTTTAGCTACTCAGCAAAATATAGTTTGGCTGGGAGGTGTGCGTCCGCCGTATAGTCCTGACCTTGCACCTTCAGATTTTCACATGTTTCGGTCGCTGCAGAATTCCTCAGGCTACGGCTAGTGTCAGGTTAACATCACGAGAGGACTTTCAAAACCACTTGTCGCAGTTTTTTATCAGTAGCCCCAACATTTTTCAAAGTTATCCAACAAAATGGCACCTAGATACTTAAGTAAAATTTATTAGAAAACCTTTTGAATTTTTATAAGTATAAAACTTTTTGTCCAAACTGGCATTGTATGATCGATTAATTGAGATATTTTGTTCTTTTAATTGCTGAAAAGTGATGATTCGTTGTGTATACAGAGGTATATTATAATAATTTTTGATTTCCATACCATAATATTATAATATAAGTAATAATTTGTATTTAGAATTATTTAAATTGCAGACCGAACTAATCGAAAGAATGCTTTATGCTATTGTATTATGAGTAATTGTCATGTGAATTTTACCACTTGTGTTTTCATTCCCTCTTTATTGCTTAACACTTAGTAATAAAAGAATTAAAGAGAAACTTATTTTATAAAGTATTAAAGAATAAAAATCGGCCAAGTACAAGTTGAACTCGCGCACGAAGGGTTCCGTTCCACTACAGAGCAAAAAAAGGAAAAAAAGTGTTTTTTACGGTAATTTTCAACCCTTAGTTTTTAATTTTTTTCTTATGAATTATTAAAGTATAAATAAAACTAAGTATTTTGTGAACATTTCAGGTTAAAAACATGTTAAAAAATTACGTTTGTTGAATGGGAACCCTTAAAGATTGAATTTATTTTGTTTTTAGTATATTCAATATATTGTTTTTAGTATAGTATATATTTGTTGTTATAGCGGTTACAGAAATACATACCTACATAATTTGTGTAAATTTCAACTCTCAGCTATTACTGTTCTTGCGTTACAGCCTGGAGACAGACGGACAGACATCGAAGTCTCAGTAATAGAGTCCCGTTTTTACCCTTTGGGTCCGGAACCCAAAAATATAAGGAAGGGGGGGTAAGACGGGATCACGCAAGATACAAGAAACTAGACTCTTGCGAACAGAAAGCAATAGGCCAATAGGAAGCCATACTCGATCAACCATCAGCGCGACAGGAGTTCACGCGTTTTTTGTTTACAAACGAAAATCACGTTGAGTGTCTCGTCGATCTAATTTCACGCAGTTAGGCTGCGTCCCCATCAGACACGGCACGGCGCCGCCACCGTGTTACGGCACGGCGCCGCCACCGTGTTACGGCACGACGCCGCCACCGTGATACGGTACGGCGCCGCACCGTGACACGTTGCCGTGTACGGTGCACCGCGCCCCTATTCTGGTGAAACTTCCGAACAAAATTTGTGTCCAAACTTAAACGAGGCATAATATGAAAATACATATCAAATGTCATGTCATGTAATAGATAAAATTTCCTCGGTTTCTTTTTAACCGACTTCAAAAAATATTTAATGATTCTTTTTCAATCTTCGTCTTAGTAACAACAAGAGAATAATTTTTCGCGATCCATATCCATTATCCAGACAAGCACTCCTCTCGTTCGAGCGCAAATATCGACTGAATAGGGACGCACCGTACGCGGCACCGTGACACGGTGCGGCGCCGTACTGTATCACCGTGGCGGCGTCATGCCGTAAAACGGTGCCGGCGCCGCGCCGTGTCTGATGGGGACACGGTCTTAAAAACGTCCTTACTATCAGGTAATTATGACTACCCAATTTATGTCTTTTCTCGTATATGGTTCTCAGTGTTATTTAGGTACTTTGTTGTGGTATAGTTGGACAAACGTTCAGTATTTCTTTTTTTTTTTGAGAAATTATTTTTTCTAAGTCAGCCTTTGGGGTAAGACGGGGTATTGGGTTTTCTGAAATCATCCGAAGGTTTGGTAGGCTGTCAGCTTTGTGGACGTTGGGCTCACAATGGTTGTGCTGGTATGGATGATGAAAACACCCAAGAAATTCATATTTGTATTTATTGTGATTTGATTAGCCTACCCCATCTTGCTCCATTTTCATTACCCCATCTTACTCCATGGTAAGGGGCAAGATGGTTTTTCGAAAGCTCCTATAGAATCATTTATTTAAAAAAAATGCTATATGTTCATCTCCCAAATACTATGCCAAATTGTAGTCAGATAAATAAGACATTGTGCCATAAATAAATAAGCATAATAAATGTAATGATTATACCGTATTTTTGGTATTTTCCTTAGATACCCCGTCATGCCCCCCCCTTCCCCTACAGATTACAGGGTGTACGTTGGAACAAAACAATGCAGGTGCCAGGTGGTGTGTACCTACAATGCAGTGTATGCAGGCGGTGTTGCAAAAAATAGCATTAGCAATAATAATGAATTGTTAAATGCCCATTAGTGCAAATAATAATTAAATTAATTAATCGTACTTGCTAAAAACTACGATTGCTAATATTGTCGTGCGTAGCAATAGTCTGCGATCATCATAAAAATCACGTCCGCGCTGTTTCGCATCGCGGTGCTGTTAATGAATTGCAATTTTTCACTCGAAACCGATAAGTATATAATTCACGATGTCGCGTTTTTAGCAAATAGCAAAGCAATAATACTTAGCATGCTGTGACATCAAAATTAGCATGTTAATGAAATTAAAAGAAAATAGCATTAATTCCCATTACTAGTGTATGGGGTCCCCTGAAGTATTTATTGTCATAGTAGCCGATCTGAAAAAGTTACTTTTTCTTAAATTTTTGTATGGGCAAATTCATGACGCTAGGGCGCTTGCCCAAACAAATCAGTAGTCACGCAAATAAAATTTGCTCTCTCAGCGGTGGTGCTACCACAGTAAACTCGTGTATAAGGAACACATAATATACACAATACACACCTACTTTAATTACATACTATACTCGACCCGGGAGTTGTGTTATAAATATCAAACTGTAGAAAGAAAATACAAATTTCTCAGCACATTCGCTGTTTACTCGCAAGAACTTAGCTCTAAGATATTTTTATCTCACTTATAAGATGTCACAGGCAGTGCCTACTCGGTCCACTCGGGGTAATTTTCAACCAACTCCTTTATAATAGTGTTGTACGTTAAAATAGAAGTTAATATCCTTTGGGACGCATTTACAGGCCTCGGAGGTATTAACTTGGACGTAAAGTACAAATTTATTTATAGAAAGTCAGGATTAGTAGATAAGGATTTTCATCATCTGTAATAACACAAATTTTTGTTTGCAAATACTACAGGTATAAAGTAGGTCATTAGATATCTACTTATATCTTTAAAGAAATATTTAAGCAATTTTTTTATCTCTACGACACGCAAAATGTTTGTATGGTTGTAATAAGTTTTATTATTATTAGGCAATGAATAAAAATAATAATCATGATAATGATTATTGCGAAGCCAACGATTTCGAACATGTATTTGCCACTAGAGGTATACAAATGATTGGCCATGTTCGACATCTATTGTGCACAGGCAGATCATACTCATCATGGTGGCAAATGGCAATCATGGCTATACTAAGGGCGGTTTTCCTGTCATACGTGTTCGCGATCATCTATTCCGCATGCGGGTGACAATATGCTCCTGGCTGCACCTGTCGCCCGCATAACAGGACAAACATCTATGAAATAGGATGCGGACCGCGTGCTAAAACGCGTGTCAGGAAATACGTCCTTACTTATCGTGGGGGCCTTTATTATATTATATAAGTACCTATACTAAATGTCGCCTGTAGAGTTCATCCATAAAGTATATCACACCTAAAGGGGGAGGGAGGGGGTCGACGAAGTGTGACATGGTGTGACAAGAAGGGGGAGCGCCGAGGGTTCTAAATTTTGTGGCATCTTTTAAATTTAATAAATTATTGAATAGCAAAATTTGAAATATTAAGGTGGTGTTTTAATTTTTTGATGTAAAATTCCAAATTTTTTACCTTATACTAGGAGGGGAGGGGGCCTCTCACAAATGTGAACACCTGTGACGGAGGACGGAGGGGGGGTCTAAAAATAATGAAAATCGTATGACGTACTTTTATGGATGGTCCCTAAGCCCGTTGCGCCAAAATTTGTTTACCGCGAGGGAACCGAACATTTTTCCGTGATGAAAACTATCTTTTGTCCTTTCCTGGGCTTCACAGTACTTATCTGCATACCAAATTTCATCGAAATCGGTTCAGCAGATTAAGCGTGAAAAGGTAATAGACATACAGATTACAGACACACTTTCGCATTCATAATATTATAGGATAGGATAGGAAGGAGGAGGATCACACTTTCAAATTTACCAGTTACATAATTTGCAACTTGGCACTACGAATACTGATTTTTTGCCCCCGCATATCGGACCTCCCACACAATGACGTAACACAGCATCCAAATATACTTGAATACGGTTTTATCGAACACTATCTAATAGTTTTTAAAATCTTAATTTTTTTACTTAATATTTTTTTTATTTCGTTTTGGAAATTTGCATACTTTATTTTATCAACTTTTTTTCGCAGTTACTGGAGATGAGTGATTAATGGCGTCATGAATTTACAAATTAAAAATATAAAGAGTAAATAATCCCTAATTTTTACCCACAACTTAGTGATTTCTAGGTGATTACATAAGCACAACAAACGTCAAAATGCAGAAAATCTTTTTACAAAACACCTTGATGTCGCCATTAAAAATTTTTATAAGGTTATTCTATTTATTATAGGAAATTCAATAACAGGATCTGAACACAACAAAGTTCTAATGCATTCTCTTAGCTTCCTTTAGACTCTTTGCACCTTTGTTTTCTGTGAGATCAAAAGGAGCTTTGCTTTTTCTCGCTGCATCTAGATTCTAGAATATAATATTGCACTTTGTTCGCTTATTTTGTGTAATTCTATTTTGCTCCGGAATTCTGCTTCACTTCGTAATTAAAGTTAAATATAATTAGGTGCGACCGCCAGGTTGATAGGAAATTTGATTTCATTTCTTAGGGCCTGTTTCACCACTTTCTGATAAAATGCCGAATAGGCACAGCTTTTTTGACAGATTCTCCACACTTCATCTGTCAAGTTAAGTTGTGGATAGCCTATTCGGCACTTATCAGGAAGTGGTGAAACAGGCCCTAAGACTGCAAAAATTTCAAATTTGGTATCTTATTTCAAAGAACAAGTTAGGTGAGCAGGATACCAATGTCATGTGTGAGTTAGCAGATTTACCTAGGTATAAATGATTGTATCTCTATTCGAATTCGAAAAAAAATTATCTCTATTCGAATAAAACCACTAGGCAATTGCAGGGCCGTATTTATATTTGTTATGAATATGGGCCACTTTAATTTTGCTGCCCCTGTGTACGAACTCTTCCGCCATAGGACGCTGCCGCCCATAGGGCATAGCCTATAATTAGTAGTAATTAATACTGCTTAAACATTAATCCAGAACTGGACATTTGCCGCAACTCACAAAAGAAACATTGTGGTAACATTACATTTGTTGCACTGATGAAAACGAACCTACGACCGTCTCTCTAAGGATTAATAGTAAGTTAATATTAGTAGTTTTCTATCCTATTCATATACAAAATAGTAAAATTATTTGTCTAAAATATAATAATATTATTAGTTGTATGCTCTACGCCGAACGGCGGCGTAGGTAGTTTGCGATACTGGGGTTCAATTCTCATATCCCGAGACCCGTGGGGCTAAAATGGTCGCTTTGAAGAATCATGATATGAATAAATAAATAAATAAAAAATGTTTTATTTCTGAGTAAATTTGAATCAAATTTTTTCAGAATGTCTACCTGATGCCTACCACCGGTTCGGGAACTACCCCGGCGAGAAGAACCGGCGTAAGAAACATAATATTATGATTCATTTTCTGAAATCGCAAAATGCAACTCTGCTTGCAATTCATTTCTGTATTTTTGTACTGATTTGACACATTTTGTCAGTTTGACAGTTTTGACAATTCATTTGCTGAATTGATTGAGAGGAATTGATTGAAATAATGTACCCCGATCCTGATACATATCAGAACAAGACGTAAGATAGCAACACTAATTAGATTAAGACCCAATTTCACCAACGACTGTTAAAGTTAATGCTCGAATTAGTATCACGTTACCTCTTTCGTTTTTCAAATGAATGAAAGAGAAGGCATGACTTTTTAACAAGCTGTTAACACTAACAGACGTTGGTGAAAAAAACGTTGGTAATTGGGCCTAAGTCTAAACTTAGACCCAGTGGCGTAACTATAGGGTGGCAGGGCTGGCAAAATGCCACGGGCCCCCGACCCAAAAGGGCCCCGTCCCATACATTGTTTTTATTATTAACGTAACGATTTTTACTGATAGGGGCCAATCAATTTGCCACGGGTCCCGGATGTTATAGTTACGCCACGTCTAAGCAGTGGCGTAACTAAACAGTAATAAATTAAATGTTTAGTAATAAAAGAGTATGGAACCTAATTGGTATACCTACCAAAAGTTGGAAATAAAAAACCAACTTTGATGTACTATCGATTGGCACATGTTTCATCTCTTGCCACCAAAATGACTTTTTTAAATCGCGAATTTGTAGGTATAAGTACCAGGCTTCATACTAAAATGTCCCATGCTCTTTATTTTTACTAAACATTTAACTTAGTAATAACATTAAAATCTTACCTCGGAATAAGATTTTTCGATGGCCGAGCGCTTGATGGTGTAGGTGCGGAGGTCTTCCAGCAGATCACACTCATGCTGATTCTTAGCATGGAGCTTGGCGATTTGTTCTGTGTGGAGATTCTTCAGAAACTTTGTATAATTGCTCTGCGGAACAAACGATTGTGTTAAAGTTTGTACAGCTTAAGGTCCACTCGCACCAGCCAAATCCTTGGTCAAATATCGTGCTTCCATCATTATTCATAACAAAAGAGATGTCACGATATTTAACACAGGGACACTCTCCGCGCACGTGGACTAAAAAATAATCGTGAGCGTCAAAATAAACCAAGCAGAGCTTTATTTACAAAATAGCCAGAGTCGGAGCCAAAAGTAAAATGAACTACGGAGCTGAGCGTGTATTGACGAATCGTATTGAGTGTTAGCGTAGAGTCAGTTGTAATAAAAAAGGCTATCATGGTTTTGTTAAAATACGTGAGTCCCTACAAATTTCTCAAGCGACAGCATACGAGAATATAGTTCGTTGTACAAGCAACCCTTTCGGTGCGGAATAGTGTTAGCTAGCTACACAGTATACTCACTGCCGACGTCTTTTTAGACGACTAAACAGAAAAATTCAAAATTAAAATCAGCGATATAAAAATGTTTCGAACATAGTTGCGTTGAAACCATTGCCTAAAATTAGTGACCTAGTTTTCAGTGCGAGGGTTTACATACGACGTCCTTTAGGGTCAGTTCAAAACGAGTCGCGTGCTGCGGCATTTTTAACAACATTAAACTGTATTTACTACCCAAAAAGATACACATTTCATTGCAATTTGTATTTTTAGGTGTACCGTGTACCTCGTATGGTCTTACCACTCTTGCAATGAAAAGTGTACTTTACACGCAGCACCTCGTCTACATAGAAACTGTCCTTTAGGAATTAGGAGTCTGAATGATATTGATATCAAAATTGAGTTTAAATCTTGATGTAAAATTGTTCTAAACACAATCGAGGCATGGCCTTATATTTTGGTGCAGTAACATATTGTGTCTGTACTAGCGTCTACTCTATACTCACTGACGAACTCCTTTTAGAAGACTAAACGAAATAAAACAATTTATCAATGCAACGAATCTATGTTTTTTAATTACAATAATTAGGGTCAAATAAAGGATTAAATCAGCGTTTTTCAACCTGTGATTCGCGACCTTCTGGGACCTGGAGAGTCGCAAAGCTTATGTAGGGGGGTCGCCAGAGGTTAAAAGAACAATTTTAGTAAAAAAACTATAAAGATTAAACAGATTGATATATTAAGTACGAGAACTTTACCAAAGGGATAAACATACATGGTCATATAAAGCAAAGGGTCGCGATATAATTTTATAACATAAGGTCGCGTCACTAAAAATGCTGAAAGACACTGGTTTAAATAGCTATGTAAGAAAACACACAAACCCTGACAGACCCTGATATAACACCGTCGCGTGGACGGTTACATTAACTTTAATTATAAGCTTATAACTCTACGCTCACTGTAAGTAATAATAAAAAATAAAAAATTAAACTATATCTTAATATTTAAACTACAAACGTATATCATAACATACTTAAAGTAAGTATATCATAATATTTTCGACTCGGTTCAGTGGCCATAAAATATAACCTTGTGTCAATTTCAATGCTGTCAGGGATTACCGCTCATTGCCAATTGAATTGTTGGATCTTTCAGCTCCTTGGGCTTTAGGTCTCCCGAGTCCCGACCAATATTTAAATTAATTAAGTAAAGAAAAGTCATAACTATTAGCATTGGATAATTATTCTATACTTACATACTATAATATTATAATTATTATAATATTATAATAATAAATATTACTAGCTGTCCCGGCAAACGTTCCTTTGCGATAATAGATATAAAGTATTTCGCCCATATTATTTTATTGAAGTGACTAAATAAGTATGTCACCATGGCAACGTCCATCGCTATCCCGTCACACAAACAATGGTCGCCGTCAGTCTCGAGTTGTAATAATTTACTATTATTTATTCAAAAAATGCACTTATCAATATAAAAAGTACCCAGTAACCGATTCTCAGGCCCACTGAATATGCATATAAAATTTGGTTAAAATCAGTAAAGCCGTTTCAGAGGAGTACGCGGCCTAACATTGTGACACGAGAATTTTATATATAAGATATAGCCATTAGCCAATGAGTTTGTTTTTTCGTTTATTTGTTTGAACGCGCTAGTCTCAGGAACTACTGGTCTGATTTGAAAAATTATTTCGGTGTTAAATAGCTCGAGGAAGGCTTTAAAATTATTACGCTAAGTCTAATAGGAGCGAAGGAACATAGGAAAATGCGGAAAAAACGGGGAAAATTATTTGAAAGGCTCACGAACTACTGGAACAATTTTTATTAAGATTTTTTTTTTTTTTTTTTGGCACAGATAAAAAGTAGACTACGTGAAAGAACATATTTAGGCTATTTTTGTGGACTAATTTGGGTTTGTAATAATATGTAAAATTCGTATTTTACGCGGGCGAAGGCACGCGGAACGTCTAGTAATTAATATCTGCACTTTGCTTTGCTCGGTATAAAAAATAGCATTGAACCACCGTAACTTATGCCATCGCATTGCCAATTTTTTTCCTGAAAAAAAAAAAGTTAAAGAGTAAGCGCCCACGATGGCCAGACCTTCCTTCGTTTCGTAAAGCTGAACCTGTTTGTGAACTTTACAGAGGTAAGAACGACCAGCACCTATGTAGTACTAGGTAGTGGTTACTTTAGGAGGTATCCAGTTCTGAAGGTCTACCTGACCTTCGAGAAAGAGTAAAGCTCAATTTCATAGCTTATATCCTTCGCGGTAAGTGGAGGAATCTCGTCTTCCAGTGACGGACATTTTGACACTTGCTTCACACTGCTAGATACCCTCAAAATCTAATACTTTAAGAAAGTTTCGACTATAAGTGCCCCTCGTCTGTAAGAAGCCTAACTAAAGGTACAAGTTGGAAGCCGGCTATATGAAGTTGCAGCAGACGACGTGTGGTCGCGACACTACGGCGGTTTCGATGTATTTCTATGAATAAGGTTCGCTAGCTTCATGTCGCTAGCTGTGGAGGGTATTTCATAGAAATACATACAAACCAGTAGTGTCGCTGCGACACGTCTGCGGTTGCTTCATGTCGCCCGCTACCAACCGGCACCTGCTGGTCGCATACATACGTTTTCCATATTCGATTTCCAAATTCGTTTTCCGTATTTGGACATCCGAATGCATAGAATTAGGGTTGCTATCCGTCCGGATTTCCCCGGATTTGTTCTAATTTGAAGGGCGTCCGGGGACCGTCCAGCCGGGTTTTTGAAAAGTGTCCGGGTGAAATCCGGAGACTTTTGTTGAGAGAAATCCAACTTTTTAGCCAGGCAGCAATAAACGAAAGATAAAAACTTCTTTGATTAAAATCAAGAACGATTTCAAGGACTTAAGTTAATCAAATTTTTACAAATTTTAGTTGAAAAAATTGGGACGTAATAGTAAATAGTTTTTAATGGGTGTCCGGGGCAAAAGCCACATTTCGGCCAAATGTCCGGGATTTTTGTCGTGCTAGACCGGCGACGGCAATAAAGGTGATGGCAACCCTACATAGAATCAGCAGATAATATATGACACACACGTTCGCTTCTTTCTGAACGGAACGATTTTCGCACACTACGTTTCGAGGGCAAGCCGGCGCGGCGTGATCTCGAGTGAAGAAAAACGAACGTCTGCGCTAGTCTCACGCAATTGGAATCGAAATTGAAACTCGTTAAACGACTACCCTTGAACCATATCGAAGCTGTTTTGATGTTGGATTAATACTACCGAATATTATGGGTATTTAATACTACTGACTTATAAATTACAATATAACAAATGCATGGGGCAATTAGTGGCATGTAGAGAAATAACAATTTGTTAAACAGATACTGCCATTGATAAAGCCACGTTTATATGTATGCTACCGTACATATTATGATAAACAACTAGTTGACAGCTGCTCGCATTCACATTAGGGTCAGTACACACCGATGCAACGCGGCGGTGCTTGAAGATTGCTGTTTAGCATAACACACAATCGCGTCACGCTACATAGGCCATAGCGCTGCTTAAAGTATGCAAATAAAATATTATATTATACAGTATTAGCTAAGTACATTCCGACTCTTAACCCACAACTCGTTAGTGTGATTTTTTATTTCAGTACTCTGTATTAATATATCAAAAAGATGTTTATTTTTAACCGACATCCAAAAAGGTGGTTATATTATGTTCGTCTGGTGATTTTTTTACATCACGATTCACTATGCCGTGCACTGAGGGCATGATAATTGATATGAAGGTAACACATAGCTAATAAAAATGCTTTTAATTATAAAACATTAGATGTCACCCGCAACTCCGTTGCGCCAAAATTAACTATCGCGGGGAACTGGGGGACTCAAACAATCTGCATACCACGTTTCATCAAAATAGGTTCAGCGGTTTGGGTGTGAAAAGGTAACAGACATGCAGATAGACACACTTTCGCATTTATAATATGAGTGTGGAAGTTTGGGATTCTGAGCCTACGATGGCCAGACCTTTGTCAGTTTCGTAAAACTGAAAGTTTACTTGTCTATGGCCTTTACAGAGGTAAGAACGAGCAACTATGGAGTTTCGGTCGCGGTTACTTTAGGAGGTATCCAGTTCTGAAGGTCTACCTGACCTTCCATAAAGAGTAAAGCTCAATTTCATAGCTTATATTCTTCGCAGTAAGTGGAGGAATCTCGTCTCAGTGTCGGACATTTTGACAGCTGCCAGACATCCTTAAAGTTTGGGGTGTCTAGCAGTGGGAAGCAACTGTCGTTATACCTTGCTTTTCTCAGGGTTTCGTAACCTAATTGCAGAAATGGAAGCCTTATTCGTCATGTCAGTCTATCCGTCCGTATGTCATAGCCAATTTTTTCTCTCTATTTAAGAGCCCCCGCAGACTGCAGACTTTTAGTCGGCCGATAGTTTGATCGAAAGCTTAATCAGTACGAAGATGTATGATGTATTTTGAGTTTGAGTTTGGTGCGCACACTAAACGATTTGTATCGGCCGATAATAAAGTACTGAAACCCTAATTTGATCAAACTCAGACGACTAATAGTTTGTAGTCTGCGGGTGCTCTAAGGGCTTCACATCTTTTTTTTGTCGACTTTTTAGTTTTTAGGGTTCCGTACCTAAAAGGTAAAAACGGGACCCTATTACTTCGTTATCTGTCCGTCTGTCCGTCCGTCAGTCTGTCTGTCTGTCGCCAGGCTGTAACTCAAAAACCGCTATAGCTAGATATCTGAATTTTTTTCACTCTGACCACAACACGTTGTGAGCAATTTTTTCGCTCACTGAGCGCTTTCGGCCTTTGAGCGTAACATATACATAAATCCAGGCTTAAAGTCGTAGCAACCCCGTAGCCGTAGCGTGCTACGCCACTTCCGTAACCCCGCTACGACAGCCTACGAAAAGCTACAAACATTTACGTAGCCAAGTTTGTTTTAGGATTCCGTACACAAAAGACCTTAAGCCATTAAATCTTATATTTCATTTTTATACTTATCATTTAATGCGTCTATAATCTTTTCGCCCATATCGTTTTTATGTCCGTTTTCCTAAATTGTTTGTACTGATCATTAAATTATTACTTTCACGCCTTCTAGGCATTTTTTATAATTTTTATCTTATCCTATGATCATATTATTTTTCATTATTGATACAAATGAATAGAAAAAGTAGGTATAGTTTAATGTAAAGCATCAGCATTTAGAATTTAAAATATAGTCGCTCGTTAAATATTTAATTTAATTAGATGTCGCAAACAAGATATTGTCTATATTTTATTACGTAGGTTGTTGTAGTTTTAAATTGTTTCCGTAAACAGTACGTATGATAGCATTAAAAAATATATTTTTAATCTAAGATTAGGCACAGTATAGCATGTCATATTGCTATACTGTGGATTAGGTTTAGGTTTAAAGAATTTATTCTCAGAAGACATGCAGTCACTTATAAGTTATATGAGAACTTAAAACTAAAGTTACATTTTTTTACAGTGGTCATATTACAGCTGTAATAATACTCCCAACACCGGTTGCGGTGACGGTGGCCGGTTTCATTGAAATCAGACCAGGTACGCAGGAGTACTTTTATAGTGCCCAAGTGTGTGCGCAGTACACAAGAGCACTCTCTATTCCTTTACTCTCATAACCCAGTGGGACGGAAGACCGACACGACTGGCGAGAGATCAGGCGCAGGACCGACTTTTTACATGCCCATCCGACGCATGGATCATCTTACTTGTCAGACAATCAGGTGATCAGCCTGCATTGTCCTAACCAAACTTGGAAATAACATGTTTCCAACGCGGGATTCGAACCCACGACCTCCAGAGTCGAGAGCGACGCTCTAACCACTAGACCACGGAGGCGTTATTTACAGTAATATAATATTAAATTTTATATTACAGTAATATAATTGTAAATACATAGTAGTATAAGTTGTTTTAATAATATTTTGTGTTCCACCAACAATATATTTCATATTCGCTTTAAATAAGTTTAATTACTATTATTTTATAAAATATAAACTAGCGGGCTCGACGCGATGGCATCGTCCCGTCAGATCTATTGCGTTATTCACAAAAAGAATTAGTAAAATCTGTTCAGGTGTACCAAAGATTTGCTTACACAATATTATTACGTTTAGCAGACTCACTATGGTTAAGGTTTTATATATTAAAATATCATTTACGTGACAATATTAATACTTTAATATTGTTGGTTTGTTGTTAAACAAATCACACAAGTTGCTATTTTAATTTTAATAATAATTACAACAATGTAATTTAATTATTAATATTAATATCTGGCAGCTAGAGAATTTATATTTAATACCAGATAGTTTCGATAACAGATATGATGACGTGGTACTCAGTTGGACTCAAGTAGGAGTAGGTAGGTACCCAAGTGCATACTTAAAAGTAGACCCCTATTGACTTCTTCACTTAACATCTAATGGTGTAGGCACACTGGGTAAACTTTACATTGCAATAATGATAGGTACTATTTACTAGTATTTAATTTTAAATTTTATTTCATAATAGTAGATTAACCTCGGAATTAAAACAAAAAAATACATTTTAAGTCTTATTGTCGTATGAATAAAACCTCCTATCGAGAGCCACCGTGAGAATAAAACTAGGATTAAAATAATATTTACAAAAGTTAACCATAATACATTTATTCAAGCAACTGTGAATGAAGGTTGATAACTTACAAAAATACTCATTTTATACATAGACCTATACCAGTGCCCGCGACAACAAAACCTAGTAAAAATGTTAAATGTATTGATTTTGACGGGTCAAAATTCACACATATTAGGCGCGCGGAGTCGCGCTTGGTGGTCAATAGCTCGATCGTGGGGGTCATTTTGCACAGCATTGTGTGTTAATTGTGTGCAATGTCGCTTGTACTCACTTTTCTAGGCGGAGGTTGCATGGTGGCGGCTTGTCGAGGACGATCGATGGGCACGCACGCGTGGACCACTTCTGCCGCGTTACTCCGCCGCACACCCGAAGCAGGCTCCGCGCATGCGTCATCGCAACCATAGAGCATCACAGATATCTTCAGTTTTTGAATGTTTCATAGACAAGCAGCAAGGAGCAGAGCGCTCTCATACTCCTACTCAGTACTAATCTTGCCAAATACACTCCCAGCTCTCTTAAGATGGTCCGCGCTGTCAAACTGGTGATATCACTAGTTTGGTAGTGCAGCACTTAAATCTAGGTTGGGTTTAACCATTAACACATTCCTTGAAATAACAGCCTCTTAAGTAACAGTTTGACAGCGTTAATGCGAGACAGGTTGCATTGATCAAAAGTAGCAAGATTAGCAAGAGATTAGCAAAACTAGATCAAGTGAACAATTTTTGTTGATCTCGCAGGGGCTCTATTTTCAGATTATATTATAGCTAAGCCAGGATACGCTAAGAATGTGTGACTTTCAGCGTTAAGAGCCGATCCCCTCAAACCACCTGCAAATTGCCAATAGTCTGGAATAAAAAGGAGTGTCAGAGTACAGATCTGGGCTGTCTCGCTTAGGATACACACCATAATATGCACCTGTCGAAATTCGCTACTGAATAGTTAATCAGCACTTATAAAAAACTTTAAGTATCTACTAATGGTAAAAGTAGGGTGCGTCTGTAACTAATAACGCCACCGTAGTCCGTAACCTAGGGGCTTAGGGCGTGGCTCTCGACTCAATGATCGTGCGTTCGATTCTCGCGTTGAAACAACTAAAAATGTTGTACCTACTCAAGTTAGGTTAATGCAGGCATCCCCATTAGACCGAGCAAGACGGTCACGTTGTACAAAATATATAGATGGTCAAAATCATTACCCTTCCTTTAAGTTTCGCCGTAGTCGGGTAAAAAATAAAAATAATTATAAACAAACTTTAATTATGGTGTATCAAGTATTCAACAAACGATTGTGATTCTGATTGCACTGCAAGCACAGAGTAAATAACACTAAATAGAAGAAATGCATAGAGCTGGATAAGGCAAAATATTATGTTTTTGGCACTTTCAGTTACCTGCAGTCACATATAGTACCGAAAATCCTATTATTGGCATTCCTATAGTAGAGGAGTCCGAAAGGGGATTTCGCAAAATGCTCGAGCGTTTCTGATTAAAGGCCCTCCTATTCCACCTTTCTTAATTTAGACGTCTAAATCGATTCAGTAAGAAAATTTTGTCAAGTGAAATAAGCATTTAAAAAGTTAGGAGCCTAATTAACATTCTAAATGGGAAGAAGTGTGGCTTCTGATTGGTGCAATCTTCTGGTGGTGGTGGAAGAATTAAATGAAATAAAGAAATACTAGGTTCAGACCTGGATTCTGTACGCGATTGGACAATCCTGTTTTTATTTACCAAAGTCTGAAGCTTTATTTTAATTAAACTTTCATTAAAAAGGATTAATAAAACAACAATTAACAATCGCCTAATAAACTAATCATCTGCTAAGAAGTAATCCGTAAGAAATGCTCAAATTGTTATTAGAGGTAATTGAAAACATCAAAGTACAAATATATTTTCTTCCTGTCACTATTGTTGATACTACGCTTCTTTGGTGGCTTATTAATTGACTTAAGTAAGGCGGCCATTTTTAAAAGAAGAAGAAGAAGTATTTATTTTAAATAATATGTTTAAATTTTCATCGTCCTTTTTACCCTGTCTGTGGCACAATACGCATTCTTTGTGTCAAGTTGCCAAAATAGAAGAAAAAAAAAAAAATTTTCATCACTGTCTTATTAAATCTTTTCACTTGCAAATTTTTCTTTTTTTAATATATAATATAGATTTCAATTATTCATCACTAACATCCTGAGTGTCTTTTTTTAATCTCTGTTGAAGTTATTAATAAATAAACAACAATCTTTGAATTTTCTTATTTTGGTATAAAGAAGCAATTCTGATGTGTCTACCAAAACCACCGGAATTGTCTCACCAGAGTCGAGAATTGAAATTTGCGAGAAAAATAATCTTAAAAAAAACTCCGTGCACTAAAATTATAACACATTTACTTAACTATAAACAAACCAAATCCCTACCATTACTCAAAATAACTATAAGATATTGTTGCCACAAGTATGATAATTTAGGTACTTACACCAAAATTACATGAAATCGGGAGTGTTGTGATGAAACGGTTTTCTCTCATTTTTAATGAAAACGATATCTAGAAAAAATAGGATAGTTTTCAGCCTTGCCGCGCAAAAAAGCCGTTTGGTAAATCCAGTCAACTACGCAAATAACACACTGGCCTGCCTTGATACTATCTAGGTAGTATTTTTTAACAAAAAAGGTGTCAAATAATATAATGACTGCCAACGATGGGGTAGTTGCCCTAACCTAATCTAGCTAGGAATCATAAACCTATACGACAGTATATATTAAGTCTATGCTAGGAATCATTTTTAGAAAATGTCATTTAATTCGTGTTTTATCGAATACCGAGCAATATCGGTCAAATAGCTAGTATAATATATATATATATATATATATATATATATATATATATATATATATATATATATATATATATATATATATATATATATATATATATATATATATATATATATATATATATATTGGAATCTCGGAATCGGCTCCAACGATTTTCATGAAATTTAGTATAGTATAGTAGTATAGGGGGTTTCGAGGGCGATAAATCGATTTAGCTAGGAATCATTTTCAGAAAATGTCTTTTTATTCGTGTTTTATCGATAATCGATAAACTGAAAAATAAGACACTTCCTGACATCTATTGGCGAATAATAATACCATTTTGTGAGCAACTAATTGTTTTAACGACCAGCAGATGGCGTTATTAAGTAACACGTAGTGTTTGCTATACCGAGCAAAGCTCGGTCATCCAGGTACTTAATAATTAATATGCTGCGACGTTTTGTACCCAACCCAGTAAAATTACATTATACTTGTAATAGTCAATTAAAAATTAAGCCTATTATGTTTTTGTTCCTCCGTTCTCTGTTGTAGTTAACTAGTTATCAATGCTACATCACAAATAAGGCCTATCAAAACAGAAGGTATTGAAGGCAAACAACTATCAAAGTGGGATTACAGCTAGGATGCATTTCGCTCAACAAGCAATTGCTATTTATCATTCAGATTGAGAGCGACGTGGAAATTGAGCTATCTAGAATCTATATATAGGTCGTACTTATTAGGGTTCCGTATTGTAACTACAAGAGCTACATAAATGTATAGGTAGTACCTACACGTCTTAGGTATAAGGATCTGTCGCCATAAGAATAATTTACTTCCTTTTTAGGGTTCCGTACCCAAAGGGTGAAAACGGGACCCTATTCATGAGACTTCGATGTATGTCTGTCTGTCTTCCTTCTGTCTACATCTCCAGGCTGTATCTCAAGAACAGCTATGGCTAGAGTTCTGAAATTTTCACAGATTGTGTATAATCTGTTGCCGCTATAACAACAAATACTAAAAACAAAATAAAATTAAATATTTGAAAGGGGCTCCCATATAATAAACGTGATTTTTTTTGGCCTTTTTTGCTGGATATCAATAATGGCAACAGGTAGGCACTTGATATTGTCACAAAGGCCTTAATTATGTGTACTTCAATATTTAAGAAATATAATAAAAAAATAAGGGGGGCTCCCATACAAACACAATTTTTGGTCTATGTTTGCTCTATAACAGCACGGAACCCTTCATGCGCGTGTACGACTTGCAGTTGGCCAATTTTTAAATACTATTATAAGTATAAATTACTAGCGACCCGCCCCGGCGTCGCACGCGTATAAAATATATAGCCACTGAAAAAATTATAAAAATCGATAGCCTATGATCCTTCACGTGGTCTACTTCTTATCTGTGCCAAATAAAAATTCCTCCAGACTCCAGTAGTTCGCGAGATATGCCACATTCTCCTATTGCAGCACACGGAGAGACTACGCACGTGCGTCAAGCTTCGCTTTGTAAGAAAATATTATAATATGTGACTGTGTCCACTGCAAACCACGGACACGCTACGCACGAATTGACTCACGTAGCTTGCTCGAATATGGTGCACACGTAGCTCAACGCTGGCCACGCTACGCACGGGAATACCCGGAAGGTGTAGGGTGGGAGTGACTAGGGATGGGTAAGCACTGTAGTATTTACTCAGACCAGAGTAAATACTCAGTAACATGAATTAAGACACTTAATATGGTCTTACCACAAAAAACCAAAAATCTGTTGAACAGACAGAAAAGCTTTAGGACCATTTGGACCATATGTAAATACATACTTTTAATTGATTATTTATCATAGCTGGGAATTAACTCGTTAATCCATTAACGAAGTTAACGAACATTTTGATTAACGTTTAAGTTAAATTTAGAAAATGTTAACGGACACGTTAACTTAATTAACGATAAAGACATTCTAACACCAAAACGAGCCTCGCTTTATAGACGAGAACTTCAACTCCATAAAAGCCCGCTGCACTGATGCAGAAAATCAGTGCAGCGGGTTTGCTTGCTGCGTTTGCTGAGCTGGGGCCAATTTTTTGTGTCACACAGCATTGCATTGTAGTAAATTAATTTTATAATATTATAGTCGAACTGTACCACTGACTTATACTCGTATTATGATGTATTGTGTGATGCTCAAAATAAATCCATTCTTATTCTTATATTTTATTATTTTATTTTATTTTCTTTTAAAGGAAAACTTACAGCTAGTTCAAAGGTAGAACTCAAAAGTAACAATACAAATGCCAATTAAAAGTTTTCGCGACTAGTATTTGTTTAGATTGTCCATACATTTGGTTGACGTCAAATTGACGCACTGTGATGAATATATCATATAGGTACAATATAAAAAAAGACAACAATAAAAATGATGGCCTATTCTTGGATCATCATGTATCAGTAATTTGCAAATTATTATCATAAACTAAATTAGCTTTTATCAGTAGTATTAAAGAAATGGTCTGTTGACACTTTTCTGAGACTAACTAACTACTAAAGGGGAATATGCACCGTATGCCCGAACATTAAATAACACATTAGATTACAAGTATATGAATATTTTGTTTTGTTTCTAACCTGTTAACTTCCAGAACCTAAACCAACAGGTTTTTGAATAAGTTCACTAACGCAACGATATAAAAATGCAAATTTACACAAATTAACGGATTAACGTTAACTTGCGTTAAGTAATTATTTTGAAATGTAAAGCTTAACGATTAACGAAGCTAACTTTTTTTGTAGTGGATTAACGATTAACGAAGTTAACTATTTGATTAACGGCCAGCTATGGTATTTATTGTTATTGTACTTTTAATTGAGTAGGTATATATATAAAATCCAGGAATCGATACGATAAAATCTCACTTTCGAATTCATCGTCTGACGAACTGTCTAGCAAACGAAATTCCAATGCCATTTTATAAGATTATAAATGCGTGGGTTCCACAAGAAATGTGATTCAAAACCGTGCTGCGCTACAGTTGTACATAGTCATGACTCGTGAATAACGTGTGCTTAGCGTGTGCTGTATAACGTTGACCCACGTAGTCAAATTAATAAATTCGTGCGCCGCGGTGGGTTGGCGCCTTTAGCGTGATAAAATATAGCCTATAGCCTTCCTCAATAAATGGGCTATCTACACTGTAAAAAATCTTTTTTTCAAATCGGACCAGTAATTGCTGAGATTAGCGAGTTCAAGTTAGCCCTTTCAAATAATTTTCCCCGTTTTTTCCACATTTTCCTCTATTTCTTCGCTCCTATTAGTCTTAACGTGATAAAATATAGCCTATAGCCTTCCTCGATAAATGGGCTATCTAACGACTAACACTGAAAGAATCATCAAAATCCGTTGCGTAGTTTTAAAGATTAAAGGGAACAAAGGGACATGAGGGAAAAAGCGACTTTATTATAGATGACCGGTAGACAATATTATTTTCAATACTTACTTAAGGAGAGTACTCTGTACTCGATTCTCATTATAATTATGTAATAAAATTTGGTTAATTTTCGACGACGACGACGAATAATTCGACGACCTCTGTGGCTCAGTTGGTGGGCTGTTGGTAACTCAAGCTGGGGTCGCGAGTTCGAATCCCGCTGACGGAAAAAAAAGTTTTTCGAAGTTCCTGGGTCATGGATGTGTATTAAATATGTATATCTATACATCTATACATCTATACATATAAATAAATTTGGAGTGTCTGTTTGTAATATTGAAAGAACCGTTTTTTACTCGATGCATATGAATGTTTATAGGGTACAGACACCAAAACAACCTTTTTTACAATTTTTGTCTGTATGTCTGTCTGTCTGTCTGTTTGTTCCGTCTAATCTCTGAAATGGCTGGAGCGATTTCGACGGGACTTTTTTGGCAGATAGATGATGTAGTAAGGAATAACTTAGGCTACTTTTTAACTGACTTCCGAAAAGGAGGAGGATATATTTTACTTTTTTTGTATTTGTTCTCGGACAACTACGCCATTTGTGGACCGATTTCAACATTTAACTAAAGTTCACGCGTACAAAGTCGCGGGCAACAGCTAATCATATAATAAAAATCTTAAATATATATAAGTATACACTTAGTATAAAAAGTATTAAATATATATTAAATAGGTATGTATATTAACTTTATGATGTAAACGCGCTGCAAACTTCCACGATCCTAGAAAATAGATGATGTACTATGGTACAAAATCAAAATTAGTATCTAGTACTAAGTACACATTTCGAATTTGTGACGTCAGTAACTATTGCTTAAACCAAAGCACTTTTTCCAAATTCCACACGAAACTGGTTCATCTACTTGCCGAAAGATGGCGGTATTATGAATACTCTCTTAAAATATATAATATTGCATCTTTATATTTAAATATCTCTCGGTACGATAAACATGATAGAAATCAGGTATTTACTAGGTTTAAAACTTACCAACACTTTCCGTTGTCTCCTAGCGGTACCGTATTTTCGTTCGTAATAGCTCCGTCTCTTAGAATCCATTTTACACTAATTATAAAAGCAAATATTTTAATACATTTGTTACAATAATGAAACATGCTACATGAGCGATAAGGAATGTATCGAATAGAACAAATCAATTGATATTGATAATGCTTGTTTTTGATATCCTAATAATGCTGATAAGGCCTACAATTACACAAAGTCGAGTTAGAAGTGTTCATGAAGTGTTCACGAATCACGACGTTTACGGCCTTCTAAATCTAGCTTATCTTAAGCGTCCCGCGTTAGAAACATGTTATTTCCAAGTTTGGTTAGTACAATACAGGCTGATTACCTGATTGATAAGATGATCCATGCGTCGGATGGGCATGTAAAGGCGGTCCTGCGCCTGATCGATCGCCAGTCGTAGCGGTCGTCCGTCCCACTAGGTCATGGGAGTAAAAGCATAGAGCGCTTACGTGTACTGCACACACACCTGGGCACTATAAAATTACTCCTGCGTAACTGGCCTGGTTTCAATATCCACCATCACCGAAACCGGTGTGGGAGTTATATTGCGAAACACTTTTTATAGTAACTTGTCTGCATGTAGAAACATACATGGAGAGTAGGTACACCTGTCCAAAAAGACATTTTGAAGTCTTTTCAATGCAAACAATTCTTCTTTATAATAAATAGATATTGAATACGGTACCAATCCTCATCAAGATGTACTTATCATGATTCATGACTAATTAAACGTTAACCGATTTTTAAAAAACTGTCTTTTCAATCCGAATAGACTACCTAATAGTTTACTAATTTGGACAAGTTTGTTAGTGCTGATCTTTGATTATATATCTAGTACAGGTGCTGATATTAACATTAATAACAATATTCTTATTGAATCTTTCATTTAAAGAAATGTGCTATCATAAAGATGATAGCACTGAATTTGGACAATTTTTCTTTGGATAGAGAAACGGGCTGACAGATCGCCTGATTGTAGGCGATGGCTGCCGTTCACGAATACCCGCAACACCAGAGAAGTCACACTTAGAACTCCGCTGTTCCCAACTGCAGGCGTGAGTTGAAGAACACGATAACTAACATTAATTTGTAACATACGGACATTTACTCATTTTTCCCCTTAAAATTTAAACAAACCTTTTAACTTATCTAATTTAATCATATGGCTAATGTATCTGGGTCCACCATAAAGTTAATATACCCAGCGGGATAGAGAAACAAAGGCCTGAGCAAGAGAGATGTCACTATCAGTAACAATGCGTGGTAAAAAAAGACGTGTGATACATGACAGCAGCATTCTTTTTTTGACATTCCGCATGTGCACGTGCCGCACATTGACAATTAAATCTCATAGAAATCATGTTCAATCATGCTTATAGTTCAAGACAATTAAATTCAAATGTATGGACAATTTGGCAAAATTAAAGTAAGTACAACTTTTATCTATCAGGATATTATGTAGGTTATATTTTTCTATTCCCAACACGCTCTCGAATATATCCCGAAACGTGGTATTTTCCACTGAAATAAAAAATATTAATAATTTATTAAAAACACTCGTTTTTGGTGACTAATTCCGCTGAAACTATAAGTGATATCGCTTTTGTTTATATGAGAGGCTTCTAAAGGGTGTCTCAGCGCCGATTTTCAACTTTAAACACGAATTTCTCGGCAACCTTCGGGGTCCACTGGAGTGGAGTGGTAGCGTTCGATAGGTGACGAGTACGGATTTTTTGACCGCCATGGAGTGGTCTGGTGCGCACCGCGCGTACGCAGTAGAAGCGTACTTATGCAATGGGTTTTCGTTGAGTGAAGCACGGCGTAAATTTTGTAGTCGCTATGAAATCCACCGTTTGAGTGATGCCTCGGGTACTCAATTAATTAAGTCGTGGGTAGAGAAGTTTAGAGCGACAGGATGTTTACTAAATCATTCAATTGGACCACGAAATATACCAGCGGGGCTAAAATGGTCACATTTAGCAATTCCTGTCAATCAATTCAGCAAATGAATTGTCAAAACTGTCAAACTGACAAATGTCGAATCAGTACAAAAATACAGACATGAATTGCAAGCAGAGTTGTATTTTGCAATTTTAGAAAAATGAATCATATTATGATTCATATCATGATTCTTCAAAGCGACCATTTTAGCCCCGCTGTGCAATCGATTGCGTCGAACAGTCGCAGCGGCGACGCGTTGAACATCAACTGCGTCGCCGCTGCGGTCGCGGAGCTTCCAAGACGGTCACTTACGGCCGTACCCAATATTCGATCTATCTCTGGTTTAGCCCTACTAGAGATAGGAATATCTCACATTAGACATTAGAGACATATATTTTATGTCAATTGTGAGCTATTCCTATCTCTAGTAGGGCAAAACCAGAGATAGATCAAATATTGGGAACGGCCGTTAGAAAACATGCTGCCTCTTTAAGCCTCCGTCGGTCAAGCATTCAAAGAATTTTGGCTTTAGAGAAGACAACAACAAGCGAAAACTTTTCTGTCAGAAGATGTTAGAGATTTTTTCGGAGGAAAACGGAATGGACAACGTTTATCTTAGTGATGAGTATTGACTATTATAAGTGGACGCGGCATAATGGTCTCTACCAAATCAAAATACTGTGGCCGGTCCGCCATTTTATGTTCCGGTTCTCCGAGGTACATAAACTGTCAAAGTGTCGTATTATAGGGATGTCAAAATTTAAAGAAAATATCGATATATCGATACATCGATATTTGAAAAAATATCAATATCGGTCTCGATATATCGCGAAAAAAATATCGATATATCGGTCAAATTTTTCGAGCAATTTGCTTTGTTTTAAATTCATTTATAGTCCGTCAAAAAAGTGAAGAAATTTAAAAAAGTTTGTCCTTGGATCGGTACGTTTATATTTTTACTAAAATGTTTGTTATTTTACCGATGGCTTGACTTCGTATGTGCCAATTTAGTTAATAATTAGACAATAAATAAGATTTGTGATAGAATAGTAATATAACATGGCTTGATTTTCGATAGTATTTAATCAACATAGAAATTAGTAGATTTGACGTTTAGTGATGTACTTTTTTATCGAATTTAAAAAATATAAGGTGAAGAATCTGATCATTTATTTAAAAGATTTTAACCTTAATAGCTCACTTATAACATCTTACTTATCGATATCCTCGACAAATATCAACCGAGTGTCCCATCACTATAGACCGCCATGTTTAGTTCTTGGCAATATGGCGCCGGCCACACTTTTTTGTAGTTATGTCGCTTCCATCTGTTTCCTTATTCATTGTGATGAGTCACATTTTCACCTCGAAGGGTACGTCAACCGTCAAAATTGCCGTTACTGGTCATCCAGCAATCCAAAACAAAAACATCAAAAAGCAGCTGAAGACTAAAATAACGACAGAAGTGCGGGCCATACCAGCGGACATCCTTCGGCGCGTCTCGGCAAATTCACGTGTCCGATTTGAAGAGTGCATTCGCCGTGATGGAAGACACCTTGACGGTGTAATATTCCGTACATAAAATCCGCATAAATACACTTTAATTTACTACAATAAAAATATTATAAATACAATTTTTTTTATATACAAATTTTCAAAGTTGAAAATCGGCGCTGAGACACCCTTTAGTAAAATTATCAAGGTTTATTTCATTCATAGGTACATACTTTTTATGTATCGTACTCGATACATAAAAAGTATGTATGAATGAAATAAACCTTGACGAAATGAAATAAACGGTTTATTATTTAAGTGGAAAATACCACGGGACATATTCGCAGGTGCGGGGGGGTGACGCACACCCCGGAGGAAGGGGGGGGGGAAGATTAGAAAAAAAATAACTTTACTCTATAACCTACATAATTATCCTGATAGATAAAAGTAGTACTTTAATTTTGCAAAATTTTCAGCTAATTTGCTTGAACTATTATGTAAGTGTATACGTACACACAGATGAAACCGTTTCATTTGACAGCTCGAGATTGTTGCTCTATTCCGCTAGATATATTTAGACTGGGTTGCACCAACTAACTTTGACTTTAACCTTAACTATAACCGGAAAAATTTACAGATGTCGTATGAGAATATGGGGTGTTTGGACGCCATATTTAACTTTAACTTTACCCACGCCTCTGGTGCAACCCAGTCTTAACTTTATGGGGTCCACATAAAATGCACAATTTTTTTATACTGTTAGTTATTGTGTGCTTCCAACTTCGACTCAAGTCTTCAACAATCCATGGAGCTGTATTCATTTGTCAGCAGACATGTTACTTCCGCTTGTGTAAAGGCAATATTTATCCGGTCGTGCTAGACTCTTGTTACCAAAAAATTTCTCTCATATTATAACCACCTTGACAAGTCACTACTCATAAAGTACTAGGTCAACACTAAAAACTAGGAAATACAAACAAAATAAATGTAAGTTTATTATAAATATTTATTTTCAATAAGTTCCTAAGAGATTATAAAGTAAGAACATGAACTCAAATAAAAAATAGAGTTTAATTGATCTAAAAAATTTATTAATGAATGAGGCGACTATGTGCATTGAAAACACTTGATATTTTACACGACCGCTTGTACAATATTTACAGAACCCGCGTCATACTCGCTCCTGCACCACCACATAGCATCATCCACTTAAAATACATAATGTATGTACATAAGTAGTTTGTACAACTTACACGTAACAACTAACATCTATAATAGATTAAAACAATGGAAATTTATTGATCATAATACTTATACAGAGTGGTATTAGATGTTAATCTCTTATGTTAATACTTATTTCTATAATATAAATAGTAATATATGTGTCGAATCCGCTTAACTAATGACTGGAAACATTTCAGCCATGATACAACTAACACTGATAACTTCTGCGTATGTGGCACATAAGTTATTTCTACATCTAGTTACATGTACAACCCGATCACGTAACACAAAACACAACTGACATATACCAGAACATTAATGACTTGTGACTATAATAACACGACTACACAACGAGTAGCCAGTCGTGGCGTCCGGCGGGCGGCGACAGAGTTGTCAGCTAACATACACCTACGCAACATAGGCAATAACATGCCGACGTCCGCCATCAAAGTAAAATACTTTTCTACACAACACTTACAATAATCAACACTCATGTAAATTAAAATACTCAAAAAAATCATGCGCTCAAAGCACGGAATCTAATTAACACGCCTATAGTACCGAGTCGTTGAACGATGTGTAAATTAAAACTGAAAATACCCTCAGTTCCAAGTTTCAGATGAAAAAAAATTCAAAAAGCTACATGCCAATTTCGCTAGGAGCCTCATAAGGCACAGAAATCATAACTCATCTTGAGATTCTTAAATTTTATCAAAGCGATGATTTGTCTCAAATATTTGGTTTGTTTGCAAGAAGTAAGCACATAGATTTCAAAGGTCTAAAGTAAATTATAAAAATTGAAAATAATTAAAAATCAGACGAAATATGAATTCATCTTAGTTTAACGTTGCGGGTATGTTTAGTTTTAAATTAGACGGGTCAACATTCATGTCAAAGTATTTTAATAAATTACGTACATCAAATATTATTAAAATATCCTACTAAGAAATTCACTATGAAAATTATATTTACATTTTAAATATAATTTTACTTTTTTATTTCCACGTAATGGAATCTCGATTACAAAATCAAATTCTATATTTAAAAATTCAATGTCTAAACTAGAACAAATCACAGTAACAAGGTAATGACGAATTAAATAATGTGATGTCAGTTCATGCGAATATTTGTGCGTGAAATGAAACGCGTTGGTTCCTGGGCCCTGGCGCTTTTACCTCAAAATGGCTGCTTTACCAACCGCCACCTAACATTAAGGCTGCGTTTCCACCAGAGATGTGTTGCGAGGACTGTGTTTTTGAGAACCAATAGAATCGCTTCATTGACGTGACCTCGCCCAGCGCAGCAATTCTATTGGATCTTAAAAACATATTCCTCGCATAACATCTCTGGTGGAAACGCATCCTAAGTCCCCTAGCGGCTATTAGAGGTACCAATCTTTTATGCTTTCATCAATGTTTATGCCACCTAAATCTTTAGGCTCTAAGGTAACACGGCATGCTGAAAATGTTATTTTCTTGAGAGATAGATAACATATAATATTATGACTGCTGGGGGGATATAGCGTTAGGATGTGATTGGTAAAATGTACCATTGAGGAAATTGATTCCTAGGCAGTTGACAGACCAACGTCATTTGTCAATTCAATGTTAATTGTGTTCTGTCGACTGGGTTTGAAGTAACGCGACCCTACGTGACCTACGTATCCCCCATCTGCCTAGGAATCAACTTCTCTAACAGTACATTATTCTCCCATACCGCTCAGTTACTTTGTATTAAACAGGAATTTAAAATCGGATAAAATAACTCTGTGTGTACAGTACGTGCAATCCCCAAAGACGCGCCCCACTACTCCTCCTAATCGTTTATAGTATATGTGTGCAAGCTTTCGCCAATGTTTGAGTGTAATCGGTACACACTAATTACCTATGAGTGCACGCGCACACTACAATAAATAGACCAATTAAGAAAAAGCGTCACGGCCAAAGGGAAAGATGCTCACCCAAAAAGTGGTGGGGCGCGTCTTCGTGGATTGAACGGACTATACTATACTTCTTTATCGCAATTTTGGGGTTTCAAAGCCAGGATCTGAAATACTATATAGACCGGATAATAGACGACTTAAGTACGACATCAATATCATTTACACACAATTCGGAAGACAATTGAGTGTGATTTTGTTGATTTTCCATTTACGATTACATTAAAGTTAGTATTCGACTCGAAACGAAACGCGTATTGTGAGATTATACACCTAGCTCTAGAAGCTGTCATGGTACCCGGTATCTTTATATTATACACTACTAATATCAATACAAATTATGCCTAACATGAATTAACATACTACTGCGGGGCTAAAATGGTCGCTTTGAAGAATCATGACATGAATCATAATATGATTACTTTTTCTAAAATCGCAAAATGCAACTCTGCTTGCAATTCATTTCTGTATTTTTGTACTGATTTGACATTTGTCAGTTTGACAGTTTTGACAATTCATTTGCTGAATTGATTGAGAGGAATTGCTAAATGTGACCATTTTAGCCCCGCTGTCCCTCCTATTCTATCACTGATTCTATGGTCGAACCACTGACTCGTCCAAAACTTCATATCAAAGTTTGAATGAAATTTTGTAACTACCCACATTGTTTCGACCACAGTGAATTTGGGATTCGACGATGTACGAATAAAATTGATGTCTTGTTTACTTTGTCGTCATAGCGCAGCATTACAAGTATTAATTTTATCAAAATATCTACTATATTAAGATTAAGCTCTAATATGGGGTTTATTTTATTATAATTACAAAACACTGATGTAAGCATGTACAGTCGACTCTTAAACGAAATCTTAAGTGCTGTACATATTATGTAAGAAACACGAAATAATAGTGACCAAACCTAGGTTATAGCCGTAATTTTTGGAAAAAATTTTTTTTTTCTTATGAACAAACTTATCGAAACCTATAAAATTCATTTTTGGGAATTGGCTTTTCGAAGTTTTGTAAAAAGTTTTTAAAAATCAAATTTCACCCCAATGGAAATTCTATTAATATAGGTAATTTCATAAACTAGTGACAAGACCTTGTAGAAAAGTTTAATAATTTAAATTTCTCAATCAGCTGTCTGATTTACAAATAGTAAATATAATAAAAACGCATGTCAAAATACATAAAATGTAGATATAAAATAAATAAATATTGATGATTTTAAAAAGCGAAATCAGGTCAGTAATGGGTTGATGAAAACATACACCAAAAAACGTTACGCAAATTGATATAGTTCTATCACAAAAATAGGGGCTAAAAATGTTTGTGAACCCATGATTTAGATGCTATATTTGTCACTCGATAAAGTCAGGTCGCGAGGTACTTAGAAAATCGTACATAGACCCATCGCTACCTGTGTGATTTAATCGCGCGTGTAAATTATATTATTATTAACGACTTTGTTTAAGTCGTTAACGCGACCGTAGATCGATCTTGAAAACTTTTCGACTTAAAAAAAATGAAGCAAGTGCGAGTACACGTGAAGCGAAGCACGTGATCATGAGCGGTGTGGGCACGATGCAATATTAATAGCAGTTTACCGAAAATTGGCGCGCGATTCATTACTGAGAAGTAGTGACTAGTCAATGGACGACTTTCTGCGTTCTCCGGGACCGGGCCTTAGCGTTCAATCCTGGTCGAAGTGTGTACGTGTGGATCAACCCGAAACTTTATAAAATGGTAACAAAATTAGTATTGTACAACCACACACATAGACGGACTAGATTTAACTGCTTTGATTGCTCAAGACAGTCTCATGTAATTGGGGACCTATGAAATAGCAACAGCGTTCGTATTTGATGTTTTATTAAACGATACCTTACTATGTCGCGATTTTACGGCGTACTGTGACTAATGTGAAAAAAGTGACTTTAGAGCCTTCTTCGCCAACCTGCTAAAATTAATCGTTGATTAAATATAATGTTGTCTTACATTAGGGACCTACCAGACGCGAACGCAGAACGCTTGGACGCGTGACCGCTCTCTGTTTGACTCCCTTATGGAAAGAAAAGGTATATTATTTGACAAACGATTAACTCTAACATTATTGGGACTTTAAACAGCGTTTTTTAACCGGTCGAAAAGTTTCAAAGAGATTACAGACATTATTTACGATATTTTAATTATTTGATTTTAAATTTTCATTAGAAAATAATTTAGACCTAACGTCACTACCTCTTTGCCTGTAGGCGGTTGCAGTAACCAAACCGTTTTATAAAATTAATTTATTGCTACTGATATTAGTCTTAGCGTAATAGTAAATGCATTTAAAAGCTAAAAAATAACTGTCGTTAAGTAATATCTTCGAATTATTATTATAAGAGCGCATACTAATAGAAGCAACCTTAAATTATTAATGATATGTAAAAAAGATATACAATATTGATTTCATGTAATTTTTCTTTTACATGAAATCAATATTAATTATCTATGTATAAAAAATTACATTTTCTGTAATAAACCAAAATATTTTCTGTGTTATGCATCACAAATATCCAAATACAAAACGTATATAAACTAGCTGACCCGGCAAAACCCGGTTGTTTAGCCATAAAAAATATTTCTAGTATCAATATAAAACAGGGCTCGGAAACCGGTTGCAGAACAAAACCGGTTTCGGTCATTGACTCCAAACCGAAATCGATTTCGGTTAAAGGTTGCACTTTACCGGTAAAAACCGGTAAACACAGAATACCGGTTTTTCTTTAATTTCGGTTTTGGTATTGAACATTAACCGGTAAAAAAAGATAGGTGAAAATAATTGCGAAATTATCCTATCAACTCCCAAGCGGCCCAAGCGGGCCGCGATAAGTGATAAAAATAGATTTCCAAGAAGCGCGATCGAACAATTAACCGGTTAATTTGGGTTTTCAAAATCGTTTGTGTGTTAGTAACCGGTAACCTTTACCATTTGGGTTACGTAAAAACCGTTCGCTTGTTTAACCGGTAAATAAAAGAACGATATATTTACCGGTTTTTAACCGAAATAAACCGGTATTTTCAAACCGGTTCCGAGCCGATATAAAAAGTACATAAACACCTATTCTCAGGCCTAAGAAATGTATTTGTACGTGTGTACAAAATTTCATTAAAATCGGTTGAGCCGTTTTGGAGAAACTCGCGCACAAATACTGTGACACGAGAATTTTATATGTTAAGTAGATGAATATTCCGCATGCAAAATCAATTTTTTGAATAGATATTTTTTTCAATTAAATAAATACAAGATTAGCTCGTATAAAGTATTTATCAAATATAAAATAGTTTTAAGATCTAATTGAGATCTGATTTAATAAAAAAATCTTATTAACATATTTTGATATGTCAGTTGAATCTATTAGTATACACTCGTCTTCTTTTAATGTCCTATGGATTAAATTCAAGACTTAAATAAGAAAAATTACATAGAAAAGAAAAAAAAACAATGTTAAAATTAATAGAAATAAGACATAAATTATTAAAAATGCACAATAATTTCTCAATGCCAATCAAGCTATTTGCCTGTGAAAACTAAAGAGAAAGTTTACAATTGAAGACATAAGTGGATAAAGTGGATACCTAACATTATATAACATGTGTGTAATTACTCATTTTTTCCCTCATAATTTGAACAAACCTTGTAACTTTAACCTACCTCATCATCTAGCTCAGAGGTTCCCAAACTTATTTTGACGACCGCCCACTTTAAGAACAAATTATATTTTAGCGCCCCAATTGTTTCAATTTAAAGTGCATCCTGATGAAATAAATCACCCCGCAAGCCTATACACAACGCCCCCATTTTTTATGGGTCCCACACCGCCCCCCTTCAGACCTTCAGCGCCCACAAGGGGGCGTTATCTCCCACTTTGGGAAAGGCTGATCTAGCTAATATATCTGGCCATACAAGTGTCTATACAAGTATACATAAAGTCCAACTTGTTTCGATGTTAAATCATTTTCCCAGTCCTAAAGCCTCAATTTTCAAGTTGTTAGCTACTCGCTGCATCCACTTATGTCTTCAAATATTCAGTCAATATCGATTAACTTTTCTACATCATCAGATGTATACAGAACAGCAAGTTTTGTAAGGTTTTTGCAACATTTGTACTTCTTAATTTCAGAACAAAAAAAGAGTAAACACACTTTCATGTATTGACAGAATAAATTGAATATTCTTGTAATTACAGTTCTAGTCTAAAAAATACAATAGATTTTATAAATTTTACTTGTATTGAAAGCTTGTATAAAAACTCTTACACTTTAGGAGTGTATACAACAGAACATCCTTTAATTGGCATTCCTAGTATTTTTAAACCTAAATCTAAAGTGCAAATAATAGGATCACTGCCAACTATAGAGTAGTTTCCCCTAAATAGTGGTATACATTGCAATTATTATAACTTTCAAAATTGGCTGTACAATATACATCGACAACTTCTATTTGTTTTATCATAAATCATAATAATTGATTAGTATGCAACCGCCTTCATAGTCATTTGAAATTTCTTGTAGCATTATAATATACAACAAATTTGTCTTACAAACAATTATTATATACAGTGTTGAAAATATTTATACAAATCCCTAAGGAATATATTATACTTAAAGCTAACACACCCCATCTAGGTCAATGACCTTGACTATGCGATGAGTATTGCCAAATATTGCACATAACATGTGAAAAAACATACGCCATTGAAGTTTGCAGATAATTTAAATTTATTTTTCAAAAATGATATGATGATAACTAAAGTTATTGCTAATTTTAAAACATATTTATCTTTCATATTACACTCTAAGTTTTGTTCTGATGACAACATGCACTTTGTTGGCCATTACAATAAAAAAAGTTGTGAAAATCATATCAAACTCAACAAAACTAGAAACAAAAACTTTAAGAACACTAAGAGTCCGGTACCATCGCAGTTTTCATACAAACGTAATACCAAAAATATGAACGATTACAATATTTACATACTAAATTGTAACCATTCATATTTTTTGGCATGTAAATATTTTGCAGTGAATCTTTGTACAGGAACCTAGGTAATTTTTATCTTAAGCTGAATAATAACTACAATATGGTAAATATTCTCGTATGGGAAATTATCTTGGTATTACGTTTGTATGAAAACTGCAGTGGAACCCGGACTCTTAATATAAACATATCAACAAAGTCAAAGCAAAAGTCTATTTTATGTTATAATAGCCAATATTCTTAGGCTTTGTTGATGTATCTTGATTTATACACAAGTGTTTTCTTGAGGTTCATAAATTGAAAATAACTGTATCGGTTCTTAAACTGTTTTAGTTACAATCTTGAAAACATTTCATTCACAACATTTTTATAATGCCCATATTAGAATTACACTTTCATTGAAGGCATGTATGCAATGTAACTAATTGATGATCAATAAATAAATAGGTAGCTGGCAAGGTATTGGCAAAATTTCAATAAACTTTGAAATTTAGATCAAAATAGATAGATTCTGATAAATTCAAGTTGCATTCAAACTCTAAGAACATATTTGAGTAAAATATAATATAGATGCATATTAACCTAAAATTTTAGACCAGCTAAAATGGTAAACCAAGTGATCGAGGTCTGCTGTTTTGGTCTGTCCCATGATTATTCCAATATAAAATATATCAGAAATTGTATATTTGTATTGTATATTTGTATTATATAAGTAGGTTAATATTTGGTGGAGTAAACTGTACCTTGAAGTAAACAGTGCCATTAGAAACCCCATTTAATATGATGAAAATTAAAAATCAGGCAACAATAAAAAAATATTTACGGAATTTATTCATTTTTATGTATTTAAAGGAAACATAATTTTAAAATATTATAGAATATTACAAAAGTTACGGTGTTTATTATATAATAATATACATGGCACGTCTAAGTAAAAACCATAGTATGTTAAAAGAAACCACTTGGTTTTTTGTAGACATCAAACTTAATTGAAAAATTCATGTTACATAATATTATAATATTCATAGACATACTTGTCTTTTAATCTAAATCTCAAGGTGTAACTGTTTGTTATTTCTGTGTGTACCAATACGCTACCAACCTGTGATGTCCACTGTGATACATGTTTTAAAAATAATTTCCCTAATATCAACCATATTTAAATGTAAATAATGAGATTCCATGTGAGGCACAAAGTAACACAGCAACATTAACAAAAATATAAAATTTTATGTTATATTAATATTTATTCGTGCACAAAAATTTAATGCACAAACTTAAATACACCTCTAATAACTTTAAGTTAATCATTGAGCTTTCCATTTATACAAATAAATAATATGATAAAGTAAATTATTACTAATGGGGAATTATTGTTATTACATTTTATTCTATATTTACAAATATCATTAAATTAATTACTGTACATTAGAGATTTATAGCATCGTCCAATTTACCTCCTAGAACGTGGTTTGTATCACCTCACTTCACAGTGTTTATTGACGGCGAGAGGCACGGCGGAGGCGGACGGGGTGGAGGCGGCGGTCACGTCCGCGGAAGTCCCTTCCACTGGTACACTCCCCGTCTCGGCCTCCTTCATTACGTACCCGGAACCTTGCGCACTTCGCGCGAGTTTTAAACGTATAGGAGTCACTTTATCAGTCCGGACCTTGCGCAGAGACGAGTTGTCGGAGCTAAAGGGAGGGTCTATAGCCAGCGGGTCGCGCGCGGTGGGGTCGTAATCGAAGGGATCGATTGCGGCCGCACCCTCGCCCGACTCCTCTTTACCGTCCTCGTCTTTAGTACGCTTTATCTTAATCACCAACCTAGTGGCACTTTCACTTTCACTATTTATCACTTGAAGTTTCTCTTTTTCAGTCTTTTTATCTTTTTTCTTTTTCTTCTTTTCGCTCTTGTCGGGCTTGTGCTTGCTAGTCTTCTTGCCGGCCTCATTTCCTGACTCCTCCTCGTCCTCGAAGTCTGCCATAACCATTTTCCTGAACTTCATACTTTCGCGCTTTATCACGTCGAAACGTGGCGCGGGCACCGTTTGGAGACGTTTCTTAGGGGGTCGGAACTGCGACTTTTTAGTTGAGCACGTTGTAGTGTCCTCGTTGACGGACGGGAACACGTTCGAACCGAACTTTATTTTTAACTTCGGTGCAACGGGCGACGTGGCACTGGAACGACTGGGTTTTGTGTTGACGCGGCCGCGGCGTTTGTGTGCTTGGTTCGAGCTGGCGGCGAAAGTCGGTAACTTTGGTTCTTCGGCCGGATCTACTTCATCATTCATTCTGACTTCCAAGTGCCGGAGCTCACGAGACAAACCGCTCGTGGTCTTCCGCTTTTTCTTTTCAATGGGTGTGTCACAAACTTTATAGTCTTCTCTTGTTGGTATGCTGGTCATAGACGCCACAGCTTTAGGTATAGTTATAACGGCGCGCGCTAGAGGCTGCGGTGCGGCGGGCGGCGGTATACTTCCTACGGTTGAGGTGTTACCTGGGTCGTCCATATTCATATCTTGAGTCCAATATTGACGTAGCAACTCTTTTTTACGCATACGCCGCAAATTGGTCGACCCAGACATCATAGTATTGGCGGAGCTGCATGAGGCATTTAATATATTCGTAGACGGCTCATGAATAGGTGCCGGCGGCTGCGGGACCACAGGTTGAACGGAGCTCGTTGAGTAATTTGCATCCAAAAATGGGCCTTTTATCTTCACCTTCAACTGATTACGGGAATCACTCAAAGAAACTTTAGGTAGTTGCGGTGTAAATATCTCTTTAGCGGGCTCGATAGTTTCTTGTTTTCCGTGGGCCGTCGGAGAGCCCGGTCTTGGGTTGCTAGCCATAAGGGCACTATGCAGTTGTTTTTCTGCATCTTCATCTATGTCTATAAGTTGTTGATCAGCGGTTCCACTAGCGAAAGCTAGTAAGTGGCTATTGTATGCGTCATTTGTAACTGGGGCAGGGTTATCGAAAGGATTGTAAGTTCTCATATCAACTGGCCCTGGTAATACTGGCTGAAGCCCAGCACCAGAATTATTCTTATTTGGTGTAGGCTCCGACGAGTCCAAGTTCTCGGGACTATTTGATTTCTCTTGCTTTAGTTCAGCTGTTGATCGCTTGTTAACAGGTAGAGGACTTGTGGTACGTGGCGATTGTGATGAATCCTTATATGAATTTTCTGATTTTCGGTCGTCTTTGATATCAACAGATTTCCGTCTTTCTCTGAGAGCTTTAATGCCAACACCATCATTAGCTATTTCTTCATCAAAGTCATAAACTGTTCCTACTAATTTACTTGCAATTGAATTACCCATATAATCGACATTAGAATAGTTGTGCATTGCTTGTCCTCTGCTCTTAGACCGACCACGGCCTCTTTGACTTCTATTACTTCTATTATTTGACCGCTTGGTACCTTTTGGAGGTTCAGACTGTTTTGGTGAAATGCCAGGACTTTTACCAGGCGATTTTCCTGGGAACTTAGTAACTGGTTTTGAAATTTTGGCAGGTGATTTCGAATCTTGTGATTGAATTATCATTACACCCTCGCTACTATCACTTGACATTTTTGTTGGAGCTCTTGTATTACTCGAATCATTGAAAGAATCGATGCTGGGACTTGATACCACATGAATTGACATCTTATCGCTTCCAGTAACATCAATATCATCCCTTGGCGAATCCATCATTTTCGGAGTCGGCGAAGCTATCATAGCCGTAGTTAGAGCAATGTTTTGGGACGAAGACGTAAAAGCTGCAGCACATAATGGAAAAGATGGTTTAGGCAGTGGCTGCATAAGAGGGGTAGTAAAAGGTAGGCCAGTGCCATAAATACTTGGACCTGGAGATGGTAATGGCAACTGAGATGACGCACAAGCACCGGGTGCAAAAAAGGGCAATGAGCTTATTGGATTCAAGAATGGAGATGCGTCCGGAGGACAGCTTGTGTATTGGTTCAAGGACATTGGTGGTTCCACGCGACATGAATACGCAGGCATCGGTGGATAGGGGTCGATTTCTGGCAATATTGGCCCTCGACGTGTCTCTGTCTCGATATGAGACTTGGTTTCTGTTTTTTGTGAACATAGAGATACATCTGAATTTGTACTAGAAGCTGATGAACGGCGAGTCGTTATTTTACTTTCCCTCCATTTAGAGTCGCTGCTTACGTAAGGAGATGATATTGTTGCACAGTCTGAATGGATTACTGAATTGTTATTGTCATAGGTTTGGTTGTCTTGAGTAAGATCTTGTTCATTGCTTATAATAGAATTATCAACGACTGATAAAGATTGAGAATCGTCACTTTGTTTAGATAATGAAATAGAGTCTCCGATTTCTGATACCGAATTCATAGAGAGCACCGTTTTGGGTTCTTTTACATCTTCAGTATATGATACTGTATCATACTTGTCCTCATTAATATTTTCAATATGCGATTCATGTGCAGTTGGTTGACCAGATATTTCGACCCATTTACCACTCTGATCCTGTGATAGTTTCATTTTTTCTTTAGCTTCAACTGCAGTGTCATGTTGCATCAAGTTAGTAGACTCGTTTATAGATCTTACAGTATCGTCTTGTTTAGGTAGCATTTGAGTATCTTTTATTGGCTCTGGTTCAAAATTCTTTTTGTCTTCCAGATCATGGTCGCTCTGAGGACCAATCCTTTCATTATCTAAAGATGTTTTATCAGCATGAATGTTTATTTCATCAGTAGCTGGAATGTCAGCTGGAGCTTTCTTATTAATTAATTGGACTCTCAATCTGTCCACAAGATTAAAGGTTTCTTGAACGCCTTGTTCCTTAGAATCTTCTTTAAATAAGAGTTCGGGATAAGGCGCGAACGGTTTCAAAATTTCATCGTGGTTAAAACTATCCTCAACTGACAACATATCAAATTCAAACAATTCGTTATCTTTTGATTGTGGTGAAAACATAGGTCGGTTTTGAAATGGATTAACAGTTGATGGAATTTTAGCGCTTTTAGAAATCTCAACAGCTTGAACATTACTAGCGTCCTGAGTTATGAATTTCTTGTCAGGATCAATTATGGAACGTTTTCTTATGTTTCGGGCAATTGAACTGTCCACATCCATTGGATCCATAGTTCTAGCATCCATAGGTGTTTTAGGTGACTTAATCATGGTATTTTCATTGAGATTAGCTTGAATTTTTGCAATCATTTTCAAACTACTCTTATCAGCGAAATCCGAATCCAGACATTTATCTTCTGTCATATACTTTTCGTGATCTCCAGGTTTTTCAACAGGAGGTGGTTGAAGTTTAGGACTGGAAGCTTTAGCTAGCCAGTTTTTGTCAGTGTCATTAAAATCTTCAGTAATTCCAGGCTGTATCCTATCATCTAGAATATCTACAGGAGCAGTAAAATCCTTATCAGCTGTAGAAGCGACTTTGACAGTTGGTGATAAAATTTTGGTCTCAACTATTTGGGAATCTCGTCTACTTTGACGTCTTTCTTTTATAGGCACGGGTGCAGATGAGGGGACACGGGCATCTTTCGGGGAAGACAATGTTTTCTTTTCAGCTGTCTCCCTAGTACTCATTCTTCTGTTAGAAAGTACTTTCTGTTTTGTTTCAGTACTCTTTCTCGGACTAGTCTTTGTAGTTGAATTGTTTTCTATATCCTTACCCCTTGTCTTTTCTTTGTCCTCGATGGACTTACTGCGTCCTTTACTTGTTAAGGATTTTGTATTGGACTTTTCCTCAATTTTGGTTGTTTCTAAATCTATAACTTCCTTCTTTGGTTCATTATTTACCTCCTCGTCCGCTTTCCGTTTCGCAACTGTAAATTCAGCGGACTTGCTGCTCTCTTTAGTGGTCTTAATTTGTGAAGTGGTGCTTGCGGACTCGTCTTTAGACGGTTTTCTCTGTCGGGTATCAGACTTATTAAGCATATTTCCGCTTGAAGTAGTGCTTCTGGTCCGAGCACGTGTGGTAGCACGCGTATCGTTGGATCGGGTTGATTCCTCTCCTTCAATAGACGATGATGATACCCCAGGCTCGGGCGCCCGTTCGGAAGTTTTAAGCTTCTTGTCTGGGGCCTTGCGTGGGGAAGCATCAGTTGAGAGGCTTTTGCCCTTTCGGCGTCTACGGGGACGCTTTGGAGAAGGACTTCCAGATCCGGATCTAGATCCTTTTGAACTGTCAGAATCACTTGAGGCACTAGTTGAAGACAATGGTCTTGACACCTTGTCAAGAAAGGGCAAGTCCACTGTAGGTCTAGAGCCAGGTGGAGAAAACATGGATGGAGGCCTTTGAGCTGGTTTTATCTCACGAGCTTTAGCTGTTGGTTTCATACTAGGTTTCTCTTGTTCATCTTCAGAACTTGACGATGATGAATAGCTACTGCTACTTGTATTAGATGATGAACTGGAAGATTCCTTTTGTGGTGACTTTCTTTTAATGTCCTCTTTTTTCGGAGATGTCTTTAATGTATCAGGCTTTTCGATTTCTTTCTTTTTATCTGCGTCCGTGGATTCACCAACAGGAATTTTAGAACCTAATCCACTTTTAATATGGGCGGCCGCCTTTTTCGCTGCTTGTCTTTGCGGCACATATGCGATTGGTTCTTTTTCAACATCCTTTGAAATTTTCTTCTTCTTTTCAGGACTTTCTTTTATCTCCTTTCCTTTACCCTTTATTTTAGGCTTATTTTTGGCATCATCACTACTCACTTGTTTTTCTGGTTCGTCCTTTTTAGTTGTAGTTGTAGATCTCATATTTTCCGACGCTTTCTTAGCAGCTTGCCTTTGAGGAACAATTAAATCTGTTGGATCTTTTTTCTTAGAAAATTTAATGTTTTCTTTATTTTTAGCCACTTCATCTATTTCTTTTGGTTTGTTAGGGGGTGGCTTTTTCTCTTTATTCGAAGGTTTCCTTCCCCTTTTCTTTGGAGCAGGTTTTTCTTCTATAACAGGTGTTTTCTTTTCGGGCTGTGTAGGTATAAATTCTTTCATTGCTGCTTTTGTTCTTGGCAATGACTGTTGTGAATCATTCTCATGGGGGGATTTTTCTATTTTTGATTTCTCAGTCTTAGTTCTATCCAATTTAGTTTTATCATTCTCAACTTTATCAGAAGTTTCACTGCTGTCAGAGTAAATATCAACCGTGAATTTATTATTTCTTGTGGATCTCATTGGAATCAAATCATCACTGTCAGTTCCAGACTGGCCAGTCTTACCTGCAGCCATTTCCTTTTCCATTTGCTGCAGTGTTTTACTACGTGTACGATCTTTCTTTGTTCTTTGCTTAAAAGCTTCTTCCTCACTACTACTTTCAACAAGTGCTTTAGATTGAGGAACTTTCTTCTTCTTCCTATCAATCTTAGTAGGAGACTTTTTAGCTCTACTTTTTGGAGAAACTTTCTTCTTTGGAGATGTTGAGGTTTTCTTAACATCATCATCAGTGCTAGAGCCGATAGTTCGCCCGCGATATTTCGAATTGCGACTTATATCGGCACCACTTTCTTCACTTGAAAGTCCACTGTACATGCTACCACTCCTTCGTGAACCATTCACATAATGCTTTTTATATGGATTTGCTGATCTACAGCCACGTACAAGACCATTTCGATCTTTCTTTTTCTCGTCACTGGATTCTTGGGGCGCTATTCGAGCTAATAAGTCATCAAAGTCATTTTTATGGTCAGGGGCATCTGGATGGGAATAAAGTCTGTCGTATATTGAAGGCCCATGATTGGCTTCAATGATTGCATCTAGATCCAGGCCAGATATAGTTGTATCACAAGAAAGTACTGCAACTTGTTTATGAAATGTCTGCTCTCTCATACGGAAGAAAGAACGAGATAATTTCTCTCTTCTACTCACCATGTAACATAGGTTACGAACTCTTTCAAGATCTTGCCTTAACTGTACAAACATCTTCATTTTGTCAAGATCAGCCTGCTCTTGTCTATGAGTCAGAAGCTCATTATCATCTGATTTAGGTGGTAGTAAAGGACGATTGTGACCAGCACGCCTCTTTAACTTCCAATAATTATAAATGTAATTGATAGCTTCTTGGTCAACGTCTAGTAAGTGAGTACTTATATCTTTAACACTAACATGTCGATCAAATTCTGCTTCAATTTCAGAAAGCCGTGCTGCACGAGCTTGGGACTTTTCTTCCGACGTCATATCTTTACGACGTTTTCTCTTAACTTCTTCTTCTTCAGATCCAGATCCAGCACTTTTTTCTTTCTTGGAATTGACACTATGTTTTTGACAATATGAACGCAGTTTAACACCATCATCAGCATTTTCATCTTCAATTATTGCACGCATTTCTAGTCCATGTTTAAATGCACATGTTACGTGATATGCAGTTTTGCAAGTCTTTACTGAACACTGTATACATGCACCTTTACGTTCACGACAAAGTATGCACACTAGAGACCAACGTGAAGGAGGTATTGAAGTTATTTTTGTAATGGGTTCCATCTTTTCTGCACAACCAATCGATACCTCAGGTATCCATAAGACACAACTGACATGTGCCCATTTGTGTCCTGAGGGAGTGCACTTCATAGCTCCTCCGAGGTTGGGACACAACACGCAAGTAGGCCTTACGCCAGCTCCGCAGGGTCGACATAGCCATTGACCTAAAATGTTGAATTAATTGTACATATTACATACTGAACGAGAAAAAAATATTATAAATAAAAAAAAGTTAAATTTATCGAGATCACATATAAATCATTCAATCATCACTTACCATCTGGAATGACAGTTATTCCATAGCAGGCTTGGTGCACACAAATATTACATGAATCACAAAAGACCATTTCATTCCCGTCTTCGGAATCTGGGGACCGGCAAACGTCACAAATAACATTTTCGTCATACTCGATGCCTAGACCCTCTTCAGACTTTATGATTGCTTGAATTTTGTCCCATGTTCGAACCTGCGAAATATACGAATATTAATAGTAAATATACATAAAAGACAGAATATAATATGTTTATGTAATGATCTGCATAAACGAAGATTTTTCTACGCCAAGAATATACCGCAGGCAAAAAAAATGTTATTGTTCTTGCAATATACGAGCGCGCGGCGCCCTTAGTAATTGTGTAAGTGACCATGTCTATACACGAGTAGGTACATGGCTCGCTCGCTCACGAAAATGTATGTTTACAATTACAACTACAAATAAAGGCTACATGAGCTCGTGGATTGCAAGAACTGTAGTAATAAATTATATTATTACAATATTGTAAGGACAAATTCAAAATTATTAGTTAAAAGTTTTTGAATGTTAGTGTTTGTTTGTAACTATGTACTTGGTCTTTATGTTAGGTCCTTACATATTATAAAAGTGGCGTTTTGTTGTTCAGGCCACTTCAGAGTTAGCAGCAGGCTTCGGTGTAAGTGATAAAACTTTAATCCACTTGAAGCAAATTGGGAAGATAAAAAAACTCGAAAAGTGGGTACCCCATGAAATGAGTGAAGCAAACCAGAAAACACGCGTCGACTGCTGCGCTGCGTCGCTCAACCGACACAATAATGAAGGGATTTTAAATCGGATCATTACTTGTGATGCAAAATGGATCCTTTAGGATAATAATCGGAAGCGTTCGTCGCAATGGCTGTCCCCTGGAGAATCAGCTAAATCCTGCCCTAAGCGAAAATTGACTCAGAAAAGTTACTTGTGAGTAGGGGATTCTATCCCGGGCGATTTTTCTAATCCTAGGATTTCGGGATTATCTACAACGAATCCCGGGATGATCCCGGGATTATATTGGTAATAGAAAAAAATCTGAAATTAGAAAATTTCAGAAAAAGAATATAAAAAAGTTCAGATTTTTTTTTATAACAAATTGTTAAGTTAATAAACAGTGAAATTGTTGATTAAAAATTTTTGTTTTTGTAACCATATTGAGGACGATCAATCATGATTTTTAAGAGGAAAATTTTTTCTAAACTAATAATTTAAACAATTGAAATATTAAAAAAACGATTATAAACAATAAAATATTATTAAGAAAAAAAAATTTTCTAAAAATCATAATATTTTCAAGAGAATAAAGGTAAGAAAAAAAAAATTTTAAAAGCATCGAAATAGTCCATTGGTTTAAAAATTTTTTATTAGCAAATGGCGGAAAAAATTTTTTTTTAGTTAATACATGTCCTTCATTGATATGAAAACAATTACGTGATAATAAATGAAACATTTTTTTTTTGACAATATTACTTGGATTTCTAGATTTTTGTTCAAGTTAAAAAATTATTATAAACAAAGTATTAAATTTTTTTTTAACTTTTATGGCCTGATCTTGTTAAGTATGTTTATATCAAGGGCTCCACGAAGTGAAAATTTTTTACGAAAATTATTTAAGATTTTATTTAAAGTACAATGAGGACGGAAGTTCGAAAAAATTTCGTTAGTTAACATTTGTCCAAGTTGTTGAAAAATTTACTTGAAGTTAAATTTCCAACGGGAGCAAATTCTTTGAAGTGTTCGGAATACACCATTAGTTTTTGAAATTTTTAAATTAATATTTAATACCTTTAAAAAAATAATCAGTGTGACGTGCTCGGTTTTGAAGCCGCGCGCGCTATCTAAAAATGCCGCGCGGAGGCTTACTTTCAGCGTCAAATTTGAATTATAAATAATAGAGATAGAATTCCGGGAGTTGGGAGTTTTCTTATGGAAATTTCCTCTTCTTTAAGAATATATTTTTTAAACTTCTTAAATGTTAATAGTTTCGGAGTTTTTAACAAAAAACGTAATACCTTTTTTTGGCAACCTAATTTGCTTATAACTTTTGCAGTTTTTTGTGTGCTAATACACGCTTCCGATACATTTTTCTAGACGTCTTCCCGAATCTAATGAGCTATCGCACGTATTTTTATGACCCTTATCTCTATATTTCGCCATTCTCAACTTATCGCTAAGACTATCATATAGACTTATCATGCCCCTACTTTAGAAATTAGAGGGAGGGATACACATTTTACTACTTTGGAAGTCTCTCTCGCCAACTATTCAGGTTAGAAAAAATGATATTAGAAACCTCAATATATTTTTTTAAGACCTATCCATAGATACCCCACACGCATAGCTTAGATGAAAAAAAAAATTGTTACAGTTGTACCTATGGGGACCCCTAAAATTTTTAAAAAATTTTCCATTTTTATTTCAAAATCTTAATGCGGTTCACAGACTACATCTACTTACCAAGTTTCAATAGTATAGCTCTTATAGTTTCGGAGAAAAGTGGCTGTGACATACGGATGGACAGACAGACAGACATGACGAATCTATAAGGGTTCCGTTTTTTGCCATTTGGCTACGGAACCCTAAAAATCGACTTTTAATTCCTCCCATACAAAACGCCAATTTCATAATTATGTAAGGACCTTATAATTGAAAACGTGAGTGGAAGAACACAATAACTAACAGTAAAATAATTGCCATTTGTTGCATAAATGGATGCTTTAGGGCCGGAAAAAATATTTGAAATAAAACCTTACAAGGTTTGTTCAAGTTACAACTTCTCTACTTCAACTCTTTATAAGGAAAAAAAAATAGTATAGTATCTTTATCTAAATATGTATCTTTTTGCCTTGGCTTCAGAGTTAGGGGACATCCATAAAGTATGTCACACCTAAAGGGGAGAGGAGGAGTGGTCCTAAGTGTGATGTCACATCACATTTTAACAAAACATTCACTTTTCAATAAATTGAAATGTCAAATTTTAAATATGGAGGTGGTTATAAATTTTAGACGTAAAATTGCAAATTTGTGACGTTACACTAGGGAGAGGGGGTCTCACTAATGTGACCACCTGTGACAAGGAGTCCTCTCCTAGTCACGTGGGGTCTAAAAATCATGAAAATAGTGTGACGTACTTTATGGGTGGTCCCATATTTTGCTAAAAACTGTTTTGGATAAAGTTACCAACTAACCAAGCAGTTGTGTGAATGCACATTAAACAAAGATTTTTTTAAGTTGTATGCCACCTAAGATTCCTCATTGTTACCTCATTTATAGTTAAAAAATATTATATATTTTTTTAACTTTCAGTAACATCTTCATTATTCTATGAGTTTTAAATGACTCCATGATCTTACCTACTAAAACCCAACAGCACTCTACTTACTGCTGGCAGATTTGTGGGAACAATACAAACCACAATACAATACATCCTTTCTGCACTAAATAGTTTCTATAACTTTAGTATGCCGCACTAAATAGATGAATATTAATTACATAGCTGTGATTAAATGAAAATTTTGACATAAGCCCTTAGATACATTATATCTGTCAAACTCTTCATTAAATTGAATTTTAATCATCATTAAGCCTTCAATCCTGGATTCTTGGAAATATTCTGTTGTTACCCTATTGTGTCTCGCTCACCGGTGAGTTTATGGGGCTTGATGGGTTAAATGTGTGTGCAGCCATAAGACATTGTTTTTTTGTAATTTATAAGTAATAATCGGCCAAGTGCGAGTCGGACTCGCGCACGAAGGGTTCCGTACCATTATAGAGCAAAATTAGGCCTAAATTTGTGTTTTTGTATGGGTGGCCCTCTAATTTTTATTTAATATTATTATTAAATATTAAAGGTCACATAAAACTAAGGATAGTGTGAAAAATTCAAATACCTAACTGTTGTTATTATTGATATAGAGCAAAAAAGACCAAAAACATCACATTTGTTGTATGAGAGCCGCTATAGCAGATATACACAATCTGTGAAAATCCTCCAATCCTCTAGCTATTACCGTTCTTGAGTTACAGCCTGGAGACATACAGACGGACAGACAACAAAGTCTTAGTAATAGGGTCTCGTTTTTACCCTTTGGGTATGGAACGCTAAAAATATTTCGATCGTAAAATATTTAAAGTCTAAACCTGGTACACAATAATATGTTCTAAACCTATCCTACTCTTAGGACAGTATAAATTTCAGGAGTTCAGGCTCTGTGATTAGTTGGCTGTCAAAATTTGGACCAATCACAGAGCCGAACCGCGTCTTGAGACCGGGTCGCATCTTAAGTACTGACTATTTATACCAGCCCTAGATGTTGATACCCCTTAAGAGTTGTTTTTTATCAAAGTAACATATTTTATAAGAGTAATAAATTAAGTTAGAAAGTGCTCTTATTAAGCCATCTTGAAAGTTTAAGTGCTGTTTACTGGAGAGCTTATAGGAAAAAATCAAGTCTAGACAACTAATTCAACAAACATAATGTTACATTTTATTCACAATAAAATATAAAAAAATATTGAAGCGAAAGGTATATAAAACTTGTTTTTTGGTTTAAATACATTATATGATCCACATATTGCATTTAAACCAAAAAAAATGTGCAAAATTTCTAATTAAAAATGTTCTGCGACTTTGTGCTCGGAAAACATAATCAAGGAGGATTTTCTGGGATAAAGTAACGCTATTATCTATGTACTAAATCTGCTAAACAACTAAATGTAGGTTCAGTTACTATTACTTTTGTATTAGTTACTGAAACTACAAAACAACACTCAAATAAATGTGTCTTCTGTATTATATTTTATTCATATTGATTTATCGTCATTTAGATGACATTATTGTGATTTTTTCTTTTTTAGAGTTCAGTACCAAGGTACTGAACTCTAAAAAAGAGAAAATCACAAAGAAACAACCCAGGAAAGGAAATACATACGAAAACAGGACCCTATTACTACTAAGACTTCACTGTATGTCCGTCTGTTTGTCTTACTGTCCGTCTCCTGGCTGTATCTCAAGAGCCGCGAGAGCTAGACTTCTAAAATGATTATCTCGACGACTCGCACTTGACAGATGTCGTTTTAACAGATAGTGAGAAAACCTTATAAGATTGCACAAATATCAATTAGATACCCTGATATTCTACTCCAACTTACCTCTAATTCTTCGATGACTTTTTCAAGCTGGTCTTCTGAGACGGATGGTGCCCCAGCTCTAGCACGCTCTGCATTCAGCAGTTTGAGCCATGCCGTATCTGTGGCATCCAAGTCATAGCTGCAAGCGGCTTCTGCCCTGGCTGGTGTTGAGCTGAGCACATGCTTGTCCGCTTGATAGTGTGCATCTCTTGTCAAATGTATGTACTTGTCTTTAGGTCTAAGAAAAAATATATAATTTAAGTTCAACGCCAATTTAAGGTAATGCTTGCTTGTTACAGACACTTAAAACTAAAATTGCAAAGTTCAGTCATAGTAGACATATCCAATATTGAACCTACAGACTACACCACCAGTATATATTTTTTTAAATGAATTATTGTGTATGGGATGATTTTTGTGAGCATATTATGACAATACAGGATAAGTATGAAGATGTATAGCATAATATGTGACCAAAGTGTGCAGTCTTATTCCTACATGTCTAGCAGAACTAAACAAGCTTATTAACATTGAAGAAATAGCTTACAATTTGAATGGTTGAAAATCTGGAGGTAAGGGATTTTCAATGATTTTAACTTTTGGTGCTGGCAGCGAATCGGGATTGACAGGCACTTGGACACCTCGCTCCCAATCCTGCTTCCATGTATCGGTTATAATCCAATACTCACTCGAAGTGAGTGGCTCTGAGTCAGGCAATTTCATTGCACTGATGAGATCTTTTCTGAAATGTTATGTTACAAATTAGTAAATGTACCTACATAAGTAATTTTTAGCATTTTACAACAGATTAAAGCTAATATTTTATATTGTGTAAATTTAATTTTCATTATTCTGTCACAATCACTTGATCAAGAATCAAGAATAGTAAGACATTGGATTTATAACAGCAGATACAGTACAGTTCATTTTTAGGTCATTTGATCAAATTACTCATACATGTGTATGAATAGGTTTTAAGATCTTCCAAAATTCATATACAAGATCTCTTTTTAATGGTAAATGCTAAAAGCCAAGAGTCTAGTCATGAAACCACATATTATCATATTAAAATTATTTTATTACAAAGGTTACTGCCAAAACTTGTGGCTTTTAGCAAAGCAAATTTTAAAGTGCTCTAACATAAATTAATAAAAAAATTATGTTACCTTACACAATTAAGTAGGTACAGTTATTATAATTTAATAATATGTATGCCATTTTTTTTTTCTATACTAACTTCTTAAGTAGTCACAAGTATATTACTACAGTGGTATAATTGATGTACTTATTATTTTCTCACTTGTAAAAAAGTAAATTAAAATAAACCAATCAAAGTATACTAAATAACTCTATTATTAAAGTGGTTTAGAAGTTAGTGATTCAAAATAGCAACATTAATTTAACAAAAACATTTGCTTAGCATTGATATAATAGAAATTATATATTCAAATATATGAAAGCTTAGCGTACACTTATATATAATGCTATTGTCAATTGTTATGAAATTAACAAAATAAATTTATTTACTTCAACATGATATATTACAGAAATGAGTATATTAATCTTGTTTTGCAAGGAGTCGGACTATTAAAAACAGAGACTATGCTCATTTTACATTGCTCATACACATCAACTTCAAGTTTCTTAAATATAAATAAAAATGGATCAAGGCTTGATGCTTGAAAAATGAAAGATGCCACAAAGCATATTTCAGACTATAGTTGGAAAAATCTTTTTTTTTTTTCATTCTATTGCAATAAATGATGATACATTTTAAGAGATTATTAATACATATTGAGATTTCTTATTCAGTACAGTTATTCAAAAAGTTTATAGATCGCATAAGCATATAAAGGTAAATAACTAAAAGTACAAAATAAACATTGTAAGTCCAAAATATTACTATGTATCCCTGTGTTTATATTATATCACTGTTACACTGTTATCGCTGTCCTTACTTAATTTCATAATAAAATTCAAAATTGATTTATAAAATTTTTAATGTAAAATCTACTTTTACATGTTTACATTTAAAGGTATTTCTTGCAGAGCAGCTAAGCTTAAAAACTGTTTATACACTAAATAAAAAATAAATATTCGCTAAAGCAATATAAATTTCCACTTACTACTATATCATAATGTCTTCTAAGATAACATAAACTGATTAGTTTTAACAGAAAAGAATTTTACATGGAATACAGCATGTAAAATTCTTATAAATCCTCATCATCCTCGTCATTCTTATAAATCCTCATCATCCTCGTCATTCTTATAAATCCTCATCATCCTCATAAAAATATGGCACAAATCTACTTTTAAATGATGTACTGATATTAATTTAAGGTGTAATACAACATTTTTAAGAAAATATTCTTCATAGTTAGCTCAGCAAGTTTAGTAACTATTTGTTTTTTCTTCATTTATAAACACTAAATAATCAGCTGACTGTCACTACTTCAACTTTTGCCAGTTTTTTTGTTACACATATAAAATTACATAAGTAAAATAGACACATCACTGTACATCATTCATCTGGTGGTAATTTAAGTAATGTTTTAACACTACACTTTCACTGCAAACAAAGATTATAAAAATTGTAATAACACAATATATACACAAACCTGAAAAGTTCAGCGGGTGCCTCTGAGGCACTCCTGTTATATATGGATGACATCTTAAGGTCGATGACAGGCCGGAGCTGCCAGAGTGCGTCCTCGGGCTCTGTCCGACGTCTTTTGGATGAACCCGCTTCATCCCCACGCACTCCAGTGGCCCGTTTTGTGCCACGCAGCGACATTTTGTATTATTTATCGCCAACCTACATGTTCACGAACCCTTTGAAGATTTACTCTTGGATCGTGGCAACAGCATCGTGTAAAATGTCACATCATTCACTACATGATGTAACTTCAGTTTGAAACTACAAAACAGCAGCAGGTAAGACCTGAAATGAAATAAAATAAGTTAGCCGCCTTATACATTTGGAATATTCTAACACCTGAGAATGCAAAAAGACCAGACTAAACAAAAGCAAGTGCACCTCTTGTTGCAATGACAGACCACTTAGTATTGAACTATAGCAAATACCGAATATAAGTTTCTTTAAAAGTTACTCATTGCTCCTCATCAGAAAGCACTAATACAATAATTAATCTCTTATCACATGAATTATTGGGCTCAAAAAGTAAAAAGTATTTTGACGTATTGAACAAATATGTCAACTACAACATCAAACACAGCAATTGCTTTCTTTGATATGTATATCTTACATGTGTTTACCCCGTCATAAATGAAATTGTACGATTTCATGTTTACGAGTTACAAATATCGAATCACAAGCCGAAATAATTTAGTAAAAATATCATTTGACGTTTCACAATTGCACGGGTAAAATATATGGCGGGCCTGAGGATTACTCTGAGACGATTCAATCGTTCAAAGTACGGTAATGACGTATTCACGGTATTCTCAGGTGAAATAAAGGGGGCATACCCCTAAAATATTTTAAACTCACATAATACACGAGTAATTTCCATTAAACACATATTTTATAGACTATTCCGTAAATATTTATCACACGAACAGTCTCCATTGAACTACAAAACAAAATTGACAACATAGATAGCAGCACTGTTTTGTTGAGAGACTGACGTGAGCTACGCATCATTTTCTTTCTCTACATTTCAATATAAAACATAGATAGCTATATATGTGGACTATAGCATAACTTGATTTCACATTGATTTATATTGTTTTAGAAACGATGAAATAAGCATTATTTTACATACATTTTCTATAACAGTCATTTGGCGCCATTGATCCGAAATCTCCTAGGTCACGTGACTACATACGAATCACCAACGCAAGCCAAATAAAATGGCTAAAACGCACATCGAGTTCATATAATGTCATTAGTTTGGAGAAGAACTTTCCACTTAACATATACATTGAGACCAGATTCCACGTTAGTTAAAACCTGGTTAGGCAAAACACAAACACACATTTAATAAACATCAGGACTGTTAGAAATAACACAAATTATCGGAATACAATACAGCATGAACTCGAAGTGAGAGATATCAATAACATGTTACAAAATTTTGCCACTAGTTGGCGCTGAATTAAAAAAAAAAGCTACTGTTAACTGAGTGTTGCCATTATAGAAAAACATATTATATTTATTTTTGTTTAAATTTTAAATATGAAATTATAAAGGTAAAGATCGCACCGTACTTACGGTTTCGTGAAAAATAACCCAAAAAAAAAAACAAAATCTAAACAAGTAGTATTAAATATTAATGAGACGTAATTATTATATTTTTAAGAGACACAGAGAGAGATTTATTTAACCAAAACAGAACATTACGGGCACAAACCCATTAGACTGTGAAAGAAAGACGTAATAATAATTATTATTCAAAAGTTGTACGTGGGTTGTACAAGTTAAGGAGTCCAAAAGTTGATGGTAAAAAATTGTTCTTTCAATGGAACAACAAACTCAAATATCCGTATGTCTGATGAGTGATGATACAACCTCCAATCTTTTGGCTCGTATATTATGCGCCGAAACTAGCTCAGAGAGCCTCCTCAGGTTATCAATTCATGGAACATGGTCCATGGACGATAATATGATGGATATTATCGTCCATGGGCCATGCACGGGCCATAGTCCATGTCCGGCAGTGTCCTTCTTCACATTCGTAATTGACTGTAATATAATAAGTCCATCATTATAGGTCTTAAGTCTTAACTCCTAGGTACGCCCAACCATGGAGGAACAGAGGGGATTATCCAAGGATTATCACATTTTAACAATATGTAATTACTAATCAGGGACGTTACCTGCTAATTAATATTACGGAAGGAGATTGTACACTAGGGTGGTGTCTGGCGATATAATTATTTTCTGAGCTATTAAGAGCTCTCCTGACTCTAAAAATCAAACATCGTCCTTCTCTCTTCACACTCACGCCCGTCTTTCATATGCCAGGTGAAAAAAGACGGCGCGGGATCATCGCCGAGTTAATTTTACTTGAATAAACTGTATGAAAAAACTGTATGTATGAATGTGTCTAATGGCGGCGGCCGCCATAAAACAAGGTTTTTTGTAAAAAAGAAACTACCCGATAGTTTCATTATTTCAGTAATCGTGTTTTCGTCTTGAGCATATTTTAATCTTCATGAACTGAAGTTACTTGTGTCAAAAAATCAGTTTTCTAGACCTTACAGATTTTGAGATCTAGGTTAAAGTATGTAGTCAAGTTAAGGTCAGGTGCGCTCTTAAGAACGGTTTAGGCCACGCGCAAGGCCCAGATCGCTCGGAGAAACTGGTTACTGGAGGTGGCAACAGCTGCCAACTGATGCATGTATACAAATTACAACTACCTATATCACCACCATCTGATCACAATTCACAGCACACTAGCGTGCTCTCGTGACTAACAAATCAAAAGTTATTCTATAAACAACTGACGTAAAATTTTAAAATTGCTGAATTACCGTACTCATCAGGTAAAAGGAGGGTAAAAGCAACGAGTAATAATTTATTTAAGCGGGCCCCTAGACGAGCAATTTTATTGCGCAATATTTCGCAGGGCCCCCGTAAGGGCTACTGGCGCCTGTGTGCAAAAAAACGATTTTAGCGCTTCATAAGGCAAATTTTTTGGGTCCTTGGTTTTGACGCCCCTAAAGATGGCGATTTGGCGCCCTTAGAGGATGGCGCCCGTGTGCATTGCACACATTGCACATATGGTAGCGGGGGCCCTAAATTATTTCGTAATACTGAACATCGCGCGCCTTCAGTCTATAATTTGTCAAATAAACAGTTCAATAAAATTGAAGCGTGACATTCCACAATACAATTATTATTGTTGATCGTCTAACTCTAGGGGCTGGCTAATGGCGGCTCTCGACATAGGCGAACGCGTTGGCCAACGCGTCTGCAGATGCGTTGGCCCAATGTGTAGAACGGGCGTTCGCGCGTTGGCCAACGTCTAAATACCTACGGCCAACGCGCGAACGCCCGTTCTACACATTGGGCCAACGCGTCTGCAGACGCGTTGGCCAACGCGTTCGCCTATGTCGAGAGCCGCCATAAGGTAAATTATAAAAAATAATTCCCATCTCTTTCACACATTACTATTTACTCGTATCTCAATGATTTACTCGTATGGCGCGGGCGCGAGTAACTTGTGACGTCACAGCTCACAACCTACATTACCATACATTACCGTACTCATATCGTTCGATAACGGTAAATTTTTATTAAAGTTAATTATACTTATTCAACGAATTCAGAACAAAGTTACATTTTATTACATATTATTATTTTAAAATGGGTCAGCTGACGTGAGTATTATGGTTCTAGACCTAGACCCTTTTTATTTATCACTAGTCCCGGCAAACGTTTATTTGCCATATAAAGTATTTCACCCGTTTTATTTTATTGAAGTGAGTAGTGCTAGTGACCAAAGATAATGTCATATACTATGTGCTAGTGACTAAATAAGTAATATGTCACAATGGCAACGTCCATCGCTATCCCGTGACACAAGCGATGTTCGCCGTCAGTCTCGAGTTGTAATAATTTACTATTATTTCTTCAACAAATGCACTTATCAATATAAAAAGTACCCAGTAGCCGACTCTCAGACCTACTGGATATGCATATAAAATTTGGTAAAAATCAGTAAAGCCGTTTCGCAGGAGTACGGTGACTAACATTGTGATACGAGAATCCATACTAATCTACTATATTATAACTACTAATATTATAAATGCGTAAGTGTGTCTGTCTGTCTATCTGTCTGTCTGTTACCTCTTCACGCACAAACCGCTGAACCGATTTTGCTAAAATTTGCCATGGAGATACTTTGAGACCCGGGAAAGGGCATAGGATTTTTGTACCGGAAAAATGTACGGTTCCCGCGCGATAAATTAATTTTGGCGCAACGAAGTTGCGGGCGTCATCTAGTTTTATATATAAGAAGATATTGTTTTCTTAAGGAAAATGTGATCTATTACTAAAGCACGCCTAATTGCAGCAGTTACTACTTACAAGTAGCAGATTGGCTGCTAGAGTTAAGTACGTAATGATCGACAATAAACTAGTTAAAATGTTCCACGTCATAATATATTTAAAGACAGAGTTATCCACTTAATTATGAGAACGAACGGGAGAACCTTTATGACCTCAAAAGATATTCAAGAGGTCAATGACACCCAACTTTCTGAGGTACGTAAGTCAATGACTCTGACTTGTCAATGACACAAATTTTCAAATCCAAGATGGCAATTTTGTTTTATTTGGCAGGCTCTTCTTGGGCAGGCTTGATTTTTGGTGTAAAAGTTGCATAAAAAGTATTACCATACCTATTTTTAAAAATTTGCCACATTGCCAACACTTATCACAAAGACAGACAAACTCTTAAGTAAAGCGTGAACCTCGGAGTAATAACCATTAAATGCCGCACTCAGAGACGATTGACGAATGGTAGTTACCACAGGCTACTTAATTACTTAGGGTTAATTATTTATACTAGCGCAGAGTCGAAGCGCATCGAAGCGAATTCTCAAAAACTGAACATAGAAAATTCAACCTTAACTCAAGAGCGTAATGCACACATTACTTCTGCGAGACCAAGAATGCGCGCGCCTTTTTAGATTCTCATAAGTTCGCTTCGATGCGCTTCGAGTATGCGCTCGTGCTAGTATAAATTGACCCAAGAAGAAGTGACCCCTAAGGACGCTATCACATTTTTTCACAAATATCAGCGATTTTCAGGTAACAATTGCTAGGATATTTTGGTTTCAAATAGGGAAACCAAAATATCCTATATATATATGTATATATATATATATATATATATATATATATATATATATATATATATATATATATATATATATATATATATATATATATATATATATATATATATATATATATATTCAGGGTGTAAACTCATGATTTATGGCATATTTTATTGACAAATTGGCTTTCAAATATATATTTTTTGTAACATTTGAAAAAATTTGAAAAATTTTGTATGGGGAAACTCGTGACGCTCGGGCCCTTGCCCATACAAAAGTAAAAAAATGTTGGTCTTTCAGCGCTGCTACTTTCACAGTGAACTCTCCACAAGGAAAACGTACACATCCTAAAGTATTGTCGCTTATTTTAGGTTTTGTTACACCTGTATACATATAGGTATCTTTTTTTTTTTCAAAATTTTTTTTTCAAATGTTACAAAAAATATATATTTGAAAGCCAATTTGTCAATAAAATATGCCATAAATCATGAGTTCGATTTTTTTCTACAACTTTTGAAAAAAAAAAATTCTCTGGCTTCATACTAATCTGACCTATACTTCATAGGAAAATCGTTATTACTTCTAAACAATCCGACTTAGAGCAATGAAATAAAGATCATTTAAGATAAAAACATCCTCTATCTTTTTGAAACAAAAAAAAACCAGTTTAATGTGCTAGATTTTTCACAAAAAGCCATTAATTAAAAAAATTACAATTTTTTTTCTTAAACTTTGGTTTTTCTATGTTTAATTCCACGAAATTTATAACATATTGCCTGTGTAAGCGTAGTCCACAAGTTTAGCTATCAAATAAGACCTTTTTTATCGTCATAGGATATTTACGTGAGAAGTAATGGTCAGATTAGTGTGAAAGCTCGAGAAAAACTAAAATGGCTGCCATTTTACAACCGTGAGAAAGAGAAAAAATTTGAGGGCCAATTTGTCGATAAAATATGCCATAGATCATGACATTATAGGATCGGACACCGGTGTCGGGACACATTGTATATAATATAAAGGTTTTGTGTATTAAACAAAAATACTTTAATTATTTTGATATTTTATTTCTGTTAACAACAATCTTCCAACATATCTTCCAACTTATTTTTTAACTTTAAACAATAAAAAGCAGAATTACAGCCGTGACTTATCAAAATGAGTTAGTACTCTTACTATCTTGATACAATAAAGGCTTGAAGATATTTTGAAGACATAATAGTATTATCTAAGGATAATAATCACATTTTTGTATAAGTATCTAAAATTATAAAAAAATATATGTTACGGTAATGTGAACGGTGTAGATTGCTCTTTATATCAGTGATATAAGTGGCTGAAGTCATATAACAATTAACATACACTTGTGGTAAAATTATAGAAGATAAACTATGTATAGTAAAAAAACTAACATACTCCTTTTAAATCTAAATTTTACATTTGGTGGTTAATATTTTTTAAACATAATTAAACTTACGTTAAACTAAAATCTAAATTAAAGCTACAATCAGAATTGTTGTAGGAGTACAAAGAAGAGCTTTTATTTCACCAAAACCCAAAGGCCCCAAAACTGCTGGCTAAAAATTATAATTACACAATACTTACAAGTTTTAACCTTTTTGCATGGCATCAATATATTTTAGGGGTCAAGTATTAAATGTGATGAATTGATGATTATAAATTATATAAAAGGGTATTTATTTTATTTTTACTTACCTGAAATGTGCTTAAAAATTCAGGCATATATGGTCTATCTTAGGCCGAGAACTTTAAATCCTCGCGGTCTCGATAACATTCTGATGTTGTCATAACAGAAAGACTAGAAAATATTAATAAGTTAAATTTTTTGTAAGGTTGTAATTTAAAACATAATATATTTTGTTGAAAAGGATACAGACAAAGCCAAATTTCGTTTTTGAGTTCTGATACAAGGCACACAAATGATATAAATCTTACATTATTTGCCTTTAAGGGTTTGCATATTTTTATAAATGCTAAGATGGAATTGAAAAAACAAGTATTGTGATTAAACATGAAAATTTAGCAATAGTTAACATCATAAGTCCATTAAAGACATTAAGATTACATGTTGAACGACCATTTTACCTCTTTAGAATTAATATTAATGTCATTATTATAAAGTAATTAGTAGTAGTAATTTAGCCCCACTTTTTTTAAGTCCGGTAAAAAGTTGATATAATTATATAATATATCAAAGTTAGGTAAACGGTAAACTTTCAAAAGATTAAATATTATTTTAATTTACAACCTGTGTGCTTTTTTACTTATTGTTATAATACTATGTTGGAATGATCACATTAAAAAATATTAATTACAGCATGATACTGATGATAACGAATTAAATTCATTTTATTTTATACTCGAATCGTAGTAATCAAGTAAAAATACAAAATATGTTTAGATTTAGGAAATTCATATCAGTCAGGCAGTCAGCAAGGCTACTTGACCTATATTCAATTTCATTGAACAAATGCATATTTATAGTAGAACTAGCTATTAGACCGAGCTTTGCTCAAAAACACGAATAAAATGACATTTTATAAAAATGATTCCTAGTTAGATCGATTTATCGCCCCCGAAAACCCCTTTAAACTAAATTTCATGAAAATCGTTGGAGCCGATTCCGAGATTCCAATATATATTATACAAGAATTGCTCGTTTAAAGATATTAGATTTGGCCTAGTAAATCGTATTTCACCCTTATCATCAAATAAAAGCTTATGATTGATAAATAAAGTCGATATTTTGAAAATATGATTTTATATTTTTAATTTATACTGACGAAAAAGCTTTTGCGGTAGGTACTTCCGATTTGGATGTGACGTCTTCACACTAGTAATTTAATATATTTTATTTAACGCGCTCGTTACATATATCTAAGTGTATCTGTACCTACATACATACTTAATAAGAATAATAGGCTTATTCTTTGAAAGATTTGGAAAATATATTCTCTTGAATAATTTAAATAAAACATCAGTTTTGTATAATATATCTCCATTTACTGTAGTTGGGAAATGAAATGGCCAAAACTTTTCTCCAAAAGTTTTTAATATTACTATAATTTAAAAAAAATCTCATTTTTGGCACTTTTAGACTCGTTCTACGTACTCGTTTAGCACATAAGTTTTTTTTATTAATAAGTAAAGAAATTAAAAAATACAAGAAACATGACGTCACACACACCATTTAAAAGGCATATTTTTCAATCAACATTTTTATAAGTTTCTGTTTAAAATATTAAAATATTAGTTTTTTTGGTGAAAGTCAATGATTAAGAAGCGATTATCATGAAGAAAAAACATAGGTCAAGTAGCCTATTGGATACAAACTTAAGTAATTCCATACTAAGTATATAATATAATTAGGCATGTGAAAGTATAACGATAGATATAAAATTTATACGTGTGAAACTCTTACACTAATTTATAAACTTTTAATAAAAAACTATGGTAATAATAATTGTATACTGTTTAGGAAATTCGTGAAACTTGTGTTAGTATTACATACATTATAATTTTCTGCAGTAATATACCAATATTATATTTAAAAATAGTACATTAAATAATAAATAATATGAGATTACTAAAAATATTGGCAATGGTCGTGCTTCGTAAATGATTCATATTATGACCACGGACCTAAAAAAAATACGGACGGATCGCCATTAAGAAATGAGTGAAGCACCCTTAATAAGCCCAGGCGATCATATGTACACATCTTGCACAAACACTCGCACTGTAATAAGCCGATTGTACCGCCATTACGCAATTAGACTGCATCGCGGTGACACGTCTTTGTCATTCATAAATAAAAATAAATATGCCATCTTGTGTTGTAAAATGGTGCAAGAACAATACAACCTTGCACAAAAAACATCAAGGAATAATATTTCATAGGTAAGATAACATATTTTTAAAGTATTTTGATAAAATAATGTAAATATTAATTCAACTTCAACAGGTCAGTAATGTCCATAACAAAGTGGGGAAATTTTCCCCAAACCGGGGAAAATTTTAAATTATTTTTAAATAAAATATAATTAATTTTATTGTCTTTTATAGTGTCATGTAAGTATTTAGCATACTATTGACCAGTAATTAGGCAGGAATACAATAATAGGGGTGTAGACAGTAAACGAAATCTAATACAAATTATTGTTTTTTTGAGAGTTTGTATTATAGAATTACCGAAAATGGACATATTTTACTTAATAACTTAACAATATTTTTTATATTTAAAAAGTGATTTTTTAAATTGAAATAAGAGTGTATTTATTTTTTATACATATTTTTAGGTGTGACAAAATACTTATGTACTATCAGAGAAGTTGATTCCTATGCAAATCGGGGACATAAGTAGTTTGGTTGCGTTACGTCAAACCCAGCCGACAGATTTTTTGACATAAGTATTCGACCAAATAACGTTGGTCTGTCAATTGCATAGGAATCAACTTCCTTGATGGTACATCTGTAAAATAAATATATTTCCTAAAAATAGTCTACACCCCTATTAATTTCTTAATTTACAAAAGTGGATATAATTTTTGTTTGACGACCTCTGTGGCTCAGTGGGTGGGCTGTCGGTGGCTCAAGCCTGGGGTCGCGGGTTCGAATCCTGCCGACGGAACAAAAAGTTTTCAAAGTTCCTGGGTCATGGGTATGTATTAAATATGTGTATCATATAATAAAAATCTTAAATATATGTATAGTATAACAGTATTAAATATATTTCCGTTGTCTGGTACCCGTAACACAAGTCCTTCAGGTACTTAGCACGGGGTCAGACTGACGTGGTGTGAAGCGTCCATAGATAAAATTGTTGTCTTAGATTTCCTTCAGTAGTAGGGGAGGGAAGGTGCTATTGGTGTAGTCACCCGAGCGTCATTGAGACCTAGTAGGAATGAAAATATTGAATGGACCTCTAGACCAGGAATAAATTTAACACCATGTTAGGTGATTTGATTTGACGTTAGCGCATGGTAGAACTCTCGATAGCTCTAACAGGCCGTTAACTAATTTAACAAGCCATTATTTATTTAACATTACTTGATTGATGAAACGGGTTACGGGACTTAAGTATCTTATATCTTTTCGTATACAGGTTTCTTATATAGGTTTCGGGGGCGATAAATCTGTCTAGCTAGGAATTATTTTTAGAAAATGTCATTTTATTCGTATTTTATCGAATACTTTAATTATTGTAAAAAACTTATTATTGTAAATGTTTGTACATAATCATTATTACTAATAATGTTATGAAAATAATATAATTCTCTGTACGTAATATGTGTTTTTTTTCTATCTATAGTGTCATAAAAATAATATTTTCATTATGACATCTTTAACAACCGCTTACATTTCTGAAGCGAAAAAACATAAAAAATTGTTTAAGTATAAAAAATAACATTTAACTTGTCTGAGTTTACAAAAAAAAGTAGGAAATTTTACAAATTTATGATTTATATGGCAACCCTCATATCACGCACACGTCCTACACGGGCGGCCATAACTAGGCTTCACTCGTGATTAGAGAAGGTTACGTCCGTACTTTTTTTACGTCCGTGATTATGACGTAATTCCCATAAAAAAACAAGCATCGACACGTGCTAATATTTTGAAGCAGCACTATATTTTTGCACCTATTAATTTTCATGAAGGTATGTACAGTAATACCCCGCTTTACGCAACCTTTAGGCTTTACTTTAACGCGAATTTTAAATTTCGCGTTAAAGTAAAGCTAGCCTAGTAGGGGGTCAAAGAATTTTGCTTTTTTGCATACTCATCAAAAACGGTGCTTCGTACGAAATTCTCTTCTACTACATGATAAAAGCTAATTAAATTATCTACAACTTTTTCCTTTACACTTTGTACCTATCTCCAATCATTGCCACGAGCTTCTAAAATTGGCCGATTTTCAAAAATGTGTTTTTTAGGGTTTTGTACCCAAAGGGTAAAAACGGGACCCTATTACTGAAACTTTGATGTCTGTCCGTCTTACTGACTGTCTGTCTGTCCATCTGCTAGCTATTATCGTTCTTGAGTTATAGCCGGAAACAGACAGACGGACAGACAGAAGGATAGACAGACGGACAGACAGACGGACAGACAGATGGACAGATGGGTACGAAACCCTAAAAAACACACTCGGCCAATTTTAGAAGCTCATAGCGAGACAATGATTGGAGAATGGAGATAGATACAAAGTGTAAAGGACAAAGTTGTAGAAAATTTAATTAGCTTTTATTATGTAGTAGACGAAAATTTCGTACGATGCACCGTTTTTGATGAGTAAGCAAAAAACCAAAAAACGGGACCTTCTTTGCCCCCTTTGCGAATTTCAGTTAAGGCGAGGACAAACCCCATCTTGTTATTTATTGACTCCCGGTTTACCTAGTTCCAATATAATAACGAAATGTAAAAAATGTGAGATATAAAGCACAATATTTAAAAGGGTTTCAATCATAAACATTTAAATAAAACGATTAATTTACAAACTCACCTCCGACAAAAATCTTTTATCATCGAAATATAAATATTAAGAGGCCGGGTGCCATCGAAATTCGCATACATACGTAATACCAAAATCATTTTCTCATACGAAAATATTTAACATGTTTGACTTATTTTTCAGCTTAAAATAGTAATTACCTAGGTTCCTGCACAAAAATTTACTACAAAATATTTAAACATTTAGACACACAACAAACAAACACAAAACACATTTCTCGTAATACTTTTAAAAAATCTATCCAACGACCATACGGTAGGTTGGACGCGAAAAAAAAATCATCCCCGCTTGATGTGTAGGGCAGGTACGGTACCATAAAAAAATATTTTTCAAAGATTTTATATAACATTTTGACGGCATCATTAATATATCTGCGTTCATGCCGAATTACAACATTGTAGGTCCTAGTCTCTAAGTAAAACTACGGACAGACAGACGAACGGACAGGCCGAAACTATAAGGGTTCCGTGTTGACTACGGAACCCTAAAAACAACATGAAAAATTACATAGAGAAGATCCGCCCCTCGAAACTACAATGTTATACTAAGCTAAAATGAATCTTATTGCGATGCGTACACGACTTCGGTTGTGTGCAAGGTTATCGTTTTGGAATTGAGGTAGGTAAGTGCTCGCCGTAACGCGATTTTTTCCGGAACGTATCCCTCGCGTTAAGCAGGGTATTACTGTATTTCAAACAAACTCATGCTTTTGTTATGAAAATGAGATTATGTCACTTAAAAAACAACTTAGCTAAGGGTCGTAAAAACTTAATTAAAAATATAGATTGTGCGAAAAACAGACTATCAGAAGAACCTCATAATATTAAAATGTTTTTTCAAATAGATAGACATACAATTTATAATATATTAGTTCTTTTAAAACGTCAGGAAATAATATTATATTAGATCTCAGAATATAAACAATAAAACTTATATTATACTTTCATAGTGACTAACTTAAGGACTATACTTACAAGTTACAACTAATACATTTCTACCATACATTTTATATTTGAACTACGACACAGGAAAATCTATTTTCCTATTTAATTTATTTGGCATATAATTTCATGAACATACATATTCCATAATTCATTAGTCATTACAATTCTTACGAGTAATATTCTATGAAACTAAGATGCATAAAATATTTCTCGGGAATTGACCACATTTAGATTTCTTTTATAGAGACTAGGATGTGAAAATTAATAAGAAATGAATAATAGGTGAGAAGAGAGAGAGAATTTAGTACTGTGGGTATTAACATAAGACACTAGACACAGAAGAATAAATGGCAAAATACTATAATATCAGAAGCTGATTAAGAACAAATTGATTTTTTAACAGCTTGGAATGAAGATTTTTGACAGTTTCATTTTTAATAAGCTCTTTTTCATTTTTAGATAATGAAGATTGACTCTTGGTGCTCGAGAATGTAATCTGTGAACGCGTTGATTGGAGCGATGGCTTGCAGGGACATCATGCCGTTAGGTGGCCAAGACAGGTTCGGTCCGAACACAACGGCCAAGTTCGAGCTGGTCATCTTGTTGAGGCAGCTCATGTCTTGCACCTATAAAGTAAAAGTGTTTATTGATTATTATTTTTAACAAAAAAATTAAAACCGCTTCCAAGGTAAAAACAATAACAATATGAACTAAAAAGTATTAAACAACTCTATTATAGTGCCTTTTTCAGAATTCGTCTAAATCTCAACTATTACTGTACATACTACAGTCTTCATTACTTTGAAGTAGGTACCAGCTAATTTTATCGTTAGTTCAGTCAATTTCAGAATATCTGAAGCTTTTGGGACTGGTACCGATTTCAAAGTACTTAATGAAGACTGTGGTATGTAAGTACAGAAATAGTTGAGATTTAGACGAATTCTGAAAAAGGCACTATTATAGAGTAAGAGTTGTTTAATACTTTTTAGTTCATATTATTATTGTTTTTACCTTGGAAGTCGGTTTTAATTTTTTTGTTAAAAATAATAATTTCACTCTTTTTAGTTATCTACAAGATAAGGCTTTATGCGTAAATAATCACTACGAATGTTAACTATTCACATTATGTTACTGTAAGCGAAATTGTGGTAAATGCTTGCAGTTATCTAAGCGATGCTGCAATTTAAAAACTTTTATCTTTAAAGGTTCAGGAGTTCTGTTCAGTGTCTTTGGACCAAAGGACACCTTCGTATGAACTTTCTCTTATTCGTAACAATTGTTTAGGTTACTAGAAACAACATTTTAACCACTATGAGTCTTTTGATAAATTTCAAGGATTCCCCTATAACAACAACACAAGAATTTTGAAAATCGGCCCACAAACAACATCAAAAACATCTGCTTCGATGCAAAATATTACGAAAAGCATCAATAATTGGTAATGTGATGACCCATGGCATAATTATGATTTTGATGATGATGATCAAATAAATTGATGTGTTGGCTTATGCTTTCAGTTATTTAAACAACGCCGAAGTCCTCGAATCTGTATTTATAAGGATTCAAAAGTTCTAATGGGTACCTTCGGGTCCAGGGTATAACCTGGTGCGAAATCTTATTTTTTGGTAGCATTTACCTCGAATGCTTCAGAAAAAATTGAAATCACTATGTTTCCATACAAATTTCAAGGAGTCCCCTCGATTCCTTCAGGATCCCATCATCAGATCATCACTTTTGTGAACATGGTACCAAATTCGAGTTAAACCCTATACAACACAAAAAGAATTTTGAAAATCGGATCACGGCTCAAACGGCTGAGTTATCGTTGAACATACAATAAAATTAAATTAAGAAATTTAAAAAACCCCCGCCAAACAACTTTAAAAAGTAATGAAATAATATTTACTGCCTTCAAGTTCAAATAATTCCTAACTTGTGTAAAGTAATATTTTAGTCCATAATTATTGTTGTCACGGTGTGTCGGGGGACCGCCAAGTAAACTACAACCTACAACCGCCAAGTCGCTGATTATCTCGATTCAGTTCGCTGTGAATTGATCCTTAAACTTGTTATGTGAAATCAAACATCTACATTAGCGGTCCCCCGATACACCGTGACAACAATAATTATGGACTAAAATATTACTTTACACAAGTTAGGGATTATTTGAACTTGAAGGCAGTAAATATTATTTCATTACTTTTTAAAGTTGTTTGGCGGTGGTTTTTTAAATTTCTTAATTTAATTTTATTTCATACTTTTTAAACTTGTGTTGGTTATAGTGCAGAATATTAATCCCTATCAACAGAATCATATTCTCATGATTACCATTTATCAATGTCCTTTTCGATAAGGCCGTTAATATGAGCCCAAACTCATGTCACGGTAGTTAATGTTCTAGTTAAACCTCCACTTTGGGTTCATACGAAGCTCGGTTCCTATAGAATCCAGGTGATGTTGCAGTAGCAGCATGTAAATATTTAGTGTTTATCTACTTCTTACTGGTTGTCGCAATCAAAATGAGCCCAAACACGAAACCTCTGCTCTAAGTTGGCGAGGAGTTGGATATCCTATTGATTACCAGGTGATGCTGCAACACCAGGTCAACTTTCCATTATTATGTGTATCCGTATATTGTATATTTATAACTAGAATGAAACGACTACAAGTTGCTAACGGCTTTTCATGAACCAGATAAATCCTGATTGTCCAGCACTGAGTAGGCTGATGATGATGAGTTATAGCTAAGAACACTCTCGATCATGTCAGCTTTCAAACAAAAAAAACTAAATCAAAATCGGTCCACCCGTTTGGACGCTACGATGCCACGGACAGATACACACACAGACAAACAGACAGACAGACACAGACACGTCAAACTTATAACACTCCTCTTTTTTGTCGGGGGTTAAAAAAAAAAGATACATACATGATACAGCCGAACGTATAACCTCCTCATTTTTGGAAGTCGGTAAAAATTAGGCGAGTTTTATTAATTCGATGATCTATTTCTTCGTCACAGATAGGTGCAGATTACTGACACATCAAAATTTTTGAGTAATAAAATGTAGGTCTTATTTAAAATATCAAGCGGAGTTTGACTAACAAAAATAAGCGCAACTTTGGATCATAGTAGCTATACTGTATAATGTATTCGACGAAACATGGCGGTAGCAGTCATTGACTCCCTGTCAAAACCTTGTCATTTTCTATACAAAGCCGCGATTGACAACATCTGACACTTCATTGTCAATCGCGTTTTATATAGAAAGTGACAAGCTTTTGACAGGGAGTCAATGACCGCTACCGCCATGTTTCGCCGAGTACAGTATAGTAGGCAATAACATTATGTATGTACCATCGAAGACAATGATTTGGAGGCAGTTGACGGACCTAATTACGTCATTTGGTCGGATTATGTCAACTTAATGTAAGTCGTCATCTGTCGGCTGGGTTTGATGAAACCCGACCAAAATACTTAAGTCCGTCATCTGCCTATGAATCAACATCTCTGATAGTACTAATTAATAATTATTATGTTGTTTATTTACCTCCCACAAAAACTGTATGATGTATTTGAGTAACTTGTAATTATCCAACGGGAGCCGCTCAAGGATCAATATTTTCACCTGACGGGGCTTGTCGCGATTAGTCCACGCTAAAAAACCAGGCATAAGGTTAAGTTAGGTTCAGATAGTGTCAGACTTAAGGTTCGGCCTTTTAACAAAATGGCTTTGGGAATCACGGCCGATGCAAAAAAACAGCGATATCATTGAATAAATCGTATATTTTATTTTTAAATTAAAAAAATAATAACTCGTAGTCAATATGAAGTACCTAGGAAACTTATAATACGGTTTGTGTTTCGGAATAATTTCGGCCAATACAATCCTTCGGTCGGACACTAAATAAATAAGTTAATTCAAAGTAACAAAAACAAATTTTAGAATTTATTACTAATAGGAAATGGTTTGTTGAGACTACTGAGTACTGAGGCTACTGTGAAACGCTGCACTAGCATAAGTTGACCAATAAGGGTCGTTTCTTTACCAATTTTCCAAAAAAATAAGTTAGACTTTTTTTTGGATTGCAATAAAAACTAAGGAAACGTAACTCCCATAGTCCATACTATTACCGTTTTAAATTATTTGGTTCCATTCGAACTGTCATGTAACGTCAGCCTGATACCGCTGCTCGCTGGAGATTGGAGACCACTTAAATATTGCAAATGTATTGAAAATGTGTTCCTAGGTACACATTTTTGAAAAGTATTGTAGAACATGTTTTTTTTGACGGAGTTACTTTTCCTTAGTTTTTATTTTTCGTAGATTACAAGCATAGAAAGCGGGCTGCCATGCCTGATCTGGCAAACGCATCTTTAATCAAATAAAATTAGGGACCATCCATAAAGTACATCACACGATTTTCTTGATTTTAGACCTCCCCCTCCCCCTTGTCACAGGTGGTCACATTTGTGAGACCCCTCCCTAGTGTGACGTCACAAATTTACAATTCTATATCTAAAAATTAAATCCACCTCAATATTATAAATTTCGCTATTCAATTTGTTACATTTTAAATGTCACAAAACTTAGGACCCCCCATATCACACTTCGTCGACCCCCTCCCACCCTCCTTTAGCTGTGAAATACTTTATGGATACCTTATTTAAAAGAAATTAAAGCGAATATCCTCTGCTAAACATCAACATTATGCTTCAACAATTATGCTTTGTTCAAACCTACGCGACCACAAGACTGTGAAGCGGGAGCGTCAATACAAAACACACATTTGACAAGTTGACGCAACCTTTGGCCTAAGCCATACTGTTAAAAAATATTAACTATGCTGGACACCAAATAAAACTTACATTGGAACTTCACAATCTCCTCGTACAGGTCGAAAGTCATGAGCGGTTCCTCGAGATCCCTGAGGAAGGTCTTGAGTAAAACCGCCGCGATATGAGGATCGTTCCTGAAGGATATCGGTTCACCCCTGTTGCAAGCGCGCTGCAACTCCTTGATCACCGATATGTTGGCTGACCGACGGAATATACCCTCGGTGCCCAGAGCTGTACAATCAAATACACAAAAACTGTCAGACAACAAAAAATATTAAAGGTGCAACATAACTATATAGTCTATCTATAAGTTTGAAAATGTGTTTGGAAATCTTATTATGACAATTATGTGCCTAGGCTCATCCTGTCCGGAATCATGTCTAGATGTGCTAAAAATTGTATTAAGTAGTCTATAAAAATTCTAAAAGTTATTAAAACAAAACTTTTTATTATTTAGAATACTATATATGTATGTCTAGTCTCTGATAAAACGTAGTATGAAGTGGAATAATATTCGAAAATGTTCGTTTTTTATCTATACTAATATTATAAAGAGGTAAACTTTGTTTGTTTGTTTGTTCGTTTAATTGTAATGAATAGGCTCAAAAACTACTGGACCGATTTTAAAAATTCTTTCACCATTCGAAAGCTACATTATTCACGAGTAACATAGCCTACTTTTTATTTTGGAGAATATAGGGTTCCGTAAGATATTTCAGTTTTTCGGAAACAACCAGAAAATTTACTTATTTTGCGTACGCTGCCTAAACTATAAAATATAGAACTATACAATGTTCTAAGTAAATGTAGATCTTATAAATATCTACAAAAATATCCGCGACACACTATACCTGTCAAGTGAGGCACAACAACCATTTTCTTATTTAAAAATGTAGATTTTTTTCGGACTACATTTAAACGAATTTATTTTGCTTATTCTAATGATCCTTATCAAAATAAATAAATTCATCACTAAGTACAGTTTATGTAGATTATATTTGCTCTTCGAATGATTAAAATTGGACGTTTGGTTTAGAAGTTATGGCGAAATTAAAATATTGCGATTTACGCCCGTTTCGAAGTGGGCGCTACCAATGCCACAGAATAGATAATAATAGTACGAGTACCAATGCAGGGGTGCGCATTGTACACATTGAAAAGGTCTACAGAAAACTCCGCGATGGTATATATTTTTTTTTTATGAAATAAGGGGGCAAGCGAGCAGACGGGTCACCTGATGGAAAGCAACTTCCGTCGCCCATGGACACTTGCAGCATCAGAAGAGCTGCAATTGCGTTGCCGGCCTTTTAAGAGGGAATAGGGTAATAAGGGAGGGTAGAGATGGGAAGGGAAGGGAAGGGAATAGGGGAGGGTAGGGAAGGGAATAGGGTAGGGGATTGGGCCTCCGGTAAACTCACTCACTCAGCGAAACATAGCGTAAGCGCTGTTTCACGCCGGTTTTCTGTGAGAACGTGGTATTTCTCCGGTCGAGCCAGCCCATTCGTGCCGAAGCATGGCTCTCCCACGTATAAGTATATCTCTTATGGATATATCCCACAATAACATATTTTTTTGTCATTTACTTTTAACTTCAAATAATGGCTAATTTTCGAAGCGATTTTAACCAATACGGCAATAATCCTTATTCAATTAAATACTTCAAACACATTATTGATTTTGGCCCTTTACAGCATAATTATTACGATTTTAATTTTAAATGAATATTTTCGAAGACATTACAGATTTAAAATTGCGGGACTAAGTAGCTTTTGCGGCAGTACCGACCAACGCGGGCCACGGGTAGTAATGAATATAAATTATTTAAAATCAAACTACTGAATCAATTTTAATCATTTTTTCAGTGACTTAGGCCATCATTTATTTTTTACCCGTGCGAAGCCGGGGCCGGTCGCTAGTATAATATATGGAGGCTTTTAGACCGGAAATATAAAAAAAACGATTCTATGTATACTTTAGCAACATGAGCATCCATATTAATTTATTGCAAACCATCAACAACCCGGTCCTAAAGACTCCAACGAATATTTAAAAAAATATATAGTTAGGAGGTTCATCAACTTACGTCTTCAAAATATTATGTGCTACACATTTTACTATGAGAATGTTTTGTCTTTGTCATTCGGACGACTTATCCGAAGTATGGCGCTTTTCCTGTCAAGGGTGTTGCCCGCGCGCGGATGGTCTGGCCGCGCGGGATTCCCGCATGACAGAAAAAACATCATTGCATAGATGTTTTTTCTGTCATGCGGGCAACTTGCATGCGGACCATATCCGCGCGCAGGCACACACAGGAGCGGAAAAGGGCCCTAAGGGTGGGTTGCAACTTGAACCAGAGGCGTGGTTAAAGTTAAAGTTATGGTCAAAGTTATGGTTATAGTCAGGGGCGTAGCGAGGTACGGGCAAGAACGATCGGTCGCTAATGCTCACGAGTTTCATACCTAAACCTAGCTATTCAATACTTCTGTCGTAAAAAGTTTTCAGATCATATTCAAACCAAGCCTTCAACTTATTTTGTAATTTTAATCAACATTCAGTAAATGTATCAATAGATTTCTTTATTTTATAATTATTAATTATTATAGTGGCTTGGCAATGAGCACTAGAGAAATAATCAGCGACTAATTGGATTTATTGGGTACCATCGGCCACATGCGTCGTTACATATTAAAACACTTGTCGCGTGCCGTCTGTGTAAGTATGAACTCCTCCCAATATGCAGTTTTATATTTGTTTCTATTGTTCTCATTGCCAAGCCACTATAATAATTATAAAATAAAGAAATCTATTGATACATTTACTGAATGTTGATTTAAATTACAAAATAAGTTGAAGGCTTGGCTTGAAATAGCTATGCAATATTTACTTGGCTCCTTTCACATTTTATATTTTGGTGGAATTTCATTTCTTTTTTCAAGGTTTTTTTTCTTTTCTTTTCAGGTCACGTTCGCGTTATAACTTTTCTGTACTTAGCTTAGCACCCATTTCCTATCTCCTTTATATTTTTTCCTTGAGGCTTCGTTAGTTCTATAGGTGGACAACTTAACGTAAATATTTCTGAGTTCTGAGTCGACTATTATGATTTATGTTCATATATAATTGACTCTTAAGCTTATACTTGAAGGTGGTCATTTTTAGCATTACCGTTGAATACATAGCAGCACATGCACGTAAGCGTCTCGACGTTCCTCGCAGGAAAGGAGCAAGCCTTTTTTCATAATAATATGATAATTTAAAACTCCCATATTATATCGAGCGAGTAAGGAGTGTAGGTTTATCGCAGTAGGGATCACGTTTATATTTAAAGTCGAATTTATTAATAAAATTATTGTTTCATTGTTAACGTTGTTGTACATAACTAACTTAAAGCCTTTTGTACGTCAAACAAATAATATGCAGTCGAAACGTCTTATAAGTACTGTTCTTGCAAAGTTACAAGCATAAAAATCTTTTATTTTATTTTATCAAGTAATTTATTATTATTTTATAATTTTTCAATTTCAGTTCTTAGGTTTTCCTGCCCAAAGGATGAAAACGGGGCCCTATTATTAATAAGTCTTCGCTGTCTGTCCGTCGTACATCCATATGTTACCACTCACCAGGCTGGATCTCGAGAACCGCAATAGCTAGATAGTTGCAATTTTCACAAGTTATGTATTTCTGGTGTCGTTATAAAAGCTAATAGTCCAATCAAAATAAAATAAATTATTAATGGGGGGCCTCGTACAACAAACACGATTTTTTCCCCTTTTTTGGTCTATATCCATAATGGTAACAGTAAGGTTTTTGAAAATTTCAGAAAATGCTCAATTGTGTTTTAAATTTAATAATTAATAATAAAAATTAAATAAACTCATTATTTAAGGGGGGATCCCATACAAATTATCCCATAGGGGGAACCCTATGTACGCCAGTCCGACTCGCACTTGGCCGGTTTCATAGTTTTTCCTTTCATTGTGAATAATAGTTTTTCCTTTCATTGTGAATAAAGACCTATCCGGGTACCAAATTTCAAGGTTCTAAGTCTGCTAGAAGTACCTTAGAATTTTGATGATCTGTCAGTCAGTGAGTGACAAAATGTAGTACTTGGACCATCCGTAACTATTAAACTATTTATCGAGATTTCATGTAATTTGGAGGTTAAGCTAGTTTTAATACTTGCTCCTAGTGACCGAAATTCTAAATCCCAAGCTTTGTTAACATCGAAGATAAAGGGGGGTGTGAACTGTGAAATAGCCGCGAACCGCTTCGAGAAAAGTACGGTACGGCCGTGCCTTTGCTCAAAAGCTTGGCTGGGGCACTGCCGTGCCCCCAGAAAATATGGGACTTGCAATTCTTTGTTTTAACCATGGACCCCTACATGGGCATGTCACACTTCGTCGATCCCCTGCCCCCTCTTTAGGTGTGGCATACTTTATGGACGGCCCCTAAGAACCATGCATTCATTCATGAGGACTTCTACGCAAACGAAGTCGCGGGCATAAGCTAGTATTTATGTACATGTATTATTACAGACGTAAACAAATATTACACCATATTCCATAATATTTGTATACGCCTGCGCCATTATATCGTATTTTAATTACAGGTGTAAACAAATATTACACCATATTCCATAATATTTGTATACGCCTGCGCCATTACATCGTATTTTAATTAAATATACGTGGGGGAGCCATGCTTCAGCACGAATGGGCAGGCTCGACCGGAGAAATACTATGTTCTCACAGAAAACCGGCGTGAAACAGCGCTTGCGCTGTGTTTCGCCGAGTGAGTGAGTTTACCGGAGGCCTAATCCCCTACCCTATTCCCTTCCCTACCCTCCCCTATTACCCTATTCCCTCTTAAAAGGCTGGCAACGCACCTGCAGCTCCAGTGGTTTCCTTGCTCCAGAAGTTGCTTTCCATCACGTGACCCGTTTGCTCGTTTGCCCCCTTATTTTATAAAAAAAAATGCACATTGAGTAGCGAGAAAGGACATAGGATACCTTTTAGGGTTCCGTACCCAAAGGGTAAAAACGGGACCCTATTACTAAGACTTCGTTGTCTGTCCGTCTGTCTGTCTCCAGGCTGTATCTCAAGAACCGCTATAGGTAGACTTCTGAAATTTTCACAGATTGTGTATATCTGTTGCCTCTATAACAAGAAATACTGAAAACAAAATAAAATTAATATTTAAGGGGAGCTCACATACAACAAACGTGATTTTTCGGCCTTTTCCGCTCTATATCAATAATGGCAAGAGGTAGGCATTGATGGTGAGGTGAATTTTTTACAAATTCTTTTGTTATATGTGTAATTTCATATTTTATAATAATATTATAATAAAATAAAAATTTAAGGGAGGCTCCCATACAAAAAACACAATTTTAGCCTATTTTTGCTCTGTATCGGACATCGGTACTGAACCCTTCGTGCGTGAGTCCGACTCGCACGTGGCCGATTTTTATATTCAACTTAAATAAAAGAGAGCTAATGTTTTACGCGATTGTGCACATTACACAACCGAACAAATACAAATCGATATTGCAGGATGTTGTTGTCGGTGTATTACGTAATCGTGCCGCTAAGGCTGTTTACACACTGCCCGCGCCACCGCGGCGATACCGTGCCGATGCCGCCGCGCTGCACTGCCACAGGCCACAGCGGCTGCGGCGCCGGTGTAAGGGCCCATAGAAATACAAGGATGAGTTATGCGTGCCGCTGCCGTTGCGGCGCGTGTGTATTGTGTAGCCTAGTCTACACCCCAGAATGACATACGAATTAACACCGCTATCTACTTTTACGAATATTATTTTTTTAACTGTAATTAGAATAATATTTTGACATGAGCCCCATACATTATTATTAGAGATGTTCCGATCATGACTTTGGCCGACTAGCCGACTAGCCGATTAGTCGGTTGCAAAGAAGCCGACTAATCGGCCGACTAGTCGGCCAACCGATCATGGTTTCAGATGTTTTCGTAACGCTTTGTTTACTGCTGATTCGCGGGTAAATCGCATACTCAGCCTGCGAACGTGTCGGATCGTGTTTTGGCTATATTGACATCATGATATAAAGCGTTAAAGCTATGCAATAGCCTATTTTTTTTTTAGCGAAATTAACACGGCAGTCTCCGAGTGCCACAGGATTTTTTTATTATAATGTTTAGAATGAAGAAGATATTATTATGTTGTTATTTAAAATGTCACAGATATTTATTTACAAGCAAGTAATTTCAAAAACAATTCACTTAATTTCAAAATAATCAAGGTTTTTCTTAAATGTAATATAAATAATAGTAAAATAATAAAAAGCCGGATAGTCGGCGCTTTTTGCCGACTATTCGCCGACTAGTCGCTGACTACAAAAGTGGCCGGATAGTCGCCTTTACCGACTAGTCGGCACATCTCTAATTATTATTTATTAATTATTGTCAAACTCTTCTTTTTTCAATCACTTTGTATTTTTTTTATTGAGAGACATTTGAATATGTAAGTGGATGAAGTAAAAATTTCAAAATTTTCATTTTTTTGCATAAATATTGAGGCTTTAGGACCGGGAAAATTTTATATATTAGCCAGATGATGATTTTGTTGTTGTCGGTGAATTACGTAATCGCGCTGCTAAAGTACGGGCGTAGTCTACACCCCAGAAAGACATTTATTACTAATTAGCACCGCTATATGCTGCTATATTATGCTTTTGTAACCTTTTCAGGTTAAACGATAGCCCAAAATCAGTCTGTCTCTACTTCCTACATACTGGGAGGAAGAGTTTGTATTTTTTTTATATGGAGTACATTTGAAGAATTTTTTTGCATAAATTAAGGCTTTTGGACCGGGAAACTTTTATGTTACATAGCCAGATGATTATGGAGGCCAGTTACAAGGTTTGTTCAATTATAAGAGAAAAAATTAGAAGTTGCCCATGTTATAAAATGTTAATGTACCTGAGCAACGAAACCAACCACGAAAAGAACCTTTTATTGATCCGAAATTGACTAAAAATTAACAGCTTTAACATTTTGTAAAACAAAAATTCTAGTCAAAATTCGAATCTTTAATAGGCTGTATAGATTTTTCCAATCCTGTACTATTGGAATAGTGTAAACGGGCACTGGAAAGTGGAAGCACTAAAAGGCACCGAATTACATTCTAGTGCATTTCAGTGCCCGTTTACATTATTCCAGTAGTAACCAGCGCTGGATTCGATCACTGGATTTGTGTAAGCCCTCTAAAAATGTCCTAGTTACCTTCCGGCTGCGATAAAAACTCGACGCACTGCCTTACGACGGGCGGGATGGAGTCGATCATGTTAGGGTTGTGCTCTTTGATGAATTGCAGGGACACGCCGAACTGCTGAGTCGGTGGGGGCATCACTACTTCCTTGGGTGCCGCCTTCTCCTTGCTCTGATTCATCTGATCCTGTTGCAGACGAGCCGCCTCGGCCGCGCGAGGGTTCTTCTCGAGCAGTAACTTGTTGTATCTAAAAAAATATATTGTCTATGACCATTTTTTGAATTTAGAAGCACTCGACCAAAGGAGGCGTCAACTAGTTACAAAGAAAATATTGTTATTTTTTATTATAAAATAGTAATATTTGGTCGAATGCCATTTTCATAACCTAAAAATAAACAGCAAAACCTATAATCTTATGGTACATTTTTTTTATGGAAATAATAGACAGAGCATCAATCGCAAAATACTAAATAGTTTTACTGTTATTATTATTAAATGCTTATATTATAGTTATTAAAGCGTATCATTAGATTAAAGTGCAGGAATGTAGGATCTAAAACTCTAGGTATTCTACCAGGAAATAAAAAAATTAAAGCTTTTGGAGTCGTATCTAATGGTAAGGTCTGGTAAGGTATAATAAAATATTATACAATGTGTCTCAACAACAGTGTCCGATTTTTAAGGTTATGAAATACTAGGTATGGCATTTTTTATCGACGAATTAGCCTTTTTTTTTCTCTCTCTCTCTCACGGTCTCCCATACTAATTTGAACAATACTTCTCATGTAAATATCCTATGAACATAAAAAAGGTCGCATTTGATAGCTAAACACATAGACTGCAATAGGGAACATGCTAATATAATATTTATGAAAATGTTAAAAAAATATAAAAGAAGGGCCACTGCAAGGTTACTATTTAATAAAATATTGTTTTTTTGTATATAAAAATTACAAATTAAAAGTACTTAACTTGAAACGGAACGGATTTCAAAACACCAATCAGCGTTCGGTGACGTCACACTTGCTATCCCCGCGTTCCATTTATAACATTAAAAACGATCAAAACACTCAAAATGCCTCCTATTTTGAGAATTTTGATTGTTTTTAACGCTAAATGGAACGCGGGACTGGACAGCTGTAGTGACGTTATACAGACTACAGATTGGTCGCCGTTTTGGCGCTAAAATTTAAATTAACAATTTTAAACTGCATTTTTTGCAGTAAATTCCAGTGTTTTAATTTTTTTATATATTTGTGGTTTAAATAAACACAAAAATAAAAATATCGCATCTTCCAACAGATATTATGTTTTAATTTTTGTGAAATAAACATAGAAAATCGGATTTTCTATGATTCCGTACCGTTATAGAGCGAAAGGAGACAAAAATTGTGTTTTTGTATGGGATATTTATTAAATAATCCTATACAAAAACACTATTTTTGCTCTATAATCATAAGGAATTGCGCGAATCCAATTCGCACTTGGCTGTTTTTTTTAGGGTTCATAGGATGGGGGCGATACCGGTCCGTTCATGTTCGTGTCCCTGGGCGCCTGGGTGCGCCACCCCGCCCTTTACACGGGGTGAGGCACCCAGGATGGCTGAACTCTTTCACCACTTTCTTAGTAGTAGTGAGCTCGAAAATAGCCCGGAAAAAGACAGGGGAGCGGCCGCAAAGCCCTCCTCCAAACGCGGAAGAGGAAGACCACCCATCACAGGGAAATATGTTGGCTTGTACAAGACCAAGAAGGATCTCCTCGACATCAAGCAGAGGGAACTTGACGTCGAGGTAGAGAAGGAACTACTGGATGTGACAAAGGGACTCCCGAACCTACGGTCCAACCGGCTGTCGGAGTCCTCACTCTCGGATTGCATAATGGCGGAAGACGAGGTCACAACGGCGAAGCTTGGCGAGGCAATAACGCAGAGCCTTGCCGCCATCTCCGCTGTGATTCAGAAGTCGAAGAATCTTAAGGGAACCTCCATCGCGGCCCTTAAGAAAGCGTCCTGCACCATAAAGGAGGCGTGCGTTTGCCTTCTTAGCAGGACAGTATCGGAAGAGACGAAAGCCCTGGCGGCGGAAAACACACGCCTCTCCACAGAGCTCGAGGTTATGAAAAAGGAGCTAGAGGCCGTCAAGCGTAAGCTCGCTGACACCCAACCACAGTCACCCACCATCAAAGAGCCGAATGTGGAAGAGCTATTGCAGCGAGCGCTGTGCGAGGCGGTCCGTGATGAACGCCCGCATGGACGCGCGCCTGGAGGGGCTCGAGGCCCGACTTTTACCGGAGCCTCGCCTGCGCCCTCCGCTCGCCGCGGACAAAAAAAAGGAAAGCGCTGCCTCCACATCAGTCGCAAGGCCGCAGCTACCTGAAATGGAAAAAGAGATTCCGCCTCCGCTGGGGCCATCAGTCTCTACATTGATGCCTCCGACGAATCCGGGTCCCAAACCAAAAAGGACAAAGAAGAGGCGAAAGTCTGCCGCCGCCATCGAGGGTGCAACCACGAGAAGCGATGCAACGACTGCGGCAGTTGCGACACAGCCGACAGCCTCTCCTTCATGGACAGAGGTAGTAAAGAGAGGGAAGGCACCGAAGAAGGCGGGAGACAGGAAAAAGACGCTGAAGAAGAAGGAGAAAAAGAAGAAGGCAAGACAGCTCCGCGCTCCGAAGACAGCAGCCGTAGTACTTACGCTGCTTCCGGATGCGGAGAAAAATGGCGTCACTTACCGGGTCGTCATTGATAAGGCCAAGACTCCGTGAAGGCAGCTCGCCGCCGCTATTTGCGATATCGAAGACGACGGATCCGAAGCGAGCCAGAGGGGGAGTCCATATACGATGGATACCGCACTGCGCGCCATAACCTTCGCGACGCCATCATACTGGCCAAGAAGACGGCATGGGAGGAATTCCTGGGTACTCTGAAGCAGGACCCATGGGGCAGACCTTACAAGTGGGTGAGGCAAAAGCTTCGCCCTGCTGCCCCACCTCTCACCCAGTCCTTGCCACCGGAATTCTGCAGAACTATTGTGTCGGCCCTATTTCCACCCAGGGCCGAGTGGTCCCCACCAACTATGGCACCACCAACTGCAGAGACCGAGGAGGAGGAAATTCCCCCAGTGACAGCCGGAGAACTGGCAGCAGCGGTCCATAAAATGGCCCTCTAGAACAAAGCCCCTGGATTGGACGGGGTCCCCGGTCGTCTCTGGGTGCTAGCGATGGAGCAGATGGAAGAGCGTGTTCTCGCCCTACTGAACATGTGCTTCGTGCAAGGGCGAATACCACGTCGCTGGAAGACTGGCAAACTGGTGCTACTCAGGAAGGTCGGGCGACCCGAAGACCAGCTGTCAGCCTACCGCCCTATTGTCTTGATCGACGAGATTTGTAAGACGATGGATCGTAGTGGCGCGTCTCGACCGCCATCTAGAGAGCGTCGGCCCGAACTTAAGCGATGCTCAGTTCGGGTTCCGGTCTCGTCGATCGACGATGGATGCGACGGCACGGCTCCGGTCTATTATGAGGGAGGAGATCTCTCGGGGCGGGGTGGTGTTGGTTGTCTCGTTAGACATCTCCAACGCATTCAACACCCTGCCCTGGGAAACCATAAAAGAGGCCCTTCGGTACCACCGAGTGCCGGGATACCTTCGCAGACTCGTAGGCGACTATCTGTCGGAGCGCTCGGTGCAGTACCCTACCGAAGAGGGATGGGAAGAGCAGGAGGTGGACTGCGGCGTCCCGCAGGGTTCGGGTCTCGGCCCGAAACTGTGGGACATGGGTTATGATCACGTGCTTCGCGGTGCCAACTTACCCGGCATGGAGTTGATCGCGTACGCGGACGACACCGCGGCGGTCTGCCGCGCCAAAACACACCGCGAAGCCGTAATACTTGCGACGGCAGCTGTTGCACAAGTTGTGCGCATAATACAGGCGCTAGGCTTGACGGTGGCGCTTAACAAATCTGAGGCCATCATCTTCCATGGGCCCAGAAACGCGCCGCCGCCCGGTTTGGCGGTGATAGTCGGTGGAACATCCATCCCAGTATCGTCAACTCTGACATACTTAGGGCTGGTACCCGATAGTCCATGGCCATGTACGGTGCGCCGATCTGGGCCGAAAATTTGTCAGCCAAAAACAGGCTCATCCTTGGTCGGCTACAAAGAACGATGGCAACGCGAGCAGTGCGCGGGTATCGCACCATCTCCCGGGATGCTGCGTGCCTGCTCGCCGGAAGCGTACCATGGGACCTGGACGCAAGAGCCCTCGTCGATGTGTACTGGCGTAGCGCAGAAGTCCGCGCGGGGGGCAGCAACCCCCTTCCGGACGCCGTACGTCGGTGGAGGGACGAAACCAGAGACAGGGCCCTGGAGTTGTGGGAGGAGCGTCTTTTGGAGCCGCGTGTAAGCGTGGACCTCATAGGGGCTATTCGGCCAGTATTCATAGAGTGGGTGGACCGAAAGAAAGGCGTTCTCGTTCTCGTTCCGCCTCACACAGGTGCTGACCGGGCACGGCTGCTTCGGTCGGTACCTGTGCGAGATCGTCGGAAGGGAGGAGACGACGCGGTGCCACCACTGTGACGACGAAAGGGACACGGCCGCGCACACCTTAACGGCTTGTCCCTCTTGGACACAACAACGTGTGGCATTAACGGCCGCCATCGGACCGGACTTATCACTGCCAGCGTTGGTAAGTGCCATGCTGAGCAGTGAGCAAAACTGAAAGGACGTGGAGAAGTTTGCCGAAGAGGTGATCTCCAACAAAGAGGCAGAGCGCGATAGAGAAAGGCGACCCTCTTCGACGAAGACGACCAAGGCGACGTGTTATCCGGAATGATAACTTGCCGCCGTAAATGGGGAGCTCAGGGTGGCGTATGGGGATGCCGTCACTCATTGCACCGAGTCCCCGAGAGGGTCCCGATGCACAGTGTACTCTTCGCGCATCGCGACGACAGAGAGAGTCGCCTATGCAAGCCCCGAAATGGCCTCTGTTCGGTGACAGGAGTATAGCGACAGTGCTTCAAAGAGTACGGGCCCGCCATTGATACGCGGGCGGTCGATTGTCGAGCTACGGAGTAGAGCTCACGCGTTCTCGCGACTTCGACACGGCAACGGGAAGACGAAGAGTACCGACGGATTTATTTTTAGTGGGTAGGGCTGCGGTCACTTACCATCCTTACGGCCGCAGCGAGCCCCACATACTCGTGGGGGAGTCCCCAATTCCCCCGGGATACGTCAATGCATTTTCCGTCGAAAAAAAAAAAGGGTTCATAGGATATCAATTTGAGAAGCATTGGTAAAATAATTCGCATGAAGTATAAGAACCCGAGAAAAAAATAAAATGGCTGCCATTTAGCAACATTGAGAGAGAGAAAAAAATTTAGAGCCAATTCGCCGATGAAAAATGTAATATAATTTCATAACATAAAGGATCGGACACTGGTGTCGCGACATATTGTATACCTTTTATACTTGTTGTTTATAACAGGGGTTTTTGATTTATCAAAATTTTGTTAAAATATTATTTGTTAGTAGATATAAAATTTAGAAGTAATATTTAATGTTCTAAGGAATTTAATAGAATAAAAAATAAATAAACTATGGTATGTGACAAAAAAAATAAAAATATAAGTATGCCAATAATATGTAACTGTGTCTATGGATTCAGTAAATAAACGCGACTAACCAGAGGCACAGTTATATTTTAAAGAACAATAAAAATGGCATGATAATGACAAAAAATATAGGTAAAAAAAGAAAAAAAACTTACTCTAGTACCGGCTCGGGAATATATAGTTTATCTACGTCCAAATAAGGTTGAAGTTCGTGTAGATAGTTAACATACATCATCTTCCTGCCGAATTTTACACTGATGGCCGGCCTTAGCATTTGCCATACTATTCTTATAAAATTCGTTGGATGTACTAAGTATAGAGCTTTGAGATTCTTTTTATATTTTCTATCGAACGCCTTATAGGCCTTCCAGAGCCATGACAGAGGTGGTTTGTTCCTGCTTGACAGGCCACAGTGGAAATATACAACACTGTAGTCCTGCTCAACGTATTTGTCTAAGGTGAACATAAGATAGCTGGAAAGAACAACAGCAGGTAAATGTCGGTGCTAGAACAGAATACAGATCAATCACACACAACATACATATAGCCCTTACAACAAAAAACATTAACTGATTAACAGATAGAAAGATCAGATCTAAACGGCCAAAAATAAGAAAAGATATTTCATAATTCGAATAGGGAATATTACGCAACGGTCGCAGCAGAGGGCGTTACTAGCACATACAGTAAATCCGAATAAAATGCATCAGAACATTGACAGAAACATTATCAAACGTCGAAAAATACTTTTTGTTTACTGTCTATGCTGCAGCTGGTTCTGCATCTAGCGTGAAGACATTGCAGTAATATCTCCTATTGCCGAAAGCGGCCGTCTTTTGTGTGAAAAAATATTAAATAATCAGTTAAATATTTTTATTAGTACAGGTAAAGTATGTAAACACAATCTTTTGTAGAAATATAAAAATTTATATGCAAAGCAAATGGACAAGTTTAAAGTAAAAGATTTGTTTACATACAAATCAAATTTATACATTTAACACATATTCTAGTAGGTCAACAGAAAACGGAGCGTATTACAAATAATTAGACAATGGTTCTCGCAAGCATTTCCCTGCAAGCATATGATAATTAATACATGTACTTGTATGACAACATGCGTACATGATCATCCACACTCGGAGTAATTTAATGATTACTTAGTTTTAACGGACAATTTAAAAGAAAATTTATGGAGTCAAAATCTGCAAGGTAATCATTAAATGTCTCTAAGTGCGGCCGAAAGTGTCTACTTTGATAACGCTTCGTAGATTGGGTCTACGATAGGCAAAATCAAAGGAGTGAGAATTCAGTCTAAAAGAACCTTCAAATTAGGTCGCCAGGTTGCCAGTAGTGCGGCTGCAGCCCGACTTCTATACTAAACTCTTTCTAGTATAGAAGTCTGTCGCGTTGCTCCTTTTAGCATAGAAGGTACATCTATAATGCATTAATTACACCCACTCGGTAGGTGTAATCAATACATTATAGATGTGCTCTTTACCAAGACTTGAGGCCGGAAGATTAGCCGTACATAATTGGATGAAGTTGGCCCAGACCCCAGGCCGAAGCTTCGGTCTGACACTACGAGAACTGTAAATAATAAAGCGCACCTATTTCGAACAGGCATGCTATACGATATGACGTTCGCTGAAGCGTAATAATAAATAATTCACAGATGTTGTGTGAAATAATGCAAATGTTCGTCTACATTCTACACCTGAAATTAAAGCTTCATTCTTATTTTAATAATAGTCATAAGACATCGGATTACATGCATTTGCAAATGCATATTATAAAGGGACTTTTTAGAGTACTTTTAAGGTGATAGTGCATATTTTGGCAATATTTGATTGATAGTGCATATTTTAGTCGTATTACGCCCTCGTGATTTCCAAGCTAGCATGATACACATTGAAGCCACGAAACAGAGGTACAATATATCAAAATACTTCAAATATGTGGGTTGGGTCTACATATTTAAAGTATTTAAAGATTTCCGCAATACACCCATAGGTACAGTACCTTTCTATAAACAACATTTATTTTTGTAGTTGGCTATATTAGAAAAAATATTGAATGAAATAGGTTATGAACTTCCATTGGCACTAAGATTGCAATTGAAAATTTTGGTAGAAAATTAATTATTATTGGTACTGTACGTATAAGAAATGAAAAACCATGGTTTTAAAAGAATGGTGAAAATTGGCGCATTTATTAACGGCGCCACCGGAAAACTCCAAAAATAAAGGTAGCATATTTTAATAATAAGTGACTTTCGATTGTGCATATTTTGTGCATGTTTGCATGCTTATTTCGGAACTTTGATCGTGCATACAATAATCCGATGTCTTTTAATCATCATGCGAGGAAACGCAAATACTTACAGTAAACTGAAGGTAAATCTTAGCAAAGAAATTCAAAACTTCCAAGTTAAAAACAAAAATAACATCAACTAAAAATTATTAAATAATTTTTTTGTACTCAATCTTCATCATTTTGAAGTCGAACTTTCGAAGTGAAATCTAAACATCGAAATCAATAAACTTTTCGAGTTGCAAAAAAAATGCGAAGTGTTCAAATACTCCATACTTCGCACTAAAATTTTGTGAAAAAAATATAATATAATGTCTGGAATTCACAACCTTCCCTCTTCCCTACCCTATTAGTTATTACTCTATTCCTTCTTAACAGGCTGGCAACGCACATGCAGCTTTTCTGATGATGCGAGTGTTCATGGGCGACGGAAGTTGCTTTCCATCAGGTGACCCGTTTGCTCGTTTGTCCCTTATTTTATTTTTAAAAAATACTTTAGGGTGTGTTGTATGTGTAATTGAGTATAGAGTTCGCTGTAAAAGTAGCACTTTACTTAACTTTTTTTTTACCTTTGTATGGATAAATTCAACACACGGGGGCACTTACCTTTACAAACCCCAAAAAAATTTGACCTAAAGTCCTTTTCAAAGGACAAAAAATACCTAAGTTTCAATATGCTTGATGTGTTCATCAAATAATACCAAAAAACATTTGTTTTAGTGAAATTCCCGAAAACTCCTGGTTTATGTTTTATTTAACTTGCAAAGTCTCGGCCTTTGCGCCATAAACAGTTTAATGCTTTATAAAGGACATTCGGCCATATTGGCAAGTGATTTCAGTTATAGCTCGGGTCTCAGGAGGTTAAATAAGTAAGTATATTTATGATTGGAATCTCGGAATCGGCTCCAACGATTTTCATGAAATTTAGTATATTATAATAGGGGGTTTCGGGGGCGGTAAATCGATCTAGCTAGGAATATTTTTTTAGAAAATGTCCATGAAATTTAGTATATTATAATAGGGGGTTTCGGGGGCGGTAGATCGATCTAGCTAGGAATATTTTTTTAGAAAATGTCATCTTATTCGTGTTTTATCGAATACCGAGCAAAGCTCGGTCAAATAGCTAGTATAATATTATAAGGTAAACATACACACCCTAAAGTATTATGTAACGTAAAGTATTATGTGTAAAGTGTAACAAATCACTTTGTTTTGTTACACTCTATAATATATAAAGACTACCGTGACATATTTTTGTCAGCTTCACTCTTTTCTGGGCCTGACCTCACCCGGGTATCCCAGGTCTTAGGGTCATCGTTTGACCTTTAAGCCCGGATCTAGTATCCGGCTAGAAATAGGTAACATTGTTATAACTTGTTACTTGACCTAATAACCGCAGCTGTATTCAGTTATAGGTCACCCGAGTTTTGTTTGCTTTAAAGTTCTTTTCATCTATGTATTTAGTTTTTTTTTGGTCACATTAGCACTTAAGTACCGCTACTTATTCTAGTTACATTTACAAAATACTAGAGATCGCCCAATGGTCGAAATTCGACCTTAGTTTCAACGACATTAGGACTAAATATTGACTTTATCTTTTTTTTTTCAACTCTTGTCTCTAGGACTCAGCTTATCTCAGACTGGCCGTGTAAGCATTGTCTATTGTCTAATAGTAATTAGTATCTAAGATTCAATAAAAAAAACTTTAATCCATTTTCAATTTGTCAACTTGTTGTCAACAGACTTCAACCATAAATAAAAGAGTATAATTCGTAGTGTTTGTAATATTTTATTTGTTAAAAAAAATGTATGATAAAAGCATTATTTCAAAATAATATTAGCTCGATGCACTGCTTCACCATATAAGCTATAACTGTGCAAAATTTCATTCACCTACGTTTCCGCATTTTTCGTCAAAAGGGATACGAAGTTTTTCGCTTGCGTATTAACACTTATATACATTATATATGTATAGATGTCTCAAATGTCGGAGAAATCAAATATCCTAAAATTGTTTGACTCTTGTAGTCCGAAACTATAGAGTATAGACTATAGACCATTGATAAATGACCATTGATAATTGATAAAACCATAATCTAACACTCTATAATTCTCATGCAAAAAAGACACGCAAAGTTTATGTCATACTTATTTATGATAGTGCAGTTCGAAAAAATTACACTCTACTCGGCGAAACATGGCGATAGCGGTCATTGACTGTCTGCCATAATCTTGTCGTTTTCTTTTGAGATTTTGTCCATCGCGGCTTTGTATGGAAAATGACAAGTTTTTGACAGGGAGTCAATGACCGCTACCGCCATGTTTCACCGAGTACAGTATAAGTACCTTTAAAAGTTTTTGTAAAAAAACAAAATTAATTGTTATAAGTAGTTAAATTACCAAGGAAACAATAGAAAGATAACAGCACCAAATACTTATTTTAACATTCTTAGATTTAATAGTGTTCATTATTCAATGACATACTTAGGTTGGATTGCACCAACTAACTTTAATTGTAAATGTTATTTTAACTTTAACTACAATGCAAAATGTCAAATCTTTGGTTAAAATTAAAAATGGACGCCATCAAGACTCCATATTTAAGGCCCAGTAGTCCCTAAAATAAGCAGGTCGATGTCTGTCAGTACGAATATCGACGTTAAGGACATTAAAATAACATTCATATCAGTGCGCCTTGTACAGTGGCTGTTACGCGCTCACCGCGTGCTTTGATAATAGAAAATAGGAATAAGAACCTTTTGTTTTTAGTATTACACAAATCAAATATATCAAATCGTTTAAGTTAGGTTACGACACATATATATTACATTTTTTGTTTTTTCTAGGAAGTGTGTAATGTAGCCATAAAATGATTTAATTATGAAAAACAGCGTTATAACAGTCATCTTTGAGATTTTCTTCCATCGAGCAGAATTTTTCAAATTGTGTACTGATATACCTTTGCGTACTTATAGGAAATTTTCTCAATTTTAAAACGGTACTTATTTTATACTTAAATAATGACATTTCCTTTACTAAAAACTTTTTTTAAAAAACCCATTTTACGTAGTTGCCACAACTACAGCGCCTTAACCATAACCATAGAGCTCGACACGGCTGTCATCATACAAATATGCCATTTTTGACGGTTCTCCTTTACCAGCAGCGCCCCCGCCCACGTTAATTTATAACCTTGTTGGACCAGCAGTCATCTGTCAATTTCTCCGGTCAAAGTTAAGGTTAAAGTTTAATTTAGCCTTAACTATATCCATAACTTTAACTTTAACCACGCCTCTGGTGCAACCCAACCTTAGAAAACTGGTGCTTAAAGCTATTAAATGAATTTATATTTTTAATGTGGTCGGGTAAACTATTATATTATGGCTAGCTAGTAATTGTCATTTGCCAGCAATTTTTCGCAAAGTAATTATGAGTAAAATAATTAATAAAATATGTCAGGTACATAATATTATTTTAATGATTACTGAAGGAGTTATTTAAGACTAAGGGCCTGTTTCACCACTTTCTGATAAAGTGCCGAATAGGCTATTCACAATTTTATGACAGATTCTCCATACTTGATCTGTCAAATTAATAGGTGGATAGCCTATTAGTCAATAGTCACTTATCAGGAAGTGGTGAAACAGGCCCTTAGTCATAAAAAATTACCAGCTCTACGTAGCACTTAATAAGTTACGCAGTACGCTTATATACAAGGTGTAACAAACTAAGCCATAATAATTTAGGGTGTACATTATATTGTGTCCCTTATGTGTGTTTACTGTGAAAGTAGCGGCGCTGAAAGAGCAAAAATTTTTTTTGTGATTTGTATAGCTAGCGAGTAGCGACCCCGCATTTCTATACAAAGGTGAAGGAAAAGTTACTCTTCCAGCGCTGCTACTTTCACATTAAACGCTTGTAACTTTTGTATGGGCACAGTTATGAGTTATGACGCTGAGGCGCTTGACGATTACTAAGCACAAAAAATTTTGCTCTTTCAGCACAGCGGACACATACACATTACACACCCTAAATTTTAAACTCTAAAGTATTATCACTTAGTTTTCTTTCAGCCTGTATACTATTTTCCTAAAGTCCAAACGACACGAGCCACAAATTAAATTATGGTAAAATTAAAAATATGTATGAATTTCTGTGTCTCGTTATTTTGAACATAGGATAGTGTATACTGTATAGTGGGAGTTTTTCTAACGAGAGTAGAAAATGCATGAACTCCGAACTCGCACTCAATGTTAAGTGCGAGTTCGGAGTTGATACATTTTCTGCTCTCATGTAAATGGAGCCTAGAAGGATGATATTATATTCCATGTCACCCAAAAGTCAAAACAAATGTCACTAGTGCAATGTCGCAAAGCCTTGTATTAATAAGTATATGCAAGCAAAAGAATTATTTAATATCCACCCTAGTGGGTCTTAATGATTTACGTCAGTAGTGACACAATAAGTCTAGTGTCACTATAATATCATTTTTTAATAACTAAAGCATAAAACATTCATTAATGCCCGATCCTATTTTTTTACAGCACTGTAGTTTATAATTATAACCGTTGATGATTGGTTAACGTTTCTGACGTTAGTCAATCAAATCTCAGACACCGGGCATTATCAAACTATTGCTTTGGCCTTGTTCGAGCATACGGTATGGTAGGTAAAGCTGCATACTTAAAAGCCGATGTTCACGAAATTTTAAACAGTGTAAGTTAAAATAGCTGACGGGCCAAATTTGTTTCTTTCCATAATATATTACGGGAAAAAGTTTGGCTCATCGTTCATAGGAAAAAAATAAGGAATGAAACTTTCGCATTAATAATAAACTATATTGTATTCTTAATGCGAAATAAATAAGCAAGTATATATATTTATCTAGTTCGGACACAGATGACTTACATTAAGTGTACATAATTAAATATCAAAATTATATTGTCAAACTTATACGATTCAACATATTTTGATGTTAAGTAAAAAAAAAATATTATTAAAAAAAGTATTTATAAATACCTCAGTAATATATCCGGGTGAAGATCTTTGCTGGGGGGCAGGCGACACGCTGACACAATTATAATTCGACGGCCAATTTCATCATCACCAACCACTTCTATAAGTCCAGTTCCATTTAACTCGGCAAAATGATCATAATCCAATGACTTGACCGCGATCTGGACGCAAAATACACCGTTTAGTCAAACACCTCAAATAATTATTTCATTTAGTGACAATTTTCAAATTAATATTTAACTAAATGGTCGCACACTAAACGTCTGGTCACATTTAATGATTACTTAAGTACTCGCCGCAAACATTTCAATAATATTATAAACTGTAATAAAAAAAAAATGTTTGCAGTTTATATCAAAATCTTCATAAAATCAATAATTAAATCTCTTTGAGTGCGGCCGTAACTGTAGGTTTGACAAAAAAATTGTCAAAATCCTGACTAATTAAATAATATTAGTTAGTAATCATTAAATGTCACCGACTGCCGCCGAAAATATGAACTCTTCTTAAGGGAATAACGACACAATTTAACTCGAATCACTAGCTCCAAACGCAGCGACCGTGAGGGGCTAGGGTCCGTAAACAAATAATAAACATATATCTTCCTTTATTGTAAAAGTAATTCGGTCGGAAAATAGGTGACCTGAATTTAAAACCTATATTGAAATATTGATCAGAAATCGTGATTTCCGAGCCGTAATTGCATATCATTGCAACTTTCCACGCAAAAATATGCCAGCCACAATGTGCACCGTCGTCGATAAACTGTACTTTATTGCATTGGAAATAAAGTCGAACATGTCAGGTCTGACAGCGTACTCACACAAAGCAATTTTTACGTTACATTCTTCAGGGGCGGTTTCCCATTTCCCTATAACGCATGTTCAGTGTACCCAATGTAGGACGAAACCTTTGTCCTGCCTTAACCTTTGCACCCACGCATCAATATTGCAACACAAAGCACTTTTACAGTATCGTAACAATAATATAAAGAGGAACGAGTGCAATAATAGGGATGATGACAAGGTCAAAGATTAGCGAATTTCGTTAATAAAATAAAGAAATCACGGTAAAAAATAAGTGTTCCCAAAATTTCAGCTTGATAGCATTTGTATTTTTTTTGTTATGCGCCTTCAAAGTTGGATATTCAGTACAATTTTTTTTTCATTTGAATTTCTTAATATTTGTATACAATTCGATAACTTATGCAATTAAAAGCAACTTTTGTTATGAAACCACTTTCATAAACGCAATATGTAATATATCTGTCGAACAAAGTTGTCTCCCGATGCGTACAAACTACGAAAGACTGACGTCATACTTTCGTAGCACTTTGTATGGAGCGTTTCGGGCAGGTCTTTTTTATAAGATATTTGAATTGTCATATCTTGGTGAATTTTTAAGCTATCAGAGTCATACTTTCAACGATGTTTCTATTTTATAAGTGTCTTAAAAAATAGTCATCATGCCTATTCTTTGTCCAAACTGTCATGGAGTGCGACATAATATCTGGCACTCGAGATGACACCAACGATAATCCAGAGTTCGGGCTTATGTCAAATATTTGGGTAAAGGACTTATTCCACCTTACTAGACGTCCTAATTAGAAGAGAAGCTTCTGATTCCGTTAATAGAAGTCACACTTCTTCCGATTTAGTACGCTAATTAGGATCCTAACTTTCTAAATGCTATTTCACTTGACTAAAAGTTACTGAATCAATTTGAAACTGAAAACACGCCTAAATTGAGTAAGGTGGAATAAGCCCTTAACATTGACAGCAACCTGTTTCTCACCCACACAAATTCGTTGTCTCTCGACTCTCATGTGACACTTTGCAAGACGGTGACGTATCGGCAGAGTAGACAGATGGACACCCCCCCCCCCCCCCCCCCAATTTCTTGAATGAAATCGTGACTTTTTTTATGTAAATAAGAGACCGTAAAAACAGCTCTGGCAACCCCCTTAGGGTCAATTTATAATAGCGCAGAGTCAAAGCGCAGCGGCATCTCGGCATCAGCCTATACGGCATCGCGCCTGCAACTGGCATGTATCGGACGACAACTTACTGTCCGATCACTGTTACAAAGCTGTTAAGACCGTAGAGCAACTAGAACTAACGGTAGGAGAGCTGGAGATTGGTTTGAATGATGCCTACCTCAGAAGTTGTCCTGTTAAAAAGACGTCAGGTAAACGTAACGTACCTTGGTGGAGCGGTACTCTGGCACGACTCAGGAAAGAGACTCGAGCTCTGTTTAACAGGGCCAAAAGAGACGGGAACTGGGACGCATACAGAACCGCCCTGACGACGTTTAATAGGGAGTTAAGGAAGGCCAAAAGACGTTCTTGGGCAAGGTTCTGTGAGGAAGTGAATAACACCTCGCAAACCTCCAGATTATATAAAGTAATATCGAAGGCCCCTAGCTCCCATCCCAGCACTCTAAAGAGGCCAGATGGTACTTATACTAAAACAGCGGAAGAAACGCTAAGATTACTAGCCGACGCACACTTCGTCAACAGTATCCATCTCGAAAGTAACGAAGCCTTCTCCCATACGACTATTAAAATCAGACCATCGTCTGACGACTGGAGAAGAGCTTCTACGATCTTCAAGCCTGACCGAGTCAAATGGGCAATTGACAGCTTCAAGCCTTACAAGACCGGCGGCGAGGATAACATATTTCCGGCCCTCCTCCAACAGGGCAAGGACATTATCCTCCCAGTGCTACTGAAAATATTCAGAGCAAGTTTCGCGTGGGGCTACATCCCATTGGCATGGACAAAGGTAAAGGTGTCCTACATACCAAAGAGTGGGGAGTGGGGACAGATATAAGGCTTTACCGAAGTCCTACAGACCAATCAGCCTCACCTCTTTCATGCTCAAAACGATGGAGAAGGTGGTCAACCTACACATAAGGGACACTTATCTCACTAAAAAGCCTCTGCATGAAAGACAACATGCCTACCAAAAAGGCAAATCTACTGAAACGGCTCTAATGGACCTAGTAGATCGCATAGATGATAGAGCAACTGAAGATAAAGAGATTGCGTTCTGTGTCTTTCTAGACATTGAAGGTGCATTCGACAACACTTCAACCAGCTCTATCACAAATAGCCTGGCTTTGAGGGACATGGATCCAACTACTGTACAGTGAATCAAAGCCACGCTCGACAATAGGGTAGCCTCATCGACCATCATGGACCTGACACTCTTAATCAGGCTGACGCAAGGCTGCCCTCAAGGAGGTGTGTTCACCTGTGGAATGGTCCCTGGTAGTGGACGACCTACTAAGGGAACTGAACCTCAGAAGATATTACGCTCAAGGGTACGCTGACGACCTGGCGATTCTAGTGGTGGGCAAATGCGCATCAGTGGTCGCTGGGTAAAATGCAGTCAACACTAAGAGTCGTCGAGGATTGGTGCCGAAGGGTCAAGCTAACAGTAAACGCTGACAAGACGGTCTTGATACCTTTCACCAAAAAGAGGAAGTTGGAGGGACTAAGACCCCCAACACTCTTCGGGAAAACTGTTAAGTTTGCGAGTGAAGTCAAATATTTAGGAGTAATCTTAGACAAAGGACTCACTTGGTATAAGCACATCGAGTATATTACGAAAAAAGCTAGATGTGCTCTGGGTTCCTGTTGGAAGCTTGTCAGCTGTAAATGGGGAATTCGGCCGAAGGCAATGCTATGAATATATACAGCCACAGTGAGACCGATTACCACATATGGCTGCGTAGTGTGGCAAAATAAGGCTGAACAAGTAAACTGTCGTAAAAATCTGAACAGCGTTCAGAGACTGGCATGCCTAATAATCACGGGTGGGCTCTTGTCAACACCCACCGCTTCCCTCGAGGCCTTGATCAACCTAACTCCGCTTCCTCTGCTTGTTCAGATGGAGGCCAGAAAGGCGGCTCTCAGGGCCAGGACGGCGGGCAGGACAAATTGGGCCTCCACCCCATTTAGACAGCTAGAACAGTCTCTTCGTGAATCACCCATCATGGACATGCCATCAGATGCCATGATCAAGGTGCATAGCTTTTCGAAGCAATATCAGGTTCTTATACCTGCCAGGGAGGACTGGGAAGGAAAAATCCCAATTGATGTTCGCCCTAGCGATATAGTTTGGTTCACGGAGGGATCAATGAAAGACAACCGGGAGCCGGATTCTACGGAGGCAGGCCCCCAAGAGGCAAACATGCCAGTTTGGGGGAGTTTGCGACAGTGTTTTTTTTTTTTTTTTTTTTTTTTTTTTTTTTTTTTTTTTTTTTTTTTTTTCGTCCCCCTAACATTATCAGGGCTATTTGCGACAGTGTTTCAGGCTGAGGTCTTCGCAATCATCGGTTGCTTACTAGAAAGCCTAGAGATGGCACTAGTTAACAAAAATATTTTTATCTTCTCTGATTCTCTGATAGTCAAGCTGCACTTAAAGCACTGACTGCTGCAGAAGTTTCGTCAAAATTGGTTCTGGAATGCATTGAGACGTTGAACATGCTAGGAAAGGACAAAAAAATACGCCTAGTATGGGTCCCGGGCCACAGTAACGTCCCCGGTAACGAAACCGCGGACGAACTGGCTAGGCTTGGGGCTGAGAGTCTCATATATAGCCCAGAACCAGTCTGTGGAGTATCTCCCAGTACCACAAAGCAAGTGCTCGAGGAATGGGTTCGCAAACTGAGCAGGAAGCAATGGGTTGAGACCCCTGGCCTTGAACACTCTAAGGCACTAATTTCTGGCTTCAACAAGAAACTGTCAGGAATAGTGCTCACCATGGGAAGGAATCAATTAAGAATCCTTACCAGAAGCCTAACTGGGCACTGCAAGCTCAATAAGCACCTTAACAGAATAGGTGTTAGTAGCTCAAAGACTTGCAGATTCTGCGAGGAGGAGGATGAAACACCTATACACCTTCTCCTTGACTGCCCTGCTCTACTACAGAGCAGGAACAGACACCTTGGTTGCTACGAATACACATCCACCGAGGAACTTCGTGGCACCAACCCCAACCACATCGTTCAATTTATGAGCAGCATTTGGGTTGGGGACGGTACTCTAATGCGAAGGACTCAAAATAGATCCTCAAGGGTCGCAGTGACAGGGCTACTTGACCTGCCTTCAGCAAAAAAAAAAAAAAAAAGGCGTCGAAGCGTCAAATTCGCAACAAGTCGAACGAATGCGCGCGGATTCGCCAGAGTGGTGGTGCCTACCACTGATGACGCGTAGGATTCGCTTGTGTGCGCTTGGATGCGCGAGAATGCGCGCGCACCAAAAAGCGGTGGTCAAGCGAATTCACGGAAGTGCGCGCGGATGCGCGCGCCTTTTTAAATTCTCAGAAGTAATATGTGCGTTAACGCTTTGGAGTTAAGGTTGAATTTGTTATGTTCAGTATTAATAATTCGCTTCGATGCGCTTCGACTCTGCGCTAGTAAAAATTGACCCAGGGTCAATTTATACTAGCGCAGAGAAGCGAATTTCCAAAAACTGAACACAGAAAATTCAACCTTAACTCCAGAGAAAATTCAACCTTAACGCATACATTACTTCTGCGAGGCCAATCAGCGTTGGTCGGGCGCATCGACGCGAATTCGCGCGGATGCGCGCGCCTTCTTAAATTCTCAGAAGTAATAAAGCGCGTTAACGCTTGGGAGTTAAGGTTGAATTTGGTATATTCAGTTTTAATAATTCGCTTCGATGCGCTTCGACTCTGCGCTAGTATAAATTGGCCCTAATGGCGAAATAATACACGATGCGAGCGGTGCGATGCGAACCGATAATTCACGATGCCGCGTTTTTAGCAAATAGCAAAGCAATAATACTTAGCATGCTGTGACATCAAAATTAGCATGTCAATGAAATTAATAGAAAATAGCATTAATTCCCATTACTACAGTAGTAGTTTCAAAACCAATTAAATTATCCTTACCTCAGCATAAACCTCTGGTGGCGCCAGTTCCTCCTCAAAGTTCTCCTCTATAGTACCGTCACTGGCTGATCGTTTGCTTATAACATCAGGAAGATCGATCAGTTCTGGTGGCAGTGGTGCTGAAAATATTTATGAAGTAAGCACATATTTTGATATTACAAAGATTTTTTTTCTTTCCTTTTGTGCCTAATGTATTTTACACGTTGTTACCTGATTCTATATTTGAATACAAAACATGCAGAAATGAACCTGCTATCATTTCTACAATAATTATAAACCAACTTCCAAAAAAGGAGGATTTCTATATTCCTTTGACGTTTTTCTCGGAACGAGGTGCCTAAGCTTCTGTGTGATGCAGTTACACGTTACACAATATTAATATTATGAGTACATGAAGTGTTCACTGCCAGTATTCGTTGTTAATGGTTTCGATTATTTACCTTTAAAAAGACATTAGCATCACTTCCTTACAAACTTAATAATATACTATACTCTGAATTGACTAAGTTAGAGCACAGTGCCAGTAAAACTGACAAAACGCGGCAAATAACTTTAACAATACCATTTAGCGCCTGCGGCCGTTACGACCCGAAACGCGTTTATTTACCATACAACTGTATTTAGTGCTAATAGTCAACATTATACTAGTCAATAAGATAACGGTCAAACAATTTACCCAGAACATAATAAGTATAATACCTATCTGGGGGAAATGGGAGTGCTAGTGCCTCCGCCAAGATTGCTGCAGAAAACGCACTTATTTTCATGGGCGTACCCAGGTTCTGGGCCAGGGGGGGGGGGGGGGGGGGGGGGGGGGGTTACGCCCATGCTTATCGTCATTAAAAGAAATTAATTACAATTTGTCAACAAATTAAATTATAAATTCTAACTTGGAATATTCCTTATTCAATACGCTACAGATCCATACTAATATTATAAATGCGAAAGTATCTCTGTCTGTCTGTCTCGCTTTCACGCCAAAACTACTGAACCGAATGCAATGAAATTTTGTACACAGTTATTCTAGAGTCTGAGAAAAGACATAGGCTACATTTTGATGTGGGAAAATATCTTATTTCCATGAAAATATCGATGAAAATTAATTCGCATTGCGCGTGGCCAGCGCTCATCCCGGGGGTCCTGGGTTCGAGTCCCGCAGGCGGAACAAAAAGTTTTCAATGTTCCTGGATCTTGGATGTGTATTAAAATAAAATTTCAAAAATCTTAAATATATTTTATGTATAATATTATAAAAAATCCAGAAATATATCGACGCAATGACATTTTAGTTCTAATACGATTCAACAGATGGCGTTTTATTTTTTACTTCATTGTAACATAGAACTAATCATACTTATTAGTTATTATGATTTTGTTTATAGTTTTTAATACGATAGAATATTATGTTTAATAATATTATCACTTGGTATAATAATAATCAATCTATCTTATCTTATAGAACTCCTACTGCATTTCTAATATATGTGACAAGTTGACAACAGAAGGCGCTCTAAAATAAAGGAGTTCAAGTGTACCGTGTTGGCCTATATTCCATCCAGAAAATATATCAATGCAATCAACATTTTAATTCTAATATATGAAAACAGATGGCGTTTTATTTTTTACTTAAATATATTTTATGTATAATTTTATAAAAAATCCAGAAATATATCGATGCAATGAACATTTTAGTTCTAATACGATTCAACAGATGACGTTTTATTTTTTACTTCATTGTAACATACAACTAATCATACTTATTAGTTACTAGCTGTTGCCCGCGACTTCGTCCGCGTCGACTTTAGTTTATAGCGCGCGGTGTCAACAAAATTTGTGTCAAATTTAAAAACTCTTTAAAACCCTGGTAAGTGGTACCCTTCTTAGGGCCGCGCTACACCGGAATGGCAGTGCTGAAAGTGCTCGCCTCACCGCTGCTATTCCGGTGTAGCGCGGCCCTTAATTAATCAAAATACCCAAAAACAGCTGTGCAGTGTGCACATAATCTATTCTAATATTATAAATGCGAAAGTATCTCTGTCTGTCCGTCTGTCTGTCAGTTTCGCTTTCACGCCAAAAGCCAAAACTACCGAACCGATTGTAATGAAATTTTGTATACAGATAGTCTAAAGCCTGAGAAAGTACATAGGCTACTTTTTTACTGGAAAAAAGGGGTGTCAGGGGGTGAAAATGCGACAATTTGTTCAAATTAAGTTAGTTCCAAAAATTCATAATAGATGGCGCCGTGCGTCTTCTACATCGCGCTGACGCTTGCTCAAAAGTCTTTCTATGGTATCATTTTACATTTAAGTTTCGATTTTTTTCGATTGTTATATCTATTCTACGGTATTAAATAACTCAATACTTTATATGTGCAGTGACGTAATCTTAAACCTATCAATGATAAAATATAAAGTTTTAAAATTTGGCATAAAATATAAAGTTTAATATAAAAAAAATGAAATACTTATTGTGTGCACACTGCACAGCTGTATTGATTTAAGGGGTACCAGGGTTTTTTTATAAAAGCTTTTGACACCAATTTTGTTGACATCGCGCTTTATAAACTGAAGTCCACGCGGACGAAGTCGCGGGCAACAGCTTGTATAAAATATTATCTCTAAAGTTTTATCTACACTACTATTATAAAGAGGAAAGATTTGATTGTTTGTTTGTCTTGAATAGGCTTCAAAACTACTGGACCGATTTGAAAGATTCTTTTACCATTGGAATCCTACATTAATTCTGCTGAGCATAGGCAAAATTTTATTTAGGAAAAAAATAGGGTTCCGTAAGATATTTGGGATTTTCGGACGCAAGGTGTAAAAAATCAACCAGAAATGTTACTTTTTTCGCGTACGCTGCCTAAACTATAAAAGATAGAACCATAAAATGTTCTTAGTAATTAATTAAAACACACTATACCTATCTATGTTGAGTAAGGCACAATAACCATTTTTTTATTAAAAATTTTTGAAATGTTTTTGGACTACATTTAAATGCCTTTATTTTACTCATGGCATTAATTCTTATCAAAATAAATTATTTCATTACTAAGTACAGTTAATGTAGACAATATTTGGTCTTTGAATGATTAAAATTGGACGATTGTTTTTAATGTTATGGCGAAATTAAAATATTACGATTTCTGCTGCACGTTGCGAATTGGGCGTCGTCAAGGCGCGCCGCGCGGGTGTGCTCGCCCGGAGAGTCCACGTAAATATTAATTATTATTACCTCGATCATGGGAATCGCAGACACAATAGATTTATAATATAATAGTTATGCGACAGCCGGGTGCCGCTTCATTGATGGGATAATATTATAGTGCTTCATTAATAATTAATACATTACGTTTTGAATGACTATTATTTTTGATTGCTATTATAATTAATTTCTATAACTATAAATCTCCAATAGCGGCAGCCGGCTGCCAGCATAACAATTATTGAAGATCTATTGTGTCTGCTATACCCACGATGTCTGCGATACCCACGATGCCGATGGAAGTATAATTAATGCATATTTTTAAATCTACACTATTTCTGCTGAACATAGGCCTATAATTATTTAATGAGAGAAAAAAGGGAACCGTATTAACATTAATGTTAATTGTGTAAAAATCTACCAAAATATTCCATATATTGTATCTTTATAAATTATAGACTCAAAGTGATGTACTTACTAGAGTCTTATAAGTTATAGAGGACATTAATATCAACGTAAAAGTCCGCGATATCGTATGTCTGACTATTACTATTATCCTACTTTTTAATCTAAAAAAAAATATCCACAGCCGAACATATAACCTCCTCCTTTTTGGAAGTCGGTTAAAAATATGCAATAGCAACGTTGCGCCGGTACAAATCAGGCCAAATTACTTACCAGCTATAGCTTAGTTAGTATTTACCAGATTTAATAATAATAATTGAATTATATTTTAATCAAGTGTAACAATAATTATCAATGTCCACCCGTGCGAAGCCGGTGCGGTCCGCTAGTATATAATAATATGAGACTTACTTTAAATGTAATTCCTATTATTTGAGGTCTTATAGAAACTGATATATATATATAGTTATCTGACCCGGCAAACATTGTTTTGCCATATAAATTATTTCTCGTATCAATATAAAAAGTACATAAAAACTTATTCAAATGCCTAACGAATGTAAATACACAATTTCATTAAAATCGGTCGAGCCATTTTGGAGGAGTTCGCTCACAAACACTGTGACGCGAGAATTTTATACAGGTTCTTCGGGTGAACACCTTTATCCTTAAAACCATCAATTGAGCCTGTCAAAATCAACAACTTTTTCTAATGAGAACGATGCTGGGAACTCAAAAACATCCGTTGTCATACCCATACAAATTCCCGATCTGGGCAGTTTATATGTGTATGAAGACGGCATTTTTGCATAATATACAATTAAACATACATACATAATATAAAATTCTTTCAGTGTTAGATAGCCCATTTATCAAGGAAGGCTATCGGCTATATTTTTGTGGACTAATTTGTCTGTGAAATATCTAATTTACGCGGGCGAAGCCGCGCGGTACGTCTAGTCTAAAATAAAGCTTTTGTTAATTTTTACTTTTCCTGAGCGTGTAGTTCGAAAACTGATAAGAATTTGGAAAAACTGTATAGAATCTAATTTATAGAGAATTTAATAAGATTTAATGTCGTCATTGTCACTCAGTATATACTGTATACTCAATTGTTTCATAGTGGGTTTAAGAGGATACAACAGGGGCTAGAGAAATGAAAAAAAAGTACGTGTAATATCTATAGCTGTCTCCCTTACCTCAAGCCTATACCGCAGAACGCGATAGAGACAACTGCAGAAAATCCAGAAAATCAACGATTCGTTGTCCCCTGATTCCTTCTCCAAAACTTAACCGATTTAAGTACTTTTTTCATTAAAGATTAAAAAAAGGCTTGAGCTGTGTTCCTATGTTTTGCTTTTTTTGTATAATTTAGCCCAATCTGTTTTCTGGACGTTTGAACACAGCGGAAAATCTGGCCATTTTTTTGGGTTTTCGAACGTTCATATCTTATTTAATAATAAAATTATGAAAAAAAAGAAAACATAGGGACATTGTATTAGTGGCCGTAGATATTCAGGAAAAAAATTATAACTCTACTAGCATTATCCAGGGAGGAAACAGGGGACAACGTTTGTATGGAAAAAAGGGCGGTGTGGAATCCTCTTAAGGTATCAGTTTTCTTGTTAATATTATTTTAGTAACAACCTTATGATAATTACGTTATTACTTATGTATACTATTTTTGGGTTGCTATCTAGTCTAGAACTTAAGATAATGTTTGTATTACCATGTAATGACTAATGACTGTAACCTGTCTGTATACTAAATATAAATAATAATAATAATAAATAATGATAACCTCTGGACCCCGACCAGATGCGAAAACCATGACTTCGGTTTTAGAGACATTATATTATTTCAGTCCATGTGTTTTCGCATAATGCTCACAGACCGATAACAGTTGCCTCAATCCTTTGATTGCGGGGCTGAGGAGCACCATATCATCTGCATAGCTCAGATTATTTAAACAAACGTTTCCTATATCGCAGCGAGAATGTAAATAGTCACTGCCACTGCCACTTATCATGCCGCTGCAGCTGCCTGACGCAGAAAGTATGTAGAAAAAGCTTACTCGTGTTGTTACTGCTGCAGAAGTATTCAGGGCAATATAGCGGGAGTGTGGAAACAGGGGCAGTTGCTGAATATAAACATACTAGGATAGGACACACAGATAACTAAAATGATTATTTTATAATATGTCATTATTATGTAGTTTATTTATAAAATGACTAGTTAAACTCTTAACCCGTTGAACGTGGAAAAATGAGACACAATAGAATTTATATTGTGTCTCGGTCACCGGTGACCGTATGGGGCTTGATGAATTAAACTAGTAAATGGAGGATAGAAATCAATGTCTCTGTTCTTTGAGATATTTTTTAATGTGTTTTTTAATGTTTTGTAATGATATGTTACTTGTTAGCACATTATAACTTTACTAGAGATCGCCCAATGGTTGAAATTCAACCTTAGTTTCAACGACGTTAGGACTACTACTTATATTTTGTAAAAAATAATATTTACTTTATCATTTTTTTTTCAACTCTAGTCTCTGGGACTTAGCTGATCTCAGACTGGCCGTGTAAGCATTGTCTAACAATATCTAAGATTCAATAAAAAAAAAACTATAATCCATTTTCAATTTGGGGGTTGCATTTGAATTACGTATTATAGGTAGGGGGCGGGAGAGGAGGGGGGCGGGGAGGGTGGAGAGGTAGACCCCCCTCCCCCTTCCCTAAAGTTAGGAAATCAGTAGTTACCATGAAAAATATTTTTTTTTATTTTTCGAGGTTATGTTCAATAAAACAACCAAATTAGTGGACTTACGACAAAATTAGTCTTTTTTGGGTATGGGCAAACTCGGTTCTGTGTCTTATATATTGTAAATATACAGCTCCGATGCTGCGGGAATGCAATGCCCTAGGCCCTATCACCCTTGCGTAACAAATTATAGGCGATTATTTGCACCCTGGCAAACTAACTAAAGGTTTAATTGCACCCTTTATATTTTTATAGATATATCATAACAACTGGCTTTAATTATTAGTTGACGGAGCTCCGCTACCCGGGGCTCCTATTTCTAGGTTCACAAAAAAATAACCACTAATCTAACCTAACCCAACCAAGTCGTATTGGGCCAGCACGGAGTGATACATTGCTATAATTCATTACCTAAAAATTGTATACTGTTCTTATATTTATGACACTTAAAAACATTTTACAACAAATTACGCGTAAAACAAAACGTAACTATGGTAAAAAATTAATATTAAAGATACATTAACAAAAAATAATGTTACGTCACACTATGCATCTCCTAGACACAAATCAGGTGTCATTAACTAATGCCTATAAAATGCCACCATTCCCTCCCCTCTCCCTATAATGCGTGATTCAAATGCCAACCCTTTTATGCAACTATGTTTCCCCATTTTTCATAAAAAGGTTTACAAAGTTTTTCGTTCGCATATTAAATATTAATATTATGATTATAACTTTATAAGTTATAATTATTGTTCTTGTTCTGTCAATAGTACAGTAAGTATGGATTACAATTTGTTAGTATAATGACTCTTACATCTACTATACAACAATTCAAGGAAAACATCAAAACAGAAAAGAAGATAAAAACTTACCTAGAGCTCCCGCCTGAATTAACTCTGAATCATCAAATTCCAAGCTTGGTTCATAGTCGTGACAGTCTGAAAGACTAGTGTACGAATCATCTGGATCCATTAGATTACCATGAAGAACTACGAAGCAAATACTATGATATTATAGTGAAATTAAGTATTGACGTAATCGATGTAGCAATTAAAATAATAAAGTACCTTGGAAAGCTCTAACAGGGTTCAACTTTGGTTGACGTTCTGAGTCCATTGTTTAGTACAACCACGATGCAATACAAGGCAATAAAAAGTTTCCTTCGGAAATAAATATTAGCGGAAACAAAAGGTAAGCTGGTTTAGATCACAGCAGTTGCAAAGTAACATAACAACGATATTGGTGGGTAAATATAAAACGAAGTCAACACATTCTCTAGAATCACAGACTAGGGGGATACTACGTACACAGAGTACTTTTTTATGGAAAACTACGTTTCACCGTTCACGTATTCTAGAATTTAGTTGGAATTTAATAAACAAGTACCAAGAGAGAGTGACTAAATCGCAATATAATTATTAATTACACAGTCACAACTCGCAAAATCGAAATACGCATACAACCAAAGTAGGTACGGTAGGTAGGTATTCACCCGTATAGTACGGCAATGAGTAGGTACGAAAGACTGTGGGCGGGGGCGCTGCTGGTAAAGAAGAACTGTCAAAAAATGGCGTTTTTTATGATCAATGATGGCAGCTTTAGTTCTTTTTTACGCCACGTTCATATCCTCTGTAAATACGTTTTAAATATTATTTTTTAAATATAGCCTTGTCTAGCTTGTATTGTACAGTTCGACAAGGCTTTAATTGAATGTGTCAATGTCAGTCAATGTGCGCTGCTGGTAAAGGAGAACTGTCAAAAATGACGTTTTTGTATGATAGAAGCGTTAGTTCCTTTTCTCGCCACATTCAGCAGCCTTGTCGAACTCTACGTGAACTCTACAATGAACTCTACAGTCCGACAAGGCATTATAAATGAACGTGGCGAGAAAAGGAACTAAACGCTTCTATAATAAAATTACAAAAACGTCATTTTTGACATAATAATGGGCATTTCTCCGGATTTGGATTATCCGGAGAAATGCTAGTTGACTCCCTGGTACATTTTTATTTCTGCATATTTTTTATAATCAATAATCGCATATTATTCTTGAGTGAATTATAAAAATAATTATCTATTTGGGCCCTTTTTCACTTCACAATTTTAGGAGACATATTGATTTAAATTTTTCTAACCTAGGGAATCAACAAAGCTAATGGAAAAAAAGCTTTTTCAGCTAAATAAACATGTTCAATTTAAATATAAACATGTATAAAATTGTCTACAAACTAAACATGTTCGTTAAAACCAAATACAATGAATGAAAAATGAATTTGTTTGAAATATTTTGACTTTAAGAAATTTTTTTTAAATATATTTTACTTATAATTGGTGTCATTTATTTGTATCAGTATATGAATATAATCAAAATCTTTTATAGAATAGTGACTGGATACCATAAACCTATAATGCTAAAGACCAACAAAAAGTGCGAGAGAGAAGAAAATCTTTTATGGAAATATAACAAGATGAAAAGAGAGAGGCAGTGTAATGAAAATTGTAACCACTTTTATTTGACAGGTCGTCAAATTTCTTTGTCTTTCAGTATTTCCAATATATTGTTGAATTTGTTTGTTATTTTTATTAAATATATATTTTAAAATGGTGACTTGTGCTGTAAGGGAATATATATTTGACAGGTAATTAATCTTCTTGTCCCAATTGCTACGATGTGTTTATTTTTGATAATATTCTGTCTTTAGTTCTCTATTTCAAATAAAATATTGTTAATCCTCCCTTTTACTTCCATATTTTGCGTAACTAAAGGTACTATTGTTCTTATAATACACAAATTTTGAAGAAAAATTGTTCATCAAAATTTTTTACATATACGTTAGTGCTTGAATCAAATTTATCGATATGCTTATTGATATTTTACAATAACATAAAACTAAAATAAAAATCATTTAGGTACTTACCTTTATATTTATCACCTTAAGCCCGGCCGCACATTATCCGAATTTTCTGATCAGAAAAATTCGGACGCCCGGCGGAACGCACTCTGTTCATACATTTTGTTGTAGACCCCGCATACTATCAAAATTTCTGACGTGTCAAAATTTTGATCAGAAATTCGGATAACGTGCGGCCGGACTAAAAAGGACATAATATTATCTTATTTTAACGATTATTTTTAAATAATAATTAAAGCATATACTACCAAAAAATAAGAATTTGCCCCGAAATACACCCTGGTTCCGAAGGTGCTGTACAGAACTCTTGAATCCTTATAGATAAATTTTCGGCAATTTTGGCGTTGTTTCAACAACTAGAAGCATATTTTGTCAATGTGTCAATAATGCTAATCATCATCATCATCACATTATTATCAAAAATCTTGCCTTTGATTATATTATTGTTCCACCGTTTGTTGGCTGATTTTCAAAACTCTTTTGTTGCTATTTAGTGTTTATATAGAGGTATATAGAGGTACAATAACCCGAATTTGGTACAATGCTTACGAAAGTGGTGATCTGATACTGAAATTCGTGAGATATAGAGGGAACTCCTGGATATTTTTCGGGACACACATAGACGCGTCAACTATTTCTGTATTAAATTTTCATAATTTTTTACTCGGTAGCAGCTAACTTTAGCGCAATTTCTATGTGCAATTTACCGCTTTTTTTGTAGATCTAGGTTAAATGAACTAGAAAGTATTAAATAATTCATATTCTGTACTCAGTATTTCTGTTCTCAGTCTTCATTATATTGAAGTACCAGCTAACCTAATCGCCAGTTCTATGACAAAATACAACTGCAACTTATTGACTGGTACCGACTTCAAATTATGAAGATTGAGAACAGAAAATAAATACTGAGTACAGAATATAAATTATTAATTAATTCTTTTTAGTTAATTTCAGAAAATTAGCATTGTCTTTACCTGGCCTTGGATGTCGGTTTCAATTTTTGTTTAAAAATAATAATTTTACTCTTATTCGTTATCCTTAAGATTTTCTATACATAGTATTGGCATTTTTTCTACAACTTTAGGTTCATGAAAAGTGATCAGATCAACTATTTAACAAGATCCCATTTTTACTATTTGGGTAAGGAAGGGGAAAATTTGTCTCTTTTTTCATTTTCTTTTTTTATCACATTTTGCTGACGCGGACGAAGTCGCGGGCAACAGTTAGTTTAAGAATAAAATATAATATTATACTATGTGTGTTGTTTACTTTCAACGTTTACTTTCAATGTAAAAGGTGATTTACCAGATAGATTTTACCTGAGTAATAAATAAGTAACTTTATAATGTGTTATGTGTATATTATTTACCCCTATAAGAATTAAGAACCTCATGTCATAACATATCCGACGATTGAAAAATCATTCCAAACGAAAATGTGTATCTACTTTTCAATCGTCACCTTTTTCCCCAATTAAAACTTATGATACCTAATTTGAAATACAAAATCTGTCAAAGTTGCATATTATTTATTTCTTATAGAAACTCAGGTAAAATAATTACTCGAACGGACTATACTATCGATAGCAAAATACCATACTATCGATAGTAAAATGTACATCACTAGCACACGCACACATTGACAGATCGAAAATGGTCACGCATTTTCGGGTTGTCAGGTCGTCTATACGACAGTATATATTATAAGTCTATGCTGGATACAGTGTGGCCATAAGAGGCCACACCGGAAACAAGTGGCCTGTGGCGACTCTATTAATGTCGTGACTTTTTTGACGGGCTATATTATTGCGGCTCTACACGATCGGCCAGCGTAGTGGGCCATCACGATGGGCCAGCGTGGGGAGGACGTAGTGGCGTAGGATGGCCGATGGCGCCAGCGCCGGCCGTGGAATGGCGGCGGTGTCGGTTTTTCGGATCAAAGGATAATGGCCCAGCGATGGCGGTACGCCTCTACACGTGGCCGGTACGACAGTCGCTGCCCGACCGCGGTCGAGTGAGGACGTCGTATACAATAATAATAATTTACGAATTTCATTAAAAATGACGAGTACGTGGTCTCATAATGAATGAAGCTATTTATTATTATGATTTATGACAAAGGCGAAAGTTTGTATGCATGTCTGTTACTCTTTTACTAAAAAAATACTGTATTGTTAAGGAAATAGAACTCATTTTAGGAAAACATCGTTTTTGTGTGCGCTGTCTAGTTATAAGTATCATATCTCTGCTTTGGATTTTGTTATCTTGTTTATTTTGTTTGAATTAAAATTCGTATTTACTTTAGATCCAGTTTCATCAAGCAATGTTAAATAAATGATGGCTTGTTAAATTAGCTAATGGCCTGTTAGAGCTATTGAGCGTTCCACCAAGCCCTAATGTCATGTTAAATCACCTAACACGGTGTTAAATTTAATTCCTGCTATGGAGGTTGGTTAAATATTTAACAGGTTGTTATATGAGTCAAAATAACAACTTTCAAAGACAATAATATGCAATATAAATAAAAGAATCTGTTTTGACTTGTGAATCTTTCCGTCATGTTTCCGCTACGTCCTTATTTTTAATTATTTTCATAGTTATGAATAATTATTTATTTTCACTGTGACAAAAATTCAGCCTTTGGATTTTCCTTGACATTGCAAATATACTAACTTGTATCAAAACAAGAATGAACGAATTGATAGTTGTTCACTCGTTGTTCACTTAACATTGCATTTACTAATCCGCTGTTAAATTAAATTTTTACTGTGGGACATAAGTATTTTGACAGTCTGTTTAATTTTCTAAGGTCCGTTAAGTAATGCCTACCCTAAACCCTCTTATTTGTATTCCTTATTATTTTGTTATATACCTTAAATGTTTTAACATACCATAATTAAACTAACAATATTTCTCTTTTCAGATCTCAAATACCAAAATTATTGTTTCATGATTTTTACCAATTCGTTTCGATATTTTTTTTATTTCAATACTTGACACTGGCAGAATGTCGCAAAAAGCGATGGTTTGCCGTAAATAAAAGAAGGCCATTAATAAAAAAGAAGAAGAAATAAAAGAAGAAGAAGAAGAAGTAATGCATTGTTAGGTTGTTAGGATTTAACAAACAGAGGTTGGTGAAATTGGGTCTTAAACTAATAGGTACAATCAAATATATACTAGTAATCTGTGGGTACAATTCAATCAGTTTAAAATATTTTTATAAAGTGTTAATGTTATTACATTTATTGAAGATATTTCGTAGAGCATTATTATAACTACAGAATCCAAATATTAACAGCCTGCAAGCTAACCTTCTAACTATACAAAGCTTAAGTATCTCAAAATGTTGGGATACTCCAATGCTGGTATTCCAGATAAATCTTGGCAACCACCAGTTGCGGTACTGGAAACAACGTAAGTTAAATGTTAATTATGTGGCAGTGCACGTATGGAAAGATACATTGTAACGGGTGAGTTATGCATAGTTCCAAAAAGTAGACGAAATACGTAAATTAATCGAATGAAAGAGCGCGGTCGCATGCGACCGCTTGGGGCTTGACAGGTTAATTTGCTATTCATACAAAAAATAATGGTAAATATTCCGTAACCGTGCGCCACCAGCGATTTTGAGGCCGTTTTTTTTTACAGTCGCGTTGTAATCTGTAAACATCAGAACTAGTATTGTTATGATGGCGCATGACTATTTCTGGCTACAAAAAAAAAAAAAAAATTTTCAAAGTATGTCGACGGAGCCCCGCTACGCGGGGCCCCTATTTCTGGGTGTTGTGGTCTACGTTCAACCTAACCTACTTTTGGACTTTCTGGATTGTGTTACTTTTTGTTTTGGCGGGCTTTGCTTAGGGGGGCGCCCCCCCCCCCCCCCCGTCCCAAATACAACCCCCTTTGACCACCCCCTTTTTATTCAGCAACGGATACCGAAGCGGTGGGACGGGGGGGCGCAGGCCCCCATAAAGGGGGCTGGGGGGCTCAGCCCCCCGCCAAAACAAAACATACACAATCCAGAAAGTCTAAAAGTAGGTTAGGTTAGGATGGAACGTAGACCACAACACCCAGAAATAGGAGCCCCGCATATCGGGGCTCCGTCGACTTTCTTTTGCCAGAAATAGTCATGCGCCATCATAACAATACTAGTTCTGATGTTTACAGATTATAACGCAACTGTAAAAAAAAAAAGGCCTCAAAATCGCTGGTGGCGCGATACGGAATATTTACCAAAAGAATAATGACTGTAGGTCATAGGTGGATCTACAGTCCTTACTACTTTTTATTTTTGAGTTTGCAGCTTCCGAAATGCACAAGTTGAGAAAATTGCATTTATAATTTATAATGGCAAAAAACACACATTTCAACGTATTTTAACATAATATTTGGAAGTTAAAAAATTATAATAAAGGTTAATAGTCAAAATATACATGTTATAGGTTTATACTCCATTCGGGCTAACTTTTCCATATAAACCGTGATTGACAATGAAGTGTCAGATATTGTTTATTGTGGTTTTATATGGAAAATGACAAGTTTTTGACAGGGAGTCAATGACCGCTAGTGACAAGTTAGCCCCAGTGGAGTATACCAGAATGTGAAGGCAAAAAGTGAGAAAAGAAATTGTTTGTAGCAATACCAGGTTAAACCATTAGAATAAAACATTTTGATCCTTTTTTTCCCTAAAGCGGCTGATTTGGTGTGTGAAACATGGAAAAATAAAAAAATGTCCAGTGATCTAGGATATTTTTTGAAAAAATCTGCCATCCAAATTTGCCATCAGATCCTGGTAGACCTATAATTATTCTGATTTCAAATCTGATTTCTTAGGTTGAACCTGCAAGGGCAGAAGAATCACAAAAGTTTTAATTAAACCCAAAAATTAGTAAATTAATGAGATCAAAACTGTTAATTACTCATTAAAGTTACATAATATTCTAAGGCATTTTGGAATAATTGAATGAAAGGAACTTGTTTAAATATGTCATGAACATACCTTTCCATCGTGCACTGAGTACGGACCAAATACGTTTACCTAGTACGGAGTACGGACACATATTTACATTTTTAAGGGGGTGACTCACCCAAAATTTTCGATTTATAATTTATTTTTATACTTGAAAATAAGCCCTGAATTGTTTCATTTTCTAAACATAAATACTACATTATATTTCCAAGAATCCGATCTGAGCAAAAACACGATAAGTATCTTAAAATTTTCGTGTTTTCTCACAAAAATTTTAAGAAAATCGCAAAGATGCATCTAATTTTCACGAAATTTTCATTTATTGCCATAACCGTGCATTGAACTAAGTTAATATTTTAACACATTGTATAAATTCTATCATTGAGAAACCGTACTAGCGGATTTTTAAAATGTTGTATATTTATCGAGTTATTGAGAAAAAACTAATTTGGCGATGAATCCGCGTAGTCCTTTTTCACCTGGCATATGGAAGACAGGCGTGAGTGTGAAAAGAGAAGCATGTCAATGTTAGATTTTTTGGGTTAGTCGCCCTCTTAAATAAGGTTAATGGCTATGTGTTTTTATACATAATTAAGTTTTTTTTTTCAGAATGGGTACTGTAGTTGTAGAGATGTACTGGAAACACACACCAAATACGTGTAGAAACTTTATGGAATTAGTAAGAAGAGGATACTACCACAATACGAAATTTCATCGGGTCATCCGAGACTTTATGATACAAGGCGGTGATCACACAGGAACAGGCAAAGGAGGCCAGTCAATCTATGGACCAACTTTTGATGACGAGATCTCAACTGACTTAAAACACACAGGTGCTGGTATACTGTCAATGGCAAATGCAGGACCTAATACAAATGGATCTCAGTTTTTCATTACATTGGCTCCTACACAATGGTTGGATGGGAAACATTCCATTTTTGGAAGAGTACAAAGTGGAATGTCTGTTATCAAACGAATAGGTTTAGTGGAGTGTGATAAAAATGACTGCCCTGTGGACGATGTGAGGATTGAAAGGGCTTATATACCAAAATAAAAAATTAACTTGTAATAATAGTATTATTTTTTTCTTCCTTTCAATGCGTGTGAGCATGTGACAAAATACCTGGGGTTTTATGGTGCCATAGTACGGCGCAGTGTCTAAACCACAGATTTTCCTGTTCTGAGGTCTAAACCATAAAGTTAATATACCTAGCGGAATAGAGAAACAAAGGCCTGAGCAAGAGAGATGTCACTATCATTATCACTGCGTGGTAAAAAGAGACGTGTGATACAAGACAGCAGCACTCATTTTTTGACGTCCAGTCGGCACGTGCCGTACGTTGACAATTTAACCAATTCAATGCGGCGCACCTTTTTGGAGACTTTCAGTCGTGGCGGCATACAATTTTCCCGTGACACGTGAGCCGTGTCATACGCCATAGAAGTAGATGACACGGCTACCGTGTCATCCGCCACGTTCAAAAAACTTTATGGTTTTTTTTTGGTTTTTACGCTTGTATTAACTTGATTTATTTAGTTTAGCCCAAACCACTGTTGTTGACGGAAGGCTACGTTGTTTTGAGTTGATTTCGAGTAGTTTTACTAAGTGTAAACCTGAAAATGGCAGGTAATCGATTTTTTTATTCAGATGTTGCAAACCATTTGTAGGTTTCAAAGTTAGAAAAATGAGTACCTACCTATATTAAATAGATCTGGATTTCCAAAGTAAATAATACGTTCGTAGATAAATTAAAAGAAGTTCAACTAGTCAATTCCATACACAAAAACTAAGTTTTCTCGATATAATATATCGATTTTCAATAAATTTCATAAGCACGATAATTGGGTTCCAGTAATAAAGCTTATAGTTACACGACCACTTTTAACCGCAGGGAAACGTTTTATTCCTATGGATAAGGAAGTTTGCGGAAACAGTTAGTTAGAAATATTTTCGAAAGAAACAACTTAGATTAAAACAAAAATCGTTAGTAGATTAGTAATACTTTGATGTCAACGCAAGTATTTTTCTACATTATTTAAAAAAAATGCGAGAACTTGAAAGTCTAAAATAATATAGAATAATATGGACTCCCCATATTACTTCTTTAAAAGTATACTACTAAAAAGCCCGGCCGCACATTATCCGAATTTATGATCAGAAAAATTGGGACGCTCATACATTTTGCATCAGAATGCTGATAGTATGCGGGGTCCACAACAAAATGTATGAACAGAGTACGTTTCGGCGGGCATCCGAATTTTTGTGATCAGAAATTTCGGATAATGTACGGTGGGCTAAAAAAAGGAGACAGCACCTACTTTTTTCAATTCACAGAATATTCAGATAGGGATCCTATAAGCTTGTTTAACGTAGAAAATTTTGACGGTTTTGTTCGGAGTAGAACCTTCTAAAGTGTGATACAATCGCTTTTTAAATGACACGGCTCACGTGTCATACGCCACACGTTAAAAACCCATAAGACGCGGCTGCCGTATAATCCGCAATGAAAAACCTTTTGAAAAAGGTTGACGGCCCCTACTTTTTTCAATTCAAAGAATATTCAGAGGCGAAGCCTATAGGCTTGTTCTACGTGGAAAATTAAGATGATTTTGTTCAGAATAGAACCTTCGAAAGTGTAATTTGAGGGAGATACAATCGTTTTTCAAATGACACGGCTCCCGTGTCATACGCCACACGTTAAAAACGCGTATGACACTGCTCCCGTGTCATCCGCACTGAATCGGTTAATCTCATAGAAATCATGTTTAATCATGCTTGTGTAAGTGTAACTTGGTAAGAAGATGTAGTATGTTTTTTTACGTCCGTGGTAGTATGTGAACCGCTTTAAGATTTTGATATAAATATTATTTACTGCCTTTAAGTTCAAATAATTCCTAACTTGTGAAAAGTGATATTGGTGTGTCGGGGGACCGCCAAGTAAACTACAACCTACAACCGCCAAGTCGCTGATTTGCTCCATTCGGTTCACTGTGAACTGATCCACTATAATGTTATCACGGACGCAAAAAAAATACGGACGGATCGCCATTAAGAAATGAGTGAAGCACCCTTAATAAGCCCAGGCGATCATACGTACACACCTTGCACACACACTCGCACTGTAATAAGCCGATCGTACCGCCATTACGCAAATAGACTGCATCGCGGTGACACGTCTTTGTCATTCATAAATAAAAATAAATATGCCATCTTGTGTTGTAAAATGGTGCAAGAACAATACAACCTTACACAAAAAAAACATCAAGGAATAACCTTTCATAGGTAAGATAACATATTTCAAAGTATTTTGATAAAATAATGTAAATATTAATTAAACTTCAACAGTTGTTCAACAGTAATGTCCATAACAAAGTGGGGAAATTTTCCCCAAACCGGGGAAAATTTTAAATTATTTTTAAATAATCAAATAATTAATTTTATTGTCTTTGATTAGTGTCATGTAAGTATTTAGCATACTATTGACCAGTAATTAGGCAGAAATCAAGAAGTTTGTAAACTTCTTGGCAGGAATACAATAATAGGGGTGTAGACAGTAAACGAAATCTAATACAAATTATTGTTTTTTTGAGAGTTTGTATTAAGTATAGAATTACCGAAAATGGACATATTTTACTTAATAACTTTATAATATTTTTTATATTTAATAAGTGGCAGGCGCGGGGCGCGCCGAAAGGAGCAGGCGCGGGCTAGTTCAGTTAATGACGCTATGTGTTACGCCTACGGGAGGCACGCGCTTAGTAACATATTATGCTTTCAGTTCTTAAAACAACACCGAAACCCCCAAACATGTATCTTCAAGGAGGTTGGAGTTCTGTTCACCGCCTTCGGACCATGGTATAATAAATCTTGGTGCAAAATCTTACTTTTTGGTAAGGTTTACTTGGAATACTTCATTATTTATCCAAAATCACAATAAGTTTCCATTTGAAATACTTACTTCAGATTATGAATCGAAATCACAATATCAGCCAGATAAATATGCGGTTTTAGTAAAGATAGCGAGGAATTCCCTCAATTACTTATGGATCCCATCATGAAGTCACCTTTTTTATGAACATAGTACCAAATTCGCGTTAAACCCGATACAATAGCGAAAAAATCTTGAAAATCGGTCCACAATCGGCGAAGTGATCGTTGAACATACAAAAAAATATATAAACAGACGAACATATAACCTTCTCCTCCTTTATGGAAGTCGGTTAAAAAAATGCAAATAAATAATCGGCCAAGTGCGAGTCGGACTCGCGCACGAAGTGTTCAGTATCGCTACATAGCAAAAATATGCCAAAAATTGTGATTTTTGTATGGGAGCCCCCCTTAGTTTTTTATTTCATTATAATATTATTATTAATTAATTAAGTACACATATAATTAAGGTCTTGGTGAAAATTTCAAGTGCCTACCTGTTGCCATTATTGAGATAGAGCAAAAAAAGCCAAAAAATCACGTTTATTGTATGGGGCCCGCGCGGCGCAGTTGTGATATGACGTCACAGCGTAACCGGGCGCCCGCGTCGTACAGTTACAACGTTACAACTTATTTTGCTTATAAATCGGAAACTAATTAACGTACCTATCCAAGTAATTCTTTCACTATATAATATTCTTTATTTTTGACAGAGAATGTGGACTGCTAATAATCAAAATTAGGTAACATTCTCCATTGACTAAACTTGACAACAAATTCCCCGCATAGCAACCTAGATTCAACGAAAGAGCTCACTGGTTGTCTTTTTTTTTTTTGCTAGTCGTCGTTTTGCTAAGTAATAATATATTAAGTTCTCCATCGATACGACTGTACATGCACAATGTTAAAATTAAACTGGAGACACTGCGTAAGTCGGGTCTCCGCGACGGGTCCCGCGACGGGGACCGCTGCGTGTTCACGCGCGTGCTCAAGCGACGTGCGCCCGTCGCGGGTGCCCGCTTAACGCAGTTTATGCCCTTAATTTCTTAATTTACAAAAGTGGATATAATTGTTGTTTGACGACCTCTGTGGCTCAGTGGGTGGGCTGTCGGTAGCTCAAGCCGGGGGTCGCGGGTTCGAATCCTGCCGACGGAACAAAAAGTTTTCAAAGTTCCTGGGTCATGGGTATGTACTAAATATGTGTACTTTTGTATTAAAGAGATAATAATTTGTAAATGAAAATTACATTAATTCCCCTGTATTAACCTCTACCAATTTTTTGTTAGTAAGTACACGAATTTATAAATAGAAGCGGCATTATTTAATAGTAATAATGGCGCTTCTTATTAAGAGGGCGACTAACCCCAAAAATCAAACATCGTCCTTCTCTCTTCACACTCACGCCCTTTTTCGTATGTTAGGTGAAAAAGAACGACACGGATTCATCGCCAAATTAGTTTTTTCTTATTAACTAGATAAATATACAACATTTTAAAAATCCGCTAGGTCGATCTCTCAATGATAGAATTTTATACAATGTGTTAAAATATTAACTTAGTTCAATGCACGGTTATGGCAATAAATGAAAAATTCGTGAAAATTAGATGCATATTTGTGATTTTTTTCTATCGAGAAAATTTTAAGATATCGTGTTTTTGCTCAGATCGAATTCTCGGAAATATAGTGTAGTATCTAATTTTAGAAAATGAAAGAATTCGGGGCTTATTTTCAAGTATAAAAATGAATTATAAAAACGACACTTTAGGGATAGTCGCTTCCTTAAGTAAGAAGCACAAACAAACACATAGTGATTAATTTACACAAGACAATAATGAATGCACCACAATAAATGCGTCGGATCCTGTGACCGTTTTTAGGGTTCTGTAATCAACAAGGAACCCTTATATTCTCGGTCTATCTGTCCGTCTGTCTGTCTGTTTCTCCGCGGTTTCGCTCAGAGAATAGCCTACGAAGCCGAAATTTGGCATGAATGCATATAAACGGTGTCGACAAAATGGTATATAAAACCTTTAAAAAAATCTAGTATTTCACCAAGCGGGGAATAAGTCTTTTTATTTTGCGTCCAGTCCACCGTGTGTGGTGTCGTTGGATAGGGTTTTAAAAATATTACGAGTATTATTATTCGAAGAAATATGCAAAGTTTTAAAGTCGAAGAAATCCTTAGTGTCCAGTGTCTCCCCCTTCTACCATCTATTAGCTAAACGGTTGATTCTGTAAAATATGTGGAAAAATTCATGAGAGTAGGAAATATGCTAAATTTAAAAAGATATTTATCACGGCTAAGAAGACTTTATAAGTTATTGAGAAGTACAAAGGAATTTTTCGTTCAAATTCTTTTGAATGTAACTGAGATGATGTTGTTAGTAGTGTAAAACATGTTATAATTGTACATTCATAGACGATACAAAACTTATTGAAAACTAGCGGTATTACGGTACCCTCTATTGTGCGTGGCTATACGTACTTGGCCGGTTTTTTCGCTCCCATTGGTCATTTGTAACGCGCAAGCGGCACGCGCCATTCACAGACCCGCCGCTTTTTTTTTCTTGTCGCAACTCGTATGACATTCGCATCCGCATAAAAATCCGTATCGATTTAATGCGAATGCGGATGCAGATGCGGATGTCCAAATATATGCGGTTGCGGATATTCGCAACATCCCTGGTTTTCATGGTAACGAATGGTACATCCACGGGCGTAATATATAGATTTGATAGGGGGGGGGGGGGGTCCTTAACGTAAAAAAGCGGCCAAGTGCGAGTTGGACTCGCCCATGAAGGGCTCTGCAGCAGCAAATCGGTAACGTGCTTAGGAAATCAAGAGTACTCCGGTTAAGGTTCCGTACTCAAAGGGTAAAAACAGGACCCTATTACTACGACTTCGATGTCTGTCCGTCTGTCTGTCTCCAGACTGCATCTCAATAACAGATAGCTAGACATCTAAAATTACAAGTAAGATGGATAGTAATGGGGGGGGTCCGGACCCCCAGGACCCCCACCTTATATACGCCAATGAGAGTCTCGTGCGAGAGCCCCTTGCCCGAGTGCGATCATGTACAGTCTGTCAAGAAAGTGAAGAAATCAAAAAGTGGCAACGTCGTAGTGTCATCCCTTTCAAATCAACGTAAGAAAAAAGGGATGACACTACGATGTTGCCACTTTTTAATTTCTTCACTTTCTTGACAGACTGTACACTCTCGCTTAGTTCAATCGCAGTTATGAATTCAGAGAAGATGGACCATTATTTTTCTCTATGAGATGGACGAAAACACTTCTCTTGCAGCTGCCGTAGCTCTCTGTGCTATGAGCTATTATAAATAATTAGTAATTACCAAATATTTCCACAATAAAAATTAAAAAATGGCGAAAACGTATCTACGATCAATGATCATTGATCCACCATTCACCATGCATCGAAAGCTATCATTGTAATCCATTATCATATTTAATTTTATTTTTCACAGACATAAACTAGTATATTATAAGTTTATGATACTCACTATAAAGGAACGGCTTCGCAGCATGGAATTAATATGTACTATGTACGTAGGTATGTATGTACGTGACGTCATTTTAGTATACTGCGAAGCATGGAATTAATATGTATTAATTCCATGCTTCGCAGTATACTAAAATGACGTCACGCTCTGCAGTGGTCGCAGTCAAAGACTTCTATTTAAACTGATGTAGACATGCCATACGCACCAAATGTTCCGCCGTTCCAATAAAGCTAATTCACACCATTGCAGTCAGTCTTCACTGGCACGCTGTACGCGACGGTGGTATGCGAGTGTGTACGGTTAGCAAAGAAATTTTTAAAACAAACTTAGTTTTATTTTCAGATACTAATTGTAATCAAAGGGCAAAATGCTATCTTGTGTTATAAGATTTTGTACAAAATATACAAATAAATCTTCAGGGATTACCTTTCACAGGTAACTATCATAGTTGTTCACAATAGATGAATAATTTTTACCTGACTACAGCAAAGCAAAAAGTAAGAGTTAATATGTGTCTCACAAGTCACAGGCTATGTATGTATGTATGCACTAATATGTTACCATTAATTTGCGTAAGCCAGTTAGAGTGCAGATTAACGCGGTATTCTGCAGATTATCTGGGTGAGTCAGTTAAATTGCAAAAAAAATTTTATATTCTTACATTACTAGATAATCTGCAGAATATCTAGGTAATCTGCAGACTACTGACCATGCATACGGTAAATTGTATAAAACAGGTTCTTGTTTGAATAAATCATATTATTTAGTTGTAGGTATGGGGATTATTGAATTTAATTTTTAGGACATTAACAATGGGATAAAATATTAAAATTTAAGTAACTAAAATATTACTGCACTGATAAAATGTAACAGATCAAATCAACTAGAAAAAAACCAATAATAAACAATTCAAAACAGTCTAATGTTAGCCATACACGCAACGGTCTATCGGAGAGGTCTACCTGTGGAGGTATGCCTGCGCAAGTAAATCGGAATGTGTGTGGGAATCGACCTGTGCAGTAGCTTGGACCTGCGCATTCGACCGGCGCAAAATCGAGAATCAATTCTTTCGAGTGACACCTGCGCAGGCATACCTGCAGGTGACCTCTCCGGTAGACCGTAGCGTGTGTGGTAGCCATAAGGTTAACATGCTGAAGTAAAAAATTTTTAGGACATAAATGAAGGAAGAGTTTTTCTTAGATTGTGAAAGAGTGACGTTAATGTGTTTTATATTAATTTCTTAAGATTGTTCTGGGTTTTTAATGTGTTTTATTGGTAGAATATTAACCATTAGATAATTATTATCATGCACAAGTGTAGGCCAGTGATACAACTTCCAGAAACGTGCCTTTTGTGTTCCCTCCTAAAATTCATCGAAAGTTTTAGTAAAGCGTCTACCATTTTACTGAATCGACCGATTTGAGTCCTTGACTGCATTGACTTTTACTAGACTTTGGACTTTACCAAATAGAAAATCGATGCTAAAAATTGTTACAAGAACATAGTTTTCCCGCAACTTATTTGACACTGGCCATGGATAATGGTTATAAAGCTGAAGCGGCATAATAAGAAAAAAATAAACAAAGGATAAAATATTCAATATTAATTTCAATGTTGTTGTTGTTAATGTTACTCCACTGATAAAATATAACAGACTAAATCGTCGAACATAGGAACAGAGGGGTGCCAGCGAAGGAGCGTAACAAAAGTGTTTAGTTCACTGTCTTCCGCAATTCAACGATGTACCATTCGTTACTATGCAAACTAACTAGGTAAAGTACAAAAATTAGCTTTTTTGATTTAAATTTCACACTTTACCGGATGGTATCAGGAAATCTGCAGATTACCTAGTTAATTTGAACATTAACGTATTCCGCATTCTAACGGTAACATAATTTTATATACCTATACAATGCATCCCGCTTCACACTGACCTCACCCGCGCACGCCCTTTGCAGGTACTATTAAATACCAGTTAATTGTAAGTTGTAGTTTAAGTTTAATTAATATTAGTATAAAAACAATAAACTTAATAACAAAAAAATCTTAATTTGTAAATAGTCTTTTTTGCAGTCAGTACTTGCGGGCGTTTGATCTTTCGGGGAGTTACGCTTGCGTTCGGTATGACCGAATGTCATAGGCCTGCATCCTTGTCACTCTTGTTACAAATAATATTGGTATCTCGCACTTGACTACGTAGATATACTTTTAGTTTCTGTGTGTGAGTAATGTTTTGAGTGTATTGTTTTAGGATTGCTTTTCAAATGACATTTCTTAGAATACACCATAGACATAATATATACTGTCGGAATACACCACTTCTACCTCAGTTTAAATCATAGACTTAATATATACTTTTATGGTTTAAATAGAATTCTTTGGTCGCAGACCGCACGACAGTATATATTAAGTCTATGCCGCAGTATGCCTTTTATTTCATTTAAGAATTTTCCCGCCTGTTCAATGTAAGTTCTTAACTTTCTTGACAGACTATATAATCTGTGATTCAAACCACAGATATATGCCACAGATATGATGGATGGCTCCTTCCATCATCCATGTTCCTACTTCCTTCCAAGTTCCAACTTTGAATGCTTTGGATGCAGATTCAAACTAATGTAAAATTGCGCTTTTTATCACCCAAATATACTACATGTAAAATCTCATTTCTTTTAATAATTACTGTCGATTTAATCGAATCCACCTAATTAATGTAAGTTTGGATTTAATTATTTTAAATTAAGTCATGTGAACTACTGTGCTCAAAATTCAAATTATTTGAGTTTTGACATAAGCAGTCAAAAGACGCCATGTTTGTCACGTTTTTGCTAGAAGTTGGGTCCTGTTAAATTTAATTCCTCGACATATTAGCAAATTAGCCTTTTATTTCCATTAACAAATCAAAATGAGTGATAGTTATCAAGTGAATAACAGAAAACGCCCGAAGACGTCGAGTCCATCTAATAAAGTAAGTTGTCATGAATTCCCGCTTTCTGATACATTGAGGGCCTCACGCGTAGATGCATATTTTTGATTTTGTTTTATCTTCGCTGATGCCTTGCTGTGCGATATAAATAACTGTATATAATATACTCGTGTTTTTTGTTGTACTGTGTCCTAAAAAGCATCGTATACTTCTGATGTAGAAAAACATGATTTTCAGATCAATTGTAACTTATTTAAATTTCTTTTGCATTAATGGTTATATTTATCTTTCACCGCTCGAAGAGTCAGAAACTCTTCGCGCGGTGAAAGATACAGAAAATAGTAGAACAGTTGGTACTTTTCCACCAACTGAATACACTGATTGCAATATTCAATACCATATTGATGAATACTGTACTCAAGAACAAGATGACATTTGCAATTTCTAATTTTCATGTCATACAATCTATACAATAAAACTTTTTGCAAGAAGGCTTGCGGCAGTAATATTTAATATATTGGCATTAGCATCCTAGTTTTTGAAGTACACACTCTTGTTTGCTAGTGCATTGTATAAAAATTATTTGTGGTGGTTGTGTGTAAGAATTATTGTTACTTATTATCTTATTGTATGTTTATATATTTTATCCTGACACTAGTGGTACATTATAAAATATACACAATTTGGTTTACCAATTTCCGTAAAGTTAAACATTACAGAATATAATAATAATAACAATATCTATGGACGCTTCACACCACGTCTGGCCCCGTGGTAAGCTGAAGGACTTGTGGTACAGGTACCAGACAACAGAAATATATTTAATTTACTTTTTTATACTATACATATTATACTTAAGATTTTTATTGTATGATACACATATTTAATACACATCCATGACCCAGGAACTTTTTGAAAACTTTTTTATTCCGTCGGCGGGATTCTAACCCGCAACCTCCGGCTTTAGCTACCAACCCGCTCACCACTGAGCCACAGAGGTTGTCAAATAAGATATAAATTTGAAATACTTTTATTCCAATCAGAATTTAGATAGAAGGTAAATTCATCCAATTTTTCATCATCCTTTTAATATTATGTACAAATTGCCCTGTTAATTTAGAACACTTTTATATTGCTTATTGTTACTTATTTGTAAGGAATATGTTGTTCAAAGTTTATTAAATACTATCAGAGAAGCTGATTCCTAGGCAGATGAGGGACTGACATAGATTGGTCGCGTTACCTCAAACCCAGCCAACAGATCACAAATAACATGATCCAACCAAATGGTCTGTCAACTGCCTAGGAATCCTTTCCTCGATGGTACATATTGGACTATAATACCATGTTTAAGATGGACTATATTACCATGTTTAAGATACCATATTATTAAGGCGACACCTTGATAATTTGGCTCTATCTTATCTTATATCTTTAAATGAGCAATTCTTGTAAATATGTATATATGTAATTGGAATCTTGGAATCGTCTCCAACGATTTTCATGAAATTTAGTATATAGGGGGTTTCGGGGGCAATAAATCGATCTAGCTAAGAATCATTTTTAGAAAATGTCATTTTATTCGTGTTTTATCAAATACCAAGCTTTTCATATAGCTAGTACTTATCAATAATGGCAACAGATACATACTAGAATTTTTCTCAAAGTACTTAGTTATACATATGTGTACTATATATAATATTTAATAATAATATTACAATAAAATAAAACTATAAATTATTACATACATATATTATTTCATACAAAAACACAATTTTGGCCTAATTTTGCTCTATAATGATACGGAATCCTTTGTGCGCGAGTCTGACTCGCACTTGGCCAATTATTTGAGATTTCTGCTTTCTCTGCATTAAAATATGGTGTGTGCTTATCAATGTAAGCATTATTTTATGCTTTATATAAGAACTAGCTGTTGCCCGCGACTTCGTCCGCGTGGACTTCAGTTTATAGCGCGCGACGTCAACAAAATTGGTGTCAAAAGCTTTTATAAAAAAAACCCTGGTAACCCATAAATCAAAACACTCAAAAACAATACAAAAACATAATATATATGTTTTTTTAATTAAACTTTGTTTATGCCAAATACCCATAAACTATTTATCATTGATAGGTTTAAGGTTACGTCACTGCATAGATAAAGTACTGAGTTATTAAAAACGTAAATAAGGAATAACAATCGAAAAAATCAAAACTCGTATGTTTTGATGATACCAGCTTTTATAGAAAGACGTAGAGCAAGCGTCAGCGCGATGTAAGAGAAGGCTTTAGAATATGTGTACAAAAATTCATTACAATCGGTTCAGTAGTTTTGGCGTGAAAGCGAGACAGACAGAGATACTATAGATTTTATTTCTGTATTGGCTATGCAGGCAATACATTTAAATACAGTCCGTAAACTTTAAAGCAAATTATTCTTAGCTGTTTTTGAGGCTATTTCCTTAGCTACTTTGCTCTTGTATGTAATCTTATATATATAAAATTCTAATGTCACAATGTTCATTTCCGTACCTCCTCCGAAACGGCTTGACCGATTCTCATGAAATTTTGTGACCATATTGAGTAGGTCTGAGAATCGGCCAACATCTATTTTTCATACCCCTAATATATATATATATAATAATAACTAATAAGGGTTGTTCACATTATTAAAAATTATTTATATGGCAAAACAATGTTTGCCGGGTCAGCTAGTATATCTATAAAAATGTTGAAGTCCACATGCAAAATGCGCCAAGTTGTTTGTTGATATTGTATTGCAAATAGGAATAAGTTGGCTGAAATGTGAAAAAATATGTACATGTTAACAAGATACATTCGGTGTGGATACAAAATATGCACATAAAGATATTATTCATATAGGGTCTTTCGCTGGTTTACACCACAGATTTTCGAACCGCGGTTCGAAACAGCGAAGAATTGTTTTAGAATTGCCCGATACATACCGCGGCCGCGCGGTTCGAAAGAGAGAAGACCTTTTTTGTTGAATTAGTGGATTCGAACCGTAGTGGAGATATTTCTATTATTAATTTATTACATATTCCTTTAAGTACAGTTAAGCTCAACATAATTATTAAGAAATCAAAAATATTAATTTTAAGTCTTAAGACCAAACTAAAGTAAAAAAAAAACGAGATAGGCGCAAAAATTACCGACTTAAAAGAAAAGGTAACATCATAAAGTGGGAGAGCCATGCTTCGGCACGAAGGGGCCGGCTCGACCGAAGAAATACCACGGGCTCACAGACAACCAGCGTGAAACAGCGCTTGAGCTGTGTTTCGCCGAGTGAGTGAGTTTACCGGAGGCCATTCCCATGCCCTCCCCTATTCCCTACCTTACCCTCCCCTATTACCCTATTTCCTCTTAAAAGGCCGGCAACGTTTTACTACTTTGTTTTTTTTTTTTTTTGATTATTTTAATTTTTCGACTACGATTTTATACAATTATGTAATTTTTTTTTTTTTATTTACCGTGGATGTGATTTTATACAATTATATAGTTTTAATTATTTTTATAAAAATTATTTTATTTTTCGATATTTAAAATTTACGACTGCGATTTTATGCAATAATAATATGCAATAGAGTTAGGTTAATTTTAAAGTTAGCTTTTATCTGTGCGTGGGCTGTGATTTACGATTAGTTAAAAGTTGAACGTGTACTTTAAATCAAACTGTGATCCTATTATAATAAATATGTAAAGTTTCTCTTTTTTATGATTTTGAAATAAATGAAACACATTTTTAATAATTTCTTTATTAAAAATGTGTTTTTATTTCTTCTTGAAACTACTTTTCTATATGTCTGTACAAATAAATAAATGAGACTAAAATGTTTGTTACAGTAACTATTGGCTTAAATTCGTGGTCCGAATCCACCCATACCAAAAAATAATTAGTTAGTGGTTTCACACCACTCCAATCAGCGCGGTATGAATCGGTAATTCAAAATATTTCAAATACAGTTCTTCGCTGTTTTGAACCGTGGTTCGAAAATCTGTGGTGTGAACCAGCGAAAGACCCTTTATAAAGACACTGAAAATGCTCTATTGCGCCTATGTCCGCAGTCACCTGGAGTACGCTAGCCAGGTTTGGAATCCTAATTTTGAAACTCATTCAAGTAGAATCGAAAAGGTTTAAAAAAAGTTCACTAGGCAACTTAGTTTCAAATTCAGAGTTCCAAACCTTGATTTTCACAAGCAGCCTAGCTTCTATTAACATCGCGTTTCTAGGCAAACACCCAGATATAAAAAGATGAAAAATGTTATCACTTATTATGTATTTATTTGTCTTTCTTCCTGTGTTACTATTGTTTGTACTTTGTATTATATAGATAAGGACATAAAATTGTGGTCAAATGAACAATAATTAAGAAACAAAAGCAATAGGTAATATTATTAATTCAGGTATAATTGGCTAAAATATTCTTACTGTCACCACTTTGTTATTTTGAAATATTGAAATATTAGGTGTAAGGTAAGACTTATTAACGTCTTATCTTACACCTAATATTTCAAAGTAAGTAATTGTTATCTGTGGAGGCTTGTAATTGGCTTTTCTTTTCTATCTTTAAGCTTATTATAAAATATTGTTAGCTGTAAGCCACCCAAAGAAAATAAAATAAAATATATAAGCCGGAAAGTATATTAAAGCTTTTAAAATTGTCGTATGTGTTGAAGGCTATTTTGAAATAGTCTTCAACACTTTTAAACAGGTCTTGTCAAAAGTCAAAATTTCTCTTACTAATTGTGAGTTGTGGCTGTTGTGTGTTCTGCAGTCTAGTTTTGTGTATGCTGTACAATCACTTAAATTACACGAGTAAGTACATACTACATGCAAGTTTATTTCTTTCCAGTCTTTCGTAAGCAGTGTGACATCACAAGTGACAAGATTCTTGCCATCAACATTGACAAAATGGTTTGGACAAAGTTCTAATGCTAATGGCTCTGCTACGTTAGCTGAATCAACAGATTCTTCAACAGAAGATGAGGCAACCGAAAGGCCAATCACAACACCGCCCGCAAAGCGAATGCGGTACAGCCCATCAGCAAAAAATTCAAGTCCACATTATACTCCTATAAGTGTAAGTTTTTTAAAACGTACAGTTCTAAAATTCAGTCTGATCATTTATATATGATCATAAATAGGATCCAATATATATGATAATTTGATCATATGTGCATATTACATTATCATATTTCATTGGTCCTATTTTACGTCATATGTGGTTTCAATAGCCAATGGAGAGCGCTAACGCTGACAGGTATTGACGTCAGGGTTACTAGATCTCAGAGAATTTGATTTGTCAAAAGACATCGTCATTTTTAATATGGCTTGTTTTTTGTTATTTCAGCAAGATTATCCAAGTATATAATTAGAAAAATAATTACATTACATTATTTGAAACATATTAACGAACAGGAAATTAAAAACCCTTTTTTATATTAAATAACTGGCAACACCTATTTCTATGACCATATTGAATCCAATCTCTCAGCAAATGTCAAAAATCTATGATCAAGGAAGAAATGAATCATATGTCTATATTACATTATCCAATATCATTGACTCAATGATCCCGGATCCAATATATATGATAATCTAATATCCCCCTAAGGAAACGTAACTCCCATACTATTACCGTTTCAAATTTGGGTTCTTTCGAACTGTCATGTAATGTCAGCCTGATACCGCTCATAATATAGCAAACACTCATTGACTTCTATACCGAGCAACGCTCGGTCAAACAGCTAGTTTATAATTAACCTAAATAAGCAATTTTCTGGATATATTTTCTTTTTTAAAACTTTAAAACGGCTGCAGTTTCTGAACCTGCAGCTAAAATTAAAAACGCTCTTATTATTTATTTATCAGTTTTATCTAATGTAAAAAACCTACTTCCCCTCCCCTACTATTAGTTTTTATTATTCGTAGGTCTTATCCTACTAATTCCTATTCCTACTAGACAAGGTACCAAAGTCAAAATTTCTGCTTTCGACTTTTCCAAGTAGAATCATTTGTTTACTTACTGGGCTAGATAGGAATCTAGCTCAGTAAACAAATGAACCAGTAAGCAAAGAAGGTCCCGTGTTTTGGTTTTTTGCTTACTCATCATAAACTGTGCTTCGTACGAAATTCTCTTCTACTACACAATAAAAGCTTATAGATAGATACAAAGTTGTAGAAAAAAATTCTCTACAACTTTGTATCTATCTCCAATCATTGCCTCGCTATGAGCTTCTAAAATTGGCCAAGTGTGTTTTTTAGGGTTTCGTACCCAAAGGGTAAAAACGGGTCCCTATACTGAGACTTTAATGTCTGTCCTACTTTCTGACCGTCTGTCTGTCCATCTGTCTGTTTGTCTGTTTGTCCGTCTGTCTATCCTTCTGTCTGTCCATCTGTCTGTTTTCGGCTATAACTCAAGAACGATAATAGCTCGAGAGTTGAAATTTTCAGAGAGTATGTATTTCTGTTGCCGCTATTACAATAAATACTAAAAACAAAAGAAATTAAATATTTTATGGGGGCTCCAATACAACAAACTGGATTTTTTTTTGCAATTTTTTAATAATAATTAAAAATAAAATTTAAATAAAATAAACAATAATTATTTTTTAAAAGAGGGGCATATCGTCCAAACTAATGTAGCACTTTGAGACATACGCCAAATGAAAGGGCTTGAAAAGTTGAACATTTTATTCTATGACGAAAAATCTCTAAGCCATGGGAGAAAAAAGTTAATGAGGGTGGAAGGTAAGAAAAAGTCACATAAAAACACTCTATATTATTGCATCAATTTATAGTGTTGCTGGTAAGGAATGATTTCTGGAAAGTAATCGTATATGGCAAACTTGAGGAAAGTGTTGTATTTTAGTATATATTTTCATATTTTTAAGAAATGTATGGGAAAACAATAAAACCTTAAAAATCTAACCTTTCCTGGATCTAACCGTACATTGTTACCTCGGAGAATTTGTTTATAATAAGCAATACTAGCGAATGGTGCAATAATACAGGGTGTTTTATTTTTCCTAAGAAATAAAAAAGACGTTCTTTATTATTGCACCATAGGCTAGTTTTGCTAATTATAAACAATTTCTCCTAAGTGATATTAAACGAAAAAATCAGGCAAAGGTTCGATATTCAACATTTAATTGTTTTTTGTATGAGAAAAATCAAGTTTGTTGTATGAGAGTCCCCCTAAAATATTTAATTTCTTTTGTTTTTAGTATTTGTTGTTATAGCGGCAACGGAAATACATAATCTCTGAAAATTTCAACTCTAGCTATTATCGTTCTTGAGTTATTTATATTAGTCTTATAGCCGGAGACAGACAGACGGACAGACAGACGGACAGACAGAAGGACAGACAGACGGACAGACAGACGGACAGACAGACGGACAAACAGACGGACAGACAGATGGACAGACAGACGATCAGGAAGACGGACAGACATCAAAGTCTCAGTAATAACGGGACCCCCGTTTTTAACCTTTGGGTATGAAACCCTAAAAAACACACTTTTGAAAATCGGCCAATTTTAGAAGCTCATAGCGAGGCAATGATTGGAGATAGATACAAAGTGTAAAGGACGAAGTTGTAGAGAATTTAATTAGCTTTTCTATGTAGTAGAAGAGAATTTCGTACGAAGCACCGTTTTTGATGAGTAAGCAAAAAACCAAAAAACGGGACCTTCTTCGCCCCCCCCTCCCTCGGGCTCACCTCGAAGAGGTCAGGACTTTTAGTATGTTTATCTCCTAACTACTCTTATGGGGTTATGAGATTAAGGAATAGAGAGTGCTCTTGTGTACTGCGCAAACACTTGCGTACTATAAAATCACTCCTGCGCAACTGGCCTGGTTTCAATGAAACCGGCCACTGTCTGGTGTGGGACTGGTGTGGGAGTTATTATAATTAACTATTATTGGAATTTTTCATAGTCTTTTAGATAGATCCGAGACTCGAGTTGGACAAGCGATAAAAAAATATAGATATTTTTGTATTAATGTATATTATTTAAAGTTGGTGCTACGGTTACTAAGGTGGCAATTTGATCGTGCGATCCATGAGGTATGTATCTTCATAAAGTATAGTTTATACAGCCAATGCTGCCAATAAGACTGGAAGCCAGTATTGGCTTGGTATATGCCGCGTGTGAACATTTTTTCAAGCCAGGCCAACGCTGGCTGCCAGTACTGGCGAGAATAGAGCGCCCGTCTATTTTTCTAGCCAGTGACCTCCGCCCGCATACCCCTCCAACCCCGCGCTAGCGTTGCGGACATGTGTAGACGCATCTCGCCAGTCACTGGCGAACGTCTGTACGGTATTCATGTGTTTGGAATTTCTGGGACAAAATGCCGAGAAAATTCAATACTTTAAAAATTATACAACTTTATAGGGAGCTCGAATGCTTGTGAGTGTGAATGGGATAAGCGTTGTGATTCATACAAAAATAAACGAATGCGCGTTTCGGCACTAGAACAACTTCGTGCCGGAATGAATATTAAAAAAATAAGAATCGTTTCGTTTTCTTTTTTTCTAATATTTCAATCGACTCTTCTGTTAATAGTTCGCAAATGTTCCTTAAAACATTTCTTTTTCAATAGACTTTGCCGTTAACTCGTCATTTTTAACTGCAAACACGTGTGGACACCCGAAGAAAAATCCGTGAATGTGATGGCTTTGTCTAAACAAAAGGGGCCAGGCCAGTACTGGCTTCTGCAGGACTGGTGCCAAGATTATTGGCTCTGTGTAAACTATACTTAATATATGGAAACTCATGGGGATTTTAGTTTTGAAGAAGTATTCTAAGTATATGCTAGCAAAAATATCACTTAAAATCGAGCATTGAAACAACATCATCTGTTCGTCCACTACATACATCATGTATCTAAATAAAAATGCATTTAAATTTTGTTACTCTTTATTAAAACTTGAGAATGGCTGAGCCGATTTGGCTGATTTTAGTCTTGAAATAATTACTCGTTTAACTCCAGGGATGGTTCATAGTAGGAGGGAATTGATACGAAGTTCACTGAGTCATAATATAGTGCTTTATAATATCACTTACAAAAATGGGCTAAGTGCGAGTGGGACTCTCGCACTAAGCACCATACTATTATAAAGCAAAAAAAAATTGGTGGGACACACATCTTTTACCACTTTGGATAATGGATAATGATTGTAAACCTATCCATAGATACCCCACATATAAAAAACCTACTTTTTTTTCATGTAACCCATAAGGGTTACATGAAAAAAAAGGTTTTTTTTCTGAAAATCTTAATGCGGTTTACAGAATACATCTATTGTCTACTTACCAAGTTTTAACAGTATAGGTCTTATAGTAACGAGAAAAGTGGCTGCGATATATGGACGGACAGACACACAGACAGACATGACATTCTGTTTTTTTGCCATTTGGCTACAGAACCCTAAAACTGTTAAAGATAATATGAGCTGTACTGTACAGTGTAGTGATGGATAATTTTCCGAAAAATTTCAAAGCTCGGAAACTTTTCCATTTATTTTTCTGAAAAATTGGAAAAATAATGGAAAAATATCTTTTATTGAAATTATTAGCTTAAATGAAATAGTAAATAGTAAAAATGAAATGGAATATCAAATATGGTTCATATTAAGTTGAAATTCAAAGGCTTGAATGACTTTAGGTGTTTAAAAAACAATATCTTTTTTTAGCCATATCTCCTTTATTTTTTATTTTTTACGAAAATGGTAAGGACTAAAGCTATCACAAATTTGATATTCTACAACTTTAGTCCTTATAATTTTCATTGTAAGATCAGTAGTTACGGAAATAACTGCAAAAAACAAGTCAAAGTATAATTCCGCCTATATCTCAATAATGAAATCAAATTTAGCGCAAATAATTAAAGAAACAAAGTTGTAGATGATAATTGATAGATTATTAAACCTACGATCCTTATGATTTTTTCTACGCCTATGGTAAATGTACCAGGAGTCCGGGACCCAAGCGACTGAATAAAACTGGATATTTCTGATCATGGATTAGACCGCATCAGAAGAGCTGCAGGTGCGTTGCCGACCTTTTAAGAGGCAATAGGGTAATAGGGGAGGGTAGGGATGGGAAGGGAAGGGAAATAGGGTAGGGGATTGGGCCTCCGGTAAACTCACTCACACGGTGAGACACAGCGCTTGCGCTGTTTCACGCCGGTTTTTCTGTGAGAACGTGGTATTTCTCCGGTCGAGCCGGCCGGATTAAATTAAATTAAATATAAGTAAGGCATACATACAACAAACGTGATTATTCTGCCATATTGTGCCAAATGACATAGAAATTGCTCCACTAGTTCGTGAGAAAAGCTCTTTTAAATAATTTTCCCCGTTTTTTCCGCTTTATAATATTATATAGTAAAGTTAATAATAATAATGTATAATTATTGTTCTGTATGTATAATTATTCATAAATATTTGGGGTCCCGGTCATGACCAATTATTTTTTTGTCCCACTCTGACAAAAAAAAATCAAAAAAATAATTGGTCATGTTAGGGATACCACGTAAAAGAACGGTGCCTGGAGGTACAAACCCATCACTGAAAAAAATCATAAGAATCAAAGTTGGAGGAAATTCCAAAATGATAATGATTTTGTAATTTTTTCTTTTGGTGATAATCGGCATACAGGTCATAGAGGCGAAATTATATTTTTATTTTGACTTGTTTTTTGCAATTACTTCCGTAAAAATGTATAAGAATCAAACTTGTAGAGAATTAAATTTGCAACATTCTTATCATTTTCGTAAAAATAATGAAGATGTGGTCAAAAATAGGCACCTTCAAACCAATATGGCGGCTAACGCACCCATCGGATTTGGTAGAGTTTTTGAATTTAAGAGGGCGACTAACCCCAAAAATCAAACATCGTCCTTCTCTCTTCACACTCACGCGTGACGGACTTTTTCACACGGTGAAAAAGAACGACGCGGATTCATCGCCTAATTAGTTTTTCTCAATAACTCGATAAATATACAACATTTTAAAAATCCGCTAGGTCGATCTCTCAATGATAGAATTTTATACAATGTGTTAAAATATTAACTTAGTTCAATGCACGGTTATGGCAATAAATGAAAAATTCGTGAAAATTAGATGCATCTTTGTGATTTTTTTCTATCGAGAAAATTTTAAGATATCGTGTTTTTGCTCAGATCGAATTCTCGGAAATATAATGTAGTATCTAATTTTAGAAAATGAAACAATTCGGGGCTTATTTTCAAGTATAAAAATGAATTATAAAATCGACACTTTAGGGTTAGTCGCCACCTTAAGCTATTTATGACCTCTTCTAAACACTAGCGCAAAAAAAACTTTCTATAATTATTAATTTCAGAAAAAATCTTACGCCACTTTAGTTATACCGGTGATGAACGCTATAATCTTAGCGGCCTAGACGAGCAATTTTATTGCGCCTTATCACGTATTGCGTAATATTATTGAACGTCTAGGGTTCATATTGAACATCGCGCACCTTCAATCTAATAATTGTCAAATAAACTGTTTAATAAAATTAAAGCGTAATATTGCACAATACAATTCGTCGATCGTCTAAGTACCGGCTTATGAAACAAATCATAGAAGTTTCCAAGAAAAAGATTTTTTTCTTGGAAAAAAGTTATCTTGTTATCTTGTTTTATTTTCTAATCTTGGTTGACATTTCAACTTGGAAAAATATTTGAAAAATTGGAAAAATGTAATGGAAATTTTTCTTTTTTCTTTTCTTTTCTTTCGGAAATTTTTCCATTACCCACTAGCTGTACAATAATCTGATGTCTTAATGACAATGACAGAACTTCCTCGGGGCAGTTCAGATGCCGAAAACGATAACTTTAACAAAATGTCAAATGAACTATTAAATCTCTAGCTAAAGTCAACAGACAACAATAGACGCCATATTTGACGATAACCTTAACCTTAACTATAACAACGCCTCTGGTGCAACCCACGTAAACCATATTATCCATTTTGTTACTGTTTTTACTAGTGTATGTAATATGTATACCTATAAAAAATATAATGAACTTCCTGCTATGTATTTTTTTGTTTTAGACAAAGACATCAAGTACTAACACTGACGATATAGAACCCTTTATTACTGCACCATCAACATCCGATAGAATGTTTAGAAGAACCACAAATCTTGTGTCATCATCTATTCAGCAAAATGATGAATCTACAGTTTCAACAAATGACAGTAAAGTAAACAACTATGATTTGTACAAATCAGAAGTTCTTATAGAGAGGAAAAGGAAGTCTATATTTGATAAAACTCAAGATTCTGATGCAATTATAGGTAAAGTTGAATATTCAATTTGATTTCTTAATATTTAAGGTCAAACACAGATCTAGTATACTGCTTAAAACTTATTACCCGGAAGACTTTATAACAAAAAGTGAACAAACCAAATAATATGTCTTTGATTGTGCCTAATACGTCTTTAACTTAAAAATATTTTTTAGAGGATGCAGTAGCAAGATCAGCGTCAGCCAAAGTGGTTAATCTCACTCAGCCATACTTCAAAGCGGGATTGTTGTCTTCACCGTTTTACAGTGGTACAACCTCGTACGGCGGTGCAGGAGGTTCATTCGTAAATCGACCAAATGTAAATAGCAGAAGAAAAACAATTGTAAAAGAACCTAGTACCACCAGTGATGTTTCTATAAGCTATTCATCTAGACGTGTGTTGGACCTGCTCGAAAATTATTCATCTCCTTTAACGGAGGCAAGGAGAATACCATCGTACTCAACTCCCACCACGAGGTCTTTGCAAGAAGCAGACACCCGCAAAATAAAGAATACTTGTGAGTGTTAATTTTAGCGTAAACCATATTTTATTGTTTTATTATATCATATTAATAATATTCACATCTTTACAAATCAAAACTGACGTGTATAATCATTTTTTATTTGTTTCTTAGCATACAAAATGCAAGAGCTGCATGTACCACAGATTGCTTCTATAATAAGGCTGAAACAAAAGCAGTTAATGGATTCATCAAATGCAGCACGACAAATTATTGCATCTCTTAGTAGCACTACTCCCTATCCTCAACCTCAAAATAGTCCAACCAGGTAACTTAATGATAATTTTAGTTTGTTGAGACTTTTGTCAAATAGAATAGTCTGTTTCAGAAAAAAGTAAAGTGGTGGTCTTACTGCTTTAAGCATTTTTCAAAGCTGATTTATATTGCAATTTTTAAGTAAACTCAGCGCGTAAATTCGTACGCTTAGTTAAAGTCGATCTAGCTAGGAATCATTTTTAGAGAATGTCATTTTATTCGTGTGTTATCGAATACCGAGTAAAGCTCGGTCAAATAGCTAGTTGTAGGGGCGAGGACCCCTACACTACAACGATGGGCAGAAAGGAAACTGGGGTTACCTGGTGGCTGAGACAGCTGGGCAGATGGGCTGATAGGGCTGATAGGGCTGATAGGGCTGATAGGGCTGATGTGCTGATGCTCGTAGTCACACGACACTGTCACCTTCTATTTCACTGAGCTGAGGATTTATCGCGAATCACGGGAACGGCTAGCCGATATTTTTCGTATGTAACGATCGCGCGCCGGTAATGGACTGTTTCGAACTTGCGTCAAACGTATGACAGCTGACAGCGCAGACTCATGCGCAGTGTTGCCAACTGCCACATTCGTCGCGCTAAAGTTTGGCGCGAACACTAGTAATACATAATACAGTGATTGAACTATTTACAAAGTTTTAATCTTATCCTTGCTTTTACAGACGTAGTCAAAGTGCTCCAGAAAAAGAAAAATTAACCACGAAAATTAAGTCTATGCTCACAAGAACAAATCGCAAGTCTGTGGAAGAGAGTCCAGCCCCTCCAACTGTCAATTTACCAGCGATTCCACTCCAAATTGAACAAGACAAATTGCCTCAATTCTCATTTAACAGTAATTCTACCATAACTTCGAGTAGCTCAACAGATACAGCTCCGAAAATCGCAAACACTCAAATGAGCGTTATAAATAATGCTAAAGATGTAACCATGAACCTTCCTAATCAGAAAACTATGTCGAGTGTGGATAGAACAAATCGTACTGAAAATAGCTATGTGAGTCAATTCAAATTTTCTAGTCCAGTTGAAGTCTCTATTGAACAATCAACAAGTTCGACAGCAAAATTTTCGTTTGGTAGCCCAGAAAAAAATTTGGACAGTGTTAAAGTTCCATCAGGTTTTACCTTTTTACGGACTGAATCTCAGCCCAAGACATTTGGTGACAAAACTGATAGTACAAATATGAAAAATGATACATGCAAAGAATGTTCGTGCAACAGTAAGTCTGGCGAAAGAAAATGTGCTGCTTGTGAAAAGAAGAAAACAAACAGCATAGACAAATTGCCAATTTCAAATACTTTGACTTCTGATAAATGGAAATGTTCAGACTGTTGGGTGGAAAATGAGAAAAACAGTGATGCTTGTGTTTGCTGTGGAGCAAAGAAATCTCGTGAAACGACAAATCAATCTAAAGCTACTGAGTCTGCTAAAGCGGCTAAATCTGATAAATGGAAATGCAGTGATTGTTGGGTAGATAATGATAGTAGTGCCTCAAAGTGTGTTTGCTGTGGAGCAAACAAAACTGGCGTAAAGTCCTCTCCAACGTCTACTTCAGCTCAAACCAATAAATGGAGATGTAAAGATTGCTGGGTGGAAAACGACACTAGTGCCCAAAAGTGTGTTTGCTGCGGCAGTAATAAATCGGGCAAAATTACATCTCAGCCAATTAAACCTGCTCAAACAGCCAAATGGAAATGTAAAGATTGCTGGGTTGAAAATGATAGTAGCGTTACAAAATGTGCTTGCTGTGGTTGGGTAAATACAGACCATACAAGTGAGAAAGCAAAAACCAATAGCTTAGTTACAAGTACTGAACAATCTGCAGCATCCAGTATTCCTAAGACTGATTCCAAATCTACTAATTTGCCGCTCCAAAGTACAATACAGTCTCAGTCTGATAAATGGGAATGCCCAATTTGCTTAGTTAGAAATGAAAATAATAGAGTTAAATGTGTCTGCTGTGAAGCAGAAAAACCTGGTACTAGAAAGCAACCAGAGATAAAGTTCAGTTTCAAAGATAATCCTGGTGCTTTATTTAAATTCGGCATTCCAACGGGATTGAATCAAGATACGAATGTTCAAGTTCCTGCCATTATAAAAGAGACACCAGCAAAGGAATCAGAAGCCAACAATAATGTCTTACCTAAAGCTACATTTTCGTTTGGGATACCAAAGAGTACGCCAGAAACGGTGAAGCCTGTTGATGACAGTAAAAAGGACGAACCTGTCAAGCCTACATTTACATTTGGTATCAATAAATCAATTTCTACAAGTACAACAGTGGAGCTTCCTAAACCCCTCTTTGGTCTGCCTAAGACATCTGAAGTAGTCGTGACCTCATCAACCATACCAACTAAACCTGTTGTAACATCCGAAGTGCAACCATCAACACCAGCTTCGACATCCGCTTCCACTGTTAGTGGCAGTAACTTATTCGCGTCCCCCGTTACCACTCCCATTAGCATTGCCAGTAACTTATTTGCACCCCCAGTTACTACTCAGAGTGAAAATAAAACTTCGACTCCATCTTTATCATTTTTAAGCTCACCAACCACAACTATTAGTGCTTCTAGTTCGAATGTTCTGTCAACTAGTGTTCCAGCCGCTGCTCCCACAAGTACATTGTCTTTCTCCACCGGTATCAATACTGGAATCAACTTATTCGCCTCGCCGATTTCTCAAGTGACCACTGCTAGCTCCACTTTTCCCAGTGTTACGGCCGCCACAACCAGCAACTCTCTATTCAGTAAAAGTGAGCCCGTAAACACGGCACCCATTTCTTTGTTCCAAAAAAGTGAATCTGCTCCAGTTTGTTTGCCTGTGTTCGGCAGTAACACTACTACGACGACAACGGCCGTATCACAGTTGCCCACAACATCAGCTGCGCCCGTATTCTGTTTCAGTAATACTTCAAACAACTCTGCGCCTAGCAACGAAAAACCGAAATTTAATTTCAAATTCGGTGGCAGTAGCGCCAATGAAACTCCTATGTTTAAAGCATTCGGAGCCACGAGTGAAAGTAATAAGTTCACTCTCCCCACATCCAATACACACGCGATAGGTGGCAGTGGATTGTCGACTGGTACTACGAGTACGAGTAGTGCTCTACCTGGAATTAATGGGCTGCCTACTGGGAACACACTTTTGGGTGGTGACATCGGAGGCAATCAGCAGACCACAGGAAACGCATTATCGAGTGGCATCGCATCGTCTACAGCTGCAACAGGATTATTCGGAAACCCTATGTCTAAAGTGAACAATATTTGGTCAGCGAACAGTAGCGCTGCCAGCACTCCGACACAATTTGAGAACCGTTCTGCTAATTTTACTTTTGGATCTTCTAACGCGTTTAATTCTAATGCGAGTAGCACGTTCGGGGCGCCGCAGCAGCCTCAGCAGCCTTCGCAAAACTTATTCGGAATTACAAATCCGAGCACGAACAGTACCCAGCCTACTATGTTCTCTAACACGGCGCAGAGTCCGGCGCAGTCTAATATATTCGGCAATCTGCCTCCATCTAATGTGCCTCTGTTTGGCACACCGAATATATCAAACCCAACTTTTGGAACGAGCACGCCCCTGCCTACGTTTGAGACGCCCGCTACAGCAGCACCAACGCCATCTTTCAACTTTGGTACAAACACGACATCAGGAGTATTTGGATTTTCTCAGGTAAGCAGTATTTGAAAATTTTTCTGAGAAGGATGTAAATGCTTTGACTATAGGTCCTGCAATACTTACTAGATTTAGATTATTTTGTTTCCCAGTATGAGCTAGCAAAAGGGCATATTTGACAGCAAAAATATTGAAAATTGCTGAAAATTGTTTTTTTTTTGTATGGGAGCCCCCTTTAATTATTTAATTTATTTAATTTTTATTATTAATTATTAATTTAATTATTATTTATTTCAATTCTCAACTACGTACAATTTTGATGTCGGTTTTATCTTTTTAATCAGGTTTAACTAGCTGATAAAAAAGTTAGAACTATTATTAAGACAAGCCATAGTTTTTAAGGATAGAAAATTTCACAATGTTAATTATAATTTTAATACATACTTAGTAAATAAGATTTTACTTACTCGTGTACAATAATTTAATAGGCTTAAGTTTTTTAACCAATAGTTTTACAGTGATTTTGCATCAAGGGAGTAGTTTGTAAGTGTTGAAATTTCATCGTCAACCAAAAATTATATCATAATTCATAAGTGTTAAACAAACCCTGTAAGTATGTAATATCTAGAAACTCAGAAATACAAAAAAAATATATTTTTTCATAGTTTTTCATTTAAGGGGTGGTTGTTAAAAGGGTTAAAAAATTATCAAAATCATAAATCAGGCATAAAAATATTGAAAAAACGTTTATTTTATCAAATTAAACACAATTACTAAAGCCAGAATGGTTAGATCTGCATTTTTCCTCCTTTTTGAAAAAGGGGTGAATTTCATCCCTAAAATGCAAAAAGCGCAATACGAGCGTATGTCACTTTTGAAGTAGAGAGTAAAACATACTTAATTCCAAAATGTCATCCAAATCGATGGAGGTTCAACGAAATCGGAGGTTGTGCCTGATTTTTGCCTTCATTAACTGTACTATCCTTGCAAAATTCAAGGCAACTTGAGCAAGTATGCACATCAACATGGTCTAGGGATATTTCAAATAAACATAAATAACTAAAATTCTATTAACTTTATGTTAAGATACCTACAAAAAATATACCTTGTTTAATAGCCTAATATCTAATCTGATAATAAACTTTTAGATAAAGTTAAATAATAAAGAAAACTTGGAAGAACAGGAAAAACTCAGACACTAATCTTAACTTTATTTTTGAAACATCAAAACCTAAACAAAACAACTTTATAAAATTGTTGAAATCTTAAAATTAATAATACGTGGATCCACCTAAGGCTGGCCTCACACAGCCGGAATTTCATAATCGGAAATTCATATTATTAATTCAGAAAGACTGGAATACCAATCGAATATATAAAATATTTTTCAGATTATGAATTTCATAGATCGATCTGTAAGAATATGAATTTCCGATTATGAAAATCCGGCTGTGTGTGGCCAGCCTTAGACTCTCCTGACACATCTGCAGCGGTTCTGCATACTCAAAACAAGGGTGTCAATATCCTGTTGTGGAATACTGCCCCATGTCCTGCTAAGATGCAAGAAAAGCTGGTTTACATGCACAATATCTTCAGGGAAATTCCTAAGAGCTCTTCTCTGAAGCATAATATCCCAGGCATGCTCAATAGGATTTAAGTCAGGGGATTATGCAGGCCAGTCTTAGCTTGGATATCATTAGGGATTGCAATCCGGCGTCATTTTCAATCCGGACCGGATTTGACCGGATTCCCATCAATCCGGCCGGGTCCCGCCGGATCCGACCGGATTGGTGAAACTGAACTAAAAAGTAAAAATGATCCTATTTTTTACACTTTAGTTCAAAAACAAGGCATTTGCATCTGTTGTAGATGACATGATTTTTTTTTCAAAGTGAAGTCTCCACTTTTTATATACCGTAGTGATTCGAACATGATTTCAAATAAACGTATAGTTGCCCAAACATATATACGGCTTTCTCGCAACATAGTCGGCCTAGTCCAGAGGAATGAGCAGATCAGTACGTCTGGGACTAAACCATGTGAGAGCTTCCTCACGATGTTTCCGTACGAGCCTCCGTATTATGCACTTGAGATATGAAAATGTCTCATTAGTTCACGCCTCCACCCGGGATCGAATCAGCACCCTCTCGAGTGCGAATCATACGTCTACCCACTAGGCCAAAAACGCTCTATTAGTTAAAAATAATCGAGTTATTCAAGCGTCATTATTTAACTTATATGTGGGTTGTTCATAAAAGTAAATCATAAAATATATACAAAATTTAGTTCTGACCCAAGTCAATGCAAATAATCATAGACATCAAGAAAATAATTAAGACTTAGCTGTAGTTAATAGTGAGTTGATATTTATATTAACGATTTGTTACTTACAATTTAAAAGTAACTAACCAACCAATGCGAAAAGGAGATCAGAAGACGTATAGGTATGGCCAAGAATGCAATGTCGCAGCTCCAAAGAATATTGAAAGATCGTAAAATCTCACGGAAGACAAAAATTAAACTTAAGAAAGCGGATCGCGATCAAATTGACGCCTTCAAGATGTGGTGCTGGCGGAAAATGCCCCAAATACCATGGACCTTTCGTACCAACATCTCCATCCATCCTTAGTGATTTACAGATAAAACAAGACTGTCGTCGATAGGGCTACGAAGAGTTTTTGATTTCTTTAGTCACATCGCAAGAAAGGATGGCCATAACCTTGAACAGCTTGTGGTTACAGGCAAAGTTGACGGTCGCCGTTCAAGAGGCCGAAGCGCTATCCAGTCCGGACCGGATCCGGTATATTGGGACCGGATCGGGTAACCGTAAAATGATACCGGATCCGGCGAATTTCCGAATCCGGTTTTTCGGATTGCAATCCCTAGATATCATGCTGTTGTAACCAACTTGTAACGATATGTGGAAGTGCATTGTCGTGCATTTCTATTTTAATATATCAAAACTTCTTCACGAGTGACCACTACGGTCACTCGTGAAGAATTTATCGAACTTTCAGAGTTATACGATTATAATGAAGAAGGCGCTACTTAGACCTATAACTTACTAGATAAAAGAAAGGCGCCTAGAGGTGTACCCCAGCGTTAGTGCGAAAAAAGGCACTAAAATATTGACTACTGAAAAATTGATAAGAGTCAAAGTTGGAGGAAATTTAAGTAGAATGATCTACAAACCATGAGAAGAAACGTCCCCATCAACCAATAGACATGAAACAGGTGTCATTTGGAAGATCTAGATACTAGAATAGAGAATTTTTTACTATCGAAATCTGTCAAATACGTGGGGTTACAGTGCAACTTCATCAAACACGGTGCGGCTCCGTCACCGTGCTCACGACACGACGCCGCCACTGTGACACGTTGCGGTGCCGTACCGTGTCACAGTGGCGACGCCGCGCCGTCTTCGATGGCGGCCTTAGGGCTTCCACACATAAACACGATACGGCGTCGTTTCACGATACGACGTCTCGTCTCTTCTGATGTTAATAAGAAAACAAAGAAAGAAAAGACAGATACTCAGAAGATACTGGATCCACTCATTTCTTTCAACCATTAATAACTTTATAAAGAAATACAACGCCTTGAAAATAAACCACAACAACTTCTATAATTGTTTTAAAATCTTTTTCTCTTTTACCTACATATTTCCTTAGTGTGCAATAAATTGCACACTAAGGAAAGAGTGAGAATTGTTTTACGTCAAAATTAAAACCGGCACAGTGCGTATCAGGCCACGTGCAATATAGGTAATAGGGATAGTACCGCTAGTTTTTGATAATTTTTGTATGGTCGATGAATGTAGATATTTTATAACGTGTTTTACTAACTAAAAACATCAAGTTGTTGGCGAAAAGTTGATTTTTTTAAAAAACCCAATTGATTTTAAAACTGACACAGGTACTTGAGACTTTTTTGGGTCCCTGTGAACAAATCGAGACGCATCCCATGACTGTTGATGGGTGGGGACGGGGTTCATACAAAATCTCCCAATGTCCTTTGATAATAATAATCAAGATACAAGTCATACAGGCGAAATTATACTGACTTTTTTTTTGCAATGATTTCCGTAAATATTGAGTGTACGATGAAAATTACAATGATCAAACTTACAGATAATTACATGTGCAACAACTTTGTTTCTTATCATTTTTGTAAAAAAATGAAAACAAAATGTGGGCAAAATAGGTTTAACCTTTAAACCAATATGGCGGCTAATGCACCCGTCGGGTTTGGTCTAGTTTTATGAATTTAAGCTATTTATGACCCCTTCAAACGCTAGCGCAAAAAAAAAACTGACTTAATTCCAGAAAAAATCTAACGCGACTGTAGTAGGTCAAGTTCTATTAGAAATATGTGTTTTTTCAATGAAATTTGATATGAGTCAAGTAAGTATAATATTGTAGTTCGTCACACCTGAGCTGCGGTAGATCACTACTATACGAGTAATCGGTCGAGCATTTATGTATCATCCCTCAAAAATTACGCATTGAGTTATGAATGCAGTCTTGTTAAAAATTTTAGAACATGACAGCATTCGTAACTCATCAATTTTTTTGTGGGTTAATACACAAATGCTTAAGTGGGCGCCTATACCTACAATAACATTGAACAATATCACGTATTGCGTAATATAATTGACCGTCTAGGCTTGATTGAAGAATTATTCAATCCTTTTTAGATTATTTTAAAGAATATATTAATTTGTTTATACCTTGGAAGTCGGGTTCAATTTTTTGTTATAAAAATAATAATTTGTAATACAAAATATAATCTTTATTGGCATTTCACAAGTTCAAATAAATTTTACTTTTATGAAAGACCAGAACTTCGTCGAATTTGATAAAACTTTTTCTAACCAACTCTTTGATTATTCCAGCAACAGCAGCCGCAACAGCAGACCGGTATTTATAACTTCGGGTCGGGAGGCACAACGCCACAAGTTCAGTTCAACATGGGCAGTGCCCCCGCCGGCACTGCAGTGCGACGAGTGAGAAAAGCCATAAGAAGAACGCAACGATGAACATCGTACACCCTAAAATATAATATTAAAAAAAAATGTTTCACACATTCAGGTATGTGAGGACATATATAATGAAAAAAAAGAAAATAGTGCGTTGCGGTATGTGAAGAGTATATTGATATTTGGTTGGCAATTAAACCGTAAAATTTGTGATTATAATAATGTCTTCCTAAACGAAGTTTCTAGAGACAGTTCTTGTCTGTGGTTGTGTTTGTTGCGTATTTAACATCAAATTCAATTTCAAGTCGAGAATATTTTTAACATATGTACTTATTCAAGTTGTTATTCAAATTAGTATCGTATTTAACTATGTGTCTGTTAATACTTTATCTGTGAAATATACATCTACGAAAACGGATAATAATATGCTTTAACATATTTTTAATTTGTTATAGCATATTAGTATGTAATATTACACATGGTGCTGCTCGTCAATTCTGTTTTACTTGAACTTGACTTGACACGCTACCGCGTGTCGAAATTAGAAAACACAGCCACATATTTTCCGCCTATTTGTTTTATATTGACTACTAAAAAGAACCACGTCTTATGATGTTAAACAATGTCTTTAAATTAATGGAAATATAAACATATACCTGAATAATTTTTATTGCCATTTTGTTGTATCTATTCGTCACTGAGATTGTCAGGACCAGTGTAAAATTTGCCCAAAATTTTGACGCTCTGTGCTAGGGGATAAATAATTAACAGAAATAGAAAATTGTGGAGCGTCGATATTACGTTATATTTTTTTAGTATATTTTACTACTTTATAATAGATTTGCAGGAAGATGTATTGTTTAGTTCATATGTGAGTGTTTTTTAAATGGTATTTTAGAAGCGATTTTTTATTGTTACATGACACACTACGAATAATAAAAACTAAGGAAACATAACTCCAATACTATTACCATTTTAAATTTAGTTCCTTTCGAACTGTCCTGTAACGTCAGCCTGATACCACTGAAGGCCACCTTAATATTGCAAATGTATTGAAAATTGTACCTAGGTACACATTTTTGACAAGTATTGTAGAACATGTTTTTTGACGGAGTTACTTTTCCTTAGTTTTTATTATTCGTAGATGACACATGCATTTTTTGTAAGGTTTCATTGAGCCCCGTACCAAAGCTGTAGTACATCCACACATGTTTCAAAGTGAAAGGACCTGAAAAGCTTGAAACATTTTATTGTATGACGTAAAATCTCTAAATCATGGGAGAAAAAAGTTAACGAGGGTAGAAGTTAAAAAAAAAATACAAAAAGACACCCTGTATTATTGGATCAATTTATAGTGTTGCTGGTAAGGAATCATTTCTAGAAAGTAATCATATTATATGGCATCCCCGCTATGTAGGGGAGGTACCATAAAAAAAAAAAAGTTTTTTTTGTACCATTCTGTCGGCATCATTAATATAATTATGCAATCATACCCATTTATTTAAAATATGAAACAATATACTAAAACAACAATTTTCTTATGTTTGCCATATACAATAACTTTCCAGATATGATTCCTTACCAGGCGATACTATAAATTAATGCAATAATACAGGTTGTTTCTTTGTCCTTTTTTTAGGGTTCCGTACCCAAAGGGTAAAAACGGGATCCTATTACTGAGACTTCGATGTCTGTCCGTCTGTCTGTCCATCTGTCTGTCCGTCTGTCTGTTAGTCTGTCTGTCCGTCTGTCTGTCTCCAAGCTGTAACCCAAGAACCGCTATAGCTAGACTTCTGAAATTTTCACAGATTATGTATTTCTGGTGCCGCTATAACAACAAATACTAAAAACAAAATAAAATAATTATTTAAGATACGCACTTGCACTTGATCGATTTTCTTACCTTCTGCCCTCGTTAACTTTTTTCTCCCATGGTTTAGATCAGGGGTCATAAATTAGTTTCGCTCGGTGTCCATTTTAAGAAATATTTTATAAAAAGTATTTGTTAAACAGGTGATTACAGAAATTACAAATATATTATTTAGATATCAATTAAAAAAGAGACCTATTTTTGTAGCTAATTATCTCTCTAAAGTTTGGAATGAAATATTGGTGCAAGCTATATTCATCAGTAAGTCGAGACTAAAATTGATTTTTAACGGAGTTCATCTTCGAAAATGCTTGGTCCGCACACAGTGCCGGATGCGGACCGCGGTCGGCCATTTGGTGACCCCTGGTGTAGATATTAAACATCTACAATTAAATGTTCAACTTTTCAAGCCCTTTCATTTGGCATGATATGTCTTCTTTGCTTATTAGATAAAATAGATAGATTTTTGTCTATCTTCCATTATTTTATTTTATATTCTATTTTATCTCCTGGAATTTTTTTAAATAATTTGACCACAAACCACACAAACATTAATTATTGCTGTAATCCAATGAAGATTTTGACATAAGCCCCATACATAAGCTGTCAAAATCTTCGTTAAATTATTATTGAAGTTAAATCATAATTAAATGTCTGGTGCCGCCTGGTGGCCAATAACGCTAACTCGTAATTTTATAATACCAAGAATAATGCTTATAATGCAACAACATTTTCGTCAATTTACTAATTAGTTTTTACCATATTCTTAATGAATGAAGATAAGTAGTTCCTTGGGACTAGGGATCCCTAAGAATCTTTAAATGTCTTCTGTTATCAAATGGTATTGGTAAAAGTCACACACATTTTTATAAAGGATGGACTATTGATAATTAATATCTATATCTATATAATTATATAAAATCCTTTGTATCGAATGACATGCATGTGGAATCAGCGCACAGCCTAAATCACTGATTGTAGAGACATGAAATTTGGGCGGTAAAAAAGTGGGAGGAAAAAAAAAGTTGGGGGAGGAGGTAAATTTTGTATAGAACCAGTCGATTCCTTCGTCCAATCGGATCTGAAAATTTGCCTAAACACTTTTTGATATAAAATGTAAAAATGTAATATAATGAAAGATGTAATTCATAGTTTGTTAAAATATATCCCTTAAAGCAATGAAAAAGGCACGAAAAGTTATTCCGGTGGTGCTTTACTGCTTTATTGCATCTTACCAGAGCTTTTATGAAGACTTGATGGAATTTTCTTCGCGCTCTTCTGATTTTTTCTGATTCTACATACTAAGTTGGCCGTGAATGACGCCACGAAATCGCGTAGGCCATGGTTTTCAAAGGAGTGAAAGAGATAGCTTTTGCATGAAAATAGAGCGAGACAGTTGAAATGTATGAACAAAATAAAGATGGCGTGTAAACAAAAAACACTATTTTCTATACAATTTCTCTCATACGTCGATTAAAGTAGTAGACAAAAATATTGGTTATTACATAAATTATAAAGGCAAGCGAGCCAACGTACCTTTTATTTCTGTTAATTTTAGTTAATTTAAGTAACTTATAATAATGCGTTACTCTCATTACTTCGAATCATTACGTCGAAATGTTGCCGACAGAGCTTGGTATAGTAGTCACGTTACGTCAGTAGCTATGGTGACGACTTTGCGGGCACAGCACAAGCTAGGTTAATCAGGGCAGGCACGGTCGCAGCCTGAAATTTTGGAGGGGGTCATTCACTATAACAAAAAAATTCCTTTTATTATTTGGCAAGATTTTGAGATTTTTCAATTTGATCTTAGATTTTGGGGGGGAGAGGGGGGGGGTCATGCCCCCTGTGACCCCCCCTTCGGACCGCTCCTGAATCAGGGTATGTTCGGACACAGAGTAAGTCCGGATAGTTCAACTTATAAATAAATTAGTCCGTATTTTTTTTGCCTGGCACTACGGGCATATTAACTATACTAGAGATCGCCCAATGGTCGAAATTCGACCTTAGTTTCAACGACATTAATTTAGGACTACTACCTATATTTTGTAAAAAATATTGACTTTATCATATTTTTTTCAACTCTTGTCTCTGGGACTCAGCTGATCTCAGACTGGCCGTGTAGGCATTGTCTATAAGATTCAATAAAAAAAAAACATAATTCATTTTCAATTTGTCACCTTGTTGTCAACAGACTTCAACCATAAACAAAGGAGTAAAATTCGTATGTAAAGGCTTGTCACTCAAAAATCTGTCATTTTTCCTAGTGTGTGTGTTGTAGTGTGTGTAATGTTTTATTTGTTAAAAAAATGTATGATAAAAGCATTATTTCAAAATAATATTAGCTCGATGCACTCCTTCACCATATTAACTATAACTGTGCAAAATTTCATACACCTACGTTTGCCTATTTTTCGTCAAAAGGGATACAAAGTTTTTGGCTCACGTATTAATATATAGATCTACGCCATACTGAAATGCAACCGCAAACTGTAGTACTTATTGTAATTGTAGTTTAATTTAGCGTTAACTTGAATTATCCGGACTTACCCTGTATCCGAACTTACCCTGTATCCGAACTTACCCTGATTAACTATATAAAATTATATTATACTTTGTGGATTATGCACACTATCCAGATGTATATTACGTGGAAGTGTTAAATACTTATACTAACGTCCAAATATCTTTTTTTCAATACCTAGTTTGCAAGCAAATGAATAATGTGATTTTCAGAATCATACCTATTTGTGTGAATTCAATGTAAAGTAAATCACAGATCCACCGAAACCATTCGGTCTTTACTTTTAGTGTGAATTTTAGTGTGTAAATTAACATTTCATTTTTCGATATTCATCATAGGTACATAACTTAAGGTATGTTTTTATATTGGTTTGACATTATGAAAAGAAAACATACCTTTCAAAATGTTATGAAGCGGAGCAGGTCTTCGGCGAAATTTGTAGCATAATATGCACAGGGAAACATTAAAATGTAGTATATTTTCGTTTCACGTAGGTTCTAGCACAACATATTATGTATAATGTATATATTTACACTGAAGTTCAGTGTTTAGGGTAAACGAATTGCACTTAAGCCAAGCCGAGGCTAAATTGAATCATTGTATATCATATTGTATGTTTCATGTAAATGTTAATAGGTTTGTAAAAATATATTGAGTATAGTATTAAAAATTATAAATACTAGAGGCTTCCTTAAGTGCGATTGCGTTGTGAACAAAAAGTGAACAATTATTGTTTACTTTCAAAACGATGTTACTCTAAAGTGATGAAAAATAAAGATTCTTAGTACCATAAAGGCTATAACATAATTTATTCCATATAATTGTATAGCAACTATTGGATTGTATTCAATATAATTGCAACATGATTATTATATCACAGAATAAGAACACTTAAACATACACGCGCGTCTATCACGTCCGCCGCCGAGTGTGCCCAGTGCCCACCGCGCGCATTAAATACTAATTATTGTAGTGAAACCAAAGTGGAAGGAAGTTTACTGTGTAGCTGTTCATCTGTTCTTATTTATTAAACTGTGATTAAATTTTTATAATCTAACGAATACTGTATAATATATAGTTAAGTTAAATAATTCTGTATTTAATTATTCGTTTAGATATCGCAATTGACAGAAACTTAAATCCAGAATTATTATAATTTCTAATGTAACAGATACAATAATAATTGTTGTTAGCAGTAGGAATATATTTTCTAATTTTTTTTTTTACTTTTAAGTGAACCAACTTGTTTTGTTATAGGTTTGTTAGTTAATTTTATATTGACTTGCTTACTTATAAAAATATTTACTTAATAGAGGTTGTCTTTATCTGTTAAGTGAGAAACTTAAGACAAATAACGCATAAGTTGTCAGCGTTATAAATATTTTTAAAAGTAACTATGTATGTGTGTAGACAGCATTTAGAATGTAAGCTTGTACTGATTGATGCCTTGGGTGGTTTTCTAAATGCACTCTACACTTATTAATAAGCTACGACGATGTTAAATCACAGATATTGTCGTTAAGTAATGTAAAATATACAATAGTATTAATAGATCATTGGAATTAAAATAAATATTTCGATGATTGGGGAGCAAAACTAAAGGTTTTCATATGCGAGCCTCGGGAAGTTTTTTTGATATTTATTAATGTACAGCGAGGAGCTTAAAGTAAGCGTTGTTTATTAAAAGAATTTAGATTTGTTCCTCAATAAAAATGGCCATTTAAAAAAAAGGAAATTTTATTTACTTACTAACAGTTTTACAGTTAAAATATAAGGGCGCTTTTCTTGTCATGCGTGTTGTGTCACCCGCGCGCGGATGGTCCGCATGTGGGTGACAACATGCTCAGACTGCGCGTGATGTCCGCATGACTGGACAAACATCTATGAAATGATAGGATGCGGGCAACTTTCATGAGGACCAGATCTGCGCACGGGCGATAACACGCATGACAGGAACGGGGCTCTTATTATGCTGGCTTCTCACGGCGCGTAATATCACGAGCCGCGCCGAGCCGATATTTTGTAGTGAGCGAGCACGAGCCAAATTTTTTAGTTATCGACTTCAATCGGATCGGACGCGCTATCAACTCGGGAACAGACCGGCATCGCATAGCCGCGCAGTCAACCAGCGCCAACTCGGCTAGGCAGTTCTGAACCATAAAGTTAATATACCTAGCGGAATAGAGAAACAAAGGCCTGAGCAAGAGAGACGTCACTACCAGTAACACAGCGTGGTAAAAAGAGACGTGTGATACATGACAGCAGCACTCTTTTTTTGACGTCCAGTCGGCACGCGTGCCGCACGTTGACAATTTAATCTCATAGAAACATGATTTCTATGAGATTCAGTCATGCTTGTGTAAGTGTATACGTACACATATTTTTACACACAGATGAAACTAATTTCGGTTTCGTTTGACAACTCAAGATTGTTGATCTATTCCGCTAGGTATATTCACTTTATGGTTCTGAACATGACCTCATAATATGGCAATTTCGCCGTGGCGAATGAGTAAATTTTCATCAAAATCTGTCCAGTCGTTTCGGTGCCTAATCAATGCAAATAAATCGTTTTCTTCATTGTATTAGAATATGATTGTTTTATAGCCTGTCAAGAAAGTGAAGAAATTAAAAAGTGGCAACATCGTAGTGTCATCCCTCCCAAATCAATCTAAGAAAAAGTGATGACACTACGATGTTACCACTTTTTAATTTCTTCACTTTCTTGACAGACTATACATTTTGAATCATGGATCGAGTACCTGAGAGTATATTACTTACCAGGGATCACTATTACAGCAGTTCTCAAACTTTTTGGTAACGGAGCTCTCCTTTGAAAAGCGAAATTTTTGCTGGAACCCTAGGTGACTTTCCGATCTTTGCCGCAAGCGGACCACGACTACGACCGACAAAAATTCAAATAAAATACCACTTTACGACATAGTCTATAGGTTTCATTTTACTCTACGCCACCACTACAGATAGTCGGACTATAAAAGTTAGTTTATAGTCCGACTGCCGACAAGGCTTTAAATCAGATGTTCCCAAACTCCTTTGGCCCACTTTTACACGGTTTAGAAGGTGTTGGTACACACCTACTGCGGAGCCCTTGAAGCACTTACCCCTACAATAGATCTGGACAGTGAGCAGTGGACAGTATGGTTGGGTGGGACTTGATCATGAAAATTATCAAAAACTAGCGGTACACTAATATATATTCTGTGGCGGTACTACGGAACTCTACATTGCGCGTGGCCCGACACGCACTTGGCCGGTTTTGAAATACATATTAAAACGATTCAACATTTTTAATCTGTTCTTAACAATTTTACCGATTTTCAGCTTGGTGCGAATTTATGCAACCTCAAATGTCTAACTTGATTGGGGTATGCATGGGGTATGAAGGCGCGCGATGTTCAATATCAACCCTAGACGGTCAATAATATTTCGCAATACGTGATATTGTTCAATATTATTGTAGGTCTAGGCGCCCACTTAAAGATCGGAAAGTCACTTTAAGATGAAAAAAAAGTAAGAGCATTTTGCAATGCTAGTTAATTATTGTCAAATGAACATCCGATGACCGATATCGATAGTTTTGTCACAGTATAGCAATATGACATATTATGCTATACTGTGGTTTTGTAAAGTGACTCCATGCTGCCTGTAGAAATTTCACTAGTAAGTACAATGATATTCTATGTTACTAACGTAACTAGAACACGCGTTGCCACTTCGAAGATGCCTGCAGGCATATCTCACATACATAATGACATAACGAATATATGACTTGACATTGTCTTTTGAACAAAAAAGTGGTTACGCATTTCTGAGAATCATTGCTACTCTAGTATTTTAGAAACTCATTGAGTAAGTACCTACTAGTGACATTGCCAATGTGTGCTTCGCGAAGCACACATTGAGAATGGCTGCCCTATTACAATACCTTTATATTTCAAGCGACTTAAAAAAAAGTAAAGAAGGGAATAATATTAACAATTAATGACTTAACTAGAAAAAAATCCAAAAAAAATATTTTTAAGGGTGGGTTGCACGAGCTGCTCTAGCATGGCCACAGCAGAAATGCGAAAGTATAGAATCTCTGTGGAGATTAACTGAAGGCCTGCTATGCCGTTCCGATCTTTACTGCGGCTAGGCGTGGTTATAGTTACAGTGATGGTCAAAGTTATGGTTATAGTTAAGGTTACCTTAACTTTAACCTTAACTTTGGTATTTGACCACAGAATTTGACGGATGTCTGTTGCTGTTGCGGTTATGTTTATCAGTTATCGTTGAATACGGCGTCCATTATTGACTTTAAGCTTTTACCATATAGTTAATATCATTGACATAGGTCCTTGGTTACCTAGCGCAGCTAGATCAATGTTGGTTTATAACATTTAAGTACAAGAGTATAAAATATTTTTATTAAAATACTAGAAAGAGTTTAATGGTTGTGGGAGGTTTGCGCCGATAGTTCTTCCTTGTTTGCTCAAAAAAACATGTTTATGACCATGTCCCTTAATGCAATGTTTAGTTTTTATGTTGTACCTTCCGACGCCGGGACAAACTGTAGCCGGTACGTGTCCACGCGGCTTATCATAGCTGCTGTTGAAGGGATATGCCCATTCCTTCAAAACCGTAGGCGGATTCACCGTGTAATGCGCCGGACTCGGGTCTTCCGCCCGTTTCAGACACAAGGATAAGTCCACCAAAGCGTTGCGCCCTCTATAAGGCGATTCACGGTTGGTTTTGTTCATTTCACCGAAATGCGACTTCTCATACCTCGCTAGGGTGTCTTTCAGCTTCGTAGGCCAAGTTGCGGAGACGCATTTGGATGAGCTGAAGCGGTTCCTTATGGTGGTGTTGTCGCGAGGACCGGTGAACAAATCGTAAGGGCCGCGAGTGGACACCACTGTCCTCGATTTCTCCTCAATGCTACCCCCGTCTTTGACTTTGTATCGATTAGGAGCTATAGACCAATCGACGATCTTAGTTCTAAATCTGCAGGGTTCCGACCACTCGAAGGATGGTATACTGGAGTGCGGGCCGTACGGTGCCTTGTACGATTTAGCCCTGTGATATGTGCCCGGTGGTGGAGCATTATTTATGACGGTTATAAATCGGAGATTTTTACTGAAATTTGGGCTTTTTGCTATCGACCCAGCATCTTTGCGTTCGTACCATGCCGGTCCGAGGATAGATTTAAACCATTTTCGTTCTCGAAGTATCGCAGTGTTGCGGTATCCCAAGTTTTTGGCCCACTCCTCTAGTTCGATTTTATGCCTCCACGGTCCTTTGCCCGTTTGGTTGATTTTGGTGTATTCGCATATTTTGGACGTGTCTTTTGGACGGTATAAACATGGATCACATGCTTGGGGCCTTTTCGTGTATAAACCGCTTCGATCTAGACAGGGATGAAGCGTGATTTTACCGAACCTCGGTGAACCGCTACCGAAAGGTGCTGTGTTGATCGACGCCGGCAAGCTTCTATCCATTTCTGTTTAGACATTTAAAAAATTGAATATCTATTAAAGTATGTGTAGATGCTTGATGAATAATTAGGCCAAATAATTATTACTGTTTACAACTGACATTGACATAATTTATTGTGTCCTAACTATGTACAGAGTAAAAAAAGTCTGAAAAATTGATTCATGGGCATTTAAGTGACAATGTATTTTTACATTTAAGTGACAAGGTACACGGAACAATTTGTCGTTTCGATCGATCGTCAAGAAAATCGTCCAATCGATCTTTTGAACGTAAAATCGTTTGCGATATTGCTACACACGTACAATTTGTCGTTCGATTTTAACAGCGAGGAGATAAATCGTTACGATAATTGTCAAAATCTGTCGAGTGGGCTTGACAAAAGCTGACCGAATAACGTAGGCTCGCTCGCTCTCTATCACTACCTACAGGTCCTATGAGGGTCCTACACATCAATTTCTCTGATTATAACTTACGCGAAATCTTTAGTCAATAGCTGGTCATGAGGCATTTTAGCTTTAGCTTTAGGCAGATCTAGTAGGTCCTATACTAGCACAGATATAAAATGCCTATTATATATTTTAGTCTTACCTAACCGTGAAAGGAGTCAAGACTTAGATAATATTGTTAGGTATAAAAAATATTGGTAGTTCCTTGCTACAGTGGTCAGTGTTCCAATTCTAGGACTTAGATACTAGGTACATGAACATCTGAACTAAACTGAAAAAGGAAATCAAACACTTGGCCCATCAATCCTTTAATTAATTGCCAAAGTCAACGTCGTAAATTACTATTAATTAGTACGACAATAGTTGAAAACGCCATCTTCCGGTCAAACGCGAGCAACCTCCTAATTACTGCAGTAATTCCAGAAGACGTTTACAATTAATACAATCTGTTATTTATCAACGATATAAAGGCACGCTTAACAGTAGCATTACGAGCGTTTACAGGATGAAACGCATGAATTGGGGAAACTCGTAAGGGGGCCGGTAGTCTGCATTAGTAAACACCGCGCCTTCACATCGAAAATCGATGGGGGGAGGGTGGCGACCGCGCGTGCGCCCAACGTGCCGCTTCCGCGTGTCGTCTGCGGGCCTCTGATGCAAGCGCACGCCCGCTACCTGTAGCCAGAACTTGTTGCGAGGGCCACCTGTTAACATGGAGGCGCCGTGAATCAAAAGGTAAGTAAAACCCATCTTACACCGCCAGCGAGTGCCGTTAGCGCGAATGTATAAGTTGTAACCGCTGATACAAAATAACAAAACTTGTTAACTTCCGAATGTTCGCGCGTAATTTTGCCGCATGCGTAAACAGCGAATCAACGCTATAAACTTTTTATTTTATTAATTGTTCCTTATATCATTTAAATTCATTAACAAGCCTAAAGCGTGATTGATTATTAATAACATAATTTTTTGCTATCTAAGTATACAAAATTGTGTCGGCATTTTACGCCGATGTTCTTTTGTTTCAAAGAACTTATTAAGGTTAGGTTTATTTATTTTTATTTAATTTAGTAAAAATGCCATAGCTGTAATAGAAAATTGTGTTCACTTTATTACATTTTAAATTCGGGAAACAAAGATTTTTAACAATTTAAAGTTCTTTGTTTATCATCTTAAAGCCAGCTGTGCTTCTTTTCTCCATCATGTTTGCTTTAAGTATAATATTTATCAGGCATCTGTAACAACGTTAATAATGTATAAGGAGACAGTACGGTGTATTAATTTTTAAGCAAGTGTACAGACCTTTTGGGGTTATTTCACTTTCGATACGACTTTTATTTCAATGACATAAGGTTCATTCTTATAAAAGTCGGGGGCAAAATATAACTGAACAGATTCGTGCGGCGTAGCGCAGGCTTCAGGAACATGGCGCTTACTTCGTATTATAAGTAGGTACTTATTACTTTCATAATTTCTTTCAACATGCTGTAATTTTTTTTGTCATCTATCGCTATTAGGGATATTGACATAATTATTCATTTAAACACTTACGGATTTGGTCACGCAACAGTTTTCTTTTATGTTTCGGCTCGAAACAAAGTAACGACACTAGATAGTAGTTAAGTAAGTATTTTATTAAGTATTCTATGTCCATGTTCATGGAAGGCATCTGAGTTCCTAAACAATCTGTAAATATTTAAAACAATAAAATAGACCTAGGCCATGAGTTAGTCATTTCAGCATACCTACATAGTGTTTTCCTGTAATCGAAACAAATTTTAATGACTTCCTTTGTTTGCGCGAATGTTAACAATGGTTACTAGATATTGATTCAGGCAGACGGTGGACCTATTGTTTGTGACCACTCTTCCAAACAAGATTGATGTCAAATTCAGTCTGCACTCTGCAGGCCACAACTGACATTGAACTTGATACCCGCGACCGCTATTTACTTGTGAATACATTTCTCTAATAATAATTTCAGACAATTGGTACCTATTTTATTATAAAACTTTTTTGGGGTTTTCAATAATAAAGTTTATTTAAGTTTATAAAAACGTCCAAGACTCGTTTACTACTTGTAAACTTAGGGTGGGTAGCACCAACTAACTTTAACTATAACATATATATATATTATTTTACCGGAGGCCCAATCCCCTACCCTATTCCCTTCCCTGTTCCCTTATTCCCTTCCCTTCCCTTTCCTATTACCCTATTCCCTCTTAAAAGGCCGGCAACGCACTTGCAGCTCTTCTGATGCTGCGAGTGTCCATGGGCGACGGATGTTGCTTTCCATCAGGTGACCCGTTTGCTCGTTTGCCCCCTTATTTCATAAAAAAAAAAGAAAAAAAAAGTCAAATGAACTGTCAAATCCCTAGTAAAAGTCCATAATGGACGCCATATTTGACGATAACCTGAACCTTAACTACCTATAATTACTACGCCTCTGTTGCAACCCACCCTTAATAAGCTTCCAATAATATATCATTTAAATAGATTTCTATTTCCTTCCTTCCAATAGATCATTTTAATAATCTATAATAATATGTCCTAGGAGTTAAATTGGTAGGTTACTGATATCATTGTTATTAAATTATATACTATACTGTAATGCCTAGCTACATATAATTAATTGTTATGAGCGAAATCTGCCTACAAACTGTTGTACAGTTTGGCAGAAAAAAAAATGTATGATAGCTGTATCTGTTTATTGAATAAACCTTTTTTTCATTTTCATTTCATTTTCATTTCATATTTTTTAACATTAACATTGACAATAAATGTATATGTATTATAATTATATAATAACTATGGACGCTTCGCGATTTAAATTTAAAATTATTAAATTATTGCGAGAGTATTTTTTAACTGAGCTGATAAAATTTCGTTTAAATTTGGAATGTAGGTATTAAACCAGATAAAGGATTTCGGTGTTAGTCTGCCTATTCCAATTTTGATGCCCTTTGATTCTAATTGAGAAGGAAGGAAAATTTCAAGGACTACCACAAATATTCATCATAGTTGTTTTAATAGGTAGAGTTATCATAATAATTTAAAAGATAGAAAGCTTTTTTTTTATTTGCTCGCCGAACATAAGATATTGGTATACTTAAAATCAGTCTTTATAATGTTGTTGTCTTGTTTCCAAGCTTATAAATGATGTAAAATTATCGATCTATCGAGAAGTGAAGGCTGTACCTTCGCAAATGTCTAAAGAAACTTTGAAATTGAATTTTATATAAACGTGCTGCATTTATATTTGTAAATGATTCTACATGTTGTAAGTACACAGGTTTTGTTAAAGTATTCAGAAATTCGTTATTAAAATAGTTAATTATAGGCCTAATAAGCAAATGTTTTGAAGAGCTCAGAAAATTGTAAATTGCGCCACACGAAAGCAATTTGATATACAGGTTTCAGTCAATATTTAGGTAAAGGCTCGGAAGTTTAAACACTCGTTCAAAAACGTCTTCCAAATACTTAATTGAGTTATTACTTATTAGTTTATTCGGTGCGTGAACCACAACTCTATTCCAACCACCCATGCTCGCAAAAAGTGAACGTTTTTAGATTTTTACATAATAGCCGAGTGCGTATTGAATGGCGTCAGACAATTTTACAAATAAAAAAGTTAGTTCCCGAACCGGTGGTAGGCATCATGTAGGACATTCTGAAACATTTATTTTAAATTTATTCAGAAATAAAACAATTTTGATTTTTTTTAATCAGCCCCTCTAACTAGAATCACTCAGATATAGGGAATATGCATGACGACAATATTTTTTTGGTTGGTAAGTAGGCAAGTAAAGGACCATTTAAAATAGAAACATTAGTAAAAAAATGACTCCGATAGCTTAAAAAAAGCCATCATAAAGTAGACCTTCCCAAATGCTCTAAACAAAATGTTAGCTAGCTATGACGTCATGCCTAGCTAGATTGTACGCATCGCGGGAAGATTTTGTTCGATAGCTATGTTAAGTATTGCGTTTATAAAGTGGTTTCGTAAGAAAAAATGTTAAAAATGTATAACTTATCGAATGGTAAACAAACATTTGGAAATTTTATAAATAAATAGACTTGACTATCCAATTCTAAAGGCTCATAACATAAGTTATACATAAGTTATGAAGCTGAAATTTTGAGAATACTTATTTTTATAGTGGTGTCTTTATCTATTAAAAAATTAGTTAAAAGATTATAGTAATCGGTTCCCAAACGGCGGAGTAATCGTTGAACATAAAAAATAATAATGAACATAACAACTCCACCATTTTGTAAGTTGGTTAAAAATGTAGCCTATGTAGTCGGTTAAAAATGTAATCCAGGATGTCAGCTACCTCCTTGTAAAAATTGTCGAAATCGCTCCAGCCGCTTAAGCGTGAAGAAGTAACAAACATACAAACTCACACAGTCGCCCGTACAACAGTAAAAAAATTGGTCTTTGAGCACTGCTACTTTCACAGTGAACTCTCTACAAGGAACACACCCTAAAGTATTATCACTTACTTAGTTTTGTTACATTCTGTATAAGACTAAGGCTTAGGCCAAACCTTTTTTTTTCCTACGCGACCACGCGAATGCGAAGCGGGAGCGTAAATACAAAACACACATTTGACAAATTGTCAAACGTGTGTTTTGTACTGACGCTCCCGCTTCGCATTCGCGTAGTCGCGTAGGTTTGTTCAAACCTTTATTGCCGCACTCACTGCCGCACTCAGAGTGGAACATTATAGCACAATTATAGTTACTTAAATGTAATTAATTCAAAATTTTGACATGAGCCCCATACGTTATCTGCCAAACTCATCATTAAATTGAAGTATCATCATTAAATGTCTCTGAGTGCAGTAAGACGTCATTATACGAATAATAAAAACTATTTATTATTCGTTGACCGTACTCGTGCTACTTTACTGACGTAGCTATCTTTCGTAGACATTCGTAGCACCGTAGCATCAGCGTAGCACGCCGCGCGCCGCGCCGTAGCGCCGTAGCGCCGTAGCGCCTAGCTAAATATTATCGTTTTTTTAGGAGTTAGGACCACATGCTTTTGCGGTAGGATTAAATAATTCAAGTTCTAGTCAGGGCGAGCGAAGTGAACCCTAGTATATCCCACAACCTGAGAACTTTTGTGGTACACTTTACGGAAAAACTATCACGCCTATTGATTTGTGCTTTAACATAGTAATTTTTATTTATATGTAGATGTGTTATCATCGGTCAGTCAAGGCTTGGTTACTATTAAAATGTGAAAAAACTGCCTTAAAGATTATTATCACACGGAAAAATGAAGATCGGCTTTTAGCCAGTAATACTTAATTCAAGCTTTATGCTTAAGCGGGTAGTGGAGCACCATGGGGTTTTGGTGGGTAGACCGTACGCCAGGGGAGTCCCACATACCCCGGCCGATGTCCCCAATCCGCCGGGGATACGTAAAGCATATACTTATGTAAGAAACGCCCACGTTAAGATCCAGGTTAAAGTCGATCTTGGGTGAAAAGTTAAGTAATACCATAATATCATATAGTCTAGTTCTATGCATTTATGAAAAATTGTAAAGGTCATCGTAATTTGAATTTCTCCCCAAAACTCACCCTATAAAATAATGGTAAGTTATTGGTTCAGGATATTGGATAGGAAAATAACATATTATTATACTAGAGGACGAACGCAACTCCGTTGCACCAAAATTCGTTTATCGCGCGGGAACCGTACATTTTTTCGGGATAAAAACTATCCTATTATAGGATAGGATTCATATAGCCTTTCTCGGGACTCAAAATATCTCCATGCCAAATTTCAGCAAAACCGGTTTTGCAGACAGACAGACAAACAGACACACTTTCCCATTTATAATATTAGTATGGATGAAAACCGTTGATATAATGCAAGAATACAATTTTTTTCCTAACCAGTTTACTACTAGTTACGTTTTTCCTAAAAAAAGGCGTCTAAAATATCATTTTAAAAGCTTTTATTTAACTTGCTCTGTATGTATGTAAGTACGTGTCGTGTCGGGTCGGGTCGTCTCGTGTCGTGTCGTGTCGTGACGTGTCGTGTCGTGTCGTGTCGTGTCGTGTCGTGTCGTGTCGTGTCGTGTCGTGACGTGACGTGACGTGTCGTGTCGGGTCGGGTCGTCTCGTGTCGTGTCGTGTCGTGTCATGTCGTATCCAAAAGTGAAATTTAATTTTTTAGTCGTGTAGAAATAAACGGAATATTGCAACTCACTAAATAAAGACATGATTTTTTTACTGATCAAAATCGAGGACTTAAGTTAATCATATTTTATCAAGTTCTTGAAACAAAACAAATTACAATCAAGTGGACTTGGAAATCTAGCCAGAGATAGGTACCTAACTAAAAAATAAAAAATAAATTTTAAGCAAAAAACTTTATGAAAAAAAGCTTTTATTTAAATACTTTAAAAAGAAGAAAATAAATTTCTCTTTAAAAATTTTGACTGTTAAGTTATATCCTCAATATATTATACAATTTGCATGATAATAAAAGCTTGTCGCGAGACTTATCAATCTGTCAGTATTTATTTACTTTTACAAAATAAAAAATATAGCATAAATTTACTCAGATAAATAGGTACTAGTTTATAAAAGTATTTAATATTTATAAATCACGCGACAAGCTTTTATTATCATGCAAATTGTATAAAATATTGAGGATATAACTTAATAGTTAAAATTTTTAAGGAGAAATTTATTTTCTTCTTTTTAAAGTATTTAAATAAAAGCTTTTTCAAAAAGTTTTTTGCTTATAATTTATTTCAATCCTTTTTGCATGTAAATAGGATAGTGTTAAATGTAAATAATTGAAAAATTCAATTAATTATATTTTTTACATTTAACTCGCTGTGCTGCAGCTGTGCTGGCCGAACTGATGGATGATGCATTAAAACATAAATTGATTACTTTTGGGGAGTGTAAAATCTGGTAAAGTAAATTTTATTACCTCTATAATATTAATTATTTAAACCGAGTTTTATGTTAAAAGCATTTTAATAGTTACCTTTTACAGCATATTATACATTTATTCAAATTGCAAATGGATATGGCACTGACTTTAAGTTATTTATTTTTTCCAAGAACATTACGTCTTTCACTTAATTACAGAAACTTAACAAGTGTTTTAAAACTTAACCGATTTTTTCCGTTATTTATAGGAATGATAAAATTTAAAGATTATAGATATTGAAATTATTTTTACATTTGTACTATAACACAAAACGAATCGAACGAACTACGTAATTTTTAAGGAAAACTGTTGAGTTTTCCTTAAAAATTACGTAAGTTGAAGTTGAAGCGAAGTATTGTTGAATACTTCGCTTCAGTTAAATACAAAATTAATAATTTACAGCATTGTAAATGATTGATTATAATCTCAGAACAATTTTATACGTGGGAGAGCCATGCTTCGGCACGAATGCGCCGGCTCGACCGGATAAATACCACGTTCTCACAGAAAACCGGCGTGAAACAGCGCTTGCGCTGTGTTTCGCCGAGTGAGTGAGTTTACCGGAGGCCCAATCCCCTACCCTATTCCCTTTCCTACACTCCCCTATTTTTGCTCGTTTGCTCGTTTGCCCCCTTATTTCATAAAAAAAATATAATACTAGTTTAACTAGAACTACTTTTAAAATATCACTAGATTATAATCTGGGGGCACGGCAGTGCCCCCTCCAAGTCGAGTAAAAAAGCGGCACGGCCGTACTATCCTTTTCTCGAACCAATTCAGGCTCTTTTTGACCCCCTATAACTTCGTTGTGGATAAACCAATAAGCCAGAATTAGTTGTTAAGCAAGCATTGTATAAACACGGTATATTTAAAATTTTATTCAATTTGCACCAGTACTTTAAGAATTGTAACTTGTTAAAGTTTCTTAATTTTGTCACTGACTGACTAACTAACCGATCACCAAAAGTCTAAGGTACTTCTAGCAGACATAGAACCTTAACATTTAGAATATAATTAGTGTTAGTTTTAGACACTTAAACTAAACACTAATTATATTCTAAATTCAAGGAAAAATTCAAATATTTCAAAATTTCTGTCCAGTTTTCTAGATACACTAACTTCGTAAATAACTTTGTAATCCCATATGAATGTATAGGATTACAAAGTTACATTTGCGGTTTATGAATCATTGTACCCGTACCATCAATATCTCCGGTTTATCGTCGGTAGAGAGATATCTATCTATCTATGTCCAAGTTGATCTATTTATTTAAAACATGAAAGATTTTTAATATTGATATGATAATAACTTACGTAATAACTTGAGACAGAAGGTCCCCTAGGTAGGGACTGAATAAATTAACCGACTTGGTATTGCATGGATCTCATACATTTTTATGGTATAAAGACTGAGTTGCGAGACTTGGTTTTTTTACAGGATGTTTTTGATGGGATTGTATTTTGCACCCGCGCAAATATGATGCGCCTGGAGTAGGGCTCCAGGTGAATATATTTGTTGCGCCCAAACGAAGGACCCGAGTGTACAGTTACTGAGTTTCGAACCTTATCACCTTGCAATAAAGGCGAATTGAGCTTTCTGTACCACCATGTAATTTCCCCGCACAGTGCGTGGACACGATTCGGCACTAGTTTGTAGTGCATTTCTGGTGCATACTGACGTGCTACAGGTTGCTCCGTCAGACCTGTTGATTATATTTTATCAAACTGCCCCAGGCAATAAAGTTTCCTCGTTGATGTGATTTATTTTGTTTAAAAATATTTTTCGAAATGACAAGTACATTAATTAATTTAAAAATGTTGTTTCTTCATTTTTTTTAATCTGTGAGTTACGTAATTTATAAACTTTATCACAAGTGAAAAGTTTAGTTTAACGCGTTAAAAATTAATACTATTGAGTTTTGATTTTTATCGATTTCGACTAAGTAATAATGTATAATTATATATTAACTAATTTAAACATACATTATATATCATATATAAAATAATAATAAAAAAAACATAGAACATTTAAGTATTTAAGGTAGTCGTGTGTTACTGTTAAGTGTTAGTGAAGTGTTTTAACTTTTAAGTGATAAGCATAGAGAAAACTATAACAACACATAACAAATTAAAGACGCTTCTTCAAGTGAACTTCTAGTGGAGCCAAAACTTTTGAAGTGGATTATAATATTCTAAAACCAAAAAAATAAGTATGTAATTTGTAAATAAAGTTTACTGCTAATGATTAATAGTGTTAAAAGGTATAAAATTGTCTAAAATATAGCAATATCTCATTCACAAGGACAAAAGCAACAAAACTTTTATTGTTGTGAAAAGGCGAATGTCCTGGACACTATAATATTATAGTGTAAAAAATTAACGTGCTTAATATAGTGTAAAAAACTCAAAGTGCTTAATATAGCTAAAAAACTTAAAGTGCTTAAAATAGTGTAAAAAACTTAATGTGCTTATGTAATATAAAATAAAAGATCGACTTAGACGGACTATACCTACTGTAAACTAAGATAAACTATACGTAAGAACTCTACGGACTTACTTAACTAAAACAAAAATAATCGATAAAATCTAATTACTTGGAGTCGTTCTAATACGTAAGTACTAAGTAGTCTAATGAATAGCAGTTCTAAATTTTGAAACATTATTATTAATAAATTGTAATCAAAAAACTTTTTGAAAAAAAAGCTAAGTTTATTTAAATACTCTAAAAAGGAAAAAAAATATATCTCCTTAAACATTTCAACTATTAAGTTATAACCTCAATCTTACATATAAAATTCTCGTGTCACAACTCCGAAACGGCTTTATGCATATATACATTTGTTACCAAATTTTATATATATATGCATATTCAGTAGGTCTGAAAATCGGCTACTGGCTACTGATATTATGCATTTGCTGAATAAATAATAGTAAAAAGTTATTACAACTCGAGACTGACGGCGACCATTGTTTGTGCGACGGGATAGCGATGGATGTTGCCATGGTGCCATACCTATTTAGTCACTTCAATAAAAATAATATCCAGGGCGAAATACTTTATATGGCAAAACAACATTTGCTGGGACAGCTAGTATATTATAAAATTTTCATGATAAGAAAAGCTTGTCACGTGATTTGATTTTATTTTAACAAGTTTACTAAATACTGACAGATGAGTGATGACAACATAGTTTAAATTTTTAAGGAGCATTTATTTGAGGAGGAGAATTTTTTTTTAGAGTAGCATTTAAATAAAAGCTTTTTTTTTCAAAAAGCTTTTTGATTAAGTATAATTTATTTTTTGTTTTTTAGTTATTCTCTGGCAAGATTTCTTAGTCTGTTTGATTGTAGTTTGTTTTGTTTTAAGAATTTGTTAATCTGTTAACTTAGTCCTTAAGAAATCGTACTTGATTTTGACCAGTGAAAAACCATGTCTATATTTAGCGAGTTGTTATATTCCGTTTATTTCTGCACATACTGCAGAAGTAATACTCCCGTATCTTGTATGAGCCGCCATATTGGATGTAGAATGACATTACATTCGTTTTCGAGTGCTTTTTTCAAACCTACGCGACCAGGCGACTGCAAAGCGGGAGCGTCAAATTGCGTCAAGTTGTCAAATGTGTGTTTTGAATCAAAATCATAAAGTTAATATACCTAGCGGAATTAAAAAACAAAGGCCTGAGCAAGAGAGATGTCACTATCAGTAACACTGCGTGGTAAAAAGAGGCGTGTGATACATGACAGCAGCACTCTTTTTTTTGACGTCCAGTCGGCACGTGCCGCACGTTGACAATTCAATCTCATAGAAATCATGTTCAATCATGCTTGTGGAAGTGTATAAGTACACATATTTTTACACACAGATGAAACCAATTTTGGTTTCGTTTGACAGCTCGAGATTGTTGGTATATTAACTTTATGGTCAAAACACACATTTGACAAGTTGACGCAACTTGACGCTCCCGCTTCGCAGTCGCCTTGTCACGTAGCGCGTAGGTTCGAACAAAGCATTACTCTCGATGATCCCTTTTATTTGATACCAATATTGCAGAAGTGCATTAATAATAAGTAAAAACTATTCCCTTATCTATGATGAGCTGCCATATTGTATGTGGAATGACATTACATTCGTTTCCGAGTTAGTCTCAAAAAAAAAAATACCTTTCATTTAATATCCATATTGTAGGACTGCATAGAAAATAGCTATTTCATCATCTTGGATGGTGGCCATATTGGATTTAGAGTGATGTCATATATCATATCGTGCATTGTCATCCAAACTAAACATGTATGCAAAATTTCAGCTCCATCGGTTAAATGTATGCAAAATTTCAGCTCCATCGGTTAAATATAACTGCTTCAAATTTGAGTTCTAAAATTTCACCCGAACATAATTACATTCATACAGAGCAAGTTAAATAAAAGCTCTTGATAATAATAATAAAAATACAAAAAACAAAATAAATCAAACATTTAAGGGATACTTGCAATAAACTTCCTTTTTATGGATTTTTTTGCTCTATATCAATAACGGCTACACGTAGGCACATTGAAAAATATTCACAAAATACTCAATACTGTTAGTACTTTAATAATTGGTAATAAAATTAAAGAAAATAAATAGTTGAAAATATTTGAGGGGGGTTCCCATACAAAAATATTTTTTTTACGGTATACAGGTAACCCAGCTTCGTGCGGGAGTCCGACTCGCGCATGGCTGATTTTTAGCATGTTACTCCGCTTACTCGCAATAGGCATGATGACTATTTTTTTTCTTATTGGTAATTGAAAGACACTTAAAAAATAGAAACATCGTTGAAAGAATGACTCTGACAGCTTAAAAATTCACCAAGATATGACAATTCAAATATCTCATAAAAAAGACCTGCCCGAAACGCTCCATACAAAGTGCTACGAAAGTATGACGTCAGTCTTTCGTAGTTTGTACGCATCGGGAGACAACTTTGTTCGACAGGTATATTAAATATTGCGTTTATGAAAGCGGTTTCATAACAAAAGTTGCTTATAATTGGATAAGTTATCGAATTGTATACAAATATTAAGAAATTTAATTGAAAAAAAATTCGACTTGAATATCCTAACTTTGAAGGCGCATAACAAAAAAAAATACAAATGCTATCAAGCTGAAATTTTTGGAACACTTATTTTTTACCGTGATTTCTTTATTTTATTAACAAAATTCGCTAATCTTTGACCTTGTCATCATCCCTATTATTCCATATTTTCTCATCTTGTAAACCCTACCAGACTCCAACGGATATTATAATAGGACTAACAAAATTGAATATCTATTTTTATTTTTATAGATACATTTCTAACGACGAAGGTGGATTTTAATCAGATAACCATAAATAGACCTCCTCGACTTATTGCTCCTGTTACCTTTATCATACTCGGGGTAATTTAATAACAAGTTATTACATTGCATTCAGATTCCTCTCAATGAAGGGTATTACTTTTACTAGAAAATTACGTAAGAAATTGCGAGTAAGTATATTGAAATATTTTCCGTTCTGAGTTAATTTATATTTTATAGAATTCCTATATAATAATACTTAATATCTATGGACGCTTCACACCACCTCAGTCTGGCCCGTGGTGAGTAAGTACCTGAACTTCTGAATGACTTGTGTTACGGGTACCAGACAACGGAAATATATTTAATACTTTTATTTATATTATACTATATATATATTTAAGATTTTTATTATATGATACACATATTTAATACACATCCAATGACCAGGAACATATAAAACTTTTTGTTCCGTCGGCGGGATTCGAACCCGCGACCCCCATCATGAGCACTGACGACGCGCTCAACCACTGAGCCGCAGAGGTCGTCAATGCCGATCCTATGTCGATGACGATCCTAATTCCTGTCTATGGACATAGGAAAATAACAAATTATTATATTTGTTTTACCGTTTGTAAAGAAATTACACATAATATTATAATTGTTTACTGTGTGCCTCAAGAGTCAAGACGTAGTCTGTCCAACGCTGACATAATGGATCCACAGAATATCAGGGACTGTGGAGCCCACAGTCATGAACCTGAGTGGATTCCACTTCAATAGTTTGGGCATTACACCACCAACCAATTCGTATCTGCACTATTATGTTTTGTTTTATGGTCATTATTTTTTTTTCTCTTGCGTTGTTGTTTTTTTTTGTGTTTCTGATTACTATCAAGCTACTTGTATTGTGTGGTGTTTTTAAATTTAAATGTACAGAACTTTGTGTAGTGTCCAGATTACTGAATAAACGTTTATTTATTTATTTTATTTAATCATACACTTTAAATGCTGGTTAGTTTACAACAATAGAGCAACAATCTCGAGCTGTCAAACGAAACTGAAATTGGTTTTCATCTTTGTGACAAATATGTGTACGTATACACTTACACAAGCATGATTGAACATGATTTCTATGAGATTAAATTGTCAACGTGCGGCACGTGCCGACTGGACGTCAAAAAAAGAGTGTTGCCGTCATGTATCACACGTCTCTTTTTACCACACAGTGTTACTGATAGTGATATCTCTCTTGCTCAGGCCTTTGTTTCTTTATTCCGCTAGGTATATTAACTTTATGGTTTACACTAATATTATGTCGGTAAATCTGTCTGCTATCAGTAATTTGTCACTTACATCTTTACGCTGAAATCGCTGAATTAATTTAGATGAAACATGTTATGTACTATCAGAGAAGTTGATTCCTATGCAAATCGGGTCTATCAATTGCATAGGAATCAACTTCCTCGATGGTACATATTTTGAGTAGTTGTAATAGAGATTTATGAATATATGTATACTACATATACGATGAGTCATGAGATACAAACACGCCATGAAACTCTGTGTTTATTAACAATTTTCTAAAGAATGCATGTCGGTCCTGTAAAACCATTGTTAATTTTTCTATAAATAAAATAAAATACCAAATATTGAATTTGCATTGAATATTGTGTCGCTCCGCTACGAACGTTATGTCCGGTGGTCGAGTGCAACTTTTTTTTAATTTTATATTATTCCAACTTCAGACATTTTCTGATGGCCTGGGGAGCGAGTAAAACGCTCCCATCGAGAAGAGTCTGCAGCCCACTAAGCAGACGTCCGCTGATGAAGTGGTGGTGTCGTACAGTTCCCTCGAATTCGTCAGGAAGCGGTGGCTAGGAGCACCGTAGAGTTTTAGTGGGTAGGGCCGCGGCACACACCATCTTCGCACGCGGCGAGTCCCACATAGCCGCAGCGGGAGTCCCCATCCCATGCGGAATGCGTCACAGCATTTCTCTACGTAAAAAAAAAAGGGTCCCCGACGTATTGACTTGTTCTTTCCTCTGGACTATGACGACTATATTACGAGGATTCCGTATGGGCTTGGGCAACCATACTGACATAATATTTTAAATTATCCCAGCCATACAGTATTTGAGGAGTGGTTACTTCGGTCTGAAAATACTGTATAAATCATCCACAACGTAAAGGCCTGGTTTTATATTATTCCAATAGTAATGCAGCGCTGGATTGAAATAATGTAAAGCGACCTTTAGTAAGAAGCTATGTTGATACTATTTCTTTTTGCAACGTAAAGGTCAATGTAAGTTACGGAAAAATTGAGTTTAATGATCGGTAATGTGATCGGTAATGAGAACTCAATTGTTCCGTCCGTGAGTCCGATTATGGAAAATGGCTACTAAATCTCTCTAATAATAAAATCTCGTGTTACAGTGTTTGTGCGCGAGCTCCTCCAAAACGGCTCAAGCGATTTTAATGAAATTTTGTATGTACATTCGTTAGGCCTGAGAATAGGTTTTTATTTACTTTTTATATTGATACTAGAAATAATTTATATGGCAGAACAATGTTTGCCGGGTCAGCTAGTTAATTTTATAACTTCTTCTATCTTTGAAACACTGCTCTATAAATGAGTACCAAGAAAGAATATTATAGAATTCTTAACCCGAAATATGAACGGTTTCTACGCGATAAAGGAGTCCGAAACTGTATTGCGACGAATCTTCGCCGCAATACAGTTGCGAGCAACATCTAGTATTTAATAATTACAGAATGTTAAATTTTACAACAAAAGAATTTGTTGCTCGCCTAAAATAATAATAATTAGTGTCTTTAAAGTAGTGCTTCGTCAGTTGCTTTGGGGGCTTTAAATTTCATGCACAAAGTAAACACTAAGATGACTTACGTAACTTACACCGCGTAAGACTCCCAAGTATTGCTAATTGAAAAGTTGCTTTGTACCACATCTTAGTAGAACTTAATAAATTAGAGTTACTTTAAACAATGTTATATAAAATATAGCGAATATTTATAATACTCGTACCTATAATCTATATACTGTGCGCTCATAATAAGCATAGCGAAATTATAATATACTATATCAGTTTTTTTTTTAATTTAATAACCCACTACCTACAAAACAAAAATATAATACAATACTTTAGGGTGTATGTATGTCACTTGTATAGAGTTCACTGTGAAAGTAGTGCTGAAAAAGAATTGTTTTTAATTATTGTATCCAGGGCAAATTTATGACGTCGTCGTGGCCTTTTCATAGAAACATAGAAGTCAAATGCAACTCTTTAAGTGCTGCTACTTTCACAGTCAACTCTTTACAAGGGACACATCCAGCCCCTTAAACGTTTTCAATTTATTTTGTTACATTTTGTGTAATTATATTTCGCGTTTATAAAGCAAAGCGAAATTATAACAGCCGTTATAGGGTTCCGTAGTCAACAAGAAACCCTTATAGTTTCGGTTTGTCCGTCCGTCTGTCCGTCTGTCTGTCTGTCTGTCTGTCTTTCTGTCCGCGGTTTTGTTCAGAGACTACAGGACCTACAAAGCTGTTATTTGGCATGAATACACATAATGGTACATGAAATCTTAATTTTTTTTTATGGTACCTTCCCTACACATCAAGTGGGGATGAATTTTTTTTTCGCGTCCACCCATCCATCGTGTGGGGTGTCGTTGGATAGGTTTTGTAAAAATATTATGAATATTCATAGATCATTTTCGGATTAAGGGATCCGTTTGTGAAATATTAAGTTTTAAAGTGGAAAAAATCGTTAGAGTCCAGTGTCTCTACCAGCTAAACGGTTGCTTCTGGAAATGTGATAAAATTCACGAGAGTAGGAAATATGCTGAATTTAAAAGGCTAAGAAGAACTAAACTATCACGGCTAAGAAGACTTCATAAGTTATTGAGTAATAGTCGATCAACTAAAAAAATGTATTCGGCGATGTATAAAGGAATTTTTTGTTCAAATTCCTTTGAAAGTTACTGCGATGATGTTACTAGTAGTATAAAACACGTTATAAATGTAAATTTATTGACCATACAAAAATTAAAAAAATACTAGCGGTAATACGGAGTACGGAACCCTATATTGCGCGTGGCCCGACACGCACTTTTTATTTAGTAACCCACTACCTACAGGAAAGAGTTAGGGTGGACTTCACCAACATACTTTAACTATAACTTTAAGTTAGATATTTTAAGATAAAGTTATCTATAACAAAATGTCAAATGAACTGTCAAATCTCTGTTTAAAGTTAATAATGGACGCCATATTTGACGATAACCTTAACCGCGCAATTTTGCTCGGATAAAGTTAATGTTACATTTGACGTAAGGGTCACAGTGTTGCCATAACAAATAATTTTTTTTCTGTCAATTTGTTGGATATTTAATTTTTTATACTTTCAACCCCATTACCTTTAGCAACAGACATCTCTCACAATCTGTGGTCATTGTTAAACCTTTAAAGTTAGATTTAACCTTAATTTTGACCATTACTGTAGTTATAACAACGCCTCTGGTGTAACCCTCCCTAAGCAATATGTTTCTATGCACTTATGCGGTAATAACGCTTCGTGGTGTTGCAGCGTAGGCCGCGATGCCGCGCTGCTACATGGTGAAGAAGAGCAGCCAACGGCATGACGGTCCGCCGCCCCGCAGCCCCACTGAAGCCTCCGTGGCGCCGCCATGCTACAGCCCAGCTGAAGACACTGCTGTAACAGGTTAGTCCAGAGTCGTCAATGAGCTTAGCCAGCTACGCGTTGCCCTCTCATTGATGCTAAATTGTCCACTGGTGACCGACGAGTCGATCGCCTAAACCAGTTCCGCAATCTTTTTATGTTCAAAGTACATCTACAAAAATTTCGATTTATTGGAGGTACACCAGAAATTAAGCAGCATGTACGGGGGTACTCAGTTCCCAATTCCATCCCATTCTTTTAGTCGATCGTCCTGAGATGTTGCCTTTTTTAGTTCTGTAAACTAGGAATATGTAGGTGAAATGTAATATTTTGAGGCACACCAACTACTGGCCACGGTATACCAGTGTGCCGTGGCACAACTTTTGCGGAACACTGGCCTAGACCCTGCAGCGTAGTGGCTCCTAAAGGAGGTTATCAACACGACCTGTATGTTTTTAATATTTATTTTCTAGAACTGGTTTTAGTATATGTTAGTCTCAGCGTCTGAATAGTGTTGTTGTACTAGGTATTGTGTATAACAGAACACGTGTGTGCAACTTAGGGAATAGTGCAAGTTTTATCAAAATCGGTTCTGTAATTTTTGAGATGGGGAATATTAATAAGAACATATTTAATTTCGAAGTCGGTTTTATCTTTTTAAAATAGTTTAAATGAGTTATTCAAAATTTGAATAGGCCGTCCAACAGCGCGGGCGGCAAGTCTGTCAATTCAATGTGACGCGTCACATTGCACGCCTTTATGGTGTCACGACACTGACTCGTAAGTCGTATAACCATTGCCTTTGCTTATCTCGTGTGTATATATCTATTAAAAGACTTTGAGCTCCAATCGATACTAAAAGTTGTACACGAGTCCGATTCATTCTATCGATTGTACAGGGACGTTTCAATGTCAATGTTAAGGGTGTCCATTGTAAGTACAAAAGATTCAATATCACGCTTATAATATTGGAAGACAAGATTAAGACAAAAAATCTGATAATATAATTATTTAAATATCTGGAATAATATTATATAATTTTTGTCAAATATGTAATATTATGTAATAATTAAAAGGATCAAATCGCCATTTTTCCGGTCAAAACCAATTTTCTGTCTGAAATAAAACTGACTTTGCACCCTTCAAATTCTTCTGGTCTTGGTAATAACAATATGACTTAAAGTAAGCATTTTGCTTAAAGTTAGCGTTGCGGCTTGTGCAACAATTTTCTATGAAAAAAGTTGGCATTCTTTCTCCATTTAAAGTTTGTATTGTTAAGGGAAATATTCAGTTATGAGTTATTTGAATTTAAACCTTATGTTATTTTTAACTCTGGATATTTTTATTCTGAAACCAGAAAGACAATACTAAAATTGGTAGCTTGTGATGCAATTTGTCAATTCCATATTTTGAATTCGGTATGCACCGATATCAGGCGGACTTGTATTTGTGAAATAGAGCGGCGGAAACAATATACAATGCACTCGATTCGACAAATCAAAAATGAACTACAAGTCGGAGATAGGGTTGCCAGAGCAAATCCAGACCAACTGGAAGCTCAGCCGGACAACTGAAGAAATAATAAGTTTATAACGTTAAATTAGGAAATTTAAAAACAACCCCCAATTTAAAAAATTTCAGCAGTAAAAATTAAAAAATTTCACCACTGCTAGCTTACTAATGATGATAAACTATAGCTATGAATACGCTCGATAATGTCAGCTTTGAAACAAAAAAAAAAACAGCAAAATCGGTTCACCCGTTTGGATGCTACGATGCCACAGACAGACAGACACGTCAAACCTATAACACCCCCCTTTTTGTCGGGGCTTTGTATTCTATCACGTACGTCCGACTATGTAAAAGCTGATAATAGTACAGGTTCCCTAGAACAATTTTTTTTATCACTATCAAGCAAATTTTTCGTGAGTAGCTTCATTTCGATAAGATTAACAACAAGTTCTCGTTAACTACGGAACCCTAAAACGGAACCCTAACCAGCTGATTTTTTGTATATTGATAGTTTAATAGATATATAAAAAAGGAGTAACATTGTCCTACAAATAAAACAATCCATATTTTAGGACCATCAAATCGAAATATTATTTAATCCTTTCTATCTCTGTTAGACCACTTTCGAGAATTTTCGCAGAGGAAATTATAATAGAACACCCTGCTGTTGAGGACTTAGCTGTTAGCATCTAAACTCTCACCGCCGTACTTACAGACGAACATTAATTATTACTTAAATGTAATTAAATGAAAATGTTGACATAAGCCCCATACATTATCTGTCAATATTAAATTGAAGGTTAATCATAGTTAAATGTCTCTGAGTGCGGCAGTCAGTATAATATCAAAATGCGCCTTGCGCGTAAAAATGTTTTGTATTTTAATTTTTAAGGCATAAAATCGTCTAACGTTAGTAGGATTCTCATATAAAGTACGTGAAAGCATAGACTCCCTTAAATTTTTGACGGACTCGTCATCTAAATAGGTATTTAGATTACGAGTCCGTCCGTCGATAGAATAAAGACAGTCAGGTCCGGCTTTGTCCGGACGCCTGACAACCCTTGTATAAAGAAACTATTAAGGCTTGTTAAGAGCGGGCTGTCAAATTTGTCTGTGTTTTCTAGTATTACGATCCCGGAAGACGATTGACTTAAATGAAATTGAGATTTATTTAATCACTAGCTGTTGCCCGCAACTTCGTCCGCGTGAATGTATGTTATTAAAATCGAGATTTAGCAAATTGAACACCCATCTACGACTATTTTATTTGGATCTATATTACACACGAAATTTTTAATTTACATCAAAGACCCAGGAAACTTGAACCTCAGATACTTATCGTTTTGAAAAATCCTTTCTTCGAAGACCGCTTGGCGTGGACAGTGGATGGGGGCCACAGGACAGGGGAAAGGAACATGTGACGGAGACAGAGGATATACTTCAGAAGACGGGATTTAATGTAGGCATCTATCCCTCTTTAACCTACCTCTTATTCTCATATTCATAATCTACAATTAAACCACAATTTCGAGGAGTTTCTTCAATTCCATTACTTATCAAGTCACCGTTTTTAGGGTTCCGTACCCAAAGGGTAAAAACGGCCGGGACTCTATTACTAAAACTTCCGCGATATTGTTCACTATTAGCTGCAGCGTAAAGCACTTTGCCCGGGAGTACAACTCATGGAATCATTGTATCACGATTGGAGGATAGCGGTGTGTGTAGGCGGAGCTAGCGTTTTGACAGTAGGCTCTTAAATAGGAACCGTGAATAAGGAATGTATATTTTTAGAAGTTTATCCACCTGCATAAAGTGTTTATGTCAATACATTTAATGATTTTATTAACTTGTATACTTTTCCAGTTGCTTTACCCACCTGCATAAAATAGGTACTACAAATTTTAAATTGCAAACCTCGAATCCATGTAACTTAGAGCTTATGGATAAATAAGTTTTTTAGTATATTTCAGTATGAAATAGGGCAAACTGATAATACCTTTTAACCTCTCTAACCTTTATTCGTCTGTATTAAGCTCAGTCTGTAGTTTGTCAATAATTCAGAATTTAAAAATTTAATGCGAGTTTTGTATATTTCTCATCACATCGCTTTTTCAGTTTAATATCGAGCTAAAAGATTAGTACCGTATAAAGTATGAAAGTGCATATTTTTATTAAATACCGACGTAGAAAATCGTAAAACCCAAAAAGCATTAGCTAGACATTTTTCAAATTGGTTTAGCTGTTTTTAGTTCCGTAGAGTAGTAAAGCGCCTTTCGTTCATATTTTTAGTACCGTATTCAGTGGTATTTTTTATATTTTATTTCATAAATGAAGACGAAGCTTTAATTAATTCGCATTTCGTTTTGACTTATTTCAGTGGAGATATTTTGATAATTTTCAGTTTTGCGTCTCAACTATAAAGTTATTATACCTAGCGGAATAGAGTAACAAAGGCCTGCGCATTGAGAGATATCACTATCAGTAACAATGCGTGGTAAAAAGAGACGTGTGATACATGACAGCAGCACTCTTTTTTTGACGTCCAGTCGGCACGTGCCGCACGTTGACAGTTTGATCTCATAGAAATCATGTTCAATCATGCTTGTGTAAGTGTATACGTACTCGTACACATATTTTTACACACATATGAATCCAATTTCGGTTTCGTTTGACAGCTCGAGATCGTTGCTCTATTATATATATGCTAGGTATATTAACTTTATGGTCTCAACACCTGTCAGAATCGAATTCTTCGCGTGATTTTATTTTCTTCTTTGGTTATGTTTGCATGAAGTTACAATTTTTTTACTTAATTTATTTTTTCACTTTTTAGGGATCTGTACCCATAGGGTAAAAACGGGTATTAGTTATTACTAAGACTTCGTTGTCTGTCTGTCTGTCCGTCTGTCTGTCTCCAGGCTATATCTCAAGAACTGCAATAGCTAGACTTCTGAAATTTTCACAAATTGTGTGTTATCTATTGCCGCTATAACAACAAATACTTAAAACAAAATAAAATAAATATTTAAAAGGGGCGCCCGTGCAACCGTGAATTTTTTTTGGTCACTTTGGTTCGGTAACAATAATGGGAACAGGTAGTCTCTTGAAATTATCACAAAAGCCTTAATTATATTATTAATTAATAATAATATTTAAATAAAATAAAAAATAAGGGGGGCTCCCATACAAAAAACACAAAAGGCAAAAAAATGCAGTATCAATTCGCGGTTGTAACTTTTTAAATGGTGTTTAAAAGCTCTCTGGCATAAACACGGCATAAATAATATTTAAGTTTTGTGTCTACGCTGTCAGGCTCCCGTTTCAAAAGTATACCTTTAAAATGTTCCTAAAATAAAATAATTCAAAATAAAATCTTGATTCCTAACTTAAGAACTTCACGTAAAGAAAGTTTATTTATTGAATTGTAGCCCTGACCTTATGACGAATTGGTTCTTCTTTTAATTTCCAGCTTTCACATCGCGAAACCATCATGCTGAGAATATAATACAATCGTTTATTGAGTCGCTCTAGTTTTTATGTAAGCTCACATAAACATTGTACTTAAATAAACCTTAACAAATACACTTTCATCTTAAGTTAGTTTTTAATAAACATTTATTAAAATTCAATTCATTGACGTAGTAATTTACTACTCAAATTGTTAAGAAAATTGCAATACAATTTTATGGGGTCTTCAAAATATTTACTGACAAAGTTACCGAGGTTAAAATTAAATTCACCGCGTTGTGTCCAGTCAGTTGATAGTATTTATTTTGTGTAAGAAAATATTTGTGCTATCAACAAAGAAAGCGAAAGAGTATTGAAATTGTAAAATTTGAACCTGTCGTTAAAAGCATTTTCAGGTTAATCGCACCACAATGCCGACAGAAATCTCTTAAATCTAGCGTTAAAAAGTAGTAAAAAGTTGTTTTTTTAATTAAATTATTGTTAATTTAGACAACAACGTAATTATTGGTAAATTACGGCAAAAGTGAAGACGCAGATTTGTGTAAAAAGGTGTGGTCGTTTTATGCACGTACACACTACATCGAAGTTCGAACTATCATACACCGCGACAGCTCGCTTTGCTACGGGACCTTACACCATTTTGAGAAGTGATACATTCCTTGGCATTGTAATTTGTAATTTGTATAATATCTTTGAGCGTCAAAAGGAACGCGGCGTAGTTTTGTTAGCGTGAGTGATATGACACTGTATAGCGAGGTTTGTCCGGACCCAGTTTTTGATTTTCCGAACTCTATCTCTACTTTTTAGGTTTCCTTTACTGAGACTTCGCTGTCTGTCCGTCTGTCTGTCTTCAGGCAGGGTCCATACAACAAACATTATTTATAAGGCCTTTTTGGGCGATTTCAATAATAGATACAGGTATGCAGTTTTTTTTATGAAAGAAGGGGGCAAACGAGCAAACGGGTCACCTGATGGAAAGCAACTTCCGTCGCCCATGGACACTCGCAGCATCAGAAGAGCTGCAGGTGCGTTGCCGGCCTTTTAAGAGGGAATAGGGTAATAGGGGAGGATAGGGATGGGAAGGGAAGGGAACAGGGGAGGATAGGGAAGGGAATTGGGCCTCCGGTAAGCTCACTCACTCGGCGAAACACAGCGCAAGCGCTGTTTCACGCCGGTTTTCTGTGAGATCGTGGTATTTCTCCGGTCGATCCGGCCCATTCGTGCCGAAGCATGGCTCTCCCACGTCAAAAGCAGCTGAAAGCAGTTGAAATATTCACAAAATATTCAATTGTAATAATAATTTACAAAACAATATTTATAAAAAAACACAACTTTGTTCCTATCTCTGCTCTGTATTGTAAGGAAATTCGCGAGTCCGACTCGCACTTGGCCGATCTTTTATCTGGAGTATATGTAAATATTATTGTATTAGTATACGTATTACTAATGGTCTTGAAAGAATAAGATACATTCATCAATTGGAAATCCCTATACTGAAGTCATTTTGCTTTGGAGACGTTGGTGTATCACTGCATTTGCAAAATCCTTTATGAATCGAATAAAGTTAGGTACCCTTATACCGAAGCAATTCAAAATTTATTCGAGATCAAATATCAAAGGTGAAGAATCCTCGCATTTTTCTCATGAGAACTAGTGTTATCGCGAGAATAGATTTGATATAATCGAGGTTTAGATCAACAATTCGTCTGGAAAAATAACCCTTTTCGTTTTCCTTTTCCAATCTGAGATATTAAATAAGGAATCCTTCTATAAATATATTATAGTTAAAAATAATAGCAGCCTCGTTTTTATTTAAAGTCAACTTTACAGTGTCATATGTATTTCGCCAACACGTATTATTTTCAGTGCATTTTATGAACAAAACAAAAGTTAATTAAAGCTCCGAACGGAACGTATGCAGCTTACAAGCACATCAACGATCGGACTATACAATGTCCAAAATAGTCACAATCGCTGAAAGTTCAAAAATAGTCGCAATTCGCTCAAAGCTCAAAAATAATCGCAATTCGCTCAAAGCTCAAAAATAGTCATATTTCGCTCAAAGCTTAAACATTTGGAATTGCACACACGCCTTTGAGAACAATCAACCTATTATGAGGCATTTATTTCGAAAGTAAGGATAAACCTCTACGAACACATCTACGTACAAGTAAACTTACATTATACAGGGCTTGCAGCGTTTTCGGTTCTCGTAAAGGCAGATCGTGTTGGCCCCAACGGGGCTTTCTCGTATGAGCATACAGGACCTGTCCTGATAAAATGAATGTGTACTTTAAAGTGCCATGATTTAACTCGGAACTCGTAACGAAATGGACACTGAGTATTATTCCGGAGTCATGTGACTGTTATGTCGAGTCCTCCGTTTTTATTGACAAAGTTCGCAGGTATTTAGCTGTTTAGCAGTAGTTTAGTTACACTGTTATAGAAGTAATATTAAATAAGCGCGTTACACGTTATATTATTGTTTCGTTTATTCATGTATCTATGCATCATAATATTATGTAAGATTTAAGACACTCAAACAACTATGAACAAAATAAATACTTTTCACAATTACCAAACATTTTCTTAAATGTTTTTAAAATACAAGAAAAGTATTTCCATATTTCTCGCGAGTTTTGATATTATTTGAAAAGGATCAGAGGCTACGCGGAAAGTTGGCTACACTTATAAAGATTCGTTGGACCTGAAACCGAATTGTACATTCCGAAACTTGTTGATCGAGGACTACATACTTGCGATTTTTCTCTCAGGAACAATCTCAAGAATTTTATTGAATAAAAAAATAAACTAGCTATTTGACCGAGCTTAGCTCGGTATTCGATAAAACACGAATAAAATGACATTTTCTAAAAATGATTCCTAACTAGATCGATTTATCGCCCCCGACACCCCCTATATACTAAATGTCATGAAAATCGTTGGAGCCGATTCCGAGATTCCAATCATATCATATATCTTTAAACGAGCAATATATATATATATATATATATATATATATATATATATATATATATATATATATATATATATATATATATATATATATATATATATATATATATATATATATATATATATATATATATATATATATATATATATATATTCGCGTTTTTCGCGTAACTTTCTGCCGCGCACTGTAAAACTCTGGAATGAACTGTCACCAGCATATATATATATATAATTGGAATCTCGGAATCAGCTCCAACAATTTTCATGTATAGGGGGTTTCGGGGGCGATAAATCGATCTAGATAGGGAATCGTTTTGAGAAAATGTCATTTTATTCGTGTTTTATCGAAAACACGAATATGTCAAAAAGCTAGTATATATATACAGGGTGTAACAAAAACAAGTGATAATACTTTAGGGTGTGTACGTGTTCCCTGTAGAGATTTCACTGTGAAAGTAGCAGCGCTGAAAGACCAAAATTTTTTTTCACTTTTGTATGGGCAAGGGCCCGAGTGTCACGAGTTTCCCCATACAAAAGTGAAAAAAATTTTTGGTCTTTCAGCGCTGCTACTTTCACAGTGAAATCTCTACAGGGAACACGTACACACCCTTAATTATTATCACTTGTTTTTGTTACACCCTGTATATATATATATATATATATATATATATATATATATATATATATATATATATATATATATATATATATACAACAATTGCTCGTTTAAATATATAAGATTATTGTATATTTGAATACTTATATTATAAAGTCGGAAAGATTCTTTGTTAGAATGCGCTAATCTCACGAACGACGGAAGCAATTTTTAAATAAGTAGTTTGTCAAATACAGAAACCAGAGGAGAAACACGAAAAGGACATAGGTTTTTTTTTTGCGGAGTACGCTGCCCGCGAAATTCCTTATTTAAATAATAATACCGGATATACCGGATAAATAGAAAATACCGGACTGTACGCTTAAATACCGGACATCTAGCAACCCTAAGTACATAATAAAACCATAAGTATGGACGATTTACCACGTCAGTCTGGCCCTACCCGCCCCGCTCACTCCTCGCCCCTCCTACGCCTTTAGTTTTTTACGCCTAGCCATTTTTGCCGAGCGATCAAAAACTTGCGCTCTGTCTAAAACAAACAAAAACATTTGAAATGACAGTGACATCAATAACTAATATCACTTGATCCTTTGATCCATCATCCATGTAGCAAACACGTAGCCTACAGCATAAACCAGCTATTTGTGTTTGGCAAACACTATAACTGCCTGTCCATGCTCGCACGCCAATATGTCACTTCAAAACGCCAATTTTACTTTGTAAATACAATATCGGTATTTATTCTGTGAACATAATATTTTTTTATTTCTTCGGAAAACTTACAGCTTTTATTACAAATAAACTGAACTAAGGTTCACTCGGCGTACAGTCTGTCAAGAAAGTGAAGAAATTAAAAAGTGGCAACATCGTAGTGTCAACCCTTTTTTCTTAGATTGATTTGAAAGGGATGACACTACGATGTTGCCACTTTTTAATTTCTTCACTTTCTTGACAGACTGTAACTGGGCGGTAGCGGTCATTGACACCCTGTCAAAAACTTGTCATTTTCTGTACAAAGCCGCGATTGACAATAAGGTGTCAGATGTTATAAATCGCGTTTATAAGTGACACGAAGTTCATCGCGAAGTCTAGTAAATAATAATCAAGAAGTTTACAATAATCTAGATTCGTTCGCATACGGCCGCACTCAGAGACTTCAAATGATTAAGTACTTAAGAGGGCGACTAACCCCAAAAATCAAACATCGTCCTTCTCTCTTCACACTCACGCCCGTCTTTCATATGCCATGTGAAAAAGGATGACGCGGATTCATCGCCAAATTAGTTTTTTCTCAATAACTCGATAAATATACAACATTTCAAAAATCCGCTAGGTCGATCTCTCAATGATAGAATTTTATACAATGTGTTAAAATATTAACTTAGTTCAATGCACGGTTATGGCAATAAATGAAAAATTCGTGAAAATTAGATGCATCTTAGTGATTTTTTTCTATCGAGAAAATTTTAAGATATCGTGTTTTTGCTCAGATCGGATTCTCGGAAATATAATGTAGTAACTAATTTTAGAAAATAAAAGAATTCGGGGCTTATTTTCAAGTATAAAAATGAATTATAAAATCGACACTTTAGGGTTAGTCGCCCACTTAATTCAATTTAATGTAGAGTTTGACACCGAATATATTATATATTAATTTAACTGATGTTATGTCAGGATAAAATCTCTCTGAGTGCGGCTTTTAAACGGCCATTTAAATGTAATTTCGATAAGAAAACAGAGTCTCTTCCCTTTGTATGTCTTTACTTATTAAAGCATAAAAGTATATATCTAAAAAGTAAGCAATGGATTTTTGTGCGTTTTTAAGGGCGGCTGGTAAAATAATATCTGCCGGGTCACCTGGTAAACCATAATTTATACAGCGTTAATAAAATGTTTTATTTCTTGAGTTATTACATTGCGAACACGGACGTAAAAAAAATACTTTTTTTACGTCCGCGATTGCAAATTGCAATTCATTTAGATTTTCGTGTACGTCCAATGTCCATTTGTAATTTAATTTTCCATTCAATCAGTTAGACAGTCGGCTTATGACTGTAGTCTGTACATTATAATTATGAGATCCACGCAAATCTCTCGCGTTGAATACTTGGACCGCTTTGAGGATATTGCTACTCATCATAATTTCCATCAAAATTAACTTCAAATACCAATTTGACCCTTGTCGAATTCCGTAGATATTCCTGTAAAGATTCATTCAATTATCTCTGTACTAGAGATCGCCCAATGGTCGAAATTCGACCTCAAATAAAAAAATTAATTATAAACAACGCTTTTCTATTGATATTCTATTGTCAAAATATTGACCCTACCAAATGTCTAACTGTAACCAAATAATAATAATATCTATGGACGCTTCACACCATGTCAGTCTGGCCCCGTGGTAAGTACCTGAAGGACTTGTGGTACGGGTACCAGACAACGGAAATATATTTAATACTTTTCTAAAAGTCCACAAGAATATATAATATATTCTTTTCTAATATATAAAATTCTCGTGTCACAATGTTAGATAGCGTACTCCTCCGATACGGCTTTACTGATTTTAACCTTTATATGAATATTCAGTGGGTCTGAGAATCGGCTACTGGGTACTTTTATATTGATAAGTTCATTTGTTGAATAAAAAAGACTGACGGCGACCATAGTGCGACGGGATAGCGATGGACGTTGCCATGGTGACATACTTATTTAGTCACTTCAATAAAATAATACGGGCGAAATACTTTATATGGCAAAGAAACGTTTGCCGGGACAGCTAGTAATTATTAATAACCTACAATTTAAAATAAAAACTTACAGTTCAAGTTAGCGTTAGCCCAAAGTAACTATTCCACGCGAACGAAGTCGCGGGCGGATGCTGTGTTATAAAATTATTATGTTAAGTTTAACGAATATATTTAACGAGCTTTGCCCGCGGCTTCGTTCGCGTTAAGAAGTTATTGTATTATACCAACTTTCATCCCCTATTTTAACCCCTTGGAGGTAGAATTGATCAAAATCCTTTCTTAGCGGATGCCTACGTTACATCATCTACCAAATTTCAGCCCGATCTGTCCAGTGATTTGGGCTGTGCGTTGATAGATCACCATGCCAGTCAGTCACCTTTGAGTTTTATATATATAGACTTTCAAGTCTATATATATATGATTTTTTAAGTTTTTCAAAACTTAAAAAATCAAAGAGCCCTACAAGCTTTTGAGCTTCAATATAATCCAACTACTTGTGAGCCTTAAACTCCCAACTCTCTATAAATCTTTGTATTATCTAAGTTCATTTTAAAGTCGATACATCACAAGGATTTATTAAGATTGCTTGCTATATCAGACAAGCCTGCAGAATTTTACAGCTTCCATCCTTTTATACTTTAAATCTGTACAAATCTCGGCATGAATGGGCCGGCTCGACCTGAGAAATACCACGTTCTCACAGAAAACTGGCGTGAAACAGCGCTTGCGCTGTGTTTCGACGAGTGAGTGAGTTTACCGGAGGCCCAATCCCCTACCCTATTCCCTTCCCTACCCTCCCCTATTACCCTATTCCCTCTTAAAAGGCCGGCAACGCACCTGCAGCTCTTCTGATGCTGCGAGTGTCCATGGGCGACGGAAGTTGCTTTCCATCAGGTGACCCGTTTGCTCGTTTGCCCCCTGATTTCATTAAAAAAAATAATCTACGAATGATAAAAACTAAGGAAGCATAACTCCCATACTTCTACCGTTTTGAATTTTTCACACACTATAAAAGCAATGGGCATTTTCTTGTTTTTAATTTGATAGCCAAGCAGTTTTCATAGTAATTGATACTATCGGTGATATAATATAATTATAACCAAAATGTCTCCCCGTCTGTTGTCTCCTTATGATTAGGGCGCCGAACCAATTTGGATGAAATTTGTTTTTGTCCTTACAGTTTATGTGCTATAATAATTGATCATTTTCGGCACTACAAAATTAGGAGTGAAAATAACCAAAAACGCATACATATTTAATTTTTATTTATTCAAAAATAATATCTCAATCTTATTATAATATAATAATCATATTTTCTTGTTTTATAATACGTTTGATAAATGATAAATTAATTTACCCTGTACATTGTACAGGTATGATGAAATTACATTGTTGAATATTGTTAACGAATATTAACTATTACCAGAAAGATAATAAATGCTAATAATATGTTCGACAGTAAAATATGTAATTTTCGACAGGCATTTACATATAACATCAATTTTGGGTGTTCTATTATTAGTTTTGATATAAAATCATTTCTAAAATAAATTTTACATGAATTACAGTCATGTAAGATTTATTTTGATTTTGTTTATGTGATGTGTGTTTATTTTGGTCACAGTTGAAGTGGATGAAGTGGATAACTAACATTTTACAACATGAAATCAATTTTTCTCATATAATTTAAACAAACCTTGAAACTTTTCTACTTTATCATTCATCAAATCAATTAATATCCTAAGATCCGACCGTAAAATCCTGCATGAATCGTTTTTTTCGATCAAATATATTTTAAAATAATCTTTAGAACGTAGAGAATGGATTAATGTTGGGTTGTTAGAAGTAGCCGCAAGTACCTCTAATTGAGTAAAATGAAAGCCCGTTATACAAACTTGCGTGTATTCAATGGAAAAATAAGAACTAAGAAGGAATGACATGGAGGAATGACAGGACACTACGCATAAAAATAAAAACGCCTGTTAAATAAAAATTGCAATCTTGCGGGTTCTCGATGTCCTCAAATTCTCCCAGGCATAATAATTGTAGGCCTGAATATTTGTCTTAAACAAAAATGATGGCAACCCCAGTTTGCGGCTATCGTGCAACTGGCAACCATGGATATTCATGCACAAAATGCATAAAACTTTAATTTTGTATCAAAATTATTAAAAAAATCGATACTTCAATTTTGATGATGAACTATGTCTGTTTACGGGCTGGCAACCCTAGGTTGCGGCCGACTTAGAGCTGGCAACCATTTATACCTTATTTCTACCTTAGTTCTGATTCCAAAATGAATACACACAAGTTCTGCACAATATAAAATATAATTTACAGTAGACCATCTTCGAACTGTATCAAATTCAGGCGCACGCACACATTACAGTCAGGGACCCTTAGAACATTTTTTTTGATTACTATCAAGCTAATTTTTGTGAGTAGCTTCATTTTGATAAGACGAACAACATTTTTATTTGCGAAAAATCTCGAAAGTGGTAGCTAACAGAGATGGAAAGGATTTCATACTTTGAATTGATGGTCCTAAAATATGGACTGTTTTATTTGTAGGACAATATTACTCATAAATTATATGACTATTATATATATCTATCAATATACAAAAATTCAGCTCGTTAGGGTTCCGTTATAGGGTACTGTAATCAACAAAACTTGGTTGACTTCTGAACCCTAAAACGGAACCCTAACAAACTTTTATACGTGGGAGAGCCATGCTTCGGCACGAATGGGCCGGCTCGACCGGATAAATACCACGTTCTCACAGAAAACCGGCGTGAAACAGCGCTTGCGCTGTGTTTCGCCGATTGAGTGAGTTGACCGGAGGCCCAATCCCCTAACCCCTACCCTATTCCCTTCCCTACCCTCAACTATTCCCTTCCCTTCCCTACCCTCCCCTATTACCCTATTCCCTCTTAAAAGGCCGGCAACGCACTTGCAGCTCTTCTGATGCTGCGAGTGTCCATGGGCGACGGAAGTTGCTTTCCATCAGGTGACCCGTTTGCTCGTTTGCCCCCTTATTTCATAAAAAAAAACTGATTTTTTTGTATATTGATAGGTTAATAGTTATATAATTTAAGAGTAACATTGCCCTACAAAAGAATATTCCATATTTTAGGACCAAGTCAAAGTATGAAATCCTTTCTATTTCTGTTAGCTACCACTTTCAAGATTTTTAGCACATAAAAATGTTGTTCGTCTTATCAAAATGAAGCTACTCACAAAAATGCTTGATAGTAATAAAAAAAATGTTCTAGGGCTCCCGTACTATATTAGTGTTATAATTTGGAGTAAGAAGCAAGGCGGTATGACAATTGACATATGAGGCAATATGGCACAAGTATGACACAAGTATGAGGGTCTTTGATTTTAAAGACGCAGCTGAGTTATTCTCCTGTATAATATTTATACTGTGTGTAGGTAATGGTACCTACCTAATAGACATGCTCTCTAGTGAAGCCTTTCTGAAATTATTTCCTACTATACTCCCCGCATAAGTCGGCGCTTCGTATATAAATAGAAATAGCACCGGTAATATTTTATGCAAATTATGAAATATGATTTCATGTGGTTCTTAACTGAGTTCCAAAATAATGAGGACTTTGCTGTATTAAATGCTGACAGGCGACAACTACATGAAGGTACAACCAAAAAGTGGATAATACATACTAGGTTTTACCAATATGGTGGCGGTTACAAATTGATCGAAACTATGCCTGGTGGATATTATTATATCTATTACCCTATTTAGGTTTCTTATATAGAAATACAATAAAAAATTGAATACGTGAGTTGAAGAACACGATAACTAACATTTTGTAATATTTAGACATTTACTCATTTTTTCCCTTATAATTTGAACAAACCTGGTTAATTATCTGGCTACACATAAAATGCACAATATTTTTATTTTTAAAAAATGTTCATATTTTCCAGCCTTAAAGCCTCCATTTATGTAATAAATTATAAGCAAAAAACTTTTTGAAAAAAGCTTTTATTTAAATAAGTACTTTAAAAAGAAGAAAATAAATTTTCCCTTAAAAATTCTAACTATTAAGTTATAACCTCAATATATTATACAATTTGCATTATAATAAAAGCTTGTCGCGTGATTTGTTAATAATAATCTAGTAAGTGCCAATTTAACTGCGTAATTTTTTATTTTATTAAAGTACATAATTAAATATTGACAGATTGTTAAGTCAGTTCTACAATATGGATATTAAATGAAAGGGTCATTTAATATCCATATTGTAGAACTGCATAGAAAATAACTATTTCGCCATCTTGGATGGTCGGCCATATTGGATTTAGAGTGATGTCACATACAATATTATGTATTGTCATCCAAACTAAACGTGCCTGCAAAATTTCAGCTCGAGCGGTTAAATATATCTACTCCAAAATTGAGTTCCAAGATTTCACCCGAACATACATACTTACATACATACAGAGCAAGTTAAATAAAAGCTTTTAAAAACGGCAATTTTTTACTGTTTATTATTATGTTCTTCCACTCACGTCTTCTAATGTGCATCGCGATAGCCCTGGAAACACTTTACGCTTCTAATTAACTCAAAAATGAACCAAACTCAAAACTTTTCCTGCAAATAGCAAATAAAGGAGTTGGACGATAGCTTTTACCTTATTTTAATTATGTCTGCAGAAAGCTCAGATTCCTCCCAGCGATTTTTTATTTTTCAACATGACTTCGCTCGAGCTTAAAAGTTTTTCATAAAATAAAGTTCTTTTAATATTAAACTAATGCCTTAAGATGTTTTAATCTCGTGAAGTATTTGTATTATATAAAATAACTAGCTGTCCCGGCAAACGTTGCTTTGTCATAATAATATAAAGTATTTCAAACATAATATTATTCTTTATTAAAGTGACTAAACAAGTATGTTATCATTAACGTCCCGTCCCGTCCCGTCGCACAAACAATGGTCGCCGTCAGTCTCGAGTTGTAATAATTTACTATTATATAATCAACAAATGCACTTATCAATATAAAAAGTACCCAGTAGTCGATTCTCAGACCCACTGAATATGCATATAAAATTTGGTTAAAATCAGTAAAGCCGTTTCAGAGGCGTACGCGGACTAATATTGTGACACGAGAATTTTATATATAAGATTAAGTTTTACCATATGTGTAAAAAATAAAGAAGGCGAACGTCGATCAGGAGAAAGTTTTTCTTTCCGTAGAAATATTTGTCCAATAAATTGACTTGACATTACCCGACCAAATAAGGTTATTATTTCTCTGGTGTTCATTCATAAGGTTTTTTGGAAGGGCTCGTTATGAACATAAAGTTTCGAATTAGCTTAAAATCAATTTCGATTATTTATAGTGGGCAAATCCCTAACAGTGTCACCTTTATAATAATAGCTCTCACACCGGTTTCGGTGACGGTGGCCTGGTTCCAATGAAACTGGCCACCGTCACCGAAACCGCAGGAGTAATTTTTATAGAGCCCAAGTGTGTGCGCAGTACACAAGAGCAGTCTCTATTCCTTTACTCTCATAACCCAGTGGGACGGAAGACCGACACGACCGGCGAGAGATCAGGCGCAGGACGGACTTTTTACATGCCCATCCGACGCATGGACCATCTTACTTGTCAGACAATCAGGTGCCATTGTCCTAACCACACCTGGAATTAACATGTTTCCAACGCGGGAATCGAACCCACGACCTCCGAGTCAAGAGCCGCGCTCTATACCACTAAACCACGGAGGCGTTAGTGTCACCTTTATCAAATCCCCGGAGTGTTTTAGTGTTGTCGGGGTTATGTTGTTTCATTGACCTAAATATATAACAACCTCACCGTCGCAATTATAACTACGAGATTGCTCCAAGTAATTATCATGGTTGGGAAATTCTTATTTTAAATTCATATACATTTTTAATTCCTGGTTGAAAATCTTATACGTAACATTTTTAATTTTGAAATATCTCTATGCTGTACTAGAAATAAACAAACTCTAATTTGTCAAATTCATCATTCAGGTTCAGGGAATGGTAAGAAATATTTTAGGCGTGATAAGGTACAGGTTGATAGACAAACAATTATTAAATAAGTATGGATTTTATCTCGGAGTTAAGAATTAATGGATAGGCAGACAGACTTTCATATTTTTATATTAGTATGGATCTTATCGCGGAAAAAAGTACATTATTGAATAGCAGATTTACATTATTCAAATCCAGTGATCCAATCTAAAGCTAAAATGCTACTGGTATAATGTAAAATTTCAATGCATTATAGAGCCCATTTCCAATAGTAATCCAGTGCTGGATAACTGTATTGGAATAGTGTGAACCGGCCATAAACGTCAAAGGTAATATCGAATGGCCAGTGATGTCCACAGTCGTGCTTTATTTGGGTCGACGCAACTTCGCAAATTGGCAGAAATGGCGCCGTCAGATCGGATTCAACTGTCACCCTTTAATTTCCCCTATCACTTATAACTTGCACACACGCTTCTAGGCAAGCGTTAATTCAGACCGTTACGCGACGCGAAGATGCAAATTTCTGAATTTGTATGGATTTCATAGCTTTGCAAGACGTCTCACGCAATTGAAATCATGTCAATTCAGTACTTTAGAAATCGCGTCGTCGCGTTGCGGTTTTGATTTTGATATGCTGGATTTATATCCGTCCACCCGACCGCGCGGTTTGTCCGGTAATCTCGCGATTATAAACAAATGTACCTATGTAACGATTTATTTATGCAGCGGCGCAGTCGTCAGGGTTGCCAGATGCAATTTTACGATTTCCCCCAAACTGATTTTTATATTTCCCCAAAATGATACGTTTTCAAAAAAAATCCCCAATCGCTTTGTTACAGAAAAAAAACGAATATAAAATTGAAACTACTTTTATTCGATTTAGTAGTTTCAATCACTCGACAGTTAAATAGATACACAACACATGGTCACTCGCTCGACCAATTTTTTTAAGGGGGAGACAGACGTGCGCAGACTATGACTCGACGATCTTAGGAGTTAGGCTGGTATAAATAGTTAGTACTTAAGATGCGACCCGGTCTCAAGACTCAGTTCGGCTCTGTGATCGGTCCAAATTTTGACAGCCAACCAATCACAGAGCCTGAACCGTGTCTTGAGACTGAGATGCATCTTGAGTACTGAATATTTACACCAGCCTTAGACCCGTAGATTTCTTGTTGGGTTTTACCTACAATGAAGTAGAAATTCTAGTCAAGTTAGTGCTTATATTCGTTCCGCAACCTTAAAAAAATGTTCTATTACTAAGGAAATGGGTTCAGTAATAATAGTATTTTAAAAAGATAAAACCGACTGCAAGTTATACGTAATTAAGAATTAAAATTCCCTATCTCAAAAACTACTGAACCAATTTTGATGAAACTTGCAGTATTCCCTAAGTTGAACAATACTTTGTACAACAAGAATCACTTAAATCGGACCTGTAGTTCCGGAGATATCCGTGCACAAACATAAAAAGATACATACATACACACACTTTTGAAATTTGGCACATTTGTTCAGAAGCTACTATAGAATATCATATACAAAAACTGGACAGTTCTGGAAATATTTCATACATACGCGTCGAATAGATAACCTCATTTTTTGAAGTCGGTTAAAAAAGGTTAATCATCGGTAGGAGCGCCGTCGCAAGTAGTTTTTTTTTGTCAATCTGTCGACAATATCGTTTCCCACTAAGCTAATATGTGAAGGTATTATGGGTTCTTTAAAATTAGCCTTAAGCAGGATTTAATGAAATTTTAAGCTGTCAAAATGAAAAGCTCTGTCGAACGTGTGTGGTGGGCGTTAGAGCTGCGTCAGCCTGTGTTCCATTCAGGCGTATAGTTTCAATAGCCTATACGTTTTCGGGTATGTTTCACGGCACTTTGTAAAGTTTCCCCTTTGTACATCCAACGAATGAAGGCTTAGATGCTATATAATTTATTTATTTATTGGAAAACAAACAGCATATTAACACATAACAACTGTAAATAGTAAAGTAGCACATATTCAGAGCCCATAAAGTTTTCACAGATAAATATTACAGTAACATGGATCAATTATTTGTGATATTGTACAACAGATATATTGATTCATAGGTAAATGGTGGAACTACATTATTTGGTTGGACTATGTCAATGTTAATCGTGATCCGATGGGCTTTACATAATAGATTACATATGTCCGCCGTTTGCCTATGAAATTCATATCCATGCTGATATTATAAATGCGAAAGTGTGTCTGTCTTTCTATCTGTCCGACTGTCTGTCTGTCTGACTGTTGCCTCTTCAGGCTCAAACATCTGAACTGATTCAGCTAAATTTTGGTATGGACGTACTTTATGTAACGGGAAAAGACATAGGATACTTTTTATCCCGAAAAAATGTACGGTTCCCGCGCGATAAACTAATTTTGGGGCAACGGAGTTGTGGACGTCATCTAGTACATTATATTTTCGAACGATTTGGTAATTTAGTTGATAATAAAAATACAGCTACGCAAGCTCTACGCGGTGCTACGGCGTAGAACCCTCGTAGCAGCATCGTAGGCCTACGAAGTATGCTAAGGTAGAAAATCGAAATATTGTTTCCTTGTAAAAGTTACGTGATTTGAAACTACACTCAGAGACTTTTAATGATTACTCAACTTTAATTCAATTAACACTTTGCAAGGAAATAAATCCTTTCATAAATGAAGCCTATTTCAAAATCCTCATTACATTGAAGTTTAGTTATTATTAGTAATAGTAACATGCAAGTTAAAACACATAATGTAGTATCGATTCAAAATATCTAATCTACATAATATTATTTCAAGCGGTAATTATTATCCAACTTCCTAACCACAGGCTATATGAAATCAAAATATCAGTTTCAGGCATGATAAACGATGCACATGATTTATTCGCGGTCATATACGTCAGTCGATATGTGAGGCATGTACACAATAGGCGCTGCCTCAATTTTAAGGGCCATTACGACGTCTGATGTAGACTTTATATTAATTATTTATCTGTTTACTATCTCCACGCATTGGAAAAAACAATTGTTCAGGCTGCGCATAGCGTTAAGATCACTCGACAAATACGGAATGCGCTGGACTCGCTTTTTCGATCTTTTTAGGGTTCCGTACCCAAAGGGTAAAAACGGCACCTTATTACGGACTTAGGGTGCGTTTCCACCGGAGATGAGCGAAGCTGCGTTGCGGGGAATGTGTTTTACACGAATTAATAGAATTGTTGCGCTAAACGTGGTCAGGCAAATGAAGCGTTTCTATTGGTTCTTGAAAACACATTCCTCGCGACGCACTTTAGCTCAGCTAGCCAGATCAATCGTTTGATAACCCTCAGATTTTTTTATAAATGTTCATTTTGCATGAAAGCTATTTTAGTTGCTGTAATTTACTACGTAGTGATCCCAAGTGTGTACGTTGTTGTTGTGAATATCGACGGGCTTTCATCAAAATGTGTGGAATGAAATCCAATGTTGTTTCACTGAGCATTCGAGTACCGAAGTCATTCAGTTTTATTGAAGCACTCGTTAATGCGTTATAAAATATTATACGCATTTTGCATGCAAAAAGATATATTTTAATTAACCTTATATAAATATAGTAAATATTTATTTAGCTTAACTTAGGGTAAACATGACTAGTGATTGGACAGTACTAGTCATTGAACAGAACACAAAACTGTCTATTTATTAAGGTTGCTTTAAAATTTACTTGTTTTTATTTAAAATCAGGTGATCTGTTACTTTAAAAACAGGCAGATTTTTAAGCAACCTTAATAAATATTGTGTTTTTGTGCTTTGTCCAATGACTGGTAATGTCCAATCACTAGTAATTTACCCTATATTGTGACATTCTAGTACACAGGCAGACCTTATAATTATTTTAAAAGTAAATTCACCAAAAACATCACTGAAAGAAACATACTAGTTGAGAATAACTCGTTCAGCGCTGATACTTTAAAGTATTTTAAGTATAAATTTAAGGCTCTTTTTCTATCATACGTATTATCGCTCGTACGTGGATCTGGTCCGCATGCGTGTGGCAACATGCTCCTGGTCCCGTGTAGCCTGCTTGACTAGAAAACATCTATGAAATTATGGGGTACGGGTAACTGTCACGCGGACCTGAACCGCGCGCGTGTGATCGCACGCATGACAGGAAAAGGGCCCTAACTTCTGTACAAGGGATTATATATACCTAAAGTATTATTCACTCCACGTTCCACGTTGTATACACAACTACCAATAGCTCACATTGTACTATCAGAGAAGTTGATTCCTATGCAAATCGGGGACCTAAGTAGTTTGGTTGCGTTACGTCAAACCCAGCTGACCAAATAACGTTGGTCTGTCAATTGCATAGGAATCAACTTCCTCGATGGTACATGTCCGAAATCACCCCTGCAAATACACGATGACCCCAGCCAGACATCACTTTGACGGGAATCGAACCGACGAGCTCCGCTAATAAGAGCTGTTCATTAATAGGGCTTTAGGGCCCGTTTACATGATCACGATGTAAAGGTACGTCGTATGGCGTGTCGTTTAATGGCGCGTCGAAGGTATTACTACGGGGTTCGACAGGGGAACGGCATTTTTTATACACTTTTTATTTATGATCTATTGCGTATGAGGTCATAAAACTTGTACGAAAAATGCGGTCTGCTCCACTGCATCTTGTTACAATGTGCGCGTACGTTGACGCGGCAATGATGTCGTGACAAGATGTATTATTGTGGCAACAAGTTCCTTTGAGTTATGACACTTTTTGTAAAACTCGTTTAAATTTGTTATGTCTTACGCACATAATGTGTTTCATAATTATGTTTTAGCCTTTAGGGAAGTATACCTAAAATTAAACAGTATCAAGTATCTTAGATGTACAATTGAAAAAACTAACTTTTTTCAATTTGATGTCATGTGGCAATTTTATTAATGGTTTTACCATAAAGTTAATATACCTAGGTATATTAATTTTATAGGTTTTACCTACGAGTAATAAAAACTAAGGAATCGTAACTCCCATACTATTACCGTTTTAAAGGTTCCTTTTGATCTGCCATGTAACGTCAGTTACCTAAATATTGCAAATGTATTGAAATGTGTACCTAAGGTACTTTTTTGACAACTATTGTGGAGCATGTTTTTTGACGGAGTTACTTTTCCTTAGTTTTTATTATTCGTAGGGTTTTACTAATAAAGGAATACCTATTTGCGCTATGCAAGATCTCTGTTTCATGTTGACGTGACGTGGACATGTGAACTAGCCTTTACCCAACACATTATTAATTGCTTCGCTGAGTATCATTGAAAATTGTTCCATCATTTTCGTACACATATTTATTTATTTGTTAACAGTAACTAAATAGTTACCTATATGCTTTATACAATTTATATCGGAGTTGGTTACGCAATAAAAATAAGCTAATGTTGTCAGGATTACATTTTATTTATCGTATTTATTTATCGTTCATATATATTTCTTAATATTATACTTTTTTAAGGTAATAAAAAAAATCTCAACTGAATTTTCGTGGATGCGTCGTTATTAATGCACTTTTGTTTGCAGAAACGAAAACAGCAGTTGTCTTTGCAGCTGGCTACTTAACAGCGTTTCAAATATTCCTAGAAGAATAAAATAAAGCTACATTAAAAAGATATAACTAATACTAATCGAACCCTCAACTCAAATACTCCACCTAGTACCTACAAACAGTGAATGATGCGACGGAGGCCCGTCAAAAATATTGTGAATTTAAAAACAGTCTATTGTTTAACGAGCTCAAGAAGAGTTATATAAAATACTCTTCGTAGACTCTGAAAATATCATAAGCACTTCTAATACCCACTCGGTTCAAGCAACCTAAGCCTCTAAATACATTGATGAATCGTGGAGTTGAGAGGAAATACTCTGTTTTAATACTTAATAAGAATAATATCTGTCTCATTTCCAGTTTATATAAACAATATGGATTGTATTTTTTTGCATAGAAATTTCATTTAAATAAGTTGGAAAATATAGTGTACAGTCGAATAATAATGTATATGCAGAATCCTGGCTACGCCCATGTACAGGATGTAACAAAAGTAACTGATAAAATTTAGGGTGTGTAATGTGTATGAGTCCCAGAGCTCACTGTGAAAGTAGCAGCGATGACAGCGAAATTTTTTTTTGTGATTTGTATGGGCAAACTCATGTCGCTGGGACGCTTTTCTTTAAAACTTTTTCGGTTTCAGCTGATACTTTCACAGTGAGCTCTATACAAGGGACACAGACACATCCTAAAGTATTATCACTTACTTTTGTTACGTCCTGTAATCTGTATACGTTAATTATTTAATTAAATCTGGAATTTGGAGCCGCGCTCTCAGCTTTGTAAAACTAAGCTAGAGTGTCGGAAATTGCAGTTAAATCCGGACAGTACTTTGTTAAGTTACCTCCGAGAAAGTGACTGGGCTAAGAATAACTAATTTGCTTTGATCTTACTGCCTTTGTCATACTTTGTAATCGTACCTTATATTTACACAAGTCAGTTCTAAAAATATGTCATGTACACAAAAGAAGTTAATTGTAATTTATCTTACATAAAATTATCGTGTGTTTTTTCGCCGTGTGTCCCGCAATGTAGGTCAGCTACGTTTTAGTGGGCCCCTAGACGATCAATTTTATTGCGCATTATTACGTTTTTGCAATATTATTGACCATCTAGGGTTAATATTAAACGCGCCCGCCTTTCAATCTCATTGTATGTTTATATTGTTGTATGAAAAATGTACGGTTCCCGCGTATTAAACGAACTTTGGCGCAAGGACGTTGCGGTTACATTTTAATAAATTGGTATTACTTTGGAAGCTGATATCATGAGTATAATAAAAATAGGAAATTAATAACGGGGCAAGGAATGTTCATATACTGAAGATTATTGCTGAATTTTTATTATAATATTTTGGCTTTCAAATTATAAGATAAAAGGAAATAAATAATAGTTAAAAAAAATAAAAACACGCTTTTTATAGAAAACCAAACTATAAATTGAAAATATTTTTTTTTACTTTATAGTTAAATTAGTATATTGTCATCGGACCTCGATAAATCTACAAAGTTTGAACGAAATCTGGCCGTTTAAAGTGGGTCAAAATCGCGCCCAAAGAAGTCGGTTATAAACAAACGTAGAGAATGTGATAAAAAGCTAATAAAAAAAAGCGTTTAATAAAAGGCTTACAAACTTTCGCTTTGCCGATGATATAGTTCTGTTTGCCACGTCAGCCGAAACCCTACAGTCAATGTTTGAAGACCTCAACACGGCATTCCCGAACGAAGCTCATTGACGTAGGCAGAACGGCAGCTAGCCTAAAGTGGAGCTGGGCAGGGCTGGGAGCACGTCTCCCGTATGCACCCGGATAGGTGGGCGCGTCTAGTTTCGGAGTGGCTACCGAATGGTCAGCGTAATAGAGGCCGACCAAAAAAAGGTGGCGCGACAAATTGCATGCGTTCGACAAAGAGTGGCCAGTAACATCACAATAACAAGATCGAGAATTATGGAATAAAAGAGGGGAGGCCTCAGGCCTTTGCCCAGCAATGGGACTTAGTGGACCAATAATAATAATAACAAGGCTCTAAAAATGGTAAATTACGGCATCTCCGTAGGGGGAGCGTCTCTCGATTAGTTTCTGCCAGACGACCCTAAATGTAAAATTAAAATTATAAGGTAAAAAAGTGAGTAATTGCCCTTATGTTATAAAATGTTAGTTATCTGGTTCTCCCTCACGTCTTCAATTATAAACTGTCCTAAAAACCTAATAAAAAGATTGACAAACAATATGCATGGTTAATAATGTCTTGACAAACTATTTAAATTGCTTCAAAGAACTTAAAGCTAAATAATTCAGAATACAGAAAATGCAAGTTGAAATGTAGACAAAAGTAACATAGCTGAGAGAAGAATTATTAAATATAAGTTAAAATGAACAAGCGTAAGAATTCGAGGTATTATAAATGAAAATGGTTCTGATTCGAAATTAAAATTTCCCTCCGGCATGCGAAGAAATCAAGACCTGAGTGGAAGAAGCGGGTAACTAACAATTAACTTAACATTTTTAATGTTAAGTTAATTGTTAGTTACAAAATTAACTGGCAATTAATTGGTAGTAACAAAATTAACATTTTTAATGTTAGTTTCTTTTCATAAATAAAAATAGTTTGCAATAAAAAATATGGATATTATGTTGCTAAAGTATACAAAAGATCCATATTTTTATATCCAGTCGTAAGCTTCCATTTATGCAAAACGAATACTTTCAAAAGTGTTAGTTACCCCACTTCTTTCACGAATGCCCTCAATTCTGGCAGACGATTATAACGTTTCGTTTTTGTTCTCACCACTTCATTTGTTATTTTAAACATATTACGATGCAAATAAAACAAAGCTTAATAAAGACTTCAGATAAAACTCAATGGACTCATATCTTTTCAGCGTACATAAAGTTGGGTCACGCTCCGCGCACCACTATCCACACCGACTTTCCAACAACTACAATACCAAATCGCCTTTTATTTGCGGTTTATTAGCGTTTGAGGTATAGCGCTCATTATAATTAATGAGCGCTATACCTCAAACGCTACACAAAGCCGCCAATTTCCGATAATTGTCGATTTCCTGAGCCGTGAGCCAATCACTTGTTACAATATATAATGTACGCTCAGACATGGCTCAGACACATTATACACTTTATTACATTACCTATCGAAATTATCATATAAACACTTATTTTTTATATTGTTCATTTTGTGCTAAGAAGCGCGTAGCACTACGCCGTAGACGTGTTACGATGCTACGAATATCGTAGCGAAACAATCAATATTATTATTACAATGTTTTAATTTATTGAAGTTTAATCGCTGTTACAATAATCGTTGTCGAAGCATTCCACGTTTTATAGATATTCTGTTATTTTCATAGAGTAATGAATACGCTAAGCTTTAATAGAAAAAATTTCTTTATATTTGTTAAACAAAAATGTTTGATTATTTCACTATGTTTTACGGCATCCCACAGGATTTATATAATACGGTGTAATATAAAATTTCCCTGAATGTACAATCAATTCATGTTATGACAATATACAATTGTGATTGACGGTAAACGCACAACTGATCAATTATGTTTCTCCTCGCTCGTACGGAATTGAATTAGGAGATGATGAACGTAAACGCTGAAACGCTGAATTCAATGCATAATATATTCGGTATGATTGTCGCGTTAGCAGATTTACATGTTGAATATGTGATGATAGTCGTAATTTAACATTAACATTGAAGATTTCAAACCAAGGATAGGCTATGTATGTCTGACAAATTATTGAGACATTTAAATAAAATTACTTTTCAGGGTTCCGTACCTAAAGGGTAAAAACGGGATCCTATTACTCTTCTATCTACTCTAAGACTTCGTTGTCTGTCCGTCTGTCTGTCTGTCTGTCTGTGTGTCTCCAGGCTGTAACTAAAGAACGGTTATAGATAGAGAGTTGAAATTTTCACAGATTATGTATATCTGTTGCCACTATAACAACAAATACTAAAAACAAAATAAAATTAATATTTAAGGGGGGTCATACAACAAACATGATTTTTTGGCCTTTTTTGTTCTATATCAATAATGGCAACAGGTAGGTACCTAAATTTTTCACAAAGTCCTTACTTATATATTGTGTACTTTAATATTTAATAATATTATTAAAATAAAATAAAAAATTAAGATGGGCTCCATTACAAAAAAACAATTTTCGGGCCAATTTTGCTCTATAATGGTACGGAACCCTTCGTGCACGAATCCGACTTGCACTTGGCCAATTATTTGATGTTTACAAGGCGAATATAAAAAGGTTATTTTGATTCTACCTTATCTTTTTGCGTCAAGGACGCGTCGTTAAACAGTACATTTTCCACTGTCCCCGACATAACATAAAGTATAAAAAATACAGATATTTTGTGTATCTAATGAAAATAATTAATACAGTACTGGAAGTAAAAATTTCATCTCATGTTTGGGTCATTCCTCTCAATGCACGCCCTTTTTTCCAAGCCAAGTTTTTTCGAGTATAACAATAATTTATGTAAGCAGTACCCGCCACACATTCCCGTGTAACAGGATCCACAGAGATAAATTCCATAGTATATTCGGTGGTAATTTCAGTGTTCACCCTGTACATACTCATTAGTGGCGGACATGCAAAGGGCTACGGAATACGGGATACCAAATCGATCCTAATTGATGGCTCTCCGAATAGTTGGATGCTTGATTGTAAAATGACCGTGCGTGGGCAGACCTGGATCTTATAGCTATAGCAGTAAGGCTCATATTTCAGCTTAATATCGTACAATAATCGCCAGAATTTGGTGTTTAATAGACAACAAAAGGGTTGAACATATTTTTTAGGGGCCCTTTTTTCCGAATTGATTTCTGCTGAGAATTTAACGATTTAATATCAAACTGGACTTCTGCAATTTTTGTGTCCTGCCTGGTTGCTAGTGAATATTCCTAGTTATAATATTTTAAACGCTTTGGAAGAAACAATTATACGAGTAGCATAGACTGAATTACCAAATAGATGTTAGGATGGGCGTACTTTCCTTCGCTAATGTATCTTTAAAGCATATTACACGGCGAAAATACTGACTTATTTTATCTTAGCATATCTTAGCTTAACAGACAGACAGACAGATACACTTTTGCATTTATCTATATATATAAAAATGGAATTTCAATTGTGTTAGTAACGCTAAAACTTGAAAACGGCTGAACGGATTGGGCTAATTTTAGTCTTTAAAAATTTAATTTTAGTCTTCGTAGAACTCCAGGGAAGGTTTTAAAGTGACACGAAGTTCACCGGGACAGCTAGTAATATTAATATGGATCTCCTTTGCCGCGATACAAATATGAGCTTATCATTTTTAGCTCACTACTTGCATTTTTAATATTATAAAATGTTGATATTAATATAACGGAACGACGCTTTTCTCTCTCCAATGCAATATTTTATTGAATCCGAATTGATCAGATTCTACGACAGAATTCTAGGGGCGGTGTCTGTCAATATTTCAATCAACAGTAATCCTGTTACAGACATTCTCGAGTTTCTGCATTTCGCCTTTGTATTCCAGTTTTGACATATTCGGACTTCCCACCTTTAATCAATTCCGCTTCGAAGGCACGCGTCCATGTAGGTACATACACTACCAATTGAAGACGTAAGTGGATAAAGTGGATAAGTAACATTTTATATCATAAGTGCAAATACAAATTTTTTCCCTTATAATTTGAACAAACATTGTAACTTACCTACTTTATCATCTGGCAATATCAAATCAAATCATTTATTTCGAGCATCAGAGGCCCATAAAACAAATACCTTAAATCTAACACACATTTAATTATATAATACATACCTTAAAACTAACATACATATTTTATATATACAATGTGTCCCGACACCGCTGTCCGATCCTTTAATGTCATGATCTATGGCATATTTTATCGACAAATTGGCCGTCAAATTTTTTCTCTCTCTCACGGTTGTAAAATGGCATCCATTTTAGTTTTTCTCGGGCTTTCACATTATAGTTTGTGCGTTTTATGATGATATGCGTGACACATTATAATTGACAATAGTAGGGAAGTTACCTAACTAAAATTATTCGATAGTTTAAAAATATCGAATCACTTCGTAAAGGAATTGCAATCGAAATTATCGATTTCGTACTGACATTTCAGTGGTGCCGGCGATTTAAGATGGCCGCCCTTTTTTATCGATTTGATTTCGATTCAACCGGGTCAATCTCTATTGACATAAGTTCCGTTTCGACGTGACTCGCTTCGTTCCGGAGTCTCCCCCGGAACCTCCGATAGACTACATCCATCGGCCAGAACTCCGGCGCCTCGAATGTGTAATGAAAATTCATAAAATTTTTTAGTCTCGGGAAAGGACATTGCGTTGTAGAAGTATCAATACCACCTAACTGGAGTAGCTTATTTTAGAGGAGAAAGAAAAACAATCCACTTTTTAGGTTTTATGTACTTAATTTTCTTATTATAATGAAATTATTACAAAAATACTTATTATTTTCTAAACCGTGATTTATATTATATTAACACGTATATTCTTATAAAACCGTTAATTAAGACATTGATCTTGAAGTCGATTTAGAAGAAAATGTTAGTTAGGAGATACTTCAACGACGATTGGATATTTTCTATTGCAGAAAAATGTACTCGTTACTTGCGATAAACGAATTTAAGGTAAGTACAAATAATACACCAAAAGCGCAACAAAATGAAAGCTTTTATCGACTCCTGTTTTCATTTAAGCTAGCAAATATTAAACACATTCAGCAGACTATATTCATCTTGAAGCATTCATTTGAATATTAAATACCGATTCATGCATATGAGTTTATTTCGAATGGCTAATGAAGCGTCGACTTTGACCTTTATATTTCCGTTCTCTGAAAAGCGAGTAAGTAATTAAAATAAACAAACAATTATCGGGTTTTTGCCGTACAAAGGTAATTTTATTAATGCATTGTGTTTGCGCTGGTAAAACACTCGTTATTGTAGTTAAAGGAAACTGTTAATTAGTTTTTTAAAACAACTTATTTCGTTGTCTAGCTTTACTTAATAAAAATAGTTTGAATACAATAGTGTGTAATTTGAACATATTAAAAATAAAGAATATAAAAAATATAATAATTTTATTTGTTACGATAATAAAAGTACCTACTAATTATATAAAATACAAAATTAAACTATTTTATTATTAAATAGTACTTGTAAAAGATTGTAAGAGATAGAAGACTAGGTCTAGTCAGTATAATAATTTGTATTGAAATCTATATATTTGGGCATTTGGAAAACCAACAATAATAACTAAATAATCCAACACAGTATTTCATCATAACTGGATGTCACAATTAATTAATTAAAAATCAGTTAACATGTGGACTGAAATGTGGAGCTTTTGTATTAATTATTATTATTTATGGTAAAAATTGTCCATTTAACGGTGAATAACGGTCTCCCATTTTAATTTGGGCCCAAACCCCTCGTCATATTAAAAGCATGCCTATCTAATTCAATCAGTTGTGCGGACAATTTGCATGCCCGCTGTGGACCATGCAATATTGATTTTTAATTTGTAAAGCCATTGTATTTGATGGACAACGTAAAACTTTTAAACTGTAGAAACCCATTAAAATGTTGATTGAAAAATATACCGTTTAAATGGCGCCGAAAACACTGTCCGCCATAGTGTGACGTCATATTATTTGTATTTTACACTAAATTTTATTTGTTGAAATTTTTTATGTGCAAAACGTACGATTCTAAAAGTGCCAAAAAATTAGAAAATAATTAAATAAGAAATTAGAAATCATTTCTAATGTTGAAAACTTTTGGAAAAAAGTTTTAACTACAATAAATGGAGATAATATGCGTTTTCGTCAGTACAAATTAAAAAATATAAAATCATATTTTCAAATCGACTTTATTTATCAATTATAAGCTTTTATTTGATGATAAGGGTGAAATACGGTTTCCTAGGCCAAGTTTTACTAGAAATATGCATTTGTTCAACTGTTCAATGAAATTGAATTTAGGTCAAGTACCTTATTACGAGTACGAGACTTACGACAGGATCAGACTGACGTGGTGCGAAGCGTCCGTATTATTATTATTGTTTGCAAAATTGGGAGCGAGTACGTGTCTGTCAATCACATGCCCACATCGCTTAATAAGAAGAGACAAAGGTTCCAATTAAAATGCGTGGCGGTATCCGGCGGCGAGAATACAATCACACGGATATTGTCCAGGCACACAGCCCATGAATATTGTCCAAACACATAGACCATGAATATTGTTCAGGTATAGAAGCCACGGATATCGTTCAGGTATAGCCCTGACGAATATAAATTACTTAACTGTAGTTTATTGAATATTTCGACATAACCTTATACATTATATGTCAAAGCCTCATTAAATTAAAATTTAATCATTAAATGTTACTAATATCCTTATTTCCTTATTAATATTATAAATGTGAAAGCGTGGATGTTTGTTACGCTTTCACGTAAAAACTACTTGATGAATCATCACATAATCTTGGGCTTGGAGGTATCAGGAGTAACATAGGATACATTTTATTTAAAAAAAAAATACTTTTACAAAAAAAAAATTGACGTGGACGCGGACAAAGTCGCGGGCAACACCTAGTAATATAACCCACTACTAACAACTAACAAGTGAGTCTGTGTTACTTTACTAAATAAACTATTTCATTTCATTATTAAATGTCTTTGATTGCGGCCGTTAAAGACCTAAGAATATTAATAATTGTTCAACTGGGATTTAAATGGGTGCGATGGGATTTAAAGTACCCGGGGCGAATACTTCAATTAGTGATTTAGTTTTCCGTCGCTGAGCCGTTTCATTGGATGGGTATTCTAAAGGGTTGATTCAGACCACAATGCGACGCGTAGATGCATTTCTAAATTTATATGGATTTGACAGATTCGCAAGACGTCTCACGCAATCGAAATCTGTCAAATCCATACAAATTAATGCCGCGCCTCGCCTCGCCTCGTAGATAAATTTAGAAATGCATCTACGCGTCGCGTTGCGGTCTGAATCAACCCTTAGTTTATAGGAGTCCGAGTAAGTTGACTGATCACAACTGATGCTGCTTTAATCGAATCGAAATTGTCATATTAGATTTTGAATCAGTTGAATCTTCTAACTATAGCAAAGGATAGCTTCTTCTGTTGTAACACACACATACACTAACACGCACATGCATACATACACATAAAGGGCATTTATTTTAATTTTTTATTCCTTGGATTTACTTTTATTGACAACAGATCTATATCTTTTTATATTTAAATAATATTTATCTTCTCATAATGCTGTATCATGCTGTGATATTTTGTAAAACGGAACCCAACTTTAATTGTAGTGTAGTGATATGAATCGCGTACATCGAATTATAATGTTCCTTGGGGTAAGGACCTGGTGATCTGTAATACTGGCATGACCTATAATGGACACCAGCTCCTTACAATCTCACCTGACTGTCAGAAATTCTATTATGTAAGTATATCTTAAACCTGTATTGTGAGGAGAAAATAAAGATTATTATTATTATATAAGTGTCTGTCTGTTACCTCGTAGCTGCTAAATAGATGCGGTTTACCTATTTAGCAACTAAGATACGCAAATGAAAAACGGCATCTTACTTTTCTTTGTTCGAAAGTTGAGTACAGTTACATTGTTGTTATTTGACAATCTCAAATTAGCCACGAACACATTAGCTCCACCAATATTTACTTCCAGCCTATTTTATTTTATATTATAAAATTTGATTTCGGAAATACGAACCTAAATAAACATTCTACATGCTTCAACAAAAAAAAATTGAATGTATTTGATATACATCGAATAACATTTATCGAACGTCCAAATATGTAAAATAAAATATTAATCCAGGATTATCTTTCTCGATCTGTAAATAATGAAAACGTGCGTCGTTACCGACGGCTGTGGTCTTGCTTCAAACCACAAATGGACACTCGGATTTTCATTTACAATATTCGTTAAAATATTTATTTACGCCACTAGTTATTACTGGCAACTTCGTCTGCTTTTAATTACGACCATAATATACTGAACAAGGAAGTCTGTTACTGGTTTTTAGGTTTCCCTACCCAAAGGGCAAAAACGGGACCCTATTATTGAGATGTCTATCCGTCTGTCTGTCTTCAGGCTATATCTACAGAACCGCTATAGCTAGACTTCTGAAATTTTCACAGACTGTGTATTTCTGTTATCGCTTTAACAAGAAACTAAAAACAACATAATAAAGTTAATATTTAGGTAAGGGTGGCTCCCATACAACAAACTTGTTTTTTGGCGTTTTTTCTCGAAATCAATAATGGCAACAGCTATGGTAGGCGAGTAGTAGTTCAAGTAAACTACTCACAAAATCCTTAATTATTATTAAGGATTTTGTGAGTAGTTAGTAGCTATTCTTACTATGATAGCCAGTCGACTTGACTGTCCATATTTGTGCGTCACTGAGCTGCGCCATATCTAACGGCATAGAGCAGAGATAATTTATTCATTATTTGATTTAAACCTAAAAAATGATGTTACTAACATAATTTAATAATATAATAATTTCACGTCTGAGAGCGTCCGTGGCCTTGGGTTCGCACTGGTAGAGAGTGCAGTAAATACTGTACCTAGTGCCCTCTTAAGTAACCACTCCTAAAATGAGGAGTGGTTACTTAGCTCTAAAAATACTGCATGATGCAAAGGCCTAGTTATAATAATTTCACGAAGCGATGCCTCGTATTCATATTACATTGCAGTTGGTACCCAGAGGTTGAAGATTTGGGAACATAGAAACGCACATGTTGCGACACTTAAGAAGTTATCAATTTTCCTTGGCTGTTATCGCTTATTATCGCTTGTTATCGTGTTGGCGGTCCGTCTGTTTTATGTGACGAAGAAGGGCCAGCAGTCCCATTTTAAGATGTGTTATTTAAATTGTGCTAATTATCTAATTAATACCCTAAAAAATCAGAAAGAGAGCACAGTATTTTCATTCATATATTTTAATTTAGAAACGATTGAATTTCAATATTCTTATAATTTAAACATTCCATTTAGAGATACTATGAACAAACTTGTTTCCGCAGTTTGCGGATTGTGAAATTTAATTAATATCAGCGCCAATAATCTTCAAGTTGAGGTGACAACTGGAACTATTCCTCGTTGTTTACAGGTGAGGATAATCTCGTTTCCTGAAATTAACTATGAATTTCAAGATTGAATTAAGGATTTTAGTGGAGTAATATCCATACTAAACTATATTCTATATATAGATAGACGAGGAATAGTTCCAGTTGTCACCTCAACTTGAAGATTATTGCGGAGTTTTAAAGATTTTAGGGAACAAAGGGACATGAGGGGAAAAAAGTGACTTTTTGATGATGTTAGATAGTGTTAGATAGCCCATTTATTGAGGAAGGTTATAGGCTATATTTTATCACGCTAAGACTAATAGGAGCGAAGATATAGAGGAAAATGTGGAAGAAACGAGAAAATAATTTAAAAGGCCTAACTTGAACGCGATAATCGCAGGACCTACTGGTCCGATTTGAAAAATTCTTTCAGTGTTAGGTTAGGTAGCCCATTTATTGAGGAAAAAATGAGGAAAATTATTTGAAAGGGCTTATCTCGCGAACTACTGGAGCAATTTTTATGTTATTTGGCACAGATAAGAAAAAGACCGCGTGAAGGGTAATAAATAGGCTATAGATTTTAATCATTTTTTTGGTGGCTATATATTTTATACACGTGCGACGCCGGGGCGGGTCGCTAGTATTATTATAAATGCGAAAGGGTGGCTGTCTGTTACCTCTTCCCGCCCAAACCGCTGCAACGATTTCGCTGAAATTTAGTATAGAGATACTTTGAGTCCCGGGAAAGGACATAATATTATACTTTTTATCCGGAAAAAATGTACGGTTCTCCCACGCGATAAACGAATTTTGGCGCAACGCAGTTTCGGGCGACATCAGTACTAACATAACCAATATTATAAATGCCTCAAGCATTTCAATGGCCATGGAGGTGTTATTTTGTGTTCCGGGCAAAGAAATAAGTTTTTATTACAGAGAAACGTAAGGTTTTTACGCGATAAAGGAATTTCTGCGTAAGCGAAGTTACTGACATTTTATTTTATAGTATGGAATTGTATTTGTATCATAAAATATATTCTCAAATAAATTAAAATCAGATTAGATTATTGTAAAATCAATAGTATATTTTTAATTTTTTCTTTACTACCTATAACATAAGTCCAATTTATTATTCCATTTAATTTGGAGAAAATATCGTGTACTTATATCCAACATATGTCGAAACAAAGTATAATATTTCAATCACTTGACAGTATTTAATCTTTGTTTGAACGGAAATCTTTTATCTATATCCTCACATCCTCTCTTACCGTGTGTAGTGTAAAATCAATGCAAAATCAACTTATAAAAAGGCTGTAAAATTAATTTGCTTTTAAGCCGGTGAAATGTATTCATACGTTTAAAGTGTTTGAATACGACTAATAGCACGCTCGAAGCATAATATCGAAAACAACGCTCTTTCATCTTGATATCTGATTGCACCCTTTTCAAGAATAATTTAATTCGAGCACAGAATCCGATTGTGGAATAAAATTCGCTTACAATTCACCAATAACACTTTGGGTAAGCAAACAATTGTAAATAGTTTTCAATTCGCTGTCGATTTATTGAAGCGATTATTTTGTGTTTGTATTTTACAGGTTACATTTTCACGCCTTTTGTTTTAAAGATTGTTCCTTTGTTTATTAAGTACTATGTACCTTAAAGCATAGTATTTATTTTTAATAGCGTACTATCAGTATCAGTACTATTAGTGATTAGTAATACTTAATATTATGGTATTAACAGCTAAGCCAGTCCATCCCAATAGTGCCGAATTGATACAGCGGTAATCGGATTTAGCCAACCGACCGAGTGCTGACTGATCCACACGTGTAGTGATAATAGTTAAGACTTAAGAGCTACAACGCTATACACAATACTGTAAAATTTTGTCTCAATATTGTATTTATTATTAACTAATAATATGTGTTTATTATTAGTTAAAAAATAAATACTTAAAATGCCTAATATCTCAGCTCCGATTTATAGTTTCGCTACATTATTTCCTTCATAATAAAGTTTATTCCCCTTGTATTATGTTCTTTCATAATGTGTCGGTTTGATGAGTGGCCGAGACATTTAAAAATGATGCCAACATTACCCATTAAGGTAAAAAAGAGCGGTTTTAGCGTGGGTAGAAAAATAATATTGTAAGCATTTATAAATACGTAAATTATGCTACGAATAATAAAAACTAAGGAAGAATAATAATCAATCGCGTCCGGAATCCGGTTTGTTGACGCGATAGGGGGTAAGTGTCTTAGCACACTAGGTCGAAAATAAGCGGCCGAAGTTCGGCATGATTACGCCTGCAATTTATTTTAAATTACCGATGACACACCATCGAAATTACGCTATGCGTTTGACATTGCTGACGTAATCATGCCGAGCACTTCGGTATTGCGTCGGTATGGTGTGTTTAGATCAGGGTTTGCCAATTAGTTTCACTCGGGGTCTATTTTAAGAAATGAAATGACCGCGGTCCACACATTTTATAAAAAAATATATTAGATATTTTATTAAACAAAGGTAATTACGGAAATAACAAAGGTGTTTATTTATATAATATTATCAACGATATACGTGTCAATTTTTGGTATTGCGACATCAGTAAATCGAGGCCGAAATTTATTTTTAACAAAGTTCATCTTTGAAAGTGCTTGGTCCGCACACAATACGTCGTCGGTTTGGATGCGGACCGCGGTCCGCCATTTGGTGACCCAATGTTTAGACACTTAGCTTAGTGTTTGGTAGCTAATGTCATATCTTAGTGTGCAAAAAGGAACCAAATTCAAAATGGTTGAAGCACACTAGATATAAGTTGAAGTATGGGAGTTACGTTTCTTTAGATTTTAATATTCGTAGATATTAAACGTATAATTAGAATGGTTTCTCAACTAGCTACACACAATCACAATATTTACATGTACTTAGACAATCTCCGAATTCCCAATTTGAATATTATAAAGGATGAAATTTCATTAAAATGAAAATTATCACCTAAATAAACAATTCAAGGTGGAAGGTAAATTCAAAGAGAATATAGGAGTACGCGTGACGGTACATTCGAATACCGCCCTTTGAGGGCCATAGTGTCTAGTCAGAGAGTACTCGGAAATTCCATTCTGGTTCCCGGAGCACTTTGAATCCAATTTCAGATACGATATTATAATTATTTTGCCAATGCGCTTTTATGGTTGAGTGATCAAAAACTTGTGGTATATGTGTGTTTTCTCTATTTCTCTAAACTCTTTTGGACTGAATAAAAAAAAAAAAAATGATATTAAATTGTAACATTTCACATCTACTACATTATAATTTTTCCAAGTTATCATCATCATCATCATCATCAGCTTATTACCGCCCAATGCTGAACGTAGCCTCCCCCAATGAGCGCCACCCAAGACAATTGTTTTGTTTCGTAAGATATTATGATTACAAAAGAAACTACTACATAAAACTTTTTAATTAAAAACATGGTTCATGTATCAGACAGGAAGAAATGGCAAATATGCAAAGGCACGGCAAATAAATAAATAAAATTCTGTTCTTATGTCGACAGAACCGGAGCCGCGGGCGAGCACGTATGGCGGGTACGTGGGCACGCCGGTGTCGGAGCGCTCGCCGGAGGAGACGGAGGCGGCGCACGACCTGCTCTCCCTGTCCCAGAGCCTGCCCCCCCTGCCACTCCCGCACCCCCCGCCGCCCCCGCCGCCCCCCGTCGCCGCCCCCGCCGCGCTCGCCCTCTACGAACCCGAGCCGCTGCTCCCGCCCCCGCATCCGCCCGCCGTGCTCCCCGTCTACACCTACACCATCCAGCCCACCAACATCTTCATCATCACCGACGAGCCCCCCGACCCCATCTACACCGTGCCCGTGCCCGTGGCCAACGTGTCGCCCTTCGAGTACGCCGTCGAGCCGCAGGTCAGCTACGTCGCGTACCAGGCGCTGCCGGAGCCGCAGCCGCCGATGCCCGTCTCCCTGGCGTGTGTGGCCGTGCCCGTCGCGGAGCCCACCATCATCATCCAGGACTACCCGCCGCCGCCGCCGCCCCCGCCGCCCCCGAAGCCGCCGGCGGTCGTCTGCTTGAACGCGGGGCTGCAGGAGGTGAAGTGCCTCAACAAGGACCGGCCGAAGTACGACTGCTCGGAGTGCGGCAAGCGCTACGCCACCTCCTCGAACCTGTCCCGCCACAAGCAGACGCACCGCAGCCTGGAGTCAGCGTCGGCGAAGCGGTGCGAGGACTGCGGCAAGGCGTACGTGTCGATGCCGGCGCTGGCGATGCACATCCTGACGCACAAGATGGGCCACGTGTGCGGCGTGTGCGGGAAGCAGTTCTCGCGGCCGTGGCTGCTGCGCGGGCACCTGCGCTCGCACACCGGGGAGCGGCCCTACAAGTGCCCGCTGCGGGAGTGCGGCAAGAAGTTCGCGGACCGCTCCAACCTGCGCGCGCACTTCCAGACCCACACCACCGACAAGAAGTACGAGTGCGACAAGTGCAACAAGTGCTTCGCGCTCAAGAGCTATCTCACCAAGCACCAAGAGACCAGCTGCACGACGCGCCCCGACAACGAGTAGGAATCCCGTCTACGAATTCATTGCAACGAACGATTTCTCTATAAACTTCTTTACACCTTTATATTGGAAGAGAAGAATTTTTATAGCGTAGCTCGTCGGCGCCCCGGCGGAGTTGAAATATAAGCAATAATAACGTACCTAAAATAGTTACGGCTCCTCCTGTATTATAAAAATATTAATATTTTTTCAATTATAAATTAGTCCGATTTCGACGGTGTTATGTCAATTTATGGCAGGAGCCTCATGTTGCTGTGTATGGTATATTATATAAATCGTAGAGCTAAGTTATCGGCGCACCGAGGTGTGACGTTTTAGATGTAGTTACGGTGATACGTAGAGACTTAATGAAACCGTCGAGCTGTGGTACAAAGAGAGCAATAAAGTAAAGTGAGTAGAGAGTGGTAGGGCACGAGTAGCGTGCGTGTAGTGTAGTCACCAGCGGGCGCGCCGCGGAAGGACCAAACTGAATCCCGGCGCCCCCCGCGACCGCGCCTCGCTACGCCACTGCAACTCCCGTAAGTGCGGAGACACCATCTAAATGTTAGCAAACAAACGTCGAATACCAATGACCATATTATAATCTTTTAAAAAGGTTTAAACTGATCCTGGAAAAAAATTTAACACCTTTTATTTTACTTATTTCTACAACTATTGCGACTGTTTTTCAGTAGTGCTCCTAACAACACTATCTAAATATAAACGAGGTGACATGTGACGTTTGTTTGTTTACATTTTCTTGACTACTAATTGGATAATATGTCATAGAGCCACACTTCGTGGCGTGGTGGCGTCGTTCCGAGCTCTGTGCGAACATCTTGTCCTAGTCAATTTGGGGGCATATTAATAAGATATAGCATTCGATATAAGTGTATATGTTACCGTTAATGTGCGTATACCAGTTAGACTGCAGATTAACAAGGTATTCTGCAGACTATCTGGGTGAGTCAGTTAAAGTGCAAAAAGTTTATTCTATTCTCATTAAATTACATAAACAGGTTCTTGTTTAAATAAAACACGTTATGTAGTTGTAGAGAATTATCCATACTTCCATACTAATATAGGTACTAATTACTAATTACTAATATTGCTAATTACTTATTTAATAATATACTAATACTAATTCATTCGTGTACATCACCATGATGAAAATGCTACTGTATAAACTGACAGTGACAGTTGGATGTTAAGTGAAAGGGTGCGTCCACAAACTAAATTCAAGATTGTCATGTCCCTATTGGAAAACCCTTTATATCAGATCGTATCAACTAAGGTGGGATTACACCAAACACACATAAAACTTCGTTTTATAAAACTTAGTTCTCATTGAACGCGTTCATGCTGCGACGTAAATCTCGTTTTGTTTCGAATGGATTTCACAAACTTCTTTTGATTGCGATTATTAAATCTAAGTTTACGTGACGTTACGCGATTATTTTACATGTTTTCATCATATTAAAGCCTTTTCACGTTAATTTAACTACAAAATAACAAGAAAAAATAAATAAAATAACCAAACGAATGTGTCAAAACTGTCATCTTGACATTTCTTTTGTCTTTGTTTTTCGTTCCGCCATGACAGGGCTTGAACGGGTTTTATGACGTTAAACTTCGGACTTCGGGCGTTCAGAAGATAAAACTTGGATTAGCTGTGAACGCGTTCAGTTCATGCTGGTGAAATGCATTTCGACGTTATAATTGAATGCGGTTCAGAGTGCTTTGAACGCGTTCCATTTCTTTGGTGAAATCGCCCCTAAAACAAAAATAATCAAAACAACAACAGTCTTAGGTTGACAAGCTTAAGTCAATGTTTTAGGACTTTTACAATAAAAGATAATGCAAACTAACTAGTTAAAGTGCAAATATAAGCTTTTTTTTTAAATTTCACACTTTAACGGATGGTATCAGGGAATCTGCAGATTACCTAGGTAATGTGAACGTTGACGTATTCTGCATTCTAACGGTAACATAATATATAATTTTATTTTAGTATCCACTGTCATTTCCAACTTTAATTTAAACGTTTTGATATTGTTTTAATTATTCGTGGTTCGATTTTTAATTAACAGTTATTTGCAGTCACATGTATAATTTTGTTGTGTTGTTATTTACTATTTATATTTGTATAATACTGTTTCGAAGTAATTTAAGTCAGATTATTTTTATGTGTAAACAACTTGTGCAATTTCAAAGTGTATTTAGTGATGTGACTCGAAGAGACGTATTTTTGTATAAGCCACATTTAAGTCAAACTTAAAATATTTGTGATGTTTGTGTTTGAGTAAATTAGGTTAGTGATAACGTAAGCTTGAGGTAGGTGTAGCGTAGTTTAATTATGGTGTAGTAAGTACACAACAGACGGTAAACTCGAATAATTCGCTACACATACAATTAAGCACAGCGTGATATAAACGTAAGTAGTGTTACCAATATTTTTGAATATCACTTTAGTATTTAAGGCGTTTTATAGACGTTCCCACGTCGCGTAGGTGAATCACTTTTTATTGTTTGTTTGACGACCCCTCTTATATTTTGCGATTAGTGTACCTATGCTTATTAAATATTACTAAAAAAAACTTACAATAAAATATGAACAAAAGTACGACACTTCAACGAAATTTTACTATGACATAAAGTTTATTCGGGTTAATCTTTAAAAAATTTAACTGTACATTATTATAGATCTAAAGTACTGAAATACTTATATTGATTCACAAAATTATTTACACAATTAAACGGGATAACTCTATAATTGCGGTTAAATAATATTTATTTAATACTCAATACTATCATGTGCAATTTAATTCTTTTTACATAAATGTATATAAAAATATATATAAGAACATATATATGACAAAGTTACAGCTACATATTTCTACGCGATTTTTACTGATTTACGTCTTAGTTTATTTAAAGGCCTAATTTTATTTACGAAATATACAACACTCTCTAGTCTATTATAAGCTTTAATTATGTTCTATGGAAAATTTAATTATACGTAACGTTTTATTATAATGTACACCTAGATTTGATCTTTAGGGTTTAAGTCAATTTATTTTGTCAATTGATCAATATTTTGGTGACGTAGGGTAGAAGTAGGAGTAGCGTAAGTCGTTTTATTTAATTGAGATGGGTCAATTCTGAGAGGTGCGTCTTAATTCGAAAACAGCTGTTGAACACGATGCTGTAATATAAGACTGATGATCGGACGGTTGATATTATATCGAGAGATGAGTTTCATTTTGATTCATCGAGACAAGTCTTCCAAACTTCAATACAATTTTGCATGGATCTTGAGTCTTTATGTAAATTGTGACAAAATTAATTATTTTTCATGGCAAAAAAATTGAGCACAGTTTTAGTTCGTGATCGACAGACCTTAAGGGTTCCAGGCAAGCCACGATTATGTTACTACCCGGTGGACACGAGGTAACTATTTGGTAAAAAGTATATTACATTTTATTTCTAGCGGACAAAATAAACAAGCGTTTCGAGCCGGCATATAAAAGGTGATTTTACGTGCAAGTGACCGTGAAAGTCAAAAATTCAAATTTTAGTCTAGCAACCCACGCCGCGGCTACGTTGTAGTGGCATAGAGCAAAATAAAACCTGTAGTCTAGGTCATAAAGTAGAATTTTATTTGAGTTTTTATTGGTCGCGGTCGCGATCCTTGTCACTAGTTTAGGATTGGAAAACTACCTTAAGCGTATTTTGAGCAAACGCCGCATTTTCATCGCACCATTTTAACAAATTGCTTCATAACTCACGTTCAAAACTTAAATCGAAACATGACGTTTATTTTTAGCAGTAACGTGCTGTAAAGTAATATTACGAAAACTTGGTAGCTTTTTTCCTTGCTGCCGGATTTTAAAGGTTAACGATTATTTATTAAAGACGAACGAATATTTATTAAAAAAATGAATTTTACAAACTGTGCATTTTCCAATTTTAAAAACCGAGTGTAAGTATTCTTTACATTCCAATTTAATATATTACATGCGCAAGCAAAATTTTATGAGCTGTAAGTTCAATTAATCCGTCGATCGTGGATTCTTGGTTCTATCTATTGTTACTCTAATGTGTTTTGCTCACCGGTGAGCTTATGGGGCTTGATGGGTTAAAAATAATATATATCTATACTCACACTTACTAAAATTCTGCGACACTAGTACTTATGAGTCATGGGTGCGACCCTAAGCTCAAAGTATAAATGAGAAGTAGGTGCAGGTTATGTGGCTGGATGAAATTTTTCAATTTCCACGTAGGTTTTGGCCTATTTGCCGTTTGGTAGATCTTTTTTTATTTTTAGGGCTGGTTTTTCCATCGTCAGCTAACTTTTATTCGAGGCATAAATTTGACACATATAAGGTAAACTATACCGCGAGATCACAAGCAATAATTGTGATTGCCGCTATTTAAATAAATCTTTACAAACTATGGAAGTTTGTAACGATTTATTTAAATAGCGGCACGGTCGCGCTGCTGTTACATACAATTATTATTGCTTGTATGGCTAAAACCGCTCATTCGCGCAGACCCATATAAATCCAGTCTAAGAGCTATCTGGCGATTGAAAGTCACACTTAGAACTATTTCATATCTTAGAAAACACATAATATATAATGTATTTTAACTAGATCACCTATGCCAATCCTAAAATTAATGTAAGTGTAACAAAAGCAATACTTTCCGTACAATTCTAGATGCGATGACTATATTTAAAATTCGAAATTCTTAAAGATATTTAACTATACTGTATTTAGTTCTAAGTTTCAATTATTTGGTGTAAGATTGATATAAGCGTTTTTATGTGTAAGCTCACAAAATTTATACACCTCCGTTACGATAGCTTGAATACCTACCTTTACTTAGGATTATTTAACTGCTATCACTGTAAATCATAATAGCGAGGCACAGAATTTAATTTAGATATTTGACGAGAGGTTTGTGTCTCGATACGTTTGAACCATATGAAGATGCAAAATAACTATAGGGATGTTTTGGCGCGTGACCGAAATCAAAACTTCGCTATCTTGTAAAGTGGCAATTGAGAGACAGCATTTTGCAATCCTGTCAATTTCCATCCCAAAACGATACTTGACATTGGCGAATGACTGTCATTTTCCTACGTAAGTATTATTTCGCAGCCAAGTTAGGAATTATGGCTGATGTTATTTATGCCGTGGTTTTTACACATTAGTTTATGTATACAACACCGTTATTGATTGTTTAATGTTTTGACGTTAGCCAATGAAAAGCTCAAGTGAGTAGATAAACTTCAGTCAAAGAACCTCACAATTCACAAACTACATAATAGCTATATATACGCGCCAAAACATGCTTGTAGGTTTAGTAATACCAAATAATAAACCACGTTGTCGTTAAATGTTTGTACAAAAATAAGAGTAATTGAAAATTCATCAAGTAAGTTTTACTATAATAATGACATAATAATTTAATATTACTTTTAAAGTTTCATGTGGTATTGTTTACTTAAATTTAATATTCTTTAATAAAATTAAAGAGTATTTAATTATTTTTTAATCACAAAAAATACGTTTAGGTTGTATAAAAAAGTTAATAAGTTTGCTATTTTATGCGTCACTGCTTTTGTTTTAAAATTAAGCTTATCTTTGGGTCCCGATTCTCGTTTTATCCAGCCCAATTGTTACAGTGCTTCGAAATGTAAGAATTGGGCTACTGATTCTTGCGGCCTAAGCATTTAATAGAAGTAAGCACTGAAATTACCGACGACTAGACTTTATCACATGAAAACCTAGATTAGGATTGCATGCTATTGCTAGGTATTATGTAAAAGTAGTCGTTTGTAACAATGTAGCAAGACTGAAGATATGCAAAACACTCAGTATTTATAATTGTCACATAATGTGTTAGTTAAGATAATATAAGCTTGTAAATAAGAGAAAAATTCTTTGTCGGGAAAAGTAATATGGGCATTTACATGCGGTTTCATCCGATAAAATTTGAATAAAAATGTACAACCATTTTCCTTTGTACACGCAAATAACTTGTGTTACTTTTTAAGTATACGCTTTATACTTGAACCATAGATTACTTACATATAACACAATATGAAATATAATACACGTCATCTTCATGAACAGTCCTCATCAAGCGCTATACTGGATTTATAATAACATCAAGTAGCAAAACAATGCAGTGTCGTCCACGCGGGCGAGTTTGATTAGGAGTCGCCTCGATACACTCCTGTACGATATTTATATTGTGTAAACATATTAAACGTATTGTAAACAATTTTATAATTTTTCAGTGAAGATATTTTATACAGGCAAAACTAAATGCCACATCAAATAACTACTGGGAATTCATAAATTGATCATTCAAATAATTTAACAGCAGTGGGAGCCGTGTGCTCAAATAAAAGAAAAACAACGAAATTTTGCAACTTTTACGTACAATAAAATATTTTTTTTTATTTGGAATAGTATAAACAACGATAGAAATAGAAATCATAAATCATAAATTTTATCTACCTAATCAAAAAAATTAAATATTATATTATTTTTACATACTTACAAACTTAAAAACACTGAGCCATACTAAAAACCCGGATTTCAAATTGGAGCTGCAAGAACGTATTTAGCAATTTTTTGTACAATTTTTATAATACTTCATATTGGGAATGTTTAAAGTTTTATAAACAATTTATTAGATATTTACGAACCAAAATTATTATTCCTATTAAACTCAAAGCAATATTATAATAATAAAAAAGTAATCTGTCGTGTACTAATTTTAAGACATTACGCTTAATGCATTTATAAAGTAGCGTAATAACGGCATATCATGTTAAAATGTAGTTTTGTCTTCTGGGCTTGTGGATATGAGGGTTTTGAAAATGGTTGATGTTTATCAAATCCTAGCGTTTGCAACGAAATGTGTATCCTCTTATGTAGTGGATAAAGTTATCAAGTAGAGTATATATCCAATTCATCTTTATCCACTTCTATTATTATCCAATAATAGAAGTAGATAAAGCTATCAATGCCGAGCAAAAACTGCAGTACCGCGTTTCATTTCGTCTTAATTAAGTGACGCTTCATTCGTTATTACGGTATAAATAAATTAATCTTAGTATAACCAACAATTAAAATTAATTTATGCCAAGACTAAAGTTATATCTACTGGATAATGTTGTTATTTATAGGATAGGATGCTCCATACTCTATCTGTCAAGTTAAGTGGTGGAATTCACAGGAGAAAGTCCCTGAATGGGGAAGACGTTATTTAGTCCAACTTAATACCGCCAAGTCTGCGCGTTCACAACTAAAAAGTCACCAATGGTCGTATATTCTCGTTTTCAGGGCACCTCTTTAACAATCCCTTCCAATTTCAATGCTGAAATACTTGTAGTAAACATATAAATCCAGTTCCGATGTCACCTAGAGGGCGATGCCAAGTTAGCCTCGAAAAAACTTGTTTTTGGCCTATTCGACACTTATCAGAAAGTGGTGAAACAGCCCCTAAGTCTTTTTAATATTAACGGTTAGGAAATAACATATTTTTCAGAACCTAAGTCCCACATATCCGCAGCCTTGCTTTATTCTACGACTATGCTAAAACTGGTTTTTGATGTTCTTTTCTTGGTTAAATCGCCACGTTACGATAGCAAAGTTAGGGTTATTAGTTAAGCAAACTATTGCACCTATGTAGAAATAGCACTTAGAATAAGTAGCAGGGGCATCCAGAAGATCTACTGGCAAAACAAAATACTGTAACATCGTAACTTTATAAAACATTGAAAAAAATCACAAATAAATTGTAAAGAATTTAGGTACAGTATTTATAATAACAATTATTATTTTAAATTTAAGAAGTTATTTATGAAATCTATCAGAATTCTACTGCAAGGATGCCTCTGTCCGGCTACTGTATATTGAAGCAGTCATGTACGAAACTGCTAACATGACCTAAATAATGTACTTTAGGTGAAAATGTTAAAATAAAAATATAATAATACTCTGTCTTTTTATTTGCACCCTTATGCTAACATTATTATTAGTTTTCTAATTTCTTTTTAATACTCTTACTGTACTTTCTTGACTTAGATACTTTTTCATACTGTTCTTAAAGATTGCTTCATTTTCGTAAAGGCCTAAGACCAAATAATTCAAAGAGGACTCGTGGATATTTTTAAATAAAGATATAAATTAAAGAGTTAAGGAAAATGTAACATTTTCTGTACACGGACAGCTGTGTGCTTTTATTACTCGCTCTGGAGTCGTAAAGTGAAGGTTTTTAAAGTAAACGTTTGATGGTATGTCGAATGTGCGAAATTCTTTCAGCTTCCTTCACTTTTCAACTACAACATTTTATAACAGGCAGGTAAGTATAATTAAAAGAAAATTATTCGGATATTAAAAAAAAGCATAGTGTCATTTCGATACACAATGTTTAATTATCAACTTGTACAATACATAATATTCATAAAAGAAACCAAGTTAGCTCCATTATAGTAAAATAGCGTGTGAAAATTGTGTTTGAGTAAGGAGCCACGTGAACGTGGTCAGGCGCGTGCAGCACGGGACGGCGCGGAGCTGCACAGCACGGCACGGCGCGGCGCGGCGCGGCGCTGCACGGCACGGCGCGGTGGTGTGGCGGGCCCACTTTCCACTGGTTGATCTCGTGGGGTCGGCGCTCCGCAGGTGTCGCCCCGCCATCGATCGCCGCGGCGGCGCGCGCACCTCCCCTGCGCCATATATACCCACGACACCGCCGCCGACCCTCACAACGCAAGAGGACGCGCGTTCGCATCGCCGCTCGCCTGGGGCGCCGCTCTCTCTTCTCTCTCTTTCTCTATTCGTCTGTCTCTTGATGTTGCGCTGAGGCCGATGCGGGCGCCGCCATGCCGCGCTGCCTCATGGCCAAGAAGTGGAAGGCGGCTCCTGCGACGCTGGGGGACGAGTCGGATGAGGAGATCGACGTGGTCGGCGAGGGGCGCGGCCGGAGCCCTGCGCCCGCCGCCACCGCGCCGGGACCCTCACCCCGGGACCCCGAGCCCACTCTCCTCTACAATGGTAAGCACTTTCTCAACTCACTCTGGCCGGCTGAAACTCTCTTCTCTTCTGTTGTGACCCTGTGCTAAGGTAGAGTATCACGATCGTTACCCGTCACTGCTCACGCTGCAACAACGAGTAAGATCGAAAACAAACAAACGACAGGATCCCAACGTGCAAGCCTCCAACGCTGATAAAGGTAAATTAGTTACAATAACATTAGATTTAGCCGCTTTAACTTAATGTAGAGTTATGTGATTACACATTAAAGCGTTGCGACTATTTTATTTCGGCGAATTTCGTAATATCATGTTATGCTACGCGCATGCGATATGATATATTCTTCCAAACAGCGTAATTATAAGACCAATATTATCAAAATTAACACAATCTGAAAACAGTGTGAAATGTTAAGTAACGAAGTCTTTATCGATATGAACAAGCAATAAGCAATAGTCAAAGATATTAAGTCCTCGAATTGGTCGTAAATATTATTCCAACTACGCTGTTTTACGATTGTATAAAGTTTATGAGATCCCAATAATTTTTATGTCATATAAAATCGATCTTGTTTATGATATATATTTAATAGACATCAACGAAGTATGAGGCAGCTAAAATATTTGAAGAACCAAATAACTCTTCGCAAACAGATACCCTGAAACATAGAATGAAATAATCGTAATTCATAGAGTATATGCCGCATACCGAAAGATGTTTTTTTTATTATTATCAAATCAAATCAAATCATTTATTTCGGGCATCAGAGGCCCATATAATAAATACCTTAAACTAACATACAAATATTATATATATTATAATATCTATGGACGCTTCACACCACATCAGTCTGGCCCCGTGCTATAAGTACCTGAAGGACTTGTATTACTGCAGGTACCAGACAACGGAAATATATTTAATACTTTTATACTATACATATAATTAAGATTTTTACTATATCATACACATATTTAATACACATCCAGACCGGTCGGCGTCGGCGGGATTCGAAACCGCGACAGCTGCCAGCCTGCCACACACTCAACCAATTGAGCCACAGAGGTTGTGAAAATGATAATATACTAGCTGACCCGGCAAATGTTGTTTTGCCATATAAATATTTTTTAATAATGTGAACAGCCCTTATTAGTTATTACTTAGGGGTATGAAAAATAGATGTTGGCCGATTCTCAGACCTACTCAATATGCTCACAAAATTTCATGAGAATCGGTCAAGCCGTTTCGGAGGAGTACGGGAACGAACATTGTGACAGGAGAATTTTATATATAAGATAATAACTAACAATAACTACTTTATTTTTATTTTTTTTATAACGTACACACTGTTGCTATTCGAGATTGCAACAACTTTGCATATCTGTACATTTCTATGGTTACAATTATTATTGATTTAAAAATATCCTAAGGAATAATTAGAATCATAAAATTTTAACTAACTCTAACACTAACTTAGCTAATAACTTATAACTAATAAATAAACTAATAATAATTAATAGCAAAGAAACTAACAACTATAATTTACCTACATTTTACTCTTGCGCATCCAAGCACGCATTAACACATAGACTGACACATACTCTACATCGTAACATAATAGTCGCTTATTTTGAATTTACTCTATTAATATTAAACAAATTTTGTTCACTGCTATTCACATCCGTTAGACCATACATTTATTAACTTTAAAATCATTAGACATGTTATGATTGTAAAGTTGTCCCTATCTTAATAAATCCAATTTGACTCTCCATAAATTATCTATTTTATTTATATTTATTTTATGATATTTCTAGCATAATTTAAGAAATAGTTTGCGTTTTTGCCGAGTTTATAACCAAAAGATGATTAAAATTTTAATAAATCCGATATGAGCATATTTATAAAACGACAGGTCGATCACTGAAATCGTTAATATGACTCGAAATGGCTCCATTTGACGACGATGTTTTATCGTTAGCCGTTTTAAAGCCGGATGATAAAATGAGATATACTCGTAAACGTCCCCGGCACATATTTTATAGACGATAGCGTCTTATTTACAGACCAAAACCCTAACGTAGATATTTTAAAAGTATAAAAAGAATATAAGCTTTATATTTTACACAAGTCTGCAATAACCATATTACTTTTTCTTTAAACTCTTCATTCATGATTCAATTAAGAGGATTCCACACCGCCGTTTTTCCATACAAACGTTGTCCCCTATTTCCTCCCTGGATAATGCCGGTAGAGCTATTATTTTTTCCTGAATATCGATGGCCACTATTAGCATGTCCCTATGTTTTCCTTTTTTTCATAATTTTATTATTAAAAAAGATAAGAACGTCCAAAAACCCAAAAAAATGGCCAGATTTTCCTCTGTGTTCAAACACCCAGAAAACAAAACTGGCTAGAATATACAAAAAAAAAAATAAAACATAGGAACACAGCTCAAGCCTTCCTTTAATTCTTAATGAAAAAAAGTACTTAAATCGGTTAAGTTTTGGAGAAGGAATCAGCGGACAACGAATCGAAGATTTTCTGTTCTTTTATTAGAACTTTTGTCGTGTTGTCTCTATCGCGCTCTGCGGTGGGAGACTTGAGATTGGTGAGACAGCAATACATTTTCAAATACCTATTTTCAATTTCTCTCACCCCTGGTGTATCCTCTTAAAGTTGAGTTATTAAAATGTATTGAGTACGACCGTTAGAGTTTCAAACTAGTCAAAGGTTCTTAAAGATACAGGCGTTTTCGTGCAATATGTACCAATCTTAAAAAAACTGTTACCTTCTTGTCTGTCTTCTTTTGCCTAAACTGTTGAACTGATTAAAAAAATGAGTATGATATTTGACAAAGTAACGAAATATTTATTGAGATAAAAATATTAAAGAGATAGATAATCCGCTTAAGTTCTGCGCAAAATAGCGGGTAATATCAAGTTAAAAATAACAAAATTTATCTTCATAACTTTTTATTCATAATATCGGACAATACTCGACAGAAGTCACAATATGACCTCCACAGCTCTCACTACATTAATCAAAGTACTCCACAAAAGTCACAATTAGAAAACATAATACAATGATAACATTCATAACAGCAATAAAGTAACTTCCATTAACTACGTGATACGTTTAAATTAGCTCCGACGTCCCTCTTGATGAGATTCTGCGAGATTTTCCCGGCACTTTCTTTATTTGACTTTGCGACAAGCGCTAAGAATATAATTAACGTCCATCACGCGGAGTTTTTTTATGGAATAAATCAGTGTAAATGAGCAGAGCGATACCTGATTGTAAGCGCAGCCCATTGACGCTAAATACATTTATGATAAAACTAAATGACGCCCGCAAATCCGTTGTGCCGGAATTGGTTTATCGCGCAGGAATCAAATATAATCAATATCAACCACCTAATGGCATTTCAGCAAAGCCACAACCATTTTAGCCTATGTTGACTATAGTAAGCCAACTTCACGTAATGCATCAAAAGAATATTGGATTTTACACCTTCTTTCAAACAAATTAGAATTTCTTCAGAGGCCGTCGTAAGTTAGAAAGTTAAGTTTTCTACTTCTGCTTTAATTGGAACTGAATTGAATAGAAATTCTTAAGTAGGTAAGTTTCTTAAGTGTCACTTATAAACCCAAATCAAATGATTATATTTAAAATCAGAAGCCAAATATACGATGCATTTTTATTAGTTACTAGCTGTTACCCGCGACTTCGTCCGCGTCAACAAAATGGACCAAATCTTAGGCAACAACAAAATAATTCTGAAAATTGGTCCACAAACGGCGGAGTAAAATATAGGTAAAACATAAAAAAAGTAAAAAATATCCTCCTCCTTTTTGGAACTCGGTTAAAAAGTAGCCTAAGTTACTCCTTATTACATCAGCTATCTGCCAATAAAAGTCGCGTCAAAATCGGTCCAGCGGTTTCAGAGATTAGCCGGAACAAACAGACAGACATACAGACAGACAAAAATTGTAAAAATTGCTATTTGGGTATATGTACCGTATGTACATTCATATGCATGTAGTAAAAAACGGTTCTTTCAATATTACAAACAGACACTCCAATTTTATTTATATGTATAGATGTATAGATAATATCATCAACCTTCTATACTAAAATATCAAGCCAGATTTCAAAAATCTCATTCGATTCCGCTCAGATATACAAAAAGCATAATTCTCGCGCCAATATTAAACTGAGCAGTGAGTGGACTGGGTAAATTGATACCGCTTTACGTGCATAAGTGAGCAAATACCCTCCCCCCACCTCACCTGCTGAGCCGAGACTCCTAGCTTAACATCTGCATAGATATTACTTCATACTCCCACACGCCTTATCAATTTGGCACTATTTAAGTTGCTTTATTATATATTTACTCTATTATTTACAGTATACGAGTAGATGTAGTAAAAGTATACTAGTGGAAATAACAAAATGGACGCTCTGAAAGGACTGATGAATAAAATATAAATCAAGGAAGAACCAAACCAAAATTCTCTTTATTAAGATGGATGAAAGCACGAAACTTTGTAGAAAACTTTATAAAAGCTTCCCTGTTCCTTAACTATACTTAAAGGTACAAGTTAGTTTCGTGTACAATCAAAATTTTGTACTGTAAAAAGAAAAAGAACAATTAAGAAAACAAAATCAAGATAAACCCAAACAAGATAATCATTTTCAATGACTGAGGCGTGCAAGCCCAAAATCCGGCAGTTTGCTATGAAAATACTATTTAATCTTGTCTGGTTTGTATATTGGGGATATCAGTAGTGGTTAAACGTTTATGTTATTGGACAATGAGCTTAGGCAACAGCCCGATACGACTCAGTCGGATTAAATCCTTTGTTGAATTGACGAATCCTCTTACTGTCTAGACTCACTAAAGGAGTATAATAGTGGCTTTGTAGATTTATGATTCGACTGTAAACTTCCCGCTATATTCCTTTCTACAGGATGAAACAAAACTAAGCGGTAATACGTTAGGATGTGTATGGGTCCCCATATGTAAAGTGCACTGTGAAAGTAGCAGCGCTGAAAGAGTAACTTTTTTTTCACTTTTGTATGGAAAAATTCATGTCGCAGGCGCTTGCCCATACAAATAATTTATTTTGCTCTTTCATCGCTGCTACTTACAGAGTGAATTTTATAAAAGGGACACATACACGCCCTAAAGTATTATCACTAGTTTTGTTACAACTTGTACGTAGGTCACACTGAAAGTTTTGCGTAACTTAAAAAAACGACGTGTTATAATATACCAAAATATTATGTTTATTGCTTTTCAAAATACTCTCCTTTACATTCTAAACATTTTTTATGCGAGCGAACCATTTTTTAAAACAGGAGGACCACAGATCTGAAGGCATGTTTTCTACGTGCTGATTGAACGCTATCACTGCCTCTTCGGAGTTGGTAAAAGTGAAACCTCTCATTAAATATTTAATTTTGGGAAAAATACAGAAATCACAGGGTGCTAGGTCGGGGCTATGGGCAGGATGGGTGGCGAGTTGTGATTTTTCTGAACCTAAAAATGACTTTGTTTTGTTGGCCGTGTGTGAAGAGGCGTTGTCGTGATGTAGGAGAATGCGGCTTTTTGGTCGTCTTTCGCGAATCTTTTCTAATATCCTAGGTAAAAAAACTCACCAGCTGCCTCGTCACTTTAACCCGGCCCGGAGTATGTCTACGCCCAACGCGAGACATCACTAGCGCGACCATCCCATCACTAGCGCGTCGATCCCAACTCTTGCGTTTCCGCCTCCGCGCCGCCATCTTGTTGATCAATCGAACCTCAAGAAGATTTTTTATAATAAGTGTAAATCTTAGATATTAACATATGAATAAAAGTTGTGAATTTACTTGTAGACTGGTTTTGTGTGCAAATTAGTGTTTCTACATAAATCACGCTTCCTAAGAATAAACAAGTAGTATACCACTCAGCATTAACACTCTTTTGATCTCCAAGTAGAATTGTACAGATGGGATCAGTAGGTCAGAAAAAAAACGCGATCATTTTCTTACCAACGTTTCTCGCCTGCCTCACTTTTGTGGCTTGTTCTCATTTTCAAACACCCACTCACAAGATTTCTGTTCTTTTTCGGGTTCAAAAAACTAATCCACGTTTCGTCTCTTGTGACAATGTCATAAACAGCATTAGAATGTCCGTGGGCGTGCTTCAGTAGCATTTGTGAGCACCGGAATGGTGCTTCGCGAGCCCGCTTTTGCTCGGCTGTCAGTTCGTGAGGGGTCCAACGACAACAAAGTCTCCGAACTCGCAATTCTTCGTGTAATTTTTTTTTTAATTTGGCTCATACCAATCCCCAATAGTCCTCAAATTGTCTCATAGGTAATCTACAGGTTTTCTTCAATTAGCCGCTTAACAGTAGCCACATTAATTTCGTTGACGGCAGTTGAAGGCCGCCCTTCACGAAATTCGTCATTTAAAGAAACTTGACATCTCTCAAATTCAGTATACCATCTCCTCACGGTGCTCAAACAAGGTACTTTCTTCCCAAAAGCATTTTGAAGACGAGCAGCACAGTCTTGCGGAGAGAGAGAACTTTTAAAATCATAAAAAATCATCGCTCTAAAATCTTTTCGACCTAATTCCAATTTCGTTGCGAACGTAGAACTTTGATGCGTGATAAAAAAACAATTGACAAATGATATCCCACCAATTTTTTTTTTATGTTGCTAGGAAGGTTGCAAGGTTTAAAAAAATATAACATTCAAAACTCAAATAGTTTCGATTAGCTAGAAGTGCAAAACTTTTAGTGTGCCCCATGTATATTGGCTCATATTTAGAATTAATATAGACAATCACGTACGTTTATTCTTGCATTGCCCATGATCGACGTCGTCGACAGTTATAATGGTGGCAATCATGCCCCAGTGTGAAGGATATATTGAAAAATTACTACCTTTAAAATGGTATTGATAAAATTGCCAGGTTAAAAAAAATACGGTACGGACACAAAAAAAACTACGAAAATTTTTCGTAGTTTTTTTTGTGTCTAAGAACGGTATGACAAGATGGGTGATTAGTGGCTACTGGGTACCCATTAATCCTTAGATAGTATACAGTCCAAAATAATTCCTATCGTACCCAAAGTAGCCTCTGCTCTGATTCACAGACCGCCCCTACGATTTTCACTTCGTTACACACTACACAGCTAGCAAAGGTTCTACAAACTGAAATTGTATAAGGGGCCATCCACAAAGTATGTCACACCTAAATAGGGGGGGAGGAGGTCAACAAAGTGTGACATGAAGAGGGGTCCTTCCTACCTTCCTTAGTTTTCTATCCTTAGTTTTGTGACATCACATTTTAAATTTAATATTTAAATAGTGAAAATATTGAGGTGGTTATAATAATTATTATTAGATGTAAAATTACAAATTTGTGACATTACACTAGGGAGGGGGGTCTCACTAATGTTACCATCTGTGACAAGGAGGGGGGAGGGTCTAAAATCATGAAAATAATGTGACGTACCTTATGGATGGTCTTATCTGTCTGAAAATCTGAGCTTCGCTTGAGACACAATGTACACAGAAATCTGAATATTGTGTTTGTTCACCTGTGCTACCCGATCACTAGTTTTCAGACGACCTGTGGCTTAAAACACGATCCGAACGAAGAAGACAGGCGTGGGAAAGCAACACGTTTTTACATCGTCATAATATTATGTACTTTATATATGTTGGCCTCAATCAGGCTTCAGCTAAAATCGCTTAACAGCACCGTCAAATCACGCACACGACTTACTTTAACCACAACAGTTATTTAATTTAAAATTCAAAATTATACGAAAGTTTGTAAACGTAGGTAATTTTTTGATAATGATCTCAAAAACTTTTTGATCGGTATATTAAGGCTCCGAATTAATCTAATGCAACATTTTATTATGTAAAATAACTGCTCAAGTAAGGTATTGTTACGCGAATGGAGCCGCAGCTAATAAAAAAATAAAAAGCTAGTAATTTATATGATTGCCAAATGCGAAAATCGTTAAAACGGTACGCATTTTTATCTTTTTATTAACTTTTTTTGCTATCATACTATCAATTACGACTATCTGATCAAAACCAACACATGAGATTTCAAAGTAACCCCTCAACGTTCAAACCATCAAACTGTAGGGTAACACTTAGGAGCGGAATTATCGTAATTTTTTATCGGGGCAATTTTATCGGGACTCGACGCGTCATGCTTCGTCGGGTTCGTTCGCGTGTTGGGCGAAAACCCTGCAGGGGAAAGAAGGGGGAAAGGGAGGAGAAAGGGGAGAAGGTAGGAGGAAGGAAGGGGGATTCCCCTGTCAGATACCCATTACGTTTTATTTGCACGCTTCAGATACCTTTGTAAGGTTTTGGATATTCACCGAGTGTGTCTGAAAATGGTCATTGCATTAATAATGGTACTGATTTCGGTGGTAGGGTAAATTTATAAAGTGTACAAGTGTGTGCGCAATTAACAAGAATACTCTACACCATGACTGGTGAGACATGTACAATACTCGAGGACGTGATATTTGGCTATTATATTAGTTGAAAAAAAATAAAAGTTTTTGATTTATTTTCTTATTTCAGTTGATTTAATGAAAGTTAAATTAAGAAAACAATTTTCGTTGGTGTTTTTGTAGTAATGTATATCATATATATTTCTTAGACTTATCATGGTCCTACTTTAGAAGTTAGAGGGGGGGGGGGGGCACACATTTTACCACTTTGGAAGAGTCTCTCTCGCAAACTATTCAGGTTAGAAAAAAATTATATTAGAAACCTCAATATGCTTTTTGAAGACCTATGCATAAACAACCCACACGCATAGGTTAGATTAATTTTTTTTTGTTTCAGTTGTTGTTGGAGACCCCTAAAATTTTTAATAATTTTTCCATTTTTGTATCAAAATCTCAAAGCAGTTCACAGATTACACCTACTTACCAAGTTTCAATAGTATAGCTCTTATAGTTTCGGAGAAAAGTGACTGTGATATACGGACGGACAGACAGACATGATGAATCTATAATCTATTCCGTTTTTTGCCATTTGGCAAACCCTAAAAAGAAAAAAAATTTTTGAATGCGCAGTCATGATCATCTCGAATTTACCTTTTCGTCTCCTTGTCTAAATTCCGTGGGCGCAAAAAAGGAAAAAAATTAAAAAAAAACGTAATCGGCCTATGAATCAACTTATCTGATAGTAACTAGTGCATACGAAAGGTATAATTTTATCACTGCACCAGATTTTTCGTGCCAGGTCCGCAGAGATTTGTCTTACAAACTGTATCGAGTATTCTACAAAGTCTGCAGCGTTGGAAATTCTTCTGAACTTACTTCACTATTGACCTTACAAGGATTTCATGTCAAACTTTGCGTTTTAGTCGAATCGTAAAATAATAAAATGAAAGTAAAATCAATCTATATTTAGTAATGTACATCCATACTAATATTAGTATAATGTATTATGTAATAATGTATAATGCGAAAGTGTGTCTGTCTGTCTGTCTGTTCACGCCCAAACCACTAAACCAATTGTGCTGCAATTTGGCATGGATATACTTTGAGTCCCGGGAAAGGACATAGGATACTTTTTACCCCGGAAAAACATACGGTTCCCGCGCGATAAACGAGTTTTGGCGCAACGGAATTGCGGGAATTATCTAGTGCAAAATAAATACTATTTTTACTTAACTCTGTACCTTGAATTTCACTTTAGTACATTATTATTTATTAAGTTTTATCATTAATAAGTTATTACATTATAATATGTAAAAACTTATTAATGGCTCATAGTTAATATTATTAGTTTTTATTGTTTTTATTGCATAGCTGTAAATTTTTCTGGAGAAATAAAGTAATAAGTAAATTACGTAGAACATTTCGTAGCACCGTAGCTCGTAGCGGCGTAGCGGCGTAGCACGAAGCCGGTCATTTCCTAGCATCGAGCAAATTCTCAACGTCTGCTTTTGCTAGTAATTGCCGATGCCTAGATTGCACCTAATTGACTATCGTATGAGCCACCTTTTTCAAAAAAAAACAAAGTTTCAAATTTTCACCAGCTTGATCTCGATTTTGTAAACAGCAGTTTTAAAGCAAGTTTCAATATAGTTTTAACGACATAAAAAGTTTTAAATGTTGTCAATAAAAATAACAGTTTCTTGTCGAAATTTTATTTCTTTTAGGCTAGATTTGTAATATGCTTACGCCCGAACGCGCGGTTGCATGCAATAATATGTGAGCCCGGGCGCGCACGAGCGACCAAGCCGCGGCGGCCACCGAAAGTATGGTGTGGCCGCTGGTCGCGTTGCGGCCAGGTGCGCGTCGTCCATGGCGGTTTCATACTAAGGTATCTATCTCGATGGCCACCGCGACCTAGCCGCTAGTGCGCGCCCGGGCTTAGTTTTAAAGTGGAAAATATCGTTGGAGTCCAGTGTCCCCCCTTGTACCAGCTAAACGGGTGCTTCTGGAAATATGAAAAAAATCACGGGAGTACGAAATATTGTGCTGAATATAGAAGGAAAATTATCATGGCTGAGAAGCCTTCATCAATTATTGAGTAATAGTCGATCAACTAAAAAAAAATTTCGGCGAAGTATAAAGCAACTTTTCGTTCGAATTCCTTTGAAATTGCAAAACACGTTATAAATGTATATTCATTGACTATACAAAAATTATCAAAAACTAGTGGTCTATTTTATGTAAGTTTTGAATTGTGATATATGGAGAGTTTTTAAGCTATCAGAGTTTATCGTTTTTTCGTTGGTCATGTATATTTTCTGTCGCATCTTCCTATTTCTTGGCGTGGAGTATAATAAATCTATGTTTTGTTCGGAGTGCGTGGTAACTGTGTAGTGTCATAACTTCTTTAATATGAATATTATAGTTTTAGCTTTTGAATGTTATTCTCGCTTCAATGATGTGACTTCCAGGTTGAGATGTGATATTTCATCATGGACGCTGGTAAGTTCAAGTTGTATTTAATTTTTCAATGCGTCACTTTAGGTAGGTTATTGCTGTGCAGTCAAAACACTGGCTGGATGCTGGGAAATTGAGTAGTTTGCAGATGGTTAAGTTTGAAGGCAATCGTATAGCCCATGAAACTTAATTATCGGCCGACTTGGTATCGTTGCAATATGCGCTATTCCATACATCTTCATACTGATCAAGAGCCAAACTAAACTATCGGCCGATTAAAAGTCTGCAGTCTGCGGGGGCTCTAATTAATGTATTTACAACAAAATGGGCGCCTATATGTTGATTATTATTTATGTAAATTGTTTTATGTGAAAATAAAGAACCAAATAAAATATGAATTGGGCCAAATTGTAGGGTACAAATAGTAATTAATTACTTATTACTAGTTGATTGAACTACTTCACAAACGGTGTAACACCGAGGGACATTCGAACAATTACAGAGTCACCCGCCATCCATGATTGACCTCATTACGACCATTTCACGATTGCTTTGTAGTAAATGTGACTCAATTTTAGGAAGTTACTTATCAGAATCAGCCTACTGGTATCCATAAAATCACAAACTAGTTTTGGTTACTGGTCCTATCTATATTTTTAAGGAAAACGTACATTTTTGCAATGTAAACGATAATTAAGTCTAGGTAAAGAGCAGCCACGATTTACAGATGAGCCACGATTTACAGTTAAGTATCAACATACTGCTTAAAAATGAAGGCCCCCCCGTTCATTTCAGAAATATTTTGACGATACATATAATAAAAATACACTTTTCCACATAATAAATAATTAATTGATATTATTTATCGCAATTTTAGAACAGTGACACCAACGGACCCATTGCATAGATGGATTTGAATGTGAAAATATTAGGTTGGGGAAAAGGTATCTTCGCATTTTATACTATAAAAATTCAAAAGGTTTTTTTATAAAGTTTATTTACATAAATTACAATTGACTAAAGTTAATATATTAATTATATAGGTATCATTTTGTTCGATAACTAATTGCCATCTTGTTGGTAGAGACATGATCCCCATTGTTATAAAAATTTTTGAGGCTTCTCATGAAAAAACTGCGACAAGTGATTTTGGCAGTCCTCTTGTGATGTCAACCTGACACTGCCCAAGGAATTCGGCAGCGACCGAAACAGGTGGAAATCTGAAGGTGCAAGGTCAGGACTATACGGCGGATGCATTAATACCTCGCAGCCAAACTACCTTAATTTTTTCCGAGTGGCTAAAGATGTGTGAAGTCTAGCGTTATCATGGTGAAAAACCACACCCCTTCTGTTGATTAATTTTATAACTTTCTCTCAACTTCTTGCTTTAATCTCATCAGTTGTTCGCAGTACAGTTTAGAATCGATGGTCCTGCCTGGCGGTAACAGCTCATAATGAATAATGCCCTTCCAATCCCACCACACACACAGCATCACCTGGTTGCGAGTTAACCCAGGTTTCGCCTTTGACCATGATCTTTTTCGCAAGTGCTTGTCGTACCTACTACGTGATCCACTTTTCATCACCAGTTATCAGCTTCTTCAAAAATGGTTCGGTTTTATTACGTCGTAATAAAGAATCAGAAATGTGTATACACAGTTCACATTTCTTTCAAGTGAGCTCATGAGGCACCCAAATATCGAGCTTTTTTGTCTACCCAGCTTTTTCAAATGCGCTAAAACCGTTTTGTGGTCAATTCCCAGTTCTTCAGCTACACCGTATCTACTAATATGCCGATTTTGCTCCACTCTTTTAAAAATGGCATCAGTTTTGTCCGTAACAGGGCGACCAGAGCGACGTGCATCTTTGATATCAAAATTTTCGGATTGAAAAAGCTTAAACCAAATTTGCGCTAATCTCACAGATACTGCATTAGGCTATGATATTCTATTATAATTAAAAAGCAAACATCACTAATTTTTTCGCGGCTTGTGTTGCATTTTTACCTTTTTTGTAATAAAAATTTAAAATGTATCGAATTTCTTCTATCATTACAATGAATCATTTTAACAATAAGAATCAGCCAGATACAATTGGTATAGCCCAAGAGATTTTATGACAAGTTCATTCATACTACCTATATAATGCGAAAAGGCTAATTTTTCCCCATCCTATTACTAGATGACGCCCGCAACTCTATTGCGCCAAAATTAGTTTATCGGCGCTGGAAACGTACTTTTTTTCGGGACAAACTTATCCCATGTCTTTTCCCAGGACTCAAAGTATATCTATACCAAATTACAAAAAAATCGGTTCAGTGATTTAAGCGTGAAAAGGTAAAAGACAGACCCACTTTCGCATTTATAACATTTGAATAATAGTTTGTAAAAAATACAATCACCCCTACAACGTCAACGCGAGTAATATGTATTAAATGGCTAAATAAAAAGGGCATTTTCGTTCCGGTACACGAGTTGTGGGGTTTGTGCGCATGCGTCCTGTGCTCTCGCTAAGTTATAAGCGATTTAGCTACAATAGGATCCGGCTAATCCTGTTGTAGCCAGCTAAATGACAACGGAGAACGCTCGCTCTTGAAGCATTTTGCTATAAAACAAGATTATTCTCCTTGGAAATTTGACGGGTTTCTTGGAGTGTTTTACTTAATATTCTTTATGAAACGTTGTTAGCAGATAAGTTTAATACTTATTCTGTAAACGTGTTTTCGCCCAAAAATTTGGCATTTGAAAAGGAAAAAGTGACATACATTATATCTTCTAAAGTTGGTTTTGCACCCTCTCTCCGTCTTACGAATTTAGAACCACGTCTCGTGTTATGAATGAAAGTCTCAGGTGCGTTGCTGGCTTTAAAAGGCGGCAACTCTTTGATGTTGCTAGTGTCCACGGCGACGGTAGTTGCTTTCATCAGGTGACCCATTGGCTCGTTTGCCCCCTAATTAAAAAAAATCGGAAGTACTCCTGTTGCATTTCTCGTCGTTTTGTGTCGTTTTATCAGTAGTAACATCGCTATTGTATCGAGTTTGAATGACAATTAGTTTGGTAGCAACGGAGCCTCCCTCTTGTTAGGGGTTCGCGTTTACCGCCTTTATTGCAAATAGGGTACATATTGTGGAAGCCGCGTGTTGTAACATAGAGGAAATGTTTTCGTGAAAATATTATTACGTTTTTCTTGTTCCATGGCCATAATAATATTTTCTTTTTGTTACATTATGTTAAATAAAAAATTCTTTAACGGAGATGAATTATTTAAATAAAGTCTAATTGCATTTTTTTGGCGGTAAAAATTGCCATTTCCAAATTTAAAATGTTTTTTCGTATTAACGTTTGCCTTTTTCGCATATAATTTTAGTCCATTCATAGTTACAAATACACGTTTATCAGGGCGAAACGAGCCCTAGTATATGTACACAACCTGGACATTTTTTGGTACACTTTACGGAAAAACTGTCACGCCTATTGATTTGTGCTATAACATATTAATTGTTATTTATATGTAGGTAGATGTGTTATTATGAGTCACTCAAGGTGTGACGACGCGAGCCCTCACAAAGCTCGGCTTTTAGCTAGTTTAAATAATAATCCACACAGCTCTATATATAAGAAAATTACTCATAATACTCATTGAAATACGAAAAGTAGTGAACTCAATCATTTATTCTGCATCCAGAGTGATATGAGTAATATATTCTATAACAAAGTTAAACTTAAAGCAAAGAGTGTCTGGGAGTAAAACTTTAAATCGAATTATATAAAGACAGTGAATATTATGAGCGGCGTAACTTGAAAATAAATCGTTCAAAGTTTCATTATTACAAGTTTTCGAGTGATTTTCTATGTAAGCTTTAAAGTTTGAAGAAATGATAGCAATTCTTTCAGACGCTCATTGAAAGGATTCCTAGGAAGTTTAAAGCATCTAACTTGGATCACATATGGCAACTAACATCTAAAAGGACGGCGGTTATACAAACGTTAAAGAAAATCTACGCATCTTTACACAAGGACATACATTTTTGGTTGGGTATTTGATCCCTTTGCTTAGCAGGTTACATGTTATTTTTTCCTTAATCTTTTGCTGGTTATTGATTGATAATATGAATGAAATATTATCAGGAATTATACAAATACAAATACAAATCTTTATTACCATAATCTTAGTTTACAATTTTAAAAGTGGCGGTCCCCCAAACTAGGCGCAGCCTGTGCTATGGGGGAATTTTTAACGAATTACAATAAAAAGAGTGCCAAAAAAAAAACAGAAAATTAAATTTAAATTAACAAAAGTATTCTAGGAATTAAAAAACAATAATAATACTTAATAAAATCTTAATACAGCAACTAAAATTAAAATTCTTAGGTTAAATTATTATATTTAATAACCATAATGAAGTGCATTATAGGTGTGTATAAAACTGGGTGTGTAATAGTGTGTGTGTGTGTGTGAGTATGAAGTAGAGTATGTCTTATGAGGTTGAGTTATTTGTACACTTTAATTAAATTTTCTGTTTCAATGTATGACCAGGTTAGTATGGATTTAGATTTTTTTAGCCTTTTGTACTGAATACTGTTTTAAGGTAGGCAAATGATGTGTTAACGGGAGTACTGGGTATTCTGAAAAGTCCTCTGAGTAACATTTGTTTATAAGTATTTTCGGATTTTGTAATGGATTTGTGTACTGATTCAATGACCCTAACATAATATAGTTTTCTAACCCTTATCTCCTCATAAAGTTTGTTCGTGCTGTACTTCTTAGGTTTCTCCAACGCTACCTTTAATACGCCTCTTTGCGCTCGCTCGAGCGGAATAAGAGTTGCTGAAGAACACCATCCCCAAGCCAAGATGCAGTAATTGATAAGGCACTGACATAAGGAGAAATAGATGAGTTTTAATATATTACTATCGACCGCATTGCGTATATTTCGCATTACACTCATGAGCTTCCGTACTCGTTTGTGGATATAAATTATAAGACTATTACCGAGTTCGGTAATATTCTGTTACTAAAGTTAAATAAAGATGGTGATCCCAGTGGTTTTATCTGTGTCTCAATGAAACTTGTAGGTTCAACTTCAGAGCCTACATGCGATGCAAACTTTAGAACAAGGATAGTAGTCTTTTAGTAGTCACCTTCAAAGTTTCTGTTCCCATGAGTCTGTTACATGAAGCTTTGTTACTTTTGCTTAGTTTTTAGTATACAATTTCAATTAACCTTTTACATAAAATATATTTTATTACACGTCTTGCAGTATTTTTTAATGGAACCTGTAGCCTAGGTAAGTAAGTAGCATTTTGTTTGAATTTATGTCGGTCATAGTCGCTTGCGTCAAAGATCGAAAAGCCACCATTAGGGCGTTTGTGCACTACACGGAATTTTACCGTCCGGCGTTCATAACTTTCACGTTTGCCATATAAATAAGGTAGGAAATCGAGACGCCGCGCCGCGCCGGATGGTAAAATTCCGTGTAGTGCACAAACGCCCTAATGGTATTCGACCTTTTAAATTATTATTAATGTAATTTTAAATTATTATTTTTAACTAATATAATATGTTGTTTTCAATTATTTATTATGCGGCGTTTAAAAAATATATAGAACGCATCACTACATAAATAAATTGTTTAAGGCGTTATACATTTTGTGTGGTTTTTATTTTGACATTGTACTCGTGTCAAACCGGCTACCTTATCACGTAAAAATAGCGTTAACAATCCACTAGCAATAATCGCGCGACTGATTGCTGGGTGTCATGAATGTCACAAACAATGGTGTCATGTATAGTGATCGATTGCAATCGTATTGTTTTGGCTGATACGTGATACGAAATTGCGATTTTGGAGCAATTGTCACGCAATAATTGCTATCGCATTGCTCTCGCAAGATACGTGATACGGGGGCGGATATAGAGTTTAAAAATAAGAAAATTAAGGTAAAAGCACTAATGGCAGACGCTTTAAGGAAACATACTATACATAACAGAAGAACTAATATTTAATTTTATTTCATTGCAGTTAAGAAAAAAAAACAATACAATTAATTTTTTGTGAGAATAACTACAAGTTTAGTAACAAGGTGTCATCGGTTGAAACTAATTAGCAATAATATTAATAGAATCTAATTTAGTCAGAATAATTATTACAAGTAATGAGATGTCGCAGGTAAAAAACAAACAAAATATATTAGCAATAAAAATAATACAATTAAATTTTTGTCAGAATAAATACAATTCAAATGTCAGATTAATTGCTAGCGGGATGTCATAGGTACAAACAAAATACATTAGCAATAATAATAAAAATAAACAAGTAAATATGTCAAGATCATAATAAATTATAAATTTACAAATTATTATTGGCATTTTGTATTCTTAAGTCTAAACGATATCATACAACGTTTCCTTGAAATTGACAAGAGAGTCGCGGAAGATGTCGATGTCGTGATGGGCTAGTTTGTTGTAAGAGTCTAAGAGTCGGTTCACAGTATTTTCCCAGGTTCATTTTAGCAGAACTAGGTATAAATGTTTCTGTGGGGTGCCTGGGAACACATCGGGTTACATATAAGTTGACGAGGTCTTGTAAATTTGTTGAGTCCAGTGTACTGTTGACAATTTTGTGGAGAACACAAAGATCAGCAATCAGCCTACGCTGCTCTAGGGATGGATTTTGAAATGTTTAATGCGTCTGTCGTAGTTGGCTCTGTATGGACAAGATTTGTCTTTATAGGAAAGGTATCGTGTGAAAGATTTTTGGACTCGCTCTAGTCTTTGGATATGCGTTTCATAATGAGGATTCCAAACCACCGATGCATATTCAAGTGTAGAGCGTACTAAGGCGTTGTATATTGCAATAATGCAGTCTGGGTTTTTAAATTCCTTGGTGTTTCGTTTGATAAATCCTAACAGTAACCATGATTTAGCAAGAACTTGGTTTTGGTGTTCCAGGAATGACAATTTGCTATCGAGCATGACACCCAGATCTCTAATTACTGAGGTTTCTTGAAGCTGCTGACCTTCGATAGAGTAACGCGTGTTGAGTTTAATTCTTTTGCGGGAAAATTTTATATGAGCACATTTGAGAATATTGAGGGACATTTTATTGTCGCTGCACCATTTCTGGATAGAGTCGAGGTCTTTATGCAATAGGGCGCTGTCTTCGATCGATTTTATTACCCGATATATTTTAAGATCATCGGCGAACAAGGAGCATTTACTGAAACGAATTTTTAAAGTGATATCGTTAATAAAGACCGGAAAGAGTATAGGGCCGAGGTAGGAGCCTTGAGGCACTCCTGACGTGGCGAAAAAAGGTTCAGAGGAATATCCATTAACCGTAACTGTCAAAACTCGTTTTTCTAGGTAGGATCTAAACCAGGAGAGTAAGGGATCGTGAATGCCGTATGCTTGTAGTTTCCCTATTAGTATTTTGTGGTCTACCCTGTCGAAAGCACTGCTGAAGTCTGTGTGTATCGCATCAACTTCCTGTCGGCCGTCTACACTTTTTATTATATCGTTTAAGTAACTTAGTAAGTTTGTAACTGTAGAGCGTCCTTGGAAAAATCTTTGGTAATAATACCTTTGAAGTAGCGAGTGAGAGTTGGGCAGATTAGGCTCTCAAATACCTTCGCTAGCACACAGAGCATTGATATAGGTCGATAATTACATACGCTGTGTCTCGAGCCCTTTTTATGTATTGGGAATATATTTGCCGATTTCCATGTGTTGGGAAAAGTTGAGGTCTCTAAAGATTTATTAAATATAATCTTCAGGGGTAGCGTAAGGTATATTTATACGATTATAAAGATGGGCGAGATATCGTCAGGCCCGGCGCCTTTACTTGCATCGAGTCTTTTTAGGATTGTACATATTTCTCGTTCAGAAATGAATAATGAAGAAAGACAGGTCTGTTGGTAATTTTGTGTTGTGATTGATACGGTGCTCTGGTTAGGAGTTGGCTCTGAAAACATCCACGTTATCTCCAGATTCTATCCATTCTTCTTCCATGCTAAAACTATCTTTCCTTTTATTTTTATTTTTCATATATTTTTTTCCTAGCAAATTTATTTTCAGTCTTTAGTCTTCAATGCTTCTCTTGCCTCTTCTTTTTTCTTCTTTCTTTTCTCAGCTCTCCTTTTTCTTCTTTTTACTGCTAAAAAACTTAAGCAATCGATTTTTAGATCAGTACAAGGTCTAATATGTAAATTTTTAGGTTTTAATATTTTCAGAGAATAGTGATGATATTTGCAGTAGAATAAACTACAAAATAACTTTAGTATGTATTGCAAAATGATGATATGAGTTCCATGTCATCTATTAGGTTTTTTACATTTTCAAGAACTAACAGTAGACAACCCTTTATATTGTTAGGGAAAATGGATAAAAAATCATAAACAAACACTAATTAGTGTAAACAACATGACCATTTCTATTGATTTCATTGGATCATCATGTTGTTTACACCATTAGTGTAAACAACATGATAATCCAATGAAATCAATAGAAATTACAAAAATCTAATAAATCTATTCAAAACTTACGTGCAAAATTTCGCCTTCCAGCGCGTGTTGACGCGGTCATATTATTTACGAAAACTGATCCCATTTTAAAATTTTGTTCCCGAAGGCGTCCCTAATATATTTTTTCACGTCAACAGATAGCTTGAGAAGCTTATAAAATTTACAGTGTTAAGAAAAAATTAGAGTAATTCTTATTTTTATGGTATTTTTGTCATAAGTGTCATCTATTAGTTCCGAGTCTACTATTAGTGCTTTTACCTTATTGCATAATTTAATATGTTTCACATTCGCTGCTTTGAGGCTTTATCAAATGAGATATACAACTGAGCCTCAAATTGCTGTGACGAAGTGCACTCGAGAGAAATAGAGAGAAACAGGGAGAAACTGGGAGCAACAGGGAGAAATAGACGGCTCTATCGAGTTTAACAGCTTTCATTTAGATGCTCCGTGCAGTTAAATCGAATTGGAAGCTGTTGGAATAAACATAATTGTTATGTATACTAATTTAGACTCTGCAAATGCTTTCGCTCGAATGATAATATCCATAAAATAAAATTACAAATTCGCCATTTTATTATCTTAACTTTGATCTTTTTATTTAACGTAACGTTACACAATAATAAGTTCGTTTTTCAGTATTTGATAGATTGTTGTAGGGACGAAACATCCTTGTTTCCCGAGGGATACAAAAATACAGTCGCACATTCCAAGAGTGATGTTTTATTTTTAATTTATAAAATTCGTTATATTAAAATTGCAAATCTTGTTTTAACACTAAACAACTTAGCCAAGTTTATCTTGTCCATTTACTGTTTCAAAAGAAATTTAATATCACTTAAATTGTAAAATTAAGTGAGTATAAAAAAAGGGTTGTTAAATATCACTCTAAGTATTCCCTTCTTGTATTATCTTCGATAAGTCTACGGTATACTCTGAAATCCCGGAGTAGTGGTAGCTTAGCATAATAAAACACCCTCGCCGCTCCCTGAAAGAGTGGGATTATTGTATTTTCATAAAATTCAAATTAACCTCTAGGAATTTACATTCTGTTTATCGATGGAATTTTCATTCAATTTGTGTTTCATATTTTTTAGTATTTTGCGATACAAACGCGTCTTTGAACTTAGTTTTTGTAGCATGTTTTTCGTTCAAAGACAAAATATAGTTCATAGAAAAAATTGTACGTTGTTTCAGAACATGTTCAATCAAACATCGTCATATCAAAACGAGATTTTCAATTAATTTGGGCCAATTTTTTGTATCACCCAATTACTCTTATGTATTTCCAAGCATTTTTAGGGGTGGCAACTTCTAGAAGAAAGAGGTTCTATATTTAGCTGTATATATTTTTTTCTTTTTGTTCATCGATAGCTCCGCTGTTTTTTTAATCCACAAATTAACATTCTAAAATTGTACTAATCCCAATATCATACGACTTTGATACATAAGCTTCTGTATTATCATCATATCAGTGTAATACTTACGTTAATTAATACATGTTTCTATTAGATCAAAGACAGCTCAAGCCAACACGTTAATAATTCTGCATACCGATTACCGATATAGATCAAATACCGATATATTGAACAAGATACAGCAGTTTGGTTTCGACGCATCAAATGTCAATAATTAACTCACGGTTGTTATAAACACGATTAAACTGATATTAGCAAATATGCATTAACCGGTTATTATGTCCTCGATAGTTTATTTTGGTTAAATTTGATATAAATTAAGCTAAAAGCTATAGGGAGATTTCTTTAAGGCTGGATTTATAAATCCAGCCTTAAAGAAATCTCCCTCCGTGTTACGAATTTTTGATTAGGTAAAATCCTGACGCGAGTTTAACATTTTTCACCAATTTTAAAAGAAGTTTAGCTCACGTAAAGTGACTCGTTTCGATTGAAATAGTATATTATTTACGCATGGAGCCGTTGGTAAGACTATTTTCATAACTCATAGCACACCTTATTACAGTAATGTAATACACAATAACATGTCCCCGTATATTTATACGAATTTAGCATACACATATTTTAACATACATCCCCCTTAGACGCTTCCCTTTGGAAATTTATTGTACCCAGATGTTGCTAACTTGTTTTTTTCCTTGTTTTAATAATTGCAATTTATGTTTCGTTTACGCGAGGTATGGGACTATTTGAATACATTTTTGGAACAAGTACGAAGACTGTAAAGCTGAGACCGCACTACACGCCAGCGACGTGACGCGACACTCCACGGAACTGAATGACGTTTTGTGTCGCGTACTAGTGTCGCTGCCACAGTGCAGCTTACTTCATTTTACTTTAAAAATTGTGTATCTGTTATAATATATATACTAACGAGAAAGGTTTTAACTATCTTTGTTAGGTTAAGCTTCACGGCAAATAGCATACTTATATAATTACCGAAAAATGTAAATTTCCGACGGCATCACATTTGTGTGCCGTCGAAAATTTAGTCAAAGAGTTAAAGCGCAAAAGGACAGAGTAATTTCTGGGTTTCACTTTATCAGAAAATCTATGAGGATAGTGGTAGAGCTACTTAAATGGTGTTGCCCGGAGATATGCTTTATTTCGCTCGGCCTCTGGCAATTTTCTATGGGATGTGGGGGATCGCCACATTATTTTTGGAAACAAATTAGAAGTATTGTTCATTTTCGGTAGGTACAATAATTTAAGTAACATATTTAATAAAAATACTAAAAAGTTTTTATGACATAAAAATGATAATTTAGACTACTGTGAATTTAGTAACTATAAAACTAAAAATCTGTTGTTGTAATTAGTCACTACATAACTATTTAATCTAACTTTATAAATTATGTTGGTGAATAAACAAAAATATTAAAAAAAATAACATTAACGGTAACGATTTATTAGGGTTGTTAGCCAGGTGCCAGGGGGCTCGTGTCTGTATTGACTGATTGTAGTGTAAGGGTGGCAATAATTTATTCTATAGGTCATAGTTTAAAAACTTTTTTAATTACAGCAGCCTTCTTAAGGTTTGAATGGCGTGATAACTTGTAAGATATTATTCTTGTAATAATTTTACAGTTACCATATACAACGTTTTCAACGCAGTCTCGGTACAAATTTTTTTAGACCTAGCAAAAAAATCTCTTTTGTTGTTTGTTTGACATACACAAAAGTTTTATTTTGCTGTTTGATAAGATAAAGACTGGATCGAAGGTGTAAAAACTTAAAATCCAAAAACATCATACACCAATCGAAGATAAGGACTTTGATAAAATGTAATTGGAAGCAATTTTTCCTTGGATATTTGACTGCAATACTACTTTACATCAAAACTATATTGTAAAATGAAGTAGAATTATCGAATCGAATTTAAAAAAGATACATTTCAGCAAAATAACAACAACAGTTTACAGGCACTGTAACATCTGTGATAAAATATAGTTCGTTGCAATTTGGATGAAAATAATTATTAACAATATTGCAAAAATAATTAACTGCAATAACGATAATTAACATCAAAGATATTATAATATTATTAGATTAAAACAATCGAAATTTAGATATATAGCAAAATATACTAACAGCAAATCACCAAAAACATTTTACAACAAACTAACTCTCTTTGAAAAAATATAGTAGGATGCAATTATACCTTCGGATCTTGGACTGCAATAATAACTCACGGCGGGTGTTGGTCAACCGCCAATTAAGCTGACTATAATTTCTGCTGATTCTGCTCGAACTGTTTCACTAATCGTCTCTTAAATTGAATAATGAATGCAAAAGTTGGCAATACTTATTTTCATGACAACGCAAAAATAAAACTTAAAAAAATGTAAATTCGACTTATTTGCGATCAATCTTTTTAATCTAGAAACTGGTTCAAATTGGATCAAAGCAATCCATTGTTTTTTAGGGTTCCGTACCCAAAAAGCAAAAAACGGAACCGGGAATGGGTACCCGTATAATATAATATTATTGGGCACGTCTTTCTGTCTGTCCGTCTGTATGTCACACCCAATTTTCTGCGAAACTATATGATCTATACTGTTGAAACTTAGTAAGTAGGTGTTTTCGGATTCAGATTTTCATACAAACATAGAAACAATTATTATTTTTTAACTTTTGTGAACATGGTACCAAATTCGAGCTGAACCCTATACAACACAAAAATAATTTTGAAAATCTGATCATAAACGGCTGAGTAATCGTTGAACATACAAAAAAAGATACAGACGGCCGAACGTATTACCTCCTCCTTTTTGGAAGTTGCTCAAAAAGGAGGAGGTACTTACTTAAAACTGAAATAAAAAATACCAAAAATATACGTGTGCGTTATCTATCTATCTATTTAAAGGTCTTCAAAAATTATATCGAGGTATATTATATCATTTTTTGTCTAAACTGAATTGTTTGCGCGAGAGATACTTCACAGTGGAAAAAATTGTATCTAATACTGAAAAGAACATATGAATTTTTGTTTGAATGAGATCTAGGCACAAGTCTTTTTTAATACGCCACAAATCGTAAATTGCAATTTACCTTTCTTTCATTCAATCAATTCAAGTATAAAAAGAAAATATTTTTTGCTTCATCATTATAAATAATTATACTCTCGAACTAAAGGTTTCGTACCATTGTACGGAACCCCCGAGAGTCCGACTCACACTCGGCCAATTTTTACTATTGTGGTAAAAAACTAGAAAAAATACAAAACATTTGCAGCAGTGTGTTGGCATATTTATTACTTTATTTGAATATTTTTATTTAAAAATTCTAACGACCTAAAATCTTCCATGTGAAAAAGCATCGTTCCATACAGAGAAATTCAGGCAAAAATTGGTTTTGTTCAAACTTATCCTAGCGGATAAATTGGACTGGGTAGCCGTAGTTTTCATATAAAAAATAATTTTCGATAGATTTTTTGCGGAGGCCGTGTGGTTCGCCGCCGCGGCCGATTTCCTGCCAACAGCCTGAATATATACCGTGTGAATACAATGGAATTTGGACGAACTTTTAAACTCTCTATTAGGAAATAGAAAAAACAGTTTTTTACCATTTGCATTTGTAGGAATGACGTTCAGTTTACCGTTACCGAATATGCGTTCACTCGGGTAGATGTTTTGGTCCGGGATCCCTAGAACAATTTTTTTATTACTATCAAGCTAATTTTTGTGAGTAGCTTCATTTTGATAACACGAACAACATTTTTATCTGCGAAAAATGTTGAAAGTACAGAGATAGAAGGGATTTCATACTTTGAGTTGATGGTCCTAAAAATATGGATTGTTCTAAATTTGTAGGACAATGATACTCTTAAATTATATAACTATTAACCTATCAATATACAAAAAATCAGCTGGTTAGGGTTCCGTTTTAGGGTTCTGTAATCGACAAAACTTGGTTAACTTGATATTATCGCTATATAAAAATAGCTTGCTTATAGCAAGCTATTTTTGCTGGTTAAAAATACAATAAAATTGGCAAGAAGCATTTCGACAGATATAGGAACATTACTAATAGTTATTAATTAATTATCACATTTTCCCTAATATCACAGTACTCATTACAGTTTGGTCGCATTGTAGGCAAAATCCGAAATTAAACGTACGAAAACTAAAATCCAAAAATAAACGAAAATAGACTGTGGTCTATATCGAGATAATGAGTAAATTAACACGGTACCACAAACCTAATTTGTGCAATGTTTACTAAGTGTTTGCACTACACAATAACCTGTATTAGTACGAACCATGAAGCATTCGTAACATAATCATAATATGAAAATCATGCTTTATCTAATTTAGCCTATTAACTTCTACAATTAATAAAATCGGCCAAGTGCGAGTTGGACTCGCGCACGAAGGGTTCCGTATCGTTATAGAGCAAAAGTAAGCCACAAATTGTGTTTCTGTATGGGAGCCCGCCTCATTTTTTCATTTTATTTTAACTAGAGATCGCCCAATGGTCGAAATTCGACCTTAGTTTCAACGACATTAGGACTACTACCTATATTTTGTAAAAAAAATATTGGCTTTATCATATTTTTTTCAACTCTTGTCTCTGGGACTCAGCTGATCTCAGACTGGCCGTGTAAGCATTGTCTAATAGTATCTAAGATTCAATAAAAAAAAAACTATAATCCATTTTCAATTTGTTACCTTGTTGTCAACAGAATTCAACCATAAATAAAAGAGTATAGTTCGTATGTCATATATAAAATATACGTTAATAGGCTTGTCACTCAAAAATCTGTCATTTTTGTATTTGTGTGAGTGTTGTAGTGTGTGTACTGTTTTGTTAAAATAATGTGTGATAAAAGCATAATTTCAAAATAATATTAGCTCGATGCACTCATCGAGCTAATATTATTTTGAAATTATGCTTTTATCAACAATTATTATTTTTTAACTTTTGTGAACATGGTACCAAATTCGAGCTGAACCCTATACAACACAAAAATAATTTTGAAAATCTGATCATAAACGGCTGAGTAATCGTTGAACATACAAAAAAAGATACAGACGGCCGAACGTATTACCTCCTCCTTTTTGGAAGTTGCTCAAAAAGGAGGAGGTACTTACTTAAAACTGAAATAAAAAATACCAAAAATATACGTGTGCGTTATCTATCTATCTATTTAAAGGTCTTCAAAAATTATATCGAGGTATATTATATCATTTTTTGTCTAAACTGAATTGTTTGCGCGAGAGATACTTCACAGTGGAAAAAATTGTATCTAATACTGAAAAGAACATATGAATTTTTGTTTGAATGAGATCTAGGCACAAGTCTTTTTTAATACGCCACAAATCGTAAATTGCAATTTACCTTTCTTTCATTCAATCAATTCAAGTATAAAAAGAAAATATTTTTTGCTTCATCATTATAAATAATTATACTCTCGAACTAAAGGTTTCGTACCATTGTACGGAACCCCCGAGAGTCCGACTCACACTCGGCCAATTTTTACTATTGTGGTAAAAAACTAGAAAAAATACAAAACATTTGCAGCAGTGTGTTGGCATATTTATTACTTTATTTGAATATTTTTATTTAAAAATTCTAACGACCTAAAATCTTCCATGTGAAAAAGCATCGTTCCATACAGAGAAATTCAGGCAAAAATTGGTTTTGTTCAAACTTATCCTAGCGGATAAATTGGACTGGGTAGCCGTAGTTTTCATATAAAAAATAATTTTCGATAGATTTTTTGCGGAGGCCGTGTGGTTCGCCGCCGCGGCCGATTTCCTGCCAACAGCCTGAATATATACCGTGTGAATACAATGGAATTTGGACGAACTTTTAAACTCTCTATTAGGAAATAGAAAAAACAGTTTTTTACCATTTGCATTTCTAGGAATGACGTTCAGTTTACCGTTACCTAATATGCGTTCACTCGGGTAGATGTTTTGGTCCGGGATCCCTAGAACAATTTTTTTATTACTATCAAGCTAATTTTTGTGAGTAGCTTCATTTTGATAACACGAACAACATTTTTATCTGCGAAAAATGTTGAAAGTACAGAGATAGAAGGGATTTCATACTTTGAGTTGATGGTCCTAAAATATGGATTGTTCTAAATTTGTAGGACAATGATACTCTTAAATTATATAACTATTAACCTATCAATATACAAAAAATCAGCTGGTTAGGGTTCCGTTTTAGGGTTCTGTAATCGACAAAACTTGGTAAACTTGATATTATCGCTATATAAAAATAGCTTGCTTATAGCAAGCTATTTTTGCTGGTTAAAAATACAATAAAATTGGCAAGAAGCATTTCGACAGATGTAGGAACATTACTAATAGTTATTAATTAATTATCAAATTTTCCCTAATATCACAGTACTCATTACAGTTTGGTCGCATTATAGGCAAAATCCGAAATTAAACATACGAAAACTAAAATCCAAAAATAAACGAAAATAGACTGTGGTCTATATAGAGATAATGAGTAAATTAACACGGTACCGCAAACCTAATTTGTGCAATGTTTACTAAGTGTTTGCACTACACAATAACCTGTATTAGTACGAACCATGAAGCATTCGTAACATAATCATAATATGAAAATCATGCTTTATCTAATTTAGCCTATTAACTTCTACAATTAATAAAATCGGCCAAGTGCGAGTTGGACTCGCACACGAAGGGTTCCGTATCGTTATAGAGCAAAAGTAAGCCACAAATTGTGTTTTTGTATGGGAGCCCGCCTCATTTTTTCATTTTATTTTAACTAGAGATCGCCCAATGGTCGAAATTCGACCTTAGTTTCAACGACATTAGGACTACTACCTATATTTTGTAAAAAAAAATATTGGCTTTATCATATTTTTTTCAACTCTTGTCTCTGGGACTCAGCTGATCTCAGACTGGCCGTGTAAGCATTGTCTAATAGTATCTAAGATTCAATAAAAAAAAACTATAATCCATTTTCAATTTGTTACCTTGTTGTCAACAGAATTCAACCATAAATAAAAGAGTATAGTTCGTATGTCATATATAAAATATACGTTAATAGGCTTGTCACTCAATAATCTGTCATTTTTCCTAGTGTGAGTGTTGTAGTGTGTGTACTGTTTTGTTAAAATAATGTGTGATAAAAGCATAATTTCAAAATAATATTAGCTCGATGCACTCATCGAGCTAATATTATTTTGAAATTATGCTTTTATCACACATTATTTTAACAAATTAAAAAGTACACACACTACAATATTATTTTGAAATTATGCTGGTGAAGGAGTGCCTTCACCATATGAACTATAACTGTGCAAAATTTCATTCACCTGCGGTTGCCATTTTAGTCAAAAGGGATACAAAGTTTTTGGCTCACGTATTCAATACTTAATTAATAATAATATATAGATATTATTATTAATTATTGAAGTACACACATAATAAAGGATTTTATAAAAAATTCAAGTGAGTGGTAGAGTGCAAAAAAGGCCAAAAAAAATCACGTTTCTTGTATGGAATCCCCTTCATTATTAATATTATTTTGTTTTTAGTATTTGTTGTTATAGCGGCAACAGATATACACAATCTGTGAAAATTTCAGAAGTCTAGCTGTAGCGGTTTTTGAGATACAGCTTGCTGACAGACAGACGGACAGACAGACAACGAAGTCTTAGTAATAGGGCCCCGTTTTTACCCTTTGGGTACGGAACCTTAAAGAACACCGTATCATATAAATTATAATATATGTATATGTATGCTTAATTTTTTTAATTATCTTATGTCTAGTGGTACTGTTAAAGTTTTGCCCCCGGGATAAAGTCAATTATTAAGGCTACACTTTTAGATTGCGCTTACTAGACTAGGAAACTAATTTTCGTCTCATTTTCGTTCTGCAATTTTGATGAAAAAGTCAACTAATAAAACGAGTAATTAAGTTGCCAATTGCCGACGTAGTTAGAAACAAATAAAAGTTGATATTCCGTTCCAACTTCGAGGTGTAAAGTGAAACTTCTAGTTAGTTTATGTCAGTTAATAGTCGAATAAACGCCCCACGATAGCGCCTGGCAATATGGCCTATAGTTATTTTTACTCGCTAAAAATTATCCTTTTATCGTCATAATAAAGGTGTTAGAGGTAAATTGATTGTAAATGTAGAACGTGATAGATGCGCCGATTACGTTTTTAGCCAATCCTGAACACGCTATTTTGAATGCGGTATTTCAACGTATTTGTCTCTGGTGGTATTTGTGGTAATTTTCTCCAAATCACAGATGTCGGCTGATAATTTGTTTTACAATTTTTTAATGAAGAAAAACTTTATTTATATTAAATACATATTAAAAATTTTTCATTAGGAAAAAACATACATTCAATTTTCATTTATTACGGTTGCCATTATATTTCTGTGAAAAACTGCTAACAAAAATATGCTAAACAGAAAAGCATTTTCGAAGAACCAAACCGATGTTACAAAGTATGTAAATACAGACTGCGACTGTATTTACTCTTCTTGAAATTTGTATTAGCCCGCTGCATAAAGAGTAATTGCAAATCAAGAACAAATACGGTATGAGAAAATATTCTCGAAAAACAGACTGGAAATTAACTAACCACTGACTAATTATGCTGTTTTCTACAACAAGGAGAGTTTCCAGACAGAATTTCTAGCAAACATAGTTTTAACGTGGAACATTGATTTTATAATATTTGGAGGATTGTCGAGAGAATGGGAAGCTCTGGAACAATAAATTAACTTCGCCAGTGGTGTTTTTTGTAACGCGCTTGGGAAAGGAAGATATATTTGTGAGGAACACTTGCAGAATGTTTTTGCGCTTGTGTCGACCGTTGCTTGTAGTTAAGTAGCTGTATATTGTTTTAATTGAGTTAAGCTGTGGTTGTTATTAGTTTTTTATAATATTTATAATCACTGTAATTCTAAATTAACTTCTAAAGTAGAGCATCTCTCCTCGTGTTGCTAGTGTCTATGGGCTACGGTAGTACTTTTTATCAGGTGACCCGTTTGCTCGTTTGTCTTATTGCCTAATTTTATAAAAAGATATATCTTAAAATTATTAAATAAGTTGCCTATTACATGTAACCTAAAAATAGTTGTAAATTAAATTAACTTTTTATTGCTAAGCTTCTACTTTCAATGCCACATTTCTTGAGTAGCCTCAGTTTTTGAGTTAAGTTTGAGAGAAGCTATGCACAATAAATAGCTTTACTTCCGTACGTTCGGTACGGCTCGAGTGACCTACATGGCCTTCGCATGACTTCCAAACAACATAGCTTTTATTTCTCTACCCGTTGACCTAGAAATTGTCGCTATACAGACTGTTTCGAAAATCCACACCAGATTTTAATTATTTTGTCACAGAAAACAGACGAAGTGATTAATATATTTTTAACCAACTGCTGAAAATGGATAACTGTTTATAATGTTACGTGAACGCTTTTTATTTTTAATCATTTACACTAACTTTTATTTTAACCAATTACACGAAGAAATTCCTAATACCGCTTCGTTAGCATACATTTTTCCGTAATAAAAACTGTAAGTATACCTCAATTGATGCATCGACAATAGTGGAGAAAGTCAGACGCACTGTCGCTATTTAAATAATAGTATAGATTTATCCCAAAGGATCATTGTACAATCTTCAGACACCTACAACGTTCGAGTGTGCTACCCAACAAAGGGTTGAAACTAAATTTCACCCCTCGCGTTTAGGGGAGCGTGAACTTATAAAGGCTTTCAAACTGCTGACTTACACTAGCACGGACAAGCCCAACCTTTGTCCTATTATTATAGTAGAATGGAACATAATCGTTTATTAGTGCTAAGTAACCTACGGTACAGGATATATATACAAGAATTGCTCGTTTAAAGGTATAAGATTAGTAGGGATAACTCTGCGAATAATAAAAAACTTAAAATAGTCAAATTAACTATAGCAAAACAATTCATTATTATTATATTTTTATTTTAATTTTCTACGACACGGATTTTTATATCTTCGTCAGTTAATCTCTACGAACTTTTTGATATAATTTACATTTTTAACTAATTAACTCAAGCAATTAACTAAATTGGTAATTCATGGGGTTGACTACATTTAAATGGCCTTGATTTTAAACAAGCTTTCGATTTTTTATCAAAGTCAACTTTGGTACCTTTTATGCCTTTATATACCTATATAGGTATGCTACTATATGGGTAATGAAAAAACATACATATATATATATATATATATATATATATATATATATATATATATATATATATATATATATATATATATATATATATGTATGTTTTTTCATTACCCATATATATATATATATATATATATATATATATATATATATATATATATATATATATATATATATATATATATATATATATAATTGGAATCTCGGAATCGGCTCCAACGATTTTCATAATATGCAAGCTGGTTCTTTTACCGCTAATTTCGTCGGTAATTTCAACAAGCTCCCTCCAATAACAAATTGCTTTGTCATCGGTTCAGTGGACGAAGATAATCGTATTAAAGAAAGGAAATGTTTAATATTAAATTTAATAGTCACTGTTATAGGTTAGCTACTAGCTGTACTAGACTTTATGACTCTATTAATATGCGTCCACGCGACAAAGCGGTCCGGCCGCTACACAACGAGAAAACAAGTAGGTAATTGTATGTAATGCTGCGTTTCCATGCTTGCCAAGGCTTGGCAAGCATCCACATTCCACGAGGCACAAGCATCCACAAATCTTGCTTGGCATTTGAAAGTCGTTTACACACACACCACCGACACCGAACTTGTGTTCGTTATAATTACGTTTTGTTCAACCTTTCACAGCGGCTACGTGTGAACGCATCGCAAGCGCTTGCTGCAAGCGCCCTTTGATCTGTGTCAAAAAACCGACACTACACCGGATCGGATACAAGCGTCCGCAAGCTCAGGCAAGCCAAGCCAGTCACTCTCTACACGCTTGTGCTTGTGGACGCTGGTCAAGCCTTGGCAAGCATGGAAACGCAGCATGACACTTGTACATTGCAACGCTGTCCCGCCGCTATTGACGTACAATAATTGCTTGTGACTTCGTCGTGTAGCGGCCAAACCGCGCTGTTGCGCAGACCCATATAAATTGAGCCTAAGGCTGCGTTTTCACCACAGATGTTTTGCGAGTAATTTGTTTTTGAGATGCAATAGAATCGCTTCATTGACGTGACCTCGCTCAGTGCTGCGATTCTATTGAATCCTAAAAACACATTCCTCGTAACACATCTCTGGTGAAAACGCAGCCTTAAAGTAGACTGTCATCGCGGTGTGAAAACTTTTTGTGTTCTTCGTCGTAGCATATACGTTCCTAATAAAGCAACTTTCATATCGTCTTGTACTTTACAGAGCGTCAGTCAGAACGTTCTAAAAATTGAAAGAAGGTGGGAGCGCTGTGAAACGGCTGAGTGACAACGAGGGGGCACTACAGTGTCCCAGATCTGAGACAACAACGTGTCAAAACACTCTCAAGATAGCTCTAACACAAATACTACGTTCTTAATATCTTTGCAAAAGTTGTGGAGAATTTTGCAGTTGAATAGTAAAATTATATCGAACAAAGAATCTCCATGGAGTTGCGGCCCTTGTCAAACAGCTATATTGATACTAATACTTTAGTGTAAAAAGTCTTTACTTTTGAATATAAAACTGTACTATTACAGTTTTAATTTTACTAGTTTTAGCTACAAAATACGAAACAACACACCTAAAACAAAACTAATAACGCAGTTTAACATTCGTCGCTAGTTTCTATTTGACGAAAACTTTGACGTTTGTTATATACTAAAAAGCGAATATTAAATGATAACTTTTTGTATGTGTCTCGTAAAATATTTGTCAAAAAAGTTGGGTAGTTTTAATTATCGCATGAAACAGAACTCTGTGAGCACTTTAACTTTGCATCAAAATTGCCTTCACACTGCTATTGTTCTGAATATTATTAATGTGGCGAAATGTCATTTTAGCAGACATTATCTTGGTGGGAATTGCAGCAGAATTTCAGCATTTTCTCGTCAGTGTGTGGTCTGATGCTCTGCGCAGTTTATTTTTGTTATGTTAGCATTTCTGGATTGTTCTTTTGGAGCTTATTTAACGCTTACTTAACTGTTATCAAGGTTTGACCATCACTGCCAAGTTTCGTAAATTTCAATGGCAAGTTAATTTTATGATACTGCAATGTCTAATACGATAGGTACATTACTAACTACAATTTCAGATCCACTTATTCAGTTTTTTTGTACACAACGACAACAGTAATTTAAATATTATCTACACTCTACGTAAAGCATTCTAACGGCCGCACTCATAGACTTTTAAAAATCTTTAAAGTACGGCCGTTGTTGAATAATCACTCAACTTTAATTATTTTAATAACGAGTTTGAAAAAGTGTATGTAGTTTTTGTCAAAATATTCATTAAATTACACAAGTACTAATAAAATCTGTCTGTAAAGCAAGCGGCCCTATGTTTATACAATATGTGCAGACCCTCACATCTATTGTTGAAATCTGAACAAGTTTATGTCTAGGCAATACGAGTTTCGAAATCAATCCAGTGAGCATCTCGATCCCATATGAAAGTGCGTCAACAAGTACCGTGCTCCCCTGGGGGTGGTGGGGTGGAATGGGGTGGAGCGGGGTGGCAGGGGTCGAGATTCAACTGGTGCAATGCGGCGCGGGGTCCTCTCATCCCACTGTCCGCGTTTGTTTTTGCTATTGTAACTGCGGCGCTCAGTTGGCACGCTAAGCGTTGATTTCGTTACGTTTGTTTTGTAGTAGCGCCTTAAATGAGGGTGGCTTCGCCATTATTCTATTTAGTTTTTCTTCTGCCGTTCGTTATAAAACAATATTGAGTTTTATATTCGTTGTTTGGCGTTGAAATGTTATTCGAATGTGAGAAATGCATGCGGTGAATATTAAATTGGTTTTATGGTTTTGAATCAAATTGAATACGCATTATGAAAATATTTTCTCACTTTTAAATGCATATTTAGTCCGCTTAATTTATGAGTTCCTTTAAGCTCACATGGGAAAAGGCAACTTATATAAAACTGGCTGTGAACTGATTAGTTTTGATGGTTTTATCCCTGGCCCTATCCCTATTTTACAACATACCTCGATAAGGCCTTGGGGAACCGTATCCCATCTCGGACCAATATGAGGAAAATTTCCGTTTTATTTCTTCATTCTCCTCTGCCTTTATACATTGTATGTAACAGCCAAGTAATTTCGATTAGTTTTATTCAGTTTTAGCAAAATAAATGAGTAGAAAGTTATACAGAGAAATAAGAAAAAAGTTTTGAAGTTTGACTCTGAAAATTGTTTTGATCCTTTGAAAACTACCCCGTTTTTTTCTGATGCTAGAGGCATCATTTAAGTATAAGTCTTTATGATCGCTAAAATCCTCTAATTTTAATAGAAACTATACAAGTATTCTTATTATTACAAGATTACAGGTGCCCGCATCTAAAAGCGGCGCGGTCTCGCCGCAATTTAAAATCAAAGAAATTAGCCCAGGACTAGAAGAAATTCAACCTGCTGACCGCCGAACTTCGATATGAAGAGGGCACTAGATGATAATGATGAGTGGCTAAACCCAGGGCCGTCTCTAGCCCATGTGGCGCCCGTGTGCAAAGTGCAAACATTACCCTAGCACCCCCTAACAATCTCGCGCGCGGTCAAAATAAAATGGGTACAAAGTAAAAGTACAGTTTGTCCGGCCGCTTATGGATGAGGACTCTAAGCGGTGGCTTCTTTTGTTCCACCAGACGAACTATAACAGCACATCAAGTTACCACATAGGTACTGTCAAATTTCTCCAATATAAAATAGATAACAAACTTTATTGTTATTTGTTTGTAGATTGAAGTTTTTTTCGGTTTTGACCATGATGTGCTCTTGACTCTTGACTGACCCTAACAAGTCTAACCCCAAAACGTAAATTTTATGTTGCGTAAGTACTTCAATTTTACTTTAAATTTCATGTCCTATACTTATTAAACATCACATCACCACAACATCGGTATTAATTCGATTTCATTATTCGATTTCATTGAAGAGCTCTAACTTCTCTACATCCGAAGAGCCAGCAAGGCACAGTTTGTTTTCTAAATTAGAACACTGTGCTTTTTTGTTTCTAAATCCAAATCCTCCCACTACCTATTTTGAAAAAACGAGCGATAGGACACTGACTATTACAGCAAATAATATAATCTTCATTTATGTGTCTTAAGGTTCATTTCACGTTGAAAAATTAAGATTATATTATATCTTTAAACGAGCATATAATTGGCATCTCGGAATCGGCTCCAACGATTTTCATGAAATTTGGTATATAGGGGATTTCAGAGGCGATAAATCGATCTAGCTAGGAATCATTTTTAGAAAATGTCATTTTATTCGTGTTTTATCGTCAATTACCTAGTAATATTTATATTGCAAAAGCCGAGCCGCTCATGGCGCGCCTTGCTTTGCTGTAATTCTTCAAATATAAGAAGATTTTCGGATATGACAGAAAAATGTTTGCAAACTGGAGTTCTTTTTACGTTGGTCAATAAAGCGTGGGCCGTGGCGGCCGGCCAGCGCGGGCGCGCGCCGAGTGTGAGAGGTGCTCGGCGCCCCTAGGACCGTGGCGCCCGTGTGCACCGCACACATTGCACCTAAGGGAAAGACGCCCCTGGCCAAGCCGCTCTGGCACGCGGACGCATGAAAATCGAGCCTTATTTTGTTCCATCATAAGCCAATGTGAAGAAACCACATTTTAGCCAAAGTAAATAAGAATGGCCAACAGAGTAAATTCAGAATATTGTACTGTAAATGGCCGATTGGATATTGTGTTCATATTGTTGTTTGTGTTCCCAGCACTCCGAATATTCGTGCTACTTTAGCGAAACCCTATTGAGTTTCCAACGCGTTTTCGAGAAATAATTCTAAATTGAATTTCCGTATTACCATTAAACGGTTATAAAAAATTAATTTTGTTTCGTTTTCCTTGTTTCATTTTTTCGATAATAACATTGAAATGAAATTATTCCATCAATAAACTGATACTTTTTCAATCCAATTATTTTTATACAATATGTTATTCGTTATTAAATCTAATTGCTTTTTTTATGAACAATATTTTATATTTTACATCCACGGGTCAAATAACTTGCTCGTCTTTTGAAAGTCGGTTAAAATACTTTCTTTTAAATACATTTGGCAAATGCGAAATCATGCAATGCTGCAGGTATAAAACCGAAAACGCACGTCTTACGTACTCTTTTACTAATATTCTGTGTATCGAATTGCCAAGATAGGACTTGACTTCAGGGTCAGTTAGGAACCTACGAATAATAAACACTAATACGATATGCTAATACGATCACAACCAAATGTGTACCTACTTGTAATATAACTGTCCAATTAAAATATCCTTTAAGTGGAGTACCAAAAATCCATACCGCGTACGTCCATACTAATAGTTATTTTTAATTCCAATTAAATTCACACTAATATTATTAATTGCAAAGTGTGTCTCTCGGTCTGTCTAACAATTTTCAGGCTTAGAGCGCTGAACTAATTTTAATGAAGTTTTGTAGGATAGTATAGACTATAGTGAGAACATCTATCAAGAGTCGCTATAGCGGTAGTCGATTACTTTGAAAGTATAAATAAAAAATAATTTTTAATTTTGTTGGTCTTGCTGAAACTCGAGAACGACAAAAACGAGAAAGTCCAGCGAAGGTTATTAGATGGTAAGTGATAACTGATAAGAAATCCACCAGGTCATCAAGCAAACAACACAAATCATCGATCAATAACTCTGTTGAAGTGCGGCGGGAGTGAAATATCTGTTTTTACTTCACCAGCTCTCAGCTCTAATGGCGACACGAGTTTCGTGGCAGAGCCGACGCTCACATAAAATGCACTCACGAAATGTACAAATCGGCTTTAAGCTCGCGGTTGTGACGTCACGTTCCCGTAATGATAAGTGCAGAGCTTTGAAGTTTTTGTTCAACCTGTTATTACGAAAGCTTTTATTGCTCGTTTGTACTATAAACTTAGATTGCCCCTTTGTCAGTTATTCGTTTATCGTTCAGCTGAATCGCAAATTTTCGATATAAATATTACTCATCGTCCTTCCTTGGAGCTTAAGGCGCTTTTATTGTCATGCGGCCCGTGCGTGGGTCAAGTCCGCATGAAAGTTTCCCGCATCCTACTTTCATACATCTTTATCTTGTCATGCGGATAACACGAGCGCGGCAAGAAGCATGTTGTCACGCGCATGCGGACCAGATCCACGCGCGGGCGACAACACGCAACACAGGAAAAGTGCCCTAAAGGAGTGAGCACACTGAGACGGGCCGTGCCGGGGCTCAGCGTGCCGGGGCTCATCGCAAAAATCCGCCTCCATACAATTTGTATGGAAGCGGAAATCCGCTGCGCCCCGACACAGTGTGCGATACGCGCATCCCGGCACGTTCAGCCCCGGCACGGCCCGTCTCAGTGTGCTCACTCCTTTATAGTTCAATTCAGTTTAACGGTTAAACAGATAGATGCATACGAGTCGGCAGACTTCAATCCAACTGATCTTAGAACGCAGCTAGTATATCAGTACTACATATTACATATTACTAAATAGTTGAAGACTGGAGTTAGTACACCTCTAATCAAAATCAAACTACCGCAAGGGTGGCCATTTATGCAAATATTACGAAACTTTATAGAGAGCGTCCTAATTTGAAACGAATCGTTATAACATGTTTGGACGAAGTTTTGAACAGGTAATTACAACTAAGTTGTTCAACTACAGACTGGTAAACAAATAGTATTCGCAGTATATTAATTTGTGAGCATAACTTTGTAAACTTTGAACTCTATTCGAAACTTAACTTAAATAAACATTTTAGGCATTATATTTTTCTTGTATTGGAGTGATGAATTATAATGTGTTTTTACTAAACAAATAATATTATATTATAAGTTATAACACTTGGTAAAGATTTTCTAGTTCTAAGAAAAGAACAAAGAGGAAGGATAATTAATACGTGCATAACATTTGAACGTTAAGTATGTTAACTGATAAAAATTGGGCAAGTGCGAGTCGGACTCGCGCACGAGGGGTTCGTACTATTTAAGAGCAAATAAATTATAAACAAAAAACTTTTTGAGAAAAAGCTTTTATTTAAACACTCTAAAATGTAGAAAATAAATTTCGCTTTAAAATGTTTAACTTTGGCCCACCACACATTCCCACCACTGTATCTCCTGTGTCGCCAGGATTGACAGCGGTGTCCAACCACGAAAACCCTTTGATATGATCTCAGGGAGCCCGAGGGACATGCTAAAGCTGTCTTGGGACCCGCAACGAAATTAATCAGAAGAAAATAGGAGGAGTAGGAAGAATTCCAGATTCCCTCCCCATATAAAGCGGGAGACAGCACAAGGTTGCAGTGACCGAAAGTCAAAGAACTGGAAGGGGGAAGCACCACGGGAATAAACGTTAATAATAATAGTGACTACTACGCTAGAGCTAAATTAATTTATTGTGTTAGACTGTTGCCAGTAGTAATTGTGACAAAAACGCTTGAAGGCACGGAAGTTCCTAGCGCTGTCCACGAGATCACCGTAGTATGCGACACCAGATGTACAGGTTAGGTTGTTTAGCATTGTAGTTCTTTCGTCCTGCCAGAGACTGCACTCCCAGAGAACATGATGAGCTGTTTGTTCAAACATATTGCCTTCGGTCGAGCACTCGCACATGGGTGATGCTACTAGATTAAATCCGTAGAGTTTGGCCTTAAAATTTCCATGACCGGTCAGGAATTGAGAAACGCAGTGATCAATATCCATCCAATGTTTGGATAGCCGTTCACGAATATTAGGGAAAAAATTATAAAGATGTCGCCCTTTGGTGGAACAGTCCCATCGCGTCTGCCATTCGGAGATTAGGCTTTGCAAAGAGTTTTCTAAAGGTTCAAACAATCTTGCTATTTTAATTTTTTCCCGAGCGCTTAAAAAAAACGGGTTGTCAATGTTTTTATTATGATAGTACATTGTCGCACGACGCTGAATCTCAAGGTCAACGGGTAAAACTCCGGCTAGCACGGGCAAGGCTTCGGTGCTTGTGGTTCTGTAAGCTTTGCACAAGAATATAAGAGCAAGACGTTGGCTTTGTAGCAACTTGCGACGAGCCGCGCCGATAGTTGCTCTGTCGGCCCACACGGGGGCCCCGTAGCAAATGCTGCCAAGGCAAGTAGCAGTGTAAATTAATTTTAAGGTTTTGAATGAGAGGCCCCATGTCGACGTAGATATTTTGGTAAAGGAGTAAAAGTTGCGTTTCGCTTTCTCACCGGTTTGAATTATATGTTCTAAAAATGTAAATTTATTTTCTAAGTAAAAACCAAGATAACAGAGTGACTGTTTGCGTTTAACGTTAATATTGTCAAGTTTGATACTAGGGGAAGATATAAGGGATCCTTTTAAAAGAATTTGGTAAGTTTTTTGCGCGGCGAATTTCAGACGATTACGCTTACCCCAGTCAGATATTAAATTAAGACTACTGTTGGCTTTAGACTCAATTTCGGAACGCGAGTTTGCTTGAACGATAAGAAAGCCGTCATCGGCGTAACCAACTAGTATACAAAGCGGTGGAAGTGGAAGACTTAACAAATCGTCGAATCCGATGTTCCATAATTTAGGCGAAATTACCGATCCTTGAGGGCAGCCGCAAGTTAAATCTTTGGCGTGTGTACAATGTCCTAGACGAAGCTTAGTTTGACCGTTAGAAAAGTAAGAATGTATTATGGAATAAATATTACAGTAACACCCTCGATTTTTTAGTTTTAATAGCACCATCGGCCACCAAGCATGGTCGAAGGCCCCGGAAATATCTAATGAAATGGCGACCACATATTTAGTTTCCGACAAGTTAACTATTTTTCTTACTTCTAACGCCGCGTCAATAGTCGATTTCCCGGCGGTGAAACCGAACTGATGGCTATGAAATTTAGGGCCACCAGGAAGCAGGCGAGGTACGATGAGACGTTCTAGTAATTTACCTAAGCAAGGCAGTAACGTTATCGGACGGTAAGATTTTGGGTCGTCAGGAGGTTTGTTTCCCGCTTTAGGTATTAATTTTATGCAACCGGAACGCCTATAAAAGCTTGTCGCGCGATTTGTGAATAAACTAGTACCAATTTAACTAGGAGTAAATTGATAATATTAAGTATATATTTTTTATTTTAATAAAATTAAAGCTTCTATTATCATGCAAATTGTATAATATATTGAGGTTATAAGTTATAACTTCATAGTTAAACATTTTAAGGAGAAATTTATTTTCTTCATTTTAGAGTGTTTAAATAAAAGCTTTTTCTCAAAAAGTTTTATTTTTTGTTTTTTAGTTCTTTGGCTAGATTTCTTAGTCTGTTTGATTTGTTTTAAGAATTTGTTAAAATCTGATTAACTTAAGTCCAAGAAATCGTACTTGATTTTGACCAGTGAAAAACCGTGTCTATATTTAGCGAGTTCCTATTATTTCCGATTATTTCTGCGTGACTAAAAAATTAAATTTCGCTTAACAAAAGTGACCGAATTCAACCGGGCATTATCTAAAACCCGGCTAGATTTTACCTGACACTTAAACATGACGCGACGCGACGCGATGCGACACGACACGACACGGCACGACGCGACACGACACAACACGACACGACACGACACGTCATACACGTCACATCACGTCACATCACGTCACATCACGTCACATCACGTCACATCACGTCACATCACGTCACATCACGTCACATCACGACACGATACGATACGACACGACATTACATACGTTTCCGAGTTACTCTCAACGAGCCCTTTCATTTGATACCCATTTTGCAGAAGTGCATAACATTAACTATTCCCGTGTCTTGGATGAGCCGCTATATTTGATGTAGAGTGACATTACATTCGTTTTCATGTTACTCTCAATGAGCCCTTTCATTTGATACCCATATTGCAGTAGTGCATTAAAGTAACTATTCGCCTATCTTGGATGAACCGCCATATTGGATGTAGAATGACATTACATTAATTTCCGAATTACTCTCAAAAAGCCCTTTCATTTAATATCCATGGACTGCATAGAAAATAACTATTTCGCCATCTCGGATGGTCGGCCATATTGGATTTAGAGTGATGTCACATACCATATCGTGCATTGTCATGCAAACTAAACGTGTATGCAAAATTTCAGCTCAATCGGTTAAATATATCTACTTCAAAATTGAATTGCAAGATTTCACCCGAACATACATACTTACATACATACAGAGCAAGTTAAATAAAAGCTTTTAAAATAGGCAAAATATTGTATTTTTTGTATGGGATTTAAATTTTTATTTTATTTTTACTACTTATTAATTATTGAATTACAAATACTACTAAGTATTTTGAGAATATTTCAAGTGCCTACGTGTAGTCATTATTGATATAAAGCAAAAAATGTCAAAAAAATTTGTTGTATGAGAGTTTCATTTCTATTGTTTTGAGTATTGTAGTAGTGAAAATTTCAACTCTCTAGCTATCACCGTTCTTGAAATACAGCCTGGAGACAGACAGACGGACATATCTTAGCAATAGGGTCCCGTTTTTAACCTTTGGGTACGGAACCCTAAAAAGCAACAACAGTTATGTATACTCTTTGTATACCTGTTGATTTATAAATATCTGTCGTATAGTGTGGAAGCCGTACTAATACAGCTTAGCTATAACAGCCGGGCTGCGGTGTAGCAGTCCACCAATCGATTTACCCACGATCTACCGCACACAATACCTCGGCCACTGATTAATTTTATCGACTGCTAGCATCTTCAGCTTAGGGTCAGTCCACATTGCAATGAGTAATACTGACTGAAATCGAGTAATACCGATTATGGTCAATACTCACTATCGGTATTACTCGATAATTTTACAGTTTACTCCAAATCGAGTAAAAATTATCGTGTGGACCGCAAAACTCACAACTCGAAGGCTAGCATCGAGCCGGCTTGATGGAATTAAAAAAATCTAATTACTTTCGAACTTACTCGACATTGAGCTTGACAACCGAGGCATTGAGCTTTACTCAAGCGTTTGGACCAATTATGAGACTTGCTAAATGTCGACGCTATCTCCTTAGTTGAACAGTAATCTTTTGGCTCGAACGATTCGGTGATAACTGAACGTCGCGCGTCACTCGATAGATTCATGCTGAATCTGTGGACGAAAACCCAAGCCGTGTGTTTTATTCTACGTGATTGCTCGATCGAGTAAAACCGTATGTGAGTACTTAGCATTACAGTATCAATATAAGAGCCGTACAAGCCGTACAAAATAATAAAACCTCCAACCTTCACCGTACGAAGGCTAACATGACCTATTCATTTGAAGGATACAAGTTGCACGCCACCTACATCAATGTTAATGACAAACCCGAGGCAAAGGTTACGCGGCATTTAATATTATATAGAGTTTAAAACCTGTGTACTCCGCACGAACCTCTCTGAAAATATCCTTATATTTTCAAAAGCAATTCCAATATCCTTACTGTAAAACGTTTGTCTGTTGTTACCTCTTCACGTTAAAACAAATAAACCGTTTGATGAATTTTAATATGAAGTAGCTAAATTGATCCTATACTCACTTGCTGCATACTGCCGCACGTCACTCAGAGACGAATATAAAATTTATACTTAACTGAATCTTCAATTTTGACAGATAATATCTGGGGCCTAAGTAAAAATGAAATATTCATTTTAGCGGGCCCCTAGACCTACAATAATATTGAACAATATTTTAATGAAGAACTTATTTGACAATAAGATTAAAAGGCGCGTTCAATATTAACACTAGACAGTCAATAATTTTGCACAATACGTGATATTGCACGGTGATCGTCTAGGGGTCCACTTACAGTTAAGTAATTAACGGCATGCGCGCGACCTGCCGGAACTTGTTTTTGAGTGTGTCAGTAGCTACCTAGAATACGTCTTAATCTATCACCTCTGTGGCACTATATACCTGTATACTCTTCGATTAAGCCAGCTTAGATCAGAAATATTTGATCAAAGTGTATACTACTAGGTTTATTAAACGATTACGATTTATAACTACACTAAGCTTTTGCCCGCGGCTTCACTCGCGTTAAGGATTATTAGCACATTCAATCTTTCATCCCCTATTTACCCCCTTTCTTAGCGGATGCCTACGACGTAACGACGTCATAACATCTACCTGCATCTACTTCAGCCCGATCCGTCCAGTGGGTTTGGGCTGTGCGTTGATTGATCACTATGTCAGTCAGTCATCTTCGAGTTATATAATGCTATATTTATAGATTTCACCCAAACTTAGTAGCAGAATACTGAAAATAGTCAGAAAAGCGGGCAAGCTGCTTGGCATTTCGAACGACATTTGCACTTAGCAAACTATTACTAATGCCGAGGGATTCTTCCCTGCTCAACTTCACTATTATTTTATTTACTTGGACTTATCAGGCCTTTATGGAAGTTCCTAGTATAATTTTTTGAGCTTAGTATGTTTGACTTGCTATTTTATCATAGTAATTAGTAGAAAAAGTGCAGTCTAAAGAAATGTTTCTTTTTTGCTATTAAAATAGTGAAAGGACAGTTTTTCTTATTTAATTGTAGTGAATTTGCTGAGGTTATAATAATAGTAGACCAAAAATATCTTCCGCTTTTTATGAATCTATTTTGTCAATTTTTCAAATTTTCATTGAAGCAATAAATGTGCCGGTTGGCAGCTGGCGACATGAAGCAACCGCAGACGATATTGTGTCGCAACGACACTACTGTTTTGTATGTATTTCTATGAAATACCCTCCGCAGCTAGCGACACGAAGCTTGCGACACTTAGGTATTCATAGAAATACATCGAAACCTAAGTACCTAGTGTCGCGACGACACGTCGTCTGCTGCCGCTTCATGTAGCCGGCTTCCAACTTGTACCTATACCTGTTTAGGAAGTAGAAAATTGCTAAATTTTTGGAGACAACGGAATTCTAATGGTTCCGAGATTGAGCTACGGGACTACAAAAATGAAAACTACCTCATTCGCTTTATAAATTCAGAATACCTGTTCCACGGAAAATAACCTGTGTTCATTTGTATTGAAAAGGTTCGTGAAATTTTCCAATATTGAAAACAGGAATCCCGTAATGAAAAACTAAAAAAGTTACGGACAAAATGAAAAGCCATCCAGACTATTACATTTTTACAATGTACCGAAAGGTTCTGAGAGTTATTGATATTTCAACACTTCATACTGCAGTACATATTGCGTACAACTCTAGTTTTAGGGTAAAATCGGAACCCATTTACTAAGACTTCATTGTCTGTTGGTTTGTCCGTCTCCAAGCTGTATCTCTCAAGAAACGTTATACTTAGCTAGAATACTGATTTTTTTACAGATTGTGTATTTATGTTGCAGCTTTAACAACAAATGCTAAAAATAAAATAAACATGCAAGGGCCTCCCATACAACATACGTGATTTGTTTGGCCTTTTTTGCTTGATATCAATAATGGCTACAGATAGGCACTTGACATTTGCAAAAATCCACAATTTTTGTGTAACTCCGTTAGCTACTTTCCTGAACAACCTTTTCTGATAATCTGCGTGCTGGCAGGCCGTGGGCGGTGGGTGCTGTAGTCACATGGGCTTTTTTTCTGACGCAAGATTAGTTACCTAGTATGTAATCTCCAAAAAATATCCAGACAAAAATATCGGTGGGAAGGTAGCGAAAACAATTGTTGAAATCGTTGAATTTCGTACAAAAAATCGCTGAGGGGTAGACAAAAGCGGACGTGGAGGGGATACCAGCCGGCTGACAATCAAATATCGGACAGCAAGCTCATCACCCTCCTGCCATTAATGGAATTATAGTTTATAATTTTTACATATAGATAATAATGAATGAAAACCTTTTCACCGATATTTTTGTCTGGATATTTTTTGGGGATTACATACTAATTAATCTCGCGTTAGAAAAAAGCCAACACAGCTGAGCCCATATGAAAATAATAATTATTTTCCTATTTTTGATTAACGCTGGCAACCCCTTCCCACCACCCGATCGACTTAATTTTTTTTTTGGGTACACAGGAAGTACAAAGCAGATGTTTGGAAAAAAATTAAAGTAAAGTAAAAGCCTACATTTTTTTCCCCAGCTACTACACGCACATCCAACGCCCACGGCCTGGCCTACCAGCACGCAGATTATTAGAAAATGTTGTTCAGGGAAGTAGCTAACGAAGTTTTAATACAGCTGAAGCCACATGACCGATTTGGTCACCAGCTCTCCGTCATAATTAAACAGCTACTAAAGGAATTTTCGTCAAGGGATCTTGGCAGATTCATACAACGTAAAACCTGGATTTTGGCGACTAATGTTGCAAAAACATAAAAAAGAATTTTGTCTTAACGGGGCATGATAGTACTTCAGGATCTAGATTTACAAAGTACTACATACTACTTTATGTTAAAAGATATGGTTTCTGCGGGATACTGTAATTTTGCTTAAAGCTTTTAAATGATACAAAACTTCGTTATTCATCGTTGCCCAACAGCTCATTTCTTATATCAATTACAAACTGTCTACAAAATAACCCTATACGTCACTTTAAACTGAACTCGGATTGAAATTAGCTGAATTTCTTAGTAATATTCGAGGTATTTCAAAGGTGAGCTACAGGTTGCAGCGCTACAGGTCGCAAGTTATTAGAGAATAACTCGTGCTTCCTTCACACCGTCTATTGATTTTGTTCGCAACTCCCAGCCCAGGACTTGTGACTCAATGATTCATTGGAATCCGGAGTTATTTCGATCTACTCAGCTCCATAATTGTTACTTTCTCTTAATGTAGTTTAACTTCTCATAATGTTATTGTTTTATATATACTTTAGCAACTATTTATTTAATAAACAACTTTAGCTTTGAATTTCTTGAATGAAGATTTCTTTAATTATTAATTTACTCAATGGAAAGTTAGTAGCTGAGGCTGCCTGGGTACGCAGGGGACTAACTAAATAATATTATATCCGAAAAATATAATGAAGACCTGACTAAAGTAACTGACATTAACATTTCTGAATGCAAATAATGATTTTTCACTCAAATAGAAACTTAAGATAGCATAATTTTTATAGTGCCTGCCACTGGGCGAGACCTATGAGCGATCGTAGTTTTACTTGTACGTGAACAAAAAATATCACTTAAAAGTAATGATTTCGTGCTAACTTGTAATGTCATCTTAATAAACCTTCGTGGTTTCTTGATTATGTTTTGTAATGTGTATTGTTTTAAAGGTAAATAAATATGTAAAAAGAACTTTGCTATTCAATACTCTCTATACTTTTATTTTATTTAAATTTATCATGGAAACTTTCCCAGGAAGTGACAGCGTTAGTAAAGACCATTTAACTTTGTTTATACGAAGTCTTAGGTACAAGTATTGGCAAGCTGCGGTAAACAAACATTCCCCTTTCGAGACTTATGAATTTGCAAACATCTACCAATTATAAGTTTCTAGTTTACTATTGACAGCGAAATATTAGTTTAGGACATGGTCGGTAGTATATTAGTGTATGTAGAATGTGCAAAACAGAACTTTTCTTTGGTGTGATTAAGTTTAATTTATTGAATTAAATAATCGGCCAAGTGCGAGTTGGACTCACGCACGAAGGGTACCGTACCATTACGTTTCCGTAGATGCCATTTAATATTATCAAGCAAAAAATAGACAAAAAAATGCTTTTCTTGTATATGAGCCCCCTTAATTATTATTTATTTCATTGAAGTAAAAATACAACTGTATTTCATTAATACCCACTTCAAGTACTTACCTACATAAAAACTACAAAATACAATAGTATTGAGTAATGTAAATTGAAAATAGCTATAACGTCACCGTATTTGACTTCACTGCAGTGAGGTAAAAATTGAAACTTTTTAGCTTAGCTTCGATGCCAGGAAAAGTTTACACCGAAAAAGCGCAATGTGAAATGGCAAAGTTTTGAGCTTGATTGACATATTCAGAAATATAGCGTTCACATTGTTGGACAGGTGATGTTTGGGCATTTCAAAGGGCGTGCTGATTGCCAATCAATGTCCCGCCGATCTCTGTTCGTTAGGGCATTTAAGCGCTACGTGTTTTATTCCATTTCTTATATAACATGTATGTTACAGCCTTTTATTGTTTCGAAATTGATCAAAATTGGCAATTCAATTGCGAGTTTCTTACGCCGGTTCTTCTCGCCGGGGTAGTTCCCGAACCGGTGGTAGGCCTCATGTAGATGCGACGTTCTAAAAGTGTTAACTTTGTTAACCTATTTAGAAATAGATATATTTTTATTTCATTTCATAATTTTCATATCAATTTAATTAAAAAAATGTGTCTGTCTGTCTTTTTCGTCACGTCCAAACCGATGAACTGATTTCGTTGGGTATGTAGATATCAGATAATTATGATGATTGTAGGGTCCAGGGAAAGGACATTTTCATTTCCATATTGTCATAGTATCCACGTACGGTCCGTAATATTTCGCATGCCTTTCCTACAGAAATATTTAGGTTGTAATATGCAACGACTTACAGAAATATGTTGTGGAATACCTCGTGGGGAATTGCTCGACCATGCATAAGCTTAGCCAGGACGTCATGTGCATGTTGAAAATAGTTCACATTACACTACTGTATAAAATATTACGAAATGACCACAGAGTTGATATTGAACCTCGTGCGCTGAGTTGTATTTAGATGATAAGATTTATTTTCATACAAAATTAATTCTGTTTTAGATTTTTTGAATATTTTCAGCTTTAAATACATTCAGATACTTACACAAATACTAAACGAGACCAAAAACCCATTGTGTGAACATTTGAAATATTCTCAGCAATTGGTACTAAACTTTTGTCAATGGTGTGAATAAAAATCTAATACCTCTAGTGTTTGAAACAGATTAATAGTAAGTCCGTCTACTCTCTGCAACCGCATCTCTCTGTCTGAGGACACCCTGACAGGTATTACCCGGACACCCGTGACCCGACCTGCAGGCATTTCCAGTATACCCAGCAAGGTATTACCCGGACACCCTACCAGGGATTATCCGGATAACCGGCAAGGTTTTACCCAGGATACCTGGTAAGGTATTATCCAGAATATCCGGGATTAGGGATTAGGGTTTAACTTCATTGAGAGTGGGGCTGACACCGCGCTGCGTAACTGAACGTTTGATTGTTTGATCCGAGAAACGTAAATGATATTTCGGTATAGATATAGCCCGATTTTCTTTTTATCGATTATAAACAGGCAAAATTAGGCACGAGCATTCGAGAAAACAAAAATTACTAACATCATATTCGTATGATCACCTTCTCCTCGACTGTCCTGCTCAACTACAGCACAGGACTAGGCACCTAGGTCCCCACGAGGAAATTCGTGACACCAACCCCAACCATATCGTTCAATTTATGAGCAGTATTGGCTTGGGGATGATACTATAGTGCGAAGAAGTCACAATAGATCCTCATGGGTCGCAGTGACGTCAGGGCTAAAGGGACGTGCCTTCTTAATAAAAAAAAAATAATATTTGTTTTCTCGAATGTGCGTGCCTAATGTTTGCCTGTTAGAGTAGGGTACACGGTCAGTCTGGAATCACTTCAGTCCATCAGAGACTGACGCGTGTAACTGTCCATCTCTGTGATATGAGTGCTCATATTATGCTACAACCATATGACGTTGTGCAAAATTCGTTTCGCGCGCGGGAACCGTACTTTTCTTTTCAAAATAAAAGTATCCTCTGTCCTTTCCCGGGACTCAGAGCTTCATCTATACTTAATTTCAGCAAAATTGGTTTAGGAGTTTGGGCATGAAAAGGTAACAGCTAAACACACTTTTGTATATTTATAATATTAGTATGGATACCTAGTATATCGTACGCTCTTTAGGATCGATTTATCTTATATATAAAAATCGATTTTCAAATATGTTAGTCGCGCTAAAACTCGAAAACGGCTAAACGGATTGGGCTGATTTTAGTCTTAAAATATTCGTAGAAGTCCAGGGAAGGTTTTAAAGTGACATGTAGTTCACCGGAACAGCTAGTATTAGATTATTATTATTATATTTATAAGTTAGACGTAAGTGAATTAAGTTTCTGGGGTGTTCCAAAATTTTCAGTTTGCTTTCTCGTTCCACCGTAATTTCAAATCTAAAAAGTTCTAAGTATCTCCAAACCAACTAGCAACAGACTAGTTATAGCCACGGTTAAACTACCATTTTTTTTTTTTTTTTTGCGCCGAGAAAATGCTTTTAAGCATCTTGCGGGGGATGGGGTCCTATCCGCAAGTATGTGGGTCTCTGCTGCGTCCGAAGATGGTGGTGGACGCAGCCCCTACCCACTAAAAACTCGGCGGTACTCCACTATGCGTCTTGGGCGGGCCGCGGGATCGCGTGAGCCTACACCACGACTCCGCCGCCGGTTAAACTACCATGGTCATAACGAGACCAGTAGCTTAGACCCTATCGAAAAAAAAAAAAGTTTTCTAGTTTTAAAATACTTATATTCACGATCTACCTGTTGTTTAAATCATAACGAATGTGAAACAAAACAGACATTGGACCATAATTGAATTAGTTGCATTAAGCGGATAACAGGCAACAGTCGCTACGACATTACCTACCTACAATGGCCAAGCTTTGACACGTTGAAATAATTTCTATGATTTTATTAGATGAGAATCAAAAATGGTTTATTATTATCTAGAAGGTGATAAAGTAAAAATAAAAACACACTAGATGACGCCCGCATCTCTGTTGTGCCAAAATTAGTTCAACGGTTTGGGCGTTGAGGTAACATATAGACTAGTATGGATTCAGGATTATTATAAAATATTTTGCAGAAAAAAATTTAAGTAATTCGCTGCTCCTCCACTAACAATTTTTGTGCCGTAGGTGTTGCCTGCCAGATAACTTTTACCTAACAAATAAAATCACTTTACCAGATGTTCTATTCCTTACGTAAAATATGAAAACTGGACTTTATTGCCTGCAACAAAAGGAACAATTTTGTATTGCATTCGACGAATCAATTGTTCGAAAGTCGAAACCAATTAATAGTTAAATTATATCAATGCAACATTATATTATAACAAATATAATTCGTACTGCGATCAAATTGTTCTTTTATTTAATATAACATAATATTCGTATTGTTAAATATTCAGAATGCAACAAAGCTTGTTCATTTATTGTTTCACCGGTTCCATTTTTGCGTAACAAAATGTTCAGTGGTATTTTCCATCCTATTAGGAGCATCAAGTGCTCAAGTGCTGCCTTCTCAGCTGTTAGCTTTAGAGAGTCGCTTATTGCATTACTTGCAACGATTTTATTGCGAAGCGAAGTTTCTTTGTTTCGTGCATGAGGAGATCAAGGTGATCTTATATTACTTTTGATAGTTAACCGTAAATTGTTCCCTTTTTAGCGTACACTCTTTGGTCCCTGCTTGTCTACCATGGGCTAAAAAGTGTATGGTATAATTTAGATGTTTTTGAAGGTTAAGGTGACACAATATTGGCTCCCATCGTTACTCACGGAGCTGGCGAAATTAAATCGATAGAACTGTGTTTGTCAAATATAAATATAGCATAGGCAATTAGGTAAATATTTAATACTTTCCATGTTTTTATGATTGAAAATTACATACATCGATGCTAAACAAACCGATTAGCATGGATGTAGAACAATATTTTAGCGAAGTTTCTAACTTGTTCTCGCAGTAGAGTTAAACATGCATTGATAATTATTAATAATTATTATATTACTGTGATTTTTGTTGTAACTTCTGATTGTAAAAACATTTAACACAACAAAGTTAATTCCAAGATATATTAACGTGATCGTTGTCGTGCAGGTTACACCGAGGAGCAGCCTTCCACCCAGTTCACGGCGCAGCTGCCGGGCTCCCCGGCGCCCCCGCCGCCGCCCCCGCCCCCTCAGCCTGTCTCCTACGCTCTTCTGCCCTCCGCCCCCACCGAGCCCCTCCTGCACGCGCTCCCCTCTGTCTCCCCCCCTCCGCCACCGGCGAGCGGCAAGTCCCTCTCCATGTGCTACACCAGCACTGGCACTCTCCTCTCCCTGCCGCCCAAGAAGAAGGACATCTACCGACCCTACTGCCTCGACGAGCGCGCCTACCTCCACCGCGCGGAAGAGGACCTCAACGCCGCGCACGCCATTCTCGACCTGAGCCAGCACGCCGTGTTCCTGACCGCGCCGGCACCCGAGCCCGCGCCGCCGGAGCCCGCACCGCCACCACCCGAGCCCGACCAGCCGCCCCGCGAGACGGTCGCCTACACCTACGACGCCTTCTTCGTCAGCGACGGCCGCTCCAAGCGCCGCAACTACGCCACTGCCCCCGTCGAGAGCGCGCAGCAGCCCGAGCCCAAGGCCAAGTACACGTGTAGCGAATGCGGCAAGCGCTACGCCACCTCCTCCAACCTGTCGCGCCACAAGCAGACGCACCGCAGCCTCGACAGCGTGGCCGCCAAGCGCTGCGGCGAGTGCGGCAAGGCGTACGTGTCCATGCCGGCGCTCGCCATGCACGTGCTCACCCACCAGCTGTCGCACGTGTGCGGCGTGTGCGGCAAGCTGTTCTCGCGGCCGTGGCTGCTGCAGGGCCACCTGCGCTCGCACACCGGCGAGAAGCCCTACGGGTGCGCCCACTGCGGCAAGGCGTTCGCCGACCGCTCCAACCTGCGCGCGCACATGCAGACGCATTCGGCCGACAAGAACTACGAGTGCCCGCGCTGCCACAAGACCTTCGCCCTCAAGAGCTACCTCAACAAGCACCAAGAGTCGGCGTGCGTGCGCGACGACGACGCCCCCAGCCCCGAGCCGGAGTAGCCGCCCTCGGGGCCCGGAGCCCCGGGCTCCGCTATGTACTAAACGAAAAGTATTAATATGAATTTAGCTTCCTAGTGTATTATTATAAATTTACAAGTTTAATTGAGGCGAGCTCGCGGCGTCGGTCGGGTCCGCGACCGGCGACCGGCGCCGCGCGGCCGAATCGAGCAACGTTTCGGAAACAACGAATAAGGTACGACCCCGTAGCGCCGCCGACGCGGCGATAGGCCGGAGCGTCATACGTCCCGGTAACATTAAATTGAATTATGTATATACTCGTCACTAAATTATACCCTTATATACATAGAAGTATTGAAATACGAATGAAACTAATATCTTTTGTAGGTGATTTTACAACTGCAATGTAGGTTAGAGAGTCCTAGGGTGTAAGTATAGCGTTGAGATGCGAACGTCGAGCGCCTAGCTCGTCGGTGGACGGCGGCGGAGCGCCCGGGCGCCGCGTCCGTCTCGGTAAGGAACTTGCCAAACTTTTCCGTCCGAAGCTCCGCACACGCTGCCGCGCCCGCCAGCGCCGCCTCGCCGCTCGCGACAGTGCCTTAGCGGCCCCGCGCCGCACCCGTCCCGCGCCCCGCACCCCCCATATTACACACGCGAACACAACAGTCAACACCCTCCTCCTCCCGCACGAACGTCGACCCTCCCGAAACTCGATCGCTTCAAAAACATTCCCCATATTGTGAACTTCTCGTCGTCGAATTTTGCCGAAACTATTCGAGTGTATTTACGAGGTCATTCGAAATCGCGAAGCGTCTTCAGACGGACGGGCGGCGGGCGTGCCCAGCGACAACGAGGGACGGGCTGCGTCGCTCCAGCGAGCATGCCTTTAGATGAGTGTACGTTAGAGTCGAGAGTAACTGGCAATAAACTAATGTAGGCTAAGTAGCTGTAACTAGGTTAAAGGTGGGCACGAGGTGTCCAGGAGAAATGGGTATTCGAAAAGCAATAATAAAGTAGGCACTATTGAGTCGCGCACCGCTGTCTAGCACAGCAGTATTCCCGTAGAGTTTCGTAGCGTCGTAGACCTCAAGTCTTGTGCCGCGTTTACACGATACGTGCGCTTTCGTGCCAGTGACCAGTTATATAATTATGTCAATAAAATATTATCTTAAAGGCAGCAGAGCCACATGACTGTTAAATAAAAAACTTTTAACTGAAATAATGGTATAATTAACTAATTGTACATAAACTGGAATACGGGCCAGTCAGTAACATCTAGAAGCGAAAAGTATAATATTTCTCATTTTATTTTATACTTAATACAAAAGGTAATCTACATAATGGATACTACGTAACAAAAAGCAATAAAATAAATTAAATATACAAAATGACGAAAATTAAAAAATATGATGAGATATTTTAGTACGATAAAAAAGCGTGTTAGTTAAAAAATAAACTTTAACGAAAACCTACCAACCTACGATTTAAAACTAATGTGTTGTTTAAAACATTTCCCAAATAATTCGAATATTAATTGAAAAATAAAAATAATATGTTATACGTTTGGTTAGTATTTTTGAATTCGGTGGTCAATTCTGAATTATTATAATTCAACCCTGTCAATTATAATCCTACCAATTTATTGAAATTAATATATTCCTTGGGAATAAATAAAATATTAATAAAATGAAATGAGAAAGGCACAAGATCTTGTATTAGTACCTAATACTAGTGATCTAAATCCTTTTAATTTTGTTAGTGCCACATAGGTAGCTCTTTACTTTGAAATCTTAAAAACAAAATGTAACGGGTTAAACGAACTGTCATAACGAACAACAAAACAAAAATTATTTTTATTTATATCCGTTATAGGACTATTTAAGAAATAAGAAATATATTTCAACATAAAAAAAATAATATTAGAATATTTTTATAGGAACATTAAAATTAAATATTTCCCGTGCTCATTTTGGAAGGATGTTTAACTGAAGTGAAAATGATTTTTGGTGTAACCTGTTACATTACGTGGTATGACAAAGGTTGCGCGTAACAAGCAATATAATGTAATCATAAGCAATACTAGATTGTATTTATATTTAACTTTATTGATATTTTCTAGGTTTTTAGATATTTTTGGTGCTTACAAGCTAGATATTGAGAAATTTAATTAACGAACATAACATCGAACATAAAGTAGTAATATATAAATATTGTGATATTGTTTTTCGGAATTTGATTATTGTTGTAAATTATTATTTTAGTGATCGGTAACTTCATACTTCTTTCGTACTCGATTTGAATATTCCTCTTCGTAGTCGCTAATTGTAATATATATGCACCCTGTACATCCCTACGATCTTTCTTAATTCTTGTCTTAGTAGAAAGCGCAAGCTTTTAAGAAATCGAAACAAAATATTTTATTCAAATATTTATACTAATGTTATCATAGTTGTAGTGACTATATATTTAAGTACTACATTAATTAACTTATATACAAAAATATATACCGATATTAGACTGTAAATATTAATGTACCAAGTTTTCTTCTTTACAATTTTTATAGAATTAGATTTAACTAATATAACAACATTACCATTTATGTGGTAAAATATTACATTGACAAAATCTATGAAAATATAAAAAAAAATTAAAATACTTACTACTTATAAATTCCATTTAAATTGAAATTTCCACAAATTATTTTTCTCCCAGAATAGTATTTCAACTAACGAGCGTATGAGAAAATTTTCCATTCTTCCAACAAAGCAATATTTTACATTATATTATGACATAAATTTCAAGGAATTTATTGTACTAATACCAAATAATTTTTATATTGTTATTTTCATCCACAGCAATACTTAAGTAAGAAAAGGAATTTTGTGAGGTTCAGTCAACCAACAAGTGATCTTGTCCAAACTAGCAATATCTAAGCAATAATGTAACGTAGCAATATTAATAGTTTGATAGTTTCTAGTCGTAACGTGGCTTAAGGAAAGCAATATTCTAGGATTCGTAGTTCAGATTAGAACTAAGTGAAGTCTCTCTTAAGTAGACTGCGTCGGGGTGATATTATTACTGTACAGTTATACATTCTGCTTGTTATAGAGTTAGTATTCAGGGTTATTTTACCTCGGAGTTGGTGTAAAGTTAACCTTATGTCGTTGGCATAAGATGAGAGGTAAAATAAACGGACTGCAATCATTGGAATACTGAATTTACACGTGACCAAAATAACGCTTTCTTGTATTGGTTGAAAGGTCCATAACTCCGTAAGGCTAATTCAAATGTAACGTAATTTCGTAGGTCGTAACATTTAAAGAATTTCACCTTAAATATTTCCCTATGGTCAAACCACGAGGAAAGGTACAAAACTTATTTAATATTAATAATGTCAAAGGATGTTGCTAATCTCGTGGTTCAAGACACAAGCCGTAGCGAAATGTCAAAATCTTCAAAACGAAGATTTTTCAAGCCATTAGGAAATTGGTTTTACTAGCTCTATACCTGTATGCAAGTAGCATTCATTACAATTTTAATAGAATCATTATTATCAAAAGTATTAAGGTAACCTATAGGTATCTATAAACTACATTGATACTTTAAATTGTTCTTGCAAATAAAGTACCAATAGACTATGAATACTAATAAGTAATAACTTATATAATAATAAGTGAGACCGCACTTCACGTTCAATGGAATATACTATGTACATTGTGTTCTGTGGAACATCAATTAGTGTCGCGTCGCGTCGGGTTGTGTCGCTTTAGTGCGGTCTCACCCTAATAGTTTTGTTTCTTTTAATTTAAACTTGAAATAATACTTTATTTACTTGATTGTACAGTGTTAGGGTAAACCCCTTTAATCTAAACCGTAATAAATCTCGAATCAGATAAAGACATTTTAATGTCGAGCTTTCGGTTAAGTCTCTTGGAAAATTGAAACAACCGTTTTATCGTTCTCATTGCTTTCCCTACTTTACTATCTTCAAAACTATTATAGAATAATATAAGTTTATCTTCTTGAGCCAAAAGGTCTGTCAAATATAAACACTATCCCACATACTAACGAACATATTATTTTATACGCGTATGCCGTACCTATACAATATACATATTAGTTATTACATACTTGCTTATTATGTCTGACACATCGGACAATTCATAACACAGACAAATACTGGTAGGCCTCGAATACGCTGCATATATAACTCTATTAAGAAAATACTAGGTAATTATGATGAAACTTTAATCAGTTTTACAATAATTTATTATATCTACAATACTATGAAATCCACATCCCATAGAAAAGACAACCTGTGATTTAGTTGACACATTAGTGAATACTGAATAGGTCTACCACTAGGTACAGTTTAGAATTTTCAGCTCATCTTTATTTCGATTTTTAACATGTTATTCCAAATATTCCTATAATACTCGTATAAGGTTACCTATACTACAGAATAAAATAGATAAAATTGAGATTTAGTACTCATGTAACAACTTAAACCTAAGGTTAGATTAGAGGTAAGGTATTGTTAAAATAATGAAAGCAATAAAAACAACGATAGAAATATTATCGAAGTTTAACAACGAATTGATTTGCGTTAATTTGTATATCTAGTCAAATTTGGGCTTTACAAAGGTTATAATATACTAAGTTATATAGCATTTAATTTGTTGCTAGTCAATAATTATTTTGTATTGATTGTAGTAGCAGTCACTAAATCACTGAAGACACATTTTAAAGAGGCTATACTTGTACATTCATATAATATATTCAGATCCTCGGAAACGGCTGAAAGAATTTTCAAAAAAATGACGTAGTTAGCTAGTTCTTATTCCTTGGATTTTTCCTCCTTCAACTCCAAGCGAAGCTCTCTATTGCTAAGTACTCACATGCGGTTTTGCTCGATAGTATTACTCCAAATCTAGTAATTATTAGTGTGGACCGCAAAACTCACAGCTCGAAGGCTCGCATCGAGCCGGCTCGATGGAATTAAATATATCGATTTAGAGTAAAACTATCGAGTAATGCTGAATATGTGGACGAAATCCCGAGCCGCGAGTTTTGCTCGACGTTATTGCTCGATCGAGCAAAACCGTATGTGAGTACTTAGCATATTAGGTTATTTTAAACAAAGTTTAATGTCGATACGCTCTGCTCTACTTTGATATAATAGCCGTTATTCGTTTTAGCTAATGTTAATGAGAAAACCTTCGCTTTGGAGTCACGAGACTTCGCAACCTTTGACCTCAATGGTTTATAAAATTCCCAGCCCTTTATCGACTCAGAAATTCTTAACCTAAAAAAGGTTACAGTTGAAACCTTTTTATACATTATCGATTTTAAACATTAAGTGACTGCTACTGCTGCTAGATTAGCCAAAATCTTAAGATATTTTGAAACACAATTTTAATATTAGTAGCATTAGAGTAGATGCTTAGATTAGATTTCACTAAGTAGACACGGTATATCGTAGTAGTAAAAGTGAGTAGTGTAGAGCAAGTTTTCCTAAATAGAAAGTGTTTAAATATTCAATGATATTAAAACATATGCCTTAATAATTTTGTATGGAACTCAGAATATTAATGATGAATTGAATTTTATATCTTTAAAGTTTGTATGGCTTGTTTCATTTTATATTCTTAAAAATGTATCCAACTCTGTTCCAACTAACGTAATAGAAACTGACTATTAATAAATACATTAGTTTATGGATTCGAAACCTTTTTAGAAGGTATAAGTAGTTCCTAACTTTAATTTACCAAGACTTTAGTGTTCTGAATATATAATACACAGATAATAATTTAATTAATTAAAAAAAAAAGCCGTTTTGTTTTGTATTTCCATCGGATATACTTTTTGTTACAAACTTAGAGATTTCGTAACTGTATTGTCTTCTATAATCTGTGGTATTGACTAAATAATTATTTAATATTAACAACTTTTGTAAAATAGTCTGCTTACAAAACTTTTAAGTTCCAACAGTACTCCTTGTTAATTAATAGAAATAAAATGTGCAGTGAATAAAATTTTGTATAGCAATAAAAATCCAAATTTAACTGAGTGTAGTGAATCTTAAAATATGCTTAAATCCTATCTAGAGGTCCTTAAAGCGTGCATATTTGCATATTCTAGAAAATTTACGAATAAGTATATTGTATCTAGCTCCTAGTATACTAGCTTAGAACGTCAATTTCTTGATTCAATCCTTCCTAATAAGCAATTATTATGCCAAGAGTACCTACAGATTAATTGATATTATATTTAGCCTTATAAAGTGTATATAGCTGACAAGTGAAATCCTTGCCGCGTTGACTTTTGAGTGTTTAGGCATATTTAAAAGTGCGGCCTCTTAATTTTTTTTCCTACTGCGAAATATTTAACTTATAGCTTAGAATTTAGAATAAATATTTGAACAGAAGGAATTGAAACTGCCCATTAATATGCCATTATATATTGCAGCAAAATGCATATTTTCTAAGTTCATGAAACGAAATGGTCGCTCTACAATATGTCTCAATACTCAGTCCATACCCAATTATGTCAAATGCATAACTGCATAACGTTTTTGTTGATCGTAAACGTACCAATAGGAATTCTTTTTGACGTAACTATAATTTCAGTAATTTAAGTACCTAGGGTCCACAGCAATGTAGTTACCTAGATAACTTAGGAAACTAGGAAGCATCAGCGTCGAAAAACCATTTGAAACCGAGCACTCGGCTCGGAGACTATTGTAACCCGTTTATGTTCCCATGTTGATTTACATTGATACAGCTACTGGATGTACTGGTTTGAATCACTTGCTGGATGGGTATGGATTCAACGCTGGGATCCAATGACAACTGACAAGCGTCCACTGCTGTAACAATGTAAATCATCACTTGATAATTTTAATGCAAAACTTAAGCACAAATTCCTAATTCAAGCACTTCCGAATTCAGGTTTTTTCATTCTACCAGATGACGGTCACATCGTTTAGGAAGGCCTTAATTTTACCGTTTTTCTGAATTCCCCCCTTTATCATTTCCCTTATGAGTATTGCAATAATGTTCCTAATCAAAAGTAAATACTAGCCCAATTATAAAGCTCGTCGCAGGGACAGCTTGTCTCTTTCACACCGAAGAATTAAAAGCGAGAGGCCAATACTTTTGGGTGCGAGTGGAACTTTAGATCAATGGACGAATTTCTCTTTGTTCAGCGACCGGCCTAGCTTTACGGTCATTATTACGGTTCCTTTTATCGAAACTGCATCTAGATTAGGCGCTACATTCATAATCCCTAATAAATATACTGCCAAAACCAATACCTTTCGCATCGCTGTAGTCGGTAAAAAGGAAAAAAATAGGAACAGCAAATATAATCATTACAAAAAGCAAAACAATATAGATAAGAGTAAAAATTCGCTCAGCAGTAAAAATATGTCAATATAAGATATCAACTTACCAATATAAATAAAACATTAACAAAACAGTAAGAAGTGCTTGAAATATATTTGTTTATAGCTACGGAAGTTTAAAATTGAATTCTACCGCTTTTACATGTTTTTGTTTATACATGTTTGGTTATGTATTTGATTAAAAATAAATATATTCTACCGATTCTGTGTTATTTATTTCTTACCCTACGCACAATATTACGAATTCTTCTATTTGTCAGTATATTAAAGTCTAAGCGCTACTGGCTTCATTCTTATATCATATCATAACAAATATACTTACTGCCAATATCTTAATTCGCATCGCTGTATTGTACTGTACCATCGAAGTATTTGATTCATATGCAGTTGTCAGAGCTACTCAGTTGGTCGGGTTAGTGGTTATGTCAATTTAATATTAATCGTGCTGCACTGGGTTTGACGTAAAGCCATGGGAGAGCCATGCTTCGGCACGAATGGGCCGGTTCGACCGGAGAAACGTCCTCACAGAAAACCGGCGTGAAACAGCGCTTGCGCTGTGTTTCGCCGAGTGAGTGAGTTTACCGGAGGCCCAATCCCCTACCCTATTCCCTTCCCTACCCTCCCTTATTCCGTTCCCTTTCCATCACTACCTTCCCCTATTCCCTCTTAAAAGGCCGGCAACGCACCTGCAGCTCTTCTGATGCCGCGAGTGTCCATGGGCGACGGAAGTTGCTTTCCATCAGGTCACCCGTTTGCTCGTTTGCCCCCTTATTTCATAAAAAAAGCGACTAAATTACGTAGGTCCGCCAACTGTCTATGAAACAACTTCTCTGATAGTACCTACTTTACTAAAAGTTACACTTTAACTGGTTCGAAGAGGACTGATGCCCGGTTTCTGAACTTTAACAGGAGTTTATTTATTCAACAGCGTCGTTGATTGGTTAATGTTTTATAATTAAAATCACTAGCGAAAAGAAATCCTGTCAAAAAACTTCAGTACCGAGCATGAGTATAATATTAAAAAGTTATTTGTACCATGGAAGAAATTGATTCGTAGGCAGTTGACGCGGCGCGGGCAGCCGCAGACATCGACGAGCGTACGCAGCGAAATGGACCGGCCCATGCCGCCCCGTCGTCTGCAAAGCGCCTAAATGGAACGCGGGGTAGCAGGTGTGACGTCACCGAACGCTGATCGGTGTTTTGAAATCCGTTCCGTTTCACTTTTAATTCGTATTTTTTGTACAAAAAAATATATTTTATAAAATATTAACCTTGCCTTTCTTTTATATTTTTTAACGTTTTAATAGCAAAATTTTCATAAATATTATATTTGCATGTTCCCTATTAACCCGTCTACACAATGGCCATGGCTTGTTGTGTATTGATAGACCAGCATGGACCATTGTGAAGAGACACCTTCAGCTGTGATCTATGGCTGGGTTTGACATAACGCGACATCTGCCTATGAATAAACTTCTCTGATAGTACTTCAAAGTCAAGATAGAAACGAGAAGTATTTAAAAAATAAAACCATTTGCGATAGCAGCATTCTTTATTTCTTTGCATATCAAGTTAATTTTTCTTCTATAAATTGAAATATATGTAATTCCTAATAAGTAACATTTTGTATGCGTATTCTTTAAGTGGGCAATAATATACACTTTAATTGTGTCCACGTGAGTAATAAATTAGAATAAAGCTACGTTCAGACGACACGGAAGTTAATGCATTATCTTAACGTAGCCTTAAAGTAAAAAGTTTGGAAATTATTGCACATTTTTTTAAATAAATTATAATTTAAAATTGTTAATTAAATGAAGAATTAAAACAATTTCGTGGGTATACAATTTTACGTAACTCCTGTATGGCATATATTTACCGATACAAATGTCATAAAGTCATAATACAAACTCTTACAAACAATTACAATCAGTTACTACTTTAGAGCTATCAACTGACGACTGGGCGAAGTGTGCTCAATGTCATAGCTACAAGGAATAAGGATCAATTCAAACCGAAACGAAACGCAACTTGACGATGCGTAAAGGTAAGGCAACATTGCCAGTCATACGGCGTCGCTCCTTGACATTTCGATTTCAATGCATAATTGCGTCTTGTTAGAGCCTGTCCAGATGAGGCGTTACTCGCGCGTACTCGAGATACTAGAGCTACATAATATTATATCGCGTCCAGATGCTTACGCGCGTAAAACGCTTCTCACCCGTAAACCGCGTGAGCGATGCGCGAGTCGAGATACTTGGGTGCCATTGCAGCGTCCAGAACTAAGCGCTAGTCCGTTGCGAATGATCGTATTTGATTGGAGCGTGATAACTTCGAGTCCATGTTTGTAGCGTAAAATCGCGCGTAAAACGCGGTATCTCGATGGAATACAAATTGAAACGCGCGTATGGACTTCGCGTGTAAAACGCCTTATCTGGACAGGCACTTAATCTTCATTTCGGTGTAAACTGATCTAAGGCTCACTTACACCAGTCTGGATTAAAGTTAAGCAATGGCTAAGTATCATCTTTCTCCCTCTCTCTCTCTCTCTTCTGTATATTAATGAAAGAGAAGGTATATGTATATAACCCAATGATTATCTTTATCCAGACTGGGGAAAGTGAGCCTAAGTAACAGGCGCCAGCGACTAGTCACAGCTCTAAGACGGTAAGGCAATACGTGAACAATGTTTATCGCAGCTATTACTAATGCAACTTTAATCAAAATATTAATGTTAGAATGATCTTGTGATTGTACATTATATTTTTGATGATTTTTAAATCACGTTTGTTAAAAAATCCATTTGTAAATATATTTCCCCTATATATTTTTTTAAGTATATTAATATATTTAACTTTCAGTTAATTTGCTCTAGTGTTTCAGTCAAGGCTATTAACTTTTTTTAACCCCACTATCAAATCATTAGCAAAGTATAATAATAATCATAGTTATTGTCCAAAGTAATTTGAATACAATTCCGTTCAACGCCGAATACCTTAACGAGTATACAGGGTGTTACTGGTGTTAGTCATCAAATGAGCCCGTCAATACGAACAACTTTTTTATGAGAACAATGCTGGGAACCTAACAACTTGTATAAGTTAAGTGACAAAAATACATTGTAATTTGATGAAAAATAATAACAATTATTAATTCCTATCAATATTTCAACATACATTGCTTTTTGTTTTATGAAGTATGTTTTAAGATCACAAAAAATATTCGTAAATTGTAAAAAAGTTGTTACTTGTCATGACTTCGATAAACATTGCACAATATCACACAATTTGTCGCCGCTACAAAATTTTAACAAAGCAAAACAATTTAAGCCTACATTATAAACTATGTCGTCGTCCGTTCTGACTAGGTTACAATTATTATTATCCAAATATTCATTACGATTTTAAGGGTGCGTTTCCACCAGAGATGTGATGCGAGGAATGTGTTTTTGAGAACCAATAAAATCGCTTCATTGACGTGAGCTTGCCGTGGCCTCGCCCAGCGCAGCGATTCTATTGGATCTTAAAAACACATTCCTTGCAACACATCTCTGGTGGAAACGCACCCTAAACCAAGACTAGGTCTACGACAGATCCTAGTCTAGATTGCCCCTGCAGGCTAAGGTCGTATGTCTTAAATCGTATTTAGTGTAAGCAATGAAAACATAAGAAAGTTAAGAAAAATAGCACAAGAATTTTGGCTTAGCAGTGTAAAAATTATTATATATATCTTAAAAAGAATGATTATTTGATGATTTACAATTCAATTACATTAACTTCTATAACACACAATATAGTTTAGATTCTAATAAGTATTATGTAATAATAAAAAGTAATAAATAAAGACATAAGATTAGTCTGGAACTTCACAAATAAAATACAAAGTCACATATAATATTATAAAAATATTTGTGAGCTAAGCCAAAATTTAAAAAAAAGTAAGGAAATTATACACTAAAATAAATTATTACAGTGGTTACAACCTAAATCTCACACTATATTTGCACCATCGGTTGTTCGAAATACATAATGTATGTTGATATAAAAACTCTAGCCTCCTAGAGTATAATAATAATTACATAATCGTAATTCCATTTAAAACCTAATATAAAATAATAATACTAGTTATTTTAAAATTTCAATATTCAAATTCATAATCAAAGTACTAAAGAAACTAGATAACTTATCAAAGTTAAAAAAATATATTAAAAATTCTAAAGAAAAAAAATTAAACTAATGATATTGTGATGAAGTCAACCACAGCCAGTGAACTTTCGGTCACAAGATTCCTTATCAATGAGATGACTTAAACTCCGATTTTTAATATTAGTAAAGTGTGATTTTTGAACTATACTTCACTGTCATTTCTTTGTTTGTTATAGAGACATAATGGTGTAAAAATTAATTACGGATATTTTGAACATACAATATATTGTAGAAATAAATATGTTTGGGCAGAAAAGTAAGTTTCATACCCGAAAAAATGTCTACCTTCTTATGGATGAGTTTTCCTTGAGTGGAGAGTCACCCATACATGGAATTATTTTTTTTTACTTTAATATGATGATTTTTTGGCCAAACGTCTTTATATAGGCGTATCTTTATGTTTGATAGTAAGTTCAAAATATCCGTATAATTTTTTTTGTCTGTCATTTATACACTGACATTAAAAATCTGAGTACAGTTAAAACTATCTCCAACTGACTAACACTACACACTACGACTATATTAAATATTTGGTGGTTACGCCTTGTACATTACACCTAAATGAGATTATGCTTAACATTACAAACTAACATAATTTGTACACCGCGTTCAAGAATAAATACAAATGGTGATTATGAGCGATAGCACGCACAAGTTAAGGAGGCACCTCAATCTAAGAAAACTCTATAGAATAAGGTGCCAAGTTAACTTCTGCGTGTTGTGTAATAGAAAATATTTATAAAACAAAGCGTCGTGTATTACGAAGAAGCACACTAATAAGTATAAATAATTTCATAATATGTTTAGTCCATTAGCCGTGCACTGCTATACGATCGGAGACGTATGTGTGAACTACACCTAGCTGACTGACCAACATTGTCTATCTTTGTCTAATATTGTTATCTAAGGGAGACAGCAGTGTACTCTTCTATTGGAAGAAAGAGACAGATATAGACAATATTCCCTCTGTCAGCAATCGCACCCTACAAGTGTGATATAAGCCATATCAGTGATATGGACGTGTGAATAGGTAAAATGGAATAAGAAGGGCCTGCACTATGATAATACAAAAGCTACACCTAATTTGCGTAACGCAACCAAACTTTCACCCATACAATACTGATTTCAACCTCCACTTATATCCCTTTTGGGCGACCGAAAATGTAGTTTAAGATTTTCCGAAAGGGTTTATTTTGCCTCTTACTATATGCTAGGTAATTTGGGGACGGATAGAATGAAGTGACAGTGAGATGATGATGAAAATCTCCAAACACACGGGCAATGCAATAGTAGTAGGGGAATTGAGCTATTTGGTGCAACTCATGGACAATGAAGTCATTTTAAAAATATTTACTGGAATTGCGCTTTAAACGTTATAGATTTAGATCAACTAGCTTTGGTAGCACTGGCATTAATGGTGAAAGGTTGCCATCTGAATGTTTTAAGAACTAGGGCATTACCCGTGAAACTCCAAGCATTGTACTCCAAAATTTAGAACACTGGAGTCCAATGCCCGTACAAATTATGAGCTTTGACAATCAACATAAGTGACGTCATACCACGGACGTCGCACATTGCCCGTGCGAGCAAGACGGCAATATAACAGCTACATTCTCAGTCGCGTCGTCCTATTCACACTTACACGTCGAGCGGGTTCTGCGGCTTAGTAGAGGTGCACACATAGACGTAGTCCGACTCGGAATCCTGGCGTGCGCGGCTGGCGCTCCGTTAGGCGACCACCTGCCACACTATCAGGTGGCTCTTGCTGGCTCTATCCGCCATGGAGCTGTGCCCACTCGAGCCGTCCTCGGCTACCACGACCGAGTCTTCCATCTCGGAGTCCGCTGGAAGTAGAGGGATGATGAGCACAGTCGAAAAATTGTAGGAATACCCAGAATGGATCAATGAAGTGGTTGCCAATGGCTGACCACAATGACAACCATTTCGTTTTATCAATTCTGGGTCAATTGTTACCAACCTCTTCGGAGCCTGACCAGAAACGTTGGCATCAGTGAATGTTCTACAGCTTTTTAATGTTTTTTTTTTTTTGCGTATTTGTTAATGATTAAAATTGAATAAGAAATAGACAAAAATTATAATTTAAAAACCACAGTCCAAACAATTTTTGATAGCAATACATAGTCGACACTTAAAAAAAAATATGTATATTCAATCGCAACACGGATCTGGTCAGGCTTTAGAGAGTACACAACAAAAAAATTTTACGACGTCACAACGTGTTAAAAAGTATCCAAGAAAATTTTTAGTCAGTGCACAACTTTTTACATAAATGGTATGTAAATGACAATTTTTAAAAATTTTACTTGAATGGAATTACTAACAGGAAGTCTTATTCATTGTAACATGGCGTTATCATGCACTTTATTAGGTGCGACACGACACGGCGCGACACTCACTTCCATAGAGCTGACGTCTGTAAAAGGTCAAATTCAAGTTTGTAAAACACTTTGATGTTTTACAAACGTCAATTCTATGGAAATGAAGTGTCGCGTCGTGTCATACTTGTGCGGTTTCACCTTTAATAAGAAGTGGTTGAGACTATAATGCAAATGATATAAGACTCCCTGATAGTACCTTTCATGAACATAAATTAAGTGCACCAAATAAAAATTCTGAAAAATTATGTTATTTCCTATTTCAATATTTACATTATTTAACAAGTTTCTATAACAAAAATTAAACCACCGAAAGTTTTACAAAATAGACTAAAGTATTATTGTTATTTCTAATGTAAGTATGTTCATAAATATTTAAAAACTATCTCTTCTAGGCCAGGTAGGTAGTCACATTTTTATAGCATTTTTTAAACTAAATTATATGACTCTGACAGATCTGTATCTAGAAAGGAATAATATTTTTACAAGTAAATTAACCATAATAAAAATCATAGGGACTCTCTCCACTAAAAACGCTACTTATCTCCGGGTTATTTTTCAGAAGAAAATTTTTACACTCTCCTTTATATCATACGTTTCGAATGTGAGCTGCGAGGAATCATTAAAAATGTGTGAAAAATTTGGTGTTAGACTCAAGTCACACTTAGGCATAGTCGAATATAATATGGAAGCCTTGAAAAGCGAATGCGCGCTAGCATATTTTCATAGCAGAAATTTGTAATTGAATAATAGAACAATATAGATGCCAACAATAGTATGCCGTAGACAAAAAACATGACGCGTCGCTACGCTTCGACTCTGCCCCAGTGTGAGTAGAGCCTAAAAGTACCGTTACGATACCGATTCTGACAAAAACAAAATAAAATTCCGCTTTATGACATAGGCTATAGGTTTCATCTTACTCGACGCCACTAGCTTTTACGCCACAAGCGGCGGCAGTATGGGTCGCTACACAAATGTCAGTAGAAAATTATACCTATAGCCTATGTCATAAAGTGGCATTTTATTAGTATAATTTTTATCAGTCGCGGCTAGCCGCGTCAATAATCAGAAAGTCACTTTAAGGGGTATTATACAAAATACTCTTCTGGGCCCCTGATACCTCGAAGCTCGTGCTCGAATCTATAAGTTATTATATTATTATTAAGTAGTTAGAGCTTGCAGATGTTGTTGTTGCAATCAAAACTTTGCAACAACGTCCAAACTATTAGTAGTTAATAACTTTCTCAATGCATGCTAATCGAGCTAGAAAATACATTTCGGCTTTAACTATGCTTTATAGGTTATTCGGAAACACTATCGTTTCTATATTATGTTACTGCGATGGCTTATCGACCCAAAGATGATGTTATGTTGATGATGCTTCGTTATAAAATATTCTACGCATCATATATTTTACTTCTAATAGGTATGGTTAGTTTTTGTTTACGGGAAAAGGAAGAATGACTAATGAATAGATGTTCCCCTTTGAGAAAAAAATTACACAATGAACAAAATGTACAATGTTTTATCCTTACCTGTCGAGAGATTTTTTCAATGCAACCGACAATAACAAAACATTGTATAGTATATTCACTGTGTAAAATGTATTAGTAGGACGATAAAAATATGTGCGGAGGTAAAATTGAAAAACATTGTACAAATGGTTACTGCTTATGAAGTGACAAAATGATTTGCAATAATTCAGAGATGCAGCTGGACTTCCGACGTCTGTTTATATAATATTATGTATGATGAATTCCATGATGTTCTAGAGGAGAATTAGGCACAAGTAAACCTTATATATAATAATTATAATCAGTACAACTTTACTTTGTATGTTGTATACATAATTATTGTTATCATACCATTATTTTACCATATAAAAGTCGTTCCACCTAATCTACAATATTGTATTTTCATAATGTTCTAGAGTAGAATGGGCAATGTTAATGCAATGTGAACATTTACATGTGAACCAAAAACCCGGTGTTACATGCGGTTAGTGTTTTCCCAAGCTTGTGCATGACTTACATTTAGACGTACCGGCAAAGGACATATTACTAAACTATCAGGTACTTTCAGGACTCAACAATCTGCCATACTATGAGGTGGGACGCGATTTCTCTGTCGTCAGCATGCTCTTCTAATGAGAAAAAAATATAAATGCCACTATGGCTAAACAGAATGGTCGCTTTTCTACTTTATGTTAAACGTTAAAAAAATATTTAATGTAATCTTAATGTATGAGAAATGTAAACAATTTATTTCATTTTATGAGTATTGCTTTACAAATACAATAAGTGGATTATTCGTACAGTCAAGACGTAAAGAAACTTTTAAGTTGTAATCATAATATAATAAAAATATTGAATAAATAAAGTGTTTACATTGATCTGTTTTAGCTAAAGTTCTAAAAATGGATTCGATTGACTTTGACATGATAACTAGTCAATGTAAATTTTCATGAAAGCTTTTGTAAGTTTATTGTTACTGAAACCTATGGTTGGATGGTATTTAAGCAAAACAAGTTATTATTTTAGTAGAAAAACGACATTTAAAACTTAAAAACCAAGTGTGAAACAAACCTTATATCACCAACCATATTTTAATTGCAAATAACACCTTATTAGGATTAAGACATAAGCGATTATAAGCAGGTATGTGCACCTTATAATACCGAAAATCGAGAGTTGTGAAGATATGGAAATTGTTAAAAATTAATATAGCGTTATTTGATCTATAGCCCAGCACCGAACACATAGAATTTTGGCCATTGACCTGTCAGTACTTGTTTTACCATTTGCATCCCTGTAGGAACGATACAAGCTATATAGCTAACTATTCTTGGACGAGTAAATCAAATTTTACTTGTTCGGTGACCTAGCTATAGACCTGTTTTAGTAATGAAACTTTACTTTCTTTTTGTTTAGAAAAAAAAATACGTACTTAAATAAAAATTACAGGTTTTTGAAATACGAAAAAATCATCCACAACTATTCAGTTTCGGTGTAATAAGGCGGTGAGGGGAAGAATTTAACATGATGATAGTCTTGATTGACAGGATATTAAAGTTGGTTATGGCGAATGTTAAATTCAGCCGGCTAGCTAGCCTATCAGTTTTTAACAGCTTAATAGCGTTACGTGAAATCGGATTACTTACGCCACGGCGAGAGCCGAACCTTGTTAAATGTATTTTTAACGGTAAACGCGTAAGTAAGTTTTTCGTATTTATTAATCCCTAATTTAAAAATATAGTAAACTTATATTTGATATTTAAAACGTGAGTAAAATGTTTGCGTCCATGATATACATAAATATATCGCGTTTATAGCGTTCTTAAAGTTCCGAAGGTATTTTTTTTTAATAATCTTGAGCTTTCACAACTAACGGCCGTTCCCAATATTTGATCTATCTCTGGTTTTGCCCTACTAGAGATAGGAATAGCTCACATTAGACATTAGAGACATATATTTTATGTCAATTGTGAGCTATTCCTATCTCTAGTAGGGCAAAACCAGAGATAGATCAAATATTGGGAACGGCCGTTATTCAATGCAGCCTAATGGGCAGTACTGACTATCGGTATTACTCCATAGTTTTATTCCAAATCGAGTAAAAATTATCGTGTGGACCGCAAAACTCACAACCTTCGGCTGCATCGTGCGGGCTCGATGGAATTAAATAAATTTAATTTCCTTCGAACTTACTCGACGCGAGCCGTCGGGCTTTACTCGTCCACACGATAATTTTAACTCGATTTGGAGTAAAACTATCGAGTAATGCTGAATGTGTGGACGAAAGCCCAAACTGTGGTTTTTACTCTACGTAATTGCTCGATCGACTAAAACCGTATGTGAGTACTTAGCATTAGTCTACTTCAAACGTAGTGATAAGTCTGCACAATTCGATCACAGAAGATACATCAACAAAATTTTAACATTTCAAATGACCAACCAGTATATGAAATCCCGGTACCATTATGATATGATATAAAAAATAAAGACGTGTCAACTGTGAGTACAGATAGCTAAACGCTCGGGCACATTGGGCGTGTATCCGAGTAGATGGCATTGGACACACTTCCAAGCGTTTTGAATACATCCCATCGTTTACTAGGATCTAAATGTACAGTTTCATCGTCCGCATCATAAAGCTACTTAATTACCTATTCGGAAGTCGATATATCCTTCTTCGCAGATATAACGAGCATCTATGATCGAACTGTGCTGTTTTACCCTCCGAACAACAACGTTACTTATTAATTACCTATTCGGAAGTCGATATATCCTTCTCCACCGGATTCGACGAGCATCTGTGATTGAACTGTGCTGTTTTACCGTCCGAACCACAACGTTACTTAATAATTACCTATTCGGAAGTCGATATATCCTTCTCCGCCGGATTAAACGAGCATCTGTGATCGAACTGTGCTGTTTTACCCTCCGAACCACAACGTTACTTATTCGGAAGTCGATATATCCTTCTCCGCCGGACTTAACGAGTATGGGTGTGGGGCAACATAGATGGGCAAGCTCCCGGGCGTTTTGAACACATCCCATCGTTTATTACGATCAAACTGGGCAGTTAATTCGTCCAAATCATAAAACTACTTAATCGTATATTGATATAATATCCTTCTCCGCAGATATAACGAGCATCTGTGATAGAACTGTGCTGTTTTAAACTACGAACAACAACGTAACTTAATTACCTATTCGGAAGTCGATATATCCTTCTCCGCCGGATATAACAAGCATGGGTGTGGGGTCGTTGTCGCGGGATGCGCCGGGCACCGCAACGAAGAAGGTCACGGCGTCCCGGTGGCCGTGGAAGCTGAGCTGCGCGTGCGCCATGGAACACCAGGGTATGGCGCCGGTGGGACTCGCTGAGCGGACTAGGGCTGCGTGACCTGGGAAACGTATAATATACTTACATACCATAAATAAATGTATTTATAGCATGCAATTTTATCTTCAGTCAATGTAAGTCGTGAATTACGACTTGCGATCAGTTTGATCTATGAATCAATTTCGTTCATTGTGTTTCTATAACGCTACAAGTACGTTTATGTGTCTATTCACACTAGGCTGAAAAAACGCGGCCGTAGTTCGGCATGATTACGCCTGCAATGTATTTTAAATTACTGATGACATACCATGTCGAACTAATGTCGTGTTATATTGTATGCGTAGGGCATTGCTGCCGTCATCATGCCGATGCCGAACCATAGTTCGAAGTCGAAGAAATTATGCCGCCGAAGCCGCGTGTTTTCGATCTATTGTGTTTAGGTACTAAATTTGTAACCCATCACGTACGAATTTGTAGCTAAACAACAGCAATGTTTTGGGTGATGAGTCGGTGTACAGAATTCTGCGTGCTCCAAGACTGAACTAAATAAAATAACCAAATTATGAAATGAATATGTCCTCTTGGGGGTCACATGGGGGTTATTTTCCCTCCATTTTCATAGACACAATAAAACAATAACCCACCCGGTACACTCCTCCCTGGAGGCTGAGGCTCCTTAGCTCCCTCTGACAACGGCACCGATATCACCACACCATTCCCAGTTCCGATCCACAATCTCCCTGAACTAATCAGAAGCCCCGTGATCCGAACTAGGGAAAACCCCAGCTTGCCTAAAACAAAAGTAAAATTTTAAAAATACTCATACGAATCACGGATAACAATAGAAGTGTGAAGCAAAAAACAATTTGAAAAGTATTAAGAAAAACAAAATATGTAACAATTGCAGACATAAGTGAATGAAGTGGCTAACTATCAATTTATAACATAAGGGCACTAACTCATTTCTTCCCTTATAATTCAAACGGACCTTGTAACTTACCTACTTCATTGTCTGGCTAACTTTTTAAGTACTTACACATAAAATCCAAATTTTTATAGCATTTTTCCAGTCCTAAAGCCTTTGTCAATGCTATTTAGCTTAAGAATGTTAGTAAGCCACAATATCTACTTACGTCTTTGATTGTCCCGTTACACTTAACACACACACAATTCAGAGCGCAACGCGACGAGTAGATGAATTTCTTTTGTATGGATATGACAGACTTCAATTGTGTGAGGCATCATGCAAGTCTGTCAATTCGATACAAATTTAGAAATGCATCTACGCGTCGCGTTGTGGTCTGAATTGACACTTACAACATTAAAAAACAAAGCTTACCTGTTCCCAACATCTTGCTGACGTACGGCTCGATGTCTACGTCTTTGAGGTGCTTGTATGTGTGCGCGTGGTATAGACGCAAAGCGGAGTCCATTTTTATCGACACCTGTATAAAATTGTTTATTGTTAATGTTCAATTTTTTTCAGGAGTTTGTCTTTTAAATAGCGTTGTTGATTGCTTAACAAATAACTAGTAAATATATAAACTGCGTCAAAAAAAATAGGGTACTGACGCAGGTCCGGGTCTAGCAGGTGCATCTTGTTACGTTAGCCGCACCACACTGTGTAGCCGACAACGCAGAGACAGCGGACTGTGGAATAGAGACAGTTGACTCACCCATACTCCATCTCCGTCGCACGCCATCTGCCTCACTTGGCTCTCCTGTCGCGGGTGCGCCTCCATGGTGTGAAGCAGTTGGCGCGAGCGCGGGTCTATCACGTGCACCTTGTTGCGGTAGCCGCACCACACTGTGTAGCCGACAGCGCAGAGACAGCGGACTGTGGGATATCGTGGAATGTAAATACCATTGTGTGAGCAAGACCACAAAGCATCGGACACGACCGACGAGACAGCAACGCCAAACATGAGTGACATGCATAATATTTGGAGATGTGCCGATCATGACTTTGGCCTACTACCCGACTAGCCGATTAGTCGGTTGCAAAGAAGCCGACTAATCGGCCGACTAGTCAGCCAAACCGATCATGGTTTCGGATGTTTCTGTAACGCTTTGTGTACTGCTGATTCGCGGGTAAGTCGCATGTACACCGCCTGCGAACGTGTCGGATCGTGTTTTGGCACAGAATATATATTAGTAGTATCAACAGATTTCCCACTCGTGATACCCGTTTAAAAAAATAACTCATGCTACGATACTATAAAGTTCAAATTCCGACCGCGCAGTGCTAGGTGCCTACCATTATATTTGCCTACATGTGCGCTCTCTTTCTATCGCGTAAGAGGTACGACGAAATCAAGATTGTCACCTTCTAGAAAATAAAATAATCTGCTTTTAATTACTATAGCTACTAATAGCAAACTTTTTTATAGTAATAATCAAATTTTAGTAACCCAACGTATATTTTATAATAGTTTTATATTCGATTATGGTGTAGGAGCTGGTCAGGAATTGTTTACAACTTAAACACTTATGTTTATTTATGTGTGGTATGCGGTTTGTTTGTAACAAATTGGTTTATTTGCCATGTTTGTGTATTTTTTTATCTTTTTTTGTATTTTAAAGTCTTAAATTACTTTATTGAAATATTTTTTTGACTTTTTTCAATCGTTCATATTTATCAGATTAATAACGATTCTGTCACAGCGGTTAAACCAGTACGTAGATATATGCGACGAAAAAATCTTGCGCGCGCGTCACCACTCACCACTCGCTTGTGAGTCCCTTGTGATCTGCCCCTTTAAAGGGGTACTTACAGTTCGATACCTAAACGCGCGAGTGGGACAGGCCTGGTTTTGGTTATGTTCACGTCATAAAGCAGTAGATGGTTTACAGGATATATTTTTAGTAACATTTTTTACTGTACATAATGTGTAACATGAAATCTTGCTTTAATAATTACCTAATTTCATAATACAAATCGCGGAGTCTTTTGTACATATTTTATAAAAATAAATTTTCGTTATAAATGTTTTTTGAAGAAGATATTAGTAAGTACCTATGTTGTTATGTTTGGTCTTAAAGATACAACTTTTATTTCTTTATCTAAATGACATAGATATTTCTTTGTCAATAAGTAATTTCAGAAACCATTCATTTAATTTCAACATAATCAAGGTTTTTCTTAAATGTAATTTCAATAATAGTATAATAATAAAAAGCCGGATGGTCGGAGGTTTTTGCCGACTATTCGCCGACTACAAAAGTGGCCGGATAGTCGGCACATCTCTAAATATTACAGTCACATATATTGCTATACGCAAACACATACACGCGCTCGCACAGAACTTGTGCAATCGTTTCCCCAATTCCGAATCAGCTATTTCTATGCAGAAAGCTAGTGGTGTTTTCTTACTTATCATTAACTTAGTCGCACACAAAAATACCAATTTAAAACATCTCCTACCTTTCCAAACTCATACATAATAACCACATGTACAATAAGATTGCAATGATTATGTTTGATATCACGCCACTCTTTAAGTAGCAACAATGCTGCCCCTTTCTTAAGATAAACTCTCGTAAAAAAGACTGGAGTTCATTTATAGTTTTATCTATTCAACAGTATTTTCGATTGCTTTACTATTTGACGTTAGCCAAACAAAAGTGCTACTGAATAGACAAACTCATGTCAGATAAATTTAGAAGTCATTGGTCTTATTCCTGCTACATTATCAGTACATAAATGAATCAGTGCAAACTTACCCGAGTTTTTCGGATCTCCGAGAGTCAGTATCCAGTACTGAGTGAAGTCCCACTGCCCGTCCGCTTGCCGTGCGAATATGGCCACCGTGCCGTCAGCCAGCGCCACGATACAACGCGACGAGCATGCCACTATAGCTAAGATGGCGTCGTTTAGCTTTACCCTGGGAAATGACACGGTGTTAGTTATTTCCAGGAGGGAAAGTAAGAAAACAATTTTTGGATAAACGTAGAAGTAGAATAATAACAACTATATTATTATCAACAACAGATCATCAGTTATTTTTATGTCAAGTTTTTGCGGATAATATTCGCAAAAACGGATATATTAAATGGACAAGTGACTTAATACAAAAGAAAGAGGATACTTCTGCAATCAAAAACTCAATAATGCAGTAAGGAAGTAAGTTGTAGCATTAACGCAAATTAATATTTCTGCTATCATAACACTTTGTATTGTTACAATTTAATTAGGATTGTAAGGCCGGGCGCGCACTAGCTGCCAGGCCGCGGTGGACATCGAGATAGATACCTTAGTATAAAACCGCCATAGACCACGCGCACCTGGCCGCACCGAGACCAGCAGCCACACCATACTTTTGATGGCCGCTGCGGCCTGGCCGCTAGTGCGCTATAGGCTTTAGACCATAGACCACGCTCATATTGTCTATTAATTGGAAATAATCCAACCAAATGACGTGGGCCCGCCAACAGCCTACGAATCAATATTTCTGATGGTACTACATCTTTCCCATCCAATACATACCTCTAAAAATTCAACTACTCACCTAGCCAAACACTTGCTGTAGTTTCCCATAGCTGAGTGTATGTACAGATTCCCGCTCTTAGTACCGAGCCACATGGTAGCCATGACTGTTGACATTTTTCGGTCTTGGACATCGGTGCGACTCTCCGCGTTGGATTGTTCTTGAGCAAACGCATCTACGCCCGGCTCGGGTGATGCTCGCCTTTCAGATTCTAGAAGTAACGGATGTTTGAATTATTATCTTCTAAATATAATTTATATTCAAGCAATAGACATAAAGACTACATTTATTTTATTTATCTATATTATGTGTTTCTAGATAACATGATAACTTTGCTGCTATATTGAATGCTATATGCATTGAGCGGATTTAAAAAATGTCTGCGAAAAGTCATCTACAACAAGAATCTATAAAATAATAAATTTATAGCCAGAAAAGAAAGATAACATAATAGTTTTTGATCCACGAGTAACGTTAACCCAGGCTGGCCACATTATATCAGAGTATTTCTGTTGTCCACTTTTCAAAATTATTTGTGTTGATTGCTTAAAATATAATGTTATAAGATTTTAAGTAGCAACTGCTATTAAACTACCTTTTATAGTAGTCGAGCTCAAAGGTGGGCTTTCACCAAGTTTCTGTTGCCAAATTTTCAAAACTAGAGATCGCCCAATGGTCGAAATTTGACCTTAGTTTCAACGACTTTAGGACTACTACCTATATTTTGTAAAAAATATTGACTATCATATTTTTTTCAACTCTTGTCTCTGGGACTCAGCTGATCTCAGACTGGCCGTGTAAGCATTGTCTAGTATAGTATCTAAGATTCAATAAAAAAACTATAATCCATTTTCAATTTGTCACCTTGTTGTCAACAGACTTCAACCATAAATAAAAGAGTTTAATTCGTATGTATAGGCTTGTCACTCAAAAATCTGTCATTTTCCCTAGTGTGTGTGTTGTAGTGTGTGTAATGTTTTATCGATGCACTCCTTCACCATATAAACTATATCTGTGCAAAATTTCATTCACCTACGTTTTCCCATTTTTCGTCAAAAGGGATACAAAGTTTTTGGCTCACGTATTAATATATAGATTATTTGTGTTGATACCATAATTTTATAAGATTATAGGACAACAGCTATTAAACTACCTTTAATAGGACTCGAGCTCAGAGGTGGATTTTCACCCCTATTTTCAAAATTATTTGTGTTGATAGATTAAACAATTCTATAAGATTTTAAGACAACAGCTATTAAACTACCTTTAATAGGAGTCGAGCTCAAAGGTGGGCTTTCACCGAGTATTTCGCTGTCTTCCTCTTTCACGGTGGAGTCGTTTTCGCCCGCTGGCGGCTCTTTCACGGGCGTGCTTGGCGGCGTCAGTAGTGTAGCTTTTACCTGCAAATATTATTAATTAGAATATTTTTGGGGTTTTAAATTCCATTATATTCGAAATAAGAAGGCCGTAATACGTTAAAATTGTTAACTTTAAACAAATATTATACGTTGTCCGCAACAGCTATTATGTTGCGTTCAATGTAGAATTACGATGGGCTCATTGCTGATTGTTTATTTAACTCGTTCACAAATATATTAGTATATTCTTTTTAGTTTCTTTACTATCAGAGAAGTTAATTCATAGGAAGAACGTAATTTGGTAGCGTTATGTCAAAACCAGGCTGGGTCAATGTTAGCTGTGATCTGTTAACCAGCAGACAGATCACAGCTAACATTGAATTGATATACTCCGACCAAATGTGAATGGGTCCGTCAACTGATTACGAATTAATTTCTACGATGGTACCAACGCGATTGAATAAAGCAATATATTGGTGGACGAGTGGCTGAAACAAGTGGCGAAGAGTCTATGCACGAAGCTCTTACGTGCTCGTTCCATACAAGGCAATAGTAGTACTCACCAATCTAGTGCTGCCTACAATGACCTCCTTATCGCTGTTTTCGGCTCCGTCGTTCATCAAGCCATTTTGACTGTCGCCGGATGACCCTTTACCAACGCAGAAGAGTGATTGCTGGAACAAATGTATATGGTAAATAAAATTATTCTAAAAACTTCAAAGACCAGACTGCTACGGTGAATTGCAGCGTGTACTGATAGAATAACGCATTGTGTGTCAGCTCATCAACAAATCGTCAGCAAATTTTATCTTCCGTGACGTTCAAAACAAGAGTTAGTTATGGGGAATTTAACTTGGACGAAAAATATAATTGAACTCCGCAAACGCTATTTCAGAAGAAAATATATTATTATGTTGAAGTTGAAGAATAATTAATTCCCCTGAGATAACGAATAAAATACGTTCCGTGTACAATCGGAGAAGTTTATCCATAGGCAAATAGCGGACTTATATAATTTGGTCGCTTTGTGTCAGACAGATTACGATTAACATTGAATTGACATAATTCGACCAAATGACGTAGCTAGTACAGTAGCGTCAACTGCCTATGAATCAATTCCTTCAATGGTACTTTATATCTTACTAGCGACCCGCCCCGGCTTCGCATCGGGTATAAAATATATAGCCACTGAAAAAATTTCATTATTACTACCCGTGGCCCGCATTGGTCGGTACCGCCCCAAAAGCTACTTCCCGCAATTTTCAAATCTGTAATATCTTCGAAAATATTCATTTAAACCATATGCTGTAAAGGGCCATATAGATCTACATTAAATCAACAATGTATATAAGTTATTTAATTGGATAAGGATTAATGCTGTATTTATTAAAATTGCTTCGAAAATTATCCATTATTTGTCATAAAAAGAAAATGACAAAAAATGTTATTGTGGGATATCCATAAGAAATAGACATAATATGCCATCGCGGAGTTTTTTGTAGACCTTTTCAATGTGTACAATACTTGGTACATTATTTTGATAAATCTCTATAGGGTTCAGCCTGCGTTTGCAATGTAAGCGGAAAAAATGTAATTATTTACGACATCACATTAGAAACCCCAACAATAACAGTATTTCTCCACTATTTATGAATGTTATTATACCTATAACCTTCCTCTTGAATCACGCTATCTATTAAAGAAAACCGCATCAAAATCAAAACACAACAATCAAAACACAAAGAACAAAGGGACATGAGGGAAAAAGCGACTTTTTTTAATAATATGTATAGAAAACAGTGAAAATAGTAACATTATTATCCCACGACAGCCTACTGCGAAGAGAGAGAGAGAGGGGGAAAAAGAAGTCAAAATAGAGACTGATGAGATACTCACAGAGTGCCTCTTGCTATCATTCTCTGTGCTCATCCTCTCCTCATACTCGCGGTAGTCCTCGTCGATGGCACCGGGCACTGAGGCCACACATAGTATCTGTTTGTCGCTAACCGGAAACGACTCTATCACCTCCGCTGGATTGTTGGCGTCTATTATCTGGAACAAAAATAAAGGTTAGACGTTCCGCGCAGTTCCGCCCCCGTAAACAAGAAATTACACGGAAACCGTACATTTTACCACAAAACAGTTGCTAAATCTGTGCCAAATTGCTTTAAAATAGGTCCTGCCTGCCTAGCATACGCCAACGAGATATCTCACTATTATCTCGACAAAACTCTATAAAAATGTGTTATTTCGATGATACATCTACGCGAGAAAAAATGTTTGTCATGCTATGGTCAATAGAGATGAAGAGACACCATGAAACATCGAGAAAACATGTAGAGTGAGATATCTCGTTGGCGTATGCTAGGCTGACAGGTGTTCGTGGGATAAGATTGATCGAAATTGATTATCGAGCCATTACTTAGTTAAAAGCACACCATTTAGGCTATAAAGGTTTAGCTCATATGTATTAGTTATTTCTCACAGAGATAAAAAGTAATTTCAGAATCAAATTAGCGGTACATACTGAGTTCATATAAAATCTAGATTCTCGACTTTATGATGCAAGTAATAAAGATCAACAATCAACATACCATAACGATGCACTTGTTTTGCGTACTCGCGCATATCCAAACTAGCGAGGAGAGGTTCTTCTCTGTGTGTTCAGTGACCTGCGTGGACTGCAGCTGTCTGTTGATCTGGTCGATCTCAGCTGAGCCCAACGTCGCTTTGCTCATCTCGTACGCTGAAATTATTATTTTTTTTTTTAATGAAATAAGGGGGCAAACGAGCAAACGGGTCACCTGATGGAAAGCAACTTCCGTCGCCCATGGACACTCGCAGCATCAGAAGAGCTGCAAGTGCGTTGCCGGCCTTTTAAGAGGGAATAGGGTAATAGGGGAGGGTAGGGAAGGGAAGGGAAGGGAATAGGGTAGGGGTTAGGGGATTGGGCCTCCGGTATTAATATTTTAAAAAAAGAACAACAAAAAACGATCACTGTAATGCCCTGCCCTAGTAGACAAGTAGCAAGCGATTATCGTAAACGCTAACAAAATGTATGGCCGCTTGTCTAGGCCCTCTGCTCACTAGCCACTTTTCGTCTCACTTCGCTAAAACAATAATATGATGTGACTAGATGACGCCCGCAACGGACACCCGTTGCTCCAAAATCGATAATCGCGCGGGAACCGTACATTTTTTCGGGATAAAAAGTATCCTATATCCTTTCCCGGGACTTAAAGTTAAACTTACCAAATTTAAGCAAAATCGATTCAGAGGTTTAGGCGTGAAGAGATAACAGACAGTTCGCATCGCGTTTATAATATTAATGGAATGGTGAAACCTTAATTTCTTTTGAGTTAAGACTTTTATAGAACGTTAGCTCTTACGCCTTTACTAATAAAAACATTTACACAATAGATACAACATAATATAATGTTTTGTTTTTGTCTGATACGTTGTATAAGCTCCTTTTTAGATAACACAAGTTTTTATAGCTTATATGTAACATTACAATAAACAATTATAAATATCTTCTGTAATCTACTCGGGGAATGTCTCTTAACAATCAGTTTCCTCGAAGTTAGGGGGCCGTTGAGTGTCCGTCACCGGAGATGGGGAACATCGTCATTAGCGTCAACATTCTGTGATATATCTCGTCTCCCCCCATCAACACCTGAGGTTCCAAATTCTGGACACTGTCTATAAAAGCAGGTCATGTCTTTTTCGAATGCAGCACTATCTGATTCTTGTATTTTTTTTTTTGTAATATTATATTAACATTATTCGTATGGAGGCTACGAATAATAAAAACAAAGGAATTGTAACTCCGTTAAAAAACATGCTCCACAATACTTGTCAAAAAAGTGTACCTTAGGTACACATTTCAATACATTTGCAATATTTAGACCCTAGAGTAGAGAGGTGGCCTTGAGCGGTATTAGGCTGACGTTACATATGACAGTTCGAAAGGAACCAAATTTAAAACAGTAATAGTATGGGAGATACGTTTCCTTAGTTTTTATTATTTGTAGTATGGAGGTAAATACATACCCAGACACATAGTATTATCAGTTTTCTCGTCCTTAGCGTAGAAGACGCTCTCGCCGATCATACACCCGCCGTCCGGCGTGCGACCGCCGTTGAGGTTGACGCCCGCAGCACACAGCAACTTCATTTGCGGCTCGTTCTCAGCTATTGGCCTAAAATAATATAAACATTAGACTACGAACTAGTGTTATCTCCTACTCCTCCTAAATTTCTTCTGATTAATTTCGTTTAGGTGACAGACTTAGCATATCCCTCGGGCATCCCTGAGATCATATCAAAGAGCTTTCGTGGTTGGTTACCACTGTTGATCCTGGCGAAACAGGAGTTGCAGTGGTGGGAAATGTCTGGTGGGTCATTTGCCCGTTTAAAAAATTCTAGTGTTATAAAAACTAATATTATAATTGCGAAAGTCTGTATGTTACCCCTGCACGCCTGAACTGCTAAACTTTGGTATGAAGGCATTGTTCGAGTAGTTGTATTTAACAAACTACCATAATTACTTTGGCCAATATTCCTAAATATAGCTTAGATTGGAGCTGTTATATTTTTAATAACTACGATTTTGTAAGTGTGTAAGTATAGCGCCACTGCAAAACTTTCACGAAGTCCGTGGTTATTACTTCAACCCGTTTTCTCTCTAAGACTTACAATAAGTACAATAAGTAATACACTTAAATAAGAACAAAAAATTACAAGAATAAAATGTTTTGGTTGAAATAAGAGAGTCTAAATATTCTGCCCTTTCCAAACACTGAATTATTTCGTCTAGGAAATTTCTTTCAAATGTAATAATTTTTTTTTCCATAATTTGTGCGTGTTTTTGGTAGTACTAGAAGACTGGCACGTCGGTTGCTACGTTTGCTTACAATATCTCTACGGTAAGTAAAATTAAGATCCGTCTGTACTTTTTTATTGAGACATTTCCATTACATATAAAAATACAAGTAAGAAATCTAATTTCTATACCATGATAACTAGACACATTTCGGAAGCCTATACAAGCTTAATCTGACACGCTCGAGCTTATCCCGAAATCCCCTCTTCCCCTCCCCAACTCTTAGTTGCGATCTGTCGACTGGGTTTGACGTCATGCAACTAAATTACATTCTACTATCAGAGAAGTTAATTCCTAGGCAGATGGCGGACCTAAGTAATTAACTAAAATAAAAAATAAAGATTTAATTGTAAGATAGATATAGATAGGGAAATGTACCTGCAGAATATAGGCACGGGTACGGGTACGCCGCCGGACGAAAGTGATATGGGGTTGGAGCCCTTCGGGCCCTGACCGCTCTTGCCGGGCAGACTCCAGCCGTACGCCTGAGTCCGGCCGTCCTCCTTCCTCACATGCGCTCGGACCTGTCCAACAATCAAATTAGTATAATTTTTTTTTGATAAAACCGCATTTTTATAAGGAGAGGACTCGGTACTCGAAACTCATTATAATTATGTAATAAAATTAGGTACTTAATTTTTGACCAAATTTTCCTTTAAATAAATGAATCATGGACACTTAGTAAATTACTATGCAGCCGGCGCAGCGGCTTGCGCCGCGCGCTACCCGCGCGTGGTGTCCATGCGTTGGGTAAATAATTATTTAACTTTAAGCTACATTTCTTACTCAGTGATCAATCGATTTTTTTTTTCCTAATATAATAGCCATATATCACATCCTCAAGTATTGAACATGTCTCACCAGTCATACCCAGTGTTATACGTAAACACGAATCTAACAACACCTCTCAAGCTAAAATATATCAAGCCGTTATGGCTGCGACACGTGCCAAAAAGTGTACTATCAAAGAATTTAATTCTTACGCATCATTCATAAGCACCCACGTTATTTGGTAGGGTTATATCAATGTCGCAGGGAAAAGAAGATATCAGGGATATCCCGAAATCCCTAGGGATATCACGAAATCGCGGTAGATAACGAATATTCTTGTTTCTTACGTCTTCTTACTAAACAAATCTAGTGATATGTCATTTCACTAAACTAAATCTAGTGAAATGTCAGAAAAGCGGATACCGCCGAATAAAAATCGACCTACGCATTTCTCTCGCTCGCTCTAATACCCTATCACTATCTTATGGGGGCGACTAACCCTAAATTGACGACTTTGTAATTCATTTTTATGCTTGAAAATAAGCCCCGAATTGTTTCATTTTGTAGACATAGATACTACATTATATTTCCGAGAATCGATCCTAGCAAAAACACGATATCTTAAAATTTTCTCGATCACAAAGATGCATATAATTATCATATATTGCCATAACCGTGCATTAAACTAAGTTAATATTTTAACACATTATATAAAATTCTATCATTGAGGAACTGACCTAGCGGATTTTTTAAAGTTTACATATTTATCGAGTTATTAGGAAAAAAAATATATTTTTATTTAAATGAATCCGCGTCGTCCTTTTTCACCTGGCATATGAAAGACGGGCGTGAGTGTGAAGAGAGAAGGACGATTTTTTGCGTTAGTCGCCCTCTTAACGCGAATGGGGCATTATCAGCGTGAAGGGATCTTATCATCGGTATTGAGTTATTAATATCCCCATAATATACATTTAACAGGCTATCGAACCATGCAAGTAACATGCGCGTAAGTCTGGAAAATATTAAAAAATGTTGAAACTCGAGAGTCGTAAAAGGTGGTATTTAGAAAATCGCATTCAAACTTAACGTACACGTAATAATTTAACGACTAAAATCACACGAGCCGCGCCAGCTCGAGCGACGCATTTGTTTCACTCCCACTAGTGCCCGTGTGGGTATTAGAGCGAGCGAGAGAAATGCGTAGCTCGATTTTTATTCGGCGGTATACGCTTTTCTGACATTTCACTAGATTTAGTTTAGTGAAATGACATATCACTAGATTTGTTTAGTAATAAGACGTAAGAAACAAGAATATTCGGTATCTACCGCGATTTCGTGATATCCCTAGGGATTTCGGGATATCCCTGATATCTTCTTTTCCCTGCGACATCAATATTGATCATGATCTGCTGACCCTTAATCCATACTAATATTAAAAATGCGAAAATATATCTGTTATCTCTTCACGCCCAAACCGCTGAACCATTTTTATGAAATTTGGCATGGAGATACTTCATGTCCTGGGAAAGGACATAGATACTTTTTATTTTGGAAAAATGTACGTTTCCCGCGCGATAAACGACTTTTGGCGCAACGGAGTTCGCGCAACTCCATCAAGTCTAGCATAACGCCGTAGAATATTCCTCTCAGTCAATACATCATCGACGAAATCGATACATCGACAGTTGACAGACCCACGTCATTTGGTCGGATAATGTTAATTCAATGTTAATTGTGATCCATCAGCTGGATTTGACATAACGCGACCAAACTACGTAGGTCCCCCATCTGCCTAGGAATCAACTTCTCTGATAGTACCTGTCGAAACTGCTCGCTGCGCTCATGCCGTCGGTGGTGGTGGTCAGTGAGCTGCGTCTCCAGGAAGTCTGATGTCCGGGAGTGTCGCAGGGAGGTCTGCGGCGCCGTCACCGCCCTCATGTGAGGGGTGGAGAGGGGGCGCTGGGGCCGCTCGCTCGACCTGCAAGTCGCGGAGTGTTAAAGGAAACTTCATTTAGGCAATATCGCCTCGAATCGGTATATAATATTTTAAGATTCCGTACCCAAAGGGTAAAAAATTGGACCCTATTACTAAGACTTCGATGTCTGTCTGTCCGTCTGTCCATCTCCAAGCTGTATCTCAAGAACCGCTATAGCTAGATTTCTGAAAGTTTCACAGATTGTGTGTATCTGTTGCCGCTATAACAACAAATACTAAAAAAAATATTTAAGGGGCCCCCCTTAATACAACAAACGTAATTTTTTCCTCGATATTTAATAATGGCAATAGGTAGTAGGCACTTGAAATGTTCACAAAATACTCAGTTGTATTTATACTTTAATAAATAATAATAAAATTAAAACGGAACCCTTCGTCGCGCGAGTCCAACCCGCACTTGGCCGATTTTTATTTATTTTTAAGCTCTAGGGATGTAACTCTAAAAATCGAAAGCGAATAAGTAGAATCAGAAGCATTGATTACTTGTAACAAAATATCCCCATAAATTCATAACCACGTTGTGAAAAGTAACACATCTTAATATATATATTTCTTGTGTGCGTGTGTATGTGACTGAACTCCTCCTAAACGACTGGACCAATTTTGATGAAATTTTTTGTGTGTGTTCGTGGAGATTCGAGAATGGTTTAGATTTACAGTTTGGTCTACTGGAAAATGTTTTTTCAATTAATTTCTTATTTATAAGGAGTTGTTGATTTTGGAATGTTTTACATTAGATCCGGCGGACGGCGCTATCATCGCATTCAATATTATTCTATTTCAATTTTAGTTTGTCCTGACAGATGGTGCTACGATTAATTTGAAAAAAATTTTGTTATTCAATTCATGTGCTGATTAAAATATTAAATAAATAACACATAGGCTACAATTTTAACCGACTTTCAAAATGGGGGAGGTGTTATGTTCGTTTTCTTATATTCAACGATTACTCCGCCGTTTGTTAATCGATTTTCAAAATTTTTCTTTTGGTATATAGGGTATCATCCCAATTTGGTATTATATTCAGAAAAGTGGTGATCTGATGAAGGATCCATAAGTAATCGAGGGAACTCCTCAAAACTTATAGGGAAACATATGGTGACTTCGGTTTCGTGAGAAGTATTCTAAGCATATGCTACCAACAAGTAAGATTTTGCACCGAGATATACCTGGTATACCGTGGTTCGGAAGGTGCTGAGAGAATTCCTGATTCTTTATAGATACAAGTTTGGGAGTTTCGGCGTTGTTTTAAGAACAGAAAGCATATGCTACTATGCAAATTACATTCTTCATCATCATCATCACTACCATATTATACCATTTCATAGTTTTTTGGATCGAGACTCGAGTTTGTCAAGCGATAATTAAAAAAAATCTATATCTACCTAATATTATAAACCTGAAGAGTATGTTTGCTTGAACGCGTCAATCTCAGAAACTACAGGTCCGATTTAAAAACTTATCTCAGTGTTAGATAGATCATTTATCGAGTAAGACTCATCATTTATCGAGAAGGTTATATTATATTATTACTCTAAGACTAATACGACAGAAGAAACTCAGGAAAATGTGGGAAAAACGGGGGAAATATTTTTTATGGGAAAATGTACCTACGGATTCTGTAAAATTTCTAATTTACGCGGGCGAAGCCGCGCGGGACATCTAGTATTCATGTAAAATGATAATATAAAATTTAACAGTTTTGATATTTCAAGTGAATAAATTCAATTTTTTTTTGTAAATTATGTATACTTGTCTTATTTTTCTCCTTGAATTTACAAAAGAAAAAGTAATAAAAGGAAAGGAATTCGTTTTGGGTTTTATAAATAACATATCAAATTCAAATATTTTACATCAAGACCGTATCGATTTACTCGATTTTGGTCGATGTTTTTAAGTAGCTCACCTCACTATGGAGATTAATCCGACAGATGTCAAACCTATTAAACTGCCCCGACTGTAAGAAGTCGCATGAAGTCATCACTCATCACCCGTGCCCAGTGCATGGCAATCAGTTTACGTTTAAATAACTGTTTATATCTTTCGCCTTAACTCTGACGCTGGCAACTCCTAAATGGGGAGGCTTACGCCAAAAGAAGAAGAAGACTGTAAGATAATACTATCGGAGGCCCTGAAGGGTTGCGGTCTACCGATTATAATAACTAGAGATCGCCCAATGGTCGAAATTCGACCTTAGTTTCAACGACATTAGGACTACCACCTATTATTTTGTAAAAAATATTGACTTTATCATATTTTTTTCAACTCTTGTCTTTGGGACTCAGCTGATCTCAGACTGGCCATGTAAGCATTGTCTAATAGTATCTAAGATTCAATAAAAAAAATTATAATCCATTTTCAATTTGTCACCTTGTTGTCAACAGACTTAAAACATAAATAAAAGAGTACAATTCGTATGTATAGGCTTGTCACTCAAAAATCGGTCATTTTTCCTAGTGTGTGTGTTGTAGTGTGTGATATTTTATTTGTTAAAAAATGTATAATAAGAGCATAATTTCAAAATAATATTAGCTCGATGCACTCCTTCACCATATAAACTATAACTGTGCAAAATTTCATTCACCTACGTTTCCCCATTTTTCGTCAAAGGGGATACAAAGTTTTTGGCTCACGTATTAATATATAGATTATCAAGAACCATAAACTCTAGTACACTAAAGACTATAGAGAATTTTACAATTATTTTTGTGTAGCGAGTATTCATGGGTTACGGCAATCGCTTAACAGTCGCAGTCGGCTTCCGTTGCACGTTTTTGGCTCTACTTCTTTTTAATAAAAGAAATCTGTCAGCGTTTCTGTTATTATAAGGAGTAAGCACACTGAGACGGACCGTGCCGGGGCTCAGCGTGCCGGGGCTCATCGCAAAAATCCGCTTCGATACAATTTGTATGGAAGCGGAATTCCGCTGCGCCCCGACACAGTGTGCGATACGCGCATCCGCTTCCATACAAATTGTATGGAGGCGGATTTTGCGATGAGCCCCGGCACGCTGAGCCCCGGTACGGCCCGTCTCAGTGTGCTCACTCCTATAGAAGACACAATATTTGTACAACGGTAATAATATGCGTGATAATGAAGCTCGGAATGTAATGATTTAAAGTTTTAAGGCAAGGCTGTCCCTGAATTAGCAGGTCGATGTCTTTCAGTACGAATATCGACGTTAAGGACATTAAAATAACATTCATATCAGCGCGCCTTGTTATGTTACGACGCTCGCCGCGTTGTTGATATGGCGAAATAGGAGAAAATTATACATTTTATTTTATTTTTTTAATTACCGGATCATTTATTAAAAATCTATTCGTTTATTTTGCTAGAACTATAAAAAAATCATATCATTGTCATTGAAAATTACGAGATGTTCGAATTTGAAGTGTATTTTTAGGGTGATACTCAAGATTTTTTTACAGAATTACCATGCCATTTTTCAATATTCTGTTCGGTTATTTCGTTACTTTGTTTCTTTTTGTGTCTACATGAATTTTGATGTAAGAGAATTCCACATAATTTTTTCAGATTGGAAGTTTAAAAATCAGTCTTTTCGAACTGGCCTCACCTTAAGTCAAAGTTCAATGAAAAACATTAAATCTTTTCAAAAAGACGCACAGCTATAGCAATATATATTATCTAAGGTTGAGTACAAATAGGGTATAAAATGACTAGTGATTGGACAGTACCAGTCATTGGACAAAGCACAATATTTATTTTAGTTTGTGCGTTCTAAGATGATATGGGTGACAGTTTTCATGTTCCTTGCTACGGGTTTTTTTTTACAAGAAAAAAAAAATCAAAATGTAATAAATTATATTCCATCTACAAAAACAAATGTTTCCTATTATTGTAAATGAATAAAAATGAAAAGATGCTAAATACTAACTTATTAATAAAAATTATAAATATTAACTGTGAAATAGGAGTATACAATTATTGTTACGAAAACATTTGAAAAAAGTCATATGCATGAAACGGAACTTATGTCAGTAGAGATTGACTGTTGAATCGAAATCAAATCGATAAAAAAGGGCGGCCATCTTAAATCGCCGGCACCACTGAAAGGTCAGTACGAAATCGATAATTTCGATTGCAATTCCTTTACGAAGTGATTCGATATTTATAAACTATCGATTAATTTTTGTTAGGTAACTTCCCTACTGTCAATGGGCATTGTCAAAAAAAAATCACATGTACTTTTATATTTTTTTTCGTTAAAATAGGGTATTTTAAGAATATAAATTAAATAATTTTGAAATTCATTGGCTAGTTTTTTCTCAATAAATTTTTAAAGTTTTGCTCTGACGTCATCATCGGCGGCCAACTGACCTCTGCAGTATGTTTTAAATTTCCTTTCAATCTTATTTATAATGGCTGGTTCGTCAAATGCAAGTTCTCATTATGTGAAAGCTGATACGAGAAGCTTACCAAAAGTTCGAAACGTAATGTTGATCGAATTTATTGCTAATTTAACGCCATTGAAGGTCAAACTAAGGTTAAACATATTTGTTCAAAAATATAAGTAACTAATGGGTATTTTTTTCATTTATATACAGAAAAACGATCACTGACCTTATTCCTCGAAATGTTTTTGTAATGAGCAAAATTAAAAAAAAATGGACAATCCCCATTATAATGTGTCACGCATATCATCATAAAACGCACAAACTATAAGGTTACTTTAAAAACTGCCTGTTTTAAAAGTAATAAAACGTATGATTTTAAAGAAAAAACAGGTAGTTTTTAAAGCAACCTTAATAAAAATAGTGTTTTTGAATTATGTCCAATGACCAGTACTGTCCAATCACTAGTCATTTACACCCAAGTAAGTTTTGTATGTATTCCAAAAATCGATAAGCAAAACCATTATCATAATATTATAATGAAATAAATGCATAGTGCAATATAAAACAATATCGCAAAATTCTTGCAGAAAAAGGTTTCTTATACGTAAGTACACAAAAAACTAATTGCTGCTAGTTTTGTTACAAAGACAGGAGAGTCCATAGATCGGAAACGCACTTAGAAATCATTTGATGCTGAAGTCAGTAAGCAACGGTAAGTGTTTGTCTCTTAGTACTAATTACTGAGACATATCCAGTCGTTATGAATAATTCTCATTGCATGCAGACACGAATAGGCAGGTAGACAGGACACTTATGGAACCGTATACATTTTTTACATAATATTTTTCTTAAATAATAATATAATATGGTAATTATAATTAATTCGAGCTAGATCGCAATGCATTTTGTATTATATATAAATTACAACATAATTTGTGTATATAAATAAAGCATAGAGCTTAATATATTATGAATATTATAATATCTTTTGGTTACGGCATCACGTCACTTTTGGACCGATTTTAATGAAATTTAGCGCCGATACAGAGTAGACCACAAGGAATGACAAAGGCTACTTTATCGCGGAAAAATACACTCGAGGGGTCCTGCGGAATTTTGTTTTGAGCGCACAAAGATGGTAGCTAATTATGAAAAATAAAGATGCATAACAAGATAAAACTAGATATGACTGTAGTTGCATAACTCATAAATTTCGCAAAGCTGTTAAAAATAAACTAAGCACAAGCTAATGCGCTGTAGAAAAAATTAGCGGTAACTATACTATAAGCATACATTTCATTTCATACATACGGGTAATAGCTAGTTCTAATTTAACCCAAGGTGCTTGAAATTTCTATGGAAATGCTGGCCAATATTTTATAAACACATAATATTATATGGCTATAGCTTACAAGCAAGCAAAAAAATATAACGCAAGCAAAACATAAACATTGTAACTTAAATAAAACTGGCACTATCCATGAAAACAGTAACTAGATATGAAAGCCTTATGTCGAATTTAAGAATACATTTAGCAAGCCAGTTAACAATTTAATTTCTATGGCTTATAACAATGCACAGTTACAATCGCTTGCAATAATTCAGCCATATTCAAATATAATAACAGCTAGCAATTTGAATATTATAGTGCCAAATATGCACAAAGAAAAGGAAGAATTTTCTTTTCACTTTATAACCAATTGGAACGAATGACCGACACATCCAGCGTGAGATCAGGCACAGGGCCAAAACTTGGGAAATATTGTTCAATGCGGGAATCGAACCCGCCATAATATACAACCCAAAAATCGAATACACGATTTTGAACGCAGGAATCAAACCTACAATAATTTTGCAACGCGGGAATCGAACCCACGACTTTGTACGCCAGAATGAAACCCACAATTTTATACGCAAGAATCAACCCGCTATTTTTACGCCAGAATGAAGCCCACAAATTTAACGCAGGAATCGAACCCGCGATTTTTACGCCAGAATGAAACGCAACATTTTAACGCAGGAATCGAACCCACGATTTTTTACGCCAGAATGAAATCCACAATTTTAACGCAGGAATCGAACCCACGATTTTGTACGCCAGAATTAAACCCACAATTTTATACGCAGGAATCGAACCCGCGATTTTTACGCCAAAATCAAACCCACAATTTTATACGCGGGAATCGAACCCACGATTTTTAACGCAAGAAGAATCTAAAATCATAATTTTATACCTCCGAATCATATTATTTAAAGCACTACAACACAGATGTGTTAACAGCCATATAAGTCAGTATGTAAAGTATGCTATTCAATATCGCTTTGCTACATTTTATATATGAACTTTTAAACTTTCGCGTTGCATTATAATTAAAACTTGTTACTGGGGCTACATTTTAATCTCAAAGAGGGCAATAGCGAGATAACTAATAAAGCTTTATGAAAAACAAACTATTATAATTCCTGCGGGGCTAAAATGGTCGCTTTGGAGAATCATAATATTATGATTAAAAAAATTAAATCGCAAAATGGTCACACTGCTTGCAATTCATGTCTAGTCATTCGTACTAATTTGACTTTCGTCAGTTTGACAGTTTGTTTGCTGAATTGATTGAGAGGAATTACTAAATGTAACCATTTTAGCCCCGCTGAATGAAAAATTTACAAAAGTGAATGGTCAGAAAAGACATACTTAAATAATGCTCATATAAAATAGTTTGTAAATGAATAAAACATTCAGTTTTGCAACTTTACATTAATATTATTGAACGCTCAGCCAACCATAAATATATGCCAATTGCCAATGCTTTACTGCATTATATACTTATTGCAATTACTTAATAATCCATAGTATAATAATGATTTGCTTTAATGTATTTTATTATGTACCGTTAATACTCCATTCATTTACAATTATTATTACAGAAGTATAATTATTTACAGACTGGATTTCATTGAACTAGGACATTTGTGTTTTTTACCCAACAACAACTATGAAAATAAGAAGGGTAATTATTTTGTCAGTTTATGTGTATGTGCAGGGTATACTTTTAAAGTCGAACGTATTTCCGTACAGTCCTTATAATGTAGTAATATTGTGAACAAAAGTTCGTTTGTCTCTTCACATTTGGTCGCAATCAAGCATTTGTGAAACCCACAAAAAATTACGTATCGAGTTATGAATGCAGTCTTGTTCTTAATGATCTAAAGAACATGACTGCATTCATACGATACGTAATTTTTGTTTGGGATGATACACAAATGCTTAACAGCATCCACTTAAACTGTTGAACCGATATGAAGAATACTTTAACGTCCTGGAAATAAGTCGTCTGTATTATTGTGCTGCACGATAAATTGATCACCACGTAAACAAGATTGCGTGCAACATCTAGTATAGAACATTATCCATACTAAAATTATAAATTCGAAAGTGTGTCTGTTTGTCTCTCTACCTGTATGTATGTCTCTGTCTGTCTATTAACTCTTCACTCCCAAACCGCTGAATCGATTTTAATGAAACTTGGTATGGAGTACCTTGGAGTTCCGGGAAAGGACATAGGATTCATTTTGTACTAACAAAATCTTCGGTTCCTACGCAATAAACGATTTTCTAGAACAGTATAGTAAATAATAAAGAAACGGATAGTTACTGAAAAAGGTTGCTAAAAAACTTCCAGATGCCCTTCTTCTTGTCCATACCCTCGACCCGGCTCGCGCGCACCATCTCCGACCAGCGCACGGCGTCTTGCAACTCCATGAAACGCTCCTGAAATGTCAATTGTCAATTCCCTTGAGACATAATATGCCATATCCTGAATCGCGCTATCAAAGTTTCTCAAAATGATGCTACATTCATATAGGTACTATTAAAATGTATACAGCAGGCTTCCGCTTAACCAAACGTAGTTCACTGATCGGTCGAAAGTCGTTTGGGCCAACCGCTAACTACACAATGCGAATCAAAAAAAAGTTAGCAGGCCACCAGATACTACAATGCCAGAGGTATTCCACGTGAAACCTCTTTAGCGTCGCGAGTAATGCTGCTAGCCCCTAAATTCCCACCTTCCTACCAACTACTTCGCAAAACACAACATAAGCTTTTTATGTCGGTTTATGTGAGGGCGTGGTATTGATCTAGTTTAATACCCATTAATACAGAAGCATAGGTTCTCTAATCACTCAAGACATCGCGTTTTTTGAAATCTCCAAAAGGGTACATCCAATGATGCTAAAGCGAGCTCACCTTATACTGGTTCCTCTCCATCAGTACCCGTGCCATCTCGACCCTGGTGAACCGGCGTCTCTGGGCCATGGGCACGTCAGCTTCATCTTCATTCTCACCACCACCGGCGTTAGTGCTTACTGTCTCCTGGGTGAAATCATAATAAATATTAATATACAGAATCAAAATATTATAAATGCGAAAGTGTGTCTGTCTATCTGTCTGTCTGCCTTTCTGCCTGTTACCTCTTCACGCTCAACCGTTTTTGCTGTTTGGTATGGAGATACTTTGAGTCCCGGGAATGGATATAGGGTACTTTTTATCTCGAAAAAATGTACGATTAACGCACGATAAACGAGTTTTGGCGCAACAGAGTTGCGAGCGTCATCTACGTAGTAAAACATAAAAAACAAACAAACAAATATAATTTATTGTGCACATAATGATAGCATTACAAATATAATACATTCACCCTAAAGAAGTGATACTTTAGGGTGAATGTCCTTTCACCTTTGTATAGAGTTCATTGTGAAAGTAGCAGAGCTGAAATAGTTAATTTTGATTCCCTAAATACCACTACAGTAGGGAACCGTTTCAATTTATCCCAATCGTACGTAACCGTTTTTCAAAGCTTGGCCGGTCATGATAATTTTCCTCTTTGCTTGTGAGGGGAAACAGGAATATTTCCTACTTATCTTTCTTCTGATTAATTTCGTTGCCAAAGAGAGTTTAAAATGCCCCCGTTGGTTACCACCGATCATTTTAGAGTTGGAGTCGTGATAGTGTGCTGTTGATAATTGCCTATTAATAAGTATAAATAAGTATAAACCTTCAGATGTCGCAACTCCTCTTCTAACTCTCTAACGCGGTCTTTCAGCTTCTCCCTAGCTCCACAGAGGTTTCTTACTTCCTCACGTAGTATCTCCTGCTCACCAGTCAGTTCGTCCACCTTAACTATCAGGTCGTCTTTCACCACGTTCAGTGCGTTCCTAGAAAAGAATTTTATTGAAAAGAGTAAGAGTATTAGTTAAGAGTAAGTTAAGAGTATTAGTTTTATCAGGAATAATCCGAAACTAGCGTGATGAGCCTAATCCTATAATTGGGAAGCCCCAAAACATTTAATATGAGATTATTTTTTATTTGGGATACGAAATAGCAACATAGCAGTGGCGAAGAGTCCATATAACCCGATTCCCGTCGGCTTCCCTTTTTAAAAAAGTTTAAAAAATTGTTGTCCAATTTTAGGTACTTACTTGGTAGCCAGCAGTTCGTTGTTTTCCAATATGAGATTTTCCACCTCTTTGCCCATGCCTGTGAATAATAAAAATATAAAGGTTAAAAATAAATAAAGAAAACTTACCGCCGTACTCAGAGACGAACATTAATTACTATAGTTTGTGCGTTTTATGATGATATGCGTGACACATTATAATTGACAATAGTAGGGAAGTTACCTAACTAAAATTATTCGATAGTTTAAAAATATCGAATCACTTCATAAAGGAATTGCAATCGAAATTATCGATTTCGTACTGACATTTCAGTGGTGCCGGCGATTTATGATGGCCGCCCTTTTTTATCGATTTGATTTCGATTCAACAGAGTCAATCTTTATTGACATAAGTTCCGTTTCATGCATATGACATTTTTCAAATGTTTTCGTAACAATAATTTTATACTCCTATTTCACAGTTAATATTTATATTCTTTATTAATAAGTTAGCATTTAGCATCTTTTCATTTTTATTCATTTATAATTATAGGAAACATTTGTTTTTGTAGATGGAATATAATTTATTACATTTTGATTTTTTTTGTTTTCTTGTAAAAAAAAACCCGTAGCAAGGAACATGAAAACTGTCACCCATATCATCTTAGAACGCACAAACTATAATAATGTAATTATATGAAAATTTTGACTTAAGAACCATACGTTATTTATCAAACTCTTCATTAAATTGAAGGTTAATCATAATTAAATATATCTGAGCGCAGCAGTGAGTGCAGCAGTAAATATGTTTTAATTAATTTAAGCACAGCAAAGTTGGCGGGCAACAGCTAGTTGGAGTTTGCTGTATATCTAGTACTGTACTTTCGAAAAACTTTAATAATATTTGTCAAAAACATTTTAAACTAAGATGGTGGTGTACGAAATCTAATAAATAAGCAACGTATAACGAAATAAATTAAATGCAACTTAAGAATAAGACATCGCTTTAAGGTATTCATGCACTCCATAATCAGTTAATTTACAATTTACAAAACCATTAGGTTAGCGAAAATTATAACATGTCTTAGTTTTTTTAATAACATTTTTTATAATATTTTATGTGGGTTTTCTTCTGAAATGATCACAGTTGGTGGTTTGAAGACATATTCCAAAATCCAAACTACATAACGCAAAAAGCGCATTTTAATTGTTTGAGTAAGTTTAAACGAATGAATAGCCTCAAAAGGCTAAAAATACCAAATTTTTCCACTTATAGAATTGTGCAACAAAAATACTATAACTGTATATTTTTTTTAATTGCACCCTTAGGCATAAAATGTTTTACAATTAACATCAAAGGTCCACAAAAGTAGGTTAAGTTGATTTCACGCTTAATTTTATTACCACTGATATTGTTCTTAAGCTGACCCAGATTTATTTAATGAGGCCTTCCGTAGTGCGAGATAAAAATAATAACATGCAACGCTAATACGATTGCTTTATTAGTTATTACGTTATAATATTGTTTTTAAGACACAGTTGACAGTACACATTTTAAGGGTATGTTTAGATACGCTCAACACGCGTTTACAACTGTACATATTTTTTTTCTTTATACGTTTGAAGGCCTCCTATGTATTCTAGCTTTAATATCTACACTGATATTATAAAGAGGAAAGATTTGATTTTTTGTTTGTTTGAATTGAATAGGGTCCGAAACTACTGGACCTATTAGAAAAATTCTTTCACCATTCGAAAGCTACATTATCCACGACCACGAGTAACATAGGCTAAGGCATTTTTCTCTGGAAAAAAAACAAGTAACATATTAGGGGTTTTCACTGTGGCACACAATCTGTGCAGCCTGCGGATAATGACTGCATCGTCGATGTTAGTGTCGGTGTCTGTGAATTGACCTGGGATTCATTTTGCTGACCGAGTCTTTCCTGGGTAGGCTTTTTGCAGCGGTAAGCGATATCCACGCGGGCGGAGCCGCGGGCGACCGCTACTATATTATAATTCATGACTAACAAGATGTATTTTGCAAAGTTCTTAGTTTTGTTAATATATTTTATAGTTATATACTACGCGTTATTTTGTAAAAGAGTATCTAGCTTATTATATACCTCGATGTTAATAAAGAACATTGATAGTATATCTATATTTGTATTCTAGCTGAGCCCTCGCCTGCTTTGCTAATTAACGTTTTATAATTAGAAAAGAAGTTAGCAAATTAAATATTAATAATAATATACCCTTGCATTTAGTACTACCTACCTTTGTAATATATACGATAATATTATGAACAGTGAACATGCAAAATATAATAAATTTAATTAAAAAATAATTTTGTATTGTTACTATGTTATTAGTTATTATTTATTAGTTATTAGTATAATTATGACTGCTACAAATGTCATTTTAAAACAGAATTCTATTAATATTTTCAAGTTTATTACAATTAACAAAGTATATTTTTTGGCATGCAAGTGGCAGTCAAAATATTTATATGAAGCAGGAGAGTGGAGACAAATAAGAAACAAACTTTTTCTTGTCTATACCATATGTATAGGCAAAACCCAAGTCTAAACTAACATAAATTCTCCAAGGTTTTTTAGCCCAAAACATTACTTATATCCTGAGTCATTACAATAATTATTCATTACAGTGTGGAATAATTAAATTGACCTTGTATTGAGTTACAATTAAGTTTGATAGTAGTTACTAGTGTTATGTTACTTCACCACTTAATAATAATTGTTATAAGAATTTTGTTATGTTATATTTTATAAGTTGTAAAATTTTCATGTTAAGTTATTCATAAAAAATTAGTAGTTATGTATAGAATATTTGCTGTAGCTCTTTTACAAGTTACAAGAAAAAAAACTTACCAAAGTAGTTATCGTTAACTGCAAAACGTTGATGATAGGATTTTGTTAGCGGGCATGAAAATAAACGTACAAATATTAGCATTTCAGTTAACAGATAACAAATAAATAAAAAATTAAATCTGGGATAATGTACAATGTGACAGAAAAGCTCAAAATATGGGAATATCGCACACTATATTGAAATATACATAGATTAAGACATACCTGATGAAGCATACTCTCCTGGATGAACCCAGCTACCTGCAATCATGAAAAAATCAAGTAAGTAAATATAAATATACTTATTGATGCCCGCAACTCCGTTGTGCAGAAATCCTTTTATGGCGCGAGAACCATACTTTTAAGGGATGAAAAGTATTTTACATCCTTTCCTGTAGCCCTAGCGTGACCACCAGTAGTAATGCGAAACTGTAGACAAACTGTGGACATAAACTTAAGGTGCCGTTCCGATCTTTACCGCGGCCAACCGCGACCGACAAAAATTCAATTAAAATGCCACTTTATGACAGACTATAGTATATGTCATAAAGTAGGATATTATTTGAATTTTTAGGACTATAGTCTGTCATAAAGTGGCATTCTAATCGAATTTTTCGGAACGAAAAAAGATCGGAACGGCACCTTAAGTTTATCTCCACAGTTTGTCTATACTTTTGGATTTCTACAGGTGGCCATGCTAGGGCTACTAGACCTCAAAGTATATCCCTACTAAATTTCATCAAAATCGATTCAGCGGTTTAAGCGTGAAGGAGCTAGCCAGTTTCGTTCCAATGAAGGTCATACCTTAAACAAGCTCGTATCATTTACATTTATATAATTTAGGCTTCTTTTTGTTTTATTATGGTTTATTATGTGGAAGTGAACGTCTAAATATTATATTACTTGTTCAAAAGATATACGGTTACAAATATGTCTTTAGAAAATAATAATTATGTTTTGTAACTATACTGGCCACGTGGGAATAATTTAGAAAATATTATAATATAGGACTAAATTGCAGGTGCAAAATTACAACATATAAATAGTAATTACATAGCCTACATTTAAAATCTAACATCCTATCACATGCCCGAAGACTCTAGAGTCTAGGCTACTCAAAAATGACTATAAAAACGAGTACTAGCAAAAAGTGCTACCGTTAAAATCACATTATGTTGTAGACATGTAGTATAATAACACCTTGTGCCATGTCTGATTTGATATATGACATAAGATGTTAAGCATTTCTGCATCATAAAAAACTTACTGCGATAGCAGTTATTTTTATAATAAATATCTACGCTTTTGATAGGAATTTTCAAATTTTATATTTATAGGAAATCAATATTGTGAAATATGCTAGGAAACAAATATTCTTATTCTTTATCTATTAATAAAAATTGTAATGTGGACCAACTATCTGCCCATCTATATAATCATAATTTCACGCTGTTTAAAAATTTTTCTTCCGGTTTTTGTCATCAGATTTTTTCATCTATCATTAGAAATCTAATTAACTGATTCAATGCGGCGCACCTTTTTGAAGATTTTCAGTCGTGGCGACATACAATTTTCCAGTGATACGTGAGCCGTGTCATACGCCATAGAAGTAGATGACACGGCTACCGTGTCATCCGCCACGTTCAAAAAGCTTTATGGTTTTTTTTTGGTTTTTACGCTTGTATTAACTTGATTTATTTAGTTGAGCCCAAACCATTGTTGTAGACGGAAGGCTACGATGTTTTGAGTTGATTTCGAGTAGTTTTACTAAGTGTAAACCTGAAAATGGTAGGTAAGCGATTTTTTTATTCAGATGTTGCAAACCTTTTGTAGGTTTCAAAGTTAGAAAAATGAGTACCTATATTAAATAGATCTGGAGTTGAGGTGCGTTCAACGATTACTCCGCCGTTTGTGAACCGATTTTCAAAATTTTTCTTTTGTTGTATGGGGTATTTGTTCCGATTGATCCGGTTCCGAGTTTGTACCATGTTCACAAAAGTGGTGATCTAATGATGGGAACCATGAGGAATCCAGGGGACTTCTTGAAAATCAAATTGAAACATATGGTTATTTTGGTTTTATGGGATGTGTTTTGACCATATTATGCTACCAAAAAGTAAAATTTTGCACCATGGTATACCACGGTCCCGAAGGTGCTGAACAGAACTCCTGATTCCTCATAGATACGTGTTTGGAAGTTTCGCTGTTGTTTAAAATAGCAAAATTATAAGCTTCTATGCTGATTACATTAATCATCAAACTCAAACTTTTTATTCAGAATAAATTTTTGCAAATGTTCTCTGAACGTCTACATGATGCCTACCACCATCATCATCAACACTACACCATGCATCATCAAATTATGACCCTATTATTAGTACTTTTCATAGTCTTATACATCGAGACTGATGTTTTTGATCATTATTCTGTACTCGTAGTTTGTCTAATGATTTTAATATTATTTTGTTATTTTAAACCATAATACCATTATTCGAATTTGATGTTATGGCTACCAAGGTGTGTTGGTGACAATTATGTTAATAAAAACCGCCAAAACTGTGTAGAAAACCTTAAGAATAACTAAAAAGAGTAAAATTATTATTTTTAAACAAAAACATTAAAACCGACTTCCAAAGTAAAAACAATAGTAATTTTCTAAACTGAACTAAAAAGTATTAAATAATAATTCTTATTCTGTACTCAGTATTTCTGTTCTCAATCTTCATAATTTTGAAGTCAGTACCAGTCCTATAAGTTGCAGTTACATTATTCTGTCATAGACCTGGCGATTAGGTTAGCTAGCGGCTAGTTAGCCGGCGGGCGTCCGAATTGTTGTGATCAGAAATTTCGGATAGTGTACGGTGGGCTAAAAAAGGAGACAGCACCTACTTTTTTCAATTCACAGAATATTCAGAGAGGAAGCCTATAAGCTTGTTTTACGTAGAAAATTTAGACGGTTTTGTTCGGAGTAGAACCTTCTAAAGTGTAATTTGAGGGAGATACAATCGCTTTTTAAATGACACGGCTCACGTGTCATACGCCACACGTTAAAAACCCATAAGACGCGGCTGCCGTATAATCTGCAATGAATGCACCTTTTAAAAAATGTTGACGGCCCCTACTTTTTTTCAAAGCACAGAATATTTAGAGGCGAAGACTATAGGCTTATTCTACGTGGAAAATTAAGATGATTTTGTTCAGAGTAGAACCTTCTAGTGTAATTTGAGGGAGATATAATAGTTTTTCAAATGACACGGCTCCCGTGTCATACGCCACACGTTAAAAACGCGTATGACACGGCTCCCGTGTCATCCGCACTGAATCGGTTAATTAATTATATAATACTAGCGACCGGCCCCGGCTTCGCACGGGTATAAAATATATTATAGCCTGTCACTCACTGAAGAAATGATTAAAATCGATTCACTAGTTTTTCATTGGTCGGTACCGCCGCAAAAGCTACGTCTCGCAATTTTTAAATCTGTAATATCTTCGAAAACATTCATTTAAATCATATGCTGTAATATACATCTATATGAAATAAATAATGTACGTATTTAAAGTATTTAATTGAATAAGGATTATTGCCGTATTGGTTAAAATCGCTTCGAAAATTAGCCATTATTTGAAGTTAAAAGTAAATGACAAAAAAATGTTATTGTGGGATATCCATAAGAGATAGACATATTATTATGTATACCATCGCGGAGTTTTCTGTAGACCTGTCACTTGATGGAAAGAAACTAGCGTCGCCCATGGACACTCGCAACATTAGAAGAGCTGCAGGTGCGTCGCGGCCTTTAATACCTATTACCTTTATTACCTGTAATATTATCATAATCTACCTTCAACAATATATTTACCTGTAATATCGCCACCGTCGTCGCCCTCGCCAATGTTACCCTCGTTGTCGTTGAAAGCCAACTCCTGATACAGGGTGTTGGCGCTTCGTTTCTCGCTCTTCGTCTGAGACTTCCCAGTGTTCGAGTTAGGCGGCGCCACGGGAGACGTCGCCTAGAAGTTCAAGATCATTGCTGCTAAACTGTCGCGAAGCACGAAAAATTCATTGCTACTTGTGTCATTTGCACCAATATATTGCTAGTTGCTAGTTAAATTATATTCATGCGTGATTCAGACGATTAGTACAGAGTCAGTGCTGCTATCTACTAAAGAGTAGAGTCGCCACTCGCCATACACTGCATAGTTTCGATTTAACCGCCTTTAGTCTATTCACTCTCATATAAGGGGGTTTGAATTGCAAATGACCTGCTTCTTAATAAAAATCTTGAAAAAAAATTTAATCTTAGATAGTATTGTCATTAATTTTAGCGTTGCACGGATTTAAAGTTGAAATCTTACAATGTCAAATCCCCAAACAATTAGTAGGGAAATATAAGTGCCATGGTTACATTGAATCGGGAATCCAATTAGTTGGCCTAAAGTAAGCCCAATATATGAAGCCATATCAATGCTAAACTGTTTGTCCACTTGACTCATAATACTTTACGAACCTGTGGTGTCTGACATAAAATATATTGAAAACTAGCTGTCCCGGCAAACGTTGTTTTTCCATAAAATGATTTTCCCTGTTCTCCTGCTTTTCTCTTGAAGTTTTTTCTGAATTTTTTTCTATGGACCTCAGTCCTCACGGAGCCCGAGAACTTTCCAACGAATGGAAAACCGTGGAAATCGGTTCGTGCGTTCTGGAGTTATAGCGTCAGGAAGGAAAACCCGACTTATTTTTATATATTAAATAATATTGATTGATAATAAGGAATATTATTAGGTCGCAGCAGAGGGCGCTACTAGCACATACAGTAAATAATCCGATCAAAATCCGACAATATGTTGCACACGTTAGGTAGGTATATGAAAATATTGACAGAAACATTGTCAATATGCTGGTGCTGCTTCCAGCGTAAAAACATTGCAGTAATATATTATATCATATTCAATTACAAAATCTATATGGTCACTGACGTAATAATTATCAACATAAAGTGTCAAAGTGAAAAATGCATTATGCAAAACAATTCAACTTCTTATTTGTTGTAATTATTTTCTCGACAGTCACAGGGATAAATGGGTTAAAATGTTACCAATGCAGTTCCTTGGAACACAAAGATTGTGTATCTAACAATATAAAATTGGAATATTTGAAGGAATGTGAGAGCAGGGACGATTTAATGCCTGTATGTCGATACATCTCACAGGTACAACATTTCTTAGACGGCCATCACTCGAAGAACATTGTAATTATACGTGAATGTGCGTATAAATATACAGAGCCCCTCAAATGTATACAGTCGAAGTACAACGATATACATTACTCAATGTCATGTGAGTGCAACACAGACGGGTGCAATAAAGCAGTCAGAAATTATCAACCAATTTATTGTTTTGTTTTGGTTATGTCTTACTTTATATTTAATGATTATTAAAGTAGTGATTAATAAAAGATTGAAAATTTACTGCGTCTCTGTAAGCCCCTCAAAATCTAAATGGCATGGCCGACAGTTTTCAGCTATTAGTTACTGATTTTGAAAAACTCTGTTGGCAAGATCATCAAACTAAAATTTTAATGTGATCTAATATTATGATTAAAGACTTTGTTTTCCAAACATGATACAAATCATCTGTAAACAATACTCACTTGGCTTTGTTGAGTAATGGGCTCTGTTTGATGAGCTCGCTCCACTGTCTTCACAGCAGCCAGTTCGGTACCTGATAAATGAACAAAAAAAGAATAACATAATATATAATTTCATTCATACAAAATTAAATATTAGAAAAACCCCATTAGTATAGCTTTATCTGATAAGAATAGTTTATGATCAAGTCACGTCAAAACACACAGACATAATTTAACAGTCGGATTTCGTCTGAGGGTTAGAAAGTATCCTGGCCACATTCTAAAACAAAAAAACAAACTGCTGTTTTAGTGTAGAATCTAAAGACACTTGTCAATCTCATATTCGATTCAATTCGTTTAGGATGTAGATAGTATATAAATAGGTAGATATGATAAGATCCGATCCAAAAAAAATACATTCCAACACTTGAAGAACATAACTGTCATAGTACAGTCGGATTTACATATATCATACAAGTAAGTTACCTATCGGTGATGGAGGCGAGGACGAGAGGCTCACGGGGCTGCCGGCGATACTCTCTGTCTGCTCCACCACATTCATGGAACCCTCCAGTGAAGCAAAGCCAAATGATATTGGACCTATAAACAGAATACTAATTGTTATTTGGGCAACATTTAAGTACACTCTACAATGAGTATACCTAAATTGGTTATCATATAAAATATGTCTACATTTAAAAGAAAAATAATTTACTATGATAATTATGTAAAATAGAATAATTTTCTATTTTGTGCAGTTTATGGTGAAATCAGGTGATGAAATATATCTTGATTTTAACAATCTACTCATCAAATGTTGAATTCACCATTGCAGCAAAAAGTGTTCATTTATAGACCAAGATATTTAATGTGTGTGAGTGTAACAAAATGTGTAGTAGCACTTATTTAGAAAACTCACCACTAGATCTGCCAACAGGATTCAGACCAAGCCTTCCTCGTACTTCGTTCCTATCACCCGCGGTGCTGAGCAGAAGTTTGGTACGCTCCATATAATCCATATGCGTTTTGAACAGCTCCGTGTACCGCTCGTGGAGTTTTGCATATTCCTAGTAAGGAATTATTTTATTGTTTTTGGTATTAGAAAATTTATATGATTTGTATTATTAAGAATTTCGCTTATTTTATTGGCCCCCTTCTATGTTTTAATCTGATGCATATCTACAATAGCCACCATAACATTGATATATAAAAAACCCTCTTTTGTATATTAAATGTACCATAAGTAGTGAACAATCAACAATGATTCTTGGCTCTTAGAATATTCCCCACTTATCTATACTAATATTATAAATGCGAAAGTATCTCTGTCTGTCTGTCTATCTGTCTGTCTCGCTTTCACGCCAAAACTACCGAACCGATTGTAATGAAATTTTGTATACAGATAGTCTAAAGCCTGAGAAAGGACATAGGCTACTTTTTCACTGGAAAAAGGGTTGTAAGGGGGTGAAAATACGAAAATTTGTTAAAATTAAGTTAGTTTCAAAAATTCATACTAGATGGCGCCGTGCGTCTCTTACATCGCGCTAACGCTTGCCCAACATCTTTCTATAAGAGGTGGTATCATTATACATTCGAGTTTCCATTTTTTTTCGATAGTTATTACTATTTTACGTTATTTAATAAGTCAGTACTTTATATTATATACAGTGACGTAACCTTAAACCTATCAATGATAAATATTAAATAGTTTATGGGTAAAGTTGTGTAATTGGGGGGCTAAATAAGCTTTAAAATTTGGCATAATATATAAAGTTTAATTTAAAAAAATGAAATATTATGTGCACACTGCACAGCTGTTTTGATTTAAGGGGTACCAGGGTTTTTTTATAAAAGCTTTTGACACCAATTTTGTTGACATCGCGCGCTATAAACTGAAGTCCACGCGGACGAAGTCGCGGGCAACAGCTAGTCCTTTATAATCGCTTGAATTGGTCCATCCTCATGATGGAATCAAAATCATATGTATCATTTACACATACCTTCTTAAGTTCATTTTCTCTCTCTTCCAGTCTGCTTGCATGATCCAGTGAGTTCTTGTGTTTTAACTCCAGCATGCGAACAATGCTGTCCAGTGCTTCTAGTCTCCCCGTCAAGTCTTTTCTGTCCCCTTCATAATGATCTTCCGCTTCAAGCAACTAAGAAAAAAATTACTCAGTTATGTGTTTATAATTATTATTATAGTCAAATATTATGTAAGTGAAGCATTACTAAGGTGGTTGTTCCTTGACAATATTAAGAGAATTTAAACCTAATCTAAACATTTAAAATAAAATAAATAATAAACAAAAACTTTTGAAAAAAAAAGCTTTCATTTAAAATATAGTCTAAAAACAAGAAAATAAATGTCTCTTTAAAAAATGTAACTATTAAGTTATAATCCTCAATATAATATTATATACAATTTGCATGATAATAAAAGCTTGTCGCGACTCGCGAGTCTTAACAATCTATCAGTACACCTACTTGATAATTAATTTAATAAAATAAAAATATAATACTGCAAGTTCCTCAGTTAAATTGGTACAAATTGCGCGACAAGCTTTTATTATCATGCAAATTGTATACTATTATATTGAGGATTATAACTTAATAGTTAAATATTTAAGGAGAAATTAATTTATTCTTTTAGACTATTTAAATAAAAATATTTTTTTTCAAAAATTTTTTTGTTTATTATTATTTTTTCGTTTTTTAGTTATCTCTGGCTAGCTAGAATCTGATTAACTTAAGTCCTTCAGAAATCGCACTCGACTTTAACCAGTGAAAAATCTTAGATAATATATTTAGCGAGTTGTTATATTCCGTTTATTTCTGCATGACTAAAAAATTAAATTTCCTACAATAGTGACCGGATTCAACCGGGTATTTTCTGAAACCCGGCTGGATTTGACTTGAAGTCACGTCACGTCATTTCATGTCACGTCACGTAAAGTCATGACACGACACGTAATGTCACGCCACGACTCATGTCACGTCACGTCACGACTTACGACACGAAACGACACGACATGACACGTCACGACACGACACGTCACGACACGACACGACACAACTTGACTATTACTTTTCAATTTACTCTCAATGAGCCCTTTTATTTGATACCCATATTGCAAAAGTGCTATAGAATAACTATTCCCCTATCTTGGCTAAGCTGCCATATTGGATCAGAATGACATTACATTCGTTTCCGAATTACTCTCAGTAAGCCCTTTCATTTGATACCCATATTGCAGAAGTGCATTAAAAATAACTATTCCCGTATCTTGGTGGCCGCCATATTGGATGTAGAATGACATTACATTCGTTTTCGAGTTACTTTCATACTCGATTTACACTCGCGCGCGAGCCACGAGGCGAGCCGCGAGACGCGCCGCGAGCCCTGAGTGTAAACTCGAGCTCGCGGCTCGTCTCGCGGCGCGGCTTGCGGCTCGCAGGGCTCGCGTCGGGAGCGATTTCCAAAGGAGCTCGAGGGGGACGCGAGCTTTGTGTTTACACTCGCGCTTCGACGCGAGCTGCTAGACGCGCCGCGAGCCGAGCCACGAGACGCGAGTATAAATCACGTATCAATGAGCCCTTTCATTTGATAGAAAATAATTATTTCGCCATCTTGGATGGTCGGCCATATTGGATTTAGAACAGGGGTTCCCAAACTTATTTTGTCTACTGCCCACTTCGTGAACAAATTTTGTTTTAGCGCCCCCATTGTATCAATTTAAAATGCATTCAGATGAATTAAACCCAACCCAAGCCTCTACACAATTCCCCCATTTTTTTTGGGTTACACACCCCCCCCTTTAGACCTTTAGCGCCCACAAGAGGGCGTATCGCCCACTTTGGGAAACACTGATTTAGAGTGATGTCACATACCATATCGTGCATTGTCATCCAAACTAAACGCGTATTATGCAAAATGTCAGCTCAATCAGTTAAATATATCTATTTCAAAATTGAGTTCCAAAATTCCACCTCAACATACATAATAACATACTTAAAGAGCAAGTTAAATAAAAGCTTTTAATATAATGGCTTGTCAAGACTCAGGAGCCCAACTAAACACCTGTCATGCTAGTCCACACCCAACCATAGTTGTTCAAAGTTTCAAGCAGATCCAATCTCAGCATCATTGCAATTCAATAATGATAATGGTGTAATATTCACACGTTTTTAATTATAAAAGATAGCAATTATTAAAGATGTTCTAAAATTGATCTACATATTGTATATCAGAGCATTTATGCTCTGATGATACATATAGATAAGTATTAGAAGCACTGTACTCATTAGAACAGAATTAATTAGCAGAATGTGTATTACAAGAATAATGAGTTTGAAAGTGATGTTACTCAATTGCCTCATATCGCAATGTTTCATTACTGTATTTGATTAAAATATGTTGTTTACAGTACCCCGATTCAACCATTATAAAACAAGTAAACAATGTTGATATACAGCTTCATTCCTATTTTCATTAAGTTCATTTCCAGAATGGTATTTGCATGACATGTTAAAGCAGCAAATGGCCATTTTCAAGAAAACGTGTACGGGGTATAAAATTTCATTTTCATTTTTATGTCGGTTTTTTTCTTTTTTCTATATTTTATTCTATAACGTAATAGGAAATATAGTTTATTATACAAAAAAACAAAAAAAAAACGCGGAATTTAAGGCATTTTCCTGATAATATCAAAAATGACCGTAGAAAAAGTCACCCAACGGAGGTCACATAATGCTACCTTCTTGTTGTTAACCCCCGACAAAAAAGAGGGATGTTATAAGTTTGACGTGTCTGTCTGTCTGTCTGTCTGTTTGTCTGTGTGTGTATCTGTCCGTGGCATCGTAGCATCCAAACGGGTGGACCGATTTTGATCTAGTTTTTTTTGTTTGAAAGCTGACATGATCGAGAGTGTTCTTAGCTATAATTCATCATCATCAGCCTGCTCAGTCCTGGACAATCAGGGTTTATCTGGTTCATGAAAGGCTGTTAGCAACTTGTAGTCGTTTGATAGGTTTTATATTTCCTTCTAGTTCGTGATATTTGTGAATATACAATATACGTATATACATAATAATGGAAAGTTGACCTGGTGCTGCAGCATCACCTGGTAATCAATAGGATATCCAACTCCTCGCCAACTAAGAGCAGAGGTTTCGTGTTTGGGCTCATTTTAATTGTGACAACCAGTAAGAAGTAGATAAAGTATAAACAGTAAATATTTACATGCTGCTGACGCAGCATCACCTTGGTTCTATAGGAACCGAGCTTCGTATGAACCCAAAGTGGAGGTTTCAAATTTGGGCTCATTTTAACGGCCTCATCGAAAAGGACATTGATAGATGGTAATCATGAGAATATGATTCTGTTGATAGGAATTATTCTGCACTATAACCAACACAAGTTTAAGAAGTATGAAATAAAATTAAATTAAGAAATTAAAAAAACCCCCGCCAAAACAACTTTAAAAAGTAATGAAATAATATTTACTGCCTTTAAGTTCAAATGATTCCTAACTTGTGTAAAGTAATAATTATTTTAGTCCATAATTGTTGTCAAGGTGTGTCGGGGGACCGCTAATGTAGATGTTTAATTTCACTTAACAAGTTTAAGGATCAATTCACAGCGATCTGAATCGAGATAGGTAATCAGTGACTTGGCGGTTGTAGGTTGTAGTTTACTTGGCAGTCCTCTGACACACCGTGACAACAATAATAGGCTAAAATAATTATTACTTTACACAAGTTAGGAATCATTTGAACTTAAAGGCAGTAAATATTATTTCATTACTTTTTAAAATTGTTTTGGCGGGGGCTTTTTTTAAATTTCTTAATTTAATTTTTTTTAATTGTTTAAAAATTAACCATCTTATTTAGCACTAATACATTTTTGGTATCAAATACTATACAAGTTTTGCAATGTGTAAACAATAACAATAATCAAAGAAAAGTGATTAATACCAGTAAAACTTGGTCACATACCTGAACAAAGAAATTGAAACACCTGCACTTCAACAACATTTCCGCGCTTGTCACTAGTTAGTTTGCCAGTAAAAACAAAAAGACGTACCTATCGATGAAGAACATACGTTGTTTAGCCAGATCGTGCCGAATACTTTCTAGTATTAGAAGAATTTTTGCTAAAACAAGCGGTCACAAAGCAGAATCTTCCGGAAGACTAAAATTTTCGTTTTAAATTCAAATTAATTTTTAAAAGAAATTACATATTAAAATATATAATTGATACCTTCAACTAATACATTTGACTTTTGAGATTTTAAATTTTATATACAAATCACTTCCAATACTGGATATTTTTGAAAATCAATCATTATCTGATCTTAGCTGGGGAGGGGACAGGTATAATTGATGGGTTTCAATACTTTAAAACCTTCGTAAGTTTTTTATTTAGTAAAGTAACAACAAGACGACAGTTTATATAATTAAACTTTTTAATCGGGACTTAACGTGACTTATTTAAGTAGTAATGCTACAACAGTACATATGTTTAAATACATATATTTATATATGTATTTAAACATATACTTTTTCACTTAAATTAATATATTCTGTTAAAAGTTATTTATCTCAACAAAATAAATTAACAAAGTAGAGGGACAAGGCAAAATCAGGGGTACACATTTTTTTGAAAATGCCCAAATATAGTGTTTGTATGGTCTATGTGAGATTAAATTTCTGTTTGATAAGGAATAAACAATAAATGAATTGAATTGAAATTGTAGAATCTGGGTACAGATTTGCACTTTACTAAATTGAAAATGTGTCACATATTTTAATGTTATCTGTTATAGTAGAATATTGATTAGTTATTTTAAATTAGTTTAAAATTTAGGTTTCTTTTAAAATATCAGATTATTTTAGAAAGTTAATCTACAGCATTTGATTGTAACATAACACATTGTCGTTGTGCTTGCCAAATCTTCTATGTGTTTTTAAACAATAAACTATTTTATTTAATAATGGTTAGACTTATCAATAAATTAAAAATGCAGTATGGTGGCAAATCTTATTTTGTATGAACTTAGACCTTTAATTATTTATTGATAAATCCGTCAATCATTTAATAAAATAGTTTATTGTCTACCCCTGAAAACTTCACTAAAAACACATAGAGGATTTGGCAGGCGCAACAATAACAGTATTATAACAGTATTATAAAAATTGTTACTCAATAGACAATATTTTATCTATATCATTAATTTTGTGGAATAATAATATTGAGTAAACAAACAGTTCATCATCATAAAATAAATAAGTCATTAGCAATTATCACCTAAGGTAAGTGAGTATGTGACATTTAATATAAACTATTTAACAGATGAGTAGTAAAACATGTGAGAAATAACAAGATCTTCATTTATTTAATATTTCAAATATGCATTGCAATAAAATCTTATATCTTTAAACGAGCAATTCTTGTATAATATAAAAATTAAAATCTCGGAATCAGCTCCAACGATTTTCATGAAATTTAGTATATTATATAGGGGATTTTGGGGGTGATTAATTGATCTAGCTATAAGCTAGGAATCATTTTTAGAAAATGTCATTTTATTCGTGTTTTATTGAATACCGAGCAAAGCTTGGTCAAATAGCTAGTAACCATTAATACAAATAACAATTATACTTGTTACTTAGTACTTATGCATGCTTGTTTTTAGCTTTCTATACAAGAGTTTTATATAATATGTATTGTGGTGTATAATCAAAAGGATTCAAAGAATTTTGAAAAATATCACTAAAAGTGTAGAAAGTGTTCTAATAAGTATCAGATGAAATAATTTTGCATGTTTTTCTTTTGTCTCTATTGTATTGCTCAAATCTCAATATATAAAGGAAATAGAAAAAAAACTTACAAATAACCTATCTGTCATACACTAGATTTTAAAACAGGCCCTAAAATGTGAATAATATGTTCAAAGGTTCGTAACAAACAAAATAAGATTTAAATGATATGGTAATGTTATTTTAAAGGTTAACAGTTAAGAATGAATTTTACCAAAATACTTGTTTACCTTGAGTCTTAACAAACTAAATGGGTCACACATTACACAGATTCTAAACAAAAATGTATAAAAATATGATACACTTAACAAAATTGAACATAAAAACGCAAAGATCAAACAAAACAACACTAGCAAATTACATATTGCACTGCATTCATTTACCAAACAAAGGAAATCACTCAAGGTCTATATGCAACCGAAAATAATAGTATTGACTCACCTTCTGTTCCGAGTGCTTCCTCGCAGCCTTCTCGCGTTCGTACTGCGTGACGAGCTGCTCGTTATCCTCACGCAGCAACTCCAGCTCCACCTCATGCTCCTGGTTGGTCTGATACGCGGAGTCCAAGCATTCCAGCACGTTCACCAGCAGCGGCATCAACGTCTTCACCACATCCTCGTCGTATCGCGCTATCATACGCTCGAACTCCTGGTAAATACTCCCCGCCAGCGACTGCACCTTCTCAGACATAACTACATGACTGTCTTCGTGCGTGCCGTATATCGTCTCCGCCGTAACGTATCCGCTACTGGTGCTATCGTCGAAATTCATGATTGGGAGGGGAATATATAACTAGGAAATTACGTCTACTTTGAGCTTGATTTGCTAATGAATTTTACGCGAAAACATGATTAGGTGAATTTGTGTACAATATTGCACGATGACGCGATCGATTGTCATTTACGAAATATTTATTAAATCGACATTACGATCCCAAGAAACTATTTCGTGGTCACTATATAAAATAAAATATGTAGAGGGAAAGATAATAAAGAACAATAATTTTTTTGTCACACCATTTCTTTGATTGACGTATTTTTACTGTACTGTGAGAAAAAAAAGTTCGATTAACGATTGACGTTGAGGCAGTTTCCGGATACAGATTATAATCCGAGTACCGATTTCACACAGAGACGGATTCAGCTTTTCCAAAAATCACATTCTACGTGGTTCAAAATATGTATACTTTAAAGATGTGAACATTGAACAAGTTTGAAAAATGAAATGGTACCTAGCATATTTGACTTTCGTTTTTCTTTCTAAAAATTGTTATACTTGCTTCGTAATTTTGAGTTGTAGGACTATGAAGCTGGACATAGATCACAGTTCACACATTATACTGCTTAGCCGTCATGTATGCATCAGTTAGTGTCGGTATTCTTGCAATGATGTTCCACGTTATTTCTAAAAAAAGAAAATAGCTATTCTGCAATGTTTATTTCTGTTGTTTTATAAAAATATTTTTTGAAACGATGTTCCTTAACGTGCGTTGCGAAAGGGGGCTAGACGGAAAAAGTTGTAACGACACATTTTTATTATTTCCTACGCTGTAGCCTGTAGGGGCGGATGGCGTTGATAGTATTCATGAGCGTTAACTAGATGGGGTTTTTGAGATTAATCAGCGATATCTACCGGACGTTTTTACTACAATTTACAAATACATTAATAATTACAAATAAATTTTATTACAATTCCACCAAAGTGTAAGTATACCTGGGTGTCAACTAGATGGAGTTTTTTTAAATTTCGTTCCATCCGAGTGTCCCTTGACACCTCTCAAGGATTTTTTATTTTAGTTTTTATTGTTTATTACTATAGTTTGGGGATTTTTGGTCCCACAAATAGCGATTATCTTTATATATTTCAATAAACTCTCCTAAGCCCGTGTTGCCCGTTGTCAACAAAATAGCAGAATAATAATAATACCTAGTCTAAATTAATCTACTTGATTGTAAGCTTTGTATTGATTGAACCCAAAAAATTGAGGACACGTTTTTAACCGAAATATTCCATCATTTATCATTTTGCTGTAACCCAAAATGTGGATGAAAGATTTTTGCACTGTAATACACCCGGCTTACAGTGTTTTGCAAAAATATTAATGCAGCGTTTCGTAACCGTAGTAGGATAACAATCACCCAAGTTTGAGATTATTTTTATTTTTGCAAAACGCTGCAAGCTGAGTTAATCCTCACGACCTTATTTTTGTGGTCATGAAAAAACTTGTTTTTAATTTTTAAAGTATTTCAAGATAATTTAAAAAATACCATAATATAATTGGTAACGAGCGTTAAAAAAATTATACTAATTTTTTGAAAGTTGACGTGACACTTGTCGCCTGAGTGCTAGATTGTCCAATTGACCATTGACCAAATTTTTCACTTGACAGGTTTTTAAGTTTATTTTAGTGATGCATGCGTAAGGCGACTAATTATTTAAACGACTATGTTTATAATGATAAGTACTACTTCTTCAAAATCAAAATATGATGAGATTTGATTTATTTTGAAGTTTGGTTTATATTTAAATGGAGGTGGAACAAAATACCACCAACAACATTACGAAATGTGGACCTAAAACAAAATTGCATTGCACTTAGCACAAATTGCAAAATAATCGGTCAATGCTACTTTGTACAAGCTACCACTTGAACAGAATGTTTAAAAATAATTTTATATTTTTGAAAATTAAAAAGTATTCGTATTCCTATTTTAGCCACAAAATCTAACTTAATATAATTATTGTAAATCGAAAGGAGAAAGGTTTTTCTATCTAAAAATAGAATTAGCAGTAATAAGAAAATGCATATCTGTATGAAATATGTAAGAAAGAGTGAGTTTATAATGAATGGGGTGTGCAGTGTAAGATGTGTGTCTAAGTGCAGTAAAAGAAAATATGTATGGTTAATGATTGCATTTTGAACTATTTGTGAGTGCGAGTACGAGTGTGTGTGTGTAGTGATTGTGATGTAAGTAGAGTATACTAATTATTGTGAGTATCACTGTTACAGTCAGGGCCCGACCTAAGGGGGGCGAGCCGGGCATTTGCCCAGAGCGGCAAAAATGAGGGGCGGCGAAATTGACTTATTCCTATCTTCCAACCTAGCCATCCACCACTTAAGTTTGAGAATTTTACCAGCTAACCTACCTAAAGTTTGCTAGTGGAAATATTTGAGTATTTTACTATATTCCTCCCATTTTCCCCCAACAAATATGTTTCATGTATATGTAAAGGGCGGCGAAAATGATCTTTGCCTGGAGCGGCTAAATGGCTAGATCGGGTCCTGGTTACAGTATGCGTTGTATATTAAAAAAACTTCTTCCTCTTGGCTCTGCTCTTTTCATTCTTTTTAACTGATTTATTTGCATTATTGGATGTTTTTTGCTTAGGTGACGTAATCTCAACATCCTGTGAAAGAAACACGAGCTACATGAGAGATAGCTTAAAAGTACAGCTTACAGTTCAATTTCGGCAGGTTCTCGAGTGGTATTTCTTGATAATATGTTCGGGACATATAAGCAGATTATAATTAGATGCTTATTTGTAAATCAAACACTACACAACAATATTTTTACGATATTTTTGTGCACTATACGAAGCCACACTGAATCGCAAAACAAAAAGGCGGGCGCTTACGTCACGCCTATAGCGAGCTGTGATTGGCTATATAGCTGGAGGTTGACCAAACAAGCACGCAAAAAACAAATCGTGGAGGTTGGATTATTAAGCAGGGAATTAATATTTTTTCGCTGTGTACAAAAAAACTTTAAACTTAAAAAACATCCCTTTGGTTTGGGAAATTAAAACGTGTCGCTAGTGTAATAAAATCGTTTTTTGTCCGTTAATTATCCTGCATTTATAACTCATTTTTGGTCAAAATGCTCGGATGAACAATCTAGCACTCAGGCGACGACTTATGGCGCGGCCGCACATGCGCTTATCGTACGAAGCTTCGTGCTATATGTATGAGACGATACCATTGGACGATACACGCAGATCATCCAATGGTATCGTTTTAACATGCACAAAGCATTACGCAGCTCAGGTGTGGCCCGGGCATAGTCTTTCAAGAAAGTGAAGAAATTAAAAAGTGGCAACATCCTAGTTTCATCCCTTTTTTCTTGGATTGATTTGAAAGGGATGACACTACCATGGTGCCACTATTTAATTTCTTCACTTTCTTGACAGACTATAGGATAAAGCGTTTTGCCCTAACAGGGTCGAGTAGATAGAGTAGTACTTCATTGATCACAAATAAACTTTTTAACGATGATACAATTATAGCCAGAATATTATGCACTTTATCAACGTCAAATAAATAAAATGGTATCAAACCCTAACGAAAAAAATATCCACAGCCGAACATGTAACCTTCTCCTTTTTAGAAGTCGGTTAATTATATTAAAGGAAAATCAATAATGTCTTTCGCCGAGACAGCTGGCAACAGTCTTAGGCGATGGGAAAATAGTCTAAAAAAAATTTATAGCTGTCGTGTCACTTACGTCAGACGTCAATGTCAGTTGGCATCAATTTAAATTTTTGGTACACAACATAAAGTTTGAAGAAATTTTTAAAGATATTTTGCGCTAGTAAATTCCTTGAAAACTAAAGAAAACCCTATTTTGCAAACTTGGGCTTGTGGTATAATTTGTATCACAATAACATTTTATTATAAACCCATATTAAATGTGGAATTTCTTAAATAGGGCAATTTCTAATTTTGACTACACATCAATTTCTATGATGAGTGCTAAAGTAGGCAGAATGCCTGCTAAGAAATCTGTATTTATTGCTTATTTGTGTTGGCTATTCGGTGGTATTTTTGGACTACACCATTTCTATTTACGAAGAGACAGACAGGCATTTGTTTGGTGGTCTACTCTTGGTGGGTTTGGTATTGGTTGGCTGGGGGAGATATTCCGGATTCCTCGCTACGTAAGAGATGCCAACGACGATCCACAACATATTCAAGAGCTAGTCAAGAGGATGAGTCAAAACAGGAAGGTAAATTTTTCATAATAATATTGTATCGTATTGTATCGTAAAGTGGGTCAGAATACTTTATTTACATTTTGTCCTAGTTATGACTAAAAACAGCTATTTTTATAACAAAAATGGGAAATACGCGTAGCAACGAAATATATTCTATCTATGTATATATGTATATTTATTTGGGTTCTACTATAAATTGTTTCTAACAATTCTTTTTTTTCTAGTTCTTAACATTTGTTTCTTCTTTATGATACAACTTTCCTTGAAAGGATTATGGATTTTTTGGTAAAAGGTAAATTTTATTATTTTGCTGTGATTTGGATATTGCAGTAGCATGTGTGGCATATCATACTCTCACTATTATAATAGTTTTACACTTTTTATTTAAAAATAAATCATGTCAATAGCTTTATACATTGCATAGGAAATATTATTTATCCTTAATATTACTTTAAAATTGATGATGTATTACCACATTTACATCCATTACCATGCACATATTATGTTTCATTTTATTTTACAATATTTCTAACATTTCATTCTTTCCATCCCATCACAGCAGACTTTTTGTCTTTTTTGCATAATGATACTATATCATCTAACCATAGCATATTGTATATCCTTATGCATACTTGTTCTGTCAGTTTTATTAATTATTGTTTGTGAATGTAATATCTCGGCTTATCATAAATATAACAATTGAAAGAGATTAACCTTTGTTACTTTAACCCTGACAGGTGCAAGTGATCTTCACCATTGCTTTTTGTATTGCATTAATACATTTTATATTTTTATTTTATTTATTATATATCTTTATAGTTAAATTAATAGCCATTGTTTACTTATAGCCACCATTCTCAATGAACCGTTTCACTGGGATGCTGATGGTCGGTTACTCCTGGGGTCAGATGATGATGGTTGCCGTGCCTGGTGATGAAGTGTGGGGACTAAATTTGAAGTATCTGAATTACCTGATACCTTTTGTAGCTGCACTTGGTAAGTACATTAAAGATAAGTGTGACATCATCATAATAATGGTGTATAATGTGTGTGATTTGATACATATATGGTGATATCACAACTAAACCTCGATAAAAGTGCCACATACACACAATATGATGGGAAATGAAATAAAAATAATGATAAAGTATATTTTCATATTATATTTTTTACTTTTAATGAAGTCTTGTTATTTGTAGTGGAATGTGCTACAGTATGTTGTTAATATATAGAGACTTTACTGGTACAATGATGTTGCCTTGTTTCATCTGGTTAGTATTTTGTTATTTAGTATTCAATTTATCATATTCTTCAGGTGTATGGACGGTCGGCAACATCGGACGCGAGCAAGGAGGTTTGAAGTGGCCTCTGCTAGCAGCTTATGCCGCCTACCCTGTCCGCTACTACATCTACGACGAGAGCATCTGGTTTACTATCATGGTGCTGGCTGCTGCATTGGTCTTTGATAGCTTCTCCAAGGAGTGGAGAAGAACTCCTCGAAAACACCAGCATGTTGTCAAGTAATTACCTGTTCTAAAGTCTGTATTCTTTGGCCAAGTAGTACAAGGCACTTTACATACACATACACAAAACTTAGAAGTTCCATACTACATATTACAGTATCTATTCATCCAAAGAAGTTTACAGTAGCCTTTAGGTAATACATTAAATTTTATATGATACTAGATGTCCCGCGCGGCTTCGCCCGCGTAAATTAGAAATTTTACAGAATCCGTAGGTACATTTTCCCATAAAAAATATTTCCCCCGTTTTTCCTACATTTTCCTGAGTTTCTTCTGTCGTATTAGTCTTAGAGTGATAATATAATATAACCTTCTCGATAAATGATGAGTCTTACTCGATAAATGATCTATCTAACACTGAGATAAGTTTTTAAATCGGACCTGTAGTTTCTGAGATTGACGCGTTCAAGCAAACATACTCTTCAGGTTTATAATATTAGGTAGATATAGATTTTTTTAAATTATCGCTTGACAAACTCGAGTCTCGATCTAAAAGACTATGAAATGGTATTCAATATGGTAGTGATGATGATGATGATGAAGAATGTAATTTGCATAGTAGCATATGCTTTCTGTTCTTAAAACAACGCCGAAACTCCCAAACTTGTATCTATAAAGAATCAGGAATTCTCTCAGCACCTTCCGAACCACGGTATACCAGGTATATCTCGGTGCAAAATCTTACTTGTTGGTAGCATATGCTTAGAATACTTCTCACGAAACCGAAGTCACCATATGTTTCCCTATAAGTTTTGAGGAGTTCCCTCGATTACTTATGGATCCTTCATCAGATCACCACTTTTCTGAATATAATACCAAATTGGGATGATACCCTATATACCAAAAGAAAAATTTTGAAAATCGGTTAACAAACGGCGGAGTAATCGTTGAATATAAGAAAACGAACATAACACCTCCCCCATTTTGAAAGTCGGTTAAAATTGTAGCCTATGTGTTATTTATTTAATATTTTAATCAGCACATGAATTGAATAACAAAATTTTTTTCAAATTAATCGTAGCACCATCTGTCAGGACAAACTAAAATTGAAATAGAATAATATTGAATGCGATGATAGCGCCGTCCGCCGGATCTAATGTAAAACATTCCAAAATCAACAACTCCTTATAAATAAGAAATTAATTGAAAAAACATTTTCCAGTAGACCAAACTGTAAATCTAAACCATTCTCGAATCTCCACGAACACACACAAAAAATTTCATCAAAATTGGTCCAGTCGTTTAGGAGGAGTTCAGTCACATACACACGCACACAAGAAATATATATATTAAGATTTAGGAATGTATATTATTTATTTTCAGACGCATAGCAGTATTAGGTCTCTGTGCTTGCCTGTACTTGTCCCTGTGGTGTAGTTACCTGTATTTCCATGGTACAATCACAGACAGTGAAGGTGACGAGGTACCAATCTACGAAGCCCTACATCACTTCTTTACAAGTCCTTGGTAAGTATAAATATGGCCTAAAAGTCAGTTGCCTTCATAAACTGCCATATTTCTTATTTTTGGCCTGGTCTTTCAAGCCATCATAATCCAAATACCAAATATACTTTGAACCAGCATCGTTCTTCATCAGGTGGTTGGATGTAAAGCAGTGTCTGATCGACACCTACCAATATGCTCAACACCACGGCTGGTACGAAGTGTGGAAGCAGATTATCGAGCTCTCTGACCCTCATGGCGAACAAAACGCTTTCCGGGTGAGTGTTACGCTTTATATACAGTGGGTGGCCAAATTATTATACTCAGTGTGAGTGATTTCAGTTTTTGCCCCTCTTTGAAAAACCAAAGTTTACCCAGACAATGCATGCTAAACGATTGGCGTTTGCTAAAACGCATAAAGATTGGATAGAGGAATACTGGAAGGAGGAAAACAAGTGATTTTAATTGCATTTTTTTTAATTATGAGGTTAAAGGCGTCACCTCAATATGACCCAATTGATTTACTAGGACTGTTATTCCCAGTTTGTTTACCGCAGGGGACTTGAAAACTTTTATGAAAGCTGTGTTGTTGAACGAGTGAAACCTCCTTCGTCGGTTGCGATATGGGGCGAGAGTAGCTCTAAGGGGAATGGTCGACTACATTTAGTTGAAGTAACAATGCATCAAGACCAATACCTGCGAATTTTGCAAACTCCTCTTCATCACCAGAAGGCTGAAGTTAATAATTTGGCCACCGACGGTATCTTTATTCCTTAATAACATTTAAACTTAAAAAGTTTGTTTGAATGCTCTAACCTCACGAACTACTAGACCGATTTTTAAGTAATTTAACTTACATATAGAGTAGACTACGAGGAAGAACATAGGCTACTTATCTTGTGCGAAAATGTACGGTTCCCGCAGTTTTCTTCATATACGTGAGTTAGTATTTATATTTGTGTTAGTATCTATACTTATAAATGCGTCTGTATGTCTGTTTAAGGTTAATAACTGAAGCAGTTGAACTATCTCCAAATTGGATTCGGAAATACTTTAAGCATAGAGCTAAAAACTATACGATTTTGTGCTCATAGGAAACTGTCTGTATAAAATAGCTACATAGGAAGGTGTCAATTAAAGTAATTTTACTACTAAAAGCACACATGTGAATATTTTCTGTCACCTACATTGCGTTTCTTATCTGAGAATTGAGCATGAAATATTTTTATTACTTTTTGTATGCTTATATTAAATAAAAATATGACGTGGCCTTAATATAACGAAACCACGTTTGTAACAACGCCGACATGTCTAATCGAAACCATTGCTTGGACATGAATAATATCCAACATCCTTATTCATGAACCCCTTGCTTATAAAAATATAAACACAACTAATAACTATACAAGATCTGCCCTCTGAAAACACACACATGAGAGAAAAAAAACCGAAGTGTTTAATTGGAACGCAAATCTGTTTTATCGTGCATAATTTTGCAAAGTTGAGTATTATGTCACATAATGAGCTCTAGTACTATAATTTAAAAACCCATAAAGACTGCGAACTTTGAATCCTTTCTGTAAATTTTTTCATTGATAGAGGGGTTAGTTATGTCCATACTGATAATATTCTTCTTTAGGTCCTCGGCCTCGGCCCCGAAGCTACGCAACAAGAAATCACTTCAACATGGCGTCGACTGTCCCGCGAAAATCATCCAGATAAGGTAAAAGACCAAAACCTGAGGAGAGCCGCCCAAGAAAAGTTCATGGAGATACAGCAGGCATACGAGATACTGTCCAACAGTAAACACAGGAGAAACAGAAGAAACAAGAAGGACAATACTGACTCCAAGAGTGATCATATTGAACTTTAATTATCTGTTTCTAAGGGTTTGTGACTGGAGTTTAAAAATTCACTGGCGATTTTGATTGGCCAAAAATAACCAATTGAGAACGCTATTGAAAAGACTTAACTCCTAAAAAATTCATAATCAGAACTCGCATTTGACGATTCATAAAGTTGCTTACTAGATGCATCATGCAGTTCAACAGATACAGAAATAAGGTTGATATTGATTCAATGACTCAAATTAACTTTGAATAGTCAAAATCGTGTACTTATACTTTTTCTTTAATTTTAAATTCCAGTTTTTTCTTCTCAAATTATTGTAGTTCTTTTTAATAGTGGGTAATAATTATATTTATCAAGTCATTAAAGTCGGTGATGAAAATATCGCTTCCATTTCTTTCTATTTCGTATAAGCTTAATGTAGTTTATTTATTTTTATACGATTTTAAAATGTGGTTGCACTGAAACCATTCCATATTTTAGTGTAATTTTGGTAGAGATAAGTTGTCTTAATAGCTTGTAGATTATTAGCAGAGCGAATGTATTTTTAGCATTTCTTGTGTAACTGTGTAATTACTATGCCACCGTACTTTTGACTGCCAAAGAAATGTTGAAATCCTTAAGGTGAGTGTGATTGTAACTGCGCCAGAGTCTCAGGATAAATTGCTCAAGAATTGCATATACCTATAACCTATGTCATATCACCCTTACATACATACATAGTACATACATACACTACTAATATTTTACATATTATACACTTCTGATGATATTTCATTATTACGTCTAATCTGGACCTTTTACACAACTCTTATAGATTTTTTTACCAAGCTTTCTTTTATGACTATTGACGCTGTTCTTCAGTCAACGCGACTTATTCTTGCTATTTACTATTCTGTATTTATTTATAACATCTAGCTATTATAAGGATTATTTAGAAAACTTACACAACACTTACGTGCAAAGACATCGTACAAGTCTACATTGGCAATTTGCAAGTTCTGGTTAATAAATTCTATATTTTTCTAAACTTCTTAGCTTTTAGCTAATATTATATAAGTTAGTTAGCTTTCAACTAAATGATTATTGCTAAGATATAAGTTTATGAGCTTATTTTATCTGTCACTTGAATGCATATAAAAATAATTGAAGAGTCCGGGTGCCATCGCAGTTCTCATACAAACGTAATACCAAGATAATTTTCCTATACGAGAATATTTACCATATTTGAGTTATTATTCAGCTTAAAATAGTAATTATTTCACTGCAAAATATTTACATACCAAAAAATATGAACTATTACAATGTTGTATGTAAATATTGTAATCGTTCATATTTTTGGTAAGTATGTATTATCAGAGAAGTTGATTCCTATACAAATCGGGAACCTAAGAAGTTAGGTTCCGTTAAGTCAAACCCAGCTGACAGATCACAATTAACATTGAATTGACATATTCGACCAAATAACATTGGTCTGTCAATTGCAAGGAATCAACTTCCTCGATGGTATATATTCACTGCAAAATATTTACATACAAAAATATGAACGATTAAAATATTTACATACAAAATTGTAATCGTTGATATTTTTTTTGTATGCAAATATTTTGCAGTGAATTTTTGTACAGGAACCTAGGTAATTATCTACTATCTTAAGCTGAATAATAACTCGAATATGGTAAATATTCTCGTATGGGAAATTATCTTGGTATTACGTTTGTATGAGAATAGCGATGGCACCCGGACTCTTAAGTCAGGCAAATGATTGTCTGGATTTTTTCTTGGCATAATAGTGTTGTTATATTTACTTAATGATACTTATTTAAGATTTTAAGGCATTGCTCAGTTTTTTGCATTTAACATGCCAAATGTTAATTTTAAAACTTATATAATATTATTTTATTTAGATAATATTGTCATCAATGCTATTTTTGAATTCTTTTTAGAATTATAATTTATTATTATTAAGTATTTTACTGGAATCTCGTAAACGTAACGAAATCTGTCCAAATATGGTATTTTATATGTATTTTAAATTTTAATTATAATTAAGATATTTGAATTTATAAAGATGAATAAATTTTATTGAATAAAATGTATCTTGCTTTTATTTTTAGTATGTATGAGTTACTCAAGTATTATATGTTTATATTCGTTATTTCAAATATTTCGGGTGGGTTGGACCAAATTACTTTAACAGCTATAACTGTAACTTTAACTATAATGCAAAATGTCAAATTTTTGGTTAAAGTCAATAATGGACGCCATATTTAACGATAACCTTGAGCTCGACAAGGCTTTAAATAAACGTGGCGGAAAAAGGAACTAACATCATCATACAAAAACGCCATTTTTGACAGTTCTCCTTTACCAGCAGCGACCCCGCCCACGTTCATTTAAAGCCTTGTCGGACCAGCTGTCATCTGTCAATCTGTTGTTTTTGGCCTTCTTGAGACTATATTCTGTTAGTGTTCATACTTTAACAATCGTAACAAGTCTCGGTTTGGCCCTGGTAACAAGTATGTTCAGCCCAAGGGCGAATCCAGGGGGGGGAGGGGTCATGGGGGTTATGCCCCCCCCCCCCCCCCTCCCCCTGGGCTGAGTCCAGGTCTTAAGTGAACCACTAAGTAAAATTGTTAAACATACTGATTTTATATATTTTTAAGATTTTATTTAAGTACTTACTTATGTACTTTCAAATTTCAATATTTAATTAATTTAATATACCTACCTAATACTTTGTTTGACGGCAAACGCATGACTCGGGATCGATGATGACCCCCTGGCGCCAAAGCTGGATCCGCCCTTGGTTCAGCCTCCAACTCTTTGGTCCGCTACAACGTTTTTTCAGGTATGAGAAACAAAATATGTTGCCTGACTGTCGGACTCTAAAGAAAGCCCCACTTTTTCTAGTTATAACTATAAGTTGATTTGGAAATAATTCTATCAGCTTTTGTACTTTTATGAAGCATTAACGTAAGGGGCTACCGCGTGGGGATTTGCAACCAAAGACGCTAGTGTTGCGTGAGATCTAAATAAAAATCGCCCAAGTGCGAGTTGGACTCGCGCACGTAGGGTTTCGGGATTCCGTACCATTATAGAGCAAAAATAGTAAAAAATGTGTTTTTTGTATGGGAGCTCCTCTTAATTAATAATTTTATTTAAATTTTATTATTATTTATATGGGTGATTCTACAAAAAGTGGGTAACTCGCTGTCACCATTCAATATAATATTAAATCACATTATATTTTAAGGATTTTATACTTAATTTTAAAAGTATGTAATCTCCTTTAATTGGTCACTCAATTTCAGGTACGTAATTTAATTAGAAATTGTATAAAATTATAAGAGTATGCTCAAAACGTCAGTTCTTTGGCCTGTCACAAACCCAAAAACGTTCATTTAAGAGACTGTACATCAGATTCTACGATTAATTTCAGAAAACTCGATATACAATTACAATCTTTAATGAACGTAATAACGAGTTTCAGGACTGTATATGTATGTGTGTGAATGTATTTAAAAAAGACAGGAAACTTTGTCATAGGTTTCATTCGTCAGTCCTTTGTGTAACTTTCAAATGCGAACATTTTCACAAAAAAACACGTATACATGGTCAAATACCTATTAATTATGTTTAGTTGGTAATATTGTCAGCTAAGAACTGCAGCATTTCTTTGCCACTATTACAGTATGAGTGCTAGCTCGTCGGATATGACATAATCTTGCGCAGGGCCAGTCAAAATCTCAGTACTGTGGGTAAGTCGTTAATTCCTTATAAATCTTAATTTTATTTTGATTTCTATACTGTTTACTATGATTAGTAAAAATTTAATATATCGATATTAGAAAATACGGAAAGAAACATTAATTTTAATTATAACCTTAAATTTATGTCGAAATCATCAGTCCTTTGCCTGAAATCGTGCCAACGGACTGACATGTTGCCAGAGTACCGATGTTTTTTTCTTTAAGATCACTTTTATCCATAGACATAATATATACCTTTTATCACAACAATTAAGGTGTGTTAACCATTTGTTTATTTATTTTAGTGTAAAACATAATGTCGCCTACCACAAAAGACAGATTTGACCGAAGGATAGTATATTAAATAAGAAAAGAGAAGCTGAAAAGACTTTCTTGTCGAGAATCAAACTACCTCTTCAAATAAGCTGAATTAGCAAAGAAAAACATAGATTACAAAATGTACTTAAGAAAAGGATAAAGGGCAAAGAAAAAAATGTTAAAGAAACCTCGAAAGCAAACGGTTAACTTAAAAAAAATAGGTCAAGTGCGAGTCAGTCTCCAGCACGAAGCCCTCGTGCCATAAAATGGCTATTTTCGTATGAGAGCTCCCTTTAAGTGTTTATTTTATTTTTATTAAGTATCTACTATTAAAGAAGAAAAAAAAAAGTATTTTGTGAACATTTCAATTGCCCACCTGGTGCCATTATTGACATTGAGTTAAAAGGACAAAAAAGTATATTATTTGTATAGGAGACCCCTTAAATATTTATGTTGTTATAATTTTATTGCTTATTATTAAAGTAAGAACAAAATTGAGTATTTCTAGAGTATATAAAAGTACCTGGTTGCATTATTGACATCGAGCAAAAAAGGGCACAAAAATCAAGTTTCTTGTATGGGAGACCTCTTAAATATTTATTTTGTTATTATTTTTATATTTTCGTTATAGCTGCAACACAATTATACTTTATTTGTGTAAATAAAAACTATCTAGCCATCGCTGTTCTTGAGAGACAGCCTGGTGACAGACAAATAGATAGACAGATGGACGTACTGACGGACAGATGGACAAAAACGAAAACTTTAATTCTGTTGTTTGTTGATATTAATTATTAATGTATACTGTTAAGTAAAAGTACATAAAAGTAAGAAAAAATGTTAATTACAATTGTCAAAATTCTTATAAAGGTGTGATAGTGTTTTCCCCGCATTATCACAAAATATTTTTCGATATTTAACTTACTAAGAACTTGATACATTAAAATAATTAAAGTGATATAATTATAGTTTATAAGCGTTTAATAAATGCCACAAATGTCATATATTTCTAATACCTATGTTTGCTTTATATATCAGTACTGTGTCACCTTCGTCAGGACTCTGGCAGTCAAATTCAGAAAAATCGAAATATTTTAAAAAATACTCTAAAAATGACTGTCCCGATTTGCAACAATATATTCATTATATTACCCATCTTTTAAACCCAAAGCTGTCTAAATTTATCATAAAAACTACAGTAAACAAAATATCCCTAAAAGTTACCCAATTTTTGTAGAACCACCCATATAAGAGGATGTGACACAGGTCACATACCGAGCGCGCCAACAACAGCACCAACCAAAATACTGCTGAATGTCCCATACTCAGGAGACAGATTGTAGTAAACAAAGAATTAAAAAAATAAATAATTATTATTTATTAAAGTATAAATAAAATCAATTCCATGATGACAAAATATGTAAGTGCTAATATGTTGTCATCATTGATACCGAGCAAAAAATGTTTGAAAAATCATGTTTGTTGTATGGGAGCCCCCCTTAAATATTTAATTTATTTTGTTTTTAGTATTTTTTGTTATAGCGGCAACAGAAATACATAATTTGTGAAAATTACCGTTCTTGAGTTACAGCCTGGAGACAAAGGGACAGACATCGAAGTCTTAGTAATAGGATCCCGTTTATACCCTTTGGGTACAGAACCCTAAAAATTATATTACTATACTTCGGACCTTAGTCGATAGTTGCGCCAAAGTAGTCCGTAGTACCTTAAGCCAAAGTAGTCCGTAGTACCTTAAGCAATAATCGGCCAAGTGCGAGTCGGACTCGCGCACGAAGGGTTCCGTTCCGGTATAGAGCAAAAGTAGACAAAAATTGTGTTTTTTGTATGAGAGCCCTCCTTAAATGTTTACTTTTATTTCATTTTATTATTATTTATTAAACAATGTAATTAAGTTTTTTGTGAAAATTTCAAGTGCTTAGCTGTTACCATCATTGATTACGAGCTAAAAAGGCCAAATAAATCACGTTTCTTGTATGGGTATTTCTTGTATACTAAATATAAAATAAAGTTAATATTAAATATTAACTTTATTTTATTTTTAGTATTTGTTGTTATAGCGGTAACAGATATACTCGTACATAATCTGTGAAAATTTCAGAAGTCTAGCTATAGCGGTTCTTGAGTTGCAGCCTGGAGACAGACAGACAGACATACAGACAGACAGACAGACAGACGGACAGACAACGAAGTCATAGTAATAGGGTCCCGTTTTTACCCTTTGGGTACGGAACCCTAAAAAGCAGCAGCCGATGAGAAGTCCCCCGTTGGCTCTACAGCTGGCATGCTGCTTTGAATAGCCAGGTTCTTTTGGCAATTATTGTATTTGGCTACCCGATACCCTGTAGTATACCCGGGTTCCGTACCATAAAATGGCAATTTTATATATGGGAGCCCCAATTAAATATTTATTTTATTTTAATCTTAGTATTAATATGAACGTAGGAATACCACTGATTATTTCGTGACGTGTTTTTCTGTTGCCATTATTCATACCGAGCAAAAATGTGCAAAAAAAATGTATTAAAGTTGTACGGGAGTCTTGTTTTTGTATTTTTGTTACAGCCTGGAGAGTGGAGACATAGGTACCTACTATCATAGAAGCTGATTCATATTTCATAGGCAGCCGACAGATCACGATCATTTAATTGACATAATATTATATCACATATTTCGACCAAAACGTAGGTCCGTCAACTGCCTATGATTTATGAATCATATTTCTTCGATGGTACATGAACAGACCTCGAAGTTAAGGACTAAGGATAAATCAAACACGACTTAAAAATAATAAAATAACTTTATTTGCATTTATTAAGGTAAGTATACCTATATCATTCCATCACATTTATATCTACATTTATTACAAATATTGTTAGTTCTAATGTGGTTCTAATGTACATTGTCATTAGTGTCTTTATTGCTTGCATATCGGTAGGTAAAAGTTGCATTATATCGTTTCATAAAAACTAGTATAACTATAAAATGCGGTTTGTAATTTTCTTATTAAGTATATAATATTTATTTAATGTTGTATCTAAAACTCTGAAATATGTCTTACGATTTTTATGCTACTTCAACTTTAGTTAAGTAATTTCCAAATTCCAGTTTCCTCGTTTAAAAGTATCATGTAGGTACTTAGAAATATACACAGGGCCAGACTGAAGTAGTGTGAAGCGTCAATAGATATTATTAAATTAGGCATACCGCATACCCATTTCAACCAAAAAGTCAGTTTGCTAAAACTTATTTGAAAACTAAAAAGAAAAGAAAGGTAAATAATGAAATAATTAAGTCAAACTTATAATATCGTTCAGTTCTTTCATTGCTTTTTAATGCTTAATTTATTTACACACTTTATTGATAAAAAAAATATTGGCAACATTAGCTAATTTTATCTGTTGCAATCTACATTGCAATACATACTTGCATGCGATATTTTTGACGACTTTCAAAGGGGCATGTGTTTATACGGGTAAGTAAGGTTTGTGGACTATTTTGTCAGCCAAACAGTAATTCATAAAATAAAAATGATTCAGAATTTATTTTATTAAATAATAGTTACATACTTTAAAATATTTTGTACGTATTCCCTATTTACAGGTTGATTTTGGAATGGCACATACATATATTGCTGCAGCAATGCAGCTACTTATTTAACATGCCCTTAGGTATAAAATACTCTTAAATTCCTAGTATTTACAATACAAATGGCAGACGTGGTCTTGGTCGATACTCTATAATAAGGTATCATAAAGTTTATTTGAATTTCATAACTTTGAGCGTTATTGTGCTTGATAATTTATTTACAGACTTAAATTAATTCTGTATTGAATACAGTCACTGGATCATAACAAAATCATTGTATTAAATCAACGACATTGATCAGAGGCAAGATCAGTCAAAAAGATCTTTACATGGATTAGACAAATTGGCAAGAAATAATCGTACCAGAAAATGAATCGGAGCAATGTTCCTATGTTCATTGATTTAAGCTGCAATAATATTTTATAACATATCTACTCCTATTATTGTCATTAATAAAAATTGTTTTGTTAAGAATCCCGTAAACTTAGTGCTCGTACCTAATACATAATGACACAGAATACTAGATAATAAGAAACTATTGAAGGTAGATATATTATAATTGAACGCATAATGTAACTATCATCTAAATATCACAGTTTAACATTAAAATTATATTTTGTAATGTCTTTAAAAACAATCATAGTATTTCTTAACCTACATTAATAAATATACTTTGTGAAGGAAATCTTAAGTCTCCTAGTTTTATACAAGTCGTAACAGATTTTTCTTTACAAAAAATAATTAAGTAGAAGATAACAAACTGGTTCTTGACTATAATAAACTTAGTTAATGTTCGTCAACAAGCTAACACTAGCCATCTTTGAATGGCACGGGGGCGCATCTGCGCAGTAAAGTCATTTGTAAGAGATCAGTCTAAAGAACTCCACTAACACTCACACCGTCGTTTCGTTTCGACGCAAAGGCTGAAGTTCTCGTTGTAAGTCGTTATAGTATTCGTGGTCAGACATTGACTCCTCTTCCACCGACTTCTGGGGCAAATATTTGCTGGGACCTGGTCTAGGAGTGGAATCACTGCCGCTGCCTTCGCTGACGCACAGGGACTCCAATGGCACAGGCTCGGTCGGTATGCCGAGCGTTTGCGCCGGCATACTCTGATCGGACATCAAGTACTCAGGGTTATCCACGCATCTCTTCGACGCCACGTACCCGCTGTAGCGAATGTCTTTTATCTCCTGCCCCTCCCCATTTTCTCCTATTAAGTCCATGTATGTGGAGGCATTCTGGTTGTGCTGCGGCGACGGCATTAGATAGTCGTCCTCGTCCAGTGGCAAGTTGAGTTTTAGGTTGCCTACCTGAGCTTCTTTGACCTTGGACATGCTATCGAATTTGTTTTCTATGCCGTCCTTCGTTTTCATAGGATCACTACAGTATCTCGAACTCGAACTGTCCGATGCACACACACCATTATTATAGTAATGTCTTAATTCTGTGTCATCGGGATTCGCAGAGTTGTTGTACCGTAGAAGGTCCTGATCCCAAGTCTCCGGTCGGTTGGAATTCTCGCCCGCGGCATTTTCCGGTGCGCTAACGTTGTTAGCCCACGAAGATGAAGTACACGGTTTTAAGGAATTAGTTTGTGTGTCTACTCCAGTATTTAAACCTGAATTTGTAGTTGCAGTCGGGGATATTGCTTTGAACTTTGGTTGCAGGTATTCATCGGCTTCCACTAATGGTTCGGGACCATCCATTGCCGATGAAAGGTTTCTTATCAATTCCTTTTCATCCTGAAATTAGAAACAAAAAATTGAAACCTAGTTATGTAATATGTGCTTATTTTAAAATGTCATTTATTGAAATCAATTAAGGTGCCGATTGGCAGCGGGCGACATGAAGCAACCGCAGACGACGTGTCGCAGCGACACTACTGGTTTGTATGTATTTCTATGAAATACTCTCCGCAGCTAGCGACATGAAGCTAGCAACACTAAGAATTCATAGAAATACATAGAAACTAGTGTCGCGACGACACGTCATCATAGCTGGGCACCGTTAATCAAATAGTTAACTTCGTTAATTGTTAATCCGTTAAGAAAAATGTTAGCTTCGTTAAACGTTAAAGAGTTACATTTCGGACGAATTAACGCAAGTTAACGTTGATCGTTAATCTGTAATAATATGGCCTCGATATGTGTAATAATATGACCTTGTTGTAACTGATATCATTGCGTTAGTGTATATACAAAACCTGTTGGTTTAAGGTTTTGGAAGTTAACAGGTTAGGGACAAAACAAAATACTTCTATAATTATTGTATTCTACCCAACTAAATTATGCTGCACTCTTTTTTATCAACATGCAAATGATTTATAATAACAATAAACAAATCACTCTCTCTCTATAAGCACCGGCGCTGAGTAATGGAATGATAAAACGAAACAAATCTCTTCTCACTCGCATGCGCCTGAAAATGTATCTAGTATTGTTTTTGTTTCGTCTGAACCTGTTTTCGCGCCGCGCCGCGCCTCGGTGCCGTGCGGTAAATAGTATGCATTGAATTAACGATTAACGGACTTCTGCATATTAACGGAAGTCAACGAGTCCGTTAATATTTCAAAAAGTTAACTTAAAAGTTAATCCGTTAATCAAAATGTTAACTTCGTTAATTAACGATTAACAGATTAACGAGTTAATGCCCAGCTATGCACGTCATCTGCTGCAACTTCATGTGGCCGGCTTCTAACTTGGTACAAGTAAAGACTTAAGAAAGCACTTTACAATATTATTTTTGAAAAAAGTTAATATACCTATTATTTATATCGATCTTACCTGTGTAGAATAGGATGGCAGTCTCATGAACTTGTCTCCAGGAATCACGAGATATCTTCCAGGATCTCTCGCCATTTCAGCGAACGTATCAGCTAGCTGTTTAAACGTTGGTCTACTATCAGCATCCAACATCCAACAAGACACCATCACACAATAAATGTCTAGTGTACATATACTAGGCTGAGGTAATTTTAATCCATTCTCAATGAGTTCGGGAACGTTTCTGGCCGAAATATTAGCATACGGCCTATTTCCATAGGTCAATATCTCCCATATTGTTACACCGAATGCCCATACATCACTTTTGTGAGTGAATATTCTATGTTGAACACATTCCAACGCTAACCACTTTATGGGCATCTTACCACCCGCAGCTTTGTACTCGTCTTCATTAATATCTAATAGTTTTGCCAAACCGAAGTCAGTTATTTTGACACAATTTGGTGTCTGTACTAATACATTTCGAGCAGCTAAATCTCTATGAACGAGCCTCTTTTCTTCTAGGTATGCCATACCTCGGGCTATTTGAGTGCACCAATTTAAGAATGCTTTCGATCCAATTTTCTCCTTGTGTGTCCTTACGTAATCTAATAAGCATCCCAGTGGCATCAGTTGCGTAATTAGCATCATTTGGTTAGTCATACACACAGCAAGGAGTTGAAGAAGATTTGGATGCTCGACGCTGGCCATTATGTATGCTTCCTCAAGGAATTCCTTGCTGGTGTTAGCTCCAGTTCCTTCTTTGAGAACTTTGATTGCCACCGGAATTTTCACATTTTCTCCTTCAGGTACCCACACACCTTTATACACTTTACCGAAAGCACCATACCCAAGCATACCACCTCTTCGAAGTTCAGCTTCTTTAACTATTCGCAATTTTGCTAAATTCGGTTTTACGTTAGTCGGCCTGAGAGGTTCATTGTCTTCGCAACCGGTGAGAACCATGGTCATTTTTACAGCTTCTTTCTTAGCTTTGGCTCTTTGGCGACACGCGTAGCCAATTATTCCTAAAATTACTATCAAAATGAATGCTAGTACTAGTATTATAACTAGGACTGTCGGAATTTTGGCCGTGGCCATATTTGGAATACTGCTTGCTAAAGCTGAACAATACGGTTCTTCTATTGGATTCTGTAAAAGCTCATCAAAGTATATTTTGTGTGGCATATCTTCTGGGCATGTTGCTGTACAGTTAAACGTTTTTGAGTTTGAGTCGGGATAGTATATTTTTAAGGCGTTACATTTTATACAATCTGTCGAGGCAGGGCCGGTGCAACCGCGACATTCATGATGGCATGGTGTACAAACACGGTTTACTTTATCGGTGAAGTATTCACTTGGACATTCGTCTTGACACTGATCTCCTCTCATAAAGCCGTTGCAGACTTCACAGACTTGTCTGTGTATTCCAAAACCAGAGCACTTGATACAAAGTGGGTGACACTTTCGACAAGCGACTTTTACTTTTCCTTCCAGGGGCTTGACGTTTCCAACCCACTCGTTGTAATATCCATCCGGACACAGTTCGAATTCTCCTAAACAGCTTTCGACGGTTGCTTCTACACTTATTATAGCTTTTCTACAGGAGTTGCAGCCTCCCTCTCCGACAGTATTTGCCGGGCCAGTGCAGCCATTGAAGCAGTTCTGGTGACAAGGCTCACAAGTGCCATTTTCTGATACGTATCTTGCTTCAGGACATTCTGTCACACAATACGGACCATCTCGAACGTGTTTACATTTAGTGCAGTTAGCTCTACTCGGCCCTGTGCAGCCATCCAGGCATTCGGAATGACACTGCTTGCACGTCTTCGGTCCAGCCTTGTATAAACTGGAAACAGAAATAAGCTTTAGTTAGACCTACGTCATCTAAATATAAAATGAAAAAATGCAATATTTAATGTCACTAAAATTTAATTAACAGTAAATTTAAAAATTCGCAAAGCAATATTTGGTGTAATACTAACCCAGGATGGACAGAACAGTTCTGGATACATATTTCTCCGAACTTGTAATTTTCGCACGATAGACATTGGTCTGGACCTGGACCCCAGCAACCGTCTGATGAGCATTGAGGATCACACACCAAGCTAGCATTTTCTGTTGATAAACGAATGACACGACATTGTTAACAATGCAGGCAATAGACATATTCCATCCACGTTATCTTTTGAACCATTGGAATCAATTTTTGCATCGCAATCTCCAGAAAGTAGTTTGATGATATTATTATTATATTTTACTCCCATGGTTCTAAAGAAAATGTGACTAAGAATCAAAAACAAAATCGCTGAGAGCAAAGCTTGGTTAGTTTGTTAGTTTTAGTAATAATTCAGATGTCATATATTATTGCTTTCGCTATAAAAAAATGAATATTTCAAATATTTCAAATCGCAGGCTTTAAAAAATAGAAACAATTGCAATTGCTCTATTAATCTAACCTAACCGAGGATCCTCGTGTAAAGAACGCTAGCTGTAACTCACCACATGTCTTTAGATCTGCGTTTTTCTGTATTATCTGTTTATGGTCCTTCGACTTCACAAGTTTGTTCCAAGCTATTTTGTCGGCAAAACACAGCTGCTTATTCTCCATAATCGCTATCGCTCCTGAATTAACTTTCTTCAACGATTTTAATCCGAGCGATTTCAACGAAGTTTTTACAATGTACAAAGACGCAAAAAGATTTTCGATGACTTGCCGGCCTCCAATTACTTCGAGATTGCGAAAATAGGACAAGCTCGTAAAGTTCGGATGGTGCGCTTGAACGTTCAGGTACCCGGTCACTTCACGAACTGTGCTGAACACTTCTAGAGCATCCGGTTCCATCTTCGAAACACGCTCACCGAAAGAATAATCAGGATTGACTTGCTGGAAACCCGTGAAGGTCATTTCTAATATCTCTATCGAGCCATCAATTATGGTACAATCTCGAAAACTCTCGATATTTCCAGCATGAATTGGTTTCTCAGCCGGGCATGTTTTAGGACATGTTACATTGCAAGGTATGCATTCTCCGTTTACGGCCGTTTTGTTCGGTGGACAACTTCGTACACATGCACCGTTATCCTTCAATAGATGCTCTGGGCAATTTCGCACGCACGTGGCGCCGTATGCATATTTTCCGTCTGGATTCGGCTCCCAGGAGTACGTCGTCGGGTTGTACTTCTGCATCGGTGGACACTCTTGCGAACAAGTTCCTTCGTCGTAAAAGTTTCGACAGGCTAAGCATTGGCTCGGCAACGGTCCAGTGCAGCCCCCGGCGCAGAACGTGTTACAACAATCTCTCGGGTTCGGGCCGAAGCATCGACCCTGAGCACATTGAGGGCTGCAATTTGTTTTGGAGAACTTCTGGCAATTGTGAGGTCCGTCGCCCCAGCATCCAGCCTCGCAGCTCGGGTGACACTGGGGACATTCCCTCTCCTGGATTTGGAAGGCGTACACGTAGACGTACGTAGCATTCACCCCCGTTATTATTTCGTCCCAATTTATTGTTTTCAGATGGCATAAATTGTAGTTGTTGTAAATGCCAACGCTTCCGCGCAAGACGTCCCGCAGTGCTGGAAGTTCTAGTGTGAAAGCGGATGACATCGTCACCAACAGTGCAAACTCCTCTTCCCTGACATTCAGTTTGAAGAGAGTTCGACCTCGTATAATTTGTAAATTGGGTAGAACGATGTTCGTCACTTTGACATGCGAGATAAGTACGTAGCCGGTCACTTCCCGTATGTGCTGGAGGAAAGATAAGTCCATCGTTTCATTCTGAAGCCACGTCAGTTCTAGGTTTCCATCGACGTAAGTGCAGTTGGTGAATCTGTCGCGTAGATTTCTATAGTGGGTGTCACGATTCGAAGGCACTGACATCCGTCCATTGGTCCCGATGCAAACTGAAAAAAGAAAAGAAAATTTATGAGTCAGTGTATAAAAGATTGAGAGAATTTGTATTAATTGAAAAGTACATTTTCTCGTAGGATATTGAAACTGTAAGCAAAACAATATTGTATGGTACATTTGACGTATTGTTAGAAACAAAGAAACTATATTATTTGACGTATTGTTAGAAACAAAGAAACTATATTATTATGCTACTATAATATAATACAAGAATCTAAGCGGGTCTAACGAAGAGGCGGTGCCGTGTGGGCGGGCCATACCAGTTTCTTATACTACTCTACACGTAACACCGCTATTTGTGATTAAACTATGAAAATCGTTACAATGCCGCTTTATACTCTGTTCGCGATCGAAATGATTAACGTAAGCGAGTATGTAACGTGCAGTGTGAGTTGATGTCGCGTCCAATTTACCGTTTTGTGGAATTTTGGTCACTACAACCGCCACCTTGAGGCTCCACGTCGTTTCTAATTTTAGTTTAGATATTGAGTTCAATATTCCATTCTAATTTTAAAACTACATAACAGGTTAAATTATTTTAGCATGTAGCGATAATAATCTTCTTAGTCTTCATTTTCGCAATTTTAGGAATTCCTCCAACGTTAAGCAAGAATTTATCATCTTTTGTTAGAATGCACAGTCGGGGATGAGAGAAGACTTTTTCAAGCGAGGTACATTTTTACCTGCCTCGGACAACAATAGATTTTTTGGAACACTTCATCAAAGTCGAGTGCGTTTACCGCAGGCGTTATTTGATATATTTGAAGACGCAGGTAAACTTTGCAAGGCTTTACAGGGCCCTGTAGTTTTAAATATTTGTCTGTTCTACATTGTTCTATACTTAATTCCTCTTAGCTCTGTCTGTCTGTACTCGTAAAGGCTTCGTTGAAACTTTAAGTTGAGAATAATGTGTTTACTTTACTTTTATAACTTCTGTAAATTTAAGTCGATATACATTGTAATAAGTAATACAATAATTTAATTACAATAATTATATACATAATTTCGATTTTTATTTAAGTACAGTTAAGTAAGTCTTCAGTTGTAATTCGGTCTAGTAGATGTTAATTTTAGCACGCATTTATAATTAAGGCGCTAAGTTACCTAGATCTTCAAGGTAGATTCATCTCACGCCTAGGTGTAAATCTATGTTGTTTTGTCCTAAAATTTTGGTTTAACAATATCACAGCTTTACATAAAACACTAGATGAAATGGCTATACTAGATAACATATGATTTATTCTCTATAGTCTATTGCATATTAATTTAACTGTATTTCATTATAGCGCGGTTAGCACGGGACATTTCAATTGGTCGTATTATAACTTACTAGATGAATGATGATGCCTAAGTCGCAACTCCGTTGTGCAAAATTCGCACGGGAACCATACATTTTTCCGGGATAAAAAGTATCCTATATCTTTTCCCAGAACTCAGAGTATCTCCATACATTATTTTAGCAAAATTGGTTAGTTGGTGACGGACAGACACACTTTTGAATTTATACTATTAGTATGGAGTATGGATTTTAGATAAAAATAAGTAAGTACAGAGAACACTTTGGGTACTTTTGAGGTCGATATTGTTGGTAACATATTGTTTTATAAGTTTTCGAGCCACCCACATGCGTGTATCGGATGGCAGCGTTTTAATTTGCCGGGTTGTGTAACGCGTGGGTCTTTAGAAATCTGGTGTCCGGTCGACACAGTTGGAACCGATGACACGAGTGATAGTTTTGTGAATGTTGCGCTGGCTGCCTCCGAACCGCTGATGATATCGCGAATATATAGTTTTATTACCAAAATCCAGACACCCTATGGCTAACGGCCGCACTAAAACATTTTTCACATAGTTTTGACAGAATGGGGCTTAAGTCAAAATATTCAATCCATATATTATACCAATATTATGAATGTGAAAGTGTGTCTGTCTGTTACCTCTTTACGCCGAAACCGATGAATCGATTTTGCCAAATTTTGGTATGGGGATACTTTGAGTCCTGGGAAAGGACATAGGATACTTTTTATCTCGGAAAAATGTACGGCTCCCGCGCGATAAACAAATCTTGACGCAAGTTGCAGGCGTCATCTCTTAAGTAATCATTAAATCTAGTGACATTTAACAAATTCCAATAATGTGACCGTAACTTCTTTACTAATCAATATAATTATATTAATTACATGGGCGTATATAAGGGGGGGGGGTCCTGGGGGTCACGACCCCCCCCCCCCCCCCCCCACCCCCCAAATACTATCCATATTCTATCTTACTTGTGCAATCGACAATACGGGCTATATATACGCCCGTGATTAATTATATTGATTTGAAACCTCAATGTTTTAAATCAATATAATGCCCGATAGGGTTATTTGACAGATTTTCCATACTCCATCTGTCAAATTAAGTGGTGGAAAGCCTTATCTGCAGAAAGCGGTGAAACAGGCCCTTAATATCTAAAGGAGTATTCCGCCTTAGATAATAAAAAAAGAGAATTTTAAGAACCAGCCGAGAACTTCAGGCTGATTTCTAAAAGGTTATTCAATATCCATTTGCCTGTTATATATAAAAATGGATATCTATATATATAAAAATGGATTTTCAAATGTGTTAGTCGCGCTAAAACTCGAAAACGGATTGGGCTGATTTTAGTCTTAAAATATTCGTAGAAGTCCAGGGGAGGTTTTAAAGTGACACGAAGTTCACCGGGACAGCTAGTCTTATATATAAAAATGGATTTTCAAAGGTGTTAGTCGCGCTAAATCTCGAAAACGGCTGAACGGATTGGGCTGATTTTAGTCTTAAAATATTCGTAGAAGTCCAGGGATGGTTTTAAAGTGACACGAAGTTCACCGGGACAGCTAGTTATGTATATATCATGCTGTTAAGTTATTTATGTTAAAGATTAAATTTGGCACGTGAATAAACAGTTATGCTGATTGGGGACACCACTTCTATACGTAAATAATAATTTATCTATGGCCTAAGATTGGATACACGAGTCATAGAAGCTTTACATTTAATATGTAGTTTTGGCTAAAGCGAGCTTTTAGGCAATGAAACGTAAAATGCTATTTATTTTATATACGCCGCGCAAATATTTTAAAGGCAATTTAGGTACTGAAAAGATAAAAGTTTCCTGACAATAATTATCAAGTCATTAAAGCGGAAAAATTATTGAAATTTCCTTTCGCTCATTTCAAGCTCGCGCACAAAGCGACAAGCTACAATATGGACGTACCGACACGTCGGTACTCGGTAGTCGGTACTTAAGGTATCTGGCGATGATCGGAAAACTTGATTCATAGGCGGACCTACGTTATTTGGTTGCGTTATGTCAAAATTCAAACGCAGTCGGCAAATCATACTTCAATCAAATATTTACATAACCATAGAAGAAATGCAAAAGATTATTATTAGAGATGTGCCGATCATGACTTTGGCTAACTAGCTGACTAGCCGATAAGTCGGTTGCAAAGACGCCGACTAATCGGCTGACTAGTTGGCCAAATCGATCATGGTTTCGGATGTTTCCGTAACGCTTCGTTTATTGCTGATTCGCGGATTGCGCAGCATACGCAGCCTGCGAATGAATGAATCTAAATCTTTTATATTTTAAATAATAATAAATTTTATTAAAGAAGATAATAATATTATAATATGTTGTTCTGTAACAATTTTTATTCAATAAATTAATGTCATAAATATAAATATTTATTTACCAGCAACTAGCAAGTAATTTCAATAAGTACTACTAAAATAATAAAAAGCCGGATAGTCGGCACTTTTTGCCGACTACTCGCCGACTAGCGGCCGACTACAAAAGTGGCCGGATAGTCGGCTTTACCGACTAGGCAGCAGATCTCTAATTATTATTATAAAATATAAGCTGTTATTTTGGAGACAAAATGAATATAACGTCGCACTAAGATAACTCACAGTTTAGTTTTAAGTTTATAATAAAACACCAAAATGCTTCGATCACTAATATATGATATAAGGGTGAATATAATGTACAACATGATGTCCACTGGAGGACACTCAAGTGCGTTCCCGGCCATTAAACGGATCTCGCCAAGTGCGTACGTGCCTCCACTAGGCGACTGGTTTGTCTCAAGCGAATGTTTTTTATCCAGTTACTTGCATTCTGAAGCATTGGAACCAGTTTTGTACTAACATTTCGTTCGGTTAACTCAGCCTTTCCCTACTCATTGTTTATCAGAGAAAGCGTTTGGATTTATATTAATATAGGCTGTACGGAAATGTCTTATGGTGAGAAAATATCTTAGAATGAGAAAAACAAAGTTGACTGAGTACCATTTATGCTAAATTTAATATAATGGATTTTTTTTAGGTTTTCGAATGGGAAGATTATTTTCATTTTGTTTATTACACTTGTATTTTTTTTTTCAAAATAAAAAAGAATAGCTTGAAGCACGGAAGATTTAAATATGGTTTTCTTAGTCCATCTTAAAATTAATTAGACATTATAAACGACAAATAGTTTTAAAAAGTTGATAATTTAATTCAATACCTTTCTAACAAGTGGACAAGTTGTAAGTGGGACGCCATTAACACATTTCGACACCGCTTCCAGTTATCCGGGTCAAAAAACTCGAAAAAACTTATGGAATTCTAGCATATCATTATAACCATTTATAACTGAATGTGTCTTAGCGTCGCTAATATCTGTAGGGTTGGTACTTTAAATCAAGGACAAATTTCCTAGGAGAGAAAGAGAAAACATAGACTCCAAAGTCTCTGGTTTCTCAAGGATAAGACTTAGGCCGCTTTTACGAGCCCAAAACCATCTACATAATGCCTAAAAATACTTGAAACTCTCGCCAAGAAATTACTTATATGCACAAAATTGCCTTGCTTAAAGTAAAAGTGATTAGTGTAGTATTTGTTGCACTTGCAAATGTTAAAATTCTATTATAGGATATCGCATTTCATGAGACAATGTAAAGCCTAAGTTTATTAAGATTTTTTTGGACGCGAGGCAGCCCTATTACATACCCATATCTTGTGTCATTATCATCGTAAACAAGTCCAACATTATACTATATTATATGCAAAATTATATATCTATTAGCAATTAAAGAAGACTTGTATGTCAGCTTATTAGCGAATTAATAACTAAGAACATACCTCTATAATAATAATACTTCTTAATAAAAAAATATTATTTCTTCGTTTATTAAAAATATCAATGAACATACTGATTTTCAGAAGGTAACTAATTATAACGCAAACTCTTCGTTTTTAACACTAGCAAATGACTCTCAAGTGTAGTGTTATAGTGGTAAAATGTACGATTCCCCCGCGATAATGTGCATTTTGGCGCGAAAACTTGCTTGCAACCTCTGGGTAAAATATTTAAAACTCATAATAATAATTCTATGAATACAAAAGATATTGATTCTCTATCGACTTTTAAGTCAATGTTATTCTTAAAGCAGGAAAACGGTAAATATGAATAAAACAAATTTAATAATATTACGTGTCTGAGATATAATATATATGGATACAAAATTGGCTTCACGCCATACACGGTCGTTGTTTTTACAGTTACTTATTATTCTAACTATAAAGTATACCTCTAATAATAGTAAAAAGCTTATTTTAAACATAATGAAATTGATGATAATTATTAATAGCAATCAATATTAATAGAATTCTAAAATCAACAAGTAATAGAAAGGAAGACTAACATAGAGAAAATTTATTTTCTTTAATACAACTTACTAGCACTTAAAATTTTACTAGCCAGCGAAATTACCACTAAGTGTTAAGCGGTGAATGCCTATAAAACACCACATAAATTAACTTCTAGTCACTTGCAGTCCTTCCCTATTGCCAGGTTGAATTAGCCTGGGATTTGAAGGATAAATTACAATATTATTATACTGTTGACCATCTTCATACTAGATTATCTAAATTCAGCGCTCGCACACATTAGTGTGATTTGAGATAATTTTAAGTAACAAAATAATGTATAAATGTTGTCTCTGTATTAAAAGAATTTTATCGATACAGCTGACTTACGTACTCTACTCGATAATATTGTGGGATTATACAATATGAGAGCTCCAAAGGAAGATCTTCCGTCTTAGCGAGATGCTTGGGCAAGCCGAAGATACCAGATGAAAAATGTTGGTCTCCCAAAATATGCATTTTAAATCAGCAGCAGCAGACGAGAGTGATGATGATGTTAGCACTAGCGCCACACGAGGTAACATTAAAATAAAACAAAGGGGCTTTCAATGGGCACGCAGTAAAGTATCGAAATTCCATAACAAATGAACAAATCAAGTTTTGAGTTACTATTGGCGTAACTGCCAATTTCCATTAATCCTTTTGTTAGCTAAGAAATAAGAGCTTCATTTCACGGATTCGAGGAATATCTAAGCAGTAAGCTGCTGTAAGTTTCAAGTTCTTTGAAGCTATGCCAGCTAATGGATAACATTAAGCTGTTAAAGTAGCTAAGATTTTTATCATATTAGAATACACTTATTCAAAGTAGCTAAGATGACCTCTACATTTCTAGAATCATACCAATGTAGAGTGATAGAAATGTAATCCCTGGCTTTGTCTCTCAGTGGTAGGCTAGGTGTGTGAATATTCCTAACTCCCTTAGAATAAGTGCCTCAGAATTCGATTTCGTACATTAACGTAGATATTACCTTAAAGTTCTAATTAAATCAATTCGACAGTTTAAACTTTTCATAACTACGAAATAAATTTAATTTCATAACGTAATAAAGCATAATGCAATAAAATACATACATACATACATACATACTATAATCAGTCTTAAGATGGAATATATATTATGTAAATTTTCCTGCAATTCCTAAATTCTGGCGCGGAAAGCCTTACACTTAAGGAGGTGACTAAAGCAAAATAGAAGATCTTTTAATTCATATATTTAATACTTGTTAATGAGCTAAAATTGTTTTATTTTTCAACATACATATATATATATACTAATACTAGCGACCTGCCCCGGCGTGGCACGGGTATAAAATATATTGCCTCTAAAAAATTATTAAAATCGATAGCCTATGATCCTTCATGTGGTCTACTGTTTATCTGTGCCAAATGACATAAAAATTGCTCCAGTAGTTCGCGAGATAAGCCTTTTCAAATAATTTCCCCGTTTTTTCCACATTCTCCTATTAGTCTTAGCGCGATAAAATATAACCTATAGCCTTCCTCAATAAATGGGCTATCTAACACTGAAATAATTTTTCAAATCGGACCAGTGGTTCCTGAGATTAGCGCGTTCAAGTTAGCCCTTTCAAATAAATTTCCCCGTTTTTCCACATTTTCCTCTATTTCTTCACTCCTATTAGTCTTAGCGTGATAAAATATAGCCTATAGCCTTCCTCGATAAATGGGCTATCCAACACTGAAAGAATCATCAAAATCCGATGCGTAGTTTTAAAGATTTAAGGGAACAAAGGGACATAATGGAAAAATGCGACTTTGTTTTATAATATGTATAGAATACATTATAGTTATTTTCGAGGGTCCATACTAGCGAAAACACGATATCTTAAAATTTTCTCGATCGAAAAAATTACAAAGATGCACCTAGATTCTAGATTTCACGAATATCTTAATATATATATTTCTTGTGTGCGTGTGTATGTGACTGAACTCCTCCTAAACGACTGGACCAATTTTGATGAAATTTTTTGTGTGTGTTCGTGGAGATTCGAGAATGGTTTAGATTTACAGTTTGGTCTACTGGAAAATGTTTTTTCAATTAATTTCTTATTTATAAGGAGTTGTTGATTTTGGAATGTTTTACATTAGATCCGGCGGACGGCGCTATCATCGCATTCAATATTATTCTATTTCAATTTTAGTTTGTCCTGACAGATGGTGCTACGATTAATTTGAAAAAAATTTTGTTATTCAATTCATGTGCTGATTAAAATATTAAATAAATAACACATAGGCTACAATTTTAACCGACTTTCAAAATGGGGGAGGTGTTATGTTCGTTTTCTTATATTCAACGAATACTCCGCCGTTTGTTAACCGATTTTCAAAATTTTTCTTTTGGTATATAGGCTATCATCCCAATTTGGTATTATATTCAGAAAAGTGGTGATCTGATGAAGGATCCATAAGTAATCGAGGGAACTCCTCAAAACTTATAGGGAAACATATGGTGACTTCGGTTTCGTGAGAAGTATTCTACGCATATGCTACCAACAAGTAAAATTTTGCACCGAGATATACCTGGTATACCGTGGTTCGGAAGGTGCTGAGAGAATTCCTGATTCTTTATAGATACAAGTTTGGGAGTTTCGGCGTTGTTTTAAGAACAGAAAGCATATGCTACTATGCAAATTATATTCTTCATCATCATCATCATCATCACTACCATATTATACCATTTCATAGTCTTTTAGATCGAGACTCGAGTTTGTCAAGCGATAATTAAAAAAAATCTATATCTACCTAATATTATGTTTGCTTGAACGCACCTGAAGAGTATGTTTGCTTGAACGCGTCAATCTCAGAAACTACAGGTCCGATTTAAAAACTTATCTCAGTGTTAGATAGATCATTTATCGAGTAAGACTCATCATTTATCGAGAAGGTTATATTATATTATTACTCTAAGACTAATACGACAGAAGAAACTCAGGAAAATGTGGGAAAAACGGGGGAAATATTTTTTATGGGAAAATGTAGCTACGGATTCTGTAAAATTTCTAATTTACGCGGGCGAAGCCGCGCGGGACATCTAGTAATATTATAGTTTCTATTCAACATGGTGCATTCAACTGAGTAAATTTTTTAATAAACAATATAAAATTCTATTACCGAGCGACTGAACTAGTGGATTTTTTAAAATGTTGTATATTTAACGAGTTATTAAGACAAAAACTAACTTGGCGCTGATTCCGCGTCGTTGTTTTTCACCTGGCATATAACATACGCCGTAAGTGTGAAGAGAGTAGGGCGATGTTTGATTTTTTGCTTTATTCGCTCTCTTAAGATATGTATTAGAATATGATCCAATATACAGAAGAGATCACTTCATATATTATGTGTTAGTGAAGGTTGGAAATGATTGAACGTATAAAGGATATGTTATGAAGTTAATCTAATCGCCCACTCGGTTTCTAGCGACAAAGCTGACTTGTTATTACTCAGTCGAATCGTAGAGGCATTTAAATGAAATATATTGAAGCTAAAGAAACAAGTAATATAAATTAGATCTTAATAACTTTGATAATGATAAATTTACAGTTTTGTTTATCACAATAGATTTCTATTTAGCTGTGTTCGTTGTTAGAACATAATATTTCGGCCAACCGAAGCGGCTTGTAACGTAACTATGTATTTATAATTTAGTGCATCGAAAGCTCTACAATATGCTCAACCTAAAATTAAATTTATAACTTTGCATCTCATCTTTTTGTAGCTTGTTACATTGAAAGCTCTAGAATACGCTCAACCTCAAAAACTTTCACATCAGCGGTTGGCAACGCAACACCGAGCGTAGGTTTCTCAAAAAGCACAATGCACCCACACCTTCTCAACCTATTCAGAGAATCAGTCTTGGAGTTTGAACAATATGAGTGTACTTAATTGTTCGTGTGGAGGCCGCGTAGCCCCTATACTTTGAGATAAGCTTTGTTTATTCTACGCCGATTAGCGTGGTATTACAGTTTTCTGTTATAACGCGTTCTTAAGCCAAGAATTTCTATACGTACTGGGGCCATAGGTACTATCTATATAACTTTTTTCTAGCTTTCCGATTCATTGTTATTATGATTAGAGCTCAAATAATAATAACAATTATTAGTTATTAGTTATTCTCTATACAATTGGTACCATACAATTTTCAGCAAATCGGCAAAAACAGTTGCTGATTTTGACAGCTGCAAACATCAATCTACCCGCTTCGATTATGCTTAAATCGTGAGTAATTAAATAAGTTACCATTCACGGCTTTACGCAACGATAAAGAACATGTTTATTACTATATAATTTTCATTAAAATAGGTCAGTCAGTTCTTGCGTTGAAGCCTTTAAAGGAAATCCCATTTCCGACCCACAGATGTCTTTACGATAGTAAGTACAGCCGTTTTTAAATGCGAATGTGTTGATTTGGACGAATATGCAGAGACATAAGTTGAAATAGCCACTTTTAGTCAGAAATAGTTACAAATTTTAGAGGTTTAGACTGTAGTTAGAATAAAAATGCATCTTAATTCATAGAAACCGTTTACGTTATAACCATAATTGGTAAACACTTTTACACAATTTTAAGGCTGAGAAACTATTCGCGTCACCTTGACGACATACGCAGTTTACGCACAACACAACACTCGGAACCACTACACAAACACAAAACCTTTTCGAACATAGAACCTCTTTGGTTGACATAAAACCTTTTTGAACATAGAACCTCTTTGGGTCCACATAAAACTTTTTTGAACTTACTTTTCCCCTTAACGAACTCCGAGTGTTTGTGCCTGGGCGGCACGTGATGCACGCGTTGGGCGCGCGCGGCTTGCGCGGCGCAGCACAGCGCGCACAGCACCAGGCAGCACAGAATGACGCGCGACATGACGACATCACTGACACAACCGCTCGCCACAACCTCCCATCGTGTACTGGCCCGCCCGGTTTGCGGACATGCGCGGGCGCACCCATAGACGTAGAACGCGTAGAGCCTCCGTATGGAAAAGTTTGGGCGGGAAACGGTTTGGGTTTGAAAAGTTTTGTTTGTTTACTAGCGAAATGATGAGATTTTATGTATTTTTTGACATGTTTGTCTAATCTCGGAAGTTTAGCATAATTATTATTATATTTTTGACATATTAGGCTAATCTTCCTGTCAATAACTGAAGAAGTAGGTAGTTTACTTTCAAGTTTCACAATAAACTAGAGTTTACTAAAATATTAAGGTATGTATAAATCTAGCCTAAACCTTGATATTTTTGGTAAGTATTTAAATGTTAATATTTTGTTTAGTTTCACAATAATTTAATTTTTTTGTGTCTAGGATAGATTACGGCAGATCGGGAACGAAAGCCAAAATAATGTATGTACCTAAATTAAAATATGGCTATTGACTGCATTGCTACTTGAACGTAAAAGTATACTTTTACCGTTTTCGATAAAATATTAAAACCTGAATAAACTTAAGATAAAATATATTCAAAGCCACATCTAAGTATTCATAGGTCTACGCGGTCGATCTGCGCTTACAAGCACAGGTAAACGTCGACAGCGACGCAGGTATGCGCCGGAGCCTCTACGACAGAAAAAAGCCACGTTACAGACCCAAGCATTGTAGCCCGTGCTAGGACCGAAACGATGGACTTCAAAAAATACGCGGTTTATTTTCATAGAAAACACTAACACATTCAGAGAGATGTTTAGGTTAACTTTAATTTAGTGAAGATTTTGACATAAGCTTCCATACATTTTCTGTCAAACTGCTTATTAAATTAAAGTGAAGAATTCATTAGATATTTTTGAATACAATGATTACTGTATTTGTTGTATTTTTGCAAGAAAGTTTTAATTAAAGTTTGGATAGCAGCTATATTCTTCGAAGATTCGAGAACTCTACATATTTTATTATCAAGTCGGCAAAATTATTTAAAAGCTAAAATAATATAATATTATTTATTAATTAATATTAATTTGTTTTTAAAAATATGAGCTAATCAATTAAACGAGAAAAGCTAAATAGTTTTCTTAAGCATGTGAATTGTGATGGAGACGCGCGCGCGTTGAACTCTTTCTGAGAGTCGACCTATCTGCTGTTTTTGTTCGACGTAAACAAACCTGGTGAGTTGTTTTTGTTTTTCTTACTAAAATAATATATTTTGATGTATTATTTAATAATTTTACTTTACTGAAAGTGAAATATGGATACAATTGAATACTTCAAATAATTCTTAAAATATGTGTAAAGGAAATTATTTTTACTTTTGATTATTTTATACATTTCAGCCGATACTTTACTTAGTCATTGGAAACGCCAGTTAAAAAGCGTTTAAATCTGGTTTATGCGATTATACTTCCATAAATCTAAACCTAGATAAGTTTTAATGAGGCTTAATGTTTAACCATCGGATATATCACCGATATCTTAACCTCTGTCACTGATTGTCTGTAACAATGTTTACGATTGCTATTTAAACAATAATTTCAGTTCCTTAACCCACTATTGTAAATCACGAACAAGGGATTACAGTCTGTATGTATTCGCAATAAAGGCTATTTTGCTGCGACGTCGTTTTAATGTTTTTGTCGCATACTAGCCCTAAGAGACCGCCTACAATTTCCACTCACTACGTCAGCTCCTCAATAAAGTAAGTTTACAATACTTTAACTATTTTAACGTTTTATTGTTTTTAATTCTGAAATTTTTACTGAATTTTAATCCAGTTTCTTGTCTGGTTCTATCCAGTCCCTTACTTATATATAAAAATATAGAAAAATGAAATGCATACTTCGAACAAGCGTTAAATACCTACGATTGTTTGATATTTCATGAGAACACCGTTTTGTCATTCCATATAATATTACGGTTAGGTTGAATCGAGTAAGTAACGAAGATGCATTACTGTTGCATCAAAATAGCAGAAGGTTTAAAATGAATATAAACGTACCGGTCACCCATCCAAACAAGTTCTCTACTAACATCGCTTAACCCGTTAGCAATAGCGACATTACACTTAATCTACAATCTATAAAATACATAAAATATTTAAATAAACAGTGTTAGATTTTTATTTATGCTCACAATTAATTTGGAATAAATTAACTGTCGTCGCAAAAAATGTGGATTTTTTTTAAGCACGATTATTTTTTGTGTAATATATTATGATGTCGCGTGGTCTTCATATTAAAAAGCGATATTTTTATGAAAATAAAATATTATATTTATTTATTTATATCTATTTACACTTTAGAATCTGGTTTATTAAAATCTGTGTAAAATAATAAAGCTCTTATTAAATCCATTCGTTATGCTGAATATTAATAACGTACCTATGTAATTATAATTAATAAAACGAAACGATTCGTTCGTTTTAGGGTTCCGTGCTCGAAGGTCAAAGAAATCCTACAATCGAGACTTCGTATATGGTTTAAATTCGCCTGTTGGTGTGTCTCCGCCCAATATCTGCCCAATATCTCCTTAAATAGTGAAAATTTTCACAGATTATGTGTTACTGTTTTGCCGCTACAGGTACAGAGAAATATTGAATCTACACTACTATTATAAAGAGGAACGATTTGATTGTTTGTTTGTCTTGAATAGGCTCCGAAACTACTGGACCGATTTGAAAGATTCTTTTACCATTGGAAACCTACATTAATTTTGCTGAACATAGGCTAAATTTTATTTTGGAAAAAAATAGGGTTCCGTAAGATATTTGGGATTTTCGGACGCAAGGTGTAAAAAATCAACCAGAAATGTTACTTTTTTCGCGTACGCTGCCTAAACTATAAAAGATAGAACCATAAAATGTTCTAAGTAATTGGAGATCTTTTAAATATCTACAAAAAAGTCCGCGACACACTATACCTATCTATGTTGAGTGAGGCACAATAACCATTTTTTTATTAAAAAATCTTGAAATGTTTTTGGACTACATTTTAATGCCTTTATTTTACTCATGGCATTCATTCTTATCAAAATAAATTATTTCATTACTAAGTACAGTTAATGTAGATAATATTTGGTCTTTGAATAATTAAAATTGGACGTTTGATTTTAATGTTATGGCGAAATTAAAATATTGCGTGATGTTGCACGTTGCGAATTGGGCGTCGTCAAGGCGCGCCGCGCGGGTGTGCTCGCCCGGAGAGTCCACGTAAATATTAATTATTATTACCTCGATCATGGGAATCGCAGACACAATAGATTTATAATATAATAGTTATGTGACAGCCGGGTACCGCTTCATTGATGGGATAATATTATAGTGTTTCATAAATTATTACGTTTTGAATGACTATTATTTTTGATTGCTATTATAATTAATTTCTATCCAATAGCGGCAGCCGGCTGCCAGCATAACAATTATTGAAGATCTATTGTGTCTGCGATACCCACGATGCCGATGGAAGTATAATTAATGCATATTTTTAAATCTACACTATTTCTGCTGAACATAGGCTATAGCCTATAATTATTTAATGAGAGAAAAAAGGGAACTATATATATCTTTTTACTCTCATTAAATAACCTATAATTATTTAATGAGAGAAAAAAGATTGAAAAAAAATTATTTAAAAATCAATGTCCACCCGTGCGAAGCCGGGGCGGGCCGCTAGTAGATAATAAAGTAAATATTATTGTATCTTTATTTTTATTTAATTTTTTTCTGAATATATTTTTTGCCATTCGGTACGGAACCCACCGTACTCAACCGACACTTGTTTTTTTTTAAAATCATGCGATGCAAAATCGTTATGTGCAGATATCGGCTGCGATTTAAGAACGAAACTAAATATTATTTAATTAATATTACACGTATGTAATATGTATGTTAAAATATATCAGCTTTTAGTATCAAGGAAACTGTGGGCTTCCTTCATTCAGTTAGCGAGTAATGCTTGGTACTACTAATATAATATTATATTCTGTGGTAATGCTTGCAAAATTTCAACGTAGGGAAAAATTAAGTAAATAATATTTGATACTACTTTTAAGTGTTTAATTGAGATACATTCTTTTTAATCAACTTCCAAAAAACGAGGAGGTTATATATTCGGCTGTGGATATATTTTTTTTTCTAAGTAAGCAGTTACATTCATTTTATCAAATCTGTACATCTATACATACATTAAATAAAATTGGAGTGTCTGTTTGTAATATTGAAAGAACCATTTTTTCTAAATGCATATGAGAAAAGGAGGAGGATATATTATTTCACTTTTTTTATAAAGGAACCTTCAAAAGAGATTTTTATTCTCTTTTTTATATTGTTTGTTATCACATTTTGCTGACGCGGGCGAAGTCGCGGGGAACAGCTAGTATGAAATAATATTAATTGTATTCGTGTGTTGTGATATTATTAGTGTCCGACCGAAGGTCTATTTTTGGCCGAAGCCGAAGCCGATTAATCGGCAATCGCTACAACCTTCGGCCGAAGCCGAAGTCGAAGCCGAAGGTTTATAATCTTAATCGCTCCACTCTCAGTAATTAATTTTTAAACGACTTAAAAAAGGAGGTTATCAATTCGACGCGTATGTACGCGTATTTCCAGAACTGCCCAATTTTCGTATATGTTAGTCTGTAATCTGTATCAGCGTCTGAACAAATATTATGCCAAATTAAAATGATTTAGAAGTTAGGGTCAATTTATATTAGCGCAGAGTCAAAGCGAATTGAAGCGAATTTCCAAAAACCGAACACAGAAAATTCAATCTTAACTCTAGAGCGTAACGTAATCCATTACTTCTGCGAGGCCAATCAGCGTTGGTCGCGCGCATCCACGTGACTTCGCGCGGATGCGCACGCCTTTTTAAATTCTCAGAAGTAATAAAACGCGTTAATGCTTTGGTGTTAAGGTTGAATTTGTTATGTTCAGTTTTAATAATTCGCTTCGTTGCGCTTCGACTCTGCGCTAATATAAATTGACCCTTAGTGTTTGTTTATTGTATTTGACAGTGATTCCTAGTGGCCTCTGCATACGCGACCGGTCCGTCGCTCTCTCACGACTCACTCAGTCTTTCGTTCAATTTCGACGGTTGCTCGAACCTTCGGCAAAGCTTCGGCTTCGGCCAGTTTTTAGGCCGAAGCCGAAGGTTTCGCCGAAGGTGGTTTTTTTGGCCGAAGGCGGCCGAAGCCGAAGCTTCGGTCGGACACTAGATATTATAGATTTTTGGCCAAAGTTTATTTTTATTTTCTTATACCTGTAACTTGCAGGAAAAAATGTTGTTAAGGCTTAATTTTAATATAGAACTACGTTTCATAGAGTTATTGTCAAACAAAATATTGGTCGGATTTAACCTTAACAAGTAAGTAATAGAATTAAGTGAATGCAGTAGAGTTAACAAATTAAGCCTAAAGCCACTTGACTCAATTTTATAAAAAAAAATTATAAAACAATACATTATACTTATTTCGTAAAAACTACAAGAACTAGAAAATTACTTTTACGTAATAAACGTAATTAACACAGTATATAATGTGGAGTGAACAATATTCATAGCCACTTGACTCTATTTTAACAGGGAATATTTCCAAAACAATAAGTATACTAAACCCCAAAAAACTACTAGCACTAGAAGATTACTTTAAAATTAACGAAGTACGAAATGTGGAGTTAACAAAAGGCCAACAACCACTTGACTGAATTGTGTGAGGACAATGAGGTTTGATGACTATTGTTGAGCAGGTACCTGCAGCCACCGAATATGAGTGTGGATTTCACCTCGTCCAGCTTAAAGTTGCAGGTAGAGCTTTAATTGTTGTCTGTCTTTTTGGCGAATATTTGGAAATGGTAGAAATAACTGAGATGAACTTAGTAGTAGTGAATTGAAGGTGAAATTCTTAAAGAGTTTTCTTCAAAACTATTGAAGAGAGTATCATATTAAAGTAAATCTATATTCTAATGCAATTGATATAAATAACTGAACACATGTTTTTTATTACTCGTTAAAATTTAATACAATCCTACTAGTAATATATTATGCCAAAAATATCTTATACATTAATGATAATAAATTCAAATTCAAAAATTTTATTTGCAACCAAGTACATATATTAATCAACATACAGTAATAATATAACGTAATAAAATTATTTTTACAGAGAAAACTTGAAAATCAATAAGGTATCACCACAAATTATTGCTTTGAACAAGTTGTAATATTATACATCAAATAAAATCCCAAAAAACGCACACAAAAAGTTTATATTCATTAATTATGCGTCTTATCTACCTTTATAATTTTATGCCATGGCCATAAACTGTTCAAAAAGGGTACATTTATGTTTGGTATAAAAAACTCAAAAACAATATGGAGTTACCAAAGAGGCCGCTACTTAACATTAAAAAGAACGATTCGGATCATTAATATAAAATATAATAAACTGTTAATAATTGTGGCGTATCATAAAAGTAATAAAAAACGCATTCCTGGCCTGCGGTACCCCACTGCGTTGGGTTGTATTCGTTACCGATGTTAGAACTCGATTTGGATAAAAATAATACAACATCATATTATAAGATTAAATTTTTCGAGCTAATGTGGTCTTATGATAAATTGTAGTGTCTTCAGCGCGCCAGAAGGTTCAGGTAATATATTATTAAATTTGAAACACAGGATCTTTTAATCTTTCATCGCGGTTCAAAAAAGGAGATGGTGAAACCTTAGATACTTACAGAGCTTAATATTACACATTTGTATACATCCAAATTGGTTTTCCTGTTTATTTATTAGCTGGATTGAATATTTATTATCTGTGACGTGTAAACAATTGATCGAAAACGACTGAAGCTATGGAAAAATATTATTTTATTACTACAATCGTTAGTCCACATCTTAATTATGAGTATCAGTATTTTAAATTCCAGGCAATATAGACGCAGCCTTAAAAATCTGGTTTCTTGTGTTTTATGGATTTATGAATAATTCCCGACTTTAAGCCGTCAATTTCCAATGTTATTATGTTCACGATAGCGCACGAGATTATGCAGAAAGAGCCCGAAGATATGCATCCTTGCATTTCACATGCTAATGTCAAATATTCGAAGAATGAGCCTGCCCTGCAGCGGTGTATGAGTATGCTAAATATATTGTTAAATGCAGTACAATTATCGACCTCTTCGAGACATGCACATACATTTGAATAATCTTGCAACTGTTTCACCAAACACCCTAAGTGAATTTAGACAAAAACGTCGCTCATTTTGTTTTTGAAATGTTGCAACTAATTTTATATGTTTTGGTTGTATATCTTGCAGGTCGCTATACTTATAGGGATTTTTAAAAACAAAAATTTGATTGGTTGTACGTAAAGTTGCCGGCCTGCTACACACAAAAAAAAATGTAAGCTCTATATTTTTTGTTGCAAATAATAATTATTAATTATTTAATTTTTTTTTCTTTTAGGAGCATAATTTTAGTTCCTAGTGCATTTTCTTAAATATAGAAGCATCATACAACAAAGTTAACTGACGTTCATACAAAACAAACTGACGTTTAACATGAAAATAGCGATGGTACTGTAAGATACTGAAATAAAAACGATTGCACCGCCAGATGCACTTTTGACATAGCCTCAACAAAGCGGGCTGTATTCACACGCTCACAAAAGACGTTTTTTGCCTTCGGAGATTCCGGACGGAATCTAAACTCGACTCACATTGTGGGAGCGAACCTTATATGACGATTTTTTGGTCCAAAATAATTATCTCATGTTCAATGTGAGATGCAGTTTTTTGACATGACAAAACTTGAGGCTTATACCATATAGTATTACAAGTAGGTGTGGTTTATTGTCTTGATGCGATGTTAAAATAAAGAGTTTGCGTGTTTTTCCAGAAGTAATAATATACCAATAAGTAATAACTAATAAGCCATGTCGTATAAAAAACCACATGCAATATAGATGAAAAAAATCGCGCGTGAGACATGATACCTACAGCATTTTCAGGTTCTCTGAAATTACGCACTATGTGTGCGTAACCTTATGCAAGCAGTCTAGTATGAAGATACTGTATATTATTTACACTGTAACAATATCTTGTATTATAAACGAAATAAGTAGAAACTATAAATCTGGGTCCACGCTACGCTACTAAAATGGCCGATTAAAATCAAAAATAAACTACAACGGGGCTTTGTTTTACTCGTGTCCACAAGTCGCTTTATCTGTGGACCTCGCTACACCGAAAAATATCTCAAAAGTGGTGCGCAGGTAAGTCGCGGCCATCTTGGAACATTTTTATTCTTTTTTTTATAATCTACAAGTTTTACGGCTTGTTAAGTAGTTTGTTACGAGCCGAATTGATTAATTAAATTGTGGATACCACGGTGGCAGCCATGGTCCATAATATATTTTTGAGTTTTGACATAAGGGAAATACGTACAAAATGACATGTATAAACAAAATGACATTGCGCCCTTATTTCAAAATGGGAGGTTTTAAAATGCGTTTCCGCGATTATATCACGTGATGGCTGGCAGTCATATTGACAATCATGCCAGATTTTGAGCGCCATTCTCAAAATTGCGCCGCAGTAAGCAGATCAAACGTGTTTCTTGCCTTTAAAAGTTTATACATATAACGAGCTTTTGCTCGCGGCTTTTCTCGCGTTAAGAAGTATTATTATATACAAACTTTCATCCCCTATTTTAACGCCTTGGAGGTGGAATTGATCAAAATACTTTCTTGGCAGATGTCTACGTTATGATATCTACCTGCATGCCAAATTTCAGCCCGATCGGTCCAGTGGTTAGGGTTGTGCGTTGATAGATCACCATGTCAGTCAGTCACCTTTGAGTTTTATATACTTATATATAGATATAATAGATGGTTTTCTCCTGTTTTCTGGCGAATTATTTGCTGTCATTTGTTATGATTTGTATTAAAATCGATGAACTATGCTGCCAGTGATTTCTAGGAACTTTATTGCAATCATTAGTTATTTGATTTAATTTTGATACTTATTTATTTGTTTTTGATTACATTTGGACAAAATGACATAGCATGTACAGTTTCTGATAGTTAACATTTATTATTTTGTTAAGGGGATATGTCGCGAAACTACGAAAGTAAAACTATTCGGCAGTCTTGGAGCTAAGAATCCATGAGTTTGGCCGTATTATCATGGCTTTTGTAAGATGGAAATTGGAAGGAAAAAAAATGGGATGGGAATCGACATAAAAAACATTTGGTTTTTCAAGCGACGACGCTTAGAATACATGCACTCAATATAAATAAAACCTTGAATACTAACTCTAAGGGATTAGGAAGAATCTCAAAACTATTTAATTAAGTATTGTGAACTTTTTTGTTAAAAATGTGTTTGTAATTTGGCCACACTCTAATATAAGGGCAAAATGGTTTTTGTGATAAGTCATATTTTTTCTGTCTGTTTTATTATAGTTCCTACTTAATTAAAAGATTGTATTACTTATAGTCAATGAACCTAAGATAACTTTAAACGGTTGAGACTAATTATAATGTCATAAAAAAATATATGATTGAATTATTTTTAACAAAAAATTAAAACCGACTTCCAAGGTAAAAACAATAATAATATGAACTAAAAAGTATTAAATAACTCTTACTCTATAATAGTGCCTTTTACAGAATTCATCTAAATCTCAACTATTTCTGTACATACTACAGTCTTCATTATTTGAAGTCGGTACCAGCTAAATTTAGCGTGAATTCAGTCAATGTCAGAATATCTGATTTCTGAAGCTTTTGGGGCTGGTACCGACTTCAAAGTAATGAAGACTGTAGTATGTACAGAAATAGTTGAGATTTAGATGAATTCTGTAAAAGGCACTATTATAGAGTAAGAGTTATTTAATACTTTTTAGTTCATATTATTATTGTTTTTACCTTGGAAGTCGGTTTTAATTTTTTGTTAAAAATAATAATTTCACTATTTTTAGTTATCTACAAGCTAAGGCTTTATGCGTGAATAACCACTGCGAATGTTAACTTTTCACATTATGTTACTGTAAGCGAAATTGTGGTAAATGCTTGCAGTTATCTAAGCGATGCTGCAATTTAAAAACTTTTATCTCTAAAGGTTTAGGAGTTCTGTTCAGTGCCTTTGGACCAAGAGACACCTTCGTATGAACTTTCTCTTATTCGTAACATATGTTTAAGTTACTAGAAACAACATTTTAACCACTATGAGTCTTTTGATAAATTTCAAGGATTTCCCTGGATTGCTCATAGATCCCATCATCAGCTCACCACTTTCGTAATTATTATACAAAATCAACATTATACTTTATACAACAACACAAGAATTTTGAAAATCGGTCCACAAACAGCGAAATAATCATCAAAAACATCTGCTTCGATGCAAAATATCACGAAAAGCATCAATAATGGGGATTGTCCATTTTTTTTTAATTTTGCTCATTACAAAAACATTTCGAGGAATAAGGTCAGTGATCGTTTTTCTGTATATAAACGAAAAAAATACTTATATTTTTTTATTACTTATATTTATCATTAGTTAGGTACTTATATTTTTGAACAAATACGTTTAACCTTTGTTTGACCTTCAATGGCGTTAAATTAGCAATAAATTCGACCAACGTTACGTTTCGAACTTTTGGTGAGCTTCTCGTATCAGCTTTCACATAATGAGAACTTGCATTTGACGAACCAGCCATTATAAATAAGATTGAAAGGAAATTTAAAACATATGCAGAGGTCAATTGGCGGCCGATGATGACGTCAGAGCGAAACTTTAAAAATTTATTGAGAAAAAACTAGCCAATGAATTTCAAAATTATTTAATTTATATTCTTAAAATACTTTATTTTAACGAAAAAAAATAAGAAGTACATGTGATTTTTTTTGGACAATGCCCATTGGGTCATAATGTGATGACCCATAGCATAATTATGATTTTGATGATGATGATCAAATAAATTGATGTGTGCTTTCAGTTGTTTAAACAACGCCGAAATCCCCGAACCTGTATCTATAAGGATTCAAAATTTCTGTTAGGTACCTTCGGATCTAGGGTATAACTTTGTGCGAAATCTTACTTTTTGGTAGCATTTACCTTGAATGCTTCATAAAAAATTGAAATCACTATATGTTTTCATACAAATTTCAAGGAGTCCCCTCAATTGCTCCAGGATCCCATCATCAGATCACCACTTTTGTGAATATGGTACCAAATTCGAGTTAAATCCTATATAACAAAAAAAGAATTTTGAAAATCGGATCACAAACGGCTGAGTTATCGTTGAACATACAAAAAAAAAAAAGAAACAGCCGAATGTATAATCTCCTCCTTTTTGGAAGTCGGTAAAAACAATACAAAACACCATAATAACATATCATTTTATATAATAAATAATATAAAATGATCATTTTGAACATATCATTTTATATAATAAATAATATAAAATGATATGGTATTTTGTCCATACTTCCCGACGAATAATAAAAACTAATATTTCCCCTAAGTACGGGACAAATTGATGGAAATGCACTAGTATGCGTGCACCTCAAACTGGATAATTCACGCTACCTTTAGGTGACGGTTTTAAGTACAATCTGGAGACGAATTGAACATACTGATATTATTACCAGCTGAAAAATATTGTTTATCTTAAAAAAATCATCTTATGTGATGTGAATCTTCGACAAGAAATCACCTGTAGAAAGGTAGCTTTCTGTCTAAATGTCTGAAACCTAGATGATCGTATTTACTACGCCGAATTTATCGGTACTTGATTGATTATTAATTATAATAGTCAATTAAGTATGAATAAATCCTACAATGTATAATAAGACATTGTAGGTAACATAACACGTTACAAAATCATGACCGACATAATATAAATAATTGTAAAGGAATAGTATAAATCAGAGGAAACGATTAAAATGGTTTTCCATGTAAGTATTATTCTTAAAGGTAAGAACATACTTGTTTTTTTTTTATTATCAGTCACTACTCACTAGGTAAGAATATGCTACTTTGTTATTTTTTTCTTTTTTGTATTACAGTCACGATGTTTTGTGTAGTCGATACAGCCGATCCGTAATTGTAGTCTAGTGGGTAACGTCAAATTATTTTCGCTTCTGCCTTACAGCTATAGCTAGGGTTGTTAGCATAAACATCGGATGTATCGATATTATTTTTAAACAACACCTTTCAAGGTCCATGAGAAGTTTCATATTATAGGTAGTATGAAACCTCTGTGGTCAACAGTAATCTATTTTAACTCAGTTCGTCCGATTGCTCGAGTGTCCAACATTTTTTTTATTTAAAAGAAAAGTTTATCGATAAAGAGAAAAAAATATATATTTTGTAAAAATTAAACCGCACATTGGTATAGTCGTAGCATGTATCTATAATAATATAACAAACGACAAAACAAAATATATCGTCAGAGTCACATCCCTAGCTGGGATTCGCTGTAAGGCTTTGTTTATAGTCTTCAGCCAGTGTTGTACCCATCAGTTTGCTTATGGCAATCACTGGGAGGGTCCATAATGACTGGGAGTCTAAAACGTTCAATACACGAGAATTCTAGGACTTTTTAGTTTACTGCACTTTGTAAGTACAAAGTTATTGCTATTTTGGTACATATAATAATTATTATAAACCGTAGCAGGTGACGACTTAGTATATAAAGTAGGTAGTAAGTGGCCTATGCTATCATGTTACTTATTTATGTGTGCATTTGTAGGATACACAAACATATGTGCTTTTATCGTACGCACCGAAAAAGCGTCACAATTTCAGACGAACAATCCAACATATTACATAAGGCAACCATACTATTTTCCCAAAACATAACTGTAATATATAAGGGATCAAATAAGACATTTTAATAAGTATAATTTGTTGGTTCCGAAGTCGAGAGCGCGACGTAGAAAAAGTTGTCTGTCTGGACGGGGATAGAATTATGCGCCGCTGACTGAAGCTTATAAGTCGAAATTCTCACATTTTTTTGCCGAGAATTCTAATCCGAACATTTGTATACATGAGAGAGGGAGACATGCTTTTAATTTTTGGGCGAAATTTTGAAAGATTTTTCGAAGATTTTGTAAAATGCAAAACTCGCTGATATGTCGATACTTACTGTGCCGTTTAAACACCTGTAACTATTAAAAATGTTAAGCAAATAATAAATGTCGTTTATAATTTTAAAATTAATAATATCGGTAACGAACACTATGATTTATATGATAGATGCAAAAACTATAATATTAAAAAACATTCCACAGAGTCGTGTTAAATGATTTGCCTAATTAACTTCACTACAAACAGGTAATAATTTAAAAAGTTGAAACTCGTATACGTAAAAGCTGATCTCCATAACAACCAGTGTCATATTTATAATTCGGGGTCTACTTGTTGTGGAGCAACATCGGGTTTTAACCGACTTTATAAGCGGAGGTCGTTTATAATTAAGACGTGTAAAAAAGTAATTAATAAGAGTTAACAATCCTAGTGGATTGTTGTCTGTTGGATGACTGAAAAAAATCGGCCAATTGCGAGTCGTACTCGCGTACGAAGGGTTGACCGTACCGTTGTACAGTATCGAAAGTAGAAAAAAAATTTGTTTTTTGTATGGGAGGCCCCCTTAATTATTTCTTTTACTTTAATTTTATTATTAAATAAGTAATTAAGGGAATTTTATGAAAATTTCAAGTGTCTACATGTTGCCAGTATGGATTACGAGTCAAAAAGGCCAACACGTTTGTTGTATGGGAGCCCCCCTTAAATATTAACTGTATTTTGTTTTTAGTATTTGCAGTTATAGCGGCAACATATATACATAATCTGTGAAAATTTCAACTCTATAACTTTTACCGTTCTTGAGTTACAGCCTGGAGATAGACAGACAGACAGACGGACAGACAGACGAACAGACAGACGGACAAACGACGGACATACATCGAAGTTCAGTAAATAGGGTCCCGTTTTTACCCTTTGGGTACGGACCCGATGATTTGCTTATAATAAACGAGATATATATAAATTTTGATTACAGTATTAATCATTTTTTTTAAATGTTCAGGCATTTTTAAATGTTTTAAATAAATTAAGTAAATGCATTTAAACCTTTTTAAAAAATAATTATACTTTTTCAGTATAACACTAGAATACGCATCCTAGCACACTAATTTGAAAATTAATTATCATCTAACGGATGCTAATTAAGATGATTTTATGGCAATTTTAATCTTTGACATTTACAAATTCCGATGGTCAGATAATGACTATTCTAAAAATTCCATTTGCTATAATATGTCCAAGTTTTTACCCAAGAGGTTTTAAATGTTGACCAAACCGCAAAACTTTCATGCGGGTAGAACTGGGTAGAATAATGGTTTTCTTAGAAATTACTTACAATATCTTGAACCTGGGATATATATATATATATATATATATATATATATATATATATATATATATATATATATATATATATATATATATATATATATATATATATATATATATATATATATATATATATATATATATTAAATGACTCTCAAAGTAAAGCTATAAAATGTTTGATGAAAAGTTTATACAACTTTAATATTATTTTTAGGAATATTAACGTTACCAACAAAATTTAATCAATTTTGTGTAATCGTATTTTTTCGGTAACAAAATTAATTACGACGCTTTTATTATTATGTACCTATGTTTTTCAAGCATTCATTTATAAATTATGATTATTATTAATAAGAGTTAATACATTAAATAATATTAGGTCAGGAATTACACTGGCAGGGTCGCGGTTGTGTATTCCGCGTATCCCGTGGCTCTGCCTTAAGCGGAATAACCGTTGAGCGTCGCTTAAGCGCATAATTTGAACATTATTTGAATAATACGTGCGCTGATACAAATTCCACAAACTGCCAACAACTCTGAATATAAATAGAGTAATTTTACTACTTACTTTAACAATGTCACATACATAAATAGTATCTAAGGACAAGATTGGTGGTGGTGGTGATTGGTTGTAGCGAGACTTACGAGGAATTTTTGAATTTTTTTCTCAGCCAATATTTTTGCCGAAATGTAAATTATACGAGACGATATTTTAGACTCGTCAAGTAGTTAGACTACTTAGTGTTGTCAGTTTTTAATCGACTTCCAGGAGTTATTATATGTGGATTTTTTTGAATTAATATTATCAGTGCAAGTTTTTTAAATTCACCAATGAAACTTATTATTAAGCAAACTGCACAAGCCTTAGAGTCAGTTTTACATTTGAACTCATACCTTGCAAACCTGATGCCGATTGCCGAAAGAGACGAAAAAAAAAGAAAATAACGAAAGCCTAACCTGCATAGTCCTTACTATGCAAGTTAGGCTTTCGTCTTTGAAGTTTCAGCTGAGCCCCAAGACTGGTATAAGTTCTTTGTGACGCCTTGATAATTTGGCTGTAGCGATATCGATTTGTCTCAACAATGACTAAAGCTAAGAAATTAAAGTCCATTGTCAGTATTCATCATGTCTTTATCTTTGAATTACCCAATACCCATAGCATAACACGATTGGTCAACTTTAATAACACAGAATAATTAATCAAAAAGACCTCTATAAAAACAGGGATTCAAATTTTGCCAATAGAGGAGAGTGATTTAAGCTTCCAAAATATGTACATAGATTAGTTCAAGCATACACTATAATTTGCCCATAGCTTATATGAAATATATTTATGGTTTTTAAATTACGCGATAAAAACCATTTTGTCGCTTACGCCCTTTCCATTTCTTGCTATTCCATTTCTTGTTTTCTATAAGAGGCCAGCCCGGCGTCTCCTGGAAAACCAGCGATCTAAAACATAATATCCAAAACGGTTTTTTACTTTAACGCGGCATCACCTTAACTCCTTGCGGGACGCGAGGTTGTCGGGTTACTAGGAAGGAATAAGGGTCTGAGGAGTAGTTAAGAGTTTGCAAAATATTGAAAAATAAACCATTCCCTAGCAACATTTCCAATAATTCCTCGGAGCTCGCGCAGTAATATTTACAGACACGATTTGAATAAAGTGTGAAGTCCGTAACCTCCAGCCATATTCAAGTACAGACGCATATTAATACGACGAAACAATGGGGGTCAAGTGGTAAAGAGCAAAGTGAAGTAAACGAGAAACAATTACAAATGGATATTCAATTATAAATTACGTACGCGACTAACGAATACACAAAATGTGGCGCCAGCAGTAAACTTACACCTTTTTTTACAAGTGGAAATGCTCTACGCATCTCCGGTGGATAGGGGATAACTGCCATGTGGGACTTCCCTGACGTAGGGTCTACTGTCTACCCACTAAAAACCTATAGGCCACTGGCCATAGTACTCCATTCACCGTTTAAAGCAGAATTACGTGTATGATAGAACCTACCGCAACGGTACAGTCCGACCCCGGTCGGACCCTGTACCAACGTGAAGCTCGCATTTAAAAATTTCGACAGTGAAGTTAGAAATCCTAAAATGCACTTGTTTGTTTATTTATTTATTTATTTTTATAGACTCGCCAACAGAACAGCATTTGTGACATTTTTTGTACATAAAATTTGTTTACAGATAAAATGAGTTCTAATGACAGGTACAGCGTGCGTATGCGACAAAAATTAGACGAGATGAGATGTAGTGAATATGGTGATAAATTATTTAAGTTATTAAACCAACAAATAGTGGCATTATAGTTCCTGCAAGTTCCCGATAGCCATCACAACTGAAAAGTGCCGTGTAAAATTTTTAAATTCTGACTTATTGTAGGTGTTGGAATAATCGACTGCGAGTGCGCATATTTTTCAGTCGAAACCGAAAACGATCAAAGGTTTCTTTGCCCGTAAGTTCGTCCTAAGTCCTTCGGTCGGACCATATTTTTAAGCAACTCTTTTGTAATTAAAACATCCTAATCCTAAGAGTAACTAAATCTTCCCACTTTTCTCTTTAGAAAGTTTTCCTTATCGGCTTTACGGCAGTTCTTCCTTTACCTCTGCAGCCGACAGCTTTTGCTTTCTTATAAAAACTTACCATTTACCTTAACTATAATGATGCATTTTTGAAAAACTAAATTACCTGAAAATAATAAAACATACGATTAGTAAAATACGTCATGTTAAAACTTAATTGATAATAATAACTATTGAGAAAATTAAAATATTATGTATTATAAAATAATAATAATTACACCTAATCTATATATATAAAAGAAAGTCGTGTTAGTTACACCACTTATAACTCAAGAACGGCAGAACAGATTTGGCTGAAAATTGGTAGGGAGGTAGCTTAGAGCCAGGAGACGGACATAGGATACTTTTTATCCCGTTCGACAGCGTTCCTGTGTGACTTGACATGAAACGTCAGTCACTATAAAACGTGGTATAACAAAAAAGAATCAGACTTGGAATAACAAAACGAAAATGACAGCTATGTAATTGACGTAAAATGACAGCTATGTAATGACGTATGGATGACAATTTGATATTTGTAAGAAATCAATATTAAAACTATTTCTATTAAATAAATAATTAACAAGTGCATTGAAGTGAAGTGAAGTTTAATTAATAATGCCGCGACCAAGACGATCGAATCTTTCCCGACAAAGCCGTAATGCAAGAAGAATACAAAATACTGCAAATGAAAGGACTGAAGAAGAACAAGAAATTGCACGTGAACAGCGCCGCAATAGTATGGCTCGACTTCGTGCTTCTCAATCACGAGAGCAAAGTGAAGCAGCCCGTGAAACAGCTCGGTTGGCAATGCAGAATCGTCGAGCGAACAACAGAAGTCAACAAATAGATAATTTGGGAATTGGGAAGGGAATAGTTGAGGGTAGGGAAGGGAATAGGGTAGGGGTAAGGGGATTGGGCCTCCGGTAAACTCACTCACTCGGCGAAACACAGCGCAAGCGCTGTTTCACGCCGGTTTTCTGTGAGTTTACTATGATGATAACTATGATTTTCACCTAAACCAATTAATCTATTTTGATGAAATTTGGCATGGAGCTATACTCATTTTAATCATGGTTAAATCGTCAAGACAGGACAACGTCTGTCGGGTCAGCTAGTATTAATTAAAAATGTTTTTCTTGGAATCTCTAAAATATTTTTATTCATTAAATTAAATCTTAATATAAAATATGAAACCCTTTTTTAAACTCTCCAATAAATTTAGTTAAGCTTTTTTGTACTTATTTTATGGTCTCATAAAATCAGGGCAGGTAACATTATAAATATTAATTACGAACAAAATGCAAACGGTCATGTTTAATTAATCATAATTTAACATAATTGATGTCAGCTTGTATTAAAATTGTTAAGCTGGCGCCACTATAATAACATACCAAAACCGAGAATATTATAAAGCTAATAGAACAACTTCAAGGTAAGATAATATAATGACTGCAGAAACCTAGGTTACATACTATTTTTTTTATATTAATATTATAAATGCGAAAGTGTCTGTCTGTCTGTCCGCCTATTTATCCGTCTATATGTCTGTCTGTCTGTTATCTCTTCACGCTCAAACCGCTGAACTGATTTTGCTGAGCAATGGAGATATACTCTGAGTCCCGGGAAAGGACATAATATGATACTTTTTATCTCGCGGAAATGTACGGTTCGGATAAACGAATTTTGGCGCAACGGAGTTGCGGCTGTTATCTAGTAAAGTATAAAGATGAAAATAGATTAGTTTCGATTTTTTTATTTGAAATTACCCAATGCAACTTAATTGAAACCCCCGGTGTGCAAATCTCGATAGGTTTCATTGTAAATTCAAATGATTTAGTTCTAAATTCAATTTTTTATGTGGTTTATAATAACAACATCAAAAAGGTTTTAACACGTAACAAAATCTTTTTCCTCAAAATTGTTATGCCCAAATTAGTTCTCGCTACCATGACCGATGTATCTGAACGCGATAATTATTAATAATTCTACATCCATTAGTAACAGCGGCCATGTCCTAAAGGGTAATATGTAAAAAGGCAATAATAGCGTTCCCATTCGTCGGGCCTTTAAAATTGTCAGAGCACTTCTAAAAGGAGATAAAGTTTTTGAGATAAAAAAAGATGAAACCTCTTTGTAAACAGGTTGTAAACGATCTTGTTAGGCCAGGCGAAGTGGAATTCAAAATTTAGCTTTAAATACTGTGATTTAATATTTTAATGATGTTTTTTATGTTGTTTTAAGTTTTTAATGACCGCATGCCATTATGAATCGTAATCATTATTGTTGACATGGACATCAAAGTATGTTGGATTAATTATTACTTAGCAGCTCTACTTATTATTATTACTGCTTAGATCTATGACCATGATAGAGTAAGTTGGCAGAGGTGCTCCGTGCTAATGTATGCTGATTTATAAGGCTTACTACAGATGACGAACGCAACTCCGCTGCGCCAAAATTGGTTTATCGTGCAGGAACCGTACATTTTTTTGCATAAAAAGTATTCTATGTCCTTTCCCGGGACTCAAAGTATCCCTATACCAAATTTCATCAAAACTACTACAGCGGTTTGGGCGTAAAGAGCTACCTAACAGACAGACATACACCGTTTCGCAGTTATACTATTAGTATGGATATCACTGAAAATATTTGAAAAAATCTCTATAACGCCACGTTATAGAGAAATTTTTTCAAATATTTTTTCAAATATTTTTTCAAATATTTTGAGTCCCGGGAAAAACTCTCGACTAAAAATGTGACACCCCACACCAAACAATAGGTCAAAAAACGTGAATATTAAATTAACACACAGAAACAAACAGAGTGACAACTTTGAAATGCAAATACAAAAAACGTGACGAAAATAAACGTTTGAAAAGAAAGTTAAAATACGTTGGGTTTTAAGTTATAACTATATCATATATGTACTAAATATAGTTTTATCTTTTAATTTTGCAATTCATACAATGAATTATAAAACTAATGTAGATCTTTCAAATGTTGAACAATTTCATAATATATTTTTAAACGACCGCGACTGAAAGAAGGCTATGGTATTTTAATGTGTGTGTGAATTCTAATTAGAAATGCACGATTTTTTCCGTACAATTTAAGTATATAATACTTAAGGTGACGCCGCGTTAAAGTAAAAAGCCGTGTTGGATATGTTTTAGATTGCTTGTATTCTATGAGAGGCCGAAACAAGCAATGGAACAGCAAAAAACGGAAAGGGCGTAAGCGACAAAATGGTTTTAGTCGCGTAGTTTAAAAACCATAAATACATTTCATATTAGCTATGGGCGAATTAAAGTGTATGTTTGAGCCTTGAACCAATTTATTTACAAATTTTGAAAGCTTAAATCACTCTCCTCTGTTGGCAAAATAGGAATCCTTTTTTTACAGAGGTCTTTTTGATTGATTATTTTGTGTTATAAAAGTTGACCAATTGTGTTATTCTCTGGGTAATTCAAAGACAAAGACATGATGAATACTGATTATGAACTTTGATTTCTTAGCTTTAGTCATTGCTGAGAAAAATCGATATCACTACAGCCAAATTATCAAGGCGTCGCCTTAAATACAAATAAATTCCAAATTTATTTGTCTCGCTAAAACTCGAGAACGGCTGAACTAATTTTGCTAATTTTAGTCTTAAAATATACGTGGATAGGAAGGTTTATACGGTAGAAAATTTATTAGTTAAGTTATACGAAGTTCACGGCGCGGCGGGCCATCTAGTGATTAAAAGTCTTTCAGCGCCGCGCTGTAATACCTGAGACTATGTATTTTAATTTTATCTTACTTTTGACGATGAATATATATTGATCTTTCAAATGTTGAAGCAATTTACATTTTAACCGACTGAAAATAGGTTAAATGTTTTTTTTAAGTGTGTGGGGATTCTATGGAAAAACGCCCAACGTCATGAATTTTCCCTGATTTAAAAAAAAAGCTAGTCTTTCCGAGCTGTATACTGTATTTGGATACATTTCACCGATCAATTTGGGGATCATTTCTCTTCTCGATCAGAGGTGGACGCAAGACGAATGGGCCAAGCGTGAAATTGAAGAGTGAACGCACATCGTAAATCAAATAAATGCCGGCGTTTTTGCCGTCAGTGTGACCATGTTTAGTGAACAATTACGGACATTAAGCTTTTAGTGTTCTACCGAAGTTTGGCCAAAAATGGCCGACGAAATTGATTTTAACCGGTCATTTTGAAGGAACCTGGTGTAATAACCGCGAGTATATACATAATATTATAAAATAATTGAATTAAGAAATTTTAATACAATTTTTCTTCGATATAAAAATCAAAGGGTAGCCTAGAGTGAATCACGTTTAGGTGATGTAAATGTTTAATGTTTAAAGGTATGTTTTTACATCAACTAACTTTTCATATAATATTTACCACAATGACCTTAATTTACTTAAAAAAATTAGTAAACTTTTATTTGACATTGGAATTCAACTTAATCACCGGGACAAAACGAGGACTGTTCGTAATGTAACAAACTGCTGGTCAACACAGAGGCGGGGCTCTTAACGCTTATCTAAAAGCATGCGCACGAGTATCTTATTTGTAGCTTCACTTAAAAAGTCGGGAACATGACATTAGAACGTTTAAATACCTGGGTCCGATTCTACCTCCCTCGCTTCGCAGGCTGTCTCACTAACGTAAGCGTGCTACGAGTTTCTCACTTGCGAATGGGACAGCCTGCGATCGAAGTGAAATTCGATGTATGAGAATCTTGCTCCTGGTCACCACATGAGACCCTGTACGCGCGAGTGAGAAGGCCTGCGATCTAAATGATATTCGAGGTATAAGAATCAGGCTCTGGAGTTTGCATCTACCTCCAATATTATATACGCTATTAAGACAGCCTAAGATCGAAGCAAAGTATGAGAATCGAGACCTTGGAATCGGGGTGAACTAGTAGGAATATTTGACTCTACTTTATGTATAAAATAATATGCACTATAGGTCAGTAAAATATATTTTTAGTTGATTATTGTATATCAAGTGATGCGAATATCTTTAAGACATGGTATTTTCGCAGTATGTCTTCTTGTATCAAAATTCAATCAAGTTTCAGTCCATCACGCCCTAGGACTTTGACAACTTCTATAATTAATTGGTCTTCTCAGTGGCCTTGAGTAAAAGACCTATTTTCTCAAAGTGAGCAACAACTCTGCTATCTCCTAAATGTAGCCTATTTCCGGAAGGCATGACGAAATTGACGTAAACTCAGGATGCTGTTTAAGAAACGTTAAAGATGGTTTGAGCAATCGTATCCGCTGTATGTCGATGTACGACCGCCATGTGGCCTTCCGATCCCTGCCGCAAGCGACCGCGACCAACAAGTTACTTCAAAGCAGAGACATGGACGTAACTATGTCAATAGAAAATTTATTCTATAGCATAGTTCGTAAAGTGAAATTTTATTTGAATTTTTGTCTGTCGCAGTCGCTGGCGGCAAGGATCGAAATTCGATCGAAAGCGGAAGTTCAAAAAAAGATATACTATGTATATAGAAATGATAGCCTTGTCGCTTGTGGACTGCATATTCCAATTTGAAATGGCATAATTAAAAATTCTACGCATCGTCTCGTCAATGTGAACTGACCCTTAGCCACCGAGTATAAGGTACAGAGAGAGGCTACGAAACTTAAAAAAATTCCATTCGATAATTTGGCAAAATGTATGGAAATTGACATGATGCGTGGCTTTGTTTGCAAAGCCTTATATAAATAGGATATAATGTAATATGATTATGTTAGAGCCTTATTTTCATGCTATAATAATATGCAGTACTAGCATAGACAGTACCTAAACATAATGTTTTGTTCGATTTTAACGATGCGTTTGATGACGTTTCTGTTCAATCAATATCCAATAATCAATATTCTGATACGACGTATGCAACATGTCGGATTTTGGTCGGATTATTTACCGTGTACGTACTAGTAGCTCCTTTGGGTAATATTTCTTAATCCAATAATTTTTTGTCTAACTTCGTTGTCGAAATGATCGGACTTGACCTCCATATTCTGAAATTATATCTTCATCTACCATCAAATCATCACAATCTTTGTTTTATCTTTATTTTGTATCGGTTGTTGTGTAACCAATAATTTTCTGAAACCTACGTACAACCCCGCGGCTGTGGAGATTGTGTGTGAAATTAACACGAAATGAGTCAGAACACACTATATATGCAAACATACAACCTTATTATCAAGAATTTAAGGTTGAATATGCGCGAAAAAATGGGTCACCCTGTGATCAAACCGAAATTCGGCATAGAAGAAATATTGTATGTAGTATGCCACATTGGTATTGCTAACCATAGGTATATAGGTACCTAAAATTTTCGGAAGTTTAGGAAACATAACATTATTACTATACAAGGTGTAACAAAACACAGTGATAATAATTTTTGTATATGTGTCCCTTATTTAGCTCTAGCGTAGTAGTCACTATTATTATTAACGTTTATTCCCGTGGTGCTTCTCCTTTTCAGTTCTTTGACTTTCGGTCACTGCAACTTTGTGCTGTGCTTTATATTGGGGAGGAAATCTGGAATTCTTCCTACTCCTCCTATTTTCTTCTGATTAATTTCGTTGCGGGTCCCAAGACAGCTTTAGCATGTCACTCGGGCTCCCTGAGATCATATCAAAGGGTTTTCGTGGTTGGATACCGCTGTCGATCCTGGCGACACAGGAGATACAGTGGTGGGAATGTGTGGTGGGCCAAAGCCCGATTAAAAAGTATGTGTCCCTTATTGTATAGAGTTCACTGTGAAAGTAGCAGAGCAGTTTAATTAATTAAAAATATCTTCTAGACCACTTTGGAGCTATAAATGACAATTTTAGTACAAGTCACTAATAATAATTAGTAAGTATCCTGTAACATAATATTTAATGATTTTGTATCAAATATCAATAATTTATATGAAGACGTTCTATTTGAAACCAACACCTGCGTATAACATGCAAATGTCCAATAGAAATCTATCACATCAAATGAGTTATAAAAATACCGCTACAATCAAGTTTTGATGTTAAAAGCCGTTGAGATGTAAAAATAGATAGTAAAATATAAATACATGTATACCACGTTTTCAATGAATGAATTCTTAAACACTTGTTGAAGTTAAGCACTCGTTAAAATATGTCACAATCTTTGTTTCATAGAATTGAAGAGAGATTTTTAGGCCGGTTCATTTTGCCGGGTTAGTTTCTGAATCGATTGTAGCCTATAGGTATCTTGTCGAAGAACAGAAAATTTAATATAATTAAAAAAAATTGAAAATTCATTCTGAATATTTGGTTTTGTTACGATATCAGGTGCTGGAAAATAATGTAAGAGATTTTGTTTGAAAGAAGAGGGTTAAAAATTCTAAGATATTTTTAAATAAATCCTAAAACGCTACGCGATAATCATACAAACAGTATTTACTATTGAAGCTTATTCAAATGATGAACTACTGGAAAAACCAGAAAAGTATAATGTACTCGTATACCTAATAAAGTATAATGCAATTCAACATAACTGTTATGTCAATTTGGCGTCCATTATAAATGTTAATGTACGACGATGAAAAACTTAGAATTAAAGGCTTTGCCGAAAGATAATGGCGGATTCATCATTACTTTTATCAAGCCACTTAGCAAGTGAGGGCCGACGTCTCTGAGATTGATTAGTCTTGATACTTTAAGTGCAGATTTATATTACAAGCGAATTTACAGGCAAAGTTGGTACCACGCACTGCTAAGTGCTTACAAATACCTTAGAGAATAATAGAGATATTAACAGTGCGTTAAGATTTAACTTCTGTTAGGACGCTTACGACAACGACATAGTATTAGAGTCACTCTCATTTCTTTCAATATACCGTAGAATAGAATTTGCACGGACATAGAACCTCCTCCTTTTTTGGAAGTCGGTTAGCAATTATGTCATCATTCCTGACCGTTGGGATATGAAACAATCGTCTAGTGTTCAAGTGGCCTGTATACAACATTGCAACGTGTAATGTATGAAAATCTTGGGCAATCCTTGACAAGTAGGCCATATAAAATATTTAAAAAATATCGGTTATTAAAAACCTGTGTAAACCTGACAATTAACGATCAATATGTGCGCGTACACACTAACGACCGCTTTGAGACTTTTAATTTTTACTTAACTTTAATTTCATGAAGAGTTCGAAAGAAAAGTATGGATCTTATCTAAAAAATTTTATTAAATTAAGCTATATTATCATTAAATGTATCCATGTGTGAAAGCTATATTCATGATTCAAGTAAAATATATTGTATGTACGAATTTTCGCTGTTTGGCATAATATTATAAGTTATGACATCTAGAGCATTACACACAAGAAGAGCGATGATAAATGGTCCTGTCGATCACCCTGCGAATCGCGTAGTGTTAACACACCTTAATATGAGATGGAGTGAAGAACTCATTTGGAGCCGGGCACATTCACAAAACTTGTTTGACTGGTCGTTAAAATTCTCCGTAATTCGTCCCGGAGAGGCGGACTTTTACACCGTGTTTTACACTTTCCGTACAAACGAACCCGCCTGTTTCACTCTCTTAATGTTACAATAAAACCATAATATATACCCTCCTATGTGTTTGAGAAAACTTGTATAAGTAGGCGAAAGGACGAGCGATGGCACTTTAATGTATTACTATACTTTTTTTTTCAGAAGGATTTTTCATCTTTTTAACGTTATTCAAATAAGGAAGAGGCTCTATGTTCGGGTGTGTATTTTTTTTCTAAAGCAGGTAAGCACAATCGCACAAAGCGATTTTTCTTCGCACCGTTTCTTCTGGCATTATGAACTCCATATAGATGGAATTCAAATTTGAATTAGGAACTTACGATTGCATTTCAACACACCATTTCCTCATTAATACATTAAAATGTGTAGGTGAAAATTAAAAAGAGAAACGTATTTAATTACGAAATAAGAGCTTCAAGTGTGGGCTGGCCTAATGTTGCTTTGAGCAAGATTTAAAATGCGCTATAATGTAGCGTAAGCCCACATGTTTTTTACATGGACGAAGACTGTGGGTGCCACCCACGGCCAAATTAAAATATATTTGACCTAGACAAGGTGCAAATTCAACCCTGACGTAACATAATATGAAGTCAACTTTTACTGTTCATTTCTGAGTATTTGTATACTCGCGTTTTCTTCGTAAAATGAATGTTAAGATTTCCAGTGTAAGCTTAGAACACGTTCCATATTAAAGTTATAATGTGAAGGTGCTTTTGTTAGTTAATATGTTAGGTCTTTTAGAGATATAGGTAAGTAATTAAATTTCCAGAAAAAGACAAGTCATAAAATCGAAATCAAAATATTTATTTCTAAATAGGTTAACAAAGTTAACACTTTTAGAACGTCTACATGATGCCTACCACTGGTTCGGGAACTCGGCGAGAAGAACCGGCGCACCGGCCCACTTTTACTTTAAGATGGAAAATTACTATAGTAACTAAACTAATTTACAAAAAGCATGTAAAAATTTGTTACATTTTTAAAGAAGCAGCTTACAGTCAGTCAGCTTATTTTTCCCAAGGTGTGCTATCAGTGAGAAAATCAGTTACTTTATATTAAGCCCTAGCACACAAACGTTCTTTAACACCTTTTTTAACCCCCGACAAAAAAGAGGGGTGTTATAAGTTTGACGTGTCTGTCTGTCTGTTTGTCTGTGTGTGTATCTGTCCGTGGCATCGTAGCATCCAAACGGGTGGACCGATTTTGATCTAGTTTTTTTTGTTTGAAAGCTGACATGATCTCTCGATCATGTCAGCTTTCAAACAAAAAAAACTGTGTTCTTAGCTATAATTAATCATCATCAGCCTGCTCAGTGCTGGACAATCAGGGTTTATCTGGTTCATGAAAGGCCGTTAGCAACTTATAGTCGTTTGATGGGTTTTATATGTCATTCTAGTTCGTGAAATTTGTGAATATACAATATACGTATACTCATAATAATGGAAACTTGACCTGGTGCTGCAGCATCACCTGGTAATCAATAGGATATCCTATTCCTCGGCAACTTAGAGCATGTTTGGGCTCATTTTAATTGCGACAACCAGTAAGAAGGAGATCAAGTATAAACAGTAAGTATTTACATGCTGCTGCTGCAGCATCACCTGGATTCTATAGGAACCGAGCTTCGTATGAACCCAAAGTGGAGGTTTCATGTTTGGGCTCATATTAACGGCCTCATCGAAAAGGACATTGATACATGGTAATCATGAGAATATGATTCTGTTGATAGGAATTATTCTGCACTATAACCAATACAAGTTTAAAAAGTATGAAATAAAATATATTAAGAAATTTAAAAAAATCCCCCGCCAAAACAACTTTAAAAGTAATGAAATAATATTTACTGCCTTTAAGTTCAAATAATTCCTAACTTGTGTAAAATAATATTTTAGTCCATAATTATTGTTGTCAAGGTGTGTCGGGGGACCGCTAATGTAGATGTTTGATTTCATATAACAAGTTTAAGGATCAATTCACAGCGATCTGAATCGAGATAGGTAACCAGCGACTTGGCGGTTGTAGGTTGTAGTTTACTTGGCGGTCCCCCGACACACCGTGACAACAATTATGGACTAAAATATTACTTTACACAAGTTAGGAATTATTTGAACATAAAGGCAGTAAATATTATTTCATTACTTTTCAAAGTTGTTTTTGGCGGGGGTTTTTTTAAATTTCTTAATTTAATTTTATTAAATTTATTAATTCTTGAAAGAGTTTGGATGTTTTCTCGGATTTTATAACATAGACGTATACATTGACCTTCGAAAGATTTAGTTCACTTTGATAAGCCTGGTTATTGGTATATCTAACTTGTGCTTATTCCTTGTTAGTGTTCCTGCAGTGAAGTTAACTTTTTATTAAAATTATTTACATTTTTTCTCACGTATAACACATTGTCCAAAATGTGAAACTTTTCTCTGAGAGATTCAAAAGAAAACATTCATAAATAGATCGTATGACTTCTGCAGCACAAATATTGTGTTAATATCAGCAGACATCCCATAATAGAATGCCGTAAGACATTCTACTATGAAAATAACTATAATAAACTAATTTTGCCGTATCTTCATCACATCAAATTTTCTTGACTGCATTTTATGCTGCGGAACTGAGCTTATCGGTCAGTTTGCTAATATGAGGACCCCACTTCAGTTTACAATCTAGTGTTGTCCTAAAAACACAGTAGTGTCAACAAGATTCATTTTCTAATTATTTAATAGAAAATTGGTTTGCACTAGCTTAACATTTGGCAAGGTAAATCTTAAACATTTAGTTTTATTAGAATTTGGAAGTAAGTTATTAAAATTTTGCTGCCATAGTAAATATTAAACCAATTTACGATCGGCAGTAAAATTTTGCCAAAATATTTGTAGGTGAGGAATTAAGGCACTTTTGCTGAAAATATTATGTCGATGTCGCTTTTCTCTTTGTAGAGCCGTACCGTTCTATCAAAACGAGTATATTTTCAAATTGCGTTACAAATACCCCAGCAAAATTGTTCGTAAAATATCATAAACCATATCAGTTTTATGCGGTCCGTTTTTTACGTAACATTTACATTGAATATTTATATAGATAAATATTATTTACTGGCCTTGACGTTTCCCGTGTCCCATTTACTAATGTTTGCTGAAGGCTCAACAACAATATTGAAGGTTATAATATGCAAACCGACGTCGAGTTTGGACACAACAAAATCTTTATGTTATGACCTGGTTTTTTAGTTAAGGTGCTAATATTATGTTGACATTTCATCGACCAAATAAATCGACGATAAACCTGAGTTACGAATTGTTTGTAGGGCAAAAGGACAAACTTTGAAGGGAAAACTAGGTGTAGTGCTAGTGAATAAAAATCTGGGAGGAGGTCTAGAATGGTAACTAAAGTTAATTCTTGAAGGCTTTCAACTACTTGTCGATCCTTTAGCTCCAAGGCTTCCAACTATAAGATTCATCCATAATAAGATACAATATAGAGTAAATCTATTTTAGATAGGACACAGCGAATTGGGCCCCAGAAACTTGTACGAAAGTCCGAAATCAAAAACAGTGATGTTAATACTTACAATCTGATTTATTAAAGAAGATTTCTCGTCTGCCTACGAATATAAATAACAATTTATAATGCATTGATAGTTTTAAGTAGCGAAGTGAGACAACACGCTTTCGTTGGTGTGGGCTGCACAGTCTAGAGTACAAGAAAAAGCGTTTTAGGTAGAGTTGAGTACAAACTAAAATTCTTTTTTAGCGCTGATTAAAGCTAGTTATTTTATTATTTGCTGGCCAGAAAGAGTTCTTTTCTATGGAAGAATAGATAAAGTGACAGGTCGACAAAATAAATCTGTCATTTTTCCAGAAAATCTGTTGGTGTTTCTATTCTTTTGCATTTCTGCTTTGATCATACACATATTATTATTCTAAATCGCTTCAATCCCTGACTTACCGATACATTAAAGAGGCTTCGGGTTCATATATTTTCCAAAGAAAGTACCACGTGGGCTGAGCCACGTGCCATAACAGTAAAATAATAAAAGAGGAACGCCACGACTAGTTTTATATACAGTATGTATGTAATATGTATCTAGTTTTATATGTTTTTTTAATGAAATAAGGGGGCAAACGAACAAACGGGTCACCTGATGGAAAGCAACTTCCGTCGCCCATGGACACTCGCAGCAACAGAAGAGCTGGCTTGCCGGCCTTTTAAGAGGGAATAGGGTAATAGGGGAGCGTAGGGATGGGAAGGGAAAGGAATAGGGGAGGGTAGGGAAGAGAATAGAGTAGGGGATTGGGCCTCCGGTAAACTCACTTACTTGGCGAAACACAGCGCATGCGTTGCTTCACACCGCTTTTCTGTGAGAACGTGGTATTTCTCCGATCGAGCCGGCCTCCTATAGATATAGATATGTACACGTAGTGTGCATGCTTAAAACTAATTTGTTAATTTTCAGTACTCTTTTCTCGTTTGAAAAGTTGTTTTCTTTGTTGAAATAATTACAAAAAAAAATACATTTCATATACGTAAATAATACATTACTTACGTACAGATTCATTAACAAACGAAGATTAAAACAGGACCTTATATTGGTGTTTATTTTGTTTCATACACTGGAAAGCTCTTAGAAAATTCTCTCAATGAAAGCAACATTGATTATTCTTTCCTGTCAGTCCTGTCTTAATCTTCGTCTATTTATAAGGCTTGTTAGACATTAAAAAAATCCTGGAGATCTCTTATAAACGTTTTATAACATAAATACTCCTATCTCTGCGTCGTGGTATAAATATTACGACTAGACCAACTACCAATTAAACTTGTTATAGTCTTGTAAAATTCAAAACGCGAATAGGTTATAGATTTGGCCTTTGACCCGATTGCATTATAATCTCGCCCCCGCAGCCTCATCCAAAGTCTTACCCCACTAGTGCAGCGTCATATAACCCGAGCAAATTAAAAACACCCGTTTTGTTAACATCTCAAAAGACGACCACACCATTCAATTCCGAGGTGTTATAATGTAATTGCCTAATGAATATCATGTAGGCTTCAACTACTATTCAATCCTCGCGTACATGCAACGAAATTTGCTCCCTAACGCTGACGATTACGGTTCAGTTTTGAATAAATTAAATTGTACCGTTTGGAAAATGGAAAGACGTTGCTCGATGTCGCAATTGACGCGTGCCTCAACTTTGGAAGCTCGATTATCTACTTTCCATTTTAAACCTTGGCGCATGGGAATAAGGCTAGAATTTGTTTAAAGCAAGAATGTGCTTAATATCTCGTTTTGTCTTGTAGATGCATTTGTGTGGATGCTGCAGTGTGGGTCTAGCTTACGTCATTGTCGAAAATGCTTCCTGTATCTATTCCGTAGCAGATAAGAGAGATTCTGAACGACATAATTAGAACGTTTGGCTTACGTTTTAGCTTAGGCATGTCATAAGGACTTTAGGGCGCTTATGACGAATCTTAGGAATTTAAAATAGTACTTTTAGCGGTGTTTAAAATGAAACGTCCTTTATGATTTCACACAGTGCTATTTTCTAATGAAATGAAAATGTTTACCGTTCAAAAAGTTTTGTATTTTTTCTAGTTCCAAACCTTTTAAAGTATTTATGGTAAATTTTCCAATGCTAGCAACACTTATTATCTTGTATCTCCCTAGCTAAAATTCCTGCGGTAAAGCCACACGAACTGTTGAATTTCATTAATATTTATATGCTGCGATGACTAATGTATAGCTGCACTTAAATTACGTAAAAATCTTAATAAAAACATCGTGCAATGTTTAAATAACACTAATGTACCAGACTCGTGAAGGCAATCTACTCACTACCCATCTCTCTCTATCGTTGTACCCGATAGCTCCGTCTCTCTCTAGCGACACAGCCTCCAACCAGGATGAATTCTTGGAAGTTGGATATTTCTCGCCTAGGAGTTGTATGGTATAAGTCCGCTGCAAAGGTTTATGTGTGTTTAAATAAAAAAAATATAATCTTTAATCAGCTGTTTGTAAACAATTATTGCATACTTAGTCATTTATTAAAAAGTAAATAGAAACTCAACAAAAATTACTACACATGATTAAAAATTAGAACCATTTTTGTGCCATTGAGGGAACCGTTTTTTGCCGCGTTGCGTGTGCACTGTGCGCAGACTTTAACTTTGCACGTTCGTCGTTTTCAAAGGGTTTCCTCACAATTTTTCTTTAAAGAAATTCTAAGAAAATAGACGTATATTTCGTCGTAACCATCCTACTCCTAGCTTAAAATACACAACCATGCAAAAACCGAATAAAAAATATAAAGTTTGTTATTTATTTAATTATTTATTCACGTTTAAATTGAATAACAAAAATGACGCCATCTTCTAGCAATGCTCGAAGAATATTAAATAGGTAATATTGGATGAGCATAATTAAATGAGTATGATTTTCTGTGTGAACTGTGGAAAATTTTTGTGCAGATCGTGTAGAGAAATAATTATAACGAGCGACAATATTCTTCATTAGTGTGCTGCAATAATTTTTGTCTGCTATTTTCATTGTGAATCTAATAAAAAAAAATTAAGACGTGTTATTAGAATTAGCTAAAAGCCGAGCTTTGTGAGGGCTCGCGTCGTTTCTCTGCGTGGCAATAATCTTTAAGGCAGTTTTTTATATTTTAATAAAAAACAAACCTTGACAGACCGATGATAACACATCTATGATCTACACATAAATAAAAATCAAATCAAAAGGCGTGATAGTTTTTCCGTATCCACAAAAGTCAGGTTGTGAGATATACTAGCTTTCTGCTGTCTAATATTCTACCTTTGAGTTTTATATCTATATATATAAAACTCAAAGGTGACTGACTGACATGGTGATCTATCAACGCACAGCCTAAACCACTGGACGGATCGGGCTGAAATTTTGCATGCAGGTTATGACGAAGGCATCCGCTAAGAAAGGATTTTGATAAATTCTAACCTCAAGGGGTTAAAATAGGGGATGAAAGTCTGTATATAATAATACTTCTTAACGCGAGCGAAGCCGCGGGCAAAAGCTCGTTATACATAAGAATCATTACGAGAGTAGATAAGCTTTTTTAGGCCATAATATAATAGCAGCTCGATAAAGGAAATATACATTCCTATAACACCATTCGGACTGTCAATCAAAATTCTTAACCATTATGCAGGCTTAGGCTTTCTAGCTTAGGCTTTTCTAGCCCAGCTAGCCTTCACAACAGTATTACCTCCATTAGCATCTCTCTTATAATAAAACTTATAATATTAATAGGATTATGGCATAGCTTTCAGCCCACATTGCTTACGCCATTTGTATAATTACGATACAACTCGTTATCGTTCGTTCACATTTATAATCTCTAAGAAAACACTTTCATGTCAAGTGTTTGTACTCTATCAATTATTTATCGATAATATTACCTTATGTCACTTAACGTTTTATTAACATTTATTTAAATAACTGAAAACATTTTGTATCATGAAGTCAAACGCATAAGCTACTTGATTTCGAAACTTAAAAGTATGCTTTAAAAGTCCAGGCATTTAGTTAGACAAACACATTTTTACTTTTATATGTTTACACTGAGTTGGAGATTTTGATGATTCTACAGAAATGTTGTAAGTTAAGCTTAAGATATTACCATGGCAAATAAAAAGTGTGACCTGAATGTTACTACACAAGGAGATAACGTAGATTACTAGTACGTCGACTGATAAGCTCAAGATAAGAGCCCTAATTAAAAACACACTAAAATAACTTAGTGTTCCGTTGTTTGTGCATTAAATAATATATCATAACAAAAATAGTGGTTCTTGACAACATAATTGTAGCTAGGATATACATGACAATACCTACAACTAAGGAATTATATGCATAAAATTTCTTATTGGTTAATGGTTATGATTGTTGTTCAGGCTCCTCAATCCTTCTTTGGGATGAGTTTGATAATTGAAAAGAATATGCTTTTCAATTCTCAAACTCATTCTAAAGATCACGATTAACTAGATATAACCCGACCAGATTACGTAGGGCTTATAAATCAATTTCCCTGATGGCACATGAAATTGTAAAAAATAAATAAATTGAATTCTTTAAATTTTAGCACGCACCATGAAATATGAAAATTGAACATTTCTACACTTGCGTGCGTAAAATTGGGGCATCTGCCAAAACTCTCCAAACGCAAATTAAATTGACTCGAACCAATTGTTTTATACTAAATTAAATTAACATAGCAATTTAAAACGTTTGGCAAAGTTAAGGGTAACATATTATATGCCAATTCTTTCTTATTATACATACATTTTTCTAAATAATAATATAGTATAAGAATTAGATAAATCTATATTAGTACTAGTACTAGCACTAGCATTAGTAATAACTAATAAGGTAAAATAATTTTACCGTCAGCTAGTACGTTGTAAAATTATTTTTTTAACTGAATAAATAAAATTTACTTTAAATTCTCTTTACACTCAACATTAAAGTGTTCCGAACTAGTCACATTAAAGCTATGAAATAGCTAAAAACATGTTTGGAGTCGTTTAAATTCTTTATTATGAGCACTCAACATAATACTACCGAGCTATCAAACGTTCTACGAAGCGAAATGCTTCTTCAAGTTAATAACCCCTCATGATGCTCTGTTTTCCTAGTAACTTATAAGTAAAACTTAAATTGCGTCGTTTTTTATATTTACCAACTTAATATTTCTAAGAAATGAATGGAGAGATTCTTTGTTTTGTAACATGAAAATTTTATAGGTTTTCCTGATTAAAAAAAGTTTCAGAGTATTGTTTTGTTAAGGACATAAGATGAAGTTTTAGGATTTGCAGCTAACGGTCGCACTTAAAGATGCTTAATGATTAACTTAACTTTAATTATAAAAAGTTTGACTGCAAATGTATGAAGATTATTACAATCACTGTATTTCTTCTGAATCTGTAATATATTCAAGTACGGCCGTAATACTTTATTTATATTACAAGAAACAAAAATAGCTGTTATATAGTACCGACCGAGTTACTTATTATTTACCAACAATTGTAACAACTAACAACATTGCACGAGCAACCAAGACCCTAGATTCTAGGGTCTAGATTTCTAGAACATAGAACTAGTAGTAACTAGAACCAGTCTGTAATCTATGGCAATTTATATGTAATAGACTGCGCGTGTCTTACCGTGGAATGTTTTACGTAATGCATTTAATAACCAGCCAGGCTTTGGTCTACACTCTACACGGATTGAACGAAAAATCTTTGACATAATATATTTTAACTAGATGACGCCCTCAACTCCGTTGCGATAAAATTCGTTTATCGCGCGGGAACCGTACATTTTTCCGTGATAAAAAGTACTCTATCTCCTTTCCCGGGACTAAAAGTATCCCCATACCAAATTTCAGCAAAATCGGTTCAGCGGTTTGTTTACCTGTAGGGTAAATATTTTTTATTACATAATATACTCGAACAGGGAAAAACGCTGCTTACAAATATGAAGATTTTCTTATAATATTTTGCTACATATAGCAACACTGACCATGAGGACAGGAGCAATGTTTGCTAAAAGATAAAAAATTTAAACGCAATTTATCAGAAGACAGAATTGACCACCATCTCTAATCAGAAAACACACATGAAATAGTTCGATATAAGGTTACCGTTTGATAAGGATTTCATGTGATCCAGAAAAAGATAAGATGTACTGTAGCTGACCGCTATAGCTACACTGCTCAACCGAATTAAATCTCTATGCAGATAATTTGAGCCCCAGGAAAGGATATAGGATAGTTTTCATCCCGAAAAAATATACGGTTGATGTGAAATAAAGTGCAAGTTTATTTCGCATCTACTCAAACTGAAATATAACGAGCTTCAGACAAAAGTGTCTAAAATAATTAGCCAACAAAATAAAGTTGCAAAGCTTAAACATTGTAAATTGTAATACTTAATATGTAACAATTTTTTATCCTAATTTCCTTTACATTGGACGCTTTTCTAATTTTGTGACCGCACTCAGAGACGAACATTAATTAGTTAATTGTAATTAAATTAATATTTTGACATAAGCCTCATACATTACTTATATTCTGTCGAACTGAACTTAAACTCTACTTAAATTGCAGTTTAATCATAATTAAATGTCTCTAAATGCGGCGGTTTAAGTAACAAATAAGGCAAGCCAAAAGGAACATATATTTTAGCTTTGGATGTGTTTGAGCATTTCCACAACATATTTGCATAGACTAAGTATATCTTGATATTGACTTTTTGATACGAGCGTACCAACATGGATAACACTTTTATAAGTGATCCAAATAGAGGCAGTATTTATTTAAATTCCAGCTAATGTCGCAAATGGATTCCACTTAAAAGTAATTAAAATCTAGTTTCGATTGGGCATTTTGAAAACGAAATTCAGAAGATAATTATAATTTATTTCGTTTATAAATAATATTAAATTACGTAAATCAATATTGCACCAAAAAGTTTAAGTACAAATATTTTACAAAAGCAATTTTTTTTTCATATTTTTGCTAAAAGTGGCCCCGTGCGAGTTTCTTACGCCGGTTCTTCTCCCCGGCTGGTTCTTGATCTGATGGTGTGTTTCTCGTCAGTCGTCAATTTGAAAAGAAAACAATTTTCATACCTTTTTTTTTCATTCGTTCATTTCTAACGTCTCGTTCTAACTTCGTTGGGCACAATATTCTAGTATCGACGATTTTAGTTTTAACTTCCACAGCCATTTTTTTTTCTTCTTTATCGTTCTTCCTATCGTCATCATAATATCATCATTACTTAACATTTGACTACCTAATTCATAGTCTACTAATACTTCTACTACTATTTTAATATTCAGTAGCACTCATAGAGAAACTAAATCACTTTTTACGGGACGCGGGGAACGTGTTCTCAAGTACGAGCTACAGGAAGTTCACGGTCGTTCGGCCCTACACAACGACGTATCATACGTAGAGACATCGCAGCCCTTACCCGGAGATATTACCTATCGGAGATATTTTTCATTGTATAGGGCAGATTATTGTGAAGTAATCGTAGGTGACACTTATCTAATCATTTCGCTAAGCTGAAGATGAGATATTATTGTTTTTTTTATGAAATTAGGGGGCAAACGAGCAAACGGGTCACCTGATGGGAAGCAACTTCCGTTGCCCATGGACACTCGCAGCATCAGAAGAGCTGCAAGTGCGTTAGGGGAGGGTAGGGAAGGGAAGGGAAGGGAATAGGGGAGGGTAGGGAAGGGAATAGGGTAGGGGATTGGGCCTCCGGTAAACTCACTCACTCGGCGAAACACAGTGCAAGCGCTGTTTCACGCCGGTTTTCTGTGAGAACGTGGTATTTCTCCGGTCAAGCCGGCCCATTCGTGCCGAAGCATGGCTCTCCCACGTTAATTATTACAATTTTCTCAAATAATACTACAAACTTTTAATAAACTTTATACACGTGTCTGGGATGCGACTGACTACCTCGGCATGGTACATCAATGTAACACACTAACAGATTATGCCGCATCACGCGCTTAACTAAGAAACGAATTAGTTTTTTTTACTTTCAATTACATTTACGTATTAGTTTTTTATTGTCTAAAACATGTTATAAAATGTTATTACTGAAAAAGCTTTCGAAACGTGGACCAAATACCAAAAGAAGCAAAAGTTTTCTTCATCATCACTCACAATTCCCCTTAATAGAAAAAAAGATCACGTTCGAAAATTCGTGTTTGAATTTTGCTAAACTTTTATGACTTACATAATACACATTTCTTTATCGCATAGGTTAGTTTTTTTACAGATAAAACTATAAAAAATAATAAAAGAGGAGTCAAGTTAAGTTAAACAATATTTTACAGACTGTATTTAAAGCACTTTATCCGTAAAGCGGTTTAACTGTTAGCTTTTAGGAATGTGACATGGGCAGTTTCTAGCTTGTTTCTAGCTATACTCGACTTTATGTTACTCAAACAATTATTGTCCCTTGTTCTAATGGGTTGTTCTGTTTGCCCTTTTTGTTTTTGTCTGATGTAACGTATCTGATATCTTTTGATATCGAGAGTGAGATTAAGGGGATACTTATTTTAATATGAATTGCGAATTAAGGTTTTGAGAAGAGAGCAGAAGAGAAGAGAATTTTCGCGTACGTCGTTGTAGGGTATAGGTAGAATGAGTTATAACAATAGAGAAACAAATTGCGCACATACTTGGGCACTGTAAACTTTTCAGTGTGGCAGTTATTATAAGGGCTGACTTTGCTCCTTAATTGCCCAAGTATTTAAACCATTTTGTCAGTGGTCAAGTTATAAAAAGTACACACAAAAAGTACGCATGGCCGACCTGTCAGATGAAGATAAGTCGGCCGCGGTCGTGCGGCGAGTATCGCAGCATCTCGCCGCGACTTGCTTATGTATGGTATGTCTATGTAGTCACGATACCTGAGGAATGTATAATAATGGAAATATAACGAAGCGAGTAGAAACTTTAGGAGAGCAATAATATTTGTGTATGTGTCCACTCGAACGTGCGATTTGGCGGCTACACCGCGAGACTACAAGCTAATGTACGAGTATAATAATAATAATAATAAAATTCTTTATTTGCACATTAAAAACATAGCGATAAAAATAATATTAAAATAAAGGATTTGCGCAAATTGGCGGTCTTACCGCTACAATCGGTTTCCATGTAAGTAACGATTTATTTAAATTGCGGCGCGGTCGTCTACATACCATAGCTTGTAATATCGCGGTGTAGGTGGTGTAGAGATGATGACGACGAAGTCTTTGCTGAAGGGAATGCGAAAAAAACAGTTATGATTATGAATAATGAACTTATAGGAACTCCAATCCATTGGTGGATTGGATTGGATCTGATGAAATTGTTTTAACAAAATATTATTCATTTTTTTTGTACTTAGTTTTCATTGTGATTTGTGTGATAAAGTCACTCTCAATCTTCCCCTTATAAATAACAAAAATTAAAAATAAAAATGCTATGTATAAAACAGGTAATATAGGAAAGTAGTGGAATGTTCCATATCGTTGTTCGTTCAATTAGGCACCGCTCACTAACACCACTGTTTCTCATGTACGGGTGAAATTCCGAGCCAATTTGTAGCACCCGAGGCACGAGCTCAGTGTGGCCAACTCACAGATATTTATCCAGCACAAGTCAAAAACTTCTTAGTCCATACTAATAATAATTATTATAAATGCGAAACTTTTTTGGCCGTCTGTCTGTTACCGCTTCACGCTTAAACCGCCGTGCTGATCCGATTCCGTTGAAATTGGATATATACTATAAATATACTTTGAGTCCCGAGAAATAACAATAAGATTTTTTATTACGGGGATATTTCCCGCGCAATTAACGAATTTTACCGCAATGGATTTATTATAATATGTAGTATTATACGTGGGTGAGCCATGCTTCGGCACGAATGGGCCGGCTCGACGGGAGAAATACCACGTTCTCACAGAAAACCGGCGTGAAACAGCGCTTGCGCTGTTTCACGCCGAGTGAGTGAGTTTACCGGAGGCCCAATCCCTTGCCTTATTCCTTTCCCTACCCTCCCCTATTCCCTTTCCTTCCCTACCCTTCCCTCCCCTATTACCCTTTTCTCTCTTAAAAAGCCGGCAACGCACCTGCAGCTCTTCCGATGCTGCGAGTGTTCATGGGCGACGGAAGTTGCTGTCCATCAGGTGACCCGTTTGCTCGTTTGCCCCCTTATTTTCATTAAAAAAATTATCGTTGAAAATATTGTATGGTAACTTCAGTATTTATTTTTTATAAAGCTCGTGGTGATACTTGAACGGAAAAGTCTAGGAAAGTCTTGGAAGTTTTGAAATAAAAATAGCACAGCAAAGCGACGCTTTCGTGTAGCCTGGACTATCAGTTCAATAGAGAATATAATTTAAAGTACATTGGTTATAGTAAGTAGTAACATCTGGGCAATCTAGTGATTATTCTAAAGAATTTCCAAAATTTATATTTTAAACAAAGCTATTCTCAAAAATTCTTTAACACACCAGAAAAAGATAAAAAAAGTTAGAACATAAAGTCTGACTCCTTAGTCCTTGATGATTTTGATGTTGATGACAAATATGTAGCCTTACTGCATAAAATATTTAGAGTACTTCCATGTGTAAGAAAATAATTAAGGAATGAATATATTTAAGTGAACAAGTAAAACAAGTCTCGGGCTGTGATTACGCTCGCGCGCTGGCGCCAGCTGTCTTTTGCGCAAGTTCTCCTGCCTTTGATGTAATTAAAATTTCTAGATTTACTGTAAAATGCATTATAAAGTTGGGTAAGCATAGCTTGGCTAAGAAACAATGCATAAATACTTTTATTAGTTGACCCGGCGAACGGTGTTTTGCCGTACGTTATTGGGGACTATGCTTGGGGCATTCAAAACTCAAACTCTTTTTTTTTTATTTAGAATAAATTTTTGCAAATATTCTCTGAAAGTCTACATGATACCTGGGTGAATTTCAACAAATGACCATTTTTTTATCATATCGGTGAACTTTTTTATTTATACATGAAAAGAATGATGAAAGGACTGCATTGATAAGTCTTTCACACGTTCTAGTAACTTATAGTCCAAACCAAGAGAGGGGTAAGAAAATTATTAAAATATCACATCTCTTGATCTATGTCAGTGCATCTCACTAATATAATAAAGGCGAAAGATAGTGAGTGTTATGTTGTTATTTAATACTCTGAATTTACAAATACGCTACTTTTTAAGGCGTAACATCGCGGGGCACAGCTAGTAGCTTATAAAATGTTGTTGTCCACCAGTTTCTACAATTTGCTTATGTCCTACTCCCAGGACCCGATCTAGCCATTTAGCCGCTCCAGGCAATGATCATTTTCGCCGCCCTTTACATATACAGGAAACATATTTGTTGGGGGAAAATGCTAGGAACATTTAAGTAAAATACTCAAATATTTCCACTAGCAAACTTAAGGTAGGTTAGCTGGTAAAATTCTCAAACTTAAGTGGTGGATGGCTAGGTTGGAAGATAGGAATAAGTCAATTTTGCCGCCCCTCATTTTTGTCGCTCTGGGCAAATGCCCGGCTCGCCCCCCCCTTAGATCGGGCCCTGCCTACTCCAATCTGGAGCTTACGGCTCAGAAATACCATAAATATAAAGCGTACCGAAGATCTCTCCAGAGTTTGTTTGACTTTGGACCTAATACTTACGTAGTAAATATATTTTAGTAATCTGTGCGTATATTTAACTAAGTATAAATGGCTACATCCAAACGGGGTCTAGCCGTAATTATTCATATAAGTTAAGTATGTATGTCACAGGTACTTATGATCCAATTGAGGCTTCTTGGGTAAGGCGAGCAAAAATGAAAGTAGATAGAAAGCTGTCATGTCACTCATGTCGTATGATCCTTATATAATGTAAGGTACTTTCAGGCACTTTTGATATCCATACTAATATTATAAATGCGAAATTGTGCCTGCTTGGCTGCTTGTCTGTTACCTCTTAACGCCTAAACCGCTGAATCGATTTTGCTGAAATTTGGTATGGAATATGGATATACTTCCAGGGAAAGGACACAGGATACTTTTTATCACGAAAAATTGTTAGTAAATTATTTAAATCCACCAAAAACATTTCATGTAAAATATTGCCAAGACGACCTCAAAAGTTTTGCCCTTTGAAAAAGATATCAGATCTAATGTATCTAGGGCAAAAGCTTCTGAATCTACACGGTCTAACTCTATCGACCCTAACTTCAACAAATTCTCCATATCAGTAAATGTAAGGCTTAGCTTTTTCATGGTTTTACTACGAACCAACACATACCACAAAAATGACCAGGAATGCACATTCAAATCTGAATGATCCATAACTGTATTAATTGATCTTCCAAATTTTAGAGCTATTATTTATGTAACGTTATATTAATCTAACATTACGAATTGAAAATTACAACCTTGGAAACGTGAGATCAGAAATGTAGATTTCTACGATATTCTGAACCCTATTCTTATTAGAATAAGATCTAAGCGTAGCAAATAATTTTAACAGATACGAGTACAAAGAATTCTTGATAGTGCCGCCATGGATTCGATACCTATAATTCAATACAATCCAAATCAGAATAAAATTAAAACATGAAACAATAGTGATATAATTTTAGGTTAAGTTTCGAAGGACTCGAACGTGTTTTACATATTTTTTGTCTGTATTAGAGCCTGATATTTGATTGGGAATACCACAGATTGATTTTTTATACAATTATTATGGAATACATAGAATGAGAAGATTTTTAGGCAAAAAATTCCAAAATCAAAATTATTTTGATTCTTTCCCGTAAGGTTTTAGAAAACTATGAATAAACTAGATAAAATAGGTATAATTTATTAAGAAGTAAAGAGCTTTATTTATACGAGAGCTTTGCTTTCAATCACCTATTGCGTTAGATACAAAAGCTCAAATTATGTTGATGATATAACTATAAATAGTTGGATGATAGAGCACAAAGTATATAAAAGTATAAAAAATAATAACGTTAGTCAGCAATCAGAAGGGCCGTGATGAAATGCTTTAAGAGTGCACCACAGTCCACACATTGCCTTCAGCTGTGGCGAGGCCAAAGGTTTAAAAATTAAGGATATGGCAACCAGAAACCTTGATACATTTTCATGTAAGAAAACTTGATACAAAACAAAACACCAATAACAATATTATACTTTAGTTTAGATCAAAGTGGTCCTAAACATCACGCATTTTGGCCACGCTTTTTTAACTAATGTTTTTTTTAATGAAATAAGGGGGCAAACGAGCAAAAACGGGTCACCTGATGGAAAGCAACTTCCGTCGCCCATGGACACTCGCAGCATCAGAAGAGCTGCAGGTGCGTTGCCGGCCTTTTAAGAGGGAATAGGGTAATAAGGGAGTTTAGGGAAGGGAAGGGAATAGGGTAGGGTAGGGAAGGGAATAGGGTAGGGGATTGGGCCTCCGGTAAACTCACTCACTCGGCGAAACACAGCGCAAGCGCTGTTTCACGCCGGTTTTCTGTGAGAACGTGGTATTTCTCCGGTCGAGCCGGCCCATTCGTGCCGAAGCATGGCTCTCCCACGTATAACGGGTCATGTAAAAGACTGATAATTTTCCAGAACTGGGCGCTGCCAAACAACATATAGGCACTACAGAAAACCTCTAAATCTTTCCAGTAGTTAAAGCTTATAGTTTTTGATGTCGTCCAAAAAAAAAGCCCTGGCGCGGATCCGTCGGTTCCTCGTATAGGAGTCAGGTTTTTATTGTAGCGGCCACCGCGCTACAAATTGGTAAGGGTCTGACAGGCCTTTTTGTACCTTTTCTGGTCGTTATGTTCTAACCTTGGTCGTGTGAAGGTCGACTTTTTAAATAATTAGTGCATTTCGTGTAGTAGGCGTGTTTTATTCGATATTTTATTGGTCGGATTATTGGCCAATGCCTTATACCTACTAGGCCGTGCAAAACTTTTGGATAGATCGCACAGTGTGATAAAAACCTCGATTTTGTTTCACAACGTTTTTCTTTCAAAATACTATAGTTGATAGCTATATAAACATTAGAGTAAAACTCCGAGATCGATATTCTTTGTAGTTATTTTTTTAAAGAGTGTCAAAGTTGGCGTTTTTCTGGGTAAAAAATTTGCATAAAAATTAATAAAAAAAAAACTAATGAAGTAACATTAATTTTGTTTATACCAATTAAACAAGCTCTTAATACTTGACTTTTTCTCCGAATTTGGTTAACCTACTGTGATCAAGTAGGCAGATATTTATTTATTTAGTAATTTTAGTTTTTTATTTTTTATTTCGCGATTAGATCGAATTAGAAAAAGTTTTAAGCATGAAATGATAGTGTGAGTAATCCTTTATCAATTTTATCAAAAATTACACTCTAATAACCTCTGTGTCAGAAGTAATATCCAATTCAATTTCTTTTTTATTAAAATTCGGATTTTTTATACCTAAAAAAAAAAAATTTATTTTCCCCGACTACATCAGAAGGTGATTACTGATTAGATACTGTTATTAATTAACATATAAAATCATTAATTTACGTCATATTTTTTCACTTTTTAGATTTTTTATTATTAGACCTACCTAAACGTGATCCTGATATTTTTTGTATAGGATATCGATTGCGAATTTGCGTATCAACCGGATAAATCAAACAAGAGACCTTTAGTGACAACCTTAGGTACAAAAAAATCCGAATTTTATTAAAAAAAATTTAAATACGATATAACTTCTGACACAGAGGTTATTAGAGTGTGATTTTTGATAACAGTGATAAAGGATTACTCACACTATCGTTTTATGCTTAAAACTTTTTCTAATTCGATCTAATCGCGAAATTTAAAATAAAAAACTAAAATTACTAAATAAATAAATATCTCCCTACTTGATCACAGTAGGTTAACCAAATTCGGAGAAAAAGTAAAGTATTAAGTGCTTGTTCAATTGGTATATACAAAATTAATGTTACTTGATTAGTTTTTTTTAAATTAATTTTTATGCAAATTTTTGATCCGGAAAAACGCCAACTTTAACACTCTTTAAAAAAATAACTACAAAGAATATCGATCTCGGAGTTTTACTCTAATGTTTATATAGCTATAAACTATAGTATTTTGAAATAAAAACGCGGTGAAACAAAATCGAGGTTTTTATCACACTGTGGATCGGCAAAAAGAAGGATTTCTTAGAAGATGCTTTTATTTTACTGGTTGCGCATTGTTCAGTTGTGGTCACGCCTAATTTTTGGTTTTTAATTATTAATTTTGATCTAGATGTCAAAACCTCAATATGGGAATACTGAGCTTTAATTAAAGATCAAAATTATTTTACTTAACTAATGTTGCGTACTGGGTAAACCAATACAATTTTTTGATTAATTTAGTCAATATATTTTATTGATTTACAGTAATAAAAACTTTCAAAATCCTTTTTTACGATGCAAACATTAAGGACCTTGGTTCTGTTTATTGTAAGTTTATTACATTTATCAGAATATTCCACTCAGTTTGACCAAAACGGTTTAATTTAAGAACAATAAATGTTCAATATTGCCAATGTAGGCTCAGCTGTAGGTATTTTCAGAGAGAGGCTGTTATGTGATACCTTACTTGATTTTTGAAGGCTTTTTGCGTAACTTTTACGATGCTAAGTAGATTTTGGTATGATCCATAAATTGTTGTCTGTGCTGCAAATCCTTGAGGGTGAAAATACCATCGAGGAAGTTGATTCCTATGCAATTGACAGACCAACGTTATTTGGTCGAATATGTCAATTCAATGTTAATTGTGATCTGTCAGCTGGGTTTGACGTAACGCGACCAAACTACTTATGTCCCCGATTTGCATAGGAATCAACTTCTCTGATAGTACATATATTATTTGTGTGAAACTTTAAATATTTTATAGTACAGGACTTTAGAGTATATCGTACGCAAAAATTGACCGATGTTTGGCTTGGTACAACTAATATATATTCTGTGGTTTGGCGCAGATATACCATAATATACTTTTCATCGCCGGAAAATGCACGGTTCCTACGGAGTTTTTATGCTCTCACGCAATCGTTAAAGTTACAATTATAATAAATAAGTAAGTAATAGAGGTTGGCAACCTCCTAACACGTTTATAATAATACACTTTGAGAAACATTTCGAGTCTGTGCTAAGTTTTGTCACGACCGACGCTTGTGTGGTCAGAACGTCCAGAATAAATTGGCCCGCTTTGTCTCGCTGGACCATACAAATCACTTCTGTTTCGAAATCTCTGCAGCTCAACCCACACTGGATGGTCTATCTATGGTTAGTGACAAGAGAAAATTATAGACTCAAAACAGGAAAATGTTATTTAAAATTTCTTCTGGGAACAATTGTTTAGAATTAGATTTAGACAGGGTGTGAGAAAAGTAAGTGATATTATTTTAGGGTGTGCATATGTCCTCTGTGTTGAGTTCACTGTGAAAGTAGCAGTGTCGAAAGACCGTAATTCTTTATGGTTTGCCCATTCAAAAATTTAAAAAATGGGACTTTACTCAGCACTGCTACTTTCGCACTTCGCAGTGAACTTTATACAGGGCCGGGGACTTATGCACACCGTACCTATTATCAATTAGGTTGGGTTGCACCAACTTACTTTAACTATAACTGTAACTGTAACTACACTGCGAAATGTCAAATCTTTGGTTATATTAAAAAATGGACGCCATATTTAACCATAACCTCGACAAGGCTTTAAATGGACGTGGCGAAAAAAGATCATATAAAATCATCATCATACAAAAACGCAATTTTTGACAGTTCTCTTTTACCAGCAGCGCCCCCGCCCACGTACATTTAAAGCCTTGTCGGACCAGCTGTCATCTGTCAAATTCTGTGGTCAAAGTTAAGGTTAAAGTTAAAGTTAGCTTTAAGTATAACCATTACTTTGATCATAACTTTAACTTTAACCACGCCTCTGGTGCAAGTGATGCAACCCACCTTTAGGTTGGGTTGCAGCAGAGGCGTGGTTAAAGTTAAAGTTAAAGTAATGGTTATAATTTGGTTATAGTTAAATATGGTGTCCTTTAGCTTTAACTTTAAACTTTACTTTAACCGGAGAAATTCACAGATGTCTGTTGCGTTTATTTTTTTATTGAAGCTACAGGTAACGGGATTGAGGGTATAAAAATTGAATTATCCGTCAAAATCAACAGGAAAAATATAACACTGTAAAACATAGTAAATTTTCAGATATACGTATGAGCGGAGGTTAAATATAGCGTCCTTGGACGCCATATTTTTTTTAACTTTAACAAAATATTTGACATTTTGCACTGTAGTTATAGTTAAGTAAAGTTAAAGTTACAGATATAGTTAAAGTTAGTTGGTGCAACCCAACCTTAGAGATTTTATTATTTAACTTATTTAATATTTAGTTTTTTGGGTGTGCTAGTATTGAGGTAGGTACAATTCTTACAAATAAACACGTTTATTTAAAAAATAATTTCGCCATTACAAGCTTGTTAGACTGACAAAGATATGAAATTATAAGGATTCGCGCCAATAAGTGCCTCAGGGAAAAACTTGTAGGCGCCATCTTGAAAATCAAGTTGCGCATGCGCTCGACACGTTAGAAGAAATAAAACCTACGTGCTATACGATAGCCTCGTACAAAACTTATTTGATCGGTCGTTCAACCATGACATATCGCGGTCTCGCTCTGTTGTATAGGTGTTTCTCGCTCACTCGTACCGTTAAGGTGGTACGTCTGAATTATAGCATTCCGATCTTACCACCACCTCTCTGGAGGCTGCGCGCTGGCCTGTTTGTACGTAACAGCGTATGTTAGGTACATTATTGTGGTTTGTCTTTACATAGTTCTCTAATGCTTTACTAGGAATTATTTTCTCTAGTTAGGTAGTAACTATAAGTATATAGTATGTTCTAGCATACAACCCATTTTAATACACTCAGAAGTCAGAACCATTAGGATTTTGCATTGAGTTATAAGTAGGTACTACGTAGCACTTAATATAATTCAACGGAATTTTGAGTTTTTATGCAATTAGCCTGAACAGTTAGTTAATTGGAAATAATTACCACTCGCTTAAACTTAACAAAAATAAAATCTTAATTAATCTCCTGCTCTCCTTAATGCTTCACAATATTTTGCTAAGGCTAAGAAGCATGAATTGCTTATAACAAAAATGTTATGAAAGCTGATATTAAGACGACCATGTCCTTTTATTAATAACAGCAATAAACCCGGTTAAATGTTTTAGATAATCCACCAGTAAAGGTGGATTACCTAGTAATGTAGGTAACGTAAACACGAGAAAATCGTTCAGAGCCTTATGAGGACAATTATAGCCGGGTGATGACGTGATCGGTCGGTTCCTTTCATATCTCAGATGTTACATAGATCATACCTTATATGGTCACGTCAAAACTGAGTGAACCTAGTCAATTAAATGTACGTAAGCCTTTTTGTTTTTAATGCCTGTATTGTACAGTTGTTTTTATAGAATTTTCTGATAATATACGTATATTTATGAGTAAAACAAATAAAACCTTAATTTTGGTTTCCCGGCCGCTTTTTTTTTTTTTAAGTGCGTCAAAATAATGTTCTTCGAGCATTTAATATGTTACATATTATTTACTTTTCGTTCATCGTAACAATATAAAAAAATATTGTTGTGATGAACGAGTTCGAGAAAGCTCAACGAAGATATATAATTTATATTCGCATCACTACTGCCATCTAGCGAGTAAACTGTTAACTAGTTACCGGCTACCGCCATCTGTGGACAGTGTATAAAACTACTTGACTTGTTCATTATTGTAGTTTCATCGTGGTACAAACGTTATAAACTAGATGGCGCTGCTACACGATTGCATTATAAAGCAGCAGATGGCGTTGGCGTCTAACAGCACAATGAAAGAACACTAGATGGCGCAACGGACAATTTTTTATAACTCGAAAAACTCTTTCAACAATCTAAAAATAACAATAATAAGCAAATAAAAAAATAATAATAAAGCATCTATTTATTATTCGCAGCATAGCACTTAGAACGAAATGTTAGTACAGTTTATTGCAATATCATGCTACCATACTAATCAAATTGAGTTTTATGATAATATTATAACAGAGATAATATTTACAAAACAGGTGGAAAACATTTTCCGAAAGTCTTTAAACGCGTTACTGTCTGAATTCTGAACCCATAACTGTAGCAATAATATAACCTCTGAGATGCCAGATGCAGGCCTGGGTGGTACATATTGCTGGCAATAAGGAATCAAATACAAGCAAGTGATGCATGAAATTGTGCTCGGACGTTGCCCTGAGACGTGGAATCTTCTACTTAATTGGAATTTGGTCAGACGGTCCGTGGTAAAAAATCCTTGAGCAAGATCAAGGGTGCCAGAAATGTTACGACAAATAATATAATTAAAATATTAATTATAATGAGTACCCTACCCATAATAGATTTAAAACAGACACAAGCTAGAAGTAACAAAGAAATGGATGAACTAAGTAATAACCTTAAAAACAGTCAAAATTTAAGATAGTGCTGAAAGATACCTACTTCAAATAATAAGGTATTATTTTGTAGCTTTGGTAAAGTGGCAAAATTTGAGATTGAAGGTGAGATTTAACTTTAAGTTACGATAACATGATAGATATATTGTCATCGGAGACTGGAAAGTGGAAAATAAAGCTCGATAGAAGTTGAAATTACCATAGTATAGCTGCTGTTGTAGCAATTTTTATGGATTAAACCATGTTCAAACAACGTACAACATAATTTTGTGCCTTACAAATTACAATCCTTTTAAATCTATTGAGATATACTAGTAGTACTTATATCTCAATGCCTTTATAATTTTTTAAATGTGTCTTCTCGATATTTAATGCGTTAGGGCAGGGGTTCCCAATCTTTTTCAGCCTGTGGCCGGTGGCGCAGTTCACGTAAAATATTTTGTCACGGCGTAGCGCCCTACTCTACCTAGATATTAGCAGAGACTAGAAAAATATACTTAAGTATATAAAATACCTTTAATGAAAATAGTTAGGTTAAGCAGGTAAATAATATAATAAACAAATATTTAAGTAATCATAATTAATATTATAAGTACTTAATTTAATTTTATAATTTTTGTAGTTTCGGATAGTGATGAAGGATCGACTAATGGCGCCCTTTTTGCCTTTCCACGGCGCACCAGGGCGCGGCGCCGTGGCGCACAGTTTGGGAGCCCCTGCGTTAGGATAAACACTCCCCTTTTTAAAACCCAAAGGAAACAGTTACACAGCCAATTTAAAACTATCGCTAGCTAAAATATTGAGTAATTAGTGATTTTGCATTTTAACTAAGGTTGGGTTGCACCAACTAACTTTAATTGCTAACTAACTATTAATACAGTGCAAAATGTCAAATCTTTGGTTAAAGTTAAATATGCGTCCAAGGACGCCATATTTAACCTTCGCTCATACGTATATATCTGAATATTAACTATGTTTTACAGGGTTATATTTTTCCTGTCGATTTTTACGGATAGGTTTTATACCCTCAATCCTGTTACCTGTAGCTTCAATAAAAAAAATAAACGCAACAGACATTTGTGAATTTCTCCGGTTAAAGTTAAGGTTAAATTTAAAGCTAAACGACTCCATTTTTAACTACAACCATAACTTTAACTTTAACCACGCCTCTGGTGCAACCCAACCTAATTTTTAATAGAAAATATCTAGTGGGTATTTACTCTACCTCGTCCAAGCCAAAATGGCTAACTTTTACACTATTTCGTGTTATATGACTGTAATCACGTACTTTTAATTACTACAGTGGAATTTAGTAGAATATTATTTCGTTTTTGCCATTACCATCCAAGGTCAAAAACGTTGGACTTTGTATGGAGGGTACCGAACGACGTTCGTGAACTTTATTCTAATAGGCGTAAGGTTCAGGTTCCCACGAATTTAGGTTATGTTTATTTTTATAATAATTATTATTGTTTTACGATGTGTTGTTTAATGTTTTATACTCAAATTTATTAATTTGAGTATAAAACATATTGCGCTGTCACTTGTAAGGTTTGAGATGGTTTTAGTGCTGGTCATAGATACCTAGAAAATAGTTTTCTCAGGCTACAAACTACAGTATTTTATCGAACCAAAGGCATTCTAAGGTTTTGAGATTTATATCAGAAAAAAAAAATACTTACCTACCTATTTTACAATTAAATTAATAGTAAAAATTCAAAACTGTCAAGATGGCCCCAAAAAACTTTGACGCGAATGGCTGTACAATACTCGAGGGCGTGATATTTGGCTATTATATTAGTTGAAAAATTATATATAAAAAAATTATATCAATTGATCACTGAGTAAACCAGCCGCATAGTAATTTACTAGGAGTAGGTTGCACCAACTTACTTTAACTATAACTGTAACTTTAACTGTAACTGTAACTTTAACTATAACTTTAACTACAATGCAAAATGTCAAATCCTTGGTTAAAGTCAAAAATGGACGCCATATTTAACCATAACCTTGAGCTCGACAAGGCTTTGAATGAACGTGGCGAAAAAGGAACTAACGCTGCCATCATACGAAAACGCCATTTTTGACAGTTCTCCATTACCAGCAGCACCCCCCGCCCACGTTTATTTCAAGCCTTTTCGGACCAGCTGTCATCTGTCAAATTCTGCGGTCAAAGTTAGGGTTAAAGTTAAAGTTAGCCCTAACTATAACCATAACTTTGAATATAACTTTAATTTTAACCACGCCTTTGGTGCAAGCTAAGTGTCCATGTTTCATTTACATATTTAAAGGGCGATGTGGTCAAAAATTAAGTAGGTACCTAATTTAATTACATAATTATAATGAGAATCGAGTACCGAATACTCTACTTATTCCTTAAGTATTGATCATATTGTCGCACCAGTCATGCTGTATAAATTATAATATATACGAGACTACGAGTTTCGACATGTCATGTCTATTTTACTTACCAAATTAAACTTTTTGAAGTTTTTTATACTAGCAGTAGTATGTAATATATATGAGTATATTAGTAACAAATAACAATAGACAAATGAAACAGATATTTCTCCTTCAGTATTGCCCTTGTGCAATGTCCCATAATAATTATTTAATAATTACTAGCAGAGTCACGCGGCCTTGTCCGCGATATCGTTGTAACTTTAATAATATTGTTACCTACTAACAATCTCTCCAATAACAAAAATGTAGACTGATGACTGAAAGCAGGTAAGAAATTAGACACGAAATAATAATTATAATACTTTACAAAATTTGTAAAATTTTTGACTCACGTGACACGTCGGAGTTTGCACTAATAATACCTACTTTACACAAAAACTCAAGACTGCTTTTTCGTAATATATCAACTAAGAAAATAATTCTTAAATCCCGATTTAACCAATTATTTCAGTACCTAAGTTTTCAAAAATTATCTTTAAACTAAGTTGGTAAAATTGAAACGCCCGTTTTTACCAACCGCAATCTAACCTTAGAACCCCTAGTGGCCGATTTTCACTAATATAATATTATTATTGTCTATAATGTGTTGCCAAAATTGGTGAAATGTAGGTGAAATGTGAATTACGTTGTTAGGATTCCGTACCCAAAGGGTAAAAACGGGACCCTATTCCTATTCGCTGTCTGTCCGTGTCTGTCTGCCCGTTGCGTCTGTCTGTCTGTCTCTCTGTCTCCAGGTTGTACCGTATCTCAAGAACCGCTTTATCTACACTTCTGTCACAGTTTGTGTATATCTGTTGCCGCTATGACAGAAAATACTAAAAACAAAATAAATTAATTATTTAAGATAGGTAGCAGTTGGTAAAAGCAGACGTAACTCTAATAAGTTTTTAATCTACTTACCTACATGTATTATGATTTATGGTATATATATCATAGATTAAAGAAGTCTATAAGTCGACTGGTCTTACAATATGAGGTGTGAGTGAGTAAGTACTCTTGATTGGTGCCCGTATGAGTGTTATTTAATTATTGTGCCCCTCTGGGAGCTAAGTATAATACGTTTGGCCACGTTGCTCACATCTTACGACTTACGAGTCATACCGATGGATGATAATTTATAATGGAATTTATGGATGGTTAGAGCATAATTATTTTAGGTTAAAAATATATAAGTAAGGGTAGAATAATCGAAATTCTCAAAGACGTAAGTGGATGAAGTAAATAACTAACAATTATTTTTAACATAAGGGCATATACTCATTTTTCCACCAATAACTTGAACAAAACTAAAGTCTAGTTCTATCACTTCTAAAGCCCCCATTTATGAAAAGAATTACATTTTTAACTGACTTCAAAAAAGGAGGTTATGAATTCGATGCGTATGTAATATGTATTACCAAAACTGCCCAATTTTCGTATAATTATGTTAGTCTATATCAGAGTCTGAACAAATGTGACTTTCAAAAGTGTAAATTTCAAAAATGTATTTATGTATACGTATGTATGTATGTATTGTTTTTATGTTTGTATTCGGATATCTCTGGAACTACTATTCCGATTTCGTTTATTCTTTTTTTGTTATACTAGGTATTGTTCAACTTAGGGAATAGGTACTTAGTGCAAGTTTCATCAAAATCGGTTCAGTAGTTTTGGAGATAGGGAGTTTTAAATCTTAATTACGTACAATTTTGAAGTCGGTTTTATCTTTTTTTTTAATACAGTTATCAAATTATTAGTTAAAGTTACCCACTCCATCCATTTACGTTTTCAATTATGTTTTATAACTAGATGTTACGACGTGAATGAATAAGGAATTCCGACGGAACCTCAAATTTTTCCTAAAAAAAGTAGCCTATGTTCTTTCTCGTGGTCTATTATAATATGATAATACTTATATCTATGCCAAATAACTTAAAAAACGGTAAGGTAGTTTGTGAGATTATCGTGTTCAAATAAAAAAACTCTTCAGCTTTATAATATTAGAAAGTATAGAATTAATGATTTGTTGGGGTTTTGTTTGGGACCCTTTTGACAATAATTATATTATTAGACCTACTTATAAGGTTTTGGATAACAGATAACATTATAATTTCCTCATTTAAAAACAGATAGGTCTGTTTTTTATTTTAAATAAGCTTTCGATTTCTGTAGTCTTTGTAGCTTTGTATAATCAAAGGCTCAAAAAAGTCAACACAAAGAAATTCATGTTTTATTTTCTCAGTAACCTGTTGGTCGCGGTCGCGTTCAAGTTGTTAGGGGAAATGCATTTTGTTAATATAAAAGCTCATTTTGTTCATTATCCGGAGAAAAACAAAACCTAAGAAAATAATTTTTCTTTGCATGTAGTTTGGAAAAACTAATATTTTTGACTGCACTATCCTGAGGAAAATATCAATATTTTAATGTATCCAGTGAAAAATATTAATTAACCACTTTCATTACAGGATATAGGCAGCAATAAATAGAAATATTATAAAAAATCGGATTTCCTCGTAGCAGCATGTGTTGAGCGAAATTTTGCCACAAAAAAGTTTTTTTTATTTTATTTTAAAGATGGCAGCATCTGTTCGAGATATTGGGTGACCTGCGATTCCACTTGAGCTGGTTTAGCGTGACTGCGCGGTCTTGATACTTGATACTTTTGTTAATATTTTAAGACCACCTTAATTTCAGGTTTTATTAACATGTTAATGTTTAATGTTCAGATTATATTATACTACATATTGTACTTAATACCTAAGTACATGAATTTTCGTATTGATTTTTACTTATCTTAAGTTTTTCAATTCATGTAGATGAACTGGAATTGTTATATATTTTTACCTGTAACAAAAAAAATCTTATTAGTTTATGTAGATAAAAAATTTTTTTTCTTAATACTACTTCATGACATAAATATATATTTCCAGTAAAGTAAATTTTTAGTAGTAGCAAGATAATAGAATATACACACACGTGTATATTCTATTACACACACGTGGAAACGTTATTCTGCGTATAATTTGTTCGTTTTGTGCTATGTATATGACAGCATACAACGAGTATGATCTGTTTTAATTGCCGTGTAATTTAAAACTGACTAGGCAATCTGATCTAGATATTATCCGAAGTCGTTTTCATGTTACAAGTAGTTTATATTCTGTGATATGCGCTACATTTATTAGTCAAATTTTAATTGATATAGAATACGAGCACTAACACACACACTATTAAAACATCGCTTGACACTTACAGACGTTGTAGTTATAAAAAGTTTTTTCCTCGTCTGACACTTGACAAACTGCATTGACAGATAAGGAAAAAACATTGTGTAGCTGAGACACATATTTTTACTATTAATCGAGTGAAACACGTAAAAATAATCAAAGTACGTTATTTTTATTTTAAACTTTTATAAATGAGAATTTGACGTATACGTTTTTTCCTGGAACTTTCAATTTACGTGTGATGTGATACATAGTTGGCAACTAAATAAAAATTACATGAAGATTTAAGTATTCAAATATCAAGACATTGCGAATGACACTTAAATCATGTTCACACGCCAGTCCACACACCCAAAATTTTTTGAGCAGGTTGGTTAATTTGTGTTAGTGTGTGTATGTTTCAGTATGTGCACGTTTATGTGTGTCAGGTAAAATGGATCGTAATTATGTGTGAATCACAGTTGTGGGAGAAATTTTGATTCTTTCTACGGGTCTGGAAATAATCCGTATACTGTATAGATATGCCGTTTGGGCAGCAGAGATTTCAAATATCAAAGACTAATAGTGTAGTTTTGGAACATAAAATAAATGAAATGAATAGAGTATAGAGACTCATCCCTAAGTCTCAACACGTAGAGAAATGCTGTAACACATTCCGCATGGGATGGGGACTCCCGCTGCGGATATGTGGGACTCGCCGCGGGCGAAGATGGTGTGTGCCGCGGCCCTACCCACTAAAACTCTACGGTGCTCCTAGCCACCGCTTCCTGACGAAGTCGCGGGAACTGTGCGACACCACCACTTCATCAGCGGACGTCTGCTTAGTGGGCTGCAGACTCTTCTCGATGGGAGCGTTTTACTCGCTCCCCAGGCCAAGCATAGGCCTCAATGGGGTCTTGCTTCTAGAATCTAGGCCATTCCACTGCGTTTTGTCTCGATGCGCAGGAGCGGCCTTCTCGGGGACTCAGTGCAATGGGCGACGGCATCCCCATACCGCCGCCCTGAGCACCCCGGTTATGGCGGGACGTTGTTGTCGCCATTGTTGGCACGACGTGTTCGCCTTGGCCGTCTTCTGGGATCGAGCGCCTCCCTTTCTCTTATGCGCTCGGCCTCCTCTTTGGCGGAGATAACTTCTTCGGCGAAGTCTTCCACCGCTTTCCAGTCCGGGTCGCCGCGCAGCAAGGCTCGCACCAATGCTGGCAGCGTGATGTCAGGTCCGATTGCGGCCGTCAGGGCCGCGCGTAGTAGTCCTAGTGTTTTTGAAACTAAGGTCGAATTTCGACCATTGAGCGATCTCTAGTTATTGTTAAGAGCCAATAAAATATAAAGTATTGAAGTCTACCCTTATATTCCTTATACTTAGAACAAATTTAGAAGAAATGGATCGTTGGCCCAGGACGCAAAGGACAAAGCCGATCTTCTGGGCAAGCTCTTTGCGTCAAACTCGACCCTGGATGACGGGGGACAGAAACCGCCGACCATACCGCGATGCACGAGCATCATGTCGGATATTCGGTTTCATCAGCGCTCAGTGCGAAAAGCCCTCTGTTCCCTTGATATCCAAAAGTCGAGTGGGCCTGACGGAATCCCGCCTATTGTGTTGAAAAAGTGTGCTCCAGAGTTGGATCCGGTCTTGACGCGTCTTTTTCGGCTCTCCTATTCCACTGGCATCGTCCCTGCTCCCTAGAAGACAGCCTTGGTGCACCCGATCCCCAAAAAAGGTGACCGCTCAAATCCTTCCAACTACAGACCAATCGCTATAACCTCTCTCTTCTCGAAGATAATGGAATCCATTATCAATAGCCAGCTTCTTCGATACTTTGACGGCCAGGGATTGCTAAGCGACAAACAATACGGGTTCCGTAAGGGTCGCTCGGCTGGTGATCTCTTGGCATACCTGACTCATCGTTGGGCTCATGCAATTGAGTCGAAGGGAGAGACATTGGCTGTTAGTTTGGACATTGCGAAGGCCTTTGATCGGGTTTGGTATAAAGCGCTGCTATCAAAGCTTCCATCATACGGGCTGCCCGAGAAATTATGTAAGTGGGTCACTAGTTTCTTAGCAGACAGAAGCATAAAGGTCGTAGTTGACGGCGAATGCTCGGAAACTCAGTCTGTTAATGCTGGTGTCCCTCAGGGCTGTGTGCTATCGCCTACTCTATTCATACTGCATATCAATGACATGTTACAAGCCAACGGCATTAATTGCTATGCGGATGATAGTACGGGTGATGCTGTATATACCGGCTCCCCTATTATTTCTCGGCAAAATATCACTGAGAGTCGAAACGAACTTGTGTCTAAGGTGTAGAATTCATTGGAGAAGGTCTCTGAATGGGGTAGACGTAACTTAGTCCAATTCAACCCCACCAAGACTGCGCGCTCACCACTAAAAAGTCACCAATGGTCGTTTATCCTCGTTTCGAGGGCACATCTTTAACCATCTCCCCTAGCATTGAGATACTTGGCGTCAACATATCGAGCGAAGTCCAGTTCCGATATCATCTTGAGGGTAAGGCCAAATTAGCCTCGAAGAAGCTTGGTGTTCTTAACAGAGCGAGACAGTACTTCAGTCCGGACCAACGCCTACCTACAAGGTGCAGGTTCGGCCTGATATGGAATATTGTTCTCATTTCTGGTCAGGGGCGCCAAAATACCAACTGCTCCCTCTGGATCGTATCCAACGAAGGGCTGCTCGAATTGTTGACTGCCATAGTGTTTCAAACAGCTTGGACCCCCTGGAATTACGCCGAGATGTAGCTTCACTCTGCATCCTCTATCGGTTGTATCACGGGGAGTGCTCTGAGGAATTCCTTCCGAACAATTGTTCGGAATCATACCACCTGCAACTTTTCGCTATCGTCCCACGCGAAAAACATACCATCCTCATCACCTTGATGAGTGGCAGTCTTCCACAGTGCGTTTTTCGCGTAACTTTCTGCCGCGCACTGTAAAACTCTGGAATGAACTATCACCAGCAGTATTTCCGGATCGATACGACCTGCAAACCTTCAAGAAAAGAGCGTATTCCCTCTTAAAAGGCCGGCAACGCACCTGCAGCTCTTCTGATGTTGCGAGTGTCCATGGGCGACGGTAGTTGCTTACCATCAGGTGACCCGTTTGCTCGTTTGCCCCCTTATGTAATTTAAAAAAATCTACAGAAGTACTCTACCTATTATAAATTATTATTAGTTATTACCTATGTAAAGATCGTACTTGACCAGTTGGCGTTTGTTTGTTTACACTATTAGCGTAAATGTTTTCATTGAGAAAAGTTATGTAAGAACAGCCCACATACTACGTACAGTCAACATCAAAATAACTTATATTTAAATTATTATGACTTAAATGCGTCAAAAGATCAAAAGCAAATAACTATGAAGCGTTTTTTGAAAACTTTTCTTATTATTTAATTATGAAGTTATGACCTCTTTTACCAAGTCGAAAATTATTCATGCGTGTTGCTAGTAAACAGCTGCACTCAGAGACATTTAGGGCCTGTTTCAACACTTTCTGATAAATTAGTGTCTAATAGGCTATTCACAACTTTTTTGACGGATTCTCCATACTTGATCTGTCAAGTTAATTGGTGGATAGCCTTATCAGGAAGTGGCGAAACAGGCCCTTAATAATTATTGAACTTCAATTTAATAAAGAGTTTGACAGATAATATTGTGTGGGGCTTAGGTATGTCAAAATGTTCATTTTATTTAAAGGTTAATATTCATCTCCGAGTCCTCTAAATTCTCGACTCAATTTTAAAACTGACCCCTCCGGCGCAGTAGGGTAAAATCTGACTAATTTTAAAATCTCTGTGGTCCGAAGCTTTCAAGTTCACTCACGTATATTTTCATCAAAGTTTAAATTCTGCAACATCTATGTGTCCTCACAGTAGTTGTTGCAGAATTTAAAAAAAGAAGAGAGAGTTGGGTGATGCCGTGCCTTTGATAATTTCCCTGATCACCAATAATTATTAATACTAACCATACTAATATTATAATTTATAATTTATGAATATGAAAGTGTTCCCCTCTGCCTGTTGCCTCTTCATGCTGAACTAATTTTAGGGATATTTGGTATGGGGATACTGGAAGTTCCGGGAAACATACCTAATAGGATAGTTTTTGTTGCGAAAAAATTTTTTCGAGTGATAAACTAATTTTGGCGGAACGGAGGGCGTCAAAAAAATCTTCCACTATTTTTACGATACAGTTTTTTTTTGTTTTTTTTTTTTCTAGTGGAGTGTACTATACGTCAGCTATGTCCAATTACGGTTGGGTTACAACTTACACCGCGACACCGGCGTGGGTGGTGTTCGGTAGACTGTTAGACACCATGCCCGTGTAGGTTTTCGCACTTCGGTTTCACTTTTCCCGACCTTGACACCAACTTATGTGTCCCACTTTGTTTAACAATTCGTAAGTAGATATTTGCTAATTATTCCAAAATATGTGAGAAGTGGACAGTTTAGATTCTGAGGTATGTTTAGTGTTTGCCTTCCTCAGAAAAAGCAGCTTCGCTTCAACAAAAGCGTTACTTTGAGCCTTACAAATAAACACAATAATTAATACAAAAATATGTCATTTAATGATAACTAGCTATTTGACTGAGCTTTGCTCGGTATTCGATAAAACACGAATAAAATTACATTTTATAAAATAATTCCTAGCTAGATCGATCAAAGCCCCCTATATACTAAATTTCTAGGGCATCGAGACCGGGTTTTCCCGAAACCCGAAAACCCGGGAAAACCCGGGTTTTGGGGATCATGAAAAAACCCGGGTTTCAAAAACGGAACCCGGGTTTTTCGAGCTTTTCGGGTTTTTCGATTTTTTGATAATTAATAAAGGCCAGACCTGATTTAAGGTATTTATGACAAACTAACATACAAATTATTTATTTTTATAACATATTGTATAGGTTTAATTATTTATATTGGTCATTACACAAAATATAATATTTTAAAGTAAAAGTTACGTTTTAAGGCATTAAAGACTAATTGTCATAAAAATATTAATTAATAATAATGAATAATACTAAAAACATATTTTAAAAATCCTACCAAAACCATTCAATGTAAAAAATGGGTCTCTTCAAAACAATCTATCCTTCGCAAAAAGTTTTCAAATTTCATAGAAGCTAAGTCTTGTTAAACTTATTTTATAATTTTCAATCAACATTCAGTGATTGACCACAGTTTTGTTTATTATGTGATGAAAGGCTTACAAAATAAAGTATGGACAGCTTCAAAGGGTTCTAACTTCTAAGTCTGCTGAAAGTATCGTAGATTTTTGATGATGGGCAAGTCAGCCACTAGTTAGTGACAAAACGTTGAAACTTGTATGGACCGTAATTGCTGATAAAATACACTCATCAACAAAGTCTTCGGGATATTTGTATTTTTGGAATATCTAAAAACCTGTCAGGAATTTTTGAAGACAATGTATGGAACAATGATACATAGCTTATTTTTTGGTATTTAAAAAAACATATTATTAAAACACTTTTCCGAATTTTATCGTTTCTAAAGCAATCACAGGTACCTACAGTCATAAAAATCAATGATAAGTCAACAAATCTTTATTTCGTTTTATAAACTGTAAATTTCATACGAATGAGATATCCAATATAATATAATAAAATAGGAGATGTAAATAGTCGCTTCTATAAAAGTATGGCACAGCCGTGCCCGTTCACTCGAGATTTGATTGGGCACTGCCGTGACCGCACACTATGGTATTTAAATAGTATTTTACTGCAAAGGTGTTGGCAATCGCTGAAAATCATATTTAAAAGTATTTTCGCATCGTAAATCTTAGAATTTTAAGATAACCCGAAAAACCCGGGTACCCGGGTTATCATTTAAAAAAACCGAAAACCCGGGTTTTGAAAATTGGGTCCGGGTTTCGATGCCCTATAAATTTCATGAAAATTGTTGGAGCCGATTCCGAGATTCCAATTATGTATACTACTTATATATATCTACTAGCTGTCCCGGTGAACTTCGTGTCACTTTAAAACGTTCCCTGGACTTCTACGAATATTTTAAGACTAAAATCAGCCCAATCCGTTCAGCCGTTTTCAAGTTTTAGCGCGACTAACACATTTGAAAATCCATTTTTATATATAAGATACAAGAATTGCTCGTTTAAAAATATAAGATTATTATTATCATATAAGTACAGAATAAGGTTGCATGCCGCATGTACCATTAACTTATGTTACCCAAACACAGCTATTCACAATATTCATTATTCATTGTTCATGTTTATTGTGCCCCGGAACTAGCATAGGTACCTACCTACATCCAAATAATATTATGGTACGATATAATGTTTACGTTTCATAGCACTTATGCATGTTACATGTGGGTCTGCCAGATCGTTAAAGTGACTTTTAGCATACTGGAGATATTGAGGGTTAAATGTTTATCAAACTTTTTCAATGTGACAGTAATTTCCTTTATGTACAAATATGGTGCATCAGAGGCCTAGTCAAGTTGCATTCGATGATTGTGATAAAGCTAGAAATTATAATGGCCAGTTTACATTAAATTCCGATTCAGTGCATCCAGTGCCCGCTTACAATTATTCCAGTAGCAATCAGCGCTGGATTGGATCACTGGAATGGAATAATGTAAGTCCGCTATAATGTATGGGTTTTGACATAACGAATCTTTAATCTTTGTAATATGGCGTTTGCGATCTATGAAATACACTTTTGACTTCTAGCTTTGCTATCGAAAATATCGACTGCAACTCACTGCCGCACTCGGCGAAGAATATAGGTCTACCAGGATCTGATGGCAAAAAGTTATACATGGGAGAGCCATGCTTCGGCACGAATGGACCGGCTCGACCGGAGAAATACCACGTTCTCACAGAAAACCGGCGTGAAACAGCGCTTGCGCTGTGTTTCGCCGAGTGGGTGAGTTTACCGGAGGCCCAATATCCTACCCTATTCCCTTCCCTACCCTCCTCTATTCCTTTTCCTTCCCTTCCCATCCCTACCCTCCCCTATTACTCTATTTCCTCTTGAAAGGCCGGCAACGCACCTGCAGCTCTTCTGATGCTGCGAGTGTCCAAGGGCGACGGAAGTTGCTTTCCATCAGGTGACCCGTTTGCTCGTTTGCCCCCTTATTTCATAAAAAAAAAGTGAGCAAAAAAATTGACTCTAGCGATACCGGGGTAATTGGAATAAAATATTTTGATCCTTTTTTTCCGAGTTTTGTCTTACATTCAATAATGCCATACTCGAACCTTTTAACGTAGCATGTCTCAGAATCGAAAGGTAAATAATTCTTGTCTCACAATGAACCGTTGAACTGACATAACGATTGTTCTTAGAACCACAGTGCTACTATTGTAGTACTATCGTGTTACAATACTTGTTGATTGATATCAGTTCGCATAGCAATTTTCTTCTGTTTTAAGGACTACATCTACTGGTTCTTTTATAAAAGAAAGCTACTAATGATGATAATGTTGACCAGTGTGACTGTATTCAATTTAATATTTCATTTTTTATTCTATAATATAGATTATTATAGAAAAAAAATTAAATATTATATTGTTACAATAAGTTTAGCATAGTGTTTATTATAAATACACAGTGCACTATGCTAAACCTATTGTAATAACAAAAAAAGGATATGGACGAACAGTCTATAGACGTCCCAAATTTTATAATATAAAAAAAAATGTTTTGAATCTTACTATATTGTATTGATTCTAAAACTTTACATGTATTTCTGAACATTAACAAGAAACAGTCATAGAAACGTTGATAAGGCGTTTTATTTTGCACGGCACGCATGTTATGTCGTTTTGCAATAAAGTGATGTTGTCAACACGATTGCTTTGCATTCACGTTTCGCATACCGAATACCGATCAACCGCAAACTTGTTTTACGACTAATAAATAGAATCGATTATTACCGAAGTTTTTATCGAATTTTTCCCGTAGCCATGTAGAGTCATGCCCGCTTAAAAAAAAATATTTATGCACAGTACGTTTCATTCAAGGTTTGTCTGTCATGTAAATACAACATGCAAGACAAATACGAGCACATCCATATAATGTCTGTCTGTTAGCTTCACGCCCAAACAGTTGAACCGATTTTGCTTAAATTTGGTATAGAGGTACTTTGTGTCAAGGGAAAGAAGAAATGACACTTTTTGTCCCGGAAAATGTACAGTTCCCGCGTGATAAATTAGATTTTTTGTTAAATTATATTTTTGTTTTTGTTAGTTTATTATATTTTTGTAATTTGTTAGTTAGCTAGGTACCTAGGTAGTATATTAAAGACGTCACATCTATCTCACGGTCCGCACGAAGTAATAATGAACTTCTTATATAAAATAAGTCATAAAAGTTACGAGAATTTAAATCAAACACATCTACACTCAAAAAGGAAACGAGAGAGAACCTATTTATTTTTTACACGCATTCTGCCTTTTAGTAACGGTAGCGAGAGGCGAGTAGCTCAACGCCGTGAGTGGAAGCGGGATGGACGATGTTTTTTGCCACTTTCGAAAGGTCAGATGCTGAGATCCCTGTACCAAAATGTTAGAATTTTGACACAAGGTGCTTGGAATGATTTCTACAGGAGACATGGTAGTGCATGTGCATTTTCTTTTCTTGTAATTTATTTATTTTTTTATCTATTAATTTAGGCCATGCTTTATGAATAATAACAAAAATGTGCTTTATTTTTGTGATAAATAATGACTCACAAAGGAATGAGCTTTGCATAAATTATGACGAAGTTTTTACCGACACACGTGAGAGAAACGTGTGCATATTTTTAACATAATTTTCTTTCTACAAAAGAATAGACAAGACGACAAATTTATGAAAGGAAATCTGTTACTGCGTCCCTTTTTTTTAACATGGGGAAATGCTTTACGCATCCCTGGCAAATTGGGGATATCGGCCGGGTATGTGGGACTCCTGCTACCCACTAAAACCCCATGGTGTTCCACTCATCGATTAAGGCAGAGTTGCAGGTACGATAGAACCTACCGCAACGTTACTGCGTCCCTAAAATCTATCAGATTGTTATTATAAAGTCTTGAGTAGACATCAATATCTCAAGAACACTATTCATGCTAAATAGTAAATACTCATAGATAAGCATCGTTCACACTTCTTCAAAATACTGAGTAACTCGAGTCACGACCCACAAATAAATCAACTATAGATATTTTGTACTATCAGAGAAGTTGATTCCTAGGCAGATGACGGGCCCTGTAATTTGGTCGCGTAGTCAAACCCACCCGACCGATCACAGCTAACATTGAATTGACTTAAGCTCACCACATAACGTAGGTCCGTCAACTGCCTACGAATAAATTTCCTCCATCGTACATAATATATCTACTGCTTACATAAAGATAATATTTAAGACTCGAAGTAAAAATTTCATAACATTATTTCATGTATGGGCTATGGCTGACTCTTCGTCAAAAGCTCGATCGTACCGTGATCGTACCTAGGGTATACGAAGCTTTTGTTTTCGAATGGGACAATTATTTTTATCCTGCCAAATCTTGGTAAGTATATCTAATATTTTATTATTTAAAACAGTAGATCAAGACGTGCTTATCTCTAGATTATGTTTTACGCAACATTTCTATGAAATTCTATGCCACGTGTACATTAGTAGTAACTAATATATATTCTGTGGCCACGTACACGGTTTTAACTGTAGACAACTCATTCTACGTTTATCAATCCACTTGCAACGAGCATGATGCTAGATCGATATTAGGGACTGGTTATCCAGTTAAGGCGGTACCGTTTTCCAAGTTCATGTTTTTACTTCGAGTAACGGTGGTCACCTTCGTAATTACAGCTTATCGAGGACTTGAGGTAAAAACTTGTTATTTATTGCGGACTTATAATATCGATATTCCAGATACCTTGGTCTCATCAGCACAAACTCTGGGCTTTTGAAAGGCTGCTGAGAGCTGTAGCAATTCCGTTAGATTAATACAACATCACAGCGTGGCTTCTACAATACAACAAAACAATATTCTTAACGTCAAACTTATTTTTTATAGTTTTGACAATCAGAAGGCGTTTATTGTTTTGTAATATGAGAAATGAGAATCGCAACTAACCCCAAAAATCAAACATCGTCCTTCTCTCTTCACACTCACGCCCGTCTTTCATATGCCAGGTGAAAAGGGATGACGCGGATTCATCGCCAAATTAGTTTTTTCTCAATAAGTCGATAAATATACAATATTTTTAAAATCCGCTAGGTCGATCTCTCAATGATAGAATTTTATACAATATTGTGTTAAAATATTCACTTAGTCCAATGCACGGTTATGGCAATAAATGAGATGCATTTTTTTATCGAGAAAATTTCAAGATATCGTGTTTTTGCTCAGATCGAATTCTCGGAAATATAATGTAGTATCTAATTTTAGAAAATGAAACAATTGGGGGCTTATTTTCAAGTATAAAAATGAATTATAAAATCGACACTTTAGGGTTAGTCGCCCCCTTAAGTTAGAGTAACATGTTTTTTTTTCATAATAATGTTACTCTAACTTAATTTATCAGGATCTGCATACGCATATAAACAGTGTATTATAATTTTTATACTCCCGTGTAAGTTGTAACCCGTTGATTATGTCGAGAAAGGTTCTATACAAGGACATAATATCTTCACAAGTTCACAATTAGGTAGCATGTAAGAAGTAATTGTTTGATTTGTCACATGAACCGGGGTTAAACGCACTTTCACTGAAGCGGCTGGTATGAAATCGACACATTGTTATTGCTAGAGTACGATGACCGTCTCCATAGTATTAAGTAGAACTAGTTTTAATGATATTATCTTTCTGATATTTATTAATATGACTAGATGACGCCTGCAACTTTACACCAAAATTCGTTTATCAACCGTACATTTATCCGGGATAAAAAGTACCTTTATACCAAATATCAGCAAAATCGGTTTCGGCGAGAAGTGGTTACAGACAGTCAGACAGATACATTTTATAGGTGATGCCCTCAACTCTGTTTCATCAAAATTCGTTTATCGCGCAGGAACCGTACATGCTTTCGAGATAAAAGTATCCTTGCCTTTTTCCAGGTCTCAAACTTCAAAGTAGGTATCTCATATACAATTATCAAAATCGGTTTAGTAGTTTACGCATGAAGATTGTTGACAGACATTCGCATTTATAATATTAGTATTTAGTGTGGATATGACAGTTATACCCCCTGATCTTTGACTAATATTACTCTTTCCCTTCGCATTGACGTGGGAGCTTTAGTACCACTTTTTAGGGTTCCGTACCCAAAGGGTAAAAACGGGACTCTATTAATAAGATTGTTCGATTCTGTCCGTCTGTCTATCTGTCTGTCTTCAGACTGTATCTCAATAACCGTTATAGCTAGACTTCTGAAATTTTCACAGATTGTGTATTTCTGTTGCCGCTATAATAACAATTAATACTAAAAACATAATAAAGTATATATTTAAGGAAGGCTCTGCCATACAACAAACGTAATTTTCGGCTCATAATCCATACTGGCAACATTCTTGCACAATATCCTCATTTATATGTGTACTTTAATATATTTTAATAATAAAATTAAAATCAAATACACAATGAAGGGGGGCTCCCATACAAAAACACATTTTTCCCTACTTTCGATACTCTATAACGCGAACGATACGGAACCCTTCGTGCGCGAGTCCAACTCGCACTTGGCCGATTTTTTACGTTCTCGCATGAGAACTAACACATATAACGGGTTGTAATTGCTATATATTGTAGACCTACAAATGGGTACCAACGCATAGCGCCAGGGCATACTACTGTTAGCTGGTACCAGGAATTTCTACCACTTAAGCCATAGATGACTTATGAACACCGATGAAGTACATGAACAATATTTTATGATGGCCTCATAGAAGATATTATAGAAATAGAGAGATTTATGGAATTTTCTTCTTTAGGAGCTTATGGATTAATAAAATATTATATTCCGTAAATAAAATATTAACCTTTCTTTCTTTCCAATGTTTAAGGGGACGACTAACCCACAATTTTGGATTTTATAATTCATTTTTATACAGTTTGAAAATAAGCCTCGAATTGTTTCATGTTCTAAAATTAGATACTACATTATATTTCCAAGAATGCGATCTGAGCAAAAACACGATATCTTTAAATTTTCTCCATAGAAAAAAATCGCAAAGATGCATCTAATTTGCACGAATTTTTCATTTATTGCCATAACCGTGCATTGAACTAAGTTAATATTTTAACACATTGTATAAAATTCTTTCATTGAGAAACCGACCTAGCGGATTTTTAAAATGTTGTATATTTATTGAGTTATTGAGAAAAAACTAATTTAGCGATGAATCCGCGTCATCCTTTTTTACCTCGCATATAAAAGACGGGCGTGAGTGTGAAGAGAGAAGGACGATGTTTGATTTTTTGGGTTAGTCGGCCTCTTAAATGCTAAATCTAAAATTTAATAATTATTCATTGTCTATTTTTTTATTTGTAATAAGTTTTTTTATGTTATAACGTAGCGTAAACACAATAAATCAAATGGTGTATTTTTTTTTAATTATTATTAATACTCATCCCCCTAACGGTGTCAGGGCTCGTTGTTAACAATTAAGTTTTTGCAACATAATAAGTACATTACATTCAAATATAATATATAATATAATCAAATGGCGTTAGATCTATCATGTTGGTGTAGAAATGTGTTTTTTCTTCATTTCCTATATTATTCTTAACATTTTAAGTACCTACGTATCAATTTCATGCAATTTAACTTCGCACAAAGCGAAATTTCTTCACATGATTACTGAGTTTATATTATGTATTTATAAGCCAACTTAGAACAAGGGTCACGCTAAACGTTAAATGCAACTAGCCATGTCGGTATACGCATTTACATAATCAACGTACCGTCAGCAAAGTTAAGAAATCCCTTACTGTAAATGTAATCTATAATATTATCATTTATCATTAACTAGTGACCTGCCCCGGGCACGGGTATAAAATATATAAGTAGCCACTGAAAAAATGATTAAAATCGATATCCTTCATAAAAATTGCTCCAGTAGTTCGCGAGATAAGCCCTTTCAAATAATTTTCCCCGTATTTTCTACATTCTCCTATTTGTCTTGGCGTGATAAAATATAGCCTATAGCCTTCCTGAGTAAATGGGCTATGTAACACTGAAATAATTTTTCAAATCGGACCAGTAGATTCAGTGATTAGCACGTTCAAGTTAGCCCTTTCAAATAATTTTCCCCGTTTTTTTTCACATTTTTCTCTATTTATTTGCTCCTATTAGTCTTAGCGTAATAAAATATAGCTTATAGCCTTCCTCGATAAATGGGCTATCTAACACTGAAAGAATCATTAAAATCCGTTGCGTAGTTTTAAAGATTAAAGGGAACAAAGGGACATGAGGGGGAAAAAGCAACATTGTTTCATAATATGTATAGATTTTAATAAGCGAATATTAAGAACAACTAATCCGTATAGGTCTCGGCCGAGAATGAAAAACCCTTTTCGGTCGAGCCTTAGTTTTTCGTGCTACCTGAATGTTTTTATCTTAATGCTGCGTTTCCACCGGAACTTAGCTAAGGTGCGTTGCGAGGAAAGTTATTTTAAGAACTAATAGAAACGCTTTATTGGCCTGACCACGTTCAGCGCAAAAATGATGACAAGGTCAAAGATTAGCACATTTTTAAAAATAAAATAAAGATATAATGGTAAAAATAAGTACCTATCTCCAAAATTTCAGCTTCATAACTTTTGTATTTTTTTTCTTCACTCTTTCGTAGTTTGTAATATTAAATATTGCGTTTTTGAAAGTGATTTTATAACAAATGTTGCTTCTAATTGCATAAGTTATCGAATGGTAAATAAATATTTAGTTAATTTATTAAAAAAAATCGACTTGTCTTTCTAACTTTTAAGGTCTAGGCACTTTGTATGGAGCATTTCGGGAAGGTTTATTTTATAAGATTTTTGAATAGTGATATCTTGGAAAGTTTTTAAGCTAACAGAGTAATTCTTTCACCGATGTTTCTACTTTTGAATGGTTCTTTAATTATCAAGAAGAAAAAAAAAATAGTCATCATGCCTATTCTGTTGGTGGACTCCTCAAAAATACTTTACTGAATCTCAACAAATCGTTACTTAATACAAATAATAACTCTTTCCTACTAATACTTAAGACTAATAACGCTTTCAGCCAGCCTTCCAGCCAGCTTATTAAGATATACAGTATTATAAAAACGTACCAAAAATCTTTGCATTTTTTTTTCAAATTTTTGTTGTGATAATATTTTCATTGAACTATCGTGCTGACCTTACCTAGAGTATTATAGAATACCTTCAATACAACAATAGGCCTACGTTGCTACTATAAATAAAAAACATGAGTAATGTATTCAAGATGCTCCTCGTAAGAGAATACCTTTCCTCTGTATCCTTGCCGCTTAGTTGGTAAGCATTTTCAAAAAAGATATTCGGAAAAAAAGGTTAAGTAAATGATAGAAATAAAAATTTGATTCGAAGGTTTAAGTCTTCCGATTGGGTGAGTGTCCGGATTATTATTATATTACGTTTTTTTTTTTGCAGGAGTTTCTCTTTTCAATAGCTGAAAAGTTAACTAATCAACATCCTAACTTCTGTCGAAAACCTTAAAAACTGATCATCAAAGGTGCATTTAAAAATATCAATATTATCCAGAAGCTTCCATGATTGTTGAAATCCTCAGAACAGTTGAAATCCGATTAATAACTGATTTGAATTCTGTTCGTGTCAATCAAAGGTTGTCAAAACAAATTGAACGTCTTGTTGTCATGAGAAATAACGATGAAGATAAGATGCTTTGTAAATTTTGGAGTATCAAGTTGTTCTATATTCGAAGAAGGAATATGAACCGTACCTTTTTACCACAAAAAAAAGTTCAAACTACGTGCTCAGTTGATTTAAAGCCAATTGCCAAAAAATTCTTAGTAATATTCTTATGTCTTAATTTTCTGTTATCACATCAGGCAAATGGCTAGAAATAAGGATTCTTTGATGACGACAAAGTACATTTTTAATGGAAAAATGTACTTACCGTTTACGCGCTGGTGAATCTAAAATTTCTGCGCTTATAAAGTTGACACTTGCGATAAATTGCTGGATGGTGTCTAGCAATTTATAAGCAAACTGTCGTATAATAGCTTTGTCCACACTGTGCCTTTTTCTTTTCGTCAAGTGCATGCGTTATAGCGCAGTCAACAGCGAACGTGAGGCATGCCCGCGACGCATGCCCCCTGACCGTATCCAAAAAACAAAATTGACTATGTTGGCGTTGCGTTTGTTGACGCATTCAATTATTGAATGCGCCAAATATGAAAATTGCTGACGAAAATTAAAGATGAAAGTGCACTGTGGACATAGGTAATGATTAATTGTTATATCTGCATCTGTCTATCTATCTCTCTATCTGTCGTTTCCTCCATAACGAGCTAAAGAAATGTATCAAATATAGACCCAATAAAAAACATTAATGAGCAGATCCTAAAATAAGTTAAACAATCTAAATGCAAACCATATAGGGACTTTAACCTTACAATATCGTATTCCAAGTGTACACCATACAAGCGTTTGTGCGCGTGCGTTGAATACCGGTTTACGTTTGTAGAGAATGGCATTTTTCAACACCACTTTACATATTCAGCCAATATTTATCTTATACGAATGGGATAGAGTTGCTTTTCATATAATCAATAGATACCTACTATCGGTCGATCGGCTAAGGTACTCTTAAGTCAAACCTGCTAAATGTATTCATGGTATAATATAGTGTTCTGCTAGTACTGAAATAAGTATGGAAAACCATATAAAATTGTTGCGCGTCAACACATCGCGTCAACAAATGCTTAGAAAAATCTTATGTAATATCACTATATTAGATTAGATTTTTACAGATATTATGGGGCTTAATTATGTCAAATCTTAAGTAAGTCTATGGTTCAGGCTTAGTTATTATGCCAATACAATACTAACCGTGAGCCCTCAAAAATATAGTAAAATTTGAGGCAGCGACCGCGCGGTTTCTGCCGTGTGAAGTTCACGTACATTTTTCAAATTCTTTACAATTTAATCAAATAGGAGTCTAAAATGGATGGTGAAAAACTATGCAAAGACGACGTAGTAAATGTTAATTTATACTAGATGACACCTGCAGCCTTTCCAGAGAATTTTCCAGGTTTAAAAGTAGTTCATGTCCTTTTCCGGGAAGAGGTAACAGACGGACAGACAGACACATTTTCACATTTATAATATTAGTATTAATAATAATAATTATACATTTAATCATTAGCATCTACAATAAATTGTAATCTTTGGTTATTCCCCGGAGTCATCCCTGGGAATAACTTTACGCCATTGCCAGCAGCGTAATTTCTTACTTGGAATAATTTATTCCCTAGTTATATCTGAGACCGATACACAGTCTAGTAACGAGCGAATGTAACTACTTATTCAAAACACCACTTTATAGTTAAGACCCTAGTAAGACCCAGAATAATTACGCTGTCGGTTCTGTAATATTTTATTGCTAACAATCTCAAGGCGGAAACATGTCATGATTTTTAATTGAGTAAATTCTAAGCAATGTTTAACCAATACACAGACAGTCATTAAAAAAAAGTCAATTAAAAAAACACACATTCAGGCCATAAATTTAATATGCCTAGCGTATATTAACTTTATGATTCAGGCACACATTTTCGCATTCGTTAAATTACTAGTATTGAATTTAAGGTCGCTTTACTTAAAAACGCAAAACTGGTACCTACCCGATAAGCATTCACTTATTTAATGGACTAATGTCATTAACCTCATGAAAAACAAAACCCATAACGCAATTACTTAAATTAGTATATTATGTTAATATGTCAGTGCCTAGAACTAGTCTGCGTGTGCGCAGAGCGTAACTCGAATTCGTATAATGAAGACATTTTCAAAGTCAATGTTTTTGCAAAGGGGAAGGGGCCAAATATGGTTATAAGACGGATACTAGACGATTCGTTTTTCTTCATTTTCCGATATCTTCTTTGGCTTTAAATCTAAGTTACGTCTGAAATCTGAAAAACCTCTGAACGTAAAATTAAAATATGGTGTCCAATATTTTCAAATAAAAATTCTTCATCAATTTCAACAATTAATAGTGAAAATTAGCGATATAATAATGATTTAGAAGGCATTTTATTTGAATTTTTATCGGAATGTCACCTTATGTTTGTGCTTTTTAAACTTGTAGACATGGGCGTACCGGATCATGTTGACATCCCTACTAAGTGTATTATCTAGTACTTTTATCTATAAAAATTAAAAATTAAGATAACGAATTTTTGCCATTTGTTTGCAATACACTGTGTTTCGCCGAGTGAGTGAGTTTACCGGAGGCCCAATCCCCTAACCCCTACCCTATTCCCTTCCCTACCCTCAACTATTCCCTTCCCTTCCCTTCCCTACCCTCCTCTATTACCCTATTCCCTCTTGTGACCCGTTTGCTCGTTTGCCCCCTTATTTCATTAAAGAAAAGACAATATTTTTTCAACTAAAAATTATTAATTTTTTAGTCTTTATAAGCCTAGCTTATAAAAAATCTGATTGGCCCCCCTTGGCCCAGAGCCTGGGTAATTTGCCCCCCCTGGACAAGAGCCTGGGTAATTTGCCCCCCCCGGCCCAGAACCTGGGTACGCCCATGCTTGTAGAGTCGTCTTTGACAGTGTAGTTGCAACTTGCAATCTTAAAAGCTTTGGAATCTTGGTGCCAATCAATTTCATTCATTTCCAAGTAGAAAAAGTATATATAAACATAAACGAACTCCACCTTTCTACTGACGTTTCCATTGGAAATTGAATGTCGGATTAGTTTAATTGAAGTCCATCGGAATTTCGACTTCCTAATTCCATATTAAAAGGTAATTGGTACCAATAAGGTGCGTGCGCGCAGCCATCTTAAAGAGATTACAGTACGTTGGCTCTTATTGTATGGAGTTTGTATGGGTGATGTATGAAAGTGCATGGACGTGTTTATTGAGATGGCTTCCGAAGTCGCCGCCGGATATCCGTACGTGAGACTTTTTCGACTTCATCGGGGTTTGACTTATCCTCAACATCATCATCGTGAAAGTCATAATTGATGACGTGAGTGGAAGAACCACATAACTGACATTTTATAACATGAGGACAACTACTCATTTTCTCCTTTATAATGCGAACAAACCTTGTTACTTCTCTACTTCATCATCTGGATAATGTATCTGGCTACTCATGAAATCCACAGTTTTTGATTGCAAATCATTTTTCGGCCCAAAAGCCTCCATTTATGCAAAAAAAGGCAATTTTTCAACTGTTATTTACTTGTTTCTTCCAATCGCGTCTTCAATTATTATAAATATTATCACGTGATAATAGGTCTACCAGGATCTGATGGTGGATTTTGATAAAAAAATATCCTTAATCGCTGGATATTTTTTTATATTTGCAAGTATCACACTCAGAATCAGCCGCTATGAGGAAATAAAAATTATCAAAAAGTTTTACTCCAATTTCCCCAGTATTGGTAGCGTCAATTTCTTTTTTCATCTTTTTGCCACCAGATCCTGGTAGACCTATAGTCATATTCATCGTTCTATGCATAGATGGAATTGCAGTCACAAGAAGTTATTAGTTATTACTTTTTAATCTTTTTTAATACAACATAATATTATATATTGTAAAGAATAACACAAAAAATTACCTTTTGAATTTTTTTGGACTTTTTAGTGACATAATAAAGTGTGACCGAAATCTAGTGCTGATAGTACTTGCAGGCAGACTATTGAAATCAAATCTTGAATATAATCCGACCGAATCACGTAGGTTTCTCCAGTTTTAGTGTTTAGTCGGTTGATATGCAAATAATTCCAAAAACTCACATACTTAAATATGTTTGTAGAAAGTTTATTTATGATTGTTATTCTATCAGTTACAGAATCTATAAATTAAATTCCGAATTGGATCTCACGTATGCATTCGATAACGAACAGTTATTCAAAGATCACCGTTCCCACAATATGGACGCCGTTATGTTTTAATTGGTTCTGATTTTAACATTCGAACTTCTCAAGTCACAGCCACTTGAGAAAATCGAATGATAAAATCAGAACCAAGTTTAATATTTCGGGGGCATCCCTGTCACTGAGAACAGCTTTAAGGACAGGACGGTAGTTCACATTAACTATTGAATGATGAGTTTGACTGAAAATGTCTTACCTTATGGCACAGTATAGCAATATGACAGCTATACTGTGCTTATGGCGAAATCATCATTAAGGGTGGGTTGCACCAATTTACTTTAACTATAACTGTAACTTTAACTACTTATAACTTTAACTACAACTACAGTGCAAAATGTCAAACTGTTGGTTAAGGAATACGCTATATTTAACGATAACCATAACCGCTCATACTTATATCGAATTTTTTTCGTGAAAATTTACTATACTTAGCTCAAAGTGTTGTTATAACAAATATTTTTCCTGTCGATTTTTACGGATAATTAAATTTTTATACTCTCGATTTTTACGGATAATTCAATTTTTATACTCTTGAGAGTATAAATATTGAATTATCCGTAAAAATCGCTTTAGTAAAAAAATAAACGCAACAGACATATTCTGTCAAATTCTGTGGTTAAAGTTAAAGTTAAAGTTAGCCTTAACTATAACCATAACTTCGACCATAACTGTAACTATAACCACGGCTCTGGTGCAACCCACTCTAAATTGAGAAATTAATAATTATTATTTAAGTTCTTTAATTGCGGCTGGTAGACACAGATTTATGAAATTTAAACGTCCCGTTTAAAAAAGTCTTAAACGGGAAGATATTTTACATCAAATGCCAATTGGCATATTATTAATACTTTTCTTTAGTAAAATTATCGAACATAAAAAAAATATATATACATACTTATTCAGATTTTTTTATTCTATTAAATTTCTTTTTAATTAATAAGTTACTGAAAATAACACCACTTAAAGTTTAACAACAAAATCTACAGGAATAGCAAAATCAAAAATCAACTATTAATTTAAGCAACTTTAAACTCTTTTTTAAACACAGAAAAATTTTACTACCTAAAAATAACAACAAACCTAGGGGACTCAGGATGCAATCCGACAATATTAATACTTTTATTGGGCAAAAAAGCGGCGCTGAAAACTCGACCAAGATGTGTCGGTTCCCACGCGCACTGGGAACCCGCCGCGCGCCGGGTATGTAGACCGCACATGTGCGCGAGAAAACTCGCTTATGGCTTTTGTATATTTTTTCTTTATTAAATTTCGAACGAGGTGTCCGGGTGTCCCATTTGGTAACTTGTAGTTGTACTGAGATTGTTTTTACGTGCAAAGTATCAACACTGGACATACATACATATTACATGTTATAATAAAGATTATTATTATAATAAATGTTGTTTATTTTCTTTGACAAGATACTTTTACTTATTTTACTTAAATGTTTTGTTAGGAAAATAAAGAAAACAAAAAGAAACCCTCATAAAAGTTATGAAATGTTTGTTTGTGAAATTTAGATTATGTAATTTAATAAATAGCAAAGAAATAATAATATTTCAACTGGAATAATACATATTTCTCTAAATTGGACTTTCTTGTTTATAAGTCCACGAAATACGAATATATTATACATATTAAGTACCTATGTATAATATAATGTGGAATGTGGATACATACATTCATGTATATCATTATTCTCACATAATTTTATCAGTGTACAGGATGTTATTATTTGTTTATAAAGCACTACTATTCGCACAATGTCGGGTGTTGGATTTCTTAAATAGCAAACACACGATCGAACTTGGTTCGTGGACATATTGTGCGTTCGATCGTCTGCTTGTAGTATTATTATGCTGGTGAGAAGACAAAATACCAAATAGGTAAATACCATAATATAGACCCTTTTACAGCGAAATAATACTTTAAGCACGTTTGTTAAACAACAGCATAGATTTCTTACTTTCTACGCAGAGATCTACTCTACCATCGTCTTACGAACTTTTGATCAGACTACGCTGTCGAGAGTTGAACTTTTAAGGGTTACCCATCCCAAAGGCCAAAATTGCGAGACTCCGCAAAATGTTACTTCTATGTTTACTTCAATTATTGCATTTCCACAAGAAAATTTCCTATGGTGACGTAAACAATATATATTTACTAATATTTTAAGGTTTAAAGCCCAATATTATATGTAATACATTTTACATCCTTATAAATTATAATACAATAATAAATTACTTGGTAGTTGGTCCGTTACAAAAAAACTTGGATCAAGAAAGAGTTTATCACGTGGTACCCGCATATGTTAAGTTTTGAACCATCTGTGTTAGGTATGTACATAGTTCCACCATATTTTTATATCAAACAAGCGTATAATAATATGCGCAAGTCGTTATCGTAAGCTTGAGATGTTAGCTTGAATAAAGACAGAGTGAACTTTGGTAGAGCTGTTAAAATTATATAAATTCCAAAACGTAAAAAGTATTACTCAGAGACATACAGCTTACTGCCGCACTCAGAGACGAATATTCATCATCATCATCATCAGCCTATTGCCGTTCACTGCTGAACGTAGGCCTCCCCCAATGAGCGCCAACCATTTCGATCTTGGGCAGCCCTCATCCATCCTCTGCCAGCCACTTTCTTCAAATCGTCGGTCCACCGTGCTGCGGGACGTCCTACACTACATTTGCCTAAGCGTGGTCTCCACCCTAACACTTGTCTGCTTCATCTACCGTGTTCCCGTCTGCAGACATGACCAGCCCACTTCCACTTCAGCGTGCTAATTCTATGAGCGATGTCGGTGACCTTTGTTCTCTGGCGAATGACTATATTAGGAATTTTGTCTACCAGAGATACTCCCAACATAGCTCTTTCCATAGCAGAGACGAATATTACTCAACTATAATTAAAATATGAGGATTTTGACATAAGCTCCATATTATATTATTATCTGACATACTCTTAATTAAACCTATTCGATAATAAACTTCTAAGCTTAATCAATATTAAAAATCTCTGAGCGCGGCCGTTCAAATTATAATGATTAAGTACTTAACTCTAATTTAATAAAGATTTTGACATAGACTCTGGAATCTGGATGTTTTGACTTTTGGCTGTCAAACTATTCGTTACGTTAAATAGGCGAAGTTGTATGTTAAGACAAGTCTAATGAGACTTGTCTTAACATACAACTTCGCATATTTAATATGTAATTGGTTTAATGTTATCTTCTATAACAGCACGCAAATACTCCAAAGCTAAAGTAAAAAGATTTTTTTTCCACATTCACCATAAGATAGTGTGAAGTGTGTACACCGCCTAGAAAATACCACAGCGAGTCCCTAAGAAGACTCTCAAGAACCCGACAGATTTTAAGAGACACCTCAGGGATACAGTAACTGTAGACGTTTGCGTGTTCGAAATTAGTCGGGTTGTAATGTTAGGGTCAGCACCAATTGACCCGATGCAGCTGCTTGGAACAAACTGTTACCAATGTGCTTAAACATATACAAATAAGAATCTTCATGCTTGTATATTTTTTACCAACTTTCAAAAAGTAGGAGGTTATGATATTGTATTCGTCTGTTTATACACAAGATTTAAAAACTTGAACTTTATGAGTTCATACTACAGAAAATCTTATGTTTGCCTATCATGCTAGGTACATTATCCATACCTATTTTAAAACAAAAATATAAATTGCCATATTCCAATAAAGAAAATATGATAAAGAACTATTTTGTACCAACCTGTTCTTATTTCTAAGCAATAATAAGGAATAATCGACCCTTCGCCCGCATAGCTAGATTTAACGAGACAAGTAGGCGTTGATCACAAAATATAATTTGTTTTATTATAAAAATTGCTGGTCAAAACTGTTTCTTGAAATTGTACTGTAACATCAAACAAATAAAGTATATATTTCAATACCCGCAACATCTCATTACTGAAGGCAATTTATTTTTTACGCTTCGTAGATATTTTTACAAGCTGAATGATGACTAAATAATAATATAGCGTTAGTTTTTACGTAACAAATATAGGCAATAATGTGACTCCCACGGCGTCATTTGCAGGATCTGAAAAAAAGTACGATTTAAAATTTCGAACTTAATAGAACACACCATCTTTTGGCACTATGACTGAAAACTACAGTTTCCTGTAGAACTAAGATAGAGATTAGAGACCATTTCCAATCTATGCGTATGCTTGTTTTTAGGTCTAAAGCTCTTGACTCCTGGTTAGAAAGCTCTAAAAACTTAGCTATTCGACTCTCTTTTTTATTTCTCTAATGTCTTTATTACAGCTCTTATGTAGTAGTAGATCTAATGCTGTCTTATGTCACCTGTGGAGGTATGCCTGCGCAGGTGTCAGTCGAAAGAATTGATTTTTGATTTTGCGCCGGTCGCCTGCGCAGGTCCTAAAACTGCACAGGTCTATTCCCACACACATACGGTCTACCTGCGCAAGTATACCTGCATAGGTGGACCTCTCCGGTAGACCGTAGCGTGTATGGTATCCATATAATACTGTATACAATTCTTGTATCCTTATTGGCTAATATAAAGAATCAGTTATATACACGAAATAAATGTAAATGTCAAAACAACGTTTGTCCACTTTATTATGAAATCTTCATAAAAACTGATACATACCAGTCATACCTCATAGTCTACTTGTTCCAGTATCTATGTACCAATGAATATGGGATCTTTCATCTTACGATATGTCGAATATGATAACGTCACCAGTTGTAAGCGCTTCTGATGAGAAAATACAAGTTTATGGTACAATGATTCATGGCAGCTGTACAATAATTAATATAGATACAAAGTTCAAGGGAATGTATACAGTCATAATGTTGCGCCAACTATCTGACCACCCTCAAAATCTCTGTGACTGAAAATTCAGGATGGGACCCATAAGCATAAACTTAATATACCTGTATATTTTCACACACAGATGAAACCAATTTCGGTTTCGTTTGACAGCTCGAGATTGTTGCTCTATTCCGTAAGGTATATTAACTTTATGGTGGGACCTCACTTGTTTAATCATAATTACTCAAATACAAATACAAATGAAATAATTTATTTTCACAATGTCAATTGGTGGCAAAGTAGCTGACGCATCTTCTTTGCGCCGAAATTCGTTTACCCATCACCAAAATTCGTTTCGAATTCTGCCTAACTGAAATGACGTTAGACGAGTGTTATGTTTATTTTCGTTACGAAATTAGAATAGCTTAAAACATTTATATACTTACAGTTAGAAATCCTTCAGTAATATTCATATTCCAAGTACCTAATACAGTATCAATCGCAAGGATCGTCTTACTACATTCCTGACTACAGTATGTGCTTTCAAGCCGAACATACCATCTGATTAGGGTCATGTAACCTGAATCATACGTATCTCATTACTAACGACTATCACTAGTCACTACAGACTATTTATTATAGACTATGTTCAAACACGATAATATCATCATTATGGTTACAAGTAGCGTCACAGAATATAATATTATATTATATAATCTTGTACTAATATATAATTTATATATTAGTACAAGACTGATAAAAGTCTTTGAATAATAATATATAAAATATCGCTGTTTGTCTGTACTGTGTATCATCAAAACCGTCTTACTCCACGGCGACGTTTACAATACATTCCAGTAGCCAGTGATATAATCAAGCTGCCACAACATCAATAACAGTAATCAATGTTTGAATCATCAGCTGCTCAATTGGACTTATGACTAACGTCACCAATTCGCGTGTCAAGAACTTTGTCTTATCACCGTACTTGCATGCCAGTTACTAGCATGTAGGATCACAACTGTAAAAGGGGTCATAGACGTAAGATGTGCAAGTACGTGGACTTATGGCTCGATGATCTTCGTTTGTTCTTCGTCACCTTAAAAACGCCTACTTTTACAGGCGAAAAAGATTGTCCAGTCCACGTACTTACGCGCACGTATATCACCCCTTTTAGATCTCTAGAAAAAAAGAAGGAAGTGTTGTTAATTTTTCAAGTCTCTTTGCAGCTAGTTTGGTGTCTCCATGCAACCCGTTTCAGCGATCGACGAATAACAAGTCGTTACTTGTCGATCGCTGAAACGGTGACATTCTATTGGTATTTTGTAGCTTTATAATAATTATAATATAATATATTGTACACGTGCGGCGTTTATGTATATTACACATGCCGCTGTTGCTCTCTCCAATTTCGCTAAGCGATCATAAAGATATAGCTACATAGTTTATCAAAAACAACAGTCATGAAGGCCCCGGTTGTGGTTTCCCAGTATTTTACATCCAAACGGATAGGTAGTTGTGATAATATCATTACGATTTTTCTTGTAATGCCCTACTATTAAAAATCTTAGTCTGATAATAGAAATTAGCGAGATTTTAATTAAGTCAGTTGGAGCCTTATATAAAACAAAGGATAGATTTTTGCATCGAAATGTACGGTTTCCTTGGTAAAAACAAGATACACCTCAAACGATGTTGATGGCAACATCTAGTGGTGTTATAAAGTCAGCTGGCTCCAGCTCCTAGTGTGCGAGTTACTGGCTATATTATTATGAGTGTTAAGGTCACACTGCGAAAATTATTATGAATTGTTCTTAGGCGTTCCTTCTGAAAAATACTATGGCCCACATTTTTTTTTTAAAGAAGGCAGGTCGCTGTAGTCCTGACGTCACTGCGACCCATGAGGATCTATTGTGACTCCTTCGTACTAGAGTATCATCCCCAACCCAATACTGCTCATAAATTGAACGATATGGTTGGGGTTGGTGCCACGAACTTCCTCTGTGGACGAGTATTCGTGGCGACCAAGGTGCCTGTTCCTGCTCTGTAGTAGAGCAGGGCAGTCGAGGAGATCATCCTCCTCCTCACTGAATCTGCAAGTCGTTATGTTACAAATACCCATTCTGTTTTGGTGTTTGTTGAGCTTGCAGTGCCCAGTTAGGCTTCTGGTAAGGATTCTTAATTGGTTCCTACCCAAGGTGAGCACTAATTCTGATTGTTTCTTATTGAAGTCAGGAATTAGTGCCTTGGAGTGTTCAAGGCCAGGGGTCTCAGCCCATTGCTTCCTGCATAGTCTGTGACCTCATTCCTTGAGCACTTGCTTTGTGGTACTGGGAGTTATACCACAGACTGTTTCTGGACCATATATGAGACTCTCGGCCCCAAGCCTAGCCAGTTCGTCAGCGGTATGGCTCACATATAAGAATTAAATAATTTATATATAAATTTTAAAACGCAATCGATTTTTATCAGTATCACTAAGTAATAAAGATTTTTTTAGAAATAAATTAGATTCTTCGATATTATTGGTACAGCAAATTAGGCTACAGTTATCTGGAATAAGCATGACACTTGTTTTTATAAGCTGACAACGAAAGTGCTAATGTGGGTATGCCTTTTAAGAGATAATAAATTTTTATCAATAATAATATGATTAATAAAGATTTAGCTAAAATACATTCTCCGACATTTTTACAGCAAATTAGGCTAAAATCATCTGTAGACTGTAACAAGACAATTGTTTTTATAACATAAAAAATGCTAATGTAGCTTTATGCCTATTTCGCTAGATGAAGTCGATGATTTTCTATTTAAGTCAATTCAGCTAAATTATAATAGTACCCCAATTCTACCTCTACTTCCTAATGCAACATATTATTATTAAAGAACCGGCTTAAAATTTCAAACAGTACAATTAAGGCACTTCTTTAAATTTTCTTTCTAAATAATATTCTTAACTCTCGTCTGCAACGTGTTAACGGCTTATTAAATTAACCTCAATCATTATTTGGAGGGTCCCCAGTTAAAAGTTACATTAAACTGATAAGTATTAAATGATGAAATATTCGTATCAGATGCTCACTTCTAAAGTGTAAAGAATTGATATTTGAAACAAGAAAATGAAATATTCGTATCAGATGTTCACTTCTAAAGTGTAAAGAATTGATATTTGAAACAAGAAAATGTTTGTATTGTTGATTGCTAGAATGTTGTTGGGAGCTTGAAAGAAAATGTTGTTGGGAGCTTGCAAGAAAATGTTGCTGGGAGCTTGCAAGAAAATATTGGTTGTGTTCGATGCTAGTCCAGTATTTTAAAGCACTAAAGAATTAGGCTATAATAGCACCAATTACGGTGTTTATTAACATCACCATGACGTAGGAAAACCATACAATTTTGCGTAGCGACTCTACAAAGAGGTTTTGCGTACACACATTTAAATTTAGAATACGAGGCCTTTACGTAAGGAAGTATGGAAGCGTGACGTCATACAAGCCAAAACCCATCGCAGGCCACAGCTGAACAAGCTACAATTATTATCATCATCAATATGAACAAGCAACATTTTGGTTGCAGCCAGCAACATATTGCTGCTGGTGACGATTTTTGCTTAATTATTATGATCGTCCGCGTCATATAAAACTGTTTCTCCCATTATTAATTCTAATATATAAAATTCTCGTGTCACGGGGTGCGTGGTTGAACTCCTCTGAAACGGCTCGACCGATTTTCGTAAAACTTAGCGAGCATATCGGCTAGGGTTGAGAATCGGACAACATTTACTTTTTATATTGATAAGTGCATCATTTGTTGAATAAATAATAGTAAATTATTACAACTCGAGACTGACGGCGACCATTGTTTGTGCGACGGGATAGCGATGGACATTGGACGTCGCCATGGTGACATACTTATTTAGTCACGTCTTCAATAAAATAATAATATGAGTGAAATACTTTATATTGCAAAACAACGTTTGCCGGAACAGCTAGTACACTATAATATTTATTATACTAAACTGAACGGGTTTAATGTTTTGTTTTAATAATAACATAATTATATTATGTACTTAATAACAACTGAGTATGCTTTAAAACTTTTTTAAAACTTTTTATTGAATATATTCAATAATATAATTTGAATACAAAATTTGACACCAAAAGGATACGAACCGGATTTTCGTTGATAAAAAGGCACGCTAAAAAGTTTTAATTAAAAAAACACGTCTTCACATGTTTCACATAAGGAGCTTTCAACATTTCCGTTTTACAGATTGCGACCAGTAAAAAGTTCAAGTATTTATATTGAGATTTGAGAATGACCTTTTTTTTTTAATTTCATACATTGTTGAGAAATGTATTTGATGTTGTAATATCCTTTATCTTACTGCTTTCGTTAAAGCTCACAACATTAATTAAAAGCTTTAGGAAATTCGCTCTACCTTTTAAGGTAGAGAGCGAATTCGATTTGAATTAATTTTTTTCAAATAAAATAATTACTTAAAGAATTAGAGATTTCATTAGCAGTCAACACCTAAAGAATCAAAACAAAATTGTATTATGATGCCTAATAAATGATAATATTATGAATCCAGTGTTACATCGGATTGGAAACAATGCTGGCCGTTCTAAGAAAACATACCAGCTCATGTTACTTTCTTCAAAACAACCTCGTAAAGGTGCGATTTGTAGACTCATACTCACCGTACTCAGGTCTCAGAGCCATAGTTTTTTGTTAGGGTTCCGTACCCAAAGGGTGAAAACGGGACCCTATTCATGAGACTTCGATGTCTGTCTGTCCGTCTGACTGTCTCCAGGCCGTACCTTAAGAACCGCTATAGCTATAATTCATCTGTTTCCACTATAACAACAAATACTAAAAACAAAATTAAATTAACATTTAAAGGGGGCTCCCATAATATAACAAACGTGATTTTTTCGGCCTTTTTTGCTCGATATCAATAATGGCAACAGGTAGGCACTTGATATTTTCACGAACGCCTTAATTATATGTCTACTTCAATATTCAAGAATAATATTAAAATGAAATAAAAAATTAAGGGGGGCTCCCATACAAAAACACAATTTTTGGTCTATGTTGGCTCTATAACAGTACGGAACCCTTCGTGCGCGAGTCCAACTCCAACTTGTTACAACTAAGAATTTATTATAAAGACAGACGAAAAGTAAGACTATTCGATATAATCCATACTGATATTATTAATGATAAATATATGTGTTTGTCTGTCTGTCTGTTACCTCTTCACAGCCAAACCGCTGAATAGATTTGCAAATTTTGCATGGAAGTACTCTGAGTCCCGGGACATAGGATACTTTTTATCCCGGAAAAATGTACGGTTCCCGCGTTATAAACGAGTTTTGGCGCAAGGGAGTTGCGGGCGTCATCTAGTAATTCTATTTTGAAATGTGAAACTCCTAAAAATTTGAAATTTTATGAATTTCACATTTCATGGCTTATAATTTTGAAAATCTTCTGAAAGTTGTCGAGATAAAGACTATTCTTACAAGCTAGAATTACCAGCATTGAAATTCGGAACAAAAGAACTGGCTTAAAATGTAGCAATAAAAATAAACTGCAAAAACATTGTCGCAAGGTGGCTCTCCCTTGGGGTACGCCAGATGGGAACATATGTGCTAGATTATAATTAGTAATTACACTATTACTTAGTGTTTTGCACAGAAAAAGATAGACACATGTTAACAGCTAACAGATACACTAATATAATTGATGATAATAATTAAAGCTTTTATTGAAATGGTTTTTCAAAAAAAGCTTTAATTAAAGGAAAACTCGGATAGATATTGTATTCTTTACACGCACCAAATATTCTCACTATCAAGGTTATTAATTTTACCAACTTTTAATTGGAGTAACAAAACTTACTTTAATTAAATAATAAGCCAACTGCGAGACGGGCTTAGGAAATTGCCCTTAAATATTATTTTTTTTAGTATTAATTATAATTGTTGTTATAGCGACAACAGAAATACATAATCTGTAAAAATTTCAACTCTCTAGCCGTTCTTGGGTTACAGTCTGGAGACAAACAGACGGATAGACGGACAATATCTTAGTAATAAGGTCCCGTTTTTACCCTTTGGGTACGGAACCCTTCATATAATCAATAATAATATTAAAATAAAATAAAAATTTCAAGGCTCCCATACAAAAAATACAATTTTGACCTATTTTTGCTCTATACCGGTATGGAACCCTTAGTGCGCGAGTCCGACTTACACTTGGCCGTTTATTTTCCCTACAAGCTATATTGCAAAAGCATTAGCCCTAAATATTATTAAACAAGTTTCGTATTTCATATATTCTGAACAATATAATTGAAAATAATCATAACTTTGTGTCTTGATACATACTTATTTGAGTAAATAGTTGATAATTTCTAGGGTTCCGTACCCAAAAAGGTAAAAACGGGACCATATTCTAAGACTTCGTTGTCTGTTCGTCTATCTGTCTCCAGGCTGTATCTCAAGAACCGCTATAGCTAGACTTCTGAAAATTTCCCAGGTTGTGCACATCTTCTGTTGCCGCTATATGAACAAATATTGAACACAAAATAAAATAAATATTTAAGCGGGGTTCCCATAAAACAAACGTGATTTTTTCGGCCTTTTTTGCTCTATATCAATAATGGCAAGAGGTAGGCACTTGAATTTTTCACAAAGTCCTTTGTTATATGTGTTCCTACTAAATAATTATATTAAAATAAAATAAAAATTTAAGGGGGGCTCGTACGGTACGGAACCCTTCGTGCGCGAGTCCGACTCGCACTTGGCGGACTTGTAAAGACGATCTTTCTTTGACTAAGCCTTGTCCTTTATAAATCGGCCAAGGTATAAGATCGGTCTGAATCTTGCAATTTAATGACACGCAAAGCATTTGACAATATTTAATGATAAATTATGAAAAACAAAAGTGAGAACTTTAACAATTGGCGAAATTAACACTATGCTGCAATTAAAGAGGGAATATGCTAGCTTGCTCAGCTCAAAAACACCAAGGATTCTATGACGAAAACTCAAAAACCATTTTAGGGATACGTTACTTCAATTCTAAAGTCACTAGGACCTTGCAACATACAATAAGAGAACAGATATAAAAGCCCATTAGCACTTAGTCGCTCCATAAGCAATAGTCATTAACATTAATTGCAAGGATTATTTAAAGATTTGTTTCATAAAATGAGTGATATGAGTCTCATGGGTAGGAGACGTCATGGTCGGCCGAGCAAGGCGTCACGGCCTGAGGAACTCCCTACTTCACCTTCGAGAAAGTTCGGCAATCTTCGGGAGTCTTCGGCTGAAGGTATCATACTCAATTTGAATTTAATTATTATATTTATGCGCATACAAACGATTTTGGGGTTATGTTAGATGTTCCGAAATTCTAGCAGTGTGGGCAGCGCTATTTTAATTTTCATTGGTAGCTGAGACGTTAGATGGCACTGGCCAAAATACTATTTGGAGTTTAGGAACACACCAAAGAATTAATTCCGTCATTGGTGTTTTTGACAGCAGACATGGTGTAAAGACGTCAGATTCGAAACCGATCCGAACCCAAGTTTGGCGAATATTAACTGAAAGAAGTAAGGTATTATTAATTAAAGCCGAATTAAGTTCAAAAAATTTCATTGGAATAGTTCTACGTCAATTACCGCCTGGCTATTTAGTTTCTTTGTTTGCAATTGTAGATGCAACGAACCTAGCCCTGTCTTATCTACTCCCTTACCGCAAAATATATTCAGAGTTATAAACATATAAAGATCCTAAAGAATAATCCTTACGTCCTTAACATAAAGTCTTTATCAGGGGCAAAACAAAGAAAGATATGATAAGCGAAAGGTGCGTTGACAGTAATATCATTTGTTTACGTTTTAACAATGGTATTTACGTTACAAGTAAATTGTAACAATGAACTAAGTAAAACGTTAGCGGCGCCCGCGCAACCAACTGTGACACAATGTTACTCATTTAAATTGGCGAACTTACTAGCTGACTTCGGGGACGATACTGATTTCATGAATGATAGACCATGGGAATAGGGTCGCCCCTTGCAGGGTTGTTTCTGTGTAAAATGTATTATACACTTGTTGTATTTTATTTAGTCATAATGACACTGTAATTAATTTTATATATTTATATATTTTTTGTAATTTTTGGCAGTTCAATCGAATCGGCAATCGAAGCGATTTTCGAATTATGAGAATTATGATATTACTAGCTGTTGCCCGCGACTTCGTCCGCGTTAGTATAGTAGATCACGTCCAAAGTATTATTTATTGTACAAAAATATTCAATGTACAGCATTGATTGACTTTCCTACGATTTTATTATATATAGATATTCCGCGCGGCTTCGCTTGCGTAATTTAGGAATTTCACGCGACCGTACATTTTTCCGCAAAAAATAGCCTATGTCCCTTAACGTGGTCTATTCTTCATATTTGCCAAATAACATAAAAATTGTTCCAGTAGTTCTTAAGAATCTTAAGATAATAAGCAATTTCATATAATTTCCCCGGTTTTTTTTTCCACATTTTCCTCTATTTCTTCGCTCCTATTAGTTGTAGAATAATAAAATATAGTATATAGCCTTCCTCAATAAATAAGCTATCTAACACTGAAAGAATTTTTCAAATCGGACCAGTAGTTCCTGAGATTAGCGCGTTCAAATAAGCCCTTTCAAATATTTCCCCCGTTTTTTCCACACTTTCCTCTATTGCTTCGCTCTTATTAGTTTTAGCGTAATAAAATATAACCTATAACCTTCCTTAATAAATGGGCTATCTAACACTGAAAGAATTTTTCAAATCGGACCAGTAATTCCTGAGATTAGCGCGTTCAAATAAGCCCTTTCAAATAATGTCCCCCCGTTTTTTCCACATTTTCCTCTATTTCTTCATTTCTATTAGTCTAAGGGTTATAAAATATAGCCTATGGCCTTCCTCGATAAATGGGCTATCTAACACTGAAATAATTTTTCAAATCGGACCAGCAGTTCCTGAGATTAGCGCGTTCAAACAAACAAACAAACACACTAACAAACTCTGCAGAATTATAATATTAGTATAGATGAAGAAGTGAATCCTTCAACACAAGTTAAAGTTTACCTACCGTTGATTTCGACTTGACTAAGATTAAAACAATAAATTATTGACCATCCATCCATTTCTGATATTTTAATCTTCGTCATTGTAAATTTTGTACTGAAACAGTAATTTTACAATGAATGATTATTATGGATGGATTTACCAATACACACACACCACGCACGCATACCTTTAGAGATTGCTGAAAACAGGCTTAGGCATTCTAAACTATCATATGAATCAATGCACATCTCTAGGGGTTGTTAAAAACACTCGATTGCTTTGCGACTTTGACTACACATCTTTAGAAGTTGGTAAAAACAGACATGAGTCTAAACTCGTACCAAATATTTACGTGCTATTTACTAGAATACTGTGTATTAGTGGCGGTTGTTCCATTAGTTTAATTGGTGTGGCCATGGGATCGTCACTAACGAACCAACGACGAGGTGGCTGGGGACTCATCAAAATGGAATTTATGAACTAGTGCAGCATCTTACACCTTATACTTCGTTAAAGTTTTCATAATATCCATATTATATAATAGGTATTGTAAATGCGAAAGTGTGTCTGTTTGTAGGTATGTCCGTTACCTCTACACACCCAACGGATTTTGCTAAAAGGTATGGGAGATACTTTGAATCGCGGGAAATGACATAGGATACTTATTATCCCGGAAAAATGTACGGTTCCAGCACGATAAACGATGTTGGTGCGACTTAGTTGCGGGCGTCATCTAGTAAGTACCTGTATAAACTGTAAGTAGACCAAACTAAGGCTGCGTTTCCACCAGAGATGTGTTGCGAGGAATGTGTTTTTGAGAACCAATAGAATCGCTTCTTGACGTGGCCTCGCTCAGCGCTGCGATTCTATTGGATCTTAAACACATTCCTCGCAACACATCTCTGGTGGAAACGCACCCTAATGCGGTAACTAGTAACACATTTCTTTCATAATCAGTGTTAAAATCCCGCAGGAGCCACGACTTCTCCGCAATCGAAATTATATAATATCTCAGTCAAATTTCATCATTCATCAAAATCGGTCCAGCCGGATCAGTTTTTTAATAGTTTTTCCATCTCCAAAACCTTACAGTTTATTACAACCACGTGTATATTTGCTTATTTTCATAAAGTTTATATCCTTGAAGCTAGTTACTTGTTATAAACAAATGTTATTAAACTATTAGCAGATGGTATCTGTATGGGAACTTTGAATCTTTCAAACATATTTTACCTCTCATTTCTAGCAGATTGAACCTTATGTTATTGGCATAAAGGTTCTGTGAGAGGTATTATAGCTCTGATTGAAACCTTGGCCTTCAGAATGACATTAATTATGAGCGCCTAGGCCCTAGGATGTCTATTTTATCATCTACGAGTAGGTACATGCTTTGTTCCTAAGGCTGTACCTTCATTATTTTATAATTCAAACTGTAGAATCTTGAATATATTAATTGATAAAGTTTCGATGATTTTTATCTTTAAATTTTTTTGATTGCAGGGTTTTGAAAACGTTTGGCCCAAGTACTATGATTTATTTCAGCGAACTAGGTAGGCTACAGAGCCTACCTATCTCTAGGTACAGACCTAGAGATGTAAAATTCTGTACACTGGGATAAGTCTGTGTCACGCGGACAACCGCTGGTAGATGTTGGGGTGGGTTGATCGTGCCCGTGACTGTGCCTAAGCGGGGAGTGGAGCACCATGGGGTTTTAGTGGGTAATTCCTCGGAGAGCCCCACATAATATGGCTGATGTCCCCAATCCGCCGGGGATGCGCAAAGCATTCCCCTGGATGTAAAAAGGTATATACATACAGATTACAGACTTATGCAGGTTTTAAATGGCTATTTCGGTTCGTATAAAGTTACTCATATATTTGCGCAATATCTTATCAATAAAACAAATAAAAAGACGCATCGTCTTTTGGAATGGTTATCAGAAATTACTCCACCGGTTTACAAGACTGGTTTGTATGTGCATGACATGTATAATTTGTTCACTGTAATTCATATTTATCCGTAATATTATAATTGGGAAGAGTTTGTTTGTTTGTTTGTTTGTTTGAACGCACTAATCTCAGGAACTACTGGTCCGATTTGAAAAATTCTTTAAGTGTTAGATAACCCATTTATCGAGGAAGGCTATAGGCTATATTTTTTAACGCTAATACTAATATAAGCGAAGAAATAGAGGAAAGTGTGGAAAAAAACGGGGAGATTTTTTATTAAAAGGCTTATTTGAACGCGCTAATCTCAAGAACTATCAGTCTGATTTGAAAAATTCTTTCAGTGTTAGATAGTCCATTTATCGAGAAAAGCTATGGTCTAAATTTTATTATGCTAAGACTAACAGGAGCGAAGAAATAGAGGAAAATGTGGAAAAAACGGGGGAAATTATTTGAATGGCCTTATCTCACGAACTATTGAAGAAATTATTGTAAAACAATCGTTAGGTGTAACGAAGTGCGCTTAAATAACACGTGTTTGACATAGGTACTAGATGTGTTGCCTAGGTTTTAATTTTTTTGGCAGGAGTTTACGGGGTACGCAAATACATTACCCAATCAACAATGCCAATATCATTCTATTGTAATAGTTAACCAATCAAAAACGACAGTCAATAGATAAACTCCAAAAAACCTCCCAATTTGGGCACAAAACTAACAATGTCAGAAACTATAGTGGTCAGACCAACGCTCTCAAGCAATTAAGCAGCTAATTGTTAAAATGATACGCAATATTATAATGTTAATATACAAAGTTTATTTTGCGAAATTGTATTGCAGTTGTTGCTTTTTCAAGGTATTAGTCGTTGTGGATAGATTCTTCTGTTCTACTGGAAATGTTTATTCAAAAAGTATTTTCAGGACGTTTAGAGTTTAGACAAAATGCACATAAAGGTGCAAGTCGGAAGCCGGCTATATGAAGTTGCAGCAGACGACGTGTCGTCGCGACACTACTGGTTTCTATGTATTTCTATGAATAATTGTCAACAACAAGCCTTTAACCAACGAACAAGCCATGGTACTTAGATTTTTTCCACCAAACGCTTAAAATTTTTTGTAACAATAAACTATAACCATCGCCGAGCGTAACAATCAGTAGCTAAGTACTAGTAACAAAACTATGATTTCATCGCAACGGTTACTGGTGAGTAATGTTTTACCATAGCCCACCATGTTCAAGCCAACATAATAATTAAAATATTAATTAAAACGTTACATTTAAATGCATGAAGTTAATGAGATTTCAAATTGTAATTGACTTGGTACCTAGTGGCTATTTAGATTTTATTTGAGTTTTTTAATCAATACCCTTAGCAAAATACAATATGATATTATTATGTAAGTACCTATTTTGTTTCGTTGTAGAAATTCGAAATTTAAAATATGTGGGATTTGGTGGAGTCTTGCTGGCGCTTGCGTCAAAAACGTTTGCCTTTTGACAAATCTTAAACTTAGGTACGTTTTTGATTACGAACTTCGACATTAAAATTATGGAAATATTAGCCTACTTTTTAAAAATATATGAGTTAACTTTCTGCCGCGCACTGTAAAACTCTGGAATGAACTGTCACCAGCAGTATTTCCGCACCGATACGACCTGCAAACCTTCAAGAAAAGAGCGTATTCCCTCTTAAAAAGCCGGCAACGCACCTGCAGCTCTTCTGATGTTGCGAGGCGACGGTAGTTGCTTACCATCAGGTGACCCGTTTGCTCGTTTGCCCCCTTATTTAATAAAAAAAAAAGTTCAATAAGTTAAGTTAACCTAAGTTCAATTAGTATCTACTTTATCATAATCTAAAAACCAGTCCATGTAGGCCTTCTTTTAAACTTCGAAGATCCCTAGGACTGTGTTAGCACAATACTTTTAATTTTTGCATCTGAATTTTAAGCCCTAGAACTTTACTTAAATGTAGGCAATTACTATCGGTCACTTTTTAAATACACCGATCTTTGAATAAAAGCAAAGAGAAAGTATAACCAGTTGGTTATCACTTTGCCCGCCGACCGCCGTGGATTGGCACGACATTTGTTATCAATGCGTTATATAATAGAGAAACTTTTTGTTACATAGGCTAGAACTTATATTAGATTGTTGCAATCTATAATATACTAGACTTTGAGGAAGGCTAAGCAGAAACTAGGAGTTCTTAGGCCAATAAAGAGGAATTACAGGACTTTTATTACACTTTTCTCTACAAATTTCAATACACGATGTATCATGATTCATGATTCAAGTAGTAATTATTATTTTTCAAAAGCTTCTATTTATTACTTTCTTAATTCTCAATAATTCTTTTCGGAAGATCTTGAGAGCATCTCACGAAGGAAAGTCCAAACCACTTAACTAATTCCGAAAAAACTGAAGACAACCTGGAGAGCAGGATATATTGTGTACCAATGACAAGTAGCGACTGATATCCGGATTCGAACCCGCACACTTGTGCACGGGATGTGTTGGGTGTTTTTGTGTGCTTCCGTCTTATTGAGCCACCGGAACTAGGGTGAGTGCAACCCTTAGGGTTGCGTAACACCTTGTACGCAAAAGAGCAACCATTAGATGCTTGGAAGGCTCATTTATTCAAATTAACAGCTCTTGAAATAAGAGAAGAGCCTTCCGGAGAATTGAGAAGTAAAACAAGTAAGTTTTCTTCTTATTTCTTCATTAATTCAAATTAATCATTTCAAAATAAAGTAGCTAGTTACAAGAGTCAACCTATGTACCTATAAGTTACTATGTTATGTATTCTTTATATTCTATTATTTAGAAGTAGTAGCTGTAGATAGAAGCTGCTGAGCAGCAGATGTCAAATACGGAACCCCGTATCGTTAAGTCGGACTCGTTCTTTCTGTTCTTTACCCGTTATATTGTGCAAACCTGACGTTATCTGCTCTTTGGGCAAGTAATTAGACATCGTAAAGGTTTGAGGTTTCTTAAAATTTTTAAAATGTCGCATATCCGGCACGCAAACGGTGGCGGTTACTTGCCAATTGCGGTTTACAATGTCGCAACTTATAGGTTGGATAAGTGTTGGATAAGATCACGAATATCTTATGTCTGGTCTGAGATACATTTGACATTCGATATTTGTTCAATATTTCATTTCTCATTAGCCAAAGTGCGCTTGGGTTGTCTAAAAGAAATTGTAAGATGATAGCGTGTTTGCATTATGCTAATCCAGTGATCCAAAAGGACGCTGGCTTAAAACTAATATAAGTACTGGCATGCACTGAAATGCACTGAACTACAATCACATTATTCCAGCGCTGGATTGGATCAATGTATTGGAAAAATATAAACCGGCCATGAAATTAACATTAAACAAATCAACAAGCAAAAGCAGCTGAAATTCCTATATATATTTTCAGTAGAAGGCAAGATTTCGAAGGATTTCGAGTTTAGAGCATGTTCATGATTTCTTTTCCTTTGCCGTCAATAACTAGTACTAGTTTACAAATACGGATGGAAGATAGCTTTTACAGCTTAAAGGGAAACGAACAACCTATAGTTGGAGCTAAAACTGGTTGTGGCTTTCGAGTAAGCCTTACTTGGTATTGGGTGCGCTAGGTTTAAATGATGGCTATAGTAGGTACAAGAACTACAAGACGATGCAAATACTGAAGCCAATGATATGACTAGCTTTTGCTCGATATTTAGATTTTGCTTTGGCTGAAATGACTACATAAAGTAATTAGGAGATCTTGCTACTTACTTATCTATACATACATACATACATACATACATACATACATACATACATATAAATAAAATTGAAGTGTCTGTTTGTAATATTGAAAGAACCGTTTCTTACTACATGCATATGAATGTACTTATGATACATATACCAAAATAGCATTTTTTACAATTTTTGCCTGTCTGTATGTCTGTCTGTTTGTTCCGGCTAATCTCCGAAACGGCTGGGGCGATTTTGACGGGACTTTTTTTAGCAGAAAGCTAATGGTAATAAGGAGTAACTTAGGCTACTTTTTAACTGACTTTCGATAAAGGAGGAGGACATATTTTATAATATAACGGATAACTCCGCCGTTTGTGAACCGATTTCCAAAATTCTTTTGAATAGAGATGTAGCCTGGATACGGACAGACAGACAGGCTTCCAAGTTCCCATTTTTACTATTTGAGTAAGGACTAAGGAACCTTAAAACGGGGAAAAATTATCTTTTTTTATTATCTTCGTTATAATAATAATATATAAGTCGCGGGCAACAGCTAGTTAGTAAATAAATTTCCTTAATTCTTACTACTACAAAGATCCGTACCGTTTCCAGGTATTTTCTAAAACACACGTGAAAAAATACTTTAAAGGAGTTTTTTTTAATTGAGTGGACCTTTTCATTCAAACTAGAGATCGCCCAATGGTCGAAATTCGACCTTAGTTTCGACGACATTAGGACTACTACATATATTTTGTAAAAAAATATTGACTTTATCATATTTTTTTTACTCTTGTCTCTGGGACTCAGCTGATCTCAGACTGGCCGTGTAAGCATTGTCTAATCTTATATATAAAATTCTCGTGTCACAACTCACAATGTTAGGCCGCGTACTCCTCCGAAACGGCTTTACTGATTTTAACCAAATTTTAGATGCGTATTCAGTGGGTCTGAGAATCGGCTACTGAGTAAGTACTTTTTATATTGATAAGTGCATTAGTTGAATAAATAATAGTAAATATTATTACAACTCGAGACTGACAGCGACCATTGCTTGTGCGACGGGATAACGATGGACGTTGCCATGGTGACATACTTATTTAGTCATAATAATTAGGGTGAAAAACTTTATATATGGCAAAAACGTTTGCCGGGACAGCTAGTAGTATCTAAAAAAATCAATTTTCAATTTGTCACCTTGTTGTCAACAGACTTCAACCATAAATAAAAGAGTGTAATTCGTATGTATGTCGTCGTCGTTGTCACTCAAAAACTGTCATTTTTCCTAGTAGTAGTGTGTGTAATGTTTTATTTGTTATAAAATTTATGATAAAAGCATAATTTTAAAATAATGTTAGCTCGATGCACTCCTTCACTATATAAACTATAACTGAGCAAAATTTCATTCACCTACGTTTACCCATTTTTCGTCAAAAGGGATACAAAGTTTTTGGCTCACGTATTAATAATAATAATAATAAATAAATAAATAAATAAATAAACGTTTATTCCTCTTTTTTGACCATTACACCACAAAAATAATAGAAGATTATCAAAGGGTGGATTAAAGATTTAGAAGAAAAGCCAAATTTTGACTTATTCTCTTATCTTTGTTAATATCATCCTTTATATTAACAAAGATTTTAGAATAACAAAGATTTTAGCATAAAGGATTAAGACTGAATTACATAATTTCTACGATTCGAAGAAACTCGGTGATTTAAGAGGAAAACCACAGGACTTCTGGTGTTAATTATTGTTATTAATGAAACAATACTGAGTTCAAAGCTATAAATAATACTCAGCATTAATATGAGACTGAGAATAATATTTATGAGATAATAGGATAGATCAATGTGGTAATGCATACTATTGTTATAAATGCGAAAGTGTGTCTGTCTATCTGTTACCTCTTAATGCCTAAACTACAGTGCCGATTTTGCTGAATTTTGGTATATGGTATAGATATACTTTGAGTCTTGGGAATGGACATAGGATACTTTTATCCGGAAACTAAATACGGTTTTTTGGCACAACGTATAGTTGCTGGTTTCAGCCTAGCTAATAAATATAATAAAAATATAGTAGGTGCAATGTAATGCACGGTCTGCATAATAATATAAGGAAATCGTGTGTCTTTACTTTAAACACAAAAAATATAAAACACATACTGGAGGCTTTTATTGAATCTAAGGAAGGCAAGATCTAGTAGTGCTTCTATAGTGCCGAAGCATGCACAATCAAAAGGGTACGCTAAGTTTTAGGTTTCTAAAAAAACTCTTTAATTACGTCTTATCCTGTCTGCTCCTGATTGTATGGTCCTAATCAAGACTAAATTTTTAGTTAATTCAAAGTTCAATGCGGAATTAAACCCAAAGACTCAAAGACGAAAGCCATACTCTAAACCAGGGGTTCCCAAAATTATTTTGTCTAATCCCACACCTTTAGACCTTCAGCGCCTAAGGGGGCGTTATCGCCCACTTTTGGGAAAGACTGCTCTAAGACTAAACCAAACAAAAAATTTCAGAAATGGAACAACAGTCTATCGCAATATTATTATCATTAAAGCTTATATCAAAAGCAGGTATACATAATATTAAGCATAAAGCAGCTATATTACGTAGCTACGTAAAACAGGATGCCACCAGCTGGATATTAATATTGGATCGTTTCCGCCGTTTCTCGTTTCTAAAGCCTACTTATAGCCTGTGAACAAGTATGAAAGTTGTCTAATGACCGCTACAGACGCGTATAAAGTTCGCCACAGACGTGCGAAATAAAGATGTAGATTTTAAAAATATATTATATCCATAGCCAAACTTATAAAGTTCGTTATAAGCAAAGACTTCTATTTAAACTGAATCAAGTAGCCAATTGAGTTTTTGATACGTAACTTTATTCGCTTCAAAAAGCAAAAATATCGTTATACTTATAGGAAAGTTCACCATTGTCATTATTTAGTACAAATCATTATAAACTTAAAGTAATGCAATCGAAAAATTTATAATATTTTAAATACTTATATTAATTTTAACAACAAATAAAGCCTAAGGTTTAGGCTAAGTTGTTTGTTACAAATTAAAATTCTATTTTTTACTCATTGTAATTTGTAACATAATATTATTTTTATCAAAAAATTGAAATCGACTTCCAGGTCAAAAACAATAATAATATAATGAACAAAAAAGTATTAAATAATTATTACTATTCAATAAAGCCTTATGCAGTATTCTCCTAAACCTCAACTATATCTCTACACAATCTTCATAATTTTGAAGTCGGTACCAGCTAAAAATAGTGAGTTCTGTGACAAAATATTTTGTCAATTTTTGTCGATCAAGCAATGATAAAATTAATGTTCATGCGCCTATCTTTAAAGGCTCTAAAGTTCTGTTCAGTGACTTGATCTCATGATCAAGTTGCTAAGATCCTGAACACCAAGTTTGAATCATTTACTTTGAAATAACATTAAAATTTTAAAAATCGTTCGACAAATTTGATGATCATAATATTATTATGTATTATTATAGTCAAAGTGACGAAACGAGGCAAAAAAAGTCATGAGACGTTTTGTATTAAGTTTTGAAGTCTTGAATGAAAATTGATAAAGAACGTATATAGGTATAGAATAGCAACACGATACACCGTATATGTATGTTTTGTTCCAAATAATTAAAACAGTTTTACCGGTTAATATTATAATGAATTCACCTTGAAATTCAAATTCTTCTGGCTTAATATTTAAAGCAAAATATTTAAAGTATATTTCTTCTTTCGTTATTACTTTAATTCCTTATAATACTCAACATGAAATGAAAATAAATGAAAACTTTTATGGTCGAGAAATTATTTAAAACGTTTTCTAGAATATAGGTTCGATAAGCCATTAAAACATACATATACAGTTAGATATAGAACCTCCTCCTTTTTGCAAGTTAGTTAAAAACGAAACTAATTAATAATAATTGAGATCGAATATATAACGCTTCTCGTGATTTGGACTATAATATCTTCCTTTCTATGCCTTAAGTGGTGATCTTAAGTGAACTTTAAGGAAAGGGTAACATGCAAGACAGTGAAGCGCGCCTGTAATAAGAATGCCTTGAAAGAAATAAATCTCCTTACTTATGATGAACAATTTAACGTAACGCTGCTTGTCTCTGTCTGTCATATTAAAAAAGTTACGACAAACAAAGATAGACAAACTTTTATTATGAATATATTCACGCAGCGGGGATTTATACATTTCTGCGTTTGTGGCTCTATCTTTTTGGAGATAAGCAAAGAATTTTTAAGAAAAAAAGCATAAATTGGAGCCTTAGAATTTCGCAAGCCGCGTGCTACATATATAATATTTAGAAATAGATTTTAACGGGCCTGCTAGACCAGTTTATATTCTATTCAACCAAATATTTTATTCTGCTTCAAATGCTTGGTAAACTTTTAAAAAAATCAAAGGCACGTTCGTCAAATGATTAACGGCTTCACTTCTTCGCCACGGTATAAGGATCAAAGTTGCATTTTGGCGATACAATAACGCTCTACATAGAGTTGTACTAACTAACAAGCCTGTTTCTTGCCGTTTCTTAGATGAATACAGCCTTAAAAGCCTTATTTTTAGTCGATGATATATAATGTACAAGCTTTAGTGATCCATCCAAATCGGAATAACAGTATAACAGCTGCCATACCAAGTAGTAAAACATTTCCAAAACATTCATTGTTTACAAATTCAAGCGGTGCGAATACGTGTCATTATTAAAGGCATTAAAATATTTTAAATGGACCGCGGGAACTTACCTCTTTCCTGAAACTCGGCTCTGCAGCCGGTGGCCGCTAGCACGAACAAGAGGGCCACTATCATTGTCACTCACGCGACAGCACGCATCAACACATGTCACAGGATTGTCACACGTCACAGTTTTTGACACACATTTGACGAAGGCACGTCAGCTTCGCTCGCAAGCACAACTTGTATGGGACTGGCGGAGCCGGCGCGTACGCACCACTTCGACATAGAGCAAAAAACAGACGCGTCACAAGGTTAAAGTAATGGGCACAATTTGTAAGTATTCAGTTTGGTTATTAAAGTAATAGTATTATGGAACTGACTTTGCTAATTCATATTAGCTATTTAGTATAATTAGAATTCGTAGTATCGAAATAGTAAAGAGAAATAAAAATAAAAAGAGAACTAAATCAGGACCCAAAATTCATAATATTATTATTTTCTTTCATTGCGTCTTTACTAGACAAATTATAATAATATTATGAGACTGAGCAATTTCAATATTTCAATCTTCATTCAACAATCCATCGTTTATATCTACTCTCCTATCACTTACACCGTCTATCCTCCCCACTCTTTGCCGCACAGTAGCGGTTGAGGCTACATCGGAGCGACGCTCGCAGGTAAGCCTTCGGGGCGAGCGGGGGAGGAGGCGGTGCAGAGGGGGGAGGGGGGATGCACTTGCGGGATGAACGCCATCTTGGACCCACAATGGGGACACACCACGTGCACATTTGACCCGGGCTGGTGAAGTTTTAACCCTTGAAGTAGTGAGGGTGGGATATTCTCTTTTTAAATGTTGGGATTTCTGAATTTTGTGATTCCAAAATTCAGGGGAATGGGATGTTTTTTTTAAACGGTAGGCAATGGGAATATCTGAATTTTGTCAAAAATACAAAATGTTCTATCAAGTTAGGATCTAAGGGAAGAGAAACCAAAAGAAACTATTTTCAATTCATTTAAATAGAAAAAAAATCAGCCAAGTGCGAGTCAGACTCGCGTACGAAGGGTTCCGTACTGTTATAAAGTGAAGGTAGGGAAAAAATTGTGTTTTATATAGTTATTTTTTTAATTATAACCTTAATTATTTTTTTTATTTTAATTTTATTATTAAATATTAAAGTACACATACATATAATTGAGGATTTTAAAAAAATTTCAAGTGTGTACATGTTGCCATTAAGGAATACGAGCCAAAAAGCCCAAAAAATCACATTTGTTGTATGGTAGCCCCTTTAATATTAATTTTGTTTTTAGTATTTGTTGTTATAGCGGCACAAGAAATACACAATCTGTAAAAAATTCAGAAGTCTAGCTACAGCGGTTCTTGAGATACAGCCTGGAGACAGACAGACGGACAGACATCGAAGTCTCAGATATACGGTCCCGTTTTTACCCTTTGGGTATGGCACCCTAATGTAGATACAGTAGCGGTGATAAGAAGATGATTTTATGTATCTCGTCTTTGCTTACACATCAAGACGTGTAACCTGTTACCTGAATCCTTGTAATCTCGACGTCGAATCTACACTGCATCACCACAGTAAATCACTGATCTACAATGGTCTACTCTACTATTATAATAACAGGTAGACATTTACCTGATTTTGAATGAAATTCGTTCAATGAATGTAGCGCGAGCGCAAAGACTGACGTACAATAAGATCCGTTTCCAATTGTTCTTTTTAAAAATCACATACTAAGTATAATAATACACGATAGTAAATCTGTACCAATAGGTGCAATAAAATTATAATTTATAATGGCGGTTTTGAGATACAGCCTGGACACAGGCAGAAAGGCGACGGACAGGCGGACAGACAACGAAGTCGTAATAGAGTCCCGTATTTAGGGTTCCGTACCCAAAAGGTAAAAACGGGACCCTATTACTGAGACTTCGATTCGAATTTTTTCCTTATTTTCACTCTATAACGGTCCGGAACCCTTCGTGCGTGAGTGCGACTCGCACTTGGCCGATTATTACCATTTGGATATGCAACCCTAAAAGAACGAAACGCTTTTGGCTAAATAAACCGTGTCTTGTTAGCTGTTGCTAATGTGAAGGTTATGTTGATAGGTTAACCGCTGTCGACTCTTGAGTTTAGTGTACTTACAGTATTTTTAACCGACTTCCAAAAACGAGGAGGTTATAAATATAAAATACGTTCCTCGTTGTCTGTTAGGTTATATATTCTGTGGTTATATACCTCTTCGCACCCAAACCGCTGAACCGTTTTACTGAAATTGGGTATCGAGATACTCTGAGTCCCGGGAAAGGACATAGGATACTTTTTATTCCGGAAAATGTACGGTTACCACGTGATAAACACATTTCGGCGCAAAGGAGTTACGGGCATGATCTAATTGTTTAATAATATTTAAATGTACTACCTCAACCTTTTGCCGTTTGCGGCTATGATTAAGTTCTACAAGCAAACATTTTTATTTTTCAGGATGCCATTAATTCAGGAGTAGTAGCAAGGAAGACAGTTTTGCGCACGGTAACGTGAAACCTTGATTAGTTCTAAATTAAACTCTATAGCCAGCCATCAATAAATCTTTGAAATATTCTTGATAGATCTAATTCTGTTCCTCCTGTAAGGTTGGGTTGCACCAGAGGCGTGGTTAAAGTTAAAGTTAAGGTTAAAGTTATGGTTATTAGTTAAGGCTAAATTTAGCTTTAACTTTAACCTTAACTTTGACCGGAGAAATTGACAGACGTCAGCTAGTCCAACAATTTTATAAATGAACGTGGGCGGGGGCGCTGCTGGTAAAGAAGAACTGTCAAAAATGGCGTTTTTGTATGATGACAGCGTTAGTTACTGTATAACTCTGGCTGGTTATGTTTAAAAATCTATATTTGACTTTGTAAGATATTTTGATGTTGTCAGAAAAATTGTGGATTATTACGAGAATATATCGGTTTGCATCAAGACGTGGTTTTTATCTTTAGTTTTTTATACGTTTAGTTTACAGTTAAACATTTGGTCCTTCGAGCCGGATGGAAATATTATCAGTACCTATGGATACATTATTAAGCATTCAGGAAGAACTGAAAGGGCAACTTTTAAAATTAAAAATAAACTTCAAAAAATGTTCCAAGGAAAGGATTACAAAAGCGTATGTAGAAACAAGAGTGCAAGCTCTAGAGACTAAATGGCAAAAATTTAATGATAATCATTTACAAATTATATCAGTACGCGGCAAGGAACAGATATTGGCATATTTTTCGGACGATACTTACTCCGAGATGGAAGAATTTTTTTTGGAATTCAAATCGGAATTACAACACCAATTACAGGAATTTGCGACAGTATATAGCGATAAAACCATGGAAGAAGACTGTGCTGGAAATTCTAAACAGGCCAATTCGTTTGTAAAGTTGCCACAGATTAGTATACCAATTTTTTCAGGTGTCTATACTGAATGGCTCAGCTTCCGGGATTTGTTTATATCACTGATCCACAACAACATGGCAATAGACAAAGTTCAAAAGCTGCAGTACCTGAAGGCCCATCTCATCGGAGAAGCTGCGCAACTTATAGTTCATTTACCTATTACTAATGATAATTACGACCAGTGCTGGACTTTGTTAGAAGGGAGGTATAACAATAAACATTTCTTAGCCAATTGTATACTTAGAGATTTTTTTAATCAACAGGACCTTCCAACAGAGTCAGCTATGGCTGTTAAACAATTATTAGATAATATTACTAACATGTTGCACTGTCTCACAAATTTAGGTATTGATACAAGCACGTGGGACATAATTGTTATATACGTAGTAAGTATGAAACTCGATAGGGAGTCAAGGAAACTGTGGGAGGCACGGGTAAGTGAGTTTACCAAATTTAATAGATTAGCTACTTTAGACCAATTCAAAGATTTTTTGTTAAATAGATTCCACGCACTTGAATATCTAGAAACAGATATGCCAAATTATGTACCGAAATTTCAAATAAATAATAGTAAAATTAGGCCTGGTGAAGTAGTACACTCCTTACACTCCTACAAGATTCCTTGTTGCTTTTGTAAACAAAATGATCACAAAATAAGTAGCTGTCAAGAATTCGTAAGGTTGTCAATCGCCCACAAGCGTAACTTTGTCCAAGACAATAAATTGTGCTTTAACTGTTTAGCCAATAATCATATTGCAAAAAGATGTCTGAGTTCAAATCGATGTCGATTTTGCAATAAGCAGCACCATTCACTCTTGCATTTTATTAACGATGATCGTATGAATCTATCAGGTAATAGTAATAGTCCGAACACGAATATTGCATCGCAACTGTTAAATGATAGGGAGGAGCATTCAACAAATAGTTTTTTTATCTCAAAATAACGTAGGTTACTATTCATTATTAGCTACGGCGATCGTTAATGTGAAGTCCAAGACAGGAAGGATTTTACAATTACGGGCTCTGATTGATCCAGCATCACATATATCATTTGTGTCAGAGGCAGCTGTTCAATTACTTAGCTTGAAGAGATCAGTGGTTAAAGAAAACATATCAGGAGTAGGAGGCGTTCCATCTGTTATAGTAAAGTCGAAAACCGAGCTTAATCTTTATTCAGCTGATAGTACAGTCAAAGTCGAAGCGTTTGTCTTAGACAAATTAACAGGCTTATTGCCACCTAGGAGAGTAATAATTGAACCATGGCCGGTTCTGAATAATGTCAATATGGCTGATCCGGAATTTTACATACCTAATAAAGTTGATCTTCTGTTAGGAGCGGATGTTTATGGATTAATTTTAAAGGAAGGTTTATGCAAGGACCCTTCAGGATCTTTAGTCCTACAAAATACTATATTCGGTTGGATAGTAACTGGGAGCAATAAAAAGCAATCAATAGGAGATTTTTCAACTAGCATGCATGTTTGCGTTGATGAGTTTATTCAATCTTTTGGGGAATTACAAAATGAACCCAATCTTACTAAAGCAATTTTATCCGAAGGGGAGCAACGATGTGAAGATATATTTACAGCTACTACAAGTCGCGATGAGAACGGTCGGTACATTGTTGAAAAACCCTTTAAGACTGACAATATACAGAATCGCCTTTACAGCCAATCGCGGAATATAGCACTTAAAAGATTTGTTTTATTGGAACGTTGTTTAGAGGAAGATTCTTATTTAAATACAGAATTTATTAAGACATTGATGCTATTAGCAACAGACGAAGGTGGTAAATATCTACTAGCGGCCGAAAGAGTAACAATTAATGACCTTTACATGGATGATAATATTTTGAATAATAATATTTTTATGTCAGGTTGTCAAAATATAAATGAAGCTAAACAAATATTCAAGGAAATGAATGGTATAATGAAAGAAGGCGGGTTCGTGCTACAAAAATGGAATAGTAACAGTGAAGAATTAAAAGAGTATATGCAGAAGAATGTAAGGGAAAGGAATGTAGAAAACGTTAAGCTAGAGGAACAATCTGAGATTAATAAAATGCTAGGACTTACCTGGAATCGCCAGCAGGACGAATATGAATACGGAGTAAAGTTGCCATTGAGATCACTGGATGGACAATGTATAACTAAAAGAAATGTTGTCGCGGATATAGCTAGATTAAATTATGATCCGTTAGGAGGGATAGCATCAAGTATAATTAGAGCAAAAATGTTTATTCAGAAACTGTGGATATCAGGTATTGGTTGGGATGAGTACTTACCGAAAGAGCTTCTCGAAGAATGGTTTATCTATCGTTATGATCAAGAAAGGCTAGCGGAGTTTCGGCTACCACGTTGGACTAATTCAACGACGGACAACGGAAGTCGAGGAACTAAGGGGTATATATTTGTCTTTTTGTATGTATGTCTACCAGGGCTGTCCATCTTGAAGCGGCTAGTGACTTGTCATCTAAAGGTTTGTTTGATGGCTTTTAGGAGGTTTGTTGCTAGAAGAGGGCATTGCAGTGACTTGTATAATGATAATGGGACATCGTTAAGAAACATACCGGGTTGGACAAGGTTACGCGGATGGGAACAGTAAAATGTAAGGATACGTGTGTTTAAAGCGATCGGTATCAAAAATTTGTGTATTATTACCAACTGTTGAATAATATAAATTATTTCATTGAAATATTATAATAAATTTTGTTCTCACTATATATAAACCTATATATTATAACAAACTCTGCAGAATTATAATATTAGTATAGATATGATAACTAGTAATTGGTTGTACTATGTCTGATTGTGAGTCTAATTGTTTTATTTTTTTATAATTTCAATATGTTTAAAGTTAATTTTATTTATTGTTTTGCTACTGTTATAAGTCTTGATAATGTATATTATGTTGTTAAACTTATAATAATATGATACTTTTTTTTCCAAACTATCACTCGTATGATAAGAAGTAAGCGACCATATTTTGATTGAGATACAGTCCACTTAATTACTATATTTTAATATTTATGTCATCATTTTCACCTGTGGGAAATGTTATGTTAAGTTTATTGTTACGAGTATATTATTATCTTTAGTTGCTATTTATCTTAGAGTGCTATCCTTTTCTTATATTATAGTTAAAGACTGTAGTCTTTGGGGGGGGCTATGTATAACTCTGGCTGGTTATGTTTAAAAATCTATATTTGACTTTGTAAGATATTTTGATGTTGTCAGAAAAATTGTGGATTATTACGAGAATATATCGGTTTGCATCAAGACGTGGTTTTTATCTTTAGTTTTTTATACGTTTAGTTTACAGTTAAACAGTTACTTTTTTCGCCACTTGCATTTAAAACCTTGTCGAGCTCTATGATTATGGTTAAATATGGCGTCTTGATGGCGACCATTCTTAACTTTAACCAAAGATTTGATATTTTGCATTGTAGTTAAAGTTATAGTTAAAGGTCAAGGTTAGTTGGTGCAACCCAACCTAAGTATGTCTTATATTCCATACCTACACGCTTGGTTGTCATTGTGTACGTAAAATCTCAGTATTTTTTGTACTGATTCTGTTGTTAGATGCTGTGTGCTGATCCTACTGGTTGAAAAGCCCTGCCCTAGAATCTTGATCAGTCTTATACAGCGACATCTATGAACATAATAGGTGGTTACTTGATTTCATAAAAAAGTTAATTATAAATTACTGTTATTTGTTTGATAAATGAGAGTTTCTAATTGTATGATAATATAATTTTAACTAATAAAATTATTTTTCTAAAACATACTCGAGCTTAATTTCAGTTAAAATTTAAATAGTTAAATCAGACTCTACTAAGTTCCGCCATCTAGCGGTGGATTATGAAGTTTGGTAACGAGGTTCAGTTAGTAGTATTTCCACTAACCGGGAGATGTCGCTAGATGTTTGTGAACTTGTTCTTCAGGACGGGTTTGAATCCTGAAAAATATAATAATAGTTGTTTTGGAAAATCTATAATGCAAGACTAAGCTTATTATGTCGTATTGTTCCGATTAATAAATAATTAGCACGATATTTTTTTAGGAAAACAGTACCTTCTATATTTAAGTAATACAAAATTAAAAAAAAACTAGTCACTAGAGATCGCCCAATGGTCGAAATTCGACCTTAGTTTCAACAACATTAAGAACTGCTACTGTCTATATTTTGTAAAAAAGATTGACTTTATCAAATATTTTTCAACTCTTGTCTCTGGGACTGAGCTGATCTCAGACTGGTCGTGTACAAGCATTGTCTAATAGATGGTCTAATAGTATCTAACATAGACTTATAATTATTATATATTATATACTATAGGTTTATGGTATCTAAGATTCAATAAATCCATTTTCAATTTGTCAACTTGTTGTCAACAGACTTTAACCATAAATAAAAGAGTAATTCGTATGTATAGGCTTGTCACTCAAAAATCTGTCATTTCCTTAGTGGGTGTGTTGTAGTGTGTGTAATGTTTTATTTGTTAAAAAAATGTATGATAAAAGCATAATTTCAAAATAATATTAGTTTGATGCACTCCTTCACCATATAAACTCTATCTGTGCAAAATTTAATGCACCTCCGTTTCCCCATTTTTCGTAAAAAGGGTTACAAAGTTTTTCGTTCGCGTATTAATATTATGATGATGATACGGTCTAATAAACTTTCCACATAATCTTTCTAAGGGATTTGTAAAACAATAGTAAGTAATCAAATCTTTTAAATCCAAAGAATTTGATCATTTGGGTTGGTTATTAATCCTGGTAACATATTAAGGGTTTGACTATCAAACCCTTATAAGTTATGAGTTATACCTATTATACCATAGAGAAAACTGGTTTCTAGATATACGAAAAATCTGATAATAAATTATAAGATTATTTTATTCTTTTACTATATGTCTCGCGCGGCTTCGCCCGCGTAAATTAGGAATTTTACGGAAACCGTACATATTCCCGCAAAAAAATAGCTTAATATTTCCCTTCACGTGGTATACAGACTCTACATCTGTGCCAAATAACATAAAAATTGCTACAGTAGGTACTTCGTGAGATAAGCCCTGTTTAATAACATTTCACGTTTTTTCCACATTTTCCTCTGTTTCTTCGGTCCTATTCGTTTTACCGTGATAATTTATAATTTCCTTCCTAATGAGTCATCTAACACTGAAATATTTTTTTAAATCGGTTAAGAAAAGGCGGAGTAATCGTTGAACATAAAAAACGAACATAACACCTCCCCTATTTTGAAAGTCGGTTAAAATTGTAGCCTATGTGTTATTCTGATTTGTAAGCTTTAATATGTAAAGTTTCATTAAAATCCATTCCGTAGTTTTTGCGTGGAAGAGGAACTGCAGACATCCCCATACCTACATAGTGCATACCATACACCCTCACAAAATTTCGCCTTTATAAATATTAGTAGGATAATCTAATTACATAATATTTATCTATACTATGCTACGAATATAATAAAAGCTAAAGGAAATGTAACTCCCTTATTTGAAGTCTTTTTTTAGTTATTAGTAATTATCCAGTTATAAACAACAATCAGAATAATTGTGGTTTATGTATCGGATGTGCAGCAATTAAATACTTATTTATAGAATAAATTAATATGTTATTTTATTATTATCGCCTTTTTCGTATAACATACTCATAGCAATCTTTTTTTTTTTTTAATGAAATAAGGGGGCAAACGAGCAAACGGGTCACCTGATGGAAAGCAACTTCCGTCGCCCATGGACACTCGCAGCATCAGAAGAGCTGCAAGTGCGTTGCCGGCCTTTTAAGAGGGAATAGGGTAATAGGGGAGGGTAGGGAAGGGAAGGGAAGGGAAGGGAATAGTTGAGGGTAGGGAAGGGAATAGGGTAGGGGTTAGGGGATTGGGCCTCCGGTAAACTCACTCACTCGGCGAAACACAGCGCAAGCGCTGTTTCACGCCGGTTTGCTGTCAGAACGTGGTATTTATCCGGTCGAGCCGGCCCATTCGTGCCGAAGCATGGCTCTCCCACGTATAAAATCTGACTTTGTACTGCAGATTACCGTTGATTACTTTACTTATTTTTTTATCGAATCCTGTATTTCTAGAATTTAATTACTTTTATTCAAAATTAAACTAATCAATATGCATTTTGTACCTTTCACTTTCTACTATTTCTACTGTTATTAATATTTGTTATATTCCTTAAAAATATATATTTTTAACGGTCTATGATAACTATTTTTACATGAACATAAAATTGAATTAATGTTTAAAAAATTTTAACACAATTAATTAATAATTTTATACACCGGTCACCGCTGTAGTTACTAATACGACATATTTATTTTTATAGTATATTAAAATTATTTAAACCTAAAAAGTGCAATCGCATTCTTTTACCCTCTTCTCTCTGTTCGAACGTGCGAACGTTCGAACAAAAGAAAAAATAAAAATATTATTATTGCAACTTTTTGTCATTTTTTTTTAGTTTATTATTTCTCACTAAAAGTCATTTTTTAATATTTTTATCACTTTTTATCTGATTTTGCAGTGAAACTTCTTTAGGTGCGTTGAGAGTAAAATTTTAAGGTCGCGTCATGGCGATACCGTCACGGAGTTAAAGCTAAAAACAAATTATCGGACGCATCCATAAGTCGCGGCTGATGGATGCGGCTTAAGAGGATACAACAGGGGCTAGAGAAATGAAAAAAAAGTACGTGTAATATCTATAGCTGTCTCCCTTACCTCAAGCCTATACCGCAGAACGCGATAGAGACAACTGCAGAAAATCCAGAAAATCAACGTTTCGTTGTCCCCTGATTCCTTCTCCAAAACTTAACCGATTTAAGTACTTTTTTCATTAAAGATTAATAAAGGCTTGAGCTGTGTTCCTATGTTTTGCTTTTTTTGTATAATCTAGCCAAATCTATTTTCTGGACGTTTGAACACAGCGGAAAATCTGGCCATTTTTTTGGGTTTTTGAACGTTCATATCTTATTTAACAATTAAATTATGAAAAAAAAGAAAACATAGGGACATTGTATTAGTGGCCGTAGATATTCAGGAAAAAAATTATAACTCTACTAGCATTATCCAGGGAGGAAACAGGGGACAACGTTTGTATGGAAAAAAGGGCGGTGTGGAATCCTCTTAACAATGTGCACGGTTCATCCGCGGACGTCCGCGGATGCAAAAACATCCAGCCAGCCAGATTCTGTTCGGACGTCCGAACGCCCAAGGTCGCGTTCGCGACTCATGTCAGAAGTCAGACAATGTGCACAGTTTAGTGTATTTTGTATTATTAATCAGATAGAAACAAGCCGCATGTGTCAGCCTTATGAAAACTTCCTATAATTTGTTTCCACTAAGTTTTGCAACCAATTTGACTAAGTTTCACTTCTGACACGTCATGTGCTCGGCGCATACGCTCTTTTTTTATTTATATCTTTATACTATTTTTATAAATTTATTTGCTTACTGATAAGTGCATATATTACTTATCTAATATTATTAATTTTCTCCCTGTATCATCTGCGCAGTGCCAGGCTGCCACGCAGCATGGAAGGGTTGCCATGCAATGTGCATGTTTCGGGAGTCTTGTTATATCTTTATTAACTAACTTATTAGCTACTTATTACACACACTACATATTCATCAAAAAATATTCATAGGACCAAACCGAAGGTCTAAATTCTCGTGTCACAGTGTTTGTGCGCGAAATCCTCCAAAATGGCTCTACCGATTTTATAATGAAATTTAGTACATGTACATTCGTTAGGCCTGAGAATAGGTTTCTATCTACTATATACTTACTAAAAATAATTTAAATGGCAAAACAACGTTGCCCGGGTCAGCTAGTATTAGGTATATAAAACTAAGTAACGCCATCAACTCAGTTTCTGCTATCGCGTGGGGATCGTACACATTTCTGCAACAATCTAAGTATCCGCATACTAAGGTGGGATTTCACCAAACAAACATAAAACTTAGTTTAATAAAACTTAGTTCCCATTGAACGCGTTCATGCTGCGACGTAAATCTCGTTTTGTTTCGATTGGATTTCATAAACTTCTTTTGATCGCGATTATTAAATCCAAGTTTACGTAACGTCACGCCATTATTTAACATGTTTACATCATTTTAAAGTCTTTTCACGTTAATTTAACTACAAAATAGCAAGAAACAATACACAAACTAACAAACGCATGTGTCAAAACTGTCATCTTGACATTTCTTTTGTCTATGTTTTTCGTTCCGCCATGACAGGGCTTGAACGCGTTCAGTTAATGCTGAAGAAATGCATTTCGATGTTATAATCGCGTTTATACGTTTCGAACCGGTTCAGAGTGCTTTGAACGCGTTCCATTTCTTTGGTGAAATCGCCCCTAAACATCTACAAAATCGTTTCATCGGTTTAAGCGCGAGGAGCCAACAGAAATACATAAGTTAGATTCTACCACAGATTATCAAAATGTTCAAGAACTTATGTGACTCTACAATCTACATTCAACTCTATCTAAATTATTGCCAATGGGCATATTACTATAATACCGCTCTACCTACTATCGGAAAGAGAGTGAAAGTCATGATGTATTTTGGGAGGATGCCTATGTTTTGATAAATAAGATCTATTTTCGACGAGTGAGTCAGAGAGATTATGATACATTGCCTCTTGGCACTTTTTTATATTTCACTCATCGCTCGCACTTACTTCTTATGAAGCTAGGGTTGTTATGTCCTAGAAAAAACCGGAGAGTCACATTTTGGTGCTTTTTATAGATATTGTATTGGTTGCTGTAACTTGCCGATAGAAACATAAAACGACTAACGGCCGTTCCCAATATTTGATCTATCTCTGGTTTTGCCCTACTAGAGATAGGAATAGCTCACAATTGACATAAAATAATGTGAGCTATTCCTATCTCTAGTAGGGCAAAACCAGAGATAGATCAAATATTGGGAATGGCCGTAACGGGTAACAAGTAGCAACGATACATACAACGATTAGACTGGGCGTTCACTTACAAGTTACAAGAGTATTTTCAGACCTTTTTATTTCACACGGACATTAAACAACACTAAATCTGTGATGCATGAGTAGTGATTTGTGAAACAACATTAAACAAAACCGGCCAAGTGCGTGTCGGGCCACGCGCAATTTAGGATTCCGTAATACCGATAGTTTTTGATAATTTTTGTATAGTTAATGAATGTGCATTTATAACGTGTTACTACTAACGACATCATCTCAGTTACGTTCAAAGGAATTTGAACGAACATTTCCTTTATACTTCGCCGAATACATTTTTTTAGTTGATCGACTTTTGTCTTTTACTCAATATCTTATGAAGTCTTAGCGGGGATACTTTTCCTTTTCAATTAAGCATATTTTCTACTCTCGTGATTTTTTTCACATTTCCAGAAGGAACCGTTTAGCTGGTAGAAGGGAGGGGGGAAACTGGACTCTTTTTTGTAGCAGGAGGTGAGCCACACACTACAATCTACATATTCAGCAAAAAATGTTCACAGGGCCAGACCGAATTTCTAAATCGGAAAATGGTATTTGAATACTCACAATATTTTTAAAAACCTATCCAACGACACCCCACACGTCCACCCCGGATGCGGAAAAAATAAATCACCCCCGCTTGATGTGTATGGGACGTACCATATATTTTTTAAAATTTTATATACCATTTTGTCGGCATCATTAAGATGTACTATCAGAGAAGTTGATTCCTATCACCTATGCAAATCGGGGACCTAAGTAGTTTGGTTGCGTTACGTTAAACCCAGCTGACAGATCACAATTACATTGAATTGACACATTCGACCAAATAACGTTGGTCTGTCAATTGCATAGGAATCAACTTCCTCGATGGTACATTCATGCTGAATTACAGCTTTGTAGACCTTATAGTCTCTGAGAAAAACTGCGGACAGACAGACGGACAGATAGACGGGCAGACGGACGTCTGCACAGATAGACAGACGGACGGACAGACCGATAAGGGTTCTTTGTTGACTACGGAACCCTAAAAACTAACCGAGTTCTAAATCCAAAAGTTACTTTCAATACTAAGACTGGGTTGCACTTAACCATAACTTTACTTTAACTGTAACTTTAACTTTAACAAAATGTCAAATGAACTGTCAAATCCCTAGGGATTTTTTTGACTTTAACTAGTTAAAGTCAACAATAGATGTTATATTTGACGACAACTATGACTTTAACAATTAACTATAACGACGCCTCTGGTGCAGTGCAACCCACCCTTAATACCCTTAATGATGAGGTAACAAAATTGGCAGACTGGTGAAATTTTTCAGGTGTATAATTTGATAATATAGTCACCAATTATTGAGTAAATATATGTAGTCACTAATTATACGATTTATGCATTGGATTTTAAATTTTTTACGATTTGTAGTAGATTCCCTACCTAACCGATTTACGAAGATATTCTAACTCGTTCAATATACTGAATGAACACAATAGTAATCGTAAAAACAATGTTAGCTAAATTGATATGTTTATGCCGCATCAGCGCTAGCCCAACCGATTGTTGTCTGTCACTTGTTAAACAGAGCGCTCAATACAAAGAGTATTATCACAGAATAGATTACATTTATGCCTCCTAAGTGTCTTAAAAAAAAAACAAAAATTTATAAAAGTAGGCTTTTAGAACTTACAAGCATTAATGTTATTCAAAATAAATAGTAAATATTACCACAATTCAATATTCATGTACTAATAATACTAGTCGTATTTACCTACACGTTTTGCCAAACAAAGTTATAATTTATATAAAGAAAATAATATAATTTTTTTTATGAAATAAGGGGGCAAACGAGCAAACGGGTCACCTGATGGAAAGCAACTTCCGTCGCCCATGGACACTCGCAGCATCAGAAGAGCTGCAAGTGCGTTGCCGGCCTTTTAAGAGGGAATAGGGTAATAGGGGAGGGTAGGGAAGGGAAGGGAATAGGGTAGGGGTTAGGGGATTGGGCCTCCGGTAAACTCACTCACTCGGCGAAACACAGCGCAAGCGCTGTTTCACGCCGGTTTTCTGTGAGAACGTGGTATTTATCTGGTCGAGCCGGCCCATACGTGCCGAAGCATAGCTCTCCCACGTATGATAAGGTCACTTCTACTACTTTTATATTAATAGCAGCTAACATAATATTTATTAGTATTATGCGCATTTAAGCTGCTTGCATATAAAAGTATTGCAAAAAAGTACCTACATAGTACATACTTCTCTATACACAGGTTTACCAAGAAAAATCATAATCCCTTTAAGGACCTACGTTCTCTTATAATAATAATATCACGTAACGTGGAAGAGGTCGCTTTGACGAGTTTGAAGACAAAAGTTTCTTCTTCTCTCCTTGCACTTATTAAAAATTGATAACGCCTCTTCGTCAAAACTGGCTAAGATTATAACTCCATCCACATCAACTTCGCCTGCATTAATCAGTCTAGGCATCAATATAACGAAGTTCCTCCTCTTTGCGCTACACGATCAATGTAGAGTCGATGTCAACCGCCCACGCGTACGCACATGTTGCGAAACTTAGCGCATCATATGTGGAACGACGCTAAATATACACCTTGCGCCTCTGTTTCTAACTGTTTATAAATACTCAGCACACTGCTCACAAGTTAGAGGTGTGTGCTCTTGTGACTCCACCACCACTGCATGATGATAGCTTGTAGAATTAAAAAACGCACCGCTCTCTCTTTCACAATTATTATTGTATTAAAAGATGAAGAGTTTGATTGTTTGAACACGCTAATCTCAAGAACTACTGCCTGCCTAGCATACGCCAACGAGATATCTCACTCTACATGTTTTCTCGATGTTTCATGGTTTGTCTCTTTATCTCTGTTCACCCTAGCATGACAAAAATTTTTTCTCGCGTAGATCTATCATCGAAATAACACATTTTTATAGAGTTTTGTCGAGATAAAGTCGAGATTTGACATTATGAGACGAGTAGTTTTTTATTATCTCGAGAGTGAGATATCTCGTTGGCGTATGCTAGGCAGGCAGGACCGATTTTTTATATATTTTAGAGTTAACCTTCGGTAAAGCACATATTATGCTACTTTTTTAAATATCTCCTTTCCCGGGACTTAAAACTTATAAGTATCTCCGTATTAAATTTCTTTAACAATTCTTTTCTATTAGTGTTAATCTTCCAAAACCAAAATATTATTATGATTGATGATATAGGCATTCCTTGAAATACTCTACCATTTCTTGAATACGATATGGTCACAACAGATACAATCATAATCTCGACAAAGATTCTGTTACAATCGTGTATAAATTATACGTTACACATACTTTTAAACTATTTACGTACGTTCCCGAATCCCAGGTAAACAGCTCAGAATAAACATTCTTCTCTTTGACCTTGTCAAAACCGACTGTGTTGTGTTAACTAGTTTTACGTGCAAGATGTTTGAACGTTGCATAAAACTATTTGAGCCATTATTATTCAGCATCAAATCAGATAAATCGTGTTTTGTGAAATATGAACCTGAAATATAAATTTATTTAGTCGTTGGTGCTGCCCCAAGCGGGTATACCTGCAGTGGAGGCTTAAAAATCTAGATAATTAATGAAAATTACAACAAAATTATATTATGATACTAGATGTCACCCGCAACTCCGCTGCGCCAAAATTCGTTTATCGAGCGGGAACCGTACATTTTTCCGGGATAAAAACTATCCTATGTCCTTTCTCGGGAATCAAAGTATCTCCATGCCAAATTTCAGTAAAATTGGTTCAGCGGTTCAAGCGTGAAGAGGTAACAGACAGACAGACAGACAGACAGTTCGACACACTTTCGCATTTATAATATTAGTATGGATTTTAAATTGTTTAGAGATAAACACTTTTGGAAATGACCCACATTATGCCTATCACCGGTTCAGGAACTAACCCGGCGAGAAAAACCGGCACGGCGTGGCGCGATGAAAGTCGCATCGCTAAAATGATTCTTCAAAGCCTAGTTTTTCTGCCATTCCTTGCTTGTTTTAGTAGACTATTAGCATTTGCTAATAAAAGCAGCCAATAGCACAGTTTATGTAGGTCAAAATCTTGTACTTTTTAGAGTTCCGTAGTCAAGATGTAGCCCTTATAGTTTAGGTCTGTTCGTCCGTTTGCCGTCTGTCTGTCTGTCCGTCTATCTGTCTGCGGTTTTTCTCAGAGACTATAAGGCCTACAAAGCTGTAATTCGGCATAAATGTACATCTTAACTGTATACTGCTGGACCAGAGGCGTTGTTATAGTTACAGTTATGGTTAAAATTTTATTTTATTTGTACAGAAAAACTTACAGCTAAACAAATCTCAACAATAGCTAAGTTAAACCAAATAGCCATTTACAAGTTTTCACATTCAAGTTATGGTTATAGTTAAGGCTAACATGACTTTAACCTTAACTTTGACCACAGAAATTGACAGATATCTGTTGCGTTTATTTTTTTGGTAAAGCCACAGTTAAGAGCCCATATGACCCTAACTTGACTACATACTTTAACCTAGATCTCAAAATCTGTAAGGTCTAGAAAACTGATTTTTTGACACAAGTAACTTCAGTTCATAAAGATTAAATGCTCAAGACGAAAACACGATTACTCAAAAAATGCTCGATAGTTTCTTTTTTACAAAAAACCTCGTTTTAGACACATTTTTGCTTGGATCTTCGAAGTTTGCTGTCTTTTCTTTAATATTTTTTAATATCTAAAAAGGTATTGATAAAACCCAAATTTGCTCAAAACACTTTTTTTATAATCATTATAGTTCGTCTTTTATTCAAGTAAAACTAACTCGGCGATGATTCCGCGCCGTCCCTTTTTAACCTGGCATATGAAAGACGGGCGTGAGTGTGAAGAGAGAAGGACGATGTTTGATTTTTAGAGTCAGGTGAGCTTTTAATGGGGTTGAGAGTATAAAATATAAATTATCCGTAAAAATCGACAGGAAATATAATATATTTTGTTACACTGTGAGCAATACCTAATTACGATTTTTATTCCGTGGTTACAATTATTTTTACGAAAAAATTTCGATATAAGTTTGAGCGGTTATGGTTATCGTTAAATATGGCGATATCCATTATTGACTTTAACCAAAGATTTGACATATTGCATTATAGTTACAGTTAAACCGTGCAACCTAGCGTAAATAAAACCAGATAAAACTAACCTAACCTAACTATACTAATTTTTGTGTCGTGTCACGTGTGATGGTTGGCTCATGCATGGCTCATGGAGTAAATTTGTAATTTCTTAAATATTCAGAGAAATTAATTACGGGCGAGTGGTTCAGAACATGTGAGTACACATGAGTCAGAATTTCCAAAAATGTTTCAGGGCGTCGCTCGCCGCGCGCTGCCAAAAACACTCCTCATGCAAACGGTAGAAACTGTTACAATCAAATTTTTTGTAAATACAATACTCGGTATATAAACATTAATAGGAGTACGCTGTAACTGTGTATTTTTTCTCATAATATATTGTATTTCTTATACTCATCTCCTTCTATAAACCCATATGTACCTTGGTCATGGCATCATATGAAACAGCTGCAACGATTTTGATGAAATTTGCAGATTAATAGAGACATAAGACTTTGATAATTCTAAAGGAAAGCCCTCGAGCTTCCCTTGACGTACGTATGCAAAAATAAATTTTAGTTAAAACTGCCTTTCTTATTAAAATATCTTTCATAAAATAACTTTTAAACTTAAATATTATGATCACTGGGAAGCTTAATCCTTAGATATTCTTTGCTTCTTTTTACGAGCGACAATACGGATTCTCCCACGAGTTAACTACGAAGTAAAGGCTTACTGAGACACCTAGAAACTTGAAAACAAGTCTAGAAAATTGAATTTTTGTTTCTCTTAGGGTGTTGGAAATTGTACAGGGTTTGATCCCCTGCTTGATTTTTAGTAAGCCTTGATTTTTTCGACAGAAGTTAGAGTTAAGAAAATAGTACCAGTAAAGAAAAGAATCAAAGTACAACATTTTACACAGACGAAGCTTCCGAAAAAACCTAGTGAAATAACGCAAACATACGAACATCCCAATGTTTATATGACACCTATCTGCGAGAATGTGGAACACTGAACATGAGGTAAGGAGTGAGTCAGCGCGGCTGGGACGTTTCATAAGTCATCGCTAGTTCTCCAGAACGTTTCAGAAATTACTGGAACTTCCTTCAGGAACTAGTTATTACTGAAACTTTCGAGATATTATTTTACTGTAAATTAGAATTAATTAGACGTTTATGTTTGATATTTTGGTTTACACATATTACATCATACAAAGTCATTAGAATATTATGACTCTACATTAAAATTAAATTATGCAGCTTTATAGCTTTATAATTTTAACACTCGGAATCTCTAGAATGAAGCAAAAGCTAAGTTTTACATATATTTTGTATTTTTAAATATTAGATACCAATTTATAACGGCTATAATTATAGAAATAATTAAAAAACCCTATTTTAACCAACAAAGGAAAATTTTCATCGGCATAAAACCCGAAATTCAGAATTGAGTAAAGGCGGATTCCAGGCGCCTGAGAATTCAGAAATAGTTGCCCGTGGGCGGCGAGCACCTTTACCTACAGTCCGTTCAGAATTATTGGAGTGAAAACTTCTTTAACGGCAGCATTGAGCACTTTCATATGGATAGGTAAAAATAGTATTTTAAAAGTAGAAATAGTACTTAAATCGAACTTGTAGTTCTAGAGATATGCGAACACAAACATAAAATCGTGCTATATACACTTAAATTTTGAAATTTGGCACACTTGTTTAGACGCTGACTAACATATACGAAAACTGGACTAACCTCCTTTTTTAATAATTGTGGTTTTGGTTACCACACCGAAGCCACAACAGCAGTCTAGTGAGGCTACCTAAGCCATACCAGAGGATTCGTCACTAAAAAGTTTAAATTGCTCGACCTTGATGAAAATGTATTGGTGCTGAAGTCGGGATGACGACACACTTTATTTACCCTAATTCATAGCAAAAATTACTCTAACTTAGAGCAATATGTAATTTAGATCTGTAAGGATCCCTAAATTATATTGCAAGGAGCCACGCATGTCCTTACTACTAGGCCCTGAAAAAGTTTAATATCAGCTTCAGCCGGGGTGCCTTCACTACTGCGCTATGTTTTTTAACGGCTTCCAAAAATAATGAGGCTATATGTTCGGCTGTGGATATATTTTGACCTGTTGCAAAGCTTTTATACCGGCTTTGAGCACGGCGACTGAATTAAGAAATTCCATTACGAAAAAACCTAACACCCCCACTCCGACCAGCCGCGGCACGGTAATAGTGAGCTATTAAAAAATGCTATGCAAAGCTTTACCGCGGCAGCTCCTGAGTGCCACACGTATTTTTTATTCGCATTAACAACCAAGAGTTACGGTTTTGTTGGTGTATAGTTGTATAAATAGCTATGGATTGTTGGCACGGCTCTCGGGGACTTCTATAATGTTTCGGATACAAACTTTATTGCCGAGTGTTTATAACTATCAAGTATTTGTGTCTCCAACATTAATGTGCATTGTCACTTTGGACGACTTTATGATGCATGACGCGTGCACGAGGCGGAAAATGCTGGAAAATTACTCCGAGCTTTAAATAACAACTCTTTACTCCTTCATAAAAATATACCCCCACACCAGTTTCGGTGACAGTGCCAGTTTCATAGAAACCAGGCCAGTGTACGCAGTACGCAGGAGCACTCTCTGTTCATTTTTTACTCTAGCAAACTACGGAACCCTAAAAGGACGGACGACCGACACGACGGGCGCGAGCGATCAGGCGCAGGACCGAATTTTTACATAAGAATAAGAAACGTTTATTTTGCACATCACACAACACAATATTTACAAACAGACGAAAGAACAAGCACACAATAAGTACATCAATTTTGGTCTAACATAATATTATTGTGTGATGTTAAAAATCACCCCAGCTCAGCATTAGCAGCGAGTCCATCCGACGACGCAAAGACGTCTTGCTTGTCAAACAATCAGGTGATCGGCCTGCATTGTAATAACCAAACCTGAAAATAGCATGTTTCCAACGCAGGAATCGAAAGCAGGACCCTCTAAACCACTGGACCGCGGAGGCGTTCTACTCCTTTGGTAAATAATAGAATAACCGAGTCATCCTTACTTTTTACTGAACTTCTTATGCATTTGTTGCATTCACTTCACTGGTGTTATGACTTGTGAAGAGCTTCGGCTTTCGTAAAGAGATGATCCACTCGCTCGTGTTCAGTAGGTTTACGTGATAAATCCGTAGCAGAATTACAAAGGGATAGGAATACAGACAGATTTTGGGGAGAAAATTTGTTTGTTTGGCATGTCACTTTTTCTATTCTTACCCCAGTCCCTAGACGGTAATTCAGCATGACATGCGTTACGTGCTGTCATGCACGCATGATCGTTTATTGTATTGATTGATGCGAATTATGTGCAAACTACGTGCTGTACATTGATTGACAAGTTGTTTAATAAATGCATGTCATGCTGAATTACCGTCTAGAGCGCTCCCTACGTCAAAAAAACACTTTCTTACATGTATTGTTACTTGATAAATTGACTTTCAAATAAGGCTATCACAATATATCCAGCGGGTTTTTTAGGTTTTCTTCAGGTATTTTAGGGCATTGATCCTGTATAATTAGGGCGGCGAGTCTTAATCCGCAGCTAATTAAGACGAACATATGCACGCAATGATGCCAACCGTGTCGTTAATAATTAGGTATGCAGAACGTGATTCGATGTGTCATTCTATTTCTTGAGCTGGAGCATTCAGATATCTTTAGCATAGACATTACACGGGCATTGGCCCACCTGCAATTCCCGTGGCAGTACTTATAGCCACCTCTAGTTTCAAATTTTCACCCAAAAGCATGAGATGCATTACATGCATTTTTGCATTCCGAGCCATATCTTAGACCTCGGTGCTCAGATATATGGTCTAAAATGTGATCTAAAGAACAATATGACTGCATTCATAACTCAATACGTAATTTTTTTTGTGGAATGATACACATATAGGTTGGGTTGCACCAAATAACTTCAACTATAACTGTAACTTTAACTATAACTTTAACTACAATGCAAAATGTCAAATCTTTAGTTAAAGTTAAAAATGGACGCCATCAAGACGCCATATTATTTAACCATAACCATAGAGCTCGACAAGGTTTTAAATGCACGTGGCGAAAAAAGGATACTAACGCTGTCATCATACAAAAACGCCATTTTTGACAGTTCTCCTTCACCAGTAGCGCCCCCGCCCATGTTGATTTATAACCTTGTTGTACCAGCTGTCATCTGTCAATTTCTCCGGTCAAAGTTAAAGTTAAAGCTAAATTTATAGCCTTAACTATAACCATAACATTAACCTTAACTTTAACTTTAACCACGCCTCTGGTGCAACCCAACCTTAATATGCTTAACAGCGTCCATGTTGCATTCACTATTTTCGACAGCGAAGGATGTTAAAAATATTGTTGAGTGTAGTTAATCGCACTTGCGATGCGTTATCAAGTCTCATACAATTTTATATTTTACTCCATTATCGAAGCTAAGTCCACTCCCTGGTTGGTTTGTCCGGACTCCGGAGTTTGACTACCTGACACCCTAACATAAGGAGGAAATTTCAACCACGCAAAATGTCGCTTAGGCCGATTCGCAGGGTATTTCTTGCGATAGCATTTATCAATGCCACAAGAGAAAACTGTCCAATTTGTGCTGTCAAACACCTGTTGCCTTCCTGTCTCAAGATACAAAACCACCATGCCAGTCTCCGCCACCGATTTATAATAATATATTCCCGAAACTGGAAAATGTATGACTGCATAGCTGACGTTTTCACTTCAGCTGCCAGCACTCCCGGAGAGCAACCCGTTGTTTTTTATATGAAACAAGACCCAAAACGTAGCAGTGTCGAGTAAGTATACACAGCCACTAGTATCACAAAAACGATATTTATCACTGGTGCTAAAAAAAAGATTAGATCAAACTGCACCCCATTGTGCTACGTCGCCACAGTACACAGAGACAGACAGGCACATAATTATTATATTACTAGACGTTCCGCGCGGCTTCGCCCGTGTAAATTAGATATTTCACAGACGAATTAGTCCACAAAAAATAGTCTATGATCCTTCACTTGGTTTACTTCTTATATGTGCTAAATAACAGAAAATATGCTCCAGTAGTTCGTGAGATAAGCCCTTTAAAATAATTTCCCCCGTTTTTTACACATTTTCCTCTATTTCTTCGCTCCTATTAGTCGCGTGATAAAATATAGCATATACCTAGCCTTTCTCGATAAATGGGGTATCTAACACTGAAAGATTTTTTCAAATCGGACCAGTGGTTCCTGAGATTCAAACAAACAAACTAACAAACTCTGCCGCTTTATAATATTAGTATAGATGTACTAGGGTCCGCCCCGGTTCAGCCTGTGGTACATATAGCCTATGACACTCAGGGACATCAGCTATACATTGCTAAAAGATTTTTTTTAATCTTCAGCTTTATAATAATAGTATAGATAACAGCCCTCTGTTTTCATCGGGTGTTAAAAACATTGTGTTTTACTGATTAATGTTTTACTTGAAGGCCGGCAACGCAACTGCAAGTCTTCTGATGTTTCGAGTGTACATGGTGGACGGTAGTGGCTTTCCATCAGGTGACCCGTTTGCTCGTTTGCCGCCCAATTTTATAAAAATATAGTTTTTGAGAGTTTAAACCACAGTCAACCGGAGACCCCGGCAGACATAATGTTGACTTCTATGATTGAATCCCGCAAATAGTTTATGACAACGTTGGTACTGAGTCACCAGACGGTAGCGGCGGGGTGAGCGGGGAGGTTCGCGGAAAGCGCGCGTCCCACTTCCACCAAGTACCGATATAACCGAATATTTCCCACCTGTGCGTGGAAATCGGACGACGGACAGTCGGCCGCGTCGATTTATATCTATGTATCTTTGTTCTTCTTTAAATGTCTGTTTTTGCCAACCGCCCCCTAACGCTGAGTGTCCCTTAGCAGTCTTAAAAACGTTTTTGTCTTTATGTATCTATAAAGACAGATACGTTTTTAGAGCCTACTGATTATGGTAACTCAAAATAAACATGCTTAGGCAAATAAAAGAGGGATAGAGCATGACCAAAATAAAATTATGATAGTGCATGCAAACTATTACAGAATGTCTTGTCATATTATAGAGAGCTAAAATGCTGGCGGAGGACAGGAAAAGTTTCAGAAGCTCTGACGACAAGGACCTTGCCCATAAATAGGAAGATGATGTATTTAAACGTTGGTAAAACCTCAAAGGAAGAGGCTGGTACTGCAGCCACCAAACACTACAATATATAAAACACTAGCTGACCCGGCAAACGTTGTTTTGCCATATAAATAAATGATTAAGGGTGAACAACCCTTATTACTTAGGGGTATCAAAAATAGATGTTCGCCGATTCTCAGACCTACTCAATATGCTCACAAAATTTCATGAGAACCGGTTAAGCCGTTTCGGAGGAGTATGGCAACGAAAACTGTGACACGAGAATTTTATATACTTATTCGATTTTAGATGACATCCGCAACTCCGTTGCGCCAAATTCGTATATTGCGCTGGAACCGTACATTTTTGCGAGATAAAAGGTATCCTATGCCCTTCCCCAGGACATAAAGCATGCCCATCCCAAACAGCAAAACACACTTATGCATTTAAATAATAAAGTATGGATACCGTTGACGTAGCCAATAACGTCTAACGGACATTCCCAATATTTTATCTATCTCTGGTTTTGCCCTACTAATGTCTAATGTCTAATGTGAGCTATTCCTATCTCTAGTAGGGCAAAACCAGAGATAGATCAGATATTGGGAACGGCCGTAAGTAAGTACGGCAGTTTGGGCCGCAATCGAAGAGATTAATGATACTCGATTTGAATTAATGAAGCGTTACACAGTAAATTGATGGAATTTCCAACAAATTCTTAATTAAATTAAAGTTCAGTGTCCATTAAATCTTTCGGAGTGCGGCCATTAATGTCTATATGATATGATCTGGGGCGAGACGAGAGTGTCCCGACAACGTCATACTAAAAACCCTCTTCCCGTCGTTCTGTTTAGTATCCATCTTTATTATTTTAATGGCAACAATAATAATTAATAATAATTTGCTCCTGTCTTAAACTTTACATCCCTTTCTTACCTGGAAAGGGAATATAATATGTTACATACTTTTATCGACAGATCCTTTCTAAGAAGAGTATAAAAGTATTATAATTGTTAATCTTCATGTTCTTAAAATACAAAGATGTGTCTGTCTTTTGCCCCTTCACGCCCAAACCGTTGAACCGATTTTGTTGAAATTTGGTACGAAGATATTTTGAGTCCCCGGAAAGGATATAAGATACTTTTGATCCCGGAAACATGCATGGTCCTCGCGCGAAAAATGAATTTGGGCGCAATGGAGTTGCGGGAATAAGATGATAATTTTACTAAGTTATAATATAATGCGGCACTAGGAGGACCTACGTAATTTGGTCGGGTTAACACCAGCCGACAAATCACAACCAAAATTGATTTGACATAAACTGACCAAATAACAATAGGGTCCACCTACTTATGAATCCATTTCTCTGATAGACTATGTGTGCGACTGTACTGCATGTTGAAACGGCATCGACTATTTACGAAGCCACTGTAAATCTTGAAATATCTTGACATTTATACCTTTGCTAATGTACCTGTACCTACTTGCCTGTACGAAAACTGTATCATTTACTACCCGACCATAGCGAAAGGGATTAATGATTTTGACATTTAGGGTGGGTTGCACCAGAGGCGTGGTTAAAGATAAAGTTATGATCAAAGTTATGGTTATAGTTAGGGCAATTAGTTATGGTTAAATTAATTTTATTTATTTTATTTTATTTGTACAGAAAAACTTACAGCTAAACAAATCTCAACAATAACTAAGTTAAACCAAATAGCCATTTACAAATTTTCACATTCAAGTTATGGTTATAGTTAAGGCTAACATAACTTTAACCTTAACTTTGACCACAGAATTTGACAGAAGACGTTGCTGGTCCGACAAGGCTTTAATTGAACGTGGGCGGGGGCGTTGCTGGTACCTAAAGGAGTACTGTCAAAAATTGCGTTTTTGTATGATGACAGCGTTAGTTCCTTTTTTCGCCACGTGCATTTAAAGCCTTGTCAAGCTCTACGGTTATGGTTAAATATGGCGTCCATTTTTAACTTAAACCAAAGATTTGACATTTTGCATTGTAGTTAAAGTTATAGATATTACAGTTAAAGCTAGTAAGTTGGTGCATACCACCCTTAGAGTATTTTAGTACTAGTCCGATTTTAATGGATGTTTTGCAATGGAATCTATCACTGTTGAATGCTACATTTGAGAAGTTCGGTTAAAGATTAAGATTTTGATTTATTGTTAAAAAAGCAGTGAAAAAAGGAATTAATATTTAAAAGGCAGCAAAAAATGTAAAAAAAAATATCTCTTATTGCAATTGAAAATTACAGTTTAAGCTTTTCATAATAAAGCAGCTGCCATAAGCTTGTACCCGTTTTTTACATGAAGAAATTGCTTTACGCATACCCGGCGGATTGGAGAGTTGGAGACATCGGCGGGCGGCGGGGTATGTGCACGGAGCTTTGTATTAGCTCCGTGGGTATGTAGGACTCCCCCGTAGGATCTATAACCCACTAAAACCCCATAGTGCTACACTCCCCGCTTTTAGGCTGCGTTTCCACCAGAGATGTGTTGCGAGGAATGTGTTTTAGAACCAATAGAATCGCTTCATTGACGTGAGCTTTAAATTATATCGCCCAGTGCAGCGATTCTATTGGTTGTCAAAATTATTTTTTTCATTGAGTCCCCGTAAGTCCTATAAAACTCAAAATGTTTTTCAAATCGACGTTGTTTTAGATTTTTTTATCGAGTAAAATTATCTGCACTTATTGTGTTTCTAACCAAAAAAGTCACTAGTTGAAAGGTGTATGTATGTACATGTGTATATTTCTATGTATATTTTATTAGTTTTTTTAATGACGCTTTCTTTAAAAATTACTTATTCTAGAAACGTGACTTTGGGATATCCTGCCCTTATTGTTTTGGGAAATCGCGGTTCGTGAATTTAATTAATGTATGGGGAATGTTTGGGAAATATGGGGAAAGTTTTAGCCAAAATGTTCACAACATTCATTTCACAAGGCAACTGAAAGAGCATTAAAAATAAAAGCACTTTCAGTTGCCTTTTTTCCTTTATCTCTAGCGTTGTGGCGATTTTTAATCTGCAATTTCACTTTTTTATAAATTTAAAAGACCTGCGTCGGGTATCTACTCATTTTGTTTTTACACCTAGCCATCTGTGCTGTACATAGGCGCGATGTACGAGAGACGTGCATGTGATAACGGCTCGATACGTCGAATTAAAGAAGTTCATTGTTAAGTTCAGGCATGCAGGCACGCGTGCGGGTCGCGTGCGCTGCCAGCGCCGCCCCCGCCCAGTCGCCCGCCCCAGACCAGCCTGCGCTCACCTGCAAGGTAGTGCACCGCGAAGGGCCATGCTAAATTTTGGGCAAAACAAATAAAAGCACGGCGTCCGGGCGTGTCTATAAAAGGCCGACGGGGGGGTGCGCGGGGGTGGTAACACGATAGCTCCAGCCGGCCGGCCGCCCTGGAGCGGGCGGGCGGCTGCGGCGGGCGGCGAGCGCGGGGCGCGGGCGGCGGCAGCGGCGGGCCGCGCGCGCGCCTCCACCGCTCTCACTAGTCGAACGGTGCCCGACCGGTAACGTAGCGCCGACCTGCAAGACGAACCAGCGACCATGTCTGCCATGGCGAAGACCTCCAAGTACACGTACCGCAGCAGCGGCGGCGGCACCACCGACGTCAACATCGAGTACAGCGCCGACCTGAGTGCTCTCTCCAGGCTGGAGGTAGCGGCCGTTCAGTGTAGTGTTTGTGCAGTGATATGCGGAAATATAGAGTCATTGTATTTTTCAGGACAAAATCCGTCTCCTCCAAGATGATCTGGAATCCGAAAGGGAGCTACGTCAGAGGGTGAGTGAAACGTGATCCGCGCGCGGCCGGCCTTAGCGGGCGCGCGCGTGGGCGCCGCCTGAGCGCACTATAAATATTACTACCCTCCGACACGGAAAATTTACTACAAAAATTGCTTTTTAATACTTAACGATGTAAACGTGTATTACTATAATACATGTAAGGTAATTTTTTTAGGTATGATCATTTTATTTTGTTAACAACATTAAGCTTATTTAAAAAAAAAATTGCTCATTATATTAAGTTTTTTTTTGTTTGGATAACACTTTATTTATTATAAGTTTTTAATCACTTAAAAGTTTATAAAACCTAAGTTCCTCACTAAACTTTTTGTAAAATATAAAAATTTTAAAGTACCAAAGTAACTGACATATTTATTTTTGTTACTTGTTAACATCTTGTTAACGATTATTACATGTAAAACATTAACCAAAAACTAAGTTGACCTTCAACTTTCTTTATTTTATTACTTTTAACGTATTTAGTAACGTTAATTTTTTGTGACTCTTTAACATAATAATATGATTTATCATTTAACATTTAACATTTTAATGTTATATAATTTTTCGAGCCTAATCGAGATAAGGTATCATTGTCAATCTATTTCTGTAAGTGCGAACGCCATCTAGCGACGTGCGAGCGCCATCTAGCGGTGCGCGCAACGCCGCGGCGCCTCGCGGAGTGGCAGAACGCACCTCGCGTTATATTTAGCCACACAAATATTTCCCAAACCTCAACTCCACAGTCTGATCTTTTGAAACTGGGCCAAACTGGCCGTTCCCGCTAAGAATGCTATAATATTCGAATATAATATTAGAACGAGGAATATGTAAAAATATCTGAATTAGTCACTACCGTGAGACGCACGTCGGGGCTATTATTAGAAACAATACTGAAATACGTGAAGGACAGGAGCTTGCATAACTGGCGTTTAGATTTTCCAGAATGATGTGAAAACGTTTAACGAATCATCCGGAAATCGATTAAATTCAACTTAAGCTTTTAAAGCTTTAAGCTCTTACTTTCCTTACTGTAAATAATTATGTAGGTACTTTGTTGTTTCCGTATCATTGAAAAATGTTAGACTTACACATAAACAATAAGATTGGATTTCGACGCTTCCCTTTCAAACTTTTTTTTTTTTTCCACGACTAACAAATCTTTTTGTAAAATTCCAGATCGAAAGAGAGAAAGCAGATTTGAGCGTGCAAGTGATTCAGTTGTCTGAGAGGCTTGAGGAGGCCGAGGGGGGTGCCGAATCTCAGGTAAACACAAAACACCAAATACCGAATACTTTATAGTAACTCCTTTCATATTTTGAAATAAAAAAAAATTGAGCATTGAGCAGTAGGTAATTGTGTTTCAAGAAATATTTTTTTAATTATCTGGGCTATCTATCTATCTTTTTTATTTCTTAGGGGACTATCCCCCTTCTATATTTTCAAATTAATTTGTTAAGGTTATCGAGTAATATTATTTAAATACAAAAATGAAAGAATTACATACGTTAACTTTTATTAATGGTACTGTTATAATTACAGTTACTTACTCAATTTATCAAAGGAGTTATTATAAAGTTTTTTTTTTGTATTGTATTGTAAATAAGTATTGTGTTTTAATGTACCACAACATCTGTAATTATTAAATACTTACTTGTAAATTATAATTTCACTCATGGAAATTTTAGAATGACTTGTGAACAACATTTCGTTAGTTCTAATTTAAAAAAAGATTTTTTATTCTAGAATTGACGGTACCTAGAGTTATCTAAATATACCTCTATAAAACACAGCACTTTTATAAATTATGCTATGCTATGCGATTTTTTTTTATTCTTCTTTATTATGTGTATTGCGAATTGTTGAGCATTGCGATGTACTTTTTTCTATAAATACTGCAGACGTTTTGTAACAATTTTTTACAAAATGTTTGTACATTATTGTAATGGTGCCTTTATTCCACTTAGGGTGGGTTGCACCAACTTACTTTAACTATAACTTTAACCGTAACAAAATATTAAATGAACTGTCAAATCCCTAGCAAAAGTCCCTTATGGACGCCATATTTGACGATAACCTTAACCTTAACTATAACTACGCCTCTGGTGCAACCCTTATTGAAATATATTTGAACATACTGAATTTTTAGTGATTAAAAATATTGCACTTCATTTAAAAGGTTTTCTAAAGGAAAAATTGTTCCATTCCATTTCAGATATCTATCCATAAATGTTGGAATATTGTTTTAAATTATTATTCAACAAAGGCAAAGATTTCCTCAATAAAACTTTTATATTATGTGTAATAAGTGTTTAAATCTAAAATGTTAAAAGCTCACTCACCACGAAACCAATATAATTTCTCTTTTAAGTTTTAAGAATGAGAGTGTTATTAAAAAGTGTCAATTTGTGCCTAGTTCTTGAAAGAGCTCAAGTTTTCTTCTTGGGGTAAACTTACGTTTAGTGAATGAGCTTTTACAAAAAGTAATTAATGTCTGGGTTGCGATTAGACCTAAGCCTTCATGTAAAATATCTAAATTAGGGATTAATTAAAAATTACGAAATATTTTTCAGTTCGAGATCAACAGAAAACGTGATACCGAATTGACTAAGCTCCGTAAGCTCTTGGAGGATGTGCATCTGGAATCAGAGGAGACCGCACACCTGCTCAAGAAGAAGCACCAAGAAATCGTTGCTGACTACCAAGAGCAAATCGACAAACTCACCCACACCAAAGTCAGGTGAGCACTACATACTAGAATAAGAAGCTCTGCGAAGTAAAATTGCGAAATGGCTGTGCGATTGACATTAACTGTTTCTAATCAAAGTCGATTACAATATTCGTTTTCTTTGTCACCAGGGCCGAAAAAGAGAAGTCCAAGTTCCAAGCTGAAGTTTACGAGCTGTTGGCCCAAGTGGAAAACGTAAACAAGGAGAAGATCACAATTTCCAAAACTTGCGAAAGGTTGGAAATCACCATCAGCGAACTCCACATTAAGATCGAGGAGCTTAACCGCACAATTGTCGATATCACATCCCACAAACAACGCCTGTCCCAAGAAAACGTAGAGCTGGTCAAAGAAGTTCAGGACCTTAAGGTTCGTAATGCTCCTCTAATGCCTCCCAATGACCTAAAAATTATTTTGAAGAAGTAATCAAAACCACTTTTATAATTTCCAGGTGAACATCGAAAACGTAATATATCTCAAGAGCCAGCTTGTAGGCCAGCTCGAAGATGCGCGCCGCAGGCTCGAAGATGATGAAAGGAGACGCTCTCTGCTTGAAGCGAACTTACACCAGGTACTGTAAACAAATCAACTGAAATCATCAGATAATATAGGATAACAAAAATATTTATGGACGCTTAAGAGCTAAGTTTTCTTCAAACTTGTGTTACGTGTACCACACAACAACATATTATCAAATATAAAAAAACCGGCCAAGTGCGTGTTGGGCCACGCGCAATATAGGGTTCCGTAGTACCGCTAGTTTTTGATAACTTCTGTATGGTCAATGAATGTATATTTATAACGCGTCTTACACTACTAACAACATCATCAAAGGAATTTTGAACGAAAAGTTCCATTATACTTCTCCGAATACATTTTTTAGTTGATCGACTATTACTCAATAACTTATAAAGTCTTCTTAGCCGTGATAGTTTTCCTTTTAAATTCAGAATATTTCCTACTCCCGTGATTTTTTTCACATTTCAAGGCCTCTATCATGAGCTCTTAAATCCATTCACTTTACGTCCCGTAGTCTCTGAGCAAAACCACGGACAGACAAAATTATAAGGGTTCCTTGTTGACTACGGAACCCTAAGAAGCAAGACAACAATTATCATTCCTTTAATTTTCTTGACATTCTTATTTTTGGCTTCAGGTGGAAATTGATTTAGAATCTGTCCGTGTGCAACTCGAAGAGGAATCCGAGGCACGTTTGGATCTCGAACGTCAACTGGTCAAGTCCAATGGTGAGCTCCAGCACTGGCGTTCCAAGTTCGAGGCAGAGGCTGCCGCCAGGGCCGAGGAGATCGAAGAAATCCGCCGCAAATACTCTGCTCGCATCCAGGAACAAGAAGAACAAATCGAGACCCTCATCGTCAAGATCAACAATGTTGAGAAGCAGAAGTCACGTCTGCAGAGCGAGGTAAGACAAAAATTGCAAAAAAATTGAACAGAGCATTTCGTCAGAAGCCAAACAATAATATTTAATGTCCAATGCAGCTTTTCTTAAAAAGCAATTTTTTTAAAAACCGATTACTAATTTCGACCAATTTTTAGGTTGAAGTCTTGATCATCGATTTGGAGAAGGCCAACGGAACTGCTCGGGAGCTCCAGAAGAGGACCGAGCAACTGGAACGCGTCAACATCGAGATCAAGTCCCGACTTGAGGAGACGGTGCAACTTTACGAGCAGAGCCAACGCGACCTCCGCAACAAACAAACTGAAATCCAACGAATCTCTCATGAGCTCGATAAGACCCGCGAACAAAAGGATGCCCTTGGCCGCGAAAACAAGAAGCTGGGTGGTAAGTTGTCAACTGATGCTGCAACAACAGCATTCTGATTAAAAATATTGTGAGAGTAAAGTAAAGCATTTGCCCAGCAAACAATTAGTTTTATCGATGTATATTTTAAAGGAGTATGAAATAGTTAGATTATTTTTAATGTAAGTGTTAATTAATGTAATAAATATGATAGCATATTAGTTGTTATATTGTTATAGCATTAGGGGGCATCCACCACAAATTACGTGAGGAGTTTAGGGGGGGAGGGGGTCGAGTCAAATCTTATTTAATCTAACGTTGGGGAGCGGGGGGCTCGGCAAATCTCACGTAATTTTTTTCTCAACAAAATAATACTATTTTTGTCAATTTCAACCAGATTGTACGTATGCTTAATATTTTAAACGTAGGCATAATCGTTATACGATTAAGATCTTTCACGAATTCATTCGAAAAAAAATCTACTGACTGTCAAACCAAACGTTTACGTAAGAAACCCACATTTTGAAAAATCTCACGTGAGATTTGTAGGCGGAGGGGGGGTTGAATAAAATCTCACGAAATCTTACCAGGGGGAGGGGCGTTGTCAAAAAAATACCCCACGTAATTTGTGGACGCCCCCTTACTTAGTAAACCGAATTCTCACATTGAAATACTTTAGAAAGAAGATTTTGATGATGATATTTGCAGATGAGTTGCACGACGCTCGCGGAAACATCACGGAGTTGACCCGCCGTCTTCACGAGCTCGAGATCGAGCTGCGCCGTCTTGAGAACGAGCGAGAAGAACTCACCGCTGCCTACAAAGAAGCAGAAGCTGTAAGTATCTTTCATAAGCCAACACAATACTCAAACCTAGACAATAGATTTAGAGAAAAACATGTTTGAATTCTAAAACACTTGCTAAAGGAAAATCAGAAACATCCGTACAATACGAAATAATTTCGCAATAAAGCCTAAAATACATAAAATACATACGCACAAAGTACACGTCATTAACGCAATAATTATCGATATAGGTATGCAGCCACATTAGTAGCAGCTAGTCAAGCCATTAATTCTAAAAGGACACATGTCAGATTAATTACAATGTCATATTTTATACTATTGATCCTAGATGATTTTATACCTATTACAATGAATGTAATAATAAATTAGAATGTGGTTTGGTGTTTGCTTGGTTTAAAATTAGGTTCTAAGCTTTTTAGCAAAAGAAAGATTAAAGTATTATCATTATAAGTCCCAGCAAAATGGACCATTGTTAATTATGATAATAATGATTGTGATGAAGTATTAACTATAAAATATGAACTAGGGTCGCAAAGCTGAGGAACAACGCTCCCAACGCCTGACTGCTGAGCTCGGTCAGTTCCGCCACGAAGCTGAACGCCGCCTGCAAGAGAAGGACGAAGAAATTGAATCTATTCGGTAAGTTTATGATTTCAAGGCAGAATCTTACAAATAACTAAAAAAACACATGCGGACATAAAATAAACTCGAAAAAAACGCAATCAGCGAACTCTACACTTTTATACAGCATAGCAGACCATATTATGGAAAAATATAATAGTTATGTAATACAAATTGTAATGAACATAACGTAGAACATTAAAACACAGAAACTTTGTAAAAAAACTGAATCTGTAAATAGTGAGGATACACGGAATGCTGTATTTACTTAAAAAGGCAAATTTTAGATGAACAAAGATTTAGATGGTCACCATGACATTACTAATTTAACAAGCAAGTGTACTGCTACACAAATAATAATAATAATAATCTTATGTAAATACACCAAATACACTAAGATCACAATAAGACGTGTGAAGTCAACAAAATCAAAGAAACAATTGAAACAATCCCCATAATATAATTGGCAGCTAGAAAGCATTCAACCTACATCTTTCAACACATTGACCTCTGCGTTTTGAAGATATTGACTTTTTGAAAGATGGGCATCAATTTATATCAATGAATGTAGAGTAGAAACCCTGACACATATACAATAAATTACTCAAGGAAGTTATTTGGAAAAGGCATAGTATTATTATCGTTAAACAGAACGTTAAAATATTGTTTTTTTACTCTATAAATAATATTTAGTTAATGCATCAGCAGAGTCAGTCATAAATAACGCAATTGCAAATAGATCAATAATATATCGTAGAAACAAAAATATTTTTACATCGAGCGCTATTTTGTTTGTGATTACACCAAGTATAGCCCGAATTATTGGCACGATTTCAGTTTATATATTTATCCTTACGTCTGATTGGACTTTAAAGCAGTTAGCTATTGATAACTTTGGCACCTTCTTACAAATGAAAATGTACAAAAGTCAGTCTTCTTTTCTGGTGCTCTGAATACAGTAATGTGCACATCGAACTGTTAAATTAAATAAAATTAATAATATTAAAATAGTAATATGGCTCCGGTTAAGGTGCCTGAATTTAAGTGGAATAGACCTCCGACTGCAATTTATGAAAATAACTATGGATATGGAATAAATTTTTATCAACCTATGATCGACTATATCTCAGCAAAAAGGCAGGGAGTGAATACAAAACCACCACATCTACCATGGAGCAATGAAAGAGGTTTGGAAAAATATAGATTTGATAAACCTGTGGAAGCATATTCTAATGAAGAAGTACGAAATATGTCTCGCGAAGTCGCTGAACAAGCCAAACGTGATCTTAATACTTTCAAAGTGCAAAAACGAAATCCATTCACAGTAGTGGCAACGGCAGCTGCTGCGAATATTACAAAACACGTCAATGTTGAGAGTATCACGATGAAAACAAAAAAGAAAAAAATTGAAAGAGAACAAATTCAGCTCGAAAGACAAAAGAAACGAATTAACGAAATCGAAAAAGAACTCGAAAATTACGAAAATCAAATCAAGATTCCTAATCAACTTAGAGGCAGAGCAATAATATATCGCGGGAAGTCTGCTAAAGCTATAGCACAGACTCTTCTAGAAGAAAGTCGCCACAATCTATCTGGAGGAACAGGACGTCAAATCAAGAAAGTAGAACTTAGAAGCATAGATGATCTTCCTGAAATTCAATGCAGAATTTCTAAATTATCCAGTATGAGAGCACTAAGTGCATCGGATAGTCACTTAAACGAAATAGGAAAAGAAACTGTTAAATATATTAAAGAAAGTATGCCCAGAGCATTCGTATACATAGAATCAGAAGTCCCAGTTATTAATACAGAATACATAGAAAAACTTAATGAAATAAAAAAGACATTAAATCAATTTGAACAGATTAATACCAGTTTATTTATAGATAGGAGGTACTTATAGAACTTGACACAGAAATATATAAGGTAATTATATTTTTTTACTGTTTGTAATGTATAAATTATTTTCTTTATAGCAAGCAAACTAGCATCGAAATCGAGCAGCTGAATGCTCGTGTTGTAGAAGCTGAGACCAAGCTGAAGACCGAAGTTACCCGCATCAAGAAGAAGCTGCAGATCCAGATCACCGAACTGGAACTGTCTTTGGATGTCGCTAACAAGACCAACATTGATCTCCAGAAGACAATCAAGAAACAATCCCTGCAGGTATGGATTTAATAAATCCTTTTGCTCCTGAAATACAATAACATAACATATAAAATATCTAAAATGTTGTATTTTAATTAGCTGACAGAGATCCAGGCTCACTACGATGAAGTCCAAAGGCAACTGCAAGTGACCCTCGACCAATACGGTGTTGCTCAACGTAGAATTCAGTCTCTTACTGGTGAGGTTGAAGAGATCCGTGGCAACTACGAACAGGTAATCGCATTATAATTGACATTATAACATGATGAAGTAGCCAATACAATAAAAAGAAAAATGTAGGTAAATATAGGCAAATGTGTATTTAAGCTAATAATGTGTTTTTATTCAGGCCCTCCGTGCTAAGCGCACTGTTGAGCAATCCTTCGAGGAGGCACAGACCCGCATCAACGAATTGACTGTCATCAACGTGAACCTGTCTAGCAGCAAAGCCAAGATTGAGCAGGAACTAGCTGCCGTTGCTGCCGACTATGATGAAATCACAAAGGAACTCCGTATTGCCGACGAGAGATACCAACGTGTCCAGGTGTGCAAATAAGAATTAGTACAAATTTTGGCACAATACAGCAAATTGCAGCTATCTGCAGATAAAATTTGACTTAGAAAGTTCGTAAAGCTTAGAACTTCGAAGTATATTTGTTTTAATATAATTTTTTTTCTTTGTTTGCCAGACTGAACTAAAACACACCGTTGAGCACCTGCATGAGGAACAGGAGAGGATCGTTAAGATTGAAGCTATCAAGAAGTCTCTTGAAATCGAAGTTAAGGTAATATTATTATTTTCTCATTACAAAACAACCTCCTCGATCTAAGTATAAAATTATCGGTTTTTTAATTTACCATGTTACTTTCTAGAACATTTCCGTACGTTTGGAGGAAGTTGAAGCCAATGCCATCGTTGGAGGCAAGCGCATCATCAGCAAACTCGAGGCTCGCATCAAGGACATGGAACTTGAACTCGATGAGGAGAAGAGAAGGCACGCTGAAACCATCAAGATCCTCCGTAAAAAGGAACGCCAGGTCAAGGAGATCCTCATCCAATGCGAAGAAGACCAGAAGAACATCGCTCTCCTTCAGGACTCGTTGGAGAAGACCACACAGAAGGTCAACATCTACAAGAGGCAGCTAACAGAGCAAGAGGGTGTTTCCCAGCAGAGCGTAACCAGGGTGCGAAGATTCCAACGCGAGTTGGAAGCCGCTGAGGACCGCGCCGACGCCGCCGAGAGCAATCTGTCTCTGATCCGCGCCAAGCACCGCACCTTCGTCACCACCTCCACCGTACCCGGTTCACAGGTCTACCTTGTGCAAGAATCCCGCGCCTTAAGCACGGAGCGTCTCTGAGCGTCTATAACCTAGCCCCTCAGTAACAGCATTTCTTTCCACAACAAATTCAGGGGCGCATTTCCGGTCGGGTATAAGCCTAGTCGTTTTTTAAGTGATGTTTGAGTTCCGATAGATGGCGGTAGTGAATACGTCATGCTACTAGCGCCGTCTAGGTGTTTTTATCTGGGTTTAGGGGTCGGGACGGACGCTCTACGGTGCGGCTCGCCCTAATGTTGCCGTGTCTCCACAGTGCCATAGCCGAAAGTCGACCGCTCGTCCCATATTTTATATCTGTAATACATTAATCACACAATTAAAGGAAACAAAATCTGAAATAAGCTTTTCTTTCAAAACTTTCGAATTCAACGGCGCTACTGACGTTACGTGCCACAGTTTAGGTGCCGTACACATCAAATAAAAACTATTTTATACTATTATTATTTATTAATTGTGCAATGAAAATTGTACGATTGTAATTGTAACTTATAATTTTAAAAATAAATGCTATTTATGTTAATGAGTTTAAAAATAAAAAAATAATAAAAAAACAAAAACTATGAGGGGTTTTAATTTATCACGACATACACATATTACAAAAGAAATTTCATAAAATATCACTACAAACAATTCAACCTATTCTCCATGCCATTTACATGAAAGGTCTTGATAAGCTAAGCTATTGCTACCTGAGACATTTTTAAATATTTACCTATAGTCCATTGAAATGTTACAATTTTAGGACCGAATATTGCATTTATTAGAGGACGCAATTTTACTTTTGGAATATGTTGCGGCGGTCAGTAGAAGCTTAACCTCAAGTTTGTGGGATCGCCAGCGCCACTCTTGTCCCCCGGCCGCCATCTTGAAAAAAGGGATGACAACACTATTTTCGGGATATCTCGGAAACTATAAGTTTTACAATAAGTATTATATATATTTATAGCCTTGGGATTTTAGCAACGCAAGGTATTTGTAATTTTTTCCGGATTTTCTTTACTATTTCGATATCTGAATAAAAAGTAAAACAATGGTTAAAATGGTGAGCTATTGCCAGCATCATAAATAGACTTCTAGTGCATCAGATTAGATATAATTTAATAAATATTTAAAAAATGTGATGATAGTGAAAACCCATCTGAGTTTAACACCCATCCAAGCTTGAGTCGCGTGGTCTGCCCATAAGAGTGTGCAACATAGTCGGTAACAGCGTTATGCAGTAAACTTCATCCATCTCAAAAATGCCCAAATGTCTTGAAAGTTAACTCTTTAAAATAATATAAGCAACTCTATCAATCACATACACAGTGTAGAAGTTTCTTTGATGACGATCAAAATTACTACAATTAGTGTGGATTGCACCAGAGGCGTGGTTAAAGTTAAAGTTATGGTCAAAGTTATGGTTATATTTAAGGCTAATTTAACCTTAACCTCACAGAATTTGACAGAAGACGTTGCTGGTCCGACAAGGCTTTAAATGAAAGTGGGCGGGGGCGCTGCTGGTAAAGGAGAACTGTCAAAAATGGCGTTTTGGTATGATGACAGCGTTAGTTCCTTTTTTCGCCGCGTGCATTTAAATTTATGGTTAATTAATATGGCGTCCATTTTTGACTTTAACCAAATATTTGACATTTTGCAATGTAGTTAAAGTTAAAGTTACAGTTATAGTTAAAGTAAGTTGGTGCAACCCACCCTTACCTAATCTATGATTGTTTCCGCTCGCTTATAAACTTGACATGGATAATTTTAATTACATTTCACGTCAATTAAATATAGCTTGGCTTGCCTTGCTTGATACTTTAAGTAGGCGTGATTTATAAATATAAAATATTTCTGTCATTGAATTTAATTTAAAAATAATTCATGTGAGTCAACATTGACGTCATAATTTGGCAATTGGTAAATAAAAGCAATTGATTATGCTAATATTGAGATGACATCGAAATATATAGACGATGTGTAAGGGCCAAATACAGTTTCGATGAGCGGAAAGAATCACTTTTTATCAATTGAGGCCTTTTCTAAGCTTACTCACACTATTCAGAATTAAATAATATGAGTTATGACCTATTTTAGAATTAATCGTAAGACATTTAATGGATACGTCGAAATATCTAAAACGTCAAAATATGTGAAAAATCACAATAAAGGACCTTTCAAATTGTAATGAACTTTAAAAAATATTACTCGATAGAGTAATGCTGAATGTGTAGAACAAAGTCCAAGCCGCGGGTTATATTGCTCGATCGAGTAAAACTCTATAAAACCGTAGCAAGCGACCGTAATAGTACTTAGCAATTACCATTAGATATCTCAATTAACTTAGGAGTTATAAGGGATGCTTTTATTGTATCATAAAATGTTATGGTAACAACAACGATCCAAGCAATTTAATATTATTTAAAATAGAAGTTGCTGGAAACATAAGCAGTAGCAAACTAGCAACTGAGCAATATTATTGCGCCTTAATATTTTTGTTTGCAACACACAAAACTGTTATACCCCTAGTCGTTTCTGACTACAATTATTTATTCACACACTAATATTATAGTTCTTTATGTACCTAATAATACATAAAGAACTATAATATTAGTGTGTGAATATATGAGTTTATGGATATTGATCATTATGTTATGGGAATAGAGGTCAATTAAAATTAAAGAACAGTAAATGATTTTAAAGTAAATATTAAATAAGTTCAACTACGTTTAATGTGGTTATTCCCCAAGACTACAATAGCATTTAAAAAATGATAACGAAATAGAACGCTTCCTATTTTGTCTCTTTTGTATCTATTGATAAAAAATCAAAATAATTTCAAAAACCTAGGAAATAGCGTATAAAACATTGTTTTACGGGCAGTATCTAAAAATGTTATAGGAATTTAATAGGATATAATATAACTGCAATGTTTTCACGCAAAAGGCAACACCAGAATTGACAGTAAACAAAAGTTTTGTTCGACGTTTGACAACTTTTCTTTCAATCATTGTGCAACGTGTCGTATATTGGTCGGACTACTATTATTTACTGAATGTGCTAGTAGCGCCTTCTGCTCCGGCCTTTGCGTAATTTTTCCTATTGTATCTAGATTTGCCTTCACCGTAAATAGGGCGACTAACCCCAAAAATCAAACATCGTCCTTGTCTCTTGACACTCACGTCCGTCTTTCATATGCCAGGTGAAAAAGAACGACGCGGATTCATCGCCAAATTAGTTTCTTCTCAATAACTCGATAAATATACAACATTTTAAAAATCCGCTAGGTCGATCTCTCAATGATAGAATTTTATACAATGTGTTAAAATACTAACTTAGTTCAATGGATGGTTATGGCAATAAATGAAAAATTCGTGAAAATTAGAGGCATCTTTGTGATTTTTTCTATCGAGAAAATTTTAAGATATCGTGTTAGTATCTAATTTTAGAAAATGAAACAATTCGGGGCTAATTTTCAAGTATAAAAATGAATTATAAAATTGACACTTTAGGGTTAGTCGCCATCTTAAGAGCCTACTGTCAAAACGCTAGCCCCGCCTACACACACCGCTAATCTCCAATCGTGATACAATGATTCCATGTACTTAATCCATAATTATAGTGAACAAAATCGCGTAACAACGGTTCCCGCATTATAGCACGAAAGTAAAGGTCGTAAATCCTAAAAATGTTTTTGATGATTACTTAAAAATTAAATACAATACTAATATTTCCTTTAGCTATTATTTTATTAAGTGTGTGATTGTAGTAGTGCAAGTTATTTAATGATAGTAACTGAATAAGTGTAACAGATATTTGTTGAAAAGTCCAGAAAGATTCATAGTTTCGAAAAATAATATAACTATAAAAAATATTTGTACGTAAATAATATCTGCACATAAATAATATCTTGGCGAGTCTGTATCTCATTGCCAAAATATTATCAGGGAAAGGAATAAAAGCCCTTTCTAAAGAAACAAATTCTTATATTTTTGTTAAAACCGTCTTCCGGGTTCGTTGATCGTGAGTTTTCAGTGATCTAAATTAAATATACTAACGAACAAACCCTAGGAATTTATTTATAGATTTAATGCTAGCTTCACTGACTAATGCTAGATAAAAATTAAAGAGGCTACCACTAAATTTATTTTTAATTTATAATGCGATAAATTATTTTTGACGACGTTGTTGATTTGACCCTGATGCTTGTAATTAAAATTTAAAAATATTGTCTAGTTTTAACTTTCAATAGGCCAGTGCCTTCTGATACTCAGTATAAAGTTTGCTACAAGTATGAAGTAGGTACAAGACGTAATAGTTTACAAGATGCGGAAGCATTAATAAACTATGTAATAGGTAGGTATATTATATTATACTCGTAAGTACAATCAAAATATATATCTAAATTTAAAACTTATAACTATAAGTATGTAGTATAGTTAGTAATAGGTTTGGCTTACATTTACTATTTTAAATAGCTTACCCCCAGAACTTGTCAGCCTTTTACATGTCACACTATTTCAACAAAGCACATTAAAATAAACGTACATTACAAATTCTAACAATTTCATTTAAATTCTCTTACTACACATAAAGTAACTAGAGTAAAGTAGGTAAGTGTCTAAACCATAAAGTTAATATACCTAGGTTTATTAACTTTATGGTCTAAACTGTGGTCTAAACACATCATGCCGAAGATACGCGGCCGAAGTTCCGTGACCAATATAACGTTCCGACGCATTCGGCTGATATTATGATGATAGTTTCTTGTGCGAGTTTCTTACGCCGGTTCTTCTCGCCGGGATAGTTCCCGAACCGGTGGTAGGCACTATTAGCATCAACGTTCTGAAAGTATTTGTTACAAATCTATTCCGAAATAAAACAATTTTTATTTATTATTTATTTATTTTTATGACACACGATAAGAGCCGAAATTACGCGGCGGATATTCAGTTGCGTAACTTTGGCCGAGTATTTAGTGTCTCGAACGCCGCCGAATTGACACCGAAAAAAAACATTACCGCTGAATCGCTGCCGAATTTACGCAAGAGTGATGAGTCGAAGTGCGACTGTACGCTATAACGCGACGTAATTTCGGCATGGTGTGTCATCGGTTATTTAAAATACATTACAGGCATAATCTTGCCGATCGTCTGCCGCGTATTTTCGGCATGGTGTGTTTAGACACTAAAGCTTTTTGATACACTTCTTACTAAGTTAAGCGTGTCACAGACAGAGCAGGTAATGTATATTACATCCCGGCACACACACAACAGGTAATGTATCTTTCGCTACATTTCTATGGTAGCCGCCCCGCTTGACGCACATTTCAGCTGCTGAGGTGTTATACAGGCTGTTCTTATATTTTTAATATCGTAAATCGTAATACTATGGACCCTTCGAGTTACTTGATATTAGATTTACTAGATAGTTTATCAGAAGATGATTCGGATTGTTATTTTGATGCGCGCAAAATGTTACAATATATTGTGCTCATAACAGAACGATGTGAATTGAAGATATTTCATTGAAAATTAAGGCTCTGGGGAACAGACTGGCTGCAGTGCCTGCTGTGAAGTGCTGTGCTGAGGTGGTAACACCGTGTGTCTCCGTCTATCATCTATACATATTATTATAAAATCAGCTGTCCCGGCAAAAGTTGTTTTGCCATTTAAAGTATTTCTACTTTATCAGTTAATACAAAATCTTACCCCCTTTTAAAATCTTATCCCCTAAGAGGGGGGGAGGGGGAATTTTATACACCAGATGTTAAGTTGGAAAACACAGTTAATAACATGAATTAACTCCATTAAAGAAAAAAGTTTGATACAAAACTTGACCCGATCTTTTGTCTCCTTAGTGGGGTGGGGGGTGGGGGGGGGGGGCGGGGGGGATATATCTGCGAAACATTCAAATCGGATCAGTAGTTTTCTTGTGATGCTGGAACAAACATACAGACAGACAGACAAAAAACTAACCACAGTTTTGGCTTCTATAGCGATGTAGTGAGTAGTGACACCCCCCGCTTATTTTTTGAATATCTTTTAACGTTGTTCGTGGCGGCCGAAAAGGAAGATCTTCCGACCGAGCGAGATAGCATGATCGGTCAGGCCGAAGCCCACTGATGTCATATTTTCAGACGTTGTATATATCTCGCCGTTCTACGAAACTTCGATAGCGCGATGCAGGAATGTTAGGCGAATTGTGGGTACCGCCACAATCTCTAAGGGCGCATTTTCATTAGTCGTTAACTCGTTCGGTATATACAGCATACGGGGAGTCTATGACAACGAATGGCGCATGTCTATTATATTTGGTCGTGGCATGATCTCCCGCACCCCGCATGCTGGTCCTATCGACCAGTGAAAATGCGCCATAATGTACAGAATTTTCATTTCTACCGTTTTATTATAATATGATGTATAGACAAAGTCGCTTTTTTCGCTCATGTTCCTGTCCCCTTTAATCTACTTCCACTGCGCAACGGATTTTGACGATTCTTCCAGTGTTAGATAGCCCATTTATCGAGGAAGGCTATAGGCCACGCTTTTTATCACGCTAAGACTAATTTTATAGAAGAATGTGGAAAAAGCGGGGGAAATTATTTGAAAGGGCTTATCTCGCGAACTATTGGAGCAATTTTTATGTTATTTGGCACAGATAAGAAGTAGAGCACGTGAAGGATCAAATGCTATCGATTTCAATCATTTTTTCAGTGGCTATATATTATATTTTATACCCTTGCGACGCCGGGGCGGGTCGCTAGGCCTAGTACATAATAATAATATAATCACAGAAATTTTTGAACACCCTATGAAGAGAAGAGATGTATCGTAATATACAGAAATATATTGAGATGTATTTAGATGTATCAAAATGTAAATATATATTTTCATATAGCTCGGTATCTTAAGATACGAAGATGTAAAAATATACATTATAGCTGCTGTGTGTGGTCTCCTGACGATTCCTATAGAAAGATGTATTGAGATGTATCGAGATGTATCGTGCTATATATAATATACATCTTTACATTACCTGCTCTGTGTGTGACAAGCTTTAGGGCATAAGCCCGGGCGCGCACTAGCGGCTAAGCCGCGGCGGCCAGGCTGCGGCGGCGGCCATCGTATCGTACTAGAGATACCTTAGTATGAAACCGCCATAGACGACGCGCACCTGGCCGCAACGCGACCGGCGGCCACACCATACCTACTAATATATTATATTCTGTGACCATACATCCAATGGCCGCCGCGACCTGGCCGCTAGTATGCGCGCCCGGGCTAATGATATAACTAAAAAACATAGAAATGCTTAAACCATGTAGATTACATACTTATTCTTTCAAGCGACTCGATAATATTTGTAATCCGACCTGATTTTCTGACAAGGAATTTTCACGCGTGAAATAGGCATTATCTTAAATCGCTCATAGACATTCTCCTGCCCGAATACTAGACTTCGTACACTAATAGCTGCTTTCAACGAACTAAAATCCGTGTGGGAGCTATAAGCTACATATTAACGTGTAACAAAAGCACCGTTCGTTTCTAAGAAGACATTCATTAAGAAGCAGCAACTTTAACTCATCTATACAAATGTATAAATCTTGTAGCTCCAGGAAGTCTATATTTCAGGCTAATTGTTCTGTTGTAAATAGGCTCTTGAGTTATAACATCGTTGAGCTTAGCTTTAGGAACTTAGCTCATTAGAACATTAAAGGTGGCTTTTCGATCTTTTCCGCAAGCAACCGCGACCGCCAAAAATTCAAATTATAATGCAACTTTATGACCTATGCCAGGGCTTCCCAAACTGTGCGTCGCGACGCTCCGGGGCGACATTGCCCCAGGGGCGTCGCATGTCGACACAACCAAATACATCCCGGGCCGTATCCCCGCTTTCAAAAGTTATGCTCAGAAAAGCAAGCGCATCCTTCACATTAGCCAGCCCTGCTGGCTTTAATATCTTTTCGAAATATCTTTTTTGAATTTCTATGCTTATGTTTTGATTTGGTCATTATTTCCTCATAAAAATAAAAATGTCCAAATAGTGTTTTATAATAACCTGTAGGCTGGTTCTAAAATTGGAAAGTATTTTTAGGGGGCTGGATTCAGGGGCGTCGTCAAGAAATGGCAAAGTCCCTAGGGCGTCACAGTACAAATAAGTTTGGGAAGCCATGACCTATGCTACAGATTTCATCTTCAGTAGAAAATGAAACCTGTAGCCGATCTCATAAAGTGGCATTTTATTTGAATTTTTGTCGATGTCGGTCGCATGCGCACAGATCGGAAAGTCACCTTGAGCTTAAGGAACTTAGCTCATTAGAACTAGGCCCGACACAGGGAACTAGCGTTTGATGTATTTCTGTTTACTAGAAATTTTAACCTACAAAAACTTTTTTGAACGCTTATACTTTAGGGCAAAACTATTATGAACAGAAATACATAAAGTTTTGCTAGTTCAATAGGTGTAGGGCGTTAAGCATTGAAATTGGTAGCAAATTTTTAATTTTTTACTCATGATCACACAAGGTGGCTTTCCAATCTTTACCGCAAGCGACCGCGACCGACAATAAAACTTGAGAGGTGTCAAGGGACACCCGAATGGAATGAAGTTATTTCTTATGTTCAAAAAACTTGTATACTTACATAATATATACACTCAAAAATTATTAAAAAAAACGCCATCTATTGACGCGCAGGAATACTAACAACGCGTCGCTGTTTATTTTAAAAAACTTCATTCCAAAAACGCCATCTAGTTGTCGCACAGGAATACTTTCTATCAACGCCCTTTGCCCCTAACATGCAGATACTAATAAAAAAGTATCGAGGTCAAATCAAGGTCAAATATCGTTCTGTCTAGCCTTGAGATTTATGCCGAACGCGCGATAAGGAACTTCGTTCCAATTAAAAGAAAACCACTTTATTACATAGGTTTTATATTCTACCGACATTTGTCTAGCGACCACCTATATGTTGTGTGACCTATTATTGATATTTGTCGGACGTGTTCGCTTGCCGCGTTGATCGGAATGGCTATTTATTTATTATTCGAAGGGATTATTGTACGTACTACGTAGAGCTATCAAACTGATAACGCACTTACCGGGGTGGCGCGCTTGCCACAATATACCTACTGTCTAAGCTCGAAAGTCGAAACTTTTAAAGCAATGTAAAAAACTATACTCCACTCGGGCTAACTTGTCGCTAGCGGTTATTGACTTCCTGTCAAAAACTTGTTATTTTCCATATAAAACCACGATTGACAATATCTGACACTTCATTGTCAATCGCGGTTTATATGGAAAGTGGTAGGTTTTTGACAGGGTCAATGACCGCTGGCGACAAGTTATCCCGAGTGGAGTATAGTGAGTTAAGTTCCTCAGCGTGATACATTCCCTAAAGAACAGTACGTTCATTTTACACTTTACTATTTATAGCTGCATGTATTGTGAATTGTATTTGGTTTTGTGAACCTAATTTAAAAAAAACTGGTCTGAGCCCTCAGTGTTTTCCTATATTTTTCAATTATTTATACCTTTTTCGTCAAGCCTTAGAATTTTCCGAAGTTTAATGAAATTGACACCCTATCACCCTCGTACAAATTACACACACCAATTAGATGGGTGATATCCAATCAGTAAGAAAGGATTAAATTAGAAACTACATGCCTAAGCGGTCCCTCCACGTTGATCAGTGTTGGCAAAAATATAGGTATAAGAACAACGAGCATGTAGACCATAAAGTTAATATACCTAGCGAAATTCCGCTAATATACCTATACTAGATGACGCCCGCAACTCAGTTGCGCCAAAATTCGTTTATCGCGTGGGAACCGTACATTTTACCGGGATAAAAAGTATCCTATGTCCCGGGACTCAAAGTATCTCCATGCCAAATTTCAGCAAAATCGGTTCAGCGGTTTGAGCGTGAAGAGGTAATAGACAGACAGACAGACGGACAGACAGACACACTTTCACATTTATAATATTAGTAAGTAAGTAAGTATAGTATGGATATGGATTCCGCTAGGTATATTAACTTTATGATGTAGACTGTAGAGTTGTCTCTCTTTAATAATTTTCCTTTTTTTTGTCATCAGTAGAGTGAAATAAAATCACAAGTTATAGGTTAAGCTTCTTTGCTAATTATTATTATTGTTGTTTTATTATTCGTAGTATTGTTAATTTTATTTTACACTACTCAGATACTCTTTCTACTCGTTTGACATGTATGCTGTATTGCAATAATTAAATTTACACGAACAATGTTTTCAACATGCTACAAATCGTATCGTTAACGTATCGTGTTGTATAAATAATCGCGTCGTGACACGAGATCTTAGCCGCCGCCCGCCCAGTCGTAAGGCGCCCGCCCTGAGTCGCACGCGCATCACAACACAGGTCAGTCAAGATTCATTTATATACAAAAACAACACAAATATACTATACAACAACAACATACAGTTACAACAGTTTTTTTCATTATAAACTTTATATTTTTGTGCCGTTTTGACAGTGTTAAATCCAGTACTGAATAATTTACAAACTGAGTAATGCTGTATTGAGCAGTTTATTTTTCAATATACCTGGCAGTATATTACAATAGGGAATAGTTTTAGAATGTTTACGTAAGTCGTTAATTGCTTTTTCCGTATTTCAGAATGTACTGAAAATGCTGAAACTTATAATACTTTAAAAATGTTGTGTACAATGTATGTGATTCATCTTATACGAACCATTAGTATGTATTGTTATTTTTTGATATATATCGAAATTTATATATCTAAATAAATTAATGATATTTTACAAAATAAACAGTAACGTTTTTTTAGGTATTTATAAGTTCACTTATAGTACTTTTCAGTAAGTGTTGTTATATCAGGACAATATAAGGTGGCACCAGCGGTCATTGACCTTTCTAGTCTAAGAGCTATGTGAAAAATACTAGCACTGCATTTTGTTAACTTAAGAATAAAATTTAATTCTTGTAAAGAAACATATATTATAGTTTCATCGGAAAAAGTCTTGGTTACCTCATCGTATGATAATCTCCAACTATTTATGAGATTGAAGCTTCATTTCAAGTGATATAATTCATACTGTGTTCACATCGTGTATGCAAAATACGATATCACCCTAATAGAAACATCTGTCACTTCATTGTCAATCGCGGTTTATATAGAAAAAATTACAAGATTTTTTGACCGCTACAGACAGAATTCCATGATATGAGAATAGTATTCGGAACGTGCACGTCAGTAGTGACATATTTCAAACGAAGTTTTAGGGGCATATGTCAAAAAATAAACAACAAGAGTTTGTTTATTTCGTAAATATTAAAGCAAATAAAATATATATAGAACAATCATTAATGGTATTTGGGTTATATTTAGTTAAAAACTACTTGTGGAAAATGAATATAATCATAAAAATCTGGTTTTGAGAGCGTAAAACACTCAATAAGTTTCAAGGCCCAATCTATGCTAAAAGGAAATAAATTGGTGTTAGCAGGACATGTAAGGGATGTAGAAAAGCTAAGAAGTAATGGCAATGTTATTTAATACGAGCTAATATAATTCGCCGAACATCGGTGACTTTAGCACCCTATAAAAGAAGTTCAAACGTAAGTTCTCAACCAACCAAAAAACGTAACTAAACATTTGGATAAAGCAAGTCTAAACATTTTTATTCATTCTTACAGATAGATAATAATGATCGGGTTGTTGCTGGAGTAAAATGCAGCTGCGTTTATAACCAGAGCGGCAAGTGCAAACATATTGCTGCTTTAATCAGTAATAAAAATACGAGCAATACTTTATACTTGAAAAAAAATAAATGTTATGTTTTTAAAAATCTTATTTTTTTTATTTTTTACAACACAAATACTCTTGAAGAAAATCGGCGTCTATAAATTTACTAAAACATTCTTCATTTTTCTGAGTTACACTTTCAATCAATGAGTTTCTAAAATAGTAACATAATATCATAAGTCCTTTCGGATTCCTCTTGAGAGTACTCGTTTTATTTTGCTCAAAATGGGGGTATAATAATTTTAACTTTTTTACCCCTTTCATCTAAAGCTTGCTTACTTGAAAAACCTTTTTGATTCAAAACTCTATCTCCAGCTTCTAAAAGATCAGTTAAATCAATATGTAGTATCTGGTTTATCGTCATATTTTGTGAGTCACTACTTCTTCCACCTCATACTTTGGATTTAAATTAAATATTCTATGAAACTATCACTGCAAGTTTTGTCGTCGGGTTATGGAGACCATGGTGATCCATCATTCATCAACACTAAGATAATAGTTTGGTACTCAATTAATATCTTTATAAAATGCAACTCAAATAAAATTGACTTAACTGATAATGCAATTTTAGGTTATATCGAATCACATACTTTTTCATTTTTACAGCAGCTATCCATTTATATCTGATCTAATTTCCTAGTGGATTTAGGAAAAACATTAAATTTGTATACTGACTACCTATTTCTGCTGTTATTTTTGCAGTCTACGATACGAAAACAATTAAGACCAATTTCTAAAAATTTCGAAACCAGATTGACAAGTTTGTTTGACTATTAGCTGAGCCTCTTTTTTTGCATATTTTTGCCGCGGCAAGCGCGGCAATCGCTTTCTTTACCCCCTCCACCCACTTCGCACGCTCCGAATACTGCAATGATAGTATTTTAGTATAATATGCCTCTTTAATCATCATTAGTTGTGTCGCATCCATTACTGTCCACCACCTGCTTGCACTTATCATCATTACGGTATTTTCATCTTAACAATCTTCATTAACCATAATTATTCTGATTTTGCATCCACGTGTCATATAATTTTGATGTGGATACTAAATTTATGCAAGAAAACCTTAATTTTCTAATTGTTAGAACTACACATTTCATCCACTCTCATCTTCAATTATATGCCATCACGATTGTATAGTTTTCACGTTGTTTCTTGAGTGCTAGGTAAAACCGCCCCGGGTGAGAAGTTTTAAAATTCAGGAACGCACCTATAACTACTTTTGTAATGCGTTTGCCTATTGGTAACCGCTTGTTTATTATGCAAATGTATGTTACAATGTTTAAAAAATACACTTGCTGCATCTACGAAATTAAATTTTACTGCATCTACGAAAATCGAAATATAATATGAAAAAATTCTCAAAAAGTTTGTCCAACGTCGATCCTTCAAAAAAAGGATCTTGATTTTTATATGCATAATCCGTACATAATAATTTTAATTCAAATAATTAAATACAATTCCCTCAGTACTACGTCTCTATGTCATGGAAAATTAAACTTTCAGTATTATCTTATAATATAATGTTCTGAAATACATAAACATCATTGGGTCAGGATTTAGGAGTTCTATGCAGGTTTCCACTTATAATACCACAAGAGCTTCAAAATTATCGGGTATTTCCCGATAGGTTCGTTGCAACTTTATTTGTTTGCAGGGAACCTTGAGGGAAATGCCAGATAATTTTGAAGCTCGTGTGGTATTGGGGGGATTATTTTTCCGTCCCAAATGTCGGCCAATAGAATTAGAATTTGTTTTTTATATATAGCAACTACCAGAGAAAATTTTCAAAAAATTATCAGTATAATACCATGTAGGTTGTACCACGTGACGTCGAATGGTGCAATTCTATTGGTCGATATTTGGGTCGGAAAAATAATCATTATTATTATTTTATTTTTATTTATTCGTTTATTTTCATAAATCATACAGGACGTTTGAGATATACTCTCCATAAACCACGAAGGTTTGTCCGGAGTGTATTACAATAATAATAAGCATTAATTATCATATTATTGTATATTGTCGTATTACTATGTCTTGTTCGACTTTTCACTCTCTTCATTTTAAACGGCTTGTCGCAGACTAGCAATTTAACATTGAGACTATTATACAGAAACACTAAGTATCTTCATTAACGCAGTTATTATAATATTATTGTTTTCTTTTCTACGAGTATTGTTAATTATAACTAACGTGACCAGATGTCCCGTTTTGAATGGGACTGTCCCTTTTTATAGTTACATGTCCGTGTGTCCCCGGAATGATCTCTGGGACCCCAAATTGTCCCGTTTTCTGAAACCGCGCGACTTCTCGATATTTGTTTTGTTGTTGTTTGTCTTGGACTTCTTTTGTCTTGGAACCAAAAGTATGTAACATACTGGGTGCATTTAAACCTTCCTGCCAAATTTTTTCCAGGGCTTAGGTATCATATTAAACCTCAAAAATAACAAAAGTGAGAAGAAGAATAATATTTCTCTACTATTTAATGGGTGTTATTATACCTACTTATAAACCTTCCTCTTCAATCACTCTAAATATTTAAAAAAGCTGCCAAGTGCGAGTTGGACTCGCCCATGAAGGGTTCCGCAGCAGCGTTGATTTAATGAAAATTAAATTAAGGTTTACCATTTATGACGTACAAAAAACTACTTGCTAGATCTCGTTCAAACCAATTTTCGTTGGTAGTTGTTATAGTAATGTACTTCATATATTTTTTTTAGAATTATCATGCCCCTACTTTAGAAGTTAGAGGGGGGGGGACACACATTTTACCACTTTGGAAGAGTCTCTCTCGCAAACTATTCAGGTAAGAAAAAAATGATGCTAGAAAAAGATGAATATGATTTTGAAGACCTATCCATAGATATCCTACACGCATAGGTTAGATGATTTTTTTTTGTTTCAGTTGTTAACTATGGAGACCCCTAAATTTTTTATTATTTTTTCCATTTTTGTATCAAAATCTTAATGCGGTTCACAGACTACATCTATTTACCAAGTTTCAATAGCATAGCTCTTATAGTTTCGGAGAAAAGTGGCTGTGACATACGGACGGACAGGCAGACAGACAGATAGACAGACAAAAATAACGAATCTATAAGGGTTCCGTTTTTTGCCATTTGGTTACGGAAGCCTAAAAACAACATCAAATTCCGTTGCGTAAGATTTATGCATACAAAGAGACATAGGGACAGAAAAAGCGATTTTTTTATACTATGCAGTGGTATTGACAGTGAAATTGAAGATTCAGTATTGTACTACCACTCCATGTTAATCCATGCCTCCAATTCATAAAACTCTAATTTTGAAGATCGTTATTATAAAATATCTGTATAATATATGTAGACTAGCGCTTCTAAAATATATCTCCATCGTAACCTCAATATTTGAACAATCTTCGTATATTTTTTGCTCTTTAACTTCCATTATACAGTGCGTTCGTATAAACACCGTTTGTCTTCATACCCATACAAATTTCCCGGATCGGCAATTTGTATGGGTATGAAGGCGGATTTTTTTGAGTTCACACTTCACAGCATTGTTCTCATAGAAAAAGTTGTTCCTTTTGACGGGCTCATTTGATGGTTATATTTTATAGATCTTTACACCTTATTGTTTAAAGTACAAAGTATAAAATTTGGAGTATATAATGTGCCTCAAATTGCCCTATATACTACTAACTAGCCACAGTTTTAGGTAATAATGAGACCGCGTCGGGAACTCATAATGTTACCACATTACTGACACACTGGCAGCAGCTGCCAATTTTTCGCGACACTAAACACCGATTTGTTCATATTATTTTAACACGCATTTTTATTCATCATTTTTAGGGTTCCGTAGCCAACAAGGAACCCTTATAATTTCGGTCTGTCCGTCGCGTCGGTCCGTCGGTTCGTCTGTCCGTCTGTTCGTTTGTCCGTCCGTCCGTCCATCCGCGGTTTTGCTCAGAGACTATAGGGTCTACAAAGCCGTAATTTGGCATGAATGCACATATTATGATCGCGGACAAAATGGTATAAAACATGTTAAAAATATATTTTTATGGTACCTCCCCTACACATCAAGCGGGATGATATATTTTTTTCGGGTCCACCCCACCGTGGTGGGGCGTCCCCTATGGCGTATGGGGTGTCGTTAGTTTTTTTTTTTAATATTGCGAGTCATCAAAGATCATTTTCCGATTTAGCGAGGCATTTGTGAAATATAAAGTTTTAAAGTGAAAAAAATTTTTTCCACTTCTAACCAGCTAAACGGTTGCTTCTGGAAATGTGATTTTTTTTTCACATTTCAAAAATTGCCGCTGGAGTAGGAAATATGCTGAATTAAAAAGGAAGACTATCACGGCTAAGAAAACTTCATATGTTATTGAGTTATAGTCGATCAACTAAAAAAAAAGTATTCGGAGGAGTAAAAAGCAACTTTTCGTTCAAATTCCTTTGAATATAACTGAGATTAATGATGTTGTAATAAGTGCAAAACACGTTATAAATGTACATTCATTGACCATACAAAAATTATCAAAAACTAGCGGTATTACGGAACCCTATATTGCGCCTGACACGCACTTGGCCGGTTTTTACAAGTTACAAAAGGTTTTTAATTTTACCATGTAGAACTTCCATAAGTATTCTAGTAGGTATACTTTTGAGTAGGTTATAGATCCATTTGATGGCAGTAACCAACAATATAATATCATTCTTGACTACACGATTTACTTTTGTGTTACTTTGTGCCATATCGACTATATTTTCAAAGTTTAGTTCAATTTTCTCTCACGCGCGGGTCCGACGATTGCCTAGTATTATCTTTGTCTCTCCTCCTTCCTACTTGAATACATTCTGTTGTAATAAAAGAGCAATAAATATTAGGGTTTGAGCAAACGGATATAGGGACAAACGGGGATATATAAAAATAATTTGTCAGGATATCCCATTGCAACGAATGCAGCTTTCGCTATTTATAACGACCCCGGCGCGCCGCACACAAAAACGTAACTACGTGCCGTTGTTTACGTTAATCGCACCTGTATTCTGAGGGGCGTAGAGTTCAAAATAACTAACCTCACGGAACTCTGAGCGAGATGGTCCTGTCATTTCTGTCAAGCGAGGTCTTGAACGCTTTTAGAACTGTGTACCTACCTACTTTACAAAATAGAAATAATAAAAATTAAGGGCGCCGACACGCAATTATTTAAGTTTATTTTCACTTGGAATCTACGGTGATGTGATCCGTATCTACTAATACGGATTAGACCGTGAAATAGTTGGCCTTTGAAGGAATAAATTAGAAAAAAATGTTCAACCTTCTGCTTGCCTACAGATTACAACTTGTACAACGATGCATAAAACCATAGAGAAAATATAGAACTAAGGATATATAATTTAAATACTCAATATTAATTGTTATATCAACACTTATTCCTTTTGAAAATACGACATTTCCTCGAAATAATTAACGCTACACTAATAAGTATCGGGTTTTATATTTTCGAGAGCTTTTGCCACATTTTCACTTTACGTTAAACTTCTGTTCCCGAGAATCCACGAAACGAATACGATTTGTTTAAAATTTACTTCTTCGAGTCTGTTGTTTATTAAAACCAAATATTTATGGTTTCTGCGTATCGCGGTCCGCTTACAAATGCACAGTCATATTATCAGATAAATATAGTCGGGTAAAGCGAGCGGTAGCTAATTAATAAACACAAGTACTTCTAGACATACCCCCTTTACTAAAATAACAAAACAAAAAAGTAACATTTTTGCTTTCTTTAGCAACGACGCTAACGAAAGCAAAAATTTACGCTAGCCCCGTCTACATAGCCCGCTATCCTCCAATCGTGATACAATGATTCCATGAATCGTGCTTTCGAGCATTGTACTTTGCGCTGCAGCTAACAGTGAACAATATCACGTAGCAAGTCGGTTCTCGCATTATATTTATAACACGAAAGTAAAGGTCGTAAGTCTCAAAACTGTTTTTGATGATTACTTACAAATTAAATATAATACTAATATTTCCTTTAGTCATTATTTTATAAAGTGTGTGATTGTAGTAGTTCAAGTTATTTAATGATAGTAACTCAATAAGTGTAACAGATATTTCTTGAAAAACCCAGAAATAATCATAATTTCGAAAAATATAACTATCAACTATCAAGTCAAAATAAGTGAATCGTGTTTTCCGTTATAGGCAAATATCAGATAAATATACAATGATTAAATAAATCTCAATTTCATAAGTCAATCGTCTTCCGGGATCGTACTTATTAGAAAACACAGCAAAATTTGGCAGCCCACTCTTATGAGGCCTACTAACCCAAAAAATCAAACATCGTCCTTCTCTCTTCACACTTACACCAGTCTTTCATATGCCAGGTGAATAAGGACGACGCGGAATCATCGCCAAGTTAGTTTTACTATGAATAAAAGACGAACTACAATGATTATGAAAAAAGTATTTTGAGCAAATTTAGGTTTCATCCTTATTTTCCTGTTCTGAGGTTTCATCAATGCCTTTTTAGATATTGAAAAATATTAAAGGAAAGACAGCAAACTCCGAAGATCCAAGCAAAAATGTATCTAAAACAAGGTTTTTTGTAAGAATAAAATTATCGAGCATTTTTTCAGTAATCGTGTTTTCGTCTTGAGCATTTAATCTTCATGAACTCAAGTTACTTGTGTAAAAAAGTCTGTTTTCTAGGCCTTACAGATTTTGAGATCTAGGTTTAAGTATAGTCAAGTTAGGGTCAGGTGCATTCTTAAGCGGAGAGTGGAGCACCGTGGTCCGTGGTGTTTTACTGGGGGGGCGGCCCACACACCACGGCCGATGTCCTCAATCAGCCAGGGATGCGAAAAATATTTCCCCATGTTAAAAAGGGTTGAGGTTTGAGAACCTGTTCTGATTTCCGAAACTGAGGTTTCCAGGAAATTCAGCACTGGGCTTTCCCGGTTCCATACCACGCGCAAGAAAAGTTTTAAGTGATTTGATATTGCTAATGTCTATGTGATGGTGATAGCTTAGCGTGATCTGTTCTCGTCAAATCCAGTAGTTCCCTAAAAAAAATCTAACAACCGACGAAAATTGAGAGGTGTTATGAGTTTGATGTGTCTGTCTGTCTGTCTCTGTCGTATAAATGGCAAAATAGTGGTGGTGTCGTGTATGATAGGCTCCCCAACAGGTAGGAATGAACTTTTGGCACCATATAGAAGATTTGGCAGCAGTGGGCCACTAGTCGGGAAGTCGGGTCGACCCCATTTTGCCAGAGGCATCAACCGCTGCGAACCCAAGTCTTTGACACTTAAACAACTGGGAGTAGGTCGTTTATTTTCGTTGTGTACTTTCGACAGAAATAAATCTAGCATTCTAGGATTGTTTGTGTCGGATCTGGCTTATATTACAACGGTAATTAGCTTATTGTTAGATTTTGAAGGTCATGTGTCTAGAAAGCTATATTTATTTACTTTTGGAGGAAGATAACCTAAATAGAGAAATTTTATAATCAAGGTTAAAAATAATATAATATGGGTTCTAAATTCAAATAATGCTATAAAGTGTATAATGCTTATATCTATCTTCAAGCCTAAACCGATGAGTAATCTAGTAGAACCGATTTTTATGAATTTTGGTATAGAAGTACATACCTACTATGAGTGCTGAAAAAGCACATACTTATGATAGTTTTAAATTTTTTATCGCAAAAGAAATACGGTTGCCGCGTCTTATTAACGATTTTGGTAGAGGCATATACATCGAATAATAAAAAATACAGCATGCGTACATGATAATATTAACTGTACAACTATTCATGGCGTGCTTTTCAAGATGATTATAGAAATATATTTAGTAACAATATAATCAACCTCAATAGCTGCATTTCCGTAGTTTCCAAATATAGCGGGTTCCGAGTATTAAAAAGTGTGTGACTTAATCTTGAGAAAAATATTTATAAACACTGATTAATCTTGCTTTTTCTCGTTTTTCCTGCAGACTAATTTTAATGAGAAACTAGGTTAACTACAATTTGACACAAGGAATTTCACGGAAACCGTACAATTTTATCCAAATAAGTAGTATATCCTTCCTCGTGATCTACTCTTTATCCGTATCGACTAACATCCCCATTTTTTCCCCATTTTTTCCCCATTTTTTCCACATTTTTCTCCAACCACTAATTCAGCTACGATTAGCGAGTTCAAACAAATAAACTCTTCAGCATGAAAATACTATTAATTAATAACAGATATTATTTTTTTTTTTCATTATTTGCATAAACAAAATTTGGACATGTCAAGATCACAAAAATATAAAATTAAATACTTACTTAACAAAAAAAAAATTTACAAAATAACAAAAATGTCAAAATAATTATAATAACATCAGGTCCATTTCATTTTCATAAATAAATTAAATTACATAAATTCGTCATCAAAAAACAATAAAATAATAACAAGTCAAAGTTTAACATTCCAAGCATTTTTATCCTGCACATAGTCTGAAATTTTATAATAGGCTTCAGGGAGAAGTTGTCTTTTTATTAATCTTTTGAATTTATTAAGTGAGAGCTGTTGTAATTCTTTTGGAATTTTATTATATAAATGTATACATTGCCCCTTAAAAGAAACATTGACCTTATGAAGTCTAAAAGTAGGAACCGTCAGTTTGTATTTATTTCTAGTATTTATATTATGTGTGTCACTTTTTTTAGGAAACATCATAATATTTTTATGGGTGTACATGAGTACTTCAAAAATATATTGACATGGCAACGTCAATATATTGATAACTTTGAATTTTTCACATAAGGATTCTCTGGGGCTCATCCTATAGATAGCACGAATCGCTCTCTTCTGCAGCACGAAAATAGAATTTAAGCGTCCTTCACCAGCATTTCCCCACAACATTATACCATATGACAATGCTATGGAAGCTGAAATACACCAGTCTTTCACATAAGTGTAGTAATACAGAAGTGGCTTCATCAGTAATGTAGCGTACTTTCTTGACAGCCAATGCCGCAGAACTAAGTTTTTTTGAGAGACTATCTATGTGTTGATCCCATTGAAGCTTACTATCTAAAGTGACACCCAGAAACACTGTCGATTCGATAGGATCCAAATTTTGACTTTTTATTTTAATGTCAGTTGTTGTTTTCCTAACATTTGGTAGAGAGAATCTTATACATTTTGTTTTGCGTTCATTAAGCAATAGGTTATTGGAATTAAACCAATGGACAACATTTGCGATTGCATTATTTATTTTATCAAAATTTAGAGCCCGCCGATTAAGTTTAAATACGAGTGACGTATCATCAGCAAATAAAACAATTTCATCATCTTTTATCATGTAGGGCAGGTCATTAATATATATTAAAAATAGGAAAGGGCCGAGAATAGATCTTTGAGGCACACCAATTGAAACCGAGGCCCCTGAAGATCGCTTGCCATTAATATCGACTCTCTGGACTCTGTCGCTCAGATATGAAGTCAATAGATCCAAAGATTTATCTCTAATTCCGTAATGATGCAATTTTCTTATTAGTGTTCCATGATGTACGCAGTCGAAAGCTTTAGACAAGTCACAAAAAATTGCCAAGGCGTCATGTGACTCCTCCCACGCTTCATAAATGTATGATAGTAATTGAATACCATCGTCAGTATTAGATTTTCCATTGGTAAAGCCAAATCGTTTCCGATGTAATAATTTATTGATATTAAAATGACATATTAATTGATTTAACATTATTTTTTCAAAGATTTTACTGAATACGGGCAAAACAGATATTGGTCTAAAGTTATTGGGATCGGTTGATTCACCAGATTTGAACAGTGGAATTAGTTTGCTGTATTTCATCAAGTCTGGGAATACTCCGCAATCAATGCATTCATTAAATATATATGCTAATTCATAAGCAACCTCGTCTATAAGTGGTTTTAAGATGTATGTAGATATACCCCATAGATCTGTAGCTTTTTTTTACATTTAACATTTTAAAAGCTTTGATAATATCATGCTCATTAACTCGTTTAAAGCTGAAACTAGTTTCACAGATAGGTACATTTTATTATAGTAGTGACTCTGCTATGTCTTGTGAAGAGATTAATGATCTGGTAAGTGTGACTGGGATATTGGTAAAGAAATGTTCAAATGCTTGGGCAACTTCTTCTTTATTCTTAATAACATTGTCATTGATTTTTAATTTAAAGTCAGTATCAAAATTTCGAGGTCTTCCAATTTCATCATTAATTATTTTCCATGTTGTTTTAACTATGTTTTTACTATTTTTAATCTTATCGGCAATAAAGTTTGCATCTGCGTTTTGGCATACTTTCCTAAAAATCTTTGAGTAAATTTTAATTTTATCCTTAAGGTCTTCACTAAAATTATACTGTTTTTCACTGTACATATCATAGAGTCTTTGTCGGCTTTTCTGTATACCAACTGTCGCCCACTCACTAAAACTAGGTTTATCCGTCACTGTAAACGATCTAGGTGTAAATACATTAGTAAATATGTTGCTAAACTTAATTTAAAAAATGGCAGTAAGACTCATTAGGATCTTTATTACGAAAGTCGATAGGCATTTGCGAGTACCAGTTTAATTTGAATTTCTCTAGCCGACCTTTAGTCACAGGAACATAGCTAATTTTGTTTTTAATAGTTTCTTTGATTTTAGTTTTAAATTTTACAAATTGGCCTAAGTGGTCTGGTTTTAAATTACTAATAATTTAGATTCCAAGTATATAATCCTTTGTATTTGTAAATATATTATCTATACACTTAGCTGAAGTTTCCGTGATACGAGTTGGATCCAAATAAGCCAGTTGTTCTAGTACTCAGGGAACTTACTTCTAAAAGGTCAATGTTGTAGTCTTCACAAACGAAAATGATTTTATTATAATTTGTTATTTTAAATAGAATTAAATCCATGATTTTCTCAAATATGTCATATGATGCATTTGGCGGCCTGTATACACTTACTATTATACTTCGTTCCAGCTCGGCACACGCTATTTCAATTTGATTTACAACAGATAAGCTTGAGATGTCTTGCCTATTTTTAAACTTTATACATTTATTAATTAAAATAAGAGAACCTCCTCGAATAGCATGTGATCTGCAGAAGGAACTGCCGACTTGATAATTGCTAAAGTTAAACATCAGCTCAAAACCTCTTATCCAATGCTCAGTTATACACATAACGTCAATGTTGTAAGAGTTAAGGTACAATTCCAATTCTAACATTTTACTATTTATGCCTTGAATATTTTGATGTACTAATTTTATGAGTTTTATATTTTAGTTACATACTTTTCTAAGTTTTTTGTAAAAGTTAGAAAGGTAATATTTACCTTTTGTTACGTAACATGTTCTATTAATAAGCTTATTAAGATCTATCACATGCACATATTTATTATGTTGAGAAATGAGCTTATATCTAATAAAATTTTCAGAATCTGTCAAGCTATTGCTATAAGGAAGCGTGAAGAATATAATATTACCCATATATTTGGAAGTCAAAGTGTTCATATATTTAATGAAGTCAAATTTCTTTACCCTTCCTCTGTTTCCTACACAAATTATGAGATTAGTATGTTTGTTGAGCGAAGAATGTTTAACCATATTTTCTAAGATATGCTCTAAGTTACAGTTAGAATAACAATAATTGGTCTTTAGCAAAGCTTAAAAATTGACTCAGGTCTTTTCCTATTCCGTCGCTAAACATCACACTTTTACATTTTATCGGCATATTATTATTTATGGGAACCGAAGTGTCTGGGACAATACTATCGAGATCCGTTGCATTCTTCTCCGGGCCAGCACCACTGCAACAAACCTCCAAGACTCTTGTTTCAAGGCTGTTTTGGCTATTCAGTAAGGAATCCATAGCCAAGTTAAGTTCTCTCAGTTCAGTTGTGGCAGTTTCATATAAGCTTGAATAATGATTAAGCGAATGTTCTGCCCGTAGAAGCTTACATCTGAGGTTTTCAATGTCATTTTCATATTTTATTCTGTTGTTATTTATCTCCTCTGTGTATTTCTGTAACTTATCTAACATTGTTCGCTTACTTAATTCATTAATTATAACTTTGTTTTGTTTGTTTAATAATATTTTGGATTTCTTCATGAATTTGTTCACCTTTATATATTTTTTAATCTTATTCCTACTGAGAGTATTCATATTAACTTTGTTTCTGCTGGAGTTTGCTGGTGAAACTACTGAGTCATCCTGTGTTAAATCTATAGTTGTTGTAAATTCTACAAGCAGTTTGAGCCTAAAGCCTGCCTCAAATTTGTCATTTAAACATAATCCTTCCTTATGTCGCAGTCGGCTAAAGCAGATTTCGACTATTTGATTATGTGAATTTATCTAGATTTCTCCGTGAATTTCAAAATCCAGGCACAAAATAATGTGGAAATTTTACGAGCTTAATCAAAGCTCATAAAATGGAGTCTATATTTTGCGCGTGGAAACCGAAAGCTTGTGAACTATTTTCTCCACTTTCAAAAGCACGCTTTGCTCCAAGCTATCCGTGCTTTATGCTACACATCGATCAAATACTAAGGGTCAGATGCACTAAGACGAAAAATAACGCTGTACTTTTAAGTGGAAGTTCGAAATTCGTAAAAAAAGAGAACTCTTTAATCACGAAATAATATTATTATGCAACGTTTCATGGTAGCATTTTAAAATTTTTATACCTGTCAATGGTTGACCCTTTAGGTAAAAATAAGGGAACAAATATAATGACCACCAAAAAATGCACTGATACCCTAAACTTGTTTACCAAAAAAAGATAATTAACACCAAAAAAATTAAGTCTAAAATTGCAACACTACCAGCTATTTATATTTAAGTCATGACAACACTTCAAATTGTAATCGAACACCAAATATAGTAAATGATCACCAAATAAAGTAAATGATCACCAAATATAGTAAATGATCACCAAATATAGTAAATGATCACTAAATATAGTAAATGATCACCAAATATAATAAATGATCACCAAATCCTTGTGAGAAAATCAATGCGATATTTCTGTCCAAATAAATCACTACGATTGACAAAACATGTAAGCATATTATTAACAAAATAGTTGGCCAAGTGTGAGTTGGACATGGAGGGTTCCGTACCGTTATAGAACAAAATTAGACCTAAAATTGTGTTTTATATGAGAGCCCCTTTTAAATTATTTTTTATTATTATTATTATTACCTAATTATTGAAGTTAACATATAATATAATCAAGGCCTTTGCGAAAATGTCAACGTGCCTACCGGTTGCCATTATTTATATCGAGCAAAAAAGGCCAAAAAAATAACATTGATTGTATGGGAGCCTCCCTTAAATAATTATTTTATTTTGTTTTAGTACTTGTTGTTATAGCGGCAACAGATATACACAATCTGTAAAATTTTTAGAAGTCTAGTTGGAGCGGTTCTTGAGATACAGCCTAGGCCCTAGAGACGGACGGACAGACGGACAGACATCGAAGTCTCAGTAATAGAGTCCCGTTTTTAGGGTTCCGTAACCAAACGGTACAAACGGGACTCTTTTACTAAGACTTCGATGTCTGTCTGTCCGTCTATCTGTCTTCTTCTCTTTAATAGGATATTTGCTAAATAAAAATATATTTGGTTATAATTTTACATTAAATTCTGACGTATAATGTTGGGGATCGTTTACTACTTTTGGTTTAAGTAACGATCATTTATTTGGAGTCATTTTGTATAACTACGATAGCGAGATAATAAATCTTTGGTGATCATTTTACATTTAAATGCTAGTATAATGTTGGTGATCATTTACTAATTTTGGTGATCATTTTACTTTAAAATGCTAGTATAATGTTGGTGATCATTTACTAGTTTTGGTGATCATTTACTTATTTTGGTGATTATTTACTATTTTTGGTTTTAAGATGTTAAATTAAGATGTTAAAATGGTGGTCTGTATTTTGGTGATCATTTACTATTTTTGTCTGTGAAATGTTACTATTTCTGGTGATCAGTTAATTATAAGCCTAAAAATAATAAAATCGCTGAAAAGCTTTTATTATTTTTAGGCTTATAATGACTAACCCGTGAATTTTCTTTAATTTCTTTTATTTTATAACTAGCTGCTGCGCGCGACTTCGTCCGCGTCAACATAGTATAATAACAAAGATGGATAGTCCGCTATCAAATATGAAAAAAGTAAAAATATAATCTCCTCCTTTTCGGAAGTCGGTTAAAAAGTAGCCTAAGTTATTCTTTACTACATCAGCTATGTGCTTAAAAAGTCCCAGTCGCTCCAGCCATTTCAGAGATTAGCCGGAACAAACAGACAGACAGACAGACATACAGACAAAAATTGTAAAAAATGTTGTTTTGGTGTCTGTACCCTATATATATTCATATGCATTTTAGTTAGAAACGGTTCTTTCAATATTACAAACAGACACTCCAATTTTATTTATATGTATGTATGTATAGATGTATAGATTTTTAAATCCAAGTTGTTACTTTCTCACTCTGATGTTAAATACTTCACGATGTTAAATATAAGGGCGTGACGTAAACTGTGCACTGGAAGGGCAGCTTCGGTTCAATACAGGTATTCCAGTAATAAACGAAAAGGGCTGCATCTGTCGATTTCCAATGCACTTTATAGATGGCTCTGAAATCCCAAAATATATTTTTCCACTACATCAAATGTTTTACAGTATTTTAAAATATGCTTATTTAAGCATATTTTAAAAGACAATTTTTATTAATATTCTAAGCACTCTTGAACATGGCAAGCTCTAGCAACTCGCCAACTTTTGTGCTTGCAAGCTACGCTTACCTATAATATTGTTTTGAACCCCTATGTGAATATACGTGGGATATATTTCTGAAAAACTGTTTCTGAATATCATAAGATGTCGCTCAGATACCTCCTGACCCTCGCTATCGCTGTTCCGACTCTCAGCCTATATATAGGAGGCTGAGCTGGACTAGGTAATAACATTTTTGAAGCAGGGTTTTGGGGGCCAACCCCGTTTTCGGTTGGTCCCCTTAACCCTGCCTAGATATTCTATAGATATACTAACATAATTATGTTAAAACTTTCCCCCAAAACCGTACATTTGGCTGCGAAAAAATATTCAATCTTAAACATTTTACGTAGGAATATATAGTTATGTTTAGTTATGCTATTATAGAAGGCCAAAAATAGTGAATTAAAATGCTGTGTTATACTTAATTGCAGTACTTAATTTTTTACTTAATTTCATTGCAAAGCAATCGCAAAAATGTTAACTTTAAACTAAATTTCAGCACGTAGTCTTTAAAATTATACAAGAGTTAAAACTTACAAATATAACTAATATATAGCTAATATGAAAAATCACATAATACATTTGTGTTAAAAATGGTTTTAACACAAAGGTATTATGTGATTTTTTAGGCCACAAAATATAGCCGAAATAGAACCTCCATCTTTTAGGAAATCGGTCAAAAAGCCGTCGCTACTAGTTTGACTAAGCAACAACGATAGAAAACCGACGATACGATTTTTCCAGGCGATATTTAGGTCAGTCCGGATACATCGAATTAAAATCATGTCTATTTTAAAACTTAAAAGAAACGGTAGTGCATGGCAATAAATATAAAAATAGTTATTAGTTTTGATGGAAAATAGTTTTGCCCATCGAGAACCGTAGCCGATATAGATTGTTACATAACAATCATTTAAATATTAAGCTATCTCTAATCTATACATCTATACTCTATACACATATAAATAAATTTGGAGTGTCTGTTTGTAATATTGAAAGAACCGTTTTTTACTAAATGTATATGAATGTATATAGCGTACAGACACCAAAACAATATTTTTTACAATTTTTGTCTGTATGTCTGTCTGTCTGTCTATTTGTTCCGGCTAATCTCTGAAATGGCTGGAGCGATTTTGACGGGACTTTTTTAGGTACATAACTGATGTAGTAAGGCATAACTTAGGCTACTTTTTAACCGGCTTCCGAAAAGGAGGAGGATATATTTCACTTTTTTATGAAGGAACCTTTAAAAAGGGGATTTTCTTTCTCTTTTTTATTACCTTTGTTATCACATTTTGCTGACGCGGACAAAGTCGCGGGCAACAGCTAGTATAACATAAAATCCATGAGTCGCCGTGTTTGTTGCCAAGCTTCTCCGAAACGGCTGGAGCGACTGTGATAAAATTTTGTCTGCTTATCGGGTAGGTCTGAAAATATGTACAAATATAAAGAAGTGGTTTTATGACTGGACACCCCTTTACAGTGTCAACATTATTTTTAAATTTTAATTTTACATAATCTTTTTTATATTATGCTCTATGGGTACATTAAAGACTGAAATAAAGACCTTTTTTTTTTATTTATTTATTATTTAAGTATTATTTATTCAAAGTTAGCGTTAAAACTTATAAAGACTGAGTATAGTATATTATAACGAAGTATTTAAACTGTACATTCTAGTGTTGTAGCAAGAATATTAACTAATCTAGAAATACTAAGAACCTAGACTAACAGCAAGACATTCAGGGCTTTATGCAAACCGACGTATACGCAACACACCGCATACATTCCATTTAGATTTAGTTTCTCTTAAGACCAAAATAAACTTAAAATAATATTATGTCTCTTTCAGCTCTTCACTTCTGTCTGGGTGGTAGTGAAACTAATATGGAGATGGATTTTAGTTGTGACCACGTTTTTGTCTGTGTTTCCAAGTTTCATGTACTTGTAGGCCGTGTACAGTTTTTAGATCGACCGGCAAAACTGGAGGCAAAAGGACATGCGTCTAGAGTCTAGACTCTAGATTTTATGTACACATGTACTATCAGAGAAGTCGATTCCTATGCAAATATGGGACCTAAGTAGTTTGGTTGCGTTACGTCAAACCCAGTTGACTGATCACAATTAACATTGAATTGACATATTCGACCAAATAACATTGGTCTGTCAAATGCATAGGAATCAACTTCCTCGATGGTACAAAATCTACCACATGTCAGTTGTTACACTCTATACGCCATAATATACGCGATCTAATAACGACATAAAAGTACCATCGAAGAAACTGATTCATAATATGCAGTTGAGGGACCCAAGCCATTCGGTCGGATTGTGTCAATTCAGTATTAGGGCCAATTCAGACCGCAACGCGACGCGTAGATGTATTCGCAAATGCTAAATTTGTACTGAATTGAAAGATTTTGTGAGCGTGAGAGGTCTTGCAAATCCATACAAATTTAGAAATGCATCTACGCGTCGCGTTGTGGTCTGAATTGACCCTTAGTTCTGTCGGCTGAGTTCGACATGACGCGACCAAATTACGTGGGTCCGCGTTCTGTCTATGAATAAACGTCTCTCACAGTACAACACTGCATTGACCTCCTATTATTGACGAGCGATCTTAGAAATAGTGACCGGCCTATACCTGACATAAAATAGTTGTAGTAAATATTGATATTTGAATCTTAAATTTTTCAGATTATTGGTCACACAACCATTTTATGAGCAGCCAACATGTCTTTCCGAAATTACGTAAGTAATGTTTTAATTTTTAAGTAATATTTTAAGTAAAGTATCCGTAGCTTAGTAACTATTTACTAATCAGTGGCTATGTGTCCGTCTATCTGTATTCTGATATTTCAATCCAAAAGTAAACCTATATTATGCTCACTATTATATCATAAGCTACTTATTTTAAAAGCTTTTATTTAACTTGCTCTGTATGTATGTAAGTATGTATGTTCGGGTGAAATCTTGGAATTCAATTTTGGAGTAGATATATTTAATCGATCGAGCTGAAATTTTGCAGGCACGTTTAGTTTGGATGACAATACACGATATTGTATGTGACATCACTCTAAATCCAATATGGCCGACCATCAAAGATGGCGAAATAGTTATTTTCTATGCAGTTCTACAATATGGATATTAAATGAAAGGGCTTTTTGAGATTAACTCGAAAACGAATGTAATGTCATACTACATCCAATATGGCGGCTCATCCAAGATAGAGGTATAGTTATTTTTAATGCACTTCTGCAATATGGGTATCAAATGAAAGGGCTCATTGAGAGTAACTTGGAAACGAATGTAATGTTATTCTTCATCCAATATGGCGTCTCATCTAAGATATGGGAATATAGTTATTTTTAATGCACTTCTGCAATATGGGTATCAAATGAAAGGGCTCATTGAGAGTAACTCGGAAACGAATGTAATGTCATTGTACATCCAATATGGCGGCTCATCTAAGATAGGGGAATATAGTTGTTTTTAAAGCACTTCTGCAATATGGGTATCAAACAAAAAGGCTTATTGAGAGTAAATTGAAAAGTCATGTCGTGTCCTGTCGTGTCGTGTCATGTCGTGTCGTGTCGTGTCGTGTCGTGTCGTGTTTATCAGATTTTAACAAATTCTTGAAACAAAACAAACTACTTACAATCAAGCAGACTCAAGAAATCTAGTCAGAGATTTAACTAAAAAACAAAAAATAAATTATAAGCAAAAAACTTTTTGAAAAAAAGCTTTTATTTAAATACTTTAAATAGAAGAAAATAAATTTCCCCATTGCACCGACTAGTCCCATTTTAGTTTCCTAATTATTGTACATTGTAGATGAAAATTATCGTTGTGTGTTATATATATTGAGGTTATAACTATTAAGTTATAACCTCAATATATTATACAATTTGCATTATAATAAAAGCTTGTCGCGAGACTTAACAATCTGTCAATATTTAATTACATATTAATAAAATAAAAAATATAATATCAGTTTACTGAGTTAAATTGGTATTTACTAGTTTATTATTAACAACAAATCACGCGACAAGCTTTTATTATCATGCAAATTGTATAATATATTGAGGTTATAACTTAATAGTTAGAATTTTTAAGGGGAAATTTATTTTCTTCTTTTTAAAGAATTTAAATAAAAGCTTTTTTTCAAAAAGTTTTTTGCTTATAATTTATTCAGACTAAGAAACGGGATAGTCACGGGTATAAAAAACATAATATTGCAATTCGATCGATCAATTATCCATACTATCCATACTAATATTATAAATGCGAAAGTATCTCTGTCTGTCTGTCTGTCTGTCTCGCCTTCACGCCAAAAATACTGAACCGATTGCAATGAAATTTTGTACACAGTTATTCTAGAGTCTGAGAAAGGACACAGGCTACATTTTGATGTGGGAAAATATCTTATTTCCATGTAAATATCGATGAAAATTAATGCGCATTGCGCGTGGCCTGCGCTCATCCCGGGGGTCCTGGGTTCGAGTCCCGCAGGCGGAACAAAAAGTTTTCAATGTTCCTGGGTCTTGAATGTGTATTAAAATAATATTTCAAAAATCTTAAATATATTTTAGGTATAATATAATAAAAATCCAGAAATATATCGATGCAATGAACATTTTAGTTCTGATACGATTCAACAGATGGCGTTTTATTTTTTACTTCATTGTAACATTAGTTATTTATGTTTTTGTTTATAGTTTTTAATACGTTAGAATATTATGTTTAATAATATTATCACTTGGTATAATAATAATCAATCTATCTTATCTTATAGAACTCCTACTGCATTTCTAATATATGTGACAAGTTGACAACAGAAGGCGCTCTAAAATAAAGGAGTTCGAGTGTATCGTGTTGGCCTATATTCCATCCAGAAAACATATCAATGCAATCAACATTTTAATTCTAATATATGAAAACAGATGGCGTTTTAATTTTTACTTCATTATTGTAACAGAACTAATCATACCTACTTTATTATATTATGTTGTTTTTATTCATAACTAGCTGTTGCCCGCAACTTCGTCCGCGTGGACTTTAGTTTACAGCGCGCGGTGTCAACAAAATTTGTGTCAAATTTAAAAACTTTTAAAAACCCTGGTAACTGGTACCCCTCTTAGGGCCGCGCTACACCGGAATGGCAGCGCTGAAAGGGCTTGCCTCGCTGCTGCCATTCCGGTGTAGCGCGGCCCTTAATTAATCAAAATACCCAAAAACAGCTGTGCAGTAGTGTATAGATTATGTGCAAATCTATACTAATAAATGCGAAAGTATCTCTGTCTATCTGTCTGTTTGTCAGTCTCGCTTTCACGCCAAACGCCAAAACTACCGAACCGATTGTAATGAAATTTTGTATACAGATAGTCTAAAGCCTGAGAAAGGACATAGGCTACTTTTTTTACTGGAAAAAAGGGTTGGAAGGGGGTGAAAATGCGTAAATTTGTTCAAATTAAGTTAGTTCCAAAAATTCATAATAGATGGCACCGTGCGTCTTCTACATCGCGCTGACGCTTTCTTAAAAGTCTTTCTATAAAAGGTGGTATCATCTTACATTTAAGTTTTGATTTTTTTCGATTGTTATATCTATTCTACGGTATTAAATAACTCAGTATTTTATCTGTGCAGTGACGTAACCTTAAACCTATCAATGATAAATAGTTTATGGGAAAAGTTGTGTAATTGGGGGCTAAATAAGCTTTAAAATTTGGCATAAAATATAAAGTTTAATATAAAAAATGAAATACTTACTGTGTACACACTGCACAGCTGTATTGATTTAATTATTTAATGATTGACCAGGGTTTTTTTTATACCAATTTTTTTGACATCACGCGCTAGAAACTGAAGTCCTCGCGGACGAAGTCGCGGGCAACAGCTAGTATATTATAAATTAGTGTTTTGTTATTTTTACGCAGACTACGTGGTAGCATCCTATCAATAAATCAATAGAGTAACTTCAAAAATCTGATACTGGAATCATTGACTCCTAGGAAATTTCGTCGGCAATTCTGCATCAAGTCGTCACATCACCTCTCAACCTATTAATCAGTCTGATCCAAGACTGTAGGGCTCAATAAAGTCCCTTCCCGCGTTATCTCCGTACGCGCATTCCACCCGCTATTTATATAGTTGTGAAAGCAACAGCTTTATGTGTGATAGTGTTGATTGAAGATTATGGGTCTGATATTATTACTCCGATGCACTCACATTAAAGGGTTACTAGCAAAGTGCAACGGCATAACAAGACTGTTACTTACACTAGATGTTGCTCACGACTTCGATGCTCAATCGCTTATCACGCGGGAAATAAAACTATTATATTAGAGAGAGGTAACGGATAGACAGACACACAGTACACAGTACCTACTATTTATAATTATGTATAATCTTTACTAGGTGCCCGCAATACAATAAGCTAATCTTGCGTACAATTCATAAGGAACATTTTAGGAGTAACCCGGGAAACGATCTATGTACAAAATTTTATTAAAGTCGGATTAGTTACTTATATCTGTTTTGTATAATTTTCAGTATGATTCCTCATCATCGTACAGAAACCGTGACTCAGGGAGAAGCAGTACGAGCATTCCAACACAACGTGCTACCGTCACTGCCAAATACACAAGCACTCCAAACTACAAGACTTCCAGTATCCCCGTACTAAACGACCGCTCTAGTCGAGATGAAATCCCCATATCGACGATCGCCAATCGCTACAGCAACTATAACAAAAAGTTAGAAAAATCAACGCCACAGTTTGAGAAAAAAGACTACACCAAAATTGCAGTGCCCGCAATAAGCTCCACACGGAGTAGGGATGTAAGTCCGATATCAACGTCATCAAAGTATGGTCTGAACCGGCCTACCAAACATGTGAGTCAAAATTGCAAGGATAAAAATGTCGAACCCAAACAAGCCGATATTGACAAAGACATTCCAAATAAGACTGATAAGGCTCAAAGTTATAGTGGCTTATCGAGTTACAAAATTTATCCACGGAACTCTAGTTATACTCGCTCTATACCTAGAACAGAAACCAAACCCGATATATCAGTAAATAGGTATGCGATATCTAACCGCCTTGCAACCTCAAATTATTTAAAAAGTCCCACCCCAGTCAAAAGGCCCTCACTATCACCTGTAAACGACACTGTAGATGTAAATAAATCTGAGTCAGAAAAATCTTCAAATCAGTCAAACTCATCCAAAGATAGGATCGAAGCCAAAATTTCACCAGAAAAAGATATATGTAAGGAAAACGCAAATAATAAAAGTGAAGTAATTCCTGAAAATGAAGATGAAATGGAAGCTATAACTGTTGTAACAAGACATACATCACCGACTCCACCAGGATCATCCGTTTACGTTAGGATGAGAAGAGCAGACATGGCCAAAACGATAGAAAAAACAGTAACAAGAAAAAGAATTAAACCCTTAATGATAGACAAGGAAATGCAGTCAGATCGACTAGATGACACTACGAGGTCGAGCAGATTTGGAAGCACAGCTAGAACTGCGGTTACTAATTGGACTTATTACACCCCAAACACTAACAGCTATACTGGCTATGCTGGAAGATATTCCACACAGTATTCTCATTTGCGCGAGCCTTCTTGTAGTTCCTATGAGAGAAGTAGTCGAAGTCGGAGTAAAGAACCAATGCCACAAGAAAACAAAAGCATTAGTTCTAGTTCAGAAAGTGAAAAAGAAAGAGATAAAATATATATTACTAATAATAGAGACTGTGACGAAGAAACTATAAATACTTATGAAGAAAAGAAGGATGATGATACTTCTGAAATTATTATAAATGTCAACCTTAAATTAAAGAAAGCAAAAAGCCCTGAAACCTCTACTGAGCTAGTGTCACCAGAAATAATAATTACAAATAGCCACCAGTTGCCGCCACAACCTCCAAAGAGTGAAACCACTTGTAAAGTAAAAAAAGTAAAAGTGCGAAAATCTAGTACAGATTCTTCATCAGATTCGTCTTCTTCAAAGAAAGTTATTAAGAAAAAAATAAAATCTGCAAGTTCTACAGAGTCCGATGCATGCAGCGAGACTGGTAGCAAAGGCAAGGACTCCACAAAAATTCCAAAAAAATCTAAACTTTCTTCATCTTCTAGTATACCTAACAGTTCTCCGAAATTAAAGAGTTCTAAATCAAGAGAAAGTAATAGTCCAGAATCTAGTGTAACCATTTCAACACAATCATCCATTAGTGAGGACGAAAGTGTTTCAAAGTCAAAAACAGTCGACAATTCGAGAACTTCAGCAGATGAAACATCAATACCTACTGATGTTTCTGGTAAACATCCATCTACATTTTCGCCAAACAAAAATGAAAATGGGACCGAAGAAGCGAAGTCATTCCTAATAAGGGCACTAGCGCCGGTAACAAACTTATTTAAACTACGACATCAAGATAGTAGTGATAACAACAAATGGCTTGAGAAATCTAATTCCTCTGAATCAACTGGCAAGGATGTTACAAACATCACAACTGAAAGTTTATCTGGTAAAAGTAGAAATAGTACTAGTAACATAATTGCGTCGAACGATGATAACGTTGTAAAATTAAAAGGTATCCGACACATTGAATCAGGCGAACGTGCCTGGTGGCTGGAATCCAGTTCTGATAAGAGAACTTCTCAGAGTAGTGAGCATTTATCGCGCCAACAAGATGTCAAAAGTGATAAAAACTCAAGTTATGTCAGCCCATCGGAAAATTTAGAATCAAATAAAATGCAGAAACAACCTGTATTTGTAGAAGATGAGAAGCCGTGGTGGCTTGACAGTAGCGCTAATATTCCTGAAGGTGTAGAGCGGTTAACACCTCCTAGAAAATCGTCAAGTGATAGTGATAAAAGTGAGAAGTTCAACTTCTTTAAAGTCCGGCACATAGAATCAGGCGAGCAAAAGGATTGGTGGCTAACGAGCAACGATAACTCCTCCAACAAGCAAGAAAGTAGTTTGAGTTTAAGCAAATCGGGATCTGGTGCTTTTCCACTACGTCGCATACGACATGTCGAATCCGGAGAACGGCCATGGTGGTTGTCTAGTGAGAAAAACATTCCAGAAGGTATAGAAAGAATACCGTCACCGACGCCTCCGAACGAAAGTGATTCATCCGAGTCGGAAGAAGAACAAGTTTATCCTCAAAACATTCAAATTCCACCGTTCCCTTTACATCTGCCTGAAGATGAACCGCTGGGTGACAGAAGAAGCCCTGAAGGCTTGGAGACGCCTAAAGAAGAAGAAGATTACGGAGGTCGGAGCTCTCCTTACGAAAACAACCTACTGTATAGGAATGCCTCGAATCACTTACCGTATCAGAAAGGTGCCGAGAAATATATTTCTCGTTACACTGATATCGACGACATATTGGGTACTTCTGGACAGATTTACAGCCCATTCATGGATTCCATTTTGGCTCGGCGAACCGGTCAGGTACATCTTGATGATGGTGAATGCGAGGAGATAGACCCTACTCAAGTAATAATTCACGACAGCACTGCCCAGACACCCGTTATAAAGAAATTACGCTGCAGGTAATAAAATATTTCTTACTGTAATTACATAATTTGTGTAAAAGCACTAAAACGGTCTCTGTTAATTCTCTCGAGTCCATTGTTCGGCTTAATTGGTGTCTAGAAATGCTATTATATCATAAATTTGAACATAACGACAGTAGCAGTTTACATAAAAGATAAAAATTGTTATATTAAATTGTAAGGTTATATATATTTCATTTGCAAGAAATTATGTACCTATCTTACTCAAAAAAAATATTTTTTTAATTTCAGAAGCGAGATTATTGATTGCAGAGACGAGGACGTGGTATGTACTAAATTTCTCATTAAACATTATAAAATTCATATTGGTAATGTTAGTGTTATGGAACGTAATAACGCATACGGGATTCGGAAATCAATGAATACCATGAGTATTTTTTTTTTTGCACAAGCCTCGTTAGCCATAGATAACTCATCAAAATTATAGCCTTAAAAAACTAATTGTTTCAGGTAGCACATAGCAGGTACTCAAATAAAAATATATAGTGTAACGCTAATATTTTATTTAAGACTTAATAGCTAGGCATACTTCGTTTATCACATTAACTCAATAAAGCCTCCGTTTTTCTCGGAAGCTTTAAGACACATAAGAGCTTGCACAAAACATCTGTTCGCTACCAAGTTGTTGTTAAAAAAAGTTACTTCGATTTCCGCCGAAATTTCTCACGTAGCGCCGCGGCGTAAGGCTTCGCGGAGCACTGAACCGACTATCCTTGAATCGGTCGCCCTGTGGGAATAGTGAAAGAAAGAGACAGAGTCATAATGACGACACTGTCAAAGAATTGAAGATGCAACATTTGAAAAACATTCGTTACGCAATGTAAAGTTGTGGCAAAACTTTTAAGCTCGTTGTTTACTAAAATTTTTATGAATCTTATAAAAAAAACACCATAAAACTTACTTTTAAGCTTCAAGGCTTACATTTTATCTTCATCATTTAATTAATCCTACCCATTTTTTTTATCCCATTATAAAATTTTATATTTTATTTACACAAAAAACTAACTTACCAATAACAAGATTCACTCAGCTACTTAAACAATCCAAAAGCCTCAAAGGTTTCGTCTCTTTCTTCCGCACGATACGAAGTGATACAATGTTCTTTCGATATAACGCGACGGAATTGTAGAGCAATACAAATAAGTGAACGTGTGGGAAGTCAACAGCTATTCAATATCGTCGGGTTACATGTGAAAATCGTGCGGCAAATTGTCTATCAACAAGTAACAACCTCTTCAGTAATACTTATGGCTTCGTCGCAGGTAGTGCGCTCTACGAAGAGAGGCAGCACCCAAAAACGTTAAAAACAAACAATGAAGTGATTTTTGTGAGAGACAGTGTTTTGATCGCGGCAAGGTAGCGTCAAATATTATTTTACTTGAACACCAGAAGGCGACCTAAAGTGTCGATTTAGCAGGAGCCGGTTTATTTTTCTTTTATGTTCACTGACGATAGGTCGCTTTATGCACATTTCGAGATTCAATTTTTTTATCCAAGTTTCAAAAAGTTTTCTGCAACTTTTATATTTGTTTTAGCATGAACAATAATTATGGTATAAATTCTTTATAGTTTTAAACAAGTTGTTGCTCGTCTAAATGTCAATTATAGTGACTAAATTACAGCTGCACGATGGAATATTTGGCTGAGTGATCAATCACATTATCAACGTGATAAGGCTGTATAGCTAATTCACCCAAACTCTATTACATTTGCATAATATGAAGGATATAAAAGTAAACTCATTTAAATACTCTACGTTATCTAAGTCTGGTTTGTAGAACTCTAATTCAATACAAACATTTCAGAGGAACGGTACATTTTGCAACAACGAAAGCATTTCCCCACGACCTCTACTGTTCCTCATCGGAATCAGTACAGCCATTACGAAGCTAATGTTTATAAGTTATAACTAACAAACAAATAATAAAAGTTTTTATACTTGACAGTAAAATGTAACTTGTAAGATAAAACTGCTAAATCAAAGCAATCTACGTTATCAAATCCAGTTGTATCATTTTTGTGAATTTTAAGTTATGAGCTATTGTTTCTACAGGTTAGAAGATAACGAAAAATTTTAAATTATTGAAACTAGCCTTCCGCCTATAACATTACGTGGTTCGATTATATTTTATTACAACACAATAATTATTATGGGGTCTACCTCCGACCCCGTAATAATTATTATGTTTGCTACTAAAAATATTATCATTGTAACATATTATTGTATTATACTTGACAATTTTAACGTCGATATGATAATGTCAGAAATGTATTTTTGTATCGTATTTCTGAGACCCGAGGCTTACTCTTGAGGCTGTCTGCGGTTTCTAGCCTATTCTTGATTTTAACCGACTTCCAAAAAGGAGGTTATATGTTCGGCTGTGGAGATTATTTTTTTATTTTTGTATGTTCAACGATTACTCCGCCGTTTGTGAACCGATTTTCAAAATTTTTGTTTTGTTGTATTAGGTTTCACTCCAATTTGGTACCATGTTCACAAAAGTGGTGACCTAATGATGGGATCCATGAGTAATCGAGGGAACTCCTCGAAATTTATATGGAAACATATGGTGATTTTGGTTTTATAAGAAGCATCCTAAGCATATGCTACCAAAACGCAAGATTTTGCACCGAGGTATACTATTCAATTACAAATTCAACCTTTACTCCAGAGCGTAAGGCACACATTTGGGTTGGACTCAAGGAAACGGGGCACTATAGAAAAAAGACAGAAAAATTTTTCGTCAAAACTTTAACCTCTTATAACCACCCTTTTTGAAGGGGGCTCGGGGGGCGCGGCCCCCCGCCAAAACAAAAACAAACACAATCCAGAAAGTCCAAAAGTAGGTTAGGTTAGGTTGGAACTTAGACCACAACACCCAGAAATAGGAGCCCCGCGTAGCGGGCCTCCGTCGACTTTCTTTTGTACTAGTTTGTCAAATAAATTGGGGTAGGTTTGTAAACATTTACCAAGATTAAGATAATATTAAGAGGTTGAAGTATTTTCGCCATACTAACGAGGGTCACATTTCGGCCTGTCATTCGACAGGGGTTGATTTTTGAGAAAAGTTTATTTAAATTATGTTTTTCCGAATTCGGCTAAACCTCAACTATTTCTGTACTCAATCTTCATAATTTTGAAGTCGGTGCCAGTTTCAAATATTGTGTCAGAGAACTAAAGATTCAGCTATCTGGTACCGACTTCAAAATGATGAAGATTGAGTACAGAAATAGTTAAGGTTTAGCCGAATTCGGAAAAAGACACTATTAGATAGGAAACATTATTTAATACTTTTTAGTTCATATTATAAGAATGTTATTATTGTTTTTACCTTGGAAGTCGGTTTTAATTTTTTGTTAAAAATAATTATGTTCAGTATTACATTATTAACTATTGACTAAAATATATACATAATGTTAGGAAACATTTTCAAATCATTTTACTTTTTATTTCGTATTTAATTAATTGTTTGAAATATCTTAAATCTTAATATATTCGAACAAGGTAGAGACTAGACAAGACTTAAAGAAAGTTACGAAGCCAAAAATAATTAAAATATGAATAGACACCAAACAATTTTTTGCAAAATTCACATCTTTAGCGACCGGAAATAGCTAGATTTATAACCTAACAGAACTCTACTAAGACAATAGAATATACCTGACTTGGGCTTAGATTACCAAAGCTAACTGTTCATTGTTTTTATATATAGAGTGAGCAGGCTGATAGTGATGAATAGGTATAGTCTTTGGACTATACCTATTCATCACTATCAGCCTGCTTAAAATTTAGGATTCATTATAAAATTTTGTAAGGCTTTTGTTGAAGTATAAACCACGAAATACCTCCCCAGATAAACAAAATTGAATTACAATTGAATTAATACTACAATGAAAAAAAAATATGCTCTATAATCTGGACAAATGTTAACCGTAGGTTAGATACCATTTTATCGTTATCTTCTTTATTTCCGTATATTTACTGAACGAGGGAAATAAAAAGAGACAAGGCATGAGAATTGAGATTTAACCTGTGCATTTAACCCAGTGTTTAATCTGGATTAAAATTATTTAAACCAGATATTCCTGGTTCTTATTAAAAATTATTTAACCTTATATAATATTCGTGGTTCATTTTAACTGCGGAGCCCAATAATGGCCAAAAACATGAGATGAAAGTATTTTTCACTTCCTGTGAATGTGGTGTATTACACCTTTTATTGGTGTGATAATAATGTCTTGGAACAGAACATTTTCAAAACCAGTTCCATACTTCATTCAGAATTAATGTAAAGTTTAAAAAATATTTTATTAAAGCAAGTTCTACAGATTTTCTGTAATGATCTGCTTTACCAGGGGCGGATCTACTATATGGCTTTTTGGGCTGCAGCCCAGGGCCACGCGAATACAGAGGCCCCCCAACCGAACTGAAACCAATAGACGATATTGTCAATAATAAAAATTATATAGAATTAAAAAAAAACCGATTATAAGGTTGGCGCATTATCCAAATGCCGTAGACGAACATTTAGTGAATGAGTGCATTCAGTTAAAATCTTACTTACTGCAGTCTAAGACAGAGTCTTACACCTCTTGCAGTGAAATTTTTTGGCTAATTTATGAAAAGAAACTTATTGATGTTTCCCCAAACTGTTATACCATCTTAAAGATTTTTAACGATGCCGATCACTAGCTGTGAAGCAGAGCCATAGAGAAATATAATACACGGGGAGCAGAGCGTTCTTTCTCCAGGATGTCGTATATAGAAAACAAATACAGGACAACAATGTCGTCATTAATTATCAATTTCGATAGGTAGGTTCTGTAGGTCCTTTGTTAAATCGATATGATAAATTTCGATTTAACAAAGGACCTACAGTGCGATGACCAAATAAAAGAATTTTCAGTTTGTTTGTTAGTTTGAACGTGCTAATCTTAGGAACTACTGGTCCGATTTGAAAAATTATTTCAGTGTTAGATAGCCCATTTATTGAGGAAGGCTATAGGCTATATTTTATCACGCTAAGACTAATAGGAGCGAAGAAATAGAGGAAAATGTGGAAAAAAACGGGGAGAAATTATTTGAATCAAATCGAACTAGGAGTTCCTGAGATTAGCGCGTTCAAATAAGCCATTTCAAATAATTTCTCCCGTTTTTTTCACGCTTTCCTCTATTTCTTCGCTCCTATTAGTCTTAGCGCAATAAAATATAGCCTATAACCATCCTAGATAAATAGGCTATCTAACACTGAAATAATTTTTCAAATCAGACCACTAGTTCCTGAGATTAATACTAGATGTTCCGCGCGGATTCGCCCGCGTAATTTAGGAATGTCACGGAAACCGTAAATTTTTCCGCAAAAAAGAAACCTATGTCCTTTCACGTTGTCTATTATTTATGTGTGCCAAATAACATAAAAATTGCTCCAGTACGTTCAAATAAGCCCTTTCAAATAATTTCTCCCGTTTTCTCCACACTTTTCTCTTTTTCTTCGCTCTTACTAGTTTTAGCGTGATAAAATATAGTCTATAGCCTGTCTCGATAAGTAGGCTATGTAACACTGAAAGAATTTTTCAAATCGGACCAGTAACTCCTGAGATTAGGGCGTTCAAATAAGCCATTTCAAATTATTTCTCCCGTTTTTCCACACTTTCCTCTATTTCTTCGCTCCTATTAGTCTTAGCTCAATAAAATATAGCCTATCACCTTCCTAGATAAATATGATATTTAACACTGAAAGAATTTTTCAATCAGACCAGTAGTTTCTGAGATTAGCGCGTTCAAACAAACAAACAAACTCTTCCCAATTATAATAATATAAGTATAGATTAGCTTGTCAAAATGGCCATTAGTTGAGTAATTAGGTAGAGCAGTATTAGCCTAGGGCCCCACAAATTCAAGATCCGCCCCTGTGCTTGTATATGTAAAACGTTTTGGTAGAAAATTTATTTTCGTACTTACTCATAAAAAACTTCGTACTCGTAAAAATTACATCGAATATATCCTACGGCCTTCCTCTCTTTACTCATTGACAAAACAACAAACAGATGTTTTATGACAGCTTTAAAGACAAAGAAATTTGGCCATGTCCTACCTAACTAAAAATATACCTGGGTAGACAGTCTAAAGATTTAATCGATGCTATGTTCAAAAATACATTCTAACTTTATCTTATATCTTTAAACGAGCAATTCTCAAATCGAGCAAAACGAGGAATCGGCTCCAACGATTTTCATGAAATTTAGTCTATAGGGGGTTTCGGGGGCGATAAATCGATCTAGCTAGGAATCATTTTTAGAAAATGTCATTTTATTCGTGTTTTATTGAATACCGAGCAAAGCTCGGTCAAATAGCTAGTTTACAAATAATTTGTACCTACTTACTAAAATTTCGCTAAATTCATAATAATAATTGCCGCAGTTATCAAGGGTGAACAAGACGACGAAGGGTGCCTTGTATTTGTTTCATAATATTATATGAGGCTACACTAATTACTATAGTTAATTATTATTTATAAAAATGTATTAATATGAATGTACCATTAAAGAAATTGATTCATAGGAAGTTGACAAACCTACTTCATTTGGTCGGATTGTGTCAATTTAGCGCGGATTGCACCGATATACTTTAACCAGAGTAGACAGAATGATATAGTATACCGACTTAGAACTGATGTTGAAATTTTCAAATTTGACGTATAATGACGAAAATCGTTGCTAGGGTTGTTGAATTGTTAACTACGTATTTAAAACTATGACATATTCGCTGAACGTGTTCCTCTTTGGTCGTATTGTTGTTTGTGTTTTGGCACATGCGATTAAAATTGTCAGAGTCCAATTTTGAAATCTTTATTTTAAATATTTAAAAATAAATTATATCAGCCAGCGCGAGGCACATTCCATTTATAATCCTAGTGAAACCCGACGAATTTGACAGATATTGAAACCTGTCCGTCTCTTTGCAGTCGAACTACTGGTCGTTATGTCTATTGTGCTTTAACTATAACTTTAATTAACTATAACCAAATGTCAAATGAACTGTCAAATCTCTAGTAAAAGTCGCCATATTTGACGATAACCTTAACTTTAACAAATTAACAACCCATGTAAGTCGTCTTCTGTCGGCTGGGTTTGACAAAACGCGACTAAAATAAGTAGGTCCACTATCTGCTTATTAAAAAACTTTTCTGATAGTACTTAGTGTTAGTTCTGTTGATGTACACTTAAACCTGTAAGATAATATTAACTGTGCTTAAACTGATGATAATGTTTGCAATAATTACTATACAACTAGATCCACCTTTGTGGTCTCATGCTAGTTTTTACTGCGCTAAAAACTTGACGTCGGCATTGTTAGCTTGTATGGGTCCAATTATATCGGAAACCGGCTGAAGTCTCGTTTATTCGTGTGAAATCAATTAATTGATCGATATTTACGATATGCATGTGTGTCGATATCTAGTTTTTAGTCTAAGGCAAACGTACTCAAAGTGAGACCTCTAGGGCTCCGCAAGGCCTATTATTGGGGCTCCGCGATAAATTAATCAAGTACGTCATCAAACACCGCAATTCATTCAAAGACAAAACATTCTCTTTTTTAAAAGGTTCTGCCATCAAAAAAGTTTTAGGACCACTGCACTGGTCTGAGGTTAAATACTCGAGTACTCCGTTCTACTATTTTGATGCAACTTCGTTCCTTGTTCGGTCCAGTCCGTTTTTATTATGGTACAGTAAGCATTTCTACAAACTCTACATCGAAATTTTGACAACTTTCATATTTTTTTTTAAAGAAAAAAAATATCCCTTTTGCATATTTGTTTTAATATGGTATAAATTATCTTGTCAAGGATAGCCTAAAGTGCATCTGGTTTTGGCCCAACGTCAAAAAATAAGCAGAAAAACGTCTTATCTTGAAGCTATCTTTTGTAGACAACTTCGCAGCAACTGTAAAAACAACCACAACAAGCCAATTATTATCATAATAAAGGCAAGATGTCAATTACTTTTAAAACTGCTTATCTTTTCTGCTTTATTTATATTTTCAAAATTGACCCAAAATATTATCAGTATTTTCGCGCTTAAGTACAGTCAACAAAATGATTAATAAAATTGTAATTTTATTATTATTTAAGATTATTGAGTCAGGGAATACAATACTGTAGTATTGTATTCCCTGACTCAATAATCTTTACTTTCGTTTGCAACTTATTAACTTTTAAATGTACGCCTAAATCTTAACTTTTTACTGTTCACAATAAGTGTAGGACATAGAAAAATATAGTTAAGTAGGATTAATTATTTATTATTGTACGTATTGAAATTTAAATGTCTACCTTTCATCTTCCTTTTTCTCTCTCTCTTTTTTTTGCTATGACTATGCTGGCTGTACCTACTGTACACAGTCTTGAAAACATAATTAACCCGAACATAGTAACCTGTTTTCGAGAGACAAGTTTATTCTCATCAAAACCAGTCGATGAATAAGATGTTTTTAAATCGATAAGGGAAATTTATTTTTTCTAAAAAAGTTCTGTCTCTGCCGAGATACAAGATATAATATAGCTGCACAAGTTATTTTTTATATTTTACACTTACCTATAATAATTTTCTCTTACCTTTACTTAGAACTATTTAATTTTTAAAGGGCGTTACCCTTATTTATAAGATCTACACTCGTATTATAATTTACGATAACAGCTACACTATGCAGACTCTATTGATTTATTTTTTGACGGACCCATTAACAGCTAATAGAAAATTAGTCTAAAACCAGCTAAACATAACATAAATATATTTTGTATAGCCAACAACATTAATCACATGTTTATTATATACAATAGATATAATACAATGTTTTGTCCTGCTATGATACGATATAAAATTCAGACAAAACTCCTCCATTCTCTGTTAGCAGTTAAAAATAGCATTTTTAATAATATAGTATAATCTCTAGTTTTTGATACAGGTTAGATATTTTATAAGTATTATAGAAAAAGTGCCTGTTTTGCTTGAGGTCACAGGTATAGGACCACACATACTAAGACGTAAGGTTTTTTATTTTTACTGGACAGGTGGGTCGTCGGCCCAACTGTCGGACTGTAAATGAACTCAGCTCTCAGACGCATACATTAGCATCTCATACAAAAAGTGTCCTTTATAATATTATATATTATGTAGAACCTAAGTTTATGAACATAAGTATAAAACAAAAGAATGGAGTCACAGAACACTTTTCTCCAAATCATTATGCCACAGATAATTATTATTGCTAAAGAAAAAAACTTTAAATATCATGTACTCTCGCCAATTTGGGGGAAAATTGGTTCAGTCGTGTACTTTTTTTCATTCATTACTACATTATGTTATGATATAATTAGTAAGTATAGGGAAAACACGATATTTAAACGTTAGATCAGATAGACTGACAGTTGCAACTGTTGCAAGTGTTTAAAAGCGGCATAATTATGCGACACTCTTATATTAGCTATGTCCCGCGGTGTTACTTGCCAATTATTAGGGAAAATAAAATGCGCTATTTTCCCGCAATTAAGTAGCCCGCAATTAAACCAGGGTTTAAACTAACTCCACACCAAATTTTATTAAATTAATCGCTTCAGCCGTTAAGACGTGAAGAAGTAACAAACATTCAAACTCAAAAACTTTTGCATTTATAATATTAGTGTGTACTTATAAAACTGGTAAAAACCAGTAGGTGGCGGCGTTTACCGGTTTCATCCGGTTTTCGATTTTGGTTCTCCTTTGATTCCGGTATAGAATTTCGCAAGAGCAGCGATCACGACACGATCCTTACAAAGGGTATGGAGAAAGTACTTCCTTCCTTGCATCATAATGGCAGTTACATGACACTGTGCGGCCACACGACATGACCTGCTCGAAAGTGCTTAAAGAATATAAAGGATCAGCTTTGCCGGCAGCTCTGATATGCCAAATCCTTTTTTAACACGCCTTCATTAGCTTAGGCTGTACATGTATGTAACGGAATCTTTGAGTATCGATCGAGTATCGATCTATCTAGGAATGTCATTTTATTCGTGTTCGAATACCGAGCAAAGCTCGGTCAAATAGCTAGTTATTATTAATATGAAAATTTTACTCATCATCGGTCGAATAGGTAGATTCAAATTTCAAAGTCATCAAATACAACGTCAATAACTCACAAACTTTACATCTGCATCTATACTAATAATACATATTAGTATAGATTTACTTTACCTCTGGTGGTAGGAGTCCAAAAACAGACAAAAATATATATTTTATAAATATTTATTTTGTTAAAGCCAGAAAGTGTCAAGCAGTGGTGAAATTTAATTGACAAAAAGATGTAGAGTATGTAGTAGCCTCACTACTCTTCTATTACTCAAGTTACAAACTTTGCCTATGTAATATATTAGTATTATGTTTGCGTCAGGATCACAAGAGTCCCAAAAATCGGCCATGCGAGTCGGACTCGCGCACTAAAGGTTTCGTACCATTTAAGAGCAAAAATATGCAAAAAATTGGTTTTCTTGTATAGGAGCCCCCGTTCCATATTTATTTTATTTTAATTTTATTTATTAATTATTAAAGTACTCATACTATTAGGTACTTTGTGAATATTTCAAGTGCCATTTTTGATATAAAGCAAACATTATGCGACATTAGGACTACTACCTATATTTTGTAAAAAATATTGACTTCATCATATTTTTTTTCAATTCTTGTCTCTGGGACTCAGCTGATCTCAGACTGGCCGTTTCAACATTGTCTAATAGTATCTAAAATTAAATAAAAAAAAAACAAGTTGACAAATTGAAAATAATCTATTTTCAATTTGTCAACTTGTTGTCTTCAACTTCAACCATAAATAAAAGATTATAATTCGTATGTATAGGCTTGTCACTGAAAAATCTGTCATTTTTCCTAGTAGTAGTGTCGTAGTGTGTGTAACGTTTTATTTGTTAAAAATATATATGATAAAAGCATAATTTCAAATAATATTAGCTCGATGCACTCCTTCACCATATAAACTATAACTGTGCGAAATTTCATGCACCTACGTTTCCCCTTTTTTCGTAAAAAGGGTTACAAAGTTTTTCTCTCACGTATTAATATATAGATAGCGTCAACAGAAATACATAATTTGTGAAAATTTTAAGTCTCTAGCTATCACCGTTTCACCCTTTGGGTACGGAAAATATTCTTAACGTGGTGTAAAATGTAAATATAAACGATGTCAAATTTAAGAAGGAGGTTATGGTGCAAATAATATTGTTTTATTATACCTAACTATTATCCTTTGTGTAGGTCTGTAATTTATACATCATGTTTTTAAAAGCAACAAAAATAAATAAAGAAGAAAATAACTTTCTCATCTCCCTAGAATTGTGCCAAAAGCGTCTGGCCCGGGCCTATACAATGAATCTCTACCAAACGCTGTTATTGATTTCGTCTAGACAGCATTCAGACTGCAGACCTTTTTATCCTATTTGTATTTGTTCTGAATTAGCTAGAATATGAAACCTTTGAAATATTTTTAATTAAATCTTTAACAGGTTCAATATTCTTTAAAAAGAGTTGGTTGTTTCTATAATAAATTATTTCCAGAAAGGTATTTCTTACTACGCTACGAAGCATGGCTCTCCCACGTATAAAAACTTTTTCCTCAAACTACTACATACTTATCATAACCTACAATCGTTTTTATAAAACAAATTATACAAATATAAATTAAGGCGGGGATTAATCTCAATCAAAAACGATAACCTTGCACACAACCAAAGACCAAGCGTATACGCATCGCAATAAGATTCATTTTAGCTTAGCATAGAACTATAGGTTCTCGGGCGGATCTTCTCTATTTTTCATGTTTTTTTTAAATATCTTTGGAAATAAATATTAAGAAACAAAATTGTTCGGTTAAAGAATTTTTAGTATACATTTACTAACAATTTATTCAAATAAAATGTACAATTATCCTAGTTAATACTTATATTTCGATGAAATAGAGTTTTTTCGGAGGTAAGTTTGTAAATTAATTACAGCCAAAGTATTACGTTTTATTAAAATGTTTATGGTTTAAGGTATTTTGAATATTGTGCTTTATATCTCATATTTTTTAACACTTCGTTATTATATTGAAACTAGGTAAACCGGGAGTCACGGAATAACAAATTGGGGTTTATCCTCGCCTTAAGTAAAAATTTGTCTTATTTAAGGTCTAAAATATTATAAAAACAACATTGGAAATTGTTGTATCTAATTACTAATTAGTAGCATCAAGACTTGTAAATTGTGATTAAAGTTTCCTTGGGATAAAGTCCGTTTGGCTTAACGGCCTATAAAAGAAACTTTTGAACCATAAACCACTTAACACAAAGCAATCATTAGCTCTAAAGGTGACTTTTCGCTCTTCCGCAATCGACCGCGACCGACGAAAATCTAAATAAAATGCCACTTTATGAGCTAGGCTCCAACTTATAAGTTCCTACCGACATTGGTCTAGCGATCTATACCGCCGCTGATCTATATAGTGTTGAGCAAAATAAAACCTATAACCTAGATAACAAAGTGGCATTTTATTTAAATTTTGTCGGTCCCAGTCGCTTTAGACGTTGATCGAAACTGTACCTTTAGCTGATTGCATTGTGTTGAGTGGTTTAGGGTTTTGTCGCGGTCCTTTGCGGTAAAGATCGGAAAGTCACCCCAACATGCAAGTGGGGAAAATAAAAGTTAACCGTTAACAAATAAATAGGAACATTCATCGATTAGCATAACAATAGAAAGGCTAAAGAAGTTTCACTTGAAAGTGACAGGAAAACTAAGTGGCTATAATCCTGACAATTTAAATACCTAATGAAGTTTAAGTCTACATTCACTTTTAATTATTCAGTAGCCGCTTTCAAGGGACTGGTATGCTATCATGCAGCTGATAATAATTATTGACTCTACGTATTTCTAATTAATAACATTACTACTTAAATAAATAAAAAATATAATTGGATAGGTCTAATTAGACTAGGTACTTAGTAAGAAAACCGGGCATAGGCGCGCCCGTTGTTATGTTTGTTTTTTTACAGATTTATCTATGCAATATCGTTGTTGATCAGTTAATGGCTTAATGCCTTTATCTTATGTCCTTTCCCGGGACTCAAAGTACCTGCATACCAAATTTTATTAATATTGGTTCAGCGGTTTAAGCGTGAAGAGATACCAGACAGACAGATATACATATTTACGCATTTAAATTAATACATATACCTACAGGATTTTTGATACAAGGACTTGGTATGCCGTACGATGGAACCAAAAAATTTAGTACGATTAGTGATCGAAGACGAAAATGTATGAAATGTGAACTACGGAACTACGCGCCGCGACAAATCGAAGAAGATAATCGCTTTTATACCGAGTCGGGTCGCCAAGTGCGTAATACAGTTCAAAGTTATTTTATCTCTATCATGACTCCTATACCGACGACATAAAGACCACTCTCGTCGCGGTTTCGTACTTACGAAATCGGTTGGTGATGCTTGAGCAGCGATTTATTTTTTGTATGAACTTTTTACATGATACTTGGACGCGATGAGTAAAGGTGTTAAATTCAATGTCAAGTAGTGGAAAATACGTAGCTGGTACATAATATTGTGTTGCAATAACATAATATATTCGTTGTTTTGAGGTAAAGTTTTAGAGTTTAGAATACTAGAGACTAGTACGAGAGATTATTTGGGTTTGATAAAGGTAGCAAAGTAAGAAATTAAATGTTTTTGAAGATATTATATTGTGTATCTCTGTTGAGTCTATACTGTCTGTCTGTTAAAAACTGTCCATTCATCCTAGCGACCGTCGCATCTAGTCTTTCTGCCCTTTTTTCGAGAACGTGTAGAAATATCAAATTAAAGTACTGTACACTGAGCTTTAAGAAATTGGTATTTTCTGATTTGGTTCAGTTTCCTAAACCCTGGTCACGCTTATTTAAAGTATTGAGATATCAAATAAAATTACTGAACTCTGGGCATTTAAAAAATAATCTGTTTCCTTTGAATAATTTTTTTATGAAGGTTCAGTTTCCAAAACTCTTGTCATACTTATTTATTTAGTGCATCCATAATATTATTCATATAACATGATTATTTCCGCATTCCCCTTATTGCTTCACTTCTCATTTGAATTTTAACAAAGCCATTATGATGCCCACACAACAAAAAATGTTGATTTGGCAAATGGAATCAGTGTCGATATTATAACGAAGCGATTATCATAAATATATTTTAACTAATTGATTTTTTTAAAGTTACAAAATAAATTCAAGCTTTTAGATAGTCCCGTTCAATCATAATCTGCAATCTATATTATAAACTACCAGTTTTTGGGCCCTTTCGATTGAGATATAAATAAAATTACATGATCAAAATAAACCATTCGACACTTTTAACTTTACTTTAAAGAAACAAGTGAAATGGCGCCTGCACACGCTAGACAAGCAGATTGGCAAGCACCCACACACGTAAAACACCGGATATCAAAGAATTCGCTTGTCAGTTGTCACAACTCACACTGCATACTTAACTTAGAAATCAAACCTAATCAGTTTCACATAATTGATCGTTAATAAAAATTCACAATCTAATATTTATGAGATAAGTTATACAAAATTCGCTTAAATTAATTCATATGTTTACGGCTTCAAATTACCATAATGTATTCAACACATTTCTAAATTAAATTGTATACGCAATAAAGTAATCATCGCTTATAACGAAATGCATGCTACCCAACTCTCCGGCTTTGTCCGCGTTAGAACAATTTTCATACCAAGCCTAATTCTTAATTTGAAATGTAACAATTCAATTCATATTATTATGAACTTTATTCTCACTAAAATTATCGTGTATGATTGATGAAATGTCACTGATACCTAATAAATAACTCTTTCGTAGAGTCGGTTTAAAGGGAGAGAAAATCAACTGACTTGGGTAAATATAAAACACAATCGCGTAATTTTTCGATGTGTAGACCCAGCATAACGTCCAAAATGCTATACGGCTGAAAATGTGGGTGTCTTATTTCTAGGTATAAATGATTATTATTAATAGTGGCGAATAAATATCAGTTTCTAATAATGATGTGTATAAAATTCATCACTTTCTATTCTGTGTGATCGGTTTCGAAAAGCCGCAACCGGGTTACTCAGATCCATACCTCAAATGTTCTAGATGTTCTATTGATTTTATTAACCGCGAAGTACTACTGGACGATATCTTATACATGTTAAGGTCAGGTCACATTGCAACATTACGATGCATTATTAGTTTAGGCGCTATGGTGCAAGTTATAGCCATTAGAATTACATAATAATAATGATATTTGGTTCAGTTCGTAACGCCTTAACTACGAATCCGATTTTAATTACTGTGGTTTTCAAAGATCTTAATTTTTCCCGTATGATACTGCTCTATCTTAGTCAACTTTTCTAACTTCTGCAAGTGTCCTTAATAAAAAGAAATGATTTATCTTCTCTCATTTAGCATTCCAAAACAAATAGTGCATAATATCATGAGCTAGGGGCATACCAATGGGCAATGCTTACATAAGACGAATCTTTATATTATGTAAAACACTTTCAAACATTCTGGTAATAATAGCTCCTTAAATGCGACGCGAGTCCTAAGAAGCGCGCTCGCATACGAAAACACGACATTCATAATGACGCTTCTGTAGCTGTCCCTTACAATATAGTGATAAAAGTGAGGGACAGCATTACTTTATGGTAATAAGAAAGAATGACAAGTATTAGGGTTGCCAAACTGTAGCGATGCATTGTTATTCTACAATACAATTCAATACAAAGTTGCACTGGCGATGGCATTTTCATAATTATGGTATGTTTGTATAGGATATTTAATTAATTGTTAATCATAGCTATAAGATACGATGGGGCTGGCATGCCATATATGGCAAAAGCCCTTTATTAAAATAAAGATAATAAAAAAAACATTATGGTCATCGTATTTTTAAATGGCAACACATCTCACACTGCGACTCTTGTAAGCCAGGAGTTGCTACTGCAACGAATATTTTAAAGGTTACCATCTCACTACTGTTAGGTGGTAACTGGTAACACACAAACAAAGTATTTGGAAACATGCGAAAACTGCCTAAGGACATGCAACGAAATTAATTAGTAGGAAGTATTCGAATTTCCTCCCCATTAGCAAATTGGAGACAGCTCTGCAATAACCAAGAAGTACAAAAGGGTAATCACTAATCACCACTGGAACAATGATAATATTATGTCTAACTTCCAAGCTGGTGATAAAATGTTGTTCATTCGGAATTTAATCATCATCATCGTCTTAGCTTCACAGCAAAGACTCCAATGTTTTCAAATCCTTTGTGTGTTTTATTAAATGTTTCGTGCCAACCCTACGAACACGTGGGAAAATACCTCGGGAGTCTACGTAGGCGCTTCCAGTTACACGTTTTTGGATCTTTGTTTACCGAGATCTAGTTTCATTATAAATAAGATGTTTGCCTTATTCTCAGGTACAATTATCCCTTATATTTAAATACCTCGTAAAAAGTTACATCTTCGAAATGCTGAGAATTTTTAGTAATGAAAAACTTTAGTGTATGTTGTTTTACCTCCGGACATGTTTAAGTGGTATAAGCAACATTGTATGTTTTATGATCGAATAAATAAATAGAATGTAGCTATTTTTATAAAGTTAAAAATATTATTACTGCAATTTTTTCACGCTAGAAGGCAGCACCAGCACAGACAGTAAACCAAAAGTGTTGTTTGACGTTTGACAACGTTGTTATCATGTCGGATTTTGGTCAGATTATTGTTCGCTTCTAGCCGCTGTAGTAGGTCGCTTCTAGTATGTATAGTATTGTAACTATACATACTAGAAGCGACCTCTGCTCTGCCTTTGCTTAATATTCTCTATTCCAATGAAATTGTCGGCATTAAGTATAAAATGACGAAATGTTACTCAGGTAAACTCAGGTTATTAGATGACTTTGGTGTTATGTTTTGCTGTCTGTCTGTTTGAAGCTGAGGTTTGAAGTCTAAACGCATGATCCTTACTAATATCACACAATATACAGTCTTGTAATCATGTTAGTCATATGCCCGGGCCGCACCTGTGTAGTGCTCCGTGCTTAAACAGATACTATTGGACGATCTGCGTGTATCGTCCAATGGTATCGTCTCATTGAACGAAGCTTCGTACGATAGACGCATGTGCGGCCGCGGCATTAGATTGATTGGTTTAAAGTTGTTACTCAAATAAATTGTAAACATACTTATGCTAGTACTCTCCGCCTTTTGTCTCTAAATACTGTTTACTGACTCGACTTCAATAATATAATAATTATTACATACTTTTTTGACATCAATACAATGCAATTTAATCTCTTTAACCTTTTCGAGAAAGTTTCTTTCAAAGGAATAGGACATTATTCACACACAAACGAATAATCATTAGACAGCGTTTCATTCTCATTTCTATTCTATTCACATAAAGTTTAAAATCGTTTGCAAGCCACCTGTAATTGTGGAAACAATTGAAGTGCAAGGGACTAAAGAGTTGATGGCAAGTATTTACTATACTCAATGGTCACGGGAACTGGGCGAGTTAACTGGCAAGCCAGTAGACTGTAACAACCATCTATTAATGACTAATTGGAGCTTTACGTTTGAGAAACACTGATTTATAAGTTTATAAATGCGAAACTGTGTATGTCTGTTTGTTTGTTTTTCACGGGTAAAATAAAATAAAATAAAAAATGTTTTATTTCTGAGTAAATTTGAATCAAATTTTTTCAGAATGTCTACCTGATGCCTACCACCGGTTCGGGAACTACCCCGGCGAGAAGAACCGGCGTAAGAAACTCGCACGGGTCCCACTTTTTACCAAAAAATTGAGAGAAAAATTGTTCTTTTTTAAATAAAGTTTACAATTTTGTAACTTAATATTATATACAATGTCAACATACATAATTGTAAGTCATAATATAATAATGTAGAAGTAACCTTGCAAGAAGCCATCCTACTACCAAGATGTGCCATCTTCTATGAAATCATTGACCTTAGCTTTGGCACACAAACGCTCTTTGACTACTTTTTTAAATTTATTGATGGAAAGATTTTGAACGTTTTCTGGGATTTTATTGTAAAGGCGTATACATTGTCCTTTAAAAGATTTACTGACTTTACTAAGTCTGATCACTGGCATATCCAGCTTGTGCTTATTTCTAGTATTTCTACAGTGAATGTCACTTCTAACTTTAAATTTATTTATATTTTTTCTAACATATATTACATTGTCCAAAATGTATTGAGAAGCAACAGTTAGAATACCAATTTCTTTAAATTTATCTCTCAGAGATTCTAAAGCAGACATTTTATAAATAGAACGTATGGCTCGCTTCTGCAGCACAAATATTGTATTAATGTCAGCAGCGTTTCCCCATAAAAGGATTCCATATGACATGTTTGAATTGTAACAGTTAAAGGTTGATTGTTGTAGTATTGAACTTTAAGTACTTTTAACACACCTAAATAATTGCTACTTCATTATTTCATAACTAAAATCAACAGGCGCAATCGGAGATTATTTAACTTCAATTAAGATTATGATACAAACTTCATAATATGACTCCATAGAACCTCACTTCTATGGAGGCAAAGTATCGCGTCATGACGTGTCGATAGTGCGATCTTACCTTTACAGATCCAAAGGGTTTTAAAGTTTGATTACCAAGTCTGATCCCTTTAAATGCTGATGCTAACTCTAAGGGTCAATTCAGACGGCAACATAAATATAAAAATACAGCATAAATTTGTATGGATTTTACTGATTTCAATTGCGTGAGACGTCTTGCGAATCTGTCAAATCCATATAAATTTAGAAATGCATCTACGCGTCGCGTTACGGTTTACGGCCTGAATTAACCTTAAGGCCTTTTAAAATTATAGCTGTGCGTTTCCATCACTGTAAAACAGCAATTAATCAAGGTACATTTATTATTACACTATTACAGTCTCTGACATTAACATGATAATATTACTAAAACTAGATATTAGGTACCATGATTACTAGAACTGGATTAAATGAATGTTAAAATAATTTTACAAAAGAGACGAAAAAGGATGTGGGTGAAAATCCCAATAGGCCACTTAAATTTGTGTAAAAATACATGATATAAATAAAGTCCAGTCCCTCTGTATTTCATAGGATTTTACTGACTGACTTAGGGTCAATTCAGACCACAACGCGACGCGTAGATATTTTCTTCATCTACGCATCATCATCTTAATTTTTGACAGACTTTAACCCTTAATTAGGCGCATCATAAAAGTCATACAAGTAGTCGCATGGGGTCTCTACTGACCCCAAATAAAAAAATGAAAATTAATTTGAAGAAATAAATAAAACGAAGTATTAATTATGCGAATTAGATTAGTTAGAATGCTTTATGATAATTAATCTTAATAAGCAAAAACCTTCATTTGCTTTTATACAATTAAAAAAATCAATCATCCACTGCTCTGTCTCGAAATCTCATAACGCGCGTTGCGGAATGCGGTCTGAATTGACCCTAAAACTATCAGTCCCTCTGTCATCATAGGATTTTACCTACGAACCCACTGGCGTAGAAGTTAGAACTGACGTTTTAAAACGTTTGTAAAACAGTTCTATAGAACGTGATGTTTCGCGTCGCTGTTGCGTCGTGTCGCTTTAGTACGGATACGCCTGAAAAGTTCTTTATTTAATTTTATCATGAGTAAGGGGGTGTAATTAGAAGTTGCAACAGTACAATTAGCGTCATAATGCATAACGCATTACGCAAGTTACGTAGATCCTTATCCGTCTCGTCCCAGTGCGCAGACGATCACGATCGACCTTACAACTTTTACTAAATACTAAATTATTACTCAAAAATATTGAAATCATGAAAATTATTGTACTTTATAAATTACACTTTTTGCACAATGTACTGTCGGAAAAGTTGATTCATTGGCAGATGATGGACCAACGTAATTTGGTCGCGTTGTGTCAAAGACAGTTGTCACTATTTTGGACAATTTTTTTAATAATTATTGTACATTGAAAAATACACAATAATTTTTTACACTTAAACGACCATTAGTAAAACAACGTTTACCAGGCCACCTAGTTATTTTATAAAAATTCTCAGGGCAAAACAATTTAACGACCTATAAACATTTTAAGTTTTAAACTTTTTGGTTAGCCGTAATTTGAAATTCTATAGAGATTAGGATATAAAATATCAAGTGGTCGTAAAAAATTGAAGGAAGTCACACTTGGCTTCGAAAACTGACACTTGCTCATGAATTTTGGAGGTTTTATTGGCTTTCGTAATTAGATGATAATGCGATATTTGTATTAACCGTCACGGCCATTTTAAATGCCATATTGTTAGATATTTTTAAAGGGTTTTCTTATTTAGTTAGTTTGATTTAAAGAACATATTTTTACAATTTAGGTAGGAAAACAACTTTTGTTGCCAAAAGGCTGCAGTGACATTGATGGTGTGTGTAATGTTTATCAATTAACATCTATTTAACCCGAGTATTGAACGGTCCACCTTGTAATAAAAGATATAACTGAGGGCCGCATAAATCGAGTTTCTTACAAAATTGAAAGCATCTTTATTTAAAAAGATTTTGAACATGAGTATTTAAATATTCGTGTTTGAATACTAAACAGTAATTACGTACTGGCCACGATGAATTTTAAGTAGCTTTTTGTTTTGGGTTTTTAGGGAAGAACACTTTGGATGTATGATTCATAAGGCAGTAAAATTTAAAAATATTTAGATATTTGTTCTTACATTCCTGTTTTGCTCGTTGAAAAATGTGCGTTGATGTCTTTTCTATTAAAATTTCCTTATATGGCACGTCGAGGCAAAAAGCATACATCTACTTGAAAGTGTAGGTTTTTCAGACATTTATTGTATGGAATAATTTAAGATTTAAAAATAATATTAATAAAAATATTTTAGCTTAAAATTAAATACCCGCCTTCAATGTAAAAAAAAAACAATCCAGAATATACTTTGCTATTTAACTAAAACTACATTTAAAGCGCTGATATATTCGATGACATTATCGCGCGGGAACCGTACATTTTTAGTTATAAGTAAAGTATGTCCTTTACCGGGACTCAAAATATTTCCATATTCCAATCAATGTCGGTACAGCCAGAGAGCCAGACAGACAGATACACTTTCGAATTTATAATATTAGTAAGAACATTCCTACTAATATTATACTCGTGATGTCCGTTTGTTACCTTTAATCTTTAAAACTACGCAACGGATTTTGATGATTCTTTCAGTGTTAGATAGCCCATTTATCGAGGAAGGCTATAGGCTATATTTTATCATGCTAAGACTAATAGGAGCGAAGAAATAGGGAAAAAAACGGGCAAAATTATTTGAAAGGGCTAACTTGAACGCGCTAATCTCAGGAACTATAACTGGTATATAAATAAATTCTTTCAGTGTTAGATAGCCCATTTATTGAGGAAGGCTATATTTTATCACGCTAAAACTAATAGTAGAATGTGGAAAAAACGGAGGAAATTATTTGAAAGGGCTTATCTCACTAACTAGATACTGGAGCAATTTTTATGTTATTTGGCAGTTGGCACAGATAGACCACGTGAAGGATCATAGGCTATCGATTTTAATCATTTTTTTCAGGGGCTATATTATATTTTATACCCTTGCGACGCCGGGGCGGGTCGCTAGTGACATTATAAAGACTAGATTTTGCGACTTTTAATTGCCTAATACTAAAGCACTAATGTAATCTATCGTGCCCGCATGCCATTCCTGACACAGTACTCTCATGCAAATGGTTTCCAGATCCCGCAATGTGACATCTTTTACACGACACCTGTTATTATTAGCTTCTCAGAATACTTCAATCGTAATTATACCAGCCCATGGGAAAATGGAACATGGACTAGTCATCAAAACTTGAGTACATAAGTACAATGATCCTTTTATTTTGTCATAGCTATTGTACTGTGTCCAAATCGCGGGATTTTTTTCGAAAAGGTTACTGATAAATATATCATGCGGTGGCCAACGGACTTTGGAGGATGCCTTTGCCCAGCAGTGGGACAGCAAATGCCATCTCATATTTTATATTTAGCGTGTATTTTATATTTAGCGTGTATTTTATATTTAGCGTGTATTTTATATTTAGCGTGTATTTTATATTTAGCGTGTATTTTATATTTAGAGTGTATTTTATATTTAGCGTGTATTTTATATTTAGCGTGTATTTTATTTTTCTGTCATGCGTGCTATTGCCCGCATTGTCATTTTATAAATGTTTTTTCTGTCACGCGGGCAACACGCAGTGCGGAGCATGCTGTCACCTGTATGCGGATAGATCTGCGCGCGGGTAACACGCATGACAGGAAACTTACAAAGCATTTTATGAGTAAGCAGAGTTTAAGTATCTACGAAGTATACACAGACTTACTCTGCATTAAGAATCATTTGAAGTGTTTCTTCAAAAGTTTTCCTTAAACGCTCAACAAGTAGCTTGAATATGCATTACAATAATGTTATGAATCATCATTAAAAATACTACAACTAGTCATATTTCCTCTACCTAAGCTTCAAAAATATTATCTTAATTATCTTAATTCATCTTCGAGAATCATCATCATCATCATCATTCATGAGACCTAAAAGAATAGTGCTCCACGATTCCAAAAAAGATTATTCCAGTCCAATAGTTATATAATTTAAGAGTAGCCTTGTCCTACAAATAGAACAATCCATATTTCAGGACCATCAAATCAAAGTATGAAATCCTTTCTATCTCTGTTAGCTACCACCTTCAAGATTTTTCGCAGATAAAAATGTTGTTTGTCTTACCAGTTACCAAAATGAAGCTACTCACGAAAAATTAGCTTGATAGTAATAAAAAAAGTGTTCTAAGGCTCCCTGACTATGACCATGGAAGTACGGAGTAAAGAAACATGTCTAACTTTTCCGTAAATGCGTTAACCTCGGTACAAAGACCTCGTATTCTCTAAATCTTCGCACTAACTGTGTTTTATATTTGTAACTGTATATGTGTAATTTGTATTCCAACATTAACTCCTTCGCGTGATAATTTTTTTTTTTTAATTATTTTATTGCGAGGTTTTAACTTGTGAGGGCTTTTCGCTAGTTTCTAAACAACATTGCAATTTCGGTTATACATAATATAATATTGTAATACAATATAATAATACTAACTAGATTAAATGCCCGAAAGTTAGTTGCGTGAAAATTCGTTTATTGCGCGGTAACCCTAAATTATTTCATGATAATAGTGTCAGGATGATACTTTGAATCCTAGGAAAGTACATAGGTACTTTCCTAGGATTCAAAGTATCACCCTAATAAATTTCAGCATGATTGGTCCGGTGATTTGGGTGTGAAGAGACATTTTCATATTTATAATATTACTATGGATTTTGCTGCTCTTAAAACACCAAAATATTATTAAAAAATCCTGACTGGATAACAACGTGTACGAAGATAAATTAAATTGAAATCTGATATAATTGGTCTACCAATGTTCTGTCAAACTGTTTCTGTTTTGTATGTCTACCTAATGTCTACATTAGGTAGACATACAAAAAATTAAATATCATAAGATGAATTTTAGAAACATGTAAATACTATTGACAACTACGTTCATAACGAACAAAATGCATTCAACATTTTCCAAATATTTAAGTTTTTATTGTACACAATTACGGCATAATAATTTACATAAACATAAACTTTTTCAACACACTTCATTAACATTTAAGGATTTAAAGATAAAGTGATGGTTGATTTATTTTTGTCAAGGTTGTTGGTTGTTTTTTAGTGAAAACCTCCCTAATGGCGTTGTTGTTATTATTTCGGAATGGGTAAAAAATGTTAAACACGCATAAATTCGTACGCGCGATGTAGCCTAGTAGAGGGTATCATTTCCTCTACTACATGTACTAGAGGAAATAATACCCTCTACTAGGGTTGCTAACCGTCTTGTTTTCCCAAGACATGTCCTACTTCCTAGTTTTCGTAGTGTCCTGGGAGGTCCGTCCTGGACAACTTTTAAGCAGCGTCCTAGGTTTACTACAATTACTCGAGTTTAATATTTGGTTACAAGCAAAAGCATTTGTTTTACTATGATAACTAGTTTTAACTAAGAATATTACTTTCGATAACTTAAAGTGTAATTTTTATCTAGATATTAATTTTGCTATTGCAAGACTATGTGTCCTGTTTTGGACAAAATTGTCCTGGTTTTTGTAATTTCAAACCTGTTTTATTATTTAATTTGAGGTCGGCAACCCTACCCTCTACCCATTTACTAATTAACGACGAAAATGTAAGCATGTGTGTGTGCTGTTTCTTTTATTTTGTAAAAACGAACAGTTGTATAATGTACCCGGTAAGCGCGCATCTGAAGTCATGGCTGTATAAAGATAATACTAGCTATTTGACCGAGCTTTGCTCGGTATTCGATAAAACTCGAATTAAATGACATTTTATAAAAGTGATTCCTAGCTAGATCGATTTATCGCCCCTGAAACCCCCTATATACAAAATTTCATGAAAATTGTTGGAGCCGATTCCGAGATTCCAATTATTTAAATACAAGAATTGCTCGTTTAAAGATATAAGATAAGATAAGTAGGTAATAATAATTAATTGATTAAACTACATAATAATATTAGTTTAATGACATTTTAGTTCCTCCGTAAATAGAATAAAAACTCACGCCATCACCTATTGTCATTTGTTTTGCCCTTAGAAACTAATTGACATAATTATTTACATAATAATTGCAATCACCGTCTTAAACAAAGCCATAAATAACCTTATTGTATGATAATAACCTTATATGTATAATAAAAAAATAATCATACTCGTAGTGACTAGTGGAAGTCAGTTTAAAAATACAGTAAACTAATCGTTCGTAAAAATCATCCGTCCATCTATAACAATTATAAATAACACAGAATAAAGTCGTATCTACTTATACCTGTCTATACAGGACTGAACAATGTTGCACATTGGTCATTCCATGAATAGTAAAATAATGATGTCAGCAGTCTGAACTCAGATCGATGATCAGCGGAAGTTCAATGTCTGCCGGCCGCCAAACTCGCAATCCGCCACTGAGAATGCCGATCACGATCAGTGGCGGTGCTACGCCAAATATGGGCAATTCGATTAATATTAATTTGGCATTAGCCTAATAACTTTAAATACTTGAACGATTGTACCCTCTTACTAATTTTGCGCTGCATTTTCTAGTTTTTTTTTCTTATTGTCTGAAATGTTTCCAACATGCCAGACAAAGACACGTTTATTATAAGGGCAATATAGATTCTTCCTTATCAATAAAAAGATCTACATGATATTATATACATACTTTCTATTGTGTTCGAGAATCTAAGGCGTAATATTTCTAGCACATTCCTAAAAAAAATATTTATTAACTATAATCATAATATTTTATTTTAGTACATAATTACTTTACGAGTATCTATATAAAACGCGAGTAGACTCAATAATTTATCGTGCAAGAAAAAATAAAAGATAAAGTAAGAGCTTCATTGAAACTTTATTTTTATAAGATAATCACATTATACTAGGGCTTATTCTTGAATGATATTACAAAATAAAATAAAATTCAATTAATGCTAGCGCAGTGTAACGACCAGCCTTGGTAGTGACCTTGGTAAGAGAAGGGTTCCAACTTCACACAGAAGATGTACTCGATAATACTGATACAAGTTCAAATACAGCTGTGCTGTGGACTGTGGTCTAAAATTAGTATGTATGTATATTTAATGTAAAAAAATACTTAGGACCTACGAATAATAAAAACTAAGGAAAAGTAACTCCGTCAAAAAACATGCTCCACAATACTTGTCAAAAAAGTGTAGGTACTTAGGTACACATTTCAATACATTTGCAATATTTAGGTGACCTTGAGCGGTACTAGGCTGACGTTACATGACAGATCAAAAGGAACCAAAGAAAAAGGGGCATTTTTGTATGGGACCCGTACCCAAGCTGTTGAGACATACATCAAATGAAAGAGCTTGAAAAGTTGTACATTTTCTTGTATGACATAAAACCTCTAAACCATGGGAGAAAAAAGTTAACGAGGGTAGAAGGTAAGAAAAAATCACAAAAAAACACCCTGTATTATTGCATCAATTTATAATTTTATAGTGTTGCTGGTAAGGAATCATTTCTAGAAAGTAATTGTATATGACAAACTTGAGGAAAGTGTTGTATTTTAGTATATTCTTTTAGATTTTAAAGAAATGTATGAGAAAACAATAAAACCTTAAAAATCTAACCTTTCCTGGATTTTATCGTATAATCACTTTGGAGAAATGTTTTATAATTAGCAATACTATCGAATGGTGCAATAATACAGGGTGTTTTATTTTTTTCCGAAAATGAACAAATAATATCCTGTATTATTGAATTAATTTCTAGTATTGCTAGTAAGGAATAATCTCTCAAAAGTAATCATATATGGCAAACTCAAGGAAAATGTTGTATTTCAATATATTGCTTCATATTTCAAAGAAATGTATGAGAAAACAATAAAATGCTGAATGTCGAACCTTTGCCTGATTTTTAGGTTAATTATCACTTTGGATAAATTGTTTATAATTAGCAATACTATCGCATGGTGCAATAATAAAGGATGTTTTTTTATTTCTTAGGAAAAAAAATAAAACAACCTGTATTATTGCACCATTCGCTAGTATTGCTTATTATAAACAATTTCTCCAAGGTAACAATATATGGTAAAATCCAGGAAAGGTTAGATTTTTAAGGTTTTATTGTTTTCCCATACATTTCTTTAAAATATGAAAGAATATACTAAAATATAACACTTCCCTATGTTTGTCATATACGATTACTTTCTAGAAATGATTCCTTACCAGCAACACTATAAATTGATGCAATAATATAAGTAGGGTGTTTTTTTGTGATTTTTTCTTACCTTCTACCACAGAATAGATAATAGTACACTTCTACCCTCATTAACTTTTTTCTCCCATTGGTTAGAGATTTTTCGTCATACAATAAAATGTTCAACTTTTCAAGCCCTTTAATTTGGTATATGTCTCAACGTACTACATTGGTGGGTACGAAGTGCCCCTCCTTCTTTAAAACGGTAATAGTATGGGAGTTACGATTTCTTAGTTTTTATTATTCGTAGCTTAGGACTTACAAAATAACCACAAAAATTAATAAAACCGGGTTTCAAAGAAGCTCTATAAAAAGTTTCTTGACATCGACACAAAGTCCCTCAATATTAGTATGGAATATACTATAATATATAGTATAATTCCTTGAAGACTCACTTCACGTCATATCCTCATATAAGATACGTAGCAGACTATTCAAGGTTCGCTGTATTGGTCTGACTTTAGACTTTTCCCATTTACCAGACGAATACCGGCTACAACAAGCAGATCTTTGATTATAAATAAATTTTAAATAAGTCTAAATTTCGACATTCATCATGATTACGACAGTATATAAATAAGTCTATGATCATGATAATATTACTGAGAAACCTATGTCATTTGTATAATAATTTGTGGTAACCCTAAAAGTTGCGTGCACGCTTACAATAGGTCGATTTTTTAACGCAGCATCTCCGTTGCGCAAGCGAGCTTATGTCAGACCATCTATTATTGAATACAATCTGTGGCAACTGTCGTAAAAATTGTCCCATTTAGCATGGCGACGTCTGCACACCGCGTTATTTTATACAGAACTCCAGGGCTGACGCCGCCATATTGTAAAAATTCATTTGCGAATTGTGTGACGTCTACAGATTTTTTAAACAACTGCTCTCCTGTTAATGTCATCCAAGTCATCCATGAATGCGGGCAAAAGGGCCAAAATGAAAACCCATGCTGACGTCATTTTACATATCAGTTATGGAGCAACAAATTAATGACGACCTCTGTGGCTCAGTGGTGAGCGCGTCGGTAGCTCAAGCCGGAGGTCGCGGGTTCGAATCCCGCCGACGGAACAAAGAGTTTTCAAAGTTCCCGGGTCTGGATGTGTATTAAATATGTGTATGATATAATAAAAAATCTTAAATATATGTATAGTATAAAAGTATTAAATATATTTCCGTTGTCTGGCACCTGTAAGTCCGTAACACAAGTCCTTTAGGTACTTAGCACGGGGCCAGACTGACGTGGTGTGAAGCGTCCATAGATATTATTATATTATTATTATTATTAATGACAATGCATATTAAACATCCTTCTATCATGATCTGTAATAATTACGACAAGTTGAAGCCGACGACATTCAATCTCTCTCTATACCAAAAATAAAATCTTTAATATATCCAGTAGAAATTCTGGTAAAAATCCTGTCTTGTTATAAAACTAATATTTTTTAGCTATATTTATCGTTAAATATGATATAACAGTAATTAAATGCTAATAATTTGAATACTTCACCTTAAACGTCTTGGGGAGTAATTTTAGTGATAGTTGAAGACTAGGCTATTATAATTAGTCATACCTAGCCTTTAAGTCTTCCGTGTTGAAACAGACAGGTTTTGCTACACCTTTGAACTTTAAACTAGTTTTAGTGTAACAATATTGATATGTAACCGGCAACCGGCAACCGCTATCGCTACTAGAATATGTCTAGAAGATTTTATAATTTTAATAGTAAACGAAAAAGGATATAAATTATGAACATAGATCGAATAAGGATTCAATAAACACATCTCTACAAGGATTTCTTTTGCGCTCCAAAATCAGAAGTACGCCGCTATCTGTCATTTAAGAGACAGGCGTTTGGTTATCATTGTCATTCAAGCATCATTTTGCATGAGGCTGAAATGAAAACTTACAATCTTGTCATTTTGAATGCTCACAGCAGATTCGCATCCACGCATCATCCACGCCTTGACAATGTCACCAACGTGTCACACGATCTATGTAGGCACATTTACCAAATGTCATGTACACAGTTACTTTCAGTTTATATTAATAGTTTTTACCTATTAATATGTAATGCAAAACTAGCTTCTTATCAATTTTATAATATAAGGTCTGCTAAGCTAGCTCCACCCACGCGTTGTTAATACCATAATACCGAATACCGATCAATTTAAATAGGTATTGTGTACAACCTTGAACAATCATTGCATTACCAAAGTTGATAGTAATCGGTGTAGCAAACTTGCGTTGAAATTATTTAAATTTAAATATATATTTTATAATTTATGTATCTGGCAAAAACTGTAACATCGAATTGGTTCATCGGAACACAAGCATAAGTAGGTAAAGATTTCACACGGTGCAGTGTAATACTCGTTTTAAATAAACAAAATTAATTTAAAGAATTAATGAATTGAAAAAACACCTTTATATTTTACGATGATAATAATTTTATAAAAATATAAATTCAAATTAGATTTAAGTAGCATTTCACAGTGTTGCCAGTAACATTTTCGCATATTGCCCAACTGGACTCGCGCGCCATTGCGTAACGTTCGAAATTAGAATAGAATATGACCCAGTGACGGCAGCTGGTTTTATGTCTTATCAAAATAACGAAACCCATCGGCTAACAGTTAGCCTAATCGACCTCGAAGAACTTCGGAGACTAATCGACATAGTAAACACCAGCATACTATGCTAATGACTCTCCTAGAACGTTTTTGTAGCTGCAGCGCGCAGCGTTGTCAGCAAATTAATTAGTTTTATCACTGTAACGTATTGATTTTTGCGTCTAGCTAACAACTTTTTCGTCGTATTTTTTTTTTCTATATTGCAGGATAGCATCTATTCTCTTGGTAACTTTTATTTATATGTAATTAGAAATACACAAAACTGTTTTGAATGCACCTAGTTATAGAATAGACAATAAAGAAATGGAAACAAAGACGAAGAGTCGTCACGTACATGACTTCGAAAAATAATCGTGATTGAGTCAACACGAACGGGGTCACGATAGTTCAAGTGCTGGGCCATAATGCCCATCACGACAGCCTTTACCGGGAAATGAGCCTTCAAATTCCCAAGACCAGTCTAGCGATTCTCACAGAGAAATTGCTTAGTCAAAATGCATTCGGCAGTTTCGATAGCGAAGTTAGAATTGACATAATTAGTATCAAGCGAGATGATACTCAGCGGCGATGTCATTTTTGGCATCTACCCTTCGATCACTAACATCTACCTTCGCTATCGTATTAGGGAAAGCGCATTTTGTGCAGGCACTCAAAGCGAATTTAGGCGCGGTCGCAGGTTGAAATTGATAGTATAGTAGGCTAGTAGCAATAATTTTATAATATTTACTTACGTCGTAACTAATTACTTAGAAATTACTTACAATTTATAGGTAGTCTGGTAGGTAGTCTGATAGTTGTGTGATGTGTTCAACAATTAGACATAACATAGGTTCTGGGGCTGATGTATTCACAGATTTCATAGCAGTAGTAAAAATTAAAACAGTGACTGTTGGTACTCGGATACAGACGCCAGTAATCAGTATTGCTTATTAGGCAATTTGCAAATTATACACAGATTGTTATTAAGGCTATCTCGTGTTCTTAAGTGCAATAGCAATATTGATATAATTAACGCATAAGAGTTAATTTACCAACAGTTTAATAATTATTGTTATTGAACGCAGAATTGCGAAATGCAATTGCTGTTGAGAGTATCAAAGATGGGATATCAAAGACACATTAGAGTAAAAGAGTAAAATGCCTTTTTTTTAAGGTTGATCCGGACTCCAATGTCAAAAAGTGTAAACGTGTACTGAAATGTAATTTTTGACCTTATAACATTATATAGATAAATTATATTTTCGGTTTACTCGTTATACTAAATCATTGACAGCTGATATTTGGCGCCGAAACGAAATGACGTCATGAGTGAGCACTGGCTTGTGTACTGGACTAAATTTCGGAACATACGATAGCGTCCTATCTTATAATACAATTAACATTGATGATAAAATTTATGGCCGTTTTCACCTGAAACTTGATACAAATTATTGAATAAAATATTAGGAGGATCATATAACATTGTATGTATCGTGTACTAATAGGATTACATTCCTAAGAGGATAATAACGTATTGCCACTCAAAGTTTTACAGAAATTTGAAAATATTAAACTTATTGGATTGTTATTTATTGTACATAAATAATAATTTTATTTAAATACTTATTAAATTTTGATGAAATATACCTAATATCAATATTTGTATGAAATATTTTAATTCATACAGAACACAAGGGAGTCTATTATAATGCTAATAAAAAATATCTGGGCCACACATGCAAGTTACAACCTCTTCTTCTTTGGAAGTCGCTCAATAATAGAGCTTTACTGTCAAACTACGTAAGTGGTGTGTGCTATACAAGTATCGTACTTTAAATTCTCAAAATAAATAGCTGACTACTGCCCTTTTGGACGTCAGGTAAAAATATTTCCTTTAAAAAACTGAACATGGCTTACCTTCATTGGAATGCATGTTTGCAATTACCGGTACAAAAACTGCCTACATTTGGTAGCGGATGGCCCGTTCTGTCCTGTCCCCGCTCTTATAATTAACACAACAAGTCAATTAAAATTGAAATGCAATAATTTTCTGGTAGTTTTTAAAAGTTGTCTTGTCCTGCTAACGGCACTTCTGAATATTTTATGTAAAACATGTTTCACAAAGTAAAAGTTGCAAAGAAAATGTCGTTGTTCTAATGGAATTCAGTTTGCGAAACATATGAAATACACTGAAAATCTATGAATCACTATTAATTATGAGCTTTAAGTAAGCTATAGCAAGGCTATTAGTTACTAAAACTTTAAGGCTTTCGCTATTGATGCTATAGATCCATACTATATACTATAATATTATAACTATGCGAAAGTGTGTCTGTCTGTCTGTCTGTCTGTTACCTCTTCACGCCCGAACCGCTGAACCGATTTCGCTGAAATTTGGTATGAAGATACTTTGAGTCCCCGGGTAAGGACACAGGATACTTTTTATCTCGTAAAAATGTACGGTTCCCGCGCGATAAATGAATTTTGGAGCAACGGAGTTGCGGGCATCATCTAGTTTATAATATGGGGTGCATATTAATTGAGCCTTTGCAGAATAAAGCAACCCCTATGGCAAACTAGACAACAGATTTCAGGGTTGAAAATATCTGCTATTGCATACGAAAATTAACATGTAAGAAAGTTGCTGCCTTAGAACGTGTACAGCAAGTAAACAGAGTTTTTTTTCATTATTTAATTTGGGGCCGTCTATGGGCTCTGCGCCCACCCATATCCTTCTTCATTTTTCATTTTGCTATCTTTGTATTGTTTTTCGCACCAAGGATAATTGAAATAATATTATTGTTATTATTCATATATATAGAGCATTCGACTGCAGTAAACAGAGGTTAGAGAGCGTGTAATATCTGCTGTTAAAACTCAAATACCTGTTGCATTGCTGTCGCAAAATACGTAATCGGACGGATCGGCCTCCCGTATACGTAAGTCTTTAGAGTTTAGACAAAGTTGCGTGACCCATTTCCTACGAGTAAAGCGGGGTGAAAAGCCTCGTTAGTAAAATAAAAACCCAGCTATAAACCTAGGAAATATTGTAAGATTTACTAGACATCATTTCTAGTCGCAGATAGAAAGTAATGTCCTACAAACAGATGGACTAGATTTTTTCTAAACTACAACGATCTGACGTAGTAATTTTCTTTCGAACTTTCATGGTGGTCTGTGGACTGTGCCCTATGGTCAATATTTTTGTGAAAAAAATACACTGACTTTTTGGGTTTTGACCAGAGGTTTTCGAAGATATATAAAAGGTGTAAAAATATATTTAAAAATTATCCACAGCCGAACGTATGACCTCCTCGTTTTTTGGAAGTCGGTTAAAAATAAAGCTCTTATTGCATTCGACAAAGTTTTTACCTAAAAATAAATCACGGACTCATGGATAACTTTTGAAATATTTCGACGTGGCTTCATTCAATAACTTCAGTAGATTTTTTAATGTAAAATTGCTGGACTGATTTCACTGCTACAAGCATTATACAATTTTGCTAACCCCGCGTACGTAGGACACTTCATGTGCATATATGCTTGTAGCGTTGTATTCAAGCTTACTATGAAGCTGATACTCTGTAATATTTTACTCCATGATTGCTAACAACAAAATTGTTGGCATCTAGTTAGCAACGTTTATTTCCCATCGTGTCCCCAATCAAGGCGTGATGAATCGTAGAAACGAGGCGCCGAACGGTCAGTGACCCGTCATTTCCCACTTGGGAACAAGGGAATGCCACAAGTATCGGTTTTCATTGACCATCCTAAGGAACGAGTTTTATTAACATTGTCAAAAACACAGATAAAAACCTGACTTGCTGTTTTCAGCAAATGAAAGTATGTAGCATTTCGAAAATTGTAGATTTATCTTACATTAATTCACAAACTAGAAAGTTTCTTACCCGGCCCCCTTACTTATAAAGTTACTTGTCAGCTTATCTTAATTAAAGTCAGTGAACCTTGAATAGTCATTCCCTGCGATAATATTAATATGTTTATTAGCACGAAGAAAAGAGTTTGTACCATCGAGAAAATTGTTTCCTAGGCTACTGAGTACTGACAGACCAACGTCATCATTTGGTCGGATCATGTCAAGTCAATGTTATCTGTCGTTACGTCAAGTAAGGGTTGATTCAGACCGCAACGCGACGCGTAGATGCATTTCTAAATTTGTATGAATTTGACAGGTTTCAATTGTATCAGACATCTTGCGAATCTGTCAAATCCATACTAATTTAGAAATGCAACTACGCGTCGCGTTGCGGTCTGAATCAACCATAAGGGTCAATTCAGACCGCAACGCGACGCGTAAATGCATAGCTCAATTTGTATGAATTTGACAGATTTTCAAGACGTGTGCTCACGAAATCTGTACAGAAATTCAGTACAAATTTAGAAATGCATCTACGCGTCGCGTTGCGGTCTGAATTGACCCTAACGCGACCAAACTACGGTCTACGTAGGTCCCCCATCCCCCATCTGCCTAGGAATCAACTTCTCTAATAGTACTTTTATATTTTATTTAGCTTTATTTTGGCCAGTGTCATACTCTACATAGAGACGAATTTTGTTTCCCTTCTTTATCATAATGCTAAAATTAAAGTTATATATTTTGTGCTTGACCTAGCACAAAATATATAACTTTTAGTATTATGATTAACTTAACCGTGTTCTTCAAATCAAAATTGTGTAACTAATGTGAAATGTCGCATGTAGTGCACTGTATACGAAATGCCCGATTCGGGCAGTCTAATATAGACAACTTTATAATATTATAGACAATATCTTCTATGTATGTATGGCCTACTGTATGTAGACCAATCTTTATTACCTCGCTACGCTTTTAATTAGAACACAATTGGGCCGATTTTGTTTTAATTAAAACTTATAGGTGGTTAATAAAGATTGGCATGTCGGAAACATCAACAATCGTGGTAAATCGAACCTAAAGGCGTTTCATAGGAAACATCAAGTACTTATAAAATAGGTAGGCAAAAAATAAATATCTAAAAATTAAATATCATCATTTCATGTGTGGGAGAATCTAGTAAATTCGAAACTAACCATATTAAGTATATAGGTTTTTATTACCGAAAACCTTTTTTAAAGTCGTTACAGCACCCGCCGCAGGCGGCGAAAATGTGAGCCTTCTTACTGTTTCATTTACACTTCTACCGGCATTTAAGGAGAGCAACTAATTATTTTTTGTTTAGGATTACGTCCATATTATGCTTAAAATATATGCTCACGAATTAGACTTGTTTGTAGTTTTGATTAGTTAAATACTTACCGTATTATCAGAGCGGCTGGCAGTGTAGCACTGGGTTCGCGTTTGAAATACATTAAGTACCTACTTAATTTTATCAATTGCTAATGATTGCTTATTATAAGTTATGAGAATTTGCGTACTACATAATCTGTATCCCCCAGTGTAATCGTACATTTCTCCATTCACTGGCACTGCCTGTATTTAAAAGTAATCTTACTAATGGTATAAAACAGCTTCACAAAATATTTAAGTGGTTAAAAAACAACTGCTGCTTATTATGGAAAATATAACGTTTTTTCGATATTATTTTTATCGAAAAGAAAACACCTGCTGTTTTTAAGAAAAATATAAGTAGCATTTTTTTGTAAGTCTGACTCAAACTTGGCTACTTTTTAACTGTTTTGTTCATGTCTCTACATTAATCTTCTCAAAAATTCGGTCACCGAATTAGACGAAAGATTAAAGCGTTGAGAAGTTAAACAGTTTTAGAACAGAGTGGATAAACGTTAAACGATTTAACGGATTTAACTATGATCTTTAGACATATGTTTTCTCGGTTAAAATTATATTATTGAGGCCAAGTATTCTTGCTAGTAAGTAAAAAGTGTCATACTTTTTTAAACAGATATTCTGATCATGTGGTGAAAATATTTACACAGCTAATAGCTATACAATCTGCCTTTGTCTGGTATATTGGAAACGTCATAAAATTATATCATACAAAGACGGCAAAACATTGAATAGTTATATGTTTCGTGAATATTTTATTGATAAGGGGGTGAAACTTTATTTAATTTATATTTATAAAATACTTTATTTAAAAGTCTTAATTCTGCCAACCTGAGCGCTTAGTCAGAATACAATCGTCAGTTTCGATAGCGAACTTACGGCCGTTCCCAATATTTGATCTATCTCTGGTTTTGCACTACTAGAGATAGGAATAGCTCACATTAGACATTAGAGACATATTATTTATATATGGCAAAACCAGAGATAGATCAAATATTGGGAACGGCCGTAAGGTGTCAAAAATGAATGGGATTTAACATAACGATTAACGGATCGATCAGTGACATGGCGCTTGCTATGCGTTATGGTAAACATTTTTATCATCTAACTTCGCTAACGAAACTGCTGAGTGCATTTTGACTAGGCCTATGAGTTTGCGTCACGCGGACAACCGCTGGTAGAGTCGCGGTGGGTTGATCGTGCCCGTGACTGTGCCTAAGCGGGAAGTGGAGCACCATGGGGTTTCTAATGGGTAGTTTCTCGGAGAGTCCCACATACCCCGGAAGATGTCCCCAATCCGCCGGGGATGCACAAAGCATTTCCCCATGTAAAAAAAGGGCATAGGTGGCCCACGAAAAAAAAAGGTCTAGGGCTTTCACTTATTCTGTAAATAATAAATATCGTCTCTTTTCGGTACGATTAAATTACAAACAGTTTCAACCTCCGCGCAGTTTGGCCACCCTTTCATTTCGTTTTCAGGGTTACCCAAAGGATAAAAACGGTACCATATTACTTTCGTTGTCTGTCCGTATGTCTGTCTCCAGGCTGTAACTCAAGAACGGTAATATCTAGAGAGTAGAAATTTTTACAGGCTATGTATAATATCTCTTGCAGCTATAACAACAAATACTCAAAACAAAAAAAAAATATTTAAGGGGAGCTCCCATACAACAAACGTGATTTCTTTGGCCTTTTTTGCTCTATATCAATAATTGCAACAGGTAAGTACTTGAATTTTTCACAAAGTCCTTAAATACTTACACGTGCTCTCTAATATTTATTAATAATATTAAAATGAAATAAAAATAAGGAAGACTCCCATACAAAAAACATATTTTTTGGCCTAATTTTGCTCTAATGGTACGGAACGCTTCGTGCGCGAGTCCGACTCGCACTTAGCCGATTAAGTATTTTTATGCCCACTTAAAAATATAGACTAAAAATATGTTTGTGTAAAAACACCGTTACAGTTACATTACATGCGTGTTTTTTATTGCGATATCAACAAGCGATCCAATTACAGCTGACATTGAGACGATTTAAATACGTGCGATATTATATCATTTAGACCCTGAAGTAATTAAAGTCGTACGCAATACTACCAACCTTACCAAAATGTTTGGATACGCTTATTGAACACAGAAGGAGGCATTTTGATGAGCAAACTATTTTTGAGTTACTTAAAAGTATAAAGCAATAAGTATACGTGTATATTGTATGGGAGCCATCCTTAACTTTTATTATTGAAGTACACATATTATATCTAAGGCCTGTGTGAAAATTTCAAGTGCCGACCTGTTGCCGTTATTGATATCGAGCAAAAAAGGCCAAAAATCACGTTTGTTGTATGGGAGCCCCCCTTTTTTTATTTTTAGTATTTGTTCAATCTGTAAAAAAATCAGATACAGCCTGGCGACATACAGACAGACAGACGGACAGACGACGAAGTCTTAGTAATAGGGTCTCGTTTTTACCCTTTGGGTACGGAACCCTAAAAATGAATTTAAAATGTTGTTACTCTCACTAAAACTGTGCTAAAACTCGAGAATGGCTGAAACTATTTAGCTTATTTTAGTCTTGAAATGATCGTGGAAGTCCAAGGACTGTTTGTATTAGGAGAGAGTGATATGATGTTCACCGGGTCATCTAGTAGGTAATAGATAAAATTGAAATAATATATTTAAGTATATGTCATTATAAATTAACTAAATGTATATTGAATTAGTCTGAACCTTCTATTAAATTACAATACAATAATAATAACACTTGAACATTACAATAATAATCAGTAAGATCACTGATAATGCAAATGTACCGTGTTTCTCGTAAAAAAGCAACAACGTATCATAACATCGCGGGCGCTTATCGCGCGAGGACGGCTCTCGAGGCACGTCGTCGTATTTCGTCAGCTTACGTGAAAAAAAAATCGGCTCCAGTACTGACAACTTTCAGGTGAAAATGTGATTGAGTGCAAATCAAAATGATCGAACTAGTGAAATGTGAAAGATTAAACGGAACTCTGAGAGATACGCTACGGGATCAGGGGGTCAACTCGTTCGTGTGCAGGGTTCAATACCTGAATGATCTGGACCCCTTCGTAGATTATAATGTGCGGGAACCCCCGAGGCCTCTGTACCACACTTTCAACACCACGATACCGCTGTCGTACCAAATAGCGGCGGTGCATCGGCTCCTACAAGCCCCGCACAGGGTAAGTACCTTCGCAAATAAGTAATATTTATTTATTTTCAAATGTACTAACTACGAACACCGTAAATAAAAAAATGAAAATAACTGAAAAGTTGTAAGGGAACATACTCACTCTACGTGACCTGTTTATTGGGTTGGGAGTACTTAATTTGCCAAGCTATACCGAAAGCAACAAATAAGTTTTGAGTTTCATAGCCAAAATCTAACAGGATTATTATCTGAATTATATTTATACATACCTCAATTATTAATCAAATGATCTAGGCGAAACAAAAGTTTATGAAAAAAATATTTTTAAATTCTTACACAATTTACTTCATAATATTATTATTAATGTATAATATTACACTATAAAGTAGTTTAAAATATTGCGAAGTAGCTACCGTATTTCGAAAAATCTACAACCATACCATCGGGTTTATTTTCCATTCGGAAGTGAGAAGTGAGTTATATTTTGACGCGACTCATCCGTCGGAGGGCATTGCTCAACTCGACCTCCTGTAACAATGGCGGGTCAGGCAGATTGCGCACAACACGCGCCCGCGCATCTTGTATTCAATCATTTATTGACTATTCCCCATATCCATACTAGTATTATAATTGCGAAAGTGTGTCTGTCTGTCTACTCTTCACGCCTAAACCGCTGAAATTGACTGAAATTTGGTATGGAGATACTTTGAGTTCCGAGAAAGAACATAGGGTACTTTTTATCCCGGAAAATGTAAATAAAAATAGGAGAAATGTTTAGTCTCTGTTTGTCAAGCGACTTTTTTATGTACCAGGAAGGGACAAAACATTGTATTATTTAGATGCTAGATGACGCCCGCAACTCTGTTGCGCTGAATTTCGTTTATCGCACGGGAACAGCACTTTTTCCGGGATAAATGGAAAAAAAGTACGTGTAATATCTATAGCTGTCTCCCTTACCTCAAGCCTATGGCGCAGAACGCGATAGAGACAACTGCAGAAAATCAACGATTTAATTCCCCTGATACCTTCTCCAAAACTAACTAACTAACTAACCGATTTAAGTACTTTTTTCATTAAAGATCAAATAAATGTTTGATCTGTGTTCCTATGTTTTATTTTTTTGTATAATCTAGCCAAATCTGTTTTCTGGATTTTTGAACACAGCGGAAAATCTGGCCATATTTTTGGGCTTTTGAACGTTCATATCTTATTTAATAATTAAATTATGAAAAAAAAAGAAAACATAGGAACATTGTATTAGTAGCCGTATTTATATAAAAAATTATAACTCTATAGCATTATCCAGGGAGGAAACAGGGGACAACGTTTGTATGTAAAAAAAAGGGCGGTGTGGACTCCTCTTAAGAACTCAACATATCTCTAAGGGTGCGTTGCACCAGAGACGTAGTTATAGGTAAGGTTAAGGTTATCGTCTAATATGGCGTTCATTATGGACTTTTACTAGGGATTTGACAATTCATTTGACATTTTGTTATGGTTAAAGTTAAAGTTAGGGTGGGTTGCACCAGAGGCTTAATTACATTTACAGTTACGGTCAAAGTTATAGTTATAGTTAAGGCTAACTAAACTTTAACCTTAGGTTTGACCACAGAATTTGATAGATGTCTGTTGCTGGCCCGACAAGGCTTTAAATGAACGTGGGCGGGGGCGCTGCTGGTAAATGAGAACAGTCAAAAAGTTATCGTTAAATGTCGCGTCCGTTATTGACTTTAACCAAAGATTTGTTATAATTAAATAGTAAGTTGGTGCATCGTGCAACCCACCCTAAGCCAAATTTCTTTAAAACCGGTTCGGAAGTTTAAGCGTGAAGAAGTAACAGACAAACTACACTTTTGCATTTATAATATTAGTAAGGAATAGGGATGTAAATTTTCGTTAGTAGGTAAAGGGGATAATACATAATGTAAGATAATATCATCGTAGTTTGTATGTAGCTTATGTGTGTGCACTTAAGGAGTCGCGAAAAATTAATGTAGAATATCATAACATAGCACGAATATCATATTGACACCTGTATCATGTATGGACGAAACGCCTACATGCGTATGGAAAGTGCGTTACTCATAGCTATTCTAAAATTATACGTTCTAAATATTTGAGCTGGCTCAGGTGTTATATTTGCAATAATTACATCTGCATAATTGTATAAATGTGTCTCACATTCGCCCACATTAGTTGTTCCAGATTCTTTATAGATCGCTCAAAACTTTTAAATCGGTCGGCAAAATTAAAAGTGGAAATCGATTATTATGTATCTAGATACCTAATTAACAAAAAATTAAAACCGACTTCCAAGGTAAAAACAATAATAACATCCTTATAATATGAACTAAAAAGTATTAAATAATTTTTCCTATCTAATATTGCCTTTTTTCGAATTCTCCTAAACCTCAACTATTTCTGTACTCACTCTTCATCATTTTGAAGTCGGTACCAGATAGCTGAATCTTTAGTTCTCTGACAGAATATTTGAAACTTTTGGAACTGGCACCGACTTCAAAATTATGAAGATTGAGTACAGAAATAGTTGAGGTTTAGCCGAATTCGGAAAAAGGCACTATTAGATAGGAAAAATTATTTAATACTTTTTAGTTCATATTATAAGGATGTTATTATTGTTTTTACCTTGGAAGTCGGTTTTAATTTTTTGTATAAATAATAATTTCACTCTTTTTAGTTACCTCCTAACCGTCGCGTACGAAATGTGACCCTCGTTAGTATGGCGAAAATACTTCAACCCCTTAATATTATCTTAATCTTGGTAAATGTTTACAAACCTACCCCCCCCCCCCCGTCCCTCCCCCTTCCTTCGGTATCCGTGGCTGAGTAAACTAAGTAAAACCCTCTCATCACAGCCTTGAGATGCCTTAAAAATACTTCGTAAACATCAGAAAACAGATGATCTTATCTGAAGATTACAAAAATCTCAAATGCGAATTTCTTCTAAACGGAGAGTTTACTGGCGGTGGAAACGGTATAATAATAATAATATCCAGGGGTTCCCAAACTTATTTTGTCTACTGCCCACTTTGAGAGCGAATTGAGAGCGCCCCGTTTGTTTCAATTTAAAATGCATCCCGATGAAATACTCACACAACACCATTTTATCCCGGGTCCCACACCGCCCTCTAGACCTTCAGCGCCCACAGGGGGTTGTTATCGCCCACTTTGGACGGTGACTGAACTGTAAAAAAGAGTGTATTAGACGGTGGCAGTTATTTCACATTATTTATTGTCCATAGATATTATAAACATTATACTCCGATACAAAGACCAGGCAGTACGAGCAATCATAAAGTTGTATGCGGCCTATAGCTGTTATTCCAAACAAGAACAGGCCTATTCTGTAATAAAGGTAAATTAATAGTGGACAGGTCACGAACTTCGATAATAAGTAATAACAATTTACCCATGCATCAAAATAGCATAGCTGTTGCAACATACTATATGCGTTAATCGCACCAAGGTCCTTTAAAGAAAAGTGAAAGATGCACAACTCACAAGTCACCAACGCAGTGTCGGATTTACATTTTTTTTAAGTGTAAGAAAAGTGAAATATGCACAAGTCACCAAAACAGTGCTGGATGTGCATTTTTTACGAATGTAGCCTGTAGGCAACTTTATTTCCGCCACCCCATGTACGAAATCTGCGTGCCCCCAAGGACGCTGTCACCCCTAGGCCGCGGCTTATACGGCCTGTTTATAAACCAAAGTATCGTGAATCGTGTATCATAATATTAGACTAGAAGAGTTGAGGTAACGCGTAAGTTTGACCTGCTGGACAATCGGCGTCAACGAATATGGTACTTAATTAATTTTAAAACACTATTAGTGAAGTAACGAATACGTAATTGCATTCGCTAGTTTCAATAGCGACTTTACCTCTTAATGTCAATATGGGATTTGACATTGATAACGCCTGAAAAGCGCCGTGACACGATGCGCCGTACTGTTGTTGTACTGTGTCACAGAATACATACAAGTAACTGTGTCAAATGTTTTTGACATGTAACTTCGCTATCGAAAGCATTTTGACTAAGCAGTAAGCACCCTGCCTAACGCGAAACGAGCATCGAACGGGCAAGTTGTGAAACCAGTAAACCCTGTTAAAATGTGGATACATTTTTCACTGGCCTATTTATATTATGGCTACTTGTGTGACTATCTCTAGGATCTCGGCCGTATACGTTTCATCTTATTGTTTTTAAATACCTCGCTCTACCAAGGCTTGGGGCACATTGACAAGATGAGAATAACCTTGAAATTTGCTTTGTTTAATTGTCGAACTCCTTCGAACAATAAATATGTATTTTTTTTATTATTCGTAGGCTGGACACCTTTTGTTGAAATTATGTATGCTTGGGTAGGTCTGAGAGTCTGGCAGCAACTATTTTTCGTACCTGAAATGCAGTATAAAATACTTATTTAGCAAGACGACGTTATCGAGTCGTCACATGTAATAGTGCTTTACGGTTTACCCCATGAGTAGCAGTAATTTGGTAACTATGAAATATCAAATACATGAGTTAGTAGTTCTTAAATAACCATCGCATCGTTTGTTTTAAGTTTAAATGGATATTAACTAGATATCGTATTATTATTGTTTTAATTATGATGACTTAAAGTTGCAATAATGATTCTAAGAAGTTGCACTGTGCATATAGCCTTATGTAGAGCAAGAATACAAAAGACAATGATAACTGGTTCCAAGCGACACAATACGAATACCCTGCATAGTGCATACGGTCTATTATCTATAATATTCTATAGGATACTTTACTAGTAGACAGTCTACTCCGCAGTAAGCTTAATGATAATACACCTTCAGCAGCAGTATTAGAGTCCAAATTACTACAAACATAATCTATAAAACAGGTGCAATTGCTGCAAAAACGCAAGCATATTTGAACCTTTAAATTTAATAACAAGGTTTAATTTGCTTTAGAGTGTTCAAGATGTTGAACTAATGTGATCGGACTTTTGTCTGTCGATTTACAAGATATAATTATTTTTCTATGAAATCTTTTTTTTGCTTTCTTTTATTCTGAAGTAAGTGTGGACAACTAAAAACTGCTTTGCGATATGGTCATTAGTCATAACATAAATAAAAAATGTATAAATCATAAATATCACAATATTATTATGAAAATCCTTAGTCTACTTAAACCTTTTTTCATATGAAATTATATGAAAAAGGTTTCGAGAAAATGACACATGTTTAGATTACAGTTTTTTTGTAACTTTTTTTTGCCACAACAAAGGCGGCCACACACACCGTTTCCTATATCGAAGGACTATCATACGCCCAAACGCTAATTTATTCGATAGGTATCGTAAAGAACAAGTTTGAAGGTCAGATAAGAATGTTTTTTTTTTTTCATAAAAAGCAGCTTAGTTTTAGAACACAGGTAAAATGCAAAGGTCGAATTTAATTATTATAAAGTGCTAAATTAACGAAACATTCGGAAAATTAATTTATTATGCAACTTATTCTGTATTAAAAAAGAAAATATTGTATAAGTATAATATGGACTATTATACTTATACAATATTTTTTTTTGATTAAGTATACATATTTGCTTTTTTTTATAAGACAACGAATTTGCAAAAGGCAAGTACATATTTTAATTTAAGTTGTAATCCTTCGATTGTGGATTCTTGGAAATCTATTGTTGAATATTGTGTCTCGCTCACCGGTGAGCTTATGGGGCTTGATGGGTTAAAGCTAAAAATGTATATATTAAACCCAAGTTTAAAACCAATCTCTAGGATACTTTAGTGTCTAAGTAATTAGGTATATTGTTTTGGTTTTTCTAAGTAAAACAAGATATCGAAAGAAGCACATAACCTAAATTCAATCTTCAAAGAAAATCAGTTACATCATGAAACCTTAGAGTAAAGATGCGTCCCAGAAGCCATACTGTATGACATCAGTACAATAACTACAATAAATTGTATTAGCTGTGACATCACTCCACTTAGTGGATTTAAGAGGTATACAAGGCCAGTATCGAAAACTCACAAAAGATGACCGCGCAATCAATATAGACTTACAACAAAGTGAACAAGCGTCAAGTTTGTGATGATGAGAATAATAATAATAATAATAACTCCCACACAGGTTTCGGTGACGGCGGCCGGTTTCATTGAAACCGAGACATTTTAACGCAAGAGTAATTTTATAGTGCCCAAGTGTGTGTGCAGTACACAAAAGCACTCTCTTTTCCTTTCCTCTGATAACCAAGTGACCATGGAGCTAATACAAAGCGCAGGACCGACTTTTTACATGCCCATCCGACGCATGGATCATCTCACTTGTCAGACAATCAGGTGATCAGCCTGCATTGTCTTAATTAAACTTAGATTTTTTTTTAATGAAATAAGGGGGCAAACGAGCAAACGGGTCACCTGATGGAAAGCAACTTCCATGGATACTCGCAGCATCAGAAGAGCTGCAAGTGCGTTGCCGGCCTTTTAAGAGGGAACAGGGTAATAGGGGAGAGTAAGGAAAGGAAGGGAAGGGAATAGAGGAGGATAGAGAAGGGAAGGGAAGGTAATAGGGGAGGGTAGGGAAGGGGATTGGGCCTTCGGTAAACTCACTAACTCGGCGAAACATAGCTCAAGCGCTGTTTCACGCCGGTTTTCTGTGAGAGCGTGGTATTTCTCCGGTCGAGCCGGCCCATTCGTGCCGAAGCATGGCTCTCCCACGTATAAAATAACATGTTTCCAACGAGGGAATCGAACCCACGACCTCCAAGTCAAGAGCTACGCTCTAAACCACTAGACTACGGATGAGAAGCAACTGCCACAAGAACATAATATCATATTATGTCCATTTCCGGTTGCACGCAAAATAATAATCTACATGTTGAATTCCAAACAAGTGTTATCAGTTATCACTAGTCACTCTTTCAAATTACTTTTGAAATAATATTTTTAAAACATTAAATACATAATATAAATTTTTAAAATTACCTAACGCAAAAACTACTGAACCTATTTTGATGAAACTGCAGTATTCATTATGTTTATTACCATTTACCTATTAAAATAAAACACTAAAAAGAAATTGTAGTTCCGGAGATATTATGAGAACACACACATACAATTTACATACATAACACTTTTGTAATTTTTTTATAATTGTTCAGACGCTCATAAAGACTAACTTAAATCTTAATATACTAAAAATATACTAAATACTAAAAAATCTGGAAATAATCTATACGAGTCGAAATTCAAATTGATAACCTCCTTTTTTTAAGACGAAATCTAGGAATAAATGTCAGAAACCATAAAGTTAATATACCTAGAGGTATATTAACTTTATGGTCTAAACACACCATGCCATGCCGAAGTTACGCGGCCGATGTTCTCAACTTCGGACTTCGTTGTATCAAACGTGTTACAATATAACACGACGTAATTTCGGGATGGTGTGTCAATAATCATCGGTAATTTTAAATAAGTACATTACAATAATTATAGTACCGAACTTCGGCCGTGTTTTTTCGGTCTAATGTGTTTAGACATTAAGCTTTGTTAATAGTTGGTATTTTAGCTAATAGCTAACATTGAAAGAATTGTACCTCCATTTTCAGCCAACTAAAAATGTGTATTCGGTTTTTTAACTTATTCCTTAATATTTGTTTCAACAGTGCGAATTTCGTATATGTATAAATAGAATGCACAATCAGGTAATAAAACCTGATATGTCGCTTTGTTCGAATTATTTTGACGCAATACTTTATCAATTTAATCACAGACTTTTTTAAACATGATCTGACGTAAAGACACTGAGTTTAGTCATGCATTTATCAAACGGACAGTGATAATGTGTTTATAATGATGACTATCTTAAATATAATGTTATAGTCAAAAATATATTTATTCTAAATATTATCTCAGCAAGACCTTACCAAGTTGAGTATAGCAAACCTTCTAGACAGGCATAAGTGACCCAGCTAGCGTATAAGAAGAAACTAGAAAATTTGACAGCAATATTTAATTATGAACTCCAAAAACATTAATAAACAGTAACTTATTGTACACCACAGTCATCTACTGAATGACGCCCGTAAATCCAGTTCGCCAAAATGCGTTTATAGCGCGGAAACATAGTTTAGCTAGGATAAAAACTACCCTTTGCAGTATTCTTTCTCGGGACTAAAAGTAGATACTTTGAGTACCGAGAAAGAATACTGCACTGAATATTAAACTGATTTTGATGGGTATGGAGATCCATACCCATCAAAATCAGTTTAATGATTTAAGCGTGAAGAGGTAATAGACAAAGTGACAAACAAACATACTTTAACATTAATAATATTTGTATGGTCTTTAGCCCGGCCGCACATTGTCCGAAATTTCTGATCAGAAACAGTTGAACGTCCGCGCTGTCTCTTACATTTTGTACTGAGCCGAGTGAGCTCGAACTCGCCGGAAGGATATTTCGGATACTGTATGGCGGTCCGGCAAAATTCAACTGTTTCTGATCAAAATTCGGACAATGTGCGGCCGGGCTTAATCTTTAATCACTATGTGCTGAAAATGTAATGTAAATGAGACACGTCTTTCCACACCTTGATTATGTGCGAGTATTTTTGTTTGTGTGACTAACAACGTTGCAGATTTCACCGGACTTGCTCATTCATTTTATTTATAGTCTAGTTTATTTTACTCATTATTATGACTTCACATTTCACGCGACTGTGAGTAATGATATAATAAACATAAGAGATAATTTTACTTAAGAAAGCGACTAACCCCAAAAATCTAACATCGTCCTTCTCTCTTCACACTCACGCCCGTCTTTCATATGCCAGGTGAAAAAGGACGACGCGGATTCATCGTCAAATTAGTTTTTTCTCAATAACTCAATATACAACATTTTAAAAATCAGGTCGATCTCTCAATGATAGCATTTTATACAATGTGTTAAAATATTAACTTAGTTCAATGCACGGTTATGGCAATAAATGAAAAATTCGTGAAAATTAGATGCATCTTTGTGATTTTTTTCTATCGAGAATATTTTAAGATATTGTGTTTTTGCTCAGATCGAATTCTCGGAAATATAATGTAGCACTGTACTAATTTTAGAAAATGAAACAATTCGGGGCTTATTTTCAAGTATAAAATGAATTATAAAATCGACACTTTAGGGTTAGTCGCCCCCTTAACACAGATTACGATACTTGATGTAAACCCATATCGGGATAGTAGAGAATATGGTATTTTGCAATTTTTTAAGGTAAAGTTAACCAAACATTATTAATGATAGCGAAGCTGTATATAATAGGCCTCTGTTTATTTTTAGGCAACGATAAATTCCTACCAATATAATCATAATTCATAATTGAAACTATGATTGTGAATCTGTCTGTTCTATATACTATCCGTAATCTATTTTCTTTACGTACAAAAATATTAAACACTACTATATTGATAAAGTTGCAGCTTCTTATCATTTTTATCACTAAAAGCAAAATATATTTAAACACCAATGCATTTAGATATTTTTTTCCGAAAAAAACACTCGTAAGAGCCTGATCACCTACCGAGGAGAGAACGTAGAGCCACTGTCTTGCCACAAAAAAATATACGACCTGCAAACCTTCAAGAAGAGAGCGTATTTCCTCTTAATAGGCAACGGTAGTTGCTTTCCATCAGGTGATCTGTTTGCTCGCTTGCCCCCCTTATTTTAAAAAAGGACTCTACTCGGTAGGTGTAACAAGGCCCTAATGCCATGATCATACCTACCGAGTAATGTGCCGAGACAGTGGCCTCTGCCGAGCACCCGGTGCTCTCGGTCAATCTGATTGGCCGAAACAAAAACTGTCTCGCTAGTCGCTACAGCTCTACTCGGTGGATGTAACAAGGGCCTAAGCGCAAAGCATGCCTCTACATTATGTTTCATAACCAACAAGTTTATGTTGGTATTGGAATTATAATATTTACAGACGCTCCACTTTCCAGCAATTAATATAATTTGGAGAGGCGCCAGTTGTGCAGGTGGTTCATTTGGTTCCCAAAAGTAATGGCGAACGATGTGAAATGTTAATAGTTCACAACCGTAGCTAATTTCGACAGTGAATCACTGTTTCAGGAATTACCAGGCTTTGTAATCTTACGTTAGTATAACAAAAATCTAAATTGATCTGATAAGGTGCTGTCAGAAAATTTGATTCATAAGAAGATGGGCTGGGCCCATTTTTTTATGAATTGCTTTGGAGCTTTTGGAATTGGGTTAACCCGACCGAATTACGCAGAAAATTAGGATACATGGGATAGATCACAATCAATATTGATTTGCTATAGTCCGACCAATGATTAATGAGGGCGTTTGATATTCTATTTGCCATCAGGTGCCGCTATGTAGCCTTAGGGTCTATCGTGTCAAATAGGCATAATAGGTATCGTGACATATGACAGCAGTTTGACACGATAGACCCTTATAAGGCTAAATAGCAGAACCTGGTGGCAAATAGAATATCAATTAACACCCTCAATATAAACATCCGTCATTTCAAATTTGCTTATAAATCAACTAATGTAAAGTGCTTTAAAATATTATGTACTTACTGTCTAGTATATTTTATTATTAATCGCTCTAATAGTAAAATTTTTGGCTGTTGCATTCAAAAACTGCACCGACTAAAACCTGGTTTTTATCAAAATGTCAACTTGCCTCGCTCTACAATAGTCGGTGTTTATACGGCAAACTGCCATCTGTCGGCGAATAGAAACAACTACATAAATCTAGTTCCAGCCTGAAACGCTAGTCATTCCAGCGCGCGATAACAGATGGCGCTAATGTAATTTTCTTGTTGCAGCTCGACGATGCGACTCTACAAGTATTCAAGGACGGTGATTATGGACCGTATTTGGACCTGGACTCGACTCTTGGAGAGCAGGATGAAGAACTGGAAGGCCTTCAAGACAGGTAATTATTTTGTTTTTTAAAGGCAGGTGGAAACTTTTTTTTAAACTGGCCGAGATGTGATGGCTCGATATTGGGCTATGATAATAATTAGTACCTGGATGACCGAGCTTTGCTCGGTATAGCAAACACTCATTGACTTCGTGTTACTTAATAACGCCCTCTGCTGGTCGTTAAAACAATTAGTTGCTAACAAAATAGTATTATTATTCGTAAATAGATGTCAGGAAGAGTCAAATTTTTCAGTTTATCGATTATCAACGAATAAAAAGACATTTTCTGAAAATGATTCCTAGCTAGATCGATTTATCGCCCCCGAAACCCCCTATATACTAAATTTCATGAAAATCGTTGGAGCCGAGATTACAAAATTATATATATAACTAGCGGCCCGGCCCGGCTTCGCACGGGTGGACATTGGTTTTTAATTTTTTTTTTTAAATAAAGGTAGTCAATCTTTAAGTTAAGCAGAACATAAAAATAGTTTACATTATTTAGCCTGCAACTACTATATTATAATTATTATGTACATATAACACATTTTTATTGTATTTTTTTTTTTATATTTTTATATTTTAAGTGTTATGTTTGATTATTTTATCCTTACCTGCAGAAGATACTATTATTTATAATATTTTGCAATTTCTTCATGTTTTTTTTTTGTTTAAAATATTTTACTTATGTTTTTTTTTGTAGTTTTATGCTTTATTATTTTATGCTTACCTACATCTACTATAATATACATTTTGAAATTTTCTATTTGTTTTTGTATAAAGTGTTTTTGTTGTACTTTTGCGCTTTATGTTTTTTTACACCATACTTCTTTTTGCGTAAAAGATTCCATTAAAATTGGGTTAAAGCTTCCCTGTAAACGATATTTGATGTTGTTTTATTTTGTGGCAGCAAAATAAATTGATTATCAGCAGCTCCAACTCGGGATAGGCCAACGTATAGTTGACCATGAGTAAAACATTCTTTTCGTAAGTCGATGCCTACTAATTTGAAAGTTTGACCTTGGGACTTGTTAATAGTCAATGCGAAAGATATTTTTACCGGAAATTGAAGCCGTTTAAATGGGATTGGCAGATCAGTTGGAATCATCGGTATCCTCGGTATATGAGCTAGTTGACCAGCTGCTGGGCCGGTGATAATGGTAGCTACAATTAAATTGTCCTTTAATTCTTTAATAAGCAGCCTTGTCCCATTGCACATATTTGGTGGGCATAAATTTCTCAAAAGCATGATTGGAATTCCGATTTTTAACGTCAGTTCGTGTGGTGGAAGTCCAGAAGGATTCAGCGAATTTAAAAACTCCTCTGGTAAATACTAATACCTGCTGATAAGTAGTTTGGCATGGTTTGTACCAGCGCAACGTTACGTTATTGCATATTTTTAGATTAAAAAGTAGTTATTGTAAGATAATAATAATTGTAGTAGTCAGACATACGATATCGCGGACTTTTACGTTGATATTAATGTCCTCTATAAGACTATAGTACATCACTTTGCGATAAGTAAGTATAGTCTATAATTTATAAAGCATAAGCAAGAAGGAATATTTTGGTAGATTTTTCACACAATTATTAACACTTAATACGGTTCCCTTTTTTCTCTCATTAAATATAGCCTATATTCAGCAGAAATAGTGTGGATTAAAAAATATGCATTAATACTTCCATCGTGCATCGGCATCGTGGGTATCGCAGACACAATAGATCTTCAATTGTTATGCTGGCAGCCGGCTGCCGCTATTGGAGATTTATAGTTAAAGAAATTAATTAATTATAATAGCAATCAAAAATAATAGTCATTCAAAACTTATTTTAAAAAGTTCTAAAAATATTACTTTCGTAGTCATAACTTTTAAAGCTTTTTTGAAATTAGGATTATAATAATGAAGCACGATAGTCTATATCAAATCAATAAAGCAGCACCCGGCTGTCGCATAACTATTGAAAATCTATTGTGTCTGCGATTCCCACGATCGAGGTAATATTTACGTGGACTCTCCGGGCGAGTCTGTGGCACTGATAATTAAATCTCTCCCCTACCGCACGCACACCCGCGCATCGCGCCTTGACGCCCAATTCGCAACGTGCAGCAGAAATCGTAATATTTTAATTTCGCCATAACATTAAAACCAAACGTCCAATTTTAATCATTCAAAGACCAAATATTATCTACATTAACTGTACTTAGTGATGAAATAATGTATTTTGATAAGGGTCAATAGCATGATTTAAATAAACGCATTTAAATATAGTCCAAAAAAAATACTAGATTTTTTAATAAAAAAATGGTTATTGTGCCTCACTCAACATAGATAGGTAAAGTGTGTCGCGGACTTTTATGTAGATATTTAAAAGATCTATAATTACTTAGAACATTTTATGCCTCTATCTTTTATAGTTTAGGCAGCGTACGCAAAATAAGTAACTTTTCTGGTTGATTTTTTAAACCTTGCGTCCGAAAATCCCAAATATCTTACGGAACCTTATATTTTTCCAAAATAAAAATTAGCCTATGTTCAGCAGAAATAATGCAGGATTCCAATGGTAAAAGAATTTTTCAAATCGGTCCAGTAGTTTCGGAGCCTATTCGACTCAAACAAACAAACAAAAAATCAAATCTTTCCTCTTTATAATAGTAGTGTAGATATGCGTTGTAATGTGCATTGGGGCAATCTCGTAAAGTTTTTGGTAGAGTGAGTATATTGTGTCATTGTTTCAAGTTTAGAAGACGAATTTGTATAAATTGTTACCTATAACTGTAACACAACAGTTATAATAAACATATTTCCATGTGAATTGTATATTTTTTAGTTCAAAAGTATTTACGGATTCTGATATAACTACCCCTTTAAAATATAACCCTATTTCTACTTTTCATGGGTAATTTCGAATACTCAAGGGGTAATTTCGAATAACAGCCGAAACACGACCTAATGTAATAATACATTTAAGGCACATATTTATTTTTATTCTATTTTACCCCATACAAAAACATTGTGCATACAAGCCATAGAAGACACCAAACTAAGTTTTGTACCGAAAAATTTTCGAAATTACACCATCGGGGATGTAGATGTCCTCAACATTTGGAGCAAAGAAATAAATAGAATAAGAACAATAAAAAAGCCAACGAAAGTGGTAGCTAACAGAGATAGAACTATTAACCTATCAATATACAGAAAATCAGCTGGTTAGGGGTGCGTTTTAGGGTTCCGTAGTCAACTAAGTTTTGTTGATTAGTGAACTAAAACGACTAAACGGTACCCTAATAAGCTGTTTTTTTGTATAATGATAGGTTATTATAGTTATATAATTCAAGAGTAACCTTGTCCTACAAATAGAACAATCCATATTTTAGGACCATCAAATCGGATTATTATATTATGTTGCGCACCCCTGCAAAAGACTATGAAAAAATTTTTGGGGAAATTTCGTTAACAAATTTACCCCACTGGGGTTATTTCGAATGTTTATTAAAAATCATAGCTAGAGCAACATAACCTATTCTTAGGAAAGCAAAAAACGTCAAAGCTTCTTTAAAACAAAGAAAATATTACGTAACTTACCTAATTTCTGTGTAAAACAATACGGGGTAATTTCGATAATTTCGATAATCCCAAAAAAATCATAAAGTTGCACTTGGCGCGAAAAAATGAACTTAGCGCACATACACTGCCGGCTGATGGCTCGAGGGAAAGGAAGTGGGGGAGGTGATTAAATTGGCGTCTCGGTTAATGTAGCCAGAGCTCAAAATTACTTTCTGTTTGGTAATTATTTGCCATTTTCGGAATATCCCCATTTTTTTTTTCTTCCGAAGTTACCCCAATGCACCTTATATATATATATATATATATATATATATATATATATATATATATATATATATATATATATATATATATACAGAGTGTAACAAAAATAAGTGATAATACTTTAGGGTGTGTACGTGTTCCTTGTAGAGAGTTCACTGTGAAAGTAGCAGCGCTGAAAGATTGATAGATAACCATGTCTGTCAAAGCAAAACTATCCACGTTGGACATTTTTTTTTTTTTTTTTTAATGAAATAAGGGGGCAAACGAGCAAACGGGTCACCTGATGGAAAGCAACTTCCGTCGCCCATGAACAGTCGCAGCATCAGAAGAGCTGCAAGTGCGTTGCCGGCCTTTTAAGAGGGAATAGGGTAATAGGGGAGGGTAGGGAAGGGAAGGGAATAGTTGAGGGTAGGTAAGGGAATAGGGTAGGGGTTAGGGGATTGGGCCTCCGGTAAACTCACTCACTCGGCGAAACACAGCGCAAGCGCTGTTTCACGCCGGTTTTCTGTGAGAACGTGGTATTTATCCGGTCGAGCCGGCCCATTCGTGCCGAAGCATGACTCTCCCACGTATAGGACATGATGAAGGGTAAACATTTGCCATGGTACTCTATTTCATATTTCTCATTCATTTTTATACTTACTTACATTAAAAAAACAACTACATTTTTCAACATGATTGCGAAGCTGTCTATAGAATGAACTTACTATCAGAGAATTGCCAGGGTCCGATCTAAGGGAAGACGAGCGACGGACATTTGCCCAGAGCGGCAAAAATGAGGGGCCGCAAAATTGACTTATTCGTATCTTCCATTCTACAGTCAGTGACACATTAGCGTATGGTCTATAACTTCAAAATTAAGCATCTAGGCAAGGCAAGGGTGATATTTTCGGATTCAATGATGAAGATACCATAGTGCATAGCGGTCAGATGCATTTTTGAAACTTTCAACCTTTTCTCCATGTTCCACCTTTAAGGTGCTATGAATATAGGTCAAAGCAGCAGGCAACATCAATTGCTGAAATCGCAGCATCATGCAGCATCCAAGCTCGAGCTGAATGGCCAGAAACCTACAGCTTACATTCTAGAAAGACACTTAGAACGCCTAGAACAAACATACTTCTTGTAGAATCATCTGCTTATCGTTGAAATGCAGCGGTCACCCGCATCTCGTAGGCCATACACCGCTTTGCAACTTTTGCATAATGTATAAGCATGACGCTAGACTGTAGCGCAGCATTCATAGCGGGCACTCACAAGACCCATTACTCCCAGAATTGAAGTTATTTTTTTCAACAAGGGTACTAAAGTGGGATAATACCCATAAGCGCAGCATGCACTTAAACATGGGCTGACGTGTTCTCCGTATTGCCGCCTGATAAACCGAACGGTTATTGTATTAGGGAAAACGTAATCAATTTTGTTTATATTATTCTCAAGGTTATCGGCCTAGCACGCAATTAGAATGCCGCCATTTTGTTTTTCGGTAGAAACACCGATAACAAAATGACACGTAACGCCGCCGGTCTGCGCAATATATATAAGCGATCCCGATGTCGACTCGCTTGTTCACTTGGCATCCTTTGGAACTATCATATGTTGCGTGCACAGTGTTGATGTGAATTTCGTTGTAAATCTGAGTTGGAAATAACATATCCTGCGCAATGGCGAATTTTCCAAAAAAAAACAGTGAAATACGGAACTTCATGTGCAATAATCATGTTTTAAGAGCGCTATATTGGTTGACTTTATGAGCTATGTGGCGGCGTGCGTCATCGCTTCAAGGAAACGTGGGCGGAATAATGATCGGAGTGTAGTGTCATGACGGCCCGTAGTGATAATAAATAGAACTTTTATATGTGGAACGCGTATGTACGACGACAGTCTGCAGGGATCAGTCATCTCGTACACTTGCGACGTTATAAATCCATTTTGTACTTACTATGGTATACACAGAAACGATTGCGGATACAACCGACAAATGGATTAATTATGGGAAATACAGAGACGTTGGAAAAGATAACTATGGAAATGACGACGGGTTTGTTATAGTGAATCCACAATCGGACAGAGAGTCATCGAGAGAACCACGGTGGCAGTTGACTTTGAAGAGAATCGAAACGAACAAACTGGCTGAAACAAATTTGATCCGCTTGTGGAAGCGGTTAAGACTTCTGACAAAGAATTGGTGATGGTGGATACTGCTCCTCAAGACCAAAGCGTATTAGCCCTGCCTATCAAGAAGCGGGATTGCGTTGAAACTCCTGCACATCAAGATTCTCTACTAAAGGTGAAGAAGAAACGAGTTTTGAGCGAAGTTATCGAGAGACTGCACAAGGCGATAGCCATGTCTTCCGTTGAGTCGGACAGCAAGGAGAAACACCGAGATAAACCGCAGAAGCAGCGGCAGAAGAAGCAGCAGCAGAAGAAGCAGCAGCAGAAGAAGCAGCAGCCCAAAGCGGCGTTGCCACAACCAGCCAACGAAGCATCATCAGGCAAGCAGCAGGTGATGCATCAATCATGCCAAGATGAAGCTCGTGCTGGAACATCTGGCACAGGGCTATTGGAATCAGTGAAACTAGCGCCCGACCACGTAATCTGCCTCAACACATTGAAAAAATGCATCGATGAATTGGAATGTACCAAGGTCCTGAAAGATACCAACGTTACAAAAAACCAAACTGAAATAATAGAGCAGTCGTTAATCAAAATGAGTCATATGATGTCTTGCATCAAGAAAAACAGCAATCGTTTTCGGAAAACGCATCTGTGCTTAGAGTGCAACTTTTTGATATCACATCAATGCATGTCCCTTGATTTCATCAAGCGTTTTCCGTTCAGCACTGAGCTCATGGAGTTAGCGTTTATCCTGCCCTGCCGCACAGTCATATGCGACTGTGGCTTCGCCTTCTTCCACACACATTCTAGAAGACACCCATCTCATCTCGTGATTGGCACAACTACCCAAAGGCTAATGACTCGCATGCCAAAGTACAACCGTTCAATCGAATTCAGTTGCCCCAAATGCTATATCCTAATCGAAACGACCATTCGAATAGTCAACGTCTGCTGCAATCTGGTCAAATTCGACCATGACACCAGTGCTAATCATAAACTGTTCTACAATACTGTCAAAAGTTCCCGGCGCTATCAAACGGATACGCTATCGTTGGATGACTTTCGTGCTTGCAGTAACGGTTGCTGCTTCATATTTCATCGTTGCTCCGAAGAGCCCGAGGATCCCGGCACCAGTAGCTCACAACCCGCTTGACATCATACCAATACCATCACTCGTCGTGCTGATGAACGACTCTGGAAGTACTATTATGAAATCTACCGCTGAGCCGAGATTTTAAGCGCAAATGGAGGCGCTTCAACCGACTCTGGGCACATCGCAACACTCGCTGGAAAATATTATTCAAGCAATTAGACGACATTTTCCTTCTTCATGATAACAATGTTAACAGAAATATCATTAAGAGGCTTAGGCCATCATTAGGCTTGTTTTCCTTATCACATTACAACTTGTGGCTTAGAGTTGTGGAGAATGGAGATGTAGAGGAAAATGAACATTTTCGATCATGACTGTTGAACGAACGTCCACAACATTTTGTTTCATATAATGTATCCTTTAGTATGTAATCTATTTATGGTCAGTCCAAAAGTATGACTACTGTAGTTGATCACCTATTTAAATGATACGTGAACTGCCATAAGTTGTTACATTATATACTTTGAACGTGATTGTGTGTTGAGAGTTCATTATACACTTATCAATGTAATGTTTTTTTGTTTTTTTTTGTTTTTTTTTTTTTTTATTCAAATGATTATTAAAATCTAGAACTATGGTAGTATTTTTATTTTCATTTTTTTCCACTTGTACACTTGTAGTACGAGTCGTAGGAATTATATGGTTGCACTACCAACTGACGGTGTTGTTGAAAGCACGATTGCTGCAATGTATAGCATAGAAAATTATTAACAACGCTCAAGTAAACGTGGCTCCAATGTGCGTTGATATGGCTCGGTTCCGTTTCGTTCTCGGAAGTGTTATCGACCAAACGGTAACACTTGCCGAGCTGTTCAGATAACGGCGGAATGTTCTCGAGCGACCTCCTTACACAACACTCGTTTCTGGGAGATCGAGACGAGAACTTCTTCGGACATGTTACACGGTAATGTTGAGATTGTTCAGAAGTACACAATATCTCACGCAGTTGTTTTCATTTGGAACTCGCAAGCTCTATGCGACGTATGCGAGCCGCACCGTCCATAAAGAATGCAACGTCTATCCCTTCGAACTCTCGCTAACCTCGAGCTGTGAATTTCTCAAGAGTTTCAAATTGACATTCCGCCAATGTAATGAATGTTAGCACACTTATTCCCAACAATATTGTATGCACGTTACTTCCAAATGCATCCACAACGATCCGAGCGCAGATGCTTTTCCTCAAAGCGGTGTAAACTTGACTCTGGGCGAACTTACGCCGTGTCTAACATAAACTGCAATGCCTCTGTGCATCAAGTTTTCTACTGCTAACAGTTAGGGTTACGAAATAGGGATAAATAGAAAAAAAAAGTATTATGTTTTAATTTTTATTCAAATGTTACAAATAATTGGAATGTATCTTTGATATTAGTAACTAACAAAATATAAAAAAAGGAAAAAGTAAACTTACATGCTAATTGTATGATATTAGTAACTATAAAGATATAAAAAAAAGAAAAGTTAACTTACATGCTACTTGTATGACATTAGTAACTATAAAGACATAAGAAAAGAAAAAAGTAAACTTATATGTTAGTAATACATGTGCGCATAAAACATTTGAGCACAATTCGTAAGTATATGAAAAGCAAAAGTAAACATAGAAAAAAATGTTGAATTTATGCACTTGTTAAAATATTACACTTCGCCACAATAAGGCTCGGGATATATGATAAAAGGACCTATTTTCTCAGAGTCTTTAAGCTGTGCCATTTGAGATATGAGCTCCTTGTAAGCCAGTGAGTTCAATTTACGTTGCAGCATACCCAACAAAAACCAATCACCCATCCGAAGCTTGCGAAAAACAGCCTTAACGTCCTTATCACAATTCAGATTACTCGAGGCTCGGAAACTGCGAAATCTGAATGAGGGGACAAGTGCACGGACTATGCGACATACAATATTGATTGCACTAATGACCGCTAAAATGTGGAACCAGAACCACAAGAAAACATAGAGCTTCGAGTTAACTGAATTCTGCACCATGACGCAAATTCTAAACAAGCTGCTGAACGTTATTAGGAACGACGCTCACAACTCCCGGAGCTCACGAGGGTCGAAAATAGAAGAAACTACGGACATCTCAACGAGTCCTGCTGGATCAACGCGAGACGAGAACATGCTTCTTTCGGGAAAAAACATAGGCCATCGTTAGCTGACATGTTTTGCCGATGATTTCTGTCCGACTAGCTGTCTCACCGAACTATCACCTTAGTTGTACTATGCTCACCGAAACAATCGCTTTGTCTAGCGATGGCCGTCATCATAGCCTTCATACCGCATGACCGTTTAAGCATACTGCAAGCATCATGATGGATTGCAGAATATTGCACTGGTGCGATTGAGGAAACAAGTCGATATTATGGACACAGTCCTCAATGTTCTAGCGAAATGTTTTCCCGGATGATTCACCATATTCTGAGAACACCCAGAATAGTTATGCTATATTGTTCGATTCATCAATACTATTAAGCATACATATATATGGGATACAATGAGACATTACGGTACCTCAATTGTCACAAAGGAATCAAACTACGTCATGATATAGGCAGAAGTCACTGGCTTAAGCCTCAGTCCACTTTTAAACTTTCAACATGTTGAACGCGATCGACATAGTTCGCAAACTCCTGAACGATCACAGCAATACCATCGACTCCAACTTCTTCATACTGAACTACCAGTTAACAGTGGGTATGCTAGCGATATTTGCAGTGCTCGCTAATTCGAAGGAACTCTTCGGGGAGCCTATGGACTGTCATTTCTCGGATTATCCCCACGGCTCCCTGAACAACTACTGCGCAGCGCAGTCGACATTCATCATATTAGAAAGTGTGGAAACACAGAATGCAAGTACAATGGTCAAAGACTTGACACAGCCAGAACGAGCTGGACCCGAAGAGAAAATGGTACGTCAACTATTATCAGTGGGTCTGCATTGCATTACCAATCCAAGCTCTATTTTTCTATACCCCATGGTATATCTGGAAAACGCTGGAAAAAGGCAGAATGAAAATGCTGATCGCTGATGTAACTACACCGGTCCTCAGCAGGGCTGATATAGAAGAGAAGACAGAGCCGTTGCTTGATTATGTTATCACGAATCTGCATAACCACAACTCTTACGCGTACGGCTACTTCACGTGCGAGCTGCTCAACTTGACGAATGTCGTGGGCCAGATAATCTTCATGGATTCTTTTCTCGGTGATGGCTTGGACCTCTACGGTGCGTTTTTAACGGCTTTCCGCGAACGATTGAATGAAGAGGCAAAGAGCCCTTTGGAAACAGTATTCCCGACAATTACAAAATGTTCCTTTCAAAACTTCGCCAGTTCAGGAGATCGTCAGAAACTGTACGGGTTTTGTGTATTGACGCAAAACTCTATGAACGCGAAAATCTACACGGTTTTGTGGTTTTGGTTTCACTTGCTCGCTTTAATAAGTGCAGTTATAGTTATTTACCGTATAGCTGTAATATTTCTACCCTCGGTCAGACTGTATATGTTGCGTTTGTCGAGTGGTATGAATAGTAGCAGAGACATCGAAATCGTTCATAAAAATCTTTGGTATGGAGATTGGTTCATTTTACGATTGATGGGACTAAATATAAACCCTTTAGTATATAAAAATCTACTATTCCGATTGGCCGAGCGCTGTGTTCGCTAGATATTTAATTATATTTGTAATCTTAATATATAATACATACATTTGTCAACATATGTAGACATTGTCAATAAATTTGTAAGTGTATAAACTTTTAACGTTGTTCGTGGCGGCCGAAAAGGAAGATCTTCCGACCGAGCGAGATAGCATGCTCGGTCAGGCCGAAGCCCACTGACGTCACTTCAGACGTTGTATATATCTTGCCGTTCTACGAAACTTCGATAGCGCGATGCAGGAATGTTAAGCGAATTGTGGGTACCGCCACATCACTCCCCCCCGAAGACCTGCGGTATTCTTCGATGCGCTTGTGTTGTCAGGTGTGGGCCGAAGCTACGCGTGCAATGACCAGGAGAGGGACCCCGTGTTCTGCTTGCTGACCGGTCGTTGTAGCCTATGGCTGCCCCGTTCAAGCCAGACGCGGGTTCGACCGGCGCGGACCTCCAACGCGGCTTATGGTCGAGGCGACCCGGTTATGCTTGATGTCTGCTGACGTGGTGCGGAGGGGCGGGGAGTGTTGATGATGATTAATGTTCAGAAGGATGCGTGTTCTTGTCGGTGGTCACCAATTTAACGTTGTTCGTGGCGGCCGAAAAGGAAGATCTTCCGACCGAGCGAGATAGCATGCTCGGTCAGGCCGAAGCCCACTGACGTCACTTCAGACGTTGTATATATCTTGCCGTTCTACGAAACTTCGATAGCGCGATGCAGGAATGTTAAGCGAATTGTGGGTACCGCCACAAACTTCTTATTATTTTTGCAATCCTTCGTTTATATCTGTAGACAGTATAAGAGAACGATAAGACGAAATCATGTAATGAATCGCTAATTACATGCTCTAACTTTCCCTGTGTCCACCCAATCAACGGTACTCTGTGCAAACCATAACCCGTAGCAATCATAACCTGTAAGAACTCAATTCGCAGCCTCTAGGCTTGACCCTGTTACAGACTGGCTTGGAGACTTGGTGGCAAGTCTCCTACCGTACCTATACTGTAGGAAATCTAAGAGTTCCAGAGCACTCGTATTAGTAGAGGTCTTGCGGAGTAGACGCAAATACTGGCATGGTTAATAAACGAGCAAAGAACCATAATGAAAGTTTATCAGCTGACTACGATTCTAGGTACATTACTTTTGCATAAATGTTAAGAAGCATAATGGTTCAAAGTATACATAGGATAAAGAGCTCGTTATGTTGCACTGTTGCAGCAAACGGATAATATTGTATACATACAATGACCCCTAGGTGCTACAATGCACGTTATATTGGTACGACATATTCTTGGCAAGCCGAAGTGAATATACTCATGTTATAGGCATGCAATGTTTACTGCGTGAAAGTGGCCATTGAAACTTCAATCTGTTATTTTAACGTCGGATATGTAAATAGCTTCGGCCAATATCCAAAACAATCCAATACGAACATGATGGCTTGGCATGGATCGGAGCTACGCCAATTTTTTCTACCGTTTGAAATTTTTATCTACATGAACAATTTCTTGGACTTTGAGGACTACCGCAACTTCATCCGAGCATTTCTACCCAATGGTGAGGAAAACAAGTACATCCGGAGAAGATTGTGGCAATTATCTACTCACAAATATGATGCTACGTTCTGTAACAAGAAGCAATTGGAAATGAAGTATAATTTCGATGTAGCCCGAATGCCAGAAGATCGCGTTCTCGTGAACCTGGAAAGCCTTTTGCCTATATTCGGTGGGATCGTCCCACCAGGTACGTCCCAAATCACGAGCATAAAGCGGCTCCATGATTTCGTAAAACTGCATGTTCACCTAAACATGTGTTCACATCAATATTACTCCTCCTGCTTCTGTAAACAAGTCGAAGAAAACAAAGATTTTACACTTCGCCCACAAGAATGCAGTTTTGGACACTTCCATCATTTTTGTTGGCGCCACGTTGCTTGGTGGTCAGACGATCTTAATAGTTCGATCGTCTTGAAAGAAACAAATAAAGCTGCCATGAGGCTATCGTTGAAGAGTCCGATCATTTTCCAAAACAGAATATCCTGCCTCAGCCGGACAATCACACGAATACGGGATTGTTGGTGCAAAAAAATGTACCTGGCAAGAAACCGCCTGGCACCACGGCAGATCTGGAGACTAACGTACTAGAGCTTAGGGCACGAGTGATCAAATGCACCTAACACTGCTGTAGAATGGCAACAAAATAAAAAAAAAACATCGGCATCTTATAGGTTTATGAGCACGTAGTCGATCGTTATCAAACAGCGAGGCGCGCTATCAGCTACGACTGATATAATATGTAGCAGTGTTTACGTCCTTGCCAGAACTTCTATGTCACGTCTAGTGATTCCACGGCACATAGCATTATACTTGCTATCACGCAAGCTTAAGCTCGACGGTGAGACGGAAACCAATGATGTAGAATTCGTTTGAGTCGCTTGGGTCCAGACTCTCATGCTCTGTATGCTTTATCTTGTTGAGAACCTGCCGTTGCAACTGGCACTGCATTCCACTGCTCTGCAGAATCAACTTCTGCTCGGCCTGTCATCCTCTGAGTGATTGCGTCATGCAAGTACACGACGTTGAAATCGTCGTATGAAAGCCAGCCTGCACCACTTGTTCCAGAGACCCCGGCAACGTTTTGTAATGTGCTATATGCTCTACCAGATTGTGGAATTTAATAGATTAGACATAACAGCCTGTGCATATAAAATCTAACGGTCAGCATCCATCAGTACCATACCAAACAAAACATCACGATAAACATTGCAAGAGTCAGGCCGAACTGGTAGTTTTACCCCCCCCCCCCCCCCCCCCTTCCTCTCTTTAGTAGAAAAAAGTGGAAGCGATAAGGCTCTTTGTTTACTTTAGCAGATCTACGCTGCCTTAAGTTTCGTCCGCAGCTACCACGGCCTGTGTTAACGCTGAACAACTGCCGTGCAGTATCTCATATGCCAGTTAGCTTCAGCATAATCCAGAGTCTTGCGAACTTAAGGTTGCAAGCGGAGTGTTAGAATGTTCATAGCCTACGTGTCCAGCTGACAACCTGCCCTCAACGAGTGAAAGAAAACAAAGATTATTATTTATCCATTTATTGATGTTTAAACCCGACAGTAACAAGCGAGTATGCTAATATGTCAGACGCAGCTGACAAAACACATTAAGAATAATATTATCACATGCCAGAATGACACTTTGATACACTGTTCGATCAGAGACTTCGCTTGTAATTTGGGATGGTGGAAGAAGTCCCCAACACTCATTATCTGAAGAACGCTCTCGCGGCTGCGGCCACGACAGCTACCACCGCTGCTGCTTGAGCCCACTCTGCACCTCTCCGAGCTTCGGCAGCATGTCGCGTGGCTGCCTCGAGTTGTTCCCGAGCGTTTTCTTCCTGTTTGCGACATCTGGCCGCATATTCTTGCGCTCTTTCTTCTTGTCGGCGAAGCTCATCCCGCTGAAGCTTCTCAGCTTGCCGATACTGCTCATCTTGTGGTCCTTGCTTCTGCAAGTAGTCTTGTAAATCAGCCATGAAAACGTGGTTGAGAAAATAGTAACTTATACGTGGTACCTACGCGAGTGCTCGTTATAAACTAAACCGGAGACCTCGCTATCGCAGTGTGCTAGCGAGAGAATGAACAAAGAAATAATTGATCCGTTACGACGAATAACCGCTGATTTCGTCATCAACGCTTGAAAGTCGTGACCGTTATCGTCTATGCTGATATCAGTTTCCTCGTACCCGTATGTACCCAAGCGACTGTTTCCGACATTTTGTTTCAATTAATTTGCATAATATTCGCATTTTAAGTATATGTCGTAGGATGATTTGATAAATCCGTGTTTTCGCGAAATCCCTAGAATTTTCGCGAAAATTCGATTTATCAAATCATCCTACGATGTCGTAGGATGATTTGATAAATCGAATTTTCGCGAAAATTCTAGGGATTTCGCGAAAACACGGATTTATCAAATCATCCTACGACATATATAATAGTTGGGTCGGTCCTCATCTTTTTGAGTAATATAAATAGCGCGTATATAAAAATAATAAAAATATAAAATGGACGAAGCGAATGAAGTCGCTGCTGTTGAAGTTGCTGCTGCTCTGACATTGTGTGCGACTGCGAAAAAAGCGAGTGTGGATAATGTTCGCGTTCGCGCTTCGCGAGCCCTTTGTCGCGGGCCAAAAAACAGACACGACGGGGAATGCCGCGAAGCGCGAACCCGAAGCTGCGAAACCCTCCACACTCGCGGCTCGCGGCCTTCGCGGGCTTTCGCGCCGCGAGTGTGGAACTCACATTTGCCGTGAATCGAGATTCGTGATCTAGGTTTGACGGAACGCGACCATCTTATGTAGGTCCGCCATCTGTCTAGGACTCAACTTCTCTGAATATACCTATTATACACTTGCGTGCAAAAAAATCGGCCCACCCCGCCCGTTTGTGTTTATATTCGGTATATCTTTAAAAATAATAGTTATTAATATTTTTTTTATTAATAATGTAAGTGAATATGATAAGGTATGTGTACATTTATTATACTCTAAATTTTTTTACACCAACGTGCTTGACCATAATCGACACAAATCACTAATCACCCGGCACCCCCATCACTCAGTTTTTTAGATCGGTTTTGTTGTGTAGATAAAATTGGTCAAATGTTATTTTGTTCCTGTTTTGTCTTGATTTTTATTGATTTATTGTTGTTTTAACTCAAGTAGTAGTTTTTTATAAGTCTTAATTTAAGTCGATCTTCGGTTAGAAGATTGTTATACCAAAGTTTTTAGAGACTCTAAGCTTTACCAAGCGACCCAAAATCAGCCCAAAATCAGCCCCAGTACGACGTCAAGCGCAGCTTAGTTTCGCTCGTTCTCGCGTTGCTTGGTCGTTGGAGCAATGGCCGGTCGTATTCTTCTCTGATGAGTGCAAAATCAATTTTTATGGTAGCATTAGTCGCAGGAAAGTATACCTTAGACAATGACAACGATTTGCGGGGGTTTGCATTGACGATATGGTTCCATTTGGCCGGGGTTCGGGGACTGTTTGAGACGGTATTTCTTTTGGTGCAAAAAACGATATTGAGTTCGTAACAAGGCCGTGCCTTGGCACTTTGACAGTCCATCGGTACATTCAAGGCGTGCTAGGATATTATGCAGTGCCATACGACGGGTTTTTTGGTGAAGGTTTCATATTGACAAAGGACAATGCTCATTGCTCAACCGCACCGAATTTTGGTTCTGGATTGGCCAGCAAAGAGCCCAGACCTTAATCCTATAGAGCAGCCATGGAGCGAACTCCAAAGAAGGGTCAGGGCCAGGACTCCTGCCGCAGATACCCTTCAGAACCTCCGGGTGGCTATACAAGAAGAGTGGGATAGTATCCCTCAGGAGTTCATCATTATAAATTTAATAAGTTCAATGAATAACCGAATGGAAGCTTCAATTAGGGTAGGGCACTGGCAGCACGATATATTGCAACCAAATTGTTATGTTTTTTTTACAAGAAAGATGTCATTAATCAGGAATTAAAATATTATGCCAGTCTGACCGTTTTTTGGTTTAAGGCTGTAGCATTAGTAAACAATTTACAGTTATACCTATAGCAATCATTTAATCTTTAATGCACTACCTTTCAAACGTTATCAAAATTTATTTAATAATGCTAATTATATTTTTTGAGTTATTAGCGTTTGAATCACAAGGAGAGAGGTGGGTCGAATTTTTTGCACGCAAGTTTATATTCAGAAAGTACCTTAACATATTCAGAAGGTACAAGTAGGTACCTAAACATAATATCAGAAAGTGCTGGACATAATGCGGAAGAGATGTATTTGGTCCCCTCACATTCGCACTCTAGTCTCTACCGTCAGCTTCCTCTGTCCCCCACCAATTGTCATAATCGCTGCAATCCCGACCCCCTGACACATGCATCTTCTATTAATACAACACTTGCACTCTAGGTCAGTGTTTTTCAACCTTTTTCATTTGGTAAAAAATATATTTCTCGACCCCTTTGCGTTTTGTCATGTATATATGTTTGTGAGTAGATTATATGATCGAAGGAGTAGATAATTATCCTTATCCTTTTATTTAAATTATCCTTCTTGATAATCTTAATCTTAATATTTTAATAAATTAATTAATATTTTAATATATTTATTGTCTTTACTGAAATAGGTCTCGCGACCCTTGGCGAACCCCCCGTAAAGCTTCGTGACCCCCTAGAGGATGGGAAACCACAAGTTGAAAAACACTACTCTAGGTGTACTGTGGGATATGCGTGGAGGCCGCAAAGTAAGATCTTCCGACCGAGCGAGGTGTTATACTCGGTCAGGCCGGAGCCCACGTGATATATTTCAGCTGTCGTTTATATATTTTATACCGATGTAGGTACTTAGAAAACTCCGATAGCGCGATGCAGGAATGTGGCGCTAATTGTGGGTACCGCCGCATGTACCTACCATTCAGCAAAAATACCTGAATATTGCTAACAACTCCGTGGTGCTAAAATTTTGCCCTGGAACCGTAGCTTTTCGGGGATATAAACCGTCATATATCCTTTCTCAGTAACTTAAAAAATTCTAAATACTTAAAGTATCCCCATACCAAATCGAAATCGGTTTATGCCTGAAAAAATCAGCCAAGTACGAGTCGGACTCGCGCACGAAGGGTTCCGTACCAGTATAAAGCAAAATTAGACCAAAATGTGGTTTTTGTATGGGATTTTATTTTAATATTATTTTTAAATATTAAAGTACACATATAAATAAGGACTTTGTGGAAAATTCATGTACCTACCTGTTGTTTTGTTTTGTTTTTAATATTTTTGTTATAGCGGCAATAGATAATATAGGTACACATTACACAATCTGTGAAAATTTCAACTCTCTAGCTATTACCGTTCTTGAGTTACAGCCTGGAGACAGACAGACGGACAGACGTCGAAGTCTCGGTAATAGGGTCCCGTTTTTACCCTTTGGGTACGGAACCCTAAAAGTAACAGAAGAATAGACACATTCTCGAATTTATAATAATAGTTTTTTCTAGGATAAGTAAGTTAATATTCCTTCCTTGTCCTTTCCCCCGAGAAAGAATATATAGAATATCACTACAGACTAAAATTGGCAAGCACGTCCATAATATAACATTATCTGAGTACATATCATCAACAGCCAGCGTTTTCTCTATGGTAGCCATATTACAGCCTCTGGCTCTGGTTCTAACTTCTCAACGAAATACGATAACCAGTATATTATAAGTTTATGACGATAACAATGTCACAAAATGCGTATTTACCATCAATCAAGATATTTCTAAAATAAAATTGTTTGTGGACTTTCGTTGGACCACTGGCATAATTAAAACGCTCGACCCATATAACTAATTTCCGCAGAATTAGTAAAGATTAAGAGAAAAGATCTAAGGTCGACGCACCGTTTTCCTTGGAAACAAAAATAGTACTGAGATTCGACACATGTACGTTTATTTGGGTTACTGTTACATGTAAACATATTCTGGTTAGCTGTAATGTAAATGCGAATTGCTCTAAGCTCGTTACTCCTAAATATTGTCTTTGCAATGTTCCATTTCGAATAGCCTTTGCTAATGTTTTTTCCGTTCTGTAATACTTAACTAGATAAGAATAACACAACCTTTTTTCATCATCAACGTATCTTGTAGGTTGGGCATTCCTGAGTCACAGATTTTCATGAAAATACTTTGATTGACATAAGAATATATTTTTTTATAAAGTAATGAAATCAAAAGTGATTGATCGATGAAAGTGTAGAAAATAATATTAGCGAAACCGTGAGTGTTTGGCATGGTACATTTTTTAACCATCGCTACAGCGATGCGACAAGAACTGCACGCGAAACAATGAACTTGCACTATGATCTGCTCTATCTATACAGGGTGATGTCAGAGATTACTGGAGATAGGCAAAACGCCCCAAAAACTCAAAACACTCATAAACAGAAAACACCTAACTTAACTTAGGGAGTTGCAAGTGACGATGGGGTGCTCTTTTGAAAGGGTCCCGTTTAGTTGTGTCTGGTAAATATCTGAATGGACTATTTTATTTGTTCTGGTAAAAGATCGATTGTATTATTATCACTTTTTAGCACAGTCATAGATTTTATCTAGGTCAACGTTTCTATTTGAATTTCTACAGCTCAATACGGCAATTGACGTCCAATCCCGATAGCAGACTAAAGAACAGACTTTCGAAAGACGAGCATTGCTCATCGTTTGGGAGCACGATATGGCACGCGAAGTACATACACATGCGGCATCTATCATGATCTATGTCTGTGCTTTTTAGTAAGTATTGAAACTGTTTTTAATTAATTAATCATGTTAATAGGCTTCTTGAAATAAAATAAAAAGACGGCCTTCACTTTCTTGACTTGTGTTTGTGAAATATTGATCCACATCGTACAGTCAGTTATCAGCTGTACCTGCATGTAGACTGTAGACGTACCACGTATAAATAAAATATGCTTAACTTTCGCTAAGTAGGTCAAAGCTGTTAAATAATACGATTAAATAACACAAAGCCAGTCTAGTAAAACTTTGATGGAGCTAAGTTCTAGCCTTGGCTAGTGGAAAGAAAGAAGATAATGTTTTCGTCGACTTCTAGATACCTAATACAAAGACCAGTAAAAGTAATACGAGAACCAAGCGTTATCTACGTATATTTGGTAGAAAAAAGAAGATTATTGTCAACTTCTAAATCTGGAGCGTGCATAACATAGCGTAATGTTTTTGCTTCACAAAAATCGGTCATCGGAAGTGGGAAGTACGCCAAAAGGGGGATAAAATCGCTGGATCCTCTGACGCACTCGTGTTGACAGATCACGGTTTCGCGACGTACACGTAATTTTTGTCGACGATCATAGCCAGTTGTAAATCAGCATCGATCCGAGATAGTTCGATCCGGGGCAGCTAGAGTCCGGGAAAGTTTGAGACCGGCAAAATTCAAGTCCGAAAAAATTGGAGTCCAGTATTGTTCGACTTTGTGATTGATCGTGGCCAGGAAAGTGCGAGTCCGGGATAATTCACGTTTTGGGACAATACGTTTCCGGGAAAGTTCGAGGGATATCCCGGGATAGTGATTAAATGAAACACTCTGTATAATTACATGAGAAATCGGAATGAATGGCGACGCTAGGTTCACACATGTTTCGCGCGAAGAAATGGATCATTGTTCGAAGCGTTGTTTTACCAGACAAGAGTCGGTAGACTCCGGGATCGCTGCTGAGGACTCGCTCTTCTTCACGCTGGATTCCGATGACGAAAACTCGGATATATCGACGAAAAGTGACAGTGCAGATGTGAATAATAAGTGAGTAAATTTCGTTAAAACTTAGGGACACTTTGAACACTTTCCTGAGCGTTTATGGCATAACTTTAGGAATTAGGATAACTTACTCCCTAAAGAAAATTACCCATATCATATACTCGTAGTTAAGAAGTGGAGTGACAAATAATATTATTATTTAAATTATTATTTTAATAGTTGTCATAAAATTAATATAGATATGATATTAAATGTACCGTAACTTATTGATGGAAATTCATGTTTCATAACAATAATACCTCATTGTATCGAAACGGGTCGTGTAAATATTACATTGTAAGAAATATATAATAAAGTGGAATAAGTGCAAGAAAATTGTAAAATTGTTAAAATTATAAATCGCTAACCTGTCGAAGTTCATGAAATAAAACAATTTGCAAATCATATAGGTACTTTACCCAAGCTGTTAGATTAATGACAAAAATAATAATTAATTTAAATTTGTTTGTGTTGAAACATACTCATAATTATGCATCACTTTTTAATAAGGAATACAAAACAATATCATGGCAAATAAATAACTTGAAGATAGAATATATTAAAGCTAACGCTTAGGGCCTGTTTCACGACTTCCTGATAAGCACCGAATAGGCTGTCCACAACTTAACTTGACAGATAGAGTATGGAGCATCTGTCAAATAAGTTGTGGAAAGCCTATCCGGCACCTTATCAGGAAGTGGTGAAACAGGACCTTATATTTTAAGCGCGCAGTACCAACAAATTTTGGTTTCGTTTCCACTTCTACTATACTTACCGCCATTTATTTACTTAATTTACCATCTTATTTTATTTTACCTGTAAATTTTTTTTATAATATCTAATAATAATAATAATATCTATGGACGCTTCACACCACGTCAGTCTGGTCCCGTGCTAAGTACTTGCGTTACGGGTACCAGACAACGGAAATATATTTAATACTTTTATACTATACATATATTTAAGATTTTTATAATACTATGATACAAATATTTAACACACATCTATGATCCAGAAACTTTGAAAACTTTTTGTTCCCTCGATGGGATTCGAACCCGCGACCCCGGCTTGAGCTACCAACAGCCCCCCAACTGAGCCACAGAGGTCGTCATTTTAGGTGTGTGTTTTTATTTTTGGTAACTTACCACACATTTTCTTTTCGTTACAGCCGCAAAAATGCCTTGATCCTCCGCACGCAGCTCTCCGTCCGGGTGCATGCCATCATTGGTGAGTATACATCGTGTTCCCTTTTATTTTTTTACGGAAACCGGAAATACAGAATTTTATTTTTAACTACATATGTCATAATATAAACTTAAACTGATTTAAAATACATAAAAAATTAAAAAGGTTCCATTCTAACCCTGAATACCCAACATTGAAACGTTACCATGGTGTTACGGCTATGACAAGAGTTACAACTCTATCGGATGAATACGCCAAATATTAAAAAATGAGTCGTTATGTTAACGAAATTCCTTTCCAACCAAATTTAAAATGATTCAAATCTTTGTATTTATACTAGAAAGCTTTAAAACATTTAAAAACGACCGCAAGATGATTAACGACCATAACCTGTATTTGCAGAGAGGCTTCTCCACTCTCAAGGACGGGAGCTGCGTAAGGCTCTGTTCACACTGAAGCAGATCCTGCAGTCTGACAAGGATCTAGTCCACGAGTTTGTGGCCAACAAGGGCCTGGACTGCCTGATGCAAGTGGGCAACATGGCCGACCACAATTACTTGGACTACATACTGCGAGCTCTGGGACAGGTAAGGAAGTAAAATTTGAATAGACTTGACTCAGCATTCGCATAGGTTCGATTATAATATTTAGAAGAAAAAATAAGTTAGTGAATGGAATAAAAATGAATATTATATTATAACCAATTATATGAATAGCTTAACAATATAACTAGTGACTACTACCCTGAGTCTTATAGAGATAAAAATTTACACCTTGTAAAGTAACTATATAATTATAGTTAAAAGTTTACCATAGTACATTAAATACCCCTCTTGTACTTTTTATAATAGAGCAATTGTGGCGCCAATTAGGCCATTCTTGATATTCTAAAACCTGAAAAGAGTCTCAGCGCCATATAAACTAATCTATCGTTTCCAGATACTTCTCTACGTGGATGGCATGCACGGAGTGATGTCGCACAAGCGATGTGTCCAGTGGCTGTATTCCCTCATCTCCAGCAAGTTCCGGCACGTCGTCAAAACCGCACTCAAACTCCTGCTAGTCTTCGTCGAGTACACCGACAAAAACTGCCTTCTCCTCATCGACGCTATCAACGTAGTCGACGGTCCCAATGGCAAACCCTGGTACAACCTCATGAAGATACTCCAAGACTTCGACGCGTCGGACACAGAACTCCTCATTTACGCCACAACCCTGATAAACAGATGTCTAAACAATTTACCTGACAAGGACATGTATTACGATCAGGTGGACTCCCTTCAGGAGCAGGGTATAGACGATATCATCCAACTGTACATGTCCAAACAGGGAACCGATTTGGATCTCCTGAGACAGTTACAAATTTTCGAAGCAGTTTTGTTGTACGAAGATGGTGATGAAACTGGTACAGCTCTGAAGTGAGTACTTAAAAATCGAAGTATTTATATAACGTTCAAGTTTCGTTTGTTATAGAGACAGACAGATATTACCTTCCCCTAGAAAAAAAGTGATTTTAAACTAAAACAAATAAAATTACTCGCATCTAGACCTTACATGATTATCCTAAAATATATTATAAACGTGTAATTAATAACAAGAGCATAATACTAAGAAATTCAACTTGCAGGCAATTAGATGAATCGGTAATAGCCTGTGTGCGACGCAGAAATATAAATTTAAATACAATCGGCAGGAGAAAATCAAAGAAACAACAGCTAAAAGATAAAGGTGAGTAGTTCATGCTAACTGTTGTGTTACTTAAACTCGTTTCTGCATGTCATTTTCATTGACCTTAATAACTTTTGTTAATTGATATTTTTCATTTTTGAGTTGAAACTTATTCGTTTGAGTTGCATTTGCTTTGTCAACTAATCTAACTTTTGCGTTTCACTAACTATTGACAGCGAAATCACCAATCATCTCCCATATGGAATCTGAAACTAAACTCACGACTAGTCTTCGTCAACCATTTCTACCATCTATACTAGACTCTAAAGACAATAAAGAGCTCAGTTCAGCAATTAAAAGAAGGAAAGAGAGGTACGCGAGACAAGCGCAGCAACAGGAGTTACTAAATAATTCAAATATTTACAAAGGACTGTTTGAAAAATACAACGGTGATGTTCAACACAACGGAACCAGTAACGATATTCATACTAATACTAATGGATCATACACCTCTTCTAACGGTCTGGTGACGAACGCAAGTCGAAAATATTCTCTTCCGAATGGCACCATCAATGGGTCCGTTAATCATAATTGCAACGGTATTAATGGACATCAAGAAGAAGAAAAACCATACTCCAGTAGAATCACCAAGAGCTCCGTACTTCCGGATGTTTTGCTGAATGGTTTGTTTATTTGCTAACCCACTAATAATATCATATTTTATTATTTAGAAATGATTTTGCTTTGTTTTGTTATTATTTTGGAAAATTTGTACTAAATTGTAATCATGGAAAAATCGCCCATGATACTAATTATTTTTAATTTTACAGGAAATCAAAAATATACAGCAGGTTTGAAACAAAGAATACAAAATGGGACCTTGGGTCACACTGTAAACGCTGGTGACACTTTAGCTGTTATTCGGCAAAAGCAATTAGATCTCACGTCTGAAACTAAGGATGATCGCAATATTCTCATAAATAGAGAGCATAGCATTAAGGATATAGCCCAAAGATTAATAAGTCCAGTCAGTCCCACAACGGAAGAAAAACCGTTGAGGGTATCTGATATGGCCGGTATAGTTTTGAAAGCCAAAGAAGAATTAGCCAAATCTCAGTCAAAAGGTATTGTTTTCTTTTCATGATTTGTTTTTATAATTTAGTAAGGAATTTATTACAAGTAGTTTTGTTATTACTATTTAATTTATTACAGAAATTGTAAAGAGCCCGTCTGTAGAGAAAAGCCCCAAAGTGCACGAAATCAAAGTGTCCGAAAACGATTTACATTGGGAAGAATTGAGGAAAGGCTGCATCAATAGGGAATTCCATCTGTGCGATTTAGATTTCTCAGATCTAAAACAAGACTCAGATGACGACATGGTCTCTCCGGCTGTGAGTGCGGCGAATGGACCGCCGCCCCCTCCACCTAGCATGCTCCTACCTCCCGTAGGAGTACCACCTCCCTTACCAACCTCTTTCCCAAGCCTACCGAGAAACAACTCCAACACACACTCCCTATCGTCTGACGTATCTAGTGACATGGGTAGTTCCACAATTAAAAAGAATAAAAAGACTGTCAAGCTTTTCTGGCGGGAAATTCAGGAGAATCCAGCACCACCAACTGTCAGGTCAAAGGTTGGAGGATTCATCTGGGACGATCTCCCCGATATTAATATTGACACGGCAATGCTTGAACATCTGTTCGAGTCTAGATCTAATGACTTAGTTATTAAGGTGAGGGTTGAAATACTAAGAATTTTATCAGTTTTAAGTTTTCTGTTCCTTTATTAATCTGAATTGTGTGTTGGAATTTATCAGAGTTTTCCTACATTTTGCTTATTGATGTATTTTTTTTCATGTGCGGTATTGTCGTCGACTTATAGGAGGTCAGTATTATATCTTTATTTATTAAATTCTATTATTTATGTGTACAATTAACACAATATTACATAAAATATTTTCTTCTAGAAATTAATGGAACCAAAGAGAAACTTGATATTAGACGCTAAGCGATCGAACGCCATAAACATCGCTATGAAGAAACTACCAACACCACAAACTATAAAGGCAGCCATCATGAAAATGGACGCAACAGTCATAGGCCGAGAGGGTATAGAGAAACTACTTACGATGCTTCCCACTCAAGAGGAGAAAATCAAAATTCAAGAAGCGCAAGTAAGTGTCTAGCGAGAACATTAGATTTTTTATTTTATAGTATACACTTGAAATAAAATAGAATTTCAGATATAAGTATAGAGTACTAATAAAATAAGTCTAAGGACCATGTCATGAAAAGATATTATCTAAAAATGTATTTTTATTTTACAGTATGCAAATCCAGACTTGCCCCTAGGAAGTGCTGAACAGTTTCTATTAACTTTGGCTTCTATAAACGAATTATCATCAAGACTTAAGCTATGGGTCTTCAAATTAGATTTCGATAATTTGGAAGTAAGTTGTTTCTTTATAACATTGCTAATTTTGAATATACTAAGTACATGGACGACAGCAATAATTATTATCCTAATCTTGTGCTAAATTTATCTAAAAATTTCGATCAACAGAAAGAAATAGCAGAACCCCTTATGGACCTGAAGCAAGGAATTGAGTTGTTAAAATCGAACAAGACCTTTAAAGTTATACTATCTACGTTGAGGTCTGTAGGTAGTTTCCTAAATGGTACTCAAGTGAAAGGCTTCCGTTTGGAGTACTTGTCAAAGGTGATGGAAGTCAAGGACACGGTGCACAAACACCCCCTTCTATACCACGTCTGTGAGATGATAATTGAGAAGTTTCCAGATACGACAGACTTTTTCAGCGAGGTAAGGTTACCTCTTCTTTGCGACTAAAACAAATCATTATGGACAATAATTCTGAGATGCTTCCGAGCATGCAAATGCTACAAAAAATACCTATATGTGAAGTTAAGGCTTAATTTGTAGTAATCATTTTTTTATGCTAATTAATATTCGCAGGTCGGACCGGTTATCCGAGCGTCTAAAGTAGACTTCGACGTGCTAACGTCGAACTTACAAAAACTAGAGACAGACTGCAAAGCGTCCTGGGACCACATGAAAAAAGTAGCAAAACACGACGGCTCGCAGATATTTAAGACAAAAATAAACGAATTCTTAACCGACGCAGCCGAGCGAATCATCTTACTCAGTCTAATTAAAAATAGAGTCATGAGCAGGTAATTTCGTTCTAAATACGGAACGAGCAATTTCCAACATTTCCGAATATGTTGCTTGGCGATTATATTTTGTTTTCTGCGATGCAAATTGTAGCTTGCGTTTTTCTGAATGAACGGATAATTGAATGAATGGATATTTTAATAACTTAAGTGTACCTCTATATAATTGCAAGCAATTGTTATTACATCTGTATCTCTCACTGATATTATTAGTACTTAACATGACGATTTTTATAGATACACAAAATTCTTACTGTTCTTCGGAGTGCCAGCTTCGGATATAGTTAAGACTAAGCCCTCTGATTTTCTGAAAGTGATAGCTGAATTCGCCCTCGAATATCGCACCACTAGAGAGAGAGTCTTACAGCAACTCGAGAAGAGAGCTAACCACAGAGAGAGAAACAAGACCAGAGGAAAGATGATCATTGATGTAAGTTTCAATTTATATTAGATACACCCGTAGGTAATACACATTAAAAAAATTGCAACTAATTAACTCTACGATGATGTCGTTACGCTAAGATAATCATAGAGCACGGACGTAAAGTGTCATAGAGGTACTAGTGCGTAAGAGAAATATTTTATTTTTAGAAGAGTTTAGGATTTTATGTTCCTAAAAATTACAGTACTACAACTAAGTGATATTTAAGTTTTTTTTTTTTGTCACAGGTGGGCAATTACTCTACCAAGACAGGTGAAAACACTGCTGATACTGCACTAAAAGAGCTACTGAAGGCAGACGCCGACACGTACATTCTGACCGACGGTCGTCGAAAGTCTAGTATACGGAGAACGTTCATCAAGTAAGTATCCTATCTACACCATCAATGTTATAAATGTATAAAGATGGTTGAATAGATGATCCTTGTCTGACACTTTTCCACCAAAAACTACTTAATTTCGATATTTAGAATGGTCTAGAATCTGGATTTAAGATTACTCTATCAACCGTAGATTATTATAGATAACATTTTGCTCATATTTCGGATATTTATTCTATTATTTTAATTTTCAGTGGCGATCTCTCAGCAGACGATGAAATAATAGAAAGCCTCGTGCGTGCCACATCAAAACGCCGGCCCATAACACGAGACAGGCGAAGGAATCGCCTATGCGATAAGAAAAGTTGTAAGTATCCTAAATATTTGAGACAGTGTACTATTATGATATTGAATGTACCGTAACTTCTTGGTGGAAATTCATGTTTCACAGTAATACCTAATAATATACACTTTCATGATTGTACTTGTTCCACTTTTATTAATTTATTTTATTACAATTATGTTTCACACGACCGGTTTCAATAAAATCAGCATCAGGTGTAGTAAAAAATTGGTAAACAAAAACAGAGTTGTCAGCATCATGAAAAAATTCTACCATTTAGTACAATTTTTTACCAAAAAATTTACAAATTAAATTTTAAATGTATTGTAACCTTTGATGTGAACCTATTCATAAAATGTATGCATTATAATAATAATACATATATATAGGTAAAGATTTTCACACTTTTTTGAATTATTATTATAATATTATTACTTATCAATTATCATTTATCAATTGTAGTTATTATAACTTATTTAAATGGCCTATAATAGGCCATTTAAATTGAATTGTTGATGTATTTAATGTAATTATTATTTTTTTTAATTTAATTATTTTTGACCTATTTTATATTTATGTTGCTATTTAAGTAAAACTCCTGTTTTAGTCTTTAATTTATCAAAGGTTAGAATATATTTCAAATTTATTTATTTTTTGGTAGAAAATTATACTAAATGGTAGAAAATTTTCATGACATTGACAACTCTGTTTTTGTTTACCAATTTTTCAAAGATTTAAAATCACCTGCACTACACCTGATGATGATTTTATCGAAACCAGTCGTGTGAAACATCATCATTGTAATAAAATAAATTAATAAAAGTGGAACAAGTGCATGAAAAGTGTACATTATTATTTATTACTGTGATAGTATACCTCGGCTTGTCGCTCCTATGTTACGAATTTTTTTTCCTTTCTTTGTTATTATGTTTTATACATAAATTCCTAAACTGCGATTGTACTTTTTAATTATTGTGATGTTGCGCTGCGAATTCTTTCTCATTTTTTTTGTCTTTATCCTATATCATTTGTTAACATAATATTATTCTGTTATATAGAATGCCTCTGCCCCAAAATAGACTTAAGATAATAATAAATAAACGTTATATCCTTTTATGTATTTGGGGTTAAAAAATAAAACCCCAACCACATATAATAAATGAAGGCGTTTCTTAGGAACATTCACACTCGTATATTTTGTTAAAGACTAAAATATAAGTAAAAGAAGATTTTACTTTGTTATAATTAATTAAAAACTTTTTTGCAGTAAACAGAACTTTAAATGGAAGCGAATCGTGGCCTGGTAGAGAAAGTAGCGATGGGTATGTATTTTAATAAAAAAATATGGCTAATATTGTTTATCATAATATTTTGACTTGCATCATGAAATCATCTAAGTACCTACCTACATAAAATCTTCTTCTCCTTCGATACTTGGACGGCAAGGGCCTGTAGACAAGTGGCAAAGCGCTAACGCTAGCGCTACAAAATGTATGCGATTTGACATAAGTCATCGATTCGCTAGCGAATACTAATGTCAAATCCATACATTTTGTAGCGCTAGCGTTAACGTTATCGTAAGCGTTTTGCCATTTGTCTACGGGGGCAGGGATTACTAAGCGACAAACAGTAGGTACGAGTTCCGCAAGGGTCGCTCAGCTGGTGATCTCTTGGCGTACCTAACTCATCGTTGGGCTCAGGCAATTGAGTCGAAGGGAGAGGCATTGGCTGTTAGTTTGTACATTGCGAAGGCCCTTGATCGGGTTTGGCATAAAGCGCTAGCACTATCAAAGCTTCCATCATACGGGCTGCCCGAGAAATTATGCAAGTGGGTTACACGTTTCTTAGCAGACAGAAGCATAAAGGTCGTAGTTGACGGCGAATGCTCGGAAACTCAGTCTGTTGATGCTGGTGTCCTTCGGGGCTGTGTGCTATTGCCTACCCTGTTCATACTGCAGACTTACAGACCAACGACATTTATTGCTATGCGAATGATAGTACATGTGATGCTGTATATACCGGCTCCCCCAATATTTCTCGGCTAAATGTCATTGAGAGTCGAAACAAACTTGTGTCTAAAATAGAGAATTCATTGGAGAAAATCTCTGAATGGGGTAGACGTAACTTAGTGCAATTCAACCCCGCCAAGACACAAGTCTGCGCGTTCACCACTAAAAAGTCACCAATGGTAGTTTATCCTCGTTTTGAGGGCACATCTTTAACCATCTCCCCTACCATTGAAATTCTTGGCGTTAACATATCAAACGAAGTCCAGTTTCGATATCATCTAGAGCAGCGGTCGCCAACACGCGATCCGCGAACGTCTTACTTGCGGCCCGTGAATGTGTTATCTTAAGTGACGTATCAAAAATAGTGTTTTTTAATATTGCCAGTAGTAATTGCCTCTTAAGAACGTAGCTGTTTGTGTCATTTTATAACAAACACTAAACTTATTTCCCTTCATTATGTGTAGGTATACTGAGCTTCTAGGGTTAATACGAGTATCAGGCCTGCGGCCCGCCTTTAGTTTGTTTTGCAACCTTGTGGCCCTTGCCTTCCAAAAGGTTGCCGACCGCTGATCTAGAGGATAAAGCCAAGTTAGCCTCGATGAAGATTGGTGGTGCTGAACAGAGCGAGACAGTACTTCAGTCAGTACCAACGCCTACAACTCTACAAGGCGCAAGTTCGGTCTCATATGGAATATTGTTCTTATCTCTGGGCAGGGGCGCCAAAATACCCTCTGGATCGTACCTATCCAACGAAGGGCCGCTCGAATTGTTGACTGCCATAGTGTTTCAAACAGCTTGGACCCCTCGGAATTACGAGATGAGCTTCAGTCTGCATCCTCTATCGGTTGTGTCACGGGGAGTGCCTGAGGAATTGTTCGGAATCATACCACCTGCAACTTTTCGCCATCGTCCCACGCGAAAATTAATATACCAGCCTCATCACCTTGATAAGTAGCAGTCTTCCACCGTGCGTTTCTCTCGTAACTTTCTGCCGCGCACTGTAAAACTCTGGAACGAACTGTCACCAGCAGTATTTCCAGATCTATACGACCAGCAAACCTTCAAGAAGAGAGCTTATTCCCTTTTAATAGGCCGGCAACGCACCTGCAGCTCTTCTGATGTTGCGAGTGTCCATGGGCGACGGTAGTTGCTTTCGTGACCCGTTTGCTCGTTTACCCCTTATTTCATAAAAAAAAAAACAATTTTGTTTATTTTTAATCACGTATACACTTTTCGTAAGTTTTATTGCATTTTAAAAATCGTTAAGTCGTTGGTTCATTATTCATATCATGTTGTTGATCCTTCATCCCTGGTAACCCTTTGCGATAAATTCCTAATTATTGTGAGAGTGCTGAATTAACTGTCATATTATTTGTTTTTGTTGATAACAATAAAATATGCACGTAGGTTTTGTAAACTAAGTAGGTACGTTAATAGATATAGGTATACCTACTTTGCAGCAGTCAGCGCATAAGATTCGAGACCGTACTTAACTTTTTAAGAGATTGGTGTCAGTATAAAATTTGCCAATACCTCTGCAATACCTTGAAGCTCGTGAGTGATGTTTATTACGAATAATGTCGAAACTCGAAACAAATCTTCTTAACAATTTTTTGTTTTTTTTTTTCAGATCCAACGGAGAAGTACAGCAAAGATAAATAATCAAGAAGCTTTATATGTTAAACATTACGAATCTCTTTGCTTAGATAGGAATATAATTAATTGAAAATGTTATGATAATCGAGTTACTGCAATATGCATAAATAAGTAAAATAAAAGTACCTAATAGGTGATATTAATTTTAAGACTATTATTAATTGTAATCTGAAACTCTACAGTTATTTTCTCTAATGGCAAAGAAATCACTATTAATAAAACAAAACCCTTTTAAAAATTAGCATTATATTCTTTCAAAAACCTTATGTTTGTTAACTATAGCTAGGTACAACATTGCTTAACAATCTAGCTTAATTCTTATCATTATTAATTATAATTTACAAATGCTCGGCAAGTAACATATTTTATATAATTTGTCCTGAATAATTAAATACTCCTTAACGTTCAATTACTGACAAACTGATCTACCATATTTTGTGGATGACTAATATTATATAATTTATAGTCTTGCTTCTATGGTTAAAACTGGGGCTTTAATTCCTAAAACATTTCACTCCGAACTGATTTAAGTATATGGAAAAATATGACTCGACTTATGATTAGGACAGAGTTTGTCAGGACTCAGGTCTGGTTTGTCTTGACTTAGGATCTGTCCCTAGTATTCTATTCCTATGCACCATAATATTAATAATAATTGATTGATTTTGTAAAAACCTAACTTTCATATTATTATTACCTTGCTACGAACCTACGCTCATCTCTAGAAGGGGGTTTACACGGGTGTCTGTGTAAACACCGCCTCAATGGCAAAAAATTGCCATTTTTTTCCATTTAGACAATGGACTTTCGCCATGTGGCAAAGTTGTGCTGCTTTAGTCACCCTTGTAAACCCTCCTTTATATAACAGATAAGGAGATGAGCACACTAGGTACTTACCTTTTACAGCACTTTATACCTCTATCTCCTTTACCCTGAGCAGAAGAAGAGAGGAGTATAAAACATAAAGTTAATCAGGATAAGTCCGGATAATTCAAGTTAATTAACGCTAAATTAAACTATGCCTAGTTACGATACGGTACTATAGTTTGTGGTTGCAGTGCAGTATGGCGTATAATATGCCAAAAAAACACTTAGATAAGAACTAATTTAGTGAAAAGTTGAATTAACCGGACTTACCCTGTGTCCGAACTTACCCTCATTAGTCTTACTCGATAAGAAAATATGTGATGTTGAAAACGGTGCTCTCATACTATTTTTCTACATTAGTTAATAGTTACCTACTATACTTGATTGATTACAAAAACATTTTCTTGATTTCTATTATTGTTTCTGTGTATTTATTGCATTTTATCATTAACTGTAAATAAAGGTTTATGTAAATATTATTATTACTGTAATAAATCAATTTGTGTTTTTCTTCTCATTATTTTAGTCTTCATAACACCTGAGGCCCTGAACTATACCTATAAGCAAAGTAGGCGTTTCTTTAATGCTAATGTAGTTATGCCCTGCTTGCGGACAATAATAATAATAATTAATGGTCAGTGTGATAGTAGAAATACCTACATCAACCTAAAGGTACAAGTTGGCGGCCGGCTACATGAAGTTGCAGCAGACGACGTGTCGTCGCGACACTACTGGTTTCGATGTATTTCTATGAAAAGTGTCGCTAGCTTCATGTCGCTAGCTGCTGAGGGTATTTCATAGAAATACATACAAAACAGGAGTGTCGTTGCCCGCTGCCAACCGGCACCTTTAGAAGAGAAAATCGGCGTAAGAATGATTGAGGTTAAATATAGCACAATGTGAACCCCTTGACCAAAACCACACAAAAACAGTCATTAGATGTATAGTCATAGTATGCAGCCCCAAACCTTCGCAAAGTCCTTGCAATATCATGGAGCATTGTCTCTTAAATTGAAATGCTAAATTGCATGAATTACTGTAATTCAAAGAAAACTTTTTTTTTTGGGTTTTGTCAAAAATATTTTTTTTTTCTTTAAAGAGTTCCGCCACCAAAAAAGTTTGAGAGCAGCTGGTGTACAGTACGCTAGGTCATAAGGCCTTTACTTTTTAAATGTACTAGATAAACACAAGCAGACTTTGTGTGGTTGCTAGAAACCCTACAATACAATTATTGTCCTTGCCTTTATCTTCCGAGCGACTTTTTCAGTATGTTAGACAAGAACATCATATTGTATAGAATATGGATTACCTATATAATTTATAGCGCAACCATTGCTTACAATGTTGCAAGCGAAATGTTTAAATGTTGCGATTCAGATGCATCTACAAATTTTATATAAATTTTATTTTATTTTATTTCATTTTCATAAGTTAATAGGACAAATAAAACTATGAAAATATACAAATATAAAAATTATTTATTTCATTCAAAATATTTTTAGTTTTTTTTAACTTTACAAAATTTATATATAACGGGTTGCACCAGAGGGGTGGTTAAACTTAAAGTTAAGGTTAAAGTTAAGGTTAAAGTCAAGGCTAGCTCAAACTTTAACCTTAACTTTGACCGGAGAAATTGACAGATGACAGCTGGTTCAACAAGGTTATAAATGAACGTGGGCGGGGGCGCTGCTGGTTGAACACGAAAAGGAGAACTGTCAAAAATTGCGTTTTTGTATGATGACAGCGTTAGTTCCTTTTTTCGCCACGTGCATTTAAAACCTTGCCGAGCTCTATGGTTACGGTTAAATATGGCGTCTTGATGGCGTTCATTTTTAACTTTAACCAAAGATTTGACATTTTTCATTGTAGTTATAGTTACAGTTATAGTTAAAGTTAGGTACAAAAAGTAAATTACGGGCGTCATCTAGTTTATCAACAAAGATAGGCAAACTTTAAGTTCGGGTTGGCAACACTGCATCCCTACTCATACTGACTACAGACTACTTGGTACTTGCTTCTATTTCAATTTCAGCGCCTGACGTTCGTGGAGGAGATCGAAGAATTTAATTTTCAAAAATGAAGATCAGCATCATCATAACCGTGGCTCCAATTAAAGACCGTGGCCCAGCAGGACCTAAAGCCCTCAAATTTAGGTGTAAACCTATGTCTACTTATGTCTAAAAGTACAGTAATCCCAAATTAATAATGCGCATGGAAATCTTCGCTAATTGTCGTAATCACAAAAACACCCGAATCCATGAAACGTAAGAGCCCCAAACAATCACTTGCATTTTGCAAAAATAAACATCATATAGCCGGTGACATCCGCTGTCGCCGGTCCGTCAATAAGTACTATAACTCACCGGGAAGCCATCGCGGCGAACGGTAACGTTTATGGTAACGTCCAAGCAACGTCAGGCACCTCTATGTCGCTGCAAAGCGATGTTTTTCTTAAAGTTAAGTTTAGAATAGCGCTTGCGGCGACGTCTTCTGAGGCTCGGGAAATACGACCGTTGACGAAAAATTACGAAAATTTCTATGCGCATGATCACTTTGGGAGCACTGTACAAGTTGGAAGCGGCAGCAGACAACGTGTCGACACGTCATTTCTATGTATTTCTATAAATAAGTGCCGCTAGCTGCGGAGGGTGTTTCATAGAAATACATACAAACCGTCGAAATAGTGAAGCGTCCATAGATATATTAAAACAGTAGTGTCACGACGACACGTCGTCTGCTGCCGCTTTATGTATCCGGCTTCCACCTTGTTCCTTAAGGACGCTATCACATTTTTTCACAAATATCAGCGATTTTCAGGCACCATTTCAAAGAATTAGGAGTCACACTGCAAGGATATTTTGGTTTCAAATGTAAGATAACATATTCATATCCACGTCTACACCATAAAATGTTATAGAGGCATACAAAATTTTCACATAAATACGTTTTAACCATTACAATAATCGCAAAAGATTAAAAAAATGGGGTTTGATTAGGTACCATTATAGCTAAATACACTGAACTAAGGAATATAAATATACAAAAAAAATGTTGCTTATTTAGGCCCTTTACGAATAGCAAAATCTATAATATAAAAATAAATAACATTTCTATTTATAAGAAAAATAAGAAACGCTCTCAAATTTGTTCCTACATTTTCGTCCTATCAAGAACGCGGCGAGCATCGTAACCGCCACTGTACAAGGCGCGCTGATATTGAATGTTATTTTAATGTACCCAAGGTCGCTATTCGTACTGACCTGCTCATTTTTGTAATTTTTTTGTGATAGCGTCCTTAAGAAGCAGCGCTGAAAGAGCAAATTTTTTGTGATTTGTATGGGCGAACGTCCGAGCACGGCGTCATGAGTATTCCCATACAAAATAAAATAAAAGTTACTCTTTTAGCGCTGGTACTTTTACAGCGAGCTCGATATAGGGGGCCCATTCGTACCCTAACTCCTAAGTAATAATATCACTTAGTTTTACAGGATTAATGACATACTCGCACTCAATTCGTTATACTATAACATTATTCGCTAATGACATTAGTCATTACTCATTACAATAACTATATTTTATAACTTTGACAAAAATAATTATGAGAAAATCAAGAAAACAAAAATTGATTTGCATTTAAGAAAAAAAAATCTTTTAGTTTTCAAAAATACAGTAATTAAAAAAATTAAGTACCAAATCCAGTGGTTTCATCCAATCCATATGTCGCAGTCATCTGGTTCAATCTGCGATCGATTGAATGACTAGCGCATTCATTAAATGACACCATTCAATTAAATGACTCGGCCGAACGTCGATTGAACGATTGTCACTCAACGTCCAACTAGTTAGCGATTTGTAACATGGCCCTTTGAAGATAGCGGACATGAAATCAGTCAGGTAATTGAACGTATTTCATTTTTTGCCCACTGCGGCGCTAGTAGGCACTAAAACAAATATGGCGTCAAACAGCCCGCACAGCTGATAGCACTGTATTGATATTTTGTCGATTAAATTAACTTTAAAGTTGAAAGTATTTTATTTGTAATAAAATATTATGACAGCGTGGATTTACCTATAATTACCACGTCAACGGCTACTTAAAAAAATTATAGCATCACATTTAACGACTTCACCATATGACTTTTATTCAAGAGTCAAGACAATAAACGTCACTGTCAACGTCTTGACGAGTTATCCTTTAGTCATTCGATTGAATGCTGTCATTCAATAAATGCGCTAGTCATTCAATCGAATTGCAGATTAAACCAGATGACTACGACACATAACATTGGTTGAAAAAATTAAATATTTAAATAAAATTAAACCACTGGATTTCTTACTTTATTAAGTGTCAATTTATACTAGCGCAGAGTCGAAGCGCATCGAAGCGAATTCCCAAAAACAGAACATAGAAAATTCAACCTTAACTCCAGAGCGTAGCGCACACATTCCTTCTGTGATACTAATCAGCGTTGGTCGGCGCATTCGCGCGAATGTACGCGCCTTTTTAAATTCTCAAAAGTAATGTGTGCGTTAACACTTTGGAGTTAAGGTTGAATATGTTATGTTCCGTTTTGGCAATTCGCTTCGATGCGCTTCGACTCTGCGCTAGTATAAATTAAGCTTTTTAACGATATTTTTGAAATCGAAAGTTCTACTGTATTGTAATTTTATAACATATTCTGTGTAACCTAAACTTGAAATAAATAACTTAATATGATTAAGATTAAGTACCTATCTATCAGCTTCTATCACGCTAGTTAGACGCAACCCCAGTTGCCATCCCATCTCCTCTTAAATAAGAAACTTATCTTGTAGTGTACCTCCATGGTTATTAACTAGTTCTTCAACTAAGTAGCTCTTACCCATTGAGCCTGGACCAGGTATTCGCCTGAAAAAAAATACTAAAATTACATACTATTATATAATAATAATAATGACTCCCACACCGGTTTCGGTGACGGTGGCCGGTTTCATTGAAACCAGGCCAGTTACGCAGAAGAAATTTTTATAACGCCCAAGTGTGTGCGCAGTACACAAGAGCACTTTCTATTCCTTTTACTCTCATAACCCAGTGAGACGGAAGATCGACAATACTGGCGAGAGGTCAGGCGCAGGACCGACTTTTTACATGACCCGACGCATGGATTATCTTACTTGTCAGACAATCAGTTGATCAGTCTGCATTGTCCTAACCTAACTTGGAAATAACATGTTTCCAACGACCACAGAGTCAATAGCCACGCTCTAGAGCAGCTATCCCCAAACCGCGGCCCGAGGGTCACATGGGGCCCGCCGAGACTTTATCTGTGGCCCGCGTGATGTTAAACCATTTTGAAATTCACGCCCACCGACAAAATAATGTAAATTTTGAAGAACTTTATTTTTAAACCCTAAAAAATTTATGTTGCGGCTCGCGACACCTAGAATAAAACATGTTTGTGGCCCGCTTGAAAAAAGGTTGGGAACCACTACTCTAGAGGGTGCAATTAAACCTTCCGGCCAAATTTTGATATATTGATCCTATATAAAAATTAAAATACATTTATGTTATCTTTTATAATCACGCGGTACTAAAACGTTGAGAAATAGCTTCCGAAAGTTTTCCTAAAAAACACCACAATTATTATGGTCACTACGCGCCATGCGTCGCCATCCTGCTTACACATTCATTGATAACAGGCAACAGCGCCTCCCTGGCGCCACCCCTCACTTCACCCCGCTCTTCCCCTACGTGCGTGAATGGCGACAGTGTGACCATCAAGCAACGATTTTAATTGGGATAAAATATATTATAGCAAAAAAGTAACACCCTGGTTTTATTGGTTAAATGGACTCTCCTAATGATACCTAAGCCCTGAAAAAAATTTGGCCGGTACAGTTAGTTGCACCCTGTATAACCACTGGACCACAGAGGTGACTCTCTACATAATATATTACTGTATTAATGGTTTGTCAATTATAGTCAGACCTTGTACGTCTGACTGAATATTTTAAATTATTTTTCTATGTTGTTTATTATCATGTTTAAAGGGTATTAATTATAAAAAAAATAAAAATTAAAAATTAAAAAAATAAAAATACATATTCGTAATCAGAAAATGTAGTCTAATCATACCCCAAAGTTATCGGAAGTGGTCTTATTACACCCTGTATAAAACTCAAAGGTGACTGACTGACATGGTGATCTATCAACGGACAGCCCAAACCACTGGACTGATCGGGCTGAAATTTGGCATGCAGGTAGATGTTATGACGTAGGCATCCGCTAAGAATGGATTTTTATAAATTCCAACCCCAGGGGATTAAAATAGGGCATGAAAGTTTGTATATAATAATATTTCTTAACGCGAGCGAAGCCGCGGGCAAAAGATAGTTACTTACAAATTATAGTTTGTGCGTTTTATGATGATATGCGTGACACATTATAATTGACAATAGTAGAGAAGTTACCTAACTAAAATTATTCGATAGTTTAAAAAATATCGAATCACTTCGTAAAGGAATTGCAATCGAAATTATCGATTTCGTACTGACATTTCAGTGGTGCCGGCGATTTAAGATGGCCGTCCTTTTTTATCGATTTGATTTCGATTCCAAATAGTCAATATCTATTGAAATAAGTTCCGTTTCATGCATATGACATTTTTCAAATGTTTTCGTAACAATAATTTTATACTCCTATTTGTCACCCATATCATGTTAGAACGCACAAACTATAGTAATTATTTTTTTTCTTGCTATTATAACTGGTGAGCTTTTACAAGAAATAATAATAATACCTTTCACAATCTCTTTTGATTCTTTGCCTCCGGATCTCCCAGAGAGCTAGGACTCCGGCAATAAGAAGTACCACTGCAATTAAACTCCAGTTTGTAGTCAGCAGACTTAAATCCTGTGGACATTATCTCTTCTTAAGGTACTATCAGAGAAGTTGATTATTAGTGTCTAAACACACTAGGCCCAAGTTACGCGGCGTAAATTCCGCATGATTACGCCCGCAATGTCAAACGCATACAATATACGGACGGAACGCGATGGAATAGTGTGTCATCTGTAATTTAAAATACATTGCGGACGTAATCATGCGGAATTTACGCCGCGTAACTTCGGCATAGCGTGTTTAGACACATAGGCAGATGGCGGACCTCTGAAAAATTGTCGCGTTATGTCAAATCCAGCCGACAGATTTCGCCCGGCCGCACATTATCCGAAATTTCTGATACGAAACATTTGAACGTCGGCCGGACCGCCACACCGCACACTATCCGAAATTTCCTTCCGGCGAGTTCGAGCTCACTCGGCTCAGTACAAAATGTAAGAGAGAGCGCGATCCGTCAGAAACATTTGAACTGACATCCGATCGACCGAACCGATCGATCGATAATCACTTCCTCAACAACCCTAGACCAAATGACGGTAGATCCGTCAACTGCCTATGATTCAATTTCTTCGACGGTACAAGCAGAACACAACGGGCACAGTACAGGCCGCATAGCATGCGTATAGCAGCCAGCGGCAGATTCAGCCCTATATTTCTAAAATACATAGATATTTACAAAATATGTCCTATCGAATAAAGCAAAATATATCGATTTAACTCTAAAATCGATTGAACAATTCCATAGTTTTGTCACAAACATTGTATCTCATAGTGTGATGAGATAAGAACACACAGACATTCGGATTATATATATTAGTATGGAATTTATAGTACATACATAGTCTATCGAGCACTCTCGTTCCCAGTCCACAGTGATGAGATTCTCGTAGAGGTCGACGAACTCGTGGAAGGAGCAATGACCTCCGCAGCCGGGCAAGTTCAACATCACCGGATCACTCAGCGGATCCACAGAGTTGCGGTACAACACTCGCACATACCAATCGGGCGGAGCTGCAACAACAATCAAATTAGGGAGCAAACGGCATAGCTGGGCACCGTTAATCAAATAGTTAACTTCGTTATTCGTTAATCCGTTAAAAAAAATGTTAGCTTCGTTAATTAACGATTAACGGATTAACGAGTTAATGCCCAGCTATGGCAAACGGGTCACCTCAAGAACTACCGTCACCCGTCTACACCAGCTACGTACGGAGTCGCGAGTGCCTTGCGGGGAAAGGGAAAGGGATCGTCACCGTATCGCCTTTCGCCTCGCCGTCAAACCATACTGAACGGACGAACGGATTGACGGAAAACTAAGTGATAACACTTTATGGGGTGTATGTGTTTCTGACTGCTGACATAGAGTTCACTGTGAAAGTAGCAGCGCTGAAAAAGTATTTTTTTCTAATTTGTATCGGCAGGCGCCCCAGCGTCATGCATATTCCTATACAAAAGTGAAAAAATTTTTACTCTTTCAGCTCTGCTACGAGTACTTTGACAGTTAATTCTATGTCAGGAACACACACACACTACACCCCCTAAACTACTATTATCAGTTTTGTTACACATTGTATATTGTATAATAATAAACTATACGTTTTGAGGTACAATTTTTCTGGAACTGTACATTATCCGCAAAAAATATTGTCGCTCACCGGCCGTCGCATTCGTTATCAACTCCAAGTAGACGGTAGCGGTATACTCCGGGCATACGTCGTCAAATACACCGAGCGCTGTGAGCAGCGTGCCGACGGTGAAGTCGTGGCCGCTGTAGACCATGAGGCGGCGGCGACCCCCGGATATGACGTCGGCCATCGCGCGGACAACCTGCTGCACCAGCGGCCCGGCTATCAGCCGCGCCAGGCGAGGCGTCGCCGCCGACACCGAGAAACTGGAACCGAGAAGGCACAACGAAATAATAAAACTTGAGAGGTGTCAAGGGACACCCGGATGGAAGGAAGTTATAACAAAATCGCCATCTTGTTGACGCCCAGGAAGACTATCAACGCCCTCTGCCCCTACTTCGCAGGTACTAAAAAAGTGTCGGCCGACACTTTTGTGTCGTGTCGTTACAACTTTTTCCGTCAAGCCTCCCTCACCGATTTCGGTGACGGACGGACGGTTTTATTGAAATCAGGCCCGTTAAGCAGAAGTAATTTTATAGTGCCCAAGTGTGTGCGCACACACACAAGATCTCTCCCTATTACTTTACTCTCACAGCCCAGTAGGACGGAAGACCGACACGACTGGCGTGAGATCAGGCGCAAGATCGACTTTTTAAATGCCCATCCGAGGCATGAATTATCTTACTTATCAGACAATCAGGTGATCTGCCTGCATTGTCCTAACCAAACTTGGAAATAACATGTCTCCAACGCGGGAATCGACCCCACGACATACGAGTCAAGAGCCGCGCTCTAAGCCACTGGACCACGGAGGCGTTAATAAAGAAATACCAGAGCAGACAGAACTAAGGAGTACCTACTTCAAACAAACGGGCTAATCTAGGCGAGCTGGGCGCAACCGCGAGTACCACTTTTTTACAAATTAGTACGGCGCGCGCCAGCCGATTTTAGATCTAAGCCGATTCTACGTGCACGTATCAATTTCGAGATCACTTCTAAGTCGGCCTACTCGTTATTTCCGTTTACCCTGGAAATCTGGGGGCACGGCAGTGCCCCAGCCAAGCTTTTTAGCAAAGGCACGGCCGTACCATACTTTTCTCGAAGCGGTTCGCTGCTTTTTCACACCCCCTTTATCTTCGATGTAAACAAAGCTAGGGATTTAGAATTTCGGTCACTAGGAGCAAGTACTAAAACTAGCTTAACCTCTAAATTACATAAAATTTCGATAAATAGTTTAATAGTTACAGATGGTCAAAGTTACTACATTTTGTCACTCAACTGACTGACAGATCATCAAAATTCAAAGGTACTTCTAGCAGACTTAGAACCTTGAAATTTGATACCCGGATAGATCTTTATTCACAATGAAAGATAGAAAAAAATTATGAAAACAGCCAAGTGCGAGTCGGACTGGCGTACATAGGGTTCCGTATCGTAAATTTGTATGGGGCTCCCATACAAATTAAATAATAAGTTTATTTAATTTTTATTATTAATTATTAAATTTAATACATAGTTGAGTATTTTCTGAAATTTTCAAAAATCTTACTGTTACCATTATGGATATAGAGCAAAAGACGGGAAAAAAATCGCGTTTGTTGTATGAGGCTTTAGGTATTATATTAATAATTTATTTTATTTTAATTGGACTATTAGCTTTTATAACGACACTAGAAATACATAATTTGTGAAAATTGCAACTATCTAGCTATTGCGGTTTTCGAGATCCAGCCTGGATACGGATGGACGACGGACAGACAGCGAAGGCTTATTTTATTAATCATAGGGTCCCCTGCCCCGGTCCCGAAAAGAAAAAAAAACCTTCAAAAAAGAAATGAAATCCCACCAAAACATAAAATGTAAAAGGAGCCAAGCAAAGTATTGCATGTAGCTTTAATACTTCTGTCGTAAAAAGTTTTCAGATCACATTCAAGCCAAGCCTTCAACTTATTTTGTAATTTAACCTTCCTTCAGTAATTTAACCAACCTTCAGTAAATGTATCAATAGATTTCTTTATTTTATAATAATTATTATAGTGGCTTGGCAATACATTTACATTTACTGAATGTTGATTTAAATTACAAAATAAGTTGAAGGCTTGGGTTGAATGTGATCTGAAAACTTTTTACGACAGAAGTATTAAAGCTACATGCAATACTTTGCTTGGCTCCTTTTACATTTTATGTTTTGGTGGGATACTATATTGTAGTATCAAATAAGTTGATTAATATTTCATACATAATTAATATTTCACGTTACATAAAAGTTTCGCTCAAAGATCGAAAATGCTCAATGGGCGGAAAAATAGCTAATGTGGTCAGAGTTAAAATATCCACATCGCGAAATTCCCGTTGTGGCTCTAATGAAAACGGCTAATCTAACCTAACAACCCCCACTGCGACTGGCGCAGCGGTGCGGCGGTGAATGGGTCAACTAGATTATTATAGATAGATGGGAAAATGTCCTAGTATTTTGCGCATTTAGGAGCCCAACAGATGAGCCAGTAAGTGCGCCCCATCTCAGGATATTACACCAAAAATTGGCGTGAACCTAAGTCCTCGTCAATTAAAACCACTTTTAAAAATGACAAAAAATAGCGAAAAGAAATAAAACAATAACAATATAAAAAATAATCGGCCAAGTGGCTTTTCACACAAAGGGTTCCGTACCATCATAGAGCAAAATTAGGCCAAAAATTGTGTTTTTTGTATGGGAGTCCCCCTTAATTTTTTGTTTTATTGTAATATTATTATTTAATATTAAAGTACACATATAATTAAGGGTTTTGACAAAAATTCAAGTACCTACCTGTTGCCATTATTGATATAGAGCAAAATGACCAAAAAAGTCACGTTTTTTGTATAGGGGGCCCAGTTAAATATTAATTTTATTTTTCTTTGTTTTTGTTGTTATAGCGGCAATAGATATACAGAATCTGTGAAAATTTCAACTATATAGCTATTACCATTCTTGAGTTACAGCCTGGAGACAGACGGACAGTTATCAAAGTCTCAGTAATAGGGTCCCGTTTTTACCCTTTGGTTACGGAACCCAAAAAACCAGACTATGTTTAGGGGATGGGAAAATTATAAAATAAAAAAACACATTAACAAAATGGTCAAGTATTATACCTGAGTCCAGCAGCCTGGTGGAGAGGCTCCGGAAAGACTTTTGCAGTCCAGGCCGGCAGCTCGAAATTGTAAAGTTTCTCGATGTTCAAGCAGCTGTAGATCAGCATTATGTCTGTGAAGTCTTTTACCTCCATGCCCACGTAGGTGCTGAGGTAACTGAAATTAAGATATTTTATTTGTTTAAACGCTAACGCTATAGCATTTTTAGGTTCTGTAGTAATTACAATTACATAAAGTTTATTTTCATATTATATTTCCAGAAACAACGCGCACTAACTGTAAATGTTTAAAGACTCATAAAACATGTATGATCCATTATAACAGGAATAGGTATAAAGTACTTAAAATTCAATGATGCAAAGGGAATCCCAGATCAAATTAAAATGCTAAATGGGGATTGTCCATTTTTTTTTTTAATTTTGCTCATTACAAAAACATTTCGAGGAATAAGGTCAGTGATCGTTTTTCTGTATATAAACGAAAAAAATACCCATTAGTTAATTATATTTTTTAACAAATACGTTTAACCTTTATTTGACCTTCAATGGCGTTAAATTAGCAATAAATTCGACCAACATTACGTTTCGAACTTTTTTTAAGCTTCTCGTATCAGCTTTCACATAATGAGAACTTGCATTTGACGAACCAGCCATTATAAATAAGATTGAAAGGGAATTTAAAACATATGCAGAGGTCAATTGGCGGCCGATGATGACGTCAGAGCGAAACTTTAAAAATTTATTGAGAAAAAACTAGCCAATGAATTTCAAAATTATTTAATTTATATTCTTAAAATACCCTATTTTAACGAAAAAAATATATAAAAAGTACATGATTTTTTTGGACAATGCCCATTATATGATAACATAACATAATTATTATGTAATTTAGCATTTTAATTTAGAATTAGTTCTTGAAAACATAAAGTATACTGGGATTGTTTAAATTTTTATTAAAATAACACGTGAGTTTAACCCAGGGGTCTCAAAACTTATTTTGTCTACCACTCACTTTGAGAAAAAAAAAATTTAGCGCCCCTTTTGTTTCACCTACTTTTAAATTAAAGCCTCTACAGTCTCCACAACGCCCTCGTTTTTTTTCTCAAGGCCTAAAGGCCTTTAGCGCCCACAAGGAGGCGTTATCGCCCACAAGGGGGCGTTATCGCCCACTTTGGGAAAGGCTGATTTAACCCATCAATTCCCAAGCGGCACCTAACTCAATAGCTACACAATTTATTTTACATAGAATTTAATTTATGCTTATTGCTAGTTCAAAATTCGTTAGTATATTTTTACTTGCAGTACTCGTCATCTTCAGGACTCGTTTTAACTGATGAATATATTAAAAAGAATATATTAGAAAGTCGCAGTGTTAGCAGTAGCTAAATTCTACTTTATTTTTTAAATATCAATTAAAAATGTCTCACGTCATAAGTTTTTCATGGTTCTTGACCATATTGAGGTAGGGTGGTGAGGCCAAATAGTTGTCCATTTCCACATTGTATTGTGGGCACGGTCTTTTCATTGCCAACACTTCATCTAGTTGTTCCGGCCTGGTGTGCACCGGTATAGGCTGCCACGGCATCTGTATGTCCCATACTTGTTTCCCGATAGGAGGGAACAAACCTGCAATATTTAAAATGAGACATTGCTTAACAGTATTTACTTATATTAATGAACTAAGTGTAAGCTTACACATTAGCTACTAATTAAAATTTTTATTCTGAAAGAAATCCAAGCCAACTGCAACTGTACCGTTGTAGCTATTAGTTTATGAACACTAAAAAATTACGTCAGGGATACAACTGTACCATATAAAATTTAATAATACAAAGAAATATTTAATAGAAAAATGTTTGTTTTAACAATTTATTTTTAAAGGGAGAGTAGGTTAATAAAATTTATATTTTTTATACTATCACGCTGATGGGAAATCTCTTAGCGGATGTGCCTGTAGAGCTTTATCTTACAAAATTAACAAATGGGTAGTAATTAATCAAGTGACAGTAAATTACAGTTTTAAGTGTCCAAATTGATTAATTTGGGTTATAGCCTACGAATAATAAAAACTAAGGAAACATAACTCCCATACTTCAACAGTTTTAAATTAGGCTCCTTTTCGAACACTAAAATATGACAATTCAGATTTTGGCCAAGGTCGTATCCCAGGTAAGTGGTAACGTATCATAATAATGCGCGCCGGACGACAGCCTGCGCGGTTATTGTCATTGTCATAGTTATAAAACAAATAATTGTCAAAAGCGGATAGTATTATACAGTATACACCAAGCACATATCTACTATCACGAAGAAACGAGCACGTAATTATTATTTTAAAATCAAATATTTTCCTCTGATACTTAAGACATCGACAATAATTATAATTTACGTGTAATAAATTATGAACAAACCTTGTACGACTCGGGCAAATCTAAAACTGTCCGAGCACCTAGAGAAGACGTTTTCAGATTACAAAAATCTATGTGCTAAATTATTACAGAATTGAAATTAAAAACTTACGTAAATTTTGTACTTATAACTCACAATCAATATAATATTATAATAACAGTTAGCAGTTTTTTATTTTTGTTCATTTACAATATTAAAGGAAATACTTATTTGTTTTTGTCGATTGAACGTAATTTATTACATTATGTTTTTTTTTTTGTTTTGTTGTAAAAAAATCCGTAACAAGAAATATGAGAATACCCATATCATCTTATAACGTATTTAGTATAATGTCAGCCAAACCCTAAAATTTCGTTTATGATTAAATTGTTACATCTTGCATAACACTGTCCATGGCGACTTTGTAAAAATTTTGTGATTATATTATTTTTTTGATTATTGAACTTTTAGAATAACATGTAAATGTAATAAGACAAACACAAAGAGACCAGCTTAATTTTACGCAAATACCCTAGCATCCAACTTAAATAATTTAAGCATAATTTTAAACAATTCAGTTACAGATGAAAGGTTATTCCTGTATTAAAAGTCGTATCTGTATGACTTCTACACCATTTCACAGGGCATTTACGCATTTAAACAACAAAAATATTGTAAAGAGCTACTTAAAAAGTAAGTAAACAAACCTATGTAAACAAATTGTAAAATGAGTTTGACAAAATTGTCATGTCAACCTGGTTGAATGTCACTCGAGTATATACACGAAAAATGTGTACCGAACACATGCATAAATATGCATGTATTCGGGTCACATTTTGTAGCCTTTTGGTGCACTTTTTTTGACGGAGTTACTCTTCCTTAGTTTTTATTATTCGTAGGTTATAGTATTACTAACGGCCGTTCCCAATATTCAATCTATCTCTGGTTTGACATACAACCGATCGCAGCTAACATTGAATTGACATAAAATATATGTCTCTAATGTCTAATGTGAGCTATAATTCCTATCTCTAGTAGAGCAAAACCAGAGATATATCAAATATTGGGAACGGCCTTAAGTGAGCGACTGACTGTGAGTGATGAGAAATTAACAGTACAGCAACTTACAAATATTTATTTGAGTTACTTAAAATACAAAATAATAATAATAATAATAATAATTTATTTATTCTCTCACCACAATAATAATATTACATTTATATCATAACAATCAAATATTTAGTTCAGTATTTGTGGGGAGACTGGAGTCTCAAACTAAGCAGTGTCCTGCTTGTATTTTAAGACACCAGGCCTCCATCCCTAGTAAGTATATGACTATAATATGAGTAGTGAGTACATATTATTATTATTTAATATATAATTTAACATTTCTAAAATTCATAAATCATTCTTTATAGCATAATTATAATTGATTTCATATTTTTTTTTAAATTAATTTGATTGAGCAGCTTCAGAAAATGAGCAGCTTCATAATATTTGAGCGGCCTAATATCTGTTTGAGTGTCATGTTACGTCCTGCATTTTTTTCAATATTTGGCAATATATTTTTTATACTGAGCGGCATTTTATCCTAAATGAAAAACATTTTAAATACAAAAACTACTTTGAAAAATACACTAATGAGCAGAGTTTAATGAGCCCACATTTAAAACAAAAAAAAAGAATTTGAAATAACTATTTGATGAAACACTATTAATCAGGAATCCCTAAAACATTTTTTATTACTATCAAGTAGAGATGTGCCGAGTTGCCGACTAGTCGGTAAAGCCGACTATCCGGCCACTTTTGTAGTCAGCGACTAGTCGGCGAATAGTCAGCAAAAAGCGCCGACTATCCGGCTTCTTATTAGTTTACTATTATTGATATTACATTTAAGAGAAACCTTGATTGTTTTGAAATTAATTTATTTTTTTCTGAAATTACTTGCTTGTAAGTAAATAAATATCTACGACATTTATTTAATAACAACCACAGACGTAAAAAAAGTACGGACGTAACCTTCTCTAATCACGAGTGAAGCCTAGTTATGGCCGCCCGTGTAGGACGTGTGCGTGATATGAGGGTTGCCATATAAATCATAAATTTCCCTACTTTTAAATTTTGTAAACTCAGACAAGTTAAATGTATTTTTTATACTTAAACATATTTTTATATTTTTTTCGCTTCAGAAATGTAAGCGGTTGTTAAAGATGTCATAATGAAAATATTATTTTTATGACACTATAGATAGAAAAAAACACATGTTACGTACAGAGAAGTATATTATTTACATAACATTATTAGTAATAATGATTATGTACAAACGTTTACAATAATAAAATTATTACTAGCTATTTGACAGAGCTTTGCTCGGTATTCGATAAAACACGAATAAAATGACATTTTCTAAAAATAATTCCTAGCTAGACAGATTTATCGCCCCCGAAACCTATATAAGAAACCTGTAGGTATACGAAAAGATATAAGATACTTAAGTCCCGTAACCCGTTTCATCAAACAATCAAGTAATGTTAAATAAATAATGGCTTGTTAAATCAGTTAACGACCTGTTAGAGCTATCGAGAGTTCTACCATGCGCTAACGTCAAATCAAATCACCTAACATGGTGTTAAATTTATTCCTGGTCTAGAGGTCCATTCAATATTTTCATTCCTACTAGGTCTCAATGACGCTCGGGTGACTACACCAATAGCACCTTCCCTCCCCTACTACTGAAGGAAATCTAAGACAACAATTTTATCTATGGACGCTTCACACCACGTCAGTCTGACCCCGTGCTAAGTACCTGAAGGACTTGTGTTACGGGTACCAGACAACGGAAATATATTTAATACTGTTATACTATACATAAATATTTAAGATTTTTATTATATGATACACATATTTAATACACACCCATGACCCAGGAACTTTGAAAACTTTTTGTTCCGTCGGCAGGATTCGAACCCGCGACCCCCGGCTTGAGCTACCCACTGAGCCACAGAGGTCGTCAAACAACAGTTATATCCACTTTTGTAAATTAAGAAATTAATAGGGGTGTAGACTATTTTTAGGAAATATATTTATTTTACAGATGTACCATCAAGGAAGTTGATTCCCATGCAACTGACAGACCAACGTTATTTGGTCGAATACTTATGTCAATTCAATGTTAATAAATTATTGTGATCTGTCGGCTGGGTTTGACGTAACGCAACCAAACTACTTATGTCCCCGATTTGCATAGGAATCAACTTCTCTGATAGTACATAAGTATTTTGTTACACCTAAAAATATGTATAAAAAATAAATACACTCTTATTTCAATAAAAAAAATCACTTATTAAATATAAAAAATATTATAAAGTTATTAAGTAAAATATGTCCATTTTCGGTAATTCTATAATACAAACTCTCAAAAAAACAATAATTTGTATTAGATTTCGTTTACTGTCTACACCCCTATTATTGTATTCCTGCCTAATTACTGGTCAATAGTATGCTAAATACTTACATGACACTAATAAAAGATAATAAAATTAATTATTTGATTATTTAAAAATAATTTAAAATTTTCCCCGGTTTGGGGAAAATTTCCCCACTTTGTTATGGACATTACTGACCTGTTGAAGTTGAATTAATATTTACATTATTTTATCAAAATACTTTAAAAATATGTTATCTTACCTATGAAATATTATTCCTTGATGTTTTTTGTGTAAGGTTGTATTGTTCTTGCACCATTTTACAACACAAGATGGCATATTTATTTTTATTTATGAATGACAAAGATGTGTCACCGCGATGCAGTCTAATTGCGTAATGGCGGTACGATCGGCTTATTACAGTGCGAGTGTTTGTGCAAGATGTGTACATATGATCGCCTGGGCTTATTAAGGGTGCTTCACTCATTTCTTAATGGCGATCCGTCCGTATTTTTTTTACGTCCGTGATAACAACATAATAATTAAAAAAATACGTGATGCACTCGAGGAACCGACTAATCGGCTAGTCGGCTAGTCGGCCAAAGTCCTCTTAAATTATCCATACTAATATTATAAATGCGAAAGTATCTCTGTCTGTCTGTCTGTCTGTCTGTCTGTCTGTCTGTCTGTCTGTCTGTCTGTCTTGCTTTCACGCCAAAACTACTGAACCGATTGCAATGAAATTTTGTATACAGTTATTCTAGAGTCTGAGAAAGGACATAGGCTACATTTTGATGTGGGAAAATATCTTATTTCCATGAAAATTTCGATGAAAATGAATTCGCATTGCGCGTGGCCAGCGCTCATCCCGGGGGTCCTGGGTTCGAGTCCCGCAGGCGGAACAAAAAGTTTTCAATTTTCCTGGGTCTTGGATGTGTATTAAAATAAAATTTCAAAAATCTTAAACATATTTTATGTATAATATTATAAAAAATCCAGAAATATATCGATGGAATGAACATTTTAGTTCTAATACGATTCAACAGATGGCGTTTTATTTTTTACTTTATTGTAACATAGAACTAATCATACTTATTAGTTAGTATGTTTTTGTTTATAGTTTTTAATACGTTAGAATATGATGTTTAATCCATACTAATATTATAAATGCGAAAGTATCTCTGTCTGTCTGTCTGTCTGTCTTGCTTTCACGCCAAAACTACTGAACCGATTGCAATGAAATTTTGTATACAGTTATTCTAGAGTCTGAGAAAGGACATAGGCTACATTTTGATGTGGGAAAATATCTTATTTCCATGAAAATTTCGATGAAAATGAATTCGCATTGCGCGTGGCCAGCGCTCATCCCGGGGGTCCTGGGTTCGAGTCCCGCAGGCGGAACAAAAAGTTTTCAATTTTCCTGGGACTTGGATGTGTATTATAATAAAATTTCAAAAATCTAAAACATATTTTATGTATAATATTATAAAAAATCCTGAAATATATTGATGGAATGAACATTTTAGTTCTAATACGATTCAACAGATGGCGTTTTATTTTTTACTTTATTGTAACATAGAACTAATCATACTTATTAGTTAGTATGTTTTTGTTTATAGTTTTTAATACGTTAGAATATGATGTTTAATCCATACTAATATTATATATGCGAAAGTATCTCTGTCTGTCTGTCTGTCTGTCTGTCTGTCTGTCTTGCTTTCACGCCAAAACTACTGAACCGATTGCAATGAAATTTTGTATACAGTTATTCTAGAGTCTGAGAAAGGACATAGGCTACATTTTGATGTGGGAAAATATCTTATTTCCATGAAAATTTCGATGAAAATGAATTCGCATTGCGCGTGGCCAGCGCTCATCCCGGGGGTCCTGGGTTCGAGTCCCGCAGGCGGAACAAAAAGTTTTCAATTTTCCTGGGTCTTGGATGTGTATTATAATAAAATTTCAAAAATCTTAAACATATTTTATGTATAATATTATAAAAAATCCAGAAATATATTGATGGAATGAACATTTTAGTTCTAATACGATTCAACAGATGGCGTTTTATTTTTTACTTTATTGTAACATAGAACTAATCATACTTATTAGTTAGTATGTTTTTGTTTATAGTTTTTAATACGTTAGAATATGATGTTTAATCCATACTGATATTATAAATGCGAAAGTATCTCTGTCTGTCTGTCTGTCTGTCTGTCTTGCTTTCACGCCAAAACTACTGAACCGATTGCAATGAAATTTTGTATACAGTTATTCTAGAGTCTGAGAAAGGACATAGGCTACATTTTGATGTGGGAAAATATCTTATTTCCATGAAAATTTCGATGAAAATGAATTCGCATTGCGCGTGGCCAGCGCTCATCCCGGGGGTCCTGGGTTCGAGTCCCGCAGGCGGAACAAAAAGTTTTCAATTTTCCTGGGTCTTGGATGTGTATTAAAATAAAATTTCAAAAATCTTAAACATATTTTATGTACTAGCTGTTGCCCGCGACTTCGTTCGCGTGGACTTCAGTTTATAGCGCGCGATGTCAACAAAATTGGTGTCAAAAGCTTTTATAAAAAAACCCTGGTACCCCTTAAATCAATAGAGCTGTGCAGTGTGCACACAATAAGTATTTCATTTTTTTTTATAAAACTTTATATTTTATGCCAAATTTTAAAGCTTATTTAGCCCTCCAATTACACAACTTTACCCATAAACTATTTATCATTGATAGATTTAAGGTTACGTCACACACAGATAAAGTACTGAGTTATTTAATACCGTAGAATAGATATAACAATCGAAAAAAATCGAAACTTAAATGTAAGATGATACCACGTCTTATAGAAAGACTTTTGAGCAAGCGTCAGCGCGATGTAGAAGACTCACGGCGCCATCTATTATGAATTGTTGGAACTAACTTAATTTGAACAAATTTACGCATTTTCACCCCCTTACAACCCTTTTTTTCCAGTAAAAAAAGTAGCCTATGTCCTTTCTCAGGCTTTAGACTATCTGTATACAAAATTTCATTACAATCGGTTCGGAAGTTTTGGCGTTTGGCGTGAAAGCGAGACTGACAGACAGACAGACAGACAGACAGACAGAGATACTTTTGGCGTTTGGCGTGAAAGCGAGACTGACAGACAGACAGACAGACAGAGATACTTTTGGCGTTTGGCGTGAAAGCGAGACTGACAGACAGACAGACAGACAGAGATACTTTTGGCGTTTGGCGTGAAAGCGAGACTGACAGACAGACAGACAGACAGAGATACGTTCGCATTTATAATATTAATATAGATTATGTGCACACTGCACAGCTGTTTTTGGGTATTTTGATTAATTAAGGGCCGCGCTACACCGGAATAGCAGCGGCGAGGCGAGCACTTTCAGCGCTGCCATTCCGGTGTAGCGCGGCCCTAAGAGGGGTACCACTTGCCAGGGTTTTAAAAAGTTTTTAAATTTGACAAATTTTGTTGACACCGCGCGCTATAAACTAAAGTCCACGCAGACGAAGTCGCGGGCAACAGCTAGTATAACTATAACTAGCTGTTTCCCGCGACTTCGTCCGCGTGGACTTCAGTTTATAGCGCGCGATGTCAACAAAATTGGTGTCAAAAGCTTTTATAAAAAAACCCTGGTACCCCTTAAATCAATACAGCTGTGTAGTGTGCACACAATAAGTACTTTATTTTTTATATTAAACTTTATATTTTATGCCAAATTTCAAAGCATATTTAGCCCCCCAATTACACAACTTTACCCATAAACTATTTATCATTGATAGGTTTAGCCCCAATTTCACCAACGTCTGTTAGTGTTAACAGCTTGTTAAAATGTCCTGTCTTCTCTTTCATTCATATGAAAAACGAAACAGCTAACGTGATACTAATTCGATCATTAACTTTAACAGTCGTTGGTGAAATTTGGTCTTAAGGTTACGTCACTGCCTGCACAGATAAAGTATTGAGTTATTTAAAACCGTAGAATAGATATAACAATCGAAAAAAATCGAGACTTAAATGTAAGATGATACCACCTCTTATAGAAAGACTTTTGAGCAAGCGTCAGCGCGATGTAGAAGACGCACGGCGCCATCTATTATGAATTTTTTTAACAAATTTACGACCCTTACAACCCTTTTTTCCAGTAAAAAAGTAGCCTATGTCCTTTCTCAGGCTTTAGACTATCTGTATACAAAATTTCATTACAATCGGTTCGGTAGTTTTGGCGTTTGGCGTGAAAGCGAGACTGACAGACAGACAGAGATACTTTCGCATTTATAATATTAGTATAGATTATGTGCACACTGCACAGCTGTTTTTGGGTATTTTGATTAATTAAGGGCCGCGCTACACCGGAATGGCAGCGGCGAGGGTTTTAAAAAGTTTTTAAATTTGACACAAATTTTGTTGACACCGCGCGCTATAAACTAAAGTCCACGCGGACGAAGTCGCGGGCAACAGCTAGTATATATATATAATATTATTATAATATTATTAAACATCATATTCTAACGTATTAAAAACTATAAACAAAAACATACTAACTAATAAGTATGATTAGTTCTATGTTACAATAAAGTAAAAAATAAAACGCCATCTGTTGAATCGTATTAGAACTAAAATGTTCATTCCATCGATATATTTCTGGATTTTTTATAATATTATACATAAAATATGTTTAAGATTTTTGAAATTTTATTTTAATACACATCCAAGACCCAGGAAAATTGAAAACTTTTTGTTCCGCCTGCGGGACTCGAACCCAGGACCCCCGGGATGAGCGCTGGCCACGCGCAATGCAAAAATCATTTTCATCGAAATTTTCATGGAAATAAGATATTTTCCCACATCAAAATGTAGCCTATGTCCTTTCTCAGACTCTAGAATAACTGTATACAAAATTTCATTGCAATAGGTTCAGTAGTTTTGGCGTGAAAGCAAGACAGACAGACACACAGACAGACAGAGATACTTTCGCATTTATAATATTAGTATAGTATGGATTATAATATTACTAGCTGTTGCCCGCGACTTCGTCCGCGTGGACTTCGGTTTATAGCGCGCGATGTCAACAAAATTGGTGTCAAAAGCTTTTATAAAAAAACCCTGGTACCCCTTAAATCAATACAGCTGTGCAGTGTGCAAACAATAAGTACCTACTTCATTTTTGTATGTTAAACTTTATATATTATGCCAAATTTTAAAGCTTATTTAGCCCCCCAATTACACAACTTTACCCATAAACTATTTATCATTGATAGGTTTAGCCCCAATTTCACCAACGTCTGTTAGTGTTAACAGCTTGTTAAAATATCCTGTCTTCTCTTTCATTCATATGAAAAACAAAACAGCTAACGTGATACTAATTCGAGCATTAACTTTAACAGTCGTTGGTGAAATTTGGTCTTAAGGTTACGTCACTGCCTGCACAGATAAAGTACTGAGTTATTTAATACCGTAGAATAGATATAACAATCGAAAAAAATCGAGACTTAAATGTAAGATGATACCACCTCTTATAGAAAGACTTTTGAGCAAGCGTCAGCGCGATGTAGAAGACGCACGGCGCCATCTATTATGAATTTTTTGAACAAATTTACGACCCTTACAACCCTTTTTTCCAGTAAAAAAGTAGCCTATGTCCTTTCTCAGGCTTTAGACTATCAGTATACAAAATTTCATTACAATCGGTTCGGTAGTTTTGGCGTTTGGCGTGAAAGCGAGACTGACAGACAGACAGACAGACAGAGATACTTTCGCATTCATAATATTAGTACAGATTATGTGCACACTGCACAGCTGTTTTTGGGTATTTTGATTAATTAAGGGCCGCGCTGCACCGGAATGGCAGCGGCGAGGCGAGCACTTTCAGCGCTGCCATTCCGGTGTAGCGCGGCCCTAAGAGGGGTACCACTTACCAGGGTTTTAAAAAGTTTTTAAATTTGACACAAATTTTGTTGACACCGCGCGCTATAAACTAAAGTCCACGCGGACGAAGTCGCGGGCAACAGCTAGTTATGAATAAAAACAATAATATATAATAAAGTAGGTATGATTAGTTCTGTTATAATAATGAAGTAAAAAATAAAGCGCCATCTATTTTCATATATTAGAATTAAAATGTAAAAATATTTTCTGGATGGAATATAGGCCAACACAACACACTCGAACTCCTTAGAAATGCAGTAGGAGTTCTATAAGATAAGATAGATTGATTATTATTATAGCAAGTGATAATATTATTAAACATAATATTCTAACGTATTAAAAACTATAAACAAAAACATAATAACTAATAAGTATGATTAGTTCTATGTTCCAACGAAGTAAAAAAAAAAGCGCCATCTGTTGAATCGTATTAGAACTAAAATGTTCATTGCATCGCGTCGATATATTTCTGGATTTTTTATAATATTATACATAAAATATATTTAAGATTTTTGAAATATTATTTTAATACACATCCAAGACCCAGGAACATTGAAAACTTTTTGTTCCGCCTGCGGGACTCGAACCCAGGACCCCCGGGATGAGCGCTGGCCACGTGCAATGCGAAGTAATTTTCATCGATGTTTTCATGGAAATAAGATATTTTCCCACATCAAAATGTAGCCTATGTCCTTTCTCACACTCTAGAATAACTGTGTACAAAATTTCATTGCAATCGGTTCAGTAGTTTTGGCGTGAAAGCGAGACAGACAGACAGACAGACAGAGATACTTTCGCATTTATAATATTAGTTTTTGGCGTGAAAGTGAGACAGACAGACAGACAGAGATACTTTCGCATTTATAATATTAGTATGGATTAGTATAGAAGTATAGATACATAAAATATATTTAAGTAAAAAATAAAACGCCATCTGTTGAATCGTATTAGAACTAAAATAAAATAAAACGCCATCTGTTGAATCGTATTAGAACTAAATTGCATCGATATATTTCTGGATTTTTTATAATATTATACATAAAATATATTTAAGATTTTTGAAATATTATTTTAATACACATCCAAGACCCAGGAACATTGAAAACTTGTTCCGCCTGCGGGACTCGAACCCAGGACCCCCGGGATGAGCGCTGGCCTGCGCAATGCGAATAAATTTTCATCGATATTTTCATGGAAATAAGATATTTTCCCACATCAAAATGTAGCCTATGTCCTTTCTCAGACTCTAGAATAACTGTGTACAAAATTTCATTGCAATCGGTTCAGTAGTTTTGGCGTGAAAGCGAGACAGACAGACAGACAGACAGACAGACAGACAGACAGACAGAGATACTTTCGCATTTATAATATTAGTATAGATTAAACATCATATTCTAACGTATTAAAAACTATAAACAAAAACATACCTACTAACTAATAAGTATGATTAGTTCTATGTTACAATAAAGTAAAAAATAAAACGCCATCTGTTGAATCGTATTAGAACTAAAATGTTCATTCCATTGATATATTTCTGGATTTTTTATAATATTATACATAAAATATGTTTAAGATTTTTGAAATTTTATTTTAATACACATCCAAGACCCAGGAAAATTGAAAACTTTTTGTTCCGCCTGCGGGACTCGAACCCAGGACCCTCGGGATGAGCGCTGGCCACGCGCAATGCGAATTCATTTTCATCGAAATTTTCATGGAAATAAGATATTTTCCCACATCAAAATGTAGCCTATGTCCTTTCTCAGACTCTAGAATAACTGTATACAAAATTTCATTGCAATCGGTTCAGTAGTTTTGGCGTGAAAGCAAGACAGACAGACAGACAGACAGACAGAGATACTTTCGCATTTATAATATTAGTATGGATTATAATATTATTAAACATCATATTCTAACGTATTAAAAACTATAAACAAAAACATACTAACTAATAAGTATGATTAGTTCTATGTTACATTAAAGTAAAAAATAAAACGCCATCTGTTGAATCGTATTAGAACTAAAATGTTCATTCCATTGATATATTTCTGGATTTTTTATAATATTATACATAAAATATGTTTAAGATTTTTGAAATTTTATTTTAATACACATCCAAGACCCAGAAAAATTGAAAACTTTTTGTTCATCCTGCGGGACTCGAACCCAGGACCCCCGGGATGAGCGCTGGCCACGCGCAATGCGAATTCATTTTCATCGAAATTTTCATGGAAATAAGATATTTTCCCACATCAAAATGTAGCCTATGTCCTTTCTCAGACTCTAGAATAACTGTATACAAAATTTCATTGCAATCGGTTCAGTAGTTTTGGCGTGAAAGCAAGACAGACAGACAGACAGACAGACAGAGATACTTTCGCATTTATAATATTAGTATGGATTATAATATTATTAAACATCATATTCTAACGTATTAAAAACTATAAACAAAAACATACTAACTAATAAGTATGATTAGTTCTATGTTACAATAAAGTAAAAAATAAAACGCCATCTGTTGAATCGTATTAGAACTAAAATGTTCATTCCATTGATATATTTCTGGATTTTTTATAATATTATACATAAAATATGTTTAAGATTTTTGAAATTTTATTTTAATACACATCCAAGACCCAGAAAAATTGAAAACTTTTTGTTCATCCTGCGGGACTCGAACCCAGGACCCCCGGGATGAGCGCTGGCCGCGCAATGCGAATTCATTTTCATCGAAATTTTCATGGAAATAAGATATTTTCCCACATCAAAATGTAGCCTATGTCCTTTCTCAGACTCTAGAATAACTGTATACAAAATTTCATTGCAATCGGTTCAGTAGTTTTGGCGTGAAAGCAAGACAGACAGACAGACAGACAGACAGACAGACAGACAGACAGACAGAGATACTTTCGCATTTATAATATTAGTATGGATTAACCTATCAGCATACAACAAATCAGATGGTTAGGGTTCTGTAGTCAACCAAGTTTTATTGATTACAGAACCCTAACCAGCTGATTTTTTGTAACATTGGTCATTGTCCTACAAATAGAACAATCCATATTTTAGGACCATCAAATCGAAAGTATGAAATCCTTTCTATCTCTGTTAGTTTTTTTTTCACTTTCGAGATTTTTCGGAGATAAAATTCTTGCTCGTCTTATCAAAATAAAGCTCCCAAAAAACAATCTGTAGTTTTCATTTTTTTTAAGGCTCGTTTATTTTATTGCAATCTGCCTGGTTCAGGGCATTTAGCTATAGCTTATGTAATTTTAATTTATCTTGAATGATCTAGCCCTTTGACTAGTTCAATAAGAGGAAAGCACCCCAAGATCTAATATAGAGAATATATATTAGATCTTGGGGTGCTTTCCTCTTTATTCTATTAAAAGTTTTTATCTGATTTTGCATTAGATGGTTTGCTAGTGGGTTTGGGTGATTTTCAATGCGCTTGGCGTCAGATTTTAGTGTTTCTGAGATCTCCTGAACCAGAGGCATGTTGAGGTCGCTGTATAGTTGTTTGTTGGTTATATACCAAGGTGCGTCTGTTATCATACGAAGAACTTTTGATTGAAAACGTTGGAGGATATCAATATTAGATTTGGCTGCTGCAGTTCCCCATAGCTCAACGCCATATGACCATATTGGCTTTAAAATACTTTTGTAAATCAAGAGTTTGTTTTCTCGCGATTTTTGAGATTTTCGGGACATTAGCCAGTATAAGTTTCTTAGTTGTAAGCCGAGTGCCAATCTCTTGGTAAAGATATGCTTCTTCCAAGTAAGCCGTTTCTCCAGGTATAAGCCTAAGTAGCGTACTTCGTCACTTTGTGGGATTTCAATGTCATTGGTTTGACCGGAGGACATGTACCACGTCTGAGGGTGAACGTCACATGAGTTGATTTGTTTCCATTTGCCTTGATACGCCAGTCACGTAGCCATAATAATAATAATAGGTCCCACACCGGTTTCGGTGACGGTGGCCGGTTTCATTGAAACCAGGCCAGCTACGCAGGAGTAATTTTATAGTGCCTAAGTGTGTGCGCAGTACACAAGAGCACTCTCTATTCCTTTACACTCTCATAACCCAGTGGGACGGAAGACCGACACGACCGGCGAGAGACCGACCGACTTTTTACATGCCCATCCGACGCATGGATCATCTTACTTGTCAGACAATAAGGTGATCAGCCTGCATTGTCCTAACCAAACTTGGAAATAACATGTTTCCAACGCGGGAATCGAACCCACGACGTCTGAGTAAAGAGCCGCGCTCTATACCACTAGACCACGGAGGCGCGAACGTAGCCATAGTGATATGTCGTTGACACTACTTTGCAGTATAGCGGATGCTTGCTCTGGGTTTTCGTGAATTGCCAGGATTGCAGTGTCATCAGCAAATGTGCCCACTATGACATTTTCATTTACTGGGAGGTAGAACGTAGAGATTAGGTATAGGACGGGCCCCAAGACGCTGCCCTGTGGAACACCTGCCTCTATTATCATTAAAAATAAGTATGTATCAAAATATAAAATATAAACCCTCAAATAGAATATCAGTAACCAATAATTAATCATTAATAAAGCAGCTTACAAAACTTTGCTCAATGTGAACTTTTTAGTAGTTCGTAATGTATAACCTCACTTAGAAAAATCGAATCTATATTTAATATTGAAGTTGCCCGCTATGTGGGCATTTTCAAAAAAATGTGTACCCCTGGTTTTTACCTTTACCCTTGACTTTGCTACAGATTATTTATAAAAAATTACATACTAACATTTTGTAATTTTAATGTAGGAGCAAAAACAAGTTTTCTTTTATTAAAATACATTCACGTTTGTATAAAATTTTATTTAGTATGAGGTTTATAGGGGTTTTTAAGTACCGAAAACTATTAAATTCACCTGTCCCCTTCCCAGAAGTTGTAACAAAATCTTTAATAACTAGGTATTTATTTTCTTAAAGTAAGTTACTTAAAAAACATATGTTAGATTCCTAAATACTTAATGTATCAATCGAATGTCTTTTTATTGAAAAATCTAACATAATTTAACTACAAATTAATTAAAATTATAATCATGAAAAAACAACCCGACCGGAATGTTCTGTTTAGTGACCGTTTTTTTTAGTTTTATAAACATACTACAAAAATATTTTCGGCACTAAATGATAGCACTATATTTCATTGTACACCGAGAAACTCCAATTTGAATTTAGTAGTTAAAAATCTGCTACAAGACGCGGACGCAGGTTGGACGATTCTTCAGGAACGGTTTATTTGTTCAGATAAGTGACCATATTTTGTAAGCATTATTATACTTTCTCCAACTGTTATTACTGTTGACACGTTGCAAAATTAGCTTAGTATTAAAAATGAAATTGTGATAACTATTATCGGTTATTTACAAACACTTTAAAAGTAAAAGAAAGTAATATTACGTGACTTCCGATTTGTGACTTTTCGTATGGTCACAAACACAATATATAATGGAACGGACAAGTCATAACAGGCGAAAAGCATAAGGCTTAGTTCACATTTTAAATAAATTATTTTTTTATTCACAGATTTTATTAAGAAAATTGGAGATTTTTTGATGTGTTAAGGTGACGCCGCGTTAAAGTAAAAAACCGTTTTGGATATGTTTTAGATTGCTAGTTTTCTATGAAAGGCCGGCCCGGCCTCTCACAGAAAACAAGCAATGGAACAGCAAAAAATGGAAAGGGCGTAAGCGACAAAATAGTATTGTCGCGTAATTTAAAAACCATAAATACATTTCATATAAGCTATGGGCAAATTAAAGTGTATGCTTGAACCAATCCATGTAAATTTTTGGAAGTTTAAATCACTCTCCTCTGTGGGAAAAATAGGAATCCCTTTTTTTACACAGGTCTATTTAATTGATTATTCTGTGTTATAAAAGTTGACCAATTGTGTTATGGTATGGGTAAATCAAAGACAAAGACATGATAAATACTGACAATGAACTTTAATTTCTTAGCTTTAGTCATAGAAAAATCGATATCGCTACAGCCAAATTATCAAGGCGTCGCCTTTACTTAACAATAACAAATATTTAAAATTTAAGTACCTAAAAGTTTTATTTTTTAAATAATTTTGATTTGATTTCCACTACTTTTCTATCAGTAAAGAAAATAATTTTGTGTCATTGATATTTTTAGATTTATAATAACTAGACATCGGATTATGTCACTTTTTAGGCGATAGTGCATATTTTGGCAATTTTTCGTTGATAGTGCATATTTCGGTAGTTTAACTTCCATGGGCATTAAGATGGCAATCAGAAAATGTTGGTAGACAATTATTATTAGCGTATAATCTATACATCTATACATATAAATAAAATTGGAGTGTCTGTTGTAATATTGAAAGAACCGTTTTTTAGTACATGCATATGAATCTATTTACTATATATAAACCAAAACAACATTTTTTACAATTTTTGTCTGTATGTCTGTCTGTCTGTTTGTTCCGACTAATCTCTAAAACGGCTGGAGCTATTTTAGCGGGACTTTTTTGGTAGACAGCTGATGTAGTAAGGTGTAACTTAAGCTACTTTTAACCGACTTCCAAAAAGGAGGAGGTTATATTTTACTTTTTTATATTTGTTAGCGGACCATCTTTGTTATTATAGTTTCTATGTTGACGCGGACGAAGTCGCGGGCAACAGCTAGTAAATAAATAAAAACTAAAAAGTCTTTATTTCAAGAAATTAAAAATCCTGGTTTTATGAAATTATAAAAATTGGCGCTTTTATTAATGTCACTACCGGAAAAGTCTTAAAAAAAATAATAAATTTTAATATTAAGTGACTTTTGATTGTGCATATTTTGTGCATATTTCGACCACTTCTAGTGCATATTTGCATGCATATTTCGGCACTTTGTTCGTGCATATTATAATCCGATGTCTAATAATAACTTAGGAATTCATATGAACACATCTTTATGATTATGAGATGTTCGTCCCTCTAATTAATGAAGTTAAATCTATGAAATCAAAGAATTTTTTACTTTTATAAGTAGTGCAACAATAAAAATGTTTAAATAAAAGGTTTTGGTGTCATAAAAACTTCTTTAAATATGTTAAATATTACTTACTCATGTAAAAAAATGAAAAATAACCTAGTGGGTCACATAGTCACACTATGGATTAAAAATAATTGCTACTCTTGTTGATCCTTGAAATTATCTATATTTTTTTTAATAAACAATTAAATATGCATTTCACTAGATTAAATAAACGAAGAAATCCATTTATTGCTGTATTTTTTTGTATTAAATTATATTTTACATTTAGTCGCACAACGGAATCTGTTTCGTCGAAAATTCGATTTTGTTTCAATAATATCAGAATAATATAACGTTTTCGGCGTTCTTTTTAACTTATTCCATTAGTTCAATATTTTTCCTTGTATATGACATTCAAATAAAGGTAAATAAATGACCTTAAAAATTTAGACATATTTTTGCAAGGGTACACGTTTTTTTGAAAATGCCCATGTATTTCCAGTCGCTCACTTAGTAATACAGTCGCTCGGATAAAATTTTAATATCTGAAATGGATTAATCACAATCCACTTCTTGTAAGCTCATTCTGGATTTTATTATTAATCAATATTAGTCGTTAGTTTAGTTAATTTTTCACTTACAGCTCAAGTTATTAAAACATATGTCATCATCAGTCGCAAAGTAATTTTTTATAAGTACACTCGTTTTATAATTTCCCTTAATAAATTGGTAGATATAATATTTTGTATATAATAATTTGAGGGCTCTAGGCCTATAACACAAAGGATAACAGTCATAAATTATTTGTGAGTCATGGATTTTTTTTAAAATTAAATTCATATATTTTTTTTTTTTTGTGAACAAACACCTGTAAGCACTAAACCATATTCTTGGCAAATAAATAAAATTGATTTATTGATTAAATGATATTATTAATATTAACATCATCGAAGTCTTGGAAAGTTGGTTAATACAGCCTATTATATTATTTAGTTAAAACATTATGTATATATTTTAGGCAAACCCGGGTCGTATTGGCAATTGTGTTAAAGTAATATAAATTCTTATGACTTACCTGCCAAGTTTGCTTCTGCAGACATCAAGGTGCGGTCAACATCTGTTGATTGTACCAAAACTTCCTCAGGATCATATATTTTGGAGAGCAAGTGCTGTGGAACAAACAAAATATAATCTTAGTCCTTATATGTAACACATCAATCCCCAAGCGGCAGCCGGCTGCCGCATAACAATTGAAAATCTATTGTCTGTGACACCCACAATGGAGGTGCTACTGACTGTAAAATGTTAAAGTACTTACAGATTTAACTGATATGTAACCATCATACATAAAAGAAAGCCTGTATTGTGAAAAAACAAGCAGTTTCAGTAATCGATAAAAATATATTTAGGAATTGTATCCATACTAATATTATAGAATACAATTGCGAAAGTTTGTTTGCCTGTCTGTTACCTATTCACACTTACACTGCTAAACCAGTTTGGCCTGAAGGAAACGGGGCACTATGGGAAAGACTTGGAAAAATTTTGACGAAAAAAATGCAACCCCCTATGACCACCCCTTTTTATTATACCAATCGATAGGGGGTGCCAAGGGGAGCAAAAAAGCTCAGATAAACTTTTCTCAAAAATCAACCTCTGTCAAATGACAGGCCGAAATGTATACGTAATGTAAAAGGAGGAGGTTATACATTGCCTCGTCAGGAGGTTATACAAAAAATATTTCTGTTAACACAATATAATAATTAAGCCTACGGCTTAGGAATTGCACTCTAGGGATTGACAAACTACTACAAAAGAAAGTCGACGTAACCCCGCTACGCGGGGCTCCAGGTGGTTCACAAAAAATAACCACAATGGCTAAGGCGGGAGCGTAGTGCAGAGCAGCGCTCTTATAACCACCCTTTTTGGTATATTTAAAAATATAAGAGGTTAATATAACGAACAATTTTTCTAAGCCCCATTATTCCCATAGTGCCCCGTTTCCTTCAGTCCAACCACCAGTTTTAATAAAATTTTGTGTGGAGATTTTTAATCCCTCGATCGCGGATTCTTGGAAATCTATTGTTATCGCGGTCGAATTCGACCGCTTGGGAGTCGGTAGGTGAGATCCCAAAATAAGATAAAATTAACTTTTTATTTGGATAAATTATACGGTTCCCTTTGCAATAGGCTTTTGAAAACCCTAAATTGCATCGATGCTAAATTGTTGTACTTCGCAACTCTTACTAAGAATGTACAATGAGGGTAGATAGAGAAAAACGTACATTCTAGAATAAATTTTAGAAAAAGCTGTAAATCTTACCGAATATCGCAGGCGCAGGCTTTTTCCTAGTCTGAAATGTTGTTCTTTTCCTGTATTCGTCAATTGCCCGAATGGTGCCGGCCAAAAAGACTGATTTCTGTATGGATCCGCCGGATAACAATCCACCGGCATGCGATCTCCATGTCTGTACAGAACCGCGACGTATTTGATTTCAGTACTCACGTAACAGTGGGCTGGCACCACTAAAATTAGAGCCACGGTAATATATTCTAGGCTGATCTTCATTTTTGAAATATTCTTCGATATCCTCCACGAACGTCGACAATGAAGAATGATAGAAGTAGACATTAGTATTTAGTGTTGCCAACTCCACCCATACAAAATTTGGTAACAGTGTTGCCAACTTTTTTTTACTAACCCACCAAATTCAGCAGCGTAAACCACCAGAAACCGCTAAAACCTAAATGGACTCTCAAACCACCAGAATTCCACTAAATAACGTAAAGACAACAACAACCTATCTGAATAGAATTTGAAAATAATACAACAACAACGTCATCATTATTATGAAATAATTATTTTTGTTAAGTACCTATGTACCTATGTGTAAGTAGATACTTAACTAAAGAGTAAAGATGAACATCTTTAGAGGAATCATTGTCATTTACTTGTTCAGTTTGTAAAGAATAAATTTCTTTAGTTTTAATTTTTGTAAAGCGGGGAATTCACTACCGGGCTGCCCGTGGGCCGCCCGGTCTGGCACAAGTCTGCCGCTTGCCCCTATTGAACACACACAGAACAGGCAAGCCAGTCGAATAGATAGAGGGCTGCAGCTCGGTCGTGCAGACTCATGGACTCAATCTTCTTTGTAACAAATGATAGATCAGCATCGGCATTGATTTCTTTGGATTTTTCAATAACTTCGCTGTATTAGCGGCATTAGGTAGATCGGTGTTCATGTAATCCTTGCTTTTAACTTTCTACAAACAAGGATACGGTAGACAGGTAAATGGAAATAAACGAATGTCAAAATTGTTTTTGTTCCTTCATTCCTAAGTTTAGTGTTTGTATTTTTTACAATAATATTTTAAGTGCACTCCAGTAGTCCAGTCGCTCTCTAAGGTGCGAATGACGGCGGGCCGCCCGTTGCGACCATTCATGTATACAGACTTGCCCGTGCCCGCGCGGGAAAAATGCGATCTCGCGGGCAGGCTGCGGGCACGGGCTAACGGGCATGTCTGTGCCCGTACCTAGGAATTGACGAGCAGACATGCGACAGACCTGCCCGTGACGGGCGGCCCGCAGCGGGCGGCCCGGTAGTCAATTCCCCGCTTATACGGTATTTGGTATTATGTTGTTATTACAGCATTTGCCTTCGCGTGCTAACTTTGCACGAAAGAAAGGCGATCAAACTTCATCCTGTTTCTCTGTTAAGTCTTGACAACATTCATCATGCTAAATAATCGCTCTATATCAGCGTTAGAATGCGGCAAAACGAATAAAGATAATAATAATATAATTAAGTTTCCAGTGTGCGTCTTCAAGGGTTAGAAACATAAAAAAAACTAGTGGTTTAAGGTCGAAGCTACCGCTAATTTAAATAATGTAATCCACTAAGAAATCCACCAGCCACTAAAACCAAATTTTTCCCGCCGAAAGGTACGTCTAAACCACCAGATCTAGTGGAAATTCCACTAAGTTGGCAACACTGTGGTAAACTGCTGTTAAAATTTTGCCAAAATTAATCCAATGAGGCATTTTCGGGTGGGTTGCACCAACTTACATCTCTTCCGAACAACAATTTTCAAATTCAAAATTGACATTGACAACATTTCAAAATTTGCCTTAAAATAAAAAATACCGTTTCTTTAGTTTCTTCTCCTGATATCAAAAAAATATTAACTTTTTTTTATTATATTGCTTAATTACTGAGAAAATAAAGAAAATGTTTTTGATTTGATTGTCAAACAGTTTCCATTTAGTAACTAGATGGCGTATGGGTAGACAACTACCGGTAATACCAGGGAATACCATCAATAACTGCTACAAAACTAGGCAAAATAATGTAAAACTTGATACACTTCAATTTGAAAAAGACGCAATAATATTCTAATGAATAGGATAATATTATGGTTATTATAACAATGTTTAAGTTAAAACTCACGAAAGAAATAGCCCTATTTACACCGATATTTACATCAAATGTCACAGGAATTATACATTTTGGTTTTGACAACATCTTACCTGCACTTGTGCCTAATAACGAATGTTTAATGGCTAATATTAAGCAATAATGAACATCAAAAACCCAAATAACACAATTTGGGAGAAAATAATAAAAACCACACCAACAATAAAAAGTACAAGAAGTTTGAAAGTGACATAATTCCTTTGCCGTCATGTTGGCAAAACTGTCTGTCAATAACGTAAACACGGCAGACATCTCTGCGAGTATTCATAACTTCATAAGTAATTTTAATGTGATTTCGTGAGAAAATCATGCCGAAAACATTAAAGAGTGGTGAAAGAATTATGGTGTTAAGAGTGAAAGTGTTTTGTGAACGTGAAATAGGTAACGGGGGCCCAATAAATGTGAATAACTCAGGTTGCCGCCATTTCAGCTTAGTGAAATAGGGTTACCCAATGATGAAAAACTCAAAGTACAATATCATTGGGGTTACCACTTACCAGCTTCAGTTTAATCACCCAGCGGGGCTAAAATGGTCACATTTAGCAATTCCTCTCAATCAATTCAGCAAATGAATTGTCAAATCTGTGAAACTGACAAATGTCAAATCAGTACAAAAATACAGAAATGAATTGCAAGCAGAGTTGCATTATGCCATTTTAGAAAAATGAATCATATTATGATTCATGTCATGATTCTTCAAAGCTACCATTTTAGCCCCGCTGAAATACAGTAAAACTTATGAATATTCGCAGAGCGTGCCTACCGTGTTTACGTTATTAACAGATAGGAATGCCAACATGATGGCAAAGGAACTATTTGATTAAACGCACTTCTAGTGACGAAAACTACATACATGCGTCATGCGAACGAAGTCGCGGGTAAAAGATAGTACTTATTATTATTATCAGGGCAAGCGAAGCAAGCCCTAGTATGTCCCACAACCTATACATTTTGTGGTACACTTTACGGAAAAACTATCACGCCTATTGATTTGTGTAAAGTGCGCGCACGATATTACTTTGGGCGCGGCTGAACGATAACTTTTTGTCGGGCCGCCATTATTTACTTATTAATCGATACGCCTATTCCTATACGTAATTTAAATGAGTAAATAAGGATATTAAAGTAAAACTACCAATAAACTATCATTGGATTACCCATTTTTTTAAATGAATCCCTACGTTGTCACACGCAAAGTTATCGTGCGCGCACTCTAGTAATTTTTATGAGAGACGTTAACGCAGGATAGGCCGCGGGCGAAAGTTAGAATTATATAAAATTAGGGAACTATTAAAAGTATTTTGTGATAACATTATTATCTCCCCTAATTTAAGATGGCACAGTAAAGATAATGATAATTAACACTAATTTGCATTAGTGCCAACATGACGACAAAGAAACTATTTGATGAAACGCACTATACGGTAATGACTTTGACAGTCGTTTTGTCGGGAATGTGAAAGGGTGATCTCATGTTTTTGTATTATTTTCCTAAAGTTGTGTTAGTGGGGTTTTTAATGTGTAATATTGGTAGGATATTAACCATTACTTATTCGTTATCGTGCACAAGTGTGGGGAAGTGATGCAATATCCAGAAACGAGCTATTTTGTGGTCCCTCCATAACTCCATCGTTTCAGTAAAGCGTCTCTACCGACTTGACTCATTGACTTTTTACTTCGACTTTGACTAGACTTTCGACCTGACGATATAAAGAAACGATGCTGAAAATTGTATGCAACAATACTGTTTTCCCGCCATTTATAATACTTGACACTGGCTATGGTTATATAGCCGAAGTGCCATAATAAGAAAAAAATGACTTTGACAGTTACGAATTTGACACTTTGGTATGGTTACCAGGGCCAGTACCACAAAACGGTTTTAAGACACAAACAATCGTACGAGAATGTCGCGTCCTACTCTGACAAACGTGAAATGACGTTGTTAGAGCAGGACGCGGCATTCTCATCCGATTGTTTGATTCTCAAAACGGTTTCGTAGTAGGCCTACTGCATATATATACTGTCGTATTATAGGTTTATGGTTACCTGTTACGTTACGTCAAACGCTAGAGTATCCATAGGTAGTCTGTGAACGCTAGTAATCTGTGGTCAAACGTGCGCGGTGCGGCAAATTCCGTATACCTATGGCATCTTTAAACTCGACCTCCCGTATTTAATTCATTATTTAGAAAAGTAATTGATAATTTTAAAGAAAAAGTTTAAATTGGTAGTGAAATTATAGGAAATTGGTCAAGGTACTTCTTTAATATACCTAATTAGACTTATCCAACTAATTTCTCACATTACTTTCGAAACCTTTGTGCTGTTACCACGCCCTAAATTATTTTTTGTTTACAAGCCATTATTTAGTCCGAACCGTTGTAATCGTTAGCTGGTTACAACTTTTATATTTCTGACACAAAGTTTAATTTCGAGTCTCACAGAAAAATGTCAGCCTACAATTCATACGAGCCTCCGAACCCATACTTTGAGAGTAACGATACCTATAACTACGCGCCTGTTATTCCGATTGTACCTGAAAGAGAAGTAGGCGATTTCAGACCATTTTACATAACAATAGCAATTTGCTCCATCATTTTGGGATTTATTATAATCCTAAACATTGTTTGTTGTTGTTCAAGATATTCCGACTATTGGCTGGACCGACACACAGGTTTGTATTTGGCGTTAAAATACAGAAAATGGACTTTTGAGTATAAATAACACTGTTGCAATGCAAAATTTGACCCCCAATTGTAATTTTTTTGTAAACAAAATGGTCAGAATAATTATTATGCATTATAATTTTGTAATTACTAGACTTGCATTCATATTTTTCTATGCTTAGAAGGTAAAAATGTATAGTATTAACATATTTCTTCTTCAACAGGCAATCGCTGGCTTGTGTCAGTTTGGACAGCAACTCCACACAAGCAACCACCCCTTGACTTAACTGAGCTCGAGAGTCAGGTGACCCACGTCCAGTACGTTCATCCCTACCACAGCGAGCAGTACCAGGAGGTGAGGCTAACCGAGGCTCCGGCGTCCATCTCCCGCCAACCTCTCACTGCTTCTCAAGAGTTCCTGGAATTGCACAAGAGGGAGAGTGACATATAATGTCTTTCCAATTAATGTATCCAGCTATTGCTGTACTCGCTATGTTCGTTTTAATCGTAATTAAGTTTATATTGACTTATGGGTCTAGACTGTGTAAGCTTCGTCACAACACATTCGCTGATCAGGGATATTGGAATCAAGATGAAGCTTATGAGCAAAAAGTATCTTATGCTTAAACATACTTCAGTTCTTAATTCCATTCTATGTAATTTTTAATTCCGTCCTTAAGTCTCTAAGTTTAATACTTTTTATATTGCATTTTAGCAATTTCTATTTAATATAATATACTATTATTAAGTTTTATCATATAACCTTTATGTAAAATTTATTCCGTCCTAAAATGTCTGATTGTTTAAGCTCTAGATTAGAAAACTAAGCTATGTAGTACATTTATATTGCATTTTAGCAATTTGTATACATTTTTACTTACGTCAATTAAATCTTATTACTTTTTAAATGTTATACACTCAATCATTATACTCAATGCTATGAATTGTTATTAAATCTTGAAATACTTTATACATAATATTTTAAAGACAGACTTCTAACATTATTATAAGATATTTTATTTTATCCATAAAATAACAATCAATTATTGTTAGCAGCACTATAAGTAAGAATTCTATTTTTTACTTTAGAATATTCTGACTCATGCTAAATTAGGTTTATTAATTTACTTTTCTTATTTTGCATATTTGAACCTGTACCAATATACCCATAATTCCCCAATACATCAGTGTAACTTCTTAGTAACTAATAGGTTTATTAAATTATGAGTAGTGACTATTATATTAACATGACTGTCTGTATTATAGATTAAGCTGGAATCTTGATTAGAAAGTAAGTAAGAAAAATGTAATCTTAATGTAATGGAACTCAAATAAAACAACACATATTAAAACACTTGTTTTAATATATTAATTAGACTACTCCATAAACAAGAAATTACTTAATGGGTTCGAAATATTTGTATAAAGCTGATGACTGATAGCATATTTGTCAGCACCATACGCGTCGAACGCACCACATAGTACACGAAATGCGGCGCGTATTCGGACGAATGTGCGAGGTTTCACATAATTTCATACACGAATTCTAAAATGCAGCGCGTGTGTGCTGATAAATGCGCGATCACCTTAAAAACAGCCTCTTCATGTTGGTCCATGATGGAAAAACAAAAACGAATTCCAAACCTCTAATAGAGGGGCTATAATAGTAATAGGGAATATTTATATTACGCAAAGGTCGCACCAGAGAGCGCTACGACCGCATACAGTAAAGTGTAAACAATCCGACGTGTTGCATAAGTCATAATAGGCACACCGCACAAGTCATAAATACATGAAACTGACAAACTTTGTCAAACGTCGAACAAAACTTTCTGTTTACTGTCTGTGCTGGTGCTGCCTCTACCGTGAAAACATTGCAGTAATATATCCTATTGCCAGTGTTCGTCGCTAGTACTATCATGTTTGTCCATCATAGCCCAACGTGAAGAGTGGCCTTCAAGTGCATTAGTTTCTTACAAATACAATCTCTGATGTGGAAGGATAAATAAACTTATTGCTGGAATTCTGCTTGTAGGTACTTCATATTGCTTAATATTAAAACAATAATTTGGAACTTTGAATTATATCAAACTAAGATATTTGTTATATACCTACATATTCCGTGATCTGTAGCTGTATACTGTATAACATATAATTTTATCGCTTTTCTAAAAAAAAGAAAGCAAAGGCCCCCATTCTCGGAATGTCGGTTCGATTCTAGTAGAGTTTTGACTTACGAGAAACCTGAGCCTGAGCACAAAATAAAATAACTCTACATTCCAAAATAACTTTGCTCTTAGATGCTTATTGTGCTTTAACCAAGCATTGATACAAATAATAACTAAGTAGCAAATGTAAACATGAGTGCAGCCTGAGAGTGCAGCATTTCAAGCAGAAAAATCGTATACTTCTGAGGTAATTTGTAAAATTAACTTTCTAGCTTTAAACTAGAATCTAAATATTATGTCATCATTATAAAGACACTATACTCCTTAATAAAAACATTTACTCTAGTCTATAGCTATTCAAGGTTTGTTGTCTTGTCTGTCACATGTCTTTTCTAATGGGCCAGACAAAGACAAAAATACCTTAAATAGTGAACTCTGTGAATATTTTCATTAGTAAGGTATAATAGTTTTAAATATGAGGGACATATCTTAATATGTCCCTCATTTTTTAAACTATTCTCCCTTTTTTACTAAAATGACTGAAACACTTATGACATTTTAGTAAAAATGTGACTTTTAGTAAAAATACTAATGAAAAATAAAATGATAATATTATGGATTATGGATATATTACAAAATAGCTGTTTCCAAACTTCTGCGAAGTCTACGGGAAATAAATGATTTAAAGTGGATAAAGATCATGTCATAGTTTAAAGAGTGGTCGAAGACAATAATTATTATTATTAAGTAAAGTGCTTGGGAATCGGGTTGTTAAATAAAATAACATCTACTTTTGTGAAACTGCATTTTCATCAGTTTATTACGACGTTCATCTTATATAATAGCATCGAGTGAAATATGAAAAATGCAGTATTATCAGGAAAATAAAGGTGTGGCGCATGATTTTTGTAAAAGTAAAAATATTTTTATATTAATCTTCGCCGTTTTATCCATTTAATATCCTAAAAAAACTATCGTAGGACTAGTTAAATCTATGTACATAAATTTATGTAATTGATTTCAATATATTAAATATAATAAATATTAGAAAAAAAGCGATCTAAGAGGTCAATGTAACATATGCTAAAATCTACAGTTAAATATATGAAAATTATACCTATGTACGAAAACTACGTCGCTATTATAAAACTTGTCCAAATGTTACATAAAATAACTTCTTTATTATTTACATAATCCAAATGCCTTAATGCGATTAACGATAAAAAAATATGTGCACTTGTAGTTTTTTATATTTATTTTTCATTATACTCTCATACGCAGCTCGATCGTATAACGACACGATAACATCCAATCTTTCTTAGTTGTAAAAAAAGGAGTATGCATAGTTTTAAACGCTTGACGCGTCACCTTAATACCTAAATTTTCCTTAATTTTTCTGCCGCCATTACATAGTTTTTCAAATTTAAAATAGAATCATAGCAATATTTTGCAGTACCTAAAGAAGGCAAAAAAGCTTTGCTTGTTCAACATTCATATTTTTAAACCTTATCCTTTCTAAAATTAAATTATGAGAATATAACAAGTTCAAAACGCACCAAAAAATATAAAATTGAAAACAAAAACTATCAAAGAATCTTACAATAACATTAATAAAAGTTCAGCCGACGATATATAATGCGATGTACCACTTAACACTAGAAAGACCGAAATTCTGAACTTCCTAGAAAGACCAAGAGCAGTCAAATGACCCATCGTATATTTTTACATTTTTTGTGTGTTTGACTTTTACATTTTATTGGTCATGTAATTATTTATAAATATAACTAAATTAAATTATACAGCAAATATTCAAGAAAATTATTTAAAAAAGCATTTTATAGACCTTCTACTGATATAATGACATTATAATGACTCCACAAGATTTATTGGTTTTGTTCCTGTATTTGAGCATAAAACACCATTTTTTTCAGATTTTATATTTTCTCATTTTAGCAATAGAATGATAAAGTTATTCTTATGTACAGTAATTCACGTCTAGAAGTCATGAACATCTTATGAAAATACCCTATTGGAGGACAAAACTATTATTTTTTCGTGTCGTACTTTTGGTCACAATATAAAAATATTTTATTACTAAAGCTAAAAAAGTACAAAAATATGCTTTAGAAATGAAATATACTTTAATTTAGCATAAATATAACAATTTTTATCATATTTTCATAGAACTACAATTCGCAACCTTTAGTTTGTTATTTGCTTCGTTTGTGTAGGTTAAACAAAAAATAAAACTAACGCAGCATAAATATACTATCGAAATTCGAACTACTAATAAACCCTGGCTGTGTTAGGTCAACTCAGGCAACAATACTATGAAAATTCAGTCAGATTTTCCTAATAACATTGATAATTTTCAAAAACAGGGTTTCATTAGGCAAAAAACTTGAAATACGTTACAATATCAAAACAGGCAAGGCAAAAGGTTTTATTTGTGCACATACTATATTTGTAAATATATTGTTATTATTTTTACATATAAAAATGTGAAAATTTAGACCATTTATGTAAATAAAAGTATTTATCCCACTTTCGTCCTATGAGTCATTGACAAGTCTATTTCAGTCGAGTTTTTTATAAAAATTTAAATCAAATTTCAAATACAATACACAAAAAAAACCATAATAGTAATAAAATATTTAAAGAAAAATAAAACTTGCAAGAAAAACCCTTTCTTTAGAAATTTTATTCAAGCGGTCAATTGACCGCTGTGGTCTTTCTAGGTAGGTTGTTATATATATAGTTGAACTTATAATTATTGAGCAATCATTAAAAACAGGTTATCACAATTTAAACAATCGAAAATTATTAAATGTCACGAGAGGAAAACGAATTTCACGAAACGGTAACAAAAATATCGCAAATTAAAAACGAAAATGCGGTCATTTGACCGCTCCGGTCTTTCTAGTGTTAAACCTTATGGCTGGTTTACACATATTAAGTAGATAAGAAGTCAACTAAATTTTAACTTATGACTTTATACTTACTTAACTAAATTTGAACTTGCTACTTGCAATAAATTTTGTGTTTACATGCAATTAATAACTTAAAATTAAGTCAAAATTTAGTTAACTACTTATCGACTTAATACGTGTAAACCAGCTATTATGCTTACAAGGTCGAAAAGTGGCACACCGGATCTACCTTCGACTATATGTACCTACTTAATTTCTGGGAAGCTTCAGAATTGCTTGCGATTAACATCTAATACACTATCTTGCAGGGTAATCTTACATACAGTTCAAAGTTGAATAAAAGCAGTCAAATCATCCCTCGTAAACGCAAGTCACAACAAAACATAATATTGCTGTAATTTTGATACATTATCACAGAATTCATTTTACCAAACAATTAATGAAGTATCGCATACAATACACATACAAGTTTAATTATGCTTAGGCGCTCCGACTTCTAATTTTGTTGCCTTATTTTTTTTTTTGGACGACATTAATTGTCAGACGTGCCTCACTCGAGTTTCAACCAAAAATCGGGGCTTTACATTTTCACTTACATTTTAAGCCTACACACTTGGTAACGTAAAAATATCACTACAAATTCAAGTCCATATAACAATGTTAGTATAATAAATGCTCCTTTCTGATATTAGTAGATTATTCTAAGAGGTAGGGAGAGCCATGCTTACCGGCGCTTTAGGCGGACCACAAACTAAAGGCAACGCACACTACGGTTTATTAAGGCAGTGAAATACCTAGTGACCAAAAGGAAATATGCATAGTTATTAGTTATAGCTTAACCATGGAGAGTAGAAATTAATTGAAGTGGAACCATAATTTTTCTTCAGAGCTACGAAGAAACTTTCAACCCGCATGCTCGTAATCACAGAGGACAGTATTATTCCTCTGTAAACATATTGTGCTTCTCAAAAATAAACTATACATATTCCCAATTCTCTTGACTGAACTTAAATATGAACTTGTCAGTTCATATTTAAGTTTCAGCTTATATACTGTCTCATCGTACACTTGCAATATGCTAAAATACGCTACAGACAACACTGTCGCTTATCGCAGTATTAATAGGTGAAACTGGTGAATCAAATTACCATTATGAAAACTAAATTGCAACTTTTATTTCGATTAAAACATATTACAGGGATAACGATAAAATACATCGCATATATCCACCCAACATAAATAGGATCGTGAGTTCTATTACTCAAAGACACGAATTGGAATGCTACCGAGTAAAGCCATGTGTTGTGTATAATCAGTGTAATCTTATATGTCTTAACGAGCAATTCTTGTATATAATATATATAATTGGAATCTCGGAATCGGCTCCAACGATTTTGATGAAATTTAGTATATAGGGGATTTCGGGGGCGATAACTCGATCTAGCTAGGAATAATTTTTAGAAAATGTCATTTTATTCGTGTTTTATCGAATACCGAGCAAAGCTCGATCAAATAGCTAGTGTAAACTTACAAGAATGTATGGCGGAAAGCCAAAATCAGAACTAACGACCTCCTCTTAAGTGACACTTAAAAAGATGATGGCATTAGTTCCCAACACGGCCACGCGCCAAAAGATCTTTGCATGTATTTTTTTCAACCCAACGTACAAGTGCTTGAAAAGTTACTTTACAAATCAAGCGTACGTAATCGTAACCAAAGTCGAGCAGAATAATAAACATATTTTGATGTAGACTAAACTAGCAAACTGCAAAATCAGATATATACAACTTAAATTACTTATTACTATTATATTTACAGGATTTTAACTATTGAGAATAACTTAATATATTAGTGAGCTGGGTTCTGTGTTGTGTTCGAGCAAACGAATCAATTTATGAGCTATCATTATGGCCACAATTTTACAGGAGGAAAAGTGGCTTTAGTAAATTGTTACCGACGATTTTTTTTATTCTTTTGACGATTGAAATAAGTAAACCGTAGTGTGCTGATCTTACAAATCTGTTTTCACCGCATATTTACCATTTTACTTTGCAAAATACAATGTATTCCTATCGTAAAGTTAAAAAGAGAAATAAAAGAGAAACATAAACGGCAGTTAAGGGTAGTTTAAACCAAGTCTAACGGCGAATTACACTTATTTCACTCTGAACCTGGGTTTTAGGTCTCGGTCTAAACATTTTATATTTTAAGACTACAAATCTAAAAAGCGGTCGCGCAACAAGTTGAATACAATGATTTTAAAAGTAGGAGACAAGTGACTCAACGCTACTTACATTTCACTCCCGTTCTAATATAATATTTCTATCCCTTTCTCTCACGTTTAGCAATATTATATTATTCCCTCTCGATAATATAGAATGCGAGTCAAATGGTTGCACTCATCTACATTTAATGATAAGTTAACTTGAATTAATTAGAAGTTTATCAGAAAATTTATAAAGTTTCATTCCATTAAAGCTGAGTAATCATTGAATGCCTCCAAGTGCGACCGAAATTCCGCAATAAGTTAATACACGACCGCAATTCAGCAATTGAGATCAAAATAAAAAGGCAATCAGAGGCTAATACTAGTGAGACTACACATATTCTTTGAATAAAAACTTTCAAAAGGTTTCAGTTAAAAATCCTTAAACTGTGCTGTTTACAAAACAATATTTTTAACTTTAAATGTAAAATATAAAATATCTAAAAATACATTTTTTGTTTTTAAATTATTATAAAAATGATTGGGGTAAACTAAAGTTATGGTAAATATAATGTACAGTGAAACAGATAATATTATATTTAGTCAAACAGTCACTATCAACAACGACTATGTTAATTATATAGGTGAAACCTTTTTTCTTTTTCTTGTTCAATTTCTAAAAAGATTAGCATATTTAGGTTTGTCTCTTTCTTACTTCATGAAGAGCGACAGAGACAAAACACAGAAAAGCGGTCTGCCTCTTATAAAATCTATCTTTGAAATCCGATACAGTTTTTCTTTATTTTAATAAAGAAAAACTGTATTGTATTAATAAATTATAAAGCCATACTGTATCACCTATATTAATTAACATTTTTACATTTAACATCAAACACGTGTCTAAACGCTAATTCTATAATAATTTAATTTTTTGTTATTATACTCCACTCGGGCTAACTTGTCGCTAGCGGTCATTGACTTCCTGTCAAAAACTTGTCATTTTCAATATAAAACCACGATTGACAATTTCTGACATTTCATTGTCAATCGCTGTTTATATGGAAAGTGGCAGGTTTTTGACAGTGGGTCAATGACCGCTGGCGACAAGTTAGCCCGAGTGGAGTTTAAAATAACATTTAAAAAAATAGGCCAGGTGGGAGACGAACTCCCGCAGGAAGCGTTCCGTACCGTTATAGAGCAAAAATAGGCCAACATTTTTGTTTTTTGTATGGGAGCACCCTTTAAATTTTAATTTTATCTTAATTTAATTATTAACTATTAAAGTACACAATATATAATTGAGGATTTTGCGAAAATGTCAAGTGCTTTTCTGTTGCCATTATCAATATCGAGCAAAAAAGGTAAAAAAATCACGTTTGTTGTATGGGTGCCCCCATTAATTAATATTAATTTTATTTTGTTTTTAGTATTTGTTGTTATAGCGGCGTGTATGTTTACACAATCTGTGAAAATTTCAGAAGTCTAGCTATAGCGGTTTTTGAGATACAGCCTGGAGAGAGACAAACAGACAGACAGCCATTATTTGTAGTTTTTTAGTAAATGACAAAAAATGTTATTGTGGGATATCCTTAAGATGTAGACGTATACCATCGCGAATTTTTCTGTAGACCTTTTCATAGTGTACATACTTGGTAAGTACATTATTTTGACAAATCTCATAGGGTTCAGCCTGCGTTTGCAATGTAAGCGGAAAAAATGTAATTATTTACGACATCACATTAGAAACCCCGAAAATAAAAGTATTTCTCCACTATTTAATTAATGTTTTGAAACTTATAAACCTTCCTCTTTAATCACTCTATCTATTAAAGAAAACCGCATCAAAATCCATTGCGTAGTTTTAAAGATTAAAGGGAACGAAAGGACATGAGGGAAAAAATCGACTTTGTTTTATAATATGTAGTGGTTTTAAATGAAATAAATAACTAAGGGGGCTCTCATACAAAAACAATTATTTTCCTACTTTTGCTCTTTAACGGTACGGAACCCTTAGTGCGCGAGTCCGACTCGCACTTGGCCGATTTTATTTTTAATATACCAGATGAATCGTCGGTGAATCTATATAACTTTTCTATAGCCTCTAATATTCATTTATTAATATCAGAATGCAATAGAGAAGTTAAAACCTACGATAGTGACCGTTTACATTTTGATGTGGTCGTCTGTGCCAATGTTCGCCAAAGTCTTCTTAATCCGTAGCGCCGTGAGTCGAGCCGCGGGGTTCTGATACCAGCACTCTTTCATCACCTTCGCAATCGCAGACAAAATCTGGAATTATTTGAACAAGTTATATTTTAAGATTTTTTTAGTTAAGAGGATACACCAGGGGCTAGAGAAATGAAAAAAGTACGTGTAGTATCTATAGCTGTCTCCCTTACCTCAAGCCTATACCGCAGGACGCGATAAAGACAACTGCAGAAAATCAACGATTCCTTGTCCCCATGATTCCTTTTCCAAAACTTAACCGATTTAAGTATTTTTTTTATTAAAGATTAAAGAAAGGCTTGAGCTGTGTTCCTAAACTTTACCGATTTAAGTACTTTTTTCATTAAAGATTAAAGAAAGGCTTGAGCTGTGTTTCTATGTTTTTTTTTTTTTTTGCATAATCTAGCCAAATCTGTTTTCTTTATGTTTGAACACAGCGGAAAATCTGGCCATTTTTTTTTGGGTTTTTGAACGTTCATATCTTATTTAATAATTAAATTATGAAAAAAAAGAAAACATAGGGACATTTTATTAGTGACCGTGGATATTCAGGAAAAAAATTATAACTCTACTAGCATTATCCAGGGAGGACACAGGGGACAACGTTTGTATGGAAAAAAGGGCGGTGTGGACTCCTCTTAAGTTATATTTATTTAAGATTTAAATTAAATTTCGATTTAATGAAGAGTTTGACAAATTATGAAAAGGCTATAGGGCTTATATCAAAATCTTAATTTAATTACAATTAAGAAATATTCGTCTCTGAGCGCGGCAGTGAGTTTAAGCGCTCGGTGCAGTCGTTACTGCCGCAGAAGTATTCAGGGCAATGTCGCCGGCAGTGCAGCGCGAGGAGCAGCGGCAATAGCTGAATATAACCGTCCCACTAAATCAGGGATCAGAGAATGAGACGTAATTGGAAGATATTAATAACGTAATTGGAAGATATTATGTATTAGCGTTAAAAACGACCGAAACGCTCAAAATGCATATTTTGAACGCGGGGAATATGCTCGATTTACACGGGTGACTAACGGGTCGATTTTAGTCACGCGGCAAGTCACTAGTCGAATCGCCACCCCATTTACACATTCTACAAAAATCGCCTGTGCCGCCCGAGATCTCCGCTATGTGTTTGCAGCAAGCGATCGCTTGCGACTGAGCGTTTGCACGGTCGATTTTAGTCACCAGCCGCATTGACCGCACAACTTTTTGGGCTTGCGGCTTTAGCCGCATGCGGCGTAGTCGAATTGCCATTTAGGCGGTCGACTTTCGCCGTGCGACGTAAATCGTGCGGCTTTAGTCACCCGTGTAAATCCACCATTATGCGCCAATTGCCAACTTCAGCCTAGTATAAAGAGGGGAAATAGGTTATCTCCGGCCCAATCCGCGAGTTAATTGCCTACTGTCTTAGGGTTGTGTTGCTTATACTATGACTTCGGTCTCGATGAGCAATCTTAAAGTTGTACGCGTCATATTACAAAAGGTTGTCCACAACATATTAGTATTTTTCTCATTCTAACGCATACATTTGGAATAGAGATAGCGTAATTTCCTTGGCGAAAGTAAGAGACGGAAGCGATAGGTTGTGTACAAATTTCTCTTTGATTCCTGAGACTTTAGTATATTACGCTGCATAAAATAAAAAAAAGTGAACAAAGTTCACTATTGACAGCTATAATGCTACCAATTTAAACGTGACGTGTTGACCGTGAAGTCAAGAGATTCAATGACACATGCATTTGGTTGATATGCAAGTTGTTTACATTTATATCAAAATGAATTAAATGGAGTAGGTATAGTACGTTATTAGTGATTATGGTAAACAATATTGTTTTCTTTCCTTGACCTTATCACGTTTATCTGCTAATTATGTTGATTTGTACTTCGGATGCGTAGAAATCACGCGATCTTCTTTATTTCAAAACAAAACACCGAAAGCTTATCACGCCAATTTTCTGCCAGGCTTTGGTATTTGTTCGAGTCTTGTGGCTATTCGCTTTAAGGTAGCGAGTATTATGTATAAATCGACGCATATACCTATCAATTAATTAGTAATTATGGTTGGGATGCACCAGAGGCGTGGTTAAAGTTATGGTTATAGTTAAGGCTAAATTTAACTTTAACCTTAACTTTGACCGGAGAAATTGACAGATGACAGCTGGTCCAACAAGGTTATAAATTAACGTGGGCGGGGGCGCTGCCGGTAAAGGAGAACTATCAAAAATGGCGTTTTTGTATGATGACAGCGTCCATTTTTAACTTTAACCAAATATTTGACATTTTGCATTGTAGTTAAAGTTACAGTTATACTTAAAGTTAGTTGGTGCAACTCAAGGTAAAACTTTTTTTTTCTTTCTTTACACAGCAAAAACTTTGCAAAGTCTGGTTGTCTCTGTCTAGCACATTGGAAATGCTCAATACAGACAAATACGGCGAACCATGAATACGCTGCATAAATGTATTTATTAGTAACTGCTGCACTCAGAGTTTCACAGGTATTATTTATGGGGCTTAAGTATGTCAAAATCATCATTTAATAAGGGCTGTTCCTCACATACCACAACAGTCAACAACACCACGACCGCAACCACACCATGTGGTCTGGCTATACTTTGTATTTAAAACTAGCTGTTGCCCGCGACTTCGTCCGCGTGGACTTCAGTTTATAGCGCGCGATGTCAACAAAATTGGTGTCAAAAGCTTTTATAAAAAAACCCTGGTACCCCTTAAATCAATACAGCTGTGCAGTGTGCAAACAATAAGTACTTCATTTTTGTATGTTAAACTTTATATATTATGCCAAATTTTAAAGCTTATTTAGCCCCCCAATTACACAACTTTACCCATAAACTATTTATCATTGATAGGTTTAGCCCCAATTTCACCAACGTCTGTTAGTGTTAACAGCTTGTTAAAATATCCTGTCTTCTCTTTCATTCATATGAAAAACGAAACAGCTAACGTGATACTAATTCGAGCATTAACTTTAACAGTCGTTGGTGAAATTTGGTCTTAAGGTTACGTCACTGCCTGCACAGATAAAGTACTGAGTTATTTAATACCGTAGAATAGATATAACAATCGAAAAAAATCGAGACTTAAATGTAAGATGATACCACCTCTTATAGAAAGACTTTTGAGCAAGCGTCAGCGCGATGTAGAAGACGCACGGCGCCATCTATTATGAATTTTTTGAACAAATTTACGACCCTTACAACCCTTTTTTCCAGTAAAAAAGTAGCCTATGTCCTTTCTCAGACTTTAGACTATCAGTATACAAAATTTCATTACAATCGGTTCGGTAGTTTTGGCGTTTGGCCTGAAAGCGAGACTGACAGACAGACAGACAGACAGAGATACTTTCGCATTCATAATATTAGTACAGATTATGTGCACACTGCACAGCTGTTTTTGGGTATTTTGATTAATTAAGGGCCGCGCTACACCGGAATGGCAGCGGCGAGGCGAGCACTTTCAGCGCTGCCATTCCGGTGTAGCGCGCTGCGCGGCCCTAAGAGGGGTACCACTTACCAGGGTTTTAAAAAGTTTTTAAATTTGACACAAATTTTGTTGACACCGCGCGCTATAAACTAAAGTCCACGCGGACGAAGTCGCGGGCAACAGCTAGTTATGAATAAAAACAATAATATATAATAAAGTAGGTATGATTAGTTCTGTTATAATAATGAAGTAAAAAATAAAGCGCCATCTGTTTTCATATATTAGAATTAAAATGTAAAAATATTTTCTGGATGGAATATAGGCCAACACAACACACTCGAACTCCTTAGAAATGCAGTAGGAGTTCTATAAGATAAGATAGATTGATTATTATTATAGCAAGTGATAATATTATTAAACATAATATTCTAACGTATTAAAAACTATAAACAAAAACATAATAACTAATAAGTATGATTAGTTCTATGTTACAACGAAGTAAAAAAAAGCGCCATCTGTTGAATCGTATTAGAACTAAAATGTTCATTGCATCGCGTCGATATATTTCTGGATTTTTTATAATATTATACATAAAATATATTTAAGATTTTTGAAATATTATTTTAATACACATCCAAGACCCAGGAACATTGAAAACTTTTTGTTCCGCCTGCGGGACTCGAACCCAGGACCCCCGGGATGAGCGCTGGCCACGCGCAATGCGAAGTAATTTTCATCGATATTTTCATGGAAATAAGATATTTTCCCACATCAAAATGTAGCCTATGTCCTTTCTCAGACTCTAGAATAACTGTGTACAAAATTTCATTGCAATCGGTTCAGTAGTTTTGGCGTGAAAGCGAGACAGACAGACATACAGACAGACAGACAGACAGACAGAGATACTTTCGCATTTATAATATTAGTATAGATGAATATTCACACTTACCGCATTTTGCAGTCGTTATCAACCGCGTGTGTGATTCAGTCTACAGATAACCACATTTGTGTGTGGTGTGGTTGTGGTGTGGGTCAACCCTTATAGTTGAGTAATTAATATTAGTCTCTGAGTGAGGCAGTAAGTTTGCTATATCAGAGAAGTTGATTTATAGGCAGATTGCGGAACTGCATATTTTGGTCGCGTTATGTCAAACCCAGCAGACAGATGACGACTAACATGTTGACATATTCGGACCAAATGTCGTAGGTCCGTCAAATGCCTATGAATTAGAGGTGGATAGTGGGTAAAACCCATTCATTCCATTTGGGTTAAAGTGATTTTTTACATAAATTTAATAAAATAAGGTAAGTATTGTAAATGTAAACCAACAAATTAGGTGATACACCGATTAATCATCATCATCACTTTCAGAAATTTGGTTACAATCAAAATTTTCAAATCTGTTAAGATTAAGACCAGATGTAGATAGATGGTCAGGACTTTGAAATTCCTTTGGGACTGGCGGCAAATCGGGCACGCAGTCATCGGAAACATCATCAGCGTATTTTTTTTAATAAATTCCAATTGTAGCTTATAAATACTAATTTTGCTGCTCCTTTCGTTGTCAGTCTATTTCTTTATTTAGTGTGTGTGTTACTGTGGGCACTAAAGGACCGCTCTACAGCAGTAGAAGTGCGCGGTGCTGTAGGAATCCTTACAGCGACTTTGCTCAGACGTGCAGTAGATCCACATAGTATAGCCCCTACTAATATGTTACAGCGCTCACATCAATACTATTATCCCAAAAAAGACGCGAACACATTGCCGCAAGCGATTTTACGTGCACAATTCAGTGTGGATGACACGGGAGCCGTGCCAGACATGTTTTTAACGTGTGGCGTATGACACGTGAGTCGTGTCATTTAAAAAACAAGGTGCATTCATTGCGGATTACACGGCAGCCGCGTCTTATATGAGTTTTTAACGTGTGGCGTATGACACGTGAGCCGTGTCATTTAGAAAGCGATTGTATCTCCCTCAAATTACACTTTAGAAGGTTCTACTCCGAACAAAACCGTCTTAATTTTCTACGTAAAACAAGCCTATAGACTTCATTTCTGAATATTCTGTGAATTGGAAAAGTAGGGGCTGTCTTCTTTTTTAGCCCGGCCGCCGGGCCCCTGCCTGAACGCACTCTGTTCATACATATTGTTGTGGACCCCGCATACTATCAGAATTCTGACGTGTCAAAATGTATTTTTCTGATCAGAAATTCGGATAATGTGCGACCGGGCTTTTTAGTAGTAAACTTTTAAGAAAATAAAGAAGTAATATTGGGAGCCCATATTATTCTATATTATTTTAGACTTTCAAGTTTTCGCAAAATTTTTTAAACAATCATGTAGAAAATACTTACGTTGGCATAAGTTGTTTCTATCGAAAATATTTCTAACGAGCTGTTTCCGCAAACTTCCTTATCCATTGGAATAAAACGTTTCTCTGCTGTTAAAAGTGGTCTTGTACCTTAAAGCTTTATTATTGGAACCCAATTATCGTGCTTATAAAAATTATTGAAAATCGATATAATATTATATCTAGAAAACTTAGTTTTTATGTATGGAATTGGCTAGTTCTAGGTTCCCATCATCAAACCACCACTTTTGTGAACCTGGTACCAACTCGGAACCGGATCAATCGCAACAAATACCCCATACAACAAAAGAAAAATTTGGAAAATCCGTTCACAAGTGGCGAAGTAAAAACACACAAAAAAAATATCCACAGCCGAACGTATAACTTCCTCCTTTTTGGAAGTCGGTTAAAAAAACTTAACAACGAACTTCTTTAAATTTATCTACGAACGTCTAAATTACATCGGAAACGCAGATCTTCTTAATATACTCATTTTTCTAACTTTGAAACCTACAAAAGGTTTGCAACATCTGACCAAAAAAATCGTTTCCTGCCATTTTCAGGTTAAAACTTAGTAAAACTACTCGAAATTAACTCAAAACAACGTAGCCTTCCGTTAACATCAATGGTTTGGGTTCAATTAAATAAATCAAGTTAATAAACACGTAAAAACCAAGAAAAACATTAAACCTTTTTGAACGTGGCGGGTGACACGGTAGCCGTGCCATCTACTTCTATGACACGGCTCACGTGTCACGAGAAAATTGTATGCCGCCACGACTGAAAGTCTTAAAAAAGGTGCGCCGCATTGAATCGGTTAAGTGTCGTTTCTTTTTGCGTAGTATTTATTATTTGCCACTCTCAAGCGAGAGCGCGCATAGCTCGGTGCACCTATTTTTGTGTCGATTTAAATTTATATACACTCGAAAATATAAAATGTTTAGTTTTCACCCGCCCAAACCACCCAATGGGTGGAATGAAATGAGTGATAAGTGGGTTTTAAGCCAGTGATGGGTTTTAACCTGGGTGATTACTGATTAGTGATTACCAATCTCTACTATGAATCAGTTTCCTCCATGGAACATTTCCCGCGTAAGCATATTATATAGTATTACCGCGTATCTTATCTCTATTATTACAAACAACCAGTAAACGTAATCACTGACGAATAACGACAACGCACTAGATTAGTGTATAAAAGCCAGAACCCTGATTCTACTATATTTTTAATAATAATAACTAGTTAAAAAATATAAGAACACTCTTTTTTGTGTAGCGACCAAACCGCTGTCAATGCGGACGCATTTAAAATTTAGAGACAAGCCATCAATTTTTTTTATGTTTCTAATGTGTATTTAAATTTGTCGACCACTAATTGGTGAATCTATAATATAATATATCTAATATATAAAATTCTCGTGTCACGGGGTGCGTGGTTGAATACCTCTGAAACGGCTCGACCGATTTTCGTGAATCTTAGCGAGCATATCGGCTAGGGTTGAGAATCGTACAACATCTACTTTTTATATTGATAATTGCATTTGTTGAATAAATAATAGTAAATTATTACTCGAGACTGCCGGCGACCATTGTTTGTGAGACGGGATAGCGATAGACGCTGCCATGGTGCCATACTTATTTAGTCACTTCAATAAAATAATACCTATGGGCAAATCGAAATACTTTAATGAAACCGGGCCAGCTAGTAATCTATATATATAAAAATCAATTGCTGTTCGTTAGTCTCGCTAAAACTCGAGAACGGCTGAACGGATTTATCTTATCTTGGTCTTGAATTATTCGTGGAGGTCTAGGGAAGGTTTAAAAGGTGAGAAAAATTCGAATAATTGCCGGGAAAATCCTCAAAACAGCATTTTTCTATTTCCCATACAAACGTTTTCTAAATAAAATGGAGAGTCAATTTGTAATTTATTACCGCTGCATAAAGTTCAAATTCGCGTGCGCGTTGGAGGACCTAATATCGCGTTCTGAAACTCAACAAAAGTGAAAGTGAATCGCGAACGCGACAAAATTGCATAGTCTCAAAATACATAGTACATAAATAAACACAATAGTATTAAATAAATAACACATAGGCTACAATTTTAACCGACTTTCAAAATGGGGGAGGTGTTATGTTCGTTTTCTTATATTCAACGATTACTCCGCCGTTTGTTAACCGATTTTCAAAATTTTTCTTTTGGTATATAGGGTATCATCCCAATTTGGTATTATATTCAGAAAAGTGGTGATCTGATGAAGGATCCATAAGTAATCGAGGGAACTCCTCAAAACTTATAGGGAAACATATGGTGACTTCGGTTTCGTGAGAAGTATTCTAAGCATATGCTACCAACAAGTAAGATTTTGCACCGAGATATACCTGGTATACCGTGGTTCGGAAGGTGCTGACAGAATTCCTGATTCTTTATAGATACAAGTTTGGGAGTTTCGGCGTTGTTTTAAGAACAGAAAGCATATGCTATGCAAATTACATTCTTCATCATCATCATCATCATCATCACTACCATATTATACCATTTCATAGTCTTTTAGATCGAGACTCGAGTTTGTCAAGCGATAATTAAAAAAAATCTATATCTACCTAATATTATAAACCTGAAGAGTATGTTTGCTTGAACGCGTCAATCTCAGAAACTACAGGTCCGATTTAAAAACTTATCTCAGTGTTAGATAGATCATTTATCGAGTAAGACTCATCATTTATCAAGAAGGTTATATTATATTATTACTCTAAGACTAATACGACAGAAGAAACTCAGGAAAATGTGGGAAAAACGGGGGATATATTTTTTATGGGAAAATGTACCTACGGATTCTGTAAAATTTCTAATTTACGCGGGCGAAGCCGCGCGGGACATCTAGTTTTATAATAATTTACAATTGTCATTTTCTTATCAGTCGCGTGCTATCGCGTGCTAACTGCTAATGATGACATCGTTGTGACATTGGTGCGTCCAGGGCCCCCGCTACCATATGTGCAATGTGTGCAATGCACACGGGCGCCATCTTCTAGGGGCGCCAAATTGCCATCTTTATGGGCGCCAAAACCAAGGTCCCAAAAAAATTTGCCTAAAGGGGCTCCAAAATCCTTTTTTTGCACACAGGCGCCAGTAGCCCTTACGCGGGCCCTGGGTGCGTCATCCCAGCTCTACTGTAACATTTTTACTACCTTTTTTACTTTCTATTGTAACATTGGATCTAGTTATTCTATAGTATGTGCGTTTTAAGATGATATGGGTGACAGTTCTCATATTCCTTGCTACGGATTTTTTTTACAAGAAAACAAAAAAATCTAAATGTAATAAATTATATTCCATCTACAAAAACAAATGTTTCCTGTATTTGTAAATGAATAAAAATGAAAAGTTGCTAAATGCTAACTTATTAATATAAAATTATAATAAACTGTGAAATAGGAGTATAAAATTATTGTTACGAAAACATATTTTGAAAAATGTCAGATGCATGAAACGGAACTTATGTCAATTGAGATTGACTCTGTTGAATCGAAATCAAATCGATAAAAAAGGGTTCGATATTTTTAAATTATTATCGATTAAATTTAGTTAGGTAACTTCCTTACTATTGTCAATTATAATGTGTCACGCATATCATCATAAAACGCACAAACTATAGTAAGGTGATAAATAAGCCAGTCCAGGCTCCACGAAGTAAGAGACTTTTCGGAGGTTCTTCCTACTCCTATCTTTCTTACCCTTTTGTTGTGGGTCTATTCAGTCTTAGCTTGTCCCTCGGACTCTCTAAGACTATATTAAAGACGGTCATGGTAGCCGCTGTCGATCCTGGTTAACAGGAGTTGCAGTGAGTGTTGAGTTTGAGAGTTGCATGTGTGGTGGGTCATCACCCAAATAATAATAAAAAGGGACACCTGGATGGAACGAAGTTCCAGTTTATTACTTCTTATATAAGTACAAAAAACCTGTACCACACAACGGAAACACACTAAAAAAAAGACAAACAAATTCGCTACACCACACTGTTAAATGCGAGAGTCAGAGAGAGAAACATATGAATACATATAACAACTATAGCATTTTTGCTATAGTTGTAAGCCGTGTGGTTGTAACGACACTTTGGTGTCGTTACAACTTTTCGTCTTAATTTTTTCCGTCTAGCCCCCATTCGCAGCGCGCTATAATGAACTTCGTTCCAGTAAATACGTGTGGCACTCTAGAATTACCGCGGTAAAGCTATTGCATATATTGTTTATCAACTTTTAGCGATTATAGCGATTATAATTCGCATACGTCTAGTCGCACGCAAAAAAACACTGTGGTGGGTGTGTTAGGTTTTGTTCGATACGGGATTTCTTCATTCGGTCGCCGCGCTCAAACCCCGCGATAAAAGCTATGCGATAGATTAGAAAAGTGTGACACACGGACAAACTTTTATCGCTCGGGTACGGAACCTTACAAAACTTGTCGGATCTGTTTGCGGACACGGAACCCCAAAACTCACCGGATCAGAGTGCCATCGGTTGGGCACGCTCGGGCGGCGTCTTTCAATGCACACCACACGCTTCATGTCGTCCAAAGCTGGGTCGGGAGGTACACACTCGTAGTACGGAGGCTGGTACTCATCAGGTGAGACTCCGCAGCGCCGAGCCATCTCCCATAGCACCAGCCCAAAGGAGTAGACGTCGGAACGCTTGTACGGATCGAACTGACGACAGTCCATCGTCTCGTCTAGAACCTACAAAAAATGGTAATTTAAACTGAAAATCTTTAAGATGTAATTGGATGCAAAAAATCAAACATCTTCCTTCTCCCTTCCCACTCGCCCGTCTTTCATAATTGTGAAAAAGAAAAATCAGCGCCAAGTTATTTTTTTTATTTAGCTTTTAAAAATCCGCTAGTACAGTCCCTCGGTAATAGAATTTCATATTATATTTTGTTAATTTCTATTTAGTTAAGTGCACCGTTTTGAAAAGAAATTTAATATTCGTGAAATTGAATGCATCTTTCTATCGACAATTTTTTAAGATGTGTACTTATCTTGTTTTCGTTTAGTGCAATGTTGTATAAAATGATTATGAATTAAAAATGAAACAATTCGTAGCATATTATCGAGTATAAAAATGTTTACAAGATCATCTATTTTGCTTTAGTCGTCCCCTTAAATATATTGCTTACAATAATAAAGTTTTGACATGGTTTTGATGCACGTTCTCATCACAATCGAAAGTTCAATACAACTTATCGTCTGATAGGACTATTTTAACATTGGATTAAAATTGCAGAATCGAGGTATTGATTTCAGATAAGATTTTAGCGATGCCACCTCAGACTTCAGAGCAAGGCCACATTGCTGTGTTCCCAAAAATAGATCCACTATCGGTGTTGTAAGGTGCCAATTTGTAGTAAGTACGTTATTGACGTTAATTACCCAACTTTATAAAATATTCTCGTGTCCCAGTGTTTGTGCGCGAACTCCTCCAAAACGGCTTAACCGATTTTATCTACTTATTATATTGATACTAGATATAATTTATATGGCAAAACAACGTTTGCCGGGTTAGCTAGTTATATCTATATAAAAAAATTAATTTGGCTAATTTTCACCTTGAAATATTCATGGAAGACCAGGGAAGGTTTATTAAGATGCAAGTGATACGAAGTTCACTGTTCACCGGGTAATCTAGTTTTTTTTTGTGAAATGTAATTTCGTATAAGAGCGTCGAGCACCACCTATATTTGAAAGAAAAATCTCAAAATCTTGATGGGTGAATGCTCGGGCATGTCGGACGCTTATGGGTGTGTATTTTATCTGTCTATAATCTATATGGATTATGGATAAGAAAATGCCCGGGTCCTTTAGACCCCATAATATATGTTTTCCTACCTAATGTTGTATCATTATATATATATCTTTAAATCACTTACCTCCGGGGCCATATATCGTTTAGTTCCGACACGATTCGTTGACGGCACGTCGACGGAGTCGCTAGCGACATTATGTCGCACTGCCAGGCCCAAGTCGCCGATAACACAAGTGAGGTTACATTTCACTAGAATGTTCTTAGACTTGAGATCACGGTGGGCTATAGCCGGTTTGCCTGTAACCAAAAGGTTGATATTATATTTCAATTTCTTGTAACCATAAAACCATATTATTATTATCTATCTACACAACTATTATAAAGAGGAAAGATTTGTATTTTTGTGTGTATGTTTTAATTTATAAACTCAAAAACTACTGTGTCGATTTCAAGAATTCTTTCACCAGCTACATTCACCCTGGCTATATTTATTTTCCGTGAAATTCATAATTTACGCAGGAGAAGCCGCACGGAACGTCTAGTGTAACCATAATTTTGTATTTCATTTCTTACCTTTAGTTCCAACGATATCCATATGCAGGTGTGCTAATCCGGTGGCGATGGACAGAGCCATCATGACGAGAGTGGTAGGTGAATCTATAGTCCGGCCGGTGAGGAAGTCGAAAAGCGAACCGTTTTCATGGTAGTCCGTTATCAGCCATAGCTGGGTCCATGTGCCATTGTCTGTAACAAATTAATTTTAATTACTTAGGAGCTAGCATACATACAAATATTTATATTCTGACACTTTGTTCACTTGAGCAATAATTCTTAGACTTGATAATAGATGTGGTGAAATATTTACCCAGTCCTATGTTTGTCTAGTGCCTAAGCTACTGATCGAATTTTGATGTATGGTTTTATATTGTACATAGGTTAGACAATTTGTATAAACGGCTATAGTTTACTTGAGCTTATAACGCAGGAACTATATTATATTTCCTGAGCTAAAAACCTCCTTTGTCGTTTACCAAAACTCTTAGTATCTCCGTACATATCATCACAATCGCTACAGCGCGAGCGGTTTAAACATGAATAGATGACAAACAGACAGAAACAAATTAATTTGTAACAAAACTAAGTGATAATTACAACACATACACATTACACACTCTAAAGTATTATCACTTATAGAGTTCAATGTGAAAGGAGTAGTGTTGAAAGAGCAATATTTTTGTGATTTGTATGGGCAAGCGCCTAAACGTCATGACTTTGCCCACACCCAGTATAACATGGAGTATAATATACAATATGTAACATAACATTTCAACTAGATCCTACCTTTATTATCAGCTGCGATGAACCCAAGTATATTCTCGTGACGCAGCATGACAGTCTGATAGATCTCCGCCTCACGGAACCAGGAACTCTCCTCGCGAGAAGAGAATATCTTCACGGCGACATTCTCTCCCCGCCAGCGGCCGCGCCAGACCTCGCCGAATCTGCCCTTTCCTATTATGTCCACCAGTTGGATCTGCCTAGCTATAGACCGCTGGACTAGGAGAGGTAGGCCTGAAAATATATTGGTAATTGAGATCCGAACTTAGTAAAAGACAAACAAGAAATTAACGTGTAGGTATGTCGATTTGAACCAAATGTTGTAATTGATTTTAGATTTGCATAATCATTATTCATGAGTAACTCTTAGGCCGCGTCCGCATTAAACAGTATGGCGTCATCGCAGTGTTCCGACACGACGCCGCCACCGTGACACAACACGGCGCCCGCCGCGCCGCGCCGCAGCACGGTGCCGCGAACGGTGCAAAGGTACGCTATAATTCATCTGAGTGAAACTTCCAAACAAAAAATGCGTTCCTTTAAATGAGGCTTATAAGTTATAAATCTACTCTTTTTTGCAAATTATTAAGCTCTTGCTTAAAATTTCGACTGCGATTGCCTGATTAAAAAAAGTCGGCCAAGTGCAAGTTGGACTCGCGCACGAATTGTTAAGTACCATTATAGAGCAAAATAGTAAAAAAATGTATTTTTTGTATTTGATTATGAATTTTATTAAAATTTTATTATTAATTATTAAAGTATTAATCCAGCTGAGTATATTGTGAACATTTCAGGTGGCTACCTGTTGTCATCATTGATACCGAGCAAAAAAAGTTTGAAAAATCACGTTAAATATTTAATTTATTTTGTTTTTAGTATTTGTTGTTATAGCGGCAACAGAAATACATAATCTGTGAAAATTTCAAATCTCTAGCTAGCTATTAGTTCGTTAGTAACAGCTTGGAGACAGACAGACGGACAGACATCGAAATTCCTTTGGGTACGGAACCCTAAAAACGAAAAAGAAGAATTTACGAATATACAAATTGACCCAAAATTTCCTCAGATTTTTTTTCATTCGTTGTCTTGGAACAACAGGATAGGTATATTTACAATAACTCTTTCGCTATCCATATCCAAACAAGAACGTTCGAGCGCACCATATAAATCTTGTTAATAGGAGTTAATAGGCATTCACATAAATTTATGTATAAACCAAAATCTAATAGTTACAATATCGCACGAGAACATTGTATTTTCGGGATAAAAGTAGCCTATGTATGATGACTCGAAATTAAAGGGATGGTGCTTTTGCTGAAAATAAGTAAACTATCCTAAAAAGTAATGAATATATTACACACTCACAAACTTTCGCCTTTAATGTAATAGTGTTATAACTTATAACATGTGTGATAATAATATAGCAATGTAATTTACCTGAACCAGATCCAGAGGTGGTCAGTTCAATCATGTCCTTGATGGTGGCAGTGATCATGGGGTGCCTGGTCTCGCAGCACGAGTCCTCCGGTGGGAACAGCGAGTGGGAGCCACGCTTTATCAACTTCGGAGACCGTCGGGCCCACCAGAAACTTATGGCCGCGCATATCCCGAGGACAATCAATCCCATGATCCATGGTATCACTTGCCACGCGGTAGCAGACGGGCTCGACTCTTTATTTTGAAAAATATGTTAGAATCTCTTGTAAAAATGAATATAATGCGGCCTCTGCGTTTTGGGCCATGATGGACAAATACGCGATGTAATAAGCTTGGTCAACTATTTATTGGCCAATAGTAGTAGCAACGACCATGATTGCCCATCATGGCCTAGTGTAATGGTCGCATACATACTGGTTTTTGATTGATAATAACGAATTTATTATGATAACAATTGCACGTGTCGAAATGTATTGCATAAAACGTTTTACAATCAGCAAAAATTCAGTTCGTACGCGGTTTAGATTTAAAGAACAACTTAAAAACGTTATTTTGATAATATAATTTTTCCTGATTGTGGCACACGCCAATATCATGCATATTCCTGTGTACCAATACCAAAATGCCATTAAACTTACAAGATATTACAACTCTATACCAATTACCAACCAAATCAGTCTAAACCAAGAAATCTAGTAAACACTTGTTTACAAAATTTTGTAAAAAATAAAAAATATAAGTAATCAAAACTATGTATGTACTTAGGTATTTAAGTAAATAATAACATTTACAATGAAAATTAATACTTATTATGTATTTTGTTATGTATAAAATATGCAAATGTAAAACATTATGTAAGCTGTTATGACGAGGACTGACAATTATAATTTACCCAATGTACCTTGTACCCAGTACCCACCCACCCGTATAAGCTTACTGGTAACAACAATAATATTATATACAATTTAGAGCAAGCTCTATAAGCCCTAAAATAAAAGATACCTGTGATTTAATAGTAGCACAGTACCCATTTACAACATTCAATGTAATTGTTAAATAAAAGAAGATTTAACTAAATAGCCCTTTCAAATAAGAATGTAGCCTGCTAGTTAAATCTATTACCTATTGTATGATAGTTAAAAAACTCGCAAATGTAGCACTTATTCTAATGAGATAATATATTCTAATGGGATGATAGGATTATTACCAAAAATGCTTAGTGCCTACTCATACCATGCTTATGAATTAGTGAACCAAACTCCATGCAAAAAAACATTAAAACCGGCACATGATCACTTACGATAAGTCTTACCGATGACTTTCGACATTCCACAAGACATAAAATGAACCTACCAACGTTTCAGGTCTGATTATTCTCTGCTCTGTTAATTCCTTCTTCTAAAGGTACCCTATTTTTAGACAAGATTTCAGGAATTGAGTACAATAATTTAACAATGCGTAATGAATTCCCACATGTGAACAGCACATAAGCGCACAAGGTACTGATGAAAATGTACTTCACTTACAATACTTTTAATTGTTTTGATCGTCAAACGTCCCAAGTAACTCCGACTTCATTCTCATGCATTTCTGTATATGCATTAAATGATAAACCACATTATGGACCTTCGAGAACAATTATACTAGAAATTATGCTGTGGACATCACAATACAAAGCTACCCAGTTTTGGCCCGACGGTACAATCTAGCGCCGTACCTGGGAAGAAGTCACGGTTACAGAAGTCCGTAGCACAGCAAAATATATCGGCCGCCTCCGATTCGCGACACCAAATCGGTTTGTCGCCGGGAGGGAATATCGTTTCCTGGTGCCAACATCTACGTCACAAAAATCGAATTAGTTCCATAGGTGATCAACGCCGGTCTTAGAAGTAGGGTTAAAAGAAAATCACAGCTAAAAAGAGAACATGCAGGGTGAGCCAAACACCGCAGGGGTAAGGCCGGTGGCGACAAGCTACTGTGCTAGTTAGCGGCACATCCGGCTACGTCGCTCCTACCTGGAGGCTTGGTGGGTATCTTCAGGCGGCGCCCCCGGTTGCACATGTCAACCTTACAACACTCAATCACCACCGACTCATTCCTAGTTCGCGTCGTGGAGCAACTGAAGGGGTGCTCCTTCGGTATCAGTGATTTCTGGTCGATGCAGCTGAACCGCGGAATCACCAATCATGTTTAGTTAAGCAAAACCAATGCACACTCGGAAAATAGTGTTTGTTAACTGCACATCATTCAAAACAACTAGATCTCATCATCCTGAGTCTCATTAGGTACATATTCACTATGGAAGCATACTTGTTAGAATTGGCATCTCAACACAAAACTTATAGTAGGTATGGCAAGACATAGTCTAGGAGTACATTCAACAAACTCTTTGCATGTACGTATCGCACTCCCACAAGTGTGCATGATGATCTTACCCACGGACGAGGCGTGCAGTATGTTTGAGAATTTCTCTCGGTAAGTGTCATCTGAGTTACAGTAATCTCTGTCACAGCAATATGTTCTTGTGTCTCTGCACTTTGACGGATACACGGGAGGGAAGGCTTTGCCATTCAAACAGCTTAAGGCCACCTCTCTACACAATATGTCAATGAATTCAATTATAATATCAATAACTTTATGAGCCGATAAAAATAATTTAGAATTGTGTTGATATTTTGCCAATTGTTTTTTTTAATCCAAAATATGTACCTTTAACACTTGATGTGTTGTAAACAAATTTTGAAGTGTGGGTTTTATAAAAAAAAATATAATTGAGTATATACCAACCCCATAAAATTTTTGCCAATAATTGATATTAGATAAGTTATGAAATGGATACAGCCAGCATCATAAAACTGTTTTTGTCACATAATCTATAGTACTATTAAATATTAATAATTATCGTTAGTAAATTTGTTTGTTTTTAAATTAATTATAACGACTACCATTAAAACTGTGTTGATACCAAAACAACACAATAACAAATCCTTTATCAGAACTAATAGGATACAATATTTTATATAATGTTACATGAATAAAATAATTACAATTAATGTAATATTTACATTTTAACTTAAAACCCCTTATGAATAAAGAAATTAACGCTACACTAATTTGTAATTTTCTTTGTATGACCCATAAAAGGAAATTTAACAAACAAGCAGCATTTAGAGTAAGTGTAGAGTAAATATTCTCACTAATAAGGGGGCATTAGTAGTAATTATGTCACTTTGCTATACATGTATAAAAAGGTAAGTTCTAATATCATAGTATTGTTGTAAGCTCAGTGCTCACTGATGCTGACTGTAATCTATTCAATGCAATACTAAAGAAAATTAATGAGTGAGAATATTGAAACTTACTGGTATGTGTGTTTCTGAACTCCATTCTCGAGATTTGTGGAGGCCAAGCAGTAGCCATCAGTTTCACATGTTGAATTCGGACAGCTCGGACTGTCACTGTTGCAATAGCATTTCAAGCCTAAAATTCAAGTATTCGATGTTCAGACCAGACAAATCTATTATATTATTATGTACATAATATTAGTATTTTAAGATAAAACCGGCTTCGAAATTGTATGTAATTGAGAAATATTATAACTTAATTCTGAGTACTATTCACCATTCCATGAGTCTGATTGTCTTGTGATTATTAAGAACATTAAATTTACTTTAATGTAACTGATACAATATTTTGTATCAGTCGACATAATATTGTTATTACATAATATTTTACATAATGTTTTATTTCATTAAACTACAGACATGAGAATTTGATAAAAAACCTTATCCTATATTATATAAATTTTTATCATATTTCTCCACACAAGTCAATAGACTCTAATTTATACAATTTGATCTTGTAGTGCATAAAATGTGATATTAAAGGCAAGTGATTCCTTTCCATTATTAATTTCCGGTTTGGGCAATACATTTGCAAAGCACATACAAATTCTCTATGGTCATTCTCTTTACCAGTTTTATGCTGCATCGCCAATGATGTTTTATTAAAGATGGCGTATGCTCATACGAAGCGGTCCTCAGAATTTGTTCCTGTACGACATATAAATACCTACCTCTAGTATATTTATAAATTACAACAATGAATGCGACAGATAATACATTACGAATGATATAGAAAAGGATTGCTATATGTATATTTTGAGTTGCACATCGGCACGCATGCGCGATTATTCTGTCACACGATTATCTGTCCTTATCACGTTGCAGTTGTTGTCTGTATTTTCTATCCTTTTTTAGTTTATTTTTTTGCATTAAATAATTTGTCGATAATGTTAGAAAATATCCAAATAAAAATTAATTACTCACTGGCAACATGCAACTAATTCAAATGAAGGGACTTACCTTCGTTTGGCCGTATCAGGCTGTATGCGCTAGTGCGATATCTACCTTTTTTTAAATAGAATATCATAGTGCATCACCAATTTATTTGCAAGCATTAAGTTTGTATATTTTTTTTTACTTGTAAAATGTTGTTATTTTTCTATTTTATATGCAAAATGTGCTAGCTTGTAACTTGAAAATAAATAAATCTATTGTTCAAAAATACTTACAACATTACAAACAAGATACAAAATTACAAGAAATTATTGAGTTTCATTATTTGAGTTGAGTGACATTTTTACATATTGTTATGGTCACTTTTGCAGAGCACTTACATACTAAATTATTTATTGATAAACACACACAAAAACTTATAATAATAAACTTCGCAAGCCAGTTTCTATAAGATGTTCTATTTAGGTATACAATATATTCAAAGCAAACTCAATCACTTACCTTCGACCACGTCCAATTTTCGACAAACGATTAATATAAATAGGATAAACCACTTCTTCTTATGTAAGTTGTCCATAATCGCATTTCTAAACAGTAATTTAACCATATTGTTAGTACCATACGTTTATGCACTTGTTATTGACACTCCAATAGCATGGGTCTCAGCCATTGAATAATTTTGAGAGCATTATACGTCATTTTTCTGGGGATAAACGAAAGATACCTATTCTCTTCAGCTCGAGAAAATTGAATTCACTAGTCGTCTAGTTGTCACAATAGTAAATAGTCTATTTAATGCTTTAGATCGGAATTAGTTTCATCCGGTAGACAAAAACTTGGCGTGAGCAACAAGAGTTTTTCAATTTTCACATTCACAGACAGAGTACACAGTGTTGCCAACTATTCACAACATTTTCCACCTAAAGCAACTTCAAATTCAAAACCATAGATAAAGTATTATAGTATAGGTGAAGTCTGCCCCTCATCGCGTGGCCATTTTGTGCTTATTTTCATACAACTTACAAGTAGAATGCGTTTTTTTTCTTGAATATTTCTATTTGTCGATTATTTCGAAACACATTATGAAACAGGAAAGAAAGTCAATTAGTTCATGATATCGATTAATTAACTATAGTTCAAGTGATGAGAATCCGTAAACACACGTAAAAAGCTATGCAATTTTTATAGCCAAATTATTAATTGATTTAACATTTTTAGCATAGCACGAATAAAGGATTAATAAAGTTATAAATTAACTTTTTAGCTTACCGATTATTTTCTTGAATATTTCTATTTGTCGATTATTTCGAAGCACAATATGATACAGGAAAGAAAGTCAATTAGTTCATGATATCGATTAACTATAGTTCAAGTGATGAGAATCCGTAAACACACGTAAGAAGCTATGCAATTTTTAAAGCCAAATTATTAATTGATGTGACATTTTTAGCACTAATGCCTTATATAGCACGAATAGAGGTTTATAAACTTATAAATTATCTTTTTAGCTTCCAAAAATACCCTGTTAAAAAGCCCAAAAAACGTTGTTCAAAACTTACGTATTTAATGTTAAATCCACGTGTTTGAGGCATTCTTTGGCCAATCCTATGGTTTATTATTTAGCGGAACCATAAAACTCAACAATATCTAGCATTAAATGTTCACTTAAAACCTTTATTAACACTTTTATTACTTGAAATATGCAGACCGACTCCTTTGTTATGTCCTAGTAAGTAGGACATAACATTACACGCTTTTGAAGCTTATACACCGATATAAGACTCTCTCCAGTGTATAGTCACAGTATAGCAATATGACATATCCCTACAGTACTGAAACGAATGTACTTGCGCAGAGCAACGGAGGGGTACCCGCGAGGAAGCGGGCGGCGCGGGCCCGCGTACACAAACTCGCGGAGTTTGTGTACCTGCGCCCATAGAGGTGACGTTGGCGCGTTGTCTACGAATTTTGTGTTGTAAAACGATAACTTATCTTATAAACAATGGGTTATTATAATAAATGTTCAGTGTACGGATGTAAATCTGATTCAAAAAACAAAAAGGATTTAAATTTTTATAAATATCGGCTCACAGTTTACACTAATATTGTGTTGGCCTTGGCGGCGTGTATTTTTATCTCTGTTTTATTGTTTACGTTGTAAGAAATGTAACAAGGAGATTGTAAGAATGTACTAATTAGTACCTACCTACCCAGGTACACATATCAAGTGTAACATACCGCGCCCTTACCGCGCACGTAATAAGAGTTTTGAAGTGCTTCTGTTACACCTGACGTGTGGTTAATTATTGGATATTTTATATATTCGAAATTTCGAATGCGTCTTCATTATTTTAATCCTTCGATCGTGATTCGTGGATCCTTGGAAATCTATTGTTATTCTATTGTGTCTCGCTCACCGGTGAGCTTATGGGGCTTGATGGGTTAATTAATTTTTTAAATAGAGAACTAAAATCATCTAAAAATAAAGTTTCACATAAATATCTGGCAGTACGACATAATATGTACGATTCATCTACCGGCTCAAAAATTTCCTTTCCACTCCGGTCAAGACCTTGCTGGTCCAGTCCCTTATCTTTCCTATAATTAACTATGGTGACGTGTGCTTTTTAGATCTTAATGCCGACAAACTCGATTAACTCGACCGACTGTTTAATAATTGCCTCCGATTCATATTCAACCTTCGAAAATACGACCATGTTTCTTCTTATCGCTCCAAGCTACACTGGTTACCAGTACGTCAGCGCCGCTCTGTGCAGGCACTGTGTGTGCTATACTCACTGCTGCATCATCCCCATACTCCCGAATATCTCGCCCCTCACTTTCAATACCGTTGCAGCAGGCACGATAAAAACCTCCGATCCACTTCAAATCAGCTTTTAAGTTGCCCTTCTTACAAGTCAAGTTCCGCCCACTCTTCTTTTAATATCCAGGCTATTCTCCTCTGGAACGCTCTTCCTCCGGAAATCAGGATGTCAAAAACCAGAGATACTTTTAAGCGCAGGGTACGTGAGTTTTACTTGAAACAGTTGGCAGACTCTTAGTTTTCATAATTTATGGCATAAATTAATATTTATAATATTTTTAGCATCATCATTGATCAACTATATATTATTATAATATAGTTATTATATAATAATATATTACGTATGGTTATTGGTTTTATTTATATATAATTTTATGTGTGATAATATGTATATTATATGTATAGTATAATATTATACAATATATATTTTATAAGTATAATATATATTTATTATTTTTTTCTGTCTTTTTCTCTTTCAACTCGACTGGCACTTATACAACTTTGTCCTTGTATCGCCCAAAGGTTGACTGGTAGATATTTAGTTGCATAAAGTTTTTAAAATAAATAAAATAAATAAATATGTAAATATAACACGCTGATTAAACAGATTAAATGATAACGTTTGCATTACAAGCACAATATTTTATTTTATTTTCCGTTTCGTGGCAACCCTGGCATATCTGCTCGGTACCTGTCATCAGTGGCGGCATCGTGCGACGTCAAAGGCGTTTCGTTACTGTAGGGACTAATATTGCTATACTGTGGTATAGTATATAGGTACCTCCATAGACATAATATATACTGATTATATTATGTCTATGGGTACCTCAATGCTGGAAGCCTTATAACGGTGTATAAGCCTTATATGTCCTACTTACTAGGACATAACAAAGGAGTCGGTCTGCATATTTCATGTAATAAAAATGTTGATAAAGGTTTTTAGTGAACATTTAATGCTAGATCATGCTAGATAGACGCTTGATAGCTGTTTTTTGACGGAGTTACTTTCCCTTAGTGTTTATTATTCGTAGGCGGAACCACAAAACTCAACAATATCTAGCATTAAATGTTTACTAAAAACCGTTTGGGAGAGCCATGCTTCGGCACGAATGGGCTGGCCCGACCGGAGAAATACCACGTCCTCACAGAAAACCGGCGTGAAACAGCGCTTGCGCTGTGTTTCGCCGAGTGAGTGAGTTTACCGGAGGGCCAATCCCCTACCCTATTCCCTTCCCTACCCTCCCTTATTCCGTTCCCTTTCCAGTCCTACCTTCCCCTATTACCCTATATCCTCTTAAAAGGCCGGCACGCACCTGCAGCTCTTCTGATGCTGCGAGTGTCCATGGGCGACGGAAGTTGCCTTCCATCAGGTGACCCGTTTGCTCGTTTGCCCCCTTATTTCATTAAAAAAAACCTTTATTTAACACTTTTAATACATGAAATATGCAGACCGACTCCTTTGTTATGTCCTAGTAAATAGGACATAACATTACACGCTTTTGACGCTTATACACCGATATAAGGCTCTCTCCAGTCTATAGTATCTCAACGAGTCATTCAGAATGCTCAATGCTGTCATCAGACTCATCAGCTATCATGATTTTTTGTGGGATTTTATATTATTAACGCTTAACAGCGTCCAATTATTGCCCTACTAATTACTAAATAAGTATAAAAAATTAATAGCGAAACATTTTTTTTTGTATTGCATCTACCCCCTTACCCTATAATAATCCTAAATCGCACTATCAAAGTTTTTTATTTTTGCAGTGTATAAGTACGAATTAAATATTGGTACATCGAGGCCAAGATGCAAGGCTGACTATTGGTACAGTCGATAAGCGACTGTACTATTAGTGAGCACACGCTGGCGGGCCTCAATTTTGCTGAATCAGAAAAGACTTAACGTGCCATAGATAAAGTATTTTAAATTGTATAGTAGTAATAGTGTCTCAATGTAACGTGCACAACCAGTGGCGGATTTACCAATAGGCTATACTTGGCCTCCAGCCTACTGGCTGGAGTCTAGGGCGGCAGATTTAGTGGGGCGGCAAATTTAGCCCCATTTTTTATCTTACAGAAATAAAAAAATTGAACTAAAAACATTTCTTGTAAAATATTGCCGAGAGGACTTTGGAGGTTTACCCTGAGAAAAAGATATGAGATCTCATGTAGAGCCAAGCTTCTGAATCTACACGGCCTAACTCTACTGACCCTAACTTAAACAAATTCTACATACTTACAAGTAAATATGTAAGTCTTCGCCGTTTCGCTACCGCACAAGTTTCTTGTGTGGTCGTCTCAGCAAAAATTTTCAAAAAATGTTTTCGGTGGGATATGATTGTGAACTAAACTAACGTATTGAATTTCAATGGTCAGTTATAGGGGCAGCTAAAATTGAATAGCCTACTGGCGGCAAATTTGTAAATCCGTTTGTGCATAACGTGCATGAACTAATAAGACTAGATATCGCCCAATGGTCGAAATTCGACCTTAATTTCAACGACATTAGGACTACTACCTATATTTTGTAAAAAAACATTGACTATAATTTTTTTTCAACTCTTGTCTCTTACCTGATCTCAGACTGGCCGTGTAAGGGTATGCGCGCACGGGCAACTTAGTTGCTCGGCGATTTATTTGTCTCTTGAAGAAGTCTAGGAGCTAGTATGAAAGTGCGCGCACGTAGCGACGCAACTCTGTACAACTTTTTCGTTGCCCAGAGCCCGCGTCGCAACTGTCTCCTTCCCTATTGGTTTCTATGCAAGTGCGCGCACGGGCAACAAAAAAGTTGCCGACCGGCCAGTTGCCACTCGACCGCCGCTGCGTGAGTTTGTGTGTACTTGCAGCAATGAGTTTCTAAAATACTAGAGTTAATACCAGGCGCGGTCGCAGCCTGAAATTTTGGGGGAGGGGCACTCAGTAGTCACTTCACTATTTTTTTTATCTGCGCCCTCGGACGGTTCTGGGTTCACAGCAGCTGTCTAAGGTCGGCCGAAGTGGTGGTTAGGGGAAATCTAGAAATTTCCTTTTATTATTTAGCAAGATTTTGAGATTTTTAAATTTTACCTTAGATTTGGGGGGGGGGGGGGGGGGCTGACCCCCCCCCCCCCCTTCGGACCGCGCCTGGTAAATAATACTAGAGTACTTTCGACACTCATTCTAAAGTAACTAAAATTTTTTTTTGGGTATGCTCTCAATTTCATAAAACTAGTATAAAATTTCCCGAGAGTCAGCCGATCGCTCCATAGTGGATGCACCCAATATTCTATTTTTCGACGCTTTCTTCGGTTTTTTATAGCGATTGCAACGACCACAGCCGTCTCGACCAAATCCATGTTGATGACTGTCAAGAAGAAAACTGAAAAAAGTCGGGTTGCTGTCGCTCTCGTGCGCGCACCCCGGCGACATGGCAATTATTTTTTCGAAAGAGACAAATAAATCGCCGAGCAACTAAGTTGCCCGTGCGCGCATGGTCTAAGGCTGATTCTCCAAACCGCAAAATTTTGTTGTCCGGACGTCTAAACTACCCGCAGAGTTACATAATATGTAGACCTTTGTATTTTTTTTATAGTAATATAAGGTGTGCTCTAACTGGGCCACTTAGGTTCTGTAGAAAAACTTAATTGTAAATATAATTAAAATTAATTTAAAGGTTACGTGTCCTGTCCCCAGAATTCACTATAAATTCCCAAAAAAATCCCACAAATACGATGAAATTCTAATTTCAAAGTAAATAAATCGTAAGAGTATAAACAAAATATTTATAAAACAATTGTATATAAACGTATATACCGTTATATAAATAGAAAAAGTCATTTTAAGATTTGTCCCGGCTCACATAGTGATTCCCTATACGCTTCACTTGGAGGCTCGTACCTCCCTAGTTATAAGAAGCACGTGGTTGCGGGTGCGCAGGGCGGGAGGTTCGGTAGCCCTCTAAACATCATGGAAGGAGGTCACATAAATTACATAATCTTCATATACTGATACAAATAAATGACACCAATAAGTAAAATATAAAAAATATATATATTTTAAAGTCAAAATATTTCAAATAAATTCATTTTCCATTCATTGTATTTGGTTTTAACGAACAAGTTTAGTTTGTAGACAATTTTATACATGTTTATATTTAAATTGAACATGTTTATTTAGCTGAAAAAGCTTTTTTCTATTAGCTTTGTTGATTCCCTAGGTTAGAAAAATTTTAATCAAAATATCTTCTAAAATTGTGAAGTGAAAAAGGGGCCAAATAGATAATTATTTTTATAATTCACTTAAGAATAATATGCGATTAATGATTTTAAAAAATATGCAGAAATAAAAATGTACCAGGGAATCAACTAAATAATCCAAATCCGGAGAAATGCCAGTAAGTATTGTATAATTGTATCTAAGATTCAATAAAAAAACTATAATCCACTAGCTGTTGCCCGCGACTTCGTCCGCGTGGACTTCAGTTTATAGTACTTTATAGCGCGCGATCTCAACAAAATTGGTGTCAAAAGCTTTTATAAAAAAACCCTGGTACCCCTTAAATCAATACAGCTGTGCAGTGTGCACACAATAAGTATTTCATTTTTTTATATTAAACTTTATATTTTATGCCAAATTTTAAAGCTTATTTAGCCCTCCGATTACACAACTTTACCCATAAACTATTTATCATTGATAGATTTAAGGTTACGTCACTGCACAGATAAAGTACTGAGTTATTTAATACCGTAGAATAGATATAACAATCGAAAAAAATCGAAACTTAAATGTAAGATGATACCACGTCTTATAGGAAGACTTTTGAGCAAGCGTCAGCGCGATGTAGAAGACGCACGGCGCCATCTATTATGAATTTTTGGAGCTAACTTAATTTGAACAAATTTACGCATTTTCACCCCCTTACAACCCTTTTTTCCAGTAAAAAAAGTAGCCTATGTCCTTTCTCAGGCTTTAGACTATCTGTATACAAAATTTCATTACCATCGGTTCGGTAGTTTTGGCGTTTGGCGTGAAAGCGAGACTGACAGACAGACAGACAGACAGAGATACTTATGGCGTTTGGCGTGAAAGCGAGACTGACAGACAGACAGACAGACAAAGATACTTTCGCATTTATAATATTAGTATAGATTATGTGCACACTGCACAGCTGTTTTTGGGTATTTTGATTAATTAAGAGCCACGCTACACCGGAATGGCAGCGGCGAGGCGAGCACTTTCAGCGCTGCCATTCCGGTGTAACGCGGCCCTAAGAGGGGTACCACTTACCAGGGTTTTAAAAAGTTTTTAAATTTGACACAAATTTTGTTGACACCGCGCGCTATAAACTAAAGTCCACGCGGACGAAGTCGCGGGCAACAGCTAGTTAGTTAATATTAACGTGTATAACAATCGAAAGAATCGTAAAACTTACCTCAACATGGTACCACCTCTTATAGAAATACGCATGAGCAAGCAATAGCGCGATCTAGGGGACTCTTGGCGCCATCTGTTTTGAGTTTTTTGGAACTAAGTTAATTTGAACAAATTTACGCATTTTCACCCCCTTACAACCCCTTTTTCCAGTTAAAAAGTAGCCTATGTCCTTTCTCAAGCTTTAGACTATGTGTACAAAATTTCATTACAATCGGTTCAGTAGTTTTGGCGCTGTTGTTTTTGAATTTGATGTCTAAGTTGGTAGGTGAGTTATTAGTTAATAACGTGTATAACAATCGAAAGAATCGAAAATTCTAGCTCAATATGGTACCACCTCTTATAGAAATACGTATGAGCAAGCAATAGCGCGATCTAGGGGACTCTTGGCGCCATCTGTTTTAAGTTTTTGGAACTAAGTTAATTTGACCAAATTTACGCATTTTCACCTCCTTACAACCCCTTTTTCCAGTTAAAAAGTAGCCTATGTCCTTTCTCAGGCTTTAGACTATCTGTGTACAAAATTTCATTACTATCGGTTCAGTAGTTTTGGCGTGAAAGCGAGACAGACAGACAGACAGACAGAGATACTTTCGCATTTATAATATTAGTATAGATAATATTCTAACGTATTAAAAACTATAAACAAAAACATACTAACTAATAAGTATGATTAGTTCTATGTTACAATAAAGTAAAAAATAAAACGCCATCTGTTGAATCGTATTAGAACTAAAATGTTCATTCCATCGATATATTTCTGGATTTTTTATAATATTATACATAAAATATGTTTAAGATTTTTGAAATTTTATTTTAATACACATCCAAGACCCAGGAAAATTGAAAACTTTTTGTTCCGCCTGCGGGACTCGAACCCAGGACCCCCGGGATGAGCGCTGGCCACGCGCAATGCGAATTCATTTTCATCGAAATTTTCATGGAAATAAGATATTTTCCCACATCAAAATGTAGCCTATGTCCTTTCTCAAACTCTAGAATAACTGTATACAAAATTTCATTGCAATCGGTTCAGTAGTTTTGGCGTGAAAGCAAGACAGACAGACAGACAGACAGACAGACAGAGATACTTTCGCATTTATAATATTAGTATGGATTTTCAATTTGTCAACTTGTTGTCAACAGACTTCAACCATAAATAAAAAGAGTATAATTCGTATGTGTAGGCTTGTCACTCAAAAATCTGTCATTTCTCATGTGTGTGTGTTGTAGTGTGTGTAATATTTTATTTGTTAAAAAAATAAAAGCATAATTGTGTAGGTGAATATCAAAACCCGGCAAGTCACACCCATACTCGAAACTGAACTCTTGTCGATTTTATTGAATTTTGTGAGAAAAATGGAACAACGCAGTATATACAAATTAGTGTGGTGAATCCTGAAAGAGTAAAGAAGATGTCTGTGTCAAAAGTTAAAAAGAAAAATGCCGAGAATAAAGTTAAAAAAAACATATTTCTCTTATTTGCCAAGTTTCGCTTATGGAGGACATACCGGGATTTGATATTTGCCTACACAATTTCAAAATAATATTAGTTCGATGCACTCCTTTACCATATAAACTATAACTGTGCAAAATTTCATGCACCTACGTTTCCCCATTTTTCATAAAAAGGGTTACAAAGTTTTTCGTTCGCGTATTATGATGATGATGATAGGTGGGCAGCACACGTTTCAAAGTTAAGGGCGCATTCTGAATAACTTTGGGAGTACCTACTAGCTAATAATAGAACCTAGTAGTTATAGGGGAGGTGGTGCTACTCATTTCATACCGACCATTTTAAGTCATTTTATACCGACCAAATTTTTGTCCAGTATTAGATTATTAATAATCAACATAGTAAATGTTAGTCGCCGCACCCGTGGTGGAATATAAATTGAGGGAATCTCAAGGATGTCACAAAAAATTTTAGTAATTTATACCGTATGAAAATTTAATGGGTGATTAATTGATTATTGAGATCATGTTTAATAAAAAACCACCGTCAGGCGTATGGCTGACGGAGTTCATGTGCCAAAGTGATTACGCGACGCCCTCAGAATTATTTTCTAACTTCTAAAGTATCATGATAATAAGTCTAAAAAAATATATATTATGATGTAGGTACTTATCTTAATATATATATTTCTTGTGTGCGTGTGTATGTGACTGAACTCCTCCTAAACGACTGGACCAATTTTGATGAAATTTTTTGTGTGTGTTCGTGGAGATTCGAGAATGGTTTAGATTTACAGTTTGGTCTACTGGAAAATGTTTTTTCAATTAATTTCTTATTTATAAGGAGTTGTTGATTTTGGAATGTTTTACATTAGATCCGGCGGACGGCGCTATCATCGCATTCAATATTATTCTATTTCAATTTTAGTTTGTCCTGACAGATGGTGCTACGATTAATTTGAAAAAAATTTTGTTATTCAATTCATGTGCTGATTAAAATATTAAATAAATAACACATAGGCTACAATTTTAACCGACTTTCAAAATGGGGGAGGTGTTATGTTCGTTTTCTTATATTCAACGATTACTCCGCCGTTTGTTAACCGATTTTCAAAATTTTTCTTTTGGTATATAGGGTATCATCCCAATTTGGTATTATATTCAGAAAAGTGGTGATCTGATGAAGGATCCATAAGTAATCGAGGGAACTCCTCAAAACTTATAGGGAAACATATGGTGACTTCGGTTTCGTGAGAAGTATTCTAAGCATATGCTACCAACAAGTAAGATTTTGCACCGAGATATACCTGGTATACCGTGGTTCGGAAGGTGCTGAGAGAATTCCTGATTCTTTATAGATACAAGTTTGGGAGTTTCGGCGTTGTTTTAAGAACAGAAAGCATATGCTACTATGCAAATTACATTCTTCATCATCATCATCATCATCATCACTACCATATTATACCATTTCATAGTCTTTTAGATCGAGACTCGAGTTTGTCAAGCGATAATTAAAAAAAATCTATATCTACCTAATATTATAAACCTGAAGAGTATGTTTGCTTGAACGCGTCAATCTCAGAAACTACAGGTCCGATTTAAAAACTTATCTCAGTGTTAGATAGATCATTTATCGAGTAAGACTCATCATTTATCGAGAAGGTTATATTATATTATTACTCTAAGACTAATACGACAGAAGAAACTCAGGAAAATGTGGGAAAAACGGGGGAAATATTTTTTATGGGAAAATGTACCTACGGATTCTGTAAAATTTCTAATTTACGCGGGCGAAGCCGCGCGGGACATCTAGTGTACATTTAAATACATAAAAATTGGTTTGAACCATAGACATAATATATACTGGTTTGAACGACATCTAGCTAGTAGTTTTTTTTTAAATACGTCATGAATGGTAAACCTTAAATTAACTTTTATTAAATCAACTGAAATATAAAAATAAATCAAAAACCTTTTAATTTCATAAAAATAAACCTTATATCTGCTGCGGAATCCTTCATGGGAGAGTCCAAATCGCACTTGGCCAGTTTTTTATAACTTTTGTAATATGGTCAACGAATGCACATTTATAACGTGTTTTACCAGCGGCGTAGCTAATAAGGGGCTAGGCGGGGGGCACTGTCCCGGGGCCCTCAAGCTCAAGGGGCCCTCGAATCCTCACCAGAGATTTCGATCGAAGTGAACTTTTGGCTCCCATTTTCAAAATAAATATGTCAGGTTGCAACTTCACTTTCATCATGATAACTCAGTTGAGAGAAATTCGAAAGTTGTGCGTGGGAATTCACCAAAATTCTATCTTTAGGTTATAGTAGTGGTCATGGGCGTACCGAGGGGGGATCATGTTGACGTCCCTACTAAGTATATTATCTAGTACTTTCATCTATAAAAATTAAAAATAATAAAACGAATTTTTGCCATTTCTTTGCAATATAATATTTTTACAACTAAAAATTATTAATTTTTTATTCTTTATAAACACCTAGCTTATAAAAAAATCTGATTTACCCCCGCCTGGCCCAGAATCTGCGTAATTTCCCCCCCCTGGCCCAAAACCGGGGTAATTTGCCCAATATCCTATTTCACAGTCATTTCATACCAAGCGAAAATCGTAACAATAATAGTATTCCACCAATACATAGGAGTTTTGATCGTCAGCTGCTTCAGCACGGGTGGAATAAAAATTGAGACTATCTCAAAGTTGTCGAAATTTTTTTAAGTGGCAACATCGTATAGTGAAGAAATTAAAAATTTTCAAGAAAGTGAAGAAATTAAAAAGTGGCAACATCCCTTTCAAATCAATCTAAGAAAAAAGGGATGACACTACGATGTTGCCTCTTTTTACCCGACTACGGCAAAGCAAAAGGAGGGTTATGATTTTGACAGGCTATGTATGTTCATCTGTTCCCTCGTAAATTCTAAACTACTTATCAGAATTCGACAAATGACCTATCATTAGAAGCGTCTTAATTGTCCGCTGGTTATAGGCTATATGGGATTTCACAAAATCTAATGTGGCGGCCTCTAGCGGACAAAACATAAAGAGTAAAAAAATAAAGTAGAGATAAATGCCCTGTTTGGTAATTTAGATATTAATAATTCAAACACATATTATACATCCATCAATATAATTTATTATCATCATAACATAGACAGTGAAGTACAGAGAAATAACTTTAAATAAGCTTTTCATATATCATTATTCATTACATTTATACAGTGTGTAACAAAAATAAGTGATAATACTTTAGGGTGTGTACGTGTTCTTCGTAGAGAGTTCACTGTGAAAGTAGCAGCTCTGAAAAACGAAAAAAAATTTCTTTTATATGGGCAAGGGCTCGAGCGTCACGACTCACGAGTTTCCCCATACAAAAGTGAAAAAAATGTTGGTCTTTCAGCGCTGCTACTTTCACAGTGATTTCTCTACAAGGAACACGTACACACCCTTAAGTATTATCACTTGTTTTTGTTACATCCTGTATAAGACGCTACTGCGTAAATATGCTAATAGGGATGATGACAAGGTCAAAGATTAGCGAATTTTGTTAATAAAATAAAGAAATCACGGTAAAAAATAAGTTTTTCCAAAATTTCAGCTTGATAGCATTTGTATTTTTTTTTGTTATGCGCCTTCAAAGTTGGATATTCAAGTCGAATTTTTTTTCAATTAAAGTCCTTAATATTTGGATACAATTCGATAACTTATGCAATTAAAAGCAACTTTTGTTATGAAACCACTTTCATAAACGCAATATTTAATATACCTGTCGAACAAAGTTGTCTCCCGATGCGTACAAACTACGAAAGACTGACGTCATACTTTCGTAGCACTTTGTATGGAGCGTTTCGGGCAGGTCTTTTTTATGAGACATTTGAATTGTCATATCTTGGTGAATTTTTAAGCTTTCAGAGTCATTCTTTCAACGATGTTTCTATTTTTGAAGTGTCTTTCAATTACCGATAAGAAAAAAAAATAGTCATCATGCCTATTGCATACCTATTAAGAAATACAAAATGTAACACCTAAATCTAATATAGCACTATATTTCTATTCATAAAATAGCATGGGTATCATTCTAAAAATCGTTTATTTTGGGGTTTTTACATTGTAATGTTTAGTAAATAGTAGGGTACTTAATTTATGTGATTAGTGATTACTAGACATCGGATTATATATGCATTTGCATATTGGCACTTTTTAGGCGATATTTGGCAATTTTTCGTTGATAGTGCATATTTCGGTAGTTTTATGCCCTCGTAGTCTCCAAACTAGCTATAACATGACCGATGAGTGATGACACACACAGAGGCCACAAAACAGAGGTACGATAGATCAAAACACTTAAAATATGTGGCTCCATCCCCATTTAAAGAATGCAACATTAGTAAGAAATTTGAATAAAGTAGTTATCGATATAGGTATTAAACTTCCATGGGCTTAAGATTGCAATCGGAAAATGTTGGTAAAAAATTATTATTGGTGCTGTTAGCTGTATAAAAAATGAAAAACCCCGGATTTGATGAAATTATAAAAACTAGAGATCGCCCAATGGTCGAAATTCGACCTTAGTTTCAACGACATTAGGACTACTACCTATATTTTGAAAAAATATATATATTTTATCATATTTTTTTCAACTCTTGTCTCTGGGACTCAGCTGATCTCAGACTGGCCGTGTAAGCATTGTGTAATAGTATCTAAAATTCTAAAATATATATATATATATATATATATATATATATATATATATATATATATATATATATATATATATATATATATATAATCCATTTTCAATTTGTCAACTTCTTGTCAAAAAATTGACTGCATAATACGACAAAAATTGACTGCATAATAAGCACGTATTTCAAAATGCAACCAGTCTTGTCATAGCTTAATAATGTATTCGGCAAAAGTTCAGAGAGGACTTAAATATTCGGAAATTCATATTTCCTAACATAATTAATAAAAAATTGCATTATAATCAAAATATAACAATTATTGTTACGTTAGACAATAATATTATGTTCATAAAACAAAAAAATATCTACAGGGCAGTTCCATGTAAAAGTCTACCATAAACTAAAAAAATAAATACCTGATTTTGGTATTAAAAATACTTAATTATAGTCACAACATTATGGCACTATTAAGATTTTATAGAAGCAACAATTTCTAAGCATTACTTTTCTAGAAAAGCTGCCATTTATGAGATGATGTCGTGAGATCGGCTGAGTGTGGTTTTGTGTGATGAAGTTCTGACTTAGTTTTCACGTTATGCATTTTAAATTCTTTTCATATTTTATTACACACTGATTGTTCAAACAATTAAATACCGATATACCTTTTGAGATTCGAGAAAATTCATTTTTATAAAGATATAATAGGCTTGTAAGATCACAGTGTCAGAGTTGTAGTGTCGGTCACATAAGAATCATTACTTTTGTCTATAACTACAGTAAAATTACTTTTACGTGTTTACATCAATAAAATTAGAAACTTTCCTACGTGACGGCGTTACTCAAATGATACCGGCATTAAAAAATTGTCATCTTTTTTTATAACACCTAAACTCTAAAAAATATTTATGTAGTGTCGGTCACATTACAGAGTCGACCACGCCCAAAAGTAGCGTTTGGTTTGTTATTTTTGCTCATATATGGCGAAAACAGCTATAGAAAGCAGAGAGAGAAACAGAAAGCTAAATTATTATTTTAAGAACCTGTCAGACCACCTCAAAGTCAAATAAAATCCAAAATTTTGCGATGTCTGGAAATGGGAAAGCAATTGTCACAAAAATCTGGCAGTAGGATATGAGATTATTACAGATATCGCAAGAAAATAAGATAATATAATTGATTTTTAAACTTTATTGAACGTAAGATAGACCTTTTTTTTTTTTTTGAGACGGGGAATGGCTGTTGCGCATGCCGGAGGGTTTGGAGACAACTCCTCCGTGTATGTAGGACTCGCTGCGGCCGTAAAGATGGTGAATTGACCGCAGCCCTACCCACTAAAACCCGTCTATACTCTTCCACTCTTCGCACGCAGGATTGCGAGAACGCGCGAGCTTTCTTTCCGCAGTTCTGCGAGCGTGTGCCTGCTTATCACCAGCAGGCCCTCCTCGAGCCCATACAGGCTCCGTGGCCGAACAGAGGCCCTTCCACTTTGGACGTAAGATAGACCTGCAGAACTGGAAACCTTCAAAAGTAATAGCGACCGAAACTCCATACTGTCTGGTCGTTCTTACCTATATAGGGCTCATATAATGGAAAATTTTTAGCTTAAAAAAAATGACGACAGTCTGCCTATCACTGCCTTTTGGGTTATTATGTTAATAGTTTTTGAGAAGATATCGTGTTGAGTAATTTTTTGACTAATTATTAGTGATTTCGTTTTTGTGACGTTTAAGTTCAAAAAAGCATTTTAATGAATTAACTAATTACTGATTAGCTTCTATATACTTTTAGAGTTCTTACTGTACGTGCTGAGATACATAAATTTTAAATTAAATAAAGTTTAATGTAAAACTACCGACTTTTACCTGCACAAAGTGAGTGTAGTGTCGGTCACGTTTTGGGCTGTAGTGTCGGTCACGATTTCTTTTGCTAGTAAATATTTTTTTAAATAACTTACAGGTTATTGGCAACCATTTTATAATAGTTTGTTTCATGAACTTTCGATAAAAATACAAAGTAGAGTTATTTAGCACACAGAGAGGAAGATTATTGGTGTTTACAAACACTCTTGGAAACGACTTCCTTTTGCATGTAGTATCGGTCACGTTTATGTTTGACTAAATAAATGCTATTTGAAAACAACAGTGTATACCATTTTTTCTACATAAGTTAACTTGTTTTATCTGCTACAAAGCCATCTTAAAATTGATACTAACAACATGATAGTAACCATAATATATGACAAAATAAAACGCAAGTCGTATCAAATGTAGAGTCAGTCACATATGGAATTGCCCTACATATTTTGTACTTGTAAAATATCTAATTCAAAAATTTTTAACCATATTTTTAAAACTTAATAAATGAAATAATTAATGGTCAATTTAATAGAATGGGATACCCCACAGTTTTTGATTGCAGATTGTTCATCTACCTTCTAATACCTACAGTCTTATTTTACGTTCAAGATCTAGTCCACTTATGCCACCCTGTTTGTCATAACAAATTAAAAAATATATATCGTGTCCTCTCTTCATAAATGAAAAAGATATCTTAGATTTATTATCTTTCGTTTTTATTATGAAAAAGAAAACACGACAAAAACTAGCCTTTAATAATAATAATACTATAAATATATATGCGGCATGACAGTCCCATTATAATCATTTTGAACCATAGAGTTCACAGTCACGTCACTATTCCTCGAAGGCGGGCAACTGAATAAAGAGTTTATTGCGGGGCCTAGATAATGCAATATAATTATTATTATATGCGAGGTGTGCCGCCGAAAAAACGCGCGGGCGCAAGCCCCCTTGATGGCAAGCCTGTCTCAAAATAAGGGCGCCGGCTTTGCCCAGAGGGTTCGTGCCGCCGAGCCTACAGCTTTGGTGTTTAGACAGCTTATAACAGCCAGCCTGGCACAAGTGGACTTGAAGCTTATAATAATATATTAAGTATATGACATCAAATACACCAATAACATCGTAAACTATATTAAGATTAAACCCTTAATATATTGGGCGTTTTTTTTCGATTAATTAAGGTTCGGTGCAAACCGGGGACTTTAACACAAATTAGGGTTTCGATATTTCATTTTAGCAATTATTCTGAATGTAAAACGCCTTGCAATAATAATAATCGATGGACCGCCATTGAGGACATAATATTATTAACAGTCATTGTTCACTGAGATTCATCAATCAATAAATCAATAATTGAAATTGACGACATGATGGCCATTAAAAACTACTAATTCAGTAAATAACTACATAATGTCCCAAACTAAAGTTATGTTATTAATATAAAGTTAGTTTATGTAATTCAAAATGTATTATATTATCTTTAAATGGAAGTTCTTAATTCAAAAATTTAAATGTCGCCCGTTGCACTGATTATGAAATTACGCTGATCGAAGTCACTTGGATTTAATGCATATTTTTATCAGCGTAATATCACCCTTTAGAAATACACATAAATATTAACACCAATAGATTACAGAATATATGTTATGAATTATCATTCAACATTACTTTTAACAAATACCGTACATTCATTTATAATAATATAAATTTAAGATACAAGAGTATAATTGTATATAATAATTAATATATTATTATTCTTAATGTTAAAAGTACTCAAAAACTTAAGATGTCGAAATTTTAAAATAATTGGTACTTACTATTATACACTGGAATTTAATATGACCACATACTCAACGGTTTTGCAAGTAAAATGTTATTTAAAGCACTTAAATATTCGAAAAATCATAATTTATAATATACCTAATATAAATCATTATGATTAAAAATATTACAACCATTACGTTAGATAATAATGTGTTCTTATTTCTTAAAACAAAAAATATCTACATTTGCACTTTTAAATCAAAGTAAATTTTTTAAATCATTTTAAACATAATAAATGAAACGATAAATGGTTAGTTAGTTAGTTATTATTCATCTACTAATACAATCTTAATCTAGGCTTATACTCAAGATCTAGGTCCACTTATGCCAACCAGTTTGTAACAATTAAAAAAAAAGATGTAGATAAAAGATGTCTTAGATTTTTTGAACTTTCGTTATAAATTTAAGAAAGAACACGATAAAAAAGATATCGATAGTTTATGCTTCTATAATCTAAATAAATCTTTTTCATTTCATATACATACTTAATATATATTTTTATTATTCGTAATAATTATTATAAAAGAAAATACATGATACCTTCAAACAGTAATATAGCCAGTCTGACACAAGTGGACTTAAACATATACCTAATAATATTATGACTTACCGCCGTACTCAGAGACATTTAATTACGATTAGCCTTCAATTTAATGGAGAGTTTGACAGATAATGTATGGGGCTTATGTCAAAATTTTGAATTAATTACATTTAAGTAATTAATGTTCCACTCTGAATGCGGCAGATAGAAGTGTACAGGGGAAGAAGGATCACGGTCAACTTTTTAGTGCAAAATGAAAAGAACCTTTCTGTCCATATTAACGAAAAACACTTAAAACGATCATCGTGCACTAGGGACTCAATAAAAGATTGTATGGCTGTATCATAGAAAGATCAATGTCACCCTAATAACAGAAAGAAAGATCATTGGTCTATGGACATTGATCTTTTTTTCACTTTTTTTTAGTTTGACAGCTGGCTGTCAGTGGCTGTTTGTACTTTGTTATTTCGTACATGTGGTTTTCGCGGTATTTATTGGAGTTATGCAAATTAGAGTTGATTTTTCATTTATTACAAATAGCTAGACTATTTTGATTAAATTGTGCTACAATTAAAATAAATAAATACTAAACTTAGAAAGAAATATCAATGTCAGTTGACTATGATCTTTGTAATAAGTAACATTTTCTAAAGAAGAAGGGGCATTTTTGTATGGGACCCGTACCCAAGCTGTAGCACGTTGAGACATATTAAATGAAAGGGCTTGAAAAGTTGTACATTTTCTTGTATGACATAAAATCTCTAAACCATGGGATAAAAAAGTTAACGGGGGTAGAAAGTAAGAAAAAAACACAAAAACTATGACAATCTTGAGGAAAGTGTTGTATTTTAGTATATTCAGAAATGTATGAGAAAACAATAAAACCTTAAAAATCTTACCTTTCCTGGATTTTACCGTATATTGTTACCTTGGAGAAATAGTTTATAATAAGCAATACTAGCGAATGGCGCAATAATACGGGTGTTTTATTTTTTTCCGAAAATGAACAAATAACATCCTGTATTACTGAATTAATTTGTAGTGTTGCTAGTAAGGAATAATCTCTCAAAAGTAATCATATATGGAAAACTCAAGGAAACTGTTGTATTTCAATATATGAGAAAACAATAAAATGCTGAATGTCGAACCTTTGCCTGTTTTTTTCGTTAATTATCACTTTATTTCTTAGGAAAAAATAAAATAGCCAGTATTATTGCACCATTCGCTAGTATTGCTTATTATAAACAATTTCTCAAAGGTAACAATATACGGTAAAACAGGAAAGGTTAGATTTTTAAGGTTTTATTGTTTTCCCATGTACATTTCTTTAAAATATGAAAGAATATACTAAAATATAACACTTTTCTTAAGTTTGTCATATATACGATTACTTTCTAGAAATGATTCCTTACCAGCAACACTATAAATTGTTGCAATAATACAGGGTGTATTTTTGTGATTTTTTCTTACCCTCATTAACTTTTTTCTCCCATGGTTTAGAGATTTTTCGTCATAATATAAAATGTTCAACTTTTCAAGCCCTTTAATTTGGTATACGTCTCAACGTGCTATATTGGTGGGTACGAAGTGCCCCCCCCCCCTTCTTTTTAACCGACTTCCAAAAAGGAGGAGGTTATATTATGTTCGTCTAACATCTTTATCGTTAACTTAATTACAAGTAAATAAATAATAAAGAATTCAAAACTAAATTATTATTTATACTATACTGTTTTATAGTTGCTAAAATGTTTTATAGTTTGCGCGTTATAAGATGATATGGGTGACACGTCTCATATTCCTTGCTACGGGTTTTTTTTACAAGAAAACAAAAAAAATCAAAATGTAATAAATTATATTCCATCTACAAAAACAAATGTTTCCTATAATTGTAAATGAATAAAAATGAAAAGTTGCTAAATGCTAACTTATTAATATAAAACTATAAATTTTAACTGTGAAAATTATTGTTACGAAAATATTTGAAAAATGTCCAGATGCATGAAACGGAACTTATACCAATAGAGATTGACACTCTTGAATCGAAATCAAATCGATAAAAGGGGCGGCCATTTTAAATCGCCGGCGCCACTCTGAAACGTCAGTACGAAATCGATAATTTCGATTGCAATTCCTTTAAGAAGTGATTCGATATTTTTAAATTATCGATTAATTTTCTTAGGTAACTTCCCTATTAATGTCAAATATAATGTGTCACCCATATCATCTTAAAACGCACAAACTATAATTGCTGCTGTTGTGAATTGTTTAATAGATAATGATGCAAAGTAAATTAAGTTTTTTCCATTTTCTCACAATGATTCACTTTTGACAATGATCCTTTTTCCCCTGTACCCTTCATATGACATCTAATAGATCAATAACATCGTATACTATTTTTAAGATTAAGCCCTTAATATATTGGGAGTTCTGTATTTTTTTTCTTTTATTTAATTAAGGTTCGGTACAAAGGGGCGACTTTTACAGCCGTTTCCGACACTTTCCTACCTACGGGGGATATTAGATTACCATATACAGGGTGTAAAAAAAATAAGTGATAATACTTTAGAGTACGTGTTCCTTGTAGAGAGTTTACTGTGAAAGTAGCAGCGCTGAAAGACCAAAAATTTTTTTCACTTTTGTATGGGGAAACTCGTGACGCTCGGGCCCTTGCCCATACAAAAGCGAAAAAATGTTTTCGTCTTTCAGAGCTGCTACTTTCACAGTGAACTCTCTACAAGGAACACGTACACACCCTAAAGTATTATCACTTATTTTTGTTACACACTGTATATTGGATCCGAGATCATTGAGTCAATGATATTGGATAATGTAATATAGACATATGATTCATTTCTTCCTTGATCATAGATTTTTGACATTTGCTGAGAGATTGGATCCAATACGGTCATAGAAATAGGTGTTGCCAGTTATTTAATATAAAAAAGAGTTTTTAATTTCTTGTTTCTTATTATGTTTCAAATAATGTAATGTAATTATTTTTCTAATTATATACTTGGATAATCTTGCTGAAATAACAAAAAACAAGCCATATTAAAAATGACGATGTCTTTTGACACATCGAATTCTCTGAGATCTAGTAACCCTGACGTCAATACCTGTCAGCGTTAGCGCTCTCCATTGGCTATTGAAACCACATATGACGTAAAATAGGATCAATGAAATATGATAATGTAATAAGCAGATATGATCAAATGATCATAGAAATGATCCAATATAAATGATAATGTAATACCCCCCTAACACTTGCCACCAGGCTACGTATGTTTGGTCCTTCATGTCAATTGGGTGTCATAGCATTACATTAATTGAGATTCCATAATAAAAATTAACGACATGATAGCCATTAAAAACGACAAATTCAGTAAATAGCTACATGATGTCTTAAAAATTTAATATAATATAATTCAAGTTCGAAATTCAAACATTTAAAAGTCGCTCGCTGCACTGAGAAATTACGGTGATCAAATAAATTTAATAAAATATTGAATCAATTAATTTTCTCTCGCTTGTGTTTTAATTAACTGTTAAATTTGTGTATAATTGTTCAATTCACTTGGATTTAATGCATATTTTGATCAGCGTAATATCACCTTTAGAAATACACATAATTTACTAACATCAATAGATTATAAATGTTATCATTTAACATTACATTTAACAAATACAATCATTTATCATTATTTTAAGATACAGGTGTATTTTTGTATATTATGGAACAAAAAAATATTTTACTAGCTGATATTATAGTCTAAGAGCGAGTATTCCGCAGACTTACAGAAAGTAGCCAACTCCATATTAACGCCAGGTATAGTGTTTTATCTGCTACTTTAACGTAAGTCTGAGGAACACTCGCTCTTAGTCTAATAGTTACGTATAACATGAGACTTGTCATAAAATAGAACTGTCATAAATGGACAAATAGCATTGAATCACAATATAATACGTAAAAAATTCTTCGAAAAATTAAATATTATATTGTTACTGAACGATTAACGATATTCTACATAATATATAAAACATTTGTGTTCATTATCCGGTTTCTGAAGTTTTTGACATGACTTGAAAAAAAATTAACTGCCTATTCAACACCGTTGTCGATTTGTCGCAAGCTAATCAGAATAAATGAACTTCTGTAGAAAAATATCAGAAATTATCAATTATATTCGTAGGTAGTGAAGTTAACAAAGATGCAGAATAAATACATTCTTGAGTTAACATACTTTAAAATTGAGCACCTCAATTGATGTTTATATACGTGAAAAGAAATATATTTTTTAATCACATTAAGAGTTATAGTTAGTTATATAAAATATTATATATTTTTCATATTATATTTAATAGCAATACCTACATAATATACAATGTGTCCCAAAACCGAGATTGGCTCTCAAATTTTTTCTCTCTCACGGTTGTAAAATGGCAGCCATTTTAGTTTTCTCGGACTTTCACACTAATCTGACCAATACTTCTCATGTTAATATCCTATGAAGATAAATAATCGGCCAAGTGCGTGTCGGACTTGCGCACGAAGGGTACCGTACCGTCATAAAGCAAAAATAGGCCAAAAATTGTGTTTTTTGTATGGGAACCCCCCTTAAATTTTTATTTTATTTTATTATTATTATTAATTATTGAAGTAGACATATATTTAAGACTTTAGTGAAAATATCAATGCCTACCTGCTGCCATTATTGATACTAGAGATCGCCTAATGTTCAAAATTCGACCTTAGTTTCAACGACAGTAGGACTACTACCTATATTTTGTAAAAAATATTGACTTTATCATATTTTTTTCAACTCTTGCCTCTGTGACTCAGCTGATCTCAGACTGGCCGTGTAAGCATTGTCTAATAGTATCTAAGATTCAATAAAAAAAAACTATACTTAATCCATTTTCAATTTGTCACCTTGTTATCAACAGACTTCAACCATAAATAAAAGAGCATAATTCGTATGTATAGACTTGCCACTCAAAAATCTGTCATTTTTTTAGTAGTATGTGTAATGTTTTATTTGTGAAAAAAAAATATGATAAAAGCATAATCAAATAAAAATGTATCTCTAGTTTTAAGTTTTCTATGTAAACTGGTTATGTGTACATAAATTGTTAAATAAATAAATAATTTCAAAATAATATTATCTCGAAGCACTCCTTCACCATATAAACTATCACTGTGCAAAATTTAATTCACCTACGTTTCCCCATTTTATGTCAAAAGGGATACAAAGTTTTTGGCTCACGTATTAAATATTATGGGGGCCTAACCCTAAAGTATCGATTTTATAATTCATTTTTATACTTGAAAATTAGCCCCGAATTGTTTCATTTTCTAAAATTAGATACTACATTATATTTCTGAGAATTCGATCTGAGCAAAAACACGATATCTTAAAATTTTCTCGATAGAAAAGAATCACAAAGATGCATCTAATTTTCACGAATTTTTCATTTATTGCTATAACCGTGCATTGAACTAAGTTAATATTTTAACACATTGTATAAAATTCTATCATTGAGAGATCGACCTAGCGGATTTTTAAAATGTTGTATATTTATCGAATTATTGAGAAAAAACTAATTTGGCGATGAATCCGAGTCGTCCTTTTTCACCTGGCATATAAAAGACGGGCGTGCCGCGTGAGTGTGAAGAGAGAAGGACGATGTTTGATTTTTTGGGTTAGTCGCCCTCTTAATATATAGATAGAGCAAAAAAAAAACAAGTTTGTTGTATGGGAGCCCCCTTAAATATTTAATTTATTTTGTTTTTAGTATTTGTTGTTATAGCGGCAACAGAAATACGTAATCTGTGAAAATTTTAACTCTCTAGCTATCACGGTTCTTGAGATACAGCTTGGAGACAGACAGACGGATAGACAGACATCGAAGTCTTAGTAATAGGGTCCCGTTTTTACTCTTTGGGTACGGAACCCTAAAAAGGTCTCATTTTGATGATAGCTAAACTTGTGGACTACGCTTACAGAGGCAATATGTTATAAATTTGGTGGAATTAAACATAGAAAAACCAAATTTTAAGGAAAAAAATGTATTTTTTAATTAATGGTTTTTTGTGAAAAATCTGGCGCATTAAACTGGTTCTTTTTATTTTAAAAAGATAGAGGAGATTTTCATCTTAAATAAATTCCTTTACTTCTATGCTCTAAGTCAGATATTTAAACAATTATCTAAGTCAGATATTTTAACAATTTACTTATAAAGTATTGGTCAGAATTTTTTTTTCAAAACTTGGAGAAAAAAAATATTTAAAGCCAATTTGTCACTAAAATATGCCGTACATCATGACATTAAAGGATCTGACACCGGTGTCGGGACACAATATTGTATATGAAATAGACCTCATTTATATTTTCAAATATTTTTTTAGGCTTTTTTCCAAAATATTTATTTATTAAAATATAGTAATACACTAGTATAATAAGAATTATGCTATTTAATATTATTTCATGTTTTGTTAATTCAAAATTGTAAGATAAATTCGTAGATTAAAGCAATAGTTTTTAAAGTCATATTAATCACAAACAGTAATAATGTACAATTATAAGTAAAGGTTAAAACACCAATATTATATTTAAAATGGCTTCTCGAACCAAGTTACCTACATTTTTTTTTCAGTATATCACTAACATCAAGATTCATTGTAAACATTTCAACGGTTTGAAATATGGATAATATTTTTTTAATACCAAGAGAATATTGTGTGAAGATTCTTTCTACTTTATCGAAGACAAAAATCTCATTTCTCAAAAAAGAGACATACATCCAATTTTTATATGGAAGGTAGAATTATTACTAGATATTTGGTTTGATACAAGACAGTTACGTATTTAATTAAACATTAAGGTGCCGTGAGGATCGGAAAGTAAAGACTTTCCGATCCTCACGGCAAGTGACCGGGACCGACAAAAATTCTGATATAAAATGCTCTAAAAAACCCTATGACCCTAGGCTTTAGGTTTCATTTTGGTCTACGCAACTATAACGCAGCAGCTGCATGGGTCGCTAGACCGATGTCGGTAGAAAATAAAGATCTATTGGTTCGGAAAGTCTTTTAATACTCATCACGAGTACCACTAAATTACGTCACTATATAGATTTTAGTCAAAATAGATTGTTAGGATGGAAATACTTATGATTACAATATACCTACAAAACAAAATTAAAAATAAATCGTGAGCCTGCACGGAGTAGTTGCCGAAATATCATTAGTATTTCCATTTATCCTAGGAGGTCGTAATTCAGTAAATTTGGTAAAATATTTACCATAGAACATCAATATAGGTCAATTGTAGTCAAAACTTTGAGCTGAAACACAACACTTTTTATTGACATACATAATTTATGAATTCCGTACCACGTTTTACGGTTTTGACTATAATTCACCATAGATAAGTCAATTCCGGATAAGTCTTGATTCAAAATCGCGAAATTTGACTCAAAATGGCAGATCACCACTTTGAGTCAAGTATTATCATCCATATCGTAAAGTCACTTTTTAAATCCTTGTCACTTGAGATAATATACCTCTTTATAGAACTTACTAAACTGTACTTAAAATATTTGCATAATGTCTTTATGGCAGCGGATGCCCGTGTTTGACGTCTCGATATAATTTAACAGCAGCAGCAAAACTTTTTGACCTTCATCCAGAAAGTCAATTGTTCTGGCTCCTCAATCTCGAATCTCTCAACTTCACGTATAATTTCTGATCTCGGTATATCGGGCTCTCTAATCTCGTATATCTCTAAGCGGCGGACGTCAAAAACACTGCCTGCGGGCAATCCGCCGCAGGTAACTCTAGCGTTTGTTAGTCAGGGTAATATGAACGAGCAAAGAGGACAGTTCCAAGTCCTCAGAATACGCATTCCGTAGTATAATACTGCGGTATCCAGTCCGCAAGCATTTTATGGGGTACGTCGCTTGGCCAATGAAATTCGGGTCGCCGAATATATCTTCGTCTTGTACCAGAAACCGCATCATAGCCAAATCTGGGTTTGCGACTTCGAACTCGCAAATGTCGTTCCACACCGGATTTATTCCATTGTCGGCTGAAAAATATTTCTGATTAATAAATACTATTTTGGGTAGTAGCTAATCAGGGTAATTACAGATTCAGGGTAAATTCGGATAATTGAAGTTACCGCTAATTGCCATGCCATTTTGTTGTGCCACCGCAAAACATATGGTGTCAATCGAACAAGATACCTGTTTGTTTAGCGTTAACTTGAATTATCTGGACTTACCCTGTTTCTAAACTTACCCTGATTTCCCCTGTATATTTAATGAGGATTGGAGTGTCATGAAATTATTATTTTTTAACAAAAAATTGAAACCGACTTCCAAGGTAAAACCAATATTCTTAGAAATATGATCTAAAAAGTATGAAATCATTCTTATTCTTCATTAGTGCCTTTTTCGAAATTCGACTTAACCTCAACCAATTCCGGACTCAATTTTCATTCGTTTGAAGTCGACACCAGCCCAGAACTGAGATACTTGACATAAAACTTGGCCGGTACAGGAAGTCGGTTTCAATTTTTAGTTAAAAAATAATAATTTTACTCTTTTTAGTTATCTACAAGATAAGGATGTATAATTGTATACCTAAAAGATACGCATAACGATGGGTAAATAAGCATTACGAATGTTAACTATTCCCATTAAGTTACTATAAGCGAAATTGTGGTAAATGCTTGCAGTTATCTAAGCGATGCTGCAATTCCCAAACTTTTATCTTTAAAGGTTCATGAGTTCTATTCAGTGGCTTCGGATCAAGAGACACCTTCGTATGAAATTTCACTTTTTATGTTTAAGTTACTTACTAGAAACAACATCTTAACCACCATTTGTGTTTTAATAAATTTCAAGGATTTACCTTTATTGCTCATAGATCCCATTATCAGATCACCACTTTCGTAATGTTTATATGAAATTAAGATTCTATCCTATACAACAACAGAAGATTTTTGAAAATCGGTCTACAAACAGCGAAATAATCATCAAAATATCGTGAAATAAAAAAAATATCATGAAAATTGAAAAGTACCAATAAATGTGTCATAATGTGATGATGCATAGCATAATTATAGTTGTGATGATGATTAATCAAATTGATATATTGGCTTATGCCTTAAGTTGTTTAAACAACGCCAAAATCCCCGAACCTGTATCTATAAGGATTCAAAGTTCTGTTGGGTACCTTCGGAACCAGGGTAAAACCTGGTGCGAAATCTTACTTTTTTGTAGCATATGCCTCGAATACTTCAGAAAAAATCAAAATCACTACTTATATGTTTCCATACAAATTTCAAGGAGTCCACTCGATTTCTCATAGATCCCATCATCAGATCACCACTTTTGTGAACATGGTACAAAATTCGAGTTAAACCCTATATAACACAAAAATAATTTTGAAAATCTGACTACAAACAGCCGAGTAATCGTTGAACATACATAAAAAAAGATACATACAGCCGAACGTATTACCTCCTCCTTTTTGGAAGTCGGTCAAGAATAGTAACAAAAACAGTGCCAATGCTAGCAAAACCCTGACCCGGTATAACAACGCGAGATTATGCTCGAGCTTGCATTTTGCATTGCGATCGTATGCATTAAATCAGCGACCGACCGAATTGGGAATAATACATATTTTTACTTTCATACGAAGGTTGAACAAAATATCCATATAGATGACAGATTTCATTTCACTTTCAACACCATTCGACTGATCTGAACGTTGAACAGTTTTGTTGATATCAAACTAATAGTTAAAGCTTACTATCGGATTAAAACCATCTTAAGTTATTCTTAAGGCGCTGAGAACGTATCGGCCAAGTTTGTTATTGAGTAACGGCCATTCCCAATATTTGATCTATCTCTGGTTTTGCCCTACTAGAGATAGGAATAGCTCAAATTAGACATTAGAGACATATATTTTATGTCAATTGTGAGCTATTCCTATCTCTAGTAGGGCAAAACCAGAGATAGATCAAATATTGGGAATGGCCGTAAGTGTAAAATAGTAGTTAATACGAGCCTTAGAACAACTCACCCACAGTTTTGGTTGCCAGCTTGAGACCAGAGTCTTGTTCGGTGCCGAAAATCTCAACTTCGACAAAGGGGCTAGCGGTTCCTCTGCCAGACTTAGCAAGATGTCGAGCAGCAATCACTCGGAGCGACACTATTATGGCCTTCGAATTCGTGCGAATCGGCGCACGTCTATCAAAAGGATTGTAACCTTCTTCCATCATAAAGCTCGGTTTCAGGACAAACCCGCATCCACCATTTTCCCTGAACTTTCCCATGTTGAGCTGCATCGCTTTGTCCGGCGTCTGGTAGTTAAGTGCCACCATTTGGGAGCCAGCATTCCAGAAGGGTACAGGATTATAGTTGGACGAGTCGATTCTTTGACCCTTGGGATAGATCCTGCTCATTTGAACCCCATGGTACTTCATAAAGAACGCCGTTTCTTGCTGGCACATGAGTCTCTCTGCTTTGGTCTCCGGGAAAGAAGACATTTCATTGAAAATGAAGCCATTATTGCGTAGTTTTTCCTGATTAAACGCAACGGACCGGCAGTATACAATCAGATCCGACATTTCTTTAGCGATGCGCCATTCCCTCTCCATTTTGCGGTGTCTGAGAGATCGGGCGCTAGCGCTTTGGGCCGCTTCTTTGATGGCGGAGAGCCATTCTAGGGCGTTTTCTCGGGAGGAAGCCGCCATGTCGAATGGCGCACACATGGATGGGGTTTGAATGCGAACAATCCACCTCGCGGAACCACCTTCTTCGCCTACCACCAGTTCGACAACTGCACCTAATACATCTACCACTCCCTTCTGGAGGGATCCCAGTGCTGTATCGTTCTCCAGGCCACTCTGTAGACAAATTTTTTTGATTAGTACTTTAATGGATAGATAGGTTAAATGTATTTTTAACAAAAAAGAGAGGTGTTATAAGTTTGACGTGTCTGTCTGTCTGTCTGTCTGTTTGTGTGTGTATCTGTCCGTGGCATCGTAGCATCCAAACGGGTGGACCGATTTTGATCTAGTTTTTTTGTTTGAAAGCTGACATGATCGAGAGTGTTTTTAGCTATAATTCATCATCATCAGCCTGCTCAGTGCTGGACAAGCAGGGTTTATCTAGTTCATGAAAGGCCGTTAGCAACTTGTAGTCGTTTGATGGGTTTTATATTTCATTCTAGTTCGTGACATTTGTGAATATACAATATACGTATACACATAATAATGGAAAGTATAAAATGAATTCGCATTGCGCGTGGCCAGCACTCATCCCGGGGGTCCTGGGTTCGAGTCCCGCAGGCGGAACAAAAAGTTTTCAATGTTCCTGGGTCTTGGATGTGTATTAAAATAAAATTTCAAAAATCTTATGTATAATATTATAAAAAATCCAGAAATATATCGATGGAATGAACATTTTAGTTCTAATACGATTCAACAGATGGCGTTTTATTTTTTACTTTATTGTAACATAGAACTAATCATACTTATTAGTTAGTATGTTTTTGTTTATAGTTTTTAATACGTTAGAATATTATGTTTAATAATATTATCACTTGGTATAATAATAATCAATCTATCTTATCTTATGTAGAACTCCTACTGCATTTCTAATCCATACTATCCATACTAATATTATAAATGCGAAAGTATCTCTGTCTGTCTGTCTTGCTTTCACGCCAAAACTACAGAACAGATTGCAATGAAATTTTGTATACAGTTATTCTAGAGTCTGAGAAAGGACATAGGCTACATTTTGATGTGGGAAAATATCTTATTTCCATGAAAATATCGATGAAAATGAATTCGCATTGCGCGTGGCCAGCGCTCATGCCGGGGGTCCTGGGTTCGAGTCCCGCAGGCGGAACAAAAAGTTTTCAATGTTCCTGGGTCTTGGATGCGTATTAAAATAAAATTTCAAAAATCTTCAACATATTTTATGTATAATATTATAAAAAATCCAGAAATATATCGATGGAATGAACATTTTAGTTCTAATACGATTCAACAGATGGCGTTTTATTTTTTACTTTATTGTAACATAGAACTAATCATACTTATTAGTTAGTATGTTTTTGTTTATAGTTTTTAATAGGTTAGAATATTATGTTTAATAATATTATCACTTGGCATAACAATAATCAATCTATCTTATCTTATGTAGAACTCCTACTGCATTTCTAATCCATACTAATATTATAAATGCGAAAGTATCTCTGTCTGTCTGTCTGTCTGTCTGTCTTGCTTTCACGCCGAAACTACTGAACCGATTGCAATGAAATTTTGTATACAGTTATTCTAGAGTCTGAGAAAGGACATAGGCTACATTTTGATGTGGGAAAATATCTTATTTCCATGAAAATTTCGATGAAAATGAATTCGCATTGCGCGTGGCCAGCGCTCATCCCGGGGGTCCTGGGTTTGAGTCCCGCAGGCGGAACAAAAAGTTTTCAATGTTCCTGGGTCTTGGATGTGTATTAAAATAAAATTTCAAAAATCTTATGTATAATATTATAAAAAATCCAGAAATATATCGATGGAATGAACATTTTAGTTCTAATACGATTCAACAGATGGCGTTTTATTTTTTACTTTATTGTAACATAGAACTAATCATACTTATTAGTTAGTATGTTTTTGTTTATAGTTTTTAATACGTTAGAATATTATGTTTAATAATATTATCACTTGGTATAATAATAATCAATCTATCTTATCTTATGTAGAACTCCTACTGCATTTCTAATCCATACTATCCATACTAATATTATAAATGCGAAAGTATCTCTGTCTGTCTGTCTTGCTTTCACGCCAAAACTACTGAACCGATTGCAATGAATTTTGTATACAGTTATTCTAGAGTCTGAGAAAGGACATAGGCTACATTTTGATGTGGGAAAATATCTTATTTCCATGAAAATTTCGATGAAAATGAATTCGCATTGGGCGAGGCCAGCGCTCATCCTGGGGGTCCTGGGTTCGAGTCCCGCAGGCGGAACAAAAAGTTTTCAATGTTCCTGGGTCTTGGATGTGTATTAAAATAAAATTTCAAAAATCTTAAACATATTTTATGTATATCCATACTAATATTATAAATGCGAAAGTATCTCTGTCTGTCTGTCTGTCTGTCTCGCTTTCACGCCAAAACTACTGAACCGATTGCAATGAAATTTTCCACACAGTTATTCTAGAGTCTGAGAAAGGACATAGGCTACATTTTGATGGGTCAAAATATCTTATTTCCATGAAAATATCGATGAAAATTAATTCGCATTGCGCGTGGGCAGCGCTCATCCCGGGGGTCCTGGGTTCGAGTCCCGCAGGCGGAACAAAATGTTTTCAATGTTCCTGGGTCTTGGATGTGTATTAAAATAATATTTCAGAAATCTTAAATGTATTAATTTATGTATAATATTATAAAAAATCCAGAAATATATCGATGCAATGAACATTTTAGTTCTAATACGATTCAACAGATGGCGTTTTATTTTTTACTTTATTGTAACATAGAACTAATCATACTTATTAGTTAGTATGTTTTTGTTTATAGTTTTTAATACGTTAGAATATTATGTTGAATAATATAATCACTTGGTATAATAATAATCAATCTATCTTATCTTATAGAACTCCTACTGCATTTCTAATATATGTGACAAGTTGACAGCAGACGGCGCTCTAAAATAAAGGAGTTCGAGTGTACCGTGTTGACCTATATTCCATCCAGAAAATATATCAATGCAATCAACATTTTAATTCTAATATATGAAAACAGATGGCGTTTTATTTTTTAATTCATTATTGTAACAGAACTAATCATACTTACTTTATTATATATTATTGTTTTTATTCATAACTAGCTGTTGCCCGCGACTTCGTCCGCGTGGACTTTATAGCGCGCGGTGTCAACAAAATTTGTGTCAAATTTAAAAACTTTTTAAAACCCTGGTAAGTGGTACCTACCCCTCTTAGGGCCGCACTACACCGGAATGGCAGCGCTGAAAGTGCTCGCCTCGCCGCTGCCATTCCGGTGTAGCGCGGCCCTTAATTAATCAAAATACCCAAAAACAGCTATGCAGTGTGCACATAATCTATACTAATATTATAAATGCGAAAGTATCTCTGCCTGTCTGTCTGTCTGTCAGTCTCGCTTTCACGCCAAACGCCAAAACTACCGAACCGATTGTAATGAAATTTTGTATACAGATAGTCTAAAGCCTGAGAAAGGACATAGGCTACTTTTTTACTGGAAAAAAGGGTTGTAAGGGGTTGAAAATGCGTAAATTTGTTCAAATTAAGTTAGTTCCAACAATTCATAATAGATGGCGCCGTGCGTCTTCTACATCGCGCTGACGCTTGCTCAAAAGTCTTCCTATAAGACGTGGTATCATCTTACATTTAAGTTTCGATTTTTTTCGATTGTTATATCTATTCCACGGTATTAAATAACTCAGTACTTTATCTGTGCAGTGACGTAACCTTAAATCTATCAATGATAAATAGTTTATGGGTAAAGTTGTGTAATTGGAGGGCTAAATAAATTTTAAAATTTGGCATAAAATATAAAGTTTAATATAAAAAAATGAAATACTTATTGTGTGCACACTACACAGCTGTATTGATTTAAGGGGTACCAGGGTTTTTTATAAAAGCTTTTGACACCAATTTTATTGACATCGCGCGCTATAATCTGAAGTCCACGCGGACGAAGTCGCGGGCAACAGCTAGTAATATTATAAGTAGGATGGGTATTATTAGTGACGTTTAAAAAGTGGGGTAGAATCTACGGTAGAATTGATGTTTCTAACCACTCATTTGATTTTAAAAAGTTTATAAAGAAAGTTATCTTAAAATACTATAAAAATTAGGTGAGGTAATAGCCATTTATATAAGTACTAGCTGTTGCTCGCGACTTCGTCCGCGTGGACTTCAGTTTATAGCGCGCGGTGCCAACAAAATTGTTGTCAAATTTAAAAGCTGTACTATAGGTACCGTGAACATGTCATGCCTTGAGACAGCATCTTGGCGGTTGTAGTCGAGATCAGAGCCGAGATCAAAGCCTGGGAGGAGTGGCTTTCCACTCTGGAGCGGGGTCCTTAAGGTATGCCCTATAAATGGGGAAGGCATAAGTTTCACCCCGCCCACCACTCACCAAGAGTCTCGATCCAGAGCTGCGCTAAAATGTCGTTTCTGCCCTTTTTCCATCCAGAGCTGACTGATCACCACTGATAATGGCCCAGTCATCGGATGACTCTGATAAGGAGGAGGTTTCGCCTGTGACCAGTAGTCAACCATGACGTACCTACTACCTCTGCCTGGTTCTTGACAGTCTCTGGACGTTTAAAAACCACTTCAAGCAGCTGTCTGAAAAGGTGAAAAAGACTGCTGGAGCATTGGTATGGCTCCTCCCGAATCTCGAGGGTCCGACCTTATTTGCCGCCGTCTTTACCTTGGCGTCTTTATGTAGATGGCATTAGTTACTACCTAAAAAACGTTCCGAAATTGTTATTAAAAAACGGGCAAGAGAGTATTAAAACAAAAACATATTTTTAATCCCAGGCAACACCATAGTATCTTCAAACATTTCTTTTAAAGTCGGGTTTTGTATAGCTTATCCTCATTTTTATAGCGATTTTAGAAGATTTCTAATCAGATACGTAGTATTAATTCTATGATTACATATTTGAAATTTTCAAAACGCGTTTTCTCGAAACTCACTTTTTTGAGATAATACGGTATTTGGTTTCATGTGCGATTTATGCCAAATTTTAAAGCTTATTTAACCCCCCATTACACAACTTTACCCATAAACTATAATTTATCATTGATAGGTTTAAGGTAACGTCACTGCATACTGCATGGATGAAGTACTGAGTAGACAGTTATATAAAATCGTAGACTGTAGCTTGAGATGGTACCACCTCTTATAGAAACACTTAAGAGCAAGCGATAGCGCGATGTACACGACTCTTAGCGCCATATGTTATGAATTTTTGGAACTAACTTAATTTGAACAAATTTACGCATTTTCACCCCCTTACAACCCCTTTTTCCAGTTAAAAAGTAGCATATGTCCTTTCTCAGGCTTTAGACTACCCTGTGTACAAAATTTCATTACAATCGGTTCAGTAGTTTTGGCGTGAAAGCGATACAGACAGACAGACAGACAGAAATACTTTCGCATTTATAATATTAGTATAGATAGTATAGATTCATAACATATCCGATTTATCTTCAAATCTGTCATAACTCATACTTACTGCTACAGCGACAGTTAAAGTACACCTCTTCCACGGCGAATGGCATATTTTAAGCTATCTTCTTACCTTTTTTATTATTATTAAAAGCTTTTATTTAACTTGCTCTGTATGTATGTAAGTATGTACGTTACGGTGGAATTTTGGACCTCAATTTTGAAGTAGATAAATTTATCCGATTGAGCTGAAATTCTACGTACTCGTTTAGTTTGGATGACCATGCACGATATGGTATGTGACATATCATATCGTGCATGGTCCTCCAAACTAAACGAGAGTAACTCGGAGACGAATGTAATGTCGTTTATATCCAATAATTATGGCAACTAAGCCAAGATAGGGGAATAGACAAACAGTTATTTTAAAGCACTTCTGTAATATGGGTATCAAATAAAAGGGCTAATTGAGAATAAATTGAAAAGTCATTGTACAGTCGTGTCGTGTCGTGTCATGTCGTATTGTGACGTGACGTATCGTGTCGTGTCATGTCGTAATGTTACATTACGTGAAGTGACGTGACGTGTCGTGACGAGACGTGACGTAACGTTCGTGTCGTGACTTTACGTGAGGTGACGTGAAATGACGTGACGTGACGTGACTTCAAGTCAAATCCAGCCGGGTTTCAGCCGGTTGATTCCGGTCACTTTCGTTAAATGAAATTTAACTTTTTAGTCATGCAGAAATAAAGAGAATATAGCAACTTGCTAAATATAGATTTTTCTTAAGGACTTAAGTTAATTCTTCGAATTCTATTGTTGTCGCGGTCACCGGTGTCCTTATGGGGCTTGAATCTTGATGGGTTAATCAGAATTTAAGAAATTATTGAAATAAAACAAATTACTATCAAACAGACTAAGAAATCTAGCCAGATATAACTAAAAAACAAAAAATAAATTATAAACAAAAAACTTTTTGATAAAAGCTTTTATTTAAATAGTCTAAAAAGAAGAAAATCAATTTCTCCTTAAAAATTTTAACTATTAAGTTTTAATCCTCAATCTATACTTAATATTATAATTGGGAAGAGTTTGTTTGTTTGTTTGAACGCGCTAATCTGAGGAAGTACTGGTCCGATTTGAAAAATTCTTTCAGTGTTAGATAGTCCATTTATCGAGGAAGGCTATAGGGCTATATATATATATATATATATATATATATATATATATATATATATATATATATATATATATATATATATATATATATATATATATATATATATATATATATATATATATATATATATATATATATATATATATATATATATCTTCTCCTATTAGTTTTAGCGTAATAATATATATATTATTACGCTAAAACTAATAGGAGCGAAGAAATAGAGGAAAATGTGGAAAAAAACGGGGGAAATTATTTGAAAGGGCTTATCTCACGAACTACTGGAGCAATTTTTCTGTTACTGGGCACAGAGACCACGTGAGGCATCATAGGCTATTTTTTGTGGACTAATTTGTCTGTGAAATATCTAATTTAAGCGGGCGAAGCTGCGCGGAACGTTATATTTCGCGTGGTCACGACATCACGCGTAAATGGCTGGACCCATTTTGCTGAAATTTGGTATAAAGATACTTTGAGTCCCGAAAAAGTACAAGGTATACTAATTTTGTCCTGGAAAATGTACGGTTACCGCACAATAAACTTTTATGATTATCGCCTAAACTATTCAATCTATTTTGATGAAATTTGGTATGGCAATACTTTCAGTCTCGGGAAAGGGCAAGGGATACTTTTTATCCCGGAAAATATACGGTTCCCGCACAATAAACTTTTAATGATTCTAAAAAAAAGCTAAGGTTTGCGCGGACGAAGTCGCGGGCAACAGCTAGTACTTTATACAATTTGCATGATACTAAAAGCTTGTCGCGCGATTTGTAAATAAACTATAGTTTGTGCGTTTTATGATAATATGCGTGACACATTATAATTGACAATGACAACAATGACAATAGGTAAGTTACCTAACAAAAATTAATCGATAATTTAAAAATATCGAATCCCTTCGTAAAGGAATTGCAATTGAAATTATCGATTTCGTACCGACATTTCAGCGGTGCTGGCGATTTAAGATGGCGGCCTTTTTTATCGATTTGATTTCGATTCAACAGAGTCAATCTCTATTGACATAAGTTCCGTTTCATGCATCTGAAATTTTTATGTTTAATTGTACTTAAATATATTTTTAGACTATGATTTGAACCGAAATAATTCTAATGCATTTTTGAGTGCTTTATTTTGTTCGTTTGAATCAGTTTTCGAACGTAAGTTAAATACAATAATTTTTAAAATGCCGAGGGTGGAGAAAAATATTACCAAATCCAATTGGCGGCTTCACCAATTGGAATAAGAGACAGAAGTATATTTATATCCCTATCTCGCACGGAAAACCAGATTCAGAACAGGTTTCAACCTTTATGCTACACTTACAATATCAGGCATGTGCGGCACTTCGATCTCTTGCACGTAGTTAGCTGGGAACCAGTGGTGGCGTTTCCCTCCGTAGTCTCCCCTCCACCACCCTTCATCAGGTTTATCCACGTTCGTGATGATAGCGTGCTTACAGAAAGACAGCTCGTCGTCCTGCCGAGCGCGGTAGTCGTATAACGCTTTTACTGTCACCTAGTTGGAACAAACGTGAAATAATAAAATAAAAAATTATAATATAATAAAATAAACAACGCTTTTACTTTCATCTGGGTACAAGAAAATAAAAATAATAACGCCTTTACTGTGTAACCTGGGTGTTTAAAATAAAGGTAAAATAAAGGATATTCAATATCAACTTCTGAAAGAAACGTAAAATAAACAATAGACTATTTTTTTTTTCTTATCGGTAATTGAAAGACACTTAAAAATAGATACATCGTTGAAAGAATGACTCTGATAGCTTAAAAATTCACCAAGATATTATGACAATTCAAATATCTCATAAAAAAGACCTGCCCGAAACGCTCCATACAAAGTGCTACGAAAGTATGACGTCAGTCTTTCGTAGTTTGTACGCATCGGGAGACAACTTTGTTCGACAGGTATATTAAATATTGCGTTTATAAAAGTGGTTTCATAACAAAAGTTGCTTTTAATTGCATAAGTTATCGAATGGTATACAAATATTAAGAAATTTAATTGAAAAAAAAAATCGACTTGAATATCCAACTTTGAAGGCGCATAACAAAAAAATACAAATGCTATCAAGCTGAAATTTTGGGAACACTTATTTTTTACCGTGATTTCTTTATTTTATTAACAAAATTCGCTAATCTTTGACCTTGTCATCATCCCTATTATGTTTTTCTGTCCACAGGGTGGAATAAAATTTAAAAAGGTAATCAGACAATAAACGCGAAAAATAGTAGCAACTTTCTACACAGTGTTTATGTTACACAATGTTTTGTCCTCAATAAGTGTGAGCTACCAGGTATTAAAATAAAATATTTCTGCTGATAATAGTGGAGTGTATTCTAAATAGATTAACAATTATAGTATAATATTTGACTGGTCGCCTATGAAGATAACGTGGGAATGAAACGTCAAACTATTATAATAATTATATTAATATAGCGATCGCTGCGTAGCAGGCGCGGTCGCAGTCTAAAATTTTGGAGGGGGTCAGACAGTAGCGGGGGGGGGGGGGAAGACAAGACAGTAGCGGTCATTGTCTCCCTGTCAAAAAACTTGCCATTTTCTTAGATAGAAACTGCGATTGACAAATGTCAATGAAGTGTCAGCTGATGTTCCTAGTTTAAGGGCGATATGGTATTATCAGCGACCACATAGCCTCTAGACGCCTAATGCAAGGCGAATACTTTCAGACAATATGTAAGACTTATAGGTCTTACTTTAGATAATGATAGCGAAATCTGTCTTAGTATCGACCACATCCGTGACCCATGTACATCTCATGCGTTTCATACAAAATATTTTTTTTACTGTCAAGAATCAATTTATTCAGAGCTCAAGTTACACTGGTCTGAATCCATGACGAAAGCATTTGACATAAGTCATATCCCTTTCTATCAAATACAAATTAGTAATGCTTATCCTTTCTTCCGTTATCGTCACGCGCCACTAGTGATGTGATACCAACTATCTTTCAGAGGTATATTTTTTTTCAATCGAAAATCGAAACAAAGCGTGATATTATGCTCAAGTCATTTTGAGTAGAACTGTTGTTAAACAACTGATTAATGATTATAATTTATAGCGTATAGCTATACGTGGGAGAGCCATGCTTCGGCACGAATGGGCCGGCTCGACCGGAGAAATACCACGTTCTCACAGAAAACCGGCGTGAAACAGCGCTTGCACTGTGTTTCGCCGAGTGAGTGAGTTTACCGGAGGCCCAATCCACTACCCTATTTCCTTCCCTACCCTCCCCTATTCCCTTCTCTTCCCATCCCTACCCTCCTCTATTACCCTATTACCTCTTAAAAGGCCGGCAACGCACGCGCAGCTCTTTTGATGCTGCGATGTTCCTCTATTTCTTCGCTCCTATTAGTTTTAGCGTGATAAAATATAGCCTAAAGCCTTCCTCCGTTAATGGGCTATTTAACACTGAAAAATTTTTCAAATCGGGTCAGTAGTTCCTGAGATTAGCGCGTTCAAACAACCAAACTCAACCGCTTTATAATATTACCAGCTGTTGCCCGCGACTTCGTCCGCGTGGACGTTAGTTTATAGTTGTTCCTATACATCAATTGAGTCGTTTACGCGCAAATCAGAAAAGTATATAATTGTGTGGGAACCGCACATTTTCCGAGACTCAAAGTATTTCCATACCAAATTCCATCAAAATAGATTGAATAGTTTACGCGCAAATCATAGAAGTATATTGTGCAGTAACCGTACATTTTTCCGGGACAAAATGTATCCTATGTTCTTTTTCGGGACTCAAAGTATCTTTATACCAAATTTCAGCAAAATGGGTCCAGCCGTTCCACGCAGCTTCGCCCTCGTAAATTAGACATTACACAGACAAATTAGTCCACAAAAATAGCCTATGATCCTTCATGTAGTCTACTTCTTATCTGTGCCAAATAACAGAAAAATTGCTCCAGCAGTTCGTGAGATAAGCCCTTTCAAATAATTTCCCCCGTTTTTTTTCCACTTTTTTCTCTATTTCTTCGTTCCTATTATTCTTAGCGAAATAAAATATAGCATTTCTCTATAAATGGGCTATCTAACACTGAAAGAATTTTTCAAATCGGACCAGTAGTTCCTGAGATTAGCGTGTTCAAATAAGCCCTTTCAATAATTTCCCCCATTTTTTCCACACTTTCCTCTATTTCTTCGTTACTATTAGTCTTAGCACGATAAAATGTAGCCTATAGCCTTTCTCGATAAATAGGCTATCTAACACTGAAATAATTTTTCAAATCGGACCAGTAATTCCCGAGATTAGTGCGTTCAAATAAGCCATTTCAAATAATTTCTCCCGTTTTTTCCACACTTTCCTCTATTTCTTCGTTACTATTAGTCTTAGCGCGATAAAATATAGCCTATAGCCTTCCTCGATAAATAGGCTAACACTGAAATAATTTTTCAAATCGGACCAGTAGTTCCTGAGATTAGTGCGTTCAAATAACCCTTCAAATAATTGCCTCCCGTTTTTTCCACACTTTCCTCTATTTCTTCGCTCCTATTAGTATTAGCGTGATAAAATATAGCCTAGCCTTCCTCGATAAATGGGCTATCTAACACTGAAAGAATTGTTCATATCGGACCAGTAGTTCCTGAGATTAGCGCGTTCAAACAAACAAACAAACTCTACCCAATTATAATATTAATATTATAGATAAGTATAGATAGATAGGCTAAGGGAATAAGCAGAAGAGAAAAGGGATAGGGAATAAGGTATAGTGCAGTTGGCTAGAAGAAACACATCAGCGCAAGCGCTGTTTTACACCGGTTTTCTGTGAGAGCGCTGTTTCTAATCGGGTTTCTGTGAGTCTATACTCTGTGGTCTCTCATGCTAACACGTATTTTTTATTTGGCACGAGAAGTATTATATACTCTATTTTTAATTGGTATTTAGCACAAGAAACATACCAACTTATCTCATACTAACATCCCCCCTCTATATCAAGGGGATGGGATAGGTTAGGTTGGGTTTGATATTTTTTTGTTGTTTCTGTACTAATAGTATGTTACATACCAAATTTCAGCTTTCTAGGATTTAAGGAACTACCCTAACAGTTTTGATGATCGGTCGGACTGTGGGTTTTTGGACACCTATAAAATCCAAAGTATAATAGTAACAATATTCAAACTTTTCGCATTTAATTATTATGCTCATGTCATAATATCTTGAACATTTCAACTATCTGGCATTATCCAAACCAAAGTTACGAGGGTTCAAAAATACGACGAAACGTTTCGAGAAGAGGTAGGTAGTGCCCTTGCGAGGCACTGGTGGCAATGCTGAGTTTTTACCTACTTTATGTAAAATCTCCTAATATCTGCCATTTTTCGATACATTTGAACCTCAGACGGGCTGTGTACACAGTTTTTTCAAAAGAAGTGTTTATGTGACACAAATATAAGTATTACTGTTTAGTGTTTCACATAAAACTATCAATGCATCATGTGAGTAGTCAAAAGGGCCATGTTCGGGACTATAATACAAACCATATTGTGTATTATTTACAGAGATAAGTTTGATTTTCTCAACGCTACGGTAGCGTAGAAATAAAAATTTGCTACCATTTTAGTATGTAGAGTAGCGTAGAAACTTTCTTGCAGTAGAAGTATCTACGCAACCAACGCAATAATTCATTGCCAAATCAGCAAAAATTGGCGGCCTCACCCATAAGGGACCTGCGCAGGCGCAGCTAGCTGCACCCGCGCGCCCCGTTGCGGTGCAGCCGCAACAATTAGAAAATTCGTTTGACAGACAATAGCAAAACATAGTACTTATAACTTTATAGTTGTCTAAACTCAGAATACACTGTTAAAATATTTATTTTTTTAAAAAGAGGAGTTGATGAAATTACTTTCTGAAAATATAACATACTTTCGCAATTTAGATAAGAATACACTTTTAAAATATTTGTATTTAAAAAAGTAAGCGTAGCGTAAGTAGAGGCTTGATAATTTCAACAAATGGTTAACCCGAAGAGGAGTTGATGAAATTACTTCCTGAAAATATAACATACTTTCGCATTTTTTTGCGATGATATTGGCATTTCGCAAGCGGTTAAAACATTAAGGGCCTGTTTTACTACTTCCTGATAAGTGCCGATATGAATACACTGTTAAAATATTTGTATTTAAAAAAGGGGCGAATTTTGTACAGTTCTCCCATATAACGACTAAGTAGAAAACTGCCATATTATGATACTGTGCTTAGGAGAGCGAAGACGCGAGCTTAAGCTTAAGCTATCTTATCTTAAGATAGTAATAAAATATACGCAAATAAAACTATATTTAAATATATTTTAATCGTAAAGTAAAAACATCCAGTACCACAAGAAGTCGTGTAAATTAATAGACATTAAATCATGTCATTACAATGTGACCATGACAATAACAATGATGGTACCAGTCAATGAAAAATAGATATTGCGATTTGCATAAATAGTGTTATCTAGAAATTATGCAACTGTCTCATTATGCTAGTGATTAAACTAATGTATACTTAACAAACATATTTTACAAATACCATAATACATATAAATAGGTCGTCAGCTCGTCACATTATGTAGTACTACTTGTTTGTGTAGTTTCTCATCGTAAATGTGTTTAACTAAACTGATAATATTCGTAATACCTACTTGTATATCACTTTTTAATCAAATAATATATTTTATAATTTTTATGTTAATTATAATGATTGCTAATGTTAAGAACAAATTTTAACAATGGTAATGTTGAAATAACATTATATTACTATCTCTCTCGTTTCTCTATGTAAGCGTAATGCATATTAGTAAAAGCTTGATAATTTCAGCAAATGGTTAACCCAAAGAGGCGTGAAATTAATGAAAATAATGAAATTACTTCCTGAAAATGTAACATACTTTCGCAATTTTTAGCGATGATATTGGCATTTCGCAAGCGGTTAAAACATTAAAGGCCTGTTTCACCACTTCCTGATAACTGTCGACTGCCGGATATAGGCTATCTAAAACTTATTTGACAGATAAAATATGGATTACCTCTCAGATAAGTTGTGGATAAACTAACCGGAACTTATCAGAAAGTGGTGAAACAGGGGCTGGGTAATATACCTTACATTTGAATGTATTAGTATCCATGTAACGATGCCATACACGGATGTGTCGCAAATATTTGGTGATGATATTTTCATAACGCAAGCTGTTAAAACAATAAGTAACATACCTTAGATGTGAATGAATTAGGATCCATGTAACCGGGTGTGCCATACACAGATGTGTCATCAGGTTCCTGAAATATTAAACACCATTTAACATTGTCTGACTTTTTATTAAACACTCAAGTAAATAAATAACCCATGGGCGTATATAAGGGGGGTGTCCTGGGGGTCCGGACCCCTCCCATTACTATCCATCTTATCTGTCCAATTTCGACAATAATATATGTACCTCGGCGATTAAAACCGGTGCGGTACATGTATAAAAAAATAAAAAATATATAACTCCAATGCCAAAGAAATATACATACGTGTATTCGAAAAATACAATATTTGGTAATGCCGTATATGCAATCATAGATTTTAAGGAAATATTCAAGGTCTGCTTTGTTTGTCTGGCATATTGAAAACATGACAAAGATAGCGCTGCGATGCTGCGTAAATATTTCTATTTGGATGGGGGTTTACTCCCATGGTGCTGACAATATGACTCTTACTGCCACTTGGACCAGTGGCAGCAAGCGTAACGTGTTTTGTATTTATATACTCACAGCGATAATTTGCCTGACAATAGCTTCACTGATCGGAAACCACAGCTTGACTTTCTTGTATAGAGGATGTTTCTCATAGTACGATACCAGTTCTACCAAACTCTCGAATTTCACACTTCCGATAATATACAGTCTGCCCTCTTGCTTGATTCTGCAGTGTTTGATCTCGCGTTCGCTTCTAAAAATGTCACCAAGTTGAGTAAGATGCAGGTAGATATTGTGATATCTCATTCAACAGGTCTTCTCTCAATTATCCAGTTTTTTATTTATGTGCCTAATATTCGTTTAACCGTTTTTAAAGCATATGAGCGAAAATTAATTATTATGTATAAGTAATTTAATGTTGGTATGTAATTGTATCTGAGACTATAATTATTATTATTAACTTAAATAAATACATATATGTAAAACGTCGAATCTGTTCATCGATCGCATACTTCTATATTCCAACGGTAAGGATGATTTGAGTAGTTCATTATGTTTTTATTGAAATTTTATCTAAACTTCAAAATATATTAATGTTCTTAATAAAAAAAAACTTACCTGAAGCTGATAGCATAATATCCTTGTTCCTTCTCACTGGGTCTGACGAGGAAAGCACCTTCTGTATTGGCCTTCCTCAGTAATTCTTCTGCTTGTATTCTGGTACAGAATGGATGGTACCACTCTTTGCTCTCGTGTTTTTTTGGCTGTGGCACTGGTTCTTTGAGCGTAATAAGGAACTCCTTAAAGAAAAAACACTATTAAAAACAATAAACGGTATACTAGCAGCTAGGCTGCTAGCAATGATAATAATAAAAATAAAAACTTAAAATAACATAAAATTATGTTAAGTAAATTAAAATTTTCATCTGCTGTTGTTAGAAATAAAACACAAATCATAATAAAAATAAAATAAAATTAAAAGTAGCCTTAGGAGCCTTGAGAACTTTTTTTTTAATAAAATGAAAACCATTTCAGATATTTCAAAAAATATCGGGTTGTAAAGTACAATCAAAACATTTTTGAATGGAACTCAATTTCGCTAATATATAACGTGCCATGTTGGCCACGTTTGCAGCGGTCGATTCGTTGATCCCAATTTTCTATGACTCAGACACATTTCGTTTATTTCGCGTTTAATTTTGACTCTGACATCTACCAACGTCGTCGGCGTATCCAACGACTTGACGCAGCCCCAAAGAAAAAATTGAGACGTTAAATGGCACGAACGAGGCGGCCATTTCTTGAGATAACTTGCTCATTAAACTTGCTCTTCAATAAATCGATTGTAACGTGTGCTGTGTGGCTTGTGGCACCGTCCTGTCGAAACCTCATGGGGCCTCTACACTCTACAGTCTACACGATGAGCCATCATGGACAATCACAGGTGATCACGATCGTGTAGAAGGCATAATCGTTTGCGATTGGCCACGATGGGCGTCGATTGAGCACAATCGCCGCTGTATCGGTTTTTCGTACAATCATCAAAGGAAGTTCGGCCATGATTATAAGCGTGTCCAGTTGTCCACACGATCGCCGATCACTCAGTTCGTATTTGTTTACGGTACGGTACGGACGCATGCGGTAATTGACATGTGAACAAAGTTGCTAAAAGCTCAGCTAGCTGATTATTCATACTTTGTCTGAAATTATAAACTCTTACTATTTATAATTATATTAATATAAATTATTTGTACTATTATTTATAATTATTATATTTTTATTATTTAATTGAAATAATACTTCATTTGTTTTATTTATTATTATTTTTATTTAAGTAAGCTATTTGACTGACCCTAGCCTATACAAAAGTGAAAAAAAAATTGGTCTTTCAGCGCTGCTACTTTCACAGTGAACTCTCTACAGGGAATACGTACACACCCTAAAGTATTATCACTTGTTTTTGTTACACCTTGTATATTAAAAACATATAATATACAAGAATTGCTCGTTTAAAGATATAAGATAAGTATAAATAAATGTAAACTCTTATTATTTATAATTAAATATATATAAATGTTTACTCTAAAACAGTAAACATTTTTATAATGGTTATAGACACTAAATAAGTAAATAGTAGCAGCTGCTAATGTTTCGACGTCCATTGATAACCGATGACAATTAACAAATGGAGGTGCTGCGATGGTGTAGACAGATCCGCGATCATGGTCACATTAATTGTGACCATGATCGCGGATCTGTCTACACCATCGGCACATTCTAGATTGTCCATTATGGCCTATCGTGTAGAGGCCACATCAGGCTGTCCAAGTCCAAATATTCCAATTAGGGCCAAAAATAATCGATAATCATGGCCATACTGCCTGTCTACTAGGGCGAGAATTACGATCGAAAATCAAGTACCTAGCGGCCACCGACTCCGAATTTCTGTACTAAATTTTTAAGATCTGCAGACGTTGTTCGTTCGTGTACTTCACCATGATGAAAATGTTATGTTTACTGAATAAACTGTCAGTGACAGTTTGGTGTTAAGTGAAAGGGTGCGTTCACAAAATAAATTCAAAATTGTCAAGTCCCTATTGGAAAACCCTTTATTTACATATTATTTTACTTAAATATTTCTCCCATTCCCAACAAAAGTAGCTTATGACTCATATGGTTTTCTGTATGTAAATAAATAAAATAAGCAGAAAATATTATTATTTTTAACAAAAAATTAAAACCGACTTCCAAGGTAAAAACAATAATAATATGAACTAAAAAGTATTAAATAACTCTTACTCTATAATAGTGCCTTTTTCAGAATTCGTCTAAATCTCAACTATTTATTTCTGTACATACTACAGTCTTCATTATTTGAAGTCGGTACCAGCAAATTTTATCGTGAGTTCAGTCAATGTCAGAATATCTGGAAGCTTTTGGGACTGGTACCGACTTCAAAGTAATGAAGACTGTAGTATGTACAGAAATAGTTGAGATTTAGACGAATTCTGAAAAAGGCACTATTATAGAGTAAGAGTTATTCAATACTTTTTAGTTCATATCATTATTGTTTTTACCTTGGAAGTCGGTTTTAATTTTTTGTTAAAAATAATAATTTCACTCTTTTTAGTTATTTACAAGATAAGGCTTTATAAATAACCACTACGAATGTTAACTTCATATTCACATTATGTTACTGTAAGCGAAATTGTGGTAAATGCTTGCAGTTATCTAAGCGATGCTGCAATTTAAAAACTTTTATCTTTAAAGGTTCAGGAGTTCTGTTCAGTGCCTTTGGACCAAGAGACACCTTCGTATGGACTTTCTCTTATTCGTAACATATTATGTTTATGTTACTAGAAACAACATTTTGAGGGAAATCCTTGAAATTTATCAAAAGACTCATAGTGGTTAACTATGAGTCTTTTGATAAATTTCAAGGATTTCCCTCGATTGCTTATAAATCCCATCATCAGCTCACCACTTTCGTAATTATTATACAAAATCAAGGTTATACCCTATACAACAACACAAGAATTTTGAAAATCGGTCCACAAACAGCGAAATAATCATCAAAAACATCTGCTTCGATGCAAAATATCACGAAAAGCATCAATAATTGGGTCATAATGTGATGACCCATGGCATAATTACGATTTTGATGATAATGATCAAATAAATTTATGTGTTGGCTTATGCTTTCAGTTGTTTAAACAACGCCGAAATCCCCGAACCTGTGTATATATAAGGATTCAAAAGTTCTGTTGGGTACCTTCGGATCCAGGGTATAAACTGGTGCGAAATCTTACTTTTTGGTAGCATTTACCTCGAATGCTTCAGAAAAAATTAAAATCATTATATGTTTCCATACAAATTTCAAGGAGTCCCCTCGATTCCTCCAGGATCCCATCATCAGATCACCACTTTTGTGAACATGGTACTAAATTCGAGTTAAACCCTATACAACACAAAAAGAATTTTGAAAATCGGATCACAAACGGCTGAGTTATCGTTGAACATACAAAAAGATACATACAGCCGAACGTATAACCTCCTCCTTTTTGGAAGTCGGTAAAAAAAGGGTCCCGTAACCCTAAAATCAGGGTTTTTGTATGCTCTTGTCATTTTGTAGTAAGTTATAACTAGCAACTTTCGTCCAGCCTTGAAACAATTATTTTTTTACATTGTTTTAAGGCTCAATAACTGTTAAACATTATTTTAATTCAGCAACATAAGTTACAAAGCGCGACCTCCAGCAGACTTTCATGCACCTTTACAAGTAAATAATCTTAATCACTCTCTCAATTCTAAAAGCTGCAAAACAGAAAACAAAGGCAAAACTTTTATAATTTAAAATAGAAACAGACCTGGCTTCGCAGTGGATGCTGTCTGTAGTGGGTGATGAGGCTATATAGGCTATCAAAGCACACCGTATCTATCAGGTAATATTTCGTCAGTCCCTTCTCTTGTTTGATCTTGATTCGGCAGTGATTAACTTTGCCCTGCCTCCAGAAGGATAGGCAATAGTCTCCGACGAAGGTGACACTTTCTCGAACTAAGAAAGTCCCATCTCCCAAGTGAGCATGGGCCTTCAATAGCTCCTCTGCCTCCTGACGATTTCCAGCCAACTTTCCATGAAACCAGCATTCGCCGAAATGCAATTCATCCTGAGGAATGCTTTGCGCTTCACCTTCCAAGTCGCTGTCGCTTTCAGCATCAGTTTCCGCTTGACCACTGTAATGCTCCGTGTAGTACAACTTGTTTTCGGTTAGAACGAACGCGTGAGGGTTCCATTCCTTGTCGACCGGATCTTCTAGAAGCAAGATACCGTTCTTGATCGAGTGGCGGAGATCCAAATCCTTTCCTTCCTCCTGGCGGATGGCAAACGAGTTTTCTTCAGCGCCGTCCGGGAGCTTCTTGTGTTTCAGAATGATTTTTCGTCTCAAGTCGTGGGGGGATGGGAGGGCCGTTTCGTTCTTCTCTAACGGTTGGACGAGGAGCATGTCTCCGAAGACGTCTTGAAAGGCACCGGCCATGCGTCGTTGCTGGGGCAGCGAGCAGTTGTCTTCGATGGACAGAATGAGAGGATAATCTGATGCGACGAACGCATGCTCCTTGATGGTTCGTAGTACATCCATGAATTTGATCTTGGTAGTTAGGGTGTGACCGTGGTATATGAATGGGGTTCCGTCGGGCCCGTCCCAGCAGTCTAACTCGATGCACCTACAGCCTGAACGTAAGCAACGGACATACGCCTCTAATGAGGATTCGCTTGAAAACTGATCTCCCGTTAAATACCTGTAAAAGGATCATATTATATTTAGTTGTTTTTGTATTTTATTTTGATGATGACTATTTCAAAAACAATAATATACGAACGTGTTATGTGACGAAGAAATCCAGTAGTGTGAGAGTGGTTTGGTCATATCCTGGTTGACAGTGTCGTGTTTAGTATCCCATATCGAATTCTGCTTCGAGAACAACATCTCCACGAACTAAAATAAAAATGACGAGTAAAGAAGATAATCCAGCTTCAGCAGCAGCGAATTAATGAACTACAAGCTCAATTTGTTTCGAAAGCTCGTGAATGCAAAAGGCCTAACGACCGAAATGTCGCACATAAATATAAGAAATTGATTTATCCGGACTTACTCTGTGTTACCCTTATTAACTTTACTACTAGTACTACTAAATAGTTACTACATACTTACTACGTAAAGGAAACCCTATAAATACCATTAACTTACCTCATTGAGGGTAAAGTATGGTTCATAGATATCCCTCTGTGGGTCGCGAAGATAATCTCGGATGTACTGAGAGGTTTTGGGCTCATCTTCACCCATGCGATCATTTTGTTCCACAAGCAGAAATCTTTGGAAGTCCTTGAGCGTAATGGTAGTGCCGTTATTGCAATATGTCATACATTTGTCGAAGATTTCGAGAACATTCTGAAAGATTGACTGTGATCAATAATGACGTAGAAGATCGACTAATCCTTACTGATTATAAAAGCGAAGGTGTGTCTGTCTGCTACCTCTTGAGGCTTAAACGGCTGACTCGATTTAAATGAAACTAAAATGAAAGTAAATAAACTTGGTATGGACTGGAGATACTTTGAGAAAGGACTTTATCCTCTCTTAAAGATCTTTCGCCCGGGCCTCGAAATGGGTAAAGCCGCCACTCATGGCCTACTATACACAACGCGAATGTCATGACACGCAGGTACTTAAGGTCGTAGTATTTATCCAATCCAGCCAATCCATTCATGGAGAAAACTTGGAGTTAAAATAGCCTACTATATACTTACATTCTCATCAAATATCAATCGGTGGTAGAGGATAGAGAAGTCATCGAAGCCGATTTCTCCTCGTCTGTAAGTGTCTACTTCTTGGAAGATATCTCGCAGCTTACTGGTTGATACTTTGCAGTTGATTTTCGGCAGGAAAGCCTTCACATCTTTAAGTGTGACCCTGTTGGAGGTAATAAATGAGCTAATGTGAAGATACAATAAAAAGCTGTGTAAGAGATAAAAATAGTTCTTGTGTTAACAAAATTAACAGTTATGTCATATTTGGCGTGTAATATTATAAATGCGAAAGTATCTCTGTCTGTCTGTCTGTCTGTCTGTCTCGCTTTCACGCCAAAACTGCTGAACCGATTGCAATGAAATTTTGTACACAGTTATTCTAGAGTCTGAGAAAGGACATAGGCTACATTTTGATGTGGGAAAATATCTTATTTCCATGAAAATATCGATGAAAATTAATTCGCATTGCGCGTGGCCAGCGCTCATCCCGGGGGTCCTGGGTTCGAGTCCCGCAGGCGGAACAAAAAGTTTTCAATGTTCCTGGGTCTTGGATGTGTATTAAAATAATATTTCAAAAATCTTAAATATATTTTATGTATAATATTATAAAAAATCCAGAAATATATCGATGCAATGAACATTTTAGTTCTAATACGATTCAACAGATGGCGTTTTATTTTTTACTTCATTATTGTAACACAACTAATCATACCTACTTTATTATATATTGTTTTTATTCATAACTAGCTGTTGCCCGCGACTTCGTCCGCGTGGACTTTAGTTTATAGCGCGCGGTGTCAACAAAATTTGTGTCAAATTTAAAAACTTTTTAAAACCCTGGTAACTGGTACCCCTCTTAGGGCCGCGCTACACCGGAATGGCAGCGCTGAAAGTGCTCGCCTCGCCGCTGCCATTACGGTGTAGCGCGGCCCTTAATTAATCAAAATACCCAAAAACAGCTGTGCAGTGTGCACATAATCTATACTAATATTATAAATGCGAAAGTATCTCTGTCTGTCTGTCTGTCAGTCTCGCTTTCACGCCAAACGCCAAAACTACCGAACCGATTGTAATGAAATTTTGTATACAGATAGTCTAAAGCCTGAGAAAGGACATAGGCTACTTTTTTACTGAAAAAAAGGGTTGTAAGGGGGTGAAAAATGGGGTTAGTTCCAAAAATTCATAATAGATGGCGCCGTGCGTCTTCTACATCGCGCTGACGCTTGCTCAAGTCTTTCTATAAGATGAATGTTTGTATGGAACTTGGCTCTCCATTTTTATTAAATTTATGTTTTTGATGGGATAAGAAATTTTAAAATCAATGTTTTTTAAAAAAGTTTAAGGTTTTTTAAAAAACATGTACAAAATTGTCAAGGTAAATTAAATGTGCAGTTTGATCGATCGATTATTATTATCGTTACATCCATAACGATTAACGATCCCACTAGGTCTTAACTAAATAAAAATATGCTTTAAGGCATAATAATGTTATGTAAGCTTCAACAAAATAATATTATGTAAGTTTCAACATAATAATAATTAAGATTTTACTTCGTAAGCAAGATCTGTTTTGAACCACCCCTCTTTCCTTGTACATATTAATGTTGTTTACACAACCAATCTTGGTCAGAGAGATCCCCTTCCCCCTACGTTGCTATAGGATACCTAGGCGCAGATTTTACGTATTGATTTATAGATGGGCGCATTGCAAAATGGCGACATCGCCATCTTCTATTATAGCTATTTTGAGAACTTGAAATAACTGAGATTACAAAATAAATTATATTTTAACTTTAATTCAAACGAAATTAAAGAAATTGTTCGGTAGGTAAAAGACTGAAATTAACATGAGTTTTTCTTTTGTATGAAAAATGAACTCTTATTTATTACTATCTACATCTATCTACTTTAGGGAGATCGCAGACGGCACACTTGACGTGCGTTGAGGGGGGCTCCCATACAACAAACATGTTTTTTTTGGCTTTCTTTGCTCTATATCAATAATGGCAACAGGTAGGTACTTGATTTTTTCTCAAAGTCCTTAGTATTATGTGTACTTTGATATTTAATAATAATATTAAAATAAAATAAAAATATAAGGGGGGCTCCCATACAAAAAAAAACAATTTTTGGCCTGATTTTGCTGTATTTGAGTCCGACTCGCACTTGGCCGATTTTTGTAGCATATCAGTTGCGTATCGGGTCACGCGCAATTCTAAGTAGATGAATTTCGGAGTATACACGTTATAAATATAATGTGTTTTACACTACTAACAATATCATCTCAGTTACGTTTAAAGAAATTTGAATGAGAGCTTGCTTTATACTTCTCCGAATAGATTTTTTTTAGTTGATCGACTGTTACTCAATAACTTATGAATTCTTCATACTTCATAGTTTTCCTTTTAAATTCAGCATAATACCTACTCCTGTGATTTTTTTCACATTTCCAGACGCAACCATTTAGCTGGTAGAAAGAGAGGATACTGGATTCTAACGATTTTTTCCACTTTAAAACTTCATACTGCACAAATGGATCCCTAAATCGGAAAATGATCTTTGAATACTCGCAATAATATTTAAAAAAATCTATATAACGACACCCAACACGTGGGGTGGACGCGATAAAATATCATCCCCGCTTGATATGTAGGGGAGGTACCATAATTTTTTTTTAAAGATTTTATATACCATTTTGTCGGCATCAATTAATATGTGCATTCATGCCGAATTACGCCTTTGTAGGCCCTGTAGCACAGAATAATTCTGTGCCCTGTAGTCTCTGAAAAAAACCACGGGCAGACGGACAGACTAAAACTATAAGGGTTCCTTGTTGACTACAGAACCCTAAAAAACAAAAGTTTTATTCCTATCAACAACAATAAACAACATTGGTATTTAACTAATTAATAATTATTAACAAATAGAATAACATATAACCTGGGTAATTACAGATTTTTGTTTTTTTTTGGAAGCAACAGTAGACAAAGATAACTTAATTTGCTCATTTTTAAGGGGGCTAAAAGGAACAACACGTTTTTAACCGACACTTATTTTAGTGCCTGCGAAGTAGGGGCAGAGGGCATTGATGTGGCGATGACGTCAACTGGCGGGTTTTTTTTATAACTTCATTCCATCTGGGTGTCCCTTGACACCTCTAATTTTTTTTTGCGTGATTGGTCAGTGCATGATAAAAGCAAATTACAGAGATTTCATAAAGAATCAACATTAAAATAAAATATAACCAATTTTATTTTGATATAAATGTTTGTTTATATGTGCATCTTTATCAGATGAGAAACGCTTGGTTTATTTATACCCCGATTCTTCTCGCAGGGCTAGTTCCCGAACCGGTGGCAACAGAAGCACCAACATTCAGAAAATATTTGAAAAAAAATATTCAGAATAAAAGTTTTTGAGTTTGAGTTGAGTTTTATAAATACTAAAAGATTTAAGTTTAAACATTAATGGCATACATAGCTGTTTAAAAAAACTGCTTTTCAAACAGTTTTTACACTATTAAAACATTAAATCGTTATTATTGATTGCAGGAAACATATTCACACAACATATTAATAGTATATACTAGCTGTCCCGGCAAACGTTGTTTTGCCATAAAATTATTTTCCCTATTTTCCTGCTTTTCTCTTGAAGGTTTTTCTGATTTTTTTTCTATAGACCTCACGGAGCCCGAGACCTTTCCAACGAATGCAAAACCGTGGAAATCGGTTCGTGCGTTCTGGAGTTATAGCGCCAGGAAGGAAAACCGAAGGAAAATGTCGTGATTCTAGTGTTTCGCCATAAAGCAGGGAGCACAATGGCTCTGGTGGCGGAACCAATAATGGCAATCTTAGGTATTATTTTCGGTTAATAAAATTTTTTCGAAAATTAATGTCTAAAACAAACAAATATAACAGTACCTGAACTTTGTAGACATTTTACAAAAAATAAATACACTCCCGGGGGAGGCAACATGTGCGCAATAATCATCAAAACCTATTTTAAAAATGCTTCATAAAAATAAACATAATCAATAAGTAATAAAATAAGTCTTGTCTTCTAAATTACAAAATTATAAAAATTCCCGGTGACTCTGCTGGTAATTTTCGCCGGTAAATTTGTCATGACCTTCTTCGCCCTTTGACTCCTGCAAGATGACGTCTCGTACTTTATCGTCTAGTCTTGCCGGTTCAGCCAGCTTCCGACGTAGTGTGCGGTGTGGCGGTCCGGCCGACGTTCAAATGTTTCGTATCAGAAATTTCGGACAATGTGCGGCCGGGCTAAAGGTCTCAGCAACCAGGCCATAAGCTCCAAAAAAAAATAGTTGTTACACTATTTGACAGGATTGGACAACAAATGTTTGACATGTAATAAACAAATCAGCATCTATTGAAATGATAAAGTATTCATTAATCATTACACATATCGAGTTTTCATTGTTTTTAAGATGTATTCTGCTATTCGGGATGGAAACAAATCCAACAAATCAAAAACCATGGCAATCGGTCCAGCCGTTCTCGAGTTATAAGTGTTGTAACAAACACGACTTTCTTTTATATATATAGATTAATAGTAATACCTTGATTGTAGGAATCGCATTCACAATAGATTTTCAATTGTTGCAGAGGGGTGACGCTTGGGGATTGATGGGTAAAATTTAATGAGTATGAGGTATTTGAAACACAAAGACCTAAGTTGCTAAAGTAACAGTTACACAACTACATAACAGTTACACAACTACATATCTATATCAGGGGTCACCAAATGGAGGACTGCGGTCCACATCCGGACCGCTGACCCATTGTGTGCGGACCAAGCATGGTCGAAGATGATCTTCGTTCATCTTAGGACTTCAAAATCTCCAGGATTTAATGTCAATTTCTATAATAGCTTGCACCAATATTTCACTCCAAACTTCAGAGAGATAATAATTAGCAACAAAAAATGGTTACTTTTCTCATTGATATCTAAAAATACCTTTGTAATTTCCGCAATTACCTATGTTTAATATTTTTTTTTATATAAAATGTATGGAACGTACAGGTCATTTCATGTCTTAAAATGGACCCTGGGCGAAAGTTATTGGTGACCCCTGGTCTATATTTTTTAATAAGTACAAAAATTAATGCAACTTTTAGCACCAAAAAGCAATTTTTGTTCTCAAGCAACATAATATAATTATGATATATTATGTTGCTATAAATGACTTTTAAAACATAACAAAACTTACTTTTCATGTGGATTTTCTATGACGTAAAACTCTTTCCGCAGCCATCTCTCTATCAGCAACGGGTATGATGCATTGATGGCTTCATCGATCAAAAACTTCAGTCCTTGCCTCCAAGCTTCACATTCCTTATCCGTTTGAGCTAAAATACAAACTAAACTAATTTTAAATGCTGAACAACACCAACACCAATAAATATGCATAGCAGCTGCATTCGTAACCTTGACTCAACAATTCACGGCTACAATTTGACTCATAAATCTATTATTACCATAAACACTGCTGAAAATTTTACCTGCAAATGACACGGATCGAAGTTTGAACTCTACGCCGAAGTAAATAGTGAAGCATTTGGAGTTTTCTAGCCTCTTTGTTTCATCGGGCCATCTTTCAAATTCTTTGGAGGATTTACCGAGGCGCACTTCTTTTATGTCTCGGATATCCAGGGCTCCTTCGAACGCTTGTCTTTGGTTCGCTGTCCCATTTCTGTACCAGATGACCTGGTGGGTTTCTCGGCGAACCGACAGGAAACGGCGTTCAGGCCGCTTCCGTGGATAAAATTTGAGGACGTTGGAGCCACGTTCGATATACGATATTAATTGATCAGCTTCGTGTATTAGTCTGTCGTTGCCCCCGTTGTAGCAGACGGAATTCATTGCACTTCCGTTCGCGGCGGCTTACAGCAGCAGACTGCGACAAAACCGAATGTCACTTGTGATACAACCGTGAATAAGTAAGCCGGGAGGAAATTTGGTTAACTAAATAAATCAATATATTCTTACCTGTTACACCTTCATGTACACATAGCACACACAACTCCGCTGTCTTGACCGCTGTTTTGTTTGTTTGACATTTCCAAACCAAATTTGTGATCGATCAGCGGTGAGCGGACCTGGGTAATGTTGCCAGCAGTTTTGAGCTAGGTATTCCCAATAAATAAGTACAAAGTAGTAAATTATGATTAATTAGGTTTTGAGTTTTGACAGAGTATGTACCTACAGTGCGTATTTTGTAGTGGCCGCAAAATAATAATGGCCGCTGTACTATTCATGAATGAAGTATGAACCCTTTCAAATGTCAATGTCATGTACTTTACCTGTAAATTACAGTAAAACAGAAATCGGAGAAATAAGTATTTGTAATATTTTGATAATATTAAATATGGTAGTCCAGAGATACAAAAGTTCAATTTACCTATAAATTTTTTTTATAAAATCGTTCAAAAATTACAAAAATAATTCAATTTTTACGTTTGACACTTGAATGCAGATAAGTCAAATCCAGATAACATAATATTAATATTCTACTTAAGGCTACGAGCACACATGTGGTAGGTAGCCTTTAAAATGCGCGGAGCCACAATAGCGTGAGCGGAAAACGCTTGCACCACGGAAAACGCTTGGATTTTGTTTAGGGACCCTGGAATCTATTCGTATGTAATTTCTAAAGTCTGCTGGTTCCAAGTAGTTCAGAGAGTTCAAGTTTGATCATTTTTCGTGGAGCAAAAATTCTTTCATCTATCTTTTTCGCCTTTTATTTATTTTATTGCCTACGAGAAGGTCAATTTTTTGTTGCTTTGACAGAACTGGAGCCATTAAGAACACGTCTGGCCGAAGTCGCCGCTCGGTCACAACTGATTTAGTTACGAAATTAGGACAAGTGGAATCAGAAGCTTCTAATTAGTCTTCTTTTTAGGATCCTAATTAGAACTTCTAAATTTAGTCAAATGGAATAAGCGCTTAAATTCTAATGATTCTAATATATAAAATTCTCGTATCACAGTGTTTGTGCGCGAAATCCTCTAAGCCCGGGTGCGCACTAGCGGCGCGCGCGACGGCCATCGAGATAATCACCTTATGGTCCAGTCAAATAAGACTTAAATTAGGTAGGAACCTCGGAATTCGAGATACCCAGCTGTAAGTCTGTAAATATTTGTATATTGACATTGCAACCCTAAATGTTGTCTCAAAACTTGGTAGGGTGTGCGCAACTAATAAATTTCAACGTCAAAAGGTCACAAAAATAAGTTTTTGCACTTTTTTTGTAAATATTTCATTTCCTATGGATTTTTTGCTATTTGTATTTATAAACATGATGTAGAATACAAAATTCTCTACAACTTCTGTTCAAAAAAATTTTTTATACGGTGAACCGTTTCCGATAAAGAGGGCGGATAGCGCGCGGTCAAAGTATCACTTCAGGTTAACCGGTGCCTCCGGTCGAAAACGCGCCATATTCAATGTGTCGCGACACCACTGTCTGATCCTTTAATGTCGTGATGTATGGCATATTTCCTCAATAAATTCGCTCTTAAATTATTTCTCTCTCTCACGGTTGTAAAATGACAGCCATTTTAGTTTTTCCCGGGCTTTCACACTAATCTAACCAATACTTCTCATGTGAATATCCTATGAATATAAAGAAGTTCTTATTTAATAGCTAAACTTATGGACTACGCTTACACAGGAAATACGTTATGAATTTCGTGGAATTAAACATAGAAAAACCAAAATTTAAGGAAAAAAATCCTGATAGGCTGCAGAGAATTGTTTCGCATTGCCCAACTAAATACTACACCCTAAACAAGACTTGCAATTGGGGTTGCAAGTCTTGTTTAGGGTGTCAATATACAAATATTTACAGACTTACAGCTGGGTATCTCGAATTCCGAGGTGAACTTACTATACTAATTGGACTATCTATCTATATATTAATACGTGAGAGAAAAACTTTGTAACCCTTTTTACGAAAAACCTAAGTGCATGAAATTTCGCACAGTTATAGTTTATATGGTGAAGGAGTGCATCGAGCTAATATTATTTTAAAATTATGCTTTTATCATAATATATATTTTTAACAAATAAAACGTTACACACACTACGACACTACTACTAGGAAAAATGACAGATTTTTGAGTGACAAGCCTATACATACGAATTATACTCTTTTATTTATGGTTGAAGTCTGTTGACAACCAGTTGACAAATTGAAAATGGATTATTGTTTTTTTTATTTAAATTTAGATACTATTAGACAAAGCTTAAACGGCCAGTCTGAGATCAGCTGAGTCCCAGAGACAAGAATTGAAAAAAGTATGATGAGGTCAATATTTTTTACAAAATATAGGTAGTAGCCCTAATGTCGTTGCAAGTAAGGTAGAATTTCGACCATTGGGCGATCTCTAGTTAGTATGAAACCGCCAAAAACCACGCGTGACGCGCTTTCGATGGCCGCTAGTGCGTGCCCGGCCTAAAAAGGCTCAACTGCAGCTTGCCCGGCCGCACATTGTCCGAATTCTGATCAGAAACAGTTGAATTTCGCTGGACTGCCACCCCGCACACTACAAAATGTAAGAGACAGTGCGGACGTTCAACTGTTTCTGATCAGACATTTCGGACAATGTGCGGCCGGGCAAGCTGCAGTTGAGCCTTTTTCACAGATTACTAGTATATATTTGTAGACCTTTTTAGGCCGGGAGCGCACTAGTGGCCAGGCGTCACGCGTGGTCTATGAATGACGGTTTCATATCGGTTACAATCGCTTAAAAAATATCGACAATCGAAAAAAGACAATCGATTGGTCGATTATTCGATTTCGATGTTACAACACTACTCTCCAACCGTCTTACTTTTTTCAATCAGCATGAGAATCTGACGCGAGTTTCGCAGTTTTTATCCATCCCACAAAAGTGCTGAATTAATAATTAAGGGAGGATCCTATACAAAATAAACACATATTTCATTCCATTTTTGCTTTATACAAGGTGTAACAAAAATAAGTGATAATACTTTAGGGTGTGTATGTGTTCCTTATAGACAACTCTCTACAAGGAACACGTACATACCCTAAAGTATTATCACCTATTTTTGTTACACCCTGTAGATATAATGGTACCTACGGATACCTTCGTGCGTGAGTCCAACTTGCACCTGGCCGATTTTTATATTGATACTAAAACACTCCACATACTAAATATACAACGTTGGCAGGCCAGCTAGGCTAGTAATTATAAAAATTGACAATGTTTTTATACAAAACAGTTTTTTATAACTACCTAGATAGTTTTATAACAACCTAGAAATTGACATTACCCAACCACTGTCCACTTGACGTACCTAGGTAGGTACGTCAACTGCGTAGGAATCAATTTCCTCGATAGTACATTTTTGTAGCATTATTCATTAATTTAATATTTATATTGGTCATTTGTATTTAGCTCTCTTGCAACCCTGTAATGTATAAATTTTGTTTACCTGGAGCACCTGAGCCGTGGGCAACAGCCAGGGCCTCAGGAGTATTGATTTACATTGTAGTACAGCCCACGTATTTGCCGTTACATAATTAATCTCGGGATTTTCCACTTCCAATCTAATGAAGTACGTCCAAAAATAGTCCCTAACCTAATAATATTGATAAAAACATTTTGAAATAGCTGTTGCGTTGGAGACCAGAGTACTGTAAAAGGGCCCATTCACGGCAGGACTGCACGGCAGTCCTGCAGTGAATGGGCTTCACTGATTGGTTCACACTCGGTGTTTCCGGCCGGCAACACCGAGTGTGAACCAATCTGCAGTGAGGGCGAATAGCCCTTTTACAGTACACGGTACAATAAAAAACGGCCAAGTGCGAGTTGGACTCGTGCACGAAGGGTTCCGACTTCCATACCATTATAGAGCAAAAATAGGTAAAATTGTGTTTTTGTATGGGAGCTCCTCATAATTATTTATTTAAATTTTATTATTAACTAGCTGACCCAACAGACCACAGAACAGACGTTGTCCTGTTTTAATGATTGTTGAACTCAGATTGGTATATATTTATAAAAAATCTTTCCTTGCCGTCGTGCCCTCATCCCAAACTATTTGATTGATTGTGTTTTTGTATTTTGGTGTTACATTTATTTGCAAGTTCAACGGAAACTTGAGTATTAAAGAGTAAGTAGATTAAAAAGTTTAGGCAAAAATCATAAAAGTTTATTGTGCGGGTACCGTACATTTTCCGGGACAAAAAGTATCCCTATTCCCTTGAATTCCCTTGTCCTTTAACGAGACTCAAAGTATCTCCATACCGAAATTCATCAAAATCAACTGAATAGTTTACGCGCAAATAAAATAAAATAAAAGTACCTATATTGTGCAGTAACAACACATTTTTTCAACAAGCCATGCCAACAATTTCAACAATCTGTGAAAAGCCATGGGCGTATATAAGGGGGGTTTCCTGGGGGTCCGCACCCCCCCCCCCCCCATTACTATCCATCTTACTTGTCCTTAAATATTTAAAATTTGTTTCCTTTTTAGCCGACTTCCAAAAAGGAGGAGGGACTCTAGGAGGAGGGAAACTAGGGAAGGTTTCATTCCCTTTAACGCAAAGAAAATGATTAATACATACTATAAAAACACTTAATAAAAACATGAGTAATTACTTAAAAATATCGAGTGTTATAATAGCAATACAAAGCAAGGTCATAAAAAATAACTTTTTTATGACCTAGCTTTGTTGCTAAATTGTGCCGTAATTATACGTACCGTACGTATAGTTACGTATAGTTCTGTGTCAAAAAAAATGTAAGTATATTTCAAAAGCGAAGATTTGTTTCAATTAATATCGAAATAAATGCATAATTTTGATAGCTGAAGGCCAAAATGTTCAAAAACCAGTAAAGTAAGTATGTTTCTCTTACCCCACCTGACCTTACCTACATAATATTATATAATACAAGAATTGCTCGTTTAAAGATATAAGATGGTAGTGAAGACAAGATTTGTGATGTTTTAGATCAACCCTATTAAAAATGTTAAAACAATGCTATTCTACTTTAAAAAGCACATTTTTTCCATTCCTTTCCTTCCTTTTGTCACAAACGCTCAAATTGTGACAAAAACTTTGCGCGCGTTTTCTCGAAACCGCCTTTTCTGCTGCCCTCTCGATTACCAGGGCAGCATTGTACTCCGTAGTTTAAAATTCTTTGCCTAGTTGAACGTGTAGGTACGCAAAATTTATATTCCAAATACCAGAGCAATTTGCTTCCACAATTAGTGGAAGTCAAAACATATTATTTATGAGCCGCGCGCGTGTTGTAAACGTCGCATAAATTGGTTCTAGTGGCGGGAACATTCTACCTACGCCTTAGTTAAGAAAATCTACTCATATTTACTAATTTCGTTTCGCCTAGTTTTGACGTGGGAGAGCCATGCTTCGGCACGAATGGACCGGCTCGACCGGAGAAATACCACGTCCTCACAGAAAACCGGCGTGAAACAGCGCTTCCGCTGTGTTTCGCCGAGTGAGTGAGTTTACCGGAGGCCCAATCCCCTACCCTTTTCCTTTCCCTACCCTCCCCTATTTCCTTCCGTACCCTCCCCTATTCCCTTCCGTACCCTCCCCTATTCCATTCCCTACCCTCCCCTATTACCCCTTAAAAGGCCGGCAACGCACCTGCAGCTCTTCTGATGCTGCGAGTGTCCATGGGCGACGGAAGTTGCTTTCGATCAGGTGACCCGTTTGCTCGTATGCCCCCTTATTTCATAAAAAAAAAAGTTTGACCATCTGAATCATCTGAATTCTGAATCATCCACATGACCATCTTACATCTTGCACAAAAGTTTACAGAACCACGATAGGAATAATATGAAGCTAGGCTTCCAGCCAGTGGCAGATTTAAGTCGGGGCTAGTACCCAGGGCGGCAAATTTTCTGGGGCGGAAAAATTCGGAAAGTGGCGAAAATTTTTTAGAGTCATTTTAATTTAGAATTGTTTTTATTATTTTATCAATTATTTATTTATTATTTTATCAATCATATTATATAAAAGTGTTTAAAGAATATTCATGAAATTCGAGTCAAATTTAAAAATTGAAAATCTTCATTACTTTAATGCCCGGGCCGCACCTGCGTCGTAGTGCTTCGTGCTTAAAATGATACCATTTGAACGAGCTGCGTGTAACGTCCAATGGTAATTGTTTGATTTCTGAATAAATTTAAAATAAATGTTTTCAGAATGTCCTACATGATGCCTACCACCGGTTCGGGAACTAACCCGGCGAGAAAAACCGGCGTAAGAAACTCGCACGGGGCCCGCTTTTTCACCAAAAAAAGTGAGAAAAAAATTAATCTTTTAAAATAAAGTTTACAATTTTGTAACTAAATATTATATACAATATCCACATACATAATTATAAGTCCTATAATAATGAAGAAGTAGCCTTGCAAGAAGCCATCCTACTCCCAAGGTGTGCCATCGTTTATGAAATCATTGACCTTATAATAGGCTTTGGCACACAAACGTTCTTTAACTACTTTTTTAAATTTATTAATGGAAAGATTTTGAACGTTTTCTGGGATATTGTTGTAAATGTATACCCCATACATTGACCTTTAAAAGATTTACTGACTTTACTAAGTCTGATCACCGGCATATCTAGCTTGTGCTTATTTCTAGTATTCCTAGAGTGAATGTCACTTTTAACTTTAAATTTACTTATATTTTTTCTAACATATATTACATTATCCAAAATGTATTGAGAAGCAACAGTTAGAATACCAATTTCTTTAAACTTATCTCTCAGAGATTCTAAAGCAGACATTTTATAAATAGAACGTATGGCTCGCTTCTGCAGCACAAATATTGTATTAATGTCGGCAGCGTTTCCCCATAAAAGGATTCCATACGACATCCTACTATGAAAATAACTAAAATATACTAATCGTGCCGTGTCTTCGTCAGAAATTTCCCTAATTTTTCTGACTGCATATGCTGCAGAACTGAGCCTACCTGCAAGATTAACAATGTGAGGACCCCACTGTAATTTACTATCAAGTGTAATACCTAAGAATAGGTACAGTGTTGTCTACTAGATTCATCTTCTCATCATTTAATACTACATTGGTTTGGACTTGCCTAACATTGGGCAAAGTAAACTTTATACATTTAGTTTTACTAGAATTTAAAAGTAAGTTATTAACATTAAACCAATGTAATATTTTTGAGAGAGCACTGTTAACCTCGTCGTAGTTCGACTGTTGTCGCTTCACTTTAAAAATAAGTGAAGTGTCATCAGCAAAAAGCACTATCTCATTATTATTACCCTTAACTAGATAAGGTAAGTCATTTATATAGATGAGAAAAAGAAATGGGCCTAATATAGATCCCTGTGGGACACCTAATTCTATTTTGGTTCCTTTGGACCTTTTACTATTTACCTCAACCCTTTGAGTCCTATTTTTACGGTAAGAAGTCAAAAGGCTGAGAGCAGAGTCTTTAATTCCGTAGTGGCGCAATTTCCTGATCAATGTAGCATGCTCAACACAATCGAAGGCCTTGGAGAGGTCGCAAAACACACCTAAGGCATCCTGCGACTCCTCCCATGCCTCAAAACGAACGTACGTACCTACGATAGACGCATGTGCGGCATTAGTGACATTTTATTATGGGGCGGCATTTTCGGTGCCCAAGGGCGCCAAAAATTTAAATCCGGCCCTGCTTCTCCATTGATATGCCCGAAGCCGCACTCAGCTGAAGTACTTATAGTTACTCAGTAAACTTCTATAGCGCGATTAATATTCTGTTCTACTGAAATAACAAGCAAACCACAATCCATACGAGGGCTGCTATTTATGTATCCGGAATTAAAAAAAGAAACAAATATATATCATTTAATATGGTTTTATTGCTTTTCAAAATATTCGCCGCGATGATCGACACACTTTTGCATACGCTGGAACCAATTTTCATAGCACTTTTTCCATTCTGATTGAGGTATCTCCAAAACGTGCATTTTGAACGCATCAACTTTTACAGGGAGTCGTTTTCTATCCTAATTCGGCTCCGGTGGAATGAAGTACTTTGTGAAATTAATAAAAAGCAATGTACATAAAGTATGGTTTTCTTTAGACAATCAACAGAACACTTAAAACAGACAAGGTGTCAAATATCAAAAACATAGGAAATAAACATCTTCTAAAATCTGAACGGCCAACACCATCTTACACTAAAGAGGTTTACCTCAACACCTTCTCTAGATGTGCTGGCCAAGACAGTTCGCCAGATGTTTAAACCGAGTCCTAGCAAGAGGCTTTGTAAAAATATCTGCCAGCTGCAGCTCAGTGCTGATCCTCTTCACAGTTATAGTTCCATTCGCCACTAGCTCTCGTACAAAAAAGTGCCGAATGTGTATGTGCTTTGTCCTTCTGTGAAACTCAGGGTTCTCAGCAAGACGTACAGCTGCCTCGTTGTCTACATACAGTACAGGTAGGCCTTCCGTCTTTACCAAACTACCAATAAGACGAGTTAGCCAAATGCTTTCTCTTGCAGCTTCACTGGCAGCGACTATCTCGGCTTCTGTGGTAGATATTGCAACGCTTTGTTGCCTCTGGCTGAGCCACGATACTGCTCCACCAGCATATAGGCATAGCACTCCAGAAGTGGATCTTCCTGTCGCAATATCTCCGCCGTGGTCGGCGTCACTATAACATTCTATGTTACCTCTTTTAAAATTCCTTTTATAAAGTATTCCCAAATCGGGTGCATACTGCAGATAGCGTAGAATGCGCTTCAACTTTACGCAGTCTGTTGGAGTGGGATTTTCAAGTTTTCTGGAGACCACACTCACAGCGTATGCGATATCGGGTCTAGTGCCAACCATCAGATATGCGAGTGCACCAACCACTTGCCTGTAGTTCCTGATAAAAAAGTCGTCGTCCTTCTCTGGTTTCTGAACTACTTCTTCTTTAACAATCGGAGTGGATACCGGCCTGCATTCTTGCATTCCAAACCGTTTCAAAATTTTCTTAACATAGGCTGTCTGGTGGATTCTTATATCACCACCTTCTCTGGTTTCTATCTCTATTCCCAGGAAATACGAGATTGCCTTCGTTGTAATTTTGAACCTCTCTTTTAGTTTTTCAAGGAACTTCTCAATTACACCTTCACTTGTACCAGCGACCAGCCCGTCATCGACATAGAGAGCCACTATCAGCTTTTCGTATCCAATGTCTCTTTTGAAGAGGCATGGATCTGCCTCACTGACTTCAAAGCCAATTTCCTTGAAGAAATCCAGAATAGTCCTGTTCCAACAACGAGGAGCTTGCTTCAGACCGTATAAACTTTTCTTTAGCAGGCAGACTCGACCCGTCCCGTCATCATACCCTTCTGGCTGCTTCATATATATTTCTTCGTCTGATAGAGATCCGTAAAGAAAAGCTGTTGAAACATCGAACTGACTTAGTTTCATGCCTTCACTAGCTGCAATACTCAATACCGCTCGAACTGTTGCCATCTTGGCTACAGGGCTAAAAGTCTGGTCGTAGTCTTCTCCCTTTCTTTGTCGAAAGCCTTTTACTACTAGTCGAGCTTTGTACTTGCTGACTGTACCATCAGGGTTTTGCTTTACCTTATAAACCCATTTGCATGGAATAGCTTTCCGATTCTTGGGTAACCTGTCTAGAATCCATGTCTTATTCTCTTTCAGGGATTCAATCTCGCTTTCCATAGCTTTAATCCACAACTCCTTATCAGGGCAGGCTATTGCTTCCTTGTACGTGTTAGGCTCTACATAGGAATCTGTACCGACATATGATACGAAATCATTGAATTTACCAGGGCGTCTGAGGAGAGAGCGGTCTCTTAAGAGCATCTCATGTCTTGCTAACTGCTCAATGATCTCCCCTTCATTTTCATCATTGACTCGTTCTTCATCTCTTTCCTCATTCTCCCCCCCTAATTCAATAGATTCATCTTCATCTGGCATCTCTGGAAGTACATTTCTTAATTCTACCTCATCACTGGCAACAGGGGCTTCAACAGCGTCTTGGCTTTCTTCCTGGGCTATGTCTCTGTGCCTCTCAACCAGTACGTCCTCATTCACATCAGTATTAGAGGTAGATTTCCTTCTAACATATAAAGGAACTTCCAGGTCAGTCAAATCTTTCTCCACTTGTGAACCATCGGAGTCAATTTTTGATTCTATGGGTCTTTCATCGAATGTGACATCTCGAGATCGTACCAGAGAGTTTGATTCCTTGTTCCAAAGTCTGTACCCATCGTCGTTGTCATAGCCAATAAAGATGCACTTTTGTGCCTTTTTCTGCATTTTCTTCCTTTTTTGTTTGGGAATATGCACGTAGCACGTAGAACCGACGATCCTCAAATGTTTAATTTGTGGTTTCTTACCAAACCACAGCTCGAATGGGGATTTATCTTCCACAGAAGTTGGGCCTGTTCTGTTCAAAATGTAAACCGCAGTCTTCACCAACTCAGCCCATAAAACTTGAGGAAGTTCTTCATGTGCATACATCATTGCTCTAACCATTTCCACGATTGTGCGGTTTTCCCTTTCACTAATGCCATTCTGTTCAGGCGTGTAAGGCATAACCAACCGTTGGTGTATTCCGTACTTGTCCAATTCTTTACGTACTTTTTCATTATCGAATTCGCCTCCGTTATCACTCAGGAATTCCTTAATTCGGTGACCTGCTGCCTTCGCATCTGCTAACATCAGACTTAGTAACTCAGGTACTTCCGATTTATTTTTCATGATGTACACGTAACGGTACTTGGAGAATTCGTCTTTGAATATAACGAAATACCGAGACTTCGAACAACTTGGTGGGAATGGACCACATACATCAGAGTGAATGCGTTCTCCTGGACTGACAGCTTTTTCTCGGACACCAAACTTCTTCCTATGTGTCTTTCCAAAAATGCATCCTTCGCATAGACTCCCACTGTCCTTTGCCTTTACATCAAGTTCTCGTTCTATTACTCGCTTCACATGGCGTTTGTCCTGATGACCCATACGTTCGTGGTAAAGCTGTAACGTGTCAATTGCATTCAACATCACCATTTTCTTGGGTTGAATCGGTTTACAGTTCAGTTTGTACAAACCGCCATGTTTTTGTCTACTTCCAGTCACGCACAATTCTCCTTTAATGCTAAATGAGCAAGTAGTGCCTTGTGACGTAAACAAACTTTCCGTGTTTATATCATGTGCTGAGAGCACCGAAAAAAGATTCTTCGTGACTTTCGGAACTAGCCACACGTCATTCATTAAGAATGTTCTTTTCTTTGTCTGCATAAGAATCGAACCCTTTCCTAGCGCATCTACCACTTTCCCATCAGCAGTGGTTACCATGTGTAGTTCTTGGAAACGCTCGAAATCCTGGAACCAGTCACTTCTCATTGTAACGTGATGTGTGGCGCCATTGTCAACGTACCACTCATCCCGATCCGTGTTACAATCAATGACGTTGACCAGCACAGCCATCATGTTGGTCATTCCTGCTTTTCCGCGCCGTTCCTTTTTAGGGCAGTCCTTCTTGAAGTGCCCAACTTCACCACAAGCATGACACTTAAACGCTTTGGGTTTTTTCTTTATAGACCTTCGCGTACGGTCAACAATCAAAGCTTCACCAGTGGATCTTGACACGCATCCAGTATCTTCCTTGGAGGTTGTCGTCAAGGCCCTTTCATGGGCACAAAGCTGACTGGTCAGATTGTCTATAGTTCTGTCCTTCTTTGACATCATTAACCAACTCGACTTGAAGGAAAAATATCCTTCCGGCAATGTATCCAAAATCTTGCATATAAGTAGTATTTCTGGCAGCTCCTTCCCATCATCAGCCTTAACTAGCTCTTGATTTAGATTATGCCACAAATTCTTCGCTTTGGATACATGAGTCGCAATGTCGTCTGAGATGTCCATCTTTAACTGAAATAGGCTCGTACAGGCGTGATACAGACGGTCATCGTTCACGCCGTCATATAGCCGATGTAGTTCATCCCAGACATCACTTGGACTTGAAAACCTGATCACCTTATCTAATGCTTCATCGGAAATATTGTTCGTAATCAATAAAAGAGCCGTACTTTCTAGTTTCAAGTACTCTCCTAAATTCTTCTTGTATTCGGCCATTGCCGCTGCAGCAGTAGCATCGCCACTGTTGATTGCTGGCTTCTCTGACTTACTAACTTTACGATTCACAATATCGATAAGCCCATCCATACCTCTCAGTAGTGCAGTCATCCTGTATCGCCACTGCACCCAGTTAGTACCATCCAACTTTGAGATTTGCATTTTACTTAATTCCATAATGAATATTTTTAGTACTTCTTACGTTCTGGGCACATAACCTTTTACAGGGAGTCGTTTTCTATCCTAATTCGGCTCCGGTGGAATGAAGTACTTTGTGAAATTAATAAAAAGCAATGTACATAAAGTATGGTTTTCTTTAGACAATCAACAGAACACTTAAAACAGACAAGGTGTCAAATATCAAAAACATAGGAAATAAACATCTTCTAAAATCTGAACGGCCAACATCATCTTACACTAAAGAGGTTTACCTCAACATCAACAGCCTCTTCGCGGCTCGAAAAACGTTGAACACGTAATTTGTTCTTCGCGTATGGAAATAAAAAGAAATCGTTAGGTGCCAAATCAGGGCTGTACGGCGGATGACCAGTCAATTTGATCTTTTGACCCTCCAAAAACTGAGTTGTTTCAGCTGAGGTGTGACAGCTAGCATTGTCGTGATGTAATATGATTCTGCGTTGTCGGTTGTCCTTTCTTATTTCTTCAAAGACTTCTGGTAAACAAATGGTCGTATACCATTCAGAATTAACCGTTTTACGATTCTCTAATGGCACTGTAGCCACATGTCCATTAATTCCAAAAAAACAGGCGACCATTTGCTTCAAAGTACTTTTTGCACGAGTAACTTTTGTTGGTTTCGGCTCATCTTGGAACACCCACACCGTTGACTGTTGTTTAGTTTCGGGGTCATATGCATAGATCCAAGATTCATCACCTGTGTAGATATTATAAACGGCTTTTGACGTACCACGGTTGTATTTTTTTATCATTTTTTTGCACCAATCGACACGAGCCCGTTTTTGATCGATTGTCAAGTTGTGCGGAATCCAACGCGAACATATTTTTTTTACAGCCAAATGTTCGTGTAATATCTTATGTATGCTCGTCATACTTATGCCTAAGGACGCCTCTATCTCGCGATATGTAACATGACGATCACGCATTATTAGTTCCCGCACAGCATCTATATTTTGTGGGACAACAGCTGTTTTTGGGCGACCTTCTTTATTTTCATCCGTGAGCATAGACCGCCCACGATTAAACTCACTGTACCAGTGATAAGCATTGGTTTTTGATGGTGCTTCATCTCCAAAAGTTGCGGTGAGTTGAATAAAGCACTGTTGTTGATTTAGCCCACGCCGAAAATCGTAGTAAATCATTGCACGAAAATGTTCACGCGTTAAATCCATGGCAAATGAAGACACGCAATTTTCAAAATGACGCCACAATGGAAAAATAATTGACAGTCACATGAAACAAAATGTATTCTTCAACCAAAGAGTTCTATTTTCAAATGTTGTAATTACTTTTTAAATATTGTTCTTGTAAGTGGCCAGTTCCGGATACATAAATAGCAGCCCTCGTAGGTACTAACTATCGGGACTGTACGTCTTATCTTTCATGCATGGACCATGGTCAATAAAAAAACACTGTTAATTTTAGACTTTATTAAAAAAATATACACATAATCATAATTGAAGTTCCATGAAGTTTCCATGACATCACCATGTCTACATAGATCGGAATTTGCAATATCTCATGAAGCTACTGCATTGATAAGATATAATACTAGGTACTGTGGATCAATTATGATGGAGAGGAAAACCGAGTTTTTTTAAAGCTATTGCATTACTTTTTATAGCGAGCTTTGAGCACGGCGATGGAATCAAGAAATTCCGTAAGGAAAATAAACCTAACAGCCCGAACTCCGACCGACACACGGGTTGGTGCCGCGGCGTTGCCGTGCATTGTCTCGTCGTTTCAATTCGGCAGACTTCACGGAATTTGTGTGTGTGCGACTAGACGTATGCGAATTATAATTGCATAAGTGGATACAAATTATATGCAATAACTTTACCGCGGCAGTGCCCGAGTGCCGCTTTTAAAAGTATGTAGACAACGAGGAAATTTTGATAACAAGCTCTTACATTGAGCTTGTTATGAAATTTTCCTCGTGCGTGTTAGGGTATAAATTCATCAGTAGGTACTATTTCTTAAAATTGATCTAGTTTCTAGGATAATATTTTATAGAAATGTATTATGTAATGATACACGAGCGTCGGCGCCTAATTTTACAGCTACTCCTATTCACGTAAATTTTCTTATGGAACTAATAAAAAATCAGTAATTATATTATTATTTAAACTATTAAAATATTTAGCACGGAAATCAATATACCAACAGTAAGTATTGTCTATTGACACATCAAAAGCAAAGATAGCCATAATATGACGTCACCAAAATGACGTCATGGAATTTTATTCTACTTTCATTTCTGCCTTTTTTATTTAAATTTTTACATAAAATAATAAGATATGGTGCGCTTGTCTGAGTCTGTATCATTGGAAACTTCAGATGAAAGACAAAGATAGCGAACCTCGAATAGGGAAAAAATGTATTAGTAAGGGATTCAGTGGTGATTTTGGATCTATCAGGTACACATCTCATATTCAAATTCAGATCTACGAGAATACGGTTATTGTATACAGTACATAATTCTTTCAACATTTACAGCTGAATCGCTAAGAAACTCTTACAACACCAACTAATATAAGTATATGCACATACCTACGTGTAGGTACATATATAAAGATGGTTGGAATGTTTGTGGCGTTTGTTCAGGCGGCTAACCGTTCGAATTCTACTGTGGCTTTTTGTTATAAACGAAAATCCACTATTAAAGCGGCACTAATAAATAACCTTATCGATTAATCGCTCGAAATTCGACAGTCTATATGATGCCTTATCGGCAAATTCGTCAGTCGTTCTAAAATCTAAACCATAGACAAAAAATACTACAATAGTCGCATTAGTAAATTGATGATCTAAACACCGTTAAAATAAGTGGTTTACCACCGCAATATCTCCACTCTACGTTAATAAAACGTTGGAAACCTAATTTTATTCTCTACGCCTAAACGGAATAATTGTTTTTTGACATTTCTTAAAAAATGAGATCTTACAACACAAGTAAATTACAAATGTGCTGTATCGTGCAATCGCATGTGCGATTCCATGTGTAATATCACAGCGAAGAACTCATGGACATTATAAGCATCAAAAACAAACTTACAAGGCTGCTCTGGCGCGCGGCAAAATTCAGAACTGGTGCCGCCATATTGCAAAGTGTCACCTCAATGACAGTAAAGGTCCTTCACACTTAATATGAGACCGAACTCACTTCACTGAAGTGGAGCGACGACAAGTATTATTCGTATGAAATCGCACAAGCTAAGCCACGTTACGCGACGCGCTCAGTGCGGCCACGCCTTTTTGAGATTCACGATTCCCGTTCGACACGGATTCGGAAACTTTACCGTGCGGTCATTGGCCAATGCCTAGCGCACCGAGCGTTTATTGGATGTCGCGCGATAAAGTTTCCGAATCCGAGTCAGCATTGTGAATTATCCTGGTATCATTTTAAAATGAAAAAGAGAAATGAAAGAGAGAGCGCCAAAACAACCTTGTCTTCCTACAAAAGTATCTGTTTTCCTGAAAGTTTTTTTTGACTAAATTATAAAATTACTCTCTTCCCTTTTGCCAAGGAAAGTGACGTGTTAAGGAAATTATACCACTTCTGGATTACGTAGCACTTCTTTTTATCTCAGTGATCGTTAAACAAAATGACTCTTTGTCTATGGACAAAACACCTAAAACTATTCAATCACCTAATTCTCAATTGAACGACAAAATTTTTGGGTAAATAAAAATATTATAAATATAATTTATACATACCTACAGTAAAATGCTAAAAGATCTCAACAAACTTCGTTTTTCTACAGAAATAAAATACTTAGCAGAGCTTTTGTCGACCACTCATTCGCGACTTACTACAAAGCCATTAAAAAAAAGAAAAAAAACTTGAATTGTCAATTCATACATTACATTATAAAAACGATGCTTGCCGAAATCCATTGGCATTGCGGTGTATACATTATACAATGTAATAAAATGTAGACAGTAAATAATATCTGAACTCGATTCAAAACATATAGAATCATAGATCAGGCCACATATGGACATACATCATTGTGATGTTGTATGTGATTGTCTTGTATGTAACATCATTTAATACACAATCATGAGTGTGAACGTGTATTTGTTTGTGTAAACATGTTGAGTCCCCTTCACATCAGCTACTCAGGGTACGCATTCGACGGCATTTATCGGATATATCGACGGATAGCTGGTGTGCATAGGAGCCTTTTTCTCATATTAATTTCTAATTCGCAGCAAAGTCCTAATGTCAGCGCTCATGCACCCACACATGTATCAATCTTTGTAGAATGTGTTTGACACTGAAACCTTGGAGACGTTGCAAATTTAAATGAAATAATTGCCCCTGAGATGTGTGTTTGCTAGAGCGTCGCTAAAGGTAGGACAGGTCAGACTGCCCTATTATGCCCTCCTGGCGACACTCTTATGTGTGTGTGCTTAGGGTGTGTTGGCTGCGGCCATCACTTCGTCGAACGCCTGCTCGAGACAGTGCTTCAGTTCCGCGTACGACACGACAAGCACGCTCTGTTCGTCCCGCGACATCAACTCCACCTGGACACAAAAAAAAAGTTTTTATACCCCAAATATGTACGGTCCCCTCCCGATAAAATAATTTTAGCGCAACGGAGTTGCGAGCGTCATCTAGTAATCCATAAATAATCCGACATGTTGCACACGTCATTTTAGAGTATTGACAGAGAGGAGGTACATTATCAAATGTTATTTTGTTTTTAGTATTTGTTGTTATAGCGGCAGGCCGGCAGCAGATATACATAATTTGTGAAAATTTAAACTCTCTAGCTATTACCGTTCTTGAGTTAGCCTGGAGACATACAGACGGACAGACATCAAAGTCTTAGTAATAGGGTCCCGTTTTTACCCTTTGGGTACGGAACCCTAAAACACTACCTTAGCGTTACTTCCGCCGTCTAGCTGGTTGAGGCAGTGCGTCAAGTGCGCCTGGTCCAGCCACGGCCGGCCGTCCTCGGTGACGGAGTGGAACAGGTAGTCCCGGAATAGCTTCAACATGTACCGGTCGCCCGTTTCCGACCATGACGTGTCCATGTTCAACCTGAATGAACAATAAAATGTATAAATATTAACCGTTTTGACACATTATGTTAATCAAATTAAGCAATTGCCTAAAGCATCGTAAATCGTAAAGCTAAGGTGGCACCAGAAGAGGTACAAAAAATCCGTCCATAGGGTATCACGCCTCACTCTCACGTCACTAAAAACCACACAATGCTTTGATTTTTATTGTTGTCGTACCTACTCCACTACTAAAACACGTTACATCACATCTTATTTTATAAAACAACTAATGTTTTTAGGCGGTAAAGGTTTAGAGCCTGTCCAGATGTGGCGTTTGACGCGCGAGTGAACGACTCGCGCGTTTTACGCGTGCACCCGAGATATTAGAGCTACAATATATCGCGTCCAGTTACCTACGCGCGTTTTCTTACTGCGCGTAAAACGCTTGCAATGAGCGGGACTCTCGACTCGCGAGTCGAGATACTTGGGTGCCATTGCAGCGTCCAGAACTACGCGCGAGTCCGTTGCGAATGATCGTATTTGATTGGAGTCGAGCGTGATAACTTCGAGTCCATGTTTGTAGCGTAAAATCGCGCGTAAAATTCGGTCTAAATCTGGATGCAATAGAAATTGAAACGCACGTATGAACTTCGCGCGTAAAACGCCTCATCTGGACAGGCACTTAAAGACCGAATCTATTGACATACGGATAAGTGGTCTCACAGGCATGGATTGCTTAGGCCTTAGGGCATCAAGTAGTCTTAATCCGTCACTGCTACTTTATAAAATCCAGATTTCCATACTAATATAATATAAATGCGAAATTGTGTCTGTCTGTTACCTCTTCACGCTTAAGCCACTGAACTGATTTTGAAGAGATTTGTTATGGTGATATTTTTAATTAGGAAAAATTTACGGTTCTCGCGGAAAAAACAAATTCCTGCCCACCGGAGTTTCGGACATCAAATAGTAATACATATTAAATGATAATAAAAAAAAAGAAACAGCAAAAAGCAAACCCTAATACAGTTAGGGGATTGGTATTAGCGGGCGCCTAGAGTGTAGAGTGTAGACTCTAAACCAGGGGTTCCCAAACTTATTTTGTCTACTGCCCACTTTGAGAACAAATTATTTTTTAACGCCCCCATTGTTTATCCTACTATCTTATCTTTATTTAAACTACTTTTACCGCAAATTTTATAAAAATAAATACAAAATGCTAAATTAGTCGTTTTCAAACCATATTTTTAGTTTTTACCATTACCACCGACTTAATTTGCATTCCCGATTTTTTTCAAATCCCGGATTTCCAGGAGTTTTATTTAACAAAATATTATATTCTAAGAAGTTGCCTCCAAAATCTGCTAGCCAAAAATTAAAACTATTGTGAGGGAATAGAGATGTATTTAATTTAAACTGCATCCAGATGAAATTAAATTACAAATCACCCCCCAAACCTCTCCCAACACACACAACGCCGTCATTTTTTTCTGGGTCCCACACCGCCCCCCTTTAGGCCTTCAGCGCCCACAAGGGGGCGTTATCGCCCACTTTGGGAAAGGCTGCTCTAAACGATCGACTTTGTTGCGCAATATCGCCCAAAATATTTTTGAACAACTTATTTGACAATAAGATTGAAAGATATATTCAATATTAACAATAGACTCTAGACGGTCAATAACACTGCATAATACGTGATACTGCACAACAAAATTGATCGTCTAGAGGCCCACATAAGGCTGCGTTTCCACTGAAGCGGAGCGGAGCTTAGCGGTGCCGAATTGACCAATCACCATGCTCGAAATCTTCGCTCCGCTTCGCTGTCATTCCGCTGGAATAGCACGATTGGTCAATTCGGGCACCGCTAAGCTCCGCTCAGCTTCAGTGGAAACGCAGCCTTAAGCTGGTTTTTATGAGGTCATGTTATACATACTCAGGTCGTTCATTAACGATTCCCAGCTTAATGAGTAGCCGCAGCAGTCGACCGTTGTCGATTTCCACCGCGAGCTGGTCTTCGAATGCGTCAGCACGTCGCTCCAAAGCTTCCACCTGTGCAAAATGATACTTAATAATAATTTAAATTATACTACTACTATAGTGGGGTGGCAAGACCGAAATTCGATGTGGGCAAGATATATTTTGCGAGGTCTCCTGGGGTCCTGATTTTGTTGAAAGAAATAATTTTTTGATACTCAAACTTTTATTTATAAAAAAATATATTTACCATAATATGAGTGTAAAGACTTGTAAATTCTTTAAAAAAAACCTCGTGAAGCAACGTGGGCACTAGGGCTAATCGGACCGCGAAGGCGTGGGCAGTCGCCCACGTCACCCACGCCTTACGCCGCGTCTATATATACTAATAGTGTCATGATGTAAAATGAGTATAAATAATAATTCCACGAATCATTTGTAAATAAATATTTAAACCAATAAAAGTTATCAGACAAAAATCATGTTTGAAAAAATATTATCATATACTTCGTCTACACGATGTAACAAAACAAGATGATATTACGGTGAGTATGAGTCCCTTATACAGATTTCACTGTGAAAGTAGCAGCGCTAGAAGAGTCTTCTAAAGTTTTATCACTTTGTTTGGTAACACTCTGTATAATTCTTCTTCATCGTCTCTACGTATTAACTATACTTGTAAATTAACCTTTTATTATTAGAAAGTGTAAATTATTTTAAAGTTTTCAAGATGGCGGCATCAGTTCTGATTTCCACGGCAACCTGGGCGGATCTGCGGGATCTCATAACAATATTGGTTGCCTGGAAGAAACCGCTGAAAGCGGTAAGACCGCCTATTTGCAATATTTGTGTTGTTTTTGTTGTCATATATTGTAGAATTTATAAATTACTAGACGTTCCGCGCGGCTTCGCCTGCGTAAATTAGATATTTCACAGAAAAATTAGTCCACAAAAAAAGCCTATGATCCTTCACGTGGTCTACTTCACCTTAATGCTCTAGTACAGGGGTCACCAATTAGTTTCGCTCGGGGTCCGTTTCACGACACGACACGACACGATTTTATAAAAAAAAATTATTAAACAAAGGTGATTACGGAAATTACAAAATAATTTTTTAGATCTCAATGAGAAAAGTAACTCTTTTTGTAGCTAATTATCTCTCTCAAGTTGGGAGTGAAATATTAGAGCAAGCTATAGATATTGACATTAAATCCTGGAGATGTTGAAGTCCTAAGATGAACGAAGATCATCTTCGAACATGCTTGGACGGCACACAATAGGTCGGCGGTCCGAATGCGGACCGCGGTCCGCCATTTGGTGACCCCTGCTCTAGTAGTTCGTGAGATAAGCCTTTTCAAATAATTTCCCCAGTTTTTTCCACATTTTCCTCTATTTCCCCAGTTTTTCCACATTTTCCTCTATTTCTTCGCTCCTATTTGTCTTAGCGTGATAAAATATAGCCTATAGCCTTCCTCGAGAAATGGGCTATCTAACACTGAAAGAATTTTTCAAATCGGACCAGTAGTTCCTGAGATTTGCGCGTTCAAACAAACAAACAAACAAACAAACTAACAAACTCTGCAGAATTATAATATTAGTATAGATAAATACCTGAGTATAGAATCGCGCTCCAATCATCGGCATGAGATCAGCAACAGATCGGCGGGTCGGTGCGGATAGCAAGTAACTGTGAAACAATTTCTCAAGTAAAAATGTAATTCGGCTTTATGGTGACATATTGAGAACACAGTTACTAAATGAATGAAACTTGACTAGTGTTACAGGAAGGCCGTATAAAATTCTTGAACAATACATAATAAACGAATACTGCAACAGTGGTTTCACTCGTAGAATACTGTTTGCTCGTAGAAAGATAGACTGGCCACCGACGGTCCGCAAGTTGCAGTCGGGACTCGGGACCGACTGCTACAGAGCGGTCGCGTTGAAAGCACCGACCGCTCAAGAACTGCTCGAGCGGTCCGTGTATTGCGGATACAAATTTACCATGGAAACTGCAGATCGCCGTGCGGCGACCGCGTTTTGCAGTGGGTCTCTACTGCAACTGCCGGCCTAAAGCTTAAAAAAATATATCGAAGCACTCGTACCTGCACGTCACCACGTGGCTAGTATGATGTATTGACTAGTGTTATAGGGTATTTGAAGTGGGTCAATAATCCCAGGCAATATAGTATTTGAAGAGTGGTTACGTAGAATACTGTATGACTTTGCTCGGACAATGTTACGCTATGAATCGTCCACAATGGATAAATCATTTTTGAAGTAAAACTTCTTTCTTCTTTCAATATACATATATTAGGTATCGATGGAGCTCAAGAAGTTTTACTTCAGTTGTGTGGTTTTTCTTTAATTATTTAATTAATATTCATACAGTATGAGGTTCTTGAGGTCCGCGGAGTATGTCCTGGAGATGAGGTCCATGGAAGCGGGCAGGTTGTCGCAGTGGACCGTGCGACAGGCGAGCGATAACGCCAGGCGACCCAGCGCTGTCAGGTCGTCCTGCTGCGCCTGGAACAACGGACATCATAAGAGGTATAATATCAATTCTAGAAACAACATAATAATATGGTCCATTTTTAAACTTTTAAAACTATTTTTGTGTTCGACTAATGCTGGCTTCTCACGGCGCGTAATTTTCACGACCGAGCTGCGCCAGCTCGAGCCACGCGCCGTGTGAAGGGGTTGGCTCAAGGTGGCGTGGGCTGGCTCGAGCAGGTGCGTCCGATCCGATTGAAGTCGGTTCCCAGAAAGATAAGACATAACTTACTCTCTGATGGATGAAACCATAGGTTATTAGTAGTGCCTCGTGTACCAGGAACCAAAGTGGACTAAAAATGAGTCTTACTTTACTTATTTTCAAATGGCTAATATTTATAAATAATTTGTAATATTTATAAATAATTTGTAGATTATTGTTCTGAACTAGTATCATGTAGTGTAAGACACTTTTCAATGACCAAAACTATTGTCAGACGTTTTAAAAGTAACTTTGTTGCTATTTTTTTTTCAAAGGCATTATTTTTATTTTATATAACTTAAAATTTAAATATAACACCTTAGAAAACAATACTATTTTATTTTCTATTAGCTGTTTCCCGCGACTTTGTCCGTGTCAGCATACTGCATAGTATAATAACGAAGATGGACAATTTTCCCCTGTTTCCTTACCCAAAGGGTAAAAACGGGACCCGATAACAAAGATATTTCAGCCTGTCCGTCTGTCTGTCTCTCGGTTAACTCGGTTGCGCCAAAATTTGTTCATCGCGCGGGAAGTGTACATTTTTCCGGAATGAAAGGTATCCTATGTCCTTTCCCGGGACTCAAAGTATCTCCATACAAAATTTCAGCACAATCGGTCCAGTGGTTGGGAAGTGAAGAGGTAACAGGCAGACAGACAGACAGATAGACAGACAAACACACTTTCGCATTTATAAGATTAGTATGGAAGTGTGGGGATAATTAATTAACAGCAAGTATTTGTTTATTTTTTAATCATCGTAATCATCAATAAAATCATTATAATTTTCGTCATTAAGGTACAGGTACAGTCTGGATATGAACAGACAGACAGACAGACGGACAGGCTGAAATATCTTTGTTATCGGGTCCCGTTTTTAGTTTTTACCCTTTGGGAAAGGAAACAGAGAAAAATTGTCCATCTTTGTTATTATACAATGCAGTATGCTGACACGGACGAAGTCGCGGGCAACAGCTAGTAGAAAATAAATTCTTGCAATATCATATTGTTTTCTAAGGTGTTATATTAATTTATTAAATAAAAATTATTCCTTTGAAAAAAAATAGCAACAAAGTTACTTTTAAAACGTCTGACAATAGTTTTGGTCATTGAAAAGTGTCTTACACTACATGATACTAGTTCAGAACAATAATCTACAAATTATATATAAATATTAGCCATTTGAAAATAAGTAAAGTAAGACTCATCTTTAGTCCACTTTGGTTCCTGGTATCTGACCAGGTGTCACACTTAGAGCTACACAAATTCGCAGGTATTCTAAGTACACGAGGCACTACTAATAACCTATGGTTTCATCCATCAGAGAGTAAGTTATGTCTTATCCTTCTGGGATCCAGGTCTATTACGCGCTGGAACGGGTAGCGCGGACTCGCATGTTGGCTCGTGCTCGCTCGTACAAATCGGCTCGGCGCGGCGCAGCTCGTGATATTACGCGCCGTGAGAAGCCAGCATTTGAGATCTCATAGTGATAGTAATATTGTTTTTTGTGAGATTGAATAAAGTTTTGTGGAATTTTGTGTGATGTTTAACGCATAACCATTAATTTTAAAATTGTGTTAAGAACACGAAACACACTACAAAAGTTAAAAACTATAGGGTCCCCTACATAAGCTACACTGTTTATGAGCTAATTCCGCCTGATTTACTGAAGTGAAATACATAGTATTCATGGAATATAAATTTTGATTCCCTATTTAAATATTTTAGCTTGGGCCAAAATTGAAGACACGAGTAGATGACGAGGATAACTAACATTTTACAACATAAGAGCAATTTACGAGGGCTGCTATTTATGTATCCGGAACTGGCCACTTACAAGAACAATATTTAAAAAGTAATTACAACATTTGAAAATAGAACTCTTTGGTTGAAGAATACATTTTGTTTCATGTGACTGTCAATTATTTTTCCATTGTGGCGTCATTTTGAAAATTGCGTGTCTTCATTTGCCATGGATTTAACGCGTGAACATTTTCGTGCAATGATTTACTACGATTTTCGGCGTGGGCTAAATCAACAACAGTGCTTTTTTCAACTCACCGCAACTTTTGGAGATGAAGCACCATCAAAAAACCACTGTTTATCACTGGTACAGTGAGTTTAATCGTGGGCGGTCTATGCTCACGGATGAAAATAAAGAAGGTCGCCCAAAAACAGCTGTTGTCCCACAAAACATAGATGCTGTGCGGGAACTAATAATGCGTGATCGTCATGTTACATATCGCGAGATAGAGGCGTCCTTAGGCAAAAGTATGACGAGCATACATAAGATATTACACGAACATTTGGCTGTAAAAAAAATATGTTCGCGTTGGATTCCGCACAACTTGACAATCGATCAAAAACGGGGTCGTGTCGATTGGTGCAAAAAAATGATAAAAAAATACAACCGTGGTACGTCAAAAGCCGTTTATAATATCTACACAGGTGATGAATCTTGGATCTATGCATATGACCCCGAAACTAAACAACAGTCAACGGTGTGGGTGTTCCAAGATGAGCCGAAACCAACAAAAGTTACTCGTGCAAAAAGTACTTGGAAGCAAATGGTCGCCTGTTTTTTTTGGAATTAATGGACATGTGGCTACAGTGCCATTAGAGAATCGTAAAACGGTTAATTCTGAATGGTATACGACCATTTGTTTACCAGAATTCTTTGAAGAAATAATAAAGGACAACCGACAACGCAGAATCATATTACATCACGACAATGCTAGCTGTCACACCTCAGCTGAAACAACTCAGTTTTTGGAGGGTCAAAAGATCGAATTGACTGGTCATCCGCCGTACAGCCCTGATTTGGCACCTAAAGATTTCTTTTTATTTCCATACGCGAAGAACAAATTACGTGGTCAATGTTTTTCGAGCCGCGAAGAGGCTGTTGATGCGTTCAAAATGCACGTTTTGGAGATACCTCAATCAGAATGGAAAAAGTGCTATGAAAATTGGTTCCAGCGTATGCAAAAGTGTGTCGATCATCGCGGCGAATATTTTGAAAAGCAATAAAACCATATTAAATGATATATGTTTGTTTCTTTTTTTAATTCCGGATACATAAATAGCAGCCCTCGTATATCGGTACTCATTTTTTCCCAAAAATTTTGAATAAACCTACTCCATCATTTAGCTAATATATCTAGCTATACATAGAATCCACATTTTTTTTTATTTTAAATCGTTTTCTTGACCCTAAGCCTCCATTTATGCAAATAAAAATGTCACGTTTTCAAATAGGGAACATGCAAATATTTAAATATTTATGAAAAACTTGCTATTAAAACGTTAAAAAAATATAAAAGAAGGTTAATATTCACTGCAAGGTTAATATTTTATAAAATATTGTTTAATTCCAAAAATTACTAATTAAAAGTAACTTGAAACGGAATGGATTTCAATACACCAATCAGCGTTCAGTGACGTCACATATGCTATCCCCGCGTTCCATTTAGCCCCAATTTCACCAACGACTGTTAAAGTTAATGCTCGAATTAGTATCACGCTACTTCTTTCGTTTTTCTTATGAATGAAAGAGAAGACATGACATTTTAACAACATTAACAGACGTTGGTGAAATTGGGGCTTAGCGTTAAAAACGTTGATCGTTTTTATCGTTTTTTACGCTAAATGGAATTCGGGGCATGACAACTTTTTGAGAGGTACGATCAAGTGGGGCCATTTTCAATAATAATTGTCAAACAGTTCCTAAAGAGTGGGTCGAAGAAGTGTGACATGGTGTGATCCTATGGTCCGAAGTTTTGTGACATCACATTTAAAATTAAATTAAATATCGAAATTTAAACCACCTCAGATTTTCATTTTTAGATGTAAAATAGCTTTGTGATGTCACACTAGGGAGGAAGGGGACCTCATAATGTGACAAGATGGGAGGGGGAGGTCTAAAAATCGTGTAACGTACTTTATGGATGGTCCCTAAGTGTGATAGTGTAATCCACCCACCTGCGCCATGTCGTTGTTGTTGGGATGTGTGATATCCGCGATGCCGCACCAAGAGATGCGCACGCGGCACCCGTTCATTACCACCTTCGTTGGATCCAAGGACCTGTGACAAGCAAAATAAACTCTAAAATATAGTACCTTAAGTATCAATAATATCATGTCAGTTACGTTGGAAGAATTTTGAACGAAAAGTTCCTTTATACTTCTATGAACACATTTTTTTAGTTGATCGACTATTACTCTTAACTCTCACGACCAATCTCTAAATCGGAAAATGATCTTTGAATACTCGCAATATTTAAAAAAAAACTATCCAACGACACCCACACGGTGGAGTTGAAGCGAAAAAAACCCCCGCATTGATGTGTACCGTGGGTACCGTAAAAAATACCGTAAATATATTTTTTTAATATTTTTATTACCATTTTGTCGGCATCATTAAGATGTGCGTCCATGGCGAATTACAGCTTTGTAGGCCATATAGTCTCTGAGCAAAACCGCGGATAAACAAACGGCCGAATGGACAGACAGACGGACGGACAGACCAAAACTATAGGGGTTCCTTGTTGACTACGGAACCCTAAAAAGTTATGTTCGACGTTTGACAACGTTTCTGTCAATGGTGTGATATGACGTGTGCAATATGTGGGATTTTGGTCGGATTATTTATGACGACCTCTGTGGCTCAGTTGGTGGGCTGTTGGTAGCTCAAGCCGGGCGCGCGGGTTCGAATCCCGCCGATGGAACAAAATGTTTTTCACAAGTTCCTGGGTCTTGGATGTGTATCATATAATAAAAATCTTAAATACATATATGTATAGTATAAAAGTATTAAATATATTTCCGTTGTCTGGTACCTGTAACACAAGTCCTTCAGGTACTTAGCACGGGGCTAGACTGACGTGGTGCACAGAGTACTATAATACTGACGTAACGTGGTGTGAAGCGTCCACAGATATTATATTATTATTTACTGTAAGTGTTATTAGCTCCCCGCGCTCCGACCTTTGCGTAACCCTGTTCTTAATTTGGTCGCATGGAACCTTGGAGGTCCTTCTGTGCTATGAATAAATGTACTATCAGAGAAGTTGATTCCTAGGCAGATGGGGGACCTACGTTTAGTCGCTTTACGCCAAACCCAGCCGACCGATCACAATTATTGAATTGAAATGATCCGACCAAATGTCGTTGGTCTGTCAACTGCCTGGGAATCAATTTCCTCGATAGATAGACGTTGGTCCTGGCAAGCCTGGTACCTGCAAGCGAGTCCCGCCCCATGTATAACCCGCAGCGCCGCCGTCAACTGCACAATGACGCTCCATACCACCGCTTCCGGCAGTAACGCACCGCAAGCCACCGCTCGCAGCATCGCGTTTTTCTAAACAAACAAGTATAAGCTGGATTTTGGACAACTTTACTTTTTTATCATGCCCTTTACTAAAAATATTTGTAACGTTTTTGGTAAGGGCTCCCACACAAAACGCGAATTCACATCGCAATGTCATTTTTAGTATGAGTTTTGTTGCAGATTTTTGCGATGCGAATTCGCAGTTTTATATGGGAGCCCTAAGATAGATAAAGACGCTTGATAGACAAGGACGAAACAGTGGTACCACATATCCATATTTACTATTTTCATGTGTAAGGAACCTTATGTTAGCTTTTACCTGATGAGTATAAGGTCTTGGAGCATCAGGATCGGACGAGAACGGATCCAGGTACCCGCTGTTAGAGTCCGACACTGTGCCACTGGTAGCGCCGGAGAGGTATTTGCTCATCAGCGTAGCGCAAGCCGGGTGGTAGTCATATACCAGTATCATTGCTATAAAAGAATTTTCTGCCTTTATTGTGGCCCGTTTACATTATTCCAGCCCAGTAAAGGTGGCACCGGATCGGAATCGGAGCGTACGCATTTGTTGCTTTGTATTGATTTCTATGGTACAGCGTGCACTAGAACGTCATTTCTGCGCTTGACAAATTTTAAATGACGACGCTCCGTCCGCAGCGTACGCTCCGATTCCGACCCGGTGGACGTGCAGCTTAATAGTAGCGCTGGACTGGAAATAAGTGGCGATATGGTTTACATGATTCCAGTCTTTTAAAAGCTGTCAAGTCTACAGTTACAATGAGTTCAGCACTGGATTGGCCGTCACAACGTGTAAATGTTGTCGTTACATTATCTTATCCGTATTTTTATTAATAAGGGGAGAAAATTCTAATGAAATAAATAATTTCATAGGATATCTCTATATCTTATAGTCTGTCGTTTACTATGATGTAAGTACTATCAGAGAAGTTGAATCATAGGCAGATCGCGGACCTACGTATTCTGGCCGCTTATTGTCAAACCCAGCCGGCTTACATTAAATTGTACATATTCGGACCAAATGATGTAGGTCCGTCAACTGCCTGTGATGTGATCAATTTCTTCGATGGTATCTGGAGTTGCAGCTTGCACTTATCGCGGACGCTACTCTTATTTAATTTCCAACGACCAACCATAATACTTACAGTGATCACCGAAAGCGTTGGTCGTGAAGTATTCGTGGAGACGAATGATGTTGGGATGGTCAATCTGTTTCCACAGATCGATACGTTTGGACGGCACGAGGGCGTACGAGTGGATCCGTCGCATGGCGAAACTGTTGCCGCTCTGTCTGTGGTTGGCGCGGAAACATGTCGACATGGCGTGAGGCGCGGCGCTCTCCAGAGGCACCAAGTCGGAGTACATTTCCACGTTTTCCGGGAGATCTAAAAAATATTAAATTCATATTTTCAAACTGGCTGACCAAGCAAACGTTGTTTTGCCATATAAATTATTTCTAGTATCAATGGTTTATCATGGTAGTAATGATGATGAATGTAATTTGCGTATTATGGTTTCCGTTCTCAAAACAACGCCGAAACTTTCAATCTTGTATTTTCATGAAACCGAAGTCATCACATGTTTTCATATAAATTTTGAGGAGTTCCCTCGATTACTTATCGATCGCTTCATCAGGTCACGACTTTTGTGAACATGGTACCAAATTTTAGGATAACCTTGCATAGGTTTCGAAAATCGGTTCACAAACAGCGGAGTAATCATTGAACATAAAAAATAAATAAATAACAAACATAACACATCCTCTTTGTAGCCTATATTGTGTTATTCTGGTGTATAAGCTATAGTTTCATTAAATTCCATTCAGTAGTTTTTGCGTGAAAGAGTAACAAACATCCATACATCCACACTTACAGTGCTCCCAAAGTGATAATGTGCATAGAAATTGTCGTAATTTTCCGGCAACGGTCATATTTCCCGAGCGTCGGAAGACGTCGCTGCAAGCGCTGTCGTCTGACATTGCTTGGACGTTGCCATGGTACCGCCGCGATGGCTTCTCGGTAAAACTTATTGACGAACCGGCGACAGCGGACAGCCACCGGCTACAATGATATTTACTTCTATTTCTTTTGAACAAGGTGCAAAATGCAAGTGCATTGTTTGGGGCTGTTACGTTTCATAGATTCGTTTACGACAATAAGCGAAGATTTCCATGCGCATTATTAGTTTGGCAGTACGGTACAAAATTTCGAATAATATAATAATGCCCGCAACTCCGTTGCACCAAAGTATCTCCATACCCAGTCAAATCGGTTCAACGGTTTGGGCGTGAAGAGAACAGACAGACACACTTTCGCATTTATAATATTAGTATATGGATAAGAGATAGAAGGAAGATATTTTACCTGGATATTGTCGGAGATCAGGCTGCAAGTAGATATCATCATTTCGCTGATATATTTCTGACCTTATAGTCTCTGGCATGTAAAATGAAGCTGCCAGACCTGCAGAAAAAAAATGCTCATCATTCGAGTTTATTACGTCTATGATGCCTTTTTCCCTAGTTTCATTAGGGGATGTGTTTTTAGACATCCAAACAAATCGAAGAGATAATACTTTAGGGCCTAAAGTTTAGGACTTAGGGTGTGTACGTGTCCCTACTCTCTTATACTGTGAAAGTAGCAGCGCTGAAAGAGCAAATTTTCTTTGTGATTTGTATAGGCAAGCGCCCGTTAAAAAAAGTTACTCTTTCAGCGCTGTTACTTTGCACAGTGAAATCTATACAAGGTAAACATACACACCCTAAACTTTGAAGTATTATCACTTAGTTTTATTACACCCTATAATATTATATTCGAGATGTTTCTCATCATCTAGTCTACACAACATAATATTATGACTTAGCTATTTTGGTTAGCAAATGGGCTAAAGTGATTATTTATTTATTCATTCCATCTTAAATCTGTCTTAAGGCGGGATTAATCTCAATCAAAAACGATAACCTTGCACACAACCAAAGACCAAGCGTATACGCATCGCAATAAGATTCATTTTAGCTTAGCATAAAACTGTAACTACTTTGGCGGATCTTCTCTATTTTTCATGTTTTTTTAAATATCTTTGGAAATAAATATTAAGAAACAAAATTGTTCGGTTAAAGAAATTTTAATATAGATTTACTAACAATTTATTCAAATAAAATGTATAATTATCCTAGTTAATACTTATATTTCGATGAAATAGATTTTTTTCGGAGGTGAGTTTGTAAATTAATTACAGCCAAAGTATTACGTTTTATTAAAATGTTTATGGTTTAAGGTATTTTAAATATTGTGCTTTATATCTCATATTTTTTAACACTTCGTTATTTTATTGGAACTAGGTAAACCGGGAATCACGGAATAACAAATTGGGGTTTATCCTCGCTTTAAGAGGATACAACAGGGGCTACAGAAATGAAAAAAAAGTACGTGTAATATCTATAGCTGTCTCCCTTACCTCAAGCCTATACCGCAGAGCGCGATAGAGACAACTGCAGAAAATCCAGAAAATCAACGATTCGTTGTCCCCTGATTCCTTCTTCAAAACTTAACCGATTTAAGTACTTTTTTCATTAAAGATTAAAAAAAGGCTTGAGCTGTGTTCCTATGTTTTGCTTTTTTTGTATAATCTAGCCAAATCTGTTTTCTGGACGTTTGAACACAGCGGAAAATCTGGCCATTTTTTTGGGTTTTTGAACGTTCATATCTTATTTAATAATTAAATTATGAAAAAAAAGAAAACATAGGGACATTGTATTAGTGGCCGTAGATATTCAGGAAAAAAATTATAACTCTACTAGCATTATCCAGGGAGGAAACAGGGGACAACGTTTGTATGGAAAAAAGGGCGGTGTGGAATCCTCTTAAGGGGCCGGGTGCCATCGAAATTCTCATACATACGTAATACCAAAATCATTTTCGCATACGAATATATATAACATGTTTGAGTTATTTTTCAGCATAAAATAGTAATTAAGTACCTAGGTTTCTGCGTAAAAATTTTGCTACAAAATATTTAAACAATAAAAAATATTTTTTAGTGTTTAAATATTTTGTAGTAAATTTACTACATTTAGTAGTAAATTTACTACTAAATATTTAATTTAAACACTAAAAAATATAGTAAAACACTAAAAAATATTTTTTAAAGTTCAAATATTATGTAGTAAATTAATACGCAGGAACCTAGGTAATTACTATTTTAAGCTGAAAAATAACTCAAACATGTTAAATATTTTCGTCTGAGAAAATGATTTTGGTATTACGTATATGTATGAGAATTTCGATGTTACCTCTTAACAGGGCAATATGTATTGTAATTGAGTATGTATTATTCTACAACTAGATGACGCATGCAACTCCGTTACGCAAAAATCCATTTATTGCGCGGGGCCGTACATTTTACTGGGAAAAAGGCTTTGGCCTTTGATCCTATTAAGCCTGGAGATGGTGACACAACATTCTTGGTCATTTGTACCAGGCTGGCGGTTCTACAGGGGTATAATTACGTAAAGGCAAAAAGGTAAATAATGATCATAGCGCTCGCACTGGCGGCCCAAGCGAAAAAAAAACATCACTCCTTTGCAGTGGTATGGCGGCCATAGAGACCTGTCGGAAAAGTATGGACAAAAATTAGCCTAGTAGAAATGGTTCAATTTTTTTATTAAAATTAATATATTCGCGTCGGTATGGCGGGCTGTAAGCCACACCCGAGAAGTATGGCATTACGCTATAGCCTACTTTTTTTTTCGGCTATCTGAAAATACAAGCATTTTTGTGGAACAAATCGTTCAACACTCGTTATTTATCCGACACGTTCGATTAAAGCCCACGCGTTTGGGCCGCCAGTGCGAACGCTATGACCATCATTTTCCTTTTTGCCTTTACGTAAATATTTCCGTATTTACGTAAAGGCAAAAAGGTCATTTGTACCAGGCTGGCGGTTCTACAGGGGTATAAACCCCTGTAGAACCGCCAGCCTGGTACAAATGACCAAACATTTTGTGTCACCATCTCCAGGCCTATATGTCCTTTCCCTGGTCTCAAAGAATCTGCATACCAAATTTTATAAAAATTGGTTCATTGGCTAATTAAGGGACCTATCAGACAGTGAGCGTACGCGTTCAAGCGTTCTGAGTTCGCATTCGACGTTCGAGCGGTCAGTCACACAAGTGACAGGACTACAGGAGCAGACAGCAGTCCTAACGCGATCAGAACGCCCCCTGTGAGTATAATATCTGTAGTAACGTCATACAACACAAGAACGCCAAACTGACTGCTTGAACGCTTAAGAGGAGTCCACACCGCCGTTTTTCCATACAAACGTTGTCCCCTGTTTCCTCCCTGGATAATGCCGGTAGAGTTATTTTTTTTTTCTGAATATCTACGGCCACTGTTAGCATGTCCCTATGTTTTCTTTTTTTTTCATTATTTTATTATTAAAAAAGATAAGAACGTCCAAAAACCAAAAAAAATGGCCAGATTTTCCTCTGTGTTCAAACACCCAGAAAACAAAACTGGCTAAAATATACAAACTAAATAAACCATAGGAACATAGCTCACGCCTTGCTTTAATTATTCATGAAAAAAGTACTTACTTAAAGTTAAGTTTTGAAGAAGGAATCAGCGGACAACGAATCGAAGATTTTCTGTTCTTTTATTAGAACTTTTGTCGTGTTGTCTCTATCGCGCTCTGCGGTGGGAGACTTGAGTCTTGAGATTGGTGAGACAGCAATACATTTTCAAATACCTATTTTCAATTTCTCTCGCCCCTGGTGTATCCTCTTAACGGTTAACCCATCAATCCAAGCGGCACCCGGCTGCCGCATAACAATTGAAAATCTATTGTGTCTGTCATTCCCACGATCGACGTATTAATTTATAAGATTTCTCAGTAATAATCACAATATTTTAGTCTGGCATATACTCCAGCGAGTGTGACCCATATCACTTCGCTCATCACGCGTAATCAGGTCAATCGATAGCAATTGCAGATATGCAACATGGACATCATCAATTATTTAATATGTCGACGACAAGCTTGTGTACTCTGTATTCAATTGAAGACATCATCTACAGGGGGAGGGTCAAAAGTGCATCGAAACGGTTCGTGACTCGTGTAAATAGTGCACGGCAAGCGCACGCCCATTTGCTGGAACTTAGCCTGCGCACTTCCGGGCGCTTAGTTAGTAAGGGTCTAATTACTGTACATTACATTATTATCTGTCAAACTCTTCATTAAATTAAAGGTTAATCGTAATAAAATGTCTCTGAGTGCGGCAGCACGGGACTTGGATGACGAATAAATTCGAGCATAGATGATAGAATTATCTTTATTTAATTAGTGTTAAAACTTTGTTGATTTCATGCTGTCACAGATAAAGGTTAATAATAAACTACAAGCACAGCAAATAATAATAGTCATAATAATATACAGTACACTAATACTAAAATAGAAAATAACAGATAAGTACAATCATTGTACGTACGTAATTATAATAACCCAATCATTGTGTTAGAACCTACTTAGAAGTTAGAACTGTCTAATTCGTGATCGTTTAACGTCCCGAGGTTTGCACATTTTGTCCCGGAACTTAAAATATCTCGAAATCTTTGATCAAAATAAGTTCAGCACAGCCAAACCGAGGTAATAGACTGACAGATAGTAAGAGTTGCAATTATTATAATACTTCATATTCGCAGATAATGCCATCCGCAATTAGTAAATTAAATAACATTCTTCACAATACAAATTGCCCTATTATTCATTCGCACGACACATCGTGTCTAGCAGAAAACGTACATCTTGTCATTATCAAATAAGTAGCCAAATTCTTTCTCAAACGTTTGATAAATAATAATATTATAATCAGTGCTTTGAGTGTATTTTCGAAACATATATTTCAGGAAAATATTTATCAGAACGGATAAATAATTATCAATTCGCCTAAAGGCACATAAATATTATGATATAAAGAAGACATGAAAACAACACAATATAATATTATGTCTGTCTGGCATAGCGTTCGATATTTGAATTGCAAAAAGATGATGCCTGCTTACATCTAGAGAACTCACAAGATCGTCAATTGTTTTAAGTACTACAATCGCCAGATAAAAACACATGCATAACATATAATCGCCAGATAAAAACACATGCATAACACATTTTTTAAATAATGCTATCCTACTAATATTATAAAGGCGAAAGTTTGTTTGGATGTATGGATGTGTGGATGTATGGATGTTTGTTACTCTTTCATGCAAAAACTACTGAACGGATTTTAATGAAACTTTACAATAATATAGCTTATACATCAGAATAACACATAGGCTACAATTTTAACCGACTTTCAAAATGGGGATGGTGTTATGTTCGTTTTCTTATGTTCAACGATTACTCGGCCGTTTGTAAACCGATTTTAAAAATTTAGGGTATCATCAATCATGCCAATTTAGTATTATATTCACAAAAGTGGTGATCTGATGAAGGATCCATAAGTAATCGAGGGAACTCCTCAAATTTTATAGGGAAATGTGTGGTGACTTCGGTTTCGTGAGAAGTATTCTGAGCATATACTACCAACAAGTAAGATTTTGCACCGAGGTATACCTGGTATACCGTGGTTCGGAAGGTGCTGAGAGAAATCCTGATTCTTTATAGATACAAGTTTGGGAGTTTCGGCGTTGTTTTAAGAACGGAAAGCATATTATGCTACTATGCAAATTACATTCATCGTCATCATCATCACTACCATATTACACTATGCGCCGTCGATTATGAGCCTATTATGTGTTATTGGTACTTTTCATAGTCTTTTAGATCGAGACTCGTTTGTCAAGCGATAATTAAAAAAAATCAAATTATAAACCTGAAGAGTATGTTTACTTGAACGCGCTAACCTCAGGAACTATAGGTCCGATTTAAAAACTTATTTCAGTGTTAGATAGCTTATTTATCGAGTAAGGCTATAGCCTTATATTATATGTATCTTAGCGTGATAATTCACGCTAAGACTAATACGACCAAAGAAACTCAGGAAAATGTGGTGAAAACGGGGGAAATATTAGAAAGGGTTTATACGAACTACTGGAGCAATTTTTATGCCAATATTTGGCACAGATATAGAGTAGACCACGTGAAGAGAGTTAGGACATAAGCTATTTTTTATGGGAAAATGTACGGTTTCCGTAAAATTCCTAATTTACGCGGGCGAAGCCGCGCGGGACATCTAGTATGTATATAGAAATAAAATTAATTTTAGCAGTTGACGCGTAGTATAAAAGAATCGCCAGCAGATTGTGCAATTTGTCTAGATTATGAAATAGATTATTAAATAATATTGTAATTGTTTTTATTACTACTCTAATGTTAGTCCATTCTTAGGCATTCGCCTTCTTTTCTAGAAGTTTTAAAATCTTTAAGCAGTTATAATACAGATAACAGAATATTTTTACAGCTTTGCAACTTACAAGCAAATATGGCATGATATTAAAAAATTCGCAACAAGCAACATTAGTACTTAAACATAATTTTATATTTGGATGCTGTTAAGCATTTGTGTATCATCCCACAAAAAATTACGTATTGAGTTATGAATGCAGTCATGTTCTTTAGATCATTTAGAACAAGTCGACTGCGTTCATAATTTAAAAAAAAAATGAGTTGTGGGTTAGTACACAAATTTTAACAACAACCATTTGGCCTATTACACAAAACACATACCTAAATTATATTTATCGTGAGCTCCAGAAACATACCATTAAGTTTTTAATGAACTTTCGAGTGTCCTTTCCATAACATTCGAATTATTCAAATCCTTAATAATATTATGTATAAATGTGAAAGTTTGTTACGCTTTCACGCAAAAACTACTTGAGGAATCATAACATACTCTTGGAAATATAATATATATTGGAAATAAAAATTAATATCAGAAGTAACATAGGACACTTTTTTTAAATATTTTTTACGAAAAAAGAAAATGTTGACGTGGACATGGACGCGGGCAAAACCTAGTCAATCATAAAAATACATCATACATTATTATCAACAAAGTTTCAACGTGTACTATATGCACTGTGCACATACGTGATACGACCGGGACATATGCATTTTTGTTATATTAGTCGGATTCTATCTTATCTTATATCTTTAAACGAGCGATATATATATATATATATATATATATATATATATATATATATATATATATATATATATATATATATATATATATATTTTTTTTTTTTTTTTTTCGGAATCTTTTCGTTTCGGGGGCGATAAATCGATTTAGCTAGGAATCATTTTTAGAAAAGGTCATTTTTTCATTTTCATTCATGTTTTATGAAATACCTAGCTGTGGGTGGTGTGGCATAGGCTGTGCCCCCCCGAACCCCCCTTTAGGGGGAGGCTGCGTCCATCCATTTCATAATCCCGTAATTTCTCCTCGAATATTTGTTGCCATTTTAATTCACTCTTATGTGCTTCCACAATTTTTGTCTCTTTAATAACACTTGTAACTTTTATTTACTACTTTCTTTCCGAAAAACAACCACAAACACCTGCTAGTTGACGCCATATTGTAAATAAAACGCACCTAGCGCCGCAGCGGTGCGTGCTGAACTACTTCAATTAGACGGCGGCTTTTGAATCAGATGTAGTGTTGAACGTTTTGAGCGACTAAAATATTCAATATAAAAGCTAGACGTGTGATTGAATGGCGTTGTTCAGTCAAAGGGCTAGATTTGATTGAACGGCTATTTAAACCAGTCGTCTCTGCGACATATATATATATATATATATATATATATATATATATATATATATATATATATATATATATATATATATATATATATATATATATAGTTTATAGGGGGTTTCGGGGGCGCTAATTGGAATGTCGGAATCGGCTCCAACCATTTTCATGAAATTTAGTATATAGGGGGTTTCGGAGGCGATAAATCGATCTAGCTAGGAATCATTTTTAGAAAATGTCATTTTATTCGTGTTTTATCGAATACCGAGCAAAGCTTGGTCAAATAGCTAGTTAGTTTTTAATCTCCACATTGATTGACTGATCTATAAAAGACATTTACTTTGACTAATTTTAAAGAAAGAAGGAAGTTTTTGCCTAATTAGGGCGAAATACCTCAAAAGGAAGAATAATTATTTTAAAGATCTATTCTGTTAATAGTGCTCAGAAATATCATAATTGCGAATATGATTTTACAGACAATATAATGATATTATTTAAAAATTAATACGATCAGAGACCAGCCAGTATATTTATTACTCTATGATACGATCAAGCATTTAATTAAGTATTGAATATTCTTGACGTTTTATAAACGTTCTTAAAAAACTAAACTTCTTGACGTTTTATAAGGTTTTAGTACAGTACCTAAATGCTGAAATATAAAATTACCTTGTTTTGAAGATGACGGCCCCATTATAGCTGGTGGAGTGGCATACATTTGTGTGGCATACGCTGACACTCCCGCCACACCCATGCATACCTCTGCACCTATTGGCACACAAGATTGTAAATTTTCCTTTCAATAGTTTAAGTATAATGCAACAAGTTTATTACACAATACGTATTATTTTCATAATGGTGTGTCTTTCTTTTTTGTCTGTACAGCAAGAGACAAACTTTTGTTTTCATTTATTAGCAGGTATAGAGAGATATTATGTTTTGATTCTATAATCTGTTCCAAAAAGCACTCTCACAACAATCAGTTTGTTAAGTTTGAAAAAACTAAAGAGTGTTAAGAGAAATACCTAGGGAAGCTGATGAGCTGAGTGCCCCAGAAGTGTTGATACTGTCATTTGTGGAGTAGAAGTAAGTTGTGCCACCAACATTTTCCTGCAAGAATAATAATACTATATTATTATATCTATGTTTTATTTTACTGTTACTTTTTGAACAATTACATTAAGACTCATATTTTTTAATATTATAAGCATTAAGGCATACTTTTGTATGACCATAAGCCACAAATGCTCACTTTTTTACTAACAAGGGTATGTTGAAAAATCTTAATCTATAATATAAAAATGAGTCGTTGAATGTGTTGCTAAGCGCAAAACTTCAGAACGGCTGAACGGATTGGGCTAATTTTAGTCTTAAAATATTCGTAGAAGTCCAGGGAAGGTTTTTAAGTGACACGAAGTTTACCGGGACAGCTAGTATTAAATAAATAAGATAAATACATTGAGCAGAGGTTCCCAATTTTTTGGGTTTCCAAGTCCCTCAGACCTTTGTATGGGAGCATAAAAGCCCTAGCCCGTAGCCCTAGTACTAGCTATTAGTCCATAACTCTTGAAGGATGATTCACTATCTCAAAGCCAGAGTCCTCTGAGATAGTGAAGAATGCTCTAGAGTCTAGAAAAAACATTTATCGTACCTGGTGTACTTGAGGATTAGTAGCAACTGTAGGCAAGTTGGCAGGCGGAGAACTCTCTGGGGATTCTGGCAGCATGTTTGCCGGGTAGTAGTTGATTGGCACAAACTCCCCAATTACAACCTGCTGTGATATTATTATAATCACCATAAGTATAACAACAAAACATTGTAGGTATGTATCGTAAAATTATTTGTAATGTATTTTATGAAGAAGAGAATATACAACTTGTTTCACATTAAGAAATTTAAGAAACCCCCCACCAAATAACTTTAAAAAGTAATGAAATAATATTTACTGACTTTAAGTTTAAATAATTCCTAACTGTTAAGTAATATTTTAGTCCATAATTGTTGCCACGGTGTGTCGGGGGACCGCCAAGTAAACTACGACAACATGCGACTTTTGCATTTTGTATCGCCATAATAGTCGCTGATTCTCTCGATTCGGGTCGCTGTAAATTGACCCTTAAACTATGATGTTATGTGAAATCAAACATCTACATTAGCGGTCCCCCAACACACTTTGACAACACTATGAGGACTAAAATATTACTTTACACTTAGGCTGCCTTCACATTAAGTCGCGAGTAGTGCGACAGCCGCGCGACTTCTATATCGCGCGGCTGCTTGTTATTTAAACTTAAAGTCAGTAAATATTATTTTAAGTTGTTTGGCGGGGGTTTTTTAAATTTCCTTATTTAATTTTATGCTTTTTAAAAGCCGGGGGTCGCGTGTTCGACTCCCGGCAACGGAGCAAAAAGTTTTCAATGTTCTCGGGTCTGGATGTGTATTAAATATGTGTATGATATAATAAAAATCTTAAATTATGTATAGTATAAAAATATTAAATATATTTCCGTTGTTTGGTACTGTAACACAAGTCCTTCAGGTACTTACCACGGGGCCAGACTGACATGGTGTTATATTATGTATTGTTATTATATTATTATTAAAATTGTGCAGAATAATTCCTATCAACAGGAGTCAGGATCATATCCAAATGAATACTATCTACAAAGGTCCTCTTGGATGAGGCCGTCAATATGAGCCCAAACATGAAACCTCCACTTTGGGTTCATACGGAGCTCGGCACCTATAGAATCCAGGTGATGCTGCAGCAGCAGCATGCAAATATATACTGTTTATCTACGTCTTACTGGTTGTCACAATTAAAATGAGCCCAAACACAAAACCTCTGCTCTAAGTTGGTGAGGAGTTGGGTATCCTATTGATTACTAGGTGATGCTGCAGCACCAGGTCAACTTTCTATTTATGTGTATAAATTATTCATAAGTGTCATGAACCAGAGCAAAATATAAAACCCATCAAATGACTGCAAGTTGCTAATCGCTGCCTATCACGGACAATATAAACCATGATTTTTCCAGCAATGAGCAGGCTGATGATGGTGATAGCTAAGAACTAAGAATATTCTCAATAATGTCAGCTTTCAAACAAAAAAACTAGATCAAAATCTGCTATGATGTCTGATGATGATGAAATCTGCTGGATGCTATGATCCCACAGACAGACAGATAGACAGACAGACAGCCGGACAGACACATCAAACTAATAACACCCTGCTTTTTGGTCGGGGGTTAAAAATGAGGAATAAGTAATAGTATAAAGAAAAGGAGAAATAAGTAATAAAATAAGTGTAACATTAGGTGCCAAGACTAATTGCTTTACCTCAGTAGCTGAAATATTATTAGAATAATTATTGTATTGTTTAGAAAACATCAAAAATCTCAAATTATATTAGTTTTCACTTTAAACTCTTCTTCTTCAATTACCTACATATTAAAGGTCATAATATACGGCCCGGGATTACTCAGTTTTGATCAATGATATATTATTTGTATTATTTTTCAAATGGCACTGTATTCAAAAAGTATTATTACTTGTATTTTTTTTAAAGATATATTTACACTATTACTTGTTATTACCAGAATGAAGGTAGAATATATAATACAAATCTTTCTTACCTTCTTCATGGAAGTTGGTGAAGACTCCAAGCTCAATTTACCCATTGCCTGGTTCAGGCTTCTCGTTGGAGTTGATGTGGAGTGGTTCTAAAATCATTCATTTATTAGTATAGGAATGAGGAAGAAAAGTATCCAGCAGTCTTCACTCACCATGTAGGTAGCCAGCTTTGACTCCTGGGGCAGCCCATTGGGCGGCGAGTATTGCAAGAACATTGAGGGATCCATATCTTCTGGTTAGCGATACTGCCAACTGAGAAAGGACAACCAATTATAGTATTATAATGACAGATGCAACAAACTTCTATCAACATTATTGATTGCTCACCTGTGTATATTATGTATAGATTATTGTTCCATATTTATGAGTACTTTCCTACTATATACTTACATATACTGTATAATCGAGAAGTTACCACTCGACCATTTTCATTCAGTTCGCCTACTCCAAACTTCGTGAACTATGCCACATAAATGCCAAATGGGGCCTATGTTGGAATCATAGTAGAAATGAAAGCAGCCACTGTGTATGATTGATAATTCGCAAGTGTATTTAATACATTATCTACAAATAAAATGATATTCGATTAAATAAAAAAGGACACGAAGACAAAATACAAAGACACAGGCAACTATTACTCGGACAGCGGACTCGACGGGCGACGTATAATTTTTTGTGATTGGATGTTCAGTTGTCATAATAAATCAGGGTAGCCAGTACTGGATTGCACCAATATGTAATGTCGGCTGTACACTCTCGCCGAGAGCTCTCGGGCGAGAGTCTCGTGCGAGAGCCCCTTGCCCGAGTGCGATCATGTACATTCTCGCTTAGTTCAATTGCAGTTATGAACTCAGAGAAGATGGACCATTATTTTTCTCTATGCATCGAAAGATATCATTGTAATCCAAAGATCTATAATCATATTTAATTTTATTTCTCACAGATAATGACTGATAATGACGTTTATTATTGTTATTTTTCTGTTCTGCACTGTCTAGCGGCGCGACTAGTAGTGAAAAACGCGAGTGTACAGTAATGCGCTCGCTTTCCTCGCGAGACCCTTTGTCTCGGGCGCAAAATACCGACACCGGACCGAGAGGGTCCGAGACAGGCGAGACGAGGCGAGCGCACCCATTTACACTCTCGCACTCGGGCCGCCTCGCTGTGTCTCGGCGAGAGTGTACAGCCGACATGAAATAGTACAAACCATAAACCTATAATGCTATATGTCTATGGTACAAACAATATTTTTAATATTATGCCGGCTCTTGATATAGGCGAACGCGTTGGCCAACGCGTCTGCAGACGCGTTGGCCCAATGTGTAGAACGGGCGTTCGCGCGTTGGCCGTAGGTATTTAGACGTTGGCCGACGCATCTGCGAGCTTGCCGCGCGGGTCGGAAATGTCGGCAAAAGATCAAAGGACATTTGTCGCAAGCTTCGCGCTCCATCCACACATAGGCCGCGCGATCAGTTTGCCCGGAGTTATAATTATGATAATTATTATAATATGTAATAATTTTTGTATGTAATAATTTAATAAATAATAAGTAGGTAATAAAATAATTACTTATATTATTTTGATATTATAAAATATTATGTAAAAGTGAGTTTATTTCTTTGTTTGTTACGTTTTCTCGCCTTTTATTTATTTATTTCCAGAATACTCTTTAAAAACTTTTTCTTGTCCACATTTACAAAGTAATTATAAGCTGTGAATAAATAGACAGCTGCAGCTGTTAGCGACTAAACATCCATTTTGAATCCGTCCGCACATTGGCGCGATCCAAAGCATACTGAACGACCTTCCTATGTGTGGATTACTCACAAACGCCGTTGCAAGCGCACTGCCAACGCGTCTGCAGACGCGTTGGCCAACGCGTTCGCCTATATCAAGAGCCGGCATTAGAACTTGTGTAGTGAACAAACAAAACATTAAAATTAAAGGTATGATAAATCTACAACTGCAACAACATAATTTTTCATTGAGTAAAATCCAGAAATGCGACTATATACGTCTTTTCGATAGGGTAAAATTAAAAATACAAGTCATTAGAATTTTTAGTAGTGGGACACTTTATACTTTGATCGTAAAAATAAAAGTTTGTGGTTATTATAAGACGTAAATAATAATGGAACTAAATATGGGGCATTACAATAAAAATAGAGTATTTTTTATTAGGTTGCGGTGTAACCAAAATATAAAACATCTTTTTGTCGTCATGGTCATCGCGTGCGCCTTGTGGTTCAGTCAACTTAGGCATAACTTAGGCTTAAATTAGGTGCGAACCTCGGAATTCGCGATACCCAGCTGTCAGTCTGTAAATATTTGTATATTGACACCCTAAATGTTTTCTCAAAACCTACTGGGTGTGCGCAACTATTAAATTTCAAGGTCTAAAGGTCACAAAAATCAGTTTTTGAACTTCTTTTTGCAAATATTTCATTTCCTATGGGTTTTTTGCTATTTGTATTTATCACCATAATGTAGAATACAAAATTCTCTACAACTTTTGTTAAAAAAAAAATTAAACGGTGAAACGTTTCCGATAAAGAGGGCGGAGAGCGCGTAGTCAGAGTACCACTTCTGGTTTACCGGTGCCTCCGGTCGAAAACGCGCCATATTCAATGTGTCTCGACATCGGTGTCCTGTCTTTTAATGTCGTGATGTATAGCATATTTCATCAATAAATTGGCACTCAAATTTTTTATCTCTCTCACGGTTATAAAATGGCAGCCATTTTAGTTTTTCTCGGACTTTCACACTAATCTGACCAATACTTCTCATGTAATTATCATATGAATATAAAAAAGGTCTTATTTAATAGCTAAACTTATGGACTATGCTTACACAGGCAATACGTTATGAGTTTCGTGGAATTAAAAATAGACAAACCAATATTTAAGAAAGAAATGTTGTGAATTTTTGGATTACTGGCTTTTTGTGAAAAATATAATAGCGCATTATACTTGTTCTTTTTCAACCCCCAAAAAAAAAGAGGGGTGTTATAAGTTTGACGTGTCTGTCTGTCTGTCTGTCTGTCTGTCTGTCTGTCTGTCTGTCTGTCTGTCTGTCTGTCTGTCTATTTGTCTGTGTGTGTATCTGTCCGTGGCATCGTAACATCCAAACGGGTGGACCGATTTTGATCTAGTTTTTTTTGTTTCAAAGCTGACATGATCGAGAGTGTTCTTAGCTATAATTCATCATCATCAGCCTGCTCAGTCCTGGACAATCAGGGTTTATCTGGTTCATGAAAGGCCGTTAGCAACTTGTAGTTGTTTGATAGGTTTTATATTTCATTCTAGTTCGTGATATTTGTAAATATACAATATACGTATACACATAATAATGGAAAGCTGACCTGGTGCTTCAGCATCACCTGGTAATCAATAGGATATCCAACTCCTCGCCAACTAAGAGCAGAGGTTTCGTGTTTGGGCTCATTTTAATTGTGACAACCAGTAAGAAGTTGATAAAGTATAAACAGTAAATATTTACATGCTGCTGCTGCAGCATCACCTGGATTCTATAGGAACCGAGCTTCGTATGAACCCAAAGTTGAGGTTTCATGTTTGGGCTCATTTTAACGGCCTCATCGAAAAGGACATTGATAATATACAGGACAGAATAATTCCTATCAACAGAATCATGAGAATATGATTCTGTTGATAGGAATTATTCTGCACTATAATCAACACAAGTTTAAAAAGTATGAAATGAAATGAAATTAAGAAATTTAAAAAAACCCCCGCCAAAACAACTTTAAAAAGTAATGAAATAATATTTACTGCCTTTAAGTTCAAATGATTCCTAACTTGTGTAAAGTAATAATTATTTTAGTCCATAATTGTCGTCAAGGTGTGTCGGGAGACCGCTAATGTAGATGTTCAATTTCACTTAACAAGTTTAAGGATCAATTCACAGCGATCTGAATCGAGATAGGTAATCAGCGACTTGGCGGTTGTAGGTTGTAGTTTACTTGGCGGTCCCCCGACACACCGAAAATGTATATACAGGGTGTAACAAAAATAAGTGATAATACTTTAGGGTGTACACACCCTAAAGTATTATCACTTATTTTTGTTACACCCTGTATATACACATTTTCCCGGGATAAAAAGTACCTACAATTTTTCCTTTCCTGGGACTCAAAGTGTATCTCTCCATACCAAATTAAATTTTTACAAAATCCGTTCAGTGGTTTGGGCGTAAAGAAGTAATTGACAGACAGACAAACTAATAGACTTTCACACTTATAAAGTTATAATATTAGTATGGACATGTTACAATAATACTATGTAAATTAAGTTAGAATTAAAAATTAGGTAGGTAAGAATTTTAATTTTTTTCAAGTCATTTTTTGTAAAACTAGCTAAAAGCTCAGCTTTGTGAGGGCTGCCGTCATCACACCTTGACTGACTGATATGAAAACACATCTACATAATAAGTATAAATAAAAATTACTATGTTAAAGCAAAAATCAATACGTGTGCCGTGAGATAGTTTTTCCGTAAAGTATACCACAAAATATACGTTGTGGGCTGTGGCCTGTGGGATATACTAGGGCTCGCTTCGCTCGCCCTGATAATACAATTTTTTATTAAAAATACCTTATTTCGTAATAAATAATACATTAATTGTAAAAACAACAATTATTTATAATTTCAATCTGCTTTTCCAATATATCTGGTTTTGGGTGTCCAATTGTCCAACTACAGAAATTCTGTCAGATGACAGTGTTATACCTATAACCATTCAGTTTTTACTAAAAAAATCAAAACTGAAAAACCATCGCATTATTATTTTATCATGTTTGCATATCTTATGTTACATAATTTATGAACTCAAATTATAATATCTTTATTATCTTTTTCATGCGAAGTATTTATTTTACAATGATTTTACAGCTATTTCTGTAAAAAAAATTTTAGCTGTCCAATGACTAGACGTGCTTTTACGGTAGTAGTTACTTGTTTATCAAATGCCTAAAGGTCTTTGATAAAAAAAATGTCTTATCTTCCGAGTATATAGCCCGTCAAAAAAGTCACGACATTAGAGTCGCCACTTGTTTCCGGTGTGGCCTCTTATGGCCACACTGTATCCAGTCACTATAAAATATTTTGATACTTTATATTAAATACAGTTTAAAAAACGCGTTGTAAATATTATGATTTATATATATTATGTAGTTAAGAAAATTGGAAATAATTATGATGTAGTTATAGTGTGTGTTTAATTTACGACATTACAAGAAACAATCTAATCTATGTTAAGTATTATAATCTTTGTATATGTCATAAGTCGTGTTCGTTTCGTTTTTCAATGCACATTGCGCATGCACAGGTTAAAAATTAGTGTCAGTGTGAGTGTCATATCCTAATATATGACAGAAATTGTTAGTATTTTATATAACATGACACTCAATAATTATGAAGTTGACAGTTACCTGCCAAACTGCGAAAAAATGAAACGAACACGGCTATTGTCTGTCTCTGTCAAGAAAGTGAATAAATTAAAAAGTGGCAACATCGTAGTGTCATTCCTTTCAAATCAATCTAAGAAAAAAGGGATGACATTACGATGTTGCCAGTTGCCACTTTTTAATTTCTTCACTTTCTTGACGGACTATATAAAAAATGCAATAACTCGATGAAACGGTTGAACCGATGTGGCTAATTTTAGTCTTAAAATATTCCTGGAAGTCCAGGGAAGGTTTATAAGTGACACGAAGTTCACCGGGACATCTAGTCACTAGTGTTACATATTATGAATTTATAACACCTGTTATTATTTAAGTACCCTCTCCCTGAGAGCTGCAGAGTTACTTTGATGACCAGTGAGAGTTGAGAGAAGCTCACTCATTTTTTATTAAGAAACTACTTATATAAGAAAATACAAAAAATAAATAAATGAAAAACAGGGTTTTGTTATTTTAATAAAATCATCCAAATAATATTCTACAATGCAGCCGGAAACAGAATCATCGCCACTTTCTAGGTCCATGTAGTTACAGCAGTGGTATCACAGTGAAGAAGCACTTTCATCTTCAATAATCAGCTCTTCAATATCCTAATAAAGGGTTACTTCCTACTCCTTGTATTTATTTTCAGTGGTTTTTTTTTTCAAAATGATAGTATAAATTCTCCCAGTCATTTCGGTTATTTCGTTAAATGCTTTTTCTGCTACCTACCTGTAAACATAAAACGTAATAATTATAATTATAATATTATATAACGCTGCATCAAAGTGTTAAAGGAGACACGTATACTGTGACACGAGAATTTTATATACATCTAAGAATAAAGATACATAATTTTACGCAAAGCACCTAAGTCAAAGTATCAATCAATGTTAGGCGCGTTATATGATAGATTTTTTTGACAGTTCATTGTTTACGTAAACAAAAGGTTTATGTAAAATTGTTTTTTTATTATTCCACATAATACTTATTCAGGCTACTTAAAATTGCACTATACAATAAAATTAACACTATACAATTTATAAAACAAACGCTTAAATACCTACTACTATGGCGATTGGGCGATCAGAATCGAAAATCTGGACGCGAGAATTTCAGTGATATTTTCGCGTTATACTACTTTTCTTCAATGAAAATCTTCAAATTTTCAGCACTCTGACACGTTTTTCACTTTAATTATTAATATTAATCATAGTAACATGTAGTTTTCACATTGTAAAACTAAATTTAAGCAAATTGAAAATCTTTGTTTTGTCAATTTTATGTCAAAGAGTATTGATACAACAAAGAGATAAATGTCAAAAGAGTGTTGCTATTGCTAAAAAAAAGTTTCACCTCCTAGATATTCTTGACGCACTATAGTATTGTTACATGAAAAGACAAAGAAACTTGACACTGGCAATAGTTTTATGCTAGTCGCCATATAAAAAAAAGATAAAGAAAAAATAAGAATGCAACTGTCATTTGTCTACTGTCAAGTGTCATGCTTGTCTTGACATTTTGACTTTTGAGCTTTACGTGTTTACTGCTAATTGTGATTTTCAATTTTTAGCCGTAAATAGTAAATATCGGTGAAAAACGAAACATTCCAAAGTATTTTTATTAACAAACAATATAATCGTTGCAAAAGGTACACATTGTGGAGTGTTTTTTATATTTTTAAATCAATGTGTTAGAAGTCGTAACTTCTATTTATGGCTAATCCAATTTACCTTTTAAAATAATTATACACAATTTCGCAATGATACAAGTTCCAAAATATACTAAATATTCGTAATGAAAAACAATAGTTTGGATGTAAAATGTAGTGTTAATATCTTTGAAATATTAGCAGATTCACAATGGAATCGTCATATCAAGGAGGAGTTTCTTTTGAAGACAACGATAATTATCAGCGATTATCGCAGACAATTACGAGCAATATCAAGAAAATATCTCAAAATGGTAAGTTTTAACTACGTTGAAATATTTTGTTTACGTCGCGTAAACTGCGTACAAACTCAATGTCTCATTTTTCGCTTGCTTGTCCCGCCCATATTACAATCAACAGCATTGGTTTTGTTGTTCTCTTTGTATTGCTGTCTGGCTTATAACCAATTGAAATGTTCAATACTGTATTGTATACTGTGTCCCTAGTCATGACTTATGATGCTTGTTCCTGTTTCTATATCCTTTCTGTATAAATAATTAACCACTTGATTGTGAGCATGACTAATGACTATTGAGTTTATGTATAATTTGCTTGCAAAATTTTTATACATACATTCATTGCATATTTTCCATTGTTTAGAACAATCTCACTATCAGTGATAAAGCTTGAGTCATTGAGAGACAAACAAAAGATTACAAATAGTATAGCTCGCTGTGTCAAAACTATTTGCATGTTTATGTTATGTATCAATATAATTAGCAAGATAAAAATATAACTTACATTATCCATAAAGACTATATACAGTAGAAACTTGATTATCCGGCCTGAGTTATACAGATTTCATTACCTAGACTATATTCTAGAAAAGTACACCTTATTATGCTAAGTACTCACATACGGTTTTGCTCAATAGTTTTACTCCAAATCGACCGCAAAACTCACAGCCGGCTCGATGGAACTAAATGTATTGATTTAGAGTAAAACTATAGAGCCATGCTGAATGTGTGGACGAAAGCCCGAGCCGCGGGTTTTGCTCGACGTTATTGGCTCAATCGAGCAAAACTATGTGTGAGTTATACTTAGCAATAGTTTCTGAATAAACACTGATTTTCCTTGTTTTTTTAAATAAATGCTGTTGATAATTTTTGACAAATTTAACATACTTTTTCTGTACTCAATTTTAATTTCTTCGAAGTCTAAGGCTAAGGCTATGGCTAAGTTCTATGTCAAGTATCTCAGTTCTGGGCTGGTACCGACTTCAAAATAGTGAAAATTGAGTACAGAATAATCTTCATAGATTCAATTACCCAGAGTTTCAAATTTTCAAATGCCTAAGTGGAGCCCTAGACAATCAATTTTATTGTGCAATATCACAAAACAATATTATTAAACAATTTATTTGACAATAAGATTGAAAGGAGGGTGCGTTCAACATTAACCCTAGACAGGCAATAATATTGCACAATTAATTTGGTTAATCAAGTCCCTATTGTCTACCATACACACTCCAGCCTATCTAGCATACGCCAACGAGATATCTCACTCTACATGTTTTCTCGATGTTTGATGGTTTGTCTCTTCATCTCTATTCACCCTAGCATGACAATCATTTTTTCTCGTGTAGATCTATCATCGAAATAACACATTTTTATAGAGTTTGGTCGAGATAATGTCGAGATTTTGACATTATGAGACGAGTAACTACTCGTCTCATAATGTCAAAATTTAATTATTTCGAGAGTGAGATATCTCGTTGGCGTAGGCTGTACATATTATTTATCCCACTCACTCACACATTTATATCATCACTCCAATTCAAGTGTGGGCAATTAGGAGTCTTCTTCATGTATTTTTGAATAATTTTGATTCAGTAATGGAATGTTTTGAATAAAAAAAAGAAACACCAAATATGTGAGAAAGATTGTTTGAAAGTTATTTTTATAGCATCCAAATAATAAATTAAGTTAATGAATCCTTCCTATTTATTAAAGAAAATAAAGCAAATGTGGATGTATACCCACATTAATTCTATTTTTACTTAAAAAAATTTAAACATTTGCAATAAAACTATATCAGTAAGAAAAACGCTAGTAATGGCTTCATACACCCAACCAAAATCTTGAATTAAATTTATATAGATATCAGACCTATATAATTTGATTGAGTGATGCCTATAGATTATAATTTACATCAACTTGACATAACTCAATAAAGAATTGTAGCTCTGCAATAACGGTAATAAAATAAGTAAAAATCATGTCTTATATCAGACAGCTGTAAAGATGCTTCAGTTCAATCAAATGTTAATCATCGCAAACACTTACAGTCTCCTCGATGTCCAAGATGGTCAATCAGCTGCAGACCCCGCAGGACTCCCAGGAGCTGCGGAAGCAATTGTAAGTTTACTTTTATCATAATCAAAGACGTGAGTGGATGAAGAGGATAACTAAGAATTTGAAGACTGTCGTTTTTTTGCACTAATGGAGGCTTTAGGACCGGTAAAATTATTTGAGTTACAAGGTATATTCAAATTGAAAGGGAAAAAACCGGCCAAGGGCGAGTCGAGTTGGACTCGCCCATGAAGGGTTCTGCAGCAGCGATAAGGTTTATTTTTATAAAATTAAAAGGTTTTTGATTTATTTTTATATTTCAGTTGATTTAATGAAAGTTTTAAGTTTACCATTTATGACGTATTAAAAAAAAACACTTGCTAGATCTCGTTCCAACCAATTTTCATTGGTAGTTTTTATAGTAATATTCATCATATATTTTTCTTAGACTTAGGTATCATGCCCCTGCTTTAGAAGTTAGGGACGACGACGACGACGACGACGACACACATTTTACCACTTTGGAATAGGCTCTTTCACAAACTATTCAGGTTTGAAAAAAAATAAATTAGAATATGATTTTTGAAGACCTATCCATATTCATACATAGTTGTACCTATGGGGACCCCTAATTTTATAGATAATTTTTCAATTTTTGTATCAAAATCTTAATGCGGCTTACAGACTACATCTCCTCACCAAGTTTCAATAGTGTAGCTCTTATAATTTCAGAGAAAAGCGGTTGTGACATACGGATAGACAGACAGACAGACAGACATGACGAATCTATAAGGGTTCCGTTTTTTGCCATTTGGCTACGGAATCCTAAAAATGAGTTACAACTCTTATGTTGTAAAATGTTAGTTACCGACTTCATCCACTCATTTCTTCAACTGTCCTCTTCTTTACAATGCAGCCAGTATCCTATCCAGTAGCTTCTACACAATACAGGACTTCCCTGAGATTTTTGTAGGTTGCCAATGGTCTTAATGGCAATGCTTTACAACTTTTATGGTTCTCTTAGCATCTAGCATATAGCCTGGATGATGATGTGCTAGATGCTAAGAGAACCATAAAAGTTGTAAAGCATATTTAAATGGCACCCTTTATCAAATGAAAAATTAAAATCAAAATCAATTTATATTTATTGCCAAATAGGTTAACAAAGTTAACACTTTTAGAACGTCGTGTCTACATGAGGCCTACCACCGGCTCGGGAATTACTCCGCCGAGAAGAACTGGCGTAAGAAACTCGCATAACTTTCATAATTACTTATTATGGCTCATATATATTACGGCTCATATGTTTAGGCATTTACCCGTTTCAATTTTACTTGCAGACGGCAGATACAGAACTATACACAGAAGCTGGCCAAGGATACGTCATCTATGATTATGGAACTGATGAAGCTACCAGCTGACAACCCAGCAAACAAATTGAACCGTGTTAGACTCAGCGACGAGTATATGGCTACACTCAACGCATTCCAGGCAAGTTTCTAATTGTTAATTCAAATTGCGAAATTGTCTGTCTATTTCTGATTTTGATAGGTAAGTATGGAGATACTTTGTATTAAGTTTATATAATTTAATCTCAGGAAAGGATATAGATAGATTTTATACCAGAAAATGTCCTTCTTCTTATATCTTTAAACGAGCAATTCTTGTATTGAGGAGGGAGGGCCCTTTAATGTTTAAATTTTCTGTTTTTAGTAGGTATTTGTTGTTTTAGCGACAATAGAAATACACATTACACAATCTGCGAAAATTTCAGAAGTCTATCTATAGCGGTTCTTTAGATACAGCCTCGAAAAGACAGACAGACAGCAAAATCTTAGTAATAGGGTAGGGTTCAATTTAACCCTTTGGGTGCGGAACACTAAAAAAATACAGGTTTTTCAACTTGTCTTTTATTGTCGCATTAATTATCGTGACGTATTAAACTGGTCTGAAATAACTCTGATATTTATATAATTAGTCAAGGTCGCAATAAACGAAAATATGTTATCTGGCATACAACTATTAGTACGATCGCATAACGATAATTTTAATGAACATAATTCTGATAAAATGCTCCCATAACTGTAATTGTTACTGTGTCTAATCAATAGTAGAGTAAACAGAACTAACGAGTAGGTCGACTCAGAAGAGATCTCGAAATTTATACGTTTACGGGGGCCCTGGTCTGACAATTAGTAAGATGATCCATGCGTCGGATGGGCATGTAAAATGTCGGTCCTGCGCCTGATCTCTCGCCAGTCGTGTCGGTCGTCCGTCCTACTGGGTTATAAGAGTAAAGGAATAGAGAGCGATCTTGTGTACTGGGCACACGCTTGGGCACTATAAAATTACTCCTGCGTAAGTGTCCTGGTTTCTATGAAACCTGCCACCGTCACCGAAATCAGGTAATGCGTTATTTAGCATTGTGAAACATGTTGTAAGTGATAGTTGCGCCCAACTCGCGTAGATTCGCCCATTTGTTTGAAGTCGAGGTACTCTATCAATAGCATATTTTATAACGTGACGTGGTCAAAAATCACGTCGTCCATATTTCTATTGCCTTAATATCTTGAACCCACAATTAGTTATCTGGACGCTGTTAAGCTTTTGTACTATCCCACACAAAAATTACGTATCGAGCTAAGAATACAGTTATATTCTTTCGATCATTTAGAACGAGACTGCATTCATAATTTAGAAAAATATGTGGGTTAGTACACAAATGCTTAACATCGATCATATTATTCTTTACCCACAAGGCCATACTTGTGGGTAAAGAATAATACCCATACCATACCCATACTTTTATTATAAAGCTGAAGAGATTGTCTGAATGGGCCGCCTCGATCAGATTAATACCGCGGCCGCAATGAAAACTCGCCGGTCCCAAAGAAACCACAGCATGAAACACGTGGGAGAGCCATGCTTCGGCACGAATGGGCCGGCTCAACCGGAGAAATACAATCTTCCCACAGAAAACCGGCGTGAAACAGCGCTTGCGCTGTGTTTTGTATTCCCTTCCCTTCCCTCCCCTATTACCTCTTAAAAGGCCGGCAACGCACCTGCAGCTCTTCCGATGCTGCAGGTGTCCATGGGCGACGGAAGTTGCTTTCCATCAGGTGACCCGTTTGCTCGTTTGCCCCCTTATTTCATAAAAAAACTGCACCTATATTTTTCATCAAATTATTGAATACATATATTTTCCATTCATATATTTTCCGGAATAAATAGTATCTTACGTCCTTTCCCGGGACTCAAAGTATCTTCACACCAAATTCGGCAAAATCGGTTCAGAGGTTTGGGCGTGAAAAGGTAACAGACAGACAAACTTTCGCATTCAAAATATTAGTATGGATTAAAGTATTCTAAAATACAAATATTATACAAATCAAACTTTGATAAAGGTTAAAGTTTGTGAGAGCTCGTGTTCGACAATACTTTACGCAAAAATACTAAACGGGTAATATAATGAAATTAGGTATGGCATAGTGGAACGAAAACTACGATTTTACACATCTATATATATAAAAGAAAGTCGTGTTAGTTACACCACTTATAACTCAAGAACGGCAGAACAGATTTGGCTGAAAATTGGTAGGGAGGTAGCTTAGAGCCAGGAGACGGACATAGGATACTTTTTATCCCGTTCGACAGCGTTCCTGTGTGACTTGACATGAAACGTCAGTCACTATAAAACGTGGTATAACAAAAAAGAATCAGACTTGGAATAACAAAACGAAAATGACAGCTATGTAATTGACGTAAAATGACAGCTATGTAATGACGTATGGATGACAATTTGATATTTGTAAGAAATCAATATTAAAACTATTTCTATTAAATAAATAATTAACAAGTGGATTGAAGTGAAGTGAAGTTTAATTAATAATGCCGCGACCAAGACGATCGAATCTTTCCCGACAAAGCCGTAATGCAAGAAGAATACAAAATACTGCAAATGAAAGGACTGAAGAAGAACAAGAAATTGCACGTGAACAGCGCCGCAATAGTATGGCTCGACTTCGTGATTCTCAATCACGAGAGCAAAGTGAAGCAGCCCGTGAAACAGCTCGGTTGGCAATGCAGAATCGTCGAGCGAACAACAGAAGTCAACAAATAGATAATTTGGGAATTGGGAAGGGAATAGTTGAGGGTAGGGAAGGGAATAGGGTAGGGGTAAGGGGATTGGGCCTCCGGTAAACTCACTCACTCGGCGAAACACAGCGCAAGCGCTGTTTCACGCCGGTTTTCTGTGAGTTTACTATGATGATAACTATGATTTTCACCTAAACCATTTAATCTATTTTGATGAAATTTGGCATGGAGCTATACTCATTTTAATCATGGTTAAATCGTCAAGACAGGACAACGTCTGTCGGGTCAGCTAGTATTGATATACAAAGGAAATATGTTTTTTTTTCTTAAGAACCTATGGTGTCTCACTGCTGGGCCCCAAATACTTCCACTCCTCCCGGTCCAACGAAACCGTAGGCCAGTCCGGCTCGTATTTATCTAATACGAGCTTTTGCCCGCGGCTTCGCTCGCGTTAAGAAGTATTATTATATACAAACTTTCATCCCCTATTTGAACCCCTTGGGGTTGGAATTGATCAAAATCCTTTCTTAGCGGATGCCTACGCCATAACATCTACCTGCATGCCAAATTTCAGCCCGATCCGTCCAGTGGTTTGGTCTGTGCGTTGATCACTATGTCAATCAGTCAGTCACCTTTGAGTTTTATTTATATAGACATACTAATATCATAAATACGAAAGTGTATCTCTGCTACCTCTTCACGCTCAAAAAGCTGAACCGATTTTTCTGATATTTCGTATAGAGATACTTCGATTCCAGGGAAAGGACATAGGATACTTTTTACCACGGATAAATACGATTCCCGCGCGATAAACGAAATTTGTCGTCTAGTTCGGATATAATTTTAATATGTATTTTATTTTAGGAAGTCCAAAGGTCCGCTGCTAAGAAGACGAAAGATGACGTCAAGAATATCAAGGGACAACACATCAACATTGGCGATCCGTTTGCAGTTGGTAAGGTCATATAGTTTAAAATGATTAGAATACCACATTCATATTTTTTACTAGCCTATTTTTTGTTAACTCTTTGCTGCATTAGGTAGAGCTTGTGGTGATTATAAACCTAATATAATGGATATATGTGAAGAAGTGGCACACTTGCAAAAACCCATATGAACATAAGTTTTCAACTTATATTATGGCTTCGGTAAACTACATATCTTGTTTTTTGTCTTATTGACAACCCTTAGAATCTGATACCTTCCTACCTATGTACTATCAGATAAGTTGATTCCTACTCGTAGGCAGATGGGGGGTCAACGTAGTTTGGTCGATTTACGTCAAACCCCGCCGACAGATCACAATTAACATTGAATTGACATGATCCGACCAAATGACGTTGGTCTGTAAACTGCATAGGATTCAATTTCCTCGATGGTACAAAAAAGAAGGAAATAACATATTTACTGCTCTTTACCGAGCATCTTCCACAGAGCCGAATTAATTTTTTTATGAGTGTAGGCCACTTTATTTCCGCCGCCCATGTACAAAATCTGGCGGCCTCCTAGGACGCTGCCTTTCCTACGCCGCGGCCTATACGGCCCTATTTATAAATGTGGGGCCGGTCTTCCAGGTGGCAACAAGGAGCAGCTGGTGGAAATGGACGAGACGAATGTGCGTAAGCAGGAACAGATCAACATACAGACTGAGCGAGAACTCCAGGAGCTGGAGGAGAGAGAGCAGGATATTAGACAGCTGGAGGTATGATCATGGGCTCGTAGAAAACCGGCTCGAATTAAGCCTTATAGTGGTGCCTTAGCCCTAGGGCCAGCTCAGACCGCAACGTGACGCGTATGTTGTTAGATGAATTGTAAAATTTGTATAGAATGGAAAGACTTTGATTGAAATGTCATTGGATTCTATCAATTTCATGTATAACTTAGAAATGCATCTCAAGGTATATAAGTCCGAGCTGACTCTTAGTGGTGAGACCTAATGCGGGGCTTATACAGGTTTACACAGGAATCGACTGTCTAAATGGAAATACGCCGCATGCCGAATTGCCATTTAGACAGTCGATTTTCGGCGTGCGGCGTAAATCGTGCGGCTGTAGTCACCCGTGTAAATAGAGCCTAAGGCAATTGTAGTTCCTTACTCTTGGCCATAATATCTATTTATTACAAGGAGCCTTACTTTTGTCGGATGTTACACGGCTAGAACTTTTTTCCTTCTGTAAAATAAGCACATCTACAGTTAGGTTTTGTCACTTCAACGACGATTTTGTTCATCGCGATATAGCCGGTTCATTTAATCCTTCGATCGTGGATTCTTGGAAATCTATTGTTATTCTATTGCTGTCGCTATCACCGGTGATCTTATGGGGCTTGATAGGTTAAGGTGACTTTCCGATCCTTGCCGCAAGCGACCACGAGCGACAGAAATTCAAATAAGTGACATTCACTTTATGTATGGCTATAAAGCTCTTAACACACTAGGCTGAATTACGCCGGCGTAAATTCCGCCGCGTTTAAATTGCATACAAAATACGGGCTGAATACGAGGGGTGACACACTATTACGTCGCGTTTTGTATGCGTTTGACATTTGCGGAGGAAATTACGCCGGCGTAATTCAGCCTAGTGTGTTTAGACACTTAGGATTCATTTTGCTTTAAGCCACTACCAAGTAGCATCGGTATTGGTCGCTAGGCCAATGTCGTTAGAAAATGAAACTTGTAGCTTAGTTCGTAAAGTAGCATTTTATTTGAATTTTTAACGGTCGCTGTGGCTTGCCGCGTTGATCGGAACGGTACCTTTACGTAGTGGACTGCGACTCTATTCGTTTTTTGGTGTGTACAAAAATAATAATATGAAAACTGGTCCATAGTTTTCAGTAGCTTAATTAGAGCTTCAAGTTAGTGCGGCGCAAGCGACGGTGACAAGTGCACGTTATAGGTAAGTTTCTATTCATTATTTACAATTTGTTTATTTAAATAGGTACTGTAATTTTTTTTTACTAACATTTAAATAATATTCCTTTATATTCTCAGTTTAGTTCTTTAGTACTTAAACTCTTGTTTTGGCTGTCCAATTTCCATTGTGCTAACACTGAAAGTCAGTGTAAATTATGATATAAGGCTAACTTTTTATCGTTTCATTTTTAAGTGACTAAATTTTATATGTACTTTACATTTATTCCTCTGGTAAAAGTACTGTCGATTCATATCAGCTCTTTATCATATTATACGTCAGTTAGCCTGTTATTTATGATAATATGCCTGAAATCAATTATTCTCGAGTCGTCTGTTTTATTATTTGATTTCAAATGAACATCAATAAAATTATTTGACGCAAATACTAAATACTGGCAGAATTTAATATGAAATATGCATTTTATATACATTAAAAACCACTGTACAGTTCATGATGATTTTGTTCTAGTTGTTCGACGATGGGCAATTGTGACTCTTGCTGTGATTGTTGCTGCGATGACTGCTGCGAAGACAGCAAGAGCTCTGCTAGCGGTCGCAATTTACCCTGTATCGACATAAACATCGATTTTGGCACAGTAGCTAACACGGTGTTATCAGAAATCATAGAACTACCTAAGGCTAATAGAAGTGTAAGAACCGATGCTGCCGAGGAAGTAACTGAAAGCCAGCCTAGATCAAAGGCAGACAGAACTGAAAATGCTAATGATACTGCTGAAAAAGTCAAGCAGATCAACCTAAGCCCTAAGGCAAACAGGAGCGAAGGATCTCATAATGATGAAGCAAAATACGCTAATATTAACAATGAAGATGTAGATTTAAAGTAGTACCTAAATCTGATGACAATACGATTTTTGTAATTTCCATTATATAAAATCATTGTGTATTTCTAAACTTTTTTATTCATCTAGTTTACAGATATTATGTTTTGTACTATGTATAGTGAATAAAGTATGTTCGGAAAGCTTCAATCTTGCATTTTTTAATTTAAAAAAGAGAGTTTAAAAAGAAAGAGATTTTTTATATCTGCCTAGATGTCTAATCGTCTCGCTATTCGACAAGATGTCTGCGATTGACAGTAGACTCATGCAAAGACTCATGAAAACCCGGACTCTTTTATAGATTGGTTTTTTAAAATATGTATTATGAAAGTTATGAAACTCATGAATCTTGATAGTTTTTGGCTAATTTTTGTATTATTATATATTTTGTATTAAAACTAAGTTATAATACTTCAGGCCTCAGGGTGTGAATGGGTTCCTTATTCATAGTTCTCTGTAAATGCAGCTGCGCTTATAGAGCTTTTATTACTTTTGTATGAAAAACTCATGACGCGGGGGCGCTTGTCCATAAAATCATAAAAAAATGCTCTTTCAGCGCTGCTGCTTTCACAGTAAACTCTCTAAAGGGAACCCATATACACCCTATTTCATTTAGTTTTGTTACACCTTGTATAAGGGACGCTAACACACCCTAAGGCCTAAAGTGTTAAAGCGCCAAACCTACGCGACCAAGCGACTGCGAACCGGGAGCGTCAAGTTGTTAAATGTGTGTTTTTAACTAGACTTCTTTTTTTAAACCATGCGCGTCGCGTAGGTTTGGCCTAAGCTTAATACTGTTTTGTTACACGCTGTATACAAGTAGATACCAACTCAAATCATTCCACGTACATTCCAGAGTGACATAATGGACGTGAATCAGATATTCAAGGAGTTGGGAGCGATGATACACGACCAGGGTACAGTGGTTAACTCCATAGAGTCGAGCGTCGAGTTCGCCTCGCAGAACATTGAGGCCGGCACGCACGAGTTGAGCCACGCTGCTAATTACAAGGTAAAACTAATAATCTACACCTGCAGGCTTAGCATGGTCACCATAGAAGCGGTTTCTTTCTACGGAAGAATAGACAAAGTGACAGACAAAAGAAATCCGCCATTTCGTCACTAAAATCTGTCAGTATGACCGTTCTTTCCCGTTTCTAATGTTGTTATGCTAAGCCTGCAGGGGTTCTATTTTGTCTACTGCCCACTTTGAGACCAAATTATGTTTTAGCGCCCCCAATGTTAAATGCATCCAGATGAAATAAATCACTCCCAAGAATCTACGCTCCCATATGATCTGGGTCCCACACCGCTCTCTAGACCTTCAGCGCCCACAGGGGTGGTATCGCCCACTTTGGGAAAGGCTGATCTAGACATAGACATAGATTATATCTGGACGCAGTTAAGCATTCGTGTACCCACGAAAAATCGTATTGAGTTATGAATGCAGTTGTGTTCTTTAGATGATTTAGAACACAACTGCAATCAAAATTTAACAAAAAAAAAATTGTGGGTTTGGACACTAATGCTATGAGGATTTACTCAACCAAATAACGGAAATCCTGCCTATTAATCAATTTCGTTAATAGTATACTTAAATCAGTAGCATTATTATAATTCTAAGCATTGTTTACAGTACATAATGGTTTTGACTGTCTTTGTGTTTCTAAATTAACACCTCTAAATATATTATATCTTTTTTCATTTCAGAACAAGCTAAGGAAGAAGAAAGTTTACCTAGCCATCATATTGATCATAGTTATATCAATAATTCTGATCATTATATTCCGTTCCTAAAATATTTGTCTTACATTGTCAGAGAACCTAGTTTATAAGCAATGTTCTCATAATTAACAATCCTACAAGGCTGCATTTTCGTGTGGTCGAAATTAAAACTAATTTTTCCATCTCGTAAAGTATGACATGCATGGCTTCACTCCTGTCAAAGTCAGCCAACGATCATTATCCTTGTTGTTTAAAAAAATACGCTGCAAATTTTAATGACAGCAGCCTTGCCCCAACGTTAATCTAAAGTCGAAACCGCACTAGTGCGACACGACCTGCGCGCGACACTTCATTTCCATACAACTGACGTAATGTAAAACATCAGATTAACGTTTGTACTTCCATAGAACTTACATTTCGATACAGAAGTGAAGTGTCGCGTCGTGTCGTACTAGTGCGGTTTCACCTTAAACGCTAATTCATCCTTGCAGCTCTTCTAATTATGGCATGTAGTCATATGATATTTTGAAAAAGACAAATTTTATCAACAAAATGCTTATGAATTAGATTCCCTGACATTACATACTCCCTTACTAATAAAGATATTTGCGCGGAGTTTTTAAAATTCGCTGTCTTTGTCTATCACATTATTTTAAAATATGCCAGAGAAAGGCAAGCGGACCTTTTCAACTTATTACATTTTTATAAGTAAGGTTTAATTTCGAAACGAGTTTAAATGAAGCTTTACAGCTTTATTTAAACTCGTTTCGAAATCTACCCGAAAATTTTTAATTCTTATTTCAAGAACTGTCTTAGGGACCTATCAGACATAGCGGTTACGCGTTCAAGTGTTCAAGCGGACACACAGGGGGCGTTCTGACTGCGTCAGAATTGCGTGACTGACCGCTCGAACGTAGAATGCGAGCACAGAACGCATGAACGCGTGACCGCTTTCTGTCTGATAGGTAAGGGACCTATAATAAGATATATAAGTTTTAAATCACATAACTTTAACCAAGCTACTTCATATTATTTGCAACATAAAGCAATAAGATTTTATCGACTATTATTATTGTAAGTTGTCAATATTGTTATTAGCTTTTGTAAGTTGTTAGCAAAACATGGCAGATATGCGCGTATTAAAATTTATTTTGTGCACTTATATCGTTTGTTAAATAGTCAATACTTAAAGACGTAACTGTAGAATGTTATACATAAAGAAAAACAAAGTGCACTAGACACTGTAAAGGCTGAGATTTTTTTCAGTGTGTCAATCTCTATTGGGAAAAATAGTAAGTATCGTAAAGACAACCTTTGTAAAGCGATGTAATTTTTTGTGATGCGTTGCCGCAACGCATTGTTGTGGTCTGGCCCTATCATTTCAATTTTAACTGTTTGACGTTAAATTCGAAAGTGCTAGTTAATAAACTCTAATTTCCTGCCGTAAGAATAAAATAAGGATATCTGCGAGGGTATTCACAACCCGTGAGACTCTGTTTAAAAAACGAGCAGTTTCTGAATCCGACTAGTCCAACAGGAATTGTGAAGACCCCCGCTGAATTTATGCTACATACACACTAATTACTTAACTTTGATGAATATTTTGACACAAAGTCTAATTCTATCAAGTATTTTATTAAATTAACTTATTGTTATTTGTCTCGATGTGCGGCCTTTAAGTTTTCAACTAACATTGGATGATTTTTTATAACACACCATCCGTCCAATACTAAATACATTCATCATCATAACAGACTCTCACATAATATTAATCATCGTATTATTTTTAATTTTATTATTATTTTAAATTTATTTTTACGATAATTTCAAAAATAGAAAAACCTTTTGTACGACGCAAAGTAGTGTTATAATACTAGCTATGTAACTATTGATACTTTAGCTGTTAGCATCATTAACACTTTACAATATTATAATAAGTTTTTTAGTTAAAATATTATTCTAATGCTTACGGAACTGTAATTAGAGTTCGTAATCTTTGTTTTACCTTAATCTAAAAAGCCGACTTAGTCTCCCCTATACTAGAGCACATTCAAGAATAGCATTCTAGGCTCCCTTCATATTGATTTAATTTCATTAGTCCAATATGGAATATTGCGCAAATGTCGGAGCAGAGGGCGCTACTAGCACATACAGTAAATAATACAACCGAACATCCGACGTCATGTACCACTGACCTCCAATAGACAAGTACGCTGGCGGCTGGACTTATGATACCCTTTGAAATAACAGCTATTTTTTGTGCCTATTTGAAGCGGAATCAGCGCCCCCGATGCGGGGGAAGAGAACTAAATCTGACGTAAAAATGACGTTTGAAAGTCGCCATATTAGTACTACTGCTATCACTCGCTGATAGCAGTAGTGGGAGTACTTGAAACTAATACTAGTTTCTACAACCAATAGGTAGCGATTGAGCGGCCATTTGCAAGTTACGTCAGATTTAGTTCTCTTCCCCCGCATTAGGGGCGCTGATTCCGTTTCGTCCGTATTTTGTTGTTCAACCGTACCAATGACGTCATTTGGCGCATAAGTCATTTTAGAATGATGAGAATTAAAAACCAAGTTTTATAAATGAAAATGACCACATTTTCAAAAATAAAAAAATATGGGTCTCCTAATTTAACCCCTACTTTTATATTTCGTTATAAAACAAGTACAAAAAATATTGAAATGTTGTCAATTTCTAGATTCGGCTTGTGTGGATGACACGGCAGCCGTGTCATATATTTTTTTTAACGTGTGGCGCATGACGCGAGAGCCGAGCCATTTTGCAAAACGATTGTATCTCCCTCAAATTACACGTTAGAAGGTACTCTGAACAAAAGCTTTTTTAATTTTCCACGTAAAACAAGCATAATAAAGGCTTCGTTTCTGAATATTTTGTGAATTAAACAAAATAGGGGCTGACATTTTTTTAACTTTGAAACCTACAAAAGGTTTGCAACATCTATAACGAGACATAATATGTACAACTTGTATGGCGTTTGACACGGCTAACGTGTCACAAAAAAAAAAAATGCCGCCACTACTAAACGTTTTCAAAAATGTGCGCCGCAATGAATTGGTTAAATTTTAAAACATTCAGCGTTGAGCTCTCCTGTGATGGACTGTGCATAGTAAAGCTGTGGCCTTTTTTAATTATATAATATTTAATAACAGATACCTACATGGTTATTTCAATGTCAACTCGAGATTAAAAAATAGCTATGGACCAAACCATGATGTAAGTCCTTGTGGACCAAGCCTTCATAAGTAGATGTCTTGTGACTCGTATCGCGGTTTGGGATATAGTTTGTAAAATGTAGTATGTTATTATTTTTAGCAATATTCCGCGAATTTAGTTCAAGGTTTTATTTATTATTTCGCGGAATATTGGTAAAAATAATAACATACTAAATTTTAAGCTATGGATTTCTGCTAAGTAACGTCTGATTCTATTAACGATGTAGTTTGTATTATTTGAATTTTATTATGTTTTTAAAATTCCGATCGTATTCCAATAAAAGCATTATTTTTTTTTTCATTTTTTCGCATTGCTAATACTATAGTTATCGAGTATGAGAAAAATATTAATGTTAAAATATATTTTTCTTTGGAATACAGCCTGATTTGTCTTATAATGTAAACTAGCTATTTGACCGAGCTTCGCTCGGTATTCGATGACAATGACATTTTCTAAAAATGATTCCTATCTAGATCGATTTATCGCCCTCGAAACCCCCTGTATACTAAATTTCATGAAAATCGTTGTTCCGAGATTCCAATTATATATTCCAATTAATTATATATACAAGAATTGCTCGTTTAAAGATATAAGATATATGTTTATTCTTAGTATAGTATAACAATTATAATTGTGTTTATTTTACTCGCTATAAAAATGTGTGCCCATATAAGATGGACCAAATAATCAACAGATCTAATCATCTAAACAATAGGTAACCATTGCAAAGAACAAAATGACGTGTCAATGTAAAATGTATAAATATGATTTACCCTAAATTGTGGTAATACGTTTATGTAACTGTAAATACTATAAATTATATTACATTAATAATTACTATCGCTACTTAATTTGTAAAGTTTTTTTAATGGTATATGTTTTTATGATAATTATAGTAACGGGATTACTTAGAGCTATACTCAACCTGCGGCGACCATTAAACCATCTTGAAAGTCATGAAAATTTTCTACTTTTACATCGCTTATTTTGAAGAACCTTATTTTTTAACCCTTAAAATTTTGGTTGCGGCCCGCGACACCAAGACTAAGACGTTTTTGTGGTCTTTATAAAAAAAGGTTGGGTACCACTGAGTTATACAATTAATAAGCTATCTATGTTTCGTCTCTAACTTTCTACCGACTTTTCCGATATATCAAACAAGGACAAAGCATTGTATAGTGTATCATTCTATATTCCTATTAGTAAAGGGGACTGTAGATAAAATATGTTTAGCATGTCATTTTGTATATAACTTGTTAAGATAAACTGTTATACACAGGTGGGGTCCGATCCTCAACATCGTGATTGCATGGAAAGCCTGAGAATCGATGAGATTAACCCCTAGTAGAATGCACTTGAATCGATAATATTAATATTAAAAACGAAAATTAGTTTTGTAACAAGAATTTCGCTAAACATAAATAACTTATCTTAGGTTCATTTAACTCACAAATTTGATTAGTGAAGAACTCTGGAAGTTTTGTTAAATGATTATATTTTATGGTAATTTTAAATTTAAGCTAATGTCTTGATGTTGATTTATTATTTCATTATTGTATCAAGTTGTATAAAGAAACTTGAAATATATTCATCGATCACTAATAATGTTGTTTCTTTTCTTCTATATAATATAACTAATCTTCTATTAACTATTTAAAGTTCAGATTCTACATCCTTAGCGATTTACGTGAACGTTTTCGAAAGAAATCAAATGCACATAAAATATGGGTGAAGGAGTAGACAAAGCTAAACATTTAAAAGCAATGCTTTAAAATTCATACAATAGAAAAATGCAACGTAGTCGCGTCACAAATGAGAGGTGGGATTTTTGTAATAATTTGCCGTTGCTTGAATATTTATTTTCATTGTTTTTAGAAGCAAAACAGAGTGCAGACCAACTTAGAACTTGCAAATTGATCCACTAAAGTTACATCATGTATAATTGCCTAACTCACAGCCATGGGCGTACCCAGGTTCTGGGCCAGGGGGCGGGGGGGCAAATTACCCAGGTTCTGGGCCAGGGAGGGGGGACAAATCAGATTTTTCATAAGCTAGGTGCTTATAAAGAATAAAAAAAATCATAATTTTTAGTTGTAAAAATATTGTATTGCAAACAAATGACAAATATTCGTTTTCTTAATTTTTATAGATAAAAGTACTTAGTAGGGACGTAAACATGATCGAGGCTGCCCCCCCCCGTCGGTACGCCCATGCTCACAGCCGTACTCAGATACACTTAGGGCGTTTGTGCACTACACGGAATTTTACCGTCCGGCGTTTCACGTTTGCCATATAAATAAGGTAGGAAATCGAGATGCCGCGCCGCGCCGGATGGTATAATTCCGTGTAGTGCACAAACGCCCTGAAGATTAAACTTCAATTTTCTGAAAAGTTTGACAGATAATGTATGGGGCTGTATGGGGCTTATGTCAAAAACTTCATTGAATTACAATTATTAGGTAATTAATATTCGTCTCTGAGAGCGGCAGTCAGAGACATTTACCTAATGGATGATTAAACTTCAATTTAATGAAGAGTTTCACAGAGACAGATAATATTGTATGGGGCATATGTCAAAATCTTTTAAGTTATTAATATTTGTCTCTGAGTGCGGCATTTATCTAAGGACACAAAATGAAATGAACACTTATTAAAATCACCTTTATTATAGACCAAAAGGAAAGTAAGAAAATAGAATAACAAAAGTACGACGTAGCGTTTAGTCTGTAACTATACGTTATAGTTCCACTATATATCCATTGTATGTCTACGAAGCGATAACTGTATGACGCTAACACTATTTAGGAACAGCATACGACAGTTTGAAATTGAACTCTATATTTATGTGTATTAAGCATCTTTTAGAACATCGTGTTGGTCAGAAGACACGTCATAGTGCTACTACACTTCTACAGATCGCTACACTGTTTAACACCTATAATAAATAATAAACACAATAATTTATTAAAAGCTAACATTAAAGTATAAACTCATACGATCACAATTCGTTTAACAGGCCGAAATATATACTATATATAGCTCGAAATATTTTAATCACAATCATTCTTTTCATAGCCTAACAAATCTTCAAAACGTCTGATCCCTTTAAACCATTCGACCTAAACCGGCGAAGATCACTCCGATTCGAACACCGATATCATATGATATGTTATATATACATTATCTATTACTGTGTTATGGCAATATACTATCGCGATGTAGGAATCGGCAGTAACTCCGCCCTTCAGCAGCCCCAGCATAAACAATTTGCGAAATGTCACGCTACTGTATAAAAGTTACAATTGATAATAACTTTTATTTGAAAACGTTGCGAATACGTCCTCGAAAATTGTTTAGGCCAGGGCCACAGATCTTCCCTGTGAGTAAACTCTTTGATAACGCCTCTTCGGATGAGATTTACTTAAAGAAAATAATTTAAAGCTTACTTTACCTAGCTAAAATATATTAAGCATTTTGTAATTTTAATAAACTTAAAATAATAATTGACGAAAATCAGATATGGCTATGGTAACATAATGCTAGTAATACAAAAGAAGTAAAGGAAATCCACATACAGACAACTTCCATTTAGCACACACGATCGATATCCATCCTATAATAGTCGATATCCGATACGATATCGAACCGATAATGTAAATGATAGCAGGCTTAGCATACCTCGGGAGATTAATACTCTAAATTTTTGGGAATACTGTCAATTTTTGGGACATAATGACAGATTTTCTACGTCAGTCTGTCTGTTACTTTTTGTCTATTCTTGCCTAAAAGAAACCGATGCTACGGCAGTTATGTTATGTAGGCAGGTTTCACTTATGTGTTTTTACTATTCTCGGTACGATATCGCATCGGACGATTTAAAAATACTTCTACGTCTTATCGTTGTCGTCGAATAAAAAAATAGGATAAATATCGAGCGTATATAGTTACAATCGTTACAAAGAGTCCGTCCACATTAACACATTTCATTGTAATTATGAATATTTCGTTTAGCAAAGTCAAAAAGCTTATATAAAAATGAACTACGTAACGGCTACAGTAAAACAATGACGCTACTACTAGTGGGGTGTGGAGGACGAGTGTTAATGTGAACGACACACAGACATTAATTCAATAGAAATGGTCACGCGCCGCTTGTCAGAAAAAAACCCGACTGCCTTTACACTTCACGACTAGAATACGACATATGTCAAGTCTAATTTAACGACGTAGAACGTGTCAATCTGTATACATACCCTTAAAAAAACTCCTTCGGTACAGTCGGGTAAAAATCCTGACATTCTATATTAACGTCCCAGTCCGGTTTTATCGCTATAGGAAGATAGCGAAGTCGTTTTTTTCTTGATAGGAATTATTTTTTGCGTACATTAATATAGATTGACGCGGCACGCGTTTATTTCTTTAATCTGGGAGGCCATTTCTATTTCATTACTATGATTTCTGTGGAACAACCCTAATGGTTGACCACTAATGGTATAACCACGAGTGGTTATTGTTTGACCACTAGTCGTTAGTTGTTGATCGCTAACAGTTAGTGCTTCACCACTAGCAGTTAGTGCTTTGCCACTGTTGGTGGTTTACCACTAGTGGTTTGGCCACTAGCGGTTAGTTGTTGACCGCTAGTGGTTAGTGGTTGTGTTAGTGGTTTAGCAGACCACGGCTTCGGAGATAGGGTTCTCTGTGATGCGGATGACGGGCGAGTGTCGGCATGGGCGGCGACGGCTCGCGTCCGATAGACGACGGAACGCCACTATTTTCGTTGGCGACAGCGGCGCCACTGTGAAAACAATAAAGTATCAATAAAGGTAAGTGGTTACACAATGTACTTACTCAATTTTAATGCACATCCAATGAAAAATAAGCTTTATGTTCAGTAATTTAAGATGGTAGTGATTTTGACTATTTGGATAGAAGTGGACTGCGAGATCGTAAAAGATACGTGGACGATTTGTCGTATCGTTTTAACATTCCAATGCCTTATGACGAGTTGAGATGTAGTTAAAAAAAAGTGTAAAAGGGGCGAAAAGGAGGGAAGGGACAAGAATTTGCTATTTAAAAAAGCTTAATCGGTACTTAAGTTCATAGCTTTTACCTTTAAATTTTTACAACAAAAACATTTTTTATCTCAATTCAAAATACTGGAAAAAACAGTCTTAAAAGACATTTTATTGAATTTGTAGTACTTAAGTAACAAGAAGTATCGAAAATTCATACGAGCCCAAAAACCCTCGCACCCCGCAGAATTGATATTATTGGTCTATTTAGCTTGAAGTATGTCGTCAGCACAAAATATCTTATTTCAGAGATGATAAAATAACTAATGGCCGGTTTACATTATTCCAATCAGGTGGAACCAACGGACACTGGAATGCAATTCAGTGCATTGGATCGCTGGATTAGATCACTGGATTGGAAAAATGTAAACTGGCCATAAACTTACTGTACCAGCTCAACAGTTCAAAATCTGCGGTGTTTCTAAGGATAGCACTCACTTGAGTCTTGACAGTCTTAAGACAGACTATTTTTTCTTTTTGTAGAATAAATACAAGTTGCTCGATTGCTTACACATATTATAATAGTCGGAGATCGTTAGTATCAAGAGGCGACACAATTTTTTTAAGAAGTAGCTGGTTTTAGAATTTAGGCCCACTAACACTAGACCCACTGCCAACAGTCTAGATTATTAAAGTTAATTGCGCATAAAATATCTATTATCTCTCAAATTTTATGAGAGAGAAAGTATGGTAATTCGATAAACGATTAGCAAAAACCCAAACTGCTGATTGTGAGCCTTACTATCGGTTTACATTATTCCAATCTAATGATGGATTGCTGCTGGAATATAAGCTGGAATATTCCAGTGCATCCTGCAATGGATTAGAATAATGTGAACCGGCCATTAGTTCTGAGATGCTCTTTCTATATGAGTCTGTCTTAAGCCAGTATTCAAGCGAGCGCTCGTTCTAAGTATGTAATCGAAATAGCAATAGCCAATACTTACTACTTAAGCCTGATTCGTAATAATTTTCAAAGATAAACCAGACGACGACCTACTGAAACTGCCTAGTTTTTGCAGTGCCAACACAGCTACCCGTGGACGGAAACAAAAAAAAAAACAAATTGAGTGCATGCGTGTACGAGTAGCTAGTCCGCTACAGACGGCAACGATAAATCAGCCTGAGGCCGTTTGTCCACCGCCGCAGTCAAGTCACCGACAAAAATAAAAAAGAGAGCCACTTTATGACCATGGCTTTAAGTTTCATTTTGCTCTACACCACCACAGAGTAGCGGCATGGGTCGCTAGACTAATGTCGGTAGAAAATTAAATCTACAGCCATTATCCTAAAGTAGCATTTTATTTGAATTTTTGTCGGTGACGTCCCGGTGACGGCGGCGTAAACAAATAGCCTTATATAACTCTCGTTCAACTCAGGGGCCGTACCACGAAACTGTTTTGAGACTCAAACAATCGAACGAAAATGCCGCGTCCTACTCTAACAAACGTGAAATGACGTTGTTAGAGCAGGACGCAGCATTCTCGTTCGATTGTTTGAGTCTCAAAACAGTTTCGTGGTACGGCCCCTGGATCCAAAATTTGACCGTGCGGTATGGTTAGAGCGCTTTCACACTACTATGTCCGATCCAATTCTGATCCGTGGCTGTGAATGTGGTCCTGAGACGCGGATCTAACTATATGATAGCTTACGCTATTAATCTGACTTCGGATACCTCACTTCTCTTCGTTATCCGTGAATCTCGAGTACAGATCGGATCCGGATCGGACGTAGCACGAAAGCGCGTCCATGTCGGGACTTTACGTTCACCAAAAACCGAACGATACGTTTTCGAAATCGAATCGAGCGAGAGTTGTGAATACCCTTGGCCTTGCTGCATTTTTCTGGCATAGAAGACAATTATTATAAATTACCTACTACTATATATTTTAAACTTTAATATTTTTAATATATTATGTGCACAAGTCGTCAAATACAAACAATTTATTTTCCGGAAAAATTACATGCAGGTACAGCGAAATTTAACTTAAACTTATTAATATTATGTCTTCTATGACGGACTGTGCAGTTTTATCGTTACGAGTGTAGCAGAAGTAACACAAATGAATAGTAAAACGAGACAAAATAGATATTAAAAAATTTATAAAAGTCGAATTTTGCGTAAAAATCACATACATTTTCGTCATATTTTACTATCCGCAAAAAATATTAAAGTCTAGCAGTAAGCGTAATGAATTAAAAAGTTTTATATACTTAATTAAAATTATGACTAGACTATAAAAAGAACTATAACCTTAACAATACTGTTACTTTAGAATCATTTTATTAGAAATACATTACTAGCGATTTTTATTTTACTGAAAATATGTAACATCAATCAATAATAATTATTATTAAGCCATTTTAAAACTGAGATGTCATGGTTGCTAAAATAGGTACTTACGTCTGCGTAACAAATAATACACAGGTGAAAAAGCTATATTTTATTTGGATACTTTTACTGAAGTGAACTAAACTACTCAGTACTAATTTATCTTATAACTATTGAGTCCGATTGGCCAATAAGAATTATGAATAAGGAAGAATTATTATTCTTATATTTTTTTTTAAATTAGCAATGATGTATTTAATAACTTTTCTATAAGATATTTTTTATAGAAAAGTTATTAAATACATCATTGCTAAATTTATTTTAAATTTTGAAAGATCATTTTTTTTGTTTAATCTGAAATTATTAATTCATTATTCTTTGTAGAGTTGTGGTACTGTAACCATGACATTTCATTCTAACACGGCGCTCAAGGCGTTCGGCGATACATACCATATGTGAAGCCGCTTAACTCATATCCAGTCGAAAACATAAATTAAATTAAAAAAAAAACATAAACTTTAGGTGTTTTTAAAAGTGAAACTTCTTTAGACCCAATTTTACCAACGACTGTTAAAGTTAATGCTCGAATTCATGGGCGTACCCAGGTTCTGGGCCAGGGGGGGGGGGGGGGCAAATTACCCAGGTTCTGGGCCAGGGGGAGGCAAATTACGCAGATTCTGGGCCAGGGGGGGGCAAATCAGATTTTTTATAAGCTAGGTGTTTATAAAGAATAAAAAATTAATAATTTTTATTTATCTATTGCAAACAAATGGCAAAAATACGTTATTTTTATAGATGAAAGTACTAGATAATATACTTAGTAGGGACGTCAGCATGATCCAGGGGGGGGGGGGGGGGCGATGCCGCCCCTCGGTACGCCCATGCTCGAATTAGCATCACGTTACCTCTTTCGTTTTTCAAATGAATGAAAAAGAAGGCATGACATTTTAACAAGATGTTAACACTAACAGAAGTTGGTGAGATTATTGGGCCTTAGGCTCACTGACAGTCGAACTTCTAGGTCATTCGTTTGCACAATACTCGGAGAACGTAGAATTTCATACATTGTCTCATCAGGTAATGATGAATTCTCTTCTCGCGTATGCGAATATTGCTATCGCACTTTTATGACCCCATTAGAAAGAGATAAGTGCCAAAAGAAGTATCACTTCTGTCACGTGTCTGTACACGTTATGTCTTAAAGATTAAAAATTCTAGGACATGCAAATAAAATCTACTTAACATACATTATTAACGGCTAGATTATATTTTTAAGTTATATACTTTTATGGTCCTCTTAATTTACATCATATCTTGAAACGCAAATTATAAAAAAGTATATTTACAAACGTGCCATATTATTTTCATCAATTTCTGCATACACAAAGTTTTAACACATTTAAGTGTTTATGAACACGTGAATTGCAATATTTATAGTGTTGTTTCAACGAGTGGTCGCTTTACTTACCGTAACCCTCCCCTTGTAAGAAGAGGCGGAAAGCTTCTGATATCTTCTGAGGTTGCTCTTCCAGAACCATCGCAGAATCAGAAATCTGAAATATTGGTTGCGACCATGTTATTGACTATTTAAGCTATAATAGAGAAATACTTCTCCTTGGTCCAGGGGCTTCTAGACATACAACATTTCTGACCGAAACCTGCATTAGTGTCGCAAGATACTTCATCACTTTGTGGGTTTTCAACTTCTGCCTACTAAAGCTACTACCGTTATCTTTTAGAATATACTAGCTGACCCGGCAAACGTTGTTTTGCCATATAAATAATTTTTAATAATGTGAACAACCCTTATTACTTAGGGGTTGAAAAATAGATGTTGGCCGATTCTCAGAAATACTCAATAGGCTCAAAAATTTCATGAGTCGGGCGGTCGGCAGTCGGAGTACGGTCAAGTACGGGAACGAACATTGTGACACGAGAATTTTATATGGACGCTGTTAAGCATTCGTGTACTAACCCACACAAAAATTACGTATTGAGTTATGAATGCAGTTATGTTCTGTAAATGATTTAGAACTGCAAGACTGCATTCAAAATTTAACAACAAAAAAAATGTGGGTTAGGACACTAACGCTTAACAGCGACCATATATAAGATTATTAGAGCTTCTTGCTCTAGGATGCGCTTCTCACATTAACACCAAAAAATGTTTTTTCCAAGATATATTAGTGCAGACTAATCTTGTGATCATCTGAGTCATTGATCATGACCCATGTGTCGGATGGGCATTTGAATGTCAGTTCTGTGCTCTCACCAGTCTAGTTGGTCTTCAGTGCCAGTTGCTACGGCTTTACAAGTAAGCAAGAGGAACTCATTGTATGTGCATTTTAAAATTAAAATTCTTCAAAATGGATATGAATACCTTGCCAGTCTTTAATCTGCAAATTACCACAAGAGATCCTATCGCATATGGATCTTTTTTTACACGGGGAAATGCTTTGCGCATCCCCGGCAGATTGGGGACATCGGCCGGGGTAAGTGGGACTATCTGAGGCTCTATCTACTAAAACCCCATGGTACTCTACTCCCCGCTTAGTCACATTCACGGGCACGATCAATCCACCGCAAATAGCATCTGGATCCTATCCTAATTCGACTCTCATAAAAAACACCTAACATCAGCGAGAAAAATCTAAAACTGACCTTCATCCAAGTAGAATTAGACGGCTGCAGTCGACCGTTGAACGTGACGGTATCCTCCACATGGGGGGACAGAGCGCCCGTGATATTCAGCACGGGGACCTTGATAGACGGCCCATCGCGGGAGATGCCCAGGTCCGTGCGGCTGGTGTAGCTCTCCAGCAGCATCGCCAGGTTCACAGGGTTGACGCTCCGCATGAAGTACGAGCGGTAGACCTGGACCAGGTCCTGGTTGCGGTCTTCGGGGAACTGGAAAGAAGTTGCTGTTGATGCATCGATTTCAGGTGCAATGGGGATCGAGTGCGCTTCAAGTGGGAAGACAGGGTCATAGAAGACATGACTTTCTCCCCTTAGTACCTATATCGACATAGGTATTGTGGCTATTACTACTCACGACCATATAAAAATTCAGACCACGACTGCGTCAGTTTTAACAATGGCTCAAACCATATTTTTTCAATATTTAACACAGTGCGACGTAAAATTAAAATTCACTGTTCACCACAATGATTCCACAGTCAATCTACATTTGAAATCGCTTTAGCTAACAACAGAGCGTGGTTTTAACTTAAATTAACAATACTGCACCAAATTGAATAAAAATATACAAAGAAACAACATTTCGCATTGCAGGATTACATATTAAATTAAAAAATGAAAATACTATTAAATTATAATGACATAAAATATACTTTTTTCTTGCGCTGTCGCTGTGCTTCAGAGAAATATAATTAATAATTATAATAATTCTTCGCATTTAAAAATAACAAAATAATATACGCAAAGCATGATGTTTCTAGGATGTTAATATTATAATTCAAATACTTCAAGTATCGTATCAACGTATGTAGAATTTCCTGCACCATTATTTGATCAAACTCGCTTAGAACGTAATTCAATACTAATTGCTGTTCGCCCATAAGGCGAACCACTATTTTCTTAGTTAATGTTCGGCTCTTGCCTTATAAGAATCGATATTGGATACATAGAAGATAAAAAAAAAAAGTAAAATAATTAACTTAAAAGAAAAACACATTAAAATTATGGAAATAAAAATTCGCAAGTAAAAACAGGGTTTTAAAATTGTATAATCATGGTCGTTGCTCAGAAGAATCGTCTTCGGATTAGTTTTCACGATCCACTTCAGATTAGTCCGTTAGGATCAACGATTCCCCAGACAGACCTACACATAAGGAATTAGCACTCCTACCGGTGGTAGGCATCGTAATTTCTTCGTTCGACTTTCAAAAAGTGTATCATGATACCCATTTTGAATAAAAATATATTTTATTTATTATTTATCTACTTTGAATGGATTTGAAAGTGGGGTTTTTGTTCTTACCCAAGGCAAGGCAAAGTGATGCCACATAACTCATCACATAGTCGATGACATGCGCCCTCTGTTTTTATTGGGTTAGAAGTGGGATTGAAAAGGTTTGTGGTCTTACCCGTCCGAAGTGATGCCACATCAGATAGTCGATGACATTCTGCGTCATGCCGCGAGAGCGGAGCGCTCGGCAGTTCATCTTCTGGAACGCCCACTCTATCCAGCCGGCCTGGCTGCTGGTGCAGTTGATGAGGGTGAGAGCATCCACCTGGAAATTATGAGTGAGCCTCGTTGATTCGTCATTAAAAACGGTAAAGAATGGACATACTGACAGATTTTAGTGACAAAATGGCGGATTTCCTTTATCTAGGTATCTGTCACTTTGTCTATTCTTTCGTAGATAGAAACCGTTTCATTTATCCGGTATATGTTTATTTTTCTTTATGGTTTCTATGGTGACCATACTAGGCCTGCAGGAGGCGCTACGGGACGCTGGACTTGAATGAAAAATGTTTCAGCGCTGTATCAAACGGCACATTGATACAAAGATCTAGCGCCAATAGTAAACGCGCGATGCTTGTCGTATAAGGCAGACAACAGAGAATGCTAATATAATTATAATGTGGAAAGTTTTCTCTGCGCTGATCAATGAAATGAGTATTTATGGTAGACATTTGACAGTTGTTTTTTCGAAGCTAAGTTTATTCAAGAAGATTCAATTTAGAAAAGACGAGAAGTGTATCTACTATTTTACTGCATTCCTTATTAATGCAGCTAAAGAGTGTAGCTTATTTTAATATTTACTCAAAGTATTTCTTAGAATGCGTATGGCGATGGCACAATGGATGTGATCCGATTTACATGATTTCACATATGTGCAGTGTGACACTCACTCGTATATATCACGCTTTTGAAGACAAAATAGTAACTTTGGGCAGAGAGACGGTAAAAATTTGAGACGTCTAATCCTTGGGGCATCCCACCCGTTTCTTCCTTAATGTCAGATACGCTTTATAAAGTGTTAGAAATCTCCTTGTCGAGGGTATACAATATAATACGATATACAATGTCCGATCCTTTAATGTCATGATCTATGGCATATTTTATCGACAAATTGGCCCTCAAATTTTATCTCTCTCTCACGGTTGTAAAATGGCAGCCATTTTAGTTTTTCTCGGGCTTTCACACTAATCACTATGTCAATCAGTCAGTCACCTTTGAGTTTTATATATATAGATTGCCTGTGTAAGCGTAGTCCACAAGTTCAGCTATCAAATGAGACCTTTTTTATCTTCATATGATATTTACATGAGAAGTACTGGTCAGATTAGTGCGAAAGCCCGAGAAAAACTGAAAAATGGCTGCCATTTTACAACCGTGAGAGAGAGAAAAAAATTGAGGGCCAATTTGTCGATAAAATATGTCATAGATCATGACATTAAAGGATCGGACACCGGTGTCGGGACACATTGTATACTGATACTGCTAAAAAGTTTTGAATGTATGTATTTTACATAAATAAAAGGATGAGGATATTTTCATGTTCCTTGAATGTAGAATCCAATGAAACTGATACTTCAATATTTGCGAATAAATCCGTAGAGTTTTCAAATAGTGGTAAAGTATTAGACAAACATGAGGACCAAACTATATGTTTGACCTTAGCGAATATAAAACTGCAAAATATGTAGTCGAAAGTTATATTAAAACCGTTGAGGTGTGAAATGAAATACCGACAAACCAAATATTGGAGTTCAAAATAAAGAGCATGGCAACAACATGGTGTAAAATACCGAAGTAATTTGCGAAATTCGTTAAAAACGCTGCATTTTTGCGCTTTAATCAAGCAAATGTCGGATCTGCTAATGGTTTACGGGAAATTGTTTGATTTTGTTTCATCTTTTTATTGCATTTTTGTATTCTCTTTATTACATTTTTGTAATTTATAGGCTGGTTTACAAATCTGTTTAAGATCGGGATACAACGGCTAGCGCTCGTTGAAAGAGGCCTTCGTTCAGCAGTGGACAGTGATAAGCTCTTGCGTTGGCTTAAATTGTAACCAACTATCATAAATATTAAACCAAAATCAACATCGAAATCAAAGCAGTGTCAGAATTAAGGCTCTGATTTAAAGGAAAGCTACCATTCGATTTTATTCTTATTGTGTAGCAACGGCCTTTATTGACAGTAATAATAATAAGGATAACGGTTAATATATCCTCTTCCTGTGCTGGTATTCTCGAGACAAGAAGATCCTGTCTTCAAGTTAAGAGGGCATTTTGGAAAGATGCCAAATATAACGTTAGAACCAAAAAAGTAAAAACAAATAGACTTCTAGAGTAGGAGAAAAAATCTATTTAACAAGAGAGGAAGCTTGCATTTTTCGTGACAAAAATATATTAAGACATCCTTCTTTTGGACTCAAAGAATCTTTATACAGGATCTCCTCGAATGGGCCAAAGACAGATTACAGACACACTTTCGCATTAATAATATATATTATGGATTAGTTTAACAATAGCTATCTAAAATAGAACAGTAGAACTATGAGAGGGTACATGTTTGCTTTGCTATCACGCTTTCGCAAACAGAAACACAATTCCTGCAAGAGATACATGTAAATAAAAATGTCTGTACAAATAAAAGAAAGGTCCGCTACGTGCATCACATAAAACTAGAGATTTTGTTATAAAGTTTCTGGGTAAAGTTATTACATGTTCCACAGGAATGAAAGATTGGTAGCAAAAGGTTGTAGGTTTAAGCCTTTAAGGCTGTGTTTCCACCAAAGATGTGTTGCGAGCATATACTTAATATATGGTTGCGAGGAATGTGTTTTTGAGAACCAATAGCATCGCCGCGCTGAGCGATGTCATGGCCAGGTTATGTCAATAAAGCGATTCTATTGGTTCTAAAAACACATTCCCCGCAACACATCTCTGGTGGAAACGCAGCCTAAGGCTCGTATTATGTGCGTCCACCCGATCGTGCGGATTGGCGGCTACACCGCGAGGTCACATAATTGTCATTGACATAAAAATGCCTCTGTTTTGTGCGACTGTCATTTTAAGAACACTGCTGAGTCACACAAAATATTTATATCATTTTATAAAAATAATTAGGTCCCCTGGATTTCTACCACATTCAGCAAGCCTGCAGCTTTACCTTCTCAGAGTTGGACAGAGCGAAGCGGGCGAGCACATTCGCGCCGAAGCCCACTCCGAAGCCGATAAAGGTTTTGAAGCCGAAATGTACCATCACGTAGTTAATCTGGTTGGCCAACTCGTCCATGGTGGGGTAGATGTACCTGTCAATGAAAGAAAAAGTAATGTTAAGGTGATCGCACATTCATCAGCACGCACGCGCCGAACATACCGCATATTCGTTTTATATCACAAAACGAATTCTAAAATGCGCGCATTTTAGTTTTGTGAAATGATGTGAAACCTCGCACATTCGTCCGCGCCGCGCCGTACGCGCCGCATTTCGTGTACTATGCGGTGCGTGGACGCGTACGGCGCGCACGGTGCTGAAAAATGTGCGATCAGCTTTATAGACCTCAGTTAGCTGAAATAATATCTAGGGAATAAAGTATAAGCTAACTATAACAGTATAAAAAGATATAACGAATGATAGTAATATGCTAAAGACTTTATAAAAAGTTAAAGAACTTTGCCAAATAGTAAGGTGTAGTTTTATAGCTATACTAGCGTTATTACATGAGCGTAGTTCACTGGGCCTCATTTTATGATTTCTAGAACCTGGTGCTACAGCTTGAAAATCTCAAAAAAATATCATAATATTAACAACAGCTATTAACTATTCGTTGATTGTAGCCTTTGACGTCAAAAGTACAAGCCAACTCGTCAAGTCTTTGTACATTAAATGGTTTCATTCAATGAATTCGCTAGTAATTCAATCAACTAGCCGATAACCAGATGACTGCGACATACCCACTACGATATCTATAAGAGCGTATATCGATGATACAGGTTTACAAAGTTAGCACGAATTGTAGGTTCATGTTTATTGACGCTCAAACGAAATTAAACCGTCCGAGCTCCAGTTACAAACTTCTAAGAAACTTCTCATTCGGTAGCGCATGCACGTTCTAGAAACACGTTTCTTAGAACTTATCCAAATGCCGAAAATGGGTTGTGTATGTAAAGGCTTTATGATTAGCTGTTTAAAACACACATTTTCAGGACCTTTCCTATCATGTTTTTTTTACAGTTACAAGTATTTTCATACCACATTACTGCAGACGCTTTGATAGCGTATAATATTATGTTATCTAACGGCCATTCCCAATATTTGATCTATCTCTGGTTTTGCCCTACTAGAGATAGGAATAGCTCACAATTGACATAAAATATATGTCCCTAATGTCTAATCTGAGCTATTCCTATCTCTAGTAGGGCAAAACTAGAGATAGATCAAATATTGGGAACGGCCGTAAGACACACAGGCAGATTTTACAATATTGTCACACGAGGGTTTGTTAAGCATTACTTGTGACATAACCCTTAAGACGTCGACATAAATAACATTATTAAACTTCGAGATAAGATACTTCAATAGTTCAACGCTCCATTCTATTCTAGAACATATACGTAACATGCAATACATTTAGAAGCGAAGCGAAGCGTAGTACGTACGGCTCGCGTGATCACGTGATATCAATTAGCCGTAGGGCATCTATCGATTGACTTCCGTGGTAGCCATTACTGCATATCAAAAACATTTGACTACAGTCACACAGCATTTTAAGTAAATTTTAGAAAATACGATAAATACGACAGACGAACTGTCTTTCCACAGTTCTTACCGATACCGTTTAGTTTTCCGGGGCGAGACGATAACGTTACGATTCCGATTAGTGTGCGTTGCAGGAGGGAGTTTCAAACAAACAATACTGAACATCTCGAGTCTCGGCTACGGCTACGGATAAGATTCCTTTCCGAGTTGAAAGTGTACTGTAACCTTTAGGCTGGCCGCATACACACGTTTTCCGCATACGATTTCCGTATTCAGTTCGGCAGACTTCGGCACGGTGTATGTGTGCGTGCAACTAGACGTATACATGTAGCCTAGCTGCTAACTGGTCGTAACTGATTATATCTCTTTTAGACACAATGCTTGGTCAGAAACATAAAGTTAATATACCTAGCGGAATAGAGCACTGAGCAACAATCTCGAATGACAAACGTAACCGAAATTGGTTTACTCGTAATCTGTGTGTAAAAATATGTATACGTATACACTTACACCAGCATGATTGAACATGATTTCTATGAGATTAAATTGTCAACGTGCGGCACGTGCCGACTGGACGTCAAAAAAAGAGTGCTGCTGTCATGATACATGATGTCTCTTTTTACCACGCAGTGTTACTGATAATGACATCTCTCTTGCTCAGGCCTTTGTTTCTCTATTCCGCTAGGTATATTAACTTTATGGTCAGAAAGCAAGGTTTTTATACTGCATAAATAAAAAAAAATATATAATTGCATAAGTTGATAAAAAATGCTATGCAATAGCAATAACGCGGTAGTCCTTGAGTGCCACACGTATTTTATTCATAAATTGTTTGTCATATACTGCCTGAATACAGGTCACACTTAATATTAAATTAAATGCAAGGCGCTTAACCTGCCAACAAACTACTCAAACATAACTGCATAACTAAATAATAAATACAAACCGTATATTATGTATAAACTTATCGATTATTTATTTCCGAAACCGATCGTCAACGGACAATAGCCTGTGGGTTAGTAAGTCAATTAGAAATAATCGAGTTCGGGTCTCTATTGAAACAGCTGACTCATGTCAAGTGGAGGTAAAACGAAGGTTATGTAATACTGCGGCAACAAACCTTTGCCTTTACATGCTCTGCGCAAATACGTCATTATGTATCAACTATCAATTCATTATTCGGTATCGATTAAGCGTTTAATTCTATTTATATTTACCTACTTTCTAATAAAGATATTAAATATGAATGTAATAGATACGCTTTACAACGTTTTGTACTATCAGAGAAGTTGATGGCAGATCTAAGTAATTTGGTCGCGTTAAGTTAAACTCATCCCACTGATCACAGCTAACATTGAATTGACATAATCCGACCAAACGACGTAGGTCTGTCAGCTGTATAGGAATCAATTTCCTCGGGTATACCTATCACAAAGGAAAAGTCACTCGAAAAATAATTAGAAAACATTATATAGCCAGTTCATCGTGTAACGTTTAACCATAACAAAGCTAGTCATAAAATCGATTTTCTAATATTGATAAAAATTTACTATTTGCAGGAACAATTAGGTACATCAATACGTTTCATTACTAGATTATAATTATTTAATTAAATCATACATTTGATGATAAATTTTGATTTTTTTAAACTGCATCAAAACTTCTGAGGTCAAATCTTGTGCCTATAACACAGGACGTAAAAAACATCTGTCAATTTTCCCTTTTGGGCTAGACGTCTCTGACGTACTATTGCCGCGTACTATCGAGCGAGTTACATAAGACTGCGGTATAAGCACGTGGTCATTGTACTCTAATGATACCTTTATATTTTATAGTCTGTGTAGTAGTAGACTAATGGTGGATTAGAACCTAAGCCGATCACATACCTAAAATTATGTAATCCTTTAATTTCAGGCGAAATCCCCTAGCGGTGTAGTTTTTAGGGTTTTTAGGGTTCAACACCCAAAACGTAAGAAACCCTGTAATTGGAATTCGCTATCTGTTTTTCTCAGGCTAAAAGCTAGCACACAGTTGCCAAACTTGACAACAAATTAAGTACCCACTCCAATAAATACAGACATACAGTCCTAGAATGACCTGGCCGCTGTCACCTAAACTTTCATTATAAATTGCAATATTATGCTTCCATGACAATGACATCCAATCATCCAGGTGCCACAAGATTGTTCTTAATCTACGAGTATAGGCTTCTATACAAAAAACATGATTTTGGGTATTTCTCTTTGTGTACAATTCCTACTCTCACTTTTCATCTTCAAAAGTTGACAGAGTAAAATGAATGGTACTTCACATAATGCTGTGTTATATGTGCTGGATGAAAAACATATAACCACGAATCCTGACGTATTGTGAGCTTGTGTTTTTTCGTCTGTTTCGAGTTTTGTATAAGGTCTTAGGTGCTATTTAAGCCTATGGAGTGTTGTATCCCTTGATACATTTTCTCAACTAGCGCGAAAAAAACTGACTCTCCGACAAACGCGAAGGAGAAATAGTACGTTCTTTTGCCTAAACTGTTTGCATATATTCTACAGAAGAATAATAATTATGCCAAAATTATTTTTCAAACCTTATTAAATACAGTTAACTTAAGGTAGTATAAAAGCTTTTACTTATTTTTTAGGTTAATAGACAACCTTTTTGTTAAAATGTACACCATTCCATGAATAAAGTTCATATGGTAGCGCTTAAATCCTATAATAAACCTCAAGTACGTCACACTTAAACACATCATATTATGTTTATATTGCCATAACTAAGTTATTACCTTATAAGCTTTAATAGTCGATCGATAGAAACTTATCACTTATTATACCATAAAATTGTAATAAAATAGCATTTCATTATTTAGCTCTCACGTCAACTGGTCTTACTGTAAACTCAAATTAATTATGATTTACTGTCCTGGAATCTACCCTGGAATAATAATTTTGCTCCGAAATTATGACTTTTAATGTATCACGCCGCCTTTTAATGTATCACTTATATGACTTCTGTTTCGAAACTACGCCCTCCTATCAATATCACACTAGTGTTATTTTGCATTATGAAAGGTAAGTTCCGAACTATAGTCCAGTATACAGGTCAGTGCTCATGACGTCTTGAATCTCACGCTGAATTGTACTGGCCATATTTAGGAACGAGAATTATTATTGTTATCGCCGCGCCGGAATAATTTTGAATCACCCTGAGTGGAAGAACACGATAGCTAATAGTAAAAAAATTGCCGTTTTTTTAGTGTAGCCGTGTAGCCAGATATAAAAGCCAGGTGATGAAGTAGATAAGTTACAACATTTTTAAAATTATAAGGGAAAAAATGAGTAAATATCCGTATGTTACAAAATGCTAGTTATCGTGTTCTTCCGCTTACGTCTTCAACTATTTCGCATCTATGCTGCCAACGCCTACTAAATACTAATGCATCTTGTTATCAATACCTATCCTTCAGACCAGACTGCTGGACGTAATATTATGTACGTTATGTGTGCAAGGTTGGGTTTCAACTTTATGCAAGTTTCGAAGGCTATCTATATTAATAATTATTCTAAGAACACCCTTTAATCCAATTCGTTTAAAAAACTTAAACCGAACCACGTTAAAAACAAAAAATTAAAAAAAAAACCTATATAATAGTATATCATCGGTAGCTACTAGCTATACTATTATTAGTGGATTAATATAATCTTACTAATATATAATCTTACTAATAATCTAATATCTACTAACACTTCATTTGTTAAAATTGGACCAGTAGTTTAGCCGCGATTAGATGACATACACAGGTACGTATTACGTATTAAGTAGGCTGGATTTAAATGCGTTCGCTCAAACGAGCGGTTTGGCCGCGACACCGCGACAATACAAGCAATTGTATGTTACGAAATATTTAAATAGCGGTCGCGCCGTCACTTACATAGAATTGTTTATGGTCTCACGGGGTAGCCACTAAACCGTTCGCGTTCGGGCAGACGCATATAAATAGAGCCTTATCCGTGGTTTTTTTTAATAAGGGGGCAATCGAGCAAACGGGTCACCTGATGGAAAGCAACTTCCGTCGCCCATGGACACTCGCAAAATCAGAAGAGCTGCAGGTGCGTTGCCCGCCTTTAAAGAGGGAATAGGGTACGGGAGGGTAAGGAAGGGAATATCGCAGGGGATTGGGCCTCCGGTAAAGTCACCCACTCGGCGAAACACAGCGCAAGCGCTGTTTCACGCCGGTTTTCTGTGAGCCTGTGGTACTTCTTCGGTCGAGCCGGCCCATTCGTGCCGAAGCATGGCTCTTCCACGTAACAACACTCTTACTAGGCTCGCCCTGTTCGGGTGTCGGTTCCAAACTCACTCAAGCGTCAAAAGTCTCTGAACATTAGCGACACAATTTCTCATTATACAGAGTTTTAAGACACATTCATTTCAGCCCGTATGCTCTGTCGTATCAGATATGTCAACATATCCAGATCGTGAATATACGGCGCCGGGCCGTCGCGACGGTGCCCTATTGTTCAAGTTTATTCACCTAATATCATCATCACCTCTGGTTGATGTAACAAGCACATGGACCTTCCGTGACGTCTGTGTCCTATAGCAGTGTTTCCTAACCTTTTTCAGCCACGGAAAGGTTGTCTAGGAAGATTCACTAGAAAGTCAAGCAGTTTTCACGGACCCCTTACTAAAATAGACAGGAAAAAAATCGTATTATGTATGGTCCAAAGATGACACCGCAGACCCCGGCCGTAGATTTGGGTCCGCGGACCACAGATTGGAAAATGCTGTCCCATAGCATTGTCTACGATGGTAACTGCAATTGCAGTAGCCCTAGCACGGCCACCAGTAGAAATGCGAAAGTATAGACAAACTGTGGATATAAACTAAAGGTGCCGTTCCGATCTTTACCGCGGCCAATCGCGACCGACGAAAATTCAATTTAAATGCCACTTTATGACAGACTATATTATAGTATATGTCGTAGAGTAGAATGTTATTTGAATTTTTAGGACTATAGTCTGTCATAAAGAGGCATTTAAATTGAATTTTTGGGAACGAAAAAAGATCGGAACGCTACCCTTAGTTTATCTCCACAGTTTGTCCATACTTTCGCATTTCTACTGGTGGCCGTGCTAGGGCTACAGGTGATTGTGTGTAACAGGAAAGTCTACTTTGTTACTAACTACAGGGGCCCTATTATGAGCTCTTAAATCCATTCACTTTACGTCCTTATACAGTCAGATAAGGACGTAAAAAGAATGGATTTAAGAGCTCATGATAGAGGCCCAGGCTTTACAATATATCATCATCACTATCCGTAGACACTAGACACTGTATATTCTGTCTACTACCGACTACATTAGTAATTTAGTCTGGTGTTAGCATAATCATAGTATCAGTGCCGTGGACTCCCTAACCCCAGTTATGTTATGTTGAGCTAAGGTCTATTTTAGGCATCATTCAACATTTGCATATTTTCAGGTTATCAAACTTCATGAGCCTTTTGATACCCTTTAAGTTCTCGAAAAAGTTTCAACCTTAAAACCTTTTCACACAACTAAAACGATCTTATAAGCATAGCGAGTGACATTTAAATTTCTATCGCGGTATCCAGGCTAAAAATAGTTTGGGAAAGAGTTTTATATACAGGATAGAACACGGTCTCGATTTACAAATTTGCATATGCCTATGCTATGCAGATTCGGAAGCCTTTGTTATGGACATGGAGCTTGTTAGCTGACGGAGTCTACAGAGGTTCCAACGAAGCCTGGGATAGAAAAAAGCCAGACTTCTTTACGATTCAGCAATTATTAAGTACGGTACGGTACTGGTAACTTTTAACGGGAACATTAAATATTAAATAAAGTGATATTAAAAGGACTTTGGCCTTCATTTCTTGTGAAGGTATTATGGGACGCAAAAAATTCTAAAAAACAAAAAAAATAAGTAGGGCTCTTTAGTATGGTATATTGAAAAGGGCCCTCGAATTTCCGGTATTTTAAAATATAAAACATTAGAAAGATTTATAGGCACGAGGTAGCCTAGAACGTTTTTAACCTACCTTCAGACAAAGACTATCTTACGCTCTAAAAATTCCAATTTCAAACTGTTTCTAGGCTCTTTTCAAATGAAAACCAGGACAATGCGACGCCGGAACATCCGACTATAAAAAAAACTCTCAAAGAAGCATTTTAGAAAAACCAGGATTTCTAAGTTTGGCTAAGTAGAATATAATTCAGAATCATAGCTAACAACACTCATATTCGTGTCAACTTTTAGACAAAATATATTTCAACCCAATTCGTTTGACTCTGAATTTGTGGCTCAAAGCCGGGGGTCGCGGGTTCGAATCCCACCGAGTGAACAAAAACTTTTCAAAGTTCCTGGGTCATGGATGTGTATTAAATATGTGTATCATATAATAAAAATCTTAAATATATGTATTATGTATTAAATGTATGTAAGTATTAAATATATTTCCGAACGGTGCTAGACTGACTGAAGCGTTCATAGATATTATTATTATTATTATTTGTTTATGAGCTACGATGCATAAACATAAGATATTATACTGATAACTCTGTTTTCTTAGGTTATATTGTAATACGTTCCTATCATATCATATAACTCCCATTGAGAATAATATCAATACCAGCTGTTTTGGGTACCAGCTGCCTTTCCGATCCAATATGCCTTAGACACCTTATATGAATCGTAAATCATCGAACAAGATATTGTTGATTCAAATATATCTTTCTTATGATTCTCGTCTTTCTTTTCAATGCGTCTTTGAATCGTAACGCTCTAAATAACTTACAAACGTCTCAGATCCATGAAGAAAATAAAAAAAAACATACAGTATGTTAACGTCAATAATTAAATAGAAAGCTTTGGCGAAGCTTTACAGTATACAATGTAGCGATATCGAAGAAATTTTACGACAAGATATTAATAATGCAACGATGCGCTTACTTTGTTAGGATGAAAAGGGAACATGACGTAGGTTAGAAAGCTTCGCTGTGTATTTTTTCGACCTTGACTTTTTTATACTTTATCTTTCCACTGAAACATCGGATCTGTCAAAATGCAATCATAGTGCATGAAGTTCAGATTTTCAGAACAAAATCAGGCTAGCCCAAAGGAATGAACTGATCAATACATCTCAGACTAACCTTAAGTTCCTTCAGGCCGTATCCCTTCACTGTACAAGCACCTGTATAATGTAGGTATTTGAAATATCAAAAATGCCTCATTGGTTTATGCAAGTACCTGGAATCGAATCTACACCCTCTCGAGTACGAATCTAAAGTCTATCCGTTAGACTGTGGATGCTGTATGACTGATCTTATGAAGTCCCGTTACAGTTAAGGTGCCTGTTGGCAGCGGGCGACATGAAGCAACCGCAGACGACGTGTCGCAGCGACACTACTGGTTTGTATGTATTTCTATGAAATGCCCTCCGCAGTCCGCAGCTAGCGACACGAAGCTAGCGACAGTTATTCATAGAAATACATAGAAACCAGTAGTGTCGCGACGACACGTCGTCTGCTGCCGCTTCATGTAGCTGGCTTCCAACTTGTATCTTTAATAACTACAAACAGTTGCTCACCATCAGCGTTCAAACATGAATTACCCGATAAAAATACTCCATCAATATAAATCTCAGGTGGGAATATTATAATGAATTAAAATAATGATTAAAATAAGAGTCGACCTGGCTCCGGGAAATGGGTCAACGGGACAGGTTCGTGCCAATTTATAATCACAGAATACATCATTCTTCCACATTTTTAGCCAAATCGATACATAGTAAGTAAAAGCTGAGCCAGGTGTCTAGCAGTGGGAAGCAACCATCATAAGTGTGCAGGGAAGATGAGCTTCCGAGAGTTATTATAAAGAAAATATGATGAAAAAAATTAAGCTTCATATTTGGACGAAAGTAATGCATACATACACCTTAACTATTGATACATACTATGTATTGTGTATACTATTACCACTTATATTAACCGCGATCTAAACTCTTTAATCGCTGGTCGTTACTTTATGGGGACATGTATAGAAAAAACTTCTTTTGTGAAATGACGAAGGCCTGGATGCCCCTGGCTTTTACTCTACAAGATTAAAAGGATCATTCTTCCCATTTCAAGCCAAATCAATATATTTAACCTGGATATGTCTGATCTTTGGGGTACCCTTCGCAGGTGGCCTATGTCTGTATCACCTGAGTCGCCAAGATTAAAAGCTCGGTATCCTACCAAGAAAACCCTTTGATATTATGATCTCATTATATTAAAGGGCTTAGGGTACCGCACTTGATCCAGGCGACACATGAGAATCTGTGGTGGGCCAAAACTAGATGAAAACTGTATTATCATACAAAAATGTTGAATACATAAAATCCTGTCCAAAAATTTCTTTCTCGTATTTTGAGGTCTTAAAGATATTTTAACCGTAGCTTTTCGTAAGTAAAATCATTATAATGACAAGGGTTGAGCACGGAATAAAGCCCAAAAGCTTATAGTGGAATTGACACGTTTTAATACTTTAAAGTGTTTATTTTCCGAACACAAAGGTCAACATGTTTACCCCGCTAACAATGTAGGAGGGTGTCTGTTTGATATTTCGTAGAGCTTCGCTACGCCGCCGTAGAGCTTGGCTACGTCGTAGAGCTTCGCTACGCCGTAGAGATTTGCTACGCCGAGGTGCTACGACGTAGAAATGCCACGATTTATGCTTTAAAGTTTTAACAATAATAATAATTGTTATCAAAATTATTTCTATTGGTGTGAAATGACACCTAGAAACTATAGAAAATGAACCTTTGACGTTAATTTTTATACCGCTAAAAACAAAATAAATCAAATATTTAAGGGGGGCTTCCGTACAAAAAACGTGTTTTTTCAAACTTTTTTGCTCGGTATCAATGATGATAACAGGTAGGCACTTGAAATGTACACAAAATACTCAGCTATATAAATTATTACTTTAATAATGAAAAATAAAATTTAAATAAAATAAATAATTAATCCCATTTAAAAAAAACACAATTTTTTACTTTTTTGCTCCATAATGGTACGGAATTCTTCGTGCGCTAGTCCGACTCGCACTTGGCCGATTATTATATTTGGTTACAATAATATAATGTTGAACAGTTTGTTTGCTTTAAGTAAGGGTTAAGTGCTGAACAGATTTTGATAACATTTGGCACACAATCACGGGAAGAGAGTTATTTTTATTCAGAGAGGCAACATCTAGTACGTATACAAACTTGCAAAGCTTCAAATAACGCAAGCATTCTTGTGAAATGTTAAACTTCAGTCTTAAAGTTGGTGTTGCTTTCAAAGTTCTTACGATAGTGTTTCTGAAAGTTTAACGTGTCGCTAACTAAGAAATATGAACTTTGAACGCTACTCAAACATCTTTCATACTATACACGATATACTTTTACCGGTAAGTTTAAACTTTGATGGATAAGAAAAGTAGTTGCATAGCATAAATAATACCTGCGAGGCCAAGTGTTTGGAGTTGAAGAAGTTAATAACTCAAAAATGTGCAGTTTCCTAGCGATAGAATACGTCTTTCTCAAAACTTGTGATTTCAATAGAAATATTTAATCCGTTAGGGAAGAACGGCCAAATTTAAAAAATAATCATCTCCAAACTGAACATGATTTTAGGTTATAAGTAGCAAAACATTTCCGCGGACTCGTAAACTATTTTATGCCTATGTTGCTTGCGGTACGGCTGGCTTTAATACAAAATATTAAAGTGCAAAATAATTAAATGTAAGTGTAAAGAGTAATTATATATTAATATTAACCAAGACTGTGTAAAGTGTATATTTGGGATTGAGGCCTGGTGTCCTGAAATACAGGCTCACGCCCAGTTTAGGCACCAGTCTCCCACAACAACCTAAGATTATTATATTATAGTCTAAGTTAATTATGTAATTGAATCTTGTGGTGAGAAAATAAATCATTATTATTATTATTATTATTATTTAAGTGTCACGTTTACAAGGTGTGAAGCGTTATAATATTTTAGGCTGTGTACTGTGTATGAGTCCCCTATATTAAATTCAATGTCAAAGTAGCAGCGGTGGGGCGCTCGCCCATACAAAAAATGCTCCTTCAGCGCTGCTACTTTCACATTGAACCCTTTATAAGGGTTAAGGGGACACATACACATCTTAAAGTATTATCACTTAGTTTAGTTACACCCTGTATATAGGTACAAAAGATCTGCATGTGGTTTGTGAATGTCAGTGACCCGCATAGATCAGGCTTGGATCAGTTGGGCCCTTGCCAATAAGCTCTATAAACACGAGAGCTTTTTATGTTTCCCTAGCGACACAAGTATCAACAAATCGTTTCTGATAATATGTTGCCATATTCAAAAATCTGAACTGCCTAAATCGACTTATTTATTGGGAGAAGAGCAAAATGTTGCTAAAAATGTTTAGACGTGTGGTTAAAAGTTTTTTTTGTAGCAGACTACAATAGTATAAATATCATCGCTTCCGTTGTCCGTTAAGATCTTTTTAGATCTTTAAGATATTATCTAGGACCTTCTTAGACCACTCAAATAACTACCTAAGGGTCAATTCAGACCGCAACGCGACGCGTAGATGCATTTCTAAATTTGTATGGATTTGACAGATTTGCAAGCCGTCTCTATTGACAGATTTCGTTAATTCAGTAGTACTAATTGGTCTGCCAAGCAACGCACATTTTAGAATCGCGCTAAGTTTTTTTGTAGCAGACGGAAGCGATGATATTTATAAATACAATTGTGATAGTATTTATAAATATCATCGCTTTCGTTGTCCGTTAAGATCTTTTTAGATCTTTAAGAAATTATCTAGGATCTTCTTAGAACACTCAAATAACTATAAGGGCTAATTCAGACCGCAAGGTGACGCGTAGATTTTTGTACCGAATCTGTCAATAGGCTTGGAAGTCTGTAAAATCCATACAAATTTAGAAATGCATCGTCGCGTTGCGGTCTGAATTGACCCTTACAAGGAAATATTACAAAATGATATCACAAAATATATTTTTAATATTTTTTGTAGTAATGGTAATAATAATGAGCAAATTAAGCGTCAAATCAATTTTTATTTTCAAAAAATGTAAATTAACTACGCCCCATCGAAGGCGCTCCCTAGCCCCTACGCGTTTATAAATCTTGACTTTCTTTTAGTTTTATAAAGTTATAAAAAATTTAAATGTATTTTTATGATTATTAAAATTTTAAATATATTTTAAGTTTGAGTTTATTCACAAAATATTATAAACAATATTTATTTTGTGAACAATTTATTTTGTGAAAAAACGTTACCATAGTTGAATGGTTCCAAAGTATAATATAGGTAATGATACTATTTGACTATTTGACACATTTGAGTAATCAAAAAAATCTAGTTTTCATACCAAATAGTATTATTTGGTATGAAAACTAGATTTTTAGCAATTCTCGGAACCTACATGATAACATCAGAATCGGTCAAGCCGCTTCAAATCAGTTACGATACGAAGGTGGCGACACGAGAATATTATATTTAAAGGAATAAATTGTGTTTATTGTACCTACATGGACCAAAATAGAATGGAGCCATAGCTATTTTAAACATATTCATGCCAATTTCATACTTTAACTCTCAAACTAACTAGATATTTACACAGCCTACAACTATAAATAATAAAACTTAAAATAAATAAAATATAAAATAAAATAAAATATCCGTTTTTGTCTATCATGCATGTCTTTTCCAATATGCCAGGCTGAAACAAGTAGACTTTGTGCAGTTAGTCGCAGTTTAATGTTTTAATTCTTTTGTTAGTAAGAGGGTGAGAATTCATTAAAGTATCTTCACATGTAGTATTTTTACAAACTTTTTTGCTGAAACTTTCTGAGAATTCAAGATAAAAGTAAAAAATTATATTATTGAATGTTTGCAAATATCGGTAAAGTAATAATTAGAGAAAAAAACACTGACTGTTGTTTAGTATTGAGGAATTAGTTAATAAATTAATAAAATGTTGTGTATTTTTTATTAATTTATTTAATATTCATCCATTACTTGCAAAAGTGTGTTGGTCGATTACCACACAGTCGACGGTCACGCCTAAACCGCTAAACCGATTTTGATGAAATTTAGTATGGAGATACTTTGAGTCCCCGGAAAGATAGATGCCAAAGTGTTACCTCTTCAAGCCCCTTTTTGATTTTGATGGGTATGAAAAATTTTCGAGGAAATATCATGTTATTTTTTTTGTATGCGAATTTTTTTTCGACATAAATTGACATAACCTGACCAAATTACGTATTCCATCTGCATATTAATCATTATTCTCCGATGTTACAACAAATCGATTTTCCTTACTAAATTATCTTCATAGTAATATTATCTTTGTTATTATATTAAAATGTTTCGTGTATCAAACGATGCGTAGGTTCCGTAATATGAGCCAGTATACTGGCCAGCGCTCAAAATATCAAGATTCACCGTAGAGTTGACCTGCCCCCGTAGACAAGTGGCAAAACGCTAACGCTAACGCTACTACAACTCGGGCGAATTAACATGACACCTGGTTCAATTGACGTTTCTCTTAAGTACTGAGTGCAAAAAAAGTTTTTATATTTTAAGTTATTTCAAAAAAAAAATTACGTTACCGGAACTAGTTATTTTTATAGGGCTACACTAACCACAGTATTAACCAAGTACGAGTTGGACTCGCCCAAGGGTTCCCCAGCAGGAATACGAGGTTTATGGATGCGTCCGATAATTTGTATCTAGCTTCATATTAATATATTCCGTGAGTAGCTAATTCATACCACAGACGCACGGCAATGTTCAAACGTTAATACGAATAACAAAAACTTAACAAATTTAACGTTCAAATGTAACAACTAACAAATAACACAACAAAACTCAACAAAAATCCAAAAACAATAACCATTAACTACTAACAAATAACTCCGAAACGCAAACTCAATAACACACGTGTAACGGTAACAGATATAATATGCTAACGCTACTGGACGCGTACGACGAGAGCGGGGTGCTGCGCGGGGAAGCGAGGGAGGGGTAAAATTTAAGCCAGGTGTCAAGTTAACTCGCCCGAGTGGTAAATGTATGGATTTGACATTAGTATTTGCTAGCGAAGCGATGACTTATGTCAAATCGCATACATTTTGTAGCGCTAGCGTTAGCGTTAGCGCTTTGCCACTTGTCTACAGTCCTAGTTCTTCAGCGTCTCTTAGCATGGCCATAGTAGAAATGCGAAAGAATAGAAACGCTGACAGTTTTCGCGGACAAACTGACAGATTTTCTTTTCTATTCCATCACACATGTTACAAAAAAAAATGACAACGTTGTCGTTGAGTTCGTTGATGCATACAATTATTGAATGCGCCAAAACGACACGAATGAAAGAAGATGACGAAAATTGAAGATGAAAGTTCATATAGTGTGGACATAGCTATTGTCTACTTTACCGTAGGAATAAACCTTTTTTATTTTTTTTATTTTTTTTTATCAACACACAACATATACAGAATAGAAAATAAAAAGTAAAAAGGACTTAAGCTATGTACAATTATAATTATAGGTATATGTTATGTGATGTCAAAAATTGGCCCCAGCTCAGCTATACGCAGCAAGCAAGCTTGCTGCACTGGTATTCTGCAGGAGCCAAAGAGTGACTTCACAACATAACATGCAGGGATAAACAATAAATAATTATGACTACAACAGCTACAACAGTAAAAATAATAGACAGAAAAAAGAAAGAACAAAGAAATAACTTATTACTTACTTACTATAAATAAAAATACGTGACAGGTGTACAAGCATAAGAACTAAGATTATTGCCAATTAAAATACAAAAGAAAAAAAAAAAATAGTTTGACAAGAAAGGCATAATATAATAATTTAATCTATGGTGGGAAAAACAAATGGATAATTTTATCATACCTTTCTATGGTGGCCATGCTAAGCTTGCATATTTATAAGCATTTATACAACTCAACAAAGTCATAACAACAAGTTATGACTTTGTTGAGTATTGACATTACATTATTGCTAATACATTAATGTCATGGTTATACTTAGTAGTACTAAAACTTTCCTCATATCAGCATACCACAGTTTTAGAGCCAGTCCACAAGGCGCGTTGCGTCAGCGTTGCGTCGACGCAGCACTGCCCTTTGACGCATAGCCGGCCACACGGCCGAAGCTGACGAAGCAGTCTTAAGGCTCTTAGTAAAATTGAATTCAGTAGTTTCGAAAGCGAAGTAATATGTAAAATATGTAAGGGATTTGACATAACGCATCGCTAAGGCGGCCCCTAGACTGTCAATTTACTCCCCAATATTGTATTGTGCAATATTATTGGCGGTTCAGGGTTAATATTGAACAATACCGCGCCTTTCACTCTTATTGGAAAATAAAATGTACATATTATTGTTCAATATTATTGTAGGTTTAGAGGCCGCCTAATCGTTCAATATGGCGTCGGATTCACGACGTAATGAGCCAGTAAACTGGGTTTAATTCCGAAACACACGCAATATTTATCTATATTAATTCACGTACACGTCAAACGAATGAATGGACAAGAAATATCGGAGATACGTTCAAATGACAGCGACATGCGAGGGCTGTTCATATCAAACGGAAATACGCGGTATTTAACGTACTGAAAGGTATTTACTGTGGGTAGAATCGGGTTATGTGACCCGATTCTACTTAAATCAGTAATGTAGCTTCGTTTCTGTTTCGATACCGACTTTTAATGACTTTATAAAGCTACCTACTACTTTTATAATATGTATAGCTTAATTATATCTTCTAATATATAAAATTCTCGTGTCACAGTGTTTGTGCGAGAACTCCTCCAAAATGGCTCAACGATTTTAATGAAATTTTGTATGTTTATTCGTTAGGCCCGAGAATAGGTTTTTATCTACTTCTTATATTGATACTAGAAATAATTTACATGGCAAAACCACGTTTGCCTGGTGAACTAGTTTTATTATATATAATGTATGTATGTATATTATTATTATTTAACTGTACTCTTTACCCCGCATAATGTACTTTTTAGATTAAATTTTTCCTTTCCTGCAAGGTTGCCTGGAAGAGCACTTTAAAACTTCATATTTTACCATTTTACCAATTTGGAAGAGTCTCTCTCGCAAATTATTCAGGTAAGAAAAAATCAACTATCCAGATACCCCACACGCATAGTATCAAAATCTTAATGCGGTTCACAAACGGCCAGACGGACGGACGGACGGACGGACAGACGGACAGACGGACAGACGGAGAGACAGACAGAATCGCGGTATTTTATTCGAGGTAGCTTATATCGTCGTTTTTGGTGCTTAAAAAAGGAACACGGTTCATCTGTATTGCGGAGGCTATGTCACAGTATAGCAATATGACAATATTGCTATACTGTGGCTATGTGGTCGCAGGTATTGCGGATTACCTACTTTGGCGTTAATAAAATATGAGACAAGATGGAAATATCAAAGTGCCGCATATTTAAAATTACTATTTACTCCTGACATTATTTGATGTAAGTTCGGATATAATTTGTATAACGGCATTGCTGTTTTACAATAAGAAGTAATAACCTTTTCTCTAGACTAAAAAACAATGATAAAGTGTCAATATTCTTTAGCGAATAGATATTTGCATTTCTTTGCAGGTAAAAGCTCGATAAATATACGTTTGATACACATTTCTCAAAAGACGTCATAATTTTTATTTATTGCATTTTGACTAAACGCACATAGTCTCGTTAAACTGAGCGTATATAAGGTTAAAATTAATCAAGCCACAATGGCCGTGCAATGTTAAGATATCTATTCAATAAGATCTCGGAAAATTCACACAAGCTATTGAGAGAATTTAATTAAAATGTACAGAGAGAAAGGATCGTTATGACGTATAGGGGCAATAAATGATTTGTTTTCTCACAGCATTTGAAGTATTTGTGATAATTATTATCTATATGTCTGTTATATAATATATTAGAACAGACAAAACGAACCAGTAGGCCGACTTAAATGTATTCTCGAAATGAGGGTTTTTGATACTCCATTTGCCACCAGCACCCGTAGCACTGCAGTAGAAATACGAAAGTATCGACAACCACCGGAGATAAACTGAAGGTGCCGTTCAAATCTTTACCGCGGCTACCCGCAATCGACAAAAATTCAATTAAAATACCACTTTTTGACATCTACATTATAGTCTACATCATAAAGTAGGATTTTATTTAAATTTTTAGGACTATAGTCTATGACCAATGTCATAAAGTGGCAACATATTTGATTTTTTGTCGATCGCAGCTAACCGCGGTAAAGATCGGAACGGACTCTTCAGTTTCGTATTTCTACTGTAGCCATACTACGGGTGCTGGTGCTGCTAGGTAGCCTTAGGGTCTATCGTGTCAAATTGACAGGACCGGACTGACCGGACTCTTGCACACACAGGATATACACTTTAATTCAATACACATGTAACACAAAACGAGTCCGGCCAAATCGACAGGATTTGGTCGGCCTTCCCGTATATAGCCTTAAACAAGTTAATGCATTTAAACACAAATCGAACTCGAAGAAGAACTTTGTGAGAAATTCAAATAGACAGTATTTGTTTAAATTCAATATATTTTATTAACTCAATGTTCAGTGAAACTTTGTTACAGCTTATTTCAGACGCAGCTATCAATAAAATATTTAACTTTGTAACGAGCTCTGCACACAGAGCTTCTTTGTAACTTACAAGAAAATCTATGTTGTTTATTCATACTTTTGCTTGAACGATTACAAAATAATTGATTGGTTTTATTGTATTATCTAGAGGGTATTGACAGAAGTTTATGTATTCAGTAGAGTCGTTAATGCATTATATTATAACCAATGTCATAAAGTAGTATATTATATTTAATATTATTGAGTATTATTAAAGTACAAATATAATTAAGAATATTGTGAGTATTTCACCGGCCTCTTTTTTACCTTAAACGATTTTTTACTTTAACGTGGCGTCACCTTAACGTTAAAGGAATGACGATAGTCAGTGGAACACCCTGCGGCCTTGGGCGCGTACAATGCCAGTATTGTATTGATTTTTTTAATAGCGCCTCGCTGTCACAGAATACCATTACTTTTTCTAGAACACTGCCATCATTATTTTTAATGGAGGAAATCATTTTATCCTCACGAATGCATGTGCAATTTCCAACGAAAAAATTCAGTGATAATATAGACGAAGTTGATTTGAAAAATAAAAACTACGGTTGTGAGAACCACGAGGCGAGTCACTTTCATGAGTTGTTTTACGGTTTGGACCATAGATGGTCCATGTGATAGTTTATCCCACCAAAACATGAAATGTAAAAGGAGCTAAGCAAAATATTGCATAGCTATTCAATACTTCTGTCGTAAAAAGTTTTTAGATCATACTCAAGCCTTCAACTTATTTTGTAATTTAAATCTACATTCAGTAAACTTATCAATAGATTTCTTTAGTTTATAATTATTATAGTGGCTTGGCAATGAGCACTAGAGAAATAATCAGCGACTAATTGGATTTATTGGGTACCATCGGCCACATGCGTCGTTACATATTAAAACACTTTACGCGTCCAGTCTGTGTAAGTATGAACTCCTCCCAATATGGAGTTTTTTATATTTTGTTTCTGTCTTAGCTGTCTGTCCGTCGTCCATCCGTATATCACCAAGCTGGATCTCGAGAACTGCAATAGCTAGATAGTTGCAATTTTCACAAATTATGTATTTCTGGTGTCGTTATAAAAGCTCCAATCAAAATAAAATAAATTATTAATGGGGGACTTCATACAACAAACACGATTTTTTTCCCTTTTTGGCTCTATATCCATAATCGTAACAGTAAGGTTTTTGAAAATTTCAGAAAATGCTCAATTGTGTTTTAACTTTAATAATTATAAAAATTAAATAAACTTATTATTTAAGGGTATAAATTCCATACAAATTTACGGTACGGAACCCTATGTACGCCTTAATTGTCCTTTCATTGTGAATAAATACCTATCCGGGTACCAAATTTCAAGGTTCTAAGTCTGCTAGAAGTACCTTAGAATTTTGATGATCTGTCAGTCAGTGAGTGGTAGTAACTTTGACCATCCGTAACTATTAAACTACTTATCGAAATTTCATGTAATTTGGAGGTTAAGCTAGTTTTAATACTTGCTCCTAGTGACCGAAATTCTAAATTCCTAGCTTTGTTAACATCGAAGATAAAGGGGGTGTGAAATAGCCGCAAACCGCTTCGAGAAAAGTATGGTACGGCCGTGCCTTTGCTCAAAAGCTTGGCTGGGGCACTGCCGTGCCCCCAGATCTTAAATTAAGTAAATAGGTTCTTTATATTGTTTTGTCAACCTCTACCCGATATTACCGGGACTTACGTTACATGTAACAAAATCCTATTTACCGACTCTAAAAAAAGATGGAGGTAGCATTAAAATGCAAACACACAAAGAAATTTTAATTAAAAAGTAGGCATTCGTATTTGTAGGCTTTTAACGTAATTTACTCGTTTTCATTTAGAGAGTCTGAAAAAGGTCTCAACAAATGCTACGAATTCTTTCTGGATACCAACATACTTTCCGTGTTAATTTTTTACCGCGGTAAAGGCATGCTTGCTATGCTGTTGATTATTGAATTATGTGAGGAATATACCGAAAGCTGGCAAAGCACATTTGTAACTCTTTACTCCTTAGGGGTTGCGTGTTGAAAGGTATTGATTATCATGGAGTATAATGACACCAGTTCGATTACAGTATAAAACCGACATATTTACTGAAATTTTTTCTATAAAAATAATATAAAATTTTATATATAAAATTCTCGTGTCACAATGTTAGGCCGCGTACTCCTCCGAAACGGCTTTACTGATTTTAACCTATATGCATATTCAGTGGGTCTGAGAACTGGCTACTGGGTACTTTTTATATTGATAAGGCCATTTGTTGAATAAATAATAGTAAATTATTACAACTCGAGACTGACGGCGACCATTGTTTGTGCGACGGCATAGCGATCGAAGTTAACATGGTGACATACTTATTTAGTCACTTCCATAAAATAATACGGGCGAAATACCTACTTGATATGGCAAAGAAACGTTTGCCGGGACAACTAGTAACATTATAAAAACGCTATATAAACAATAATATTTTAGTTTAGGTTTTGAATAATCTACTAACTAATAAGTAATAGATTTTTTCCTGGACTCAAAGTATCTTCATACCGGCTCAGCGGTTTAAGCGTAAGTAGGTAAGTAGGTTTCCGTCAGCGGGATTCGAACCCACAACTTAGACATCAGTGCATCACACACTCAAAAGAGCCACAGAGGTAGTATAAAATCGGAACAAACCTAAGTGGCTATAAAGCTATAAGTGAAATCACCCTTGCGTTTTCATTACAGTTAAAAGGGTAGCTGTTAACATAAGCAGCCGTTTTTCTAAGTGGGTTAAACACGTATTGGGTCCGTAAGCGTATGTAATATTCAGTGACCTGTCAGCAAACACTACAAAGTCAGCTTGAAAAGAATTGTCTGCTATTTGCGGTCTCTCGCTCTTGGAAAGTGATGGACAAGTATAATCGTAATCGTTAGTAAGTATAATCGTTAAAATGTGATGGGCAGCTCTAGATTTATGTATAGGCAGTATAGGCCATAGTCTATGGGCGGCAGCGTCCTCGGATGGCGGCCGAGTTCGTACATAGGGGCAGCAAAACTATTCTAAAATTAATCATTGCTCAACGTGGACGTGCCTATATGTGCACTCTGCACAAATATTGCTTTATTATATAGTGTAGAGTGCACATAAAATCTATAATATAAAAATGAGTCGCTGAATGTGTTGCTAAGCGCAAAACTCGAGAACGGTTGGACCGATTTCGCTAATTATTTTTTTTAAATATTCCTTGAAGTACGAGGATGGTTCTTACGGAGAGAAAAATTCTAAAAAAAATCCTGAAAAAGTCTAAAAACAACACTTTTATATATAAAAATGGATTTTCAATTGTGTTAGTAACGCTAAAACTCGAAAACGGTTGAACGGATTGGGCTAATTTTAGTCTTAAAATATTCGTAGACATCCAGGGAAGGTTTTAAAGTGACACGAAGTTCACCGGGACAGCTAGTATATAATATAATTTAATTATTCTTATGGAAATGACAATGACAGGTGACTACAAAGATATACTTTATATCTTGATCAAAGCGTAGCGTGCTTGCTTCTAAACAATAATCAAAGTTTATTCGGAGATCACGATCGAAGCCAGATCAAAATGGTTTTGGGAGTAAGACTCACGTATACAGTGTGTAACAAAAATAAGTGATAATACTTTAGGGTGTGTACGTGTTCCTTGTAGAGAGTTCACTGTGAAAGTCTCAGCTCTGAAAGATGAAAAAAATTTTTCACTTTTGTATGGGCAAGGGTCTGAGCGTCACGAGTTTCCCCACACAAAAGTGAAAAACAATTTTGGTCTTTCAGCGCTGCTACTTTCACAGTGAACTCTCAACAAAGAACACGTACACACCCTAAAGTATTATCACTTATTTTTGTTACACCTTGTATATTTATATTGAGTTATCACTATGGGTCTATTTAACCCAATGGATGTTTCTTAATGAAAGCAAACGTTGAGATTGGTTTGCCCTGACTTTTGATTGGATTCCTTTTGTTGCCTAAGTTATATCGACACTTATATATGTCACAAAATGGAAAAACGCAAATGAAACGAGCCACGAAATACCTAAAAAAGTTATTTTTGTTTGCAAAATACTTTGCACTAACCATTCCGAAGAAATCCGATTTTCTGGATAATGTCGCCTATGGTATATCTATGGCATACGTCTGTGATTAAAACACGGAAATGAACAGACGCGCCTCGGTCGTTTAGAGGCGTATTCTCATGACTCGAAACGTCACATCAAGCGCACGCTGTCTCACTGGACGTGCTAGATACAGCACGTGGCATGCGAGTGAGACAGACAGCGTTCAAAGCGATAATCGAGGATAAGAATAAAGGTTCGGAGTCAGCTGGAGATAAGAGGCAAGTATTTATCACTTTAAGCGACACAATATAATATGTCTCATTCACGCGCCACAAGCCGCCTCGCGTGTAACAGCCTGCACTCGCGACAATCGATTCATGAGAATAAAACCCCTGGAATGTTCTGGAGGCATCTGGAGGAAATAGATACGGTGATTGTTTCCGTGGCCATCAGCCGCAAGCCGCAGTGGTCTAGCTTAATTACATGTTCAGTTTACAATTCAGAGTCATTTTGCTTCGGACTTTCTATTATTTAGTTTTAGACTGTCGTTTTAAGTTTAATTTTATACTGTATCCACTAACTGTCGTACTCAGAGACTAATAGTACTTAACTGTAATTAAATGAAGAGTTTGACTTGAATGTATGAAACATAATATTATGTTGTACTCTTCATTTAATTATTACAGTTAAGTATGTACTTAATATTCGTATCTCAGTGCAGCAGTAATTATTGTCGCTCCGTTGGTAAATAAATAAATGCAGATGTAAATTATACATAGGCTATTTGGCTGCACCAAAATCGGAACTAAAGTCGCCTAGTGAAACATGTGACTAAATAAAAGACACAAAATGTTCTATATTATGGCATCGTCCTCTCAAAATTTCCAATATTTAAAAAATTTTGTGTAAATAACCAACATTATAAATTTTGGGGGTACAAAGGAGAAAGCGTTTCTATATTGTTATTAACTTATTAAATACCTTTTAATTTTAACATAATACCACTAAAATTTTTAACTTATCTCGGCATTCCAGGTAGGTACTTATAATAATTTAAAGCAAAACATTTTAAAATATTCCTCAAATAATTATTGTTAAAATTTAAAATTTTAAACAGTAAACATATATACGGCATAATTACTGCCTCAAGCCCACTTCATTTTGCATTCGTGATTCAAATCTTGCGACACAGTTTTCAAATTGATCCGCATTTAACTTCGCGCATATTAGGCTGGTTGCATACGCACGCCTTCCGTATTCGTTTTCCTAATGCAGAATTTCGATTCGGAATTCCGTGAGTGGTATTGTTCCCGCAGTGTGGAATTGTTTCGTACGAATAAAAATCGGCCAAGTGCGAGTTGTACTTTCGCACGAAGGGTTCCGTACCACAATATAGCAAAAACAGACTGAAAATTGTGTTATTTGTATGGGAGGAGAGGAATAAATTTATTATAAATTATTAAACTACAAATCAAACTGGGTATTTCGTGAATATTTCAAGTGCCTATGTATTGCCGTTATTTATATAGAGAAAAAAAAATCACGTTTGTTCGCGCCAAACTTTAGCGCGACGAATGTGGCAGTTGGCAACACTGCGCATGAGTCTGCGCTGTCAGCTGTCATACGTTTGACATGCAAGTGACACAGTCCATTACCGGCGCGCGATCGTTACATACGAAAAATATCGGCTAGCCGATCCCGTGATTCGCGATAATTCCTCAGCTCAGTGAAATAGAAGGTGACAGTGTCGTGTGACTACGAGCATCAGCACATCAGCTCATCCCATCTCAGCTCATCTGCCCAGCTACCTCAGCCACCAGGTAACCCCAGTTTCCTTTCTGCCCATCGTTGCAGTGTAGGGGTCCTCGCCCCTACATTTTCTGGTCCTTTCGAGCCGTCCAGTGACCTTTCTGGTCATTTCGAGCCTTTAAGCACACTCCCTGGTCCATAGCGAGCCTAGGAATATTTTTTTTTTCACCCACCCGCTTTAATGCCCCGCCCGGCGAAAATTAAAACTACAGTTCATTCTGCTCATATTTCTGCCTAATCTTATTAGAATCCCATTTTATTACTAATATTCTATCGAATAAAGTAGCCTCCGCCCATTTTTTACCCCCTTACGGCAATATTTTTGCAGAATTTGCCAAATACGATTTTGTTCGTCCGCCATATTAAATAATAATTTGCATAGGTAATCTAATCCCCTATCATCTTATTGTATAACTAGCTGTTGCCCGCGACTTCGTCCGCGTGGACTTCAGTTTATAGCGCGCGATGTCAACAAAATTGGTGTCAAAAGCTTTTATAAAAAAACCCTGGTACCCCTTAAATCAATACAGCTGTGCAGTGTGCACACAATAAGTATTTCATTTTTTTATATTAAACTTTATACTTTATGCCAAATTTTAAAGCTTATTTAGCCCTCCAATTACACAACTTTACCCATAAACTATTTATCATTGATAGATTTAAGGTTACGTCACTGCAGATAAAGTACTGAGTTATTTAATACCGTAGAATAGATATAACAATCGAATAAAATCGAAACTTAAAAAGATGATACCACGTCTTATAGAAAGACTTTTGAGCAAGCGTCAGCGCGATGTAGAAGACGCACGGCGCCATCTATTATGAATTGTTGGAACTAACTTAATTTGAACAAATTTACGCATTTTCACCCCCTTACAACCCTTTTTTTCAGTAAAAAAGTAGCCTATGTCCTTTCTCAGGCTTTGGACTATCTGTATACAAAATTTCATTACAATCGGTTCGGAAGTTTTGGCGTTTGGCGTGAAAGCGAGACTGACAGACAGACAGACAGACAGAGATACTTTTGGCGTTTGGCGTGAAAGCGAGACTGACAGACAGACAGACAGACAGAGATACTTTCGCATTTATAATATTAGTATAGATTATGTGCACACTGCATAGCTGTTTTTGGGTATTTTGATTAATTAAGGGCCGCGCTACACCGGAAGCACTTACCAGGGTATTAAAAAGTTTTTAAATTTGACACAAATTTTGTTGACACCGCGCGCTATAAACTAAAGTCCACGCGGACGAAGTCGCGGGCAACAGTTAGTATTATACATAAAATATGTTTAAGATTTTTGAAATTTTATTTTAATACACATCCAAGACCCAGGAACATTGAAAACTTTTTGTTCCGCCTGCGGGACTCGAACCCAGGACCCCCGGGATGAGCGCTGGCCACGCGCAATGCGAATTCATTTTCATCGATATTTTCATGGAAATAAGATATTTTCCCACATCAAAATGTAGCCTATGTCCTTTCTCAGACTCTAGAATAACTGTATACAAAATTTCATTGCAATCGGTTCAGTAGTTTTGGCGTGAAAGCAAGACAGACAGACAGACAGACAGACAGAGATACTTTCGCATTGATCTTCAATTGTTATGCTGGCAGCCGGCTGCCGCTATTGGAGATTTATAGTTAAAGAAATTAATTAATTATAATAGCAATCAAAAATAATAGTCATTCAAAACTTATTTTAAAAAGTTCTAAAAATATTACTTTCGTAGTCATAACTTTTAAAGCTTTTTTGAAATTAGGATTATAATAATGAAGCACGATAGTCTATATCAAATCAATAAAGCAGCACCCGGCTGTCGCATAACTATTGAAAATCTATTGTGTCTGCGATTCCCACGATCGAGGTAATATTTACGTGGACTCTCCGGGCGAGTCTGTGGCACTGATAATTAAATCTCTCCCCTACCGCACGCACACCCGCGCATCGCGCCTTGACGCCCAATTCGCAACGTGCAGCAGAAATCGTAATATTTTAATTTCGCCATAACATTAAAACCAAACGTCCAATTTTAATCATTCAAAGACCGAATATTATCTACATTAACTGTACTTAGTGATGAAATAATTTATTTTGATAAGGGTCAATAGCATGATTTAAATAAACGCATTTAAATATAGTCCAAAAAAAATTCTAGATTTTTTAATAAAAAAATGGTTATTGTGCCTCACTCAACATAGATAGGTATAGTGTGTCGCGGACTTTTTTGTAGATATTTAAAAGATCTATAATTACTTAGAACATTTTATGTCTCTATCTTTTATAGTTTAGGCAGCGTACGCAAAATAAGTAACTTTTCTGGTTGATTTTTTAAACCTTGCGTCCGAAAATCCCAAATATCTTACGGAACCTTATATTTTTCCAAAATAAAAATTAGCCTATGTTCAGCAGAAATAATGCAGGATTTCAATGGTAAAAGAATTTTTCAAATCGGTCCAGTAGTTTCGGAGCCTATTCGACTCAAACAAACAAACAAACAAACAAAAAATCAAATCTTTCCTCTTTATAATAGTAGTGTAGATTGTAATCGCATTATTTTCAGCCCATATATTGCGTCTATATTGCATTTAAATTAAATTCCCGAATATATTTCAGCCCAAATACCAATATAAAAATAACTTCAACATAATTCCGTCGGGTTATAAGAACAAAGAAACTTTCATACATCACATAGTTTGTGCCTATTACATTAAGTGTTATTATTGTTCAGCTCATTGAAATATTTACAGTTGTTTTTGTTAACTTAGCACTTAGGTATTTCGACTTAATTACTCGCCTTATCGCGATCGATCTTTCGCCGCGCGCGCATACCTCAGCACCTCCGCTCCGATAAGAAACATCTGTTAATTGTTTTTAATAACTATTACAATAACAAGCGTCTTAGGTATCGCATTTAAACGTTTTATGTCTCCGCTCATTACATAATATTGCTGTTACCGTGTTATACTTGCGTTAAAATTCAGATATACTGACTCAGCACATTACTATAACACTTTACTATTTTTTTAACATAGTTTATTAACTACTTATACATTTTATCAGCTCGTTAAGGTTCCTTTACACTAGCATGCCTACTAAATCGCAAGCTGCCGTTTTCAGAGAGGCCGTCAAAGCTTTCAGTCGGCTCAAAGAAATTGCGACAGCACTTTCTAGTGGCGACTCCAAGGAGTCTTATCAAACATTAAGGAAGGAATTTAATGCGCGATTCAAGGAAGTTTCCTATCAAAAAACACGACTCGAGAAAATTTATCACGAGATCCTAGACGACCCAAACTTATCCCAAGACAACGAAAAACTATATACGTCCAATTACGACAGTGCGATTTCGGACTATTATTTTATTTTAACGGCGGCCGAAAATACACAAAGTACTTCGGAGACTCCTCAGCTCACTTCTTCCGTTTTGCCTAAAATTGAGCTTCCTAAGTTTGATTCGTTGGTTGAAGAATGGCCTTCTTTTATTACGATTTTCCGTAGTCTGATGGACGACATGGCAACGTTGTCGGACGCGGTAAAATTACATTACCTGCTCTCATGCCTGTCGGGGGAGGCATTATCCATGGTTTCTCATCTAAAAATCACTAACGAGAATTATAGTGTTGCGCTCGACATACTAACACGTCGATATGAAAACCGTCGCGTGTTGATCGACAGGTTTGTCGATATTATACTCGGTCTGCCCAATATTCATATACGCTCGAGTATCCGAGCTACTTTTCTCACTCCGCTCATCTCAGCTCAAAGCGCATTAAAGAACTTAAACTTGCCTATGGACAGCAATTATGTTTTTGTTTCAATTGTAGTCCGTAAACTACAGGGGGAGCTCCGCACATTATTCGAGAGGAGATACGGCGCATCTGATGTCCTGCCCACTTTAGATAATTTAATCTCTTTTTTAGAAGAGCACGCGCGCTGCATCGAGACAGAATGTCCGACGCCAGCGCGCACTGAGTCTCAAGGTCAAGCGGGATCTTCCCGTCAACAACCCCCCTCCCCCCGCTCTCCGCGCAGTCTCCGCTTTAGACCCATAAGCCCCGCGTATCAGCGCTCGCCTTCAGCACATACCATGCGTACCCCGCATGTCAGCCCAGCTCCATCTCATTCTCGCCAACACTATGCACCCCCCTCTCCCCCCCGACAAGTTCAGCACGTATACTCAGCTCAAGCCAGTTTTAAATCTAAGTTTTACTGCCCATATTGTAGGTCCACAGAACACAAATTAATAGCTTGTCCCAAGTATAACCATCAGCCCATTCAAGGACGTTGGGACTTTATCGAGTCAAAAGGTAGATGTCGTAAATGTTTAGGTCCGCACTACGAAAACAAATGTAGGTCGACTGGTGTCTGTAAGGATTGTGGTAGTCCTAATCATCACACTTCTCTTCATCGTCATGATGCACCACGCTCGCCAACATCATCAGCTCATTTACTTCCTGCTCACCTGCGCGCGCAGCCCCGTCGTCGTGATAATAATAATAATGCTCATACCTACACATCTAATACTAACCATACGATCGTTCATCATCAACCATCTACATCTCATCAGTCGCATTCATCTTCGCCTCATAATAATAATAATAACAAACAATGACTACCTACCATCACGGAGCATTCAGAGTTAGAAAATCAGCCCAATAATTTAAATAATAATTTTTCTCATCATAAATCCGCTCATAACTCAGCTCATAATTCAGCTCATAATGATTCCGCTCAAGTTAATACTACTCAGCATAATAATAACTCATTACAAAATCCCATATTATTACCTACAGTTGTTTTGAAAATTTCAGATAAATATGGTAACTATCATAAAGCACGCGCATTGCTTGATTGTGGTAGTATGATAACTTTAATTACTCAACGCTTAGTAAAAACACTTAATTTACAACCGAAACATTGCTCATTAAAAATTACAGGCGTTGGAGATCAGCACATACAAAATTCTAAAGGTCATGTTTCGATTACTTTTCGGCCCACACGTAGTGACACGCCTTCTATCACAACTTCCGCTCATATTTTGAAGGATGTCACAGGTTACCTACCTATGCAAAAAATTCCCGATGTAGTACATGACTCGGAAAGTCAGCTTATTCCGTTAGCGGATAACAATTATCATACTCCTGCGCCCATCGATCTCATTTTAGGCTCAGATGTTTTAGGCCATGTGTTAGATGGTACTAAGGTGACTTTGGGCCCGGGGAAGCCCATAGCCTTCGGCACGATTTTTGATTTTGCCCTCATAGGTCCCATTAAACAATTATATGATAACTCAGTAGTTCAAGTTAACTCCGCTCATATCGCTCATTTGACTCATTCCGCTCAATCCGCTCATTCTGTTCATTCTCATTCTCATCAAGATATAAATAAAAGTCTAGAACGATTCTGGGAGTCAGAAGAACCCCAGCCGCGTCCAACTCACTCAAACCCATTACATGAACAATGTGAAGACTTATTCCGCTCAACTACTACTCGTAACCGATCGGGACGTTATATCGTAACTCTTCCATTTTTATCGAATGCTCCGCAATTAGGTAGTACACATGCTATTGCTCTTCGTAGATTTCTCAACTTAGAAAAGCGATTACAATCCGACCATTCATTCCGCTCAAAATACATAGAATTTATGAACGAATACATAAACTTAGGCCACATGACACCTTGTCATCCTTCTACTTTTACACATAAACCTCATTATTATATTCCTCATCATGGTATATTCAAATCAGGTACTGATAAACTCCGCACAGTATTCGATGGCAGTTGTAAGTCATCCAATGGTGTCAGCCTTAATGATTGCCTACATACAGGCCTCGCCCTTCAGCGTGATATTGTCGATATAATTCTGACATTCAGGACACATCGTGTAGTCTTTACCACAGATATAAAAATGATGTTTAGAAATATTATTATTAATCCAGATCAACGTCATTATCAGCTCATACTCTGGAGATCGTCTCCTGATCGACCTTTACTCACATATGCACTCAACACTGTTACCTACGGATTACGTTCAAGTCCTTATCATGCTATCCGCACATTATTACAATTAGCTGATGATGAAGGTCATCGCTATCCCCAAGCTGCTCATGTATTACGTAACTCCATATTCGTAGATGATATTCTCTGTGGTCATGACTCCATAGAAGAAGCTTCAGCTCTTCAAACTCAACTCATTAAATTATTATCGCTTGGTGGTTTTCAGCTCAGTAAATGGAAATCTAACACTCCTCAACTCTTACAACGTTTCCCAGATGATCAATGCGAGATGCCTAAGGACTTTGACATCAGCTCAGATTCTCCCTCTGTTAAGGTTTTAGGTATTAGATGGATTCCGCAGTCTGATGAATTTACATATCACATTTCACTACCGCCAATTCCTCACATAACGAAACGATCCATACTCAGCACTGTAGCTTCTCTTTATGATCCAAACGGTTGGATCACTCCTGTCATATTCCGCGCGAAGTTACTTCTACAAAAATTGTGGTTGCTCAAATTGGATTGGGACGACCCCACTCCAGATAACATTACACAAGACTGGCAGCGCATTTCTCATGATCTTCCGCACATCTCAAACATACATTTTCCCAGAAACGTAGCTCCGCACAAATTAACTTCTACATACTCACTTCATGGCTTCGCAGACGCCTCAGAAAATGGTTTTGCTGCAGTCGTATATTTACACGAATTAAATCACGACGGATCGGCTAACGTTCAGCTCATAATAGCTAAATCTAAGGTAGCCCCTATTAAAAATAAACTCACAATTCCTAAATTAGAATTATCCGCGGCTACACTTTTATCTCAACTCATGTCTCGTGTCTCTCAACATCTCTCCGCTCATCTCACAATATCTCAACACGTCTGTTGGTCAGACAGCACCATTGTACTCGCGTGGATTAAAACTCCTACTCATCGTTTACAAACATTTGAAGCTAACAGAGTAACCAAAATTACTAATAACTCTCTCTCACTCATCTGGCGTCATGTACCTACACATTTAAACTCTGCTGATTGTGCCAGCAGCGGAATCTCAGCACATTCTCTTCTTTCGCATAGTTTATGGTGGTCTCCTCCTTGGCTCAAACTGCCAGAGGATACCTGGCCCAAGATGCCTTCAGCTCACACTCGACAGGAATTACCTGGACTCAAACCTAAACAAGTTCCATGTCATTTCACAATCCCCGGTATAGATAGTGATCTTCTTACACGATTCAGCTCATTAGATAAACTTATCGGCGTCACAGCGTACATGCGACGATTTATTTCTAACTGTAAATTACCTACACACTCGCGAGAGCTAGGTCCGCTAACTGTAAATGAACGTAGACAAGCTCTGCTCTTCTGGATCCGCTCTGTTCAACAGAACTCATTCGCAGAAGACATTCACCGCCTGCAAATTAACAAACTCTGCACAGTTAGGTTACAACGATTATCACCTTTTATGCAGGACGGTCTCCTTCGAGTAGGTGGTAGACTCACTCGCTCGGAACTCACATACGATGCACAGCATCCATTCATACTGCCTAGTTCTAGTTCGCTCACAGACCTTATCATCGATCACTATCATCGTATTCATTGTCACCCTGGCACCGATACATTACACGCTATATTACGTCAACAATTCTGGATATTATCAGCACGCCGCATCATTCGACATAAAACGTATAAATGTATAAGATGTTTCCGTTGCCGCGCTCAGCCCGAAATGCCTGTCATGGCTGACCTTCCAGCCGACAGAGTTATACCTCAGCCCGTATTTAGTCACGTGTCTACAGATTTTGCCGGTCCATTTTTACTTAAATCGAGTCAACTACGAAATGCTAAGTTAATAAAAGGTTATTTTTGTATATTCGTTTGTCTCACTACAAAGGCGGTTCACTTGGAACCCGTATCCGCACTTTCTACAGATGCATTTATTGCCACGTTACAAAGATTTTGCTCACGTCGCGGTGTTCCCGTTTTAATACGTTCCGATTGCGGCACAAACTATGTAGGTGCTAGGAATCAGCTCCTAGAAGTTCAACAATTTCTCAATGACAATAATGACGCTATTTCCCATAAACTCTCAGCTCAAAATATAACTTGGTTACTTAATCCGCCCAAGGCCCCGTGGATGGGAGGCATCCACGAGATTAATGTTAAATCTACCAAGCAACTTCTCTACCGTGTAATCGGTGAACAACGCCTCACATTTGAGGAATTCTCAACTCTGCTCGCTAGAATTGAGGCCGTATTAAATTCTCGGCCTATCAGCCCACTATCGTCCGATCCTACGGACTATCAGCCCCTCACAGCCGGCCATTTCCTCATAGGCCGTCCGCTCACAGCTCTTCCCGAGCACACAATAGATGACAGAGTCATCTCCCCCCTTAAGCGCTTTCAGCTCATTCAATCTCTCTCTCAGCGTTTTTGGGCTCTCTGGACCAAGTCCTACCTCCATACCCTTCAAATCCGCTCCAAATGGCTTTCCTCTTCCTCTCCACCCAAAATTGGGGAACTGGTTCTGCTCAAAGAAGACAATCTGCCTCCGCTCCAATGGAAGATGGGAAGAATCACACGCCTACTACCTGGGAAGGATGGAGTCATCAGAGTTGTGGACTTGGCCACCTCACAAGGCCAGCTGCGGAGACCTGTCGGCAAGATTGCCCGGCTCCCACTGGATTCAGCTCAAGATGGGGATCAGCTCACGCCCATTGCCGGGCCCCCCCAGGATGTTCGCGCCAAACTTTAGCGCGACGAATGTGGCAGTTGGCAACACTGCGCATGAGTCTGCGCTGTCAGCTGTCATACGTTTGACATGCAAGTGACACAGTCCATTACCGGCGCGCGATCGTTACATACGAAAAATATCGGCTAGCCGATCCCGTGATTCGCGATAATTCCTCAGCTCAGTGAAATAGAAGGTGACAGTGTCGTGTGACTACGAGCATCAGCACATCAGCTCATCCCATCTCAGCTCATCTGCCCAGCTACCTCAGCCACCAGGTAACCCCAGTTTCCTTTCTGCCCATCGTTGCAGTGTAGGGGTCCTCGCCCCTACAACGTTTGTTGTGTACCTTAGGTATTTAATTTATTTTGTTTTTAGTATTTGTTTTTTATAGCGGCAACATAAATACACAATCTGCGAAAGTTTCAAAAGTCTAGCTATAGCGGTTCTCGAGTTACAGCCTGAAAACATACAGACAGACAGACAAACAGACGGATAGACGAACTTGTAAAAACGAACGTGTGCAGCTTATGCGATGCGGTTAATGTATTTTTTACTGATTCCATGCTTTCGGAATTCCGACAAACAAACGAATTCGGAAATCGTACACAGAAAACGTATGTATACGGCCGGCCTTATTTTTCATAAAAATAAGTCGAAAGAATTCGTTCTATATTCGCACTACTTTTCACCGGGAACTTGGTTTAAAAATCGCTTCATAAGAGTATTCCAAAACAATAATTTGAATGATTTTTTATTTGTATAATACCTACATCTAATGTCGCCAAATCCATACTAATATTATAAAAGCGAAAGTGTGTCTGTCTGTTACCACTTCACACTCAAACCGCTGAACGAATTTTACTGAAATTTGGTATAGAGATACTTTGAGTCTCGGGAAAGGACATAGGACACTTTTTATCCCGGAAAAATGTACGGTTCCAGTGCGACAAATGAATTTGAAACATCTAGTTTTTTATATAACTAAATAGCTACTAAATAATTTCCAAATTATAAATGCCTGTCCACAATAGTTGGTACTACTAATGTATATTCTGTGACAATAGCCCATGATGTATTGCCATACTTCATATCTTTCTTTCCATAATTTATTTATTAATTGACAATGGTAAATTATGGAAAGAATGTGAATGCATAGGGTTAGCTTTGATAAAGCTCAACGCCGATGTGCTTGTAGACGTAAGTATCCATGATTGGATGGATCTAAGATGGATAAATATTAATGATGTGCCATGCCCGTCACAAACATTTGTACTAGTTTTTAAATTTAAGTTCAATGACCGCTGCCAAACAGAAATAAAATGAGTAATGGTCAAAAAGGCGATGGGCGACTACTAGCGTAACATAATGGCACGATTTTATATGGCTTATGCACGAAATGGCTAGCTTTATATTCTACTGCTTAATTCCTTTTATGAAGTAAATCTGTAGGTCGATTCGATGAGGTTTTGAATTATAACACGTTTAATCTAAGAAAAGTCTGATTCGTTTAAACTCCAATTGTTTTTTTAAGTATTTTAATTTGAATAATTTCAGTAGTTTATTTTTAATGGAATTCCAATAAATATCGATGTCTTTATCAACTTCAAGTTTTTACTCACTTTAATTGACAGCCCCTAAAGTAATATCAGCATTTTTTTTTACTTAGTAATGCACCCATCATATTTTCGGCGCGCTTCGCCAATTAGTGTCAACCCACTACCCAGTGTAAAGATGGGTTTTTTGATAAATACGAGAAACAAGAGAAATAACATGTCATTAACCCAGGGTTAGATTTAACTTACACTGGCGTAATTCGGCCTTAGGGTGATGACCTTTTTAACTTGCTCCAATTCTGTACGGAGAAAATTGGAAAAAAAAGCTCACCTTGTGTTTACTTAAAAGTTCGAAAGAGCTTCGTAATTAAAGTCGAAGCTTTTTCGAATGTGGCACCGTTTGCTGCATTGCTGTTCAGCATACCTAATCACCTAGCCACAACCCGAAGCCACAAGTTCCATGTATTTTAGGAACTTTACTTGGTGTAATTGAGTTTGGATTGCTTCTTAGGCACGAAAGAATAAGGCGCTTGCGATCGATCGATTCGATATGTTGCAAGATCTGATATTTACGGTTTATTTAAAAGTAAATAAGTATAAGCCTCATTTGCAATGGATCGAAATCGATCGAATATAAGTACATCTAAATATATGAGCTGAATAAATCTATCTAGAATCTTCGCACTATAATTACATAATAGTTATGTTATTTTTTTCGCGAATAAAATAAAGAGCACACAAATTCGGGCACTAAACCTGGAAAGAGAGCAATAAATCTATAAAAACTATATTACCGTAAGCCGTAAATTGCCGCTATATGCATATTATGTCTAGTTCTATAATGGCGACGATATAATAATTTTATATTTCAAATTAAGGTGCCGGTTGGCAACGGGCGACATGAAGCAATCGCAGACGACGTGTCGCAGCGACACTACTGGTTTGTATGTATTTCTATGAAATACCCTCCGCAGCTAGCGACAGTTATTCATAGAAATACATAGAAACCAGTAGTGTCGCGACGACACGTCGTCTCCTGCCGGGTGATGTAGCCGGCTTATAAATTGTACCCGTATATGAGTTCCACATGCCTAGATACGAAAGCTGATGTTATGCGATACTGTATGTTGCTTTAAACTTCGTTTATTGAGTGGAAACCGTAATTTTTTTGGTAAAATTATTTATCGGATGTTTTTCCGAGGAGCTAGGACAGCTTAACTTCATAAATGGTTTTTTACCCATTGGGTACAAAAACCTAAAAATGAAGCTGACGTTTTTTGTATACTTTACTTTTAATGGTGAGTTACGTTTGAAGTTTTCTCGAGCAAAATCGATTTAAGTTGTAACGCAGTCTTTGCCCTGAAGCCAACATGCAGCCCACCACTATTCTTTTGAAATCCCTGTGTCCATTGATTATTATTATTATATTATTATCCAACACAAGCGATGATTCCGAAGGGTGACTTTAGATAAAATTCCGCAATATGTATCTTGCGACAGCAATAACACAGGTGTTTGACAGCATATCTGTGGAATTGCTGTTGCAATTAAGTCGCTGTTAGCTGGGCACTCACTGTTAGGCAGTCGCTGCCGTAACATTTAGAAGGAATTCGTTTGAAACGTGAGGCTCGGCTGCGCTGCCAGGAGTAGAGTTAGCGTCAGAAGTTAAAACGTGCTTTAAATTTATTTCAACGAGGCCAGCAGTGGTGAGCGCGGCTGTGGTTTCGAAACTCGGACTGCTGGATTTGCTAATGGTGTCCAAAATGCTGTAGTTGTCGCCAAACTCGAAACAGTTTTAACGAACTGACTAAAATATATAGTTTTATTATTAATGACCAGCTTATTCGCAGGGTTTGTCTTCATCTCGATATAAAATGACTAATGAGTAGTGAAAAAACTTTACACGACACCTATTTTCTGACAGTGGAACAAGTAAGACTCGTCCCATATTTCTCAAGACGGAACGCATAATTACTATTGTGACTAACGTCTGAATAGAACACCCTAATAAGAGAAAAATTATGCATAAACAGTGACTTCACAAAGCCAGACGAGACACAAAGGCGCCAATTAGACATAGGTGCAACATGCAACAGGGCACGTCAAACGCTACAAGATATTCCAAACAGCATTTCACGCCTCGATGCATCCAAACGCGACTGGAATTCGAAATAACAGATATTCCAGACTTCATTCGACGTATTCCTTTCCCAACAGATAACAGGACAATTCCTAAATCAGCAAGAGCTTCCAAAATATTCCGTCTCTAAAAATATAAAATCAGTGGGCTAATTTCTTTTCACACGAAATACGTTACTGATTGACGTGATGGTTTGCTTTTTTATAAATACCAATGACCAAAGGGCATAACAAATTCATATCTATGAGCGATAGTCAAATTAGCCAATAATTGATTTGTATGCATCTCTGACTGATATAAATAACTGGATGACGCCCGCAACTCCGTTGTGCCAAAATTCGTTTAAAGCGCGTGAACCGTACATTATTCCGGGGTAAAATATATCCTATGTCCTTTCCGGCGACTCCATACCAAGTTTCAGCAAAACCGATTCGGCGGATTGGGCCTGAAGAGGAAACAGACAGACAGACAGACACATTTCGCATTTATAATATTAGATGACGTGATTATGGATTATTTTATTCCAACATCAATACAACTTTGATCCAGACCGGATTTAAATATAAATAATGTTTTCATAAACAGTGAACGCCAATTATACCTGTTTATGTGTATCACATTACAGGTGGCGTCGTTGTGGCGTCGGGATCTTTTTCCAGCCTTTGAAATGGTAACATCAATGTAAGATACATTATATTATGTCACGGCGCGGCAGCGGTTGGTCAGAAGAATAAATAGGTACCGTACCTGAAGTCTAACCCAAAATAGCTCTTATTCTCAAGACGACAGTTATCATCTTGCTTTTTAACACGCTCTAAATATTAGCTTGGGTTATATGCATGTAACGGAAACTTTGAGCACATTTTTTACCTATCTCCAGTAATCTAAGTTATTCGAAACTTTGCATACCTACGTATTAAGAGTCAATGACAATGCAATAATTTATTAAGATTAAAGAAACGTGTTTTTTAGTTTTTAAACTATTATAGGTATTATTATTCCTTGCCGGCCTTACAAATAGTATACTCACTCGTCACGTAGCGTGAGGGCATCATGCTCCTGGCCAGGCGCGTTCACGTGGTACACGCAGAAGTTCTCGAGCAGCGCGCGCATGTCCACGTAGTTGAACAGCGCTTGGAAGCTGGTGCCTGCGGACATTCGGATGTGTTCATTTTGATGTAACATTGTCATTTTGTTGTTTGAAAGACAGACAAATGAGGATTATTTTTTGTGTAATAGACAGATAACTGAGGCTTTGGCAAAGTTGTAGTTACGACTAGGAGGATCAAAACAGCCGTGTGAGAACGGAAGGATTCCTTGTGTCGCATATCATCGTAATTAGCGACGTCATCTCTGCTAAAGTATCAAATTCGACTAATTGGTAATAATACAACGCTACATACTATGCAATACCTCAGATGTTTGTATATTTTCTGCAGGCTCATTCACGATTTCCGATAGACTCGGATTCGAAAACTTTCACGTGCGATCATTGACCAATACTACTATTAAGGTTATACGGTCAGTTTGGCATCAGTTCAGTCCATCAGTCTGAGACTGATGCCAGAGTGATGGCTAAAAAGTAAGTAATAAAAATGATCAGTCCGTCAATCTCAAGGTTATACGATCATTCTGCTGTTAGTTTGGATCAGACTGATGACTGCACTGATGCCAGACTGACAGTGTAACCTTAGTCTTAGCGCAGCGTTCGTTGATTGTATGTCGCGCGGAAAGTTTCCGAATCCGAGTCGAATTGGGCATCTTGAATCAGGGCCTTGCTCTTAATTTCCATTCGCTGATTGAATATGCCCCTATTACTGCGTGGATCTATTGTCTACAAATTACAATACAATAGATCACATATAAGGTTTTCATAAATCGAACCACAATTTGGTTAGCGTTTATTCCGTCACAAAACTCATGCATGCCAAATATCTCGACAATGGAGTGAATAAAAAGTTGAATCGCGAGGCCCATTCTCATGCCTAGACTGTCGCTTCGAGGGTGGGCTGTCTCACTAGCGCTCACACAATTTGTATCACGTGAGAGTGTGAGAGCGACATTGAAGAATCCAGGTCCATTCAGAAATATTTTACTTAAATTTAAATACATTCTTATAGCAGCATACAGATTTAATTCGAAACGGACCTTACACAGAAAACTTTGCATGGCTAAAATCTCATTTAAATAAGAACTTTCTTATGATTTCCTCGTGGAAAATGAAATCGCATCGGCGGGGCGTGATCACAGAATATGGCAATTGCTATGCGGAATCGTGGCGAAAAGCGACTAGACAGAAAATTACGGACTGCATCGTCCTAGAACTATAGGGTAAATCAGGGTGAAACCGGGGTAAGTTTGGATACAGGGTAAATGTGAATGCAAGATAAGTTTGAATACTAGGTAAGTATGGATACAAAGTAAGTATGGACAGGGTAAGTGTAAATGCAGGGCAAGTTTTGATACAGGGTATTAGTATGGATTAGTGATGTAACGGATATTCGCATTCGCATTCGCGAATATCCGCGTATTTTTCAATATTCGCATTCGCATTCGCAAAAATTATGCGAATATTTAGCGAATGTTTTAATAATCAAAAAGGAAATTATTATATGCATGCATTTGAAATAATATAATAATACAATAGATAACACTTAGATATTTTTATTAAATCATACTTCTCAATTGTAAATTAAAGCCTCATTAGTCATTTATGAAAAAAGAACTTCAGAGATCTTATCAAATCTAACATGAATCAGCCTTGTTACAACTATGTTAGGTTTGCATTCATTTAGTAGTATATTATTACTTTACTATCATTCTTAAGAGGAGTCCACACCGCTGTTTTTCCATACAAATGTTGTCCCCTGTTTCCTCCCTCGATAATGCCCGTAGAGTTATGATTTTTTCCTGAATATCTATGGCCACTATTAGCATATCCGTATGTTTTCTTTTTTTTCATAATTTTATTATTTAAAAAAGATAAGAACGTCCAAAAACCCAAAAAAATGGCCAGATTTTCCTCTGTGTTCAAACACCCAGAAAACACAACTGGCTAAAATATAGAAAAAAAAAACATAGGAACACAGCTCAAGCCTTGCTTTAATTCTTAATGAAAAAAATACTTAATCGGTTAAGTTTTGGAGAAGGAATCAGCGGACAACGAATCGAAGATTTTCTATTCTTTTATTAGAACTTTTGTCGTGTTGTCTCTATCGCGCTCTGCGGTGGGAGACTTGAGATTGGTGAGACAGCAATACATTTTCAAATACCTATTTTCAATTTCTCTCGCCCCTGGTGTATCCTCTTAAATAAAGTTTACAATTTCTATTTACTAAAAAACTAAACAATTACTTGTAACATAAAACATAAAACTAACCTCAAAACAAAACAAAACTTTTAGAATGAACTTTCTGTGACTAAATTCATTCAATTATAGTCTGTCAAGAAAGTGAAGAAAAAGTAAAAAGTGGCAACATCTTTGTGTCTTTCCCTTTCAAATCAATCTAAGAAAAATGGGATGACACTACGATTTTGCCACTTTTTAATTTATTCACTTTCTTGACAGACTATAAGCAATATCGGTTCGGTTATGTTCAATTTAAACATAGCCGACACGAAACGTCAAACCAGTCGAACATTTTACGCGCGCTTTTTTTGAAATTTTAAAATATTCGCATTCGCATTCGCGAATGTTGAAGATAAATATTCGCAATCGCATTCGCATTCGCGAATCTGAAAAATCCAACATTCGTTACATCACTAGTATGGATACAGGGTACATTTGGTTACCGGGTAAGTTTGGATACAAGGAAAGTATAGATACAGGGTTAGTTACTTCTAGTTGTAACTTTTTTGCGCAGAATTTTTTTAATTAATTATTTTTCTGATCTAAAACCTATCAGTCATCCCTTATTTCCTATACACAAAAACTACAATAAAAAAAAAACCGGCCAAGTGCGAGTTGGACTCGCCCATGAAGGGTTCCGCAGTAGCAATCAGGTTTATTTCTATGAAATTAATATGTTTTTGATTTATTTTTATATTTCAGTTGATTTAATGAAAGTTAAATTAAGGTTTACCATTTATGATGGATAAAAAAAAACTACTTGCTAAATCTTGTTCAAACCAATTTTCGTTGGTAGTTTTTATAGTAATGTACATCATATATTTTTTTTTGAATTATCATGCCTCTACTTTAGAAGTTAGAGGGGGGGAAGACACATTTTACCACTTTGGAAGAGTCTCTCTCGCAAACTGTTCAGATTAGAAAAAAATGATATTAGAAACCTCAATATGATTTTTGAAGACCTATCCATAGGTACCCACACACATAGATTAGATGAAATTTTTTTTTATTTCAGTTGTACCTATGGGGACCCCTAAAATTTTTAATATTTTTTCCATTTTTGTATCAAAATCTTAATGCGGTTCACAGACTACATCTACTTACCAAGTTTCAATAGTATAGCTCTTATAGTTTCAGAGAAAAGTGGCTGTGACATACGGACGGACAGACAGACAGACAGACATGACGAATCTATAAAAGTTCCTTTGTTGCCATTTGGCTACGGAACCCTAAAAATACCTTAATCATTTTGCATGCATCGTCAGTTACTACCATGCATAATTTTATCTAGATAGTACTGACCGTACGTACTGGTAAAGTAATTACTGGATAGTTCGTGAACAATTAGGCTGATGAAATAAAAATAAGGACGGGCTGCAACGAACACAGAGTTATTATACCATAAAGGACATTTCACATTAACACAACAGTGGGAGCAGCTATTGTTTTGTCAGTTGTGTGCCAATTTATTTAGTGCTCTAGAATTTAACGAGTTCCCGACAGCCGACATTTATGGCATAATACAAGTATAAACAGTAGAGTAACTCTCGTGTTTTTGAGGATCTCAAATCAGGCTCGTTATACATAAATACACGTATGTAATGTATATATATTCATTCATCTCCACGTCATCATGATCCAATACTAGTTAAATAACACATACATAGATCAAGATATATACCGTATGTCTATTTGTATGAAAACAAGAGTGCCACTTTTTTCCTACCTACTGTGACGTACCAATAAAATGTGTCCATTATCTAAGCTACCGTTTCTATTCGAATGTCTACAGCAATTAGGCATTTAGGCATTTTCAAAATTCCGATTGACGTCCAATTCCGATAGCAGACTAAAGAACAGACTTTTGAAAGACGAGCATTGCTCGTTGTTTGGGAACGAGATATGGCACGCGAAGTACATACACATGCGGTATCTATATTGATCTATACCTGTGAGTAATAATGAACATGTATAGGGGCATAGTCGTTATAATTGAACACATGAGTGGATGAAGTGGTTAACTAACAATTTGAAAACTGACGTTTTTTTTCCATAAAATATAAAGGCTTATATCACAATAGACATAACTGCCAGTACTTCAACTGCTAAGAGGCGGACGTGTATATATATACCTGTTATTTCTTTCGGGTTTCGCCAGGATAAGTTAAGGGCTGGCGCGCTGGCTGATATAATTTTATTTTTAAAATGAAGATTTTGAAATTGAATTCTGACAGTTTTCTTTGCATGTGCCAAAATATAAACAACAACTAAATTTGACGTATTATGACAAAAGTCGTCGCTAGTGTAGCGACGACTTTTGTCATAATACGTCAAACTTAAAAATTTGAACCTCAGTTCTATGTCGGTATACTCTATAATTCTGTCTACTCTGCTTATATGATCGGAAATATATAAAAATATGGATTCTATCTTATACTTCAGCAACAAAACAACCATATTTTTATTGCAAATCATTTTCCCGGTCTTAAAGCTTTAAAAAACGAATACATATTTAAAAATATAAGTTCGCACTTCATCCTCTTCCGTCAATTGCACAAAATCGACGTCGGAGGTGCAAGCGATAGACACAGTTTCGAAATCATGTGCAAATCACGAAGAATGAAGATCGTCTACTGTATATTATATTTTATAGTGTGGTTAAGGCCTCAATTATGGCGCTCTAGCTTTTGCCCGCGGCTCCTCGTATTTACGAGACGCAGTTCACGGAATCATAACTTCTCCGAGATAAAAGTGTAACAACACTAAATGATAATATTTTAGGGTGTGTATATTAGAGTATAAAGAGTTCACTGTGAAAGTAGCAGAGCTAAAAGAGCTATTTTTTGTGATTTGTATGGACCATTACAAAAGCATATATTCCCATACAATAGTAAAAAAATCTGGTAAAAAAGAAAAATCCTGAAAAAGATTATGCGAACGCGACGCTACAAAATATTTCACGTTTTATTCAGACATTGGTAATAGTACTTATCCCGTTTTTTTCGGATACGGAACACTGAACAAAGCTGAAATGCCTATAATAGCTAAGCAGGAATCACAGTTACATAAAATTTATGGCCAATAGTATTTTTTGTATAACTCTGTGACAATGGTCATAATGTTTCCGTAACGTAAAGGTGACATTCCGATCTATGCGGCAAGCGACCGCGGCCGTCAAAAAATCAAATAACATGACATTGGTCTAGCGAACGACGCGACCCTACCACTGCTTTGTTGTGGCTCAGAGAAAAATGAAACCTCTAGCTTAGGTCATAAAATGGTATTTGGTTTGAATATTTGTCTGTCACGATCGCGTGCCGCGTGGATCGGAAAGTCACCTTAGCAGTTTTCAACATTCAATGCTGAATACGTCTTGGAAAGGTCAAAGGTCGAAGAACTAATTAGCATCTAAGGATAAGGGAAGAGGGGATCCATTAAATGGTACAGGCCTTCATTATTAAGGTTAAATACCCTGACACGAAAAAGGTTGTTACGTTTTAGTTTATTCACAAATATTCACATTTCACAAAACCCAGTTTTTTTAGATAAAAGATTTTTAAAATCGGTCTAGTGCGAGGCATTTCTGGTTGTCACTATAATGCACGTTCGACAATGGAGTCTTGGTAAAAGATTGGGATTCTTATTTTATATTTTGTAACCTCAAATTTTATCTAAAAGCATGATGGATCAAACAAGCTATAAATAGCAATAAGAACGTGTAGCCCCCCTACACATACTTATTGCTATACATACATATACACTGGCCTATATAATATGACTAGCTTTTGCCTGCAGCTTCGCATGAGTGAAATTCTAAAATCGCGTAAGCCTCCTTTGAGATCATGATGTTTTCCTAAGACCAAAAATAGCCTATGTTAATCTCCATCCTTTAAACTAAGACTATGCCAAAAATCAAGTCAATTGGTTGTTACGTTTGGGCGTGAAGGAAGGACAAACAAACAAACAAACAAACACACTTTCCCATTTATAGTCATACTAGCTGTGCCCCGCGGTGTTACCCGCGATTTATTAGGTAAACTAAATTGTGTTTTAATAGGTAAATAGTTATTGGAAATTAGAGACAAAATGAATTAAGTTTGATCATCGAAATTAGGAAACATACATTTTTGATGACTGAGAGATGGAAGTTGATTATCCTGTCATATGCTATTGTTTTTAACCGACTTCCAAAACGAAGGAGATAAAAATATATATTATATGTTCAGATGTGATTTTTTTATAATTTATGATTAACTTCGCTGTCTGTGAAACGATTTCCAACATTTCGCAGTGTAAGGACTGTGAGACGGAGGACGGGACGAACGGGCGGCACATCTATACTTATATTATAAAGCTGAAGAGTTTGTTTGTTTAAACGCGCTAATCTCATTAACTGCTGATCCAATAAAAAAAATCTTAACCCATTTACCCGGAAGGCTATATTCTAGTGTATCAGGAGTTTCCAATCTTTTTGAGGCTGTAGCGCAGTTAAACGTAGGAGACGGGATGAAAGCGTATTAATCATATGACACTCGAAATCTGTATGTTTAGTTAGTCTGGCCTAGCCCCCCCAAGCAGAAGACGGGGCGAAAGCCTATTAATTATTCAAATGACACTCGAAATCCGTGTGTTTAGTTCAGGTTAGAATAAATTCACTTTTATAATTAATTACTTGGTTTGTTTCTAAAAAGGATAATTAAAACTCAGCACTAACGACGCGATATCATTTGGTTCAAAGCAACAGTTCCAGGAGGGGTTCCTGCCCCCCCAAGCAAGAGACAGGGCGAAAGCCTATTAATCAATTTAAAAAATGAACATAACACCTCCTCCGTTCCGGAAGTCGGTTAAAAATGTAGACCATGTGTTAATCCAGGAAATCAGCTAACGGCTTGTAAATTTTTGTCGAAATCGGCTCACAAACAGCGAAGAATTGTCGAACAAAAAATCAAATGAAAACGAACATAACATCTCCTCCATTTTGAAAGTCGGTTAAAAATGTAGTCTATGTGTTAATCCAGGATGTCAGCTACCTCCTTGTAAAATTTTGTCGAAATCGGTTCAGCCGTTTAAGCGTGAAGAAGTAACAAACATACAAACTCACAAACTCACACACTCACAAACTCACAAACTTACATACTTTCGGCTTTATAATATTAGTAGGTAAGTAGGTATAAAGCTGAAGAGTTTGTTTGTTTAAACGCGCTAATCTCATTAACTGCTGATCCGATAAAAAAAAAATCTTAACCCATTTACCCAGGAAGGCTATATTCTAGTGTATCAGGAGTTTCCAATCTTTTTGGGGCTGCAGCGCAGTTAAACGTAGGAGACGGGACGAAAGCGTATTAATCATATGACACTCGAAATCTGTATGTTTAGTTAGTCTGGCGTAGCCCCCCCCAAGCTGAAGACGGGGCGAGAGCCTATTAATTATTCAAATGACACTCGAAATCCGTATGTTTAGTACAGGTTAGAATAAATTCACTTTTATAATTAATTACTTGGTTTGTTTCTAAAAAGGATAATTAAAACTCAGCACTAACGACGCGATATCATTTGGTTAAAAGCAACAGTTCCAGGAGGGGTTGGGGGGGGGCGCAGCCTCCCCAAGCAAGAGACAGAGCGAAAGCCTATTAATCAATTTAAAAAATGAACATAACACCTCCTCCGTTCCGGAAATCGGTTAAAAATGTAGACCATGTGTTATTCCAGGAAATCAGCTAACGGTTTGTAAATTTTTGTCGAAATCGGCTCACAAACAGCGGAGTAATCGTCGAACAAAAAATCAAATGAAAACGAACATAACATCTCCTCCACTTTGAAAGTCGGTTAAAAATGTAGTCTATGTGTTAATCCAGGATGTCAGCTACCTCCTTGTAAAATTTTGTCGAAATCGGTTCAGCAGTTTAAGCGTGAAGAACTAACAAACATACAAACTCACACACTCACAAACTCACATACTTTCGGCTTTATAATATTAGTAGGATATCCCAGACAGACAGACCGACAGATGTTAAGTTGGAAGAAGGAAAATATATCTGCGAAAACTGCATTCAAATCGGATCAGTAGTTTGGTGTGATGCTGGAACAAACAAACATACAGACAGAGAGACAGACAGACAGACAAAAACTAACCACTATGTAGTGACACCCCCCGCTTATTATTTTTTGAATATCTTTAATGTAAAGAATTTTCATTTCTACAGTTATATTATATTATTAGATTAGTAGCTGACCCAGTGAACTTCATATCATAATATTAATCTTCCCTGGACTTTAGGAATATTTTAAGATTAAAAGTAATCAGATATCGAGGTTAACAAAATTGAAAATCCATTTTTATACAAGATATTATGATGTGCTTTTCTTGCATTAGATCCATTGGTTAATCTAGAATCTAGATGACCCGGACTTTGTATAACTTAACTATATTATAATATTCTGTATTTCAGAGCCGGTGCCTTTATATTAAAAGCATCATTTCCACTGGTATTTTACATATTATATATCGAAATACGCGAGTTTCTATAATCACAGACTCGTTACAAAAGGTAAAATTTTTTTTGAACAAAAAATATTTGAGAAAAGGTATAACAAAACTAAGTGATAATACTTTAAGGTATGTCCTTTAAGGTGTTTCTCGTAATACAAGGGGAGGGGAAGGTGCTAATTTTGTAGTCACTCGAGCGTCATGGAGACCTAGTAGGTTTTTTACGATAGGTAAAACTGATACAAAAAATAATAAGAGCGTTTTTTATTTTGGCAGTGGGTTCAGAAACTGCAGCCATTTTAAAGTTTTGAAAAAGAAAATAAATTTATAAAATTGCTTATTTAGGTTAATTATAAATATATTTTAGACACCAAGGACTAAATCATTTAGTTTAGTGCAAAATAAAACATCTGCGAAGCTTAGTTAGGAAAATATGAAGCTTTATTTTTTATATTTTAAAATGTCCCTACAGGCTTACCTAACCTTTGAATCGTCACTGCTTTATATGGAAGCTTCTTTGGGGTATACCTATCTTAATCTGACAGATCCGATGACATTTCAATATTAAAAAAATAAATTAACCCACCATGTGAGAAATCTGATTTCTATACCATGATAACTAGGCACATGTAGGAAGCCTATATAAGCTTAATCTGACACGCTCGAGCTTATCCCGAAATCCCCTCTTCCCCTCCCCAACTATAAAGAGTTCACTGTGGAACTTTTTTTTACTTTTTTCACTTTTGTATCCAGGGGGAACTCGTGACTCTTAGGCGCTTGGCCGCTTGCCCATACAAATGTAAAAAAAATGGTCTTTCAGCACTACTCTCACAATGAACAGCCTTTTTAACCAGTAAATATAGAAATTAGAATAGAATATTATTAATTATTATTAATACATCGACGTCGATTGAGCATGTTATAATAATCTTCCAAGTGCGAGTCGGACTCGCTCACGAAGGGTTCCGTACCGGTTTAGAAGAAAAATACGCCAAAAATACGTTTTTTTGTATGGGAGCCAACCATGAATTTTTATTTTATTTTAATATTTTTATTGATTAATATAGTACACATATAATCAAGGACTTTGTGTAAGTGCCTACCTATCACCATTATTGATATCGAGCAAGAAAGGCAAAAAAAAAACATGTTTGTTGTATGGGAGCCCTCCTAAAATATTAATTATATTTTATTTTTAGTATTTGTTGTTATACCGGCAACCTATGAAAATTTCATTAGCCTAGCTATAGCAGTTCTTGAGATACAGCCTGGAGACAGACAGACTGACAGACGGACAGACATCGATGTCTTAGTAATAGGGTCCCGTTTTTACCCTTCGGGTACGGAATCCTAAAAAGCTTGGCAATCATGATGGCAATTATGGCCCGACATGGCGAGTGCTCTTTTACAATTAATTAAACTTCGCTCGCATTTCACTAACCCAAGTTTGCTGTAATCTGCATATTGTACAGTAAACACTAAAACTTGCAGCGAGCTATTATGGTATAAGTTACAGGTTTTAACGTTAAAGTTAAACAAGCAGTTTACTCGTTTATAGCTCGTATAAAACTATACATATACGCGGTAAGTTGGGGTGAGTTATCAGCGCAATGACATCCAATAAAAGCCATATAACCATGGCTTTTATTTGTTGACCAAACGTTAAGGCTCGATTAATATGCGCCCTGCCGGTTTGGCCGCTACACCGCGCAGATCACAAGCAAACGTATTGTTACGTGCTAGGGTTCGAGGATTTGGAGAGAAAGACCTGGTGACTCTCTTGAAGACTTTATTAGCACTGCACTAAACACTAGGTCACAACACTTAGCACTAAGTCCAAACACTAATCACTAGGTCCAATCACTAAGCACTATCACTGTCCTAGGTCGTAGCCAAGTCGCAGGTTTCACTGGTTCACTCACTATTGATCACTTGTTGTCGCCTCGAAGATCGCTAATATTGAACTGACTCGCCGGGCCTGCCTGCGGCTTTTTATATAGCGAGACGAATTCCAGAAAGTTCCCGATTCACGTAAACAAGTAAACAGCCGTGGGAACTTTCTAGGAGGCTCGAGCATGTACCACAATAAAACTGCCGTCCCTACGATAAGTGCAATAAGTTGAATTTAATTTAGACTTTATGGACTCAGTCATAAGGTCTAAATTAAAACACGTAAACACGCAAAAAAATAAACGGTAAACACGTAAACAAACACTGGACCTTTCTAGAAGGTTCGAGTATGTACTTGCGCACCTCATGCCATCTAGTATTGAGTAGGGGATTTATGTTGCCTGTGCTCCCTCGGTAAGCTTCGCTGGTTTGTCGCTAGATGGCACCACGTGTCCGTATACCATGTACCGTAACAGTATATAACGATTTATTGAAATAGCGGTGAGGTCGCGCTGTCATTTACATACAATTGTGATCTTGCGGCCAAACCCCGTGATCGGTAAAGAGCATATAAATCGACTCCTACCAAATTTTTTCCTAGAGCAGCAACCGAACCGCGTACACCTCCGGAATTTAGGACCGAGTCGTAAATTACGTCTACGTGCGTACTTCTGAATTATCATTGGACCTTTACGCTCACGAGATAGGGGCCAAAATGAGCAACTCAGAACGGTCCATACTCTATTACGCACAAAGAGGACAAGGCCGGACCTGCAAACTATTACAAGATCCCCCACATGGCTAGATCCGGTCAGACAGTGAGTTTATTTTACCTCTCCCACACCTATATACCGACGGCATAAGAGTCATATTGGAGTAAAGCCAGCACACTCTAATAAACGTTTCACGGCCGAACGTAGGTTAATCAAGTCACACTGAAGTCCGTTAGAAGAGCGAGTAGAAATTCGTACGTTGACCTATCGGCCTTGTCTTAGGCTGGGAATACACGTCAGATTTTGTTTCTGTTTGTCTGATCAGATAATTTGATCGTATTTACTCGATACACATCCGATTCTTGCGCCAGACTTTGTATGATCTCAGTCGTTCTCGAGCTATCTGTGAGCATGCATAAGGAGCAGAAAGAAAAAATGGTCCACGAAGTAATTCTACTTATTGCATATTTACTCTTGTTAGCGCGAAAGAAGAAAAATCTCAACCTAACGGGACCATTACATAATAAAGATTAGTCAACCTACCTAAAACAGTATAGAAAACAATATTTTTAAGACCGCAATTGTGGCAAAAACAGAGATTCAAAAATGAAACCTTTTTGGGGGAAGGCTGGTATTAGGCATATTATTCACCCTGCATGATATCTTTTATTTTTTAATGTTTACAAGTAAAAGTCAGCCAGAAACCACAACCATGCGATACGTTCGTTCAGTGTCATGCTAGAGAATCAACGGGTATGTCGGAAGAAAGAATCGGACGTCTATTGTCTCCGTACAGAAGTATGCAGACCGGACCTTCAGACAATCTGAACGGCAGGATCAGACAATCGGGCCAGACTATCGGATGAAAAAACCTGACGTGTATTGCCGGCCTTACACGCACGGAGATATTGCTATCTTGCTCTAAATACTGCGCATCTGCGTGAGCGAAAGAGACAAGTAGCGATGATATCGTAAAAGGACGTTAATATTGTTAAAGTAATTGAATACAAAATTAAGTAAACGTTGAATATCCACTTTTGCCCTTTCCTCTGGCTCCCGAAAGAGAACTTGACGACGCGAATGAAAGAACGTATTCAAAATCTCAAGAGACCGCCCTAGAAAACTCTACGGCATATTATAATGGTATATATGTCACATTTTCTGCTCTGTATACACAGTTAATGAGATTTTAACATGAAAGAATTCTAAATTGCCAACACAAACCCTGCTGATGTTTCAAAAGATTGCTCCAGAAACATTTATGACATAGTATTTTATAAATTATGCTGATATTATGTTTAAATTAAATTCAGCTAATGTCACGACTTATGTCTTATACTTTTCGTCTAAAAATTAAATGATTTAAATTAAGTGCAGGTGTCTATAACAATGTAGATATTCTTAAAGAAGAATATCTACATTGAAATGAAAACTCATTTGCCAAGCAGAGCTCTCAACCTGCAGTTGCCTGCCTTATAATAAAGTACGCGTTTATAGTGGAATTACATATAATTCTTTGTCTTAAAATTCCGTATGATTTTCAAGAAGTCTACGATGAAAGCAACTAAATTTGTTTATTTAATGATATATATAATAATAATAATAATATTTATTCAGTATTTACAATGATGGTGAGATACAATTATTATATTAGAGCTACTTAAACTAAATAAGTACAAATTTAATGATTATAGTATTGCCTGAACTAGGATACCCTGTGTTTCAGGCTAAAATTAGTGCTACAATAATTATTACGATACAAACTATAGCTACGCAAGTAGTTACACTAACTATAATTATTATAGTTTTAAATTGCCTATACTAATATTAATTTATTATTACACAATATTATACTTACTTAATCTTATTCTAATGTTCATTTATTGCAAAACCACTAGAAGTTTTTCTGTTTCCTCATAAGTCATATTTTGAAGAAAATTTTTAAGGTTTAATTTACAATTAAAATAATTAACAGAATATATATTTAACAGGGTATTTATTCTTTTATAAAGAAGAGGACCTAAAAATATGTAGTACTTATCAGCAAAAGCATGTTTTGTATTTATTTCTAGTGGACAAACGATATCTTTCCGCCTTTTGTTGATGGAATCCGGGTAGAAGGGTAGAGATATGTGTTGCTTTAGTACTACGTTTAGGATGAAAAGCTGACGAACTGTTAGTACTTCAAATGACGTATAAAGCTGGTTTATTATTGCCCTTTGTGCTCTTTCAACAGTTAGTAACAGAGTTTTTCCTACTCCTCCCCAAGATGTAATACAATAAGTTAGTATCGATTGACATAAAGCAAAATACACCTGCTTGATTAAATGTTGCTCTAGTATATGACGAAGTTTCTTGAAAATAAACATCAACTTACGAACTTTTTCACATAGTTTATCTACATGAGGCCTAAAAGACAGATTTTCATCTATTATTATACCTAGATACTTTATATTGTTGATCCCATCAATACTAGAGAATTTTGTGCAAAGATGTGCATATAGTGGCTGGTTAGTAATTGCTGAGGTGGATTTACGCATCGAAAACTTTATGTATTTAGTCTTTTCGGCGTTTAATGTTAATAAATGAGTCGATAGCCAATCGTTTACAATATTAAAACCTTGCTGTGCATACTCGAAAACTTCGCGATATGTGCTAGCAGAAAAAACAAGTGCTGTGTCATCAGCGTATGATATGATTATGCCACGGTCTAATTTTAGTTGACACAGATCATTTATGTATATTAAAAACAGTGTTGGCCCTAAAATACTTCCTTGTGGAACACCATATATCTATATGGTGTTCCACAAGGAAGTATTTTAGGGTATTATTTTCAAATGAGCTATATACACTGTCAACCTTGACACATTGAGTGCGGTTCTCTGGGTAGCTTTTAAATAATTTTAATTGTGTGCCCCTTATTCCTAAGGATTCGAGTTTGTGTAATAGGATTTCTGTAGATACTGTATCAAAAGCTTTTGCAAGGTCAAGGAAGATTCCAATTACGTGATTACCTTTATCAACTTCTCGGGCTATATGATTTGTCAAATTATGTACGAAGTCAGCTGTTGAAAGTTTCGATCTAAATCCAAAGATTGAGATAGGGCGGTAATTTGAGACTTCCTGTTTGTCACCGGATTTATAAATCGGTACTACGACTGCCTTTTTTAGACATTTAGGAAAATGACCTTGAGATAAGCATTTTTGAAAGATATGGGTTAAGTATGGAACCAGAATATGTCTAAATTTTTTCAAAATTGTACACGAGATATTATCCCATCCAACTGCGCAGTCGTCCCGTAGGGTTTCAATAATTCTACCTACCTCTGATTCATCGGTGTCTATTAATGAGAAAGACATTGCGTTAGATCTATTAGTTAAAGCGGCATATGGTCGACCGTACAATTGGCTTTGTGATTTATGTGCTAAGTGCACCCCAATATTTACAAAATAATTATTTACAATGTTTAGAGACGCCAAACTAAGAGTGATTTTTCAGCAAAACTGAGGATGATTCGTGATGCTTTTTGGTGTATGTTATGTCCTTGATATGTTTCCAAATTTTTCTGCTGTTATTTCTAGCACGTTCCAAAATGTTTTTATCGTAATTATTTTTTACTCGTCTTAGCAAGTCATTGCAAAAGTTACGATACCTTTTGCAATATGAAATTGTGTGGACTTTCTCTAGATTTCATATGTAATTTATCCCTATGTCTTATGCAGCGCAGAATGGGAGTAATCCATGGCTTGAGATTTAATTTTTTACTGCTAGTGCGATAGAGTCTTGTATTTTTCTGGATTGCAATTTGTATATTTTGTATTACGTATGACATACAAAAATCTGTGTCTGCATTATTGTAAATCGGTGCAAAGTCGATTTTGCATAAATCTTCCTCGAGTTTGTTTATGTTTAACTTAGACATTAATTGACAATTTTGTTTGTGACAACGCATGCGACAATTTAATGTTAGTAGGACAGCGTTATGATCTGTTATTGTTGGATTTAGAATTAGTGTTAGCGGTTGATAATTTGATTTAAGCATTACGTGATCTAAGCAGGATCCACTTCGATGAGTGGGGAGCGTATGAGCTGGGAGTAGGCCGTGATAAGCACATAAGTTGAGGTAGTCCTGAGCACTGCTGTCATTGCTTCCTGGAAGAATGTTAATATTAATATCTCCAATCAAAATTATATTCTTAAAATATGATAGATTTGTGAAGTGTTCATTTAATTTATTCATAAAATTAGATATATCTCTAAAAGAAGGTGATCTGTACGTCCCTAGGACTGCATATTCAGTTCCTATTTTCAGTAATAGTGTACTACAGTCCTGGAAAGCTAACTCCTCTACGGTAGCATTAAGCTGTTTATTAACGTACATTACAATTCCGTAATTTTGATTGTAGTTGTTTTGAGTCATATACACATTGTAACCCGCTAACATTGGTACATTATATTACTTAGCTAGCCAACATTCGGTAAGAACAACTACATCATAGTGTAAGTCTAGTCTGTGGAGAAAAAGGTTAAGTTCTTCAAAATTCTTGTAGATACTCGTACTGCGATTTTGTGTTAAAATATTAAGTGGATTTGTAAAGATAACAAATGTCGGAAAGATAACGTTTGCAATTTTCTACTTCGCATATTTTTGATTCAGCAACATACATAGTATCTATTTCTTGTATAATATTATTCATCATTATAAATTATAAAAAAATAAAAATAAAGTTATCACTAAATTAAATTAATAGGAAAAAACTAAGAGTTAATAAAGGATTACTAGTAAGGTCGATGAAAAACCTGTAATGTGGCGCTCTTAGGCGCCTCCACAGTCCACCGAGTTTATATACCTTTTTTCGGCTATTGTTTTGGCGGGGCATTCAGCAGCACCGGTAGTATGATTGCTAAGTTTTTTAAAGCGCATGCATGTTGCGCACCTTCCATCTACTTCTTTCTTTGGACAGTATTTTATGGTGTGCCCTTGCTCACCACAGTGGCTGCACGTGCAGTTCGTTTCCCGGCAGGTCTTCGCAGCATGGCCATACTGCTGGCATTTAAAGCATCTTGTTACTATCGTAAAATCCTTTACAGGGCAAGACGACCAGTTCACAATAATGCGACCATTGGAGATGAGGACTCTGCGAATAGCTGCTGGTACTTCGAATATAAAGTTACAGGTTTCTGCGACTTTATTGCCAGACTTGTGGCTTAATTTAGTGGAATTCAGAAAAGATTGAATAGCCAGGTCCTTCAATTTTTCGGCAAGGTTTTGGTTATACATGCACGTCAGTACTTCTCTTTCCGTCATAGACGAGGGAACACCGATAACCACGACTCGGGGCTTGCGCTTGCGCGGCTCATCAACAGTCAGGCCTGCATCACTGATGTACGGAGATTGTTTAATTTTTTCTATATTCTCCTTGGATTCGGTGCTTATTACAACACCACCGTTCCTTGTCTTTCGTAGGGCACGCACGTGGAGTTTAAGCTCTTCTGGCCGAATAATTTGCTGCACCAGGCATTTTGTATCGTCGCTAGTTTTTTGTTTGTGGGTAGGGTATATGGCTACAGAGCTTAAGTTAGAGGGCTGGATATAATTATTTCCTCTTTTAACCATATCCGCAAAAGAATGTCCTGTGGTTGCTTTAGGCGATTCTTTCAATATACTTTTAACGTCGGCCTTAATGTCCTGCAGTTCTCGCTCCAGATTTTGCTGATCATGGAGAACGCGGTTGGTTAATTGGGCTTGGATAGCCTTCTGCTTGACTGATTGATAAAGTAAAGCCATCTGTCCAGCGCCGTGGTTTACTTTTCTGCACAATGAGTTGACACGAAGTTTTTGGTCCGAGTTCAATTTACTTTCGGAGGCAATAGTGCATAATTATTATGTCACTAATGGCTTGTCCTATGCTGTCTAACCATTGCTGAACATCTGGCGTGCTGATGATGTCGGTCGTCTCCATCCCTGTACTGCGAGGTGGAACTGAAGGTCCGGGTGTCGGTGGTGGAGTTCTTGCCGTTCTGCCACTACGCCCAAAGGGACTCTCCGCCATTTTATTTGGGTTTTATTAATTCACTATTTAATCTACTCAGACATTATTTCAAACATGTATGTCACAAGCACTAATCGAGGTCACTTATCAGCACATTATAGTTTGTATATTTTTCTAAATTGTTTTAATTAAAATCACGACACGTCCGTTCTCAATCGAAATCAATTCAAGATTCATATATATGTAACAAGACAACATTAAATTATGCTACCATCGACATAATTATTATAACTAGAGATCGCCCAATGGTCGAAATTCGACCTTAATTGCAACGACATTAGGACCTATATTTTGTAAAAAATATTGATTTCATCATAGTTTTTTTCAATTCTTGTCTCTGGGACTCAGCTGATCTCAGACTGGCCGTTTAAGCATTGTCTAATAGTATCTAAAATTAAATAAAAAAAAACAATAATCCATTTTCAATTTGTCAACTTGTTGTCAACGGACTTCAACCATAAATAAAAAAGTATAATTCGTATGTATAGGCTTGTCACTCAAAAATCTGTCATTTTTCCTAGTAGTAGTGTCGTAGTGTATGTAACGTTTTATTTGTTAAAAATATGTATAATAAAAGCATCATTTTAAAATAATATTAGCTCGATGCACTCCTTCACCATATAAACTATAACTGCGCGAAATTTCATGCACCTACGTTTCCCCTTTTTCGTAAAAAGGGTTACAAAGTTTTTCTCTCACGTATTAATATATAGATTATATCGCTGGTATATTATTATGTTCGATATTAATTGAACATAATAATATATAAACTCCTCCTTTCGGAACTCGGAATATAATTAGAGCCCTGTTCAAAATAACTCTTTTCATTATTCTAATCAGAAATCACCTTAAACTAATTTAAAGTAATGATATTTCTTTTACTTGAGTCTTGACGTAATGAACAAAGCAAGAGCAATTAACCACTCCCTCAAGTGCACTTCAGCTGAGTGCCTCTCAAGTTTTTCCGAAACGAATTCTCTTAGAATAATTAGTGATGTAATTGTAGGTTAATTATTCATTAATATTAACTTAAAGAACGTACTTTTTTATTCTTTTTTTCTATTTTGGATTAAATTATTCAATTATTTTTAAAGATAAAAAGATCTTAATTCAAGAACTTAGGTAGTGCTCTAACAAGGTTTTTTTTATTTATTTTTACACTTAGTTTCTATGTTCTGTATGTCCTGTATGTTAAGTTTCAATAGTATAATATGTAGTTATTCGTTAATTCATTCAATATAAATTCTTCAAAGGCAATATTTAAAGTATTTATAAGGAAGCAATCGATTAAAAAGGGTTTAAAAAGAAAAGCGAGCAAAAAGGGAATCAGGATCTAAAACATGAAAAATCGTTTGAGTATTTCAGCACATTTTGTGGAGCCTGCGTACGATGTAGCAATCAAGCGCAACACTCAGGGCTGTCGAGTCCGCAAAATTTCAGGTCAAATACTTTGAAATTCGTGACAGAACCGGTATTTCGTTGACAACCCTCCGCGCTGGCTATAAGCAACAGACGCGTTCATTTCCCCCTACATTCCACCGGTAATCGAACTAGCTACAAAATCAATTTAAATTGCAATACTTGGTCGTTGTGTGTTCCTTAATTAAACACGGCTTGCGAACACAGATTATTGTGCAAATGTAATATTGGTAGGTAGAGTTAACATCTCCTTCACTGTTTTGCTTTGGATTTGTTTTACCATTTAGTTACGTTGTAACATTTTTCTCATCTCATATAAAGGATACAAAGCGCCAAAGAAGTTTTAAGTTCAAAAATGTTATTTTTTCTTCTTTCTGAATTTCCTCTTTGCCACCTCTTAATATGAATCCAAAGGCATAGCCGAGATTTTTAAATTACAACGAAGGACGTAAAGATTACGTGGTAAATAACGATACAGATTAAAATAAACTTATAATAAATCATAAGGAAACTTTACACACAAATCAACCTCCCCGAAACTTGGTACAACTATTTTCGATATTCCCTGCCCCAAGGGAAAACTTAATATTGCTTAGGCTTTAAGATGATCATTCTTACTGCATAGTCCGGTGGCAGGATAAAAAGATGAATAAAGATTGTATGTTGAAACTTGAAAGAACCTTGTGGTAGAGAGCGTATACGAAAAAGACAATTAAATAGAATAATGGCGCTTGTCTGAATAACACTTTTTATTATTAGGCCTATACCTAATGACTCTATAATTCGGGGAAGAAAAAAATGCGTTCACTCCGGAAGTGGCGGCAGAAATGACAACGATAGCAGGCATACATTTTCACGCGGTAGAAAGACGTGGCGGTAGCGGTGGTCTACTCTATTTCCATTATCAAAATTTTCGATCAGCCTACCCCGAAACTGATACGATTTTGAATAGTTAATTTTTACCGGAGGCCCAATCCCCTACCCTATTTTCTTCCCTACCCTTCCCTATTCCCTTCCCTTCCCGTCCCTACCCTCCCCTATTACCATATTCCCTCTTAAAAGGCCGGCAACGCACCCGCAGCTCTTCTGATGCTGCGAGTGTCCATGTTTGCTCGTTTGCCCCCTTAATTCATAAAAAAAAAGTTCGACGCAAAATAAGTTTTCACTTCAAAAAACGTAGACAGCGAGTGAAACGTAAAGTCGGAGATAATTTAAAATACATTGTTTTGCACCAGCACCGGTAATTTTGTATAGGTCCTGAGCATTTTCATTTTAAATTAAGTATTCTGGGCCCATTTAACCCGCAACTTTGTCCTTTTCAACGGGTCTTCGAAAAAGTTGGCCACAGTCGTCGCAAATGAGGGTTGTATTCAAAACGTCCTAGAAACTTTACGTTTGCTATTCAAAAACTTGCTATTGACTTAACCCTTATACTAAATCTATATTAAGTTAAAATAGCTTTCATCTTGCGCAGTTTGATACTCCTTACTGTGAGCATTAGAAAGAAAGCAATCTAAAATTATAATATGAAAAACCGGAGCTGCTTTGCGAGGAATGTGTTTTTGAGAAGACATAAAATTGCTTAGCGCTTAGGGCCTGAGACCCATTGATTATTCTGGGTGAATGTAGGTATTGTATGTATAGTAAAAGTGCTGTAAAACATGATACCACAAGTCAAATCTGTAGGGGTGGTCCACAAGGACTTAACCCTTAACCACCTAGCACATATAATTGTCACACAACCACCTGCCATACGTCTGTGAGACCCCGGCTTTAAAACATACGATAACTATTAATAAAAAGGGGTGGCAAATGTTTATTTAAAAAATATATTTAGGCATTATTAAACTCTTTGTTTAAAAAATAAAAACTTGAATATCAAGAACATTTTTCAAATAATACAGCATATTTGATACAATCTCGTGTTTTTGGCTTACTCACTAACACTTTCAGAAAATAATTTCTAAAAAAAATTATTAAATTGATAGGAAATTATTCTTACGTTTTTTATATAATTAAATTAATAAATAACTTTAAAAGAAATAATAAACCTCATTATAGTTATTAATTCTAAAAACTTGCAGGTTCCAAACTTAGAGCTTTTTATGGCCGTGAAGACAGATCTTGTCTGAGCATTCGAGGCAAATAGGAGCTTAGCATTCAAAACACATGTGTTGTGTTTTATGTTTTTTTGATACTCTTAAGTGGAACAGTTTTTACGAATTGCCAATCACTCTTCATCAGTGCTGCAGCATGGGATATCTGCTGGAGAGTCAAGTTAATCTGAAGGATTCTTCATATCACGTTACAGTTTCACATTGCTTTCACAATGTGCCCTAAGCGACCTCGTAAACTGTTTAGCCAGTTTCTCCATAAACATGTAACTGCTTTCAACCTTTTGTCTATGCAGCTGCAAGATAAGTTCACGAGAATGCAATTTCAGGCAGGGGAGATGACCAACTAAAGTGATTTTTGGCTAAATAATCATTCTTCCTAGGTCTAGATCGAATTTCCGCTAATTGGTACATCATCATCAAATGAAAACTCTTGGTCACTTTCCGAAGGAATATAACTTTGTGATGTTAGCTTTTTTGCACTGCAGTTGGCTCTTCGCATTCGGAATCAGACGCTCCACTATGAACTATCTTCCAATAAAATATGATTATTTAGACCGGCTTTACATCGCTGCATTCGTCGTTCGGTATGTTTATCATTTGTCAGGCCTTGGTCCAACCAATGCTCAATAAGAACTTAATTAAGAGCCATTACTTCCAAAACAATAAAAAAATTATAATCGAAAAACCTTACGTAACCTCCTGACAGGGGTCTCTCAGACCCCCGCAAGTCTTTATAAGATAAATGCATGCATGCCTAACCTCGTCGAGCCGTTGGGCGATAGCTAGGGGCGCAGGAAAAAGGTACAAAAGCCAACGAGTCGATACAACACTCCGGCGCAAAAATATTAACAAAAATAATATCAGCGGGGTCTGTGAGACGTATGACTGGTGGTTAAGGGTTAACCAAGTAAGACTTAACCAACTAAGAATAGGGCTTTAAGTTTAAGTATAAACTTAAAGCAATTTTCTTAATACTTAGTTAAGTGAAACCTCCTAAAAATATAAATAGACGAACAATTAACTTTTTTGAAAGCCGGTAGTCTTTCTTGTACGGGGAATGCCTAGAAACCTCTAATATTACAAGATTGCAACATTAAGATACAACATAAAAGCATACGTGAATAAAATGTCGTGCTTTATTGAATATCTGCGATGCGATATCCGCGGGGAAATTTCGATCACAACTTGGCTTTAATCCGTGTGTCCTTAACTCCTTAACGACAAATAAAAGTATCGGAAAATACTTTACAGTGGAAATAAAGCGGTCGAAGATCTCGTCTATGACGGTTCTTTGTACCCATATTAATATTATAAATGCGACAGTGTGTCTGTATCTAATGCCTCTTCTGCTGAACCGAATTTGGATGAAATTTTCCCCTCGCGATAAGAGAATTTGGACGCAAGGGAGTTGCGAACGTCATCTACTCATAATCATGATTATCAACATGGATATAATATTCTCTTGTCTGGCTTTGGCAAACTTAACACTGTTAGCAATATTGTGACGTGAAATCCGATGTCATGTTGAATATCAATTCCAAATTCAATTAACATTTTCACGTTAATTAATATCGGGTCCGTATAGGTAGAACGATAATTATTATTATCGATTCCCTTTTGATTTAAATAATCAAAAGACTTAAGGACTATCAGTATAGATTTTAGGACATAACTTTAATTGCTTTAGTATAGAGCGGCCATTTGATTGCGACTGATGGTGAACGCTGAGGGCGATTCACGATTTCCGTTCGACTCGGATTCGGAAACTTTACCGTGCGGGCATTGGTCAATGCCTATCGCGGCGAGCGTTTATTGGATGTTGCGCGATTAAGTTTCCGAATCCGAGTCGAATTGTTTGAATGTAAATAGAGACGTTTCTAATTGGGTTTCTTATGAACAAAAGCATCCGGTTGCCGACATTCTAGATTCTAGTAGTTTAAAAATGCTAAAGAAATGTTGAGAGAAAACCAATGTACCTACGCGATGTATCGAGCATGAATAATCCGATCCGATCCGATCCGAGAATAATCATAGAATAACGATTTACGCTGTAAGTAATTATAACCTGTAATAATTATTATCCAATAAAAATAAAATCCTTTTATAACGATTTAATTTCTTTTTGTTCCGACAAAAACAAATAAAGAAAGAAACTTAATATTTTTCAAAAGAAACTCAATATTTTTATCAAGTTAAAATAACTTATTAATGTTTTTCTACAATAGAAAAGAGAACCTCTATTGTGTATCATGCGCTCGTACTTAGAAACCGTCAGTGCAAGATTCTAAGAAATGGCGACTTTGGGACGGTCTAAGAAGCGAGTAATATTTTCTTATTAAAAACAGGAAATTACATCCTGAAAAGTAGCGCACTTAATTTGAGCCAAACTTCATCTTAAATACACATTTACGAACTCTTATGTTGTGGGTCGCAGAAGCCTGAAATAAATGATTTTATTTATTTTATTCTCGTTTTCCGCAACCCCCTAATGACCCTAGCGGTATTTTAAGATCAAATATCACATAGGATTTCATCATTTTTACCTATGACATTATTATGTCACCTTTATCTATATTTTGCCATACCTCACCGGGATGCCATAGCGACGTAGCCAGTGACATAGCTCCAACTAGTTCTATCGAGATGTATGACGGGTAAATCACCTGGCGACCGACTGGCGACGTTGCCAAGTAGCCAGCGTAGCCAGAGTCGATCGCTCCGCATACCCGGCGAGGTATGGCCCTAAGGGTCAATTCAGACCGCAACGCGACGCGTTGATACATTTCTAAATTTTCACTGAATTGACAGATTTTAATTTCGTGATATGTCTTGCAAATCTGTCAAATCCATACAAATTTAGAATTAATGCATCTACGCATCGCGTTGCGGTCTGAATTGACCCTAAGGCCACTGACAGGTCTAGATATTATGTAGGTGACAGTATTATTTAAAAGAGTTGGTGATTTTTTTAGGGTTCCGTACCCAAAGGGTAAAAACGGGACCCTATTACTAAGACTGCGTTGTATGTCCGTCTGGAGAGTTGCAGCGTGGAGACAGACAGACATACGGACATACTCTGTCCGTACGTCTGTTTGTCTCCAGGCTGTAACTCAAGAACGGTAATAGCTAGAATGTTGAAATTTTCACAGATTATGTATATTTGTTGCCCCTATAACAACCAATACTAAAAACAAAATCAAAATATTTAAGGGGAGCTCCCATTAAACAAAAGTGGTTTTTTGCGCCTTGATTTTTTCTCAAAGTCCTTGTAATAAATATATGCGTACTATAATATTTAATAATAATATTAAAATAAAATAAAAAAATAAGGGTCCCATAAAAAAACACAATTTTGGCCTAATTTTGCTCTATATAATGGTACGGAATCATTTGTGCGCGAGTCTGACTTGCACTTGGTCTATTATTTACAGATACCCAGCACTATGACTATTTGGTTATGGACTAAAGACATCTTTAGCCCATAACAAAATTCTAAATATAAAAACATAAAATTTAAACCATTGAGCTAAATATATTATCAAGCTGGAGTGAAGCTCAATAGCTAAGCTATGAGGATAAACCTCGCAATCTGTTGCGTCGCGTAAAAGGCTAGCATACTTCATAGCATTTTGTCTAGGCTAAGTGGTGGGGGTAAAGATGACAGCTTGAAACAGAAGTAAGGACAGGAGCCGCTAAACAGTTTTAATGTCTACAGCGTGAGTGCCCAACGAAGTTGTCATCTGGTGCCCAGAAGCATGTCATATGGTAAAGGAATGTTACCTTGGGTTAGTTCTGGAATCGGTGATAGACACGATGTAGATACATATAACATACTTGGTATATATCTCATGCCGAATAAAAAAATAATTCATTTCTTTCTTTAACGAAAATACGAAGTGTTTTTTGGGGCACATCCTATCTTTCCAAATAAGTGCTCAGCAGCGAAGCTGTCAGTCAGTGTGATGCCATCATTAAGCGCAGCTGCATTACCATCGAGGCGAATGGTTTTAAAGACTTGAAATAGGTCAGCAGAATGCGGGAATATTGTATGGCTGTATTTTTATTGATATTTTCTTGACTGCTGAAGTAAGGAGGGTTATGTTATATGTGTTGCAAATGTATATTCTCTGCGTTTCATTGGATGGGTCATTCAGATTAGGCTGAAAGGGCATGATAGGCCTTGATCTTTTACTTTGACAAACCATCGGCCGCTTTTTAACCGACTTCGAAGAAGGAGGAGGTGATATATTCGTCTGTTTATATTTTTTTTGTATGTTCAACCATAACTTCGCCGTTTGTGGACCGGTTTTCATGATTTTTTTTTCAGGGTTGAATTCGAGTTTGGTACCATGTTCACAAAAGTGGTGATCATCAGATGGGATCCATGAGGAATCGACTCCTTGAAATTTGTATGGAAACATTTTTTAACAAAAAGTAAGACTTTGCACCAGGTTATACACTGGATCAGAAGGTACCGAACAGAAATTTTGAATCTTTGTAGATACTGGTTCGGGGATTTCGGCGTTGTTTAAACAACTGAAAGCAAAGACCAACACATCAATTTGATTGATCATCATCATCATAACCATAATTATACCATGGGTCATCACATTATGACCCAATTATTGGTATTTTTCGTGATATTTTGCATCGAAGCAGATGTTTTTGATGATTATTTCGCTGTTTGTGGACCGATTTTCAAAATTCTTGTATTCGTATATTAGGATATAATCTTAATTTTGTAAAACAATTATGAAAGCTGATGATGGGATCTATGAGCAATCGAGGGAAATCCTTGAAATTTATCAAAACACTCACTTAGTGGTTAAAATGTTGTTTCTAGTAACTCAAACATATTATGTTACGAATAAGAGAAATTTCATATGAAGGTCTCTCTTGGTCCAAAGGCACTGAACAGAACTCCTGAACCTTTAAATATAAAAGTTTGGAAATTGCAGCATCGCTTAGATAACTGCAAGCATTTACCACAATTTCGCTTACAGTAATATAAGATGGATAGTTAATATTCGTAGTAGTTATCTACGCTTATGAAGGCTTTATAGCCTTGTCTTGTAGATAACTAAAAATAGTAAAATTATTATTTTTTAACAAAAAATTGAACCCGACTTCCAAGGAAAAAACGATATGCTTGAAATGACCAAAAAAGTATGAAATGGATTATTTTCTTCATTAGTGCCTTTTTCAAAATTCGACTAAATCTCAACAAATTCTGTAGGTACTCAATTTTCATTCTTTTGAAGTCGGTACCGGCTAAATTCTATGTCAAGTAAGTCAGTTCTGTAGGCCTACTACGAAATTGTTTTGAGACTCAGACAATCGGACGAGATTGCCGCGTCCTGCTCTAACAACGTCATTTCACGTTTGTAAGAGTGGGACGCGGCATTCTCGTACGATTGTTTGAGTCTCAAATTCTCAATACGGTTTCGTGGTACGGCCCCTGGGCTGGTGCCTGGTACCGACTTCAAACGAATGAAAATTGAGTTCAGAATTCGTTGAGATATAGTCGAATTTTTGAAAAAGGCATTAATGAAGAAAAATAATTATTTCATACTTTTTTGGTCATTTTAAGCATATCGTTTTTTCCTTGGAAGTCGGGTTCAATTTTTTGTTACAAAACAATAATATATAATTGTACTACATTTTTACATACCTAGTGTAAATTAGCTTAAGCTATTATTGTTATTTTCCACCTTTTTGGTAAAAGGTGGCCTAGTGCGAGTTTCTTACGTCGGTTCTTCTCGCCGGGTTAGTTCTCGAACCGGTGGTACTTTGTTAATCTATTTAGAAATAAATATTTTCATTTCATTTGACTTTGAAAATAAAACAACGGGTCGCACTCCGGAAATGCTGGGAGAAGTGTAAGAAAATGAGAATGATACTAATTATTCCTCCCCCGGCTTGAGCAACCACGCGTTCAACAGACAAAAAGAAGCAGACCTTATACAAGGTGTAACAAAACTAAGTGAAAATACTTTAGGGTGTGTATGGATGCCCTATATAGTATTTTTGCTCTATAATGGTACGGAACTCTTCGTTCGCGAGTCCAACTCGCACTTGGCCGATTTTTTAAAGTTTTGTTACATGGGAAATTTTAAGATACTCGGGCGCCCCATACCCATACAAATCACTACTTCTTTCACAGTAAACTATAATAAATATAAGGGACGCATACAAATTACAAATCATAAAGTACCTACTCGTATAATCACTTAGTTTTGTTACAACTTGTATAAGAAGATACATTTATGTTTTTCTTTCTTCATTAATATAAAGTATCTACTTATAGAAAAGCACTACCCAACTTTTGCTTAAGTATAGACTATAGACCACCTGGCTCATTTGACGATAAATAAATCATGTTCAAGATCGGTACCTAAAGGTTAAGTTTCTGAAGGTAACGACGGACTTTGCCTTCGGAAAGGTCTAGGACTCTAGGTATTCGTGACTTATACTTTTTGGTTATTACTTTTGTCGAAAAAGGTTGAATAAAGCTCATCGCACATTACACCGACTCGACGCCAACCCAACTCACAGTCTGGCATGGAAATGTGTGCTATATTGTTAGGACATAAGAGCAAAATTTGCTAACTCACAAAGCGTGGACAGTCAGTTGGCGACTCGTCGTCAACTAGTTGTTCGCTTGTTAGCAAATTAACTCCTATGTAACACTACACAAAGCTGAGAATTCATTGCCATTCTGTGAGTAGGGTTGGAGTGGAGTCGGTGTAATATGCGATGACCATTATGCTGTTAATCGACCCCTAAATGAGAACGGCTTATAGCTTGGGAGTCGAGCTAGAGGCATGAGAATTGGACCCCAGGTGTTTCGATTTCAGGTATAAATTATGATTCGAATCACGTTTCTGGGCCTGTTGACAAGTGGCAAAGCGCTAACGCTAACGCTAACGCTAGCTAGCGCTACAAAATGTATGCGATTTGACATAAGTCATCGCTTCGCTAGCGAATACTAATGTCAAATTCATACATTTTGTAGCGCTAGCGTTAGCGTTAGCGTTTACGGAGGCTAGGCCCCCGTAGACAAGTGGCAAAAAATTTATTAATAGTGCTCTTTAATTTATAGAGGAATCTGGACCATTTTCTAACTTGGGAGGCCCAGTCACACTAGTCTGGGTTAAAGTTAACCCCAAAGGTGGCCTTCCGATTCTCACGGCACGCGAACGCGACCGACAATAATTCAAATAAAATGCCGCTTTAGTAATTAGGCTATAGGTAGTTTTTATTATTCATAGGCTTTATTTTGGTCCACGCCACTATAAAGCGTGGTTGTATCGGGAGCTACACCGGTGTCGATAGAAATTAAAACCTGTAGCCTTGTTCATAAAGTGGAGTTTTATTTGATTTTTTGTCGGTCGCGGTCGCGTCCTGTCAAGATCGGAATACTACCTTTGTCCTTTACCCAATGTTATCTTGCTTCTTCATATAGATGAAGAATATACTTATTATCTATTATATTATCTATAATAAGTAAAGACTTAATATCTATACTAGTCTATACTAATATTATAAAGAAGTAAACTTTGTTTGTTTGTTTGTTTAATTGTAATTAATAGGCTCAAAAACTACTGCACCGATTTTAAAAATTCTTTCACCATTCGAAAGCTACATTATTTACGAGTAACATAGGCTACTTTTTATTTTGGAGAATATAGGGTTCCGTAAGATATTTCAGTTTTTCGGAAACAATCAGAAAATTTACTTATTTTGCGTACGCTGCCTAAACTATAAAATATAGAACTATACAATGTTCTAAGTAAATGTAGATCTTATAAATATCTACAAAAATGTCCGCGACACACTATACCTATCTATTTCAAGTGAGGCACAACGACCATTTTCTTATTTAAAAATGTAAATTTTTTTTGGACTACATTTAAACGAATTTATTTTGCTTATGCTAATGATCCTTATCAAAATAAATAATTTCATCACTAAGTACAGTTTATGTAGATTATATTTGCTCTTCGAATGATTAAAATTGGACGTTTGGTTTATAAGTTATGGCGAAATTAAAATATTGCGATTTACGCCCGTTTCGAAGTGGGCGCTACAAATGCCACAGAATAGATAATAATAGTACGAGTACCAATGCAGGAGTGCGCATTGTACACATTGAAAAGGTCTACAGAAAACTCCGCGATGGTATATTTTTTTTAATGAAATAAGGGGGCAAGCGAGCAAACGGGTCACCTGATGGAAAGCAACTTCCGTCGCCCATGGACACTCGCAGCATCAGAAGAGCTGCAATTGCGTTGCCGGCCTTTTAAGAGGGAATAGGGTAATAGGGGAGGGTAGAGATGGGAAGGGAAGGGAAGGGAATAGGGGAGGGTAGGGAAGGGAATAGGGGAGGGTAGGGGATTGGGCCTCCGGTAAACTCACTCACTCAGCGAAACACAGCGTAAGCGCTGTTTCACGCCGGTTTTCTGTGAGAACGTGGTATTTCTCCGGTCGAGCCAGCCCATTCGTGCCGAAGCATGGCTCTCCCACGTATAAGTATATCTCTTATAGATATATCCCACAATAACATATTTTTTGTCATTTACTTTTAACTTCAAATAATGGCTAATTTTCGAAGCGATTTTAACCAATACGGTAATAATCCTTATTCAATTAAATACTTCAAATACATTATTGATTTTGGCCCTTTACAGCATAATTATTACGATTTTAATTTTAAATGAATATTTTCGAAGATATTACAGATTTAAAATTGCGGGACGTAAGTAGCTTTTGCGGCAGTACCGACCAACGCGGGCCATGGGTAGTAATGAATATAAATTATTTAAAACCAACTACATAATCGATTTTAATCATTTTTTCAGTGACTTAGGCCATTATTTATTTTATACCCGTGCGAAGCCGGGGCGGGTCGCTAGTAATATTATAAAGCGGAAGTGTTTGTTTGTTTGTTTGTTTGAACGCGCTAATTTCAGGAACTACTGGTCCGATTTCAAAATTTTTTTTCAGTGTTAGATATCCCATTTATCGAGGGAGGCTATAGGCTATATTTTTCACGCTAAGACTAATAAGAGTGAAGAAATAGAGAAAAATGAGAAAAAACGGGGGAAATTATTTGAAAGGGCTTATCTCACGAACTACTGGAGCGATTTTTCTGTTATTTGACACAGATAAGAAGTATAGACCACGTGAAGGATCATAGGCTATTTTTGTGGACTAATTTGTCTGTGAAATATCTAATCTACACGGGCGAAGCCGCGCGGAACGTCTAGTAAAATAATAATATGGGCGAAATACTTTATATGGCAAAACAACTATTGCCGGGACAGCTACTATAGAATAATAGTATGTTTATCACGATATTTTAACACAAACTATATCCCATTAAGTCTAAGCTTTTAAAAGTTCACGTACCAGAACTATAAATTTCTTCTGATCGTGAGCTTCGGTCCCTACTGCCTACTCCCTAGTCCTTCGTCCTTTTAAATACCGACCCTACATAGAATTCTTTTGATGTTTTGTGGGGTTAGAATAGGGTTTTTCGACAGTACATACATAAGTGCTTAAGAGTAATTATATTCTTTGTGATGTTAAGATAAAATTGCATTTTTACTCCATGCATACAGCCAAATGTCGTCATTTAACAAGATATACTTTTAGTATTGGAGCAAAAAATATCATAAATTATTATTATTTTGCACCAACATTTACATTATTCGTGTTGTTCATGAAATTTCGCGGCCACGCTGATTCACGCTTTTTGTACGAAAAAATAAATGAACTGTAAAACTTTTCGGATGTTTCGCGACGCGAAATGTAGATAATTCAGGAAAATGGTACAGGTTACACCACAGGGTTACACAATACAATATGGTCGGCAGCATACCGACAGTCTGTGTGATAGAGCCAGAAAAATGTAGCCGTAGTGGCTGTCTACTTCGCTACCTCTCTTAAAATGATACATAATAACTGACTGACTACAACTTTTAACGGTTTTAAAGCATCTTCTTACCAAATTTCATCAATATTGGTTTGAGGTTGATATTCGCATTAATGCTATTAGTAAGCAACAAGCGCTGATCTTGGATTTCAAGGTCTCATAGAGTCAGCTCTATGTTCATGTAACACTGGAATCAATACTGCAGTGCAATATCAACGTGCACGTAATAGAAGTCATTATTTCAATCGAGTGATCTTGCAATTTACCCGCCAAGCGAGATGATTTATTGTGTAAACCATATTGGAAATGAGCAATATATCATATTATTTCTAAAATTTGTTCGCCATTTTAGGATTGCTACATACGTTTTCCACATACAATTTCCGTATTCGGAAATCCGAATGCATAAAATCAGCAGAAAAAACATTAACCGGCAGTCCGACACGTTCGCTTTTTTCCGAACGGAACGTTCAAGGGCAGGCCGGCGCGTTCACGCGTGAAAAAAAACGAACGTTTGCGCTAGTCTTTCGGAATTCGGAAATCGAATTCGGAAATTGAATACGAAAAACGTGTATATGCGGCCTTAACGAATCTTATAAAATGTTTGCACAAAAAACTCTCGGTATGAGCTGCGCACAGCTTTGAGGTCGTTCCATATTGACATAAATGCTATTTAATTAGGAGTTTGACTTTCTGTCAAACTCTTAATTAAATTAAAGTATATAATCATTCAATGCCTCGAGTGCGGCCGTTAGAGTACTAAAAGTTTTCACATAAATGAAGCCGCAAATGCAAATTGGCACGTTGTAAATATGCAAAAAGGCATCTGTTGGCATATTGATGTTTGCGGGGAACTTGTCAATTATGTCAGGGCGGCGCCCTACGCAAGTATGTAGGGCGGATAAAATATAAAAAAACGGTTACCTTATAATTTCTGTAATTATTTAAGTTACGATGAAAGCGAAACGTTATGAAATAAATTTTAATACCTAAAGTAAGGTTTACCTGTTGGTAAACCCGTGTCGAGAAAAGTTCTGTAAACAGAACTGTCATGGGTTCCGGTCAGTCTGTCCGGCCCTCCATACCAAAATTCATAATAACTTCATGCTTAGATTATTATGAGGTCAGTTGACAATAAAGCAGTCAAGCTTACGACACACTTTTATCAATCGTTAATCATTTCTTGACCAACAATAGGACCTCGATTAACCGGACTAATAGTTGTTGTTAGGCATTCGGAATTCGGATATTCGAAAATACGGATAATCGAATGAATGGAACGAACGAAACGAACGAAACGAAACAGAAAACGAATGTTTATTAAGAAATTATTAAGGGACACGTCTTCCTTATATTCGCGAATCCGCATAATAGAGCCGAATAGTCGAGTTTTTGCTGTATAAGAAAACATTTTATATTTTAATTCGGTCTGGATTAAAGTTGTATTAATATTGGAATAAAATAATAGATAAAACTAAAACCTATATATATATATAGTATTATACTCGTACAAGATATTGCATGAAATAAACCAGGAAGCTTGTAGTTAATTATGCAGCAGAAACAGCTGTTCGCTATTAGTGGACTTATTATGTATTCCACAATGAGATATGGCCAAGCTTTAATAGGTGAAATTGAAAATGAACGAAAATAAGGCATACTAAAGCCTGCGGCTTCACCCGAGAAAACCTTTTCCGGCGATAAAAGTTGATGATATAATATTAATTATTGTTATTAATAAGATCAGTCCAATAGTCTAAAGATCTTATCAATTCCTTTTACAAAATGTAAGCTTTTATTACTTACCTTCAAAAATACTTTTTACTCAATACTGAAAATCGAATAAAACTGAGAAAATGGTAAGAAATAAAGCCAAACCTTTAGAATTAAACAAATAAGCTAAGAGACTCTTCTGGAAAATAAGGAAAAGAAATTCCGAGAAAAGCTACATTTTACAAGCATTTCTTAGAACATACAAAATCAAATATTCTTTTTGTAAGACGAGGAGTGGCGTATTGACACCTTTTGACTCTTATTAGTTGCAGTTCACAATCCGCGCTTCACATTTAGTCAACATAGGTAAGCTAAGATAACACGGAATAAATTGTCTTGGATATTAAATAAATAATAAATAAATAAAAATTATTTTATTTCTGAATAGGTTTGAAACAAAAACTTTCAGAACGTTGGTGCTTGGTGCCTACCACCGGTTCGGGAAATTAAAGAATTTTATTACTTTTTTAAACAGGAGTAACATAAACCAAAAGCCTGTGACAAAAACTTTTCGAGTAAGTTTATTATTATAGAGCATATTATTCACAAGCTCCAAGGAATCGACGGCGGATTATCCAAAAATTCCATGCAGTGACCTCTTGCGAGGTTTGAATAGATAAATTTCTGTCTAAAAACTCTGAAACTGGACAGTATTCTGACAAAAACATGGAGTTGACCACTTGGAGGGGTTTATTGTCTGCTTTATTTTGCAGCAAAATATAGTTTCCGCCTAACTTAGTCATGGAGAATAAAAGTTTTCAGTCGAAGACATAACCGTCTTACTGCTTTTTAGGGTTCCGTACCCAAAGGGTAAAACGGGACCCTATTACTGAGACTTCGATGTCTGTCCGTCTGTCTCCAGGCTCTAACTCAAGAACGGTAATAGCTAAAGAGTTGAAATTTTCACAGATTATGTATATCTGTTACTGCTATAACAACAAATACTAAAAGCAAAATAAAACTAATATTTAAAGGGGGGCTCCCATATAACAAACGTGATTTTTTTGGCCTTTTTTGCTCTATATCATAAATGGCAACAGGTAGGTACTTGAATCTTTCTCAAAGTCCTTAGTTATATGTGTACTTTAATATTTAATTTTAATACTAAAATAAAATAAAAAAGGAAGGGTAAGCTCCATGCAAAAACACAATTTTTGGCTAATTTTCTTCTGTAATTGGTACAGTGGCCCTTCGTGCGCGAGTCCGACTCCCACTTGGCCGATTATTTTTTTGACTTTAAGACAGTAGGTACGGTCTAAGTCTATTGAGAACCAATAGAATCGCTTCATTGACCTGTGCTTGCCGTGACATCGCTCAGCGCGGCAATGCTATTAGATCTTAAAACACATTCCTCGCAACACATCTCTGGTGGAAACGCAGCTTAAAACTGGTAAAATCAGAGAAATTGATTCAGATGCGGACCTACATAATTTGGTAGAGATGTGTCCACCCTAGCGAACATTGACGTGACATAACCTGACCAAATTACGTCGACATCTGCCTATAAACCAATATATCTGATGGTATATTCTTCTTTTACCGTACAAAGGACGTAAATACAATCACAGCTGCAATCTATTCGGTTGGAAAATACGTTGCGATCTTTATCTTATTTGATCCAGAGGGAGCACTTTATTGTACACGAATTGGATACGACCTATTGGAACGTGGATTATGTATATATTTAAAGCTATCGTAGCTGTTTAAGTAGAAATTTGCTGGGTATGGCTTAGCTTGAATATTGCACAGATAGCTCTTATGCAGTGCCGTATTCAGCGCGGGGCCCATAGAATATTCAGGCGCGGAGCCTTATAATTTACTTTCGATTTTCATGGTGTACTTGACCACGAAAACACCGTTAAAAAAATTGACGGATATGACATATTATCCTAAAAAGTAATCAAATAAAAAATGTAGAGACAAGTGAGATAATAGAAATAAATTGTGAACTAATTCACAATTTATTTCTACGACAAAAGCCATTTCTAATAACATAATGAAATTCTCTCAACAGAGATCTTTTTCCGAAAACAACAGGTCCAACTAAAAGACACCTTGACAGCCGCATTCCCTTTTAATTCTGCAATATATTTCAACACCAGCTTTTTTACCCCACTACCACAAGTTTTGAAATCCCTTTTTACTAAGATTTTAACCCACGATAAAAAAGAGTGGTGTTATAAGTTTGACGTGTCTGTCTGTCTGTTTTTCTGTCTGTCTGTCTGTCTGTCCGTGGCATCGTAGCATCCAAACGGGTGGACAGATTTTGATCTAGTTTTTTTTTGTTTGGAAGCTGACATGATCGAGAGTGTTTTTAGCTATTATCATGATCATTACCACGGTAAATCTGCGAAAAAATATCAAAAATTGCGACTGCGAAAAAATTTCAATAGCTGAACTTACTTTCAATCTAGGTTACGCTGATATTAAAATATCTACAATGGCACGTATATTAACATCGTTCATATTAAAGAGCACAATTGAAAGAAAAGAATATTATATTTTAAATATTCGTATTGTTTTCCCAGGTTTTTATAAAAGATTCATATTTCCAAGCTAGACGTATGACGATGAAAAATCATTTAAAATTTTCATAGTATTTTCTGGGCGAACTTAACAGAAAATAAAATAAAATTTAGTTTTATATTTAGTTCGCTCTTTATATAATAAGGTGTGGTAAAATCAGCTGCTGGTATTTTGATAATACCTGGGGCTTAATTCTCGTACCACCGAATATCGCTTCGCTGCCGCGAACGGAATTTAAGAGCGCATATGACAACTTGACTACATACCTAGATCTCAAAGTCTGTAAGGTCTAGAAAACTGATTTTTTGACACAAGTAACTTCAGTTCATGAAGATTAAATGCTCAAGACGAAAACACGATTACTCAAAAAATGCTCGATAGTTTCTTTTTTACAAAAAACCTTGTCTTAGACACATTTTTGCTTGGATCTTCGAAGTTTGCTGTCTTTTCTTTAATATTTTTTAATATCTAAAAAGGTATTGATAAAACCTAAATTTGCTCAAAACACTTTTTTCATAATCATTATAGTTCGTCTTTTATTCAAGTAAAACTAACTCGGCGATGATTCCGCGCCATCCTTTTTCACCTGGCATATGAAAGACGGGCGTGAGTGTGAAGAGAGAAGGACGATGATGGATTTTTAGAGTCAGGTGAGCTCTTAAGTCATGAATATCGGTCTCCTGCTGCTAAATTCATCAGAGGTGACTCTTCGTTAAACGAAAACTTGAACTATAACTGCAATGTTTTCACGCTAGAGACAGCACCAGCATAAACAGTAAACAAAAAGTTGTGTTCGACATTTGAAAAAGCTTCTGTCAATATTCTGATATGACGTGTTGCAACATGTCGGATTTTTGGTCGCATTATTTACTGTATGTGCTAGTGAGGCCTTCTGTTCCCGCCTTCGCGTAATATTTTTATTTTATTTTTACCACAATTAAAGGTCGTAGTTAATAGAACTAGAGTTCGTCCAATGGTCGAAATTCGACCTTAGATTCAAGGAAATTAGGGATAATTACTACCTATATTTTGTAAAAGAATATTGACTTTATCATATTATTTTTTTTCAACTCTTGTCTCTGGGACTCAGCTGATCTCAGACTGGCCGTGTAAGCATTGTCTAATAGTATCTAAGATTCAATAAAAAGAAATATAGTCCATTTTCAATTTGTCAACCACTTCAACCATAAATAAAAGAGTATTATTCGTATGTATAGGTTTGTCACTCAAAAATTTGTCATCTTCTTGGGTGTGCGTATTGTAGTGTGTGTAATGTTTGATTTGTTAAAAAAATGTATGATAAAAGCATAATTACAAAATAATATTAGCTCGATGCACTTCTTCACCTTATAAACTATAACTGCAAAATTTCATTCACCTACGTTTCCGCATTTTTCGTCAAAAGGTATACAAAGTTTTTCGTTCACGTATTAATATACAATGTGTCCCGACACCGGTGTCGGGACACATTGTATATTATATTAGTCAAGACCAAGACCAAGACTATACAAGCAAGACCAAGACTATACAAGCAAGACCAAGACAAAGACCAAGACTGTTCGAGTCTTGGTCTTGGTCTTGCTTTGCTCGCCACTATCCCTAATCTATACAATGTGTCCCGACACCGGTGTCCGATCCTTTAATGTCATGATCTATGGCATATTTTATCGACAAATTGGCTCTCAAATTTTCTCTCTCTCACGGTTGTAAAATGGCAGCCATTTTAATTTTTCTCGGGCTCTCACACTAATCCGACCAGTACTTCTCATGTAAATATACTATGAAAATAAAAAAGGTCTAATTTGATAGTTTCACTTGTGTAGGTACTACGCGTACACAGGCAATATGTTATAAATTTCGTGGAATTAAACAAAGAAAAAACAAAGTTTAAGAAAAAAAAATGTAAATTTTTTATTAATACTAATCTGCCCTACACTTCATAAGAAAATCGTTATAACTTCTAAACTATCTGACTTAGAGTATTCAAGTAAAGAATTTATTTAAGATGAAAACCTCCTCTTACTTTCTGAAACAAAAAATAACCAGTTTAATGCGCTAGATTTTTCACAAACAGCCATGAATTAAAAATTTAACAATTTTTTTTCTTAAACTTTGGTTTTTTTTTGTTCAATTCCACGAAATTTATAACATATTGCCTGTGTAAGCGTTTAAGCTATCAAATGAGACCTTTTTTATCTTCATAGGATATTTACATGAGAAGTACTGGTCAGATTAGTGTGAAAGCCCGAGAAAAACTAAAATGGCTGCCATTTTACAACCGTGAGAGAGAGAGAAAATTTGAGAGCCAATTTGTCGATAAAATATGCCATAGATCATGACATTAAAGGATCGGACACCGGTGTCGGGACACATTGTATAGATTAGGGATAGTGGCGAGCAAAGCAAGACCAAGACCAAGACTCGAACAGTCTTGGTCTTTGTCTTGGTCTTGCTTGTATAGTCTTGGTCTTGCTTGTATAGTCTTGGTCTTGGTCTTGACTCTTGTTCAAATCTGTCTTGTCTGACATTTTTCAATTTTTTCCACAAACATTTTAGTAGAGCAGTGGCAGCAGAGCTTAATCTGACAGATTCGACGACATTTCAATATAAAAAAAAATTACCCACCACGTGAGAAATCTGATTTCTATACCATGATAACCAGACACGTCGTGTCGGAAGCCTATGCAAGCTTAATCTGACACGCTCGAGCTACTCCCGAAATCCCCTCTTCCCCTCCCCAACTATTTTAAATTTTAATTTTCTCTAACAAACATTTTTAAACCTAAATTCATTAAGACTAGCTCTCTATATGAGTTCTCCAGAATTTATGAAGATAATGATTCCCAAATTGAAAAAATAAAACTTATGAAAACTCGAGAGCGTACACAGCATAATAGGTTGACCTTTTAGTTTTAGTGGATAAAATCCTTGAGAAAAATTTAAATTAAAAAAAACAAGTAAAAGTACTTGTATTGGATATAAACCAGGTGTTATCCAGATATGGTAATGGGATAGGGTCTGTTTTTAAGGGTAGGAGTTACCCAAAGATTAAAAACGGGACCCAATTACTAACACATCCCTGTCTGTCCGTTTGTCTGTCTCCAGGCTGTATTTCAAGATCTTGAATAGCATATGATGTGACGTTGTTACAAATATTTTTATAAAAGTACTTGTATTGGATTTTAACCACGAGTTATCCATACATTAATTTGTTTTTCAAGGGTTCCGTACCCAATACAGCCGGAGACAAACAGACGGACCGACAGACAGCGATGGTTTAGTAATTGGGTCCCGTTTTTACCCTTTGGCCCAAAGGGTAAAAACGGGACCCAATTACTAAACCATCGCTGTCTGTCGGTCCGTCTGTTTGTCTCCGGCTGTATTTCAAGAACTTGAAAAGCATGTTAACATTGTTACAAATAAGTATTTAATCTCATATTGTATAGTGATCCCATCCAATCTTGTCTGTAGCGTTTATTAACCCCAGTACTATGTTCTGAAAAACTTTGACGTAATTTATCGTTCTCTATACAAATCGCGACAGAAAACGAAGCGATAGATGATTCATAATACCTTATCTAAAAATGTAGCGTGCTAAATGAAAAATTAGCAATATTTAATGTTAGATTCAGCACAATTGCGTGAGTATAGAGATTTCTATACTAAAGCAATTCTGCTGAAAATATCCACGGCTAATTTTACCACAATTAAATAAAAGGACGTAGTTAATAGAATTAGGATTTAGGGCAAAATGTTTAGCAGAGTAATCTGTTCTCATTACTCTACTCATCTCATTACTGACCTCTTGTACTGTCCAAACAGAAATTCTAGGTGACATAATATAGAGATGAAAAGCTCAGAACCAAGTTAATTAACTACAAACATCGTTGCATACAACTAAACCACTCTCAAGTGCATACATACTAGATTTAAGCTCTGTACCCCGATTTTCCTGTTTCATGCAACAATGCAGCTGTATTACTTGTAGGATCCATGTCGTGCCAACCTCAAAATGGTTTATTAATCGTCACAGGTATTCTAATTGGTCAAAACTTCAAAAGTTCATTTGGAGTTTATTTCGTAGTTTCATACGAAACAGATTGGATCGATCTAAGAACGAAGCTGTCTTCATAATATGGCAGAATCAGGGTACAGTTTATTCAAAATCTACGTTGACTTTGAATAAACTTAAGCTCGAAACACGACTTGTTAGGGGTGACTTATTTCTAGCTGAAATGGAAAAGAGCCGTCGTTTTTAACCCCCGACTAAAACAGATGGTGTTATAAGTTTGTGTAGTCTGTCTGTCCGTTGCATTGTAGCATTCAAACGGGTAGACCGATTGTGATCTAGTTTTTTTTTTTGTTTGAAAGCCGACACGATCGAGTCTTCTTATCTATAGTTTACCAACTCGCTTGCAGCTGAAAAATTTGGTATACATGTCATGAAAGGTATTTGGAAGCGGTGGTTGTATATGTAGTAAATATTGTCCAGCATACATGCCTAGGTAGTGAGGCCCCAAATGTATGGCGACTTGCCAATCTCCTTTCGCTTTATCCAATGAAATCAACAGCGGCAATGATAATATTTTATTCCGCCCATGAAAACAAAGAAACTTTTCATGAGTTCGCACAAACTTGAAGATCGTGTTGAGAATTTTCCATGAGCGTACAAAGACTGATGTAGAAATTAAGGTTGTGTATGACGACTCGTAGCATTATATTATCTTCTCATAGATGCCTACGTGGTCTAAAGACTCACGTCTAGATTAGGAGATTTATTTTATTTATTTATTCAAAAAGGACACCTGCGGTACATGTATTACACAATTACTGCTACAAATTATTACTATACAATACTGATACATGCACTTTTATAGGTGACACAACACTGACAAAGAATACAAGTTAATCATCTACGAGTATATTATATTAATACGTGAGAGGAAAATTTTGTAACCCTTTTTACGAAAAATGGGGAAACGTAGGTGCATGAAATTTCGCACAGTTATAGTTTATATGGTGAAGGAGTGCATCGAGCTAATATCATTTTAAAATTATGCTTTTATCATACATATTTTTAACAAATAAAACGTTACACACACTATGACACTACTACTAGGAAAAATGACAGATTTTCGAGTGACAAGCCTATACATACGAATTATACTCTTTTATTTATGGTTGAAGTCTGTTGACAACAAGTTGACAAATTGAAAATGGATTATTGTTTTTTTTTTATTTAATTTTAGATACTATTAAACAATGCTTATACGGCCAGTCTGAGATCAGCTGAGTCCCAGAGACAAGATTTGAAAAAAAAAACTATGATGAAGTCAATATTTTTTACAAAATATAGGTAGTAGTCCTTATGTCGTTGCAAGTAAGGTCGAATTTCGACCATTGGGCGATCTCTAGTAATATTAATTAAGCTAAGGTAAGTACATAATAAAATTAATAAAATAATCAAATTAATATAACTACTGTCAAAGCAATAATAATATAAAATAACATTTCATTGATTATTATTATTATACAACATATCATGATCAGATCATGGATTACATGGAAATTCAGGTTCTAAATTATTTTTTTAAAGACAATGCAGGCTGCTCTCCTGATTGTCTGACAAGAAACCTGATAACATATCATTTAACATTCATTATGAAGATTTTTGAGTCCTCTTGTAGTTTACAATATTCGGGTAAAAAAGAATCAAATAATTATTGAGTGTTTTAAACCCCTAACGAGCATAACTCTGTAATCCTTCTTGAACAAAAGGTAATCAACTAATCGTTATCCTCCAAATTAACTTAAGTTATTACGTCTTCTAAGAAACTCGTTCAAGTTAAAACCCTACACGTTACAGAGTTTATGACGTAACTAGGTCACGGAGTAGAATTCTTTGCTATTTTTGGGTACAAATCCATTTAAGCCTCTATACATATATTTTCTCAGATTGGGCGGAATTTTGGGATCTCAGTTTTTGATGTTTTTTCTTAAAATTCTTGGGATCTCTGTTTTCGATTGAAATTCAAAAAATACAAGAAATTAAGAAATTTAAAAAAACCCCCGCCAAACAACTCCCAATGGCGATACAAAATGCAAAAGACACTGTTGGCGGTCCCCCGACACACCTTGACAACAATTATGGACTAAAATATCACTTTACACTTAGGAATTATTTAAACTTAAAGTCAGTAAAATATATTATTTCATTACTTTTTAAAGTTGTTTGGCGGGGGTTTTTTTAAATTTCTTAATTTAATTTTATTTCATGCTTTTTAAACTTGTGTTGGATATAGTGCAAAATAATTCCTATCAACAGGATCATATTATACCCCAATGAATACCATCTAGGAATGTCCTTTTGGATGAGGCCGCCACGCGTCAATATGAGTCCAAACATGAAATCCCCACTTTGGGTACATATGGAGCTCGGCTCCTATAGACCCAGGTGATGCTGCAGCAGCAGCATGCAAAAATTTATTGGTTATCTACGTCTTACTAGATGTTGCAATTAAAATGAGCCCAAACACGAAACCATTGCTCTAAGTTGGTGAGGAGTTGGGTATCCTATTGATTACCAGGTGATGCTGCAGCACCAGGTCAACTTTCCACTAATGTGTAAATATTCATGAATGTCACGACCTAGAATGCAATAAAGCCCACCAAACGACTGCAAGTTGCTAATCGCCCTTCACGAACCAGATGAACTACGATTTTTCAGCACGAAGCAGGCTGATGATGATGAACTATAGCTAAGAACACTCTCAATTAAGTCAGCTTTCAAACAAAAAAAACTAGATCAAAATCGGTCCACCCGTTTGGATGGTACGATGCCACAGACAGACAGACAGACAGACAAACAGACAGACAGACAGACAGACAGACAGACAGACAGACAGACAGACAGACAGACAGACAGACAGACAGACAGACCGACAGACAGACACGTCAAACTTATAACACCCCTCTTTTTTGTCGGGGGTTAAAAAGTGACAAATGTCTAAATGAGCCCAAACCAAGTGGTTACCAAAAAGGGGATCATCTGTTTTGTGGTCCCGCTTTTGCTTATTATATTTAACTTTTGGCCAGTTAACTCGATTACATTTCGGTACATACCCGTAATGCATATAAGTATCCTGTTTAAAAAATACCTTACTTTCTTCGAAAGTTGGTTAAATAGCTTACGTAAACAGTGTTAATTTGCGTCGCGGCCCGTCGTGCGAAACCGTTTAGCGGATAATGGTGCTCTTGTGTTCGTGTTTAGTCCAAATTTACTTCATTTATTCTATCACTTTATTTATTTAATCATTTATTGTGCACAAGAAATATTCACAAAATAACAATTTACACACAGTAAGACGACACAATAGGATCTGCTTATTTCTAATAGAAATCTCTTCCAGCAGCCCTACGGAGAGAGATTGGATTAGGATAGCAGATATGACGTGCACAAACATGAATTTAATATTGCATCAAAATAAAATAATAGGATAATGACAAAATTAATAAATTACAAGTACATATATATCGAGATCTACAACAACAACATACTTACAACAAACAATAAAATTAAAATATATAATTATAAAATAAGTAATGTAGCTATAATAAATAAATACTATATGTATATATTATTATATATTATATATGGTATTTAAATGGATAGAGATTCGAGGTAGTGCTCTTTCAAGCGTCTTTTAAAAATAGCAATGGTGGGACTATCACGAATGGTGTGAGGGAGTGAGTTCCACAATCTGACAGCATGAACAGTAAACGAGTAGGAGTAAAAGTTGGAGCGATGGGAGGGAAGGGAGAGATTAGACCGGACATTGGACCTACAGGGGAGATCAGGAGATCGGGAAAAATTGAATCTATCAAGGAGGTATGGAGGAGATAGAGGATTATACAGGATATTGTAAAGTAGGCAGAGGATGTGGGAGTTGCGGCGGAGACGGATGGGAAGCCACTTGAGTTTTGAACGGTAGGCTGAGATATGGTCGAACTTTCTCAAGCCAAACACAAAGCGTATACAGAGATTCTGTAACCGTTCAAGTCTACTTAACTGCTCCTCAGTGGCGTCAAGGTAACAGGAATCGGCGTAGTCAAGGATGGGAAAAATGAGTGTCTGGACAAGGGAGATTTTGGTATGTATAGGTAGGAAATTTTGGAGGCGCCTCAGCGTGTGTAGTGAGAAATGAACTTTTCTGCTTACTTCGGTTACTTGTGGGTTCCACGACAGGTTATGGTCAAGAATTATGCCTAGGTTTTTGGCCGACTTTGTGTAATTGATAACAGTGCCATCAAAAATTACATTCGGTACATTGCATAACCGTTGAGACATGTATCTGCTGCCTATGATCATAGCTTGCGATTTTCTGGGATTAACCAACAGGCCAAAAGTATTTGCCCAGTTGGCTATTCGCTCAAGGTCAGAGTTGATGTCATTGACTGCAGATACGATGTCGAGAATGTGAGAATTGCGATAGATTTGCAAGTCGTCTGCGTAGAGATGGAAGTAGGATTTAATTATTAAAGTGATATTATTTATAAATATTGAAAAGAGGAGAGGAGAAAGAACGCCACCCTGGGGTACCCCCGCATCAAGAACACACCAGTCTGAGGTAGCCTCACCAGAGCGGACTCGCTGCGAGCGTCCCCGAAGATAGGAATCAAGCCAAGTAATCACTGACGGGGATAATTTAAGGGAGCGCAGGATGGAAAGAAGGATGTCAAAGTCAACAGAATTGAACGCACTGCTGAAGTCAAGCAACACTAGTATAGTGACACATTTATTTTCTAAAGCTAGGCGCAGATCATCAGTGACCTTCAGCAGCGCAGTTACAGTACTGTGACCAGAACGGAAGCCGGATTGAAAAGGAGAAAGCAAATGATTGAATGATAAAAAATGGGACAACTGCTGGTGGGCTATATGTTCGAGGACTTTGGAAAGGAACGGTAATATAGAGATAGGTCTGTAATCGGATAGAGAGGAGGGATTAGGAGTTTTGGGTAAAGGAATTACATCAGCACGTTTCCATGCCGAGGGGAAGCAACTCGTTGCCAAGGAGAAATTAAAAATATGGGTGAGAACTGGCAGGAGTTCAGGAAAGGAGAGGGAAATCATACGGGAACTGAGACTGTCATTGCCTACCGCAGTAGATTTAATAGCCGCTATATGCTTAGCGACATCATCCTCAGTAACATATGTGAAGGAGAAAGTGTCACAGGAAGGGAGAGGAGAGGATGAGAGATGGGATAATGTGCGCGCTTTTGTGGCTTGGTCAATGATTACAGGAGGCTGAGAGAAGTGAGCATTGAGCGAATTTAAGTCTAGGGTGCTGTCAGTACATGGTGAGGACTTACCTATGCCGAGTGTTGAGAAAAATTTCCAAATTTGAGATGGGTTGGATTGGTCAATGGAAAAATGTATGTGGCGTCTTCTAGCGTCTCTACACATACGACTGCAAAGATTCCGAAGGTTTTTATATTTGGTTAGGTTTTCGTCAGTGGGTCGTTTCCGATATCGACTCAAAGCTCGATTGCGCCTGGCCATCATGGACTTGATATCCTGAGAGAGCCAGGGTGCCGGTACGTGCTTGATTTTGACTCTTCTGACAGGAGCATGCTTATCAAAGATGTTGATTAGGAGATCTGTTAGCAGCGACACCTTCAGGTCGATATCAGAGGCCGAGTACACAGGAGACCAGTTCGTTTCACACAAATCACGTTTGAGAGCCTCCGGATCAATTTTATTAAAACTGCGTAGGAGTTGGTACTTAGGGACTCGGCGAGGAGGTTTGATTTTAAAGGAAAGGAATACAAGATCATGATGGGAAAAAATGGAAGGAAGTTGGCCATGAGAGGAGATAAGGTCAGGAGTTGAGGTAATGAGGAGGTCTAATAGAGAAGGAGTGCAGTTAGGAACGTGGTGGGTTGCTGCAAGCGGGAGAATGTTAAGATTAAGGGACGACAATAAGGAACGGAGCTTTAAAGCACGTGAGTCGGATTTTAGGAGACAGGTATTGAAGTCACCTGCAATCAGAGTGTGGTCGTAGTTCGGACAATGTGCGGCTAGTAGAGATTCCAAGGTGCTAAAATAATCTACGCGGATAGATGGGCTGTAGACCACACAAAGCAGAATAGTTTTACGATGCAAGGTGACCTCAATACACAGATATTCGACGGAACCAGAGTAACAGCTTGGCGACGCGGAGATAATGCGGTAGTCAATATCGCCACGCAGATATATAGCAACACCGCCACCACCTTTGCCCACGCGATCGTTGCGAATCAACTTAAAACCTGGTAGGGCATACCCAACAGATGGAAGTGAGGGCTTAAGCCAGGATTCTGAGATTAAGATAGCGCTAATAGGAGAATCGCCAAACATGTCCAGAAAATCAGCATGATGCCGCGGTATGCTTGCACTTTGTGCTTTATCTTTTTCAGTCTCGCATTTCTCAAAAGTATTAACCATTTCTGTACCTCACATGTTCACATTTTGTGTCAAAATGTGCCAAAGAACTCCATTTTGTTATAAAAGTAGAGTCACTATATATTCTATACCTTGAATTTTTATGTCAATATTTACTAAATACCAATAAAGTGGAGCCTGCCAAACCTTGCCAAATACAAAATACAAATACATGATACACTCGAAAAACATTTAAACTCTACTTTTGGACGAACCGGTAAAGAACTGCGGGGATAAAATGGTCATAATATGATTCACTTTTTTAAAATCGCAAAATGCAAGTCTGCTTGCAAGTTGCAATTCATTACTTCGTACTAATTTGACATTTGTCAGTTTGACAGTTTTGACAATTCATTTGCTGAATTGCTTGAGAGGAAACGAACCTCTATAATATAACTAACTAGATGACCCGGTTAATTTGGTATCACTTCCCACCTAATATGAATCTTCCCTGGATTTCCACAAGTAAATATTTCGAGACTACAATCAGCCATATCGGTTCAGCCATTCCGAGTTTTAATGAGACTAACAAAATTTACTTATATTTTAGATGAAAGATGATGTAGTTTCAATGCTCGATTGTAAGTGAAATATAATAAACAGCACCTTTTTGGACCATGATATTACACTTACCTTGGTGCAAAATCTTACTTTTTGGTAGCATATATACTTAGATTACTACTTCTAAAACTAAAATCACTATGAGTTTCCATATAAATTTAGAATAACACCTATATACCTACCTCATGGATCCCATGAAACACCAAGTTTAAATTATAAACTTTAGAACAACAATATCTTTAATTTTTTAAATCACTTGACAAACTCGAGTCTTGATCTTAAAGAAATAAAAAATTGGTACTTTTCATGTATTTAAGATCGAGAATCCTACTATCCTACTAATATTATAAAGACGAAAGTTTGTTTGAATGTATGGATGTGTGGATGTATGGATGTTTGTTACTCTTTCACGCAAAAACTACTATACGGATTTTAATGAAACTTTACAATGATATAGCTTATACATCAGAAAAACACATAGGCAACAATTTTAACCGACTTTCGAAATGGAGGAGGTGTTATGTTCATTTTTTTCTCTTCAACGATTACTCCGCCGTTTGTGAACCGATTTTCAAAATTTTTCTTTTGGTGTATAGGTTATCATTCCAATTTGGTACCATATTCATAAAAAATGTGACCTGATGAAGAGATCCATAAGAAATCGAACTCCTCAAAATTTATATGGAAATATGTGGTGACTTCGGTTTCGTGAGCAGTATTCTAAGCATATGCTACCAACAAGTAAGATTTTACACCAAGGTATACCATGGTTCGGATGGTGCTGAGAGAACTCCTGATTCTTTATAGATACAAGTTTGGGAGTTTCGACGTTGTTTTAAGAGCCGAAAGCATCTGCTACTATGCAAATTACCTTCATCTTAATCATCATCGCTACCATTTTTATTTTATTTTTATGAAATAAGGGGGCAAACGAGCAAACGGGTCACCTGGTGGAAAGCAACATCCGTCGCCCATGGACACTCGCAGCATCAGAAGAGCTGCAGGTGCGTTGCCGGCCTTTTAAGAGCGAATAGGGTAATAGGGGAGGGTAGGGATGGGAAGGGAATGGAATTGGGGATGATAGGGAAGGGAATTGGGCCTCCGGTAAACTCACTCACTCGGCGAAACACAGCGCAAGCGCTGTTTCACGCCGGTTTTCTGTGAGAACGTGGTATTTCTCCGGTCGAGCCGGCCCATTCGTGCCGAAGCATGGCTCTCCCACGTATATACCGTTATAGAACCATGTGTCGTCCCGTTTTGACTCTATTATTGGTACTTTCCATAGTCTTTTATGATATATCACTTAAACCGCCGCGGGTAACACCGCGGGGCACAGCTAGTAGGGGCATAATAGGACGATGCATGGTACAATGGTTTATGGTAGTGATGATAAGGGTAAATGTAATTTGCATAGTAGCATTAGTAGCATATGCTTTCCGTTCTTAAAGCAACAACGAAACTCCCAAACTTGTATCTATAAATGGTCAGGAGTTCTCTCAGCACCTTCCAAACATGGATGGATGTCACTGGGTCCTAAATCTTACTTCTTGGTACCATACGCTCGGAATACTTCGCACGAAACCGAAGTCAGCACAATATGTTTAAAATATACATTTTGAGGAGTTCCTTCGATCACTCATGGATTCCTTCATGAGGTCACCACTTTCTTGAACATGGCACGAAATTGGGATGATGCCATAATACACCAAAAGAAAAAAATTAAAAATCGTTTCACAAACGGCGGACTAATTGATGAACATAAAAAACGAACATAACACTTTTTGAATGTCGGTTAAAATTGTAGCCTATGTGTTATTCGGATCTATAAGCTATATTATTGTAAAGTTTCATTAAAATCCGTTGAGTAGTTTTTGCGTGAAAGAGTAACAAACATCTTTACATACACCCATACATCCAGACACCTATAGATCCAGACATTCATACATACAAACTTTCGCCTTTATGATATTAGTAGGATTGTTCCATAATACTTCTTAAAATATAATAATATGTATTATTCCAAGTCGCGTCGCCGGAGACTTGATTCAATTACGTCAGCATCGGATTCAAATTGAATCAGGACTAACCGAATCATAAATGAAGGAGGCTTATTGACGGCAATTTGACGCAGTCGGAATAGTCACTATACTAGATGCAGATCCTAAAAGGATCAGACATAACTTACTCTCCGATGGATGAAACCATAGATTCTTAGTAGTGCTTCATGTACTTAGAATACTTGCGTGTTTTGTGGAGCTCTACGTGTGACACCTGGTCAGGTACCAGGTGTGAAAGTTGACTAAAAATTTGTCTTACTTTACTTATTTTTAAGTGGCTAATATTTATATATAATTTGTAGAATATTATTCTGACCTAGTATCATGTAGTGTAAGACTATTTTTATGGGTCAAAACTTTTGTCAGACGCTTTAAAAATATTTTACACGAATTTATTTTTAACTAGCTGTTGCTCGCGACTTCGTCCGCGTCAGCATAGTATAATAACAAAGATGGATAATTTTCCCCTTTAACGGTTCCTTACCCAAAGAGTAAAAACGGGACCCGATCACAAAAAAATTTCAGCCTGTCCGTCTGTCCATGTCCGGGCTGTACCTCTCCTTTCTAGCATGTAGTGATTATTATTAAAGTATGAATACTATTAAGTATTTTTTGGTCATATGCCTAGTCAAGTGTATTTCCTTTATGTTGACAATTTAATGTTTAAATAGCCAAGATGAGATTATTAACGTTTCTGCTTGATTTCTCGAAATAATCATTGGAAATATTTTTTAAGACATCACTACAGAAAAAAGTAATAACGAAACACTGTGAACAAACCAATAATTGAATACGTAATATTATGTTTTAAAATTATCTTCCCATTTTTAGCATTTTCACTGGCTATGTAAAACAAAATACATTAAACAAGAATTGGTGTCACATTCTTGATATAAAATAATTTCGATTCTTATTTTCAGTTCAGTTATACTCTAATATCTCTTTAAAATCAGATAACTTAAAAAGTATTGATATTAAATTATACCATCTTAAAGTATTCCTTACACGTGTTGGTAAGTTTTCATAATCTCAAAAATCAACTTGTTCGAAGGAAGTGATCAATATTAAGGTGAGGTATTGAATACACAATGATATGGTAAACTAGAATCGATTAGGGTGAGACACGTAGTAGCTAAGTTCCACTTAATCTCAATATGAAAGGAAATTCTTCCGAGTCTGCACTTCTCTTCGTTATTTCAAAGCCCTTACCCGTGCTGAGAACTAATTATTGACGTGAGAGGAAAAAGCAGGTAAGTAACAGTTATATTGGCATTTTTTGCATAAATGGAGGCTTTAGGGCCGAATTTTTTTTTATAATTAAAAAACATTTTAGGATTTTATGTGTAGCCACTTAGCCAGATGATGATGTAGGTAAGTTACAAGGTTCGTTCAAATTATAAGGGAAAAATACGTAATTTCCCTTATGTTATAAAATGTTAATTTTCGTGTTCTTCCACTCATGTCTTCAAACATAAAATTTAATCGAAAGAGTGCAGCGTAAAGCTACTTTCAAATCACGCTATACTTAAATAGAATTCTTTGGCTATACTATACTGCTACTTCGTACATCAAAAATCGGCCAAGTGCGAGTCAGACTCGCCGTACCGTCATAGAGCGAAATAAGGATAAAATAGTGCTTTTTGTATGGGAGCTCCCTTTACAATTTATTTTATCTAAGTTTTATTATTAAATATTAAAATACACATATAATTAAAGATTTTGTGAAAGTGTCTACATGTTGCCATTATGGATTACGGGCCAAAAAGGCCAAAAAAATCATGTTTGTTGTATGCGAGCTTCCCTTAAATATTAACTTTATTTTGTTTTTAGTACTTATTTGTTATTTATATATATTCTACGAATAATAAAAATATATAATATTCGCATTTATAATATTATGTACATATCTATATATATAAAAATGGATTTTCAAAACGGCTGAACGGATTGGGCTGATTTTAGTTTTAAAACATTCGTAGAAGTCCAGGGAAGGTTTTAAAGTGACACGAAGTTCACCGGGACAGCTAGTACATATATACATTATAATAATATAAATGCGAAAGTGTGTATATCTGTCTGTCTGTCTGTTACTTCTTCACCCTCAAGCCGCTGAACCGATTTTGCTGAAATTTGCCACGGAGATACTTTGTGTCCCGAGAAAGGGCATAGGAAACTTTTTATCCCGAGAAAATGTACAGCAAAATGTACAGCGGTAAATGAATTTTGGCGCAACAGAGTTACGGACGTCGTCTAGTACTATATTCTAGCATATTAGCTATCCCGGCAAACGTTTTTTTGCCGGGATAGCTAGTATGCTAGAATAAATGGAAATATATTTTATTCAACAAATGCGCTTATAATATAAAAAAGTAGCCAGTAGCAAATACTCAGACCTACTGAATCTGCATATCAAATTTGGTAAAAATCACTAAAGCCGTTTCGGAGGAGTACGGTAACTAACATTGTGATACGAGAATGTTATATTATACGAGCTTTTGCCCGCGGCTTCGCTCGCGTTAAGAAGTATTATTATATGCAAACTTTCATCCCCTATTTTAACCCCTCGGAGGTAGAATTGATCAAAATCCTTTCTTAGCGGATGCCTACGTTATAACATCTACCTGCATGCCAAGTTTCAGCCCGATCCGTCTAGTGGTTTGGGCTGTGCGTTGATAGATCATTATGTCAATCAGTCAGTCACCTTTGAGTTTTATATATACAAAATGTATAAGTTATTTATATACACTTCAGAACTCTTCGAAAACTAATTACATTAAATATTTTAATTAGCAACTTCACTTGAATAACACAATTATAACACAAAATAACGAAATACTTTTTCAAATTGATCGTAGCACTATCTGTCGGGACAAACTAAAATTAAAATAGAATAATATTGAATGCGATGATAGCGCCATCCGTCGAATCTGATGTAAAACATTCCAAAATCAAAAACTCCTTACAAATAAAAATTAATTAAAAAAACATCTGAATTCACAAAATTATTTATACACACTTCAAAACTCTTTAAAAAATAATTACATTTAATACTTTAATCAGCACATGAATTGAATAACAAATTTTTTTTCAAATTAATCGTAGCACCATCTGTCAGGACAAACTAAAATTGAAATAGAATAATATTGAATGCGATGATAGCGCCGTCCGCCGGATCTAATGTAAAACATTCCAAAATCAACAACTCCTTATAAATAAGAAATTAATTGAAAAAACATTTTCCAGTAGACCAAACTGTAAATCTAAACCATTCTCGAATCTCCACGAACACACACAAAAAATTTCATCAAAATTGGTCCAGTCGTTTAGGAGGAGTTCAGTCACATACACACGCACACAAGAAATATATATATTAAGATAAGAGATAATATTGCATATTTAGTTTGAAAGTAGCTTTTAAAATATAATTCATTCTCCGAGTTCCGACTACTGACCCGACACATTGCTCCAGATTTTTCTAAAAGCACTTGTTTTTTTTTTTTTTTTTTTTGGCGAAGTACACTGTGCACCCCGAAAATCCAATTTTCCGCACAAAAGGGGATAAAATGAATCGATAGCCGTGTTAAGGTTTGCTTAGTTTTGTGCTTTTATTTGATGGAAATCGTGGGCTTGCTTTGAGCACTGCTGGAGCGAAAACAAAGGATGGACACAAAGGGAGGTGCACTGTACAGTTACAGAAACGTTTACAACGCTCAAAGAGTTGTTGTTCTGAATGTTTCGAAATTATACGACATTCATTATCACCTTAGAGCCTTGCTATGGAAGTTACGGGATTTGGGTCCAAAATGTGGAAGCACCAATATACACTGGAGTTCATTCGTGTCACAGTATAATGGCGCCGTATTAAAGATTGCATTTAACCAGCACTGAAATAATAACATTATTTTGGTTAGACGTGAAATGATTAGGAACTAGATGAAAGCCGTGTCCTTTCCCGGGACTCAAAGTATTTTAAAGTCTACCGGAATCTGATGGCCAAAATTGAGAAATTAAATTGACTCTAGCAATACTAGGGTAATTGGAGTAAAACATTTTGATCCTTTTTTTCCTTACAGCGTTGTGTGTGAAACACACATAATAAGCCGCTGTAACTGCTATAAGCTGCACAAATATAAAAATTTATCCAATTATCAAGGATATTTTTTGAAAATCTGCCGTCAAAATTTGTCATCAGATTCAGACCTATACATACCAAATTTCATCAAAATAGGTTCAGCGATTTGGGCGTGAAGAGGTATGATTTAGGCGATTTTGAACAAGTCATATTTGTCCATTATCATGGCACAGAGAGAGTCTATGATTTTTTTACCTGCAATTATAATTGTCTACGACCGACATTGATTGTGCATACCATAGACTATTGGAACAAGCATGGTTATCATCATAGATACAAGAAACTAAATTGTCATCTAAAATATAAAATTACACGCGTGAAATGGGTTTCATCGAATTAGTAGGTTATATTCTGTAACATTAAGTTAAAGGGAACCGAGGGGTCAAGACACTTGTTACAACCTCTCACGGACAATTAGTCTTGATTGCCAACATCACGATCAATACCCCTAGACCTGAAAAAGCTTTTACCAAAAATCCATTCTAATATTATAACTGTGAAATGTGTTTAGCTGTCTGTTAACTCTTCACGCCCTTCTAGTATAATATACTAAATGACTCCCGCATCTCTGTTGCACCAAAATTCCTATATCGTACATTTCCTTTCCCAAATTCCGTAACAATATAACTTCCATAGCAAGGCTCTAAGGTGATAATGATGATGAATGTCGTATAATTTCGAAACATTCAGAACAACAACTCTCTGAGCGTTGTAAACGTTTCTGTAACTGTACAGTGCACTTCCCTTTGTGTCCATCCTTTGTTTTCGCTCCAGCGGTGCTCAAAGCAAGCCCACGATTTCCATCAAATAAAAGCACAAAACTAAGCAAACCTTAACACGGCTATCGACTCATTTTATCCCCTTTTGTGCGGAAAATTGGATTTTCGGGGTGCACAGTGTACTTCGCCAATAAAAACAAGTGCTTTTAGAAAAATCTGGAGCAATGTGTCGGGTCAGTAGTCGGAACTCGGAGAATGAATTATATTTTTAAAGTTGCTTTCAAACTAAATACGCTATAATATTATCTGTTATATATATATATATATAAAATTCTCGTGTAACAATGTTAGTTACCGTACTCCTCCGAAACGGCTTTAGTGATTTTTACCAAATTTTATATGCATATTCGGTAGGTCTGAGAATTGGCTACTGGCTACTTTTTATATTGATAAGTGCATTTGTTGAATAAAATATAATAGCAAACTATTACAACTCGAGTCTGACGGCGTCCATTGTTTGTGCGACGGGATAGCGATGGACGTTGCCATGGTGCCATAGTTATTTAGTCACTTCAATAAAATAATATGGGCGAAATACTTTATATGGCAAAACAACGTTTGCCGGGATAGCTAGTATGCTATAATATAGTACACTAGACGACGCCCGTAACTCTGTTGCGCCAAAATTCATTTACCGCGGGAACTGTATATTTTCCCGGGATAAAAAGTTTCCTATGTCCTTTTTCGGGAGTAGGGACTCAAAGTATCTCCATGCCAAATTTCAGCAAAATCGGTTCAGCGGTTTGAGCGTGAAGAGGTAACAGACAGACAGACATACTTACACACTTTCGCATTTATAATATTATATGGATTATTAATTACAATATAATAGCACAGCAATGTCGCGCACCAAACATTGTTGTTATGGACACGTTTACACTATACTCTATTACTATTTATTGGCTTTTAAATTGCAGTACCTATAGCATTAGGTCCTTTTTAGGGTTCCGTACCCATAGGGGAAAAAAGGGACCCACCCTATTACTGAGACTTCGATGTCTATCCGTCTGTCTGTCCGTCTCCAGACTGTATCTCAAGAACCGTTATAGCTACACTTCCGAAATTTTTACAGATTGTGTATTTCTGGTGCCGATATTAATAACAACAAATACTAGTATAGTATCCATACTGACAACATGTAGACACTTGAAATTTTCACACAATCCTTAATTATATGTGTATTTTAATATTTAATAATAAAACTAAGATAAATCATATAATAAATAATAAAGTGGGCTTCCATACAAAATAACACTATTTTTTCCTTCTTTCGCTCTATGACGGTACGGAACCATTCCAGTTACATTATTCCAGTAGTAGTCCAGCGCTGTATACGGTCTCTGGATTGGAAAAATGAAAGCCGGCCATTAATGAAAAACAACGTCTCCAAACGTACAAAAGACCGAGTCAACATAAAAAATATAGGTAGTAATATTTGAACTAAATATTACTTTTCTCCATTTCAGCAGACATTTCTTCACAATGTCGTCTGGGTTTACATAACAAGGCTGCATAAAGGCAAGCTTACAACGATGTAAGAAACGACAGACATGGCATATAAGAAATTAATAATAATCGGCCAAGTGCGAGTCGGACTCGTGCAAGAAGGGCGAAAGCATAGAGCGAAAGTAGAAAGTAGTTTAAAAAAATTTGTTTTTTTTTTTGTATGGGAATTCCCTTTAATATTTACTTTATTTTAATTTTATTATTAATTATTAAAGCACAAAAATAATAAAAGATTTTGGGAAAATTTCAAGTCCTAGCTGTTACTATTATTGATAACGACCATAAAAGGCCAAAAAAATCACGTTTCTTGTATGGGAGCCCCCTTAAATATAACTTATTTTTTTTAGTATTTGTTGTTATAGCGGCAACAGATATATACAATCTGTGAAAATTTCAGAAGTCTAGCTATAGCAGTTCTTGAGTTATAGCCTGGAGACAGACAAACAGACAGATGGACGGACAACGAAGTCTTAGTAATAGGGTCCCGTTTTTACCCTTTGGGTACGGAACCCTAAAAATGGTATATTTAAACGTACACTGTTTTAGAGATAGTTTTCATTTGTTGCATTTTTAAGTAACTGAGCTGTAATAGTTGTACCTAATGTTAAGAAATTGTATTAAAAAGGAAGAAACCATTTTTCAATTTTCCAAAAACCAAGTCCATAAACTTTAAATTATATGCTACGAATAATAAAAACTAAGGAAGAGTAACTCCGTCAAAAAAGTGCACCAAAAGGCTACAAAATGTGACCCGAATACATGCATATTTATGCATGTGTTCGGTACACATTTTTTGTGTATGTACACTCAAGTGACATTCAACCAGGTTGACAATTTTGTCAAACTCATTTTACAATTTGTTTACATAGGTTTGTTTACTTACTTTTTACGTAGCTTTTTACAATATTTTTGTTGTTAAAATGCCTAAATGCCCTGTGAAATGGTGTAGAAGTCATACAGATACGACTTTTAATACAGGAATAACCTTTCATCTGTCAGTGAATTGTTTAAAACTATGCTTAAATTTCTTGTATTTTTGTCGACCCAAAAAAGATGGTTTATTTAAGTTGGATGCTAGGGTATTTGCATACGAGTAGAATTAAGCTGGTCTCTTTGTGTTTGTCTTATTAAATTTACATATTATTCTAAAAGTGCAAAAATCAAAAAATAATATAACCATTATTAATTTCGACACGAGCCTTGAAATAAAAAATAATAAAAAATAAATTGCACAACGGGGTATGAGGCGTACTAAACCAATCCTATCGGTTTAAGTTGTCTCTTATGTGCCATAATTAATCTGAATCTCTATTTAGGTACACAGCCCAGGACTTGTTAGGACAACCCAGCTCTGAATTTAATACCTAAGATACTCTGAATTTAAGACCAACTTAGTTTTATTTTTTACAATGAAACAAACATTATTATAAAAGCGTCAAAATGTGATAATTTTATGAGCGTCGGCCACATCTAGTCTTTAGTACAGCTGTAATGTTACGTAACATGAAATTTTCAGTAGCGACTAAAATTTAAGATAAATCAATGCTTATTCCGTACATTACCGTCGTGGAAATTGATTTGTCTTGCGCAGTTGTGTCTGTTAAATATAGATACAGACATTTTTGTAAAGGACATTCTTTTTCAAACCACATATGTGGATAATTAATTGCCTTTGGACTGTAGGATATGATTAGCTTAGAATATAATCATCGATTATAAATAATATTAAAATCATACATAATAAACATCGATTGATAAATCGATAAAGCGGCTTGCTCTGACCAGCCGCCTGACATAATTCGACCGTATTTTTAATCTTAAACAAGGTGTAACAAAACGAAGTGATAATTCTTAAGGATGTGTATGTGTTCCTTGTAGAGAGTTCACTGTGAAAGTAGCAGTTTTTTTCACTTTTGTACGGGAAAGGTCCTGATGCTGCACACTGGAGCGTTGGTTCATACTAAAGTAAAAAAAAATTTGGTCTTTCAGCGGTGCTACTTTCACAGTGAACTCTTTACAAGGAACACGTATACACCCTAATGTATTATCACTTAGTTTGGTTACACCCTATATATATTAATTATTAGGGCCATACCTCATCGGGATGCCAAGACGACGTGGCCAGCGACGTTACCATGGCTTCGTCTGGCGTCTCTCGGTCGCCGCAAAGCGGTGTTTTTCTTAAATTCTATGAAGATTTAAGAAAACACCTTGAAAAAAATGTTCAATTATCTAAGGATATCACTAAAATAAGCGACTGATTCAGTGACAAAGACGTGCGAACAACTGGCAACGTCACCAGTATGCGGAGCGGTCGACTCTGGCTACGCTGGCTGCTTGGCAACGTCGCCAGTCGGTCGCCAGGTGAGTTACCCGTCATACTGCATAATGCATATCTGCATAGAACTAGTAGGCGACGTCGCTATAGCGTCCCGGTGCTCGAGCAGCCCTTCGTTGGATACGATCCAGAGGGAGCAGTTGGTATTTTGGCGCCCCTGCCCAGAGATGAGAACAATATTCCATATGAGGCCGAACCTGCGCCTTGTAGAGTTGTAGGTGTTGGTCCGGACTGAAGTACTGTCTCGCTCTGTTAAGTACACCAAACTTCTTCGAGGCTAATTTGGCCTTACCCTCAAGATGATATGGGAACTGGACTTCGCTCGATATGTTGACGCCGAGTATCTCAATGCTAGGGGAGATGGTTAAAGATGTGCCCTCGAAACGAGGATAAACGACCATTGGTGACTTTTTAGTGGTGAACGCGCAGACTTGTGTCTTGGTGGGGTTGAATTGGACTAATTTACGTCTACCCCATTCAGAGACCTTCTCCACCTTAGACACAAGTTCGTTTCGACTCTCAGTGACATTTTGCCGAGAAATATTAGGGGAGCCGGTATATACAGCATCACCTGTACTATCATCCGCATAGCAATGAATGCCGTTGGTTTATATCATTTCATTGATATGCAGTATGAATAGAGTAGGCGATAGCACACAGCCCTGAGGGACACCAGCATTAGCAGACTGAGTTTCCGAGCATTCGCCGTCAACAACGACCTTTATGCTTCTGTCTGCTAAGAAACTAGTGACCCACTTACATAATTTCTCGGGCAGCCCGTATGATGGAAGCTTTGATAGCAGCGCTTTATGCCAAACCCGATTGAAGGCCTTCGCAATGTCCAAACTAACAGCCAATGCCTCTTCGACTCAATTGCCTGAGCCCAACGATGAGTCAGGTATGCCAAGAGATCACCAGCCGAGTGACCCTTACGGAACCCGTATTATTTGTCGCTTAGCAATCCCTGGCCGTCCAAGTATCGAAGAAGCTGGCTATTGATAATGGATTCCATTATCTTTGAGAAGAGAGAGGTTATAGCGATTGGTCTGTAGTTGGAAGGATTTGAGCGGTCACCTTTTTTGGGGATCGAGTGCACCAAGGCTGTCTTCCAGGAAGCCGGGACGATGCCATTGGAATAGGAGAGCCGAAAAAAGACGCGTCAAGACCGGAGCCAACTCTGGAGCACACTTTTTCAACACAATAGGCGGGATTCCGTCAGGCCCACTCGACTTTTGGATATCAAGGGAACAGAGGGCTTTTCGCACTGAGCGCTGATGAAACCGAATATCCGACATGATGCTCGTGCATCGCGGTATGGTCGGCGGTTTCTGCCCCCCGTCATCCAGGGTCGAGTTTGACGCAAAGATCTTGCCCAGATGATCGGCTTTGTCCTTTGCGTCCTGGGCCAACGATCCATTTCCTACGTGTAGGGATGGTAGGGTTGGCTTGCAGAAATTTCCTTCAATAGCTTTGGCCAGAGACCAGAATGCACGGGTTCCCGAGGGGAGGCACTCAAGTCTCTTGCCAATTCTATTGACGTGTTGTTGCTTTGCCCGAGTAATCTCTTTCTTGAGGGACCTAGAGGCAAGGTTGTACTCCTTTTTATATGTGCTGGTATTTAAATCCCGAGCAGACACTGCGTTGGCCCAGGATTGGTAAGCCTCCTGCTTCCGGCGAGAAGCTTTTTTGGGAGATGAACCAAACCAGGGACAAAATCTGCCGCCAGTTGGCACTACAGAGGTCGGAATGAAAAGTTCCATCCCCTGCATCACCACATCGGCAACAGAGTTGGCAGTGTTGTCGGGATCATCCGGCGAGAAGCACACGTGCCCCCAAGGATAGGATGCAAAAAACGACCGCATCCCATCCCAGTCTACTGACTTGTAGTGCCACACACGACGGTATTTAACAGCGTGCTGTCTTAACACCGTCGTAAGTGGCACAGATCTCCTAACAAGGCAATGATCCGATGAACCAAGTTCAGTTCCAGGAGTTCCTGAGCCTGGACGTCCAGAGAGGGATTCTCCAACGCAGTTGGTACCCTCCTGGGGTAACAAATTGTTTTTCAACTGCGACATTTCTAGGGGGGTAGGGGATTGGGCCTCCGGTAAACTCACTTACTCGGCGAAACACAGCGCAAGCGCTGTTTCACGCCGGTTTTCTGTGAGGCCGTGGTATTTCTCCGGTCGAGCCGGCCCATTCGTGCCGAATCATGGCTCTCCCACGGACAAATTCTCTCAGTTACTTCTCTTCAGTTCTCTAATATTTCAATTTAATATTTCTCCGTGTATCAATATCAGGAACGATATCAAATCCTTATATTGCATTGGTAATAATGGTAATATTGTTTTGTTGTGCCATTACATTCGTTTTATCCCTTCCGTGGAAGGAAAATTTTCCATAATATTATAACTAGAAGTAGGTACTTTATATTTTATGTTAGTCAAAAATAACCTTTATTTCAACTGGAAATAAAGCATTCTTCTTCGTGATTTGTAAAATAATCGCTTGGCACAGCAGTTAATATGTCCCTAGCGAATTGTCCTCGTTCATAGTTAAAAAACGAGAATAATAGCTGACGTCGCATGATTGTTCCATTATGGTTGAGATTTTTACTTTATTCCACTTTAATTGACCTTATGGTATACCTAGTACTTACAATGTAGTATAAAAGAAGTTGATTCATAGGCAGATACCTACGTAATTTGGTCGCGTTATGTCAAACTTTATTGAATTGACATAATCCGACCAAATGACGTGGGTCTGTCTGAATCTGGAATGAATTTCCTTGATGGTACATAGTATGTAGAGCCCCCACACAAATGTGAAGAAATAGAATCATGAATCAAGATGACATGATGAGGTTTTTTGATTAGATGTCAAAAATGTATGGGATTTCACATAACGCATCGCTGAATCTCATAGCGCTTGGGATGCGTTATTTCAAATCCCATACATTTAAAGTAACTAACCCCGCTATCAAAAGTTGCAAAAACAATATGATTAAATTAAGTTAGCTCAAATTATTATCATATATAATATTCGAAAATCATTACAATAAGCTCGCAGATTTCCACCACAGCGAATTGTGCATATTCTAAAATCATAATTATAATTTTATCTGCGTGATTTTCACGAAATTTTAGTCTAAAGCGCCGTTTTAATTATTATTCCGGTCAATTGATATGCATAATATTCCGCTCCACCGGTGATTGAGGTATCCGACACTCGGTAATTCCCAGAATTGACAGCCGATGAAATTCGTTATGCAAAAGACTATTTCAATTGCCCAATTTTCAGTTACTCTATGGTCCAAACCATGAGACGTACCTTATAGCTATGTCCACGCTATGCACTTTCATCTACAATTTTCGTCATCTTCTTTCATTAAACTTTCGTTTTGGCTAGTTTTTATTATTCGTAGGTTTTGGCGCGTTCAATAATTGAATGCGTCAACCGAACGCAACACCAACATCACTTTTGTTCTAATACAGTGTCTGTTACATTATTGTAATATGTGCGACGAGAACATTTTACTGGGTGGAATATGCGAGACTTATTTGGTCATAATAAATTCCAGAAAAAAAAATAACCAAGCGAAAGTTTTGGATACGGTCCAAGCGCATCCGTCGTGAGCATGCCTCACGTGCGCTATTGACTGCGCTATAACGCATGCCCTTGATGAATAAAAAAGGCACAGTGTGGACATAGCTAATAAGTAATACTTACCTATACAGTCTGTCAAGAAAGTGAAGATATTAAAAAGTGGCAACATCATAGTGTCATCCCTTTTTCTTAGATTAATTTGAAAGGGATGACACGACGATGTTGCCACTTTTTAATTTATTCACTTTCTTGACAGATTGTACATTAGACATCTAATGGTTTGCGCCAAACATTTGGATTGTAAATCTTCATAAAGAAAAGTACCGCCATCTACGTCAACATATTATTATGTCAAAATGGTTCCAATACAACCCATTAACGGCCGTTCCCAATATTCAATCTATCTCTGGTTTGACATACAACCGATCGCAGCTAACATTGAATTGACATAAAATATATTATGTCCCTAATGTCTAATGTGAGCTATTCCTATCTCTAGTAGGGCAAAACCAGAGATAGATCAAATATTGGGAACGGCCGTTAACCATCAAGCTTACCTTAAATAAACATTTGAGCAAGAAAAGAAACATAATCAGGATTTTTGAAGAAAAATCAGAATTTACACAGTTACACACACATTCGCACGCAATATTAAAACCGAATTTCCAATATCAGTCCTCGATCTGAGGTATAGTCGTATTCATTAAAACTGTACCCTAGCTGCATAATACTAAATACACCCCCTACAGTGATCCGCTAATGATTGTTATATTGTTACAGTTCTTACGAAACAGAATTTCTTCGCGGATGGTACAGACGCGCAGCCCGTGTGCGTGAGCAAACGCCCAAAGAGCCTTATCAATTATTATTATAATACTACGGGTATACGTACTAGATTAGTCTAAGCGAAAACCGCGCGTTATCCGTGAAGAAACCGAGCCGTTAAGCGTGAACGTGATAATACGCCTTTGTTGCTGCTGCTGCGAATGGTTGTAAATCGCGCGGTTCCCGCTGTGTCCGAATTAGCACTATATCTAGACTTTAGCGTAAGACGTGACTCTGTTGCGAATATGCCCGGTGGTCTAATGACCACCGCGCAACGCTTTGCCCGCAAACCACCACTGTGATAAGGCTCTAACGCTCAGCCATAATGGTTCTAAGGTACTCACAGTTAAGTCCGATGTCGTGGTAGGTGAGTATAGCTGGCTTGGAGCGATCACCCTGGACGACCACGCTGACGTCACCGCGGTCCGTATGGACCCGCTCCTCCAAGATGGCGTCGCTGTACCGCCGCGAGCTCGGTAGCTGCAGCTGGATGTTCTTCAGCTCGATGTCGTCCATACTGTCAAGAGACAATTTGCTGTTGAAAATATATGGCATTAGTTGTGACTTGTGTATGAAGTAGTGAGGGGACATTAGTGTACTTTGAGGACCGTCAACGTTTTAATGTGGCGTAAAATTTCTAAGAGTTGCAACGGCGTGACGCGATTAATAAAAATCTGTTGAGCACCAATGGTAGCGCGCTACAACAATTATTTCAGCCAATCAGCGTTGGCGCAGCACACAACGCAATGGCGCTAGCCGCTATGTGACTATGCTGTTACATTACACAAAATGTTTTTAAGCCATCTATGATCCGTCTTTTAGAAGATCATCTGTCCTCTGTCTTTCCAGGTACTAGGGACATAATAGGCATTTATGAAATTTTAATAGGCACGTCCCGTTAATCAATTTACCTCAGGAAGCGGTTGGTGCATAAGACATTTTACAAGTTCAAAATTTCAAATACACTTAGTCCAGAGTAAAATACTATTCGTCTTGTTGCGATTGTCAAAAGGATTTTATCTCGCTTTTCTACCGAGCTCAAGCAGGTTTAATTGAGTTAAAGCTAGGAGTGTAATTCAACTAGAGCAGACGCTGTGGCTATTAAGTAAAGCAGATTGGTATCTATCACGGCTACTTTGTACCAAGTGAAATATTATATTATACATGTTTATTAATGGTTTTAGAGGGAAACATAAACTTTTGCCGTTTATGGTCATATGTAACCTACGGCTTATAAGCTACAACTAGATGTTTGACCGAGCTTCGCTCGGTATCCTTCCGAGATTCCATTTATATATATATATATATATATATATATATATACAAGAATACAAGAATTGCTCGTTTAAAAAGATATAAGATTATGTGATTAGTAAATGAAAGTATCATCAGAGATTAGTAACATTTAACACAACAACACAGAGTGACAACAATTATGGACTAAAATATTACTTTACCAAAGTTAGGAATTATTTGAACTTAAACCCGTACTATATGGGAACTGTGAACTATCGTAAATGTTTTGACAGCAGTTCCCCATTTGACATTTTCCATTTAAGAACGTTATGCGCATAACCACTGACCTCTATAATACACTGGACAGGCTATGCCGTACAAAATGTCAGCTATTTTTTGTGCCTATTTGAAGCGCCGCGGTGAGCGTACCGTGAACTAATTACATAGGAAATGACAACCGCCATTTGCAAAATAGTAGTTCCAAGTACACTCACTACTGCTTTCACATAGCAATCAGCGCCAATATGGCGACTTTCAAATAGGAACATTTTATTGATAGCGATCGCCTGTCCAGTGTATTATAGAGGTCAATGCGCATAACTCACGTTTTATTTGACGCACAGATTTGAAACTACCCTACTTGCGAGAATATAGTAAATATCTTTATAGCAAGCCTCTTCAACATGCATCAATTTGCCAGTTTCCTTTTATAACAATCCTTTACAGTCGACAATACTCAATGTATGCAATTTCAGATTGGAAAAAGATTATTTTGATGTCCACGCTCGAAATCTCTCGACCAGTTTCGTTATACAATTCACTAACGTTCGAAACGGAATATTCAATTGCAAATAATAAGCTTTAAGCATTGCTGAAGTGTACTTTGTCGTCGATAAAAGAATAAATGTATGTAATTATCTGCATTAGCATCGAAACGCTAATGCAGATAATTACATAGGGCGAAGCTAGATGTCAAAAATGTATGAGATTTGACATAACGCGTCGTAGGCGGCATGACACTTAGCCATGTGTTTTGTCAAATGCCATACATTTTTGACCTCTAAGGGTCAATTGACAGATTTCGTGAGCATGAGAAGTCACGCAAATCTGTCAAATCCATACAAATTTAGAAATGCATCGACGCGTCGCGTTGCGGTCTGAATTGACCTTAACTTCGCTATCGAAACTTGCGCACGCATTATGACAATTAACACAAAACATTTATTCTTGCAAATGCATCTTGACTAAGCACTATGTTTCTATATGGGGCATATAATATTATCCATGACCGAAGTTGACTGCGCAACTTACTGCTCAATCATGGCAACAATCATAGTTATCCGTCAACGTGGAGCCTGGCTCTGAGGCAGCTCAGTGTGAACGCAGCTTGAGCCTTGAACAATGTTTCGTCGTTGAACTCATGGCTCGGCCTTAAACTAGGCCTTTCCTAAGTTATTGATTGAATCGAAGGCCGCCCGAGTGAGCCGTATCCTCCATATGTCAATTAAGGATATCGACCCAGAGTTCTCAATTAATTTTGAAGTTATCCAACTCGCTTCAGCGTCTTTGATTGCTTAATTAATGCAGCGATCGTAAGGAACGTGCGCTATCATCATTATTATCGCAACAAGAGATTGTACGAAATCGGCAAAATGCTCGGTGCCGCGCGATAATACTATGATTAATTTTATATATTTATATCAAATTTCAATGAAATCACGATAAGAGATTTAACTGTACACACAAGAAAACATACAGGAGAGAAACCATTTAGTTGTGACATTTGTTCAAAGTCAAGGAAACACCATTTGACTGAACACACAAGAGTGCATGCGGTCACTTAAAACTACCTCATAACATCTCGAAACGATCTACCGTAAATAATTACCACACTAGACAATCTAGAATTCAAGAACTGAAGCCAGAAGACCTCAATACAATAAAATGCAATTTAAAAAATCTGAAGCCTAGCCTCCATTCTGGTAGTCGGTTACAAACAATGGAATTTCAAGCACCATTTCGGCTCCCCGACATAATCACGACATACATTCGACAAAATACTACTTACCAGGTAATTCCTTTACTACGTCAGCTTAGTATACAAATAGCGTCCATGACATAGCAATTATATGTAACGGAGCGTAATCTCTCGCCGGGGACCTCAGCTATTGTCTCAGCGCTTTGGAGTGAGGATGAAAACTTAATCCTTATCGTGCATACGGAGTGGATGGGCTTTAGACAAATTATACAGACGTGTTTATTTGGATTGGTAAGCAAAAACGTAATCTATCTAGAGGTGCTTCAAAAAGTTAACACAGATAAGTTAGTTATAAACATATCTATATTATATATAAAACTCAAAGGTGACTGACTGATTGACATGGTGATCTATCAACGCACAGCCCAAACCACTGGACGGATCGGGCTGAAATTTGGCATGCAGGCAGATGTTATGACGTAGGCATCCGCTAAGAAAGGATTTTGATAAATTCCAACCCCAATGGGTTCAAATAGGGGATGAAAGTTTGTATATAATAATACTTCTTAACGCGAGCGAAGCCGCGGGCAAAAGCTCGTAATAAATAAAAATAAGTTTATACGTGGGAGAACCATGCTTCGGCACGAATGGGCCGGCTCGACCGGAGAAATACCACGTTCTCGCAGAAAACCGGCGTGAAACAGCGGTTACGCTGTGTTTCGCCGAGTGAGTGAGTTTACCGGAGGCCCAATCCCCTACCCTATTCTTTTCCCTATCCTCCCCTATCACCCTATTCCCTCTTAAAAGGCCAGCAACGCACTTGCAGCTCTTCTGATGCTGCGAGTGTCCATGGGCGACGGAAGTTGCTTTCCATCAGGAAATGAGGGGGAAAATTCAATATGTACTTTACCCCATTACTAAAATATGTCTTAATATTTCTTTGTATTATTTCATTGTATTTGGTATGGACTATTGCTCGACACTTTAGAGAGGTATTATTAAAATAGTTATTATACTCGAAAAATGAACGGTTCCCGCGCAATAAAGCTATATAGTTAAAAATTAATCGACTGTTATGAATTCTCCACCCATTCGAGCTATCGGCAAGTATACGTAAAGTATTTTCAAGTTACACGAGAAATATGAACAAAATTTCGTGGCTTGAAGTACGCCGAAATTTTCAAGTTAATTAACCTCAAACACTCATGATCATACGTATCACGTTTAACCTGACGTGAAATCTTATTTAACAAGGGTAAAAGATTGGTTGAAACATTAAATTAACCCATGCAACGTTAATGCAACTTTGTTTATTGTAATATAGTAGAATTAGAGCGATACCTCACCGGGACGCCATCGCCACCGACGCGACGTGCCCAACGGCGTCTCCAACTTTTTTTTTTATTATTATGAAATAAGGGGGATACGTGCAAACGGGTCACCTGATGGAAAGCAACTTCCGTCACCCATGGACACTCGCAGCATCAGAAGAGCTGCGGGTGCGTTGCCGGCCTTTTAAGAGGGAATAGGGTAATAGGGGAGGGTAGGGAAGGGAATAGGGGAAGGTAGAGAAGGAAATAGGAGAGGGTAGGGAAGAGAAAAAGGTAGGGGATTGGGCCTCCGGTAAACTCACTCACTCGGCGAAACACAGTTTCACGTCGGTTTTCTGTGAGCCCTCGGTGAGATCGATATTTCTCCGGTCGAGCCGCCCCATTCATGCCGAAGCATGGCTCTCTCACGTCACTATAAGTTCTATTGAGATGTATGACGGCTACTATGACGGGTAACTCACCTGGCGACCGACTGGCTACGTTGCCAAGTAGCCAGCATAGCCAGAGTCGATCGCTCCGCATGCGGCGACTGTTGACGTTGGCAGTTGTTTGCACGTCTTTATGTGCTTCGTCACTCAATCAGTCGCTGATTTTAGTGATATCCTCGGATAATTGAACATTTTTTCAACGTATTTTCTGATATAAAATAAAAAGTAGAGTTGGACTCGCGCACGAAGAGTTCCGTACTATTATAGAGTAAAAATTATTTATTTTATTTATATTTCACTATTCATTATTAAAGTATAAATACAGCTGAGCATTTCTGTACATTTCAAGTGCCTTACCTGTTGTCATCATTGATACTGAGCAAAAAATTAAAATCACGTTTGTTGTACGGGAGCCCCCTAAAAAATTATATTTATTTTGTTTTTAGTATTTGTTGAGCGGCAACAGTAATACATAATCTGTGAAAATTGTAACTCTCTAGCTATTACCGTCTTGAGCAGCCTGGAGACAGACGGACAGACATCGAAGTCTCAGTAATGGGGTCCCGTTTTTATCCTTTCGGTACGAAACCCTAAAAACGGAAAATGATCTAAAATTTACTTAAAGAGAAGATAATGTTGTTTAAAGAGATCAGAATTATTGGAATAAAAATATGCGGACTGCATATTTTGATCCTTACAAAATTATCTATGGCCTACCTTATCGTTCTAAACTTAAAATCGCTTATCTGTTATCACACTTTTTCAAAGCTTCGAATGGACACAAATATTCGGCGTTAAATTTAAATTAAATCCAATTTAACATTCAGCACATTGTTTTGTAAAACAATGCCTTTATTCTGTAATGCACGAAAATTGGAAACTGTAGAATAATTTTAGGAGTAACTCGGTGAATTTTACGTGAATATTATACTGAGGGGAATACCGAAGAAGATATTTCAATTTCATTCATCATTCTTCCGTGAAAAGAGAAGTGGAAAGTATTTATCGATGTGATAATATTTTTTTTAAATTAGGATTTAGTAAGGTTCCATACGATTACTTACAGGTAGAGTCGGGTAGTAGGGTTTGTATTAATGCGTCCGCGCGAACAAGCGGTTAGGCCTCTAAAGAGATCACAACTATATTATGTAACGAACGCGACCGCGCCGTTTACATACGCATATAAATTGACCCTAATTCTCTGCTCTTTCGTTTTTACTTCTGCCGGCAGTCGGCACGCAGTGTAACTTTTTTTTGTGAGTCTGTATTGAAAATTCCAAGTTAGTTATCAGAAGAGCTGCATGTGCGTTGCCGGCCTTTTAAGAGGGAATACGCTCTCGTTTGAAGGTTTGCAGGGCGTTTATTTTTTTGTGGCAAGCACTCTATCGCTACTGTACTCGGTAGCTGATCAGGCTCTTACGAGTGTTTCATTTTTGAAACAAATATTTTTAATATATCAGTAATAAAAAATACAATTATTTTGCCTTTGCGAAAGTGCGAGTCGGACTCGCGCACGTAGGCTTCCGTTATAGAGCGAAAATAAGGAAAAAAATGTGTTTTTTGTATGACACCCCCCTTCATTATTTATTTTAATTTTATTATTTAATATTAAATTACACATATAATTAAGGATTTTGTGAAAATTTCAAGTGTCTATATGTTTTCATTATGGATTACGAGCCAAAAAGACAAAAAAAAATACGTTTGTTGTATATGTCGTAGGATGATTTGATAAATCCGTGTTTTCGCGAAATCCCTAGAATTTTCGCGAAAATTCGATTTATCAAATCATCCTACGATGTCGTAGGATGATTTGATAAATCGAATTTTCGCGAAAATTCTAGGGATTTCGCGAAAACACGGATTTATCAAATCATCCTACGACATATACATGGGAGAGCCACGCTTCGGCACGAATGGGCCGGCTCGGCCATAGAAATACCACGTTCTCACAGAAAACCGGCGTAAAACAGCGCTTGCGCTGTGTTTCGCCCTTTCCTATAATTCCCTTCCCTTCCCTTCCCTTCCCATCCCTACCCTCCCCTATTACCTTATTCCCTCTAAAAAGGCTGGCAACGCACATGCAGCTCTTCTGATGCTGCGAGTGCCCACGGACGACGTAAGTTGCTTTCAATCAAGTGACCCGTTTGCTCGTTTGCCCCGTATTTCATAAAAAAATAGGAGCCCCCCGTAAATATTAACTTTATTTTATTTTCAGTATTTGTTGCTATAGTGGCACCAGAAATACATAATTTGTGAAAATTTCAGAAGTCTAGCTATAGCGGTTCTTGAGTTACAGCCTGGAGACAGACAGACAGATGGACAGACAGACGGACAGACATCGAAGTCTCAGTAATAGGGTCCCGTTTTTACCCTTTGGGTACTGAACCCTAAAAATGATAAGAAGCTGCAACTTTAACAATTTAGATAGTCGTCTTTTAACACTTTTTAAAGTAAATGAAATAGAATATGTACAAAACAGATAAGTAAATGAAAATATCGAGATGTTGCAAACATATTCACAATCATAGTGGCAATTACGATTATATTGTCAGCAATTTATCGTTGCCTAAAATAAACAGGGGCAGACAGTTATACAATTTTAGTAATTTCGAAGTGAAATGAGAAGTTTCAAACAACTTATAAGTGAATTGTCATTTCGACTGCTATCGAATTAAACTTGAACTAAGGAACTTGTAAACGAAATGGCGAACTCTTGACGCCGTTGGTGTTCTCTTATCTATGAGGGCTTCTTCTTCAAATAGAGAGACTAAAATATAGATTTTCTATTCAAAACGTTGTATTAAAAATTTAAAAACTAATTAAACATAATAAAAGTAATAATATGATTGGCTGTATAAAATTTAATTTAGTTATGTTTAAATAATCTATTTAAATATTATGATGTATTGGACGTTAAGTAATATTACTCCTTCAAATAAATTAAAGTATTCATATTATTCACAATCGTTATTTTTGAGTACGGAAATTGAAAATAATCTATTAAGGTGAGACCGCACTACGCGGCAGCGACGCGAAACAACACTTTCGTTCCATAGAACAATAAAGTTATTAGTTAATATACCAGGTATATTAACTTTATGCATAGAACTGACGTTTTACAAACTTAAATCTGACGCTATAGTTCAACGTGAAGTGTCGCGTCGTATCGTGATTCGAGTCGCTTTAGTGCGGTCCGTTACCGTTAGAATGCAGATTACGTTAACGTGCACATTACCTAGGTAATCTGCAGGTTCAGTGTTCGTTCACACAAAGTGTGGAAATTTTATATAAAAAAATATTTAAAACTTTTACACTTATATTATTTACACTTTACCTAGTTAGTTTGCATTATCTTCCTTAATTCCTTAAAAGTCCTAAAAACTTTTTATGCTTTTCAACGACTATTGTTGTTGTTTTTATTTTTTTTCTTGTCGATACGATCTGTTATATTTTATTAGTGGAGTAACATTATACCTACTTAAAATTTAATAATTTAATTCCTTGTTTATGGCCAAAAAGTTATATTAAATAATTATCTACAACTAAATAACATGTTTTATTCAAATAATAACCTGTTTTATGTAATTTAATGAGAATAGGTTAGGAATATAAGTGAGTTTTGCGATCTCTCCTAAGCCTTCGATTGTGTTGAGCATGCTACATTAATCAGGAAACTGCGCCACTACGGCATTAAGGACTCTGCTCTCAGCCTTTTGACTTCTTGTTTTATATAATATTAAGTTACAAGATTGTAAACTTTATTTTAAAAAGATAGAAAAAAAGTGAGCCCCGTGCGAGTTTCTTACGCCGGTTCTTCTCGCCGGGTTAGTCCCGAACCGGTGGTAGGCAACATGCAGGACATTCTGAAAACATTTATTTAAATATATATTTTTTGCACTTTAAGTGACTCACCCAGATAATCTGCAGAATACCTTGTTAATCAGCAGTCTTACTGGTTTACGCACATTAACTGTACTTAACATAATATATATTCTGAGAGACAGACAGCAGACTGGCAATAGAGCAAAAACACGTGTGGCACTCAGGGACTACCACTGTAAAGCTGATAAATAGCATTTTTTATCAACTTATGCAATAATAATTCACATACGTCTAGTCGCACGCACACAAACACCGTACCGTAGTCTGCCAACGCCGCACGAGTTTCTTGATTCGGTCGCCGCGGACAAAGCCCGCAATTAAAGCTAACCAATAGCTTAAAAATATATTATAATGTGAGTAATATATTTACCCTTCTGGTACGGAACCAAAATATGTTAACAAATTAAATTGGTGTTCGTTGTTGGATTTGTTTTTTTAGGATCTGATCTTTGAGTGGCTGACAGATCTACAAATGTTGACTCAATTCTAGATCCAAAGCCGAATCGTGGAAATGGTTTCCCTCCATAAAATCAAGATATTCAAATGTAGAGGTATTATTTATTTGAGGCAAAAGAAAATACCTCTGAAGGATAATATGATTTAATTTTATCTATCTAGTTTATGTGGTTAAAGAGTTTTAAATAACTAATAATATTCTTTGATAGTACCTTCATAAGTACATTTCGTCAGATTTTCGCAAGGCCAGCTCCATGCAATTTTTTTTTATGAAATAAGGGGGACAAACGAGCAAACGGGTCACCTGATGGAAAGCAACTTCCGTCGCCCATGGACACTCGCAGCATCAGAAGAGCTGCAGGTGCGTTGCCGGCCTTTTAAGAGGAAATGGGTAATAGGAGAGGGTAGGGAATGGAAGGGAATGGAAGGGAATAAGGGAGAGTAGGGAAGGGAATAGAATAGGGGATTGGACCTCCGGTAAACTGAGTCACTCGGCGAAACACAGCGCAAGCCTTGCGCTGTTTCACGCCAGTTTTCTGTGAGAACGTGATATTTCTCCGATCGAGCCAGCCCATTCGTGCCGAAGCATCGCTTTCCCACGTGTAATTATTGAAATAAAGTCATAAAATTTTTCAAAGTGTCGTTTTCCCGTTATACTTCGAAGTATCTACCCTTGAAGAAATAGATTCATGGGCAGACGGGAGACCTACGTCATTTGGTCGGGTTATGTGAGACTTGTTGATTTACACGACCAAAATACGTAGGTTCACAATCTGCCTATGAATCAACTTCTCTACACATATTTCTTGTAAAAATTTATAGAGCAACAGACAAGAATATCCCTTGAGTATTTCAATAGATGGTTCCCGTTCGATTCGTGAACATACAGTGCATTTTATTGAGCCTCACAAAATATGTCGTCGCTACATACATTTGTTTTATAGGTTGCGTTCACAGAAAATGTCTACATTTCTTTACTAAGTCTGTTTAAAGTTATTTCGCATTGCAGTTTCTATAGCAGTGTTTATGTTGTTGGCATAGATCATCTCAGGCGAAATGACTTTGAACCGAATCGTTTTTGAAAGTGGGTAGGTAGTTTGTCTGAATTATGCCAATAATTTTATGGTCGCGGCTAGCAAATATTGTAACAACCTCACAACTCAATTTTTTTAACCGACTAAAAACTGAGATTTTCATGTCAACGCATAAACGTGTATGTCTTGATTACTATTATCATCTCTACTTTCGTTGCTTTATTGAGAATTTGAGACGCTATAAAAAGAGATAGATTCAAGCAAGAACTAATTACTAAATACTATAGTAAATATTATAGTTCATGTTTGAATCTCTATTATAATAATCTATATAGAGATTAGAGGTACAGTAAGAGTCTCTCACAGAATTTCGCATTTCATTTCAAGTATTTCAATAAATTGAGTACCTTCTTAAAAGCAATAAATAAAGGTTAAATCGTAATCTTATGTCCTGGTGTGAACCATACAGTTAATATACCTAGCGGAATAGAGAAACAAAGGCCTGAACAAGCGAGATGTCACTATCAGTAACACTGCGTGGTAAAAAAAATATCCACAGCCGAACATATAACCTCCTCCTTTTTGGTTAAAAAGAGACGTGTGATACATATATGATAGCATACCATTAGCATACCAATTTTTTTCATCTGTTTGACGTCCAGTCGGCATATCGGCGCGTTGACAATTTAATATCTAATGGTGCCTTCTCACGGCGCGTTTTATCGCAAGCCGCGCCGCGCCCGCTCGAGCCACGCGCCGTGTGAAGGGGTGGCTCGTGCTCGCCTATGGCTCGTGCTCGCTACATTTTCACAAGTATCTTTCTAAAGCTGGCTGGCTCACGGCGTGTGATATCACAAGCCGCGCCGCGCCGAGCCAGCTATAGAAAGATACTTGTGAAAATGTATACGTAAACAAATTTTTACACACAGACGTTAATCAATTTCGGTTTCGTTTGACAGCTCGAGATTGTTGCTCTATTCCGCTAGGTATATTAACTTTATGGTGTGAACACCCCTATTGCTGCCAATATTCAATTCTAGACAGACGGTCATTCATAACCGCGACCTACGACTTGAGAAATCTAAAGGTAACTGTCCGATCTTAGCCGCAAGCGACTGCGACCGACAAACATTTTAATAAAATGCCGCTTTATGACATAGACATAGACTTTATTAGGTTTCATTTTCTACCGACATTGATCTAGCGACCCATGTAGCTACTACAAAATAAGTAAAAAAGTGTAACTTGCCTATGTCACAAAATGGCATTTTATATTTTGAATGAATTTTTGTCGTCGCGATCGCCGTGTTGATCGGAACGGTACTTTAACATAAAATATACTTCATTCCCGTGTTTATGCACAAATCTGTTCAGGTCACTCCGCAAATGACACATGCCGCTCTGAGTGTTGCACAAATCGAGCCCGCGTTTTGTGCATTCCCGTGTGTGCACAAAATATCGAGTCGGTTCTACCTGTGATCAGTCTGACGTGTTCCCCTAGCCTAGCCAAAAGGTTTGCTTAATCACTTCTTTACAGAATCGCCGCCGCAAAATGTATATTGTATGGAATTGATACAAACGTATGCCATACATTTTTATATAAGCTATAAAGATGCGATAAAGAAAACGTGTTGGCTAGGAGCTCAGATTCTTTCAGCCTTCCCGTATATGGATCGCCTTTGAACAACACTATGAGTCGGCCAAATCAATGCACTAGCACATTTACTGCGCTGTTAATACGTGACGTACTGCATTACTGAGTTCTCCTTACACTTACGCCAAAAACGGCTATAGACAGTTAAGTTAAATTAGATTTAAATAAATGTTAGCCCAGAAATAAGGTCGTACGAACTGTGTCCCGCTTCGAAATCGACCGGCCGTGCTGGCACGGGGCCAGGGTACCGGAGACAGTGCTTTCAATTTGTGAACGCCTGTGCCAAGCACCGAGTCCTAGGAAAATTCGCGCTCCGCTTATCGCAAGGGTTATCAAACTTTAATCACTAATTAGTAATTACTAATTTCATATACCATTTATAGGTTAGAGTAGTACCCTAGTAAATGAATGCTCAAAAAGGGGGTGTACTTTTAAAAGTCGAAAACAGAAATTTTGGCTACGAAACTTTGTTTGGACTAGTTAGAAGATAAACATTCTAAAACTCCTGACCCCTCCGAGGTGAGCCGGAGGGGAGAGGAGGGAAATAAGGACGGATTTTTTGGATTTATTGCCTAATTTTCAAAAACGGTGCTTCGTATGGAATTTTATTATACTACATAGTAAAAGCTAATAAAATTCTCTACAACTTTGTCCTTTACACTTTGTATCTATCTCCAATCGTTACCTACCTATGAGCTTCTAAAAGTGGTCGATTTTCAATACGACCTTAGGATATTTGTATTTTCTGAAATATCTAAATTTTTTGAAGACAGTAAATAGATAAATAATAGCCTGTTTTATGGTTTTTTATAAAACACAAAAGAAAAAATCCCAGGTTTTCTTGACTATAAGAAAAAATCATTGACTTTTCAATGGCCATAGAAAAGTTGTATGGCAACAAATCTTTACTTCGTTTTATAAAACTGAAAATTTCATTGTAATGACAAAAAATCTTCTACATTTTTATTGCTAATAGTCAACTTAATAATAATTAATCCTAATCTATGGTCAGTGCAGACTATTTTTACCTAAAAATACATTTTTGAGTCTTTCTGCGGTACGAGGCTCAGTGTTTTTTGTAATTTCGAGGAGTCGATTTAGTGCGATCTCGGCAACGCGGCAAATGTATGGTCAAGGTTGTTTGCTCAGGGGGTGGCCTTAACTCAGAAGGCATCAAAGCATCAATTATTATCAAACTTAAAACTCGCATATATACACATCATGTCAGTGCTAAGCATTATGGTACCTAGGTAGATTTTATACTCTGGCTTCCATTCCGAAAATATTCACGCTTCGCCACTGTTACCTAGTAATTACTATCTAAGTACTAGATCCAAGATATTATCTAGGCCTTTCATCCTCGTGTTACCTTGCGTCACACGAAGGTCGTTTTAGCACAGACTACATATTAGTTTAACAAGTTTTAGAGGTAATGTTATATCTCTGAACTGATATCAAGAAAATCGCCATGATCACTTTACTAGTACATAGATAGATCAGTAGATCTATCAAAACATAATTATAAGATAATCTACCACCCTCTTAGTAATAAAGATAACTACGCAGATTATAGCTATTACTGTTTCTCTGTCTTTTTTAGAGTTCCGTGCCCAAAGGGTAAAAACGGGCCCTATCACTTCGTCGTCTGTCCATCTGTCTGTCTGTCTGTCTGTCTGCCTCCAGGCTGTATAGCTAAGAACCGCTATAGCTAGACTTCTAAAATTTTTCACAGAATGTGTATTTCTGTTGCCACTACAACTACAAATACTCACTAAAAACTAAATAAAATTAATATTTAAGGGGGGCTTACGTACAATAAACATGATTTTTTTGCCTTTTTTGCTTGATATCAATAATAGCAAGAGGTAGGCACATGAATTCTGAATTATATGTGTACTTTAATAATTAATAATAAAATTTTAGTAAAATAAACATTTAAGGGGAGCTCCCATACAAAAAACACAATTTTTGGCATGTTTTTGCTCTAAAAAGATTCGGAACCCTTTGTGCGCGAGTCCGACTCGCACTTGACCGATGTTTTTTATCTAACAAGGATAAATATACTTTGTTTACGAATAATACATATACGTATAATTTTTGTTTGTGTCATTATTTTTATTAGTTAAGTGGATAATGGATTGTAATTTGTTTTTCAGACTGAATGCCTCGTGGCTAGAGGTAAGTCTAACCTCTAGACATACTTTCGGCGGCTTGACGAAGTTCAGTATATTTCCATACCCGAACGACAATCCTTTGAAGATAAGATAAAAAAAATCGACCAAATGCGAGTCGGACACGCGCATGAAGGGTACGGTACCCTTCGTGCGCGTGTCCGACTCGGGACGGTCGAGGGTACGGTATTCAGCGAAAGTTAGCAAAAAAAATCTGTTTTTTGTAAGGTAGAATAAATATTTATTTTATTTTAATTTTATCATAAATTATTATTAAAGTACGAATATAATTAAGAATTATGCGAGTATTTCAAGTGCCTATCTGCTAGATACCATTATTGATTCCGAGCAAAAAGACCAAAAAAATCACGCTTGTTGTATGCTGGCCCCCGTTTGTTGTATTTATTTTATTTTATTTTATTTTTAGTATTTGTGGTTATAGCGGCAACTGAAATATAGAATTTGTAAAAATTTCAGAAGTCTAGCTATAGCTGTTCTTCAGTTACAGCCTGGAGACAGACGGACAGACGGACAGACATCGAAGTCTCAGTAATAGGGTCTCGTTTTTACCCTTTGGGTACGGAACCCTAAAAATAGTAAGTCAGTCGATGGCTGGAAGTTTGATGTGAACACAGCCTAAGTATGCTTTAGCCTTTAGGCATATATTAGTAGTCATAGCAATACACATATTATATCGTACATAAGCATCTAGGTACATAGTTTTGTAGGCCATGTACTACTACTATACTATTGTGTTTACGTTGCAATGAATAGATCAATCTACGTCACGATAGTATTGTTTGCAAATGAAAAATCAACGGATTATATACAAAACATAAAAGCAATTAACGTGCAATTGTTTGTTTTGAAGCGAGAACGCATTTCGATATATAAGCGATCAGAGCATTTAGTCAAATTGCATTAATAGCCTACTGTCAAAACGCTAGCCCCGCCTACACACACCGCTAATCGCTATCCTCCAATCGTGATACAATGATTCCATGAATCGTGCTCCCGGGCAAAAAGCTTTACGCTGCAGCTAATAGTGAACAATATCGCGTAACAACGGTTCCCGCATTATAGCAAGAATGTAAAGGTCGTAAGTCCAAAAAATGTTTTTGATGATTACTTAAAAATTAAATACAATACTAAAATTTCCTTTAACTATTATTTTATAAAGTGTGTAATTGTAGCAGTGCAAGTTTTTTAATGATAATAAGTCAATAAGTGTAACAGATATTTGTAAAAAAGCCCAGAAAGATTCATAATTTCAAAAAATAAAACCATCGAGTCAAAATAAGTGAATCGTGTTTTCGGTTAGCTAAATATCAGATAAATATACAATGATTAAATAAATTTTAATTTCATTTGAGTCAATCGTCTTCCGGGATCGTAATACTTAATAGAAAACACAGCAAAATTTGACAGCCCGCTCTTAAATAGTTTCTATAGCGAACTTAGAAATGAATTAACTTAATTGACATCCATACTAATATTATAAATGCGAAAGTATGTCTGTCTGTCAGTTATGTTTTCAAGCTTAAACCGCTAGGTTGGCAAAGGATTTTCATTCACACGATTTTCAAACCCCTCTGGATCTAAAAATCATGAAAATCGTGTCACGTACTTTATGAACGGTCCCTTACCAAGTCGTAGCATAAAGAGCATTACATATTAATAAGCTGGTACAAGTAATAGTCGAGGAATACCCATGAGACTCAACTTACAGCTTACAGGGATGTTATATCCTTAATTATAATAAAATTAGCTTTACTGCTAAGCTATGGGCTAACAATAATGTTCTTTTGCTTCTAAGAAGGAAAAAAAAATTTTTGTGACGGAGCCACACACACAAATCGAGCAGATTTGTTAAACCGTCCGCCAAAACTCGCGGTTTCTCGGCTCGGCTACACTCGCAGGGCGCAATTGTATTTAAATGACAGCGCGACTAGGCCGCTTTTCAAATAAATCGTTACCTGTTACAATTGCTTGTGAAGCTCACGGTGAAGTCACAAAAGAAAGACGACACTAAAAATCCCGTAGGATTCCAGCCAAAAATATTCCTAGCTTACTAAACTCATTTATGTTTGTGAAGTTAAAGCGCAGGCTCAAGTAGAAATATATGCCTATTGCCTTCAAAACTTCGACAAGTCTTCGTCAATCGATACGACCAAGTGTATGCAAATTTTTCGTAACAATTATACACGGAGTTATAACTTATACACCAACGCCGGTTTCCCAACGGTAACGATAATATCATTTCATGTACTTTCAAAAACATTGATTGATAGGCAGATGGAGGACCTACGTCATTTGGTAGAGTTCTGTTAAACCCAATCGAAAGATCACGCAAACTGGTGGTGATGGAATTTACAAAGGCCGACCAAATAACGTAAGTCCGTCATCTTTTACGCCAATTCGAGTGAAAGTTATCTTTTATAAATAAAAGGAACGAAATAAATAAAATGATATTTATTCTAGAATATAATTTACCCAGATTTCGAACTTCGATAGTGAGAACAAAACTGGCCAAGTGCGTATCGGGCCACGCGCAATATAGGGTTCCGTAGTACCGCTAGTTTTTGAAAAATTTTGTGTTGTCAATGAATGTACATTAATAACGTGTTTTACACTACTAACAACATCATCTCAGTTACTTTCAAAGAAATTTGAATGAAAAGTTCCTTTATACTTCGCCGAATACATTTTTTTTAGTTGATCGACTATTACTCAATAACTTATGAAGACTTTTTAGCCGTGATAGTTTTCCTTTTAAATTCAAAATATTTCCTACTCCCGTGAATTTTTTCACATTTCCAGAAACAACCATTTAGCTGGTAGAAGGGGGGACACTGGACTCTAACGATTTCTTCCACTTTAAAACTTAATATTTCACAAATGGATCCCTAAATCAGAAAATGATCTATTCAATACCCACAATATTTTTAAAAAGCCTATCCAACGACATCCCAAACGATAGGGTGGGCGCAAAAAAAAAAACAGAAAGACAGACGGACAGATGGACAGACAGAAAGACGGACAGACAGACGGACAGACAGACGGACAAACCGAAACTATAAGGGTTCCTTGTTGACTACGGAAACCTAAAAACGTAAGCATGGTAAGAGCCCTTAGTCAACTTTAATTCGATCATATCGACAGTAATGTGAGAAATCAGAAACATTTTGATGGGATCCACATATCGAGTCGCTAAATGACCAAGTCAATCTTACATTTTAAGTTAAATGTGTATTTCTTTCCAACTTCGCTGTCAAAGTCTATCGAATACTAGTCAGTAGTCTAACTTCTAAGTATCCAGTTTATGAACAGCTAAATATTCTTATAGTCTAGAACAGCGGTCGGCAACCTTTCAGCAGGCGAGGGCCACAAGGTAGCCGCGTGTTGCCGACCGCAGCTGGTCTAGAATATTATCAAAATACTAACGTAGCCAATATTTCACTACGTCACGCTACGCGTACGTTGTATATTTATGATTTTAGTTGTATTAGTCATACCAGACATATTTAGATCATTGAAGTATCTTCCTATCTCGCTCAATAAAACATTACAGGAATCTAACCTCAATATTTAAGAGGATACAACAGGGGCTAGAGAAATGAAAAAAAAGTACGTGTAATATCTATAGCTGTCTCCCTTACCTCAAGCCTATACCGCAGAACGCGATAGAGACAACTGCAGAAAATCCAGAAAATCAACGATTCGTTGTCCCCTGATTCCTTCTCCAAAACTTAACCGATTTAAGTACTTTTTTAATTAAAGATTAAAAAAAGGCTTGAGCTGTGTTCCTATGTTTTGCTTTTTTTTGTATAATCTAGCCAAATCTGTTTTCTGGACGTTTGAACACAGCGGAAAATCTGGACAACGTTTGTATGGAAAAAATGGCGGTGTGGAATCCTCTTAAGATCATATTGAATGGCTCTAGTAACGTATCAGTAGTGCATTGTGCTTCTACTTTTAATAATCCAGACCATTTTAGCTGGCGCACTCAGAGAAATTAAATGATGATTAAATTTCAATTTAATGAAGAGTTTGACAGATAATAATTAATTATGTCAATATATCTTCTTTATTTTAATAAAATTTACATTTACCTAAGTAATTAATATTAGTCTCTGAGTGCGGACAAGAGACAATTTATGCTTTGATATGTCAAAAGTGTACATGACCATCTAGAAATGAAGCTACGTAATAAACTTTTTTAATATTTAGAGATAGGGACATCTAGAAATGGTGCCAGGAACCGTTAGAACTTCTTCCCAAATCAACTGTGATAAAAAATCCACTAATTTTATCACAGTTGATTTGGGACTAATTGTATTTTGGTTAATTTTGGCAGCTTAAGCCTATATATTCACGCTTAAGCTGATAAAACGGTATTGATGTAATTTGGTATGCAGATATCTTGAGTACACGAAAAGGGCAACCGAGAGTTTTAATCAGAAAAACGTACGATTCCCACGCTATAAATTAATTTGCGGACAATATCTACTATCCGAAATTCTCTTTCGTAATTAAGTGCAAAAAAGTGAGGGAAGAAGAATGACAAAAATTATATTTAATCCATTATTAACTTTAACCATTTTTATAATAGATTAAGAAGGTTTAACGTCCGTACTCCTTACATAATACATAATAGTTTAAAACGTCTATAAAAGTTTATTTCTGGATGCACGTAATTTAACGGGCACATAACGTTAAGACCTAAGTCCGAACTTCCTCTAAGCGTGATTGACGCCTAGTACCAACCTATGGATAGTCGATGCACTAAGTTTAGACTTAGAACTTTATTTAAGAGTGTACCTAAGTACAGTTACTGGTTAGGCAGGTGTGAGTATATTCTAAAGGCCCCTCTCCACGTTGGAAAATCATAAATCTAAACTATGATTGCGAAGTTGCCTATAGAATCCACAAACGACGTCGATTAGAGGAAATCATAGACAAACTTAGCAGAAAACCTATTCACGCAAAAACCCCAGGTCCTATTTTATTTGGTAAAGAAGTTTAAATTTTTGGAAATGAGGGACAGTTTCTGCGCGATAAACAAATTTACGAGCAATTATCAATATAATATATTATATTTCGACAAAATTATGGCGAAGAACATAACTTGTACAACATAATATGATGTATACTGTATTTTTATTTTTTACTAATTGGATATAATGTATCACGAACCAAACTATTTACAGCTTGGTAATTTTAATTACTTTATTATGTCACATAAAACATCAATGATTTAAATGGGTACTTATAAAAGGGCTCAAAGTAGAGAGGCGGAAATTAATGCAAAGTGAACCTTATGTAATGGACATAAAAGTGCTGTCAGAAATTAAATAACTCTGGAAACAGCTTGTACATGATGATTAAACATGGACATACATAACTATTGGAAACATATAATAAGCCAAAACCTTATGTTATAATTAGTATAACATTACCTTTTGTCCGTTACTTCAATATGCCAATTATAGAATAACTAATTATAGATTATTTTCAACACGTAAGAAGCAGTTTTAAAATGTCTACAATTTTAATAATAATTTCTCTAACATACAATTATACAATTCTCTTTACATTAAAATATATAAATCTTCTGAATAATATTATATTTTCTACCTTAAAAAATATAACATTATTTTGTAATTTTCGAATTAAATTCTTTCCAAGATAATCAACAAGAAAATTTGCCATATTGAAGAAGTTCCAACATCCACACTGTCCTGGACACTAATACAGTGTGGATTCTGGAACTTCATACAAAAAACTTACTTTTTTGTTGGACCACCAAAAATACATAATTTACTAAATGTTGGACAATGCACAAAAAAATTACAAATCTACTTTTTAAATTAATTGCTTACCTAAGGAGAGCAGTTTCTTCGGAGTTAGGCATTTTTTCGGGTTGTTTTAATAAGTCACTGTTAGTGTGTCTGAAAAAGGACACTGTGTCTTAGTATTTGGTATTCAAACTTTAACTTCAACATTTTCAAAAGCAGTGTTAGCAACTACATACTTACTTATTCAAAACTTTATGACTTTCAATCTCAAAATGTCTACAAAGAGGTTCTAGATGCTTCTTCACATTAATTTTTTTAGGAATCATGTCTTTAGCATCAAACATAGCAAAACTTCCTTTCCCATCGAGGTTTTTATAGGAACCACCTTTTAATATGTGCTCCATGGAAACTTTAAAATGAAAACAAAAAAGCATGCATAAACAAAAATGCAGTAACCTACTAATCCCTTAAAACTTTGAAACTTTAAAGTAAACTTCAAATTAAAAGTCACTTTGGAAACTATTGCAGGGCATGTTACGAAACAACAGTCAGGAAAAATAATTTACACTCAACACATAGTAAAAAACGTTTTTAAAAATTACATACCTTGTTTTTGTTATCTTCAGTAATTAAATTGCAATGGTAAGACTTCACACGTCTTTATATGTTTCACAACTCAATCACTGGCCCTGCGAACGACAAGTGGCAGAGAATCTCCTAGTTTCTACTGTCTAGCACGGACATTACGTAGCTTACTTCTCACTGCTCGTAGGACGCATGCGCGGTTAAATACGTCTATTATTCAATTTAAGCCTAGAGCGACTATTTGAAAAAGTAAGCGCATTCTTTTAAATTGTATCTTCCGTGTAATTAGAGATGTGAAACATCAATATGAAACAACTGATAAATGCAACTTGATCACGTCTTATGAAAACCAACTTATTCATAATAATTACGTATATATTGAAGACTACTTTGTACTCAAATTTTATCAAACTTAAATATTTAATATTCTAATTAATATTCTACGTAATTTTGTTAAAAATAACAATTAGAATAACTTTGATACATATTTCAAACACTTTGTTATTAACTTTTTGGTCGCTGTCAAACTTCTTTTGACATTGACATTGATGTCTGAGACAAGGGTTTTTTTTCAGGTGCATAACCATGAACACTCAAGAGTCAAGACTCAAGAGACGCCGTATATTTGCATTTCAAGTAGGTATTTTTTCTTTTCATTCTTAGGCCCTGTTTCACCACCCTGATAAGGCTATCCACCAAGTAACTTGACAGATTCAGAATGGAAAATCTGTCAAAAAAGTTGTGAATAGCCAATTAGACACTTAATCAGAAAGTGGTGTAAAGTCCTAAATAATTCATGTTGTATTTATATAATATGAAATATTAATTATTCGTCCATGAACTTCTAAGCTTATTTTAAAAGGGTCGTTATCCGGGCTGTACTGTGTCATAATTATGTGTGGTACTGACGACCAGCCGCTAGCGCCATCTCATGTGCATTTTGCAATCTTCATAGAAAGGTCGCTTTCGTATTGCTTTGGTTGGACCGTGAGTACGTAATGACTGGTCTCCGATTGCGTTTCATTGTAGTTCTTACAACAGCGCATAGATGTCAGAAAGAAACAACTCTTTAAAAAAGTTAATTACTTATTACAAAAAGCAATAGTACGGGATGAGGTACGAGGTATGAGGTAGACGGGAGCCCTAGAACATTTTTTTTTAATTACTAATTTACTATCAAGCTAATTTTTAGGGTTCCGTACCCAAAGCAGAGACCAGACATACATATACAATATTTAATTCCTCTATGCCCAGGCTGAAAACGGGACCCTATTCATTAGACTTCGATGTCTGTCTGTCCGTCTGTCTGTCTCCAGGCTGTATCTCAAGAACCGCTATAGCTAGAGTTCTGAAATTTTCACAAATTGTGTTTATCTGTTGCCGCTATAACAACAAATACTGAAAACAAAATATTATAACTAATATTTAAAGGGGCTCCCATACAACAAACGTGATTTTTTGGGCTTTTTTGCTCCATAAGTCATAATTAATTAATTATCAGTAATTGCAACACATTGGTGCTTGAATTTTTCTCAAAGTCGTTAGTTACATGTGTACTTTAATACTTAATATTAAAATTAAAAAAAATTTAAGGGTGGTAGTTAGTGAAAGTTATAGTGTAACAAAGTGATAGTTAAACATAGATAGAGAAAGGATTTCATACTTTGAATTGATGGTCCTAAAATATGGACTGTTTTATTTGTAGGACAATGTTACTCTTAAATTATATGACTACTAGATGTCCCGCGCGGCTTCGCCCGCGATAATTAGGAGTTTTACGGAAACCGTACATTTTCCCATAAAAAATAGCTCACGTGAAGGGCTTCTGGTGATCTACTCTATATCTGTGCCAAATATTGTCATAAAAATTGCTCCAGTAGTTCGTGAGATAAACCCTTTCTAATATTTTCCAAGTTTTTCCCACATTTTCCTGAGTTTCTTCGGTCGTATTAGTCTTAGCGTGATAATAATATATTATAGCCTATAGCCTTACTCGATAAATTAGCTACTTAGGTAGCTAATTTATCGAGGAAGTATGTTTGCTTGGACGCGCTAATCTCAGGAACTACAGGTCCGATTTAAAAACTTATTTCAGTGTTAGCGACTTCGTTCGCGTGGACTTAAGTTTTAAATAGTTGTTCCCGTATAGGGTTGCCGGGCGTCTGGAATCCGGTTAAAGCCGGACCTGTGTCAGGCTTTTCGCTTGCGTGTCCGGCCAAAATTAAAGGGAGCCCGGATTTATAGAGCCTAGAATTTATAACTTTATATAAAAGTCCTACTTTAGACGATTATAATAATAATAATGCTCCCACACCAGTTTCGGTGACGGTGGCCGGTTTAATTGAAACCAGGCCAGCTACGCAGGAGTACTTCTTTTATTTATTTGGCCTTTTTTGCTCCATATCAATAATTGTAACAGATAGGTGCTTGGATTTTTCTTAAAGTCATGAGTTATATAATATATGTGTACTTTAATATTTAATAATAATAAAAAATGAAAAGGGGGCTCCCATACAAAAACATAATTTTATGCCTAATTTTCCTCTATAATGGAACGGAACCCTTCGTGCGCGAGTCCGACTCGCACTTGGCCGATTATTTTAATTTAATTTCACACTTTAACGGATGGTGTCAGGGAATCTGCAGATTACCTATATAATGTGCACGTTAACGTTTTCTGCATTTGTGAAAAGAATAAAAAGTTTCAGTAAAACGTGCAAAAACTCAGTTTGGGCGATACAATGCTCCTAGAGATGTGCCGATCATGACTTTGGCCGACTAGCCGACTAGTCGTCTTCTTTGTTGCCGAGTAATCGGCCGACTAGTCGGCCAAGCCGATCATGGTTTCGGAAGTTTTTGTACCACTGTTTTTACTGCTGATTCGCGGGTAAGGTGTCGAATCGTGTATGTTTACTTCGCGTACGTTACTTTTATTAATGATATAATATGTATATGTCACCGTAAGATTGTAAACACCGCGAGATTGTAAGATTGTCATATTACAATCTCGCGGTGTTTACAATCTTACGGTGACATTTCCATATAAATTTTGAGGAGTTCCCTCAATTAATCATAGATGTATGGTGTAAAAGTGGTGATGATGATTAATTAAATTTGCATAGTATATATGCTTTCAGTTCTTAAGACAACGACGAAACCCCCAAATATGTTCTCTTCACTACCTTCGAACCATGGTGTATCCTGGTGCAAAATCTTACTTTTTGGTAACATATGCCTGAAATGCTTCATATGAAACCAAAAAAAAACATATGTTTCTATTTGAATTTTGAGAAGTTCCTTCGATTACTCATGGATCCCATCATCAGGTCACCACTTTTGTGAAAATGGGACCAAATTGGAGTGAAACCTAATATAACAAAATAAAAATTTTGAAAGTCGGTTAAAAATATTTTTTGACTATACAAGTAACTTCAGAAACACTTCATTTAATTTTAAAATGTGTAAGATTATAAAAAATCAAGGTTTTTCTATACCGTAATTTCAATAATTATAGCAAAAATTAAAAAAAGTAATAAGCCGGATAGTCGGCGCTTTCTGTCGACTATTCGCCGACTAGTCGCCGACTACAAAAGTGGCCGGATAGTCGGCTTTACCGTTTACTATATTCAGCGACTAGTCGGCACACCTCTAAATGCTACCAATTCAAATGTCACGTACAGCATAGAACGTTTGACGTATCTACAGCACTCAACCACAATAGACTCAACAGTTCAAAATATTATGGTCAATTATTTGGCCGAGTTTGGATTGTTTGTTTACATTTGGATGAAAATTAGTTCAAACGTAGTATTATCATTTTACGGATCATCGAAAACTGAGTACCTATGAAGTATATCACTTCGAACTCATAAAAAGCTGGTGGACAATCTCCACTGGAGATTATCATTTTAATAAGAGTTAATATCAAGAGGTTTTCCAATGAATCTATACTGTGTGTTTTTGAAAGAGTATCTACATTCTACAATCTTTACTTTTAATTTAACTGAATACAGTGCGACTTGCGAGCATTTTTAGGGTTCCATACCCAAAGTGATCCTATTACTAAGACTTCGTTGTCTGTCTGTCTGTCCGTCTCTCTGTCTGTCTGTCTGACTGTCTGTCTGTCTCCAGGCTGTATCTCAAGAACCGCTATAGCTATAGTTGGGGAGGGGAAGAGGGGATCGGGACAAGCTCGAGCGTGTCAGATTAAGCTTGTATAGGCTTCCGACATGTATCTATTTAGGCCTTCGTCTCGGTCTTCTTGGGCAAAAGAACTGCCTTAATGTTGGGCAGGACACCGCCCTGGGCGATCATTACTTCAATTGTATATCGCAAACCGGTTAAACGCGGTGGTTACCTGTTTTACCGATGATTACTAAATAGTTTCAAGATAAGCTTTACGCTCATTCTTAGTACTTACATGATCTCTTGCCTCTGGGGATAGAAGACAGCCCCAGTCCCACAAACACCGTCAACTTCGTCACAAATAAACCCATGGTTATCCATTTCTAAAGCAAAACGGTTGTAATCGAGATGTTCAACGCTTAAAGCGCGCGGTCATACTGATTTGTATAAACCGTGTCGTATTGTTAATTCTGATGCATTGATGTGGAAAAACTACGTTCCACCTCGATACTGTGATTGTAGATGAAGTCAGAATACCTACTAATTAAAGTGCGTCATGTTGACAATTTGTTGTGCTCTTGGATCAATTGGTGGAGTCATCAAGCATGATCGTTGATCATGGTACCCAGATGGAAGCATTTCTAGCTATAAATCGTTACCATTGTACATGGGCGTACCGAAGGGGGCGGGCAAAAATCTGATTTGCCCAAGGCCCAGAACCTGGGTAATTTGCCCCCCCTGGCCCAGAACCTGGGTACGCCCATGCCATTGTATTTTTCTACATGACCATAGGTAACGGTACCTATGTTCATGTAGAAAAATACACGTACAAATAATATTATTTGTACGACCTATATTAAATTTGGTTTACTCATACCTTTTATTAAAGATCTGCTCACATGATTACGAGCGTTCTGATTAATGGCCAACGTTGGGCAATATTATGATGAATAACTATGATTACCACTGATTATGAACCTTTTTTTTTTTTTTCTTTTAAAAAAAAAAAAAATGATTATGAAGCTGCTATCAAATCGCAGATGGTTTCTGTAGGTATGCTAGGCTCTCGTCAGCCGGTCCCACATACTCCCGGGGTTAACAGGCACACCCCCAACCTAACCCGACACCCATAAAGGCATAAAAAAGCTGCTAAGAGCATGCAATCGACGTCGATTACATGGGCAATCATGGACGAATAAACCTACGTTCGCGTTCGTTTGTATTGATCCATGGTCAAACGTGAAGAGGTCACCTAACGCCTTAGATAGAGTCAGTTAGACCATCAATACGTTGATTTGTATAATAGTTAAGCGTTTTATAGTATAATTTATTGTACTTTAACTGCACGTTTTAAATACGAAAGACACTTGCAAAAAACATGTTCTATGCAAAACGCACGTACCTATGTAAATGAGATGTAAAATAATGTGGACAATTGGTATTTACCTCTACCTGTTAAACTCTACTATTATTTGTAAATTAAATATTAACTCTTAAATCTTAATATTTTACACATTATAAATTAAATTATTATAACGCTCAAGCCAAAGCGTCCTATATAATTTTATAATCCTAACCGACACGGACGCGACGTAGTAAACATAGTGTACGTTTTTGATTGTCGACCGTTTTTAACTGACTTCCAAAAAGGAGGAGGAGGAGGTTCTTTTTTATGTTTGTTGGCGAGTAACTCCGCCGTTTGTGGACAGATTTTCAAAATTATTTTGTTGTTGTCGTAGGATATAGTTGGAATTTGGTCCCACATTCACAAAAGTGGTGATCTGATGATGCGATCCATGAGAATCGACGGAAATCCTTGAAATGGAAACATACAGGGTGCAATTAAACTTTCCGGCCAAATTTCGATATATTGATCCTTGTTAAAAATAAAAATACACGTATTTTTTCTTTTACAATCACTCAGTACTGACTGTGCTCAGTACTAAATTGTTGAGAAATAGCTTCCAAAAGTTTTCTTAAAAACACCACAAATAATGGACACTTCGCGTCGCCGGCGCCATACCCTGGTTCCGAAGGTGCTGTACAGAACTCTTGATTTCAACAGATACCCGATGGTTGGGGATTTTGGAGTTGTTTAAACAACTAAAAGCAAATGCCAATACATCAAATTTATGAATCTGCATCATCATCATCACCATGCACCACCATATTATACCCCTATTATTGGTAGTCTCTGGTCATAATAATACATTTCAAACCAATGATCGATATCAATCGATCGAATGAAATGATCGAAAAATATGAAAATTAATAGAACACACATAGTAATTATTGTGACGTTATTTCAAGTAACTCAAGCATAGTATTTTTAATTTTACTAATAAGTAATTTTACTAATAATAAGTGGAATTCCATGCCAAGGTGTATCCCACAGAATAGAACTCTTGAAATATTATGTTAATTTGGAAATTCGATGATAGATTTGATAACTACAAGTTGTCATCAAATAATATATAACTACTTAATCATAAAAATATATATGGAAAATCATCTCTCATCTATCTCTCTTCTATCTTTTAAAAGACCTAGATGTGTAACTTTTTGAAATCCACCTAGGTACAGTTAACTTTTGTGATACAGTTAACTGACTTCGTATAACATTATGCTTACGGCGTACTTAATGGACATATTAATATTTAATTAGATAAGTAAAAAGAGAAAGATAATTATTTTTAACCAAAAAATTGAAAGCGGCTTCCACAGTAAGAACAATATTAATATTCCTATGAATAACTAAAAAGTGTTATATAATTCTTGTTCTATTATAGTACATTTTTATGATTGGCCTAAGCCTCACTGACACTCACTGTACTTAATTATAATTAATAATCTTCATAATTTTGCTCCATGAAATAAACGTCCACTCCCTTGTGATACAATACCCTGGTTAAAATTTCGTAAATAGAATAAGCCTATTGAGCTTAACATGTATGTTGCCGAAGTGTGCGCGAAATACACAAGAGCAGTAATGATCCAAAAAATCAACTATCAAAATATGGTTTTACTCGCACGAAGTAAAATGTATTATATTTATTATGTGATTGAATATAAATAGATGGATAAAGTGTATGTCTGTCATTACTTACCTACCTTCTAGTTCAGGGGTTTTGAAGTTCTGAGGGTAAGTAATAGAAGTTACGGTACAAGATTAGTCTAATTCAGGAGCGGAAGCGGGGAGTAAAAGTAGAGCATAATAATATTATCACGAAGTTTCGAGTTTCGATGATTTGCCATCTTCCTGGTTCTTTGAGCTACTTAGTTACTAATAAGTAGGCAAAGTAAAATTCATTGGGAAATGATCATTGACTGACTGACTGATGACTGTAAGAAAGAACCGAATACGTCCGTTCTCGTATTCCACTTTATGTAATATAATACATTTTATATTACCTCTATACGTACAAAATCTAAGGTGAAATTAGCCTTACCTTATAAATAATAAGCCTATTTAATACAAACAAACTTGTCAGATCTTTTGCAGACACTCTGGGTATAAAGAATAACTAGCTATTTGACCGAGCTTGGCTCGGTATTCGATAAAACACGAATAAAATTACATTTTCTAAAAATTGTTCCTAGCTAGATCGATTTATCGCCCATGAAACCCCTTAATACTAAATTTCATGAAAATCGTTAGAGCCGATTCCGAGATTCCAATTATATATATATACAAGAATTGCTCGTTTAAAGATATAAGATATTGTCATCAAACCGGAGACCGTTAGGTATAGTTGACAAAGATAACTACGCCTATCACTTGTACCACTAACCACACGTAAAATGTTTTATACGAAACTCAAATGGCTTTATTGGGGCGATTTGATCCATTTCATAAATTTGTTCTATAACTTTTCTTTCTCCTGAATATGTTACAGAAAAATATTGCCCGAAAGTTAAGTTCTCGAATAAAATAGTGTCCGGTCTAATTTTAGTAGACTGCGCTGGAAGGATGGTTGTGTTTTTCGGAAGTAAACATAATAATTTAAATAATTAATAACCACTCGCACACACACACACACACACACACAAACACACACCCACATACACACATATTTTACACATTTATAATATATATATTATAATATTTATAAATATATATATTTTTAAGAATAAGGATGATTTGTTGTTAAGGATGTTTTTTTGTTTGTTTTCTTTATGTTTCTGTTGTTCTAGCCGCAATACTTACTGTACTCAATTAAACTCCCCCATAGGACAGGCCTCGCCTAGTTTGGGGGACCGTTATTTGTTAAAATGTTTGTAAAATTATCATAGTAAATAAAGACTTTTGTATTTGTATTTGTAATTTCTGTGAAAGCGACACTGATTATTATTTATTATATTCACACTACAAATTACAATAGACTTTTTGTTTATTTTAATTACTATTTCTAATTGTTAAGATTTCGTAATATAATTAACGAATATCGTAGACAAATATTAGCAAATAGGTTTTATATTAGGTTAGACAGTAATTGATAAACAGAAGAATTTCCGTACGGATTTAGGTATATAAAAATGATTTCACATTTCGTCCTGTCCGTCTGTCTGTCTCGCGGCGAATTAGACATGTCGGCTGCTGCGGTGTCAACCATCACCCTCTTGGTTTTGTTAACCGATAATAACATTACTTATATTTTGCAATTTTTACCTCAATTTTTTTGCCAAGGTACCTAAAATTGTAAATTCTCTAATAAAAGTAAACGGGCATTTGACGTTTGATTTTGATTGTACATCAAAATCAAACGTCTAATGCCCGTTTACTTTTTTAAGAGCAGCTCTTTTTTGCGAAGTTTAAATGATAATAATTTTTAATTTATTTTGATTATAATATTATAGTACTTACTAGTTACTACTCTTACCGGGCGTAATAGTAGTAGTACTAGTACTATAATATAATAGTCAAAATAAACTATAAAATTTTTAAACATTTTTCTTGGGCTTTTGACTGTAGTCTATTTATTCTATAGTTTACCTTTTACTTTAGAATAGGGAATGTTACGCAAAGTTCGAAGCAGAGGGCGCTACTAGCTTAAGTCGACCAAAACTGTTACTGTCTATGTTTGTGCTGCCAGAGTAGACAGAACTAAAGAGTATGTACCTCGACTTCAAACAAATGGGCGAATAAACGCTAGTATCACTTTCGACATTGTTTCACAATGCTGTGATTATCTTATATATAAAATTCTCGTGTCACAATGTTAGGCCGCGTACCTCTTCGAAACGGCTTTACTGATTTTAACCAAATTTTATATGCATATTCAGTGGGTCTGAGAATCGGCTACTGGGTACTTTTTGATTGAGTGCATTTGCTGAATAAATAATAGTAAATTATTACAACTCGAGACTGACGGCGACCATTGTTTGTGCGACGGGATAGCGATAGACGTTGCCATGGTGACATACTTATTTAGTCACTTCAATAAAATAATACGGGCGAAATACTTTATAAGTATGGCAAAGAAACGTTTGCCGGGACAGCTAGTATTTTCAAATTACAAACGTATTTTCGAGATCTCTTCTGAGTCGGCCTACTCAGTGCTCGTTAGTTCTGTTTACTCTGGTGCTGCCTCTAGCGTGAAAATAAAATATAATTTAGATTTAATCTAACCAGAGACCAGCCATACATTTATTACTCTATGATCTAACGTAGCTTAGGCCGTCCGTCCGTCTTAGATGAATAAATTTATTTGATGGTACCTATGTACTAACTACATTTATTACTCTATGATCTAACGTAGCTTAGGCCGTCCGTCCGTCCGTCTTAGATGAATCAATTTCTTTGATGGTATGTACCTACTAACTACTTTAATAAACGTTTTTGTAATTTTACCTTTTACCAAAGGTAAAATTACAAAAACTTTGGTACCCCAAAGCTTTATTGTGATAATATAGAATGTCTTATCAATATTTTTCTCTTAATTTTAGATACTTACATTGTTTCTAAAGATATCAATGAAGGTGAATTAAAAGTCGATCTCTTTTTATTGATGTTTTGATTAAATCGATCTCTTCTTAGTGTTGTGTTAACTTAACTAAATAAATGTTTAAAATTTTCTAAACCTATCACGGACCACGCACCACGGTTAAGGTGAGACCGTAGTAGGTACGCAACACTGTCGACACGGCGCGGACGTAACAAGTTCAATACAATTGACGTTTGTAAAACGCCCTACTGACTGAAGTCGCATCGTGTCGTGTCGCTTTACGACCGTTCCCAATATTCAATCCATCTCTGGTTTGACATACAACCGATCGCAGCTAACATTGAATTGACATAAAATATATTATGTCTCTAATGTCTAACGGCCGTTCCCAATATTTGATCTATCTCTGGTTTTGCCCTACTAGAGATAGGAATAGCTCACAATTGACATAAAATATATACCTCTAATGTCTAATGTGAGCTATTCCTATCTCTAGTAGGGCAAAAACAGAGATAGATGAAATATTGGGAACGGCCGTAATTTGAGCTATTCCTATCTCTAGTAGGGCAAAACCAGAGATAGATCAAATATTGGGAACGGCCGTTAGTGCGGTCTTGCCTTTAAGGGTCAATTCAGACCACACAGCGACGCGTAGTCCGTAGATGCATTTCTGAATTTGTACTGAATTGACAGATTTCAATTCCGTGAGACGTCTTGCAAATCTGTCAAATCCATACAAATTTAGAAATTCATCTACGCATCGCGTTGCAGTCTGTACTGACCCTTAGGAGACAGACAGACAACAGACAGTCGGACTAACATCGTTTGTAGAATCCCGTCAGTCAGAGAGCTGGGTCCGTGCACTTCACATGCATAGGGACATGGGGACATGTCACATGAGTCATGACCCAATCTTCATTTCCACTAGACAATAACATCTTTAAAATCCAGGTGTTAATCTAATGAGTGTATGGCAGTATGCCTTTTATTTTGACACAGGTATCTGGTAAAATACTTAGTTATTACTATTCGTCAGACCCCCAAAACTTGCCTGCGGTCCCGTACACCTTAGGTTCGCAATGACGGAACCCAAATCAAACGTTATAAAGTTGATGCTAACTCTAGTTATGGTTTTTGTATACTTTCAAACAGCCGACATGCAGTGCCGGCTTAAGCTGCCGCCCTGGGTGATATTTTTTCGGCACGCCCTAAATGCAATTCAAATACTTACAAAAAAAATCGGCGACGTGCAAGTCGGATTCAGAGTTCCCCCTTTTTGTTTGCCAGGGCGCCCCTAGGTGGTCGCCCATCCGCGCCGTTCTAAAGCCGCTACTGGAGACAGGACAGAGAGCTCCTCATTCAAATATTAAACTTGGTATCGGGCTTCCATTGGTTTTTCTTTCAAACTTTGTCGTGGACACGATATTTTTGTGTAAACAGCGCCAAGCAACTGTTTGCTTGGTTCGAGAAATTGCAACTAATTAAAAGTAAGACTTTGTGTAAACATTTTGTCCAATGTAAGTATACAAATTTGAAATATATGATACTAGCGACCCGCCCCGGCTTCGCACAGGTACAAAATGTATAGCCTGTGTGCTACTGAAAAAATGATTAAAATCGATCCAGTAGTTTTGACGTCTTGACTCTTGTATTCATTATGAGTAGCCCGTGGCCCGCATTGGTCGGTACCGCCGCAAACGCTGTAGCCCGCAATTTTAAAATATATTGTAATATCATCGAAAATATTCACTAAAATCATAATATTATGCTGTAAAGGGTCATAGATATCTATATTAAATCAACCAATAAAATATTTAAAGTTTTTTACATTGGAATCACCTCAAAAATAACAGTATTTCTCCACTGTTTAATGGATGTTGTACAATTTGTACATTGTCGTTGGAGGAATAAATTAAACACAGAATACTATATCACTGAACGCCTACTCTCGGTGTTGGCTGGTAAAGAAGTGGACGACAGCTCTCAGTTCTCACGTCTGGCGGCCATCTTCTCCAAGCCCCACTCCTTGGTAGGGCGGCCATCTTTATTTATCATATTATATATACTACAGATGTTATTCTACATAAAACCTTCAATCTATCTATTAAATAAAAAACCGCATCAAAATCCGTTGCGTAGTTTTAAAGATTAAAGGGAACAAAGGGACATAGGACAGAGAAAGCGTTAAACGACTTTGTTTTATACTATGTAGTATCACTAGTAAGTAATAATTATTGTATACTTACCGTAATATAATTATTTCACGGTGCTAATTGCCATTTGCCACTCCTAAAGGTTTTTAACGAGTTTTGATGAAATTATATTATTATTAGTTATTACTTAGTTATTTATGTACATTATCGGGTAGCCCGTAGTTGATGTCAGAATCGGCTAAGCCCAATGGGTGGTCCACCTATTGGGTTTAGCCGTACCGTACACAAATTCTTATTTTAGGTTTAAATTTTTTTGTTTTTGAAAAATAAATATTATTCTAATTTTTCACTCTAAAACGATCAACCTAGTTCAATAACGATAATTACGTATAAGCTTTGTCCACACTGTGCCTTTTTCTGCTCGTCAAGGAGTAAGGACATGCGTTATAGCCTATAACTTATAGGCAGCGCAGTCAACAGCGAACGTGAGGCATGCCCGCGACGCATGCCCTTTGACCGTATCCAAAACTTCAAAAATGTCAATATTGGCGTTGCGTTCCTTGACGAATTCAATTATTGAATGCGCCAATGTGAAAGCTGATGACGAAAATTGAAGATGAAAGTGCACAGTGTGGACATAGCTATGTATATGGCAACACAACGTTTGGCGCGTCGCGTCGTCGGCTATAATATGAAATGTTGTGACTCGCTTCATGACTTGGACTATAGTTATCTCAACTTAGCAGCAATGTGCCCTTCACAAAATCCGGTCACCGGTTATTTTACCTAAACGACAGTCTTGGCTTTTGACCTATAAACAGATAGCGCTATCTTGTTTTTAAATAAATTTTAATGTAATCCATTTAATTTTTTTTTCTTTATACACACCACGTACTATGTAGGTAAAGTTTCGGGGACTTGGGAGAGATCCATACTGTCCGCACCTGTGGTCCGTACTGATATTAAATATAGAGTCTGTCTGTCTGCTACCTCCGCACGCTTAAACTGCTGAACCGATTTTGTTTAAATAAAGTATGGAAATACTTTGAATCCCGGGAAAGGATATTAAGTATAGGATAATTTTTTTCTTGAAAAATGTACGGATTTTGACGCAACGGAGTTGCAGGCGACATTAAGTATTAAATTAAATATGTGTCTGTCTGTATGCTTCCTTTGCAAGCTTAAACTACTGCTAAGCTGGACTGACTTTAATGTGCTATGAATTTTGTTGAAGATACTTTAGAGTCAAAAAAAAAGAAAAAAAAGGATAGATACTTGTATCTATCCTTTTCTGGACTCTATCTATCTATTTCCCTTGGAAAATATAGGTACGGTTTTCTTGCTATAAAATATTTTTTTTATATAATTTTATATAATTTAAATATTTAGAGAGTTGCGTGCGCTGTCCATCTTGAAGACGTATAGTACTATTGCGGATTATTGTAACCAAATTTTGCTAATCTTCAGAATCTAACAACTAATTCAACAAAGAGTTAAATCCATTTGTTATGCCTGTATGCAAATATTTTCTAAATACGCTGTTTGTGCAATTGCAAAAGACGCACAGAAATATAATTGGAATTTTGCAACTTATCAGAAATGGTGTGAACGACCTCTCTTACCACATTATAGTAGTCCAATAGGCAATAGCTTTAACGAATAACTGAAAATAGTTTAGATTTTGCGGGCTCAGAAAACCTCTACCGACTACAGCAACTAAATTTAGATAAAATTAGCTATTGCCCGCAAATCGTGCGGGCACTGTATTAGTAGGGGAGGTAGTGCTATCGTTTGCTAAGTCATTTCATACCGACCAAATTTTTGTCCAGCGGTAGCTTAATATTTATCAATCAATATAATCAGCGTCAGTCGCCGCACCCGTGGTGGGATGTTAACTGAGAGTATTTTAAAGTTGTAAAAAAAATAATTGCGAAAAGTGATTTTATACCGAATGAAATTTTTATGGATGATTATTGAGGTCATGCTTAGCCAAAAATGCACCGTCAGCCGTATCGCAGACGGGGGATTTAACGTCAGTCGCGTTAATGAACTATGTTAAAAAAATTAAAATATAAAGTCATTTCATACCGTACAAAATTTATACAGGTGAATGTTGATACCTTTTTAATAATAAAGACCACCTATGAGGGTGGAAAGCCCGTCAGCCAGCGATATAAGCTATAACCAATATAGCCCTACTTCGCGCTCAATGTATCCTACGACATTTCCACCTGCAAATATTCAGCTGACGGCGATTTTCGTTTGAATTAACCATGAAATTGTCTCACATAGCAATTTTAAGTAATTAATTCGATAGTCAATATTTGTGAAGAAGAATTATATACATTTTACTTTAAAAGCACCATCTGTTGTTATATACCAAAACTAAAATAGCACCTACCAAACCTTAACGTGTATAATCTAGATATGACCTTTATTGGGTGCGAATTGGGATCTTTTTAATGTCAATTCAATACGATTTCCAACAACAACTTTGAGATACTCTCAATTTTTATTCCACCCATACTGCAGTAGCTGACGATCAAAACTCTTATGTATTAATAGAATAGTATTATTGTTACGATTTTCGCTCGGTATGAAATGACTTTTTAAAATGAGCGCGACCTTCCCTACTATATGTTACTATACTATGTCCTTAACTCCTTACTCCTTTCCCGATCTTTAAAGGATTTCCTCATCTAAATCGGTATAGCGGCTTAAGGCGCTCCCCCTACGGAGATGCCGTAATTTACCGTTTTTAGAGCCTTATTAACTCATAATTTGAAAGCTACTAAATTATAATAAAATACAGCAATAATCTTCAGTATATGAACGTTCCCTTCATAGTTATTAATTTCCTATTTTTAACCCCCGACAAAAAAGAGGGGTGTTATAATAAGTTTGACGTGTCTGTCTGTCTGTTCTAAACACTAAACTAAAACTAGATCAAAATCGGTCCATCCGTTTGGATGCTACGATGCCACGGACAGATACACACACAGACAAACAGACAGACAGACAGACAGACAGATAGACCCCCCACTCGTGCGGTGTTGCCAGACTTCGACACGGTGTTTGTGTGCGTGGGACTATAAACGTATGCGTATTATAATTGCGTAAGTGATAAAAATCATAAGTGTCCACGTATTTTATGTTTTACTAGATGACGCCCGCAACTCCGTTGCGCCAAAATTCGTTTATCGTGCGGGAACCGTACATTTTTCCGGGACAAAAACTATCCTATGTCCTTTCCCGGGACTCAAACTATCTCCATACCAAATTTCAGCAAAATCGGTTCAGCGGTTTGGGCGTGAAGAGGTAACAGACAGACAGACAGACAGGCAGACAGACAGATAGACACACTTTCGCATTTATAATATTAGTATGGATTGAACAGGCAAAGATAGCAGACCTTGTATACTTCAAGTCCAGTTACAACTATTCAAGAATTACAATTTTATTCCATGTAAGATTTAAAAGTATTTACAATGGCGTAGCTCAATTTAAACCCCCGTGTTAAAAAAGGAAAGAAAAAATGGACGGGCGTGTATGAAACAGTTTGCCGTCTGATTCGAATGTAACCGGCCGGGACCGAAAAAAGCAAAACCTTATTTGGGTCCGCGGTTCTCTTCATTGTGAAAACACGCTTACCACCCCTAAAAAGGTACATCATATTATGCTCGATTTCTGAGGTTTATTTAACAGGAGTTTATCTTATCACTAGCGGTTTTGATTGACTTACGTCAAAACATTTCCCAAATAACAAAGGAGTTGAATCTATAAGTTTTAAAGATTATGAAGCCTAAGAGTTTGTTTTTTCGAACGCGCTAATCTTAAAAACTGCTGGTTTGAATTGAATTGAAAAAGTATTTTTGAGTTGGATAGTCCATTTATCGAGGAAGTTTTTAGGCTATATAACATCACGCTGCAACCTATAGGAGCGAAAAATAAGAAAAAATGTGAAAATAATTTCAAAAATTATCTAAAGGCGCTAAAGAGTCATACGCTCTAGTCTCTACATTTTGCAGTTTGATAAGGAAGGAATTTAATATTTTATATTTATTAAAAAATTTGGAGTCGGAAGTGAAACTTAAAAACTTTTGATCTCAAGATAAAATTCGTGATAATTTATTCACATCTTAATTAAAGTTATGCAATGAATATGAATCATTTAAAACTGTATTTTGTTACTTTTCTCAATAACAATAATTATGGTAATCATCAATCAAAAACACTATTACAAGTATAAAATTCTTAGCCCCTTGCTAATAAAAAAGTATATAAAGAACTATATTTTTTCCATTTCCCATACTGTACTTTAAAAAGGTGTCTTAATAACCGACAAGGACAGAACTTGTGTTAAATCTAATATATAAAATTCTCGTGTCACAGTTTTCGTTGCCATACTCCACCGAAACGGCTTGACCGATTCTCATGAAATTTTGTGAGCATATTGAGTAGGTCTGAGAATCGGCCAACATCTATTTTTCATACCAAAAATTATTTATATGGCAAAACAACGTTTGCCGGGACAGCTAGTATACGTAAGTATTAGGGTTGATTCAGACCGCAACGCGACGCGTAGATGCAGTTCTAAATTTATATGGATTTGACAGATTCACAAGACGTCTCAAAGACGAACAAAGGAGCTGCTTATTTGATATTTCTAAAAGAAATCTCTTACATGTAAAAGACATTAGACAGCAGATAGGACGTGCACAAATCACAATTAATTACAGTTATTAACTAATTAAACCAAATCTATACTAATATTATAAATGCGAAAGTATCTCTGTCTGTCTGTCTCGCTTTCACGCCAAAACTACCGAACCGATTGTAATGAAATTTTGTATACAGATAGTCTAAAGCCTAAGAAAGGACATAGGCTACTTTTTTTTACTGGAAAAAAAAAGGGAAAAAAGGGGGTGAAAATACGAAAATTTGTTCAAATTATGTTAGTTCCAAAAATTCATACTAGATGACGCGGTGCGTCTCTTACATCGCGCTAACGCTTGCCCAACATCTTTCTATAAGAGGTGGTATCATCATACACTCGAGTTACGATATTTATCGATTGTTATTTCTTTTTTACGTTATTTAATAAGTCAGTACCTTTTTATTATATACAGTGACGTAACCTTAAACCTATCAATGATAAATAGTTTATTGGTAAAGTTGTGTAATTGGGGGGCTAAATGAGCTTTAAAATTTGGCATAAAAATATAAAGTTTAATTAAAAAAATGAAATATTATGTGCACACTGCACAGCAGTTTTGATTTAAGGGGTACCTACCAGGGTTTTTTTTTATAAAAGCCAATTTTGTTGACATCGCGCGCTATAAACTGAAGTCCACGCGGACGAAGTCGCGGGCAACAGCTAGTTAACTATAAATACAATAATATTTAATTAATATAATTATATTTAATTAAATAATATGACGAAAAAGAAAGTTCAAATTAATTCAACTCGTGTTAATAATTGGGATATAAAATCATTGTCAGGGCATGTTTTGTTTATAAATTGTGTGTACGGTGGGCGGCAAGTCGCTGTAGCACTTTTAAGCTTTATTCCTTTGCAATAAGGATTATATTTGGTAGCTGGCGACTCTCACATAGTTGAATATGTATTTGCTTTCACCTTGCGTACTTTCTAAAACTTGCAAGTGAAACATGTATGTAACCTATGGCCTATGAAGGATTTACAGTTAAAACATTTTATCAAACACAAGATTACTAAATAGGTAAGTACTTAGTTACTATGCAAGTTAAAGTACTTACTTAGTAAAAAAAAAAAATATCCACAGCCGAATATATAACCTCCTCGATTTTTGGAAGTCGGTTAATAAAAAGATCAACACTATTAAATGTGCTTAGCCAAATCACATTCGCTAATGCGTTATGTCAAATCCTATTTTTAGAAATCTAAAGTTTGCCGTCGAAACTAGCTAATGCGATTTGGCTAAGCACTCTGACGTTATGACATATTTAAAATAAAAAGTGTTTTGTTCTTCACAAAACACTTTTTATTTATTTTATTTAATAATAGTACATTGGTTATTAGAGTATTTTATATTAATATCTTTATACCTAAGCTTACATATTGTGATGTTAATACCTAATTATTATTAATCGATTTTAATAAGACTTTAATCAGAAAGGGCTATTTACTCTCATTGCGCAATTCCCGCGTAATAATGCATACCGAGTACGTGTGCGTAATTCGAGATTTTAGGGTTAGGTCGCACCCAAAGACAACGAGACGCGCCGCAGTGTTCGAACTTCGATAACAACACAAAATCAAAATGCACCATCACGCTATTTCACCTTAGAATTTGGATTTTTTATGCATCTACATGTGCTTCGCTTTTTGGTTTTATGTGAGCTGAGCCTCAGTAAGTCTTTGAACCATTATTTGGCACAATCTTTAAAGATTTTTTTGGTAATTTCCACCGCTCTCTGCAGCGTTTTAATGAAAATTATCCAATCAAGTTTAATAATATGTTTGCAACAACATTCGCTTGTTCCCAATTTTATATATTCGTAGGAAAGTGTGCATGGTCGTGTTATGCAAGCATACATAACATATTTTATTCAAGATGCTAGACTTGAGTTTCTAGTTTCTGGCTCGAGTCTTATATCTATCACTTGTATTAAAATGTCCGATGTTTTGATAGTATACATAATAGAGATATACAAATTGTATATTAATAACTAGGTAGATGACGCCCGCAACTCCGTTGCACCATAATTCGTTAATCGCGCGTTAATATTTTTTTCAAGGATAAAAAATATCCTACGCCCTTTTCCGGGATTTAAAGTATCTCCATACCAACTTTCAGCAAAATCGGTTCAGCGGTTTGGGCGCGAAGAGGTAAGAGACAGATTTGCAGACACACTTTCGCATTTATAATAATATTAAGAATGGTTTAGTTATGCTTATTAGGGTGGTCCTTATTTTTCGACTTTTGAATTTAACCTTTTCATTTGATTATAACATGAAATAATATTTTTTTTGTTTTTTCGGTCGCGTCTAGCAGCTTTCAAAATGAAAAGCTTTGAAGGACAGCTTCTATAAGTATGGTTTCATTTATGTTTAATTTGGTGTTTATCACGCTTATTCACAAATCACATTTGAGGTAGGTAAAATAGTAGGTATATTATAGGAAAAAGTACTCTAATACAAGTCAACCCTTGTTTCTTAAAAATAAATGACTCAATAACTACATAATAATATCTTAATCATAATAACAGCAATAATTTTGTAATATTTCTTAAAGTCCTTTCTATAAAAATAAAGAATCGAACAAATACAGATTTTGGGTTTTCAAACCTTGGTCGCGACCCCTAAATTTATTAAAAAAATAAATAAAAAATACTGTAATAGTTTCTTAAGGTACTTATATAATCATATTACGTAGTAAAGAAACAGTTTTTTTTTCTTAGAAATAAGGTAATATGCTGTAACTGCTGTGAGTATATAATATATATGTACTTAACCGTAAGATTGTAAAAACCGCGAGGTTGTAATATGACGAAGTGATGGATTGTAAACAAACAGTTTTCCGGTGATTTTAAATTAATTATTTCGTATTTAAAATAATCTCAATGCCAAATAGTATGAGATATATTTAAATATAAAAAAAAATTAGATAAGTATATTTAAAGTGCTGTTTGAATGTTCGATTATTAAAATTAACCTAATTTATTATTCAAACTGCACTTTTAATATATCTTAATTTTATTCAATGGTATACATGAAATATTCAGGCAATTGAAGTTATTTTAAATACGAAATAATTAATTTAAAATCCCCGGAAAACTGTTTGTTTACAATCCATCACTTCGTCATATTGAAATATTTCCGTTTTTACAATCTTACGGTGACATAGGTATATAAGGTAATAATGCTTATATTATGCAAAAGTATACAATATATCCGTCTGATAAGTCTTCAGTCTTCACGCTTAAATCACAGAACTGATTTTGATGGCTATGCAGCAGATACTCTGACGGTAAGGGAAGGATAGTTTTTATCCCGGTGTTACGTGTTCCAGTACCTACAATAAAATTCTTTATACTTAAGACTGTATTATAATTTTATGTCAGGCTTATTTAGTTAAATTTGAGCATCGGTAAAAGTTAATTTTGGGTGCTCCATAGTTAAAGTTCCATAGTTAATGGTCGAATGCCTCAATGTGGAATCGACTTATGATATTTAACATACGCGGAGCTGGGCTCCATGCAAAATAACCTAAAGCTAAGTTATGATTGAAGTTGCCGACAAAATTTTGATACACCAAGTTTATGGGCGAAATTTTTATACAAAAAATTCTAACCTCCATATTGTGTGTTATAAAGCAGAAAGTTTGTGGTTAGGGACGCGTGGGAGTTAGTTGAAGCTTTGCCAGGCATTTAACGGCTTTCATTGCAGGACGCCTCACACGGCACACCGGTATATTAGAGCCTATTTACTATATAAAAGTCCGTGTGTCTGCTTGTGCGTCCGGTTCAATCGTCCTGATAATGGTCAAGGATCAGGCTGATTTTCATCAAAGTCGATGAGGTACCTAATGTTTTTAGGTATTTATAAATTTTTGTACCATTGCGTGTGTTTTTGCACATAAAATTTGATAAACAAGCGATAGAAATTAGAATAATTTACTATTTAGGTATTATATCGAAGATGAATATTGCTAGAGGTGGACCAATTTGTCAAAAAGTATCTTAATACTATAATATCTTTAACTATTACAAATGATTTAGGACCTGTTTCACCATTTCTTGATCTTGACAGATCAAGTATGGAGAATCTGTCAAATAAGTTGTGGATAGCCTATCCGGCCCATTATCGGGAAGTGGTGAAACAGGCCCTTAACAAGTTGATAAATATAATATTGCAACAAAATATTCACAAAAGCTTCTTGAAAGTACCTTTCAATATTAATTTGCATAAATACTGTCACGTCAAGAGTCCGTTCAGACAAAGTTAAATCCCTATCCGTTACTTATTCGACTTGCTTTGCTCCTGTCTCAATATGTCGAGAGGATTCCACATGATGTCTAGAAATTTGGTAAAGAACAAGACTCGTTTAGCGCGAATGGAATGAGGATAACGTCATTCGCGTGCGTGGCAATCGCTACAGAGAGCCGCGTCAGCGCAAACCAACAGAACCGAGAAAATATATTCATCCCTGTCTAACCCACGGCGAAACCCGTTAGACCGTTAAAGCGGCAAAACATACGTTTAGCGGACGTCAAGTAAAGTTTACGCGGAACGCAAGTTCCGAACCTATCAACCCAGTGCGACTTGCGAGTTCACGAATTCAGTTTGTTCCCAGCGGTCGTAGGCAGCGCACGTAATTTTCGCGTCCATCGGAACTTTTCGTAAGTTGAATCATGTTGCGTTGCGTTCTGGCCGTACTGGCTCTGGCCGGGACCACGTTGGCCGGCTCCGAGGTCACCGAACTGAAAGTCGACGTCGTCAGCCTTCCGGAAGAATGCACGGTCAAGTCCAAACATGGCGACATGCTGACCATGCACTACACGGGCACGCTGGACGATGGACACAAATTCGACTCGAGGTACGTCAAATTCCAACATCGCTTTCATTCACGAGAAGCCTTAAAGTGAGCACGACGAGAGCCCATCTTAGTTAGATTTAGTCGAAGCGAACTCATCTCATTTCACTATCGAATAAACTTTTATTTTATGGGCTTTAGATTGTCTGTACTGACTTTCATAGTCGGCAATTTCCATTTACGCGTAGACGTGTATTGTTCGATGTAGTCGGGTCATCACTCATCTCTAGTTAGAAGCTACGTGTGAACTACGTCATAAACTGATTAACTGTACGCCCGATTACCGTTGGCAGCCGATAACTTTATAAATATGCTACTGTATCTTATATTCAATCATAATATATAGAACTGACTATAAAAATGTGTACTGCAAATGTATTTTTTTGCTTGTAACAATGAAATGTTGAGCTTTTTGCGATTTCTTATAATTATGCGCATTTAATAGTCTGTAGTATAGACGTAAGATTCATCACTTAGGTATTCTTTAACTTACTCAACCAGTTATTTAGTATTTAGAACTTAAAAGATTGAGCAGCTTTTAAATGAATACATTTGCAAGCTTTTAATATTTTTTTGAAAATAAGAAGAAATGCTCGATTTGCGAGTAATAAAGAAAAAATGTGTATTATCCCAGTCTGAGAGAAAGCACATTGGAGAGCTGTACATTTTTAAAATAGATGAGCGCCACTAAGAATATTTTTCTGTAAATCTTTTTTAGATAAGGTGTGTTTTTTATTCTAAATGGAATAAAATGTGGATGGAATCGTAGTTTTCATGCACTACTACTTTTTTGAGAAACATAAAGAAGAAAAATATAAAAAAATTCAATTCTTGTTAATCTAAAATTAATACTTAATTAAAGTTATGAGTGTTATGACTTATGGCCATATTTTACAAATTTTATTGATAATTTTAATGCGTCATTTCACTATTTATGAGTATAATTTGGAAGTCGTTTACACGCTTCTGAATGCGTCAGTGTATTATGCCGGCACTCCACGTAGGCGAACACGTTGGCGAGGCGCTGGAGGACACCTTGTCGCAAGCCTTGCGCTCCATCTCTCTCCATCACATATGAGCCGCGCGATCTGTTTGCCCGGAGCTGCGATGAAGAGTGCATGTTTCCTCCTTGTGGCGAATTAACATCTAACTTGACGTAATGGCGAAAAATATGAGTATCGAGAAAACATTAAAATTTATTGAGCTCTATCAGAGTAAAAACTGCCTGTGAAACCAAAAAATCATATCAAAAGTGATAAAAAATAAGGTTCTTGGACATGCTATTTTCCTCACGATGATTACATCGTGATAATTATAAATAAGTAATAATTATATTATTTTAATATTATAATTGTAAAAGTGAGTTTATTTCTTTATTTGTTAGGTTTTCACGCCTTTTACTTTTTTATTTCGAGAATACCCTATAAAAACTATGTGGAGAGGCGGCATTACGTACATTCAAGCAACCACCCTTTGATATATTATGTCCAAAAACCGACACTACACCGGTTCGGATACAAGCGTCCGCAAGCTCACGCAAGCCAAGCCAGATACTCTCTTCACACGCTTGTGCTTGTGGACGCTGGTCAAGCCTTGGCAAACATGGAAACGCAGCATTATACTTTACTATTAAAAACCACGCGGAGCACAAAAAAATGCAATACATTTTTTGTACTCCGTAGACTTATAATTTGACTATACAAATTAAGTTACTACTAGCATATTATGTAATATGATAATAAAATTAAATTAGTTGTATCATACATTATTTGGACCGGGGAGATAAAACGTCGGGCGCGGGCACTAAATAAAAATAATGATTGGACAGCGATAACGCTAACGACTGGACTGTTCTACGATATTTTAATATAAAATAATGTATAGTGATCATCGTTTACCCATTTTAAAGTAAAATAATAAGCATTCATTGACTTTAAACCTTTTCATACCAAAAACAAGTTTTCGTGACTCTTTACTGCCAAGATTAACTTTAGTTGTATCAGCAACTAATAATAATGGAAACTACCATTGAACTAAGCAAGCTAATTAATCTTCCTCTTCCGTGATAAAAATCGGCATTAAAGCCTTGTAAAACTACTTTTGTGCCAAAGATCATGTCATGAGAATTGAGATACTTCAAAAAGGAAATAGTAGAATTTCCAAAATCTACATAAGAATTCTAACTGCCCCTCATAAAATAAACCTCAAATAAACCTATAATTGGTAATTATACCAATTATAGGTTTATTTGAGGTTTATTTATTAATTATAATATTAATTTAATTATAATAATTATTATGTACATAACATTTATGAGTATTACTCATAAATGTTATGTACATAATAATTATTATTGTCAATCGATGTAGTTACAGCTCGACAAGGCTTTATATGAACGTGTCATTGACGGGAGAGCTGCTGGTAAAGGAGAACTGTCAAACACATGTCAAAAATAACTTTTTTGTATGATAGAAGCGTTTAGTTCCTTTTCTCGCCACGTTCATATATAGCCTTGTCGAACTGTTATACACCTCTCAATGGTACATCTAAACTGTAACTATAGGTCTACCAGAATCTGATGGCAAAAAGTGAGAAATTAAATTGACTCTAGCAATACAGAGGTAATTGGAATAAAACATTTTGACAACAACATCTTTTTTTTCCTTACACGAAACATTCAAATATAAAAATGTATCCAATGATCAAGGATATTTTTTTAAATTCTGCCATCAGACATCAGATTCTGGTAGACCCATAGCTACCTAATTATTAAAATTTTTACGTCAATAACGTAGATAACATTAACAATACACAATCAACAGCAAACAGCGAGCAAAATGAAAATCTTTTAAGTACCCCATTCATATTTCCCCCACGTGTGGTTTATACCCCTAAGTAGGGATACAAGTGAAATAATTTGGAAAAGTTTAAGGTGTGTTGAATATCATTAGGAAATATTGCTACGCGGAGCTGTGTACGACAAAGACACGTTAAAAAGTTAGGTTTATTTTCTAAACTACGCGAAACTTGGGCTATTACTGTGAATATCGTACGAAATACTACTGCTTGACGCCAATTTGCTTCTAACACTAGTTGTTTACCGCGGATTACTTCACAGTTCATTGCTATTCGACTTACATACGTAGCATTTTCAAATTAATATGCGCACATTACACATAAAATCGTTAATGGCGCTTACCCTTATCTTTTAAAGGAAGGTGTAAAACTGAATCATGTAATGAGATTTGAAAACACTGCTCTTTTGTCTAATTTTAAAAGAATTCATTTAGAAACTTATAGTTTTAACTCAAGGTTTTTCCGATTTCTTCTAAGATTATTTCATAACTAAAAGTTGAGAAAGTATTCGGTTTATTGGTGTAGGCTGTTATAAATTGTTATCAAACTACACCCGTATAGTTTGCAAATCAACTTTGCTTTCAGGGAGATAAGAAAACTAGGTTTTATTGTGCATTCGAAATTGTTACCGAGTTTTATTCTTACCATAGCCTTACTCGTAATTTAACATAAGGTTAGCCGTAACTCATCCGCCAATTCTGTCCAAAGCCAAGACATATTTAGTTATAACTCCTTTTCAACTATATCATCGGGAAGAAGGGCACAAATCAATGATTTGATTTGTTTAAGCAGACTTCGTGAAATCTTATGCAAAATCAAGTCTCATAAAAACTATATGCCTTACACAACATACAACCACCAACATCAACAAGAAAGTCTGAGTCCTGAGTTTGAACAATGATTTAGTAATAACTGGATTTCCCTAACCGCTTTTTTGCGCGGCAAATCTTATTTTTTCAAGATATCGTTTTCATTTTTGATTTTAAAAGAAAACATAACGCTTATAATTTGGGCCTATCCTTATTTTAAAAATAAATATTATTTTCCAAAAAAATAAACATAAATAGGCGAATTCCAATTTTGGTGGCTTGACGTCGACCTATAATACTCAATATCTAGACCGATTAACAGAAAACTTTATACTGGATTAGATTTGTATGTAGTCGTTTTATATAGTTGACTCTTCATTATATCTGAATTTTACTGTACTAACTTCTGTAGTTGAGTTTTTATGACACAGTTTAGGTCTGTCGCAGAGAATTTTTAAATTTTGATGGTATTTACGAAAAGTTGCTTCTACAAAATACCATTTATCCCTTAAGCATAAAAAATACGCCATTTACTTCATTCAGCCACACGCTAACCAGTTTAGGAGGTGGCTGTGGGCTGGGCCGTACCAGTTTCCAGCCAGAAATGAAAGAAAATTATTTTATCACAAAACCCCCGATTTTATGCAATTTTGGTGTACTTAAATTATCCTACTTGTGGCAATAATATCATGTTGTTATTTTGAATATCGGTAGAGTTTTGGTTTGTTTGTAGTTAAGTTAATGTGCTAGAACTTTAGTGCATGTAGTTTTTTTTACGATTATTTATTTTTATTTTTCTCGCAAATTACAATTTTGGTGGGTAAGAGGGTGTGTAAAACATTATTTTTACAAAATACCATTGATTCTTGAAGCATAAAAAATACGCCATTCACTTCATTCTGTCACTAGTTAACTCGTCTAGGTGGTGGTTGTCGTACCAGTTTCCCGTAAACACCTAATCCCCAATTTCGGTGAAAACAAAAATTTCCACCAAAATTATATAAAAAATGCAAGTTGTTGAAATCCACTCTAATTTGTTTTAGGGCCACCGGCAGTCTATATTCGACCTATCCCAAACTAGTCTCTAATGAAGGAATCATGTATTCGATTTGGCTGTATAAAATATTAAACGGGCTGTTGCACGTATTTTTTGCATCGCATTATAATCCTCCATTTTAGTATCGGTTTATTCCGTATTGAAAACAATAAAACGGCTTATTTTCCTTTTATCGAAACTCATTTTAAAGTTTCGTTAGTACAATATCAAAAGCACAAACGTCTGTCCGCCTGTCGAGACCTTTCGAAAACAGGATGTAACGAGTTTCTCTGTAACTATGAGTTCTGAATTTAATCGAGCTCAGTCAATACCAAATAATTTAATATTATGTTCAACCGCGGTTTATGCCAACCCAATCAAACATATTAACTAACCAACACTCAGATTTATGTGTATTTTTGCACAATATTCAAACGATTTCCAACAGCACTTGACCAATAAAACTATCAAGCAATTACTCGGCTAACATTATATAATATACCTACATGCCTCGCAAATAAACTTTCTTTTCCCCGTGTGAAATTCTTTGAGTGTTATTCCACTTCTGAGAAACTTGATCGTGTAGCTTACCTTAATTTTACAGCTTCGCTTTTGGCTCGACGCTTAACAGAGTTGCCTTGGGAATGAGTATACAGGAATTTTAAATGTGTATTACAATACACCGTCTCCTACGCATAAGCGATGCTAATATTAATGATATTAAACTTCAATTTAAGTTTAGATGCGATCTCTTTAGGGTTGCAACTCGGCGTCGCATGTAGTATATCTTCATCCTTTTCTGCACGCTTAGTCACCATAGAAAGACTATGTAGTTCCACGATTAATAGACAAAGTGACAGATTCACATGTTAATATATTCTGACATACTTGTGCCTAAATTCTGTAAGACTTTTTTCACATTTCTACTGTGATGAGTGATCATGTTAAGCCTGCTGATAACAGGTAGAATAATTAGATTATGGACATAAAAAGCTTTTATAGATAGACCTTACAGTTAAACGTAGATATTGAATTATATTATTATTATTGATACATACGCTGATATCACGTCTTTGTGTCTGTGGCAGGCAGAGACCACATGCCGTCATTAAATGGAATCTAGACATACTGTAGATCCCTCATCTATGTAGACTTGTAGAGTATGTACCTATAATGTACCAAGAAATTGATTGATATACAGGTGACGGACATACGTAATTTGGTCGGGTCGGGTCAGCTTAGGCAACAGATTACAAGTTACATTGACTTTACATAACTCAACCAAATAACGTAGGTCCGGTGCGAAATCAAATACTGTGATAGTTCCTCTTAATATGACATATGTAGTATGTACCTATTGTCTTATTAATAGTTCTAGCGCGCTGTTCTAACCACTAAAGTGCAAGAAGAAACATCAGCCCCGGGTAATTCTAATCTGAATAAAGTAGAACAGCTCAAGACTGCACTTGCGTAGACCGCAATATTCCTGAATTGTTTATGCCTCAGGAATGATTCAAGAACCCCGGAAATTCAAATAATCTTTATGACATCAGGGCTATTGTAAAATAACTACTTATTGCACGGTTTTTAAGGTTTTTTGATTGAAGTTTAATTTATACATTAGCGCTTATTGGCTTTCGACAAAAACTACTGACAATAATATCTCAGAAGATATGATTGAATTAAATTATTGAAATAATATGTATGATAAATATTTTACGTAATGCAGTATCTGTGACACGATCAAAGACGGAAGAATCAAACTCGTGACCCAGGTTAGGAAGACTCTAACCACTGAACCACGATGTAAAGTGTACCAGTAACATAGTTTCGAAGCCAGTGGACCGTTAAGGAAGAAGGAGGTCGAGGAAAAGTTGTTAATAATTGACGAAAGCATGACCGAAAGATGATATTTTTATCTGATCACTATCTGACCCGGCAAATGTTGTTTTACCATATAAATTATTTCTAGAATCAATATTAAAAGTAGATAAAACCGTATTCTGAGGCCTAACAAATGTACGTACAACATTTCATTAAAATCGCTTGAGCGGTGAGCCGTTTTGGCGGAGTTACCGCACACGAGAATTTTATATAATTATTATTAGAGAATACATAAATCACTGACAATTATTAAGGAAATTTGTAGCTAAATAAATATACCATATTATATGAATTGCTATATACGCACAGCTACATAAAATCAGGAACAAATTTTTTGAGCAGTTATTTAATTATTATTATTCGATTTTATTGTGATCAGTTGAAAAAAATATTGAGCCGTTATTGAATTTAATGGCGGCTGATTAATTATTGCGACAGTAAAACATGGACAGTAATAAAAATCAATTAGTCGGTTATTTTATCATACATGATTCTAAAAAAAATTGAGCCAATAACTGAATGAGCGGTAAAAATTATGGAATGAGCGTTTCGAGCGGTTCGGTCACAGAACCAACCCTGACCCGTAATTGTTAAGTTAGGTTTGTTTTTTTATAAAAAATTCGATTTTTTTAGTTAGGTTAAGTTATTTTTTTTAATAAGAAAATAAGAAAATTTTTCTCAATAAAACAAGAATAATTTATGAATATTCAAGAAAATCCCCATTATTTTTTTAAATCGGCCAAGTGCGAGTTGGAATCGTGCACGAAGGGTTCCGTACCACAATAGAGCAAAAATAGGCTGAAAATTGTGTTTTTTTGTATGAGAGCCCCCTTAATTATTTCATTTGTTTATTTTTTAAAATAAATTATTAAAGTACAAACAAAACTGAGTATTTCGTGAATAATTTAAGTGCCTATGTAAGTATTGCCGTTATTGGATATTGATATCGAGCAAAAAATAGCAAAATATCAAGTTTGTTGTATGGGAAAAACGGGGCGTCCTTAAAAATTTTGTTTTTAGTATTTGTTGTTTTAGCGGCAACAGATATACGTCATCTATCTGTGACAGAAGTCTACTGTCTAGCTATAGCGGTTCTTGAGTTACAGCCTGGACTCTGGAGACACACAGACAGACAGACGGACAGACATCGAAGTCTTAGTAATAGGATCCTGATTTTACCCTTTGGGTACTGAACCCTAAAAATGACTGAAGTTGATCCTACTCCGTAGAACTTAAATGTTAGTGGAAGAAAACTGTGCTGCCAAACATTTAAAAAGTCCATTACAACTTTCTATTTCCATAAACAAAGAGGACTCAAATTAAAAAACAAATACCCAATTTCTGTATTTAAACTAACTATCTATGCTTGCCCTGGCAGTATTAACTGGTCTGATAGGTAGTAGACGTGGTTTGATCAATTTTCATTTTCAATTTTCATTAGACACTTTGTATTTGTGTTGTCTGATCGTCCATCGATAGAAATTTAATGAGAAACTTGTCAATCGCAAAAGAAAATTAATTTTCGTATGCGTAAAGATTTGCAGATGATTGGTTTAGTATTTAATTAGCTCCTGATGAAAAGAGGGGTGTTATGTTTGAGGTCTCTGTCTATAATATTATGTATGTTTTGGTCGTGGGCCGTGGCATCATATTGGGTTGGTTGGGTTATTTTTTTAAAAGCTGACAAGGTCGAGAGCTATACAGTCATAACTCATAGTTCATCAAATCATCACACCATCACCTCGCTCACTGTTCGAATATTTCAACCGACTTCCAAAAAGGAGGAGGTTTCACAATTCGACCGTACTTATATATTTTCTTTTTGTTATTATTGAAAATGTTATTTGTATTTCATAAACCAACTTACAACTTATTGATAATCCTACTAGATACCAGAATTTCGGTGATGGTCGCCGGTTTCAATTACCTAAACACAGGCTATGCATTTCTTTATTTTGCCCAAGTGTGTATGCAGTATACAAATATTTTTACTTCTAGGATTTAGCGCGATTTATCACCCATTTTACAAAACATTAGATACCTTTAAAACAAAGAGTAAACTCGAGTTTCGATTGGCTTGTTAAGTTATTCCAGATTTTGTTGTTTTTTGACCTTCAAATTGTACAGGATACTAAAAATAGACGAGAATGAAGGTCCATTAGCAACTCTATCTCATACATGACGGTAATTCACTTATTGTTCGAGATATAGAGATTTTGTTACCTGCCTTTGACACGTAACAATGTAGTAGTTATGCTGAGTGATTTGAGCGTCTAGATAATCCAGAGGAGTGGTGTTCAAATCCGTCAATGCTGATAAATTTTATCTACAAGGTGTAACAGAACTAACTGATAATATTTTAGGGTGTGTATGTTTTAGTAGAGAGTTCACTGTGAAAATAGCAGCGCTGAAAGACCAATTTTTTTTTATGAGATAAGGGGGCAAACGAGCAAACGGGTCACCTGATGGAAAGCAACTTCCGTCGCCCATGGACACTCGCAGCATCAGAAGAGCTGCAGGTGCGTTGCCGGCCTTTTAAGAGGGAATAGGGAAGGGTAGGGATGGGAAGGGAAGTAAGGGAATAGGGGATTGGGCCTCCGGTAAACTCACTCACTCGGCGAAACACAGCGCAAGCGCTGTTTCACGCCGGTTTTCTGTGAGAACGTGGTATTTCTCCGGTCGAGCCGGCCCATTCGTGCCGAAGCATGGCTCTCCCACGTATAATTTTTTTTATTTGTATGGGCAAGCGCCCCAGAGTACGAGTTTTCCCTAATACAAAAGTGAAAAAAAATGCTCTTTCAGCGCCGCAACTTTTACAGTAAACTCTACTCATACATACCCTAAAGTGTTATCACTTTGTTTTGCTACACCCTGTATATTTGACTGCTAAAGGAATAATTGTTATAAAGTTGGCAAAAGCAAATATTTGGACTAAAACAATAGTCGTCCAAAAGCATGTGGCCAAAATAGGGATTCTAACTGGGTTTTTTTATTCGAGCTGTTTTGCGTCCACGCCACCTCATGGAGTCAAAGTGCCCATAAACATCCTTGCGGCCTATACGGCTTGATGGAATTTAGCTTGAGAGGCGTCGTTAGAATCGTATTTGCTGTAGTGACATATGGTACATTATACTATCAGAATGGAGTCGTGTTTTCATATTTTTAATTGCCATTTTTAGTTGAAAGTCGGTTATAAGTACGCTCGCCGTGTGAACTGTGCACGTACCTGATACCTGAACGTCATTAATTGCAAGGATTTCTACTGTGTGAAGTACATTAGAACATTTTGTGTTCGTTAACATTGTGCCATTGCATTGTTGTTCAATGAAACAAAAGTTCCGAGTCCCAAGATCTCAGATTGTCGTAATTATGATTCCGTTACTATCTGATGGTACATGCAATTCGACAAGTGGGAATTAGAAAATTTGTGTTTCAAACGATCATTTTATTAATTGTTTCAATCCATACTTACTTACTTATATTATTATAAATGCGAAAGTGTGTCTGTCTGTCCGTCTGTCTGACCGTTACCTCTTCACGCTCAAACCGCTGAACTGATTTTGCTGAAATTTGGTGTGGAAATGACGACCTCTGTGGCTCAGTGGTGAGCGTGTTGGTAGCTCAAGCCGGGGGTCGCGGGTTCGAATCCCGCCGACGGAACAAAAAAGTTTTCAATGTTCCCGGGTCTGGATGTGTATTAAATATGTGTATGATATAATAAAAATCTTAAATATATGTAAGTATAGTATAAAAGTATTAAATATATTTCCGTTGTCTGGTACCTGTAACACAAGTCCTTTAGGTACTTAGCACGGGGCCAGACTGACGTGATGTAAAGCGTCCATAGATATTATTATTAAAAAAAAAAAACTGTGAGTCCTGGTAAATAATAGGATGCTTCATATCCCGGAAAAATGTACGGTTCCCGCGCAATAAACGAATGTTCGCCCAAGGGAGTTGCGGGTGTCGCGTCGTCTAGTAAATAATAATATTTCTTGGACCATAATATTAGGCTCAGCTAAGCATATTGGCTCATAACAGTGCACAGTGGTATGGTTCTTCTGTAGACTGTAATCTGTTGTACTATAATAGGTACTTACTTAATATTAAAGTACATAGGTATTGCAATACATATTGTATATAGGTATTGCAATACATATTGTGACAAAAGATATTATGTAAAAAATATTTTATTCACCATATTAAAGACTTAGAAGGTGGCCACACATGGAAACTGCTGCTCAACAATAATGTATGTAACATCATGTTTAGTTTCCCAGTTTTTTAGATTATTTTGAAGGGTTTTTCACCGTGGTAAACCCCATAAAAATAACCAGATTGGTCAACGTATTGACGTTACCAATCAATGAGTTTCTAAAATACTACAGTAGCAAAGGGTTGATTCAGACCGCAACGTAATGCGTAGATGCATTTCTAAAATATGGATTTGACAGATTCACAAGACGTCTCACGCAATTGAAATCTGTCAAATCCATACATATCTATGCCGCGCCGCGCCTCGCCTCGCCTCGCCTCGTCGCGTTGCGGTCTGAATCAACCCTTACAAACGAATAACGATTCTCAGAAATGCGTAACCAGTAACCACTTGATAGTTCAAAAGACGATGTCAAGTCAATGTAAGTCAGATATGCCTGCACTCTGCAGGCATCTTCGAAGTGGCAACCGTTGCTGCCGTAAACTGCCAATCTAATTACAGTAACATAGAATATCATTGTTACCAATCAAAATACCCCCGAAACCGTGCATCAATTTTATAGCTGATAAGGGCTTCCATTTCATTTAATTACTGTTAATTACAGTTAAAAATTAATATTCACCTTTGAGTGCGGCGGTTAAAGTAAATCGTTGATTTAAAAATCATCCCTTTCATATTTTTTTAGGTATTTATTCATTATTTTACAACATTATGTCCTTATTCTAAAAACTGCATTTTAGTTTGTTGGCGATAATGACAATGACAATCATGACATTATATGTTCCATAGGTATATAAGTGAGTCTTATATGTTCTAAGAGGTATAAAATATGACTCTTCCTGACGTCTATTGGCGAATAATGATACTATTTTGCGAGCAACTAATTGTTTTAACCACCAGCAGATGGCGTTATTAAGTAACACGAAGTCAATGAGTGTTTGCTATACCTAGCAAAGCTCTGACCGAGCTCCAGGTACTGATATGTTCACAAACATTTATGTATACATTTATATGTTTTATACGTGGGAGAGCCATGCTTCGGCACGAATGGGCCGGCTCGCCCGGATAAATACCACGTTCTCGCAGAAAACCGGCGTGAAACAGCGCTTGCGCTGTGTTTCGCTGAGTGAGTGAGTTTACCGGAGGCCCAATCCCCTACCCTATAACCTTTCCTACCCTCCCCTATTCCCTTCCCTTCCCTACCCTCCCCTATTCCCTTCCCTTCCCTACCCTCCCCTATTACCCTATTCCCTCTTAAAAGGCCGGCAACGCACATGCAGCTCTTCTGATGCTGCGAGTGTCCATGGGCGACGGAAGTTGCTTTCCATCAGGTGACCCGTATGCTCGTTTGCATGCGTATTTCATTAAAAAAAAAAAAATTTATTGGTACTATTCCATACAAGAGTATTAACAAACATAATGAAAGTGCAATGAGTCGAATCGATTTTAAACAGATTAGTATTGTTATTGATATATTACGATATGCCTAAATTGATTAGCGACGCCACCATTTTGATAAAACATTTACTAACGTGGCGATACTAGACAAGCACACGTATATAAACGGTACATTTCAACACAATCAAATATTTTAAGATATCATCTTGATAAATGAATGGAATTTTTTATTTCAAAATATCAGTATTTAACTATATCTTCTCCCGAAACATTTTGCAGGTTTTGTGCCCACCACATAATATTTCCTATACTTATCATGTCTCCTTTTGACAAATAAGCATCCAAATTGGTTCATCCGTTTATCAGTTACGATGGCCCAAACTATACATAGATACTAATTAAAAGTTAGGACCTCTTTTTCAGTCTTCTACGAAGGTTCACTATCAGCTCACCTAAGCAATTTGGAGGCTCAAAAATATAATAATAATTATGATGTTTCTGTTGTACGAAAAATGATCATAGCATAGTAACTACATAAGTCATAATCACATATTGTGAGTTGTGACATACTAAGTATATCTTATCAAAAGTATAGAGGTCCACTTAGATAAACTTTCTATCATTGTTAAGCGCTCCTGAAAGTTATTGATAATAGATAATATTATAGTTATCAATTATCTTTTTTTTTCAAATTAATACTATAAGTAGTATTTACAACTAAGTCATGATTTTTTTAATCCTATGTTACAAAAATTATGTAAAAACATTACATTACTAATAAAATAATCAGCTTCCTAATAAGCTTATCTTATTGATAAATCAGTAAGTACTAAAGTCTTATCTACAAATGTATAATCAGTAAAAATGTTTAATATACAATTTAATTTAATGTGTCTCGTTTTTCCACAATCGACAGGTTAAAAAAACGGGCTTATAAGAAATAGAAAAATGTTATGATAATTATAATCGTTACTATTTTTTATATTATAAATAATATTATTATATAGCCTGTGCGAAGTATTTTTTATTTCTTTTGAAATGAATAAGTAACTAAAATGAATAAGCTACTAACACCTCAAAAAGCGTTGCGAATGTTGCTTTGCGATTTCAGTAGCTTGCCTTCAAAAAGTAAATATAGTAATATGTATTCAATTTCATACCTTTAGATTGATAAAGTTTATAACTACTGAAAACCTTTTTCTATTTTTCTTTAGAACACGATGGTAGCACCTCCATCGTGGGTATCGCTATCGCAGACACAATAGATTTTCAATTGTTATGCGGCATCCGGTTGCCGCTTGGGGATTATGGGTTAATAAGACAATATATTCAATGTTTTCACGGTGCGCGCGGAACTAACTAGTTGGCCGCATCTTAGGGTGGCGGGGGGCTTGAATTTGACAGTTCTGGCTAGTTTAGACAAAACGCAAAAGAGATTGCAATAGCAAGATGAGTCCGCCGATAAAATGATAATCTAAGGAAATAAAGTTCAAAGTTTAGTAAAAAACGAAAAGTCGATGTCGATAGTTTAGATTTTAGAATATAAAAATGATCTGTTTAGAATATAAAATTGTCTTTAATTTATTAATTTTGATACTTGAATAATTATTGTTCACGATATCTCGAAATTGGTGGTTGCTGCCTAATCTTATGTGCATTGCTAGCAGCAAGCAACCCTCACCAGTCACCCCTGTCCCTACCTAAGGCACAGCCAAATAGTTCCGCGCGAACTATAGTAGCCCTTCTGTTCCGAGTCCGACCTATTATATTAGTTTAGGACATTTTGATTTTGGATTAAAAGATAATTAATTAGCATTTGTATATTGTTATCGTTCGTACGAAGTCTTACGTCTGATAACTGATAAAATATTAAATACATAATATTTTAATCTTTGTAAATATAATATGTGGTGCCTTAAAATAACAATTAGAAAAGATTAGGTTTTTTGGCGTAATGCCTACATTAATTGGCATAATACCTACATGGAGTGTCGAAATAAACTTATAATATTAATTACCTAAATCAAGGGGATCATAATAATAATTATTAAAAGCTAATAAGTGCTAATATTATCACCAACGCTACTCTTAAAGTTTAATATAATATGTAATACATAAGATATTTTGACAAAAAATAAAAGTTTATTTAATCACAGTCTTGTGCATTAGTGATAGGCAATTTAATTTGTTATAGATCTATGCGTATTTAACAATACAATAGTTGCACAAAGCCCAGCTCTTAATATTTAGACAGGGATAATAGTTACACGTTTTGTCGAAATACCTAGAAACCCGTAACTCGTATGCGATACTCAAACGGGCCGACCGACTATTAATCCCGAATAAAAGGGTAGGAAATTCCGATAGTGGTTCTATTAATATTGTAGTAAAAAAAATCTATAAATATTTATTGTATTCTTCTTTTTTATTTTTTCACTAGTAAAAATATTCACACAGTGAATAAGGTGTGTTTGGTTTTGATTGGCTTATAAGAAGAACACACATTACAAAATAATATATAATTATTTTTAATCAAAACTTGTGAAAATTTGATGATAAATTAAGCTACGCGATTAGTCCCGTAACACATCGCTACGAAACGCGAAACACATCGCTACGAAACGCGAAGCACATCGCTACGAAACGCGAAACACATCGCTACGAAACGCGAAACACATCGCTACGAAACGCGAAGCACATCGCTACGAAACGCGAAGCACATCGCTACGAAACGCGAAACACATCGCTACGAAACGCGAAGCACATCGCTACGAAACGCGAAACACATCGCTACGAAACGCGAAGCACATCGCTACGAAACGCGAAGCACATTGCTACGAAACGCGAAGCACATCGCTACGAAACGCGAAACACATCGCTACGAAACGTGAAGCACATTGCTACGAAACGCAAAGCACATTGCTACGAAATGCGAAGCACATCGCTACGAAGCTTATGCAAAAGTGTCTGTGTATCTGTCACCTTCAAAATTATTCAATTTTTACGATTTAAACGAATTCAAGCGAGATAAAGTTGCGGCCAACTTGTAAAAAATTCAATCCGTCTAATTCAACATGAATTAACGATTTTAACGTTTCAAGCTACGTTTAAAAGCATAAAAAGAAATATTAAATATACTTTTCATAACGATCGGGAAATACGTAACGAATAATATCGAATATTTCGATATCGATTCTCAATGCCCTCTCTAGTCAATAAAATGTGATTGTATGTGGCCCAGGTGAAGGATGGCGGGCAAGTTTATGATCGGGTGAGGTTTGCCCTTTAATATTTAATATTGAAAAAAATACAACCAATCCATCGCAACCGGGGTTCGCGACTTTATGGCGATATCTTTAAATCTTTTTCCGATGATGTGATTAGGTTGAAGTAGAGAATTCTTCGTAAATCCTTTTTGAAAAAAGAATTTTTCCCAATGGCAGAAGAATCTGAGTTTCTTGCACCAAATTCTTGTTTTGGTCTGATATTTTTAGTTTTTTTTTTAGTGTTCCGTACCCAAAGAGTAAAAACAGGACCCTATTACTGAGACTTCGGTGTCTGTCCGTCTGTCTGTCTCCAGGCTGTATCTCAAGAACCGCTATAGCTAGACTTCTGAAAAATTTGACAGATTGTGTACCTATATCTGTTGCCGCTATAACAACAAACACTAAAAAAAATATATTAGTACACTAATAATTAATAATAATTTAAAAATAATTATTGTAATTAATAATGTAAAATAATTATTGTAATTAATAAATTGTTCAATTTATAATACAACTAGCGAGATTGTAAAACAAATGATTTGTCAAAAAATATATTTTAATATTTTTACAATTCTACAAGTCATAATATTTTATCGTAAAAAAACTACAAATTTTACAGTCACCTAGTTTTCAATTATCTTTTTAAACATTTACAAAAGGTTTATTAGGTTTATGCACAAAGCAAACATGATTTACCTAATTATGAAATGTAAATTATCATTGATAGAATTGATCCGATGATTTCAAATATGTAGCTATTTTAATTAGCTGTTTCAACGAGCGATTACCACTAGCAAACATTCAGTTGCACATATTTCTAATATTTATTGGATGGATGGTGAAATTATTTTGAGCATGTTGCGTCCGTACCATTCACTCGATAGCATGTTTTGCGTTTCACTGTCAGTCCGCATTGATACGTAGTTTGGGTACGTTCCCTTTACACTTCGCCTTATCAAATTATCCGATCCGAATCTTATTCTTATTAGCTGAAATGTGTAGTTTGTCAAAGAAGAAGTGTTAAGGAACGTACGGTACCCTTTAACTCCCTGACCTCTTCTATCCTCCCACAGCAGTAAAGGAATAATCTAACAGCTAGTAATACATTTTAAGCAAAAATACGTGTGGCACTCGGAGACTGCCAAGGTAAAGCTATTACAGCAACGCCGCCGGTAGGAGTGGGGGGTGTTAGGTTTGTACTCGTTACGGAATTTCTTGATTCGATCGCCGCGCTCAAATCCCGCGATAAAAGTTATGTATTAGCTGGTATTAGCTTAAAAACGGTTAATTAAAAATTACTAGTTTTTATTTCCATAACAAACATCTATATTAGTAACCACATAGTGCACACCCATTCAGATGTCCTGTATAATGATCCCTATGCCGTCCACATAATTGTCTGTCGGGTGTAAAATAATAGCGAACGGTGTACGTGAACGCTCGTTAACCGAGTTCCATGTTACGTTTTCAGTCGATTTAGAATAGCGATCTATATCTAGATGTGTCCTTGTTTGAACGGCTCATTGTTTATATCTTCCCACCTAAATATTATAAGATAACTAGCTGTCCCGGCAAACGTTTTTTTGCCATATAAAGTATTTCGACCGTATTTTTTATTGAAGTGACTAAATAAGTATGTCACCATGGCAACGCCCATCGCTATCCCGTCGCACAATGGTCGCCGTCAGTTTCGAGTTGTAATAATTTACTATTATTTATTCAACAAATGCACTTATTAATATAATAAGTACCCAGTAGCCGATTCTCAGATCCACTGAATATGCATATAAAATTTGATTAAAATCAGTAAAGCCGTTTCGGAGGAGTACACGGCCTAACATTGTGACACGAGAATTTTATAATATATGCATATTAGGTTTTTGAAAGACTACGGAGGTCAATCTACAAAAAGCAGTGTCTATCTCAGTATGGTAAGAGCGCCTCGATTTAATTCACGGTCGATCATGGGTCAATAAGGCCAATATTGCAATCTTTTTACGCTAAGCGGCAGCACCAGCATTGACAGTAAACGAAGTGTTTTGTTCGAAGTTTGATAACGTTTCTATCGATATTATGGTACGACGTCAAGACGTCGGATTTTGGTCGAATTATTTGCTGTATGTGCTAGTAACGCCCTCTGCTCAGCCCTTTGCGTAATATTCCCTATTCGAATCAGGCGTGGTCCGAAGGGGGGGGGGGGGGGGGGGTCACAAGGGACATGACCCCCCCCCCCCCCGCCCAAATCTAAGGTAAAATTGAAAATAAAATAAAACCCAGAACCGTCCGAGGGCGCAGATAAAAAAAATTGTGTAGTGACTACTGAGTGCCCCTCCCAAAATTTCAGGTTGCGACCGCGCCTGATTCGAATCGAATTCGAAACGATTTCCGAGACCGAAACAACCGAGAGAGACTCTTCCAGTTATTTATATAGGCCGTTAACTCTGTAGCTTCCCCCTTCCTGAATTATTAACACATGCCATCCAAGAAGTTGAATCTACAGAATTAAAACTTAGCCGAGCTCTTTCATATTTTACCCACTTACGTTGTTTTTCGCTGCTCAACCCATTTAGGGAGTCGTCTAATTAATGCCCGCCGAGAAATTGCGGTACAATACGTTCGGTGTTAACTTACCTTAGCGTTTCTGAAAGTGGTACTTGTGCTAAAGCCGTAAAGGTGCTGCCGGAGGCTAAAAAATTTCAAACACACTAATATAAAGCGTCGTTAGTTATACTATATACCTAAACGTTTACGCAGTGCGTTCAGTGTGCAGGTTTTTTGACGTTTGGCCATTTAGTATGTTTGTTTTTTACTTGTCTCGAGTGCAACTTGATATTCATAATTATTAATGCTATATGATCCCATCTTCACTTAGCAGTATCCTGATTCTCAATTAATATCCTTAATTGAATCATCACAATTCCCAGATGACAGAATCGGAAACTTCTGTCACTATTTCGGAAAGAAATCATTGAATTTTCGTCCTGAAATTAGTGACAGTTATGAGCTAAATTTTCACCCACTTTGGTAAAATTATTTAATTTAGCTTCACCAACTTTTTCGTTAGAAATTTAACTTATAAAAGTTAACTTATATAATATTATAATAGCTCCCGTAGCGCCCATAAGGTTTCTTCATAAAACTCTTAAATATAACATGTAGTGTAATATTTTACATTTTCGATCTTTTAGATGTAAGTACGTGCTTAAAATAACTCTCACTTGGATAGATGTAGATCATGCTCTCCTTCTTGCCTACCGTAATGCATTTTTACCCGAGGGTAGAAGAAGGGTAATGATTTTAGCAGCCTATATAATATGTTTGTTCCATAAATTTGATTTTTAACTGACTTCAAAAATGAGGTTCAATATTTTGTACCACTACGTTATTTAAAAAAATCTAAAATGTATCCTTGTAGATTCTAATTAGTAGTAACATTTTTCATCTAATAATATAATTTGAATAGTCAAGTTTTCAAGGTAAGTAAATATATTGTTCTTTCGATAAATGTATTTCGTATATTATGATTTATGGAATATAATTTAATTCTAAGGCTAGTACTATAGTACTAGTACTAGTAGTAGGCTAGCAGTATAGTAGTTTATAATAATTCATTTTGATTGGCTCTTACATCGAAATATTGAATTAATAATATTGTCTTGTACAGTTAAAATGCAAGATGCAAAATGAAATGAAAATTTCTGCTCGCATTTCGCGTTACAAATGCTATTAAACAAATACCAATTGTCTCTCGTCTGGAGATAAAGTAGTAACTACTAACTAGTAAGCTTAGCTCTTCTTTAATTGGCACCTCATTCTTATTCGAAAAATGAAAATTATTGGTATATTTTCTACACAACTAATGAAGCAAAATTTCAAATCCTTACAAATGTAAAATTGAGTCTGTACTCTGTCTGTCTGTCCTCTTTCCACTTAATCCCTTGATCGCGGATTCTTGGACCAATTAATGGATATGAAGATACTTTTAGATCCAGGAAAGGACATATTAAGATAGTTGCGTGGCAAAATGTACGGTTCCTGCGCTACGACTTTTGTGCAACGGTGTTGCGAACATCTAGTGTAGACATAAGTAGCAAAAAGGAAGACAGGAATAGGGTTGCTACCGTTAGAAATTACCCAGTATTTTAGATCTTAAACTCGCAACTTCATAGTTAACTGACAGGTTTTTTTAATTGTTCATTATCGTCAATGAAAAAGGCCTTTCACTCAGAAAAGCGCGATCGCTGTTCTATCTCGAAAATTTTCAGAGAAATAATGTTTTAGTTATAATTTTTTCAATGTTGGCATCCCTGTAGGTAAGGCCATGAATTGTGGACACATGTGTGCGTCTGAATAATGCAAGATCCGTGTTCGGGTTGCGATCTTGTGTTTTATGACCGCGATTGGCCTGCCTCCTACTTTTATTGGGCTCGCTTACTTATTAATAGAAAAAAATCGAAGACAGGACTGTCACGAACATAATTTGTTTAGAGGACTGTAGACTGACCTGGCCATGTTATTAGTAGAAGATATTACTGCAATGATTTCAGGCTAGAGGCAGTATCAGCATAAACGTCAAACAAAAAGTTTTATTTGACGTTTGACAAAATTTATGTCAATATTTTGATATTATAACGTGTGCAACATGTACATTGTGACCTTTATGCAAGTACGCTGGACTTATGATACTTACCTACCCCCTTACCTTACCCTACAGATTTTTGTGCCTATTTGAAGCGGAATCAGCGCCCGCAATGCGGAGGAAAAGAACTAAATCTGACGTACCTTGCAAATGGCCGCATTGTAGAAACCATAGACTTAATATATACTGGTTTATGGTAGAAACTAGTATTAGTTCCAAGTACTCCCACTACTGCCATCAGCGCCAATATGGCGACTTTCACACGTCATTTTTACGTCAGATTTAGTTCTCTTCCCCCGCATTGGGGGCGGTGATTCCGCTTTAAATAGGCACAAAAAATATCTGCCATTTCAAAGGGTATCATAAGTCCAGCGTACTTGTATAATGGAGGTCAGTGAACATGTAGGATTATTTACTGTATGTGTATAGTACTATAGTAGCGCCCTCTGCTCCGTCCTTTGCGTAAATCGTAATAATATTTCCTATTTCCACTTTTCATGACGATAGTTTTTTCCCTTACCTACTCAATAATAATATTTTAAAAAGATAAAAACCGACTTCAAATCTATTCGTACTTCGTAGGTACTTTGAGTAATTGAGAATTAAAAATCCCTATCTCAAAAACTACTATACCGATTTTGATAAAACTTGCAGTATTCCCTAATTTGAACAACGACAAGTACAACATAAAAAGAATTACGTACATCGGACATGAAGTTCCGAAGATATGCGAACGCAAACACATCTACACATACACTTTAGAAAGGTGAATGCCCAAAAATGTATGGACCAAAAACCCGTAATCGATTCAAACCAATAATTATATGTGGCATAGTAGACTACATTTACGGTATCCCAAACACAATGTCCTTTTTGGATTAAACAATCACCAAGTACTTTAAAAACGATCGTAACCAATTGACTTTTCTTATAGGAATCTATGATATTTAGGACGACATGATGCTACAAACGATATTGTGACGATTAGTACGTAGTAAAAACACATTTATATTTGTCTACTGATTCTTATATTCGTGTATTTAATATTAAAATATTTATCACTTTTAGGTCTGAAAGTATAGAATGTCAGATTGGTATAGAAATGATACAATATGTACAATGTATTTTTAACGATTATTACGTCATGCTATCAGTTAACTATCTACGTCTTTTCGAAAAAAAAAAGGGCAAACGAGCAAACGGGTCACCTGATAGAAAGCAATTATATAATTATTCTTGGACACTCGTAACATCCCAACTAGCAAATTAGTCCTTTAACAAAAAGCCTAAATGACATTTAGTCGTATAGAAATCGTATAGTGGTAATTAAAGTCTCTAACATCGTGTAACAATATTGAATATATTAAACGAACAATATGCCGTATAAGAGTTAAGTCATTTAATTTAGTCCTGTAATCGTTAACACGACCAAATTATATGACTATCCTATAAATATCGCAGTTGTGACCTTTAAAATACATATTTGATGTTGTATAAAATTAATTTATATAACAATCATAACCTGGTTGTAATGCCGACCATAACAGTACTCTTTATCAGTAATAAGATTTCTACATGGCTATCATGTAAAGTCCATATATTTAACTGTTATAAAATACATCTTTAAATAAACGTTTCTTTCCATGATTTTGACTATCTTTATACGACTATTATAAAATGTTTATAAGCCTAATATTCATATTTTGAGAACTTAAATAACTTACTTAAGTAATGATTTTAAAATACTTTTAAAACTTACTGTTATAAAACATTTTAGTTATTTAATGATATTTTCATGTTTCTCTTTTACGACTTCGGCCAAGAAATAATCGGCCAAGTGCGATTCGAACTCGCGCACGAATGGTTCTATACCGTATATAGAGCAAAAGTTGGCCAAAAATTGTTTTTCTTATGAGAACACCCTTAAATATTCACTTTATTTTAATTTTATTATTAAATAACAAATATAATTGAAAATTTGGGAATATTTCATGTACCTACTTTTTACGATCTATTACTAATAATATAAAGCTGAAGAGTTTGTTAGTTAGTTTGTTTGTTTGAACGGGCTAATCTCAGGAACTACTGATCCGATTTGAAAAATTCTTTCAGTGTTTGATAGCCCATTTATCGTGGAAGGGTATATGCTATATTTTATCACGCTAAGACCAATACGAGCGAAGATTCAGAGGAGAATGTAAAAAAAACGAGGAAAATTATTTAAAAGGTCTTAATATCTCACGGACTACTGGAGCAGTTTTTATGATATTTGGCACAAATGTACATAGTAAACTACGTAAAACATGGATTATTAATTTGTGAAAAATGTACGGTTTCCGTGAAATTCCTAATTTATGCGGGCGAAGCCACGCGGAACGTCTAGTTATTAATTTAGAGCAAAGAAGGCCAAATAGTCATGTTTATTATATGGTACCTAAAAAGATAGGTCCTTAAAATATATAAATAATATTTTGTTTTTATTATTTTTCCTTCTAGCGGCAACAAAAATACAAAATCTGTGAACATTTCATAAGTCGAGTTATAGCGGTTCTTGAGATACAGCTCCTGAAGACAGGCAGATGGACAGACAGAAGGATAGACAGACATCGAAGTCTTAGTAATTATAGGGTCCCGTTTTTACCTTTTTGGCACGAAACCCTAAAATATAGAACTTTCCAATTACTTGAAATCGTTAATTAGTTTTAAAAAAATCGACATCAGAAATTATCACCATAATATTGAGAATTCGATAAAATGCATGGGTTTCCACTTTGTTACGGCACCCAAAATGGCGGATGATAAAATAAATAAATGGTAAGTTAAGCGACTTATAGTCATGAGACATCATATACAAGTCATCATCATTACCTAAAATCGTGTAATTGTAAAATAACAGGTAATCTTAGATTAAATTAAAATCATAAATATTATTTTGCAATTATTCGAAGGGGGCGTTAAATATTTGTTAAAAAACGTATATACAATCGTCGGGGAATCGGGCTAATACTTTCCATGCATAAAGCTACTATGACGTGGGCATCCCCTAAGAAAGGGTTTTGATAAATTCTACCTCTAAGGGGATAAAATAGGGGATGAAAGATTGTATATAATAATACTTTTTAACGCGGGCAAAGCACGGGTACGTATCAGTATATAGATACGTACAAAAAAGTACGTATCAGTTTTTCATACAACGGTAATTAGGAACATATGGTAATTAGAAAAAGTAAGATTTTCTTGAAAAATTTAAAAAACCGACACAGTTTGCAAAAACTTGCTTAGAGCAAAGTACGTAGGCCAAATTACTTTCTAGATTGACATGATCAACATACAATCTTATTTAAAAATCAAGTAGCAAAATAAGATTACGGTAATTAAAAAAGTTCGTTACCAAAGCTACAGTAAGTAGATACTCTTGTGCTTCATCGGCGGCACACTAATATCAACGACGTGGGACCGCTAATGGGCCGTGGAACACGCTAAGGAGAAGTGACCAGTGCACTTGTAATGTGCCAAATCCTGTTATTTTTGGGTGGGCACCCGAAAACAGCATGCGTTACGGTAATTAGAACTTTTGATAGGACAAGCGATTATTTCATGATAACTATTTATAGGCTGGGCCTATTGAGTCGATATTTTCCAATGCGATAACCAATGTTTATGAGCATTTAAAACGATGAATAGATCCTGGTTAATATGTATGTTATAAAAATTACAAGCAAGTTTCGAGATCAAGTTGGCGTGGGGACACGTCACGGTAATGAGAAAAACATGATTTTTGAACACGACTTAAATAAATTTAATCTTAATTACTTATATTAGAAGCCTGTGTTTAAATTTGCAGCTAGTTACGGATGCTATCCACCGTTTAAAAATATTGCATACTTGAATAAGATAATATTACAGAATACAGAGTATACAAGCCCGGGACACTAAAATTTTGCTCTCCTGAGAATGGCCGATACACGTCAGGTGACAGGTCATTAAAGTCACCATTCGATGAAGGTCTCCAATACAACTTCACCATAAAAACACGAATACTACAGCGTGTTTAGTTCGAGAAAAATAAAACCTAGCCACCTCTTTCCTTTTGTAAAACAGTACACCGTAAAAAACACCTTACACACTGCATTTTACGATGTAATTTCCCTCAACGCACCCGCGCCTACTACATAAATTATCAAGATTACATTGTTGACATACTTGCTTTCATTAAAAATTACTTGTATTGCAGTAGGTACGTACAAAGTACGATTAAAATTGTAAAGTACACACGCTGGATCGATATCTGAATACTAAAAAATACTTGTGGCACTCGGGGACTGCCGCGTCATAGCATTTTTTATCAACTTAAGCAATTATAACTCGCATACGTCTAAGAGTTGGTTCAGACCGCAACGCGACGCGTAGATGCATTTCTAAATTTATATGGATTTGACAGATTCGCAAGATGTCTCACGCCATTGAAATCTGTCAAATCCATCGAGAAAAGGTAGGTAGTGCTCTTGCGCGCTTCGCTTGGCTTATCTTGGCGGGGGCATTGCCGTGCCCCCAGATACAAAATATCGCGCCGCGCCTCGTCTCGCATCGTCGCGTTGCGGTCTGAATTGACCCTAGGGTGTACACAAACACCATGCCGATCACCGATGTCAGCCGAATTGAAACGACGCGGCAACGTCGCACCGACCGGCCCGATTGGTTGGGTCTTACGTTTAGGATCACCGCCCGAAAACTCCCTTGATGCCCGGGGAGCTCTCGGTGAAGAAAGGCGGCAGTAGTACACCAGACGCCGCAACGGAGATGTGCCGGACGCGGCAAGCTCGATGAGGACGAGTTCAACGATAGAGTACCCGTGTCCCACGGCTGGAAGGAGGGCATGGGGGGGTTTTATTCGTTACGAAATTTCTTGATTTGGTCGCCGCGCTCAAAGCTCACGATAAAAGCTAAACAATAGCTTAAAACTTTTGGTTTTATACAATGGCAGGGCAAATTTCTTTACGCCCAAACCGCTGAACCGATTTTGCTGAAATTTGGTATGGAGATACTTTAAGGCTGGTATAAATAGTTAGTACTCAAGATGCATCTCGGTCTCAAGACACGGTTCAGGCTCTGTGATTGGTTGGCTGTCAAAATTTGGACCAATCACAGTGTCGAACCGCATCATGAGACCGGGTCGTATCTTGAGTACTGACTATTTATACCAGCATAAGTCCCGGAAAAGGACATAGGATTTCATCCCAGTTGTCAGTCCCAATGTACGCTTTCCGCGCGATAAACGAATGTTGGCGCAACGAAGTTGCGGGCGTCATCTATAATTGTTTATAAATAATAAAATTATTGTTAATTAAAGTAATCAAATTAATGAACATACCTAAAAGTTTGACTTGGGTTTGGGTTGATATTATCCATACTTCACTTCACTTTTTCTATCTAGTTACGTCATGATTCAGCTTACTGAAAAAAATATATGTTGTAAATATGCTATTTCTTGCAAAGATTTATCAGAAAAGTGGTAAATTGTTATAAAGATTCCGTATGTATCTTGCGACACGCCCGGCCCGCGACCACCGTTAATAATTAAGAGCACTTTTCTTCTCGGCTACACCGGCGCTCATTTTATCCACGCAAAGAATATTATGGCAAAATACATCTGACAAGATTCCCTTTCACAATAATAACACTCATAAATCGGTTGTCAGGAGAAACGCTTGAACAAACGAACCTAATTTTAATAAACATGACGACAGTGAGTTTTGTATATTGATCTGGTTATATTTTGCTAGTGCCATAACGTACAAGCCACCATAAGTTGAAGGTAGTTTTTAACTCTTCTTTTAGAGTTTACAGTTCATTTTTGACTTGTAATAATGGTCCAGTGTCTTAGAATAAAGACATTTTTATGAGTTAATTTATACATTTTACTACTAGATTACTAGAGACGTATTAAATATTAATAGAACTATATTATATTTATTTATTGCGCGAAAAGTGTGTTTTTCCGAAACGAAAACTATTCTATGCCTTTTTCTGTTTCATAAAGTATTTGCACACTAAATTTCAACTTACTAAATAGGTTTGAGCGTTTAAGTGTGTACACATATAGACAGATAGACAGACCTTCGCTTTTATAATATTAGTAAGTATTATTGTTATAATACCGTATAAGGACACATAAAATATAAAATGCAGAACATTTTTAACCCGCACACAGATACGGTACGGACGGGTGAGGGGCATTTTTCTGCCTAGTAAGTTACCGTAAGCCGCTCTTGACAAATGCTTAAGATGAACGGTTATTTTGCATATGTTTTTATTTTGTAAAATATGTCCTTTATACGCGGGAAGACAAGGTGTATACTTAATCACTTTAGAAAGGCGTGAAATCTCTACAAATACGTGAGATGTGTTTTTGTGTTCTACATAGAGTATATACCTATTTAAAACTAAAAGGAAAGCTTGCTACCTCATGGTGATCATTATCATGTACTAATAGAAATTAATTCAAAGGTAGAAAAGCGGACCTAATTATTTTGGGCGGGTTACTCGATAAACACTTACTTGACATCAACCAGACAACCTGCGAATTAACTTCTTTCATGATACGATACGTACCTAATATAATAATTGCTTACAAAAACTGTATTCAGTTTCAAAGCAATGCAAACAGCCATCTTGAAAGTACACAGGTATTCAGAGTTTGCGAAAAAAACGTAAATGCTATAAGTAAAAAGTTTTGCTTGTTTTGCCGCGAGAAACATTCTATCTGTGGAGAACTAAAGAAAGAAAATTTCAGTTTCGAAATGATGGTCTTTCATTATAAAAACCCGCTTGCCGCGTCATAATTAGTATTTCTGCTTCAATTCGTTCCCTCGTTTTTTCTTTAGTTGTTATTTTTTTAACCTCATCAATTTAGTTAATTTACAGTTGAGAATGTATTGTTTTCTCAAATACAAATCCGAAATAATTACATAATCGATTAATTGAAGATCTCTAACGAAGCTAACGATCGATAGTAGGAAAATTTTGGAATTCCATATATTTTCCTGAAACTTCTTAATTAAATTAAAGTTAAGTAATAATTAAATAAAGCGTGCACAATAAGAACCAGTACTTCATTTAATTATGAGGCATTAGGTTACCTGGGCCTCTATCATGAGCTCTTAAATCCATTCACTTTACGTCCTTTTACAGTAAGTATAAGGACGTAAAGTGAATGGATTTAAGAGCTCATGATAGAGGCCCTGACGGTGCTTCTGTATCTCAATTTCGGGTACCGAATTAATATTGGAAGCTACACCAAAGATTAGGTCAACACTACTCCCCTAATCTAGGGTTTGATTGATCAAGGAGAGATCTATCGCAAACATGTCTCGCTGCAGGTTGATTTTAATACGCTAAACCAATACGTTTGATTACAGTTAATTTACTTGAAAAAAATATATGTTACTGGAATTTATTGGCCTCTTTTATTCAATAACCTCTGAAAACCCCCCTTTTTACATATTATTGAAGTAATGAGGATTATTACATCCCTACTCATCAGATTCAGATGTTTTACACTCACTGAAACAGAATAGTCACAGAATAGTTCGTAATTTAGTACATGTACCTACCCCTGTTAAGGAAACCATCAAATGTGCAAAAGAGTAAATAACAAGCAAAATAAATTTTGCGTATGATTCGTACATTAATATTATGTATTAGAAATTGTATTTCAAAATACAATAATTATATTTTAATAATATTGTAATTTCAATATCAGTAATTGAAATTATAAATCTAATTACATTTACCTATCATGCCAACTGCAACGATTCTGCGATCGGCTGTAACTAATTAGGTATATCTAAATTTAATCATTAGTGAAGCTAAATAAAATACTCTATAACATACTTTACATAACACAAATTTAAGGTTACATATTACCTAGATTTTGTTCTAGTTTCTGCTCTTCTGCCTTTGATGTAACAAATGTTAATTCAATTCAAACAGCTGTAAGTCTAGGTGTCTTTAATGCTGCTAAATCGTCGACACTTAAGGAAGTCATGAAGGCAGGCTTAGTCACGCCAAGTCACAATACAAAACCACTTTATCAATAATATTATTGTATGGTTTATAAATGTTTAGAATGTAAACGCTAGCAGAAATGGCTAGGAACGGCTAGGAATGGCTAGAAATGGCTAGGAATGGCGAAAAATGGCGGGCCTCGTGGACACCGGTGGACTGCTAATATCGAACGTCAATCCCCGACACAGGGTGTTCAATTATTCAGTATTTTACTACTATAAGAGTATTTTAAAGATAGACTTAATATATCTATACGATATCTATCCGTTACTAAACACAGATGACTAAATAGTTTGTTAGTAAAGGTGAGGCCGCGTTAAAGTAAAAAACCGTGTTGGATATGTTTTAGATTGCTTGTTTCCAAACAAGAAATGGGACAGCAAGAAATGGAAAGGGCGTAAGCGACAAAATGGTTTTTGTCGCGTAATTTAAAAACCATAAATATATTTCAAATAAGCTATGAGCAAATTTAAGTGTATGCTTGAACCAATCTATGTACAAATTTTGGAAGCTTCGTTCTCCTCTGTTGGCAAAATTGGAATCCCTTAAGGCAAAGACATGATGAATACTGACAATGAACTTAAATTTTTTAGCTTTAGTCATTGCTGAGAAAAATCGATATCGCTGCAGCCAAATTACCTATCAAGGCGTCACCTTAAACAGACACGCATGGTGTGATTCTTAAAGACTCATAGCGCGAAAAGCTGTTGTGCCCTCGACTTTATTACATTACAAAAAATATGTTTCATTTCTAAATGACAGCAAAAGTAATTTCAGACTCCATAACTGGGACAAAAAGATTTTAAAAAATCGGCCAAGCGCGAGTTGGACTTTCCGTACCAAAATAGAGCAAAAATAGGCTGAGAATTGTGTTTTTTGTATGGGAGCCACCCTTATTTTAAATTGTGAAAGTAAAAATAAAACTAAGTATTTCGTGAATATTTCAATTGCCTATGTATTGCTGCTATTGATATCGAGCAAAAAATAGCAAAAAATCACGTTTTTTGTACGGGAGCCCCCCTTAAATATTTAATTCATTTTGTTAGCGGCAACAGATATAGTATACACAATCTGTGAAAATATCAAAAGTCAAGCTATAGCGGTTCTTGAGTTACAGCCTGGAGACACAAACATACGGACAGACGGACACACATCGAGGTCTTAGTAATAGGGTCCCGTTTTTATACTTTGCGTACGGGACCCTAAAAAACGAAAATGCATAATACTTATGTATCATTTCCTGTCACTTTTATATATATTTTTATACATATAAAAGTGACAGGAAATGATACATAAGTATTATGCATTTTCGTGTTTTTCCTGTCACTTTTATATACATATAAAAGTGACAGGAAATGATACATTAGTATTATGCATTTTCGTTTTTTCCTGTCACTTTTATATACATATAAAAGTGACAGGAAATGATACATAAGTATTATGCATTTTCGTTTTTTAGGGTCCCGTACGCAAAGTATAAAAACGGGACCCTATTACTAAGACCTCGATGTGTGTCCGTCTGTCCGTATGTCTGTGTCTCCAGGCTGTAACTCAAGAACCGCTATAGCTTGACTTTACTCGTACCTTATAAAGCCGGGTCCAGACAAGTGTAACGTGTAATGTAATAATTCACCGTGTAATGTACGAATGCTACGTGTGGACGGCACTACGAGCATTACATGTAACGCTCGCGGTTTATCCATCGGCTGTCGGTTTTCGCGCGAGCACAAAGGCTCGTTAGGACAATTCGCTTTGAGTTCGAGTGCCGTCCACACTGTTGACGCTAAATTACATGTAATCTTACATTACACGTTACACTCGTCTGGACCCGGCTTAAGATACCATCGATATTTCGTAAAACAAAATACTCACAGTGTAGCTTTCAGTATTTTTGTCTCTCCCGTGTTAACACGGTGATAATGATACATAATATTAATAATATCATATTGCATAATATTCTGTCTCTTTCTCTTTCATTGTGATGTTCATTTAAAATCATTAATTATGGAAGCAAATCATCACAACCATCACCATTAGATAACTTTAAGTTTCCGACATTCTTGAAAGGCTCACAAATATCGGATCTACGCTTGATTGATCGCATACCCTTTTCTAATAAATATTTAATAACACTGCAAGCAATTCGTCAGTATTACTCACGAAATATATTAATACAGTTCGAAGACACATCGCTTTTAAGTAAACTATGTACGTGATCGCTTTTAATTTCTGGAGAGCGGTTGTCTTCATCCCTTCTTCCCTTCATTTATAAAGAGCATTTAGTTATAGTTTTTATAATTATTAGTTTTTAAATATTAGTTACTTCTTTACGCTAAAGGCGATTTCGATAAAGACATGGAGTTAGCTGACATCCTGGATTAACAGATAGGCTATATTTTGCTGTCAATACGCAATTTACTTTTTAACCGACTTCCAAAATCGGCTGTGATTTTTTTTTATTTGTGTATGTTCAACGATTACTCCGCCGTTTGTGAACCGATTTTCGAAATTTTTGTTTTGTTGTATGAGGTTTCACTCCAATTTGGTAACATTTTCTCAAAAGTGGTGACCTGATGATGGGAACCATGAGTATTCGAGTTAACTCCTCGAAATTCATATGGAAACATAATATGGTGATTTTGGTTTTATGAGAAGCATCCTAAGCATATGCTACCAAAACGCAAGATTTTGCACCGAGGTATTCTATGGTTCCGGAGATACTAAAAGAACTCCGGATTCCTTATAGATACAAGTTTGGGGGTTTAGGCGCTGTTTTAAGAACTGAAAGCATATGCTACTAGGCAAATTACATTCATTATCATCATTACCACGACAGGGTCACCAATGTCACAAAAATTGAACATAACAAATTCAACCGTAACTCCAAAGCGTATGGCTAAAACTAAGTACTTCTGTACTCAATCTTCATAATTTTGAAGTCGGTGCCAGGTCCAAAAGTTTTAAGTATTCTGGCAGATTGAAGATTCAGCTATATCTGGTACCGACTTCAAAATGATGAAGATTGAGTACAGAAAAAGTTGATTTTTAGCCGAATTCGGAAAAGGGCACTATTAGATAGGAAAAATTATTTAATACCTTTTAGTTCATATAATATGGATGTTATTATTGTTTTTACCTTGGCAGTCGGTTTTAATTTTTTGTTAAAAATAATAATACTAATAAACGAGGATAACATTGCGAGGCACAGCTAGTAGTATAATATAGTTAGTCACAGTTTACCATACAACCGGTACTGACATTGTAAGACTGCACTCAGTTTCTTTTGAAAGCTTATCGAATATCTTTGAAGTCTTTGTGGCTGAGCCAGTAATCGTGTTACGCTGAAAGCGGCCAGCAAACTATAAAGTACTTCGCGACGGACAAAATTTAAAACAATAAAATCAGCTAAGTGCGAGTTGGACTCGCGCATGAAGAGTTCCGTATTATTAAAGTGCAGAAATAGGTAAAAAATGTGTTTTTTTTATGGGAGCCCCCCCTTAATTATTTATTTTAATTAAATATTATTATAAATTTTAAATACAACTGAGTATTTTGTGAACATTTCAAGTGCCCTATTGTCATTATTGATATCGAGCAAAAAATAGCAAAAAACAGATAGGCATGACGAATCTGTAAGGGTTTTTTGCCATTTTGCTACGGAACCCTAATTAGGTTTATTGTATGGGGCTCCCATACAATACCTACGGAGCCCCCCATATTTTATTTATTTTGTTTTTAGTAAGTACTTATTTGTTGTTATAGCGACAACAAAAATACACAATCTGTGAAAATTTCAACTCTGTAGCTATTTCCGTTTTGGAGTTAAGTATTTTATAATTTGGAAATTATATAGTAGCTATTTAGTTGTATAAAAAAATCGGCCAAGTGCGAGTCGAACTCGCGCACGAATAGTTCCGTGCCGTTATAGAGCAAAAATAGGCCAAATTTTTTGTTTTTTGTAAATATAAATTTTGTTTGTTTTTATTATTTGTTGTTGTAGCGGCAACAGAGATACACAATCTGTGAAAATTTCAGAAGTTAGCTAGATATAGCGGTTCTTGAGATAGAGCCTGGAGACAGACAGACGTACAGAGACAGACAGACATCGAAGGGTCCCGTTTTTAGGGTTCCGTAGTTACCCTTTGGGGACGGAACCCTAATAAGTTTCATCTGTTCTAGGATGCTTTGTGTAGAATCTTTTGTAACTAACATAGATGACCTGGCAAATGTGTTTTTGTGACAAACGTTAGATTTTATGCATCTATTCATATTCCATACTAATAATAAAAATGCGTGTGTATGTTTTTCTGTTTGTTACCTCTTTACGCGCAAACCGCTGCCGACTGAATCAATGCATTGCTGATATTTTGTATCGTTATACTTTGGAGTCCCGGGAAAACCTGGAAAATGTACGGTTCCCCCTCGTTAAACGAATTTTGGCACAACGGAGATGCGGAGATACAACTACGTGGGAGATCCATGCTTCGGCACGAATGGGCCAGCTCGACCGGAGAAATACCACGGGCTCACAGAAAACCGGCGTGAAACAGCGCTTGCGCTGTGTTTCGCGGAGTTAGTGAGTTTACCGGAGGCCCAATTAAAAGGCCGGCAACGCACCTGCAGCTCTTCTGATGCTGCGAGTGTCCATGGGCGACGGAAGTTGCTTTCCATCAGGTGACCCGTTTGCTCGTTTGCCCCCTTATGAAATCGTCATCTAGTATAGTATAAACTTTCCTCTTGATTCAGCCTATCTGAAAATTTGATAGGATCGAAGCAATATTCGTAGATTCGAGTCACAAGAATTAAGCATCTGCAATTCTCAACTAACACTAACGGAAAAATACGGCATTTTACAAGTATTTCTAGAATATTTCAATAGTAGATAATATTAATAAAAACTCGTAAATCCACTTTCAAACGACCTTGAAATAACAACAATTAGAGTTGTGTACTAAGTACATAAAATTATTATCAGTACCTACTTAGCTCTGTTGTATAAATTCTAGAGGTGAATATTACTTTAAATAATAAAATAAATAACTGTTTAGTATTTAAAGCATTGAAAATACCCAAATAAATGTAAAACTGATTACTATAGTGAGTTCGTCTACAGCTATTTCTCATTAGAATCAAACTATATTAATGAATTTCGTGTTATTTCTTCTAAGTTCTCTACTAAGCTTTAAGTTTCCTTGCAAACAGTGTGGACAATTTTCTCGCCAAAGCTTCAGACTTTAAAAATTCAATCAAGAAATGATTTCAATTTTATAAAGACTAGCTTATTTCACGGTAATTTCGCAACGTCGGGAAACATTGAACCGGTTTTGTGATATTTTTAGTTTTATACATCCACTAGCTCAAAACATATTCCAATATATAAAATTCTCGTATTCGTTGCCAAACACCGAAACGGCTGGACATATTTTGTTGAAGTTAAAGTTTTGTAGGTCATAGGACCTAACGTTTGTCTAACGGAAGGTAGACCTAACGGAAGGTCTAACTTTTGAGAATAGGCACACATGTATTTTGCATACCATATCACACAAAATGACGTACCTATGTGGAAAAACAACGTTTGCTAAAACACAGCTAGTAATTGAAACACTCCTTTCTTTTCCCTATTTAAAAGAAAAGCACTTTCTTGCCTATAACTCTCTTCATTCTAAACTCATAGATACATTAGAGTGTAAAAAGTCGGCAAGTTTCATAAATACCCGTTGTCTCGGCTAGGTTAGGAAACAAAGTGTTGTCATCTATAAATATTAAATATCCGAGTTGCCAACACATCTGGTTCACTAACCGCGCCGTTAAAAATTCAACACTGCGCTACTCATTGTCCCGTCTTCGAACTTGGGATATTTTATCATTTTTGCCCCTTTTCGCCCATTGTCCTATGCCAAAAATTGCTCTAAAATGAAAAAAAAAAGTTATTGAAATGATGTAGAAGTTTACTTTAATTTCTCGAAAAACTATCTGAATAATATAAAATACTAGCTGTCCCGGCAAACGTTTCTTTGCCATATAAAGTATTTCGCCCGTATTATTTTATAATTGAAGTGACTAAATAAGTATGTCACCATGGCAACGTCCATCGCTATCCCGTCGCACAAACAATGGTCGCCGACTCGCCGTCAGTCTCGAGTTGTAATAATTTACTATTATTTATTCAACAAATGCATTCAATCAATATAAAAAGTACCCAGTAGCCGATTCTCAGACCCACTGACATATTATAAAATTTGGTTAAAATCAGTAAAGCCGTTTCGGAGGAATACGCGGCCTAACATTGTGACACGAGAATTTTATATAATATAAGAAAAGATAAGAGAAGATAAGATTTAATCAATATGATTAAATATTTTATATTATTTTTAAATTGTTGAGTATAGATTATAGACTGCTACTGCTATCTGCATATTTTTTTAATTACACTAATTCATCTAATAATAAATTCAAAAAATCCTATATATAGTCCAAAATTCATTTCCAAAATATGTTGAAACACTACTTTTAAAGTTTTATTGACCCCATTTTATTTAAGTACATCATCGTAATTATTTCCATATTATCATAAACAAGAAATATAGTACACACAATATGTAAAGAAAGTAACATAAAAGCCAAGAACTGTAGTAACTTTAAATAATTCATAAAAATGAGATATTATGTTCAACCATTTGTTCCGTCCTACCTACACGTTACTAAATATTTATATCTGGTACATGTCGCTCAATGAGCCCTTTTCTTACTTTTATACTTTCGTCATTCGTGTGACGTTTTGTAAAAACTTTTTTTGCTTCCGAAGTATAAATACGACTATTTCCTGTGCCTATGTAGGTATAAATACTATAGTATTTATAGTGCAAGAGTCAAAGAGTCAAGACCTACTGCATTTAATATAATCTTGTTTGTACCTAGGAGCAATTTTGTAATTTAATTATGTTATTTATGATCTGGGCCTACAGCTCTCGAAATAAATGAAGAAATAAAAATTAAATTGATGACTATCATTTTGTGATATTGATTGATTATGATGCCATACAATGCATCATAAAAATATCGTCTAGTATGCACTAGTGACCTACATACCCGGCTTTAATAATATAATAATGACCGAAGACCGAAGACGTTGGTAACGAATAATTATTGTAATTTGTAAGCAATTGCATAGATTTTTCGGGCTAGATCGCGGGCTTTAAGGGTGGCAACCGAATCAAGAAATTCCGTAAAAAAACCTAACACACCCCACTCCGACCGGCGTTGCCAGAGTTCGGCACGGTGTTTGTGTGCGTGCGACTAGAGGGCCTAAGTTGATAAAAAATGTTATGCAATAGCTTTACCGCGACAGTCCCTGGGCCTGAGTGCCACACGTTCCAGCTCCACTATTTGTTATTTCTAATTAGCTGTACAAACACTGAGTTATAATATTTTCCGTATACGTTTGCATGTTTCTAATCAGGGACAGGATTCAAACTTCAAAGCTATCAGGTTTCCCTAATGCGATTTGGTGCACTGCTTTGAATCAAATGTACTATTTACTACATAATCCAGTTTTAATTGGTCGCTACTCGCTGTTAAGCATTTAAATATGTATTAACCCACAAAAAATGTTGAGTTATAATAATAATAATATCTATGGACGTTTCACACCACGTCAGTCTGGTCCCGTGCTAAGTACCTCAGGAAGGACTGGTGTTACAGGTACCAGACAACGGAAATATATCGACGGGATTCGAACCCGCGACCCCGTCTTGAGTTGCCACACACTCTAAACATTGAGCGACGGAGGTCGTAAATCTAAATGATCTAAAGAACATGACTGTATTCATAACTCAGTACGTCATTTTGGTACGCAGATGCCAAGCGCCAATCAGCGTCCGAATAATAGTAAATTTAACAATGACCGATGCTAAACAATTAATAGTTAACAATGACTTAATATTTAATATGCATTAACACTTATACCGAAATAAAATAAAGCCGGCTAAGGGTGAGATGGGTTTGCGCTCGAAGGGTTCTGTACCATTTATTGATATCGAACAAAAATAGACAAAAATTGTGTTTTTTCTTCTATTATTAAGACAGTTTATCTTTTTCCACATATCTGCTAGAGGCGCACTATAGTAAATAGATGACACCCAATCTTCCCAATACTTTTTTCTGTGTTCCTTAAGAATTCTTCTGCTTTTTGCTCTCTTTTTCTTATAATCTATTTGGTATTTAACTGAAATTTGATCGTTATTGGAATGTTTTTTGTAAAGTCTAAATGCTTTCTTAGCTTCTTTCACGGCTATTTTACAGTCTTCTGTCCACCAAGGTAAGTATTTTTTATTAAATATTCCAGGTGTTGTGGGAATGGCCTTTATTGCTGCTTCGTAAACTAATTTGTTAATTTGTCAACAATTTCATTAATCGAAAAATCACTTAACCCATTTGGAGGTACTAAATTGTTAATCTTTTGATCAATTTCATTACGAAACATATTCCAGTCACCTTTATCAAATTTCCACTTTAATGGATTTTTTTTATTTTGAGATGATAATTCATCAACTGTCGTTTGACTTTTAATACTTATTGGGAAATGGTCGCTGTCATATAAATCGTCCAAAGCATTCCATTCAAAATATGGCACTATATTTTGTGAAGCCAGCGATAAGTCTATATTACTTGTGCGACCAGTATTACAATCAAAATGAGTGGGTTGGCCGTTGTTTAAAATTAACATATCTGTATGTTCATCAATCCAATCAGCTATTAATTTACCTCTATTGTCACATTTTTCAGAACCCCAGTAAAAATGGTGGCTATAAAAATCGCATACTATAATGTAAGGAATAGGAAGCTGTTCAAGTAAATCATTTAATTCTTGTAAATTGAGAATTTTACTATTTGGGAGGTATATATTACATATTGTTATAGGGAAAGGCAATTTAACTTTAATAGCTACTGCTTCCAGGTTTGTAACTAAATTAATTTTTTTCTGGAATTGAAGTTTTAACAAATATTGCGACTCCACCACTAGCCATGTTACCTGTAACCCTATTTTTGTAAAATGAATCGTATTCTTTGATATTAGAACAATGATCTCCTGTGAAATTCGTCTCTTGTAAGCAAATGCAAGTTAGAAGTAATCTTTTTTTAAGTAATTATATATTTTCCAATCGTCTATAGTAGCCGTTAACAATCCACTGTAAAATGTCCATATTATTCATATTAAATTTATAGAAAGAATAAAAAGCGTATCAACTTTTTTTTATAAAATCTATGAATTACCTAACATTTGATGTAGTTTTTTGTAAGTCTAGAGCATCTATTTTTTAAACTTTTATTCATTTTACAGTGTAATGTGTTGCACATATAAATGAGATCTTTTATGTTGTCAGTATACGAAAGAACATTTTGTTTACCTCTTGAATTGTCTAACAAACTAATGAATTAATCTAGGTTAATAGGAAACTCACTGTCTTTCTTTATTTCATCAAAATCGTTTTCAATACTTCTCCAAACATCTTCTTCATTCTTAGAATCGGACCTTTTTAACTTCTTTTTACTTTTCTTTTTTTCTTTATCTGTTGAAATATTACTGCAGCTAGATTCATCAGTTTCTCCTTCCATATAATCACTCTCTTCGTCTTTATTATCTTTTTTCTTGTTTTGTAATGTAGATATTTCACTTGTTGATGGAGAATGGATTCGTTTTATTCCTTTCAGGTTTTCTTCCGGGAGCTGAAATGATTCAGGAACTTGTGGTGTAATAAACATAGTACTAAATGAAAGATCGCCACGGATACTACTTTCTTGATTACGAGTAGCACTTCTTATGTTAGGTGGTTGAGCATTTGAAGAGAGTTGAGTTAATTCTGGCATGGGAGATGTGACAACAGGAGGACTAAAAAGAAGATTCTCGGGATTTCTACTTTCATATTTTTCAGTTTCGGTTTCCATATCTAGGGGTTGCATATCGGAAGAAATTTTGGCGCAATTTTTGGCTAAATGACCCATCTTTTTGCAGGTGAAGCATTTTAAAGCGTCAGTTGACACATATATCCAATAATTAGTGTCTTCAAAAGTAACTTGGAAGGACTCGGGCAGTTTAACTTCGTCTTCTGGGCTGATAAACAGCTGTCTTCGGAAGCTCAATATATGTGAGAAACCTGGTTCAGTGGCACCAATTGTCATAAAAGATATTTCGGACATTAATTTAATATCAAATTCTTCTAATTTGTTTTGTAACACACAATTCGGTATAACGGGACATACGTTTGACAATACAATACTTTTATTCTTGGTCACCAAGGGTTTTATAGCTAAGATATGGTTTTTTACACTAATTGTTTTCTTATCTTAAATTAGGTAATCGGCTGTTTTCTTGGTGTCGAGATAAATACAAACTCGAGCGTTGGAAATTCGTGACACAAATCTAATAGACGCAGCAGGTGTAACGGAAGATAAGCTCATGATGTAATTGGACATGGTCTTTTTTGGGATAGCACATTGAAGAAGTTACATTTACATAACTTGATGTTTTCTGGGACATTGTAGGTAAGTTTCACGATGTGGATGTTTGTGACATTGAGTTGCTTAAGTACGTTGGGTTTGAGGATATAATGAATAAAAGGGTCTCCTGTTACCTGGAGATACCCTTCTTACGCTTCCGATGTTTTGTTTATATCGCGTCGTACGTAGGTACTGAGATACGAAAACAAGTTGAGCGGAGAACAACACGCGCGTCCGCAGTGAGCTATCACACGATACTGATTAACAGTACTGTTTGTTTGAAACTCAGTAAAAAGTTTATGAAACTGTTAAAACATCCGTCTGCCGATAGTTAAGATGAATTCGTAGACGGTGCAATAAACTTTCATTAAAACTTGCCAACTATACTAGCTGTTACTCGCTACGGAAATTCAGATTGATAAGTTTCATTTCTTGTTACGCGTGAAATCTCTGTGTTCTTATACCTCTTTGATAACAATTGGGGTTAAAGTTAAACGCTCCACTAAATAAAATAGTAAAGTTATTTGAAATTATGCTTTTTCGATAACGTTACGAATACGAATCTGAGTAACTAGTCGAATCATGAAGCTAATATAGAGTACCTTTATGAGTCGAATTATTATATTATACAGTTTGACAAGCCTTTTATGAACGTGGCGAGAAAAGGAACCAAACGCTTCTTTCATACAAAAACGTCATTTTTTACATGTGTTTGACAGTTCTCCTTTACCAGCAGCGCTCCCGTTAGTGTCACCCACGTTCATTTAAAGCCTTGTCGAGCTGTATTCGCTACTTATTTATCGACAGCGAAGATACCAAAACAATATGGGATTTGACGTAACGCATCGCTAATTAGTGTCGTGGTGCTTGCTTGTAAATTATAATAAGAATTTATTTTTGTGGTTTAAGTTAAAATAAGTTTAAGTAGTAAATAATATTGTTAAACTTAAATAATTTTATTCTTATTTTATTTAAGAGTTATTTTTGAATTCCTAACATTTTATAATTATCGATATCGGGATTCCACAGAAGTTTATATTTTGAGATGTGTCGAAGTCTGTCTGATATATTATTAAGTCGGGGCGTGCTCGGAGTGGGGGGAAAGGGGAGGGGAAGTGAAAAATTCAGCACCCCGCCCGCCATCACGTGAGACGTGATGCTGTGGGTTTATAAAAATACTTATTTATGGTTTGCGCTCGCTTGTTTCTGAACCTAGGGGTGGGTGCATACTGTTTGTTTCTGAAACCCCAGCTAGACATTGTTTCTGAAACCTGCAGCTAGAGGTGGGTGTTCACTGGTTATTAATGAAACCCCCGTGTAATGCAGGTGTAAATAGTGTTGAAAATTACAGCAACTCATGATACGCAGGCAAGGAACTGTCTCCAGTAATTTAATAGTAACAGTCAGTTACGCTGATCTTCCAACTGCCTTGCGTGTTATAATTTGTAGAGAGATTATTATGCTTTCTTAAGTCTATTCAAGCTATAGTTTTATGTCTACAGGTACGATTCTCTAAAACAAACGTCTATTATAACGTCCAAACCGTACTCTTACTACAGTCTGTTCTGGGTGTAACTTCTTAAATCATTAAAGTTTCTGATTTTTTTCCGTTTCAGTAACAACCTGTGAGTATTCTACTCGAATGGATATACTTTACATAAACTGCCATTAGCCGACCGTAACGTATAAAATTTATTCCTCTCCCATCACTATTTATTATATTAATCCTATTGAATACGCGGACGTTAAGCCTTTATAGTAAAACAAGTGGCACTTGAAAGTCAATGTTTTCAGAAATTGATTTTTGTAAATCATTATAACGATATTAAAATTATACAGGGTGTAACAAAAATAAGTGATAATCCTTTAGGGTGTGTACCTGTTCCTTGTAGAGAGTTCACTGAAAGTAGCAGCGCAGAAAGACCAACTTTTTTTAGGAGGAAACTCGTGACGCCGCCGCCGGGGCGCCTGCCCATGCAAAAGTGAAAAAAATTGGTCTTTCAGACAGAAATTTGTACAAGTAACACATGCTTACCCTAAAGTATTATAACTTAGTTATATTACATCCTGTATAAATAGAACATACTAGAACATTAATATATTATAATACGAGTAATTATGAAATAGTATGACATAATAGCTGGATGGAACTTGTTAGTAATTAGTACCGCTTTCACTTCTCAGTATGTGAGGTCGCGAAAGTCTTGCGCTGCTTATTTTATTGATCGTTTATATAATAAATAATAATTACTTTGACCTAAAGATGCTTCGACATACTAAATAGGAAGATGAATAAAATAAAATTGGCATTTTTTTATCCGACTAAATCGTTTTCAAAAAAAACTATAGTGAAGTCTTAGTAACATTATCCTTCAGTCTGTCCTTCCGCCTGTCCGTCTGGCGTCTGTCTGTCCGTCTGTCTGTCCATCTGTCTGTCTGTCTGCGAGGTCGACCTACAAAGCTGAATGCACATATTAATGGTGCCGACAAAATGCTAAGTAACTGAAGGAGTACCTGTGTTACAGGTACCAGACAACGGAAATATATTTAATACTTTTATACTATACGTATATTTAAGATTTTTATTATATCATGCACATATTTAATACACATCCAGACCCGTGAACATTGAAAACTTTTTGTTCCGTCGGCGGGATTCGAACCTGCGACCCTCGGCTTGAGACGTGCTCACCACTGAGCCACAGAGGTCGTCATACAATTCTAATAAGTTCTGTAATTGTTTGATTTTTTTAGTTCAAAAGGCTTTCTGTTCAAATATAATAATATAATAGGTACAAAAGCTATTGAAGCTCGTCAGGAGTCAGCTGATAGGCATAAATGAACAAAATAACCATCAGGGAATTCCCTTTCAGCATTACTAGGTAATAACCACCAGAGAGCTGGCATCATTACGAAACTCAAACGAACAGCTATGGAAATTTAACTTTTTGCAATTAATCAATTTAAATTGATCGTTTTTATCGAGTTATTTCTTTTTAACCGACTTCTAAAAAGGAGGAGGTTATATATGTTCGTCTGTTTATATAATTTTTTTTGTAAGTTCAACCATAACTTCGCCGTTCGTGGACCGATCTTCATAATTATTTTTTTGTTGTACAGGGTTGAATCCGAGGTTGGTACCATGTTCACAAAAATGGTGATTTGGTGATGGAAACCATAAGGAATCGAGGGGACTCCTTGAAATTTGTATGAAAACATATAGTGATTTCGATTTTTTTGAAGCATTCAAGATAAATGCTACCAAAATATAAAATTTCGCCCCAGGTTATACCCTGGATCCGAAGGTACCGAACAGAACTTTTGAATCCTTATAGATCAGGTTCTTCAGGACTTCAAACGAATGAAAATTGAGTACAGAATTCGTTGAGATTTAGTAAAATTTTGAAAAAGGCACTAATCAATAATAAGAATTATTTCATACCTACTTTTTAGGTCATTTTAAGAATGTTGTTTTTACCTTGGAAGTCGGGTTAAATTTTTTGTTAAAAAATAATAAATGAGAATTCAAATCGATTTAGACATGTCTAAATCGATTTAAATTCGCGATTATTATTTCTAAATACCCTTTACAGCAGGTGTAACTATTCGAAGAAAAAATGAAATAAAATTTTGAATTAATTTCATTTAACTAATTAATGCTCCACTCTGAGTGCGGCAGTCAGAGACATTTTATTAATTATGATTAATCCAAAGAATTCTATCTTAAATATAAGTCTTTGGATTAATCTTCAATTTAATAAAGAGTTTGACAGATATTGTATGGGGCTTGTGTCAAAATTTTGAATTAATTACATTTAAGTAGCATTTAAGTAAATAATAATGTTCCACTCTGAGTGCGGCAGTCAATTTCTTAAGCTGTATTAAATATTAATGAATAATATTATTATATAGGGCGTTGTTATGGCACACAACTACCCCAGTCCCCATCGATGGCAGTCATCCTATTATTGGCAATAGTTAACTTCTTGGTTCTTTGGTATTTGAAAACGTAGCTTTATGTAGGTACTATTAAATTAAAGTGCAAAGAATTGCGGTTTTTAAATTAAACACACAATATGATCAACAGCAGCTGATTATTAAGTAATGTCCAATGTCATCAATATTATTTTTGGTGATTTCATTGGTGGAAGTTGGAACCTTCAGCCGTTCAATTAGCAGCATTTACAAGTAGGAAATATTTTGCTTGAAGGTAAACAAATAACATTATAACTTGTGTCCTATACATTTCTTTCCATGTACGTACTTTAAATCAATGATAACATGTAGGTATACTTTTTAGGTAGCACGGCCGCAATTTGTCCGAATTTCTGATCAGAAAAATTTGGATGCCCCGCCCGCCGAACACACTCTGTTCATACATTTTGTTGTGGACCCCGCATTACGCATATTACTATCAGAATTCTGACGTATCAAAATGTATGAGCGTCCGAATTTTATCTGATCAGAAATTCGGATAATGTGCGGAAACGTCGCTTGTGACTTTGTGACATTATGGGTAGTTAGCTCTGAATGTACATAATCGATTTTAAAACTCCTTACACTAAAAACTCCTTACACTTCGTTTATGTTATAGGATTGTTTAGGTAATAAAAAAATAGGAAATATTTTTCTGTCATCAAAGTTAGTATAAGACAGGAAAAGGTGCTATGTATTTCACACGGACGAAGCCGCGGACTTTACCTATTGTGGCCTGTTAATCATGTTACTACTACACTGTAGTACATAATACGGAAACATTAATGCGACAGCTTCTGATTAGTGATAAGTATGGAAAGAAGCATGTGAATGGCGAGAATACAATTACAATAGTTTTCACTCGATTCCGACTTTCGCGCGCTTAACCTCACTTTCTCGTGTCCTTTCCATAAACGAGTTGTCGAATATCCGAAATCCGAATACGTTTAAAAATCGATTTGTAACCTACGAAAAGGAGTTTCGGAAATCGGAGATTTTATTGGTCGCTACTCTTACCTACAATTTACAGATATATTTTTTGTTGAGTAATGTATGGATAACGTGACCCATTTTTTTTGTCAGAGCGGGACATCTGCGAAATTAATAGATAAAAAAATAAAAATGTAGGCTCGCGAACGAAGGTTCCGTACCATTATAAAGCAAAAATAGGCATTTTTTTTAGAAGAGTCCTCTCCTTAATTTTTTGTTCATTTTATTATTAACGAGCTTTTGCCCGCGGCTTCGCTCGCGTTAAGAAGTATTATTATATACAAACTTTCATCCCCTATTTGAACCCCTTGGGGTTGAAATTTATCAAAATCCCTTCTTAGCGGATGCCTACGTCATAACGTCTACCTGCATGCCAAATTTCAGCCCGATCCGTCCAGTGGTTTGGGCTGTGCGTTGATATATCACTATGTCAATCAGTCAGTCACCTTTGAGTTTTATATACAGGGTGTAACAAAAATAAGTGTTAATACTTTAGGGTGTGTACATGTTCCTTGTAGAGAGTTCACTGTGAAAGTAGCAGCGCTGAAAGACCAAATTTTTTTTTCATATTTGTATGGGGAAACTCGTGACGCTCGGGCCCTAGCCCATACAAAAGTGAAAAAAAAAAAAATTCGACTTTCAGCGCTGCTACTTTCACAGTGAACTCTCTACAAGGAACACGTGCACACCCTAAAGTATTATCACTTATGTTTGTTACACACTGTATATAGGTAGAAGATAGATAATAAAAGTATAAACACAATTGAGTATTTTGTATATATTTCAAGTGCCTATCTGTTGCCATTATTGATATCTATCGAGCAAAATATGGCAGAATAATCACGTTTCTTGTATAGGAGTGCGTTACTTCCAGGCATTGCACAATGCACAGGCATTTCAAACGAAAAAATAATTCGTTTGGTCTGTTGGCAAAAGCGGGATTTCGACCTCGGGGGGGCCGCTGGGACAGACCATCAGTTTAAATAGAAGTCTTTGGGAGAGACAGCCTGAAAGCGGGACTGTCCTGGCCAAAGCGGGACGTATGGTTACGTTAGTTATGAACGCAGGCCGCAGTCTTGTTCTAAATGATCTAAAGAACATGGTCCCGCATTCTTAACTGAATACGTGATTATTTGTGGGATGATACACAAATGCTTAGCATCCATGCTTAGCGTCCAATTCTTACTGCAAACATTTGCACGTAGTCGGTAGTGGGTATTAACTATTAGATAAGGGTGGGTTGCACCAGAGGCATGGTTATAGTTACAGTTATGGTCAAAGTTATGGTTAAAGTTAAGGGCTAACTTTAACTTTAAACTTAACTTTGACCACGGAATTTGGCAGATGACAGCTGGTCTGACAAGGCTTTAAATGAACGTGGGCGGAGGCGCCGCTGGTAAAGGAGATCTGTCAAAAATGGCGCTTTTGTATGATGACAGCGTTAGTTCCTTTTTTCGCCAAGTTCATTTAAAGCCTTGTCGAGCTCAAGGTTATCGTTAAATATGGCGTCCATTATTGACTTTAACTAAAGATTTGAAATTTTGCATTGTAGTTATAGTTATAGTTAAAGTTACAGTATACTTAGTTAAAGTAAGTTTGTGCAACCCACCCTAAGTATGTTACGTAGCTAACCTTTCGATTGTCCTTATGATAATCCTAAGCGTTGCCGTTGCATAAGCGAAGTTAGGTAAGAGAAAGTTTGATACTTATACCGTCTTCGAGTTACATGCGTTTTGATTACGCATGTACATTGTACTTACCTGCAACTTGTGAGTAACTAGGTAGTATTCACAAGTTGCAGGTAAGTACTATCAGAGAAGATGATTCCTATGCAAATCGGGGACCTAAGTAGTTTGGTTGCGTTACGTCAAACCCAGCTGACAGATCACAATTAACATTGAATTGACATATTCGACCAAATAACGTTGGTCTGTCAATTGCATAGGAATCAACTTCCTCGATGGTACATATATGCGTAATTTTTTTATTTGCTTCTTAATACTCCCAATTAATTGTGGTCTAAGTGCAAACTGTAGTGATTATAATGCTAGCATTAGAAGCGCATTCAAATCTCATTTGAATGCGCTTTAAATTCACATTGAATTATTTATGTAAGTATTAATTTTTTTTGTTATTTTTAGTGAATTATTAAAACTAAGTACCTACTTAGTACCAGTGACGGATTAGCCCTTAATCAAATTAAGCAATTGCCTAGGGCACCACGTCTGAGGTCGTCGAGTCGTCTTTACCAGAAGAGTAAAGGTTCACCGACCGATTCTAGTTGAGGTACGGATAGGGGGGCCCACAGACATGGATTGCTTAGGGCATCAAGTAGTCTTAATCCGTCACTGCTTAGTACACAGGTAGAAGATAATTCATTATTGACCATTTAGGACTAGACAATAGACATACCGTACCTATTACCTATGTTAAATCAGCAAAGAAATTTAATTTAATATTTAGTTACTTAACTTAGAATTTTTTGCTTGCCTGAATAATATTAATAATTAATATTGTAAGGTCTTTCGAAAAAGTTTATCAGATATAATAATATAAAAAGCGTCTTTTTTTTATTCTATCAACCCGTCGCTGTTTATTATCAAAAAACGCCATCTAGTTGACGCACAGGAATACTATCAACGCCCTCTGCCCCTACCATGCAGGTACTAATAAAGTGTCGTTTATCAAATATCGTTCTATCTAGCCTCCTTCACGCCGAACGCACGATAAGGAACTTCGTTCCACTAAATATCTGCTGTATTGGATCATTCTGTAAAAGTAGATGTGTGTTGTAACTTGTAATAAAAAAAAAATTTTCAATTCGTTATCATCATCATAACTCTATTTTCCTAATAAATCTACTAAGTTACTATCGTAAGTATTGAAGTAACTTGTAAGTCTGTTAGTGACTCAGTGAATGTGTAATTAAATTACAGACAGTAGTCAATTGTCCTTTATTCAACACGTCATCTGCACTCGCCCTTCGCGTTGATACTTAAGTAAATAGAGACAAGTCTACAGGGTTCTACTGGCGCCGTCAGCCAATACAAAATTTGCATTAGTTTCTTTTTAAAAAATACTTACTATTTTAACGCTGCTGCTTTCGCAGTGACCCCACCCTAAAGCATTATATTCTAAACCTAAGTCCTAAAGTATTCCTTTGTTTCGTTACACACTGAGAAAAGAAATCTCCGTTTTAATTTAATAAAAGAAATTAAATTGAAAAAAACAACGTACCTACGATTCAAAACTCTAATATACAACAGCCTGATCATTGGAAGTTTACAAGTTACAACCTTTCACAAATAGATGTTCAAATTTTCCAGCACCGGTTGGTTTTCGATGATAAAAAATATATTAATATTTCAGAAGACTCTCGATTATGTCAGCTTTCAAACCAAAAAAAGTTTCGTCAAAACAAATGCCACACACACACGTCAAACTTATCACTCCAATTTTGCAGAGGTCAAAAACGAACCAAAATTTCATAATTCGTCAGTGGATAGATTTAGCCTCATATACCTAGTTATCATACATCAGTTTCTAAGACTAAACCCACGTAGTTAAAATATGCTGCGGATGTAATGTTTCGGCCTAACACAAAGGCCTATAATAATGTTATTCTGCGAGGCAATTTATCTGATAGTTCGGCCAAATATATGGACATTCTGCCACGACGCAATCGTTAATATAATTAGTGTTGCTAATAATACAATGCTTTGTTAGAATATCTGAATAATTGCTACTATTTCCTAGTGTTTAAACTTTTGGGTTTCCTAATATCGAACACATAATACATTTAAACGCTTCTTTTTGGTTTAATAAAAAATGAGGTGATAAATTATAAGTTTGATAAACGCTGGTAATATTGGCGCTGTACGTCAGTGTGTATTTTTAATGTGAAAATTAATCTCAATTTATTATATTTTATTCATCTTAATTTAAATTTTAAAGTTTTTTGTACTCATCATAGGACTTTTTTGCAAGCGATTTTAAGAAGCTTTGGTGCAAAATCCATATTGTTTCGTATTTACCATTCTTTCCAGGGTAATGCAGTTTATTTGAGTGTTTGTTTGTTATTCATGTGAATGTTTTATTGTTACAGTTACGACCGCGAGCAGCCCTTCACTTTCCAGATAGGCGTTGGGCAAGTGATCAAAGGATGGGACCAAGGACTCCTCGATATGTGCGTTGGTATGTTAAACAACTATTATAAATATTAGTTCTGCTTACTAACCTTCAAAACGTAATAATTTGTACTTACAATACAATGCAAATTAAGTACATAGAAGTACACATCTGTGGTACGATTAGTAAAGGGCGTTCATTAGTTACGTTAGACTTTTATGGGGGAAGGGGGGAGGGGTCCGAATCAAAGACGAGTATTTTTCTAAAAACGTATTAATCTTTGGTACAATTAGTAAAGGGCGCCCAAGGGCGCCCATAAGTTACGTTAAGCTTTTAAGGAGGAAGGGTGAGTGGGTCCGAATTTTAAGCGAGTATTTTTCTCAAAAAGTTTAAAGTACTTACTTAGTATAAAATATGAAATTCATAATAATTATTCAAATAGCAATTTTTATTAACTTGAAATTACGGGAATTATAGATGAATTCAACAATATCTCAACAAGGCTCAAAATGCAATTATAATAATAATGTGGATGCTAGCGCACCACTTTAAATTGCGTATAATATTAACTAGCTATTTGACCGCGCTTTGCTTGGTATTCGATAAAACACGAATAAAATGACATTTTCTAAAAATGATTCCTAGCTAGATCGATTTATCGCCCCCGAGACCTCCTATATACGAAATTTCATGAAAGTCGTTGGAGCCGAGTCCGAGATTCCAATCATCCTACTAATATTATAAAGCCGAAAGTATGTGAGTTTGTGAGTTTGTATGTTTGTTACTTCTTCACGCTTAAACGGCTGGACCGATTTCGACAAAATTTTACAAGGAGGTAGCTGACATCCTGGATTAACACATAGGCTACATTTTTAACCGATTTTCTTTAACTAAACATACGGATTTCGAGTGTTATTTGATTGGCCTGTCTCCTGATTGGGGGGGCCGCGTTTAGCGCGTTCAAAGAAACAAACTCTTCAGCTTTATAATATTAGTATAGATGTATCCTCCGTCCGTCCCGTCCTCCGTCTCACAGTCCTTTACACTGCGAAAAGTTGGAAATCGTTCCAGAAACAGCAAAGTTAATCATAAATCATAAAAAAATCACATCTGAACATAAAATATATATTATCTATTATATCTCCTTAGTTTTGGAAGTCGGTTAAAAACAATAACATACGACAGGATAATCAACTTCCATCTCTCAGTTATCAAAAATTGATATTTCCGATGATCAAACTCAATTCATTTTGTCTCTAATTACAAATAACTAATTGACCTATTAAATTTAAAACACAATTAAGTTTACCTAATAAATCGCGGGTAACACCGCGGGGCACAGCTAGTATATTATATATTACAAGAATTGCTCGTTTAAAGATATAAGATATCGTTACTGTCTTCATACTGTATATTTATCATGATCAGTCCGTAACCTAAGTTTGTATACCCATTACCTACGTGTTTAAACCCAGTATTTCGAACTGATTAAGCAGAGATGTGTCTGTCCATAGGTATACAATAAACATAGATTATATACAATGCAGAGTTAGTCCCAGTAGACACCAAAACGACCTTCCATAAATTAGCTGTCCTCACACGGATTGTCATTATAATCGACTAATTACATTGAGACTATACCATAAATGACCATATTATTACTAGGGTAAAACTTAGTAAAATATTTTCAAACTCACGTCGACATTAACTATTAATATACCTTTGAGTCAATTCACTAATGTGCCAAAATTAAATGCTAATGCGCTGAATTTAAGCGCAGTCAATAACTATACTTAGGCTGTTTTTTGTTCTTGTAATTTTCTTTATAGAGATTTACTCGATTAGCCTTACCACAAGCAAAATAAGAAGTACCTTCTTACTCCTAAGCTTTCGAGTTGCAAAAAAGTAAACTCTCCCAATTTAACTTTTCAGGTGAGAAACGTAAACTGACGATCCCATCTTCGCTCGGCTACGGCGAGCGTGGGGCCGGTAACGTAATCCCTCCCCATGCGACCCTCCACTTCGACGTGGAGCTCATCAACATCGGCGACTCGCCCCCAACCACCAACGTATTCAAGGAAATAGACGCCGACAAGGACAACATGCTGTCCCGCGAAGAAGTGAGTATAGAGTTAGCGTTCCAGGCAATGGACAAAGATGGCGACAGAGAGCTGTCGAGGGAGGAGGTCAGTTGTTCCAAATTCAAAGGTGGTGGGCTCGCAACTGGTCTACTTTCCCCGCGTTCCACTTAGCGTTAAAAACGATCAAAACGCTCAAAATAGGATTGAATAATTTTGTAATTCATATTTCATAGATTTTTATATTAGTATTTAGCCAAAATACTAACTCTGCTTAACGCATGCAGTCAGCAGTACTTATAGTCAATAATAATTTTTACTTTAAGCACTAGAGCTATGAGTTACAATTTAGATTAATTAATACTGGTTGTCTCTAAAATAAAGTTACATTTGCTTTTTCTGTACTCCAATTCCTTTCACCTATCTGTAACTTTTTAAAACAGTTTTGACTATAAAGAAATCATGCTTTTTTGCAAGTTTTCTCCCTTTCTATTTTACTTCTTCCAAAATCAACATTTTGTATGGTAGTACAAAATATTATGTTGTTTCTTCGCAGGTGAGCGACTACTTGAAGAAGCAAATGGTACCATCAGACGGTGGTGAAATCAGCGAAGACGTGAAACAAATGCTGGAGAGCCACGACAAGTTGGTAGAAGAGATCTTCCAACACGAAGACAAAGACAAGAATGGTTTCATCAGCCACGAAGAGTTCTCTGGTCCAAAACATGACGAACTCTAAGTTACAGTCGAACATAGTACATAGTGATTTTAGTGTTTTTACAAGACGTGCACGTTGTTGTATTTTGAAATTTTATATTTATTTTAATGTAATATTTTATATTGAGTTAGTACTTATTTTAGTACTTTATTGGAATTGCTCAATAATTCTGAAAGCGCATTTTATGATTGTTTTTGTACTTGTATTTATGTTGTTATGTATCATATATCATTTTATATTTTTATTTCGTTAGTTAAAAAGCCTGAGTTTACATATACTTAATATTTATCATTACCCAAATTACCCGTATTTTTTCAACGTTATAATTTTTGGTAAGTACCAATCTAAGTAGTAATTAGACCAATATAATATTATACCTTGCATAATGTATATCTGTTGTAGCAACCATGAATGTAAGTCACTAAAATTACATAGTGTAATTGATATTAAAATATCTGTATATTATGCTAAATGTATGTATCCACTAGGCATTATATCTATTGTACCTAATTTATCTACTTTTAAGTAGTCTAAGTAAGGTAAATAATCATAAGGAAACCTTTTTGTAAGCGTAGTTCTAATGTCTGTATGTACTATTTGTATCAACTTTTCCAAATTTCCAACCATGTACAAGAGAATAATATGATTTATGATAGTATGCTTTCACACTTAGCAAGATTTGAGAACACCGTTATTATGATAAGGAGGCAAAATAAATTGTTAGACATGTATGCCACCTTTTAAATTTTAATAAACTATTAATAAAATACTACTTATTGAATTTTTATTTGCAATTATTATTTAAGTATGTATATGAGGACTGAGACCCTCTTTCTTCCAAATTCCTCGAAACGCCTTACGTAATTTGTGGACTCTAAACCAATCCTCTAAAATAACCACAAAAAAATAAATATTTTGATTTTATTTTTTTTGTTCAGAGTCCCATTCCCGATACCCAAACTTTTACACTACTTACCACAAATCACAAAGTCGTGTAACATTTAATTGGAAAGGACCTTTATAAGGTATTATCGTATTACCAATGGCACGATAAAGATAATAATAACATTTAATAGGTAGGTATTATAATTATTATATATTATATTATAATACCTACCTATAGAAGGCGTGCTGTCACCCCTGGAGCGGTCCCTGGTAGTGGATGAGCTACTAAGGGATCTGAACCTCATAGGTTACTACAACAGAAATTAATCAAGATAGAACGGCTAAGCGGGGAGTACGCGTGTTTCAATCTTGCACAAGTGAGCCAGATTATTTGAACGTTCATTTAGTCAGCGCGCACGTCTCGACTTGATTACACCGCCGGGGTTGAGCAAAAGTGCCTCATTGTGCAGTGTCTAATTGTAAAAACAGAAGTACGAAAGTGAATCGGTCAAAAAGAGGTATTTCTTGCCACGGATAAGTTATTTGTTCTAAAATACAAAGCAAAAATTGACACGATCAATTCCTTAGCAACGCACCCGCGTCACCCTTCTATTTTGATTTATTTCTGTCGTTACTACGCTCAAGGGTACGCTGGCGATTATGGTGGTGGGAAAATGCGCATCGCTGGGTTGTTGCAGTCAGCACTAAGAGTCGCCGAGGATTGGCGCCAAAGGGTCAAGCCAACAGTAAACGCTGATAAAACGGTCTTGATACCTTTCACCAAAAAGAGGAAGTTGGAGGGACTGAGACCCCCAACAGTCAACACTCTTCGGGAAAACTATTAAGTTTGCGGGTGATGTCAAATATCTAGGAGTAATCCTAGACAAAGGACTCACTTGGAATAAGCATATCGAGTATATTACGAAAACTCCACTTCCTCTACTTGTTAAGATGGAGGCCAAAAAGGTGGCTCTCAGGGCCAGGACGGCGGGCATTTCGACAGCTGGAACAGTCTCTCAGTGAATCACCTGTCATGGCCATCCCATCAGATGCATCATGCATCTACCTATATCCTTAATCTATGCCACAGATTATGATATACGTCGCGTCGGACTTGTGAGTGATGTGACCATAGATGAAGTATATACTTATTATAGATGTAGTCTTAGCCCGTCATCGCGTGGTAATTTTGTGCTTATTTTCATACAAGTAGTGTGCGTTTATTTTCTTGAATATTTCTATTTGTTGATTATTTCAATGGTGCAGGAAAGAAAGTCAATTAGTTCATGATAACGATTAACTATAGTTCAAGTGATGAGAATCCGTAAACACACGTAAAAAGCTATGCAATTTTTATAGCGAAATTATTAATTGATGTGACATTTTTAGCACTTATGCCTTATATAGCACGAATAAGGGATTAATAAACTTATAAATTATCTTTTTTGGTTACAAAAATACCGATTGAAAAGCCCAAAAAACGTTGTTCAAAACTTACGTATTTAATGTTAAATCCACGTGTTTGAGGCATTCTTTGACCATTCTTATGGTTTATTTTGTAGCGAAACTACAAAACTCAACAATATTTAGCATTAAATGTTCACTAAAAACCTTTATTAACACTTTTATTACATGAAATATGCAGACCGACTCCTTTGTTATGTCCTAGTAAGTAGGACATAACATTACACGATTTTGACGCTTATACACCGATATAAGGCTCTCTCCAGTCTATAGTACCTCAATGGATGTGATCATGTGACCATGAGGGATTTTCATTTATATTTTTTAATTTTAATTTTAACAATCTTAACTAGATGGCGTAAGGATAGAAACTTCTAGATTTTCTATTGGTTCCTCACCGTTCTGAAATTATCTGCAGGTTGGCATCACTGACTACATAATTGCATATGGGTTGTGTTTCCAAAAAATATCAGTGTACTGTCAAGTGTGACATATCTTAAACCTAAGCGATCATTGGCCTAAGCGATTAGGCCAGTACACTGGTAATAGTTTAGGAACACGCTGACATAATAAAAACTTGTCAAACTGAAACTTGACAACTGTAAGAGTTTTGGCGGGCATGTCACTTTCAAACTTCTTCTACTTTTTATTGTTGGTGTGGTTTTTATTATTTTTTCCCAAATTGTGTTATTTGGGTTTTTGATATTCATTATTGGTAAAATATTAGCCATATATGCGTTTTCTTGCACAAGTGCAGGTAAGATGTTGTCAAAACCAAAATGAATTCCTGTGACATTTGGTGTGAATATCAGTAAATAGGGCTATTTCTTCCGTGAATTTTAGCTAAAACATCGTTATAATAACCTTATTATCCTATTCATTGGAATATTATTGCTTCTTTTTCAAATTGAAATGTATCAAGTTTTACATTCTTTTGCCCAGTTTTGTAGCAATTATTGACGGTATTCCCTGGTATTACCGATAGTTGTCTACCCATACGCCATCTAGTTATTAAAATAGAAACTGTTTGACAATCAAATTAAAAATATAGGAAAAAGAAGAAGAATCCCTCATTGGATGATATGGATGTGACAGATAATTGACAATTGAATGCAAACGTTGAAAATTGAAAAATCGCACTAGAAAATGAGCATCGTGAAACCACAAGTTGGTTATGTGCCTTCTCAGTAATAATTAAATTTTATAACTGAATCGGAGTGTATAAGCATGTGTTTTCGTCTTTAAAAATATATGACAACAAAATGTTATCCAACAGACGCCTAGTATTGACGTGTGCCATTTTTTTATGCTGTAATACTGCTCTCCTAGTCTTTTTCGTCAAGTTCAATATAGGTGAAAGGTGTTATATTACTATTAACAAGGATGAATCTATTCCCGCTGTGCTACCAGAGAACTTTCTAAGCATCGGCATAGACACTTCGCAAGTTCAACATCACAATACATTGGATTTCTCAAACAAAAGGTTTGGAGAATTAGCTGCGGCGTTGGCACCGGCGCGAGTTCGCCTGGGAGGTACCCTCTCTGATCTTCTCATATTTAGCGCTGACGAAAATCCGCCTTTACCATGTCAGCATTATGTACACACGTCCAACGACTCTGCTCACCCACCCCTAGAGTGCTTCTATCTAACTGGCTCGAAGTGGACGCAAATCAACGAGTTCTGCAAAGCGACTAATTTAAAACTTCTTTTTACGTTTAATGTCCTTATGCGAAATGAGCACGGCTGGAATTCCCACAATGCTCTGGAAATACTGAAATATTCTCATGAAAAAAAGTATGACATCGATTGGCAGCTCGGTAACGAGCCTAACTCTTTCCATCACGTTTTTAATGTAACAATCACTCCTCAAGTGCTGGCTCACGATTTTAAAAAGCTAAGGAAACTTCTAAATACCAATGGTTATAAAAAATCATTACTGGTTGGCCCCGATACCACCAGGCCCCAGGAACATCAACCGAATTGTCTAAAATATATGGTAGAATTTTTAGGAAATGGTTCACATAGCATCAGTGTGAGATCATGGCATCAATATTATCTCAATAGTAGGACAGCAACATTAGAAGAATTCTGGAATCCCAAAACATTTGATCTGTTAAAGGAGCAAATAGAAACTATGCAAAGTCACACAAAGGACTACAATAATATTCCGATGTGGCTCACAGAGACCAGCACGTCTTATGGAGGAGGTGCCCCTGGGTTGTCCAATACTTATGCTGGGTCTCCACTGTGGGTGGATAAGCTGGGTTTGGCTGCAAGATACAACATAACATCTGTGTTCCGACAGAGTTTCTATGGAGGCAACTACAGTATGATCGATCATGATTTTGAGCCCCTTCCGGATTGGTGGATCAGTGTTCTCTACAAGAAACTTGTTGGCAGTAAAGTATTGAATCTCACTTGTAAGTGTTCTCAGTATCAGAGAATGTATGCCCATTGTGCAAACACAAAGTATACTAGTGATCCCACAGCAATTACTATTTATGCTGTCAATCTGCAGTTGGAAAAGGCAAAATTTTTGCTAAATGGCACTGCTTTTAAAAGTAACAATTTAGACATTGATGAGTATATTATAAGTGCGCCATCTAATAACAGAAAAACAAAAACCATACTTCTAAATGGATGGCCATTACAATATGAATCATCTGTTCCCAATTTCAAACCAAACCATATAAAATATGGTAATCACATTTCAATGCCGCCTTATTCCATTGGTTTTTGGGTTATTAAAAATACATCAGTTGAAAACTGTAAGTAAACCTTTAAGATTTTCAATCTTGCTTAGGCTTATTGTCTTAAAACTTGTCCAGACAATGCATTTTTAGTCCTTGCACCTTTTAATTTTTTATGAATAAACTATCTCTAGGTTGTAAACTGTAATTACAACCTAGAGGTTGTAATTACAGTTTACAACCCACAAAGATTGAAATAGTTAATTTTCTTGTATTATTAAGTTTATTTTTGGTGAAATTTCTAGAGTTATAATATATTTTTAACTTTGTATGATTTGAAACCAAGATGATATCATTTTATGTCATATATTATCGCAAGAATTTTGGGTAATAAAACAAAGTAGGTATTTATGTTAATAATAATGTAGTACAGTACATTATTAAATTTACTTTAGGATTTCATATCTACCAGCGCTGCTTGCATTAGCTTTCTCATTTTGTCTACAATATGATGTCATTCAATCATGGCTCGCAATATTTTATCATTGGGCTTAATAACTATTTATGAGCTCAGCCTCGCTTGTCAGTCAAGGAAGAACTCATATTATAAGCAGCTGACCTTTAGATAAGAGCTAATTAGAATATTAATGTCCTCATAGTTCTTATAAAGAATATGACTGTATAATTGTGACAAAATATATTTTAATGCTTTGGATGGAAAACAATGGTACATTTTATGACAAATCTTTTAATATTTTATGTGTGGAAACGGTACTCAGTATACCTTTTCTATTATTTCCACATTATGAATTCTGCAGTAAGTTACAATATTATGTACCACTGTTTCTGACTGATTTCTATTATTGTTAAAGATCTGATCTAACTTGATCTTCCGTTTAAACTTTAAGACAATAATTTAAATATTGATTTTTTCCATTATCCCTAAAGCTGTTTGTTGTATTTTACAATGTATTCCAATGTTTCACTATATTATATAAGGAAACAGTAAGATACAAAATTTAAAAGTTTACTAAATTATCCTTATTATTTAAAAATACTGTTTTACGGACATTTAGTTTCCAATTGTTTTGTCCAAGAACTGTCAGATATTATGTTGGTTTGACCAACTTTATACAAAACAGAAAATTATGTAACTTCATACAATATGGATCTTTCAAATTTTAATTAGTAAGGGGCTAAAAGTAGATTTTATTTTTAATCAACACATTTTGTGATCATAATACTTACCTTAACAACCAGTGAATTAAAAAATCTGATCATTTCTACTGTTGTGAAAAACGGTGCCTAAATGTAAGACTGATTAGATTTAATATACTTAATTCTATATTAATTTTACAATTGTGCCTATTAACTTTTGTATACAATATGACTCGAATTTTTATTTAGAAATGTTGTGGAATAAATAATTATGTAAAATAAAATATGTCTATCTAAAATATAATATGATTACTTAGTTAGTAATTACTTCTTTTATGATATGGAAGAATGTTTATATAATATCTTTTTACACCTTAAATGACTTTGAGTGTTTTTCAATTTCAATTATTGTATATTTTAAATATTCATGATGATGTATATTTACAGCCCAAGATATTAGATGTTGAGGCAAGAATCAAGATGGATAACTAAGGTTGTTTTAGAACATAATAACACTCTTTATGAACTGTTTAAATGCTTTGTAGTTTGAACCAGGGATGTTGCGGATCCCGATTTTTTCACATCCGCGGATGCGAATGCGGATGCGGATTTTTAGAGGTTCACATCCGCGGATGCGGATGCAGATGTTTCGGATCCTACATAAATATAGTTTATAAAATGAAAAAGTATTATTTTAATTTTTAATTAATGTGTTACAAAATAATAGTACTGCTTGTTACACAGTACACGAATTTATAAATAGGAGCATAAATCATTATACTTAAATTATTTAATAGTAATAATGCCGCTTTTTATTAAGTAAGAAGCACAAACAAACACGTAGTGATTAATTTACACAAGACAATAATTAATGCACGTTCCGTAATCAACAAGGAACTCTTATACTTTCGGTCTATCTGTCCGTCTGTCTGCCTGTTTCTCCGCGGTTTCGCTCAGAGAATAGCCTACGAAGCCGAAATTCGGCATGAATACACATACATATAAACGGTGTCGACAAAATGGTATATAAAACCTTTAATTTTTTTTAATGAAATAAGGGGGCAAACGAGCAAACGGGTCACCTGATGGAAAGCAACTTCCGTCGCCCATGGACACTCGCAGCATCAGAAGAGCTGCAGGTGCGTTGCCGGCCTTTTAAGAGGGAATAGGGTAATAGGGGAGGGTAGGGATGGGAAGGGAATAGGGTAAGGGATTGGGCCTCCGGTAAACTCACTCACTCGGCGAAACACAGCGCAAGCGCTGTTTCACGCCGGTTTTCTGTGAGAACGTGGTATTTCTCCGGTCGAGCCGGCCCATTCGTGCCGAAGCATGGCTCTCCCACGTATAATTATGGGACCTCCCTTACACACCAAGCGGGGATAAGTCTTTTTATTTTGCGTCCACTCCAACGTGTGTGGTGTCGTTGAATAGGGTTTTTAAAAAATATTACGAGTATTATTATTCGAAGAATATGCGAAGTTTTAAAGTGGAAGAAATCGTTAGTGTCCAGTGTCTCCCCCAGGTAGAAACCAGCTATTAGATAAACGGTTGATTCTGAAAAATATGTGGAAAAATTCACGGGAGTAGGAAATATACTAAATTTAAAAAGAAAATTATCACGGCTAAGAAGACTTTATAAGTTATTGAGAAGTATAAAGGAATTTTTCGTTCAAAATCCTTTGAATATAACTGAGATGATGTTGTTAGTAGTGTAAAACATGTTATAGTTTTGTACATTCATTGACGATACAAAACGTATCAAAAACTGGTGGTACCCTCTATTGTGCGAGGCCGATACGCACTTGGCCGGCTTTTTCGCTCCCATTGGTCATTTGTCACGCGCAAATGGTACGCGCCATTCACAGATCCCGCCGCTTTTTTTCCTTGTCGCAACTCGTATGACATTCGCATCCGCATAAAAATCCGCATCGATTTAATGCGGATGCAGATGCGGATGTCCAAATATATGCGGATGCGGATATTCGCAACATCCCTGGTTTGAACCTATTGGTAATATGAAATTTTGCCCCATGGTATTCTATTTATTTTCTGCCACTTTCTCGTTTCTCATTGTCTACCTGTTATTTTTAGTCTTATAAACAGTTTGGAATAATATTTCTTTGGATGGTACAGACTTACAATACAAGGCTGCATTGGCTATTTGTTAGTCCGTTTTGGCTACTAGTTTCTGTCTGTTGAGATTGTTTAGCTATATATTATAAAATATTGTCACATTATAATTTTTTGAGGGCGTGTATAATGTATGTATGCCATTAAACAATTATTATTGTATGGTTGTTCTCTGTATTGTTCTGCAACATTTGGGATATTCCAATATTAATTTCTCAAATTAATATTTGTTACCCCAAATGTTACAAAATTGTAATGCTATATACAGGGTGTAACAAAAATAAGTGATAATACTTTAGGGTGGGTACGTGTTCCTTGTAGAGAGTTCACTGTAAAAGTAGCAGCGCTGAAAGACCACAATTTTTTTTCACTTTTGTATGGAGAAACTCGCGACTCTCGGGCCCTTGCCCATACAAAAGTGAAAAATTTTTTTCGTCTTTTAGCGCTGCTACTTTCACAGTGAACTCTCTACAAGGAACACGTACACACCCTAAAGTATTATCACTTATTTTTGTTACACACTGTATAATGTTATTGTATGCATAATATTATAATAATATAAGTATTAAGTATATTTTTATAAAATGGTGAATTTGTAAAAGCTTTCAATATAAATCACAATTTCTCAGATGCTGATAAGCTTGATGCTTTGAATATAATAATGTACATAGACTCGCTAACTGCCTCCATACTGTCATAAAAATCCAGTGAAACAATTTTAATTATTAGTATAATTAAATAAAGATTTCATTAATTTTATATAGTTACAGTCAACATATTGTTTACAAATAAAGTTCATTGCAACTAATGTCTAATAAATAATATTATAAGTACTGAATAAGGCAAATTCACACTTAAAGCGTTAAGCATACTTACTCGGACTCGCGCACAAAGGGTTCCGTACCATTATAGAGCAAAATTAGGTCATAAAATGTGGTTTTTGTATGGCAGCCCACCTTAATTTTTTATTTTATTTCAATATCGTTATTAAATATTAAAGTAGGTACACATAATTATAACTAAGGATTTTGTGAAAAATTTAAGTACTTACCTACCTGTTGCCACTATTGATTTAGAGCAAAAAAACCAAAAAATCACGTTTGTTGTATGGGAAATTAATTTTATTTTGTTTTTAGTATTTGTTGTTATAGCGGCAACAGATATACTTACATAATAATTAATATGTGAAAATTTCAAATCTCTAGCTGTTACCGTTCTTGAGTTACAGCCTGGAGACAGACAGACAGACGGACAGACAACAAAGTCTTCTTCGTTTACCCTTTGGGTACGGAACCCTAAAGACCAAGTTGTAGAAACCTCAGCCTGGTATAATATTCCTTCAGAGTTCCGAGTAATGTTCTGTTATTTCATATTAAGAGGGCGACTAACCCCAAAAATCAAACATCGTCCTTCTCTCTTCACACTCAAACCCGACTTTCATATGCCAGGTGAAAAAGAACGACGCGGATTCGTCGCCAAATTAGTTTTTTCTCAATAACTCGATAAATATACAACATTTTAAAAATCCGCTAGGTCGATCTCTCAATGATAGAATTTTATACAATGTGTTAAAATATTAACTTAGTTCAATGCACGGTTATGGCAATAAATGAAAAATTTGTGAAAATTAGATCCATCTTTGTGATTTTTTTCTATCGAGAAAATTTTATGATATCGTGTTTTTGCTCAGATCGAATTCTCGGAAATATAATGTAGTATCTAATTTTAGAAAATGAAACAATTCGGGGCTTATTTTCAAGTATAAAAATGAATTATAAAATCGATACTTTAGGGTTAGTCGCCCCCTTAAGTATTATACTTACAACACGCAGAAACTAACTTGGCACCTGTTTCTAGTTTCTTTTGAAGAAGATGCCTTGTTAACTTCTGTATGATATAAGAAAAGTTGGCGGTTGGTCGCACAAAGCCTTTGGTACACTTCTTTTTCTTTTAGTATTTTTTTTCTATCTCAGATCCAGAAGGACTGTGAATGGGTCTATGCCAGTGGCACTCAACCTTTTATGTACGGGCCACATACCCGTTTCGGTCGTGGTGTTTTGCGATGACTGCATTATTTTGCCAGTGGGCGTGAAATTCAAAATTATTTCACTTCACGCGGGCCACTGTAAAGTCCCAGCGCGCCGCATTCGGTTAAGTATAATAGCAGTTACAATTTGTGTTCAATTATTATATTATTCTGCTTTTAAATTTTGCGCTAGTTTCAATATGACCCAACTTTAAATCTGTGTTTGTACAATCTAAGAAAAAGAATGATTAGTGGTGAGGTTAGTAACTATTTATTTCGATTGTGAATGGTACTACGTTATATAAGAGCTACTTTTATGCGTAAGGCACCTATATGTATATCTAGAGCCCGCACGGATCAGAATGATTGCAGACTGAAGTGGATAACTAACATTTTACAACATAAGGGCAATTACTCATAATAACCCTTATAATTTGAACTAACCTTGTAACTTACCTACAACATAAAATCTTCTTTCACTTCAAATTATTTTCCTCTCCCTAAAGTCTCCATTTATGCAAAAAGCGAAAATTTTCAAATTATTAGTTACCCATTTCATTCAAGTTTACGTCTTCAATTATTTTGGGTTTCATTCGTATGTGTGTGGTAACGGTAACCCTTACCTTTATATGGAAAATTGTGTGACAACGCCCTTAACGAAGAAAATATTATTATAATTACTTACTGCTAAACATTTTTTAACCGACTTCAAAAAAGAGGTTATCTGCAGCTGTATGTACCTACTGGCAAATAATTTTAGTTTATTTATTTATGGTTGTTATTTCCTTGTGGCTCGCTGTTATCAGCCTATTACACTGCCTAAATGTTACTATTCAAAGTTGAAGCAAAATAAACGATTTACAATTTTTTTAAATTTTTAATTTACATTTCCTAAAGCAGCTTTTTTCAACCCTGTTCATGTGAACTCTTATAACTACTTATACTTAGGTTCATAATGTTTTCGGTAACATTCGATTAAATAGTAGGGACAACATTCGATTAAATAGTAAGAAAATATTATTATTTGTGTGTATTTTATGTCTCTCACCGTGTGTAACGAAGTGTGTAATAAAGTCCAGAGTCGCTATTCGTTCGTAGTTCGCTCGTTAAGTGAATTTTTAACCGATTTCCAAAAAAGGGGGAGGTTTTATATTCCATCGTATAAACTTTGCAATCTATTAGGCTTAATAATGTCAACGAGTAATGCACATAATGCAACGGTTGGTAGAGAAAAATTCACAAGGGGAGAAAAGTGTATCTTTATACATTTAGTACTCACGTTTGCGCTAATTTTAACTGTGGTGTTGATCTATTTGGTGCATTTATACGCGGTAGAACATACCGTGTATGATGTTTTCAAAACTAGAAGATCTTTTGAATCTAGTAAGTCGGTAGATATAACGAATTCTTGTGAAATCTTTTATGACGCCGTAGCTATAACATTTTGCTGTGATTATGTGTTTTTCCAAACTCAAGCTACGTTTCACCTAAAATTGGTTCAAGAGTTCAGGCGTAGACCGGTAGACAGACACACCTATTCGCATAATTATAAATGTATAGTGTTGGTCCTCACTCATTACAGTCATTGTAAAAGTAAAAGGAGAGGAAGTAAGTTATCTTCATACAAAGGCACCGCGCGCGGCTTGTATGTGTGCGCCATAGTATCAATACGTCGCCACACGGCACACAACAAAATCTCGGAGTGTTTTCGCGGAGTACCAGTCGGAGCTAACACTTTACAGTTGTGTGACACAACTGTAATGAGTGAGGACTTGTGGGAGTTCTATCTAAGTATGTATTACAATTATTCAACTAACCTACCTATAAATTAAAAACAGCCATTAGGTGCTTTATTATGTTTATCTATATTTCAGCCAGAGACATTCAAATTGGTATGGCATACATAAAGCTTGAGTCACCCGTAGCTTTATGTAACACAATACAATTTTCAACAAGTTGGTCGATAGCGCCTGGCTTCTGTGTCGCTATGCGCTCCGAACCTGATATGAAAAATGTGGTATTACTTTGGCGAATTAAATACGCAATAGGAAATGATGGTAAAGGTAACGTTCACGGAGCGACACGTTCCAATGTATAGATTTATATGGACAGGCGTCGAAAACCGCTCGCTGCGCCGCGCGGTGTAACGACGTCTTATCCATAAAAATCTATACATTAGGACGCACTGCCACCGCTCTCGCCCCGCTGCCCGCTCATTTCAAGACTGAAGCCACGTAGTGATTATATTCTCTTTGACTGAAGCCAGCCTGCCTAGCATACGCAAACGAGATATCTCATTCTCGAGATAATTAAAAATTACTCGTCTCATAATATAAAAATCTCGGCATTGTCTCGACAAAACTCTATAAAAATGTGTAAATTCGATGATAGATCTAACGAGAAAAATGTTTGTCATGCTAGGGTCAATAGAGATGAAGAGACAAACCATCAAACATCGAGAAAACATGTAGAGTGAGATATCTCGTTGGCGTATGCTAGGCAGGCAGGTAGCACGACGCGACACTCGACAATTCACTTCCAGGAAACTGACGTTTTAGCGTCGCGACTCGCGTCGTGTCGTATCGCACTAGTGCGATTACACACTTACGCAAACATTATTATTGTCGATTCCGTAGTCAACAAAGTACCCTTATAGTTTCGGTCTGTCCGTCCGTCTGTCTGTCCGCGGTTTTTCCCAGAACCCTATATTGAGCGTGGCCCGACACGCACTTGGCCGGTTTTTACTTCTATGAAACGAACATACAGAAATCTTATATTTGTAGATATTATAATGACTACCCCTGGTCTGTGGAAGTCTGGCTACCCCTGGTTCTTGCTCTATAATCTTAGATACAGCTGTTTACGTCCTCGCAGTGAGAAGTGACAAAAAGTCAAACTTTGACTCTGACCTCTGATTATGTATTTAATTCTACAGAGTGTATCCAAACTAATTAGTAATTAGTGATAATACACACCCTGTGTACATAGAGTGCGCTGTGAAAGTAGCAGCCTTGAGAGAGTAACTTTTTAAAACTTTTGTATGGGAAAATTTATGACGATGGGGTGCTTGCAATGTAAAAAATAGCTCTTTCGGCGCAGCTACTTTCACAGTGAACACTGAACTCTATTCAAGGGACCCCTATACACATCCTAAAGTATTATCGCTTAGTTTTGTTACACCTTCTTTAGCCCATAATATAATACAGTGTTTAATTCAGATCTGGAAATAATAAGAACGATTGTTCATCCGCTTTTCACTCGGACAAGTTTAGCGCACAATATCGGTCTATTTCAACATGAAACTTGGGATACACAAGAATTTATATGTAAGAAATCTTTTTATAAACTAAATGAGTTCGTTATTACATAGAATATTAGCTAGTAGAAAAATACGATAAGGCGACTACACGACGCCAGATATGAGAGCGTCTATTATTATTGCGTAGAACTTATTAGTTGCCAATAATAAACACACCGCACCCTGGACGCCATCTATATAAACATTATAAATGCGTTATATTTCCGATTTTTTCGATTGTTATTTCTTTGTTACGTTATTAAATAACCCAGTACTTTATCTATGCAGTGACGAAACCTTAAACATATCAATGATAAATAATTTATGGGTAAAGTTGTGTAATTGGGGGGCTAAATAGGTATACTTTATTTGGTATAAATAAAGTTTTATTTTAAAAAATGAAATAAGTTATGTGCACACAGCACACTGCACAGCTGTTTTTTGTGTTTTGATTTAAGCCTTAAGGGGTACTAGGGTTTTTTTTTATAAAAGCTTTTGACACCTTTGTTGACATTGCGCGCTATAATCTGAAGTCCACGCGGACGAAGTCGCGGGCAACAGCTAGTATTATATATATTGCCGGTAGTACTTACTAAAACCAGCACTGCCTGTTACCTATTTTAAATGCTTAAGCAATACTTTCACAGTTTGAGTCCTGATGTTATAGCCAGCTCATTCGTAGATTTCAAAAGAACGATTCTGGACGCGGTAAATTATTAGGTAGGCATATTTAGTTTACAGCTTAAAAATATAATACCAATGTGTATTATAATGATACTTATATTATTTCAGCGATTATGCTACCATTTAGTATTAACGCTCGTGGTGACAAAAATATGATTATTGGAAGTCGGACTACTTTTGAAGGTAATTATTTCATGTAAAGTAAATTTTTACCTACAGGTATTTTTGAGTTTCAAGATAGATGTAAGATGAGACAACTAATGGACATAATATGAAACTTTCAGTACTTATATGAGATAGTTACAGCCACAGTTGATTAGCTCAACGTAAAGCGCGATAGGTCGATGGCCGAATTTCTACGTGGTTCGGCGACCAGTCTATTACTAAAGATCATGCGAAAATGCAATGTGACTTTTATTTTGTTAACCTTAATATTATGATAGATACTTTAGTTATTTTATTTCAGGACAAACAGAAATTAATTACCATCGCATCAAGATTGTTGAGTCGACGCATTGTAATGAAATTATGTCTTTTATTGAGAATATACGAAAGTACGAGTTTTGTGCGACATTTTTAGAAAGACATGACACTGTAATCGGTAGGATTATTGAGCAGCACATTCTATTCAGAGTTTTATTTCTAGCTGTCGAACTCAGGGATATACAAGGTGTAACAAAACTAAGTAATAATTACTTTAGGGTGTGTATGAGTCCCCTGTATAGAGTTCACTGTAAAAGTAGCAGCGCTGAAAGAGCTATTTTTTCACTTTTGTATGGCAAATACAAAAGACATGCGGCACATTCAAATCATAGTCTTTCGGCGCTGCTACTTTCACAGTGAATTCTCTACAAGGAGCACTGTATACACACCCTAAAGTATTATCACTTAGTTTTGTGACACCCTGTATATTCACTGTGTAATGTGTATATATTTTTATTAGTAAAGAAGTAACAGATTAGGATTAATTCTAAGGCATAATTTCTTTAGAGAGATCACAGACGACAGACTTATTGTGCGATCGGGTCTGCGGCGCCCATACAGTCGGCATGGCGATGGCGCGGCCACGCCGACCATATGGGCGCCGCAGACTCGATCGCACAAAAAGTATGTCGTCTAAGATCTCCCTAAATCTTAAAATCTTTACGTTACGAATATGTATTGCGCTTTTCATTTCAGAACATGGCGCATTAGTAACCGAAGACAATAAAGTAACTGGTATTTTCTCCTGGGGAGACAAAAATGGAAAAGCTCTACCTTTTGTGATCCTAAATATTAGTTACTATCAAACCTGGATACGGCAGGAGCAGCGGTCCTATTCAAACTTGGAAATTAATGAAAATTTATTATAATTTCCTGATTGATCAATCTCGTTTTCTTTGCTGTATAAATGGAGAATGTTACCTAATTTTGATTATTAGCAGCCCACATTCTCTGTCAAAAATAAAGAATATTAGTGAAAGAATTACTTGGATACGTTAATTAGTTTCCGATTTATAAGCAAAACAAGTTGTAACTGTACGATGCGGGCGGCCGGTAACGGTGTGACGTCATAGCACAATACCGCCGCGCGGGCCCCATACAATAAACGTGATTTTTTGCTCTATCTCAATAACGGCAACAGATAGGCAGTTGAATTTTTCACCAAGGCCTTAATTATATGTGTACTTTAATAATTAATAATAATATTACAATAAAATAAAAAATTAAGGGGGGCTAATCACAATTTTTGGCCTATTTTACTCTATAACGGTATGTGTATTCATGGGCGAGTCCGATTAGTAAAAAAATACAAATAAATAATCGGCCAAGTGCGAGTCGGACTCGCGCACGAAGAGTTCCATACCACCACAATGATTTTTGTATGGGAGGCCCCCTTAAATTTTTATTTTATTTTAATATTATTATTAAATATTAAAGTACACATAATATAATTAAGGCCTTGGTGAAAATTCCAAGTGCCTACCTGTTGCCGTTATTGATAAAGAGCAAAAAAATCTAAAAAATCGCGTTTTATTTATTGATTGAAGAATGTTACCTAATTTTGATTACGAGTATTAGCATTCCATATTCTCTGTCAAAAATAAAAACAATACTAGTGAAAGAATTACTTCGATATACGTCAATTAGTTTCCGATTTATAAGCCAAAGAGAATGTCATATACTATGTTATAAGCAAAACAAGTAGTTGTAACCTTACGACGCGGTCGCCTGGTTACCGTGTGACTTCACACTACTATATTATTATTTATTACACTATTATACGTGTACTTTAATATTTAATAATAATATTATAATAAAATAAAAATTTAAGGGGGCCTCCCATACAAAAATCACTGTAGCGGTACGGAACTCTTCGTGCGCCAGTCCGACTCGCACTTGGCCGATTATTTATTTGTATTTTTTTACTAATCGGACTCGCTCATGAATACACATACCGTTTATATAGAGCAAACGGGTCACCTGATGGAAAGCAACTTCCGTCGCCCATGGACACTCGCAGCATCAGAAGAGCTGCAGGTGTGTTTCCGGCCTTTTAAGAGGGAACAGGGTAATAGGGGAGGGTAAGGATGGGATGGGAAGGGAATAGGGGAGGGTAGGGAAGGGAACAGGGTAAGGGATTGGGCCTCCGGTAAACTCACTCACTCGGCAAGCGCTGTTTCACGCCGTTTTTCTGCGAGAACGTGGTATTTCTCCGGTCGAGCCGGCCAATTCGTGCCAAAGCATGGCTCTCCCACGTCTAAAATAGATGACGTCTAAAATAGAGAATATAGTTTATAAAGCAAAATAGTATATTACCTGTTAACTTTGGAAACCAGGACTGCAAAATAAAATCACAGTATGATTATTATATGTTTACTTATTCTTCTTCTTTTTAGGTTTTTCGGTTTCCGTCAGAAACCGTTTATAATCAACTTTCTTATAATTGAACTGTTTCACATTCTTCTTATTATGCTTACTAGCATTCTCTATTTTATCGTCTGGTTTTTTAATCTGTGGCTTGCTGGTTGTCTGTGGTTTGTTAACTACCGCTTTCTTCTCCACTTTAGCCTTAACTTTATCGATCGGTCTCTTCTTGGTTTCCTTCTGTGATTTCGTTTCGCTTTGTTCCTTTTGTATCATCGTCTTAGTCTCCTGCATCTTCACGAGTACCTCGGCCTTAATCAGTTCGTCTCCTTTGCCGATCGCCGCGATTTTAGCCTCCTTCTCTTTGTACTCTTTTATTTCTTCCATCTGAAAAACAAAGATGAACATTTTAACACGGTATAAATCTGTACTTTATCTAATATTATAATATATATAGAAAGTACACAGACACAAGTATGAAACCATTCAAATCATTTGTATAAAGACGTAGCAGCGCATTTGTTTAAAAGGTTTTGTTCTCGCAGAATTTGAATCACAATACTATTTATGGTTCCGTGGTAAGTAATAATGCTTACCTTTTATAATTAGCTTAAAATAAAAAAATAAAAAATTTTTAAAACAATTTGGCGACTAGGTAAAAAAAAAATATGTTTAGTTCTAGGCTGCAGACAATTTTAAGATCGCTAGATGGCTTCAGTGGAGCGAAGAGTGAACGGGAACTCGCTATTGGTAGATAAGTGACCAGGGGGGTGAGCCAAAATCTTTTCGTTTTCGCTTCGTTATAGAATAGCCGATGAAAATGTATGGAATTGACATTAAGCGTTCGTTAATATGACGTTGAGTGATCGTTGACTCGTCTAATGTCAATTGACAACATTTCAAAATTTTAACATGGCTTTTTTATTACTTTATTTGAAAGTAGACTTAAAAAAAGGCGACACGTGTTTCTTTTTCTTTCTCAATTATGTTTTTATGACACTTAAAAAATAGATTTTAATCCTTCGTATTCTAAAGAGACGTAAGCGCCAAGTGACGTCATACTTACGTCTGAACGGTTAATTCCATTACACTTTAACAAAAGAAAAAATCTGTCAATGGGCGATTCCGCTAGAGACGACCCTCAACACGAATTTTTAAAGTATAGCATTTGTTACATTTTTATGAATTATACATAAAAAGATGTATATTTACTAGCAAAAGAACTTTTATGAGTAAAAATTGTAATTTAAATGATTTAGAGCATTTTGAAGTGATATCATCTAACGGCGCGAGAAAAACTGCTTATGCCACACATGATCATTTTTACTCTAAATCACTATCTCGAAGTTGAATTTCATTACATAATATTGACTGTATAACATAAGTTTCTATTTCGGTGCAAAAAAAAACAACAATTTTGAAATAGTTTTCAAACATTATTAAAGGAAAATTGCTATGGTTGCACCCGCGATAAAAAAGGTACAAAAGTTTAGTTTTCTCGCTAAAATATGTTGCTAATAATTTAAAACTTTGTGAAAGTAAGGAGAAATGTGAGGGCAATTAGAATTAATCATTGGCACAAACTATTTTATTATTTTTAATAAAATAACAGAACCTTTAAAGTGGTTGCGCCCGCGATCGAAGCAGTACAATTGGAAATGCAACAAATTATTTTTTGACTATTGTAGTGATTTTCGTCTTATTTCATATTATTAAGGTAAACAATAACGTTAGATTATATTTGTTATTAATACTTTACATGTAATTACAAGATTTATAAAAATTTGAATGGAGTCACGTCGTTTTTTATATTTTCCGAAATATTTCATGTATTACTTAACATATGTTTCAAAATGATGATTTATATTCTTTTATTTTTAAATATTTTAGAAGAAATGCTACAAATGACAGGAAAAATCATAAATATTTCATAATTTTCTTTGAAAAAAATATTTTTACTTATAATTCTCCTCTATTATTTTAAATTATAAATATTAATTTTGAATTAAAGGTGTGCGGTAGTTCGGTTTCATAACAATACATCAAAAAAGGTTTGCTTAAGTTACATTATTTAATTGTTTTTAGTGATTTATTTGATTTCTTTTCTCAGATCGATAAATGACTGATAATTAAAAAATAATAAAATTTTAAATAGTATTATTATAATTTAATAATAATATTATGTATTGCATATCAAAAATGTAGAAATTAGTCGCAGACTTATGAATAAATTCAATTTCTTTAGACTCGTTGCGCCCGCGATATTCTGATGTTGCACCCGCGATCGTGAAAATTGTTAATAATTCCTAGTACTAATTACTTAAATTAATTGTATCTAGTTAAATCATTTCTTTGTCTTGTACACTTTTGAAATATGGGTTAATAAATTACTAAAAGTTCCACAATTAGCAGTATTCTCAAATGAACTCGTCCGAGTTCTTAATAGAGGACCCATTTGGTTGCACCCGCGATAGTACTTCAAACATCTTTTGTGGCTTTTCTTAGATTTAATTTTAGTTTTCATTTACAATTTATGATTGAACTAGTTAAAATGTATCCCTTCAAAAGATAATTTATTAATAAATGTGTTTTATTTTGTCAGTAAAATGTTGCACCCGCGATAATGGAATAGCCCCAATGTAAGTTTGTTACGTTTATTATGACGTCTGTCAATGTCAAGTCAACCTGGAGGATACTGGAGTAACCAATGAAGTAATGTTATTTTCTAGAAATGTCATTGTTGACAGGTGGTTGACAGTGAGGTTTTTGTTTTTATGCTTCAAGTTGTCTTTTTAAAACTATTTTACACCAGGCAAACAAACTGTATGACATTATGCCGTAAGTATGACGTCGCAGCGTATTTTTCAGTTTTTCTTTATTTTCTCAGTAAATAAGCAATATAAAAAATTTTGGAATATTTTTTTGATATCAGGAGAAGAAACTAAAGAAACGGTATTTTTTTAAGGCTTTAAAAATTTTGAAATGTTGTCAATTCCATACATTTTGATCGGCGATTCTATAACGAAGCGAAAACGAAAAAGTTTCTGCTAAACGGCCAGAAGAGGCGTTAGGGGTCATCCATAAAGTATGTCACACCTATTCTAAGAGCCCTCCCTCCCCTTCTTCTACGAAATGTGAGATGGTGTGGAGGTGACAAGGGGTCTTTAGTTATGAATGTGACATCACATTTAAAATCGATGTGGTTTGCAAATTTGTGACGTCCCACTAGAAAGGGGAGAGTCCGCACAAATGAGATTACCTGTGACACAAGGTGGGAGGAAGGGAGGGTCTAAAATCATGAAAATCGTGTGACGTACTATGGTCCCTTATTGGCAGTTATTAATAAATCGCGATTAGACGACAGGAGCTGTAGCCAAAGTCCCTTTCGTTAAAAAACGATGACAAAATTTGTTATCAAAATGTATGGGATTTGACATTAGTCTTCAAAAGCGAAATGTCATTTAGCGATGACATATATCAAAACGCATACATTTTGATAACGAATTTCGTCATCGTTATTAACGAAAGATACTTTGTCTAAGGGGGCTGATATTGTACACATACGCCTATTCCCTCAGTGATCCGGCTTATACCAAAGTTTAATTTTACCTGCGCTAGCGACCGATACTTCCTGTATCGGTCGTAGGGAGGAATGAAGTATTTCGTCTCAGCATTGTTTCCGCAGGTCTGAAATAATAAAAGGGCTAAGTACAACAGCTATGTTAGCATAACCAAGTAAAGGAGTTACTCTACTCCGTTGCGATCAATTTTAATTGTAAGACATAGGTTACACGTTCAGCCCTAGTAGACAAGTGGCAAGCGATTATCGTAAACGCTAACATTTTGTTTATCGTAAAAGCGATGACTTATGCGATTTGACATAAGTCATCGCTTCGCTAGCGAATACTAATGTCAAATCCCATACATTTTGTGCCGTTGGCGTTTGCGTTTACGATAATCGCTTGCCGCTTGTCTAGGCCCTCAGTTTGGCTGATGTATTGATGGCTAAAAAGTACATAATAAAGAAATGATTAGTCCGTCAATCATCTGGTTAGACGTTCAGTTTCGCGTCAATCTTACTAGATTGATGGACTGAACTGATGAGAAACTGGGCGTGTCAACTACATCTAATGGCTAATAATGTAAAAAAAATAAAGTGTGTCATATTTATACAAAATGAATGTGTACTTTTTTTTTGCATTAGTGGATGAGATTTCTCTTTCAAAGCAGCTGGTGACCAGGATAGATTTTACAACGCCATCTAGCGTTGAGTAGCTAAATACACGAAATAATTAAAACGTGAAAGATTTCGAACTAATTACGAAAACTACCTTGACAATGCTCAAACTGTCACATTCTAAAATCTAAGGGCTCCCACACATAACTGCAAATTTGTGCAGAATCGCATCACAATGTCATTTACTAAGAGTTTTGTCGCACATATTAATAGCGATGCGATGCGAATTCGCAGTTTTGTGTGGGAGTCCTAAATCGAGCATCATATTTCTTGCCCCTGTATTATTGAACTTACATTATTATAATCTGTGTTTTCGTTGTAGGTGTCGTATGCAGCGTCAAACAGTTGGATGTCCGGTTGGAAGTGGACAACATTCGCCATGATAAGATACGCTTGATCTAAATTTATATTTTCTTCACTGGAAACGAAAACGCTGCTTTAGTAAAATTGTCCACACCTTTACAGTATTTTGTCCATACTAGTGCAATCTAATAAGGTATTAAGAGAACGCTACGTCTTACTATACAAGATAACCATAATATAATATTTTTCAAATTAATACAGGGTGTAACAAAAACAAGTGATAATACTTTAGGGTGTGTATGTGTTCCTTATAGAGAGTTCACTGTGAAAGTAGCAGCGCTGAAAGACCAAAAAAAATTTTCACTTTTGTATGGGCAAGCGCCCGAACGTCACGAGTTTCCCCATACAAAAGTGAAAAAGAAATTTGGTCTTTCAGCGCTGCTACTTTCACAGTGAACTCTCTATAAGGAACACATACACACCCTAAAGTATTATCACTTGTTTTTCTTACACCTTGTATATTCTCCCTAATATCCAGATTATTATTATTGTTTTTAATTTTTTATGGTATGAAAATTATCCTTTCCTGGGGTTCAAAACTTCATCTCTATACCAAAACTCATCACAATCGGTTCAAATTTTAAGCGTAAAGAGGTATCAGAGAGACAGGTATGTACCATAGAACAAACTGATTCATTGGCAGTTGGCGGACTTATGTCATTTGGTCAGATTATGTCATATTAGTCTTGACTCTTGATCTGTCGGCTGGGTTTGACATAACCCAACCAAATAACATAGTCCGCCATTTGCCTATGAACCACTGACCTCCATTATACAAGTACGCTGGACTTATGATACCCAACTATTTTTTGTGCCTATTTGAAGCGGAATCAGCGCCCCCAATGCCTCCCGCATTGGGGGCGCTGATTCCACTTCAAAACGAGAACTAAATCTGACGTAACTTGCAAATGGCCGTTTAATCGCTATTGGTTGTAGAAACTAGTATTAGTTCCAAGTACTCCCACTACTGCTATTAGCGCCAATATGGCGACTTTTAAACGTCGTAGTCGTAGTTATAAGTCCATCGTACTTGTATAATGGAGGTCAGTGCTATGAATCAACTTCTCTGATAGTACCATCGAGGAATTTGATTCCTCGGCAGTTGACAGACCCATGTCATTTGGTTGGTCAATTCAATGTAAGCTGTGATCGGTTGGATGGGTTTGACGTAACGCAACCAAATAACGTAGGTCCGCCATCTGCCTAGGAATCAACTTCTCTGATAATTTTGTAAGATTTGCTTAATATTATGGAATACCTGGTCTCTGGTAGCTGCGACAGATCGTGTAAATTTTCGACCGGCATGGGGCCGACGTTCAACATGGTGCTGATGCTTGACGGCATCTCGTATAACTGAGGCTCCAGTGGCATTTCCCGGCACTGAAAACAAGCTCGAGTTACTGATTGTTAGTGAATAGTGACCGACTTTAGGTCGATTTGAAGCCGGAGCCGATTATCTCCAATAGCCGCAACGGATAAGCCGAAAGTTTTAAAACTTCGTATTGGCTACAAGTTCATAATTTGAAAATGATAACATTTCGGGTAACAGTTTGTTCGATTTTTTTATGCGTAAAAAAATTAATTAAAATAATTTCGACGTTCGTTGTTTGGAAACATTTGGTGAGATTTCGGCTTTGACTGCGATTTTCAACAAAGCCGAAAGTTTGGCCGAAAATTCAAGCTTCAGATGGCTTAAACGGAACCTTCGGTCCAACACTACTGATTATTAGCACAATATTACTGTTTGGATTTCGTAATGGACATACCATCTTATGCCGGATATACACGGGTGACTAGTATTAGGACCAAAATGGCTAAATAATATTTTCATACACATGTAACGATAAAACTCGCACACAAAACACAAATCTACAGTAAATCCGACATGTTTCTCACGTCATCTCAGATTAATGACAGAAACATTGTCAAACGTCAAACAAAACTTTTAGTTCAGTAGTTCACTGTCTGTGCTGATGCTGACTCTTACGTTACAGCTTACAACATTGCAGTAACATAATATTCTATTCAGATTCAGAGTAAATAAACAAATATACAACTATAAGGCTGCGTTTCCACCCGAGATGTGTTTCGAGGAATGTGTTTTTGAGAACCAATAGAATCACTTCATTGACGTGACCTCGCTCACCACAGCGATTCTATTGGATCTTAAACACATTCCTCGCAACACATCTCTGGCGGAAACGCACCCTTACTCACCGACAGTATAATTTTGTGTTAAGTATTCAACTATAACTCACCGACAGTATCATTTTGTGTATAGTATTCAGGTTCTGTCTGACAAAGGGCGGCATGGGTTGGCAGCAGGTGCTGACATTCTGCATCTCACGCGGCAGCGTCTCAGCCAGGGTAATCAGCATGTGATTCGGCAGTAAATAGCTAAAATAAAGATATAAGTTGTTGCAAAGGTCTCGATTGAGTCGAATATACACATAGTATGGAATAGACATAATATGTGGATTTCGTCTAATCAATATAATATAACAACAATCAATATTATATAACAACATTGTCGGCGGTGCGCACCATAATAACAATATAGTATAAAGAAGACCGAATGTAGTAGATTTCTGTTGACTGCAGTAGTCCATTGTGTCGGATATTTCGAAATCTGTCTATAACGAGTTTGTAATTATGGCCTTCATCACGTTTGAACGACGTTTTAATGACATTAAATCGTAGCCAGAGGCATTGGTGAATGGTGGACTGGTTGAAGTAATGACATTAAATCGTAGTCCGATTTCCGAGCCACTGGTTGAAGTTCATAATGACGTAGTTAAACTGTTTACACTTACCCCGTGCTCTCGTCGAGGCTGCGAGCTTGGGCGTCGCGCCACTTATACATCAACCTCAAAGCGGCCATTTGCCTCGAGTTGAAGTTCTTCTGTGAGCGCACATACAACTCCAAGTGGCTGGTGTCTGTTAATTCGTTTTTCTTGTATGTCTGTAATATCCATACTAATATTATAAATGCAAAAGTGTGTCTGTCTGTCTGTGTGTTACCTCTTCACGTCCAAACCGCTGAACCGATTTTGCTGAAATTCGGTATGGAGATGAGTCCCGAGGAAGGACATAGGATACTTTTTATCCCGAAAAAATGTACGGTTTCCGCGCGATATTCGTTTATTTATTATATTTTGGCGCAACGGAGTTGCGGGCGTCACCTAGTTATTGATATATTAATAAATGAACTTTCTCTATTTACAATATTAACATACATAATATTATAAGTGCGAATGTTTCTATCTGTTTTGTCATGCTGTAACCGCTAAAAAATTTGTTTGGTATGGAGATACTTAGGAGTCTCGGGAAGAGGACGAAAATACGATTCTTGCGCCGAAAGTCCTTATCATTGATTATTAATAATAATAAATATTGATACACCATGTTTGGAGATACATCTCACAATGTGCACAATCTTTTTTGTTTACCCTATATTTATCTACTATCATATAAGAATACTAACATATAAATAGGAAGTAACTCACCACGCCACTTATAGCTCTGCTCTCTTCGAACACCGATAGTAACAAGTGGGGATCGTCACTCCCACTTTCCAGCAGTTGCGCCTTCATCTGCCTCCAAATATAGATCAAATAGTGAGTGTCCATTCTCGCGTATTTTATCAACTCCTCTGGCAAAGGTCTGATGCGCCAGTCAGCTAACTGATACCTGAAAATGTTATGTGAGTTAATTTTACGTGTGATACATGCTTTGGCATTAATGGGCCGGCTTGAAAAGAATAAGAAAATAGTGAATGCGATGGGATGTGGCGTAAAACTTTATAGATTTTGTCAGTCGGTATGAAGTCTTGTGTTTCGTCGCACGGTTTTAACTATACACTAGGCAGGCCGCATGCAATACAATTTACTTGTAAGTTTGTAATTTCTACACAAAATGCAGCTTTGTACTAGTAGAACTAGTAGAAAATGAACTTAGATGGCATTAAGTCTACTTTTGTATATATATTGTGTCAAAAAGTGTGAAATTGAATAACAATACATAAACCAATACATAACTAGCACTAATACTAGACCACTATTATTACAGATAGCTTTAGAGATCACAACAACGTACATTATGTCTGACGTCTCGCTTTTTCGGCGTAGTTACTCTATTACAAGTGTATTGTGTATGGTACTATATTACACAATTTGTAATATTGAGCAATAAAATTGAACGTCTTGGGCCCACCTAAGTCACAATAGATCCTAAAGGGTCGCCGTGACGTCAAGGCTCTAATGACTCTAAAAAAAACTGTCACAACTTACTTTTTATCAGCATCAACGTTGCAGTAGGTGAGGAGCAGATGTTTGAGCGAACCCCGCGGCAGTCTGAGCGCCCGCGCAGCCTGGTGTGTATCGAACATGCCGACAACGTACACGCCAAAGTCTCTTTGCAGCCAGAGCATATCCATTTCAGCACCGTGGAAAATCTAAAATCATCATAAAACAAGTAAGATATACGGCAGAGCAATTATGTATCTTGCGACAGTTATCCGTCAGTACCTAGTTTAACAGCAGATATTGCACAAATTGTCTGTCAAAAATTTGAAATACTCTAAGTCGTAGGTTACACGTTCAGTTTCTCATCAATCTGATAACGATTGACGCGAAACGGAACGTCTAACCCACGGATTGATGGACTGATAATTTTTTTATAATGTTCTTTTTAGCCATCAATCTGGCGTCAAGCTCAGATTGACATCAGATTGATGACAAATTATTGAATGTGTAACCTACGACTATAGATTTGGGAAATAATACATATTAGTATTAAATATTTATTTCATTTTGTTTTTCGTATTTGTTGTTATAGCGGCACCAGAAATACACAACCTGTGAAAATTTCAAAAGTCTAGCTATATCGGTTCTTGAGTTACAGCCTGGAGACAGACGGACAGACATCGAAGTCTCAGTAATTGGGTCCCGTTTTTAACCTTTGGGTACGGAACCCTGAAAAAGTAGCGTTTAGGCGCAATATATCATTTACAGGCCAGGCCAAGAGAACAGTAGTAAGGCCAATATTTTACCTTTAACTTCCTAGGATCAGTGAATGAATGGTTCAGTTTATGAATATGCTCCCGCACAGCCAGCGCATCTATAATGAAGTCACCGCCACATGTCGATATTTGAATCAGACAAGTAAAACCTGCAAATAATATTATGGTATGAGTAAAATAAATTAATACAAAGAATAAAATTCATCGTGTGTTATGATTGTAATATAAGTTTTTTTTTTAAGTTTTAGGCTTTTATCAGCTTGGGCTATATGTATGTGTTACGCTCAAAGAAATAGCGAGCCAAAAAAATTGCTCACAACGCGTTGTGGTCACAGTACCTTATATTTAAAAAAAACAACAAACAATAACACGTTGCGCCAGACAGACAGACAAACAGTAATCATATTAGCACGGATATTATGGAACTATGGATATTTTTAAATAATAATTAAAAAAATAAAAACACGTTATGCAGTAATAAATAGTAAAAGAAAAATATTTTGTAGTACGCGTAATTCAAATATAATCTTTCATACCTATGGACGATTAATCAATGAAGAACAAATCAAGAAAAACGAATAGCATATCAGCCACGACACGTATTTCGCGTTATGGTCTTTTTCTGATTGCCAGAACGTGTCGTGACTCGTGAGTCGTGACTGTTTCACTGTGACCACAATGCGTTGTGAGCCATTTTTTCGCTCATTGAGCGATTTCGGTCTTTGAGCGTAACATATTATGTAACAAAATCTTTCGAGCACGATTTTTACCTATCTCCAGTAGTCTAATTCGAAACTTGGACGTATAATTAGAGCCAATAACAATGCAATAATATGTTACAATTTTTGAAAAAATAAATAAATGAAAAGAGTGTTTTTTTAGATTTTTAAACTAATATTATTAATTTAGAACGTACCTTGATAAGACCTATACGAATGATGTTCGAGATCCACAGCTATTTCGTTGACGGAGTCCAAATGATGGACCAACTCATCCATAGCCGCCTCAGTTTCTATATACATATAGTTGGTGTCCTCGAGAGGAGGAGGGAAAGGCAACATTTCCCGATCCGGTTCAATAAACTCTGCTGGTGGATTGTATAACTTCAACTCCACTTTGTATGGATGGTCATATCTGAAAAACATTCATTATTAGTAATAACTAATGATTATCGTATCAACTTATTCATCAATTTTATTGTGCAATATCATTGAACTATGTTATTGAACAATTTATCCTACTAATATTATAAAGGCGAAAGTTTGTTTGGATGTATGTATGTGTGGATGTATGGATGTTTGTTACTCTTTCACGCAAAAACTACTGAACGGATTTTAATGAAACTTTACAATATACATCAGAATAACACATTTTAACCGATTTTCGAAATGGAGGAGGCGTTATGTTCGTTTTTTTATCTTCAACAATTACTCCGCCGTTTATTAATCGATTTTCAAAATTTTTCTTTTGATATTATATAGGGTATCATCCCAATATTGTGGTGACTTCGGTTTCGTGAGAAGTATTCTAAGCATATGCTACCAACAAGTAAGATTTTGTTTTGTACCGAGGTATACCTGGTATAACGTGGTTCGGAAGGTGCTAAGAGAACTCCTTATTCTTTAAAGATACAAGTTTGGGAGTTTCGGCGTTATTTCAAGAACGGAAAGCGCTACTATGCAAATTACATTGACATGATTATGAGCCTATTATGGCCCTGTTATTGGTACTTTTCATAGTCTTTTAGATCGAGACTCGAGTTTGTCAAGCGATAATTTAAAAAATCTATCTATGCTAAATATTATAAACCTGAAGAATACGTTTGCTTGAACGCGCTAATATCAGGAATTACAGGTCTGATTTAAAAACTTATTTCAGCTCATTTATCGAGTAAGGCTATATATTATCACGCTAGACTAATACGACCGAAGAAACTCAGGAAAATGTGGGAAAAACGGGGCAAATATTAGAAAGGGTTTATCTCACGAACTACACTACTATAGACTAGACCACGTGAAGGGAGTATAGCTATTTTTTATGCGTTGTGTACGGTTTCTGTAAAATTCCTAATTTACGCGGGCGAAGCCGCGCGGGACATCTTGTTTGACAAAAAGATTAACAGGCGGGCGCGTTCAATAGCAACCCTAGACGGTCAATAATATTGCACATTACGTGATATTGCACAATAAAATTTATCGTCTAGTGGCCCGCTAACTCTAACTAGCCACTGAAATCAAGGTAGCACTGGCCGCACATAACTTTAAGATTGCTAGACAATATTTAATTGATGGGGAACCATGTTTGATTTTAGGTCACTTTAGAGGATACGCTATTATAATTATTGGTAGATCAAAGGAGTGAGCACACTGAGACGGGCCGTGCCGGGGCTCAGCGTGCTGGCATTGCAAAAATCCGCCTCCATACAATTTGTATGGAAGCGGATGCGCGTATCGCACACTGCCAGGGCTATAGCAAGCGGCGCGCGGATGTGATGCGATGCGGCCCGGCAAGTCTCGGCTCAAAATCCGTCAATGCATTGCGCCCCGACCCGCCCCGGCACAGTGAGCGTTAAAATCCGTCAATGCGATGCGACCCGACCCAGCAATAATGTGCTATAACGCATTTTGTGCTGTGCTGAGCCTGATCTGCCCCGGCACGCGCCGACAAACTGTGCGCGTACCTTAAACAGTGTTCTTGATATCAAATTGCATTTTGATTGATACTGTTTTGTTTTGACACAAGTTATCTGAACTTATGCGAATATAATAGTATAAATTCAGTTAGTATCAAGTAGTAAATCATCTACATTTCATTATATGTTAATGATTTACTCTAATGGCCTCACACAGACACATTTAAAGATTACTTAATTACATACTTAATTTTAATACCTATAGATTTTATCATAAACTCCATACAAACTCATCATTAAATAAAAGTTAAATAATGATAAAACTTACCCTACAGCTTCCCCCCTCTCGTTGTACAATATTTTCAGCACAAATGGTACTATGTTGTTCGGTTTGTCCGCCAGTTTGGGAACCCACAATGTGTCAGAGTTATCAATGATGTCCTTAAAATTTAGCTGTGGTCGTGGTATGTTCTTGGCTCCCATTAGCGTCGTCGAACCAATCTGAAAATAAAGTAACATTCAATACATCTATTATTTTTAAGAATTGCAGTGGCAATAATTTTCAATAACTGCATTAAGAGTGGTGTTTTTCCTGACTTAATGAAGCGCAGTAAGATAGTACCTTTATTTAAAGCGGGAATTAAATCAGATCCGACTAATTACCGGCCTATTTCGATTTTACCGACTCTTAGTAAAATATTTAAAAAATATTTTACAGCAATTACTGTTACATTTTAATTTAAATAATTTATTACACAATAACCAATACGGTTTTACTAAGGGTCGTTCCACAACAGATGCTGGTATATTTGAAGCTTGGGAGGAGTCACAGGATGCCTTAGGTATTTTTTGTAACCTCTATAAGGCATTTGACTGTGTCGAGCATGCTACTTTAGTCAGAAAATTGCACCACTATGGCATAAGGGACTCAGCACTCAGCCTTTTGACTTCTTATCTCAAAAATAGGACTCAAAGGGTTGAAGTTAATAGTAAAAGATCCAATGGGACTTAAATAGAATTAGGTGTACCACAGGGATCCATTTTAGGACCTATTCTTTTTCTCATCTACATTAATGACTTACCTTATCTAGTTAAGGATAATGAGATAGTACTTTTTGCTGATGACACTTCACTTATTTTAAAGTGATGCGACGGCAGTCAAATTACGACGATAAATAGTGCTGTCTCAAAAATAGTACATTGGTTTACTGTTAATAACTTACTTTTAAACTCTAAGAAAACCAAATGTTTAAAATTTACTTTGCCCAATGTTAGGCAAGTTCAAACCAATTTACTATTAAATGATGAGAAAATGAATTTGGTGGACTCCACTATATTCTTAGGCATTACATTAGATAGTGAATTACAATGGGGTCCTCATATTGCTAATCTTGCAGGTAAGCTCAGTTCTGCAGCATATGCAGTCAGAAAAATTAGGGAAATTTCTGACGAAGACACGGCAAAACTAGTTTATTTTAGTTATTTTCACAGTAGAATGTCTTATGGTATCTTTTTATGGGGAAACGCTGCCGACATCAATACAATTTTTGTGCTGCAGAAGCGAGCTATACGCTCAATTTATAAAATGTCAGCTTTTGAATCTCTGAGAGAAGTTTAAAGAAATTGGTATTCTAACTGTTGCTTCTCAATACATTTTGGATAATGTATTGTATGTTAGAAAGAATCTAACTAAATTTAAACCTAAAAGTGATAGTCACGGTAGAAACACTAGAAATAGGCACAAGCTGGAAATATCAGTGATCAGACTTAGCAAAATAAGTAAATCTTTTATAGGTCAATGTATACGCCTTTACAATAAAATCCCGGAAAACGTTCAAAATCTATCAATTAATAAATTTAAAAAGTAGGTAATTAAAGAACGTTTGTGTGCCAAAGCCTACTATACGGTCAACGATTTCCTAAACGATAGCACATCTTGGGAGTAGGATGGCTGCTTGCAAGGCTGCCTCTACGAGTACATTTATTATATGTGACTTACAATTGTGTATTCATGTTGTATAGATTAAGTTATTTACATTGTAAATTTTATTTTTTTTAAAAGACAAATTGACCACTTTTTAACTAAAAAGTGGCCCCGTGCGAGTTTCTTACGCCGGTTCTTCTCGCCGGGTTAGTTCCCGAACCGGTGGTAGGCAACATGTAGTTCAACGTTCTGAAAACATTTGACTCAAATTTATTCAGAAATAAAACAATTTTTATTATTTATTTATTTTATTAAACTAAAGGTACAGTTCCGATCTTTGCCGCGGCTAAACGCGACCGAAAAGAATTCAAATAAAATGATACATAAGGTATAAGGTATTATTTTATTTGAATTCTTTTCGTCTTATGGCATAGGCTATATATAGGTTTCATTTTACTCTATGCCACTAGCTTTTACGCAACAGGCGACGGCAGCTACATGGGCGGCTAGACCAATGTCAGAAAAAAATTAAACCTATAGTATAGCGGATAGCCTGTCATAAAGTGGCATTTTAATTGAATTTTTGTCGGTCGTTGCTAACCGTGTCAAAGATCGGAAAGTCACTTTAGGTTCAATTTCACAGATTTTAGAAGGAAGTCAATTCAGATCGCAACGCAACGAGGCGAGGCGAGACATTTGTATGCATTTGACAAATTTCAATTGCGTGAGACGTCTTGCGAATCTGTCAAATGTTTAAAAACACCGTTTTTCGGCGACCTAGAGGTCGGGTTGCCATCACCTAAATTCCCTTCGCCGGTCAGGCGCGACATTTTATCAGGCGCGTTTATCAGGCACGATAAATTCCCGGACATTGGCCGAAATGTGGTTATTTTCCCGGACACCTCTTAAACAGTATTTATGATTTAACGTCTTGCCAATTTTTGCTTTTCCAACAAGAATTTGTAAAAATCTGACTAACTCAAGTCCGTGCTAGAAACCGTGTGTATACTTAGCGAGTTTTTATCTTTCATTTATTGCTGCATGACTTAAAAGTTAAACTCTCTTACTTTTCAAAAACCCGGCCGGACGCACTCCGGACGCCCTTCAAACTAGGATGGCAACCCTACCTAGAGGTGACATGGTAATTGGCTACGTCGCGATGGCGTCCCGGTGAGTAAAGGGCCCCACACATTAACAGTTCGGCGGCAGGCCGCCGCTGGCAGTTAATCGGAAAATACCACAGACTCACAGTTCCCCTGACGATTTTGTATATTTTGTATAGACGGTAAATGACTTCAGGCAGCCTGCCGATTAGCAGATGGACTGTTAATGTGGCCTTTATGATCGGTGATCGGTCAAAAACCAAAAATATTCTGTGATAACTAAGGCTGGTAGAAATAGTCAGTACTTAAGAAGCGACCCGGTCTCAAGACGCGGTTCGGCTCTGTGATTGGTTCAAATTTTGACAGCCAACCAATCACAGAGCCTGAACCGTGACTTGAGTACTGACTATTTATACCAGCCTTAGTCCATTTAGATGTAAGCCGGCCAAGTATTTTATTACGTAATTTTGTCCATCTCCGGATTACGAAACCTCCTGCCAAACTCTTAGCTTCGCCTAAAAATCAACCCTCGTTTGAACACTACCCTACTAAATAACTAGATTTTATCTGTAATTTATAGCTACAGCGATATAAAAGAAAGTGATATTTACCTGAACTACCGATATTATAGGCTTGTTGTTCCACGCAGATACGTTTTTCTGGCCAAAACCATCGCTTTGTGTCTTGCCTGTGGATTGTTCAATATCCAAGTCAAGACGGTCCAACATATTGTCATTCGCTTCCACCACCTTCCCTGTGTTATATTCTTCGTCATGGCTAGAATTTACGATGATGGAATAAAAAAAATGGACAGTATAATCCTAATCATAAATCCACTAAACTTCATGTATTAAACACACAAAGTGTCATAGTGTGATGATGTTTTTTTTATTTCAGCATTCTAATTGATAAATGGATTTAACTACTAACATTGTAGGTCCCATTGGTAGTTTAGAACAAATAAACGAACGCTAATAGTTAATTGTCCTTCAAACAATTAATTTTATCAATGTAAAGACAATATTAAATAGTGTTGTAATAAATTAATTTTGCGATGCAGTATTAGCCAAATTATTACGCCATTAAATTATACTTTTGGCACAGGATAAGTAAAAATGTAACTCAATCGCTATTATTATTAATACAATTTGAAACATAACATTGCAACTTTAGCATTTCAACACATTAAGATTGCTCGTTGATAGTGACTAGCGAGGATATCTTCAACAAAGGAAGAGTGTAAGTATCACTTGAATCGAGATTGGCCAGGATGCACTTATAGACTATTGGACACTTGACCGTTAACATGCAAGAAATTGTTAAATTGATGCCAATTTCATTTAATTTAATCTAGGTGTTTGTTGCTTAAAAATAATGATAATTCTATATAAAAAATGGCTTATTAATTGGGAAGCATACACTTTAAATAAAATTCGCATACAAGCTTTGCTTTAATAGAACTTTTGTAGATTCCTAAGATAACACTTCATGTTTATTATTAAAGTTTATGGTTGCATAGCTCACAGCCTAATTTAATATTGCTTATGGTATATTTTACTACAAACCGAGCATTACTCAGTTACAATAAAGTACAGGCAAGCCTAGATATCTAGCCCTTATTTCTAGAAAAATGTATTATCAAAAATTTTCTTACATCCAGATTGAATAGTTTCTAGAACAGTAATATCAATTGATGAATAGACATCTATTAGTGCTAAAGCAAACATAATTAAGCAGTGACATTAACTTGTAGGTAAGCTTTTCGCATTTGGTAAATAATGAAATTAGCAAAATATAATCTTCTTTTAAGTTTGTAAATCAAAATATTCGCAAAAGCTTTATTAATATTAGCAAATTCTTTTTAAATCAAACAAAGATAAAAATATAAAATGTATTTTAGTATAGTTCAGCAGACCTATCATCTGCTACATTTATTATAATTAAATGACAAAATAAATAGCATGAAAATTTATATAATATCCACTTTGTACAATAGGAAGAAGACAAGCCATAAACATTTTTGATTGGAAGGATACAAATATTCTATTTCATTGCAACCTATTCTATTTTTGAGATAAATTAAAAAATAAAATGAATAATAAATTTAAATACTTATAGATAATAATCATGTTACTTACCATTGCAACTTAACTTTTTGAGAATCAGCTGATAGAATCTGATTTGATTGTGATGAAACATTCTTCAAAAAGGTGTCAGTTACCACATTAAAACCGGTCACAGTTTTATAGAACCGATAAGAAGCTGCCGAAGGATAACGTCTTGATGTTTGAACTGTTTTGTTGACGGCTACATATCCTTCCTGTAAAACAAATAACAAGAGTAAAATATTATACCTATTACTATACTTCGGAAAGGTGGAAGTCCATTTTAATCAATAAAAAAAAGGAAAGGAATATACAGTTTTTTAAGTGCACTACCTCTAGCCAGAGATAGCATAAAATTGAAATCAACACTACACTATTTTTAAGTTACGCTTTTGTTTTAATTAATTTGTTTTATAGTTCATAATCGTTTTATAGCATAAAGAAGATAGCAGTAGTATCATCAGTTCCAGAACCATGCATGCAGATGATGAGTTTACCACATTTACTTACCAGTGCATGGCTCGTATGGTGATATACCTTGACAATAGACAACAACAATTAATATGTTCTAATATGATTAACTAAAATCTTATAAAGAGGCAAAGACAACTTGTTTATCCTCCTTTGTAAATCATTTGATAGGTTGTTATGCCGCAGGACATGTATGACATGCATTCAAGAAAAAATATTCATACAAGTGAGACCTATTCTTTATTCCTCAAAAAATGTCAAGCAACCCCAAACAACCTAAAATGGAGCCAATTCCTTTGACTATTCCTATTGCTTCTATATGCCAAGTCTATTTTATAATAATTATTATAAAATAATTTAAATATTTTATCAACAGAAATTTTATATCTTATATATAAAATTTTCGTGTCACAATGTTAGGCCGCGTACTCCTCCGAAACGGCTTTACTGATTTTAACCAAATTGTATATGCATATTCAGTGGGTCTGAGAATCGGCTACTACACATATTGATAAGTACATTTGTTGAATAAATAATAGTAAATTATTACAACTCGAGACTGACGGCGACCATTGTTTATGCGACGGGATAGCGATGAATGTTGCCATGGTGACATACTTATTTAGTCACTTCAATAAAATAATATGGGCGAAATATTTTATATGGCAAAGAAACGTTTGCCGGGACAGCTAGTATATATAATATGAATTGAAGCATCTCTTAGAGAACAATATGAATAATGTAATAGCATAGTAATGTGACAAGGTTGCTACAATACACAATTACAATTATTTTACTAAACAAAGGCTTACCATATTAGTTACAAGAAATTATCAAATCGAATGTGTTTTATCTGTTTTAAGTGCATGATGAAACATGCTTAACCAAACTAAGTGTTTCTTATAAACCTTATTATTATTTTAATGTAATCTGTCACTATTTTTAGGTATTAAAAATTAAAAGGCCTTTTAATATTAGTTCTTTGTTGACAGTTATAAGTTTTTGTTTTTATTGTACAGGGTTACTTGCTTAAAAATATAGAATTTTCCTATTTTTGAATTTTGTATGAAAATAATTTTCCCCAAAATGCATAGCTAACAGCTATCTGATTGGACAAAGACGACTGCAGAAGAGCACTCATTGGTGCAGAACTGCGTCAGCATGGGCACAGGATTTTTCAATGATAAAACACTGGTGTGTTTAGAACAAAATGCGAACTATAATAGGTATACCATCCAATGTAGAAAAACAATATTAAAATATAATTATTGTTATCACTTATATTATGTTAGTAAGAATCTAAGGACCTCGAAGTCCAGCAGATTTGGCTATGGTATAAAATTATTTTTTCTATAGCAGAAAATTAATTGTTGTTAATCACCATGGTCCATGCCTGGATAAGTAATCAGGCCATTAATTTTTCCATGTATCTTGTACTTATTGCTTATACATTAATTTGTATGAAATTAAATCCATACTAATATTATAAATGCGAAAGTATCTCTGTCTATCTGTCTCGCTTTCACGCCAAAACTACTGAACCGATTGCAATGAAATTTTGTACACAGTTATTCTAGAGTCTGAGAAAGGACATAGGCTACATTTTGATGTGGGAAAATATCGATGAAAATTAATTCGCATTGCGCGTGGCCAGCTCTCATCCCGGGGGTCCTGGGTTCGAGTCCTGCAGGCGGAACAATGTTCCTGGGTCTTGGATTTTTATGTATATTTTATGTATAATATTATAAAAAATCTAGAAATATATCGATGCAATGAACATTTTAGTTCTAATACGATTCAACAGATGGCGTTTTATTTTTTACTTCATTGTAACATAGAACTAATCTAATAATAAATAAAAAAATAATAAGTTCACTACTCCGTGTGACTAGCTAGAAAAAAAGAGCGAGATCCTGGTGTCCTGAAATACAGGCTACGCCTAGTATAGGCACCAGTCTCCCACATAAGTTGTGATAACTTTGTAGAGTGTGTAAAACATCTTGTATTGTACCTGTGGTGAGATAAATAAACCAATTTTTTATTTTATTTTTATTTTTAATCATACTTATTAGTTATTATGTTTTTGTTTATAGTTTTTAATACGTTAGAATATTATGTTTAATAATATTATCACTTGGTATAATAATAATCAATCTATCTTATCTTATAGAACTCTTACTGCATTTCTAATATATGTGAGAAGTTGACAACAGAAGGCGCTCTAAAATAAAACAGTTCAAGTGTACCGTGTTGGCCTATATTCCATCCAGAAAATATATCAATGCAATCAACATTTTAATTTTAATACATGAAAACAGATGGCGTTTTATCTGGGGGCACGGGAGTGCCCACGCCAAGATGAGGCAAGCGATTATTTTTTACTTAAATATATTTTATGTATAATATTATAAAAAATCCAGAAATATATCAATGCAATGAACATTTTAGTTCTAATACGATTCAACAGATGGCGTTTTATTTTTTACTTCATTGTAACAGAACTAATCATACTTATTAGTTACTAGCTGTTGCCCGCGACTTCGTCCGTGTGGACTTTAGTTAATAGCGCGCGGTGTCAACAAAATTTGTGTCAAATTTAAAAACTTTTTAAACCCTGGTAAGTGGAACACCTCTTAGGGCCGCGCTACACCGGAATGGCAGCGCTGAAAGTGCTCGCCGCTGCCATTCCGGTGTAGCGCGGTCCTTAATTAATCAAAATACCCAAAAACAGCTGTGCAGTGTGCACATAATCTATACTAATATTATAAATGCGAAAGTATCTCTGTCTATCTATCTGTCAGTCTCGCTTTCACGCCAAACGCCAAAACTACCGAACCGATTGTAATGAAATTTTGTATACAGATAGTCTAAAGCCTGAGAAAGGATATAGGCTACTTTTTTACTGGAAAAAAGGGTTGTCAGGGGGTGAAAATGCGTAAATTTGTTCAAATTAAGTTAGTTCCAAAAATTCATAATAGATGGCGCCGTGCGTCTTCTATATCGCGCTGACACTTGCTCAAAAGTCTTTCTATAAGAAGTAGTATCATCTTACATTTAAGTTTCGATTTTTTTCGATTGTTATATCTATTCTACGGTATTAAAAAACTCAGTACTTTATCTGTGCAGTGACGTAACCTTAAACCTATCAATGATAAATAGTTTATGGGTAAAGTTGTGTAATTGGGGGGCTAAATAAGCTTTAAAATTTGCCATAAAATATAAAGTATAATATAAAAAAATGAAATACTTATTGTGTGCACACTGCACAGCTGTATTGATTTAAGGGGTACCAGGGTTTTTTTATAAAAGCTTTTGACACCAATTTTGTTGACATCGCGCTTTATAAACTGAAGTCCACGCGGACGAAGTCGCGGGCAACAGCTAGTATATTAATACATTAAATTACAAGTACTCGTGACTCTTAACCCTGCTTTAAAATTAATTACGATTCTTAGATATTTTATACTAATTTAAGAAATATATGTTATAAACACAATATTGATATTAGTTTAGACACAATATTGATATTAGTTTAGAACCACTGATTTTTAAACCGCAAACAATAAAAGTAGTAAATACTCTTTACTATAATTATAGACAGTCTTTAATTTCAATTTAGTGATGAAAACAATGCTGTAATGTATAATAAAAAGTTGGATTTGTTTTATCTTTGCCACCTTATCTTACACAACAATATCATCATAAGTGAAACAAAGAATTTACAATGACATACTCTAACAAGTTACTAAACTATCAAACACCTTGTATTTCATGTGCAATAGGAAGTTTTGGTAATATTTCCCACGTATATTATGCATACAAAGGTAAAAAATACCTGTCAAGGATAAAAACATCAGTATCAAGGTAGTTTACACAAAATGGATACATAGAAATCTTGGGGTCAAATTACTCATTTTCTACAGCAGAGTATGCACATTTTTAGATTATTACAAATAATAACAATGATTATTGTTATAAACATTGATAACAACGAGTTAACACATGTAGAAACGTTTCGTAAAAATATTTTAGCAATTTACAAGTGGGTACACCAAAATAATGTACTTACAGTGGTTAAAGTGTTCAAATGAACTTGAAATTCTGGAGCTTCTGGGTTTAAAACAGATTCCATTTTAATGTCGAAATTAATTTTAAGACACCATGCATAAAACAAAAAATATAACTTAAAATTTTAGCACGCGCGTGACGAACAACACAGCACAAGGCCACAGCAGAGTCAGACATTTATAAAATTAAGAAAATGTCTATACTCTATACTCTTTGGACAATCATAGACAATAATTTTCTTAACATAGATAATAAAACAAAAACCGGTAAATGTTAAAACGGTAAATCGTAGGTAGGTACTTATAACGCATAGACTTAATAATATTATGTCTATGTTAAAACGGTAAATATAGCCCGTCAAAAAAGTCACGACATTAATAGAGTCGCCACTTGTTTCCGGTGTGGCCTCCTATGGCCACACCGTATCCAGTCACTATAAAAGATTTTATATTAAATACAGTTTAAAAACACGTTGTAAATATAATGATTTATAATTATATAGTAGTTAAGAAAATTTGAAATAATTGTTATAGTGTGTGTTTAATTTACGATATTACAAGAAACAATCTAATCTACGTAAATATTTTTGTACAACTCACCTCATCACTAACTTACACGTACTGTAGCAGTTTTCGGTGGTTCTGGTAATGATCTTGTAATGCTATTATGTGTATTTTGTATCATATTATAATAGCATCACCTACTTTCAAAAAATATAATACTGTCTGTTTACTTACAAATACATTATTGGTTCTGTTAAAAAGACTTCATGTAACTTTATGTTACTTATCACAAATATGTCATTAGCTGGTTAAAATTAATTGTATCTATCTATGTGCATGATGGAAGAGACTGCTCTCCACGACACAGGGAATCCTATTGTGGGGAGCAGTGTTTTGTTTAAGTTATTACTTAACGTGTAAAATTATTTTTTGAGGGAAATAAAGATTTGTTTGTTTGTATATATAAAAATGCAGTAACTTGATAAAACGGTTGAACCGATGTGGCTAATTTTAGTCTTAAAATATTCCTGGAAGTCCAGGGAAGGTTTATAAGTGACACGAAGTTCACCGGGACATCAGCTAGTCACTAGTGTTATATATTATATTATAACGCCTACGTGGTCCAGTGGTTCAGAGCTCGGCTCTTGACTCGGAAGTCGTGGGTTCGATTCCCGCGTTGAAAACATGTTATTTCCAAGTTTGGTTAGGATAATGCAGGCTGATCACCTGATTGTCTGACAAGTAAGATGATCCATGCGTCGTATGGGCATGTAAAAAGTCGGTCCAGCGCCTGATCTCTTGACTGTCGTGTCGATCTACCGTCCCACTGGGTTATGAGAGTAAAGGAATAGAGAGTGCTCTTGTGTACTGCGCACACACTTGGGCACTATAAAATTACTCCTGCGTAGCTGGCCTGATTTCAATGAAACTATTTATTATATTATGAATTTATAACACCTGTTATTTAAGTACCCTCTCCCTGAGAGCTGCAGATCTACTTTGATGACCAGTGAAGCTGAGAGAAGCACACTCCTGTTTTATTAAGGAACTACTTATTTAAAAAAATACAAAAAATAAATAAATGAAAAACAGGGTTTAGTTATTTTAATAAAATATAATCATCCAAATAATATTCTACAATGCAGTATTGATACAACAAAGGGACAAATGTCAAAAGAGTGTTGCTATTGCTAAAAAAAAAAGTTTCGCCTCCTAGACATTCTTGACGCACTATAATAAATATAATATATTCTTTGACGTTACCTTTTGTAAAATAAGTACGTCTTATAGTTGAGGCATTTTAATAGGCCACATTTGACATCTGTCTGAATAATCTCCATAGTGAGGTGAGCTGCTTAAAAACATCGACCAAAACGAATAAATCGATACGGACTTGAAATAAAATATTTGAATTTTATGTGTTAATTATAAAACCAAAGACGAATTCCTGTCCTATTATTACTTTTTCTTTTGCAAATTCAAAGAGGAAAATAATACAAGTACATAATTTACAAGAAAAATTGCAATTATTCACTTTTGTACTATCAATATTAATTTCACATGAATATGTGTTACTTTTCACAACGTGGTTATGAATTTATGGGGATATTTCGTTACAAGTAATCAATGCATCTGATTCTACTTATTCGCTTTCGATTTTTAGAGTAACATCCCTAGCGATTAAAAAGAAAAAAGGTCAGCTGACGTAACATTGTAACGATGTCAGTTCTTTAAATCATAATTTGTTTTTTATGTTTAAAATTGCTTATCAGTGAAAGTAAATAGTAAAAAAACTCATATTGGTTATGTTTATAATAAATATGTAATCGTTATCAGAAAAAGTTCATAAATTGTGCAGTAATAACAATGACAAAATATTTATTTTTTTATGTCGTCGTTACAAGACTACCTGGCTCAATTTTGATGAACTGTCAAATGTGGCCTATTAAAATGCCCCGACTATAATTTAATCAGTCAGTTCAGTATGCAGTATGCACAAAATTAAACTAGACGCGTCTGGTAACTGGTTACCAGTAGGTATATATTATAGGAAAAAAATATGGCGTCTAATGAGAATGACATGGTCAGTAGAGCCCGCCGGGGACCTGCGTGTCTTTTTGCCCTTGGTGTGCGTTGTAATACATATTATAGGATTCCCTTTGTGCTATCGTTCGCAGTGAAATTAACCGGTCCGGCTCGCCCCATCGTGTGCAAAGCGCCTCTAATCCGACGGGCTACGCTCCTTAAAATATTCTCCGTGTTATAATACCTACTTACATGTTTTGTAAATGCTATCAAATAAAGTTTGTCAAAAAGTGAAGAAATTAATAAGTGGCAGCATCGTAGTGTCATCCCTTTCAAATCAATCTAAGAAAAAAGGGGATGACACTACGATGTTACCACTTTTTAATTTCTTTACTTTTTTGACAGACTACTTTTTTGTTTTTCCTTTTTTAAATGTGTTGATATTTTCAACTACAGTCTACAAAATATATATGTATTAAACTTAAAATTCTAGTAATAAATACTAAGACATACAAATAATTATTCATATTTTGCCCAATTAACGAAATAAATTGCAGCACCATCTTGACTTGTTAAGTCAAAGTATCTATATACAGTGTTTTCCTTTCTCAGCCCATTTTTACTCCAAAACAATAACTATTATTTTTATTATTTCTCTATGCATTAAACTCCTAAAAGTAGGTAAGCACAAATCTCGCAAAAAAAAAAACTGGTGCTCGGAGGTCGGAAGTTGGGCTGCGAGTGAGATTTGGTGCATGACGCATAGCGCATGCCTGATACCAGAAAATATCGTTATATTTACCGATATTTTTGTAACGATATTTTTTGGTTTTAATGTTACTAGATATCGACAAAAAATACCGTTATCTGTCTACCATTATGAAAATAACGGTACGTAACGATATTTTTCGGGTATTAGATAACATTATGAAGCCCTGAAGATAAGTCGCCTCTTTGACAGTTTTTAGTTCCGATCCTAAATAATCTTGGCGCTGCCTGTGACATAACCACAACAATGGCCTTGGATACCGAAAGTGTGTTGCTAAAATGTGAAGTTCAAAACTTTTTATTAAGCAAAGATATCAGTAAATTTGAGAATAATTTTCAACAGTAATTAAAGTACCGGTATGAGGAAAGTACGATGCGGCTAAACGTGGGCCGCCTTATTGAAGAAACTATTGCAATGACAATCCGGCTAATCGTTAAACCACAGCATTACAAAACGGCCCTGTTTCTTAAAACAGCTAGCCGTTATGTAAAACCGCGGATTATGCAATCCGCCTACGACATTCATCAGCGTATAATATATTTCTCTATGGTCCACACAGTCACAATCATAGACATAATATATTATATTATGTCTATGGTCACAATAGACATAACTATAAAGTTCGACTGCAAAGAAACGGAAACGGGACAGGTTTGCCCGGCTGCACATTGTCCGAAATTTCTGATACGAAACATTTGAACGTATGACACATTTGAACTGAGTCATCTGACACATAATGTCAGACGCCCGCCGGAACGCAATTAAAAATTTCTGCCATCCGATAGACGGCATCTGACAACTCATCCAGACCGGACGTCAGGTACAAAATATATGAGTGCGTTCCGGCAGGCATCTGACATTATGTGTCAGATGACGTCGATCGGGTGAGTACTCTGGTGTTTCCATAGACATAATATATACCATAATTATAAGACCAACAAAGAGTGCGAGAGAGAAGAAAATCCTTTATGGAATTATAACAAGATGAAAAGAGAGAGGCAGTCTAATGAAAATTGTAACAACTTTTATTTGACAGGTCGTCAAAAGTCGTCAATCGTTTTTATGCCCTTTCGGTATTTGCAATTTATTATTTAAATCGTATGTTATTTTCAACAAATACTATTATATATAACAATAATAACTTGTGCTGTGAGTGATTGCAGTGTAAATCATAGGAATAATCCTGAAAAATATACATTTCACCCGTAATTAATCTTCATGTCCTAATTGCTACGATGTGTTTATTTTTGCTATATTCTGGTCTTTAGTTCTCTATTTCAAATAAAATATTGTGAATCCTCCCTTTTACTTTCATATTTTGCGTAACTAAAGGTACTATTGTTCCTATATTACACAAATTTTGAAGAAAAATTTTTCATCAAAATTTCTTACATATACGCTAGTGCTTGAATCAAATTTATCGATATGCTTATCGATATTTTACAATAACATAAATCTAAAATAAAAATCATTTACCTTTATATTATCACCTTAATCCCGGCCGCACATTATCCGAAATTTCTGATCAGAAAAATTCGGACGCCCGGCGGAACGCACTCTGTTCATACATTTTGTTGTAGACCCATCATACTAAAAGAATTTCTGACGTGTCAAAATGTATGAGCGGGGCGGGGCGTCATAATTTTTGTGATCAGAAATTCGGAAAATGTGCGGCCAGACTAAAAAGGATATATTATCTTATTTTAACTAATATAATATAACTACTATAATATAGAGTGACTCTAAAACTAGAGGAAGGTTTATATTTATATATCATAATCATTTGTTTTACAGATTCCCTCAAGATCCTCTAATAAGAGGAAAATGGCTGAAATTAATTGGGCGTGTTGGTTGGAATCCCAAGAAAAATTCAACAATATGTAGCAAACATTTCATTGAAAATTTTTAAAGAAAAATTAGAATAAATACTATTTTGGTTAAAGGAGCTATCCCAACTTTATTTGTGCCAGTAAGTTTGACAACTGTTGCACTTGTTACTGAAGCAATTATTAAAATTAAGCAATTATAAGCAATTAATGCTTTTTAGTTCATTTAAGATTATACTTATATGAACTAAAAAGTATTAAATAATCCTTATTCTGTACTCAATCTTCATAATTTTGAAGTCGGTACCAGTCCTAAGTACATAAGTTGCTGTTATACCTATTCTGTCAGAGAACTGGCGTTAATTAGGTTAGCTGGTACCGATTGCAAAATAATGAAGATTGAGAACAGAATTAATACTGAGTACAGAATAAGAATTATTTAATACTTTTTAGTTCATTTAAGTATAATATTACTATTGTCATTGCCTTGGAAGTCGGTTTTAATTTTTTGTTTAAAAATAATAATTTTACTCATTTTAGCTGTTTTGATAGTTGATACTGGCAATGCCGTACCTATCGCTATATAAATATTAAAAAAAAAATTGACATTGACAAGATCAGCTAGTATTGTGGATTTGGATTTGTTCCTGTTACAAAAGTGTAAACATGGTGTAAACAGTTGCAGAAAACGTCATAGTACGTATGATGCACTTCATAGGGAGTGTTTTTAAAGCATACCACAGCCTTATGTAGCAGCATCCGCGAATGCTCTTAGCGATTGCGCACTAGCGTCTTCGCTGATACGCAGATGTGGGTGCTTAAGTGTGTAAAGGACGGAAGATAAGGTTCCATCGAGCGGAGTTTAATTGGGGTAGGTATAACTGTGTCGATATTTTGTGGGATAGGCACAGGGGCTGTTTATACTATGTGCTTTTTAGTTTCTCAATGTCTACTTATGCCATAATTTCTTTTACGGTTTTCCACACGTACAGTATTTTGTAGATTCTCTCTAATCTCTGACATGACTCTAGAAGATCCATTTTACGTCGTCAAGGAGTAAGTGATTTCCTCATATTGTATTCTAACATCATAATATACTGAGTGTTGATGTTAATGTTGCTGAAATATGAACATGCTCATTAAGTATTACAGTATTAACAAGTAACTCTGCATTTATTTTTATCTACTGTTAGTAAATACTTGGAGATGAGTGTATTTGTAAAATGACAATTACCTTCAGTAAATGGTAAATAGAATAAAACACACATCTATACAAAACAAAAATAAATAAAGTGACTTCTTCAATCAAACAACATGTGAAGTGAATAATAAAACAATTGTACCATCGAGGAAATTAATTCCTAGGCAGTTGACAGACCAACGTCTTTGGGTTGGATCATGTCAATTCAATGTTAATTGTGATCTGTCGGCTGGGTTTGACGTAACACAACCAAACTATGTAGGTATCCCGTCTGCCTAGGAATTAACTTCTCTGATAGTACATTATCATTATTGCTAGTATTCTTCTACAATTATTTTTTACAAATAAAATAAAGCAATAGTAGGTAGTATTCTTAAAAAAATAGAAAAACCTTTTTCTCAGGCAGTGGTTCTCAACCATGTCTTGAGGGTCCATTTTACCAAATGTTAGTCTTACCGGGGACCACCCAGTTAGTTTACCTAAATTAAGGGTTGTTTGATAAAGAAAACAAGGACATCTTTATAATAATTAGCCATCATTTATTTTTTATTTGGCAAAAATCTAATAGTTTACAACAATTAGATTTTTGCCAAATAACATATTTTAAAGTAATGTGATTTTTGTGACTGTATGCTCTTTACTAACTTCTGAATTGTCACATATTATTAGGATGGCTTCATGGACCTCTTGGAAAGCCTCCAGGGACCACCAGTGGTCCACGGACCACCGGTTAAGAACCACTGTCCTAAAGTATAATCAGAACTGATGACTATAGTTTAAAAACATTTTGAAAATTGGTTTACAAATGGCCGAGTAATCGTTGAACATACAAAAATAAAAAATAAAATCGATAGCCGAACATATAACCTCCTCCTTTTTAGAAGTCAGTTAAAAATACTTTCATTATTTAATTTTTAGAGAATTTTTTAGTTATTATTTGATAAAGGATTGCCAAAATATTATCTTTTTATAATTTTGAAATCATAAGAACTACAATAATTATTGTTGGAAATTAGTGTTTGTTAGTATGTTACAGGATTATTTTTAATATTGTTACCAAATTTAGTTTAAAAGGTGCATAAAATTAGCTTATCACATTATAATATATTTTCTCCATAGATTATTTAAAATTAATATATACATAACGACTCTTTAGAGTTTAGATTTTAGAATATATTTTTCTAAAATAAAAATAACATTACTAGGGGCTAGCGTGCTTTGATATTTCTGACAGCAGGCTCTTAAGCATTTGTGTACTATCCCACAAAAAATTATGCATTCATAAATCAATATGATTTATGAATGCATATTATGATTTATGAATGCAGAATTATGTTCTTTCAGTTCTTTATCATTTTTTATTCATAATTCAACAAAAAAAATGTGGGTTAGTACACAAATGTTTAGCAGCGACCAATTATGGTTGTAGACATTCTTGAAGCATTCTTATTAGATAGTACCTATTTTTGTTATTTTTCGGGGCTATGACCCTTTATACTCTTTGTTTGCATTGATGTGATTTGACCCTTAGCAAATACCTTATTCTATAAACACTATATCGCTTCAGTAAATATAATGTTGTATAATGTATTAATATTATACACCTCGCGTGAGCTCTGAGGAATCACAGGCTGGTGGCCTGCGTATTGGAGTGTCCTTGACAGTAAACATAACAATAATATTTTTCCGCTGCTTCATTTATTATTCGCGGAGTTCGCGCACTAGCATTTTTTATTTCGATATCGTTTTCAATATGTTAAAAAAGGAATAACTTGCTATTTTATTCGTAAGATGTTTTTGTTGCCCACCATTTGATGAGAATAAAAAAATCCTTCGTAGAAATAATAACTTAAAAAAAAAAAATTGTGTATGCTAGATACATTTCATATACAACTATCGCTATTTCTCTTTCCTAGGCTCTATTGACGTTGTATTACATTTATTAGTGAGGTGTTTCGAGCGCTAAACAAAACGAGAGGGTTGTATCTTCGCTGGCAGGAGATAGCGAAGTCCCCTGCAGTACCCAACAGTCCTGAGGTAGAATGGACGTCGACAGAACTGAGGAATGCACTACGCAGCATTGAATGGGATTTGGAAGACTTGGAAGATACTATAAATATCCTTTTGTAATATATTTATATAATAATTAATAACATACTAATACTATAGTGTGTGAACGCGTTAAGAAGGAAATAGAAATAGTCAATGCACTTTTGCGTGAATTTATTAGTTAACTAGTAACTGTAGACAATCATTTAAGCGTCTCCCAGACAGACGCGGCCTGCGGTGGCGGTGGCGGTCAGTTGGATGACTTGAGAGTTCTAGGGACGACACAGACACACGCGGCCACGCGGCCAAGTTATCCAACTGACCGCCACCGCCATCGCAGGCCGCGCCTGTTTAGGAGACGCTTAAATCGGTACAGTTGCGTTCGAATTGTTTTTTGATGGATCTATCACGCCCGTTTCTTCCAAACACGATAAGACAATATAGGTTTTATATTTTTTCCTTTCAACAAATTAAAATAAACGTTAATTTTCACTAATATTCATTTAAAGTTACACAATTTTTTTTTATTAAGTTAGTAGTAAAAATAGTTATTTTTGTTATTAAGAATTATTTAATTCTTAATTTTCTTAACCAAGGATCACGTATAGTCGAGAAGAATTCATCTAAGTTTAAAGTAGACAACCGAGAAATAAGCGATAGAAGATCATTCATTGAAGCTACCAAACAGGAAGTCAAGGTAAGATATTATTGTACATACTTACATATTTTTTTATATGCAACATTAAGAATTTAAAACACATTAATTTTTCGTACAAATAATAAAATGCAATACAGTAGAAACTCGATTATCCGGATGTCAGTATACGGAATACGGATTCGCGATTATGCGAACTGCCACCGGAAAATATATTTAATAATAAACATTGATTTTCTGTTTAATTTTCAACAAAGACGTAACATTAAACTTATGCGCTGAACACACTTTTCTTCATACATTCATTCAGATTCTCGAATATTCGAATGCTACACCAATAATAATTAGTCGAGTTCCTACTCTACATTCTCTACCTCTAAAATATGTCTTAAAAAGTGTAAAATGTCCGTCTAAATTCATCTATTCGGGTAAAGAACACAAAAGAAAATAATTTGGTCTGTTTTAGGTTATGAAAGGTAAAATGAGTCTCAATAGGAACAGAGATAACGATGGCACGGCTCGAGAGCCGTTACTGGGTGACGAGAGCCCCGTGCACTTCGGTAACACTTGGACGGCCACGCCCAAATACTCCAAGTATTCCAAACTGGCGAACCAAACCGACAGTCCGAACCGATCGTACGACAACGACATAATGTCGATGCAGGAAAAAATGCTGATGAGTCAGGACGACCAGCTTCATGTTATAAGCAACTCCGTGGGCTCCCTGAAGACCGTGTCCAAACAGATCGGTATTGAGCTTGATGAACAGGCTGTGTAAGTATTTTTAGGGTTCCGTAACCAAAGGGTAAAAACGGGACCCTATTACTAAGACTTCTTTGTCTGTCCGTCTGTATGTCTCGAGGCTGTAACTCAAGAACCGCTATAGCTAGACTTCTGAAATTTTCACAGATTGTGTATTTATTTTGCCGCTATGACAACAAATTAATACTAAAAATAAAATTAATATTTAAGGGAGGCTCCCATACAACAAAAGTGCATTTGTTGGCCTTTTTGGCTCGCAATCCATAATGGCAACACGTAGGCACTTTTTTTACAGAACCCTCAAATATATATGTAGGTACTTTAATAATTGATACTAAAATTAAAATGAAATAAAAAATTAAGGGGTGTTCCCATACAAAAAACACAAATTTTCGCCTATTTTTCCTCTATAACGGTACGGAACCCTTTGTGCGCGAGTCAGACTCGCACTTGGCTGATTATTATTTAACTTTTATAGAACATATTTATGGCATCGCGCTTGAGCGGTTGGAGTCTAGAGTCTAGACGATCATAAAATGAATCACGTATTAATCCATTTTATGATTAATAGCAGACATTAAGAGGAGTCCACACCGCCGTTTTTCCATACAAACGTTGTCCCCTGTTTCCTCCCTGGATAATGCCGGTAGAGTTATGATTTTTTTTTGGATATCTATGGCTACTATTAGCATGTCTCTATGTTTTCTTTTTTTCATAATTTTATTATTAAAAAAGATAAGAACGTCCAAAAACTCAAAAAATGGCCAGATTTTCCTCTGTGTTCAAACACCCAGAAAACAAAGCTGGCTAAAATATATTAAAAAAAATAAAACATAGGAGAACACAGCTCAAGCCTTGCTTTAATTCTTAATGAAAAAAGTACTCAAATCGGTTAAGTTTTGGAGAAGGAATCAGCGGACAACGAATCGAAGATTTTCTGTTCTTTTATTAGAAATTTTGTAGTGTTGTCTCTGTCGCGCTCTGCGGTGGGAGACTTGAGATTGGTGAGACAGTAATACATTTTCAAATACCTATTTTCAATTTCTCTCGCCCCTGGTGTATCCTCTTAATGGTTGGCGAAAATCGTGTAGGAATCAAACATTTTCTTTACTCGTAGTAGCCTATGTCCTGCCTCGTGGTCTTAACTCTCTCTGCACTACATTTCATTAAAATCGCTGCTTGTGAATTTCTTTGCCACAGAGACATGGAATATTTTATTCTGTGGTCTTTATTTTTTAATTCTATAAAAGACGTACAATAAAAATATACTTTGCAGGATGTTGGATGATTTGAATACGGAGCTAGAAAATGCCGATTCCAAACTAGATTCAACATTAAAGAAAGTCGCCAAAGTGCTGCATATGAATAACGGTAAGATGTCAAAATATTCACTAAACATAGTAAATTCAGCCATTTACCCGTCAGCTTTTGTCTCTTTTACTCGTACACGAAAATATTGGTTCTACATAATTATTATTAACCGTAAGATCTTAAGATATCAATATGTTTAATGAAGTCTATAGCCTGGTCACTGAATGTAGAAATTCGGCTATTGAACTGGCAGCTTTTGTCTCTTTTAGAGTGTACACAAAAATATTGGTACCTATTGTTTTTATGATACGAGTATGATATCTTTCCTGTCGTGGCAAAATTAAATAACTGACAAAACCTAGTAGAGTAGGATGGCTTCTTGCAAGGCTACTTCTTCATTATTATAGGACTTACAATAATTATGGATGTGGATATTGTATATAATAATAAGTTACAAAATTGTAAACTTTATTTTAAAAGATTTTTTTTTCACATTTTGTGGTAAAAAAGTGGGCCCCGTGCGAGTTTCTTACGCCGGTTCTTCTCGCCGGGTTAGTTCCCGAACCGGTGGTAGGCATCATGTGACCATCTATTTTAGATTTATTTATTTTAGATTTATTCAGAAATAAAACAATTTTGATTTTGATTTGAACCAGTGCCGAGATATTCAAGTTTTCGTAATCTTTTTGTTTCAGACCGCCGGCAGTGGATGGCGATTCTGATTCTCATCGGTCTACTAGGTCTTTTAATTATTCTATTTATTGCGATTTAAAACGTGTTATGTATGTATTCTTTGTAAATTTGTTTGTAGCGATACATGTAATATATGTTGGTAGCGTAGATAATATGTAACGAGTAGGAAAAGATAGGCAGATGAATATTTTTAATACTATTAGCTGTATGAGAACTCTTTTCACTTCTTAGTGGGCTTAGCGAGAACATTAATTGACAAAAAACGTACTCGTAAGGTACCAATGAAGAGTATTGATAATTTGCCACCTGCAGGCTAAGCATGGCCACAGTAGAAATGAGAAAGAATATAAACGCTGCCAGTTTTTACGGACAAACTGACAGATTTCCTTTGTTAATCCATTACTTTGCCTACTTTACCGTAAGAATAAACCTTTCTATGGTGGCCATGCTAAGTCTGCAGGTAGAGCTATATTGTAGTCTTACTGCCGCACTCCAGAGTGAAACATTGATAATTTTAGACAATTTTGACATAAGCCTATATACATTATCCGTCAAACTCTTCATTAAATTGAAAGTTCATCATAATAAAAATATGTCTCTGAGTACGGCGGTTAAGGTCTTTTATATCAATTGTCGTGTCAAATACCTGTCATAATACGTCACGATATAGCTGTCTTATTATGTCTGTTTGACGCAACACTACACGAATGACACAACGGCTACATAGCTCCACTGGTAAATTAAATATCGAAAACCTTCATTGTTTTAAAGTATGCCAGCAATGATATTCTATGTTACTAACGTAACTAGATTGGAAGTTTACGGTAGCAACGCGTTGCCACTTCGAAGATGCCTGCAGGCATATCTCACATACATAATGACATACCGAATATATGACTTGACATTGTCTTTTGAACAAAAAAGTGGTTACGCATTTCTGAGAATCTTTTGTAAGACATTGCTACTCTAGTATTTTAGAAACTCATTGTATGCCAGCGTCAATGTTACGAATACGTTGCTTAAGCTAAGCCCACAGTTATTAGCAGAGCATATGAGATGTAAATAGTAGCCATCAAAGTATACTAAATTATGTAATCACTAATCGATAATGAAATGTAACATAAAATATGTTATTAGTATCTCATTGTTAAGTAGACAACGGAATGATAATTTATTTTAATAAGTATCAAATGAAGAGGCCTAATTATAAGTACTATCGTAATTCATATTTGGTCACAATCTGTTTTTTAAAACCATTGAAATTTTTTGACAATATCGCTGTGCCAATATTCCAATATCATTCAAATACTTTTATTGTAATTTAGTAACTTCATACTAATTTGAGATAATTATGTCCATGATTTCAATTCTGATTTAATAAATTAAATTTAAACTAATTTAGTTAAATTTAATTTATTAAAATGAAATTAACTTTTAATCAAAATTGAAATTCTTTACGCTCTAGTTAAGTCATAAACAATCACTAACTGCCGCACTCAGAGACGATTATTAATAATTGTCTTTTTGTAATACAATGAAAATTTTGACAGATAATGTATGACACATATGTCAAAATCTTCGTGTACCAAATAAAGAATTTTGCTACATGTGTATTTTCGTACTTGGATGACATGCAGATGTGACTTAACGACATCAATAAAAAACTATAAGTAGCTCTGATTCTTCTTTGGCACATGCATTGTGAATTTATGATTCTTAAGTGACATTGACAGGAGGGGTTTTTATAATGCCGCGTTCCACTTGACGTTAAAAACGATCAAAACGCCCAAAATGCCTCCTATTTTGAGCGTTTTGCTCGTTTTTAACGTGAAGTGCAACGCGGGGCAAGTTGGCGTCGTCACTCTAGGCACTTTTTCTCAATTTTCCGTTGGGGAAATTCCGCGTACCCCGGCAGTCTGGGGAGGGCCTCCGGGGTATGTGAGACTCCCCGGGGCGACGGAGGCCGCGTCCAGGTATTGGTAAAGTACTCCACTAAAACCCCAACGGTGTTCCTTCGCTTTAGGCAGAGCCACGGGATGCGTGGAATACACAACCACGAGAGATTCTCTATTTGAGCCTACGCTTTAATGTACTCTACAAGCTTATAAAATATTCCGGGACCACTAATATTACACGCGTATAATGGTTATTCATGTTGACAAATATTTAGCTCCAGAGGTTTGGCAAAAAATGGCCAGCTCTTCTTCTCTATTTCTTATAACCATCTTGCGTCAAGTTCAAAGTTATTGTATTGATGAATCTAGAATATTATTAGCTAGCCCAGAGGTACTTATTAACCGATCCACGCCTTAAAAATGTTAAAATTCTAAATAACCATAAATATAACATACAATATTCTTATGATTCCACCACGTAGAGTAGGATACAGTGTACTCATATGCTCTGCTAGACGTTTAAGGCAAAGGATAAGAGAGAGCCCACGTTCGACAGAAATTTCTCTAATTTGCATTTTGATCATAAACACTAGCTCACTCTTAATAAAGTCTATTTTTTAATAAAGCTCTGTCTACATGGGTTTTAAAGAAAAGTGGACTCTATTTTGCGTCCCCTAGAGTCGGAATGCAAAGTCGTGCGTGACTGAAACATTACTGTAGACCTGCAAGGTTTTAAGGTAGGGTTAGACGCTTGTTCTGACGTCAGTTCAGTTTATCATGGTACTAGACGTTCCGCGCGGCTTCGCCCGTGTAAATTAGATATAATTTCGCAGAAAAATATGTCTACAAAAATAGCCTATGATCCTTCACGTGGTCTACTTCTTATCTGTGCCAATTAACAGAAAAATTGCTCTAGTACTTCGTGAGATAAGCCCTTTCAAATAATTTCTCCCTTTTTTTCCATATTTTCCTCTATTCCTTCGCTCTTATCAGTCTTAGCGTAATAAAATATAGCCTTTAGCCTTCCTCGATAATTGGGCTATCTAAAACTTGAAATAATCTTTCAAATCCGACCAGTAGTTCCTGAGATTAGCGGGTTTAAATAAGCCCTTTCAAATAATTTACCCCCGGGTTTTTCCACAATTTCCTCTATTTCCTCGCTTCTATTAGTCTTAGCGTGATAAAATATAGCCTATAGCCTTCCTCGATAAATGGGCTATTTAACACTGAAAGAATTTTTCAAATCGGACTTGTAGTTCCTGAGATTAGCGCGTTCAAACAAACAAACAATCTCTTCCGATTTATAATATTAATATAGATTCAGTCAGTTGATAAAATGATCTTACTTTATGCTGACATCAGACTGAGCTTTTAACCCTTTAATAACTTACAGTAATTATCAATTATAAGACCATCAAAATGTGATCACCGATTCAATGCCTTTCTATTGACAAAGATGTAGTACTTACTTTTGTTTACATATCAACCGCGGCCTCTATATACATTCACATTTCATCTTGTGACTGTACCTTGATGTGGGTACGCCAGGCAAGCATCTAAGCAAGCTGATAAAGTAGGTACTTGCTCACTTACCCGCTGCCTGCCTAGGTTGTAAAGGTACCATCGAGGAAATTGATTCCTAGGCAGTTGACGGACCTACGTCATTTGGTCGAGTTATGTCAATTCAATATTATGATCTGACGGCTAGGTTTGACGTACGTTTGACGTCTGTTTGACAAGGATACGAGTACAAATACGAAATCAGAATTTTGTGCAGTATTATCTGAATTAAATGAGCAGAGCATAAGACGAAAAAATATACTGATTTTTGGTTTACCCGAACCACAATCGTACAATTCCAAAGAACGTATTCACTCAGACGTAACGCGACCAGATTATGTAGGTCTGCCAACTGCCTGTGAATCAACATCTCTGAATATACAATAGAATTGTAAGTAAAATGTCTCATCTACATTACATTGTAATGTCCATGATATTAGATAAGTATACTTACGTAGACCAGGGCCGTAGCTAGGGGGGGGCATAGTGGGGCAATGCCCTACCTTAAAATCACAATGCCCTACCTTAAAAATACCAATAATCGGCCAAGTGCGAGTCGGACCCGCGCACGAAGGGTTATACCGCGCACGTACCGTTATAGAGCAAAAATAGTATGGGACCTACCTACCTAACCCTTAATTTTTTTTTTATTATTTATTAAATTACATATATTATTAAGGCCTTTGTGAAAATTTCAAGTGCCTACCTGTTGTCATCATTGATAGTTAAGCAAAAAATGTTAGAAAAATCACGTTTGTTGTATGGGAGCCCTCCTTAAATATTTAATTTATTTTGTTTTTAGTATTTGTTGTTATAGCGTAACAGAAATACATAATGTGTGAAAATTTTATTTCTCTAGCTATTACCGTTCTTGAGTTACAGCCTGGAAACAGACGGACAGACGGACAGACATCGAAGCCTCAGTAATAGGGTCCCGTTTTTACCCTTTGGGTACGGAACCCTAAAAAGGAAGACCTAAAGGACTTGCATTACAGGTATTAGACAACAGAAATATAAGTACTTTATTCTTTTATAAACTATACATTACATAGTTAAGATTTTTATTATACCTTTAAAAACTTTTTGTTCCGTTGGCAAGATTCGAACCCGCGTCCCCCGGATTAAGCTGCCACACGCCCAACCATTGGGCCACAGAAGTCGTCGATAATAATTCTTTATTCTGTGTATAGATGGCATTTGAATCACGATTACATGAAGCGATGCGTCCATTTAATTATAATCTTAATGAAAAATAAATATAAAAGATGTAGTACTGCAGTGTGCGAGTCCACGTTTTCAACTTTAACTGCAATTAATAGGCCTCAAAGACTGTCAATGGGTCACGAAAGAATGGCTGGTATGTTATTTCTGGGCCTTTGAAAAAAAAAGAACAAAAAAAGTTGATCTGAACGAAGTTCTTCGCATTTTTAATAATATGGCGAATCGTAGAATTCAGCTGTTTTAAATATTTTATGTTATTTTATTATTAATTATTATTTTAATAAGTTTGCAGAAACAATAATAAGTAATCTAAATATATTTTTAGTCGTATCTATTGACTCGTATCACCCAACCCAACAATTAATTATTATTTCCTCACTCTCACTCACACGTGGATCGCTACATCCAGAAGTTTAACCATATTGTTCGCTTGTTCTTCGTAATTGAGGATTTAATAATATGTAGTTCTTAGATATAGTGCTCATGCTTTGTCACAGAATTTTTTTAAGTATCTAAGAATAACTATTGAATGAATTGAATACATCATTGACCTAGAGATAAATCAAAACAACAAATACTAAAAACAAAATAAAATCAATATTTAAGGATTCGTGTTTTTTGGCCTTTTTTGCTGCATATTGATATTAATGGCACTGGACATTTTTGCGAAATCACTTAAGTAATTAATTAATAATACAATTAAAATAACATTTATATTTAAAGGGGGCTCAATTACAAAAAACACAATTTTGGCCTATTTTTTATCTATAACGGTACGAAACCCTTCGTGCACGAATCCGACTCGCACTTGACCGATTTTTTTGCTTCCGCCCTACCTGTAACCGACGCTGCCCTACCTCAAATTTGACTCTAGCTACAGCCCTGACGTAGACACTTGAACTCTCGAAACTAGTGTCGCTAGTGTGCTGCACGTTACATCGTTTTGCCATTAACGGCTGATTTGTAAATATTGACATGCTAGTTACAAATAGGACATTCATATTATTACGGAAACGGATAGGTTAAGGTAAGAAGTCTGCTCTGTCATTGCTTAGCGGAATAACAATTAAAATATTGTGATAACTAACTAAAGAATTGAATTAATGAGAAATGTGCATTAAAAGCCTGCCCTGTCACAGGTTGCTTTGAGAAATTACAAGAATATGAGTATCGAGTTATGCGTTTTCTCTACATTTGATCTGCCTGCCTAGCATACGCCAACGAGATATCTCATTCTACATCTTTTCTCGATGTTTGATGGTTTGAATCTTCATCTCTATTGACCCAGCATGACAAACATTTTTTCTCGCGTAGATCTATCATCGAAATAATGCATGATGGAAAAATATAAGAGTTCTCATGCGTGACTCCGTTAGTCACAAAAGATCATCAAGGGTCGCAGTGACGTCAGTTGCCTGAAAAAAATCTTACTAATGAGCAGAGGACATATTTTACTTGCCTTCGACGATATTTACTTGCCATCGACGATCGACGTCGATTGTGCACACCGCATCTGTGCCATCGTGGGTATAGAGAAGCCTAATTTATAAAAGTACTTTAGTTTTAATACTCAGTCGTAACTGTCGCGTGTTAGTGGCAAATTGTAAGCACGAATAACCGCTTTTGACACTAGTGTCGACGTGTATGCAGTCCATAAGAAAATCAGTGTTAATAATTTAAGGAGTAACAATTGATGCCTTCGATAATGTTTGTAGTTTTGGACACGTTCTTTTTTCCGTCGTAGGAAAATTTATACGGCAATGTCTCGATGTCGGTCTGACATGGACTGTGTAAAGTTGGCCTAAGTCTTAACAGCTATCATATATCTTCCATTATAAATGTAAAACTCCTTTCATATGTTTAATAGCTATAATTTTACTTTGTAAAGTATTTAATTTTTAATTGTAAATTATGTTGTTATTATTTAAATATGTTATAATTGTACGTAATAAAAATAGAGTTTGTATTTTGTACTTTTTTTTACAAAGCACACCTTATAAACCACACCTTTCGTATGACAGAGAAAAGAATGGCTATTTTTAAGCTATTGCATTGCTTTTATCGCGGGGTTTGAAATATTTTTTAAACAATATTAACTTCTAATATCTCTAAAAGACTCCGATTTAATCACTGATACAGACACTGATGGTCATCAAAATGTATGGCTACTACCTGTGGTGCTAGAAAGCTGAGGTATCTAATCTAAGTTTAGTAGGTAATGGAAGTTTAAATATGAAACTTTCATCAATTTTATGAATTAGGTCATGAAAGTTTACGCGGGACTGTAGACAGTAACTAAAAACCTATTAATTAAAAAAAAATAAACACTCAAAAGACTGTCTAGCAAGTAGCAACTCACAATAATCGGCCAAGTACGAGTAGGACTCGCGCACGAAGGGTTCCGTACCGTATAGAGCAAAAATAGGCCAAACATTGTTTTTTGTATGGGTGCCCCCCTTAAATTTGAATTTTATTTAAATATTATTATTTATTATTAAAGAACACATAATATTATATCTAAGGCCTTTGTGACAAGTTCAAGAATCGACTAATCAGAAACTAAATATTCGCCTCACCTCCACGACGGTAGCGACTAGCGATAGAGTTAGGCCTAAGGCCGCGTAGATTCAGAAGCTTGGCTCTACATTATATTTGATGTATTTTAATAGGGCAAACTTTTGTGGTCGACGAGGTAACATTTTACATGATAATGTAAAATTTTTGGTGCGATATGTTAAATATTTTGTAAAAAAATAACACCCTTTTGTTTGGTTAAATACTAAGCCCCAAAAAATTTTGGCCGGTTGGTTTAATTATATTGCACCTTGTTTAATTGATTTATATATATATTTTATAAAGTTGTAAAAAAATCGTATACAAAAGTATCACTATAAATGATAATTATACTTCAGCGTATGTATGAGTCCCTTGTATAGAGTTAATTGTGAAAGTGGCAGCGCTGCAAGAGTATTTTTATCATACACTGTAATCTGTATAAAGCTATACAAAGGACAGCAATTGCTCTACAAACGGAACAAAACACTCATTTTAATTACCTCCACTAATGAGTTTGTCAAAATATATTCACCCACTAAATTAGTATCTAGTCGAAAATTAATAATGATAACCTACATTTGACCGCTCCTTTTGACGTCATTGTGGTTCATTTGTAATATTTTCCAAAGGAGGAAGTGTCCGAATTATTATAGTTATCGATTTCATCATCATAATCAGCCTGTGTTCGCTGCTGGCTTCTTTCCTATGTCCACACTGTGCACTTTCATCTTCAATTTTCGTCATCAACTTTCATATTGGCGCATTCAATAATTGACTGCGTAAACGTAACGCCGATATTGTCATTTTTGATGTTTTGGATACGGTCAGAAGGTATGAGTCGCGGGCATGCCTCACGTTCGCTGTTGACTGCGCTATAACGCATGCCCTTGACGAACAGAAAAAGGCACAGTGTGGACAAAGCTATTAACCCTACCTTGGGCAGCCCTCATCCATCGGTTGTCTGCCAATCATCGAGCTGCAGCCAGAAGGGTATCCTATGTTTGCCTAAACCTACTGCAAATTACGAACGTGTACAAGAGGTATTCGTCTGTTTGTCCATCATCATCCGTCGCATCGTTGTGCATAGACAGCTTCATCAATCATTATTGTTGACAATCAGGTCCAGCGTAGCCCAACGTGAAAATCTAAGGGTCCTAAAGCGCCCAATCACCGATCGAAACGAATGAAATTGACCATAAGTGTTCGATAAAATAAAGTCGACATTTGACTCATGTTATATCAATAATCCCATACATTTTGCTCGGCGATTCTATGAAGAAACGACAAGGAAAACGTCGCTGTCAATCGAGTGCAATATCTAAGTAGGTACCCCAGATGTATAACTATTTCGATAAAATAAAGTCGACATTTGACTCATGTTATATCAATAATTCCATACATTTTGCTCGGCGATTCTATGAAGGAACGACAAGGAAAACGTCGCTGTCAATCGAGTGCAATATCTAAGTAGGTACCCCGGAAGTATAACTTTGTATATTGCAACGTTAGATAGCCCCGCCCCCCTCTCTCTCTAACGTTGCAATATATACTATTCTACACTATTACATATTATACACTATTCGTAGGCGCTGAAGGTAAACAAAAGGGGCTCCAATTTTTTCAGCACTATCAGCACCCTGGGCGCCGAAGAAATCTCGCCCAGGGCGCTGGTGGTACTAAAACCGGCCCTGATTGCAATAAGATTACAGCTGTAGCAACTGTGAAATAATCTCGAATTTTGAATCCGTATATTTTAGGGTTCCGTAGTCAAGAAGGAAACCTTATAGTTTCGGTCTGTCCGTCCGTCTGTCTGTCTGTCTTTCTGCGGTTTTGCTCAGAGACTATAGGACCTACAAAGCTATAATTCAGGATGAATGCACATATTAATGGTGCCGACAAAATGGTATATAAAATCTTAAAAAAATATTTTTCTATGGGATCCATTTGTAAAATATGTAGTTTTTAAGTGGAAAAAATCGTTAGAGTCCAGTGCCCCCCCTCCCCCCCTTCTACCAGCTAAACGGTTGCTTCTAGAAATGTGAAAAAAATCACGAGAGTAGGAAATTTGCTGAATTTAAAAGGAAAACTATCACGGCTAAGAAGACTTCATAAGGTATTAAGTAATAGTCGATCAACTAAAAAAAATATATTCGGCGAAGTATAAAGGAACTTTTCGTTCAAACTTTGAACGTATTAGTACGTACGTAGTCTTTTAAATTGTATCTCTTCGTAGGGCTGCTGTAAGAGATTTCTTTTAGAAATAAGCAGTTCATTTGTGTCGTCTTTCCGTGCTAATTATATCTGTATAGTGTATGTGTTTCTTGTGTACAATAAAGAGTTAAATAAAAAAATAAAAAAATACGGTAACTGAGATTATGTTGTTACTTGTTAGTTGTTATAAACGTCCTGTCATTGAGCAATAAAAAATTAGCGGTACTACGGAACCCTATAGTGCGCGTGGCCCGACACGCACTTGGCCGATTTTTTAATATTTAATTTGTTTGTTCGCGGGAGTGCAGCGTGCGCACATCTGGGCGCCACCTGCTAACTTTTTCTGTTTTTTTTTTCTATTTTTTATATATTTATGTAGCATAAAATCTTTTTTATATGAACTCAGTAGGTACGTTACTGCGGATTTTGCAAGGATAAGTACAATCACTCAAAGATTTCGGAACGTCTAGAGTTATGACGAAGTAATATTTTGCATGAAATTTACTTTGAGAAAGGAATATTCCATTGAGAATGTAAGTAAATGAAAATGATCATACTTACTAGATTAAAAAAAAACAAATAAATAGGGGGGTCCTGAGTCCTGGGGGGTCTTTTTCGACAGCATTCGTATTCGTCGCATAAATTATGTACCCAAATAGACACTCATTTCCTGTAGTTATATTATGTCCATCTGTTTAATAACTTAATGTCTTTTTAGGGTTTCGTACCCAAAGGGTAAAAATTGGACCCTACTGCTAAGACTTCGTTGTCTGTCCGTCTGTCTGTCTCCAGAATGTATACTTCAACTTTTTTGACAGATTCTCCATACTTGATCTGTCAAGTTAATTGGTGGATAGCCTTATCAGGAAGAGGTGAAACAGGCCCTTAGACTACTCAAGAGCCGCTATTATAGAAGACTTCTGAAATTTTGTATTTCTGTTGCCACTATAACAACAAATACTAAAAACAAAATAAAATCAAAATCTAATCTCCCTTACAACAAACGTAACTTTTTCGGCATTTTTTGCTCGATATAAATAATTATAATAATGGAAACACTTTCATGGCACTTGAAATTTTCACAAAATCAGTGATAAGACGTAACTATGTGTAGTAGTGGTTTTTTTATGAAATAAGGGGGCAAACGAGCAAACGGGTCACCTGATGGAAAGCAACTTCCGTCGCCCATGGACACTCGCATCAGAAGAACTGCGATTGCGTTGCCGGCCTTTTAAGAGGGAATAGGGTAATAGGGGAGGGTAGGGATGGGAAGGGAAGGGAATAGGGGAGGGTAGGGAAGGAAATAGGGTAGGGGATTGGGCCTCCGGTAAACTTACTCACTCGGCGAAACACAGCGCAAGCGCTGTTTCACGCCGGTTTTCTGTGAGAACGTGGTATTTCTCCGGTCGAGCCAGCCCATTCGTGCCGAAGCATGGCTCTCCCACGTTTTAAATACGTACGGGTATGTGAAGTAGTAAGTAAGTTTTAAAATATTATCCAATCATTGTTATTTTTATATAACTATCACCATTTATCCTAATTATATTGTCATTTAAACACCTAACATTCAAAAGGGCACCTAACATTCAGGGACTATAATAATTAGGTATATTCCTGTGACTGTACGCAGTTAATTAGTAAATGCACGTTTTAGCTTCAAATGGTCTCCACACATGAAATGGAGACCAAAAAATATTATCTCTGAAAATAAGCCGTCACGTCATGTGAAAATGCAGATACATCCGGAGAACGTAATGGATTAAATCTATATCCAGATTCTGCCGCACAATAGGTTCAGTGGCGTATTCAGCTAACGCGGAGCCCAAAGCACAATATGCTTCGGCACGCGCCAAGGTGATTTTGTATCTTGCGACAGCTATGGGAGAAAAATAATTACAATGTCTACTGTGAAACAGATGTCGCTAGAATCTAGATACCGTATGTAACATATTACAATGTGTCCAGTGTCCGAGAATTTAACGTGTATATAGATTTTTTTATCGACGAATCAATTTTTTTCCCCTTAGTTGTAATAAATTATAAGCAAAAAACTTTTTGAAAAAAGCTTTTATTTAAGTAAATAATTTAAAAAGAAGAAAATAAATTTCCACTTAAAAATTCTAACTATTAAGTTATAACCTGAATATAATATACAATTTGCATGATAATAAAAGCTTGTCGCGAGATTTGTTAATAATAAACTAGTAAGTGCCAATTTAACTCAGTAAACTGATATTATATTTTTTTATTTTATTAGAGTAATTAAATATTGACAGATTGTTAAGTCTCGCGACAAGCTTTTATTATAATGCAAATTGTATAATATAAGTATTGAGGTTATAACTTAGTAGTTAGAATTTTTAAGGGGAAAATTATTTTCTTCTTTTTAAAGTATTTACTTAAATAAAAGTTTTTTTCAAAAAGTTTTTTGCTTATACTTAATTTATTTTTTATTTTTTAGTTAAATATCTGACTAGATTTATTAAGTCTGCTTGATTGTAGTTTGTTTTGTTTCAAGAATTTGTTAAAATCTGATTAACTTCATTTATATCTTTAAGAAATCGTAGTTAATTTTACGACAAAAAAATTAAATATCACTTAACAAAAAAGACCGGATTCACCCAACCAGGCATTTTCTACACGACACGACACGACACGACACGACACGACACGACACGACACGACACGACACGACACGACACGACACGACACGACACGACACGACACGACACGACACGACACGACACGACACGACACGACACGACACGACACGACACGACACGACACGACACGTATTGTCATCCAAACTAAACGTGCCTGCAAAATTTCAGCTCGATCGGTTAAATATATCTACACCAAAGTTGAGTTCCAAGATTTCACCCGAACATACATACTTACATACATACAGAGCAAGTTAAATAAAAGCTTTTAATAAAATGGCAGCCATTTAATTTTTTGCTCGGGCTCTTATACTTAATTATTAATTAGACCAATGCTTCTCAAACACGTTAGCTACAATTACACCGGCCGCGGCATTATGTTTTAATTTTTGTGGAATAAATATAGAAAAATAAAAGTTAAAGTAAAAAAAGTTAGGGTTGGGTTATTGGCTTTTTGTGATAAATCTAGCGTATTACACTGGTCCTTTTTTATATAAAAAAGATAGAGGAGGCTTGTAGCTAGAATCAATTCTTCAACTTCTTTACTCTCATTTATAATATGATCTCATCAATAAGACCCTTTTCATTGCATATGTCTGTAGATATTGTGCCTCTGACCCTCTGTGGGCAGTAGGAAGAAATGCAAAATTCCAGGAAATGCAAGGGTCAGGTAGCAATTCTAATTGCCGTCGGAAGTAATGATGGTGAAAGCGAAAAAGAACATTTTTCCTATTGCCCTTGCTGATAAATGCAACTTAAAGGTTTAGGTTTAAAGAATTTATTCTCAGAAGACATACAGTCACTTATATGAGAACTTAAAATTAAAGTTACATTTTTGTTTACAATGGTCATATTACAGTAATATGTAGATACGCAGTAGTATAAGTTGTTTTAATAATATTTTGTGTTCCGCCAACAATATATTTCATATTTGCTTTAAGTCAGTTTAATTACTATTATTTTATAAAAACATTAAACTAGCGGGCTCGACGCGATGGCATCGTCCCGTCAGATCTATTGTGTTATTTACAAATAGAATTAATAAAATCTGTTCAGGTGTACCATTATATTGAGGCTGATTATATTACATTTTCTTACACAATATTATTACGTTTAGCAGATTCACTCTATGGTTAAAGTTTTATAGAATTGAGTGAATGTGTTGTAATAGTTTTTTCTTATATATGTTAAATGAGCTAGCATTTTTAACATCTACAGGCAATTTGTTGTACAGTTGTGCTCCCTCAAAACTCATGGTTTTCTTGCCATAATTAGTACGAACTTTGGGTAATACAAGTAAGCCTGGTCGGCGATTACTGCGACTAGAGATTTGTGATTTCTTTATAAAATTTAGGTTAATATTTACTTTTTTATCGAGAATTTTTCTTATAATTATACATGTGTTATATATGTATAGTTGATTAATATTAAGGATTTTAATTTCATTGTAAATTGTTTTTGTTGATGTCATATATGGGAAGTTGAAAAGAAGTTTTATTATTTTATTTTGTGCTCGCTGTAATTCATTTAGCTTTGTTTTTGTAGCACTACCCCAGATCTCTATTAAATATAAAAGGTGTGATTTTACTAAGGAATTATATATCATATAACGTGTCTGTTGGGGAATACAGCTTTTTAAATTTCGCAAGGAACCAACTAGTGACGAGAGTTTATTTTTTATATGATCTATTTGGTCATCCCATGTTAAATTATTTTTTAATCTTAGGCCTAAATATTTTTCTTTTGCTTTTTGTTCTATGGCTATATTGTTGATGGTTAAAGGTGCATGTGAATGGATTATTTTATTCTTTGCTTTGAAAATTATGTAGCTGGTTTTATCTATATTAATACTTAGTAAATTGCATTGGAACCATTCTGTTAGTATGTTCAAGTCTGCTTGTGCTTGCGCAATTAAGTCGTTTATATTTAATCCAAAATAGAATAAGCATGTGTCGTCAGCGTATAGGGTTATGTGACCCTTAAGACCTTGTTTTGTAATATTGTTTATGTAGATTAGAAACAATAGTGGCCCCAAAACTGATCCCTGGGGGACTCCACATGAAATTGGCTCCGGGGAGCTCACTTTGTTTCCAATCTTAACAACCTGAAAACGATTTTGTAAATATGACTTGAACATTTTTAGGGCATTGCCTTTGATACCTATGCTTTTTAGCTTATGGATCAGAAGTTTGTGGCTAACGGTATCAAAGGCCTTCCTTAGGTCAATAAAAATCCCTAATGCAATGCGTTTATTATCCAGGTTAGTTTTAATTTCATTTATAATATCTATTGCAGCAACTGTAGTATTACTTTTAGCTCTGAAACCATACTGCTGTTTGGATAGGAAATCGAATGAATTTAAGTAATTTGTTAGTCTAACGTGAAGTATTTTTTCTAAGATCTTAGTTATTGTGGGCAACACTGAGATCGGCCGGTAATTACCAGGATCACTTTTATCACCAGATTTAAAGATAGGTGTAACTTTGGCGATTTTTAGGGAGTTTGGACTCCATCTAGTATAAGTTTGTTAAAAGTCTGTGCCAAAGAATTAGATATAAGAGGCTGTAGGCTTTTGACAATTTTTACGCTAATGCCGTCTAAACCAGAACTCGAGTTTGAGTCAAGAGAGCCTATAATTTTGCTGACTTCACTTGCGTCGCAGGGCTGTAATGAGCATAATTCAGAGTTAGGTTGAGTGTTTAGTGTATATCTTAGGTACTTGTCCGCATCATGATGTGTATTTGGTATTTTTTTTGCCAATTCAAGTCCTATTGTCGAGAAATAATTATTAAAGATTTCACAAATCTCATAAGTATCCGTAAATGATTTGGAATCTATAATGAGCTTTGAAGGTTCACTTCCATGCATTACTTTATTACGAGCTAAACTATTAATAAGTGACCACATTTTTTTAGGTTTAGATGCACAATTTTTAAATAAATTTAAATAATAGGAATTTTTTGTGTCCTGGATCAGATTAGCAACAAAGACTCTTTGTCTTTTAAATTTTTGTTCTAAAGTTTTATCCTCGGAATTGTTCTTGAACTGTGTCCATAAATGATTCCTGAGGCTGATTCCATTGATTATGTCCTGATTTATCCAATCACCTTGTGGAGAGTTCATTATTTTAGTTTTTATCACTTTGCTACTTTTTACATGTAATTTCAGCTGATTTTCGAATAGGGTAAAATTATCACAATGTTTTATGAGTACATCCGTTTCTACAGATTCCTTTAATTTGGCGTAATCAATGGATTCATAGCTTAAACGAGTTTTTTGTGGCGGCTTTAATTTTTTTAGCTGTACGTAGATTTGTTTATGGTCCGACATAGCAGAATTGATAATGGTAAAATTAAAGTTATTTTCTTTTAAGTTTGTACTGACATGATCCAATATTGATTTCTTTGTAATAGAATCCCGCGTGCAATATGTTTTGTTGAGTTTATTTATTATCCTATACCCGGCTTCATTAAGTGTTTGTTTGTACATAGTAAGCTTCTTACTTTTTGTTAGTAAATGTAAGTTAAAATCTCCAAAGATAATGGCTCTATTTCTTTTTAGGAGTTGTGCCTCATATTCTTCAAGAAAGCTTCCTAGGTTTGTATCCCCTGGATTGTAAATCACTCCTATACTAAGAGAAAGTTTTTGTATTTGTATCCAGAGATAATTGTTACCATCTTTGTATGTTGATTCGACTAAATTATGTTGGACATCATTGTGTATATATGCCGATACTCCTCCTCCTTTTATATCAGTTCTGTAATTGTAATAGTGTGTATAATTTTCAATAAATAATTCTTGGGCTTGATTTTCTGAGGCAATCCATGTTTCCGTTATAAGGATAGCTTGAATAGTGGTAGGTATAGATTTTAAGATGCATTTTAATTCATCAAGTTTTCCTTTTTTTCTAATACTTCGAGCATTTAAGTACAGAAAAGATAATCGGAAATTTATAGGCTGAATATGGCTGTGATCGCTAATTACTTGATATGTTACGGAATCAGATTGAGTGTTTTTTATTGTTTCGGGTTTTTTGGGCCAGATTTAACGATGCTCGGAGTTCCTTTTATATACTTGATAGATAAATCTCGTTCTCCATTAGCGGTGCGTTGAGCCAGCTCCTCTTTAATTTTCAAAAAATATTTTCGTTGCAACGGTGTTTGATCAGAAAAGATTTTAATAGTTTGAGGTAATTTGTTTCTGTTGCGAAGCAGTACTAAGGGAGATTCACTGTTATTGTAGCAAATTTTAATATTTCTAGGCTTACCAGGAAGATATTTTCCAATTCTAAAAATGTTTGTCGGTTTAGGTAATTCTTGACTAACAGAAGATAAAATTTTCAGAACTTCCAGTTCGTCTACCGACTCCCCTGCTTTGGTATTTAATGAGGTTTGCTCCGATAAACCAACGAGAATAATATTATGTTCACGGTTCCTGCGATCTTGGATTTCGCGTATAATCTGCTCGTTGAGAGGCAGTTGAATTTTTTGGCAGGTTGTGGGATTCAGTTTGAATTCATTATAATCAGATTCAAGCATGCAAAACTTTTTTTCACTCTCCTGAACTTGTATTTCGAGCTGTGATAGCTGGGATTTGATTTCGCCTTGCTCAGAAGTAATTTTTGCAGTTATTGACTTAATATTTTCGATTTTGGAGCTCATTTCCGTCGCATTTACGCTAATTAAGTTTCTAGTTTGCTCTTCCGATTTTTTTAACTCGTTAATTTCATTTCTAACTTCGGTAATGTTTTGTTTCATTTGGTTTAGTACTTAAAGGGTTTTATATCTTGTCAAAAAAGCCATATATCATGACCACATCATGACATTAAAACTTCAGATACTGGTATCGGGACACCTTGTATATTATACGGGCTTTTTCTACAGAAGACAAAGTGACAGATTGACAAAGGAAATATTATGTCTTCTTGTCTCTGAAATTCGTAATTATATTTTTAATTTTTTCGCATCTCTACTTCGGCCATGCTCAACCTGCTTTCGATTTTTATCAGTTAAGTTACAAAACATAGAAATTAGAAACCTTTATTTTTTTTCTGGTTGCAGAAACGTAACAAAAAAAAAATAAGAAAGTAAATGCTCTGTTCTTACATTATACAATTTTATGCTCCCGTAGCAGTAGCAATTCAAAGAAAGAGGAAAATAAGTCGCAGGAGAGCAATTATTACCTCATTGCGTGGGGCCCGTAGTTAAGTTGACTATTTAGTATCTAATCTGTGCCCGTAGCTCATGCTACAAGTGTAAGGGCGCGTTCAGACGATTAATCATTATTAGGTAAAATGTATTTTTAGGAGTTTTCCAGTGTTGCAATTAGAAAAATTTTATTTCTAGAAATATATGTTGTATCCGGCATCGGGTATATTGTGGAAGTCTATAAATAGGGCTGGGTCACCACTTACCTCTATTTCGTGGCCTCGGTGTTTATCATGATAGCTAGTTTGGAGATTACGAGGACATAATATGACTAAAATATGCACTATCAATGAAAAATTGCCAAAATATAAGAAGAATATAGAATATATATCGCATAAGAAGTGCCATTATATGCAATTGCATATGCAAATGCATATAATCCGATGTCTACTAACTAATTACATATAGCTCATACATTTCCACAAACACTGCGTTCACACAGAATACGCGCACGTCTGGACGCGCCCTAATATGGTTAATCCGCCCCTGAATAGCTCTAGATCGAGCTTCTGCACTACAATAGATAGACCGCGTCGTTTTAGTGTCGAAATTGAAGAGCTCAGAATACCCGATGTGCCTCAACTGTTACGGATATTTCATTTTTAGCCGAATATAATTTAGGAAATTAAAAAGACGAAAAGTATAATGTAGAACCTATTATTTAAAATATTATAGAGTTATACATATTTAAATACATATATTAAAAAATTTGTGACGGGACAGCGATGAACGTACGTTCATCGCTGTCCCGTTGCACAAACTAGGGTTGTTGAGGAAGTGATTATAAGGAAGAGGAGGAGGAAGAGGAATTTTCACGAGCAAATTTAGAGGATGCGGATGAGGAAGAGGATATTTTTTGAGGAAGAGGATGCGGATGAGGAAGCGGATGAGGAAGAGGATGATAGGAAATTATAAATACTAGCGGACCCAACCCAAAAGTCTTTGTTCTGTCTGTACATAACTAGGTACATACATTACACAAAAATTAATTAAAAGACGAAACTATGAATCTAAGCCATTCTCAAAACACACACTATAAAGAATCATCATAATTGGTGCAGCAATTAGGGAGGAGTTCAGTAACTAGTCTAAGAAAATTAGTTTCAAAATCGACGATCAGACCGAATAATTCGAGTAGTTTTGAAAGTTGGTACAGTTGTTCCTAAAGGTGTCCAGATGAATATATACTAAAAGTCCCCGAGGGTGGGACAAGAGCCGGCGGTGGGGGAGGGGGGAAAAGGTCTCTTTTTCAAGGTTTTTGCTTGTGACTCGAAAATTATTTAAAATATCTCTTTAGTGACTTCTACATTAATTATCTACATTAAATTTACTATAAATTACGTCCAAACATTTTTACTGTACGGTCATTACTTTAGGAAATACATAGTATTAAAAGGGTACGCTCGCACTGTTTTTCCATTCAAACGTATTCCCAATTTACTTCCTGGACAACGCGTTTAGACAAATGATTTTTATACAATACTATGATCTGTTAAGGCTACGTTAGATTTTTTTCTAAATTTACTAATAAATAAAAAATAATATGACCCTTAAAAATTGCAAAAAATGAATGCCCCGTACCCCGCCAATCGACCGACCATAAAATAAATTTGAAAGATGTTTACGATAACATAAAAACGTAGTGGTAAAGACTCATTCTCCCTAAAGATATTTAAAAAGAATAAATTTAGATAGGATTAACTTTGAAGGAGGAATCACGGGAATACGTTACCTCGATTAATTGTACATACAGTAAATCGGCGTAACGTAGTCCCCTGATTCCTCCTTCAAAATAGAGTCTATCTAATTTTATTTATTTTTTATTATTTTCAGGAAGAGCCTTCCACCCCTCCAACACCGCCGGCTCTTGTCCCACCCTCGGAGACTTTTAGTATATTCATCTGGACACCTTTAGGAACAACTGTATCAACTTTCAAAATTACACGAATTATTCGGTCTGAATTCCTTAATTTTCCCAGGTTAAACATACACAACAACGCACACAAAAAAGAATTTTATATTTATAAGATATTATTTGCAATTAATTATTTTTCATAAAGCGATTCATACAGTGTGCGGGACGGATTACCGAATAATGAGAATTCAGTGGAAAAGCACTAATTATTTTGTATCAGTAATCCAGGTCAAATAATTACTGTATACTTAATAATATTACTTATTACTTGCATTCTTTTTGAGTGTAATAATATTAATAAAAATCTATACGGATTTGGTAAGTCGGTATTGATAATTATTATTTAATAAGATTCCATAGAGTAGACAAGACTTTACAGTAGAGAATATTGAGTTTTAGCAATCTGTTTCGCGCGCGAGTTCCGGGAAATTATTAAAATACTAGATCACCAGGTGAACGTCGTATCACTTCCTTTCTACTAATATAAACCTTCCCTGGTCTTCCACAAATATTTCAAGACTAAAATTTGCCAAATCGTTCAGCCGTTCTCGAGTTCAATTTTTTTATTTTAAATAAAGATTAAGTAGATCTGATATTAGATGTAAAATTGCAATTTCGTGACAAGGACTAGGGTTTAAACATTATGAAAATAGTGTGACGTACTTTGTGAATGGTCCCTTATTGCTGGCGACATTTTGGGTCACAGCTATTTTGCCCACCCCATTTGTCATCCTTGAAGTTCACTGAAGTGGACTGTGGAATACAGTATAGAAGAATATTAAAGTCTCTCTCTTAATCACTCAAATATGGCTCCATGTGGCATTATAAACACGTAGAGTACGGCAACGAAGTTTGTATACACGACGAAAGACTGGAAAACCAAGTGAAAGGAAAGGAAGAAAAAAAAAACTTAAAAAAATACTTATGTGCATATCGTTAAACCGGTTTTTGGCTCTGTTTGTCTTCCGTAGTATCTACTATTTGTAGTTGTAGGTCTATAAACCAAATTACGCACCAGCTGGGATTTATTTACATTCACAAGCATTTGGAATAGACAATAAATCTATCTGTCAACTCGGTATGCTAGACAGAAGATCGATAGCCAATATTCAGTTCTATCAGCCGCATTGCGATATTAAAACGCCGCGTTAACCGTTAGGGTTAATTAATACCGCAACGCGACGCGTAATTTATGCATTTAAAGTATGGATTTGACAGTTTTCAGCTGCGTGAGATGTCTCAAACCCATACAAATTTAGAAATGCATATGTAACGCGACAGGTTGCGGTCTGAATTGACCCGTGAACTTCGCGCACATTGTGAGAAGCGCAGCGGAGCACTTTTTATACTGTATGACCGAGATAAGGGACCATAAAGTACGTTACACGATTGTCATGATTTTGAGACCCCTCTTCCCTCACCCCGTGTCAAAGGTGGTCACATTTATGAGACCTCCCTAGTGTGACGACACTTTACAATCTAAACTACCTCAACATACTTAACTCCGCTATTCAATTTAATCGATTTAAAATGTAATGTCTCAAAACTTGGGAGTTGGGACCCCTCTCGCCTCCTTGTCACACCATGTCACACTTCGTCGACACCTTTTAGGTGTGACATACTTTGTGGATAGACCCCTAGAATTCATAACTCTGAATAAAACTTGCATGAATAATGCGGCCTGCCCTGCAGCCCACCCGTCACAATGTGCGTTAAGACTGAAGCTTAAAAGACAGATTTCCGACAATAAAGTAGTAATAGCATAATAGCAGCCCCGGTAAGAGCTTCCCGTCACGATATCTCTAGGTCTAATAAACAAGGCCTGGAATCTGGAACCCGTCCTTTGGTTCATTGGTTTTGGTAGCACGCCCAAAATTCGAAAGACGCGGTTTTTATGCAACATCGGAATATCTTACAAGGATACCTTGTGGCACCTGGATGACATTATCATGGAGGTGTCTAAACTTTGTATATAACAGATTTAGATACCAAGTGACACTTTAGGGCAGATGACCCGGTTTTGGCCATTTTAAGAGATTCGTCGACTTTGATCCCTTCATAATCTATAGTTTTAGTTGTAAAGAGCATGATTGTTTAAAAAAAAGTATTTAAAAATATGTTGTTCTTGCTTTGCAAAACATGTTTTTTAAGAAATTCAAATACGTAAAGAAAAATTTGAAAAAGAAAAAAAAATGTCACTTTGTGCCACTTGTGGCCAGATTTACTCCATTTATGGCCACATTCCGTGCCAGTTTTGGCCACCAAAAAATAAAACACAAATATATGCATATTAATCTAGATTTATTTATTATTCATCTTAAAAATTAAAGAGATTTTTCTTTTAGGTATGGAATGAATACATTTGCTATATACTCATAAAATGATTCCCCAGTCATCCAACCTTTGTCGGTTTTTCCAGCTCCCCATCCATCTGGTGCATTATCAATAACATCAGAACTCATTCTCTTGTATTTGTACACAGTTAACGGAGGGGCATATTGACCAGCAGCATTAACTGTGAAAAGGGTCGTTATATTATCTTTGTCGCTATTTTTTGACGTGTCATAAACATGTTGTCCTTTTTCAGCTAAGACAAGACTTCCTTTTGGTGCCAGAAAGAAAGCAGTTTTGTCACAGTTCCATACTCGCAAAGGATCTTCTAGAATTTTGAGGTTTTCTTCACCCAATAACGATGAAACTTCTTTAAACCAGTTCCGAATTTTTTCCTCAGTTATCAAGGCACGAGCTTTATTGATATATTCAGCATGTTTTTGGCTAAGGTCAGGATGCCTTGTCATAAACCCGTCGAACCAAGACCTGGAAGGTCTATTATTAATAAAAGGTGTCTTAAGTTGTCCTTTTATGACTACTTTTTTGACCGAATCTAATAGACCTTCCTTATTGATTGGAAATCCAGCACGAGCACAATCTTTAATCCATAAGACAATTTCTCTTTCTATGTCACTTCCAAGAACGGCCTGGGGTCCCACATGTCCAGATGTTTCTGGGGCTTTTCCAGAAAGTTTATGCCGCAAAGTAGTTCGAGGTACATTAAAGGCTCTACTAGCAGTGGCAACCGGCATCCCCTTTCTGATTGCGTTCAATGCTTGTGTCACTTTGTGCGGAGAATATTGAAATAATTTTCTTTTCACATCATCTACTTTATTTTTCTTCGGAAGCCTCGACATTTTGTTTTTCTGAAAATAGCGAAAACTATCAGAACACATATTAAAAAGTCAATAACAAAAACATGTGGCCAGAATTGGGGTTCCTATGGGCACCATCTTTGGCCAGCTGTGTGGCCAAAGATGGTGAATCTTATAATTTAGGTACCATTAGTGGCCACCTACGAATAACCTCACTTCTTAAAAGTGTGGCGGTAAAATAACTTTATTTCTACTGAGACAGTATGTTTCTTATGTAATATTAACATATACGTCCAAAAAATAAACAAAGATTCCGAAAATTACAACTGATTACTCACCCGCTCGCCTTATTGTTTTTGCTAAGAATAACCACATTTCACGACCGTCTACAAAAAATGGTGTATTACGTCAAAGTGAAATTTGATATATCACCACTGTCATCGGTAAAAGTGTTGCCATATTTCAATATTTTAAAAACCGTACATCATAAAGTAACGTTATTGTCTATGCCTTAATAACACCGCTCGGAAGTCCAAAATGGCCAAAAAGGGGTCAGTGGCCAAAACCGGAGCATCTGCCCTACATGGCTCAGTTTCAAAAGTTACATTTAGAAGAGAGAGCCTTTTCGGACTTGTCACTCTAACTAAAGTACCTATATCTCTTTATTATGAGATACCTGTCATGTGACAGAAGCGTATAATACCTAATATATCCAGTGATGATAGTGAACATGTTTATCTACGATTTACATCAACATCATTCATATAGTTATATTAATTTGACAACAGACTGCAACCATAAAAAAAAGAGTATAGGGCTCTTGGATATCTCTAGTGGCGCGGCGAGTGGCAGATTCAGGCAACACGTGGGTGTCAGAGTGCGATCAGCTGTGAAATACGGTTTACTAGTTAAAAATGAAAACACGTTGAAAACGTTAAAAAGTGCTCTGAATAAGGAAAATATGGGCGGTACGAGGTACTGGTACTGCTGTGTTGTAGGGTGCAAAAATTCCCAATCTCGGATTCGTGAATTAACGTTTTATTCGTTTCTGAGACGGAATTGGGAAACGTATCGAAATCAACATGCCGATTATTAATCATGCTTAAATCTAAATCTCGCATGAATATTTATAAAATATCACGTGCAAGTTATTTTTAATATCATTGTTTTATGTATAATAATATATTGTAATTGAAAAAACTATATAAATAAAATTATTGTCGGTTCAATATTTATTACTAATTCCTTCAATATTCACTTTCGCATTTATAACATTATCATACTAATTACTGATATTACTAATTTACTAATAATATTATAAGTGCGAAAGTGTGTCTGTCTGTTACCTCTTAACTAATAGATTTTGCTGAAATTTGGCATGGATAACTCCATAATATAATCTTAAGTGTCCCGAAAAGGACATAGACAGTGGCGTAACTATAAGATCCGGGGCCCATGGCAAATTGATGGGGCTCTATCAGTAAAAATCGTCACGTTTATAATAAACAATATTATGTACTTAAATTTTTTTGCCCATTTGGGTCGGGGGCCCGTGGCATTTTGCCAGCCCTATATTTACGCCACTGGACATAGGATACTTTTTGTCTCGGGAAAATGTACGGTTCCCGAATCCCGCGCGGTTACTCCGTTGTGCAAGAGTTATGGCACAACGGAGTTTCAGGCGTCACCTAGTAAATTTATTACTTATATTACATATTAATCATAAAAATCAAAGAAAAATTTCTTTGATAATGAAATACATCTGCATTTTCCATTTTTATTTTGCATGTATGGTTGAAAAGTTGCTGAAAATATATTTGTTTAGATTATTCAATACATAGCTCCACTTTCACGTCGTACAGTCGATTACCTACTCTGGTCTGTGGTATTACTTTTACACGGATGATTCGTTCTCCATCTAGGACCCGATCTAGCCATTTAGCCGCTCCAGGCAAAGATCATTTTCGCCGCCCTTTACATATACAGGAAACATATTTGTTGGGGGAAAATGGGAGGAACATTTAAGTAAAATACCCAAATATTTCCACTAGCAAACTTAAGGTAGGTTAGCTGGTAAAATTCTCAAACTTAAGTGATGGATGGCCAGGTTGGAAGATAGGAATAAGTCAATTTCGCCGCCCCTAATTTTTGCCGCTCTGGGCAAATGCCCGGCTCGCCCCCCCCTTAGATCGGGCCTTGTCTCTATCACCATGGATTTCGAAGACTTCATGAACATGATTGCTTTCGAATTAGTTTGTGCTCTATAATTTTTAATTAGGTAAACAACCTGTTTTTAGTAATAAGTAATAACTAAGAAGATGATCTTACAAATAAATAAATACAAAGTAAAAATCATATTCAATGAATTTGAAAGAATATTTCATGATCGTGTATATTTAAGTAAATATACTAGCTTTCGATAAGTACTGATTTTCCGCGGAAAATGTATGCGGAAATATTATGAAGTCCACAATCAATAATAATTTGGCTCATCACTTTTTATTGTGCTTATTAGTTTTAGTAGTGACTTGTATGAGAATCATATGAGAAAAGCGCCCGTGAGTTTCCGCCGTCAACCGACCCGCGGCGTTGCCGTAGCTTAGCAACGATATCCAAGAGGCCTATAAATAATTATAATTCGTATGCATAGGCTTGTTATTAAACAAGATGGTAGTGTGCACATTGTAGTGTGTGTATTGTTTTATTTGTTAAAATGATGCATGAAAGCATAATTTCAAAATAATATTAGCTCAATGCACTCCTTCACCATAATAAACTGTAACTGTGCTAAATTTCATTCACCTACGTTTCCGCATTTTTCGTCAGGAGGGATCCAAAGATTTTCGCTCGCGTATTAAAAATGGGTTGTTGTTTTTTTTATTAAATCTGAAATAGTCAACACTTTAAACGAAGGGCCAAAAGAAGAAGATAATTAAATTTAATAGAATCGTCGAATTTCGACCATTGGACGATCTCTAGTCTGATTAAATCTGTAACAACATCGGTACAAAGGCGAACGGAAAATGCATTAAAATATATTTTTAGTTCAGTAAAACACCTGAAACCTTTGTAAGCTAAACGCAAAGCTGCTAAAAGCTTTAAGCTGAGTGCTCCGGATGGAAACATGGAACTTTAAGGATGCTTAGCAACCTCTAAGCTCTAAAAGACTTTTAGAGAAGCGATTTAACGCCGTTTCAAAGGTAAGTAATACTTGATGTAATTTAAAAAACCCTTTAAGCGCATAAGGATCGCTTTAACACTACTTTTGTAGTGTCTGACATTAGTTTCAGCTTCGGCTTTCTTCTTCGGCCCTTTTAGATAAAAAACATTTAGTACAAAACTTACACGTTCAATCTATCTATAAATAATTATAAATATAAAACAAAGTGGCTTTTTTCCCTCATGTCCCTCAGTTCGCTTTAACTTTTAAAACTACGCAACGGATTTTGATGATTATTTCAGTGTTAGATAGCCCATTTATCGAGGAAGGCTATAGGCTATATTTTATCACGCTAAGAATAGGAGCGAAGAAATAGAGGAAAATGTGGAAAAACGGGGAAAATTATTTGAAAGGGCTAACTTGAACGTGCTAATCTCAGGCTGGTCCGATTTGAAAAATTCTTAGTGTTAGTTAGATAGTCCATATTTTATTGAGGAAGGCAGTAGGCTATATTTTATTACGCTAAGACTAATTGGAGAATGTGAAAAAAACGATTAAAAAGTATGGTGACATTTTGACGACCTCTGTGGCTCAATTGGTGGGCGTGTTGGTAGCTCAAGCCGGGGGTGACGGATTCGAATCCCGCCGACGCAACAATAAAGTTTTCAAAAGTTCCTGGGTCATGGATGTGTATTAATTTATATTATGTGTATCCTTACTTCCTTACTAATATTATAAATGCGAAAGTGTGTCTGTCTGTCTATTACTTCTTCACGCTCAAACCGCTGAACCGATTTTGCTGAAATTTGGCATGGAGATACTTTGAGTACCGGGAAAGGAATTAGGATACTTTTTTTCCCGGAAAAATGTACGGTTCCCGCGCGATAAACTAATTTTGACGCAACGGAGTTGCGGGCATCATCTAGTTAAATATATTTCCGTTGTCTGCAGGTACCTGTAACACAAGTCCTTCAGGTGCTTAGCACGGGGCCAGACAGACGTGGTGTGAAGCGTCCAATGTCTATAGATATTACTATTATTCTTTTAAACAATGAACGCTCTCAAGTTAAAATCTTATTTGATGAGGTCTTTGACTTAAGTGATAATAAGTATTCTGTTCTTTTTTCTCCTTTGTTTTTATAAAAGCTAGATAGATGAGTGAATAAACGTTGGACATAATATTATAATCTATTATAATATTATTTTCTACGATAAGGCATCTTTAGAAATTAGTCCTCGTTTGAGGTTAATAATTAACGAGGGTTTGTAAGAAAGGTGGGCAAAGGTTCAGGAAAAAGCTAGTAAAAAAAACTGAACTGTACTCCTTCTACTGTAGGGGTTTCTTGTCCACGCTTGATAAAAGATAAACAGATATTTGGATCCCACCAAAAACATTTTCATGTAAAAATGTTGCCAAGACGAGAACATATAGTTCGTGGTGTCAATAAAGTAGTGAGAACTGAGATCTCATGTAGAGCCAAGTTTCTAACCTTATATAGTCAGTCCCAAATCTAAAAACCCTAATTTTACATAATATACTTGATATTATAATGTGTCAGCTGCACGAGAAGAATCTAAAAACTCTACACATTCGTCAAAATAGGTGGCTTGGCCATTTTGTTATTTGCTATGGGCTTTGAACGAAATATATTACTTTCTGTTGCACTTAATAACTTTTATATTAACCGTAACAAATCAAAAATGGCCAGGCCACCGATTGTACTTGTGACTGTAAACAGTAAAATAGCCGATGTTGTTTACGTACATATAAGGAGATTTAGAATAATTATTATACCTTTTAATGATCCTAAAATTCCTGGAAAATTGGCTAAAGGAATAAGCAGAAGAGAATAGGGGTAGGGAATAAGGTATGGTGCAGACTGCAGTTGGTCCTCCGCTAAACTCACTCACTAGACACAGCGCAAGCGCTGTTTCACGCCGGTTTTCTGTGAGTCTGTGGTCTCTCATGGCTACTAACACGTATTTCTAATTTGTCTCAAGAAGTATTTTATACTATTTTAAATTTTGTATCTAGCACAAGAAACGGGGGTATCTCATACTAACATCAACCCTCTGTATCAAGGAGATGGGATAGGTTAGGTTGGGTTAGATAATTTTCTTGTTGTTTCTGTACTAATATTGTATTACATACTAAATTTCAGCTTTCTAAGACTTCAGGAAGTACCCTATCGATTTTGATGATCGGTGAGTCAGTGCCAAAATCGTGGGTATTGGACACCTATAAAATCTAAAGTATAATAGCTACTATATTCAAACTTTGTACATTTTATTATTACACTCATGTCATTATATTTTAAAAATTTGAAGTATCTAAGATAATCCAAACCACAGTTACGAAGGTTCAAAAATACGACGAAACGTTTCGAGAAAAGGTAGGTACCCTTGCGCTTCGCTTGGCTCGCCTTGGCGGGGGCACTACCGTGCACCCAGATAGTGGAGTGTTTTTGGCACGTTCCGTTTTAAAATAGCTAAAGTATATTCATATGAAAGGAACCTTGATAAACCAAACGACCTATGAAATTTTAAATAATATCACAATATATACTTCGCTATTCTATTGCAGCAAACAAAGACCTTCGTAGTTGGCAAGTATGATAACTTATAGTTAGTTGCGAGTTATAATATCGGAGTCTGAACTCGAAAGTGTCTCGCAACTATTAACTATCGAGCCCAAGTTTCGGTCTCATGCATGTAGGGTCATCAAAAATAGAACATTTGAAGTTTAAAATTATTGCACGAAAACATTTTTTGAATATACTTATATCTACTCAAGCCTTATTAGATATTTCTCCTTAATGTGACTGTTTTTATTGGAATTAAAAAGTGGCCATTTTGTTAGTTGACATAATATTATTCTCGAAAAGAAGAGAAGTGCGAGTCAGACTCGCGCACGAAGGGTTCTGTACCGTTATAGAGGAAAAATAGGCCAAAAATTGTGCTTTTGTATGGGAGCCCCCCTTAAACTTTTATTTTATTTAAATATTATTATTTATTATGAAAGTGGATTTATAACTAAGGCCTTTACAAAATTTCAAGTGCCTAGCTGTTGCTATTATTGATTACGAGCAAAAAAGGCCAAAAAGTAACGTTCTTTGTATGGGAGCCCCCCATAAATATTAATTTTGTTTTGTTTTTAGTATTAGTTATAGCGGCAACAAAAATACACAATTTGTGAAAATTTCCTTCCTTCTTCTTCGTCCTTTGGGTACGGAACCCTAAAAAACGGGGTTTCGACTTTACAATACCAACTATTTTGATACGAATCGTGTTATGTCTATTTTTAACCGACTTCAAAAAAGGAGGTCATTTTTCGTCCTTTTCTTCACACACTATAAGGGCGCGATCAGACGTACGCGTTTTCTGCTCGTGTTCTAGTGTGGCGGATGGGAAAATACGTGCGCAGCACGCGCTGAACCCGTCTGATAGCGTCATGCCGGCGCAATAAGGCTGGATTTATATGCTACGGCCCAAACGGATGATTTGGTGGCCCTACACCTCGAGATGAAAATGCAAATATGTAAATACTTAAAACACAGCGACTCCGCCGCGCTTGACATAAATCGTTACATAATTTGTTACATATTATATTTGTTTGTAATCTTGCGGTGTAGCGGCCAAACCGCAACGTGCCGCCGTATAGGATAAATTAGGACGTCTAGCGTGCTGCAAGACAATATTATGAAAAAAGTGTTCAACTTTAATCGGACTCTTGGTAACCCTAATACACCTCAGAATTTCATAAGCCAGTTAACTGCGAAAACTTAATGCAATTACAGTTTAAATTAACATAAGTTAAAGTTGGGGATTTGATACTGGTACTTAATTGTTTGTATACTCTCACAGCACGGTTATACGAATTTTCAAAGTAATGTAATCGTTGGTTGTTTTAGTTTGAAAGTTATGTAGGTAAAATCTAGGCAAAAGTAATATCATACATCATACAATATACATGTATAATACCTAAGTGTGAATAAAAAGGTAATAACATAATATTAAAACCTTTCAGGGTTCCGTATCCAAAGGGTAATAAAACCGGTCAAGTGCGTGTCGGGCCACGCGCAATATAGGGTTCTGTAGTGCCGGTGCTTTTTGATTATACTTAATTAAAGCCACTAGAATAATTATAAAATAAAGAAAATTATTGATACCTTCACTGAATGTTGATTTAAATTACAAAATAAGGCGAAGACTTGGCTTGAATGTGATCTGAAAACTTTTTACGATAGATACATTTGCATAGCTATGCAATCTATACTAATATTATAAATGCGAAAGTATCTCTGTCTGTCTGTCTGTCTGTCTGTCTGTCTGTCTGTCTGTCTGTCTGTCTGTCTCGCTTTCACGCCAAAACTACTGAACCGATTGCAATGAAATTTTGTACACAGTTATTCTAGAGTCTGAGAAAGGACATAGGCTACATTTTGATGTGGGAAAATATCTTATTTCCATGAAAATATCGATGAAAATTACTTCGCATTGCGCGTGGCCAGCGCTCATCCCGGGGGTCCTGGGTTCGAGTCCCGCAGGCGGAACAAAAAGTTTTCAATGTTCCTGGGTCTTGGATGTGTATTAAAATAATATTTCAAAAATCTTAAATATATTTTATGTATAATATTATAAAAAATCCAGAAATATATCGACGCGATGCAATGAACATTTTAGTTCTAATACGATTCAACAGATGGCGCTTTTTTTTACTTCGTTGTAACATAGAACTAATCATACTTATTAGTTATTATGTTTTTGTTTATAGTTTTTAATACGTTAGAATATTATGTTTAATAATATTATCACTTGCTATAATAATAATCAATCTATCTGATCTTATAGAACTCCTACTGCATTTCTAAGGAGTTCGAGTGTGTTGTGTTGGCCTATATTCCATCCAGAAAATATTTTTACATTTTAATTCTAATATATGAAAACAGATGGCGCTTTATTTTTACTTCATTATTATAACAGAACTAATCATGCCTACTTTATTATATATTATTGTTTTTATTCATAACTAGCTGTTGCCCGCGACTTCGTCCGCGTGGACTTTAGTTTATAGCGAGCGGTGTCAACAAAATTTGTGTCAAATTTAAAAACTTTTTAAAACCCTGGTAAGTGGTACCCCTCTTAGGGCCGCGCAGCGCGCTACACCGGAATGGCAGCGCTGAAAGTGCTCGCCTCGCCGCTGCCATTCCGGTGTAGCGCGGCCCTTAATTAATCAAAATACCCAAAAACAGCTGTGCAGTGTGCACATAATCTGTACTAATATTATGAATGCGAAAGTATCTCTGTCTGTCTGTCTGTCTGTCAGTCTCGCTTTCACGCCAAACGCCAAAACTACCGAACCGATTGTAATGAAATTTTGTATACTGATAGTCTAAAGCCTGAGAAAGGACATAGGCTACTTTTTTACTGGAAAAAAGGGTTGTAAGGGTCGTAAATTTGTTCAAAAAATTCATAATAGATGGCGCCGTGCGTCTTCTACATCGCGCTGACGCTTGCTCAAAAGTCTTTCTATAAGAGGTGGTATCATCTTACATTTAAGTCTCGATTTTTTTCGATTGTTATATCTATTCTACGGTATTAAATAACTCAGTACTTTATCTGTGCAGGCAGTGACGTAACCTTAAGACCAAATTTCACCAACGACTGTTAAAGTTAATGCTCGAATTAGTATCACGTTAGCTGTTTCGTTTTTCATATGAATGAAAGAGAAGACAGGATATTTTAACAATCTTTTAACACTAACAGACGTTGGTGAAATTGGGGCTAAACCTATCAATGATAAATAGTTTATGGGTAAAGTTGTGTAATTGGGGGCTAAATAAGCTTTAAAATTTGGCATAATATATAAAGTTTAACATACAAAAATGAAGTACTTATTGTTTGCACACTGCACAGCTGTATTGATTTAAGGGGTACCAGGGTTTTTTTATAAAAGCTTTTGACACCAATTTTGTTGACATCGCGCGCTATAAACTGAAGTCCACGCGGACGAAGTCGCGGGCAACAGCTAGTATTTTATAATTCTTGTTTTTGGTGGGATTTCATTTCTTTTTTTAGGTTACTTTTCTTTTAATGTCACTTTAAAACTTTTCTGTACTTAGCTTAGCAACCATTCTCGGTTCGTTCTACTGTGGACAAGTCTTAACGGTAAATACTTCTGACTCAGAAGTTCTGAGTCGATTATTTCAGCTATAATATGGCTCTTAAGCTTTAATACTTGAAGGTGGTCATTTTCAGCAATGCTGTTGAATACATGGCAGCACGGATGTAAAAAATGTCGTCCGTCCGTCTGTCACCAGGCTGGATCTCTAGAACCACAATAGCTAGATAATTGAAATTTTCACAAATTATGTATTTCTGTTGTCGTTTTAAAAGCTAATAGTTCAATTAAAATAAAATAAATAATTATTAATAGGGGGTTTCATATAAACACGATTTTTTTGCCCTTTTTTGCTCTATATCCATAATGGTAACAGTAAGGTTTTCGAAAATTTCAGAAAAAACTCAATTGTATTTCTACTATAATTATAAATATAAAAAGTAAATAAACTTATTGTTTAAGGGGGGCTTCCATACAAATTTACGGTATAGAACCCTATGTACGCCAGTCCGACTCGCATTTGGCCGGTTTCATAATTTTCCTTTCATTGTGGATAATGATCTACCTTATTGCCAAATTCCAAGGTTCTAACTTTCTAAGTCTGCTAGAAGTACCTTGGAATTTGGATGATCTGTCAGTCAGTGAGTGACAAAATGTAGTAACTTTGACCATCCGTAACTATTAAACTATTTATCGAAATTTCATGTAACTTGGAGGTTAAGCTAGTTTTAATACTTGCTCCTAGTCACCGAAATTGTAAATCCCTAGCTTTGTTGACACGGAAGATAGAGGGGGTCTAAAATAGCCGCGAACCGCTTCGAGAAAAGTATGGTACGGCCTCGCGCCGTGCCTTTGCTAAAAAGCTTGGCTGGGGCACGGCATATGCTGTCAGCGTCAGGAACGAACTAAATAAACAACGCGGTTGAAAAATTAATTAAAACTAACGACAAACTCGATGTGAATACAAAGGCCGTTTGTCCACTGTCGCGGTCACCGACAAAAATTCAAGAAATGCCACCTTATGACCAAGTCCAGAGGTGACCAATTAGTTTCGCTCGGGGTCCATTTTAAGAAATGAAATGACCTTAATTACAGTCCACACATTTTATAACTTAAAACCTCTTTTTATAAGTCGGTTAAAATACATAATACTTATTAAACAACGTAAATACCTTTATTTACGGAAATTATTGACATATCCATGAGAAGAGTGTAAATTTTTGTTGCTAATTAACTGTCTGAAATTTGGAGCGAAATTGGTGCAAGCTTTAATTAAATCCTGGAAATGTTCATCAGTAAGCCAAGGCCGAAATTATTTATCAGGGCGAGCTAAGCGAGACCTAGTAATATATCCCACAGTCTTTACATTTTGTGGTACACTTTTCGGAAAAACTATCACTTATATTAATTTTGGCTTTAATTAACATAGTAATTTTTATTAACATGTAGATGTGTTATCATCAGTCAGTCAAGGTGTGACAACGCGAGCCCTCACAATTTATGAAGCTCGGCTTTTAGCTAGTTTTTTAACGAAGTTCATCTTCGAAAATGCTTAGTACGCACACAATGGGTCGGCAGTCCTGACCGCGGTCCGCCATTTCATGACCCTTGATCTATAGGTTTCATTTTCTACCGACATTGGTCCAGCTACCCATGCCGCCGCTGCTTTGTAGTGGCGTATATCAAAATGATACCTATAGTCTAAGTCATAAAGTGGCATTTTATTTAAATTTTTGTCGGTGACGTGAAGTCTGTTGCGGTGGACAAACGGCCAAAGTGTGCATTTGAAAGTTTCTTAATCAATTTCCAACTAGTTAGCGTCGCCTTTTTGCTCGATAATTATGCTGTTCCTAATCGGCGTTTTAATCAAGCCATTGCACGGCGAGTTGAAAAAGCGGCTGTGAGTGGTGACTTGTGATGAACTTGTGACACACAGACGGATAAACATCACTGTGAATCAGTAAGGGTTCCTTTTTTGCCATAATTTGGCTACAGAACCTTTAAAACCAGCGTAAAATCACGCTTTGCTTATGTCGTCGTCAATTTAACGACGGATGCCTCAAGCGTGGCGGATTTCCAATCTTTAATACAATTCCGGATCAAAAATTTAACTTTTACGGCAACATCTTACTTTTTGCAAGCAATTATCGTAATACGCCAACAAAATGTATAGGATTTGACATTAGTATTCGCTAGCAAAGCGATGACTATGATATTGGATGATATTTTTTTTGTTTCAGTTGTACCTACCTATCCCTAAAATTTTTAATAATTTTTCCTTTTTTGTATAGAAATCTTAATGCGGTTCACAGACTACATCTACTTGCTAAGTTTCAATAGTACCTACCTATAGCTCTTTTTTGCTAGCCGCTAGCTGCTAGTTCCGTTTTTTGCTAGTTGGCTACGGAACTTTAAAAACATGACATTTTGAAAAAAAAAACATTAGCAATTATTGCAATTAAACCACCTAGACAAGTCCACCTTATAAGAGTTAAGTACATAGTTAACTATTCAGATTCGCAGGAGGACTTTGAAAGGCGAGATTTCTGATGAGTTTGAGTTTGAGAACTACTCTTTAAATAGGTCATGCTTCTATTAAAACTGAACAAAAACCACTTTCGAGCCGCAGTTTATATTAAGGAAGTTTTAATTAATATTTATATGTAACTTCTCCTAACAATAAAATTGTTAGGAGAAGTTACACACTTACGATGATAATAAAATGGTTAATACTATTTAATTTGTAATAAATAAATTATAATATACAATACCTATACTTTAGAGCAGTGGTACTCAACTTTTTTATACGGGCCACAAACACATTTTGATCTTTGTGTCGTGGGCCGCAACAAAAGGTTAAAATAATAACGTTCTTCGTGATTTAAAAGTGGAAAAAATTTCACGACTTTCACGATGACTAGTTGTATTATTTTGCCTTCTGCCACTTCCCGCGGCGCGGGCAACTGACAAAGTTTCGGTGCTCATACACACCTTATGTTGGTACTACTAATATATATTCTGTGCCTTAGGGCTAATTCAGACCGCAGTGCGACGCGTAGATGCATTTCTGAAATAATAATTAATTGACAGACTTGAATGACGTCTCATCACCCTCACGGAATTGATGTCTGTCACTTCAATACAGATTATGCATCTACGCGTCGCGTTGCGGTCTGAATTAACCCGAGCCTGTCCACACGGCGCGTTGCGTCAGTACCATGCCACAATCAACCAACCAATCTATGGTATGGCACACGGTGCCGTCCGGTGCGCTCCGGCGCTGCACCGCACGCGCACCGGAATCGAGACGAGGCGGGGAGGGGTATACATACATACAGTATTGGAGGAGCTCGAGTCCGTCGCGTTTTACAAACAAATAACCAATGTGTTCACACGGCGTGCTGTAAGACTGCTTCGTAATAACGCTGCGATGACGCAGCGCCCGTATGACTGGCTATGTGTCAAATGTCAGCGCTGCGTCGACGCAACGCTGACGCAACGCGCCCTGTGCCACAGGATATATAATATTAGTTGTACCAACCTGTGGACAGGCTTTTATAGTATTATCAGTTATCACTATGTTTTGATATACCCTCTAATACATTATACAGGGTATTTAACTGTTGATGCACATGGTCTATACGTGGTCTATACCTATGATATTATAATACATATTATAATTGGTCTATACTGTATACAGGGCCTGTATAGACCAATGTGCATGAACAGTTAAAGATAGATATTGCAACATTATTGCCTGGTTCGTAAAGTTTTTTGAAAGTTTATCTTTTCAACAGCGAAGTCGATTGGTCGATGTTTTGACGTAAGCCAAACAAAAACGCCAGTAAGTGGATATAAACTCTTGTAAAAAAAACCGGGCACAGAAAAGTTAAAAATAGGTCCAGAAAGACGCAATAGGTAAGAAATAATTTTAAATAATGGTCCGGAGAGAATATAATGTATAATAAATATATTGTAAACGTATAATCCCTAAGTATTCTATAGTAACTACGATTTTTTATTATATAAATACTTTAGAGGGATGATAGAAGAGAGAACTAAGCCAAGGAAATGGTTCCACAAAATGTAAATTCTACCTAAGTATGTGCGCACTTACACTAGGACTTTCGTAGTTTACAGTTGGTTGGGAATCGGATCGGTCATACAATTTAAAATGCCCCAGCTAGGTTTTTATAGTAACTGCAAGCATATTTAAACAGTGAAAATTATGAAAGTTATTGTTCTAAGGACCCTGAGCCATGTAAGGCCATATTCCTTTGAAGGCCAACTGTTAAAAAGTCGTAGTTATCGTCATGGTAAGACTCTTTCTACTACACACTTAGATGATAGATCCATGAAACTTAAGGCCACAAACGCGGCGGCGAGTCGATCGCGCCGCAATAGGCTACTTGACCTATATTCAATTTCATTGAACAAATACATATTTCTAGTAGAACTTGGCCTAGGAAAACGTATTTCACCCTTATCATCAAATAAAAGCTTATGATTGATAAATAAAGTCGATTTGAAAATATGATTTTATGAAAATAGGATTTGTACTGACGAAAACGCTTTTGCGGTACTTCCGAATTTGATGTGACGTCATTCTATTCGTATTTAATATCTTTTATTTATCGCGCTCGTTATAATATGTAAGTTTATTTGTACATAAATAGTAAAAATAAGCCTAGAAAGATTTGTAAAATAAATTTTCTTGAATAATTCAAATAAAACATCAGTTTTATAAATTATCTCCATTTATTGTAGGCAGGAAATGAAATGGCCAAAACTTTTCTCCAAAAGTTTTCAACATTACAAATGATTTCTAATTTCTTATTTAATTCTTTTATAATTTTTGGGCACTTTTAGACGCGTACATTTAGCATATAAAAAAAATGTTTAATAAAGAGAGCTTAAAATACAAAACGTATGACGTCACACTATGGCGGACAGTGTTTTCGGCGCCATTTATAAGGCATATTTTTCAATATACATTTTTATGGGTTTCTACTGTGTAAAATATTGAAATATTAGTTTTTTTTGTAATAATGAATGATTATGAAGCGATTGGCATGAAGAAAAAAATTAGGTCAAGTAGCCTATTGTGGCAGTGAGATCTCACTGTTTGTAGACTTTGGTTGTCGAGGCTACAATTGTAATTTCCGCATCTTGAAAAACTTTGTTTTTTAGTAACATAACCTATATCTATCTCAAATTTTATTACAGAGCATTTTCGTATAGGGATATATGTATGGTACTAATAAGAGAAAATCTACTTATGCCTCGATTTAAGTTAAAATATGTTCCTAGGAAGGCCAGTGGTTCCTTATAAGGCTCAACCAAAGATTTGATAGTTGGCCTTGCTAGGGAACATGAACTTTACAAGGAACATCTAAACATAATTAACACATAAAGAGTTATTTTTAGTTATAAATGCGTACCGTATCAATTAAAATAATATTGTTTTTTATAACATCTTTACTTATTAGGATTATTAAATTTATACACACATATTGAACATTTTGGCCTTATAAAGAACGGGCCCATAAGAAGGCAATTTTAGATTTAAAACATTTTTGATTGCATTATAAAACGCATTGGCAATTAGTTATAAGGTGTCAATGTGATACTCATTACTACTATTTTTAAAGAATTTCCATTAATATATTCTTAGTTATAAGATGATGTTCAAGCAATGTTCGTTAAAGTTTTTTTAGATGATATAAATATATTGAGCATTTAATGTGTTGCTTAATTGAAAGAAATTATAATGTCGTTTTAGTAAAAGCAGATAAATAAATACTTGTAACTCTATTTTCAAGTTAAACGACTGATATAATATTGGCCTTGTTTGGAGCTGTGTTCCTTACAAGGCCATTTGGAAGAGGTTAACAAAACTTAAGTTTATTAAATGGCTATTGAAGCTAGGTTAAAAAGAGATTTATAATATGATACCTTATTAAAAAGAGCATTACTTACTTGATGATTTGTTTTCTTAATTTATTTAGTTAATTAACGAATAACAAGCATTTTCCCGTTAGAGTGGCCTTACATGGCTCAGGGTCCGTATATCCATACCAATAATATAAATGCGAAGGTATGTCTGTCAGTCTGTCTGTTACCTCTTCACGCCCAAACGGCTAAACCGATTTTTCTTAGTAAAGAGATACTTTGGGTCCCGCAAAAGGACATATGATACTTAAATTATCCCGAAGAAATGTACGGTCCAAAGCGTTAAACGAATTTTGGTCTAATGGTCATCACTCAAGAGTTATATTATATTATTTAGATGTATTTATGCATTTAACCCCTTAATAGAGTAGAATAATATTACATAATGCACCACAGCACCAATTAAGGCCTATTTGTATAAAAGCTTTTATTTAACCCGCAGCCTTCAATGCACATAAAATATTAAAACCTGAAAGCCACATTTTAAATCAATTTTCCATAATTAAATCAGTTCTATCCTGTGCGATATTGAAAATTAAATTATAAGGTACTGTTTTTTGGTTAGTTAGTTTTTAAATTTTTCCGGATTTTAAAATGGATTTGTCACCAACTCCGAAATCAGTTACCTCGCCATAAACTTATAAATCAGACTGACAAGAGTTTATGGCGAGGTAATTATTAATGTCTGTATGTCTATAATGTTCATATTATGTTATAATAAAATATAGTACTTTCAATGTTGGCCGTTTTTACCATTATTGAGGAAGGCTATAGGCCAGGGGTCGGCAAGTACATATTTTAAGTGGGGTCCGGATACTGTGGGAAATTTTTTACGAGGTCCAGAAAAAAACACACGTCTTGTGTAGTTTAAAAATATCATTTTAATTAATAAAGGTATTACGTGTACCTTATCTATGTATTAATAATAATTGGTACTTGGTTTAAAATACATTACAATATTTCGACCTTACACGGTCCGCATACGGACCGCGGTCCGCCTGTTGCCTACCGCTGCTATAGGCTATTATATATTTTATCCCGCTAAGACTAATAGGAGAATGTGGAAAAAACGGGGGAAATTATTTGAAAGGACACATACAGTAAGTAAATAAATAATCCGACCAAAATCTGACATGTTGCATACGTCATAATAATATTATTATCAGAACTTTGACAGAATGTTGTCAAACGTCGAACAAAACTTTTGGTTATACTCGTAAGTCGTAATATAATATATCCTATCATCTACGAATAATAAATAGTTTTTATCAATCGTAGCCTATCACCATACAATTTTCTAAAGTCGATCAATGTCATCTACGTTTTTATGACTACTTGGGCGATTGGGCCCAATAAAATTGGGTCCAATGGGCCCAATTACCAGATATGAATTATTAACATTTTTTAATCCAGCGATTGGTCCCAAGTAATTATTTTTTATGAATTTCGGGTTTATGTCCGTAGGACCAGCAAAAAAGTTGTAGATTTGAATTAAAAAAAAAATTGCTTTTTATGGAAATATTTATTGAGATTGGTCAAGGCTCAAGACAAATTTAAACTTCAAAGTACAATTAGTAAAAACAATAGGAAATAAATACACCTGCCTAGGAATCAACTTCTCTGATAGTACAAAACAATATGATTATAACTGATTATATTTTTGTGCCAACCCTACTTCAAAATGATCGCTAGATGAAAAAATGTTAAAATTTATATCTGGTAATTGGGCCCATTGGGCCCGATTTTTTTGGGCCCATTCGCCCGAGTACTCGTTTTTATTGCGTTCTACATGATATTAATAGCTTTTACTGATAAGATAAGATGGCGCCAAGTCAATGCCGGTCATTTTATTTAATTTATTTTAGTATTTAAAGTTTATCACAAGTAGTTCGATTAAGTATAAACAGTGGAAAAGGTGATAATATTGTGATAACATTGATAGATGTCATTTGCACGACATATTTTCTACTGACTCTTGGCAAATTCCCGATATGCTGATGGTCTAAGAGCCGGTGGGAGATCGACCTTCACCGATCTGATAACCAGATGAGACATTTTTTATCAAATATAATTTATAAACAAATATGCCTATACTTACTTGCCTATCTAAAAGTGCTCATGGCTATTTTTTATCTAAACAACAGTACTTTAAGTATGATTTTTTGCAGGAAAATCTATATGACTGATTTTGTAATAAAATAATCTAAAATTTGATATAACTTTCGATAAGTTAGCAGAACGATGGAGTCACCTCATATTGACTTACCTGTTCACATCGGCTTGCCAGGTAGCTATACACATAAATGAGTATTCAAGCCTACTGAGGCATATCTGCTCATATCACGCTCTTATTATATTTTGTGTCTGACGTGCGGTCCAGATGAGTTGTCAGATGCCGTCAAATTTTTAAAATTTAATTGCGTTCCGGCGGGCGTCTGATATTATGTGTCAGATGACGTCAATCGGATGGCAGATCAAATGTTTCTGATCAGAAAATCGGATCGCGCTCTCTCTTAGATTTTGTACTGAGCCGAATGAGCTCGAACACGCCGGAAGGAAATTTCGGATAGTGTGCGGTGTGGCGGTCCGGCGCGGCGGTCCGGTCGACGTTCAAATGTTTCGTATCAGAAATTTCAGACAATGTGCGGCCCCGGGCTAAAATGCTTGTTAGTTTTATGGTTTTTTGAATATTGCCTTCTCTTTCACTAATACGAAGACGATGAGAGATAGCATGGTAACAAATTTAACAGTCTACAGTAGTTATGAATTAAGTTACTTAATTTTTTTAGGGTTCTTGGTTTAAGGCTCCCACACAAAACTACGAATTCGGATCGCATCGCAAATATCTGTGACAAAACTCATAATAACAATGACATTGCGATGCGAATTCCCACGAATTCGCAGTTATGTGTGGGAGTCCATAATAGGGGGATAAAAAATAATTTATTAATGAGGAAAAAGGAGGACTTTATAGTCATCTTTTTTCTAAAATCAGTAAATAGTAAATATTGTATAATAATTAATAAACCATAATATAAAGCAATCACAGCATTGCCCCTAGCTGGAATATTGAAACTCAAACACTGATTTAATTGAAACAGACAGAAGTGCGAAACGGCGGTAGACCAAATAAATAAAAAATGTCACGGATTGTTTAATATGGCGCCCGCCGCCCGCGGTCTTCGGGCTGTCAATATTGGCTTTAAGTTGTGGCTTGCCAGCGCCACATTTCACAGCGTATTTTGAGCTGCCATTTTTGATTTGAAAAATATTCGTTCCGAAACAGATTCAATATCTTTTTGAAATGTGAGCTCAGGTACGGCGATATATTGTCGTGTTTTCAATAATTTTGATATTACGCTTTCAGAAAATATCAGGTTTATTTAATTTTTAAATAAATACGGAGTTTGGAGCTGTTTTTTCTCGACTTCATAACTTTGAAAATCACTATATCGGCTGCAATTACAAAGTAGCGACATTTTTTTTATAAAATAAGGGGGCAAACGAACAACAGGTCACCTGATGGAAAGCAACTTCCGTCGCCCATGGACACTCGTATCAGAAGAGCTGCTGCAGGTGCGTTGCCAGCCTTTTAAGAGGGAATAGGGTGATAGGGTAGGGGAGGGTAGGGAAGGGAATAGGGTAGGGGATTGGGCCTCCTCTAATTTCACTCACTTAGTGAAACACAGCGCTAGCGCTGTTTCACGCCGGTTTTCTGTGGGCTCGTGGTATTTCTCCGGTCGAGCTGGCCCATTCATGCCGAAACACGGCTCTCCCATGGTTGAAGGGTTTGACGAATAATACGTATGGAGCTTTTATCAATACAATCATTAAATTAAACTCGGATAAAAATGAGTGACTGCGACTCTAGGTACCTAAATGTAATTTGATGGTTCAATAAAATAAAATAATTATTTTTATTCAACGTGGTAGTGAACGAAAACCTATTCAACGTGACCTTAAGAGGATACAACAGGGGCTAGAGAAATGAAAAAAAAGTACGTGTAATATCTATAGCTGTCTCCCTTACCTCAAGCCTATACCGCAGAACGCGATAGAGACAACTGCAGAAAATCCAGAAAATCAACGATTCGTTGTCCCCTGATTCCTTCTCCAAAACTTAACCGATTTAAGTACCTTTTTCATTAAAGATTTAAATAGGCTTGAACTGTGTTCCTATTTTTTGCTTTTTTTGTATAATCTAGCCAAATCTGTTTTCTGGACGTTTGAACACAGTGGAAAATCTGGCCATTTTTTTGGGTTTTTGAACGTTCATAATATCTTATTTAATAATTAAATTATGAAAAAAAAGAAAACATAGAGACATTGTATTAGTGGCCGTAGATATTCAGGAAAAAAATTATAACTCTACTAGCATTATCCAGGGAGGAAACAGGGGACAACGTTTGTATGGAAAAAAGGGCGGTGTGGAATCCTCTTAATAAGCGATAATTTCGATAACGAATTTAAAAAAATAAGAAAGTGTAAGCATAAGTACTTAAGAGTTCGGGTGCCATCGCAATTCTCATACAAACGTAATACCAAGATCATTTCCCATTCGAGAATATTTACTATATTTGAGTTATAATTCAGCTCAAAGTAGTATTAATTACCTAGGTTCCTGTACAAAGATTCACTGCAAAATATTTACACACCAAATATATGAACGACTACAAATTACAATGTGTATTTATATACAAAATTATGGTAAATATTCTCGTAGGGGAAATTATTTCATATTACGTTTGTATGAGAACTGCGATGGCACCCGGACTCTTACTTACTCACAAATAGATATGTCGCTTGTGAATGCGATATTATTATGTCAAATTCCACCCGTACCGGGCTAGGTCACAGAACACACTGCACACGTCATATCAACTCGGAATAGGATCGTCACCGTATTCGTCTTTCGCCTCGCCGTCAACCAGGTGTCAACCTAACGAATATGCATGTATTACCAAACCGTATCAGCAGCGCCTGTAGTGCCTGTACGTCAACTCGTCTACGGCTAGGCGACGCCTCGCTTACGGCTAGGCGACGCCTCGCTTACGGCTCGCCGATCGCTGTCGGCTATCCCCTTCCGAAGCGAGGCGATTACGTTACGGTTCCGCTTAGTGTGCGTTGCAGTAGGGAGTTTCATACAAACAATATTGAACACGTCGAGGCCATACGGTACCGATCCCTTTCCGAGTTGATATGAATGTGTGCTGTGACCTTAATTCTGCAGTTAAAAACATCGAACGCAACATGACTTGCCCAAACCGCACGCAAAATTCTTTAATTTTCTAATTCGCCATCCAATCTCATCAGCTGCGCATGGCTGCGCTAATCCAATGAAATGCGTCCTGCCCGCGGGTACAGTCCGTTCACTTTTATTTTACCCCGGAACTTGTAAAATGAACCTTCTGTCGTTGTCTTAAAGGCGATGTTGGAGGCAGAATAACTGCAAGCCCCTAAGCCTGTGGCCTGTCATTATCGCAGTCCAGATAGCCTGATTATGTGCGCTGATGACGTGCGCTGCGCAGACGAGAGACAAGTTCTCGAGTTCGTTCACCGTTCTACGCATTATTATGTTTAACAAAAAATTAAAACCGACTTCCAAGGTAAAAACAATAACACATAACATCCTTAATTATGAACTAAAAGGTGCAGGAATGTTCTATAGAATATTAGCTATTTACACAAAAAATACAAAAAAATTCAAAAGGGTTTTTTTCTTGATTTTCTCAAAGATTGAGAAAAACAAGAAAAAAATTGATTTGCATTTTTTTCAAAGAGTTCAGTAGTTTAATTATTCTAATATATAATTTTTTTAATGTATAATCTGCTTTGAAGCACCGAGTGCCGAATAGAAAAGTCACGTTTCAAAGTCCCATCATTTTGAATCTAGCCAATATATTACAAAAATACTTGGCACACGTATTAATAACACGTGTAGGTATAACATACCCAAATATTATCAAAATCGGAGACATCGACTATTATTTCCTGTCCGCTTGGCGTGGAACGCCCCTAGATATTATATAAGTACTTTAGTCAATTGTAAATAAACTTTATAAAAAAAACCTTTTGAATTTTTATATAAAATGCGAAGAAACTTTTCCCCAACCATATAGTTAATTTTAGCGACGAACGACCGATCACCGTTGTTATTAGATGCATCTTTGTGATTTTTTTCTTTTGTGATTTTTTTTCTTTTGCTCAAATCGAATTCTTGGAAATATAATGTAGTATCTAATTTTAGAAAATGAAACAATTCGGGGCTTATTGTCAAGTATAAAAATGAATTATAAAATCGACACTTTAGGGTTAGTCGCCCCCTTAAGCATGACGTTTTGATAACAGCCCATCCGGTGCATTCAGTTTTGTTTCATTTTGGTTTCAGTGCAATTAATTTAAAAAATGAGGTCTTTCTCTTATTAGTACACGAATAAACAAAACATAACCTAAATTTTGAGTCAACGAATGCTTGAACGAATATATTCTTGCTTCAATAAGCGCGAACACAAAATGCGACGCTTCCCCTCCCCGTAGACGAATGCGGGGGATGTTATTAATTTGTGTCAGTAAACATGTTTTTGAGTTTTTGCTAACAAAACTGTTAGGCCACGCCCTATTCTGTTTTGTAAACATGTTGTGATGTAAACACGAAAATATGGCGCACCAGACCCGGCTTTAGGCCACGACCTTTTCTGTTTTGCAAACATAATTAATTGATCAACAGATTAGCGGCCTAACAGTTTTATTAGAAAAACGCACAAAACACATAATAAGTATATAGTATTTGCCGAATGTGATACAAATGGTATTAACCATTATATTATTAATCCCCCGCATGCGCCAGGGGAGAGGGGAAGCGTCGCATTTCGCACTAATTGAAGCTAGACATTCGTTCAAGCATTCGTTCGTTCACTCAAAAGTTAGCTTATGTTTTGTTTATTGGAACGAAGTACCTTATCGCGTGTTGTGAAAGGGGGCTAGGCGGAAAAAGTTGTGACGACACGACACAAAAGTGTCGGCCGACACTTTTTTAGTAGCTGCGAATTAGGGGCAGAAGGCGTTGATAGTATTCCTGGGCGTCAACTAGATGGCGTTTTTAAGAATAAACAACAAGATTCACCGGACGTATGCAAACGGACCGGACGCCGTGGGCAAACAAAAAGACTTTATAAAGCTTCGAAAAATCGACAGGGCGCACCGAAGAAATCTCGCCCAGGTGCCTTACTTCCGAAAATGATATCGATTTCGATTTTCGATTTCAACGGTTTTTTGTCATTTTTTAGACATATTTTAGATGGCTAAAGTGTCAAAAACCGTTTAAGCCCGGCCGCACATTATCCGAAATTTCTGATACGAAACATTTGAACGTCGGCCGGACCGCCACACCGCACACTATCCGAAATTTCCTTCCAGCGAGTTCGAGCTCACTCGGCTCAGTACAAAATGTAAGAGAGAGCGCGATCCGTCAGAAACATTTGAACTGACATCCGATCGACGTCATCTGAGTCATCTGACACATAATGTCAGACGCCCGCCGGAACGCCATTAAAAATTTCTGCCATCCGATAGACGGCATCTGACAACTCATCCGGACCGGACGTCAGATACAAAATATGCAAAATATGAGCAGAGTGCGTTCCGGCAGGTATCTGACATTATGTGTCAGATGACGTCGATCGGATGAGTACTCTGGTGTTTCGTCCCAAGGTTTTTAGGCCCAGTGGGCCCAATGACCAGATATGAATTTTTAACATTTTATCATATGGCGATTGGTCCCACTTTTATGATTCATTATTTTCTGGCAAGAAATTTTGAAGTAGGCACAAAAACACACACAAAAATAATCAGTTATAATTGTTTTGTAAAAAAAATATCTAACATAATATATAGGTCACGTATTGGATATACTAGTTTTTATTTTACTTATTATTGCAACACCGCATTAACAAGAAATATTTAATATTCAAAATAATAATAGTTAATTACATAAATAATAACTTATTTAATATTTATTTAAGTCAGATATAATAATTGTTAGAAGATTAAGCCCAGCCGCACATTGTCCGAAATTTCTGATCCGAAACATATCTAACACTAAAAAATATCTAACACCTTCAAACTTATATTATTATTATTATTATTAAACCTAAACACACTGCGTTGAATCAAGTTTTTAAAAAATACCTGCTCTAATTATAGGTACTGCGTGAAATTTTAATGGTTGTTTCCCCATAGTAAAATGATTCTATCTTAGTTGTACGATAGACTTTTTTTTTTGTATTCAAATCATAAATAAAATTCAGCCGGGCTATAGCCGCTCGCGCCTATCGGCATAAAGTTGCCATAGCACCTACGTGATACAAAATATTTTTCATTTTCAAATTCAAATGTCTTTATTGCCAGAATGCTGTTGATATAAAGGTTTTATTAAATACTTATAGTTTTAACATTCTGCCACAACAATGGCGCGTAATTGAATTAAACTTACTTATATTAAATTAATTAATTAGTCGTTCTCTATTAAAAAAATATACCTATAATTTGCCAATTATATTATTCTCTATTAAAAAATATACCTATAATTTGCCAATTAAAGAAATATATAAGCATTATATAAAAATAATAATCTATAATATAAAAATTAGTCGCTGAATGTGTTGCTAAGCGCAAAACTCGAGAACGGCTAAACGGATTTGGCTAATTTTAGTCTTAAAATATTCGTAGAAGTCCAGGGAAGGATTTTAAGTGACACGAAGTTCACCGGGACAGCTAGTCAATAATAATACTATACAATAATAATTAGATTATTTAGAAAATAAGTACTTTTGTTATTATTTATGTCATAAGAGATTTTAATATATACATGTACATTGTATTATTTTTCTTTAAATATCATATTATATTCATTCAGTGTATAATAAATGCTTTCATACAAAGCAATCATTTTGTTTTTTATTCAAATCTACAACTTTTTTGCTAGCCCTACGGACATAAGCCCAAAAGTCATAAAAAATAATTCCTTGGATCAATTGCCAGATGAAAAAAATGTTAAAAATTCATATCTGGTGATTGGGCCCACTGGGCCCAAAAACCTTGGTTGGGACGAAACACCAGAGTACTCGATCGGATGGCAGTTCATATGTTCTGATCAGAAATTTCGGACAATTTGCGGCCGGCCTAAATTGCAAATCGAAATCGATATCAGTTTCGGGAGTAGGGCACCAGGGCGCTGGTAGTGCTAAAACCGGCACTGGTCAAATTAAGACTAAACATAATATAATACATATCTACAAAACGTATTATTAAGCATGACCTACTTTATTTAGGCCATTTCTCTGAAAAATATTATGCCCAGAGCTTTAGAACTGAAGAGAAAATCAATAATACAATTCTTCATCACAACAAAAAGTCGTCGGTAAATCAGGGTCTTAAGTCGACGAAGCGCGGCTTTTTGTTTTATTTACTATACAGTCGAGCAGAAAACTGACTCCCGGGACTTAATTAAGAACCGATGTAATATATTATGTTTTTCTAATTATGAGACTTATTATAATGTCATGGATATAGCTTGTTGACGGCGGAGTGATTAAAAATAGATTTTTGTTTTCTAAATAATGTAGTATTATTATTTTTAACACGCTTTTATTACCTTGGACTGTTTACATATCGACGGGTGCAAAGTAAAAAAAGTCATCTGCAATTTTGAGTTTTTAGTTTTTTTGTAGAAACTAGCTTAAAATATCATGTTCTACAACATAACAAAAACAAAAATTCAAATATCACCTTATTTCTGGTACTTTTGTCACGTAAAAGAAGACATCTACTCCTGTTTTGTGAAATTGCACGACGTAGATGCGGATAACTACCGCTGGTCGTCTATACGCGGGACGCGCGGGGTTAATGTTATGCGGCATAAGCGGCTATCTGCCATATAGCTTTTTCTACGTTGCGATTGTGATTTAGATGTCTCAATTTACTTTTGTAAATTAGTATTGTTTGTTATGTTTATGAGTACCTTTCTATGTTAATTCTTATTGTTATTATATTAATTGACTTCTAATTTCTTTCTGTTATTTTTTACTGTTGTTTCATGTTCAGAAAGTCCAAAACAACTTTTTAAAGAAGTTGAAAGTTTCCAGAACATAAACGATAGATTTATCGAGCAAAATACTGTGATGCCCGATGAAGAATTATTGAACTTCTATAGAAAACCTTGATGTATCAGCGATGAATACAAATAAATATAAGTTAACTTCGTAAGATAAGTCCCCATGATCTGAATACTCTGGGCCAGTCACACCAGTTCACTCTCAGTCTAAAATATAAAATGATTTTGAAAATTTGGATGTCGATCTAAGCAAATTATTAAATACGCCAACGCCCTCAGAATACAATTCATCACTTCAAGTCCGCCGCGTCCATTATCAGTATTAGATCAAAATATTATGTCATTTTTATTAAACAGATAGTTTGATCTCATATAATCTATGACCTGCTTGAGTTTATTAACTCATATATCGAGCCATCGAGTATATTATCCCTCTCAAACTGTGAATCTTCTAAAGACAACACCATTGATACTTCTTCGGCAGTGGAGGCATCAAGTAAATGTTCTACGCCTACCTCGTTAAACGGTAGAAAAAGACGTCAGTTCAGTATTGATCTAAAGAAAAGGCGATTGAGAAATAAAGACACGTGTATTGATACGTGACGTAAATTACGACAAAATTTAGGTAAACAAAATATGCAAAACATCATATTCCGGCATTTGCAAGTTTAACTGTAGCGCAAAAATATCTCGCGAAGTTTTCCTTTTAACTTGTCTTTGACCGGTTTTAGGATCTCTGTGATCATGAAAAGCAATTGAGAAATCGTTGAAATAAAATTTCATTTTGTGTTCTGAAGAATCGTATACATCCCTCCGATGGTGTAAAACGTCCGGCGATGCTTATGATGTTATAATGAACCCATCATGATCACAATTCACAAGTGCCAAGTACAAAGACTTACCTACTCGTAATAAGCCTCTGCCTAAATTATAATAATTTACAACATAGTTCCTGTACTGATAATGATACTGAATACTTTTTAAATTATTTTTAAAGTAATTAAAGTATTGACACAGAATTTCATTTTTGTTGTGAGAAATTACGATTTGTACGAAAGTAAATGAATGATTCCTAAGTATATCCAAACTAATGTTAAAATGGGAAAGTATGTTTGTTTATTTATTTATTTGTTTGTTTGTCCTTCCTTCACGCTCTAACTAAGAAACTAATCGTATTGTTTTTTGGCATAAACTTATTTGAAAAGATGAAACCGCCTATGTTACTAGGCTACTTTTGGTCTTGGAATAACATCATGTTTCTAAGGGAGCTTACAGGAATATTTGCATTTTACGCGATTTTCAAATTCCACGCGAGCGAAGCCGCGAGCAAAAGCTAGTATTTCATATTTTAACTTCCTTCTAAATCGTGCACCTTCCACCGAATCGACAACGTAGAAAAGATATCTACGCAATTATGTTCTGAACTTGGTGTTTTTAAGGTGTAAAACGGAAATTAGCTACATATTTTAATAATATAAAGTGTTACACTTTACGTAGGTGCTGATAATCGCACTAGTAATCGGTAAAAATACTTTAATAAATATAATTTTTAATTCCCACGTAGAAACGACCAAGTGGTAGTTAACTCAGTTGTCATATTTTCAAGCGCAATGTAGATGCAGACAACTACAATATCTCGTAAATTAAACAGAAACAGAAGAAATTAAATATACATGTGGATTAATTTATAAATAATGAAACAACGATGAAAATTTCAATAAATTTGATTGGAAATTGACAAAATGGGAGCATTTTTTCCTATTATGCGCTCTCCTGAAAAGTAGCTGTTTTGTAGATGACTCTTTTTACTTTGCACCCGTCGATATAAGTAACGGAATCTTTGAGCACGGCTCTTAGTTTATACCTATTAGTCCATTGAAATGTTACGTGGAGGGGGTCAATAGAAGCTTAACCTCAAGTTTGTGGGATCGCCACCCTGGTCCCCCGGCCGCCATCTTGAAAAAAGTGGTGACAACACTATTTTCGCTATATCTCGGAAACTATATACGTCTTAAAAATTGTAAAATCCTAATTTGTTGCAAATTATTTTGCCTACAAATATGTTTAGGTATATAACTTTTAGTGACTAAAAAGTAATATAAACATACAGGGTACAATTAAACCTTCCTGCCAAATTTTGATACATTAATCTTTGTTAAAAATAAAAATACACGTATTTTTTCTTCTATAATCACTCAGTAACTAAAATGTTGAGAATTAGCTTCCGAAAGTTATCCTAAAAAACACTACAATTAATAAACGAAACCACAAATTTGAGGTTAAGCTTCTATTCACCCCCCCCCTACATGTCCCAAAAATAAAATTTCGCCCTCTACTAAATATGCAATATTCGGTCCAGCTAACTCCTAAAATTGTAAAATTTCAATAGCTTTATCTCCAGCAGTCGTATTAATTTGAAACTTTGCATATATCGATCCCTCTGGGTAGAAACGTCGTAAAAGCCAAATAGCCATTTTACAGTACGGCCAAAAAACGAAAATTGTATACACTATAGCTCATTAAGCTTAGATTTTCGTTTAGTTTACTATATAGAAACTCAAAATATTCTACATTCAATAGTTTCAGAGATCGCATGGCTTTTACTACAAAACATCTGGTTGTTAATGGCTTTTACAACATTTTTTTTTGCTTCATGACTATAACCATTTATTCATTTGGTTGTATAAGACTTAAAACAACGTTTTATTGAAGGTATTTTTTTAATTAAAAGACAATTGTAATAATAAGAAAGTGTAATTTGTGTATTAAATGCGACAAACATTAGTGACGAATATCAAATTATTTTATAGTTTTTCATTATTTTAATGTATAATTGTACTTTTCCGACAAACTTTAATAAAATTATCAAAATAATCGGCCAAATATAAGTCAGACTCCCGCACAAAGAGTTCCGTACTGTTATAGAGCGAAAATTGTGTTTTTTTGTATAGGAGCCCCCCTTCGATGTTCATTTTATTACAAAATTATTATTAATTATTAAATTACACATATAAATAGAGCATTTTTGAAAATTTCAAGTGCCTACCTGTGGCCATTATTGATATCGAGCAAAAAATGCCAAAAAAATCACGTTTGTTGTATGAGAGCCCCTCTTTAATATTAATTGTATTTTGTTTTTAGTATTTTTTGTTATAACGGCAACAGATACACATAATTTGTAAAAATTTCAGAAGTCCAGCAAGAGCGGTTCTTAAGATAAAGCCTGGAGACAGACAGGCGACCAGATAGCGAAGTCCTATAGTAATAGGGTCCCGTTCTTACCCTTGGGTACGGAACCCTAAAAACATGAAAGTTATTAAATATATCTTTGGAAATAACAGGCTATTGTATACAAACTTACCAACAAAAAATAAATGACATACGTAATTTGTTATTCAGTCAACTCACTCATCACTGCAGTAACATTATCAATATAAGATCTGTTGATCTTATATTGTGTTCAATCTCTTAACTATGCCGAAATAGTAAGCATTTAACAATAATAACATTATCTTAATAAAATCAGTTCTTTGTAATATATTCGTAATGTCTACGGTATTATCTTTTTGAGGAAAACTGCTCAGGTACATTGTGCTCAACTTGATATAATATGAAACAATACAAACTTAGTTTTTTAAACTAAAGTGAACATTAGAGATTTTTTCATCTTTAGAATAATAGTAAATGGCACATTATAATTGTGTTAATAGTTTTATTTTGATAATGTTACTGCAGTGACGAGTGAGTTGACTGAATAACAAATTACGTATGTCGTTTATTTTTTGTTGGAAAGTTTGTATATTATTTTTTGTTCATGTTTTTTTGTTTTACTATCTAAGATTGTATAATGTGTAAGTTGAGAAAATGTTTTAAGGAAGTTTTCCACCAAAAGACTTATTACCAAGAGTAACAATACGAAGGACTGATTCTGTAAAGCTATTATTGTTAAATACTTACCTAGTTTTGCATTATTTAGAGGTAAAGTTTATTTTATTTCGATAATTTTATTAAAGTTTATCGGAAAAGTACAATTTTACGTTAAAATAATGAAAAACTATACAACCAAATGAATAAATGGTTAAAGTCGCGAAGCAAAAAAAAAATGTTGTAAATGCCATTCACAACTACATTTTTTGTACTAAAAGCCATGCGATCTCTGAAACTATTAAATGTAGAATATTTGGTGTTTCTATTTAATAAATTATCCGAAAATCTAGGCTAACTGAGCTATAGTGGTTTATTATAACTTCAAAGAATAAAAAAATGTTTGAAGTCGAGAAAATGTTGTAAAAGCCATATTTCGTGACGTGTCTTTTACTACAAAAAGTTTGATAGTATTATCTTCAATATAGTATTTATTATGTAGTATTAACCACGAAATTAAAAATATTATGTCGATTACTACATAAATTTCATAAATTAATTGAATAAATTGCGCTTTACAACATTTTCAAAGAAGAAAACTGGATTTATAATGAGTTGAAAAATGCTATAAAAGCCATTTTTTTGCTAATTTGAACATTTCGAATATATAGATCGATAGACCTCGCGATTCTGAGTAAGAAACCGTTAAAAACTCATTTTGGCCAAAATGGCTTTTACGACGTTTCTACCCAGAGGGGTCGATATAATAGGTACGTAGGTACTTATTAAGACTTAAGAGCCAATGACAATGCAAAAAAAATACGGTGTTTTTTTAAGTACCAGTAACACAAGTCCTTCAGGTACTTATCACGGGGCCAGACTGACGTGGTGTGAAGCGCCCATAGATATTATTATTAGATATTATATATCCTTTATTTGGCTTTATTTCAGTTTTCGCCTTATATGTCCTCTAATATGTCGTTAAAATATTCTAGAACATGTCTAGAACACAAGGTCTTATAGAGCGAAGCCACATTGCTTCCTTGCGTTGCGGAACGTTCATTATTCGACGCATTGACGACATTTTATATACATAATATTATTAATAATTAAATAATATAATATTATACTAGCGACCCGCCCCGGCTTCGCATCGGGTATAAAATATAATTATAGCCACTGAATAAATTAAGAAATTAAAAAAAAATCCCGCCAAACAACTTTAAAAAGTAATGAAATAATATTTACTGCCTGTAAGTTCAAATAATTCCTAACTTGTGTAAAGTAATATTTTAGTCCTTAATTGTTGTCACGGTGTGTCGGGGGACCGCCAAGTGAGCTACAACCTAGAACCGACAAGTCGCTGATTATCTCCATTCGGTTCGCTGTGAATTAGTGTGAACTGATCCTTAAACTATAATGTTATGTAAAATCAAACATCTACATTAGCGGTCCCCCAACACACCTTGACAACAATAATTATGGACTAAAATATTACTTTACACAAGTTAGGAATTATTTGAACTTACAGGCAGTAAATATTATTTCATTACTTTTAAAGTTGTTTGGCGGGGTTTTTTTTAAATTTCTTAATTTAATTTTATTTCATACTTTTTAAACTTGTGTTGGTTATAGTGCAGAATAATTCCTATATCCAGAATCATATTCTCATGATTACCATCTATCAATGTCCTTTTCGATGAGGCCGATAATATGAGAACTTTATATACGGAGCTCGGTTCCTATAGAATCCAGGTGATGCTGCAGCAGCAGCATGTAAATATTTACTGTCTATCTACTTCTTACTGGTTGTCGCTATTAAAATGAGCCCAAACACGAAGCCTCTGCTCTAAGTTGGCGAGTTGTTGGATATCTTATTGATTACCAGGTGATGCTGCAGCACCAGGTCAACTTTCCATTATTGTGTATACGTTTATTGTATATTCACAAATGTCACGAACTACAATGAAATATAAAACCCATCAAACGACTGCAAGTTGCTAACGGCCTTTCATGAACCAGATAAACCCTGATTGTCCAGCACACAGCAGGCTGATGATGATGAATTATAGCTAAGAACACTCTCGATCATGTCAGCTTTCAAACAAAAAAAACTAGATCAAAATCGGTCCACCCGTTTGGATGCCACACACAGACATCATCATCAGCCTGCTCAGTGCTGGAAAATCACGGTTTATCTGGTTCGTGAAAGGCCGTTAGCAATTTGCAGTCGTTGTGTTGACATGAGTTTTATATTTTGCATTCTGGTTCGTGATATTTATGAATAACATACGTCATACACACTAAAGTTGACCTGGTACTGCAGCATCACCTGGTAAACAATAGGATAACCAACTCCTCACCAACTTAGAGCAGAGGTTTCATGTTTGGGCTCATTTTAATTGCGACAATCAGTAAAACATAGATAAACAGTAAATATTCGCATGCTGCTGCTGCAGCATTACCTGGATTCTATAGGAACCGAGCTCCGTATATAAAGTGAAGGTTTCATGTTTGGGCTCATATTGACGGGCTCATCCAAGAGGACATTCATACATGGTATTCTCGCATATTATTCTGCGCTATAACCAACAAAAGTTTAAAAAGCATGAAATAAAATTAAATTAAGAAATTTAAAAAAACCCCCGCCAAAAAACTTTAAAAAGTAATAAAATAATATTTACTGACTTTAAGTTTCAATAATTCCTAAGTGTAAAGTAATATTTTAGTTCATAATTGGTGTCAAGGTGTGTCGGGGGACCGCTAATATATATGTTTGATTTCACATAACATTGTAGTTTAAGGGTCCCTTCACAGCGAACCGAATCGAGACAATCAGCGAGTTTACTTGGCGTTGGCGGTCCCCCGACACACCGTGACAACAATCTATACTAATATTATAAATGCGAAAGTATCTCTGTCTGTCTGTCTGTCTGTCTCGCTTTCACGCCAAAACTACCGAACCGATTGTAATGAAATTTTGTATACAGATAGTCTAAAGCCTGAGAAAGGACATAGGCTACTTTTTTACTGGAAAAAGGGTTGAAAGGGGGTGAAAATACGAAAATTTGTTCAAATTAAGTTAGTTCCAAAAATTCATACTAGATGGCGCCGTGCGTCTTTTACATCGCGCTAACGCTTGCCCAACATCTTTCTATAAGTGGTGGTATTATCATATATTCGGGTTTCGATTTTTTTCGATTGTTATTTCTTTATTACGTTACTAGCTGTTGCCCGCGACTTCGTCCGCGTGGACTTCAGTTTATAGCGCGCGATGTCAACAAAATTGGTGTCAAAAGCTTTTATAAAAAAACCCTGGTACCCCTTAAATCAATACAGCTGTGCAGTGTGCAAACAATAAGTACTTCATTTTTGTATGTTAAACTTTATATATTATGTCAAATTTTAAAGCTTATTTAGCCCCCCAATTACACAACTTTACCCATAAACTATTTATCATTGATAGGTTTAGCCCCAATTTCACCAACGTCTGTTAGTGTTAACAGCTTGTTAAAATATCCTGTCTTCTCTTTCATTCATATGAAAAACACATGACGTGATGAACAGCTAACGTGATACTAATTCGAGCATTAACTTTAACAGTCGTTGGTGAAATTTGGTCTTAAGGTTACGTCACTGCCTGCACAGATAAAGTACTGAGTTATTTAATATCGTAGAATAGATATAACAATCGAAAAAAATCGAGACTTAAATGTAAGAATGTAATATCCTGTCTTCTCTTTCATTCATATGAAAAACGAAACAGCTAACGTGATACTAATTCGAGCATTAACTTTAACAGTCGTTGGTGAAATTTGGTCTTAAGGTTACGTCACTGCCTGCACAGATAAAGTACTGAGTTATTTAATATCGTAGAATAGATATAACAATCGAAAAAAATCGAGACTTAAATGTAAGAATGTAATATCCTGTCTTCTCTTTCATTCATATGAAAAACGAAACAGCTAACGTGATACTAATTCGAGCATTAACTTTAACAGTCGTTGGTGAAATTTGGTCTTAAGATTACGTCACTGCCTGCACAGATAAAGTACTGAGTTATTTAATATCGTAGAATAGATATAACAATCGAAAAAAATCGAGACTTAAATGTAAGATGATACCACCTCTTATAGAAAGACTTTTGAGCAAGCGTCAGCGCGATGTAGAAGACGCACGGCGCCATCTATTATGAATTTTTTGAACAAATTTACGACCCTTACAACCCTTTTTTCCAGTAAAAAAGTAGCCTATGTCCTTTCTCAGGCTTTAGACTATCAGTATACAAAATTTCATTACAATCGGTTCGGTAGTTTTGGCGTTTGGCGTGAAAGTGAGACTGACAGACAGACAGACAGACAGAGATACTTTCGCATTCATAATATTAGTACAGATGATGTGCACACTGCACAGCTGTTTTTGGGTATTTTGATTAATTAAGGGCCGTGCTACACCGGAATGGCAGCGGCGAGGCGAGCACTTTCAGCGCTGCCATTCCGGTGTAGCGCGCTGCGCGGCCCTAAGAGGGGTACCACTTACCAGGGTTTTAAAAAGTTTTTAAATTTGACACAAATTTTGTTGACACCGCGCGCTATAAACTAAAGTCCACGCGGACGAAGTCGCGGGCAACAGCTAGTTATGAATAAAAACAATAATATATAATAAAGTAGGTATGATTAGTTCTGTTATAATAATGAAGTAAAAAATAAAGCGCCATCTGTTTTCATATATTAGAATTAAAATGTTGATTGCATTGATATATTTTCTGGATGGAATATAGGCCAACACAACACACTCGAACTCCTTAGAAATGCAGTAGGAGTTCTATAAGATAAGATAGATTGATTATTATTATAGCAAGTGATAATATTATTAAACACTAGCTGTTGCCCGCGACTTCGTCCGCGTGGACTTCAGTTTATAGCGCGCGATGTCAACAAAATTGGTGTCAAAAGCTTTTATAAAAAAACCCTGGTACCCCTTAAATCAATACAGCTGTGCAGTGTGCACACAATAAGTATTTCATTTTTTTATATTAAACTTTATACTTTATGCCAAATTTTAAAGCTTATTTAGCCCTCCAATTACACAACTTTACCCATAAACTATTTATCATTGATAGATTTAAGGTTACGTCACTGCAGATAAAGTACTGAGTTATTTAATACCGTAGAATAGATATAACAATCGAAAAAAATCGAAACTTAAAAAGATAATACCACGTCTTATAGAAAGACTTTTGAGCAAGCGTCAGCGCGATGTAGAAGACGCACGGCGCCATCTATTATGAATTGTTGGAACTAACTTAATTTGAACAAATTTACGCATTTACAACCCTTTTTTCCAGTAAAAAAGTAGCCTATGTCCTTTCTCAGGCTTTAGACTATCTGTATACAAAATTTCATTACAATCGGTTCGGAAGTTTTGGCGTTTGGCGTGAAAGCGAGACTGACAGACAGACAGACAGACAGAGATACTTTTGGCGTTTGGCGTGAAAGCGAGACTGACAGACAGACAGACAGACAGAGATACTTTCGCATTTATAATATTAGTATAGATTATGTGCACACTGCATAGCTGTTTTTGGGTATTTTGATTAATTAAGGGCCGCGCTACACCTACAGGGTATTAAAAAGTTTTTAAATTTGACACAAATTTTGTTGACACCGCGCGCTATAAACTAAAGTCCACGCGAACGAAGTCGCGGGCAACAGCTAGTATTATACATAAAATATGTTTAAGATTTTTGAAATTTTATTTTAATACACATCCAAGACCCAGGAACATTGAAAACTTTTTGTTCCGCGTGCGGGACTCGAACCCAGGACCCCCGGGATGAGCGCTGGCCACGCGCAATGCGAATTCATTTTCATCGATATTTTCATGGAAATAAGATATTTTCCCACATCAAAATGTAGCCTATGTCCTTTCTCAGACTCTAGAATAACTGTATACAAAATTTCATTGCAATCGGTTCAGTAGTTTTGGCGTGAAAGCAAGACAGACAGACAGACAGACAGACAGAGATACTTTCGCATTTATAATATTAGTATGGATAAGCAAGAAGGAATATTTTGGTAGATTTTTCACACAATTATTAACACTTAATACGGTTCCCTTTTTTCTCCCATTAAATATAGCCTATATTCAGCAGAAATAGTGTGGATTAAAAAATATGCATTAATACTTCCATCGTGCATCGGCATCGTGGGTATCGCAGACACAATAGATCTTCAATTGTTATGCTGGCAGCCGGCTGCCGCTATTAGAGATTTATAGTTAAAGAAATTAATTAATTATAATAGCAATCAAAAATAATAGTCATTCAAAACTTATTTTAAAAAGTTCTAAAAATATTACTTTCGTAGTCATAACTTTTAAAGCTTTTTTGAAATTAGGATTATAATAATGAAGCACGATAGTCTATATCAAATCAATAAAGCAGCACCCGGCTGTCGCATAACTATTGAAAATCTATTGTGTCTGCGATTCCCACGATCGAGGTAATATTTACGTGGACTCTCCGGGCGAGTCTGTGGCACTGATAATTAAATCTCTCCCCTACCGCACGCACACCCGCGCATCGCGCCTTGACGCCCAATTCGCAACGTGCAGCAGAAATCGTAATATTTTAATTTCGCCATAACATTAAAACCAAACGTCCAATTTTAATCATTCAAAGACCGAATATTATCTACATTAACTGTACTTAGTGATGAAATAATTTATTTTGATAAGGGTCAATAGCATGATTTAAATAAACGCATTTAAATATAGTCCAAAAAAAATTCTAGATTTTTTAATAAAAAAATGGTTATTGTGCCTCACTCAACATAGATAGGTATAGTGTGTCGCGGACTTTTTTGTAGATATTTAAAAGATCTATAATTACTTAGAACATTTTATGCCTCTATCTTTTATAGTTTAGGCAGCGTACGCAAAATAAGTAACTTTTCTGGTTGATTTTTTAAACCTTGCGTCCGAAAATCCCAAATATCTTACGGAACCTTATATTTTTCCAAAATAAAAATTAGCCTATGTTCAGCAGAAATAATGCAGGATTCCAATGGTAAAAGAATTTTTCAAATCGGTCCAGTAGTTTCGGAGCCTATTCGACTCAAACAAACAAACAAACAAAAAATCAAATCTTTCCTCTTTATAATAGTAGTGTAGATAATATTCTAACGTATTAAAAACTATAAACAAAAACATAATAACTAATAAGTATGATTAGTTCTATGTTAGAACGAAGTTAAAAAGAAAAGCGCCATCTGTTGAATCGTATTAGAACTAAAATGTTCATTGCATCGCGTCGATATATTTCTGGATTTTTTATAATATTATACATAAAATATATTTAAGATTTTTGAAATATTATTTTAATACACATCCAAGACCCAGGAACATTGAAAACTTTTTGTTCCGCCTGCGGGACTCGAACCCAGGACCCCCGGGATGAGCGCTGGCCACGCGCAATGCGAAGTAATTTTCATCGATATTTTCATGGAAATAAGATATTTTCCCACATCAAAATGTAGCCTATGTCCTTTCTCAGACTCTAGAATAACTGTGTACAAAATTTCATTGCAATCGGTTCAGTAGTTTTGGCGTGAAAGCGAGACAGACAGACAGACAGACAGACAGACAGACAGAGATACTTTCGCATTTATAATATTATAGTAATATAGTAATAGTATATAGTATATATAGTATATAGTATAGTATAGTTCTATAAGATAAGATAGATTGATTATTATTATAGCAAGTGATAATATTATTAAACATAATATTCTAACGTATTAAAAACTATAAACAAAAACATAATAACTAATAAGTATGATTAGTTCTATGTTACAACGAAGTAAAAAAAAGCGCCATCTGTTGAATCGTATTAGAACTAAAATGTTCATTGCATCGCGTCGATATATTTCTGGATTTTTTATAATATTATACATAAAATATATTTAAGACTTTTGAAATATTGTTTTAATACACATCCAAGACCCAGGAACATTTGAAAACTTTTTGTTCCGCCTGCGGGACTCGAACCCAGGACCCCCGGGATGAGCGCTGGCCACGCGCAATGCGAAGTAATTTTCATCGATATTTTCATGGAAATAAGATATTTTCCCACATCAAAATGTAGCCTATGTCCTTTCTCAGACTCTAGAATAACTGTGTACAAAATTTCATTGCAATCGGTTCAGTAGTTTTGGCGTGAAAGCGAGACAGACAGACAGACAGACAGACAGACAGACAGACAGAGATACTTTCGCATTTATAATATTAGTATAGATTGAATAAGTCAGTACTTTAAACAGTGACGTAACCTTAAACCTATCAATGATAAATAGTTTATGAGTAAAGTTGTGTAATTGGGGGGCTAAATAAGCTTTAAAAATTTGGCATAATATATAAAGTTTAATTTTAAAAAATGAAATATTACGTGCACACTGCATAGCTGTTTTGATTTAAGGGGTACCAGGGTTTTTTATAAAAGCTTTTGACACCAATTTTGTTGACATCGCGCGCTATAAACTGAAGTCCACGCGGACGAAGTCGCGGGCAACAGCTAGTTATGAACTAAAATATTACTTAGCACTTAGGAATTATTGAAACTTAAAGTCAGTAAATATTATTTTATTACTTTTTAAAGTTTTTTGGCGGGGTTTTTTTTTAATTTCTTAATTTATTAAATCTGTAACTAGTGATTAGGTATATTATTCTCTTTGATCTGTAATATCTTCGAAAATATTCATTTTAATCACAATTCACAGATCTATATTAAATCAACAATGTATTTAAGTTATTTAATTGGATAAGGATTAATCAATGATATTCTACATATACAGATCTGTTACGTTCATACTATTTTCCGGCTTAAATCTCTTCCAAACAATTTTCAAATTCAAAATTGCAAACATTGACAAAGACAGATAAGTGAAACAAAAGATACGAAATGCGATTTAGAAGATTAGGTCGTTAGCTACGAATAATAAAAACTAAGGAAAAGTAACTCCGTCTAAAAACATGCTCCACAATACTTGTCAAAAAAGTGTACCTTAGGTACACATTTCAATACATTTGCAATATTTAGGTGACCTTGAGCGGTACTAGGCTGACGTTACATGACAGATCAAAAGGAACCAAATTTAAAACGGTAATAGCACAGTATAGCAATATGACATATCTAATATTGCTATACTGTGGTAATAGTATGGGAGTTACGATTCCTTAGTTTTTATTATTCGTAGGTCGTTACATATGAAATTGGCGTTTTGTTGTACAGGTCACTTTGATCCCAAATATATTCTCCACTTTGGTTAAGAATTCCAAATTCAAATTTCAATTCATTTGAGTTTCCAAGACAGTCATTCATTTGTTTTTTTCTTGATTATTTTTTCTTTGGAGTCGTTGATATCGCACTATGGCAAAATTGAAATACTAATATAAATATTTATTGACCAAACAATTTTAACATAATATACTTAATGCGATATCGCTTTAATTACGAATATGAGTTCTACCATGGCACGAGTCTGCAGAAACAGCTCGAAGAATTAATAATGTATATGGCCCTGTACTGCAGGTGTCGGAAAAGAAAACACGGTACGGTTTTGGTTCCAACGTTTTCGTTCTGGAAATTTCGACCTTCAGAACAAGCCCCGTGGACGACCCGAGACCAAAATGAATAATGAAGAATTAAAGGCTATTGTGGAAGCGGATCCATCGCAAACCACTTCAGAGTTAGCAGCAGGCTTCGGTGTAAGTGATAAAACTGCTTTAATCCACTTAAAGCAAATTGGGAAGATAAAAAATTTGAAAGGTGGGTACCTCATGAATTGAGTGAAGAAACCAGAAAACACGCGTGTACTGCTGCGTTACATTGCTCAACCGACACAATAATGAAGGGATTTTAAATCGGATCATTACTTGTGACGAAAAATACATCCTTTACGTAATGGCTGTTCCCTGGAGAATCAGCCAAACCCTGCCCTAAGCGAAAATTGACTCAGAAAAAGTTACTTGTGAGTGTTTGGTGGACTAGTGCCGGTGTCGTTCATTACAGCTTTCTAAAATCTGGCCAAACGGTTACAGCAGATATTATCTATTGTTAGCAACTGCAAAACATGATGGAAGAACGAGCTGCTAAACATTGCCTGTTCAATCGCTCTTGGCCACTGCTGCTGGTTCAGGACAACGCACACTGCACAACAGACGGCCGTAAAACTGGCGGAGCTGCAATTGGAATGTCTGCGACATCCACCGCACTCCCCGGACCTAGCTCCGACAGATTACCATTTTATTCGGAATTTGGATAACTTCCTACAAGGAAAAAAGTTCAACTCTGATGTGGCAGTCCAAACCGCATTCAAAGAATTTATTGACTCTCGTCCCTCCGTTTTTTTAGTAAAGGGATCAACGAACTACCCTTAAGATGGCAAAAATGCATCGATAACAATGGTACATACTTTGATTAATTAAATAAATTATCCAAAAAAAAAGTCTTTATATTCCTCCCATACAAAACGCCAATTTCATATTATGTAGTTCTTGGACCATCGGTAAGGACCTAATATTAGTTTTGACCGAACAACGCACAAAACATGAAGCAGGAGGATGGGCTATTTTCGATTGGTCGGTCCGGCACGGGCACCGGCACGACGCCGGCGCTGGCGTCGGTGCCGGGTAACTGGGAAGAAAAAATATTTTATGAAAATGTATGGCTCGCTTTTTCACTTACCGGCGCCGGCACCCGCCCGGCAAATAAGTCCCGCTGTGCGCCGTCATCACCGGGGTAACGGGCTTCCCACTCGGTTCCGATTGCCGGACCGGTAAAACTGTATGTGATGTATGAATAGTAGCCGTGTGCGTGTATGTGCGGGGTAGAAGATGCGGAGCGGCGGGAGAGAGACCGGTTTACACCCGACGCAAACCGGCACCGATACCACGTAATGGAAAAACGAAACCACAGCGCCCATTCCGGTGCACTGCCTTGCCGCTGCCGCGTGTGCCGCTGCCGTGCTGGCTAATGGAAAAACGCTCAATGGCATGAGCCATTAATTTCTTTTGTTGTATATGTTACGCTCAAAGACCGAAAACGCTCAGTGAGCGAAAAAATGGCTCACAACGAGATGTGGTAATAGTGAAACGGCCACGACGCGAAATTCGCGTCGTGGCTCTAGTGAAAACGGCCACGACGCATTCTGGTAATCACAGAAATACCACAAAGCGAAATTCGTGTCGTGACTGACGTGCTATTCGACCACAACGCGTTGTGGTAATCGAGTAAAACAATGACGCGTTCTGAGCATTTAAAAACAGCCACGACGCGAATTCGTGTTGTGACTTGTGGCCCTAATGAAAACGGCCACGACGCGTTCTGAAACCAGGCCGTGTTACGCAGGAGTATTTTTATAGCGCCCAAGTGTGTGCGCAATACACAAGAGCACTCTGGTTTCAATGAAACTAGGCCAGTTACGCAGGGGTAATTTTAAAGTGCCCAAGTGTGTGCGCAATACACAAGAGCACGTTACGCAGTTGTAGTTTTATAGTGCCCAATTGTGTGCGCAATACACAAGAGGCTCTGGTTTCAATGAAACCAGGCCAGTTACGCAGGAGTAATTTCATAGCGCCTAAGTGTGTGCGCAATACACAAGAGCACTCTGGTTTCAACGAAACCAGGCCAATTACGAAGAAGTAATTTTATAGTGCCCACGTGTGTGCTGTGTAAAAGTCGGTCCTGCACCTGATCTCTCGCCAGCGCTCCATTGGGTTATGAGAGTAAAGAATAGTGCTCTTGTGTATTGCGCACACACTTGAGCACTATAAAATTACTCCTGTTTTACTGGCCTGGTTTCATTAAAACCAGAGTGCTCTTGTGTATTGCGCACACACTTGGGCACTATAAAAATTACCCCTGCGTAACTGGCCTGGTTTCATTGGAACCAGAGTGCTCTTGTGTATCGCACACACACTTGGGCACTATAAAATTACTCCTGCTTAACTCTCCTGGTTTCATTGAAATCAGAGTGCTCTTGTATATTGCGCACACACTTGGGGACTATAACATAACTCCTGCGTAACAACCAGAGTGCTCTTGTGTATTGCGCACACACTTGGGCACTATAAAATAACTCATGCGTACCTGGCCTGGTTTCATTGAAACCAGAGTGCTCTTGTGTATTGCACACACACTTGGGCACTATGAAATGACTTCTGCTCAACTGGCCTGGTTTCATTGAAACCAGCGTGCTCTTGTGTATTGCGCACACACTTGGGCACTTTAAAATTACTTCTGCGTAACGTGCTCTTGTGTATTGCGCACACACTTGGGCACTATAAAATTACTCCTGCGTAACTGGCCTAATTTCATTGAAACCAGAGTGCTCTTTGTGTATTGCGCACACACTTGGGCGCTATAAAATTACTCCTGAGTAACTAACCTGGTTTCAGAACGCGTCGTAGCCATATTCATTAGGGCCACAACACGGATTCGCGTCGTGGCTGTTTTTAAATGCTCAGAACGCGTCATGGCTTTTCTCGATTACCACAACGCGTTGTGGTCGAATAGCACGTCAGCCACGACACGAATTTCGCTATGTGGTATTTCTTTGATTACCAGAACGCGTCGTGGCCGTTTCCACGAGGGCCACGACGTGAATTTCGCGTCGTCGCCGTTTCACTATGACCACAACGCGTTGTGACTTGTGAGCCATTTTTTCGCTCACTGAGCGTTTTCGGTCTTTGAGCGTAACTTATACATGATACATCATAATTCATAACATTATGATTTATGACAAATCGCTTCGCCACGTATTACAGTCGCACGTACGTGCGCCGCAGACTCGATCACACAAAGAGTGTGCCGTCTGCGATCTCCCTAAATTGGCGCCTTCTTGTATTCCCTTACGTCATCGCAAATCGCAACGCAGCGTAGCATATAATGCGTTTCAGCGTTCCGTTCCGACAGCGCACCGCACCGGCAGAACATGGCCCCGTATGTAAAATAAATCCTGTAAGAATAACAATGCAGGCCATTTGTGTTATTCTAGTTTACCTCACAAAGGCTAGGTCCTCAGATTTAATACTATCAAATTCTTCAAAGAGATATTTTTCGTAAAAGGCTTTGTATTTTTAAAGCGACTCTGTCGTTTGTCGTTTAACTCTACATTACGTAAACATGACAAGATTTAAAGATGTCTTTTAAGAGGTAATAACTTGAAAATATCGGAGTTCATCATCAATATTTCTTAAATTTTTACATATCGGTTGGCAAAAAAATTTCTAGAGCTACGTAGGAAAAGATAACATTAATATCGACTAATAAGTTGCGAAAACTACGTAACGGATTTTGATGCGTTTTTTTAAATAGATATAGAGATTAAAAGAGCAAGGTATTATATACGTATAATTACATCCATTAAAGAGTGGAAAAATAACGGAAAAATGTAATTATTTATAATTAAGTACATTTTTTCCGTTTTCATTGCGAACGCAGGCTGAAAGTTGAAACCGACGAGATATTTTATCAAAATGATGTAAGTAATAAGTACACATTGAAAAGGTCTGTACAGAAAACTCCGCGATGGATGTCCCACAGTAACATTATTTTGTCATTTACCTTTTACGACAAATAATGGCTAATTTTCGAAGCGATTTTAACCAATACAGCATACTTAATATATTTTAATCCTTATCCAATTAAATACCTTAAATGCATTGTTGATTTAATATAGATCTATAGCCCTCTACAGCATATAATTTAGTTCAATGAATAATTTTGAAGTAAAGATAATATGTATTACAGATTTAAAAATTGCGAGACGTAGTGTTTGCGGCGGTACCGACCAATGCGGACCACGGGCAGTAATGAATAAATCAAAACTACTGAATCGATTTTAAGGCTCAGTAGTCCCTAAAATAAGCAGGTCGATGTCTGTCAGTACGAATATATAACATTCATATCAGCGCGCCTTGTACAGTGGCTGTTACGCGCTCGCCGCGTGCCTTGATAATAAAAAATCGGTGTAAAAACCTTTTGTTTTTATATAGTATTACACAAATCAAATATATCAAATCGTTTACGTTAGGTTACGACACATACTACATTTTTTATTTTTTTCTAGAAAGTGTGTAATTTAGCCATAAAATGATTTAATTATGAATGAAAAACAGCGTTTTAACAGTCATCTTTGAGATTTTTTTCTAGCGAGCAGAATTATTCAAATTGTGTACTGATATACCTTTGCGTATAGGAAATTTTCTCAATTTTAAAACGGTACTTATTTTATATTTAAATAATGACATTTCCTTTACTAAAACCGTGTTTAAAAAAAAACATTTTACGTAGTTGCAACAACCACAGCGCCTTAATATTTTTTTAGTGAGTGACATCTAAGCATCTTATATCTATATTTATACCCGTGCGAAGCCGGGGCGGGGCGCTAGTAATATTAAGTTAATTATTATTGTACTATATGTAGACTATATTATATATCGGTAACGGTTTCTAACCGACCGCGACATTCAAAAAGAGAATTATGTTTTCATTATTTAGCTTCCGATATTTTTATAATCCTCTAGGACCAGTATTGCGAATATGTAGTTATGTATATATATCGCTGATATAATCTTTTCGCCCTTTTTCATAAAAACCATCAAACCCACCAAACTACCAAACTACAATGCCCCTTGACATTAACAAACTACTGTCACATCCAACTGGCATGTCTCCCGATACCGTGATTGAATAATGGAACGTTCCTAATATTTTTTTGCAGGAAACTAGTGCAGGAAACAGTTTATACAACGTTTAAAATGTTTAATACATGATGCGTGTGCCAATTAACACATATCGGTATTATGTCTAAAGGTCTTCGTACTCTGGCCTCTTTGATGCGGTTTACAAACGCCAGTAACTCAAAATATTCTACTGGCATGAAACTAAATAACATATTCCGTTGCGAGTATGGAAGACACGGGCGCGTGCGGTGCGTTCGCCTATTACAAAATAAAAGAATAAATAAAAATATTAGAGAATTATTTATAATCATCTTTATTAGTCAATGTAGTTACAAAATATTCAGTTTTTACTAAATGTTTGCCTTTTGCTTAAATTGTATTATCCTATTTATCTCTACAATAGTTTCTAAATTAAAACTAAGCATAAGAAAATACTCATCACATCTGATTTTGAACTTTGATCTAGTTTATAAAATTGAGTATACGAGTTACTGGCATGTTTACAACGATCAGAGACAGAGTTGTTGAAGCAGAGTTGTTAGTTTGCTACAGTTCAGTAAAAAGGCGCTAACACGGTGTATGTAGAGAATGTTACTAGAAACAATAAATAATATTATGTCATTTAAAAAATTCTCGTCCTAGATGATTTCGTGTTTTTTTTTTGACAATATTACTTAGATTTCTAGTTTTTTGTTCAGAGAAAGTAAAAAAAAATTATAAACAAAGTATTTTTTTTTTTAACTTTTTATATCAAGGGCTCAACGAAGTGAAAAATTTTTACGAAAATATTTTTAAACATTTTTGTTAATGTAGTAATGAGGACGGAAGTTCGAAAAAATTTCGTTCGTTAACATATTTTGTCTAATTTTTGTTGAAAAATTTACTTTAAGTTAAATTTCCAACGGGAGCAAATTCTTTGAAGTGTTCGTAATACACCATAAGTTTTTTTAATTTTTTAAATTAATATTTAATTCCATAAAAAAATAATTATTGTGACGTGCTCGGTTTTGAAGCCGCGCGCGCTACCTAAAAATGTCGCGCGGAGGCCTACTTTCACCGTTAAATTAAAATTATAAATAATAGATATAGAGTTCCGGGAGTTGGGAGTTTTTTTTACGGAAATTTCCTCCTCTTTAAGAATCTTTTTTTAAAATTTCTTAAATGTTAATAGTTTCGAAGTTTTTAACAAAAAACGTAATACCTTTTTTGCAACCTAATTTGCATATAACTTTTGCAATTTTTTGTGTGCTAATACACGCTTCCGATACATTTTTCTAGACGTCTTCCCGAATTTAATGAGCTATCGCTCGTATTTTTAAGACCCTTATCTCTATATTTCGCCATTCTCAACTTATAGCTCAGACTATAAGTAACAAACAAGTATGGTGTCGAACTTTTCAGTTTACCAATAAGCTCGAGTTGTGTTCTATATTTTCATAAATTCGTCGATACATTACAATTTAACGTTACAATTTCTCAGTGTAAATGCTATGCGAACTAACAAGCCTGATTTCCACATTTTTGGTAATAGGCGAATTCGGTTTACATTCCTGCTGCCACATATTCCCGGTCGGAGGAATTTTCAAAATTCGAACGCATTTGGAGCTTGGACAGAATTTCGATGTAGGCTGGCAACGATGGATTCCGGAGCACTTGAATATTCGATTGAAGTTGGATATTAATTTGTGAATTACAGGATACGTGTAGAGTTGATATTATAGGCCCGAGCGTCACGACTCACGAGTTTCCCCATACAAAACTGAAAAAAAATATTGGTTTTTCAGCGCTGCTACTTTCACAGTGGACTCTCTACAAGGAACACATACACGCCCTAAAGTATTATCACTAAGTTTTGTTACACCCTGTATAGTCGGACAGACGTGTTAGTGTTTTTAGGGTTCCGTGGCCAAATACCAACAAAACAACTTTAAAAAGTAATGAAATAATATTTACTGCATTCAAGTTCAAATATTTCCTAACTTGTGTAAAGTAATATTTTAGTCCATAATTATTGTTGTCACGGTATGTCGGGGGACCGCCAAGTGAACTACAACCTACAAGCGCCAAGTCGCTGATTACCTATCTCGATTCAGACAGGGTTCATAAGAAGCTCGGTTCCTATAGAATCCAGGTGATGCTGCGGCAGCAGCATGTAAATATTTACTGTATAAACTTTATCTACTTCTTACTGGTTGTCGCAATTAAAATGAGCCCAAACACGAAACCTATGCTCTAAGTTGGCGAGGAATTGGATATCCTATTGATTACCAGGTGATGCTGCAGCACCAGGTCAACTTTCCATTATTAGGTATGTGTACTCGTATACTGTATACGTATATTGTATATTCACAAATGTCACGAACTAGAATGAAATATAAAACCCATCAAAAGACTACAAGTTGCTAACGACCTTTCATGAACCAGATAAACCCTGATTGTCCAGCACTGAGCAGGCTGATGATGATGAACTAAGAACACTCTCGATCATGTCAGCTTTCAAACAAAAAAAACTAGATCAAAATCGGTCCATCCGTTTGGATGCTACGATGCCACGGACGGATCCACACACAGACAAACAGACAGACAGACAGACAGACACGTCCAACTTATAACACCCCTCTTTTTTGTCAGGGGTTAAAAAAACGGAACCCTTATAGATTCGTCATGTCTGTCTGTCCGTCCGTATCTCACAGCCACTTTTCTCTGAAACTATAAGAGCTATACTATTGAAACTTGGTAAGTAGATGTAGTCTGTGACCCGCATTAAGATTTTGATACAAAAATGTAAAAATTATTAAAAATTTTAGGGGTCCCCATATGTACAATTGAAATAATATTTTTTTCATCTAAGCTATGCGTGTGGGGGTATCTATGGATAGGTCTTAAAAAATCATATATAGCATTCTAATATAATTTTTTTCTAACCTGAACAGTTTGCGAGAGAGACTCTTCCAAAGTGGTAAAATGTGTGCCCCCCCCCCGCCTCTTAACTTCTAAAGTAGGGGTTTGATAAGTCTAAAAAAATATATGATAATAGGTAAATTATTATAAAAAATACCAACGAAAATTGGTTTGAACGAGATCTAGCTAGTAGTTTTTTTTATACGTCATAAATGGTAAACCTTAAGTTAACTTTCATTATTTAATCAACTGAAACATAAAAATAAATCAAAAACCTTTTAATTTCATAAAAAATAAACCTTATAGTTGCAATTTTTTCTTTTTTGTGGATTTTGCTTTAACAACACATTAACTAGTTATGTCATTAACTAAGAGTTATTATAGTATTAAAAATAAGAATTATTTACTTCATACTATTAACAAAAAAGGTTGTACGAAGCTTTGTATTACTTTTATTCAGAGTTTTCAGAATTTTTCACAATCTTCGAAGTAAATTTCTCGAATATTATATCCTATCAAGTGTGCAGAAGCTGTATTAATGTTGATTTAAAATCACAGAATCAGGGTACAATTCGTAGTGATAAGCCTCGAATTCCAATATATAAATTATGTATTATTAGGGCAGGTATTAATTGAGTATTAATCCGGTTATAAATGCTATTGCTCACTGATGTGTGTTCCTACTGCATTAATTCAGTTAACAATCAATCGAGTATGTGTAGGTATTTGGTTTATCACATGAGTAATTATTAATAGTTATGTTTAGTTCTGCTCTTGAGGCAGCAGATGCAAACGTATTATGAAATTCGTCTATTAATATGAAACTTACTCAGACCATTTTTTTCAAATTCTTAATAATATTTTTTAAATAACAGACAGACAGACAGACACGTCAAACTTATAACACCCCTCTTTTTTGTCGGGGGTTAAAAATCATAAGCAATTAAATGAATATTTTCTTTATTAATTAAATGTTTACTTTTTTTAAATAATAAAAAAACCGGCCAAGTGCGAGTTGGACTCGCCTATGAGTGGTTCCGCAGCAGCAATAAGGTATTTTTTATGAAATTAAGAGGTTTTTGATTTATTTTTATGTTTCAGTGGATTTATAGACTAAGTGGCTAGATCTCGTTCAAACCAATTTTCGTTGGTAGTTTTTATAGTAATGTGTACTGTGTACATCATATATATATTTTTTAGACTTATTATGCCCCTACTTTAGAAGTTAGAACCCTCCCCGTTCTAACTGTTTGGAAAATCCAGTCACCTACTAAACTTACTGATAAAATTATTAAAAAATATTAAAAAAATATATCTAATTAGGGCCTGTTTTACCACTTTCTGATAAAGTGCCTAATAGGCTATTCACAACTTTTTTGACAGATTCGCCATACTTGATCTGTCAAGTTAATTGGTGGATAGCCTTATCAGGAAATGGTGAAACAGGCCCTTAATGTCCTAAATCTGATCTTCTGAATAATTATACCGATTAAAACATTTTTAACCGACATATTGACACATCCACAACGGGATGAACGGGAACCAGCTTTACATTGACACGATATTATAAGTTCGAGATCTTTCAATGAGATTGAATTTACGGATGAAGTAACTGGCAATAAAAGATTGATATCCCAGATCTTTCAGCCACAGCCTGCCTTTTGCGATAATAGTGCGCTAGAGCAGTGTTCCGCAAAAGAGTTCCGTGTAATACTGGTGTACCGTGGTCCGTGGCCAGTAGATAGTTAGTACTTGGACGTGTGCCATAAAAAGTTTCATTTTGCCTATGTATATTCCTTGTTTATAAGAAGTAAGAACCAAAAAAGGCAACATCTCAGGACGATCGACTAAAGGAATGTTAATTGGGAACAAGCACCCTGTGGCCTGTACACGCTGATTAATTAATCTTTCGATCACATAATAATTATATAATATATGTATATGTGTTCGAAGGGTGTACTTCCAAAAATTTTCATTTTTCTAGCTGTACATTGAACACAAAAAGTTTGCGGAACACTGCTCTAGAAGATCTAAAAGGGTGTCTTGTGATCACATTCGTATGCTTACAATTGAAGACGTTTTTAGGGTTCCGTACTCAACAAGGAAACCTTAAAGTTTCGATCTGTCCGTCCGTCTGTCCGTCTATCTGTCTGTCAGGCGCGGTCCAAAGGGGGGGGGGGGGGGGTCACAGGGGACATGACCCCCTCCCAAAATCTAAGGTAAATTTGAAAAATCTCAAAATCTTGCTAAATATTATAAGGAAATTTCTAGCTATCCCCTAACCACCACTTCGTCCGACCTTAGACAACGGTTGTGAACCCAGAACCGTCCGAGGGCGCAGATAAAAAAAAAAGTGTGGTGACTACTAACCTAACCTAACCTAACCCCTAAATTTCAGGCTGCGACCGCGTCTGCTAACTGTATGTCCGTCTGTCCGTTTGTCTGTCCGCGCTTTTGCTCAGAGACTATATGACCTACAAAGCTGTAATTTGGCACGAATGCACATAATACCTATTAATGATGCCGACAAAATACTTACTTACTTAAAATCTTTAAATAAAAAAATTTATGGCACTGCCCCTACACATCATGGGGGGTGATTTTTAGGGTTCCGTACCCAAAGGGTAAAACTGGGACCCGATTACTGAGACTTCGACGTCTGTCCGTCTGTCTGTCCCTCTATCTGTCCGTCTGTCTGTCTGTCTCCAGGCTGTACCTCAATAACCGCTATAGCTAGACTTCTGAAATTTTCACAGATTGTGTATTTCCGTTGCCGCTATAACAACAAATACTAAAAACAAAATAATATTAATATTTAAGGGGGCTCCCATACAACAAACATAATTTTTTGGCCTTTTTGGCTCGTAATCAATAATGGCAACAGCTACGCACTCAAAATTTTCATAAAGGCATTATATTTCTTCTTTAATATTTAATAATAATATTAAAATAAAATAAAAATTTAAGGGGGGCTTCCATACAACAACACAATTTTTTGCCTATTTTTCGTCCTTCATGTGCGAGTCAGACTCTCACTTGGCCGATTTTTTTTCTCGCGTCCACCCCACCGTGGGGTGTCGTTGGATAGGTTTTTTAAAAATATTATGAGCATTCATAGGTAATTTTCCAATTTAGGGACCCGTTTGTGAAAAATTTAAGTTTTAAAGTGGAAAAAATCCTAAGAATTCCGTGTCCCCCTCTAATTTCTTATACCAGCAACGGTTGTTTCTGGAAATGTGAAAAAATTAACGGGAGTAGGAAATATGCTGAATTTAAAAGAAAAACTATCACTTCTAAGAAGACTTAAAAAAGTTATTGAGTCGTCGTAAGTCGCACAACTAAAAAAAGGAATTCGGCGAAGTAAAGGAAAATTTTGTTCAAATTCCTTTGAACGGGACTGAGATAAAGTTAGTAGTGTAAAACACGTTATGAATGTTACATTCGTTGACCATACAAAAAATTTCAAAAACTCGCTAGTTTTTTAAAGGGAAAAACCGGCCAAGTGCGTCGGGCCAAGCGCAATATGGGGTTCCGTAGTACCGCTGTACTACGGAACCCCACGCGCTTGGCCCGACACGCACTTGGCCAGTTTTACCCTTTGGGTACAGAACCCTAAAAACTAGCTCAAAATTGGTCCACACACCACACATTAGAATGCTACGGACAGACGGACAGACACGTCAAACTTATTTTTGCATAAATGGAGGCTTTAGGGCCGGAAAAAGGATTTTAAATAAAAAAAACTGTACAGATCACAATAATTAACATTGAATTGACATGATCCGACCAAATGACGTTGGTCTGTCAACTGCCTAGGAATATATTTCCTCGATGGTATATAACGCGATGCAAAAGTTGCCAAACTATCATAATATTTTTGACCGACTTCCAAAAAGGACGAGGTAATACGTTCGGCTGTGTGTATCTTTTTTTTTGTATGTTCAACGATTACTCAGCCGTTTGTGGTCTGATTTTCAAAACTCTTTTTGTATTGTATAGGGTTTAACTCGAATTTGGTACCATGTTCACAAAAGTGGTGATCTGAGCACGGGATCCTTAAGGAATCGAGGGGACTCCTTGTAATTTGTATGGAAATATATAGTGATTTCAATTTTTTCCAAAGTATTTAAGGCACATGCTACCAAAAATAAGACTTCACACCAGGTTATACCCTGGATCTGAAGGTACCCAACAGAACTTTTGAATCCTTAAAGATATAGGTTCGGGGATTTTGGCGTTGTTTAAACCACTGAAAGCATAAGCCAATATATCAATTTGATTAATCATCATCATCACAATTATAATTATACCATGAGTCATCACATTATGACCCAATTAGTGGTATTGTTCGTGATATTTTGCATCGAAGCTGATGTTTTTGATGATTGTTTCGCTGTTTGTAGACTGATTTTTAAAATTCTTGTGTTGTTGTATAGGAAATTATCTAAATTTTGTATAACAATTACGAAAGTGGTGATCTGATGATGGGATCTATGAGCGGTCGAGGTAAATCCTCGAAATTTATTAAAACACACAATATAGTGGTTAGGAAGTTGTTTCTAGTAACATAAACATATTATTATGCTACAAATAAGTGAAATTTCATACGAAAGTGTCCCTGGTCCCAAAGACACTGGACAGAACTCCTGAACCTTTAAAGATAAAAGTTTGGAAATGTCAGCATCGCTTAGATAACTGCAAGCATTTACCACAATTTCGCTTACAGTAACATAATGTGAATAGTTAACATTCGTAGTGTTATTTACGCATAAAGCCTTATCTTGTAGATACCTAACTAAAAAGAGTGAAATTATTATTTTTAACAAAAAATTTAAACCGACTTCCAAGGTAAAAACAATAATAATATGAACTAAAAAGTATTACTTAAATAACTCTTACTATTTAATATTGACTTTTTCAGAATTCGACTAAATCTTAACTATTTCTGTACATACTACAAATCTTCAATATTTTGAAGTCGGTACCAGCTAATTTAATCTGTCAGAATATCTGAAACTTTTGGGGAATGGTACCGAATATTTTTTTTTGTTAAAATAATACACATTAAACATACTTACATAATATTATTTTGGAAAAGCATAAATTTATCTCAGTTTTGTCAATAAATGTTAAAATCTAAAGGTAAGTAATTAACGACTTAAAATAACCATGACTAACATTTAACAAACTAAGTGTAACCGCGGCTTAAATCTTCAGCGAGCAAAAAATCGCGTAGGAAATCTGATCATTTCCTGAAAAGCAATATATCTCCTAGCCTCGGATAGAGATATCTCGGTCTGGAAGAGTCCCGGGTTCAGACAGATCAATACGTCCTGCGACTCGGCACTCGCCCCTTGCCGCGTCATTCGCGCTTCGACCGTCGAGCTGACACCACGTCTCCCGCCGCACGAAACATGGAGGTAAGTTTCTACTATTATTGTGTACACCATAAAATAATATATCCAAGCGAATTCACTGTGCAATCATCCAAAATGTGCGTTTCGAAAAAAATCAATACTCTGCAATGCATTGTTGTATTGGCGCGCGTTTATTTTATTTTTTCTAATTCACTTTTTATTTTGATTTTATTTGTCATTATTTTATGAAGCTAATGATTTTTTATTTGTCATTATTTTATGGAGCAATATTTTTTTGAAATTTTTAAATATTCAAGTGTAACAAAAATATCGCGTCCGTATACAGCTATTCTCGGTAGCTATTATCTATAATGTATGCAATTTGATCCTGTTCCATCTACTGGAATGTGTTCCAAAGCCATATGGGTTTTATGGGACTTTTTGTGTGCAGCGTCTTCGCTCGTTTTTTGTTTTACTCTGCACATAATCAATACTACGGTTATTAAAACTTATGTTGATAACTCTGCTCACGCAAAAACTTGTAAGTCATCGTTTATTGGGTCAATAATATTATGAGCAGCTTATATTTATAATATTTGTCCGGTCATAACATTATGTAAAGTACTGTGAGTAAGAGCCGCACTCTGAGATATTTAATAATCCCTATTTGAATGAATATTTTTTATTTTCTGTCAGTTTTCAATAATTAAATTAAGTTCAGTAATTATTAATGTTGACATGCGTTAATGTTTGTTTAGGTAGGTAGTCGGTTTGTTATCAAGCTATATTGACCCCGCAAAAGCTATTTTAGTATCGCCGCCTGCACGAGACTCATTGATAGGAAAACAAAGAGCTTGTTGTGAACTCTTTCTCAGGATTTAAAGTTTTTCTTTTTTTTATTATCGATATTATCGACATTTTGATAGCAATTTTTTTTAAGATCGTGTTCTTTTTTTTCTCGAATTCTGGATTTTGTTTGAGTTTGAAAATAATATTGTATATTATACTAGCGACCCGCCCTGGCTTCGCACGGGTATAAAATATAATAGCCACTGAAAAAATTATTAAAATCGATTCAGCAGTTTTAGTTTAATATTCATTATTACTACCCGTGGAACGCATTGGTCGGCACCGCCGAAAAAGCTACGTCAATTTTGAAATAATTAAGTATATATTATGTAATATCTTCGAAAACATTAATTTAAATCATATTATGTATGATAGCTCGCATACATCACAGATATTTTATATATTAATATATAAAATAATATAATATTACGGTATTGTTTAAAATATTTGCATCTAAGATCTTAGTTTTTATTTCTTATGTCATTATTATTATTAAGTACCACAATATATTTTATTTATAATTCTTATAGATACTTACAATATTTACATTTCTAGATAGTCATTTTTACTACTATTATAATATTTTCAATTGCTTAATATATTATTTTGGTACTATACAATATTATCATCACAATATTTATTTACAGTTTGCATTATGCTATAAAATAATGATAGTGAGTAATTTCTTTTCTATTAAATATTTATAAATTTTTATAGACACAACATTCATATTTCTAAATAGTTATTCCATATTTTTATATTTTTAATTACAACATGATATTTTATATAAGTACATTTATATACCTACTTACAAAATCTTGATATGACAAGTTTTATTTGCTAGTATCACTACATAATATTATTATAATCACAATAACTATTTTCAGTTATTCTATAATTCTATGTAGTTAGTCTATAATAAGGGCCATATATATGTACATTAAATCAACAATGTATTTAAGGTATTTAATTGGATAAGGATTAATGCTTTATTTATTAAAATTGCTTCGAAAATGAGCCATTATTTGTCGTAAAAAGTAAATGAAAAAAAAATTTATTGTGGGAAGCGGAAAAAAAGTAATTATTTACGACATCACATTAGAAACCCCATCAATATTAGTATTTTTCCACTATTTAATTAATGTTATTATACCTATAACCTTCCTCTTTAATCGTTCTATCTATTAAAGAAAACCGCATCAAAATCCGTTGCGTAGTTTTAAAGATTAAAGGGAACAAAGGGACATGACCATGTGGGATATCCATAAGCGATAGACATATTATACCATCGCGGAGTTTTCTGTAGATCATTTCAATGTATATAATACTTGGTACATTATTTTGATAAATCTCGTAGGGTTCAGCCTGCGTTTGCGATTTATAAGCGGAAAAAAATGTAATTATTTACATTATATTTCACATTAGAAACCCCAACAATAACAGTATTTCTCCACTATTTAATGAATAAGAAAACCGCATCAAAATCCGTTGCGTAGTTTTAAAGATTAAAGGGAACAAAGGGACATGAGGGAACAATGCGACTTTGTTTTATAATAATACTAGATGACGCCCGCAACTCCGTTGTGCCAAAACTCGTTTATCGTGCGGGGACCGTGCATTTTTCTGGGACATAAAGTATCCTATGTCCTTTCCCGGGACTCAAAGTATCTCCATGCCAAATTTCAGCCAAATCGGTTTAGCGGTTTGGGCGTGAAGAGGTAACAGACAGACAGACAGACAGACAGACAGACAAACTGACAGACAGACAGACATACTTTCGCATTTATAATATTAATATGGAAGTATGGATGGTGATAACTGATAGCGTTTAAAAGAAAAACTATCTCAACAATAATTAATAAAAAGCTAAAAAAACTAATTAAAAAATGCGTACCTTTTTCTCGAAACCCTTACACCTTCTCTCCCACATGAGATTCTACCTTGCGTAATTTGTGGACGGCCCTTAACTAAATTAGTTCATAGTAATGAAATCAATATGTCTTGATATTGAGGGTCTCGTGTCAATCAGATTGCGTAATTAGTATGCAACAGGCACTGATATTGTTGCATACTATTAATTAGGTATTGAGAGCACCAACTTAAATAATATAATATAACTAGCTGTTGCCCGCGACTTCGTCCGGGTAGACTTTAGTTTATAGTAAAGTTGTTCCCGTACATCGATTGAGTCGTTTACGCGCAAATCAGAAAAGTATATTGTGTGGAAACCGCACATTTTTCCGGGACAAAAAATATTCCTTGTCCCAGATTCAAATTAGTATCTTCAATCTCCATGCCAAATTTCATCAAAATAGATTAAATAGTTTAGACGAGAATCATAACAGTTTATTGTGCAGGAACCGTATATTTTCCGGGATAAAATTAAAAAGTATCCCTTGTCCTTTCCCGAGACTGAAAGTATTGCCATACCAAATTTCATCTAAATAGATTGAACAGTTTAGGCGATAATCATAAAAGTTTATTCTGCGGGAAGCGTACATTTTCCGGGACAAAATTAGTATTTCTTGTCCTTTCCCGAGACTCAAAGTATCTCCATACCAAATTCCATCAAAATAGATTGAATATTTTACGCGCAAATCATAAAAGTATATTGTGCAGTAACCGTACATTTTTCCGGGACAAAATGTATAGTATGTTCTTTTTCGGGACTCAAAGTATCTTTATACCAAATTTCAGCAAAATGGGTCCAGCCGTTTACGCGTGATGTCATGACCACGCGAAATATAACGTTCCGCGAAGCTTCGCCCGCGTAAATTAGATATTTGACAGACGAATTAGTCCACAAAAATAGCCTATGATCCTTCTCGTGGTCTACTTCTTATCTCTGCCAAATAACAGAAAAATTGCTCCAGTAGTTCGTGAGATAAGCCCTTTCAAATAATTTCCCCCGTTTTTTCCACATTTTACTCTATTTCTTCACTCCTATTAGTCTTATCATGATAAAATATAGCCTATAGCCTTTCTCGATAAATGGGCTATCTAACACTAAAAGAATTTTTCAAATCGGACCAGTAGTTCCTGAGATTAGCGTGTTCAAATAAGCCATTTCAAATAATTTCTCCCGTTTTTTCCACACTTTCCTTTATTTCTTCGCTCCTATTAGTCTTAGCGCAATAAAATATAGCCTATAGCTTTCCTCGATAAAAAGGCTATCTAACACTGAAATAATTTTTTAAATCGGACCAGTAGTTCCTGATATTAGCGCGTTCAAACAAACAAACAAACAAACTAACAAACTGCAGAATTATAATATTAGTATAGATTAAAGGCGTGAATGGAAGAACCAGATAATTAACATTTTATAAAATCAACACAAATTATTGAGTCACTTTTCCCTTATAACTTGTAAGTTGGAACTTCGTCGTCTGGCTACACATAAAAGCCACTATTATAATAAACTAGCTGATGACACCCGTTGCGCCAAAATTCATTTATCGTGCAGGAACCGTAAATTTTTCCAGGATAAAAACTATCCCATGTCCTTTCTTGGGACTTAAAGTATCTCCATGCCAAATTTCAGCAAAATCGGTTCAGCGGTTTGAGCGTGACAGACAAACAGACAGACACACTTTCGCATTTAAAATATTAGTAATTACTTAGTAATTAGTATGGATAAAAAAGTACTAAGTAATGATTAACTGACATGCCTTTGCATCCTACTATTATTATAATAAGTACAGCGAAAGGGTGTTTATTTGCCTGCTACCACTAAACCGATTTTGATGAAATTTTGTATGGATATCTCCATACAAAATTTTTTAACTTCCAGGAAAGTAGATACATAGGATATTTTTATCCCGAATAAAAAGGTTCTCGTGTGAAAATAGGAAATTAATAACCGGGAAAGGAATATTGTTCATAATATACTGAAAATTATTGCTGTATCTTAATATATATATTTCTTGTGTGCGTGTGTATGTGACTGAACTCCTCCTAAACGACTGGACCAATTTTGATGAAATTTTTTGTGTGTGTTCGTGGAGATTCGAGAATGGTTTAGATTTACAGTTTGGTCTACTGGAAAATGTTTTTTCAATTAATTTCTTATTTATAAGGAGTTGTTGATTTTGGAATGTTTTACATTAGATCCGGCGGACGGCGCTATCATCGCATTCAATATTATTCTATTTCAATTTTAGTTTGTACTGACAGATGGTGCTACGATTAATTTGAAAAAAATTTTGTTATTCAATTCATGTGCTGATTAAAATATTAAATAAATAACACATAGGCTACAATTTTAACCGACTTTCAAAATGGGGGAGGTGTTATGTTCGTTTTTTTATATTCAACGATTACTCCGCCGTTTATTAACCGATTTTCAAAATTTTTCTTTTGGTATATAGGGTATCATCCCAATTTGGTATTATATTCAGAAAAGTGGTGATCTGATGAAGGATCTATAAGTAATCGAGGGAACTCCTCAAAACTTATAGGGAAACATATGGTGACTTCGGTTTCGTGAGAAGTATTCTAAGCATATGCTACCAACAAGTAAGATTTTGCACCGAGATATACCTGGTATACCGTGGTTCGGAAGGTGCTGAGAGAATTCCTGATTCTTTATAGATACAAGTTTGGGAGTTTCGGCGTTGTTTTAAGAACAGAAAGCATATGCTACTATGCAAATTACATTCTTCATCATCATCATCATCACTACCATATTATACCATTTCATAGTCTTTTAGATCGAGACTCGAGTTTGTCAAGCGATAATTAAAAAAAATCTATATCTACCTAATATTATAAACCTGAAGAGTATGTTTGCTTGAACGCGTCAATCAGAAACTACAGGTCCGATTTAAAAACTTATCTCAGTGTTAGATAGATCATTTATCGAGTAAGACTCATCATTTATCGAGAAGGTTATATTATATTATTACTCTAAGACTAATACGACAGAAGAAACTCAGGAAAATGTGGGAAAAACGGGGGAAATATTTTTTATGGGAAAATGTACCTACGGATTCTGTAAAATTTCTAATTTACGCGGGCGAAGCCGCGCGGGACATATAGTATTATATAAAACTCAAAGGTGACTGACTGATTGACATAGTGATCTTTCAACGCACAGCCCAAACCACTGGATGGATCGGGCTGAAATTTTTCATGCAGGTAGATGTTATGACGTAGGCATCCGCTAAGAAAGGATTTTGATAAATTCCAACCCCAAGGGGTTCAAATAGGGGATGAAAGTTTGTATATATAATAATACTTCTTAACGCGAGCGAAGCCGCGGGCAAAAGCTCGTTTTATTATAAGTTTGTAGCTTTCAAATTATGAGTTATTATAACCAATTATAAGGCTCTAAGAATGGAAATTACGGCATCTCCGTAGGAGGCCCACTGTTGGGGAAGAACTTTTCTTTCACCCCCCACAACTTTTAAACGGGTCAACTGATTTTAATCAAACATGTCTAAGAACACTCGCACGTAAGTCACTTTTAATAGAAAAAAATAAATAAATTGAAATCGGTTCATCCGCTCGGGAGCTAATATGCCACATACATACAGACAATCACTTTACTACAAATTTATAACTCCCCTATTTTTGCGTCGGGGGTTAAAAAGTACTAAGAATTAATGTCTCACAAAATGTTTACTTATTTGGTTATCGTTATTTTTACAATTACACAAATATAGAAACACTGTACACGTTTTTAGAAACGTGGAAAACTTGAAAGAAAAATAAGAAATTTCAAACAACTTATTCCTTTTTAAGTTGTGACTCGTGATATTCTCCAGTGAATGAACTTCCCAACAATCAGAAATAGAAGCCATAGATAAAGCGCGGTGAAGTTACAATAATAGAAATACCTATAACATGCTATAACCAGCTTTAACACCGACATTTAGAAATAGGTTCTTTGTTCGACTGTAAATTGTAATAATATTTATTGTTTTGTACTTATATTAAATACTAGCTGTTGCCCACGAATTCGTCCGCGACTTTAGTTTATAGTTGTTCCCGTACATCGATTGAGTCGTTTACGCGCATCAGAAAAGTATATTGTGTGGGAACCGCACATTTTTCCGGGACAAAAAATATTCCTTGTCCCAGATTCAAATTAGTATCTCCAATCTCCATGCCAAATTTCATCAAAATAGATTAAATAGTTTAGGCGAGAATCAGAAAAGTTTATTGTGCGGGAACCGTATATTTTCCGGGATAAAAAGTATCGCTTGTCCATTCCCGAGACTGAAAGTATTGCCATACCAAATTTCATCAAAATAGATTGAATAGTTTAGGCGATAATCATAAAAGTTTATTGTGCGGGAACCATACATTTTCCGGGACAAAATTAGTATTCATTGTCCTTTCCCGAGACTCAAAGTATCTCCATACCTAATTCCATCAAAATGGATTGAATAGTTCACGCGCAAATCATAAAAGTATATTGTGCAGTATCCGTACATTTTTCCGGGACAAAATGTATCATAATATGTTCTTTTTCGGGACTCAAAGTATCTTTATACCAAATTTCAGCAAAATGGGTCCAGCCGTTTACGCGTGAATCGTGATGCCGTGACTACGCGAAATATAACGTTCCGTGCAGCTTCGCCCGCGTAGTCCATAAAATGAATATGCCTATGATCCTTCACGTGGTCTATTTATTTATTTTATTTATTTATTATGGTTACCAACAGCATATGCATTTAAAAAATTACAGTTGATAATGTAGTACTAGAGTCTTCAATACCTGATGCACACACCTTTATAGGCAACACAACATTCATTAGTAAAGTGTTAACAACAACATGCAAAATTACATTAAGTAGTATTTAAAAACAATTATAAATTATATTATGAACATAAATTAGAAATAAATTACAATTTAAAATCTGATCGAATTACATATTATTAATAACATTTTAAGAGCAACACAAAATTGACTCAGGTAATAATATTATGTATACAAATTATTCAAATATACAACAACAATTTTATATTATATTACATTGATTAATTGTTTAATTGATTTAAGAATATCTCTTATGTACGGGATATTGGATTAATTATTGGTGGGTAACTCAAAGCACTTTAGGACTTTTTTTATGAAAACATTAAAGTTGTCATGAAAAATGTCGACACTATTGTCCTTTGCACATGTGTAGCTGTATAAATCACACATACGCTGTGGTGGGGCATGCTTCCCCACGTTTGTTCTCCAAGGAGGCCCACGCAAGATTTTAGTTATAGGGTGTCGTGGTCGATTATAAGGGACAGACAGTGAAAACAGTTCCAGAAAATCACAGCAAAACACCTTTCCATTCATAATTTTGTAGAGCATGGCAAGATCGTGGATTTTTCTCCGAACACTCAGTGGTATAATCTTGTAGAAATTTAGGCGCTGCTCGTATGGACTCCTATGTGAAATGCCTCTGTCTGAAAAGGCCAAGTGTCTGGTGAAGTGTCTTTGAATTTTTTCTATTCTCTGAGATGGTTGAGAATAGGAAGGACTCCATACAGAGCTTGCGTACTCGACGTGACTGCGTACTAACTAGTTAAAGAGCAGTATTTTTGTAGCTGGTTTGAAACCTATTGTGTTTCGCTTAATGAAACCCAGCATACTAAGAGATGACTTCTTATCTGTGCCAGATAACAGAAAAATTGCTCCAGTATTTCCTGAGATAAGCCCTTTCAAATAATTTCCCACGTTTTTTTCCACATTTTCCTCTATTTCTTCGCTCCTATTAGTCTTAGCACGATAAAATATAATCTATAGCCTTCCTCGATAAATAGGCTATTTAACACTGAAATGATTTTTCAAATAGGACCAGTAGTTCCTGAGATTAGCGCGTTCAAATAAGCCCTTTCAAATAATTTCCCCCGTTTTTCCACACTTTCCTCTATTTCTTCGCTCCTATTAGTATTAGCGTGATAAAATATAGCCTAAAGCCTTCCTTGACAAATGGGCTATTTAACACTGGAAGAATTTTTCAATCGGACCAGCAGTTCCTGAGATTAGCGCGTTCAAACAAACAAACTCTTCCCAATTATAATATTAAAAAAATGTAGATTATATTAATATTAATATAGATTCATTTATTTTGTATATAGACTAGCAATGAGATTATTACGATTTTTTGGGTTGCCCAATTTTTTCTATTTGACTTTTTCCCTCTTTCCCTTTTTTTCTTTCTATGTCATGGGAAGGATATGTATACAACTTTAACAAGGGTGGTGGGCGTTGGCATTTATTCCGCTACTTAATTCGTCTCGCTAAATCCGAGTACTAAACTGTGACTAACGACAAACGACGTCAATTTTAACTTTAAAAAAGGTCGCAATTGTTTTGAACGGTATAAAGTTAGGTTGTGCACATATTTCACTTTTCCGGTGCATTGCCGAAACAACGTTACTTTCCAATAAACATACAATACAATAAACATAAACAAGAAACAGTAATTACAGCTACATTATTAATAATAGTTCATTAATGCTCCAAATATTACAGAAACTAGTTAGCAAATATTAAAACCGTATATAATACACTTGATATTAACTATTTGCAATAGTCCAACGTTAATTATGTACCATTGGCAAAATAACTGGCAGCATTTGAATGTAATGGTACTTGGTAGCTTCACGATCTATGCGACCGCGACGCGCGAATGCAATGGTACTGCGACACGACGCGGACGGGGTGATTTTGTATTTTGCGATAACAATGCAAGAGGCGATTGTATCCGCTGTCAATCGACTATTGTATTGCTGCAATATACACAATCACACTACGGCATTCTACCATGATCTATGACCACGCCCATCGATCGCGCGACTCTGTACTGTAAAAAAATACTTATTGATTTAAAAAAATCTTAAGAGGTGTCAAGGGACACCCGAATGGAACGAAGTTGTTTCTTATGTTAAAAAAACTGTATACATAATGTACATATACTCAAAAAAAATATTAAAAAAGTCATCTATTGACACCCTGGAATACTAACGACGCGCGCTGTTTATTGAAAAAAAACGCCATCTAGTTAACGCACAGGAATACTTACTATCAACGCCCTCTGCCCCTAACATGCAGGTACTATTAAAAAAGTGTCGAGGTCAAATCAAGGTCAAATATCGTTCTGTCTAGCCTTCAGATTTACGCCGAACGCGCGATAAGGAACTTCGTTCCAATAAAAGTTGTGTCGCGACTCGCGATAGTCAGGAGTGGTCAGAGGGGAGTAGGTTGAGACATTTGTTTGGTTCGCCTGTCTTTTCAACAGTTTAGGCAGCAGGTCACGCGACCCAGCCTCAGTTGCAGTCGCGCAATTCAATCACAGTCGCACGAATCGGTCGCATGAATCGTGAGCCTACCCGAATTTACATATTCCCATGGGTACATCCGCCTCTTTTAGCATTGTATTTTCATTATGTAGGTATGTTAAAACAGCTCTTGTTAAGCCTTCTCTACAGACTAGGTCACAGAATACCTAATATTCGGCATAGGTCGTAGTCTAGATTTTCTGTGCGAATTTATTAATGCTTGCATAGCGAATTCTGTTACTATGTGTTTAAACAGTATTTAATATTCTGTATATTATATTCATCATCGAAGATCATTCTGGTGAAGAAATGTAGCTTAGTACTTGTAATAGATATTTTGTAACTTACTACTTGCTAGCGCTTAATGAATTAGTAACATAATTATTATAAATTATAAAAGCCATAAGAGTATTAAAAAAGATAACACACCGAATGCTTTCATAAAAGTGTAAGTATGGTTTGTTTCAAGTGTAAAAGAATGAAAATGAAAATGAAAGATGCTTTGTGTCTTAAGAGCCCATATGACCCTAACTTGACTACACACTTTAACCTAGATCTCAAAATCTGTAAGGTCTAGAAAACTGATTTTTTGACACAAGTAACTTCAGTTCATAAAGATTAAATTCTCAAGACGAAAACACGATAATTAAAAAAATGCTCGATAGTTTTTTTTTTACAAAGAACCTTGTTTTAGACACATTTTTGCTTGGATCTTCGAAGTTTTCTTTAATATTTTTTAATATCTAAAAAGGTATTGATAAAACCTAAATTTTCTCAAAACACGTTTTTCATAATCATTATAGTTCGTCTTTTATTCAAGTAAAACTAACTCGGCGATGATTCCGCGCCGTCCTTTTTCACCTGGCATATGAAAGACGGGCGTGAGTGTGAAGAGAGAAGGACGATGTTTGATTTTTAGAGTCAGGTGAGCTCTGAAGCGTGAGTTGCCATAAGACATGAGTTAAAATAAAACAAGGTCCCCATGGGTTTATCCCGTGTATTCGGTAATACGAGTAGGGAATATTACGCAAAGATCGGAGCGCTACTAGTTTATAAAATAATTAGGGATGTGCCGACTAGTCGGTAAAGCCGACTATCCGGCCACTTTCGTAGTCGGCGGCTAGTCGGCGAATAGTCGGCAAAAAGCGCCGACTATCCGGCCTTTTCATTTTTACTATTATTGATATTACTGGGATAGGTATTTTAAAAAAACCTTGATTATTTTTAAATTAAGTGAATTGTTTCTGAAATTACTTGCTTGTTAAGAAATATCTATGACGTGACTTATGGTATTCTGGAAGAGACCGCTTAAAGCGGTAAGACCGCCAATTTGCGCTCTTCCTAAAAATTGACATAATTTCTAGATTCGGTCGCAGGCCGCAGCGCTCAAAGTTCGCGATAAAAGCTATACAATAGCTTCAAATTTATTGTTATTTAAATAAAATACTCGGATTTTGTATTAACAAATTGGGTAATTATGTTACACAATATGATGTACAGTAAAAAATATATCCTGAATGCCATCAAGTGTATCATGACGTTTACATAACCAAAACTCGATCCGACACGCTCACAGGCGGCATATGCGAATTACCCGCGAATCAGCAGTAAACGTAGCGTTACGGTTACATCCGAGACTATGATCGGCTTGGCCGACTAGTCGGCCGATTAGTCGGCTTCTTTGCAGCCGACCAATCGGCTAGTCGGCTAGACGGCCAAAGTCATGATCTGAACATCTCTAAAAATAATTCGACCAAAATCCCTTATGTTGCACACGTGACACGTCATATCAGAAGATTGACAGAAGCGTTGCCTAAAGTCGAACATAACTTTTTGTGTAGGTACTGTGCTGGTGCTGCCTTCTAGATTGCGGTAATATACAATATATAATATTCTAGTAAGCAACATCCTCATAGACATGTTTTATTTATAAATACAAAACTAATTATTTGAGTCCACCCAAACTCTGCTCTCTCTTGTTGCTTGCTTTGCGTATCCCATGGGCATTGGGCCATGAGTATGAGCAATAAACAAAACCATTGTGGGTCTTATACTTTTTGTCCTAGGACCCAAAACTTTTCTTTACAAATAATTAAAAAACTTGCTTCTTCAGCACTGCTACTTTCACAGTAAATACTATACACACCCTAAATTATTAGTAAAGTAGTCGGCGTCTTTGCAATGCAACCGACTAATCGACTCGTCGGCTAGTCGGCCAAAATCATGATCGGAACATCTCTAATTATCACTTTATTTTGTTACAACCTGCATAGTAGTAGTTGGCATTTCAAGACTGCTGATTCAAGAAACTTAACAGAACACAAAGCCTAACTAGCGGCAACAATTCTCCCAAGTCCTATCTCAAAAATACCACTTAAAAGAGTTTTATTTTCAGAGCCGTTGGTGGTGGTCCCTGGTGGTACTGGTGGTGGCCTGCAGCATGGTGGTAGCTGACGGCGAGGTGTGGGAGGAGGACAAAGACATCCTCGTAAGGAACGAGAGGGGAGCTAAAAATAGAGGCAAGTATCGAGATTATTTCCTGGTAACATTAAATGAAATTGCATGACAAGATCCTTGAGAATCTCGCACATTTTGACGATGTGGGTGGGGCACCTTTTTAATACAATGGGTTGTTTTCTTATTTCAAATCTCCACCTAACGGCGCGACGATAGACACTTCTAGATTTTCTATTGGTTCCCCACTGATCTGAAATTATCTGCAGGTTGGCATCATTGACTTATATTGGTTGTGTTTCTAAAAAATATCAGTCTACTGTCAACTGGTTACAGTTTAGGAACACGCTGACATATTATAATACTTGTCAAACTGAAAACTGATAACTGAAACAGTTTTGGCGGGCATGACACTGTGACACTTCTTCTAATTTTTATTGTTGGTGTGGTTTTTATTATTTTTTCCCAAATTGTGTTATTTGGGTTTTTGATGTTCATTATTGGTAAAATTTTAGCCTTTAATTTTCGTTATCGTGCATAAGTGCAGGTAAGATGTTGTCAAAACCAAAATTTATAATTCCTGTGACATTGGGTGTGAATAACGGTAAATAGGGCTATTTCTTACAAATGAGTTTTATCTAAAACATCGTTATAATAACTTTATTATCCTATTCATAGGAATATTATTGCGTCTTTTTCAAATCGAAATGCATCAAGTTTTACATTATTTTGCCTAGTTTTGTAGCAATTAATGATGGTATTACCATAAGGTATTACCGATAGTTGTCTACCCATACGCCATCTAGTTATTAAAATGAAAATTGTTTGACAATCAAATTAAAAAAATAAGAAAATACCTCATTTATGAGTGCGCAATGGGTCACCTATAAAAAAAGGCTCCGTTTCGTCCGTCAAAATGTGCGCTTTAGGTTACGTCCAGAATCCAAATTAGCGTGGCAGTGACAGTGACTAGACACGGGACACGCGGTTACAAGGTGAATCACTGAGATTGTTGCGTGAGTCTAGGGAAAGCAATCCCGATCCCGCGGGATTCCAATCTCGCGAGATCTCGTGTAATTTTTCAGGATCAATCCCGACGCATCATATGACGAGATCCCGTTCGAGATTGACGGGATTGGGCGGAAGTAATAAATCGCTTCAAGAGGAATTAGAAGAAACTCTGCGAGCGTCTAAAAGTTCTTTTGCACGTATCCACGTCCACGGGCTAAGAATTTACCATAAAAAATGGACCATAATTAGAGTCTACCATAAAAAATGGATTTATTTAAGTGTGGAGGAACAAGGGGGCGATTTTTGTAGTTTGTATCATAATTATATTTGCTTCGCCACGCTGTTGCCAACTAGTGTTGAGTCGGAGAGGGCATTCACAACAGTTTAGTAGATGACACTAATAATACCCTTTGTTTTTTAAGGAGTAATTTTTAAAATCAGTGGTAGGTAACCACGTCCTAATTCACTTGAAATATGCTTATTGTTTTGATTACCTATAATTTACCTATGTTAATTTCCTTAAAACCTGATTATTATTTAGTTGGTAAGATTAAAGAATAAAGTTTTTATTTTCTTTCGAGTAATATGTTATTTTAGTTCACCTCACTATCACAAACCAAAGAGAATGTCATATACTACGTAACAAACAAGCAGTTATTAGCTTTTTCAGTCATCCGAATTTAACTTTTTTTTTTAAACTAGATGGGATCCTGAAAATTCCGGGATCCCACGGGATTGATATTTCTAAGGATCTCGAATTTGCTCGAGTCGGGATTGCATTCCCTATGCGTGACATAATATAAATATTATGATGTCATTTGTCAGTAACTCAGTACAATACTCATTTATTTATTTAAGTACCAATTAACAGCTAATACAGGATTCTATAAAAAAGTTAAACATATTAAAAAAAACATTTTTAACAAAATTAGAATTCCTGTTTTTATAGAGGTCTTTTTGATTAATCATTCTGTGTTATAAAAGTTGACCAATCGTGTTATGCTATGGGTAATTTAAAGATAAAAATATAATAAATACTGACAATGAACTTTAATTTCTTAGCTTTAGTCATTGTTGAGAAAAATCGATATCGCTGCAGCCAAATTATCAAGACGTCACCTTATATGAAGATTTTAACATAAGCCCCTTAAGACCTGGGGCCTTACTCCCGAAACTGGTGCCTCACTTCCGAAACTGATATCCATTTTGATTTTCGATTTCAACGGTGTTTGACACTTTAGACATGCTTTAGACATCTAAAATAGCGAATGATCGTGCTGCGGATCTATTTGAAACTAATCGACCTCAATGGATTTTGCTATTCCTGAGATTAATGTGGCTCAATTTGGAACTAATCAGCATCGAAACATTCGCCAAATCGAAATCTTAGAGGCTCACGACAAACAAAATTGTCTGAGAATCGGCTTTCAGATCGTTTACAAACGTCAAATTTCACGGTAGCAACAGAGGCATCGACATCAATTGAGATCGATTGTTGCCGAGTAAGCCGAGTTAGGTATTGTAAACGTTTTTAGGGTCACTGTGGTATCGATTGGTATGGTGTCGTTTCATTTTTTGTTGATAATAAATATTAATTCATTATTATTCTAACATAATAATATAGCTCGCCTGCAAGCTTTTTTAATGTGATTGATGGCACCTCCAATGGAGTTAAGCTCTACAGCTATACGGTCCCATTTAAGTTTGGTATCGTGCTTAGCTTGGCTCGCCCGCATGTACCCTTTTGCGATTCCTGGATTTTCTTCCAGGAATCTCAACAACATTCATATTTTATAGGTTTTTTTTTTATGAAAGAAGGGGACAAACGAGCAAACGGGTCACCTGATGAAAAGCAACTTTCGTCGCCCATGGACACTCGCAGCATCAGAAGAGCTGCAGGTGCGTTGGCGGCCTTTTAAGAGGGAATAGGGTAATATGGGAGGGTAGGGATGGGAAGGGAAGGGAATAGGGGAGGATAGGGAAGGGAATTGGGCCTCCGGTAAACTCACTCACTCGGCGAAACACAGCGCAAGCGCTGTTTCACGCCGGTTTTCTGTGAGAACGTGGTATTTCTCCGGTCGAGCCGGCCCATTCGTGCCAAAGCATGGCTCTCCCACGTATAAATAAGTAAGGTGCGTCGGACGGACCATTATTTTCCAAATAAAAACTAACTTTTGATGTCGGCATGCAGGGATACAAATTTTAAAATACTAGAATATGTTAGGTACTTATGACAATGTTTAAAGTGTAACTACAAAAGAGAATTTACATATTTGTTTAATGTCAAGATGTTCCATAACGAAAATAACCATTTTAAGCCCACTAAAGTAGAAAATGGGCACATCCATCTAAAGTTTCTAAAGAAATGTATTTTTATGGTATGACGAAAAACCACAAACATTACATAATCTATACATTTATACATCTATTCTATACATATAAATAAAATTGGAGTGTCTGTTTGTAATATTGAAAGAACCGTTTTTTACTACATGCATGAATGTATGTAGGGTACACCAAAACAATATTTTTTACAATTTTTGTCTGTATGTCTGTTTGTTCCGGCTAATCTCTGAAACAGTTGGAGCTATTTTGCCGGGACTTTTTTTGGTAGATAGCTGATGTAGTAAGGTGTAACTTAGGCTACTTTTTAACCGACTTCCAAAAAGGGGGAGGTTATATTTTACATTGTTATTATACTATGTTGACGCGGACGAAGTCGCGGGCAACAGCTAGTATTTCATATTTTTCGTAACCTTCTAATAATTTTAAATAACAATACAACGTTGCCATAACGACGTTGACAAGACGCCATGGCAACATCTCGATTTTGATACGATTTTGGTCCGGAATTCCTATGCGTTACAATGACATCAAAAACGAAATCGAAATCAGACTCGTATTAAGAGCTCACCTGACTCTAAAAATCAAACATCGTCCTTCTCTCTTCACACTCACGCCCGTCTTTCATATGCCAGGTGAAAAAGGACGGTGCGGAATGATCGCCGAGTTAGTTTTACTTGAATAAAAGACGAACTATAATGATTATGAAAAAATTGTTTTGAGAAAATTTAGGTTTTATCAATACCTTTTTAGATATTAAAAATATTAAAGAAAAGACAACAAACTTCGAAGATCCAAGCAAAAATGTGTCTAAAACAAGGTTTTTTGTAAAAAAGAAACTATCGAGCATTTTTTGAGTAATCGTGTTTTCGTCTTGAGCATTTAATCTTTATGAACTGAAGTTACTTGTGTCAAAAAATCAGTTTTCTAGACCTTACAGATTTTGAGATCTAGGTTAATGTATATAGTCAAGTTAGGGCCATATGGGCTCATAAGTTGATATCAGTTTCGGGAGTAAGGCACCTGATATCAACTGGATACGAGTCTGATTTCGATTTCGTTTTTGTATGCGTAGGAATTCCGGAACAAAATCGTTTCAAAATCGAGATGTTGACATGGCGTCTTGTCAACGTCGTTATAGCAACGTCCTTGTTATTTAAAAGTAGTAGAAGATTACGAAAAATATGAAACAATGTTTGTGTTTTTTCGTCATACGATAAAAATACATTCCTGAAACTTTAGATGGATGTGCCTATTTTCTACTTAAGTGGGTTTAAAATTGTTATTTTCGTTAAGGAACATCTTGACATTAAACAAATATGTACTTAAATTCTCTTTTGTAGTTACACTTAACATTGTCGTCACACATCTAAAATATGTCTAAAAAATGTCAAAAAACCGTTGAAATCGAAAATCGAAATCGATATCAGTTTCGGAAGTAAGGCACCAGTTTCGGGAGTAAGGCCCCTGATATCGATTTCGATTTTAGATTTCAACGGTTTTTGACACTTTAGACATCTAGAATAGCGCTATTTTAGATGTCTAAAGCATGTCTAAAGTGTCAAAAACCGTTGAAATCAAAAATCGAAATCGATATCAGTTTCGGGAGTAAGGCACCAGTTTCGGGAGTAAGGCCCCTGATATCGATTTCGATTTTTGATTTCAACGGTTTTTGACACTTTAGACATCTAGAATAGCGCTATTTTAGATGTCTAAAGCATGTCTAAAGTGTCAAAAACCGTTGAAATCAAAAATCGAAATCGATATCAGTTTCGGGAGTAAGGCACCAGTTTCGGGAGTAAGGCCCCTGATATCGATTTCGATTTTAGATTTCAACGGTTTTTGACACTTTAGACATCTAGAATAGCGCTATTTTAGATGTCTAAAGCATGTCTAAAGTGTCAAAAACCGTTGAAATCAAAAATCGAAATCGATATCAGTTTCGGGAGTAAGGCACCAGTTTCGGGAGTAAGGCCCCTGATATCGATTTCGATTTTTGATTTCAACGGTTTTTGACACTTTAGACATCTAGAATAGCGCTATTTTAGATGTCTAAAGCATGTCTAAAGTGTCAAAAACCGTTGAAATCAAAAATCGAAATCGATATCAGTTTCGGGAGTAAGGCACCAGTTTCGGGAGTAAGGCCCCTGATATCGATTTCGATTTTTGATTTCAACGGTTTTTGACACTTTAGACATCTAGAATAGCGCTATTTTAGATGTCTAAAGCATGTCTAAAGTGTCAAAAACCGTTGAAATCAAAAATCGAAATCGATATCAGTTTCGGGAGTAAGGCACCAGTTTCGGGAGTAAGGCCCCTGATATCGATTTCGATTTTTGATTTCAACGGTTTTTGACACTTTAGACATCTAGAATAGCGCTATTTTAGATGTCTAAAGCATGTCTAAAGTGTCAAAAACCGTTGAAATCGAAAATCGAAATCGATATCAGTTTCGGGAGTAAGGCACCTGTCAAACTCTTCATTCTATTAAGCTTTAATCATCATATTTTAATGTCTCTGGGTGCATTATATTTTTTTAACTATTAATAGTTTATAAATTACTTCCTTACATTTTGTTTAAGCCTTAGCGTATTAATTTAACACATAATGTGATATTGATGATGTGATGCTATTTAAATAAAATGATAAACTCTAGCCATTATAACAATTTAGGCTTAATAATATATCAATCATCAGTTGTCATCTAGCAAATTCAATATTCATAGATTAATTTGAGCATCGCGGTCGTTTAACTAGCGTTGAATTTAGTTAACTAAATATAACATCAGCTTAAATAAGTCGTAACTCGTACCTTTAGCTTAGGATTTTCACCTGCATCTACAGGGTGTAACAAAAATAAGTGATAATACTTTAGTGTTCCTTGTAGAGAGTTCACTGTGAAAGTAGCAGCGCTGAAAGACCAAAATTTTTTTTCACTTTTGTATGGGGAAACTCGTGACGCTCGGCCCTTGCCCATAGAAGAGTGAAAAAAATTTTTCGTCTTTCAGCGCTTCTACTTTCACAGTGAACTCTCTACAAGGAACACGTACACACCCTAATCACTTATTTTTGTTACACACTAAAGATGCATCTGAAGATTGTGACAATATGACATTATTTTAACCGACTTCCAAAACAGAGGAGGTTATTTATATTTTTGGGCTATGAATATAATAATAGGTTGGGGAAAAAGTCTTTTTGTATATGTCGTATATGTCGTTTCGTATGTATGAACTTGTCATACAATCTATTGGGCTATACCAATTGTATCTGGCTGATTTTGGTATAATTAAAAAGTTTTAATTTTACAGAAGACAATTCCAAATTAAAATTAGGTAAATGTGAGATTTTCATTTGTTTTTGTTATTGTTAAAATGAGTGATTCTAGTGAAGAAATTCGATACATTTTAAAATTTTATTACAAAAAAGGTAAAATGCAACACACGCCGCGAAAAAAGTTTGTGATGTTTATCGACCTAAATGCAGTATTTGTGAGAGCAGCGCAAATTTGGTTTAAGCGTTTTCAATCCGGAAATTTTGATATCAAAGATACACGTCGCTCTGGTCGCTCTGTTAGTGCTGTTACGGACAAAACTGATGCCATTTTTGAAAAAGTAGAGCAAGATCGGCATATTAGTAGTTACGATGTAGCTGAAGAACTGGGGATTGACCACAAAGTGGTTTTGGCGCATTTGAAAAAGCTGGGTACACAAAGAGCTCGATATTTGGGTACCTCATGACCTCACTGAAAGAAACCTAATGAACCGTGTACTCATTTGTGATTCTTTATTACGACGTAATGAAACCGAACCATTTTTGAAGAAGCTGATAACTGGCGATGAAAAGTGGATCACGTACGACAAGAACGTGCGAAAAAGATCGTGGTCATAGGCTGGTCAGGCTGTGGCGAAACCCGGGTGTACTCGCAACAAGGTGATGCTGTGTGTGTGTTGGGATTGGAAGGGCATTATTGATTATGAGCTGTTACCGCCAGGCAGGACCATCGATTCTGAACTGTACTGCGAACAGCTGATGAGATTAAAGCAAGAAGTTTAGAGAAAGTGGCCGAAATTAATCAACAGAAGGGGTGTGGTTTTTCACCATGATTATGCTAGACTTCACACATCTTTAACCACTTAGCAAAAATTGCGGGAGTTTGGCTGGGAGGTGTTAATGCATCCGCCGTATAGTCCTGACCTTGCACCTTCAGATTTCCACCTGTTTCGGTCGCTGCAGAATTCCTTAGGCAGTGTCAGTTTGACATCACAAGAGGACTGCCAAAACCACTTATCGAAGTTTTCATCAGAAGCCCCTAAATTTTTATAGCAATGGGATCAAGTCCCTACCAACAAGCTGATGGTAAAAAGTTATCGAACAAAATAATATCTATAATATACTTATTACTTTGTTCGATAACTTTACGAATCGAACTTTAATCTATAATATACTTTAGTTAATTTTAAATAAAATGCTGTGAAACAACTACAGAAATTCCCAATCTATACCTATAAGATATAATATACAATGATATTCTATGTTACTAACGTAACTAATATATGTCTAGCCGTTGACTCACATTTAACTTCATATGTGTCAGACTAAATTTAGAACATTCCAGTGGAAGCGTCTTATACAGTTAAAGCCTATATATTATATATAATATATATGTATATATATATATATATATATATATATATATATATATATATATATATATATATATATGCAGTGCCGTAAATAGTATTTTTTGCGCCCTGTACGAACTTATAACTGCACCCTTGTTTTTCAACTGGCTTCCAAAAAGGAGGTTATAATATCGCCCATGACTATTAACAATGTCGGATGTGAAAAACGACAACTTTACATGAGAGCGATTCAAAGTCTAAATTGTGCATAACTTTTTACTTATTTCAAGTAGGATCATGAAATTTCAGGGTAATACTATAAAAGTTATTTACGTTTGATATGTTATTATGAGTATCTCGTATTTTATGCCTAAATATGAGAAAAGTCACTTCTGACCTTTTTAACGGGGTACGAGTAATGCAGATTTGTCGGAAGTGCCAGAACCGACATTGTTGCTTGTAGAAAATCGATGATAGCTTGTCGGAAGTGGCATTTACGTCATTGTTAAGTGATAACTGTTAATTTAAAAATATGTCGCATGTAGAAATTACCAACAAAACGAAAACAATTTAAAGAAAAAAAATAGTTTTATGGACTTCTGTCAAATAAAACGTAAAAACAATGTACGTATGAAAATACGAAACATTTCTTATGATTTAAATAATTCGGAAAATCAAATTTTCATCCGAAATGAAAACTTACTTAAAACATTGAAATTAAAAATTATTACCAACACTATTTTGTTGGCTTTTTGATAGCATAACTTAAATTAACTAAACAAAATAAAAACAATATATTTATATTAATTATAAAGAGAAAAAGTTTGTTTTATTCGTAATGAATGGGTTCAATAACTACTGAACTAATTTTAAAAAGTCTTTTATTTTTGGAAAGCTACATCATTTGCAAAGAACACAGGCTATGTATTATTCTGAAAAATATTAGAGATCCTACCGAAAATAGCAAAAATATAACCCAAAGTGGTAAAAAATTGCCAAAAATTTCATTATTTCGCTTCCGCTACGAAAAATACTGATGATACATCAAAATAATGTAATTCATGTTTATAGTACTCATTATTATCTACAAAAAAGCCCAGGGCAGCTTATATTTATCTTTTATGGTTAACGAATAATAACCATTATACTTTCATTAAAAAATTTACTTCAAATCATCTCCTTCTAGCCTGACTTTTTTGCATATTCGTTATCAATCCTTACCTACATAAATATCAAAATATTCATTGGAATTATGTGAAAAATAGAATTGTCCTTTAAATTATTACCATGGGCCAAATATTTTAGAAGTAAGGACAGTTTGATTAAAGCTTAAAATAAGGCGCCCGCGCCGACGCGGCAACGGCGGCGGAAAATATTATATTTGCAAGTCGAACGACCGGCTATCAATCTCATCTAGATCTTCCAAATATGCTGGAGAGATGATAGTGCCTAAATGTGTGGGGAATACAGAAAGTACTGACGAAGGACTGACTGTTTTGCAGGCCCTTGAAACGAAGTTCGCGGAGTCAAGTAGTTCTTAAAAATTTCTACATTTTAGGACACTTACGTACCACCACGGCCTTTGTTTATATGAAAAATTGAGATTAGTATTTATTATATTAATTATTCAATAGCAGTCTTCTTCATCCGAGATTTTCTCTGATCCATTGTGGTATTTTAAATAGCATTTTAGATATTATTTTTGGGAATTATATCACTTTTACATAATTTGAGTAAATATTTATGTTTGTTGCCTACCTTCTTAATAGCAAAATGCCAAGAAAGTCTGGCTTTATTGCGGCTACTAGTCACCAAATCGCAAAACCATGAAAAATACGATTATTAATAAATAATTATATCAATTCATTATGTATGACATGTGCCAACAAAAACCGAATTTTCGCACCAAAATTACCCATTTTATGTCTGAAATTTCTTAAAAGTCAGTAAGCAACGACAGATATGGTACAAACTACAAGCGCCATTTAATCAATAAGAAAAGTAAATGAAATGATTATGATTTAGTACTACCGACATTTTACCAATTTATAAATCCACATAACAATGTCAGAAGTGGCACTACCGACAATTTAACCATTTATAAAACCGATTAAAAATGTCGTATGTGGTACTACCGACATTTTACACATTTGAAAAGCCGGTTAAGGACGTTGGATGTGGTATATCCTACAATTTTAAGTTACCTACGATAAATTAATGTTGATGAAGTTAAGAATTCATCTCATAATCAAATCTAAAGCAATAAAACATAAGCTATACTGTTAAAATATTTAAAAAATGTTATAAAGAATAGTAAATACCATTTTCCGCACTAGCGTTAGCTTTGGACATAATATTACAATCAGCATTTTTTGCTTTTTACTATATATTTCTTCATTTCGTTGAGTACCAAGTTTTAATTGGCCAAAATGATGTCGAAAAGTAAAAAAATATAACTACGGTAGCAAAAAAACAAGTGACAGCGCGACATCCATTCCCTCCGTTAACATAGTCGGATGTGGCACATCGTGCGCTCTTACTCGCTTCCGCGTTCCGTTAATAACGTAGGTAGTGACTATCCGACATTGTTAGCGGGCTATCTTAGTAATATACGACATTTTTAATGTGGCTATTTCAGAAACTACGCATAATATAGATTTTTTCTTTTCAGCTCATGATAGCCTTGGTTATAAGGACATATTTTATGAAATAAAACAAAAATGACGATTTTGCACATCCGACATTGTTAATAGTCATGGGCGATATGTTCGGCTGTAGATTTTTTTTTACTACATTGAAAAACGTCTCTGGGGCGCAGCGGGAAGTACTTATCGGGAGCAATTCGAAAGAATGTCTGCCTGGTCTGGCCATTCTTGCGCCCCCCAGAGTCTACGCCCTGTGCCTGGGCACCGGTGGCACCGCCCTATTTACGGCACTGCTAATATGACTAGGTAGTTTCATCATCTACCGATTGAGAAGGAATAACGATAATGGAGATACTGAATTTTATTTGACAATCTGACCAAACATAGAGACCAAATATAGAGAGATATTTATATTTACAAAAACGTAATATTTCAACAAACTTATATTGTTACAGAGACGTGTCGCTATGTCAGAGGCTCTTGGTCAGATTGTGACGCCAAGACGAACATTCGTTCACGGACTCTGACTTTGAAGAAAGGTGACCCTGCCAGCTGCGAACGTACTAAGACCATCCAGAAGAAATGCAAAAAAGGTATACTACCTACTTTCAAAGATTAAAATTGCTATAGATATTTGGTTATTAATGTTGTATTACGTAAACATCAGAAACTTAAGAGATTCCCGAGAATCACGTAATTTTTTTGGAGAGTCTATTCTATAGTGGCAAGAACTAAGTAAAGTTGAGTTTTGCTTTATGTAATATGGCTTCACCGTGTTGGTTGTCGGTTAGTCGGTTTCATCGAAACCAGGCTCTATTACAGTTTATTGCAAAACTACATTTTATTTGAAGAATCAACAGTTACAAGCACTGTATTCTCTCAAAAATCTTATTCGTTTTGTCACATTCCAGTCTCCATTTAGTATAAAAGTTTTCGTTGTTTACTTTTTATGATGCGTAATAAATAAGGAAGGATAATACTTTGAAGTTGGATGCCAACACTCTCCCGCTATGACATGCAACAGAAGTAATCCCTAAGGATAATACTTTGAAGTTGGATGCCAACACTCTCGCGCTATGACATGCAATAAAGTAATCCCTAATTACGAAGCATCAATCATCTCAAAAACTGTTGATTTATGATTCACGCCATTATTTATAAATTTATACTAAACGCAAGAGCTTTAAGGAAGTAGAAACGTTGCGGGGGAGGGCGATGTATTTTGCGATATTCAAAATCATTCTACATTTTCTTGAATTTCCTGATTTTCCTGAGAATGAATCCTCATCCGCTGATTCCTTGGAGCTTGCAGTGATGAACCAAGTACATTTCCAAAAATATTTTTCCCGCAGCCTGCCGCTATGAGAAGTCGTCTTGGAGCGAATGCAGCCCCAACGGTGAAATGTCCAGGACTGACATGCTGAAGGCTAATAGCGACCCCACTTGTGACCAGAGTAGGCGCATCACAAAGAAGTGCAACAAGAACAAACAGGTCAAAGCCAGCAAAGAAAAGGGTGAGCAGTTGATTTTTGGATAAAAACTTATGGGTGTAGGAATTTTTACGCGTTCACATGGCCTAATGGTATTTCATAAATCTAAATCTATTTCCAGTCTAAGTGTCTTTAAAACACACAATACCGAATTTCCGCGGCGGAAGTTTGACTTGATTCCGCCTGCAATATATTTAAATTTTTAAATTAGCGATGACACATCATGCCGAAATTCCGTCGCGTTATATTGTATGCGTTTGACATTTCTGACGTACCTAATCATGCGGAATTTCCGCCGCAGAATTTCGGCATAATGTGCTTAGACACGTTTCCATCGGATCTGCGTTAGGAGAAAATTCTAATTTTTCAGAAGTTACTGAGACCTTGTGAAGGTTAGAGGTTGTAAGTTGGTACGGCCCAAAATAATAGAATCGCTACACATTCCTAGTAAGTGCCAACCCACACGTACCACAACCACACGACAACCACACGACGTGGTCGGGCGTATATTTCGTATTGTAAATGAAGTTTAGAAGTACCACATTAAGCAGTCATTGTCGACTACTTGTCAGAAAACTTGTCAGAAGCAACCACGGCCGACCACATCGCAACCAAATCGCAACCACAGCGTTGCGTCGATGCAACGACAGTGCGCGCACACCATGAGCGCTCCCCCCCCCCCCCCCCCCCCGTTACATTGTTGATGTGGTTTTCCTTTCGTACGTAACCACATCGCAACCACTGACGACAACGCCACCACGTCGGCATTTTGTCGGTACCACAACGCAACCACAAAATGCTGCAGCGACACCATTCAGACGTAACCACTAACCACTGCTCGACGACATTTTTTCGTTGCGATGTCGTGTGGTTGTGGTACGTGTGGGTTGGCACTTACTAGGAATGTGTAGCGATTCTATTGCTTATCAAAACACATTCAGCAACGCATCTCCGGTGAAAACGCAGCCTAAAGCTCCGCTAAAATTCTCAAATATCTGAAAGTCTCTTTTTCCACTGAGAGAATTTTCAACAATGCAACTAATTTTGCAACTGATATTATCTAGGCTTTTGTCAGATTAAATAGGCGTAAGTTTCTGAAAAGAAAGAGTGTAGTTGTTTAACAGCTGTTTACCTACATTCTAGGCCTGAAACAAAAAATACAATGAAGTTACATTCATTTTGGGCCGTACCAACTTACAAGCTCTAACCTTCACAAGATCTCAGTAACTTCTGAAAAATTAGAATTTTCTCCAGCAATGCATTTTAAAATTTCCGCAGTTGTAAAATTGCACTTAATTACACTCCTTCAACGTTTTCCCTTGGAAATAAAAAAGTCGTTTGAGAATTTCATGTCAACTTTCGTTACACTCGACATACTTTTTATATCTCTTTTGATATTATATTAAAGTTTTCTGCTGATGCTACTTTTCTTATTATATTATGTATCATTATGTCTTATTTAATTGCTTCTAAGATTAATGTCAACCAGCTTCAAAAAAGGACGTTTCAAAGGTCCTATAATAAGCAAATACTAGTTATTTGAAGTCGGATTTTTATTGAAATCCATACTAATTGTGAAAGTGTGTCTGTCTGTCGGTCCGTCTATCAGTTACCTCTTCACGCTCAAGCCACTGAACCGATTTTGCTGAAATTTGGTATGGAGATACTTTGAGTCCCGGGAAAGGACAATAAGATACTTTTTATCCCGAAAAATGAATTTTGGAGCAACGGAGTTGCGGGCGTCATCTAGTTAATATTATGTATTTATATTAAGGTACTTACTTCCATCTTTTTGTTTCAGGTCGCCGAAATCGTCAGTAAATCATCACTGATGATCTACTTATAGATAATGATCACGTTTAATTATAATTATAAGTGTTTGTTCAATGGTTCTTATTTATGTAATAGTGTCAAAATAGTCAATGGTATTTTGATTTTACATTGATACTGATACTCTAATATATAGAAATATTAGCAAACGATGTTAACAGTACAATTTGTCTTTGAAATGTATTCTAATTAAGATCTAGCTACAATTTCTTTTTACTATCTGTAAGAATCTTTGATAATATTAAAATATAATTGAGTACTTAAATGATTTTTTATTCACCTTTCCCCTGTACCATTGACATAAGAAGTACATTAGCCCCCTTACTAATAAATGCTGTATAAGCTTTGAATAGTTATACAGTGTTTTGTCTTCTTCAATCCAATTAAAAATGTCACTTGTGTGAGAGGAACAAAACACTGTATAACTATTCAAAGCTTATACAACGTTTATTAGTAAGGCGGAATATGTATATAGGTACTGAAAATCTATTATTTAAACAATAACGTGGCGTCATAATGGCTATTATTTTTACTATTTAGACCGTGTATTAAATTACTAAGTGGTTTATTCGCTTTTTGCTTAACAAAAGCATACACCTACTGCTTACACAAAGAAGTTTGAATGTTCAGTAAAGCTGCAACTACAAATCTGCCCCGTGTATTACATTTCTCTATGTACAAATCCAAGGGCATTTGATTGCCTTAACGACGTAATGTAAACGTCTTTTGACGCCATTCTTTTTAAAGTTAATCATTACCATCATGGATCATGTTATCACTATTGATCAGTTTTAAAATTGTCACTCTCTCATCTATGAACACTTCACATCCCGTCCGTCTGGCCCCATGCACCCGTAGGACTTAGGTATATTACGGAGACAAGGCAACGGCAAATATTATAAGTTACTTGCTGTTGCCCGCGACTTCGTCCGCGTGGACTTTAGTTTTAATAGTTGTTCCCGTACATCGATTGAATCGTTTACGCGCAAATCAGAAAAGTATATTGTGTGGGAACTGCACATTTTCCCGGGACAAAAACATTCCTTGTCCCAGATTCAAATTAGTATCTCCAATCTCCATGACAAATTTCATCAAAATAGATTAATTAGTTTAGGCGATAATCATAAAAGTTTATTGTGCGGGAACCGCACATTTTCCGGGACAAAATTAGTATTCCTTGTCCTTTCCCGAGACTCAAGTATCTCCCACCTCCATACCAAATTCCATCAAAATAGATTGAATAGTTTACGCACAAATCATAAAAGTATATTGTGCAGTAACCGTACATTTTTCCGGGACAAAATGTATCCTTTGTTCTTTTTCGGGACTCAAAGTATATTTATACCCAGCAAAATGGATCCAGCCATTTACGCGTGATGTCGTGACCGCGTGGCTTCGCCCGCGTAAATTAGATATTTCACAGACAAATTAGTCCACAAAAATAGCCTATGATCCTTCACGTGGTCTACTTACTTACAGATAAGTCTGTGAAAAATAACAGAAAAATTGCTACAGTAGTTCGTGAGATGAGCCCTTTCAAATAATTTCCCCCGTTTTTTTCACATGTTTCTATTTCTTCGCTCCTATTAGTCTTAGCGTGATAAATATAACCTATAGCCTTCCTCGATAAATGGGCTACCTAACACTGAAAGAATTTTTAAAATTAGATTAGAAGTGCCTGAGATTAGCGCGTTCAAATAAGCCCTTTCAAATAATTTCCCCCGTTTTTTCCACATTTTCCTCTACTTCTTCGCCACTATTAGTCTTAGGTAATAAAATATAGCCTATAGCCTTTCTCGATAAATGGGCTATCTAACATTGAAAGAAATTTTCAAATCGGACCAGTAGTTCCTGAGATTAGCGCGTTCAAATAAGCCCTTTCAAATAATTTCCCCCGTTTTTTCCACATTTTCCTCTATTTCTTCGCTCTTATTAGTCTAAGCGTGATAAAATGTAGCCTATAGCCTTCCTCGATAAATGGAATATCTAACACTGAAAGAATTTTTCAAATCGGACCAGTAGTTACTGAGATTAGCGCGTTCAAACAAACAAACAAAACAAACATACAAACTAACAAACTCTTCCGCTTTATAATATTAGTATAGATAACATTAAACATGTGTAAAGCTTAGGTATTAAATTGTGAATGGCCCGCAAACAACTTTGCGTTCCGTCAGCGGGATTCGAACGACCACGACCTTAGCCACTGAGATACAGAGGTCGTCAATTAATAAATAAAAAATATATATATTATGCTTTGATTTAACTTGATAAAGGATAAACAGTATCGTAAAGTAGACCTAAGAATGATGCCAACAGTATCATTTCAAATGTTTTATAACTAGCTGCTAAACGTGTAACTTTACTGAATAAACAGAATACTTAATGTAAAATATGAGAGAAAGAAAAACAATTTGCATTAAATTATTGTTTTATTATAAACATTCGTACAAACAAAAGCTGATCAAATATATTTAGGTCTCATTCAATTTGTCGTATAAATATTTGCACCTATATTTAAAACGTCTCCCAAAAAACATTGAATGAGGCAAAAATATGATGATCAGTTTTGGTTCTATTGTAATAAATTAAATAAATAGGTTTCTCTTATCTAAAATAAATATTTTCAACTAGGATATTTAAATAAAATCGAATATAAAAAAGAGACAAAGCATAACTCTGTCGTAAACGGTAACTATAATTACTATCCGCAAACTATTTTTGGAATCGATCAATTGGGAAACTCCGTAACATGGTAGGATTTATCGACTAGGATTATGGAGTTTCTATTTTCACTTTTTAGTAATATCACAGGTCAGTTTTTTGGTATCGTTCACGATCACTTGAACAGTTGCTTCGCGTAAAGCCATATTCTAAAGAAGTATTCGTCTCGTCGCAGCAGGGAGCCTCTGGCGTAGGATCGAATGTCCGCATCCATGTTGTGTTCCCTCAGCCAGGAGGTGGTCGTTTGTGAGAACGACGTGGGCTCTGTCAGCTCCGTGTGCTCACCGGGCTCCTCGTCTGCTTGTGAATCTGGCAAACGAGCATCATAATATTCAGAAAACGCCCATACCATAGGAAAATTCTACAAAAGTAGATTCCAAAAACTTAAGCAACAGAAAAAATCAGACTAAGCGATACGTAATTCTGTTTTATTACGAATATTATGTACCATCGAGGAAATTGATTTCTAGGCAGTTGACAGACCAACGTCATTTGGTCGGATCATATCAATTTAAAGTTAATTGTGATCTGTCGGCTGAGTTTGACGTAACGAGACCAAACTACGTAGGTGCCCCATCTGCCTAGGAATTGAACACAATTAAGGTGTCTCTTCACAATGGTCCGTGCTGAGTGCTGACCCACTACAAGCTATCGCCATTGTGTAGACAGGGTAATGGTGTATAATGCGGACGATTGTCTTTCACACCAAGTGGTCTTGGTCCATAATTATTTACAATGACCTGCAGTGGGCCATCGTGGGCCATTGTGTACTTTATATATATTTACGGGCTTTAGATTTGTACCATCAGAGAAATAGATTCATAGGTAATATTAAATCAACGGTTGTGTTTTTTCGACTGGGCTTGACAAACCGACTAAATCAACCGCCATTTGCCTATAAATCAGTTTATCTGGTGGATACTTTTGGATACTCTTTTGCTTAGTTAAATCAGTTTCGACTTTCGGTAAAAGAAGAAGCTGATAGTATTAAATTAAATCCTCACCTGTGCTCGGTATGACCTTGAATGGTTCATCGGACTCGAGCGGCTCACTCATACCAATTTCGTTCCTCGCGAATATTCTTATCATATACGTGTGGTTCTCATTCAGATCTCGGATGTTGAATTTGAGATTGTGGACGTCGACCTTTCCGACTTCCATCCACATCGTTTTGGTGACATCACGAATGGCGATGTTATAACCTAGGAGCGGTGCACCACCGTCCCATTCTGGTGTTCCCCACGATGTGGTCACTATATTATTACCGACCATTCTCACTTCTAATGGACCGGTTGGCGGGGATGGAACGGCTGAAAAGATTACACATAATTATTGAACTTCGTATACTTAAGAATTACCTTCTTAAAGTTAGCTCTGCTAGAGAATAAAAGTTTGTACTATAGAATCTCTAGTTTATACGAGAATTATGAAGATTGATTAAGATGTATGTTATGTTTATTCCATTGAAAAGGTTTTCGCACCTTAACCTGGACCTACTATACGATTTTAACAATAATAATTGGTACATAAAACTATTTTATATATCTCTAAGTAAAATACATTAAAGAAAGCCGACTTTTTACTCGTATTTCTATGTTCACGGAAGAAGTTGTGAAGCAATATATTTTTTTAAATGAATAACATGTACTAAAACTTTTTATGCGCTACTGTCGAAACGAAAATGCTTTTACCTAGTTAAAATTAGCAAATGTACTTACTTGCATGCTTCTCTAATCGCACAGTTTGTGATTCGGTCGGCAGACTAACGCCAATTGCGTTTTCTGCTGATATCCTAAATATTATTTCATCCTTCTCCTTAATATTCTCAATACAATGTTCGAAGGTTGATCCACCAACGGTAATCATCTTCGACCAAGTCTTTCCTTTAACAGTCTTGTACTCTATAATGTAATCTGCAAAAAATATTTTTCATTAGTGGCTATGCTTATTTTAGAATAATTATATATTAATGGTATATAATTAGGGTCAATATAATTTATTGAAATGATCGTGATAATGAAACTTACTTGTGATGACGCTTCCACCGTCACTTTCTGGCGCAGTCCATTGTAAAGTGACTGATCGGGACGTCATTTCCTTTACCTTAAATTGTCTTGGCTGCGATGGAGGTGCTGCGAAAAGTAAGTACAGTAAGTAAAGATTCTAGAACATTCTAAGTAATATAGATGACGAGAAACAAAAAATTCTTTATAAAGGTAATAAAAAATATGAAATAATTACTTAGCGTCTTTCCAATAGTGACTTTCTCATCTGACTCGTACGGCGAACTTGTGCCGATTTCGTTTCTAGCGTATATTCTGAACTGATATATAGACTTAGCAATAAGCGCATCGATCCTCGCAGAAGTGTCAGATACTGTTGTCGCATGCACCCATTTTGTATTATCTTTGTTGATATATACGGAGTAGTCCAAAATAGCTGATCCTCCATTCCTTTCTGATGGGAACCAAGTGATTGTAAGGGAGTCGTTGTTAATGCCATACAAGCCTAAAGGTCCCAACGGTGGTGATGGTACGTCTGAAAAAAGGTTGCAATCAATATTTTCTTAAAATTGCGGGATCCGTAAAATGCTAGAGCTAACATTTAAAAAGTAAAATGTTATATTTTTTTATTACAACACTTTGAAATTGATGTATATTTTCATAACATAATGAAATAATTTTCTTTTTATTATTTTTGAACGGATATTATATAGACTATACTTATTCCTCACCTAAAGCAGTCTTAATTATAATTGGTTCACTTTCTAAAGGCTCAGATATTCCAACAGGATTTTGAGCCATAATTCTAAACATGTATTCGTTGTGTTCATTTAGTTTCTGAATAGAATATGATTCGACATCTTTGTCGACATCAGCCACTTTAACCCACTTATTCGTATCAGGTTCATGTTTTTCAATTGCATATTTCGTTAATTCCAAACCACCATCATCTATTGGTGGTTTCCACTCAATTGTAACGGAATCTTTTGTGATTTCTTTCATTATTACTGGACCTTCAGGCTTACTAGGTTTATCTGAAAAAGTCATAAGGAAATTGTAACACAGTCTAAAGTTTTGGTAAAAAAATACATTTAAAAATAAAGAAGGACAGAACCAACAGTACAATAAGTATTAGTAAATTGTAAAAAATCCAAAATATTCTGTAATGAATCATACTTTATAGTCCGGGTCCCGTAGAACATTTTTTTTATTACATCAAGCAAAATTTTTGTGAGTAACTTCATTTTGATGAGACGAACAACAATTTTATTTGCGAAAAATATTCGTCAACCAGGGTTTTAGGGTTCTGTAATCAACGAAACTATCGTCGATTACAGAACCCTAAAACCCTCACCAGCAGATTTTTTGTATATTGGTAGGTTAATAATTACATAATTTAATAGTAACATTGTCGTACAAATAGAACAATCCATATATTTAGGACCTTCAAATCGAAGTATTAAATTCTTTCTATCTCTCTCTCTCTCCAAAAATTGCTTGATAGTAATAAAAAAAAATGTTCTACGGAACCCGGACTATTACAGAAAGACAACTTAAAAGGTGCATATTATTTTAGAACCGTTTGCTTCAAGTTCTCAAGCATATTTGCGAATTTGACATACAACAGAGCATATTAAGATGATGCCTTAATATTGTTGTAGGAATGTCACGTACATTCTAGGAAGCACACGTATAAACATTGATCTGATTTTTTTTTAAATACAAAAAAGGTGAAAAATACATCCGGTTTTAAATTAACCATTCTTCAAATATTGTTATCGCGAAAAGTAAAGAAGGTTTCATTCAAACTATAAGGGGATAGGGTTTAAGGAGTTTTACCCAGAAACTCTTCGCCCGGAGATTTAGACTTTCGCCGCCGTATAGTGTCATCTATAAAATGTGTTAGATAGTAATTATTGGTTAAAGTATTATTTATTATTTAGTAAATGTTATGAAATGAATAAAATAATGTACTTTTTATGTTTTGGCTTTTAAATCGGTTTATTAATATTAACAAGTTTTACGAAGCTTTTATGATTATTAGGCTCATTATAACAAAAGCTATCATTATACAATTCCATTAGATTTTGTTTATCTTACCGTAAACTCTGAGGGTTACTTCTTGTGAAGTTGTCCCTGCTTTATTGCTGGCTTCAATAGAGTACTTTCCACTATGAGATCTCTCTAAAAGCTTTATCCTTATTATGCTTACATTTTCTTCCGATCTTATTTCTACATTTTGCTCATCTTTAACAACAACTCCATTTTTATACCATACTATATCTGGTTTCGGTATTCCTACTACACTAGCAGTAACTTGCCAATCTTCATTAATTTTATGCCTTTGATCAATTTCATCTGGAGATACAGTTATAATAGGCTTCTGGCGAATTTCTAATGTACAAGAGGTTTCAATTTCACCATGTTCATTCGTAGCTTTACAAGTGTAAGTACCTTCAGCAGTTTCACTCACAGATACAACTAAAGTGGCTACTCTATTAATATATACAGCCTTAGCTGTCTTTAATTGTTTGTTATTCTTAAACCATGACACCTTAGGTTCAGGTATACCTCCAAATATACAATTCAACTCAATATTTTCATTTGGTTCGCCAATTACATCTTTGAGGGGTTTTTCAATAGTGGGTGCATGACCTTCAGTTATTTTTTTGACTAAAATATATTCTGTTAATTCTGATGCCTCACTTACGCCAATCTCATTAACAGCAAAGACGCGGAATCTATATAAGGACTTTGTTTTCAATTTTTCGACTGAATGTTGGGCTTTAGTAACATTTTCAATCGAGATCCATCTAAAACACGAAATATTTCATTGTTTTTATTAATATAATTTAATTTTTTGATATCAATCAATAAAAGGGACACAAGATACGAATACTTACTCTGTCATATTTTGTTCTTGATATTCAACGATATAACTAAGAATCTTTGAATTTCCATCGTTAACAGGTTCTGACCAGAATATGTTGACAGATGTATCATTAGTTTCAAGGACGTTTGGTTTTCCTGGTGGCGAAGGAATGTCTGCAAGAAATAAAATAGTTTCATTGCATTGTCTTAACAACTACATCATAAGCACTTAAAATAGTTTGTATGTAACGTACCCATAATAATAACATTGATTTCTACTTCGGCACTTCCGCAGTTATTTTCAAGTTTTAATTTATATGATCCTACATCAGAATGTTCAATTTTCTTGATAGTTAAACTGGCATGCTTTGAATCAATTGAAGGTTTTGTGTGTTTACTTCTTTTAATAATTTTGGAATTAACCACCCATTCATCATTTGGCTGCGGATTAGCTTCATAATGGACAGTTATAGTCACGTCATTACCTCTTGCTACCTTATAGTCCTTTTGGTGGTCCAGTATCCTAGGTGCAAACTCTATCACTAAAAACAAAGTATTTTTAAAAAAAAAGCCAAATAAATTTTAAAAATAAAATTAAAAATAATATTGTTGAAGAAACTAAATAAATACATATCAACTGCACAAAATTATAGAAATAAATTTTGTATGTCAGGAAAAGTTTTTGAGGCTATCTAAAAAAATTTTGATGGTGATAGATCAATATATGAGCCGTATTACTAGAGAATTCAAATATTTTATTATAATAATAATTACGTTATTTACTTAGGTTTCAATAAAATTAAAATAATTTATCGAAGCTTACCGTTTACTTTTAATTTAGTTGACGTCTTGGCATCGAGTAACACGCAAGAATAATCACATTGGTCTTCTTCAGAACACTTGCGTATTATAAGTGTACGTTTGCAACCATCGGTTATCAAGGTATACTTTTCTGTTTCAGTAATGCTTGTCTTCTTTTTGAACCAAATTACATCGAGACTTTCGTCAGGTACCTCAACAGTTAAGTATGCATCGTTGCTGGCTAATACAGTGATAACTTCTGGTAGTCGTAGTGCAAAATCTATAGATGGTTCATCGACAGTAAGTTTGGCCGTGCATCTTTCACTACCGACTTCACAAGCATATTCACCTGCATCTTTTTCATCACAATCATAAATCTTCAACTTTTGTTTTTTACCATCTATAGTTAATTGGATATGATTTGAGAACTGAATTTCCGTATTATCTTTAAACCATCGCACTAAAGCGTCACCCTTAGTTAACTCAATTTCAAATGTTGCCTTATTTCCTTTACTAACCCGTTGATCCTGCAGTCTTGATATAATTTCTGGTGGAAGCTCCACAACTGTTACTTCAGCAGTACATTCGTCATCACGTAACTTGCATGCGTATTCACCTTCATCATGAACCGATGTATTGCGAATAAATAGTTTCCTGACATTGCCGCGTTTTTCAAGCTCATACTTATTTTTCTTAGGTTTAATTATTTCACCATCTTTTTTCCAAACCACGTCAGCAGTTTCAGAATTAACTTCAACTTCTAATATAGCAATGTCTTTTTCCTTTACCTCGCAATCTTGTAGTTTTCTCACAAATTCTGGAGTAGTTTCGTACACTATCAAGCTGCTACTAGTTTCTTGATCTTTGACTACACATTTAACAGTACCATTATCTGTTAATTTTGATTTCTTTACTCTGAGTTTATGAACACGTCCCTCTTGAATTATCTCTCTGTGATCCATGCCACTCAGTTCTTTGTTGTTGTGGTACCATTTAGTAGATACAGTATGGGAGGTTTCACATTCAAGAACAACGACTTGCCCCTCTTCAGCTTCATATTTCTTTTTCAATTGCTTAACAAATGTCACCTTATCTACGTCAATGGTTACTCGTGCACCGTGTGAAGCTTTACCGGCACTATTCGAAGCAACACATTTGTAGTCTCCCGAATCTATTTCGGAATCAACGTTGGCAATGGTAAGAGTTATATTTTCACCGTCAAACATTTGTATCACCGTTTCCGAAGGGGAAATTATTTCATTGTTCCTATACCAAGTAATAATTGGAACTGGATTTCCAGTAACTTTTGCTCTTAATGTTACTGTTCCCTTTTCTTTCACTGTAATTTCTTGGAATCTGTTAATAAATAATGGTGGCTCAGCATTTTCTTCAGTTGGTTCTGCAACAAAATAGATAAACATTTAATAAATTGAGTATGCCTTAAAAATTGAATAAAATATATGTTAACATAATTTTGTAATAATTTTATTTTTACCTTCAATCGTAATAACAGCTCTGGTCTCAGTTGTCCCTTCACTATTAATAGCTTTAAGAGTGTACACACCATCATCTTTACCTTTCTTTGGTTTGAGGATAGTTATAGAATGTGTATCACCATCAGATTTTTGAGGTAAAGATTTGATGGGCTTATTATTTTTAAACCAAGAAACTTCTGGCACAGGATTTCCAACGACTTGCGTTGTAAGAACAAAACTTTCTCCCTCTCTTACCGTAAGATTCTTTAAAGGCTCTATTACTTGAGGTTTTTCCTTTTCACCTGTTTTGATCTTTAGCACAATCGGTAAACTAGCTTCACCTTCTCTGTTGACGGCTAACACTGTGTACGTACCTTCCTGTAACTTTTTGACATCTGATATTTTAAGAACGCTACAATACATGTGCATATCTGATTCAGTGATAACTGTAACATTTTCATTCGTTACAATTTCTTCACCCTTGAAGAACCATACAATATCAGGTTCCGGAATAGCAACTAATCTACATTCCAAGAATATTTCAGAACCTTCATCAACGTACTGTGCTTTAGGACGTTTGGAAAATGTAGGTGGAATGCCTTCTAATATGTCAGCTAAAGATGATTCTCTCGATAAACTCTTTCTTGAAAGGTAAGTCATTTCAGAACCGTGATCAGAAAGGGGGGCCTCCACAATAAGTTCAGTTGTACTTGAAGCGAAGCCTGCAGCGTTCTTGGCTACACAAGTGAAAGTTCCAGCATCTTCTGGAAACACTTCTCGTATGATTAAGGTAGCCACATTATCGTCGTCGTAATACATTTGGAAATCTTGTGAAGGTTTTATTATAGCAGTTTGCCTGAACCAAGTTATCTGTGGCCTAGGATAGCCCTCTACTTGACACTCGAATTGTACTGTGGAACCATCCGGAGTATGCTTGGGTCTTAATTTTTCAGTAAATATAGGAGCGATTGCTTGCTCTTCTGGCGTCGGTTCTGTAATTTAAAGAAAATTTGAAGGTTATAAACAACATAGTTTTTACTTCTCCGTTTGAACTTAAAATTTGTTTTTAATAGTGTTCCGTACCCGAAAAACGGGACCCTATTATTGAGACTTTGATGTCTGTCCGTCTGTCTCTAGACTGTATTTCAAGAACCGCTATACTCTACAGCAAGACTTCTGAAATTTTCACAGATTGTGTATATCTGTTACCCCTATATTAAAAAATACTAAAAACAAAATAAAGTTAATATTTAAGGGGGGCTCCCATACAACAAACGTGATTTTATTGGGTTTTTTGCTCGTTATCCATAATGGCAACAGGTAGGCACTTTTTTTTTTTCAATCTTTATTTTATAAAGGCCATACATCATTAAGATTAAGCCGGCCTACAGGTATGCACTTGAAGTATTCACAAAATTATATTCGTGCTTAAATATTAAATAATAAAATTTAGAGCTCACATGCAAAAACACTATTTTTTCGCTCTATACCGGTACAGAATCATTATTGCGCGAGTCCAACTCGCACTATTTTTATAAACAGTATGTACCAACGTAAACGTATGTAACAATGTGCCTAATATTTTGAGATACGCACTTTCAAAGACAGGAAGCTTGTCAATTTTTTCATTTAATTTCTTCTGAAGATAAAGAGTGTAATTAGCTTCATCCATCAGATACTGCGCAGGCACCCAGCCTTTTTCTTCCGTGAGGTGTTTCCGCACAAACCACCAGTCCTGATTTGTTGTTTCTAAAAGTTTAAAAATTTAATATTATTGAAAAATCTCAATTTATACAATTGCCAAATACTCTTTGCAATTAGATTGATATAAAATTAACATTGTTGTTTGTATAATTGTACTGTAAATCCGGTTGGCAAAACAGTGTTAATCGTAGTATCACCAATATGATGCAATAATACAAAAACTAATGTCATTACCTAGAATGTACAGACGTTCACCCTCTACCAAGTTAATGGCTTCGTCTGTTTCAGCGACGTACGAGTAGACCGCAAATACAGTATCTCCACAGCGAACGCTTACTGGTGTATCTGTTAAAACAATTATAAATTTAACAATAATTATTATTATTGTAATGAACAATTTAAACGTGGCTGGAATTTAAAATACTTAAAATATCGTAATCCCGAAAGTAATGTATTTTCTTTTTTCTTTCCTACTTACTATCCGACCTTGGTGGCTAAAGGGTTAATATTTTAAAATACTTAAATTGTTGCTAATAAAAAATAAGGAAAACTCGGAAATAATTATTCTTACCTGGGAATTCGTGCTCTTTTGATATACTCATGGAAGCCTCGGCTTCTGCAAATACATTTGAAGCAAAATTAGAATAAGATATTTTGTACATTTTGGAGATTAATATTAATTATATACGGCCGGTTAAATCCATTACTATAATATTTTAAAGGAATAACAATTCTGACATTTTCATAAAAATTTTGTTTTTCCTTTAATCCCTTCATGGGTTTCTTATTACAAGCAATATGTATAACTTACGTGTTTTACATTATAATATTACAAAATATTAGACTTTAGGCGTTACAGTACAAAACTACCTACTAGTATAATAGTGGTTAGAATAGCATGCCATCGTTGTTTTTTCGTAGCTTACTATTATTTAGTTTAACTTGGCTGCCTTTCTGTAGATAAGAACATAGCGGTCAAATATTTTCATACAATAAATATATTTATTTATATTGTATGAAAGTATTGAATAATTTTCAAGATATTTACGACATCTATGTCCTCAATTAGAAAAAGGCATTAAGTTAGTATCTTCCACAATAATATATTTTTACTTACTCATGCTTCTTATTATATGAAATAATATAAAATTAAACACGTTATGTTGTAATTAAAAACTACAGACAACCAAAAGAACTATTTTAATAAAATAATATAAATTATTTATATATACTACTTAATATATTGTAATATTAATGTCTACAAGAAGTATTACCTCTATTTGCACTTTTATAACATTTATACGCACTAAATTATGAAAAAATAAGCTGAAACTTGAAAAAGCCATTAGTTTATTATTTTAGTAAAGCAATATTCATGGCAGAATCTTGATAAAACAATAATTATAATTAAAATACCTAGAAGTTGTGTCGGTTTCTTTTGCGGTTTAGTTGATATAGTTACTTTTTCTTCTTCATAAATGTCGCTGTCTTTCTTCTTGGGTTTTACTTCATAGCTAAACTCTTCAATGTCACTTATTTCGTAGTTAGATGTTTTGGGTTTTCTTTTAATAACCATTTGAACATTTTCTTCAGACTCAGCTTCACTTATCACTATCTCTTCAGCTTGAGAGTCATCTTCAACTATCTTTTCTACTGTTATTGATGTTTCATCGCCATCTTCAGACGTAATGAACTTTTTCTTTGGTTTTAGTTTAATTTTGCTAGATAATAATGTATTTTCTTGACTAGATGTTTCAATGCGAGCCTTGACGTCAAAGCTTATTTCTTGTTCTTCATTAACTTTCTTTTCATTCAAAATTAAATTAACATTCTCAATCATTTCTTCTTTTTTGTCCGTTGGTTTACGCATCGTTATGTCGGTGGTTATATCTTCAACGGGCTTTTTCTTTTTGATAGGTTTTTTGATGGATACATTAATATTTTCATCAACATCTACGTCACTGTCTATTATTTCAATTACATTATTTTCATCTTCTTTTTCTTCAAAGAATTTTATAGAAGTTTCATCATTTTCTTCGTTAAAGGTTGGTTGTCTCTGAGGTTTTAATTTGACCTTACTTGACATCGAGATCTCTTCCTCCGCATAGGAATCAAGTTGAATATTAAATTCTTGTTCAACATCTTCTTTTGTTTTAGTTCGTTTTGGTCTGAAAATTACATTCTCTGGTTCAGTCACTTCTGGGAGCGTAATTGACGATTTTCGAATTGGTTTTAGCTTTTTCTTAATAGTAACTTCATCAACTTCAACTTCTTCGTTTATTTTCTTAACACTCGGTCGCCGTGGAGTTATAGTAAATTGTTCTAGAATTTCTTCTTGTTCTGGAACTTCTTCTGGTTCCGGAATCTCTTCTTGTTTTGGAATTTCTTCTTCTTTTTCATCTAACTGGGTTGGTTGTTCTTCTTTCAAAGTTGTTTTTGATTCAATTACATCAACTTCTTCGCTTTGCTTCTGCTTTCTTTCTCTCTTCCTTGTTTCTTTAACAACAGGTTTTTCCTCTTCGGGATGCGAAGGTTCTTCCTCTGTTTCAGCTTTAGAGGGCACTTTGGATTGAAGTATGTCTTCAGATGTAAACATTGGTTTTTCTAGCTCAGTTTTTTCTATATCGGGTAACTTTTCTAGAACAAGTTTCTTTTTCTTTATTTTTCTTGCCTCTGTTATATTTCGGGATAGCTCACCATTTTGCCTTACACTATTAAGTATTGTTATTTGTGGCATTATTATATTTGATGGCCAATCAGTCACATAGTTAATGCGACTTTTTAGTTGAATTTTCGGTATTGAAACAGGCGTTGTATCTTGTTTAGGCTTGACGACAGGTTTCTTTAACTTTGGTTTTAAAAATTCTGGGCCACTAACTTCTTCTATGTATTGAGGTTTATCAATATCCATTGTTTTACGTTCAATTTTTAAGGGTTTAAGTTTTTTCTTTTTATCACTAGGAGTACTTTCGGCGTCTTTTGTATCAGAAGACTTTGTTTTATCTATTTTTGGAATCTCTACATACTCATTTTCAGGTTCTTTTTCTTCTACAAGTTGACCCACAGGTTCAGGTTCCACTATTTCTTTTGTGAATTCGAATTGTTCTGGTTTTTCTAAATCTGTGTGTATTGCTTCGGGCTCCTTTACTTTTATGGGCTTTTTCTTTATTTTGGCTGCTTCTTTGATATTTCTAGATAATTCACCATTTTGTCTAACACTTCCCATAAATGTAATAATAGGTTTCATTTCTTCTGGTGGCCAATCGGTTATTAATTTTATACGACTTTTCAATTGAATTTTTGGGAAAGTAGTTGTTTTTGTTTCTGGTTTTGGTTCTCTAACAGTTGGTTTCTTTAACTTCAATTTAGCAAACTGTGGCTCCGCATGCTGTGGTTCACTCAACTTCATAGACACATGTTCAATATTTTGAGGAGTTAGCTTCAATTTTTTGGTAAATTTCTTTTCAGGTTCATCTTTCTTTTCAGGTGAGTCTTCATCTTTCTCGTCACCTAAAAAAATAATGGGTATTAAACTTGCGGTAAAAATCTATAAAGATTTATGAGCATTAATATTTGTTAAACAAAGATCTAAAATGTTTAAAAATTAATGGCAATATTCAAGGAATGTGCAGGAAATTATGGAGACAACACAAATAAGGCGCCGCTGCCTGTTTACGCTAAGCTATGGTGTTTGCCTGTGCGTATCGCTACTGCTATTTACTGCTGAAATTCAAAGTAGCGAATACCAGACTTCTGACGATATCCGCTAAACAGTAGCAGACATTTTAAAATTAAAATAATTTGAACTTGTTCATTGTACGGGAGATAATATTGAACCGGCAGAAACTTCAAATTAAATTAAAAGGGAGTAAAGTGTTGCTTCTAAGTTTGCATAGCACTTCGCCCTTTTTGAATATTTTCGAAAAAATCATTAATCAATCATCTTTTAAATTAAATTACACACAGTGTTTGTGCCCGAATTTATTAAAATCGGTTGAGCCGTTTTAGTGTAGCCAAAATTGATCAACTAATTTTAATGAATTGTTGTATGTACTATCAGAGAAGTTGATTCCTATACAATTCGGGGACCTAAGTAGTTTCACAATAGACATAACTACCAGTAGTTCGACTGCAAAGAGACGGACAGGTTTCGATATCTGTCAAATTCGTCGGGTTTCACTAGGATTATTAACGGAATGTGCCTCGCGCTGGCTGATATAATTTATTTTTAAATATTTAAAATAAAGATTTCAAAATTGGATTCTGACAATTTTAATCGCATGTGCCAAAACACAGACAAAAATACGACCAAAGAGGAACACGTCCAGCGAATATGTCAAAGTTTTAAATTCGTAGGTAACAAGCTAACAACCCTAGCGACGATTTTCGTCATAATTCGTCAAATTTAAAAATTTCAACATCAGTTCTAACGGCCGTTCCCAATATTTGATCTATCTCTGGTTTTGCCCTACTAGAGATAGGAACAGCTCACATTAGATATTAGGGACATATATTTTATGTCAATTGTGAGCTATCTCCAGTAGGGCAAAACCAGTGATAGATCAAATATTGGGAACGGCCGTAAGTCGGCATACTCTATAATTCTGTCTACTCTGGTAGTTTGGTTGCGTTACGTCAAACCCAGCTGACACATCACAATTAACATTGAATTGACATAATATTCCACCAAATTAATAACGTTGGTCTGTTAATTGCTTAGGAATCAACTTCCTCGATGGTACATTCAGTAGGCCTGAGAATAGGTTTTTATCTATTTTTATATAGTTACTAGAAATAATTTATATGGCAAAACGACACTTGCCGGGTCAGCTAGTAGTATAATATCATAATTGTCTTGAATATTAAAAAATAGACTCTAGAGGGTGTAAACCACGGAGCAAAATTGTTTTTGCTCCGTGGTGTAAACTGTAAAGTTACATTTAAAGGCCTTTGTCCGCCGAGTATCAGGTTACCGAAACTCATGAAAAAAAAATCACGTGTTTCTCTTAATATGCACGGACGTAAAAAATTTTTACGTCCGTGTTAATATGATATTGGCAATCTCTAATAACGATTTATGAATAAAATATTATTACTCCCTAAGAAGGTGAATGAAATAAAATGAAATTGAAATGAAATAAAATATAGCTGCCGCGGAGTCAGTGTCGGAAGTTCACTACGACGAAGCCGTCAAAGTAGACTCTTTCTGTATCTACCATTAAGTATAAGTTGTATTTGTGTCCCACAAATGCCGTGTTTGACTTACGAACTTTTCCCGGCCGCACATTATCTGAATTTCTGATCACAAAAATTCGGACGCCCCGCCGGAACGCACTCTGTTCATACCATAAAGTTAATATACAGAATAGAGAAACAAAAGCCTGAGCAAGCGAGATGTCACTATCAGTGACACTGCGTGGTAAAAAGAGACCTGTGATACCTGACAGCAGAACTCTTTTTAGAGTTCCGTAGTCAACAAAGAACCCTTATAATTTCGGTCTGTCCGTCTGTATGTCTGTATCTGTCCGCGGTTTTGCTCAGAGACTATTAGACCTACAAAGCTGTAATTTGGCATGAATGCACATATTGATGATGCCGACAAAATGGTACATGAAATCTTAAAAAATATATTTTTATGGTACATTCCCTACATGTAAGTGGGTATGAATTTTTTTTCGCGGGGTGGACGCGTGGATCGTGTGGGATGTCTTTGGATAGGTTTTTTAAAAATATTATGAGTATTCGTAGATCATTTTCCGATTCAGGGATAAGTTTGTGAAATATTAAGTTTTAAAGTGGAAAAAATCGTTAGAGTCCAGTATCCCCCCTTTTACCAGCTAAACGATTTTTTAATTAAATAAGGGGGCAAACGAGGAAACAAGTCACCTGATGGAAAGCAACTTCGGTCGCCCATGGACACTCGCATCATCAGAAGAGCTGCAGGTGCGTTGCCGGCCTTTTAAGAGGGAATAGGGTAATAGGATAGGGTAGGGATGGGAAGGGAATAGAGGGTAAAGATTGCTTGCTAGAGGTTGCTTCTGGAAATGTGAAAAAATTGACGGGAGTAGGAAAGATACTGAATTTAAAAGGAAAACTAACACGGCTAAGAAGACTTCATAATTTATTGAGTAATAGTCGATGAACTAAAAAAATGTATTCGGCGAAGTATAAAGGAACTTTTTGGTCAAATTCCTTTGAAAGTAACTGAGATGTTGACTTGACAGAACTGACAGAACTTGACAGAACATGACAGACTTGATGTTAGTAGTATAAAACACGTTAAATAAATCAGCTATGATATTCTATTATAAAAAGGCAGATATCGCACTAGCGCGTACACTCTGATACGGCCAAATCAAGGTAAGTGCCTTCTTTTGAATTAGTGCATGTTGGCAGCAAGTGAGCGATGAGGTGTCACGTAAGAATATCATTGTGTCACGTTTTTGACTTAAAATGCCAAACTGCGTTTTTAGGAAATGCAAAAATTATAGTTATAAGGTAAAAAAGGATGAAAAAGTTACGTACCACAAGTAAGTACATGAAAACATCTAGTAATTAATTTTTATTTGGATATTTTCCAACATTATAGACAAATTATTATTTAATGCAAAATATTAAACTAAAAAAGGATAGAAAAATACGGACGACAACTTCAGCGTGATAAGGACAGATAATGGTGTGACAGAATAATCGCGCATGCGTGCCGATGTGCAACTCAAAGTATATAGCAATCCTTTTCTATAATTATCATTCGTAACGTATTATCTGTCGCATACATTGTTGTAATTTATAGATATACCAGAGGTAGATATATATATATATATATATATATATATATATATATATATATATATATATATATATATATATATATATATATATATATATATATGTCGTACAGGAACAAATTCTAAGGCCCGCTTGATGATTTGATAAATCGAATTATCACTTATAATACCACAAGAGCTTCAAAATTATCGGGTATTTCCCGATAGGTTCGTTGCAAAACTTGACGACTTTATTTGTTTGCAGGGAACCTTGAGGGAAATGCCAGATAATTTTGAAGCTCGTGTGGTATTCGGGGGATTATTTTTCCGTCCCAAATGTCGGCCAATAGAATCAGAATTTGTTTTTTATATATAGCAACTACCAGAGAAAATTTTCAAAAAATTATCAGTATAATACCATGTAGGTTGTACCACGTGACGTCGTATGGTGCGATTTTTTTGGTCGATATTTGGGTCGGAAAAATAATCGCGAAAATTCTAGGGACTTCGCGAAAACACGGATAATTAGACAATGGTGATTACATTTTTCAACCTTACTGACATAAGATTACTTAAGATTGAGAAAGGAATCGTTAGATATTATCGAAAAAATCACTGATTGGTTGGTTTAAGCGCCCCACAACAACATCTTCTCCGATTGGTTGAAGACTTGACGTTTTAAATGTCAATTCATTGTCACGCGTTGTTTTGTTTGTGGTTGTTTATGTAAGCCAGCTAGCAGTTTTTGATAAATTTTAATGTGTTTAAAATTGTAGTCGGACTTGAAAAATAGTGCGAAGTGTTATCTAAAAGTGTGTCTGTAGATACAAAATGACTGATTCAAGTGAAATTAGTGCTGAAAGTTCAACGAGGTTGTGGTTAAAATGGAAAAAAGTTAAATAAAAAGTAAAGTTCCTATGAAGAGGCATTGTCATTTCTTACCCTTTATAATTCTATGGTGTAGAATTATAAAGATACATAGGAAAAGATAGTAACCAATCAGAATAAGAGTTGGGCAGTTAGCAAAAATCAAGCCAATCAGCGTTAGGAATGTGCAATGTCACTAAGGCAACTCGGGTTTTCCCAAAAAACCTAACTTTTTTTAGAAAAATTGAAAAATATAAACAGCATTATTTAATTATCCGTATTTTCGCAAAATCCCTAGAATTTTCGCGATAATTCGATTTATCAAATTATCCTACGACATATACAAAAATTTGAAAAAAAAACTAGCGATACTACGTAACCCTGTATTGCGCGTGGCCCGACACGCACTTGGCTGGTTTTTTGACGTTCAGTCGGCAATGTTGACTTTGTCAAGCAAATGGTTGACAATTTAATCTCATAGAATTCATGTTCAATCATGCTTGTGTAAGTGTATACGTACACATATTTTTACACACAGATGTAAACCAATTTCTGTTTCGTTTGACAGTTCGAGATTGTTGCTGTATTCCGCTAGGTATATTAACTTTATGGTTGTGGACCCCGCATACTATCAGAATTTTGACGTGTCAAAATGTATGTGCGTCCGAATTTTTCTGATCAGAAATTCGGATAATGTGCGGCCGGGCATAATAATCGATGCATACTTTTATTCTTACATACGTGTATTTTATCCATTTTTATATTAAACTAGTTATTACTTAGTGTAGGTAGAATATTGAACGGGCAGGTATTGTCGTACCCTACGAATAATAAAAGTCGTACCGTACTATAAGCGTCATTCAATTAAAAAAAGATTTTGTCATTACAACTATAAATAAGTCGATGATGATTTTATTACTGTTGAAAGATGCGGATAAAATATCAAAATAATAATTAAAATATTGAGATTTAGGGGTTTTAACCACATCGTGTTATGTATCGTGTAATGTCATGTTTGTATGAGTAAAAGTCACTGACCTCCATTACAACTTGTACATTGGAGGTCAGTGGTAAAGATAGAAAGAACTGAAAGGTTGTATGTAAATCATATTTTAATTGTATAGTATGAGCGTTGATCCTTTAATTGTATAAAGCAATTTTACGATCGAGAGAATTATGCATTTAAGGTTGTATAAATGTTTTACAGCATGTGTGTATGACTTACCTCGGGGTTTAAGAGATTCGGCCTGCTTATAAGGTTTATCGCTTGAAATTTCAATGGGCTTCTCATTATCACTGTCAACCATTTCTTCGATTTGTACTTGTCTCGGGTGTTCAGGTATTTCCATTGTGTCATCGGGCAATTCGATAGTCGTTTGATATACATTGGGATACTCAATTGTGTCCTCACCTTCATACTCAACAATATTTACATCATGACTAATAGCTGCATTCTTAGGAATTTCGTTTTCGTTGTCTATATTTTCCTCTATAACAATATCACCCATGTCATCATATTCATGTTTGGGTTTCTTTTTCTTTTTCAGTATAGTTCGCTTCGTTTTCACTTGTTTAGGTTCCATGTCACCAGGACCCTTAACGAACTTAGTAATTATTTCTTCACAAATTTCTGTATCAGATGATTTTGGAGATGTGTAGTTGACAGTAATATCTGGAAATGTTTTTGTATGTAGCTTAAAATTATGTATTGATATATTATTATAATTTATGTGGTTAAAACCTTATTTTACAAAAGGCTTAAGTCATCATCGGCCCTCAGATTTTCTCAAGGATCATTTTAAGAAAACAGAAGCAGCTACTAAAAAAATATAAAAGAGGTTTTATGCACGAAAACAAGATCTCTTTTATCAAGTAGGAAAGTTGCTGTCATACTAAAAGTTGCTTTGATTCTCGAGAGGAAATAAGTTCGTTTAAATTGTGTAGGCTTCGAAACATTTATTAGACCTTTTTAAGATATTATACAGTAGTCTATATATGTGATGTGTATTGCAAGTTGAAGGGAAAGGTAAAAACTAGCCTTTAAACTGAATTTAACACACATACTTTTAATATTTTCAAAATAAGAATGTGTTTTTGTTTTATTTTACAAGGTGTCCCGACAGCAGGGTCCGATCATTTGATGTTATAAAATATGTCATTTTTATCGACGGCAGATTGGCTCTTAACTGGTGTCGGGACACATTGTATAATGAGTATGTGGTTATATTATAAGTGTCCTGCGTGCAATAAATTCATATTTGCTTAATATTATAAATGCGATAGTGTTCCTGTCTTTCTTTTTGTTACCTTTTCACGCTCAAATTGCGAAACTGATTTTGTTAATATGGAGATACTGTAAGTCCCGGGACATGTATATTGTGTACTGTTTGTTTGTTTTATTAATTTTATTGATCGAAATAAGCGAATAAGCTATTTGAGATTGCTAAAAAACTTAAAATCCTTCGGGATTTTATACTCAACTTTGAGTCATATATCGATCTATTTATATAATATTTATTCATGCTTATTTACTTATACACGCTAACTTCCATTTTTTGATAACGGCCGCTATTGTTTAAAAGTTTTAATGTTAGGGATAAAAGTTTTGAATATTTTTGACTGTCTTGTTAAGATTTTTTATATACGGTAACTTCTAGAAGTTTTGTTTAGTCCATTTTTCTTTTTAGGTTAGCCTTTTTTAAGAAAGGATTTATTTGAAGAACCTTTCTACTTTAAGTATATTGTTTGATGAGAAACGCGTCAGTGAATTTATCGAATCACGCGGTACCTAATTCTCTTTTCTTTACTGAACGATTCATATACTAGACCTATCTTATATATTTAAACGAGCATTTCTTGTATATATATCTATACTAATATTATAATTCTGCAGAGTTTGTTTGTTTGAACGCGCTAATCTCAGAAAGTACTGGTCCGATTTGAAAAATTCTTTCACTGTTAGATAGCCCATTTATCGAGGAAGGCTATAGGCTATATTTTATCACGCTAAGACTAATAGGAGCGGAGAAATAGAGGAAAATGTGGAAAAAACGGGGGAAATTATATAAAAGGGCTTATTTGAACGCGCTAATCTCAGGAACGACTAATCCGATTTGAAAAATTCTTTCAGTGTTAAATAGCCCATTTATCGAGGAAGGCTATAGGTTATATTTTATCACGCTAAGTCTAATAGGAGCGAGGAAATAGAGGAAATAGTGAAAAAAACGGGGGAAATTATATGAAAGGGCTTATTTGAACGCGCTAATCTCAGAAACTACTGGTCCGATTTGAAAAATTATTTCAATGTTAGATAGCTCATTTATTGAGGAAGACCATAGGCTACTTTTTATCACGCTAAGACTAAAAGGAACGAAGAAATAGAGGAAAATGTGAGAAAAACGGGGGAAATTATATGAAATTTTATGAATTATTTGAAATCTTAAGAACTACTGGAGCAATTTTTATGTTATTTGGCAAACATGAAGAATAGACCACGTGAAGGGACATAGGCTATTTTTTGCGGAACAATGTACGGTTGCGTGAAATTCCTAAATTACGCAAGCGAAGCCGCGCGCAACATCTTTATGTAATAAAATCGTAGGAAATTCAATTCTGTACATTGAATATTTTTGTACAATAGATGTGTCATGTGATCTACTATGCTAACGCGGACGAAGTCACGGGCAACAGCTAGTTTAATATATAGGGAGTTTCGGGGGCGATAAATCGATCTAGCTAGGAATAATTTTTAGAAAATGTCATTTTATTCGTGTTTTATCGAATACCGAGCAACGCTCGGTCAAATAGCTAGTATTATATAATTGGAATCTCGGAATCCGCCCCAACGATTTTCATAAAATTTAGTATATAGGGGGTTTCGGGGGCGATAAATCGATCCAGCTACGAATCATTTTTAGAAAATGTCATTTTATTCGTGTTTTATCGAATACCGAGCAAAGCTCGGTCAAACAGCTAGTTATAGTTTATAAGAACAATTTTGAAGCAATATTATAGATAAAGTTTATTTTTAACAAAAGCTTTTAAAAATAATATTACTTACACTTACCTTCGGGCCTGAAAATTTCTTCGTTCATCACTAGCTCATCGTTTTCTTCTGGTCTCAATTCGTACGACACTGGTTTAATTTCTTCATTATCCACTTCCAAATTCGCTGATTCATCACCTTTCTTTTTGACGACACCTTTTTTCACTTTAGTTACAGTTTTCCCAACAATGGTCTCTTTTTGTGAATCTTCTGACTTCTTATTATCTTCACTGGGTTTTGGGGTTTCAGAAACATCTGTAACATTATGCAATAGACAAGAAATATTAGATAGAGCTGTGAAAATATTTTCAGTTTTTTTTTGTGAAAGTAATGTTGTGATTTCCTCGTGTGTGGTGTAAGCATCTTGTACGATTTTATTCGGGGTTGAATCATTTACGTTAGTAAATTGAATGTCATGTTTTTTGAAAATAAGTTTGTTGTGTTCGATAAAATGTTTAACAGTTTCTGTTAGTTTAATCTTACCATCAGGCACAAAAACTTTCTTATATATATCATTTTTAGGCACATCCTGGGTTATCTCTTCAATTGCAGACCCTCTCAGCAATTCATTAACCTCTTCAGGTTTTCCTTCTTGCACTTGTGAATTGAGGTGTTTGAATTCAAGATCTTTTATTTCCGGAATATCCATGACAATCTTCTTTTTGACCATACGCTTAGTTTTCTTTGTGATTTTGTTCTTGCTATCAGGCGACACGCTTTCCTTGACAAGAGTTACTTGGGGCATTTCTTCTTCGTCCAAGGGTTTCGACGTTGCAAAAGTATCTGAGGGTGCTTCTAAAACTTGAGGAATGGTGGATTTAACAGCGTTAAGTTCGTCAGTGATTAGTTGTGCCTTTTGTGTGGTGATCTGTTCTTGAGTTGTGTATGTCTGTTCCACGGTTTCATCCGTGGATGTGTGTTGTGCTTTGTGTAGGTGCGTAGGTATAAGTGTATCTTGTTGTGTAACTACTTTTTCCTTTTTGGGTGTACGTTTTGTGATCTTTGTTTGTTTGGTCTTACCGTCAGGCATAAGAATTTCTCCTGTAACCGTTTCCTCAGGAAAATCTTCAGTTTCTTCAGGTTCCTTTTGCTTTTGTACATCATCCAATTTATCTGCTTTGTCAGGTTCTTCCACAACAGGTTGCTGTTTCTTGGGCTTGTTTTCTGATAATTCTGGAGTCACACCAATGGTCTTTTTCTTGATTACACGTTTTGTACGTGTGATTTTGAGGATTCCATCGGGGGTTGCCTCATCGATCACAGACTCCTCTGGCAGGTCTTCTACCTCATCAGGCTGTGTTTCTTCCATTTCTGACTTCAGTTCTTTCAGTTCAAGATCTATAGTTTCAGGAATATCTTTAACCATCTTCTTTTTGACAACACGCTTAGTTTTCTTTGTAGTCTTAGTCTTGCCGTCTGGGGACACGATTTCCTCTATCACGATTTCTTCGTCGTCCAAAGGTATCGTCATTTCGGAAGTATCTGCGGGAGCTTCTAAAATTTTAGGAGTGGTTGTTTGAACAGTGTCGAAAACGTCAGTGATTTGTTGTGCTTTCTGTGAAGTGATCTGTTCTTGTCTCGTGTAAGTCTCCTCCACGGTTTCATCCGTGGATGGCTGTTGTTCTGTAGGTGTTAGTTTATCTAATGGTGTAAGGACTTTTTTCTTTTTGACTGTACGTTTTGTGATCTTTATTTGTTTGGTCTTACCATCAGGCATCATGATTTCTTCTGTCACCGTTTCCTCAGGAGCCTCTTCGATTTCTTCTGGTTTCTGTTGCTCTTGCAGATCATCCAACTTTTTTGTGTCGTCAGGTTCTTCTATAATTGGTTGCTCTTCCGTGGCCTCCTTTTCTGATAATTCCGGAGTCACACCGATGGTCTTTTTCTTGGTTACACGTTTTGTTCGTGTAATTTTGATGCTTCCATCCGGGGTTGTCTCTTGGATTACAGACTCCTCTGGCAGGTCTTCTACATCATCAGGTAGCGTTTCTTCCACTTCTGACTTCGGCTCTTTCAGTTCAAGATATAAAGATTCAGGAATATCTTTAACCGTCTTCTTTTTGACAACACTCTTAGTTTTCTTTGTGATCTTAGTTTTGCCATCTGGAGACACGATTTCCTCGACAACAGTATCTTCAGGCATTTCTTTATCGTCCCAAAGTTTCGTCGTATTAAAAGTATCTGCGAGAGATTCTAATACTTGAGGAATGGCGGTCTGGGCAGTGTCGAGAATGTCAGTGACGTCTTGTGCTTTCTGTGTAGTGAGTTGTTCCACGATTTCATCCGTGGAAGGCTGTTCTTCTGTAGGTGTAAGTGTGTCTTGTTGTGTTATGACTTTTTTCTTTGTGACTGTACGTTTTGTGATCTTTGTTTGTTTGGTCTTACCGTCAGGAATCATGATTTCTTCTGTCACCGTTTCCTCAGGACCCTCTTCAGTTTCTTCAGGTTTCTTCTGCTCTGGCAGATCATCCAACTTTTCTTTGTCGTCAGGTTCTTCCACAATAGGTCGCTGTTCCTTGGGCTCCATTTCTGATAATTCTGGAGTCACACCGATGGTCTTCTTCTTGGTTACACGTTTTGTTCGTTTTGTTGTTTTGATGCTAACATCTGGGGAAACCTCTTCGATTACAGTTTTTTCTGGTAAATCACGTACCTCATCCGGCTGTGTTTCTTCTACTTCTGACTTCGGTTTTTTGGCAGTGTCAAAAACGTCAGTGATTTCTTGTGCTTTCTGTGTAGTGATTTGTTCTTGAGTCATGTATGTCATTTCGGAAGTATCTGCAGGAGCTTCTAAAATTTGAGGAATGGTTGTTTGGGTAGTGTCGAAAATGTCAGTGATAAGTTGTACTTTCTGTGAAGTGATCTGTTCTTGTGTGGTGTAAGTCTCCTCCACGTATTCATCCGTGGAAGGCTGTTGTTCTGTAGGTGTATGTGTATCTTGTGGTGTAATTACTTTTCTATTTTCGAATGTTTGTTTCGTGATCTTTGTTTGTTTGATCTTACCGTCAGGCATCATAATTTCTTCTATCACAGACTCCTCAGGACCCTTTTTAGTTTCTTCAAATTTCTTTGGCTCTTGCACATCATCCAACATTTCTGTGTCGTCAGGTTCTTCCACAACAGGTTGCTGTTCGTTGGGTTCCTTTTCTGATAATTCTGGAGTCACACCGATGGTCTTCTTCTTGGTTACACGTTTTGTTCGTTTTGTGATTTTGATGCTACCATCTGGGGCAACATCTTTGATAACCGTTACTTCAGGTAAATCATCTACCACATCAGGCTGTGTTTCTTCCACTTCTGACTTCGGTTCTTTCAGTTCAAGATCTTTAGTTTCAGGAATATCACTAATCGTCTTCTTTTTGACAACACGCTTAGTTTTCTTTGTGATCTTTGTCTTACCATCTGGAGACACAATTTCCTCTACCACGGTTTCTTCGGGCATTGCTTCTTCGTCCAAAGGTTGCGTCGTTTCAAAAGTATCTGCAGGAACATCTAAAATTTGAGGAATGGTTGTTTGGGCAGTGTCGAAAACGTCAGTGATTTCTTGTGTTTTCTGTGAAGTGATTTGTTCGTGTGTCGTGTACGTCTCTTCCACGGTTTCATCCGTGGATGGCTGATGTTCTTTAGGTGAAAGTGTGTCTTGTTGTGCTATGAGTTTTTTCTTTTTGTCTGTACGTTTTGTGATCTTTGTTTGTTTGGTCTTACCGTCAGGCATCATGATTTCTTCTGTCACCGTTTCCTCACGACCCTCTTCAGTTTCTTCAGGTTTCTTCTGCTCTTGCAGATCATCTAACTTTTCTGTGTCGTCAGGTTCTTCCACAATAGGTCGCTGTTCCTTGGGCTCCATTTCAGGTAATTCTGGAGTCACACCGATGGTCTTCTTCTTGGTTACTCGTTTTGTTCGTTTTGTGATTTTGATGCTACCATCTGGAGCAACCTCTTCGATAACCGTTACTTCAGGTAAATCATCTACCTCATCAGGCTGTGTTTCTTCCACTTCTGACTTCGGTTCTTTCAGTTCAAGATCTTTAGTTTCAGGAATATCTCCAATCGTCTTCTTTTTGACAACACGCTTAGTTTTCTTTGTGATCTTAGTCTTACCATCTGGAGACACAATTTCCTCCACCACGGTTTCTACAGGCATTGCTTCTTCGTCCAAAGGTTGCGTCGTTTCAGAAGTATCTGCAGGAGCTTCTAAAATTTGAGGAATGGTTGTTTTGGCAGTGTCAAAAACGTCAGTGATTTCTTGTGCTTTCTGTGTAGTGATTTGTTCTTGTGTCGTGTACGTCTCTTCCACGGTTACATCCGTGGATGGCTGATGTTCTGTAGGTGAAAGTGTGTCTTGTTGTGTTATGGCTTTTTTCTTTTTGACTGTACGTTTTGTGATCTTTGTTTGTTTGGTCTTACCGTCGGGCATCATCATTTCTTCTGTCACCGTTTCCTCAGGACCCTCTTCAGTTTCTTCAGGGTTCTTCTGCTCTTGCAGATCATCCAACTTTTCTGTGTCGTCAGGTTCTTCCACAATAGGTCGCTGTTCCTTGGGCTCCATTTCTGACAATTCTGGAGTCACACCGATGGTATTCTTCTTAGTTACACGTTTTATTCGTTTTGTTGTTTTGATGCTACCACCTGGGGAAACCTCTTCGATTACAGTTTCTTCTGGTAAATCACGTACCTCATCAGGCTGTGTTTCTTCCACTTTTGATTTCGGTTCTTTCAGTTCAAGAGCTTTAGTTTCAAGAATATCTCCAATCGTCTTCTTTTTGACAACACGCTTAGTTTCCTTTGTGATCCTATTCTTACCATCTGGAGACATAATTTCCTCTACCACGGTTTCTTCGGGCATTGCTTCTTCGTCCAAAGGTTGCGTCGTTTCAGAAGTATCTGCAGGAGCATCTAAAATTTGAAGAATGGTTGTTTGGGCAGTGTCGAAAACGTCAGTGATTTCTTGTGCTTTCTGTGTAGTAATTTGTTCGTGTGTCGTGTATGTCTCTTCCACGGTTTCATCCGTGGATGGCTGATGTTCTGTAGGTGAAAGTGTGTCTTGTTGTGTTATGACTTTTTTCTTTTTGACTGTACGTTTTGGCATCTTTGTTTGTTTGGTCTTACCGTCAGGCATCATGATTTCTTCTGTCACCGTTTCCTCAGGACCTTTTTCAGTTTCTTCAGGTTTCTTTTGCTCTTGCAGATCGTCTGACTTTTCTGTGTCGTCAAGTTCTTCCACAATAGGTTGCTGTTCCTTGGGCTCAATTTCAAGTAATTCTGGAGTCACACCGATGGTCTTCTTCTTGGTTACTCGTTTCGTTCGTTTTGTGATTTTGATGCTACCCTCTGGAGCAACTTCTTCGATAACCGTTACTTCAGGTAAATCATCTACCTCATCAGGCTGTGTTTCTTCCACTTCTGACTTCGGTTCTTGCAGTTCAAGTTCTTTAGTTTCAGGAATATCTCCAATCGTCTTCTTTTTGATAACACGCTTAGTTTTCTTTGTGATCTTAGTATTACCATCGGGAGACAAAATTTCCTCTACCACGGTTTCTTCGGGCATTGCTTCTTCGTCCAAAGGTTGCTTCGTTTCAGAAGTATCTGCAGGAGCTTCTAAAATTTGAGGAATGGTTGTTTGAGCTGTGTCGAAAACGTCAGTGATTTCTTGTGCTTTCTGTGTAGTGATTTGTTCGTGTGTCGTGTACGTCTCTTCCACAGTTTCATCCGTAGATGGCTGATGTTCTTTAGGTGAAAGTGTGTCTTGTTGTGTTATGACTTTTTTCTTTTTGACTGTACGTTTTGTGATCTTTGTTTGTTTGGTCTTACCATCAGGCATCATGATTTCTTCTGTTACCGTTTCTTCAGGACCCTCATCAGTTTCTTCAGGTTTCTTTTGCTCTTGAAGGTCATCCAACTTTTCTGTGTCGTCAGGTTCTTCCACAATAGGTTGCTGTTCCTTGGGCTCCTTATCTAATAATTCCGGAGCCACACCGATGGTCTTCGTCTTGGTTACTCGTTTTGTTCGTTTTGTGATTTTGATGCTACCATCTGGAGAAACCTCTTCGATAACCGTTACTTCAGGTAAATCATCTACCTCATCAGGCTGTGTTTCTTCCACTTCTGACTTCGGTTCTTTCAGTTCAAGATCTTTAGTTGCAGGAATATCTCCAATCGTCTTCTTTTTGATAAGACGCTCAGTTTTCTTTGTGATCTTAGTCTTACCATCAGGAGACACAATTTCCTCTACCACGGTTTCTTCGGGCAGTGCTTCTTCGTCCAAAGGTTGCGTCGTTTTAGAAGTATTTGCAGGAGCTTCTAAAATTTGAGGAATGGTTGTTTGAGCAGTGTCGAAAGCGTCAGTGATTTCTTGTGCTTTCTGTGTAGTGAATTGTTCGTGTGTCGTGTACGTCTCTTCCACGGTTTCATCCGTAGATGGCTGATGTTCTGTAGGTGAAAGTGTGTCTTGTTGTGTTATGACTTTTTTCGTTTTGACTGTACGTTTTGTGATCTTTGTTTGTTTGGTCTTACCATCAGGCATCATGATTTCTTCTGTGACCGTTTCTTCAGGACCCTCTTCGGTTTCTTCAGGTTTCTTTTGCTCTTGAAGGTCATCCAACTTGTCTGTGTCGTCAGGTTCTTCCACAATAGGTTGCTGTTCCTTGGGCTCCATTTCAGGTAATTCTGGAGTCACACCGATGGTCTTCTTCTTGGTTACTCGTTTTGTTCGTTTTGTGATTTTGATGCTACCATCTGGAGCAACCTCTTCGATAACCGTTACTTCAGGTAAATCATCTACCTCATCAGGCTGTGTTTTTTCCACTTCTGACTTCGGTTCTTTCAGTTCAAGATCTTTAGTTTCAGGAATATCTCCAATCGTCTTCTTTTTGATAACACGCTTAGTTTTCTTTGTGATCTTAGTCTTACCATCAGGAGACACAATTTCCTCTACCACGGTTTCTTCGGGCATTGCTTCTTCGTCCAAATTTTGCTTCATTTCAGAAGTATCTGCAGGAGCTTCTAAAATTTGAGGAATGGTTGTTTGAGCAGTGTCGAAAACGTCAGTGATTTCTTGTGCTTTCTGTGTAGTGAATTGTTCGTGTGTCGTGTACGTCTCATCCACGGTTTCATCCGTAGATGGCTGATGTTCTGTAGGTGAAAGTGTGTCTTGTTGTGTTATGACTTTTTTCGTTTTGACTGTACGTTTTGTGATCTTTGTTTGTTTGGTCTTACCATCAGGCATCATGATTTCTTCTGTGACCGTTTCTTCAGGACCCTCTTCAGTTTCTTCAGGTTTCTTTTGCTCTTGAAGGTCATCCAACTTTTCTGTGTCGTCAGGTTCTTCCACAATAGGTTGCTTTTCCTTGGGCTCCATTTCAGGTAATTCTGGAGTCACACCGATGGTCTTCTTCTTGGTTACTCGTTTTGTTCGTTTTGTGATTTTGATGCTACCATCTGGAGCAACCTCTTCGATAACCGTCACTTCTGGTAAATCATCTACCTCATCAGGCTGTGTTGCTTCCACTTCTGACTTCCGTTCTTTCAGTTCAAGAACCATTGTTTCAGGAATATCTTTAGCCGACTTCTTTTTGACAACACGCTTAGTTTTCTTTGTGATCTTAGTCTTACCATCAGGAGACACAATTTCCTCTACCACGGTTTCTTCGGGCATTGCTTCTTCGTCCAAAGGTTGCGTCGTTTCAGAAGTATCTGCAGGAGCTTCTAAAATTTGAGGAATGGTTTTTTGAGCAGTGTCGAAAACGTCAGTGATTTCTTGTGCTTTCTGTGTAGTGATTTGTTCGTGTGTCGTGTACGTCTCTTCCACGGTTTCATCCGTAGATGGCTGATGTTCTGTAGGTGAAAGTGTGTCTTGTTGTGTTATGACTTTTTTCTTTTTGACTGTACGTTTTGTGATCTTTGTTTGTTTGGTCTTACCATCAGGCATCATGATTTCTTCTGTGACCGTTTCTTCAGGACCCTCTTCAGTTTCTTCAGGTTTCTTTTGCTCTTGAAGGTCATCCAACTTTTCTGTGTCGTCAAGTTCTTCCACAATAGGTTGCTGTTCCTTGGGCTCCATTTCAGGTAATTCTGGAGTCACACCGATGGTCTTCTTGGTTACTCGTTTTGTTCGTTTTGTGATTTTGATGCTACCATCTGGAGCAACCTCTTCGATAACCGTTACTTCAGGTAAATCATCTACCTCATCAGGCTGTGTTTTTTCCACTTCTGACTTCGGTTCTTTCAGTTCAAGATCTTTAGTTTCAGAAATATCTCCAATCGTCTTCTTTTTGACAACACGCTTAGTTTTCTTTGTGATCTTAGTCTTACCATCAGGAGACACAATTTCCTCTACCACGGATTCTTCGGGCAGTGCTTCTTCGTCCAAAGGTTGCGTCGTTTCAAAAGTATCTGCAGGAGCTTCTAAAATATGAGGAATTGTTGTTTTAGCAGTGTCGAAAACGTCAGTGATTTCTTGTGCTTTCTGTGTAGTGATTTTTTCGTGTGTCGTGTACGTCTCTTCCACAGTTTCATCCGTAGATGGCTGATGTTCTTTAGGTGAAAGTGTGTCTTGTTGTGTTATGACTTTTTTCTTTTTGACTGTACGTTTTGTGATCTTTGTTTGTTTGGTCTTACCATCAGGCATCATGATTTCTTCTGTGACCGTTTCTTCAGGACCCTCTTCAGTTTCTTCAGGTTTCTTTTGCTCTTGAAGGTCATCCAACTTTTCTGTGTCGTCAGGTTCTTCCACAAAAGGTTGCTGTTCCTTGGGCTCCATTTCAGGTAATTCTGGAGTCACACCGATGGTCTTCTTCTTGGTTACTCGTTTTGTTCGTTTTGTGATTTTGATGCTACCATCTGGAGCAACCTCTTCGATAACCGTTACTTCAGGTATATCATCTACCTCATCAGGCTGTGTTTTTTCCACTTCTGACTTCGGTTCTTTCAGTTCAAGATCTTTAGTTTCAGAAATATCTCCAATCGTCTTCTTTTTGACAACACGCCTAGTTTTCTTTGTGATCTTAGTCTTACCATCAGGAGACACAATTTCCTCTACCACGGTTTCTTCGGGCAGTGCTTCTACGTCCAAAGGTTGCGTCGTTTCAAAAGTATCTGCAGGAGCTTCTAAAATATGAGGAATTGTTGTTTTAGCAGTGTCGAAAACGTCAGTGATTTCTTGTGCTTTCTGTGTAGTGATTTGTTCGTGTGTCGTGTATGTCTCTTCCACGGTTTCATCCGTGGATGGCTGATGTTCTGTAGGTGAAAGTGTGTCTTGTTGTGTTATGACTTTTTTCTTTTTGACTGTACGTTTTGTGATCTTTGTTTGTTTGGTCTTACCGTCAGGCATCATGATTTCTTCTATCACCGTTTCCTCAGGACCCTCTTCAGTTTCTCCGGGTTTATTTTGCTCTTGCAGATCATCCAACTTGTCTGTGTCGTCGGGTTCTTCCACAATAGGTTGCTGTTCCTTTGGCTCCTTTTCTGATAATTTTGGAGTCACACCGATGGTCTTCTTCTTGGTTACTCGTTTCGTTCGTTTTGTTATTTTTATGCTACCATCTGGAGCAACCTCTTCGATAACCGTTACTTCAGGTAAATCATCTACCTCATCAGGCTGTGTTTCTTCCACTTCTGACTTCGGTTCTTTCAGTTCAAGATCTTTAGTTTCAGGAATATCTCTAATCGTCTTCTTTTTGACAACACGCTTAGTTTTCTTTGTGATCTTAGTCTTACCATCAGGAGACACAATTTCCTCTACCAGGGTTTCTTCGGGCATTGCTTCTTCGTCCAAAGGTTGCGTCGTTTCAGAAATATCTGCAGGAGCTTCTAAAATTTGAGGAATGGTTGTTTGAGCTGTGTCGAAAACGTCAGTGATTTCTTGTGCTTTCTGTGTAGTGAATTGTTCGTGTGTCGTGTACGTCTCTTCCACGGTTTCATCCGTAGATGGCAGATGTTCTGTAGGTGAAAGTGTGTCTTGTTGTGTTATGACTTTTTTCGTTTTGACTGTACGTTTTGTGATCTTTGTTTGTTTGGTCTTACCTGAAGGCATCATGATTTCTTCTGTGACCGTTTCTTCAGGTCCCTCTTCAGTTTCTTCAGGTTTCTTTTGCTCTTGAAGGTTATCCAACTTTTCTGTGTCGTCAGGTTCTTCCACAATAGGTTGCTGTTCCTTTGGCTCCTTTTCTGATAATTCTGGAGTCACACCGATGGTCTTCTTCTTGGTTACTCGTTTCGTTCGTTTTGTGATTTTTATGCTACCATCTGGAGCAACCTCTTCGATAACCGTTACTTCAGGTAAATCATCTACCTCATCAGGCTGTGTTTCTTCCACTTCTGACTTCGGTTCTTTCAGTTCAAGATCTTTAGTTTCAGGAATATCTCTAATCGTCTTCTTTTTGATAACACGCTTAGTTTTCTTTGTGATCTTAGTCTTACCATCAGGAGACACAATTTCCTCTACCACGGTTTCTTCGGGCATTGCTTCTTCGTCCAAAGGTTGCGTCGTTTCAGAAGTATCTGCAGGAGCTTCTAAAATTTGAGGAATGGTTGTTTGAGCAGTATTGAAAACGTCAGTGATTTCTTGTGCTTTCTGTGTAGTGATTTGTTCGTGTGTCGTGTACGTCTCTTCCACGGTTTCATCCGTAGATGGCTGATTTTCTGTAGGTGAAAGTGTGTCTTGTTGTGTTATGACTTTTTTCTTTTTGACTGTACGTTTTGTGATCTTTGTTTGTTTGGACTTACCATCAGGCATCATGATTTCTTCTGTCACCGTTTCCTCAGGACCTTTTTCAGTTTCTTCAGGTTTCTTTTGCTCTTGAAGGTCATCCAACTTTTCTGTGTCGTCAGGTTCTTCCACAATAGGTTGCTGTTCCTTTGGCTCCTTTTCTGATAATTCTGGAGTCACACCGATGGTCTTCTTCTTGGTGACTCGTTTCGTTCGTTTTGTGATTTTTATGCTACCATCTGGAGCAACCTCTTCGATAACCGTTACTTCAGGTAAATCATCTACCTCATCAGGCTGTGTTTCTTCCACTTCTGACTTCGGTTCTTTCAGTTCAAGATCTTTAGTTTCAGGAATATCTCTAATCGTCTTCTTTTTGACAACACGCTTAGTTTTCTTTGTGATCTTAGTCTTACCATCAGGAGACACAATTTCCTCTACCAGGGTTTCTTCGGGCATTGCTTCTTCGTCCAAAGGTTGCGTCGTTTCAGAAGTATCTGCAGGAGCTTCTAAAATTTGAGGAATGGTTGTTTGAGCTGTGTCGAAAACGTCAGTGATTTCTTGTGCTTTCTGTGTAGTGATTTGTTCGTGTGTCGTGTACGTCTCTTCCACAGTTTCATCCGTAGATGGCTGATGTTCTGTAGGTGAAAGTGTGTCTTGTTGTGTTATGACTTTTTTCTTTTTGACTGTACGTTTTGTGATCTTTGTTTGTTTGGTCTTACCATCAGGCATCATGATTTCTTCTGTGACCGTTTCTTCAGGACCCTCTTCAGTTTCTTCAGGTTTCTTTTGCTCTTGAAGGTCATCCAACTTTTCTGTGTCGTCAGGTTCTTCCACAATAGGTTGCTGTTCCTTTGGCTCCTTTTCTGATAATTCTGGAGTCACACCGATGGTCTTCTTCTTGGTTACTCGTTTCGTTCGTTTTGTGATTTTTATGCTACCATCTGGAGCAACCTCTTCGATAACCGTTACTTCAGGTAAATCATCTACCTCATCAGGCTGTGTTTCTTCCACTTCTGACTTCGGTTCTTTCAGTTCAAGATCTTTAGTTTCAGGAATATCTCTAATCGTCTTCTTTTTGACAACACGCTTAGTTTTCTTTGTGATCTTAGTCTTACCATCAGGAGACACAATTTCCTCTACCAGGGTTTCTTCGGGCATTGCTTCTTCGTCCAAAGGTTGCGTCGTTTCAGAAGTATCTGCAGGAGCTTCTAAAATTTGAGGAATGGTTGTTTGAGCTGTGTCGAAAACGTCAGTGATTTCTTGTGCTTTCTGTGTAGTGATTTGTTCGTGTGTCGTGTACGTCTCTTCCACAGTTTCATCCGTAGATGGCAGATGTTCTGTAGGTGAAAGTGTGTCTTGTTGTGTTATGACTTTTTTCTTTTTGACTGTACGTTTTGTGATCTTTGTTTGTTTGGTCTTACCATCAGGCATCATGATTTCTTCTGTGACCGTTTCTTCAGGACCCTCTTCAGTTTCTTCAGGTTTCTTTTGCTCTTGAAGGTCATCCAACTTTTCTGTGTCGTCAGGTTCTTCCACAATAGGTTGCTGTTCCTTTGGCTCCTTTTCTGATAATTCTGGAGTCACACCGATGGTCTTCTTCTTGGTTACTCGTTTCGTTCGTTTTGTGATTTTTATGCTACCATCTGGAGCAACCTCTTCGATAACCGTTACTTCAGGTAAATCATCTACCTCATCAGGCTGTGTTTCTTCCACTTCTGACTTCGGTTCTTTCAGTTCAAGATCTTTAGTTTCAGGAATATCTCTAATCGTCTTCTTTTTGACAACACGCTTAGTTTTCTTTGTGATCTTAGTCTTACCATCAGGAGACACAATTTCCTCTACCACGGTTTCTTCGGGCATTGCTTCTTCGTCCAAAGGTTGCGTCGTTTCAGAAGTATCTGCAGGAGCTTCTAAAATTTGAGGAATGGTTGTTTGAGCTGTGTCGAAAACGTCAGTGATTTCTTGTGCTTTCTGTGTAGTGATTTGTTCGTGTGTCGTGTACGTCTCTTCCACAGTTTCATCCGTAGATGGCTGATGTTCTGTAGGTGAAAGTGTGTCTTGTTGTGTTATGACTTTTTTCTTTTTGACTGTACGTTTTGTGATCTTTGTTTGTTTGGTCTTACCATCAGGCATCATGATTTCTTCTGTGACCGTTTCTTCAGGACCCTCTTCAGTTTCTTCAGGTTTCTTTTGCTCTTGAAGGTCATCCAACTTTTCTGTGTCGTCAGGTTCTTCCACAATAGGTTGCTGTTCCTTTGGCTCCTTTTCTGATAATTCTGGAGTCACACCGATGGTCTTCTTCTTGGTTACTCGTTTCGTTCGTTTTGTGATTTTTATGCTACCATCTGGAGCAACCTCTTCGATAACCGTTACTTCAGGTAAATCATCTACCTCATCAGGCTGTGTTTCTTCCACTTCTGACTTCGGTTCTTTCAGTTCAAGATCTTTAGTTTCAGGAATATCTCTAATCGTCTTCTTTTTGACAACACGCTTAGTTTTCTTTGTGATCTTAGTCTTACCATCAGGAGACACAATTTCCTCTACCACGGTTTCTTCGGGCATTGCTTCTTCGTCCAAAGGTTGCGTCGTTTCAGAAGTATCTGCAGGAGCTTCTAAAATTTGAGGAATGGTTGTTTGAGCAGTATTGAAAACGTCAGTGATTTCTTGTGCTTTCTGTGTAGTGATTTGTTCGTGTGTCGTGTACGTCTCTTCCACGGTTTCATCCGTAGATGGCTGATTTTCTGTAGGTGAAAGTGTGTCTTGTTGTGTTATGACTTTTTTCTTTTTGACTGTACGTTTTGTGATCTTTGTTTGTTTGGTCTTACCATCAGGCATCATGATTTCTTCTGTGACCGTTTCTTCAGGACCCTCTTCAGTTTCTTCAGGTTTCTTTTGCTCTTGAAGGTCATCCAACTTTTCTGTGTCGTCAGGTTCTTCCACAATAGGTTGCTGTTCCTTTAGCTCCTTTTCTGATAATTCTGGAGTCACACCGATGGTCTTCTTCTTGGTTACTCGTTTCGTTCGTTTTGTGATTTTTATGCTACCATCTGGAGCAACCTCTTCGATAACCGTTACTTCAGGTAAATCATCTACCTCATCAGGCTGTGTTTCTTCCACTTCTGACTTCGGTTCTTTCAGTTCAAGATCTTTAGTTTCAGGAATATCTCTAATCGTCTTCTTTTTGACAACACGCTTAGTTTTCTTTGTGATCTTAGTCTTACCATCAGGAGACACAATTTCCTCTACCACGGTTTCTTCGGGCATTGCTTCTTCGTCCAAAGGTTGCGTCGTTTCAGAAGTATCTGCAGGAGCTTCTAAAATTTGAGGAATGGTTGTTTGAGCTGTGTCGAAAACGTCAGTGATTTCTTGTGCTTTCTGTGTAGTGATTTGTTCGTGTGTCGTGTACGTCTCTTCCACGGTTTCATCCGTAGATGGCTGATGTTCTGTAGGTGAAAGTGTGTCTTGTTGTGTTATGACTTTTTTCTTTTTGACTGTACGTTTTGTGATCTTTGTTTGTTTGGTCTTACCATCAGGCATCATGATTTCTTCTGTGACCGTTTCTTCAGGACCCTCTTCAGTTTCTTCAGGTTTCTTTTGCTCTTGAAGGTCATCCAACTTTTCTGTGTCGTCAGGTTCTTCCACAATAGGTTGCTGTTCCTTTGGCTCCTTTTCTGATAATTCTGGAGTCACACCGATGGTCTTCTTCTTGGTTACTCGTTTCGTTCGTTTTGTGATTTTTATGCTACCATCTGGAGCAACCTCTTCGATAACCGTTACTTCAGGTAAATCATCTACCTCATCAGGCTGTGTTTCTTCCACTTCTGACTTCGGTTCTTTCAGTTCAAGATCTTTAGTTTCAGGAATATCTCTAATCGTCTTCTTTTTGACAACACGCTTAGTTTTCTTTGTGATCTTAGTCTTACCATCAGGAGACACAATTTCCTCTACCACGGTTTCTTCGGGCATTGCTTCTTTGTCCAAAGGTTGCGTCGTTTCAGAAGTATCTGCAGGAGCTTCTAAAATTTGAGGAATGGTTGTTTGAGCTGTGTCGAAAACGTCAGTGATTTCTTGTGCTTTCTGTGTAGTGATTTGTTCGTGTGTCGTGTACGTCTCTTCCACAGTTTCATCCGTAGATGGCTGATGTTCTGTAGGTGAAAGTGTGTCTTGTTGTGTTATGACTTTTTTCTTTTTGACTGTACGTTTTGTGATCTTTGTTTGTTTGTTCTTACCATCAGGCATCATGATTTCTTCTGTGACCGTTTCTTCAGGACCCTCTTCAGTTTCTTCAGGTTTCTTTTGCTCTTGAAGGTCATCCAACTTTTCTGCGTCGTCAGGTTCTTCCACAATAGGTTGCTGTTCCTTTGGCTCCTTTTCTGATAATTCTGGAGTCACACCGATGGTCTTCTTCTTGGTTACTCGTTTCGTTCGTTTTGTGATTTTGATGCTACCATCTGGAGCAACCTCTTCGATAACCGTTACTTCAGGTAAATCATCTACCTCATCAGGCTGTGTTTCTTCCACTTCTGACTTCGGTTCTTTCAGTTCAAGATCTTTAGTTTCAGGAATATCTCTAATCGTCTTCTTTTTGACAACACGCTTAGTTTTCTTTGTGATCTTAGTCTTACCATCAGGAGACACAATTTCCTCTACCACGGTTTCTTCGGGCATTGCTTCTTCGTCCAAAGGTTGCGTCGTTTCAGAAGTATCTGCAGGAGCTTCTAAAATTTGAGGAATGGTTGTTTGAGCAGTATTGAAAACGTCAGTGATTTCTTGTGCTTTCTGTGAAGTGATTTGTTCGTGTGTCGTGTACGTCTCTTCCACGGTTTCATCCGTAGATGGCTGATGTTCTGTAGGTGAAAGTGTGTCTTGTTGTGTTATGAGTTTTTTCTTTTTGTTTGTACGTTTTGTGATCCTTGTTTGTTTGGTCTTACCGTCAGGCATCATGATTTCTTCTGTGACCGTTTCTTCAGGACCCTCTTCAGTTTCTTCAGGTTTCTTTTGCTCTTGAAGGTCATCCAACATTGCTGTGTCATCAGGTTCTTCCACAATAGGTTGCTGTTCCTTGGGCTCCATTTCTGATAATTCGCGAGTCACACCGATGGTCTTCTTCTTGGTAACACGTTTTGTTCGTTTTGTTTTGATGCTACCATCTGGGACAACCTCTTTGATAACAGATTCTTCTGGTAAATCACGTACCTCATCAAGCCGTGTTTCTTCTACTTCTGACTTCGGTTCTTTCAGTTCAAGATCTTTAGTTTCAGGAATATCTTTAATCGTCTTTTTTTTGACAACACGCTTAGTTTTCTTTGTGATCTTAGTCTTATCATCAGGAGACACAATTTCCTCTACCACGGTTTCTTCGGGCATTGCTTCTTCGTCCAAAGGTTGTGTCGTTTCAGAAGTATCTGCAGGAGCTTCTAAAATTTCAGGAATGATTGTTTGGGCAGTGTCGAAAACGTCAGCGATTTCTTGTGTTTTCTGTGTAGTGATTTGTTCGAGTGTCGTGTACGTCTCTTCCACGGTTTCATCCGTGGATGGCTGATGTTCTGTAGGTGAAAGTGTGTCTTGTTGTGTTATGAGTTTTTTCTTTTTGTTTGTACGTTTTGTGATCCTTGTTTGTTTGGTCTTACCGTCAGGCATCATGATTTCTTCTGTCACAGTTTCCTCAGGACCTTCTTCAATTTCTTCAGGTTTCTTTTGCTGTTGTACATCATCCAAGTTTTCCGTTTCATCAGGTTCTTCCACAATAAGTTGCTGTTCCTTTGGCTCCTTTTCTGATAATTCTGGAGTCACACCGATGGTCTTCTTCTTGGTTACACGTTTTGTTCGTTTTGTGATTTTGATGCTACCATCTGGGGCAACCTCTTCGATAACCGTTACTTCAGGTAAATCATCTACCTCATCAGGCTGTGTTTCTTCCACTTCTGACTTCGGTTCTTTCAGTTCAAGATCTTTAGTTTCAGGAATATCTCTAATCGTTTTCTTTTTTACAATACGCTTAGTTTTCTTTGTGATCTTAGAAGTCTTACCATCAGGAGACACAATTTCCTCTACCACGGTTTCTTCAGGCATTTCTTCTTCGTCCAAAGGTTTCTTCGTTTCAGAAGTATCAGCGGGAGCTTCCAACACTTGAGGAGTGGTGGTCTGGGCAGTGTCGAGAACGTCAGTGATTTCTTGTGCTTTCTGTGTAGTGATTTGTACTTGTGTCACTTCCACGGTTTCATCCATGGATGGCTGTTGTTCTGAAGGTGTAAGTGTGTCTTGTTGTTTTATGACTTTTTTCTTTTTGACTATACGTTTTGTGATCTTTGTTTGTTTGGTCTTACCGTCAGGTATCATGATTTCTTCTATCACCGTTTCCTCAGGACCCTCTTCAGTTTCTTCAGGTTTCTTTTGGTCTTGCAGATCATCCAACTTTTCTGTGTCGTCAGGTTCTTCCACAACAGGTTGCTGTTTCTTGGGCTCCTTCTCTGATAATTCTGGAGTCACATCGATGGTCTTCTTCTCGGTTACACGTTTTGTTCGTTTTGTGATTTTGATGCTACCATCTGGGGCAACCTCTTCGATAACCATTACTTCAGGTAAATCATCTACCTCATCAGGCTGTGTTTCTTCCACTTCTGACTTCGGTTCTTTCAGTCCAAGATCCATAATTTCAGGAATATCTTTAACCGTCTTCTTTTTGACAACACGCTTAGTTTTCTTTGTGATCTTAGTTTTGCCATCTGGAGACACGATTTCCTCTACTACTGTTTCTTCAGGCATTTCTTCTTCGTCCAAAGGCTTCGTCATTTCAGAAGTATCTGCGGGAGCTTCCAACACTTGAGGAGTGGTGGTCTGGGCAGTGTCGAGAACGTTAGTGATTTCTTGTGCTTTCTGTGTAGTGATTTGTTCTTGTGTCGTGTACGTCACTTCCACGGTTTCATCCGTGGATGGCTGTTGTTCTGAAGGTGTTAGTGTGTCTTGTTGTTTTATGACTTTTTTCTTTTTGACTGTACGTTTTGTGATCCTTGTTTGTTTGGTCTTACCGTCAGGCATCATGATTTCTTCTGTCACAGTTTCCTCGGGACCTTCTTCAATTTCTTCGGGTTTCTTTTGCTCTTGTACATCATCCAACTTTTCCGTTTCATCAGGTTCTTCCACAATAGGTTGCTGTTCCTTTGGCTCCTTTTCTGATAATTCTGGAGTCACACCGATGGTCTTCTTCTTGGTTACACGTTTTGTTCGTTTTGTGATTTTGATGCTACCATCTGGGGCAACCTCTTCGATAACCGTTACTTCAGGTAAATCATCTACCTCATCAGGCTGTGTTTCTTCCACTTCTGACTTCGGTTCTTTCAGTTCAAGATCCATTGCTTCAGGAATATCTTTAGCCGTCTTCTTTTTGACAACACGCTTAGTTTTCTTTGTGATCTTAGTTTTGCCATCTGGAGACACGATTTCCTCTACTACTGTTTCTTCCGGCATTTCTTCTTCGTCCAAAGGTTTCGTCGTTTCAGAAGTATCTGCGGGAGCTTCCAACACTTGAGGAGTGGTGGTCTGGGCAGTGTCCAGAACGTCAATGATTTCTTTTGCTTTCTGTGTAGTGATTTGTTCTTGTGTCGTGTACGAGACTTCCACGGTTTCATCCGTGGATGGCTGTTGTTTTGAAGGTGTTAGTGTGTCTTGTTGTTTTATGACTTTTTTCTTTTTGACTGTACGTTTTGTGATCCTTGTTTGTTTGGTCTTACCGTCAGGCATCATGATTTCTTCTGTCACAGTTTCCTCGGGTCCTTCTTCAATTTCTTCGGGTTTCTTTTGCTCTTGTACATCATCCAACTTTTCCGTTTCGTCAGGTTCTTCCACAATAGGTTGCTGTTCCTTTGGCTCCTTTTCTAATAATTCTGGAGTCACACCGATGGTCTTCTTCTTGGTTACACGTTTTGTTCGTTTTGTGATTTTGATGCTACCATCTGGGGCAACCTCTTCGATAACCGTTACTTCAGGTAAATCATCTACCTCATCAGGCTGTGTTTCTTCCACTTCTGACTTCGGTTCTTTCAGTCCAAGATCCATAGTTTCAGGAATATCTTTAACCGTCTTCTTTTTGACAACACGCTTAGTTTTCTTTGTGATCTTAGTCTTACCATCAGGAGACACAATTTCCTCTACCATGGCTTCTTCAGGCATGTCTTCTTCGTCCAAAGGTTTCTTCGTTTCAGAAGTATCTGCGGGAGCTTCCAACACTTGAGGAGTGGTGGTCTGGGCAGTGTCGAGAACGTCAGTGATTTCTTGTGCTTTCTGTGTAGTGATTTGTTCTTGTGTCGTGTACGTCACTTCCACGGTTTCATCCGTGGATGGCTGTTGTTCTGAAGGTGTTAGTGTGTCTTGTTGTTTTATGACTTTTTTCTTTTTGACTGTACGTTTTGTGATCCTTGTTTGTTTGGTCTTACCGTCAGGCATCATGATTTCTTCTGTCACAGTTTCCTCGGGTCCTTCTTCAATTTCTTCGGGTTTCTTTTGCTCTTGTACATCATCCAACTTTTCCGTTTCGTCAGGTTCTTCCACAATAGGTTGCTGTTCCTTTGGCTCCTTTTCTAATAATTCTGGAGTCACACCGATGGTCTTCTTCTTGGTTACACGTTTTGTTCGTTTTGTGATTTTGATGCTACCATCTGGGGCAACCTCTTCGATAACCGTTACTTCAGGTAAATCATCTACCTCATCAGGCTGTGTTTCTTCCACTTCTGACTTCGGTTCTTTCAGTCCAAGATCCATAGTTTCAGGAATATCTTTAACCGTCTTCTTTTTGACAACACGCTTAGTTTTCTTTGTGATCTTAGTCTTACCATCAGGAGACACAATTTCCTCTACCATGGCTTCTTCAGGCATGTCTTCTTCGTCCAAAGGTTTCTTCGTTTCAGAAGTATCTGCGGGAGCTTCCAACACTTGAGGAGTGGTGGTCTGGGCAGTGTCGAGAACGTCAGTGATTTCTTGTGCTTTCTGTGTAGTGATTTGTTCTTGTGTCGTGTACGTCACTTCCACGGTTTCATCCGTGGATGGCTGTTGTTCTGAAGGTGTTAGTGTGTCTTGTTGTTTTATGACTTTTTTCTTTTTGACTGTACGTTTTGTGATCCTTGTTTGTTTGGTCTTACCGTCAGGCATCATGATTTCTTCTGTCACAGTTTCCTCGGGTCCTTCTTCAATTTCTTCGGGTTTCTTTTGCTCTTGTACATCATCCAACTTTTCCGTTTCGTCAGGTTCTTCCACAATAGGTTGCTGTTCCTTTGGCTCCTTTTCTAATAATTCTGGAGTCACACCGATGGTCTTCTTCTTGGTTACACGTTTTGTTCGTTTTGTGATTTTGATGCTACCATCTGGGGCAACCTCTTCGATAACCGTTACTTCAGGTAAATCATCTACCTCATCAGGCTGTGTTTCTTCCACTTCTGACTTCGGTTCTTTCAGTTCAAGATCTTTAGTTTCAGGAATATCTCTAATCGTTTTCTTTTTTACAACACGCTTAGTTTTCTTTGTGATCTTAGTTTTGCCATCAGGAGACACGATTTCCTCTACTACTGTTTCTTCAGGCATTTCTTCTTCGTCCAAAGGTTTCGTCGTTTCAGAAGTATCTGCGGGAGCTTCCAACACTTGAGGAGTGGTGGTCTGGGCAGTGTCGAGAACGTCAGTGATTTCTTGTGCTTTCTGTGTAGTTATTTGTTCTTGTGTCGTGTACGAGACTTCCACGGTTTCATCCGTGGATGGCTGTTGTTCTGAAGGTTTTAGTGTGTCTTGTTGTTTTATGACTTTTTTCTTTTTGACTGTACGTTTTGTGATCCTTGTTTGTTTGGTCTTACCGTCAGGCATCATGATTTCTTCTGTCACAGTTTCCTCAGGACCTTCTTCAATTTCTTCGGGTTTCTTTTGCTCTTGTACATCATCCAACTTTTCCGTTTCGTCAGGTTCTTCCACAATAAGTTGCTGTTCGTTTGGCTCCTTTTCTGATAATTCTGGAGTCACACCGATGGTCTTCTTCTTGGTTACACGTTTTGTTCGTTTTGTGATTTTGATGCTACCATCTGGGGCAACCTCTTCGATAACCGTTACTTCAGGTAAATCATCTACCTCATCAGGCTGTGTTTCTTCCACTTCTGACTTCGGTTCTTTCAGTTCAAGATCCATTGCTTCAGGAATATCTTTAGCCGTCTTCTTTTTGACAACACGCTTAGTTTTCTTTGTGATCTTAGTTTTGCCATCTGGAGACACGATTTCCTCTACTACTGTTTCTTCAGGCATTTCTTCTTCGTCCAAAGGTTTCGTCGTTTCAGAAGTATCTGCGGGAGCTTCCAACACTTGAGGAGTGGTGGTCTGGGCAGTGTCGAGAACGTCAGTGATTTCTTGTGCTTTCTGTGTAGTGATTTGTTCTTGTGTCGTGTACGAGACTTCCACGGTTTCATCCGTGGATGGCTGTTGTTCTGAAGGTGTTAGTGTGTCTTGTTGTTTTATGACTTTTTTCTTTTTGACTGTACGTTTTGTGATCCTTGTTTGTTTGGTCTTACCGTCAGGCATCATGATTTCTTCTGTCACAGTTTCCTCGGGACCTTCTTCAATTTCTTCGGGTTTCTTTTGCTCTTGTACATCATCCAACTTTTCCGTTTCGTCAGGTTCTTCCACAATAGGTTGCTGTTCCTTTGGCTCCTTTTCTGATAATTCTGGAGTCACACCGATGGTCTTCTTCTTGGTTACACGTTTTGTTCGTTTTGTGATTTTGATGCTACCATCGGGGGCAACCTCTTCGATAACCGTTACTTCAGGTAAATCATCTACCTCATCAGGCTGTGTTTCTTCCACTTCTGACTTCGGTTCTTTCAGTTCAAGATCTTTAGTTTCAGGAATATCTCTAATCGTTTTCTTTTTAACAACACGCTTAGTTTTCTTTGTGATCTTAGTCTTACCATCAGGAGACACAATTTCCTCTACCATGGTTTCTTCAGGCATGTCTTCTTCGTCCAAAGGTTTCTTCGTTTCAGAAGTATCTGCGGGAGCTTCCGACACTTGAGGAGTGGTGGTCTGGGCAGTGTCGAGAATGTCAGTGATTTCTTGTGCTTTCTGTGTAGTGATTTGTTCTTGTGTCGTGTACGTCACTTCCACGGTTTCATCCGTGGATGGCTGTTGTTCTGAAGGTGTTAGTGTGTCTTGTTGTTTTATGACTTTTTTCTTTTTGACTGTACGTTTTGTGATCCTTGTTTGTTTGGTCTTACCGTCAGGCATCATGATTTCTTCTGTCACAGTTTCCTCGGGGCCTTCTTCAATTTCTTCGGGTTTCTTTTGCTCTTGTACATCATCCAACTTTTCCGTTTCGTCAGGTTCTTCCACAATAGGTTGCTGTTCCTTTGGCTCCTTTTCTAATAATTCTGGAGTCACACCGATGGTCTTCTTCTTGGTTAAACGTTTTGTTCGTTTTGTGATTTTGATGCTACCATCTGGGGCAACCTCTTCGATAACCGTTACTTCAGGTAAATCATCTACCTCATCAGGCTGTGTTTCTTCCACTTCTGACTTCGGTTCTTTCAGTTCAAGATCTTTAGTTTCAGGAATATCTCTAATCGTTTTCTTTTTTACAACACGCTTAGTTTTCTTTGTGATCTTAGTTTTGCCATCAGGAGACACGATTTCCTCTACTACTGTTTCTTCAGGCATTTCTTCTTCGTCCAAAGGTTTCGTCGTTTCAGAAGTATCTGCGGGAGCTTCCAACACTTGAGGAGTGGTGGTCTGGGCAGTGTCGAGAACGTCAGTGATTTCTTGTGCTTTCTGTGTAGTGATTTGTTCTTGTGTCGTGTACGAGACTTCCACGGTTTCATCCATGGATGGCTGTTGTTCTGAAGGTTTTAGTGTGTCTTGTTGTTTTATGACTTTTTTCTTTTTGACTGTACGTTTTGTGATCCTTGTTTGTTTGGTCTTACCGTCAGGCATCATGATTTCTTCTGTCACAGTTTCCTCAGGACCTTCTTCAATTTCTTCGGGTTTCTTTTGCTCTTGTACATCATCCAACTTTTCCGTTTCGTCAGGTTCTTCCACAATAGGTTGCTGTTCCTTTGGCTCCTTTTCTGATAATTCTGGAGTCACACCGATGGTCTTCTTCTTGGTTACACGTTTTGTTCGTTTCGTGATTTTGATGCTACCATCTGGGGCAACCTCTTCGATAACCGTTACTTCAGGTAAATCATCTACCTCATCAGGCTGTGTTTCTTCCACTTCTGACTTCGGTTCTTTCAGTTCAAGATCCATTGCTTCAGTAATATCTTTAGCCGTCTTCTTTTTGACAACACGCTTAGTTTTCTTTGTGATCTTAGTTTTGCCATCTGGAGACACGATTTCCTCTACTACTGTTTCTTCAGGCATTTCTTCTTCGTCCAAAGGTTTCGTCGTTTCAGAAGTATCTGCGGGAGCTTCCAACACTTGAGGAGTGGTGGTCTGGGCAGTGTCGAGAACGTCAGTGATTTCTTGTGCTTTCTGTGTAGTGATTTGTTCTTGTGTCGTGTACGAGACTTCCACGGTTTCATCCGTGGATGGCTGTTGTTCTGAAGGTGTTAGTGTGTCTTGTTGTTTTATGACTTTTTTCTTTTTGACTGTACGTTTTGTGATCCTTGTTTGTTTGGTCTTACCGTCAGGCATCATGATTTCTTCTGTCACAGTTTCCTCGGGACCTTCTTCAATTTCTTCGGGTTTATTTTGCTCTTGTACATCATCCAACTTTTCCGTTTCGTCAGGTTCTTCCACAATAGGTTGCTGTTCCTTTGGCTCCTTTTCTGATAATTCTGGAGTCACACCGATGGTCTTCTTCTTGGTTACACGTTTTGTTCGTTTTGTGATTTTGATGCTACCATCTGGGGCAACCTCTTCGATAACCGTTACTTCAGGTAAATCATCTACCTCATCAGGCTGTGTTTCTTCCACTTCTGACTTCGGTTCTTTCAGTTCAAGATCCATTGTTTCAGGAATATCTTTAGCCGTCTTCTTTTTGACAACACGCTTAGTTTTCTTTGTGATCTTAGTTTTGCCATCAGGAGACACGATTTCCTCTACTACTGTTTCTTCAGGCATTTCTTCTTCGTCCAAAGGTTTCGTCGTTTCAGAAGTATCTGCGGGAGCTTCCAACACTTGAGGAGTGGTGGTCTGGGCAGTGTCGAGAAAGTCAGTGATTTCTTGTGCTTTCTGTGTAGTGATTTGTTCTTGTGTCGTGTACGAGACTTCCACGGTTTCATCCGTGGATGGCTGTTGTTCTGAAGGTGTTAGTGTGTCTTGTTGTTTTATGACTTTTTTCTTTTTAACTGTACGTTTTGTGATCCTTGTTTGTTGGGTCTTACCGTCAGGCATCATGATTTCTTCTGTCACAGTTTCCTCGGGACCTTCTTCAATTTCTTCGGGTTTCTTTTGCTCTTGTACATCATCCAACTTTTCCGTTTCGTCAGGTTCTTCCACAATAGGTTGCTGTTCCTTTGGCTCCTTTTCTGATAATTCTGGAGTCACACCGATGGTCTTCTTCTTGGTTACACGTTTTGTTCGTTTTGTGATTTTGATGCTACCATCTGGGGCAACCTCTTCGATAACCGTTACTTCAGGTAAATCATCTACCTCATCAGGCTGTGTTTCTTCCACTTCTGACTTCGGTTCTTTCAGTTCAAGATCCATTGCTTCAGTAATATCTTTAGCCGTCTTCTTTTTGACAACACGCTTAGTTTTCTTTGTGATCTTAGTTTTGCCATCTGGAGACACGATTTCCTCTAATACTGTTTCTTCAGGCATTTCTTCTTCGTCCAAAGGTTTCGTCGTATCAGAAGTATCTGCGGGAGCTTCCAACACTTGAGGAGTGGTGGTCTGGGCAGTGTCGAGAACGTCAGTGATTTCTTGTGCTTTCTGTGTAGTGATTTGTTCTTGTGTCGTGTACGAGACTTCCACGGTTTCATCCGTGGATGGCTGTTGTTCTGAAGGTGTTAGTGTGTCTTGTTGTTTTATGACTTTTTTCTTTTTGACTGTACGTTTTGTGATCCTTGTTTGTTGGGTCTTACCGTCAGGCATCATGATTTCTTCTGTCACAGTTTCCTCGGGACCTTCTTCAATTTCTTCGGGTTTATTTTGCTCTTGTACATCATCCAACTTTTCCGTTTCGTCAGGTTCTTCCACAATAGGTTGCTGTTCCTTTGGCTCCTTTTCTGATAATTCTGGAGTCACACCGATGGTCTTCTTCTTGGTTACACGTTTTGTTCGTTTTGTGATTTTGATGCTACCATCTGGGGCAACCTCTTCGATAACCGTTACTTCAGGTAAATCATCTACCTCATCAGGCTGTGTTTCTTCCACTTCTGACTTCGGTTCTTTAAGTTCAAGATCCATTGTTTCAGGAATATCTTTAGCCGTCTTCTTTTTGACAACACGCTTAGTTTTCTTTGTGATCTTAGTTTTGCCATCAGGAGACACGATTTCCTCTACTACTGTTTCTTCAGGCATTTCTTCTTCGTCCAAAGGTTTCGTCGTTTCAGAAGTATCTGCGGGAGCTTCCAACACTTGAGGAGTGGTGGTCTGGGCAGTGTCGAGAAAGTCAGTGATTTCTTGTGCTTTCTGTGTAGTGATTTGTTCTTGTGTCGTGTACGAGACTTCCACGGTTTCATCCGTGGATGGCTGTTGTTCTGAAGGTGTTAGTGTGTCTTGTTGTTTTATGACTTTTTTCTTTTTAACTGTACGTTTTGTGATCCTTGTTTGTTGGGTCTTACCGTCAGGCATCATGATTTCTTCTGTCACAGTTTCCTCGGGACCTTCTTCAATTTCTTCGGGTTTCTTTTGCTCTTGTACATCATCCAACTTTTCCGTTTCGTCAGGTTCTTCCACAATAGGTTGCTGTTCCTTTGGCTCCTTTTCTGATAATTCTGGAGTCACACCGATGGTCTTCTTCTTAGTTACACGTTTTGTTCGTTTTGTGATTTTGATGCTACCATCTGGGGCAACCTCTTCGATAACCGCTACTTCAGGTAAATCATGTACCTCATCAGGCTGTGTTTCTTCCACTTCTGACTTCGGTTCTTTCAGTTCAAGATCCATAGTTTCAGGAATATCTTTAACCGTCTTCTTTTTGACAACACGCATAGTTTTCTTTGTGATCTTAGTTTTGCCATCTGGAGACACGATTTCCTCTACTACTGTTTCTTCAGGCATTTCTTCTTCGTCCAAAGGTTTCGTCGTTTCAGAAGTATCTGCGGGAGCTTCCAACACTTGAGGAGTGGTGGTCTGGGCAGTGTCCAGAACGTCAATGATTTCTTGTGCTTTCTGTGTAGTGATTTGTTCTTGTGTCGTGTACGTCATTTCCACGGTTTCATCCGTGGATGGCTGTTGTTCTGAATGTGTTAGTGTGTCTTGTTGTTTTATGACTTTTTTCTTTTTGACTGTACGTTTTGTGATCCTTGTTTGTTTGGTCTTACCGTCAGGCATCATGATTTCTTCTGTCACAGTTTCCTCAGGACCTTCTTCAATTTCTTCGGGTTTCTTTTGCTCTTGTACATCATCCAACTTTTCCGTTTCGTCAGGTTCTTCCACAATAGGTTGCTGTTCCTTTGGCTCCTTTTCTGATAATTCTGGAGTCACACCGATGGTCTTCTTCTTGGTTACACGTTTTGTTCGTTTTGTGATTTTGATGCTACCATCTGGGGCAACCTCTTCGATAACCGTTACTTCAGGTAAATCATCTACCTCATCAGGCTGTGTTTCTTCCACTTCTGACTTCGGTTCTTTCAGTTCAAGATCTTTAGTTTCAGGAATATCTCTAACCGTCTTCTTTTTGACAACTCGCTTAGTTTTCTTTGTCATCTTAGTTTTGCCATCTGGAGACACGATTTCCTCTACTACTGTTTCTTCAGGCATTTCTTCGTCGTCCAAAGGTATCGTAGTTTCAGAAGTATCTGCGGGAGCTTCCAACACTTGAGGAGTGGTGGTCTGGGCAGTGTCAAGAACGTCAGTGATTTCTTGTTCTTTCTGTGTAGTGATTTGTTCTTGTGTCACTTCCAGGGTTTCATCCGTGGATGGCTGTTGTTCTGAATGTGTTAGTGTGTCTTGTTGTTTTATGACTTTTTTCTTTTTGACTGTACGTTTTGTGATCCTTGTTTGTTTGGTCTTACCGTCAGGCATCATGACTTCTTCTGTCACAGTTTCCTCAGGACCTTCTTCAATTTCTTCGGGTTTCTTTTGCTCTTGTACATCGTTCAACTTTTCTGTTTCGTCAGGTTCTTCCACAATAGGTTGCTGTTCCTTTGGCTCCTTTTCTGATAATTCTGGAGTCACACCGATGGTCTTCTTCTTGGTTACACGTTTTGTTCGTTTTGTGATTTTGATGCTACCATCTGGGGCAACCTCTTCGATAACCGTTACTTCAGGTAAATCATCTACCTCATCAGGCTGTGTTTCTTCCACTTCTGACTTCGGTTCTTTCAGTTCAAGATCTTTAGTTTCAGGAATATCTCTAATCGTTTTCTTTTTCACAACTCGCTTAGTTTTCTTTGTCATCTTAGTTTTGCCATCTGGAGACACGATTTCCTCTACTACTGTTTCTTCAGGCATTTCTTCTTCGTCCAAAGGTTTCGTAGTTTCAGAAGTATCTGCGGGAGCTTCCAACACTTGAGGAGTGGTGGTCTGGGCAGTGTCGAGAACGTCAGTAATTTCTTGTTCTTTCTGTGTAGTGATTTGTTCTTGTGTCACTTCCACGGTTTCATCCGTGGATGGCTGTTGTTCTGAATGTGTTAGTGTGTCTTGTTGTTTCATGACTTTTTTCTTTTTGACTGTACGTTTTGTGATCCTTGTTTGTTTGGTCTTACCGTCAGGCATCATGATTTCTTCTGTCACAGTTTCCTCAGGACCTTCTTCAATTTCTCCGGGTTTCTTTTGCTCTTGTACATCGTCCAACTTTTCTGTTTCGTCAGGTTCTTCCACAATAGGTTGCTGTTCCTTTGGCTCCTTTTCTGATAATTCTGGAGTCACACCGATGGTCTTCTTCTTGGTTACACGTTTTGTTCGTTTTGTGATTTTGATGCTACCATCGGGGGCAACCTCTTCGATAACCGTTACTTCAGGTAAATCATCTACCTCATCAGGCTGTGTTTCTTCCACTTCTGACTTCGGTTCTTTCAGTTCAAGATCTTTAGTTTCAGGAATATCTCTAATCGTTTTCTTTTTAACAACACGCTTAGTTTTCTTTGTGATCTTAGTCTTACCATCAGGAGACACAATTTCCTCTACCATGGTTTCTTCAGGCATGTCTTCTTCGTCCAAAGGTTTCTTCGTTTCAGAAGTATCTGCGGGAGCTTCCAACACTTGAGGAGTGGTGGTCTGGGCAGTGTCGAGAACGTCAGTGATTTCTTGTGCTTTCTGTGTAGTGATTTGTTCTTGTGTCGTGTACGTCACTTCCACGGTTTCATCCGTGGATGGCTGTTGTTCTGAAGGTGTTAGTGTGTCTTGTTGTTTTATGACTTTTTTCTTTTTGACTGTACGTTTTGTGATCCTTGTTTGTTTGGTCTTACCGTCAGGCATCATGATTTCTTCTGTCACAGTTTCCTCAGGACCTTCTTCAATTTCTCCGGGTTTCTTTTGCTCTTGTACATCGTCCAACTTTTCTGTTTCGTCAGGTTCTTCCACAATAGGTTGCTGTTCCTTTGGCTCCTTTTCTGATAATTCTGGAGTCACACCGATGGTCTTCTTCTTGGTTACACGTTTTGTTCGTTTTGTGATTTTGATGCTACCATCTGGGGCAACCTCTTCGATAACCGTTACTTCAGGTAAATCATCTACCTCATCAGGCTGTGTTTCTTCCACTTCTGACTTCGGTTCTTTCAGTTCAAGATCCATTATTTCAGGAATATCTTTAGCCGTCTTCTTTTTGACAACACGCTTAGTTTTCTTTGTGATCTTAGTTTTGCCATCTGGAGACACGATTTCCTCTACTACTGTTTCTTCAGGCATTTCTTCTTCGTCCAAAGGTTTCTTCGTTTCAGAAGTATCTGCGGGAGCTTCCAACACTTGAGGAGTGGTGGTCTGGGCAGTGTCGAGAACGTCAGTGATTTCTTGTGCTTTCTGTGTAGTGATTTGTTCTTGTGTCGTGTACGTCACTTCCACGGTTTCATCCGTGGATGGCTGTTGTTCTGAAGGTGTTAGTGTGTCTTGTTGTTTTATGACTTTTTTCTTTTTGACTGTACGTTTTGTGATCCTTGTTTGTTTGGTCTTACCGTCAGGCATCATGATTTCTTCTGTCACAGTTTCCTCAGGACCTTCTTCAATTTCTCCGGGTTTCTTTTGCTCTTGTACATCGTCCAACTTTTCTGTTTCGTCAGGTTCTTCCACAATAGGTTGCTGTTCCTTTGGCTCCTTTTCTGATAATTCTGGAGTCACACCGATGGTCTTCTTCTTGGTTACACGTTTTGTTCGTTTTGTGATTTTGATGCTACCATCTGGGGCAACCTCTTCGATAACCGTTACTTCAGGTAAATCATCTACCTCATCAGGCTGTGTTTCTTCCACTTCTGACTTCGGTTCTTTCAGTTCAAGATCCATTATTTCAGGAATATCTTTAGCCGTCTTCTTTTTGACAACACGCTTAGTTTTCTTTGTGATCTTAGTTTTGCCATCTGGAGACACGATTTCCTCTACTACTGTTTCTTCAGGCATTTCTTCTTCGTCCAAAGGTTTCGTCGTTTCAGAAGTATCTGCGGGAGCTTCCAACACTTGAGGAGTGGTGGTCTGGGCAGTGTCCAGAACGTCAACGATTTCTTGTGCTTTCTGTTTAGTGATTTGTTCTTGTGTCGTGTACGTCATTTCCACGGTTTCATCCGTGGATGGCTGTTGTTCTGAAGGTGTTAGTGTGTCTTGTTGTTTTATGACTTTTTTCTTTTTAACTGTACGTTTTGTGATCCTTGTTTGTTTGGTCTTACCGTCAGGCATCATGATTTCTTCTGTCACAGTTTCCTCGGGACCTTCTTCAATTTCTTCGGGTTTCTTTTGCTCTTGTACATCATCCAACTTTTCCGTTTCGTCCGGTTCTTCCACAATAGGTTGCTGTTCCTTTGGCTCCTTTTCTGATAATTCTGGAGTCACACCGATGGTCTTCTTCTTGGTTACACGTTTTGTTCGTTTTGTGATTTTGATGCTACCATCTGGGGCAACCTCTTCGATAACCGTTACTTCAGGTAAATCATCTACCTCATCAGGCTGTGTTTCTTCCACTTCTGACTTCGGTTCTTTCAGTTCAAGAACCATTGTTTCAGGAATATCTTTAGCCGTCTTCTTTTTGACAACACGCTTAGTTTTCTTTGTGATCTTAGTCTTGCCATCTGGAGACACGATTTCCTCGATAACGGTTTCTTCAGGCATTTCTTCTTCGTCCAAAGGTTTCGTCGTTTCAGAAATATCTGCGGGAGCTTCCAACACTTGAGGAGTGGTGGTCTGGGCAGTATCGAGAACGTCAGTGATTTCTTGTGCTTCATGTGTAGTGATCTGTTTTTGTGTCGTATAAGTATCTTCCACGGTTTCATCCGTGGATGGCTGTTGTTCTGACGGTGTAAGTGTATCCTGTTGTTTAATGACCTTTTTCTTTTTGACTGTACGTTTTGTGATCTTTGTTTGTTTGGTCTTACCGTCAGGCATCATGGTTTCTTCTATCAGAGTTTCCTCAGGACCCTCTTCAGATTCTTGAGGTTTCTTTTGCTCTTGCAGATCATCCAACTTTTCTGTGTCGTCAGGTTCTTCCACAATAGGTTGCCGTTCCTTGGGCTCCTCTTCTGATAATTCCGGAGTCACGCTGATGGCCTTCTTTTTGGTTACACGTTTTGTTCGTTTTGTGATTTTGATGCTACCATCTGGAGCAACCTCTTCGATAACCGTTACTTCAGGTAAATCATCCACCTGATCAGGCTGTGTTTCTTCCACTTCTGACTTCGGTTCTTTCAGTTCAAGGTCTATAATTTCAGGAATATCTCTAACCGTCTTCTTTTTGACATTTCGCTTAGTTTTCTTTGTTATCTTAGTTTTGCCATCTTGTGACACGATTTCCTCTACTACTGTTTCTTCAGGCATTTCTTCTTCGTCTAAAGGTTTCGTCGTTTCAGAAGTATCTGCGGGAGCTTCCAACACTTGAGGAGTGGTGGTCTGGGCAGTGTCCAGAACGTCAATGATTTCTTGTGCTTTCTGTGTAGTGATTTGTTCTTGTGTCGTGTACGTCATTTCCACGGTTTCACCCGTGGATGGCTGTTGTTCTGAAGGTGTCAGTGTGTCTTGTTGTTTTATGACTTTTTTCTTTTTGACTGTACGTTTTGTGATCCTTGTTTGTTTGGTCTTACCGTCAGGCATCACGATTTCTTCTGTCACAGTTTCCTCGGGACCTTCTTCAATTTCTTCGGGTTTTTTTTGCTCTTGTACATCATCCAACTTTTCCGTTTCGTCAGGTTCTTCCACAATAGGTTGCTGTTCCTTTGGCTCCTTTTCTGATAATTCTGGAGTCACACCGATGGTCTTCTTCTTGGTTACACGTTTTGTTCGTTTTGTGATTTTGATGCTACCATCTGGGGCAACCTCTTCGATAACCGTTACTTCAGGTAAATCATCTACCTCATCAGGCTGTGTTTCTTCCACTTCTGACTTCGGTTCTTTCAGTTCAAGAACCATTGTTTCAGGAATATCTTTAGCCATCTTCTTTTTGACAACACGCTTAGTTTTCTTTGTGATCTTAGTTTTGCCATCTGGAGACACGATTTCCTCGATAACGGTTTCTTCAGGCATTTCTTCTTCGTCCAAAGGTTTCGTCGTTTCAGAAATATCTGCGGGAGCTTCCAACACTTGAGGAGTGGTGGTCTGGGCAGTGTCGAGAACGTCAGTGATTTCTTGTGCTTCATGTGTAGTGATCTGTTCTTGTGTCGTATAAGTATCTTCCACGGTTTCATCCGTGGATGGCTGTTGTTCTGACGGTGTAAGTTTATCTTGTTGTTTAATGACCTTTTTCTTTTTGACTGTACGTTTTGTGATCTTTGTTTGTTTGGTCTTACCGTCAGGCATCATGGTTTCTTCTATCAGAGTTTCCTCAGGACCCTCTTCAGATTCTTGAGGTTTCTTTTGCTCTTGCAGATCATCCAACTTTTCTGTGTCGTCAGGTTCTTCCACAATAGGTTGCCGTTCCTTGGGCTCCTCTTCTGATAATTCCGGAGTCACGCTGATGGTCTTCTTCTTGGTAACACGTTTTGTACGTTTTGTGATTTTGATGCTACCATCTGGGGCAACCTCTTCGATAATAGTTTCTTCTGGTAAATCATTTACCTCATCAGGTTGTGTTTCTTCCACTTCTGACTTCGGTTCTTTCAGTTCAAGATCTTTAGTTTCAGGAATATCTCTAACCACCTTCTTTTTGACAACACGCTTAGTTTTCTTTGTGATCTTAGTCTTGCCATCTGGAGACACGATTTCTTCTACCACGATTTCTTCAGGCATTTCTTCTTCGTCCAAAGGTTTCGTCGTTTCAGAAGTATCTGCGGGAGCTTCCAACACTTGAGGAGTGGTGGTCTGGGCAGTGTCGAGAGCGTCAGTGATTTCTAGTGCTTCCTGTGTGGTGATCTGTTCTTGAGTCGTGTATGTCTCTTCTACAGTTTCATCCATGGATGGCTGTTGTTCCATAGGTGTAAGTGTATCTTGTTCAATTATGACTTTTTTCTTTTTGACTGTACGTTTTGTGATCTTTGTTTGTTTGGTCTTACCGTCAGGCATCATAATCTCTTCTGTCACCGTTTCCTCAGGACCCTCTTCAGATTCTTCAGGTTTCTTTTGCTCTTGCAGATAATCCAACTTTTCTGTGTCGTTGGGTTCTTCCGCAATAGGTTCCTGTTCCTTAGGCTCCTTTTCTGATAATTCTGAAGTCACATTGATGGCCTTCTTTTTGGTTACACGTTTTGTTCGTTTTGTGATTTTGATGCTACCATCTGGGGCAACCTCTTCGATAACCGTTACTTCAGGTAAATCATCCACCTGATCAGGCTGTGTTTCTTCCACTTCTGACTTCGGTTCTTTCAGTTCAAGATCTATAGTTTCAGGAATATCTCTAACCGTCTTCTTTTTGACAACTCGCTTAGTTTTCTTTGTCATCTTAGTTTTGCCATCTTGTGACACGATTTCCTCTACTACTGTTTCTTCAGGCATTTCTTCTTCGTCCAAAGGTTTCGTCGTTTCAGAAATATCTGCAGGAGCTTCCAACACTTGAGGAGTGGTGGTCTGGGCATTGTCGAGAACGTCAGTGATTTCTTGTGCTTCATGTGTAGTGATCTGTTCTTGTGTCGTATAAGTATCTTCCACAGTTTCATCCGTGGATGGCTGTTGTTCTGACGGTGTAAGTGTATCCTGTTGTTTAGTGACCTTTTTCTTTTTGACTGTACGTTTTGTGATCTTTGTTTGTTTGGTCTTACCGTCAGGCATCATGGTTTCTTCTATCAGAGTTTCCTCAGGACCCTCTTCAGATTCTTGAGGTTTCTTTTGCTCTTGCAGATCATCCAACTTTTCTGTGTCGTCAGGTTCTTCCACAATAGGTTGCCGTTCCTTCGGCTCCTTTTCTGATAATTCCGGAGTCACGCTGATGGTCTTCTTCTTGGTAACACGTTTTGTACGTTTTGTGATTTTAATGCTACCATTTGGGGCAACCTCTTCGATAACAGTTTCTTCTGGTAAATCATTTACCTCATCAGGTTGTGTTTCTTCCACTTCTGACTTCGGTTCTTTCAGTTCAAGATCTTTAGTTTCAGGAATATCTCTAACCACCTTCTTTTTGACAACACGCTTAGTTTTCTTTGTGATCTTAGTCTTGCCATCTGGAGACACGATTTCTTCTACCACGATTTCTTCAGGCATTTCTTCTTCGTACAAAGGTTTCGTCGTTTCAGAAGTATCTGCGGGAGCTTCGAACACTTGAGGAGTGGTGGTCTGGGCAGTGTCGAGAGCGTCAGTGATTTCTAGTGCTTCCTGTGTGGTGATCTGTTCTTGAGTCGTGTATGTCTCTTCTACAGTTTCATCCATGGATGGCTGTTGTTCCATAGGTGTAAGTGTATCTTGTTGCATTATGACTTTTTTCTTTTTGACTGTACGTTTTGTGATCTTTGTTTGTTTGGTCTTACCGTCAGGCATCATAATCTCTTCTGTCACCGTTTCCTCAGGACCCTCTTCAGATTCTTCAGGTTTCTTATGCTCTTGCAGATAATCCAACTTTTCTGTGTCGTTGGGTTCTTCCGCAATAGGTTCCTGTTCCTTAGGCTCCTTTTCTGATAATTCTGGAGTCACATTGATGATCTTCTTCTTGGTAACACGTTTTGTTCGTTTTGTGATTTTGATGCTACCATCTGGGGCAACCTCTTCGATAACCGTTACTTCAGGTAAATCATCCACCTGATCAGGCTGTGTTTCTTCGACTTCTGACTTCGGTTCTTTCAGTTCAAGATCTTTAGTTTCAGGAATATCTCTAACCGCCTTCTTTTTGACAACACGCTTAGTTTTCTTTGTGATCTTAGTCTCTCCATCTGGAGACACGATTTCTTCTACCACGATTTCTTCAGGCATTTCTTCTTCGTCCAAAGGTTTCGTCGTTTCAGAAGTATCTGCGGGAGCTTCCAACACTTGAGGAGTGGTGGTCTGGGCAGTGTCGAGAGCGTCAGTGATTTCTAGTGCTTCCTGTGTGGTGATCTGTTCTTGAGTCGTGTATGTCTCTTCTACAGTTTCATCCATGGATGGCTGTTGTTCCATAGGTGTAAGTGTATCTTGTTGCATTATGACTTTTTTCTTTTTGACTGTACGTTTTGTGATCTTTGTTTGTTTGGTCTTACCGTCAGGCATCATAATCTCTTCTGTCACCGTTTCCTCAGGACCCTCTTCAGATTCTTCAGGTTTCTTTTGCTCTTGCAGATAATCCAACTTTTCTGTGTCGTTGGGTTCTTCCGCAATAGGTTCCTGTTCCTTAGGCTCCTTTTCTGATAATTCTGGAGTCACATTGATGGCCTTCTTTTTGGTTACACGTTTTGTTCGTTTTGTGATTTTTATGCTACCATCTGGGGCAACCTCTTCGATAACCGTTACTTCAGGTAAATCATCCACCTGATCAGGCTGTGTTTCTTCCAATTCTGACTTCGGTTCTTTCAGTTCAAGATCTATAGTTTCAGGAATATCTCTAACCGTCTTCTTTTTGACAACTCGCTTAGTTTTCTTTGTCATCTTAGTTTTGCCATCTGGAGACACAATTTCCTCTACTACTGTTTCTTCAGGCATTTCTTCTTCGTCTAAAGGTTTCGTCGTTTCAGAAATATCTGCGGGAGCTTCCAACACTTGAGGAGTGGTGGTCTGGGCAGTGTCGAGAACGTCAGTGATTTCTTGTGCTTCATGTGTAGTGATCTGTTCTTGTGTCGTATAAGTATCTTCCACGGTTTCATCCGTGGATAGCTGTTGTTCTGACGGTGTAAGTGTATCCTGTTGTTTAATGACCTTTTTCTTTTTGACTGTACGTTTTGTGATCTTTGTTTGTTTGGTCTTACCATCAGGCATCATGGTTTCTTCTATCAGAGTTTCCTCAGGACCCTCTTCAGATTCTTGAGGTTTCTTTTGCTCTTGCAGATCATCCAACTTTTCTGTGTCGTCAGGTTCTTCCACAATAGGTTGCCGTTCCTTGGGCTCCTCTTCTGATAATTCCGGAGTCACGCTGATGGCCTTCTTTTTGGTTACACGTTTTGTTCGTTTTGTGATTTTGATGCTACCATCTGGAGCAACCTCTTCGATAACCGTTACTTCAGGTAAATCATCCACTTGATCAGGCTGTGTTTCTTCCACTTCTGACTTCGGTTCTTTCAGTTCAAGGTCTATAATTTCAGGAATATCTCTAACCACCTTCTTTTTGACAACACGCTTAGTTTTCTTTGTGATCTTAGTCTTGCCATCTGGAGACACGATTTCTTCTACCACGATTTCTTCAGGCATTTCTTCTTCGTCCAAAGGTTTCGTCGTTGCAGAAGTTTCTGCGGGAGCTTCCAACACTTGAGGAGTGGTTGTCTGGGCAGTGTCGAGAGCGTCAGTGATTTCTCGTGCTTCCTGTGTGGTGATCTGTTCTTGAGTCGTGTATGTCTCTTCTACAGTTTCATCCATGGATGGCTGTTGTTCCATAGGTGTAAGTGTATCTTGTTGCATTATGACTTTTTTCTTTTTGACTGTACGTTTTGTGATCTTTGTTTGTTTGGTCTTACCGTCAGGCATCATAATCTCTTCTGTCACCGTTTCCTCAGGACCCTCTTCAGATTCTTCAGGTTTCTTTTGCTCTTGCAGATAATCCAACTTTTCTGTGTCGTTGGGTTCTTCCGCAATAGGTTCCTGTTCCTTAGGCTCCTTTTCTGATAATTCTGGAGTCACATTGATGGCCTTCTTTTTGGTTACACGTTTTGTTCGTTTTGTGATTTTGATGCTACTATCTGGGGCAACCTCTTCGATAACCGTTACTTCAGGTAAATCATCCACCTGATCAGGCTGTGTTTCTTCCAATTCTGACTTCGGTTCTTTCACTTCAAGATCTATAGATTCAGGAATATCTCTAACCGTCTTCTTTTTGACAACTCGCTTAGTTTTCTTTGTCATCTTAGTTTTGCCATCTGGAGACACAATTTCCTCTACTACTGTTTCTTCAGGCATTTCTTCTTCGTCCAAAGGTTTCGTCGTATCAGAAATATCTGCGGGAGCTTCCAACACATGAGGAGTGGTGGTCTGGGCAGTGTCGAGAACGTCAGTGATTTCTTGTGCTTCATGTGTAGTGATCTTTTCTTGTGTCGTATAAGTATCTTCCACGGTTTCATCCGTGGATGGCTGTTGTTCTGACGGTGTAAGTGTATCCTGTTGTTTAATGACCTTTTTCTTTTTGACTGTACGTTTTGTGATCTTTGTTTGTTTGGTCTTACCGTCAGGCATCATGGTTTCTTCTATCAGAGTTTCCTCAGGACCCTCTTCAGATTCTTGAGGTTTCTTTTGCTCTTGCAGATCATCCAACTTTTCTGTGTCGTCAGGTTCTTCCACAATAGGTTGCCGTTCCTTGGGCTCCTTTTCTGATAATTCCGGGGTCACGCTGATGGTCTTCTTCTTGGTAACACGTTTTGTACGTTTTGTGATTTTGATGCTACCATCTGGGGCAACCTCTTCGATAACAATTTCTTCTGGTAAATCATTTACCTCATCAGGTTGTGTTTCATCCACTTCTGACTTCGGTTCTTTCAGTTCAAGATCTTTAGTTTCAGGAATATCTCTAACCACCTTCTTTTTGACAACACGCTTAGTTTTCTTTGTGATCTTAGTCTTGCCATCTGGAGACACGATTTCCTCTATCACGATTTCTTCAGGCATTTCTTCTTCGTCCAAAGGTTTCGTCGTTTCAGAAGTATCTGAGAGAGCTTCCAACACTTGAGGAATGGTGGTCTTGGCAGTTTCAAGAACGTCAGCGATTTCTAGTGCTTCCTGTGTAGTGATCTGTTCTTGAGTCGTGTATGTCTCTTCTACAGTTTCATCTATGGATGGCTGTTGTTCCGTAGGAGTAAGTGTATCTTGTTGTATTATGGATTTTTTCTTTTTAACTGTACGTTTTGTGGTCTTTGTTTTTTCGGTCTTCCCATCAGGCATCAGAATTTCTTCTGTCACCTCAGGAGCCTCCTTTGTATCTTCAGGTGTCTCTTGCTCTTGCAGATCATCCAAGTTTTCTGTGTCATCAAGTTCTTTCACAATCGGTTGCTGTTCCTTGGGTTCCTTTTCCGTTAATTCTGCTGCCGTAGCGACGGTCTTCTTCTTGCTTACACGTTTGGTTCGTTTCGTTATTTTGATACTTCCATCGGGGCTCGTCTCCTTGATCACAGATTCCTCTGGCAACTCCTCTACCTCATCAGGTTGTGTTTCTTCCATTTCTGACTTTGTTTCTTGAAGTTCAAAATTTATATTTTCAGGTACATTTCTAACCGTTTTCTTTTTGATAACACGCTTAGTTTTCTTTGTGACCTTAGTCTTGCCATCTGGAGACACGATTTCTTCGACAACGGTTTCTTCGGGCATTTCTTTTTCGTTCAAAGGTTTTGTCGTTTCGGACGTATCTGCAGGAGCAACTCGAGGAATGATAGTTTGACCAGTGTTCAGAACTTCAGTGATTTCTTGTGCCTTTTGTGTATTGATCTCTTCTTGAGTTGTGGATGTCTCTTCCACTGTTTCATCCATGGATGGCTGTTGTTCTGTAGGTGAAAGTGTATCTTGTTTTGAAGTGACCATTTTCTTTTTGACTGTACGCTTAGTAGTCTTTGTTATTTTCATCTTACTGTCAGGTATCAAAATTTCCTCTTCAATAGTATCTTCAGGAACCTCTTCAGTTTCTTCATCAACAACTTCCGATTGTTTTTCGTCTTTTAAAGGTCTTATTGTTTCGTCTAGCAGGACATCAAATTTCTCCTTATTTTCTTTAATTTCATCATCTATTTCTTCAATAATGGGTTCTTGCAAATCAATTGTATCAGATTTTTGATCATCCCCTTTTTTGCTAATGTCTATATTTTTTTGTGAATTTTCCTCTTCGTATTCAGATATTTTAACATCGTGATTAGTGACACCCTTGTTAGTACAGTCTTCTTCATTATCAATAACTTCTTCTATAACTATATTACCAATTTCAGTATTATCAGAAATCGATTTTTTTTTCTTTTTTATTACCGTCCGTTTTGTTTTTATTTTAATTGGTTCACTTTGTCCAGGTCCGCTCACGAATTTGGTTATTATTTCTTCTGATTCTTCGATGTCTGAAGATTTTGGTGACGTGTATTCATGAATTGTATCTGAAAAATCACATAATTTGTACAGTCTGTTATGAAATAATTATATTGATATGAGTAAAAGTATAAGATGCCTTCCAAATACGGGTGTTAAATAAGTAACATTCGTATTGTTTTAGGTTTCATTGGATTGTAAAGTTTTGGTTACATAAAAAAGTCTTGAAAGTGATATCTTCTTGTTTTTTAATTAAATAGAATGGTGGTGTTACAATTCAAGTGACGAATCTTTTATTTTGCGAACAAATTATATGCTACTTATTATACCCTCATTATAGGTAACTTTTTGTAAAAAATTGTTTTTTTGTAAAAAATACAATGTTTCCCAGCACCAGTGCTCGATCCTCTGATGTAATGATGTATGACATATTTTATTGACAAATTGGCTCTCAAATGTATTTCCTGCAAGCTATAAGTTCTTATCTATTTGACCCTTATAGAGCTAAGAACGACCTCCAAATATGAAAGACTTAGACTTTACGATGATTTAGCAGTGAGAAGTCACCTACAGTCACCACGAAGAAAATAAGATAAAAAAGGTAGACCTTCAGAACTGCATACCTCTAAAAGAAACCACCGAAACTCCAAAGATGATGGTCGTCCTTACCTCTATAGGGGTCGTATACAGGAGAATTTTCTGTTTTATAGAGTGACGAAAGTCTAGCTCTCACCGATTCCTACTTTGTTAGATGTCTTAAGAAATATAATATATTTATAAGTTAACTGAGTACGACATAGATTTGGTCCAACGAAATCAAAATTATCCAATACACTGGGTTTAATTGCAAGTCATCGTGTCGGGAGGCAGCAGTAGGCCTACTACGAAACCGTTTTGAGACTCAAACAATCGGATGAGAATGCCGCGTCCTGCTCTAACAACGTCATTTCACGTTTGTTAGAGTAGGACGAGGTATTCTCGTACGATTGTTTGAGTCTCAAAACGGTTTCATGGTACGGCCCCAGGTACACTGTGGTAAAAACTAATGGATATGACAACATAGCAACTATGGCGTTCTGAATTCACTTTTTTCAATACCTACATCAAGATACTCTGATTAGGATAAGCAGTTTTTTTTTTTCATATAATAGTAAAGTAATTACGCCATAGAACCCCATTTAGTAGACCTATGTTACCCAACTTTTGTCCCGACGCCCGACGGTATGCAATTACACCACTACTTGCGTATATTACAAATATATAATATAATATGATTAACAACATATTTACCTTCTCTTTTTATTTCAGGTTGAAAACTGAAAACTTGATCTTGAATTTCTTCGATGGAATGAGAAGGACTTTCAAGTTTTACCCTCTCGATATCGTATGGTAAAGAATGCTCTTCTGTAACTGTGTAAATAGTTTCTAATTCGTTCGATAAAGTTATATTTGTGTGCGATATTTGTGGCTTGGGTATGGCAAAACTTGCATCTAATTCTTTATGTAAGCTTATATTATTAGTAACAATCAAAGATGTAAGATTTTCTGTAGACGTGGGTGATATTATATTTTGTTGTTGTGCCCTTTGTGTATTTAAGATTTCTGCGCTTGTTTCTGGATTACTCTCAGTGCATATAAGATACTGTGTCACTGGTTTTATGTCTTTGTCCGCAAAGTATAACTTTGTATCAATAGCTTTTATTTCTTCAGGCGTTATTTCATGACATACTTCTTGAACTTTTACGCTTTCTAGTGTTATTAGAGAGGATGAAGCATTTCTGGGTTCGACATGTGAAGGAATATTCAAATCATCTTCTTTATCATGAATAATATAACTTGTTTGATGTAAAGATTGGAAAGGAATTGTTTCAGTATTGACAGTTTTTTCGTTGTCACATGATAGTGTTTCGAGCGATTCTATATTATCACTTATAATAATTTCGGTGTGTTGTATTGATTCATTTAGGGAAATTTTTTCTTCAGGCTTATATCCTGATTCTTTCACTGATTTAAAATAACTTTCTGATTCGGGACAAATATTTTCAGAAACAGAAAAACTCGTATGGTATGTTAAATCCATAAATGCTTTACCTGATTCAGCGCTTGGAGTGTCGTTTAGATCATTAACATTCTCTAAAACTTGAGTACTTGTTGACAAAGCCGTCTGTATATTTACATGACTTGTACTTGCTTTTTTAGTTGAAGCAGCTTCACTGTCGACCAAATTTTCAACCATTTCCTGTGTATGCATTTCCATTTGTTTTAAAGGAATATATAAATCAATTTCTTGTCCTGCTTTTTTCGGCTCTTCTCTGATTTTACTAGTTATTTCTGTGACATTCTCTTGAATCACATTTTCCTGAGTTGTGTAGTTACTTTGAGTTTGCCATGTGCTTCTTACTTCTGTCTTTTCATGACCAAAACGATCACTTATATCAATCGAGTTTTCAAAAATTTGTTGCTCTGTTGTGAACACCGATTCAGAAGGCACAGATTCTTTAGATAATGCTTGTGATAATTTTAATTTGTTTTCTTCAACAATGTCAAGGTTTTCATCAGCTTGTACCTCTGACATTAGTAAAGTTTGATTAATATTAAAATCCTGAATTATTTTAGCTTCGTGCGCTTTGATTATATTTTCTTCTGCGATATTTCCAATAGCTTCAATTACTTGCTGCTGAATTTTATTTACACCTTCAGCTATAATTATACCTTCAGAAGCCGTCTTATGTTGATGTATATCCTTTTTAACTTCATTAATATCTTCCAATAAAATGGTTTCTTCGGTAGTAATGTGTTTAACAGTACTTATTTCCATAGTTTGAGCTTCAGGCTTTGCTTTGAAATTGGTAGTTATTTCCTGCTCTGAATCGTCAGGAACAGTATCTGTGACATTAAGAGGATAGCTTAAGTCATATGTTAGTGATGGTATTTCTTCCCTTTTTTTGGAAATTGCTTGAATAGCAGTATCAACTTCCGATGGTAAAATCTCTTGAACTTGGATACATGTATTTTCATTTAAAGATGGTTGTAAATTTAATCTTTTTGTTTCCGTTATATCTTTTAGTGGTTCTTCCTTTTCTCCTGTCTTAATATCATCAACAGTAATGGAATAAGCTAATTCTATATTCGGCTCTACGATATCGAATTTACTTGGTAAAACTGTTTCTAAAACAGTGTCATTTTCCATAGTATTTATTTCTGTTACATTAAGATGACCATCAACTTGAAAATCTATTTTAGATTGCTTAAATTCAATTTTGTCTACTTGTAAGTCTTCTTGCCTCTCCTCGCTGTCTGTTTGTTGAATAAATAGAGGCTTTAATGGTTCTGTGAAAGTTCCTACTATTTCTTTAGCATTTAATGTATCGCTTTTTAATGGTTCATCACACTCTTGAAAGTAATTCTCCTCGATATTAATATGCTTGTGTGTTTCAAGGCTTATACTGTTTGTAACCACGTTTGGTGTTAAATATTTATTTAATTCGCCTTCTTTTTCTGATACTATTGCTTCCATTACGTTTATGAATTCTAGTCCTCGAATATGCTGATCTGCTGTTTGAGGCTTATGTGTGTCACTAACATGTACGTTATCTTCCTTTTCATGAACATTTACCTCGCTGGTTTGTATAGGTGAATGTAGCTGTATGTTCGACAACTCTTTTAGTTTTTGTGGTTGCTCTGATTGAGTCAACACTAAAGGCATTTCCGAGTCTGAAACCACCATTTCAACTATATTTAAAGATTTTTGATCACTTATTGTAAGATGTGGAGTTTTGATATTCATTGTGGTTTGACTTAAATTGTCTTCCTTTTCACAAATATAAATTTGTGTTTCTTGGACCGCTTCTTGAGAGTTTTGAGTTGTATGCGCGTGCACAAGAGATTCATTTGGAACAATAAAATCATCTGTGTTTTGTTGAGTAAACACTTGCTCGGTTTTTAAAATTGTGTTTTGATGACCAATACTTGGTGTTGCCTTAGTTGCTAACGACTCAAACGATTTTATTATTGAATCACCTTCTTTTTCATTAGCTTGAACTTGTAGCACTTGAGCTGAAGTACTCGCTTCCACAAGAGTTTCATTTGCTTCTAATTTTATGTGTTGATGTGGAGCAACATAAGGTTCCTCTCTTTCGCCACAAATTAATTCAAAGCCATCGACGTATGCTTGATTTTCATCTACTTTTAATTTAGCTATAGTTGTTTTTTCCTTGTCGATTCTTAGGTTTTCTGTTTCATGAGACAGTGTGACTTCTGATCCTAATGTGCTTCTATACGGCACAAATGAAATATTCGCATCGTATTGTTCTATTGATGGAGTTCCTTCAAAAGTATTTGCTTTTTCTACTATGTCCACAGACATTTTTGTTATAGCATCCATAGGAGTAATATTAGGTATCGCAGTAAATTCCTTACTTAGTTTTTCAGAAAAATATGATTCTTTTTCGCCAAAAATTGTTTCGGTCAATTCTATAGATGTATTTTCTACCGGGATAACTTTAGATTGTTCTTCTAAAAATATTTGTTGTTTAATATCATCCGCATTTTGACTAACAATAACTTCTTCTAAGTTAGGAACCTTCTTATAAATTTCATCAACCCTGCTGAATGCATTTTTCATTGTTGGTAAAGAAAACCCTGTTTTTTCTTGCAAATTATCAATCTGCGGTAAAGTTTCTGATGTTTGTACAGCATGTTTAGGCGTTACAGATACATTTACAATTTGTTTGTTTGGTTCTTTAATTTGTAATATATTTTCTTTTTCTTGTGACAAATCTTCTTGATATTCTGGAACTAGAAGACTACTAAAGGAGACTGAAGGTTTCTTGGATGTTTCTTCTTGTTTAATGTCTAATATTCCAATAGAAGAATCAGATATAGTCTCTTCTTGGATCATGGCTTCGGAAGTTACTGAAGATACAGTTGCTTCTCGCTTACTACCAGTACTTTGAGATTCAAAAAGTGAGGGCATGTGTTCAGAGTAAACTTTTTCAACAACTAATGCCTCAATAGGTTCATATTTTAAAGAGCTATGGACGAAATCTGGTTCATCCACTTTTAACACATTTTCCTTTTCATTACACTCTGTTGTCGAAACCGTTATTTCTGTATGTGCTATGTTCCCGACAAAAGCATTTTGGATAACCGGCGCAGCTTGTTCCTCCTTCGGTGCAACACTAAAATCTGTAACTATCTCACTTGCTGTTGCCACAGGTCTTGATCCCGAAACTTCTGGCTGAGCTCTAACCATATCTGGCTCTACTTGTTTGCTCAACACCTCTTCTCGTTCATGGTGTTCGGTTTGCAAAACATCAATGGTATTATTTTGTATAACTACGTTCGGCTCTATAAACCTATGTTGCGGTTGCACTACATTTTCTATTACATCTTGAGTTTCCAGACTTTCGTTTTCTAATATAACTACAGACTTTAATAACTCTGAATTTATTTTTGCCTTTTCTGAGAAGGGTTGCACTTGACTTAGCTCACCGAAGGATTCCGGAAGTGTTAGTTCGGTAACCAAAGGAATTTTTTTGTTAACATCCATTTTCATTTTCGCGTTTTCATTTAGGACTGTCGACAAATCTTTTGTATTAAGTTCTATTTCTGTTATGTTCGCCATAACTTCACTTACATTCACGCTTTCATTTGAAATAAAATTCGTTACAGCCCTTGATGATCTGGTCTCAATTTCATTTAGAATTTCTGTCTGTTCTTGAGGTACATTTTGTGAAACTGTGATTTCTTCAAACAGGTCTTGACGAGATTTAGGTAATTCCGTTATATTTTTTTCAGATTCCAGGTAATCAACTTGGTCTGATATTAAAATTTCCTGTGATATAGGAGCAGTTAAATTATGTGTAGTGTCAAATTTAGCATGCGTTATATTAGGCATGTTATTATTTAAAAACTTGTCCTCTGAGTCAGAAGGTCTTACTTCTATCACAGACAATGGTGTATTAGGTATAACACTCATAATCACAGTTTCTGGTTTTTTACTTAAGTAATTTTGAGGAGTTTCTTGATCATGAATATACGGATTAGAAATTATCTTCGCACTTTCAGTTATCACAGCTTCTGTAGCAATTTCATGAGAAAAACTTTTCGGTTCCGAAAGGTTTTTCATTGAATTCAATTGCAAATTTTCTGAAGTAATTATTGATTCCATTGGTGTTATTGTTATTTTAGCCTTGTTTTCCATTCCACCATTGTCTAATGGGAAATCTTCTTCTCTTTCATGTATATTTGTTTCTTCAGTAATATTTTTTATCAACGTTGATACACCTACTTTAGCGTTACTACCAGCAGGTACATGCTGTTTATCAAAACCTGTTTCAGTGTCATGAATCTCAGTTTCAGAGCTAATTTTATGCTGATGTTCTGTGAAACTTATAGAAGCTTTCTTTTCACAAACTTTTTCTGTATATAATTCTTCTTCTTTAATATTTGACGTAGTAATCAAATTGTTAAGACTAGTAAGCAATATTAAATCCTCTTGTATATTGGATTGTAACGGTAGCTCGGCCATTACAAGTGCACTTTCTGTTTCTTGTGGCTGATTAACAGAAACGATAACACTGTCTTTAGAAGATATTTCCACGTTAGCGGCTTGGGCAGGAGGCAATTTCAATGCACCTAAAGATCCTTCCTTTTCTTGAATATTGAGAACTTCCGTTAACAGCTGATTTGACACGATAACGTCTTTTCTAGCCATTTCAGTAGGAACGATTAACTCAGGGTAATATTTACCAGACTTATCTTCTACAAAAACTTCTCCTACTTCAACTGATTCTAATAAATTGTAATTAATAACAGGATTCACTAATTTTTCTAAACAAAGATCAATTATTTCCTTTTCTTGTATGTTTTCTTGTACTTCCGTAACATTTAATCCCAATAGAGGAGAAACTGTTACTGACGCATTAGACTTTGTTATGGCTTGTGTATCTAATGGAGCTTCTTTTATGTTAGCTTCATAATCTAATATATTAAGAGCATCTTGACATATTAATGTTGGTTTGGCATTCTCTTCAACATTTTGTTGTTCTTTAATTTCTTCGGTTGTAAAGTTAATAAGTGCTTCAGAAGTTGTGATACTTTCAGATTGCTGAATATTTCTATTAGCTTTATAAATGAGTGGCATTTTTGGCACATCACATAAATCGAGACTATTTTCAGCATCAACTGCTGTAACTTGTATTGGTTCAATTTCTGTTAAAGACTGCTTAACTTCGACTGGAGATACATCTTTTTTTAGTTGAACGATAACTTCTTTTTCTTGTGTCTCTTGGTTTTCATTAACAATAGGATAAAGTGTGTCAACTTTAAGGTTAGCTTTTACAATATGCTTATGTGCCTCTTCTTGTATGTGTGTAACTTGACTTTCAGAAACAACTTCAATTTTACTGTCATGTATATTCGTGGTTTGTGCAAAAATACGTTTATCTGTTTCAATATCCAGCTCTGTTGTAACTTCTTCAATATATTTCAGCTCTTGTTCTGAGTTTAATTTAATTTCATCGTTGTCTATTTTTTTAATTTCTTCTTTAAGCTTTCTTTGCCTTTTCTGTTTAAGTTGCTTTTTCTCTGTCGCATCTGTGAAATGTCGGTAGAGTCAATATTGTCTTCTAATGATAAAATGTTAAAACGAGAATACATAACTTAACTTTTACAGTATATTTAAAATGTGTTTGTCAATATTGTTAAGTATCATGAATTAAGTTTCGTGTTTTACATATTATTATGAATGTTAAAAGCAGCAGTAATACTTACATAAATGAAGGTTATTGCTACATCGCCCAAAAGATGCACAATCTTGAAGCCCATTAATAATTAAAAACGAAAGCTGTATCTAATATGAAAAAGCATTAAAATAATAATTAAGCTAAAGTTTTATTTTTAAGTTAGTATACTTGTAAGGCATTAAATTAGTATATAAATAAATATATTATTTTTAAGAAGCATGAGTAAAAATATATTATAAAAAGTTATTAAAAAATCTAAAATTTGAGTTATATCCATAAATTGTTTTTTAAAGATAAAAGCACTTGATGAAAAGTTTACATTAAAATATAATAATATGATACCCGACTATTCAAAAATATTATTGCTATAAAGTAAACAAACAACTTTAGTTTCTTAATACTATTTCTACCTTTTTTGACAATCGATTCAGAAGATATTGCTATTTCTTGAGTTGCTGATTCTGCAATGACCTGTAACATTATGTGGTTTGTAGACACATTACTTTTACTACATTAATGGTTATATATCTAAAAAAGTTTTTTTTTGTATTTATATTAATTTATTGTATATTTTGTAACTTCACAAGATGACTTCAACATGGATTTTATTAAACTTTAGTTTATAGGCGGGTAATCTATACATCTATACATATTTATTTATAAATAAAATTGGTGTGTCTATTTGTAATATTGAAAGAACCGTTTTTTGCTACGTGCATATAAATCTATATACGATACATACACCAAAACAACATTTTTTACAATTTTTGTCTGTATGTCTGTCTGTGTTTGTTCCGGCTAATCTCTGAAATGGCTGGAGCTATTTTGCCGGGACCTTTTTTGGTAAGCTGATGTAGTAAGGTGTAACTTAGGCTACTTTTTAACCGACTTTCAATAAGGAGGAGGTTATATTTTACTTTTTTCATATTTGTTAGCGGACTATCCATCTTTGTTATTATACTTTGTTAACGCGGACGAAGTCGCGGGCAACAGCTAGTTAAATAAATAAAATACCTCTTGTACTTCTTTGTGTTCCCAGATCCTCGGCTTGAAGTCCTCTGGATAAAAGTGAGCAATAACTTCCTCAACAGATGAATGCTTCAATTCGACCATCTTCATAAATGCTCGGAACCCAACTTTTGCTGCAATAGTGTCTTCATTGTCTACAGTTTCTTCAGTAAGTATTTCTGTTATAATTGCACCATGACCTTGCCTTTCAACAAGCTGCACAAGAGCCGATTGAGATGAAGGCATTCGAAGAGAAGGAAAATATTCAGCATCGTAAAAACTTTCAATTTCATCCACGCTGATTCCGTTTCGCAACATATATCCAATTTTAGCTAATTCCCTTAAAGGTGATTCTCCTGGCCCAAATTCCTTTGCGTTTATTACTTCTAATAATTCATTTATTTCAGCTGCGATTTTAGAATCTTCTTCAACTCTCTTCAAAATACCTCTATGTGTTTCATAAGGAAGTGTTTCTAGAGTTTCTGTTACGTCGATCCGCTCTTGAGCTAAAGTTTCAGTTTGTGGTTGTACTACCTGTAAGTCTGTCTTTTTTACTTTTTTCTTAATTTTTTGATGTATCTTTGTCTCTTCTTCTTTAATTTGTAAAACTGTTTGTTTATCATCGGCTTCGAATACTTGTAATTTTGCCTTTGTTATTGCCATTCCAATATCACTGACAGCTTTACATGTGTAAGTACCTTCTAAATCTTTACTTGCTTTCTTAATATGACAAGTGGTTCTATTATTAACATTTTCAATAATGAATCTTGTGTCACTCATTATAGCTTTGTCATCTTTGTACCATATGATTTCTGCAACAATGCATATCATTTGTATAATACATACATAGCTTCAAGCGATATTCAGTTACAATTATTAACAATAGTGTAATATTATTTTTTGATATCGAAACAAATGTTTAATTTTTACCTGGCTTAGGATTTCCACTATACATAGCCTCAAATGTTACAGCTTCTTCTTCCTCTACACGCTCCCCCAAAATGTGTTGAACAAATGTTGGAACTGATTGAGATGCTAGGTGAAACATAAAAAAGTGTTTCTCAATAACATTAAAAAAGCAAAGAAAATTTTAAAAAACATTTATGTAGTTTTTAGGGTTCCGTATCCAAAGCGTAAAACGGGGCCCAATTACTGAGACTTCATTGTCTGTCCGTCTGTCTATCTCCTGGCTGTATCTCAAGAACAGCTATACCTAGAGTTCTGAAATTTTCACAGATTGTGTATATCTGTTGCCGCTATAACAACAAATAATAAAAACAAAATAAAATTTATATTCAAGGGGGGCTCCCATACAAGAAACGTGATTTTTTTGGCCTTTTTCGCTCTATGTCGATAATAGTAACAGTAAGCATTTGAAAATTTCACGAAATTGAAAATTTAAGGAGGGCTTCAATACAAAAAACAAAAATTTTGGCCTATTTTTGCTCTATAATAACGGTACGGAACCCTTCGTGCACGAGTTCGACTCGCACTTTTTTCATTTCATATTATTCAGCTTAAATCTTTTTCTGAATATTTTTTACATAATTTGACGATTTTTCTAATGAAATTCTACTTAAATTAATATTCACATTAATTATTATTATAGTGCGCGCGGAACTAGTTGGCCGCGCCTTCGGTAGGGACGGACAGAGTGAGGGGGCGGGTTGCTTGCTGCTCGCAACGTACATGAGATTAGATAGTGACCACCAATCTCGAGATATCGTTGTGGCGGTACCCACAATTCGCCTAACATTCCTGTATCGCGCTATCGAAGTTTTCTGAGTCGGTATATATACGACAGCTGAAATGTATCACGTGGGCTTCGGCCTGACCGGGCATACCACCTCGCTCGGTCGGAAGATCTTCCTTTGGAGCCTCCACGCCATTATTCCCACATCGTGAACAATAATTATTCAAGTATTGAAAACAATAAATTAAAGACAATTTATTACTTTTATATTATATACTATTGACATCGGCTTTCCGTTTTTAGGGTTCCGTAGCCAAATGGCAAAAAACGGAACTCTTATAGATTCGTCATGTCTGTCTGTCTGTCTGTCCGTCCGTATGTCACAGCCACTTTTCTCCGAAACAATAAGAGCTATACTAATGAAACTTGGTAAGTAGATGTAGTCTGTGAACCGCATTAAGATTTTGATACAAAATGGAAAAAATATTATAAATTTTAGGGGTCCCCATAGGTACAACTGAAACAAAAAAATATTTTTTCATCTAACTTATGCGTATGGGGCATTTATGGATAGGTCTTTAAAAATCATATTGAGGTTTCTAAGATCATTTTTTTCTAACCTGAATAGTTTGTGAGAGAGTCTTCCAAAGTGGTAAAATGTGTGTCCCCCCCACTCTAACTTCTAAAGTAGGGGCATGATAATTCTAAAAAAGATATATGATGTACATTACTATAAAAACTACCAACGAAAATTGGTTTGAACGAGATCTAACAAGTAGTTTTTTATAGGTCATAAATAGTAAACATTAATTTACTTAACTTTCATTAAATGAACTGAAATATAAAAATAAATCGAAAACATTTTCATTTCATAGAAATAAACTTTATTGCTGCTGCAGAACCCTTCATGGGCGAGTCTGACTCGCACTTGGCCGGTTTTTTAAAAAACGTACGCACTTTGAATATTATTTCCTTAGATTATCTTTTTATGGGCTGACTCATCTTGCTATAATGCAATCTCTGGTGCGTTCTGTCTAACTAAACCATAAAGTTAATATACCTAGCGGAATAGAGCAACAATCTCGAGCTGTCAAACGAAACCGAAATTGGTTTCATCTGTGTGTAATAAAAATAAAGTTAAAAAAAAAACTAAAACCCGACTACTAAAACATGCTCTAAAAATTATGAAACAAGAAAACAGTTTATAGGGATATGGAAATGTTCAAAGGAGAGCCGTTGTCGTATGTATGCCCCTTCATTATCTATAATGAATTTTATTACTTAAAATAAATAAAAAATATAAAATCTGGCTTTTAACAATAACAAAACATTTTGTTTTGTTTTGTTATTGTTAAAAGCCAGATTTTATATTAGTAATAAAATTTAAATAATAATTTTTATTCATCCTAATAATTGCTTTATTTACATGAAAAATTCTTGGATGCCTTTGATTGTTCATAGAAAAGTAAAAAACCATAATTGTTGAATTTTTTCAACGGAGATCCTTTTTAAGCCCTTTTAAGTAACAATAATTGAACATAAAAATACCGTAATTGCTTTATTTACATGAATATTTTTTAATGCTTTTGAATGTTAATAAAAAAGTGAAAAATCAAAATTTTTGAATTTTTTCAACGGACATCTCATCTCATATAAACCCTTTTAAAATTTGCTCAAAAGAATAATATAAGAAATCTGGATTTCTTGTTTTGAAATAATCAGCGTTTTATGTTAACATTAAAATGGTGACTATTAACAAATTAACAAAAGCATAACAATTAAACAAATTTTTATAATTTATTTTTGTTTACGGATTATTGTTAATTGATATGTGTACTTAGTACTTACACAATTTTTTTATTCCTTAATATTAATATTTAATCACTTAAAATATTTTTTTTACTTCACGTAGCAGATTGCGGTAAATCACGCGAAACCCGAACCACGCGTATTTACTGTTACTTTTGCCGCTTAATGAAAGTTATGAGGATTGTTGATAAGGTTCCATGAGATATTTTTTAGGAAATTTCCTGCTCTTTAAGGTTCTATTTTCCAATTTTGATTATCTCAAATAATTTTCGTAATATAAAAAAAAACCAAATCCTTCTTTTTTTGTTTACTTATTGTTTATAACTTTTGCATTTTTTTCAGCCCCTCTTGTAATTTTGATGGAATGTTCTAGATGGTATTTCGAATCGAATGAGACCAAAAATCATAATTTTCGGTGCATGAGATCAGGTTTTGAGGAAAATGGCACTTGTGGATCAGACTATTTATAGTGCTCGCGGAACTAGTTGGCCGCGCTTTCTTAAAAAATCCTAATTTTTTAAGAAATTTCCTGCTCTTTAAGGATCTATTATCCAATTTTGATTATCTCCCCCCTTCTTTTTTTGTTTACTTGATTGTTTATAACTTTTGCATTTTTTCAGCCCCTCTTGGAATTTTGATAGAATATTTTAGATGGTATTCCGAATAGAATGAGACCAAAATCATAATTTTCGGTGCATGAGATCAGGTTTTGAGGAACTTAAAATGACAGTAATTGTATACCTTTAAGGGCAGCTTGTAGTTCTTCCATGTGTGTTACCCACGCTGGTTTTCTATATTCCTTAGTGCCAATAATTCCTGTAAATATTAGAAATACCATTAGATCTACAAGTACATTTAATAATTTTAAGAACTTATTATTAATACTAGAGATCGCCCAATGGTCGAAATTCGACTGATTTAATTTCGTTTGTTCTATGCATTATTTTTAAGAGTATGAAGTTGGCTACAAAAAGAATGCCCTAAATCAGTTCCTGATTGGCACAATTTGGTAAATCTTAAAAAAAAATTTTGAAATCTCAATCTCAATAGAATTTTGACATCCCGGTATTCGAGAGGTTAATTTGAAGATAAAGTAAGATACCTTTTCGTAGTATTATGATACTGTACTGTACTGCATTTGACTCGAATACTTGTATTTAATTGTTTTAAAAAATATGTTATAGTGTGTTTTGTATTGTACAGTGCATATTCCCTTATACGAATGATAATACCATATATGCCTATTGTTTAATATTAAAAATATCAAGTGTTTTCAAATATAATAATTCATATTTGAATTTACATGATCAAAAACAATAAAAAATTGCGTGTGTCATATTGTATAAGTATATATACTTAAAAACCAAATTATTGTATAATGTATATTTGTTGGGGATAGGGAATGGGTTATTTTACCGCTTCTTTAGATACGCTAACAATTTTTACAACCTGAATAACTGAAATAAAAATAATATTAAAATTAACATAATATTGAAATTGAAAAATGTTTTCATTCTCAGTAAGAATTTTTCAGTTTATAACTTACCCTCTACAGACAGAGCTGCTATTGTGGAGGTAACTCCCAGAGGATTAAATGCTTCAAACACAATTTCCCCTGTATCATCTTGGTATACTTCTGGTAATATCAAGATTGACGTGCCATCTTCCAATTCTTCTATTTGATATTCTTGTGAATGTTTGATTTCTACACCCTGTTTAAGCCATCTTATTTCTGGTTTTGGTACTCCAATAGCTTTTGCTTCCAATCTGGCCAATCAAATATTAAATTAAATTTATTTGGAAATTATGTTTCGTATCTTAAAGTAAATTGAATTTCTTTCTCGAAGTATTTTTAAGGACGTAGGTTACACGTTCAGTTTCTCATCAATCTGATACATCAACCTGATAAAGATTGACGCGAAACTGAACGTCGAACTCACGGATTGAGCGACTGATCATTTTTTTATAGTAATCTTTTTAGCCATCAATCTGGCGTATAAAAAGTATTTTATTTTAAGTCTAAAAAATAGTTAGTAGCAGTAAAAATACGAACCTTGTCAATTCGCCCTCTGTTGTCGAAATCACTGTAGGCAAAGCTATAACAATTCTCGGAGAAAATTCTTCGACATCGTTTATTTTCTGAAGGCATAGGAAAAAGATTATTGGTAACAGAAATGGAATAAAAAAACATCGAAGATAGACATAAATATAAATTATTAATTATAATGCGTGTCTACTCGTGTAAACTAATTTGCTAAGATTTGTCTTTATAGTAGGATACTACCAAAGAATTCTATATAAACTGAAATTTAAATAGAAGTATTTGGATACTACTAACTTATCTCTAAGATAATGCACTTAAAACATACACTTATAAAACAAGACTTACTTCGTCACTTAAATATTCCTCCTCTGGTATATTCGGAGCATATTCGAAAGCTGAAACATAAAATTAGATTAAATATAATATACATAATTTTTATAATTATATTCTAAAAAAAACCTTGTTAAAATAATAAAAAAAAATGTTTTCTATATGTAACTAAGTATAGTTAGTAGTTTTTTCTTAATTCCTTGCCAAAAGCAAAAGAATTAATGATCAATATAGTAGCAATTCAAAACTAGTAATAATTATGCTATCCAATCAACAATAACTTGACTATATTTTTAGAAACATAACTGAGGTCAAATCATTATGGAAGATAGCATAACTTGTAAGTTATATTATCCAAATAGCGTACATTGGTTAAATGATTATTGACTATTCATCATTACTTTTTAATATACATTTCAAGAGATGGTTGGATGGACCGGCCAGTATAGATTGTAACTAAAAAAATCAACTTAATATTATGTGTAATTTTGTTTGGAGAACAATAAAGCAAAACCTACATAATTTAAAGTTTTCTTTCCTAATACAACAATATTGTAGTGTAAAAAAATATATATTATTTTATTTGAGTTTGAGCTCACAGCAAATTAGTATAAATAAAATCAGTAAATCATCAAATTTCAAAACGTATACGTACTTTAACATAATATTTTAATAATATATATTACTTATATTAAATGTTTCTCTGTACACAGTACACTCGTGTCACGCCTAGATCATAATAATTATAATTATTATGTAGTAGGCATAATTATAATTATAGAGCAATGTCGTATAATTACTGATAGTTATTCCTAATGTAATTAGAGGTACTTAAATCATTTAGATATTATGTACCTACTCTTAAAAAGTTACGTAAATTTAATCAATGTTATTTATTCTAAGCTGTTAAATACTAAGGCTCGTTTTTATCAGATCTCTGGTTAATCATGCAATAAGCAGATCTATTAGTCGACTCAAAACTATTATTTGATTCTACCTTCTACATTTACAAAACATTCACAGCTACAACTGCCAAATTCATTTGTAGCTTCACAAGTATATGTGCCAGACATTTCCGGAAACGCTTCTTTGATAATCAGTTCACATAGTCCTGACTCTTGTCTACCAATAGTTATGTCTCGCGCCCATTCAATAGGCTTTCCGTTACGACTCCACGTAACCTTCGGCCAAGGCTTACCCGAAACTGTACATTTTAATACAATTGGTTCACCATCCATTACGTTTAAGGGTTTTAAGAATTCTATGAATTTTGGTGAATCTCCCAATTCAAAACCTTTTCCGCGTTTAACAACCAAAGGCGCAGAACATGAGACCGAGCCTCCAAAGTTTTCAGCTCTACACGTTACTGTTTCAATTAAATCTGAAGTTAGACAATCTATAGCAAGACACGAAATGTTATTTTTATTTGTTATATGTATATTACTTTGCAGTTTTTTGTCTTTGATATACGACGAAATATCTTTATTTCCTATAAACCATTGGAATGATGCATATGGACTTGATATGACTTCTGTCTCCAATAACAGCACCTGTCCTATCTCAGCTTCAACAGGTTCCAATGGTCTAACAAATTCAGGGGGCTGTATCAAATTTTCTTCTAACGAATTATTGATCTGTACGGAAGCCCCAGACTTCACAAAAACATTGTTTTTTCGTAACACTACTTCGTACTTTCCGACGGTCTGCTTATTGACTTTATCAACTTTCAAAGTGGATTTATTACTATCAGTGTCAATGGAACAAGTGAGCGTCTGTTCAAGTAAGTGGTTATTAAAGTACCATAATATTTCATTTTGCTTATCTGGTACAAACGTAACCGTGAGCTCAAAGGAAGTATTTTCATTTAATGTCAATGATTTTATTGGTTGAATTATTTTCGGTCCAAAGTCTGAAAACGTTTTGTTTATATTAAAGACATTTTTAAATTGTTAACACGATGTATTAACACATAAATACAACGAGAAAAATACATTAATGTACGAAAATATACTTGTTAATTAAGGTTCTATATACAGGTATTATAATATTATATTCGTTAAGACTGTAACATAAAATATAAAATTTAATTCTTACCTTTTACTTCCGTTTCTTCCTCGACGGTAATTTGATCTTTCTTGGTTTTCTTCTTCGAAACTTTTACTTTACGATGCAAAGTTGTAACTTCTTCATCTACCGTTTTTTTCAAATCTTCATTTTTAATAGCTTCTTCTGATTTTTGTCTTCCATTCTCTTTAATTTTCCGTGTCTCTGTTAATCAATTATATTATATAAATAATCACTATAATATATAAAAAATGAATGTAAATTAAATAATTTAATATTACCTAACATAAATTTTAACAATGATGATAATATTTTAATATTATAAATAAAATAACTAAAAAATATTTGTTTAACGAAAAAACTAATGCCATTGTATAAAAAACGAATGATTAAATTATGCAATACTTTAACAATCTAGTATAATTATTATATTATGATAATACTAACCAATCACCGCATTTTCTTCTTCTTCAATTTTAACCTCTTCTGTACTAGGCTTCAGTTCTTCTGTTTCCGGTAAAACTTCTTCATGAGGTACAATTTTCTTAGGAACAGCCGCAACTCTCGGCTTTTCTAGCGTTTCTTCTTCTTTGGGTACTTTTTCTTTAGGAACTGGTTTAAGCACAACTTCTTCAGGAGTTTCAACTTCTTTCGGTTTTCTCTTACCAACTGGCCATTTTGGCACTTCTTGAACTTTCTCTTGCTCTGGTTTTCTTCTTTCGACAGGTTTAAGATAAATTTCATCCTTGCTTTCTTCTTCCACAGGTTTTTGTTTTGGAATAGGTTTAAGAACAACTTCCTCTGAGGGTTCTTCTGGTTTTGGTTTTCTCTTACCCGTACGCCATGTGACCTCAGGTGTTTTTTTGTCCTGTGAAATTTCTTCCTTCTTACTAGGCTTTAGTTCTCCTTTTTCTGGTGTTTCTTCTTTTTCCAGAACTCTTTCCTTAGGAACTGGTTTGAGCACAACTTCTTCAGGAGCTTCTTCTTCTTTCGGTTTTCTTTTACCAACTGGCCATTTTGGCACTTCTTCGGCTTTCTCTTCCTTTGGTTCCTTTCTTTCGACAGGTTTTATATGAATTTCATCTTTGGTTTCTTCTTCCAAAGGCTTTTGTTTTGGAACGGGCTTAAGAACAACCTCCTCTGCAGGTTCTTCTGGCTTCGGTTTTCTCTTACCCGTACGCCATGTGACTTCAGGTGTCTTTTCTTCCTGTGGAATTTCTTCCTTCTTACTAGGCTTTAGTTTCCCTTTTTCTGGTGTTTCTTCTTCTTCTAGGACATTTTCCTTAAGAACTGATTTGAGCACAACTTCTTCAGGAACTTCTACTTCTTTCGGTTTTCTTTTACCAACTGGCCATTTTGGCACTTCTTCGGCTTTCTCTTCCTTTGGTTCCTTTCTTTCGACAGGTTTTATATGAATTTCATCTTTGGTTTCTTCTTCCAAAGGCTTTTGTTTTGGAACGGGTTTGAGAACAACCTCCTCTGCAGGTTCTTCCGTCTTTGGTTTTCTCTTACCCGTACGCCATGTGACTTCAGGTGTCTTATCTTCCTGTGGAATTTCTTCTTTCTTACTAGGCTTAAGTTCCACTTTTTCTGGTGTCTCTTCTTCTTCCGGTACTCCTTTCTTAGGAATTGGTTTGAGCACAACTTCTTCAGGAACTTCGACTTCTTTGGGTTTTCTCTTACCAACTGGCCACTTCGGCATTTCTTCGACCTTGCCTTGCTCTGGTACTTTTCTTTCGACAGGTTTAAGATTAATTTCATCCTTGGTTTCTACTTCCTCAGACTTTTGTTTTGGAACCGGTTTAAGGACAATCTCCTCTGCAGGTTCTTCATGCTTTGGTTTTCTCTTACCCGTACGCCATATGACTTCAGGTGTCTTTTCTTCTTGTAAAATTTCTTCCTTCTTACTAGGCTTAAGCTCCACTTTTTCTGGTGTTTTTTCTGCTTCATCTTTCTCTTGCTTGGGTTCTTTTCTTTCGACAGGCTTCAGATGAATTTCATCTTTGGTTTCTTCCTCTACAGGCTTTTGTTTTGGAATGGGTTTGAGAACAACCTCCTCTGTGGGTTCTTCCGGCTTTGGTTTCCTTTTACCAGTACGCCATGTGACTTCAGGTGATTTTACTTCCTGTGGAATTTCTTCCTCCTTACTAGGCTTGAGTTCAACTTTTTCTGGTGTTTCTTTTTCTTCCGGTACTCTTTCTTTAGGAATTGGTTTAAGCACAACTTCTTCAGGAACTTCGATTTCTTTTCGTTTCCTCCTACCAACTGGCCACTTCGACACTTCAACTTTTTCTTGCTCTAGTTCTCTTTTTTCGACAGGTTTAAGATGGACTTCATCCTTGCTTTCTTCTTCCACAGATTTTTGTTTTGGAATAGGTTTGAGAACAACTTCTTCTGCTGGTTCTTCTGGTTTTGGTTTTCTCTTACCCGTACGCCATGTGACTTCAGGCGTTTTTTCTTCCTGTGGAATTTCTTCCTTCTTACTAGGTTTAAGTTCCACTTTTTCTGGTGTTTCTTCTTCTTCCGTTACTCCTTTCTTAGGAATTGGTTTGAGCACAACTTCTTCAGGAACTTCGACTTCTTTCGGTTTTCTCTTACCAACTGGCCACTTCGGCACTTCTTCAACTTTCTCTTGCTCTGGTTTTCTTCTTTCGACAGGTTTAAGATGAATTTCATCCTTGATTTCTTCTTCCACAGGTTTTTGTTTTGGAATAGGTTTAAGAACAACCTCCTCTGCACGTTCTTCCACCTTTGGTTTTCTCTTACCAGTACGCCACGTGACCTCAGGTGTTGTTTCTTCCTGTGGAATTTCTTCCTTCTTACTAGGCTTGAGTTCAACTTTTTCTGGTGTTTCTTTTTCTTCCGGTACTCTTTCTTTAGGAATTGGTTTAAGCACAACTTCTTCAGGAACTTCGATTTCTTTTGGTTTCCTCTTACCAACTGGCCACTTCAGCACTTCTTCAACTTTTTCTTGCTCTAGTTCTCTTTTTTCGACAGGTTTAAGATGGACTTCATCCTTGCTTTCTTCTTCCACAGATTTTTGTTTTGGAATAGGTTTGAGAACAACTTCTTCTGCTGGTTCTTCTGGTTTTGGTTTTCTCTTACCCGTACGCCATGTGACTTCAGGCGTTTTTTCTTCCTGTGGAATTTCTTCCTTCTTACTAGGTTTAAGTTCCACTTTTTCTGGTGTTTCTTCTTCTTCCGTTACTCCTTTCTTAGGAATTGGTTTGAGCACAACTTCTTCAGGAACTTCGACTTCTTTCGGTTTTCTCTTACCAACTGGCCACTTCGGCACTTCTTCAACTTTCTCTTGCTCTGGTTTTCTTCTTTCGACAGGTTTAAGATGAATTTCATCCTTGATTTCTTCTTCCACAGGTTTTTGTTTTGGAATAGGTTTGAGAACAACCTCCTCTGCAGGTTCTTCCAGCTTTGGTTTTCTCTTACCAGTACGCCATGTGACCTCAGGTGTTATTTCTTCCTGTGGAATTTCTTTTTTCTTACTAGGCTTAAGCTCAACCTTATCTGGTGTTTCTTCTTCTTCCAGTACTCTTTCCTTAGGAACTGGTTTGAGTACAACTTCTTCAGGAACTTCAACTTCTTTGGGTTTTCTCTTACCAACTGGCCACTTTGGCACTTCATCGACTTTCTCATGCTCTGGTTTTCTTTTTTCGACAGGTATAAGATGAATTTCATCTTTGGATTCTTCTTCTACTGGTTTTTCTTTTGGAACGGGTTTAAGAACAACCTCCTCTGCAGGTTCGTCTGCTTTTGGTTTTCTCTTACCCTTACGCCATGTGGCTTCAGACAGTTGACTTTCTCGTGTTCCTTCTTTTGGTAATATTGCTGCTGCTGGAACTGGTTTTTCATGTTTTTCAATAGCGTCTTCTAAACGTAAAATAATAGTATCTTCCACAGAAGTAATAGATTCTTCAATTACCAATGTATCTGCTTTAGGTAGAGATTCTTTTCTAACACCTCTTAAAGTCACTTCTTCTATTTTTTCTTTAGTTACTGGAGTTTTTTCAGCTTTTGCTGGTTTCAATTTAATTATTTCTTCCGTCCAAGGCTTCGGTTCCACCTTTTGTGATCGTTCATGAATTTTTTTTGCAGTCACTATGAAGAGAAAGAATATTTTAGTTACAAAAGTTTTTCATGTACAGTAGCTAGTTTATAAATGTTGAATAACATAAGTTTCTAATGAAGCACCTAAGGAATTATCACATTATCATAATATTTGGAGCAGGACACGCAGCGAATACGTCGCGATCGCGCAATGACATCACTGTAAATGCGACGTGAATTATAAGTCGCGGACGCGCAAGAGAGACTCTTATTTTTATTTTTTTTATACAAATCTAAGTAAAAGTGGTTTCATATTATATTTACCACGTTAAGCCTATGAAAAATATAATATGTTGACTAATACTCCGACCTTCAGGATAAGCAACGAAAGTTTTGTCAAAATTAACGGTACCGTTGCGGAGAACTTTGATACAAATGCTGCGAGACGAAAATTTTATATGTGAGATTTGCCTATACCTTATTTTTTATTAATATGAAAATCATACTTTCATTATTATATTACTCAATCAATGTGTAATTTTAGTTCATGACATGACATGACATTCAAGATGGCTTCAGTCTTGAAATTAGCGGGCAGCTGGGCGGGAGCAGTGGCGGCGGCCGTCTAGTACGCCGCGCGCCGCTCGCCGCGCCGCTACTTTCGAGGCCAGTTCCATATTAAAATTAATCTATAATACATTGCAACGTGCCGCTCTCGCACCGCCGCTATTCCCGCCCCGCTACTCGCTGATTTCGAGACTGAAGCCTGATGGTCTCAATTCAAAAATTATTATTAATATTTTATTATGAAATGAGTAGTCCATCTAAATGAAACTGGCTGTGTCTGAGCTATTATTTAAGCAATTATTACAATTAAGATATACGATATTTACTTTTACTTTTACACTAGAAACATAATATACAAAGTGTCGCGACTTTGTCCGAGCTTTTTATGTAATGATTCTCACGGTACGTGATATCACGAGCCGCGCGGCGCGGCGTCGAGTCGATTTGTACGAGCGAGAACGAGCCAACAGCCGAGTGCGCCACCCGTTCTCACGGCGCGTAATATTGACACGAGCCGCGCCGAGCGGCGCATTTGAAGTTATCGACTTCAATCGGATCCAGACCGCGCCACCTCGAGCTACTACCTTCACACTGCGCTTGGTTCGAGCTGGCGCGGCGCGGCTCGTGGTTATTACTCGCTGTGAGAAGCCAGCTTTATGTTATTATGTTTCTTTTTTTATGTTTATAGGATGTAATTTTATGCTCATTGGATTTAATGCATAGGATGCATGATAAGTATTGGTCAGATTAGTATAAGAGCTCGAGAAAAAAATAATGCCTGCCATTTTACAACCTAGAGAAAAAAAAGTGACCCAATATTTTGTCGATAAAGTATGCCATATATCAGAACATTAAAGGATCGAAGTAGAGCCACATTGTATATATGTTTACTTTTTAGATTAGATACTTACCAGTATCCGATTTTATTTGTTGTGCTTCGGAAACCTGTTTTGACTCTTCTGCTGTTTTATCAATAGTTGATTTCTTAATAGTTCTTTTCAAAGAAGGCTGGTCGTTTTGTTTTTCATCAATTTCAACTTCTTTTTTTAATATTTTGCTCGATTCTGTGACTTCACTAGAAGGCTTTTTACTATCAGCAATTTCAATATCGGTTTTAACTTCATCCACAATGTTGGATTTTGCCACACGTGTCTTTCGACGCCACGCGTGGGTTTGTTCGATTTTGCTTTCTTCGGGCAATTTTTTGTCTTCTTGAATAGATTCCTGTACTTTAAGTATTGCACTATCTTCAGTCGAAACAAATTGTTCTTCTGCAAGAACTTCACTTTTTGTAACTGAATCTTTACGTACTTGTCTTAAATTAACTTCTTCAATTTTTTCTTTTATAATAGGAGATTTTTCTACTTTGGTTGGTTTTAATGTTATTGTTTCTTCTGTCCATGGTTTAGGTTCTAATTTTTGCCTTGATACTTGCTTGGTATCGGAAATTTCTGTATCTTCTAGCACAAGAAGATTTGAGTCTTCTAATTCTTGAGACTTTTGGATAACTGTATCAGTTTTGCGAGATTTCCTCCAATTTCTTACTTCAATTTGTTCTTCTTGCTCCTCATCCTTGACGACTTTTCTACGCCATGGAACCTGTCGAGCTTGCACATCCTGGACGTTTTTTACTTTGAGTATATTACTTTCCTCAGTTATTTGATGTGAAGTTCTATAAACTGATGCATCTTGTTCCTCTACTTGTTCAGATATCTCATCGGCTTTATGTTTATGACTTTGCTTGTAAATCTGCTTCCGTGTTTCTGAAAAGTTTAAAAGTTAGAATATTAAAAAATATATTTTAATATTATGTGTTACAATCTTCAAAATAAATATAGCAAAAAGAAGAAACTATTTTATTTGGATATACAAAAGATTTTTTGGAAGATAATAAAAATGTTTTACATTAGATACAATAATTTTAATAGGATTTTCTATAGCAATACATTGTTTCCCGAAAGAAAACACAAGATACTTTGTATTGTGTGGAAATGTTTGATTCCCACACAATAAACAAATTTAGGGTGAGGCCAGACGAGCGTAATTTTGTCGTGTCTTCCCGATAAAGTTCCGGATAGGCTATCCACAACTTATATGACAGATTCTCCATCTGTCAAGTTAAGTGGTGGATCCGGCACCTCACACTTCACACTATCCGGCACTTATCAGGAAGTAGTGAAACAGGCCCTTATTCTTTAATTTCTTTCTAGGGTTCCGTACACAAAGGGTAAAAACGGGACCCTATTACTGAGACTTCAATGCCTGTCCGTCTGACTGTCCATCTGTCTGTTTGTCTCCAAGCTGTATCTCAAGAACCGCTATAATTTCTGAAACACAGATTGTGTATTTCTAGTGCCGCTATAACAACAAATACTAAAAACAGAACAAAGTTAATATTTAAGGGGGGGCTCTCATACAACGGACGTGGTTTTTTTTCCTTTTTGGTTCGTAATCTATAATGGAACCATGTAGACGCTTGAAATTTTCACAAAGTACCCAATTATTATGTACTTTAATATTTGTTATTAAAATAAAAATAAATATATAAATACCTAATTAAGGGGGGCTGCCATACAAATAAATATATTTTTTCCTACTTTCGCTCTTTACGAGTTCGACTCGCACTCGGCCGATTTTATTTTTATATATTTATTTAAAAAATCCACTTTAATCTAAAAAAAATCTCGTTTTAATTTTTGATTATGTTTCTAATATTATACAGTAGTAAAACAAAGCGAAAACTTTAAGGTGTATATATTATGTGTTCCTTAAAAAGTTGGTTAGATTTTTATTTTTATACGGGCCAATTCATGACGTTGGGGCGTTTCCCATAGAAACAGGAGTTCAAAGTTTCAGTGCTGCTAATTTTACAATAAACTTCATATTATAAGAAACAATACATATCCTAAAATATTATCAAATCGTTTTGGTACAACCTTTATAGTGTATAATGTATACCTAGTATTTACGGTTAGCTAAAAAAACGTGCAAGACCCAAGTACGAGTCGGACTCCCGAACGTAGGGTTCCATACCGTTATAGAGCAAAATTAAGTCAAAAATTGTGTTTTTTGTATGGAAGCCCCCTCAAACATTAATTTAATTTAATTCAATTCAATTTAATTTAGTTTATTATAATTTATAATGGGATATTATTATATGCACATCAGAATAATTATTCAGCACACTACCTCAACTCCGCTAATTAACTGAATGCATACCAGAAAAACTAATGCTGACTAAAAAAAAACAATTGATTAAATGAACATGTCCTTCAAAAAAAACTTAAACATCATACAAAACGAGACCGAATTCACACCAAAAATATGGTTCATACATCGGATATATTATTTGTAAAACTAAAATTTAAATTGTTTATCAAAAATACTAACTTGCACTCTAAATTGAACAATCTTACAACGAAATTTCTAAAAACGATATCGAAAGGTACACCACAATAAAATCAATTTCTATTATCAAAACAAGTCTACAAATTGACAAATCGTGCAACTAAAATATTTTTAGCCTAACTTTATTTTCTTTTTTTTCTCTGTTTTACTAAAAAAATATGTTGGGGCCTCCTCATCTAACGCCGCACTCACTCCTTTGCGCTCGCTCTTTACTCTTTAGCAACCACTGATATATCTTGATATATTTCTGTGTTAGCGACAAAGATTTTTGGTAATTATGAGGAGATATGGTAAAAGATTTTATCATTCCAAAACTATATAATTCAAGGTTTCTTCATAAAAATTAAGAAAAATTATCAAAATTTACTACTGTATTGTAATTGTATGGGTTAATAAATTTATTAATGATTCTTAAATAATTAATAGCAATGTTGGCCCAATACGACTTGATTGGGTTAGGCTACGCTGCGCAGCGCTCTCGCCTTAGCCATCGTGGTTATTTTTTTGTGAACTACCCAGAAGTTCCCACCCTCGTCGCAGGGCTCCGTCGACTCATAATTGAAGCCAGTTGTTTTTTTCTTCTTTTTTTTTTCTTTAGTAGTTTGTCAACCCCTAGAGCGCAATTCCTAAGCCGGAGGCTTAATTATTTTGCAATATAAGGAGCCCTTAAGTTAAGGAACCCTTTGTGAGCGAATCCGACTCGCTCTTTGCCGATTGTTTATTATTATTGTTTATAAACTGAGTTACCATTCACTGTGCTAAAGTTTAGTCCATGTTAAGTTAGCACTTGATGATTTTTATGTGTTCTTAATTATAATACTCGTATGAACATAACAGATTAAATTGGGTTTTATTTAGAATAAATGATGTTCCTAAAAGTAATTTAGGTGATGGTTTTCCTTTAAAAAGTTGTAGTATGTTTGTTGAACTAAGGAATTGTTAGATATACTATTTTAATAATAGTTATTCGTTCAGTAAAACAGTCTCGCAAATAACTTGAAATAGTATGCTGAATTCGCATTATTTAGGGTGCATAATTAGTGTGCAAGTCAGTATTTTTGGTGAAACTTTCAAATATTTTGATCGAGAAAAGGGAATATACAGATATTGATTTAAATACATGCCATTTATAATTATTATTCGTTATCGACGACCTCTGTGGCTCAGTGGTGAGCGCGTCGCGTTGGTAGCTCAAGCGTCGGTCACGGGTACGAATCCCGCCGACGGAACAAAAAGTTTTCAATATGTGTATGATATAATAAAAATCTTAAATATATGTATAGTATGAAAGTATTAAATATATATCCGTTGTCTGGTACCTGTAACACAAATCCTTTAGGTACTTAGTTCGGGGCCAGACTGACGTGGTGTGAAGCGTCCATAGATATTATTATTTATTATTATAATTTATATATTTATAGTTTAATTTAATTTAATTATCAAAGAAATATTAATATGATAACTATTAACTAATATGATATTTCAAGTGCCTGCCTTGTATAATTATTGCCTAGCTATTTGACCGTGGTTTGCTCGGTATTCGATAAAAGACGATTAAAATGACATTTTCTAAAAATGATTCCTAGCTATCGATTTATCGCCCCCAAAATCCCTTTATACTAAATATAGAGCAAAAAAGGCCAAAATAATCACGTTTGTTGTATGGGAGCCCCCCTTAAATATAGATATCTAATATTTAGTTTTTAGTATTTGTTGTTATAGCGGCAACAGATTTTACAAAATCTGTGAAACTTTCAGAAGTCGCTATGAGATACAGCCTGGAGACAGACAGACGAATTATAGACATCGAAGTCTTAGTAATAGGGTCCCGTTTTTACACTTTGTATGTAATATTTCCAGATATAATATTATGTTAGTCTATATCAGCTTCTGACCAAATGTGCCAAATTTCAAAAGTGTATACGTATATGTATGTTTTTATGTTTGTGTTCGCATATTATTATCTCCGGAACTACTAATCAGATTTCTGTAATTATTTTTTGTTGTACCTACTAGGTATTGTTTAACTTAGGGAATGCTCCAAGTTTTATCAAAATCGGTTCAGTAGTTCTTGAGATAACGAATTTTTCGACTACCTACAATTTTGAAGTCGGTTATACCTTTTTAAAATACTAGGTATTATTGGAAATAAAATATGCTACGACGCATTTTTGGCTTATTTCGAAAAATGATAAAAACGTTATAGCTCAAAAACTGTTAAATTTTGCAAAAATATTATGATATAGGGGTCAATTACAGTAGTACATACTTACCTACTGACCCCTCCTATTCCGGAAATACGTCTATTAGCATTTACCAAAAACGTTTTCAAAAGTATGTCTGAATCGTCGATCGTCATCGATGTAAAATATGATTCTTAAGCAACTGACAGACCTACGTCATTTGGTCGGATTATGTCGATCGCGGAACTTCGGCATGGTGTGTTTAGACTTACTTTGTGGCACTTTGTGTCCAAACACACTTAACTATGCCGAAGTTCCGCGGCGGAAATTCCCTGTCCGCATGATTATGTCAGCAATGTCAAACGCATACTATTGTATGTAATATATTGTAACGCGACTGAATTACGGCATTAATCGGTAATTTAAAATACATTGCAGGCGGAATCAAGCGGAACTTCCGCCGTAGAAATTCTGCATAGTGTGTTTAGACACTAATTCGCAATATATCGGCTCGGGTTGGCTTGACTTAGAGCCCCTGCAGACTGCAGACTTTCTATCGGCCTAAAGTTTGGTTGGGTTGGGCTGTTAGCGCACACACTACGCCAACTAAAGCTCGTTTTATCGTAACGCTTTTAGCCGTTGGAGCGCGCGCGTTTGAACTTCGAAGCTGTAACAAAAGTATGGACGAACGGCGCTAAACGCGCGACACTAAAACGCTACTAGGTACTACCCCCATACATCTTCGAACGCGCGGCGCTCCGACGGCGCTGCCGAAACTCTTAAGAGGATACACCAAGGGCGAGAGAAATTTAAAATAGGTATTTGAAAATGTATTGCTGTCTCACCAATCTCAAGTCTCCCACCGCGGAGCGCGATAGAGACAACACGACAATTAAAGTTGTAATAAAAGAACAAAATATCTTCGATTCCTTCTCCAAAACTTAACCGATTTAAGTACTTTTTTTTCATTAAGAATTAATGCAGGCTTGAGCTGTGTTCCTATGTTTTTTTTTTTTGCATATTCTAGCCAGTTTTGTTTTTTGGGTGTTCTTATCTTTTTTAATAATAAAATTATTAAAAAATGAAAACATAGGGAACATAAAGTAGCATTTTATTTGAATTTTCACCGGTCGCGGTCGTTCGCGGCAAAGATCCGAAAGCCACCTTAATAGTGGCCATAGATACAGGGCCTGATTAACCCTTAGGCTAGTTAGGCTGCAGCCTAGGGCGCGAGGATCGGGGGGGCGCTGAAATCGTGTCTTCGCATGCACTTATCTAGCATCATTGCATTTACCCTACAACTAGACCGAGACAAAACACAAAAACTAAAAGGAGATAATATATATAGGCTTCGCCCGCGTAATTCAGGAATGTCACGGAAACCGTACATTTTTCCGCAAAAAAAGAAACCTATGTCCTTTCACGTGGTCTATTCTTCATGAGTGCCAAATAACATAAAAATTGCTCCAGTAGTTTCTTCTTCGTGGTCCAGTGGTTTAGAGCGCGGCTCTTGACTCGGAGGTCGTGGGTTCAATTCCCGCGTTGGAAACTTGTTATCTCCAAGTTTGATTAGGACAATGCAGGCTGATCACCTGATTGTCTGACAAGTAAGATGACCCATGCGTCGAATGGGCATGTAAAAAGTCGGTCCTGCGCCTGATCTCTCGCCAGTCGTATCGGTCGTCCGTCCCACTGGGCTATGGGAGTAAAGGAATAGAGAGTGCTCTTGTGTACTGCGCACACATTTGGGCACTATAAAATTACTCCTGCGTAACTGGCCTGGTTTCAATGAAACTGGCCACCGTCACCGAAAATGGTGTGGGAGTTATTATTATTAAACCATCTTAAAATTTTCACACTACTACTCAGTTAGTCAGTTTTAGGCCGTCCGTTATAAGTGTAACACACCTAGCGGGGGCGCGTCCTCATATTATTAGCCTAGGGCGGTCAGAACACTTGATCAGTCGCTGCATAGATATTCAAGAAAAAAATCATAACTCTACCGGCATTATCGAGGGAGGAAACTGGGGACAATGTTTGTATGGAAAAACGGCGGTGTGGACTCCTCTTAACGATAAAACCAGCCTAAACAGTTGCAGTTGGGTTGGTGGTGAGTGCGTAGACTAGACAACAGTCGGCCGATTGTTCGCCCACGTTCCATTCACAGCAATATATTTTTGAACGAGCTTTTGCCCGCCGCTTCGCTCGTGTTAAGAAGTATTATTACATACAAACTTTCATCCCCTATTTGAACCCCTTGGGGTTGGAATTTATCAAAATCCTTTCTTAGCGGATGCCTACGTCATAACATCTACCCATGTCAAATTTCAGCCCGATCCGTCCAGTGGTTTGGGCTGTGCGTTGATAGATCACTATATCAATCAGTCAGTCAGTCACCTTTGAGTTTTATATATATAGATGGAAAATTTTACACGTGATGATGATTTATATCGCAACCGGTCGTGTTTAAATTTTGGTAGGAATTAATGAATATAGTGGAAAAAGTGCAAGTGATATTGTGTTTTCTTTGTGGTAAAATTTTACACGATTCAGATTTAGCCGAGTCGGCCGACCAAACAATCGGCGTCGCGTGGAAGAACGTTGTATTGATTAAGCATCGGCCGACAGTTTGCCGATGGTTAAGAGGAGTCCACACCGCCCTTTTTTCCATACAAACGTTGTCCCCTGTTTCCTCCCTGGATAATGCTAGTAGAGTTATAATTTTTTTCCTGAATATCTACGGCCACTAATACAATGTCCCTATGTTTTCTTTTTTTTCATAATTTAATTATTAAATAAGATATGAACGTTCAAAAACCCAAAAAAATGGCCAGATCTTCCACTGTGTTCAAACGTCCAGAAAACAGGTTTGGCTAGATTATACAAAAAAAGCAAAACATAGAAACACAGCTCAATCCTTTTTTAATCTTCAATGAAAAAACTACTTAAATCGGTTAAGTTTTGGAGAAGGAATCAGGGGACAACGAATCGTTGATTTTCTGGATTTTCTGCAGTTGTCTCTATCGCGTTCTGCGGTATAGGCTTGAGGTAAGGGAGACAGCTATAGATATTACAAGTACTTTTTTTTCATTTCTTAGCCCCTGGTGTATCCTCTTAAGTTTGAAGACAATCGTATAGCCAATCTTTAATTATCGGCCGATACCAAACCATTTTAGAATGCGGACTTGCATACATCTTCTACTGATTATAAGCCCGAGGTAACTTCTCTCAATAGAGAAGGTTGAAGTGGTTTTTTTATGACATCGAAAACCTTGGATATTGACAGTGATGGTTTTAGCACTACCAGCGCCCTGGGCGAGATTTCTTTGGCTCCCAGGGTGCTAGTAGTGTGGGAGCTTGCGGTGGCCCTTTTTGTTTGCCTTCGACGCCCCTTTTTACCCGGCGCCCTCTTAACGCCGCTACTGGATTTTGAATTATCATGGGCTAATGCTTAAAACTATTGTGGTTAAAGTAACATCTTTACTATGTTAGCTTTAAGACAATATGCTCGTAGACTCCTCTATTACAAAGATTACACTTTGGTCTCCGTGCTCAAACTCTTGCCACAGCATAATATTACACAGCAGATAAAAATATATATTATCTTCGAATTCAAAATGGTTCAACAAAGACTCGAGTTTGTCATAGACATTGTTATGCTATTTCAAGTTACCAAAATCAGGGTAACGACGCATGTGTGTATCATTCAAGCCATCAGGTATGAAATTGCTCTACTGTTTATAACTTATTCCTATTGCAATCCTGCAATTTGATGACCAATTTTAATAACTCGTGTTCTAAATAGCACATTGGCTTTATTTTCTATTTCTATTAGAGTACAATTTGGTGTCCCACTTATTTTAAAAAATCAGACATGAGTGCAACAATGCTGCACTGATGGGATAGGCATGACTAATACTTACTAAAGGATGTATTTTTAACCATTATATATTCGAAGACAGGTCCCATGTAGGAGCAAAAAACAAAGCTTTTTTGCTAAATTCTCACCAAGCTTGTTTCCGAACATTAGGGATAAAACTATAAGTCTAAATTTGTAAAATTGCTAGGGATTTTTTACCCTAGGGCTTAATGTTCGGAAACGGTCGACATATGGGCTCGGCAGAATCCATGGAGATATATTATTGTCTCGTTGACTGTCGATATATCAAACTGTTGAGATTGCCATACAAAGCCACAACAATTGTGTCCAAGTAAAAATAGAGAAACACAAACCCGAACCAATTACATCGAGGAGTGAGGCAGGGGGATGAATTTTCTCCATAACTGTTCACTAAAGCGTGAAATGACGTTTCCAATGTGCTTTTTTGGAACGGAGATTAAACATAAGCTGATTGTAATCAGACTAGCAGTTTGCGGCAGGAAATGACAAATTTATGCCAAATCTGGAAGAGATGTTTAACAGTCTAATCCATACTTCAAGATGGGACATCTTGGGATATTATTTATTACATTATTACATACAGATGTTCTATTACCGCTTGGCATCATGTCCGTCTTGCTAGTTCTACGTATCTAAGGGTTTGGGTAACAAGCATGAGGCAACAGGAAATTATATTATTATACTATACATAATATTGAGATTTTTTTATTAAATGTATATTATATTTATTATACATATCTATGCCCCAAGAACATTGAAATCTCGTTGTCCAGCGAGATTTTAACCAGCTACACCCGGGGTGAGCGCCATGACTACTGAACTAAAGTTACTAACATTGTTTGCAGAATAAGGAATCTTACACGAATCTTACTGCTCTGACAGCATAGGGTAGGTAAGAAGCTACAAGAAGGTAATCCGACCAAAATCCATCATGTTGCACACGTCCTATCAGAATATTGACAGGAACGTTGTAAAATATCGAACAAAACTGCTCACTGTCTATGCTGGTGCTGCACTCAAGCTTGATTTGCAGTAATAGTAATACTCGTGTATATTTTATTAGTACGCTAAATTGGAAGTACGTTGGCCATGGCCCCAGCAGGACAGACGATCGATAAATTTACGTGAGTTAAAGTGGGGACTAGCATTGGGCAAGCGAGGCATAAGTTATCCTGTTGCTAGCTGAATCCAATTTGAAGGTGGCTGGCAACAGACGGGTGAGGGCTGTTCAAGGTCAGGATATTTGGCACTCATTGGGGTCTACGTTCAAAAGTGGAAGGGCTTTTTTAAATCGGGCTTTGGCCCTTCTGTGTCGCCAGGATCGATAGCGGTATCTAACCACAAAAACCCTTTGCTAGCCAGATAGAGACCTGGCTAGCAAAGGGTTTTTTTTATAATTTAACTAGACAGTTACAACAGGAGAAGTATGGGTATGACAAAGAAAAATTGTCTCAAACGCCTGATTTTAATGACAGTAACTCAATAGCAATGAATTACTCATATTATTATAAGTGTCTTACTTATTCTGGGACGATTGTTTTTTCTTCATTAGATTTGGGCGAAGTAAAGTCATTTCCTTGCTGTGTAAGCTAACTTTTCTTTTTCTTGTCAGGTTTAAGTCCATATTTGATATTATACTTATCGCAGTTTCTGTATATGTCTGTAGCATACGAACTGTATGAATAACTTACCCCATCTGCATCGTTTCTTCTTGGTAGCCGGATATCCTTAAAAGTCTGTAGACGAGCATTTTCAATTCTAATTCAACTGCTTACTTCAATTGAGTTTTAACTATTTTACTTATCTATAACATTACTATTAATTCATGTAATACCCATGAACTATTTCTTCCTTTTCATTTTTTAAAAATTTCTTCATTTTTTCAACACTTATGACGATATCTACCTGCAAAGTTGATTCTACTTCTAGTACTACTTCTAGTATAACTACTACTACTCGGTACAATGTTGTGAATGCTTTCAATTTATCTAAGGATATATTTTATACTTGCACGCAAGCTCCAAGAAATTGAGCGAGTGAAATGCCCCGCCAGAATATCGGAAACTATAATTAGTCACCCTTGCATCATTTTTAACAATTCCTCGAAGCTCGCGCGCGTGTAATACGTCTTTGCAATGTCCAAGTAAGGACCAATAACAATATGATGGTGAGTTTTTTCTATTTTATTCTTTTTAAACCTAAATCTCAATAACTTTGAGTATGACAATATTTTTTTCCTAAAAATAGACAGTAGATCCTACTCCTAAAATATCCACAGTATTTTACCACCTTTTTATTTTGATTAAGTAAATAACTAAAGTTATTAGTTATTTTTGTACCAAAGTAACTAATAATACGTAGTTTTTTTATCTTTTTATGCATCTACTACTAGGATATGTTAGGTTTTTTCTACTTAATACTTTATTAATATTAAGTTTGTTTTTTTTTTATTTAAATTATATTATTATGCTCGTCTACAGGCTTTTCTTTGACTTAAATGTAATTAGAGTGTGCCAAATTTGCCACAATCATGTGGTTTTATAGAAATCAACCAGTGCTTTTTAAAATTTACTATTCTACGATATTATAGAATTTAAACATTCAAACACATTCTTAGGTAGATGTACTATTTAAATAAGTACATATTTAAGTTAAGAAACCTCTATTTAAATTATAGTATAAAATTAAAGTTATAGTAAGGTAAACACTGCTCAGTGCAAGATTCGAAAAACAAAGTGGTTAAACATGGAATCATAGTCATATTCATCAAAACTATATTAGATAAAGTTAATTCATTGGTAAGTTACAAGGAAAAAAAACTATGTATTATGTCTAATTCAATGATACTATAGAATAGAGGTTTAGAGTCGAATGCCAATCGATGAAAAATATGAAGCGACTGGAGTACTCTCACCACTGATCAACCGCAACTTTGTTACAAATACTGAAGCAGTTTGATGAGTGGTCGAGGTACTAGTGTCAGTGCGTATTGTAAATAAAGTAAATCGTCAGATGCTCGGTCCTGGATATTGTCCCCAATCTCATACTGTACTCTATGGTCTGTATTATTGTGTTGAAAAGTTGAATAATGCGAAGTGATTAATTATCAGCATTTATTAAACAAAATTCTTGACATAAAAGGTAACATACAAAAAAAATCACTTGATAAATATATTATTAATGCATATCAACTTAAATATTTAGCGATAAAATACTGACACGATAATAATAATTTAATACATTTAGGTGAAACATACAACACAATTTAATTTTAACAACATCGTGCACTTAAAACAAAGTTAAAGATCATTTTAACGTTAACTAAAAATTGTCATTCAACTTGGATTTGTACTTGCAGAAAAAATATTAGACCGACATCGGCAGTGTTTGTCAGAACATAGAAACTGGCAAGACAAGTGGTGCGTGCGTACTTCAATACCTATTCGGAGGATAAATATGTTTCTTTGTCGTTGGGACGTTGACAGCGGAATCGAATATAAAAAGACTAGCGCGGTTTAAGTCCACGTTTCGATTGATTGCGTTCTCACCCACCCAAAAATTGTAACTAACGACCCTACAGATTCAAATATAACGCTTATGACACTGAAAAGTTTGTTAGTCTTCTGTTATTCGATGACCGTTTATGGCGTGTGCGGTCACACGACCTACGTGCAAGTTAGGTGAAACAAAATAATTTAATCGAAAAAGAAAACGAAACTTGGACAAGACAAACAATGATTCATGCGGAAATATTAAAGCTGAAGCGAGGAGTTCATTGTTGCGTTTGATTTATGACAAAATGATAGATGTAGTACAATTTATTCAAGTTCGAGTTCCATTGAAACCTCATGTTTATAGAAGATGTAGGTGATAAATTGTGAACATGATTTCATCCCAATATACTACGTCATTGGATCCCAATGAAACAACACAAGCTTGAATTGTTGAAGTGTACAATGTTAATGAGGCCTTTTTATCATTCAATTATGCGCATTGAGTATTGGGTGAAAAATACATTTGACGCTTCGCCACAAGAGGCCCTATTCGTGTACCAATTTCAATTTACTAAAATAGAAACGTTTAGTACATCGTAGCGGTAAAGCAAAACAAAACAGTAGAATTTTGTGGTCGTGTTAATCACATGTAACGCTGTCCCAAATATACAGGATGCCCTCCCATATGGTCGACGGTAGCTCGGTGTCCTCTTCTCTCCCCTCACTAGGATATTTACATAAAAAGCTTATATGTACAGCAATGTTAGATGCAGAATTCGCGCAAAAATGTTCTACGGCGTTAATAACTTATATCGAATCCAGTTGTTAGATGCGCTTTGAATCGTAAGCCGCGTCGTTTGGTCGCGTTTGCGGAATGGCTTCGAGTTTTGCTAATGACCGTGTTCTAAACGCAATGGTGAATGCGGGCGGGAACTGCGGGAACCGCTACGATAGTGAGATGCCGTCAATGTATTTTTGTATTCGCTTGTCAACAGTATCAATATAGTAGTTTTCACCCGATCTCATTGAGGTATAGAGATGAAACAAAGAAACACTACATTAATGGATTAAAAGTGCGCGACGCGAACTCGCTGCCTGTATCTATGTCTTACTTTTGACGACTAGCTTTGCCGAGGTCTCGACCTGGCCGGCGACCGTTGTGGCGCGACACGTGAAGACGCCCGTGTCTTCCTCGTAAGTGTTCCCAATGAGCAGAACGGCGTTGTTGCCTTCGTGGATCATCTGGAATTTTACACCACGTTGTTGTACTCGCTTTCGACTAGGGTGAGTGTGCTTAGGAAATACAATCGTCAAAATATCACCTTTACTGACCGTCGAATATTAAATGACTGTAGTTCAAAGAACCTTTAGTGAACTCTTCTTACAGAATTTAATTTTGAATTTTTACTGTAGTGAAACAAACGAGATACAAAATATAGAGTCGCAAAACTTACTTGGAAATCAGGTGTTTCAGGAATCAAAGCTCCTTCCCTCAGCCATTGTATGGTAGGCTTGACTTTGCTTGTGATGTTCGTCTTGAATTGAGCCGGTTGGCCTTCATAAACGACGAGATCCCTTAATGGCGTCAGTGATGGTAAGTTGTCGGCCTGGTCTGGTTGAGTTACTTTCAGTTTGGCGGATACGGTCACTCGTCCAGCAGAGTTATAAGCGACGCATTTGTAATCTCCTTCGTCCTCCGGGAACGCTTCTGATATACGAAGAGTGTAATCATCAGCAGTTCGCGACATTTGGAAGTATTTCGAGGGTTTGATCAACTTATCACCCTTGTACCACTGTACCGTTGGCGTCGGTTTGCCGACGATTTTGCAACCGAATTCGATAGCTTGGCCTTCGGTCACCGTTTTATCTTTCAGTGGTTCGATAATTTCTGGCGGAGAATTTGCGGCTTTCGTTTGAGGTTTAGGCTTGTCCTTTGTCGCTGGAGCATTGACTAAACATTCAGCGTCACACCTTGCCTCACCGGCGCCGTTGATTGCAACGCACTCATATTTTCCAGAATCCTGTGGGTACGCTTCTAAGATAAGAAGCGTGTACGTACCGTCTTCTTCCAAGATCTTGTTCTTGATATCTGGTTGTACTTTCTTTCCGTTCTTCAACCAGTATACGTCGATGGGTTTAGTACCAGTCACTTTAGTATCGAATCTCACTAGTTGACCAGCTGTTACATTGACATTCTGGGCGGTCAGTGTAAAGCTAGGTGGAATGACACCACCTCTGCCTTGGCGTCTACGCTCTTCGACGACTAAGTTAGCACTACATTTGGCAGTACCTCCTCTGTTTTCAGCAACCGCTGCAAATACAGCTGAATCTTCCACGAATACTTGTCTTATTATAAGAATTGACTTGGTACTAAACGTATGAATCTGGAAATCTGCGGAATTCTTGATCGGGAAATTCTCGCGGTACCATTTAATGGTGGGCAACGGATCGCCGTCAAATTCTACCTCGAATCGCGCTTGCTCGTGTTCTAATACACGGCAAGGTTGCATTTTCTTTGTGAATACTGGTGGGTTGCTCGGTTTAACTGGTCCTTCTACAACCCTTTCTTGAGTTTGGGCTTTGTGTTCTACTTCAGTTGTTTCCGTTGAAGTTATCTTGCGAGTTATTTCTGTGTCACCCACCACCTCCTTCTGTGTTTGCTTCTGTTTGGCTACATGCACCTCTTTTCCGTGCACCGTAGATTCAGAAGGTCCTGGTATTCTTGGCTTCACTATCTTGCCCTGGGTTGTTTTTTCAATTGTTTCCTCAGTTTGGTCTCTGAAATAATAGACGATTTAAAATTATAGTTTAAGAGTTAAGACTTAAAGACTCGTAAAGTCAGATTCTAACTTGTCATTAGCAAGTATGATTTTTAATATAATAGTTACATAACATTTATATATATTAGAATATTATTATTCATTATATTTCAACTTACAGACTGTCTTCATATTTTTGCGCCATGCTTCTTGCGACGGAGCTACTCGTGACTTTTTCTCCAGGAATCGCATATTGATGTGAAGATTCTCTAATACGACTCTCTTTCACAACTTGCTCGTTTTCTAGCTCTTGTAGTTTGTTATAATATTCCTCGTTCTTCTTCTTCTTAACGGTTTGTTGCCATTCGGTTTCCGCTTCCTTGACAACTTTAGACTTAAGCTCGGGCCTGTAGTCGATTCCACCTTGTCGTTGCATAGTCTGTCTCTCTTCGAAAGTCTTTTCTAATTCAGTTTCCGAACGTTGATATTGACTTGTTTCGTCATACCAAGCTGCGCGAGAAAAATTACAGTTAATATAAGTTATCTTGTGTAAATCTATCATTATGAATGCAATATTCAAACATACCTCTGCATTGCATCCGGTGATAAGCCGATAGAAGCGGGGTATTTAGCGGCACTGCATCGCATGGACTCAGAATAAGGATTCAGGAAAGCAAAAGGGGTCGTGTGCTTAAGCAGTTGTTTGGTATGTGCTGAGGTGTGTGTGTTAAAGTAGCTGAATAACCTTGCCAAACTTTAAAAACTTTATCAGCGTATTATGATTAATGTATTATAAAGCATTATTTCAAAAAATTCAAATGTAAGTGCAATGTATAGTGTGATATACTTACGTCTTGGTGCATTTTTCAATACACCTCTGTAATCGTCATGTCTGGGTATAACCTTCAATTCTGTAGTTGCCATAGCCTCGCCGACAGAACTCCTGGCAATGACTTCGATCTTTCCAGTGTCATATTGTCTAGTTTTCGGAATATCAAAGTGGTACATGCCGTCGTATATTAACTTATATCTTGAGCCCTGTATGAAATTTATATTTAAGATTTTAATATCATACATATACATAATATTATTTTAATACACATCCATGACTAAGGAACTTCAAAAACTTTTGTAAAGTCAGTGGGATTGGATCCCGTGCTCCCGCTTGAGTATCACAAACTCAACCATTGAGCCACTGTCACACTGTATGGTTACAACGTTTGAGCGTTATGATAGGTTAAATTATACTTGGGTGAAATTGTAGCCAACGTCATAGCAATAATAATACTCACATTAACAATGGTATTTCCATTCATAATCCACATGACTCGTGGTTTCGGATGTCCAGTTACACGACAGCAGAATCTGGCCCATTCTCCCTCTTCCACTGTTACAGGCTCGGGACGACTTACGAAGACTGGTGCTGACCTTGGTTTAGCTTCGTCCACTGGTCGTTCAGGAGCTCTATAGAAAATTATAGTGTGAATATAAAGTGCTTGAGCGACTGTAAGTATACTATTATACCAAGGAAGTAAGTTAATACTACTTTTGTATATTAAGAAAGTAAATTTATTAAACTTCAATTTAGCCACTTGAAATGACTTCGATTTGATAAATTTAGCTAATCCTGAAGTTTTTGTAATGCATATTTTATACTGAACAACAGAGAAACTTCCGAATAAGCTATACGTCACATAAGAGCTGTACGAAAAACGGTACTTAATCATGAAATAGAAAACAATATTGAAATTCGTATACCCTATCCTAATTTCAATATTGTTTTTGCCAAACACATATTAAGAAAATTTAAATTATTTGAATGATAAAACCCAGTTCCGAATTTGTTTTACATGCTACCTATTTGATTTATGCAATAATAATTCATCATAATATTTCACATCTAATAAACCAAACCAAAGAATATTTAAGTTCCTATCTATTAGGTTGTCCTGTGATAATAGATATATTATGTGTGTTCAATCCTTATTATAAAATTATAAAAGTGAAAGCGTAGATGTTTGTTACGCTTTCACGCAAAAACTACTTGACGAATCATCATGAAACTTTGTACATACACATTCTCTTGGAGGTATCAGAAGTAACATAGGATACATTTTATTAAAAAAAAATTAAGAAATTTGGCGTGGACGCGGACGAAGTCACGGGCAACAGCTAGTAACTAAATAAATAAATAAATAATCTATCAACGAAAATCATCTACTTACACCTGCCATGAAGCTTCCATTTCTCTGATTTTCTCAATACTCTTCATGTGCTTGGGCAGTTGTGAGTCATATACGATTCCTGGTTTGCCGGCCGTTTTGATTACAGCTCTTGTTTCATCCATACCGTAGAGGTTAGTAGCACGGCATAGATATTCGCCGCTATCTTCGGGGTATACCCAACCGAAGTTCATTGCGACGTAACCAAAGTCATAGATAGGGGTGAAACGATTTTCTAAAAAATAAAGGATAAATGTTAGGGCCTTAACCCAGAAATGAAACAATATAGGCTCTTAAAAATTATGGTATTTACCATTAACAGTAGAAATTAAATAAAACTAGAAATTGCCATACTTAAGTATTTTACGTTAAAAATGTGACAGCTACGAAGAAACTAGCGACGTCGTTATTGTCAACTCTTTTTGGCCAAGTTGTAAGTTTTTTTTTATGTTATGAAATATACTTACTGTGCAACAATGGTTTTCCATTGAAGAACCATTCCACTTTCATGTTAGGATCTCCAACAGGAGCCAATTGGCATTCGAATTTAGTCGTTTCCATTTCGACTAAGCTGGTTTGGCTTTGAATTTGTGTGACGAATCGAGGAGGTTGCTTTTTGTCGGCATCATACAAATCATCCTCTGTCAGATGCACTTCAGAAGTGTATTTCTTGATGGTAGCCTCCATTTGCATCAGAGCCTCCGATTTCTTCATTCCCTTTGGTACTTGATTCTGGAGTATGATATCAGGCAGTTCTGTAAAAAGATATACATTTGATTAGTGCTGTAACGTGTGTTTCAGAATTTATAAACTTTATCTAAAAGATACATACTTTTACATGACACTGTAGCCTTGGTGAAGTCTTCGCCAAAGTCGTTGACAGCACGGCAAACATATTCACCAGAGTCCTCAGCATATACGTAAAGTATATCCAGAGAAACGAATCCCATGTCATACACTGTTCTGTATCTGTGGCCGGATGGAAGTAATTTTCCGTTTCTGTACCACTCGATTCTGAGCCTGGGATCTTCCTTGGGCTCCACACGGCATTCGAACCTAACAGATTCTGATTCTTCCACAGTGTGGGATTGGATTTGAGTGATGAACTTTGGTGGTGTGCTAACCACTGGTTCTTCTTTCGGTGCGTCGCTCACACGACCTCTTTCTAGTTCCTTGATCTTTTCTCCACTCATGCCTTGCGGTAACTGAGATTCGAAAACAATGTCACGTTTTGCACTACAGGTCACTTTAGCTTTGGTCGTTGCCGAGCCCCATTTGTTAGTGGCACGACAGACGTATTCACCAGAATCACGAGCGTAGATGTAGTCCACATCCAAAGCTATGAATCCGAAGTCATTGAGCATATGAACGCGTGAACCAGTCGCGAACGGTCTTCCATTCTGGAACCAATCGATTCTCATCGTCGGATCACCCACAGGCTCGACGCGACAGTCGAAATGAATAGGTCCTCCTTCAGGTACATCAATATTATCTTTAATTTCTACGATAAACTTCGGTGGGTTGGGTGTCTCGTCTTCAATAGCTATCTCCTCACGTTTGTGAAGAGTTTCTTCAAGTTTTTGGATGCTTTCGGTTCCTGACTTGAAATGTGAAGGTAGTTGGGGTTCGAGAACGATACCCTGTCTACCTTTGACTTGAAGCTTGCATGACACTGTGGCTTCACCGTGGCGGTTGGTCGCCTTGCAAGTGTAGAGACCTGCATCTCTTTGGTATACTCCTCCAATTTCAAGTATGACAAAGCCAAAGTCATTAATGGTCTTAACTCTAGATCCCGTAAGGAGTGCTTTGCCATTGTGGAACCATTCAACTCGCATACTCGAGTCGTTAATTGGTATAAGTCGACACTCGAAGTGTGCTGAGGAATTCTCAGTGAGAATAAGGTCGGATGGTGTCGTAATAAATTCTGGTGGGTTACCACTTTCTGCTTCAGGTGTTAACGAGTCCACAGTTCCCGTGTATCCTTCGAGAGCAGCGATTTTATCTATGGTACCTTCCATACCCTTTGGTAACTGTGATTCCAGAATGATATTCCTTTTACCTTGTACTTTCATTGTAGCGGTTGTGACAGCTTCGCCGTAATCGTTGTAAGCTCTACATAAATATTCACCAGAGTCCTCTGGGTAAGTAGGAGATATTTCAAGTATTACAAATCCGAAGTCACAGAAAGTCCTGAATCTTGATCCTGTCTTCAATGACTTTCCGTTCCAATACCATTCCACCTAAAATAAAAGAACAATATACATAAATAAGATATATTTCTAATTGAATATTCAACAAAATTTATTCATATAACAAAATATAATACTGTACCTTGAGGTTAGGATCGTCAGTCGGTGTCAAACGAGCCTCAAAGTGGGAGTTCTCTCCTTCTCTTAGGTTGTCAATGTTAGACAAAGGAACTGTGAAGACCGGAGCTTTACCGCGCTTTTCTTCAACGTCAGTATCTTTCCTTCGTACCATAGAATCTTCGAGTGTCTGCAATTTCTCCAACCCACCTTCCATGCCCTGAAATTTTATACCAAATTAAGTTTAAAGGCTATAAACATATTTATACGTATAGTGTTAAAGGATATAGTAATAAATACATACCCGCGGTAGTTGCGAGTCCAGGATCAAATTCTCTTTCGAAGTACACTTCAATGTTGCCTTCGTCGAGTCACGACCTAACTTATTCGTTGCCACACACTCATATTCTCCTGAGTTTTCTTCATAGCAGTAAAGAATGTCGAGGATAACAATTCCGAAATCGTGGAATGTTCTGTACCTGTGTCCATGGGGCAATTTCTTGCCATTATAGAACCATTCGACTGTGAGATCTGAGTCATCTACCGGTATAAGTCTAGCTTCGAAATGAGCACTTTGTCCTTCTACTAGTTTGGTCACATCCTGTATTTGCGTAATGAACTTGGGTGGCTCTGCAGAAGCTGCAGCCGGAGCTTGTTTCTGAACTCCATGTAAGCTTTCGAGCTCCCTGATTTTGGCAAGAGAATCAGGCTGCAAGCTGTCCGAATACACACCACTTCTTCCATAACAAGAAATGGTCGCTTTAGTGAAATCTTCTCCATATTTATTGTAGGCTCGGCAAACGTATTCACCGGTATCATGGTTCTGAGTGTACGCGATATCGAGCACAACAAAACCGAAGTCAGACACTGTCTTAATTCTTGTCGAATGGCGCATCGGTTGTCCATTGTGGTACCATTCTATCTTCATGTCAGGGTCATCAACAGGTATAACGGTACATTCAAAGTGAGCTGATTGTCCGTCCTTGAGGCCTTCAATACTCTGAATGTGCGTTGTGAACTTCGGTTTCTGTCCTTTGCTCCTATCGACACATCCGAGCCTGCAGCTGATTTCAGCTTGTCCCCACTTGTTGGTTGCTCTACAGGTGTATGTACCAGAATCTGTAGTCTTGGTTCCCAAAATTTCGAGTACGACCATTCCAAAAGCGTAGACTGTACGGATTCTATGACTAGCTTCGATTGTTTTGCCGTTATAGAACCATTCAATGACCATAGTTTGATCACCGGTTGGTATCAATGAAGCTTCATAATGCGCAATTTGTCCTTCACTGATGTCAGTGATATCTTCGAATACAGTGACAAATTCAGGAGCACGGCCAGTATCATCATCTGGCCTTTGGCTAGGTTCTTTACGAAGCGAATCTTCAAGGTTTTGAATTTTCTCCAAACCTTCTGTACCTTTAGGATGCTGAGTTCTTTCAATGAGGTTCTCCTTGCTGGTGCAGTAAACGGTCGACGAAGTGAAAGCTTCACCTCGTTTGTTCCATGCTTTGCATGTGTAAATACCGCTGTCGCGCTCATACACATCGAATAAGTCCAAAGTTACGAAACCAAAATCGTTGTTAAGCTTGAACCGCGATCCCTGTTCTAAAACTTTACCGTTGAAATACCACTCGATCTTTAGATCAGGGTCGTTCTTAGGTTCTACTTGACCTTCTAAGTGAAGTGCTTGGCCTTCGATCAGTTGGTGTTCTGCCGCGATGGGTACAACCCATTCGGGCTTGGGATATTCCGCATCAGGAACTGAAGGTCTCCTTCCCTTAGAAAGTCGAGCTTCCTCAGCTTGCTCGACGGCTTCTAAGCCAGCCTTGCCTTGAGGATGTTGAGTATCTAAGTAAATGTTTTTGTCTCCAGTACATCTTAAAGAGCCGGAAGTTGTAGCTGATCCTTTGCTGTTGGTAGCTTTGCAGGTATAAATTCCTGAATCCTCTTCGTATGTATGTGTGATATCAAGAGATACGTAGTTGAAGTCATGAATGCTCTTGTAGCGAGTGCCGGATGGCAGTGGCTTGTTATTGAAGAACCACTCAATCTTTAGAGTTGGATCACGTGACGGTTCGACATTGCATTCGAAATGAATGTTATCGCCTTCCTTGCACACGATGTTGTTAAGATGTGAAATGAATACAGGTGTTTCGTAAACAACCTCAGGCGATTCTGGTTTGGATGGCTTTGGTTGTTCAAGCGCACCAATACGATCCAAAGATTCAGGATGTAATGATTCTCCAAGTAGCCAGTGGCGGTCTTCAATCTTGATCGATGCAGTAGAAACTGCTTCACCCATCAAGTTCGTGGCTTTGCAAGTGTATATACCGGAGTCATCGTTACGAAGACTATTAATGGACAAGGTGACAAGTCCGAAATCGAATGTGCTCTTTATTCTCGATCCAGTAGTTAAAGAGACTCCGTTCTTGAACCATTCAATGCGTAAGTTAGGATCAGCGCGAGGCTCCACTTGAGCCTCTAAGTAAACATGTTGTCCTTCAACAAGTTTGTCGTAACTCTTTAGATGTGTTGTGAAGATGGGAGCTTGTTGCACTCCGGAGTCTACGAACATTTCAGGAACTTTGTTCATCGCTGCTTCTTTGAGCTGTATTTGTTCCCATGATTCTGGTCTCATAGCTTGATCTACGACCGTAGACTTTGTCTTCACCTTGAGGGATGTGGATGAGACAGTGCTGCCTGCTTTGTTAATAGCTTTACACATGTATAAGCCAGCATCGTTTGCAACGACGGAGTTAATGTCCAAAGTTACAAAACCAAAGTCATGTGTAGTACGGAACCTGGAACCTGGAATTATAATAGATCGGTGAAATACTGTGTTCAGGACTAGATTAAAATGGTTTTCCTAATAAGACAAAATCTAAACAAACTTACCCATTTTAAGTTCCACTCCGTTGATATACCATTCAAATCTTAAACTAGGATCACCGACGGGCACAACACGAGCTTCGTAATGCGCATGTTGTCCTTCCCATAACTCTGATGGTCCTGTTAATACTTGAGTGAAAATGGGTTTCTCAAATTCACGTTCTGGTTCATCAGCACGCCTCTGTTGTGGCTCTTCTAGCCTCTGAATCTTCTTCATTCCTTCTGGGTGCTGAGTTTCCATTTGGATTGCAGCTTTGGCTAAAAAAAGTAACATAATATTATTATGGTGGTGTACTGATGAAAGTTCGATTGCTCATTAATCTAACCCTTGAATGTTTCAACAGCTACTTCAGTGGAATAAATTAATGCTCTTTAAACATACTAATAAATATTATATATAAGGTATGAGATAAATGTGTCAACAGATAAACTTCCTTACTTTTTATCTTCATTGCAGCTGTTGTTACAGCTTCTCCGAGCAAGTTGGAGGCTCGGCACATGTAAACTCCTTCATCTTCATCTCTGACGTGAGTAATAGTCATAGAGACGTAACCAAAGTCATGAGTCTTGGTAATTCTGGAACTATCTTCTATAAGTTTTTCATTTCTGAACCATTCTACCTTGAGTGTCGGATCGCCGACAGGAATAAGTCGGCAATCGAAGTGAGCAGTCTGGCCTTCTTGTATGTTGTCAATGTTTTGAAGAGGTTGAGTGAACACGGGGCGTTGTCTCGTCACCGGTTCTGGTATTTCTGGGCGCTTAAATGGTTCAGCTGATTCCAGTTCGCGAATCTTTTCGAGACCTTCTGGACGTTGAGATTCCGAAATAATACTTCCTTTTGCGGTTACTGTCATGGATATGGCGGATGTGCATTGGCCGAGCGCATTGATTGCCTTAACGGAGTATTCGCCAGCATCCTCAGGTACGCAGTGTGATATATCCAGTGACACGTAACCAAAATCAAAAGTGATATGGAATCGTGACGCAGATTGCAGGGCTTTACCGTTATGGTAAAATTCTATGCGTAAGTTCGGATCCTGTACGGGCTCCACTTGGCATTCAAAGTGGGCGGTTTTTCCTTCGAATACGTGAGTTGTACCTCTGAGTTCGGTAACAAATCTCGGAGGCGAAATTTTAGGTTCTTCGACCTCCATACGTGTGGTATGTCCTTGAGCTTCTAATTGTCTAATTTTTTCGAGACCATTTGGATGTTGTGTATCTAATATAATACTCTTGTGCCCTTAAAAGGAAATAAAATTGTTATCAAAGTTTTCAAAGACTGTATTAAAAAGTTTAAAAAAGTAAAAAATAATCAAAATACATACCTGCAACCTTCAACGTGCATGTATTAACAGCTTCACCCAATTTGTTTGTAGCTTTGCACATGTATGTTCCAGAATCTTCTGTGTATGTGTATAAAATATCTAAAGCGACGTAGCCGAAATCATGTGTGGTACGGAATCTATGACCTGTCTTAATTTTTTGACCATTGAGGAACCACTCAATTTTAAGGTCGGGATCATTGATGGGTTCTACCCTGCACTCGAAATGAGCCCGGTCTCCTTCTTTGAGGTTTTCGAGGCTAGTTAAAGCCGTAAGGAAAACAGGTCGTTGTCCAGGTTTTTCTTCTTCGACCGCTCTGGGTCTTTCGTAATGTTCAAGTTCTTGGATCTTTTTGAGACGCTGTTCATCAAGCGTGTCTAGGTATAGTGAAGCTTTAGCTATAAAAACAAACAAGAAATAGAAAATAGAGGAGAGTGCTTAAAACATTAGTACATACTTGACAAAACTAATAAAGATTTATGCTGCATGTTTGCGCGACATTTTGTCCTTTCGAAATTTGAAGATAGAAATATAAAAAATAGTAGTGCTATAACTTAGAAGCATTGAAAACATTTTGTCATAATCAGCTGACAAATTATACCAAAGTCCAAACAAAGTGATCCTGCTAAAATACGTCTTCTGTGAAATACTCAATATAAAATTTAAGATATAAGCAACATTAATACCAACTATAACACTATACACTTACCATCAACATTGACTGAGCTTGTTGTGACAGCCTCACCAACTGCATTAGTAGCTTTACACATATAAGTGCCGGAGTCTTCGGCGTACGCGTATAAAACGTCTAACGCGACATATCCGAAATCGTATGTAGTTTTGAATCGATGGCCTTGTTGGATCGGTCTACCGTTACAATACCATTCGACTCGCATTGTGGGATCATTTACTGGTGTTAACGTAGCTTCTAAATGCACGGGTTGGCCTTCAGGAACATGGGCGTTCTTGATAGGTTTGCCAAATTGTGGTTTTTCGGCAATGAATGCTTCATCACGCACAACGCGCTTGTATCTGCTGTCATCTTCGAGATATTGGATCTTCTCTAGGGCACTTTCGTGTTGGCTGTCACGAATGATGGATTCCTTGGCTAAAATGTTTAAAGTAACATGAAATTTTCTGCTACTAAATGTAAAAGCATTTAAAAGAAAATTCTTCCAAATTAAATTATCCTAAAGTAACAGAAATGTTTGGTAGTTATTTTAACTTACATTGGACATTTAATTTGATAGATGATGTCGCTTGTCCCAAGTTATTAATAACCTTGCAGGTATATTCTCCCGAATCTTCACCATATACGGTAAGGATATCGAGAGCTGCGAAGCCAAAGTCAAATGCTGTTCTGTAGCGGTGACCGCTTTGGAGGACTTTTCCGTTGAAGTACCATTCGACTCTCATGTTGGGGTCAGGGTAGGGCTCAATGCGACATTCGTAGTGAGCGCTCTGTCCTTCAATCAGTTTTGTGGGTCCATTCAGATGTGTCACGAAGCGTGGAGCTTGAGTGACAGCAATTTCAACGTCCTCCTTACGTTGATAGCGGGAGGTGTCCTCCAATTGTTGAATCTTTTGTAGAGCAGTTTCATGCTGAGATTCTAGTTGAAGTGATGCTTTAGCTGAAATATGGGATTATTTTAACTTATTGCACTTTATATCAAAAATACGTGTCATCGAAGAAATTGCTGTATACTGTACAGGCAAGTGGCGCACCTACGTCATTAGGTCAAGCTATGTCAATTCAGTGTTAATCATGATCTGGGTCGGGGTTTGACATAACGCATTCAGTCAGTCCGCATTATTCCTATGAATTAACATCTAACTTCGTACGTATTTGTGTCTAATACCTATTTATTTGCACATTGTTTTAACATAACATTAACAATAATTTACATTCCCTTTACGAGTTGTGCTGCTTTATCAGAAACTAATACAAAATAATATTGTATCGTATACAAGATACTTACATTGCACAAATAGAGTAGATGATGTTACTGCCTCGCCTAACTCATTGATGGCATAGCATGTGTAAGTTCCCGAGTCTTCAGGATTTACATACTTCATGTTGAGAGCAACGTATCCGAAGTCATGCATTGTGGTAATGCGGTTGGCTAAAAAAAGTTTTGAGTCAATTTACCAATTTATTACCTTGAAAAATATAAGCGTTTGATATAAATACAAATACTTACAAGCTTCAATGGGTACTCCATTGCGCAGCCACTGTACTTTCAATTTAGGATCCCCAACGGGAATAAGTCTAGCTTCGAAATGAACAGCTTGATTTTCAGCTACTCTCATGTCTTTCAGTGGCATAGTAAATACTGGAGCTTGAGTAGTTACTTCCTCTTGAGAAGTCGGCTTGTGATGCCTTGAACCATCTTCCAACTGGTTCAATCTTGGCAACGCTTCCTCGTGTTGCGATTCCAAGTAAATCGATTTCTTGGAGTGTACGATAGCAATTCCTGATGTTACCGCTTCACCCAATGCGTTGATTGCTCTGCAAGTGTAAGTGCCCGAATCCTCGGGTAGGCAAGACATAATGTCGAGGGCCACGAAACCGAAGTTATTGGTTTCTGTGAATCTGGAACCACTCTTCAGTGGTTTGTTGTTGTGATACCATTCTACTTTCATCGTAGGGTCAGAAACCGGGATCAATCTACATTCGAAGTGAGCTCGTTGGCCCTCCTTAATTTCCACGTTCTTCAGTGATGTCGTGAAAATAGGTGCCTGTGTGGTCACTTCATCTGAGTAATCTGTTCTGTGATATCTCGATCTGTCTTCCAAGACATGAATCTGTTCTAAGCCGGCCTCGTTTTGAGTGGCCCTTATAATATCAGCCGTTTCTCGGCAAGTCAACCTGCAGCTAACTTCGTCAGTTCCAACCAAGTTAACCGCTCTGCATGTGTATATTCCGGAATCTTCGGCAATCAAGTCAATGATGTCAAGGGCTACGTAGCCGAAATCATGGATTGGGCGGAACCTATGTCCAATAGTAACAGGTTTTCCGTTTTTGAACCATTCAACTTTCAGGTTTGAATCGGTCACTGGTTCCAGTTTGCATTCGAAATGAACGTGCTGTCCTTCTTTGACATTTTCAATTGATTTAGGCTTAGTCACGAATCGTGGTTTAATGTTAATAGATTCGTCAATTATATCAGTCTTCTTGTACCTCGATGCATCTTCTAAATATTGGATCTTCTCTAAGCCCCCTGGGTGCTGTGATTCCAATATCAAATCTTTCTTGGCCATTACGCGCAGAGCGCACGATGTCACGGCTTCACCCAGCTGATTGGTAGCTTGGCAAGTGTAAACTCCGGAATCCTCGGGATATACACTTAGGAGATCTAAAGCAACGTAGTCAAATTCATACGCAGGTCTGAATCTGTGTCCTGTTTTTATTGGTCGTCCATTGCAGAACCACTCTACTCTCATTGTCGGATCGCCTACAGGTTGTAAGCGACATTCGAGGTGAACATTCGTTCCTTCGACAGTTTCTATATTATGTAAGGCGCGAGAAAAGTGTGGCGCCTGCATTACTGTTATATCTTCTTGAACCTGTCGGCTGCGACGAGACGCGTCTTCTAGCATTTGGATTTGTTCAACGGCTTGTTCGTTTTGTGTTTCAGTTAAAATGTCAGATCGTTCGATTACTCTTACCATAGCTGACGTGTGAGCACTGCCCAGATGATTCACTGCCCTAACAGTATACTCACCAGAATCAGCTGAAGTAGCATGAATGATATCCAATGCTACAAATCCAAAGTCGTAGTAAGTTTTGAATCTCGAGCCTACAGTAACAGCACGTCCATTATGGAACCATTCGACCCTCATGGTAGGATCTCCCATAGGTTCTAGACGACATTCGAGATGAATATTTTTGCCTTCTGAAATAGGCTGAGGATCCGACAGTGGCTGTACGAATACAGGCTTAGACTTTGAGATCTCTTCAATGTGGTACATTGGCTCAACAAATTTAGATTCTTCCATCTGTCTGGTCTTCTCATATAAGCCATGGTGTATGCTTGATGTGTCTATGCTGGACCTTGCTGCAATAAAATTATAGGAAAATTAGATACTGTTAAATAAATTAATTACTGTAATAAATCTTGACCTTTATAAGTGGCTCATATTGCTTATGAAAATTAATGTAAATCTAGAAAAAAAAAACGCTCAAAACCAGTTATCTCGAAACAGTTGAAATAATCATGATTATTTTAAAAAAGGTTAACTTACTTTCAACGACCATTGAAGCACTAAGCTGCGCTTCTCCTGCAGCATTACGCGCTACAACTGTGTACACTCCAGCATCTTCAGCTCTTACACTAGATATGTCTAGAGCCACATATCCAAAGTCATGGTAAGTTTGAATACGGTTAGCTGACTTTATCTGCTTTCCGTTGAAATACCATTCTATGTTCAAGGTCAAATCACTCTGCGGTTCGACGCGAGCTTCAAAGTGGGCACTTTGGCCTTCAACGATTTTATTTGTACCCTTTAATGGTCCTAAGAATCTTGGCTTCTGAGTAACTCTGACTTCTTCGTCTGACCTCTTTGAATATTTGCTTGAATCTTCCAAGAATTGGATCTTTTCTAATCCACCAGGGTGTTGCGATTCTGCTATTATGTCTTTTTTAGTTACTATAGTTAAGTTGGCGTTTGTCGTCGCTTGACCAACTTTGTTATAAGCACGACATGTGTAGTGACCAGCATCGTGCACGGTCACTGATTTGATAGTAAGTGCTACATAACCGAAATTGAAGAATGTTGTGATTCTTGAGCTTGCCTCAACGGGCTTGCCATTTTTCAACCATTCTACCTTTAGAGTAGAGTCGCCGATAGGCTCTAAACGAGCTTCGAAATGTGCGAATCCACCTTCCTTAATATTAATTTGATCTTTGATTGGTGTTTTGAATTCAGGTTTCTGCGTACTTTCAGGTACTTCCTGATAATATTTTTGATGCTGCTGCTGCTGGTAAGCCTCTAGCTGCTCAGTCTTTTCGATGTATCGTCTTTGTTCAGGAATACCAAGATCTGCGGTGACGGTGCTCCTGGCTGCTACTCTGATGGTGGCAGTACTGATGGCTTCACCGAGTTTGTTCATAGCCCTCACTGTGTACGAACCTGCATCTTCAGCCCGTAGGTGCATGATGTTAAGGGAGACGTAGCCGAAGTTGAAGATTGCTGTGATTCGCGAGCTGGCTGTGATCGGTCGGCCATCCTTGTACCATTCCACTCTCATTGTAGGATCGCTGACTGGAGTCAATTGTGCTTCAAAGTGGGCATTCCTGCCTTCCTGAAGTTCACCGAGATCTTGTAGTGGTCTGATGAATTGAGGTTTCTGTGAAACTTGCTCCTCAACTGATTCCTGATGTTGATATTTAGAGTAATCTTCCAATTGCTGGATGTATTGTAAGCTCTCTGGATGTTGACTACTTCTTTCGATTGTTGCTCGCGGTGTTACGTGCAACATTGCTTTGGTTTCGGCGGCACCTGTCGCGCTGATGGCACGACATGTGTATTCGCCGCTGTCTTGCATATTCAGACTGAGCATGTCTAGAGATATGTAACCGAACCGGAACACTGAAGTAAATCTAGAACCTGAAACAAATATTTGTATTATCACGCAGATCCAATGTTCACATTTATACCTTATTTTTTTTAATCTTTAATATTATACTTCTTGTAATTCAAAATTAAGCTGTCTTCAAAAGTCATGTTTTCAAGTTAAGTATGAATGTAGTATTATACTGCAAAAACAAATCAAGCCTAAAATGTTTAAAGAAGCACTACTTACTAGCTTCTATACTTTGTCCATTTTTCAACCATTCGATTCTCATCGATGGGTCGCCAACCGGCTCTATCCTCGTTTCAAAGTGAATTTTGCCACCCTCCATCTGTGTAACACTTTTGAGTGGCACAATAAACTGTGGTGGAGGATAGACACGGTCTTCCTCACCCGGAGGAATATACGGTCGTGCTCTTTCCACGTGCCTTAAATAAATAATTTCCGGACCAGGGGCAGGCCTGTAAAAATTGCAAGAAAGGAAAACTCATTACTCAAAAAATCTACAACAGTGTTTGGACGTGGTTTAATAAAGTCGAAGTAATACTTACTCTGGCTCGATAATTTTAGTTGGCCGAGGTAAGTGCAGACGCTTCTGCTCGGGCGGAGGCTCTTTGGGAACTTCCACATAGAGCCTTGCCCGAGTTGCGGTGGAGCCTGCGACATTCTGTGCTGTACACTGGTACCATGCCGCATCCGACGCCTTGGCTCTCGGTATATCTAATGTCGAGGCCCCACCATCGGAACTAATTCGTAGTTCTGGATTGGGTATAATCGGAACGCCGTCCTTCTGCCATGTGATACGTGGTGTAGGGGTACCGACCGCTCGTGCGTTCAACACTACCGGTTCACCCTCTCTTACACTTATCGTACTAAAACGTTCGACAAACTTTGGAGCGACGACTTGCTCCTTCTCTATCACATTCAATCTGCATTGGAAAGATGTTTCACCACTCTTGTTTCGTGCAATGCAAGTAACTACACCACTATCACGTCTATCGACGTTTGTAATCATAAGAGCATGATTACCTGATTCGTTAACTAAAATTTTATGATTATAATCGTCTCGTATTTGTCTATCATTAATGAACCACGTGACTTCGGGGTAAGGTCTGCCGGTGACGCGGCAATCGAATCGCGTCATTTTACCTTCTGTAACATCACGGTCTTGGCAGACTTTTACGAATTGTGGGGCAAGAGCTTTTTCACTTATTTCTACTTTTTCAGTCTCTATTTGTTGAGATTCTAGGATATGCTGTGATTTCTGTTCTTGAACATACGTCTCGTGAGGAGATTCCACAGCGAGATATGCCGAGGTAACGATACAGCCATTAGGATTTTCTGCCAGTAGAGTGTAGTGAGCAGAATCCGATTTTTGTGTATTTCTTATTCTTAGGATAGTTTGATTATTTGTAGTGATGATGTTGTGTTTGTTCGAATTAACTATCCTTTGGCCGTTTTTGAACCAAGTGACCCGCGGTCTTGGATTTCCAGACAGCTGAACTTGAAACTGGGCATCGGTGCCCTCCTGAAGTTTTGAGTTTCTAGGTTTCTGTGATATTTTCGGCGGTGATATTGGTCCCAGTGATTTATCTATTTCAGTGTTTATATGTACATCAGTCTCTCCAACATATCTCTTCGTGATCGTTTCTCTGAACGACACCTCTCGGAGCAATCTATATTCGAACGTGTCTACCTTGAAATCTTCAGTGGAAACCTCGGATCCGTTCGTGTAGACATATTTTTGTGACTGTTTAGATTTGTCGGAGAACTCCTGTGTTCCGTAGGACTTGTGTTCGACGCTTTCGCTGACATGTCTATAGCTCTGCTGCTGGGATGCCTGGTGCGCGGGCACGGGAACACCCTCGGGTTGTATGTACACTGAGCAGATAGCTTCGCCGTACTGGTTGCGCGCCGTACACGTGTATTCACCTTCATCACCGGGGCCGATTTGCTTGATGAGAAGCGACACGTCGCCGGTCTGTTCGTTATAACTCATACTATATTTATTACATTCTACTAGCGGTGCCTTCTTTCTGGTCCAAGAAACCACGGGTGTGGGATTGCCTCTTAGCTTACCCTCGAATTTCGCATTGCCTCCTTGGGCGAATCTCGCATTTTTAAATATTTGTTCGAATATGGGTGGAGATGGGTCACCAGGCCTGCCAGCGGTGATAGGTAAACGATCTCCACCGGCGCCCCCAACTGTAACAACAGAAAGAGAATACATAAATACGTTGTTTATTATGTAAAGTTAAAAATATATGTAAAATTAATAAACATAATATAGTTACCAATTAATAAGAAACTATTTTACTATCGTAAGGCAACTATGCCATGATTTTTTTAAATTAGGTTTTCGTACCATTAAATATGGAATACAATGCATGAATTGTAATAAAGAAGATTCGCAGCAATCGCAGTGCACAATGATATTGTTGCAATGTACTATCAGAGAAGTTGATTCCTATGCAAATCGGGGACCTAAGTAGTTTGGTTGCGTTACGTCAAACCCAGCTGACAGATCACAATTAACATTGAATTGACATATTCGACCAAATAACGTTAGTATGTCAATTGCATAGGAATCAACTTCCTCGATGGTACAATACAAATATTTTTAATAATGTTGTCTAATAATATCAGTATCTTATATAATAGAAGAAAATTGGATCGGTATTCTAGTTACAAGAAACATTTAGAGCAATTTCAGACTCAAAATGAATATAGGGTGATAAGTAATCAAAGACGAATTTGCAAAAATCCGCAAGATGGTTTTAGCAAACAACCTCAAAATTTATTTTGGAATTAAAATAATGTGTTTCTGGAAAAGTGGTTCACTCGGAATTATAATTTTCTTTAGTGTTATGAGTCACTACATGACGATAGCAAGCTCTTTCGTAGTCTATTTTGGGTACGCGCGCAGAGATCTGATTACAGCGGCCATTTTCGTTGAAGTAGCTTGTTGTTTTCAAAATACCACTACTCAAATATAAATAACTCAATATTTACTTTATAATGTAGAGAAACATGAAATAGGCACCGATATGAGGTGGAAAATTCAAAGGACATTGCTCTAAAAATAAAGAATACCTATCTACTGGTGTAGGTTTAACCGTGGTATATCTACCGAGCTTTAATCTATATCCAAAGGTTGCTTTAGACGCTATTAACACCACCTTAGGGACCCATAAGTTGCTGTTGATACTAAACATCATGCTGCATAAAAAAAACCAAAAATATCTAAGGCTATTTTTGTTCAATAGAAATCGAAGAAAACTATATTGTAACTCTCGGCAAAAACATTTGTGTAACGTGTTGCATAATACAAAATAAGAGCACCTTCAGACGCCATATGTCCAGTCTATTACATCATTATTTAGGTCAAGGTCAAAGTCATGATTCCCACAAAACTCCATACAGCAAGGTCATTCCATTGATCACAATATATTTTAATTTGCGTTTATTTTGCAACTAGAATGATCTCTGTAACAATCTTTGTCATATCAAAAGTTTGGATAATTTTAGAACCCGTTAGATGTTCAAAATTTAATTTTCGACTACATTGATAATGTACAATAATCTTATATTTTATTATTAATAACAATAAACTGCACATTATCTAGCAATAATGTTACAATAATATGACTATTAAATATTCGCGTAAATTACTTTTTGTTGCTGACATTCAAATAATATTTTAATAATAAAATATTTTCGCTTTGGCCTTTGCAATCATTTTTTTTCAAAATAGTAATAGTAAACAAAAATTTTGACATATTGTGGTGGGTTGCACCGACTTAGTTTAAGCTTTAACTAGGTATAAGTGGTATAACAAAATCAAACGAACCGTCAAATCTCTAGTAAAAGTCGCCATATACAGGGTGTAACAAAAATAAGTGATAATACTTTAGGGTGTGTACGTGCTTCTGGTATCTGTACCAGATTCACCGTGAAAATAGCAGCGCTGAAAGACCAAATTTTTTTTTCACTTTTGTATGGGGAATCTCGTGACGCTCGGGCGCTTGCCCATACAAAAGTGAAAAAAAATTTTCGTCTTTCAGCGCTGCTACTTTCACAGTGAACTCTCTACAAGGAATACGTACACACCCTAAAGTATAATCACTTATTTTTGTTACACCCTGTATTTTGACGATATTAACCACCTTAATTATAGTTAAGGTTGTTATAGTAACGACGCTTCTGGTGCAACCCATCCTAAATGTTGTTTACTGTTACATACCAAATAACAGTTGAATAGTTAAATAGGTACTACTAAGATTTCATTTTTGATCTAGATAAAATGAATCACAACGTAAAAAAGACAGAGGACAGAAAGACAAAATCGCACAATCTTCAAATGCTAAAAACGTTGAAACCTATTTTTGTAAAATAAAAAAAACACTTGATATTAAAATCGTAACGCACCCATGTTCTGGCGTCGTTCCAAGCAGCAGTAGGCCAGTCGGGATCCGTGGGTGACGAAACCGTGTCTATTTTAAAATAATTAGAATTCTTCAGTTCCGTTGCGTTAAACGACCGTGCATAATTACTTTTACGTGTTACTGAAACTTAACAGATCTAAAATACGTGTAAAGTTAGGAACTTTATTCCAACTATGAAAGGAAAATGTTAAATTTTTAAACACTTAGGAATCAAGATAAAATTACTTTGAATTGGCATCTTAATACGCGAGCGAAAAACTGTGGAACCCTTTTTACGAAAAATTCGAAAACGTAGGTGCATGAAATTTCGCACAATTGTAATTTATATGGAGAAGGAGCGCATCGAGCTAATATTGTTTTAAAATTATGCTTTTCTCATACATTATTTTAATAAATATAACATTACACACACTACAACGCACACACTACCATGACGTTTTTACTGGCAATAGCCTATACACACGAATTATACTCCTTTGTTCATGGTTAAAGTCTGTTGTCAAATTAAAAATAGATTGTTGTTTTTTTATTCAATCTGAAATAGCCAATACTTTAAACGGGAACCAAAAGAAGAAGATAATTTTTAAGTTTAAGGTCGAATTTCGACCATTGCATTGGGCGATCTCTAGTTCTTATAAAATAGTCTGATAGTTTACGTTTTCATGCAAAGAAAGCTAAAAACATCTAACTTCTAACTGATGAAATAAATAAGTGAGTTGAAGCGCAGACTAAAATATACTTTTATTTATGCAGATATGGATATCTGGATAAATAAAAGTATATTTTAGTATACTTTTATTTATCCAGTATTTAAATAAATATATACCTATGGTATATATGTATATTAGGCACTGCCAAGCTTCGCTCTACCAACTGTCGACTCTAACTTTATAAACTCTCCAATTTATGCAAAACATTGTTGTTTGAATTTTCAGTTTTTAGCTTATTACGAGATACAGATATTAGACTAGAGGTTTCACTAGTATTTATTATTCTTAGCTTTACACCAATTTCACAATCTGTGTGAGAACCAAAACGGCTAACGGCGGTTCCCAATATTTGATCTATCTCTGGTTTTTCCCTACCAGAGATAGTAATAGCTCACAATTGACATAAAATATATGTCTCTAATGTCTAATGTGAGCTATTCCTATCTCTAGTAGGGCAAAACCAGAGATAGATCTAATATTGGGAACCGCCGTAAGACACTCTTTAAGGCGTAGGTCATAGGCTCTCTTTACGATTGCTCTTTGAATGACGGCGAAATTAAAAATTTACAAGCAGCGATTATTTTGTATGATTTTTCATAATTTATATTATGTTCAATGAATTATACAGAATGTTGCTTTAATTTTTTTTAAGTCTTTATTACCATCGAGGTAAAGTTTAAAATTTAAAATTCTGTTGTGGCGCATGATACCTTCTAGAGTCTAGACCGTGGCAACTCTGACAGGCTTGACCCAGTGAACATTGAGCACCATATGGTCAGTAGTACGTTTAGCCTCAACGTGATTCATAACGGACTATACTTTTAATACACTTAAAACGGTGCAGTGCTTGTTGTGCGAGTTTTTTCGCGAAGGTAACTAGGTTAAAATCAGCATTGATGTAAATCATAATGCAGCTTTTATACAGCTTCTTGATCAACCATGATATTTAAGTTTATATAATATGAAAATACAATTTTGTAGTTCAAAATGTATTCAATGAAAAAAAACAAAGCAGCGTGAATGTTTCATTAAAATAGTGGTATTAGGGTAGTTATATTGTCTCCCAATATATTTTGTCCACTAGTGATTAGTGAACAAGAAAAGAGTAGCGATTTATGTAAGCGTCTTGCTTTTCTTTACACATTCTTCCTTCATTTCCTTTACATATTCCTTGCACATGAAGTTAAGACAAAAAAAAAATCTCTGTTTAATTTATAAATGTGTAAAATTTTGCGTATTTATTACCAAAATTATTTCGGGAGAACAGACATACGGACGATAGATCAGAACAAAATTATAAGAGTGCCTTATTACTTGTAGCTGCTATGGAACCATTATAAAGTAAGTAGGGAGACATGGAAATATGAAATAGCATTAAATCTTAAAAGCAAAATGCTGAAAACCTTGTATTATCGAAAAAACAGCTGGTAAAACATTGTTTATTTACGTAGCAGTGTAAGGTCAACGACCTTAGAACTCCAAAGATTGATGATATTATTGCAATGTTTTCACGCTAGAGACAGCACCAGCACAGACAGTAAAGAAAAGTTATGTTCGACGTTTGACAACGTTTTTGTCTACAGTTCGACAAGGCTTTAATTGAATGTGTCAATGTCAGTCAATGTGCGCTGCTGGTAAAGGAGAACTGTCAAAAATGACGTTTTTGTATGATAGAAGCGTTAGTTTCCTTTCTAAATTTAACGTTCATAACTACGAATAATAAAAACTAAGGAATCGTAACTCCCATACTATTACCGTTTTAAATTTGGTTCCTTTTGATCTGTCATGTAACGTCAGCCTAGTACCGCTCAAGGTCACCTAAATATTGCAAATGTATTGAAATGTGTACCTAAGGTACACTTTTTTGACAAGTATTGTGGAGCATGGTTTTTGACGGAGTTACTTTTCCTTAGTTTTTATTATTCGTAGGTTCATAAACAGCCTTGTCGAACTCTATATTCTGATGTGACGTGTGCTACGTCGGATTTTGGTCGGATTATTTACTGTATGAGCACAACTCTGCTTCGAACTAACTCCTAAGCGTAATATTTCGTATTTTGTGTATGTATATGACGTATTTTGTATAGCAATAGATACTGCCTTAAAGCTGTCGTGTCTAAGTGAGAGTGATTTAAACTTTTTGATTCTTTACAATCGTGGCTAAACTGATTATTTAACATTTCATTGACGCAACAATCAATGGAAGCGAACAATAGAATTGTAAGATAAAATCCATTCGACGCGATAACTAAATTCAAAGGTTGTTAACATTTAGTTATCTTAACTTTATTAAATATACATTTAAAAACTGTATGTTAAGTTTAAATAAGCTGTTGCTAGATGACGCCCGCAACTCCGCTGTTCCAAAATTCATTCATGACGCAGGAACTGTACATTTTTCAGGCATAAAAAGTATCCTATGTCGTCTCTCGGAACCCAAAGTATCTCGATGCCAATTTTCAGCAAAATCAGTTCAGCGGTTTGGGCGTGAAGAGACAGACACACTTACACAGTATATATAGTATATAGTACTAGATAACTGTGTAATGTTTAACTAGGAACGTATTACACTAAATGTGAAATCAGCAAGAGACTTTGAAAAATCTTAATAATATTAATAATTTATACGTTAGACACTGTATTATTATTTTGTATGAAAAGTATGTATGTATACTGGGGTATAGGCTCGGTAAATCCTTTTTAAAAACTGAATCCTGAAGTGAGGAGGCCGAGGTAATCACACTATTTTATACTAATAAAAACGCAGAAGTGGGTGTGTCTGAGAGTCCGTTAGCTTTTCATGCTAAAACCGCTTAAGGCGAGGATAAACCTCAATTTGTTATTCCGCGACTTCCGGTTTACCTAGTTCCAATATAATAACGAAGTTTTAAAAAATATGAGGTATAAAGCACAATATTTAAAATACCTTAAACCATAAACATTTTAATAAAACTTAATACTTTGGCTGTAATTAATTTACAAACTCACCTCCGATAAAAATCTATTTCATCGAAATATAAGTATTAACTAGGATAATTATACATTTTATTTGAATAAATTGTTAGTAAATCTATATTAAGAATTCTTTAACCGAACAATTTTGTTTCTTAATGTTTATTTCCTAAGATATTTAAAAAAAACATGAAAAATAGAGAAAATCCGTTTGAGTGACTTCAGTTTTATGCTAAGCTAAAATGAATCTTATTGCGATGCGTATACGCTTGGTCTTTGGTTGTGTGCAAAGTTATAGTTTTGGATTGAGATTGATCCCCGCCTTAACGAATTTTAACAAAATTTAAAAATGAGATACTTTGAGTCCCAGGAAATTAGGTTTCCTGGGACTCAAAGTATCTCATTTTTAAATGAACAGAATTTGTTATTCCAACAGCAAATATACCGTTTTCGTACGTTATGCAAACTTTAACGGGCAACATCTAGTCTTATTAAATAAAAAACCTTTTTGCATCGGTCACGGTATCACGCGTGAACGACTTGACCGATTTTTGTGAAATTGGGCGCAGATATAAACTACGAGTGAAGACAAAGACTATCGCGCGAAAAAGTACAGATCGGTCGCGGAGAACAGCTAGGTTCTTAAAACAATGTGTATAAATAATTATTATTATAATAATATGAGTATTTAGTGTTGCTAATATTGAAAGCGGCGGGTTGTTTACCATAGTGGCTGAGATGGTGTGATACAGCACAATCGGATAACGGTGAAAGCCGAGTGTCGCACAACAGTACTTGTGCAATGCGTCGTTACTCGTTTTCAATCAACATCATCATGACAATAGCATACCGCTTAAAGCTCGCTTACACTTTACTGAAGCCAAAATGAATTAAGTTGGCACCAGCGGCCGTTGACCTTACTAGACTAGGAGCTATGTGCAAAATGCTCACAGTCACACTGTTAACTTAAAAACAATAATAAAATTCCCTTAAAGACACAAAATATGATACATCGAAATACCACTAGGTAAATCTTAGAATGATAATGATCTTTAACTTTTTATGAGTTCAAAGCGTTTTATTGCATACTGAGTTCTAAACGAGTTGTGTTTTTTCATGTGATTTTATGTTTTTTGTGTATGTGCAAATAAAGAAATTAATAATATTATGAAAAATAGTACGATATATCGGCTTTCGACTAGAAAGGTCTGTCACTTCATTGTCAATCACCGGTTTGTATAGAAAAGGATTCTAACTCAAAAAAACTTGGAGTTTATCATGATAAGAGTTACCAAGAGGTTTTCCGATGAATCTGTAATAATCTGTGTCTTTATAAGAGGTCACTTATCTTAAATATTTTAAATACAGTGCGAGCATTTTTCATTTAGCACCTAGACTGAAAAGGTCAATGATCGCTACCGCCTCGTTTCGACGAGTACAGTATAGAATAATCAAATAAGTAATACTCAGAAGTTAACTAAACACCACGCTATAAGAAAACTCTATAGAGTATGTACCAAGATCATTTCTCTGTGTTTTGTGCACGTCGATTAAAATATTATCGCTAATGTCTGGAGGCTCTAGGTGGAGTTTAGAATGGTTCAGACTTTAAAATTACCAAAATGTTTCTATATACAAATATATCAAAGATAGTTGTTTCATCATTTGCAAAGTTATAAGCACAGTTACAATAATTAAAAAAAAAACTCACTTAAATAGCATTTTCGCTGTAACCATCAAAATGTAGCCTTATTAGTGGTCTGGTCTATGTATGCCCCATAAAGTTAATATACCTAGGGCTAGGTATATTAACTTTATGGTCTGCCCCTCTTATCAAAATCGGTCCAGCCGTTCGTGGTGATGGCGTGACCAAGGGAAATATAAATACATTTTTACATTTTATAATTGAAACTCAGATAACGTAATAATTGCAATCACAAAGCAGCCAATATAAAAAATTTCTTAGCACGAAACATCTGACAAAGATGAGTGTTTGTAATTATGATTCTGCATTATATTCCCAAGGGAATAGTCATGATGAATAGGAAATGAGAATATGAAGATTTAATTTGATATAACAAAGGCAGCTGATCATTTGATAAGATGTTATCTAGCAACGGCGTCTGCGGTCTGGCACAGATTCACACTAGTATAAAAACGTTTATTTTGACTTGAGACCGCACTCAAGACTTTTAAGGATCACTTAATTCATGGAGAGTTAATACATTTACTGATATACGTAATATTTTTTTAATAATGCGTGGAAATATATAAAATTATGTAAACTACAACATAGCGCACTAACAAAGATTTACTCACACTAACGTGCGTTTTATACGATTTGTCCGGTACTGTATTATTTTGCTCTATGGATTTGTCACTCGGTTACGACGTTCGACATTTTTATTTTTTGTATTTTAGATTCAAAAGAACAAGTTTTACTAGAATTTATTACTGCAATGTTTTCACGCTAGAAGCAGCACCAGGGCCTAAAGACAAGTGTCAAGCGATTATCGTAAACGCCAACAAAATATATGGGATTTGACATTAGTATTTGCTAGCGAAGCCGATGACTTATTTCAAATCGCATGCATTTTGTTGGCGTTTACGATACCTAATCGCCTGTCACTTGTCTAGTAGGGCTGGACAGACAGTGAACAAAAGTTTGACAACGTTTCTGTCAATATTCTGATATGACATGAACAACATGTCGGTTTTTGGTTGTATTATTTACTGTACTAGAGATCGCCCAATGGTCGAAATTCGACCTTAGTTTCAACGACATTAGAACTACTATCTATATTTTGTAAAAAAAATATTGACTTTATCATATTTTTTCAACTCTTGTCTCTGGGACTCAACTGCTAGGCTACTCTCTAAGGAACACGTTAAGGCTGTGCTGTTATCATGGATGTCGCAGCCGTCACATCGTTCGCTGTACCAACGGCTGTAGAATTCGTATTCTTTAAGCTCTATAGCCGTGTACGCATTGTCTATAGTAGCTAAGATTTAATAAAAAAAACTATAATCCATTTTCAATTTGTCACCTTGTCAACAGAGTACAACCATAAATAAAAGAGTATAATTCGTATGTATAGGCTTGTCACTCAAAAATCTGTCATTTTTCCTAGTGTGTGTTGTAGTGTGTGTAATGTTTTATTTGTTAAAAAAGTGTATGATAAAAGCATAATTTCAAAATAATATTAGCTCGATGCACTCCTTCACCATGTAAAATATAACTGTGCAAAATTTTATTCACCTACGTTTTCCCGTTTTTCGTCAGAAGGGATACAAAGTTTTTGGCTCACGTATTAATATATAGATGTGCTAGAAACACCCTCTGCTCCTCACTTTGCGTAATATTCCCTATTTCAAAGCTCGAAAAAAATATTTTTCGACCACATGCAGGTGCTACTACTTACTACCTACTTTTTTTAATCTGTTGTTTCTTTTCTGTTAAGCTTAACAGTCATACAGGCGTAACAAGTTGTCGTAAAATCAAGTAAGTATTTAATCTTAATTAAAATTGTGAGAGCGGTCGAAAGTTTTTAGTTGCACTTTCGTTTTGAGTTGCATCGCGATGCATTTCCAAGAACAATTAATGATTGCTAAAGATGCGTTTATAATATCGCCGTTTCTTTTATTATTTATAATACGAAACTACGCGGGACTTATATCAAATGTCAATTAAATCGGTTCAGCTGTAAGGCGTGACAAACGCTAAACAGGCAGACGGACAATAAGGATTCACTTTATAGTTTATAGACATAGCAAGTCAAGACAAAAGGTATACTCATAATAAATATTAATCCATTGTAAAATATTTTTACCCCCTTTGTTAATTTAAAAATCTGGATGTAGACGTTAGTCACCTAACCCTCCTTCGGCAATCGGTTAAATCGATCGATAGTGAAAATTGAATGCGCATTTCTCAAAGTTTTTGTCGCGTCTATTATTATCTGGTTCCCATTCGCAAATCAAAGTAGAAAACTCATAATAATAGTCACAGTATCTATAATAATAGTCACACAAAAACATGATTTTAATAAAGCGTTTAAACTAACTGGCATAGTAAGCATTTATCACCCTAATACATCAATTTTAAGGAAATAATATTATTGTAAACTAAGAATAAACTAGGCATCACCTAAAAAATAATTTATAGCTTCAAATTGTTACACATTTCAGTAAAACTAGCAAGTTTTATTTACTTTTTTATATTTTTATTGCGATAAACATTTATTATTGTTGAAAAGTAATTGCAAAATGTGTGACAATTCATAAAACAGAAAAATATTTTTATCTTATTTTTTTGATGCAGTTACGCGCGTTTATGTCTTTCTATAGAGACAAAAAATTTCTTGTTTTGTTTTTGATGATATTGATTTTTTTAAACTTAATAGAGAGGGAATTTAATGTTTTACGAGGTAGAGAGTTATCGTAATATCTACAGCCAAGTAACCAGATTTTAATCAGCCAGATATTATCAAACGAAACAAAAATTACTTTTTAGGGATCCGTACCCAAAGGGTAAAAACGGGACCCTATTCATGAGACTTCGATGTCTGTCTGTCCGTCTGTCTATTGTGTATTTCCGGTGCCGCTATAACAACAAATACTAAAATCAAAATAAAATTAATATTCAAGGAGGGCTTCCATGCAACAAACGTGATTTTATTGTCTATTTTTGCTCGTAATTATTGATTACTTTCATGGCAACAGTTAAACGCTTTTAATTTTTACAAAACCCTGAATTATATTTGTAATTTAATTATTTATAATTAATAAAATTTTAATAAAATAAATATTTATATTTTCCCATACAAAAAACACAATTTTTTGCATACTTTCTGATCTCTCTGTAATGGTACGGATCCCTTCGTGAGCGAGCCCGACTCGCACTTGGCCGATTTTTTATTAAGTAATATTATGTTTAGAAACATAATTTAAGCTAAATTAAAATGAAAATGTAGAATATTTTTATTTCTAAATCGGTCAAAAATTAACCGTTACTTTTAGACTGTCTATCTAAGACATGAATATGCCATGTCTATGGATCGCAGTTACTTTTCAAATTTTTTTATTAGCCTATAGTGTCCCACTGCTGGGCAAAGGCCTCCGCCAGGATCTTCCACTGTTCTCGCTCCTGCGCCACCGATAGCCAGCCTGGCTGGTATGCCTCCAGCTCGTCATATAATTTTAACACCTCCATCGTGGGTATCGCAGACACAATAGATTTTCAATTGTTATGCGACAGCCGGTTGCCGCTTGGGGATTGATGGGTAAAACCTCTTTTATACATATTATAATATGCCAAAATCTACAGCCTTTTTGGTTTCACCTCAGTGGAGTAAAAAGCTTTTAAGATTCCTAAAATTTTTTAGACCAGGGGTCCGATTCTCATATTTCGAGTGTCGCTTCAATTTTACGAGCTCTCACACGTACGGTCCACAACCACACCACGTCGCAACAACAAAATGTTATGTGTGAATGGTGTCACTGCAGCTTTTTGTGGTTGCGATGTGGTACTGACAAAATGTCGACGTGGTTGCGTTGTCGCCAGTAGTTGCGATGTGGTTACGTACGAAAGTCAATGAAACAGGGGGGGTTGCGATGTGGGCGGCCACTAGTTCGCTTGTGGTTGCGATGTAGTCGGCCACTAGTTCGCTTGTGGTTGCGATGTAGTCCGTATCACACAAGTGGTCGACAACGACTGCAAAATGTGGTACGTGTCCATAGTCTAGTTCATTTACAGTACGAAATATACGCCCGACCGCGTAGTGTGGTTGTGGTTGTCGTGCGGTTGTGGTGCATGTGGGTTGGCCCTTACGAGCTCTCATACGTGTGCGCGACTAAGATAGCCTGCTGATATTCTAGGTATGAGAATCAGGCGCCAGTGGTACAAACTTTTGTATGAAATTGTAATAAACACTTGTGGCATGAGTCATACGAAATGTGGAAACGATATTCGGTTACCTAATCAATACAGTACCTCTGAATTTCGGTAAAATGGTCCTTATGTTGTAGGCATTAGGGTCATAACAAAACAACTGTGAACAGTAACAATTTGGTTTGAAGCGTGAAGTGTATCAATTGTAAGTATTTTATTTCCTGTGTACTATGCTTGTATGCCTAACTAGACGTTTCGCGCGGCTTCGCCCGCGAAAATTAGATTTTAGATTTCACAGATAAATTATTTTACAAAAAATAGCCCATGATCCTTCACATGGTCTACTTCTTATTTGTGCCAAATAACAAATAAAATACTCCAGTAGTCTATGAGATAAGCCCTTTCAAATAATTTCCCCCGTTTTTTCTTCAGTCATTACGTGTAAAACTGTATCCCCGGGTACTGAGACGGGATTATATTTGCCTTTGAGGTGACGACGTCTCACGAGCTTACATTGTACGAACTCGTCTCGCGATACTCATATAAAACTTACTTACAATGGGTAAACGTACGGAGAAAAGGGAAAAATAAGGAGGTAGAGAAAATTGAAAAGGTGGATCGTGTCAAAGATTCAATGTATGTAATTCTTTTACGGACGAATTAAAAGTAAGCTATGAATCCTTCACGTGATCTACTTTTTATCTGTGCCAAATAACAAAAAAAATTGCTGCCGTAAGTTCGTGAGATCAGCCCTTCAAATAATTTCCCCCGTTTTTTCCACATTTTCCTCTATTTCTTCACACAAATAGTACAAGGTCTTAGCGTGATAAAATACCTATAGCTTATAGCCTTCCTCGATAAAGGATTTATACTTAATCTATACTAATATTATAAAGCGGAATCTATACTAATATTATAAAGCAGAAGAGTTTGTTAGTTTGTTTGTTTGAACGCGCTAATCTCAGGAACTACTGGTCCTATTTGAAAAAGTATTTCAGTGTTAGATAGCCCATTTATCGAGGAAGGCTATAAGCTATATTTTATCAAGCTAAAACTAATAGGAGCGAAGAAATAGAGAAAAATGTGGAAAAAACGAGGGAAATTATTTGAAACGGCTTATCACATGGACTACTGGAGTAATTTTTTTGTTATTTGGCACAAATAAGAAGTAGACCACGTGAAGGATCATAGGCTATTTTTATGGACTATAGTTTGTGCGTTTTATGATGATATGCGTGACACATTATAATTGACAATAGTAGGGAAGTACCTACACTACGTACCTAAGTAACCTAACAAAAATTAATCGATAATTTAAAAATATCGAATCACTTCGTAAAGGAATTGCAATCGAAATTATCGATTTCGTACTGACATTTCAGTGATGCCGGCGATTTAAGATGGCCGCCCTTTTTTATCGATTTGATCGAATCGATCGATTCGATCAAATCGATAAAATCGATCGATCGAAAAACCCGCAAGGAATATGAAAACTGTCACCCATATCATCTTAAAACGCAACAAACTATAATTTGTCTGTGAAATATCTAAATTACACGGGCGAAGCCGCGCGGAACGTCTAGTAATATATCTAAATAAAAATACAAATTTCAACACTATCAGACCACTTCGAAGGATTTGCGACAAAAACTGCGACACGAAAATTATTACCGACTCCAAAAAAAGGAGGATGTTTGTTATTTTATAAGATTTTTATCATACAGTAGCTTTGTACTATAAATAGCTGTTGCCCGCGACCTCGTCCGCGTTAACATAGTATAATAACAAAGATGAATAGTTTACCCCTTTTTGTGGTTCCAAAACAAAGGGTAAAAACATGACCCTATTTCAATGACTTCGCTAGCTAAATAGTTGATTTTTTTACAAATTATGTATTTCTGTTGTCGCTATAACAACAAAATATACAAAAAACAAAATAAAGCAAATATTTAAGGGAAGCTCTCACACAACAAAGGCCACTTTGGCCTTTTTTGCTCGACATAAACAATGGCAACAGGTAGGCACTTGACAATATTATGACCACAAAATAATTAGTTATTTTTTCTTCGTCTGAATTTATTCGTTCCATTAGGTACTAATAGATTCAAACTAATACATTTACATCATCTATCATTGATCATTTTATCCCCATGGGGGTTGAATTTATCAAAATCCTATTTAAGCGAACATCTTCATCATAGTAGCTCCAATCTTTAATTTCTGTTCGATCAGTCGAAAGTAGAAGAAAATGTATAAAAACTTTAATTCCCAAATTTATGCTTTTAGGAGTGGAATTTATTAATATCCTTTTAGGGGATGCCTACGTCATACTAGATTTATTAAAAAAAATATTGGTTTAAAATTGACAAAGTTTCATGAAAACTTTCATCCCCTATTTTATCCCCTTCAGGGTGGAGTTTATTAAATTCCTGTCTTAGGAGATACCTACGTCATAGCAGCTTTATGCGTGCAAAGTCTCAGCCTTAAAATTATTGATAAAGTTTCATACAAACTTTCATCCCCTATTTTATTCCCTTGATCAAAATCCTTTCTTAGCAGATGTCAACGTCATAACATCTACCTGCATACCAACTTTCAGCTCGATCCGTCCAGTGGTTTGGGCTGTGCGTTGATAGATCACCATGTCAGTCGGTCACCTTTGAGTTTTATATTATAAATAACTAGCTGACCCGGCAAACGTTGTTTTGCCATATAATGTATTTCGCCCATATTATTTTATTGAATAGGAATGGCAACGTCCAACGCTATCCCGTCACATAAACAATGGTCGCCGTCAGTCTCGAGTTGTAATAATTTACTATTATTTATTCAACAAATATCAATATAAAAAGTAGCAAATAGCCGATTCTCAGACCTACTGAATATGCATATAAATTATAAAATTTGGTAAAAATCAGTAAAGCCGTTTCGGAGAAGTACGCGGCCTAACATTTTGACACGAGAATTTTATATATAAGATATTGAATATTGAGTCTTTCTCATATACTTACTTAAGATTCAAGAGAAAATGGACATTCGCATTCCAAAAGCACGCATTCTTTTTTCATTCATTGTTTTAACTTTTAGTGAAGATCAACGTACTGTCATTTTTTATTACATTGTGCTGTCAATTCAATCACGCTACTGGTCTAGCATAAGCAGGGCCGAATCTACCATAATATGGCTTAAGACCAGGGCACCGTGAGTTCAAGGGGCCCCAGCTCAGTCAAGTCCAAAATAGGCAATAATGCAAAAAAATCCATACAATTTCACTAAATAATTAATCAGTTCGTGTGGTTTTTTTTTTTTTAAGTACGTGTGGTTTGCAGCCTTTCGAATCCTGCAATCATTCAAACTCATTCATTTCATTTAATTAATTTGGCATTAACAGCCAGAATATTAATTTCTCCACTCCCTAATCTCACGGTCCGGGTCTGGACATAAATTATTGACAGTAATGGCCCCAAGGAGGCCACCCAATTAAATAGCAAGTTTTCTCTATGTCAGGCCACTGTTTATGTTTTTTTGTTGACTGTACCTGATGGGCAATGCACGCAACCTGGTTTTGCATTCCAGTAAAGCTTGGTGCATACTGCATTTATCTCAATTTTTAAGATGTAGAGTTTGTCTGCCTATTACTTGTACTTGCTCTTCTCTTGATCCGCCCAGCCGATTTTTAGGGGCATGGAGATTCTTTGAGACCCGGAATAGGTTTATGTCCCGTTAATAATTACTGTTGATTTTTTTAATCACCTAGTATATATTGCAAGATTTTACTATATTTTGATGTTTTGTTTAGCCATAAATTTAAGATGCATAAATTATATTTATAAAGTTGCAAAATTTTAGACCTTTTTAATGATTACAAATTTATGTAGCATAAAAATATAATTAGTTTTTTGTGTTGATATACAATTTCTAACATAACCTACTTTTAAGAAATTACCTAATGCTATTACGGTCCAAACCACGGGCAAACAGAATACAGATTTGGTAGGTCACTAAAAATGTATTTTTAATATTACATTGGTATAATAATTAAAGAAACAAGGTTTATTTATTTATTTGTAAAAAAAGTAAGTTAACTTTAAACAAATTTTAAAGATTACAAAGTAAGTAGGTACAGTTTTTTTTTATTTACAATGAAATAGAATAATAACATTTTAATAATAACAATGCAACTGTTTACTTTATGTAGAACATAGAATTAAATATAATTTTAGTTTTTATCGGCCGGTATTTGCATAATAATATTATTATAAAGTATGTTTTTGTATAAAAACATACTTTAAATGGTAATATTAACTTTTAATAGAATATTTATAAACTTGGATTTAATAGTCATTAAGTTAATTTAGCTTGTGTATATTTTAAATAATAATCGTGTATGTGTTGACGCCTGTATTGTATCCTCGCCCTTACATAATTTGAAAATTCATTTATGCGTATCTTCCACTTAACTGATGTATCGTTTTTGCTGCAGTGTAATAACTTAGCTGTAATAATGTTATAATTGTACGCTTGTAACTGACTACAAATAATGATGATTTTACTCAAAATATTAGCTGGAGAAACGTCTGAGTTAGAGGTACTCAATCAGCAGAAGCACATCTTCTAATGTCTCGAATGTTGTCATGTGTACCTATGGTTAGTGTGTATAAAACAAAAGTCATCAACTACTTCAAAGCTGAATAACAAAATCTTAATGCATATGAATTACTATGTAACAACTTAAAGTTGTAAGAACACGTAAAAATTGTTTACTTTTCTGTGTCAGGTCAAAACAAAAAATCTCATTCGGAACGCACTCGGTGCAGTTAAGGTAAACGAATCCTTGGATAGAAACATATTTGTCATGGGCCGTATAAGGGCATGAACTCGCCATAAAAGTAAACAAGTTTTAACGCATGAATTCGCAGGGCTGAGCGCTAGCGCGAGTCTGGTTCCATAATCTAACGCTGCAATAACGGGACCACATCTGCGCCGACACCGCGCTCATCGGAACACGCAGTCATGGTTACATTCGCAGGAGACAGTGAGATCATATCTTAAAAACAAGCGGGGAAATATGGCAGGCGCCCCGAGCCCGGCGCAGCGCCTACGCACTCCCCAGAATAGAAACCCGCCCGGTGGAAAATGCACAGTGCCTATCGTGTTCCCTTTCCACGTTTAAATAAAGAAACCCAAGACACTCGCCGGCCGATCGCCGCTCGCACAGCCTGGACGGATCGCCCCCCCCCCCCACCGAACATTTCTTTCAGGCGAATGGAAAATCGACTTCCGACAACAGTAAATAACATCGCGATGGCAGGGTTAGGTGCAGTTAATGCGGGGTGCGGACTGACCTTGGGAGATCTGTGTGTAGTGGTGCTCGGTGCGCTGCACTCGCTGCTGCTGCTGCACCACCTGCTGCTGCTGCATGACCTCGCGTCGCTCCGAGTGCTGCTGCTGCTGCGTCTGCACGCGCTGCTCCGAGCGCTGCTCCGACCACCTCGACTGCTTCTCCATCCTGCCGCTGTCGCAGCACTACGCACGAAAAAACTCTCACTCAATACTAGTCCTGTAGAGGCGCTCGCCCGAAACAAAATAACGCCACTGCGAGAAACTTATACTAGTGCACGGGTTCATTTAGCAGAAGTTAAGTCATTATAACCCAAGTCCAACAACCAAGACGTCGGTCGATTGCGAATAGTTAGCGGATAGTGCGAGCCGAGAGAGCGGGTGGTTTGCGCCGGCGCACGCGGGGGGGCGCCGGGGGGGCGAGCGGAGAGGCGTCGAGCGCGACCGAAATACGACGGGTTATTTTGAGACGAGCGCGCACTCCCGCGTGCCTCTACCCCACCCGCCGCGCGCGCCCCCACCGTCGATACACAATGTTTTTCCAAAATCCACGATATCGATTTCATTGACCATTAATCCAATTACGAATCAAAGGAATACGGTACCAGATGTCACAATTACAAGATTTAAAAAACTGCTCTACTTTTCAAGTATCATGGTGAAAATTCTAAAGTCTTATTAACTATTTCAGTACGATCTCACGATGCTGGAATCACCTTTTTCTTGGTATAATATTACAGGCGATTTAAATTTATATCTTTTATTACATTTTTTCTGAATCGATGCCTACACGCAACTTCAATACCTAATTCAGATATTTTTTGGAAAAAAGTTAAAACTACTAAGATACATGACCTCAACAATTTTACAATTTTCCTTAATATTCCTCAAATTCCTCCAAAAATTCTATAAAAAACCTTATTAAAATTAGTCAATTTACTCAATTACTCAAACAACCCACTTAATATACCTATGAAAATTAATTGGTAAAATAAAACTGAACAAAAAACTATAATAAAAAATATTAGCGAAAGTTTGTTGTGCCGACAGTCCTGTGTCGAACAACAGAATTTTTCATTGTTGAAAATACAAAAATACGTTGAAATAATATTTACGTTTACTGTTAATTAAAGTTAATATACCCTTCACGTCCCACTATCTCATACTAGATTCCGTGCTAACTCTTTCTTTCCCAGATCGTGTGCGTCCCTCAATGAAATAACTAAAAATAATAACGATAATAAACATATTTTGCACCAATGCTAAAAATACAAGAAAACATCTTACGAATATTTATTTCAAATCTTTCCCAAATTAATGTCACCTTAGTACCACCGTTGTAAATTTACATCTTGTTGTTCGCATAATCTTTAGATTAATAAGTAGCCTTAAGTGAGTATATTTCCTTTTCAAAATTGTAATTCACATGTGAAGACTTGTAATTGGTTCTAAATTGTAACTTTATCTCAATATTACTTAATTTTAATGAACTGTAAGTCTTCCTAACAAATGAAATAAAAATAATTGGTTATCATAAAATTGGCTACAACAAAACAAATTTTTGGGGGGGTTAACATGAGAGTTAGTGTTTATCACCGAGTTTTTTATTATATTATATATTGTATTAGTAAGCCCTTTGCTGTATTTGCTTTAAAAAAATTATGTACCATAGAGGAAATTACCATAGAGAAAAGTTAATTAATTGTGATCAGTCGGTTGGGTTTGACGTAACGCGACCAAATTACGTAGGTCCCCCATCTGCCTAGGAATCAACTTCTCTGATAGTACATTGTATTGTATTTCATTCTCATTTCCATATTTATCCACACTCATAATATTATAAATGCAAAACCGATTTTGCTGAATTTTGGTGTGGATAGACTTTGAGTCCCGGGACACTTAGGATACTTTTTGACCCGGAAAAAATGTACGGTACCCGCGCGATAAACGAATCATGACGCAAGGGAGTTGCGGCAGGGCTGTAGCTAGAGTCAAATTTAAGGTAGGGCAGCGTCGGTTGCGTGCGCGGTATAACCCTTCGTGCGCGGGTCCGACTCGCACTTGGCCGATTATTGGTATTTTTAAGGTAGGGCATTGTGATTTTAAGGTAGGGCATTGCCCCACTATGCCCCCCCCTAGCTACGGCCCTGAGTTGCGGGCGTCTCTATAGTGTTTCATAAAATTTAAATCAATATCTTAAATAAGCGAGCCATTGACTAATTAATAATAAAAAGGTACTAGATTTAATTGAAGTCTAACACTAACCTTGTCTCAGTCTTATCTAGACCAAGTATTTGTGTTAGGCCCAAGTTTTATAACATATTAGTTTAATTGAACGCAATTTATAATGTCCTCCTGACTTTTTACCGATAATGTGCGATCATCACATTCCATACTAGTTTCATAAATGCTTCTGTGTCTGTCTGTAGTTTGTTTAAGCCACTGAACACGTCATATATATTATACCACAGAATATATATTAGTAGATTATACATCCAGAACTTAAAGTATCTCTATCTAAATCTGTTTGCTATAAATATACTTAAGTCCTGGGAAAGGACATACAATATTTTATCACGGAAAAATGTACGGTTATACCGGTACGGTACCTTCACAATTTTGAGAGCAACGAATTTACCGGACTCTATACTCCACTCGGGCTAACGTGTCGCTAGCGATCATTGATTCCCTGTCAAAAACTTGTCATTTTCCATATAAAACCACGATTGACAATATCTGACACTTCATTGTCAATCATGGTTTATATGGAAAATGACAATGACTGCTAGCGACAAGTTAGCCCGAGTGGAGTACAGTTTATCATAAGAATTTACGAGTAAGTACATTCCTATGAAAGTTGGTATATATATTTAGCGGCCACACTCAGAAATTTAATTAAGAGGGTACGCTAACACTGTTTTCCCATACAAACGTATTCCCCAATTTACTCCCTGGACAATTTACGGGAGTATGCTGAATTTAAAAGGAAAACTATCACGGCTAAGAAGACTTCACAAGTTAATGAGTAATAGTCGATCAAAAAATGATTTTTTATACAATATTGAGATCTGTTAGGGCCAGAACACATAAACATGATACGACGTCGTGTCAAACCACGATGCGGCGTCGTTTCACGATGCAACGTCGCGTCGCGGGAATCTACGATGAGCATCGTAAAAAACTACGTCGCAACATCGTAACGTGCCACGATACACGGCACGACGCCGCGCGCCGTCGATCCAATGCAGGGTGAAGTGTTGCAGATAATTTCGAGAAATGGACCGCACTAGACGCGTTCTGCTCCCGCTCTTGTTAAGAAGACGGATAAAGAAAAGACAGAAACTTAAATGATCAACCTCAATAGCGTACGTCATCTTTGAATTTTGAATACACAGGAACGCATCGTGAGTTTCCACGACGCGACGTCGAGCCGTGTATCGCGGCATGTTACGATGTCGCGACGTAGTTTTTTACGATACTCGTCGTAGATTACCACGACGCGACGTCGCATCGTGAAACGACGCCGTATCGTGGTACGACACGACGTCGTATCGTGTTAATGTGTCCCGGCCCTAAGAGATAGCCCACGTTCGATTTTTTCTAAATTTACTAATAAATAAATAATCGGTTAAGTGCGAGTCGGACTCGCGCACCGTTGTAAAGCGAAGTTCCGTACCGTTGTAAAGCGAAAATTGGCAAAAAATTGTGTATTTTGTATGGGAGCACCCTTAATAACAAAAAAAAAATGCTTAAACATTTATTTTCCCCGAGTTCACTCTTAAAGTTGATACTTAGTACCTACACATTTTATACCCTCCTTTATCTAGAAAACGTATGAAACATATTAAGTATGTCAAAATCTTCATTAAATTAAAATTAAGTAACCGTTAAATATCTCTGAGTAAGTCCTCGTGCTAACAAAGTGTGAAATAACCACTGAAATAACAGTCACTTCGAGCTTACATATGACGCATTCTCAGATTGTGCCAAATGATTGTCTCAATTAATTCGTTTAATCTTCATACATTCCAGAATTTATTTTTGTATTTTTGCCAAATACACTACATATTATTCATGTATGGAGTGGTAGACATCATTTAGTTTGATTTGCGCTGCGTTTCACACAAACAACAAACGTTATTTTTAATAACTTGATGCTATTTTTTGTTTTTTTTAGGTAATTATTCAATATGAATTTAAGAGACTCAGCTCTCAAGTGGTTCGGATCATAATTAATTGTAAATCACGAAATAATCACACTAATAAAGGGCAAAAGTTTATTACTTCTTTATGCATAACTACTATACGAGTAGTGGCGGCCCTAGGGGGTGTCAAACAAAGCAATCGCCCGGGGCCTTGCTCTTGCAAAGTGTTCTTTTGTGAACATAAAGGGCCTCGAAAAGACCTTCCGCCCGGGCCTCGAAAAGACCTTCCGCCCGGGGCCTCGCAACGGCCGCCACTGCGTACGGGTTCACCATCTGCCGAACTTTCTAGATATTTAAAACATTTTTAATTCTTCACATGATTTAAGAAAACTATTATTCAGGCATCAAGCCAGTTTGAAATGCCATCAATGTTTTGAGACACGTTTTTAATTCGACCTTCATAACATACGGCAAAACCACAGCCGTGTTTACTGTTCCAACGGTGGGATCCAGCGGTACTGTATCAATAAATCCGCTATCAGAGTTGGTTTGATTTAGTGCAGACGAATATATTTTACTTAGAGGGGGTTTACACGGGTGACTAAAGCCGCATAACTTGGCCGCGCACAACAAAAATCGGCCGTATAAATAGTACAGGTTCCCTAGGACATTTTTTTATTACTATCAAGCTAATTTTTCGTTAGTAGCTTCATTTTGATAAGACGAAAAACAATTTCCTTGCGAAGATAATTCTCGAAAATGGTAGGTAACAGAGATAGCTAGCAATCAATAAGTCCTCGTTCACTACGGAACCCTAAAACGAAACCCTAACCAGCTGATTTTTTGTATATTGATAGTTTAATAGTTATATAATTTAAGAGTAACATTGTCCTAGATCCAAATAGAACAATCCATATTTTTAGGACCATCAAATCGAAATATTAAATCCTTTCTAGATCTCTGTTAGCTACCACTTTCGAAATTTTTGTTTTTGATAGTGAAGCTGATCACGAAAAATTAGCAAGAACAATTTTTTTGTTACTAATTCAAAAAAAAATGTTCATAGAACCCGGACCAAAATGCCGATTATTGCCATTTATTACATTGCGCCGTGAGGCCAAAGTTGTGGGCTTCAGTCACCCGTGTACGAGTAAGCCCCCCATTAGCTGTAATAAAATTAAGTATTTGACATAAGGCCCATACATTTTCTGTCAAACTCTTAATTAAATTGAAGTTTAATCATCATTAAATGTCTCTGTATGAGGTAACAACCGGAATCCGCAACTCCTTAAATTCGTTTCTCCCTCAGAAACAGTAAACTCTGCAAAAGTCCCTTGTCCTTTCCTGGTTTTCATATTATCTGCATACAAAATTTAAGTCTACCAATTTAAATCATTGAGTAATTTAATCATGAAGAGGAAACAGACAGATAGATTCGTGTATGCGCTAGTTTATGACATTGGAGTGTTTTTCATAGAAACATAAAAGTCAAAAGTAACTCTTTCAGCACCAGCGAACTCTACACAGGGGACACATGCACATTACACAGTACACACCCTAATGTATTACCACTCTCATATTTTATCATACACTGTGTAGGCTATATCAGGGTTTCTCAAAGTGGGGTACGCGAACCCGTAGGGGTTCGCCATTCGACGGTAGGGGGTTTGCGACAAGATTTACGTAATTGTGGCAACAGACATAAATGAAACTCTTCGAGCTGATTTCAAACGGATGTCTTTGATAAATTTTTGGGCAGCTAGACAGGCATAGTATTTCGAACTCTCACGCAAAGCGGTGAATTCCCCTTCCTAAAGGGGAAAGGGAGGAGGGACTTCAGTATAAGTAAGGGGTTCGCTGTCACCTGGAAATTTAATAGTGGTTCGTGGAGCCGAAAGTTTGAGAATCCCTGGTCTATATTAAAAGCAAAAGTTAGGGCCTGTTTCACCGCTTTCAGATAAAGTGCCGAATAGGCTATTCACAACTTTTTTGACAGATTCTCCTGATACTTCATCTGTAAAGTTAAGTGGTGGATAGCCTATTCGGCACTTATCAGGAAATGGTGAGACAGGCCCTTAGTGTGAAAAACTTGTATAAAGTAGGTACTAGTTGATGCCCGTAATGTCCGTTGTGCAGACATTAGTATATCGCGCGGGAACCGAACATTTTTCCGGGATAAAAATTAAAAAGAATCCTATGTCCGTATTTATTTATTTATTTATTTATTTATTTAATCAGGACACCAAACAGCACATATGTGGCGGTACCCACAATTCACCTAACATTCCTGCATCGCGCTATCGAAGTTTTCTGAGCGCGTCGGTATATATACGACAGCTGAAATGTATCACGTGGGCTCCGGCCTGACCGAGCATAACACCTCGCTCGGTCGGAAGATCTTCCTTTGGCCTCCACGCACATATTCCCACACATACATCGAAATATCATTAAAATAAGCATATTAATTATTATAAATTTAACACGGCATTTATAATCAAAAATCCCGGGACTCAAAGTATCTCCATACCAAATTTCATCAAAATCGGTTCAGCAGTTCAAGCGTAAAAACAGACAGAAACGCTTTCGCATTATGAGTATGGATTAATCTCGGCTGTGGTCTAAAATAGCAAGAAAATGCGTCACCCCGAACGAATTACTTATGACTATAATTTCAGCGCGACTCAACGATGAATCAAGCTGACGCATGTTGGGACACTGAAAAAGATGACATGACACTACGATCTTAATGTCTTTCGGGACTTGTTTTTAAAGTACAAATCACTTTAACGACGCGACGTTGTTTGGTATGGGAAGATAGTATACTCGCGGTGTGTCAGTTGTCACATGTGTCAGGACTTGACACGTGACCTGATCGAAAAGTCGTAAGATGGAGGGAGAGTAGAACCCGGCGTGGCGTAGAAGATAAAATCATATCTCTTTTTTGCGAAATGCACGCCCGCTGTTTTTGTTCAGGTTTTGAGGAAAATGACACTAGTGAACCAGAGTACTAACCAAACTTGGAAATAGCATTTTTCCAACGCGGGTAGGGAATGTTATTATTCGACAAATTTACTATTCGAATAATTCGAATATTTTACAAAAGTTTTCGAATAATTCGAATATTATTCGAATAATTCAAAAATTTTGAAAAATGCTGAAAACTCCTTCGAAAAGTAACAAGAAGCTTCCTACAACCATGTACAACCTATTTTGTTAATACTATGAAGTGAGCAATTCTTATTTTTACTTTTATCAACATAAATCTGTGTAAAAAACTTACATAGTTAGTTTTTATTGTTAAACACTTTAAAAATGTATATTTTAAGGTTACAGCTGGGCAATAAAAGAAAGGCTGTAAAGTGTAAATCGTTTTCGATCGTAGCACTTTTTACTTTTCTCATGTGATTATGCTTAGCCTTAACTCTTAACTCTTAAGCAGTTGAGATTTAATAATAATATTATATTCGACGTTATGATATCTATTCCTTAACACTAAGCCAGCTCACCCGTCTCTTTTTATATTTTCGATCTACGTTCACCTAGTTGGCTTCATTTGTGTCAACGTGGTTCGAAATTATAAAAAAGGGCCGCTAGAAAACAAACACCACAACCAAGAAAAAAATTGCAACGAAGCCCTGGGGGAGGGTGAAACAATCCTAAAGCTGGTGACTTTAGTAACTTGAAGTTTGGTAACACCAATAACATGATAATATTAGAGTGATTCTTCAAAAATGATTCTCCGCGTCACTTTCGTGGGAATTTTTTATTTTCGAGTTATCTTTAAATAAATGCAAATACCTTTAAGGTGCTCTAAAGGTAATAAATACGATCTTAAAGGCATGTAAATCGGTCCATAAACTACTGAGATAATCAAATTTGAAATTTCGGTCCCCACGAAAGTTGCGACAAACTCCACGAAAGTTACGATTGAATTTTCTAGGAACAAAATATGGATTGAAATCTTTTTTTCCTTAAAAAATAAAATAAATTATTATTTATTTAATCAGTTTTTATTAAGATCGACGATACTAAAGAGCATGGAGCTTTAATTTGTTGCTTAATCTGTCAAGTAATCGGTCCTGAAATGCTGTGATTTTTTCGAGGTTCAGGTGATTTTATTTGAATTTCGTGAAGTTTAAGTGATTTAGGAGGTCATATAAGGGGGTTTTCAACTAAATATGGAGATTTAGGACTCAAGATCATAATATTTTCTTCGATTCAGTTTGTGGGATATATACGAGGGCTCGCTTCGCTCGCCCTCATCTGAGTATCGTATCGCATTGCATTCGGATTGAGGATGTAATATCAGTTGGTCATGTAAAATACTGATATTCAGGTAAATCCACTAGATTAGAAGCAGATTCGATATTTGGGGAAAAGATCAGAAGGTAGATTGATGTATAAAGCCACATATGTTTTGTTTTTCAAAAAAAGCTTTTAGAGTGAAAAATTCGTTCTGGGTACCAAAACCATAGCTGGAAATACTATACTATAGCCAATTCACATAGGTAAATGGTGTACAAAACAGCCTACGTAGCTTTCGTAGGTCACTAGGTAACTTTCATTGGTGAAAATCCACGAAAATTGTGCCATGATTAAAGTAATAGGTAAATAAACAAACAAAGTACTAGGAAATAATCTCGATCATATACTTTATTCCTTAATTTGATATGAGTGTCATAATTATAAATTATTATTATTCAAAACATGCTCGCAAAAGTTACGTGACTACAGCGACCACATAATTTTTAAGGAATATCTTATCTTATATTTTCTTTGTTTTGAAGCAACGAGGGTTTGAGTCCCCTGTACTGATGCTGGAAAGACACTGAACGTTGGTGCAGCTAAAACGTGTAACCACAAATCGTCGCGTTTGGAACGTCGGAACGGCGTCGCGCTCGTGAAACTAGCAAAATCGTGTGACACAGACGTTATGCCTATTAACTTTTTTTAACTTAAGGTATAACATTATTTTATTTTAGGAATTAGGTAGCCCAGTTAATCTACATTATTTTGATGTATCATACTCTATGCTAATGAATAGAATACAAAAGTTATTAAAGCTTTCCGTAAGCGCGAACAGAGTGTGACACGCGGAGAACACCGATTTTGCCCCCGATTCCGACATTGAATTAACCATTAAACAAAAACTATAAATAATTATAGATGTTTTTTATTGAAATCAGATACTTAAATAAATGAGGAATAACGTGTGTTTGGTCCACCACACTTTGAGGGGCCTCGGAGAATTACTCATTAAGGAGCCATCGACATTTTTTGATACTGTACTAACTGTTTCAATTATCAGTCGAGGACTGCTGCAGTAAAGCTATTGAATAGCAAATTTTTATCAACTTGTCGAATCATAGATCACATATCGTGAGCTTTAAGCCAGAAGTTTTTATTTAACTACATATTTTAAAACTCTCAACATTGCAATGCACTTACATCTATTACCTTCTTATAAAACGAGTTTGTTTTATATATGTCGTAGGATGATTTGATAAATCCGTGTTTTCGCGAAATCCCTAGAATTTTCGCGAAAATTCGATTTATCAAATCATCCTACGACATCGTAGGATGATTTGATAAATCGAATTTTCGCGAAAATTCTAGGGATTTCGCAAAAACACGGATTTATCAAATCATCCTACGACATATACACCCTTATGGCGTAATACTGAATGATATTATGACTGAAAGGAGTTTATATCAATCTTCATTTGCATGTCTTTAGGTAAAATAACGTCTAAAACATGGTCAACGGCGATGATGAATGGTCGTATACTCATTTGTTAGACTAAAAACAGATTTGTATATATCATTAAAGATGTAGAATATTCATAAATAATATTATTTTTCTAAAATAAACTTAACTATGTTCTTATTCCATATAAATTTTATGTTTAATAGCATTTTAAACAAAAATAAAAAATATTTTTAGTATTCGAATTATTCGAAAAATAATTTGGCGAATATTCGAATAATAAAATCGTCGAATATTCGAATAAAATGAATATTCGAATATTCGAATAACATACCCTAAACGCGGGAATCGAACCCACGACCTTCAAGTCAAGAGCCACGCTCTAAACTACTGTACTACGGAGGCGTTGTTCTGAGCGTTCGGGGCCTAATGGCTACACCTTTGATTCGCACTCCTAGAGGGTGCAGGTTCGATCCCGGCCCCCGGGTGGAAGCGTATACCAATGAGACATATTGTTCTGATCTCAAGTACATAATACGGACACTCATAGGGTGAAGGAAAATATCGTGAGACCAAAAGTATCCTATGTCCTTTCCCGGGACTCAAAATATCTCCATGCCAAATTTCAGCAAAATCGGTTCAGCGGTTTGGGCGTGAAGAGGTAACAGACAGAAAGACAGATAGACACCCTTTCGCGTTTATAATATTAGTATGGATAATAGTATGAATAATCTTATATATAAAATTCTCATGTCATAATGTTAGTTACCGTACTCCTCCGAAACGGCATTACTGATTTTTACCATTTATATGCATACAGCATAATACATAATTATATTCAGTAGGTCTGAGAATCGGCTACTGGCTACTTTTTTATATTATAATAATAGTAAATTATTACAACTCGAGACTGGCGGCGACCATTGTTTGTGCGACGGGATAGCGATGGACGTTACCATGGTGCCATATACTTATTTAGTAATTAGTAACTTCAATAAAATAATATGGGCGAAATATGTACTTTATATGGCATAACAACGTTTGTCGGGACAGCTAGTAATTAATACAATCCGTAACAAATAAAATCTCATGGAAATTTTGTGTTGGCACCGCGCTTTATAAAATTAAATAGGTACAAATCTTTGTGTGTTTCTCTGTCCCACCTATAAACGTAACCTCATACACATGAAAGCTTGACTAGCCCAGGGTTAACTTTAACCCAGATCTGCGTCATTGGGCTTAACAGAGTTTTTCAACCTGTGGTTTTCAACCTCCTGGGAAGTCGCGAAGCTTCTGTAGGTAGAGAAAACAATAAGTAAAAATACTATAAAGATAAAGCATATAATCGGCCAAGTGCGAGTTGGACTCGCGATGGAAGGATAATAATATATTCATTAAAATACTCGGTACAAATCTAAATAATGTACAAATCAATGCTGGAGGGTCGCGAATTTTTTTTTCATATCAACGCCGGGGTCGCGTCATAAAAAAGGTTGAAAACACTGGCCCAACAGTTGCAAACAAACATTCGCATTTATAACTTGTGTATTATTATACCACACAAGGCACCTTGGGTGGCAAGATGGAGCTGATAGCTAATAATAACTCTACGTACCCAAGGGACCAAAGAGATTCATATTTGGTTCCAGCTTGTTATGTTTAAATGAGCACGCGTTAACCTGATTGTAAGCGACTGCCACGGAGACTATTAGATTTGTAAAATTAAGATTTTTATATTCCGCCGAAAGAAAGGAGGGATAAGTGGGATATTATGACACATGGTTGATATAAAGCCTATGGATTGTATTTTGAGTTTTGACACAAAAGATACCCACAGCTAGGTCCGGATTTATATTTTTTATGAGTATAGTTAGGCCACTTTAATTTTACCGCCCCTACCAACTTTGCCGCCATCCTAGGACGCTGCCGCCTCCCCTAGGAGTCCTAGGACGCCATAGGACGCTGCCGTCCAAGGACCATGGCCCATGGCCGAGACTGACTATACATAAACCCAGTGCGAACCGGCTCTCAAAAATATGTGTTAATGTTTGCTAGTATGAAGTCGACATTCATCTTATTTCTTAATATGTCATGTCAATTATATACATCTTGGTTGGCGCTTCTATAAAGAAGAGAAGGAGAAAAAGTGTTAACTAAGCCCTCATCAGCGATGATGAAGACGCAGACAAAATCGCGTGCGGGCATCGTACATTATAATTACTCACATTACAGCATGAATGCTAAATCGATGATGTTTTTATACGCTATGAATAGTTATAAATTAAACGGAATACTTGCTTACAGTAGTCCATTACGCACGACCGAGTCACAGTATAACTACAGTAGAGTAACTCGACCGTTTCAAACGAATCTCCGTCCTCACTCCTCGTGCAACACAGAAACATGTTTAAGGGCTCACTTAAGATATAATATCCCACCAAAAACATAAATGAAAAGAAGGAGAGCCAAGTTCAATACAAACATTATGCTTGTCTACGGACTTCGCCGTATAAAGAATGGAGATCTAAATTAGTGCCAAGTTCTGAATGGAGATTTAAATTAGTGCCAAGTTCTATAGAAAATCAAAATATGTATTTGTAGGAACCAAATAAGTAATAACATTATGAACAAATAATAAAGTATATGTCTTTAACATTTTAATTCTAAAATGTTTAATGATAAAAACTGGCCAAGTCAAATCGAATCTCCTTTAAGCTCTCATATTATTTAAATAACAGCAATTGTTATAGATATTCTATTTCACCTCTTCCTGATAAGTGTCGGATATGCTATCCACAACTTATCTGGCAGATACTCCATACTTCATCTGTCAGATAAGTTGTGGATAGCCTGTCCGAAACGTATCAGGATGTAGAGAAGTAGCCCCAAGGCTTGTTGAGTATCAGTGGAATTAAACAAAGAAAATCCAAGCGAATGAAATATGCAGCTGCCTTCATGAGGCATTGGAATAATAGGATGTAACACAAGTGTATTTCCAACTATTAACTCTACGGTACAACTAAGGGTCAATTCAGACGGCAACGCGACGTGGCGCGGCATAAATTATAGTTTGTGCGTTTTATGATTATATGCGTGACACATTATATATTGACAATAGTAGGGAAGTTACCTAACACAAATTAATTGATAGTTTAAAAATATCGAATCACTTCGTAAAGGAATCGCAATCGAAATTATCGATTTCGTACTGACATTTCAGTGGTGCCGCCGATTTAAGATGGCCACCCTTTTTTATCGATTTGATTTCGATTCAACAGAGTCAATCTCTATTGACATAAGTTCCGTTTCAAGCAAATGACATTTTTCAAATGTTTTCGTAACAATAATTTTATACTCCTACTAGCTGGTGCGCGCGACTTCGTCCGCGTTAGCATAGTAGATCACATCCCTAATAATTATTTATTGTACAAAAATATTCAATATACATAATTGGCTTTCCTACGATTTTATTATAATATATAGATGTTCCGTGCGGCTTCGCTTGCGTAATTTAGGAATTTCACGCAACCGTACATTTTGCAGCAAAAAATATCCTATGTCCCTTCACGTGGTCTATTCTTCATGTTTGTCAAATAACATAAAAATTGCTCCAGTAGTTCATAATAATATAATAAGCAATTCCATATAATTTCCCCCGTTTTTTCCACATTTTCTTCTATTTCTTCGCTCCTATTAGTCTTAGCGTGATAAAATATAGCCTACAGCCTACCTCGAGGAATGGGCTATCTAAAATTAATAGAATTTTTCAAATCGGATAAGCAGTTCCTGAGATTAGCGCGTTCCAATAGGCCCTTTTATATAATTTCCCCCGTTTTTTACACATTTTCCTCTATTTCTTCGCTCCTATTAGTCTTAGCGTGATAAAATATAGCTTATAACCTTTCTCGATCAATGGGATATCTAACACTGAAAAAATTTTTCAAATCGGACCAGTAGTTCCTGAGATTAGCGCGTTCAAATAAGCCCTTTCAAATAATTTCCCCCCGTTTTTTCCACATTTTCCTCTATTTCTTCGCTCCTATTATACTTAGCGTGATAAAATATAGCCTATAGCCTTCCTCGATAAATGGGCTATCCAACAGTAAAAGAATTTTTCAAATCGGACCAGTAGTTCCTGAGATTAGCGCGTTCAAACAAACAAATAAACAAACTCTTCCCAATTATAATATTAGTAATATAGATTTCACAGTTAATATTTATAATTTTTATTAATAAGTTAGCATTTAGCATCTTTTCGTTTTTATTCATTTACAATTATAGGAAACATTTGTTTTTGTAGATGGAATATAATTTATTACATTTTGTTTTTTTTTTGTTTTCTTGTAAAAAAACCCGTAGCAAGGAACATGAAAACTGTCACCCATATTATCTTAGAACGCACAAACTATAGTATGGATCAATACCCGCTGTAGCTAGAGCTCTAAATCTTTTACAGATTGTGTATTTGTATTGCCGCTTTAACAACATATTATTATACTAAAAATAAAATGAAATTAATATTTAATGAGGGCTCCCATACAACAAACATAATTTTTTTGGTCTTTTTTGTTCATAATCAATAATGGCAGCCGGTAGACACTAAAAATGTTCCCAAAATCTTTAATTATATTTTTACTTCCATAATTTATAATAAAATTAAAATTAAATAAATATTTAAGGGGGGCTCCCATACAAAAACACAATTTTTGCCTACTTTCACTCTGTCCGACTCACACTTGGCCGATTTTCTTTATTTGTTTATTTTTACCTGAGCTTACACACAATTACGACGGTGGTTTCCAAATTTCATCCTTCTAGGTCATTTGGAAGTGTGTTCAAATTTGATCTATAGGTCAGTAAGTCAGTGATAAAAATGACGATTTTCGGAAGTGATTATCTAAATAACAGTTTGAGATGTGTTTATTAGTACATATTATGTTTACCTCGCAAGTCTCATTACATGAGCCAAATTAGACACGTTTATGTTAAATAGATTTTTAAATTATGAGCGGGTCAAAAGTGGCTCCAAATGGTTCGTGTACACACGGCGCTGCTCGCCAGTTCTGTTTTACTTGAACTTGGCTTGACACGCTACCGCGTGTCTAGATATAAATTTATTTTTCCAGTCTAGATGTTAGCAATACAAAATGAACAAGTGTGCATTATGTTTTTTTGTATAGCAATAGTCTTGAGACTGACGTTTCTCAAGTAAACGCTTTAAATTATAATAATAATTATCGATAAATCTAATATAATATAGAGGGATTAAGCAAGGTATGTTATCAAAACACCTTTGTTTTTCATTGTCAAACGATAATTTTAACCAGGAACCTACAGTATATAAATTAATTGCATAATAATTATAGTGTTTTAAGACGGTCTACTACAATATTATCTTATTTATATTGTAACCATGCACAGCATATCTTCGATTGACTAACTTTACTGTTACATGCATAGGTATAGTACTTTTTACTGATTAATCTGTGGGCTCAGTGCGAGTTCTTGTGCCTACTTATATAAAAAGTTAACTACAATTTATATTTAAAAATAAATTATTTTATCAAAGTAAACTTTGGTTACCACTAGAAACACGTTACTTGATTGACTAAAACTACTACAACGATTTTGATGAAATATAATATAAACATTGAATACTTACATGACGAAGACAACTTTTTATTGAGGAGAAATGTACGGTTTTGTACGGTTCCCGCAAGATTAAAAACGCGTACGGAGCTACAGAAATTATTTATCTCTTACTAATAAAATAGTCCTGACATACGTTATAGTGTATCCATATTTAAATAAATCCATACTTATTATTACACTTAAATACGAAAGTGTGTCTGTCTGTCTGCCTGTCTGTCTGTTGATCCGCTAAACCGATTTTGCTGGGATTGTTGGTATGGTATTGCGTTGAGACCCTAGAAAATACATAGGATACTTTTTATCCCGCAAAAATGTACGGTTCCCGCGCGATAAAGGAATTTTGGCGCAACGGAGTTGCGGGCGTCATCTAGTAAGTTACGAGTATATGTTTTGTAAAACGACTTTTAGACACAGACAGATAAAACATTGTTGCTTTAATTCTTACATGACACGATCTGATCTATAATCCATTTATAATTTTTTTTAACTAAGTTTATTTCTGAAACATTTGAGTGTTATGTAAGGTCGGTTAAAACGGTCTGTGTAAAAATATTCCGAGCTCCAGGTACATTTGTTTGTTTATCAATGATTGATTGATCTCGTGAAGTACGGTTTCTGAATGTACAGTACATGTAACCAAAGTAGTAAGTGATAATACTTTACAGTTTGCATGTGTGTATATTATAGACTTCACTGTGATACTGATAATAAACTGCTACTCTCACAGTGAACGCTAAAATATTATCACTTTTTGTTATACCCTGTATAAACTAACGTAGGTAACCTAAAGACCTTTTATTTACGTAACGTTAACCTTATAATAAGAAATAAAAAGATTCTGACTGTCGTGCCTTAGTGTGCAGCTCCAAGACTACTTACTATTTCCTATTGTTTTTTTTATAAAATTAGGGGGCAAACGAATACACGAGTAACCTGATGGAAAGTAACTACCGTCGCCCATGGACCCTTGACCCAACATCACAAAAATTGCAAGTGCTTTTGTCATAATAAATATAAACTCAAAAGATTTTGACAAAGTTTTTTTATCTATGGACGCTTCACACCACGTCAGTCTGACCCCTCGCTAAGTACCTGAAGGACTTGTCACTTGTGTTAAGGGTACCACACCACGGAAATATATTTAATACTTTTATACCATACATATATTTAAGATTTTTATTTTATGATACACATATTTAATACCTACACATCCACGACCCAGGAACTTTGAAAACTTTTATTCCGTCGGCGGGATTCGAACCCGCGACCCCCGGTTTTAGCCACCAACAGCCCACCACTGAACCACAGAGGTCGTCAAAGTCGAGCTTGGTAAAGTAGGTACTTTGAGTCCAGGGAATAGTCATAATATTATAGTTTTTATCTCAGAAAGATCCGCACGATAAAAGATTTCTGCGTAACGGAGTTGTGCTAACTAGTTCTAAATAATAACAAAGCCAACAAGAGGACTGCTAAACTAGGTTTAATATAAGTCGGTTAAATTAACAGTCTATTGTAATTTGTTACATATAAATCATTGTCGTGTCCGTCTGTATTTTGTACGTCGGCCAACATGATAGAGCGGTTACAGACAAGCGCCAATAATAATTGATTAGCTATTTCATTGCATAACTATTAACTAGCTGTTGCCTAATACTTGGATACTGACTGGCGCCAGTGGAAGCTGAAAAGGAAAATGGAAGTAATTAGAATGGAATAATCATTTATTGCTAAAACTATAAAGTTGTGCTTATTAAAAAACTTAAAATAGGAACGTTGATCTTTAGACACTAGAATCTCGGAAAATGCTGTCATTTCCTTTGATTCTGCAGTTTGTTTCGCCGTACATTTTCCGGAATGAAACTGTTTTCGTTTCGAAAAATACAGTTCTATGCGTGAATCTGGCTTATTCACTACTAGATGCCCGCGACTCCGTTGCGCCAAAATCTGTTAATCACGCGGGAACTCAATATTTTTCCAGGACGAAAAGTAACCTATTATAGGTTACTTTATAAAAAGATATATCCTTTCCCGGGACTCAAAGTATCACGTCATACCCAGCAAAATCGGTTCAGGGATTTGGACGTGAAGAGGTAACAGACAGACGCACAGACAGACAGACACACTTTCGCATTTATAAGATTACTAGATGACACACGCAACTCCATTGCGCCAAAATCCGTTTATCGCGCGGCAATCCTACATTCGAGACAAAAAGTATCCTATATCCTTTGTTTGAACTCAAATATATCCACACAAAATTTCATCAAAATCTGTCCAGACGTTACATAGAAGATTTGCCAACAAACCACCCGAAATTTTATATTAGGTATGTTAGTAAAGATGTCAATAGCACTTTTACAGGATAAAACTATTTGTACCACATACCGACTACGAGATAAACATCTTTCATGTAGTACACATAAATAGTAAGTAGTTCACAGAAAGCCACGATAATAAATTGCGCGCACACACTAGACATTAATTGTTAGGAATATCGCTTCAAATGTATACCACACGGATCATCTTTTTATGGAGAAATATAGGTGAGTGAAGACAATACATACAGAACGGACTTACTGACAGTTGTCTGTCTTATCTAATACTAGATGTCCCGCGCGGCTTCGCCCGCGTAAATTAGGAATTTTACAGAAACCGTACATTTTCTCATAAAAAATATTTCCCCCGTTTTTCCCACATTTTCCTGAGTTTCTTCGGTCGTATTAGTCTTAGCGTGATAATATAATATAGCCTTTAGTCTTACTGTATAAATGATCTATCTAACACTGAGATAAGTTTTTAAATCGGACCTGTAGTTCCTGAGATTGACGCGTTCAAGCAAACATACTCTTCAGGTTTATAATATTAGGTAGGTATAGATTTTTTTTAATTATCGCTTGACAAACTCGAGTCTCGATCTAAAAGACTATGAAATGGTATAATATGGTAGTGATGATGATGAATGTAATTTGCATAGAAGCATATGCTTTCTGTTCTTAAAACAACGCCGAAACTCCCAAACTTGTATCTATAAAGAATCAGGAGTTCTCTCAGCACCTTCCGAACCACGGTATACCAGGTATAACTCGGTGCAAAATCTTACTTGTTGGTAGCTTGCTTAGAATACTTCTCACGAAACCGAAGTCACCACATGTTTCCCTATAAGTTTTGAGGAGTTCCCTCGATTACTTATGGATCCTTCAACAGATCACCACTTTTGTGAATATAATACCAAATTGGGATGATACCCTATATACCAAAAGAAAAATTTTGAAAATCGGTTAACAAACGAACATAACACCTCCCCCATTTTGAAAGTCGGTTAAAATTGTAGCCTATGTGTTATTCTGATGTATAAGCTATATTATTGTAAAGTTTCATTAAAATCCGTTCAGTAGTTTTTGCGTGAAAGAGTAACAAACATCCATACATCCACACATCCATACATCCATACATCCAAACAAACTTTCGCCTTTATAATATTAGTAGGACTAGTAGGATATAAAATTCTCGTGTCACAGTTTTCGTTGCCATACTCCTCCGAAACGGCTTGACCGATTCTCATGAAATTTTGTGAGCATGTTGAGTAGGTCTGAGAATCGGCCAACATCTATTTTTCATACAAAAAAAAATTATATGGCAAAACAACGTTTCCCGGGACAGCTAGTTGTTCTATAATAATTAACTAGCTGTCCTGGCAAACATTGTTTTGCCATAAAATGATTTTCCCTGTTTTGCTTTTCTCTTGAAATTTTTTCTGAATTTTTTTTTCTATAGACCTCACGGAGCCCGAGACCTTTCCAATGAATGCAAAACCGTGGAAATTGGTTCGCGCGTTCAGGAGTTATAGCGTCAGGAAGGAAAACCCGACTTATTTTTATATATTAGATTACTTTACTAGATAACGCCCGCAAATCACTTGCGCCAAAATTATGCTATCGCGCAGGAACCGCCCATTTTTCGGGGATAAAAAGTATTATAATATGACCTTTTCCGGTCTTTCATCAGTATGGAAGAATGGATATGGTATATGGATATCGGCGATAATAAAACGACAAGCTATGTAGTTTTTTTTTATGAAAGAAGGGGCAAACGAGCAAACGGGTCACCTGATGGAAAGCAAATTCCGTCGCCCATGGACACTCGCAGCATCAGAAGAGCTGCAGGTGCGTTGCCGGCCTTTTAAGAGGGAATAGGGTAATAGGGGAGGGTAGGGATGGGAAGGGAAGGGAATAGGGGAGGATAGGGAAGGGAATTGGGCCTCCGGTAAACTCACTCACTCGGCGAAACACAGCGCAAGCGCTGTTTCACGCCGGTTTTCTGAGAGAACGTGGTATTTCTCCGGTCGAGCCGGCCCATTCGTGCCGAAGCATGGCTCTCCCACGTATAAAGTGTTTTGAAGTGCCTAGGTGTGTGCGCTGTGTAACGCTTATAATTTCAGTACCGGATGCCACTGAAACCTGGCGAAATACCAACTTTTTTACCAAACCAACCAACCGACACATTTTATTCTTGCTTCGGAAATCGAACTTACAGCCTCCGGAGTCGCAAAGCAGAGCCACTGAACCAGGAGGTGTCAACTCTACCTTAATGTAAGTACTATCAGAGAAATTGATTCCCTAAATAATTTGGTTGCGTACTAATATTGAATTGACATAATCCAAATAACGTAGGTTCAACTGCCCTTGAATCAATTTCCCTGATAGAGTACAACATCATTTTTTCGTGCAAGGGAAGTTAAGAAGATAATCGTTTGGGCACTACTACTCTACAATCGTTGATTGGCACGATATGTAGATCCCAATCAAATAATCGCCGAAATATTGCAGCAATTTGGCTAACCGGCCAAACAGATCTAATTAAGCTTAGCAAATGTACGCTAATTGGGCACAAATCTAGTTTATCGGTTATGTAATAACTACCGCGTTTTATGCTCTCTATCGGATGGATCATCATCACACTAGATTTATATGCGTCCGCTCAAATGCACGGATTTGCGGCTACTTTGCGGCGGCTGCAAATGTATGTAACGATTATCATACAATCTGGGGGCACGGCAGTGTCACCGCCGAGACGAGCCAAGCGAAGCGCAAGGGCACTACCTACCTTTTCTTAAAGTGTTTCGTTGTTTTTTTTGAAACCACATAGTAGAGTTGTTTTCCGATGTACCAGCAGATAGTTCATAATCTCAGGATATGATGTCAATAATAGACTAATTAAACATATAAAGTCTCAATTGACTAGCTCTTATACTTTAGATTTTATTGATATCTAAAATACAAAAATTTCGTCACTGACAAACTGATGATCATCGAAATGTTTGGCTACTTCCTGAAGTGCTAGAAAGCTGAAATTCGATATGTGATCTAAGTTTAGTATATAGACAACAAAAAAAATCATAAACTTATAACGTTCGCCCCCCATCCCCCAGGGGGTGGAGGTTTATATGAGACTTTCGCCAATTTTATGAATTAGGACATAAGAGTTTACGCGGAACTGTAGACAGTTACTAAAAAGCATATTAATAAGAACTAACAAACACCAACTTACAAAAATAATTGAAATCCCACCAAAACCATTTCTTGTAAAATGTTGCCGAGACGACCACATAAGGTTTACCCCGTGAAAAAGACATCAGATATGAGATCTGATGTCTTTTTCACGGGGTAAACCTTATGTGGTCGTCGTAGAGCCAAGTTTCTGAATCTACACGGCCTAACTCTACTGACCCTAACTCCAATAAATTCTACATACTTATCAGTAAATATGTATGGCTCGGCTGTTTCGTCACTAACTTCAGATCAGAAACTAAATATTCGCATCACTTCCATTAAATAATAATATTCTCAGCGCTGACTTGTTAACGGCACAGGCGATCTATATATAAAGTTCAATTACACTCAAATTATCAACGCCTGCCTGACCGATAACAGGTGGCTGATGAGAAATATAATATCTTATAATAATATTAATCACTCATAACTCATAAGCAGAATCTAGATCTGTTTCTTCATGATCAAAATCAGTTCGATATATGGCAAATGGCAAACTAAATGTGGCAAAGCCATGTTTCATAACTCTGACCGGGTAAATACTTTGGACTCGGAAAATATCTATGACATGCTGGTAGAGCCCATAAGCAATGGTCCAAACCGTCAACCAAGTCTAGGCCGTGATACCATGTCTGCCCAAAAAGGACCCCTGTCCCAAAAGGAACCCTGTTCCAAAATGCACCCTGTCCCAAAGGAGCCCTGTCCCAACATGAGCTCTGTCCAGAAGCCCTGTCCCAAAAGGAACCCTGTCATAAAAGGAGCCCTGTCCCAAAGGAGCCCTGTTCCAAAAGGAGCCCTGATCCAAAGCAGTCCTGTGCCAACAGGATCCCTGTTCCAATAGAATCTCTGTCCCAAAATGACCCCTGTCGTATGATACGATTTTGTTACCAATTTTTACTTGGAATTATTACTGTTGACATGTAAACGAATATTTATTACTAAGTATTACATCGTTTATTTTTGCTTTGGCGCGCCAGGTGTGTTCTTTAATTTCTACAGCAGTGATCTCAATCTTATGAATAGGTATGAGTAATAAAAGCTTGCGGTTAGAAGGTCAGTTATTCTTATTGCGCTTTACAATAATTAGGAATCCATCAAAAATTAAACACATTTTTTTATGAATTACTAAGATATATTTTGTGCCACAGGTCGCAACAAGCCCACGAATAAGGAAATTGCACAGGTGCAATATTTAGATAAAGAAGCTTGTAAATTCGCACACGGTTTAAAAGAAACAGAAATCCCCAGAAATGCAATAAATAGCACGCCGATGATTCTACGAGCAAAACCTCAATATTTACGCAACATATTATTTAAGGTTTGCTGTCTTCTGTGCCTCAACAGCTAAACCGATTTAGATGAAATTTGCTATAGAAATACTTTGAGAGACAGGAAGCTAATTTTGCGGGAAAAAGTACGGCTCCCGTTAAAATACCTAATTTACGCGGACGGAGAACAGGAACGTCTAGTAATAAAATATAACAATTAATTGGTACCACCAGTTTTACATTCTAGTTTACCATCGTTAAAACGTTCGGTATGCGAAATTGCTGGAGAGTGGAGATATATTTCGCTGGATGTGGGTGTACTGTATAGTACAGGTAGACTCGACCAGCGTGTATTAATAAAGTGTCTATATTAAAACCACTCGAAGCATCGTATTACATTTACTTTCTCGCTTTATATTATAACTAGGTATTTTATACCTCCATTCTACTATTCGGGTTAAAATGAATGCAGCTTCCTACTGTTTGATCTAGTCCGCGTCTAACTAACACCAAAAAAATATCCTCGTTTATGTCCAACAAATGTTTTAATACCAAACATTCTATAAAAATAAGCTAAATTGAAGAAAGTACTTCTCTTAGAGATCATTCAGGTGAACTGAATTGTATGAATACCAATTATTTCACCTCATGTATTGCTATAATTCGGCTACTCAGTATAGGTATTTTTCCAACTGAAAAGAACCATATTGAGAGAATATTTTCCCTCTCATCGTACAGTATATTATTAAAATGTATGCCGTAAAAATATTCAAGGGTATTTTCCGCATAATTAGTAATTAATACATTCATCAAAGCACGTCTTATATCAAAGGATTTTTGCGTTGGTTATAAGCCGCGTACGTATTTAAGATCGCTGCACAAATAGAGTGGCCAGTTGGCCCATGTGTAAAGTATTAACTATTAACGATCCGTCTAATCCTAGTTTCACCATTGACAGATTATTCCGTGTGCGTACCCGCCACTTACACCTCAGCATACAAGAGAGACCTGAAAAACGAACACTGTGCCATATCCTTCCACCTTTAGTGAGCGATCTTAGAATGCACCAGCCTATTATAATCAACGAAAAAATCCTTTAATATAAAGGCAAAGCTGACACCTCTATGCCACCTCCTTCTTTGCGGGACGATCTTATTTTTTGCGCGGCCTAAACCAACGGAAAAGACCTTTGATATTAAGGCAATGCTGATTGACAGTTAGATCAACGCACAAAGCAAATCCTTATAGATAGAAACTTAAAAAATTACACTGATCTAAGTTACGTGCAATGTTTTACAACTGCATTTCATCCCAAATCAGCGGAGCCATGTATTCAACGCAAAGCTGAAAATGACCACCGTCAAGTACATACCACTGTTGATCACATAGGAATTGCAGTTGTGGGAATGTATGAGCCAAATGCTCGTAAAAATCATTTTGAACTCGAATAGAAAAACAGGTGTGACTAAAAATCCCGAAATACTACACCTGCGTTGCGCAAAGTTCTTACTCACTCGGTGGGCGATACTTATGCTTGTTTTTCTGTCTTTCGACCAAAATACCTGCCACCTACAGACTGGCACCCGTACTGTGTCAGATTCTGCATTCTACAATGTTTCACCGTGCAATTCATAATAAGATAATTGGATGATGGAATTAATTTAAAGAAAATTACCCAAAATAATACAAAATTTTAAACTTTTGCCCTCTAGCACAAGAGTGCATTTTTATGTCGTTTTTTGAAACGGAATTTATGAAAAATATGAGAATGCTTTAGATAATGTATGCTTTAGTCTTTATAAATGGAACTTTGATAACTCATAATTAACTGTTTTAAGCAGTGCATAGTAAAGGCATAATCTTATTGATTTTTTTGTTGCATACAGCAAAAGAATAAAAAGTTTTTAAGCAGAACTATGAAGTTTTCTTTTTTGCCATCTTTTAGCGGCAGTGAAAAATTGTGCACCAAGACATGAATCATGATTCATGACGAAACCATTAATTCAAGTCTGAAATAATGCTCGAATAACCTTATTCCACGCAAATTCCTTGCGGACTGGACGAAAATAGTCCTGCTTGCTGCTTCTGCAGATATAATGTTTCATTAAACATGAAATAAATCTGTTTTCAGCTGTGAAGTAATGCAGGTCACCCCAATGTTAAGTCTGACGACAGAGTATTTTTTACGCTGACTAATATAATGAAAAATTTTCAGTGCTCCCTGAAAATGGTTCACTGAAAATTCTGGAATCGTATCATGAGATATAGCCTAGATTATATCTGTTAACATGATCGGTTTTGATTATCTTTTAACTTTTAAGTTTTAATTTAGCATTTTAGCTAAGTAAGTACTTATTTATTATGTTGTCTGCGTCTATTGAAATTACTCTTGTCTCTTTATTTTAAATTGCGGTAGCAGTCAAAGTAAAATAAACATTATTTAATGTAATTAATAAAATTATACTTTTTCACAGTCGTAATAGTTATTCAAAGTTTTGCTCGTTGTCTGTCAAGCGATCTTAACATATCACACAAAATGTAGTAATCAAATGTAACGAAAACGCTTGTCTTTTATATTGTAGATTTTTATTAGCAGAATTTCATACAAAAGATATTTTATATGGAGTTTTATGCCTCGATTCGTTAGGAGTTCTAAGGGTTTTGTAATTTTAATTATAATTTATAAAGTATTATTTTCTTTAATTTTATATGTGCTTAAACGTTTGATTTACAATGAATGAACCTCTGACTAATCTGCCGTCCCCAAGGCGGTCCAATTTTGTAATTTACACTCATTTGGCGGCATCCGTCTTTAACGAAATAACCCAGCGTCAGTGTCACACATTTTTATACATTTTATTAGTAAACGCGCCGTTTTCACATCTCTCAGGCATGTTTACGATTGCAATTGGCAAGTGTCTCAAAATTAACTAGCACATTAAAATTACGGGAGGCAGACAAAAACAACTGTAGCTTTGACATGGGGGATATAAAATCTACAAAGAGAATATAATATTATTTTGCTAGTGAATAATTCGATATCAGTAAACACGTCAGTCGGAGATTAAGCGGCGGAATTTTCATTTTTAACTTCCCGACCAAAAAAAGGCGTTATAACTTGTACGTGTGTCTCTATATGAGTATTGAGTATGCTTGTCCGTGGCATCGTAACATCTAAACGGGTGGTCTGATTTTGATATAGTTTCTTTTCTTCGTAATACCTCGATCGTGAGAATCGCAGACACAATAGATTTTCAATTGTTATGCGACAGCCGGGTGCCGCCAGGGGATTGATGGGTTAATCCCAACGCAAAACTATGCTTTCCATAACCAAGTCAGCCCCCTTAGACAAAGTATGTTTCGTTAAAAACCATGAAGAATTTCGTTATCAAAATGTATGCAGTTTGACATGAAAGTCATCGCTAAATGACATTTCGCTTGCGAAGACTAATGTCAAATCTCATACTTTTTGATAACAAATTTCGTCATCGTTTTTAACGAAAGGGACTTTGGCTACGGCCTCTGGCCATTTAGCCGAAACTTTTTTATTTTCGCTTCGTTATAGAAGAGCCGATCAAAATGTATGGAATTGACATAAGACGAGTCGAACGTCAACGTCATATTAACGAACGCTTATGTCAATTCCATACATTTTGATCGGCGATTCTATAACGAAGCGATAACGAAAAGATTTGGCTCACCCTGATCTTTTTATTTGTTACTACGCTAGTTTATTTGCGATAGATCGAAACGATCACAATCTCGGCCGCCCTAAGCAACTAGTATTCGGATGAAACTTCCTCGAGCATCACGAGGCTGGAAGTGGAGCGATTCCAATCATAGCGGACAACGTACGTGTTAACTGATCACAGCTGCAGATACAAGGTTTACGCGTTAATATACTTCATCTACATAACGAAGACTACAGAAGAGTAACTGAGTCAAGGAATAATTAATATCAAAAAATGCATACTTAGGTTTTACGTAATTGAGAATAAAATGCCCTATCTCAAAAACTACTGAACTGATTTTAATGAAACTTGCGGCATCACCTAAGTTGAACAATACATTATACTTAGTACAACAAAAAATTATCACTTAAGTGATTCCGGAACTACAAGTCCGATTTAAATCGTAGTTGTAGTTCCGGAGATATTATGCGAACACAAACATAAAAACATACATAATATGCAATATACATACACTTTTGTGATCAGACGCTGTTAATAATATAGACTAAACATATTCGAATACTGAACAGTTCTCGGTCAGTCGGTTAATAAGATAATAAAATTGGGCCTTACACTTTATCGAACGTTAGGTTAGGTAGACCTTCAGAACTGGATACCTCCTAAAGTAACCGCGACCGAAACTCCATAGTTGCTGGTCGTTCTTACCTCTGTACCTAGGGGTCCATACAGGAAAGCTTTCAGCTTTTATAAAATGACAAAAGTCTGGCTACCGCTGGCTCTTGGGCCAACGATAAGCGAAGTCATCGTCAAAGTAAAGTTTTATCCAAAACTGCATTTCTATTCTCTTGCACGTCATAGCTAAGTGATTGTCCAGGCCCTATATACAGTGTGTAACAAAAATAAGTGATAATACTTTAGGGTGTGTACGTGTTCCTTGTAGAGAGTTCACTGTGAAAGTAGCAGCGCTGAAAGACGATATTTTTTTCACTTTTGTATGGGCAAGGGCTCGAGCGTCACGAGTTTCCCCATATAAAAGTGAAAAAAAAATTGGTCTTTCAGCGCTGCTAGTTTCACAGTGAACTCTCTACAAGGAACACGTACACACCCTAAAGTATTATCACTTATTTTTGTTACAGCCTGTAGGTATATGTCAAATCAAATTTGTGAAATTAACGGAAACGGCTATGGCTAAGCACAAAGCGTTATTTGCGCCAGTTTTCTATGAGGCCGTATTTTTCTGGTCGTGGATATCAAACATGCCTCTTCCGCTGTTTACTTGATATAACTTTGCCCAATGACTGATGAGTTTTGTCTTGTTCTGATGTGTTGATGAGTTTTGGCCAATCAGGGTTTTCAATATTTCATTTTCAACTAGATGGAGCTATGTAGGGTCTTTCGCGTCAAATATACATATTATGACAGCTATACCGTGACATATGACAGCGGGTTGACACGATAGACCCTAATGCTGCATAGCGGCACTTTGTGGCAATCGGAATATACCTTATTTTTATCAGATCACTCGGTGATCCAAGGCTCTCGTCTGTCAACCAGTCTACCCTACTTAGTACCTATCCCTATAAACAAACATGTATTGCACAATATTTGTTATTATTGCTCAATAAAAATATCTAATGCAGCTGGAGTCTATTTTTTTCGTTGTAGATTACAATCGTCCTCACTATTGGAATACTGCCCCTCTCACTTGGCAATTGTTCAAACTATTTTGCGTTGTTTCTGTATTCCTATGAAATTCTAAAATTATGAGTAATCACACATAAAAAAAGTATTTAAAAATTCTTGATTGACTTCAAAAAGATTTATACGAAATCATTTCAATTTATGAAATAGGACCAACACCTTAAAATCAATATGCACGAGTCTCTAAAGCTCGGTTCCTGATGTATCTGAAACCCTGAACTGCGGAGCTGTTTAATCTCTTAATCTCTAAGTCTAAAATCCCAGTGCAGGGAAGTGGAATCACAGGTACTCCGCCTGCACTGACTATTCTAGAATACAATAAAGATATTCATTGCAATATAGGTATCTAATGCACATAGAATGTTCTGTAAACCGGTGATTTTTAACCAAGTGTCGAGTTCGCAACCCCCTAGGCGATCGGAAATCCTCTTTGGTCTAGCCAAGCTCCTATTAGGTTTTACTACTTCAGTACAAATGCAATTGTATCAATGAAAGTATTTAGTATACTATAAAAAAAAATCATATGCATGGTGGACAGCTACGTATTTGGTTGGGTAATGTCAAGCCTTTTTTTTTTAGCTAACAGATCACGCCTAACATTGGCATTATGTCCATAACTCGTTCTTACGTGCGCCATCTGCCTTTGAATCGATTCCTCTTCTGGTAAACAAGGTATACTCGTAACAAAACAAACTCAAAGTGATGATACTTTACGACGCGTGTGTCCCGTTCAATTGATAAAATAAAAGCAACGGCTTTGATCGCGATATTTTTTTTTATATCAAAAAGATCGTGATTTGATGAAATTATTATTTTTAACAAAAAATTAAAACCGACTTCCAAGGTAAAAACAATAATAATATGAACTAAAAAGTATTAAATAACTCTTACTCTATAATAGTGCCTTTTTCAGAATTCGTCTAAATCTCAACTAAGTATTTCTGTATATACTACACTAATTTTATCGTGAGTTCAGTCAATGTCAGAATATCTGAAGCTTTTGGGACTGGTACCGACTTCAAAGTAATGAAGACTGTAGTATGTACAGAAATAGTTGAGATTTAGACTACGAATAATAAAAACTAAGGAAGAGTAACTCCGTCAAAAAAGTGCACCAAAAGGCTACAAAATGTGACCCGAATACATGCATATTTATGCATGTTTGGTACACATTTTTCGTGTATATATTTACACGAAAAATGTGTGCATAAATATGCATGTATTCGGGCATGCACTCGAGTGACATTCAACCAGGTTGACATGACAATTTTGTCAAACTCATTTTACAATTTGTTTACATAGGTTTGTTTACTTACTTTTTACGTAGCTTTTTACAATATTTTTGTTATTAATATGCCTAAATGCCCTGTGAAGTGGTGTAGAAGTCATACAGATACGACTTTTAATACAGGAATAACCCTTCATTTGTAAGTGAATTGTTTAAAATTATGCTTAAATTTCTTGTATTCTTGTCGACCCAAAAAGATGGTTTATTTAAGTTGGATGCTAGGGTATTTGCATAAAATTAAGCTGGTCTCTTTGTATTTGTCTTATTAAATTTACATGTTATCCTAAAAGTGCAATAATCAAAAAATAATATAATTACAAAATTTTTACAAAGTCGCCATGGACAGTGTTATTTATGCAAGATGTAACAATTTAATCATAAACGAAATTTTAGGGTCTGGCTGACATTATACTAAATGCGATATAAGATGATATGGGTATTCTCATATTTCTTGCTACGGATTTTTTTAAAACAAAACAAAAAAAAACATAATGAAATAAATTACGTTTAATCGACAAAAACAAATAATAAGTATTTCTTTTTAATATTGTAAATGAACAAAAATAAAAAGTGCTAACTGTTATTAAAATATTATATTAATTGTGAGTTATAAGTACAAACGTAAGTTTTTAATTTCAATTCTGTAATAATTTAGGACATAGATTTTTGTAATCTGAAAACGTCTTCTCTAGGTGCTCGGACAGTTTTAGATTCGCCCGAGTCATACAAGGTTTGTTCATAATTATTACATATTAGGGTTGCTGAGGATTCCTCTTCCTCTTCCTCATAATGAGGAAGTTCCGCAATAATTTGGGTTCCTCAGCCGTTACCGCATCCTCATAAATAAAAATACAAAAATCCTCTTCCGCTATCGCTTCCTCAAAATTTAGGAGGAATTTATGAGGAATTTCACTGCGCATGCGCGTCGCGTGTCCAATCATGGCAACGCACACGCCAGAGCGCGATGCCGGACCGAACGGGCGCTGCTGTTCCTTGTTCCTTGTCTCTCTCGCCACCCGCGCTGTTCCTTGCTTGTTTGTTTTAATTTTATTGACATAATATAGCAAGCGTTGTTTTGTTTACGCGTGTACGCACTACGCAGCTACTATACGCAGACACCTTCGTATGAACTTTCTCTTATTCGTAACATATTATGTTTAAGTTACTAGAAACAACATTTTAACCACTATGAGTCTTTTGATAAATTTCAAGGATTTCCCTGGATTGCTCATAGATCCCATCATCAGCTCACCACTTTCGTAATTATTATACAAAATAAAGATTATACCCTATACAACAACACAAGAATTTTGAAAATCGGTCCACAAACAGCGAATTATCATCAAAAACATCTGCTTCGATGCAAAATATCACGAAAAGCATTAATAATTGGATCATAATGTGATGACCCATGGCATAATTATGATTTTGATGATGATGGTCAAATAAATGTATGTGTTGGCTTATGCTTTCAGTTGTTTAAACAACGCCGAAATCCCCGAACCTGTATCTATAAGGATTCAAAAGTTCTGTTGGGTACCTTCGGATCCAGGGTATAACCTGGTGCCAAATCTTACTTTTTGGTAGCATTTACCTAGAATACTTCAGAAAAAATTGAAATCACTATATGTTTCCATACAAATTTCAAGGAGTCCCCTCGATTCCTCCAGGATCCCATCATCAGATCACCACTTTTGTGCACATGGTACCAAATTCGAGTTAAACCCTATACAACACAAAAATAATTTTGAAAATCGGATCACAAGCGGCTGAGTTTTCGTTGAACATAAAAAAAAAAAAAAAAAAAAAAAAAAAGATACATACAGCCGAACGTATAACCGCCTCCTTTTTGGAAGTCGGTAAAAAATTATAAAAAATACAGATTAGTGTAATTTGTTAACATGCCTATTACTGACATAGTTAAGTGGCTGCCATAGATAAAACACAGTGTACGCCAGTACGGTTAATATCACGCATATGCAGAACGGCACGATTATTACCGCCCGTACTCTCGCTAGCTTTTTATATGGCTTTCACTAATGATTTCCATATTTTTTTAATCTGCTATTTTCATTACACGACGCGAATACTAATTCATCGACACGAAACGTCACCACTACATAATTGGTTGGATAAAAAAATCGCGTGACGGTAATTGTGTTGCAACTTGCAACTTGCAACTAGTTTTTGACTCAATTTATCATAAACTATTGATGACTTGGTGCGACCAAGTCATCAATAGTTTATGATAAAACTAACCGACCTGCGCCGCTTCGCCAGCGTATACCACGATCACTAAAATAATGCTTATAGAGTTAGCTTCCCTTTCAATTCATCAGTTGAGTTGTTTCAAAATCCTGTTATCACCAACCACCTCCTAACCTAATACCACCCCATAACGCTAGTGCTCCCTAGCGTTATTTTAGGGTCATGTATATAATATAAAACAAACACGTTTTTGAAAATAAAAGTCAAAACTTTTAACCAGTCAAAAGTAGTATTGACTAGAAAAATCAGTCAAAACTACTTTTGACCGTATGCTTTAGTCAATAATACTTGTGACTAAAATAACAGTTAAAAGTACTTTTGACTAAGTGATTCAGGCAAAACCGGTTTTGACTGGTTGTATCAGTCAAAACTCCTAAAAAGGGCGAAAAAGCGAAGAGTGGATTCATTTAGTCGGAAAACATGGCACTGGTTTCTCTAAGGACAGTTTTAAAGTTCTGTAGAGTAAAGAGTAAAAACGGGGCCCTATGTGGCTTACGAGCGCGCTTTTAAGCCACGCAGAAATATGTTAGGCCGAGAACTTTACAAACAGCCCTCGTAAGAATGAAATGTCAAAAGTACACTAATGTTAAAAAATATAGCGCTTTTGAATACTTAATGCTTTATTGCAGTTAAAACTACTTTTGTCTAAGAGCGTCAGTCAAAAGTACTTTTCACCGCAAATTTTCAGTTAAAAGTACTAATGACCAATAATTTTCAGTCAAAATCACTTTTGACCAACCTGTTTAGACAAAATTAGTTTTGACTGATTTTGTTAGTACTTTTGACTGGTTAAGAGTTTTGACTGTAACATAATATACAATTAAGCCTCTACAATATTGCATTATCATCTCTTAGGTATTCATCGGCAAAGAGCTGGAAATACAAAACTACATAACTTACTAAACATAACTACAAAATACACAACTTCGCTGGATCTAAAAGTAAACGCTGCCTTCGCTTCGGCATAAACAGGAGCTGTGACTATTATATGTTCTGTGGCTGTGGTAAAAGGTATGGTTACCATAGCGGTAGATTATGTATCTTATAAAATATATTTATATATCTTTTACCGCGATTTTTACAATTAAACCTACGTACAACAACAAGACGTGTCCGTCAACAGTCAACACTCGCGTATCAACTCGCATCCCGTTGCTTTCTATGGTACAGCATTCTGTAATATGACACGACTTAGCACAGCCACCATGGAAAGGTTATTTCTTATGGTGAAGTAGACAAAGTGATGGAATAGAAAAGGAAATCTGAGAGTTTGTCTGCAAAAACTGACAGCGTTTCTATTCTTTCGCATTTCTATTGTGGCCTGTGGACATGCTGAGCCTGGTGCTGCATAATCCATTATCACTTTGAATATCACTAATGATGATTCTCAGGATGATCGCATTGCCTGATTCATAGTCAAAAATATTCCCAGCCGTCGTAAATAGGAATTACTAATGATTATGCAGTGTCATAAAAATACTATTATTTCCTGTAGATGCAATAAAATCGGATGCGGTGTCACCTTGGCGAGATGCGACTCATATCTGAGCTGTTTTGGCGCTGATCCAGGATGATGTAGGTCGATCCTACTAATGAAGATACATTTACAGTAAAATGGAGAACCACGTCAAAAGAACTTGCCCATAGCGGATGGACAGTTGATTGAAAGGCAGCTGGCGGAGCTAAGTAATTTGGTCGCGTTATGTCAAACCCGGCCGATAGATCACGACTAATATTGAATTGATACAATCCGACCAAATAACGTAGGTCGACAATCTGCCTATGAACCAATTTCTCTGACAGTAGGTACACGAATAAATTGGCAAGGATCGAACGATGTTTTTTACTACAATGCATCATTTTGGTTGGTACCAGCAATGGTGATTTTCCGGGTAGTACCTATCCATTGAGCTAGCATTTCTTATGCTACCGATATTGTTTGCTTTTAATATACCTACTACTGCAGCACCTTCTGTACATACTTACATTTTATTTGATTGTATCAATGATACGCAATGCATATGATCACTTTCTCCAACAGTATCATCAAAAGTTCGCACAATAATTATCATGCCGACATAATATTTGGGTAAAATTTTAATTATATTAAAAATTACCCAACGCCATCTTCTGTGTTTGTTGTGAACTATCGAGGTATTATGTGTACCATTTAGTGCGCGAGATTCTAACGCCAAGATTTATTTCAGGCAGAGGCGTATGAAGTTAAATTTGCGAATCTCAAAAGATGTCGCTGAAGTCGACGAAACGAATTTACATTGTGGTCGGATGAACTAATTATATAATAAATATAATGATACTTAACACCAAGTGAATAGAGCTACGAATCTGCGAATCTAAAAGGTCTATTTTTATTGATGTTTACTCGTAATGTTTATCGATTAATTATAGATCGTTCCGATTCAATGTCAATATTGGATATTCGTCAATAAGATAGATCAAGATCTGAGCCGGGCGTTAGCGACGAGTTATTCCCAGCGCGGAGTCTGCGGGCGCGGGGCGGAGCGGGGGCGGCTCGCCCGAGTTCAGTGTGTCGGCGCGCGCCGCCGCCGCCATGGGCAACCACCATTCCGCCGCTAACGCAAGCAGAACCAGGAAGAATGTCCACTGGAAATCGGCAGGTAAATATCACACCCGACCTACATACGACGCACACACGATCACCAACGGACACGGACACAAACGCTAGCCAAAGCCCCAATCCGCGCGTCTATTTATAAAAAGACCGCTCGCTATGATTTCTTAAGCGTGGCACACCAAAACAAATTGAGACGGACTGCACGAGCCACATTTATACACACGATTAAACTACTCACTATCCTCGCTAGTGTTTATTTGAAAATAAATACAACACAAACTGGAGTCGTCGCACTGATGTAATCGTCCCGTGTTTCAGGCCGGCCGTCGCCCCCCGGCAAACCGGATATAATTCCGATCCTGTCCGACGACGAGCCCAATGCCGTGACTCTTCGCTGGGCGCCGGCGGCCCACGACGGGGGCGCGCCGCTGCGGGGATACCAGGTGGAGTGCAACCGCCTGGGGTCGACGGAGTGGGTCCGGACCGCGCCCCCCGTAGTCCTGCGGCCGGAGCTCGTCCTCAGCGGCCTGGACCCGCCCCACCGCTATCAGTTCCGTGTCGCCGCCGTCAACGCCGTCGGCCGGTCCGAGTACAGCGACCTCTCCGACGTCCTCACCGTCAACTCCGATCGCCCCTCGTCGTACGAGCCCCCGGTTTTCCTCCAGCACCTCGAGGATGTCGTAACGTTGGAGAACGATAAAACTGAATTTCGCGCGACCTTCACCGGCTCCCCGACTCCCACGATCTCCTGGTTCAAAGACGACTACGAAATATTTAGCAGCAGAAGAACGGCCATTTCGACGACCGAATCCACGAGTGTACTCGTCTTCCACCAGACCCTGCCGAGTGACGAGGGAGAAATAAAATGTACGGCGACCAACCGAATGGGTCACGCCGTCACGAAGGCGCGCCTGTCTCTGGAGGCGGCCCCGAAACTCCGCTACCCGCGACAGTATGAGGACGGGTTGCTATACGAAATAAACGAAACTGTATTCCTGAAGACTTCGATAGTCGGCAAACCCACTCCGACTATAGAATGGCGGCACGACGGTCAACCGATTACGGTCAATGAACGAGTTCAAGTAACTAACACTAGCAAATTCTCGATGCTGAAGATTCATTCGGCTCGTAGAAGCGATCGAGGGGAGTATCAAATACTGGCGAAGAATAATATCGGAGAGGACACTGCCTCCTTCCTCGTCACTATAACGGCCCCGCCGGATCCACCCAGAAACGTCTCCGTGACACGTCAGGTAGACAAATCTGTAACTCTAGACTGGGAAACCCCGGAGGACGACGGCGGCTGTCGAATCGGAAACTACATCGTCGAGTACTACCGCAGCGGCTGGAACGTGTGGCTCAAGGCTACGACGAGCCGAAAAACAAACGTGACGCTATTCGATCTGATAGAGGGTAGTGAATATAGATTTCGAGTTAAAGCAGAAAGCCCGTACGGTATGAGTGCGCCGAGTGCCGAGTCGGCGCCTATCAAGATCCCCGGTCGGTCTGTGAACATGGAGTTTCTGGAGGTCGAGTCGAGGATAATCAACGACGTGTTGACTAGAGAGGACGGCGAAGAGTTGCCCGTGTCTCCGGTGCCGAGACGGAAGCGGGCATCGGCCTCGAGTACCCCTGCTCTAGAGTCGGCCCCTGTCTCTCCCGTGCCACGTAAACAACCGCGTTCATCTCCGTCGAGGGAATCTGAGAACAACGAGTTTATGCTGGTACTCTACCCCGAAAACAACAAAGCAGCAGAAAAGGCTGGTAAGTCGAGTATCCAGTATATATTCATAGGTTTAAGTACAGTAGAGCCAGAGTGTAAGTACTAAGTAGCAATCCTTTTTAGTGGGAGTTTCAAATGACATCCACTGCAGCGCGAATGTCTTTTCTTGATTTTCTTATCATCAGTATGAATCTTTTGTATCTCAGGGGTGCTCGGCGAATTTTAAAACTATTACATAAAATCCACATGTACTTTTGGCTTGACGAGTGAAGATTTCTTAGAAGCGTTTGAGTTGACAATTGGCATCTGTGTCACAGGTAGCATTACATAAACACAGGTACATAATATAACGACGTATATTATATGTAATGTAATAATTGGGTATCACTAATGTGTTTGACGATTGATGCGATCGAATGCGAATTTGCGACCTTTTGTTAATGTTATATGCAATGTCATGACACAAAAAACTAGAACGAATATTTTGATCAGTGTGACTTCAGACTGAGTACTTTGTGCAGTGTTTGTGAGACTTGTTATAATGTAGGTAAATAAATTGTAGTTAGTTATAAATAATTAATTATTTTAAAAACTGATAGTAAGTGATCAGTGAGTATTTATGTTACTCAGGTATTTATTATTATAGCTATTTACTTGTGATACTTATTATTAATTTTCAAAACCAGTATATGTTTGTCCAGCACAGCGATGCTCATCCTCTCTTTACTAAGTTTCCTATTTATTATATGAAGTAATCTGCGTAAAAACATATTTTAATATTTTTATTAATTATTATTATGTAACGCTTTTTAGACTTTTATTTAGATTAGGTTTATAGTTTATATCAAGTTATGAATACGCTCTACGATTTCATCATTATTTTCATAATTATTATTCTGATTCTTTTAATTTATTCTTACTTCTTAAGGCCTATGATATTGCGAAAATTACACTTACTTGCGAGGCGATTAAATATCAATTTTTTAACTAAATTCGTAATAAATGCTAAATATTTATATTTGCAAAAATATTTATGTCGTTATTTCTTTTTTCAGAAAAACGAAAATCTTTCCAACTGGACTTGGAAGACGCTCTGTCGCCGCCACCGATTTCATTATCAGCACCCGAGCTTAGTTCCCGACAAGTTGGTTCATTCAGACCACTGCGACATGCCGTCAGTTCCACCGAGCTGCTCCACGAGCGGGCAATGGCTCGATTTTACAAAGTCGCCGCAATGAGAGAAGAAAGATCAAAAGTCAAAGACAGTAAAGTAATAATTAATAAAGAAAATCACATTCCTAATCATACCAACGACCTAAATAATAAAACTAAAATAGAAACTCCAAAACCGACCAGTGTTATACAGAAAAAAGTACCGGAGATATTTGTAAAAACCGAATCTGTTGAAAGCAAAGACAGCAATTCTCAAAAATCGTCTGAAGTCAAAACTAGTAATACAGACATACCACAAAAATTGGGACCAAGATGGCAGAGTATGTCATTTGATGAAGACTATACAGCAAGTACCGTATCAACTGATGGTGATTACTCTGAAGAAGAAGAAGAAGGCAGCTTAAACGAAGACGAAGAAAGAGCGAACTACTATGCTGATGAGGAAGAAACTTATAACCCACGAAACAAAGTACCTACGTCTATTTCTGCGACGTCGTTAGAAAAGGAACAAGAGATAGAAACAGAACCTTTAAAGCCTCTACCATTACCAGATCCAAATTTCGTACCAAAGCCGATATTAAAGAAGAAAGGAACAGACATTATAGACGTAAAACTGCAAAATAGTATGTCCAAAAATACGTCAGACGATAGGAATGAAAGATTAGGCGATAAAGGAAAGAAGGACGAAAAATTAACACTCTTTAAGAAATTTACTAAGATGCCAGTTCAAAAACCATTTAGCTTGCCAAAACTACGAAAGAAAGAATCAAATAAAAGTCAAGAAAACAATAATCAACAAGTAGACGATAAAAAGGTAGTTAAAGAAAATATTATCAAAAAGGAAGATATTAATGATGAAGGCAAGACAGTAATTGATTATTACGGTAATATAGTTAAGGAATACGGAGGCCAAAGAAAGCAAAATACTCCACTTTATTTAAATACTGAGGATTTGAAGAAGGTAGCTGAAAATCAAGAACTAGAAAGCACTATGAATATAGTGAAAGAAAGAAATGATAAAGTTGTGAACAAAGCGTCACCGAAAAAAGTCGTCAAAAAACAAAAAGAAAACAGTTCAAAGGAAGACTCAAAACAATCGTTAAACAAACCCATTAAGTCTAACGTTAAAAAGGTGGTAAATGTGAAAGATAACAATAAAATTACTACAAATCCTAAACCAAAAATAACTAAAAAAGAAGATAGACCAAAAGCCAATAATACTATCGATTTAAAACTAGCTGAGAAAACACAGGTTGTTCTTACAACGACAGAGAGGGCTACAATAGTAATACCTATTGACTACAAGAAACTAGAACAAAAGGCCAAAATGAATGTCCGAACTGCAATAGATTATACGGTGGATGTTTGTTTACTGTTGTTAGCATTTTGGGTGTATTTATTTAAGGACGAACGATTGGCGATCCCTTTTTTAATTCTTATAATATATCGTCAATTACAAGAAACGATCGTAACAAGTGTCCCAGACTGGATGAACCGTTACACTCCTCAATGGCTGAAGAAGAAAAGTTCTTGACTAAAATAAAAAGACATTTTGGGACAATTTATTTATAATGTGAATATTGTGTTAAATGGTATTGTGATTTTGTGACTAATTTTATATAAAATATATTACATAACCATAATTATTTATTCGTTTAATGACATTACTTTAAAATTTAGACGTTAAGAAAGTTAAACTAGGTGGCAATGACTTACTGAAGACTTATGTATTTGTAATGAAATATTTATGAGAAAATTATTTGTGTAAAAAGATAATAATATGTTGCAATCTAGACAAGGATTCAGGTGCATTCGATTTATATCACAATTTAGAGCACAACCTACTGATTGCATACCCTTTATAGCACCTCGTAAAATAATTGATCCAGCGGCATGCACATCTCGTGATAAAGGTCTCGTTCTTGGAGTATACGACAACGAGGATTTGCATAATGAAAAACCCCTGCTTACTCGGAGTGCCCAAAAGTATGACAAGCTATGTAATGGTAAACTATGGAAGCAGTTAAGTTTAACTCCTATACCTAAATTGGGAAAGTATAGAGTTTTCTACGACTTAGAAGAATCGTTTGCTTACGTAGCAGTCGCAGGGCTCGGATCGCAGGGCATATGTAACGAGTTGGAGCAAATGAACGAAATGAAAGAAGCGATACGTACCGCAGCTGCAGTAGGAGCGGCGGCTTTGCAAAAATTTAAGCCTTCCACTATACACCTGGAGTCGTTTGGGGACGCTGAGGTTTCAGCTGAGGGTGCCCAACTCTCTATATGGAAATTTCGAGAATACAGACGAGCTTCGTCCAGCGAAGTCATTCCCGCGCCTAAACTCGAACTATACGACGACTGCAATTTCGACGGCTGGAAAAAGGGTCAACTTAAAGCAGAGTCTCAAAATCTAGCTCGATACTTGCAAGAAATGCCGGCTAACATATTAACTCCGACGGCTTTCGCAAAGATAGCCGTCGATTTGTTATGCGAACTCGACATCAACGTAGAGGTTAGAACGCGGGGCTGGGCAGCGAGTCGCGGCATGGGTGGGTTCGTTGCTATCGGGCAGTCATCTATACAACAACCGCTGTACGTGGAAGTGAGCTACTACGGAGCATCCGCCTCTGATAGGCCAGTGGTTCTAATCGGAAAAGGCGTGACATTCAACAGCGGGAGTATAGATTTGAAACCACCCGAGGAATTGCGGTTCATGAAAGGCGACATGGCCGGGGCGGCGTGCGTATTGGCGACGATACGGGCAGCGGCTAATATGAAATTGCCCATAAACATACGAGGCATCCTCCCACTTTGCGAGCTGATGCCGAGCGGCAAGAGTCCCAAGGTCGGTGATGTGGTCCCGAGCGCCGGTGGGAAGACAGTTCTGATAAGATACCCCTCGCGAGAAGGTAGATTGCTGATTGCGGACAGTTTGATATACGCTAGGAGCTACTGGCCCAAATATATCATCGACGTGGGTACCATATCGAAGGAGCTGTGTCACTCGTTCGGCGAAGCGGCTTGCGCTTGCTACAGCAACTCAAAGGAGCTGGCGTATCACATGTTTAAGGCGAGTCACAAGACGGGGGACAGAGTGTGGCCTCTGCCGCTCTGGAGGCAGTATGAGGACCGCATAAAGGACACCGACACGGCAGATATAGCAAACACTGCTGTTGACAACTTCGGGGATTCCCCGAACGGTGCAGCGTTCCTCAAGCAGTTCGTATGCGACAGTAAATGGTTACATTTGGACACATACAACGTCGCCTATACTACGGGCAGAGATTTTGCGTACTTACGCAGGGGCATGACCGGCCGCCCCACTAGGTCACTCATTGAACTTTTACACAATATACTGCCTAAAGAACAAAATGAAGCCAAGAAATGTTAGAACCACATTATGTACATTTTTGTCTGTCAGTAACATGTAACAATAAATTTAAATAAACATTTTAAAAATGACTACTCTTATTTTTATGCACCATTTGAACACTCGATTTTTTATTCATTTGCACAATATATTGTCGCTTATGCTGCAGATCACAAGCATATTTTTATAATCTGACTAAATAAGTGTATAAGATAAAATAGAAAAGATAGAAAATTATTTGCTACCCCATAAAATTTGGTACTAATAATACAAGTTTTTATATATTAATATAATATATTTTATTAGGAACGTGTTATGTGAGTAAATAATGACACATGTACTTGTAATAGTAGTTATACTACTTTGTACTTTTAAGATACATTATTATGTTAAAATACTTACTCCTCAGTAGTAAAAATATTTACACACTGGATAGATTACAGTATGTCTTGCGCTTAGCTTAGAACCTTTAGAAATTTTAATGGTAAACAAGGACAAAATTTTGTGTGTTTATATTTTATTAGCTATCCAGTAAGTAAAGATTTTAAAAAAGAAAAATAAAAAAAAGACTACAATAGGCTTAGCATGGCAATTTGGAAAATGTTTCTTTTTATCGAGGAAAGAAAAAAATAGTTAAATAAAGGACTTTAGTCCAAACCATATTCTTTTTTTTCGACGGAAAATGTCTAAATTGTCTTAGATACTAGTCCTGCTAATCAAAATTTGGCCAATCTAAAGCTACAATATCTTAATACAAACTTAATAGGTACATAAGTAATAATTTTAGTAAATGCAATTATTTTTTAGGATTACATCTATAGCATTAAAACATTTTTGGTTTAATTTTCGACTATCACAATGCTAAATTACAATTATATACTTGATTGACTATTTGATCTACTTAACTACTTAATTTGTTCTTTAAACTTACAGTTTATAGTTCATTTCGTATTTCATTATCTTCAATTTCTTCGGGTTGTAGTATTTGAGAATCCTCTGTATCGCTTATGTATCCTTCTTGTCCTGTATAGTGAGTCGGATGGACTAAAAGTGGTGCCGCCGAGTATGCTTTTAAATTGCGCAAGGGAAAATGCGCCTTCCATGTTTCACTGCGAAAAAAAATCGTTTGCTATATTGTTCGTCCCACAAGCTAGGGTGTCACAAGACAATGTGATAACTTTAGGGTTTCTATGTATCCCATGTATAGAGTTTACTGTGAAAGGTGCTTCACTCACAGAAAACTTAAAATTTTATTGTACGGGTAAATTAATGATGTTGGAGCATTTTTCATAGAAACATAGAAGTCAAGAGAAACTCTTTTAGTGCTGCTACTTTTACTAGAGACACATACCCAAGTATTATTACTTTGTTTTGTTACACCCTGCATTATATAGGTCCAATTTGACGAGGTCCAACTAGGAACGGAGCTGCATTAAGTATTAGAAATGAACAAAACATACTTGGGATGCTGATCAAACATGATGGGTAGAAATTCGTCCACTGGGAGCATCTTGTTCAAGGGTTCCATGGCTAGGAGTTTCCTCGCTCCGGCTTCGCTCAGCAAATACCCCAGAGTCCAGTAGGAATATAGAGGTTTAGTTGTGTGAGCAGTCGCGTATACCTCCTCGTCGTTTTGTAGAATCTTTCTACCGATGTATCTGAAAAAATTGGAATAGTTAGGATACGGTTGATACAAGAAAAAGTTAGGTTAGCAGTTATAGGTATGCAACATGCGTCCTAGTATAAATATGGGTGACAGACTACTATTTTCAACTGATTTGTTATGCAAGTTGTTTAAATTTACACAAAATCTAACTTACACAAGATCCCAGTCTAATTCTTTAATTTCTTCCATAAGCTGATGAAACTTGTATCTAAAGTGTGGCACAAAATGTATGTCATCTTCTAAGACTAATGTGATTGCATATTTATTTTCCACTATCTGAAAAAAATATCTTTATTAACTCGACTTACGTTAAATAAATTTAATATTAATAAATTATGGAATTTAAAAACAACTCTCAATTCAAAAATTTAAATAGATCAAATCCAAATTTTTTAGCACTAAATAGCTAAGACACTCTCTATAATGACAGCTTTTAAACAAAATAAAACTAGATCAAAATGGGCAATGCAATGATGCCACAGACCTACAAACAAACAGCCAGACTTGTGAAACTTATAACACCCACACTTCTATTTTAATATTGTAATAAAAATGAAATAAAAATACCTTTTTCCATATAAAATAGTGACTCAAAAAGCAGCCTACTTCCCCAGCTTTCATCGGCCTGAAAATAAAAAAAAATATATAAGGTCAGGTACTAGGAGTCTAGGACATACAGCAAAGAAATGTTATCAAACAGAAAATAAAGATTTTTGTTTACTGCCTGTGCTGGTGCTGCCGTCTATCGTGATACATCCTATTAACACATTTCAAAAGTGGTTTTTATTCTTTGAATTTTAGGTTAAAGTTTGCAAAATCTTCACTCAAAAACATACCTTTTGTGATAAGGGTCTTCATAATTAGGCATTAGTGTTATCGAATATTCACTCAAATCATTCATGTCGAGCTTTCTGAAAAAAGACATTGTGTCTGAAATAAGGAGTGCAAAAATAAGTTTTAATTCATCAAGCCCCATATGGTCACCGTTGACAATAGAAATTCTATTGTGTCTCGTTTTTCCACGATAGACGGGTTAAACCATATAAAACTACATAGAAACCATAAAAAGGTGTTTAACGCTATTTGTCTCAGTTGCACAGTAATATTTTGTGGGAGGGAAGTGAGAAAAATTGGTAAAAACATTACGGCAAAAAATAAGTGCACACTAAGAAAAAAATACAATACTTAGACTTGTTTTCTGAAAGAGACCTGTTTTCCTAAACAATTTATACAAAATGGTAAACCATAACTATTATTGCCAGAGATGAGGCATTTTAATACCACAGTGTGGAGTAAAACAAGAAGAGAAAAACATGCCTACCTGCCATCAACGGCGTTGAAGAGTGTAGCCTCCATCCCAATCTCTTTAAAACTCATTTCCATTAATTTCCTTCTCTCGGCCCTCCTTTCTAGGTTGATCATGAATATTTCGTCACATCCATACTTCCATGGCATTGGGTAGTTAATGTATTTCTCTAAGTCATCACTGAGTGGTATTGGTGTGTGATGACTCAAAGCTTCTAACTTGATATTGATCATCTGTTCAGGATCACTCTTAAAATCAGCTGGTACAGGTACGTATCCATACACATGATCATTGCATATTTTCAGAGGGATACCTGGTAAAGACAATTTCAAGGTTATAAACTTGGTATAGTCATGGCACAACCACTTTTCAATAGCATGTCATTATAGTAGAAACCAAAGATGTTGGGACATCCTCAAAACTACTTTTCAATAGCATGTCATTATAGTAGAAACCAAAGATGTTGGGACATCCTCAAAACTAGCAGATAACATCCCTATCCCTATTAAAGCACCAAAAATTTTAAAGAAAAAAAAATAGTGCTCATATTATATTGTATAAGTATTTTATATAAACAATCCTCAGATATTTTATGTTAGAAATGGCTCTAATATGTGGCATATTCTATGAAATACATAATGTGCCTTGTCATTTGGTTAACTACTATGTACTTAAAGTTGTTACCATGATATTTAGCATTCATAGCAAAAGCTATAATGTCATCCTCAGGTCCGTCGTAATTGTCTATTTTTTGTGGAACATAAGTCAGTAAATCAGATGTAGTATCTCTCATTGATATCAGTACTGCGGTATGTACCATGGGTACTTCATGGCACCCAATGTTTTTACGCTCGAGAATTGGCTTGTAGTCATCTGTCCTTTTGTAGTAATATGAGTCTGTCATGCCGCACCTAAAATGAAATTTTTTTATAACAAAATTGTATGCGGCATCAGCTTTTATGATAAATATATGTATTTCAACAGCATGCATGTTCGAAGGTGGCATAATGATTTACCATTTTTAAAAATTGTAGCAATAATACCTGATTATTTACTTTGTAAAAATGCATGCAAATAATACCAAAATGATATTATGATAATGTTAAAATGCAAAGGTGGGAAAAACTAAATATTATAATTTATAACATTTAAGGAAGATGGCAGCACTAAACATTATTGTAGGACTAAACATTATTCTAGTTCTGGCATAATTTTCTTAAGAATTTAATTAATAATAATTATAAAGCATTATTATTATTATTAAGCACCTGATATTTCGCATCATTAAAAGATTTATCTGTTAATGTCATGCTCATGCCCTCAAATGCTAACCAGAAGTTTGAGTAGAGGCCATCGGAAAACAGCATTGGTGCCACTATGGCCTCATTCTTGTTTACTAAAATTTTTAATGTTGATGGCTCTAATAAGAAAACATCTGCATCTATCATCTGTAAACAATGATTTCATTTTAGTATCTTGATAATGTTGATATATGAAAAACATAACTTGGTACTCTGGGGAGAATTGATATTGCAGTTGAATTATAGTTAATAGCTATTATACTTAGTTTGTAAGAAATATGACAACTTACAAAAAGATAATCAGCCCACATGTTTCTTCCTAATTCAAGAGCTTTTTCTCTTAGTTGAATAACATGTTGAAAATGTTCTAAGCTCCAATCGGAAAGTTTTTCCATTTGAGTTTCGTCTCTAGTGTTGTTGGTAGTGGCAAAAACATTATTGTACTCTGATGCATAATTCTTTGTCCACTCTTCTATAATGTCATTACTATCATCTTCATTTAAATCACTATAGATCCTGAAATGAAGGTGTCATGTTTATTAATATTTTTAATTATTATATCATTAATATTTCAGCAGTTACAAATTATGTTACATATAGCTATAAAAATTGGAACATACATGACAAAAAAACTGTGATAAAGCTTTACTTGGTCACATAATTTCTATCACACATGGAGAAATACAAAATTGTCTTCTTACCACAGCTCAGAAGAGAGATATTAAATAGAATGTCCACAATGGAGGGTGGCATACATACTACATTATTACTAGTAATGTCTAGTCACATTAATTATTTTTCAGATTTGATGTGGCATGCATTATTTTAAAATAATTTTGAACTTACCCCATTCTTGTATCCAAATTGTCTCAATACCTTGAGATAAGATTAAAATTATGAAAGCTACAGGGCCTTAGTTCAGAATATATGAGTCAATTTAAAGTAATTTTACTTACCATATATACATACGATTTTTAGGATAATCCAGATTCCACAAGCAAGATAAGAAGTATGGTAGTGTATGGGCTTTATTACGGACAAGCACAGAGATACCAACAGTGGGCCATTTCAATTTTTTATCTCTTATCGTTGAATGTACCCCGCACACAATTAAACACAAAAATAAAGAAGAATGCCACCGCACCATCCTAAAAAGTCGAAAGTAACTAATGTAGTTTGCTCTCTTTAAAGTTTAAATGTTCCAATGGATACCAGCACGTTAGACATCTGACATTCTAGAAAGAATATAATGTACTGTACATACTGTAATAAAACACGTTTTTCTAATAAGATAACAAATTTTAGGTACTTACATTATCGATAAATTATTGTTGATTGTTAACCTCTGTTAGAACCATTAATTAGAACGTAATGTTTTCCTAGGGCAAAAAAAAAAATGGCACAATCTTTTCTGCGAAAAAAGGTAATTTTTAGGTTTGTTATTCGTTGTAATATATATATACAACAATGTATAAAATAATTTAAATAATTATACAAATTTATTGAAAATTCTTGTGCTTAAGTCATCTGTCATAACAATATATTTTTTTCTTTCTTATGGCACTTCGGCTATATAACCATGGCCAGTGTCGAGTATAAAATATATGGCGGGAAAATAATATTATTTAATAAAATTTTTAGCATTGTTTTTCTATCTTGTCAGTTCTAAAGTCTAGATAACTCCAAGTAAAAGTCAAAACATACAGTCAAGAAGTCAAGTCAGTCGATTCAGTAAAGTGGTCGCTTTACTGAAACTTCCGATGGAGTTTTGGAGGGAACACAAAATAGAACTTTTCTGGACATTACATCACTTGTACACGATAACGAATATTTAATGGTTAATATTCTACCAATATTACACATTAAAAACTCATCTAACACAATTTTAGGAAAATAATACAAAAACACAACATTCACTTTTTCACATTCCCGGCAAAACTCTTAAGAAATAATAATAATCTTCTTCTTCTTCTTATTTCTAAACATGGCAAATGGCCACTGGCCAGTGTCAACTAAAATATGGCTGGAAAACTATTCTCAAGTCTAAGGGGGGTATTACATTATCATATATATTGGATCATTTCTATGATCATATATAGGATCCAATATATATGATCATTTGATCATATCTGCGTATTACATTATCATATTTCATTGATCTTATTTTACGTCATATGTGGTTGGTGGTACGTCAGGGTTACTAGATCTCAGAGAATTCGATTTGTCAAAAGACATCGTCATTTTTAATCTGGCTTGTTTTTTGTTATTTCAGCAAGATTATCCAAGTATATAATTAGAAAAATAATTACATTACATTATTTGAAACATATTAACGGACAAGAAATTAAAAACTCTTTTTTATATTAAATAACTGGCAACACCTATTTCTATGACCGTATTGGATCCAATCTCTCAGCAAATGTCAAAAATCTATGATCAAGGAAGAAATGAACATGGAATTAATATGTACTACGTAGTACATATTAATTCCATGGAAATGAATCATATTATGTCTATATTACATTATCCAATATCATGATATCGGATCCAATATATATGATATAATAATCTAATATCCCCTTAAAGTTTAGTCAAAGTCTTAGTAAATTACTTCTAAATTCCACGGATTTTAGAAGTAATTAATTCAGTGAAGTGGTAGACGCTGTACCTACCATAGGTACTTACTTAAAACTTTCGACGGAGTTTTGGAGGGAACACAAAAAGCACGTTTCTGCAAGTTGCAGCATTTACCTACATACACTTGTGCACGATAACGAATATCTAATAGTTATGTCCACAATGTGCCTTTTTTTGTTCATCAAGGGCATGCGTCATAGCGCAGTAAACAGTGCACGGGAGGCATGCCCGCGGCGGGTCTGGGCTCTGACCGTATCCAAAAAAACAAAAATGGCAATGTTTGCCATTTTTGTTTTTGCGTCATAGAGGGATATAATTAGAATACACGGAGCACGTTGCGTTCGTTGACGCATTCAATTATTGAATGCGCCAAAACGAAAGTTCGTACCCACTAATGTACTACTTTGAGGCATGTACCAAATGAAAGGGCTTGAAAAGATTTTATTGTATGACGAAAAATCTCTAAACCACGGGAGAAAAAAGTTACCGAGGGTAGAAGGTAAGAAAAATCACAAAAAACATCCTGTATTATTGCATCAATTTAAAGTGTTGCTGGTAAGGAATCATTTGTGGAAAGTAATCGTAGGCAAATCTGAGGAAAGTGTTGTATTTTAGTAAGTTTAATATTTTTAAGAAATGTATGGGAAAATAATAAAACCTTAAAATCTAACCTTTCCTGGATTTTACCGTATGTTGTTACCTTGTAGAAATTATTTATAATAAGCAACACCAGTGCATGGCGCAATAATACAGGTGTTTTATTTTTACAAAAAAAAATATCCTGTATTTAATTATTGCACCATTCGCTAGTGTAGGTAATAGGTATTTAACAATATCTCCAAAGAGGTAGCATTTGATAAAATCAAGGAAAGGCTCGATTTTCAGTATTTTGTTGTTTTCTCATGACATTTCTTTTAATTAAGAAACAATTTAAAAAATAAATCACTTTCCTTAAGTTTGCCATATACGATTACTTTCCAGAAGTTATTCCTTACTTGCAACATTATCAATCAGGATTTTTTTTGTGAAAAATAAAACATTCTGTATTAATGCACGATTCGTTAGTATTGCCATAGAGTAATAATGGTATTGCTAATTATAAACAATTTCTCCAAAGTGATAATATATTACGATAAAATAAAGGAAAGGTTCGACTTTTAACATCTTATTGTTTTCTCATACATTTCTTTAAAATATGAAAGAATATAATATTATGTATATAACACTTTCCTCAAGTTTGCCGTATACAATAAACAATTATTACCTAACAGAAGTGATTTCTTATCAGAAACAATATAAATTGATGCAATCATACAGGGTGTTTTTTTGTGTTTTTTTTTTACCTTTTACCCTCGTTAACTTTTTTCTTCCACGGTTTAGGGATTTAACGTCATACAATAAAATGTTCAGTTTTTCAAGCTATTTCATTTGACATGTGTGGATACGCTACAGCTTGGGTACGGCTTCCATACAAAAATGCCCCTTGTTCTTTATGTAATTTACTTTGAATTTACGTATATTTAATTTTAATTAATCTGTAAAGGTTTCTACGTGCGGTAGTTTAAAAAACAGTGGAACATTTAACACATTTTATTTATATAAAATAGCATTAACTACTATAACAATGAGTATTTACTTAGTAACAAAACAAAATAATATTGATTCATAAGCAGATGAATCTGTTCTTTAGCATTGTTCTCATAGAAAAAGTTGTTCATTTTAACGGGCTCATTTCATGGTTTCAAGATATAAATTAAATATAAATAATATGTATTTTTATAGGAATATCTAATACCTAATACTTTAATGGACATACTGAAGTATTTTTGGTAAGTATAAAGTTATGTTCGGAACATAACTCATTACAAAAATTGGCAACTATGTTCTAGAATCTAGGCAGTAGGAATAACATTCATGATTTAAGAATATTACACTTGTAACAGGAAGCACTATTTTAAAAACTACGCGTACATAATATACATACTTTAAATCTTATTATAACAGTCAAAGATCACATCAATAATAACAATAACATGTAATAATATTAATTAGAGATGTGCCGATCATGAATTTGGCCGACAAGCCGACAAGCCGATTAGTCGGTTGCAAAGAATCCGACTAGTCGGCACATCTCTAGTAATATTTTTTTTAACTAAGCATAAATTTTGGTTACGTGGACAGATTTCTAACAATAATTGTGCGTCAGAGTCAGTCCACACAGCGCGTTGCGTCAGCGTTGCGTCGACGCAGCGCTTCCGTTGCGTTATTTTACATACAAATAACCAAGGTGTTTACACGGCGCGCTGTGTCGTCACAACGCACACATGACGGACAGCAGCCCACGAAACGAAGTGGGGCTATTGACTTTAAGACTCCTTCGTAATAACGCAGCGTTGACGCAGCGCCTGTGTGGCCGGCTATGCGTCAAGACAACCCAACGCAACGCGCCGTGTGGACTGGCTCTAAAGAGAAAGTTGTGCGTTCAAAGGGAGAGGATTGAGGAACGACTTTGAAAGAAAAGTGAACTTACATATTTTTAGGGTTCCGTACTCAAAAGGTAAAAACGGGACTTCGATGTCTGTCTGTCTCCAAGCTATATCTCAAAAACAGTAAAAGCTAGAGACTTAAAATTTTCACAGATTATGTATTTCTGTTTCCGCTATATTCTATAACAACAAATACTAAAAAAAAATCAAATATTTAAGGGGGCTCTCATACAACAAACGTAATTTTTAGGGTCACGTACCCAAAGGGTAAAAACGGGATCCTATTACTAAGACTTCGATATCTGTCTGTCCGTCTGTATGTCTCCAGGCTCTCAAGAACCGTGATTGTTTTTATAGAGGAAAAACAGTTTCTTTAAATAATTATTAGGCGAATTCCGACCACGCCGGACCGTGCTTGTTACTTTTACGTTGTAAGCAAAGAATCTAGGCTCTTTCCTCCCGAAGCAGCTTTGAGATCTAACTGTACTCATTGTAACTACTATTTTTGAAAAGCCAGGAATACTACCCCATTGTTATCTGTCAATTGTCATCCATTATTGCCAAAATTAGATTATACTGTTTGAAAACACTAGATATAATTGGGGAGCCCAAGAGGGGATTTCGCGACATGCTCAAGCGTGTCAGACATCGGATCTGTCAGATTAAGATAGGGGATGTTTAGTATACCCCAAAGAGGCTTCCATCTAAAGCACTGACGATTCAAAGGTAAGGTAAGCCTGTAGGGACATTTTAAAATTAAAAAAATAAAGCTTCATATTTCCTAACTAAGATTTGCAGATATTTTATGTTGTACTAAACTAAATGATTTAGTCCTTGTCTAAAATCTTGTTTCAATTTACCTAAATAAGCAATTTTCTGAATAATATATTTTCTTTTTCATAACTTTAAAATGGCTGCAGTTTCTGAAGTCACCGCTAATATAAAAAACACTCTTATTATTTTTATTTTATATTTTACCTAATGTAAAAAACCTAGTAGGTCTCCATGACGCTCGAATAGTACCCTGGCCTCCCCTACTAGTATGGCAAAGGTGCGCACGTTACAATTTGTTGTATAAAACTCCACACAGGTACTATAAAGTGAATGAGACACATAACAATGTTATTGTACCATCTGAGAAATTGATTCAGAAGCAGATGATGGACCAACATTATTCGGTCGGGATACGTCAAGTTAATGGTAGTCGAAAAGCTTGTGATAACCCGGCAAAATTACTTAGCTGTAGTCACACGTGATTAACGAAAATTTAGACAATTTCAGCATTAATCTACTCATCAGCATGTACCATGGTAGTATTGTCTACGTATATCATGTCAGTTTCTTTGATGTCAGACGGCAGTAAACAAAACGGTGGTGGATGAGACCAGAAGCCGTTTTCGGTGCACACGATGGACGCCTCTCCATTAATTTCGTACCCCTCATCGCAGGTGTATATAATCAGGAAGCCCACAGGATATTTCCCGTCCTTGGACGCTGCGTGAGTCAGAATCCTCCCGTTGTCTGGTATCAGCGGATCCGGACAGTATATCGCTGAAAAATTTACACATTTTACAATAGGTAATATTTTGCAAAGGTGCAGATGGCGCTCCTAGCACATACATAAATAATCCGACCTAAACGGACATGTTGATATGTCATATATCAGAATATTGACAAAAACGTTGTCGAACGCCGAAGAAAACTTTTTGCTTACTGTCTGTATCTACTGGTGCTGCCTATAGCGTGAAACATTGCAATATTAACTGGCAATTAGCAGTGGCGAAGAGTCCATATAACCCGATTCCCGTCGGCTTCCCTTTTGGAAAATCGAATCTATGGGCCAAATACATTTCTATCTAATAAATATTTTACATACTTAAAAAACTTTGAATTCACTAAACGCCTACAAAATTTTATATGCAAATTTTTTTTCTCTCACTTGAAATAATTTGAATTAATAATTAATCGCCTACAAATTTATATAGGCAATGCAACGTGCAGGCCGTCTCCGATAGAAGCCGATAAATTAGCGGGTTATTTCTTCATACAACGATATTTCATAGTAAGCATATTCTGTCCTTTTCATTCCTGTGAACTGATCGTCATGTTCTGTCTCGTTCTACCACGCGCCAATATACTCTGAAATAAGCCGATACTCGGCGAGTTATTACGGAGAAAGGTTAATTAGCAACGCACAAGTGCGTGCGAGAAAGATGAACTTCATGAAGTAAAATTGTTATGAGTCAAATGGCGGACTAGTTTGTTGTGTGTTTAAATGTCGAATGTTATTTGTTTTAGCGTTAGAAGAGTGCAGTGTCGCGAATTTAAATTAACTAGCTGTTTGACCGAGCTAGATCGATTTATCGCCCCCGAAACCCCCTATATATATATATATATATATATATATATATATATATATATATATATATATATATATATATATACAAGAATTGCTCGTTTAAAGATATGAGATTTATATTTATTGTGATTTGTTAATTGTGACTCGTACAGCTGAGACTGTTGTCTGACAGATTATTTGCTGTCGAAGGAAACTTCGTTTTCCAAACTTAGTTTTGAATGACTGTATGTGCCGTCACGCATACAACTTAACTCAGAAGGCATTTTTCAAAGGCATCATTATTAAACTTTAAATTCGAACATTGTTAAACATCAGTGCTGAGCGTTTTGGTAAGTAGATTTTTTACTTCGGCTTCCCTTCCGAAAATATTCACCCTTCGCCACTGGCAACTAGTGCTATAACTCACCGGGAAGCCATCGCGACGTGACCAGTGACGTTACCATGTCACCTCTATGTCGCCGAAAAGCGGTGTTTTTAAAGTTAACTTTAAGAAAAACAGCGACGTAGAAACGCCAGACGTTGCTTGGACGATGCCATGGTAACGTCACTGGCGACGCCGCGATGGCTTCCCGGTAAATTATAACTTATAGCACTTATTCTCAAAGAGACTGCAATAAAACCATATTGCTTAGTCAAAATGCATTCGCTAGTTTTGACTTTTGGACTTTGAGACGGGAAAAGATAAAAGATAGTCTCCATCCCGGAAAAAATTACAGGTCCCGCGCGACAAACCAATTTCGGCTATACTCACGTATACAATGCGGTATCTCGCCAGACCATCGTCCGTCGTTCTCGCACTCGAGCCCCGGCGTCCCCACGAGGCGGTAGCCCCACGCGCACGCGAACACCGCTCGCCCGCCGAACGACGAGTTGTACTCGACGACGCTTAGCTGCGGCCCGAGCGAGCGGAGCGTCGGACAGAACGTCTCCACGCACGTCGGCGGATACGACGACCACCGACCTGGGAAGAATTTAACAAAAACCCTACTTCAACAGTATTTCCTCATCATGGGACCACCTGTGAAGTATCCTCTTTCCAACAAAAAAGAATAATCAAAATCGGCTCACAAACAACGAAGTTGTTCGCGAACAAACAAAAAAGTATTTTTAAAGAGCGAGGTTGCATGTATGTAAGGTTAGTCTGTCCGAAGCCTAATCACCTCGGTCAACATTTTCGCCTGTTTGTACTTACCGTCGCCCATACAGTAGACCACCGAGGATCCGTTCAGATGGTAGCCCGGCTGGCAGCTAAAATGCACCGCGTTGCCGAGCCGAGTGCCCTGAGCAAACTGGTGTACGTGCGACGAAGACACGTTTAGCACAGGACACACTATATCTGTGAACAACATTGTGCGTACAGATTACAGCGTGTGAAGAGATAAAACAGAAAAACTTTTACGTTGATAATGTTAATAAGGTAGTAAGGTTTATAAGAGTCAGTAACAGTTAAAAAAATATATAGTTATTAAAAAGATTAACTGTAACGTAAAACTCCTAATCATAAGCATACTCCTGAAAGTCCTACTATTGGCATTCATACAATTTTAATACCACAATCTATGCCAATATATTATATACAAGTGGTTAGTGTAAACACCGTTATCCTTGAAAGTTGAAACCATCAAATGAGCCCGCCAAAATGAACAACGTTTTCTATGAGAACAATGCTGGGAACCCGAAAAAAGCCGTCTTCATACCCATACGGATGCCCGGATCGGCAATTTGTATGGGTATGAAGACGGATATTTTTATTTCCCAGCATTGTTCTCATAGAAAACGTTGTTAATTTTGACGGGCTCATTTGATGGTTTCAACTTTCAAGGATAACGGTATTTACACTAACACACTGTATACATATAAGATGTACCCGTTGGTGACTATCGATATCCTTCTATTGGCACCTTATAGAATTTTGAGGTGCTATAGTTTGTGCGTTCTAAGATGATATGGGTGACAGTTTTCATGTTCCTTGCTACGGGTTTTTTTTTACAAGAAAACAAAAAAAAATCTAAATGTAATAAATTATATTCCATAGACTACAAAAACAAATGTTTCCTATAATTGTAAATGAATCAAAATGAAAAGATGCTAAATGCTAACTTATTAATAAAAATTATAAATATTAACTGTGAAATAGGAGTATAAAATTATTGTTACGAAAACATTTGAAAAATGTCATATGCATGAAACGGAACTTATGTCAATAGAGATTGACTCTGTTGAATCGAAATCAAATCGATAAAAAAGGGCGGCCATCTTAAATCGCCGGCACCACTGAAATGTCAGTACGAAATCGATAATTTCGATTGCAATTCCTTTACGATGTGATTCGATATTTTTAAACTATCGATTAATTTTTGTTAGGTAACTTCCCTACTATTGTCAATTATAATGTGTCACGCATATAATCATAAAACGCACAAACTATAGTACATGCTAGAATCTATAAATGTTATACAACTCACTAACAACTTTAATAGTGATAGTATTAGTGTGTCCGGTAGGAGAGGTGCACGTGAAATTGTCGTTATGGCGGGCTGACACCTTGGTCAGTGTCAGTCGGTAGTGTAGGTCCACCTCCCCAGCGTCGGTGGCCCAGTCTGAAAAAAATTATAATCTTTATGAAGGCCCTTTTCCAGTCATATCGAGATGTCACCCACGTGCGGACCTGAAGGGCGATTCACGATTCCCGTTCAACACTGAAATGATAGGATGCGAGCAAATTGCATGTGGACCAAATCCGCGCGCGGGCAATGACACGCATGACAGTAATAGCGTCCGTCGTGAACAAATGACATAATTTTTAAGGATTGAGGTTGAGTCGAGTGGAGAAAATCTCAAGGACACAACAAGGAATACGGGTGTTTCACCAATGGCAGTCTGAAGCGCTCTAGCAAGGTTAGAAAAAGTGAGTGTGGCAAAGTGCGCCTACCCGGCAAATGTGCTACATAGCTATTTTTCCATACTGCTGATTATAAATCTCCAATCAGCAGCAGCAGTATGGAAAAATAGCTATATGGCGCACTTACCGGGTAGGCGCGTTCTGTCACACTCACTATAACGTGCTATAACTATTAGTAGATTTACCAGAGATATGGTTAGAAGATTGGGTCCAACTCCAGTCTGGTTCGCCCAAAGCCCTCGGCCAGAGGCAGTCCAACCACACGGTGCTCCCAGGGTACACATACAGCTCACCCGTCGATTCCACGATAGCTGACCCCGTTACAGCAATATATTGTATAGTAGGAGGGGCTCCGGCTGAAACAATCGTTATCATCTATTAGAATAATGTTAATAAAGCTGAAGCGTTTGTCTCTCACTCATAACGCTCTTATCTCGAGAACTATTGGATCGATTTTTGTATAATTTGACATAGATATAGAGTATAGACAACGGGAGAGGATACAGGATTTTTTGTGGAAAAATACTGCAAAAAAAAAACGCATCAAAATTCGTTGCTAGCTATCGCGATTTGCGACAGCCTGATGACAGACAGACAGCGAAGTCTTAAAAATAACATCCCGTTTTTACGTTTAGGTACGGAATCCCTTAAAAACACGGGAACGAAGTCACGCGCTAACGTTAGAAGATGATATAAATAGAACGACCATAGATACCTACGTGATTGCATCCGCCAATTCTTTACCAGTTAAACGGATGACAATATGTGAACGAAGGTCTCTCTAGCCCAGTATAATATTTAATTTTTCTATGAGAATGACAGGAAAAATGAACTATGCAATCATAGCTTGCATTTTTAATATGTACCGTCATAGAAATTGGTTCGTAGTCCAATCGGCAGATCAAGTTCGTAGGCGGACCTACTTTATTTGGCCGAATTATGTGAAGTCATTATTAGTCGTGATCTGCCGATATGGACTTGATATAACCCAACCAAATGACGTCGGTCCGCTAAGTGCCTGTGAATCAATATTTATGATGGTACTTAGGTACGTGAATCGTGATTCGTGATAGGCAAAATCAACAAACATATTTTAGACAAATACTGAATCAATATTACATAAGAACCTACAAAATATTGCCCACGAAATTTACCGTAATTTTTTCCTGTAAAAACTGTTGTATATCCTTCCCAGAAGGTAAAAGTAGCTCCATACTTAGATACATCAAAACCGTTTGAAGAAAGAAAGGGTGACAGACAAACATAGCATGCTCGGTCAGGCCGAAGCCCACTGAAGTCATTTCAGACGTTGTATATATCTTGCCGCTCCCCGAAACTTCGATAGCGCGATGCAGGGTTGTTAGGCGAATTGTGGGTACCGCCACACCACGCCTCCCTGAAGACTTGCGGTATTCTTCGATGCGCTTGTATTGTCAGATGTGGGCCGAAGGTACGCGTGCAATGACCAGGACTCAGGAGAGGGTCCCGTGTTCTGCCAAAAATCTGGCACATATCTATAATTTTGAGTAAAAATAAACTTTTTTGGCTTACCTGTAAAATTTGTGAGAATTGATGTAGGTACACATGTTGGCATTTTTGTTGACCAGATCCCGTTCTCACACCGCACAACATTGTCTCCTTTTATTTTGTACAGGCCGAAATGTTTACACCTCGCCGTTATTATGGATCCGTGGGGAAAGTATGTGTCTATCTGGGCCATAAAATAATATAGTTAATGTAGTATGTACGTCATATAATTTAATGTACCATCGAGAAAATTGATTCCTAGGCAGTTGAAAGACCAACGTCATTTGGTCGGATCATGTCAATTCAATGTTAATACTTAATTGTGATCTGTCGGCTGGGTTTGACGTAACTCGACCAAATTACGTAGGTCCCCCATCTGCCTAGGAATCAACTTCCCTGATAGTACATAGCTAATATAATATTATATCACCTGTCCAAATTAGCTATGCACATTTAAAACACAAACATATAGATCAAGATAGATACCGCATGTGTATGTACATTGTACATACTTCGCGTGCCATATCGCGTTCACAAACGACGAGCAATGCTCGTCTTTCGGAAGTCTGCTCTTTAGTCTGCTATCGGAATCGGACGTCAATCGGAATTTAAAAAATAATAAATGCCTAATTGTGCCGTATTGAGCTGTAGAAATTCGAATATAAACGTTGGCCTAGTTATTAATGGACACGAATCTTATCATCGGTACGTCACAGTAGGTAGGAAAAAGTGGCACGCTCGTTTTCATACAAATGGAGAGACATGCGGTATCTATCTTGATCTATGTCTGTGCACATAAACATATTAATTCTATAAATCTAAATTCCAGGCACTATCAGAGAAGTTGATTCCTAGGCAGATGGGGGACCTACATAGTTTGGTCACGTTACGTCAAACCCAGCCGACATATTAAATTGACATGATCCTACCACAATCATTGGTTTGTCAACTACCTAGGTATCAATTTCCTAGGCAGACCAACGTCATTTGGTCAAATCATGTCAATTTTATATCTTATATATATAAAAATGGATTTTCAAATGTGTTCGCGCTAAAACTCGAAAACGGCTGACCGGATTGGGCTGATTTTAGTCTTAAAATATTCGTAGAAGTCCAGGGAAGGTTTTAAAGTGACACGAAGTTCACCAGGACAGCTAGTTTATTCATAATTGTGATCTGTCGGCTGGGTTTGACGTAACGCGACCAAATTACGCCTAGGAATCAACTTCTCTGATAGTACAAAGACAATCGTCTTCTCGAAAGGACATTCAATATATTGTATTTATTCAGACATTATTTTGTCTAGCGATTTGCTAGACAAAATAATGTATAAGAATAAAACATTGTACTATACATATTAAAGTATTATGAGTAAACACAGTGGAACTTATTGCTTTGGACAGATAGTACCATTGAGGAAGTTGATTTCTATGCAATTGACAGACCAACGTTATTTGGTCGAATATGTCAATTCAATATTAATTGTGATCTGTCAGCTGGGTTTGACATAACGCAACCAAACTACTTAGGCCCCCGATTTGCATAGGAATCAACTTCTCTGATAGTACATGTAACATACAAAAAAAATTTACCAAAACTGATTCATTTTTAAATGAGATTGCCAGCAATGGATTGTCATTTTTATAGAGGCACTCCCTTAATATTGGTTGAAATCTCCCATCTGAAAATGTTATTAACATTACCTCTAAATTTGGCAGTCAAGTTTTTGGACTTTTGGAGACCCTGGCTATTGGAAAGGCCAAAGGCTACGGATTTATATTGTGATATAGATCCTAAGAGATTATTTTGAAAATAGACATACAGGCAAAGTCTAATGAATAGATAAGCTTCTCTGATTTAAAATATTTAAATGTAGTCTAGTTATCTATATTGGCATATTTTTAGGGATTTGATTTAGTCAATTTAAATATTACCTGGGGTTGTTGAACATAAAGGTCCAACCCAGTTCCCATCTATACATTTGATTTTACAAATGAGTCTTTCATTCAGTGGTCCAATCAAACCAGGAAATTTTACCTAAATAAATGCAGTTATTAGATCAACACAATATTACTTTTCATAATTCATTTAAAAACACACTTGTTTGTTAAAATACAATATAAAAGGTTTAAAATATATTTCTTATTAACATGCTTATCAAAAATGTGTAATTTCTGGGTAACCATTTTATTTAATATACCGTCGGTGGCCAAATTATTATACTCACTTGAACAAAATCCATTTTTGTGTCTAATAAGGTAACATCGTTTTCTTTAAAAGAGTTAATATTTTTTATGGAAAGGTGTAGAGTCCTGCATAATTATGCAGGTGCCGTTTGCCTACTATTCAGCCATCTGGGAATGGAGATGGATTTGTAAAACTTGCAGATATTGGTCATAACGCATAGTTTCTTCAACCAAAATATGTTATAGTCAACCATTCCCCTTTGAAGTAATCTGCCCCATGTCGTAACCGACGAAGAAGGTTTCAATAGTTCAACAACACATCTTTTATCAAAATGTTCAAGTTGCCTGTGGTGAACAAGCTGGAAATTGTCTTGGAGGATCTGAATCAACTGGGTCATATTAAGGTCACGCCTTTAACTTCATAAAATAAAAATAAAATAATTTGATTTCCTTCTTCCAGTTTTAGCAAATGCCAATTGTTTAGCACACAATATGGTCTGGGTAAACTTTGGTTTTTCAAAGGACGACAACAACAGAAGCAATACGAATGTATGTAAAAATCCCACACTGAATAATATAATAATTTGGCCACCCACTGTACCTTACAGTATGAAGATACTATTGTACTTAATTTATGATTATACTCCCAAAGCATTTTGTATTTAGCAAAAGAGGCTTACTTTTAATTGAAAAAGAGTAATTGAATTAATACACACCTCTGATATTTTAGAAAAATCTGATCTAAATCTTGTTAGATCTAAATTATCATCCACACTTGTCACATCAGGTAGTGAACATTTGTAATCATCTGTAATATAAAAAATGTTGTAAAATTTTATAAAATATCATATTTAACAACATTATTAAACATCCTAAGTAATTTAAGTTTCTGACGTAATCTGAAGTCCTGCCTAATGGAATTTGTAGAATAAATAATATAATAGAATATTAATTTATTAAAAAATATTTAGAATAAGAGAATGGAATTATAAGCAAATGGCAGGTAAGCCATATCATATTTTGAACCTTTGGCTTCAGCCAAATATATCCTATACCTTTGGTTGGATAATTTATTTACAAATAATATGTAAATTGTACTACTGCCCACTTTGAGAATAAATTATGTTTTAGCGCCCCCTTTGTTTCAATTGAAAATGAATCCAGATGAATTAAATCACCCCCCAAGCCTCAACACAACGCCCCCATTTTTTTCTGGGTTCCACACCATCCCCCTTTAGACCTTCAGCACCCACAAGGGGGAAAGGCTTCTCTAAGGTCTAAATTGTAAAACCAACAAATCATGACGACAGGTAAGGTAGAGTAGATGCATGTTTAAAAGAAATTAACCCAAAAAATACCTTTAGAAAAAGATACGTTTTTGTCATCACCAAACACTTCAATCACAAGCGAAACCAAAAGGAATAATTTGAACATTTTTTCACACTAATAAAAACAATATCATCTAAGAATATTTGATTGAGTGCATCTTTTTTAGGTGTTTTATTATTGGAATATGACTGGAATGTATATCAGTTCACACTAAAGAAAATGCTAGCGCGATTTCAAGTTTAGTTAATTGTATTTAGATTTTTCTGTAAATTGTAATTTTTTTTTTTGTCAAAAGATTAAGAGGTGTCAAAACCACAGAATACAAATTACTCGTCAAAACTGAAATGACAGCTGTGCAGTGCTGCCATATATATGCTTTCAACTTTCAACCTTTTATCTGTAGCACGGGAACTGGGAACTCGCCGCGACAACCTACACAAAAGGAAGGAAGGAAATCGAAGGATTTTTTAAAACCACAGAGTACTTTATTATGTTTAAAACAAAATGAACTTAATCGATAGCTCTACGTTATGACTGTATAGGTGCACAATAATTTTTGTTAGGTCGCCTATAGTTTTTTAGTTTACAGAACTAACGATAAAGGATTCTATAATCAGTTTCGGTTTAGATGAGATGCTAAGATGCAATTTTTTTGCAAAATTAAAAAAAATATTTATTACGAAACTATAGGCAACCTAACAAAAATTATTGTGGACCTATACTATATCTATATCGATTAAGGTCATTTTTATTTCAAAAATCCCTCGATGCTGCTCGGTGCTTTTGTGCAGGTGATCTTTGGCCTAAGCGATTAGGCCAGTATACTGGTAACAGTTTAGGAACACGCTGACATATTATAATACTTGTTAACATAGACTTATTTATATACTGTCGTATAGACCACCTGACAACCCGAAAATGCGTGATGATTTTCGATCTGTCAATGTGTGCGTGTGTTAGTGATGATCTTTTACTATCGATAGTATAGTCCGTTCGAGTTATTTTACCTGAGTTTTTATGAGAAATAAATAATATATGCAACGTTGACAGATTTTGTATTTCAAATTAGCTATCATATTCTATTTTATTTGGCAGAACAAAGGTGACGATTGAAAAGTAGATACACATTTTGGTTTGGGGTGATTTTTCAATCGTCGGACATGAGGTTCTTATAAGGGTAAATAATATAAACATTATAAAGCTACTTATTTATTACTCAGGTAAAAGCTATCTGACAAATCAGCCCTTACTTTAATAGAAATGCAAATATAATGTTGAAAGTGAACAACACACATAGTATATTATTTATTCTTAAATTAAATACATATTATAATACTTTTACACCCCCATTTCATTTTTAGATTAGTTTTATGTTATTGTTAAGTACCGATAGGCATATCGATAAATTTGATTCAAGCACTAGCGTATATGTACAAAATGTTGATGAAAAATTTTTCTTCAAAAATTGTGTAATTTAAGAACAAACTTAAGAACTTCAGAAAGGAAACTTTTACTTCCATATTTTGCGTAACTAAAGGTATAGTCCTTTAGTTACAGGGGCGGATCTTGAATTGGTGGGGCCCTGGGCTAATACTGCTTAGGGGCCCTAACTTATTACTCAACTAATTGCCATTTTGACAAGAAACTGTTTTCTGTAGTGATGTAGGTATATCTATATTCTATATTAATATTATAAAGCGAAAGAGTGTGTTAGTTTGTTTGCTTGTTTGTTTGAACGCGCTAATCTCAGGAACTGCTGGTCCGATTTGAAAAATTATTTCAGTCTTAGATAGCTCATTTATCGAGGAAGGCTATAAGCTATATTTTATCACGCTAAGACTAATAAGAGCGAAGAAATAGAGGAAAATGTAGAAAAAACGGGGATTAATTATTTGACAGGGCTTATTTGAACGTGCTAATTTCAGGAAATACTGATCCGATTTTAAAAAAATCTTTCAGTGTTTGATAGCTCATTTATCTAAAAAGACTATATTTTATCACGCTGAGACTAATAGGAGCTAAGAAATAGAGGAAAATGTGGAAAAAAATGGGTGGAAATATATTTGAAAGGGCTTATTTGTACGCGCTAATCTCAGGAACTACTGGTCCGATTTGAAAAATTCTTTCAGTGTTAGATAGTCCATTTATCGAAAAATGCTATAGGCTATATTCTATTACGCTACAACTAATAGTAGCGAAGAAATAGAGGAAAATGTTGAGAAAACGGGAGGAAATTATTTGAAGGGGCATATTTGAACGTGCTAATCTCAGGAACTACTGATCCGATTTGAAAAATTCATTCAGTGTTAGATAGTCCATTTATTGAAAAAGGCTACAGGCTATATTTTATTACGCTACAACTAATAAAAAGGAAGAAAGAGAGGAAAATGTTGAAAAGACGGGAGGAAATTATTTGAAAGGGCTTATTTGAACGCGCTAATCTCAGGAACTACTGGTCCGATTTGAAAAATTCTTTCAGTGTTAGATAGTCCATTTATTACAAAAGCCTATAAGCTATATTTTGTCACGCTACGAAGGAGGAGCGAAGAAATAGAGGGAAATGTGGAAAAAAACGGGGGAAATTATTTCAAAGGGCTCATTTCACGAACTACTGGAGGAATTTTTCTGTTATTCGGCCCACGTAAATTAGATATTTCAGAGACAAATTAGTCCACAAAAATAGCCTATGATCCTTCATGTGGTCTACTTCTTATCTGTGCCAAATAACAGAAAAATTGCTGCTCCAGTATTTCGTGAGATAAGCCCATTCAAATAATTTCCCCCGTTTTTCCATAATTTTCTCTATTTCTTAGCTCCTATAAGTCTTAGATTGATAAAATATAGCTTATAGCCTTCCTCGATAAATGGCCTATCCAACACTGGAAGGATTTTTCAAATCGGACCAGTAGTTCCTGAGATTAGCGCGTTCAAATAAGCCCTGTTAAATAATTTCTCCCCATTCTTTCTGCATTTTCCTCTATTTCTTCGCTCCTATTAGTCTTAGTGTGATAAAATTTAGCCTATAGCCTTCCTCGATAAATAGCCTATCCAACACTGGAAGGATTTTTCAAATCGGACCAGTAGTTCCTGAGATTAGCGCGTTCAAATAAGCCCTTTCAAATAATTTCCTCCCGTCTTTTCAACATTTTCTTATTATATAATTTTATTTTCTTTTATACTTATAAAGACTATAGCTTATACTTAAAAGTATCATACAAATAAATAATAAATAAAGAAAAACCATAAATAATTCAATTCTGGTTAGTAAAACACAAATACTCAGTTAAAAGTAAATACTGAGTGTCTAAATTAGTATAGAGTATTTACTCTGGTCTGAGTCAATACTCAGTAGCTTATGGCCCTTCCCTGATGGCTGATTCTACCAATTTTTGGCATGACGTCTACTGATTTTCTAAAATTCGATGTGGCAACACAGCGGGGCCCATTAAAAAAAAGATAAAAATAAAATGGAGGTACAACTCGGGCGAATTAACATGGACGTTTCTCATAAGTACTGAGTGCAAAAAAAGTTTTTTTATTTTAAGTTATTTCAAAAAAAAATTACGTTACCGGAACTAGTTATTTTTATAGGGCTACACTAACCACAGTATTAACCAAGTACGAGTTGGACTCGCCCAAGGGTTCCCCAGCAGGAATACGAGGTTTATGGATGCGTCCGATAATTTGTATCTAGCTTCATATTAATATATTCCGTGAGTAGCTAATTCATACCACAGACGCACGGCAATGTTCAAACGTTAATACGAATAACAAAAACTTAACAAATTTAACGTTCAAACGTAACAACTAACAAATAACACAACAAAACACAACAAAAATCCAAAAACAATAACCATTAACTACTAACAAATAACTCCGAAACGCAAAGTCAATAACACACGTGTAACGGTAACAGATATAATATGCTAACGCTACTGGACGCGTACGACGAGAGCGGGGTGCTGCGCGGGGAAGCGAGGGAGGGGTAAAATTTAAGCCAGGTGTCAAGTTAACTCGCCCGAGTTGTAGGTATGTGGACTGTGGACAGGGTTGCCAGATTGGGGGTTTTTTTTTCGCAATTCTGGGGAAAATTTTGACTCTAGGCGAAAATTTGGGGAAACAGTATCTTTGGGGAAATGTTTGGAGAAAATAAATACACTATGGGGATTTTTTGGGGTTAGCACTGTGGGAATATGCGTGGCCACCACAAAGGAAGATCTTCCGACCGAGCGAGGTGGTATGCTCGGTCAGGCCGGAGCCCACGTGATACATCTCAGCTGTCGTATACAGGGTGTCAAAAGACCGCTTCCGATAACTTCGTGGGGTTATTATAGGGCATGAGATATATCCATTGGTGCAAGAAATTTTCATGTAATCGCCAGTTTTTGAAATAGTCAAAATTTTCAACACGCAATGTATAATGCGTGTAGTTAATGCGCGATAATATCGCCCGCCGCCAATGAATGAAACCCCGGGCCGTGCCGGCCCCCCCGCGCTGCCCGCGCCGAATACCGCGCGCGCGGCTCTGCGCTAGTCATGAGTTAAGACAAAACAGCTGATCGTGGTGTGCCCTATACCCTAGGCCGTAGGTAGTGATTAAACCACCAATATTGTAATGATTATTAAATTACAATAGTTTTCACGATTAAACAAAATGTTACAATTTATTAATTACCGTTTCTCAGGTTTTTACTCAAAAATACTCAATTTTTACTTCCGGCCAAAAAGGAAAAGAAATCATAATTCACATCCGATCATCATCCGATTTACACATCTGTAAAAATACGTACACAGTTACCTACTGCACCTATCAATACCTATCAATGGAAAACATACGTGATAACATGTTCACTGACCTGTGATCAGCAGTCTGCTTTTATGAAATGCAGTTCGAACTGTGCTCCATGATCCATCTAACTCGATGTAGATTGCAGAGTTACTCAACGCTTAACAAAAGTAATTACAGGAGACATTCCAATTCTTTAAACACTTTTTATTGCACTGTTTAAACCGCACTATCGTCTATCGACGACGATGTTCACCTGTTCCTTAAAGCATCGCACATTCATCGGACGTATCTTGTCACGGCCCGTTATTAATTACAAACATTAAAAAAATAGTTAACAATACACAAAGCAAGTAATATGACAACATCTAAACGTAAAATTACAAAACTTAAACAAAAACGTCACAGTACCTACACCAGCACGGCGCGTGTTAGACAGCCGACTGAACAAAATTGAAGAAAAAACTTTGTAAAATAATAGGGATGTATCCCTGTGCAATGTGAATATTTTGAGTAATCGATAATTTTTTTATCGATAAATCGTATTAATTGTTTTACATACGAGTACGTATTGATTACTGTCAAACTAAAAATAAACAAATACCTACTCAATATTAAGAAAAGCGACAATAATTAAAAGTTATTTAATTAATTAGGTAAGTATAATTAAATTATTTTCATTGGTACGTAGACGCTTATACGCGCATACGTAGACGCGCATAACGCGTACCACGGTATAACAATCACTTTATCACGGTAATGTAGGTATCGAATTTAAAAAATGAGATGAGATCTACTAAATAATAGTTATAATTTTTATTATTTAATGGATATTTAAATATCGACTAAATAGTATTGAATTTATAGGGTACAACACTTAGATTGTCCTTGAAATGGATTAGCGACACGTGCGTCGTGCACCTGCAGAGCGGCACGCTTTGTCGGCGCCGCGATCAAAGCAAGCCGCCGCCGTTCGGTGTCTTTTGACTACTTCCGAAAGTCGATACACGACGAACATTATTTCAAAAATTAAAATAGATTTTTTAATTTAGTAGCCATTTGAGCATTGAGGTAATAGGTTGTTAGAGTTGTTAGGAGATAAGTTTGATTTTTTAATAATTACTTCAAGTATCAAAACGTGGTAGTATTGTGTAAAGTGTTAATAATTGATTATTATTTCAGTTGTAATAAAATACTTTGTGGTGTGATACATTTCGTTAACGAGAAGTTTTTTTGACGTTCTTGGTGGTGACTGGTCTTATTGCTTGGTATTAACGACTATTTTCAAAATGCATAAAGAAGTAAGAACACTTGAACTCAACATTTTTCACGTAAGTTAATTGCCAGTTTTATGTATGAGGTTTTTTCGTGTATCATCTGTTATTTCGATTGATAAGTGACGATTGCGGATAAACAGTTCATCCGCATAGGTTTCGTTACTTACGATGAACTTTTTAACGAGTCTAATAATCTTAGAAGTTTGCCATACTGTCGTAAGTTGTTACACATGCACAGACAGTTACTTACAGTTTTCTACATGAGCTACCATTAAACTCTTAACACTGCAAGTAGCTTAGATGAGAGGTCAGAGGTCAGAGTTCTAAGTTCCACGTCATGGTGACCTTCATGGGTTTGAAATTGAAAAGACACCACATACATTAGGGTTTCTGTGTGTTCTGTCGTAGCTCGTAGTGTATCGTCATTCGTCGCATACGACCTTTCGACTTAGCGTGCGTAGGCCGGAGCTAACAGCTGATTAACGCGGTCAACGTTCTCGGGTTTGTACCTACTCGGAACACGAGAACGTTGACCGCGCGCTTGCAAATGCTTATTGGGGTAAAAATAATAAAATTTAAAAAAATATTTTAAAATATTTTTCTATGTGGTTTATTATCATGTTTAAAGGGTTTTAATTATAAAAAAATAAAGAATAAAAAATTTAAAAAATTTAAAAAAAATTAAAAAAAAAATACATATTCGTAATCAGAAAATGTAGTATAATCATACCCCAAAGTTATCGGAAGTGGTCTTATTACACCCTGTATATACTGACGCGCTCAGAAAACTTCGATAGCGCGATGCAGGAATGTTAGGCGAATTGTGGGTACCGCCACATCACTCCCCCCCGAAGACCGGAGGTCGAATCTTGAAGTCTTGTCGCTTGAGTCGCCAGTGCCAGTGAGTTCCAGTGAGTCGGAACTGTTGCAGTGAGTCCCAGTGAGTCGGAACTGTAAGCTGCTGCACGGGATCCAGTGAGTCGGATAAGCTGCCGTGCGGGGCCGATGCTACGTGCTGACCAGGAGAGACGTGCTCTGCTTGCTGACCGGTCGGTGTAATGAGAAAGCCCGATGATGCCGATGCGGAGTCCGCCCAGGCCGAGGTACATTGCGGCTAGTGGACGAGGTACCCGATGAGGCGATGCTGGCTGGCACGGTGCGGAGGGGCGGGGAGTGATGATGATGAAGGAGGCGTGTTCTGTCGTGGGTCACCAATGTGGGAATAATGCATGGTGGCCAAAGGAAGATCTTCCGACCGAGCGAGGTGTTATGCTCGGTCAGGCCGAAGCCCACGTGATACATCTCAGCTGTCGTATATATACTGACGCGCTCAGAAAACTTCGATAGCGCGATGCAGGAATGTTAGGCGAATTGTGGGTACCGCCACAGCACTTCTAAAAAATATAACAAAAAAATGAAACCAACGTCCTTTTCATTCGATTAACTTCCTGGTAAATTTGTTGTTTGTTTGTTTGTTTTGGTTTTTTTGGTCGAGTGCGTAAAAGGCCTGACAGACGTACGAACTTAAATTACGCGGATTTTAAGTTCGCGAAATTACTCGGCTCGCGTCGGTGACACACGAGAATCGCTCACACTGGATTACCATGCCCCCAGGCTCGCGGCTCGTGGCTCTTTGCTGACACACAGGCGATTAAGGCTGGTATAAATATTAAATAGTCAGTACTCAAGATGCTTCTCGGTCTAAATTTTGACAGCCAACCAATCACAGAGCCTGAACCGTGTCTTGAGACCGGGTCGCATCTTAAATACCAGCCTAACTCCTAAGCTCGTCGAGCCATAGTCCGCGTACTTACACGCACGTCGGTCACCCCCTTAAAAAAATTGTCTCTTTGGTCGAGCGAGCGACCATGTGTTGTGTATCTGTTTAACTGTCGAGTGATTGAAACTACTAAATCGAATAAAAGTAGTTTCAATTTTATATTCGGTTTTTTTTTCTGTAACAAAGCGATTGGGGATTTTTTTTTGAAAACGTATCATTTTGGGGAAATATAAAAATCATTTTGGGAGAAATCGTAAAATTGCATCTGGCAACCCTGACTGTGGAGACTGGAGCTAGTAATCTGTGGACTGGAGGTAGAGAGACTTTGGAGAAACGTAGTTCGTAGTCATTCGTAGTGATTAAATTTCTTTTGCTTTGGAGGACTCTTTCAGTGTAGCGACCAAAGTAGCGACTAGCGCAGTCAGATCGTGGTCAGACCACATCACAAAGTGCTTGCCTAGTAATCTGTGGTGCTTGCCAATTTCTGACAACGATGAACGAGTGCTTTATTTTTAAAATAAAATAGTGTTGTGGGTCTACAAATATATACTAGTAATCTGTGGTTGCGGGCTTGTGGCATGTTGAAAGAAAGGGCTCAAAATGTTTCTGAAATGATGTTTTGAAAATAATGCGCATTGTATTGATTCTCTTGTCAGTCTTTTATTTTAAATTTGTGTTGTAACGATCATATCTTATCGTTAAAATATTACTTACAAATTTTACGTTTTTTATTAAACAAATTTCGAGTAAATGCAGGTATCCCAAGGTAAGATACACTTTTATTACTATTTTGTACACATTGTTAGATTATGGTTAGATCTAGTTAATTAATCTTTCTATAACTCGTGGCATTTAATTGTGCATTTCCTCAATTCTTGTAATAATAGCAGTAAATTCTCGTACAAATAGTTACCCTCAAACAAGACGTGGCGAATAAAGTAACGTGGCCAGTGGCTAGTGTCCGGGACCGAAGGTCTCTTTTTAGCCGAAGCCGAAGCCTATTAATCGGCAATCGCCACTACCTTCGGCTCAAGCCGAAGCCGAAGGTTTTTAATCTTAATCTCGACTTTTATCTTAATCTCGAATTTTAAAGCCAAACTTTACGGATTTAAATTGGTTACATCGCCTATGTGAGAGTGCTCGACCGAAGGCAGTATGTTTGAACAAACTGCCCATCACATTATCTGTAGCATGTCCCTCGGGCTCCCTGAGATCATATCAAAGGGTTTTCGCGGTTGGATACCGCTGTCGATCCTGGTGATACAGGAGATACAGGGGTGGGAATCTGTGTTGGGCCAAAGCCAAGAAAAAAATCTTAATCTCTCAGTAATTAATTTTGTTCAATATTTGTCTACAAGCTACAATTGATATTATAATCATTACAAAACTTAAAAATTGAAGGTTTACATCTATATTGACTGTCTCATATAGAAGTTGATTTAGAGATGCTAATAAAAGCTTGTGATTTTCGCTAGACATGTCCTGTCCCCAGAATTCACTATAAATTCCTAAAAAAATGCTACAAATACATTGAAATTCTAATTTCAAAGTAATTAAATTGTGACCCCCTTACTAATAACCGCTGTATAAGCTTTGAATAGTTATATAGTGTCTTGTCTTCTTCAATCCAATTAAAAATGTCACTTGTGTGACAGTAACAAAACACTGTATAACTATTCAAAGCTTATACAACGTTTATTAGTAAGGGGGTTAGAGTATAAACAAAATATTTATAATTAAAAAAGTTGTACATTGTACATGTTGTACAAAGTGTGCTCCAGAGTTGGCTCCGGTCTTGACGCGTCTTTTTCGGCTCTCCTATTCCATTGGCATCGTCCCGGCTTCTTGGAAGACAGCATTGGTGCACCCGATCCCCAAAAAAGCTAATCGCTCAAATCCTTCCATCTACAGACCAATAGCTATAACCTCTCTTTTCTCGAAGATAATAGAATCCATTATCAAAAGCCAGCTACTTTAATACTTGGACGGCCAGGGATTACTAAGCGACAAACAATACGGGTTCCGTAAGGGTCGCTCGGCTGGTGACCTCTTGGCGTACCTGACTCATCGTTGGGCTCAGGCAATTTCAAAAGAGTCGAAGGGAGAGGCATTGGCTGTTAGTTTAGACATTGCGAAGGCCTTTGATCGGATTTGGCATAAAGCGCTGCTATCAAAGCTTCCATCATACGGGCTGCCCGAGAAATTATGTAAGTGGGTCACTAGTTTGTTAGCAGACAGAAGCATAAAGGTCGTAGTTGACGGTGAATGCTCGGAAACACAGTCTGTTGATGCTGGTGTCCCTCAGGGCTGTGTGCTATCGCCTACTCTATTCATACTGCATATCAATGACATGTTACAGACCAACGGCATTCATTGCTATGCGCATAATAGTACAGGTGATGCCGTATATACCGGCTCCCCCAATATTTCTCGGCAAAATGTCACTGAGAGTCGAAACGAACTTGTGTTTAAGGTGGAAAATTCATTGGAGAAGGTCTCTGAATGGGATAGTCGGTAGACGTAACTTGGTCTAATTCAACCCCGCCAAGACACAAGTCTGCGCATTCACCACTAAAAAGTCTCCAATGGTCGTATATCCTCGTTTCGAGGGCACATCTTTAACCATCTCCCCTAGTATTGAGATACTTGGCGTCAACATATCGAGCGAAGTCCAGTTCCGATATCATCTAGACTCTAGAGGGTAAGGCCAAATTAGCCTCCAAGAAGCTTGGCGTTCATAACAGAGCGAGACAGTACTTCAGTCCGGACCAACGCCTACAACTCTACAAGGCACAGGTTCGGCCTCATATGGAATATTGTTCTCATCTCTGGGCAGGGGCGCCAAAATACCAACTGCTTCCTCCAACGAAGGGCCGCTCGAATTGTTGACTGCCATAGTGTTTCAAACAGCTTGGACCCCTTGGAATTACGCCGAGATGTAGCTTCACTCTGCATCCTCTATCGGTTGTATCACGGGGAGTGCTCTGAGGAATTGTTCGGAATCATACCACCTGCAACTTTTCGCCATCGTCCCACGCGAAAAACATACCATCCTCATCACCTTGATGAGTGGCAGTCTTCCACATTGCGTTTTTCGCGTAACTTTCTGCCGCGCACTGTAAAACTCTTTAACGAACTGTCACCAGCAGTATTTCCGGACCTATACGACCTGCAAACCTTCAAGAAAAGAGCGTATTCCCTATTAAAAGGCCAGCAACTCACCTGCAGCTCTTCTGTTGTTGCGAGTGTCCATGGGCGACGGTAGTTGCTTACCATCAGGTGACCCGTTTGCTCGTTTGCCCCATTATTTAATAAAAAAAAAACATAAACATACTTAATATTGTTATATTTAAATAGAAAAAGTCAATTAAAAATTTGTCCTGGCGCATATAGTGATTCCCTAGACGCTTCACTTGGAGGCTCGTACCTAGTTATAAGTAGTATGCGGTTGCGCGTGCGTGGATTGGTAGCCCTCTAAACATCATGGAAGGAGGCCACACACTTTGTTGCTCCGTTTCTGAGTAATGGAGGAAAATATAATATGATTCCCTCACCCTTGGTTCCTTGTACAATTATTGATTCCCTATTCGCTATTTACAATGTCATTTCCAAAGTTAAGTTTGCTTAGACATGATGTAATCGACGATTATCGTTGTTTACATCATGTCTAAGCAAACTTAATGAGTATAGTTCTCGAACTCATTACCATCCAATGAATCTAAAATCAACCCCATCTTAGTCCGCAATCCCCCTAGCCCCTAAACACATGTAACATAACATATTATACGGCAATCACATGTCATATTTGTTATAGTTTGTAAGCCGTAATTAGCCATAGCCTTGTTATTATATATAATACATTATATTAATTATTTTAAGTTACTTTAAGTTAAATACTCGAGTAAAATTTAACTCCAGTTTGGTCGAATCCGCCCTAAGAGGCATTGGTAGCTGCGCTGCAGTTTTACACTTTTGTAGCTACCAATGTCTTATTGTAATTAAGCCATAATATTTGTAATCCATGCTATTTTGTAATGTAAATTTGTTTTATTGAAGTAAATAAACCATAAACCATAGTTTTAGTTGGTCTATTTATTGCCAAATTACAGCTTTGTAGGTCCTATAGTCTCTGAGAAAAACTGCGGACAGACAGACGGACGGATAGACCAAAACTATAAGGGTTCCTTGTTGACTACGGAACCCTAAAAAAGGTTTAGAATGTTCTTTAAAAATGTTTAGACGTAATTTATAGCAAATTTAATGTAGATGAAAAATGTTGAAGTTACTAAAGAGAACAATATGTATTATATCATGTATTACATTTTGTTAAATGTGTCCAATTAAAATCTCGTACATATTATTTCAGATATTTCCTCCAATAAGGTTGGAGCTGAAGACTCAATTAACTTTAGATCATCTCCAAATTTTAAAAACATGAAAAAGTTTTTAAAAAATAAATTGGACCTTCAGCAACCTTCTACAGAAAAATGTGAAGCCAAGAAAGAAGTGCAACCACCCCTCCCCTTAGATCCTCCACCCAATGATGATATTGAGGCTACAAGCACAATTAACACATCTGGATCTGCAGATCATGGTATATCCAAAGAAGAAAATTCTGTAGATGCTGACTTGAAGAAAGCAAAAGAGACAATTTGCAGAGATTTCCTAAGAGGAACATGCACTAGAATTGGTTGCAGATATGCACACAAGAGTGATGTGTCACATGAGGACTTATACGGTGTTTACACATTCTGTCGCGAGTACCAGTCACAGGTGTGCGCCCGTGCCCACTGCAGATATGTTCATGCTACCGTTTTCGAAGAGCAAGAATACTACCGAACTCGCTACTTACCTCCACATGCATTTGCACACATGCTTAACAAGAATCCTAACAACAATAATAATAATTTGCTGATGCCACCGCCTCCTCCACCTCCCCCAAAAACACAACCGCATCCCAAATTAAACAAGGGTAAATTTTGTTATTTTAGTCTGAATACTAATTTTGCTACGAGACTTTCACTAACAATAACTTTACTTTCAGAAAGCGTAAACTTCAATGTGCCACCCCCTCCGCTGCATAATGAGTAAGTTATTAGATTAGGATTATTATAATTTTTAAATTATAACTATGGATCTATTTGTAACACACATTTTAAGAGTTCCTACAAACAAATAGATAATACTTATTATAAAGATGAAAATAGTGTTTTTTTTATTTTTTAAACTATTATTTTTTGTATAATTTCAGAACTGCAGCTGTAGATTGTGTGGCGAGCAATGCTATGAAGGTGGTTCCGTCTACAATAGCTTCTTTGACGAGTTTAGCCCCGCCTGTACAGTCTGCGACCAAACGCGATTGGACCGTGATGGAATCATGTAAGATATTTATTAGTTAGATGTTGATGTTGCCCGCAACTTCGCATGAAATTGCACCTTTTGCTCCCATAAACACTATCCTCCGTCCTTTCCCGTACTTTAATTCAGTTGCGTGGTTTGAATTTAAAGAGATAAGTAACACATTAGAATTTATAATATGTACTATGGGAACAGTGTAAGCCCCAGAAGGAGATATCAGGCCGAAGTCCTTGTTGTCAGTTAAAGTATACATATAATGCTGGCTTCTCACGGCGCGTGATATCAAGAGCCGCTCGAGCCGCGCCTTTGAAGTTACCGACTTCAATCGGATAGAACGAGCTAGCCCGCGCCACCTCTGTCCTCGAGCCACCCCCTTCACATGGCGCGTGGCTCGAGCTGGCGCGACGCGGCTCGTGATATTACGCGCCGTAAAAAGCCAGCATTAGACTGTGTTACCACCAGAGATGTGTTGCGAGGAATGTGTTTAAGATCCAATAGAATCGCTGCGCTGAGCGAGGTCATGCCAATGAAGCGATTATATTGGTTCTCAAAAACACATTCCTCGCAACACATCTCTGGTGGAAACGCAGCCTTAGGGCGTTTGTGCACTACACGGAATTTTATCGTCCGGCGTTCATAACTTTCACGTTTGCCATATAAATAAAGTAGGAAATCGAGATGCCGCGCCGCGCCGGATGGTAAAATTCCGTGTAGTGCACAAACGCCCTTACACAGGAAACTTTGACAGCGCGTTTCAAAATTGTTGCTCTTGGTTTGCAATAACACCCTTCTTTTTGGTCGGAGGTTAAAAATAACTAAGCATGGGTATAGTGGTTGTTCGAAGCTCAGTAAAATTTACTTTATTTTTCTATGAATAAATGTTTTGCTTTTGTTTCACAGTTAGTAATCCAGGGCGTGGTTTAGAAGCGGAAATGCAACCACCTAAGAAGTGCAAGCAATGTAACAATATTGAGTTCAGGTCAGTTTTTTTTTGTTATAAATATAAATTATATATTTCGTCGAGGGTCGTTTTGAGCGAAAATGATGACGTCATGAGTGACGTCATATACGCGATCAAAACGACCGTGGTCGTCAAATGGAAAGGCAAAAGGGGACGTTTTGAGCGTTTTGGTCAAAATTAACGTCTACTGGAACGCAGCCGCATTATGGCGGAGTGTGTTCGGGGCGAAGATATTCGACACGAAATGCCACCAATTACTGGAGATTTAAAACAACTTGGAGTGTGTAATATTGTTTTGGCATTTCCTCTGACACAGCTAAAGCACTGTATAAAATTGTGATTACTGGTTTTCGTCGTCGTCCAATTGTATTCGGAGCGTGCGAAGTGGGTGGAGGGGATAAAGAAAGCGATTGCCGCGCTTGCCGTGGCAAAAATATGCAACCAAAGGGGCTCAGTTAGTAGTCAAACAAACTTGTCAATCTTGTTTTGAAATTTTTAGAAATTGGTCTTTATGGTTTTTGTATCGTAGACTGCAAAAATAACAGCAAAAATAGGTAGTCAGTATACAAATTTAATGTTTTTCCTAAATCCACTAGGAAATTACATCAGATAGCTGCTGTAAAAATGAAAAAGTATGTGATTCGATATAACCTAAAATTGCATTATCAGTCAAGTCAATTTTATTTAAGTTGCATTTTATAAAGATATTAATTGAGTACCTAACTATCGTTTTAGTGTTGATGAATGATGGACCACCATGTTCTCAAAAACCCGACGACAAAACTTGCGGTGATAGTTTCATAGAATACCTATTTTATTTAAATCCAAAGTATCAGTGTTTTAGTAAATTTATAGACTCCGATTTTCTTCCAGAGTAATAATATTGTAAAAAAATAAATAAAAACAAGATTTTTAAAAACATTACATTTATTTTTTTCAAGTATAAAGTATTGCTTGTATTTCTGTTACTGATTAAAGCAGCAATATGTTCGCACTTGCCGCTCTGGTTATAAACGCAGCTGCATTTTACTCCAGCAACAACCGATCATTATTATCTATCTGTAAGAATGAATAAAAATGTTTAGACTACCTTTATCTAAATGCTTAGTTACGTTTTTGGTTGGTTCATTACTTACGTTTGAACTTGTTTTATAGGTTGCTGAAGTCATCGATGTTCAACGAATTATATTGGCTCGTATTAAATAACATTGCCATTAGTTCTTAGCTCTTTTACATCCCTTACATGTCCTGTTTACACCAATTTATTTCCTTTTAGCATAGATTGGGACTTGAAACTTATTGAGTGTATTATACTTTCAAAACCAGTTTTTTATGATTATATTCATTTTCCACAAGTAGTTTTTAACTAAATCTAACCCAAATACCATTAATTATTGTTCTAAATATATTTTATTTGCTATAATATTTACAAAATAAACAAACTCTTGTTGTTTATTTTTTGACACACTTCGTTTGAAATAAGTCACTACTGACGTGCACGTTCCGAATATAATATCATAATATTATATTAATAATAATTTATGTAGATGGTCTTACGGAGTCTGACGGAGTGGCCAAGCGCCTCTCTTATCAATCTCTTATCGAGTAGACGTTTGCCGTTCTGTTTACTTTCTCAATATTGAAACACTTGAAAAGATTAATGTGTATTTAGTAAAGACTAAATGACGCCTGCAATCGTGCTGCAACCGTACATTTTTGATTTCATCAAGTTGAAGTATAAAGGAACTTTTCGTTCAAATTACTACTACTAAACTACTGTCGCCCATGGATACTCGCAACATCGGAAGAGCTGCAAGTGCGTTGCCAGTCTTTGAAGGTTTGCAGGTCGTATTGAAAATACTGCTGGTGACAGTTTGTTTCAGAGTTTTACAGTGCGCAGCAGAAAGTTACGCAAAAAACGCACCGTGAAAGACTGCCACTCATCAAGGTGATGAGGGTGGTATATATTATTATGTTTCGCGTGGAACGATAGCGAAAAGTTGCAGGTGGAATGATTCCGAACAATTTCTTAGAGCACTCCACGTGATACAACCGATAGAGGATGTAGAGGGAAGCCACTTGTGATTTAGTTTATTCTTAAAATATAATATATTTGACATAGTTTTTTTTGTCTTAATTGTAAATTATTGTCTATCAACATCGCTTTCACGAGAAAGAACACAAAAACAAAGGAAGTAACTAGTTGGTTGGAAGTAGGTATTGGGTATCTCAGAATTATTTTTTTCAAATTATCGGTTTCGGTTATGGTTTGAATAAGATGAATTGCATATTTACAATCTACTATTTATGGTCTACTTTGCTATCTATATACTAATATGCTAATATTATAAATGCAAAAGTATCTCTGTCTGTCTGTCCGTCTGTCTCGCTTTCACGCCAAAACTGCTGAACCGATTGTAATGAAATTTTGTACACAGATAGTCTAAAGCCTGAGAATGGACATAGGCTACTTTTTAACTGCAAAAAGGGGTTGTAAGGGGGTGCTATGCGGAAATTTGTTCAAATTAAGTTAGTTCCAAAAATTTATAATAGATGTCGCTCTGCTGTCACCTACATCGCACAAGCGCTTGCTCAAACGTGTTTCTATAAGAGGTGGTGGATATATGATTTACTTTTGAGTTTTTTTTTTTAAGTTTAATAATGAATTGAAGTAATCGTACCGCGGAACCGGCGGAAGCAACTTTGTCGAAATTATGCAGTAATGTAGGCTGTAGCCTACTGGAAACGGGAACTACCGCGCGCTATAAGCTGAAGTCCACGCGGACGAAGTCGCGGGCAACAGCTAGTACTTACATAAATTATTTTAATCGACTACGGGTTTTTTTGGGCATAGTCCAAACCACCATGATATTAATTAAGTATATTTATTATCATATTTTTCTGTCAACAGGTATCAATACAACAAAGACAAATTAGAAAAACTAAAGCAAGCGAAGGAGGAGATACATAAAAAGATAGCTATTCTTGATAAAAATAGCGAGAAGTTAAATACATTTATACAAGCATTACTTATACGTTCGGTAAGCATATTATTAGCATAGTGTTAATAGTTATTTAATAACAACATATTTTTTAACAAACATTTAGCATACTTTAAAAAATAATCAGCTAATGTATGTAACAATTCCTTTTTCCTGCTAATTTGTGTGATGGGATAGCGATGGACGTTGCCATGGTGCCATTCTTATTTAGTCACTTCAATAAAATAATATAATGGCGGCTCTCGACATAGGCGAACGCGTTGGCCAACGCGTCTGCAGACGCGTTGGCAGTGCGCTTGCAACGGCGTTTGTGAGTAATCCACACATAGGAAGGTCGTTCAGTATGCTTTGGATCGCGCCAATGTGCGGACGGATTCAAAATGGATGTTTAGTCGCTAACAGCTGCTGCTGTTTATTTATTCAAAGCTTATAATTACTTTGTAAATGTGGACAAGAAAAAGTTTTTAAAGAGTATTCTCGAAATAAATAAATAAAAGGCGAGAAAACGTAACAAACAAAGAAATAAACTCACTATTACATAATATTTTATAATATTAAAATAATATAAGTAATTATTTTATTACCTACTTATTATTTATTAAATTATTACATACAAAAATTATTACATATTATAATAATTATCATAATTATAACTCCGGGCAAACTGATCGCGCGGCCTATGTGTGGATGGAGCGCGAAGCTTGCGACAAATGTCCTTTGATCTTTTGCCGACATTTCCGACCCGCGCGGCAAGCTCGCAGATGCGTCGGCCAACGTCTAAATACCTACGGCCAACGCGCGAACGCCCGTTCTACACATTGGGCCAACGCGTCCGCAGACGCGTTGGCCAACGCGTTCGCCTATGTCGAGAGCCGCCATAAGCGAAATACATTATATATGGCAAAACAACATTTGCCGGGTCGGCTAGTATAATATATGTAATAATATTTTTTCATTTCTAGCTGTCAAAATCTCCAAACCTGCACGGTTTTAAAGACAAGGTATGTTAAAATTTTTCTTTCATTTTATGGGTGGTTCTCCAAAATTTGGTTAACTTCTGACATATTTTTTTGAAAATGCTATTTTTATATAAAAATCAATAAAGTTCTTATCCTATACTGTGGATTTTTGCATTGTACATTTTTACATTGTAAACATCTATCTTCTCTTTCGATTGGCGTATGTTTCATAAGCTATGTCCACACTGTGCACTTTCATCTTCAATTTTCGTCATCAACTTTCATATTGGCGCATTCAATAATTGAATGCGTCAAGGAACGCAACGCCAATATTGTCATTTTTGAAGTTTTGGATACGGTCAGAGGGCATTCGTCGCGGGCATGCCTCACGTTCGCTGTTGACTGCGCTATAGCGCATGCCCTTGACGAACAGAAAAAGGCACAGTGTGGACAAAGCTATAGGTGTACACCAAAATACGACAGGTATGCCGATAAGGTTCGATGTTCTTTAAATTATAATATTAGTTATGTAAAGCAGGTAGATGATTAAATATTTGTTCATTACTTTTTACCTGCATAACCTAACTATACATATAATCAATATAGGTATTTATTAATGTATCTTTTCTTATAGCTAGATAGAGTATAGGGCGCCGTGACAAAACATTGTGACGTGTAACTGCGCCGCAGGCAGAAAAAGATTGAGAACACCTGGTTTAAGGCTTACCATATTTTATGACCTATAAAAAAAAAACTACTTGCTAGATCTCTTTCAAACCAATTTTCGTTGGTAGTTTTTATTGTAATGTACATCATATATTTTTTTTCGACATCATGGCCCCTTTAGAAGTTGGGGGGGGGGGGGGGGAATTTGGAAGAGTCTCTCTCGCAAACTATTCAGTTTAGAAAAAAAAATATATTAGAAACCTCAATATGATTTTTGAAGACCTATCCACCCTATGGGGATCCCTAAAATTTTTAATAATTTTTCCATTTTTGACCCCCGACAAAAAAGAGGGGTGTTATAAGTTTGACGTGTCTGTCTGTCTGTCTGTTTGTCTGTGTGTGTATCTGTCCGTGGCATCGTAGCATCCAAACGGGTGGACCGATTTTGATCTAGTTTTTTTTGTTTGAAAGCTGACATGATCGAGAGTGTTCTTAGCTATAATTCATCATCATCAGCCTGCTCAGTCCTGGACAATCAGGGTTTATCTGGTTCATGAAAGGCCGTTAGCAACTTGTAGTCGTTTGATAGGTTTTATATTTCATTCTAGTTCGTGATATTTGTGAATATACAATATATGTATACACATAATAATGGAAAGTTGACCTGGTGCTGCAGCATCACCTGGTAATCAATAGGATATCCAACTCCTCGCCAACTAAGAGCAGAGGTTTCGTGTTTGGGCTCATTTTAATTGTGACAACCAGTAAGAAGTAGATAAAGTATAAACAGTAAATATTTACATGCTGCTGCTGCAGCATCGCCTGGATTCTATAGGAACCGAGCTTCGTATGAATCCAAAGTGGAGGTTTCATGTTTGGGCTCATTTTAACGGCCTCATTGAAAAGGACATTGATAGATGGTAATCATGAGAATATGATTCTGTTGATAGGAATTATTCTGCACTATAACCAACACAAGTTTAAAAAGTATGAAATAAAATTAAATTAAGAAATTTAAAAAAACCCCCGCCAAAACAACTTTAAAAAGTAATGAAATAATATTTACTACCTTTAAGTTCAAATGATTCCTAACTTGTGTAAAGTAATAATTATTTTAGTCCATAATTGTTGTCAAGGTGTGTCGGGGGACCGCTAATGTAGATGTTTAATTTCACTTAACAAGTTTAAGGATCAATTCACAGCTATCTGAATCGAGATAAGTAATCACTCAGCCACTTGGCGGTTGTAGGTTGTAGTTTACTTGGCGGTCCCCCGACACACCGTGACAACAATTATGGACTAAAATAATTATTACTTTACACAAGTTGGGAATCATTTGAACTTAAAGGCAGTAAATATTATTTCATTACTTTTTAAAGTTGTTTTGGCGGGGGTTTTTTTAAATTTCTTAATTTAATTTTTTGTATCAAAATCTTAATGCGGCTCACAGACTACATCTACTTACCAAGTTTCAATAGTACCTATAGCTATTATAGTTTCGGAGAAAAGTGGCTGTGACATACGGACGGACAGACAGACAGATAGATATGACGAATCTACAAGGGTGCCGTTTTTTGCCATTTGGCTACGGAACCCTTAAAACTACTGAATCGATTTTAATAATTTCCATTTTCTTCAGTGAGTGACATAGGCCATATTATATTTTATAGTATAGTCGCTAGTTATGAAAATAAGTGACCGAGTTAAACAGACCTAATAATACCGTTTAATATAAGTACAAAATATTGGGGGAAAGAAATATAAATATGTGAAAATTGTTGCTAATAAGTAACACCAAGTTAAACAAATTTTGGAGAACCAACTCAACCACCCTTATAATTAAATAATATTTTAGATATTAAGCTTAGGCCAAACCTACGCGACCAGGCGACTGCGATGCGGAGCGTCAAGTTGTCAAATATGTGTTTTGTATACAAAAAACACATTTGACAACTTGACGCTCCGCTTCGCAGTCGCCTGGTCGCGTAGGTTTGACCTAAGCTTTATAGTTTTAATTGTGACACATTGTACTAAAATGTATACATAATCAAAGCCAAAATCATGAGCTTCTAATTACCTACAAATGAATATAATTTAGCTTAATTGATTGCTTATTCATTACTAATGGGGTATAGAATGTTGGTAAGATTAAAAAATCGGCCAAGTGCGACTCTGACTCGCGCACGAAAGGTTCCGTACGAAGAGCGAAAGTATGGAATAATGTGTTTTTTTGTATGGGAGCCCCTCTTAATTATTTATTTTATTTTAATACATATTAAATATTAAAATACACATATTATAATTAAGGATTTTGTGAAAATTTCAAGTGTCCACATGTTGCCAGTATGTGTAACGAGCCAAAAATACCAAAAAAACACGTTTTTGTACGGGCAGGAGCCCACCTTAAATATGAGCTTTATTTTGTTTCAGTATGTGTTGTTATAATGGCACCAAAATACACTATCTGTATAAATTTCAGAAGTCTAGCTATAGCTAGACTTCTGATACAGGCTGTATCTCAAGAACCGCTATAGCGGTTCTTGAGATACAGCCTGGAGACAGACATCGAAGTCTCAGTAATAGTGTCCTGTTTTTACCCTTTGGGTACGCAACCCTAAAAAGTAAAAAAATAAAACTAGAACTTTACCTAGATAGGAATAATAGCACTAAATAAGCAGAATGGTATGATAAATGATAATACTAATGTTTTTTTTTAAATTAAAGCCAGGGTTAGTTGTGTAACACTCTTTATGTACTGATGATACTTTAGGGTGTGTATGTTTCCTTAAATAAAGTTCACTTTGAAAGTAGCAGTGCTGAAAAAGTAACTTTTTTTCGTGGTTTGTATGGACAGGCGCTCCAGCGCCTTGAACTTGCCCATAATGTTTTAATTATTTGTTTTGTACACCCTCTAAAATTTATTATGTCTCTTTTCAGTAGCTGTCTGATGTGGTAGGCGCTATGGCCACAATACGAAACGACATACAAGTGTAACGAGATCGATCGATCGATCGACCTATAAATAATATTATATATAAGTACACATCGTCTTTTAAGTTCTACACTGCTATGGCCGCCGGCAGAGGGGTGCCAGGTGGTGCACTTGCACCCCCTGGAGAACAACAGGAATTTTTGAACATTCAACAGGAATTATTGAAATAAAAAGCCGTCTAATGGAAATCATTTTATCATGCCGTACAAAGATAGTTCGTAATGTTTCGGCACTAAATGTATTCTGTTAACGTAAATAGACAGTCACATGTTGTTCGTAAAAAGTAAAAAGAAAAAAAAAAGAACTAAAATCTGCACCCCTTGGAAATTATTTCTGCCGGCGCCCACGGATGCGTCTTCCGATTTTCTAGCAATGGCATCAATATTTCAAAATAGCCAAAAAGTTACTTACGCGGCCGCGCGGTGTTAGAACTTAAATGACGCGACGACATGTTCCCCGCCATTCTTAAAACTGACAAGGAATGCTTACTTGTAAGTACAAATAATCCTTTGAAGAATAAAAGAGCGATATGATTTTTTTCAAAATATGGTATCCAATCTCTGCATTATATACATGGGCGTACCCAGGATTTCAGCTAGGGGGGGGGGGGGGGGGGGGGCAGCTCATACGGCATACCTGTTTCGAGAATATGGTTATTCTGGTATGTTGAAATAAAAAATCATGATTTACTTTTATTAATCTGAATGAAAAATATTTTGTTTCCAACACTTCATTTTGCGCAGTGTAGGTAAAACGTTTTTAATTCCCACTTGCCAAGAAAATTGACATTTTATTGACAAGTTCATTTATCTTCCGGGGGGGGGGGGTACCTGGGTACGACCATGATTATATATCTACATGTTCAATGTGCTAATAATAATAAATATAAATTCAATTCACTCAAAAAAGGATATAAGCTTGCTTGTGTTATCAGTTATTACCTAAAAGTATCGCTATTTCACAATTTTTCTCAGCCTTGTGATTGTATTCCATATACGGTTTTTTTCTCAGCCTTGTGATTGTATTCCATAAACACTTGTGGATAACTGTTTTAACATGTTACAAACAGTGCCGTAAATAGGGCGGTTACACCGGTGCCCAGGCACAGGGCGTAGACTCTGGGGGGGGCGCAAGAATGGCCAGACCAGAGGGGCCTATACGTAGCATTGCTCGGGTACCTATAATATCTAAAAAAGAAACAGGGGCGCAGTTATAAAATCTCGCACACGGCACAGGGCGCAAAAAAGGCTATTTACGGCACTGGTTATAAAAACTAGTTGCTTAATCTTTTCGACTTCATAACGTGATTGTTACAGCAATTTGTCAAAGTGCGAAGATTTCAATGTGATTATTTGCACATAAATTTTAATATTTGGCGGGGAACTAGGTTTTATTTCTTTATTTTTTTATGGTTAATTAATTAATATTCGGTTTTTATAATTTGTATTGAATTGATTAAAATCTATCTTACAATATAAGTTGAATTACGACTATTTTCTAATATTAGAACTACACTGTAGATTTAAAATATTATTTTATAATTTTATGACTTTGATTATCTAATAAATAGTAATTATCTATTTTTAGATAAATTAATGATTTTTTAGAATTTTAATAATGAAGTATTGTGAGTACCTATGATTTTATGACCCAATAAACGATATAGCATGATATTATTGTTTAATTTCCGTTACCCAAGTCACATTTTCAGTGTTAGTAAATCTGAAATCTAAATGTTGAACAAAGCATAGTGCTGGGGAAAAATGAAACAACAAGTAAAATTATAAACAATTTATAGAAAGCTATATTTCTGAATCCATATTAATGTTTCAGTTAGCCTTTAGGTAAACTTTATAATAAACAAAAGTACATAATATTTAATTGCGGCACAATAAACTATTTACAATATCTTAAAATCATAGTCGTTTTAATACTTTATAACTTGGACGGAAAAAATCACTCATAAGGATACCTAATCACAGCATGGTAGTTCCTAGAATTTCTTATAAAAATAAGATTAAAGACGTACGTGGATCAAGTGAATAGCTAACAATTTGAAAAAATCTTCGTTACTTCTGCATAAATTGAAGCTTTAGGATGCCTTTCCACCAGAGATGTGTTGCGAGGAATGTGTTTTTGAAAACCAATAGAATCGCTTTATTGACATGACTTTGCCATGACATCGCACAGGGCGGTGATGCTATTGGTTCTCAAAAACACATTCTTCGCAACACAGCTCCGCTCAGCTCTGGGGAAACGCAGCGTTAGGCTGCGTTTCCACTGAAGCGGAGCGGAGCTTAGCCGTGCCGAATTGACCAATCACCATGCTCGAAATCTTCGCTGTCATTCCGCTGGAGTAGCACGATTGGTCAATTCGGGCACCGCTAAGCTCCGCTCCGCTTCAGTGGAAACGCAGCCTTAGGACCGGGAATATGATATTTTGAAATAAAAAAATAGTTTTTTTTGTATTTCAGAATATAAAAAATACAGGTTTTATCTTCAGAATTTGATGTAAGTACCTGTAGCCAGATATATAAACCAGATAACGAAGTAGGTAAGTTAAAAGGTTTGTTCAAATTATAAGGGGAAAAGAGTAATTTATGATATAAAATGTTACTTAAATCCACTTCATCCATTTACGTCTTCGATTATGTTAAATCACGCGGCTTTTGGCGGCTTCTTCCCGCTACGAGTTCATATTGAACTTAGATATGGCGCAGCCTTAAATGTAAGGGGACTAATAATTATTCGTAATGATTATAATCATGGGCTCTAAGAAACATAGCAATTATCTAGATTTAAGAAGAGTCGTGTCCCCTTAAATTCTTTTTCTGACTATTTAATATTTTTTTATTAAGAAAAGTAAAAACTAGATAACTCAAAGCCGCAGATTCGACGTTTTCCTAAAAGTTTCAATACAAACACTCGTGGCAGGCAGAATTCGCATTTGAATGTCCAATCTAAAGATAGGTCCAGACTACTTAAAGTTTGCTGTAAAAGTAATCAATATCCACATTATCTATTCAGCTATCTACGGAGTAGACTCCGCGACTAGTCTGGAGATATCTTTAGAGATGGAAACAAACGTATTTATCCAGGGTCATAGCGTGGCTCGTGTATTACAAGGTGTTGGCCTTAAACCCAGGGAACATCAAAATTAGTCCTCAAAGGGCTCTTTATCATCACCACAAGGGCCCATTTCCTGTCATGCGAGCAACACGCGAGTCAACAGGAGCACGTTGCCACCCACATGTGGTCCAGGGGGCCTACTCCGATATGGCGCATTCAAATCTTCAGATCCCACCGAAAACCGACCGAAGTTTTGAAATGATATGAATGAAATGAAAAAAGGATAATGAAATGTTACACCGGGCGTATCGTCTATTATAGTAGTCAAATAGTAGTTACGTGACAAACTTCAATCGCACGTGACAAACTTCGGCCAGCCCAGGCTTTCTTTCGAACAAAAGTATTCCGGAGTAGGATACGGCCCGATCATTCGGCCGAAACATTAAAATTTGCACATCGGAGTACTTACTGAGTAGACCTCCAGATCCGCCGCGGGGCGATAACATGCATGACAGGAAAATCGCCCTGACATCACGCTAACGTAAAATTGACAAGACCGCTAGACGTTCTGTTACACATAAACTTCTCCGCGCTTCGAGCCTTTTCGCGCGAAGTCGGCGCTACTCTCGCTGTCTCTGTCGGACGGTATCTCTGTCACTGTTGCTCTGGGGGGCGTAGCGACTCGCTCGGGGCGGGGCGTGGAGGGGGTGGAGTTGATGAGCGTCAGCTGCGGCATGCTGAGCGTAGACAGTGTCACTGGCAGCGGCGCCGCCGTCAGCATTGGAGTCATACCTGCCAAATAGTATAAATACTAGAGTTAGATGTCCCGTGCGGCTCCGTAAGTAAGGAATTTCGAGAGAACTTTCCAGTGGTAAATTATATATCTGTGCTAAAATCTACGAATAATAAAAACTAAGGAATCGTAACTCCCATACTATTACTGTTTTAAATTTGGTTCCATTTGATCTGTCATGTAACGTCAGCCCAGTACCGCTCAAGGTCACCTAAATATTGCAAATGTATTGAAATGTGTACCTAAGGTACACTTTTTTGACAAGTATTGTGGAGCATGTTTTTTGACGGAGTTACATTTCCTTAGTTTTTATTATTCAGTAGGCTAAAATACATAAAAATCTAATATACTAGTTCGTTCTTTTGCGCGCTAATCTCATGAGATTAGCGCGCGTAAACAAACGAGCTCTACAGTTTTATAATAAACGAGCTTTTGCCCGCGGCTTCGCTCGCGTTAAGAAGTATTATTATATACAAACTTTCATCCCCTATTAGAACCCCTTGGGGTTGGAATTTATCAAAATCCTTTCTTAGCGGATGCCTACGTTATAACATCTACCTGCATGCCAAATTTCAGCCCGAATCGTCCAGTGGTTTGGGCTGTGCGTTGACAGATCACTATGTCAATCAGTCAGTCACCTTTGAGTTATATATATTTTATATAGATATACTTAAGTAAGTATAATAAAGTATGAATTTAGGCAATTTTTCTCGCAGTTTTAGAAATGTCTTTCTTCGATATTGAACAGTGCGATCCGACTTGCTACTCATGAGTCATGAGATGTCACATCGCATTTACCTACCAGTGTTTCTAAAACTTTATGAGTGTTTATGAGCGGAGCCTTCTTAGCAAATTAAAACGGCACCTGCAATAGTGACTAACTGCCGCACTCAGAGTAGAACATTAATTACTTAAATGTAATTATTTAGAATTTTGACTTAAGCCTCATACATTATCTGTCAAATTCTTCATTAAATTGTAGGTTAATCATAATTATATGTCTCTGAGCGCGTCAGTAAGCTTGTGTTTCTCATATGATCGAGGAAATTGAATCCTATGCAGTTGACAGACCTACGTCGTTTGGTCGACTTATGTCAATTCAATGTTAGCTGTGATCTGTCGGATGAGTTTGACTTAACGCGACTAAATTACTTAGGTCCACCATCTGCCTAGGAATCAACTTCCCTGATAGTGAATACCTTTAGTCATGTTCGGGGATAGCACCGCTTGCGCCAGCGCCGTGGTGCCCGGTTGTCCGGCGTGCAGGGTGTTGTTCAGGGACCCTCCTTCCGCCTCCTGGATTGGAGACAGGACCAGCGCCCCCAGCACGGGAACCTCGTTCTGGTAGCCCTGATGGGTCATGATCACGCCCATATTCTGCATGCCCATGGCGATGCGGTTCTCGCGATCCATGACCTCCTTGGTGACGTCGGGAGTCGGAATCCTTGGTCGGTTCCTGAGGGTGATGGGAATAGCGGAGCCATTGCTTTTTTGCCCACCTGAAAGGGCAATCATTTTATGAGGCACATGAAACACTGCAAAATCCAGGTTACTCTACTATAGGTTTACATGCACAACGAAGGTGCAAGCTGATATCGCCAATCCGAAATTTGTACTATATAATGTAGGTATAGTTCCCTAGACAGTAGACGTTCCCTATACGATATAACATCTAGCAATTCATTAATTACAATGCTGCAATGTAGCAACCGCGCTGCTGAAATATTACCGTGTCTCGAATTCTGTCTGTGTTGTCCTCTGCCGGACTTTCTGCCGACCAGCCGCTCGTATAGCGACATCTTGTGATGAGGAGGCGGAGGCGCCACGGGCTGGCCGGCTTCAGGACTCGAGTAGACGACGGAGTTGTGCCTGTTCCTGCCGAAGAGCCCGCCGGAGGAATAGGCGGTAGACGCCGACCGCACGGAACCCATCCGCGATATTTGTCTTTGGAACCAATTCTTCCGTCTCTCCACTAATGGAGTGTCAACACTTTCCTGAAATACGATAGTTAAAGATTGACATGAGATTTTGTTTCGTCATCCATTTCGTCATCACCATCTGGAGAAGCTTATGTTTTAGAAAATTCAAGGTTATCATTTTCAAATAACACGTCATACTCAAAAAGACGAGCTTTTAGCCGGAAAATCTACCTATCATTTAACGTAAAACGTATACTTTTGTGGATATACTGTAGGCTTTATGTTAATCGAGACTCAACTATCCTGTCATTTTGATCAGTATCTGTAGTTATTTTTTGGGTGAAGAAGTAACAAACATTCCCCCTTTCAAGAAATTTCACCAAAATATTATTGTGATTGACTTTTAGGGTTCCGTAGTCAACAAGGAACCCTTATAATTTCGGTCTGTCTGTCCGTCTGTCTGTCTGTTCGTCTGTCTGTCCGCGGTTTTACTCAGAGACTACAGGACCTACAAAGCAGTGTTGTAATTTGGCATGAATGCACATATTAATGATGCCGACAAAATGGTACATGAAATCTTAAAAAATATATTTTTTTTGGTACCTTCCCTACACATCAAGCGGGGATGAAATTTTTTTCGCGTCCATCTTATCGTGTGGGGTGTCGTTGGATAGGTTTTTTAAAAATATTATGAGTAGGTATTCATAGATCATTTTCCGATTTAGGGATCCGTTTGTGAAATATAAAGTTTTAAAGTGGAAAAAATCGTTAGTCCAGTGTACCCCCCTTCTACCGTTGCTTCTGGAAATGTGAAAAATTTCAACGGAAGTAGGAAATATGCTAAATTTAAAAGGAAAACTAACACGGCTAAGAAGACTTCATAAGTTATCGAGTAATAGTCGGTCAACTAAAAAATGTATTCGGCGAAGTAGGTATAAAGGAACTTTTCGTTCAAATTCCTTTGAAAGTAACTGAGATGATGTTGTTAGTAGTGTAAAACACGTTATAAATGTACCATCGAGGAAGTTGATTCCTATGCAATTGACATACCAACGTTATTTGGTCGAATATGTCAATTCAATGTTAATTGTGATCTGTCAGCTGGGTTTGACGTAACGTAACCAAACTACTTAGGTCCCCGATTTGCATAGGAATCAACTTCTCTGATAGTACATTCATTGACCATACAAAAATTAAAAAAAAAAAACTAGCGGTACTACGGAACCCTATATTGCACGTGGCACGACACGCACTTGGCCGGTTTTTGTTACTACAGAATAGATTTAATCTGAATAACCTTCACTTGATAATAATTATAACATTGTATGTATGTATATTGTCCTAGTGCAAGATATCATCTTTAGGAAGAGGAAACAAGGTGCGAAGAGCGTTGAGGCATGACCAATTCAAATTACATAACTTATTGTTTAACGTATTTTACGTAAGTACCTACAGTACCTACACCTATATTAGAAGCATGTTTTGATTTCAAATCTCCTAGAGAATCCTCCTTGGTCTGCCGTTGACAGATTTAGCTGGCCCATTCGAAGCCTCTGCTTTGAAGGACCTATTTTCACCAGACGTTCAGCCCCCGTAGACAGGTGGCAAAACGCTAACGCTAGCGCTACAAAATGTATGGATTTGACATTAGTATTCGCTAGCGAAGCGATGACTTATGTCAAATCGCATACATTTTGTGGCGCTAGCGTTAGCGTTAGCGCTTTGCCACTTGTCTACAGGCCCAGGCCGACTCTACCCTCATAAATAAGGAATTTCGAATTACACTTTTCCGCAAAAAAGAATCCTCCTATGCTTCCCTGTTGTCAATAAGTATATCTGTGTCAAATTACATAAAAATAGCTCCAATGGTCCGTGCGACAAACAAACGAACTCATCAGCTTTACAATATTGTAATACAGCTTACAATATTGTAGTGTACACGTTTTAAAGTATAAGTGTCTAAAGACACTAGGCCGAAAAACGCGGCCAAAGTTCGGCATGATTACGCCTGCAATGTATTTTAAATTACTTACCGATGACACACCATGCCGAAATAACGTCGCGCTATATTGTATGCGTAGCGCATTGCTGACGTAATCATGCCGAACTTCGGCCCCGTAACTTCGGCATGGTGAGTTTAGACGCTAAAGCAAAAACTCACGTAGTCAGCATAAGTTTCGTCATGGCTTTTCCTCGGAGCTTGAACGTTGGCGTACACTGCGTCTTCCGCTTTGACCTTGTAGTGGTCGGCCGAGCAGGGTGGCTCATGTCGACGATAATGCTCCGAGGCGACCGTGTACGGCAGGTCTTTTGGCACCACGTCCTCCCAGTATTGGTCCTTGAGCAATTCCGGATGCTCCTCGTGCATTTCGTCAACTATCATGTACGCTGCCTGAAAAAAAGATTGTCATAACTCATAAGTCATAAGATATTGTACCTAGGACAAAGGAAGATCTTTCGACTGAGCTAGTCTGTATACTCGATCAGAATCCCACTTTTTTCAGATGTTGACTCATAAGATATTGTACAGGACAAAGGAAGATCTTTCGACTGAGCTGGTCTGTATACTCGATCAGAAGCCCACTTATTGCAGATGTTGCATAGTATTGCTGATCTCAGAAACTTCGATATCGCGATTCAGGATATCCGTTCTATCCGCTACAATGCCAAGTAAGATACTAATAAGCCCAACGATGAACTATTCAGGCTCAACTTCGGAAACTCACCGCGCGGTTATCGGTCAACGTTGTCCTGCAAATAAGGGCCCTTTCACATGGCGCACGGCGATTCTTGATGCCGTGGCGGTGCCGTGTGCAAGTACTCTAAGCGCTGACCAATAAGCACGCGCTAAGATTCCGAGTCGAACGGAATTAGGCCAAAGTCCAACGGGAAGAAGGGCTTTCTGTGGTGTGTCTTTCCGACTTCTGATATCCGTTCAGGGTTATGCAGGTAGGGTAGGATAGGAACTATAGTTTGTGCGTTTTATGATGATATGCGTGAGACATTATAATTGACAATAGTAGGGAAGGTACCTAACTAAAATTAATCGATAGTTTAAAAATATCGAATCACTTCGTAAAGGAATTGCAATCGAAATTATCGATTTCGTACTGACATTTCAGTGGTGCCGGCGATTTAAGATAGCCGCCCTTTTTTATCGATTTGATTTCGATTCAACTGAGTCAATCTCTATTGACATAAGTTCCGTTTCAAGCATATGACATTTTTCAAATGTTTTCGTAACAATAATTTTATACTCCTATTTCACAGTTAATATCTATAATTTTTATTAATAAGTTAGCATTTAGCATCTTTTCATTTTTATTCATTTACAATTATAGGAAACATTTGTTTTTGTAGATGGAATATAATTTATTACATTTGATATTTTTTGTTTTCTTGTAAAAAAAACCCGTAGCAAGGAACATGAAAACTGTCACCCATATCATCTTAGAACGCACAAACTATAGGGTATATTATGAGAGTGATCCTATGCGCGCCTAAAAGCTATCGATTGTTTCGATCCATCCCAAATGAACTGGTCAAACCATTCGTTGTTTGTTGTTTGAAATAGATACTTACTGACAAGTAAGTAGTAACTTACCTTAATATGTCTGTCTATAAGCCAATTCAATTCAATGTCATCGTCATCTTCTCCAAATGGGTTTATGAGGACTTCAGCAACTTTCAGCCAGCCGACATAAAAGCAGAACTGAAAAGAAAACAATTTTCCAGTGAGCAAGATTTTTAACAGTACCTATTGAAAAACTCCTAATTTATCTTTTCTGTAAACTGTTGTTAAAAAGTAAGAAAACCAGTTTTTGAATTACCGAGATGACGCTGCGCATGCGCAAATCTAAAACTGAAAAATCGAAAAAGCGAGATGAATCGCGTAGTGCCCGGGAAGCACCTGCTTCGTGCTTAAAAGTTAAAACGATACCATTAGACATGCTGCGTGTAACGTCCAATCCAATCGTCCAGTCCAATCGTCTCATGAATAGCACGAAGCTTCGAGTACGATAGACGCATGTGTGGCCGCTACATATGAGACATTAGGTCTGATAGTTTTTACTTTTAGCGGTTGACACGAGATAGTTATCAAAAATAGACGTAAGTAAGGGTGAGGATTCTGTCTTTTTCTAAATTTCACAAGTTATGACGTCTGAGCATACCTGAAGTGCTGTAAACAGGGGGAAGTAGACGTCGGGCTCATATTTGGAGGTGCTGCCTGGAGCTGGCGGCACCAGCTGTCTGCCCATCAGGGCCGCCACAAAGTACGTGTACAGTGCCAGAGTCACCACCTGAAAATACAATTATTCCACTGGTAGAACAAAAGCTTCACCATGCACTTCTAATCTCTATCCTAAGCTCATATCAAAGTGCTACACCCGTGGTCGACAAATTGCGGCCCGTGGCCGTTATTTATGCGGCCCGCGACAAAGTAAATTATTTGAATGGTCAACAATGGTTGCCAATTTTGGCCGGTTATCGCTAGTGAATAATGTTTACAAGCTAGCAAATGTCACAATAATAACATAATTCTGTTGTTTTATGGTGTGGTGTAACTCACTCATAGGGCCTGATTACACCTACCGAGTAGAGTGGCGACTGGCGAAACAGTGCTGCAGCTCTCGACCAATAGCCGAGAGTACTGTCTCGCAGTCTCGCTACTCTACTCGATAGGTGTAAAAAAGGCATTAGTGTGTGGAACCGCCCTTAGAGCACCCTTAAGGCTTCACATACTCTGCAGCCCGGTGCTGGCACTCACATTGTCATGTGTGGCCCTTGGCCAGTAAAGTGTGACGACCGCTGTGCTACACGCTCCATCGGGCCTCAGTTCAGTCGTAATTAGTAACGAAACGGAGGAGTGAGCAACGGAAAGTCTCACTTTTGTATGCAAGTGAATACAAAAAGTGGCACTTTCCGTTATTCACTCCTCCGTTTTGTTACTAACTCAGTTATTAACTCACAAATGTACGATACAGAATCGGTCAGCAGGACGCGGCTTTCTCATTCGATTGTTTGAGTCTCAAAACGGTTTCGTGGTACGGGTCCTGCCGACCTAGCATGCGCCAACGAGAAATTTTTGTCTACATGTTTTCTCGATGTTTGATGGTTTGTCTCTTCATCTCTATTGACATTGACATGACATACATTTTTGCTCGTGAAGATCTGTCGTCAAAATTAGCGAACCCTAACATTTTTATCGAGTTTTGTCGAGATTTTGACATTATGAGAAGAGTAGTTTCTAACTACACTCGAAAGTGAGATATCTCGTGTGACGCATGCTAGACGCACTGAACAGAATGGATGAAATTTTGTGCCGATTTTGGTTTGGACAATATAAACATTTTTAGGCGAAGTTAATGATGTTTTATAAAATAAAATATCACTGGTCGAAATACTTTAGATGGCAAAACAACATTTGCCGGGACAGCTAGTAATAAATAAAATGAAATATTATACATCCCTACAAAATGGTTGTTATCAACAAATTAGTTTTGCTCTTTATTGCGTCATTCATGTGTAATTGCGTTTTATTGTTCTGGTACGGAAAATACGTCTAAATCAAGCTTAATTATGTAAATCTTCACGATTTGCCCATTATGGCAACTGAAGATCAAAAACACAGTAGGTACTAGGTAGATACCTAGTACACAGATATTTTGCATTAAAAATTAAAACCTAACTTGGATACTACTAAATTAATATCCATAAATACCTATGTATATACCTATGTGGCTATGTATCCATTATTAATATATTATACTTACCTATCTATACTAATATTATAAAGCTGAAGAGTTTGTTTGTTTGTTTGAACGCGCTAATCTCAGGATTACTCAGGAACTACTGGTCTGAATTAAAAAATTCTTTCAGTTTTAGATAGCTCATTTACGAGTATCGAGGAAGGCTATATATTATATATAGGCTAGCTTAATAATATTTTGGCCATAGGCTATATATTATTATGCTAAGATCAATTGGAGCTAAGAAACAGAGGAAAATTTGGTAAAAAAGTAAATAAAAAATAAAATAAAAAATGTTTTATTTCTGAGTAAATTTGAATCAAATTTTTTCAGAATGTCTACCTGATGCCTACCACCGGTTCAGGAACTACCCCGGCGAGAAGAACCGGCGTAAGAAACTCGCAAAGTGAAGGGACATAGGCTATTTTTTGCAAAAAATGTACGGTTTCCGTGAAATTCCTAAATTATGCAGGCGAAGCCGCGCGGTACATCTAGTGTAATATTATGCAATGATATTATGTACCTATATAATTATTAATTGTAAGTAAGTACTTATAGAAAAAAAAGTACTTATAGAATAAAAAAATAAAATAAATAAAAGCATTTGAAAGATTCTGAGTCAGTACGGGCAAAATCTGTTTTTTTTTTAATTTTTTTTAAATTTATGTAAGTACCTATAACAATACGAAATTTCCGGCGTTACCTTGACGAAGCTTCCGTATGCACCTTTTCGCGGTACGTGATACCTACTACAGTGCAGACGAGTACTTTTCCTTGTACTTGACCTTATAACAAAACGGCGATGGCATATCCAAGCGCCGTCTAATCGGTGCGTTTGATTTTCGTCGTGCGACAAGGCTTTTTTAACGTTGTCAGTGGCGGCACTAAAAGGAAGATCTTCCGACCGAGAGAGATAGCATGCTCGGTCAGGCCGAAGCCCACTGACGTCATTTCAGACGTTGTATATATCTTGCCGTTCTCCAAAACTTCGATAGCGCGATGCAGGAATGTTAGGCGAATTGTGGGTACCGCCGCACGTTATATGAACGTGGGTTGTGGTGGGAGCGCTGCTGGTAATGGAGAACTGTCAAAAATTACGTTTTTGTATGATAGTGGCGTTAGTTCCTTTTTTCGTCACGTTCTCTAAATGAACGCCTTGTCGATCTGTATTTAAATTTTACGTACCTAGCATCGAAAGACCAGATAAAATCTGTGGACCATATAATGCACGAATTGAGTCTTGGAAAAATTATAACTTGAGTAGCTTGGTCTTAAACTATGATTAGAATGTTTTGATACTCAAACGTTTTTTATAAAACTTTTTATTTATAAATATTTGAGTATCACAATAAAATTCACAACTAGTAAAACCTTAAAAAAATCTCGCGGTCCAAGGGGCGGTCGCCCATGTCGCCCACGCTGCCTCTGGTCTAGTGGTTAAATCAACCAACGCATGCAAAGCCCTAGAGCATAAGAGCTTGGCTTGGGAGCTGCCACGTCATGCAGTTAGCGATATAAAACACTCACCTGCGTATAAACTAAAGGCACACAAACAGTGTCGTTTCCTATCAAGGCGCCGAGTCGTCTTCTTATATCTGACAGTTCCACCAGTAGCGTTTGAGAGCATAAGAGCTTGGCTTGGGAGCTGCCACGTCATGCAGTTAGCGATATAAAACACTCACCTGCGTATAAACTAAAGGCACACAAACAGTGTCGTATCCTATCAAGGCGCCGAGTCGTCTTCTTATATCTGACAGTTCCACCAGTAGCGTTTGAACGATGTGGTCACTGGTTATGAGCCCTTCCTTCCTCGCTCGGTTTATGATATTCGTGGCCCATACCAGCGGCATCCAGTATTTCGACATTGGACTCTTGCCGTCCATCTTCTCGAACACTTTTCTCTCACTCTCGAGCATGAGGCCTGAAATGAGAACCTTAGTTTGAGGCTGCGTTTCCAAAGCAGGCCTTGTACAGTATATTGTATAGTATATTGGTTCTTAAACACATTTCAACGCAGCTGATGGAAATGCAGCCTAAAAGGACTTGCCAAAGAGGCAGCGAGCGTCGTTCATTTGCCGGCATAGAAAACATCTTCATATCAAATTTCATCAAAATAGTTTTAGTGGTTTTATAATGAAGTTTGAGGATATTTGATAAAAGCTTACCCGAGTCTACGACGTGTTGCCACGTGGGGAAACGTCGTTTAACACGCAATGACACGCGCTGTAGTGTGATCACATAGGCGAGTATGGCATACCGGACTATATTCCTTCTCATCAGACGTCCAGTTTCGTCCTGGAAAGAAAAAAAGCAATATTTGATGCTACAAGACAAGTCTAAACTAACTTTTAACAGACGAAAATACTGAGTTTTTCGAGACAACGCATGCAATTTTGTTTGTTACATGTCATCGCATAATTTAGTTATTAGAGATTATTTGTAGGGTTCCGTACCCTTAAACGGGTAAAAACGGGACGCTATTACTGAGACTTCGATGTCTGACCGCCTGTCTGTCTGTCTCCAAGATGTAACTCAAGAACGGTAATAGCATAGACTTCTGAAATTTTCACAGATTGCTATATTTCTGTTGCCGCTTAAACAACAAATACTAAAAACAAAATAAAATTAATATTTAAGGGGGCTCCCATACAAGAAGCGTGATATTTTTTGGCCTTTTTTGCTCGTAAATGGCTGGTCTCTGCTCGTAATCAATAATGGCAACAGTTACGCACTTGAAATTTTCACAAAATCCTTAATGAAGTATACATATAATATTTGTAGTTTAATATTTGATGATAAAATTAAATAAAATAAATACTTATTTAAGGGAAGTTCCCATACAGAAAACACAATTTTTTGCCCTTTTTTGCTCTAATATTACGGTACGGAACCCTTCGTGCGCGAGTCCAACCCGCATTTGGTCAATTTTTTTACGAGTCTATACTACCCTACTGCTGGGCAAAGGCCTCCCCCAACAGAATATGACGTTAAAGACGTCGGTATGAAAGCTGCCAAGTCAAAGTGGGACTGGGCGGGTCATAACTCATACCAGTCTCATGGTCATGCATCCTGACCGTTGGGCAAAGGTAACCACAGAGTGGGTACCAGACGAGACTAATTAGATTTGGCAGAGTTTACTTCGATAAAGGTCCCATAAAAACCATTTTTTTTAAATCCAACAAGAAGGGTGAAAAGGCGATTTTTCTCAGATACGCAAGACAGTCAAATTCGCAAATTCAAAACGATTTTACATGAAGATGTCAAAATTCGCTCACATATTCAGAAAAAAAATCATGATATTATCTTAGTAAACATTAGCGGAATATCCAATGGAATATCATTTTCCTCATAACGTGTTACTTTATCAATATTTCCATTTTCAATTGCACATTAGTAATGATAATAAAGAAAATTATGTTTATAAATAGACATGATGCTGAACGTATCATTAATAGTCTTTTGAATTATGAGTTCGCACTAAACATTATTATATAAGTCGCAGCTATAATATATATCGCATTGCAAATATCGTCGATTCCTGCAGTATACTTTAGATAACTTCAATATTTCTAGTTAGCTATTTGCCGGTTATACCTTATTAGTTATTACCTTTAATAAAATATATAAAAAAGAAAATGAATTTTTATTTTTGTTAGTCTCACTAAAATTCGAAATCGGCTGAGCTGATTTAGCTAATTTTAGTCTTGAATTATCCGTGGAAGTCCAGAGAAGGTGTATAATAGGAGGAAAGTAATAAGAAGTTCACCGGGTCACAGCTAGTACTTAACAATATCAAAAATAAGACTAGGAATAATAATTACTAAGTATAATATTATGACGAAGTAGTAGGGGAGCCCAAAAAGGGATTCCGCGAACTGCTCGAGCGTGTCAATCTGACGCTTGTATAGACTTCTGACATATTATGTCTAGTTATCACGGTATAGAAATCGGTTTTTTTACGTGGTGGGCTGAAAAAAAGTTATTTTCAAGTATTGAATGGGCTTAAAAAAGTTATTTTCAAGTATGATCATACCTTCTTGAACGTGCCCAGCGAGCAGTAATTAAGGTGGCACTTGGAAAGCCAGGGCGATATCCAACCACGGAACTGCTTCAGGAATTTGACGTTCTTAGTGTTAGACAGCTTTTCATCCTAAGAGCGCTTACGGACGAACGGCACGTGTCGGCGGCAGTCGACGGTAGCCGTCGACAGTTTATCACGCTTGCAGTTGTGACGTACCGCGTAAAGGTAAGCGTCTACAGTTCGGTATAGTATGCAAAGGACGTCTCGCATCAAACGGGTATTTTTTTACAGTACGTCCACTGTATCGGCAGCGTACGGATTACCGACTAGCCAGTATGTTAATCTTCAAATTAGTCCAAACAAAGTTCCTAAGTCAAAACCTCCGTTACGTACGATACTGACCTGTGGACGCTTACCTTTAGGCGGTACGTCACAACTGGGGGCCTACCACCACCTCTACTAAGCGACACCGTTTGACAGATGAGCAATATTACTTTAACGTCAATCTAGCTATCTTAATTTTTTTTACTGTTTTTTAAGGGGGTGACAGACGTGCGAGTAAGTACGCGGACTTATGGCTCGACGATCTTAATCGCCTGTGTGTCAGCAAAGAGCCGCGAGCTGCGAGCCGCGGACCGCGAGCCGCGAGCCTGGGGGCATGGTAATCCAGTGTGAGCGATTCTCGTGTGTCACCGACGCGAGCCGAGTAAGTTCGCGAAAACCCGCGTACTTTAAGTTCGTACGTCTATCAAGCCCTTTAGTAAAATTATATTTAAAAAGTGAGTACGGTAATGCTATTGTAATCTTACAACAAAGTGTTCTGGAAACATGATAGTTTAAGGAAACGTCGTGGTAGGCCCCCTGCAAGCGTCATAAACTGGTAACGGCTGCCGTCGACTGCCGCCGACACGTGCCGTCGACTGCTGCCGACACGTGCCGCCGAGACGTGCCGTTCGTGTGTAAAAAGCCTTAGAGTCCTAACAAAGGATGTTAGGTCTCGAAAGCACTAAGGCTAATAATAATTTAAAAAAAATAAAGCTTCATATTTTCCTAACTAAATTTTGCAGATATTTTAGGTTGCACTCAACTAATTGATTTAGTCCTTACTACTTGTCTAAAATTTTGTTATAATTTACCTAAATCACAGAATACATAATATTATTATAACAACCTAAATAAGCAATTTCCTGAATATATTTCTTTTTCATAACTTTAATATGGTTGCAGTTTCTGAACTCACCGCTTAAATAAAAAACGTTCTTATTATTTTTTTATTACTCTTACCTAATCTTAAAAACCTACAGCTAGGTCCCCACGACGCTCGAGTAAAGTCTACAGTCTACACGAATAGCACTCTGGGCTCCCTTACTATAAATTCAACAGAAAAAATCTGCATAGAAGGTTATTCAGTCCTTGGTATAGATTAGTCACTAGACTATAGAAGTATAGACTTTTAAACTTTCAAATAGGCTGCCCCAAACAACCCCAGTGTGAGGTGATGAACTGATGACACATTTCTACGACATGCTTCCATGACATGGATCATAATGTACATTCTACACAGCCCAAAGGCAAACCAGTGCCTCCGGGCCTCGATGTTACAAAGCACTTTAGTAGTAGGTAGGTAGTGAATGTAGTATTTTGAAATACCTTGTGTTTTCAAAGTATAGTTGGTAATTTATTGAACACCTGAACATACAACATAGCAAAATAGTGTACACAAATATTAACAGAAGTAATATGACCCAATCCGACGAATTTTGGTGTAACAATCAATAGCATGGATTCCTAAAGCGGGTTCCGCCTTAGTTTGACAGAAAAATGAAACTACACTGCACTATTAGCCTGGCCGCACATTGTCCGAAATTTCTGATCAGAAACAGTTGAACGTCCGCGCTGTCTCTTACATTTTGTACTGAGCCGAGTGAGCTCGAACTCGTCGGAAGGATATTTCGGATAGTCTGCGTGGTGGCGGTCCGGCGAAATTCTACTGTTTCTGATTAGAATTCGGACAATGTGCGGCCGGGCTTATACACAACAATCCACATCGACCAGCTTGATCAAATCATTGACTTCACACCTACGATCAATAAAAACTAAGGAAGAGACTGTGTCAAAAATTTTGGCCGTGAGCCTATAAAATGTGACCACATGCATACTTAAATAATACTTTATAGCTTCACAGTTCACACTTCACACTCACACTTTGAACTACGAACCCTTTAAAAAGTATCGACGTAAAATTGCAATCAGCGGTGGACATTGGTCCATATACAGTTTAACAATTTTCTTCATTCTTTTTTAGGGTTCCGTAGTCAACAAGGATACAAGAACCCTTATAGTTTCGGTCTGTCCGTCCGTCTGACTGTCTATCTGTCTATCTGTCCGCGGTTTTGCTCAGAGACTATAGGACCTACAAAGATGTAATTTGGCATGAATTAATATAAGCGTTGGTAAAAACTTGTTCAAAATATAATATAATATTTTAATATGTAATTTTAATATAATCTATGATGATTATTGGTTGTTATAGTAGATATTTAATGTGACATGATGACATTATGTACACATCTCTAACCTTCTGATTAATTACCTTGAAGGTAAAACAACTTGTAAGTATATCTACAGTCTACACATTTACTAGCTACAAAACAATACTTTTTTAAGTAACAACTTTTTCTTAACTTAATAAATAGTAATTTTGTATGGCGCTTAAAAAGTGTAACTGGTACACCACGTTATAATAAAAAAGTAATATACTTATATTATATTTAAAAAGAGTAACATTATATTAATAATCGTTTCAACTACAGATTATAATCTTAGAAGTTAGAACATTTGAAAATGACGTAAGCTAATGACACAATAGACGTAACTACCAGTACTTCGACTGCTAAGAGACGGACGTGTAATAATACCTGTCATTTCTTTCGGGTTTCGCCAGGATAAGTTAAGGGCTGGCGCGCTGGCTGATATAATTTATTTATAAAATGAAGATTTTGAAATAGAAATCTGACAGTTTTCTTTGCATGTGCCAAAATATAAACAACAACTAAATTTGTAGGTAACGACCCTAGCGACGACTTTTGTCATAATACGGCAAATTTAAAAATTTCAACCTCAGTTCTAAGTCGGTATACTCTATAATTCTGTCTACTCTGCTAATGATGCACAGTATCACTATGTATACCAGCTGCTCTATAATAGTATATGTCTAATGTCTATACATATTTATATAGAGTGGCCATGGGGCGAACTCCAAAGGATGGTCAGGGCCAGGACTCCTGCCGCAGATATTATGATGCCTTCGAAACCTCAGGGTGGCTATACAAGAAGAGTGGGATCCCTCAGAGCCCAGAGGTTCATCACAACTTTCATAAGGTCAATGAAAAACCGGATGGAAGCCTCAATTAGGATAATGGGTAGCAGTACGAACTATTCCAATCAAATTGTTAAGGGTTTTTTTAGAAGAAAGATGTCATTAATCAGCAATTAAAATGTTATGCCAATCTCACTGTTTTTTGTTTTAAGGCTACAGCCTTGTTGTTTACTACAAAATACTACAGTATTAGTAAACAATTTACAGTTACAATAACTACAGCATTAATTTACTCCTTACTGCACTACCTATTAAACGATACCAAAATTTATTTAATGTTAATACTTAATTAATAATTATATTTTTTGAGTTAAATTAGCGTTTGAATCATAAGGAGAGAGGTGGGTCGATATTTTTGCACGCAAGTGTAATTAAGGATTTTGTGATTTTTTTAATCAATATTGATATCGAACAAAAAGACCAAAAAAATTTGAAACACGTTTGTTGTATGGGAAATTAAATAGATTTTAATTTTATTTTGTTTTTAGTGTATTTGTTGTTATAGCGGCAACAGAAATACACAATGTGCAAATTTCAGAAGTCTAGCTATAGCGGTTCTTGAGTTACAGAATGGACTCGATGGACAGGCGAACAGATTTAAACGAAGTCTTAGATACCCGTTTTTACCCTTCGGGTACGGAACCCTAAAAGGTCCAACGATGCAGGCGCGGTCCGAAGGGGACATGACCCCCCCCAAAATCTAAGGTAAAATTGAAAATAAAATAAAACCCAGAACCGTCCGAGGGCGCAGATAAAAAAAAATAGTGTAGTGACTACTGAGTGACCCCCCCCCCCCCCCCCCCCCCCCAAAATTTCAGGCTGCGACCGCGCCTGCAACGATGACAATAAAAATTTATAGATTAGATTTTAAATGCCCATCATATAGTTCGAAGCTTATTTATTTTGAGAAACATTACAAAAGTGTAGGTTTAAACATTAAAAATGTATAATGCAATAATGTCAAGGCAATTGAAACAACACGAAACGTTAGCTACGCTGAATTGTTCATAATTGCTGATATTAGATTTCTAGAAAAACCTTTGATTTTCATAGCTTACGTATGCATTTGCAGCTCTTTTTCCTTGTTGAGTTTGGAGTGTTTATAAAACTACTCAAAGTAATATAAATTATAATTCATAGTTAACACGTTTTTATAAAACAACTTACATATTTTACACTACTACAGTAGCCTAATATTACAAACGCGATAGTTTGTTGCTAGTTTAGCCTAGCTTTTTCACGAAAAAATTACTGTTAATAGATTTTGATAAAATTTCACAATCATCTTACATAATAAATCAGAATAACAAATAGAGTCTATTATTGATAAAGACATAATATATTGCACATAATATGTAAAATAATATTAATAATTAAGATGTGGTGCCATTGTATTTAAATATTAACTAGCTATTTGACCGAGCTTTGCTCGGTATTCGATGAAAATGGCATTTTCTGAAAATGATTCCTAGCTAGATCGATTTATCGCCCCTGAAACCCCCTATATACTAAATTTCATAAAAATCGTTGGAGCCGATTCCGAGATTCCAATTATAAATAAATAAATATATATATATATATATATATATATATATATATATATATATATATATACAGGGTATAACAAAAATAAGTGATAATACTTTAGGATGTGTACGTGTTCCTTGTAGAGAGTTCACTGTGAAAGGAGCAGCGCTGAAAGACCAAAAAATTTTTTCACTTTTGTATGGGGAATCTCGTGACGCTCGGGAGCTTGCCCATACAAAAGTTTAAAAAAAAATCGTCTTTCAGCGCTGCTACTTTCACAGTGAATTTTTGGTAAACAAGCTGAGGGTATCCGAGCATTTTATGGTGGTCATTATATTATGTATTATTTATTCCCTCCAAATTAATAAATGTTACCATCAAGTAATAAATGTTACCCAGTTGGTAACATTTATTACTTGATGTTTAAAACACTTTAACTTGGCCGTTGCTACTGGTATCAATGTAAACAATGAATGTTGGTTACTGGATAGTGGCAGAGACCAGCCATACAATAGTGGATTGTATTGAAACATGCTGACATTGGTACCAGTGGCGTAGCTACAAGGGACGAGGCGTCCCAGGCCCCAACCTCAGGAGGCCTTATTCAATCTCTCATTAAAATCTATGACTGGAGATGTTGGGTCCTTGGTTAGCTGGCTACGTCACTGCTTGGTACAGTGCTAATTCACCAGGAATCTAGTGACGCTGGTGAGTGTTACTGTACCTACCAATGTAGCAACAGCACGCAACGCCAAACAACTTTAAAAAGTAATGAAATAATATTTACTGCCTTTATGTTCAAATAATTCCTAACTAGTAACTTGTGTAAAGTAATATTTTAGTCCATAATTGTTGTCACGGTGTGTCGGGGGACCGCCAAGTAAACTACAACCTTCAACCGCCAAGTCGCTGATATCTCCATTCGGTTCGCTGTGAACTGATCCTTAAACTATAATGTTATGTGAAATCTCAAATCAAACCTATACATTAGCGGTCCCCCGACACACCTTGACAACAATTATGGACTAAAATATTACTTTACACAAGTTACTAGTTAGGAATTATTTGAACTTAAAGGCAGTAAATATTATTTCATTACTTTTAAAGTTGTTTGGCGGTGGTTTTTTAAATTTCTTAATGTAATTTTATTTCATACTTTTTGAACTTGTGTTGGTTATAGTGCAGAATAATTCCTATCAACATAATAATAATATTCTCATGATTACTATCTATCAATGTCCTTTTCGATGAGGCCGTTAATATGAGCCCAAACATGAAACCTCCACTTTGGGTTCATACGAAGCTCGGTTCCTATAGAATCCAGGTGATGCTGCAGCAGCAGCATGTAAATATTTATTGTCTATCTACCTCTTACTGGTCGTCGCAATTAAAATGAGCCCAAACACGAAACCTCTGCTCTAAGTTGGCGAGGAGTTGGATATCCTATTGATTACCAGGTGATGCTGCAGCACAAGGTCAACTTTCCATTAATATGTGTATACGTATATTGTATATTCACAAATCTCACGAACTAGAATGAAATATAAAACCCATCAAACGACTACAAGTTGCTAACGGCCTTTCATGAACCTTATCTGGTTCATGCACCCTGATTGTCCAGCACTGAGCAGGCTGATGATGATGAACACTCTCGATCATGTCAGCTTTAAAAAAAAAACTAGATCAAAATCGGTCTATCCGTTTGGATGCTACGATGCCACGGACAGATACACACACACAGACAGACAGAGAGACAGGCAGATTATAAACAAATTATTAATTAATTCGCCACGCAAACATATATTTGTCTCTTTCTTTCCTAATCTACGACACAATAGCAAATGACAAAACAATACACAGTATAGCACATATAAAATATAGCACTAAAAAGAACAATAGCACACGTCATAAGGACATCCTTATATATTTAAATATGAAAATCGCATACATAAATCGCTTATTACGAGGCAAATAAATAATTTAGACAATTATTCATTACCTTTTAGAGATCGGAGCTCCAAAGACGTTGCGATATTGTTAACACCACCTAAAATAATGTATTTTTATATAAAAAAATATAAATAAAATATATTCGCAGTGCTATTTTTTTATATTCGCAATAGCTTTAGTAGAATCAAGGTAGCTCAGGCTGTGTTCAGTATATACTTAATATACAAGTAAAAGACGCTTACAAAGTTTACATAATATTTTGTTATTATTCAAAACAAGCAACAAAAATAATTTTATGTATTTTTTTTGGCCTCACAAAATTGCGCAAAAGCGATAGGTAGCAAGTATTATGATTATTATTAACCACCTACAGTAGTTACCAAATTTTCAAACCGTTTGCTCAGTTCATCATTTATATTATATTATTTTAATATATTATGTACATTGTACTGATTAGAGAAGATTCATAGGCAGATTAATTCTTAAGGCGCTGTGGTTGTTGCAACTACGTAAAATGGGTTTTTTAAAACACGTTTTTAGTAAAGAAAATGTCATTATTTAAGTATAAAATAAGTATCATTTTAAAATTGAGAAAATTTTCTATACGCAAAGGTATATCAGTACACAATTTGAATAATCCTGCTGGATAGAAAAAAAATCTCAAAGATGACTCTTATAACGCTGTTTTTCATAATTAAATCATTTTATGGCTAAATTACACACTTTCTAGAAAAAACAAAAATGTAGTATTTGTGTCGTAACCTAACGTAAGCGATTTGATATATTTGATTTCTGTAATACTAAAAACAAAAGGTTTTTACTCCTATTTTCTATTATCAGTACAAGGCACGCTGATATAAGTTATTTTAATGTCCTTAACGTCGATATTCGTACTGACAGACATCGACCTGCTTATTTTAGGGACTGCTGGGCCTTAATTATTAAGTAGATGTTGTCAAGCCAGCCAGCCCTATCAACATTGGTTATGATAATCTGACCAAATTATATAAGTTATCTACTTCATCTGCCTCTGAATCTGATGGTATCTACCACAGTAAAGCAATATGACATAATATGGGACTAGGAATATTGCTATACTGTGGTATCTACAGTCAACTATGTAAGTAGTTCACTGATGCAGCGCCGGATTTATAAATAGGCTGTTATAAGCCACGGCCAAGAGACGACAGCGTCCATAGAGGCCCTACCACGGCCCTACATATTACGTACATGGGGGCGACGGAAATAAAGTGGCCTACACTCATAAAAAATATTAATTCAGCACTGCTCTGATAGGACCTATACTCGGTGGATGGGACATAGACATTACTACGACGGTTCCTCTGTGGATCTGATTGACAAGTTTTCAACATTACTGCAGTTCAACAGTCAACTCGATGTTGCTTGCAAGTTGCAACATACATTTTGTAACTTGCTCTGAGACGAGGAAGTTAGATATTCTAAATTCTAATACACAACCGCAACATTTCAACTAAGACCATAGTTTTCAAACGATATTCTTGGTTTTACAAAATCATTTTAATCTACTTTTTAAATTTATTTGTCAGGTTGTTAAAGGCCTATGGGGGATTTTGTATGGACCCCGTCCCCACCCTTCAACAGTCATGGGATGCGTCTCAATTTGTTCACTGGGACCCAGAAAAGTCTTAAGTACCAGTGTCAGTTTCAAAATCAATGGGGTTTATTAAGAAAATAAACTTTTCTCCAAAAAAAAAGGTGTTTATTTTTTAACAAAAAAATACTTTTTTCTACAAACAAAAAGCATATCAGGGTTCCGTAGTCAACAAGGAACCCTTATAGTTTCAGTCTGTCCGTCCGTCTGTGTTTCTGTCTGTCTGTCCGCGGTTTTTCTCTGAGACTATAGGGCCTACAAAGCTGTAATTCGGCATGTATGCATATTATATCTTAATGACGGCGACAAAATGGTATATAAAATTGGTATATAAAATCTTTTTTTTTATGGTACCTCCTCATACACATAGCGGGGGTGATTTTTTTCCGCGTCCATCCTATCGTGTGGGGTGTCGTTGGCTACGTTTCTATTAAATATTGTTTAGAGTATTCAAAGAGCATTATCCGATTTAGGGATCCACTTGTGAAATATGAAGTTTTAAAGTGGAAAAAATCGTTAGAGTCCAGGTTTCAGGCTCAGGTTTAGCTGTTTAGTTCAGGTTGCTTCTGGAAATGTGGAAAAATTCGCGGGAGTAGGAGATATTATGCTGACTTTAAAGGAAAACTATCACGGCTAAGAAAACTTCATAAAGAAGTAATTGGGTAGTGGTCGATCAACTAAAATAATGTATTCGAAGAAGTATAAAGAAACTTTTCGTTCAAATTATTTTGAAAGTAACTGAGATGGTATTGTTGGTAGTGAATGTACATTTGTAAAACACGTTACAAATGTACATTCATTGACGATACAAAAATTATCAAAAACTAGCGGTACTACGCATTGTGCTGGTTTTTAATTTCATGTACAAACAAATGACGATTTAATTGAAGACATTAACTTTTGGTTAAGAACCAAAAGTTTCTTTAAACTGCGTCGAATTCCTTTGAACGTTACTGAGATGATGTTGTTAGTAGTGTAAAACACGTTATAAATGTACATTCATTGATAATACAAAAAATATCAAAAACCAGCGGTACTACTGAACCCTATATCGCGTGACCCGATACGCACTTGGCCAGTTTTTTTTGTCCTCTGTTATAATGTAGCAGATTTTGTAATCTGCTACATTATAACACAACTGGATCTGTATCCAGTTGATGTTACATAGGTTACATAAATACCTAGCTAGATTGATTCGCATGCGGGTAAAACTGTCATCGATAACAAAGTTATTTTTATGTAATTATAGGTTTCAGATATATTGTGCTATACCAGTAATCATTATACTAAGTGATTATAAGCAGTAGCGGCGTTAGGGGAGGGGGGACGCTAGGTGACGGTCCAGGGAGTCGGATAAAATGGGGCGTCGAAGGCAAACAAAAAAGGGGGCCCTTTTTTAGGACTACCAGCACTCTAGGCGCTGTAGAAAGGCGCTTTTTTAGCCTGCGGCGCAGTTACACTTAAAATATTTTGTCACGGCGCCCCACTCTACCTAGCTATTAGAAAAATAAGAGTAAAATAAACATAAAAATACCTTTCATGATTATTGTTAGGTTAGCAGCAGGTAAATAGTTATAAACAAATATTTAATCATCTACCTGATTTACATCATTCATATTAAGTATACTTAATTTATTTTATAATATTTGTGGTTTCGGACAATTGATGTATGATCGATTCACGGCGCCCCTCTTGCCTTTCCAAGGCGCACCAGGGCGCCGCAGCGCACAGAACCCTGAGCTAAATTGTAAATGCCTCCGCATTTACCATTTCGATTTTCGGCTACCATCAGTGATGATAGCCGAATTGTGATGATTCATCACAATTCACAAATAATCAGTAACCACAATATTGTAGTCCTAATAATAATTATTAATACAACATCGAAATCTTGCACTCATTGCATTGCAATGATGTACAAAACATTAATTGTACACACTTAAAATCAATAATATGTAATTATAAAAGTACTTAATTAGTACGTTCCACAGACCACCACATAATAATAAATTATTGTGGTAGACGTTTCACATACATTTCGAATTTTAATAGGAACTTAATTATTATGGTTTGAGTCCGAATCCAATATCAATTAACGAACGAACGAATTATTTTGTAAAGTGTACATAATTATATTATTACTCATTAGTTATTATTCTATATTTTTTCTTTCTGATTCACGTACCACAAACTACCACGTTATTTTAGTACCACAAATTACACTTTAGAAGCTATGGTGTGTTAAAAAACTGCGGCCTTTTAATCTAGACATAAGAGGGTAAGGGCCTGTTCCAACTTCCACCACTTACGGATAGGCTATTCACAACTTATCTGACAGATGGAGCATACTGCATACATTATCTTTCAGATAAGTTGTGGATACCCTATCCAAAACTTATCAGTAAGTGGTGGGTCAGGACTCAGGCCATTTGTAACGTAAAATCGCAAACTTGTGCTTATTCTTTTTTCCTATATCACTTCACTGTTCCTATACTACAAATAATAATACTCCTCACACCGGTTTCGGTGACGGTGGCCAGGAGTAATTTTATAGTGCCCAAGTGTGTGCGCAGTACACAAGAGAACTCTCTATTCCTTTCACTCTCATAGCCCAGTGGGGCGGAAGACCGACATCCGACTCATGCATCATCTCACTTGTCAGACAATCAGGTGATCAGCCTGCATCGTCCTAACTCCTAACCAAACTTGGAAATACTATGTTTCCAACGCGGGAATCGAACCCACGACCTCCGAGTCAAGAGCCACGCTCTAAACCACTAGACCACGGAGGCGTTACTATATTATGACGTATTAGTGTTATATACGGTTTCATTTTCATTTTAATTACTCAGCAAATCAGACTGCGTAGTAAGAGCGAAGCCACACAGCCTTTGCGTTACGAGTTACGACTTACGTTGCAGCGATGCCATGCCATACATTACATACATTTTTTTCCGGCCATTATAGCGAATAATTATTGTAAACGCGCGTTGAGTGCATATCGTGTGAATATACCCTGAGAGTTGTGCGAAATTCCAACAATTCCAAATTCAGCGTACGTAACGAACACGCTGTTAACAGAGCATAACCATCGTGTTCTTCTGTGACGTAAGTGATAGTGGTACTGGATCAGCTGTTATAAACAAATCAACACCTCCATTGACCTCGCGCGGAAATAGTCTTAAAAATAAGAAGTGCAAATTATTAAGGAATTAAAAAAAACAGTCAAGTGCGAGTAGGACTCGCACGAAGGGTTCCGTACCATTAGGTTCGCTCTCTCTTTGTCGGCGCGTGCCGGGGCTTGCCGGGGCGGATCGGGGCTCAGCGCAACGCAAAATGCGCTATAGCACACTATTACCGGGCCGGGCCGCATCGCATTGACGGATTTTGAGTAATTTGGATAGCTCCAGTGTGACCACTCTTAAATCACTCGTGACTCGATATATCAAAAACGTTGCTGTATTCTACTAAAATCTACTAGACCGTGTTTTAGCTTCTACCGAAAATCTACCTTTATTAATCAATGTATTCTACGTGGTTGTAACTAAAATAAAACTAAAATGTTTATATTATGGACTGTCTTCATTATGCATTTTAATTTTTTATATTATTTGTTGTTTGTTATAATATCGACCTTCTATTAAAATTTACAAAAAATTTTGGACTACTAAATCGTCATTCATTTGACCTCAAATCTACCAAAAAGTGGAAATCTATGTGAAGTGTGGTCACACTGTTGCCGGGGCGCAGCGGGTTTGTCGGGCCTTGCCGGGCCTTGTCGCATTGACGGAAATCCGCTGCGCCCCGACACAATGTGCGATACGCGCATCCGCTTCCATACAAATTGTATGGAGTATTTTAGTCCATAATTGTTGTCACGGTGTGTCGGGGGACCGCCAAGTAAACTACAACCTAGAACCGCCAAGTCGCTGATTATCTCCATTCGGTTCGCTGTGAATTAGTGTGAACAGATCCATAAACTATAATGTTACGTTATGTCATATGTGAAATCAAACATCTACAATACCGGTCCCCCGACACACCTTGACAACAATTATGGACTAAAATATTACTTTACACAAGTTAGGAATTATTTGAACTTACAGGCAGTAAATATTATTTCATTACTTTTTAAAGTTGTTTGGCGGTGGTTTTTTTAAATTTCTTAATTTAATTTTATTTCATACTTTTGAAAGTTGAGTTGGTTATAGTGCAGAATAATTCCTATCAACAGAATAATATTCTCATGATTACTATCTATCAATGTCCTTTTCGATGAGGCCGTTAATATGAGCCCAAACACAAAACCTCCACTTTGGGTTCATACGAAGCTCGGTTCCTATAGAATCCAGGTGATGCTGCAGCAGCAGCATGTCAATATTTACTGTCTATCTACTTCTTACTGGTTAACGCAATTAAAATGAGCCCAAACACGAAACCTCTGCTCTAAGTTGGCGAGGAGTTGGATATCCTATTGATTACCAGGTGATGCTGCAGCACCAGGGCAACTTTTCATTAATATGTGTATACGTATATTGTATATTCACAAATGTCACGAACTACAATGAAATATAAAACCCATCAAACAACTGCAAGTTGCTAACGGCCTTTCATGAACCAGATAAACCCTGATTGTCCAGCACTGAGCAGGCTGATAATGATGAATTATAGCTAAGAACACTCTCGATCATGTCAGCTTTCAAACAAAAAAAAACTAGATCAAAATCGGTCCACCCGGTTGGATGCTACGATGCCACGGACAGATACACACACAGACAAACAGACAGACAGACAGACAGACTCCTTAAATATTTATTTTATTTTGTTCTTAGGATTTTTTGTTATAGCGGCAACAGATGTATTATATACTTTGTGAAATTTTCAGAAATCTAGCTATTAGCGGTTCTTGAGATACTACAGCCTGGAGACAGACAGACGGACAGACAGACGAGAGCGAAGTTGTCCATTGGCCTTTTATTACGTTAAGCTTCAGTAAATAAGTGGATAACCATGATTGTGCAGTTGTGAACAATAGCACAACCCACTATGATTGTACAAATGACATATTTGAAGGACCTACATATTTTGAAGATTCGAATTTCGATTCCAAATGGCAGGCATCCGGCAACTGTTGCGGTAGGTTTATCGTACCCGTAATTTTGCTTAAAGCGGAGCACTATTGGGTTTTAGTGGGAAGACCGTACGCCTGGGAAATCCCATATACCCCGACCGATGTCCCCAATCTGTCTCGCACGCGTAAAGCATTTCGCCATGTAAATAGATGGGTGGTAATTAGTGGTAACAACATTTAAAAGTCTACTCTCGAAGTATGGGACGGAGTGGTGATAATGATGATTGCACTTCATTCTGCCGCATTCTGACCGTACCTAAGCTATTTCATAACTTGGTTTCATTTGCAGCGCTGATGTAGCAATAATTGTTTAAATTAAATTCGTCACATCGTGAACATTCCCAGTTCCAACTTACGAAAGTGCAATGGTTCAAACATTTCAATTATTCACAAATCATTCATCACTAACTTCTACCCAGTTATGGAGGCTTTTAGACAGAGGTTAATTCAAAAACTTTGTAGATTGGTTAATATTTAAAAGGGCTAGGAAATAGATGAACTACTGTCAAAAAAACTTCGAAACCGGGCATGATGTAGCTTAAGAGGATACACCAGAGGAAAAAAAAGTACGTGTAATACCTATAGCTGTCTCCCTTACCTCAAGCCTATACCACAGAACGCGATAGAGACAACTACAAAAAATCAACGATTCGTTGTCCCCTGATTCCTTCTCCAAAACTTAACCGATTTAAGTACTTTTTTCATTAAAGATTAAAGAAAGGCTAGAGCTGTGTTCCTATGTTTTGCTTTTTTTGTATAATCTAGCCAAATCTGTTTTCTGGATGTTTGAAGACAACGGAAAATCTGGCCATTTTTTTGGGTTTTTAAACGTTCATATCTTATTTAATAATTAAATTATGAAAATACCACCAAAACAATAAATGTAAAAAGGAGCCAAGCAAAATATTGCATAGCAATGCAATATAGCTATCGTAAAAAGTTTTCAGATAACATTCAAGCCAAGCCTTCAACTTATTTTGTAATTTAAATCAACACTCAGTGAATTTATCAATAGTTTTCTTTATTTTATAATTATTATAGTGGCTCGGCAATGAGCACAAGAAAAACAAATATAAAACTTCATATTTGGGGTAGTTCATACTTACACAAACGGCAAGCGTAAAGTGTATTTTAGTAATGTAACGATGCATGTGGACGATGGTAGCCAATAAATCCAATCAGTCGCTGATTATTTCTCTAGTGCTCATTGCCAAGCCACTATAATAATTATAAAATAAAGAAAACTATTGATAAATTCACTGAGTGTTGATTTAAATTACAAAATAAGTTGAAGGCTTGGCTTGAATGTGATCTGAAAACTTTTTACGATAGCTATATTGCATTGCTATGCAATATTTTGCTTGGCTCCTTTTTACATTTAATGTTTTGGTGGGATTTCATTTCTTTTTTTAAGGTTTCTTTTCTTTTCAGGTCACGTTAAAACTTTTCTGTACTTAGCTTAGCACCCATTCTCTATCTCTAGGTATATATATTGATAATAACAGGTAGGTACTTCTAAAAAGTACAATTTCTATGACGATAGCCCAACAACTTTTGAACTTTCAGGAGGTTATTCGTGCACCGATGTTACTTTCGATTGAGTATTACGACCTATCCCGGATTTTTTTAAACCATAATAATTATACTCCGCAAACAAGCGATACCGCGATATAAAGGGAGTGCTACACCATCTATCGAGCGAGTATGGAGTGTACATCGTAATTCGCAGTTCTGATTTCATTTATATTTTAATCGAATTTAATTATCATAGTTTCATTGTTAACTTTGTTAACACTATTTTTCCTTTTGTACGTAAAATAATTATTATGAAGTCGAAACCCATTTTTAATGTTCTTGCAAAGCCACAAACATAAAAATCTTATCTTTTATTTAATAAAGTTATATAATTATACTTTTCAGTTTTTAGGTTTCCTTGCCCAAAGGATGAAAACGGGAGCCTATTCCTAATGAGTCTAGACTTCGCTGTCTGTCTGTCGTCCGTCCGTGTGTCACGAGGCTAGATCTCGAGAACCGCAATAGCTAGATATTTTTTTTACAAATTATGTACTTACTTTTGTTGTCGCTATAAAAGCTAATAGTCCAACTAAATTAAAATAAATGATTAATCGGGGGTCTCATACAACAAACACGTTTTTTTGCTCTTTTTTGCTCTATATCCATAATGGTAAAAGTGAGGTTTTTGAAAATTTCAGAAAATACTTAATTGTATTTCAACTTTAATAATAAGTAATAAAAAGTACATAAACTTGTGATTTATGGGGGGCTCCCATACAAATTTACGGTACGAAACCCTATATACGCCAGTCCGACTCGCACTTGGCCAGTTTCATAATTTTCCCTTTCATTGTGGATAACGACCTACCTTGTTGCCAAATTTCAAAGTTCTAAGCCTGCTAGAAGTACCTTAGAATTTTGATGATCTGTCAGTCAGTGAGTGACAAAATGTAGTAACTTTGATCATCCGTAACTATTAAACTATTTATCGAAATGTTATGTAATTTGGAGGTTAAGCTAGTTTTAATTCTTGCTCCTAGTCACCGAAATTCTAAATCCCTAGCTTTGTTAACATCGAAGATAAAGAGGGTGTGAAAAAGCCGCGAACCGCTTCGAGAAAAGTATGCTACGGCCGTGCCTTTGCTAAAAAGCTTGGCTGGAGCACTGCCATGCTCCCAGTAAAAGAAAACATAGGGACATTGTATTAGTGGCCGTAGATATTCAGGAAAAAAAGTATAACTTTACTAGCATTATCCAGGGAGGAAACAGGGGACAAAGTTTGAATGGAAAAAGGGCGGTGTGGATTCCTATTAATTTAGTCGTTTTACTGCCGCACTCAGAGTGGAATATTATAACATAATTTATACTTACTTAAATGTAATTAATGTAAAATTTTGACATAGATAAGCCTATGCATTAAGTATCTGTCAAACGCGTCATTAAATTGAAGGTTTTTAATAATTAAATGTCTCTGAGTACGGCAGTTACTATGTTTTCGTTTATTTCATAATAGATCTTTTCATCATTAGATATCTTATTATTTTTTAAACTTTTCATTTATCAATTATATTTCTTTAAAGTATGTATAATAATTAGTTTAATTACTCTTTGTTTACTGTGGTTACTGGTTACATTTTCCGTAGAACTGAGCACTTTGCCTGATAAATATTTTGGCTTTGTCATATTAAATTAGTATTTGGTAGTACACAGTGATATTATATATTATGTATAATCTATACAAACTATACGAGGCTAAAGGCTGATATTAATTAATAGACCGTTCAACAAATTCAATCAATACGCGCAAACAATTCGCCAATCACGTTTTACACACTAATTATTATTTGATTATGTTGTAAATTATATAACTAGCACCATTATTAGGAGGTATATTTTGTATTGTGTACACCCTGGATTACTCATCCAGGGTGTACATTGATTATGGATATTGAATGATTCTTATCATCCAACAAAAATCGGCCAAGTGCGAGTCAGACTCGCGCATGAAGGGTTCCGTACCGGTACAGAGTGAAAGTAGACAAAAAATTGTGTTTTTTGTATGGGTTAAATATTAACTTTATTTTATTTTTAGTGTTTGTTGTCATAGCGGCAACAGATAGATATACACAATCTGTGAAAATTTCAGTAGTCTAGCTATAGCGGTTCTTGAGTTACAGCCTGGAGACAGACAGACGGACAGACAGACATCGAAGTCTCATGAATAGGGTCCCGTTTTAACCCTTTGGGTACGAAACCCTAAAAAAAGCAATGTTAAACCCCCATCGCTCAGCAAAAATTGGATGCGCAGAGAAATTTGTACTAAAAGAAACGAAACGTCCTGTCCGATTGAAAATTACGAATAGCATAATATTAATATTATCCCAGTCCACAAGAGTCAATACCCGACTAATCAAACCATGTTTTTGCAAATAAACGTAAACATAGTGTATTATTATTCTTAAAATGTACATTTTAGCGTATCAATCTTGAAGTTTTGCGTGGCCTTATCTATCATCCGAAACATTACAAGGACATAAAAATTCATAGGTAAAATATTTACATTTTTTAATAAGTTTGTAACACGTTTGTAATAAGTATTAGTGACAAATTGACAATAACAAAAAGTTTAATACGTGAGTAAATATATTTCGAGATATATTACCGAAAAACAAACAAAAATTAGCCGCTTATAGACATTAGCTGTTAGCCATACGATTGTAAATAGACTGACTAGATATGTGTGCCAAAGGTATATACATGCATTTAGTCATCGTTGTCACTTGTCAGACATAACATACAATAATTTAAAAAGTAACTAGAATTGAGATCCGTGTTTACTCATAGCTCGTAACCCGAACAATGTAGCAGTGAATGAAGATTTACTGCATAAATTCTAATATCGTTTCAGTACTTTCATAACAAACCGGTTGCAATGGTATTTCAAGTTCAAATACGACCAGTCGTTTCTAGGCTCTAGAGCGGGCTAAAGAAATATAATAAGGCTTATAGTTAACTGATCACCAGAAATAGTAACATTTCACAGACAAAAATAGTAAACGAACACCAAAATACAGACCACCATTTTAATGTAAAATGATAACCAAAGATTCAATATTTCGCTATCCTATTTATGTAAAATGACTCCAAATAAATCATTGTAAAACCAAAAATAGTAAATGATCACCAAAATTAGTAAATGATCACCATCATTATACCAGCATTTTGATGTAAAATGATCACCAAAGATTTAACATCTCGCTATCCTATTTATGCAAAATGACTCCAAATAAATCATTGATAAACCAAAAGTAGTAAACGATCACCAAAATTAGTAAATGATCACCAACATCATACTAGCATTTTAATGTAAAATTATAACCAAAGTATTTTCATTTTGCTATCCTATTAAAGAAAAATGAACTTGAAAAAGAAATGTTATTTGACTATCGTAAATAAATAATATAATAATGATAACGGGACTCAGTATAAGTAAGGTATGAGGTGTCCGTCTGTTAACTCTTCAGGTCCAAATTGCTGAATATATAATATGGAGTTATATATATAATAACTCCATATTATTATATATAATATGGAGTTATTGTACTTTTTTGTTAATATGCTTACGTAATACATTTTTTGTCAATCATAGTGATTTATTTGGACAGAAATATCGCATTGATTTACTCGCTTTCGTGATCATTTACTATATTTGGTGATCATATACTATACTTGGTGATCATTTACTATATTTGGTGGTCATCTATACTAATATTATAAATGCGAAAGTATCTCTGTCTGTCTGTCTGTCTCGCTTTCACGCCAAAACTACTAGACCGATTGCAATGAAATTTTGTACACAGTTATTCTAGAGTCTGAGAAAGGACATAGGCTACATTTTGATGTGGGAAAATATCTTATTTCCATGAAAATATCGATGAAAATTAATTCGCATTGCGCGTGGCCAGCGCTCATCCCGGGGGTCCTGGGTTCGAGTCCCGCAGGCGGAACAAAAAGTTTTCAATGTTCCTGGGTCTTGGATGTGTATTAAAATAATACTTCAAAAATCTTAAATATATTTTATTTATACATAAAATATATTTATTATAAAAAATCCAGAAATATATCGATGCAATGAACATTTTAGTTCTAATACGATTCAACAGATGGCGTTTTATTTCTTACTTCATTGTAACATAGAACTAATCATACTTATTAGTTATTATGTTTTTGTTTATAGTTTTTAATACGTTAGAATATTATGTTTAATAATATTATCACTTGGTATAATAATAATCAATCTATCTTATCTTATAGAACTCCTACTGCATTTCTAAGGAGTTCAAGTGTACCGTGTTGGCCATCAACATTTTAATTCTAATATATGAAAACAGATGGCGTTTTATTTTTTACTTCATTATTGTAACAGAACTAATCATACCTACTTTATTATATATTACTAGCTGTTGCCCGCGACTTCGTCCGCGTGGACTTCAGTTTATAGCGCGCGATGTCAACAAAATTGGTGTCAAAAGCTTTTATAAAAAAACCCTGTTACCCCTTAAATACAGCTGTGCAGTGTGCACACTGTCATATATTATTATCTTACCTAACTTTACATTATCTATTTGGCTGTATTTCCTTTCACTTGTGGCTAATGTTCTCGACGCAAATGCCACAGGTCTTTCTGATCCATCTGGTAGCCTATGTGAAAGTACTGCTCCTAATCCTACAGGTGAGGCGTCAGTGGCTATAATTAATTGTTTCTTTGGATCGAAATGTGCTAGAACTCTGTCCCCCTTAAGTCTCTTATTGTGATTGGTGATCTGCGTTTCATATTTATTTTTGTCGAAGTAGTTGGCCGAAGTTGTCTTCTTGTAGATGTTACAGCGTTCGTGTTCCATGCTCTATTTAAGTCCTGCGATATGTTTTTATTCTCAGCTTTCCCCATTTCCATTGCTGAGGCTATCTGAATTAGCTTTGCAAATGGTGGCGTGTCTCTTTCTTGAAGAATTTTTGTTCTGATGTCGCTATCTCTTAAGCCACGAATAAACTAGAGAAGCTTATAGAACAATAACTCCATGGTAACGTCTATGACTCCATGGTAACGTGATACAATAGTTCACAGATAATGTAAAGTTAGGTAAGATAATAATATATGACACACACAATAAGTACTTCATTTTTGTATATTAAACTTTATATTTTATGCCAAATTTTAAAGCATATTTAGCCCCCCAATTAGACAACTTTACCCATAAACTATTTATCATTGATAGGTTTAGCCCCAATTTCACCAACGTTTGTTAGTTAACAGCTTGTTAAAATGTCCTGTCTTCTCTTTCATTCATATGAAAAACGAAACAGCTAACGTGATACTAATTCGAGCATTAACTTTAACAGTCGTTGGTGAAATTTGGTCTTAAGGTTACGTCACTTCCTGCACAGATAAAGTACTGAGTTATTTAATACCGTAGAATAGATATAACAATCGAAAAAAATCGAGACCTAAATGTAAGATGATACCACCTCTTATAGAAAGACTTTTGAGCAAGCGTCAGCGCGATGTAGAAGACGCACGGCGCCATCTATTATGAACAAATTTACGACCCTTACAACCCTTTTTTCCAGTAAAAAAGTAGCCTATGTCCTTTCTCAGGCTTTAGACTATCAGTATACAAAATTTCATTACAATCGGTTCGGTAGTTTTGGCGTTTGGCGTGAAAGCGAGACTGACAGACAGACAGACAGACAGAGATACTTTCACAGCTGTTTTTGGGTATTTTGATTAATTAAGGGCCGCGCTACACCGGAATGGCAGCGGCGAGGCGAGCACTTTCAGCGCTGCCATTCCGGTGTAGCGCGCTGCGCGGCCCTAAGAGGGGTACCACTTACCAGGGTTTTAAAAAGTTTTTAAATTTGACACAAATTTTGTTGACACCGCGCGCTATAAACTAAAGTCCATCCGGACGAAGTCGCGGGCAACAGCTAGTTATGAATAAAAACAATAATATATAATAAAGTAGGTATGATTAGTTCTGTTACAATAATGAAGTCAAAAATAAAGCGCCATCTGTTTTCATATATTAGAATTAAAATGTTGATTGCATTGATACATTTTCTGGATGGAATATAAAACAACACGGTACACTCGAACTCCTTAGAAATGCAATAGGAGTTCTATAAGATAAGATAGATTGATTATTATTATAGCAAGTGATAATATTATTAAACATAATATTCTAACGTATTAAAAACTATAAACAAAAACATAATAATAAGTATGATTAGTTCTATGTTACAATGAAGTAAAAATAAAACGCCATCTGTTGAATCGTATTAGAACTAAAATGTACATTGCATCGATATATTTCTGGATTTTTTATAATATTATACATAAAATATATTTAAGATTTTTGAAATATTATTTTAATACACATCCAAGACCCAGGAACATTGAAAACTTTGTTCCGCCTGCGGGACTCGAACCCAGGCCCCCGGGATGAGCACTGGACACGCGCAATGCGAAGTAATTTTCATCGATATTTTCATGGAAATAAGATATTTTCCCACATCAAAATGTAGCCTATGTCCTTTCTCAGACTCTAGAATAACTGTGTACAAAATTTCATTGCAATCGGTTCAGTAGTTTTGGCGTGAAAGCGAGACAGACAGACAGACAGACAGACAGACAGAGATACTTTCGCATTTATAATATTAGTATAGATTGTTTTTATTCATAACTAGCTGTTGCCCGCGACTTCGTCCGCGTGGACTTTAGTTTATAGCGCGCGGTGTCAACAAAATTTGTGTCAAATTTAAAAACTTTTTAAAACCCTGGTAAGTGGTACCCCTCTTAGGGCCGTGCTACACCGGAATGGCAGCGCTGAAAGTGCTCGCCTCGCCGCTGCCATTCCGGTGTAGCGCGGCCCTTAATTAATCAAAATACCCAAAAACAGCTGTGCAGTGTGCACATAATCTATACTAATATTATAAATGCGAAAGTATCTCTGTCTGTCTGTCTGTCAGTCTCGCTTTCACGCCAAACGCCAAAACTACCGAACCGATTGTAATGAAATTTTGTATACAGATAGTCTAAAGCCTGAGAAAGGACATAGGCTACTTTTTTACTGGAAAAAAGGGTTGTAAGGGTGGTTCCCCTCTTAGGGCCGTGCTACACCGGAATGGCAGCGCTGAAAGTGCTCGCCTCGCCGCTGCCATTCCGGTGTAGCGCGGCCCTTAATTAATCAAAATACCCAAAAACAGCTGTGCAGTGTGCACATAATCTATACTAATATTATAAATGCGAAAGTATCTCTGTCTGTCTGTCTGCCAGTCTCGCTTTCACGCCAAACGCCAAAACTACCGAACCGATTGTAATGAAATTTTGTATACAGATAGTCTAAAGCCTGAGAAAGGACATAGGCTACTTTTTTACTGGAAAAAAGGGTTGTAAGGGTCGTAAATTTGTTCAAAAAATTCATAATAGATGGCGCCGTGCGTCTTCTACATCGCGCTGACGCTTGCTCAAAAGTATTTCTATAAGAGGTGGTATCATCTTACATTTAAGTCTCGATTTTTTTCGATTGTTATATCTATTCTACGGTATTAAATAACTCAGTACTTTATCTGTGCAGGCAGTGACGTAACCTTAAGACCAAATTTCACCAACGACTGTTAAAGTTAATGCTCGAATTAGTATCACGTTAGCTGTTTCGTTTTTCATATGAATGAAAGAGAAGACAGGACATTTTAACAAGCTGTTAACACTAACAGACGTTGGTGAAATTGGGGCTAAACCTATCAATGATAAATAGTTTATGGGTAAAGTTGTGTAATTGGGGGGCTGAATAAGCTTTAAAATTTGGCATAAAATATAAAGTTTAATATAAAAAAATGAAGTACCTACTTATTGTGTGCACACTGCACAGCTGTATTGATTTAAGGGGTACCAGCAGGGCAATCGCGTTATTTTTAAACGTTTCAATTCAGGTTCACATTTGCTTTGGTTGTGGTTCAGTTACGGTTTGGTTCCGCTGCGTCTGAACTAATTTCAGTATCGTGCTAACGTTCCAACCGTAACTCAACCTTAGATGGAACTCGAACGAAGCACATCGTTTGACCTTTAGACAGACATTGCAGCGGACCAATCAGCGCCCTTTTGATTTAATTTTGATTGGCTTAAATATGAACAAATTTTTTCCAATGCGTTAATTGGTCAATTACATATGGATGAATATGACACGAGTGAAGTTGTTTAATGTTTTGGTACGTAGTAGGTAGATAAGGAATAATGAATGTTACTTGGAGTTTTTAATTTACGTAGGTGAATTCATAATTTTATTTTACTATATTTTACAAACGCCATACTTTAAGTGTTGAATAGTGACTTGTGAGTTGTGACTTGTGACAAAAGTTTTTGTGGCGCGGAAAACATTTACTTACGTAAAGAAATAATGTCAAAATTCAATTCACTTTTTATTTTATTTTACAGCTTTGAAGTAAAACATAAGCTTATATTATAATTTGATTATAGCTTGTGTTATATTTTTCCATCGATTTTTGTCAATTTAACACACCAAAATAAGAAACGTTTCAGAAACGTGCGAGTAGTAGTAGCATTGTATCAACTTTTTGTTTTGACAGCGTTTGCGCTTGGGCTGAGGTTCAGTAACGTCTCAACTAGCTGTCAAAACGTTAGCGCGATACCGAATCGTACCAAAAGTCTATCAACGTCCGAGTTTCATTTGCGCTTCAGTTGAAAAAATTTAGCGCGATTGCCCTGCTGGGTTTTTTTTATAAAAGCTTTTGACACCAATTTTGTTGACATCGCGCGCTATAAACTGAAGTCCACGCGGACGAAGTCGCGGGCAACAGCTAGTTTACTATATTTGGCGTTCGATTACAATTTGAAGTGTAGCCGTGACTAAAATAGCTGGTAGTATTGCAATTTTAGACATAATTTTTTTTGGTGGTCATTCTATTTGTTTCCATATAATAATAATTAATAAATGGTTTAGGTTCAGAAAATAGCACATAAGTAAAGATAGTTAAAACAATCTGTGCGTGCAGCGCGGTGTATGTGATTTGACTTGACGATTAAAAAAAAACAAATTATAAGTGTCAGGAATCAGGGACCCGATTAGCGTAGGATAGCCTATGATCGAAACGTCAATCGACGCTTGAGAATGGAGCCCTAGAATGCAAAATAATGAATATTTTATCAAAACTTTTTGCTTACTGATACAGCTGAATATAGCACTTAGCGACCTGATGATGAGAAATCATTGCTAAGAAGTAAGAACACTCAATCAAACAGCTTTCAAACAAAAAAGTAAATCGGAATCGGTCCACCCGCTTGGATGCTATGATGCCACCAGATGCAATGGACAGGCAAGACAAACATATTTAACTTATATTATAATTTATAACCCCTTTTTCTTCGGAGTTTAAAATGGGTGGCGACCGGTGAACACAGCGCCCTGCGCCGCACGCAAAAAAGACACAAAATATAACAAACAACACAGAAGTATGCCGCGGCCGGCCCCTAGACGAGCAATTTCATTTTCAATATCACGCTTCAATTTTATTGGACAGTATTATTTGACAATTAGATTGAAGACGCGCGATGTTAAATATCAACCCTAGACGGTCAATAATATTACGCAATACGTGATATTGACAATAAAATTGCTCGTCTAGGGGCCGGCTAAGCCATTAGACACAAAGCTACACTCCCAGTATACTTGTCTTTACTTTACTAACCGCTCCAGGGATGCCTGCTGATATGAAGAGAGCGAGCGTGTCCGGCCACGGCAACAGTTTGTACTGCTCCCACCATCTCTTCACCACGAGACTGACGTAGAAGCCCAGCACGAACGACATGGGTATCGACTCGCTCTGCGCCCCGAAATACTGTCGAACCTTCTCGAATATCCTGCGAACAAATTGTTCTTTAGATTTAAAGAAGTTTCTTCGTTTGTAATATGCATGTATGGGTAGCGTTGCGAGGAATTAAACGTATGGTGACTTTCCAACCTCCTTTAAAGTTCGTTTATCGCTTTATCGTGAATACGGTAGATCTTTATTTCCCACAGATTGCAACTTACTACTTTACACTACTTTATAGTCCACTTAGCTAACAAGTATAAATTCGCCCATTAATCTACAGCTCTACTTGTATCCTTATTTCGCATGCAAAATATCGCGAGCAATGAAAAGAGACGTAAGCACGATGATAATGAATTAAGTATAGTAAAGTATATGAAATAGTTCAACTGCATAAATTATACTATGGCCTAGCTTTATAAGTCGTTTGTGTGCAATCACAATAATTAACTATTATTAACCTTAACGTTAATTGTAATTATTCAATAATTACCTAACAAAAATAGGACAATAATATACAGTACTTAGTTATAACATTTATTTTAATGAATTAAAAGATATAAAAAATATAAACAAATACCAAGTTCTGCTAAATGATTTTAACGTCTTGGACTCCAATAAAATTTATGGAGGGGTGAACTTTTTCAACATTGCACCCCATTCGTGGGTTAAATATGTAAGTCTAAGTTTGCATACCAGTAGGCTTAGCATGATCGTCTCCATAGTCGATAGAAGCGCTTTCTTTCTACGGAAGAATAGACAAAGTGACAGATCGACAAAGCTAATCCGCCATTTTATCACTAAAATCTGTCAGTATGTCGATTCTTTCCCGTTTCTAATGTTGTAATGTAATGTTAAGCCTGCAGAAATACTATTTCTGGCGGACTAATGTCGCGGGAAAAAGCCAATGAATCTGTCACTTTCGCAGAGAACGAAGATGTAGAGAACAGAAATATCCCAAAGCAGCTTACATTAGGTATTTTGCAATAGAACTAATGAGTAATGACCGATACAATATTTCACTTCGATTTCCTCATTACAAGCATACCCGCAAACCTTGATACCTAAATCACATAATAACCATTCAAGAGGTAGGCAACAACTCGATGCTATTCAAGGATTTTTATAATTGATGTATACGAATTAAAGACGAAAAACAATACACTATACAGTTCCTGTATGGCTGTTGCAAAAAATGCTGCTTGATTTATTATTATTAGTCATTACATTAAGCGCTTATGTGCTAGGTTTCCGATGACCGAACTTGAAATTTAAATTGGAAACATAGGAACATAATACTAATAATATTGAACAAAGCATATTGTTATTGTGACTGGTGAGTGTGGTGACTAACTGCCAACTGGTGACCAAAACAAAAATAAGTAGATCAACATCGATCCACTCGTTTAGTAATTGCAAGTTGCAACGGACATGCACGTTAAACCAGAGTTTTTTAACCTGTGGGCCGCGACCCCCTGGGGAGCAAAAAAAGGCTGAAAAACACTGCGATTAACTTACAACACCCCTCTTTTTCATGGGGGGTTGATTTTTAAATAAAATTATTGTTTATCATCCAAGTGCCAACCCTAACAACATTGAATGACAAAGTATAATATACAATATACAATCGGGTTTCCTGACATAAACGGTAAACTGAACTACAATGGAAACGTGTTAGTTTACTGAATAATGCCCAATTTACAAAACACAGTATGTATGTTGAATCATACAGTTTCAGTTATCTTTTGAAGAATTGTGCAAATAGTCCTGGGTTTGTCCTTACTTTTCTCGTAAGAAATATATTATGTGGGGTTCCCAGTACATACACAGAAGTCGGTTACCAATTTTTCGTAGAAGGAAAATACATAGAACGTTACCACGTTTGGAGCAGTGTTCCGCAAATGGTGTGCGGCACGCTGGTGTACCGTGGTCAGTAGTTGGCACTAGTTGGTGTGCCTCAGGTCACAAGGTACTTATTCCTAGTTTATGAGAATCAGAAAAAGGTTCATCACAGTACGATCGACTAAGAAATGGAATATCAGTGCACTCCTGTACAAACTGACTTATTTATTGTGTACCTTGAACACAAAAAGTTAGCGAAACACTGCTTTAAACTTTGGAGTAGATATTACGTTGGAGAGTGCTCAGAAATACGAGCTCTATGTTGCAACTGCGAACGCATGATAAGATTAGCGAGTCAAAGAAATACAAGAAATTAACAAGCACTATACATACATACACACAATACCCTCAGAACAGGAAAATAAGGTAATACCAGACAGAAGTAAGTAACTTATTATTATCAATGCTTAGGTATGCTCGTAAGATGAGGGGATTCCCATCTTCACAGCACCAATTTTACGTAGGAGGAAAATAGAACGTCAGTAGCCCAGCACGACTGCAGTAGAAATTCGGAGGAATAAAAATAGTGACAGAATAGTAAAATTGCCAAACCTACGTCTATATATATCTCTTTGTCTATTTTTCCTAAGAAATAAACTATTTCTATGGTGGTCATGATATGCATACTGGACGCATAACCTCATGCGTATACGCGCGAATAATCGAGCGGCTTTTGGCACCCCATTCTCATCACTCGAGTGTCGTTTCCAGCGTTGGATATCACTTGAATTAGGGCTCTGAAGGATGTATAGGACGTTGGCGTACCTTTGCTGTTGTTCTGTGAGCGCGAACCGATATAGGAGATTGATAGTGTAGTATAATGTGAGGTAGGCTAGCAACTCCCGCCAGACTAATTTGTACACGCTGCCTCTCCATCTGAAAACAATCACATCAATATATTATTTTTAATTCATTGACACCAAAAATTATATGGGGTCTGCCGTCTGCGTGATAAATGAATTCGTGCATCGATGTTCGCGGGCAAGTAACAACTGATAACAGTGTCTTATTCTCAAAACGCAGCGCAGCGAATACTGCATAGCAACAGACCTAAACCACATAAATATGAAAGTGAGCGTTGAATTTTTAAAGAAAGTGTTTCGTCGTTTCGCACGATCAGTTTTTAACATTCAAACGCTTCCTTACAATGGAAAACATATTAAACAACAATGGTTAAAATTCTGTAGACCTCCCAATGGGCTGTGTACATTTGTTTTAATTCACAGCGTAAGTTATTCCTATATAGCCATTGTATTAGTTACATCGATAGCTTTTCCAACCACTCTAGGTCACTACTGTTGCGGTAGGTTCTATGGTACCCGCAACTCTGTCTTAAGCGGGGAGTGGAGCACCATGGGGTTTTAGTGGGTAGGCCCTAGGGGAACTTCTACTATTCCACATACCCCGGCCGATAACCCCAATCCGCCGGGGATGCGTTTCCCCATGTAAACAAAAGCTCTCCCACTTTAATGTCGTAATCTAATGCAATTAAAGGTTATTTGATCTGTGACGACTGCAGGCCTGAGACATTTAATCTTATCTATAAATAAATAAAAATTAAAAAAGGATCAGCCTGATTAAAACGGGCTAGCATCGCGAGAATATATTATGAATACGAGAGATCGCCCAGTGATCGAAATTCGACCTTAGTTTCAACGACATTAGGACTAAAAATATTGACTTCATCATATTTTTTTTCAACTCTTGTCTCTGGGATTCAGCTGATCTCAGACTGGCCGTGTAAGCATTGTCTAATAGTAAATATATCTAAGATTCAATTAAAAAAAAACTATAATCCATTTTCAATTAATTGTCACCTTGTTGTCAACAGACTTCAACCACAAATAAAAGCATAGACATAATATATACTGTCGTAAATAAAAGAGTATAATAAATCATTCATAGATGTATAATTCATATGTATAGGCTTGTCACTAAAAATCTGTCATTTTTCCTAGTGTGTGAATTGTTGTCTGTGTAATGTTTCATTTGTTAAAAAATTTATGATAAAAGCATAATTTCAAAATAATATTAGCTCATGCACTCCTTCACCATATAAACTATAACTGTGCAAAATTTCATTAACCTACGTTTCCCCATTTTTCGTCAAAAGGGATACAAAGTTTTTGGCTCACGTAGATTGACATTTGTAAGTAGGGTCTTTACTCCTATAACACACATTCTGCCGTCCTTACGATAAGTGCAGTAAATTGAATTTTTTGGCAAATTTAATTTAGACCTTATGACTGAGTTCATTAACAGCACTTACTTACTGCACTTATCGTAAGGACGGCAGCATTAGTCACTTAGCACGGCCAGTAAGTAGTAACGGTACCGGTTTACACAAAAAATTGTCATAGTATAACTCAAACATCCATATCCATACTTGCATACTAATATTATAAAAGCGAACGTGTGTCTGTCTGTCTGTAACCTCTTCACGCCTAAACCGTTGAACCGATTTTGCAGAAATTTCGTATTTGAGATAATTTAAGTCCCGGAAAAGGACATTGGATAGTTTTATCCATTTTTATTTTATTCTTTCGTCTGACATTAGTACTGTAACTAAGTAATAAGTATATTTAAGTTAGCTGTGATGTAATAATTATTGATCATCAAACTTTCAAAATATTATTAATATTTAAAAACATAAAATCTACTTCAAAATTCACTACTTATCTCAAAAACTACTAAAATGATTTTGATTAAACTTGCAGTAATTTATAGAACAAAAAGAATTACTTAAATTGTTACCTGTGGTCCCGGAGATATGCGAACACAAACATAAAACATACATTATGATGTATGAAAGTCACATTCGTTGAGTTCTGGAAATGTTACATGTACATAGATCTTACGGGTCGAAGTCGAACCTTTTTTAAGTCGGTTAAATTAGAAGAAACTTAATAAAAGAGTGTTCGGGAAACATAGTAGTTGGTTATTACAAGTGAAGTTCCCCTACGAATTATTTGGGCCGTAAAAATATTTTCAGGTAAAAATTATCAAGTCTATTTTCTACATCACAAGGCCCACGAGCTGATTATTTGGTCCAGAAGCCGGCAATCCTGATAGCTGATTACGGATTATCAAATTTCCGATAATTTTTTTAAAAATATTTCCCGACATGATAAAAAATGAAATGGCCAAGCCTTTTAATGGTGTATGCAGTAGGTATGTATGCTTGTGAATATTATTTTTGTTAAATTATATTTTTAACTAGCTGTTGCCCGCAACTTCGTCCGCGTGAATGTATGTTATTAAAATCAAGATTTAGAAAATTGAACACCCATCTACGACTATTTCATTTGGATTTATTTAACACACGAAATTTTTAATTTACATCAAATTCCCAGGAAACTTGAACTTCAGATACTTATCGTTTTGAAAAATCCTTTCTTCCAAGGGAAACAAATTGGAATTTGTTGTGTTAGACTGTTGTCAATAACAATTGTGACAAAAACGCTTAAAGGCACGCATTAAGTTCCTATAGCGCTGTCCACGATATCACCGTAGTATGCGACATCAGATTTACACTGTAGGTTGTCTAGCATTGAAGTTCTTTCGTCTTGGTAGAAAAAAACTCTCCCAGAGAACATGATGAGAGGTTTATTCAAACATACTGCCTCCGTTCGTGCATATCTACCATTTCTACCTATAATATGCTCGACCGATGACCGACCGACTTAGATCCGTAAAGTTTGACTTTAAAATTTCCATGGCCGGTAACGAATTGAGACCACACACATTACACAGGTCAATTATATCCATCCAGGGTTTGGATAATCGTTTACGAATATTAGGAAAAGATTTAAAGATCGACCTTTGCTATAATTGGTAATCACTTTGGTTGTCGCTGTAAATTTCGCTTGTAAAAGTTGTCTGTCCGTCTGTCTTCTCCAGGCTGTATCTCAAGAACCTTTATAGCTAGAGTTCTGAAATTTTAACGCATTATGTAATATATCTGTTACCGCTATAACAACAAATACTGAAAACAAAATAAAATCAATATTTAAGGATCCCATCCCATCCCATCCCATCCCATCCCAAGGATAAGAATCCCATACAACAAACATGATTTTTTTGGCCTTTTTTGCTCGATATCAATAATGACAACAGGCAGGCAGTTGAAATTTTCACAGAATCGTTTATTATATGTGTACTTTAATAATTAATAATACAATTAGAATATAATTAAAATTTAATTTTCCCATACAAAAACACAACTTTTGGCCTATTTTTTCTCTTCCTTGAACCCTTCATGCGCGAGTCCGACTCGCACTTGGCCGATTTTATTGTAAACATGGTATCAAATTCGGGCAATCTATACAACAAAAAAAGAATTTTGAAAATCTGACCACAAACAGCAAAATAAACATAAACATTAACTCCCCCTTTTTTGAAAGTCGGTTAAAAAAGTATCTAAGATGTTGACCAGGGATGTAAGATATCATCATGCCAAATTTCATTGAAATCGGTCCAGCGGATTCAGAGATTAACCTGTACAAACAGACAAACAGACAGAGAAACAAAAAATCCAAAAACAGTTATTAATATTGTGTTCTATTACTCTTCTAACATGCCCCTGACTCGTTTTTTCAATTTTATTTTCAATGTACAAAAATTTTACCTCTACGATTTTATTATATCCTAGACCGACTTGCGAAAAGGAGGAGAATATAAGTGAAATATATCCTCCTCCTTTTCGCAAGTCGGTTAAAAAGTAGCCTAAGTTACTCCTTACTAAACCAGCTATGTGCCTAAAGAAGTCTCGTCAAAATCGCTCCAGCCATTTCAGAGATTAGCCGGAACAAACAGACAGACAGACAGGCATACAGACAAAAATTGTAAAAAATGTTGTTTTGTTGTCTGTATATCATATGCATGTAGTAAGAACCGGTTCATTCAATATTACAAACAGACACTCCAATTTTATTTATATGTATAGATGTATAGATGTATCTAAGATGTATAGATATGTATAGATAATTTTTTTATACTGAAATACTGAACTGAAGTTCGCTAAACCAGTGTTCCGCAAAAGGTGTGCCGGGGCACACTGGTATGACTGTGGCAAGTAGTTGTATTGTGCCACAAAAAAATGATATTTTACCTACATATTCCTAGTATAAAAGAACCAAAAAAAGGCAATTATAATATCTCAAGACGATCGACGAAAGGAATAAGAATAGGCTACTTGACCTATAATCAGCGTTGCCAGATTTTTTTTGTGCCAAGTCGGGACTTTGGAACTTTTTGAGTGAAAAAGCGGGATTCTTCAGTCAAAAGCGGGACAAAGTAAAAAAAGGTATAAAATCAAAAGTTTTTTAAATTTTTACCTTTTTACTTGCGTTAAAATAATGTTTACGTGACAATAGAATATAGAAATAGCCAAAGAAAATCTACCCCTCTACCTCCCACACTCTTATCTTCAATATCGTTACGCAGTACGCACCTTCGTTTCTCAGCACGCTGCGCGTACGTTTGGGATTTCCCCGAAAAGCGGGACTGAGCCTGTCCCGCGCGGGACATTTAATTTTGATGAAAAAATCGGGACGTCTGGCAACGCTGCCTATAATCTATATTCAATTTCATTCAATAAATGCATATTTCACTAGAAATACTAAGAACTTGGCCTAGGAAACGTATTTCACCCTTATCATCAAATAAAAGCTTATGATTGATAAATAAAGTCGATTTGAAAATATGATTTTATGAAAATAGGATTTACGAAAACGCTTTTGCGGTACTTCCGATTTGGATGTGACGTCATCAGACTCGTAATTTAATACCTTTTATTTATCGCGCTCGTTATATTATGTAAGTTTATTTGTACATAAATAATAAGAATAAGCGTATAAAGATTTGTAAAATATATTTTCTTGAATAATTCAAATAAAACATCAGTTTTATACATAAGTATATTATCTCCATTTATTGTAGACGGGAAATGAAATGGCCAAAACTTTTCTCCAAAAGTTTTCAATATTACAAATGATTTCTAATTTCTTATTTAATTATTTTATAATTTTTGGACACTTTTAGACTCGTACATTTAGCACATAAAAAAATGTTCAATAAAAAGATTTAAAATACAAAACGTGTGACATCACACTATGGCGGACAGTGTTTTCGGCGCCATTTATAAGGCATATTTTTCAATCAACTTTTTTATGGGTTTCTACTGTGTAAAATACGGTATTAAAATATTAGTTTTTTTTTATGTGAAAATGAATGATTAAGAAGCGATTAGCATGAAGAAAAAAAGTAGGTCAAGTAGCCTATTGGGAACAGAGCACCCCGTACTCGCTGATTAATTTGTGGTGTTCTCCCAACAATTATATTCATTTTTCTAGCTGTACCTTGAACACAAAAAGTTTGCCGAACACTGCTCTAAGCTTTTCCTACAGAAGCTTCGTGACCCCCCACGGGGTCGCTACTTACAGGTTGAAAAACACACAATCTCAATAATTTATTCGGGAGAACGACAAGGATACGACCTATTTTAATTCTACCCATGTTATTCTTAATTCTTACTATACTACATACTTACTTAATTCTTATTACCCCTCTTACGGGAAGGAAAAAAGGGGGTTCCCATTACCATGTTTAAACTATGATAGGTATTTCGTACGAGTTGCACAGTGCACTTGTCCGATTTTTCGCCGCTTGTAGTGCTTTCTGCATGTAAAACTAGAAACCCCTTTGTAAAGCCGCGGCATTGTTGACACTGAAAGCAATCAACCGTATTGTCCAACATATTGAACGTTACGGAATACCATCGAAAACGCACACGCGTACCATCTGCAGCTTGATTTTTAGTCTTTTGATTCTAGTCTTTTGACTTTTGAGACATAAATATTGTTTACTCTACACGTGGTAGAGCCGTGCTTCGGCACGAATGGGCCGGCTCGACCGGAGAAATACCACGGGCACACAGAAAAGCGGCGTGAAACAGCGCTTGCGTAGTGTTTCGCCGAGTGAGTGAGTTTACCGGAGGCCCAATTTCCTAAAATATAAAGCCCACCAAACGACTGCAAGTTGCTAATCGGCCCTTCACGAACCAGATGAACCGCGATTTTCCAGCACGGAGCAGGCTGATGATGATGAACTATAGCTAAGAACACTATCGATTAAGTCAGCTTTCAAAAAAAAACTAGATCAAAATCGGTCCACCCGTTTGGATGCTACGATGCCACAGACAGACCGACGAAAGGCAAACCGGCAGACAGACACGTCAAACTTATAACACCCCTCTTTTTGTCAGGGGTTAATAAAATAAGTGACTGCATGTCGCAGCTATGTACTTAGTTGAATTGCCCAGCCAGTACGACGACGCCTAGACCGTTCATGAATAATGAGGCGATGACTGCAAACAGACGAAGCGTAATGATTTAATTTTTTATTTTTTTATTTCGTGGTTTGTAGTTTTGTATGCTTTATCTATACTAATATTATAATTCTGCAGAGTTTGTTAGTTTGTTTGTTTGAACGTGCTAATCTCAGGAACTACTGGTCCGATTTGAAAAATTCTTTCAATGTAAGATAGCCCATTTATCGAGGAAGGCTATAGGCTATATTTTATCACGCTAAGACTTATAGGACCGAAGAAATAGTGGAAAATGTGGAAAAAACGGGGAAATTATATAAAAGGGCTTATTTGAACGCGCTAATCTCAGGAACTACTGGTCCGATTTAAAAAAATCTTTCAGTGTTAGATAGCCCATTTGTTGAGGAAGGTTATAGGCTAAGACTAATAAGAGCGAATATTATATCACAATAAGACTAATAAGAGCGAAGAAATAGAGGAAAGTGTGGAAAAAGCGGGGGGAAATTATTTGTAAGGGCTTATTTGAACGCGCTAATTTCAGGAACTACTGGTCTGATTTGAAAAATTATTTCAGTGTTAGATAGCCTATTTATCAAGGAAGGCCATAGGCTATATTTTATTATTCTATGACTAACAGGAGCGAAGAAATAGAGGAAAATGTGGAAAACGGGGGAAATTATATGAAATTGCTTATTATCTTAAGATTCTTAAGAACTACTGGAGCAATTTTTATGTTATTTGGCAAACATGAAGAATAGACCACGTTAAGGGACATAGGCTATTTTTTGCGGAAAAATGTACGGTCGCGATAAATTCCTAAATTACCTAAGCGAAGCCGCGCGGAACATCTATATATAATAAAATCGTAGGAAAGTCAATGCTGTACATTGAATATTTTTGTACAATAAATAATACTTGGGACGTGATCTACTATACTAACGCGGACGAAGTCGCGGGCAACAGCTAGTAGTTTAAACTACCACGAGGTTAGATTCGCCAAATCCTCGCACTTAACCGTATTTAAATGGCGTTGTAAAATGTGCAAGTAAATAAAATGTTCAGATAAAACGTACTCTACGTGTGCATTTCGCGTGAATCGATAAACTTAATATCGCATTATATTACAAAGTAAACCTATTGCAAAATTGCTTACTACATGTTTCTTGCAGTGCAGTGAGACTAGTAGTTCAATCAAAAAAGTACATAGTTGTAGTATGCATGAGCGAGATCTAAGCGATTTCTGCAGGAACTTATTCAGGGTGGTTAGGTTAGTAAGTTTTGTCCAACCTACTAAACTCCTGACGTCTAGGAGGTAAGCCAGAAGAAGGGGAGGGTGGCACACAGGTCTCAATTTTTGGTTTTTCGCAAATAACTAAAAAACGATGCGTTGTAGCAAAAAATATTCTACACTGAAATTAAAGCTTATTAAATCTATACTAATATTATAAATGCGAAAGTATCTCTGTCTGTCTGTCTGTCTCGCTTTCACGCCAAAACTACCGAACCGATTGTAATGAAATTTTGTATACAGATAGTCTAAAGCCTGAGAAAGGACATAGGCTACTTTTTTACTGGAAAAAAGGGTTGTAAGGGGGTGAAAATACGAAAATTTGTTCAAATTAAGTTAGTTCCAAAAATTCATACTAGATGGCGCCGTGCGTCTCTTACGCTTGCCCAACATCTTTCTATAAGACGTGGTATCATCATACACTTGAGTTTCGATTTTTTTTCGATTGTTATTTCTTTTTAACGTTATTTAATAAGCCAGTACATTATATTACATAGGGTGACGTAACCTATCAATGATAAATAGTTTATGGGTAAAGTTGTGTAATTGGGGGGCTAAATAAGCTTTAAAATTTGGCATAAAATATAAAGTTTAATTTAAAAAAATTAAATATTATGTGCACACTGCACAGCTGTTTTGATTTAAGGGGTACCAGGTTTTTTTTATAAAAGCTTTTGACACCAATAATTTTGTTGACATCGCGCGTCCACACGGACGAAGTCGCGGGCAACAGCTAGTTCTCTATAATTTGGTTCTTTACAGTTTTTTCCAAATTCTCATACGTTTTCAAAATACACGCTCAGGAAAAATGAAATTAAAAGAGGTTTATTTTTTAAATATATTTCCTTTCTAATTCTGTTTGCAGTGACAAAATATTGTTTTTAGTAAAGCGGTGCTGGTAAGTCGTCTATTGTTCTTGGCGTCAAGATATAACCTTCATTTTTGCACCCTAACTCTTGAGGGGTTAGCTCATTTTTCACTTTTCCGGAGCGTGTAGTTCGAAAACAGATGAGAATTTGGAAAAAACTTTACAGAATCAAAATTATAGAGAACTAGCTGTCCCGATGAACTTCGTGTCACTTTAAAACCTTCCCTGGACTTCAAGGATTATTTTAAGACTAAAATTAGCAGAATCGGTTCAGCCGTTATCGAGTTATAGCGTTACTAACACAATTGGAAATCCATTTTTAGGGTTCCGTAGCCAAATGGCAAAAAACGGAACCCTTATAGATTCGTCATGTCTGTCTGTCCGTCCGTATGTCACAGCCACTTTTCTTTGATTCTATAAGAGCTATACTATTGAAACTTGGTATGTAGATGTAGTCTGTGAACCGCATTAAGATTTTGATACAAAAATGGAAAAATTATTAAAAATTTTAGGGGTCCCCATAGGTACAACTGAAACAAAAAAAAAATTTTTCATCTAACCTACGCATGTGGGGTATCTATAGATAGGTCTTCAAAATTCATATTGAGGTTTCTTACATCATTTTTTTCTAACCTGTATAGTTTGCGAGAGAGACTCTTCCAAAGTGGTAAAATGTGTGTCCCCCCCCCCCCCCCTCTAACTTCTAAAGTAGGGGCATGATAATTCTAAAAAAATATATGATGTATATCGAGTATGTATAACGAGATCTAGAAAGTAGTTTTTTTTATATACGTCATAAATGGTAAACCTTAATTTAAATTCCATTAAATCAACTGAAATATAAAAAGAAATCAAAAACCTTTTAATTTCATAGAAATAAGCCTTATTGCTGCTGCGGAACCCTTCATGGGCGAGTCTAACTCGCACTTGGCCGGTTTTTATATATACAGGGTGTAACAAAAATAAGTGATAATACTTTAGGGTGTGTACGTGTTCCTTGTAGAGAGTTCACTGTGAAAGTAGCAGCGCTGAAAGACCAAAATATTTTTTTCACTTTTGTATGGGGAAACTCGTGACGCTCGGGCCCTTGCCCATACAAAAGTGAAAAAAATTTTTGGTCTTTCAGTGCTGCTACTTTCACAGTGAACTCTCTACAAGTAACACGTACACACCCTAAAGTATTATCACTTATTTTTGTTACACACTGTATATAGATTTAATAATCTTTAATTTCATCATAGAATATTTTTTGCTACAGCTCATCGTTTTTTAGTTATTTGCACAAAACCAAAAATTGAGACCTTTGTCGCCCACCCCTCCCTTTGGCTCACCTCCTAGATGTCAGGACTTTTAGTATGTTTTGTCCCTAACCACCTTGAATAAATTCCTGCAGAAATCGCTTAGGTTCCCGCTCACGCACTCTATGTAACCCTTCTTTGAGTCATTTCTTAACCGGACTTTAGTGACCTATACAGGAGTCTTAATATGTGTTCTTTTCAGGATACATAATATTAGTCCTACTCCTGACCCTGAGTTAGGAAGTAAGTACCATAAATCATATACCATAAACATAACAAGACCAGATCTAACCCCTAGCCGATACATTTTCTTTAGCGGTTGTGTATGGAATCGCCGATCAAAATGTATTCAAAAAGCATTTATTGAAAGTAGTCAAAAAATTTAATGAAAAAACGTAATAATATGGAATTGACATAACATGATTCGAATGTAAACTTCATTTTATCGAATGCTTATGTCAATTCCATACATTTTTATAAAGAAGCGACCTATCTATAATATTAGTGACAGTACCTAAACTGATCAAGCAAGAATTAATTTTATTTCATTAATTTTTTAGCCCTATCTAAAAGATAAATTATAAAGATTTTGATACTTTCTCGTTACATTAAACGACGGAAAATTAAACCTTGCAACTCTTAATTTTTTAAGTGCTGCTGTTTTAGCTATGATGATGATAGACTACTTGCAATAAATTAATTTAGGTTTATTTTAATAAAAAGGATAGATACAAAAGTAAAAAGATTATAAATTGTATTAAAATATAATATACATGCCTTAATCTATTTAATAATATCACATTTCATTTATATTTAAAACGTGATATACACACACTTATTTGAAAAACAAAACTACATATAAAAATATACAATCTTGATGTGAGCGGCCATTAGTTTTTGGAACAGAAACGTGTGGAGAAGCAAAACTAGTAACAAACTAGGTTGACTGGTAGTAGAACAAAAAACACACCAGTTACGAAGGAATTTTTCCTTTAACCGTGACCATGATCCGATCGATCGGCCTTGTAGATGAGCTTATATTGGCCACATACCAGAATTAATGACTATAATGACCCCAATTTTGATCGAAAACAATCTTAAAACTTCAATCATAAGTAGGTTGTTATATTTGTTAATGATTGAAAAACGTACGTTCCAAAACTAAAAGAGCATATTATTGTGATGATCTTCATTCAACCTAATCCAATGTTTTTGTACATAATATCTCCTCCTAGGTATATTGATTTGTGGTTAAAACCATGGGCGTACCGAGGGAGGGGGGAGAGGGGGGGCGCAAGGGGGCCAAAAAATTTAATACATTATAAAAAATATGTATTAAATTTTTTTATCCTTTATAATATAACACCTATCTTATATAAAATCTGATTTGAAACCAACCCCAACCCCCCGATGCAAATTGCCCCCCCTGGCCCAGAACCTGGGTACGCCCATGGTTAATACCATCAACTTCCAAGGGATTCCAACTCCTATGCGTTGGAATTGATCAATAAATCCAATGGGCGGGGGCCACACTATCGAATAAACTTGAAAGTTTATACAAAATATCAGAAATCGCAGAAAAACAACACAGTGGAATTTTCAGTCAACGAATGACGCAAAATGTTCACTTTGTTTTTGGCGTATCAAATTATATTTTATAGAGCAGAAGTAATAATTCTTAGTGCTTCTGTAGTCTCTTCGAGTTAAGAAGACAGTGACAATAACCTGCTATAATTTATCTACAAGCAAGCAAGGATTCACTTATCACAGCCAGGCAAAAAATATGAAAAATATTGCTGATATCATCCTGAGATGGTATCAACAACGTTTTTGATGCACAAAAAATTGAGTGTCGGATTGTTTAGAATAATTAAAATGAATAATACCCGTCCAGAATCAAATGTTAAAAACTAGACAGACGTCAGTCTTATCACTTATGCGACCTCTTCGCGTTGGCAAATGTACGTAGTGTATATTATTCGATTGCCCATAATTGAATAGGAGTGCCCAGCAGTGGCGGATTTACCAATAGGCTAAGGAGGCTGGAGCGTAGGGCGGCAGATTTAGAGGGGCGGCAAATTTAGCCCAATTTTTTTATCTTACAGAAATAAAAAATCCCACCAAAAACATTTCTTGTAAAATATTGCCGAGACGACCACATTAAAGGTTTACGGTTTGCGCTGTGAAAAAGATATGAGATCTCATGTAGAGCCAAGCTAATCTACACGGCCTACCTCTACTGACCCTAACTTAAACAAATTCTACATACCAGTAAATATTATGTAACTACGTAAGGCTTCGCCGTTTCGCTACCGCACAGGGTGAAACCTTGTGCTCAGCAAAAATTAAAAAAAAATGTTTTGGTGGGATATGATTGTGAACTTAACTAACGTATTGAATTTCAAAGGTCAGTTATTGGGGCGGCAAAAATTGAAAAATTGAATAGCCTACAGGCAAATTTGTAAATCCTAAACTCTATACTTTGGCGATGGACAATCAATCATTGTCACTACGATAATATAGCTAAAATAACATGATTCATGGGCAATGATATCTTTCCGAAACCCTATATATATATATATATATATATATATATATATATATATATATATATATATATATATATATATGTATATATATATATATATATATATATATATATATATATATATATATATATATATATATATATATATATATATATATATATACGCTGTTCACTGTTGCACTCGCAGTAGTAAGAATATGTCTGACTGCCATACACGCTAGGGTCCAGCTGCGCAGGCATACCTGCACAGGTGGACCTCTCCGATATACCGTAGGCCGTAGCGTGTAGCGTGCATTACATTAGGAATCTTCTTGAACTTAAGAGGGCGACTAACCCCAAAAATGAGACATCGTCCTTCTCTCTTCACACTCACGCCCGTCTTTCATATGCCAGGTGAAAAGGAACGACGCGGATTCATCGCCAAATTAGTTTTTTCTCAATAACTCGATAAATGTACAAAATTTTAAAAATCCGCTAGGTCGATCTCTCAATGATAGAATTTTATACAATGTGTTAAAATATTAACTTAGTTCAATGCATGGTTATGGCAATAAATTAAAAATTTGTGAAAATTAGATGCATCTTTGTGATTTTTTTCTATCGAGAAAATTTTAATGTATCTTGTTTTTTATCTAATTCTCGGAAATATAATGTAGTATCTAATTTTAGAAAATGAAAGAATTCGGGGCTTATTTTCAAGTTTAAAAATGAGTTATAAAATCGACACTTTAGGGTTAGTCGCCCCCTTAAATACTCTTTCTACGTAGTAGGTACGTACATCTTGAAAACAAGTTCGTAAACTAGAAATTCAATCGAATCAACACTGTAATATCAATCACCGCGTATGAATCTTGTCATCTGCTTTCTCTCCGGTACCAAGTGCAAAACAAACCTCGAGACAGTCAAAATTAGTCAATTTACCCTTGATAGGACCTTGTCGATCACGCTCGTAGTCTATTTAAGTAGCTTATTAATAAGTCCAGTGTTGACTACCTTGGCGAGCGCATTCAAGAAAATACTTTTTTAACCGTAAAAACGCATCTGATTGTGCGAATCTTCATGATTGAACATAATATTTTTCTACAACAGCTGATGCAGAGACTTTTATGACATAGTAGAAGTAAGAATTGTTTAAATACTCGGAAATCGGTAAATGCAAGGGTTGAGTTTAGGGGCGTATTAAGGGAATGCAATACCGGGATCCCGCATGCATTTTGCGGGACTCATCCCGCTTGAAAATTAAGCGGGATCCCGCGGGACTGGCGGGATTACAAAAAAGCGTAATTCATATGTGTAACGCTGCGCGCGGTCCAGTGCGTGAACTGGCTACAGGCAGCCCACTAAGCAATTTACCATCAATTCACTTATAATTCACTTTAAATGACAATAATTGTACCAACCAGCGTGGAAGCTGAGCAAACTTTTTCAGCTGCTGGCTACCTTGTGTTGAATATCAGGAACCGTTTGGCAGACGACACAATTAATACCTTAACATTTTTAACATACTTTTATACATATAAGTTGGTTAAAAAGTGATTTTTAGTTTTTTTTTAAACATTTTCTTTACGTAGTCATTTTCAAGAAAAGTTTAGTTATTTATTATTTAATATTTTTATATCTAAAGTCTGAAGTATTTATAAGCCCTTGTAAAAAAAGTGTTCTACAATGTTTGTTTTATTTATGTTTCTTAGAATAAAAGGAGTTCTATCAAGTAAAGTCATTATAACGATTTATTTTAAAAGTTTAAGTCCACCCTGCGGGATCCCGCAAATACCGGGATCCAGCGGGATTGTGATGATTCAGTCCCGCAAATACCGGGATTGAAATTATCCTGCGGGATTGCATTCCCTAGGCGTATTAATTTGGCCTTAAATTTTTACCGCAATTTAAATTATTTTCCGTGTAAAGCGTGGTTTTTAAATTTTCCAATACCCTGAATGGATTAACGCGGGCTGCGTGATTTTTCCTTTTAAGTCAGTGAAGGAGTCTTCCCCCGCCAAGGTGCGCTATGCTTTTGCTTTAGATTAGAGATCTTTAGTTTCTTCTTTCATATTCACCAACCTTTTTTTAATTCCGCACATCTATTTTCGCGTAATCAAGAGCGATTACGCGAAAATAGATAGATAGAGAGAACAGCCGTGCAGGCGTGATGTGACCAAAGCAAATAGGGTTACATTTTTATTAACACAGATTACACAGATGACTATCTCCAGGTGACAATTCGTGACTCAGAGCAGATTTCGCAAGATCGTGAATAATGTTGTTTCCTCAATGCACTTTGTCAATTTGACGAAGATTTAACCTACTGAGGTGTTTTACCTACGTTTTACCAAGACTTTCTATAAATTGTTATATTCTTTTTGAAAAGCTTCAAGCCTAATAAATATACATAATTTGTTCTGCGTTTTCCTAAAATTCTTAAAAAAAAACTCTTGGGAATAAAAGGTTTTTTTTTCTTCAAATTTGTTGGCTTTGCTATTGCTGTTGATTGTATCTGTTATAATATGTTACTTACATTATGTACTTAATTATTCTTAGAAATATTTTATAACATACACAATTAATTCAATATTATATTAAAAATTGTATTTTAATAATAATAATTGGTAAGTACATATTATTAAACAAAGTCGCTTTTTTCCCTCACGTCCCTTTTAATCTTTAAAACTACGGAACGGATTTTGATGATTCTTTCAGTGTTAGATAGCCCATTTATCGAGAAAGGCTATAGGCTATATTTTATCACGCTAAGACTAATAGGAGCGAAGAAATAGAGGAAAATGTGGAAAAAACGGGGAAAATTATTTGAAAGGGCTAACTTGAACGCGCTAATCTCAGGAACTATCCGATTTTAAAAATTCTTTTAGTGTTAGATAGCCCGTTTATTGAGAAAAGCTATAGGCTATATTTTATCTAAGACTAATGGGAGAATGTGAAAAACGGGGAAAAATTATTTGAAAGGGCTTATCTCGCGAACTACTGGAGCAATGTTTATGTTATTTGGCACACATAGGAAGTCTACCACGTGAAGGATCATAGGCTATCCATTTTATAATCATGTTTTTGTGGCTAAATATTTTATACCCTTGCGACGCCGGGGCGGGTCGCTAGTAAGATATTATATAACAATTGACAATAATTATAACTGTTGCATTCATTTACATAATTTAGTGATATGATTCATATACAATTATAATTGTGTAGGTACCTATTGTGTTTGGGTTTGTACCAGAATTAAGAAAAAATCCAGTTTTGTTGCTTATTTTGGAACAAGTAACGAGTACGTCACAAACTGGTCGTTTTGTAGAAAAAATCGGCAAAGTGCGAGTCGGACTCGCGCACGAAGGGTTCCGTACTGTTAAAGAGCAAACATATACCAAAAATTGTGTTTTTGTATGGGAACCCCCTTAATTTTTTTTTTTATATTATTCTTAAATATAGAAGTAGACATAATATAATTAAGGTCTTTGTGAAAATATCAAGTGCCTGCCTGTTGCCATTATTGATATCGAACAAAAAAGGCCAAAAAAATCACGTTAGTTGTATCATGTATGGGAGCCCCCTTCAAATATTTATTTTATTTTGTTTTTAGTATTTGTTGTTATAGCGGCAACAGATATACACACTCTGTAAAAATTTCAGAACTCTAGCTATAGCGGTTCTTGAGATATAGCCTGGAGGCAGACAGACGGACATACCGACATCGAAGTCTCATGAATAGGGTCCCGTTTTCACCCTTTGGGTACGGAACCCTAAAAACAACTTATAAAGTTCACTGTTGAGGCCTTATTTATTACAGATTTTACCTCCTTCCGTGAATACAGAGTAGGCTCCAGCCTCTACTAATCTGCCTGTTATTTCCACCACTTTAACATTCAAGTCCGAAGGAAATGTATTACGGACATTTTCGGAATGGTAAAAATTTCGTGAACCTAAGCTAGACCCCCGCAACAAGAATACAACCTTGCAGGTTGCTTCAAGGGACGAATCAGAACCGTAATGGTGTTTCCAGATATATTATGAGATAAGATGTGACTTTGATCGTAACATTTCAGAAGCGCGTCCATTTGGTCGCACCCTTAGTCGCACCCACCGACCACACAACCACTAGACACCTTATGACAGGCGAATGACTTCTGTCAACACATCAGTCTTATAGTTCTGATGTAAAGACCGGCGCGGAAATACTCAATCAGTGTTTACCACTACTGTGACCTGTGCGGACGCTTGCTTTTTTGTGAAAAAAATATCAAAATGCCTCAATGTAGCATTAAATGGTGCGGTAAAAAAAGCACCACGTCAAATATGAAGAAAGATGGGATAACATTTCATTTGTAAGTAACTATTTCTTTTATTTGTTTTCGAGAAACAAGAAAACGAAAAATATTTTTCGTAAGCGCGGAGTTCACGGTTCACTGGTTATGGTTCTTTCTAGCGTCTCGGGCGCATGTAACTAGTGTTGTGCATTTTCGTTATCGATGAGGTTATCTTCGCATTTTATTTTTGAAATATAGACGAAGACGCGAAGGAATGAAATATAGACCCCCGTCTATATAAGTGCTACCTATAATTATATTTACACTAAAGTTTACAACAAAAACTTCACAAAATCGTTTTTAACTTAGGTACTTATCTAGTTTTTTTTTAATTTATAATTTTTAAGCTGAAAGTGTTTGTGAGTGACTGAACTCTGAACATATTTTGATTAAAAATGTGGTTTACGTTACCTACATACTTGTACATAATATGGTATTAATGATTTAAGGTATCCTTAAGATGGAAACATAAAGGGGAAGTGGATCGATGCAACCAAACGAGACGATTGGATGCCATCAAAGTACAGTGTGATTTGTTCAAGTCATTTTACAGAAGACTGTTTCATAGTAATGAAAAATCGACGGCGTTTGATAAAATCAGCAATACCAACACTATTTTTGCCACTTTTGGTGAGCTGTATTTTATATTATCTAAAAATAGTTACTTCAACACCTGAACAATGCTAACACTTAGCATTGTTCAGGTACATTTGAAGCCATTTGGTAAACACGTGTTAACAATAACAATAGTCTACAGGGAAGCTTTTTTGTTTGCGAGTTTTTTTACAATATAATATTATTAGTATGGATATGGATAGTACTATTAGCTAGTTTTTTTATACACGTGTAATATTTTGTAGCCAATCCTTTATGGGCAGATTTCAACTAGTTTACTTTTATTAAGTAAGTTAAATTGAACTAAAATATGTAAGCGACTACCTATATATTGATAACTGTATCACAGCCTTTAAAGTTTAGCAAGACATTTTCATTTAGATTCAAAGATTTTATTTAGATTTTATTAATTTTAGATCTCGGCCGTTGAAGATGATGGAGCTGGACCCACTGCTTTGCCTACTACGCCAAGGACGACAAGAAAGAGAAATTTTCCTGGAACTCCGTCGCAATACAATTCACCTAGTACAAAACGATTATGTCGAAGGGTGATTGAATTGACTGATAAAGTAGTTTATAAAAACAGACAGCTAAAAAATTCGAGAGAAAAAACACGGTATCTCCGGAAAAGGATAGCATCTTTAAAAACTGTTTTGAAGGAACTGCAGAATCAAAATCTTATTACCTCAAATGACTCAGATTTGCTAAGTAAAATCGGGGCCACCAGCAGGGAGTTAATAAAGCGACAAATATTAAAGTCTAAAAATGGCATTACTATTAAAAAAAAGTATTCGCCAGAATTGAGGACTTTCGCTTTAACACTTAACTTTTATTCTGCGAAAGCCTACGCTTACGTTAGGAAAACATTTCAGACATGTTTACCATCTATGAAAACGTTGAGCAAATGGTATCAAACTGTAGATGGCAAACCAGGTTTCACAAAAGAAGCCTTTAGTGCTCTTAGAAACAAGGCTGCTCAGTTAGACAAAGATCAAGAGTTGATTGGTACCCTTGTGTTTGACGAAATGAAAATTAAGTCAAAAGTGGAATATGTTCCATCTACGCAACGTACTTTCGGGTACGTGGATTTTGGGGGTAATCTACAAGCTGACTGTTCACCTGAATGTGGTGAAGCACTGGTTTTATTAGTTAAGTCGGACTAAATAAAAAATTCAAAGTTCCCATTGGATATTTTTTAACCAAAGGCACTAATGCCGAGCAAAAAAAAATTTGGTTCTTCATGCTATTGATTTGTGTTACGAAAATAATGTAACCATAAAAGCTGTTACTTTTGATGGATGCCCCACTAATATTGCCATGGCTAAATTACTGGGTTGTATTTTTTCAGAAACTGATATTAAAACATCATTTAAACACAAAAATACAAACAATGACATTTTTATATTCTTAGATCCAGTTCATATGTTAAAACTTGTACGTAACGCCTTTGAGTTTTATAAAGAATTCAAATCCGATGACGGTGAGCTTATAAAATGGGAATATATATCCTTACTTCATGATGTGCAGGAAAAAGCACAATTTCACTTGGCCAATAAATTGCGCATTTCTCACATCCAATTTAAACAGAATGTGATGAAAGTGAAATTAGCAGCTCAACTGTTCAGTCGCAGTGTAGCTACGGCTTTGCAATTTTGTAACAATGAATTGAAACTTCCTGATTTTCAAAATGTTGACAAAACTGTTTATTTTTTGCTTTTAATTAATGATCTTTTTGATATTTTAGATTCAAGGGTCCATGGTTACGGCTTTAAAAGGGCTATGAACAAAGAAAATGCACTTAATATTTCAAAAAGATTAGATGAATGCAAACAATTTCTGTTAAATGTGTCTGTAGATGTAAAAAAAATGGTAAATTTATAAAATTGATCAAAACTGGTCGCTACACAGGATTTCTTGGGTTTTGTATTTCAATCACAAGTGCATGTGGATTGTTTAATGATTTAGTGAACAGAAATAGTGCATTTATCAAATATATTCCTTTTAATAAGATCTCACAAGATCATTTAGAGCTATTTTTTTCAAATATTCGGTCGCATGGTGGCAGCAATGATAACCCTACACCCCGGCAGTTTGAATCGATTTACAAAAAAACTTTGGTTCACGCAGAATTAATGGACGTTACGACAGGCAATTGTGTTTCTTTCGAGCAGATTTCAATTCTAAACTGCTCATCTGCTCTAACTAGAATAAACTTGACTAGTACTTTTGAAGACAAACGACAAGTTGATTTGCAGGAAAATCTATGTCAGGATGATTTAAATCAAGCTCTTGAGAGAATCACACTGTCTGAATTCTCTGAAAAAGCAGTAGAGTATATAGCTGGTTTTGTCTCAAGTAACCTGCTAAAAAAAATTAAATGCAAGACTTGTATAGGTGCTTTGGTGTCAATTAATCAGGATTCCTGTATGCTATCAGGTTCACTTATAGCTTACAGAGATAAGGGTGGTTTAATATATCCTTCACCGACAGTGGTTAAAATTTGTAATCGCAGTGAAAAAATAATTAAAGCTTATTTGAAAAAAATTCCCAATAATCAATTGAATAAAACGAATATTTTGGTTAATAAGACATTAGGTAGTTTTATTGGCGAAGAATTATTTACGGACATACATTCTCATCAATTTCACTCTGACGTAACTAATCATGTGGTTGATTTAGCGATGAGTGTCATGCATAAATACATTTCTACGAGATTATGCTTCCTTACCAAGACTGCACAGCAGAAACCTACCATAAGAAGGATTTATACCAAATTAATTCATTTTAAAAATAATTGAATTTTACCATCCTAGTATTTTAGTTTTTACCATCCTAGTAGTTTAGTTTATTTAATTTACTTAGGGCAGCATTATTAATAAAACCGCTATTTCAGCCTGCCTAGCATACGCCAACGAGATATCTCACTCTCGAGATAATTAAAAACTACTCGTCTCATAATGTCAAAATCTCGAAATTATCTCGACAAAACTCTATAAAAATGTGTTAATTCGATGATAGATCTACACGAGAAAAAATGTTTGTCATGCTAGGGTCAATAGAAATGAAGAAACAAACAATCAAACATCGAGAAAACATGTAGAGTGAGATATCTCGTTGGCGTAATCTAGGCAGACAGATTTTTAACAGAGAGGATGACCCATCTTCCGTTCCGCTCCAAAAGTAGCAGCTCTGAAAGACCAATTTTTTTCACTTTTGTATGGGCAAGCCCCAGCGTGGCGTCAAAAGTTTTCCCATACAATGGTGAAATTTTTTTTTTATCTCAGCGCTGCTACTTTCACAGTGAACACTCTACAGTGTGTCACTCTACAAGGAATACGTACACACTCTAAAGTATTATCACTTAGTTTTGTTACAAGCTGTATTGATAATCTTGTTACTTACAACTATCACTGTTAGTACCTAATATTTTACAGTTAGTAATATAAGGCTTATGTTTAAAATGGTTAATTAAATAAACAATAAATCGATACTTATATTATCTAAAAAGTGTTTTTTTTTAAACAAAAGAACTTTGTTAATTGTTTTTATTTTCAAGCCAATTTTATTTATCGATATGTGTATCGACCGAAATATGCTATGCACATCACTAACTTTCATTGTGCCACACACATGCACGTCAATTAGCCAATCACGGCGTTGCACCCCCGCTTCGTCTACCTCAGCTAGTTGCCAGAATGCATTCAATGCGAAAAATTAAACATTAGGTGTCTAGTGGTTGTGTGGTCGGTGGTCGCACCCCATACGCGTGCAGTTTCTTTGACGACCCAATCATTGTTATATCGTAAAATACTTGTTATTGTTATCTAGAACAGGTTATTTTGTGTTGTTTGTTACTCTTAATTGGTAACGTATTTTCGATAGAGTTATCAACCACATATCATAACTTTATGACGACCGTTAAAATTTAACTGGTTAGACTCTGGTTTTGATTGGTCATGCTGTGCATAAAGAAGTCGTTCATATTTTATTACAAACAATAATAAAATATGAAGTACATATGCGCTGCAAACAATAATATATTTTGAAAGTTTTACTAAAGGTTTTGCTATTGGAAAGGCTCTTTATCATAAGATCCTTCTTAAATATAAAAACTAAAAATCATGTTTTGTTAATTTATTCAAATGTATTATTTATACCCGTTTACGTTTAGTTAGACTTTAGTCTTAACAACAATCATTTTAGAGTTTAATAGAAATAATAATAATAATAGTAATAATATCTATGGACGCTTCACACCACGTCAGTCTGGCCTCGTGCTAAGTACCTACCTGAAGGACTTGTGTTACGACTTACGACTTACGAGTACCAGACAACGGAAATATATTTAATTCTTTTATTCTTATTAAATTTCAGATTTTTATTTTAAGATACACATATTTAAGTAATACACATCCATGAGCCAGGAACCTTGAAAACTTTTTGTTCCCTCGGCGGAATTCGAACCCGCGACCCCCGGCTTGAGCTACCAACAGTGAACAGCCCACCAACTGAGCCACAGAGGTCGTCAACAATAGGGTATTGTAAGTAATCTCATCTGGAATCTGTAACTAAGAGCCATTGCAAGGTTTGTGTAATATTTTATTACAATTTACAATGCACTTATTACTGTTGATTGTTGAAGATATTACATGACGCAGGTTATTTATAAATTTACTAGTGAAGTTGTTTGTAGTGTCATCTGAATCTGAGTTTAAGGTATGGTTTAAAATATCGCAATGTTTTTTCTATTTTATCTGTTTTTCATTGACTTTCTTGTTTCTCATTTTCGCATTGCACGCCGCACTGTTCAGTGTTCATAGTCTTACATTATTTCTTTAATAATTTAGTCCTGACGACATGTTAGCATCAGAGCATAGCAGAGATTTTTCGTTAAATATCTTCAAGACAAAATAAGTGGCACCTATCAAATGGCAAGTAGGTACATCATATAAAATGGTTAATTACCTATTGCACGCAAAGAAGAAAATACCCGTTGCGAACGGTCATTAGATGGCATAGATTTTTTGTTAATAGCTATGATAGTTAAGTTTCGGTTATTGAACAGGTATTAATCGCCGTAATACGTCACAGTTAACTTTCGCCACATTTCGTTGTCAGGGCCAAACGAGCTCGACATTTATTGAAATCACAATTTACATCGATGCTCACAAGGCCGCCTCATAATCGGCGTCTTAATTAAAAGACGACATAAACTGAGGCCTGAGCCAACAATGATCAGCTTATTCAGCGCTAGCCAAACGAGTGTACGTCACAGTGGTATGCGAAGTGTTGGTGTGTTTATTGGTGTTGAGTCGGTGGTGCGGCGGGGAGCATGCGGGCGTTGCGTTCGGGTCAACTGGCGTCGGCCACGAGCGACTGTCACTCGGAACAGCTGTTTGATGTGTGACAAGACTGGGTCGACCGTGGCGCGGGGTCGCAGCCTGCCTCCGCACCCAACTTCGCCTCGCGACTTACTTGCAAAGGATCCTCCAGAAACAACCGAAACTGCTGCCGTTCGGTACCTCGCCGGCGTAGGATATAGTCATTTCGAGTTAACTATAATATTTATACACACACGTTTTGATGGCGCGAGCTCGAGACACACGCGGAAAATTGAATACGTTTTAGAAAGTGAAAGAGTTCGTCCACTCTGGTTTAACTAGGGAAGGTGAAGAGAGTTATTGTTGTTGTACACCGTTGTTTAGTTACATTATGATGATGTGTTATGCACTTGCCCTCCCCGTTACACATGGGCGCGCGAGAGCTCCGCTCGCTGCGCAATCGCGACTGGTACTGACTACTGAATGCGCGCGCGCCTGTTCGCTGGGCTGTGTTTGCTGATGCATGTACATTGTACAGGGCGAAGGCTCTATACTTCCACGTCACCTAGCTCGCCGCAAGATGGCGTTCGACACAACAACAAATAATAACGCTACGCCCTTTTCAATATCCTTTCCACAAGGTAAGTATTTCTTTTTTAAATTTCAGGAGATCAGCTAGACAAAAACTGACAAAATATATGTAAGTACACAAAAAAGAATAAGTACCTACTTATTATGGTTAGAATAAAGATCAAATAAATAGCAACGTAGACCTACGGTAGATTTAGGTAAGTACTTACATTACCTGGGCAATGGTTTTATTAAGTATAATTTATATTGTAAGTACTTATATTATAGCTATTTGACCGCTTTGGCTAGCCGCTAGCTTTGGTTGGTATTCGATAAAACACGAATAAAATGACTTTTTCTAAAAATGATTCCTAGAATTGCTCGTCTAGAGATAGGTATAAGATAATTAATATGACGACCTCTGTGGCTCAGTGGTAGAACGCGTGGTCAGCGCTCGTGCCGGGGGTCGCTGGTTCTAATCCCACCGACGCACTATAAGGCCTTTCCTTTTGGTCATTATCGTGCCAAAAATCTGTAACTTTGGTGTTTTTAGGGTTCCGTACCCAAAGGGTAAAAACGGGACCCTATTACCAAGACAGCTAAGACTTCGTTGTCTGTCCGTCTGTCTGTCTCCAGGCTGTATCTCAAGAACCGCTATAGCTAGACTTCTGAAATTTTCACAAATTGTGTATACATATGTCGTAGGATTATTTGATAAATCGAAATTTCGCGAAAATTCTAGGGTTTTTTCGGAAACACGGATAATTAGATAATGGTGATAACATTTTTCAATTATCCTAAAAAAAATGGATTTTTGGGAAAACGCGAGTTGCCTAGAGTAACATTGCACATTCTTAACGCTGATTGGCTTGATTTTTGCTTACTGGCCAACTCTTATTGGTTCAAGGCTCAAGATATTGGTTACTATCTTTTCCTATGTATCTTTGAGGTAATACACCATAGAATTATAAAGGACATAACCTCAGAATTAGTTTCTGGTTCTGTTAAACTTTCAGCACTAATTTCACATGTATCAGTCATTTTGTATTTACAGACACACTTTTAGATTACTTTTCGCACTTATTTTCAAGTCGAACTGCAATTTTAAACACATTAAATATCAAAAACTGCTAGCTCGCTTACAAAAACATGAATTGACATTTAAAACGTCAAGTCTTCAACCAATCAGAGAAGATGTTGTGCGGCGCTTAAACCGCACCAATCAGTGATTGATATTTTTTCGATAATAACTAACGATTCGTTTTTTCGCGAAAACACTAACTTTTGTCAGTAGATAAGATTGAAAAATGTTATCAACATTATCTAATTATCCGTGTTTTCGCGAAAACCCTAGAATTTTCGCGAAATTAGATTTATCAAATCATCCTACGACATATAATATGTTGCCGCTATAACAACAAATAGGCACTGAAAACAAAATAAAATAGTATAAAGCCAGAGAAACTTTTATTTTTTCAAAAGTTGAAGAAAAAAAATGTTTGAAAGCCAATTTGTCACTAAAATATGCCATAAATCATGAGCTAAAAATTTCTTGTTGTTTTTGTTGTTTCTCTAACTTGAAAAAAAATAATTCTCTGACTTCAAAACTTCTAAAGTGTAATCTATCTAGCATTGATCAATTACTAATTTATTGAAGATGAAAACCTCCTCTATCTTTTTAAAACAAAAAAGAACCAGCTAAATTTTACACAAAAAAACCATTAATTAAAACATTTTTTCTTAAACTTTGGTTTTTCTATGTTTAATTCCACGAAATTTATAAAATGTTGCCTGTGTAAAGCGGGGAATTGACCACCGGGCCGCCCGCTACGGGCCGCCCGTCACGGGCAGGTCTGTCGCATGTCTGCTCGTCAATTCCTAGGTACGGGCACAGACATGCCCGTTGGCCCGAGCCCGCAGCCTGCCCGCGAGATCGCATTTTTCCCGCGCGGGCACGGGCAAAATAATGTGAACATGAATGGTCGCGACGGGCGGCCCGTTGTCATTCGCACCTTGGAGAGCGACTGGAGTGCACTTAAAATATTATTTTAAAACATATTATTGTAAACAATACAAACAGTAAAGTTAGGAATGAAGGAACAAAAACAATTTTGACATTCGTTTATTTCCATTTACTGGTCGTATCCTTGTTTGTGGAAAGTTAAAAGCAAGGATTACATGAACAACGATCTACGTAATGCTGCTAAAACAGCGAACTTATTGAAAAATCCAAAGAACTCAATGCCGATGCTGATCTATCATTTGTTACAAAGAATATCGAGTCAATTAGTCCACGACCGAGCTGCAGCAGTCTATCTATTCGACTGACTTGCCTGTTCCGTGTGTGTTCAATAGGGGCAAGCGGCAGACTTGTCCCAGACCGGACGGCACGGCCGGTAGTGAATTCCCCGCTTTAGCGTAGTCCATATGTTTAGCTATCAAATGAGACCTTTTTTATCTTCATAGGATATTTACATGAGAAGGACTGGTCAAATTAGTGTGAAAGCCCGAGAAAAACTAAAATGGCTGCCATTGTACAACCGTGAGAGAGAGAAAAAATTTGAGAGCCAATTTGTCGATAAAATATGCCATAGATCATGACATTAAAGGATCGGACACCGGTGTCGGGACACATTGTATATCTGACTTAGGAACACTGAAAACTTTTTGTTCCTTTTTGAACATGCGACCTTCTACAGGCTACAAAACACTTGTGCGTCAACACGCTCACCGACTGGGCTAAAGGTCGTAACTCGTAGATGTAACCACACTCGCACATTTTTAGGGTTCCGTACCCAAAGGGTAAAAACGGGACCCTATTATACTAAGACTTCAATGTCTGTCCGTCTGTCTGTCTGTGTGTCTCCACTCTCCAGGCTGTAACTCAAGAACCGCTATAGCTAGACTTCGGAAATTTTTACAGATTGTTTTATGTTTATAAAATTAGGGGCAATCGAACAAATTGGTCACCTGATGGAAAGGAACTACCGTTGCTCATGGACACTCACAACATCTGAACTTTTGAAGAGTAACAATGTGCTTCGGCGGCCTTTGAAAAATAAGCTTTCTTCTTGAAGGTTTGCAGGTCGTCGGTCGTAATGGTTCGGAAACACTGCTGGCGATAGTAATAAATTACTAGCTGTCCCGGAAAACGTTTCTTTGCCATATAAAGTATTTCACCCGTATTATTTTATTAAAGTGACTAAATAAGTATGTCACCATGGCAACGTCCATCGCTATCCCGTCGCACAAACAATGGTCGCCGTCAGTCTCGAGTTGTAATAATTTACTATTATTTATTCAACAAATGCACTTATCATTATAAAGAGTACCCAGTAGCCGATTCTCAAAACCACTGAATATGCATAAAAAATTTGGTTAAAATCAGTAAAGCCGTTTCGGAGGAGTACGCGGCCTAACATTGTGACACGAGAATTTAATATATGTATACATATAAGAAGATAATGTCATCCACAAAAATCCGTAAACAAATTGAAACTCAACTTATCTATTCTGTGACTCAACTTAGGTCAGTCATTCACCAGTGAATAACATAAAGTCAATACCGAAGTCGATCAAAGTGATTAAATTTAGGCACTAGCCGATAAAACCTAGGTCATCCAGCTGACCTAGATTTAGGGTCAACGGGATAACGATATTTCACAAAATTGATTACAGTTTCGCTCCAACCTAAACTGGTTTAACACACTTTATCAGGACCCAATCTAGCCATTTAGCCGCTCCAGGCAAAGATCATTTTCGCCGCCCTTTACATATACAGGAAACATATTTGTTGGGGGAAAATGGGGGGAATATTTAAGTAAAATACTCAAATATTTCCACTAGCAAACTTAAGGTAGGTTAGCTGGTAAAATTCTCAAACTTAAGTGGTGGATGGCTAGGTTGGAAGATAGGAATAAGTCAATTTCGCCGCCCCTCATTTTTGCCGCTCTGGGCAAACGCCCGGCTCGCCCCCCCTTAGATCGGGCCCTGCACTTTATACTATTAAAGTTTATAGTCTAACGGCTGCAGCACTCAGGGACATAATAATCCATACTAATATTATAAATGCGAAAGTATCTCTGTCTGTCTGTCTGTCTCGCTTTCACGCCAAAACTACTGAACCGATTGCAATGAAATTTTGTACACAGTTATTCTAGAGTCTGAGAAAGGACATAGGCTACATTTTGATGTGGGAAAATATCTTATTTCCATGAAAATATCGATGAAAATTAATTCGCTATGCGCGTGGCCAGCGCTCATCCCGGGGGTCCTGGGTTCGAGTCCCGCAGGCGGAACAAAAAGTTTTCAATGTTCCTGGGTCTTGGATGTGTATTAATTAAAACAATTTTTCAAAAATTTTAAATATATTTTATGTATAATATTATAAAAAATCCAGAAATATATCGATGCAATGAACATATTAGTTCTAATACGATTCAACAGATGGCGTTTTATATTTTACTTCATTGTAACATAGAACTAATCATACTTATTAGTTACTAGCTGTTGCCCGCGACTTCGTCCGCGTGGACTTCAGTTTATAGCGCGCGATGTCAACAAAATTGGTGTCAAAAGCTTTTATAAAAAAACCCTGGTACCCCTTAAATCAATACAGCTGTGCAGTGTGCAAACAATAAGTACTTCATTTTTGTATGTTAAACTTTATATATTATGCCAAATTTTAAAGCTTATTTAGCCCCCCAATTACACAACTTTACCCATAAACTATTTATCATTGATAGGTTTAGCCCCAATTTCACCAACGTCTGTTAGTGTTAACAGCTTGTTAAAATATCCTGTCTTCTCTTTCATTCATATGAAAAACGAAACAGCTATCGTGATACTAATTCGAGCATTAACTTTAACAGTCGTTGGTGAAATTTGGTCTTAAGGTTACGTCACTGCCTGCACAGATAAAGTACTGAGTTATTTAATACCGTAGAATAGATATAACAATCGAAAAAAATCGAGACTTAGATGTAAGATGATACCACCTCTTATAGAAAGACTTTTGAGCAAGCGTCAGCGCGATGTAGAAGACGCACGGCGCCATCTATTATGAATTTTTTGAACAAATTTACGACCCTTACAACCCTTTTTTCCAGTAAAAAAGTAGCCTATGTCCTTTCTCAGGCTTTTGACTATCAGTATACAAAATTTCATTACAATCGGTTCGGTAGTTTTGGCGTTTGGCGTGAAAGCGAGACTGACAGACAGACAGACAGACAGAGATACTTTCGCATTCATAATATTAGTACAGATTATGTGCATACTGCACAGCTGTTTTTGGGTATTTTGATTAATTAAGGGCCGCGCTACACCGGAATGGCAGCGGCGAGGCGAGCACTTTCAGCGCTGCCATTCCGGTGTAGCGCGCTGCGCGGCCCTAAGAGGGGTACCACTTACCAGGGTTTTAAAAAGTTTTTAAATTTGACACAAATTTTGTTGACACCGCGCGCTATAAACTAAAGTCCACACGGACGAAGTCGCGGGCAACAGCTAGTTATGAATAAAAACAATAATATATAATAAAGTAGGTATGATTAGTTCTGTTATAATGAAGTAAAAAATAAAGCGCCATCTGTTTTCATATATTAGAATTAAAATGTAAAAATATTTTCTGGATGGAATATAGGCCAACACAACACACTCGAACTCCTTAGAAATGCAGTAGGAGTTCTATAAGATAAGATAGATTGATTATTATTATAGCAAGTGATAATATTATTAAACATAATATTCTAACGTATTAAAAACTATAAACAAAAACATAATAACTAATAAGTATGATTAGTTCTATGTTACAACGAAGCAAAAAAGCGCCATCTGTTGAATCGTATTAGAACTAAAATGTTCATTGCATCGCGTCGATATATTTCTGGATTTTTTATAATATTATACATAAAATATATTTAAGATTTTTGAAATATTATTTTAATACACATCCAAGACCCAGGAACATTGAAAACTTTTTGTTCCGCCTGCGGGACTCGAACCCAGGACCCCCGGGATGAGCGCTGGCCACGCGCAATGCGAAGTAATTTTCATCGATATTTTCATGGAAATAAGATATTTTCCCACATCAAAATGTAGCCTATGTCCTTTCTCAGACTCTAAAATAACTGTGTACAAAATTTCATTGCAATCGGTTCAGTAGTTTTGGCGTGAAAGCGAGACAGACAGACAGACAGACAGACAGACAGACAGACAGAGATACTTTCGCATTTATAATATTAGTATAGATTATGTTTTTGTTTATAGTTTTTAATACGTTAGAATATTATGTTTAATAATATTATCACTTGGTATAATAATAATCAATCTATCTTAACTTATAGAACTCCTACTGCATTTCTAATATATGTGACAAGTTGACAGCAGAAGGCGCAAGGAGTTCGAGTGTACCGTGTTGGCCTATATTCCAACCAGAAATATTATATCAATGCAATCAATATTTTAATTCTAATATATGAAAATAGATGGCGTTTTATTTTTTACTTCATTATTGTAACAGAACTAATCATACCTACTTTATTATATTATATTGTTTTTATTCATAACTAGCTGTTGCCCGCGACTTCGTCCGCGTGGACTTTAGTTTATAGCGCGCGGTGTCAACAAAATTTGTGTCAAATTTAAAAACTTTTTAAAACCCTGGTAAGTGGTACCCCTCTTAGGTCCGCGCTCACCGGAATGGCAGCGCTGAAAGTGCTCGCCTCGTCGCTGCAATTCCGGTGTAGCGCGGCCTTTAATTAATCAAAATACCCAAAACCAGCTGTGCAGTGTGCACATAATCTATACTAATATTATAAATGCGAAAGTATCTCTGTCTGTCTGTCTGTCTGTCAGTCTCGCTTTCACGCCAAACGCCAAAACTACCGAACCAATTGTAATGAAATTTTGTATACAGATAGTCTAAATCCTGAGATTTTTTACTGGAAAAAAGGGTTGTAAGGGCGTGAAAATGCGTAAATTAGTTCAAATTAAGTTAGTTCCAAAAACTAGAACAGATGGCGCCAAGATCCGCCTAGATCGCGCTATCGCTTGCTCATAATTATGTATTTCTATAAGAGGTGGTACCATGTTGAGTTAATATTAGTAATCTGTGGTTAATATTTCGATTCTTTCAATTGTTATAGTATGTTATTAAATAACTCACGTACCAACATAGATATCAGAAATAACAGTCTACCAATAATAAATACCCATAAACTATTTAAGTTTATGGGTATTGGGCAAAGCTAAAGTTGTGTAACGCTAAATAAGCTTGGTATAAAAAAGTTTAATTTAAAAAAAAACATATTAGGTGCACACTACACGGCTGTTTTGGGTATTTTGATTTAAGGGGTACCAGGGTTTCGAAAAAGCTATTGACACCAATTTTATTGACACCGCGCGCTATAAACTGAAGTCCACGCGGACGAAGTCGCGGGCAACAGCTAGTAAGTAATATTAATGTTGGTCTCTGAGTGCGGCAGTAAGTATATTTTTATAGTGCCCAAGTGTGCGCGCAAAACACAATAGCACTCCGATTTTAAATGAAACCAGGCCAGTTAAGCAGGAGTATTTTTAATAGTGCCCAAGTGTGTGCGCAATACACAGGGCACTCTGGGTTCAATGAAACCAGGCCTGTTACGCAGGAGTAATTTTATAGTGCCCTAGTGTGTGCGCAATACATAAGAGCACTCTGGTTTCAATGAAATCAGGCCAGTTACGCAGGAGTAATTTTATGGTGCCCAAGTGTGTTCGCAATACACAAGAGCACTCTGGGTTCAATGAAACCAGGCCAGTTACGCAGGAGTAATTTTATAGTGCCCTAGTGTGTGCGCAATATATGTATTAACCAGAGTGCTCTTATGGAGCACTCTGGTTTCAATGAAACCAGACCAGTTACGCAGGAGTAATTTTATAGTGCCCAAGTGTGTGCGCAATACATAAGAGTACTCTGGTTTCAATGAAACCAGGCCAGTTACGCAGGAGTAATTTTATAGTGCCCAAGTGTGTGCGCAATACACAGGAGCACTCTGGTTTCAATGAAAACAGGCCAGTTAAGTAGGAGTAATTTTATAGTGCCCAAATGTGTGCGCAATACATAAGAGCACTCTGCGGGAAGGGAAGAAGAAGCGGGAACTCTCTGTCCTTTCCTGAGACATAACGTATCTGCATACCAAATATCATCAAAATCCATGTAGCGGTATAAGCAGAAATCATTTTATTTAACGCCTGAGAACCGTACATTTTTCCGAGATAAAAAGGATGTGAAAAGGATCCTATGGCCTTTTCCGGGACTCGAAGTCTCTCCATACCAAGTTTCATCAAAATCTGTTCAGCGGTTTAGGCGCATAATAGGAAATTTTATAACGCCCTTTCACGAGAGGCAAAGTATATGCACAGTGCACACCAATTTTCATCAAAATCGGTTCAGTGATTATGGCGCAAATAATTTTTGTTTATCATTCGGGTACCGTACCTTTTTCCCGGATGTAAAGTATCCTATGTCCTTTCCCGAGACATAACGTATCTGTATACCAAAATATATAATCGAAATCCACATAGCCGGTAGCGGTATAAGCTGAAATCATTTTTATTTAATGCCTGGGAACCGTGCATTTTTTCGGAATAAAAAGGACCTTTCCCGGGACTCAAAGTATATATAAGTAGTAATACCAAATTTCTGAAGAATCGATTCAGCAGTTTGGGCGGGACGAGGTAATTTTATAACATTTTGTTAAAATAAGCACTTAAATGATGATGGGCAAAAATGTATGGGCTCTGGTATTGGGCTCAACAGCCAACAGGAATGGATTGTATATTTTAGGAAGGTATACCAAATACCCATGTACATTAATGACCAATAGGGCGCTTGTCAAGATTCGTTGTACTTTTTGAGTAAAGCCATGTTAAAAGTGACATCAGCGCTCATACATTTCATACTGTTAACATTACGTTACATTATTGATTATAGCATGATTATTTTTAGGGTTCTGTAGTCAACAAGGAACCCTTATATTATAGTTCGGGTCTGTCCGTCCGTCCATCCGTCTGTCCGCCTGTCTGTCTGTCCGTCTATCCGCCCGTCCTGTCTGTCCGCGGTTTTTCTCAGAGACTATAGGACCTACAAAGCTGTAATTCGCAGCTGCTGTCCATGGGCGACGGAAGTTGCTTTCCATCAGGTGACCCGTTTGCTCGTTTGCCCCCTTATTTCATTTTTAAAAAAATACGACGGACGACGTAAAATAGCATCACCAGTGTCAGCGTGGTGTAGGTATGTACAAGTATGTAAGTATGGACTACATTGTAAAATTATACTACAGTGTACAGTGTACTATACTGTTTAGTTTGTTTATTAAAACCCTGACACAACACTAATTAATAGAATAATAGAAATAAATATATTATCTTTCCAACACAAACAAGACAGCGAAAGCCTTTTTCTGTCTCGACTCTCGACGTCTCTCGCTCAATAAAAATATCTACAGGCACCATTCGTGTTTGCTCAAGAAAGGCTTTGATGCTTTTTCAAAAAAACTTTTAATTAAAGGTTTCATCCACGTTTCATCCTACACAAAACTTCATAAAATCCGTTTTATTTACCCTTTGGGGATAGAATTTGATGCCGTATTTAGCGTAACTTGCTGTGCATGGAAATGGAACTATGGAACAGTAGACCGTGTAAGTATAACTGATTTATTTATAACTAGCTATTGCCCGCGACTTCGTCCGCGTTAGCACAGTAGGTCACATCCCAAGTATTATTTATTGTACAAAAATGTTCAATATACAGAATTGACTTTTCTACGATTTTATTATATATCTGATGTTCCGCGCGGCTTCGCTTGCGTAATTTAGGAAATGCACGCAACCGTACATTTTGCAGCAAAAAATAACCTATGTCCCTGTACGTGGTCTATTCTTCATGTTTGACACATTCACATGTTTGTGAAAATTGCTCCAGTAGTTCATAAGATAATAAGCAATTACATAAAATTTCCCCCGTTTTTTCCACATTTTTTTTTTCTTATTTTCTATTTCTTCGCTCTTATTAGTCTTAGCGTGATAAAATATAGCTGATAACCTTTCTCTATCAGTGGGCTATCTAACACTGTAAGAATTTTTCAAATCGGACCAGTAGTTCCTGAGATTAGCGCGTTCAAATAAGCCCTTTCAAATAATTTCCCCCCGTTTTTTCCAGATTTTCCTCTATTTCTTCGCTCCTATTATACTTAGCGTGATAAAATATGGCCTATAGCCTTTCTCAATAAATGGGCTATCCAACAGTAAAAGAATTATTCAGATCGGACCAGTAGTTCCTGAGATTAGCGCGTTCAAACAAACAAACTCTTCCCAATTATAATATTAAGTATAGAAGTATAGATTACTGTTTAACTGAGTATAAAAATTTAAAATGTTGTATAGTTACCACTTACCATCCTGAAAAAAAATTTGGTTTCGATTAAAATATGGCCATATTCAGAGGTCACTACTCACAATAATAATAATTAGATATTGTTGATTACTTTAAAGATAATTTTGAACATAGGTTCATTTTTTTACCTCTTCATTAAATTAAAGTTAAGTTATAATAATATTATCTATACTAACATTATAAAGCGGAAGAGTTTGTTAGTTTGTTCGTTTGAACGCGCTAAACTCAGGAACTACTAGTCCGATGGAGGAGCCCGAGGAAGGCTATCTATACCACGGAGCTAATTAGCTCCGTGATCTGGGGGCACGGGAGTGCCCCCGCCAAGATGAGCCAAGCGAAGCGCGCAAGGGCACTACCTACCTTTTCTCGAAACGTTTCGTCGTATTTTTTAAACCCTCGTAACTTTGGTTTGAATAATGCCAGATAGTTGAAATTTTTAAGATATAATGACATGGGTATAGTTATTAAATGCGCAAATTTTGAATATCGTAGCTATTATACTTTAGATTTTATAGGTGTCCAAAAATCCACAATTTGGTCACTGACTCACCGATCATCAAATCTAAAAAAGGCCACCGATTTTGACTAATGTGTAGAGTTTATAGATTCTCCTTGTGCGGCTGACACATTATAATATTATTATGAAATATTTTGCCGTGCTTTAGGGTAAAATTAAGGTTTTTAGATTTAGGGTTGAGTATGTAAGGTTAGAAACTTGGCTCTACATGAGATCTCACTACTTTTTGACACGACGAACTATAATATTATGTTCTCATCTTGGCAACATTTTTACATGAAAATGTTTTTGGTGGGATCTATACTTTTTGACGTTGTTCGTGGCGGCCGAAAAGGAAGAACTTCCGACCGAGCGAGATAGCATGCTCGGTCAGGCCGAAGCCCACTGACGTCATTTCAGACGTTGTATAATATATCTTGCCGTTCTCCGAAACTTCGATAGCGCGATGCAGGAATGTTAGGTGAATTGTGGGTACCGCCACAACTTATTAATATTATAAAGCGGACGAGTTTGTTCGTTTGAACGCGCTAATCTCAGGAACTATTGGTCCGATTTGAAAAAAAATTTCAATGCTAGATAGCCCATTTATTGAGGAAGGCTATAGGTTATATTTTATCACGCTAATACTAATAGGAGCGAAGAAATAAAGGAAAGTGTGGAAAAAACGGGGGGAAATTATTTGAAAGGGCTTATCTTACGAACTACTCGAGCATATATTTTCTGTTATTTGGCACAGATGAGAAGTAGACCACGTGAAGGATCATAGGCTATTTTTTGTGGACTAATTAGCAGGCCAAGATCTACGTTTTAAAAAGGGGGGAACAGAATCCCAATTTGCCGCCCTCCAAGTAAAAATGTGCGTTTTCAATTGGTACTTAAATAGAATGCTGTTTTTTATAAAATTGTTTATTAATATAGTAAAATTAAAGGTTTATTTTTCTCGATATCATTTCAGCGAAATCGTCAATTACACTTTCATAATTATTTAGGTTGTTGCTACGAATAATAAAAACATTTACGTGGGAGAGCTATGCTTCGGCACGAATGGGCCGGCGCGACCGGAGAAATACCACGTTCTCACAGAAAACCGGCGTGAAACAGCGCTTGCGCTGTGTTTCGCCGAGTGAGTGAGTTTACCGGAGGCCCAATCCCCTACCCTGTTCCCTGCCCTACCCTCCCCTATTCCCTTCTCTGCCTTCCCCTATTCCCTTCCCTTCCCTTCTCTACCCTCCCCTATTCCCTTCCCTTTCCTTCCTTACCCTCCCCTATTACCCTTTGCCCTCTTAAAAGGCCGGCAACGCACTTGTAGCTCTTCTGATGCTGCGAGTGTCCATGGGCGACGGAAGTTGCTTTCCATCAGGTGACCCGTTTGCTCGTTTGCCCCTTTTATTTCATTTAAAAAAAAAAACTGGTTGTTGGCTATTTCGCTCTCAATGGACAATATAGCCAAACCCGACAAGCGCTCTTGGCACATTGTAGAGCGTAAATAATTCTTGATAAGCTTCATTTTACTGAAGCTTCTCTGACATGAAGCAGAAGTTACTGGAAGGGTTGCATAAATTTTAAGAGCTGTGCTAAAGTTATCCTGTAAATAGTTTTTTTTTAAATAACATCTCACAAAGAAACAGGTTGTAATTCATTTATATTTAAAAGTAAGTACTTATTTGCCTTGTTCTCGAAAAAGTCTAAGTTCAGAACAAAAATTGGGAGGTGGCCACTTGCCGCCCGGGGCAAGTGTCCCTCTCGCCCCTCCCCCTAATTAGTCTGTGAAATATCTAATTTAGGTGGGCGAAACCGCGCGGCACGTCTAAATAATTATGAATATAATTAAAGTTTAACTTAAAGGGCAGTTATAATGAATATTATGATGAATGAAACAGGTGTGCATTAGTACGCCATATACGGTGCATCAACACGACCTCACTATTGTCTCCGACACGTGAACGAAATCAGTCATTACTTTTCTTTTGGGAGCTTCAATAGGTCAAGGAAGATATCGTTAATTGTAACCTTACATTGAACAAGACCTCAGTGGCTCAGTGGTTAGACTTTTTAGAGTGTCGACGCCCACGGCCCAAGCCGAATCGCGGGTTCAAATCCCGCTGAAGGAAATTATTTTTTTGTTTTTGGGTCATGTAATTAAAATCACAAAATACATGTTTTACAGTGTTTACGTGTAGTCTACGAATAATAAAAACTAAATCGTAACTCCCATTATGTATTACCTTGTACTATTATCTATTCTGTGCTATTACCGTTTTAAATTTGGTTCCTTTTGATCTGTCATGTAACGTCAGCCTAGTACCGCTCAAGGTCACCTAAATATCTAACTAAATGAAATTTAACTAATCTCTAAGGTACCAAAGAGAATGTCATATACTACGTAACAAGAGGTCGGACTTAGAAGAAAAAAAAAATACATTTATTATTTTTTTAAATTGAAACTAAAGTTAAAATTTTTAAGTGCAAAACCTTCCACTCTAAACATGCCAAAATTTAAAAAAAAAATGAGCTCAAATAAATATTTTATTTCAATAAAAAATATTGTACATAGCTAAATAAACACCAAAACAATAAAACAGATTTAATCCATAAGGTTTAGGCAACAAATCCGTCCGCTGCTTACGCTCCGATTTCGATCCAGTGGACGCGCATCTTTATACATACATACATAAGTATTATTACTTTGTTTTGTTACACCCTGTACATACGACAGCTGAAATATATCGCGTGGGCTCAGGCCAGCTGTATACCACCTCACTTGATCAGAGGATTTTCCCTTAGTGGCCGCACCTCTCAAAATCCCATACCTTCCTTCTCCTCCTCCTTAAATCTTCTTAACAACCATTGCTTGCAGACTAAAATGTTGCAAACTAGTACAGGGACCTAAAAATCTGAAATTAATGAAAAGTTTTTCATTTACTACATTTCCATACATAAATTATTATAGTTCATAACCTTAACGTGCAATTAATTACTACAATAAATCAATAGACACATTTCAACATTTTCGAAATTAACTGCCTACATACTAATACATTATAATATTTTCCATGAAATAATAATAATAATTTTTTTCACGCTAATATTAATAGGAGCGAAGAAATAGAGGAAAGTGTGGAAAAAACGGGGGGAAATTATTTGAAAGGGCTTATTTGAACGCGCTAATCTCAGGAACTACTGGTCCGATTTGAAAAACTTTTTCAGTATTAGATAGCCCATTTATTGAGGAAGGCTATAGGTTATATTTTATCACACCTAGGCTGGTATTAATAGTCAGTACTTAAGATGCGACCCGGTCTCAAGACGCGGTTCGGCTCTGTGATTGGTCCAAATTTTGGCAGCCAAGCAATCACAGAGCCTGAACCGTGTCTTGAGACCGGGTCGCATCTTAAGTACTGACTATTTATATCATTAGTCTTAGGCTGGTATAAATAGTCAGTACTTAAGATGCGACCCGGTCTCAAGACGCGGTTCGGCTCTGTGATTGGTCCAAATTTTGACAGCCAAGCAATCACAGAGCCTGAACCGTGTCTTGAGACCGAGATGCATCTTGAGTACTGACTATTTATACCGGCCTTAGTCCCGCTTTTCGAGGATAACTCGAACGTACGCGCAGCGTGCTGAGAAAGGTAAGTCTGTATGTAGTCTGTACTCTGTAACGACGATAAGAGTGTGGAGGATAGAGGGGTGGATTTTCTATGGCTACTTTGCTATCTATTGTAACTTTAAACGTAATTTTAAGTTAAATAAAAAGATAAAATTCGAAAACTTTTGATTTTATGCAATATTTTACTATGTCCCGTTTTTGACGGAAGAATCCGGCTATTGTCACTCAAAAAGTTCCAAATTCCCGACTTGACACAAAAAAAATCTGGCGATGCTGCTTGTGAGTGTTTGGTGGACTAGTGCCGGTGTCGTACACTACAACTTTCCATAATCTGGCCAAACGGTTACGGCAGATATCTATTGTCAGCAACTGCAAACCGTGATGGAAGAATTAGCTGCTAAACAACCAAGGCTGGTCAATCGCTCTATGCCACTGCTGCTTCAGGACAATGCTAGACGGTCTACGTGGTCTAGCTTAGACCACACACTGCACAACAGACGACCGCAAAACTGGAGGAGCTGCAATTGGAATGTCTGTGACATCCCCGGACCTTGGATAACTTCATGTTTTTTTCTAGAGCCCCCATCTTAATTTTACTTACCATCTGTTGCGAATTTTAAACAGCTATTGCCACGATTATATTTAAACGTTCCTAAGCTATTATATTATAGTCGTAAGATAGGAATATTACCCCTTGCCTATTTCTGAGTTTAAAATGAAGAATGAAAGAAGAATGTTTCAATTATGGGAGTAATTAAAATGCATGCTTAGTTATATTGAGCAATATTTTGCATATCTATTATATAATACGTGCACAGTGCACACGTGATAAAAATGATTACAATACTTACCTACAATAACAAAAATTAAACTATATTAATTTTTAATTTACTTTATTAGCGTGTATTTTTTAATCTACCCACGCCCCATCTGCGCCATCTCAATGCCCCCTAATTTTCTCTGGGTCTTCTACTTCTACTGCCCCCCCGAAAGTCTCAAACGCCCACACGTTGAGAACGTATGGGTTAGATGAAAAAAAAATTTTTTTTTTGTTGGTTTAAGGTCACTCCTCCAATAATGTAATGGAGGTCAGTGTTTAGGGTTTACCATTTATGACGTATAAAAAAAACTACTTGCTAGATATCGTTCAAACCAAATTTCGTTGGTAGTTTTTACAGTAATGTACCTATATATTATATAATATTATTTTTAGACTTATCATGTCCCTACTTTAGAAGTTAGAGGGGGGGGGGGGACATACCCCACACGCATAGGTTAGATGAAAATTTTTTTTTTGTTTCAATTGTACCTATGGGGATTGGGGACCCCTAAAATTTTTAATAATTTTTCCATTGTTGTATATATGTGACATACGGACGGACAGACAGACAGACAGACAGACATGACGACTCTATAAGGGTTCCGTTTTTTGCCATTTGGCTACGGAACACTAAAAAGGTAAAGGTTCGGAAACCTACCTCAAAATTGATGGGGAGCAGGGGTGAGGGGGGAGGGGGGAGGAGGGGTAAACATCCCCGTACCAAATCCCCACTGAGAAACCCCCCAGTTTTGGAGCTACTCACCTTTGAAATTTTCGGAATTCTGAGGTTACATGATACATCTAAGTTTTTTGGTCGCATTTTTTAACTGTGACGCTGCCGCAGCACAGTCACAGTTCTAACCTAACCTACTTTTGGACTTTCTGGATTGTGCGGGGTGCTGCGCCCTGTAACTTTCTCCTAAATGGGGGGAAAGGGGGGTTCCGGGGGTGGAAGTGGCACGAGGAGGTTTTTCTTACCCAAAACATCCTTCCTCAACCCATGTGAGGTTTGTGAACCTTAGCCGAAAAAAATTCAACTCTGATGTGGCTTGGACTGCCACATCAGCATTCAAAGAATTTATTGACTCTCAATCAACGAACTACCCTTAAGATGGTAAAAATGCATCGATAACAATGGTACATACTTTGATTTGATATAGAGCAAAAAAGAGCAAAAAATCACGTTTGTTGTACAGGAGCCCCCCTGTTTTGTTGTTATAGCGGCAACAGTTATACATAATCTGTGAAAATTTCAACTTTCTAGCTATTACCTTTTTTGAGTTACAGCCTGGAGACAGACAGACAGACAGACGGACAGACAACGAAGTCTTAGTAACAGGGTCTAACTAGGTAATAATCTTAGTTTTTAACCTTTGAGTATGGAACTCTAAAAATTGCTCCAGTAGTTCCGTCGATAAGCTCTTTTAAATAATTTCCCCCGTTTTTTCCTCTATTTCTTCGCTCCTATTAGTCTAAGCGTGATAAAATATATATCCTATAGCCTTCCCCGATAAATGGGCTATCTAACACTGAAAGAATTTTTCAAATCGGACTAGTAGTTCCTGAGATTAGTGCGTTCAAACAAACAAACTAACTCTTCTGCTTTTTAATATCAAGTATAGATTTGGCCCACCTTGCTAATAAATATATTGTCGTAGCGTAACTATTTGAGGGCTGCCAATAAGTAACTTCAAAGCTAAGTAATTAAGTAGATACTAGCTATTTGACCGAGCTTTGCTCGGTATTCGATGAAAATGACATTTTCTAAAAATTATTCCTAGTTAGATTGATTTATCGCCCCGGAAACCCCCTATATACTAAATTTCATGAAAATCGTTGGAGCCGATTATGAGATTCCAATTATAAATAATAATAATAATAATACTCCCCACACCGGTTTCGGTGACGGTGGCCGGTTTCATTGAAACCAGGCCAGGTACGCAGGAGTAATTTTATAGTGCCCAAGTGTGTGCGCAGTACACAAGAGCACTCTCTATTCCTTTTACTCTCATAACCCAGTGGGACGGAAGACCGACACGACCGGCGAGAGATCAGGCGCAGGACCGACTTTTTACATGCCCATCCGACGCATGGATCATCTTACTTGTCAGACAATCAGGTGATCAGCCTGCATTGTCCTAACCAAACTTGGAAATAATATGTTTCCAACGCGGGATTCGAACCCACGACCTCCGGAGTCGAGAGCGACGCTCTAACCACTAGACCACGGAGGCGTTCAATTATAAATATATATAAGTATACAAGAATTGCTCGTTTAAATATATAAATAAGATAAGATAGTAGGAACTAGGAATACGCATAGTGACTTAGAACATTTTATTACAGTTTTAGCTATTCACAACAATAGTTTAGGAAATACATTGAATGGTTCATTACTATGATAGCATACTAGCTGCATGATCAGGTATTAAAATCTCTGTGAACATGACTTTGAAATTAAACTTAAGTCTAAGCAAGTTCAACTTCTACAAAACAGAACAATTTAAAAAAATAAAACAAGTTACAATTCAGGACTTTAAAAACTATTATCAACTTTATTACTTGATTTGCCATGTTGCCTAGGGCTTAAGACACCTTGCATTGCCAACAATCAAATATTTCTCAGTAGACTAGTTAACAAGTTCAAAATATGTTCGTTCTTCTCAGAAGTATTACCCTAACATAGGGTTGCCAACCTCAAATGAAAAACAGGTTTGAAGTTTTAAAAACTAGGACTAATTCATCTAGAAATATATTGTAAAATTAGTACACATCGAAAATTTTAAGACAATTTCTATAAAATAATACCTTTAAAACTACATATAAGATTGATATCCTAATAAAAAAACAAGAACTTTTTGTAACAATTTTTTTTACTATTAAGGTAATTATGTAACAAGACGCTGCTCGAAATTTTATCAGGATGTCCATTGTCTCAAGATGCTACAAAAACTAAGACGTAACGTCGTGGGAAAACAGGATGGTTGCAACCTTTCGTAAAAACGATATTTAAACCTCGTAAGTAAGGCAAAATAACGATGCTAATGTCCCTAAACCACTTGACGTAATACTTGAACGTTCCACATTTGTAACTTGCCAACTATAACTTACTGTTATCTTATAATCAAACCAACAGGTCACCCAACTTTTAAAATTTGATACCTAACTAAACAATTGTTCCGTGGCTCTCTCGAGCTCCCAGTCGTAGCTGGATAGTGCGACTCGTGCTCTGTTTTCATCGATGCCCATATCCACGAGCAGCTGCACTTTGTGATTGCACTCCGTCATGACGGTTGGGGCTCCAGCGTACACGTTGGCCCAATGCCTCGCTGTCATGGTGAAAAGATGTGGACTGTTACGGTATTGCTTCGCTACCACGGCATCCTGGGGGTCCTCGGGCTCAGCTGCGGCGAGCAGAGCTTGTATAGACAGGAGGACTGTGCGCAAGGTGAGAGCTGCCGCCCACTGATCTTTCAGAATGTCTAAGCAAATTGCCCCCGTGACGGATGACACATTCGGGTGCCAAATCTTTGTCATGAAGCGGATCTAAAAAACATGATAGCATCAATTTCTCTCGCCCCTGGTGCATCCTCTTAAGCCTCGCACACACAGGTGCGTTATATTATCGGTCGATAAAAACGCATGCGTTATTGCGATATCTGTTTTCAGTACATTTTGTACTAGGACGGTCATGTAGTTACACACTGCTCTGATAATTACGCCGCAATGGAAGTATATCGCAATAACGCAATTTTCTTGCATACCTGAGACAGATGGTATAATAGTGCCGTCGCGACGCCGCGCTCTCTCGTAAGAAATATCGGACGATAAAAACGCAGCTGTATGTAAGGAATCGGGACGCATTAACGCATTCGTTTTTATCAACCGATAATAACGCGCCTGTGTGCGGGAGGCTTTAACGTCTACACCCCCTCCCGCTTCGACGGGCAGTAGCCCGCGAGACGCGTGGGCACAGAGTACGCGTGGGCTACTGCCCGTCATGTGTGCATTGCGACGACGCAGCGCGCTTTGGTTATTTGTATGTAAAACAACGCAACGCCAGCGCTGCGTCGCCGTGTGGATTAGCTCTTAGGGGTGAAGAATTAAGAGACAGAGTCGCTTTCTAATTTACAATAATATAAATATATTTACCTTGGGTGGATTAAACGGGTATGTATCTGGGATTTTAATTTCAAGTAAGAATGTGCCACCCTCGTACGGTGTCTCTGGTGGACCTGCTATCTCGCCCTGCAGCTCTGTCCAGCTTTCGTTTAGTAATTCTAATTTTATGGAACCATCCACAACCTGTAAATAAGGGAAAATAAAATAACTCTTTATTGTTCAATGGATTAAAATATGGTAGTGCATACATGACATAACATTATAATAAGGGTAGTATTTAATCGAGTGACTGTAAATTACAGTTTTAGGTGTCAAAATTACTAAATTTGGGTTATAGAATTACTATTTGAGCGACTGAGAGTGAGTGACGAGAAATTAAGAGAACAGCAACTTAGAAATTCTTTATTTGAGTTACCTAAAATACAAAACGAGCAGCTTTATAATTTTTGAGCGACACCTAATATCTGTTTGAGTGTCAACGTTACGTCCTGCATTTTTTTCAATATTTGGCAAATGTAATTTTTATACCGGGCGGCATTTTATCTTAAATGAAGTGTTTCGAATACTTACCAAAAACCACTTTGAAAAATACACTAATGAGCAGGGTATAATATAATTTTTTTGTTTTAATGTGTGTGCTCACACATTAAAATAAAAAAAAAATGAATATGAAATAACTATTTGATGAAACACTTTTATTCAGGGACTACTACGGACAGGGATAGAACAATTTTTTTTTATTACTATCAAGGAAATTTTTTGTGGGTAGCTTCATTTGGATAAGAAAAACCACAATTTTATATGTGAAAAAAAGTGGTAGCCAACAGAGATAGAAAGTATTTCATACTTTGATTTGATGATCCCAAAATATGTATTGTTCTATTTGTAGGAACTTAAATTATATAACGGTAAAAGTTTAGAATCATACCCAACGATTTAAGGGGGCAGGGGAGGAAGTGGGGGCGGGGGAGGGGGGTAAATCCCGTTTATACACTGACCTCAATAATACACTGGACAGGCTATGCCGTACAAAATGACAGCTATTTCTTATGCCGATTTGAAGCACCGCGGTGAGCGTACTGTGAACTAATTTATATAGAAAATGACAACCGCCATTTGCAAAATAGTAGTTCCAAGTACACTCACTATTGCTTTCACATAGCAATCAGCGCCAATATGGCGACTTTCAAATAGGAATATTTTATTGATAGCGATCGCCTGTCCAGTGTATAGAGGTCAGTGCGTTTATATATAAAATTCATTAATAAATTACACAAATTATAATCCTTAACGGAACGTCTAAGAAATGGGTAAAATTTTAATGGCAACCTCTACCAAAAAAAAAAACAGCTGGTTCAATTATGATTCGACGGTGCCCCGCTACGCGAGGCTCCTACTTCTGGGTGGTTTACAAAAAATAACCACGATGGCTAAGGCCTTAGCCATCTAACCTAACCCAAAAAAGTCGTATTGGTCCGCAGCCCAACTTACCTGACTGCAACGATTCGTCGCCCCGCCCCCATTCGAATTCGCACACATTTAATAATATGTAGTTTTCATTAAAACACGTATCGAAATATAAAGCCTCAAATAGAATATCAGTAACCAATTATCATTAATAAAGCAGCTCACAAAAGTTTGCTCATAATGAACTTTTTAGTAGCTCGTAATAAATAACCTCACTTAGAAAACTTGAATCTATATTTAATATTGAAGTTGCCCGCTATGTATTTCCAGTCGCTCACTTAGTAATACAGTCGCTCGAATAGAATTTTAATATCTGAAGTAGATTAATCGCAATTCACATTTTGTAAGCTCGTTCTGGATTTTATTATAAATCAATATTAGTCGTTAGTTTAGTTTATTTTTCGCTCAGTCAAATTAATACCGCTCATGTTATTAAAACAGTATGTTCATCATAAGTCGCAAAGTAATTTTTTATTCGCTCGTTTTATTATTTCCCTTATAATAATATGTAGGAGATTAAGGCTGCGTTTCCACCAGAGACGTGTTGCAAGGAATGTGTTTTTAAGATCCAGTAGAATCGCTGTTAGCCTAGTAAACGAATGCCCAAAATGGGGGTCTGCTTGGAAAAGTCGAAAGCAGAAATTTTAACTTTGGTACTTTGTTTAGAGTAATTAGGAGATAAACATACTAAAAGTCCTGACCCCTCCGAGGTGAGCTCGAGGAAGGGAGGGAGGGAGGTGGGGGGGGGGGGGGGGCAAAGAAGGTCCCATTTTTTGCTTTTTTGCTTACTCATCAAAAACGATGCTTCGTACGAAATTTTCTTCTACTACATAATAAAAACTAATTAAATTCTCTACTACTTCGTCCTGTATCACTTTGTATCTATCTCCAATCATTGCCTCGCTATGAGCTTCTAAAATTGGCCGAATTTCAAAAGTGTGTTTTTTAGGGTTTCGTACCCAAAGGGTAAAAACGGGACACTATTACTGAGACTTTGATGTCTGTCCGTCTTCCTGACAGTCTGTCTGTCCATCTGTCTGTCCGTCTGTTTGTCCGTCTGTCTGTCTCCAGGCTGTAACTCAAGAATGATAATAGCTAGAGAGTTGAAATTTTCAGAGATTATGTATTTCTGTTGCCGCTATAACAATAAATACTAAAAACTAAATAAATTAAATATTTTAGGGGGGCTCTCATACAACAAACTTTATTTTTCTCATACAAAAAACAATTAAATGTTGAATATCGAACCTTTGCCTGATTTTTTCGCTTAATATCACTTTGGAGAAATTGTTTATAATTAGCAAAACTAGCGCATGGTGCAATAATAAAGGATGTTTTTTTTTTATTTCTTAGGAAAAATAAAACACCCTGTATTATTGCACCATTCGCTAGTATTGCTTATTATAAACAAATTCTCCAAGGTAACGATGTACGGTTAAACCCAGAAAAGGTTAGATTTTTAATGTTTTATTGTTTTGTCATAGATTTCTTAAAAATATGAAACAATATATGTACTAAAATACAACACCTTCCTTAAGTTTGCCATATACGATTACTTTCCAGAAGTCATTCCTTACCAGCAACACCATAAATTGATGCAATAATATAGGGTGTTTTTATGTGATTTTTTCTTACCTTCTACCCTCATTAAATTTTTACTCCCATGGTTTAGAGATTTTTCGTCATATAATAAAATGTTCAACTTTTCAAGCCCTTTCATTTGGCGTATGTCTCAAAGTGCTACATTAGTTTGGACGATATGCCCCTCCTTTTTTAAAAATTAATTATTAATTATTTATTTTGTTTAAATTTTATTTTTAATTATTAAAGTATAAATATAACTTAGTATTTTGTGAACATTTCAGCCTACCTTATGCCATGATAGATATCGAGCAAAAAATTGCAAAAAAATCAAGTTTGTTGTATGAGAGCCCCCCTAAATTATTTAATTTCTTTTGTTTTTAGTATTTATTATTATAGCGGCAACAGATATACATAATCTCTGAAAATTTCAACTCTCTAGCTATTATCGTTCTTGAGTTATAGCCGGAGACAGATAGACAGACAGACAGAAGGACAGACAGACGGACAGACAGACAGACAGACAAACAGACGGACAGACAGACGGTCAAGAAGACGGACAGACATTAAAATCTCAGTATAGGGTCCCGTTTTTACCCTTTGGGTACGAAACCCTAAAAAACACACTCGGCCAATTTCAGAAGCTCATAGCGAGGCGATGATTGGAGATAGATACAAAGTGTAAAGAACAAAGTTGTAGAGAATTTATTTAGCTTTTATTATGTAGTACAAGATAATTTCGTACGAAGCACCGTTTATGATGAGTAAGCAAAAAACCAAAAAACGGGACCTTCTTTGCCCCCCTCTCCCTCGAGCTCACCTCGGAGGGGTCAGGAATTTTTGTATGTTTGTCTCCTAACTAGTCTAAACAAGGTACCAAAGTTAAAACTTCTGCTTTCGACTTTTCCAAGCAGAATCGTTCGTTTACTAGGCTATGTACTGAGCGAGATCACGGCAAGCACACGTCAATGAAGAGATTCTATTAGTTCTCAATAACAAATTCCTTGCAACACATCTCTGCAGCCCTGGTGGAAACGCAGCCTAAGTGTTGTCAAGTTCAAGTGTCAAGAAATATAAAGCATAACTCGAAAATGCCTAGATCAAAATTGTTTTTCTGAATAAATTTAAAATAAATATTCTCCTTAAGGATAATACCTAGATCAACGTAGGGTAACCAAATACTAACTTTCATTGATGTAATTGCTGAGAGACCAAATATAATAAAAGATGGGCTCATTGAAAGTACAAGATACTAATAAACAGGGCTGGACCGTGAGCTTTAGGGGCCCTGGGTTGATACTACTTAGGGCTACAACATTTTAACTGTCAGTTCGTGGTCTCAACAACTAAATTTGTATAATAAACCATGACCGTATGATTCTCAGGGATACCAACAAAAAATTTATAAAATTATGAATTATTTCGCATTATTGTCTATTTTTGACTTGACGTAGCTGGGCGGTGGAGGCCCTTGAACTCATGGGGCCCTGGGCTTAAGCCCAAATAGCCATATGGTAGATCCGGCTCTGCTAATAAAGCAAAAATTATAAGTGAGGAAAAACATGTTCATGATATAATATGAAACAATGAAAGTTTGAAAAGGACAAAGTTCTATTTTAATATAGAATATTATTGCATGACTGTTGGCCATTAAGCTAACAAGGGGTGTATTTGAGGTAGGAGGGGACATCTAATATATCAAACATATTATAGTAGGGTGCATGGCAACTGTAGCTTAAATATTGATTGTGTTCATACTTGAAGACCCAGACAATTATATTTTTTATGATGATCCAGCCAATTAAATTTTATAATGGGCACACTAAGACTGGATTGCACCAACTAACTTTAACTGCAAATTTAACTTTAACTTTGACTACAGTGCAAAAGTCAGATCTTTGGGTGAAGTTAAAAATGGACGCCATCAAGACGCCATATTTAACTATAACCATAGAGCTCGACAAGGTTTTAAATGCATGTGGCGAAAAAAGGAACTAACGCTGTCATCATACAAAAACCGCAATTTTTGACAGTTTTCCTTTACCAGCAGCGCCCCCGCCCACGCGCATGTATAACCTTGTTGGATCAGCTGTCATCTGTCAATTTCTCTGGGCAAAGTTAAGGGTAAAGTTAAAGTTAAAGTTAAATTTACCTTAACTATAACTATAACATTAACTTTAACTTTACCCACGCCTGAGGCGTGAGGCGTTAGTTGGTGCAATCCAGTCTTAATATTATATTACAATTTTTATCAAAATCACTCAAGTTTTTAGTCAGATAGTCACAAGAATATAATAATATAACAAATATATTATATAGGCATTGCATGTAACGTGTTTGTAAAGTAGTGTTTATATGTAACTAAAATGATCAAATTACTCTTTAATATAAGAAGCCATTGCGAAAACATTATAAATTGATTGAACTCTGACAAGCATCTATTATTATGGCACAACCACATGTTTCAAAATGACAAACAATATTAATTCTTACACTGTTTACAATATGAAACAAATTTGTTTAGCCATTCCTTATTTGCATACCATAATACAATACCAGGGACACAAATGATCAAGAAACAATAATTATATTCGCCAGCTATAAAATGCATGATATAAGAGGCCAGGAATCATGTTCTTTCCTATGATCTACTGTACATGTGCACTAAGTTTAATCAAAATTAGCTGATTATGTTCCAGCTAAATTGTTAACTCATAATTAGGTAATATAAGTGGGTAGTAGTTGGGACATAGTGGGCAGTTACATATACATAATTTTCCAGATTTTTTAAATGCTATATCGGAAAACATCATGTGAAATGTGTCACATGATGTTTTCCGATATAGCATGTTCACATTCAGTAACAATATCCTAATAAGTAAATTGTAGTTTTCACACAAAAAATTATAAGAGTTCATTTCTTCTTTTTGCACCATTTGCAACATTCTGCTTTCTAAGGCAAGTTCTAAGATAAGTTCATATATAATGCGAAATATTGGTTCAGTTTTCACTTTATTGCTCAATTACAATTTGACACAATGTGATTTATATTATAAATTCAACAGCTTAGCTTACATAGCACAAAGGAGGCTCAAACAGTTTCACGAATGTGTACAACCAAAGTATAAATAATGTCAAGGTGAGATTTCAAAGTTAAAAGTGGAATAGAGCAACAATCTCTAGCTGTCAAACGAAACCGAAATTGGTTTCATCTGTGTGTAAAAATATGTGTACGTATACACTTACACAAGCATGATTGAACATGATTTCTATGAGAATAAATTGTCAATGTGTGGCATGTGCCGACTGGACGTCAAAAAAGGAGTTCTGCTGTCATGTATCACACGTCTCTTTTTACCATGCAGTATTACTGATAGTGACATCTCTCTTGCTCAGGCCTTTGTTTCTCTATTCCGCTATACTCCACTCGGGCTAACTTGTCGCTAGCGGTCATTGACTCCCTGTCAAAAACCTGTCATTTTCCATATAAACCGCGATTGATAATGAAGTGTCAGATATTGTCAATCATGGTTTTATATGGAAAATGACAAGTTCTTGACAGGGAGTCAATGATCGCTAGCGACAAGTTAGCCCTAATGGAGTATAGCTATATTAACTTTATGGATTTCGCCAAGCAGCAATAACAAAAACTTGCCATTTGGAATTGCATTAAACATTTTGACTATTTTATTTATAAAAAAATATTATAAAGTCCAACTAAAACTCGAGAATGATACAAATTAGGTTTTAAAATAATTATCATCTTCCTTCAAGGAAGATAATGGTAAGATTTTGAATTAATAAGGTTAACAATGACAGCAACAAAAAAGCAACAAGAGGTTAGTTTTTGTACATTATTAAACACAAAGAATAAAATGTTGCAGATTGCCTAAGCACATTGTTTCGTTCAGACAAATCTTCGCTAGTTACTAATTAGTACTTTAGTTGCAGTGGTATAGGTATGAATATAACACAATCATAAGATAGGAATAAAATTGAATGTAGCTTGGAACATTTTAATCAGTTGAGATATAAAATGAGAATAATATCATGTATGCAAAGTAAACAAAACTTGCTGAATCATGCGTCAGTCGCAAAATAAAGAATTACATTTTACGTTTTTTGTTGCCAAGTTAATAGACATACGCTTGATTTAATCTAATAAGTAAGTATTATGTTCAATAAAGTCTGGAGTGCTTATAATAGATATAAAGTAAAATGTATTTTACATCTAATAAGATATTAAACTTTGTTTTTACTTACCTCCTCACTTTTCATTACTTCTTTAAATTCTCTTTTTATACGTTTTGCTGCTATATTTGCCATTTTGATACACTAATTAAAAATTTTTAATGTTACAAGACTTGGTGGTACCTAAATCACTTGCTAAAATGTCCAAAGCAAAACTCGGAACTTGTTTTTTCATCCGCAATCTGAACTCCGTGCCAATCTATAGACAAGGAGAATAGACAATTTATCCTCCTTTTGTTTGACAGAAGATATTATCTATATAAAGTCGCAAACACATTGTCGATGCCGGCCGAATGTATTCGGAAATCGGACGTGTCCCTTATATCTCTACTTCGACTAATTTCACAAAACAAGACTGAAAACAACATTGTATGAAATAAAGCGCCATTCTACCGCAGCGCACGAAGAGACTACGCACGTGCGTCAAGCTTCGCTTTGCAAGGAAATATAATTATGTGACTGTGTCCACTGTAACCCACGCACACACTACGCACGAATTGACTCACGTAGCTTGCTCGAATAATAATAGGCTTGATGACTATTTTTTTCTTATTGGTAATTGAACGACCATTAAAAAATAGAAATATCGCTGAAAGAATGACTCTGATAGCTTAAAAATTCACCAAGATGTGACAATTCAATCATCTCATAAAATAGACCTGCCCGAAACGCTCCATACAAAGTGCTACGAAAGACTGACGTCACTCTTTCGTAGTTTGTATGCATCGGGAGAGAACTTTGATCGATAGGATTATCGAATGGTATACAAATATTATGAAATATAATTGAAAAAAAATCGACTTAATAGGGATGATGACAAGGTCAAAGATGGAAAAAAAGCGCGGGAACTTGAATAAGGCGGTCGCGGTACCTTTTCATAAAATTTTAAAATTAATTTTTATATGTAAATAGTTAATTATATAGTCTATTTTTAGTCATAATTTCTCTTTTTAGTAGTGTAGTTAAGTTTTCTTTTATTTTGTAGTTTTATAAGAATACCATGGTGGAGCCCGACCCGGGGGGACCTGGTCCCCCCGTTAGTTGTTATGTGACTATTTCAAACGACTCTAATATGGATACAGGTGCTTCATACTCAACAAATTCACGCAAACGTCCAGCGATTTCTAAGAAGCGCTGTAGGAAGTGCATGAAAAAAATTAAAAGTGACCCAACAAAAGCTAAAAAAGATATAAACTGTATGTGTTTTAGCGATTCGGAAAACAACGTAGCTTGTAAAGAGAATGATACAATTTCTGAAACACAGACAATTGATAATACCGCGAAAAACCAAAGCTTAGTTGATTCTAGGGTTAGGTAGGTTAATTTTAAAAAATGTAAATTTTCATCCGATTGTTTTTGGGCATTATTTAAAGAAAAATAACATACAAAATATAATTAACGGTAGCATAAAAAAGATAGCAAGAAATAGGCTATCTATTTCCTTTTCTGTTTATTCGGATGCAAACAACTTTATAAATAGTCAATCATTAAATGCAGATCAATACAAAGCTTTTATACCTTCCTTCCAAGTCAGCAGAATAGGCCTAGTCAGGGGGATTCCCACTGATTGGTCCGACGAGGACATAATTAATAATATAACAGTTTCTGTCGGTTGTGGGGAGATTTTAAAAATAAGAAGGTTAAAGAAAAAAAACAGTTATCAATGGAACAACTCAATCTAATAACACTGAGTCGGTTGTTATAACGTTTGATGGACAAGTATTACCCAAGAGGGTATTTATGTGTTACAATGCTCTGCCCGTAGATCTGTATATATTCCCATTTCCCTACTATACAATGCTATAACTGCATCCCTATCTACTTTTTCACCGTCCAACGTAGCTTTACTGAATACAGAATTAAATAGTAATAATACATCTAATAATGGACCATATAATACAATGGAATTGCCGAAGTGCAGTTAGTAAAAAACATGAAATCTTATATCTAATTAATAAATATAAACCTTCTATTCTTGCCTTACAAGAGACATGGCTAAAACCGGAATCTCTCTTCAAGATTCCCGGATATATCTGTCTAAGGGAAGATAGATCTGATGGGCATGGTGGTACAGCTTTGCTCATTAAACATCATCATTTATTTCATCACATCTCTCTCCCTCCACATCACTCACACTTTTCAATTCTTGCTGCATCTGTAAATAACATATGTTTCGTTTCATTGTATATACCTCATCCTTCATACATTTTTTCTGATATTCATAATTTGATTGGCCAATTACCCAAGCCAGTAGTTATACTGGGAGACTTAAATGCACATCATCAATCATGGGGTAGTCATAAAGACAATCCATGGGGACGGGAAATACTAGACCTAGTAGATTATCACCAACTGTGCATACTTAATTCTGGCCAGCCAACCCGTCATACTGCTTCAATATATATGCATATTTCAATTACCGATAAGAAAAAAAAAATAGTCATAATGCCTATTACCCAACTTCGAAGGCGCATAACAAAAAAAAATACAAATGCTATCGAGCTGAAATTTTGGGAACACTTATTTTTTACCGTGATTTCTTTATTTTATTAACAAAATTCGCTAATCTTTGACCTTGTCATCATCCCTAGGTGCACACATAGCTCAACGCTGGCCACGCTACACATGCTGTACACGGGAATTCACGGAAGGTGTAGGGTGGAAGTGACTAGGGATGGGTAAGCACTGTAGTATTTACTCAGACCAGAGTAAATACTCAGTAAAATGAATTAAGACACATAGTACCTATTTGCTTTTAATTGAGAATCTATTATTATTTACTTTTAATTGAGTATATAGAGTCTTATTACATTCATCTTCTTCATCTTACATTTAAACGCGTTTATTTTACTCATGCTATCGTCCTTCTCTCTTCACACTCGTGCCCGTCTTTTATATGCTAGGTGAAAAAGGACGACGTGGATTCATCGCTAAATTAGTTTTTTCTCAATAACTCGATAAATATACAACATTTTAAGAATCCGCTTGGTCGATTTCTCAATGATAGAATTTTATACAATGTTTTAAAATATTAAATTAGTTCAATGCACGGTTATGGCAATAAATGAAAAATTCGAGAAAATTAGATGCATCTTTGTGATTTTTTTCTATCGAGAAAATTATAAGATATCGTGTTTTTGCTTAGATCGAATTTTAGGAAATATGATGTAATATCTAATTTTATAAAATTACACAATTCGGGGCCTATTTTCAAGTATAAATATGAATTATAAAATCGAAAATTTTGGGTTAGTCGCCCCCTTAAACTATTTTTTTCGAAAAACATAAACGGTATTAAGACTTAAGATAAGAGAGAGACTTAAGAAGACTAACCCAAAATTTTCGATGCACGGTATACAGTACTTATTTTTATGTATCATACCTCGATTTCATACCCTCGGTGTGTTTCATAATAGCTAATTTGAACTTTGGAGATATGCACAATCAATGAAGAATTATCAAAATATGCACTATCGCCTAAAAAGTCTGAATCTAAAAATTAAATACAGCGGGGCTAAAACGGTCACATTTAGCAATTCTTTTCAATCAATTCAGCAAATGAATTATCAAAACTGTCAAACTGACAAATGTCAAATAAGTACAAAAATACAGAAATGAATTGCAAGCAGAGTTGCATTTTACGATTTTAGAAAAATGAATCATATTATGATTCATATCATGATTCTTCGAAGCGTCCATTTTAGCCCCGCTGATCACCGTCGACCGACGCAATTTTAGATAAAATTAAAAAAATACAATACTGGAAATTTCGTCGGTCTGAAAACTCATAATTACATAATTACTAAGTTTATTTATTATTTTATCTTCAAAACTTTTCGATAAAATAATAAATTAGGGATGTAAACCATAGACAATGTTTACAGACTGCACAGCATTTCACCTTGTTCAATCGTGTGCACACTGCTTTGTTTAATTCGGTGTTCGAGCTCGGAAATCGGGTACCGTACTTGGCAAACTTCACACCGAACAGCGAACTTTACTACGTGCGGGCCGCGCGGGCTGAGGGCCGAGGGGTCAGGGGTGACAACTGAAAGCTTTGTGCTTTAGTAATCGTACAAAATATGGACTTGAAGCTGGTGTTATTTTGTAATGTCTGCCTCAGTACGAAATAAATTGCTAATTTTATAACTTAACATGGACTTAAAATAATAAAATCAGTGTGTTATTATGTGACACGGGAACTAATAAGTTGAATTTATTAAATTATGACCAGTGGTATAAGAAGTGCGAGGACAAAGTTATGGTAATTCTTTCCCATGTTACCGGGTTTCACCTATGTACCTGGCGTTAGAAGGTGCGTTGACTAAATATTTATTACATGATCGTTATATTTATAAGATGATGCTATTGCGAAAGTAGTATTAAACATTTAAATGGTGCGCTTTGTGTAAGAGTAGCAGCGGCGCTAACATAAATAAATTAAAATGAGGGCTTATCAATGGCCCTACTGTTTCCTTTCTACATTACCGCTGACAGATCTGCTAGCGTTATTTACCATTTTATGCATTAGCTGCAATCGCAAATTATTGCGGTACCTAATTAATAAGTTGTGCTTAGATTATAATTATATTGTATCGTTATTTTATTTTACAACCGTTAGTATTTAACGCAAAGCTGTTGGTTTCTAATGTGTAGAAACCAACAAAATATGTTATTATATTGTAAACATACAACTAATAATAAATTCAACCATAAGACCAAATGATCAACAAAGTAAAATTAAACAAACAACCTGGTCCAACACATGCTCACAGTTCAAATCTTTCAATGGGGCACATTTGGCCATTGGTTTATATTTTATCCCATTTATAATTTATTGTAAACAATCTTCATTCCCTCAAAAAGTATAAAACAATTATTTAACATGTTTAAAAAAATACCTAATGTTATGTATTATGTCAGTGGCAGGCAAATTGTTAAAAAGTTTTATGCAAGTTTAAAATAATTATTTTTTTATTAAGTGATCTGCTAGCTTCTTTGGTACCTATTCTATAGTGCCCGATTAGAATTACAAAATATCCATTTTTTTATTATTTGTTGTTGCATTGCTGTTGCGATAGTATGACAATATATTTTTGCATGTGATCATTTGTTTATTAAACCTATATTAAATCATTAAGCCTGATTCTTATTTTTGTTACTTATTGTTGGTTGATTCTGCATTTTTTTTACAACAGTACAGTTAGTTTCATTCTCAGAAATAGTTTGCCAAAACCATAGGGGAATAAATGTATGTCTGGTCTCTGCCAAAACTCAGGAATTCCATTTATTATTAATTGCTATTAATTGAAACTTTTATTATACTTCTATTATTAGTTTATTATATATTAGTGATATTAGTGAGGAAGGAAGGAGTATATTAGTGAGGAAAGTTGGTCTTTTGACTAGAATTAAAACAGTTCCGAGTTTATGTTGTGAAATTTTCTAACACATTGACTCCTTAATTACCATTATTCAACAATGCTGCCAAAAATGTTCCTTTTGAGTTAGAAGTAGCTTCAGTGCAACATTAAGTAATAGTATAATATTAAGCTTATCCTCTTCAAATTGTGCCTTATGTTGTTGACAGCAGACTTGAAACCGTCTTTCCTATCTACCTACATAAAAGTATGTAATGCCAATTTTTTTTAATATAATTTGCAAACCATTATTAGTGAACAGCAACCACCACAAAATAAATTAATTAGCTGTTCTCCTGCCAGCTTAATTGCACAGTTGTTTAATCATCATCTTATCCCTATCGTTCTTTACTTTGTCTAAAAAGATAAAAAATAACGGTCTTTAATTAACGGTTTTTCTAATCATCTGTTGAACAGTTGATTAGAAAAAAAATCAGTACAAAATAGTCTCAAAATAACTGTTCAATAGATGTTTAAAGTTTTTGTGGTAAGGCCGTAAATGTTTAATCCATGGTAAACTGTAATCCCTAAAATAAACAAAACAAAATGGAAAAAAATGGGGGAGGCCTTTGTTAAATGGCAAACAGACGTAGTATATGGTACTACTGACCCGCTAAAGTCACCGGGTTAAGCTAAAAAAAAGAAAAATCCAACAAGCCTGAAAATAAAGGCTACAAATAAAATAAAAATAAAATACTCTTATCCAGATCTGCACAAGTGAGCTAAAGTATGTATTTTATTTTAATACTGTGTTAACTATGATTATCACTAGCTTTCTTGCTTTAATTTTATAAAAAATGTGTAAAATATTATAGAAATGATAATCCAAAGCATTGCAATTTTAATTTTTAAGTGTGTTACAAGTTTTTATGTAATAATTAATACATTACACATATGTAATGGTTTCCATGCTCTAGATCAGGGGTCACCAATTAGTTTTGCTCGGGATCCATTTTAAGAAATGAAATGACCTTCGCGGTCCGCACATTTTATTATAATTCTTATTATTATTATTATTGGCCCACTGTATCCCACTGCTGGGCAAAGGCCTCCCCTCTTTTCTTCCACAATTCGCGATCTTGCGCTGTTACTGGCCACTCTTTGTCGAACGCATCCAGTTCGTCGCGCCACCTTTTTTTGGGTCGGCCTCTATCAGGCCGACCGGTCGGTAGCCACTCCGAAACTAAATGCGCCCACCTATCCGGGTGCATACGGGAGACGTGCCCTGCCCAGCTCCACTTTAGACTAGCTGCCTTCCTGCCTACGTCAACGAGCTTCGTTTGGGAACGCAGAGTGGTATTTCGGACACGGTCGATCCTTTTTACACCTAAGATGCTGCGTTCCATGGCTCGTTGGCAGACTCCGGTCGGGACTTCTGTGTAACTGTCAAAGACCATGATTGGGCGCCGTAGGTCAGAATAGGCAAGATACACATGTCCATGAGCTTACGTTTTAGGCAAAGTGGGAGGTTCCCTTTCATAAGATCTTTCATAGACCAATAACTTTTCCAAGCTTTTTCAATGCGTTGGTTTACTTCCTTATCTTGCCTGTTCTTGAAAGATGTAATTTGGCCTAGGTAAACGCACTCGTCGACATAGTGTATCTCATGTTTATAAAAAAATATAATAAACAAAGGTAATTACGGAAAATACATAGGTTTTTTTTCATCATCATTTACTGTATACATCTATGAGAAAAGTGAAATTTTTTGTAGCTAATTGTTATCTCTCTGATGTTTGGGGTGAAATTGGTGCAAGCTATTGATATGAAATCCTGGAGAATATGTTGATCGGTAAGTCGAGACCGAAATTTATTTCAACAAAGTGAGTTCATCTTCGAAAATGCTTGGTCCATGGGTCGGCGCGGCGGTCCGGATGCGGATCGCGGTCCGCCATTTGGTGACCCCTGCTATAGATATTTCCTGATGGGACTACGAGCGCATGTAATACCATCAGCATGGTCACTATAGAAAACGTTTCTTTTTTACAGTAAAATAGAGATGCAGAATCTGTCAGCATCACTATACTTTTTCAAAGAAGCTATAAAAACGTTAGGAAAACGTAAACTACTACGTAGCTTATCGAAAGTGCGGCCCGTTGCGCCCCGTCATGTGCGCGTACCATAGTTCATCTCAAGTTTATTCTTTCTTTACTCGTGGAATATCTGTCCCACTTCAGTCAACTCAAGACCTTGACATAAGGCTAGACTAAAGACAGCATTGTTTACACACAGACAATTATTCTTTGTTGTTTGAAGTAGGCATACACGGATACAAGGAATATTGTTTCTAGCACCTTTTGTTTAGTTATTCCGTGGATTAAATCTAGCTAGGATAACGCCTTTTGCGCCTGTCTGGGTTAAAGTTAATCCTGGGTTGAGTGTTTGTATTTAATGTAAGAAAAATCATAATATTTTAAAGGCTGACGTGACTGTTATAACAAGTGTCTGCCCGATATAGATAATGCTGGTGGCAACGTCAATAAACAAATTAAATAATTAAAAGTTTGTTGCTTTATTCTCTAGCGGCGAGTCTTAACTCTTAAGTTTATATTTACTTGAAAGTGAAGTTGAGCACTTCTGACTGCTCTTGAAGAACCGTTGAGGACCCCTGTCTTGTTTTGTAGTAGAAAAAATTGGCTAAGCGCGAGTTGGACTCGCGCACGAAGGGTTCCGTACCATTTAAGACCCCATATGACCCTAACTTGACTACATACATTAACCTAGATCTCAAAATCTGTAAGGTCTAGAAAACTGATGACACAAGTAACTTCAGTTCATAAAGATTAAATGCTCAAGACGAAAACACGATTACTCAAAAAATGCTCGATAGTTTCTTTTTTACAAAAAACCTTGTTTTAGACACATTTTTGCTTGGATCTTCGAAGTTTGCTGTCTTTTCTTTAATATTTTTTAATATCTAAAAAGGTATTGATAAAACCTAAATGTGCTCAAAACACTTTTTTCATAATCGTCGTTCGTCTTTTATTCAAGTAAAACTAACTCGGCGATGATTCCGCGCCGTCCTTTTTCACCTGGCATATGAAAGACGGGGTGAGTGTGAAGAGAGAAGGACGATGTTTGATTTTTAGTCAGGTGAGCTCTTAATAGCAAAAATAAGCAAAAAAAAATATTTTTGTATGGGAGAAGTACTTTTACCCTCAAGTATTTTGTGAATATTTAAAGTGCCTACGTGTAGCCATTATTGAATGCTGAAAATCGTCCGTTTTTGGGAATACAGGGCCTTAAAGTTGTGTCCGGTCTATGGCGGTTACACCTGTCTATTTTTCAATATAAATAAACCCAACGTTACATAAAGATCCGTACAAAACACAGGTCACATTTAACTGGACATAATATAGCTGCCATAGTTTGGACAAATTCGTTGGGCAATTAAAATTTTACCATTAATATGGAAACTTTTGAAATTGAAAATCATCAGTCACCACTATAATGTTCTTTTAATAAAGCCTTTAGTTCTGTACCGGTATAATTTGGAAGCATTTAAAAACGATTTATGTAATGATGATTTTATTTCTATCGATCAATACTGTAGTCTGTAACAACTAACAAGTTTTCGGTTTAAGGTCACAATACATTGTATATATCAACTCTGAAACTATCGTAACCGTAATCGTAACAGCCCCCGTAGACAAGTGGCAAAACGCTAACGCTAACGCTAACGCTAGCGCTACAAAATGTATGGATCCATTATGGAGCTGACATTAGTATTCGCTAGCGAAGCGATGACTTATGTCAAATCGCATACATTTTGTAGCGCTAGCGTTAGCGTTAGCGCTTTGCCACTTGTCTACAGGCCCTGTATCGCCTGCTAACTACTAATAGGAATCGTAATGTAATCTCCTCACCCCGAAATTCATTGTCTGATATGAAGTAAAACAGAAATATGTCCGTAATAAATATCCTATGTAATTTCACGGGATTCAAAGTCATATAATATGTAAGTATCTCAATGAAAATCAGTGTGAAGGTGACAGACAGACTTTTGTAATATATATGCATATTGCATATACCGAATACCGATATTACGAAAGTACGAAAGTTTTTAATGATATTAACTTAACATAAAACAATTTAGCTCTTTTGAGGTGATGAGCACCTCGAAAGAGCTAAATTGTTTTTTTTTTAGTGTTACCTATACCTTTTTCAGTAAAAAGTAGAAAACAGAAGTGGTTAATAACGGGATGAATGTGAGTGCTAAAAACTGAAAAAAGGCCACGCGAGACTGTTCTTATGGTAAGAACCGCATCTTAATGCACGGCTGAAGAAACTTAGCCTTCGGAACCCTTCGCTTTGATGAAGCGCTATATTGAAAAGAGCACTAGGAAACCTTTTCATGCTTCAAGAATTTTTAGAAAAGTGCAAAATGACGCGTCTGAATTGAAATGTGTTTTTTAAAACTTAATAATAAAATTATGCTCAGGTAGAAGTGTAGTAGGAAAATTATTATTGACTTACGTTTCATAGTAAATTCTGTTAATATAATATGATCTGCAATGATATTCCGCATGCAATGTATTTTAAATCACCGATGACACACCATGCCGAAATATATTGTATGCGTTTGACATTGCTGACGCGAAGTAGGGCAAAAATGGTGTTTTTTGGATGGGGGTTCCCCTTCGATGTCTTTTCGTCTGCCTGTCTGTCTCCAAGCTGTAACTCAAGAATAGGCTAGACGCTTTTCACAGATAATGTATTTCTGGTGCCGCTATAACAACAAATACTAAAAACAAAATAAAATTAATATTTAAGGAGGGCTAACTTTATTTTTAATACAACAAACTTTATTTTTAGGGTTCCATACCCAAAGGGTAAAAACGGGACCCTATTGCTAAGACTTCGATGTCTGTCTGTCCGTCTGTCTGTCTCCAGGCTGTATCTCAAGAACCGTGATAGCTACAGAGTTGAAATTTTCACAGATTACGTATTTCTGTTACCGCTATAACAATAAAATATACTAAAAACAAAATTAATCAAATATCCCATACAACAAACTTGATTTTTTGGCATTTTTTGCTCTATATGAATAATGGCATTAGGTAGGCACTTGATATTTTTACAAAGGTCTTAAATATATCATTTTACTTCAATAATTAATAATAATAATAAAATAAAAATTTAAGGGGCGCTCCCATAAAAAAAAAAACCACAATTTTTGGCCTATTTTTGATCTATTACGGTACGGAACCCTTCGTGCGCAAGTTCGGCTCGCACTTGGCCGATTTATTTTGGTCTTCGTGGCTCGTAATATACTAGACACTTGAAATTTTCATATTCAGTAGGTCTGAGAATCGTACTGGCTACTTTTTAGGGTTCCGTACCTCAAAAGGAAAAAACGGAACCCTTATAGGATCACTTTGTTGTCCGTCTGTCCGTCCGTCCGTCTGTCCGTCCGTCCGTCTGTCAAGACCCTTTTTCTCAGGAACGCGTGGAGGTATGAAGCTGAAATTTATATCAATTACTCAGGTCTACTGTCCCTTGAAGCTGTGAAAAAATCAAACTTCTAAGCCAACGCAATCAAAAGATACAGCCGTTTATGCCGCAAATTTTCGACACTTGCAAGGGAATCAAAACCTACAGGGTGCTTCCCGTGAACTCAGAATCTTGAAATTTGGTACGAAGCAACGTCTTATAGCATAGATAAAGGAAAAATTACGAAAACCATAAATTTTTAGTTACATCACATAATATATTTTTTTTTAATAATTTTAAACTTACTACCCATTTCCTCATAAACGCGTAGAGGTATTAAATTGAAATTCATACCAAATACTCAGGTCTATAATACCTTTAAGCTGTCGGAACCCTCGGTGCGCGAGTCCGACTCGCACTTGGCCGGTTTTTATATTGTTAAGTGCATTTGTTGAATACATAATAGTAAATTATTACAACTCGAGACTGACGGCGACCACTGTTTGTAAAGTGCGACGAGATAGCGAAGGACGTTGCCATGGTGTCATACTTATTTAGTCACTTCCATAAAATAATATGGGCGAAATACTTTATATGGCAAAACAACGTTTGCCGGGACAGCTAGTCATTCAATAAAATAGTGATTGTCTACCCCTAAAAATTTGACTAATTACACAATACACATGATCTACAGAGGTTTTGGCAAGCGCAACGACGATATATTATAATTATGCTCTTTTCGTAATCGCTTGTATTTCTCTATCATGGACCAACGTAGAGAGACAGAAACTTATCCGAACTCCGAATAAGGTCTTACCGCATCCATAAATCTTCGCTCACATTATGTCTTGGCGCAACGGGGTCCGGGGTGGGCCCCATTTTTAACACGCTTTTATTAGCGTGGTCTGTAACCAACTAACTAATGTAACCAAATCTTTGAGCACGATTTTCACCTATGTACAGTTGTCTAATTAATTCGAAATTTTGCATACATATTAAAAGACAATGACAATGCAATCAGTTGTTAAAATTTTAAAAAAAATAATTAAAAGCGTGTTTTTTAGTTTTTTAAACTGTTATTAAACTTACTATTAAACAAGTTTTATGACCCATCGCACACACATAAAACTAATATGAAAATGCAACCCGTCCAGACTCCTGATGCGCCCCGAATCTTAAAATACGATTAATTTGCCCAATTTATTGGGTCCAATGCAATGACGTAACGATGAAAAATGCATATTTAAATACTGTATTTGCAGTGATATTAATCTCTGCTTTGCGATATCGTAAATGCAATTACAGGCGTCCATTTTGGCGCGGATGCCATTTTCGCGCGGGCGCCATTTTGGTGCGGTCGCCATTTTGTGTGGATGTAATTTCACGTGCATATTAGCTAATATGCACGTTTTTCAGCACCGCGCGATGATCGATGAAAACTAATTTGATTGAATTAATTGGAATTGCTAATATTCTGTCTGGCGTTTGGCGCGTCAATGTAGCTAATTATTATAATAATTATTATTATTCTCGAAAGTCGCAGCTTAGCGACGGTTTAGACTTTAGCTAAATCAAATACAACGGTTAAGTGCTATCGGCAGCCTTGGTACCAGTCGGTCCATCAACCACAATTAAATGATACAAATTTCTTTGTCTGTTCTAACCTCTATTCTAGAAATCGAAATAAACCCTTTATGGCTGCCATATTAAGCATGCTCGTATATAATAACCGTAGGTACTTACTTAATAGTTAATACTATAAATGCGAAAGTATGTCTGTCTGTCTGTTACCTCTTCACGCCCAAACCGCTGAACCGATTTTGCTGAAATTTGGTATGGATATACTTTAAGTCCCGGGAAAGGACATAGGATACGTCTTTTGATCACGGAAAAATGTACGGTTCTCGCGCGATAAACGAATTTTGGCGCAACGGAGTTGCGGGCGTCATCTAGTTTACGATAAAGAAGGTGTTGCATGGAAAACGCGCCCCGTCATAATGCGCCTTAAGGGTCAATTCAGAACGCAACGCGACGCGTAGATGCATTTCTAAATTAGTATGGATTTGACAGATTCGCAAGACGTCTCACGCTGACGACATATTGTGTCAAATCCATACAAATTTAGGTTGTTCGTCACGTTGCGGTCTGAATTGACCCTAAGGCTGGACGCATACACACGTTTTCCGTATTCGTTTTCCTAATGTGGAATTTCGATTTGGAATTCCGTGAGACTAAGCAAACGTTCGTTTTCACTCGCGAACGCGCTGGCTTGCACTCGAAACGTACGTGCGGAATTCGTTTCCGAAAAAAGCGAACGTGTTCGTCTGTTAATGTATTTTCTACTGATTCACATTCGGATGTCCGAATACCGAAAACGAATTCGGAAATCGAATACGGAAAACATGTGTATGCGGCTAGCCTAAGCATGACTCATAAGTCATAAGTTCATAACGCAACACAATATAATCAAGCAGTAACTATAGTAACTAAAAACGGTTACCATAAATGGTTACTAGAGTTAGGTCACGACCTCTCATCACTCCTCAAATGTACCCTATTCATGAGGAGTGCAATTAAATATGTATTTACAACCAGTTCTGTGGTACTAAATCTTAGGTTACTCACCCATGGATTGCTACTTACTTGGTATTTGTGTAGCGTAAATATTATACAGTAGAGTCTACTGTATACATTATTATTTAACAGTATAGACCAGGGGTCACCAAATGGCGGACCGCGTACCGCATCTGGACCGCCGACCTATTGTGTGCGGACCAAGCATGTTCGAAGATGATCTTCGTTCATCTTAGGACTTCAACATCTCCAGGATTTAATATTGTCAATACGAGTATGCTATAATAGCTTGCACCAATATTTCACTCCAAACTTCAGAGAGATAAATAATTAGCTACAAAAAATGGTTACTTTTGTCATTGATATTTAAAAATGCCTTTGTAATGTTCATAATTTTTTTAAATAAAAAATGTGTGGACCGCGTAGGTCATTTCATGTCTTAAAACGGACCCCGAGCGAAAGTAATTGGTGACCCCTGGTTTAGACTATAGACCATTTCTTTCTGAAAACGGTCTACCGATTAGAACGTCGTCGTATTCAGAAAAACCAAATCGAGCGCATCAGAAGATGTGATTTGAGAACTTTAGAGATCAGAATAATGCATCTGTCATCCATGAATTTGATCACAATACGTTGAGTTACGCTACTGTTATTTATATTGTGACACTAATCCTCCATATTTTGTCATCATCACAGTTAACATCCACGAAGTGTTTAAATACTGGGTCTTCCTTCGCTGCCCTTCCTGTCTAGCATACGCCAACGAGATATCTCACTCTACATGTTTTCTCGATGTTTGATGGTTTGTCTCTTCATCTCTATTGAGCCTAGCATGATAAACATTTTTTCTCGCCTACATCTACATCTATCATCGAAACACACATTTTTATAGAGTTTTTTCGAGATAATGTCGAGATTTTGACATTATGAGACGAGTAGTTTTTTATTATCTCGAGAGTGAGATATCTCGTTGGCGTATGCTAGGCAGGCATGGCTGTTTCCTTCATGTTCCGCGTGGCTTTTAGTTTAAATATTTCTAAAATAGGAAGTGTTCCTAAGAAATGGTCTAGGAGGTGGGAACAAAATGTTTTTGCTCTTTCCTGATGGTAAGCCATTGCTACCAATTACCATCGATACTGACTATAGGTCAATGGAAACATCATTTTTTTTTAAATGAAATAAGGGGGCAAACGAGCAAACGGGTCACCTGATGGGAAGCAACTTCCGTCGCCTATGGACACTCGCAGCATCAGAAAAGCTGCAGGTGCGTTGCCGGCCTTTTAAGAGGGAATAGGGAGGGTAGGGATGGGAAGGGAAGGGAATAGAGGAGAGTAGGGATGGGATTAGGGTAGGGGATTGGGCCTCCGGTAAACTCACTCACTCGGCGAAACACAGCGCAAGCGCTGTTTCACGCCGGTTTTCTGTGAGAACGTGGTATTTCTCCGGGCGAGCCGGCCCATTCGTGCCGATGCATAGCTCTCCCACGTAAATTTTAGATTCACTTGTGACGATTGTACCTAACATTCATACTCTTTTAACACTGGAGAGTTAGGGTGAAGCCAATTAAGCGTAATTTGTGAGTTGTGAGTCGCAGAATTTCTGCCGCGTAATTTATATTTTATTACGCATATATCACAAAATTACGCTCGTGTGAATCAAACAGGACTTTTGTATGAAACTGAATGCAGCAGAATTTCTGCCAAGCGCGGGCGCCAGCTGAAATCCTGCGACTCACAACTCACAAATTACGCTCGTTCGGCTTCAGCTTCTGTGCTGTTGCTCCTACCTTTTCTGTAAGAACTATAATTTCCGATTTCTGCCTTTATTTGCAATTTGCCGTCGTGATACTCCTGTCAAACCTCAAAAACTGGACGTGAATGATATAATGTGAAATAAATCGAGTTACGCAATTACCTGATTGCTAGACCGACTGATATGTAACTTTTATAACTCGCTTCTCTGTCACGGTTGGATTTTAACCATTATCAAATTAACCGAACCTAATTCTACACTTTCGCATCGTACTTAAAGCAACTTAAAGTATATAAAATCGTAAATGTAGATTACAGAACTGACTGCTTTGATATTTAAATCAGGGTAAGTTTGTGAGGTGAGTTAATGTTCCTTGTTCCTTGTGAACTTCATTTATTAGTCGAATCTGTGAACCGATTGCGTCTTTGGTTTGGTTTTGTAGGAGAAATATAAAAGTCGTCAAAGTTAAAATAGTACGCTGAATTTATTATTCGTATTTCGTAGATTCCGTCACACTTTTATAAATATGTCAGAACTATTCATATTTTTATTATTTAAATAATAAAATATTTTAAGAGGCATAAGAATCCTGATAAAATAAATTTTAAAATGTATAATAATGAATAATTATTGTATTTCGATCACAAAGTTGGGAATTGGGATATCTTATTAATTTATTATCTAGGTTAACCAACTGCTTTTTTTCACCAGATTGGTGTCGGAGATGGTGAAGTGAGGGCGAGATGGTGCCTTGTGTGGTAGCTGTGCTGCTGCTCGCCCGGGCCCTGCACGCGCTTGACATATGTAAGTACATCCCCGTGGCGGGTGCGGTGAAACCAGGGGCCGTACAACGAAACCGTTTTAAGACTCGAACGAATCGGAATGCCCCTTCCTACTCTAACAAACGTGAAATGACGTTGTTCGGTCGTTTTAGTTTAAACGGTTTTGTTTTAGGCCCCCTGATACAAGTGTTAATAGTGCCCAAGAGCAGATGATACACAGGAGTACTCTATTCTACCAACTCTGGTTATGAGACCATACGAGTATGGATGACAGCACAACTGCCGTAAGATAGGCGCAGAGATTTTGGACTTGCCCATACAATTACATGGGATATGCGTATCTTGCTTCTTGTTAGACAATCATGCGAGCCAGCATAATTTTAATACAAATTTTGCTATCACGACGACCGCGACCCCAACAGCCAAGCCAATCTAGAATTATCAATTAGATCACGTTAAAGCTAAGTGTCTAAACACACTATGCCGAATTTCCGCGGCGGAAATTCCGCATGATTACGTCAGCAAATTCAAACGCATACAATATAACGCGACGGAATTTCGGCATGGTGTGTCATCGGTAATTTAAAATACAATGCAGGCGGAATCAAGCGTAACTTCCGCCGCGGAAATAGTGTTTAGACACGGGTCAGCCATGCACTAAATTGTGTCTCAATCTTTTTCTTATACGGGCTTTTAATGTAAATTGTTTTTTTTTTCATTACCACAAAATAGCATATCGACCATATATCGACATACTATATTTCTATGAATTTCCATGCCACGTCTTAATTAACTTTACAGTATAAACCCTAACGAAATTGCGATGGGTCGTTTGCAAGTTTTGATTCGCTTTGGCATCAATGCATAATGTTATGAAGCTAGATTGGAGCCTTTACCTCGGCGTAGTTGGCTGCACGGTACGGGCTCTTACAATATTACAACCTGGCTTGCCTGGGTGCCGTACGTCATTTGAAATTAGGGCTGCCAACTTCGGTTTTCTACAAATTGTGTTAAATCGTTTTTCTCTGTGTGATCTATTAGGTGTTTAGCTACCAGAGGACAGGGCTCTCCCTGTCTTCTGGTTTTATTTCTCTCTCTGGTTTAATAATTTTCTTGTCGTAAAACCTATTAATTACCAGATACTTAATAGATATAGATGCAAAATATACTCAAATGTCAGAACTTGTTCAAGTACTATCATCATTTTGAGGACAAGTTATTTCTATTGAGGTATAAAAGGCAAAGCAAAAATTGTTTGGCTCGAAAGCTGAAATTTCGCACACAATGTAGGCGTCCGTTAAGAAAGGGTAGGGATATTTCATAATTCTACCTATAGGTTTTACGAGGCCTTAATATATTATGGCAGGAACACTTATACGGGTGAAGCCACGGGAATAAACTAGCAGTAGCAAAACGATTACGAGGCAGCCCTATGAAAGTATTGCTGTGATCTTGCAAACTATGCCTGAAGAGCTTTTGTTTGTAGCATTAGGACTTCCCTAAGTAATGCAGCCGTCCTGTTTGTCAAAGTTTGCATGATAACTCGAGGAAAAAGACAGTTCACAGTCACAGGACTCACAGGGTACCTTTAGGAGTGATCCTTATGTCGTCAGAATAAGGTTCCTCAGAAGGTCAAATAAGTGTGAACGAACTGCAGTGGGGTATAAAATAAAAAGATCCCTTATTGTGTGACGTGTCTCTTGCAAATATCCGTCTTTATGTTTTCGTAAAAATGGAATTATTGAAACTTGATAGACTGTTGAAATTTTCACAGAAATATCGATTATCGATAAAGCACGAATAAAAAGACATGTTCTGAAAATGATTCCTAGCTAGATCGATTTATCGCCCCCGAAACCCCCTATATACTAAATTTCATTTGTTAGCAACTAATTGTATTAACGACCAGCAGATGACATTATTAAGTAACACGAAGTCAATGAGTGTTTGCTATACCGAGCAAAGCTGATTTATTATTAGTACTGATTTATTATTTGTAAAGAGATGCTCGTATACAAAAAATGCGATTTTGCCTTTAGTCCTAATTAAAAAACCAGTTAGACAATTGAAAGTATGTAGTGCGATATTGTTCCGTCAATGTACTGACTACTGAACCCTTCGAGCGCGAGTCCGACTCGCACTTGTCTGGTTTTTTACTGTCGGGTTTTTATGTTATTTGAGTTTGCCGTTCGTGTTTCAGCTTCGCGAGCGAATTTGATATGCGTTTATAATTCACAACATGGAATTTGCTCATTTAACTCCCGTGTTATGAAGTCAACTTTTAAAAATCGTATTAGTTGTTTACTTACTTTTCACTAATATATTATGTACATTCTATAAACCTTTTTAAATAAGTTACTTTCTTTTTAGGGTTCCGTACCCAAAGGGTAAAAACGGGACCCCATTACTAGACTTCGATGTCTGTCGGACTCTTCTTCTGTCCGTCCGTCTATCTGTCTGTCTCCAGGCTGTAACTCAAGAACGGCAATAGCTAGAGAGTTGAAATTTTACAGATTATGTATTGCTGTTGCCGCTATAACAACAAATACTAAAAACAAAATAAATTTAATATTTAAGGAGGGCTCCCATGCAACAAACGTGATTTTTTAAACATTTCTTGCTCGTTATCAATGATGACAACAGGACAACAATCACCTGAAATGTTCACAAAATACCAGTTTTATTTATAACGAGCTTTTGCCCGCGGCTTCGCTCGCGTTAAGAAGTATTATTATATACAAACTTTCATCCCCTATTTGAACCCCTTGGCGTTGGAATTTATCAAAATCCTTTCTTAGCGGATGCCTACGTCATAACATCTACCTGCATGCCAAATTTCAGCCCAATCCGTCCAGTGGTTTGGGCTGTGCGTTGATAGATCACTATGTCAATCAGTCAGTCGCCTTTGAGTTTTATATATATAGATTTAATAATTAATAATAAAATTTAAATAAAATTTATAATTAAGGGGGGCTCCCATACATACGAAAATCATTTTTTTCTATTTTTGCTCTATAGTGGTACGGAACCCTTCGTGCGCGAGTCCAACTCGCACTTGGCCGATTTTTTCTGTTTATGGAAGTTAGTCTTGTTTAACATTGTGAAAAATTTCTACGTAGGCAAAATACAAACGTATTTTGGGGACAAATATGCCTACCCCCAAAAAGCCCCAAAGCGCGAGCCGAAAATCAAAAGCCATTCGTAGGGATAAAAGTGCATTCAAAGCATAACAAGCTATATTGAATACATAAAGTTTGGAACTGGCAAAACACAGTATAAAATACGGTACATTAACTCAGCCCCTTGAAAGAAAACTTGCCCAACAAAGGTATAAGTTTAATGTGATACTGAATTGTTATGCTGGTCTAACTTAACCACCGTATTTTTTAATTTGATTGATTGCGGATGTCGGAAAACGGCTACATGTCAGAATTCAGACGATTTACAAAAAAAATAATCTTAAAAGGCATAGTTTTTAAAAAACTTCTAATTTCAGAAGTTCTTAAAATATGTCTAATTAGGTAAATTTTTAGAATCTATTGTAACACAACGTGAACTCAAAAGTCTAAACATTTCACATTCACTGTACTCGGTCTCGCCCTTTGGGACTTGTTGCTCTCTAAAGAGTGCCGAGAATTGAGAATATATTCATGGTTCAGATGAAAAACGCTTACTGCGGAATTTGGTAAGACGCGTTTAAAAACTAAATACATATCAAATAAACGCGCTTTAGCATGTGTAGTGTGTACCTACGCCTTGAATAAAATGCGTGTAGTTGCAACGCGTTGAGCGCTTGTCATCTGAAAATAACCTGAAGCTGGTCTACTGTGAGTATTATTTATACTGGGGTTGTTATATTTGGGCAGCTCATGACTTTTAGCGATTGGTCAACTTCTGGTTCGCAATCAAAACTTTGTGTCTCAAAGCAACATGGAAGGGTTTCAATTCTAAGGGCTTAATTAGTCTTACCCTTACAGCGTTTATATTCGTACTTATATAGTCTTATAACTGAGTCAATCTCGTATATTTAGGTATACATAATACATTCCGTTTTATACAACGGTTGCTATTTTTTTGAGACTCAGTATGTAGAGGGTGGGAAAAAAACGATCTAGTCTTAATCTTGTTTTACTGATAACCCTTTGAGTTTTAAATATAATAATTAATTTGACGACTCTGGCTCAATGGGTAGAGGGTGTGGCAGCTCAAGCCGGGGGTCGCGGGTTCGAATCCCGCTGACGGTACAAAAAGTTTTTCAATGTTCCTGGGTCATGGATGTGTATAATATAATATAAAATCTTAAATATATTGTATAGTATAAGTGTCTAAACACACTAGGCCGAAGTTACGCGGCGGAAATTCCGCATGATTACGCCCGCAATGTCAAACGCATACCATATACGGACGGAACGGGACGGAATAGTGTGTCATCGGTAATATAAAATGTAATCATGCGGAATTTCCGTCGCGTAACTTCGGCCTAGTGTGTTTAGACACTAAAAGTAATAGACAACGGAAATATACATAAATAATTCCGTTGTCTGGCACCCGTAACACAAGTCCTTCAGGTACCTACTTAGCGTGGGGCCTGAATGACGTAGTGTGAAGCGTCCATAGATATTATTTATTTTAACATTTTATGGACATTTAATAATAATTTAAATATGAATGATTAAAATATATCATTAAGATTTAGCGGAAATTGCTCAAAATAGGAACTCAAATATAATCCAACAGGATGCCGTTTTGTAACAATTATCTTGTTGATGTGTTGTTCGGGTACGGAACCTTGCAATATCTGATAACTGGTAGAGTTGCCATAGGTTCTACCGTGCCCGCAACTCTGCCTTATGCGGAGAGTGGTCTGTGGGTAGACTCTACGGAGTACTCCTACATATTATCCCGGCCTATGTCCCCAATCCGCCGCGGGTGCGCAAAGCATTTCCGTATGTAAAAATACGAGATGCTCATAATAGGCTTCATTCAAGTCCCTGTTCTTGCTGTAAAAAGTCTCACCCTTGATTTGTTAAAAAAGGAGGTCACTTGATTTTCTCATTCCTTCCAACTAGAATTTTCCATTGAACCAAGGAAGAAAGGCTCTGTTCCAATTTTCGCGATTATTAAACTTGACATAATGTCTTACAAAAGATTACCCCACAACCTTCATTAGATTTTTCATAAGCCTTCCTTAATCTTTTTAAAATTTGATTTTAGATAAAGAAGATATTTAATTTGAGCTTTGCTCGGAGTGTTGGTACTTGGTAGCAAATAACTTAAAATGTGAGATTTCGTTCGTCTGATTGCCTACCACACCCGTCTGATCACAGATCTACCAATAGCGTGTCTCGCTTTTGCTCCTGCCAACGAGAATACTGAACCTTCTCATGTATTTTTTTCTTCTATAAAAAATGTATCTGTCTTTTTTCTGTTTGTTGCCTCTACACGCTTAAACCGCTGAACCGAATTTGATTAAATTTGATACAGAGATAAAGTATCTCTATACCAATTTTCGTCAAAATTAGTAGAGTCCCGAGAAGGATATGGTATAGTTTTGTCTTGACTCTTTTGAGCAACATCTAGTCTATATAAAATTTACCGTCGAATGGCTCTTGCCAAGTTCACAAGCTACAGCAGTATCCACATAATAATAATAATATGTAAACCAGTATCAATATCATGTAAAAAGTCGCATCGGATTACAAGAGGGAACACTAACGGAACTTGATTACTGTGAACTGCTGCTATGCAGCTGGATTCAGAGAATTTACAGTTATTTATCAGAATATCTTTTAATTATTATATCTCCGTCATGCGCTAAGCATAAGCAGTTTTTGGTAGATTTTAACGAATAGGATATATTATTGCAATGTCTTCACGCTAGACTGTAGAGGCAGCACCAGCCTATATAGATTATAAAGTTAATATACCTAGCAGAATAGAGCTGTCAAACGTAACCAAAATTGGTTTCATCTGTGTGTAAAAATATGTGATTAAATTGTCAACGTGCGGCACGTGCCGACTGGACGCCAAAAAAGAGTGCTGTTATGTATCACACGTCTCTTTTTACCACGCAGTGTTACTGATAGTGGCATCTCTCTTGCTCAGGCCTTTGTTTCTCTATTCCGCTAGGTATATTAACTTTATGATTTAGAGTATAGACAGTAAACAAAAAGTTTTGATCGAAATTGACAACGTTTCTTCCCATATTCTTATATTTCAGTTGGATTATATATTTACAGTATGTGCTAGTAGCGACCTCTGCTCTGACCTTTGCATAATAATCTCTATAATGTCATTTCGTCAGAGAGACCTTATAGACGAAATATTCCGCGACAGTTAATATTCACTTTTTTTTCATTGCTAGCCGATCTCTACTTAGTCGAAATGATGACACTACCCAAGTATTTCAAATAAATTAATTAAATTTCCCTTAACTTAAATACTTGAATTTAATTCTTCAGTCTTCAAGTGTCATGGTATCTTAACAAAACTAATTAAAGTGTCATAACTCACAATATTACTTCGGCTTCATGTGAATTGTGTTATATTTCAGAGATTACGTAATATTTAATATTATTATGTTCTATCTTACATTAACATAACAACTTTGTGTGAAGATATTATTTTTATGTCAGTAAAATCCAAGATAGAAATGCAATTGTTGGGTATTCATATTTTAAGTTGTGTTAATAATGCATACTGCATACATCATACATTATTGTATAGTGAGCAAAATTTTGCTACCCAAACTATGAAGCTAATTTTGCGTAATATTTATTTCATTAAGAGGATACACCAGGGGCGAGAGAAATTGAAAATTGATATTTGAAAATGTATTGCTGTCTCCACCACTCTCAAGTCTCCCACCGCAGAGCGCGATAGAGACAACACGACAAAAGTTCTAATAAAAGAACAGAAAATCTTCGATTCGTTGTCCGCTGATTCCTTCTCCAAAACTTGACCGATTTAAGTACTTTTTTCATTAAGAATTAAAGCAAGGCTTGAGCTGTGTTCCTATGTTTTATTTTTTTTGTATATTTTAGCCAGTTTTGTTTTCTGGGTGTTTGAACACAGAGGAAAATCTTGCCATTTTTTTGGGTTTTTGGACGTTCTTATCTTTTTTAATAATAAAATAATGAAAAAAAAAATAAAACATAGGGACATGCTAATAGTGGCCATTGAAATTCAGGAAAAAAATCATAACTCTACCGGCTTTATCCAGGGAGGAAACAGGGGACTCTTAATATGTACTAACACCTAATTAAAAGTGTGTATTTTTCGGTACAAAAGTTCAAAGTTTCATGTATTTTCTTAGACCTATTATACCGATATTATACCGAGATATTTTCTGAAAAAGCACTCTGAATATTGACTCCATCAATACACAAAATAGAGTTTACTTTTCTACAAACTTATTTGTTTCCCTGTGCAAGTTTTGACGAAAAGTATACTATATTGCATACTTTGTGCTTACACTAATGTCTATAGTGATACGTACAGGCAAACAGCGACATTTTTGTCGACCGTGCCCGCGGGTGCTTGATGATTTTGCCGACTCTAAAATTTACGTGTGGAAAACTTAAGATACACATTTGTATTACTGAGCAGTGAGTACCTACTGTCCGTTGACGTTTATTTTACCTCTGTCTTGATTTTTATGCTGATAACTTTCTTGCTTGCTGAAGACTTTTATGCTGATACCATAGTATCGTTTTGTATAAATAAATCCAAAGGTGACTCTTCGATATTTTTGCCGCAAGCGACCGCGACCGACAAACTTTTTATTGGAATTTTTGGAACATGGCCTAGGGCCTAGGCACTAGGCTATAAGTTTCATTTTCTACCTACATCGGCGACCCATGCCGCCGGCGCTAAGTAGTGACGTAGAGCAAAATAAACCTGTAGCCTATATCATAACGGGCATGTTATTTGAATTTTTGTCGGTCGCGGTCGCCAGCCGCGTTGACCGGAACGGTACCTTAAGGGACTGTAGAGAGGTCTTATTCTAGGTTGGCGTTCTACTTTTCGCCTCATTAACCACCTTCTTTCGGATTTATCGTGTTTAGTACGTCATCAAAATGTTGTTCCCGTAATGATGTTGCAGTTTGATATCGATTTTGCCTACTTCGGGGTAAATTGTGTAGCGAGAAGTGCTTACGAAACGTTCAGTTAAAGGACGTTGCCCGCTACTTCGTTTACCGTGAACCGTACATTTTCAAAGATTGTAACTATTTAAAGAAGTAGGTAGAGGCTCAGAGTGACTCCATAACCAAGGTCTATAACTTTCATGAACATCGGTTCAGCTGAAAAGGAATAGACACTCTTTGTGTAGATGAACACAAATTCTCTCTTTCCTACACCAGTTTCTTTACGAAGTGCGAGTTGCGACTTCGCAAGCGATATTTTGCGAAGTTTTTATGTCAGACCATTGTAACCTGCCTCCCTCAAAACTGTAGCCAAAACACGTACAACCTTTTGTAATATGTACTAATAACTATAGTATAATGGTTCCTTGCTAATGTTGGTTCGATCGCCGCTTTAGCCTATTTCGACCTTACTACTGTGGCAATAGGGTTCAAAAGTGGAACTACTACGAGCGGATCCGGTAGTGCACGACTCTCAGTACACCGTAGAATGCCAATAAAGGTACTACCAGATTGCCTATGTATAGAGGAAATTGTTTATTTATAACCATATCCTATCTAATGAACTACTGTATCAACTATAAAGATAATAAATATTTTATATTGGAACACAGTTATCATACCAACGAGTTGTACGCGGATACTATGGGTAAAATAGGTAAAGAAACGACACAGTTTAAACAAAACCACAGAATATATAATTAGTACCTTAGTAAGGTACTACAAGACACGGGCAGTGCGAGAGTAGGAGATTTTTCCGCGATAAAACTCTACTATGTCCTTTCCCAGGACTTTAGGTATTAACGTGACCAAAGTTAAATCGTTTGAACGGTTTAAGGCTGACATGTTTTCGCATTTATGATATTAATATGGATAGACAGGGCTGTACTATTAATATGGATTAATATAAGTATGGTGTAATTAAAAATGTAATCATTACTTGTGTAGAAATATCCGGCTGGAAGGACCAGGACTTATGGTCACATTAAGTCACGTCTACATATTTTATGATTTATCTTAAATTGAGCAGTCGAACGTACAGGAGTTTATTACAGAGAATATATCTATATTATATAATATAGATATATTCTCTGTATATAGAAGAGAGAATATATCTATAATAATACATCAGCACATCAGAGGCAGCACCAGCATAGTAAACAAACAGTTCGACCTTCGACAACACTTCTGATATATGACATGTGCAACATGTTTGATTTTGGTCGGATTATTTACTGTATATCCTAGTAGCGACCTTTGCGTAATATTCGCTATTGTTATTTGTTCCACATCCTTTGGTTCCATCTTACATTATTTTCGAATGGCCCATGTAACCACAACTTTGGTCCATTCAGAGTTCAGACTGACTTAACCCACAAACAGAACTCTATCGGGCCACAACGAAAGTGCTCTATAATAAAACGGCTAGTAATCTAAGGCCCCGTCAAATTTTACGAGATGTCATAGGTGAGGGCATATTTATCAACGTTAGGGAGCGAGGCAGTAAAGTATTTATGACATAATGATATTGAATTTAAGGAACCCAGTCAATATCATAATATTATGCAGGTCGTGAGTTTACTTTAGTCCATAAAAAATACGTGTGACACTAGGGGACCGCGCATAGCATTTTTATCAACTTCACACCAATTTTTATAATTCTCACGCACGCACGCACACAAACACAGTGTTAAAGTCTGCCGAACTGAAACGATGTTGCACGGCCCGGCAACGCCAGAGTTGGGGTTGTTAGGTTTATTTTCGTTACGGAATTACTTGATTCGGTCGCCTCGATAAAAGCTATGCAATAGCTTAAAATTACACAGTGAATAACTTGCTATACTTTTGGCTAGTCTTTGTCTGGCATAATATTGGAAAAGTAACGTCAGGTAACGTGACAAACTGACATATAACGAACCTTGAATTTGACCCTTATTAGTAAAAGGGGTTGAGTACAGACGGCAAAATTAAAAGAAAAGATAGGGATGCTTTGCAGAAAAGATGCTTTGTTAACAGTTTTTAGGTCACCATCAGTCACTGAGTTGGACCATGATGGAAAACCATGATTATGAAGCTGTCTATCGCATGCGCAATCGACGCCGATTGTGAACTATCATAGACGAATATAAGGTCCATCATAAGATTGATAGGCCGACGTGGTTCAGTCGCATTGTATTATTGATTTATGATACTGGATGTTTCTCGGATCTTTGTTGAACAGCAATCAATTGTTACGGAAACATTTTCCACTCTAAAAACCCAGTTAAGTACTGAAGTTATCACATACAGTTCCATATAAAACGATGAAACTTAACAAACAAATTCTCATTTATAGTTTTACTAGATGACGCCTGCAAATCCTTTGCGCCAAAATTCGTTTATTGGCGGAAACTGTACATTATTCTAGGATAAAAGTATCCTATGTTCATTTACAGGAATATTTATAAAAATAAGTATCCAATGCCATTTCCGGGACTCAAAGTGTCTCCAAACCAAATTTCAGAGCTTGGGCAGGAAGAGGCAACCGACGGACCGACAGACACACTTTCGTATATTTTATAATATTAGTAGGGATTAGTTAGGAAACTAATTTTGCTCACTAGATAACTTAGTATCATTGCAGCATTGTCTGGTGTGAAACGCTAGAGGTTCGAATTTAGTCAAAAGTAGTGATGAGACTCGAATCACATTTGATTCGAATGATTCGAATCATGACATTTATATCTCGATTCGAGTCAGTTTTTAAATTGATTCGAATTGTCGAGTTGATTCGAATCCACCGCTGATTCGAATTCACGAGCTGATTCGAATCACGTCAATGCAACGCCCCGATAAAGATTAGTACCGTAATTATAAGGTAATGTTCAGTGCGATTATGGAGACTATAGACCCAATGAGAGCTCTCATTGGGCCTATCGTTGATTGTGACACGCAAATTACGGATGGATAGCAGCTTACTGTTGATCTAGGCTAGCTATCTATCTTTAACTGCTTATGTCCTTTCCAAACGTCTATACTAACTCCTATCGAAAACGATTCAGTGGTTTATGCGTGAAAGCGTAGCAGACACAGACAGAATGATAAATGGACAGCTTAATTTCGTTGTAGTTATCTATTTCTGTATGATTATTGATTTAAATCATGATTCGAATAAGGATTTGATTTGAATCAACAATCTATTCGAATTAAAGATTTGATTCGAATCAACAGTCTATTCGAATCAAAGGTTGACTCGAATCACTATTCGATTATTTTCGTGGTGATTCAAATGGATTCGAATACTCAATTTTGATTCGAGTCCCATCACTAGTCAAAAGTCACACGCCAAGTTTATACACAACTATCTACTGTGTAGTGTGTACTCAGATTGGAATGCTTTGAAGTACTCACTATATCTATGTAATCTTAAACTATTTATCATGGAGGCCCGTTTAATATTGTACCTTCCATGCTCAGTACTTTGCAGTAGTTCTGCTTTATATTATGTTATTGATGTTATTTTTTAAGCAAATCTTACATCTAGCCTCTAGGTTAGTTTTTGATGATGCGACCCCCTTGGCGTGCCGATTGCCTATTAATATATAGTACCATATAGTACTAAATAATTGCTTTAAATATTTCGATTTATACTGATATAGAATGAGATCTTTATCTACAGTATGTCTATACAGTCTATCTATTTATTAGTATTTACTAATAAATATTTAACGGCTGCACTCAGAGACTTTTAATGATTACGTAACATTAACTTAATGAAGATTTAGAAAATATATTTTCTGCTAACTTAATTCTTCATAAAAAAGTAAAGCAATCATATAACGTATCTGGGTGCGGGGGTAAGAAGCAATTACAGAACTTAAAGTATTTACTGTTATTAAAGCCACCTTTCGAAATTTTCCATCGCAACGTGATTTACATCAAGTGGGCGTAAAAAATTTTCTCTCGGAAAAATTTCCAACAGCTATTTAAGGTATTTTAAAAATAATTCACAATCTGTCGCAATAATGAAGCCCCTACAGAGTTCCGACCTTTATAACTTCCTAAATTGCAAAACAAAGTGTGAATAATATGTACTTATTAAATTTATAATTCTCCCTGTAAAGGTATGTGCATACTATGCCGAGTCGCAGCGTGTCGGGGCGGAGCTTGGAAATCCGCTGAAAATACTTAGATATACAATTTGTATGAATTATCACACGCAGTGCCGCACCGCACCCCGCAACGGCTCGCGTTATTGCTAGGCGGATTTGCGTCCGTGTGATGCAGGCTGTAGCCCGCCACTTCCCGCTGCGCCTCGTCAAATGTGTGCTTAGCAAACGCCTTAGCTATACCTTCAAAATCCACTTACAATTTTTGTTAACTGTAGTCAAAATCAGTTAATGCACTGCGCTCCACCCAGGTCCGCTGCGGCCGGGTCAGTCAGCAATCTGCTGGATACGCATTTTGTGATGCCCTGTGCTCCGCTCCGACACGATGCAGCTCGACATAGTGTAAGCGTACCTTTACTTGACGGCGCGTCCCGAGCGGGGAGATTTCTAATTAAATATTAAGGCCGTCCGCACACGTATGTGATGTAAGAGCTTGTCAAACCCCAATCAATACCGTTTGTTTGAACACCAAGTGGGATTAGTGCTGTATAGAGTCTGACCGTAGTCGTGGGTCGTTAGATTTTTTTTATAAAAATAGCAAACGGGTCGTCTGACGGAAGGCAACTACCGTCGTTCATGGACACTCGCATCATCAAAAGAGTTGCAGGTGCGTTGCCGGCCTTTTAAGGCTGCGTTTCCACTGAAGCGGAGCGGAGCTTAGCGGTGCCCGAATTGACCAATCGTGCTATTCCAGCGGAATGACAGCGAAGATTTCGAGCATGGTGATTGGTCAATTCGGCACCGCTAAGCTCTGCTCCGCTCCGCTCCGCTCCGCTCCGCTTCAGTGGAAACGCAGCCTAAGGGAGGGAATACGCTCTTTTCTTGAGGCTTTGCTAGTTGTATTGGTCCAGAAATCTCAGAACCATAATGTTATGGTAGTAGAGAAGAGAGGTATAGAGCACTGTGGTAGTAAGATATATCTCATAGAGTCATACAGCTTCGTAGGCAAGTACAGAGAAACTTGCAGGTTTAAAGATAAATATTATGTATCTACTAGCTTCCATATATGTAGGATATTCTATGAACAGATTTTGCTAGTTTTCATGCTTATACTCTTCGCTAATTTTAATAAAACCCATGTCGAGATGTGCCTACAGTAGACCACGGCAACTTATTAGACTACTCTTTATCGTATTGATATATTTCTTTTAGTATTTACTTGTGGCACGATATCGTCTAGAGCGACTAGACTCTAGTGACTAGTCAAACTAAAACTGTTTCAAAGCTATTCAATACCTCACTGAAGTTTCCAGCTGATGAAAATCTGTGAATGAGGATTTTTAACAACAATCTTGATGGATATTTTTTGCTGGCTGTAATTCCCCGTGGATGAAGCAGGATACAGCGTTTTTTCAACGGATAAAGGATAAATAAGTATCAAGTCGATATCCAGGTTGATGAATTTTATTTTGTTTTGGATACTGGAAATACTTAATAGCGTGTTTGTTACCAAGGATTTAAATTGGGTATTTCCAAACTTACTATACTTAAGTAGTGGTGTTTGTGCTCTTAAATCTGTGAAGGTTTTATATTATTTACTAAAGGAAAATTGCCCATTAGCACAGAATAGATATAATAGTACAACCAGCGACAGCGACGGGATAAACTTATGCGTTATCCCGTCTTACCTAATGGTTAAAATTTGTCAGATATCCAGCATAAATGAATGCAGCATATAAATATTTAGGGTCCGCTGTATTCGTGTGTATTAGGACTTTACAAACATGCCAGACAAATACAAGTAGACCTCGTTTTGTTATCTGCTGTGTTTTTTAAGGGCGTATAATTCTACGCAAGTGTATTTTTCACAATTTGTTAAATTAATGATTTTACATCATAATATCACAATAGACATAACTACCAGTAGTTCGACTGCAAAGAAACGGACAGGTTTCAATATCTGTCAAATTCGTCGGGTTTCACTAGAATTATTTAAAACGGAATGTGCCTCGCGCTGGCTGGTATAATTTATTTTTAAATGTTTAAAATAAAGATTTCAAAATTGGATTCTGACAATTTTAATCGCATGTGCCAAATTTGGTGCCAAAACACAAACAACAATACGACCAAAGGAACACGTCCAGCGAATATGTCATATTTTTAAATTCGTAGGTAACAATCTTTGGTAACAATTTAACAACCCTAGCGATGATTTTCGTCATAATACGTCAAATTTAAAAATTTCAACATCAGTTCTAAGTCGGCATACTCTATAATTCTGTCCTCTCTGATAATATTGTCACATTCCGTAAATTTTGGTACTGCGTTACATGGACTAAAGAGTAGAGTAGAGTAAAAGTAGAGTTTAAAATAGACGACGCTCGTAATTCCGTTGCGTCAAAATTCGTTTATCGCGCGGGAACCGTATATTCTTCCGGGATAAAAATAATTTCAGAGAGAGTGGGAGAGCCATGCTTCGGCACGAATGGGCCGGCTCGACCGGAGAAATACCACGTTCTCACAGAAAACCGGCGTGAAACAGCGCTTGCGCTGTTTTACGCCGAGTGAGTGAGTTTACCGGAGGCCCAATCCCCTACCCTATTCCCTTCCCTACCCTCCCCTATTCCCTTCCCATCCCATCCTTACCCTCCCCTATTACCCTGTTCCCTCTTAAAAGGCCGGCAACGCACTTTCAGCTCTTCTGATGCTGCGAGTGTCCATGGGCGACGGAAGTTGCTTTCCATCAGGAGACCCGTTTGCTCCTTTGCCCCCTTATTTCATAAAAAAAAAATTACGCACACCGTGACACGAGAATTTTATATATTAGATTAGTAGGATTTGGTCAATAAACATAATCGTTATTTTAGGGTTTACAAGGCCGGCCAGCCCGGCAGTAGGCGAGGTAGCGCTATACAGGTTTGCGCTCGATTTGCATTGAAAGTGCTCGAGAGTTAACAACCAGCGCTTTCGTTTGTTCTCTTATCCTAAGCACACAATTTGAAATCATATTTAAATACTGATATTTATTCTAAGACCGCGTGTGGCTCTAGCGGCTAGCATGGTTATGACCAAATAGAGTTCTCCGAAGTGCGAACTACTGAGGTCTGAGGCCGATCAAACTACGCCTCGCCGGGTAATTTCAGGTTTCTGCTGATAATGCGCCCTATTATACTATTGAAACTACGCCCTTTCTAAGGCGAGTTGTCGCGGTTGTGGTGTACTTACTTTTTATTAGTGTCCGACCGAAACTGATTTTTCAGCCGAAACCGAAACCGAAACCGAACTTTCGGCCTTACTCTTAGTTTCGGCCGAAACCGAAACCGAAACCGAAACTTGGTAAAACATGCAAAATTACGATTATTTACTGAAATTTATTGATTTTTACCATACATTACAATTTTTTAAACTAAAGAAAAAGTACCACATTGAATTTTTTACTTTTTGCGACATTTCTTACCATAAATATTATTTTTCTTAGACTCGAATAACTTTTTGTATTATATTCCGTTTTTTTATATGATTCCAAGTAGATGCGTTTCGTCTCATTCACAGCAAATCCGATTTTTATCTTCTGAACGCCCAATATTCCAGTTTTAACTTCATAAAACACATGTTCTGTCGGTGTAGTGTATGACGGATCGAAAAACATAGGCGAAAAAATTGTTAAGTTGACAGTTTTCACAGATATGCGTTTGGTTAGCTTATTAATCGTTTCTTGCTATTTGTTACTACAACAACGTGACAAGGCTCAAAGATGATAAAAACGTATAAAAATCATCAATCAAACGTATAACGTAAACTTAGATTTATTAATCGCGATTAAATGAAGAATGTAAAATCTATTTGAAACAAAACGAGATTCACATCGCCATATGTTTTTTTTTTTGCGTTTGGAGTCCCGCCACAAAGTCAATTTTAGCTCCTTTGTGGTGAGGGTCCCGACGCATCATCTACCGACCTTCGAGAAGGAGTTCTGGCTGATTGGAGTCGTCTACAGGAGGTTCCGAGGCCGACTTCCGAACACGTCGCGCCCCACGTCACAGTCAATACGTGTTTAGTGCTTAGGGTTAGCTTTAGTTTATATTTTATATGTGTGTTAGTCTATAAGCTATGTATAATATGGGCCAAGATGCCTGATTTAAATAAATAAATAAATAAACGCGTTCATTGTTCAATGAGAACTTAGTTTAATAAAACGTTTAAGTGTGATTGGAAAATTCCCCTTAATGTATTATTATAATGAAGGATTACCCTAAGAAACAAGAGCAGAAGTTATTTAAAGTCATTTTGTTTAGGTGCGATTCACCTAAGAAATAGAACGCGCTTAGTGTACCTACACTAAATTGTATAAACGCGTTTATAGCACCACATTGCATTTCACTAACATAAAGTTCACAACAAATCCGAGTTTTATCTTCAGAACGTCCAATGTACTGTTGCACGGTTAAACTTCATTAAAGCCGTTAAAGTCCTGCCAGTGTAGTGTCATGGCGAATCGAAAATCATAGACGAAAAAAATGATGCTTTTTGGTAGTTTATATATAGTTTCTTGCTTTTTTATTGATCCCCGTAGGAACGCGTTTAATGAGAACTAAGTTATATAAAACGAAGTTGTGCGATTGGTGAAATCCTCCCTTAGACATACTACTGAACGACGTACTACTGAAAACAACTCGATAATTGCAGTATATTATTTTTATGGGAGACATGGACACGACCGCAGTCGAAGTTCAAAACGAAATGACTAAGCAAACTTGCAGTTGACGTCACAAATTTTTTCTTCAGAAGGCGTTTTGCCACTAAACCTGAAAAATATACTGAGGGCCGCAAGAGTGAAGCTTACGGGGAAGTTGGCTAGATAAGATTCTAGCAGGGTAGGAACGGTCTAAGTGAGATGATTTACTAGATACCTAAATCTCACAAGATATATCCTAAGATATCTTATAATCTCACAGTCAAACAAAATTCTTAAGTAAATAAAGTTCACACACAATATAATCAATTTATCATAGCATTTACTAAATAGTTTGGGAAACATTGTTAAAATAGCACGTAATTTGCCAACAGTTATATATATTAAATAAGCCTGCTTTTATCGTAGAAATAAAATTCAATAATATAATTTCGATAAAAAATAAGTTAAGACATCAACAGTCTGGAATACATAATCTCAGAACATGATTAAATAGATGGTGGCGAACTGAGCCAGGGCCTCGCTGGCAAGCAAGCTCGAGTTAACTGCGAAGTTTACCGAACGATGCGTAAGTTTCGGTTTCGGCTATATTTTGGCCGAAACCGAAACTAAGGCCGAAACTAGATTTTTTGGCCGAAACTGGCCGAAACCGAAACCGAAACCGAAAGTTCGGTCGGTCACTACTTTTTATGTATAAAGTGCTTGTAAGTGACCAGCTTCACTCTTTCTACAAAGCCTTACCTTCACGACTTGGTTTCAGCCTAGCATTTAATCTCTACTACGAGTCCTTACGGCAGGGGTTCCCAATCTTTTAATCAATTCCTAAGTGTAAAGTGATATTTTAATCCATAAATGTTGACAATGTGTGTCGGGAGACCGCTAACGTAGATGTTAAATTTCACATAAGTCATAACTAGGGCCCGGAAAAATAATAGGTTGGGAAAGTCTTTTCGTTTTCGTTTTATAATTATTAATTGCATATAAGTTGATAAAAATGCTATACAATAGCTTTACCGCGGCAGCCTACGAGTGCCACAAGTATTTTATGAGTCACGAGTCCAAATGGAGTAACAGATCGTGGCACTAAATAATATTCAAAAACTGCTAGCTACATTTTAGGTCACTCCCCGTTAGAAAATTGGATGTTGACCTCCTAGTATTTTTTGTTGTATTTTGCAGAGCCGTCAGCTTCCTACTTGACAATAACTAATTACCTACCCTGGACGGCTGAACCTTCAAGCTGGTAGAAAATCACTTAACTTGCATTAAAAATCTACCAGTATCTAGAAAAACTAAACGGTGTAGGTCACCGTTCATGTTCAGCTCCTACATCTAGCTGTACCTGGTAGAAAATTGCTTTAAAGTTCTACCAGGGCCTCTATCACGAGCTCTTAAATCCATTCTTTTTACGTCCTTATCTGACTGTATAACGACGTAAAGTGAATGGATTTAAGAGCTCATGATAGAGGCCCAGTCGGTACAAAAAAATGTAAGGTGACTCAAATGAAATATTGATGTTGCATGCGCTTTTTTTAAAGTTCATAATTATCATATTTTTAACATAACAATGACATTATAAATAATCATCATGTAAATTAAATATTTTTCATGTAAATTAAAATACGATACATAATTAAAACGAAATTAAGTATAATTTACTGCATGGAGTTCATGTTACGTATGAAATTCGAACTTTGCAAATAAAATGTATAATGTATTATCGCAACCGTTGTGCCGAACCTTTCATTAATAAGGGCAGGCAAACCAAACGGCTTATTGTAATAAATAATAAGGGTATAAAATGTTATTTCGCTACCTTTGCGGTTTGTATACAATACAGTGTGTAACAAAAGTAAGTGATAATTCTTTAGGGTGTGTATGAGTGCCCCGTATAGAGTTTACTGTGAAATTAGCAGCTCTGAAAGAGAAGCTTTTTTTACTTTTATATGGAAAAATTCATGATGCTCAGGCGTTTGCCCATACAAATAACAAAAAAATTGCTTTTGCAGCGCTGCTTCTTTTACAGTGAACTCTATTTAATTTACACATACTAAACCTAAAGTATTATCACTAAGTTTTGTTACACTCTGTATATTCCTATATGAATATAGGAGCGTGCTGGAACAATAGGTACCAAGTAATCATGTCAAGTAATTAATAATATAAAATGTAGTACAAGTATCGTATTTATAACACCAGTATGCACTATGCAGCACTGTTTTTGTCATAAGAAAAGTGTCATGTCAGAGCCATGTCCTTTGAGACCAAACCTTGGTGGGACCTGGTACTCTAAATAAGTAATCATATTATGTGAGAAATATCCCCCTGAATTTCTGACTGCGACAGTATTTAACACTTCCGTCGTGGGTATCGCAGACACAATATATTTTCAATTGATATGCGGCAGGCGGCTGCCGCTTGGGGATCGATGGTTTAAGAGACTTTACACTTTACAGATAGGACACTTTTCGTCGCTACTTTTCAATGGTCAATCGGTAACCTAGGCCTTAATTCATAGGATACGGAAACTTCATCGCGCGACATCCAAAAACCGGCCGCACGTTAAGTTTTCCGAGTTTTCCGAGTCGAACGGAAATCGTGAATTTGCACACTAGATCGCCTATTAGTTATCTCTAAAGGACATTTTCTGCCGCGAGTTATCTCTACCTAAGATTACAATGAAGTAGATTTGATACAATTAAACAGAATAAATAATCTTAAACTCGTTTATAATCGAAACGCTACCCGCCGCGCGCCGTTCGCTTGGGCCAGTAATCTCAAACTATCACACTATCTTAACCTAACTAACTCCTATTCACATGAAACATAGGATATCGGATCTTATCCGTTAATTGGCTGCCCAGACATCTAGCTCTAGACATTAGACTAGGCATATGACTCACTGAACGAGATTAGGCAGAATCAAGATTAACTTTTGTGGTGTCTATTGCTTACGCTCGGTTGAGGTTATAGTCACTGGGAGCTTATCTTTTCAACAGCGTTGTTGATTGGTTAATGTTTTAGCGTTACCCTATCTTTACACTTATGTTAAAATCTTATGTTTGTGTTTCAGTGATTAAACTTCTTACCGGGCAATATATAATAATATATAATAATAAAGCCTAAAACCAGAATGCAGTAACTTACACAAAAATGTGGAATTTGAAAATTTATGTACATAATACCAAAAACTTTAAGCGCCGATTCTGCATCGTTCTTATTCACCTGTAGCCCTAGCACGGCCACCAATAGAAATGCGAAAGTATGGACAAACTGTGGAGAGAAACTTAAGGTAGCGTTCCGATCTTTTTTCGTTCCAAAAATTCTATTAAAATGCCACTTTATGACAGACAGACAGACAGATAGAAATAATATCCTACTCTATGACATATACTATAGTCTGTCATAAAGGGGCATTCTAATTGAATTTTTTTCGACTGCGATTGGCCGCGGTAAAGATCGGAACGGTACCTTTAGTTTATGTCCACAGTTTGTCTATACTTTCGCATTTCTACTGGTGGTCGTTAGGGCTACTGGCATATGAATGATGGGCGTAAGAGTGAAGACCAATATATTTTTATTTTTTCCTTTATTCGCTCCCTTAATAACGGGACATAATATGCAACTAGCTCAAAAGGCACAAAACGAATGCGGTGACTGTCCATGACAGAGGATTCCCTAAAAGTAATTTAGTGTTCGGTAAATAAAACCGCTAACATCACAAAGGGACCATTCATAAAGTACGTCACACGAATTTAATGATTTTAGAACCCTCCCTCGTCCTTTGGACAGGTGCTCACATTAATTGTAATCCAAGTGTGACGTCACAAATTTGGAATAACCTACATCTAAAAATTAAAACCACCTCAATGTTTTCAATTTCGCAATTAAATTTATTAAAATTTGAATTGTGAAGTCACAAAACTCAGGCCCCTTAATCTCCACTCCTTGTCCCATCTCATATTTTGTCGACCACCTCCTCTACGTGTGACATACTTCATGGACGACCCCACATTGCAAAGCAAAATTGCATCTCTGTCACCGAAAATCCGCGCTTTTCGGCCTTTCATGTGGCAAAAATTCATTTCGACTTTTGGCACTCGTATGAATAATTTCGAATTTTCGAATATTACTTACATCCATTAATTATGCCGTTGAGGGTAGATTGAAACCTTTATGTTGAATGCTAATGAGGTTCCAGATGAGGTCCCCGAGGTATTTCTTTCAGATTTCAGGTTCGTTTGATGCAGGGTGGACAGAGTGTCATAGAAATGTTCCCCTTGACCCAGAAAAAAGTATGAACTAGTCGAAACGACGACACGAGGCGCAAAATTTCATACAAATTTTTACATCCATACCTACTAACATTATAAATACGAAAGTGTGTCTGTCTGACTGTCTGTTACCTCTTCACGCCCAAACTGAAACACTGAAATTTGGAATATACTAGATACTTTGAGTCCGGCAAAGGACATAGGGTACTTTTTATACCAGACGAATGTTTTCCGTTTTCCGTGCGATAAACGGATATTGGCGCAACGGAGTTGCGGGCGTCATCTAGTCTTTATATAAAGTTTGGAGATGTTTGTAAGTATACTTAATTATTTATTGTCTGGCAGTTGACACGCTTTGTAGACTGAACAGCTTGATGGATTTAAGCTTGAGAGGAGATTATAGTTAGATTAATAATAATTGTTAGATTAATTCTTACGTTAGATTAATAATAATTGTTTGTAATGGATATATATACCAAGATGCAGTTAGCTTTCTAGTTTTTCAAATGGTCGTTTAAATTATGAAGCCCCAAGCGGCCACATCCGGCCGCGATAATAATAGATAAGCTATTGTGTCTCGTTTTTCCGCGATCGAAAGGAAATTATTTGAAGTGGTCTTTGTATAACTATAAAACATAACATGACGTGCCTGGGTGAATAATATATTTACAACAATGAGAGGACACTGAATATTTGAGAGGTATGTGTAATTTGGGCTCAACTGAGGTATTACTCCTTTGAGCCAGGAACGTCACGGAAAAAGGTACCCTCGTGAATTCCTGACCTCATTAATTTTAATAACAAAGTATTTACTAACATTATTTCCTTATTAAATCTCCTGTTTTATTCTCAGCTCTATTGTAGAGCTGCAAGGTTGCAATTAAAAGTGAAAAGTTATTTAACTGAGTTATATACTTTTGTAACGATTTGAGCGTGAAGAGGTAACAGACAGACAGACAGACGGACAGACAGATACACTTTCGCATTTGTAATATTAGTATGGATAATGGCAACAGGTAGGCACTTGAAATATTCACAAAATACTCAATTGTATAGTTTATACTTTAATAATTGATAGTAAAATAAAAATAAACTAAATAATCAAGGGGGGCTCCTATACAAAAACACAATTTGTTGTCTATTGCTCTATAATGGTACGGAAGTCGGAACCCTTCGACCGCAAGTGGGAGAGCCATGCTCCGGCACGAATGTGCTGGCTCGACCGGAGAAATACCACGTTCTCACAGAAAACCGGCGTGAAACAGCGCTTGCGCTGTGTTTCGTCGAGTGAGTGAGTTTACCGGAAGCCCAATCCCCTACCCTATTTCCTTCCCTACCCTCCCCTATTCCCTACTCTTCCCTCCCCTATTACCCTATTCCCTCTTAAAAGGCCGGCAACACACTTGCAGCTCTTCTGATGCTGCGAGTGTCCATGGGCGACGGAAGTTGCTTTCCATCAGATGACCCGTTTGCTCGTTTGCCCCTTATTTCATTTAAAAAAGTCCAACTCGCACTTTGCCGATTTTTGGGTATAATGTTTGCGTTTTTCGTGGAACTTTCTTCCACGTACAGTAGACTGTGGAACTCTGGAACAAAGTATTTACGGACCTTCACCAAGGGAGCGTATTCCATCTTGGAAAACCGGCAACGCACCTGCAACTTCTGATGTTGCAAGTGTCCATAGGCGGAAATAGTTGATTTCCATCATATAACCCGTTTGGTCGTTTGCCCCCTAATTTTATTTTAAAAAATTAGGGGGCAAACGAGCCCTCGTGTTGGGCTTACAGTTCACACATTTATTTCGGTCAGCATTTTGACTTAGCAAAATAATAACCTTTGAACGTAACTCTGTAATATTTGAAATATTTGTGAAACGGGGCCGATTCAGTAACAGTTCCTGAATCGTTCCAATTCCCAGCAATAATCGATTGTGACCCAGCTATAACTCATAAAACAACCAGAACGCATAAATCAACGATGAATTTATTTAAGTGATTGACTCTCGATTCATTGAGCCATTGTAAGTCACCGTTTCTCAATATAGGCCGTGAATTGATATCCAATTGAAATCATATTAACCCTTTATCATTGATATAAATTAATCTAGCGATGAGGAGTGTTGCTGCTGCCTAGCTTAAATCTCTATTCAAGATAAGCATAAACCATTGTTCGTATAGAAAAATGAGTCAAATTCCCTAATTTGACCCATTTTTCTACTGCTACTTTTTTAATAGCCCACGAAAAGCACAAAAAATGATACATGCTTCGGATGACCTTGTAAAAAGTTGACCCTGTGCCTGATCTTTTGCTAGTTGTGTCGTCATGCATCCTAGGGGGCTACTAAAGTAAAGGAGGAGTATTTTGCGCACACTTCGTGACAATAAAATTACTCCTTTGTTCTGTCGGTTTGGTTTTTTAAACCAAACCTAGGGGCTAGGGGATCCCTAGACCTAAAATTAAATAACTTCATTAAAATAGAATACTTTTGAAACTATGATATCCCCGAGCGATGGGTACAGACTACAGGCCCTTTTTCATAAATGTATAATTACTGTATACATTAATGGCATATGGGGTAGGACAGGGCACGTACATTTCATAAAGTTCATTAGTAATAATGGCCACTGTATACTTGTGTATTTTCAACCTTACGTTCACAGTGATACGGCGGATATGTGGCACGGGAGCTAGGTACAATCGCGTCCTTTTGAACCCTAGTGCTATAGTTATAAGGTCGAACAGTTGGACAGCTAAAGCATTTATCTTGTTAATCGGTATTGAGTTAACAGAGAATATCATAAAGTATCTGTCGTTACTCGAGCCGTGAAAAAGTGAAGCCGATATTTTTAATTAATGACTTCCATATTGAGAAGAGAAAATTGCGCTCTTCATTTTGTCGACCTTATAGCAGTATACAGTACCTATAGGTAATAGGCCGCGCACAACTTTGAGATTACAAAAAAGGTAAAAAAGCAACACAAGCCGCGAAAAAACTTGTTTATGTAAAAAATGTTTATGGACCTAATGCAGTATGTGAGAGTAGCGCAAATTTGGTTTAAGCGTTTTCAATCCGGAAATTTTGATATCAAAGATGCACGTCGCGGCTCTGGTCGCCCTGTTAGTGCTGTTACGGACAAAACTGATGCTATTTTGGAAAAAGTGGAGCAAGATCTGCATATTAGTAGTTACAATGTTGTTGGAGATCTGGGGATTGACCACAAAACGGTTTTGGCTCATTTGAAAAAAGCTGGGTACACTAAAAAGCTCGATATTTAGGTGCCTTATGAGCTCACTGAAAGAAACCTAATGAATCGTGTACTCATTTGTGATTCTTTATTACGACGTAATGAAACCGAACCATTTTTGAAGAAGCTGATAACTGGTGATTAAAAGTGGATCACGTACAACACGAACGTGCGAAAAAGATCGTGGTCAAAGGCCGATCAGGCTTCACAGACTGTGGCGAAACCCGGGTTAACTCGCAACAAGGTGATGCTGTGTGTGTGGTGGGATTGGAAAGGAAAAAAAGGGAAAGACATTATTCATAATGAGCTGTTACCGCCAGGCAGGACCATCGATTCTGAACTGTACTGCGAACAACTGATGAGATTAAAGCAAGAAGTTGAGAGAAAGCGGCCGGAATTAATCAACAGAAGGGGTGTGTGTGGTTTTTCACCATGATAACGCTAGACCTCACACATCTTCAGCCACTCAGAAAAATTGTTGGGCTGGGAGGTGTTTATGCATCCGCAGTTATACATTATAAAATATAACAACTAGCTGTCCCGGCAAACGTTTCTTTGCCATATAAAGTATTTCGCCCATATTATTTTATTGAAGTGACTAAATAAGTATGTCACCATGGTAACGTCCATCGCTATCCCGTCGCACAAACAGTGGTCGCCGTCAGTCTCGAGTTGTAATAATTTACTATTATTTATTCAACAAATGCACTTATCAATATAAAAAGTACCCAGTAGCCGATTCTCAGACCCACTGAATATGCATAATATAATAGGTTAAAATCAGTAAAGCCGTTTCGGAGGAGTACGCGGCCTAATATTGTGACACGAGAATTTTATATATCCATACTAATATTATAAATGCGAAAGTGTGCCTGTCTGTCTGTCTGTTACCTCTTTACGCCCAAACCGCTGGACCGATTTTGCTGAAATTTGGCATGGAGATACTTTGAGTCCCGGGAAAGGACATAGGATACTTTTTATCCTGAAAAAATGTACGGTTCCGCCGCGATAAACGAGTTTTGGCGCAACGGAGTTGCGGGCGTCATCTAGTAATCTAAATATATAAATGTACAATTGAATATTATGGTTTGAGTAACAACTTAACCCATATTATTCAATTGTACATAACTTTATATTATTACGTTTAACCCCTATTCAATTGGTAAATCACTCGTAAGTTGTACTTACATAAGTTTGTATTATTATATTAACCCCTATTCTATTGGTAACTTTGAACAGAAAGCCTTCAAGGAACCTCGTTCTGTTGTCATTTCCATGTTACGCAAACTGTATTGATTGCAGACGACCGTTTTCCAAGAAAGTTATTTATCACAGAAATTAATTAGACAAAATTGTATCTACCATTAATTAAACTTGTATCGAGCGTTTCCACTTAACTGCGACGGACAGTCCTTTGATAAGTTTATTGGTTGAATGCAATAGAGTTTTAGCTCCTAACTGTAAATATACAGTGTGTAACAAAAATAAATGAAAATACTTTAGGGTGTGTACGTGTTCCTTGTAGACAGTTCACTGTAAAAGTAGCAGCGCTGGAAGACGAATTTTTTTTTTCACTTTTGTATGGGCAAGGGCCCGAGCGTCACGAGTTTCCCTATACAAAAGTGAAAAAAAATGTTGGTCTTTCAGCGCTGCTACTTTCACAGTGAACTCTCTTCAAAGAACACGTACACATCCTAAAGTATTATCACTTATTTTTGTTACACCCTGTATATTGTGCAGTCCAATAAATACTGTGGAGAACTTCTTTAGGTTCGTTGAGAGTGAAATTATCGTACAGTTTGCGTTATATGAGATGATCAAAAAAACGAGACACAGAATTTCATACAAATATGATATTGAATGTATACTGTAACTTCTTGGTGGAAATTCATTCATTGTTTCACAGACTCACATTAATACACTACCTGCATTTTCCACTTTATTATAATTATAATAATATTTCTTACAATTTTAATTTAAATTTTTTACACGACCGGTTTCAATAAAATCTTCCCCAGACGCGTGTTTTGTGTGAAGTTTTAATATGCCCTTATTCGCCGTATGAACTTCAGTGTAAACTGTAAATTCACCAGCTGTTCAGCGGACTGTTCTATAATTCGGATTTTTACGTATAGGGGGATGTCACATATTCGTTACTTGCCATTGTGGCAATCATGCAATCTCGGCCAGTTTTAGAGGCTGGTACCGTCGAGATTTTTTTGTGTGCCGTACGTGGCGACGCATTGATACTATGGCGCACTTTGTATGAAAATAACTTACTTCCCCTCCTTTTACTATGTCCGTAGGCTTTGTCGCCTACCGCAAGTAATATTATTTGTATTAAAATATCAACGCGGCAAGCGACCGCGACCGACAAAAATTCAAGTAATGATGATTTGTATGAAAAAATATTTACGTGACTGAAATTCTGCGACTCACGAGTCACGACTCACAAAATTACGCTCGTTTGGCCTCACCCTTTATATTATATTATTATACCCCAGATATAGCTTTCATTTTCTACCAACATTGGTATAGCGTCCCACGCCGGCGCTGCTTTGTGGTGGCGTAGAGCTAAATGTAACTTTTAGCATATGTTATAAACTAGCATTAATTTGATTTTTTGTCGGTCGCGGTCATTTGCGGCAAAGATCGGAAAGGCCACCTTTACATTTAATGGCATGGCAATTTGCTTAGGGATGATTTTACACGACACTCGGTCCCTAAAGTCAAATTAGGTTTAACTACTAGGTATAAATTCCTCTGGTGTAAAGGATAGCGGGATAACTCAAAAGCCCCGGACCCGATTCGTCCCGGTCCGCTGGTATTCCAACAATTTGACAATTTGTCCAATCCCACACTAAACAAATATTATACGAAAAATTCCCAAAACATAAATTTCACATTTTGCGCATACCATACCCAATAACGAATAAAATAATTACGAAACGTTATAAATATTTGTACCGTTAAAGTACAGGTATTTTTGAATTTTTATTGTAGTATGGAAATTTTAATAGCCTTACGCGACACCTTTTTCTATTGACATGACATAAATTTAGTTTTTAAAGGGCAAGGGCGATTAAATTACATTAACTTCAGGGGGATAGACAATCCCATCAACGGCGATCTAAGAACAGACATTCATAGATCGCCGTTGACACAGAATCTGAAAAACTCATATTTTCTATTCTTAATTTAGATTTATGATTTTTCAGAAAAAAAACATTGACACGAAAACCCAGTAAAATATAATGTGTACCACAAGTCACAACCTCCGATGATGTTTAAACTTATTCAAAGATGATTTTTATCGCAATTCAAATTAGAACGTTTTCAGAAGGACATTACGAGGTGAAGATAAATATAATCTGATAAAAATGTCACCTCAATATTCTAAATTATTTCAAAACACCTGCCGAGAACTGAATATTTTATGTCGGTATATTTATTCATTTATTGTTGTTTAAATATTAAATAGTTACAATCGGAGAAGTTGATTCATAAGCAGATGGCAGACCAACATTCTTTGATCGCGTTATGTAATAACCAGCGAGCCGGCTCGCATCGAGCCGGCTCGATGGAATTAAATAATATATCGATTTAGAGTAAAACTATCATAACATAACATAAGCCGCGGGTTTTGCTCGACGTTATTGCTCGATCGAGCAAAACCGTGTTTTTAATTGAAAACACTAGGAATGCCAATAGTCGGATCACCGTTGTATGAACTGCTAAAGTGCTAAAATTGTACATTTCCGGGTTTCTCGACAAAAGCCCGGGCATCATCCTCTAAGACAAAACTGCTTTGGACATCGTGGTTTCATACAAAATTGTCAACGCGGGTGCCCCTGACAGAGTAATTTCGTCCGGAACCACGTAGACGTAATTTCGAGCCTTGTGCTAAAACACAAACACAATTTTAGATAACAAAGACGGCACTGGAATGCTAGCGAAACAGGATCGCAGAGATGTTGAAAAAATAAGTTAAAAAGCACATAAAAGCGTAGTGAATAATACAGAGGATCTGACGTTACTTTGAACTCGACAAGGAAATAGTTAGCAGCAGTGAATACCTTGAAAAAACTTTGTGCAATAATGAGTTATACAGCGGAGTTGCGGTTAACTTCGGTTATTTACATGACATAATATTTCGCTTTGTGCGGGGTTTGTGCAGAACTTATCCGACCGTTTAGTTAGAGACACTTGTTTTTTTTTATATTTTCAGCACCAAGACGTAACTTTGTGAATTACGACTGAGTTATGTTTGTAGATTGACGGTCAATTTGAGCAATTTTATGTCGTTTGTGTTTACATAAAATTAATGACACATGAATATAAGTAATTATTATTTATTATCTATGTCCCAGCAAAACATAACCTCCAACTTATTTCCGAAGTTGGTAGAAAGGAAAAATAAAATACGTTACAAATAATAAAAAAAAAACCTTAATCACTTAGCGCAGTCGGTAGGAATGTTTGCAGATTCTTCAATATGGTATATGTAATAACTACCCCCGGTTGCATTAGGGTTAGGGTTGATGTCACCGCGCTTGTAACCCTTAATTACGAGATAAGATTATATGGCTTACCCCCATAAGATTATAGGGGTTAACAAACGTCATGGAGACTTGTTGTTTGAAATGTACGTATTGGTTTAAGTGTGACCGCGGTTTACGAGTTTAAATGTTTAAAGGAATATTAACATGGAAGCCACATGTCTATACAATGTTTACAAAATATTTTTTGTACTTCTCGCAGCTAATGTTAGTAAAAATGTAAAAAAGATCGATGCCTGGTTGAGTGGTTGCTGGGGTTTCTCAAAGGAGTTTATCTATTCAGCAGCATTGTTGATTGGTTAATGTTTTTAAGCCAATCATAAGCGCTAGGGCAAAGATAAACTTCGGAAATAGGCGCGTCAGGCGCGGCTAGATATTCCGTTCACATTTTTTAACTAGCCTCTACTGTCCTACTGCCACTGCTAAGCAAAGGCCTCCCCATAGAATTCCACTGCCTGGCTCCAGCTCGTAGCCATATTTTCTTTGGCCGGTCATGACGTCTTTAATCATAAGGTACCTACTCAGTACTTCATTTTCGTTTACATTAGTATACCGCAGCGGTTCTCAATAGTTGGGGAGGGGAAGAGGGGATTTCGGGAGTAGCTCGAGCGTGTCAGATTAAGCTTGCATAGGCTTCCGACATGTGTCTAGCTGTTATAGAAATCAGATTTCTCACGTGGGGGGTAAACTTTTTTTTTAATATTTATATGTCGTCGGATCTGTCAGATTAAGATAGGGGATGTTTAGTATACCCCAAACAAGCTTCCATATAAAGCACAGACGATTCAAAGGTTAGGTAAAGGTAGGGACATATATATATATATATATATATATATATATATATATATATATATATATATATATATATATATATATATATATATATATATATATATATATATATATATATATATATATATAAAATAAAGCTTCATATTTTCTTAACTAAGCTTCGCAGATATTTTATTTTGCTCTAAACTAAATGATTTAGTGCTTGTTGTTCAAAAATATATTTATAATTTACCTAAATAAGCAATTTTCTTAATATATTTTCTTTATTACTTTTGAAAACTTTAAAATGGCTGCAGTTTCCCACCCCTAAAATAAAAAACGAATGAACCCACCGCTAAAATAAAAAAACGCTCTTATTATTTTTTTATCAGCTTTACCTAATGTACAAAACCTACTAGGTCTCCATGACGCTCGAGTGATTACAAAAATAGCACCCTCCCTTCCTCTACTATAAACTTTTTTGATGGCGAAACCCTTTTGAGGAGTGACATTTTTGACGGATCCCCAAAAAAATAATGTCAAGTCTTCGAATGAATTGTCACCTGGTGACATTTTTAGTTTCATCAGACACAGATGCTGGTGTCTGATGAAACTAAAAACAATTTATGTATCGCTGGCGGTGCCCCTACAAGGCGTTTGCGTATAGTCCCGTAGCTCCGCGGAGCACACTTCGAGAATGACTCGTGTTACAGAAATCCTCACCTCATAGCGTTTTATATTTGCACTAGTGTTGTAACTGATATACGAATTGATTCTGTTCACGTACGGCGGCCGGCGGCACAATAGGGAGTAGCGTCATGGAGGATGGTTTTAAAGAATTAAGCGGAAACCGCCTGCGCCCGCGCATCATGAGCCCTGTTCCGACTGAACAAGCGGACCGATAAGGGCGCGATCAGACGTGCGCGTGTTCTGCGCGTGATCTACTATAGCGTACGGGAAAACACGCGCGCAGCACGCGCTGAACCCGCGCAGAGCCCGCGCGCGTATTTTCCCATACGCTATAGCGCCTACCCATATCCGCGCAGAACACGTGCACGTCTGATCGCGCCCTAATTGTAACTAGATGTTGCCCGCAACTCGGTTTTTAGCGCGGAAACCGTAATTTTCCCGTGGTAAAAAATATCCTATGTCTTTTTCCGTCTCTCAAAGTATCCCTTACCTCCTTACCTTTGACGACCTCCGTGGCTCCATTGGTTAAGTGTGGGGGAGCTCAAGCCGGGGGTCGCGGGTTCGAATCCCGCCGACGCGACGGTACCTTTGACGACCTCCGTGGCTCCATTGGTTAAGAGGATTCCACACCGCCCTTTTTTCCATACAAACGTTGTCCCCTGTTTCCTCCCTGGATAATGCTAGTAGAGTTATAATTTTTTTCCTGAATATCTACGGCCACTAATACAATGTCCCTATGTTTTCTTTTTTTTCATAATTTAATTATTAAATAAGATATGAACGTTCAAAAACCCAAAAAAATGGCCAGATTTTCCGCTGTGTTCAAACGTCCAGAAAACAGATTTCGCTAGATTATACAAAAAAAGCAAAACATAGGAACACAGCTCAAGCCTTTTTTTAATCTTTAATGAAAAAAGTACTTAAATCGGTTAAGTTTTAGAGTAGGAATCAGGGGACAACGAATCGTTGATTTTCTGGATTTTCTGTAGTTGTCTCTATCGCGTTCTGCGGTATCGGCTTGAGGTAAGGGAGACAGCTATAGATATTACACATACTTTTTTTTCATTTCTCTAGCCCCTGTTGTATCCTCTTAAGTGTGTGGCAGCTCAAGCCGGGGGTCGCGGGTTCGAATCCCGCCGACGCGACGGAACAAAAAGTTTTCAATGTTCCCGGGTCTGGATGTGTATTAAATATGTGTATGATATAATAAGAATCTTAAATATAATGTACCTATGGTATAATGAAAGTATTAAATATATTTCCGTTGTCTGGTACCTGTAAGTTGTAACACAAGTCCTTCAGGTACTTAGCACGGGGCCAGACTGACGTGGTGTGAAGCGTCCATAGATATTATTTTTATTATTACCAATCCTACTTATCAATTAACACACATTTGACGAGAGTCAAGTTGCATTCGATTTGAAAATTATGTTAGACGAGCTTTTGCCCGCGGCTTCGCTCGCGTTAAGAAGTATTATTATATGCAAACTTTCATCCCCTATTTTAACCCCTTGGAGGTAGAATTGATCAAAATCCTTTCTTAGCGGATGCCTACGTTATAACATCTACCTGCATGCCAAGTTTCAGCCCGATCCGTCTAGTGGTTTGGGCTGTGCGTTGATAGATCATTATGTCAATCAGTCAGTCACCTTTGAGTTTTATATATACAAAATGTATAAGTTATTTATATACACTTCAGAACTCTTCGAAAACTAATTACATTAAATATTTTAATTAGCAACTTCACTTGAATAACACAATTATAACACAAAATAACGAAATACTTTTTCAAATTGATCGTAGCACTATCTGTCGGGACAAACTAAAATTAAAATAGAATAATATTGAATGCGATGATAGCGCCATCCGTCGAATCTGATGTAAAACATTCCAAAATCAAAAACTCCTTACAAATAAAAATTTATTAAAAAAACATCTGAATTCACAAAATTATTTATACACACTTCAAAACTCTTTAAAAAATAATTACATTTAATATTTTAATCAGCACATGAATTGAATAACAAAATTTTTTTCAAATTAATCGTAGCACCATCTGTCAGGACAAACTAAAATTGAAATAGAATAATATTGAATGCGATGATAGCGCCGTCCGCCGGATCTAATGTAAAACATTCCAAAATCAACAACTCCTTATAAATAAGAAATTAATTGAAAAAACATTTTCCAGTAGACCAAACTGTAAATCTAAACCATTCTCGAATCTCCACGAACACACACAAAAAATTTCATCAAAATTGGTCCAGTCGTTTAGGAGGAGTTCAGTCACATACACACGCACACAAAAAATATATATATTAAGATATACAAAATGTCTGTGATTTTGCACAACACGCCAAGATACAAGACGTGTTGCGCTTAAACTTAACCAAAATCCGTACATAATAATTATGTCTCGATGATTTCCCTTTGTTCCCCTAGTCTGTGGAGGTACGGTAAAGGAATTCAAATAAACAACGGGAGATAAAAATTAATAACTTCACAAATAGAGGGTAGAGCGTGGTTTCAGTGCTTATACCTTCACCATCTAATTACATTTTCCTGTATTGTAGGAATCAAACGATACAGCACATAGAGGGGAAATAAGTGTGTAAATATGAACAGAATCAAAAGATTTACACACGATTCTCTCACAAACACACGGCTTCTGTGATTCATTTCTTTTATAAATTAGCTCTGCTGTAATTCTCTGACAAATTTTAAAACTGGAATTTAGTAGTAAAACGCTGGAATCGTGAAAGTTTCATAGCTTTTTTATTAGTGCACTTAGCACTTAATCTTATTGATTTGCAAATAGCTTAAGCGTCTTACGCGATTTTCATTTTATCTGATATTTTTCTATAAAATATTTTATTTTACAGCTTTAACTTTGTCAACTAATTATTAGGACTCGAGATCGCCCAATGGTCGAAATTCGACCTTAGCTTAAACGACATTAGGACTAAGTTACCTATATTTTGTAAAAAAATATTGACTTTATCATAATATATTTTTTTCAACTCTTGTCTCTGGGACTCAGCTGATCTCAGACTGGCCGTGTAAGCATTGTCTAATAGTATCTAAAATTAAATAAAAAACAATCAATTTTCAATTTGTCAACTTGTTGTCAACGGACATCAATCATAAATAAAAGAGCATAATTCGTATGTATAGGATTGTCACTCAAAAATCTGTCATCTTTTTTAGTAGTAGTGTCGTAGTATGTGTAATGTTTTATTTGTTAAAAATATATATGATAAAAGCATAATTTTAAAATAATATTAGTTCGATGCACTCCTTCACCATATAAACTATAACTATGCGAAATTTCATGCACCTACGTTTCCCCATTTTTCGTAAAAAGGGTTACAAAGTTTTTCTCTCACGTATTAATATATAGATGATATGGTATCTTTGACTTAATTATAGTATGATGTTATTTTAGATTGATTTCAAAGATACGATATACATATTATACAGTACGCCTAAGTAACATTGCTCTGTGGGTAAGTTCCGAACTTAATCCAGTATACTGACCAGTGCTCATGACGTCTAGGATCGACGCCATACTCTTGATTCATTCCGAAATATACGCCGGTGTAGTGACGTAGACTTTGTTGGAATGTCATATAATACGTCATACTTGTCCAACTAGTCGCACAGTACAATTGGCGTCGGACCATAAAGTTAATATACCTAGCGGAATAGAGCAACAATCTCGAGCTGTCAAACGAAACCGAAATTGATTTACGTCTGTGTCTATTTTTTTACGTATACACTTACACAAGCATCTTTCTAAGAGATTAAATTTTTAACGTGCCGATAAGTGCCGACTGGACGTCAAAATGAAAAAAATTGGTTCTGCTGGCATATATCACACGTCTCTTTGTTGTACCACGCAGTGTTATTGATAGTGACATCTCGCTTGCTCAGGCTTTTGTTTCTCTATTCCGCTAGGTATTATATTAATAACTTATTGCGTCGGACACAATTTTATGACGTCTCGAGCACTAGCCAGTACAATACTGGGTTTTATTTCGGAACCTAGACCATAATATTTTAAAGTTATGCACAAAGGTAGTTAATGTTATACGTTTTGTTTCGCCCGTATTTGCGTCTGTGGTAAAAGTGCAATGCCCAAAGCGTTGTGCAAACTTTGCAGTAAATACGTGTGTTTTATTCGACAGAGGTTTTTACACGCGGATAAAGAAAGGATAATATATTAAAATATATTATACTAGATGACGCCCGCAGCTCATCAAAATTCGTGTATTTCGTGCGGGTAAGTACCGTACATTTTCCGCAACAAAAACTATACTATGTCCTTTCCCCGGACTCTAAGGGCCTGTTCCACCACTTTCTGATAAGTGACGAATCGGCTATCCACCAATTAACTTTACAGATCAAGTGTGGAGAATCTGTCAGAAAAGTTGTGAATAGCCTATTCGGCACTTTATCAGAAAGCGGTGAAACAGGTCCTAAGTACCGAATTTTGGCGGAGAAGGAGTTGTGGGCGTCATCTAGTCTATACATTTGCCTACTATAATAGTTGAGGGTACATAATATACAATATACAATTCGTTCATGTAAAATCATGGCCTGGGGGGAACCGCCATTTTCACATCAAAAAGCTATTACGGTTACTCGCAAGTGTCATGCAAGCGTTAGCCCGGCCGCACATTGTCCGAATTCTGATTAGAAACAGTTGAATTTCGCCGGACCGCCACCCCGCACACTATCCGAAATATCCTTCCGGCGAGTTCGAGCTCACTCGGCTCAGTACAAAATGTAAGAGACAGTGCGGACGTTCAACTGTTTCTGATCAGAAATTTCGGACAATGTGCGGCCGGGCTTATTCAGTTGAATTTCAGTGTTGCATACGTCTTTACAATTTGCCAATTTTTCGCGTTTCTGTTGGATTTTTTTAGACAAAAAAATTGGTAAAAGCCCTGTAATAATAGGTTACACCAAGTACTCACAAAATCTAAGCTACAAAGTTTAAAAAAAAAATTGCATCATGTATTTTTAAATGATTTCTTACAATACTAAATACTTACTTTAAGTTATGAAAGACTAGACGATGCCCACAACTCCGCTGCGCCAAAATTCATTTATCGCGCAGGAACTATACATTTTCAGGGATAAAAAGTATCATAATATGTCCTTTCTCGGGACTCAAAGTATCTCCATACCAAATCACAGCAAAATCGGTTCATCCGTTTGGGCGTGAAGAGGTAACAGACACTTACGCATTTATTATATTAGTTTGGATGTCGTACCCCTGTCCAGTCAAAAGTCAAAACTGACTAAATGTAACTGGGCCTTTAGTCAAGTGGCATTTGATAATTTCGACAGTGAAGGTTCAAGGTAGCTCTCAAAAATGTATTTGACATAATATCTCATAACGCAGTCATCTCTTCAAATCCCATTGTCTCCTACTTCGCTGTCAAAATTTTCGCCTGCAACTTATCTAAATACCTAGAGCCCCTAGCCAAAATATTTTCTTTATCGCTTCTATATAGAATAGCCGATCAAAATTTAAAGAATTGACATAACATATGAGTCGAATGACGACTTTATTTTCATACATTTTGTTCAGCGATTCTATTAAGAAACGATAAAGAAAACGTCTTAGCTAAAGGCCTACGGTAAATATTTGCATATACGGGCCCCTACATCCCATTAATAAGCTTACAACAGCCCTTAGATATTTTGAGTCCTCGAGTCCTTATTAAAATGAGATATAATTAAGTGAATGATTGATTGCCTCCCAAGTCCCACCTGTGCCTCCTACGTGAAGCTGATATCAGACAATTCTCTCTAGAGAATCGTTCTTTCGAGTAAATGCTTAATTTTTTTATATTATATTTAATTGTGTTTTTGTGATGGGTTTGAGTTAAAAAAATGCCGAAAGAAAAAGAGATATTGCCCAATATCGGATGTCTGCCAAAAATTATATACTTACATGTCAGGAAATTTCTGATAGATTGTGTCTTTTCCCCCGGGAAAAGACACAATCTATCAGAATACTCATAGTATCCCCATACTAAATTTCAGCAACATCGGTTCAGCGGTTTGGGCGTGAAGAGGTAACAAACTAACAACTAACAGCCAGACAGACACACTTTCGCATTTATCTTATCTTATATCTGTAATATAGTTTAGTTATATATGGAATCTCGGAATCGGCTCCAACGATTTTCATGAAATTTATTATATAGGGGGTTTCGGGGGCGATAAATCGATCTAGCTAGGAATCATTTTTAGAAAATGTAATTTTATTCGTGTTTTATCGAATACCGAGCAAAGCTCGGTCAAATATCTAGTGATATTAATATTAGTAGGGATGATAGTATATTTGTCCATCAATACACGCGTTGCACATTTTACTCAGCACATCGTTATTCCTGTGATCGGTGTGTCTACATTTTCTTAAAGTAAACTGAAAATATGTTCTTAATTGAGTCTGGAATGTGTACCCTGATTCTACTATTGAAACGTCTTTAATGTAGCTTCGTTGCTTCCTCGACTCTCATAACCAAATAATGAAGCATATTTCATACAAATTTTGATATTGTATATTATGAAGTTTCGTGAATCGATTCGCTATTTGAGCTTTCGTTATGTTCTTCGGTATGTATTTCATTAAAATATTTTGTAGTTTAAGGGCCTGTTTCACCACTTCCTGATAAGTGACGAATAGGCTATCCACCAATTAACTTGACAGATCAAGTATGGAGAATCCGTCAAAAAAGTTGTGAATAGCCTATCCGGCACTTTATCAGCAAGTGGTGAAACAGGCCCTAAGGGAGATAGATGGCACAAGAAGCTAAGCAGCATTAACGTTGCTGTAAAATAATAGAATCGGACACTGAACTAGTTAAGAGTAAGTATACTTTGTATTATTAACTTACGAGGACTTTAAAACGACGAGACACAAAATTTTACAAATGACATTTTATAAAAAGCTTTGTGCTTCGCCTTTTGGACTAAACATTAGGGCCTGTATTCACTGTGATTACTGCGATTGTAGGTGATTATAGGTCTACCAGAATCTGAAAGCAATTTTTGACAGCAGATCTTCAAAGATATCCTTGATAATTGGATACATTTTTATATTTGCATGTTTAACACACAAAATATGCTGCTATAAGGGAAAAAAGGATCAAAAAATTTTATTCGAATATAGAGTCAATTTATTTTCTCTCTTTTTTCCATCAGATTCTGGTAGATCTGGTCCTATTATAATAATCAGAAGAACGTAAGTGTGGACAGCGACTGATAAGTGCAAGTCCTTTAATTTCTCCTAATCGCTTGCACACGCACTAATGAAACTAATACCCTTAAATACATCCTATCCATGTGATTCAAAACAGCATTTAAAATACGCGATGATGATGATGATGAATGTCACTGAAAATTCACCTGGATCGTATTTCTTGCGGGCATACATTTTTATTTGCAAGCGTACCTGCCGAACGGTGGCACCGCGGCGTATAAATCTTCCAACTGTCCATTTTAACCAACACATACGGGATAAAACAACTCGTTGACATATCCTGTTAATGGCATTGAGTTTAAATTGAAAACAATAAAAGGTATAAAATATAGTGCTTGTAGGCTTGAAAGTATGTTTAATTATCAGTTGTCTGCTGTTCTCGGTAAGGGGTATTTCAAACTCAAATGTCAAAATGGCCGCAAAGTAAGGTACACATTTTATTTTTAATTTTCTATGGGTTCCGAATTCCACCAGGCTTAGCATGGCCTAGTAAAAATATGAAAGAATAGCAATATTGGCTTTTAGGGATGGAATGACAGATTACTTTGGTACCTCAGTCACTTTGTCTATTCTATAACTTTCTTTTTTTTTATTAAATAAGGGAGCAAACGCGCAAACGGGTCACCTGATGGAAAGCATCTTCCGTCGCCCATGGACACTCGCAGCATCAGAAAAGCTGCTGGTGCGTTGCCGGCCTTTTAAGAGGGAATAGGGAAATAGGGGAGGGTAGGGATGAGAAGAGAAGGGAAGGGAATAGGGTAGGGGATTGGGCCTCCGGTAAACTCACTCACTCGGCGAAACACAGCGCAAGCGCTGTTTCACGAAGGTTTTCTGTGAGAACGTGGTATTTCTCCAGTCGAGCCGGCCCATTCGTGCCGAAGCATGGCTCTCCCACGTATACTCTACCATTTCTGCCAATAACGAAACTCATGTAAAACTGCCTTTATAAAGTCGCTTTGGAAACGCAAAGCTAGTGCATAAACCTCAATAAACGCACCCTTCGTTTCATTTACGATGAAAAAACTTTCTTGCTCATACTTCGTGCGGACCAGTCACATTTCTGTTGCTTTGTTAGTACGTCTGGCATCGATTTCGATGGAAAAAGTATAAAAGTTGCGGCCGTTAAAATGTGTGCTCGATCGAAATCGCCCGAAGCGTGATTTACAACGGCAATCCATCACAACGTGGTACGGGTGCTGGTACTTTGTGCGTGACTTTGCAACGTATGTGGACTTCAATTCTTAAGTCTAATGTTGCTATAGTACGACTAACGGAAAATTATTAATTACTTATCTAAGCTTCCATCATTCTAATTTTATAAATGTCTCTGTCTGTCTGTTACCTCTTCTTTAAAAAAATGACGCTCAATCATATACTTATACTATACCGTACTCGGCAAAACATGGCGGTAGCGGTCGTTGACTCCCTGTCAAAAACTTGTAATTTTCCATACAAAGCCGCGAGTGACAACATCTGACACTTCACTGTCAATCGTGGTTTATATATAGAAAATGACAAGTTTTTGACAGGGAGTCAATGACCGCTACCGACGTTTCGCCGAGTACAGTATAGCTATCCCGGCAAACGTTTCTTTGCCATATAAAGTATTTACCCGTATTATTTCATTGAAGTGACTAAATAAGTATGTCACCATGGCAACGTCCATCGCTATCCCGTCGTACAAACAATGGTCGTCGTCAGTCTCGAATTGTAATAATTTACCATTATTTATTCAACAAATGCACTTATCAATATAAAAAGTACCCAGTAGCCGATTCTCAGACCCACTGAATATACATATAAAATTTGGTTAAAATCAGTAAAGCCGTTTCGGAGGAGTACGCGGCCTAACATTGTGACACAAGAATTTTATATATAAGATTAATACGCGAGCGAAAAACTTTGGATGCCTTTTGACGAAAAATGCGGAAACAGTCAATAGTTTAAACGGGGAGCCAAAATAATTAAATTTAAATTGAAAAAATGTACTAGTCCCCGCTCCCCGCTCGTACAAGTTCGATACAACATCGAAGTTGCGTACAACATCTAATATTATTATAAAAAGTATAAACTAGAACTAAGTACTTTTTTATAAACTGTATTTTATCTCTTTTTTGACGCTGATGGAGTTGATCAAATCCATTTCGATGAATTCATATCCATCAAAATCGATTCTTCGGGTCCAGGGGAAATAGGTTAGTTTATATCCCGGAAAAATGTCATACAGCCTACAGGTGTATTCGATAGGAAAATCGGGTCAAATATTCTGACATTATTTTCCTATTTTAGTAGGTAGGTATGTGTGAACATTGGTTAAATGATAGTTCTTGGTTATTGGTTTTTTTTTTAATTTAGTTTCATAAGCATAACTTCTGTCCATCATAGTCTTAACTATAACCATATCATTATTTAGGCTGTCACAAATACAAAACTGTCATGTCCTCGTAGTAAATATAAATATGTAAAATAGTTCTCCCTAGACACTTACAAAACAAAGCATGATATGACTTTCACAAACACTTATTCTCAATGGGATATCAATATTAATATACATACAGAATTTCCACGTGCGGGATGTTTGTTCCCTAGGGCCCAGTCCAGGTGAGAGGGTCTACAATTGACACCGAGGTAGGGCCCGGGTAACGGGTTCCTTCAAGCCCTACGCGTTTCGATTCAGTTTCAACCGACTGTGAAACAAATTAAAATTCTTTATTGCGCGGGTAATACCCAATTTAAGCATTTTTAAATTATAATAATTTTTTTGATAGTATTTTTAAGTAAGTATGTGATTTTTTCCGCAATAAAAGGGCCTATGTCCAACCTGTTCTTCTCTATATGTATTTGCAAATTTAATTAAAATAGGTCTAGCCGCGACCACGGGAAATAGGGATATAGATGCATTTCATATGCATTTTAATAAAAAAGTATTACACCCTATTTCTCGATGTAAATAAAGCAAATTGAAACCGCAGGCTTATTAAATTCCCATCTATCCAGGGTCCTATTCTCGGGACTCGAATGTCGCGCACATCTAATTATTGTATTACCTACCTATATTAAAGCAAATAAATGATCTATCTACGTAATATTATAATGTTTCAAGCGCGGGTGTGACAACCTACAGTCGAAGCTACTTGTAACATGAGAAAAGGGCTCCAATGGTTCGATTTTGGCACCCGTCATTCACACGGCATCATTGTTTGGCATGTCTCGCATATTGCCAGTGAAACAGCCTGCGATCGAAGCGATCGAGGTACGAGAATAGAACTCCAGGGCGATTGTCCACGTTTATCGAACGGTTCTGAAAGTTATTACGACCACACCGCGGGCACCGTTAGCGTAATAGATACCGTCGCCATAATATACATTATCAATATACCATATCGGTGACACATCCTTACATATTTACATATATAGGATATAATATGTATATTGTATACGAATAATAAATACTAAAGAGTAGACTGATTCAAAAATGGTTTAACGATATAAGTAATAATATTATTTCAATTATCCTTGGTGCGAAAAACCTATATACAAAGATAGCAAAAAAGGATATGGGCGAATGGCCCGTAGACGGCCCCAAATTACATAATAAAAAAACGACATACGGCTAGCGGTAGGCTGTCACTTATTAGTTATTACGTATTAGTTATTACATAAGCAGGGCCGGTTTTAGCACTACCAGCGCCCTGGGTGAGAATATTTTTTATTTTATTAAAAATTAGCTGGTGTAGTGGTTTAGCTTGGCATGTTGTGGGTGCGATGAAAAAAAAATTCCGAGCTTTGTTACTGCGAACCACTTGATGGTCTGACAAGAAAGATGATACCCATTCTTCGGCATGAGAGTTTTTCAAATCTGTCGCTGGAAGTGACGGTAGCGCGGTTGTTTAGTCTATTAATTTAAAAAAAAACGTAAGATTATTATTTTATAATCAAGACGTCATCTGTACCGTCTGTTTATGAACGTAAAATTACAGCTATCTTTTAATTTTAAAAGTACCCAATAATATGTAATTCACCCAGCAAAACGTAAAAACTCCACACGCATAATTGCTTTTGGGAAACGCTGAAAGGTAAAACCGACGTTATTTCACCATGCACTTACAACGGCTTTAAAATTTGAGATGCCCACCGATCCCCCCATCAGATCGGAATAAAATTTTATGCGACCACCCTCGCGTCACATCGGGCTGAATGCAAAAAGAATATTTAATACGCACTTATAAACGGAAATATCGATAGCCGTAATACATACAAAGAAACTCCCGATGCAAGTTATTAAACGTATTGTTCGATGCTTGCGACTGTGCGTGGAATTAAAAATGTCATGAGTTTTAAGACCCGACTAGGTAAAAAGGCAAAATTTTGTAGTTATTGAATGTCACTCGACGCGGCATCAAACTTTTGATACCTTTTGTTAAAATCGATCAGTAGTTTTGCTGCTACGAGTTACGACACACATAGACTTTCATCCCTTCTGGCTTCGCCGTAGTCGAGAAAAATACCCTTCTTCGGGCGTAGTCGAGTAAAAGTGTACCATGATTTAATAGTACTTAGATAATTTATATTTTTTTTTATAGTATAACATCAAGAGCTGGTTTTAAAGTCACCTTTGTGAAACAAACTCTGAGGATATTATTACATATATTTTAATCTGTACTAATCTATACTAATATTATAAAGCGGAAGAGTTTGTTAGTTTGTTTGTTTGAACGCGCTAATCTCAGGAACTACTGGTCCGATTTTAAAAAATCTTTCAGTGTTGGATAGCCCATTATCGAGGAAGGCTATCTAGCCTTCCTCGATAATGGGCTATCCTATATAGGCTATAATAATATATTATCAGGCTAAAATCAATAGGAGCGAAGATACAGAGGAAAATCTTGTGAAATAAACTGGGGAAAATATTTGAAACTGCTTATCTTACGAACTACCGGAGCAATTCTGGTTATTTGGCACAAATAACCAGAATTGTATTTGTATTGTATTGAAATATTATAGTAGACCACGTGAGACATAGGAATAGTCGATTTTTATTTGCAGGAAATGTACGGTTCCCGCGAAATCCTTAATTTACGCGGGCGAAGCCCGTTTAATTTAATACTGCATATAATATATAATTATTATAGTACCTGGATGACCGAGCTTTGCTCGGTATAGCAAACACTCATTGACTTTGTGTTAATTAACTTAACAACGCCATCTGCTGGAATAGCTTTAGCTGTTGTTGAGTCGTTAAAGAAATTAGTTGCTCACAAAATAGTATTATTATTTATCACAGAGTCACCTCGTTTAAAGATATAAGATTACTTTATATTTTCACATACTTCATAATAATTATGGACACGAGATTTAACAAAATAAACTCAATTTGCTTAATACAATTACGTCGCGTGAGGACAGAGTTGTACGTGAAATGCATTTTATGTGTTTGTTTTTTAATTCTGAAGATTGAAGGATTAAAATGAACGTAACGGTGTAGAAAATAGCTACAAAGTTAATTAAATTGAAGTTCACACGTTGGGTACATAAAAAGTATACCTGAATTTTGTATCTAGTGTACAGTTTCTGCTAAATAATCTTACAAAGTTTGGACACGGTTTCTGATATGCGTTCTGAATTGTCTAAATAGAACAAAATCGTTGGTAATATTGAGACAATACGAAGACAATGCGTAGTAACTAAATCTTATATCTTTAAACGAGCAATTCTAGTATATATATATATATATATATATATATATATATATATATATATATATATATATTCTTATTATAGTCTTTTTATTCGTGTTTTATCGATAATCGATAAACTGAAAAATATGACATCTATTGGCGAATAATAATACTATTGGCGAATAATAATACTATTTTGTTAGCAACTCATTTTAACGACCAGCAGATGGCGTTATTAAGTAACACGAAGTCAATGAGTGTTTGCTATACCGTGCAAAGCTCGGTCATCCAGGTACTATAAGTAATGGGAGTTAAGCTTCAGTCTACAATGCTCTACGTGGATCAAAATTAACGCTAGCTTCATAGTTAGTATGTAGATTTTGTTTATGCTAATGCCGTCCTGTCTGGCAAATCAATTAGTTCTTCCCTTTACCGGTTAGCCTGTCTATTGTGGTGTTTAAAATTATCTTGCAAAATTTTGCAGTTGAGTCTGGGAGTGGGGAGGATAGTAAAAGCTGTGGTGTTATACCGAAATCCTCCATTCTCAACCCTCATTCAGAACCAGTCCATTCCCATGGGGATTTCCAATTGTCCTGTGGCACACGTAGATGCAATTTTTGACCGCATAAAAAGGAATGGGCGCAGTAAAATTAATCTACCACAGCGAGCACTATCGAGTAATATTCCCAACTCTTTCGAACTTTTATTCCAACGCGCTTTTGTGCTGAGTAAAAACGGATCAAAAAACGTATTTCTCATTGTTAAATTCACGGATACAGTTCGTACAGTCGACAAAGACGTTGATATTACTTTGTGCGTTTTGTAGGTCACTGCAGTACATGATGTGCTTAAGCGATCGCGACGAATATCGAAGATATATTTACAGCTGACTGAAATTTGCCACGTCTGATAATGTCATTGGCATTATGTAGTGCGAATGCAACCTCTACAGTCTACACGGTGACCAGTGCGAGCGATTAATGTCATTAACAGTCTGCAGTGACCAGAGGGAGCAAGCGATTGCCAATAAGTGGGGCATATTCGTCTCGGATTGCCCACGATCAACGTCGGCACATGGCTGAGCTTCGCAATATCTTCGAAATTATGGTGGAAATGTTAGTGAGGGGCCTTGAAGAAGCCATGTCAAATGTTCAATTTAAAATCATCATTTATTTGCGCATAGTAGTAAAATTTGAATAGAATGTTATCGTAAGGAGTCCAGTAATGGTCGTAAAATGGCGCAGTAATGGTCCACTGATGACGAAGACCATTAAACCGATATCGATAAAACATTGCCATAATGTAAACAGAAGCATGATGTAGGCCAAGTTACTATGGTCTTTATAACGTTACACACATTAATGTTTGATAGCGAAATGTCTATGTAATAAGTTAAAGTTTATTTTGTTTAAATATGAACTTGCCCTTGCTAAAATAAACCCTTGTATATCAGACTACACAAAAAATGTCTTGTCCTAATCTAATGCATCGGAAAAGTCGCAAGACAAAAACAAAGCATCGTAAAGCCTTTTAATATTGTGTAACCTTCTGTAGTGAAATACATAAAACTACAAATACAAATAACAAAATATAACCACCAACGTAACATGCATGTCTTTATTGTGGTATTTACAAAAATTGCACGTTTTTAGTCGATTAAAGTAATACGTTGAACTTTCCAGAACTGTGTCATTTTAATGCTGGCATAAGCTATTCATATGCTGAAATGAAAATTTTATAGCCGTGGAGAAATTTCTAGTATTTTATGCATTAGATCGATGCAACAGGAAATCATATACAATTGCTACTTTCGTAATTATTAGTGTAAAGGGTGTTATTAGTCGGTTAAAGCGATCACGGTTAAACTGTGGTTTAACGGTTAGTTGGTGAATTTAGGTTAGTTAGTGTATTCGTGAATCTGATCCAAGTGAAAAGTATTTCCAAAACTGATGAACCGATTTTAATGTAGCACCTTTTTTGGAATGATATTATTCTTTGCTGGAATCACGTAAATACGCTTCACAAAGTCGGGTGATTTGCTTTATAGATTCTCTAGATGACGCCCATTATTGTGCTGGGCCGGGAACCGTACATTTTTCCCGGAAAAAAGTATCTTTAGATGTCCTTTTCCAGGACTAATGGGTATCTTCACAACCAACAAAATCGGTTTCAGCGGCTTTGGCGTAAAAAGGTAACAAACAGAGAGAGACTTTATATTAACTACCTTCTTCATTCGTAATTACTGGTTGTATTTTATGTTTACTACATTATATATTACTAGATGACGCCCGCAACTCCGTTGCGCCAGAATAAGTTTATCGTGCGGGAACCGTACATTTTTCCGGGACAAAAACTATCCTATGTCCTTTCTCGGGACTCAAAGTATCTCCATGCCAAATTGCAGCACAATTGGTTCAGCGGTTCGAGCGTGAAGAGGTAATAGACAGACAGACACTTTCGCATTTATAATATTAGTTTATTTGTTTATGTACACGGGTACATAATTTAACTATTGGTAATGCCGTTACAGTCGTGTTAATGGTTAAAGCTGAAATATGAATAACAAAATAACGATCCGCCATCGTACAGTACAAAGTAATTAAAATAATAGTCGCCAGGGCGATATCACGCGAACCGCTCGGTAAAAAACTGACGTACACGTACACAGCTGGTCCTAAAGGGGGTATTAATACCGTACATTTTTCCGGAATAAAAAATATCCTGTATGTACTTTCCCGGGACTCAAAATATATCCATGCCAAACAGCAAAATCGGTTCAGCGGTTATGGCGTGAAGATACCTCTACAGTTACACAGACAGACACTTACACACTTTTGCATGTAGTGTCGTAGTGTGTGTAACGTTTTATTTGTTAAAAATATATTTGTTAAAAGCATCATTTTAAAATAATATTAGCTCGATGCACTCCTTCACCATATAAACTATAACTATGCAAAATTTCATGCACCTACGTTTCCCCATTTTTCGTAAAAAGGGTTACAAAGTTTTTCTCTCACGTATTAATATATAGTTCTCGAGTCCATAAGGCTTACCATACCATTAGCTTAACCAAATATTATAGTCAATAAGGTTTAAGCCGGAGACAAGCACAGCTCACGAAGAATATCGCCTTTGTGAATGAGTAGCGACCAGTCGCCACGGCGCTGTTTATTATTCATCAGACGACTATATGTCACGCAAGCATAGGCACGCACTGCTTCTCAAACTTTCCCCTTAAAGTCTCGTATTTTCGTGTAAAGGTTGCTACTTGATAGGGGGTGGGCTCCTAACCAGTTGCTGCTAACTACCATGATGCTATTTTATTCTAACGTGAATATAGCGTTGGGTCCGGTAAAACAGCAAAATGATATTCTCAGAAATAAAATCCGATTTCCACCAATAGGTACATTTTTAGGGTTCCGTACCCAAAGGGTTAAAATGGGACCCTATTACTAAGACTTCCATGTCTGTCTGTCCGTCTGTCCATCCGTATGTCTGTCTCCAGGCTGTAACTCAAGAACCGCTATAGTTAGACTTATAATTTTTTCACATACTGTGTATATATGTTGCCGCTATAACAACAAATACTAAAAACAAAATAAAATTAATATTTCAGGGGGGCTCCCATACAACAAACGTAATTTTTTCGGCCTTTTTTTGCTCGATATCAATAATAGTAACAGGTAGGCTTTTGAAATTTTCAGAAAGTCATGTCAAATAAACGCGATCTGATTGCTCGAAATTCCAAAAATCGGTCGACGTTAATTGTTTGTCGATTCGAGAATGCTATTTTGGTATTTCATATGGATATAATAGACTGGTATATCAGGCATGTAGCAATCCAAATCAATGAAATTTATCTATTATAATCATATTTTCATGTTGAATTAAACTAGGAGAATCCCAGATTTCGAGCATGCCATATTTATAAGACAGGTACAAAGTTGTGCGTCTGCGTGTAATACATCCGCGCGCCGCATCATTTATTCCCGTTTATTAAACAAAACTGGCTTTGTGACGTACCCGATTTGTTCTCAAGCGCTCAACAAGAGGCGAAAACAAGACACGCGACGGGCAAATAATATTTGCATTTGACCTAAAAGCGTGTGTCTTTTGTACTCGCAATTGCGTTTGAAAACTTTCACGTACTTCAACAAAAGGCAGAAAAAGGGAAGCTTTAGAAATTAACTAAATATTCATGTTGAGTTTGACAATTATGACTAATTAGGCATTCCGTAAGTTTGTTTACGGCAAAGAACATTTTTCCGAGTTAAATGTCCTATGTATTTACTATTTTCTTCCCAGTATTCCTATCTCCATAGCTAAATATATCGAAATCGGTTCTACGTTTTAAGCGTGAACAGGTAACACTTTGTATTTATTATTTTAACATGGACAGTGATGATAACATGTAGAGTTTTGATGATGTGAAGTTGTAGAATTAAATCAAAGAAACCTCAAATATAATGCATATTTAAAACAACCCACGGTATTTGCAAAACATAATGCGTTTAAAAATGTACATTGACAAAAGTCGCCATAAGGTTACACGCTTGATCCTTGTTAACTTTTTTATTGAGCTGTTCAAATGATCCCCTCGGTTATGCAAAAAACATCAAACAACCGCCGACCGGGCTGCGGTTTGATTCGTGCATGCGCCAGGTATCCAGCTTAATTATTATGTGGATGGGTTGTGTTTAATTATTTACCCGTCTGAAGCATACACCACATACTATCGATAACGATTTCATTTGACTAGAGTCTTTTGCGTTGTCTGCTAAAATATGATGTTTGTTACATAGACAGGAAAAACTATGTGTATAACCAATTAACCGTCCATGAAAAAAGAAAATAAATGAATTTTTATAGTGGCATGGCTAGCGGTGGTCTGTTCTGCGAAAAATATTCACAATCTACCATACAACAGCCTTTTTTTTGAAGTTGGTAAAAGGGATTTCTAAGTTACACAACGGACCCACTGCTTTATTCCTCTCTAATTCATTCTCTACTCTCTAAGTCCAAAGAGAAAATACCAAAGTGTTACAAGTATTTTACCGCAATGCATTTAGCTCTGTAGCCTCTTGAAGCGAGGCCACTTTTCCTGCGTTGCGGTGCGTAGCGACGCGACGTAGCGTCGACGATACGATTTTTTACATACATAATTAATATGGTAGCGTTGCATCGAACGAAATGTGTTGTAGAAACGACGAGCAGGAGATATTTCATCTCCTGCTCGTCGTTTCTACACGGACGAATAAAAAAAACAGTTTCACGACTGCGACAGAGAGCGCACAGCTATCTTGTGAAAGCAAAGCAACATCCGAAAATTGAACAATCTGCTATCGATCAGAAATTTTCAAAAATATGTGCATTGCTGTTACAACTTACAAGGTTTGAAATCACCCTGGCTTACCGATTGATCTGACCGGACACATTGTGCATTTCCGTGAACACGAGTCCGGTTAGGTCGGCGACATACAGCGACCGAAAAGATCGGAATATGTGTGCCTTAAACCGCTACGCTATCATAAATAAATAAATTATTTATTATAATTTTTAAACATTACACAACCACATTAAATAAATATATAAATTCGAGAAAAGTATGCTACGGCCGTGCCTTTGCTAAAAAGCTTGGCTGGAGCACTGCCGTGCTCCCAGATTACAAAAGAAAAAAATTATAACAAAAAGAAAAAAGAACAAAACTAGTTATCCTTAAATGAAAGTAATATATTGCATAAATTTATTATAATTATATTTTATCATCTTGTATTGCCATTTGTCTATCGCGCTTTGCTGCAGCGTTTTTCCGTCCCGCAATCCGTCAACGCAATGAAGCAACGTGGCTTCCCTCCTACCTGGAAGTGTCACCGGCATACAATTTGCAAGTTTATCAGTGGACATCGGAATGAGCCGCCTATTGTTTCGTGATTTCCATCCTCGTGCGTACTGCATAGAGCGTTTACATAATATCGCTTGAATCATATCTATGTCTCTTCGGTCCCATATTATATTAATGTACACTGAATATTAATTATGAGAGTTATTGTCACTTGATAATATCTGCAGCCTGCAAGTTGGTGTGTTATAATTGATAATCTAGTGTCCAGCTATTTCTGCATATCCGTAGGAATAATAATAATATAGCATCTATCTGTTACCTCTTCACGCTTTTGCCTAGCGGTTTTTTGTAGCTAGGGAGATGTTTTGAGACCTTGTAACTTTTCAGTTTCCAGCTGAAAACTACATTAAAATCCACAAACTTACTATGTAAATTAAAATAGAGAACCACACCACAATATGTATAATTTGGATAAAATGCAATGCAGGCTAAGTTATGGATTAAGTATATGAAAACTCTACTGAAACGCGTTACAAAAACGAAATACTAAATATTATACTGTAGTGTCTGTATATCGATCCACTAATTCACAAAAAAGGAATTGCAGCCGGAGTCATTAATTATTGGAATTATAAAAGGGACAAGTAGAATTATCAGGAGCGTTAAAACACGCGATGTGTAATTTGTGGTGTGTCCTTTACACTGCTGGTGGTACGCTGAGCGACGGACTTAGTAATTGATATGAGTTGTGATATGTAACTGTAAATTGTGACTTGTAAAGAAACGTGGTAACTTTTTAATTTTCTTGGTGTTCGATGAAATAACTTTGTCTTATTGCTTAATGCCAAGTTAAAGCAGCTTCGTGCCTTGTTCGTTTCAGTCCGTTTTCTATAGAATAGTGGTTTGGATTCTGCTTCTTTATTATAAAACGGAGGTGATCGAAAAAGAAAAAAGTTTATTTTTCTTTTAATGCATCTTTTCGTTATTAATTATTATGCAGTTGCATTAAAGTGTAATTTAACATCTTTGTAACGTCTACTTTTGAGATATACTTACTTCAGATTTTGCTAACTATACAATGATATAAGCAGACCAGTTTCTTATATTATAGAGTAAATAAAGTAGATTGAAGTTAACAATATCTATTTTCAGTTTTTACAAAGGCAAATTATGTAAGCAGGCAGCAGCATACACATAAAGAAAATACTTTGTGTGCCGTTTTTCGGAAGGTCTTGATTCTGCCGACGCGCGACGGTACGATTGTTTATTCAAGACCGGCGAGGGTTGCTACAGGTTACCTGACGTACGCAATCAATGCGTTAATGCTCGCAGGCACTGCAATATACAATATACGGTCGTCGACAGACCAGTGCAGTGGTGCTAAAATGGTCACATTTAGCAATTCCTATCAATCAATTCACCAAATGAATTGTCCAAACTGTCAAACTGACGAATGTCAAATTAGTATGAATTACTTACTATGCGAGAACATAATATTATAGTTCGTGGTATCAAAAAGTAGTGTGATCTCATGTAGAGTTTCTAACCTTATATACTCAGCCCTAAATTTAAAAACCTTAATTTTACACTTATGGTGACGCCTTGATAATTTAGCTGTAGCCTGTAGCGATATCGATTTTTCTCAACAATAACTAAGACTAAGAAATTAAAGTTCATTGTCAGTATTTATCATGTCTTTAACTTTGAATTACCCATAGCATAACACGGTTATTACATACCAAATTTCAGCTTTCTAAGACTTCAGGAAGTACCCTAACAATTTTAATGATCGGTGAGTCGGTGACAAAATTGTGGGTTTTTGGGCACCTTTAAAATCTAAAGTATAATTGTAGCTACGATATCCAAACTTAGCGAATTTAATTATATTATACTCATGTCATTATATTATAATTTAAACTGTCTGGAATTATTATGGTTCAAAAATACGACGAAACGTTTCGAGAAAAGGTAGGCAGTGCCCTTGCGCTTCGCTTGGCTCGTCTTGATAGTTTCTAATTGGTAACCTATCTGTAGTGTCTTTTTTCAATATTTTTGCAAAAAACTATATAATTTTTGCACATCTATAAATTCAATACATCAATTACAATCGAAAAAAGATAAGTTGAAAATAATTAGAGCCATTATATAATATTATAATTTATATGGTATTTAAATATTATGAGGTATTGTATTTAATGTAATAAAAGTAAAACAGTATCAAAACCTGATACTTTGCTTTGCCATAAAACTTTTATTTAAATACGTTTCCATTTCCACGCCACGTGTGCTTACAGCGGATTCGGAGTTATTTTACCTCCAAAATGAGCTTAATGCCAGCGACGTAAGAAGGTGCAACATCTATAAGACTATACAGAATGTATCCTTTAAAAAATGCTAACATTCCCCTACAGAATACGCTTCAAGGAGTAGGGGATTCAGTTGCCAACAAAGCCAATATGTTTCACTTGATCCAGGTCTATAAAATGGCGGAATGTATTTCTAGAATATTGAAATATAAAATGGACGGCTGCGGGGCAAACCAAAACGTATTGGTAAACTCGAAACGGTTGGGACGAAAACGGTTTTACAAATTGAAATACAGTTGCTAGTTGCAGCAAGTTATTAAAAAATCAATTAAATAAATCCAGGCCTTAGTACCTAGTTAGTACACTCTTTGTCCCAATTGTTTTACTCTTTCAGTTTTCCATCGAACTGCAAAAAACAAAACGTCATGTTAAACGAGTATGTATATTTTTTTAGTTTTTCTATAGGAAACGGATTTTGTCGAACAAGGAACGAAGCTCCATTAATGTTGTATATTATCTAGCACGTCAAATGCTAAATCTACAATGCCTTCGCAATTCCAATAAATTAGGGGATGTCCATAAATTGCGTGAGGTTTGAGAATATTTTGTACCCCTCCGGCTTCCTCTTAGGCCTGGTGATTGCGTAAGATTCGCCCTGAATGGCTGAATCCTCCTGCAGCCCTAGCATGGCCACAGTGGATTTCTACTGTTCTATATCTATCAAGCCAATATAATAATTGTTATTATAAATAATAAAAATATTATGTAATATTCCAGCGGCCTTAGAATGGCTACAGTAGAAATGCGAAAGCATAGAACAATGCGGAGATAAACTGAAGGTACCGGATCCGATCTAAAAATTCAAATAAAATGCCACTTTGTGACATAGATTATATAGTCTATAAATTCAAATAAAATGCCACTTTGTGACATAGATTATATAGTCTATAAATTCAAATAAAATGCCACTGCAGTGCAAAGTGGCGTTGTATTTGAACTTTTGTCGGTCGCGGTTAGCCGCGGCAAAGATCGGAACGGTAACTTACCTTCAGTTTATCTCCGCAGATTTTCTATACTTTCACATTTCTACTGTAGCCATGCTAAGGCTGCTGGAATATTACATAATATTTTAATTATTTATAAGTAACAATTTTTATATTGGCTTGATAGACTTTCACAGATAACTGTAGCAGCTACGAAGCTGCTACAGTTTGAAAACCTAATATAAGTATTTGGTGAGATAAAACTAAAAAATAACCCCCCCCCCCCCCTCAACTAACGTAACATACGGACGACCCTAAAGCTAAAATCCATAGCTGCTTCAATTTAAAAATGTATGCATTACAGTATTGAGTAGATCGCTTCCTGCTCATGAGTTGTGTATGTGTTTTGATTGTTAAGAGAACAAAAATAGATATTCCGTTCATACATATTCACTCAATGTATTCCCTACGGTTGATTCATGCGAATATTTTAAAGTACGCCGGATGATTTCTTGCTATTATTTTCAATTTAAGGTCTCATCACACGTCCGTGAATTGAAGATCGATTTTAAGATGGCAATAAGTGCGTGTTGGAACTTGGAACGTTCCTGCAGTTTGAAATTGAAAAACATTTAAACCATTTTTATTACTGGCGCCATTTAAAGTTCGCTTAGTATGAAGAACAAAAAAGGGTTTTCAATGGAATAACAGTCAAAGTGACAGACTATGGAGATCTGTCATTTTCTTCCTAAAGTTCCGTATAATCAGTAATCATTATTCTTTCCCCTTTGTACTATGGTCATTGCTTCGTTTTTCGTGATACTTCTGCCTTTGTAAAAAGTTTTAATTTTGGTCCTAATGAGTTAAACTACAACGTTGGCAACTCCATTGCGCTAAAATTCGTTTATCGTGCGGGAACCGTACATTTTTTTCGGGATAAAGTTTCGGAGAACGACAAGATATATACAACGTCCGAAATGACGTCAGTGGGCTTCGGCCTGACCGAACATGCTATCTCGCTCGGTCGGAAGATCTTCCTTTTCGGCCGCCACGAACAACGTTAAATTGGTGACCACCGACAAGAACACGCATCCTTCTGGACATTAATCATCATCAACACTCCCCGCCCCTCCGCACCACGTCAGCAGACATCAAGTATAACCGGGTCGCCTCGACCATAAGCCGCGTTGGGCGTCCGCGCCGGTCGAACCCGCGTCTGGCTTGAACGGGGCAGCCATAGGCTACAACGACCGGTCAACAAGCAGAGCACGGGGGTCCCTCCCTTCGGCCCACACCTGACAACACAAGCGCATCGAAGAATACCACAGGTCTTCGGGGGGGAGTGATGTGGCGGTACCCACAATTCGCCTAACATTCCTGCATCGCGCTATCGAAGTTTCGGAGAACGGCAAGATATATACAACGTCTGAAATGACGTCAGTGGGCTTCGGCCTGACCGAGCATGCTATCTCGCTCGGTCGGAAGATCTTCCTTTTCGGCCGCCACTAACAACGTTAAAAAAGTATCCTTTGTCCTTTCCCAGGACTCAAAGTATCTCGATACCAAATTTCGGCAAAAACAGACAGACTCATTTTTGTATTTATGATATTAGCATGGATATGGATATAATGTTGGTTAAATAGGTGATAAAAGTCGGTACATGCTTGTACCGTAATATGTTGAAAGCTCCAATGATGTATGAAGTTGTGCTAGATCAGTTAACGCGAATATTTAAATCGTGACCTCCTTTTCATATTAAGTGGGGTTATGGTGTGGTCGAGTGGAGATATGGTGAGTGTACTCGCTCGAAAACAATTTAAACCCGCATCAGAATTGACCGAGCAATGAATGAAATTAAATCTGTGATCACGTTTTCCGTGTAAGGGTCACTGAATACCGGCCACCACAAAACTGGCGACGTTTTGTGGTTGTGGCCGGGGTGGCCAGCCATGTAAAGTTCGTATTTTATATAGTTTTCATAAATGGACTCGTAAGCGTTCGGCGTTTGTGGCTCTCAGCGTGCCGTATGCAGCAACCTTAAGATGGCCGAGGGGACATTATACATTACCTGTGCAATTTATGGAGGCTATAGTCACCCGTGTAAACTCCCATTTAGCCCATGATGGATTAATTGTTAATACACACGAACGTGTAGAAGGGCATAATATTCGTCTTGTCTGATTGCCATCGATGTCTATTATGCATACTGAAAACGGCTTCGCAATCATGGTGGCAGTCATGGTTATCCTTGGCAGAATTGTCTTAAAAACTGGCTCATATCTTCTATTTTCAATTGAACGCAACCGCTACCGCCAGCCAGACAACCAGACTAACTGTAAGAGCAAGAAGGACGACATATCACAAAACCTGAAATACCTTTTCGAAAACGTTGCTAGCCCTATACTAAGGGCCTGTTTCACCACTTCCTGATAAAGTGCCGAATAGGATATTCACAACTTATTTGACAGATTCTCCATACTTGATCTGTCAAGTTAAGTGGTGGATAGCTTATCAGGAAGTGGTGAAACAGGCCCTAAATCTCCAGCCTTAAAAAGTATGCATCTTTCGCAAAGAAGTTTGCAGCTTGAAATGACACGTTTCAATTTAGAATTGGCATACTTCAAGCTCTTTTCACGCCGCATCGCCGCCAAAGTTGTAACTTGACGAAGTGTTGCTGTCGCCGACATAAGGCTTGTTTCCAATGAGCTTGAAAAACTAGTTTGAATAAATTAGGTTCCTTAGGTTTAAGACACAAGTTTATCTTTTTAGCATCGTTGAGATTTTGCAGTTATAGTTTATGTGGTGAAGGAGTGCATCGAGCTAATATTGTTTTGAAATTATTATGCTTTTTAACCGACTTCCAAAAAACGAGGAGGTTATATATTCGGCTGTGGATTTTTTTTATCGTACATTTTCTGTCATTTGACTTTGCTGAGCCTATCGCCGGAACTACGAGTATGGGAAGGATTTACTGAAGAGTTTTTAAAAATGAAAGCTCAGCAAAAGCCGAACGCTAAGATTCGGGAACGTCGTCCAGCAAAATTAAAAAAAAATATGTTTCTAAAAGTGCACTAAGTAAACTAAAAAATATCCCAGTTCATTCGTTTGTGGTAAACGGCGTTCCCAAAAAAGGTTTCCGTCTGATAAAGGTCTCAGTGTTTGATTTACATGGATCCCAGCAACATTGTGACATTATAGACGATGATCATATTTTTTTATCCGCACAATATGTTGTGAATGAAAACGGTGATGAAATAATGGACCAAACCGAGAAGAGAAGTAATATATCAAAAAAAATATGTAATTACAGTTATACGAGTTGGTTTTAGTTTACTTTGGTATTAAGTATTTGTTTTAGCTGTAGGGTCACAATAGACTTTAGAATGAATAAGTCGATAAAATGGCAAGATATATAATTTGTATGAAAATAATATAAGTAACAAACCCTTTGTTTTGTAAATTAATGGGTACGTAATTATTGCTTAAATAAATTGTATGTGTGATGTGAATATATTTTGTTTTATTTCTATTTCATTCAACTTTAATTATTTAAATAAAAAGCAATAAATATAAGTTATTTTTTATTGAAAGTGTACATTATTTTCAAACAGCATTTTTTAAACATAATACATTTTTTAATGCACAATACTTCTTATGAATAAAACAGTTATACGATTCTTCCTTACAATACAGATCGTACAGAATGTTAAATCTTGGAATGTCTTTGTAACTTATATCTCAATATTATTATGATCACACAGTTCTTTCACCCATTTCACTTTTACGATAATGTTTCGGTCTTTTAAGTAAGGTTTAATAATTCTTCTGAATTCTGGTTTAATAATTATGTCGACGAGCGAAGTTTCGTCTCGCTCCTCTGTGTAGTTCATTCACTATATCTTGTTTACTCATTCTGAATAGATTTTGCTGCAATCATGTTATCGATTTCTTGTTTTGTGTAGTAGATTTTACTAAAATTTGTAGTAGTAATTTTTTCTAAACTATGAAGAAAGTTTCTGACATTACTTTGGATTTTCATCATTTCATTTTTAAGGGCTGGACACTTTTATCTACGTATTCTTTATTCACAGCCTCGTCGTCTTTTTCTGGAATTTGCACCCCTTTTAATTTCGATGACTTTAAATCGAATTCCCCTGTATCGGACCTTACCAATGTATCGCTAAGAATTTCAGAAAATTCAGATAATCGCTTATGAACGTGATGACCAAATTTGTCTATATTCATTGCCGTCTTGCTGGGTTCTGCAGTGTAATAGAACTGCAAATTTTTCCTGATGGCAGCCTTATATATTTCATTTTTTTAATGATACCAGCTTCCTTCATTTCTTCAAGTATGTCATTAACTTCATTTTCTAATCCCGTATTACCAGCTGCCCGAGATGCACATAATATTTTTAGTCTCTCAACTAACTCATCAGGATCATTCCAGTATACTAAATCAGTGTCTTTCTTAACTTCTTTCAAAATGTTGATTCCTTCACCTCGCTGAAGACTTTCTACGCTACTGGTATTATTTCTAGCGAATTTAAATAGTGGCTTTATCACGTGAGTATATTTGAACCCTTTATTACCATTTATTTTGTTCGATGGTTTCCAGTTACGTTTATGTGCATTTGTGTCGATGAGTAGCAATTTATAATTTTGTAAGTCTTCCTCTGTAATAATATCTAAATTAGGTTTTTTTTTGTACAACAATTCTGCCAGACCAGAAGTTTTTTTTAAAGAGCGGCTTCTAATTTTCAGAACTTTTCCATCATCATGTAAACGGGTTTTGCCTAGCCAAAGTTTTCCTCGTTCACTTCTTACTCCATATGGTATATCTTCTTTCGGCGCTTCAGACGATACAGACCAAAACAAAGAATCGTTTGCGATACTCGGTGATGATTGAATAGATTTAAATGAGTTCTCATGGATATCATTATCCTCAGAAGGTGATGTAGTAAACGTTTTGTCAGGTGTTTTAGAACTAAAGTCGTCATTATCTGAATTTTCTTCATCATCAAGATCCGTCTCAGATTCTTCAAATTTTTCATGTGAACAATTTGAAGATTCTTCTTCGTCTTCTTCATGACGTTTTTTTTTCAGTTTTGCTTGCTAATAATTTTAGCGGACTGACGATCGGTTGAAATATCGTCTCCAGTGCCATGTCATTTGTGTTTTTAGTATTTTTTATCATTTCTACCTTTCTTTTCACTGCAGACGCTGATTTCACAATTTGTTCCTTAAGATTCCGCTCCATCATGTTAAAAATTCTACTCTGATTGATGTCTCAAGTTATACTACTACATAGTGGGGTACGTATAAGCTTTATAGAATAAATTAATCCACTATTATAAATGTATCAAATTTCATTCTGTAACAACCATAATTTCGTTCACAATCCTTATTGATTACCACATAACTGTACGGTTTACTCCACACAGTCATATCAGACCCTACATGTTCATCGTAGATGTGTCTTAGATTAATCTCGTCTTGTTTAAACATGATGATGAGATTGGCATTATCTCTTACTGGTTGTTTCGGTATTTTAGTATAAGTTTGGTTAAGATAAAAGTAATCAATATTTTTGTGATGACCCATAGCAAAATAATCACGTATATTATTTTGATTTTCGCATGCAACATCGTCAAATATTATGATAGAATTAGGTAAGGCTTCTTGTGGACTTAAAATTTCACTGTTATGATTATACTTGTGATACGATGTATCTTCAACTTTTTCCAATACTTTTTCTAAAAAGACGTATTTAGGTTGATACAAAGACTTTGAATACACATAAAGGTTTCTGAATCGTGGACCATTCGGGTGTAGTAACAAACTGATTACTAAGTTTGTTTTCCCACAGTTTGAGGGACCACAAACAATACTGCGAATGGTATTTGGTAGTAAATTTCCATGTCGCTTAACTTCATTTTTAACTGCAGGACAGACACATTCTAATTTAAGTGATTCTTTTTGTTTCAGAAATTTCATATCTGTTTAATCCAATCGACCACTGTGATTAGTGGATTATGACAAAATGATAATCATGCAGTGTGTTGACTCATATAAACAGATAGCTTCAAACATGTCAAATTCAATGTTCCTATAATAGCTCTCTAGATCTTTCAGCCATCCAATTATCGATGAGAAGAGATTTTTGATCACTTGATGCATGAACGAACAGAAGTTATTGGGTATTCTACTAGTATGGCTTAAAAAATCTAAAAGTCAATATTTTGATAATAGAAAATCAATAGAAAAGCGTTGTTTGAAACTTATAATTTAATTTTGTATTTAGGGTCGAAACTCGAATTTGACCATTGGGTGATCTCTAGTTTTATTAACTAGTGCCCAAATGTTAAATCTATTTTGCGTATGTTATATGTAACGAACATCCATTAAAAGTTTGTAATTTATATCGCTTAGTGTGGCGATGGCATTTCATCTATTAGTTGATTCATTAGCGGCACTCGTACGGCCGCCGGTAATTACAGAACGGAGACGCCGCCAATTTATACGCCGCCATATTGTAAATGTAACTTATAAAAACGCTTGGGGTTGTTCAAATGTAGTATCAATAATAATATTTTACATTCTGTTATAAATACAGCAGTGTGTCTGTCTGTTACCTTTATTTTGATTTGATTTTGACGAAATTTGGTTTGGACATATTTTGAGTCCCGGAAAGGACATAGGATAGTCGGTAACCTGTAAAAAGTATAACTACTCGTTCGATGAACGAAACTCGACACGTGTTTTAAAAACCTTGTTAAATTGAAGTAACCATGTAATTATAACTTAACAAAATGTATTTCGAGAAATAATAAGGGAGTTCCCCTATGATTTCTCAGACAAGGCACATAAAATATAAGCTAAATTAATTAAGTTTCAGAACCGAACTGTTCTATAACGCCGACTGGTGCAGATAAAATCTCTGATTAATATTTCGGTTTTCACTTGCACGTGCACACTTATCAAACAAATAATCTCCGATTAAGGTGCAAGTTGCAACGAAGTTAAATGCCGTTTAATATTGTAGAGAATTTTTTGAAGGAAGCTTATTTCATCAATAGCGCATTTGATTGACTAATGTCAAACGCGTAACTAATCTCTCTAAAGATCAAAATCTCTATCGAAATCTCTATAAAGATAAAACATTGTAAAAAATAAAAAAATCCTCAGGAACCATAATAAAGCTTAGGCCAAACCTACGCGAACAGGCGTCTGCGAAGCGGAGCGTCAAATTGTCAAATGTGTGTTTTGTATACAAAAAAGACATTTGACAACTTGACGCTCCGTCACTGACGCGTAGGTTTGTTCTAAGCTTTATTACGCATTTAAATATCTTTTTGTTTGTGTAGTAGGTACTAGTGCGGTCTCATTCACATACCTAATTGAAATGTTTATTATATAATATAAGAAGAATTTTAGATAGGTATAACTCGCAAGTTGGCCTGCGCCAACTTGTAGCGTGTACTTTGGAAAACACATGAATTATTGCATTAATATGGGGTAAATGGTAATCTAGTAATAAATTTCCTCCACATTTCACGTTATTAATAAAGTCATACGCCGGCTACATGCTTGTAAAATAATTGGTTTTCTGATATAAGCTCAATGCGAAAACAAGCTAAGTCGGCATGCGTTGCTGATTGCCTTTTCCGTGCTTAGGCGAAGCTAGGGTTGCCAAGTCGAAAAGCCGGACGAAGCAGTCAACTAAACCGGACATTTGCATAAAAAGGCTGCTGCTTGCTTAACATCTCAACTCTATGTATGTCAATTTTAATAAGATATAAAATCGTCTAACATTAAAATATTTTTTACATAAAAGTAGTATATTATATGTGAAAGCTCTATAAAACCGGGACTCTCTAACATTTTGTCCGGACGCGCAAGCAAAGGTCTGACTATGTCCGGATTTATCCGAACGCCTGACAACCCTAGGCGAAGCCAAAGTAGGTAATGTTTTACTCGGTTAATGGTTATGTGTATATACTGTATACTGTGTAATATACTTCCAACTGTAAATGACTTAGCCATATTTGAAGTCTTTTGTGAAAAATTATACATGATTTTCGCAGCATCTGCTGCGAAGATTGGTTGGTTGGTTAACATAATATAGACACGAGTAGACAAAATAGTTTTACAACATAAGAGCAATTATTCGTTTTTTTACTTTAATCTAAAACCTTGTAATTCACCTATTTCGTCATCTTGCTAAGTATACAAAGAATCACATTTTTTTTTTGTTTCAAATCAGTTTTCCAGTCCTAAAGCCTTCATTTACGCAAAAAACGACATTTTAAAATTATTTACCCAATGTCTTCCAATAATCGTGTTAGAAATTATTCATGTCATAGCGAAAAACATCTCGACAAGACGTTTCCCAAGTGGGTGAATAAACAGATTTATTTTTTTAAAGACACGTGCGAAATTTTGTAATTGTTGACTTTCACGACTTATGTCTGTAATAAGTTAAAAACCAACGATTGACTTTCACGTGGCTTACGTCTGTAAACCAACGCGTGGGCCACCGCCATCGTCAGTTTTGACAGCTAGGAAGCGAAGTAAGAAATCAAATGGTGCCTTCTCACGGCGCGTATTATCGCAAGCCGCGCCGCTCCCGCTCGAGCCACGCGCCGTGTGAAGGGGTGGCGCGGCGCGGCTCGTGCAGGCGCGTCCCGATCCGATTAAAGTCGATAACTTCAAAGGCGCGGCTTGAACAAACAGGCGAGCACGAGCCACCCCTTCTCACGGCGCGTGATATCACAAGCCGCGCCACGCCGACAAAAATTCAAGTAAAATGAAACTTTATTAACACGATAATAGATATCATTTTGCTCTAAGTCACTTCGTTAAATAAATAAATTTTAATGAAATGCAACTTTATTCACTAGGCAACTAGGTTGCATTTCAATCTATGCCGCTAATTTTATTAAATTAAATGTAATTCATTTATTTGATAACACTTTTGACGTGGGGGAGCCATGCTTCGGCACGAATGGGCCAGCTCGACCGGAGAAATACCAGGTCCTCACAGAAAACCGGCATGAAACAGCGCATGCGCTGTGTTTCGCCGAGTGAGTGAGTTTACCGGAGGCCCAATTCCCTTCCATATCCTCCCCTATTCCCTTCCCTTCCCATCCTTACCCTCCCCTATTACCCTATTCGCTCTTAAAAGGCCGGCAACGCACCTGCAGCTCTTCAGATGCTGCGAGTGTCCATGGGCGACGGAAGTTGCTTTCCATCAAGTGACCCGTTTGCTCGTATGCCCCCTTATTTCATTAAAAAAAAAACAAATGCCGCTGCTTGGCGGCTACATCGCGCTATAGCTAGCACGAAGATTTTTATTATAGGTGATTAACTAATATGAAACTATTCTCACTTACACTTATTCTTGGTGTTGTAGAATTATCACGCCAGAGGGATTTAAGTAAGTAAGTCTGGGACTAAATATTAAAATTCCTGTGGCGTGTATTGGTCCTCAAATACTGGTGGCAGTTCATTCCTGAGTTTTACAGTGCATGGCAGGATGTTACGCAAAAAATGCACGGTGGAAGACTGCCACTCACCAAGGTGATGAGGATTGATGATGGTATGTTTTTCGCGTGGAATGATGACGAAAGCTCGCAAGATGTACGATTCCGAACAATAATAATTGTTCAAAACCTTTTTAGTTCCCCGTGATGCTATACTACTTTTATAATTCACAATAATAATAATTATTATGTTTCCACTCGTACTGTTTTTTTTTTTTAATGAAAGAAGGGGGCAAACGAGCAAACGGGTCACCTGATGGAAAGCAACTTCCGTCCCCCATGGACACTCGCAGCACCAGAAGAGCTGCAGGTGCGTTGCCGGCCTTTTAAGAGGGAATAGGGTAATAGGGGAGGGTAAGGATGGGAAGGGAAGGGAATAGGGGAGGATATGGAAGGGAATTGGGCCTCCGGTAAACTCACTCACTCGGCGAAACACAGCGCATGCGCTGTTTCACGCTGGTTTTCTGTGAGAACGTGGTATTTCTCCGGTCGAGCCGGCCCATTCGTGCCGAAGCATGGCTCTCCCACGTATAAACTGGTGGAAGAATGATGCTTCTGTTCGAGCACAACATCACGAAATCCGTCTGTACGGCTACCCTGGGACTAAAATCGCTCTGGCATGATAATTCTACAACACCAAGAGTGAGTGTGAAAGGAAATAACTTCATACTAGTTAATCACCTTATACCTTTATCAAATATCTTCGTGCTAGCTGTAGCGCGATGTAGCCGCCAAGCAGCGGCATCTGTTATCAAAATAAAGGAATTAAACTTAATATAATAAAATTAGCTGCATAGATTGAAATGCAACCGAGTTTCCTACTGAATAAAGTTGCATTTCATTAAAATTTACTTATTTTACGTAGTGACTTAGAGCAAAATGATATCTATTTTCGTGTTAATAAAGTTTAATTTTACTTGAATGTTTGTCAGCGTGGCGCGGCTTGTGATATAACGCGCCGTGAGAAGGGGTGGCTCGAGCTCGCCTGTGGCTCGTGCTCGCTCGTAATAGCTGGCTCGGCGCGGCGCGGCTTGTGATATCACACGCCGAGAGAAGCCAGCCAAAGATGTATGGGACTTGGCTTAACGCGTTGCATCATGACATGCCACTTACGACACCTTAATATTATGTCAAATCGTATTTTGACCTATAACTTCGACATCAAGCTTTGGAACTCGACTATCCGTAGTAATCGATATCGCAAATATAATTCGATACTCAGTGGCGTAGTTAATTAGTCTCGGAACCTCTCGGCCTCTAACGGCCCTTTGGCAACGTCATCTCGAGTCCATTAACACTCATTACATGTACGAGTGCTTACTATATCACCGTCTGTGGCGTGTGGGTACCCTTCCCGACCCTGCTGACCTAAATAACGTTACCCACCTGCAAATTGGCGCAGAGTAAATACGCCACTGAGCTCACAGACAGATTTAACAGGCTTGTTAGATGTGATCACGTGATGTATAAAGGACGAAGGTGTTAGATGTTGAACGCAACTTTGTTGCTTCGAAATTTGTTTTTCGTCTGGGAAACGTACAATTTTCGACATAAAAAAATCCAACCTACTATATCGGAGACGATTCATCAGATTTTCATGTAGATTTCATAAAGATTGGTGGTTGAGAAGACATACACACTTTAAATATTAGTATATGCCATTATGTACTCTGATGCAATCCAATACACGTTGACGTTCCTAAAAAGTAATAAAACATGTTGTCAATGTCAATCACTTAATGTATAGAAGCTGTAAATGATGTAAAGTAAATACCTAAAATATAATATGACCATTGAACAATTTAAAATACTTTAAAAACCGTAGGAAATTCCTCTTTTTCGTCAGAGGAAACAGGCCGGTGACGCGTTACGATTCATTAGCCGAACAGCGACAATGGTTCGCAACCTTTCAGCTAAATGCCAGTTATAACCCGGCTATTTACAAATGGCGCTTTGATGCAAAATGTGACAATCATTGGACGCGACACCAACATCCCACGAGCTATTCTCGGAGAGCGAAGAAAGTAAATGAGAAACAAAATTTTAGACTTACATATTACACTATAAATATACTGGTATAAAAAGACCTATACCAAGAGGTGGTGGTGGATAGGAGAAAAAATTGTGTGAAAGTTAGGAAAATTTTTGGAGTTTTGTAAAGTTCCTCACGCAACAACAGTCATAAGATAGGTACGTGTCAATTTCTTTGGGACTCAAAAAAGTCTTAAAGTACCTTATTCAAAAACTTTTGGATTTATTTAGAACAAAAACAATTTTCAACAAAAAATATTTATGTGATTAATTTTGGTTTGTCACTTCAAAAAGTTAGCGGTCCCTAGCGTCCTGACCAATAGATATAGCTACAGATTAACAAATATTTCACCGTTTGAAAAGTAAAATGCGAACTCTCATTTTTAACGCTGACTGTACAAATGAGTAATGACTAAGTAACCCTTCGTAAATTATAATATTACATGTCTGATAAAAATTCCGAGCGTATTTTTTCGCGTCGCTTTTGCACCCCCAACTTTTCAATTTTAACAGCAACACTTGAAATGGCTCGCCTTTTTTTGATTGCAACTTTCCTTATTTACTTAACTGTTTACTACGTTATAGTTTTACTGAATAGTGAATATAAAATATGTTTAATTTTTTTATTGTGTGTGTGTGGCTTTTTCAAGCTTAGGTATATATTACCAATAAAATACCCATATCACTGTTGAATGGATTTGCAAAAGGACAGTATGTATCTACTAATTTTAGTTTAAAATAATTTATTAACGAAATCATATTACTTTAAATATTAATAAAGGGCATTGGGTAACTTTGTATGGACCTGTGGCGTCATTTTTTTTCCAGCGGCCAGGGATAAAACCATAACTATTTTGTAGCACTACATTAAAGAAACATATATTAGTAATAAAAATTGTTCTTAGTAATATCGGAGCTGAGCTACGATTATTTTAGTATATTTATTTTTGCATCTTATGTTCACAAAATCAATAGTAATTAACGTTACTTTATGCAGCTATCCTTAACAAACATGCGTAGAAAGGATCTATTAATCTGTTGAATATATATTTCTCACTAACTATTGCCCACGACTTCGTCCGCGTCAAATATGAATAATTTTTCATACATATTTTCACACTGGGTGTGAAAATATGTATGAAACTCTCGTCCGACTAAAATATAGCCAGACTTGAGATTATATTTCATTAGTGGTTTTCAAAGGGCCGGATGTAATATTAGGCAATTGTAATTATTGTTTTTGTGTATTAATGTGTTGTGGGTAAAATGACTAGGGTATTGTTTCCATAATGAAATGTCGATTATTTCCACTATTTAGCGAATTTTGCAGTTTGCAAAGTAGTATGATGCCCGACGCCACCAGCTTTCGGCAGAATTTTCAGTCCAGCTTTTAATCTACTTCCCGACTCATTATAGAAGTACAGCTGCAGGAATGTTTTATAGAATACTAGCTGTCCCGGTGAACTTCGTGTCACTTTAAAACCCTTCCTGGACTTCTACGAATATTTTAAGACTAAAATCAGCCCAATCCGTTCAGCCGTTATCGAGTTTTAGCGCGACTAACACATTTGAAAGTCCATTTCTGTATATAAGATATACTTATGAGAAAATTAACTATTTACTTACACAAAAAATATAAAAAAATCAAAACGCCCTCTTTAAGAAATTCGAGAAAAAATGGATTTGCATTTTTTTGCAAAAGCAAAGTAAATAGTTAAAAACTCATTAAATGACGACGCGGCGCGTAGATTGTATGTTAAATTATTAAGTCTTCTCTAAAATGTACGAATAACTAAAATTAAAAATAAATGATGAGATGAATAATTAATTAATAATAATAAATAATAAAAAACAATTGTTCTTATACAGGTTGTATCTACAGGTTGTAACATATAAGTGATAATACTTTAGTTAGGGTATACATTATGCGTCTCTTGTATAAAGTTCACTCTGAAAAGAGCAGGTCTGAAAGACCAATGAAAGTTCAAAAAAATGTTTTTGTGATTTACGCGCCCTGGCGTAAATCACAAAAACATTTTTGTGATTTACGCCAGTGAAAAAAAAATCTCTTTCAGCGCTACTACTTTCACAGTAAATTTTAATACACGGGACTCATACACAGTACACACACTAAAGTATTATCACTTAGTATTGTTATACCCTGTATACTAATATTATTAAGTATAAGTTGAAGTGTTTGTGTGTTTGAAAGTGCTAATCTCAGGAACTGCTTGTTCGATTTGAAAAAATATTTTTGTGTTGGATATTCCATTTATCGAGGAAGGCTTTAAGCTAATCAACAACGCCGTTTTATTGTATTTTCCTAAATATTCATGTTATGATTGAATTTACGTTTAGTTGAAAATACGAACTTAAAATGCCAAATATCTCGGCCCCGATATAGTTTAGCTATATCGTCGCTGCGCGTGCGATACCGCATGTGAGCAGGTGGTAAATACCGCGTATCTGCTTTTTGATGATTTTACAGGAGGAAGAAAAAACTGAATATCTCAGCTATTTTGACTCCTATTACCGACTAAACTTAACAGCTAGTTCTTTGTACTTTGTATTAAGCAATCACAAAATAAGTAGGCTTAATATTAAAGATACGTGGTTTTGAAATCAAACAATTTAGTAAAAGGTTGTATTTTTTATTAGAAAAATCAAATCTTTTATATTTTATTACACTGTAACTTAGCAAAAATATGACGTGTTAATTACCAAAATCATTTAACAATATTATCTATTCTTAATTTTAATTGATATCCCAATTTTTCATAGATTTTTTACTTTATCTGACAGAGATCATAATAATCATTTAAAATAAAAAAATATATATTGATTTAGTATATAAGTACATACTGAAGCCCTGCTCTTCCATGGACCTGAAGAAAGGACTCCCACCCGCAGCACTTGTTATCAGAGGGTCGAAGGTGAAAATGAGTCCGACGCTTAAATGTAGGAACCACAGCAGCTATACTCTCCAGAGTATAGCCGCCAGAATCCAGTCTGTCGGAGCTTAACTCTGTACGGTGGTTCAATATGGGCAGATTCCGTCACTAATTTCGTAGTAAGGCGCCCGCCTTAGCCGGGGGGCAGCTACTCTTAACAATGTAGCGGTGAGGGTTACCAGTAGGTGCTGTACGGTCTCCTAGGCGGCAGCTACTGCCCTAGCGCGAGATCCATCGTGGTAGCTGGTTACGAAGATCTTCGCCAAGTTGCTCATCCTCGTTCCAGAGAGGACGTCGCGTCCTGCAGTGGGAGTTCCGGAGTTAAAGGCAAGGAAAGCAGCCTCGAGGCATACGATCGTTGGGCCATAGAGTAACGAAGATAATGAGCTATTCTCTGTTCCGCATCGTGAGTGTGGAGGCGTCATTATGCGAACCTCCAAATTTCCATGGAATTGGGGCTCCGGGTAAGGCTGGAAACCTACCCGGCTTAGCTGGTCCTGACGCCAAAGGGAACTCTACAATTTACTGAAGCATTCCCTAACTTTGGTAATTGGTGGTAGTCTGCTCCCTTTTAGAGAAGACCGTCCGGCCGTGGAGGGAGCCCTGTGTTTGACAAATCCAGAACATCCCTCCGTATACGGCTAAAGGAAAATCGGTGAGGCTGGAACCTACCCAGCTTCACTAGTCCCGACGCCGCAAGGAACTCTTTAATTTGCCGAAGCGTTCCCTTACTTTGATGGTAGTCTGCTCCCTTTTGGAGAAGACCGTCCGGTCGTGAAGGAAGCCCTGTGTTTGACAAATCCAGAACATCCCTCCGTATACGGCTGAAGGCAAATCGCATGTGGTTGTAGTGAGTAGGTTTAGCACTACTAGTCACCCATATCCCCGAGGTGCTTTAGTTTAACTGAGTTACTTACCCCAACTTGGTGATCATATTTTGTCGTGGCGATTGGTTGCCACCTGTATTTTTAAGGTGAAGATATAATGATCACATGTAACCTTCCTTGATTTCCAAAGCAATGGAAATTGTGGTAAATTAATTGAAACATTCTAGCATGAATACAATAGATATGAACAATATTAAACAATAATTAAAATATACTTACGTGGTGGTTTATCTCAGAAAAATAGTTATTTCTGGGAGCACTTACTACATATTTTCGATATATCTTTCTTTCCGCTGTGGTAAATACGCGGAATTGCTTCTAACTTCCGGCCGCCTACTGTTCCGCGGTATTGTTTCGATGGCAAAATGTACGTTTCTAATTGGATAATTTAAATTCTGTGAAGCCTAATATAAGTCAATATGCGTTTCGAATCGGCTGGCACAATATCTCAGTTTTGCGCATTTTGCTGTTACGCGGTATTTACCAACTGCTCATACGCGGTATCGCACGCGCAGCGACGATATGCCCCCCATAATAAAGTTTACTCCCCTTGATATGCTCTCTCATAATATGCCGGTTTGGTGAGTGGCCGCGAGATTTGAAAATGACGCCAATATTACCCAAACCCCTTTTGTACAAATTTAATCCGGTTCGAGACTTTAAAATAATAATAATAATATTCACACCACACACCACGTCAGTCTGACGCTTCACACCACGTCAGTCTGGCCCCGTGCTAAGTACCTAAAGGACTTGTGTTACAGGTACCAGACAACGGAAATATGTTTAATACTTTTATACTATGCATATTATATTTAAGATTTTTATTATATCATACACATACACATATTTAATACACATCCAGACCCGGGAACATTGAAAACTTTTTGTTCCGTCGGCGGGATTCGTGAGCTACCAACGCGCTCACCACTGAGCCACAGAGGTCGTCAAAAAGCCTGGACTATCTGCCACAATATTTTGAATTCTATAGAAAACACAAATACTGTTTCGCGATTGAAAGAATAACTACGCTCTATAAAAATATAGTTATTCATTTTAAACACGCCTTTAAGAACAACTTCATTTCAAAAGAGTTTTTATTTACATTTTCAATTTCCACTGCGCGCCCGCCGCAGTCCGCTTTTTATTTAAATTTACAAAATATTTTCATCCGCAATTCTAACGCAATAATTAAATATCTTTGTGATAACGCCTAGCCTATTAACGTTTTTGTAAATTATGAAAATGGAAAAAATATTTTTCGCAATGACAACTCCATTTAATTCTTCCATCTATTTTTTTGAAAGACTTCCCTTCTCGGATCTTGAAGGATCTTATCGCGACGTTAAAAATATAACTGGCGCCGCGTCGGTTTGAATTTCAATTATGCCTTTTAAAAAAAACCGCGGCGATTGTGACAAATTCACGAATATTCGTGGCCGGAATACGTGGACGTACTGTTTGATCAGTAGGTCATAGACACTGGGCTTTTAGTCAACTTGATTTCGGTAATTTTGATGGAGATATTACCTTAAACGTATGGGATTTGACGTGACGCATCGCAATTCGCAGGAGTCACTGATACTGACGCGGACGTGGTAATACGGGCGCTCGTGTTATTTAAAGTCCCATACATTTATTATTATCTTAGCTATAGAATAAAAAGTAAAATCTGCGACACTTGACTTGACACTACAATTTTTTACCAACATAAAAACCGATGTACTCGAGGTAACCGAGGTTATAAAATGGCGAACAAGTGAAAGATGTCTTCTTAAAGTTTATCTCAAGGTGGGTGAAAATTGATACCCGCACAACTAATCTGTCCTCGTGAGTTGAGATGCAACCTCATTTGGGCGCACAACACTGCATATCTCATACTGATTAAATCCCCCTACAACGATAGGAGACACCGCGTGGGGATACGCACAGGAAGTACTGTACCGCATCGTGACGCCGCGCCGCTTAGATCACTGATTAGAATCCATTGTTCCTTTTATAAATGCATTTACGTGAACAGTGTTATTAACCTCTATGCCGAGGACGTAAGGTGCACATTCAGAAGCACCAAGTTAGAAAAAGTCGGATGCAAACTGCACCACGTTCGTCACTTTTCGTTTTTGGCGTTAATTATTCAACTTCCTCTGGTTAAAAACATCGAAAAGACTTTGAGTCGAGTGAGTCCTCAATTCTGGTACTTCGATTCGGTTCCAGTTTAACATCTACCATGATTTGTTCCTTTTAGTATTTGGGTTCTTATCAAGCTATTTAGTTTATATTGTCTGCGCTACTTTCTTTATAAAACGTAAAACAAAGGAATGTGTCTTCAGGAATATGCATATTATTTTTATATGTATAATGTTGTCTCATATATTAGTTTAAAAGTAATGATACTGCCACCGACAAATCAGTTCTAACTTGCATATAATTTCCATGTCCTACTTCTTTAACCATCGGCTCATTTTGGTACTGCCAACACTGGAACAATTTTCATTCTGAAAAATAAAATAAGCAGCGCGTACATAACCTCCATAGGAGGGAGGCCAATTCCCCAACAATAGCATAATTTTGTATTGTGAAGAACACAAAAGAATAATACTTTAGTTTTTAGTACATGCGCGGCGTGAATTATTGTGGAACACCATATCAGTACCATACGCTCCAAGTTATATAGATAATGATTGCCTTCATGTAATCGGTGATATTATACTCGGCCCTATAGCTGAGATTCATAAAATATTTATGTAATCGTCAGTTTTTAGGTCAACGGAAATGATTCAAGTTTGAAAAAAAACTTTTCTTACGATATGACTTTTCTGTAGTTGATTGTTGAAGGGAAATTTTTAACATAAAAATAATTGAAAATTATTTATTACAGAGTCGAAGCAACGGAAATTAGATACCTCCTGTAATACCTGACTTACTGGGGTGTTTGTTTCCAAATTACCCAAATATTCCTTAAAAATATTTTAAATATTCGCTACTCTACCTGGATGGAAAACCAAGAATTATGCTTGGAGAAAATGTCTTGTCGGCCATTTTTCTTGTGCTAGCTTTATGTATACATACCGCCTGCCTGGATATTTTGCTTAAATTAAATACAAGTCTAAAGCTTAGAAGAAAGACTGTACTGCCTAGGTTTTATATCTTCAACCAATTAATGATTGAATTACCCAACTGCAGATATACATATTAACCAATTCGTACTACTACTACCCGTGCGAACAAATCAACTAATGAGAGTCGCTTGTTTCAGCGCAATGCATCGCGCCGCTCGGCATGGAGAGTGGTATGATACCGGACCGAGATCTTACCGCGAGCTCGTCCTTCGACGACGGCAACGTGGGACCTCAGAACGGACGGTAAGTCGAGGTAGGGGGATATCAGAACTGACGGAAAGTAGAGATAGAGATTGTGGGACCGCTAAATGGACGGTCAGTCAAACGGAAGGGGCGGTAAGTAAGGTAAGGAGATATGAGGACAAGAGAACGGCCGGTAAGTCGAGGCAGTTAGTGAGACCACAAAAACCATGGTCAATCAAGACCATAAAGTTAATATACCTAGCGGAATAGAGCAACAATCTCGAGCTGTCAAACGAAACCAAAATTGGTTTTCATTTGTGTGAAAAATATGTGTACCTATACACTTACACAAGCATGATTGAACTTGAATTCTATGAGATTAAATTGTCAACGTGCGGCATGTGCCGACTGGACGTCAAAAAAAGAATGCTGCTGTCATGTACCACACATCTCTTTTTATCACGCAGTGTTACTGATAGTGACATCTCTCTTGCTCAGGCCTTTGTTTCTCTATTCCGCTAGATATATTAACTTTATGGTCAAGACATAACAGATGGTAAGTCAAGACAGCGATTGTTGAACCACAGAGCAGATGTTAAGACGACGCGAGATAACCACAGAAGGGGCGGTTATAAAGCCTCAGTTTTTCGATTCTATTTTCTTCTCCACTTTGAGTATAATTTCGAGAAAAATAAGGATTCTGTTTAAATGCTTGAGGACAAAACGATACTTTACCACATTTATACCCATTAGGAACCTTTATTAAAACTATTAAATGTCAAGCACTTACTTTGAAAATTGTTATTGGAAATTCTATTTCAACTAAATGTGACAGTACTTTGGCACCACGTTCGTCGCTATATTCCATCTTATGGTGCCTTCTCACGGCGCGTATTATCGCAAGCCGCGCCGCGCCCGCTCGAGCCACGCGCCGTGTGAAGGGGTGGCTCGGGCTGGCTCGAGCAGGCGCGTTTAATATCACGCGCCAGCTCGAGCCACGCGCCCGAAGAAAGTGGTGGCGTGGCACAGTGTATTTTTTGTCCAAAAAATTGGCCATGCCTTTTTTTTGGACACACAATTGAACCTAATTTACATATTTCTTAAACAAGTTTTTAAAGATTTATTTACGTTTTAGGTTTTTATTCTTAAATTTTTTATGAACGTATTTATAATTATTTGGATTTTATTTTTATACAGAATTGTTACTTAAATGTACTAGAATTCGTGTAAAAAAAATTAGATCCAAATAATAAAGGGCACCGAAGTTAGAAACTTCTAAAGTTTTCTATGGTAACTATGGTTTTAGGGTTATCAATATTTCTATACCAAATTTTTGATTCATTTAAACTTTTTTTTTAAATTTCTGACTAATGTCTAATACTTAAACAGAAGGTTAGAGAAACTACATTGAGTCATTAAAGTGATTGGATAAATCAAGAAATATTTTATTAATGCCGTGAAATATTTTTGAGCAGAAACAAACCAAAACGGCTACTTTTCAAAACTTATTAATCGTAACTTAACGTGACTTATTATTCTAGTAGTAAGACCCGATTAGTAAGTTTTAATTATAATGCAACGCGAAAGCTTAAAACGGTTACTTTTATTTAAGTTTTTAAATATAAAAATACTTCAGTAAAGCAATATGCTAAATTACAAAAGCTTTGCAGTTTTCATATTAATTTGAATCCTACAATATATACTAACTTGGATTTTTTTAACAAATCAAAACTTTTCTAATGTACACATGGTGAGACATTTAAAATCTTTTATAATTATATTTCCGGTATAAAATGGTCTCATATAGATTTAAGTATAACCGGAAATTTATTGTTTAATAGGTAGCCGGTGTAGACCAGGTGCCTTACTCCCGATTCCCGAAACTGATATCGATTTCGATTTGCGATTTCAACGGTTTTTTGACACTTTAGCTATATAAACTATGTATAAAAAATGTCAAATAAACCGTTGAAATCGAAAATCGAAATCGATATCAGTTTCGGGAGTAAGGCCACAGGTTCGGTTTCGGATTTTATTCTGGTCCTAAAACGTCACGTGAACCGGGTGTCACCGGGTTCCAATTAAAAAAATGAACATTTTGAATAATTTTATTGGGTAACGTATTATAACAAGTAAAATATTAGGTATTTACAACGACACCTGATAATAATTTGTAAGTATAGAAAATATTAAAAATTACCTATCAGACTTTCATTGGACTAAAAATAAATCTTTAGTATTAAAAAAATAAGTGTCTGTTTGTGATACTAAACGATCAAATTAAGGTCCAGAGAAATTGAATGTCACGCGAGCGAAGCCGCGCGCAACAGCTAAAAAAAAAAGGTAATTGAATAAAACTATGTTTTCACTTGAAATTCCTGAAATAATACTCTACCACACATACAGTTTTTACTTGTGCCGCCAAGCAGCGGCATCTGTTATCAAAATAAAGGAATTAAACTTAATATAATAAAATTAGCAGCATAGATTGAAATGCAACCTAGTTGCCTAGTGAATAAAGTTGCATTTCATTAAAATTTACTTATTTAACGTATTGACTTAGAGCAAAATGATATCTATTATCGTGTTAATAAAGATTAAATTTACTTGAATGTTTGTCAGCGTGGCGCGGCTTGTGATATAACGCGCCGTGAGAAGGGGTGGCTCGTGCTCGCCTGTGGCTCGTGCTCGCCTGTGGCTCGTGCTCGCCTGTGGCTCGTGCTCGCACGTAATAGCTGGCTCGGCGCGGCGCGGCTTGTGATATCACACGCCGTGAGAAGCCAGCCTTAGAACTAACAAATAGGCATATGGTATTATTATTAGTAATAATAATTTAAGACTACGGTCTTCTAGCTATTAGTAATACTATAATCAAGAACTTTGTGGTTACATTCAAACAAGTGTCTGATGCGAGATGTGACTTACTGTCTAATATTAATCATGCAACAAATAGGGCCTGTTTCACCACTTCCTGATAAGGTGCCGGATAGGCTTATTTGACAGATTCTCCATACTTGATCTGTCAAGTTAAGTGGTGGATAGACTTATCAGGAAGTGGTGAAACAGGCCCTTAATATAGTATACGAGGTATATCGAGGCAAAGTGTTACCACCTAAAGTGACCCACTGTTAAGCTTGGAACATCTTAAGTTAGATTTGTCGTCTTGGCACTTCGACATAATATTTTGGTTTCCATGAATCTTAACAAAAATGGCTTTGCTTGTTTTTAATCTTGAAACTTAAAGTGAACCTTTTCTATTTAAATCTGATTGATTTCTCGACAATGGCTGTGTTATGTAATTTATAAAGTTATGTTATGACTAATAATTAAATTCGGATTTTAAAGTAGAAATAATGAGTTCCAATAAAAACTCGTTTTTTCATATACTGTTCGTTATAGCCTATCCTTACTTCTAAAACGTAAGTGAATAATAAACAATTGGTTTTTAAATTGAGTGGTCACGAAAAGGTTACGTCTTAGATTAAAAATTCCGTGAAAAAGAGTTTTGTTAAAGTGTTTGAAAAAAAAATGAAATTGAATAGGAACACGATCGATTGAAAACAAGCACGCGATATCGATAGTTTAACATTTTTATATTTTATACAACGCGGTTGAAACTTGTAGTACAAGAGACCGTTAACGACAAATAGCTTTGTTTCAGAAATTCTTAGGTTTGACTGCAAATCTACAAATTTGTATAACTTTGAATTGTGGAAAAAGATAAAAACAGACTTTTTGTTTTGATAATATTACCAGTAAATAACTGAATCTTAAGTTAGCAATGAAGAAGAAGAAGAAAATAAATATGTAGGTTTGTTAAAAGAAAAAATCCTTTGTTGGCTCCTAGACTAGATATTTACGTGAAAATTGTATTCTGCTTTTCCAGCGCGGCGCAAAGTTTGAGTAGGGAAATGTATAATATTATCGGCATTTCTAATATATTTTATATCAGTTGCTTCACACGTTCATAAAATTGAACATTTAAGTATACCGTTCTGAATTTAAAAACCGTCTTGTGTGCTTGTTAGACTACACGTGGACAAGGTTTTTTCGGGTTCCGTAGCCAAATGCCAAAAAACCGAACCCTTATAGATTCGTTATGTCTGTCTGTCTGTCCGTCCGTATGTCACAGACACTTTTCTCCGAAACTATAAGAGATATACTATTGAAACTCGGTAAGTAGATGTAGTCTGTGAACGTCATTAAGATTTTAATACAAAATAGAAAAAATATTAAAAATTTTAGGGTAGGTACAACTGAAACAAAAAAATATTTTTTCATCTAACTTGTTCGTATGGGGCATTTATGGATAGGTCTTTAAAAATCATATTGAGGTTTCTAAGATCATTTTTTTCTAACCTGAATAGTTTGCGAGAGAGACTCTTCCAAAGTGGTAAAATGTGTGTCCCCCCCTCTCTAACTTCTAAAGTGTATGATATGTCTAAAAAAATATATGATGTACATTACTATAAAAACTATCAACGAAAATTGGTTTGAGAACGAGATCTATCAAGTATTTTTTTTATACCTCTTAAATGGTAAACCTTAAATTAACTTTCATTAAATCAACTGAGATATAAAAATAAATCAAAAACCTTTTAATTTTATAAAAATAAACCTTATTGCTGCTGCGGAACCCTTAATGGTCGAGTCCAACTCGCACTTGGCCGGTTTCTAAATAAGTCAGCGTACAGCGTAGCGTCGCGTCTAGGAGACGGGAAACTAAAAAGGTGCAAAATATTTATAAAACACTAGATAACCGCGCCAAAACTCGTTTATCCGTACCGTATCCGAACCGTACATTTTTCCGGGATAAAATGTATTCTATGTTCATTCCCGGGTAAAGTATCCGCAATCCAAATTTCAGCAAAATAACTTCAGCGATTTCGGTTTGAAGAGATACTTTCACATTTATAAAATTAGTATGGATCCATAGGTACTACAAGTGAAGCTAATAAAAGCGTGTTAAAACCTTAAAAAGGCCTAATAAACGGGTACGTACCTTTTACGGCTATGGATTTCACCCCTGGAATCTATAAAGCATGATTACCAAGTTATTTAGAAGTCCCCAGCCACAGCAATACTTGGCCACTGGGTATCCCCTATGTAATACATTACTTCGACTCTCGACATACTGTCTAGTAAACACCGCCGAAAAAGCAGATCTTTATGTACAAAGTTGGAAAGTATAAAAGTTTGTGAAATATTTGATCCTGATAGGAGAAGACGCTGAAATATTGTAGTGCAGTTTTTAAAATGCTTCGTTATAACTATGAACGTCCACTTAAGGACTAACCCTAAAGTGTCAATTTTATAATTCATTTTTATACTTGAAAATAATCCCCGAATTGTTTCATTTTCTAAAATAGATACTAGATTATATTTCCGAGAATTCGATCTGAGCAAAAACACGATACCTTAAAATTTTCTCGATAGAAAAAAATCACAAAGATGCATCTAATTTTCACGAATTTTTCATTAATTGCCATAACCGTGCTTTGAACTAAGTTAATATTTTAACACATTGTATAAAATTCTATCATTGAAAGATCGACCTAGCGGATTTTTAAAATGTTGTATATTTATCGAGTTATTGAGAAAAAACTAATTTGGCGATGAATCCGCGTCGTTCTTTTTCACCTGGCATATGAAAGACGGGCGTGAGTGTGAAGAGAGAAGGACGATGTTTGATTTTTTGGGTTAATCGCCCTCTTAAAGGAAGTCTAAATTTTTACTCGCCAAGGATTGTAATAAATCGTTAAATTGTATCTATGTACTAAAATTATAAATCCGAAAGTGTGAAAGTGTTACGTCGTCAACCGATGAACCGAATTTGATTAAAAGTAAGCAGATATTTTGAGTCCCGGGAACGAACATAGGATCTTTTTTATCCCGGAAAATGTACGGTTCCCGCGCGATAAACGAGTTTTGGCGCAACGGAGTTGCGAGCGTCTAGCATAAATTGCATGAATAAAACCCGGCGCGCAGTTCACAACGGACCCAGAGTTGTATGAGTTTATATTATCTTTGGAAATTCAAGTGTCCAGCTATCAGGATACATGAGTCTGGTGACAGGCAGACGGACAGCGGATTTGTAATATTTACGACCTCGGAGGTGGCCCGTAGACGTTATATGTCTTTGGAGCGGTACCACAGTCCACAGTATATATATTAGTAGTACGTGGTACTGAGACTAAATATCTTCTAAATATCTTGTAAGGGCAGAGTAACTATGAAGGGATTGTTGCAATTAATTTTAAATATAAAGATCATTACAAGTAATTGCTGTATCGTTTTTATATTGTCTAGTATTAACCACACAATAAAATACAATGGAATATCATTTTCTCAAGTTACAAATGTTGTTATAATTTAAGACTTAGAACAAGAGTTATTATTTAGGGTTCCGTACCCAAAGGGTAAAAACGGGACCATATTACTAAGACTTCGTTGTCTGTCCGTCTGTCTGTCTCCAGGCTGTATCTCAAGAACCGCTACAGCTAGACTTCTTAAATTTTCATAGATTGTGTATATCTGTTGCCACTATAATAACAAATATTAAAAATAAAATAAATATTAAAGAGGGGCTCCCATACAACAAACGTGATTTTTTGGCCGTTTTTGCTCGGTAACAATAATAAGTACAGGTAGGCACTTGAAATTTTCACAAAAACCTTAGTTATATGTGTACTTTAATAGTTCATAATAATAATTAAATAAAATAAAAAATTAAGGGGGGCTCCCATACAAAAAACACAATTTTTGGCCTATTTTTGCTCTATAACGGTACGGGGAGTTCAACTCGCACTTGGCCGATTTTTTATTCTTACTTTATGTTACCATCAATCATCAACATAATACAGGGTGTTACAAAATTAAGTGATAATACTTTATTTAGGGTATGTACATTGGGTCCCCTATATAGAGTTCGCTGTGAAAGTAGAAGCGTTGAAAGAGTAACTTATTTTTTGTCTTTGTATGGAAAGCATACTAATCGTAAATAAAATTTACTCTTTCAGCGCTGCTACTTTCACAGTGAACTAACTAACTCTATATAGGTAACAGAAACAGATACATCCTAAAGTAATTATCACTTAGTTTTGTTACATTTTGTCATATAACCTCCACTTTTTTGGAATTCGATTAATCAATCAAGTTAGGTATTTACTATTTAGATCGAAATTAATTAAAATTGAGTATAAGATGATTTACAGGTATTAAATATTAATCGCTCTAGGCCGAGTTGACTAATGCTGTGGCTTTAGCGATAACATTATTGTAATTAAATTGATACAAAGAATACGGTTTAAAGTTATTCCACCTGTAACATAACCTCTATTCCCACGAAATAAGCATTATTAATTTAATACTTAAATAACGCGCTGGCTTGTGTTTGATGAAAGTTAGCGTATTGCGAAAACAATAATTGAAGACGTAAGCGAATGAAGTGGATAACTAATGATTTTGAAAATCTTTTTGCATAAACTACGACTTTAGGACCTAAAAAAATCGGCCAAGTGCGAGTCGGATCGCGCACGTAGGGTTCCGTACAGTTATAGAGCGAAAGTAGGTAAAAAATTGTGTTGTTTGTGTGGGATCCCCCCTTAAATATTTATTTTATTTTAATATTATAGTGCAGAATAATTTCTATCAACAGGATCATATTATATCCCAATGAATACCATCTAGGCGTGTCCTTTTGGATGAGGCCGTCAATATGAGTTCAAACATGAAACCTCCACTTTGGGTTCATAATATGAAGCTCGGCTCTTACAAAATCCAGGTGATGCTGCAGCAGCAGCATGCAAAAATTTATTGGTTATCTACATCTTACTAGTTGTCGCAATTAAAATCAGCCCAAACACGAAACCATTGCTCTAAGTTGGTGAGGAGTCGGGTATCCTATTGATCACCAGGTGATGCTGCAGCACCAGGTGAACTTTCCATTAATGTGTAAATATTTATAAATGTCACGAACTAGAACGCAATAAAGCCCACCAAACGACTGCAAGTTGCTAATCGGCCCTTCACGAACCAGATGAACCGCGATTTTTCAGCACGAAGCAGGCTGATCATGATGAACTATAGCTAAGAACACTCTCAATTAAGTCAGCTTTCAAATAAAAACAAACTAAGATCAAAATCGGTCCACCCGTTTTGATTTTACGATGCCACGGACAGATACACAGACAAACAGACAGACGTCAAACTTATAACACCCCTCTTTTTTGTCGGGGGTTAAAAACGCAAAGGATGGATGGGTGGCGAATTATATCAAAAAATTATAAGAGGAAAAATGAGGGCTTTTATAAACCGACTTCCAAAAAACGAGGAGGTTATGTTGTAAAATGTTAGTTATCCCTATTCACTCTTCAATTGTGCGGTTGGTTGATACAAAGCGCAATATGATTAATTGAGCTTCGATAACATTTGGCTCGCTTTGTAGGTTAATTTGACAAGATGTGAATTATTTGTATGTTTGAACTGTGAGTGCGACACGCGTCCTACTTTGCAAATGTATAATATATTCAAACGTATATAGCACTATGTATAATGATAAATTGACATCGTAAACTTATTTTTTAACACGATAGTAATAAGCCTTTTAAAGAAATAAAAAAACCGGCCAAATGCGCGTCGGACCACACGCAATATAGAGTTCCGTAGTACCGCTAGTTTTTGAAAATTTTTCTATGGTTAATGAATGTACATTTGTAAGGCTGCATTCACATTAAGTCGCGAGTAGTGCGGCAGCCGCACTACTCGCGACTTAATGTGAAGGCAGCCTTACGTGTTTTACACTACTAAAAACATCATCTCAGTATGTCTCAGTTACTTTCAAAGGAACGAAAAGTTCCTTTATACTTCGCTGCATACATTTTTTTTAGTTGATCGACTATTACTCAATAACTTATGACTCAATAACTTATGAAGTCTTCTTAGCTGTGATAGTTTTCCTTTTAAATTCAGCATATTTTCTACTCCCGTGAAACAACCGTTTAGCTGGTAGAAGGGGGGGGGGGGGGACCCGGCACTCTAAAGATTTTTTCCACTTTAAAACTTAATATTTCACAAATGGATCTCTAATCAGAGAATGGTCATTGAATACCCATAATATTTTTAAAAGACCTATCCAACGACATCCTACACGATGGGGTGGACGCGAAAAAAGAAAGTCATCCACACAGTGTTTATTTACATTATAACTAATATGCATTTTATTTCATTTTTGAGAGTTTATTCACGTTCAAAACTATGCATAACCAAGTTTATTACCGAGGGACATCTGCGGTTTGAGCCTACTACGATCTTTTTTTATCTAGAAATACTTATCTTAAAATTTGGAAATATGCTAATGAAAAGTGTCTACAAATTTTCCTGAAAATTCCCGAGTAAATCGTCGAAAGCATATCATTGCGGTCCCAAATAAACCGAAATAGTACATTGGAGTAGCGATATTTCAAACATTAATAGAAAATAGATCATTCATAGTTAGCTATGCGGACAGGAATTGGTTCGACTGCAAAAAGCAATCCGTATTGATATGGAGCGCCATACCAGGTTCATCCATCAATTGCTTAAGGAATTTTGGTAAGTATGTTATGCTGAAAATATGGTATGCTATCATGTTATCCCATATCCATATTATATGTACCTATGTACGGCACAAAAACAATATAGCGTCGTTATACACACGACTGTCGCATGGGAATACGCAGGAAAACGCATTTGACATAAAATCGGCCAAGTACGAGTCGGAATCGTTCACGAAGGGTTCCGTACCATTAAACCCAAAATTTTCGATTTTACAATTCATTTTTATACTTGAAAATACGCCCCGAATTGTGTCATTTTCTAAAATTAGATACTTCGTTATATTTCCAAGAATTCGATCTGAGCAAAAATACGATATCTTAAGATTTTCTCGATAGAAAAAAATCACAAAGTTGCATCTAATTTTCACGAATTTTTCATTTATTGGCATAACCGTGCATTGAACTAAGTTAATATTTTAACACATTGTATAAAATTCTATCATTGAGAGATCGACCTAGTTGATTTTTGAAATGTTGTATATTTATCGAGTTATTGAGAAAAAACTAATTTGGCGATGAATCCGCGTCGTCCTTTTTCACCTGGCATATGAAAGACGGCGTGAGTGTGAAGAGAGAAGGACGATGTTTGATTTTTTGGGTTAGTCACCCTCTTAAAGAGCAAAATTTGGCAAAAAATTATGTTTTTGTATGGGAGCACCCTTTAAGTTATTATTTTTTCAAGATTCAAGTGCCTATATTATGTTGCCATTATTGATATCGAGCAAAAGAGGCCAAAAATATCACGTTTGTTGTAAGGGAGCCCCCCCTAAATGTTAATTTTATTTTGTTTTTAGTATTTGTTGAGCGGTTATAGATATTATACACAATCTGTGAAAATTTCAGAAGGCTAGCTATAGCGGTTCTTGAGATACAGCCTGGAGACAGACAGACAGGCAGATAGACGTCGAAGTCTCAGTAATAGCTGGTCCCGTTTTCACCTAAAAATACAAAAGTAGTCGAAATTCAAAATGATGGAATTTCTAAGTGCTCATTTGGGCTTCAAATATTTAAGCGCGCTTATCTTAAGTTCTTGTTTCCTTGTGGTAACTTGGTTAAATAGAGAGTACCTGGATGACCGAGCTTTGCTCGGTATATAGCAAACACTCATTGACTTCGTGTTACTTAATAACGCCATCTGCTGGTCGTTAAAACAATTAGTTGCTAACAAAATAGTATTATTATTCGCCAATAGTTGTCAGGATGAGTCATATTTTTCAGTTTATCGATTATCGATAAAACACGAATAAAAAGACATTTTCTGAAAATGATTCCCAGTCACACCGTGCATCACGTACTTTAATGCCACTGTTTCCACTTTCCACTGTTCTCAAACATGGCGGCTCCATCGCAACGCCCCGGGCTAAGTTAATAATTGAAGTATCCAGAGAGTTAAAGAATAAGAGTTTTTAATAAAGCGAGTCCGCAGAGAATAGACGGAGTCGCTGGTGCCAGTGGCTGTAATATTAATGTTTCAAAGGCTATAGAACGGTGCACAATCGAGCGAGTAATTTTAGACCGAAATCGATCCTTTTGGATGAAGCCTCAATTGGGATATATTTGATATGCCTTTGGAGTATTGCACAAACGCGTTGCACGATGCATTAAATGAGGGTTTATATCGTCCTGTTAGTGTACATGTAACTTAATATTGTTGTATTCCGTATTGTCTGCTGTAACATGTTACAGACGCAATCTTGACCAGCGCGGCGGTCATAAGATCTGCGCATCATTCCGTTTAGACTCGGATTCGGAAACAACATAAGATTCATTTTTCGGCAGGAGTATAAGATAATAAAATATGTAAACTTGCTCTCACCCCAACCATGAAAGCAATAATACCCCAGTTCACATCAAAAATGTATTTTCCACAATTCACTCTCTAATATCTCTGCTACTGTATACAAATTGTACTTGAGTATCCGCTCAATAGTTTGGACGCTTTACGGTCAATACAGTACTGATTCCAGCGAACCGTTTAATACATCAAAAGCTTATTTCGGATCTCAATTTCGGTTGTATCTGTACGCTGCACAATTATTATTAAACCAACTAAATCGAGACCTTTCTAGAGACTCGGTTATTCGGAATTTAAGTAGATATTTTGTTGGAGAAAAACTAAGTAAGTATTCGTTTCGTAAAAAAAACTTTCTTTTAAAGTCGACGTGAGGTGAATTTGCTGACACGTAACTATTTATTTTAAGCTCAACTAGCTGGATTAAAATAGCACTATGATTTTAGGTTAATACCACAAAAGTGACGTATTTGGTCAGCATAATCGGTATGCCACGAGTTATGAAGATGTGACGCGGATATTACGGGGCATTTTCAGGAGCTTGGATTTCGGAATTTTCTATTAACCCGGGCATTTTGCACTCAGAGAGTATTATCATCAGCTACATGGTTTTAATTGCAGCAGAATGGCGTTAAACAACTGAAATAACAAAAGAGCTTGGAAATGGCGTTTGGAATTAATAATATTAAAATAGTGCAAATAAGTTTTTTTTCAACTAATGAGTGGCTCCAAAACAGATTTAGAACCTAACCTAACCTAACCTTTGAATCTTCAGTGCTTTATATGGAAGCTTCTCTGGGGTATACTAAACATCCCCTATCTTAATCTGAAAGATCCGATGACATTTCAATATTCAAAAAAAAAAATTTTAACCGACCACATGAGAAATCTGATTTCTATACCATGATAACTAAACATTTATGTCGGCAGCCTATACAAGCTTAATCTGACACGCTCGAGCTTGTCCCGAAATCCCCTCTTCCCCTCCCCAACTATGGTGTCTGAGAGTGCAGAGAAGCCTTTAGAGAGAGTTCTAAAGGCCTATCTCCACGCGTGTCCTGAGCATAAAGTTAATATACCTAGCGGAATAGAAAAAAAATGTCGAGCTGTCAAACGAAACCGAAATTGGTTTCATCTATGTGTAAAAATATGTGAACGTATACTTTACACAAGCATGATTGTGCGGCACGTGCCGACTGGACGTCAAAAAAGAGTGCTGCTGTCATGTATCACACGTCTCTTTTTACCACGCAGTGTTACTGATAGTGACATCTCTTTTGCTCAGGCCTTTGTTTCTCTATTCCGCTAGTATATTAACTTTATGGTCCTGAGTCCTGACCAACCATGATTGCGAAGCTGTTTATAGCATGCACAATCACCGTCAATCATAGACCAATATCTCTGCAGATTCGTAAACGTTTGTATTGGTTTCATGACCCAGAGTGTAGAGGCCGCATAATATAACATCAATTTCTGAACAATTAATTAATTAAAAACTTTCTGTAACACAGCGTCGGTATTTATTTTAACACTTAATTTGTTCGTGGTATTGAGTTGAGACAATTAGGGTGATTAAAATAAAACCGGCCAAGTGCGTGTCGGGCCACGCGCACTATAGGGTTCCGTACCGTAGTACCACTAGTTTTTGATATTTTTTGTATGCTCAATTAATGTAAATTTATAACGTGCTTTACACTACTAACAACATCATCTCGGACGTTCAAAGGAATTTGAACGAATAGTTTATAGTAGTGTCCGACCGAATGTTCGGTTTCGTATTCGGTTGAGTTTCGGTAAAAACCCGAGTTTCGGTTTAGTTTCGTTTTCGGCGGCAAACTTGCCGAAACTACGACCGAAACCGAATGTGCATTCGGGAGTTTCCGCGCTGTTATCGGTCATGTTCGGCGCGTAGAATGAGTAAATGAATCCGATCAGAGCCAATGTAGAGATTCGCTCGCTTGTTTGTTTGCTGTTCGTTTTGTTTTGTTGTGGTGGCGAGTTTTCGAGTGATTTATTTTGAAGTTGTTAAGTTTTATCTCGTTTTATGTCGTTATAACATAAGAGCGGGTAGTAAACATAAAAAAAAAATAATATGACTGATAAAAGTATAATCAAGTTCTAACCTATAAATTTTTATTTGGTTATGCTATACGTAAACAAACATTAGTTTGGTAGTTAGTAATGACTATAGTGCATTTCATGGTGACAATATTATGGATTCAGAGTTTCAAAGTTTATTTTAGTATTTATCACCAAGGTATCCAAGTGGCAAGTACAGTAGATACTAACTTACCTACTACCAATTTTGTTTTGAGAAATTATTAAGGTAAAAGACCCGACTATGGGACGGGTTATGTAGATGTCCTGAATATTGCGAGTAATTAAAAGAAATCTAGACTATAAATCCTCCTTTTTCTTTTTTAATACATAATTTGATACCTTTTAGAGTATAAAGAGAAATCTATGTGATTTAAAGAGTGACTGATTATAATAACGTTTTCTTTATTTTTCCCTCAAAATATGAGCCTTGTAAAGAAGTTTCGGTCTCGGGTTCGGTTTCGGCCGAAATACACACTGCTGTCGAAATTTGTTTTCGGTTTCGGTTTCGGTCGTAAAACTAGTTTCGGTCGGACACTAGTTTCTAGATATACTTCGCCGAATACATATTTTTTATGTGGTCGAGTATAACTCAAATACTTATGAAGTCTTCTTAGCCATATATATATAGATAGTTTTCCTTTTAAATTCAACAAATTTTCTTACTCCCTTGAATTTTTTCACATTTCCAGAAGCAACCGTTTAGCTGGTAGAAAGGACACTGGACTCTAACATTTTTTTCCACTTTAAAACTTAATATTTCACAAACGGGTCCCTAAATCGGAAAATGATCTATGATTACCTATAATATTTTTAAAAAACCTATCCAACGACACCCCACACAATGGGGTGGATGTGAAAAAAAAATATTCATCCACGTTTGATGTGTAGGGAAGGTACCATAAAATATATTTTTAAGATTTCACGTACCATTTTGTCGGCATCATTAATATGTCCATTCATGCCAAATTATAGCTTTGTAGGTCCTATAGTATCTGAGCAAAACCGCGGACAGACAGACGGACGGACAGACAGACGGACGGACAGACCGAAACTATAAGGGTTACTTGTTGACTACGGAACCCTAAATACAGGTTTCTCGTTACTTAAGAATTCAGGTGACCGAGAGGTTACAATAATTATTATCCTACAAGGATGAGAAGGCAATTTTTCGTGTACTTTTTCCACTATATTAAGATATTATTACAACGTTTAAGAAATTACACTAATTGTGTAATTATATCTTAATATAGTGCAAAAAGTGCACGAAAAATTGTGTTTTATTAGTGTTATCAAAATGCAAAAGTCAGCTGTTGATATCAATACCGTTTTTCTGTTTGATAGTGTCCATACTTCCGTAAAGCTGTATGGATTATTCTATCAGAATCAGGATACTTAGCCTAAAAGTAAACGTAAATTTAGTCAAATTAAGGTGATCGCACATTGTGAACGCGCCGCATTTTAAAATTAGTTGTATGCAATGATATTATTATGAAACCTCAGACATTCACCCGCACAGTACGCGCTGCATTTAGTACACGAAATGCGGTGCTTGCGGCGCGTACGCTTTTGATAAATGTGCGATCACCTTTAATGACAACACCTTCATATCACAATTCGATATCGTTGCTCTATCATTACCCTAACGAATGCCAATCCCTTTGAAATGTAGACGTTTGAAGGTGATAGTGTTGTACATATGTTATGAATTGTAATTAAATAGGAACAGTGCCGCCTGTCACGGCGAAGCGCGTTAACTATTCAAGCGACTATCGCGAGTCGCGACACTTCGAAATTATATTGCTTGTTCTTTAATAGAGCTTTCATTTTTTTTTATATATTTGCATGACAACTTCAGCCTTAGCAGAGTAGACAGAATTATAGAGTATGCCGGCTTAGAACTGATGTTTAAATTTTTAAATTTGACGTAGAGAAGTCTAGGTATAGGGGTTCTTGAGATACAACCTGGAGACAGACGGACAACAACGGCAACAGGTAGGCACTTGATATTTTCACAAAAGCCCTAATTATATGTGTACTTCAATAATCAATAATAAATAATAATATTAAAAAAAATAAAGATTTAAGCGGGCTCCTATAAGTACAAAAAACATAATTTTTGGCCTATTTTTGTTCTTGAACGGTACGGAACCCTTCGTGCGCGAGTCCGACTCGCACTTGGCCGATTTTATTACCCTTTGGGTACGGAACCCTAAAAACGAACTCTTTCTTACAAGTTCGTGATCTTCTTCGCCTATATTTGTCCATCACGTGCCAACGTGGAGAGGCTCCATAAGAAAGTGTAAAATGTGGTAAACGTGACCATACATAATCTAACACCTGAATTATCCGAAAGCCCGGTGGGATTGCGGAACTGACGTGGTGAGAAGTGAGACGAATTGCCATATGTTCAAACTAAACCGTTACTAATACTGGCAGTTGTTAACACACGCTTATCAATGATTTATTGCTGGGGTCTGATGGGCAATGGTCATAGTGAGTAGTGGACTATGGACTGTGATAGTTAAATGCCTTGTGTCAAATTGCAGTTGATAATGCACACCGCAATTTTTGGGGACGGTGGTCGGCTTCATTGAAACCCGGTCAGCTACGCAGGAGGATTTCATAGTGGCCAATTATGTGCGCAGTACAAAAAAAAAGGCCAAGTGCGAGTTCTCTAATTACAAATAAAATTGAGTATTTCGTGAATATTTCAAATGCCTATGTATTGCCGTCGCGTTATTGATATCGAGCAAAAAAATCACGTTTGTTGTATGGCATAAATCTTCTTTTAAGCTTAGGCCAAACCTACGCGACCAGGCGACTGCGAAGCGGAGCGTCAAGTTGTCAAATGTGTTTTTGTATACAAAACACACATTTGACAACTTGACGCTCCGCTTCGCAGTCGCCTGGTCGCGTAGGTTTGGCCTAAGCTTTACTCTCATAAGTCATAACCGTGTTGGGGTTGGGACTTGGAACGGATGACCGACACGACTGGCGAGCGATCATAATCAGAAATTAATGATGATGGAGCCTATGGAGTTAGCCAGTCAAAAGCACTAAGTAGTGAGTAGATAAAATATAAGCTCTTAAAAATCCTCAAAAACCGTGCATTTGTGACGCGGCGCTTGCGCTTCTATATAATACTAGCTATCCCGGCAAACGTTTCTTTGCCATAGTTATAAAGTATTTCGCCCATATTATTATTTTATTGAAGTGACTAAATAAGTATGTCACCATGGCAACGTCTATCGCTATCCCGTCGCACAAACAATGGTCGCCGTCAGTCTCGAGTTGTAATAATTTACTATTATTTATTCGACAAATGCACTTATCAATATAAAAAGTACCCAGTAGCCGATTCTCAGACCCACTGAATATGCATATAAAATTTGGTTAAAATCAGTAAAGCCGTTTCGGAGGAGTACGCGGCCTAACATTTTGACACTAGAATTTTATATATAAGATTATGTCCCATATTCCCATGCATTTTTGATTCTATTGTTCTATTGTTACCACTAACGCTAGGAGTAAAGCAGAAGCTCCCAAACTTTTATTTTATTTTTAATCAATTATGCTCATGAATTCATCAATTTAAGACTTATCGTTAAAATTCGATTTGAATTCATCAGTTAATTTGTGTATGAATGTAATTTCTGAGCATCTTCTACACACGGGCCTAAAATCATGAGCGAACTATAATTATTATTTGGTTTTTCATTCATTCGCAATTATCGCTACATAAACAAAGAGTTCATCTCTTGGTTTCAAAAAGTTTGAAACAAACAAAAGGGTACACGGGTAAAAACTAACGAGGCTAATTTAAATCGTATAACTTATGAATCACAAAACAATTTTTGTACAACAAACTTAAACGCAAACAATGAAATCTTTGAGGGAACTTACGACTCATTAAATATCTGGCCGAAACAATACGGAGATAAGGCACAGTTTTAATTTTAGAACAAACGCAATTTGGCGCTTATCGCGGCGCTATAAAGTGTATAATCGCGTACTGGGTGATTGGAATTTGATGGAATATGAATACAGATATCAATTACGGAGCCGCTCCTCGCATCATTGCTGGTGTAAACGGTCCACCGCGCGCCAATAACTCTTAATGACTTGCCATGTCGGCCTGATTGGCCCGGGACAGAAGTGACACATAAGTGAATGCACTAAACTAACTATTCTTAACTAAAGTCACTTTTAATCAGTGCCACTTCATTTGCTTGAACTGGATTTCAATTCTGTATAGCGCTTTCGAAAGCATGACAGGTTCGGAGCAGCCACCCAAACTTCGTTTAGTGTGAGGTAATACTTAAGTAAAGTATATTTAGTACTCGAACTTTGTTGGATTTTTAAATTCTGGTTAGCTGATATACAGACTAGATACATACTTGTATAGTATAACAATAAATACTTGTCTTGTATAAATTATTATTAATACATACAATTTAAATAAAGCTCCATGATACTGCTTACATTTGCCCTACCTAGCTAAAAATGTAGCTAGGACACATATTACTAAATAAATTACTGCGCAAGCTAAGGCAACGAAAATTTTATGACAACCAAAAGTACGTCTAGGTGTGCATATCGTGGGACCATTATTTTGGCTCAGTTATTCTTCCGTAGTATGGTATTTCGATGACTTGAGCAACTGTTTTGGCAATAACTTAAAACTGTACACCAGCAACTTCGGCGATATCGGCCAGCAATAATTCATACGTACAGATTAATCTCAACGGGAAACCAGGCCGCATGTGGTATTTATAAGTGAGGAAAAATATTTCATGCTGGAGTTCATACGGCTTTGTACTGGTCCGTTCTGTTGTCTTTGTGGATTAACAAGCGTTTTTAATCAGTGTTTTTTTAATATGGCCGCGTAATAAACTGCGAAATATCGCGATCGAAATTGCAAAAAGTCATTAAATGGTACCAGCTCTATCAAGTAGTACCATCTTTAATAGGCATGATGACTATATTTTTTTCTTATCTGTAATTGAAAGATACTCAAAAAATAGAAACATCGCTGAAAGAATGACTCTGATAGCTTAAAAATTCACCAAGATATGACAATTCAAAAATCTTATAAAAAAGACCTGCCCGAAACGCTCCATACAAAGTGCTACGAAAGTATGACGTCAGTCTTTCGTAGTTTGTACGCATCGGGAGACAACTTTGTTCGACAGGTATATTAAATATTGCGTTTATGAAAGTGGTTTCATAACAAAAGTTGCTTTTAATTGCATAAGTTGTCGAATTGTATACAAATATTAAGAAATTTAATTGAAAAAAAAAATCGACTTGAATATCAAACTTTGAATGCGCATAACAAAAAAATACAAATGCTATCAAGCTGAAATTTTGGGAACACTTATTTTTTACCGTGATTTCTTTATTTTATTAACAAAATTCGCTAATCTTTGACCTTGTCATCATCCCTATGTAAATAAGTCCATTGTAGAGAAATTCAACCGTTCAAAAGATATTTCGTTGCCGCAAAACATTTTAGCCTTCATAGAAAGCAAAAGCCACGTGAAGCCTTAAACAAGCCTTAAATATTTATGCTAAAGAAAATATTTTAATACATAAACAAAATAGTGCCAGATTCGAATACTGCATTCATATCACAGAGTGGCTGAGATGAGCAATACCAATCAGATTATTATAATTGTCGGTATATTAATGCCGAGTTAATTAAATTTCATATAGTCCGATTACAAGAGCTTAATATAGGTCCATTATAGTCCAAATTGGCTGCTTTATTTGTACAGTAAAATACATAATGTCCAAAACGTAGATACGTCAAATGTCGTGACCCAAAAGTAATGTGAGTAATTATAAAATTGACGTAAAAGTACGGCACGCGTGCCACTAATTTGCTATAATATTTCATGAATAGTCCTTGTTAATAAATTATTACTGCCGTTCCCTAGTTAATAATAACTGGACAAGCTCGAGTTGGAGTTTAGAAACGTGTTTAAAGTAATACTGATGCCTGTCCTCGTTGGTCTGCTGGCTGCAACCCGTCATCGATCATCATTCAGGTTTCGTAAAGAAGATGGAAGCTGAGAAATCACATTAATACTAAAATGCCAAAGTTCTCTTTTTATAATTTCCTATTGAGCTTTTATTCCCTTCATAGTGGGCGCTGTTGACGAAAAAATATAAAAGTGGTCCCTGACCAAGAAAATGTTGCGAGCCCTTGCTCTATAGCGAACAGAGACAATATATTCGTCTGCGGGGCTAAAATGGTCGCTTTGAAGAATCATGATATGAATCATAATATGATTCATTTTTCTAAAATCGCAAAATGCAACTCTGTTTGTAATTAATTTCTGTATTTTTGTACTGATTTGACATTTGTCAGTTTGACAGTTTTGACAATTGATTTGCTGAATTGATTGAGAGGAATTGCTAAATGTGACCATTTTAGCCCCGCTGAGATTTCTCGTGTAGAGTCTACACGTTGGTTATCGCTTGTATGCCATGTCCAACGTGACGAGAGACCTTAAGCTTCAAGCATTACATCACCCTTTAGGATTCGTATCTATTCAATTGTAATCTAAATTTTTAATGTTTCTCCGAAGACCTACGTTTTCAGGTCTTCTAAGAACGCGCGCGGAGCCCATACGAATGATGTTAGATACATTGACTAAAGTAAACGATTGAGTGAGCACCTCCGAGTTTGAGAGTCCCCTGGCCGATAAGCCGTAAGCCGGATTAGCACGTACACTAAACAGTAAGGTGCTTAAGTTAGCTAATGCAGCGGGATAAATATTTGCGCTTTACTAATGGAACAATTTTGAGCGAGAAGTTGGTGGTAGGTGTGCTTTGCGCTTCTCCTTAGTGTAATCTCTCACTGCCGCCATCTGAGACGAATAATAATTACTTAAGTCTAATTAAATGAAGATTTTGACATAAGCGCCATACATTATCTGTCAAAGTCTTCATTAAATTGAAAATAATCATCATTAAATGTATCGATGTTGTCAGCACACACTTTCGTATTTATAATATCAGTACGTATAAACTTTTCTCAAGTAAATGCCACATGGCAACATTAACAACGGTGGCAAAATAACAATAAAGTCTCGAGCCGCTCCGCCGGTGGTCACCAAGTGCGTTCACACCTTTACACTATTCATACAATTTCCATTAGCTCCCTAGTTTTCCTTTAAAACATTTTCTAAAATAGAGAAATATTTTTAGAGTTTATTTGTGAAAGCTCTCAACGGTAATGGGTGGTAAGTAACAATGAAGCCAATTTCACGAATGTCCACGAAATTCAAAATAACCATCGATTCCTGACGAAAACTCCCAAACTCAGGAAAAGTATTATCATGGAAAAAACATAGATTGTGAAGTTTGATAAGAAAAAAATAATTTTCAAATTTATGAAATAGAATTTGGACTTATTGATTCATATTTTATAAATACGAATTGCGTAGGTCGCTCGCTCAGCGAAAACCAATCAAAACCAAATAAAATCTGCCGTTTTTCTATGAGACCGTGTAATTCGGTCGAGCCGACTAATCCGTGCTGAAGCATGGTTCTCCCTCATTTAGGATTTACCACAATAATTATTTAGAATATAATCTTTATGGCAATTTGCAAAAAAGTAATATATCAGTTTATTTTAAGTTCAGGACATTTACATATTTTTTTCTATAATTATTACTTTTAACTATACTTTTGTTTTTTGAACTTCACAGAATTGGTTATTGTAAACCGTCGTTATTGAAAGTCGCTCTGTGGTGAAACACCCGAAACGGAATTGTTTGAATTAAAAGTTTCCACGCGCTGCGGGGTAATGGATTTAAATGGGAAAAGTGGGCAAAGGTGAGCTCTGTGGTTTGGGGGAAACGCAATGGAAAATAAATGTAACTGTGAAACCTTCCAGTGTTGATAAATATGTGCTTGATTAAGTTTAATTTATGGTAGTGCTTTGTTGTTGCGAAGTTTTAAATATTATATTGATGTTTTATAAGATATGGTTATTTAAGCAGTATGCTAACTATACTTTATCTATACCTAACATTAAAGAGCTCGAGAACGATCAAAGTAGCAATTGCGTAGTGGCTCTAATGCGTTTCAGAGGTTTTTTGTCTTGAGTTTATCTATTCATTAGCATTTTCATTGGCTAACGTCACATTAAACTAATCAACAACGCTTTCGAATAGGTAAGCTCCTGTCAAAACCCTCAGAAGACCTAAGGGCTGACACAAAACTGCAAATTCGCATCGCATCACAAAAATCTGCAACAAAACTCATATTAAAAATGACATTTCGATGCGATGGATGCGAATTCGCAGTTTTTTGTAAGAGCCCTAACTACTACTAGCCCTAACTTGTTGACCTATGAAGATCGCGATCCTTGCAATATGCGGATAGTAAATTGAACACAAGCCTCCAACGTGAATTTCAATATATATTTACAAATCAAATGCAATTGAGGTTATAATATCACGGCACGTCAGACACGAGCGCTTGAAAAGTCAGACGGAGCAATGTACCTTAATACATTTACAGCACAGTATAAGTATCATACAGTATATCAAGTAAGCAATAAAGGTATCCTTGAAATCCAATAGTCGTAGCACTGAGACAAACGGGACCGGAATATCAATATTTAAAATGTCCTATAAATGAAAAAAAAAACCTGAGGCGGATTAACTAATTTGATTCTCCTTTTTCCATGAAACATTACTACAGCTACGTTCCTTCTTCGATCCAGTGCGTTTCTATCCAAATTACGAAATTGTATATTGTCAACAAAATGTCAATCCAATAATACCGGGTATAGAAACGGGGCAGAGTTTTGGCGCGTGCGACGTTACTCTACATTATTTAGCTACTTTAGGCTAAATAATGTAGAGTCTAGTCAAAATACAATTTCCTGTTTTAAAAGCGAAGTAAGATTTAAAAAATATAAAATGTTAGTAAACATAACGCATCGCAAGCGCCATTACAGTCAGCAATCCCAAAAGAATTTTTGACATCTAACTTCGTTATGAAAACTAACGAATGTACTTTGACTAAGCATCTGGTTATCTGAAATCACACTGTTATACTTGCGCCCGGCCGATTTGGTCAGTTTGATCTACTGTATACTATTTATATTGTGGTGTATCGTTGGCCGATAAATGTTAAATTGTGTTTATAAAGCCATTATTATAGGGACACAGACTAAGATAAGGACTTAGTACGAAAATATTAATGAGTTTTATTTAAAACGAATTGGTAGATAAGAGATTTTGAAAATTTACCACAGCTGAATATACCATGACTAAAGTGACTTGTAGAATGCATATATGAATGGCTTGGGTTAGAAATGCGTAAATATTGATAGATTTTCTTTGTCATTCTGTCATTTTACCTGTCCTAAACCATTTCTATAGCGAACATGCTAAGAATGTGCATTGATGATGTATGCAAAATCTTTTTTTTATCCGATAGACGGTAACAAATTGAAAACTCAAAAAATTGGTTTTTACTTTTTTTTTACGTATCGCAATGCAAACCCTAAGCTTTCTGTGTAAATAATAATACACATGCACTCATAGAAGTAAAAGCATATAGTCATAAAGCACGAAGAAATGAATGCAGCATGTAAAAACTTATCACTTTAAAATTATGTCGCTACTGTAAACATTGTTTCAAAGTTCGTACTAACGATGTTCCTCAAACAGGGCACAAAAACACTTCCACGGTTGACAACCCTGCGGCTAGCGGTTTGAATATTTTACACAGGTTCTCGTGAAAAGAAAATGTCTACGTAATAGTAGGGGAGGCCAGACTGGTATTCGTGTACGATTGTTCTTGCGGAGACCTAGTAGGTATTCTTGGTGTAATAAAAATAGTGGTGGGATTGGGTCATGGATGGGTTAGGTTATTCTGTAGTTTTTTCAAAACCCGAATCCAACATAGACATCGCGGGGAGCCCCGATTTGTGTTTTTTTTATTTTTTATAATGCATCTTTTATCCTACCTTGCTTTTTAAATCGTCATTGCTTTAATTCTTACCCATACAGTCGGCATGGCGCGGCCATGCAGACTGTATGGGCGCCGCAGATCTGCGATCTCCCTTAATGTTATCTTAATCTGACTGATCCGATAACATTGTAATGCCTAAAAATTAACAAAGAAATCATATTTTTATTACAATATGATAACATGATTACTAATCTGACCTGTGGGTTGCCTATTATACTAGCTTGATTTGACGCACTCAAAAATATCTCGATTCCTCCTTGGTCTCCCCGACTGAAAGGTATTCTCGTGAAAAGAAAACGTCTACGTAAGGGATGTTTGTATTCGCGCGTTGCAACAGACTTGGAATATTTGCCCCGTAACTCAAATACGCCAATTAAGCATCCAGGCAGCTGTAAATTAAAAGTTGCGAAGTTAAATCTACTTTAGTTTATCAGCCGCAAAGTAGGAGACGCCAAATTTAGTACCATTTAAAGCTAAATGTTACAAAATTACGTTCGCGTAAAGACGCTCAATCTTCTTATTTTTGTTTTTGGGGTTCCGTAACAAAATTACGAAACCCGTATAGATGCGTCATATCTGTCTGTACGTCCGGACGGACTGACAGATATGACAAGTCACAGTCGCTTTTTATAACTTAACGAGCTTTTGCCCGCGGCTTCGCTCGCGTTAAGAAGTATTATTATATACAAACTTTCATCCCCTATTTGATCTTCTTGGGGTTGGAATTTATCAAAATCCTTTCTTAGCGGATGCCTACGTCATAACATTTACCTGCATGCCAAATTTCAGCCCGATCCGTCCAGTGGTTTGGGCTGTGCGTTGATAGATCACTATGTCAATCAGTCAGTCACCTTTGAGTTTTATATATTATATAGAAGAAGAAGAAGAAGAAGAAGAAGATTGAGTATGATTTGACTGAAACTAAAGGATCTTTATTAGACTCAGATTGTTTTGCTTGTAATATCATAGTGGCTCAAACTATGAATTGTATTAAAATTTAGATGTAGATTCATCACAATACATATTATGTATCGATAGGGGATTTTACGCAAAGATCAGAGGGCGCTACTAGCACATACAGTAAAATGTAAATAGTCCGATGCGTTGCACACATCCAGAATATTGGCAGAAACGTTGTCAAACGTCGAACAAAACTTTTTGTTTACTCTATTATGGTGTTGCCTCTAGCGTCAAAAGAAAACATTGCAGTCATAATAATTATGATGTCCTATGTATCATAATATTAATACACGAACGAAAAACTTTCTAACCCTTTTTACGAAAAATGGGAAAACGTAGGTGCATGAAATTTTTCACAGTTATATGGTGAAGGAGTGCATCGAACTAATATTATTCTGAAATTATGCTTTTATCATACATTTTTTTAACAAATAAAACATTACACACACACACACACATGAGAAATGACAGATTTTTGAGTGACAAGCCTATACATACGAATTATACTCTTTTATTTATGGTTGAAGTCTGTTGACAACAAGTTGACAAATTGAAACGGATTATAGTTTTCTTTATTGAATCTAAGATCTTCTTTTACGATAATCTACTATTAGTCAATGCTTACACGGCCAGTCTGAGATCAGCTAAGTACCAAAGACAAGAGTTAAAAAAAATAATGATAAAGTCAATATTTTTTACAAAATACACGTAGTAGTCTTAATGTCGTTGAAACTAAGGTCGAATATCGACCATTGGGCGATCTCTAGTTTAACAAATTAGATGCCATAATTTTATTAGATTGTGCATTAAACAGACAGGTAGTTAACATTTTGATTGAATCAACTGATGATGTATCTGGATTAACGGAATTTATGCAAAACGTCCCGCGAGACCCTGCCTGCGTTACCAAATGATTGTGATTTCATTTCAATAGTGCGAAATTAATTCATTTGTAATTAAAATTATTATATACTGTAAGTATACTGTACAGTGGCTGACAGTTTTGTAGCTGTGTAAGCCTTGTTACACCTACGGCCTACTGAGTAGAGTAGCAGAGAAAACAGAACTAAGGAGCACCTCGACTTCAAACAAACGGGTGAATCTACGCGAGTTGGGCGCGAGCGTCACTTTCGACATGTTTCACAAAGTGCGCGAGCCGGCCGATGTGGCAAACGAATTTTCTTTTTCTTTCGTCCACGAATTTCGAGATCTCTTCTGAGTCGGCCTTCTCGGTTCTGTTTACTCTGAGAGTAGCGAGACAGTGCTCTAACCTCTCGTCCAATCAAATTGTCTGTTAACTGTCTCGCCACTACTCGGTAGGTGTATCAGGCCCTAAGGTTCATGTGACTCAATTCTTATCGGTTTAGCTTACATTTTGAAGACCGTCATCAAGATTTATTTCAATCTATAGCTTTCCTTTCTTTATTTTGGCCATATCCTTGCTTCCATTATACAGGGTTACGAGTTTCCCCATACAAAAGTGAAAAAAATTTGGTCTTTCAGCGCTGCTACTTTCACAGCTGCACACATCTGCAACTTTCTAGAGGAAAACGTACACACCCCTAAAGTATTATAACTTAATTTAGTTACACAGTGTATAGTGTATAAAATAAATAAAGTTCGGTAAGTACTTAATCTTTAAAATTATTTTAAACATATTTACCTGAACGAGTTTATTGTAGCGTTAAATTCTCCGGCGAAAATATATTAAATTATTTTATATTGAGTAGCCCTTAAGTAACTGTACCCCAATTCTGCAATTTCATGCAGCTTCGTTTACCGTGTGACGACGTCCATTTCCTATCATAGCACAAATTGGCATTCTTTTCAATGTCGTTGTCGTTTCACATGACGTCATAATTATTAAGAATATAATTTACCCTCAATTCCGTTGTGCCACAATTTGTTTATCGCGCGGCAACCGTACATTTTTTCCGCAACAAAAACTGAAAGTACCATATGCCTTCCCGGGACACCAAGTATCTGCCTGCCAAATTTCACCAAAATCGATTCAGTGGTTTAAGCGTGAAGAAGTAACAGACAGACACATCTTCGCTTTTATAATATACTAGATGATGCCCGCAATTCCGTTGCGCCAAAACTCTATCGTGCGGGAACCGTACATTTTTCCGGGATAAAAAGTAGCCTATGTCCTTTCCCGGGACTCAAAGTATCCCTATACCAAAATAGGTTCAGCGGTTTAGGCGTGAAGAGGTAACAGTCAGACAGACAGACACACTTTCGCATTAATGTTAGTATAGATTATGAATTATAAATTATTTTAATAATTATGTACAATGATATTCTATGTTACTAACTTATGTAGTTAGAAAACTGACTTGATCGAACAGGGAACAAAGCTGCATTAAAGTTCCGTCATATTAGTAGAATCGGCGTGCTGAATGTAACTCGTTTCGTTGAACTTTTGATTAAATCTCGTCAGCTGAACAAGTGGTGCCCTGTTTCAACTTACCTGCACTTAAAATTAGGTCTGATTACTTACCCATTTCCGTACTGCTTGACTAACTTTGCTAAGGCATCATGTTATGGCGGCTCTCGACATAGGCGAACGCGTTGGCCAACGCGTCTGCAGACGCGTTGGCCCAATGTGTAGAACGGGCGTTCGCGCGTTGGCCAACGTCTAAATACCTACGGCCAACGAACGCGTTGGCCAACGCGTCTGCAGACGCGTTGGCCAACGCGTTCGCCTATGTCGAGAGCCGCCATTAGAGTCGCACGTGAAAGATCTTGGTCTATAGACCAAGAGTTGTTATAAAATCTCCATTTAAACTTTAAATGCCAACATGATGGCGAAGTCTATAGCATGACGTTGACGCCGATGTTTGTCCTTCCATTACACCCGCTACCAGTATCGCAATCCCTCGTGTTACTATCATAATATGGAGAGGCCGCATAAGACATTGCACTATTAAGGAGTGAGCACACTGAGACGGGCCGTGCCGGGGCTCAGCGTGCCGGGGCTCATCGCAAAAATCCGCCTCCATACAATTTGTATGGAAGCGGATGCGCGTATCGAACACTGTGTCGGGGCGCAGCGGATTTCCGCTTCCATACAAATTGTATGGAGGCGGATTTTTGCGATGAGCCTTGGCACGCTGAGCCCCGGCACGGCCCGTCTCAGTGTGCTCACTACTTCAAAGGGCTCTCGAACGAGATTGAAATCGTAGATATACACAAATGATTAAATAATAACTTTTAGTGGATCATCGTGAATGTAATAGAATTGAGATAAACGTGTATGAAACTGTAGCCGTTTACAAAAAATATTTCTCATATTTTCAGCCGATGACTTTGAAGTTCATAAAGATAGCTAGCGCATTTTTCACTATTCGCGAACACGCTCCGAACATTCAGTAACAATTATTAAAATTCTATTGCAGCATTCATAAGGATTTTTTTGTTGTAACCCGACGTGGAATTTCAATAAAGTTATATTCTTAAGTTATTATAGAAGTTAAATTAAGCTGGAATCTCTTAATGAACCGGGCTGTAACGGAGGAACTCTGGGTATCTAGACTGGCGCTTTTGTAGACGCTATTCGCCCACGCAAACTCGGTGTTTGGATGTCAGGGAAATTTCACAGAAATCTGGAGGAATCTATTTTAATTTCAACAACTCTACCTTTAGTCAGTTCCATGGTCTTTTGAGTATCCTTCATACTCGTAGATAACCGAGGAAACAGATAAATTGTTGAAGTTTAAATGAATTTACTCGAAGACAACAATCAGACGAAATCAATATTAAAAAGAAAATCTTATATCTTTAAACGAGCAATACAGGGTGTAACAAAAATAAGTGATAATACTTTAGGGTGTGTACGTGTTCCTTGTAGAGAGTTCACTGTGAAAGTAGCAGCGCTGAAAGACCAAAAAATTTTTTCACTTTTGTATGGGCAAGGGTCCGAGCGTCACGAGTTTCCCCATACAAAAGTGAAAAAAAATTTTGGTCTTTCAGGGCTGCTACTTTCACAGTGAACTCTCTACAAGGAACACGTACAAACCCTAAAGTATTATCACTTATTTTTGTTACACCCTGTATATATAAGGAATCTCGGAATCGGCTCCAACGATTTTCATGAAATTTAGTATATAGGGGGTTTCGGGGGCGATAAATCGATCTAGCTAGGAATCATTTTTAGAAAATGTCATTTAATTCATCTTTTATCGAATACCGAGCAAAGCTCGGTCAAATAGCTAGTTATATGTTTCATTTCCGATCAAAACTCCATTTCAGCGATAGAATATAGTGATCTATTTGGAAGCATTATAGCATCGAGAAAATGTAGCAATCGTTATCACGATTTCTACTCACTACAATAGGCTCATTATTCCATTGTGTACAAGGGAACATGTCTTAAAAGTGCCGAGAAAAGACTTTGATATCTGCCGCGTTTTTCACTGCCGACGGGCACAAGCACTAGTGTGGCAGTAATGACGTCGCTGTCATAACAAGTTTGCTCCGCTATCTCAAGATATAACTATATGCCCGACGCAAATGGAGCTGCATCCTAAGTTGCTTTTATGTCACTTAAAACTGGGAACGAAAATATAACGTTACTCTGTTGATGTCTCGCAAAGTGGCCTTAACGTCACTGCTCAAAATTGTCGTAGTGATTCAATACAGTGGAATTTTTATTTTCCTACTTAATGCTTTTCCCGCGCGTTTTCTTGCTGTCGGCAGTATATTAGTAATTGAAGGGCTAAAATATAAGGATGCTTTTAGTTTTTCTTTGTACTATTTACTTTAAAGTTTAATGCATTGGTCAAGGTTTTTACCTAAATACAGAGAAGCTAAAAGCTAAAAGCTCTGCAAAAATGAGATGTCGTGTTGTAGGTAAATAGATTCAAATTATGACACGGACTTTTTTAAACGTTTTTTATATTTTACGCAATCGGACAATAGTTTCTTATAACCGTTACTTTAAAGTTTAACACATATCAAAGGTTTCTAATGGTCTATATTAGTGTGATATTTACTTTCTCGGGGAGTTTTACTTTGCGGTTTCGTTAACATCACTGTAAATAAGTTTGTTTGTCGTGGCTGCGGTTTCTAAATGGAAAGATACAATCTGCCGGACCGCTAACTTGAGATCACTAACAATTTTTAAGTAGAACTCGAAATTGGGTTACGTTTACTTTTACAATTAATGCGATCAAAGTGAACTCAGTTTGAATTTGTAATTTGTATTCGAATGGGAGTTTTATTTACTGGTTTAGAAACTATCCAAGATTTATGCAATACTGCAGTGCAATGATAGCCTCGTTTGGTCTTCTAGCCTTTAATTCTTTAATTGTACAAAAGAGCTTAATGCAATAGGCCTTAGCACAAATCTATAGTATCATTATAAATGTGAAAGTATGTCTGGCTGCGACCGCCTTAACCGCTAGACCAATTTTGTTGAAATTTTGTATGGAAATCATTGAAGTCCCGGAAAAGAACCGGTTTTCTCGTAATATATATATACGATTTTTTGCGCAACAAGGATAGAAACAACATGTAGCACGTAATCTTTCTATATTAAATGTGTTAAAATGTAATATTATTCCATTTATATGATTTGAAATTCATTTATTTTCCAGGTTAAATAAAGAGATCAAGAGCGGCGCTTGGTGTCCGAAACCTCAGATCACGACGGAGTCCACCGAGTGGTTGGAGATCAACCTGCACTCCGTCTACGTGATCACCGGTGTTGGCACCCAGGGGAGGTTCGGGAACAGCCAGGGGGTAGAGTACGCGGAGGCCTATATGCTGGAGTACTGGAGGCCGAAGCTCGCCAAGTGGGTCCGGTATCAGGGAGCTGATGGGCAGGAGGTATGATGTTTCTATGGTAACACTGAGGTCTGAGGTACTATCAGAGAAATTGATTCCTGATAGTACCTCAGACTGGGGGACCCACCTAGTTTGGTCGCGTTATGTCAAAACCAGTCACAAATCATCATCACAATAATTAACATTGAAATAAGAATTGACATGATCCGACCATTAAATGACGTAGGTCTGTCAACTGCCTAGGAAGCAATTTTCTCGATGGGACATATACATGGGAATTATTGCTGTGGCAGAGCTAAAAGCACCAAAAAAGCCATGCGTCGCTGGTCTTCCCACGCTCGGTGTAAATTAACCTTTACAAAATTAAGTCTCGAAATAGTAACGGTTTTAATTAACGTACCAAAAACGTCAAACAATGACGTACGATGTATAATGCTAAGTACTCACATACGGTTTTGCTCCATCTAGCAATAACGTCTCTAGCAAATCCCGCGGCTCGGGCTTTCGTCCACACATTCAGCATTGCTCAATAGTTTTACTCTAAAACGATATATTTTTTAATCAAACCGGCTCGATGCGAGCCTTCGAGCTGTCAGTTTTGCGGTCCACACAGTAATTATTACTCGATTTGGAGTAAAACCGTATGTGAGTACATAGCATAAAGTTTTTTGACAGAAGTTAGTCTATTCGTTTATAAGTTAGGCTAGTGCCTAATTTATCAAAGTTAGGCTAGTGAATAGATGGGCTTATTCACTAGCCTAACTATATTAGCCTAACATCACGTTAACCAAAATGCTACAGAAAAGTTAAAACCTCAGAAACCAGGCACAAATTAGCTCTATACATATACTTTATTTGCCATCGAAAACCATTAATGGTCTCCCGGTCGCTGTAATTGAAAATGGAATCAAGTTCAAGCGACTAAAAGCGTCTGCATTTCGGAGCACGTTAGGTGACCACTCTGTGAGCCAATCACCATGGACGAAACCTAAGAGCCAGTCCACACGGCGCGTCAGCGTTGCGTCGACGCAGCGCTGCCGTTTGACACGTACGTATGCCGGTTATTACGTAGCAGTCTTAAGGCGAAGCCAAATGAGCGTAATTTGTGAATTGTGAGTCGCAGAATTTCGGTTTGGCAGAATTCTGCTGCATGCAGTTTCATACAAAAGTCCTGTTTGATTCACACGAGCGTAATTTTGTTAGTCATGATTTGTATGAAAAGATATTTACGCGGTAGAAACTCTGCGACTCACAACTCACAAATTACGCTCGTTTGGCTTCACCCTTAACGTCAACGCTCCCGCTTCCCCCTCCCGCTTCTTCTCGGGTGCTGCTGTCCGTCATGTGTGCGTTGCGTTGCGCAGCGCGCCAAGTGAACACCTTGGTTATATTTTGTATGTAAAACAACGCAGCGCTGCATCTGTGTTGTGTGTTGACTGGCTCTTATTTCCCTTAAAATTTTCGCTATACCTCACACAGGCGTACTCAGAGAGACCTTTATATCGTTTACTTAACTTCAATTTAATAGTTGGTCAGAATGAATGGAAACTAGAGTTTATTTTGAAATATTTTAGAAGAGAAATATTTCAGTGTGGTTTCGATGACCTAACATCTGCTCCTTCAATCAATTTAATTTAAAAAGTAGTAAAATAAAACTCAATTAATTTTTTACCTACCGGCTACTGGTAGAGTGCCTGATTCTGATATTTAAATCTATCATTAATACAATTCAGAATTAAATAATTATTCTATTATACAGCGAATAGTACGATAGCGATGATAAACTTCAATTTAAATTTCATTGTTATTTTCTATAGATTCTGAGTGGAAATACGAACACGTATTTGGAGAAGAAGAATCATTTGGAACCACCGATCTGGGCGTCCAAGATTCGGGTTATACCGTACAGCTCTCATCGACGGACAGTCTGCATGAGGGTCGAGCTCTATGGATGCTATTGGAACGGTAAGTGGAACGTTACTTAGGTCCACTTGGCAGCTCTGGATTTATACAGGGTGCAATTAAACCTTCCGGCCAAATTTCGATATATTATTGAATATTGATCATATGACTCAGTACTAAAATGTTGAGAAATACCCTCCAAAAGTTATCCTAAAAAACACTACAATTAATTGATACTCCGATGGAGGATGGATGGAGGCACCACCCCCCGCGTATCCCCCGCTCTAGCCACCGCCGCGAAGTGACCGTTCTGCAACGATTTTAAGTGGGATAAAGTATGTTATTATCTATATCTAATTATCTTTATAGATAAAAACATACTTTATCTAGTACATATCTAAGCCCTACAAAAAATTTGGCCGGTAGGTTTAATTGCACTCTGTATATAGGCAGTATAGGCCATGGCCTATGGGCGGCAGAGTCTTATGGCTAAAAAATATAAATCCGGCCCGGCCACTTGGGTCACTTGCCACTTTGGTCTAGACTCTAGACTCTAGGTGAAAGATTTCCATAATAAATTCTACGGAAGATTAACTGAGGGAATTCCTCGAACACCTACTTCCTACTTCCTACTATCCTTCCTACTTCCTACTAATATTATAAAGGCGAAAGTTTGTTTGGATGTATGGATGTATAGATGTGTGGATGTATGGATGTTTGTTACTTCACGCAAAAACTAGTATACGGATTTTAATGAAACTTTACAATAATATAGCTTATACATCAGAATAACACAGGCTACAATTTTAACCGACTTTCAAAATGGGGGAGGTGTTATGTTCGTTTTCTTATGTTCAACGATTACTCCGCTGTTTGTTAACCGATTTTCAAAATTTTTCTTTTGGTATATAGGGTATCATCCCAATTTGGTATTATATTCACAAAAGTGGTGATCTGATGAAGGATTCATAAGCAATCGAGGGAACTCCTCAAAATTTATAGGAAAATATGTGGTGACTTCGGTTTCGTGAGAAGTATTCTAAGCATATGCTACCAACAAGTAAGATTTTGCACCGAGTTATAACTGGTATACCGTGGTTCGGAAGGTGCTGAGAGAACTCCTGATTCTTTATAGATACAAGTTTGGGAGTTTCGGCGTTGTTTTAAGAACGGAAAGCATATGCTACTGTGCAAATTACATTTATCATCATCATCATCACTACCATATTATACCATGCATCGTCCCATGGTTATGACTTATGAGCCTATAATGACCCTGTTATTGGTCCTTTTCATAGTCTTTTAGATCGAGACTCCAGTTTGTCAAGCGATAATTAAAAAAATGTATACCTACCTAATATTATAAACTTAAAGAAGTATGTTTGCTTCAACGCGTTAATCTCAGGAACTACAGGTCCGATTTAAAAACTTATTTCAGTGTTATTTTTTTATTATTTTATGAAATAAGGGGGCAAACGAGCAAACGGGTCACCTGATGGAAAGCAACTTCCGTCGCCCATGGACACTCGCAGCATCAGAAGAGCTGCAAGTGCGTTGCCGGCCTTTTAAGGGGAATAGGGTAATACGGGAGGGTAGGGAAGGGAAGGGAAGGGAATAGTTGAGGGTAGGGAAGGGAGTAGGGTAGGGGTTAGGGGATTGGGCCTCCGGTAAACTCACTCACTCGGCGAAACACAGCGCAAGCGCTGTTTCACGCCTGTTTTCTGTGAGAACGTGGTATTTATCCAGTCGAGCCGGCCCATTCGTGCCGAAGCATGGCTCTCCCACGTCTGAGTTTTTAAATTGGACCTGTTGTTCCTGTGATTAACGCGATCAAGCAAACATACTTTCAGGTTTATAATATTAAGTATAGATTTTTTTTTAGTATCGCTTTACAAACTCGAGTCTCGATCTAAAAGACAATTAAAAGTACCAATAACAGGGTCATAATAGGCTCATAATCATGGGACGATGCATGGTATAATATGGTAGTGATGATGTTGTTGATGATGATCATCATAAATGTAATAAACATAGTTCTATAACGTTTTATGGTAGTGATGATGATTAATATGAAGGTAATTTGCATAGTAGCATATGCTTCCCGCTCTTAAAACAACGTCAAAACTCCCAAACTTGTATCTATAAAGAATCAGGAGTTCTCTCAGCACCTTCCGAACCATGGTATTCCTTGGTGCAAAATCTTACTTGTTGATAGCATATGCTTAGAATACTGCTCACGAAACCGAAGTCACCACATATTTCCATATAAATCTTGAGGAGTTCCCTCGATTACTAATAGCTCTCTTCATCAGGTCATCACTTTTATTAATATGGTACCAAATTAGAATAGAATGATAACCTATACACCAAAAGAAAAATTTTGAAAATCGGTTCACAAACGGCGGAGTAATCGTTGAAGATAAAAAAACGAACATAACTCATCCTCCATTTCGAAAGTCGGTTAAAATTGTAGCCTATGTGTTATTCTGATGTATAAGCTATATTATTGTAAAGTTTCATTAAAATCCGTTCAGTAGTTTTAGCGTGAAAGAGTAACAAACATCCATACATCCACACATCCATACATCCATACATCCAAACAAACTTTCGCCTTTATAATATTAGTAGGATATTGCTGTAAATAATTTCAATAGATCGTTTCCAATCGTTGCAAATATTTTTTAAAAAACTTTAGAACCCCCTTTTCATTGCCATTTATTAGAATACCATTTTGAGGTTTGATATCAAACCGATGCAGGAGAAATCAATTATTAGGAAGGAAGAGCAGAATCACGTTACAGTTTATACCTGTTCGTTTGCAATGGATCAAGACATTCGCAAATAAGGGGCTGCCCTAAGCCCTAAGATAAGATTGTAAAGCCAAGTGTGTGACTACTGACTAGCGAGCTTGTTAAACAACTTTAAGAAGTGTTTGAGGGCTAGTGTAACGAAGCTTAACTTCGTTAGTGGTCTAATCAGTGCCAGCTATTATAAAGCGGAAGAGTTTGTTTTTTGAAGGCGCTAATCTCAGGAATTACTGTACTACTGATTCTTTCAGTAGATAGCCCATTTATCGAGGAAGGCTTTAGGCTATATTTTATCACGCTAAGACTAATAAGAGCGAAGAAATAGAGAAAAATGTGGATCAAACGGGGGAAGTAATTTGAAAGGACTTATCTCACGAACCATACTGGAGCAATTTTTCTGTTATTTGGCACAGATAAGAAGTAAACCACGCAAAGGACATCTAGGCTATTTTTTGTGGAATAATATGTCTGTGAAATATCTAATTTACGCGGGAAAAGCCGCGCGTAATGTCTAGTATTACAATATTCTAATAGTACGGTATCACTACATAGTTTAAAACAAAGCCGTTTCCCGCTGTCTGTCTGTCCGTGTGAGTAAATAGAAAAATACGTGACAGATTTTTTTAGGTAGAGTGATTCAAGAGGAAGGTTTCTATGTTCTAAAATACACAATCCATACTTTATTATTATAAAATATGCGAAAGGGTGTCTGTGTGCCTGTCTATTACCGCTTCATGCCCAAACTGCTAAACCGATTTTGCTGAAATTTGGGTAGGAGATACTTTGAGTCCCGGCAAAGGACTCAAAGTATTCTCTACCCAAATTATCATTTTATCCCGGAAAAATGTAGGGTTTCTGCGCGATAAACGAATTTTAGCGGTAGTATCATAGTGTCCAAACACACTATTGCTCGATCGAGCAAAAACGTAATGTGAGTACTTAGCTTAAAGTACATTGCCGGCGTAATCCTGCCGAACTTCGGCCCCGTAACGGCCTGTCCACATCTCCACGTCACGACGTCGTCAACGTGTAACAGTGCGGTAACGTGGCACGGTAGTCGGTTCGTTGTCGTGACGTGAAAATTTACGTCAACGTAACGTGAAAATGCACGTCCCGGTGTAGGAACATTTTCTTTTTTCTTCTTAAATCCCTTTCTTCGTCTTCTTAACAATAGCAGAAGCAGAATACGTATGGTCCATATATAGCAGTTTTACAAGGCATGGTAACGTACAATGTTGCTACACCGTGACGTGCATTTTTACGTCACGTTGACGTAAGTTTCCACGTCATGACAACGTACCGTGCCACGTTACAGCACCAAACCACGTTGACGGCGTCGTAACTTTGACATGTGGGCAGGCCCTAACTTAGGCATGGTGTGTTTAGACACTATGTATAAATTAAAATAAGACAAAACAATGTTGCCGGGTTAGTTAATTATGTAATGCTTGTTTGATTCGTCTCCGTATATAAGACCATGGTGTGTCAGCAGTCTCAACTCTCAGCACTCAGCTCGTTACCACTTTATTACCGGTCTAGCCAATTTTGTACTATTCTAACAAATTAATCAGTTATCATAGTCAATTCATGCCCAATTCCAACAGAATACTTCAATTTCCAAAATGGCTTGCTCTACAATTGTAAAGGTTTCCATTAATTTATAATAATTGTCAAGTCTAACGGTCACCGCAAACGAGCCACCGGGCCCAACCACAAAACGCCGCCACAGGCATATTTCCTAGTTTTCGTAGATTTTACTTACACACGAATACGGCTGAAGATGGCGGCCGCACGCTATTTATCGTCGCTGCTCGCTTCTTGTGGCCAGCATCAGCTATTAAGGGCTTGATTACACCGACCGAGTAGAGAGGCAAGACCGAGTAGCGAAATCCTAAACACTCGAAACTCGCACGATTCCTCACCCTTATGGCTGCGTTGCGGTACCGCGTTGCGGGATACCGCAAAAACAACATCGCACAGAAATGCGATGCGACGTCGCAACGCAAAAATTCCATCGGATACGACATTGTACGATAAGACGCTAAAGCGCTGGAGCATCGGCCACGAAGGGATCGGCGTTGTGGCCTGGCCCTTAGGGCCAGTCACACCTACCGAGTAGAGCAACGAGACAGTGCTCAATGCTATGGTCATCTTCAGAATAAATTATTATTATCCATCCGTATCCATCCGTGCTGTCTTTGTGGCTGCTTCTAGCTTCTTAGCGTTTTAGCTGTGGTGTGTCGCCCGTATGCTCCTCCACCAGACAAGCCAGTTATCTGCCAGCCAGACTACAATAACCGGGCTATATTGTACCCAGACATTCGGTAATGAGCGTATTAGTACAAGCAAATTGGTCTCTAGCATTAATCCCTCGTAATTTTATTTGCATTTCCGTGTTTGAATAGTTCCCTTTGAACTGTAACAAGTTAACTATTATAAGGTAAATATTTTATACCGTATTTACCTGCCGAGCGTCTGAAAAATGTCTCTTGTATAAGCCTTTTAGAAGGTGGTTTAAAAATGTTTCATATCTTCTTGTTCGTTGGCAGTTTATTAAAAGTTGCGTAAAATGTAGGTAGCTTAATATTCTTACTACCACTACCTACTAACGCGCAAAATTCATAAAATATAGAATCGAAAATCAGAATGGCCCAGCTCCACGCTAGTTGTTAAACTTATTTACAACTGATTTGCGATAGATCGTTCGTCGAAGATGAGCTGCTCGCTTAGCTTGACAACGTAACAAGGTTTCTTTCCATGGAAGAATAGACAAAGTAACAGATTGTAACAGGGATTGTAACCTGTAATTTTGTCCCTACTCCATAGAATCTAGATTCTGTCGGTCTTTGAGATGCATGCAGACGCATGCCTTTTTCGGCATTAAAATATGTGTTATTAATTATTATGAAGCAAGTATACGAAATCCCCAGCTCATACCAAAATTGCGACGGATCGAAACGATCCATCGCGGATGCCGTCCTAAAGGTACTACCTTAATAATAAAACAATTAGTTGAAAACTTGGCACCTCTGTTGCCGTACGCTGCCCTACTTCATAATTAAGCCATTAATCACATTTCAAACACACATTTTATCAAACAAATGGGTCACCAGCTACTCTACTGTTTAGGGCTATTACACTCCTTCAATATAAGTAGGGAAAGGATATAAATGATACGCGTAAAAGGAATATTGAGTATTCATAAACTAGGTATTATGTACAGTAATAATATTTTACTGAAATATTACTGTCGTGTTCACTAATGAAAAATCTATACTTTTTATTGCATAATAAATGTGAAAGCGTGTTTTTTTATATATTGAGTTCTGGAACATGTCAGGATAGCTTTTATTGTTTAAATTAGCGTAAAAAAGAGATTTACGCGCCTTACACGAATATCTGTATAAAAAAATCGGGCATAGGACAAGAGTAAGGCAGAATGTAAAATTGCCTGCATGAACTCACATTTAAAACCTCTTTCCTTTTATGCATGCTGGATAGCCCTGATTGCCACCAACTTCAACTTCTATCAGACGCAATCATAGAAAAATATTATTATCTATCAATCCACATGTTCGTGATCGTATATTTTGTCCATCATCTGCCAACGTGAAGAGGCTGCATAATAAATCATCAATTTTGTCAATTGTTTGTCTGGGAACGTTGCAATAACAATTAGCAATCAATTTGCTAAAACTCGTAATCCGCCGTTTTTAAGCTTTAGTGATTGGGCCAGTTAAACACTGGAATTTGATTGTTTTAAAACATCGTTAACAAATTAGGTGCCAATTTCGACTGTTAGTGTTTTTAAACTGTAATAAATATCCTGCCTTCTCCTTCATTATGCTGGACAACAGTGGCGAAGAGTCCATATAACCCGATTCCCGTCAGCTTCCCTTTTGGAAAATCGAATCTATGGGCCAAATACAAAATGTATTTATATCTAATAAATATTTTACATACTTAAAAAACTTTGAATTCACTAAACGCCTACAAAATTTTATATGCAATAAATTTTTCTCTCACTTGAAATATTTTAAATTAATAATTAATCGCCTTCAAATGTATATAGGCAATGCAACGTGCAGGCCATCTCCGATAGAAGCCGATAAATTAGCGGGTTATTTCTTCATACAACGATATTTCATAGTAAGCATCTGTCCTTTTCATTCCTGTGAACTGATCGTCATGTTCTGTCTCGTTCTACCACGCGCCAATATACTCGGAAATAAGCCGATACTCGGCGAGTTATTAAAGGTTAATTAGCAACGCACAAGTGCGAGCGAGAAAGATGAACTTCATGAAGTAAAATTGTTATGAGTCAAATGGCGGATGAGTGTTTGTAAACAACTTGTTTGTTTTGTGTTTAAATGTCGAATGTTATTTGTTTTAGTACAGTGTCGCGAATTTAAATTAATTTGTATTGTGATTTGTTAATTGTGACTCGTACAGCTGAGACTGTTGTCTGACAGATTATTTGCTGTCGAAGGAAACTTCGTTTTCCAAACTTAGTTTTAAGAATGACCGTATGTGCCGTCACGCTTACAACTTAACTCAGAAGGCATTTTTCAAAGGCATTATTATCAAACTTGAAACTCCAACATTTTTAAACATCAGTGCTGAGCGTTTTGGTAAGTAGATTTTTTACTCCAGCTTCCCTTCCGAAAATATTCACCTTTCGCCACTGCTGGACAAGGGAGACAACGTGGTAATTAACAAATGGTCAAATCCATACAAATTTAGAAATGCATCTACGCATCGCGTTGCGATCTGAACTGACCCTTAATCTTTCGGTACTAGATCGCTGCCTCGTTGTCGGCCGATCTACATAATCGTATCGTATCGTTATTTACGCCGTTTGTACCTACTAAGCCGTTTAACAAGAGCGTAAATCGCGTTTGACCGGACTTATGCCTATTTTCAGAGGTTTTTTGACAGGGGTTTATCTATTCACTAAAGTCCATACGGCGTATCGAGGTATAAAACTACATAATATCATGTCATAATTATTAGCATAAGATTATGTGCCTCGTTATTTTGATTATGGTATAGGGCCGGGGTTCCCAAAGTGTGCGCGGCGCCCTGGTGCGCCGCGCCGTGGAAAAGCAAGAGGGGCACCGCCGCCGTGGCCCGTGAGTCGATCCTCCACCATTATCCATAATCACAAATATTATAAAATATGAATTATACAAGGCAGGCAGATGATGAAATATTTTGTTTATTATCATTTACTTGCCTAACCTAACTATAATCTTTAAAGGTGTTTATTTATGTATCTTTTTGGAATATTTTTGTTTAATGTAATGTTTTATGTAAAAATATTGACTTGTAAGTGCGCTGCAGGCTTAAAAAGATTGGGAACCCCTGGTATAGAGATTAATATGCAATCAGACGTATGATAAGGTCAAAAAATTAAGCAATTAACACATTGGAATAAATTATAGCTAGCCATCCCCCGAGCAAACGATTTTGACCATACATTTGACGCGTTGTCGAGATGGTTTTAACGAACGGGTTTAGTCAAAAAATTGTAAGGTAAAAATTGTAAACTGTAAGGTAAGAAACAGTGCCTTACAATTTAAACTTTACACAATTAAAGCACACTTACGCTGTGTTCAGGTTGGATCGTATTAATTATTGTCTCTCTCGATTCTCTAATTTTGGAAACGATTAGCAATAGCTGATTTGCTGATTACTGATTAGCAATAGCCGCGTGTTATGAGTTATGACTTAGGTAGGTGCGACTGCACGATTAAGTCACGGAGACCGAACTGTGCAGTTTCAGCGTCATGCGTGTGGCTTAAGAAGTAAAACTAGCCAACTCCTAGCGATAATTCACACCGCACTTAAATGCTGATAATATCTACGTGTTTTCATTACAAAGGCCCGAGTAAATGGAGGTTGTGTAATTATAAAAGTAATAAAATATTTAATTTGTACGAAACGAAGTTATTATTCATAAAGTAGAGCAGTAATTCATAAATGTATCCATCCGGCTTAATGCGAAGAGAAAAGTCATCACGAAAGCCTCCAACGCCGTTCGTGAGTTATGAATAGTGGCGGAAAAGTTACGGCTTCGGCTTACACACCTTTAGCCAAAATTATGTGCAGCCATTGAAGTGAAGTTAACTACGGCGTTTGCTTTAGGCTCGCCGAATATTCTGTTTTCTAGAAAACAAAAGATTATATTATGTTTGTCCATGTTTATATTTTTTCTTTTCTATATTTTACATTCAAATTTCAGTCCATATTATTAAAACATATTTTGAAATCCGTGGTCAATATGAAATAGAATCTAAACTGTCCAGTTTCTGAGTGTTTTACAGTATTTTATCTATTCATCAGTGTTGTTGATTGGTCAATATTTTTACGTTAACCAATGAAATGCACTCAATTTGACTTTAAAAACGGAGCACTAAAAATTTCCATTTTCAATATTCACTTCATACGAAGCTTGTGGTGACGATTATTGGGATTCGGCTTCGGCGTCACGACCTTCGTCAGCCACTAGTCACGACTCACGAATGATTTAATATATACGATAAAAGTAATTATAATTAACCTTCGACCGACACACGAAAATATAATACTGTGATAAGTCCCCGAACGCACACGCGATGATAACAGAACTAAGAAAGTGAGGTGCGTGTACAGTGTACACTTGCCCTATTACTGCTGACTGCTGACCAAAAGACCATGAATACAAAATATAATAATATAAAGGAACCATTGGCATTTGAATATAAAATATCATAAAAAAAAGAAGGAGAAGCAATCACTGCATTCTACATTCTAGTCTCAAATTATTACCAAAATCCATTTAGTGGTATAAACGTGAAGAGGTACCAGACACAGTTTTCCATTTATAATAAAATAATAAATTGTCACACTAAACACCGAACACAATAATAATAAAATAAATGCCAAATTCGTTTATGCATTTTGCAAAAGGTTATATTTCACCAAAAGCACCCAAAGCTTTTAAGCTCATAAGTTATTAGTACTTTAGTAACGCATCGATTTTACTTTGGCACTTAGGATTTATAAACAAAATCATACAATTACTAGAAATGCAATGAACCGTTCATACGAAAACTACTGAACGTATCCTGATAATACTTTGTGTCTTGCTTATTTTCTATCTGTATCTGTTACTACTTTTACAATAAGCTGAATTAATCTTTATTTTGGAAATAAAAATGGATATATTATTTGTCATGAATCCGGTAAGCTAAATGCACAGTTTTTAAATTTTAGGTTATGAATAATATGATCATAGTCACATATAGTATAGCATTTCGAACTTCGAAGCCACATTATACAATTCTAGATGTATTGTATAATGTGGCTTTCCAAGTTGTTTAACAAACAGCGTCGGAAAGTAAATTTTTGAGTTTGATGCGTGGCTGGGCTCGACGGTACCCATGTCATTTACATCCTCGCCTCTCTGATGTACAAATTACCGAACAAAACTTACCACGAGGTAATTATTTAGGTTTTAGGTGTTTTAGGTAACAATGCAGAGAGTTCGTATAAATTGTATAGCTTTAGGTTTCTGAGTTGTTTTGACTCGAGTTTATCTCTTCAGTATCGTTGTTGATTGGGGAAAATGTTTGACAATAAAAGCGCACTTGTATAGATGATATTATGGTCGCTGCCAAAGATAAAGCAATAATGTTTTAACCCACAAAAATTTATTTCTTGTTAAATTTTGGATGCAGTCTTGTTCTAAATCATTTTAAATAGCACATAACCACATTCATAACTCAATACAAATTTTTTTGTAAATTAGTACTTAGTAATACACGAATGCTTAACAGCGTCCATATAATATAGAACTTCTGTGAAGAAAATCCTCTGAATCAGATTCCTAGGCATATGACCGGCCTACGTAATATGGTCGATTTATGTAAAACCCAGCCATCAGATGACGACTTTCATTAAGTTGACATAAGCCGACCAAATTACGTTGTTCCGTCAACTGCCTATGATCAATTTCTTCGATAGTACAAGTTGTAACGATCACATTTTAGCGAACTACAACTAATATATCCTTGCGAACTTACGAAAAGCATAATATTATTAAATTACTGTAAATATATTGTATAGCACGGAATGTGAATGCCCTTGTTAAAATATTATGTAGTTAGTACTATGATATTAAGAGGAGTCCACACCGCCCTTTTTTCCATACAAACGTTGTCCCCTGTTTCCTCCCTGGATAATGCTAGTAGAGTTATAATTTTTTTCCTGAATATCTACGGCCACTAATACAATGTCCCTATGTTTTCTTTTTTTTCATAATTTAATTATTAAATAAGATATGAACGTTCAAAAACCCAAAAAAATGGCCAGATTTTCCGCTGTGTTCAAACGTCCAGAAAACAGATTTGGCTAGATTATACAAAAAAAAGCAAAACATAAGAACACAGCTCAAGCCTTTTTTCAATCTTCAATGAAAAAAGTACCTAAATCGGTTAAGTTTTGGAGAAGGAATCAGGGTACAACGAATCGTTGATTTTCTGGATTTTCTGCAGTCGTCTCTATCGCGTTCTGCGGTATAGGCTTGAGGTAAGGGAGACAGCTATAGATATTACACGTACTTTTTTTTCATTTCTCTAGCCCCTGGTGTATCCTCTTAAGACAAAAAAAAGTCCATGTAATATTTACGCTCCGTTCTCGTTTTTTTACACCTGACATGACCTTTATGTGGTCGACATAAGGTTCATAGAAACATGATAAAATAGTTTACAACGTTCAAAGTTATTTTTCATCTCACATTACCTCTATGCGGTCGACATAAAGTTCACACTTCATAGAAAAGGGGTGAGGTGGTAGACTACTAGCGTTCAGAGTTATTTTACACCTGACATGACCTCTATTCGGTCGACATAAGGATCAAGGAATCGTCGACTATAGTATGGTAATTGGTGGGTAATACCCAGAAACAGGTTATCGCGTCGTCGCCGCATGCAACGTGCAGCATGCGGCAAATCGCTCCTAATCGCTAGTCGGCTTTTTCATGAATTTCATGTGAAAACTTCGACAACTCAAAATCGATTTTCTAATGTAATTAAGTAATATTATAAATCGTCGCTCAGATAACAAAACCGCGTAAGTCAAATTTCAAGAGTTTTCAGGAAAGACAAAAACTTCGTACCTATTTCATAACGGCCGTTACCAATATTCAATCTATCTCTGGTTTGTCATACAACCGATCGCAGCTAACATTGAATTGACATAAAATATGTCTCTAATGTCTAATGTGAGCTATTCTATATTGCTATAAATATTGGGAACGGCCGTAAGAAATCATTTGACGTTTCATTTAAAATGAGTTCTTTTTCATTCGTTCAATTTTATTTACAATTTTTAACTACATTTAAAATTATAGACGAAAATATGTGAAAGTGCCTGTCTGTTACCTCTTCACAATCAAACCGCTCAACCGATTTTGCTGAAATTTGTTATGGAGATTCTTCGAGTCCCGGGAAAGGACATACGTCTTACATACTTTTTATGCAGGAAAAATGTTCGGTCACTTGTGTTTTGTACCTACTTAAAATTTACATTAAGTTAGATGTCTGGAATCAAATCTAACAATGATGAAAATATAAAACAAAATTATACATGAATTTTATAAACACCTAAGTACCTATAATAACTAACATTTATAATATGCAATAGAGCACAAAACATTAACGCCACCTAGCTCTTACCAAAACGGTTAAAATTGACGGGCGGACGGACAACGGCCGTTGGATTAAAGTTTACTTACATATTGTAATTGTACATTGTACCTGTATGTCCGTATGTCCCTGGGTCGCGAGATAAAGCCATCAGCTGTCCACGCGAAGCCAGGACCCGGCTTAGCTTAATCCCCAAGTTTCATATTGAAATTACATTTTATAATTTGCCGTCTTTTACTTAATTTCGCTGGAAGCAATCAACAATAAAATCTTATTATACAACTTTTTCAAACCGTTCTTACAAATTTAATTTTATTGTTATGAATATAACAATATAGCTTTTATGTGGACTTAATTAATTTTATGTATTTTAGAAATCCCTTTTTTTTAAACTCAAAATAAAATACCGGGTGTCGTCATTTCTTTTATGGACATAATGAATTTTAGTACGCCTTCTATGTACCTGATTATTACTAATTAAGTAGGTATGTATAATCCAGAAAACGAAGCGAGTCAGTTCATATCATATTATGTCTAGTCATAACCACTCATAACTCATAAGTCATAACTTTATAGTCTTCATATCAAAACATTTATATGAAACTTTGTGACTACTTCTTTGACTAAGTCTAGTAATTATAGGACATAGGTATTATAGTCAAAGAAACAAGGCTAGTCACAATTTACTTATATTCTCTATGAAACTATGACGTGCTATGATTATTCAAAGAATTATCGTGGAAACGGAAATGGTAATCGCGAATGGCTTTTCCATATTTTTCTTTATTCCGTGACTGGGGTCTATAAAATAGTATTGCAATTCCTTGATAGAGATTAAGCTGGAATTGCTTTAGGTACCTCGTCCTAATCTATTTTAAATTCGATTACCGTCGTCTCGTTTGTCCATTATTGCTTAAGATTTTAGTTTAAGAATTGATAGCGTTTGAAAGAAATTAAATAGTTTTACCCATTAAAAATAGATCCACACTTTACAGCATTATTTATACTTCTTATGCTTTACAGACTACTTTACAGCGTTTATAGTTTGATATAAGTACATATAATAGTACAATGTTTTGTTTTTGTGACTTTTCTGAACTTTTCCGTAAAAGCAATTTCCTAATAATTATGTAGTTACTGATTAGTGATTACACTACGTTTAAAATATTTTAAATCTTAAAATATCCATACTTACTAATATTATAAATGCGAAAGTGTGTATGTCTAGGCTGTCTGTCGGTTACCGCTTGACAAACAAACCGCTGAACCTTTGAAACACTTTGAGTCCCGGGAAAGGATACTTATTTGTAATTTGTATCGTAGAAAAATGTACACTTACCGCGGCCGCGCTATGCGTATTTTCGCGCAACGGAGTCGCGGGCGTCATCTAGTTATAATATTATATACTAGCTGTCCCGGCAAACGTTGTTTTGCCATAAAAATGTTTCCCTGTTTTCCTGCTTTTCTCTTGAAGTTTTTTCTGAATGTTCTATAGACCTCACGGAGCCCGAGACCTTTCCAACGAATACAAAACCGTGGAAATCGGTTCGTGCGTTCTAGAGTTATAGCGTCAGGAAGGAAAACCCGACTTATTTTTATATATTAGATAATTTATGAATCACTTTATTAAAAAGAATAATACTCAAGGTAAAATCTTCATTGATATACCTCGCTCTCAGTATGGCGACTCTGGTTAGTTAATTATCTTATATCTTTAAACGAGCAATCTAGCAATCATTTTATGAAAATGTCATTTTATTGTTTTATCGAATACCGAGCAAAGATAATAATACGTTATTTGATCGACTCCCAATTTTATTAGTCCATACATACTCAAAAAATCAATTTATTATATTGGCGATTTCTGTTTAATTTAATCAAACGAAAATTTAATCAAAAGAACATTCAGTAGGTACTGTAAATACGGGAATCGGGAATCTACATAATAATAATAATAAGTTGTTTAACTTACGGAGTTACGATATTTTTGCGAAGCTCAAAATGCTAATAATAATAAACGAAAATTGAGATTTTGTACGTTTGACCTTTCCACAGGACGTATTTTTTGCGCACTGACGACGCGCTTTTCCGATACGCTCGTCGTCGGCGCGTTTTCATCGCGTTTTGGCAGATATACAGTTTAAAAGTTAAAACGTGTCGGCTTCCTTGCGTTTGCTGAGCGTTCAACTTGCATAATATGTAATTCTTACAAACGAGCGCATTTTTTTACGCTCGATCGTAAAAAATGTCGTGTGGAAGGCCCCTTAGCAGTGACGATATTTTTTGCGAAGATCAAAATGTTGTTTAAAAAACAGGCTCAGATGTCGAATAATATTATGTCATCGGCTTTCTTAATCTTGACAAACGAATCATGCTGTAAAAAACCCTTCCCGATCAAAAGATCTATTATTCCCATTGTCGATGGATCAATTGTCCGTTATAGATCCATAGTGATCGATATCTTCTGAACCGGGCTTAGTAATAGCCCACTTAACTTTTAGGTGAGTTATCTACTACGATTGCACAAAAATCTGAGCTTCAGGTGTAGATCAGTAGTTTAATGTTGTAGTTAATCGTTTGATCAATAACAATATTTATTTTACATTGAATATGCTTAAGGCGACGCCTTGATAATTTGGCTGTAGCGATATCGTTTTTTTCTCAGCAATGACTAAAGCTAAGAAATTAAAGTTCATTGTCAGTATTCATCATGTCTATATCTTTGAATTGTCCATACCATAACACGATTGGTCAACTTTTATAACACAGAATAATCAATCAATAAGACCTGTGTAAAAATAGGGATTCCTTTTTTGCCAACAGAGGAGAGTGATTTAAGCTTCCAAAATGTGTACATAGATTGGTTCAAGCATACACTATAATTTGCCCATAGCTTATAGAAATGTATATACTTATGGTTTTTAAATTACGCGACAAAAACCATTTTGTCGCTTACCCCTTTCCATTTTTTGCTGTTCCATCCACGTTCCAGGAAAATACATAGTAAGTATTGAGTATTACATTTTATATGGTTGCAAAATTTGCAGTGCCGTTGATATTTTCTACTCCTGTAAAGTTATGATATTAAAAAAATATGTAGATTTCAATAAATTAAGATGTGCTAGTTTTTGTAAAAATCATAAACAGGCAGTAAGTAGTTTAAAAAAGTTGCACATTCTGCATCACCCCATGTACTCGAGTAAAGAGGCGCCACATCGTTTAAATGTTCGCAAACTTTCCCCCAAACGACTGAATAAGTACTTATAAGTACATTTTGCCTTCAACCTAATGCTGGCCGAGTACCTTGTTTACTTGTTCAGTGTTCTTTATTTTTGACGAGGGTTTTTTCACTCTAACACTAAATGCCTATCTAGGGTTTGATTTGCTACTTTTGATCAAAGATCTATAATCTATATAATATCTTATATCTTTAAACGAGCAATTCTTGTATATATATATATATATATATATATATATATATATATATATATATATATATATATATATATATAATTGGAATCTCGGAATCGGCTCCAACGATTTTCATGAAATTTAGTATATAGGGGGTTTTGGGGGCGATAAATCGATATAGCTAGGAATCATTTCTAGAAAATGTCATTTTCATCGGATACCGAGCAAATCTCGGTCAAACAGCTAGTTTACTAATCAGAAACGTGATTTAGCACGTGGCTGATTGTTATATAAAACACGTGATGTATTATTTTTTCCGTATTGTTCAAATTATACTTTGTACGTCTTCCCCTGTTCTGGATTTGTTGAATTAGGATATTACATAATACATTGTACTTTAAGATTGAAAGCGTTTTCAAACCTTTTCTTTAAAAACGACTGTACAAAAATGTACATACATTTATTTATTTAAGAAGCCAGGATAAATAAAATTGATCTAGAGGTAATTGAACATGTAAAATTGGATTATATTTTTTTGCTACGCAAACTTTTTAAGAGGGTTTTTTTGGCTCTGACATTTTCTAGCTTAACTATCTAAATAAGCCCGTCTAGGGGTTAATTTTCTTAACTTTTGATCAAAGATCTATATTTACTGATTAGACCAGGCATTCCCAAACTGTGCGCCGCGGCGCCCTGGTGCGCCGTGGAAAAATAAGAGGGGCGCCGTGAGTCGATCCTCCATCTTTATCCGAAACCACAAACATCAAAAAATTATAATATTAATTAGGTCAAGCAGGTAAATGATTAAATATTTGTTTGTTTTAATAATAACTCCCACGCCGGTTTCGGTGACGGTGGCTGGTTTCATTGACACCAGCCTACCTAGCATACGCCAACGAGATATCTCACTCTCGAGATAATTAAATTTTGACATTATGAGACGAGTAGTTACTCGTCTCATAATGTCAAAATCTCGACATTATCTCAACCAAACTCTATAAAAATGTGTTATTTCGATGATAGATCTACGCGAGAAAAAATGTTTGTCATGCTAGGGTCAATAGAGATGAAGAGACAAACTATCAAACATCGAGAAAACATGTAGAGTGAGATATCTCCTTGGCGTATGCTAGGTAGGCAGACCAGTTACGCAGGAGTAATTTTATAGTGCCCAAGTGTCTACGCAGTACACAAGAGCACTCTCTATTACTTTTACTCTCATAACCCAGTGGGACGGAAGACCGACACGACTGGCGAGAGATCAGGCGCAGGACCGACTTTTTACATGCCTATCTGACGCATGGATCATCTTACTTATCAGACAATCAGGTGATCAACCCGCATTGTCCTAACCAAACATGGATATAACATGTTTCTAACGCGGGACTCGAACCCACGACCTTCGAGTCAAGAGCCATGTTCTGAACGGTCTGAACCACTGGACCACGGAGGCGTTAAGGCGGAGGCGTGTTTATTATTGTTTACCTGCATAACGTAACTATATTGATTTAAAGGTGTTTATTTACGTATATTAATTTTCTAATAGCTAGGTAAAGTAGGGCGCCGGCCGTGTCAAAATATTGACGTGCAACTGCGCCGCAGGCTGAAAAAGATTGGGAACCCCTGGATTAGACACGTGTCTGATCATAACTCACGTGGCTGATTGTTATATAAAACACGTGATGTATTTTTAGTCGTATTGTTCAAATTATTTGTACGTCTTCCCTTGTCCTGGATTAGTTGAATTAGGATATAAGTTATAACATAATGCATTACATAATAGGTACCTACATTGTACTAGATTGTACTTTAAGATTGAGAATAAACCTTTTCGTTAAAAACGTTAAACGACTATAAAAAATATACTTATTTGCTTAGGAAGCTAGTTATTTATTTAAGACGCCCGCGCCAGGATGGAAAAAATATCTTATTGAAAACCCAAAATTAGATTATACTTTTTTTGCTAAAAAACTTTCGGCTTGATGCTAGATACAATAAGTGATTGAATGAAAAACCTCAACAAAAAACGTATTATCAATCTTCTGTTCTGTATGAGTATCCGTTCAGACTTATTTTACCTTAGAATCTATGAGAATAATTATTGTCATGAATTCATGATTCACATTTAATATTATGAGTCATAGTCAAAAAATATACCTTAAGTCATAATTTATGAAATTATGACTTTAAGGTATATTTTTTCTGTAAGTCTTGTATAGTTTACATGTTTTTAGGGTTCCGTACCCAAAGGGTAAAACGGGACCCTATTAAGGAGACTTCGATGTCTGTCCGTCTGTCTGTCTTCTGTCGGTTTGTCTGTCTGTCTGTCTGTCTCTAGGCTGTATCTCAAGAACCGCTCTGTTGCAGCTATAACAAAAAATAGTAAAATTAAAATAAAATAAATCCCATATCGTTTATTGGGCGGGGAGTGGGGACCGTGCATTTTTTCACGGGACAGAAGTATTCTATGTCCTTTCCCCGGACTCAAAATTTATTTGAGCAAAATCAATCCAGCGGTTTAAGTGAGAAAAGTTAACAGACAGATACACAGACCGACACACTTTTGTATTTATAATATTAGTATGGATTATAGATGTTGTGTTTAACACACGGCAGCCTTGAGTACCCTGTAAAATAAATCTAAACTGTAGTGTAGTGAAAATTTAAAATAAAGGCTCCACACAGGTGTCTGAAATGTGAAAGGAATACAAAATACAGGCTTTGTTGGCCCTTCAGAACCTGTCGGGTTCTTACCCTCCATTGTGTTGTGATTTAGGACAGCGGAGCTAGTTTTAATTCTTCCATAGTGTTGTTGAAGTCTTTTTGTTTTACTGTCTCGGTGTTCCCTGTGTCTAGTATAGGTGTCTGGATAAAAAAAAAATATAAAACAAAAATTCTTGGAACTTATCACCATTTATATACTGAGCTGTGTATTTTCCTAAAATTATATTTTATTTTAAGGTATATTACGCAAAGGTCGGAGCAGAGGGCGCTACTAACACACACATTAAATATTACGGCCTAAATCGGACATGGTAGCACACGTCATATCAGAATATTGACAGAAATGTTTTCAAACGTCGACCAAAACTTTTTGTTTAGTATCTGTGATGGTGCTAGCGCTCAGGGCCCCCGCTACCATATGTGCAATGTGTGCAATGCACACGGGCGCCACCCCCTAGGGGCGCCAAATCGCCATCTTTAGGGGCGCCAAAACCAAGGACCCAAAAAATTTGCCTAAAGGGGCGCCAAAATCCTTTTTTGCACACAGGCGCCAGTAGCCCTTGCGGGGGCCCTGCTAGCGCTAGCGTGAAAACATTGCAGTAGCCAGTAATATACCCTATTGACGTTCACTGGTTGATATAATCACCCTATTAATAAAAAATATAATTTCAAAAAATTTACACGACATAGAACTTTAAACCGGTTAAGTCGCCATCCATGATTTTCTCTATGATTAAAATCTGTATTCTGTATAACCAATCCTCAATGCTTTTAACTAAACAATAATTCTTAGATAAACATTTAATCCTTTACTTTCAACTTTTTCCTTTGACACCGCATTAACTAATCCAGTAAGATGTGATGACCTCAACTCCCGACCTGCAAAGCTTAATAATAGAGATGTGCCGATCATGACTTTGGCCGACTAGCCAACTAGCCGATTAGTCGGCTGCAAAGAAGCCGACTAATCGGCCGACTAGTCGGCCAAGCCGATCATGGTTTCGGAAGTTTCCGTAACGCTTTTTTACTGATGTTTCGCGTCTTACACGCCACCTGCAAACGTGTCGAATCGTGTTTAGTACGTTTACTTCGCGTACGTTACTTTATTTTGTTTAGCTACAGTTGATGGTTTTCCATTAAATATTTCATGTACATGAAATCTCGATTTAATAATACATAGGTACTTAATTTGATGTTAAAATTATATTTACAAAAATATTTTTTTTACTAGCAAGTAATTTCAGAAACACTTCATTTAATTTTAAAATGTGTAACACTGATTGAGTGTGATCTGAACATATTATACTTAAATAATAATCAAGGTTTTTCTTTAATATAATTTCAATAATAGCAAAAAAGTAAAAAGCCGATTAGTCGGCGCTTTTTGCCGACTATTCGCCGACTAGTCGCCGACTACAAAAGTGGCTGGATAGTCGGCTTTACCGACTAGTCGGCACATCTCTACTTAATAACAATAAGTAACAAAGTTAGGAAACACAAACTCTAGAGTCCAGTATAATACTAATGGGATTAATATAAGCGTTAGGAATCATAGGCGTAGAGTGGGCACGACCCAGTCTGGAGTCTGGACCCGAGTCTGCACCCTCCTCATATTCGGTTCTAATGCAACATTATTGCAGCTTTATTCTTTGTTCGATACATTCAGTTTCTCATTAAAAAGCAAAGTTATAACCTTATACTTTTATGTAACATTGGTTTGACATTAATTGATAGGAAACAATAAATACGACCTGCGATTTGCGAAATAGATACGACCATAATAATTGGGATTGGGGTTTGGAGGATCGAGCGTAGAGCAATGGAAGCGGCGAATCGCGTCGGTACAGACTACAGACGGTGAGGTGCTCGCTCAAAGCACAAGTTGTGTGGAATAACGCAATAAGTATAAATAACATACAGTAGTGCAACGCAGTCGTATTATTGAATGCCGGTCAACACAGACACAAGTTTTACAATGTAGGACCACAGTATTTTCTTACTAAACTAATATTTTATCATGAGTGCGTGCGACTGATGCAGTATAGAATGGTCTCTCATACATTAGACTACTTCAGCTGTCAAACACGTAGCTAGGATAACGAAAATTTTATGACCAACCCGAGTATCACTTGAACTAAAAGTACGCCTTGGTGTGTATTTCAATTTTCATTAAATCAGATTTTTGACTCACTTTTTTAGGGTTCCGTAGTTAACAAGGAACCCTTATAGTTTCGGTCTGTCCGTCCGTCTATCTGACTGTCCGTCCGTCCGTCTGGCCGCAGTTTTGCTCAGAGATTATAGGACCTACTAAGCTGTAATTCGGCATGAATGCACATATAAATGATTCCGAAAAAATGGTATATAAGAACTTAAACTTTTTTTTTTAAGAAAGATACCTCTCCTACACATAAAGCGGGATTGATTTATTTTTTTCCAGCCCACCCCACCGTGTGGGGTACCGTTGGATAGGTTTTTTTAAAAATATTACGAGTATAATTTCGATTTAGGGATCCATTTGTGAAATTGAAGTTTTAAAGTGGAAAAAATCGTTGAGTTCAGTGTCCCCCTTTTCTACAAGCTAAACAGTTGCTTCTAGAAATGTGAAAAAATTCACAAGAGTAGGAAATATGCTGAATTTAAAAGGAAAATTATCACGGCTAAGCAGACTTCATAAGTTTTTGAATAAGTAATAGTCGATCAACTAAAAAAAAATGTATTCAGCGAAGTATAATTGAACTTTTCGTTAAAATTCCTTTGAAAGTAACTGAGATGATGTTGTTAGTAGTGTAAAACACGTTATAAATGTCCTGTCATTGACCAATCAAACATTTGCGGAACTACGATACCCTATATTGCGCGTGGCCCGACACGCACTTGGCCGGTTTTTACATTGTGGTTTTTCCATAATTCAGAATGTTACTTTTATATAGTACAAACAAAGTTTACCTCTTTATAATATTAGTATAGATTGGTTTTGGGTGATGAAAGTTCTTTAAGAAAAGTATAGTTTTTTCGATCATTAAACTTACTCCTCTATATATAGTGTGGTCGATTATGAAGATGGTTTACTGCATTATATTGTGTGGTTTAGCCTGGAGGCGGGGATTGCCGCGGAAGTTATCAGTTCGGATGCGGATGGTAGTTGGCGAAACAACGAACAATCACAACACTAACAACAGCAACAACACTAGTGAATACAAACGTGCCGTCAAATTAGTTTACCTAGTGTTGTTGTTATTGTTGATAAAACTATTGCATACAACATAATATAATAAAATCAAACTTATAACACCCCTCTTTTTTATCGGGGGTTAAAAAATAAAAGTATTTACATTGTGTAAACTACGGGCTGTAACAAAACCGACCTGTCCACATCTCCACGCCACGACGTCGTCGTCAACGTGGAAAGTTGCGGTAACGTGGCACGGTACGTTCACGTGACGTGAAAATTTACGTCAACGTAACGTGAAAGTGCACGTCACGGTGTAGCAACATTTTAGGTCTTTTTTTTCTTAAATCTCTCTCTCCGTCTTCTTAACAATAGCAGAAGCAGAATACACATTGTGTGGTCCATATCTAGATAAGTAGTGAAAAATGTAGCAGTTTTACAAGGCATGGTGACGCACAATGTTGCTACATCGTGACGTGCATATTAATGTTATGTTGACATAAATTTTTACGTCACGACAACGTACCGTGGCACGTCGTTACCGCACCGTTCCACGTTAAGGACGTCGTAACGTGGACATGTGGACAGGCCCATTACTTTAGACTTTAGACTCTAAAGTCTAAAGTAAAAGGAAGAGCCCCTCTGTATAGAGTTCGCTGTGGAAGTAGCAGCGTTGAAAGAGTAACTTTTTTTTCAATTTTGTATCCAGTCATGACTCATGACACAGCGCTTGCCCATATAAATCACACAAAAAAATTGCTCTTTCAGCGCTTCTACTTTCAAAGTGTCTCCTTCACTTCGGAAATCGTATACGGAAATTTATTAAGATTTTTTCATTCCAGTCGGCATCGTCGCCTACTCGATGCCGAAAGGTAACAAGCGGAGCAACGGGGTGGAACTGACCGACATGACCTACGACGGTCAATGGGGGCTTGAACTCCGAGGGGGGTTGGGCCAGCTCGTTGACGGTCAGTTCGGCGGGGACGAGATCAGGGAGGCCAACAAACCCTCCGCCTGGGTGGGTTGGCACAACTCGTCCGACACCAAACCCCCCGTCATAGAGTTCGAGTTCGACAAAGTGAGGGAGTTCAGCACTGTCCATATTTACTGCAATAACAAGTTCATGAGGGATGTGCAGGTAAATTATACTTTTAATTGTGACTGCTTGGGATGTTTTTGATGTTGTTGAAACTTAAGGAAGACACAATATATTGATCGTGAAATACGTAGGAAGATGTTGCTATAAGCCTTGAATTTTAAGAGGCAAATACTCTCAATGATAATCAAAATCAAAATAGTTTTTATTCAGAGTATTTTTTTACAAAAATGTTGCCGAAAGTCGATACTAAGGTGCCTACCACCGGTTCGGGAACTAACCCGGCGAGAAGAACCGCCATAAGAAACTCGCATGGCACATCTTTTACTAAAAAGATGGAAAATTACATTTTAAAACATATAACAATATTATGACTTAGAGCTATTTACAATAGGAAATATAAAAAAAAATCTAGTAGCCTGTAAGAACCACCCTATTCCCAAGGTGTGTTGTCGTTGATGAAATCATTGATTTTATAATAAGCTTTAGTACACAACCGTTCTTTTACTACTTTTTTAAATTTATTGATAGACAGATTTTAAACGTTTTCTGGGATTCTATTGTACAGGCGTATACACTGGCCTTTAAAAAAATTGCTGACTTTTCTAACTCTGACCACTGGTATTTCTAATTTGTTCTTATTCGTAGTGTTAAAACAATGATTGTCGCTTTTCTTTTTTAAATTATTTAAGTTCTTTCTTACATATTGTACATTATCCAAGACGTATTGAGATGCGACGGTCAGAATATTTATTTTCTCGTTTCTCTTAAGGATTCACACGATGACATCTTTTATGTCCGCTGCATTTCCCCATAGAAGGACATAATGTGTGGAAGTAACTAAAGTAAACAAGTCGCACTGTTTCTACATCAGTTGTTTCTCTGATTTTTTAACAGCATATGCTGCAGAGTCTAAAGTTATACCTAGGAATACAGTGGTGTCCACTAATTTCATTTTCTCATCGTTTAATAGAACATTGGTTTGTACTTGCCTAACATTTGGCAAACTGAACTTTAAACATTTCGTTTTGTTAGAATTTAATAGTAAATTATTAGCATTAAACCATCGTACTATATTTGAGAGAGCACTATTTACCTCGTTGTAATTATATTGTTGTCGCTTCACATTAAAAATTAGTGAAGCGTCATCAGCAAAAAGTACTATCTCATGTTATCTTTAATAAGTACTTATATGAATAAGAATATTATGAATAAGGTAGGTCATTAATTATGTAGATGAGAAAAAGAAAGGGACCTAAAATAGATCCTTATAGAACACCTAGCTTAATTTTACTACCTTTAAACCTTTTAGAAATAAAAGTATGAATTCGAAACTTTTTGCTTTAAAAAAATATTAAACAAAACAAGACTTTTTCAGACGTGAGAGAAGTTACTTAAAGAAAGTTATTGCTGTTTTAGGTCTTCCCCGAAGCGATATTATAATGTTATTTTATAAATAAAATATGAATTCAAAACCTTTTCGCTTTCAAAAATAATAAACAAAACAACCCTTTTTGAGATGAAAGAGAAATCTTAAATAAAGTTAATGCCGTTTTAGGTCTTCTCCGAAGCGATAATTTCGTTTTCCATCGGTGGTACGCGGTTCCAAGACGATCCCATACACTATACACCTGAAGAGGACCACATATTCGAAAGTTCCAGAAACGTCAGCATAAAACTGCACCACCGAATAGGAAAGTGGGTCCGAATTGAGCTGCACTTTGCTGCCAAGTGGATTCTTATTAGCGAAGTGGTCTTCGATTCCGGTAAGACTTTTGGAAGTAGTTTCGAGAAGTGTTGATGGCCTATTTTCTTAACACGCTAAAGTTCTAAAACGCGCTATCGAAGTTTTTTTTATAAGTTCGTTGAGAAAAGACGCCCTGATCATATTATTCCCAAAACCATATCTCTCTCTGGACTTGTGGTCCAATCTCAAGAACTAATCTAAACTTTGGTATATTTTTTCAGATGTAGCTCAGGGCAATTACACACCAGAAATTCTAAAACCAGCTGTTATTAAAGATAAGAACAAGATGGTCATTAGCAAAGAGGCTCCCGTACCTACGGCGCATCAGGAGGATCCACTGTACATGGCGATAGTAGTGGGAGTCCTAACAGCTCTAGTGATCCTCCTAGCTGTGGCAGTGTTCCTAATAATTCATAGGCATCGTCACAGAAAATGTTTTGCGTCGCCACTAGCTAAAACAACAATGACGCAAAAGCGAACAGTGTCAGAGAATTATAACCCTTGTGGTACATCCATGCTGCCCGAAAATAAGATGATTTTGGACTGCGGGTTAGATGTGAAATCCGATGAGTACCAGGAACCGTACCAGGCAATGAAATGTACCCCATACTTTAGTTATAGCACAGTTCTGCTGGAGATGAAAGATTTTGTTAAAGATTCTAATACTGCTTTGTCAGGTAAGTTAAGAGGCTAAACTACCTCTATCTTATTTATTATAGGCTGCTTACTTGTTCCTTATATTAATACGAATAAAATCAGAATAGCTAGTGACTACATACCACAAGGGCCTTAAGTTGGTAGTTAATGCTACCAATCTAAATGACAAAATAACCTGTGCATAAAATGAGTAATAAGTTATAACTGGCTGCTGTTAAGCATTAGTGTTTAATCCCACATAAAATCGGATTTTGAGTTAATAATGCAGTTTTGTTCTTTATAACATAAGGTTTACGACAGTGAGATCCATTTTTTTGTAAACCAACTGTAGCATATTCTAGAGTACAAAAATGGTTAATGCTTATTCCTGTAAGTGAGGTTTTGTATATAGCATTTATGTACTATATTTCTAAAATGATTTGCGCTTAAACCGCTGAACCGATTTTGATAAAATTTTGTATGCAGATACTTTGAATCAATTAAAATGACATTAGATACTTTTTGTCCCGGAAAATGTACGGTTCCCGCGCAGTCAAGAAAAATGAATTTGGCTTATGATATCGATATTGAGTACATGTAGATATTACGTAAGGTTTTGGAGAACGATATCCATATTCTATAAATGCTAATATTATAAATGCGAAAGTGTGTTTGTCTGTCTGTCTGTCTGTCTGTTACCTCTCCACGCTCAAACCGCTGAACTGATTTGGCTGAAATTTGGCATGGAGATACTTTGAGTCCCGGGAAAGGACATAGGATACTTTTCATCCCAGAAAAATGCACGGTCCCCGCGCGATAAACAAGTTTTGGCGCAACGGAGTTGCGGGCGTCATATAGTAGGATAATATTTTTTATCATGGAAAATGTTCGGTTTTCACGCAATAAACTTTATTAATTTGCGTTTAAGCTGCTGAAACGATTTTGATTAAATTTAGTTAATGTAGAAATAATTAGTTTATCACGTGCAGAGTTGGGCAAAAAGTAATTAGTAATTTTAATCAGATTGCAAATTTATTAGATTGATGAAGTAATTATTGTGCATCTGAAATTACCCGTAAGTTGATTAATTAATAATATGTATAAAATGTATTCTAATTTTAGTTTGCAATTAGTCCTTTCCCGACACATAACGTACCTACATCTATACTAATATTATAAATGCGAAAGTATCTCTGTCTGTCTGTCTGTCTGTCTGTCTGTCTGTCTCGCTTTCACGCCAAAACTACTGAACCGATTGCAATGAAATTTTGTACACAGTTATTCTAGAGTCTGAGAAAGGACATAGGCTACATTTTGATGTGGGAAAATATCTTATTTCCATGAAAATATCGATGAAAATTACTTCGCATTGCGCGTGGCCAGCGCTCATCCCGGGGGTCCTGGGTTCGAGTCCCGCAGGCGGAACAAAAAGTTTTCAATGTTCCTGGGTCTTGGATGTGTATTAAAATAATATTTCAAAAATCTTAAATGTATTTTATGTATAATATTATAAAAAATCCAGAAATATATCGATGCAATGAACATTTTAGTTCTAATACGATTCAACAGATGGCGTTTTATTTTTTACTTCATTGTAACATAGAACTAATCATACTTATTAGTTATTATGTTTTTGTTTATAGTTTTTAATACGTTAGAATATTATGTTTAATAATGTTATCACTTGCTATAATAATAATCAATCTATCTTATCTTATAGAACTCCTACTGCATTTCTAAGGAGTTCGAGTGTGTTGTGTTGGCCTATATTCCATCCAGAAAATATATCAATGCAATCAGCAATCAACATTTTAATTCTAATATATGAAAACAGATGGCGCTTTATTTTTTTACTTCAATATTATAACAGAACTAATCATACCTACTTTATTATATATTATTGTTTTTATTCATAACTAGCTGTTGCCCGCGACTTCGTCCGCGTGGACTTTAGTTTATAGCGCGCGGTGTCAACAAAATTTGTGTCAAATTTAAAAACTTTTTAAAACCCTGGTAAGTGGTACCCCTCTTAGGGCCGCGCAGCGCGCTACACCGGAATGGCAGCGCTGAAAGTGCTTGCCTCGCCGCTGCCATTCCGGTGTAGCGCGGCCCTTAAGAGGATACAACAGCGGCTAGAGAAATGAAAAAAAAGTACGTGTAATATCTATAGCTGTCTCCCTTACCTCAAGCCTATACCGCAGAACGCGATAGAGACAACTGCAGAAAATCCAGAAAATCAACGATTCGTTGTCCCCTGATTCCTTCTCCAAAACTTAACCGATTTAAGTACTTTTTTCATTAAAGATTAAAAAAAGGCTTGAGCTGTGTTCCTATGTTTTGCTTTTTTTGTATAATCTAGCCAAATCTGTTTTCTGGACGTTTGAACACAGTGGAAAATCTGGCCATTTTTTTGGGTTTTTGAACGTTCATATCTTATTTAATAATTAAATTATGAAAAAAAAAATAAAACATAGGGACATTGTATTAGTGGCCGTAGATATTCAGGAAAAAAAATATAACTCTACTAGCATTATCCAGGGAGGAAACAGGGGACAACGTTTGTATGGAAAAAAGGGCGGTGTGGAATCCTCTTAATTAATCAAAATACCCAAAAACAGCTGTGCAGTGTGCACATAATCTGTACTAATATTATGAATGCGAAAGTATCTCTGTCTGTCAGTCTCGCTTTCACGCCAAACGCCAAAACTACCGAACCGATTGTAATGCAATTTTGTATACTGATAGTCTAAAGCCTGAGAAAGGACATAGGCTACTTTTTTACTGGAAAAAAGGGTTGTAAGGGTCGTAAATTTGTTCAAAAAAATTCATAATAGATGGCGCCGTGCGTCTTCTACATCGCGCTGACGCTTGCTCAAAAGTCTTTCTATAAGAGGTGGTATCATCTTACATTTAAGTCTCGATTTTTTTCGATTGTTATATCTATTGTACGGTATTAAATAACTCAGTACTTTATCTGTGCAGGCAGTGACGTAACCTTAATACCAAATTTCACCAACGACTGTTAAAGTTAATGCTCGAATTAGTATCACGTTAGCTGTTTCGTTTTTCATATGAATGAAAGAGAAGACAGGATATTTTAACAAGCTGTTAACACTAACAGACGTTGGTGAAATTGGGGCTAATCCTATCAATGATAAATAGTTTATGGGTAAAGTTGTGTAATTGGGGGGCTAAATAAGCTTTAAAATTTGGCATAATATATAAAGTTTAACATACAAAAATGAAGTACTTATTGTTTGCACACTGCACAGCTGTATTGATTTAATGGGTACCAGGGTTTTTTTATAAAAGCTTTTGAAACCAATTTTGTTGACATCGCGCGCTATAAACTGAAGTCCACGCGGACGAAGTCGCGGGCAACAGCTAGTACCAAATATAATTGAAATCCATGTAGCGGTATAAGCAGAAATCATTTTTATTGAATGCCTGGGAACCGTACATTTTTTTAGAATAAAAAAGATCCTATGTCCTTTTCAGGGACTCAAAGTATCTCCATAGCAAATTTCGGAAAAATCGGTTCAGCGGTGTGGGCTTACCTCGTCACGGTAATTTTATACAATAGGATATTAATGTTATATGTAAAAAGCCCTATAGCAATATAGCATTAACCATTTTTATACTTTTTCTCTTAAAACCGAATGTAAAATAAATTTCTTTTTTTCATAATCAAAATCTACGCATTTCAACAAAAAAAATGATACCGCACAATAACATTTTTTTGCTTAAAATAAGCAGAGAATAAAGATTATTCCAAAAAAAACTTAAAACACCGATAACTCAAAAGTAGTCCGATGTGGGATGACACACCAATGCTTAACAGCATCCAACTATGCAGTAGAGTTTTCATTAACATCGAGTTGAGATGAGTTACATTGTAGACTTGCAATCGCTGTATGAATTTTAAGCTGTTTAAATTTTGAAGGCTCAATTTGGTAATCAAACCCTTATTCATCGTATTACAGATAGCTCAAACTACGACTACGCAGTGCCTGAGCTGAGTTCAGCGCCGCTGCTCACCAAGCGGAGATTACCAGACAATCTGTCAGATCGAGCCACCGAGCTCATGACAGATCATGTTGACAAGATCATGGATATGGACACCAGGAGATCTGGGGCCAGTTCTATAAGATCTAAGCATAGTAATAGGGTAAGTAGAACAAAGTCATGCTTTAACTTTTATATAATAGTAATCTGGTAGTGAAATGATATTGTATCTTTTTAAGTAACTACTGACATAAAAAAAACAGCCAAGTGCGAGTCGGACTGGCGCACGAAGGGTTCCGTACCGTTATAGAGAAACATAGGCCAAAAGTTGTGTTAAAGTTGTGTTAGCCCCCCCTTATATATTCATTTTATTATTATTAATTACTGAAGTACACATAAAATTAAGGATTCCGTGAAAATTTCAACTGCCTGACTGTTGTCATTATTGATATATTGTGATTTAATTTCAGTCACAGAGTCAACAAGACGTATTGGTGGACCTCAAGCGTCGTTTAGAGACGACCAACGTGATCGAGTTCCCGCGACACCGACTGCGCATGATCTCCAAGCTGGCTGAGGGCGCGTTCGGAACTGTAAGTTCTGGGGCCCGTTTCACCACTTCCTGATAAAGTGCCAGATAGGCTATCCACAACTTTTTTGACGGATTCTCCATACTCTATCTGTCAAGTTAAGTGGTGGACATCCGGCACTTATAAAGAAGTGGTGGAACAGGCCCTTAGTTTTATTAAGTAATCTGTGGTATTAGATTCCATCCGGAAAAATCTTGGGACATCCGGAATTTTCTGAAGCCGAAAAGAGTTCGCTGAAAATATGGATCATTTTCCTTGTCAGTTTGTCTATCAGGTGATATGATAGATACTATCACCTATAATATCTTAAAAGTGTACAATATAAGAATTCCAATATTAACTCGTACGTTCATCAATAAATACATAATAGCCATATTGAATTCGGCAGGTGTATATAGCGGAAGCGGACGGCGTGCCGGAGTACAGCGGCACCATCACGCCGGAGAAGCGACTGGTTGCTGTCAAGTTCCTGGCGCACGACGCCTCGCCCAACGAAAGGTGTATTTCCTCTTTTATTCAGCTCTTGTATTCATTTGATTAACCCTTATTCAAATTAAGCAATAGAGTATTTTACCGATTTATAATTTCTATCTTGAATTACTTGGTTACGATCAAGAAGTTCACCGAAAGTATTTTTATTTTATTTTAAAATACGTTGGGTACGTATTTTACCCACCGCCCACGGCCTGCCAGCACAAGATTATCAGAAAAGGTTGTTTAGGAAAGTAGCTAACGGAGTTTTAATACAGCTGAAGCCACATGACCGATTTCGTCGCCAGCTCTCCGTCGATTTCTTATGCTACACTCATAGTACATCGCTTTCTTAAGCTACAATCATATCAGCTATACTTGTTGTAGTTTGAATAACATATAACATCTCTGTCTAACAGGGAGGAGTTTGAGCGGGACGTACGTATATTGGCGGCCCTGTCGTCGCCCAACTTGGCGCGGGTGCTCGGCGCGTGTCGCTCGCAGCCTCTAGCTGTTGTACTCGAGTATTTGGAACTGGGTAAGTTTGAGATACTACAGGTACAAAAATGTGTCCATTACTAACGTTACCGTCTTATAAAAATACAATAAGTTTTACTATACACTTTTTTTTAATGTTTCTTGTCTGTGAGTTTTTAAAAAACATTCGTAAATAATCATTTTTAAGTGACATTGACAGTTTCGCTGGTCACAACTCACAGCTAGGTTACGCGTGTTTACGTTGAGTGTGTTTGACAGGCGACGTGTGCACGTTCCTGCGCACGGCGGCGCCGCAGTCGACGCCGACGTTGTTCCACATCGCGACGCAGATAGCGGCCGGCATGCACTACCTGGAGTCGCTCAACTTCGTACACAGGGATTTGGCTGCGAGGTGAGGCGAGAGGAGGCTTTGTATTTCAATGAGGCGAGGGAGATGTTTGCAGTTTGGCCCTATGTACCCGTAGGGTATAACGTGTCAAACAGCTGTCATATGTCTCTCTGACACGACATTTGACACGAAAGACTCTTTGGTGGCAAATGATATATCGACAACCCTTATTGCTGAAATTTAACTCTTACTAGATAAGATACATTTGTTCTGACAATTTGAATTGCGATCTGCAGCATGCTGTGTAGCTCAGCTTAAGGCGTCTTTTTGAGATTGAAAAGATTCGTCATTTGTCAGTTTAATGAATAAAATTCAATTTCTAATACTTTGTATAAGTACTTCAGAGTTTAACCTACGAACGGAAGATTGCTTGCTATCGAAGAAAAGTACTGCATAGGTACTATCAGAGAAGTTGATTCATAGATTGCGAATCTAAGCATTTCATCACGTTTTCTCAAACCCAGGCTCCATATATATTAAGTTGACGTGATCCGACCAAATGACACAGATCCAACAGTTGACGAACGTTATGAATAAATTTATTCGGTGGTACATTGTACGTTGTCTACCTGCTAAGTCCTATAGATACGAAGACAGGCTACAGCCTACATTTACTTTTGTAACAATCATAGCGTTTATACGTCGTCTGGTTTTAAAAATCTAGGACTTACTTTCCACTTATCTTCAGGCTCAGCAAAAGACGACGTTTTGTAGGTACTTACATTATTACTAACAATTCTAATCGTGGGTATATCTTCACGAAATAACCTTCCACATTCCAGGAACTGTCTAATCGGCAAGAACTACCAAGTGAAGATCAGCGATTTCGGCACCGACAACGAGGCTTACGCGTGCGACTATTACAAGGTGGACGGCGTCCCGCTGCCGCTGCGGTGGGCGGCGTGGGAGTCGGTGCTGCAGGGCAGGTACACCACCAAGAGCGACGTGTGGGCCTTCGCGGTAACCGTACACGAGATCTTCACGCACTGCCGACGGAGACCCTACGAGCATATGACTGAGGCTGAGGTGAGGAAGTGTACAATAATTAAAAAACTTAAAATAACTTCTAATATTTCTACAACAAAACATTTATATTGTGTTATAATTATTAATTACATAATAAATACATACGAGTTTTAAGCATTAACACGTATAATATGTGCGTGTGCGTTTTTTCGTATCTTCTAATACGAAACCTAGAAAAACCTAAAAAAATTAATAACCTAGAAATCTTCCATCTCACCTGTCACACGTCAAAGTATTAAAATATATATTTCCGTTGCGTGGTACCTGTAACACAAGTCCTTCAGGTACTTAGCACTGGGCCAGACTGACGTGGTGTGAAGCGTCCATAGGTATTATGTGTTCACTTATCACGCGGAGATCTTCCATCTTAGGCCCGTATTTTTGGTCAGTACTTAAGAAGCGCCTCGGCCTCAAGGAACGTTTCAGGCTCTGTGATTGGTTGGCTGTCAAAATTTGGACCAATCACAGAGGCGAAACGATGCGATACGGGCCTTAGTCATTTATCATACCCAACATTACAAAGTCACTTTATCAAAAATCTGAAATCTCACTCTCCACTTACATAAGCATCAACGCTCAATCAATTTCAGGTGCTCGAGAATCTACAGCATCATCAGGCTGACGACGGGCTGTTCGAGTGTATGAACCGCGCGGCCGGCTGCCCCCGAGACCTGTACGAACTGATGTGCGAGTGCTGGCGGCGGGAGGACTTGCACAGACCCACCTTCGCTGAAATACTTCCTTTCCTGCAGAGAAAGACCCTCAATTATACGTGATACGGGTTATATTAAATACCGATAGAGGCGCGTAACTTTAAGATCGGTCTGTGAAACTACAGGATGATGGGATTGACGCATGGGTACAAGATTAAGCGGGATTAGACGAGCAATTTTTTGCGCAATATCACTCAGCATGTTTATATAATTCTCAAATAAACTGTTCAATTAAATTTAAGCGTGATATTGCCGATACAATTGATCGTCTAGGGGCCGGCTGACAATAATGTGAATCTGAGAAATAGATCTTCATAATTTGATTGAGTTATGTCAAACCAAGCCGCCAAATCACAGTCCACACGGCGCGTTGCGTCAAATAACCAAAGTGTTCACACGACGCGCTGCGTCGTCGCAACGCACACATGACGGACAGCACGAAGCTGACTGACTGACTGACTTGACTGCTCCGTAGCGGCTGTGTGGCCGGCTATGCGTCAAACGGCAGCGCTGCGTCGACGCAACGCGCCCTGTGGACTGGCTCTAACATTGACTTGACACAACGCCACCAAATAATGTAGGCCGCCTTTTTTAATTTCTCAGATTGTATTGTTAAAGAAATTAATTCAAAGGTAAATAACGGACCTGTCCCTCTCATTTTTGCCGAATGATCTTAAAGTTGTATGCGGCTTCAAATGTTTTGTATGCAAACAAATTCCGCGCGTCGATAAACGCTGCGCTCTGATTCCGCGTTTTCCGATCTGATATTTTATTAGTAGTAAATCGATGCGGAAAATTACAATACGCCTCAATTATGGATAAATACTTGTTGAGTATTTTCAGGTATTCGGGGTATATACGCCAATGCCCAATTCAACTTCAACTTAACTTTTAGTAAGATAATTTTAGTGAATTAGTCAACTTCACCACGGATTAGGTATTATATGAGTTTTTTAATTAATATGTAATAATTTCATTTGTTGAGTTGAAGTTGAGTCAGATGTGTGAATATTTTAATATCTCAGGGTTTTCAAGGTTTTCAGAGACTGGACCCAAATGTTATAATATCTATATTTGATAGCAAAGTATCGAATACTCAATAGTTTTGGACAGTCAACTTTTGCTATTGATCACGACTTTAAGTCCTTTAGAACTAGGATTCTATTACTAGGACTATGCAATGAACACCCGTGAGGTCCAAAAAATTGTCAGACGGTACCTGTACCCTCATATACCCCGGAGTATTTGTAGTAATGGTATTAATGCGTTGTTACCAGGTTTCACTTATTACTGGTTGCGCAACCACAGACTACTCACGTTAAGAATGCAGTGAATCGTACTTAAGTCATTTTAGACCTATGTACTTATATTATTTAACACGATGATTTTTGACCTATACGCTGTTTCTCATAGACTATATATTTCAAATACTGTTGATACAATGTTGGAAACGACACTGCCATTTTCGTAGCTACTGGGGTCTGGACCAATTTAAAGTTGAATATTTTTACGTATATTGATTTTTGTACTTTAAAACAAAAATACATTGATTTAAAATGCGTATAAGTTGGTTGCGCGACCATTATATTTTAGCTTAATACTAAGACTGATGTATTTTTTGTTGGAACGACCGTCAAAGGATTTCTCACAGTAGACTACCGTCGGTGGCCAAATTAATTATTATACCTACTCACTTGAAAAAAAAAAAAAGTACATTTTTGTGTCTAATAGGTAACATTGTTATCTTTGAGAAAGTTAATATTTTTTTGGTGTTATGGTAAGGTCCTGCATTATTATGCAGGTGCCGTCTGGCTATAATCAAAATGCGGCATGCGGTGAACAAACTGGGAATTGTCCTAGAGGATCTGAAGCAATTGGGTTATATTAAGGTTACGCCTATATTCTTTAACCTCATCATTGAAAAATGCAATTACAATAACTTGTTTTCCTCCTGCTAGTAATAGTATTCCTTAGTCCAATGCTTTAATCGTTTAGCACGCATTGTCTGGATAAACTATAGTTTTTCAAAGGACGGCGACAACTGAGAGAGAATAACTAGGTACGTAATTTATTTAAGGTAAGCGGAGACTGCTGAACCGCAGCAAATCTAGGGAAAGACAGCAGTGCGGCTAGATCTGTCGTCATCTTTATTTGTAATTTTTCTCATTTCATATACACATATATATATTTTATATTTCATAGTTGATAACATAATAATATATTGAATACAGTAGTTAGTCAATTTAATTCCGACCGCAATACAGTTTTAAATCTTTGTTAATTGGTTTTATAATAGTTTAAATACTTTATACACAACATTTAACTTTACTTGTAAATTTGTTTTCACTGTTACTTATACTGTGCTTATGAGTTTATAACTTATTATACATGTTTTATTCAATACGTGTACTTTTAACACTTAGATTACATAAAATCGCAATTATAAAGAAAAAGATTCAGAATTTGCAAAAATTGTACCCTACACTGTACAGTCCGTTCTGTGTGAGAGTTTTAGTCTCGACTTGCCGCGAAGAAGTTAACTGCAACTGACCGCTTCTTCACGGCGAGTAATGATTTAAGGACTCATAACTCAATTAATTATTATCTAACTTTTAGTTTCTATTAAAGTATCTTTTTCCTGTTAAAAAAATTAATGAGGAGACGAAATAGCTCTTAATTATGTATTTGAATAACAGTTTATTATAAGTAGTTTTTTGACGGTCGTGTTAGTACTGGTAACAAGCATAATAAAAGTGTAGAATGAGCCTAAAGTTAGCCCCGACTTTGTCTATAACGGCCTAATTGGTCGGACTACTTGTACTTAATACAACGATTATATATACACATATAGCGAAGGCTTTCGCACTTTATATTATAGCCTGATCGGTAATATAAACACGCCAATTTTGACAACGCTTGTTACGTAAGGGTTGATTCAGACGCAACGCGATGCGTAGATGCATTTCTAAATTACTTAGTATGGATTTGATAGATTCGCAAGAGACGTCTAGCAATTGAAATATGTCAAATGCATACAAATTTAGGCTGCGTTTCCACTGAAGCGGAGCGGAGCTTAGCGGTGCCCGAATTGACCAATCGTGCTATTCCAGCGGAATGACAGCGAAGATTTCGAGCATGGTGATTGGTCAATTCGGCACCGCTAAGCTCCGCTCCGCTTCAGTGGAAACGCAGCCTTAGGTCGCGTCACGCCTCGCCTCGCCGCGTCACGTTGCGGTCTGAATTGACCCTTAATCGTTGATTAAATATCATTTTCTTTCGTGGCTCTTATTAACTGATTGGAAGGAATGAAGAAAAAAACGATTAACACTAATGCAGTAAATCACATTTATTATAAATGCGAAAATTGCGACCAAATAGCAGAGTCAGTGGATGTGTTCTGAAACTCTGAGGGTCAATTCAGACCGCAACGCGACGAGGCGAGGCGAGGCGCGGCGCGGCATAGATATGTATGGATTTGACAGATTTCAATTGCGAGAGACGTCTTGCGAACCTGTCAAATCAAAATGCATCTACGCGTCGCGTTGCGGTCTGAATAAACCCTAATTGTACTAGCTAGTGTAGTGTCGAGTTTTTATTGGCTACCTCTCGTCAGAATGTACTGGCTAGTATAATTTTAAAATTTTAAGAATGCACTATATTACCGGTTAGGCTTCTCTTAAGGCTGCTACCTCTATTATTTAAGAATATATTATTTATACTGATTATTGTAAATTGTTTTAATGGACGTTTGAATGTTTAAATTTTTCCAATATTTATTATAAGATAGGCCTGTCGGTGGCAGCCGTCGACTACGTTTTTTATGATCTATTCATCTATAAAGCTGTCGTAGAAGCTACATATCTGACCAAAAACATTAAATAATCCGCTTAAGAAGCAGACAGAAATTCTTACATTAATTAATTGGCGTATATAAGGGGGGTGTCCTGGGGGTCTGGACCCCCCCCCCCCCCCCCATTACTATCCATCTTACTAGTCCAATTTCGACAATAATATATGTACCTCGCCGATCAAAATCGGTGCGGTACATGTATAAAAAAATATTTTTGATTTCCTAAACACGTTGGCGTAACAAAATGGCGTGTTTGTTCCGCTTGTTCCGCGGCCGTACTGTAGAGTGTGGACCGAGCTGTAACAGTCAGATGTGTAGCGGCTAGCGGCGATAGTGTTCCCGCTACTAGTCTCTGGTCAAGTGAGGCTTGTAATTAAGTTAGTGTAAAGCACAAAATTTTAAATTAAATGAGCTTAGTAGCTGTTTTAGGGTCGTGTCGAGTGTTGCCAATTTGTTACTAGATTGGGGATGAATAGATTGTAATACTTGTATACTTCACTGCCTGATAACTTTCACGAGTGAGCTACGTATAATAGACATAAGCGATGTGATCTTCCCTCTCCTTCCCCCCCATCTCCTCTCCTGCTCTATCCCCCACCTTCTAGCGAGTGTTGTCTTTACTTATTAGAGTTACCTGTCTAGATAGTCATTTATTTTGGTACGACACATTTCAATAAATCCACAATAATTACTATAATTGTCTACTAGTAAGTTAGATATAGATACGTTTGAATCGAATGAAATTTTAAAGCTAACGATAATTGTAAGAATATATTAACATTTATAGTTGAGATTTGTCTATTTTCCGTAGTTGACTGAGTTGAGGTTTTTCGACAGTTTCGACAATATATCTAACGACTTAGATAGTATTATATCGTTGAGGGTCGCTCGGCCCTTATAGTTATATCACTAGATGTTATTTCTCGTGGACCGAACGGCTGAGTGTAGTTTGTAGCACGTACGTTAGAGTAAGCGAGCGTCTGTACTCTTTAGTTTGCAACGTAGTAGTTTGATCTATTCGATATGTACACAGGACGCGCGCACGGTCTAAAATGTCTTCGTTTCCCGTCAATTGCATTCTGACTATGTACTATACTATGTATAGACTGTAGGGAAACAGTCTGGTTTTTTGGGAAAATTGACTTTATTTTACACAAACGCATTTGCATTTTTACACTGTAAAAATGCAAATGGTGGGATACGAGACATTTCTGTCGTGTGTGGAGTCTAAAGGAACCAATTTACTAACACTTGGAGGTCTAATTATTTCTAAGTAGGTACTAAGGGTCGTTTATTTAAAAGGATCTGGCCTTATTTCACTGTTGTACTGTTTAGCTTTATAGAATATCGGGCCTACAGCCCACTCGCTGTGTTTAGGTAACTTAGGCACTAATAATAATGTACAATAAAACACCCTCTCTGCCTTAGTGACGCTATTCTTATCCCTTATGCTATGAACAGATTGTTAGATGGAAAATTATAATGAATCTTGTAAATAGGAATTCTTATGGCTGATGTATATTATGCACTATGGAAAACTTAAATTCCTAACAATGGTCCAAACTTCACTCGCTTTTTTATTTCTACTATATGATTATACAATTTCTATTTAGATAAATAAATAATAACTAGTATAGGGGGTATGTCTTATGCTTTAATATCGTTTTGTAGATGTAAAACGTGTATTTGTCGAGATGCTTAATTTTCATAATCAAAGTTTTATGACGAGAGGTCGATACCAAATACAGTATTTTTATTTTATACTCTACAACTTTGTACCCAAATAAAAGCAATAATCTATCTCATAATATGTTTTATTTACTTCCCTTTTAAGGGTTCCGTACCCGTGTCTGTCTGTCCGTCCGTCCGTCCGTCTGTCTGCCTCCAGGCTGTATCTCAAGAACCGCTATAGGTAGACTTCTGAAATTTTTACAGATTGTGTATATCTGTTGCCGGCTGCCGCTATAACAACAAATACTAAAAAGTAAAAATAAAATTAATATTTAAGCTCCCATACAAAAAACGTGAGTTTTTTGGCCTTTTTCGCTCGATATCAATAATGGCAACAGGTAGGCACTTGATATTTCCACAAAAGCCCTAATTATATGTCTACTTCAATAATTAACAATAATATTAAAATAAAATAAAAATTTAAGGGAGGCTCCCATACAAAAAACAATTTTTGGTCTATTTTTGCTCTATAACGGTACGGAACCCTTCGTGCGCGAGTCCGACTCGCACTTGGTCGATTATTTAACTTTTTAAGTAAACGCCAAATAGTTATGTCGGCGAGCTAGCGTGCGTGTAGACTGTAGATACATAATATTATATACGAACACGATAAATCGCATGTGGCTGTGCATTTTAAATTTGTGTTAAAATTAAACTTGGACCTACTTATGCATACCACATCCAACCCACACGATGACAGTTCTGAGAAAAAGCCGTTTTTATTAAAATTGTGTACTTACTTTTTAAAACTGAATGTTATTTTAAGTAAACTTAATTTACAATAGTATATTTTGTAATTTATTCCGTATCCAAATGTGAAAACGGGACCGAATAATTACTAAGACTCCGATGTCTGTTTGTCTGTCTGTGTCCGGGCTGTACTTAAACTCAAGAACCGCTATTATAACTAGACTTCTGAAATTTTCACAGATTGTGTATGTCTGTTGCCGCTATAACAGCAATTTATACTAAAAACAAAATAAATTTCATATTTAAGGGGGCTCCCTTACAACAAACACAATTTTTTTGCTCGATATAAAATATAATGGCAACACATAGGTACTTGAAATGTTCACAAAATACTCAGTTGTATTTGTACGCTATTAAATAAAAAAATAAATTTAAAGAAAATGGAGCGGGGGGGGGCTCCCATACAAAAAACACAATTCTTAGCAAAAAACACAATTTTTTGCTCTCTGTAGTGGTACGGAACCCTTCGTGCGTGAGTACAACTCGCACTTGGACGAGTTTTTTTATTTGATATCAACAATAATGGCAACAGGTAGGCACTTGAAATTGTAACGAAATCCTCAATAAAGTATATCTAATATACTTATATTATACTCTAATTGAGGATTTCGTTAACTATTTAGTAAATCACAATAAAATAAAATCAATGTTTAAGGGCTCCCATATAAAAAACACAATTAATATTGGCCTATTTTGGCTCTATATCGGTACGGTGCGTGAATCCAACTTAATACTTTAAAAATAATAAGCAGATATTACACTTTAAGACAGTCTTTCCCTTGTGTGCGCTTGAGGTCTAAAGGGGGGCGGTGTGGGACCGAGAAAAAAATGGGGGGGGTTGTGTGGAAGCTTGGGGGTGATTTAAATAAATCACCCCCAAGCTTCCACACAATGAAATCATCTGGATGCATTTTAAATTGAAACAATGGGGGCGCTAAAACCTAAAATTTTCGCAAAGTGGGCAGTAGACAAAATAAGTTTAGGAACCCTTGCGCGGAGTCAGTGCCGTAAATAGGGCGGTACCACCGGTGCCCAGGCACAGGGTGTAGACTCTGGGGGGCGTAAGAATGGCCAGACCAGACAGATCCTTATTTTTCGAATTGCTCCCGATAAGTTCCCGCTGCGCCCCAGAGATGTTTCCCAATGTAGTAAAAAATATCCACAGCCGAACATATAACCTCCTCCTATTTGAAAGTCGGTTAAAAACAAAGGTGCAGTTATATAGAAGCTCGCACAGGGCGCAAAAAAGGCTATTTACGGCACTGCGCGGAGTTAAGAAATATAGAGTTTTCACATAGTTCCATAAAAATATTAATAGTAGTATAACAAAGAACAATCCCACACTAAGATACTTTTGCAAAAAAGAGCTACTTAACAAAGCTTACTTAGCTCATAGCTGCGAGACTAATTTTTTGTACCTAGCATACCATGCGATACCAGGCATTTTCGATCTGGTAGTAAGCTTTCATCAAATGCGAACGAGGTTTTAATGGCCTGACGAAAGCCGTTCACAGAAATATGAACCCAGACACATAATTCTATAACATATTTTATTTAAAAAATTAAATAATGCAAAAAACATTGCTGCACGGATCTTTTAAAAAAATATATTCATTCTATTTTTAAAACATTGGGTGACCATGCGGCTTGGTTCTTGTTTGCTTAATAGACATCTGTTATAACTTATAATGTGGGTCAAGTTAACTTTGTTGTGAAATTGTTTTGTTCTGTGCAAATTATCTGATCAGTGTGATCTTCATAGAGTTTAGAAAACTTCTACATTATTAACTCGATTTTGACAGAAGTGTGGATTGGTCCCATTTTGCATAAGTAGGGTCACTTGTACTTAATTTTACAGAAAACAGGTGAAGAGTTAAAATTCAAACAAAGTTTTTCTCACTTTCTCACCAAACTGCCAGAAACTAAGTAAAAAAACAGTTCTTCTACAACACTGATTCTTGTTTAAGTATTTATTTACAAACACACCTTATCAGACACGTTTTTAAAACAACTTCCTTCAACATTCTAAATAAGTACCACCGTAGTTTTATCAACAGTCAAACAATAAGTACACGCCATGAAGTATTGTTTAGTTTTTGTATTATTGCATGTAGCTTTTGGAGGCAAAGTCAAAGTGTTGATGCATTCCGACGAGGATGACTCGAGAATTGATGACGATGACTCCTATACCATCACAAAGAGGACTGACGCGACATTGATGCCCTTTGTGAAGAAATATCGCAAACATGTCGATGAAAATGATGAGGACGAAAAAGTAACTGAAAAAAGTCATCTACATCCAAACGATTTGTTCTTTCCGTTGATTTACATGCAAAATCATATCAACAGTATGTTCAAATTCGGTGAGATTTGGTACACTTGGTCGATAGACGAGCGCAAAGACGGTTCTAAGGTAACCAACTACTACGCTTGCTATGACGAACCGAGGCATTGCGACGAAACTGGATGGGTAAGATATCATAAACATAGTTTTAAATTGTAATAATTAATATTAATATAAGTATTAAGTACATATATACCATGTGCAGTTTAATAAGAAATATATTCATAGAGCTACTGGATTGTAAATCCTTTGTACGTCTGTGTGGTCTAACAGTTTAGAGTTTAGAGCTAGGATAGCTTAGTTCTCGAGTCTCAACTTAGGATGTCGTGGGTTTGATCCCCGCGGAAAATGTTTTGTAACGAGATCTAACGCTGATCACCTGATTGTCTGAACCTGAAATCCTCAAATTATCGTCTTACGCAATTTATGGACTGAAAAATGAATCTCATTTCCTATCTAAACTGATTTTTAAATACATTTTGAATGTAGGATCGCGTGAATTCGCCCCCGAAGTGCGCTTTCCAAATCGACTCTCTGATGGGGGAGGACCGCGCGTGCGTCAACACCTTCGGCATCGAACCCCACAACAACGGCAACTGTGACTCTGGCGAACCTATCAAGGTATAGTTTCTACCTGGCAGCACTTGTCAATAATGTGGTACATACTTAGTAAATAGGTATTAGACGACGTACCTATTAGGGGGCAGCATAATATTATGCCTAGTAAATTATAGAAAGTAGTTAATGCCCGCAACTCCGTTGCGCCAAAATTCATTTTGTCACGCGGGAACCGTACATTTTGCAGGGATAAAAATGTATGTCCTTTCCCGGGCTTCAAAATATCTCCATACAAAGTTTCAACTAAATCGGTTCAGCAGCTTTCACATTTCTCGTATTAGAATGGATATCCCGAAATAAACTCACTACATAACAGTTTCGGGATAGTTTGCAATATCATCAATCCCACACAGACACATTTTTACCTATTCTTGCTCTATAATGGTACGGAACCCTTCGTGCGCAAGTCCAACTCGCACTTGGCTGATTTTTTAATTTTAGGTGCTAGTAAGCACCGGTTAGTAGGTACTTATAATCTGCTAGGGCTTATTTTAATGTTATTTCAGGTGAACGACATAGTGAAATCATGCGGTGCGCGTATCCGCTCGCTGTGGCGTTTTGTTCGCGCGGGCAGACGGCCGTCCAGCGCCGCCAAGCCCGCAGACATCAACTCGCTGGTCTGTGAGGACGAAAAGGAGTGCCACATCGCTATTGAATATAAGGTACCTACCTAAAACTATCAAGAGCTTGTTCAGACAGTAGACACAGCGGGCTGCGGGATCCGTGCGGTTTGAACCCGCGCGGTTAAACCGCTCGCAGATTATTACTAGGTACCAAGGCGTTGTACTACAGCTGTTTCTGTACGGGAAACGCGCGATGCCCGCTGTGTCTGAAGTCTGAACAAGCACTAGAATACGATTCCGATTTTGGTTAAATTCCATCTTAGCTGTTTGTAACAAAATCAAGGTATGAGCATTGGGTGCCGACTGCCGTCCCATGGAGGCATATTATTTGCTACACCCTCGATTCGTGAGAATTCGGCCCTTTAAGGAGGAAGGATAACAATGAACTTAACTTTGCCAAAATTGACAAAGGTTTTGTGCAGATTCTGCTGCGGTAATAGCACCAAATTCCAAACCCAAAGTTATACCTAATTACTAAGTACTCTTCTATTAGTTTCAAATAATATCTCTTTTCGTAGATTCATCACGACAGAATTACCTTCTCACTGAGCGAGCCAAACCGCGGACAAACTTTCAAAAGCGCCTTGATACGGGACGTGCCGCTAGACGACGACAAAATAACGCCAATACCCGGCCACCGACATCCACGTGTCATCAAAAAACTCTACAAGGAATCATACCCGAGACCCAACAAAAAATATCATAAGAAAAACGCCGAAGGCAAGGGTGTCGTGAAGGAAGAAAAAGAATCATTTCCAAAAGTTAACGAGCACAGGAACAAAATAAAAGTGAGGGATGACGTGTATTCCGATGAAGGACAGTACTGATCGCGATGACTGTAATTATATATTGTACTTACAATATAAAAATAATAAAATGAATAAAACAAAATAGTTTTTATTATTCGTAGAAAAAAAAAAGAAATGCTTTTCATGTCGATAGCAGCCGCCCTATAACCTATTAGACCTGGATCCCAGGAGGATAAGACATAACTTACTTTCTGATGGATGAAACCATAGGTTCTTAGTAGTGCCTCGTGTACTTAGAATACCTACGCGTTTGTGTAGCTCTACGTGTGACACCTGGTCAGGTACCAGGTACCAAAGTGGACTAAATTTCAGCAAAATCGATTTAGCAGTTTGGGCGTGAAAAGGTTATCTTTTCGCGCCCAAACTGCTAAACCGATTTTGCTGAAATTTGGCACTGATATACTTTAAGCCCCAGGAAAGGAGATACAATGCTTTTTTTTGCGCAACAAAGTTGCGGGCATTATCAGTAAGTAATTAATAAATGGACAGACAGACAGAAAAACAGACGAACAGGCTGAAATATCTTAGTGATCGGGTCCTGTTTTTACCCTTTGTGTAAGGAACCATAAAAGGGGAAAATTATTATCAATCCTTGTTATTATAAACAAGGAACTTAGCTTACTAGACTGGCACACAATACTTTCCCACTTACCAGCAGAAGATGCCGTTGATACATTTTATGAAACTCTGTTCGGTTTAATTAAATTGTACGTCCCCTTAACTCGATCTAAGAATTCTAGTTTCCCTATCTGGTTTTCTCCCAATCTAGTAAGAATGTTTAAAAACAAAGAACGAGCATGGATAAAGTAGAAAATATACAAAAACCGTAAAGACTACGAACACTTTTCTAGCTATCGGAAGTTAATTCATAGTGAAATCATAAGGTGTTTTCGTGGGTATATAAAATCGGTGGAAGACAGTATACCAACAAATGTTAAACACTTTTGGTCCTACATTTCAAATAAGAAAAAAAAATCTAATTTCCCTAATCACATGTATTATAATAATGCCTCGTCGAATAATCCCACCGATATATGTAATTAATTTTCCACTTTTTTCCGCTCGGTCTACGAACATTCCACTCTAGATCCACTTAGCTGGAAACCCTCTGACATTATTTCCGAATCTGCTCAAGGCCTATCAAATATACATCTAACTGAAAAATGTATTCTAAAAGCCCTGAAATCACTGGATTCATCCAAAGGTGCCGGTCCGGATGGCATTCCGCCTTTTTTCTTTTTGAAAACCGCTAATAACATTTCATGCGCTTTGTACATCTTATTCAATAAATGTCTCCAAGAGTCAGTATTTCCGTCGGTTTGGAAACAGGCATTTATTACACCAATATACAAGAACGGTGACAAGAGCAATATTGAGAATTATCGTCCCATTTCTATTTTATCTACATTGTCTAAACTCTTTGAAAGACTCGTACATGATGCAGTGTACCCGTTTATCCATGATCTTATCCTACCCGAGCAACACGGTTTTGTTAAAAAAAGATCTACATGCACTAACTTCATATGTTTCGTTGGTCGCTTATTTAGTGACATGGATATGCGCGTTCAGATTGACACTATATACACAGATTTTAAAAAAGCATTTGATAAAGTGGATCACACGCTGCTATTGGAGAAATTAGCGTTCAACGGAATTCGAGGCAACTTATTGCGCTGGTTCATGTCTTACATTTATAACAGAACACAAAGGGTTGTAATTAACGGCTACGCCTCTGACTCCTTCATTGTGAGCTCAGGTGTCCCCCAGGGATCAATATTGGGTCCACTTCTATTTATAATTTTTATCAATGATATTAAACAATGTATGTTACACTCAGATTTTTTAATGTACGCTGACGATATGAAGATTTTTAAATCATGCAAAAATATACAGGACTGTCAGCTTTTGCAACAGGATCTATGCAGACTAAACAATTACTGCATTCATAACAAACTTTTCCTCAATCTCCCTAAATGCCAAACTATTTCTTTCTCCAAAAAAAAGATAAAACTTGACTTTATATATACTATAAACAATGTGCCTTTGAATAAAGTAAACCTAATCCGGGACTTAGGGTTGATGTTAGATTCTTCTCTGCATTTTGATACACATATTGACAATATAATTAACAAAGCCTATCGCATGTACGGTTTCATACAAAGGTCCACCCGTGACTTTGTGAGACCATCGACACTATTGCTGCTATACAAGACCCTAATTAGATCACAATTAGAATACGCTATACCCGTTTGGAATCCTCTTTACGTCAAATATTCCGATAGAATAGAGTTAGTACAAAAAAATGCCTGCGCACCATATTTTTTAAATATAAACAATCTAAATTGCCATATAATGAGCTGTTAGACCATTTCAAACTTTTAAGCCTAAAATCCAGACATATACTTCTTGATATCATGATGCTACATGGTTTATGTAGATAATAATAAATATGACTGCTCTTCTATCACCAATCAGATTTGCTTCACGGTGCCGAGAACAATTTATCAGAGAAAAGCGCGACAATTTCAGTTATTCTTCACTAAAACGTGCAAGACTAATGCTGGTCTCCGTATCCCCCTACGTCGTCTTGTCGATACATACAACAAATACTTCACTAATATTGATATTTTTGCCCTATCTGATAGTTTAAAATTTAAAAAACAAGCCATGGAGACATTGATCAAATTAGCGTCTGAAAATGAACTCTAACTTATTTACTTGTTGAAAATTTTGTTTTATTTTACATGTAGTTTTTTTTTTTAATAATGTACATTTTTATTCTGTTATACTTTTTTTTTTAACTTTACATTGAAAATATCCTTTGTTTTAATTCTTTTTATTATCTTTAATTTAATGTGTTATTGCTTTTTGTAGTTTTGTATCTAATCTTACTGTCACATATTTTTATCCATATATACGCTGTGCTTTCCGTTTTTAATATGCGAACAATGGTGTGGGTTATGTGTTTACCATTTCTAAACCATAGGTAATTGTAATAACTTAGTTTTAACATGTAACTGTTTATTGTTCCTAATAAAGAAAATAAAATAAAATAAAAAATTATACTATGCTGACGCGGACGAAGTCGCGGCTAACGACTAGTAGAAAATAAATTTTTGCAATATTGTTTTCTAAGGTGTTTTATTAATTTATAAAATAAAAATAACGCCTTCAAAAAAATTTTGCAAGTTATTTTTAAAGCGACTGATAAAAGTTTTGGTCACTAAAAAGTGTCTTGCACTACATGATACAAGTTTAGAATAATATTCTACAAATTATATATAAATATTAGCCATGATAAAATAAGTAAAGTAAGACTAATTTTTTGTTCACTTTGGTACCTGGTACCTGACCAGGTGTCACACGTAGAGCTACACAAATTCGCAGGTATTCTAAGTACACGTTGAGGCACTACTAAGAACCTATGGTTTCATCCATCAGAAAGTAAGTTATTCCATTAATAAATTTAAGAAAGTAGTCAAAGAGCGTTTGTGTGCCAAAGCCATAAGGTCCATTATAAGGTCAATGATTACATAAACGATGGCACATCTTGGGAGTAGGATGGCTGCTTACAAGGCTACTTCTACATTATTGTACATGACTTACTATGTATGTATGTTGACATTGTATAATTTTAAGTTACAGCATTGTAAATTTTATTTTAAAAGATTAATTGTTTTACCTCACTTTTTTTTGGTAAAAAAGTGGGCCCCGTGCGAGTTTCTTACGCCGGTTCTTCTCGCCGGGATAGTTCCCGGACCGGTGGTAGGCACCGTAGCTAATATTAACATTCTGAAAGTATTTTCTTAAAATGTACTCAGAAATAAAACATTTTTTATTTTTATTTGTTTATTTTATTTTATGTCTTATCCACTTATCCTTCTGGGATCCAGGTCCATATTCTATTAAAAATAATCCCACCAAAACATTTTCATGTAAAAATTTTGCCAAGATGAGAACATAATAATATTATAGTTCGTCGTGTCAAAAAGTAGTGAGATCTCATGTAGAGCCAAGTTTCTAACCTTACATACTCAGCCCTAAATCTAAAAACCTTAATTTTACACTAAAGCGCGGCAAAATATTTGATAATAATATTATAATGTGTCAGACGAACTATAATATTATTATGTTCTCATCTTGGCAACATTTTTACATGAAAATGTTTTTGGTGGGATTTCATTTCTTTTTGTAAGCTGATTTACGTTGTTTTTTCTTTTAGTTCATTCTTTAGGATTCCGTACCCATAGAGTAAAAACGGAAGCCTATTACTGAGACTTCGATGTCTGTCCGTCTGTCTGTCTCCAGGCTGTATCTCAAGAACCGCTATAGCTAGACTTCTGAAATTTTCACAGATTGTGTATTTCTGGTGCCGCTATAACAACAAATACTAAAAACAAAGTAAAATATATAAGGGGGGCTCCCATACAACAAACGTGATTTTTTGGCCTTTTTTGTTCTATATCAATAATGGCAACAGGTAGGTACTTGACTTTTTCTCAAAGTCCTTAGTTATATGACTGTTTTAATATTTAATAATAATATTAAAATAAATATTAAAGTAAAAAATTAAGAGGGGCTCCCATACAAAAAACACAAAATTTTGCCTAATTTTGCTTTATAATATATAAATTATTAGGATAGAGGTTAAGTTGGTTTTGATAATTTTTTTGTTGTTTTAGTACTAATGTAATGTTACATACCAAATTTCAGCTTTCTAAGACTTCTGGAAGTACCCTAACAGTTTTGATGATCGGCGAGTCAGTGACCAAATTGTGGGTTTTTGGACTCCTATAAAATCTAAAGTATAATAGCTACGATATTCAAACTTTGCGCATTTAATAACTATACCCATGTCACTTTATCTTAAAAATTTCAACTAATTGGCATTATTCAAACCAAAGTTACGAGGGTTCAAAAATACGACGAAACGTTTCGAGAAAAGGTAGGTAGTGCCCTTGCGCGCTTCGCTTGGCTCATCTTGGCGGGGGCACTCCCGTGCCCCCAGAACAGTTCTTTGTTGCTAGCATCCCTGCTCTACTGAACTAGGGACTAATTTTTTATTTTTTAAAGGCCGCATGGACGTAGCCACACTGGGGCAAGCTGGGACGCTTGCCCCAGCCCCACCCTGGCTCTGACCTATAAGGTGCCTAACTAAACAAAAAAATATATTTTTCAACTAACTACAATCATAATATCCGTACAGCTCGACAAGGCTTTAAATTAACGTGGCGAAAACAGGGGAACTAACGCTGCCATCATACAAAAACATCATTTTTCACAGTTCTCCTGCCGCTTTGGTAGGTTGACTGCGGCCCCACCCTGAGCCCAAGCCTGGCTACGCCCATGATAAAGGGTATTTATTGTATGCGGGGAGGAGCTATACTACCCCTTGTAGAACGTTATATAAAGAAAGGGTAACCTGAGTCTAGACCCTGTGGTCTATGCCCTATTGGCATAGTCCGTATTAAATAATTGCATCGCCTTACACTTTACAGTGACAAGCGTCCCCTATTTACATTACAAAAGGGCGTCCGTAAGTGTGGTAAGGGCTATTCCGTTTTATTTCTTTTTATAGACTTTTTATATTTATATTCTAGTCTCAAGGTACCCGATTTTATAAACTGATTTAATAATGGAATAGTTATTGTAGTATGTATTTAATACTTATTTACAATAATAATTAAGTAATAATAAGTCATCAGACTGAAGAGGACTTAAATCTATAATAATGCATAAGCACAGATTAATTACTATTACTAGTTACTAATATCATAAATGCGAATATGTGCCTCTCTGTCTGTCTGTTACCTCTTCACTCTCAAACGTCAGAACCGATTTTGCTGAAATTTGGTATGGAGATACTTTGAGTTCCGGGAAAGGACGTAGGATATATTTATATCCCGAAAAATCGCACAGTTCCCGCATGATAAACGATTTTTGCCGCGACTCCATTGCGGGCGATATCAAGTTTTATACAAATACTTTATGGTTAAATTGTTTTAAATAAAACGAATATTAAAAATAAAGAACATGTCAAAATAGCAGTTGTATTTTTAAAACTCGGACGCTCGTCTTGTTTTGCGAAAAAATGGCAAAGTCTCCTATTAATCCCATATTTTTCTTGGTCTTGCAAATTCAGCTTCCAAAAGAGTTCCCGCGGCCGTACTCACTGGTTGACAAAAAAACAATCGCTGGTTGACAGCTACTAGGACGAGCGAAAAAAATACCCATTAGTTACTTATATTTTTGAACAAATACGTTTAACCTTTGTTTATAAAAAGATCTAAAAAGTCTATTTATATAAAAAGTCTATTAAAAGAAATAAAACGGAATAGCCCTTACCACACTTACGGACGCCCTTTTGTAATGTAAATAGGGGACGCTTGTCACTGTAAAGTGTAAGGCGATGCAATTATTTACTACGGACTATGCCAATAGGGCATAGACCACAGGGTCTAGACTCAGGTTACCCTTTCTTTATATAACGTTCTACAAGGGGTAGTATAGCTCCTCCCCGCATACAATAAATACCCTTTATCATGGGCGTAGCCAGGCTTGGGCTCAGGGTGGGGCCGCAGTCAACCTACCAAAGCGGCAGGAGAACTGTGAAAAATGATGTTTTTGTATGATGGCAGCGTTAGTTCCCCTTTTTTCGCCACGTTAATTTAAAGCCTTGTCGAGCTGTACGGATATTATGATTGTAGTTAGTTGAAAAATATATTTTTTTGTTTAGTTAGGCACCTTATAGGTCAGAGCCAGGGTGGGGCTGGGGCAAGCGCCCCAACTTGCCCCAGTGTGGCTACGCCCATGCGGCCTTTATAAAATAAAAAATTAGTCCCTAGTTCAGTAGAGCAGGGATGCTAGCAACAAAGAACTGTTCTGGGGGACTCGCCGATCATCAAAACTGTTAGGGTACTTCCAGAAGTCTTAGAAAGCTGAAATTTGGTATGTAACATTACATTAGTACTAAAACAACAAAAAAATTATCAAAACCAACTTAACCTCTATCCGTACCATTATAAAGCAAAATTAGGCAAAATTTTGTGTTTTTTGTATGGGAGCCCCTCTTAATTTTTTACTTTAATATTTATTTTAATATTATTATTAAATATTAAAACAGTCATATAACTAAGGACTTTGAGAAAAAGTCAAGTACCTACCTGTTGCCATTATTGATATAGAACAAAAAAGGCCAAAAAATCACGTTTGTTGTATGGGAGCCCCCCTTATATATTTTACTTTGTTTTTAGTATTTGTTGTTATAGCGGCACCAGAAATACACAATCTGTGAAAATTTCAGAAGTCTAGCTATAGCGGTTCTTGAGATACAGCCTGGAGACAGACAGACGGACAGACATCGAAGTCTCAGTAATAGGCTTCCGTTTTTACTCTATGGGTACGGAATCCTAAAGAATGAACTAAAAGAAAAAACAACGTAAACCAGCTTACAAAAAGAAATGAAATCCCACCAAAAACATTTTCATGTAAAAATGTTGCCAAGATGAGAACATAATAATATTATAGTTCGTCTGACACATTATAATATTATTATCAAATATTTTGCCGCGCTTTAGTGTAAAATTAAGGTTTTTAGATTTAGGGCTGAGTATGTAAGGTTAGAAACTTGGCTCTACATGAGATCTCACTACTTTTTGACACGACGAACTATAATATTATTATGTTCTCATCTTGGCAAAATTTTTACATGAAAATGTTTTTGGTGGGATTATTTTTAATAGAATAAGGACCTGGATCCCAGAAGGATAAGTGGATAAGACATAAAATAAAATAAACAAATAAAAATTTCGAACCGATTTTTTTCAAATTTTATCCCTTACTGCTTTAACCACCTTTTTCGTACGAATACGGCATCTTTTTCTGCCACAAGCAGAGGAGGTCGCATTGTACTTATTAATGGCCCGGTACACAAACATTTTACTAATACCAAGCGTATGGAGAGTTTTAAAAATGACATTGGACTCCATGCCTACTTTGTGTGATGCATAAACCTACAGTATATATTATGTCTATGGTGTGATGCAATCACAGCGATATTTTGGTTCTTTTGATCACCCCACCAGAGTAGACAGAATGATAGAGTATGCCAACTTAGAACTATTATTTAGACTTTTAAATTTGACGTATTGGCTGCGTTCCAGATGACGTTAATTTTGACCAAAACGCTCAAAACGTCCCCTTCTGCCGTTCCCTTTGGCGACCGGGGTCGTTTTGATCGCGGCTATGACGTCACTCATGACGTCATCATTTTCGCTCAAAACGACCCTTGACGAAGATGGGTCAAAGTGGGCGTTCTAGTTTTTTTTTTTAATTTTAACGTAACTATATCGCGAAAGCCATGTTCGGAAAGTTTTCAGGAGAGAGTAGAGACAAAAAAACTTTATATTATTTCATTACAAATAATATTTTATTTAAATAAATTAAATAATATATTATAATGAAATATTTTGATTAGAAAATAAATTGTTTTAAATGAAAGGTCAAATGATTTCTAAAATATAATAATTAATACTAATTTTCATCTCTCCTATAGTTTGTTGACTTACTCGTACTTGACTAAGGATTAAGCGGTATTGTTACCTTAGAACGTTTAAATGTATATTGTGACAATAGTCAATATTCAAAGTATGTGGTTTTGTTATTAAAATATGATTTAATGTGAATACTCAAATATAATAAAAGTTTAACTATATTAAAATATGATTACTTAAGGAAAAAAATGTAATACTAAAAACGAAACAAATATAATATTATGTATTTTATTTGTAAAATAAATGTAACTATAAACAATAAATTACTTTTATTTACGACTTGAAGAAAAGGATCGTAATATCCAAGCTCGGTTCAATGTACCTATGTATAAAAAAATATAGTTCTTTTTGTAAACTTTTCTCAAAACGCTCAAAACGCTCCATAATCCGTTCCACTTGGGTTTGTATCACTGACGCTCACATGCTAGTGGAACGGGAAAACTACGGTCTTGAGCGTGAGCGTTTCTAACGTCATCTGGAACGCGGGGTTTATGACGAAAATCGTCGCTAGGGTTGTTAACTTGTTACCAACGAATTTAAAAATATGACATATTCGATGGACGTGTTCCTCTTTGGTCGTATTGTTGTTTGTGTTTTGGCACATGCGATTAAAATTGACAGAATCCAATTTTGAAATCTTTATTTTAAATATTTAAAAATAAATTATATCAGCCAGCCCAGCGCGAGGCACATTCCGTTCATAATCCTAGTGAAACCCGACGAATTTGACAGATATTGAAACCTGTCCGTTTCTTTGCAGTCGAACTACTGGTAGTTATGTCTATTGTGACCTCACTCCATTTCAATAAAATTAAAATATATTCTGTGAATTGAAAAAAGTAGAAGTGTCTCCTTTTTTTAGCCCGGCCGGACATCATCCGAAATTTCTGATCAGAAAAATTCGGACGCCCACCAGAACGCAGTGCGTTCTGGTGGGCGTCCGAATTTTTCTGATCAGAAATTTCGTGCGTTCAACGCACTCTGTTCATACATTTTGTTGTGGATCTCCGCATACTACTCGTATCAGAATTCTGAGGTGTGAAAATGCATGAGCGTCCGAATTTTTCTGATCAGAAATGCGGATAATGTGTGGCCGGGCTTTTTAGTAGTAAACTTTTAAGAAAATAAAGAAGTAAGTAATATTGGGTTGGGAGTCCATATTATTCTATATTATTTTAGACTTTCAAGTTCTCGCAATTTTTTACGTAGAAAAATACTTGTGTTGACATCAAAGTATTACTAATCTTCTAACGATTTTTATTTTAATCTAAATTGTTTCTTCCGAAAATATTTCTAACTAGCGGTTACCGCAAACTTCTTTATTATAAGTGGTCTTGTACCTCTAAGCTTTATTACTGGAACCCTCCTCCTTTTTAGAAGTCAGTTAAAAAGACTTAACAACGAACTTCTTTAAATTTATCTACGAACGTATAATAATTTTACATCGGAAACCTAGATCCATTTAATATACTCATTTTTCTAACTTTGAAACCTGCAAAAGGTTTGCAACATCAAGAGTTTTTTGCCATTTTTACAAGCTGAATAGTCCTACAACAACACCAAACACTTTTTAATTGCATTAAACACCTTAGTTACACCGTAACGACCACAGAAATAACAAACAATTGAATTTACCCTTACGTAGTGCCAGTGAACTCACAAGGTGAGTCGATTCAATTTATATTGCAGTGCCGGCGACTCACCTGGTGAGTCGCCGTACAATGTAGGCGGCATACGAGAAGACATCATGAATATCGTAGTGGGAACGAACGTGTTAAGTTTCTCATATACGATTACCTTCCAGAAATGGTTCCTTACCAGCAACACTATAAAATGCAATAATATAGGGAGTTTTTATATGATTTTTTCTTACCTTCTACCCCCATTAACTTCTTTCTCCCATGGCTTAGAGATTTTTTGTCATACAATAAAATGTTCAACTTTTTAAGCCCTTTCATTTGGTATATATCTCAACGTGCTACATCGTACCCAAAGAAATGCCCCTCCTTCTTTGCGACTTTGATCCTTGTCATTTTCTTAAAAAATAAAGGATATATACTTAATACTCATAGCTAAAAATATATTGGACCTTCAAACCAATACGCTAACGCACACGTCGGATTTGATCGAGTTTTAGAATTTAAGCTATTTGTGACCTCCTCTAAACACTGGTGCAAAAAAATTCTAAAAACTATCAAACTCTACTGTGGTATCGGAACATTAGAAAATCTGGCTTATACAGAGTGTAACAACTTAGCTAATTGATACTTACATACTTACCTACCTATACTTAAGGGTGTGTATGATTCCTGAGTATACTAGTGTTCAGTGTAAAAGTAGCAGCGCTGAAAGAGCAATTTCTTTTCACTTTGATATGGAGAAACCCGTGACGCTAGGGCAAATCACAAAAAATGTTGGTCTTTCAGCGCAGCTACTTTCACAGCGAACTCTTTAAATGTACTATCAGAGAAGTTGATTCGTATGCAAATTGGGGACCTAAGTAGTTTGGTTGCGTTACGTCAAACCCAGCTGACAGATCACAATTAACATTGAATTGACATATTCGACCAAATAACGTTGGTCTGTCAATTGCATAGGAATCAACTTCCTCGATGGTACCTATCCCTTATGTAGTTTTACTTTTGTTACACCTTGTAACTATATATATTCAGTACAGTTATTTTACAGTCTTCCAACTTTGCAATGTATATTATTTTATTTACTTTGCTACGTGGGTTGCTACGGATAAAGTATGAAAACGCAAAAATATTGTTTCTCTAAGTTTCTCTACATCGAAGTCAGGTAATGTTGTCGAAGACCTAGCGTTTGGTATGCGAAATGAAACTAGTTTTTGTGTTTTCAACAGTTATACATGTTTTTATTTGAAACATAGACGTCGGCAGAACCGACCGCACGACAAGGTCTCGTCAGGCGACGAATGAAGATCGAATAGTTTCGTTTTCGTTGAGAAATGATTTGGTGCTGGCTTACTACAAAAACAGCCTATCGTGGCAGCGGGCACCAGAGTTTCAGGATTCCGTCGCTGGCCAGCACTGTATCGACGTAAACACCGCGTCAGAGAGTAAACATGTCTCAATCCAGGCCAGCGTCCGTTCACTGGCGCCCACCGCTGTACCAGTGTAAACCAGCACCCACGCTAAATATAAGGTACAAACACACAATACCGTTTAATACTAACAAGAATTTCCATTTTGATACACAACATAGACGAATCCCAATGTAGGTACAAATATTAATACGATGAATTATAGACGTCCATACATTCGTTAGGGTGTGCCAAACTATACTACGCGATGAAATGATTATTATGAACATAATGAATGATCGAAATATTTTTACAAGAATCCTGTGTCGCGGTGTCATATCAGTAGGCCGTCCAGACTCGCACGAGATGGAATGTGATGTAGAGAAGTCTATCGGGGTATCTACAGTGCGACCTCTCCACGATAGTTCGTGACGACCGATTTCAGCTATCACAGATTTGGAGAGGAGCATATTCGTCTGATCATATTCGACGTCGATTTTATTCGGTTAGTGGTATAGACAGCTGCGCAATAGTTGTCAATCGTGGCCCAAAGTGAAGAGGGAACTAAAGGTTGTTATAATACATTCGTATCGACATGTGCTCCTCGGATAATACGAATAAATTAAGATCGAAGAAATCAGTTACATCCATATCTCCCGGCGAGTCTGGATTGTATAAAATAATAATATAATATGAACAATGAATATGTAGCACAAATAATATTCATCCTAGTGATATTATATGTAACAACAATGGTTCAACATGTATAAAATAAGTTCAATAAAAAAGCTAGCACTATTTTAGTCTAACGACTTGTACAAGAATTGTGTAAAATATTTAGAATTACCTGCAGTGCTTACTCCATTTGAAAATATCAACACGACTTTATAAAATTATGGCAAATATGTTCTATACACAGTAGTTATAATTAATTAATCTTTAACGTAATTATAAATCTGTTATTATCTTATTTACCTGTTACAATTAAAACAAAGCTATTAAGTATTACAATTCACAAAGTAGTGCAATTCCGTCCTGTAATTATTAGTAGTCATCGAGAGGTAAATTATACTTCAAATAAAATAAATACATTAATTTCCAATAATTTTATTACATTAAGAAACCTAAACTTTGACAATATTCCATTACTGTAATAGCGTTCTTATACTATATTGATTTTTGTATTTTTTAAATCAGTTCCCAAAACATGCACAAAGATAATTAATAATTATCATATTCATTTAGTAATATTGAGGTAGTTATTAGTTTCTGAACTTATACCAATTATAAAATGGTTCTAAAAATAACAGTATAATTCAAAGGAAAAAAATTTAAGTGGAATATGTAAAATGTTCAGCATGAAAGAACGACAAAGAAACTTAATCCCATAACTCGTACATTGAAACATCAAATTTTCAAAATGCGAATACTCCGAATGGCAAATGCGCGCGCGCGGCCGGCCGGGAGCGCGGCCTTAACGTTCTCGACCGCGATCAAACATCCTCCAAATTAAGTATACCTTTTACAATGACAATTTTAAACGTTATTCAAAATGACAATTTTATTCAAGACAATTTTTAAAATAGGTACATTCATGCAAAATAAAATCAACTCAATCACGCGCCAAATACACAAAATGTCGATTTACACACAATATGAGAAATGATCATTATATAGAACAACAGTAGAACCATCAAACAAGAATGAGAAGAAATCAGCGCGAATGACATATAGGGGCGGAGGGCGCGGGCGGCGCGGCGGGGTGTAGTTCAGTCTCTAGCCGGCCGCCCGCGCGCACCCAATACTTAATACTACTTCACAACGATACAATAATAATCAACTAAAACTATTTCTGCCTCCTAGGGGTCAGCTCCCACGGCAGAGTGCCGCGTACACGCCGTTAGGTGCATTTCCAAATTGCATAACATTTTGACAGACTTCAATGTGACTAGTGTGACGTCTCCACATTGGAGTCTGTCAATTCAATACATCATTTAGAAATGTGTTTCCCGGCATGTGCGCGTCACGTTGCAGGGGGATTGACCCTAACACGTTCATCATAAATCAATGTTATACTCTTGCTTACAATTGGAAGGATTAAGGGTCATGTTTCTGTATGTACACTCGAGTCGCGGCGGTTCGCGCTCGTCGCTACCTCTATCGACAAGTCAACCGTTAATCCCGATAACGTCACCGATCTGATTTAACTAACAATCAGCAATTATGGTCACAATCTATTCGTATTACTTCTAGATTATATTACTTAAAAACACGCTCAATCTCCCGAGACACGTATCCATTATCGAGTTACAACAATTGAGTATTTAAAATTCATTTAAATAGTATTGATTGTTCAAGTTATCATAGTGTAATACGGGTGTTAAAAATATTTGTAAAATTTTAAATCAATCGAGATTACGGTCGACTTGTGTACAAGCAAAGGACACATCATAAAAAATAAAATCTTCGTATGCGTATTTGGGTGTACATACATAAAAACTAGGTGGTTTCATCGAAAACGAGTGTACACCGGGTGCTAAACTCCTCGACCCTGGTTACACTCGTTTCTTACATTCTATTGATGCCTTCTGTTTAACCTCACGTAAGCGGTTCAAAAACCAATGCCCATTTTTAAAGAAACAGTCACTGTCGCTCGCTCTATGTTCCATTCGGGCCCCTTAACAGAAGTGACAAATAAAGAATTATACTTTAACAAAATAAAAAAATAAAATACGTGAGCACACGTAACGAACAGAAATTACACAATGTAAATACGATGATCAGCAAGTCGTTGCAGTGACGTTGGTGGATACGGTTTCATCAAATCGGTATCGAAACGGTTCTGTGTATACAGTTTGTATGCCAAGAGCGAGATAATCAATAATATGTGGAAGTAGCAGGGTATAAGCTGGCAAGGTATTGAATGCGCGGCGCGCTGCGGTGGTCGGTGGTCGGTGGCCGGTGGTCGGTGGCCGGTGGCCGGCTCGGAGGAGGGAGACTATCGTATACACCGGGGAATCGGCGGCGCCCTACACTGGCACGCTTGTCGAACATTAATTCTACTCTCGTATCGAGACAATGGAATAAGAATGTAAAACATTCTACACTTTTGCCAAAACTTCCATATATTATTATCACAATTATAAATATAAATATCTAAGCTTTTCATTAATTTTGATATCGTCCACTTAATCTTAAATCTCTCATATTTAAATATCTCACTTGGCACAATTACAACGCAAATCGTACACTCGCAAAGACTGTATCGTCGCGCGTGATGAATCGACCCGCGGCGCCGCCCTGCCTGGCTCGTGCGCACAGATCGCTCATCGGCCGCTCGATACAAAAAAACCGTTATAAAGCTAACAAAGACAAAAATTACAAAGAAAACGATCAACAAATGTCACTTACAAATTAAACTTCATACTTTTTAGTCCTCACTGCCCAAACAATCATTATCAAAAATATATAAATGGCAGTACAGTGTGACGGCGGGGGCGCGGGGGGCGCGGCCGGCCGCGGGCCGAGCGGGCCGGCGACCGACCGTCGGTCGCGCGGGGCCGACGGTCGGCCGCCGGAGGGCGCGCCCGGCCCGACACTACACACTCTCCACTAACACGATACCCCTCAAACGATCACTACGTAAGCATCCGATTAACATTGAGCCTCATCAATTAAGCTATGTCGTATTCTCCGTTCCTGGTCAATGCGTCGATGTTCGCAACCCACTCACCCTCCGTATAATATCAACAGCATATTTTGTATCGACTTCAACAGATTAATCTACTACTTTATAACAAAACAAAATAATGTATATCGCGTACATCTCGTTTGTATAATAATGAAGAAAAGCTGTAATCTATATACCTATTGCTACTAACACGTGTATATGTATGTATACAGAGAAAATAATGTCGATTATTGCATTCGATTGAAAACTCTAGGGTAGTCAAGTAACACGGTATGAAAACAATATAACAATCAAATATATTCCGGCTAATACATTTATAACTGTCACTATCATCAAAAAAATAGTGTATATGAATAAGATATACTATATATAAAATACATTAAGATATAATCAGTTAACATATAATAATCCCGGGATAAAATTCACCATATTCAAATTTACATTTCACTATGCTCAATACAATTACGTCAACAACAACATTGGATACGAGCTGCACACGCGCCTGCCACGAACGTCGTGTCTGGCGGCGGCGTCTGCAGCAGCGGCGGCGGCGGCGGCGGCGGCGGCGGCGGGGGACAGTGCGAGTAGAGGCGCGAGTGACGGGCGGCGGCGGGGGGCGGGGCGGGCAGGCGGCGGGGTCGGGGCGGGGGCGGGGGCGGGGGCGGGGCTTACTGCGACGCAGGCGGCGGCGGCTGCGCGGCGCGGCGGTGGCGGCCCGGCGCGCTCGCCTGAGCCACCATAGCGCGGATGCGGCGCTGCGCCGACTGAAAACACCAACGCTACACGTTAATCACTTAACCACCTAGGCGTTCAGTCGCATGAGCGTGCGCACATTATTACATTTGCATCGATGCGAGAGTCACTCGGTGCTAAAGATTCACACCGTCACAGGTAGGTAAACAAAATAAAAAATACGTCACTGGTAAATATCCGATATCGATTACCTAAAGTACATGTAGTTACACTCCTTACGCCCCTACAAAACGATTTCCGCGCAAGCAATATCCTAACCTACAACGACAAAAGTTGTAAACGATTAGAAGGCGAGGCATATTATAATTAAAAGGCAGTTTCATAATATGAAGTTTATTAACAGCAAGTAAAGTACAATACAATTCGCTTGCTATTTAGAAGTGATGTGTAACTCACCTATGGGGACAATCATACAAGGTGTAGGACTGAGAGTCGGTCAGCGGACTAGGCCGAGGCGCGATTGTGTTGGCAGTCGCTTCTCTTTCATCCCGCTTCGGGAGACCGCTACAACATTTAAACATTCATTATGTCGCGGTCATTCGCCATCAACTAGTAAACCTCGTTTAACAAGTAAACTTCGCAATGCGGCATAGCATGTAATAAAATTTAGTACTTATCTTATATTAGCGGCCACACTTCCAGATAACAATTATTAACTACAATCTAAGAGGTAACGGACGAGTAACTACATGTACTTTTTGCCAATAAATACCGATTCGATTTTTCTCCGAATTCTCATGCACTGCACATTTTTATTTTATGTAATACTTTATTTATTTTATTTAACAATTTGTTGCACATACAATTTTACGTGAAAATATACACAACAGGTACTGCTTATCTCTAACAGCGACTTCTTCCAGCAGTCCGGCTTTCTTACGATAAATAAACTTAAAAACATATTATCGTCAGATACACATCGCAGGTTGTTTGATTAGATTGTTTCATAATTTGTAAAAACCAAAGAAAAAATGCCTAGGAATCAATTTCCTCGATCGTACATAACAAGCAAAAACGCAGAATTAAAGAATTATGTAAATAAATATAGGTAACAATATAAAATATCATCCTATTATTATTGACAGGGAGATGCGTGACACAAAACTCTTGGTCATTTGTACCAGGCTGGCGGTTCTTCAGGGGTTACGTAAAGGCAAAAAGGAAAATGATGGTCATAGGCCATAGCGCTCGCGCTGGCGGCCCAAACGCGTGGGCGTTAATCGAACGCGACGGATAAATAACGATTTGTCCCACATAAATGCGAAAGCATTTACAAACTGTGGACATAAACTTAAGGTCCGTTCTGATCTTTACCGCGACTAATCGCGACCAACAAAAATTCAATTAAAATGCCACTTTATGACAGACTACAGTATTTGTAATAAAGTAGGATATTATTTGAATTCTTAGGACTATAGTCTGTCATAAAATGGCATTTTAATTGAATTTTTCGGAACGAAAAAAGATTTTCGCATTTCTACTGGTGGCCGTGCTAGCTCGGCTGATAGTCGAGTCAAAAGAAGTAGGCTAGCGTAATGCTAATGCCATACTTCTCGGGTGTGACTTACAGCCCGCCATACCGACGCGAATACATTTATTTAAATAAAACAATTCAACCATTTGTACCAGGCTAATTTTTGCATAGCTAATTAAGGATCATTCAACAATTACGTGATCACCGGAAGGGGGGTCGGGTACTTGTATATACAACAGTATTATTTGGGAAAGGGGGGAGAACCCATGATTACGTCATCATCATTTTATAACTTTAATTAACTAAATATTTACGTCCAATTTTGAAGTCTATTATACTGGTAACATTAACTATTTCCCCTGCTCTAGACAAACTGTGAAACAGTGTGACCAGATTCCTTCATCAGCTTCCTTTTTGCCTTTATATAATTAGACCCCTAAAGAACCGCCATACTGGTACAAATGACCAAGAATTTTGTGTCACCATCTCCCGGTCTATTACGGAAACTTTGCAAATAAATTAATAACGCATATATTTTTTTGGTTTTTTTACATTAATTTCGTAGTGGTGGGTTGCACCAGAGGCGTTGTTATAGTTAAGGTGAAAGTTATCGTCAAATATGGCGTCCATTATTCACTCTAACTAGAGATTTGACAGTTCATTAGACATTTTGATAAGTAAAAATTATAGTTAAAGTAAGGTGGTGCAACCCACCTCTAGTCCGCCAGTGAATCAAACAGCCGGAACAAATGATTACAAAATAGCTACAATCGCATAATATTAATAAACTTATAAAAAAACACCCTACACCAATACAATTTAGTTTAACTTTTCAGTTTAAAAATCAACAGTCAAATTCTGTGTTCACAGCGCTATCACTTTATCACTATGAAATTAATAGTGAACTTACTGTAAACGCAGAGAAATTCGAAAAAATATTAATTTTAACATCTACATTCTATATTTGAAACACTGGAAAGCTTGTAGTTCGAGCAGCAACCGATTCCAAAAAATACCTTTACGATAAACGTCGCCCGTGTAATCACACCTATTAGTAGGGGAGGCGAAGAGGGAATTTTGCGACCTGCTCGAGCGTGTCAGATTAAGCTTGTGACTTCAGACATGTGTCTAGTTATCATGGTAGATTTTTCACGTGGTGGTTTTAAAAAAAGTTATTTTGAAGTAAGTATTATATTGAAATATATTTAAATATTGAAATATTATCGGATCGGTCAGATTAAGATAGGAGATGTTTAGCATACCCCAAAGAAGCACTGACGATTTAAAGGTAAGATAAGGCTGTAGAGACATTTTAAAATATAGAAAAAAAGCTATATATTTTTATAACTAAGCTTTGCAGATATTTTATGTTGCACTCAACTAAATAATTTAGTCCTTGTTGTCTAAAATCTTGTTATAATTTACCTGAAAAAGTAATTGTCTAAATATATTTTCTTTTTCATAACTTTAAAGATATAGAGCTGTGCGAGAGTTGCACTTTGAACATTTTTTTGTACTGTTTTGTTTTTATGTTGTTTGATGGGGGTAGGTGATCACGACCAGGGACAGCAGCGCATGTCGCTGTTATAACCTGAGAGGTCCCCTTTTCTTCATTTTTGGCATTGCACACTGCCATACATTCAAAAATATTTTACTATTAGTATTAGTTCATAAGTTTCTTTTGTTTGTGCATGTCTTTTTTTCTGTATTATGTTTTTATTTTGTATTTAAGCTGTAATTTTATGTTGTTTTAATTATGGTTGTGTAATGTTTTAAAATGAGAATAAAGTTTATTATTATTATTATTATAAAGGGCTGCAGTTTCTGAACCCACTGCTAAAATAAAAAAACGCTCTTACTATTTTGTATTAGTCTTACCTAATCTAAAAAACCTACTAGGTCTCCATGACGCTCGAGTGACTACACGAATAGCACTCTCCCCTCCCCTACTATATTGAGTTGCTCTAGCAATTTGAGCACACCAACATAATTGATAAAAGTACGCTTATACGGGCAACTAAAATTGCTTAATTCCAGTCAATTCTCGTCAACTATGACGTCTAGACCACATCAAGCAATTTGGGGCAACAAGCAGCATTACTATTGCCTGGAATTTCCAAGACCATCGGATATACGTCAATTCGTATCTGCACTAATTGCTCCAGATCGGTCCATCCATGTCGCCGAGCAATGATTGCTCGTATAAGCGCATGTTGATAGAAGGCCATGTAGGCTCACCACCACTTATCGTATAAACTGACCTGAACACTGTAGAATGGTCCCACAATGTGCACGGTTGTCTCGTGGTCGGCGGCGGCGGCGGGCGGCTGCGGCTGCTCGGGCAGCTTGATCAGCGATCCGGTGACGCGCTGCAGCTCGCGCACATTCTGACCACCCTTGCCGATGATCCGGCCCACCTATAAAATAATCTAAACTCAGAAAGGTCTGAAGTTCTAGTTTTCCAATTAGAGAGCATAACGCGACTCAGTGGCGCTTAATGTCAAATTATGCTGAAACTACTTTTCTGTCAGAGTTGGTATCCATTGCACGCATCAAGCGAAAGCACTACTTTTGATAGTGCTCGATTGTGCGAAGCGGTGTTGTTGTTGAAACATTCAACGTTAAGCATTATGCCGCATAATGCGCTATAATGCTCTTATTGGAAAACACCCCGAAGCTCCCCCCCATTTGTGCGGGGTTGTAAAAAGTTAAACCCGCCCCGCATAATATGCTAGCTCCTCAGACCGTCGACTACATGATGATTATTGTTTATATCAACTCTGTACTTTTAAAAATCGTCTACATACAATCCTTTCGGACTTCAGACTCAGAGTCCTTAGTGATATTTTTTCTCGCTTTATTTGTATGGCATCGAAAGTGGGCTCCCATCGACGCAGGCGGCCTACTACGAAACCGTTTTTAGACTCAAAAAATTGAACGAGAATGCCGCGCCCTCCTCTAACAACGTTGTTTCACTTTTGTTAGAGTAGGACCGGCATTCTCGTTCGATTGTTTGAGTCTCAAAACGGTTTCGTGGTACGGGGCCTGGTTCCTGGATTCCCGGTGACATTTCTCACTGTAAGAAGTTACAGAAACTTCTCTAGTCCGACTAAATATAGTGACACAAAATATTTAAGTGATGATTAATATTTTTTGGACTATACCTGGGTAGAAGCGACAACAATCTCGACAGTCAGTCGCACGTCGTCCGATCCAGACATGAAGCCCTCCTCTCGCATCTTCTCGAAGATCAAATACTGGGCCTGAAATATTAATGTTATAGTCATCAATAAAGAGTTCACAGATCACATGGTTATTATGCGAAGTAAACGAATACAAAACTATTAAGCTTTCATTGATTGGCGGTAAATAAAATATACTAATTTACGTTTAACTTAACTTTTTAATTAATGTGTCAAATCAGGTGATAAGGATAACTTTATTCTGTCGCTTTTTTCGAGGTTCTCAAATATGACTCTTATAATATTTTACAAAAGCGGTAAAGCAAGTGCGTTTATTTAGACATAAGCTAATACATAAAATAATTCCATGCCTTTACTTTGCCTCTATTTAATCTAAACGTAAAACCCTAAAATCTAAAATATAAAAAGTAAAATCTAAATATTTTAAGTTCAATGACCACATCAACAATACTGTATAAAATCTCAACTCGCCTCAATTTTAGCCTTATCTGCGATTGATGTTATTAAAGTGTACAACTGCTAGACTTTTCCTCATATTATGTGTCGAGTGTGGACTTTAACTTGACACTTTAATGTAATCTTTCTCCACCTTTGGCCTTTCCGAGAAGTAATAGTATTCATTCTAGTAAACAAGGCACTTTGATATCATTTTACCGATAAGAGGACAACTTTATGAATGATGTGCATGCTATTAATTTCTTGCATCATAACATTCATAGTATCGGAAAGTTATTGGTTTATAATTATGACTTAAATAATATCATTATAATAAATCATGGACAATTTAAATGATATAAATAAAGTTTATTTTACACACAGAAAATCGTACATTGACCCATCACTGCTTGTCCATATCATTCACGAGTCACGCATGAATTCTACTGCTATCATGCTCTTATTATACGCGATAGCATTATATTCGTAACGAGTAATAGTATACATAGAGAGCATCGATTATTACCAAGTATTGACCATTCGAATCGATTGAATCGACAAGACTTTACGCCATTTTTTTAATTTTGATTTTTGTTATTTTAATAAATAGTTAAAATACTAAATCAGCTTTACCCAGCTGCATAGCGAGCGAATGATAACTGATGAGGCACAAGATATAATGAATCAGAATCCAACAAAGGATATCCAATCTGCAATTTCCGTTACGTTTTCCTCACAAACTGTGCATTCCAATCGCATTAAAATCTTGCAAAATATTACAAATTTAACAACTTTGATGGTCATCAAATAAAAAATACGTAATGAAACTATTTAATACATACATGATAGTATTTAATATTTATCTAATCTTTGTCTAGACTCACTCATTTACTTTGGAAAACTTCATCAAAATCTCGTCAAAGATCTACATTGTGTAAAAAAACTCAAAACATTCATATACTATGGCTCCAAGGTATCAAATAACAAGGCACAAAATTGCTTACTTTAGTCATTTTATATGAAGTTTTGTGTCTCTATACGGTATTTTACTATAGTACGAGGATTATCAAATGGCCTACCTTCCACTGCGCTTCTGGACTTCCAACGATCGTGACTTTGCGCTCCTGCTGAGCGATGGCGTTCGCACCGGCTCCGGCCTCTCCCGCCTTGTCCTGCTCTAGCGGGGCGATCTTTACCGAAGCGTTGCTAAATCTAATGATGTTGCGGATATGAGATCCCTTCGTACCGATAATAGCACCAACTGCGTTGTTTGGAATGTACAGGTATGTAGTTTCCTAAAACGTAAAAGAACATCAAATTAAACACTGAAAACATTGAACATACATTACAATTTACAATACTGTGATGACATTAACAATATTAACAATATTTGATCAATCCCTGGTTTTGCCCTACTAGAGATAGGAATAGCTCAGATTAGACATTAGAGACATATATTTTATGTCAATTGTGAGCTATTCCTATCTCTAGTAGGGCAAAACCAGAGATAGATCAAATATTGGGAACCGTCGTAAGGCTGCAGTCTTGCAAAATTCAGTCGCTGCGAATTATTTGCGCATTTTTGTATATTTTTTTCTTGACAAACTAACACTAAGTAATAAAATAACACTAAATATTATTATTGCGTATAATATAAGTAATAGCTAGTTATTTTTTTTAAGTTCATATATGTAGATAATGTTAGGTAAATCAAGCGTTAAAAACAGCTCTTCGTGCTCAATGTCATTTCGAGTTGTGTTTGTGCGCTTAGTTTATGGCAATAAATATTAATATAATTTTAAAATCTGTTCAGCGCATAATGAGCTCAACATTCTCATCTTCAAAATGCGCAGATGAGTTTTTTCTAATTATCTTTCATTTTCTTAACTAAGAGGCCACAATTTCATCAAAATTCTCTGTTTTTATCTCTTAATAAACGGGTTATTTCATAAAAACTATGCATCGTTAGTATGTAATAATTAGATTATTTTGATGCCAAGAGTTAGATATCCACTCAGTCGATATCCAGCCTAGATTTATGCAGACAACGTGACCAACCCAATGCCACTTTAGCTTGGCCGTCTTGATTCCTACGTCTCTGATTCTAGTTTGAGAGCACATTAAGTTTTTTTGTTTTGTTGAGACTTGAGCTCTTTTGCTCTTTGGCAGACCCCGAGTTGGAAGTTTTGTAAATCGAAAATCGGCCAATGATAGAGTTTGCGCATCGTTGGTTATGACGAGTGAAATACACATATCAACAAGTCTGCGCTTCAGGGAGATTGGTAAGTCACCATTCTTCATGGACCAGTTTTTCTGCATTTCTGTTGTCATAAGAAACTATAGGTCCGCCAAGATCTGATGGCAAATTTGGATGGCAGATTTTCAAAAAATATCAGTGATCATTGGATAAATTTTTATATTTGCACGTTCACACACAGAATCAGTTGCTATAAGGAAAAAAAGGATCAAAATGTTTTATTCCAATTACCCCGGTATTACTAGAGTCAATTCCAATTCTCACTTTTTGCCATCAGATCCTCGTAGAACTATAATTGGCCCAAGTACAGGTACTCATTGACATAGTGAATTCCTTGCTCGTCTACCTCGACCCTACGTCTCGTACTGTAGATCATTGTTTGTGTCTTTGACCTATTTTTTGTAAGTTCCACCTCTAGGCTTGCAGATCTTGGGGCATCATTTGATGTTGTGCGGCTGACGGATGTAGGCGCAAAAATTACGAAGTCCGGATTATCCGGATAATCCGGATTTGAGGATGAAAAAAACCGAAAATCCGGATTTTTTTCAAAATCCGTTATTTGTAATCCCTAACTCCAACTGACCTGCGAATCACCAGCTCCCTGCTGCGCGCCACCCTGTCCAGCAAGGGGCGCGTAGATAGGCGGCGGGAACGGCGGGGGTGCGCCGCAGAAGCCGCGCCCTGTCGACATCATCGCCATCGGGTGTAAGCCTGGGAACATGATGCTTTGCGGCGCCAGCACCTACAAGAATGAACAAAGTTGAAGCCAACAAAGAAAAAGATAAAGTACTAAGCGAAAAAACTTGGGAAGCCCAGAGGCGCTCGGAACATCGAAAGATTAGAGTGGCAACTTGCAATTTATAAGTTTATCAGCGAAGTTAGAGATTGTGAAAAGTAATATGGAAATCCTCAAAACTATCGAGCAAGTTGTCTATTTTCCTTACAGGGTACTTAATAATTTGTACCCTGTAAGGTGCACATACGGTTCAGTAATGCTTGCAAATTTTCATTTCAAATTCCGTGTCATTAAAAATTTTGTGCAATCATGTATGTAGATTGTAGACAGTGTAAAGCAGAAGTCAGAACAAATATTTACATTGACAAACCAATCATAAGGCACTTGCTGAGCAATCATTCAATTTAGCTGACACGAGAATAGCTTCAAAATGGTGTTTGATTGACATTCGGCCACTGCGCCTTTACGTGTCAGTCCACAATAACTAGTTGAACCCTGTTGACCCCAAATTTCTAGCACGCTAAGCGCACCTGTAAATATGTCTAGTCTGTCTATAGTCTATACTCTCTCTAGTCTCTACATACATGACATAAATATAGTCAGCATAATGCGGTGTAGTACACGTTTCTAAAGTATTTTGACTGGAGTTTACCCAATCAGCAAGGCTGTTGAAAAGATAAAGTCCTGTCAACAAACTGGGCATTAAAGTACGCTATCTTACCTGCAAATCGCTCTCGTAGCTCTGGCGTAGTTTCGCCGAGATTTGTGACTCTGCCTTGGCCATGTTCTCGATGGTGCCCTTGACGGTGATAATGCGTTCCAAGTTGAAGCTGTTAATGTCATTAATGGACGACACGGTGATCTTAGTATCGGTTTCATGCATTATTCTTTTAATTGTGTTGCCCCCTTTTCCTATGATGCGCCCGATGAGGTTGTTATGAGCCAGTATTTTAAGACTTATTTCACTGTAAATAAAAAAATACTCGAATAAGTAAACTCCTGAAGTAAATACTTAAGTTATTGGAAGCAATGTTAGCTAATTAGTCTGTCTGGATAAACATTTACATGAACTACTCGATTTATAAAGCAGATTCTCACCCTTTGTTGGTATTATTGGCCTCCTGCTGCATGACCTCCAGTATTCTTTTGCAGGCGTTAGTGCAGTTTTCAGGGTTGCCATAAATGGTGATGGCCTTTTCTAGTGAGCCCACGTTGTCCTTTCGATGTACGTCGACGCGGGCGCGGCTCTGCTGTGTGATGAGACGGATGGTGCTGCCCTGGCGGCCGATGATGGCGCCGACCATGTCGCTCTGGACGAGTAGACGGAGCGGGAAGTCAGTGGGGCGCGCGCCCCCGGGGGCACCGCCGCCCCCGCGGCCGCCGCCCGGCCGCCCGCGCCTGCCGCCGCGCGGTAGACCCTCCGCTGCCTCCACTTTCATCCGGCTGCCCTCGACTTCGTAGCCGTTTAAACCGTTAACAGCCCTGCGATCATCGAGTCATTTTAAGCATTCTATACAAACATACATAAACGCGAGGTTTGGGTTATTCTGTCGTTCTTTGTTCTAGGGAAAATTCCTGAAGATTACTCCCACTATTGATGGACAAGAGACCACACTACAGTAAAGCCATTTTGCATTAATTGCTCCTCCATTAGGGTTGCCAGATGTCCGGTATTTGAGCTAACAGTCCGGTATTTTCGAGGCCTGTCCGGTAAAAAATTAACGGTCATACCGGACAGAACAATGTCCGGTATTTTGAGGAAAGTTGGTGTTACTGGTACCTAGTTTTAGGTAATTTTATTTTTTTTAGAAGCTCCTACCTGTTAAGTAAGTTAAAGTATATAATGGCGACCACAATTTAATGACCGAATAATATAAAAAACTGTATTTTTGCGACCTTCTGTACAACAACACCCCCCCCCCCCCCCCCCCTTCCCCGTTTGGACTTTGGATTTGTCCGGTATTTTTTCGCGACTCACCTGGCAACCCTATCCTCCATTCGTGTTTCAATTAAATTGATAAATATGAAAAACAATGAGCACCAAAGAGGTTTTGCTGTGCCAATAATTTATTGTATACCTACTCGATTAGAGTAATTTTTGCACAAAATGATGACAACAATAATTAATAATATATTTTTTGAACATGCTAGTGTAGGATTGAGTAACAGCTGTATGTAACACGATATACATAATACAGTAGGGCCTCGGTAATCCGGACTCGCGCTTGTTCGGTGATCGCTGTAATCCGGCCGGGCAATGGGATTCGCGGGCTGTCATGAGCCAATGCGCCGTCAGTCTTTTGTTTATCGCCTTTCGTGTCCATGGGTTGATTCAGACCGCAACGCGACGCGTAGATGCATTTCTAAATTTATATGGATTTGACAGATTCGCAAGACGTCTCACGCAGTTGAAATCTGTCAAATTCATGCCGCGCCGCGCCTCGCCTCGCCTCGACGCGTTGCGGTCTGAATTGACCCTAATACGTAGTACAGTGTCAATTTAGTGCGTTGGCTAAGATCGTGGAGCCGCCACGTAAATATTAGACACTGATATTAAAAAATTGATTAAAGAAACTAAGGTTAAGCATATGTTTTATTAACATTAAATATTGCATACTATAATCCGCACGCCTCGATAATCCGCAAAGGGTCGTGTTTTTGCCTCTCCGGATTGAGGCCCTACTGTATGCATATTGCATTATATAAGCCTGTTTAACAATTTTCGAAATATAATTATTATATTTCGAAAATTGTTAAACAGGCTTTAAGTGCTGAAAAGCTGACTCATGACTGCTGAGAATGCAAGACATCATACCAAAATGCAGAATAATAATATTAATTTGATTTTGAATGTGTATTATTCGTATACGGTATAATACATAATTAATAAGGGCTACAGAGAGAGAAGAAAGTACACATGCAGTTTGTGATCATCCAATTTTATTATCTATAGGATCCGGCTATTGTTGTTATTTGAGAATTTTGTATCAAGAGATTTCGCCATACGAATCCCAAATTATCTAAAACTATGATTGTGGTTTTAATTTATAACCACAATAATAGTTTTGAAAAGGAAGAAAATGAACCATTTAATTAATAAATAATAATATATACAATGTGTCCCGACACCGGTGTCCGATCCTTTAATGTCATGATCTATGGCATATTTTATCGACAAATTGGCTCTTAAATTTTTTCTCTCTCTCACGGTTGTAAAATGGCAGCCATTTTAGTTTTTCTCGGACTTTCACACTAATCTGACCAGTACTTCTCATGTAAATATCCTATGAAGATAAAAAAGGTCTCATTTAATAGCTAAACTTGTGGACTACGCTTTCATAGGAAATATGTTATTAATTTCGTGGAATTAAACATAGAAAAACCAAACAACAACCGTGAAAGAGAGAAAAAATTTGAGAGCCAATTTGCCCATAAAATATGCCATGATCATCGGTGTCGGGACACATTGTATAATATTATAATATAATATACGTATAAATTTTTCATTCACGCTTTTAAGATAAAAAGAAACGAAATGGACGTAGAAGTGAAAATTACAGTAGTTATCGCAAAAATCTATCACATGCCAACTATCAATTAAAAAAGTAAACAATTCTGAAACTTCGTCACTCACGGAGCATGCTATTCACAACTCACACTATTAGGATCGCATAGAAGAAAAGCCACAAAAACTAAGATACCCAGTGTAAAGTAAAGCAGGGTGATAGAAGAGAGAGAGGAAAGGGGTTGCACAGTGTACGAAAAGGGGGACATGCACGTCACAGCCTCTAAGCGAAAACCACCAACACCCGAAGTCGCGGACACCCGACCGCTACCCAGTGCGATACTTACTGCTGAGCCTGCTCCGGTGTTTCGAATGTGATGAACACTGCCTGGGTGTTGGCATCGCGCGTATGCGCTTTGTCACAGTGCTGCACGTTGCCATACTGTGAGAGCAGGGGCTCGATGGTGTCGAAGCGAGCATGGAGAGGGAGGCCACTGATCAGCACCCTCGATGACCGGCTGCGAGAAGCGACATAACCGATAAAACATAAGTCATATAAGTCAATAGTCATACAATATAGTCGTTACGGCCTTACGGGGGATATCATGCGCCGGCTATCGGCCCGAATACTTCCGAAGACATCGTCTGCGTTAAATTATAATAATCGCACACCGAAGCGGAAGGTTCGCGTTCGCAACAAAATGGCGGGTAGAGAGATGACATCATCGGGGATCGGGCCGCACGCCTCCCCCGCCCCGCGACGCGGCCCGCATTCACCGGTTGCCGCCATTCACAAATCACAAGTGAGCTGTGAGCCCGTAGTGGTTCCGTCGCACTCTCGCGCGCACTCGGCGTGACCCCTCGTAGTGCATTTACCTACATAATTTACTCTCGCACCGCGCCGCGTATTGTTGCTGCCACATTTCCGTACTTTGTGTAAACATAAATCCTACTTCCTACTATCCTACTAATATTATAAAGACGAAAGTTTGTTTAGACCTACTAATATTATAAAGACGAAAGTTTGTTTAGATATATGGATGTATAGATGTATGGACGTATGGATGTTTGTTACTCTTTCACGCAAAAACTACTGAACAGATTTTAATGAAACTTAACAATAATATAGCTTATATATCAGAATAACACATAGGCTACAATTTTAACCGACTTTCAAAATGGGGGAGGTGTTATGTTCGTTTTTTTATGTTCCACCATTACTCCGCCGTTTGTTAACCGATTTTCAAATTTTTTCTTTTGGTATGTAGGGTATCATCCCAATTTGGTATTATATTAAAAAAAGTGGTGATCTGATGAAGGATTAGTGATGGGAATTAATGGTATTTTCTATTAATTTCATTAACATGCTAATTTTGTTGTCACAGCATGCTAAGTATTATTGCTTTGCTATTTGCTAAAAACGCGACATTGTGAATTATCGGTTCGCATCGCACTGCTCGCGTCGAGTATTATTTCGCATCGAGTGAAAAATAGCAATTCATTAACAGTTAGCACCGCGGTACGAAACAGCGCGGACGTGATTTTTATCATAATCGCAGACTTTTGCTACACACGATAATATTAGCAATCGTAGTTTTTAGCAAGTACGATTAATTTAATTATTGCTAATGGGCATTTAACAATTAATTATTATTGCTAATGCTATTTTTACCAACACTATGAAGGATCCATAAGTAATTGAGGGAATTCCTCAAAATTTACGGGGAAACGTGGTGTGTGGTGACTTCGGTTTCGTGAGAAGTATTCTAAGCATATGCTACCAACAAGTAAGATTTTGTACCGAGGTATACCTGGTATACCGTGGTTCGGAAGGTGCTGAGAGAACTCCTTATTCTTTATAGATACAAGTTTGGGAGTTTCGGCGTCGTTTTAAGAACGGAAAGCATATGCTACTATGCAAATTACATTCATCATCATCATCATCATCATCATCATCATCACTACCATATTATACCATACACCCTCCCATGATTATGAGCCTTTTCATAGTCTTTTAGATCGAGACTCGAGCGATAATTTTAAAAAATCTATACTTAATATTATAAACCCGAAGAGTATGTTTGCTTGAATGCGCTAATCTCAGGAACTACAGGTCCGATTTAAAAACTTATTTCAGTGTTAGATAGCTCATTTATCGAGTAAGGCTATAGGCTATATTATTATATTATATTATCAAGCTAAGACTAATACGACCGAAGAAATTCAGGAAAATGTGGGAAAAACGGGGAAAATATTAGAAAGGGTTTATCTCACGAACTACTGGAGCAATTTTTATGCCAATATTTGGCACATATATAGAGCAGACCACGTGAAAGGAGTACTTATAGCTATTTTTATGGAAAAATGTGCGGTTTCTGTAAAATTCCTAATTTACGCGGGCGAAGCCGCGCATCTAGTTAATAATAATATCACTTTTATCTACACCTAGCCTAGCCTGTGGTTAGGGTTGCCAGATGTCCGGTATTTAAGCGTACAGTCCGGTATTTTTTTCGAGGCCTGTCCGGTAAAAAATAAACAGTCATACCGGACAGAACAATGTCCGGTATTTTGAGGAACGTCGGTCTGGTACCTAGTTTGTGATTTTGATTTTTTTAGAAGCTCCTACCTTTATTTCAAAAAATAAACAGTCATACCGGACAGAACAATGTCCGGTATTTTGAGGAACGTCGGTCTGGTACCTAGTTTGTGATTTTGATTTTTTTAGAAGCTCCTACCTTTATTTCGATATGCAAGTTATAGTTAGTATATGGCGACCACAATTTTATAACCAAATTTTATATGCATATTCAGTCAGTCTGAGAATCGGCTACGGGGTACTTATTATATTGATAAGTGCATTTGTTGAATAAATAATAGTAAATTATTACACGGGATAGCGATGGACGTTGTCATGGTAACATACTTATCTAGTCACTTCAATAAAATAATATGGGCGAAATACTTGATTTATATTTGCCGTTAAGCCATTTGGGGTTGTCCGGTATTTTTCGTGACTCACCTGGCAACACTGCCTGTGGTATGTCATTGCATACTAGATATTTTGTGCAATATATGCCTTGTACGGCTTTTTATTATGTTAATATTATGAGGCTTCATTATGTTTAATGACTTATGACTTTATGACTGTTATAAGTTATGACGGCCATAATTATTCTTATAAGAATTCATTATATTATAAATACAAGTCTTCTCTATGTAGTTAGGTTCTATGTACAAGATAACAACGGGGCTCGAGGTTGTAGGCTTTCGGGGCGGAGTTTGGATGTTTCAGACAGTTTACTACGAGGGCTGCTATTTATGTATCCGGAATTAAAAAAAGAAACAAACATATATCATTTAATATGGTTTTATTGCTTTTAAAAATATTCGCCGCGATGATCGACACACTTTTGCATACGCTGGAACCAATTTTCATAGCACTTTTTCCATTCTGATTGAGGTATCTCCAAAACGTGAATTTTGAACGCATCAACAGCCTCTTCGCGGCTCGAAAAACGTTGACCACGTAATTTGTTCTTCGCGTATGGAAATAAAAAGAAATCGTTAGGTGCCAAATCAGGGCTGTACGGCGGATGACCAGTCAATTCGATCTTTTGACCCTCCAAAAACTGAGTTGTTTCAGCTGAGGTGTGACAGCTAGCATTGTCGTGATGTAATATGATTCTGCGTTGTCGGTTGTCCTTTCTTATTTCTTCAAAGACTTCTGGTAAACAAATGGTCGTATACCATTCAGAATTAACCGTTTTACGATTCTCTAATGGCACAATAGCCACATGTCCATTACTTCCAAAAAAACAGGCGACCATTTGCTTCAAAGTACTTTTTGCACGAGTAACTTTTGTTGGTTTCGGCTCATCTTGGAACACCCACACCGTTGACTGTTGTTTAGTTTCGGGGTCATATGCATAGATCCAAGATTCATCACCTGTGTAGATATTATAAACGGCTTTTGACGTACCACGGTTGTATTTTGTTATCATTTTTTTGCACCAATCGACACGAGCCCGTTTTTGATCGATTGTCAAGTTGTGCGGAATCCAACGCGAACATATTTTTTTTACAGCCAAATGTTCGTGTAATATCTTATGTATGCTCGTCATACTTATGCCTAAGGACGCCTCTATCTCGCGATATGTAACATGACGATCACGCATTATTAGTTCCCGCACAGCATCTATATTTTGTGGGACAACAGCTGTTTTTGGGCGACCTTCTTTATTTTCATCCGTGAGCATAGACCGCCCACGATTAAACTCACTGTACCAGTGATAAACAGTGGTTTTTGATGGCGCTTCATCTCCAAAAGTTGCGGTGAGTTGAATAAAGCACTGTTGTTGATTTAGCCCACGCCGAAAATCGTAGTAAATCATTGCACGAAAATGTTCACGCGTTAAATCCATGGCAAATGAAGACACGCAATTTTCAAATTGACGCCACAATGGAAAAATAATTGACAGTCACATGAAACAAAATGTATTCTTCAACCAAAGAGTTGTACTTATTTTCAAATGTTGTAATTACTTTTTAAATATTGTTCTTGTAAGTGGCCAGTTCCGGATACATAAATAGCAGCCCTCGTATTGCTACTGCATTTATGGCCAATAGATCGACAATATCATAAAGTTCTACATATTCCACGTTTTAATTTTTTTAGGTCAATTTTGAACTACAAAAATAAGGAAAAAAATAGGGTTTTAGTGCGATCTTCGAAATGCGGCAAATGTATGGTCAAGGTCGTTTGCTCGGGGGACGGCCTTAACCACTTAGGTACTTTTATAATAATTAATTAATAACGAAAAATCATTCTGTTTCATTTTTAATGTCAACTCGTCACTATTGCTAATTCAATGATGATTTTTGCGTTGCAAGTTGCAACTATAAATTTTATATATTTTGAACTGTGAAACATTGAGCCGGACACAGTGAGGCTTTTCGCTTGCGTGTCCGGCCAAAATTAAAGGGAATCCGGCTTTTGTAGAGCCTAGAATCTATAACTTTATATCATTGTAGAGCTATAAGGGTGAAGCCAAACGAGCGTAATTTTGTGAGTCGTGAGTCGCAGAATTTCGGTCGCGTAAATATCTTTTCATACAATCAATAATCAAATAAAACAGAAAATCGGTACACGCTACCGAACGTATTGCTATACTAAGTTTAGTTTTTTTTTAATGTAATAAGGGAGCATACGAGCAAACGGGTCACCTGATGGAAAGCAACTTCCGTCGCCCATGGACACTCGCAGCACCAGAAGAGCTGCAAGTGCGTTGCCGGCCTTTTAAGAGGGAATAGGGTAATAGGGGAGGGTAGGGAAGGGAAGGGAAGGGAATAGTTGAGGGTAGCGAAGGGAATAGGGTAGGGGTTAGGGGATTGGGCCTCCGGTATACGCACTCACTCGGCGAAACACAGCGCAAGCGCTGTTTCACGCCGGTTTTCTGTGAGAACGTGGTATTTATCCGGTCGAGCCGGCCCATTCGTGCCGAAGCATGGCTCCCCCACGTATAAGATTAGTCTCTTAGATTCTTAGTACTCGATACTCCATAGCAAGGTTCCGGCTTATTTGCACTAATGTCCGGCCAAGCTGACTGCTTTGTCCGGCTTTTCGGTCTAGCAACCTGGCAACCCTAAACAGGATTCGCTTAATTCAAATTTTCTTTACTAACTTTACCATCCTTGTCCCAGTAACCGGGTAATTCGGTAGTCTTGGCCCTAAAGTCTTCTATTTTCAAGTTTTTTTAATAATTATTAAATAAAAAACGATTAAGTCACAAGACATAATAGAGGAAATAGAAAACCTCGTGAGGTGAGCATAGCCATAGCACTCCACATAGGGGAACAACTGAACAAGTAGGTATGTACCATCGAGGAAGTTGATTCCTATGCAATTGACAGACCAACGTTATTTGGTCGAATATGTCAATTCAATGTTAATTGTGATCTGTCAGCTGGGTTTGACGTAACGCAACCAAACTACTTAGGTCCCCAATTTGCATAGGAATCAACTTCTCTGATAGTACTATATAATGTAACAACACTAACAATGTCCTCACCCCATTTCCAAGAGACCCGCATAACGTGTAAATTAGGTCACAGCGCCCGTATGCACCTCACATGATATCGAAAACTTGATGACCCATCAGTTTTGGGAAATAAAATAAAATTGGGGAATAAAGGTTATTGTCATTGAGTTATAGTACTTATAATATAACTCAATGACAATAATCTTTATTCCCCAATTTTACGTAGTAATTATAACAACTCAATGATTACACAAAAAACGGGACCTCGACTGTAAACTCCACATTTACAGCCGAGGTCCCGTTTCTTGTGTGTAATGTTAATTAAACTAGCTATTTGACCGAGCTTTGCTCGGTATTCGATAAAACACGAATAAAATGTCATTTTCTAAAAATGATTTCTAGCTAGACCGATTCATCGCCCCCGAAACCCCCTATATGGGTGCTTTCACAAAAATAGGGCAACTTTTGAGGGTATTTTGTCCTCATCAGACAAAGCTCTACCAAAATCATACAGACCAATTAGCCTCACTTCTTTCATGCTTAAAACAATGGAGAAGGTGGACACCTATCTCACTAAAATGCCGCTGCATGAAAGACAACATGCCTACCAAAAAGGCAAATCTACCAAGACGGCCCAATGGACTTGGTAGATCGGATTGATAGAGCAATTGAAGATAAATAGATTGCGTTATGTGTCTTCCTCGATATTGAAGGCGCATTCGACAACACTTCAACCAGATCTATCACAAATGGCCTGGCTTCAAAGAATATAGATCCAACAACTAGGAAATGGATCAAAGCCACGCTCGGCAATAGGGTAGCCTCATCGACTATTATGGACCTGACACTCAAAATCAGGCTGACACAAGGTTGCCCACAAGGAGGTGTGCTGTCACCCCTGGAATGGTCCCTGGTAGTGGATGAGCTACTAAGGGAACTGAACCTCATAGGTTACTACGCTCAAGGGTACGCTGAGGACATGGCGATTATGGTGGTGGGAAAATGCGCATCGCTGGGTTGATGCAGTCAGCACTAAGAGTCGTCGAGGATTGGTGCCAAAGGGTCAAGCTAACAGTAAACGCTGATAAGACGGTCTTGATACCTTTCACCAAAAAGAGGAAGTTGGAGGGACTAAGACCCCCAACACTCTTCGGGAAAACTATTAAGTTTGCGGGTGATGTCAAATATCTAGGAGTAATCCTAGACAAAGGACTCACTTGGAATAAGCACATCGAGTATATTACGAAAAAGGCTAGATGTGCTCTGGGTTCCTGTTGGAAGCTTGTCAGCTCTAAATGGGGTATTCGGCCGAAGGCAATGCTGTGGCTATATACAGCCGTAATGAGACCGATTACCACATATGGCTGCGCAGTGTGGCATAAAAAGGCTGAACAAGTAAACTGTAATAAAAGACTAAACAGCGTACAGAGACTGGCATGTCTAATAATCACGGGTGCACTCTCTTCAACACCCACCGCTTCCCTCGAGGCCCTGATCAACTTAACTCCACTTCCTCTGCTTGTTCAGATGGAGGCAAAAAAGGTGGCTTTCAGGGCCAGGACGACGGGTAGGACGAATTGGGTCTCCACCCCATTTCGACAGCTGGAACAGTCTCTCAGTGAATCACCTATCATGGCCATGCCATCAGATGCAATGTGTATAGCTTTTCGAAGCAGTACCAGGTTTTTATACCTTCCAGGGAGGACTGGGAAAGAAAAATCCCAATCGATGTCCGCCCTAGCGACATAGTTTGGTTCACGGATGGATCAAGGAAAGACAACCAGCAGCAGCAGTGGCAGGCCACCAAAAGGCAAATACGCCAGTTTGGGGGAGTTTGCGACCGTGTTTCAGGCTGAAGTCTTCGCTATCCTCGGTTGTTCACTAGAAAGCCTAGAGATGGCACTAGTTAACAAAAATATTTTTTTCTTCTCCGATAGTCAAGCCGCACTTAACGCACTGACTGCCGCAGAAGTCGCGTCCAAATTAGTTCTGGAATGCGTTGAGACGTTAAACATGCTAGGATGGAACAACAACATCCGCCTAGTATGGGTCCCGGGCCACAGCAACGTCCCCGGCAATGAAACCGCTGACGAACTGGCTAGGCTTGGGGCCGAGAGTCTCATATATGGTCCAGAACCAGTCTGTGGTATAACTCCCAGTACCACAAAGCAAGTGCTCAAGGAATGGGGTCACAGACTATGCAGGAAGCAATGGGCTGAGACCCCTGGCCTTGAACACTCCAAGGCACTAATTCCTGACTTCAACAAGAAACAATCAGAATTAGTGCTCACCTTGGGTAGGAACCAATTAAGAATCCTTACCAGAAGCCTAACTGGGCACTGCAAGCTCAACAAACACCTAAAGAGGATGGGTATTTGTAACATAACGACTTGCAGATTCTGTGAGGAGGAGGATGAAACACCTATTCACCTTCTCCTCGACTGCCCTGCTCTACTACAGAGCAGGAACCTTGGTCGCCACGAATACTAGTCCACAGAGGAAATTCGTGGCACCAACCCCAACCATATCGTTCAATTTTTGAGCAGTATTGGGTTGGGGATGATACTCTAGTACGAAGGAGTCACAATAGATCCTCATGGGTCGCAGTGACGTCAGGACTACAGCGAGCTGCCTTCTTTAAAAAAAAAACTTCTTAACGCGAGCGAAGCCGCGGGCAAAAGCTCGTTTAATAATAATATTAAAATAAAATAAAAAATTAAGGGGGGGCTCCCATACAAAAAACACAATTTTTGGCCTAATTTTGCTCCATAATGGTACAGAACCCTTAGTACGCGGGTCCGATTCTCACTTGGCCGATTATTAATTACCCTTTGGTTACGGAACCCTAAAAACAAAAAAATTTAAACAAAAACTAAAAACAAAAATTTAAGGATGGCGCGCGCGCGAGACCCATCATTTATCTAAGGGACAACCATAATCACTTAGGCATAAATACATTAATCACTTATAAAACATAGATAGTAGCCGATTCTCAGACCTACTGAATATATATGTATATTACAATAATAATATCATATCTTAAGTACAAAATTTGGTAAAAATCAGTAAAGCCGTTTCGGAGACGGGAGAAGTATAGCTAAGCTAGTTGTCCCGGCAAACGTCAAAGCATTTCGCCCATATTTTATTGAAGTGACTAAAAAGTATGTCACCATGGCAACGTACATCGCTATTCCGTATCATGCAAACAATGGTCGCCGTCAGTCTCGAGTTGTAATAATTTACTATTATTTATTCAACAAATGCACTCATCAATATAATAAGTACCCAGTAGCCGATCCTCAGACCCACTGAATATGCATATAAAATTTGGTTAAAATCAGTTAAGCCGTTTCGGAGGAGTACACGGGCTTAAATTGTGACACGAGACTTTTATAAGATAATATATAAGTGTCCCCTGGATATTTATTAATTAGTAGGCTAGTTATAGCGCTAGGCTGATCCAACAACTGCTGAGCTTTGTACGGTGTAACTATAACCCGCCACGGTATTAAGAGGATACCACAGCGGCTAGAGAAATGAAAAAAAAGTACGTGTAATATCTATAGCTGTCTCCCTTACCTCAAGCCTATACCGCAGAACGCGATAGAGACAACTGCAGAAAATCCAGAAAATCAACGATTCGTTGTCCCCTGATTCCTTCTCCAAAACTTAACCGATTTAAGTACTTTTTTCATTAAAGATTAAAAAAAGGCTTGAGCTGTGTTCCTATGTTTTGCTTTTTTTGTATAATCTATCCAAATCTGTTTTCTGGACGTTTGAACACAGTGGAAAATCTGACCATTTTTTTGGGTTTTTGAACGTTCATATCTTATTTAATAATTAAATTATGAAAAAAAAGAAAACATAGGGACATTGTATTAGTGGCCGTAGATATTCAGGAAAAAAATTATAACTCTACTAGCATTATCCAGGGAGGAAACAGGGGACAACGTTTGTATGGAAAAAATGGCGGTGTGGAATCCTCTTAAACCATCCAACCTAATATCTCGGCAGTACCGTGGATCGATCAGGCCAATATGAGAAGGTCGGAGATTGTAATGGCCCTTCGACTTTCGTTCGGGTTGGTACTACTAATATATATTCTGTGGTTTGGGGCACATCCCGTTAAACCATGTTAAACAGTTTTGCGTTCCTTATGGGTAAAGTGGAGCCACCGAACTGTTGTTTATGTGACAAAGTGGAAGATGTGCATCACGTGTTGTCGGAACTCGGAGTGTGTCCGGAACGTGGTCGAAAAGACACAATTTTTATCTTTTAAAAAAGGCATTCAATCAAAATCGATCTAGCTAGGAATCATTTTAAATTAGAAAATGTCATTTTACTCGTGTTTTATCGAATGCCGAGCAAAGCTCGGTCAAATAGTCACATAATACAGGCAGGCACTGGCCACTGTCCACTAGCCAACACCTTGTCCCATGATGGTGGTCAAATCTAGGAGGTTCCACACCTGCCGGGCTAGCACAGCCACCAGTAGAAATGCGAAAGTATAGAGTATAGACAAACTGTGGAGATAAACTTAAGGTGAAGTTTCTATCTTTTTTCGTTCCGAAAAATTCAATTAAAATGCAACTTTATGGCAGACTATAGTCCTAAAAATTCAAATAATATCTTACTTTATGACATATTATATTATAGTCTGTCATAAAGTGGCATTTTAATTGAATTTTTGTCGGTCGCGATTAGCCGCGGTAAAGATCGGAACGGACCTTAAGTTTATGTCCACAGTTTGTCCACACTTTTGCATTTCTTCTGGTGGCCGTGCAAGCCCAGCTGCAGAAAACATAATATTTCAATCTTCTTAGATAATGATTTTTGTCCATGATCAGCGCTGATTAATGTGTAACAAAATCAATGAGACTGGCGAGGAAGGATACTTTCAGATTATTTTGTAACTTGATGCTGAATGGATCGTGTGGAGATGTGGATCACCTGATCATCTGATCGGTTCATTCTCGATTTATTGTCCTTCTCAGTGACTGGGAAGGGGGAAGGAAGAAGGTGAGAACAGGGAAGTTCCCACCCTATCTCTCAGGGCCATTTTCCTGTTTCATGAGGATTGTTTCCCCATACTTTGTTTACTTTTATTATTGAACTCCAAAATATCATCAACTTAGGCATGATTTTGAGAATTCATATACGGTGCCATCTCATGTGGTAATTTAATTGGGATAACTTTATACTATTATATAAGTACTAAGATAAAATATTTCTGTTGAAACTTGAGATTACTACATTATGTATTAAGTATGTATTTACTTGTTATGAATTATTGTGATAAAGATAAACTCATGTCCGGTCGTCGTCAAGTGGTCGCTCGGCGATCCACTCGTCGACCTTATTCCTATTGAGATAAGGATCAAAAGTGATAAAGCCCGAAGCCAGGCGATACCGTACGCGACGTTACAATACATTATAATATTATACAAACGATAATACATAAAAATATTCGGTGAATGGCTTGTAAAGAATTTTAATTTTTACATTACGGTTTCCTTCTCTCTTTCGCACAATTCCCCCTCTCGCTCTAGATAGTGTACTCCGGTGATTACGTCTTGTACCTACGCGACTGCAGGCCGCAGGGGCATTACGAGTTACGAGTACGACAGCTTATGTATTAATATAATCTTGAATAGTAACATTCAAGATTATATTAATACATAATTATTATTAATTACGTACTTAATATCATCACGCACGTAGCAATACTCGATATCGATGCATTTTAATACGAGTATCATGTATTAGAGCCGGAGCCCGGAACGTCATTTGGTTTTATCAGCAAACGCTTGGCTTTTATTACAGTGAGTCACGAATTCCGGGCCGCGCTGCCGCCGCCGGCGCCGCCATCTTACTTTACGCACCACGTGCTCATAAGCAACTCAATTTGCCACCAACAAAATTAAATTATGTTCACCGACGCGAAAGTACAAACGAAAAACTGGTGATACGCTAAGGCTATAAGTTATAACATACCTCCTAACTAGCCGTCAAACTCGTATCACTATAACTCCGTTAATAAAATCCAAAACAGATGCTTACGATAGGGGGTGTATTCTTTTGATTATTACCTGCGGTATTTTGCCATTGAATCCATTGAGCAGTTTCAAAAACAGGCACAACTTTCGAGACTGGCACTAGCGGCTAAAATTTATAGGTATCACGTCGACGGGCTACGCGACGTCGGATACGGTGGAGGAAAAGTTGTGCGTGGAGACTAAAGCGAGTTCAACAGGATTTGAAATGAAACCGGGGAAAAGGGGGCGCAGATAATGGCGAAACGCGGAGTTACAGTGGCGCCAGCGCGAACTGCGTCGAGTGACTGAACGCGCGCGGTGCGGCGGGGGCCGGCGCGAAGCGGGCCTCGCCGCGCGCCGTCACACCGGCATGCGATGCAAAACGACCGCTCTCCGCCCGCGCCCGCCACCCGCGCGGCCCACCCGCACCGCAACCTACTGATAAAAAACCACGGTAACAATCCATTCACCCCACTCACTCTTAATTACTCTACTCTGCAACTTTCAAGGACAAACTTCTCGAGTCTCGACGGTACTCACTATTCACTGATATTCAATTAACGTAACACTATGATCGTTATAATATTGTAAGTACTTATTGAATTAAAAATAGTTCAAATCATTTTAAACAAAATGTGTAGGTATTGTTTGTGGTGAATGGTGATCATTGTAAAACGAGGATCTTAATGAGTAATGACTAATGACATTGACTTTACAACCACCTGCCAACTGCCACACGTCTCACAGACCCCGCTGATATTTTTGTTAATATTTTTGCGCTGAAGCCTGAAGTGTTGTATCGACTCGTTGGCTTTTATACCTTTTTCCTGCGCCCCTAGCTATCGCCCAAGTCCCAACGGCTCGGCGAGGTAAGACGTGCATGCATAATCTGGGGGCACGGGAGTGCCACCGCCAAGATGAGCCAAGCGAAGCGCGCAAGGGTTCAATGCGCAAAGTTTGAATATTGTGACTATTATACTTTAGATTTTATACGTGTCCAAAAACCCACATTTTTGGCACTGACTCACCGATCATCAAAATTGTTAGGCTACTTCCTGAAGTCTGAGAAAGCTGAAATTTGGTATGTAACCGTAAGTACAGAAACAACAAAAAAATTATTAAACCCAACCTAACCTATCCCCCATCCCCTTGACATAGAGAGGGGATGTTAGTATGAGATAGTTAGTATGTTTCTTGTGCTAAATACAAAATTTAAAATAGAGTATAAAATACTTGTTGTGCCAAATAAAAAAAATACGTGTTAGCCATGTGAGACCACAGACTCACCGACTCAGAAAACCGACGGCAAACAGCGCTCTCACAGAAAACCGGTGTAAAACAGCGCTTGCGCTCTGTTTCTTTTAGCGAGTTAAGCGGACACCGGCAGGGCTATCATGTATCTCGCGAAAGCAAAACGATAGCAAAAATTGAGCAAAAATCGCAATTTCGTATTACATAACAGCAGAAACAATACGATAGCAATCGAGCGACAGTACTCCCTCCGCCGAGCAATCAAGGAACTAACTATAATTGCATTTAAATCGCAAATCTGAAATCTCCATACTGTAGCAATTTATTTGGTATCACATACCTAAGGCTTTTGACAGCAACGCGATCGCGATCGGCGAGCAATTTGAACTGTCAAATAGCGATCACAACAAATATGATTTTAAAACTGGTAAAGAGACACATGGGTGCGAAGGAAATACGACTAACGTATACGTTCCCAATATTCAATCTATCTCTGGTTTGACATACAACCGATCGCAGCTAGCATTGAATTGACATAAAATATAATATGTGGAACTAATGTCTAATGTGAGCTATTCCTATCTCTAGTAGGGCAAAACCAGAGATAGATCAAATATTGGAAACGGCCGTAAATATATCTTTCCACTGTCATATCAATCATGGCAACTTCCTGAAGTCCATAGTATTTATCATAGCTATGGAATAGCCCTTCAGTTCATTGATCAAACGAAATTGATCGGTGGATAAACATTGGAATAATTTAGAAAGGGGGGTGCAAATCAGATTTTTTTATAAGCTAGGTGTTTATACAGAATAAAAAATTTATAATTTTTAGTTGTAAAAATATTGTACTTATTGCAAACAAAATATGGCAAAAATTAGTTTTCTTAATTTTTTATTTTTATAGTTAAAAGTACTAGATAATATTATACTTAGTAGGATTAGGATAAGGCGCAGGCCGCAGCGCAGACGACAGACTATCCGTGACGCACTTTTTAGTCCGTGGAAATAGAACCTATGCGATTGCCAAATTTGAAATTATTCTAGCCAGAGTCTAGAGTCTAGACCACGGAGCTAATACAAAGAGGAATTGGCCTAAGCAACTGTGCACTGTGATTTTCAACTAGGTCCTGACGTCATCATTGTGGACATTCCGAAATGTGGCCAAGTTATTATTTTTTTATTTCTAAGTTTTTCTTTTATATTTCATCATATTCACAAAACATTTGAGCAACATAAAATGTTGTGGAAACCAATTCATAAAGCGAACGTTTATTATAACGGAATAAAGTACATACATACGACGTTACAAGCGCAAATCTTCAAAACTAAAGCTTCATAAAATAATACCCTTACAGTGAACCCTTTGCCGCTGCAATATGAATAATCCAATCCTTTGGAGCCGTTGGGACTTTGGGCATTGGGGCACCTGCGCCCGGGGCGCTGCAGGTGGCGTCACGAGACCGGTCGACAGTCCCTACGCCAGAGCCTGCGCTAAAAAGGCTACGATTACATTGTAGAGTTTTGTACCGTGGTGGAGCGATGAAACGTAGGGCGAAGACACGCGACCATTACAGTAAAAGGAGGGGAAGTAAGTTATCTTCATACAAAGGCACCGCGCGCGGCTTGTTACATGTGTGCGCCATAGTATCAATTCGTCGCCACACGGCACACAAAATCTCGGAGTGTTTTCGCAGAGTAAGTACCAGTCGGAGCTAACACTTTACGCTCAACGCCCGCGCCGCGCCGCGGCTAAACGAATCAAAAATGTCCGATCATAATCGCAGGAGTAATAAATATTGCTGTATGTCACAGTGCTTTATATAGAAGCTTCTTTGGGGTTTACTAAACATCCACCCTTTTACTAATAAACGTTGTATAAGCTTTGAATAGTTATACAGTGTTTTGTTCCTGTCACACAAGTGACATTTTTAATTGGATTGAAGAAGATAAAACACTGTTTAACTATTCAAAGCTTATACAACGTTTATTAGTAAAAGGGTGGATGTTTAAACTAAAAAAATAAATACCTGATTTTGGTATTAAAAATACTTAATTATAGTCACAACATTATGGCACTATTAAGATTTTATAGAAGCAACAATTTCTAAGCATTACTTTTCTAGCAAAGCTGCCATTTATGAGATGATGGCGTAAGCTCAGCTGAGTGTGGTTTTGTGTGATGAAGTTCTGACTTAGTTTTCACGTTACGATTTTTTAATTCTTGTCATATTTTGTTACACACTGATTGTTCAAACCATTCAATACTGATATAGCTTTTGAGATTCGAGAAAATTCATTTTTATAAAGATATAATATTCTTCTAAGATCACACTGTCGAGTTGTAGTGTCGGTCACATAAAAATCATTACTTTTGTCTATAACTACAGTAAAATTACTTTTACATCAACAAAATTAGAAACTTTCCTACGTGATGGCGTTACTCAAATGATACCGGCATTAAAATTTGTCATCTTCTTTTATAACACCTAAACTCTAAAAAATATATTTGTAGTGTCAGTCACATTATAGAGTGGATCACGCCCAAAAGTAGCGTTTTGTTTGTTATTTTTGCTGATAGATGGCGAAAACAGCTATAGAAAGTAGAGAGAGAAGCAGAAAGCTAAATTATTATTTTAAGAACCTGCCAGACCACCTCAAAGTCAAATAAAATCCAAAATTTTGCGATGTCTGGAAATGGAAAGCAATTTTCACTTATAAATACCACAAGAGCTTCAAAATTAACGGATATTTCCCGATAGGTTCGTAAAACTTGACGACTTTATTTGTTTGCAGGGAACCTTGAGGGAAATGCCAGATAATTTTGAAGCTCGTGTGGTATTCGCGGGATTATTTTTCCGTCCCAAATGTCGGCCAATATAATTGCACCATGAGACACAATTGAATTCAACCTGTCAGTTTGACGTGTTTGTCTTTTATATATAGCAACTACCAGAGAAAATTTTCAAAAAATTATCAGTATAATACCATGTAGGTTGTACCACGTGACGTCGAATGGTGCAATTCTATTGGTCGATATTTGGGTCGGAAAAATAATCACAAAAATCTGGCAGTAGGATATGAGATTATTACAGATATCGCAAGAAAATAAGACAAAATTATTGATTTTTAAACTTTATTGAATGTAAGATAGACCAGCAGAACTGGAAACCTTCTAAAGTAATAGCGACCGAAACCCCATAGTGTCTAGTCGTTCTTACCTCTATAGGGCTCATATAACGGAAAATTTTTAGCTTAAAAAATGACGAAAGTCTGCCTACCGCTGCCTCTTGGGTTATTATGTTAATAGTTTTTGAGAATATTTAGTGTTGAGTTATTTTTTTGACTAATTATTAGTGATTTCGTTTTTGTGACGTTTAAGTTCAAAAAAAGCATTTTAATGAATTAACTAATTACTGATTAGCTTTTAAATACTTTTTGAGTTTGTATTGTACGTGCTGAGATACATAAATTTTAATGTTTAATGTAAAACTACCGACTTTTACCTGCACAAAGTGAGTGTAGTGTCGGTCACGTTTTGGACTGTAGTGTCGGTCACAATTTCTTTTGCTAATAAATATTTTTTTAAATAACTTACAGGTTATAGGTAACCATTTTATAATAGTTTGTTTCATGCACTTTCGATAAAAATACAAAGTAGAGTTATTTAGCACACAGAGAGGAAGATTATTGGTGTTTACAAACACTCTCGGAAACGACTTCATTTTGCATGTAGTGTCGGTCACGTTTATGTTTGACTAAATAAATGCTATTTGAAAACAACTGTGTATACCATTTTTTCTACATAAGTTAACTTGAATTATCGGCTACAAAGCCATCTTAAAATTGATACTAACAACATGATAGTAACCATAATATATGACAAAATAAAACGCAAGTCGTATCAAATGTAGAGTCAGGCACATATGGAATTGCCCTACAAAATTTAAAATAGGGGTTGTTTTCAGATATAAAATGTAAATACATAGCAAAATCTATTAAAACAAAACCGACATGCAGAAAATTTCCCATTTTGTTACTTTTATTATATTACGTAAGTTCAATGTTATATTGTGTTATTAGAAATTTTACTTGATTAAATGGGATAATAACACAAAATTTATTTGTTAAAAAGAAACTTGTCTATTTTTAACACAAAAATCTTAAAATATAGGCGGTAATGTTTCCTTTACGTTACTATTCGGCCACAACTCTTTCATATCTTCACAACATTGAGTCTATATTTTCATCATGAATAATTTTTTATACATATACAGGGTGTAACAAAAACAAGTGACAATAATTTAGGGTGTGTATGTGTTCCCTGTAGAGAGTTCTCTGTGAAAGTAGCAGCGCTGAAATACCAAAAAAAATTTTCACTTTTGTATGGGGAAACTCGAGACGCTCGGGTCCTTGCCCATACAAAAGTGAAAAAAAATTTTGGTCTTTCAGCGCTGCTACTTTCACAGTGAAATCTCTACAAGGAATACGTACACACCCTAAAGTATTATCACTTGTTTTTGTTACACCCTGTATAATACAACTAGCTGTTGCCCGCGACTTCGTCCGCGTGGACTTTAGTTTATAGCGCGCGGTGTCAACAAAATTTGTGTCAAAAGGGCCGCGCTACACCGGAATGGCAGCGGCGAGGCGAGCACTTTCAGCGCTGCCATTCCGGTGTAGCGCGGCCCTAAGAGGGGTACCACTTACCAGGGTTTTAAAAAGTTTTTAAATTTGACACAAATTTTGTTGACACCGCGCGCTATAAACTAAAGTCCACGCGGACGAAGTCGCGTGCAACAGCTAGTTATGAATAAAAACAATAATATATAATAAAGTAAGTATGATTCGTTCTGTTACAATAATGAAGTAAAAAATAAAACGCCATCTGTTTTCATATATTAAAATTTAAATGTTAATTGCATTGATATATTTTCTGGATGGAATATAGGCCAACACGGTACACTCGAACTCCTTAGAAATGCAGTAGGAGTTCTATAAGATAAGATATAGATTGATTATATTATTATACCAAGTGATAATATTATTAAACATGATATTCTAACGTATTAAAAACTATAAACAAAAACATACTAACTAATAAGTATGATTAGTTCTATGTTACAATAAAGTAAAAAATAAAACGCCATCTGTTGAATCGTATTAGAACTAAAATGTTCATTGCATCGATATATTTCTGGATTTTTTATAATATTATACCTAAAATATGTTAAAGATTTTTGAAATTTTATTTAAATACACATCCAAGACCCAGAAACATTGAAAACTTTTTGTTCCGCCTGCGGGACTCGAACCCAGGACCCCCGGGATGAGCGCTGGCTACGCGCAATGTGAATTCATTTTCATCGATATTTTCATGGAAATAAGATATTTTCCCACATCAAAATGTAGCCTATGTCCTTTTTCAGACTCTAGAATAACTGTGTACAAAATTTCATTGCAATCGGTTCAGTAGTTTTGGCGTGAAAGCGAGACAGACAGACAGACAGACAGAGATACTTTCGCATTTATAATATTAGTATAGAAGTATAGAAAACGAAGTATTTATTTCCGTCTTCATCACAAAAACATAATAATATCCTATTAAAATATTTAAAAAAAACTAAAAAATATGTGCCCGCTTTTATGGGACAGTAACCAAATTGGATTTCTGGTAACAAAATAGGATTTCTTAAACCTAGTCTTCACAGTAGTACAAATAAAAAAATCTGTTATAATATAATTAAGAGTATCATTTCTTTACGATCCTGTGGTTAATAAATCAGTATCTGAAATAAAATATTGTTTGTCTAATCTTGTTAAGTACATAAATCATATTAATCAAAAATATCAATGTTGCTTAAAATTTCATGTCAATAGACGATGAGCAAATAATAAAATCTTTAGAAGCTTGGCTACGACTCATGTAATTTTCATAATTATTATAATAATAATCACATAGTCAACACTCTGCCTTACAATTTCCTATTTTGTTACCTTATTTTCCTTATTATATACGTTACCACTCAAAAGTAACAAAAAAGGAAGTAACGAATCAAGTTAAATAAACTTTTCAACTTATTTACGCATACAACTAAAACTAATACTCGTTTATGATTTGACTTACGAAATCAAAATTGAAAGCTTTAATGGATCTAAAGGCGACATTATAATAATATTAGAGCTTACCTGCATTTCTTGGGTAACAAAGACTGGAATTTTTTTGGACCATTACGCTAATAGACAACCTTCTGTTCGCGCACGTGGAACGTAAAAGAAATATCAAAAAGAAAATAAGATGGATATCGAGCTTAACAATTTTGCCACTATACTAAAACATTAAATATGTTTTAGTATAGTGGCAAAATAGACTGCAAAATTTAAAAAAATATGGTCACATAAAAGGAATTTCAAAGAGGAACTTTTTCCGCGATACAATAAAAACATTATTTATTAAATATTCTTTTTAAATGATTTATGGTCTTGCAGCCCTAAATAAATACATAATTTGTTTCAAAAATTTCCGCAAGGCCTTACAAATACAATCAATTGTTTGCGAAGGTATGAAATTGGGACACTTCACTTTTCATACAACTAGATAAGACGGATTTTCAAAATATTTTTATAGTTAATTATTTATTAATATGATTCTAATTCGTAAATGTTTTTTACTGAATTTATTTAACTTACTACGTATACAATTTAATAGAAACGGGTAATGGGACAAAGATTTAGATAGAAAGTACATTTTTTGAGAAATGCTCACACAATTTCAAATTGGCCGACTATCGTACAAACCACAGAAATAGATCAAGATAGAAGCGTCATGTCGCTCCAATTTGTATGAAAAAATTGGTGAGACAGGAATACATTTTCAAATACCTATTTTCAATTTCTCTCGCCCCTGGTGTATCCTCTTAAAAGAAGCCGAAAATATGCTTTATTGCAGGCCGGCACCGGCACGGCCACGGTATGGCCTGGGCATGGCCGGCGCAAAGCTGCACGTGAGTCCCAAGACTCGACGCTTGTAAACGTTATATATTTCCATTTTTAGGGTTCCGTACCCAAAGGATAAAAACGGGACCCTATTACTGAGACTTAGATGTCTGTCCGTCGAGTTGAAATTTCTACAGATTATATTGTATTTCTGTTGCCGCTATAACAACAAATACTAAAAACAAAATAAATTAGATATTTAATACAACAAATGTGATTTTTTAAACATTTTTTGCTCGTTATCAATTGCACTTGAAATTTTCACAAAAGCCTTAATTATATGTGTACTTTAATAATTAATAATATTTAAATAAAATAAAAAAGTCGCATCCAATAAAACACTATTTTTGGCCTATTTTTGCTCTATAACGGTACGGAACCCTTCGTGCGCGAGTCCGACTCGCGCTTGGCCGATTATTAGGAATTAATAATGGGTTGGCTTCAGGCTAATGTATCGGTCGGATTGAGTTAAACCGTAAACGGCGTCTCGTGGACCGCGTGCAATCTGTCGAGGGTGGATTTATAGTGGCACGTGGGGCCCACCTGCCGACAGGTGCGAGTTGCCACTTGGCTATTTACTTCGCCGGCACACGGTGCGTCCGACGAGCCATTGATTTAGCCCGGCCGCACATTGTCCGAATTCTGATCAGAAATAGTTGAATTTCGCCGGACCGCCACCCCGCACACTATCCGAAATATCTTTCCGGCGAGTTCGAGCTCACTCGGCTCAGTACAAAATGTAAGAGACAGCACGGACGTTCAACTGTTTCATATCAGAAATTTCGGACAATGTGCGGCCGGGCTTAATCTATAAAATATACTCGCCATAAACTGGTCGTAGGCGCTCCTAATACCTATATAGTTTTATATGCTATTAATACTTGAAGTATACGAGTCCCATTTGCTTTCGGGGTCAAAATTTGATATTTGCGAAATATTTTTTTTCGATCAAATACAATGTTAAGTCTATAGTGTTCTTGCCCAAATTTTGCCACATATTGTGTATTACGGATACACAATATGTGGCAAAGTATAATTAAGTAATCAAAAAGATATTAAACATCAAATCATCAAATAGCCATAATTTAATTTTCCACGCTCGTACATTTCCCAGATTGCTTAGCTTAGACACAATTTTTTTAGAGTTTTCGTAATTATTCTTATCATGTTTTGTACCGGAACATTAGCTTTAAATACCTACTCATATTAACCATTTTAAACATCAGAATGAACTCGCGTATACGTGCAACATTGAGAGAACGTAGGTTTTAATTTTGTCACGCGAAATTTTTCATATCGTTCCGAGCAAATGGTTTTTATGTTTTTGATCAAATCTGCATCTGTAGATTTACGTGCAAACATGTTTCGGAACCCCCGCGCCCATGTCTGCCATACATTATATAGGCGAGATAAGCCTATATAATGTATGGCAGCAATGCCAGTTAATGTATAAAGTGGTGTGTAACAAATTGGGATATTATTTTCAAGAGTTTACTAAACTAGTCGGCGCTAAATTGCATAGAACTGCGATTTGTGAAACTATTTCTTAAAATAGTGTTTTCCTTAAATACTCTAGTAAGTTAATAGTTGGGTAATGTACATGGAATGTTGATTGTATACGATCATAATATAGTAGAACTAAAGATTGGTTGCATTTTATTTAAGAGCATTTCTCAAAAAAAGTGTACTTTCTATCTAAATCTTTGTCCCACATTTTAAAATATGTTTTTCTATAAATAAAATAGACCATTACCCGTTTCTATTAAATTGTGTACGTAGTAAGTTAAATAAATTCAGTAAAAAACATTTACAAATTAGAATTATATTAATAAATTATTAACTATAAAAATATTTTGAAAATCGGTCTAATCTAGTCGTATGAAAAGTGAAGTGTCCCAATTTCATACCTTCCCAAACAATTGATTGTATTTGTAAGGCCTTGCGGAAATTTTTGAAAAAACTTATGTACTTATTTATTTAGGGCTGCAAGACCGTAAATCATTTAAAAAGAATATTTGGTTGGCGGAAAAAGTTCCTCTTTGAAATTCCTTTTTTGTGAACATATTTTTTAAAATTTTGGAGTCTATTTTGGTATAAATATGTTTTAGTATAGTGGCAAATTTGTTAAGCTCGATATCCATCTTATTTTCGTTTTGATATTTCTTTTACGTTCCACGTGCGCGAACAGAAGGTTGTCTATTAGCGTAGTGGCCCAAAAAATTTCCAGTCTTTGTTACTTTGTCCAAGAAACGCAGGTAACCTCTAATATTATTATTATTTCGCCTTAAGATCCATTAAAGCTCCCAATTTTGATTTCGTAAGTCAAATCATAAACGAGTAATAATTTTAGTTGTACGCGTATACAAGTTGAAAAGTTTATTTAACTTTATTCGTTACTTCCTTTTTTGTTACTTTTGACTGGTAACGTATATAAGGAAAAGAAGGTAACAAAATAGGAAATTGTAAGGCAGAGTGTTGACTATGTGATTTTTATTAAAATAATTATGAAAATTACATGAGTCGTAGCCAAGCTTTTAAAGATTCTATTATTTGCTCATCTTGTTTTTTCATATAATTTTAAGTAACACTGATATTTTTGATTATTATGTAATAAGATTAGACAAACAATATTTTGTTTCAGATAGGTACTGATTTATTAACCAAAGGATCGTAAAGAAACAGAGAAATGATACTCTTAAATATAACAGATTTTTTTTATTTGTACTACTGTGTAGACTAGGTTTAAAAAATCCTATTTTGTTACCAGAATTATATTTTGGTTACTGTCCCATAAAAGCGGGCGCATATTTCTTTAATTTTTAACAAATTAAATTTTGTTTTATTATCCCATTTAATCAAATAAAATTTCTAATAACACAATTCAACATTGAATTTACGTAATCTAGTAAAGGTAACAAAATAGGAAATTTTCTGCACCTCGGGTTTGTTTTAATAGATTTTGCTATTTATTAACATTTTATATCTGAAAACAACCCCTATTCCAAATTTTGTAGACTTTTACCCATATCTTAAAATAAAAAATCGGTAATATTTAAACATTTTTATTTTATCATATTTTCTAAAAAATGGTAAGTACAAATTTTTTGAGAAACGCTCTTAAATAAAATAATAATGTCTGACTTGTTTCCTACTTTTTAACAAAAGTCTTATATTTTTGACAATTTTTTTAGTAGAAGAGATTTCAATAACTGACACTGGTTTTATTACTCATAAAAATAAAACAGTAACAAGTATTCTGTTTATCTAACATGAAATTCCTTAACTTTTTTCGCTTCCATATAACTATTTTTCATTTCCATCCAATCCTTTAAATTTCCATCTTATCGAATTTCATTTCCGTCTGTTGCATAATGCATCATTACCATCCATCTATTTATATCGTAAATATAAATAGCAGACTAAGGCAATTCAGGGATCAGAGTTAGTATACGTACACAAGGCACAAGCTTAAATACAAAATTTTGTCGTAATATCTTAATCTCGACCCGAATCTCAACAAGATCTCGGACTGACCAATCTTGGTTCAGAAAAAAGACGCCAAGATCTTGAGTAGTCAATCTTGATTTTTGGTCCAAGATTGCATTCCCTAGCCGTAATTTACCGTATTTAGGGTCTTATAATTTATAAACTCATAATTTGAGAGCTACAAAGTTATTATAAAATACAGCAATAATCTTCAGTAAGTAAGTATATCAACATTCCTTTCCCCGTTTTAAATGTTCTATTTTTGTTTATTATACTCATGATATTAGCTTCCAAAGTGATACCAAATACCAATTTATTAAAATTGAAGCATACTTTCAGCATCTCCCTAGTATTTACAAATAACGTTTATTTGAAACACACGACAATAGACAATTTCATTATATCTACATTTTCCCCGTTTTAATTTTTTTAGATCAATGTTGAACTAAGATAAGCAAAAAAATTGGATCTCGGCGACGCGTCAAATGTATGGTCAAGGTCGTTTGCTTGGGGGATGGCCCCGTAGCTCGTAGGCCGTAGCCCGTAGATACATTATACATATTATGTACTTAATAATGGCTTATAATTAACTGATCACCAGAAATAGTAACATTTCACAGACAAAAATAGTAAACGATCACCAAAATACAGACCACCATTTTAATGTAAAATGATAACCAAAGATTTAACATCTTAAAACCAAAAATAGTAAATGATCACCAAAATAAGTAAATGATCACCAAAATTAGTAAATGATCACCAACATTATACTAGCATTTTAATGTAAAATGATCACCAAAGATTTATTATCTCGCTATCGTATATGGTCGCTGTTAAGCATTAGTGTCCTAACCCACAATTTTTTTTGTTGATAAATTTTGAATGCAGTCTTGTTCTAAATCATTTATAGAACATAACTGCATTCATAACTCAATACGTAATTTTTATGTGGGTTAGTACACGAATGCTTAACAGCGTTCAATTATATGCAAAATGACTCCAAATAAATCATCGTTAAACCAAAAGTAGTAAACGATCACCAACATTATACGTTAGCATTTTAATGTAAAATTATAACCAAATATATTTTTATTTTGCAAATATCCTATTAAAGAGAAGAACACAGATAGACGGACAGACATACATCGAAGTCTAAAAGAGTCCCGTTTGTACCCTTTGGGTACGGAACCCTAAAAACGGGACTCTATTACTGAGACTTCGTTGTCTGTTCGTCTGTCTGTCTCCAGGCTGTATCTCAAGAACCGCTACAGCTAGATTTCTAAAAATTTCACAGATTGTGTATATCTGTTGCCACTATAACAACAAAATAAGATTATTATTTAAGGGGGGTCCTATACAACAAACGTTATTTTTTTGGCCTTTTTTGCTCGATATCAATAATGGCAACCGGTAGGCACGTTGATATTTTCGCAAAGGCCTTGATTATATTATGTTAACTTCAATAATTAGGTAATAATAATAATAAAAAAATAATTTAAAAGGGGCTCCCATACAATAACACAATTTTAGGTCTAATTTTGTTCTATAACGGTACGGAACCCTCCATGTCCAACTCACACTTGGCCGACTATTTTGTTAATAATATGCTTACCTACATGTTTTGTCAATCGTAGTGATTTATTTGGACAGAAATATCGCATTGATTTGCTCACAAGGATTTGGTGATTATTTAAGTAAGTACTATATTTGGTGATCATTTATTATATTTAGTGATCATTTACTATATTTAGCGATAATTTACTATATTTGGTGGTCATTTACTATATTTGGTGATCATTTACTATATTTGGTGTTCGATTACAATTTGAAATGTTGTCATGACTAAAATAGCTGGTAGTATTGCAATTTTAGACTTTATTTTTTTGGTGTTAATTATCTTTTTTTGGTAAACAAGTTTAGGGTATCAGTGCATTTTTGGTGGTCATCAATGATATTCTACTTATACAGATATGTTACGTCCATACTATTTTCCGGCTTAAATCTCTTCCGAACAATTTTCAAATTCAAAATTGCAAACATTGACAAATTTGACAGATAAGTGAAACAAAAGATACGAAAAACCATTTACATAAAAGAGACAGTTCTATTCGCTGTGTCTTTCTTCGTCTGAGCTGTGACGAAAATTCGATGGCCGTATTTGAAGCTTCACAACGCCCGCGGTAGTAAGGTGCATTGGGGCAATCTCGTAAAGTTTTTGGAAGAGTGAGTATATTGTGTCATTGTTTCAAGTTTAGAAGACGAATTTGTATATATTGTTACCTATAACTGTAACATTTTAGTTATAATAAACATATTTCCATGTGAATTGTATATTTTTTAGTTCAAAAGTATTTACGGATTCTGATATAACTACCCCTTTAAAATATAACCCTATTTCTACTTTTCATGGGTAATTTCGAATACTCAAGGGGTAATTTCGAATAACAGCCGAAACACGACCTAATGTAATAATACATTTAAGGCACATATTTATTTTTATTCTATTTTACCCCATACAAAAACATTGTGCATACAAGCCATAGAAGACACCAAACTAATTTTTGTACCGAAAAATTTTCGAAATTACCCCATCGGGGATGCAGATGTCCTCAACATTTGGAGCAAAGAAATAAATAGAATAAGAACAATAAAAAAGCCAACGAAAGTGGTAGCTAACAGAGATAGAACTATTAACCTATCAATATACAGAAAATCAGCTGGTTAGGGTTGCGTTTCAGGGTTCCGTAGTCAACTAAGTTTTGTTGATTAGTGAACTAAAACGACTTAAACGGCACCCTTACAAGCTGTTTTTTTGTATAATGATAGGTTAATAGTTATATAATTCAAGAGTAACCTTGTCCTACAAATACAACAATCCATATTTTAGGACCACCAAATCGGAATATTATATTATGTTGCGACACCCCTGCAAAAGACTATGAAAAAATTTTTGGGGAAATTTCGTTAACAAATTTACCCCACTGGGGTTATTTCGAATGTTTATTAAAAATCATAGCTAGAGCAACATAACCTATTCTTAGGAAAGCAAAAAACGTCAAAGCTTCTTTAAAACAAACAAAATATTACGTAACTTACCTAATTTCTGTGTAAAACAATACGGGGTAATTTCGATAATTTCGATAATCCCAAAAAAATCATAAATTTGCACTTTGCGCGAAAAATGAACTTAGCGCACATACACTGCCGGCTGACGGCTCGAGGGAAAGGAAGTGGGGGAGGTGATTAAATTGGCGTCTCGGTTAATGTAGCCAGAGCTCAAAATTACTTTCTGTTTGGTAATTATTTGCCATTTTCGGAATATCCCCATTTTTTTTTCTTCCGAAGTTACCCCACTGCACCTTAACATATCTAGTTTGAGTATTTCATCATTGGTGGCCATTATATTTGTTCCCCTTAATAATTTTGGTAGTTGCTCGTTTAGTATTGTCCAAAGTTTGCGTAATGTCTTGGATACATCAATTTATTATAATATTATTATTTAATACATAGGTACTATTAGATCGTAATATTAGGCTCTATACTTACCTACTAAAATTTTCGTTTGGTTCATTTAAATATAGGTATACTTACTTAAAAAAATTACAGGTTTGAGTAATAACAATACATAATATTTATTATTTTTAATTTATAAATCGTAAAAATCGAAACCGGCTAAAAAACAAAATGGTTGACGCGCTGATGACAAGTCCCGACTCGAGAGTAGAGCATCGACTCTCGATTCTCGACAGTTGCTCAACACTACATTCATTTCCCGTTTCCGCCATATTGAATTTGCGACTACCAAGTACCAACTTGAAAGCATAGCGTGCCGTGGCGTGGGCAACAACAATAACGTAGCTCGATAACGTTCTGCCTGTGCCACACTAGTGACTTGCAAGTATATAATATTTAGTTATCGACATTATTGTTTATCGATTAGATAAAAGTAACAAAAATCACTAATGTTTAGATTCGTTTATGTGCAGAGTAAATATAATATATAATCAAAGATGCCGAGAATATCACTGTTTATGTGTCGATATTTTTATCGCGTCGATAAGTACTTAATGTTTTATAAGTAAATTAATACTTAATAAAAATCGGACAAACCTTTGGTCCTGGTGATCTTCGTGCTCAAAAATCTGATCGTGATCCTCCTGGGAGAGGCTGAGCTCACCAAACTGTTGATCCAATGAGTTAGACATTTCACTGGTATAATCCGGTCACTATTGGACACCGAACACTGGTTTGTAATAATTTGTTACACAATAACTGTAAATTTTGTTTTGTCCCAATCGGTTGAGGTTTTTTAGTTCACTATGTTCATTTGTAAAGGCTAGAGGACGCTAAATTCGTCGTGATGTGGATGTAAATTACAAAATGATTAAAGAATATAGACACGGAAGGCGTTGTACTGCAGGCCGGTACGCACACGTGCTCTCAGTTTTAAAGCGTGTTTATTTTCGTATTACATAACAAGATGGTTTGAAGCGACCGGCTAGGACCGGCTCTATGGTCGGAGCGGCGGCGGGCGGCGCCGAGGCGACGATTGTGCGGAGCGGGCACGGCGCGGCGGCGTGGTGGAAGTTGGAAAGGGCGCGAGGGCACGTGTGCGCCGTGCGTACGGTTCGCAGGCTATCGAGATCGCTACTCGACTGACTGATGTGACGTGCGTGACTGACTGAAACGCGCTAGCTGTGAACGACGCTCGACTCGCTCAACTTGTTTCTCCGAGCATCCATTTCGAGTAGATTTGTTTGAAAATGCGCGCGCTGGGCGTGGCGCGAGGCCTGAGGGGAGAAGGGGACCGCGTGGGTTAGTGACGTTTATTTCATCGATTGCAGACGCTCAGAAAATAGGCTTTCAATCGAGTATACTGGGCGTTTCAATCTTCTACTCTCGGTCAGTGTGTAGTTTAGTTTTGCATTTAAATAACCTGTGTAACGTTTTCGAAATATTATTAATGTTAGATCTACTCATTTATACTTACATTATAATATTATATCTACTACGCCGAGCTCTTTTGTGATACTTTACTCAGGAGTCAGGGTAGGTATAATTATAATATTTTTACTTAATTTGTGTCTACTTATTTCTTGATTAATACTTAACTAAGGGAGCATTAAATTAAACGGCCAAGCAGAAACTTTATTTTATTGAATATTTAGTTTCTGGAATTCATTCGGCGCCGGCGAGTACAAATTCGAGTAATAAAATAAATTTACAAACAAAAATATTTGGTGTTTGTGTGTATTGCGTGCATAGTTTTATCGATAGCAGTCGTGGAACATCTCTAGAGTGATAGCAGTTCGTGAAGTATATTCGTCAGTGGGTCCGTGTAGCGGCGCCCCGCTCTCATACCATTTGCACAGCGCCCGTCCGGGCCCGCGGAGGGCGGTCGCCCGACACCGCCTACTTCGTCCGGTACAGGCGTCACCCGCCTTGTTTCCCTCTTCACCTTAAGAGGAACCAAGCCCGACCGATACTCCGAGAGGAGAAAACGTCCTCTAACTTACAAATGATCAACCGAACAAAAGTTATTAAAACACTCAATCCAAAACGAGTAGTAAACAACACCACGATACAACTGATTCTACTTTTTCACTTTGAATTACGCATTAGAATAATTTAAGATGAGCCGAAAAAAACAGAGACGTTCTGTTATCGAATAAATAACAATCTCGTATGTAGCAATTGGAAAAGACAAACACCAAAAAATAGATAAGTATATACCGGCGCAGCTGTGCGCACCGTTCGAGCGCAGCGACCGAGGAAAGTGAAGTGAGTACTGCGCGCGGTCGCCAGTCGACACTCGCCGCATGCGGCGCTAGACGGTCGAAAATCATTTGCTACGTCATAGCATGATTCATAATAAGCCGAGCTGGCTGCAGGCTGCAGGCCTAACGCTGCCGCGCCGCGCCGCCGCGCTTGTAACATGCACTCACTGATGATAGCGTGGCCGAAGATGATGACGAATTTAAAATTTAACAATAAAAATAAACAACGATACAAAATATAATATACTTAATATTATTATTTGGCTTTCTCAAGCAGTTCGAAATTCCAATACAAGAACTACCCTTCAAAGCTGCAATCTGTGTAGACGGGGTTTCCAAACTTATTTTGTCTTCTTACTTTGAGAAATGGTTTGTATGGTAGGTCACAAAAATACAGTTTTTTATTTATGTACTTACCTAATTATTGCGGTTATAAAATTGTAAAAGTACTATAATTTACATATCGAAATAAAGGTAGAAGCTTCTAAAAAAAACCAAAATCACCTGAAACTAGGGTACAAGTAACACCGACGTTCCTCAAAATACCGGACATTGTCCGGTATGACCGTTTATTTTTTACCGGACAGGCCTCGAAAATACCGGACTGTACGCTTAAATACCGGACATCTGGCAAACCTAGTCGTGAGTCGTGAGCCGCAGAATTTCTGCCGGGCAGAATTCTGCTGCATTCAGTGTCAAACAAAAGCCCTGTTTGATTCACACGAGCGTGATTTTGTGAGTCATGATTTGTATAAAAAAAAATCTGCGGCTCATGACTCACAAAATACGCTCCTTTGATTATATTAAACTACACTTACGCTCGTTTGGCTTCGCCCTTAAGCCCGGGCGCGCACTAGCGGCAGGTTGCAGCGGCCATCGAAAGTATGGTGTGGCTAGGGTTGGCAACTTTTTTGGCAAGAAATAAAGTATATTCAGATTTTAGATCTCTGAAGTATTTTCAACAGTATTTTAGTAAAATGAACAGTACGATCGAGGTATTAATTAGAGCAAAACTAACTTAAAATTTTAAAAAAGTGAGCGTCTACGTTTAATACGCCATAAGCCATGTCACATTTTGATGCTGAAAACAGTATTTTGTATACTTTATTTTTCTTCAACAGTAAAAAGTATAATTTAATGAAAAACAGTACACTTACCCGATTCAATGCGGCGTACCTTTTTTAAGACTTTCAGTCGTGGCGGCATACACTTTTCTCGTGACACGTGAGCCGTGTCATACGCCATAGAAGTAGATGACACGGCTACCGTGTCACCCGCCACGTTCAAAAAGGTTTATTGTTTTTCTTGGTTTTTACGTGTTTAATAACTTGATTTATTTAATACTGTTTAAAACAGTATGGTTGGCAACCCTAGGTGTAGCCGCGAGCCGCGCGCGTCGCCTTCGTCTATGGCGGCTTCATAGTAAGGTATCTATCTCGATGGCCGCCGCGGCCTGGCCGCTGCGGTTTGGCCGCTAGTCCGCGCCCGGCCTTAGACTTTCAGCACCCACAAGGGGGCGTCATCGTCCACGCCGCCGCATGTGGACCGTATTAAAAATCTGTAAAATATGCCCTGCTAGAATCTTATCTAGCCCACTTCCCCCTAAGCTTCACTCTTGCGGCCCTCAGTATATTTTTCAGGATTAGTGGTAAAACGCCTTCTGGAGCAAAAAAAATGTGACGTCAACTGCAAGTTTGCTTAGTAATTTTGTTGTGAACTTCGACCGTGGTCGTATTCATGTTTCCCATAAAAATAACATATTATTGCAATTGATTGTGTTTTCAGTAGTACGTCGTTAACCCATTTAGACCCAAATGAAACTGAGCCATGGAAAATATGAATTTACTTTATTAATTTATAGAAACCAATAAATTATTAGGAAAACACAAAGAAACTTAATTTTTTTGAATTCTTATATTAAAAAAATTGCCGTCCTCAAATGGGGCCAATGGGATCATACGGTGTGAAAATTTTCGATACTTATTTTATGAATGCACCATGTTTTCATACATTTCTCAAATTGCATTTGACCTTTTTCATGACGTAATGCTAGCCCACCAGAACAACTCGATTGTTGGGACAGTTTTTCGCGAAATTGACCCTTCATGCTGCAGGTTTGGCAGTACAGATATGTATTACTGGTTGCAGGATTCTACCGCTTGTATGTCTCAAATAATGACGACTATGCCGCCGAAATTGGAACTGATTCAATTCTTGTTTTTATTACTTTGATGATGATGCAGCTGCCATGCGTTTGCCACTGCTACATTCAGCATGTGCGTAAACAGTACCTACCAGTTACCACCAACTTTTGTTTCGTATAACAATGCGAGAAAATCGATTGACCAGTTGACTTGACCCCACGCATATCCATGTTATAGCTTTTATAAAAATGTAGGAAGCTAACGTCCACATTCTTTCAACAGTAATACATCTGTTAACTTTTCCCAGAAGAAAAACGCTGTAATGGCTTCCCCCGATCGCATAGACATTATAATCCAGCCGATGTAAAACAAATTCTGATTTAGTTGGTCGAAACGGTAGTCAAACTCGTCGTTTTCTTTTTTTTTTCATATCCTTGACGGATACGAGAGGACACTTTTCTGTACTGCCTTGGCCAACAGTATCAGTTGCACAATAGCCAGCTACTCCTTGGAATAGTGAAAAACTGGTAAAGAGACACATGGTTGCGAAGGAAATACGAATAAATATATCTTTCCACTGTCATTGATCGGTGGACAGAAATTGGAATAATTTACATCCAATGTGCCCCAAATAGGGACACTTGTGTAAAACTACTCCTACTAAAGCTTTTCACACAATTTTTTTTCTTATATAGGTTATAGTATAATGAGCTGTTTCAAGTAAAAAAATATAAATGTTTAGAAGAAAAACTTAAAAATAAAAAAAACTAACTTGGCGTCATTTCGGATGTTAGAAACAGCTTCAGAGAAATCGTTATAAAACACTGTGAACTATTTTAAAATTATTTGTTCCTTCTAGGAATAAAAAAATACACTTTTATCAAATTGACACTTACAATAAAAATAAGTATAAACTTGAAAGACAAAAAATTTAAGTACTTTTAATAGTGTCCTCGTTTGGGCACGGCAGGTGGGTGTGTTAATGTCTAAGGGAGAATTTTGCCAATCACACAACTTCGTTGTATAAAACTTAGTTCTCATTAAATGCTAACGTGGGAGAGCCATGTTTCGGCACGAATGGGCCGGCTCGACCGGAGAAATACCACGTTCTCACAGAAAACCGGCCTGAAACAGCGCTTGCGCTGTGTTTCGCCGAGTGAGTGAGTTTACCGGAGGCCCAATCCCCTACCCTATTTCCTTCCCTACCCTCCCCTATTCCCTCCCCTTCCCATCCCTACCCTCCCCTATTACCCTATTCCCACTTAAAAGGCCGGCAACGCACCCGCAGCTCTTCTGATGCTGCGAGTGTCCATGGGCGACGGAAGATGCTTTCCATCAGGTGACCCGTTTGCTCGTTTGCCCCCTTATTTCATAAAAAAAAAAATGCGTTGCTACGGGAATGTAAATCTCGTTTTTTTTCAAATGGATTTTATAAATCTTCTCATATCTGTTATAAAACGTGCTTTAATATACGTTTACCGGTTTAGTGTGCGCTAAGTGCGTTCAATTTCTTTGGTGAAATAGCACCTACTTGGAATCGTATAAAATAAAAACCGGCCAAGTGCGAGTTGGACTCGCCCATGAAGGGTTCCGCAGCGACAATAAGGTTTATGTTTTATGAAATTAAAAGGTTTTTGATTTATTTTTATGTTTCAGTTGATTTAATGAATGTTAGTTTAAGGTTTACTATTTATGACGTATAAAAAAAAACTACTTGCTAGATTTCGTTGGTAGTTTTTATAGAAATGTACATCTTTTTTTTTTGACTTATCATGCTTACTTATAAATTAGAGGGGGGGGGGGACACATTTTACCACTTTGGAAGAGTCTCTCTCGCAAACTATTCAGGTTAGAAAAAAATAATATAAGAAACCTCAATATTTTTCAACACCTATCCATAGATTCTCCACACACATAGCTTAGATAAAAAAAAAAAATTGTTTCAGTTGTACCTATGGTGACCCCTAAAATTTTTAATATTTTTTCCATTTTTGTATCAAAATCTTAAAGCGGTTCACAGACTACATCTACTTACTAAGTTTCAATAGTATAGCTCTTATAGTTTCGGAGAAAAGTGGGTGTGACATACGGACGGACAGATAGACAGACATGACGAATCTATAAGGGTTCCGTTTTTGCCATTTGGCCATTTTTTGTAAGTGATGACTGCCAAGGAAGAGGCCGAACGCACCAGAGAAAGGGAGGCACTCGACTCTAGAAGACGGCCCAGGCGGAGACGTCGCGCCCACAACGGCGACATTCTCCCGCCATAGATGGGGAGCTCAGGGTGACGGCAAGGGGAAGCCGTCACCCATTGCACCGAGCCCCCGCGAGAGTCGTGATGCGCAACGTGCTCCCGCGCATCGCGACAAAAGCAGAGGAATGGCCTAGACAAGCCCGCACTGGGGCCTCTGTTCGGCCTGGGGGGCAAGTAATCGCCCCTCCGAAGAGGGGTCTGCCGACCACTAGGCAGACGACCGCTGGTGGAGTTGGTCGCGGTGTCGTACCCGTGGCTCCGTCGTCGGAGAGAGGGCGCACCGCCAAGTTTTAGTGGTAGGGCTTTTTTCGAGCGAGTCCCACATATCCGCGTCAGGATCTCCCTCATCCCCCGCGGAATGCGTAAATGCATTTCTTGGCGTAAAAAAAAAGGTTTTTTTTTTAATGAAATAAAGGGGCAAACGAGCAAACGGGTCACCTGATGGAAAGCAACTTCCGTCGCCCATGGACACTCGCAGCATCAGAAGAGCTGCAGGTGCGTTGCCGGCCTTTTAAAAGGGAATAGGGTAATAGGGGAGGGTAGGGAAGGAAATAGGGGAAGGTAGGGAAGGGAAAAGGGTAGGGTAGGGGATTGGGCCTCCGGTAAACTCACTCACTCGGCGAAACACAGCGCAAGCGCTGTTTCACGCCGGTTTTCTGTGAGAACGTGGTATTTCTCCGGTCGAGCCGGCCCATTCGTGCCGAAGCATGGCTCTCCCACGTATTAAAGAATAATGTTTATAAAAAAAATGTTTATAAAGAATAAAAAAATAATAACTTTTAGTTGTAAAAATATTGTATTGCAAACAATTAATGGCAAAAATTCGTTTTATTATTTTTAATTTTTATAGATACTTAGTAGGGACGCCAACATGATCCAGGGGGGGCTCGGTACGCCCATGCATTTCGCCACGGAACCCTTAAGAGGAGTCCACACCGCCCTTTTTTCCATACAAACGTTGTCCCCTGTTTCCTCCCTGGATAATGCTAGTAAAGTTATAATTTTTTTCCTGAATATCTACGACCACTAATACATGTTTTCTTTTTTTTCATAATTTAATTATTAAATAAGATATGAACGTTCAAAAACCCAAAAAAAAATGGCCAGATTTTCCGCTGTGTTTAAACGTCCAGATTATGCATGCATTGCATAATCTGGACGTTTGGCTAGATTATGCAAAAAAAGCAAAACATAGGAACACAGCTCAAGCCTTTCTTTAATCTTTAGTCAAAAAAGTACTTAAATCGGTTAAGTTTTGGAGAAGGAATCAGGGGACAACGAATCGTTGATTTTCTGCAGTTGTCTCTATCGCATTCTGCGGTATAGGCTTGAGGTAAGGGAGACAGCTATAGATATGACACGTACTTTTTTTTCTTTTCTCTAGCCCCTGGTGTATCCTCTTAAAACGGATTTTAGTAGATAAAGGAACGGAATATAGTACAAAAAAGTTTCTAGGGAACATATTCGAGTCTAAAGCGGGGAATTGACTACGGGGCCGCGTATTTACAAAGGCTATACCATTAGAGTGAAAGCTCGAACTGAACTGGCTTAGCTTTTGTTACACAAAAACTTGACAAAACCCTAATCTATTACAGTACAGAAAATAATCGAAATCGCCTAGGCTTTGTTAGCTAAATTCCCTGTGTGACCCGGGGCCCATACTAGTCGAAGTTGTTGTTCTCTTCCAGCATGTTTTACGTATCACCACAATCTAGAACCAATTTATCGAAATTTCTGCTGCAGTGCTAAGTGCAGCTTGACTGTCAGAGAAGATGAATATATTTTTAAAAGCTTTTATTTAACTTGCTCTGTATGTATGTAAGTATGTATGTTCGGGTGAAATCTTGGAACTCAATTTTGGAGTAGATATATTTAACCGATCGAGCTGAAATTTTGCAGGCACGTTTAGTTTGGATGACAATACATGATATTGTATGTGACATCACTCTAAATCCAATATGGCCGACCATCCAAGATGGCGAAATAGTTATTTTCTATACAGTTCTACAATATGGATATTAAATGAAAGGGCTTTTTGACAGTAATTCGAAAACGAATGTAATGTCATACTACATCCAATATGGCGGCTCATCCAAGATAGAGGTATAGTTATTTTTAATGCACTTCTGCAATATGAGTATCAAATGAAAGGGCTCATTGAGAGTAACTCGGAAACGAATGTAATGTCATTCTACATCCAATATGGCGGCTCATCTAAGATGGAGGAATTTAGTTACTTTTGAAGCACTTCTGCAATATGGGTATCAAACAAAAAGGCTTATTGCGAGTAAATTGAAAAGTTATGTCGTGTCCTGTCGTGCCGTGTCGTGTCGTATCGTGTCGTATCGTAACATGACGTGACGTGACGTGACGTGACGTGACGTGTCGTGTCGTGTCGTGTCGTGTCGTGTCGTGTCGTGTCGTGTCGTGTCGTGTCGTGTCGTGTCGTGTCGTGTCGTGTCGTGTCGTGTCGTGTCGTGTCGTATCTTGTTATGTCAAGTCAAAACCAGTCGGGCATTAGAAAATGCCTGGTTGAATCTGATCATTTTTGTTAAGTGATATTTAATTTTTTAGTCGTAAAATTAAGTACGATTTCTTAAACTTAGACTCTTAGACTTAAATTAAGTTAATCAGATTTTAACAAATTCTTGAAATAAAACAAACTACAATCAAGCAGACTTAAGAAATCTAGTCAGAGATTTAACTAAAAAATAAAAAATAAATTATAAGCAAAAAACTTTTTGAGAAAAAGCTTTTATTTAAGTAAATACTTACTTAAAAAAAAAGGAAATAAATTTCCCCTTAAAAATTCTAACTATTAAGTTAATAACCTCAATATATTATACAATTTGCATTATTATAAAAGCTTGTCGCGAGACTTTACAATCTGTCAAAATGTAATTAATAATAATATCTATAGACACTTCACACCACGTCAGTCTGGCCCCATGCTAAGTACCTGAAGGACTTGTGTTACGGGTACCAGACAACGGAAATATATTTAATACTTTTATACTATACATATATTTAAGATTTTTATTATATTATACACATATTTAATACACATCCACGACCCAGGAACTTAGAATTTTTTTTAAATTACTTTAATAAAATAAAAAATATAATATCAATTTACTCAGTTAAATTGGCACTTACTAGTTACTAGTTTATTATTAACAAATCACGCGACAAGCTTTTATTATCATGCAAATTGTATAATATATTGAGGTTATTAACTTAATAGTTAGAATTTTTAAGGGGAAATTTATTTCCTTTTTTTTAAGTATTTAAATAAAAGTTTTTTCTCAAAAAGTTTTTTGCTTATAATTTATTATTAACTATCATCTCTTGCCTCTTGTGAGTAACCGATTATTGCAAAGACCTCAGACTAGCACACAGTTGCAAACTCTCCCTTGGAGGTAAGTATATCAGCAGTGACGCTGGAGCGAGATAAGTGGAATATCCTAGGGGAACCTTTGCCCAGCATAAATTTGACCCAATAGGCTTATTGTACAGAATAAAAAAACTTAAAATAATTCTTTAAACATTAAATCAACATTTTAATATTTTATAAACCCTTTTCCTTTATTATATCAGACAAACTTACAAATCAAAAGATTTTATAGAAAACCATATTAATCAATATCCTAAAAGAATAATTATTGTACATTTTTATCATGATTGCAGTCATATTATTAAATAGTAAAATGCATGGTAAAATAAACGGTAGGTCATAAGATATTAAAAAATGACGTTCTTTATAAGATTTAAAAATGTTATTACACAATAATTTACATCCGCCAAATAACTAAACAATGCAATGTTGGACATACGAAGTACTGAGATAGGTACCTATTGAGCGCGCAAATTTGTGATTGTGACTTTAAACAAATGTGAATTTGTATGTCAGATGCTACACAATACATATAAATTAATTTTATACTACGTAAAAGCTTATTTTTCATAATTTTACCAGCTATTCGAAAAAACCGAAAATCCGAATTTTCAAAACTAAAAATCCGGATTATTCGTAGGCCCGAAAAATCCGGATTATCCGGATTTGTCGGATTTCGAAGTATCCGGATTGCAATCCCTAGCTGCAGCCCTCTATATTCTATTCGACTGACTTGCCTGTTCTGTCATCTGTGTGTGTTCAATAGGGGCAAAGCGGCAAACTTGTAGGTACCAGATCGGCCCGCGGGCAGCCCGGTAGTGAATTCCCCGCTTAAGATTAATAATATTCATTTGAAGAAATGTCGCAAAAAGTAAAAAATTTAATGTGGTACTTTTTTTAGTACTCATATAAAAAGTTGTAATTCATGTTAAAAATCAATAAATTTCAGTAAATAATTGTAATTTTGAATGTTTTACCCAGTTTCGATTTTCGGTTTCGGCCGAAACTGAGAGTAAGGCCGAAAGTTCGGTTTCGGTTTCGGCTGAAAAATCAGCTTCGGTCGGACACTAGTTATAAGCAACATTTCCAGGATCGGAAGGAAGGGGGCGCAGCTTCCCAAGGCTCAGGGGACGAAGGCCCCCTACATAGTAATTAAATGACACTCAATAAGTGTATGTTTATTATTTATTCTGTCATAGTGGCTACATTTATAATTATTATTGACGCCATCTGGTAAAACGTAGATATGTAAGTATAAGTACTTACTTTTATTTTACCATACAATCTTAATATATATATTTCTTGTGTGCGTGTGTATGTGACTGAACTCCTCCTAAACGACTGGACCAATTTTGATGAAATTTTTTGTGTGTGTTCGTGGAGATTCGAGAATGGTTTAGATTTACAGTTTGGTCTACTGGAAAATGTTTTTTCAATTAATTTCTTATTTATAAGGAGTTGTTGATTTTGGAATGTTTTACATTAGATCCGGCGGACGGCGCTATCATCGCATTCAATATTATTCTATTTCAATTTTAGTTTGTCCTGACAGATGGTGCTACGATTAATTTGAAAAAAATTTTGTTATTCAATTCATGTGCTGATTAAAATATTAAATAAATAACACATAGGCTACAATTTTAACCGACTTTCAAAATGGGGGAGGTGTTATGTTCGTTTTCTTATATTCAACGATTACTTCGCCGTTTGTTAACCGATTTTCAAAATTTTTCTTTTGGTATATAGGGTATCATCCCAATTTGGTATTATATTCAGAAAAGTGGTGATCTGATGAAGGATCCATAAGTAATCGAGGGAACTCCTCAAAACTTATAGGGAAACATATGGTGACTTCGGTTTCGTGAGAAGTATTCTAAGCATATGCTACCAACAAGTAAGATTTTGCACCGAGATATACCTGGTATACCGTGGTTCGGAAGGTGCTGAGAGAATTCCTGATTCTTTATAGATACAAGTTTGGGAGTTTCGGCGTTGTTTTAAGAACAGAAAGCATATGCTACTATGCAAATTACATTCTTCATCATCATCATCATCATCATCACTACCATATTATACCATTTCATAGTCTTTTAGATCGAGACTCGAGTTTGTCAAGCGATAATTAAAAAAAATCTCTATCTACCTAATATTATAAACCTGAAGAGTATGTTTGCTTGAACGCGTCAATCTCAGAAACTACAGGTCCGATTTAAAAACTTATCTCAGTGTTAGATAGATCATTTATCGAGTAAGACTCATCATTTATCGAGAAGGTTATATTATATTATTACTCTAAGACTAATACGACAGAAGAAACTCAGGAAAATGTGGGAAAAACGGGGGAAATATTTTTTATGGGAAAATGTACCTACGGATTCTGTAAAATTTCTAATTTACGCGGGCGAAGCCGCGCGGGACATCTAGTATGAATTATAAATTATAATAATTCTTATAGATAATATATGGTCACCAGCCTTACTTTAATCAATATTAAGTATCACGATTCACGAACATTCATAGTTTTGAAAAAAAAACAAAAATAGTTTCGCCTCATTTGTAAGCATCAAATTTTGAGCATTAAGCAGCTAAATAAAATATGTACCATTCAAGACCATTTGAAAACGTTTTTTTATTCAATTGAAATCGCGAACGTTAGACAACATCCGATGGTGGGCTCGAACCCTTTACTTACAACATTATGAATTAATTGTATGATCAGGTTTTAATACGATTTTTATAGTCCATAATATTTCTCTTCAGAACGACTCAAGGGGAATCCCTTGAGTCCTTCTGAAGAGAAATATTATACATATACAGCAGCTTGCGACTTGTTAACATTCCGCCAAATGTGTTTAACTCACTTATTTAAGAGTTGCTCGTCGGTAGCCCCTTGTAGATTTTTTTATTCAGCATCAAGGGGTCCAAGATTTATTGTAGAGATGTACAGAATTTATCGTTTGTTTGACGAACCGTTTTAAGTTGAGCGTGTCCGAAATACAGACTATTCATCCAAAGTCATAACATCCATTAAAATAAATTTAATGCTTGATTATGGGTGATAATTTCATGAAACGAGGACGACCAATTCATAACATAAGAATTGGTGTTTTGAATTGTCATACTCATATCCCATAGGCAATGAATGAAAACACAGAATAATAATTATAATATATTTAACAGGTCACATAAAATAAACAACAAGAATAATCACAAATTAAAATTACAGCGACGACAAGTTACAAACTGTACAAGTTTTTTTTTTTATTGAAAGTTGAAATGTAGGAATTTAAGAATTTACCTGACATTCTCTGCAAATATGTTTTCACCAAATTGTGCAGATTCCACGCACATAATACGAGTACTTATTCATAGTGAGGTATGTTGAAAGAATTCTTTCAAGGCAAAGCAGAGGATCACATGTAAAAAGTGGAGTATGTAATGTACTTAATTGTTTTATAAATATTTTTACTCTGCAAGATCTAAAATTTAGATTGTAAAAAAGTTTTAATTCTAAACAAATTGAAAAATTAGTAGGAATACTTAGGTAGTAGTTTCGATGTTGATTTTGTGATTGGTGTTACTAGTGAAACCACTTTTAAGATTCACAGATATAAAAACATTTTCTTTAACAAGAGATTCAGCAATCGTTACATCGAGCGTATTTCAATCTCCGGCTCGACAAGTACGAAGTAGGCAATACTCGCTATTCACATCTCCCTGTCCAACTTGCACGACAATGAACCACGTGTTCACCTCAAAACTTGTTATGTAGATATCGTCAGTTAGAAACTAACCCTTACCCTAATTTTATCAGAGTAAGGTCAATGGAAATTAGAATAACAGTGACAGCAAAGAATCGCACATCTCAAATGTACCCGTTTCCGAGAATATAATACATAAGTAAATTTACGATTCACATTTCACAACTGCGGTTAGCTCTGGCCTCTGCCAGATATAATGGGAAGGGCTGCACGTTCAATACGCGTCTCGTATACGTAACACGTATACGGTATAGGTGTGCAAACAGCGAACTCGGCCTGACTAGATTTAGTAGCTTCGGGCTATGACAGTTAGAATTAGGGCGATTTATAAGCGTGTTTCCTACGAAGATAAAAAATTTATCAGCACCGGTGGGGTCGCACGACTGTTTGATGGCGGCAACGTATTTTATTCAAATCATGAACGATTTAAAGCTATTGCTTCAAATCGTCAGATAGGGTAGCAGGACTAGTAGCTCCTTCATTATTTATTAATAAGCTAATTTAGTAAATATGAAGCTTAAAACTTAAAAGTCTAAGGGGCTGTTACACCACCTTCTGATAAAATGCCGAATAGGCTATTCACAACTTTTTTGACAGATTATCCATACTTGATCTGTCAAGTTAATTGGTGGATAGCCTATTCGTCACTTATCAGGAAGTGGTGAAACAGGCCCTAATAGTAATAGCCCATAATATGATTACCTAATGCTGCAGCGTTGACTGTTGCCAAATAAAATCGATGTAACTATTATTATTATATTATATATTATTATTATTATTATTAACTAATTGGGATAAAGGCTCCATTTCAGCGGGGCTAAAATGGCCGCTTTGAAGAATCATGATATGAATCATAATATGATTCATTTTTCTAAAATCGCGAATTCAACTCTGCTTGCAATTCATTTCTGTATTTTTGTACTGATTTGACATGTGTCAGTTTGACAGTTTTGACAATTCATTTGCTGAATTGATTGAGAGGAATTGCTAAATGTGACCATGTTTGATTCGTACAATGTTACAATACCTTCTTCAGGTATTTAAATTTTTACTATTGAAAATGATAAAGTAACAGAACTACGATTGTTGTTATAATCTATACTAATATTATAAAGCGGAAGAGTTTGTTTGTTTGAACGCACTAATCTCAGGAACTAATGGTCCAATTTGAAAAATTCTTTCAGTGTTTGATAGCCCACTTATTGAGGAAGGCTATAGGCTATATTTTATCAAGCTGACACTAATAGGAGCGAAGCAATAGAGGAAAGTGTGGAAAAAACGGGGGGAAATTATTTGAAAGGGCTTATTTGAACGCGCTAATCTCAGGAACTACTTTTCCGATTTGAAAAATTCTTTCAATGTTAGATAGCTAACATTGAAAGAATATGTGGGAAGCCTATACAAGCTTAAAAAATTAAAATAAAAATTACCAATCAACAACGCCGGTGTAAAGATAAACTCCTGTCAAAAAACCTCAGAAACCGGGCATTAATCGAGCATGTCACAAAATCCTCTCTTGGGCTCCCCTACTATCAGGAAATAAATTCCCTGCTCCGCTCCACAAATAGTCTTCAAAGAACCGACAAACGGGCCATTTATTGTCTACTGGGTATCCCTAGCCCCAAATAACTGCGTGCAGGCCCGCAGGGTCAACCCAAGCTTGTGCACAGGAAGGCATATAAAAATTATGAACATACTTTACTCGCAGATTTACTCTCGACAATGTTATTATAAATTATAATATTACAGCCACTTTTCTCCGAAACTATAAGAGCTATACTATTGAAACTTGGTAAGTAGATGTAGTCTATGAACCGCATTAAGATTTTGATACAAAAGTGGTAAAATTATAAAAAATTATAGGGGTCCCCCATATGTACAAATGACACAATTTTTTTTCCTCTAACCCATGCGTGTGGGGTATCTATGGATAGGTCTACAAAAATCATATTGAGGCTTCTAATATTATATTTTTCTAAACTGAATAGTTTGCGAGAGGGACCGAGAGAGACTCTTCTAAAGTGGTAAAATATGTACCCTGTACCCTCGCCTTCTAAAGAGCATGATAATTCTAAAAAAAATATATGATATGCAGTACATTACTATAAAAACTACCAACGAAAATTGGTTTGAACGAGATCTAGCAGTTAGTAGTTTTTTTTATACGTCATAAATGGTAAACCTTAATTTAACTTTCATTAAATCAATTTAAATAGAAAAAGTAATCAATATTTTTTTTCCATTTTTAATTTCATAGCAATAAACCTTAACACTGCTGCGGAACCCTTCATGGGCGAGTCCAACTCGCACTTGGCCGGTTTTTTTTAATTACATAAATACCTACATACATAATATTATTATTTCAAACAAAACATGTAGTTAATTAAAAGTTGCACTTAGAATCTAACACACGTGACACTTTTATTTAACATTAAAATGAAGAAATTTTAAAGCAAAGTACGTTGAAAGGCAAATACCAATACGAACACAAGGGAAATTAAATTCAGCTTAGAAAGATGCTTTCACCAGAATATTGCAGATATGCGAAAAACAGAGATAATGAAAGATTTTAAGGTCAAAGCGATAGGTACGATTTCATCCTCATTATCTGTTCACCCAGATCAACCTATCATTATAATATTATGTTCACCCAGAAAAAGAAACCCTTTTTATTAAAGTTACCATGAAGAGCGGTCAGACATAGAAGTTAGAACCATACGTTACATATATAGGGCTTTAATTTGAAAGTTTTGAAAGATTAGAGCAAATTCCTAGACAGATTAAAGTTTCACGTCTTTGGTGAATAATTTTAGAGCAGCATGTTACAACAAATTTCCCCGCTTAGTAGAAATCGACCGATTCGTCTCGGTTAAGTAATAGCTTTTAATAGATAGAGCCTAGAGGAAGCTATGGAACTGTTCTCCGTAGCAACCGTTTTTGTTTTCAAAACACTGTTATATTAAGTGTATATAATATAGTGTACTGTTCTGGGGGCACGGCAGTGCCCCCGCCAAGTCGAGCAAAAAAGCGGCACGGCCGTACCATACTTTTCTCGAACCAATTCAGGCTCGTTTTGACCCCCTTTAACTTCGTTGTGGATAAACCAACAAGCCTGAATTTTCGGTTGCTAAGCAAGCATTGTATAAACACGGTATATTTAAAATTTTATTAAATTTAAACGAGTAGTTTAAGAGCTGTACCTTGTTAAAATTTCTTAATTTTGTCACTGACTGACTGACCGATCACCAAAAGTCTAAGGCATTTCTAGCAGACATAGAACCTTCAAACTTAGAATATAATTTGTGTTTAGTGTCTAAATCAAGGAAAAATTTAAATATTTCAAAATTCGAAGGAGTAATAGTTGTAGATAGGTATCATTATATATGAAGCACTAGCTTTTGCCCGCGGCTTCGCTCGCGTGGAATTCAAAAATCGCGTAAAATACGAATATTCTTGTAAACCTCCTTTGGAAACCTGACGTTTTTCCAAGAATAAAAGTAGCCTATGTTCAATTCATCCTTTCAACTAAGTCTACGTCAAAAATCAAGTCGATTGGTGGCTTCGCTAGGCCGTGAAGAAAGGACAATCAAACAAACAAACACACTTTCGCATTTATAATAATATTAGTATGGATATTGGATAGTCATGAAAGGCAAGTAGTATAGTAATACTGTATACATAATGATTATATTATTATTAATTGTAAGTTTTTTTTGTTTCTTATAAAAATCGTTATTGATATTTATAGTAGTAAAAGGTACCAAAAAGGAGAAAAGTAGGACTCTACAAAAAGAAGGGATCTCATCCCATCAAAAACATCCTGTAAAAAAACCAAGTCTCGCAACTCAAGTTTTTATACCGTAAAAATTTATGAGATCCATGCAATACCAAGTCGGTTAATTTATGCAGTCCCTACCTAGGGACCTTAATATGTCTCAAGTTAGTATGTAAGTTATTATCATATCAATATTAAAAATCTTTTACATTTTAAATAAATAGATCGACTTGGACATCGCATGAAAACACAATGTATCTTACAATTTATACATATTAAACTAATACATAAATAACTAATTATTGTAGTATTAGATTGTTTAGCTCGCTTCATGCGATTGATGCAGTCCTGTAGTGCTGTGTGATACTGTATAGTATAATTATACTAAACAATCTAATCATGCGATGTCCAAATCGATCTATTTATTTAAAATGTAAAAGATTTTAATATTGATATGATAATAACATACATACTAACTTGAGACATATTAAGGTCTCCTAGGTAGGTACTGGATAAATTAACCGACTTGGTATTGCATGGATCTCATAAAATAAAAACTGAGTTGCGAGACTTGGTTTTTTTACAGGATGTTTTTGATGGGATTAATATAACATCTACATCTACATAATAAAGTAGAAGATTTTTTCTCATAAGAATGAAATTTTCAGTTTTATAAAACGAAGTAAAGATTTTGTGGTAAGTATACGACTTTTATGGCTATTGAAAAATCAATGATTTTTTCTTAGAGACAAGAAAATCCAGAAAAGTTTTTTATGTTTTATAAAAGACCATAAAATAAGCTATCTTTCATCTATTTGCTGTCTTCGAAAATTCCTGATATTTCAGAAAATACAAATATCCTTAGGTCGTATTGATGTGTGTGTTTGAAAATCGACCACTTATTGAAGCTCATAGCTAGGCTGGGTAAAAATCCTGTTCCTTCTGAAAATATCCTTATTGAGTACTTAATTTATACATCATACTTATATTTACAAGACGTCTTTTATGTAAGTATTGTAAATTTTAATATTCTCATAGCTTGAAGGAACTGACAAATTAAGCTGGTAAGCCTTTAATCTGTGTTCTGGGCGCCATCATCTTTTTAATGTGGTAATTTTAGGAGTTAGGCCTATGCACTACCGAGGTAAGCTGTTAGCTGACGCCTAGGGCGGCCCAACTAATGGGCGGAGTGCACTATTGGGGTGAGTGCACCCCGGCGCAGCGGCCAATGACGCAACGGCCCCAGTCCCCACCCTCGCCTGCACTCACAGCCTGACGTGCCAAGCACGTGGCAGCTCACGCATTTGTCATACGCCGCGTTAAAGTAAAAAATCGTTTTGGTTATGTTAGATCGCTTGTTTTCTATTGTTTTCTATTTATTTTCTATGAGAGGCCGGGCCGGCCTCTCATAGAAAACAAGAAATGGAACAATACTTAGCCGATTTTATATTATTTGAGAACTACTGGGTCGAAACTTCTTATATGTTTTTTTTTTAATGAAATAAGGGGGCAAACGAGCAAACGGGTCACCTAATGGAAAGCAACTTCCGTCGCCCATGGACACTCGCAGCATCAGAAGAGCTGCAGGTGCGTTGCCGGCCTTTTAAGAGGGAATAGGGTAATAGGGGAAGGTAGGGATGGAAAGGGAACGGAATAAGGGAGGGTAGGGAAGGAATAGGGTAGGGGATTGGGCCTCCGGTAAACTCACTCACTCAGCGAAACACAGCGCAAGCGCTGTTTCACGTCGGTTTTCTGTGAAGAAGTGGTATTTCTCCGGTCGAGCCGGCCCATTCGTGCCGAAGCATGGCTCTCCCACGTCTAAAAGAGTATGTAATTTTAGTATGTTTATCTCCTATGAGCGCGGCGTCCACATTTGTATCATTTGCGCGATCAGATCAGTAAAAAGGCTTCAGGAGAGCAACCAGTGTCTAGAAACCGACCAAACCGTGTCGAAGGGTCCCCATTAAGATGGTCCATATGATATCAAAATATTTTGTTTTCCAGCATCCGATCTGGAAAATGCGAAAGGTTGCTTTTTCACGAGTTTGGGAGATTGACCATGGTAACACCTTATGACGCGAATAATGGCTCTCCAGACCCGGCTGACGATAGTAGTACACCGCAGAATTATCCGAACACGTGATTTTAGTAAATCCAGATGAAATTCAAACCGGTGTTTTTATCAGCACCAGCATCAGAGACAATTTCTTAGTGATACCATGGTCCAATTTTATTAGCTTTTACTATGTAGTAAGTACAATAAAATTTCGTACGAAGCACCGTTTTCGTAATAATTAGTATTGACTTTAACTGAAAATTGCTGCGGAAACGAAGTTTCCCTATTTTTGTGAAACCAGGTCCTTATTGTTTTAATTTTTTGTTAAGAAATAATAATTTCACTCTTTTTAGTTATTTATATACTTAATGGTAAACACATGAGTGTCAGTTCTAGATAGATATGCTTTAGGTACTTACGAAACTATCACATCTATTAACTGTAGGTACTTAACTTGAATTACGTTGAATAGAATTTACATAGTAGTATATTATGCTTTCAGTTCTTAAAACAACAATGAGTCAGGAATACTAGTAAGTACTAATGCTTAGAGAACTCCTGACTCAGGAGTTATCTAAGCATTAGTACTAGTACTCGTATTAGTACAAGTTAAGTTTGTATGAAGGCTTTCGACAACAGTAACCAAACTCAGCTAGGTACATCCAGCTAACGCTGTACTCTGCATAGAGAATAGACCTAGATGTGCATAATATTCACGTTTCCGTTCGAGCTGCGTGACACGATACGTAGGCACGTCGAAGGGGGGAAGAAGACGAGCGAAGTCAACGCACTTGAAGGAAATGGACGTCTAGACCATCGGTACTTGTCTCAATTAATTCAAGAAGATCAAGTGAGAGCGTACGGTAGCGTAACGGTTTAAACGTTTACGCCTTACGGTCTAGCTCTAGAGTGTAGACTAGATCACCTAGTCAATTTGCATATGTGTGTGTGTGAGTTTTGGATGTTCAATTTCATCATGGCTTTTAATTATAAAATATTAGGTTGGGGAGAATGTTTCTTTGCATTGAATATAAAAATTAAAAAGGTTTTTTTTTTAAGTTTATTATTATCCCTCGGTTGGTCGCGCTTTTAAAATAACGCCGTTGGCCGCGGAGTCTTTCAAAGCCCGAAAATTAAATGCCATAAAAATGGCATACTTACATTTATATATTTCTTAACTTTAAACAAACATAAAAATTACAGAATCCAAATATAAATGTAATATTTTGTTAATTTTTACTAGTAACAGTATTTATGACCAGACTAAGTACGTCCTTAAAGTTAAAAATGGACACCATCAAGAAGCAATATTTAACCATAACCATTAACCATAGGCATTTGGGAGCTGTGTCACAGTTTTCACTAGTACAGCTCCCAACGCTAAAATCACTGATCTCGTATTGAAATTAAATATGCCTTATTTATAAGCTTTTCAATGTATATGATTTGAAATAAATAAACTATTATTATAGAGCTCGACTAGGTTTTAAGTGCACGAGGCGAAAAAAGGGACTAACGCTGTCATCATACAAAAACGCAATTTTTGACAGTTCTCCTTTACCAGCAGCGCCCCCGTCCACGTTCATTTAAATAACCTTGTTGGACCAGCTGTCAATTTCTCCGGTCAAAGTTAAGGTTAAAATTAAATTTAGCATTAACTTTAACTTTAACCTTAACTTTAACTTTAACCACGCCTTTGGCAGAGTAGACAGAATTATAGGGTATGCCGACTTAGAACTGATGTTGAAATTTTTAAATTTGACGTATTATGACGAAAATCGTCGCTAGGATTGTTAACTTGTTACCTACGAATTTAAAACTATGACATATTCGCTGGACGTGTTCCTCTTTGGTCGTATTGTTGTTTGTGTTTTGGCACATGCGATTAAAATTGTCAGAATCCAATTTTGAAATCTTTATTTTAAATATTTAAAAATAAATTAAGGCGCAGACAGCTGCCAATTTGACATCTTTGTGCAGTTTTCTAGACGTATGTATTTCATTGATTGGCACAAAAAAAATATATGTGATTTTTGATTATATTTGGAAAAGCTTGTCCGATTTAAATAATAAAATAATGTACTCCTACTGGATGAAAAAAAATACCAAAGTCACATCTTTCGGGAACTTTAAACAGTTCTAACTAAAGTAATAATACAATCTATGCTTTAAAAATTTGTTTATTTGATACCTTTTACAAAAATCCAAAGATTGCCCGATTTAATTTTCGGCTCTGACATCTAGATTTCCCACAATATTTATTTTTCCTCTAACAAACGAAAAATATATCCACGCTTCTGAGTGAACATTTCACATCTCTCTCTCTCGCATGAAAACCGACAGTGTTCGCTGAGGCGCGGTGCTATGTGGACGTGTGACGGATTTCGCTCTGCCGATATTGTGATTTTAGTGTAATTGAAGCGTTTAGTTCTTAAAATTTGTATATAGGTATTTCTCATTGTTTTATAGTATATTAAGTTTATTCTGTAAATATTTGAAATTATATTGCGCGTCTGTAAAAATGGGTGACAAGAAAAAGAAAAGACGTCCAGCAAAAAAGCGACAGCTTCGTGAAAGCCACAAATACATGATGGAAGTAAAAGTAAGTTCAATTTTATCTACTTTCTAGTTGCGTACGTCTTTATTAAAAAAAAAAAAACGAACAATTACGACCCCGAATCAAAATATTTCGTCACTCTCAATGTGTTTTAGGATAGCCAGGATCGTTGTGTCAAATAAAACATAAAAAAACTGTATTACGATTGATTACGATTTACGAAAATCCTCTAAGATTCGAACCATAGACCTTGGAAATTGACATAATAATGTTATCACAATCGTTGTGATAACATTATATCAATTTCCAATCGGCCTATGGTTCGAATCTTAGAGGATTTTCGTAAATCGTAATACAGTTTTTTATGTTTTATTTTATCACTGATAATAATTTTGCTTTGTATCTGAACATTTATGTTGGAGTTTTGCACTCCAAAATAAATGTTCAAAAAGTTAAAAAATCACCACTCATAAAGTTGATTATTTCGTTAGCCTAAATAAGTTTTAGCGTCGCGCGTCGGGGATCGTTCTGATAAATCAATATTCAATCGGTCTATGGATCGAGTTTCAGAGAATTTTCGTAATACTTTTTATGGTTTTTTTTTATCACTATTAGCACAGAATAAATAATAGTACAAGTACTATAATTAGGTACTATAAGTTCATTTTGCTTTGAATCTGAAGTTTTATTTAGGCCTTTATTATTTAAATTTTTATTTCAGGCGGCGGAAAACCATGGATAGTGCAATTATTGATAACCCAAACGAATCACCAAATTCCAATTCAGATCCAGCGGCAGGTAGTATGTTGGAAAGGTAATATAAGTTTATTTATCTACTTATTATAAGTTGTAACCAAACGTCCTTCACGACTACGAAACACAGAGCAAGGGCTGTTTCACGCCGGTTTTCCTGTGAGTCCGTGGTATTTCTCTGGTCGAGTCGGCCCATTCGTGCCAAAGCATGGCTCATTCATTATATTTTTTATGATCCAGTTTATCTATTACAAGCTATTTTAGCCTTTTTATGATATTATTATGATTTAATTTTTTTCCAGTCGACCGAAAACGATGGAATTAGATAATAACACAGTGGAAAATGTAGCAAATGCCGATCGCAATATAGCGACGGGTAGTATTTTAAAAAGGCAAGTATATTTTTACAATTACGATAGGCTAGGTAAATATAGATATAATAAGTTTATTACTATTTGAGCGCGATGCGATTGCGCGATTCTTTCAGCTCTATTCAAGGACATGCTCCGTAAGGGCCGGGACACAAAATCACGGCACGACGACGCGACGTCGTACGGCGCCGGAGCGTGTTTTTGTGTCCCGGCCCTAATAGGGTGCGGCTTCACTGCGGAGTAGGGGTGAGCGTTATTTCACGTCACTATAGTTACAATAACTAGCTACATACAGTAACCGAATAACTAGTTTCGAGTCGTATTTATATAGTAGAGTAGTGATTTTTGTAACGTTTTTATTGCATTGGGTGGTATGAAGTACCGTCGAGCGATCGTCGCGTTGTTTCGTTTGGAGTCGCAGCTAGCGCCCGCCGCCCATTGCACCGGTCGACCTAGCGAGCGACAGCGAGTTTGCTATAGTCCGCGCGGAACTAGTTGGCCGCGCCGCCGGTATGTGAGCATACCGGCGGCGCGGCCAACTAGTTCCGCGCAGATTACCTAGCAAAAATATTAATTAGTTTATATCAATACTAATATTATAATTGGGAAGAGTTTGTTTGTTTGTTTGAACGCGCTAATCTCAGGAACTACTGGTCCGATTTGAAAAAAGGCTATAGGCTATAGGCCCTATAATTATTGTGATATGACGTTACACCGTTACCGGGCGCCCGCGTCGTACAGTTACAACTTGTTTCGTCGGTTAAAAATCACATAACGACCCACCCCTACTGCGGAGTGCAGCGTATTAGCCTAATAATTATTAGAAGGCAAACGAGCAAAAGGCTTTTTTAAATATTGAGTTCTGTATAATTTTATCCTAATTCCTATTTCCCAATAATCGAAAAGTTAATCATTTTAATTTATGAAATTTTGTGGTGATCCAGTTTTTAAACTGTTGTTAAATGTCGATGTCTCAAAGTATAAACTTACTTACAGGCTGGAAGAAAAAAGTACCCATGACACTGGACTATGTAGTTTGGAGGCTGAATGTGATGCTGAAAAGCTTATTGTTGAAACTGCACTTCCTCAGAAGAAACCTGATGTCGGAAGAAGAATTATAAGTGTTTCATATTTTTATAAGAGGTTGCAAGAAATTTCTCATCATGGTCCTCTTGGATGTGCTTTAACTGACATAGAACTAGTAGGTGAAAAGCAAGATGGCCTCAATTCAAAATTCACATTTCTATGCATACTTTGCAATCTAATATTGATAATTGATAGTGACTCAAATGAAGACCATTACATGCCTATCAATAATAATAAGGCAATATTCGTAACCTGAAATATGGAGCTGCCCTTGCACCTTATAAAACCAGGAGTGATTTTTGTCTATATTTAATTTGCCCTGTTTATCTATTTTCCAAAATGTAACTTTTTGTTGTGTTATAGCAGCGTCTACTCCAATGTTATATGCTGTGATGGGACATTTAATTTCTAAAATAGTTTTTTCATCGCAAATTCCATCGGGCGTTGCTCCTAAAAATGGCAAGTCTGTATCTATAAATAGCCCGCAAGGCTTTACTTTAATTCCTTCTTGTAATTCTAAATCTCTTATTGCTTGTTTTTAATTTTCTTGGCCATGTTTGATAGAAGAAACGAAGCTTATTTTTTTTAAATATAAAATGTCTTTTACTAGGTTAGCACTTGCAGTGTTGGGTCTTCTTTTTATCACCCGGCCAAAGTTTTCTAATAATTTTCTAATAACTTCATCATGATCACGCTTTGGGTCAAATTTGTGTCTTTGATGGGATATTTCGTATCAGTTTGTAAATTTTTAGCCTATTACAGAAGTTCCGAAGTAGGTGATTTCGGCATTCAATTTTCTCGACACAGGGTTTGTACGCGTTCCTTGTTGAGAGTTCACTGTAAAAGTAGCAGCGCTGAAAGACCTAATTTTTTTTCTTTTGTATGGGGAAACTCGTGACGCTTGCCCTTGTACTTTCACAGTGAACTCTCTACAAGGAACACGTACACACCCTAAAGTATTATCACTTGTTTTTGTTACATACTGTATACATATGTTAACATTTTGATTAACGGATTAACTTTTAAGTTAACTTTTAAAAATATTAACGGACTGGTTAACTTCCGTTAATATGCAGAAGTCCGTTATTCGTTAATCCAATGCCTACTATTTACCGCACGGCACCGCGGCGCCGCGCGAAATAGGTTCAGACGAAACAAAAATAATACTAGATATACATTTTCAGGCGCATGCGAGTGAGAATATATTTGTTTCGTTTTATCATTTCATTATGTTGATAAAGAAGAGTGCAGTATAATTTAGTTACCTAACTAAATTATACTGCACTCTTCTTTATCAACATGCAAATTATTTATAATAACAATAAACTATATCTATAATAATTATTGTATTGTAATTTCTACCTAGAATACAATAATTATAGAAGTATTTTGTTTTGACCCTAACCTGTAAACTTCCAAAACCTTAAAACAACAGGTTTTGTATGTACACTAACGCAATGATATAAGTTACAACAAGGCCATATTACACATATTAACGGATTAACGATTAACGTTAACTTGCGCTAATTCGTCCGCAGTGTAACGCTTTAACGTTTAACGAAGCTAACATTTTTTTAACGGATTAACGAAGTTAACTATTTGATTAACGGTGCCCAGCTATGTATATATATATATATATATATTATATATATATATATATACATAGCTGGGCACCGTTAATCAATTATATTATGCATATTCAGTAGGTTTGAGAATCGGCTACTGGGTACTTTAAATATTGATAAGTGCATTTGTTGAATAAATAATAGTAAATTATTATAACCTGAGACTGACGGCGACCATTAAGTTTGTGCGACGGGATAGCGATCAACGTTGCCATGGTGACATACTTACCTATTTACGGCCGTTCCCAATATTTGATCTATCTCTGGTTTTGCCCTACTAGAGATAGGAATAGCTCACAATTGACAAAATATATGTCTCTAATGTTTAATGTGAGCTATTCATATCTCTAGTAGGGCAAAACCAGAGATAGATCATATATTGGGAACGGCCGTTAGTCACTTAATTAAAATAATAATATTATCGTAAATATAATATTATGGCAAAGCAACGTTTGCCGGGACAGTAAAAAACGATTCCTGAATTTTGTTTTATTTCTTGCTGTACTTATGTTATTGTAATTTTAATGTAAATTGTAATGTAACAGAAAAAATGTTTATGAAAAAAATTGAATGTTTTTACGCAGTTGGGTTTTGTCATTATTTTATAATATAATAGGTATATTATAAAAGAATAACTGTGTTTTATTTACCATAAGTAAGCCTTACACGTCTACCGGGGACGGGAGAGATCCACCTGTACAGCACGCAGGTATGCCTGCACATGTATACCGGCATGTGTGTGGGACCTGGTCGCCTGCGCAGGTCCAAAAAACTGCACAGGTATATTCCCTCACACATTCCGGTCTACCTGCGTAACGTGTATGGCTTACATTACTACCACAATAGACATAACGAATCAGTATAATATCGACTTCAAACTTTTAAAGATTCCCGCGTATCCTCGAGGACAAACGTGCATTTTTTGTAAGGTTCAAGCATTTATGCACTTTAATTTAATGATTATAAAGTTTATTTTCAAGTGCGTTAATATTACCTCTCCGCTGTGCTCCGTTCTATCTGCATTCTGCACTAATCTTCCGCACTCTTATAGTTCGCTCACGGAAGTATAGTACATAGTATTTATTTATTACGCGCCATCTATTGAAATCTCTATGCGACAGCTCAATATTAATCAAACCTATCTTTTAGAAGTTCCCGGTTTAGCCGCTAGCAAAGCTGGCGCTGTCTTATCGGACAATTAGGGGGCGTGGCTTAGAAATGCGAATCCTCAAGGTCATTGGCAGTTGTCAGCGTCTTAAGTATATCAGCCAGCGCGAGGCACATTCCGTTCATAATCCTAGTGAAACCCGACGAATTTGACAGATATTGAAACCTGTCCGTTTCTTTGCAGTCGAACTACTGGTAGTTATGTCTATTGTGCCTTTGGTGCAACAAAACCTTAGTTTCTTATCATCACCAAAAAATAATCATCATCATTCATAATTTTGGTCTACATGTATAGCAAAATTATGCATTTCTGAAAAAGTGCGCATAAAACTTCGTAAATAAGCGATATACAATGTGTCCCGACACCGGTGTCCGATCCTTTAATGTCCTAATCTATAGCATATTTTATCGACAAATTGGCTCTCAAATTTTTTCTCTCTCTCACGGTTGTAAAATGCCAGCCATTTTAGTTTTTCTCGGGCTTACACACTAATCTGACCAGTACTTCTCATGTAAATATCCTATGAAGATAAAAAAGGTCTCATTTGATAGCTAAACTTGTGGAGTGTGGACTACGCTTATAAAGGCAATATGTTATAAATTTCGTGGAATTAAACATAGAAAAACCAAAGTTTAAGAAAAAAAATGTGTATTTTTTTAATTAACGGCTTTTTGTGAAAAATCTAGCGCATTAAACTGGTGCTTTTTTATTTTAAAAAGATAAGTTTTCATCTTAAATAAATTATTTACTTCAATGCTCTTAGTCAGATAATTTAGAAGTTATAACGGTTTTCTTTTGAAGTATAAATTTTTTTTTCAAAAGTTGGAGAAAAAAAATATTTGAAAACCAATTTGTCACTAAAATATTATGCCATAAATCATGAGTTCAATTTTTTTTCTCCAACTTTTGAAAAAAAAATCCGTTTTGAAAAAAAGAGGGTTCCGTACCGTTATAGAGGAAAAATAGGCCAAAATTATTTTTTAGGTTTCCGTACCCAAAGGGTAAAAACGGGACCCTATTACTAAGACTTCGTTGTCTGTCCGTCTGTCTGACTGTCGCCAGGCTGTAACTCAAGAACCGCTATAGCTAGACATCTGAAATTTTCACAGATCGGGTAAGTATATCTGTTGCCGCCTTATTTTCCTGTTCTGAGGTTGCCGCTATAACAACAATTACTAAAAACAAAATAATATTAATATTTAAGGAGGGCTCCCATACAACAATCGTGATTTTTTTGGCCTTTTTTGCTCGATATCAATATTGGCAATAGGTATATAATATAGGTAAAAACTATAATAATAATAATATGAACAAAAAAGTATTAAGTACTTAACTCTTACTCTTTAATATTGCCTTTTTCAGACCATCCGCCGTACAGCTCCGACCTAAACTTTAATGATTTCTATACTTTCAGAGATATTCATCACCTGAAGAAGGTGTAGACGCCTACAAAACGCCCATTTTAGAGACCCCAAATTCCGAAAGGAATGGTTGCTTCAATGATTGGTTCCGCCGTATGGAAAAATATTGTGTCAAATTTCGCGAAGAATACTTCGAAAAGAAATAAATACTGTATATTTTTTTAATAGAACTTATGTTGTGTCACTTCCTTGATTCCCGCAATTTTCAGTGCCCTCGTATACAGTGTATAACAGAAATAAGTGATAATACTTCAGGGTGTGTACGTGTTCCTTGTAGAGAGTTCACTGTGAAAGTAGAAGCTCTGAAAGACGAAATTATTTTTTTTTCTTTGGATGGGCAAGGGCCCGAACGTCACGATTTTCCCCATACAAAAGTGAAAAAAAATTTTGGTCTTGCAGCGCTGCTACTTTCACAGTGAACTCTCTACATGGAACACCTACCTAAAGTATTATCACTTATTTTTGTACACCCTGTATATAATGGCTTAAAATGGCAGACGACTTCTGTGGCTCAGTTGGTGGGCTGTTGGTAGCTAAAGCCGGGGGTCGCGGGTTCGGATCCCGCCGACGGAACAAAAAGTTTTCAAAGTTCCTGGGTCATGGATGTGTATTAAATATGTGTATCATATAATAAAAATCTTAAATATATGTATAGTATAAAAGTATTAAGTATATTTCCGTTGTCTGGTACCCGTAACCCAAGTCCTTCAGGTACTTAGCACGGGACCAGACTGACGTGGTGTGAAGCGTCCATAGATAATATTATTATTATTATTATAAAATTTAAATGGACGAGAAACTAATCTGAAGACCATGAAGCCCAAGTTGCAAATTGCAATTGATTAATGAATTTATCACAATGCTTAGGTTTAGGTAGTATTGCTGTTAATTTTAAAAAGTTCCAGCTTTACAATGCTAAATTATTAGCGACAATATGAACAAAAAAGAACCGGTACTAAGACGCCTAATTCTTTTCGCAGCGAGGTACTCACAACGAGCCATTAGTTTGCACTTTGTAGTCCACACTCTGCAGATCATGACAATCGGATCCGCAATCAGGACTCAAGATGTTGTCCTTGAAATACTTGACCATCCTCAGTTACAATACTTACAATCCGTATTCATTAAATCACCCCTATAATTTAGCTCCATCATACTGCACAATGTACAGAAAACACTTTGGATAAAACCTTTTCATTCTAACGGATATAACAAAAAATTGAACCCGACTTCCAAGCAAAAAGCAATATTCTTAAAATGACCTAAAAAGTATGGAATATTTCCTATTATTCATTATAGTGCCTTTTTCAAAATTCGACTAAGCCTCAACGAATTCTGTACTCAATTTTCATTCGTTTGAAGTCGGTACCAGCCTAGAACGAGATACTTGACATAAAAAGTAAAAACTTAGCCAGTACCGACTTCAAAAGAATAAAAATTGAGTACAGAAATCGTTGAGATTTAGTCGAATTTCGAAAAAGGCACAAAGAATAATAAGAATTATTTCATACGTTTTAGGTCATTTTAAGAATATTGTTATTTCCTTGGAAGTCGGGTTCAATTTTTTGTTAAAAAATAATAAATGTACTCTTTTTAGTTATCTACAATACTTACAAGGTGTATTGTAGATAACTAAAAAGAGTAAAATTATTATCTACAAGACGAGACAAGACAAGGCTTTATGCTTTGATTAAGTATATTATAATCAAAGGCGACAGATAACCACTACGAATATTAACTATCCATATTATATTACTGTAAGCGAAATTGTGGTAAATGATTGCAGTTATCTAAGCGATGCTGCAATTTCCAACCTTTTATCTTTAAAGGTTCAGGAGTTCTGTTCAGTGCCTTTGAAGTTTGGACCAATAAGAGAATTTCAGGTAAAAAAAAGGTACCTTCGTATGAAATTTGTCTTATTCTTAACATAATTATGTGTAAGTAATACTAGAAACAACATTTTAACCACTTTGAGTGTTTTGATAATTTTCAAGGATTTCCCTCGATTGCTCATAGATCCCATCATCAGCTCATCACTTTCGTAACTTTTATACAAAATTAAGTTCATATCATATACAATAACACAAGAATTTTGAAAATCGGTTCACAAAAAGCGAAATAATCATCAAAAACATCTGCTTCGATGCAAAATATCACGAAAAGTACCAATAATTGAGTTATAATATTGTGATGACCCAAGGTATAATTATGGTTGTGATGATGATGATCAATCAAATTGATGTGTTGGTTTATGCTTTCAGTTGTAAGTTTAAACAACGCCGAAATCCCCGAACCTGTATCTGTAAGGAATTAAGGATTCAAAGTTCTGTTCGGTACCTGGGTATAACTTGGTGCGAAATCTTACTTTTTGGTAGCATTTATATTACCTCGAATGCATAAAAAAAAAGATACATACAGCCGAACGTATTATAACCTCCCCCTTTTTGGAAGTCGGTAAAAAATAGGTAATCGAAATCACTATAATTAAGTATATGTTTCCATACAAATTTCAAGGAGTCCCCTCGATTCCTCACGGATCCCATCAGCAGATCACCATTTTTGGGAACATGGTAACAAACTCGGATTCAACCCTGTACATCCACAAGAGAATCATGAAAATCAGTCCACAAACGGCGAAGTTATGGTTGAACTATGAACATACAAAAAATATATTTAATATATAAACAGACGAACATAATATTTAAACCTCCTCCTTTTTGGAAGTCGGTTAAAAATTATACGTTAGGACAGGGGTCACCAAATGGCGGACCGCGGTCCGCATCCGGACCACCGCGCCGCCGACCCATTGCGTGTGGACTGTGGACCAAGCATGTTCGAAGATGATCTTCGTTCATCTTACGACTTCAACATCTCCAGGATTTAATGTCAATATCTATAGCTTGCACCAATATTTCACTCCAAACTTCAGAGAGATTGAATTGGCTACAAAAATCTGCTAAGTGCGAGTCGGACTCGAAATTTCTATCTAATCTCTCTATAGCAGATAGACAGACAGACGGACGGACGGACGGACGGACAGACGGACAGAAGGACAGAAGGACAGAAGGACAGAAGGACAGAAGGACAGAAGGACAGAAGGACAGAAGGACAGAAGGACAGAAGGACAGAAGGACAGAAGGACAGAAGGACAGAAGGACAGAAGGACAGAAGGACAGAAGGACAGAAGGACAGACGGACAGACGGACAGACGGACAGACGGACAGACGGACAGACGGACAGACGGACAGACGGACAGACGGACAGACGGACAGACGGACAGACGGACAGACGGACAGACGGACAGACGGACAGACGGACAGACGGACAGACGGACAGACGGACAGACGGACAGACGGACAGACGGACAGACGGACAGACGGACAGACGGACAGACGGACAGACGGCCAGACGGCCAGACGGACAGACGAACAGACAATGAAGTCTTAGTAATAGGGTCTTAGTAAATGAGATTTTACCCTTTGAGTACGGAATCCTAAAAATGGTTACTTTACTTTTCTGATTTCTCATTGATATCTCAATAAACACTTATATGATCTCCGTAATTACCTTTGTTTATCATCATCATCATAATATTAATACGTAAACGAAAAACTTTGTAACCCTTTTTACGAAAAATGGGGAAACGTAGGTGCATGAAATTTTGCACAGTTATAGTTTATATGGTGAAGAAGTACATCGAACTAATATTATTTTGAAATTATGCTTTTATCATATATTTTTTTTTACAAATAAAACATTACACACACTACAACACACACATGAGAAATGACAGATTTTTGAGTGACAAGCCTATTCATACGAATTATACTCTTTTATATTTTATGGTTGAAGTCTGTTGACAACAAGTTGAAAAATTGAAAACGGATTTTAGTTTTTTTATTGAATCTAAGATAGTAATTAGAAAATGCTTACACGGCCAGTCTAAGATCAGCTAAGTCCCAGAGACAAGAGTTGAAAAAAAATGATAGTCAATATTTTTTACAAATACATACCTATAGCCTGTAGTAGTCCTAATGTCTTCGAAACTAATGTCGAATTTCGACCATTGGACGATCTCTATTTTTTTAAATATAAATTGTATGGATCGCGAAGGTCATTTCATGTCTTAAAAGTTAAAACGGACATCGAGCGAAACTAATTGGTGACCCCTGCGTTAGGTGTTAGGACACTCTCAAATAGAGCTTTCTGAGGCGATCGATTTGTAGATACTAATTGGAACGAAAAGTAACCCTCAAAGGTTTCTTTTCGTTCCATACCTTCCACAGGTACATCCTCTTTTATTTTGTTATAAGTACTTAATTGACACAATAATACAAACATCGAGTTCCATAAATTATCGTAAAATGGTTGCATAACTTGTGAGGCGGTCAAGAATAAAGTGCACCCGTGGGGCCGCGTGCCTTCAATACGCAAAGGGATCGGATCGGAGACAGCTTTTATACGTGGATGATAATTGAAGCCCGAATAAAAGGATTGTAGGGCCCCGCGAAATGCATCGCAGAAGCGGAGAAAGTGCAATAGTGGACGGCGCGGCGTGAGGGGAACATGCCACGTGCCGGAGACACGCGCCGTACGCCCAGCGAATTTCGACCGTAGGTACTCTCAACTTCGATCCGCCTCGGCCTGGTCACGCCGAATTTATAATTGTATGATTATTTTCAATTAGCTACAGGTGACTGGACGGGACCATACGAAGCTTACTTTTGGAGCAGTCTACGGTGCTATCACAATAGACAGAACCACAACCAGTAGGCCGACTTAGGCTGGCCGCATGAATGTACATTCTCAATAACGGCTATAGCTAGGCCTTCTGAAATTTTCACAGATTGTGTATTTTTGTTGCCGCTAAAACAATAAATAAGTACTAAAAACAAAATTTGAATTAATATTTAAAGGCAAAAAATCAAGTTTGTTGTATGGGAGGGGCTCCCATACAACTAACTTGATTTTTTTGGCTTTTTTTTTGCTCGTAATCAATAATTGCAACAGGTACGCACTTTAAATTTTCACAAAGTCCTTAATTGTATGTGTACTTTAATAATTAATAATAATATTAAAATAAAATAAAATAAAAAAACCCTTCGTGCGCGAGTCCGACTCGCACTGGGCCGGTTATTTTTATTGAATCTTATTTAGTCACTTCAATAAAATAATAATATGGGCGAAAAACTTTACACGGCAAAACAACGTATCCCGGGACAGCTACTTCTTAGGTATAAAGATTTATTGGACGTTGGTAGACCTAACTTTGTTGACAAGTTCCCTTTTATAATTGGCTTTGAGGCCTTTTATAATTGGTTGGTTCTATCTACGATAGGTTATTTTAAGAATGTTATTGTCTTCTCTGAGTTTATATTGTAATTTATTTTTATACACTTTAACACCTCCATCGTGGGTATTGCAGACACAATAGATTTTCAATTGCTATGCGGCAGCCGGCAACCATGGGTCCTTAAAAGTGCCCCGTGTACTTTAGAATACCTGCGAATTTGTGTAGCTCTACGTGTGACACCTGGTCAGGTACCAGGTAACAAAGTTAACTAAAAATTAGTCTTACTTTACTTATTTTATCATGGCTAATATTTATATTCTAATTTGTGGCTTATTGTTCTGAACTAGTATCATGTAGTGCAAGAGTTTCAGTGACCAACAATATTATTATCAGACGTTTTAAAAATAACTTTGTTACTATTTTTTTTCCAAGGCGTTATTTTTGTATACTAATATTATAAAGAGGTAAACTTTGTTTGTTTGTTTGTTTGTTTAATTGTAATGAATAGGCTCAAAAACTACTGGACCGATTTTAAAAATTCTTTCACCATTCGAAAGCTACATTATTTACGAGTAACATAGGTCACTTTTTATTTTGGAGAATATATAAGATATTTCAGTTTTTCGGAAACAACCAGAAAATTTACTTATTTTGCGTACGCTGCCTAAACTATAAAAGATAGAACTATACAATGTTCTAAGTAAATGTAGATCTTATAAATATATCTACAAAAATGTCCGCGACACACTATACCTATCTATGTCAAGTAAGGCACAACAACCATTTTCTTATTTAAAAATGTAGATTTTTTTGGACTACATTTAAACGCATTTATTTTACTTATGCTAATGATCCTTATCAAAATAAATAATTTCATCACTAAGCACAGTTTATGTAGATTATATTTGCTCTTCGAATGATTGAAATTTGACGTTTGGTTTAGAAGTTATGGCGAAATTAAAATAATACCAATGCCACAGAGTAGATAATAATAGTACGAGTACCAATGCAGGGGTGCGCATTGTACACATTGAAAAGGTCTACAGAAAACTCCGCGATGGTATTTTTTTTTTTATGAAATAAGGGGGCAAGCGAGCAAACGGGTCACCTGATGGAAAGCAACTTCCGTCGCCCATGGACACTCGCAGCATCAGAAGAGCTGCAATTGCGTTGCCGGCCTTTTAAGAGGGAATAGGGTAATAGGGGAGGGTAAAGATGGGAAGGGAAGGGAATAGGGGAGGGTAGGGAAGGGAATAGGGTAGGGGATAGGGCCTCCGGTAAACTCACTCACTCAGCGAAACACAGCGTAAGCGCTGTTTCACGCCGGTTTTCTGTGAGAACGTGGTATTTCTCCGGTCGAGCCAGCCCATTCGTGCCGAAGCATGGCACTCCCACGTATAAGTATATCTCTTATGGATATATCCCACAATAACATATTTTTTTGTCATTTACTTTTAACTTCAAATAATGGCTAATTTTCGAAGCGATTTTAACCAATACGGCAATAATCCTTATTCAATTAAATACTTCAAATACATTATTGATTTTGGCCCTTTACAGCATAATTATTACGATTTTAATTTTAAATGAATATTTTCGAAGACATTACAGATTTAAAATTGCGGGACGTAAGTAGCTTTTGCGGCAGTACCGACCAACGCGGGCCACGGGTAGTAATGAATATAAATTATTTAAAATCAAACTACTGAATTGATTTTAATCATTTTTTCAGTGACTTAGGCCATAATTTTTTTATACCCGTGCGAAGCCGGGGCGGGTCGCTAGTATTTTATAAATTAATATAACACCTTAGAAAACAATACGACATTGCAAGAATTTATTTTCTACTAGCTGTTGCCCGGGACTTCGTCCGTCAGCATAGTATAATAACAAAGATGGATAATTTTCCCCTTTTCCGATCACACAGATATTTCAGCCTCTCCGTTTGTCTGTCTGTCCATATTCAGACTGTACCTCCACTTCCTAACATATCGTGCTTATTATTAAAGTATGAATACAATAATTGAGTATTTTTTGGTCGTATACCTATTCAAGTGCCAGGTACCTGTTAGACCCAGATACCAGAGCGATAAGACATAACGGACAAAGGGGAAAATTATTATGAATCTTTGTTATTATACTATGCTGACACGGACGAAGTCACGGGCAACGCCTAGAAAAAATTTAATTCTTGCAATATTGTTTTCTAAGGTGTTTTGTTTTATTAATTTATAAAATAATAATAACGCCTTCAAAATAATTTTCTACAAAGTTATTTTTAAAGCGGCTGATAATAGTTTTAGTCACTGAAAAGTGTCTTGCACTACATGATACTAGTTCAGAACAATAACTTCTCTCTCTCTCTTAAATCTTGAGGAAGGATGTTTTCGGTCAGAAAAACCTCCTCATGCCACTTACAGCCCCCCCGCCTCCCATTCCATTTAGGAGAAATTTACATTTGAAATTTTCGTAATCTTGTTTTCTGGTGTTTATGTGTAACTTACTTACCCCGCCAAAACAAAAACAATCCAGAAAGTCCAAAAGTTGGTTAGGTTAGGTTAGAACTTAGACCACAATTACACAGCGTGCTGCGGCAGCAGCCGGCGACCATCCCAAATAAAAGGGGGGCTCGGTGGGCGCAGCCCCCCCGCCAAAACTAAAAGAAACACAATCCAGAAAGTCCAAAACAAGGTTAGGTTAGAATTGTGACTACTGCGGCAGCAACTGGCACCCGCCAGTGACCGTCACAAAACGCCTCAGAATTCCGAAAATTTCAAAGGGACCGTCACAAAACACGCCTCAGAATTCCGACAAAGGTTAGTAGCTCCAAACCTGAGGGGTTTCTCAGTGTGGATTTGGTACGGGGGGTGTTTACCCCTCCTCCCCACTCCCCCCCTCACCTCCGCTCCCATCAATCTTGGGGTAGGTTTCCGAACCTTTACCAAAATGATTATACAGGGTGTAACAAAAATAAGTAATAATACTTTGGGGTGTGTATATGTTCCTTGTAGAGAGTTCACTGTGAAAGTAGCAGCGCTGAAAGATTTTTTTTTAAACTTTTGTATGGGGAAACTCGTAACGCTCGGGATCATCACTTATTTTTGTTACATACTGTAGACTGCGATTTGTATTTTACATTAGAGGTACCTAACTACTCTAGATAAAATATTATAGTTTTATTATTATTTGTACTCTCAACAAGTATGTAGTGTACGTACCTGTTTCTTACCTATTAAATGTTCGTTTGTTTATTAGTATTTTTTGTCACTTAAATACAGAATATAAACGTGTAATTTAACAATAAAATAATAACAATTTCCATGTAACTATCCTTATTTTTAAGCTAACGATGACGTTATTTACCATATCGGTATCAAATTGAATAGCATTTGTAGCTGTAATGTTATAAAGAATTTAGCTAACAAAGCCTGGGCGATTTCGATCATTGTCTGTACTGTAATAGATTAGGGTTTTGTCAAGTTTTTGTGTAACAAAAGCTAAGCCAGTTAAGTTCGCGCTTTCACTCTAATGGTACTTTAGCCTTTTAAAAATACGCATCCAGGTCTATAATTGTTTAGTGACGTAATAAAACTAAGTACTTGAATTCTTTTTTGACGAGCCGTAGATAAGCATACAATATTATGCAACAAGCAAAATTAGCTGCTTGCTTTTATAAAAATAATTGTTTAGCCCGAGCTTTCATGTAGTAGTTTTCTTGTTTCTAAGTAATTGTCTCGACGTGCAGAAACTTTAACAAACCAAAACTAGAATATTCAATTTCTAGTACTTAGCTCTCAGAGCGGTTCGCGAGGGAGGGTTTGTGACCATCAAAGGATAATCGATAAAATTAAATCTCGTTATTAATACCTCGAGTTTAGTCAACACCAACAACGTTCTAAAGGTCGCGGCTTGCCCTGAAAATTTACTTTTCCTACTTTCTCTACATCGCAAGCTATTTAAAATCGCTGAGCCAACTAAACCCAGCGCCAAGAGAAAGCAAAAGTTTGAATACCGAGTATACACATTACAAAGTCTGTAGTCTGTACTTATCTAGGGCAAGGATAAACTTTGATATAAGATCAATGTAATGATTTTAATTTATCAAACCATTAATTGAAATCAGGAAATTATTCAGTAAATATCCTTTATTCATAGTACTTCGATTTGAAAGCGATGCGAACCTGTGATGGTATATTCCGGAACTTTAGGCCTAGCGCGCACCACGATTTTTAATTTTTGCGACACGATTTCAAAATCGCGCTGTATTAACCCTCTGCAACTGACGTGGCTCAATTTTCACAATTGTACTAACGTGGTAGTACACGAGACACCATTTAAACGTTGAATATTTTTATACAATTAAATTATACAGCAATTTTATTTATATTATTTGAAAAATAAACAAATTTGTTATGTTAAATACATTATAAATAAAAGAAAACACTTTTATTTAACAAATTTTAAAGTGTTTATTGAGATCACACAAATCAGTGTATAAATTTTTACTTAGGCACTATTGTCATAGAAAAAATTAACTTTTTTAATTTTTAACATTAGGTATTTTAGAAATTAACAATTACACTAATCAGAGGAGTAAACATTAGGAACATTCATTGGTTAATTTAAAAATTACACAGTTTCAAAATCATAGCTTTGTTTGACAATAATATAGTGTCTTGGAGCACTGAAGACAAATTTTCGAACAATCACAGCACCTTTATCAAGTTTATCTTTTTATTTTTGACGGACAAATATAACATAGCTTTTTGCCATCTGCAGAAAATGATAGTACTGTTGGTGGTGGTATCCTTACCTAAAACCCTAGCGATGGTCATGCCGCATGCGTAGCTCCCTTGGCAATCTTTTATTATATACTCTTGTTTTCAAGGCGTATTCGGTAGAATAGGGTAATAGGGGAGGGTAGGGATGGGAAGGGAAGGGAACAGGGGAGGGGATTGGGCCTCCGGTAAACTCACTCACTCGGACTCGCACTTTGCATAGCTCAAGCGCTGTTTCACACCGGTTTTCTGTGAAAACGTGGTATTTCTCCGGTCGAGCCGGCCCATTCGTGCCGAAGCATGGCTCTCCCACGTCTAATATACTCGTAAGAGAACTTCGACTGTAACTAATGTTACAGTCGATGTTATCTTACGAGTAGGGTTGTTGCTTGTAAAAATCTAGTTTTAAAAAATCAAATTCTTCTTCCTCAATAATAAATAATCAAAAAATACCTTATCGTAAACACAAACTTACTGACGTGGTTGTTTAGGAGACTCTATGGAAATAAAACAATTTTACTGAGGTGGTAGTATAATAGACACTTACGTTGACGCTGACGTGGTAGTACCGTAGACACCGTCCTTCCTCCACGGAAGCTTGCACTTGCTGCAGCCGCCCCCCACACTCTAACCGGCCTGCGAGGTCATTCACGGTAAGGCACTGAGCCTAGCAGCGCGCAAATTTAAAACTTGATGAAAATAAACAGAATTTTATGTTTCGTGGTGTCTGTTGGACTACCACGTCAGTCGCAGAGGGTTAAATCGCAAAGAGTACGGTGCGCGCACTGCGATAAATAAATAGTGATCTTTGCTCACTGTCATCATGGATTTCGTACAAGTTGCTTGTCTTAAATGTCTTTATTTACTACTTCAGAGGATCAGAAGAAAAAAAAAAGAAAATTCGTCAATACTGGACTCATCCTTTTACAGCGGATAGAATTCGTGCGTGGTTTATTGTTGGACAGATGATATTATGTATTAATCTGTAAACAGATGAAACACATAATTTTATTTTCATTTTGCTGCGACTGCTCGCGACGCGATTGTCGCGAAAATAAAATGCAGAATAATAAAAATAATATCGCACACTCGGGCCGGCGCCGGCCGGCACTTCATTTGTGTTTTCATCTGTCTACAGATTAATACATAACTAGAAATCGCCCAATGGTCGAAATTCGACCTTACTTGCAACGACATTAGGACTACTACCTATATTTTGTAATCATCATAGTTTTTTTCAATTCTTGTCTCTGGGACTCAGATGATCTCAGACTGGCCGTTTAAGCATTGTCTAATAGTATCTAAAATTAAATAAATAAAAAAAACAATAATCCATTTTCATTTTGTCAACTTGTTGTCAGCAGACTTTAACCATAAATAAAAGAGTATAATTCGTATGTATAGGCTTGTCACTCAAAAATCTGTCATTTTTCCTAGTAGTAGTGTCGTAGTGTGTGTAACGTTTTATTTGTTAAAAATATATATGATAAAAGCATCATTTTAAAATAATATTAGCTCGATGCACTCCTTCACCATATAAACTATAACTGTGCGAAATTTCATGCACCTACGTTTCCCCATTTTTCGTAAAAAGGGTTACAAAATTTTCCTCTCACGTATTAATATATAGATATCATCTGTCCAACAATAAACATGAAACATCGTAGTGGTTTATATTATACTCTTTGTTAAACATGTCGGCGCCTGGATCTCCAATGGAGAGTCCGTCTCCAAACGATACGAAGATAGACGTAGAACATTTGATAATCGCAGTACAAGAAAGACCACCATTGTGGAATGAACTTTCCAAAGAATATTATAGTGATAGCAGCTGGGATCGCATTTCGCCATCTAGTATTTTTGTATTCAATAATATGAGGTCCAAGTTCCAACAATTCTCAGTAATCTGTCAATCATTCTATAATAGCCAAAGAATTATTGTACTTATATTATGTGATCGAAAAATACATCTGAAGTTCATGGTAAGTATTTTTGATATAAGAAACCTTTGATAAATCCGCTGTAAAAGGATGAGTCCAGTATTGACGAATTTTCTTTTTTTTTTTCTTCTGATCCTCCGAAGTAGTAAATAAAGACAAGCAACTTGTACGAAATCCATGGTGAAAGTGAGCAAATATCACTATTTATTTATCGCAGTGCGCGCACCGTACTCTCTGCGATTTTATACAACGTGATTTTGAAATCGTGTTGCAAAAAAATATAAACAGACGAACGTATAACCTCCTCCTTTTTGGAAGTCGGTTAAAAATTAAAATCGTGGTGCGCGCTAGGCCTTAGAGCTGGCGCGCACTACGACTTTTTGTCGCGTGATTAATTTACCGACCGACCAAAATTCAAATAAAATGCCACTTTATGAATTAGGCTATAGGTTTCATTTTCTACCGACAATTGTCTATCGACCCATGCTGCCGCTGCTTTCAATGGCATAAAGCAAAATGAAGCCTATAGCTTACGTCATAAAGTGGCGTTTTATTTGAATTTTTATAGGTCGGTAAAATAATCACGCGACAAAAAGTCGTAGTGCGCGCCAGCTCTTACTGGCATTACCAAACCTTGATGACAAATTCTTTACAATAGTTAACGACATTAAAAGAATTACAACAACAGCTTTTGAAAATCTATTTCTGCTCAAAATTGTAGCTGAAATAGCGAAGAGACAAAAAATTACGGACGCAATGCAATGGACCAGCTCATTCATATTCCAAACATCACCTTATGTAGGTATTCAGCTTCAGTTTGATTTTCTGTTCCACTACGTTATAACTTATGCCTCGCCATCTTCGCTGGTCGCGAATCTAATAAAAAGTACAAGTGATGTCTGAAGAGCTCATTGGACCGAGACTAAATTTCATGCAAGAATTTTTTTTGATTCAAGTTCTGCGCTTAAACAAAAATCGGCTAAGTGCGAATGTGACTCGAGCACGAAGGGTTCCGTACCGTTACAGAGCAAAAATAGACCAAAAATTGTGTTTTTTGTATGGGATTTTTGTTTTTATTTTTATATAAGTATATTTTTTTATTTTATGCAACGATTTTCATGAAACTTAGTATATAGGGGGTTTCGAGGGCGATAAATCAATCTAGCTAGGAATCATTTTTAGATTATTATTTTTTAACAAAAAATTGAATTCGACTTCCAAGGTAAAAACAATATTATTAAAATGACCTAAAAAGTATGAAATAATTCTTATTATTGATTAGTGCCTTTTTCAAAATTCGACTAAATCTCAACGAATTCTGTACTCAATTTTCATTCGTTTGAAGTCGGTACCCAGGCCCAGAACTGAGATACTTGACATAGAACTTAGCCAGTACAAAACAACAGACGGAGTAGATATACAAAAATAAAAATATCCACAGCCGAACATATAACCTCCTCCTTTTTGGAAGTCGGTTAAAAATAGAGAAAAAGGAGTAAAGAAAAATCTACATTATTCAATGAGATTAATCCCTTTGAAGTAAGTATAACAAATAAATCCAACGGTTTAATATGGTACAACGATGAAGGTAATAATATTCTTGTAACTAAACCTAAACAAGAACAAAACGGTAAGGGGAATCCCTTACCGGCACTTCAGTTTTACCAACTTAGTGGATTTTCCACAAAAACAGTGTAGTGTTTGGGTGGTTTATAAGAAAAAAAAATAGCTCATGTTTACCAAAACCCTACGGCAGTTAGCCAAGCGACAACCAAAAACAAGCCTTTAGTTTACAAGCCCATAATTAATAAGGATAGGACAAATACGGCATAGAAGTTTGAACACAATAGCAGCGTTGATCGAAATCCCAACTTTGAGCCATAGCTGCTTTTTATGACCGTTCCCTTTGCAGTTGTCCAATTCATCTGCTCCCAGTTGATCCAACACAAAGTTAGTCGATGAAATTTATCTCTGATAGGCTTATATGTAGGTGAGAATAATGAATTATGAAATTAACTTATCAACGTCTAAGCCGCAAAGTAAAATATTCGCAGTTCAATCAAAATTTTAATTCTGATATGAAAATATTATTACTGTTATTTAATCAAATATTAAAAAAATGTAGTTAATTGTTTTCTCTTATATTGGAGAAACTAAAAGTAAAAGAAAAAAAAACTAAAAGAAAAAACAAATGTTTTAAATATATAAGTAAATATAACATACCAAAGTTTAAAATGGCGTCTATGGGAGTTAAAAATATTTTGTTCCCCTCGAGTGCCGTTAAACGGATTTGGTTCGAACAGGAACGGAAGAGGGTCGATGTAGATTGTAGGCGAACTAAGTAGATGTTTGTTTTTAGAATATTAATCATGTAAATATCACAATGGACAGAACCAACCAGTGAGCCGACTTAGAAAGGTTCTCAAAATATAAACGTTTGACGTAGTATGTAATTACTTGAACTTGGCTTGACACGCTATCGCGTGTCTAGATATCACAATGACTCTGCTTTGCTCATTTCGACGAGTACGAATAACTAGTAAGACGAATACTGTATTTGGATTGCAGTCCAAATTATTATGATTGTTTAAACTTTAGTCGAAGACATATCCTTATCAATGAAAAGTCCATACTCCATACTACGCTGATCCTGTTTCCTGATCATTAGGAACGAAATGAGTGCTAAGGAAAACACTATACCCCGAATATTAATCTTGGTTTCAAAGGGATTTCTATACCCCATACGATGATCAGATTTATGTCCAAGATGCGGACAAGTAGGTAGCGGTTTAATTCAATGTAGAATGTAGATACTGGATAGCTCTTTCCATTTCAGAGATATTGCTGATAGACTACAGGCCCATGTCGAAAATGGATGGGTCATATGAAACACCTGGTTGCGTATATAGGACGATATTAGAGCATAAAATAATAGGATTTAGTACTATGCCTTCACTTGTAAGCTGTCCAACTGAGTGCTGGTGAGACATCAAGAGTGCATGTAGGGTGAGTACATTTTGGTCATATGATTCTACACGGCATTTTTACCATCGATAGATACATCTACACTACTATTATAAAGAGGAAAGATTTGATTTTTTGTTTGTTTGTTTGTTTGTTTGTTTGTTTGTTTGAGTCGAATAGGCTCCGAAACTACTGGACCGATTTGAAAAATTCTTTTACCATTGGAATCCTGCATTATTTCTGCTGAACATAGGCTAATTTTTATTTTGGAAAAATATAAGGTTCCGTAAGATATTTGGGATTTTCGGACGCAAGGTTTAAAAAATCAACCAGAAAAGTTACTTATTTTGCGTACGCTGCCTAAACTATAAAAGATAGAGGCATAAAATGTTCTAAGTAATTATAGATCTTTTAAATATCTACAAAAAAGTCCGCGACACACTATACCTATCTATGTTGAGTGAGGCACAATAACCATTTTTTTATTAAAAAATCTAGAATTTTTTTTGGCCTATATTTAAATGCGTTTATTTTAATCATGCTATTGACCCTTATCAAAATAAATTATTTCATCACTAAGTACAGTTAATGTAGATAATATTTGGTCTTTGAATGATTAAAATTGGACGTTTGGTTTTAATGTTATGGCGAAATTAAAATATTACGATTTCTGCTGCACGTTGCGAATTGGGCGTCAAGGCGCGATGCGCGGGTGTGCGTGCGGTAGGGGAGAGATTTAATTATCAGTGCCACAGACTCGCCCGGAGAGTCCACGTAAATATTACCTCGATCGTGGGAATCGCAGACACAATAGATTTTCAATAGTTATGCGACAGCCGGGTGCTGCTTTATTGATTTGATATAGACTATCGTGCTTCATTATTATAATCCTAATTTCAAAAAAGCTTTAAAAGTTATGACTACGAAAGTAATATTTTTAGAACTTTTTAAAATAAGTTTTGAATGACTATTATTTTTGATTGCTATTATAATTAATTAATTTCTTTAACTATAAATCTCCAATAGCGGCAGCCGGCTGCCCGCATAACAATTGAAGATCTATTGTGTCTGCGATACCCACGATGCCGATGCACGATGGAAGTATTAATGCATATTTTTTAATCCACACTATTTCTGCTGAATATAGGCTATATTTAATGAGAGAAAAAAGGGAACCGTATTAAGTGTTAATAATTGTGTGAAAAATCTACCAAAATATTCCTTCTTGCTTATGCTTTATAAATTATAGACTATACTTTAAAATAAGTTTTGAATGACTACCTATTATTTTTGATTGCTATTATAATTAATTAATTTCTTTAACTATAAATCTCCAATAGCGGCAGCCGGCTGCCAGCATAACAATTGAAGATCTATTGTGTCTGCGATACCCATGATGCCGATGCACGATGGAAGTATTAATGCATATTTTTTAATCCACACTATTTCTGCTGAATATAGGCTATATTTAATGAGAGAAAAAAGGGAACCGTATTAAGTGTTAATAATTGTGTGAAAAATCTACCAAAATATTCCTTCTTGCTTATGCTTTATAAATTATAGACTATACTTTAAAATAAGTTTTGAATGACTACCTATTATTTTTGATTGCTATTATAATTAATTAATTTCTTTAACTATAAATCTCCAATAGCGGCAGCCGGCTGCCAGCATAACAATTGAAGATCTATTGTGTCTGCGATACCCATGATGCCGATGCACGATGGAAGTATTAATGCATATTTTTTAATCCACACTATTTCTGCTGAATATAGGCTATATTTAATGAGAGAAAAAAGGGAACCGTATTAAGTGTTAATAATTGTGAGAAAAATCTACCAAAATATTCCTTCTTGCTTATGCTTTATAAATGCTATTGATCGACACCGTCACTAATATCGAAGATGCAGTCCATTATCCACAGGAGTTTTTAAATTCGCTGAATCCTTCTGGACTTCCACCACACGAACTGACGTTAAAAATCGGAATTCCAATCACGCTTTTGAGAAATTTATGCCCACCAAATATGTGCAATGGGACAAGGCTGCTTATTAAAGAATTAAAGGACAATTTAATTGTAGCTACCATTATCACCGGCCCAGCAGCTGGTCAACTAGCTCATATACCGAGGATACCGATGATTCCAACTGATCTGCCAATCCCATTTAAACGGCTTCAATTTCCGGTAAAAATATCTTTCGCATTGACTATTAACAAGTCCCAAGGTCAAACTTTCAAATTAGTAGGCATCGACCTACGAAAAGAATGTTTTACTCATGGTCAACTATACGTTGGCCTATCCCGAGTTGGAGCTGCTGATAATCAATTTATTTTGCTGCCACAAAATAAAACAACATCAAATATCGTTTACAAGGAAGCTTTAACCCAATTTTAATGGAATCTTTTACGCAAAAAGTAGTATGGTGTAAAAAAACATAAAGCGCAAAAGTACAACAAAAATACTTTATACAAAAACAAATAGAAAATTTCAAAATGTATATAATAGTAGATGTAGGTAAGCATAAAATAATAAAGCATAAAACTACAAAAAAAACATAAAATATTTTAAACAAAAAAAAAACATGAAGAAATTGCAAAATATTATAAATAATAGTATCTTCTGCAGGTAAGGATAAAATAATCAAACATAACACTTAAAATATAAAAATATAAAAAAAAAATACAATAAAAATGTGTTATATGTACATAATAATTATAATATAGTAGTTGCAGGCTAAATAATGTAAACTATTTTTATGTTCTGCTTAACTTAAAGATTGACTACCTTTATTTAAAAAAAATAATTTAAAAACCAATGTCCACCCGTGCGAAGCCGGGCCGGGCCGCTAGTGAAAAATAATAAGAAAGTCCGCAGTGCCGTACAAAAATGATGCGCCACTAGGTCGGTATTTTTATTTTATTTTCTGACAATTTCCATAGTAAATTTGGTCATTTGATTATATATATACGGCATAAGTTTCATACTGTTTCAATACAACTTCGAATCAATTATTCCGCAACGCCGTACAAAAATGATGCGACAATGGAAAAAAATCGAGGGTTACAACTCCCTCTTATTCAGTGCTTCCGAACATTATTTTAGCACTCAAAAGTACTATTAAAAATAATGCCGTCAAAAAATTTGTGTCCATTTGAATAATTATCTTAATTTCATGGTACTTATAAGTACTTGATTTATAAACCTGATTTTAATTTTGATTTTTTGATTTTGTAAAATTATTTGAATCTCAATTTTTTTAACTTTATTTTTCACATAATATTGTAAAATTCAATTGTTATATAGTATTGCCGTTCAAAAGAAACTGCGCTAAAAAAAATTATAGAGAAATACAAAAACTGAAACTTCAAATATTCATAGATTAATAAAATATAGCAAATTTCCTACATTTTTCCCTTGTTGTAAATAGTATTAAGATAAATTAATTAGAAAAAAATTATGGCGTACATTTTAATGCAGAGTAAGCAAAGTTCCGTACCATTATAGAGCAAAAATAGGCAAAAATTGTGTTTTTTGTATGGGATATTAATTATTTCTTTTATTAATTTTTTTATTAAATATTAAAGTATAAATAAAAGAGTATTTTGTGAACATTTGAGGTTGCCATTATTGATATCCACCAAAAAATTGCAAAAAGTCACGTTTGTTGTATGGGAGCCCCCCTAAAATATTTATTTTCTTTTGTTTTTAGTATTTGTTGTTATAGCGGCAACAGAAATACATAATCTGTGAATATTTCAAATCTTTAGCTATCACCGTTCTTGAGTTACAGCCTGGAGACCGACAGACGGACAAACATCGAATTCTTAGTAATAGGGTCCCGTTTTCATTCCTTCGGGTATGGAACTCTAATAAAACAACTATTTTTTTGAAAAATTCTATATGTATATTTAAAGATGATAAACACAAAATAAAGTTTTTATTTATTTGATATTTTTGTTCCTTTTTTATCACTATGAACTTTCAGATATGTACGGCATTAACTTTATATCAATTATTGGTTCATAAAGTGCAAATAAGCTATCTAAATGCCGTATCTATACTAATATTATAATTCTGCAGAGTTTGTTTGTTTGTTTGTTTGAACGCGCTAATCTCAGGCACTACTGGTCCGATTCGAAAAATTATTTTACTGTTGGATAGCCCATTGATCGAGGAAGGCTATAGGCTACATTTTATCACGCTAAGACTAATAGGAGCGAAGAAATAGAGGAAAATGTAGAAAAAACGGGGGAAATTGTATGAAAAAGGTGAAGTTCATGACGATATATTTTACTAGCTGTTGCCCGCGACTTCGTCCGCGTTAGCATAGTAGATCACATCCCAAGTATTATTTATGGTACAAAAATATTCAATGTACAGAATTTTCGTTATAATATGGATTTTTTATACATTTCGTTCTATGGATTTTTGCTTGAGTTTTTTTTCCCCTACAAACCTGTGGACCAACGAAAATGTACGGCATGTAAAAATTCAAACTAAATTAATTTTATGTTGATTCAATTTCAAATCACCCGCGGACCACTGAAAAAGAGGGGGTTTCTCCGTATTTTGATATCGTTGGTTTCTCCTCGATTTTTTTCCATTGTCGCATTATTTTAATCACCCCCGGACCACTGAAAAAGAGGGGGTTTCTCCGTATTTTGATATAGTTGGTTTCTCCTCGATTTTTTTCCATTGTCGCATTATTTTTGTACGGCGTTGCGAAATAATTGATTCGAAGCTGTATTGAAACAGTATGAAACTTATGCCGTATAGAATCAAATGACTAAATTTACCATGGAAATTGTCAGAAAATAAAATAAAAATACCGACTTAGTGGCGCATCATTTTTGTACGGCACTGCGGTCTTTCTTATTATTTTTCATGTATCTATTGATGGTAAAAATGCCGTACAGAATCATATGACCAAAATGTACTCAACCTACATGCACTTTTGAATTCTCACCAGCACTCAGTTGGACAGCTTACAAGTGACAGCATAGTGCTAAATCCTATTATTTTATGCTCTAATATCGTCCTATATACGTCACCAGCCTACCTAGCATACGCCAACGAGATATCTCACTCTCGAGATAATTAAAAACTACTCGTCTGTCAATGTCAAAATCTCGACATTATCTCGACAAAACTTTTTAAAAATGTGTCATTTCGATGATAGATCTACGCAAGATTTTTTTTTGTCATGTTAGGGTCAATAGAGATGAAGAGACAAGCCACCAAACACGTAGAGTGAGATATCTCGTTGGCGTATGCTAGGCAGGCAGGTGGTTCATATGAGCCATCCATTTTCGACATCGGCCTGTAGTCTATGAGCCACAATGGAATATATCAATCAGGAGCTACATTTTCAACTGGGCGAGGACTAATTCGGTTTGCATCTATTCGAGGGAGGCACTGCTCCCGCCGCAATTTTCATTCCAATATAAAATATCCGTTCTGTATAATACCCGCCAACAGTCCGTTCTCTTTGTGCTATCGAGGTTCACATTCACAAAGACGAAATTCTACATACTTGGGCCTTGTGTTATAATTATTACAAAGAACAACTTTGCTATTCTCTATTCATCCTGAAATTTTAAATACAAATGCAGGGTGCAACAGCACACATTACTACTCACGAGGGTTGATACTATTTTTTTGTTGCAATAATTATAAAAAAGCTCATCATTATTTTTTTTGTAATTTATATATATTAAATTTATTATAAAATGTCCCGACTGATGCTCATGTTCAAAGTTTTCACAAAACCCTATCACCAATAAACAGTGCTATGACCGTCTACCGTCTTCGACCGAGGACTTGATGCGAGAGCAACGAACCAACATTGATATTGATTTTAAAGCAATATTACATCAAACTCGTGAACTTGACGACTAATTCGAGATTTATGCATTCAATTAATTTTAATTACTTAGGTAAACTGTATTAATATTAAAAGTTATAAAAAAACACTAAATTATTATCATACGCCACCGTTACACTTATTCCATAACTAGTAGCAAAAATACTGACAAGAAACATTGGATCTTTGACCAAATCTTTTAAATCCAACCTTTCTTTGTAATTCCCTTTTGTGCTATCTGTAGAACTGTGTCTGTATAACTTGATAAATAGCGTATAATTATATTTTTAAAACATTGTAAAAGACCAAAATAATTTGACTAAATTGAGTAATTTTTATTTAGGTCGGCACTCAGCAGGCCGCACCCCTATAGCTATGTTGTAAATATAGCCGAGGCCCAAAGTTCATTGTTAACATAATAATATGTTGACAAAAAGCTTGGGAGGACATGTGTGATCGCTTGCTGTTGCTTGCTAGCTCAGCCCTGGATTTATAAATATACCGTGGCCAGGGGGCGGCAGCCGGCAGGGTCCTAGGAGTGCAAGTGGGCAGTAGACAGTAGTTTACGTACCATCGATGAAATTAATTCATTGGCAGTTGAGGGACCTACGACAATTGGTCGGATTATCACGCTTGCAGTTGTGACTTGTGTTGTGAGTTGTGACGTACCGCGTAAAGATAAACGTCCACAGGACAGTATCGTACGCAACGGACGTATGGCATCAAACGGATATTTTTTTAAAAGTACGTCCACTGTATCGTCAGCGTACGAGACGTCCGTTGTTAATATTACTTTAACGTCAAGCTAGCGATCATAAAAATTTGATATTTCACAGTGGATTAAGAATGTTTTACATTTTTTACTTAGTAGGTAGTCAGATTTGACATAACTTGACCAAATTACGAAGGTCCGCCAGCTGCATATGAATCAAGACTCAAGTCAAGAGAAGCGCGCAGCTAACAACCGTACTACCTTCTCTCCAATAATATAAAAATGAAATTCTTAGGATGTGTAGTAGCTTTAAAACACAAGTAGTTAAAATTACCTTAAAGTTTAAACCCTTGTAGTTTTAATTTTATTAATAAGTAAGTACCTAAGAACCCTAATTGATCAGAAGATTCAGGAGTCACTGATTAATCTTATAGCTTTAAATGAGCAATATATATAATAAATAATATATACATATATTGGAATCACTTGGCGATTAAGCCCGGCCGCACATTGTCTGAATTCTGATCAGAAACAATTGAATTTCGCCGGACCGCCACCCCGCACACTATCCGAAATATCCTTCCGGCGAGTTCGAGCTCACTCGGCTCAGTACAAAATGTAAGAGACAGCGCGGACGTTCAACTGTTTCTGATCAAAAATTTCGGACAATGTGCGGCCAGGCTTAAGATGGCCGCCCTTTTTTTATCGATTTGATTTCGATTCAACAGAGTCAATCTCTATTGACATAAGTTTCGTTTCATGCATCTGATATTTTTCAAATGTTTTCGTAACACTACTTTTATATTCCTATTTCACAGTTAATATTTATAATTTTATATTAATAAGTTAGCATTAGCATTTAGCAACGTTTCATTTTTATTCATTTACAATTAAGTAAGTATAGGAAATATTTGTTTTGTAGATTGAATATAATTTAATACATTTTGATTTTTTTTTATGTAAAGCAGGTAGATGATTATATATTTTATTATTACTATTTTACCTGCTTAACCTAAATATTATAATCATTTAAGGTATTTATTTATGTATCTTTTTCTAATAGCTAGGTAGAGTAGGGCGCCGTGACAAAATATTTAACGTGTAACTGCGCCGCAGGCTGAAAAAGATTGAGAACCCTATTGAGAATTGGCCTATAGCCTTCCTTGATTAATGGGCTACCTAACACAGTAAGAATTTTTCAAATCGGGCCAGTAGTTCCTGACATTAGCGCGTTCAAATAAGCCTTTTTAAATAATTTCCGCCGTTTTTATCCACATTTTCCTCTATTTCTTCGCTCCTATTAGTTTTAGCGTGCTAAATATAGCTTAAATAGCCTTTCTCGATAAATAGGCTTTCTAACACTGAAATAATTTTTCAAATCAGACCAGCGGGGCTAAAATGGTCGCTTTGGTGAATCATAATAAGTATATTGAATCATAATATGATTCATTTTTAAACTCCACTTTGCGTGCAATTCATATAGTGAGACGCTTCGATTAATGATTGGTCACAGAACGCGAGCGCCGCGCGAGAGACCAATCATTGATGTAAGCGAATCACTATATGAATTGCACGCAAAGTGGAGTTTAAAGTGATTCGCTTCGATTAATGATTGGTCTCCGTGGCCTGCTCGCGAGCGCCGCTCGCGGGACCAATCATTAATCTAAGTGAATCACTATATGAATTGCACGCAAAGTGGAGTTTAAAAATTAATAGCCTTCCTCGATAAATGGGCTATCTAACACTGAAAGAATTTTTTAAATCGGACCAGTAGTTCCTGAGATTAGCGCGAAGATCCTCAGTTGATTCGATCTATAGCTGGGGAATTTGATTCGTGAAAATTTTAATGGCGTAGTTTTATTTTACAAACCAAATCGAAATCACAAATCCTATTAATATCATTTTTCTTGATTGGTTACATATTATTATTAGTTAATATTTTTACGTCAGCCATTAGCCAATCAAAAGTTAGTGAATTATAAACTTAAGTACAAAGATTTACAAGCCGGGAATTAGTTAAATTGTATTTTGCCTTTGTACATTAACTTTGACCTGTATAGTGTTACATACCTGGGCATTTTCAAAAAAATGTGTACCCCTGGTTTTTACCTTGTCCCTTGACTTCGCTACAGATTATTTGTAAAAAATTACATACTTACATTTTGTAATTTTAATGTAGGAGCAAAAACAAGTTTTCTTTTATTAAAATACATTCACGTTTGTATAAAATTTTATTTAGTATGAGATTTATAAGGGTTTTTAAGTACCGAAACCTATTAAATTCACCTGTCCCCTTCCCAGAAGTTGTAACAAAATCTTTAATAACTATTTTTTTTCTTAAAGTAAGTTACTTAAAAAACATATGTTAGATTCCTAAATACTTAATGTATCAATTGAATGTCTTGTTATTGAAAAATCTAACATAATTTAACTACAAATTAATTAAAATTATAATCATGAAAAAACAACCCGGCCGGAATGTTCGGTTTAGTGACCGTTTTTTTTAGTTTTATAAACATACTACAAAAATATTTTCGGCACTAAATGATAGCACTATATTTCATTGTACATCGAGAAACTTCAATTTGAATTTAGCAGTTAAAAATCTGCTACAAGACGCGGACGCAGGTTGGGTGGTTCTTCAGGAACGCTTTATTTGTTCAGATAAGTGACCATATTTTGTAAGCATTATTATACTTTCTCCAACTGTTTTTACTGTTAACACGTTGCAAAATTAGCTTAGTATTTAGTAAAAAAAATGAAATTGTGATAACTATTATCGGTTATTTACAAACACTTTAAAAGTAAAAGAAAGTAATATTACGTGACTTCCGACTTGTGACTTTTCGTATGGTCACATATAATGGAACGGACAAGTCACAACAGGCGGAAAGCATAAGGCTTAGTTCACATTTTAAATAAATTATTTTTTTATTCACAGATTTTATTAAGAAAATTGGTGATTTTTAAACTGGTACGATTAACGTACAAATATATTTTTTATTACTTATGTGTTAAGGTGACGCCGCGTTAAAGTAAAAAACCGTTTTGGATATGTTTTAGATTGCTAGTTTTCTATGAAAGGCCGGCCCGGCCTCTCACAGAAAACAAGCAATGGAACAGCAAAAAATGGAAAGGGCGTAAGCGACAAAATAGTTTTGTCGCGTAATTTAAAAACCATAAATACATTTCATATAAGCTATGGGCAAATTAAAGTGTATGCTTGAACCAATCCATGTACATTTTTGGAAGCTTAAATCACTCTCCTCTGTAGGGAAAAATAGGACTCCTTTTTTTTTTACACAGGTCTATTTGATTGATTATTCTGTGTTATAAAAGTTGACCAATCGTGTTATGCTATGAGTAAATCAAAGACAAAGACATGATAAATACTGACAATGAACTTTAATTTCTTAGCTTTAGTCATTGAAAAATCGATATCGCTACAGCCAAATTATCAAGGCGTCGCCTTTACTGAACAATAACAAATATTTAAAATTTAAGTACCTAAAAGTTTTATTTTTTAAATAATTTTGAATTTATTTCCACTACTTTTCTATCAGTAAAGTTGAAAATCATTTTGTGTCATTGATATTTTTAGATTTATAATAACTAGACATCGGATTATATGCATTTGCATACTTGCATATGCAAATGCATATAATGTCACTTTTTAGGCGATAGTGCATATTTTGGCAATTTTTCGTTGATAGTGCATATTTCGGTAGTTTAACTTCCATGGGCATTAAGATTGCAATCGGAAAATGTTGGTAGAAAATTATTATTGGCGTATAATAAATAAATACAAAGTCTTTATTTCAAGAAATTAAAAATCCTGGATTTTATGAAATTATAAAAATTGGCGCTTGTATTAATGTCACTACCGGAAAAGTCTTAAAAAAAAAAATTTAATATTAAATGACTTTTAATTGTGCATATTTTGTGCATATTTCGACCATTTTTCGTGCATATTTGCATGGATATTTCGGCACTTTGATCGTGCATATAATCCGATGTCATTAATAACTTAGGAATTCGTAGAAATGTGAACACATCTTTATGATTATGAGATGTTCGTCCCTCTAATTAATGAAGTTAAATCTATGAAATCAAAGTATTTTTTACTTTTATAAGTAGTGCAACAATAAAAATGTTTAAATAAAAGGTTTTTGTGTTATAAAAACTTCTTTAAATATGTTAAATATTACTTACTCATGTAAAAAAATGAAAAATTAGCTAGTGGTTAGGTCACATAGTCACACAATGGATTAAAAATAATTGCTACTCTTGTCGATCCTTGAAATTATCTACATTTTTTTTAATAAACAATTAAAGATGCATTTCACTAGATTAAATTAACGAAGAAATCCATTTATTGCTGTATTTTTTTGTATTAAATTATATTTTACATTTAGTCGCACAACGGAATCTGTTTCGTCGAAAATTCGATTTTGTTTCAATAATATCAGAATAATATAACGTTTTCAGCGTTCTTTTTAACTTATTCCATTAGTTCAATATTTTTCCTTGTATATGACATTCAAATAAAGGTAAATAAATGACCTTAAAAAATATAGACATATTTTTGCAAGGGTACACGTTTTTTTGAAAATGCCCACCTACGGCATCTTAATTAATATAATTTAAAAATTTTGACCGTCTGTCAGTTTGTTTTTTCTGTCTGTTCCATAAAGTTCATATTATATAGTACCATATTATATAGTAAGTATGTACCAAGCGGAATAGAGAAACAAAGAGCTGAGAAAGCGAGATGTCACTATCAGTAACACTGCGTGGTAAAAAGAGACGTGTGAATTGTGATACATTACAGCAGAACCCTTTTTTTCAAGTATCTGTTTTGACAGTCAGTCTGCACTCTGCACTTATCGGCAAGTTTGAGCTCTGAGAAAAATGTATGTAGGAACATCATATTCACGCACACGTAAACACTAAACAGATTTGAACACACAGATGTAATTCAATTTTGGTTTCGTTTCACAGCTCGGGATTGTTTCTCTATTCCGCTAGGTATATTAACTTTATGGTCTGCAGTTCTGATCTTGAAACAGCTAAACCGATTTTGTCTGCAGATATAGGTATAATGTTTTTTAACATAGTCCATAACCATAGGCTACTTTTTAAGTAATGTACCTATATTTTTGTGAGGCTCTGTAGATAGCTGATAGGTAAGTACATATAAGTAGGGCTTGAAAATCCAAACTTAAGTAAGTACTTGTACCTATAGTCACAGAATATAATAAGTAAGTAAGTATAACTTATATTAGTAGTTCCAAGTTTAGTTAAACTTTTTTGACAGTGCCATCTAGTGATCTAGTCTTGGCATTACTTTACATTAAAATTATAAATACTTACATGTAAGTACCTACTTACTTACTTACTTATTTCTATTTTCAAGTTCCAAAATATATTCTGAGATACTTACTAGTATTTTGCTATTTAAGTTTCAACTTTTAAGTTTTAACTAACTACATAACAATAATAAATAAGTATAATAATTTCTAATTTTAAACTTTCTTCTCTAGTCCTTAAAAACAATAAGTAAGTATTTCAATTTTGGCACATTTCTTTAATCCATTACTTATCATTATGGATAAAAATAATACTTATAACATAAGTATTATTAAGTATTATGTTTTCACTTTTCACTTCGTTATAATACTTCGCAGATGTACTAAATACTAATTATTTAGTACCTCTCCGAGTTCAGTTCAGAAAATATAAACTTTTTATTAAGTACTCTTTCATTATTATTGATTCCCTCTGAATACGGACATTTTTAAAATATCTTTTACAATAAGTTAGCATTTAATCTTTTTGGAATACCTACAAAATACAAATAAGTACACTTTTTACTTTATAGACTTATGAACTACATAACTTACATAAGTAAGTACTTACTTACTTAGAAATTTTAAATAACAAAATTCTTCAATACTTACCCGTAAATCTCTAAGAAATGTGCCAAAATTGAAATATTGTTAAAAGACTAGGTAAGACAGTATTAAATTAATAAATAATTATTGTTAAGTAGGTTGAAACTTAATACTTATACTTAAAGTGATATAATTAGCCACGAAAGAAAAACATATTTTTATAAGTACGTGGTACTTAGCACTTAGCCGGTGGAATTTGTGGCATCTCGACTTACCTGTCGTCGTAAGTCGGGGAGGCCTCCCCCGAAGCGCCTTGCGAAACATCTCCGTCCATGGTGAATTCTAACGAGTCGGCTTCGGACGACTCCGTCGTGAAAAATTCAAGGACCGCTCAAAAATACAACACGACGACGCCGGCAGCGGTCGTAATCACACAAGATTGTAGCGAACAATGCCTAGTGTACGCGTACGGCAAAACTAGAATGGGAGTACGAAAAACTGTACTATTCCGGACTGGCTTGACAACGTTGTCTTGCCGCGCGGCAGAGTAGCCGAGTAGGATGTTCGCGGTTCGGGTATAGCCGCTGCCGGCTGCCGGCGCGGGGTACGGCTCGGAGTACGGTGTGCGAGGGGCGCGCGGGGCGCGGGCGGCGTGGGAATGCGGCGCCCCGACGCCCGCGCGTCGCCAGGCAACGCCGCCGCGCTCTGCGCCGCTCCGCGCACGTGGCTCACGCTCGACGCTCCCCGGCTCCGCGCAAGCCCCGCATTCGCACTGATATTCATCTTTTTAAAGTGCGAGCTTCACGTCAATGAGAGAAGTTTTTTTCTTCAAGAAACATGCTGATTACTTCAATCTCATCAACGTATTTATTGTGAACGTCGTACGAGAAAAAGATGAGACAAATAAGTACCTAGGTACCTAATATGTATATTGTATAATAATATTAAGAGGATTCCACACCGCCCTTTTTTCCATACAAACGTTGGCCCCTGTTTCCTCCCTGGATAATGTTAGTGGAGTTTAATTTTTTCCTGAATATCTACGGCCACTAATACAATGTCCCTATGTTTTCTTTTTTTTCATAATTTAATTATTAAATAAGATATGAACGTTCAAAAACCCAAAAAAATGGCCAGATTTTCCACTGTGTTCAAACGTCCAGAAAACAGATTTGGCTAGATTATACAAAAAAAGCAAAACATAGGAACACAGCTCAAGCGTTTTTTTAATCTTTAATGAAAAAAGTACTTAAATCGGTTAAGTTTTGGAGAAGGAATCAGGGGACAACGAATCGTTGATTTTCTGGATTTTCTGCAGTTGTCTCTATCGCGTTCTGCGGTATAGGCTTGAGGTAAGGGAGACAGCTATAGATATTACACGTACTTTTTTTCATTTCTCTGTTGTATCCTCTTAAGAGGAGTCCACACCACCGATTTTCCATACAAACGTTGTCCCCTGTTTCCTCCCTGGATAATGCCGCTAGAGTTATGATTTTTTTCCTGAATATCTATCTATGGCCACTATTAGCATGTCTTTATGTTTTCTTTTTTTTTTCATAATTTTATTATTAAAAAAGATAAGAACGTCCAAAAACCCAAAAAAATGGCCAGATTTTCCTCTGTGTTCAAACACCTACAAAACAAAACTGGCTAAAATAAGTATACAAAAAAAATAAAACATAGGAACACAGCTCAAGCCTTGCATTAATTCTTAATGAAAAAAGTACTTAAGTACTTCAAACGGTTAAGTTTTGGAAAAGGAATCAACGGACAACGAATCGAAGATTTTCTGTTCTTTTATTAGAACTTTTGTCGTGTTGTCTCTATCGCGCTCTGCGGTGGGAGACTTGAGATTGGTGAGACAGCAATACATTTTCAAATACCTATTTTCAATTTCTCTCGCCCCTGCACTGGTGTATCCTCTTAAGACGTATAAGTAAACTTAAGGAAATCTCCGAAATTGGACAGATCATAGAGCAGTGAGCACTGGTATAAGTGCTTAAAAATATTTTTGACCGACTTCCAAAAAGGAGGAGGTTTAGGAGGAGGTTTTTGGATACGTGTCATGTATCCAGTATCTTTTTAGGGTTTCGTACCCAAAGAGTAACAACGGGACCCTATTACTAAGACCTCGATGTCTGTCCGTCTGTCTGTCCGTCTCCAGGCAGGCATTTGTACTTTAATAATTAATAATAAAATTTTAATAAATTAAATAATTAATCGGGCTACCATACAAAAAACACTATTTTAAGCCTATTTTTGCTCTATTGTGATTTGTTGTGGTACGGAACCCTTTGTGCGCGAGTCTAACTCGCACTTGGCCGATTTTTTATATGACGTATGTTCAACGATTATGGTTTTAAGTTTTATCCAACATTCTTTACTTATATTATAAAGAATTATAATTAGGTACTTAGGTATATACCTAAGTACCTAATTGTATTATGTGGATGAAATTAAGTTGCGACTAATTAAATTAGTCAATCGTCATTACGATACTTTGGTAATAATCTACCTACTCACGTAGATTTCAAGAAAGTAAATGCCAAAAGAGGACAAAAAGATCGTCATGCTTTGCACATAGATTTCCGATTGCGGAAGAAACCTAAGACCCAATTTCACCAACCTCTGTTTGTTAAATCCTAACAAGGCATTACTTAACGGTCCTTGGAAAATTAAACAGACTGTTAAAATACTTATGTCCCACAGTAAAAATTTAACAGCGGATTAGTAAGTAGGATTAGTAAGTAGGATTAGTAAGAATTCTTGCTACAACGCGACGAAATTGCAATCATTTTTAGAAAATGTCATTTTATTCGTGTTTTATCGAATAGGTACCGAGCAAAGCTCGGTCAAATAGCTAGAAGTAGATAATGCGACCAAATTAAAATATCACTGATCGCATACATTTGTTACGCTATAATAGTTCTTCTTAATTTACCAGTTTAATAATTATTATCTGTCAAAGCTGAAAACATGAATCATAATACAAACTTTTATTTACATATTTCGGTTTGGTAATTTTGATACAAGTTAGTATATTTGCAATGTCAAGGAAAATCCGAAGGCTGAATTTTTGGCAAAGTGAAAATAAATAATTATTCATAACTATGAAAATAATTAATAATAAGGACGTAGCGGAAACATGGCGGAAAGAGTCGAAAGTCAAAACAGATTCTTTTATTGATATTGCATATTATTGTCTTTGAAAGTTGTTATTTTGACTCATATAACAGCCTGTTAAATATTTAACGGACCTCCATAGCAGGAATTAAATTTAACACCGTGTTAGGTGATTTAAACATGACATTAGGGCATGGTGGTACGCTCTAACAGGTCATTAATTGATTTAACAAGCCATTATTTATTTAACATTGCTTGATGAAACTGGGTCTAAAACTCCTAGAAGGAAGAAAACTTCTTTCCCCGCTACGCTACAAAAAGTAGAAACGTGATGTTTTTCCCTAAAATCTGTCAAAGTTTCTCTTCTATCGTATTTCTACTGACGGCATGCTGAACAGGCTGGAGAGTGCACCACCTAGAAGTTAGAACTTACTTTTCAATTTAGATACATATTCCCAATGAGCCCTTTCATTTTATACCGATATTGCAGAAGTGCACAGAAAATAACTAGTCCTCTATCTTGAGTGCTCCGTGCGCGCTGGCGCTGCATTGGATTTAGAATGATGGTAAGTACACTATATCGTGCATTGTCATCCAAACTAAAAAATACAAACATAGTACAGGGTATACTTATTAGTAATAATTACTAACATAGCACAATAACTACAACTAAACAGTAGAACCACAATAATTATAGAACCAAACTATTAAGTAATATTTAACATAATTCTACGTTGACACCGTTTGGGTACTGGTTATTTAGACTATAAGAGTATTTTATAGCACTTCCCATCACCCATGCCCACTAGCCAAGGATTAAACACACGGACCACGGTATATCTGTTGGCTGGCTAGATTAGTTCGTGTTTACAAGGAACGTACTCCAACTCTCCATTTTCCAATCCCATCGTGTAATTCAACATTTGTTTTATACCGTCCACATTTTCCGAGCTCCGCAATTACGTTTGCGAGTTGCAAGAGAAAACCGTGCTATGTTTGACTATTTTAGAAGTCTAGAGTTATCTAGTCAAGATTCTAAAATAAAATTTGGCTATCGAAATTCGAGTAAATTGTTCATGTTTGAAAACATGAGTGGATGACATTATACAACATACCCAATTACTCTTTTTTAGGGTTCCGTACCCAAAGGGTAAAACGGCACTCTACTACAGCTAAGACTTCTATGTCTGTCCGTCTGTCTGTCTCCAGACTGTAACAATAACTAGCTATTAAAGTTTTACGCATTGAAAGTGTTTTGATGTACCACGGTCCACGATGTACGGCTAGATCATTATCTACATCGCAAAAGTCCTAGACGTACCGAAGAAACATAATAATAATCACTACATATGAATATAAAACAAAGTTGCTTTTTAGGGTTCCGTAGTCAACATGGAACCCTTATAGTTTCGGTCTGTCCGTCTGTCTGTCCGGTGTCTGTCTGTCTGTCTGTCTGTTCTTCAGGAAAGGTTAGATTTTTAAGGTTTTATTGTTTTCTCATACATTTCTTTAAATTATGAAAGAATATACTAAAATATAACAGTTTCCTTAAGTTTGTCATATACGATTACTTTCTAGAAATGATTCCTTACGAGCAACACTATAATTTGATGCAATAATATAGGATGTTTTTGTGTGATTTTTTCTTACCTTCTACCCTCATTAACTTTTTTCTCCCATGGTTTAGAGATTTTTCGTTTTACAATAAAATGTTCAACTTTTCAAGCCCTTCCTTTGATATACAGGGTGTAACAAAAATAAGTGATAATACTTTAGGGTGTGTACCTGTTCCTTGTAGAGAGTTCACTGTGAAAGTAGCAGCGCTGAAAGACCAAAATTTTTTTCACTTTTGTATGGGGAAACTCATGACGCTCGGGCCCTTGCCCATACAAAAGTGAAATTTTTTTTTTGTTTTTCAGAGCTGCTACTTTCACAGTGAACTCTCTACAAGGAACACGTACACACCCTAAAGTATTATCACTTATTTTTGTTACACACTGTATGTCTCAACGTGCTACACCTACAGCTTGGGTACGGGTCCCATACAAACTTTATAAAATTCAAAAGGTTTTTATAAAGTTTATTTACAATTGACTTTAAAAGTATATAGGTGCAATTTTGTTCGTTAACTTTTGTTGGTAGGGACATGATCGCATTGCTATACTTAAAAATTTTTTGAGGCTTCTGATGAAAAAACTGCAACAAGTGGTTTTGGCAGTCCTCTTGTGATGTCATTGTTAATCGATTTGTTCGTTAAGAAAATGCAAATACTTTTTTATAATATTAATTATTGTTAGTGTTCATTTTTAAGTTTTTATACAAAGATTCCAAGCAATAATAATTCTGAAATCTTAGACGATAGTCTATCGGAGAAACTAAGCCGATAAAATAATATATTAAATGCTTAACTTAAGTTTTAATTGCCGATAGCTCAAGGCAATATAACTTAATAATTAATAATATGTACTCTCGCCTAATACGTGGCTTCAGTGAACTTATAATAATTTGCTGCATATCATAATATTATACCAAGTAGGTAACTCATTTTTCAAGTCTAAGCTATTTTAGCCCTAAGTTTGGGATTTCATTCACAATTATAATTAACTTTGAAGCATCTACATAATATTATCATGTCTCACAAAATTTTGCTTTTTTAAGCCTGCGGCCCGCCACAACAACTATAAACTAAAGTCCACGCGGACGAAGTCGCGGGCAACAGCTAGTTTTTTTCACATTTTCCTCTATTTCTTCGGTCCTATTGGTCTTAGCGAGGAAGGCTATAGGCTAATAAAATATAGCCTATAGCCTTCCTCGATAAATAGGCTATATAACACTGAATTAATTTTTCAAATCGGACCAGTAGTTCCTGAGATTAGCGCGTTCAAATAAGCCCTTTCAAATAAGTTCCCCAATTTTTTCCACATTTTCCTCTATTTCTTCGCCCCTATTAGTCTTAGCGTGATAAAATATAGCGTATAGTCTTCTTCGATAAGTAGGCTATCTAACACTGAAAGAATTTTTTGAAATCGGACCAGTAGTTCCTGAGATTAGCGCGTTCAAATAAGCGCTTTCAAATAATTTCCCCCCGTTTTTTCCACATTTTCCTCTATTTCTTCGCTCCTATTATTATTAGCGTGATAAAATATAGCCTATAGCCTTCCTCGATAAATGGGCTATCTAACACTGAAAGAATTTTTCAAATCGGACCGGCGGGGCTAAAATGGTCACATTTAGCAATTCCTCTCAATCAATTCAGCAAATGAATTGTCAAAACTGTCAAACTGACAAATGTCAAATCAGTACAAAAATACAGAAATGAATTGCAAGCTGAGTTGCATTTTACGATTTTAGAAAAATGAATCATATTATGATTCATATCATGATTCTTCAAAGCGACCATTTTAGCCCCACAGTAGTTCCTGAGATTAGCGCGTTCAAACAAACAAACAAACTCTTCCCAATTATAATATTATTATTATTTAAAATTGCTTATTATCTTAAGAAACTACTGAGCAATTTTTATGTTATTTGGCACACATGAGAATAGACCACGTGAAAGGAAATACTAAGGTTTCTTTTTTTTTTGCGGAAAAATATACGGTTTCCGTGACATTCCTAAAATACGCTGGCGAAATTAAATACTTCTACGACACAATCTATGAACTACGAAAATCACATATACTTACCTAAAAAAATAATATCATCAGACTATTCCCTGGTATGACTGTGCCCTTAAGAGGATACACCAGGGCGAGAGAAATTGAAAATAGGTATTTGAAAATGTATTGCTGTCTCACCAATCTCAAGTCTCCCACCGCAGAGCGCGATAGAGACAACACGACAAAAGTTCTAATAAAAGAACAGAAAATCTTCGATTCGTTGTCCGCTGACTCCTTCTTCAAAACTTAACCGATTTAAGTATTTTTTTCATTAAGAATTAACGCTAGACTTGAGCTGTGTTCCTATGTTTTATTTTTTTTTGTATATTTTAGCCACTTTTGTTTTGTGGGTGTTTGAACACTGACAAAAATAGACAGAAAAACACAGATAGAAATATACAACATTTTAAAAATCCGCTAGGTCGATCTCTCAATGATAGAATTTTATACAATGTGTTAAAATATTAACTTTGTTCAATGCACGGTTATGGCAATAAATGAAAAATTCGTGAAAATTAGATGCATGTTTGTGATTTTTTTCTATCGAGAAAATTTTAAGATATCGTGTTTTTGCTCAGATCGAATTCTCGGAAATATAATGTAGTAAACTTATTTAATTTTAGAAAATGAAACAATTCGGGGCCAATTTTCAAGTATAAAATGAATTATAAAATCGACACTTTAGGAATAGTCGCCCCCTTAATTAATAATCCAAAGGTGTTTTGGTCTTATGTCGAAACTAACAGTAAAGCTGCTTCTACTTTCCCTGCCTCTATGCGTTGTGAGTTATGACGGAGAACTCGCAACCTCCTGTGACAAAATTTGTGATTTATTTGGAAATCCGCATTTATTACTGCGCTTACAAGGGAGGTGATAAGGTTAATATAAAAAAACTATAGGCCCATATCAAAACTTTGCATTTTTGCCAAAATTTTTGAATGTATCGTATACAAACAAGTCTACTCAACACTTAAATGCTGGTTCACTCAAGATCAACACGGTTTTTTAAAAGGTCGATCTACTACTTCAAATCATAATACTTTTTGGTACTATCTGGCTCAAGTAGTCATAGAAAAATGTTTGCCCTACCTCGACCCTATATCTCGTGCTGTTTATCATTGTTTGTCCCTTAGGCATTAGGCACAATCAATCAAATAAGGGCGCAAATAATTAATTATTATCTGCTTATTGTAAATCCTACCTCTAGGCTTGCAGTGCTAAGATGTTGGAACATAACTTGATGATGTATGGCAGTAGGATAAAAAAGGGCTAAGTCGTCCATAAACGATATTGTTTAGGCTTTTGTTAACTTAAATTCCACTTATACATAGTTAATATAGCAACATACATAGTTAAATAACAACTTACAAATACCTTGATAGGTATTTGTAAGTTGTTATTAATGTTTTAAGTAAGCGATTCTGGTAAGTATTTTAATTTCTAACTTTATTACCAACTTAAGAAAAAATAAGTATGTTAATTTTTAAGACGTCTGATTTTGAACTTTTAAAATGAATATTTAGCTAGCTATTTGACCGAGCTTTACTCGGTATTCGTTAAAACATGAATTAAGTGACATTTTCTAAAAATGATTCCTAGCTAGATCGATTTATCGCCCCTGTAACTCCCTATTTATTATTAACTCGCATTTAAAGATATTTATCAAAAATATTAGTAAATTTAAAAAAAATCCGGACTATCCGGATAATCCGGATTTGAGCATGTCAAAATCCAGAAATCCGGATTTTTTAAAAATCCGTTTTTTGCAATCCCTATGTACCTATAACCAGCTGGCAGCCATACAGCATACTAGCTTCTACACAGGTAAATAATCTGCATCTAGGTATGTAATATTATGTATACAAATCATTGCAAGAGGGTGGGAATGGGCGTGGCGTCATCAGTGGTTATATATTTACAAGCACTATAGAACTAGCATGGAACTACAAGTCCTGCCCCACGCGCTTCATTGCGATGCTACTTAGTACTTAGTATTTCTATGATAAGGCCCGCGCCGCTTCCCGTCACCCGATAATACCCTCTAATTGCATTTCCCGGAATACAAGCAATTAGCAGTATAAATACTTGTCTTGTACACCGAACTGGGAAAATCTAGTACACCAATTGAAATGTTTCCAGTTAAATTCGAATGCGAGAATAACTCCCAAGTCCCGTATGCATTTGATGGGGAACTTTATTGAAAATGCATGCTTCATTAGGCAAAATGTGAGATATAGTTTACTACATATATTAATTTTACTTAATTAGCAACTCCGCCTCGGAACTTACGGTTACCTATGTTCGCGGTATCGCCAACTCAAAGACTAAAGAGCTTTTCCTGGATGCTTAATGCTTTTGGAAATTGGTATACTACACACTCCAAAAGTTGCAGTCTACACAATCCAAAATAATCGAAAAGTACATACTTAATTCACTAATCTGGGGGCACGGCCGTGCCCCAGCCAAGCTTTTTAGCAAAGGCACGGCCGTACCATACTTTTCTCGAAGCGGTTCGCGGCTATTTCACACCCCCTTTATCTTCAATGTTAACAAAGCTAGGGATCTAGAATTTCGGTCACTAGGAGCAAATTGCATGAAATTTCGATAAATAGTTTAATAGTTACGGATGGTCAAAGTTACTGCATTTTGTCACTCACTGACTGACAGATCATCAAAATTCAAAGGTACTTCTAGCATACTTAGAACCTTGGAATTTGGTACCCGGATAGGTCTTTATATACAATGAAAGGAAAAATTATGAAACCAGCCAAGTGCGAGTCGGACTGGCGTACATCGGGTTCCGTACCGTAAATTTGTATGGGAGCCCCCCCTTTGGTTATGTTTTTATTAAATTTTATTACTAATATTAAAGTTAAAATACAGTTAAGTATTTTCTGAAATTTTCAAAAACGTCACTGTTACCATCATGGAAATAGAGCAAAAAAGGGGAAAAAAAATGTGTTTGTTGTATGAGGCCCCCTATTTATAATTTATTTTATTTTGATTGGACTATTGGCTTTATATAGAGACACGAGAAATACATAATTTGTGAAAATTGCAACTATCTAGCTATTGTGGTTCTCGAGATCCAGCCTGGTGACGTACGGATAGACGACGGACAAACAGCGAAGACTTATTAATTGCCAGGCCACTATAATAATTATAAAATAAAGAAATCTATTGATACGTTTACTGAATGTTGATTTAAATTAAAAAATAAGTTGAAGGCTTGGCTTGAATGTGATCTGAAAACTTTTTACGACAGAAGTATTGAATGGCTATGCAATATTTGCTTGGCTTCTTTTACATTTCATGTTTTTGGTGGGATTTGGTTTGTCAGGAACAAACTTTGATACTGAAATTGTTTATTCCATGATCCATCAGAAATTTTGATTCTAAAGTATGTACTTAATTACAAAAATTTTAATGAAATGTTCAAAGGACAACTAACTATGCAAACATTATTAATATCTAATATGAGAAACGTCATATTTGTGCCTTTGAGCAAATATGTTGGTTTCAAAATAAATGGTGATGAAATTTGAAAAGTTTTATTAATTTGCAGGTTGACATTTTATTCCAATTTGGATGAAAAAAACATAAAAATGATATGAAAGTAATAACGTGGTATTAGGGTTTCAAACTTAAAATGCAAAATTAACAATAATTAAAGGCCATACTTAATATTTTTATCCCGATATTCGATCAAATATTTCTGATCCCGGTTCAGCAGAAAACTTTTCAAACATTTTAAACTGGCCCATATAGAAACCCAACAAAACTTGGGCAAAGGAGATCATAATTTAAAGGTCCGTCGCAATCAAGAGTCAAGGAGTCAAGACTAAACTTCTTAAAAACTGTCCGGTGTCCCAATAGTTTCTAACGCAAAGGAGTTGGGGCCCAGACTTTAGACTCCAAGAGGCGCCCTGAGCCGCCGCCAAGTATATTCGTGCATAAAGTGTACAAGCACATTAAGAGCAAAGTATTAATATTATTAATATAATTTGATGTTGGAGGCAAACGGCGTCGTGGCGCCGCTGCATCGATCGCGGGCACGTGGCTCACCCGCGCCCAACCCCCTACGCAAAACTCCCTACCCGCTTACTACCGAACCCACTCTCGATTCACACTCGTACTATGCTTTCTCCTGTCTCGTAGACCCAAAAGTGACTTCAGAGTTGCGCGTTTGAACCCCTTTCGAATACGCCACGATCGGAAATATTAAAATTTCAAACTGCACGTCGCTTCAGAGCGGCCTACTTATGAGAGATTTATCTTCGACCGTTAGATAAGCGCAATATGCCATAATATAAAACCGACGCTCACGGCAACGGTCCTAGTTCCATGTTAATACAGTTAGATGATGACAAAAGAGTATATTAACCCCTGTTGGGATCGCGCGGTGCATGGATGTTACGCAACGTGCGGGGGGTCGGGACGCAGAGGGGACGACCCCCCTCCCCCCGCGAGAGGGGTCGCGATTGGTGGGGTAGGGCGCGGCGGAAAAGGGCATAGATAGTTAGAGATGTGAAACTTGGAAAGAACGCGAGTTGACTTAACTCGATTTGAAATTTTAGGTCACATCACATAGGAGTTTCACAGCTCGAGTTAGCTAAAAGAATATCAATACCCATGATATTAAGCCCGGGGTGTTTTACCACTTCCTGATAAGTGCCGGATTGGCTATCCACCACTTAACTTGACAGAGTAATGAGTAAGTATGTAGAATCTGTCAAATAAGTTGTGAATAGCCTATCCGTCACTTTATCAGGAAGTGGGGAAATAGGCCCTAAGAGTTGTTACAAATTACATATTTTGGAGGCTTATTAATTCTTCAACTCTCATTTAGGAGTTAAGACAGTAGGTAAGTAATCATTGCTAAGCTGCATAGGTTGGTCGTTGGGATGATTCAGTTTACGAAAAAAAGTTACCTAATAAAGAGGGCGTAGAAAGCAAAATTAACGAATTTCTAATTCATTTTTATCCTTGATTATAATAATAAGCCACGAATTGTTTCATTTTTTTTAAACATATATTATTACATCATAATATTTTCGAGGGTTTGTACTAGCGAACTGTACACGATATCTTAAAATTTTCTCGTTAGAAAAAAAAATCTAAAAGATGCATCTAATTGAACTAGAAAAATATATTTTCGCACCGATTCCGCGTCGTTAAGTGTAAAGAGAGAAGACGCTGTTTTTCTCTTGCTTTACTTGCCATCATAATTATTATAATTATAATGATAAATAATAATACAGTAGCGCGTTTACATCGAACTCTATTTTTCACCAACCTGAACAACTTGAGTTGTCAATACAAATCAAGTTAGGACTTAGAATTTAGGGCAAATGCAATTTGAACGTAGCTCAACTCGAGTGGTCTTGAGTATTTTTTTATGAAATAAGCGGGCAAACGAGCAAACGGGTCACCAGATGGAAAGCAACTTCCGTCGCCCATGGAAACTCGCAGCATCAGAAGAGCTGCAGGTGCGTTGCCGCCCTTTTATGAGGGAATAGGGGAGGGTAGGAAAGGGAATAGGGTAGGGGATTGGGCCTCCGGTAAACTCACTCACTCGGCGAAACACAGCGCAAGCGCTGTTTCACGTCGGTTTTCTGTGATCCCGTGGTATTTCACCGGTCGAGCCGGCCCATTCGTGCCGAAGCATGGCTCTACCACGTTACCACCTCTCTAAGATGACTAAGTTGCCACCTCTCATTGATAACTAAGCCGATATCGCGCCGGTGCATTCATTCAAAGCCGCTATTAGTATTACATCTGCGATAACTCAACACTCAATACTACGAGCCACCGCGACCTCCCCCATCTCCCTACTTCTTGCTATAGCATTTCCGAGCACAAAGCGTACCTAATAGAATTCACGTGCAGCTAGCACAAGGTACGTTCTTAATAATTATAATGTGGCGAATGATTGACACTTTGTTAAGAAAATAAAAATTACTTAAATAATTTAGGAATCCAGTACGTACCCTGATTCTTGTAGGACTTTAAACCGATATGGACAATCTATGAGAATACCATTTCGCAGTTTGAATGAGTGGACCGGAGCGGACAAGGACGAAAAAACAAAGTCGCGTTTATGTTGCTTAAACAGTAGAGTTGGAGTACAATTGCATCTGATCGGTCCAATTTAATCCGTTCCTTCTACTTGACAGTCGACACCACCAAAACCACAGTATTACAATATATTGTAAAACTGCGACCAAAACGACACCACCGGTGGTGTTATGGAATACTAGCTGTTGCCCGCGACTTCGTCCGCGTGGACTTCAGTTTATAGCGCGCGATGTCAACAAAATTGGTGTCAAAAGCTTTTATAAAAAAACCCTGGTACCCCTTAAATCAATACAGCTGTGCAGTGTGCAAACAATAAGTACTTCATTTTTGTATGTTAAACTTTATATATTATGCCAAATTTTAAAGCTTATTTAGCCCCCCAATTACACAACTTTACCCATAAACTATTTATCATTGATAGGTTTAGCCCCAATTTCACCAAAGTCTGTTAGTGTTAACAGCTTGTTAAAATATCCTGTCTTCTCTTTCATTCATATGAAAAACGAAACAGCTAACGTGATACTAATTCGAGCATTAACTTTAACAGTCGTTGGTGAAATTTGGTCTTAAGGTTACGTCACTGCCTGCACAGATAAAGTACTGAGTTATTTAATACCGTAGAATAGATATAACAATCGAAAAAAATCGAGACTTAAATGTAAGATGATACCACCTCTTATAGAAAGACTTTTGAGCAAGCGTCAGCGCGATGTAGAAGACGCACGGCGCCATCTATTATGAATTTTTTGAACAAATTTACGACCCTTACAACCCTTTTTTCCAGTAAAAAAGTAGCCTATGTCCTTTCTCAGGCTTTAGACTATCAGTATACAAAATTTCATTACAATCGGTTCGGTAGTTTTGGCGTTTGGCGTGAAAGCGAGACTGACAGACAGACAGACAGACAGAGATACTTTCGCATTCATAATATTAGTACAGATTATGTGCACACTGCACAGCTGTTTTTGGGTATTTTGATTAATTAAGGGCCGCGCTACACCGGAATGGCAGCGGCGAGGCGAGCACTTTCAGCGCTGCCATTCCGGTGTAGCGCGGCCCTAAGAGGGGTACCACTTACCAGGGTTTTAAAAAGTTTTTAAATTTGACACAAATTTTGTTGACACCGCGCGCTATAAACTAAAATCCACGCGGACGAAGTCGCGGGCAACAGCTAGTTATGAATAAAAACAATAATATATAATAAAGTAGGTACCGTATGATTAGTTCTGTTATAATAATGAAGTAAAAAATAAAGCGCCATCTGTTTTCATATATTAGAATTAAAATGTTGATTGCATTGATATATTTTCTGGATGGAATATAGGCCAACACAACACACTCGAACTCCTTAGAAATGCAGTAGGAGTTCTATAAGATAAGATAGATTGATTATTATTATAGCAAGTGATAATATTATTAAACACAATATTCTAACGTATTAAAAACTATAAACAAAAACATAATAACTAATAAGTATGATTAGTTCTATGTTACAACGAAGTAAAAAAAAGCGCCATCTGTTGAATCGTATTAGAACTAAAAGGTTCATTGCATCGCGTCGATATATTTCTGGATTTTTTTAAATATTATACATAAAATATATTTAAGATTTTTGAAATATTATTTTAATACACATCCAAGACCCAGGAACATTGAAAACTTTTTGTTCCGCCTGCGGGACTCGAACCCAGGACCCCCGGGATGAGCGCTGGCCACGCGCAATGCGAAGTAATTTTCATCGATATTTTCATGGAAATAAGATATTTTCCCGCATCAAAATGTAGCCTATGTCCTTTCTCAGACTCTAGAATAACTGTGTACAAAATTTCATTGCAATCGGTTCAGTAGTTTTGGCGTGAAAGCGAGACAGACAGACAGACAGACAGACAGACAGACAGAGAGACATACAGAGATACTTTCGCATTTATAATATTAGTATAGATTATGGAAACTCTAGTCCATGTGACATCGCCCTAATGATGTCAACATGATCATTTGAGTGACAGATAAATATGAACTTGACTGCTTAAACTTAATAGCTTTGTCCACACTGTGCCTTTTCCTGTGCGTCAAGGGCATGCCGATGCGTTATAGCGCAGTCAACAGCAAACTTGAGGCATGCCCGCGACGCATGCCCTCTGACGGCTGACCGTATCCAAAACTTCAAAAATGACAATATTGGCGTTGCGTTCCTTGACGCATTCAATTATTGAATGCGCCAATATGAAAGTTGATGACGAAAATTGAAGATGAAAGTGCACAGTGTGGATATAGCTAATTGGAGTTTTCATATCAACCACTAAGCTACTAACTAACTATGTGACATCAGTCATCACTAATAGTCGGTGGTGTCATGTGGACTAGAGATTCGATATGACACAAGTACACAACCGGTGGTGTCGTTTTGGTGGTGTCAAGTGGAATGATCGATTTAATCGACCCAGGGAATTAGATTTCAAAAAACCCTGCTCCCCACTCAGTTTAAAATATTGGGAAGAAAAAAATGGAGAGGTCATAAAGTACCTAGAAACATAACCAATTCAAAGGCTTGAAAATATCTCATCAAGTAACCCTAGGTCTTAAATCGCCTCAGCCCTAGCAAGCTAATCCGCAGACAAAAAAACAACGATACACTCCTGATTCCTGAACCAATAAAAAGATCATACAGACGCGCGACGCTCGCTGTATGCAATGTTTTGTTTTTGTCTATGTCTGATAAAGCTCCATTACATCTTGTATTATGTATGTGTACATATATTGTAACCATGTAAATAAAATCCCATCAAAAACATCCTGTAAAAAAACCAAGTCTCGCAACTCTGTTTTTATACCGTAAAAATTTATGAGATCAATGCAATGCCAGTCGGTTAATTTATTCAGCCCCTACCTAGGGGACCTTCTGTCTCAAGTTATTACGTAAGTTATTGTCATATCACTATTAAAAATCTTTTACTTTAAATAAATAGATCAACTTGGACATCCAATATGACCAATATCCATACTAATATCTATAGGGGGCGATTTCCGGTTACCTCCAAGTGTGCACGAATACTTCTCCAGTCTCTCGGTGCCACCTGACTAACGGATCAAATCTGTACGTCAGTGGTATTCTGAATTCTGGTGAAGTAATCGTGACCCCGGGCAACGCTCGCTTTAAACATCTGGCGGATGTGGCAAGCGGGCGGCCGATCGACCGGCGGACCGGCTGACCTCGGACCTGACTGTGGCGTCGCCACCGTTCAGGGGGGGGGAGGCGAGCTAGGCTCACCCTATCGGGACTGGTTGTGTAAACAGCCAAGTCTCGATGGGCAGTCTGGTGCGTCTCCTCCCTCGGACGGCGACGATAAGCTGTTGTCAGATTCGGGATCAGTCGGTCTGGTTTGGGTTGAGGTCTAGTCTGTGTTTGGTTCTAATGCCCTGACCCAGACCAGAACTCAACTCGACAACAAAAACCCAATCCAATCGGTGTTATCCGACCCGTGCCGAAGGATGCGTGGCTGGGGGAAGTCAGCCATGAACGGAGGACCCTCGATACCAAGCGACCTCGAGGTGTAAATAGCCTTACCCTTGCAAGCGGGGCTCTGTGGGGGTGGACCTTTTATTTTCCTAGCTTCTCGTGGGAATTCTATGGATTCTGATAAAGACCAGGATATTCTAGTGGCCGAACTGGAAGCTCTATGCTCCACGGAGGCGATGGAAGTCGGCGTAGCCGAGGACCATTTATTGGCTGGGTCTGTCGGGGCAGAGGACACTACTGTGTCTGGCACCCCCTCCGACCCCGCAACAACTAGCGCTTCTGCACCTTCCTCTTCTCAGGCTGGGGCTGGCGCTTCCGCTAACGCCCCTAAGATAAGAAGAAGGCAACTCAGTGGGGCGGCCAAGAGACGCATTGAGTGGTGGATGGCGAGGGGTAAGAGCCTCGAAGAGGCGAAGACCCTTTGTCAGAAACCACTCAGTGAGTTTCCTGAGTATGCCGAGGAGTTGGAGAAGCGTACGAGCTCCAAACGGCAGCTCTCTGACACCGCCAACTCAAGAAAGACCGACGAAGGCAGCCAAGCACAATAGTGCTCAGGCGCCCAAGCCGAGTTTCAGTGAGGCGGCGAGTGCAATTCGTGTGGGCAATTGGGCATCCTCGATGCTGGGGGCCCTCTCTCGCAGGAGAACGCCGAGGAGTTGAAGAAATGCGTTCTTCGAGTCATCGACGAGTGACGACCAACCGGAGGGAGAGGGACCACAGTTGATAGGATGCGCCCACAGATCTGGTGGACTTGTCTTCACCTGCGTCGACGCTGCCTCTAAGCAGTGGCTGGCGCGGTTGATAGACATGATCCATCCCTGGGATGGAGCAGTCCTCCGCGTCGTTGACGAGGCGGAACTGCCCAAGCCCCGTTACGCTACGGCGTGGGTTCCTGATCTTGAGTTGACGAGGGAGGAATCCTCAAGCGACTAATCTCGCAGAATGGTGGCATGGGAATCCCGCGATGGAGAGTAGTCAGCAGGAAATTCGATGGAAAGGGGCAAACCTTCACCTTTTCTTTCGACGAATCTGCGATTAACCTACTCTCCGAGCGGAACTTCCAGCTTTACTTCGGCTTTAACCGAGTTCAGCTTCGCCTGAAGGGACCAAAACCGGCACTCTTACCAGACCCTGTAGGGTCTGCAAGAGCAACGGCTACCCCTAACCTCACAAAAGGGACGACAACCAGCGCCTCTCCTCAACCCGATAGGGTATGGAGGAACGGTGCCACCAGAAGCTGGCAGCAGCAGCATATCATCTGCCACTCACAGTGCCCAGCCCAACACTCCACACGTGCAAACACCGCACATGCACGCACACACTAGCAGGGGAGGCGGGCGCCCGGCTGCGCAGACTAATCCCAGACCTCAAGTTCCCCGGCAAGGGGCAACCGTGAGTAGGGGTAAGCCTGGGCAGTCCCGTGGCGGACGCGGACGCGGCGGCACTGGAGGCGCCTGCGCGGTGGGGAAGCCAGCTCAGCTACCCTCACTAGCGCAGGAGCACTCCAGTCGCAAAGCAGCTCGAAACCCCCTGCTCCGTCTACCCAACATACACCACTCAACCTAAACACACAACACAACACATAAACACACAGTTCGCAGCACACTCCACAAATAAACTCCACAATTACACTAAAAAAAAAAAATGATTAAAGTAAGTCAACTTACGACACGCGAAGGCTGCCACCGATGTGCTCTGTCAGAAGTGCATTCGCGAGGCGCTCGATATTTTTAATCCAAGAACCGTGGGTCAATCGGAACACGGTGATGGGCCTTGGACTGGCAGGTAACGTACTTTATTTTCAGCATGGCCAGAGGCCCAGATCCTGCATCCTCTTTAGCAAGAGGATGAAATTTTTGTATGTCTCTTGCTTATGTACAGATGACACAGTAGCTGCGTTTATCGAGGAGCCCGGCGGGACTGCAGGCAGACTGATGGTTTGCTCCGCTTATCTTCCTGGAGACACTCAGGAAGTCAGGACCCCACAACGCAGCTATCACCGGTAATAGCCTACGTCGGGAATCAGCGCATCCAACTTATCCTGGGAAGCGATTGCAACTCACAACACACAAGTTGGGGCAGCACCGACGTAAACTCCAGAGGTGAGAAACTATTTGACTTCTTGCTTACTAACAACCTCCACACCTTGAATCAGGGTACTAAACCAACGTTTATCAACCCACTGAGACAGAGGTCCTTGACATTACAGTTTGTACAGGCCCTATACGGCATCGCGCCTGCAACTGGCATGTATCGGACGACAACTCACTGTCCGATCACTGTTACATCAGGTTTGATATACACAACAGTATGCCTGGTGAAGAAGTGACTTATAGGAACCCAAAGGTCACAAACTGGAGCGTATTCAGGGAGGAATTGCAGTTAAACCTCACAGCAATCAACAAAGCTGTTAAGACTGTAGAGCAACTAGAACTAACGGTAGGAGAGCTGGAGATTGGTTTGAATGATGCCTACCTCAGAAGTTGTCCTATTAAAAAGACGTCAGGTAAACGTAACGTAACGTACCTTGGTGGAGCGGTACTCTGGCACGACTCAGGAAAGAGACTCGAGCTCTGTTTAACAGGGCCAAAAGAGACGGGAACTGGGAGGCATACAGAACCGCCCTGACGACGTTTAATAGGGAGTTAAGGAAGGCCAAAAGACGTTCTTGGGCAAGGTTCTGTGAGGAAGTGAATAACACCTCGCAAACCTCCAGATTATATAAAGTAATATCGAAGGCCCCTAGCTCCCATCCCAGCACTCTAAAGAGGCGAGATGGTACTTATACTAAAAGAGCGGAAGAAACGCTAAGATTACTAGCCGACGTACACTTCCCCAACAGTATCCATCTCGAAAGTAACGAAGCCTTCTCCCATACGACTATTAAAACCAGACCATCGTCTGACGACTGGAGAAGAGCTTCTACGATCTTCAAGCCTGACCGAGTCAAATGGGCAATTGACAGCTTCAAGCCTTACAAGACCGGCGGCGAGGATAACATATTTCCGGCCCTCCTCCAACAGGGCAAGGACATTATCCTCCCAGTGCTACTGAAAATATTCAGAGCAAGTTTCGCGTGGGGCTACATCCCATTGGCATCGACAAAGGTAAAGGTGTCCTACATACCAAAGAGTGGGGACAGAGATAAGGCTTTACCGAAGTCCTACAGACCAATCAGCCTCACCTCTTTCATGCTCAAAACGATGGAGAAGGTGGTCAACCTACACATAAGGGACACCTATCTCACTAAAAAGCCTCTGCATGAAAGACAACATGCCTACCAAAAAGGCAAATCTACTGAAACGGCTCTAATGGACCTAGTAGATCGCATTGATAGAGCAATTGAAGATAAAGAGATTGCGCTCTGTGTCTTTCTAGACATTGAAGGTGCATTCGACAACACTTCAACCAGCTTTATCACAAATAGCCTGGCTTTGAGGGACATGGACCAGTCTGAGATCAGCTGAGTCCCAGAGGCAAGAGTTGAAAAAAATATGATAAAGTCAATATTTTTTTACAAAATATAGGTAGCTGTAGTCCTAGACTAAGGTCGAATTTCGACAATTGGGCGATCTCTAGTCATTATAAATGCGAAAGTGTGTTTGTTTGATTGTCCTTCCTTCACGGCCTAGCGAAGCAACTAATCGACTTGATTTTTGACGAAGACTTAGTTGGTCTTGGAAATAACGTCAGGTTTCCAAAGGAGGTTTACAAGAATATTCGTATGTTACGCGATTTTTTAATTCTACCCGAGCAAAGCCGCGGGCAAAAGCTAGTGCTTCATATCTTAATATATATATTTCTTGTGTGCGTGTGTATGTGACTGAACTCCTCCTAAACGACTGGACCAATTTTGATGAAATTTTTTGTGTGTGTTCGTGGAGATTCGAGAATGGTTTAGATTTACAGTTTGGTCTACTGGAAAATGTTTTTTCAATTAATTTCTTATTTATAAGGAGTTGTTGATTTTGGAATGTTTTACATTAGATCCGGCGGACGGCGCCGGATCTAATGTAAAACATTCCAGAAATAGAATAATATTGAATGCGATGAGCATTCAATATTATTCTATTTCAATTTTAGTTTGTCCTGACAGATGGTGCTACGATTAATTTGAAAAAAATTTTGTTATTCAATTCATGTGCTGATTAAAATATTAAATAAATAACACATAGGCTACAATTTTAACCGACTTTCAAAATGGGGGAGGTGTTATGTTCGTTTTCTTATATTCAACGATTACTCCGCCGTTTGTTAACCGATTTTCAAAATTTTTCTTTTGGTATATAGGGTATCATCCCAATTTGGTATTATATTCAGAAAAGTGGTGATCTGATGAAGGATCCATAAGTAATCGAGGGAACTCCTCAAAACTTATAGGGAAACATATGGTGACTTCGGTTTCGTGAGAAGTATTCTAAGCATATGCTACCAACAAGTAAGATTTTGCACCGAGATATACCTGGTATACCGTGGTTCGGAAGGTGCTGTGAGAATTCCTGATTCTTTATAGATACAAGTTTGGGAGTTTCGGCGTTGTTTTAAGAACAGAAAGCATATGCTACTATGCAAATTACATTCTTCATCATCATCATCATCATCATCACTACCATATTATACCATTTCATAGTCTTTTAGATCGAGACTCGAGTTTGTCAAGCGATAATTAAAAAAAATCTATATCTACCTAATATTATAAACCTGAAGAGTATGTTTGCTTGAACGCGTCAATCTCAGAAACTACAGGTCCGATTTAAAAACTTATCTCAGTGTTAGATAGATCATTTATCGAGTAAGACTCATCATTTATCGAGAAGGTTATATTATATTATTACTCTAAGACTAATACGACAGAAGAAACTCAGGAAAATGTGGGAAAAACGGGGGAAATATTTTTTATGGGAAAATGTACCTACGGATTCTGTAAAATTTCTAATTTACGCGGGCGAAGCCGCGCGGGACATCTAGTAGTATATAGATACCTATCTACAACTATTACTCCTTCGAATATACGTACGGAAATATCGATGGTACCGGTACAATGATTCACAAAATGTAATCTTATACATGTATATGGGATTACAAAGTTATTCACGAAGTTAGAGAAAGAAGAAGAAAAATGGACAGTAATTATAAAATGTTTATTAGGTTTTCCCTTAATTATGACCCTAAACACTAGCTAAATATCTCTCTACCGACGATAAACGGGAGATATTGACACGGTACAAACCGTACAATGATTCATAAACCGCAAATGTAACTTTGTAATCTTATACATTTATATGGGATTACAAAGTTATTTACAAAGTTAGTGTATCTAAAAAACTGGACAGAAATTTTGAAATATTTAAATTTTTCCTTGATTTAGATAGTAAACACTAAAATTTGAAGTAAACACATTTTAAATTTGAGGGTTCTATGTCTGTTAGAAGTGCCTTAGACTTTTGGTGATCGGTCAGTCAGTCAGTCAGTGACAAAATTAAGAAACTTTAACAAGTTACAGTTCTTAAACTACTGGTGCAAATTGAATAAAATTTTAAATATACCGTGTTTATACAATGCTTGCTTAACAACTGAAAATTCAGGCTTGTTCACATATCCACAATGAAGTTATAAGGTCAAATAGAGCTTGAATTGGTTCGAGAAAAGGATAGTACCCGGGCCGTGCCGCTTTTTTGCTCGACTTGGAGAGGGCACTGCCGTGCCGCCAGATATTACATATATACTTAATCGTAAGTACAGACATTTTCATCGACTACCTAACTAGTCAAATTTCAAAATTCAAGAAAATAAAAAATAACCCTTATATTCATAAGAAAAATATTAAAGATGTAAAATGTTTTTTTTTAGTGCAATAGTAGAGAGTTCACTGTGAAAGTAGCAGCGCTGAAAGACCAATTTTTTTTTCACTTTTGTATGGGGAAACTCGTGACGCTCGGGCCCTTGCCCTTGCAAAAGTGAAAAAAAAAACAAGAAACACGTACACATCCTAAAGTATTATCACTTATATTTGTTACACACTGTATATTCTGTGATTGTATTACATCTTGGTTTTAATATTTTGTTTTTGTGTCATGTTTCTTTATAATGTAGGTCCATTGTCCAAATCATAATAATAAAATTAACTAAGTACCTATTTATTTATTTAACGCATCGGAAAAGGATAAAACCCTAAATATACTAAGTGAAACAATTATGTGCTTATACAGACATAGGGACTTGCTGTCTAAAATCTAAATACTGAAAGCAGCAGCAGCGCTTTATATCGGCAACAAGTACGGAAACGACAATTTGCGGCCACGAGGTTGACGCAACAAGTGATACTGGTATAAAAGGGTACGCCGCCGCCGTACCGCGTACGATTGACCGAGCCACCGTGAACTATGGAGCTATTACGTGTTGCAACTTGCAAGATAGCGATCGCTGAAAAGACCTAAGCTTTCATGGGAAAGAAATTGTTTACCTACGATTGTTCTAACGGGTTATATATACGTTGGTAGTTGGTATTATGAAGCTACTATACCAGAAGATACTGGGCAGAACAAGACAAGTGGCAACTAAAAACTAAAAATGAATTGACTGTCGCTACGTCACACACAACTTTAAACAAAGTTTCGACATTACGAAGATTGCTACCACGATTGCGAAGATGTCTTCACTCTTCAGTAATAAAACAATCGACTAACAGTATTATGCTCCTCGACACATTTCTAATCGTATTACTCCATTATGAGCCAAAGTATGGAGGCAGGATTCTATCGCACAAAAACGTTTTTGTCTATGCAAATAGCATAGCTTCTGCAATTTATGTCGCATATTGGGATGTTACTTATCGATCGTCAAACGTAATAGTCGAAGTAGTACGCACACAACTTCATCACCCGCTGCGGGGTTGCAAACCCTTCAAGTGTACGACTCATTAACTGACACCGGTGACTGGCGAGCTTTGATCGAGTCTCCTCATTGCACCGCGCCGCCGCGCCGCGGCCGGCCGGTGTAATAAGTGGCCACCGGTACGGTGACCACATAGAAGAGTGTTTAGTGGACAGATTGCTAAGTTACTCGGTAATTATACCACAGTAATACTTTATCATCGCTTCTCGCATGAGAATTGAGAAAAGATAAAATAGTTAAAAGACAAAATGGGTACAATTCATAAGGTAACCACAAACACACGATGACTCCTCAGAAAAATAAAAAAGTAAGTACATAGTCAGATGGTATGGATAGTATAAGAGATGGATGGGTAATTTAAGAGTCAAAGTGTGGTGTGAGCTATTAAACATACTGTACAAGTGTACAATCTTCTACTGTAATATCCTGGTACTTACCTCCAAGCGCCACCCGTAGCCGGTCCTTCGCCAGATTCCTTGAGGTCGGTTGCGCTGGCACTCTGTAGGCTCGTACCAGTAACGCTGTAAAAGTTTACGTTTTTAAAACTTGGTGTTAAGAGTAGGTAAGAACTCAAAATATTAGACATTGAATGTATTCGACCTGGCTACTAGCTTTGCCACTTTTACCTATTATAGCATACCATACAGCCCCTACTCATGATCAATCTCAGAAACGCATGAATGGTTTCAGTTCAAGACGAACTGAAACCGTAATATTTATAGGGTGCTAAGAAATCCCAACATTTTCAAAGCTTATGAAACTGGTCCAGATTCCAAAAAACACAGGTCAAATCATGGATAACACATTTTGTGTCCTCACTGCTCAGTGCTCACGCCAAAGAAGGGGTATAAAAGGCCATCCTCAGTTGTATGCAAAATCAATATTAGCCGTAATTGGTTTATGGAAAATTGACAGGAAATAGGCATCGAGGCATCGATTCTAATAAGCGAGCCTCACTGCTCACAGGGCTTCAGTTACCCAGTGATTTACAACGTTCATGCGTACAATTTCATTAGCTCAATAGGTAAAAAGGGTAACATTTCTATTCTTTAATTAGACGAGAATTTATATGAGCAGGATTTTTGATCGGAGTTTATCTATTCACTAACGCCTCTGACTGGCTTACGTTAAGTATCAAATGCTGTTTAAATAAACTCTTAAAAAAACCTTCCATAACCAGGCATTGCATACATAATATAGTTAGCATCTCGTGTTGAAAATACATAATGGTATCTGTTGCTCGAATCATAATAGATACAATTGTACACGAGTAATATCTTATTTTCATTTTTGGCAACAGCACCAAGAAATTTATGAATTTAAATATCAACCTATCCATGAATTAAAATAACAAAAGTCTATATCTATTCATTATTCAGAGATAAAAAAGGCTGCAAAGTTCGCAGCTAGGTTACTGAATACTGAGATTTGAGAACATCCTAGACACGAGGCGCCTCCGCATATATAAGCCGTTTAAAACCGAAACCCATTCTTTGTTCGCCCCACAATGGGCTGTTAGGGCTCAGGTAAAGCGGCCTTCCGCGAATCCGGCCAACGATCCAGGGCTGTCCAATTTCCGACCTTTTTCGAAGATATTGTATGCCAGACTTTCCGGTTGCGGCAACCTAAGATCCTCAGCCTTCAACTGCCCTCACTAAATTCTAGTCTAGATCAAGTTTCGACCTTGCAATTTAAATTGAACTTCGGAAGTTCAATTTAAATTGCAAGGTCGCCATTTTAAACATGATTTTCAACTAGATGCATAAAGTTAATAATTTAAGAGGGTGGGTACCATCGAAATTCTCATACGTAATATACGTAATCTATACTAATATTATAATTCTGCAGAGTTTGTTAGTTTGTTTGTTTGTTTGAACGCGCTAATCTCAGGAACTACTGGTCCGATTTGAAAAATTCTTTCAGTGTTAGATAGCCCATTTATCGAGGAAGGCTATAGGCTATATTTTATCACGCTCAGACTAATAGGAGCGAAGAAATAGAGGAGAATGCGGAAAAAACGGGGGAAATTATATGAAATTTTTTTCGGAAAAATGTACGGTCGCGCGAAATTCCTAAATAACGCAAGCGAAGCCGCGCGGAACATCTATCTACTTATATATAATAAAATCGTAGGAAAGTCAATGTTGTACATTGAATATTTTCTTTTTATATTTTGAGTTCTTACTTATAAGTACCTACTCTTAACATTTTTATATTCTTCTTCTATCAGGAGTCAGGACTCAAGACTTCAAGAGTAGTACGGAGTACCGAGTACCTTTCCTATAGTAAATTGCATGCTAATCTGTTTGCATTTTTTATAAACTGTCTAATTATAAATAAAACATTAAGGGCCTGTTTCACCAGTTTCTGATAAAGTTCCAAATAAGCTATTCACAACTTTTTTGACAGATTCTCTATACTTGATCTGTCAAGTTAATTGGTGGATAGCATATTCGTCACTTATCAGGAAGTGGTGAAACAAGCACTTAGTTTAAGTAATACTTAAAATATAGGTACTTAAATAATAATTATGTTTTTTTACACCAAGCCGTAAAAACGTTTTAATACTTCTCATTTCGCATTCCAAAACAATCTCACCAGTCACCAATCGCAAGTAGGTCTCAATTAGGACGTGAGTCAGTTATTAAAGGCAATTTTAAGGGCCGTTTACAATAATAAAATGACATTACAAACGCTAGCAGCTGCTTGCGTTAGTCAAATAGCGTTATCAGTGCCAGCTGCTCCGCCAAAGATTGTTACGGTAAACTCGATGGGTTTAAAAATCCTGATGTCAGTATTAAAACCTTCGCTTTTTGCGAAAGTCGGTTAAAATAAAATTAACTTACAAATTTTATTATTAAAAAGGTTTTTTTGAGTTATCCTACTATCGCACGAATGGCGTACGTACGCCGCAACATAAAGGAGACTTAGTAAGTGCATTGCAGTGCAATCAATATACAAAAAAATCAGCTGGTTAGTGCTCCGTTTTAGGTTACCGTAGTCAACCAAGTTTTGTTGATTACAGAACCCTAAAACGGAACCCTAACCAGCTGATTTTTTGTACATATATTGGTAGGTCAATAGTTATCTTAATATCTTTAAACGAGCAATTCTTGGCCATATGTATATTTATAATTGGAATCTCGGAATCGGCACAACGATTTTCATGAAATCTTATATATAAAAATGGATTTTCAAATGTGTTAGTCGCGCTAAAACTCGAAAACGGCTGAACGGATTGGGCTAATTTTAGTCTTAAAATATTCGTAGAAGTCCAGGGAAGGTTTTCAAGTTTACCGGGACAGCTAGTTCAGTATATAGGGGGTTTCGGGGGCGATAAGTCAATCTAGCTAGGAATCATTTTTAGAAAATATCATTTTATTCGTGTTTTACCGAATATCGAGCAAAGCTCGGTCAAATAGCTAGTAATATATAATTGGAATCTCGGAATCGGCTCCAATGATTTTCATGAAATTTAGTATAAGTATAGGGGGTTTCGGGGGCGATAAATCGATCTAGCTAGGAATCATTTTTAGGAAATGTCATTTTATTCAACGATATCAACTTTGATTATTATAGGATATCAAAATACTTCTATGATTTTATTCGTATTTTATCGAATACAGAGCAAAGCTCGGTCAAATAGCTAGCATAATTTAAAAGTAACATTATCCTACAAATACAACAATCCATATTTTAGGACCATCAAATCAAAGTATGAAATCCTTTCTATCTCTGTTAGCTACCACTTTCAAGATTTTTCGCAGATAAAAATGTTGTTTGTCTTATTAAAATGAAGCTACTTACTCACAAAAAATTAGCTTGATAGTAATAAAAAAAATGTTCAACGGAACCCGGACTACTATATAATTATTAATTAATCATCCAGGATTTAATTAGTATAATATGTATAGGTCTACCAGGATCTGATGGCATATTTGGATGGCAGATTTTCAAAAAATATTCTTTCACACTCTTTGAATAAATTTTTATATTTGCTCGTTTCACACACAGAATCAGCCGAAGGAAAAAAAGGATCAAAATGTTTTATTCCAATTAACCCGGTATTGCCAGAGTCAATTTATTTTCTTACTTTTTGCCATCAGATTCTGGTAGATTTCCTATCTATATTTTCTTTTAGACTACTTACGTCTTCTTATTCGCCACCGAAGGTTCCACTACTAGAGGCAAGCCACAATACGAGTGACCTGAAAACAACAAAAATAATATGAGGTATGTTGTATAAAACTAAACACACTTAGGCTGGTATACTCGTAAATTGTCAGTACTTAAGATGCGACCCGGTCTTAAGACGCGGTTCGGCTCTGTGATTGGTCCAAATTTTGACAGCCAACCAATCACAGAGCCTGAACCGTGTCTTGAGACCGAGATCCATCTTGAGTACCTACTGACTATTTATACCAGCCTAAGTGTCCCGCGGGGCCGCGATTGTGATATTTTCTCGCAGTAAAAAGTAGCCAGGATATCAAATTACATTGCTTGTTAGTTCCACAGACTGACCTGACAATTCTTGTTTCTCTACGTAATGAAAAATTATGATTGACGATGTGAATGGAGGATGGCTGCGCGATACGTGTATTATCCGCGCGCTATCAGAAGTATCAGAATACTATTATATATATTGTGTTCTGTGTATCAGAATGAGATGCGTCTGCACGCGCGCACAGCTGGTCAGCTGGTCGACTAACAAAAATTAAAATAACGTTTTGTTCTCGTAAATTTCTTTCAAGTTTCGTTTTAATTTTTTTGTGATAATAATAGTTAATAGGCAATATACAGGCATAGGCAATATAATGAGTGGAAAAAGGGGTAAGATTTTGAATGGTCAATCACGATTTACGCCAAATAATTCTGCCAATTGATAAATATACAGGGTGTAACAAAACTAAGTGATAATACTTTAGGGTGTGTAGGTACGAGTTTCCCCATATAAAAGTTCTTTGTATTGTATGGGGAAGCTCGTGACGCCGCGTTGGTCTTTCACAGTGAACTCTCCTAAAAGGAATGAACACGTACACACCAAGTATGTATTATGATTTAGTTGTAGCACTCTGTATTTTATATTGTATGTTCGGCAGGTTGAAGGTTCTGCGTGGATGAGTAAGTTGTATTGAATTCGATGGGAAATAAAAATGTACGATAAGATAAGGTGGACTTGTAAAGAACTGTGTAAGCTAGTCTTGTAATATAAACTGTGGTATCAACTAGCATCTATCAGCAAAGCTGTTGCAGTGTTATTTAATAGTTTATCAAAAGCATTTCGACTGTGGTGGTCCGCGCTAATTTCTTTATCACAAGAATCGTAGGTCTACGTTCTAATCACAAATGCGAAGTTTCTAAGGTTTTTTAAAGTCAGCCAGTCAAAAATCTCCTGACGTCTTCCTCTTAAAAATGCCCTGTCGAAAAACTCAGAATATACAGGTACAGCTACGGTACAAAAACGGCCGCCGCCTTCGTTTTGAACGTCGATAAATAGGCTGCATAAGAATTGGACTGGGTTTTCTTTTTGATACATTACCATGTGCATCTAAAATTCTAAAGAGAAATCCCGTTACAATACATCATTATCATAGAATTTCAAATCGCCGCCGGGCCCGTGCTAGCAAGCTGGCGAAACTGTAAATGGGTTATGACTTATGGCATTTTGATTCAACTTTAATATTTCATATCATGCAACGCCATCTATGCGCAACTATATGCAACAAGGAAACCTACAGCTTACACCACTGTCCACTGCAGAGCTGTACCTATAGTGTACTTTGTACTATTCTATTCTGTGCCTATAGGTAGTAGATACTAGACACAGCTTTCCCAGTATTAAATAAGGTTATATTTATTGAAACGTGCGAATGAATTACTTACTGTAATAACTATTGTACAGTGTAAGTACTTCATAGGTGGACGAACATTTGATGCTAATAAATAATAATTATACTTTAGCTTTAATCCAAGAACTTGAGGGGCTAATTCACAATTATTTACTGTGTTTGCATTGCATGTGAATTTGCATGTTTTTGTCATTAGATAGACTATAGGTACCTAGGTACAGAACTCATGACTGAGGACATCGACTGAGGAGACAGGAAAACATTTTTTCTACATTTTCACCTACTTGAAACTAAATGCACTACAGCTAAGTAAATTATTATTATTTTACCATGAAGTTTGTCAATAGCGCGGTCGGCAGCAGATTGGTCCGGAAAGTCGACGAAAGCGTAACCACCACGCTTAACAGAAATATCAGCCGCCGTCAAGTTATGTTCAGCAAATAATTGCCTTACGGCTGCTTCATCGGCTTCTATCGGGAGGTTTCCAATGTAGAGTTTGTTCATTGCTGACACAGTTTTTAGTTGGTCGCTCATCTTGAAAACTGTTTTTGAGGAACTTGCAATTATATTCGGAATCTTTTGTTCGGAATTGTACAGCAAAAAGAATATAATCACTACGTTTTATTGTACAGACTGGTTACGTAATCAACTATTTTTTTCACAGATGTAAATTTTTTGACATCGTTGATTGAAGTTTGAAACTTGTTCTTTTATTCTAGACGGTTATGATTATTGTTTTTAAAAACATGAAAAAGGTTTTATGAAATTAAGTACTTACTTTAAATACTTAAGTATATAATTTTCACAAAAATTAACTTTATCATAAATGATAATTTTTGGCCAAGTTCTATTTGATTCTAGGAAAAGTTTAATAATAATAGTTAGCACCTACCTAACCTTTCTCTTATTAAATTTGAAGGAAAACGAGCATAGGGGTCACCTGATCACCTGATGAGTTGAAACTTGAATGCAACTTTCGTCGCCCATGGATGGACACTCGCAACATCATCTATTTCTATACTAATAATAATTACTTATAACATAACATGTCCTGACTACTGACGGACTGATTCATCATTGCTGAGCGAAAACTGTTAAAGTTACAGCCAGAAAATTTGGTGATTTATTAAGTAGACACCCAAATCTATAATCGGCTTTGAAGCATTAAGTGCCGAATAGAAAAGTCACGTTTCAAAGTCCCATTCTTAATCTAGCAATTTAATTACAAAAATATTTGGCACACATATTAATAACATGTGTAGGTCTGTATAACATATCCAAATATTATCAAAATCGACTATTTCTTCCTGTCCGCTTGGCGTGAAACGCCCCATTTAAGAACAACTTTTGCTTTGGACGTGTTATTGTCCATTTAGTTTAGAAAATAATTAAATGCGAAATAATGTGATCGCATAGAACAATATTGCTTAATAATTATTTATTATTTATGTTTAGGTACTTACCTAAATGCTAATGCATCATTCTAAACTTCCAAATCAATCAATACAATAAAACCAGTATGTGCTGCTGCGCACACGTTATGTAGTCTGAAATTTGATATCTCGGTTGGGTTAGGTTAGGTTAGGTTAGGACTTACCCCCCAGCAGGCTTCGCTCCACCGCGGATGGCCCGGCGGACGTTGGACTCGATGGAGGAGGGTGTTCCGCCTCCCGTCACCGATGCCGAAATGGAGACGGTTCTGTTCCATCTCCGAAGGAAGAAGAGGGCGCCTGGTCCGGACGGGGTGCATGGTAGAGTTCTAGCTCTAGCTCTCGTGCACCTCGAAGATAGGCTCCGGGAACTGTTTAACCGCTGTCTTCAGTGCGGACAGTTCCCGGGAGCATGGAAGAAAGGTCGGCTCGTCCTTATTCCTAAGGGCGGCGATCACCGGACTGTGCGTCGGCGGTGCGCCCTACGTCGGCAACGACTGGGTCGTAAGACCCAGTCGCTCCGTAGGGACCGGTCTCCTCCCCGGAATGTGCTAGTCTGCTATTGCGACGACACTTATGCACTATTTCGGGGACGAACCTTTTAGGAGGCTGCGCGGCTGGCGGAGGTGGGAGCATCCCTCGTTGTCAGCCGCATAGAGTGGTTGGGGCTTCGGGTACGCTTAGGCAAGACCGAAGCCCTGCTCTTCCGCGGACCCGGGAAGAGAGGACCCCCACCCGGAGCTCGACTCCTTATCGGAGAGACGGTGGTCAGGATGAGTCCGACGCTTAAATGTCTTGGGCTCATCCTGGACGGGAGGTGGACCTTCGGCCCACACTTCCAACAGCTGGGACTGAAGGTCGTGAGGGCGGCGTCAGCGCTGGGCCAGCTCCTGCCTAATATAGGAGGGCCCAGCGAAGCCTGCAGGCGGTTATTCTCCGGAGTCTGTCGGAGTATAGCCATGTACGGTGCCCCAATTTGGGCGGATTCCCTCACCGCTCGTAATAAGGCCCAGCTGCGAAGTGCGCAGCGGGTCATAGCAGTGAGGGGTCATCAGGGGGTACCGTACGGTCTCCTAGGCGGCAGCTACTGCCCTGGCGGGAGACCTGCCGTGAGAGCTGGTTGCAAGGGTCTTCGCCGAGTTGCACTTCCTCGCTTCAGAGAGGAGGTCGCGGGGTGAAGGCCTACAATGCGAGGAGCTCCGGCGGGTCCGGAGGCTAGGAGAGCAGTGGCTGTTGAGGAGGTGGGGTGAGGACCTGGCGCAGGCCCAGTACGGTCAACGTACTGCTCAGGCTCTGCGTCCAGTTCTTGCGGCGTGGATGCGTCGCAAGAGAAAACCCCTCACTTTCCGCCTTACACAGGTACTCACCGGACACGGATGTTTCGGTGCGTACTTGTGTAAGGTCGCCAGGAGGGAGCCTACGCCAGCCTGCCATGAGTGCGGCGCTGCGGGCGACACGGCCCAGCACACCCTCGAGGTGTGCAATCGTTGGGCCGTGCAGCGCCATGATCTCATGGCGGTGCTTGGGCGGGACCTCTCGCTCTCGAGCATGGCTCGCTGCATGCTCGAGAGCGATGAGGCCTGGCAGGCGGCGGTCTCTTTCTGCGAAACCGTCCTTTCGCAGAAAGAGGCCGCGGAGCGGAACAGAGAGGATAACCCATCCTCCGTTCCGCTCCGACGGATTGGACGGGAGTGCGGAGGCGTCGTTACGCGAACCTCCACACTTCCGTCTAATCCGGGGCTCCGGGCAAGGATGGGAACCTGCCCGGCTTAGCTAGTCCCGGCGCCGAGGGGAACGCTTCAGTTTGCCGGAACATTCCCTTACTTTGGTGGAAGTCCGGTCCCCTTTGAGGTAAACCGGCCGGTCGTGGAGGGAGTCCTGTGTTAGACAGATCCAGGACATCCCTCCGTATACGGTTTTAGTGGGTAAGAGTCCCACATACCCCCGGGGTGCTTCAGCTAACTGAGGCACATCCCCAACCCGGGGCACCCATGATGGGTTTCCCCTGCGCATAAAAAAAAGGACTTAGGTTTAGGTTAGGTTAGGTTAGGTTACCAGCAGCGGAATTAAGTGCCATTAAACACGAGTAAGTACTAATAAAAACCTTTCACCTTACAACAAACCTTTAGAGCAAAAGCGGGAAGCCGCTTTTGCTCTAAACATAAGCTAAGATACATATTAAATTATGCATATCATCTTAAAAAATGTATTTTATCCACTTTTAAGTATGAATATAATATGTTAGAATTGTTCTTGGCCGCGGATAGCCCACGCTCCATACAAATTTGCCCATACCTACTCCTTTTCCCCAAAGTGGGAGAAAAAGGAGTTGAAAGTATGAATGAAAATCCGTCATTTCTTAAGTTACAAACATAAAACTTAATTTTGGGCTACTGATTAAAAACAAATAGATACCTACGTATTTAACCGTTTTTAGAAATTCTACCCCCAAGGGGTGAAATTGGGGTTGAAATTTTAAATGAAAGTCCGTTATTTCTTGAGTTAGTAACAACTAACATGAAACTTCATTTTTGGGCTACTGATTTAATAAATGGATACACGGTGTTCAAGCGTTTCTGGAAATCCCGTTCTTTCAACCCCGTTTTCACCCCCAAGGGGGGTTTGTATTTGTCAATTTTAAATATTATTTTAGAATTTAAATAAAATCCGTCTGAGACTTTGCATGCATAAAGTTCTAACCGTGACGTAGGTATCCCCTAAGTAAGGGGGTAAAATAGGGGGTGAAATTCTTTATGAAACTGTCAATTTTAAATCGATCGGATTGAGGCTGTGTATGCATTTAAAGCTACTATGACGTAGGCGTCACCTAAGAAAGAATTTTAATAAATTCCACCCCTAAATAGGGGTGTCTAGTGGCTTTTTAATGTAGCATGCATTGAAAAGCCTAAAAATATTATATTATACTAGCTGTTGCCCGCGACTTCGTCCGCGTGGACTTTAGTTTATAGTTGTTCCCGTACATCGATTGAGTCGTTTACGCGCAAATCAGAAAAGTATATTGTGTGGGAACCGCCCATTTTAGTAATATAAATGGTTGTGTTCAAGATCGGGATTTTTCTTTATGTTTAACTTTTTAACCCCCGACAAAAAGAGGGGGGTTATAAGTTTGACGTGTCTGTCTGTCTGTGTATCTGTCCGTGGCATCGTAGCATCAAAACGGGTGGACCAATTTTGATCTACTTTTTTTTTGTTTGAAAGCTGACATGATCGAGGGTGTTCTTAGCTATCGTGATTTTCCAGCACTGAGCATCAGCCTGCTCAGTGCTGGAAAATCACGGTTTATCTGGTTAATGATAGGCCGCGATTATCAATTTACAGTCGTTTGATGGGTTTTATATTTTGCTCTGGTTCGTGAGTCGTGACTCGTGACACTGTACGAGTGTCACGAGTCACGTGTACGGGAGCCCTATAACATATTTTTTTCTGATTACTATCAAGCAAATTTTTTGTGAGTAGCTTCATTTTGATAAGACGAACACCATTTTTATCTGCTAAAAATCTTGAAAGTAAACTAACAGAAATAGAAAGGATTTCATACTTTTACTTGATGGTCCTAAAATATATGGTTTAATCTATTTGTAGGACAATGTCTCTTAATTGTTAAATTATATAACTATATATTAACCTATAACTATATATTTATACGTGGGAGAGCCATGCTTCGGCACGAATGGGCCGGCTCGACCGGAGAAGTACCACGTTCTCACAGAAAACCGGCGTGAAACAGCGCTTGCGCTGTGTTTCGCCGAGTGAGTGAGTTTACCGGAGGCCCGATTCTCTTCCCTATCCTCCCCTATTCCCTTCCCTTCCAATCCCTACCCTCCTCTATTACCCTATTCCCTCTAAAAGGCCGGCAACGCACCTGCAGCTCTTCTGATGCTGCGAGTGTCCATGGGCGACGGAAGTTGCTTTCCATCAGGTGACCCGTTTGCTCGTTTGCCCCCTTATTTCATAAAAAAAAAAAAACTTATCAATATACAAAAAATCAGCTTGTTAGGGTACCGTTTTAGGGTTCAGTAGTCAACCAAGTTTTGGTGATTACAGAACCCTATGACGGAACCCTAACGAGCTGATTTTTTGTATATTGATAGAATAATAGTCATATAATTTAAGAGTAACATTGTCCTACAAATAAAACAGTCCATATTTCAGGACCATCAATTCAAAGTATGAATTCCTTTCTATCTTTGTTATATATGTTACGCTCAAAGACCGAAAACGCTAAGTGAGCGAAAAAATTTAATATAGTGAAACGGCCACGACGCGTTCTGGTAATCACAGAAATACCATAAAGCGAAATTCGTGTCGTGGCTGACGTGCTATTCGACCACAGCGCGTTGTGGTAATCGAGTAAAACAATGACGCGTTCTGAGCATTTAAAAACAGCCACGACGCGAATCCGTGATGTGGCCCTAATCAAAACGGCCACGACGCGTTCTGAAACTAGGCCAGTTGGGCACTATAAAATTACTCCTGCGTAACTGGCCTGGTTTCGTTGAAACCAGAATGCTCTTGTGTATTGCGCATACACTTGGGCACTATAAAATTACTCCTGCTTAACTGGCCTGGTTTCATTGAAACCAGAGTGCTTTTGTATATTGCGCACACACTTGGGCACTATAACATAACTCCTGCGTAACAACCAGAGTACTCCATATGAATTTGCGCACACACTTGGGCACTATAAAAATAACTCATGCGTACCTGGCCTGGTTTCATTGAAACCAGAGTGCTCTTGTGTATTGTATACACACTTGGGCACTATGAAATGACTTCTGCTCAACTGGCCTGGTTTCATTGAAACCAGAGTGCTCTTGTGTATTGCGCACACACTTTGCACTATAAAATTACTCCTGCGTAACTGGCCTAGTTTCATTGAAACCAGAGTGCTCTTGTGTATTGCGCACACACTTGGCCGCTATAAAATTAATCCTGAGTAACTAACCTGATTTCAGAACGCGTCGTGGCCGTTTTCATTAGGGCCACAACACGGATTCGCGTCGTGGCTGTTTTTAAATGCTCAGAATGCGTCATGGCTTTTCTCGATTACCACAACGCGTTGTGGTCGAATAGCACGTCAGCCACGACACGAATTTCGCTTTGTGGTATTTCTGTGATAACCAGAACGCGTCGTCGCCGTTTTCACTAGGGCCACGACGCAAATTTCGCGTCGTGGCCGTTTCACTATGACCACAACGCGTTGTGAGCCATTTTTTCGCTCACTGAGCGTTTTCGGTCTTTGAGCGTAACATATTATATTTTATATAGCTATTGCTTTTGAGATTTTTTGCAAATATAAATGTTGTTCGTCTTATAAAAATGAAGCTACTCGCAAAAAATTAGCTTGATAGTAATAAAAAAAATTGTTCTAGGGCTCCCGTACTATTATGAATATATAGACATTAATGGAAGATTGACCCGGTGCTGCAGCATCACCTGGTAAGCAATAGGATACCCAACTTCTCACCAACTTAGAGCAGAGGCTCATTTTAATTGCTACAACCACTAAGATGTAGATAAACAGTAAATATTTGCATGTTGCTGCTGCAGCATCATCTGGATTCTATAAGAGTCGGTCTCCATATGAATTTGGGCTCATATTGACGGCCTCATCCAAGAGGACATTCATATTAGATGGTATTAATTGGGCTATGATCCTGTTGATAGGATTCTGCACTATAACCAACACAAGTTTAAAAAGCATGAAATAAAATAAAATAAAATTAAGAAATTTCAAAGAAATCCCCACCAAACCACGAATGAAATGAAATTTAATAACCATGAATGAAATTTAAAAAGTAAGTAACTACCTAATGTAATAATTTTTGGCCTAAAAAAGAGTTGAAATCCAATCCAATACCAAGTTCAGATGCACTTCATCGACCGTAATCAATACTAATATAATAATAATATCTTCATGAACAGCCTGATCCATAATACTTAATTTTAACTTGGTAAGTTTTCGTGCTATACGTAACACTTGATGAATTGTATAATTAGATACTTACTTAATATAATTATATAATTAACTTAACCTGGCAAGTTCAAGTTAGAAGTAAGTAAGTATTATGGATCAGGCTGTTGATGAAGATGATAACGATCGATGAAGTGCATCTGAACTTGGTATTGAATTGGATTTCAACTCTTTTTTAGGTCAAAAATTAGCCAATAGGAACTTGGCCCCATTTTAACAGGTAGGTATGTTTTTGGTGGGTAATATTTACTGACTAAGTTTAAATAATTCCTAAGTATAAAGTAATATTTTAGTCCATAATTTTTGTCAAGGTGTGTCGGGGACCGGGGTACCGCTAATATGTAGATGTTTGATTTCACATAACATTTCATAGCGAACTGAAGCGAGACAATCTGTTATAAGTTGGCGATACAAAAATCAAAAGTCGCTGATGTCGTAGGTAGTTTACTTGGCGGTCCCCCGACACACCATGACAACAGTAATTAAAATATTACTTTACACTTAGGAATTATTTAAGCTTAGTCAGTAAATATCAGGGCCGGACCATGAGATTACGAGGTACTTAGGTCCACAACATTTTAACTGTTAGTTCGTAGTACCTACCAGAAACCAGACATACAGTAGTATTAGTACCAACTACCAACACCTAAATTGTATAATAAACCTTGATCGATTCTCGGGGATACCAACAAAAAATAAAAATTTAATAAAATTATGAATTATCGTCTATTTTTGACTTGACTTAGCTAAGGGGCGGAGGCCCTTGTACTCATGGAGCCCTGGGCTTAAGCCCAAATAGCCATATGGTAGATCCGGCCCTGGTAAATATTATTTCATTACTTTTTAAAGTGGTTTGGCAAGGGTTTTTTAAACTTAATTTGATTTTATTTCATGCTTTTTAATTAATTTAAGCTTTTAACCCTTTATGCCGGCTAAAGGGTTAAAAGCTTAAATGTCTCGAAAGGCTCGAAAATATTTGTCGGATTATTCCGACAAATATTTTCGAGAGTAATTTCGTATAATATTAAGTATATTATTGTTACTCGCAAGCATCATAGATTGTATTAATTATACTCAAATATTTTTAACTAGCTGTTGCCCGTGACTTCGTCCGCGTGGACTTCAGTTTGTAAAGCGCGATGTCAACAAAATTGGTGTCAAAAGCTTTTATAAAAAAAACCCTGGTACCCCTTAAATCAATACAGCTGTGCAGTGTGCACACAATAAGTATTTCATTTTTTTATATTAAACTTAATATTTTATGCCAAATTTTAAAGCTTATTTAGCCCCCCAATTACACAACTTTACCCATAAACTATTTATCATTGATAGGTTTAAGGTTACGTCACTGCACAGATAAAGTACTGAGTTATTTAATACCATAGAATAGACATAACAATCGAAAAAAAATCGAAACTCGGATATACGATAATACCGCCTCTTATAGAAAGATGTTGGACAAGCGTTAGCGCGATGTAAGAGACGCACGGCGCCATCTAGTATAAATTTTTGGAACTAACTTAATTTGAACAAATTTACGCATTTTCACCCCCTGACAACCCTTTTTTCCAGTAAAAAAGTAGCCTATGTCCTTTCTCAGGCTTTAGACTATCTGTATACAAAATTTCATTACAATCGTTTTGGCGTTTGGCGTGAAAGCGAGACTGACAGACAGACAGAGATACTTTCGCATTTATAATATTAGTATAGATTATGTGCACACTGCACAGCTGTTTTTGGGTATTTTGATTAATTAAGGGCCGCGCTACACCGGAATGGCAGCGGCGAGGCGAGCACTTTCAGCGTTGCCAATCCGGTGTAGCGCGGCCCTAAGAGGGGTACCACTTACCAGGGTTTTAAAAAGTTTTTAAATTTGACACAAATTTTGACACCGCGCGCTATAAACTAAAGTCCACGCGGACGAAGTCGCGGGCAACAGCTAGTAACTAATTATAAGAATGATTAGTTCTATGTTACAATGAATTAAAAAATAAAACGCCATCTGTTGAATTGTATTAGAACTAAAATGTTCATTGCATCGATATATTTTAGGGTTGTTGGGGGAATGATTATGAGGAAGAGGATATTTTTTGAGGAAGAGGATGCGGATGAGGAAGCGGAAGAGGAAGCGGATGAGGAAGAGGATGATAGAAAATTATAAATACTAGCGGACCCAACCCAAAAGTCTTTGTCCTGTCTGTACGTAACTAGGTACATAGGTACATTACACAAAAATTAATTAAAAAGGCATTTTCCAGTGGACCAAACTATGAATCTAAATCATTTTCAAAACACACACTAAAGAATCATCAAAATCCGTCCCACAATTAAGGAGGAGTTCAGTAACTAGTCTAAGAAAATTAGTTTCAAAATCGACGATCAGACCGAATAATTCGTCTAGTTTTGAAAGTTGGTATGTACAGTTGTTCCTAAAGGTGTCCAGATGAATATACTAAAAGTCCCCGAGGGTGGGACAAGAGCCGGCGGTGGGGAAGGGGGGGAAAGGTCTCTTTTTCAAGGTTTTTGCTTGTGACTCGAAAATTATTTAAAATATCTTCTACCTTAATTATCTACATTACTATAAATTACGTCCAAACTGTACGATCAAACGATCATTACTTTAGGAAATACAGAGTATTAAAAGGGTACGCTCGCACTGTTTTTTCATACAAATGTATTCCCCAATTTACTCCCTGGACAATGCGTTTAGACAAATGATTTTTATACAATAAGTACTATGATCTGTTAAAGCTACGTTATATTTTTTCTATTTACTAATAAATAAAAAATAATGCCCCGCACACCGCCAATCGATCGACCATAAAATAAATTTGAAAGATGTTTACGATAAAATAAAAACGTAGTGGTATAGACTCATTTAAAAAGAATAAATTTAGATAGGATCAACTTTGAAGGAAGAATCACGGGAATACGTTACCTCGATTAACTGTACCTAAAGACAGATACAGTAAATCGGCGTAACGTAGTCTCCTGATTCCACCGCGCGCTGGCTCTTGTCCCACCCTCGGAGACTTTTAGTATATTCATCTGGACACTTTTTTTTTTATGAAATAAGGGGCAAACGAGCAAACGGGTCACCTGATGGAAAGCAACTTCCGTCGCCCATGGAAACTCGCAGCCTCAGAAGAGCTGCAAGTGCGTTACCGGCCTTTTAAGAGGGAATAGGGTAATAGGGGAGGGTAGGGAAGGGAAGGGAAGGGAATAGTTGAGGGTAGGGAATGGAATAGGGTAGGGGTTAGGGGATTGGGCCTCCGGTAAACTCACTCACTCGGCGAAACACAGCGCAAGCGCTGTTTCACGCCGGTTTTCTGTGAGAACGTGGTATTTTTCCGGTCGAGCCGGCCTATTCGTGCCGAAGCATGGCTCCCCCACGTATAAAACCTTTAGGAACAACTGTACCAACTTTCAAAACTACACGAATTATTCGGTCTGAATTCCTTAACTTTCCCAAGCTAAACATACAACAACGCACACAAAAAAAAAGATGAGTGAATGATACAATTCTCTGGCTCTGGCGTGTGCGTTGCCATGATTGGATTCGCGACGCGCATTCCTCATAAATTCCTCTTAAATTTTGAGGAAGCGATAGCGGAAGAGGATTTTTTAATTTTTATTTATGAGGATGCGGTAGCGGTTGAGGAACCCAAAATATTGAGGAACTTCCTCATTATGAGGAAGCGGAAGAGGAATCCTCAGCAACCCTAATTTATTTCTGGATTTTTTATAATATTATTCACAAAATATATTTAAGATTTTTGAAATATTATTTTAATACACATCCAAGACCCAGGAACATTGAAAACTTTTTGTTCCGCCTGCGGGACTCGAACCCAGGACCCCCGGGATGAGCGCTGGCCACGCGCAATGCGAATTAATTTTCATCGATAATTTCATGGAAATAAGATATTTTCCCACATCAAAATGTAGCCTATGTCCTTTCTCAGACTCTAGAATAACTGTGTACAAAATTTCATTGCAATCGGTTCAGTAGTTTTGGCGTGAAAGCGAGACAGACAGACAGACAGACAGAGATACTTTCGCATTTATAATATTAGTATGGATACTGTATACTTGTACATGCCTGAAACTAATAACCCCCCCTTGCAAGTTGATTAAAAACCAAGGATTAAGGGGAGATGAAAAAAACAACACAGAAAATCAAAGGTTGCGGAATTTTTTTCGCATTTTATATAAACATTCGAAAGCTTTTTTTATAAATTTTATTTACAATTGACTAAAATATATAGGTTGTTTGACAACTTTTTGCCATCTTGTTGGTAGGGACACGATCCCATTGCTCTAAAATTTTTGGGGCTTCTGATGAAAAAACTGCGTCAAGTGGTTTTGGCAGTCCTCTTGTGATGTCAACCTGACACTGCTTAAGGAATCCTGCAGCCAACGCCCATGCTGATAAGTGATAACTGATAACAAACAAATTGGAAAAGTATACAAAGTCAAAGTTACTGAATAGCGAATACCTAATGGCACGAAATTTAAACTAGCAAGTTTGATTAATTAATTAGAATCAAAACAAAATATCGTAGGCGGCGTCTTTTTTAAGAAAACAACACGAAAAACAAACATGATAGTATCAGAATTTGTATTTTTTCTAAACAAAATACTTATTGCTAATTGACAGACATCCTATTAAGTATACTTTGTTTTTTGATTACACTTTTGTTTTATTTTTATCAATTTTCTCCTTGTAATCTTAATTATCCGAGATGTTTATCTTTAAATTTTCGTTAGGCGGGTTAGATTTAATCTGGTGGAAACTGGAAACTTATTTTGTTTACTTTCCGTAAATAAGTAGTAAACTATAAATTATTCGGTTCATTCGTGTTAGGTGTTTATTTTTATTAAAAAAAGAAATAGGAATAAGTATTACTTATACACAGTATTATACAAATATTATACTTATATTTTGTATTTATTTATATTTTGTAATTTGTTATTAGAACAAGGGACAGACGCGGGAATGGCTCCGAACGCATTTTGTATTGAGTGTAAGTAATTAAATATTATCGTCGCGCTGTAGTTGTTAAACTAATAGTCTAAGCGATAAGTTGAGAATGGCGAAATATAGAGATAAGGGTCATAAAAATACGTGCGATAGCTCATTAGATTCGGGAAGACGTCTAGAAAAATGTATCGGAAGCGTGTATTAGCACACAAAAAATTGCAAAAGTTATAAGCAAATTAGGTTGCCAAAAAAAAAAGGTATTACGTTTTTTGTTAAACTCCGTAAATTATTTTTTTAATAAACTTAGTAAAACTCCGAAACTATTCACATTTAAGAAGTTTTAAAAAAAGATTCTTAAAGAGGAGGAAATTTCCATAAGAAAACTCCCAACTCCCGGAATTCTATCTCTATTATTTATAATTCTAATTTAACGCTGAAAGTAAGCCTCCGCGCGGCATTTTTAGGTAGCGCGCGCGGCTTCAAAGCCGAGCACGTCACACTGATTATTTTTTAAAGGTATTAAATATTAATTTAAAATTTCAAAAACTTATGGAGTATTCCGAACACTTTAAAGAATTTGCTCCCGTTGGAAATTTAACTTCAAGTTAATTTTTCAACAAATTAGACAAATGTTACCTAACGAAATTTTTTCGAACGTCCTCATTGAACTTTAAATAAAATCTTAAATAATTTTCGTAAAAATTTTTCACTTCGTGGAGCCCTTGATATAAACATACTTAACAAGATCACGCCATAAAATTGAAAAAAAAATTAATACTTTGTTTATAATATTTTTTTAACTTGAACAAAAAACTAGAAATCCAAGTAATATTGTCAAAAAAAATATTTTTTTCTAAACTAATAATTTAAACAATTAAAATATTAAAAAAACGATTATAACAATAAAATATTGTTATTAAGAAAAAAAATTATACATTTTTTATTAGCAAATGGCGAAAGAATTTTTTTTTTTTTAGTTAATACATGTCCTTCATTGATATGAAAACAATTACGTGATAATAAATGAAACAACATTTTTTTTGACAATATTACTTGGATTTCTAGTTTTTTGTTCAAGTTAAAAAATTATTATAAACAAAGTATTAATTTTCTTTAAATTTTTTTGGCGTGATCTTGTTAAGTATGTTTATATCAAGTGTTAAACGAAGTGAAAAAATTTTACGAAAATTATTTAAGATTTTATTTAAATTACAATGAGGACGGAAGTTCGAAAAAATTTCGTTACTTAACATTTGTCTAATTTGTTGAAAAATTAACTTGAAGTTAAATTTCCAACGGGAGCAAATTCTTTGAAGTATTCGGAATACACCATAAGTTTTTGAAATTTTTAAATTAATATTTAATACCTTTAAAAAAATAATCAGTGAGTTTTTAAATTAATATTTAATACCTTTAAAAAATTAATCAGTGACGTGCTCGGTTTTGAAGCCGCGCGCGCTACCTAGAAATGCCGCGCGGAGGCTTACTTTCAGCGTTAAATTAGAATTATAAATAATAGAGATAGAATTCCGGGAGTTAGGAGTTATCTTATGGAAATTTCCTCCTCTTTAGGAATCTTTTTTTTAAACTTCTTAAAATTTAATAGATTCGGAGTTTTTAACAAAAAAACCTAATACCTTTTTTTTGGCAACCTAATTTGCTTATAACTTCTGCAATTTTTTGTGTGCTAATACACGCTTCCGATACATTTTTCTAGACGTCTTCCCGAATCTAATGAGCTATCGCACGTGTTTTTATGACCCTTATCTCTATATTTCGCCATTCTCAACTTATCGCTTAGACTATAATAATTATGTATTCTGTGGCTGTAGTTCAGAGCCTTTAGCCAAGTTGCCACTTGCTCTAGGCCACTGCTGCTTCAGGACAACGCTAGACCACACACTGCACAACAGACGGCCGCAAAACTGGAGGAGTTGCAATTGGAATGTCTGCGACATCCACCGCACTCCCTGGCCCCTGGACCTTGCTCCAACAGATTACTTACCATTTTTTCGGAATTTGGATAACTTCCTACGAGGAAAAAAATTCAACTCTAATGTGGCAGTCCAAACCGCATTCAAAGAATTTATTAACTCTCGTCCCTTCGTTTTTTTAGTAAGTAAAGGTATTAACGAAGTACCCTTAAGATGGCAAAAATGGATCGATAACAAATACTTTGATTACTTACTTAATTAAATGTACTTATTAAAAAAAAACACTATATTCCTCCCATACAAAACGCCAATTTTATATGTAAGGACCTAATATTAGACAGCAACATCGATAACATCGATTATTCAGATGGTAAAAGCTTATTAAAATAAGACGTAAGTAAGTAGGTACCAACATACATTTATGATTTAAATATAGGAATAGGATCACTAACATATAAGTACTTAATTTATTATATACTTTATTATAGTTTAAAATTTGGGACAACCCGTTTTTTTTAAATTATTAATTAAAAAAAAACCTTTTTAAATGTAAGTATATGTTGTTATTTATAATGTTTTAAGTCAATTGACTTAAAACATTATAAATAACATGCAAATAACTGAGGATTGGCTGCTGTTTAGATGAGGGGTTGACTAAATGATTTTAGCCCACACCAAGGAAAAATATTAAGTAAGTATTATATTATTTAATAAACATTTAATGACATCATTTGAACTCTTACATTCTAGTTTACAACAATAATAATTGTCAATAATTACTTGCTACTTACTGATTATGACCCCACATAATATTTTCGTAAAACTTAGTACTTACATAATTTTAAATAACTTAGTGAAATAAAACAAATAGACATATTCCCTTAATAATAATAATTAATAATAATACATAATATTTATTAATATTAATATTAACAAATGAGGCCGTGAAAAAATTGTGTACTTAAGTAAAAAAAAATAAAGTTCACTTTCACAGATCTCGGTTAAAGTTAACCAGGGTATAAATATGATGAGGTTTGTTTCAGAAAAACAAAAGAGATAACATTATATTTTAATCCATGGTTTACTTTAACTTAGACCCACGCAAGTGGCCGTAACTCAAACTCAAACTCAAACTCAAAAATTTTTATTCAGAATATTTTTTTTTAAATATTCTCTGAACGTCGGGGCTACACATATACCTACCACCGGTTCGGGAACTAACCCGGCGAGAAGAACCGGCGTAAGAAACTCGCACGGGGCCATCTTTTTCTAAAAAGATGGAAAATTACAAAAAATATATTATAAAATAACAGTGTCATTATGACTAAATAAAATACAACGAATGTACAATTATTATACATATTATAATGAAACAGCTCTGCAGGGGGCGACCTTATTCCCATGGTGTACTATCATTCATGAAATCAGTAACTTTATAGTACGCTTTGGTACACAAACGTTCTTTAACAACTTTTTTAAATCTATTAATTGAGAGATTTTGAACGCTTTCTGGGATCTTATTATAAAGGCGTATACATTGACCTTTAAAAGAATTTTTGACTTTAGTAAGTCTAGTCACCGGAATTTCAAGCTTATGTTTATTACGAGTATTTCTCCCATGGGTATCACATTTTTTCGTGAATTGATATATATTCTTTTTAACATATAATACATTTGATAGGACATATTGAGAAGCAACAGTTAAGATTCCAGTTTCCTTAAATTTTTCTCTAAGTGAAGTATTACGGGCCAACTTGTAGATTGCCCGCACAGCTCGCTTCTGCAGCACAAAAATTGTATTTATATCTGCAGCATTGCCCCACAGCAAAATACAATAAGTAAATGAGTACTTAATTAATAACCACTTCTACGTATTATACTTTATAACACTCCATAGATTATATTTTTATATAAGTATTTTAAATGACATATAGTTTAACACCAATAATTATTGAATAAATTAGTGTACATTAATCAAAGATATAATTTTAGAACAATTTATATTATGCAATATTAAATGTCATAAAACATCCCTTAAAGTCCATAGTATAATTGAAACTTTGAAATTCCATCAACATTAATTGTTATATTAGGTATATTATAGTTAGTAAAACTATGCACTTATGCCTGGGAGTTCTGTATAAGTGCCTTTCTGCTTTCACCAGTAAGTATAGAATGTAGGTAAATATATTAATATGTAAGTATCTAGAATAATATGATTATAGTAGTAAAAATTACGTAATCTCAAACATCTAGGTATTATAGTATGAAAACCTTATACAACAAAACAAAAATTTCGAAAATCGGTACACATTTTTTTTTGTGTATGTGAACATACAAAAAAAAATATATATATATCCACAGCCGAATATACTTATAACCTCCTCGTTTTTTGGAAGTCGGTTAAAAATGAAAAACATCTGTGTACTCAAGTGTTGCATTATTTTTTTGTAGATATCGGGAGTGCACAGACTAGACGAGACAAGATGAAGTGTCAAGTGGTTTAAGAAATCTAAAATATTTTTATGAAAACATGTATCTTATCGCACACTACTATCACAATCATCGTCATAGTTTATTCATTCAATACCACAATTATTTTAGTCTTAAAAATCTCCTCAACATACCAAAAATAACTTAAAGGTCGTAACAAAAACAGAAAGTATAATTAAGGATTTGACCAAAATAGTTCCTAAATAACTAAACATTTATTAATCTGTATTTTTTTCTTAAATAAGTACTTTTAAATATTTTTATTTGTAGTTTTCTTAGGCTTGTGTACCTACTGATCTTCAAAAGAACTTTTTATAACGTTAGATTTGTTATTTTAGACTGGACGGAAATAAGTAAAAATAGGATTGTTTTATTTGAAAATGTTACAAAATCAACGAAAAAAATTTTGGACCGATCGAAAATTGTAAATACTTAGACTTTTATTTGTGTTTCTCTCCAGTAAACATGAATTATTATACGTAATATTGATACATAATTATTAATTAAGTAAAATACACATTAAATATTCCGTAATCTTCCGTAGACGGTAGATCGAACACACAACAATACTTTACATGCATGTCTCCTAAATGTCATAAAATAGATGTAAAGAACTAGTGAATTTAAAATCGTTACACTACATCGTTTAAATAGTTTGTAATAAGTATACAAATTACAATGAACAGACAAGATTTTTACGCTCTAGTTTTAAATATCTCTACAAGCTGTTAGAAAAAGCTAACTGAAACTCGATAGTCGAGATCTTCTGGCAAGCAAAAAAATAGAATTGTAACGAATTGAAAGTTGATTATTCAATTGTATTAAACATTTATAATGTTAAGAATTTAGACGTCGGTCTCTATGCCGAGCACTCTCTTTGCTTTGGACAGATTTTGTATTTGCGCGGGAGTTTCAACTGCTTCCAATGCTGATTCTGAAACAAAAAACGTAACGAAAAATATTAGACTTGTGATTTTAGACTGTCATTGCTCATTGCTTCTGTAAAAATGTATATATATCGGAAAATAATCGGCCAAGTGCGAGTCGGACTCGCGCACGAAGGGTTCCGTACCATTATAGAGCAAAATTAGGCCAAAATTTGTGTTTTTTGTATGGTAGCCCCTCTTAATTTTTTATTTAATAGAAATATTATTATGAAATATTAAAGTACACATAAAACTAAGGATTGTGTGAAAAATTCAAATACCTACCTGTTACTATTATTGATATAGAGCGAAAAATTCCAAAAAATCACGTTTATTGTATGGGAGCCCCGTTTAATATTAATTTTATTTTGTTTTTAGTATTTGTTGTTAAAGCGGCAATAGATATACACAATCTGTGAAAATTTCAACTCTCTAGCTATTACCGTTCTTGAGTTACAGTCTGGAGACATACAGACGGACAGACGGACAGACAATGAAGTCTTAGTAATAGGGTCCCGTTACCCTTTGGGTACGGAACCCTAAAAAAGCAACACAAGGCCTAATAACTGTAACATTAACCCTTAATTCACTTCCTGAGTCCCAGGGACTCACATCAAAATTATTTTAAACGGCCATAATTCATATTATGCATTAACAGCTAGTTTACACCACGTCTCAGTAGCTCTACCATGAGTTTAAAGCTAAGTAAAGTATTTATCGATACTCGATACCGACTACGTAAATATTTAGTACGGCGATTTTAGGTCCGCAAGTAATTGCTAGAGGCGCTGTAAAATTTGACATGCTAAAAATTTACGGTCTTAGTCGGTTTTGAGTATCGAAAAATACTATAGCTGTAAACTCATGGTAGAGCTACCTTCATGTAGTGACGCGGGCGACATGGTGCCGAGAGGATGAGTGCGTACATGGGTACCATATTTGGTGAGTTATTAGTAGGCATATTACGCCGAGTGAGTCCCAGCCCCCAGGCGCCTCTAGCGACCCATACTTGTGAATTATGTTATGATAATTTTTATGTAAGTACTTACAAAATTTTTGAAATGTAGATTTTTCACCTCTAATATACTTACTTAATTTAAATTACCTATGTATGCTTTATTTTTATTTTGTACAATATATGTAAAATAATAATATGTAAAATAATATGTAAAATGGCTCTAAAAACATGACTTTATCAATCTAAGAGAAGACGGAGCAGATTCCATTCTGGAATCCTGGCTTCAAGAAGATTTGGATGAAAAAATGACATTCCTGAAGATGTGAGCCACCCTGAAACAAGTTAGCTAGGAGGGAAATCATTACTATTTATGCCACTACAAAAAGATAACCAAAATTGCTCATCTGTACACAAAATGTCTGAAGCCGATATGTTTCTTGCTCAAAAAAGATATGCTATAGCTTTTAGATAGTGGTAGAAACCCACTGCACGTTTTTTTCTTCTTTGTATAGAAATAAGAAGCATACGTTTTATTTTATTTTGTGTATCTTTATTGGTTTAAAAACATTAAGTTCTTTTTAATTTTTAGAATATATTTTGTTAGTTTAGACTTTTAGAGAAACCTTAAAAACATCATGGCTCAAAAAGATTGATAAGTGCCTTTTTCTTTAATTTACAAGAGGATTTCAGAAGTTTAGTTAGCTTTGTTATTTATTCTTATAATTTAATAAGTAAGGTCAATGTGTCGAAGTCCGGCATACTTTTCTAAAATTAAAGCTTAACATAATTTATTGTTACGAGATTCGCTTTTTAAAGTAACTTGTGTCATCGGAAAATATAGGCTATATATTAATTAGACCTATAATGATCGAAAAATAATCTTAGTTGCCGTATTTTTTTACTTACGTGGTATTTTTTAAAATCTCGGCGTGTAGACGGACTTCGTACGTAAGACATGTATATTTGAAAAGGTTGACAATATCTGATTTGAGGCAAGACCGGCATATGACGGCCTTTCCTTATAAAAACTAGACGGACTTCCCAATTATTGCAAGTTTAGGTTAGACACATGTTGCAGGTGATAATAACGAAATTAAAGGGATATTAACGAATCGAACACCAGTAAGAAGTAAAAGGATCACTAAGTTACTTATGTAATCCAAGAAACCCCAAAAACTCCTTCGTATTTCCACTATTTTTATTTTTTTGGCAGAGACTTACACTCCGACTGCGAGTACAAAACGGGAAAAAAAATTGAGATCATTTTTTTCGTAACAGGTAGTTAGTAGAGACATGTCTGTTTCTTAGGTCAAACTAACTTTGCAATATCGTTTAACCCACTAAGCCATATGAAACTAGTCGTTCAAATATGGAAGTTATTGCCACTAGACAGACTTACCTCCCAGACGGACTTCGACACATTGACCTTACTTAAAAAGATTGTTAAACAAAATGTTGATAAAATTTTGTTTTATTTCATAAAAACATACATTTAAAATATGTGAGTCCAAGGGACTCATAGAAGGTGTTTAAACATGAGTTCATTTAACCTAGTGAATTGAGGGTTAACTAGTAAATTTAACCTAGACATGCTGCAGCCCGAAGCATAGCTGTTTTGCTTAAAACCACAAGCACATAAAATTAAATAGGTAAGTAATAGGTACACATTTTTAAGATGCCTAAGTATTAGGGGGAAAATTTTAAATTTTGGTCATTCTTCTAAAGTTTCTTTACAACCTAAAACATCGAAGTTCGGTTATCGTTAGTCTTTGGGTACGGAACCCTAAAAACTGAAAACTATTAAAATATGTTCTAATGACAAAGAAACAATAACCAATACTTATGCTTATTTTCGTGCAATAGGAACATGTTACAAAAATAATATATATACCGAAAATACACGTTCTTCAGGTATTTTACCTTCGTTTACACGAATGTAACTCTAGCCCGATTCCAAAACGCATACCTCATTTGCACGAGGTATCTCGAGTTACCTGGTTTTGTGCTTGATTTCAGCGACTCTTGGTACGCTCTGATGGTATTGAGTTTGCCGTGAATCCGGAAAAGCAGTCGGGAATCCAGCACGAAATTGGAGTATTTTCGCCTGAAAAAAGTGACAAAAATTTTAAAAAATTACTAAGAAAAAAAGGTATAATAAAATTATGCTGCTCAGGGTTAAAGTGTAAACTATATTAAAATTAAATTTTGTTTTTCTCTAAAATAAAAAAAAAAAGTATCTTGGTGTAAGTTGTAACACTTGTAACATTAACCCAGACTGGTGCAAGCGGGCCTGAGCAATGAGTAGATATAGTTTATAATATTATTATCTTTGGGACTGAGTTGATAACTAATTATTTTAGTATATTTTTAAAATGAGGTACTTTTTAGTAAATTATTTATGTTGCGGAACTTATTCAAATTAGTTTATTTAAAAATTATTAGTTTTTTTACCAACGTAACAACAAAATTCTTCAAGTCTGTCTCGACCTCCAAGGCTCTAAATTTTTCCCTGTTTATACCCCGAAAACCACACAAAAAACTTTCATAAAAGAACATTAGAGCGCAAGAAGTTTCCACACGTACCTGGCCTCGTTTAGCATGTGAATGGCGAAACTGGGTTCTCCCATATCAAAGTAGCAGGTGGCTGCATCTACCACAGCGAATGGCACAACGTATTTGTTGTCCTTGATCCTGTCCTTCAGGCTGAAAACGATGAGATGAGAGTTAGTACCTACTCGCTAGTCAACGGCTAGTCGTTACAACTGAGTTTACTAAACAGATTCACTAAGCGGGAATTGAACACTACTTGCACTGCACACCTGCACTGCTAATCACCTGCACCGGCACTAATCAAAGTGAATATAGGCCCTAAGACTGGTTGGTGGTCAGCGACTGATTAGTGCGACTCATGCATGTTCTTTAATTTCTCCTAATCACTCATCACCTGCACTTGCACTAATCAAAGAGATACGGAGTGTACCCGGCGATTTGAGGTGGTAACGGTAATTTTAGTCTAGGTTCTAGGAGCTATAATATGAAAAAAGCTAGCACTGTAACCATGGGCGTACCCAGATTCTGGACGGGGGGGCAAATCAGATTTTTCATAAGCTAGGTGTTTATAAAGAATAAAAAATTAATTATTTTTAGTTGTAAAAATATTGTATAGCAGGCAAATGGCAAAAATTCGTTTTCTTAATTTTTAAACTTAGTAGGGACGTCAACATGATCCAGGGGGGGCAGCTCTCTCTGACTCGGTACGCCCATGACTGTAACAGTTAAAGTTAATAAAAGTTCATTGTAAAGCACTTGGTAACTCTTATGATAATCTCCATCTTTCTTGTGAGTTTGAAGTGATATTCCTCATACCTACTAAGTTCATACCGAGTATGGAAAATACGATATCTCCCTAAAGGAACATTACACAATAGTTTAGTGTTCGTAATTGCTTAGCTGTTATCTTTTCACTAGCAGTGTTGATTGGTTTAGTTTTTGAGAATAGATTGACTTCTATCGAAAATCTAGAAATCGAGTATTAGGAGCAGTGCCGGATTCATATTTTTATGAGTGTAGCCTGTTTAATAACACTTTATGAAATCTGCCGCCCCTAGGACCACCTAGCACCCTAGGACGCTGCCGCCCCCCTAGGACCATGCGGCCCCCCGGGAAGCTGCAGCCCTCCATAAGACGCTGCCGCGCGGCCGCCTCCCTAGGCCTATTTCCAGAGCTGAAGTGACTCACTCGATAACGTCATCGAGGAATCTCAGCGCGAGGCGGGGCAGCTTCATGGCGGTCAGCAGGGAGCCGCGTAGGAAGCTGATCACGGCCTTGTCCTCCACGTCGTAGTTGTGACGCCCCGGCCCGGGGATGTAGTGGGGATCCTCCGCAGCCTCGATTTTGTTGTACACGCGCTCGATTTTCTGACAAAAAAAGGGAAAATGGGAGTGTTTGAGTCATACAAATTAGAAATGATGACTGATGAAATATGATGATTATGGAAGTTGTGAAATTTTAAATCACGAAATACTCATGTATTTTAATTTTAAAATGAAAGATTTTAAAAATGATTAAAGTTCCAATTTAAAAATACTTAATTGAAATTGGATAATGTTGATATGAGGAAGATGTACTTAGCAGTTAGCGCCATCTAGTCGTATCTAGTTAACAAAAATAGAAAGTTTAAATAGGATTAGCGCCATCTAGTAAAGTACTATGCAAATTAACATAAAGTTTAACTTTTATGACATAGATGGCGTTCTAATTAGCATAGTGGCTTACTAGTAGCCATCTTAATTTACACTAGTCCCCACAGATGCCGCTAAACCGAACATCCCTATAGAATATAGATGGCGCCAAACTGTATTTCTTTTTGGAGTTTTTGGCATGCGAAAAACTAATCCGATTTAGAGTTTTAAAAATAATTAAAATGGGTAGGAAAAATGATAAAGCTACTACAGAGTACAGTGAACAACATTTTAAGCATAAAGTAGCAGCTTTATATTGAGTTTTAAGCTTTGTTTAAATTGAAATTGGCAGTGATTTTTTGGTGTAGCAACTGAATTTTTTGTTAGGCGACAATTTGATGGCGGATAAAATGTAGAAAATAGGCTTTTATAAAATGAACATTGAGAATTTGAGATCGTTTATAAAATTAAATGAGATTTAGAAAATATATGCACAAGGTAATAAAAACATACTATATACGACATTTAATGAGATCTAAATAAAGCATATTGTGGCATGTAAAAAATATTATTCCCACTAATATTATAAAGGCGAAAGTTTGGATGTATGTTATTAAGATCAGTTGCAAAAAATATTGAGCAGTTATTGAATTTAATGGCGGTTGATTAATTATTTCGAAAGTAAAACATGGACAGTAATAAAATAATTGAGCAGTCCAATAACTGAATGAGCGGCAAAAATGATGGAATGAGCGGCTCGATAAATAGTTCGGCAGATCCACGGCAGATCATAGCGGGCGGTGACACCCGAACTCAAGTTCATTAAAAAGAGAGGTACCTAAATGTTCGTTAGTTGGGCGGAACTTAATTTAGCAGCTATTAAGCAAATTCTTTGTCATTTTAATCTATACTAATATTATAAATGCGAAAGTATCTCTGTCTGTCTGTCTGTCTGTCTGTCTGTCTGTCTGTCTGTCTGTCTCGCTTTCACGCCAAAACTACTGAACCGATTGCAATGAAATTTTGTACACAGTTATTCTAGAGTCTGAGAAAGGACATAGGCTACATTTTGATGTGGGAAAATATCTTATTTCCATGAAAATATCGATGAAAATTACTTCGCATTGCGCGTGGCCAGCGCTCATCCCGGGGGTCCTGGGTTCGAGTCCCGCAGGCGGAACAAAAAGTTTTCAATGTTCCTGGGTCTTGGATGTGTATTAAATAATATTTCAAAAATCTTAAATATATTTTATGTATAATATTATAAAAAATCCAGAAATATATCGACGCGATGCAATGAACATTTTAGTTCTAATACGATTCAACAGATGGCGCTTTTTTTTTACTTCGTTGTAACATAGAACTAATCATACTTATTAGTTATTATGTTTTTGTTTATAGTTTTTAATACGTTAGAATATTATGTTTAATAATATTATCACTTGCTATAATAATAATCAATCTATCTTATCTTATAGAAATCCTACTGCATTTCTAAGGAGTTCGAGTGTGTTGTGTTGGCCTATATTCCATCCAGAAAATATTTTTACATTTTAATTCTAATATATGAAAACAGATGGCGCTTTATTTTTTACTTCATTATTATAACAGAACTAATCATACCTACTTTATTATATATTATTGTTTTTATTCATAACTAGCTGTTGCCCGCGACTTCGTCCGCGTGGACTTTAGTTTATAGCGCGCGGTGTCAACAAAATGTGTGTCAAATTTAAAAACTTTTTAAAACCCTGGTAAGTGGTACCCCTCTTAGGGCCGCGCTACACCGGAATGGCAGCGCTGAAAGTGCTCGCCTCGCCGGTGTAGCGCTAATCAAAATACCCAAAAACAGCTGTGCAGTGTGCACATAATCTGTACTAATATTATGAATGCGAAAGTATCTCTGTCTGTCTGTCTGTCTGTCAGTCTCGCTTTCACGCCAAACGCCAAAACTACCGAACCGATTGTAATGAAATTTTGTATACTGATAGTCTAAAGCCTGAGAAAGGACATAGGCTACTTTTTTACTGGAAAAAAGGGTTGTAAGGGTCGTAAATTTGTTCAAAAAATTCATAATAGATGGCGCCGTGCGTCTTCTACATCGCGCTGACGCTTGCTCAAAAGTCTTTCTATAAGAGGTGGTATCATCTTACATTTAAGTCTCGATTTTTATCGATTGTTATATCTATTCTACGGTATTAAATAACTCAGTACTTTATCTGTGCAGGCAGTGACGTAACCTTAAGACCAAATTTCACCAACGACTGTTAAAGTTAATGCTCGAATTAGTATCACGTTAGCTGTTTCGTTTTTCATATGAATGAAAGAGAAGACAGGATATTTTAACAAGCTGTTAACACTAACAGACGTTGGTGAAATTGGGGCTAAACCTATCAATGATAAATAGTTTATGGGTAAAGTTGTGTAATTGGGGGGCTAAATAAGCTTTAAAATTTGGCATAATATATAAAGTTTAACATACAAAAATGAAGTACTTATTGTTTGCACACTGCACAGCTGTATTGATTTAAGGGGTACCAGGGTTTTTTTATAAAAGCTTTTGACACCAATTTTGTTGACATCGCGCGCTATAAACTGAAGTCCACGCGGACGAAGTCGCGGGCAACAGCTAGTTGCTTAAATATGTTTCGAATTACGAATAAAAGTTCCTAAGTATTATTATAATTCAATTTAGTTTTTAAATTCCTTCAGTGAAAGTAAAAGTAATTTAATTTTTCACTACCAAGTAGGGGACCGTCCGGTCCGTCTGTCTGTCTTCAGGCTGTATCTCAAGAACCGCTATAGCTAGACTTCTAAATTTATAAATAAATGTACAAGGGGGGCTCCCATACAAAAAACACATTTTTTTCTTACTTTCGCTTTATAAGTGTACGGAACCCTCCATGGGCGAGTTCAACTCGCACTTGGTCGATTTTATTTTATTTTACCACCTCATTGTTTAAAGAACTGCTTAGAATGAGATTTCTGACTGACAAATCCAAATTTGTTACTGTCCAAACGTAATTGCTCATTCATTAATTTGTACCGCTCATTTAATTATTTTATGTTTTCAACTATCCATTTCATCATTTCATTGTTTAATTTACTGCTTAGTTTTAACTGCTAAACTAGTTATTAAACGTGCCATTTATAATTTTAACTAACTAAAACTGCTATTTACAACTGGCCCTTTAAATCGGTGCCTTATAAGTTATAATAATAATATGCTGTTCTTATACGAAACTTTTGAAATGATAATTTATCGCCCCCTACTCAACATTTACGAAGTTCTGTATGTCATGGTTGTTTTGGTGTGATTCATTCATTCATCATCATCACTACCATAAACCATTATATGAGCGCTTAGAAAAAGATTACGTGTGTTTGTGTACTTGAATAATACAATACAATAATACAAATTCTATGCAACCAACGCATTTGTCGCTTTTTCACTAATTTACGATTCTACAAACAAAAATTCTGATATCCTGATCCTTAATTATTAGACCTGTTTTATTTTTAAAACTGCTTGCAAATCACTGCCCGAAAGTGTCTTTTTATCTGGAAGCTAATATTTTCTAATAATGTATTATAATTTGATATATCATTTTTAATATTAGCTGCCAAGTCATTATTTGTCATACCTCTACTATTCTTTCATTTTCCCTGCTTAATATATTTGCTATCTTAAAGCAGCAGCCGTTATTTAGTTTTTATAGATCTTAGGTTTTGTAACTCATTATACTTAATATAATTGTCATGGGCGTACCCAGGTTCTGGGCCAGGAGGGTGGGCAATTTTCTCAGATCATCAGAATCAGATTTTATATAAGATAGGTGGTACATATTATACAATGTGTCCCGACACCGGTGTCCGATCCTTTAATGTCATGATCTATGGCATATTTTATCGACAAATTGGCTCTCAAATTTTGTCCCTCTCTCACGGTTGTAAAATGGCAGCCATTTTAGTTTTTCCCAGGCTTTCACACTAATCTGACCAGCACTTCTCATGTAAATATCCTATGAAGATAAAAAAAGTCTCATTTGATACCTAAACTTGTGGACTACGCTTCCATAGGCAATATGTTATAAATTTAGTAGAATTAATATAAAAAAACCAAAGTTCAAGAAAAATTGATAATTGTGTATTTTTAATGAATGGCTTTTTGTGAAAAATCTAGCGCATTAAACTGGTTTTTTTTTGTTAGAAGAAAGATAGAAGAAGTTTTCATCTATACATATAAATAAAATTGGAGTGTCTGTTTGTAATATTGAAATTACAGTTTTTTACCACATGCATATGAATGTTTAGACGGTACATACACCAAAATAACAATTTTTAGAATTTTTTGTCTGTCTGTTTGTTCCGGCTAATCTCCGAAATGGCTGGACCGATTTTGACGGGACTTTTATTGGCAGATAGCTGATGTAATAAGGAGTAACTTAGGCTACTTTTTAACCGATTTCCAAAAAGGAGTAGGATATTTTTTACTTTTTTATGTTTTACCTATGTATTTTACTCCGCCGTTTGTGGACCGATTTTCAAAATTCGTTTGTTGTTGCTTAAGATAATTATGGTCCAAATTAGATACCATGTTCATAATGTTCATTCTTTGTTATCAACTTATCACATTTTTTTGACGCGGACGAAGTCGCGGGTAACGGCTAGTCTTACATAAATACTTTATTCCAATGCTCTAAGTCAGATAGTTTAGAAGTGATAACGATTTTCCTATGAAGTATAGGTCAGATTAGTATGAAGACAGAGAAATTTTTTTTTTCAAAAGTTGGGGAAAAAAAATTTGAACTCATGATTTATGGCATATTTAAGTGATTAAAGGATCGGACACCGGTGTCGGGACACATTGTATAAAGAATAAAAAATATACATAATATTTGGCCAGCCCCCTGCCCCCCCTCGGTACGCCCATGATAATTGTTGCTAATATTTAAACGCTACCAAGGTATTTTTTTGTAACCAAGTAGGTAGTTAGTCTTAATTTACACCAAACTCCAATGGATGACGCAAAGCTGTATTTTTTTATTACCTCGTAAAAAATATTTATTCCAATTTATAAAGAACATTATAATATAATGTTGATGAGGAAGATGTACTTAACGCCATCTAGTAGATTAAAGTAATAAAATTAAAAAGTATACATATATAGGTTTAGCGCCATCTAGCAAATTAGTATGCAAATGAACATAATGTTTTAACTTTTACAACATAGATGGCGTTTGTGCAGCATAGTGGTTTACTACCCAGCCATCTTAATTTACACTAGCCCTCACAGATGGTGCTAAACTGAACATCCCTATAGATGGCGCCAAACTGTGTTTCTTTTTAAATTATTACCCGTAGCATGGTATCGGCATAGTGCGTGTCTTTGGCGAGAGCTGGGAACAGGTTCCAGAGGCAGGCCATCTCTATGGCTGGAAGGATTAGGTAGCCCTTCTGGCGCCACTGGTTGCAGCGTCGTTCGATGAATTTCTCCATGGGCACCGAGCGGCCCATAATGCGGCGACGGTGGCTGGGTGCGCCCCTGTTATTAAAAAGATATTACATAAAGTGAATGATTACAGATATCAGGATCATGCAATATGTACGTAGAAGGGTATTAACAAAATCGCAGCCTAAATATTGACATTTTTTAGAGAGAATATTAAGTAACTATACATAATATGATAAAAATTATTAATAAAATCTCTGCCTAAAAGACTCGCACTAAGTCAATATTCAACCACGAACGTTATAGGGGAACTACACATTTTGCCAGGACATACTGTGATAGGACGTTTCCTTATAAGTAGATGAATATAATTATTATTACTTATATCATAGAGCTTATCTGCCGTGGTATAACAAAAATGCCGTTAAGTGACATTTGGTCGATTTTCAGATTTTGACTGTACATGAATAAGAAAAAAATTCTCTATCGACCTATATAAGCGGTTTTCTGATAAGTTGAATAGTTTCGGAAATAATAATAATGAAAATGCCGTTATATTACCCTTTTTTGTGCATGTAATACGCTTAAATGACGTTAAGTCATATTGGGAGTCAATATAGCCGCTAATGTTCATTAACTTGTATTTTTATTATACTTTTTTCTTGTGATTGTTTCACTAGATTGCCGTTATACGGTATTTTGTACACTGTAAAGTGATTAAAGTACTTTAACTATTTTATTGTAACTCTTTTTTAATGCAGGACTTTATGTTTGCTAAACAATAATGCCGTAAAGTGAAAAAATTAGACTTAAATGTGACTAACGAGTCTTAACGGCATTATAGCTTAGCATTTAGTACATTTATATTTTTACTCAATGAACGCTACGAGCCAGTAACGGCATTTATAAAGTGAAATAAAACATATTTTAAATTAAATATTAGATTTAAATGTTGCTATCTCACAATAATACGCTATAATGCCGTTAAATAATCTCACCCGGTGACATCCTAGTTTCGCGGTCAGAGGTCAGGAGTATTCAGTGCGTCGCAGGCGCTTACCGAATGCGCTGAATTAAAATTCCCTATCTCAAAAAACAAACTTGCAGTATTCCTAATAATAATAATAAACTAAGTTGAACAATACCTACTACAATAAAAAATAATCACTAAAATCGGACTTGTGGTTCCGGAGATATGCGTGCACAAAACATACATACATATACATACATACACTTTTGAAATTTGCCACATTTGTTCAGAAGCTGTCATATATTGATATAATATTATACAACAGTTCTGGAAATATTACATACATGTACACGTCGAATTGATAATTTTGACTTGATTTGTATTTTGTAGTTTCAGTAAGTTTTATTTTATTTAGTTGTGTTGTTTTTATTTGAGACAGAAAGACTTAAAAACGGCCGTCTTAAGAGCATGCTATAATTATAATATTATTATGTAGAAATGTTATCGTGCCTCTTAGCCACCCAATTAATGTGATATTTGTATTAAGTAAAGAGCTAAGCGTCCATACAAATTAGTTGTAAGTATAATCCCACCAAAACATTAAATGTAAAAAGGAGCCAAGCAAAATATTGCATAGCCATGCAATATATCTATCGTAAAAAGTTTTCAGATCACATTCAAGCCAAGCCTTCATCTTATTTTGTAATTTAAATCAACATTAAGTGAATTTATCAATAGTTTTCTTTATTTTATATATTATTATAGTGGCTCGGCAACGAGCACAAGAAAAACAAATATAAAACTTCATATTTAGGGTAGTTCATACTTACACAAACGGCAAGCGTAAAGTGTTTTTTAGTACCGTATGTAATGACGCATGTCGACGATTGTACCCAATAAATACCCAATCAGTCGCTGATTATTTCTCTAGTGCTCATTGCCAAGCCACTATAATAATTATAAAATAAAGAAAACTATATATATAAATTCACTGAATGTTGATTTAAATTACAAAATAATAATTATAATAAAACTCTTTATTGCACACCAAAATACATACACAATATGAATTATAAATTAATTAAGCACATTAAGCACACACGGCTTGAATGTGATCTGAAAACTTTTTACGATAGATATATTGCATGGCTATGCAATATTATGCAATATTTTGCTTGGCTCCTTTTAACATTTAATGTTTTGGTGGGATTTTATTTCTTTTTTTAAGGTTTCCTTTCTTTTCAGGTCACGTTAAAACGTTTCTGTACTTAGCTTAGCACACATTCTCTATCTCTAGGTATATATTCTATGTCGTAAAATTAATTGATAATAACAGGTAGGTACTTCTACAAAGTACAAATTCTATGACGATAGCCTAGAATTTCAGGATAACTTTTGAACTATCAAGAGGTTATTCGTGCATCGATGTTACTTTCGATTGAGTATTACGACCTATTCCGGATTTTTTTCAAACCATAATAATTATACTCCGCAAACAAGCGATACCGCGATATAAAGGGAGTGCTACACCATCTATCGAGCGAGTATGGAGTGTACATCGTAATTCGCAGTTCTGATTTGAGATTTAATCTAATTTAATTATCATAGTTTCATTGTTAACTTTGTTCACTATTTTTCCTTTTGTACGTAAAATAATTATTATGAAGTCAAAACTCATTTTTAATGTTCTTGCAAAGCCACAAACAATAAAATTCTTTTCTTTTATTTAATAAAGTTATATTATACTTTTCAGTTTTTAGGCTTCCTTGCCCAAAGGATTTTGACGACCTCTGTGGCTCAGTGGTGAGCGCGTTGGTAGCTCAAGCCGGGGGTCGCGGGTTCGAGTCCCGCCGACGGAACAAAAAGTTTTCAAAGTTCCTGGGTCATGGATGTGTATTAAATATGTGTATCATATAATAAAAATCTTAAATATATGTATAGTATAAAAGTATTAAATATATTTCCGTTGTCTGGTACCTGTAACACAAGTCCTTCAGGTACTTACCACAGGGCCAGACTGACGTGGTGTGAAGCGTCCATAGAAAAAAAAAAAAAAAAAAAAAAAAGGATGAAAACGGGAGCCTATTCCTAATGAGTCTAGATTTCGCTGTATGTCTGTCATCCGTCAGTGTGTCACGAGGCTAGATCTCGAGAACCGCAATAGCTAGATATTTTATTTTTTTTACAAATTATGTACTTTTATTGTCGCTATAAAAGCTAATAGTCCAACTAAAATAAAATGAATGATTAATGGGGGGTCTCATACAACAAACACGTTTTTTTGCCCTTTTTTGCCCTATATCCATAATGGTAAAAGTGAGGTTTTTGAAAATTTCAGAAAATACTTAATTGTATTTCCACTTTGATAATAAGTAATAAAAAGTACATAAACTTGTGATTTAAGGGGGGCTCCCATACAAATTTACGGTACGGAACCCTATGTACGCCAGTTCGACTCGCACTTGGCCAGTTTCATAATATTTCCTTTCATTGTGGATAACGACCTACCTTGTTGGCAAATTTCAAGGTTCTAAGTCTGCTAGAAGTACCTTAGAATTTTGATGATCTGTCAGTCAGTGAGTGACAAAATGTAGTTACTTTGATCATCCGTAACTATTAAACTATTTATCGAAATGTTATGTAATTTTGAGGTTATGCTAGTTTTAATACTTACTCCTAGTCACCGAAATTCTAAATTCCTAGCTTTGTAAACATCGAAGATAAATGGGGTGTGAAAAAGCCGCGAACCGCTTCGAGAAAAGTATGGTACGGCCGTGCCTTTGCTAAAAAGCTTGGCTGGAGCACTGCCGTGCTCCCAGATATACTATAGAGCTATCTAAGATGCTCAATAAAGTACATAATAAATATTGTGATTTACTAACTTGGGTTTTAATTTATTACAAAATAAGATTCCTATTTAATACTTTAACTCCGTATAGTTAAATATCACAATGCAATATTTTTCGCTTTGTATCGCTATAACGCCGTTAACGTAAAAAGTAAATAGTGTAACGGCATTTTAGCGGAACAATGAGTGGAGTTATTCATATACATATTGTAGCTTACTAGACTTAAATGCGGTAAAATACCAATAACAGCACTAAAGACTAACATAAGTTGGTTCTGTATTACTTGATATTAAACTAAATCAGGGTTATGTACTATAACGACATTTTAACTAAACCTATGAGAAAATGTTTGTAGTGTTTTAATAGACAACGTTTTTATTAGGAATAGAAACACTAAAATGCCGTTAAGGTATACGTAACGGCATTTAAGTCAAATTATAGATGAAAGAAAGAAACATTAATGATGAACTAAAACGAAAAACGGGTTTTTTTTATTATTCATAAAGAAATTCTAGAAGATCACATATTAATAGATAATAAGTATCTCTTTTATGTATGTTCTGGTGCTTTTCGATCTCAAATCGGTTTTGTCATTGAGGAGTTACATAGGTTTAAATTTTTACCGCGTTTTTTGCTCATAACTCAAAAGTAGGTTTTGGTAGTTAACGGCATTATAGTCATACCACGGCAGTTATAATCACATTCTGCGAATGACTAGCCTTTTAAACTTTTATGCTGGATTTACACAGGTGACTATAGCCACACGATTTACGCCGCACGGCGAAAATCAACAGTCTAAATGGCAATACGCCTAGGGTTGCCAGGCGTCCGGATAAATCCGGACACAGTTAGGCTTTTTGATTGCGTGTCCGGCCAAAATTAAGTGGAGTCCGGCTTTTGTAGAGCTCTGAATCAATAATTTTATATGACAATCTACTAATTTTAGAGCGTTTTACACCTAATAAAATGTAAAATTGTATGTAAAATTATTGTTTTAATAAAACAGAAAATTACGAAAGTATTCCTACACTAAGGAGTCCATTCTTAGTACTCCATAGCAGGACTTTTTTGTACAAATGTCCGGCCAAGCTGGCTGCTTTGTCCGGCTTTTCGATTAAGCCACCTGGCAACACTAAATACGCCGCATGCGGAATTGCCATTTAGACAGTCGATTTTCGCCGTGCGGCGTAAATCGTGCGTCTCTAGTAACCAGTGTAAATCCAGCTTTAGGTTTATAGCTAGTTGATAGATAAAGGTACAAGTTTTACCATTATCTATTAACTAGCTTACTTTTCGTAAATAATAATATGTGTGCCTGTTTTACCGTAAAACAGACACACAGATTTTAATAAACAATCATCACGATATTACATAGGTATTAAGTGTCCTATATAATTTTATGAGCTTGATACAGCAACTATGAAGTATCCATTACTAATCAAACTAATAATAGGTCATTTAAATATGGTATTACAGAGAATCACGTAACGCTTGGCTAGCCAAATAGCCTACTCCTAGCGTTACGTGATTCTCTGTAAGTATAATACATATAATATTATCTGTTAGTGAAACCCGTAGGTAGCTAAAAACACAAAAAAAATTGCGAGCTCAATTTTGATAAAACTAAACAAAAAAAACCTATATTTTTTATCGAATGATCATACAGACATAGTTTCTAATTCTATTGGGCAGACAGAAATCGTATACCAATCATTTTAGGAAAAATAAGGGCATCGCAGTTTTGTGCGTATCGAGTGTACGAGCGTCGAGCACTCAATAAGCGTTTAGCAGGGTTGCAACGAAAACTTCTATTTATAGAATTCTTTGGGTTGCAAGAATTTGGCTGTAACTATATTTGTTACCTTTGTACCTAAAACATTTTATTCCATTACCTTTATGATAAATGGATGGATGGATCCATTACCTTAATGGCTTCGAATGGATACATAGCACATACCATTGCTTGTCTAGAGTCCAGAGGTTCCCAAACTTATTTTGTCTACCGCCCACTTTAAAAACAAATTATATTTTAGCGCCCCCATTGTTTCAATAAATGCATCCTGATGAAATAAATCACCCTCCAATCCCCTACACAACGCCCCCCTTTTTTTTCTGGGTCCCACACCACCTTCAGCACCCACAAAGGGGAGTTATCGCCCACTTTGGGAAAGGCTGGTCTAGACGATGATTGGATGGAACGTTTTTAACTTTATAGTTTAAACTTTCAACTCAAAATGAAAGAAAATAGGGTTGCCCCTCAAATTACGCCATGTCCCGGGAAATACGGAATTTCTCTGAAAACACGACATATCCCGAAAACCACTTCTTTTTTATAAAATTAGAGGACAATCGAGGAAAGGGGACACCTGATGGACCGCCACCGCAACCACCGTCGGCGTCGCCCATGGACACGCGCAAGATAAGAAGATTGGAGGTGCATTACCGGGGCATTTTCAAAAAAACGTGTACCCTTGCAAAAATATGTCTATATTTTTTAAGGTCATTTATTTACCTTTATTTGAATGTCATTTACAAGGAAAAATATTGAACTAATGGAATAAGTTAAAAAGAACGCTGAAAACGTTATATTATTCTGATATTATTGAAACAAAATCGAGTTTTCGACGAAACAGATTCCGTTGTGCGACTAAATGTAAAATATAATTTAATACAAAAAATACAGCAATAAATGGATTTCTTCGTTATTTTTATCTAATGAAATGCATATTTAATTGTTTATTAAAAAAAATTTTGATAATTTCAAAGATCAACAAGAGTAGCAATTATTTTTAATCCATAGTGTGACTATGTGACCTATCCACTAGGTTATTTTTCATTTTTTTACATGAGTAAGTAATATTTAACATATATAAAGAAGTTTTTATAACACAAAAACCTTTTATTTAAACATTTTTATTGTTGCACTACTTATAAAAGTAAAAAATTCTTTGATTTCATAGATTTAACTTCATTAATTAGAGGGACGAACATCTCATAATCATAAAGATGTGTTCACATGTCTACGAATTCCTAAGTTATTAATGACATCGGATTATATGCACGATCAAAGTGCCGAAATATCCATGCAAATATGCACGAAAAATGGTCGAAATATGCACAAAATATGCACAATCAAAAGTCACTTAATATTAAAATTTATTATTTTTTTGAAGACTTTTCCGGTAGTGACATTAATAAAAGCGCCAATTTTTATAATTTCATAAAATCCAGGATTTTTAATTTCTTGAAATAAAGACTTTTTATTTATTTATTATACGCCAATAATAATTTCCTACCAACATTTTCCGATTGCAATCTTAATGCCCATGGAAGTTAAACTACCGAAATATGCACTATCAACGAAAAATTGCCATAATATGCACTATCGCCTAAAAAGTGACATTATATGCATTTGCATATGCAAGTATGCAAATGCATATAATCTGATGTCTAGTTATTATAAATCTGCAAATATCAACGACACAAAATGATTTTCAACTTTACTGATAGAAAAGTAGTGGAAATAAAATCAAAATTATTAAAAAAAAAAAAAACTTTTAGGTACTTAAATTTTAAATAGTAAATTGTTATTGTTAAGTAAAGTCGACGCCTTTATAATTTGGCTGTAGCGATATCGATTTTTCTCAGCAATGACTAAAGCTAAGAAATTAAAGTTCATTGTCAGTATTTAATCAATCAATCAAAAGTAACTTAATGTTAAAATTTATTATTATTTTTAAGACTTTTCCGGTAGTGACATTAATAAAATATAATTTCATAAAATCAAAATTTTTAATTTCTTGAAATAAAGCCTTTTTAGTTTTTATTTATTTATTATACGCCAATAATAATTGTCTACCAACATTTTCCGATTGCTATCTTAATGCCCATAGAAGTTAAACTACCGAAATATGCAAAATTGCCAAAATATGCACTATCGCCTAAAAAGTGACATTATAATATGCATTTGCATATGCAAGTATGCAATGCATATAATCCGATGTCTAGATGCAAAGAAAACTAGCAATCTAAAACATATCCAAAACGGTTTTTTACTTTAACGCGGCGTCACCTTAACACATAAGTAATAAAAAATATATTTGTACGTTAATCGTACCAGTTTAAAAATCACCAATTTTCTTAATAAAATCTGTGAATAAAAAAATTATTTATTTAAAATGTGAACTAAGCCTTATGCTTTCCGCCTGTTGTGACTTGTCCGTTCCATTATATGTGACCATACGAAAAGTCACAAGTCGGAAGTCACGTAATATTACTTTCTTTTACTTTTAAAGTGTTTGTAAATAACCGATAATAGTTATCACAATTTCATTTTTTTTACTAAATACTAAGCTAATTTTGCAACGTGTCAACAGTAAAAACAATTGGAGAAAGTGTAATAATGCGTACAAAATATGGTCACTTATCTGAACAAATAAACCGTTCCTGAAGAACCATCCAACCTGCGTCCGCGTCTTGTAGCAAATTTTTAACTACTAAATTCAAATTGAAGTTTTTCGATGTACAATGAAATATAGTGCTATCATTTAGTGCCGAAAATATTTTTGTAGTATGTTTATAAAACTAAAAAAAACGGTCACTAAACCGAACATTCCGGCCGGGTTGTTTTTTCATGATTATAATTTTAATTAATTTGTAGTTAAATTATGTTAGATTTTTCAATAACAAGACATTCAATTGATACATTAAGTATTTAGGAATCTAACATATGTTTTTTAAGTAACATACTTTAAGAAAAAAAATAGTTATTAAAGATTTTGTTACAACTTCTGGGAAGGGGACAGGTGAATTTAATAGGTTTCGGTACTTAAAAACCCTTATAAATCTCATACTAAATAAAATTTTATACAAACGTGAATGTATTTTAATAAAAGAAAACTTGTTTTTGCTCCTACATTAAAATTACAAAATGTTAGTATGTAATTTTTTACAAATAATCTGTAGCGAAGTCAAGGGACAAGGTAAAAACCAGGGGTACACATTTTTTTGAAAATGCCCACCGGTCTTTTACGAGGGAATATAATGCGCTTTTCTTGAAGGTTTGCTGGTCGTATTGGTCCGGAAATATTGTACCAGAAACGAGGGATTAGTGTCATTTTTCTCCAACTTACAGTACAGAATGACTGTCATCTCTCCAACTTACAGTACAAATGACTGTCTTCTCTCTCACACTTACAGTACAGAATGACTGTCATTTCGCTCCAACTTACAGTACAAATGACTGTCATTACTCATTTATCTCCCACTTACAGTACTGACGACTGTCATTTCTCTCCCACTTTCACTTACAGTACTAATGACTGTCATCTCTCCAACTTACAGTACAAATGACTGTCATCTCTCTCCAACTTACAGAACAGAATGTCTGTCATTTCTCTCCAACTTACAGTATACAAATGACTGTCATTTCTCTTCAACTTACAATACAAATGACTGTAATTTCTCTCCAACTCACATGATCATAGCGGCGATAACTCCAGTCGCGTCGCGGCCATCATCATCAATCTCCATCAAGATGGCCGCCCGCAGGTACATGTAGATGGTGGTGGACCACTTGCTGTCCCGCACAAGCACATCCACGCTGCTAAGGCAGTTGTTCCAGTTCAGCATCAGGCTGAAAACACGAGAAAATATTGATTTTAAATTTTACAAAAAAAAAAAAAACACTGATGGTAAAAAGTGGGCCCCGTGCGAGTTTCTTACGCCGGTTCATCACGCCGGGTTATTTCCCGAACCGGTGGTATGCACCAGTAGCTACGACGTGCTAAAAGTATTTGATTCAAATCTATTCAGAAATAAAATAAACATTTTTTATACATTTTAGTTGATTATTATTTTTAACAAAAAATTAAAACCGACTTCCAAGGTAAAAACAATAATAACATCCTTATAATATGAACTAAAAAGTATTAAATAATTTTTCCTATCTTATAGTGCCTTTTTCCGAATTCGGCTAAAACTCTAATATTTCTGTACACAATCTTCATAATTTTGAAGTCGGTACCAGATAGCTGAATCTTCAGTCTGCCAGAATATTTGAAACTTTTGGAACTCGAAGGATTAATAGGAGTACAATCAGTAAAACCGTTTCGGAGGAGTAAGGACACGAGAATTTTAAATAATTTATGAAGATAAGAAGATGTACTTAGTTATTGTATTAAATATTAATATCATAAGGCACTTATTTAAAGGGGCAGTTGTAAATTGCAGTTTTGGTAAGTTAAAAATTATAAATGGCACGTGTAATAACTAGTTTAGCAGTTAAAACTAAGCAGTAAAGTAAACAAAAATGAGTTGTAAAAAATAATGAAATGGATCATTGAAAACATTATTGAACAGTAAATAATTTAAATGAGCGGTAAAATCTAATGAATGAGCGGTTACGGAATTTGTCAGTAAGAAATCTCATTCTAAGCAGTTTTTTAAACAATGAGGTGATAAAATATAATAAAATCGGCCAAGTGCGGGTCGAACTCGCCCATGGAGGGTTCCGTACCGTTATAAAGCGAAAGTAAGGGTTGATTCAGACCACAACGCGACGCGTAGATGCATTTCTAAATTTGTATGGATTTGACAGATTTCAATTGCGTCAGACGTATTGCGAATCTGTCAAATCCATACTAATTTAGAAATGCATCTACGCGTCGCGTTGCGGTCTGAATCAACCCTAAGACGGTCGCCGGCTGCTGCCGGCTTTACACGAAATATTTCGAGTGTTTTGAGAATACACAAACTATTAGCAACAAATTATATCGTGCAGGAAACCGGTCTCGAACGCTTCAACTTCCAAGCGGCCACATGTGGTGTACGAATTCGGACATCTAGGTATAACCTGTCCCACTCGTTCGACTCGAGCGATCTTTGCACGAAATATTTTGAATGTGAAGTTTTGAGAATACACAAACTGTGTTACGCTCGTAAAAATCTCATAATTCGGTATTTTATTCGAAGATGAACTTTTCTCACATCCTGAGAATTGTGCCCTAGGTGCGCGTGATCTATGGCGCGGGCGGTTGCATACTAAGGTATCTATGACTATCTCGATGGCCAGCCGCTGCGGCTCGGCCGCTTGTGCGCGCCCGGCCCCGCGCTGCAGCGCCGCTCGCTTGACAGATGAAGCGAGACCACAGGCGATACGGCAAACAGTTATTGTACTAATGAACGCTAAACGCAATGCATAAGGTTGAAATTAGGTTGTTTTCCAGAATAGTAGGTAAATAATTTCTCGGCGATTTCGCACCGTTTGTATAACTTTGTATGGAAGTGAGACATTTTTTTTTATGAAATAAGGGGGCAAATGAGCAAACGGGTCCCCTGATGGAAAGCAACTTCCGTCGCCCAGGGACACTCGCAGCATCAGAAGAGCTGCAAGTGCGTTGCCGGCCTTTTAAGAGGGAACAGGGTAAAGGGGTAAGGATGGGAAGAGGAGGGAATAGGGGAGGGTAGGGAAGGGAATAATGTAGGGGATTGGGCCTCCGGTAAACTCGCTCACAGCGCTTGCGCTGTTTCACGCCGGTTTTCTATGAGAACGTGGTATTTCTCCGGTCGAGCTGGCCCATTCGTGCCGAAGCATGGCTCTCCCACGTATATCCCTCGGAGACATGCATTTACTTACTTGTATAATTAGGCAGCAGCAGCGTAAGGCACACATTTAACATTACTTTGAGAAGTATGTCAAAGTAATGTCAAATGTGTGCCTTACGCTCTGGAGTTAAGGCTGAATTTGTTATGTTTAATTTTGGTGACATTGGTCACCCTGACGTGGTAATGATGATGATGATGATGGTGAATGTAATTTGCATAGTAGCTGAAAGCATATGCTTTCAGTTCTTAAAACAGCGCCTAAACCCGCGAACTTGTATTTATAAGGAATCCAGAGTTCTCTTAGTATCTTCGGAACCATAGTATACCTCGGTGCAAAATCTTGCGTTTTGGTAGCATATGCTTAGGATGCTTCTTATAAAACCAAAATCGCCATATGTTTCCATATAAATTTCGAGGAGTTCCCTCGATTACTCATGGATCCCATCATCAGGTCACCTCTTTTGTGAACATGGTACCAAATTGGAGTGAAACCTAATACAACAAAACAAAAATTTCGAAAATCGGTTCACAAACGGCGGAGTAATCGTTGAACATACACAAATAAAAAAAAATTAAAAAAATCCACAGCCGAACATATAACCTCCTCCTTTTTGGAAGTCGGTTAAAAATGAATCGTACCAATGCTTTCTTTGGAAAGTTCCCAATGTATTTCAAGTTCTCTATGACACATCAGCGTAAATTACGCCGCGTTCGGTGTAGTGCGTAACCGTTCGGCGTTCGTCGTCTAACCTAACGCATATTTTGGTGTATGTCACTTCGAACACTGTATGTCATAAGTAATAAGACTCATAACTCCTAACAACTGAATATTGCTGACACTGAACTTTCGGCGCCGTACGTTCGGCAGATGTGTCCACTTGTCCAGGCCTTAGGGTGTGTACAGTGTATATTATGTTCCTAATATATAGAGAATTAGAGAGACTAGATGTCCCGCGCGGCTTCGTCCACGTAAATTGGGAATTTTACGGAAACCATACATTTTCCCATAAAAAATAGCTTATGTCCCTACTCCCTTCACTTGGTCTACTCTATATCTGTGCTTAATATTGCCACAAAAATTGCTCCAGTAGTTCGTAATTTCTAATATTTCCCCCCGTTTTTCTCACATTTTTCTGAGTTTCTTCGGTCGTATTAGTCTTAACGTGATAATATTATTTAGCCTATAGTATATTACTCGATAAATGAGCTATCTTACACTAAAATAAGTTTTTAAAACGCGTTCAAGCAAACATACTCTTCAGGTTTAAAATATTAGGTAGGTATAGATTTTTTTTAATTATCGCTATAAACTCGAGTCTCGATTTCAAAGACTATGAAAAGGACCAATAACACGGTCATTATAGGCTCATAAGTCATAACAATAGGACGATGCATAGTATAATATGGTAGTGATAATGATGATGATGATGAATGTAATTTGCATTTTTGCCTACTTTTGCTGTATAACAGTAAGGAACCCTTCCTGCGCGAGTCCGACTCGCACTTGGCCGATTATTTTTTTACTTTAACCTTAAAGGGGTAAAGACCGCTAATTTGCGCTCTTCCAAAAATTTGTTTATTTTTCTTATTTTGTTGTTTATTATGTGCAAATAAAAGGTTTATTATTATTACAGGCTACAGCCATAATATACAGCATTTATGTACACGAAAAATATACCCTAGACAGGAAAATTCCTCACAAATTGAGTGGAACGTTTTCCAATAATAAATAATAATTCATTTGGAGGGTTCGCTCATGCAGTATGCACCTCACCCTCGTTGACTGTACCAAATATTTGGAAAAGTACGGACTCGTTTATAGCACGATAACGTAAATTATAAAATATATTTGTTTACTAGGAAAAATTGGAAAGTAATAAAATTAATTCAGTTCAGTTCAGTTCAGAGAATATTTGAAAAAAAATATTCTGAATAAAAAAAATTGAGTTTGAATTTGAAATTCTTGGAATACAGCTGTACTTATCCTGATCAGGATATTATGGATTATACATTGATCCCGCAGTCCCTTTCCATCTAAATATGAAATGACAATGTCACACCAACATCAGGCGAGCTCTTATTGGTCGATACTCAAACAAATCAGTTTGTTAGGTCTAAAAGAATACTACTTTGCTGCTTGATATACTTAATATTATGAAACGACTGAATTGAACAAGTATCGAAGTTGTATATTATATGCAGCGTTGAAATATTTGACTAACCTGTCCCAAATATTTCATAAATCTTGTGCACATTAGCGACTGGGAGATTGTTTGGTGTAAAATGTCGAAATAATTTTTTGCCGTGCTATTAATTAAGGGCATGTATTTAAATCAATATCTGTATATTCCCTTTTCTCGATCAAAATATTTGAAAGTTTCACCAAAAATACTGACTTGGACACTAAATAATGCTAATTCAGCATACTATTTAAAATTATTTGCAAAACTGTTTTACTGAACGAATAACTATTATTAAAATTGTATATCTAACAATTCCTTAGTTCAACAAACGTACTATAACTTTTTAAAGGAAAACCATCACCTAAATTACTTTTAGGAACATCATTTATTCTAAATAAAACCCAATTTAATCTGTTATGTTCGTATAATTAAGAACACATAAAAATCATCAAGTGCTAACATAACATGGACTAAACTTTGGCACAGTGAATGGTAACTCAGTTTATAAACAATAATAATAAACAATCGGCAAAGAGCGAGTCGGATTCGCGCACAAAGGGTTCCTTACCGACATATTGCAAAATAATTAAGCCTCCGGCTTAGGAATTGCACTCTAGGGGTTGATAAGCTACTAAAGAAAAAAAAAGAAAAAAACAACGCTACGCGGGGCTCCTATTTCTGGGTGGTTAACAAAAAGATAACTAACCTAACCCAATCAAGTCGTATTGGGCCAACATTGCTATTAATTATTTAAGAATCATTAATAAATTTATTAACCCATACAATTACAATACAGTAGTAAATTTTGATAATTTTTCTTAATTTTTATCAAGAAACCTTGAATTATATAGTTTTGGAATGATAAAATCTTTCACCATGTCTCATCATAATTACCAAAAATCTTTGTCGCTAACACAGAAATAGAATATCAAGATATACCTATGGTCGCTAAAGAGTAAATAGCGAGCGCAAAGGAGTGAGTGCGGCGTTAGATGAGGAGGCCCCAACATGTTTTTCAGTAAAACAGAGAAACAAAAAGAAAATAAAGTTAGGCTAAAAATATTTTAGTTGCACGATTTGTCAATTTGTAGACTTTGTTATGATAATAGAAATTGATTTTATTGTGGTGCACCTTTCGATATCGTTTTTAGAAATTCCGTTGTAAGATTGTCCAATTTAGAGTACAAGTTAGTATTTTTGATAAACAATTTAAATTTTAGTTTTACAAATAATATATCCGATGTATGAACCATATTTTTGGTGTGAATTCGGTTATAAAGGTCGTCTTGTTTTGTATGATGTTTAAGTTTTTTTTGAAGGACATGTTCAGTTAATCAATTGTTTTTTTTGATCAGCATTAGTTTTTCTGGTATGCATTCAGTTAATTAGCGGAGTTAAGGTAGTGTGCTGCAAAATTATTCTGATGTGCATTTAATAATATCCCTTAATTAAGTACAATATAATAATGGATGCTGTTAAGCATTGGTGAACTACTCCACAAAAAACTAGTTTTGAGTAATCGGCGTTTTAAGATTTTTTTGGATAATCTTTATTTTCTGCTTATTATAAGCAAAAAAATGTTATTGTGTGGTATCATTTTTGACCGACTTCCAAAAAGGAGGAGGTAATACGTTCGGCTGTATGTATCTTTTTTTTATGTATGTTCAACGATTACTCAGCCGTTTGTGGTCCGATTTACAAAATTATTTTTGTGTTGTATAGGGTTTGACTCGAATTTGGTACCATGTTCATTAAAGTGGTGACCTGATAATGGGATTCATGAGTAATCGTGGGAACTCCTCAAAATTTATATGGAAACAATATAGTGATTTCGATTTTTTCTGAAGTGTTTCAGGCATATACTACCAAAAAGTAACATTTTGCACCAGGATGTACCCTGGTTCCGAAGGTACCCAACAGAACTTTTGAATCCTTGTAGACACAAGTTCGAGGATTTTGGCTTTGTTTAAATTACTCCAAGCAAAAGCCAATGAACTCTACATTATTTCTGCTGAACATAGGCTAAATTTTATTTGGGTTTCGTAAGATATTTGGGTTTTTCGGACGCCAGGTGTAAAGTCAACCAGAAAAGTTACTTATTTTGCGTACGCTTCCGAAACTATAAAATATAGTTGTTGTAGAAAATGTAAAAAATGTTCTAAGTAATTGTAGATCTTATAAATATCTACAAAAAAGACAGACTATACTTATCTATGTCAAGTGAGGCACAATAACCATTTTTTATTTAAAAATCTTGAATTTTATTTGGACTACATTTAAAGGCGTTTATTTTACTTATGCTATTAATCCTTATGAAAATAAATTATTTCATCACTAAGTACAGTTTATGTAGATAATATTTAGTCTTTGAATGATTAAAATTGGACGTTTAGTTTTGAAATTATGGCGATATTAAAATATAACGATAGTGGGCGTCACCAAGCGGGGGCGCGCGTGCGGGAGGAAGACAATCTGTGCAGTGTGCAGTGTGCACTATGACTATGCAATACGAGTATGCATCCCTTCTTCGGATAATTACTGCGTCCGCGCGCGTCGTCGATGTCAGCGTTGCAGTCTGTGAACTGACCTGGGAATCATTTTGCTGACCGAGTCTTTCCTGGGTAGGCTTTTTGCAGCCGTAACCGACATCCACGCGGGCGGAGCCGCGGGCGACCTCTAGTAATAATATGTACAACTCTAAGACAACAAGCTATAAGTAATATTCTTAAAAATAATCTAAAAAGAATCAAATAATTATTATTACTTATTATAGTGCCGTCTTCAGACTTCGCCTAAACCTCAACTATTTCTGTACTCAATCTTCATGCTTTTGAAGTCGGTACCAGCTTACCTTAGCGTAAGTTCTATGTCAAGGATCTCAGAACTTTTCCGGGCTGGTAGCGACTTCAAAAGTATGAAGATTGAGTACAGAAATAGTTGAGGTTTAAGCGCTTATTCCACTTGTCCTATTTAGAAGTCCTAGCTAGGATCCTACATAGGAGACTAATTAGTTCGCTTCTTATTCCACTTGTCCTAATTTAGTGACTAAATCAGTTGTCATTTTGGTCAGACGCCTTCTTAATGGCTCCAGTCCTATCAAAGCAACAAAAAAATGGTCTCCTCATAGGCTTAGCTGTTGCCTCAATGAAAATAAAAATAAATAAAAGGCGAAAAAGATGGTTGAAAGAATTTTGCTCCACGTAAAATTATGAATTATGAACTTTCTGAACTACTTGGAACCAGCAGACTTAAGAAATTACCTACGAATGGATTCCAGATCTTATAACATAATATAAATTGACTTTAATACAGATTTAGCAGTTCCCACTACAGATAAAAGGTTGAAACCATCTGGCAACACTGATTTAGTCATTCAGGAGCCACATTTTTTTCCGATTTAGGATCCTAGCTAGGATCTTAGCTTTCTAAATGTTATTCCTCTTGACAAAATTTTTTACGCTCCTAGCTAGGACTTCCTAAATAGGACAAGTGAAATAAGCGCTTTAGGCGAAGTCTGAAGACGGCACTATAATAAGTAATAATAATTATTTGATTCTTTTTAGATTATTTTTAAGAATATCATTTTTGTTTTTACCTTGGAAGTCGGTTTTAATTTTTTGTTAAAAAATAATAATCTCTGACACTCTTATAAGTCCCTTAAAACACTCTAATTTCTAAATTGATACTCTGATCAACAAGTGCCATTTTCGTCAAAACCTGATCTCATGCACCTTACTTTTGCCACTTTATTTTTGCCAAATTTTAAAGCTTATTTAGCCCCCCAATAACACAACTTTACCCATAAACTATATTTTATCATTGATAGGTTTAATAAAGGTTTAAGGTTACGTCACTGCATTATGCTTAGGTAAAGTGATATATATTGATAGTTAGTTATATAATAATAACGTAATAAAGAAATAACAATCGAAAAAATCAAAACTCAAATGTTTCGATGATACCACCTGATGACACCTGTTATAGAAAGACGTAGGGAAAGCGTCAGCGCGATGTAGGACACGCACGGCGCCATCTATTATGAATCATTGGAACTAACTTAATTTTAATAAATTTACGCATTTTCACGCCGATACAACCCCTTTGTCCAGTTAAAAAGTAGCCAATGTCCTTTCTCAGGCTTTAGACTATCTGTGTACAAAATTTAATTACAATCGGTTCAGTAGATTTGGCGTGAAAGCGAAACAGACAGACAGAGATACTTTCGTATAGCAGTAATATTAGTATAGAAGTATAGATAGTATAGATTATAATATTAGAATAGATTACTGTCTACACCCCTATTGTGTTTAAACTTGTTGCATAATATTTGTTTTTGTCGCCTCGTGTCGTGTTGTGTCGCACTAGTGCGGCTTCACCTTAAAGTTTTGAAACAGCTGAAGTTACTTTTACTTTTACCCTCGGTCGGTCACGTGGAGCCTGTAAAAACCCGGAGATTGCAAAAACGAGAAAAAAAATTATTTGAATTTATCACAGCAATTAGCAACTCCGCTCTTTTGGTAGCTTTTTATATTTCTATGATATAATCGCCACTCCATGTGCTCGCGTGCATGTGGTGTGTGCATTTAAGTTAAATATAATAATAATAATAATAACATTTTTACGCTACTTCTTAGCAGATAACTTTAAATGTTTTTGTACTGCCTACTGGTTTTCTTAAGACGCTCCCCTTACGGAGATACCGTAATTTACCGTTTTTAGAGTCTTTTTAACTCATAATTTGAAGGCTACAAAATTATAATAAAAATACAGAAATTACGGGATTATGAAATGCATCAAATAAGGTAATTTATTGCAATTGTGTTCAAAATGAGTTAGAATACAATTAATCTGCTTGTTATCTTTACGCTTGTGTAATAAATAATAATAATACTAAGCTAATGGTCGCCATAGTTAATTTACCTTTTAACCAGTTGGCCAAGCGTCATCTAGCTGTAGTGTTTAACGTTGCAGTCAACAAGTCGGCGAAACGACGTATAGCCGCGTGACTGAATGGCGTTGTTCAGTCAAAGGGCTAGCTGTTTGATTGAACGGCTATTTAAACCAGTTAGCTGCGACATACTCATGATATCAGCTTCCAAAGTAATACCAATTTATTTAAATTCAAGCATACATGCAGTATCTCCCTAGTATTTACAAATTACGGTTATTTAAAACACACGCCAATAGATCGAAAATTAATTCATTAGTTCTACATACTGGACGTTGGATTTTTTTTAGGTCAATTTGAACTAAGATAAGTAAAAAAATAGGATTTTGGCGCGATCTCGGCAACGCGGCAAATGTATATTGTATGGTTAAGGTCGTTTGCTCAGGGGATGGCCTTAAAGGCCATGGACCTAAATATGCCTTACTGAACATTACACATACTTATTAAAAACACTAAATTAGTATTGTTTCAAAAACCTGCATACGTATAAAGTATCTAAGTGTCAAAAGGCAGTGATAATAAAATTGATAATATTTAGCTGGTGACTTTACTAAAGCACGCTTGCTATCTCGATGCGCGTGTGAGGCACCAGCCGCAGTGGCCGGCTAGCGGTCAGCGCTGCGTTGTTGTATGTGTGTACCAAAAACGTCATAGCATCATGTGTGTCCCAAAAGTATTTCACGAATTCCATTACCGTAAGCACTTATTTGTAATGTGGCGCCCTTGGGACTTTGCCATTTCTTTACGACGCCCCTCAACCCAGCTCCCAAAAATACTTAGAACCAGCCTACATAGATTATCATTTATCATATTATAATCAACACTATTATATTATATTTATATTTTTATCAGGAAATAATGACCAAATCAAAACATAAGAATAAAAATTAAAAGAGATATTTATGAATGATATTAAAGCCAGCAAGGCTGGCTAATGTGAAGGCTGCGCTTGCTTTTCTGTGCATAGCTTCTGCAACCGGGGATTTAGACTGCCCGGGAATCCCGGGATGTATGATTGACATAATGCCCGCGGCGCTCACTAGATTAATTGTTTGTGTTGACATGCGACGCCCCTGGGACAGTGTCGCGACGCCCCGGGGCGTCGCAACGCACAGTTTGGGAAGCCCTGCCCTACACAATAACAGAATAATAATGTAAATTGGTCCACAAACGGCGGAGTTAAATACCTCTTCCTTCTTTTTGGAAGTCGGTTAAAAAGTAGCCTAAGTTATTGCTTATTGCATCAACTATCTGCCAAAAAAAATCCCGTCAAAATGGCTTCAGCCATTTAAGAGATTAGTCGGAACAAACAGACAGACAGACAGAAAATGCGGTTCTTACAATATTACGAACAGACTCTCTAATTTTATTTATATGCACTAGATGACCGCGGCAGCCCCGTTGTGCCGGAATCTGTGTATCAAAAACCGCATATCTTTACTTATTTTACTATTCTATTGACCTCACACTCTCAATCACACTCTCGGCTGACGGTCACTCGGGAGTTGGGAGTTGGGACTCACCATTCAGCCCACATGATCTCCCAGCAAGCCAAATGCTGTATCTGTTTCCAGAGGAGCGAGTGCTCTGCCACGATGCGGTAGGTCTTCACGCTCTCATCGATCATGCCAGTCATCAGCTCAATGCGGCCCTTGAAGAGAAGGAACCAGACGCTGCCCGGGTACAGCTGGAAAGATGTAGTTGGTGTAGCAGTGGCAGATGGAATACTGTACTCTCCAGGTTCGGCCATGACACATGTGAAGTTTTTATAGCTTGCACGGTAGAGATCGATTAACGAATCACAATATACGAATGTGTATAATGTAATGTACAGGTGAAACAAAACTAAGTGATAATAATTCAGAGTGTGTATGTTGTAACTTGTATGTTATATGCTTGTAGAGAGTTCACCGTGAAAGTAGTAGCGCTGAAAGATCAAATTTTTTTGTGACTTTTATGGGCAAGCGCCCGAGCGTCGCGAATTTCCCATATAAAAGTGGAAAAAAAAAAATGTTCTTTCAGCGCTGCTACTTTACAGTGAACTCTATAATATACGGTACTCATACAAACTCTAAAGTATTATCACTTAGTTTTGTTGCACCCTGTATACACTGCCAGGGTGGGGTCCAAAAATCGGAATGCCTCTGTAGGCATTCCGATTTTTGGACACACGACAGTTTTTTGCATAGAGTTATGTTTTGGAGGATCTTATGCTATTTTTCATGCTTGCCAAGGCTTGACCAGCGTCCACAAGCACAAGCGTGTAAAGAGAGTGTCTGGCTTGGCTTGCGTGAGCTAGCGGTGTAGTGTCGGTGGCATTATAATTCCAGCCTGATTGAATCCATCACACTGTTTATCCAAAGCAATCAGTATAACCTATACCCCTCCGCCACCATATTTTTATGCAAGAATTATCTTTACCTATTGCGTAGCCATAATACTAACGCCAGCTACATAATTTAGGAAGCTTTATGTAATGGAATACAATTCGCACTTCGCTAGTTAAAAACCAAAGCAGAACGAAAAATGCTTTTTTTCAATATTGTCTTACAATATAAATTATAATCTTAATAATACAACACTTTATAATAGACACACACACACTAATAGTTGACCAATAAAATACATTGCAACCAACATTTTTGATACAAATGCAAGCATAGAATAAAGCAAATAATTCCAAAACCAAAATCCAAAAGCAATTACCTCCAAGCTGCTCTTCAGCAGTTTCTGCGTGACCACTAGGTCTGGGGGTACGGAGGCAAAGTTGGCGATGACCAGGTGGTAGGCCAGCACTGTCATGCGGCAGAGCACAGACCTCAGACCTGGTAGATCAGAGGCTTCCAGCAGTTCGTCTAGGCCCACCTCCTACAAAAAGGTGAGTTAATGAGATGGTGACAGATAAGAGACCAGCGGATTACAGTCCCCTCTAGACCCCATTTTTTACCATTTGGATAAAGAAGAGTTCTTTTAAAATAGCGCAAACAGACAGTCTGGTGACATACAGAAAAACAGAAGCGTCTGTGATAATAAAATAATCTTTGTTATACGAACTAGCCCTCTTCAGGAATATAAAATGGCGCACCTTATTAGCAGTAAAGCCCACGAACTCAAGCACCGAGATGAGCTTGGGCGGCAGCATAGCTATCATGACGTTGAAGGTGCCCAAACCAAGCTTGACACCGCTAGAGAAGTGCCAGCGAGACTGATCGTTCTCCCACTGGCGGTGCTCAAGCAGCTTTGCGCAGTACCTGATAACATCACATCATATTGTATGCCTATCACTAGGAGGACAATTGAATTCGCAAGCCACATTCGCTCATTGACAGGTTTCAGGAGGAATTTCAGGAGGATTGGGGAGTTTAAGAGTTCTGAAAAAAATTAACGCAGCAGCCATTATATTTAGCACTTAATACATAGTAATTGATTATTACGATACACAATATTAATATTTATTATATAAGAGATATGAATACTATAGAATATATCAGACAAAATGGACTATGCTAGAAATTTTGATAACTAGGCTTCAGTTCAATACAGCGCGGAGAGTACCAGCTGTTTGTGAATTTTTAATAATTTTTCAACACTCACTTGTAGCTGGTGAATGCGGATCGGATACGCATGGAGACACGGATGACTCCAGCCATGTCCTCACTCTCAAGGGCACCGATGCAGGCTATGATCAGTTGGCATTCCGCGTTGATGAGCTCTGCGTGGGCTTGCATGTCCGTGTACGCCGCGTAGTTATGCTGGTGAAAAAAATGAGGTATGATTGTCTGACCAGAACTGAATAAATTAATGTTGATTGATCGTTTATTTTATGGACCCAGGTAACAAGCAATCGAAAGTCAGAACTGCTGGTAAACAATTACCAAGGCCCTGTGCCCTTGGATCTCTTAACACCAACACAATTGGCATGATCACCCTATGTCTTATTCTTATTACGGAAGAGTAGACAGGACTGACTGATGAAGGGAATCTGTCCCTTGTTTCTTAAGAAATGTCTGCATTTAGACCGGCCATAGACGGACCGCAAGTTGCAGTCGCTGCTGCCGACTGCTCCGACCGCTCAAGAACTAGTACTACTCGCGCAGTCCATATTGTATTGCGGATATTAATTTAGTATGGAAATTGCAGATCACCGTGCGGCAACCGCATCTTGCAGTCGGTCTCGACTGCAAGAAGGGGTCCGTCTATGGCCGGCCTTAGTACCTGAACGGCAAAACAGAGACATGAATTTCTTAAAAAAAGAATTCCAATTACCTTCTTGACGATGGAACTGAGAGTCTGCGAGAAGGATGAGCTGAGCTTCTCCTTCGCGTACAGGCTGAGCGTATGCTGCAGGGCTAAGCGGGCTCGGTGCACCTGGTAAGGGTCCATCGTCAGCACAGCTGGAACGAACTCGAAGATGGCAGCGCCGTGGGCATGGTATAGGGATGTGCCTTTCCTGTAACGATGGAGCTGTGTTATGTACTGCACTTTTGGGCTGCCTTTTCTGTATTCAGACTTTGGCACATAAAGAGTGTTTTTCCACTAAATAAGCAAGCTTAAAATCTGCTGTTTAGTAATTGTTATCCAAGAGTTTGCTTTAAATTAACTAGCGAGGTATTTTACGACCAGCGCATACACCCGATGTCCCGAAAAAAATGCGATGCGAATGCGATCCCGATGCCCATAGACAAAATAGAGAAACAGCAAGAGCGTTCTCAGTATTTTCTATTGGGTGTGCTCACCATGGTGTCATGATGGCTTCAGCGCCAGCTATGTCGTTGCTGAAGAACTTCTTGATGGCCACTGAGCAGTCGCTGAGAGCGCGATGGAGGTCCATCACCGGTCTAAAAACATGGCGTCATAAATTCCAATCCGATTCGTATTGTTTGATATTTAATTATTTATATTTATCTTATTTTTTATTCATTCAAATGTTTAAAAGTAGATATATTTTTTTTATTTAGGGGAAATTATATTTGGCACGTCGATATAGTAATTTCATGTCGGAACGAAGGTAATTATAAGAAAATAGGCGAAGTAGGAAGTATTCTAATTATTCCAAGTGACTGTCAGCGCAATGGTGTAGAAACAGAAAGTTAAAGAAGGTGGACAAGAACGGAACTCACTGTTGCTCGAGAGCATCGTGGAAGGTGTCCGAGTCATCCTGAAACAAAATTACTCAGTTAAAGAAATTCTTACAAGTATTCATACTGCTGATTGCTGAACGGTGATCGATAACAAAGAGGAGTAGGTGCCTAAGTACAGTACAATCTCACTAATCCGGCACTATTAAAATCCGGAATGTGCCGGAGTTTTGGAATGTTCGAATCACTGGATTACGGCAAAAAAGTCTATGTGGAAAATCAATAAAGGGAGACGTAGGCGGAGTGTGCCGGATTATTGGACGCGCCGCCGGTTTATTGAAGTGCCGAATTAAATATGAGATTCTACTGTACTATGAGAGATACTGCCGGCCAACGTTGATTTCACTAGATATGCATTAATCAAATGTTTACTCACTTGCATATTTTTAGGGTTCCGTACCCAAAGGGTAAAAACGGGACCCTATTACTAAGACTTAGATGTCTGACTGTCCGTTGAATGTTAATATGAATTACATACGGTGCTGCCAGTTCTGTTATGCTGGAACTTGGCTTGACACGCTACCGCGTGTCTAGATCTTCCCACGATTTCCTATGGAAAACTCGTGTGGCCAACGTTGTAATAATTTACTATTATTTATTCAAATGCACTTATCAATATAATAAAAGTAGATGTTGTCCGATTCTCCACTCTAGCCGATATGCTCGCTAAGATTCACGAAAATCGGTCGAGCCGTTTCAGAGGTGATCAACCACGCACCCCGTGACACGAGAATTTTATATATTAGATTATATACAATATACATATATAAAGAAGTAATAAGTCTATTTACTATAGATTAGAGTGGATTTATTACTAATTACTAATAACTGTACTTAATTCCGACCTCAGGTATAATTATTCAGTCACGCAGTTCGTCTTATATTCTGATTTGGTTAGAATTATATTATCATGCATAATGAACCGATATCATAAACTTAATATACCTAGCGGAATAGAGAAACAAAGGCCTGAGCAAGAGAGATGTCACTATCAGTAACACTGCGTGGTAAAAAGAGACGTGTGATACATGACAGCAGCATTCTTTTTTTGATGTCTAGTCGGCACGTGCCGCACGTTGACATTTTAATCTCATAGAAATCATGTGCAATCATGCTTGTGTAAGTGTATACGTACACATATTTTTCACACAGATGAAAACCAATTTTGGTGTCGTTTGACAGCTCGAGATTGTTACTCCATTCCGCTAGGTATATTAACTTTATGATCGATATCAAGGTTAATGTCAAAAAGTTCGGCCATCGACAATCAAAATAAAGAATATTACGCAAAGGTCGGAGCAGAGTGCACTACTAGCACACACAATAAGTAATCCGACCACAATCCGACATGTTGCACACGTCATATCAGAAAAACGCTTTAAAACTTTTTGTTTAAGCGGTCTGTGCTGGTGCTGACTCTAGCGTGAAAACATTGCGGCAATATATCCTATTGTATGAGATTTGCCAAAACACATCGCAGTTCGCTAATTACTTGTCACTTGGCTACAAAGGTATGAGTAATGAGAGGCTATCTCGTGTACATTATTAGGGCAAACTAGGAGGACATTTTGATTAGACGCAGCTCCAGATTCTCCAGCGGCTCTCCACCTATAGTCCTATAGAAGTCATACATACATCCTCTACGATGCTCCCCTCCAGGCTGGAATCGTTATCAGTCGGTACTTCCCGCATTTTTGTCATCCGTGAGCCCTGAGGATAAAATTCAAAACTTAAAAAAAAAAGCTAAATAAATATTGAACAAAAAAAACCTAACAAATAACTAATATAATGTTTAAAAATACACAAATTTAAAACAAGTATATAAATGATAAAGTTTACAAAAGATACATAAAATATAAAAATACGAAGAAAATGAAAATTACATTCGAGCGCGTTCAAGTCGTTTCAAGGAGGTTTTCGGGCGTCTTATTCTTGAAATTTAGTTTGCTCAATTACTGACATATTCTGGTATATATTATGTGTGTATAAAATTAAACGCCAAACTAATGATATGCAGACGCGTTTTTTTATTAGATAATTTAAAAAAAAATTGTATATTTTATAAAATATGTAATAAACTGTAATAAAATCCTACTAAGAGAAAATATAAATAATGGAACATAAATCAAAACAACTCATACTACAACTTATTTACATTATTCTAAATTACCCTGCTGTTGCTGCTGTAAAGATGTAACTTTATATGGATTTAAGTTATCATAATATAAGACGTGACTGTATGTCTTCTGAAAACAAATTCTTTAAATCTTAAACCTTATGTATTGGGTTCTACTGTTCTAGCAGTGGCCCAAGCCATTTCCTCTTTAATGCAGAGGCTTGACCTGTATACATAAAAATCGGCCAAGTGCGAGTCTGAATCGCGCACGAAGGATTCCGTACCGTTTAATTGAGCGAAAGTTGGCAAAAAATTGAATTTTTTGTATGGGGGTCCCCTTTAAATATATATTTTATTTTAATTGTATTATTAATTATTAAAGTACAAATTATTTTTTATAATTAAGGACTTTGTGAGTATTTCAAGTACCTACCTGTTACCATTATTACGAGCAGAAAAGGCTAAAAAATCGCGTTTGTTGTATGGGACGGTCGTACAGCCTGGACGTAGCTGCTAAACGAACGAACTAACGAACATTTACGTCTCTCTTTTCAATGAACTTGAGTTCGGGTGTCACCGCTCGCTATGATCTGCCGTGGATCTTGCCGAACTATTTATCGAACCGCTAATTCCATCATTTTTACCGCTCATTCAGTTATTGGACTGCTCAATTATTTTTTAGGGATCCGTACCCAAAGGGTAAAAACGGGACCCTATTACTAAGACTTCGTTGTCTGTCCGTCTGTCTGTCTTCACGCTGTATCTCAAGAACCGCTATAGCTAGACCTCTGAAATGTTCACAGATTGCGTGCATTTCTGTTGCATATGATATTGAATGTACTGTCACTTCTAGGTGGAAATTCATCTTCAATTAAATAATTATACACTTTCCTTGCACTTATTCCACTTTATTTTAATATATTTATTACAAAATTGGTGTACACCGGTCGTGTATTTAACAATTTTGTAATAAATATATTAAAATAAAGTGGAATAAGTGCAAGGAAAGTGTATAATTATTTAATTCATTTCTGTTGCCGCTATTACAAAAAACACTAAAAATAAAATAAAGATTTTGGGGGGAACAAATGTAATTTTGGCCTATTGTTTCGTTTTACATTATAACGGCACGGAACCCTCCGTTGCGTGCGCGAGTCTGACTTTTTGTGATAATAATATAATGATAATCTCAAAACGATCAAAAGGCAAAATTTAAGAGTCGATGTCATTGAAAATAAAGTTATTAAGCTATTGCATAGCTTTTGCCGCGGGCTTAAGCGCGGCGACCGAACCAAGAAATTCTGTAACGAAAAAACCTAACACCCCCTATTACGACCGGCGTTGCCACACCGCTGTGCACTGTGTAGGTCGATACGGCAGTGCTAGGGATTGCAAAAAACGGATTTTTTAAAAAATCCGGATTTTTGGATTTTGACAAGCTCAAATCCGGATTATCCGGATAATCCGGATTTTATGAAATTTTTCTAATCTGTTTGATTAATAGCTTTAAATGCGAGCTATTTTCTTGTTATTTCATATTAAACATTCGTTTTAAAAGCGCAATATCAGACGTCTTAAAACAATTAACATTTTTGTTAAGTTAGCGATTTTCACATGGGCGTGATGAAGTAAGAAATTAAAATAACAGTATCTGATAATGAAGACATTATTAACAACTTAAAAATATCTTGGTTTTTTAAATATATTTATATATCTATAAAATCCTAAACAATTTCCGCTTTATGGACGACTAAGCCCTTTTTGCTCCTACGAATTCAGATAATAAAAATTACCTTAGACCCAATCAATGACCAACAGCTCGAGGTGGACGTACTTGGGCCAGTTAGTTTCTTTTGATAACAGACAAGGAAATACAGAGAAACTAGTCCATGAAGAAGCTGATGAAGGAAGACATACCCCTCTCAGGGAACCGCAGATTCGTCGATATGTGTATTTCACTCGTCCTAACTAACGGAGCGCAAACTCGGTCATTGACTAATTTACAAAAATCCAACTCGGGGCTTTCCAAAGAGCAATGGATCGCAGTAAGTTGGAAGTAAGTCTTCTCGACAAAACAAAAAATCCATCCATACAAGAATCTCAGTAATAGTTAGAATTTTTAAGGGGGAATTTATTTTCTTCTTTTTAGAGTATTTAAATAAAAGCTTTTTTTCAAAAAAGTTTTTTGCTTATAATGTATTTTTTGTTTTTTAGTTAAATCTCTGGCAAAATTTCTTAAGTCTGCTTGATTGTAGTTTGTTTTGTTTCAAGAATTTGTTAAAATCTAACTAACTTAGTTTAAGTTTATAGACTTAAACTAAGTTAGTTAGATTTTAACAAATTTCTTATAAGAAATCGTACTTAATTTTACGACAAAAAATTAAATATCATTTAATTCAAGACACGACACGACACGACACGACACGACACGATACGACACGACACGACACGACACGACACGACACGACACGACACGACACGGCACGGCACGACACGAATTTTCAATTTACTCTCAATGAGCCTTTTTGTTTGATACCCATATTGCAGAAGTGCTTTAAAAATAACTATATTCCCCTATCTTGGATAATTCGCCATATTGGATGTACAATGACATTACATTCATTTCCGAGTTACTATCAATGAGCCCTTTCATTTGATACCCATATTGTAGAAGTGCATTAAAAATAACTATGTTCCCCTATCTTGAATGAGACGCCATATTGGATGTAGAATGATAATACATTCGTTTTCGAGTTACTCTCAATGAGCCCTTTCATTTGATACCACGGAGCTCATTCCGTGTTTGATACCCATAATATTGCAGAAGTTCATTAAAAATAACTATACCTCTATCTTGGATAAGCCGCCATATTGGATGTAGTATGACATTACATTCGTTTTCGAGTTACACTCAAAAAGCCCTTTCATTTAATATCCATATTGTAGAACTGCATAGAAAATAACTATTTCGCCATCTTGGATGGTCGGCCATATTGGATTTAGATAGATGTCACATACAATATCATGCATTGTCATCCAAACTAAACGTGCATGCAAAATTTCAGCTCGATCGGTTAAATATATCTACTTCAAAACTGAGTTTACCAAAATTTCACTCGAACATACATTACTTACATACATATAGAGCAAGTTAAATAAAAGCTTTTAAAAATATTGACTCAGTTGAATGCACCGTTTTGACAGGAAATGAAATATTCTTGTGATGTTGCTACTGTATATATATAGTACTAGCCTTGGCGGTAAATATTCGTGAAATTTAGATGCATCTGTGTTATTTTCTCCTATCGAGAACATTTTAAGATATCGTGTTTTCGATAGTACGGACTACGGACCCTCGCAATAACAATGTAGTACTTATCTATGTTTAAAAAATAGAACAATTTGTAGGTTATTATTTAAAAATATAAAACGTGGGAGAGCCATGATTCGGCACGAATGGGCCGGCTGAACCGGAGAAATACCACGTTCTCACAGAAAGCCGGCGTGAAACAGCGCTTGCGCTGTGTTTCGCCGAGTGAGTGAGTTTACCGGAGGCCTAATCCCCTACCCTATTCCCTTCTCTACCCTCCCCTATTCCCTTCCCTACCCTCCCCTATTCCCTTCCCTACCCTCCCCTATTCCCTCCCCTTCCCATCCCTACCCTCCCCTATTACCCTATTCCCTCTTAAAAGGCCGGCAACGCACCTGCAGCTCTTCTGATGCTGCGAGTGTCCATGGGCGACGGAAGTTGCTTTCCGTCAGGTGACCCGTTTGCTTATTTGCCCCCTTATTTCATTAAAAGAAATGAATTATAAGATCATCTATTTTGCTTTAGTCGCCCCTTAACTTATTCTTAAATATTTTTTTATTTTAAAGAAAATTTAAAGATATCGGGGTTTTCGCTCGTATCGCTTGCAAATATAATAATATTGTATATATGTACAAAAAATGAATGAAACAATTCTTAGCTTATTAGAATATCAATTATAAACATTAATTATAAGATCATAGTGTTTTGTTTTAGTAAATAAACCAACCACCTTCCTACGATAATCTGTAACATCTTTTAAAATAGGTTCTATGAAAATAAAGATCAATAAATAATATCTATTTTGGTTAACCCTCCGCCCCTTAACTTATTCTTAGATTTTTTAAAGTTAATTTCCCGCGCTGCTTCCCCGCGCCGGAAGGATAGCCACTTGTTGCTGCGACTGTACCTGGTTCATCGCCGCTCAAGTCTCAACACAGTGGCCTGTTCTCGTCAGATACGAGGATCTTCGATCGGCACTAGAGCAGTCGGCCTGTACCTCAAATATCACTAAAATTGTCGCTAAAATTGCGAGTGACAGTTTGTTATAATTGGCCCCCTGTTACAATTAAAAAAAAGTATAATACTTAATATTATGTAAATTCTCCGATTTAAGTTGATATTTTCAAAAAAATTAATATAAATTTTCCATTAAATTGCTATAATTAATGAAGAATCGAATATGAAATTAAAACGTCACTAATTATTTTATAATTACTTAATTGAATTAATAAGTTCAATGAAACGTATAACGCTCATTATCATACATTTTGTAATGTAAAATACCTCAATAATTTGCATTTATATTTGCTATCGAATATTTCGGCGTCTGTCGTTTTGATTTAGCAGTCAAAAATTATTACTAACACTTCCACAAGCAATCGCGACATAATTTAAACTGGTTCGTTCTGTTTTTCAGAATCGTGATTCGAAGTTTCTGTGGTTCGATGCATGAGAGAAATCACAAAAGTTTTGACGTTTATTCGTCTCAAAAAATCCTTAATTTACTTTCATAAAGTCCTGTCAGAGGCTAAAAACAATGCGAATTATTATTTTTAACAACACATTAAAATAGACTTCCAAGGTAAAAACAATAATAACATCCTTATAATATGAACTAAAAAGTATTAAATATTTTTCCTATCTAATAGTGCTTTTTCCGAATTCGGCTAAACCTCAACTCTGTTCTCAATCTTCATTATTTGTAAGTCCGTACCAGATATAGCTGAATCTTCAGTTCTCTGACAGCATATTTGACAACGTCACATAACACATTTGAAAAGACAGAAAGACCTTGCAAATGTGACGTTGTCATTTCTGAAGTTGACTGTAGCGACTTGCAAATTTGCATACGTCATTGTCAAAACTGACATTTGGCTGGAGCATGCGCACAAAAGGTTTAGGCCTAGTTCTCACAAGCGCTTTTGCCTTTTTTAAGCGCAACGGTAAAACGATGAAAACTAATGTTTTATATAGAAGATTAGGTAATCCTAATCTTCTATACATAATATTATAAAACAAAGTCGCTTTTTTTCCCTCATGTCCCTTTGTTCCCTTTAATCTTTAAAACTACGCAACGGATTTTGATGATTCTTTCAGTGTTAGATAGCCCATTTATCGAGAAAGGCTATAGGCTATATTTTATCACGCTAAGACTAATAGAAGCGAAGAAATAAAGGAAAATGTGGAAAAAACGGGGAAAATTATTTGAAAGGGCTAATTTGAACGCGCTAATCTCAGGAACTAGGTCCGATTAGAAAAATTCTTTCAGTGTTAGATAGTCAATTTATTGTGGAAGGCTATAGGCTATATTTTATCACGCTAAGACTAATAGCAGATTGTGTTAAAAACGGGGGAAATTATTTGAAAGGGCTTATTTCGCGAATTACTAGAGTAATTTTTATGTTATTTGGCACAGATAGGAAGTAGACCACGTGAAGGATCATAGGCTATCGATTTTAATCATTTTTTCAGTGGCTATATTATATTTTATACCCGTGCGACGCCGGGGCGGGTCGCTAGTATTATTATAATATAAGGTAAACGTTTCACAAAAAATTTTTCAAGCAGGAACCATTGAACCAAACATTATCCAGCGTTAAAACATATTCCGTCTAAATTCTCTGTCTGTTTTAAATTTTATTAGAATTAGTCCACTAGTTTCGTCTGTTCGAAGCAAACACACAAACTTTTCGTCTTGAAAACTATGTACTTAGTATAGAAAATAAAGTCGAATCGCAAACACACGGCAGCAATAACTCGATGTTCGTGTAATTGTTTTTCAGATTTCATACCATTTCGTACCATAGAGAAATTAATTGTACAGTACAACGTAGATTTTTATTTTTGCAGTGATTATTTTTACAAATACTAACAAAACGACTTGCGAGAATTCAGGCTTATACGATGGTAATGGTATCGAAGATTTAAGGTCAGTTGACACATAACAAGAGGAAAAAAGGCGCGCCGCGCGTCTCGTGTATTATACATAGATGCAATCCATACTAATATTATAAATGCGAAAGTGTGTCTGCCTGTCCGTCTGTCTGTCTGTCTGTCTGTTACCTCTTCACGCCCAAACAGCTGAACCGATTTAGCTGAAATTTGGCATGTAGATACTTTTATCCCGGGAAAAAGGACATAGGATACTTTTTATCTCGGAAAAATGTACGGTTCCCGCGTGATAAATGAGTTTTGGCACAACAGAGTTGCGGGCATCATCTAGTATTAAATAAAAATTTTAAATTAAATTATTAAATATTTAATTTAATTTAATAAAAATACCAATAATTTATAGCTCGTAAATTGATCGTGCGTCAAAATTAAAATTAAGAGAATGTTTCGATTATTGTTACAAATAAATGATTTAGTAAGTACTTCTCTATTTCGCCGCTCGACGCCACTCGCAGAGTAAAGTGATCACCAAAAATAATTGTATATTTTGTTAACTGGCCGCTTAAAGTTAATTAATACTTACAAGCAGACGCAAAGCTACTCTTCTGTAATAATTGTAGTCGGGGTCCGGATAGCAGAACGCCCTGAGTACAGCACTGAACATCTTGACGGATTATCGAATGCCGAAAAAGTCCAAAAAATGTTCCAAAAAACGTGCCGAATCCCCTCACAATCCCCGAAGATTCCCGCAAAATTCGTCCCAGAAACAATAGATTGTCCCAAAAAATTCACAGAAATCACAGCTAGAACAAAGAACTTTGTCCCAGTAGGCCCACGCGATCTCTGGGTCCCAAACAAACTAGTTGGCCGCCGGTCCAGGTAATGGTACAGGCTCAACCACCCTGGTATATATATATACCACCCCACTGGGGCCGCTTCACCCCCTTCCACCCTTACAATTACGCTGACACCCATTTTCTAGAATAAAATCATCGAAATCATGTAAACAAGGATGTAACCCGCTATAAAATACAATAATAATAACCTGCACAGTTATATTTTTTTTAATTATAAGAAACTTAATTAAATATTGACAGTCAGTGAATTAGATGAAGCGTGTTTTTATCTAGCGCTGTTTGGAAATATTATCCAGACAAAATTATTTTAATTTCAATCGAATTGCTTATTAAGTAGTAAACTTCCCAATATTTTATTTTGGAGAAAATGAAATTGAAAAATCTTATTTCACAATAATGTTATTGGAATTGCAAAATCGCGAAGTTTACGTTATATTATTGTTCACAATCTTAAATTATTAGTATTACGAAATGACCTTAAACTCTCATTGAAGAAATAATAAATTTTATTACCAAAGAAAAAGAAAAACACAATTTTCAGTACTAACACGGCTTATTTCATGACGGAATGATTTCACCATGAACCTATAATACTTAATCAAAAGTACTTAATCTCCTTTACATATAATATATTGATACCCGCAATTTTTCTAAAAAATATTTTTTTACCAGCCAAATCGGTCCAGCTGTTCACGAGTTTTAAATCTATTTTCATTTGAATGTTTCGCGGAAGCTTAACCCATGACTCTTAAACAAAAAAATGATCTAGTCCACTATAAAAAATGTACGTACATTTTATTATTGTATTGTATAATTTGCGTATGCAGACTACAAAAAGTATAAAACATTCTCTTTAGTCTTAAAACTGAAGAGAGTGCATTACTTGCATTTTTTAACTAAAGATTCAATGTACGAAGTGAGATGCAAACCTCCATTTTAAATATCAAAAAACGTACGAAATTTTCTGCCGGCCTCGTGGTTTTGACAATTACAATTATTGGCTAATTTACTTCTTCATTACTGATTCAATATTATATACCGTATTAATAAAAACCATCATACGTTACCATCATGCATGTACGTAAAATTACATGCCCATTTCCCTACAGGTGGATCACGGGATATGAAAATTAATGTCATTCCAATAACATGTCCTGGGGACCGTATTAATTGACAAATAATAAATATCTAACTTGCACTAGCTATACAAGTTTCGTCTAACTCTAGTGTTTAAATTGATAGTAGGAAGTCATAGATTTTTTGTGGTTTATTAAAAATAAACAAATTGAAAAAATTTTAACCTTGTTCACGATTAGCCATTATACAGGGTGTAACAAAAATAAGTGATAATACTTTAGGGTGTGTACGTGTTCCTTGTAGAGAGTTCACTGTGAAAATAGCAGTGCTGAAAGACCAAAATTTTTTTTTCACTTTTGTATGGGGAAACTCGTGACGCTCGGGCTCTTGCCCATACAAAAGTGAAAAAATAAATTCGTCTTTCAGAGCTGCCACTTTCACAGTGAACTCTTTACAAGGAACACGTACACACCCTAAAGTATTATCACTTATTTTTGTTACACACTGTAGATTACCAAGATTGCGAAGCCGACTATAGCATGCACTTTGCACAATCAGAGCAGCGATTCATTATATTATGTCGAAGACGAATATGCCCTTTACAAACTCGCAAGGACCTATATTGGTCCATCTGGACAGACCGTACTAGAAAACTTCTGAATTGTCTGATCGATCTGATGAATAGTTTTCATAACTATTTATCAGATTGATGCTAGACGATTCAATCTCGATGTTATGTTTTATTTCCAAACATAAAAACTATAAAAATAGGTTTATCTTTTGAGATTACAACTCGTGGCATCATTGTGTATCGTCGTAGTTCAATACAATGACATTATTACCAATTCTAATCCTGACTTTTGTATGCGCACACGTAGTCATATCTTGCGGGTCGTATGTTAAAAAGTTTGGCCATATACAGGATGTAAGAACACAAAGTCATAATACTTTAGGTAGAGTATGTGTCCTTATTCAAATATGATTTATTCACATGAAACATGGTACACAGTGACTGCGTAAAATTAGGCCACAGTCAACCTTGGGCAGGAAAATTGTATGTATCTAAAACCAAATTCAGGCAATGATCTAACAAATAAAAGCTTTTAAAACACGTCAAACTTATAACACCCCTCTTTTTTGTCGGGGGTTGAAAATAGTTCAAATGCTTCGAATCTATCCCATAAAGTAAAATTTTGAGTGGACAGATGTTTGATACCCTTTTACCCGCAAATTGCCGAACGGGTTTGGATAAAACTTGGTTCGTCAGTCAGGGTCCTTTAACATAGATAAAACCGCATACTTTCTTTAGTATACTTTACTCGACCGATAGTTGTAAAATTTTCTGGCAACCCTAATGTTTGTGTGGGCGGTGATGCAGGAGTGCAGGTGGTCGTGCCACCTTCGCCACCCTAGCCCATCCACGCTGGAGGCTGGACCTCCCTGGATGAAGGTGGGGTTCAAGGACAAACCAGCGCCGGCGCACAGACAGTAATTGCGTCGTTCGGAATAACTATTAGCATCAGCCATCCGACCAACGAACGGAAACCCAACCCCAAGGTGTTTGTATATCTGTCTGTTTGCGCCTTACGCTTAAGGAGTCACATTTTAATGAGTAATGAGTATGGATATACTTCGAGGGAGGGGATAGAATAGTTCTTGCTGCAGAAAAATATATACTTAGTTCCCAAAATAATATTATATCGTCGTATCGATTACGGGTGTCATCTAGTACTATTTAAAGGGCTAGATTTTTGCCGCGGCTTCGCTCGTTTGAAACAGAATTATTATTAGTAAATATACAAATTTTGATCCCAATTATTTAAGTTCTAAGTTTTCGACTTTATGAGATAGACGACTGTCAAAAATTCAAGTTAGTAGCTCTAAAAGTAGTGGCCTGTGCATCGATCAGTCAATCTGCTTTGTACTTTTAGGAAGGAAGACAAAATATTGCATTACATTTCTAACACTAAATAAAATGTATCTTATATATAAAATTCTCGTGTCAAAGTGTTAGGCCGCGTGCTCCTCCGAAACGACTCAGGTGTGGTGGTTGCAACTACGTAAAATTGGTTTTTTAAGACACGTTTTTAGTAAAGGAAAATATGTCATTATATAGTAAGTATGAAATAAGTACCGTTTTAAAATTGAGAAAATTTCCTATACGCAAAGGTAATATCAGTACACAATTTGAAAAATTCTGCTCGATAGAAAAAAATCTCAAAGATGACTGTTATAACGCTGTTTTTCATAATTAAATCATTTTATGCTTAAATAACACACTTTCTAGAAAAAACAAAAATGTAGTATTTGTGTCGTAACCTAACGTAAACGATTTGATATATTTGATTTGTGTAATACTAAAAACAAAAGGTTTTTTCTCCTATTTTCTATTATCAAGGCACGCGGCGAGCGCGTAACAGCCACTGTACAAGGCGCGCTGATATGAATGTTATTTTAATGTCCTTAACGTCGATATTCGTACTGACAGACATCAACCTGCTAATTTTAGGGACTACTGGGTCTTCACTGATTTTAACCAAATTTTATATGCATATTCATGGGTCATGAGGTCATGGGTCTGAGAATCAGCTACTGGGTACTTTTTATATTGATAAGTGCATTTGTTGAATAAATAATAGTAAATTATTACAACTCGAGACTGACGGTTTGACCATTGTTTGTGCGACGGGATAGCGATGGACGTTGCCATGGTGACATACTTATATTTTAGTCACTTCAATAAAATAATACGGGCGAAATACTTTATATGGCAAAGAAACGTTTGCCGGGACAGCTAGTATACTCATAAACAGTTATTAGATTATAGTATATACATAGATACTTGCACAATTATGTGGTGTGACGTGAAGGTCCCTCAGAAAGAATCAGAAGCGATTATTTGTCATTTTTTGGTACCTACTTTGTCCTCGTCGGGTACAAAGTACAATGCTAATGAATATCGCAAGTGTATTTACTGTCAACTGCAACTGTATTTTTGGCAGAGATTAAGAATCGTCTTTAAATATACGAGTAAAGTAATTAAATACGATCGACTCACAAACTGGTTCTAAACGGTCTACGATTACGTAATATACGTATATTACAAGTACTTCTTGCATTCTATGCGAAAGTGTGTCTATCCGTCTGTCTGTTACCTCTTTACGCCCAAACCACTGAACCGATTTTGCTGGGTATGGGGACACTTTGAGTCCCGAGAAAGGACATGTAATATTATACTTTTTATCCGGAAAAGTGCGATCAATAAAATTAATGCGTCAATCATATAAAAAAATATGCTTTTAAATAGTGGTAAATTATTGCTTACGACGAAAAATTCACAAAAAATTTGAATTGTTAATTTTTGACGACAAATCATATACTTTTGTATATGGATGCAGGAGTAAAAGAAAATAGTGAAAATTAATTGGAAACATGCAATGGGAGATCAAAAAGGCTGCTTCGCCCTTACGGAAAATCATTTATCCGTGAAGAAAAATGAAAAACATTGGAAAAACAATAATATTTTCTTGGAAAAACACTGTAATTGCTGTGAAAGGTTCATTAGCTTTGTTTTAACTTGCCTTTGCCCTTGACCTTTATCCTTGTTTTTTTTATTTTTAAAAAGTCCTAGCCTCAGAGATAAAAATAGCAGCAGAGATAAATACTCCTAAGACAAGTACTAAAATAAGAAGATTACTATCTCTCTATAACATAGCTCGAGAACGGCTTAAAATATTCGTGGAAGTCTAGGGAAGGTTTATTAGGGGGGAAGTGATATGAAGTTCGCCGGATTAAGTGTAGTAAGTGTATCTAGTAATGTGCTTGAGATGCGAGTACAGTCTGTCAAGAAAAAGTAGACGCAGTACATCTGAACGTACTCACGCTTTTTATGTGATTTCAAAACTTTTTGTTAAGCTATAAGTAGAGGTAAAATTATTTAAGGGTCAATTTATAGTAGCGCAGAGTAGAAGCGCATCGAAGCAAATTACCAAAACCACGGAGCTAATACAGAGAGGAGGTGTGGTAATCAAATCTCCTTAAGAAACAACGCGTGACAATTTGCGGGGTGAAGGGGTGTCAAGCTCCGCCCACTTTTCCATTTCTCACAGACCTTGACAACAATTAGGGACTAAAATATCACTTTACACTTAGGAATTATTTAAACTTAAAGTCAGTAAAATATATTATTTCATTAGTTTTTTAAGTTGTTTGGCGGGGGTTTTTGAAATTTCTTAATTTAATTTAATTTTAAATGCTTTTTAAACTTGTGTTCGTTATAGTGCAGAATAATTCCTATCAACAGGATCATAATATTATATAATACCATCTACGAATGCCCTTTTGGATGAGGCCGTCAATATGAGTCCAAACATGAAACCTCCACTTTGGGTTCATATGGAGCTCGGCTCCTATAGAATCCAGGTGATGCTGCAGCAGCAGCATGCAAAATTTTATTGGTTATCTACGTCTTACTAGTTGTCGCAATTCAAATGAGCCCAAACACGAAACCGTTGCTCTAAGTTGGTGAGGAGTTGGGTATCCTATTGATTACCAGGTGATGCTGCAGCACCAGGTCAACTTTCCATTAATGTGTAAATATTCATAAATTTCACGAACTAGAATGCAATAAAGCCCACCAAACGACTGCAAGTTGCTAATCGGCCCTCCACGAACCAGATGAACCGCGATTTTTCAGCACGGAGCAGGCTGATGATGATGAACTATAGCTAAGAACACTCTCAATGAAGTCAGCTTTCAAACAAAAAAAAACTAGATCAAAATCGGTCCACCCGTTTGGATGCCAAAGACAGACAGACAGACAGACCGACAGATAGACACGTCAAACTTATAACACCCTTCTTTTTTGTCGGGGGTAAAAAATTGATGAATGATTTAACAAAACAGAATATATAATTAGAATTGAACGAAATTGAGTAAACAATTTATTAATTAACTAATACAATATTAGAAATACTTACCAAAAAAATTCTAGTTCTGAATTCCTATAATCCATTCTATTATCTGTCTGTCTGTCTGTCTGTTACCTCCTCACACCCAAATCGTTGAACCGAATTTACTAATTTTTTTTACAGAGATACTTTGAGTCGAGGGAAAGGACATATTATGATACGTTTTATCCCGGAAAAATGTACGGTTCCAGCGCGATAAACTAATTTTTGGCGCAACAAGATCGTGGGCGTCATCAATTTATTTAACAATTATTAGGAAAAAAGAATAAGTATTTTTTTTTACATTGCAGATAATTTTAGTTCAGAAACATTCCAGACAACTTTATGCGGCCTACGTTGGGATGGATAGATGAACGTGTCACACGTTCTCGTCATCCTCTATGATTGCCCTTGGGCAATAGGGATGACGACAAGGTCAAAGATTAGCTGATTTTTTAAATAAAATAATGACTTTCAGCTTCATCAACATAATTTCAGCTTCATAACTTATGTATTTTTAGGGTTCCGTACACAAAGGGGAAAAACAGGACCCTCTTACTGAGACTTCGATGTGTCTGTCCGTCCGTCCGTCCGTCTGTCTGTCTGTCTCCAGGCTGTATCTCAAGAACCGCTATAGCTAGACTTCTGAAATTTTCACAGATTGTGTATATTTGTTGCCGTTATAACAAACAAAATAAAATCAATATTTAAGCCCCCCTTAAATATTAATTTTTATATATGACTATAATATTATATGTCATAAAGTAGGATATAATTTTTGAATTTTTAGGACTATAGTCTGTCATAAAGTGGCATTTTAATTGAATTTTTCGGAACGAAAAAGGATCGGAACTTCACCTTAATCTGGTGGCCGTGCTAGCCTAGCCCGGCTGATGAAATGACACTCATTCCATGGAGCCGGGGCAGACCTTTAGTGTGGGACGCCACGTGCGTGGACACATTGACGGCGTCGCATGTGACGGCCACCTCAAGGGAGGCGGGAGCGGCTGCTCACGCGGAAACCAACTAGAGGCGGAAATATGAATGCCTGGGCCAAGACTTCATATTTCTGCCTTTAGATGTTGAAACCTTGTGTCCGTGGGGCCCCAGCGCAAAGGTCCTGTTTAAAGATTTGACCCAAAGATTGGTCGACAAATCGAATGACCCCAAGGCTGGTGCTTACCTCGGCCAGCGTATTAGTTTGGCCATACAACGAGGTAATGCTGCCTGTGTAATTGGCACTTTGCCCGCAGCCTCCGACCTAGACTTAATTTTTTACTTATAGTGTATAACAGTAATAATATATTGTATATTATTACTGTTTATTTATAAAATAGTTTAGTTTTGTATTTTTATAGTAAACCTTTTAGAATTGTATAAATTACGTTTATATGTTCATAATAATTATGTAATAAAATCAGGCACTTAATTTTTGACCTTAAATGATTCTCCTGCGTTGTAAAAATAAACACTTTAAATTTGCTCCTCTAAAGTTCATTCCAACATGGAGTTACGTTCCACGAACGCATATTCGAAAATGTTATAGCTTTTTTTCGACCGAGTTGGGTTTCGTGTTTTTCCTCGAAACCCGTAACACTATCAGCCTGCGATCTACAACGTCGTTTTTCCGAGTTTTCTCCGTCCGGAAGGGCTAATAAAATCACCGCTGCGGTTTTGAATTTAGCATTTATTTACTATTTCCATACTATTGATATTATAAATGTGAAAGTTCGTCTGTCTGTTCCCTCTTAACGCCCATGCCGCTGAACCGGTAATTAGATAAATGATTTAATTGGGCGATAAATTAATTTTACGCAACAGAGTTGCGGGCGTCAGCTAATTATATATTATATTATATGCATATTATATGTCTAAAACTAATATACATTAGCACTTGGCTATCTTAGTTTTTGTATAGACAGATGTTGTAAGAAAATAAAAAGATACATGTGGTAACGACACTCGACAGACACAAGTTGTACGTATATACTAAGTATATAATATTGTCATGGTCTGTCGAAATATCTAAGATTATAATATAGATATATCTATATTATAATCTATATATTAATACGTGACAGAAAAACTTTGTAACCGTTTTTACGAAAAATGGGTAAACGTAGGTGAATGAAATTTCGCACAGTTATAGTTTACGAGTATATGGTGAAGGAGTGCATCGAGCTAATATTATTTTGAAATTATGCTTTTATCATATATATTTTTAACAAATAAAACGTTAAACACACTACGACACTACTACTAGGAAAAATGACAGATTTTTGAGTGACAAGCCTATATTACGAACTAGCTGTTGCCGCGACTTCGTCCGCGTTAGTATAGTAGATCACGTCCCAAGTATTATTTGTTGTACAAAAATATTCAATGTACAGCATTGACTTTCCTACGATTTTATTATATTATATAGATGTTCCGCGCGGCTTCGCTTGCGTAATTTAGGAATTTCACGTGACCGTACATTTTTCCGCAAAAAATAGCCTATGTCCCTTAACGTGGTCTATTCTTCATGTTTGCACAATAACATAAAAATTGCTCCAGTAATTCTTAAGAATCTTAAGATAATAAGCAATTTCATATAATTTCCCCCGTTTTTTCCACATTTTCCTCTATTTCTTCGCTCCTATTAGTTGTAGAATAATAAAATATAGCCTATGGCCTTTCTCGATAAATAGGCTATCTAACACTAAAATAATTTTTTAAGTTAGACCTGTAGTTCCTGAGATTATCGCGTTCAAATAAGCCCATTTTAAATAATTTCCCCTCGTTTTTCCCACACTTCCCTCTATAACCTTTCTTAACAAATGGGCTATCTAAAACTGAAAGTTTTTTTTAAATCGGACCAGTAGTTCCTGAGATTAGCGCGTTCAAATAAGCCATTTCAAATAATTTCTACCGTTTTGCCACACTTTCCTCTATTTCTTCGCTTCTATTAGTCTTAGGGCAATAAAATATAGCCTATAGCCTTTCTTGATAAACAGGCTATCTAACACTGAAAGAATTTTTCAAATCGGACCAGTAGTTCCTGAGATTAGCGCGTTCAAACAAACAAACAAACAAACTCTTCCGCTTTATAATATTAGTATAGATTGGATAGATAAACTAGTGTCAAAAAATATAAACCAGGCGTAGATCTTCAATTTTATTTTAATATTCCTATACATATTGTGAAGCTCATGGCACATATTAAAATGCGATTTTCTGAAAAATTCCACGAGATGTAAGTTAAAAATCCAAGGACTTTAATCTCCACACGTTACTTAGAACCGAATTATCACTTATCACTTATGAGTTATGAGTGACGTGAGTTTTCTGTAAATATCTAGTGATTACTAAGTAATTATTACTTATAAATTAACTATTATAACTTTATCTATATTACCATACTAATATTAAAAAAGACAAAGGGTGTATGTCTGTTTGTCTCTTCACGCAAAAACCTGCTGAAGAGATTTTACTGGGCATGGAGATACTTTGAGTCCCGGGAAAGGACATAGGATACTTTTTATCCTGGAAAAAGTTAGGGGAGTATAACGTTTCTTCGACGAATATTATACCACTGTTTTGCTTTTTGATTGAGAAAACCGACAGGACCAAACATTCAATGTACCATCAAGGAAGTTGATTCCTATGCAATTGACAGATCAACGTTATTTGGTCGAATATGTCAATTCAATGTTAATTGTGATCTGTCAGCTGGGTTTGACGTAACGCAACCAAACTACTTAGGTCCCCGATTTGCATACTAATCAACTTGTCTGATAGTACCATCATTGAAATATTTTTAGTAAATATAAGTCTCTTTCACTTATAACAAGTATAAGGGTTGCACCAGAGGCGTAGTTATAGTTAAGGTTAAGGTTATAGTCAAATTTATTATGGCGTCCATTATGGACTTTTACTAGGGATTTGACAGTTCATTTGACATTTTGTTATTATGGTTAATGTTAAAGTTATAGTTAAAGTAAGTACACCCTTAGACTGGGTTGCACCAGCTAACTTTAACTGTAACTTTAACTACAGTGCAAAATGTCAAATATTTGGTTAAAGTTAAATATGGCGTCCTTACCTCCGCTCATACGTGAATTTCTCCGGTTAAAGTTAAAGCTAAAGGACGCCATATTTAACTATAAAAATAACTTTAGTTAAACTTTAACTTTAACCACGCCTCTGGTGCAACCACCCTTAAGGTTTATAATATTAGTCGGATAAATAAACAGATTCGCAACTATTCAGTTATTGGCTTATTGGCAATATGATTGCTTCTGGTATGGCTAGCGCGCACAATTTGATTTCGTTTGAGTTCATTACAATTTACAAAGAAGCGTAGCTTAGGATATAATATAGGATGTACTTATCACTGAAATGTTTCAAGATTCTAGAGGCAACACCAGCATAGACAAACAGAAAGTTTTGTTTGACGTTTGATAACGTTGCTGTCAAATGTCAATATTCTGATATGACGTGTGCAACATGTCGGATTTTGGTCGGATTACTCACTGTATGTGCTAGTAGCGCCCTCTGTTCCGACCTTTGCGAAATATTCCTCTCTGTAGGTTAATATGAAAACATTACATTTTTGTCAAAAGTCAAAACTCACACTACCCCGTCCCGCTTACTATAATAACCCCCTTACTAATAAACGCTGTATAACTTATAAGCTTTGAATAGTTATACAGTGTTTTGCCTTCTTCAATCCAATTAAAAATGTCACTTGTGTGACAGGAACAAAACACTGTATAACTATTCAAAGCTTATACAACGTTTATTAGTAAGGGGGTAAAAGTATATTTTAAACAATGCGAAAGCTATACAGTATACAATATGTCGATCAAGCGCCTTTTCCAAATTCCAAGGTATGACAAAACGTTCTTATTAATAATTATTTATAAGTAAGGTAGGTTGAGGAGATATTATTTTACAGGTTATTAGGTAGAGGTTGGTAAAATACATTAAAGAAGAATAAAATGTGGTCAAAATATTATGTAACATATTTTGCAATTTGCGTAGCCCCTCGATGGACTACGCAAGACTCATGTGAAGAGAAATGTTTTTTGTTACGTAAGCTTTTCTTTAAAAAAAAACGTGGATCAAAACTCGTGGAATGCTTATAAATCGCGGTGTAATATATTTCTTAAGAGGAGTCCAAACCGCCCTTTTTCCATACAAACGTTGTCCCCTGTTTCCTCCCTGGATAATGCTAGTATAGTTATAATTTTTTTACTGAATATCTACGGCCACTAATACAATGTCCCTATGTTTTCTTTTTTCCATAATTTAATTATTAAATAATCAAAAACCCAAAAAAATGGCCAGATTTTCCGCTGTGTTCAAACATTCAGAAAACAGATTTGGCTAGTTTATACAAAAAAAATAAAACATAGGAACACAGCTCAAGCCTTTCTTTAATCTATAATGAAAAAAGTACTTAAATCGGTTAAGTTTTGGAGAAGGAATCAGGGGACAACGAATCGTTGATTTTCTGCAGTTGTCTCTATCGCGTTCTGCGGTATAGTGGGTATAGGCTTGAGGTAAGGGAGACAGCTATAGATATTACACGTACTTTTTTTTCATTTCTCTAGGCCCTGGTGTATCCTCTTAATGGTCAATTTATTGCAAAACTACAAGATGATAAGATGATACTAGTGTAATGGAGCCATTACACATAATTATATAATAATTAAATATAAATTACTATTTAGTTCCCATTTAAAAAGATCACAAATTGTTCCTTGGTATCTGATAGTGTTAAATTTTGATTTCATGTAGGATTTATTTTGTCACCAGTGTCCAGTCACCACTCACTAGATGATGCCTGCAATTCAGTTGCGTCGAAATGCGTTTATCGCACGGCCGCGGGAACCGTAAAAATTTCCGATAAAAAGTATGTAAGTATCTCATGTTCTTTCCCGGAACAAGTAATAAAAACAAAATAAAATACGTGATTTTCACATACAATAAACGTGATTTTTTGCCCTTTTTTTGTAAACAATAATAGCAACGTTGGCACTTGAAATATTCACATAATCCCTAAATTATATTTGCACTTTAATAATTAATAAGAAAATTAATATTTAAGGAGGGCTTACATACAAAAAACACTATCTTTGCCTATCTTTGCTTTATAATGGTTCGAAACCGGACTCGCAGGACTGAAAAGTCGGAGTCGCAGTGGGCCGTTTTTTTTTAATTTTAAAATTTGAATAAGTTAAAGATTTACCCATTTTATATAAGTATTTACAAATAAAGAATATATAATAATAAGGAAAGTACTCATTTCAAATTGAAAATTTATCAAATACTTGTATAAATTATCATTGAAAGTACCTCAAATAAATTTTAATTGTTTACGCGTGTAACATTAATGTTATGCAAGCTCAAGTTTACAGTATTGATCGGGGGGTCCTAGAATTCAAGGAAAAATTGGTGCATGCGTCATGTAGCAGACCTTGACTGATCTAGCCACTGCGCAGATGTACTGGATCAGGACTCACCAACCAGTGGGGGCATGCCTCCCCAGGGTGGAGAGACGAGGGCACAGACCAAAATAAACGATAATTTTGCAATAAAAAATAGAGGAAATGCATTTTAAGTAATATTATCAGGTCTGATCAATTATTTGTAATTCTATACTAATTATGACGAGATTAGTCGAGATTGCCTATTAATTAGGTCGCCAACAACTACCATTATACAACCCCGCATTTAACAACTTTACTATAATATTATGATTTTTAGTCAAAACGTTAAATGTTACAGTCAACGTCTTGACGACTTGTCCTTTAGTCATTCTATTAAATGGTTTTAAGTGGAACGCGCTAGTCGAATTGTAGAATAAATCAGATGACTGCGACAGATATAATATTATTATTTATTACATAGACTCATACTTTAAATCTACAAAGAAAATAAAAATAAATTTATAATTAAAAAAAATTAAGGAATAAGGAGTCGCGCGCTTTATTTTAGATTTTAAATGATAATATATGTTACATTAGGAAATTATGTAAAAAAAGGTTGCGATTCCCTGCCCCAGCTTGACCACACACACACACATCCAAACGGGGGGTGGGAGGCGTACTCGTGGGCGGATGCTGCAGCAGGGTATGGGGAGGATGTCCAGGGTATGGGTGCTGCCACTTGACACTGACATTTACGTGCAACAAACATCATCAGTTTCGCAGCGGGCGCAACGAGCGACGCTTGGGCTAGATTAGTCAAATTGCCTTCGATAATTTGGAAAAGAAAACAAATGGCATTAGACGACATGACATCAACGCGTTTTTACGCATCAAAAATATGTTTTTTATTTTTAACTTCACTATGAAGTTCACGTATGCAAGTACCATGGTGATCAGCGAATGGAGCAGCTTTGATGCCTGAGCAAGATATTTTGCGAAAAATCTCTTTTTTTGGAAGTCGGTCAAGAGCGAAAATTGAACCAGCCAGCGGTCTTTTTGACTAATGTCAATTTCTGTGCACAGGATGCCAAATAAAGCACATGTCTTGAGAGTGAGCCAAAATAATTTGGAAGTGCAGCTAAGCAAATTTTGATAGGAATTAGAAACGTGCATGGCACTGTCGGATAATATGAAAATGATGACCTCGACATAACTGCAACAGTAGCAACACCAGCAACTTATATGTGGTCACACATGACTCTGCTTCGCGTTGTCGCGGTCGGTTAAAATCCCTACTACTTGTAAATGTTCGGACTAGTAGGGTTTTAGAGTGCACGGCACTCTAACCACAAAGATGATATACCGACACAACTCAAATGAAAAGAAAGGTCTGGCAAGAACATTGAAACAAGAAAATACATACTTAGTAAAAAAAAATAATGGAGAATTTGAAAGCAAAGTGGTACCTATCAATATATATGAAGCACAACAACTAAGAAGAATATTACAAAACAATTTACATACTCCAAGTCCAATCCAAGTCAAGCAACTTAATGCAAGTAAAAAATTAACGCTTGATTTGCTATTAAGTAGGTACTGAAAACATAATATATTTTGCTTTTTTGCTTCGAAATGTAATTACAACATCGGACAGCTTGTTTTTGCATGTAAACCGTTTTTATTTTGCCTATTTTCAGCTTACCGTATATTTTTTCATTGAGACTAAGCTTATTGCTATGCGAATCAAATCACGACAAAATGAGGTGACTGGTGAGTATTATTTTGATATTTTATTCTCAATATTATGTCTTCTACCTAAATTATATAAAACACCCGCGCAATGAAGTATTTTGCAATATTTTGCATAACGTTCACGATATATTTCTAGAAGATAAATATTTAAGGCCAAATACCTATAATCAGTTTTGCAATTCGCAAAACAGCGTTCTATAATAAATGAAATACTGTAAGTCTGGGATAAACATTGGGTTTAGCACTTTGCCTAGTACCACAGAATAGATAATAGTATAAGTACTAGTACCTAACATAGAAAATGTTGAAAAATAATATGAAACTATTAGTATTAAATCTATAAAATAAATAAAATGAAAGTAAAGTATTTTTTTTAGGTTTCTTGAGAATTGTATGCGGCGTTTGAAACACGTGCAGTAAAATTCTGTAGAAGATCAAAATTTATAAATATGTGAAAATCAAGCGAGAATCATACTATCGAAGTTTGAATGTTAATTAAGAGATAACAGACACACTTGCGCATTAATAATATTAGTATGGATTCTCAGAAATTTAACCATTCTTTAGGTTCAGAAATAACTAATTAAATAGTTGGTCTGCCTCTTTTAAAATGTTGTAGACAGGTTATTTACCGTACGATTGCCCAAGCACTAGCACACGGCATTCTCGCAAGTCGACCGAGTCCAGAGGAATGAATTACTGGTCAGTATATGACCATGAGCAGGCTTTCTCACCACGTTTTCCTGTACCTCACGAGCGTAGAACTATCAAGTTGATTCGTAGGCAGATTGCGGGCCTTCGTAATTGGTCGGGATAATGTCAAGTCCAGATGAAAGACCACGATTCACGACTAAATTTGACTTAATATAACTTAATTAAATAACGTTGATTCGCCATCTGCGTATGATTCCTATAAATAAATTTCTATGCTGGTCTATCTACTTGATCGGAAAGTTTTGTTAGTAAACACTATCACCTGGAATCGAACGTGCCTATACTATCGAGTATTAAAAAGTCTTCTTACTAGGCCTCGAACGCTCTTGCATTCATCTATCTACACTCAATGTAATGGGGAAAAGTTTGTTACATATATTTGAAAAGGCTCCGAAATACTGGATCGACTTTTTAGGGTTCCGCAGCCAAATGGCAAAAAACGGAACCCTTATAGATTCGTCATGTGAAGGGAATGCAATCCCGCAGGATAATTTCAATCCCGGTATTTGCGGGACTGAACCATCACAATCCCGCTGGATCCCGGTATTTGCGGGATCCCGTAGGGTGGACTTAAACTTTTAAAATAAATCGTTATATTGACTTTACTTGATATAAGTACTTACCCGTTTTATTCTTATAAACATAAATAAAACAAACTTTGTCGGACACTTTTTTACAAGCGTTTATTAATACTTCCGACTTTAGATATAAAGTCGGAAATATTAATAAACTAATATACTAGTATAAAAATAATAAATAACTGAACTTTTTTTTGGAAATGACTACTCAAAAAATTAAAAAAAAACTGAAGAACACGCTTTTTTCTTATTTTCTAAAAATTATTCATCTTTTTCAAATATAGGGAAAATTGTGCTAAAAGATAAGTACAACTATAAGTATTTCAAAAAAAAGTTAAGGTATTAATTGTGTCGTCTGCCAAACGACTCCTGATATTCGACACAAGGTAGCAAGCATGCAAGCAAGCATTTAATGTGAATTATAGGTGAATTGAAGGTAAATTATTTAGTGGGCTGCCTGTAGGCAGTTCACGCACCCCGGCGCGCAGTAATACACGTATAAATCATGTTGTTTTGTAATCCCGCCAGTCCCACTGGATCCCGCTAAATTTTCGACCGGGATTAGTCCCGCAAAATGCATGCGGGATCCCGGTATTTCGGGATCCCGGTATCCCGCTATTGCATTCCCTAGTCATGTCTGTCTGTCTGTCTGTCTGTCCGTCCGTATGTCATAGCCACTTTTCTCCGCAACTATAAGAGCTATACTATTGAAATTTGGTGAGTAGATGTAGTCTGTGAACCGATTTAAGATTTTGATACAAAAATGGAAAAATTATCAAAAATTTTGGGGGTCCCTATAAATCAACTGAAATATTATGTTAATAAATCCAAAACCTCCTAATTTCATAAAAGTAAACCTTATTGCTGCTGCGGAACCCTTCATGGGCGAGGCCAACTCACACTTGGCCGGTTTTATTTGAAATTTGTCATATACAGAAAAGACCACGGGAAGCGGGAAAACGTACGAATACCGAGGGATACCGTTTTTTTTTAATTGTGTAAACGAAATATCAAAGCATCGGATAACCTTCAGAAATATCTACAGTCGGAAATAAGTAACTAAAACTAAAAGAAAATTTATTGTAGTAACATGTTTAATCTTATTTTGAGAGCAGTTGATTTATAAATCCTGATTTTTGAGAACTCGTGTTATATTATCCCTAATATTTTACAATCACGAAAGTTTAAGTTTATTGTTGAAAGGAAATTGTAGGGTTGTAATTTATTTTGTAGCAACGAGCAACAAGTTCTTTATTAAACAAAATAAAATACAAACACAAACAATTTTTTGCACGTGTCAACTGTCAAAGCTGACGAAATGTTAATTTAACGAATCATTACACCGCGGTGTAATGACGAACAAAAATATAATGATTGCGAAGTCACTTTACTTTTTGCATATTAATAACGATACAATAAGTTTTATAATAATAATTTTCCCATGGAAAACTACACTTGAGCACAAAAAGGCTTAACCGGATAAAATATTTTGCATTAGACTGGCATAATATTTCAATAGTTTCAATATTTTTAATTAATATTTCTTAGGATTAGGTGTTTTTTTTTAATTTCTGATCCCCCCTCCCCCCTGGTGAGACTTCGTGAGATTTGAACCCCCTCCCCCACCCCCCAATCTCATGTGTGATTTTTCAAAATGTGGGTTACTTACGTAAACGCGTTGGATTGTTTGCCAGTCAGTAAATGAATCACGTCAAAATATGAATAAATTATGTCTTTCGAACGAATATAATTATGAAATGGACCAAAATAGTATGTATATTTTTTTGTTACAATAAAAAATAGGTGATACAAATATGTGAGATTTGCCGAGACCCCTCTCTCCCCAACGTAAGATTAGATGAGATTTGACTCGACCCCTTTCCCCCCTTAAACACCTCCGTAATTTGTAGGATTATAAAATCTACGTTGTCATAACAAAAAGCACTTCCATTACCGCCATTTACTGTCGGATTGCTGCCGCGGGCGTTAAATTTTTTCGAGTGTTAGGCACTTTATTTCGTGCATTTTATCCCTGTGACGGCAGTGACATCAAAGGAATATAGTTTGTTTAATGTCACTGTGTTTGGTTTTACGGACAACAGAACTACATAAAAGGTTCAGCGTCAACAGTCAAAGGCCGTACTTACATAATCTACTTACTAGCTGTTTGACCGAGCTTTGCTCGGTATCCGATGAAAATGACGTTTTTCCTAGCTAGATCGATTTATCGTCCCCGAAACCCCCTAAATACTAAATTTCATGAAAATGAGCCGATTCCGAGATTCCAATTATATATATATACAAGAATTGCTCGTTTAAAGATACTAGCTGTTTGACCGAGCTTCTCGGTATTTTTATTAAAGTACTAGCTGTTGCCCGCGACTTCGTCCGCGTGGACTTCAGTTTATAGCGCACGATGTCAACAAAATTGGTGTCAAAAGCTTTTATAAAAAAACCCTGGTACCCCTTAAATCAATACAGCTGTGCAGTGTGCAAACAATAAGTACTTCATTTTTGTATGTTAAACTTTATATATTATGCCAAATTTTAAAGCTTATTTAGCCCCCCAATTACACAACTTTACCCATAAACTATTTATCATTGATAGGTTTAGCCCCAATTTCACCAACGTCTGTTAGTGTTAACAGCTTGTTAAAATATCCTGTCTTCTCTTTCATTCATATGAAAAACGAAACAGCTAACGTGATACTAATTCGAGCATTAACTTTAACAGTCGTTGGTGAAATTTGGTCTTAAGGTTACGTCACTGCCTGCACAGATAAAGTACTGAGTTATTTAATACCGTAGAATAGATATAACAATCGAAAAAAATCGAGACTTAAATGTAAGATGATACCACCTCTTATAGAAAGACTTTTGAGCAAGCGTCAGCGCGATGTAGAAGACGCACGGCGCCATCTATTATGAATTTTTTGAACAAATTTACGACCCTTACAACCCTTTTTGCCAGTAAAAAAGTAGCCTATGTCCTTTCTCAGACTTTAGACTATCAGTATACAAAATTTCATTACAATCGGTTCGGTAGTTTTGGCGTTTGGCGTGAAAGCGAGACTGACAGACAGACAGACAGACAGAGATACTTTCGCATTCATAATATTAGTACAGATTATGTGCACACTGCACAGCTGTTTTTGGGTATTTTGATTAATTAAGGGCCGCGCTACACCGGAATGGCAGCGGCGAGGCGAGCACTTTCAGCGCTGCCATTCCGGTGTAGCGCGCTGCGCGGCCCTAAGAGGGGTACCACTTACCAGGGTTTTAAAAAGTTTTTAAATTTGACACAAATTTTGTTGACACCGCGCGCTATAAACTAAAGTCCACGCGGACGAAGTCGCGGGCAACAGCTAGTTATGAATAAAAACAATAATATATAATAAAGTAGGTATGATTAGTTCTGTTACAATAATAAAGTAAAAAATAAAGCGCCATCTGTTTTCATATATTAGAATTAAAATGTAAAAATATTTTCTGGATGGAATATAGGCCAACACAACACACTCGAACTCCTTAGAAATGCAGTAGGAGTTCTATAAGATAAGATAGATTGATTATTATTATAGCAAGTGATAATATTATTAAACATAATATTCTAACGTATTAAAAACTATAAACAAAAACATAATAACTAATAAGTATGATTAGTTCTATGTTACAACGAAGTAAAAAAAAGCGCCATCTGTTGAATCGTATTAGAACTAAAATGTTCATTGCATCGCGTCGATATATTTCTGGATTTTTTATAATATTATACGTAAAATATATTTAAGATTTTTGAAATATTATTTTAATACACATCCAAGACCCAGGAACATTGAAAACTTTTTGTTCCGCCTGCGGGACTCGAACCCAGGACCCCCGGGATGAGCGCTGGCCACGCGCAATGCGAAGTAATTTTCATCGATATTTTCATGGAAATAAGATATTTTCCCACATCAAAATGTAGCCTATGTCCTTTCTCAGACTCTAGAATAACTGTGTACAAAATTTCATTGCAATCGGTTCAGTAGTTTTGGCGTGAAAGCGAGACAGACAGACAGACAGACAGACAGACAGACAGACAGACAGAGATACTTTCGCATTTATAATATTAGTATAGATGCCATAAAATTATATATTTTTAATTTTACCATCAAAATATCTTATCTCTTATATCTCTCTTTAAACGAGCAATTCTTATATATATATTCCGAGATTCCAATTATATATATATATATATATATATATATATATATATATATATATATATATATATATATATATATATATATATATATATATATATATATATAACATATTTTGATGGTAAAATTAAAAATATACAATTTTATGGCATACTTTAATATTTTATCAATAATTAACTAATAACTATTACTACTCAAATCGCGCAATGGGCATTGTCCAAAAAAATCACATGTACTTTTTATATTTTTTTTCGTTAAAATAGGGTATTTTAAGAATATAAATTAAATAATTTTGAAATTCATTGGCTAGTTTTTTCTCAATAAATTTTTAAAGTTTCGTCTGACGTCATCATCGGCCGCCAATTGACCTCGCATATGTTTTAAATTTTCTTTCAATCTTATTTATAATGGCTGGTTCGTCAAACGCAAGTTCTCATTATGTGAAAGTTGATACTAGAAGCTTACCAAAAGTTCGAAACGTAATGTTGGTCGAATTTATTGCTAATTTAACGCCATTGAAGGTCAAACAAAGGTTAAACGTATTTGTTCAAAAATATAAGTAACTAATGGGTATTTTTTTCGTTTATATACAGAAAAACGATCACTGACCTTATTCCTCGAAATGTTTTTGTAATGAGCAAAATTAAAAAAAAATGGACAATCCCCATTCTCAATCTCATCTGTCTGTAGCGTCATGTCATTGACTCCCTGTAAAAAAACTTGTCCGAAAAAAAGTGCCGACTGGACGTCAAACAATTGAAAAAAATTGGTTCTGCTGTCATATTATATCATAAGTCTCTTTTTACCCGACTGCCAGGAGGGTTATGTGTTTTACGCGTATGTTGTATGTTCGTAATTACGATTTACCACGCAATGTTACTGATAGTGACATCTCGCTTACTCAGGCCTTTGAAACAAACCGCGATTGACAATGAAATTATAGAAATTACAAATGTTTCTAGTCTAAGGTGATATCGTATTTTACAAAATACATACATACACGATGTGAACACAGTATGAACTATGAAATACATAATATTTCACTTCAAATTCATAAATAGTTGGAGATTATCATACGAAGAGGTAACCAAGACGTTTTCCGATGAAACTGTAATAGTCTGTTAAGGTTGGGTTGCACCACAGGCGTGGTTAACGTTAAAGTTTAACTAAAGTTATTTTATAGTTAAATATGGCATCCTTTAGCTTTAACTTTAACCGTAGAAATTCACGTATGAGCGGAGGTAAGGACGCCATATTTAACTTTAACCAAAGATTTGACATTTTGCACTGAATTCACTTCAAATTTAACTGCAGGCTAGAATAGAATGAAAATTCTTTATTTAAACACGGTTAAAATACGACTAAGCAATAATAAAAATAGCGAATAACTAATTGTGCTAGCAGCCGCGAGACGCGACAGATTTACTCCGAGTTTCGACTTTTGAGTAATATTTCCTATTTGTAACTAAGATTAGAATAAAAACTAGGTTTAATTTTTAAATAATTTTCCCTAAAGACCGTTTTAGTAAAAATGGGTTTTTACTAAAACGATAATTATGTATATTCATTATTTAGGGTTGCCTGTCCGTCTGTCTGTCTCGGGACTCTAACTCAAGAACGGTAATAGCTGGAGCGTTGAATTTCTCACAGATTATGTATATCTGTTGCAACTATAACAACAAATACTAAAAATAAAATAAAATAAATATTTAAGAGGGACTCCCATACAACAAATGTGATTTTTTTGGCCTTTTTTGCTATAGAGCAAAAAAGCTATGTCAATAATGGCAACAGGTACTTGATTTTTTCACAAATTCCTTAGTTATATGTGTTCTTTAATATTTAATAATAATATTAAAATAAATTAAAAAATAATTAAAAAATAAAAAAATCCCATACAAAAATCACCATTTTCGTCCTAATTTTGCTCTATAATGGTACGCGAGTCCGACACGCACTTGGCCGATTATTTATGTTCAGCAGGATTTACGTATAATATCCGATGCAAGTCATCTTTGATATTCTCTGATAATGGTTATCTTAGATCGTTTAAGTTGTATAAAATTATTTTCATATCCTAGATATCGTGACAGTTTTCTTATACAAAGGCTCTCGTCTTGGACAAACCATTTTAAAATGCTTCCAGACTCTCTATAACAAAGAGGTAGGGAATTGACATTGTTAATTATTGTATCATCTCGCTAGAATAAAATCTAATTACATGTTTATTATTCAGTCTAGTACACTATAACCACCTGTTTCACCACTTCCTGATAAGTGCCGGATAGGCTATCCAGCACTCAACTTGACGGATAAGAGAAGTTGTGGATAGCCTATCCGGCACTTTATCTGGAACTCATGGAACTTAGAAGTGGTGAAACTGCAGGCCCTAATAATAACAAAAGCGCCGCAATCTGAAACATGATTTAACGTTGATTTAATTAAGAGTTTGACAAAAATTATATGGAGGTAATTAAATTCAAGTTAAGAAATACAATTAATAAGGTGCTGTTACATCACTCACTGATAAGTTCCGGATAGGCTATCCACAACTTTTCTGACGAATACTCCATACTCTATCTGTCAGATAAGTTGTGGATAGAATATCCGGCACTTATCAGAAAGTGGTGAAACAGCTCCGAAATCTCTCTGAGTGCGATTGTAAATTGTAATAGTCTCCGGTTTTGGGGACGGAATGAATAGCTTTGCAGTATACCATCCACATTCCACGTTATGGTGATGGTGTAAAAAATCATTTTTTTAAGTACAGTTGTTTATTTATATACATTCCAAAATGTACTTGAGATCGTTGGCATTTCCGTGGATATATTTCTTGTTATTTTATTTCTTTATTAGATTCATAAGGATTTTCTTTGATGAGGTTAATTGTGTGGGAATGTGCGACGAATCTGCCAACAGCGAGCTCTTATCAAGAGCAAACATTAGTTATGTTCAATGATACGGTGCATGTAAAAACCAAATAAATCGGCCAAGTGTGAGTCGGTGTTGCGCGTCAAAAGTTTCGCACAAACAATATTATTATCCATCACCTATCAGCAACATCTTGAACTGTCTAGATAATATCATAAGTTAAAAAGATATCAACAAAGTCTCAGTATAAATAAGGTTTTAAAGCAGAGCTCTAAAAATGAATAGAATTCATAATCCTATCAACAAAATCTTCAACTGTCTAGATCAGAGGTTCCCAAACTGTGCGCCGCGGCGCCCTGGTGCACCGTGGAAAGGCAAGAGGGGCGCCGTGAGTCGATACTCCATCATTATCAATAACCACAAATATTATAAAATAAAATTGTATCTAATATCTATATATTAGTACGTGAGAGAAAAACTTTGTAACCCTTTTTACGAAAAATGGGGAAACGTAGGTGCATGAAATTTCGCACAGTTATAGTTTATATGGTGAAGGAGTGCATCGAGCTAATATTATTTTAAAATTATGCTTTTATCATATATATTTTTAATAAATAAAACGTTACACACACTATGACACTACTACTAGGAAAAATGACAGATTTTTGAGTGACAAGCCTATACATACGAATTATACTCTTTTATTTATGGTTGAAGTCTATTGACAACAAGTTGACAAAATATTGAAAATGAATTATTGTTTTTTATTTAATTTTAGATACTATTAAACATGTTTAAACGGCCAGTCTGAGATCAGCTGAGTCCCAGAGACAAGAATTGAAAAAAACTATGATGAGGTCAATATTTTTTTACAAAATATAGGTAGTAATCCTAATGTTGTTGCAAGTAAGGTCGAATTTCGACCATTGGGCGATCTCTAGTTATGAATTATTATACAAAGCAGGCAGATGATTCACCCCGCGTTCCATTTAATATTAAAAACGATAAAAACGCTCAAAATATGAGGCATTTTGAACGTTTTTATTTGTTTATTATTATTATTTACTTGCTTAACCTAATTACTATAATCAGTAAACGTGTTTATTTTATGTATCTTTTTGTAATAGCTAGGTAGAGAAGGGCGCCGTGACAAAATATAAATAATATAGAATATAAGTATATAACTTGTAAGTGCGCCGCAGGCTGAAAAATATTGGGAGCCGCTGGTCTATATAATATCATAAGTTAAAGAAATTTCAGCAAAGTCTCAGTATAAATAAGCTTTTAACTTTTAAAGCAGAACTATAAAAATGAATGGAATTCATAATCTATTTGACTATAATAATTTTAAAAGTTAATTAAATAAGCAAAAAGGTACAAATGCAACTTTAAAAAAATGGGTTGTTATGACTTGCATTAAATTAAAATAGATTAAATCTATTACAAAAAAAAAGTTACTAAACAGAATTACTTACAATCGGGACCGACCGACTAGAGCAGTCGTTCCCGACTGCAACTTGCAGTCCGTCTATGGCCGGGCTAAGACATTTCGGTTTGTAAAATACTGCCTAGTTACCTAGTACATTAATGATAGACAGATCACCAATGTTGGAATCTCAAGTCAAACTGCCTTGGGCGCGGAACCCGAAAAGTAATTTTGTAACTAAAAAAGTCATTTTTTAATTCAACGACATAATTTTAGTTATCAAAATATATTTTAAAATGCTTTTTTATTAGATATAAGTAGGTTTATACAGTTAAACTTAAGTATGTTTAACAATTTTCCTGCACCACAAGGTTGAAAGGATTTTTTGTAGAAGATCAATAAAATCGATAAAAAAACTTAGCGACGCTAGACGTTTTCTTATGCTTTCTAAAACTTATTTTGAGACTATTTTGATTTGGTCGTAACAACTTGATTAATAAATTATATCCCTTACCTACAAACAAACACTCACAAACACACAGACACACAAACTTTAAACACTTTGGTACATCGCAATATCACATTTTATTAAACTTTCGCGATTTATGGGATTTGAAGCGGCCTCCTCTCTCGCCAGACAAGCACAAACTAACCCGTGAACCTCAGTGTAATCATATTTTGCAACACCATGCAGTTCTATGGTGTTTAAGGTGATAGTTTTGTTTATTTTCATTCTAAATATTCAAATATCTCAACGAATAATCCAGTGTGGAAGGAAAAACCTTGAAAATCCGCCTCCATATAAGGCGTTCGGGACGACCACTGCGCACTAGGGCGGGGGTCTTGTTAAAAAGTTTCGTAAGATAGGTACTATGTATACTTACTATATTTTATTTCATTATTTGTCTAATTTTTTTATATATTTTTTATTTGATAATTCCTCCCCCTAACATTATCAGGGATTTTTTTACATTTGTATTTCTCTTTTAACTTTTATCTAATATTTTTCTAATTTATATTACATTTTTTATACAATTATTGTAGCTCTTCTTTTTTACATTTTCCAATAACTTAACTTTTCAATAAAAAAAATTACAATAACATTGATATATAAATACATTTTCTGTTTATTACAATGTGTCCCAGCACCGTGCACCGGTGTCCGATCCTTTAATGAGATGAAAATTTCATCTCATTAAAGGATCGAAAAAAATAATAAGTAGCCATTTCGTCGATATAAAAATGACATAATTATTATTATTTAATAGTAATATGACATATTTTTATCGACGACATGGCTCTTATTTTTTTCTCTCTCTCAACATAAAAAAAATGTTTTTATACATATTTTTATTCCATGAAAATAAAACATAATGTCTGTGTGATTGTAGTCTACGTGTTTAGCTATCAAATGCGGCCTTTGTTCGGACACCGCTGCTGGGACACATAACACATTATATATCTTTTCTTATATCTTTAAACGAGCAATTCTTGTAGCGAATCTCGGAATCGGCTCCAACGATTTTCATGAAATTTAGTATATAGGGGGTTTTGGGGGCGATAAATCGATATAGCTAGGAATCATTTCTAGAAAATGTCATTTTCATCGGATACCGAGCAAAGCTCGGTCAAATAGCTAGTTATAATTTACATAAGTAGATAATGGTCAAAACAAGTTTTTAGCTATTTGGGTGATATACTTAGGTCATTTAGATTAGGTTTTAAGTTTCAGTATCTTAGCTGTGAGCTGCGGTCTAAACTTCACTCCGTGGTTACTATTATCTATCATGTGCCATCTTCTAACATCTATTCAGGTTTTAACTTTATTACAAGTACCTAAATGGGAAATTGTGTCTGCTTCACGTTAAGCTAGCTGATTTTAAGAAAATGTCGAAGAACTTATGGCTTCACTGAGATAGAGCACAAACGAATAGTTTTTATCTATACTAATATTATAATTCTGCAGAGTTTGTTAGTTTGTTGTTTGTTTGTTTGTTTGTTTGTTTGTTCAGGAACTACTGGTCTAATTTGAAACATTCTTTCAGTGTTAGATAGTCCATTTATCGAGGAAGGCAATAGGCTATATTTTATCACGCTAAGACTAATAGAAACGAAGAAATAGATGAAAATGTGGAGAAAACGGGGGAAAATTATTTGAAAGGGCTTATTTGAACGCGCTAATCTCAGGAACTACTGCGGGGCTAAAATGGTCGCTTTGAAGAATTATGATATGAATCATAATATGATTCATTTTTCTAAAATCGCAAAATGCAACTCTGCTTGCAATTCATTTCTGTATTTTTGTACTGATTTGACATTTGTCAGTTTGACAGTTTTGACAGTTCATTTGGTGAATTGATTGAGAGGAATTGCTAAATGTGGCCATTTTAGCCCTGCTGGTCCGATTTGAAAAATTCTTTCAGTGTTAGATGAAGGATGAAGTAGATAGAGGGAAATTATATGAAATTGCTTATTATCTTAAGATTCTTAAGAACTACAGGAGCAATTTTTATGTTATTTGGCAAACATGAAGAATAGACCACGTTAAGGGAGATAGGCTATTTTTTGCGGAAAAATGTACGGTCGCGTTAAATTCCTAAATTACGCAAGCGAAGCCGCGCGGAACATCTATATATAATAAAATCGTAGGAAAGTCAATGCTGTACATTGAATATTTTTGTACAATAAATAATACTTGGGACGTGATCTACCTATACTAACGCGGACGAAGTCGCGGGCAACAGCTAGTAATAATTATAATAACACTTTGATATTCTAAAGACTAAACTGAAATGGATCGTATTGTTGAAATAGAAGCAGCGTAAAGCGTAAAAGATTGAAATAACAGAACCGTCGAGGTACTGATGAGGAATTGTTTAAGTCATAGTAAAACGATACTATACTCCTCGTATTAGCTATAATATGCAGGTGTATACTCAGGTGATACAAGTATCGTATGGTCGGCGGTCATCGTTTTTCAGAGAAAGTGGTACAAGCCAGCGACTCGCTTTCTCCACTCAATTGCAGGTACGACTCAACAAATATTGAGAACCTGCGCAGAATACTTTTAGCCTAGTGGTACTCAACCTATCTTTACACGGGCCACAAACACGTTTTTGTCGTGGTGTCTCGACTCGCGTTCTAAAGGGATGTGGAAAAATTTTCATGACTTTGGACTATTTTACCGGAGGGCGTGAATTTAAAAATGTTTTAACTTCAAGCGGGCCCCTGATGAGGTCCCGGCCGGACCTCATAAATTTGTATATTGGTAGGTTAATAGTTATATAATTTAAGAGTAACCTTGTCCTACAAATAAAACAATCCATATTTTAGGACAATCAAGTCAAAGTATGAAATCCTTTCTATATCTGTTAGCTACCACTTTCGAGATTTTTCGAAAATAAAAATGTTCTTCGTCTTATTAAAATGTAGCTACTCACAAAAAAATTGCTTGTTAGTAATCACAAAAAAATTTTGTTCCAGGGCTTCCCTCACTATTATAATATTTTGTCTTTATCAAGCCACTTTTTTACCTGACTGTTAAGAACAAAAATTAAATTAAGAAATTTAAAAAACTTTAAAAAGTAATGAATTAATTTATTTTACTGACTTTATGTTTAAATAATTCCTAAGTGTAAAGTGATATTTTAGTCCATAGTAAATTTGTTGTCAAGGTGTGTCGGGGGACCGCCAACAGCGTCTTTCGCATTTTGTATCGCCATGTCACTGATTGTCTCGATTCGGTTCGCTGACCCTCAAACTATAATGTTATGTGAAACCAAACATCTACATTAGCGGTCCCCCGACACACCTTGACAACAATTATTATGGACTACAATTAAACTTAATGTCAGTAAAATATAATATTATTTCATTATTTTTAAAGTTGTTTGACGGTTTTTTTTTATTTCTTAATTTAATTTTATTTCAACATGTTTTTTAAACATATTGTGTTGGTTATAGCGCAGAATAATTCCTATCAACAGGATCATAATATTATATCCTAATTTGGATGAGGCCGTCAATATGAGTCCAAACATGAAACCTCCACTTTGGGTTCATATGGAGTTCGGTTCCTATAGAATCCAGGTGATGTTGCAGCATTAGCATGCAAATATTCACTGTTTATATCTCTGTCTCAGGGGCGTCTTTCCCTTAGGTGCAATGTGTGCGGTGCACACGGGCGCCGCGGTCCTAGGGGCACCGAGCGCCGCTCGCACTCGGCGCGCGCCCGCGCTGGCCGGCCGCCACGGCCCACGCTGTATTGACTAACGTAAAAAGAACTCCAGTTTGCAAACATTTTTGTGTAATATGAAATATCTGAAGCTCTTCTTATATTTGTAGAATCACAGCAAAGCAAGGCGCGCCATGAGCGGCTCGGCTTTTGCAATATAAATATTATAATCTTTATTTTTCAACGTGAAATGAACCTTAAAACACATATATGAAGATTATATTATTTGCTGTAATAGTGAGTGTCCTATCGCTCGTTTTTTTCAAAATAGGTAGTGGGAGGATTTGGATTTAGATACAAAAAAGTACAGTGTTCTAATTTAGAAAACAAACTGTGCCATGCTTGCTCTTAGGATGTAGAGAAGTTAGAGCTCTTCAATGAAATCGAATTAATACCGATGATGTGATGTTTAATAAGTATAGAACATGAAATTTAAAGTAAAATTTAAATACTTAAGCGATATAAAATTTACGTTTTGGGGTTAGGCTTATTAGGGTCAGTCAAGACTCAAGAGAAAACCGAAAAAAACTTCAATCTACAAACAAATAACAATTGAGTTTGTTATCTATTTTATATTGGAGAAAATTAACAGTACCTATGCGTGGTAACTTGATGTGCTGTTATAGTTCGTCTGGTGGAACGAAAGAAGCCACTGCTTAGAGTCCTCATCCTTAAGCGGCCGGACAAAGTGTACTTTTACTTTGTACCCATTTCAATTTGACCGCGCGCGCGCTTGTTAGGGGGCACTTAATGTTTGCACACGGGCGCCATATGGGCTAGAGACGGCCCTGCTCCGTCTTACTAGTTGTCGCAATTAAAATGAGAAATGAGAGCCCAAACACGAAACCTCTGCTCTAAGTCTGTGAGGAGTTGGGTATCCTATTGATTACAAGGTGATGCTGCAGTTCCAGGTCAACTTTCGATAAACGTGTATATATTATATTCATAAATGTCACGAACTAGAATGCAAAATATAAAGCCCACTAAACGACTGCAAGTTGCTAATCGGCCCTTTACGAACCAAATGAACCGCGATCTTCCAGCACTGAGCAGGCTGATGATGATGAACTATAGCTAAGAACACTCTCGATTAAGTCAGCGTTCAAACAAAAAAACTAGATCAAAATCGGTCCACCCGTTTGGATGCTACGATGCCACAGACAGACAGACCAATAGACAGACACGTGAAACTTATAACACCCCTCTTTTTTGTCGGGGGCAAAACCTTTCAACAACACAGTTATTGTGGCCTGTGGGATAGTACACTATAACGCTTAATTTAGCGTCCATTAATTTATGTGTGAATCTTTTTAGTCATAGGGTAAATGAAGAATGAAAATACATTCTGTATAGTTATTCAATAATGATCGAGGCTGAAATTTAATTTTGACCGATGACCTACATCTGACCTTAATGTTCAAGGTTCCGTGAGCAAAATTATTTAAATTTTAAACAATTGTGAATACCTGTTATGTCAGTTTACGTACGTTAATCATTTAATTAATCAATCAACAACACTGTTGAATGGATAAACTTCTGTCAAAGAGCCTCAGAAACTGACTGTAAAACATATCCCATAAATCATTATACCCTATATTTTTGGCCTAGCATGAACTTGACCGATTATATACAGAGTGTAACAAAAATAAGTGATAATACTTTAGGGTGTGTACGTGAAAGTAGCAGCTCTGAAAGACCAATATATATATATATATATATATATATATATATATATATATATATATATATATATATATATATATATATATATATATATATATATATATAACAATAACAGAAACTAAAGGACTCTTAAATAATCGGCCAAGTGCGAGTCAGACTCGCGCACGAAGGATTTTTACTAGAGATGTGCCGACTAGTCGGTAAAGTCAGCGAATAGTCGGCAAAAAGCGCCGACTAATTATTATAATGTGTGCGATTATTATTTATAATGTGTTCAGACACTGAAGCAGTGTTACACATTTTAAAATTAAATGAAGTGTTTCTGAAATTACTTGCTAGCAAAGAAATTATTTTTGTAAATATAATTTTAACAATATTATATTCTCGATTTAATAATATTAAGTATGTATTATTAAATCGAGATTTCATGTACATGAAATATTTAATCAAAACCATCAACTGTAAGTTTATCATAGCTAAACAAAAAAAAGTAACGTACGCGAAGTAAACACGTTTCGACACGTTTGCAGGCGGCATGTGCGACGCGAAACATCAGTAAAAAAGCGTTACGGAAACTTCCGAAACCATGATCGGCTTGGCAGACTAGTCGGCCAAAGTCATGATCGGCACATCTCTAGTTTTTACCATTATAGAGCAAAATTGGGTCATAAATTGGGTTTTTTGTATGGGCTCAAATTTTTATTTATTTTAACATTATTATTAATTATTAAATTACATATAACATAATATATAATTAAGGACTTTGTGAAAATGTCATGTCCCTACCTTGCCATTATTGATATCGATCAAAAAAAGCCAAAAAAAACACGTTTGTTTTATGGGAGCCCCGTTTTAAATATAAATTTTATTTTATTTTTAGTATATATTGCTGTTATAGCGGCAACAGAAATGCATAATCTGTGAAATTTTCAGAAGTCTAGCTATAGCGGTTCTTGAGATACAGCCTGGAGACAGACATACAGACGGACATACATCGAAGTCTCAGTAATAGCACACCGTTTTTACCCTGCGTTCGGTTTTTGAAAGTTGTTAAATAATAAAAAAACACTTATTAAGTATCAAAAACTGCGATATTTTCCGTTCCATCTTTTGTCTAAATATAAATTAATTGCATTGATAACTGACATGAAATTAACTATTAATTAACGCACAGTTGGAAATTTAAAAAAAGAACTCAACGATGGTTTTAGTGAGAAGTTGTGATTACATACACGTAACTCGAGAGACATTATGGTCATTAGTCTGTATGGCTTTCTCTTTTATGTAACGAGTAAATATATATGGGCCTGTTGAATATACATAATATTGTAATATTACATAGAAGATTGCAACGACATCTAATAACAATTGCTAGTCCATCCACAAGGATGGACAACTGTACGAGGGATAACTGTCATGGGGATAGTGACCCAACTTTTTTGGTTCTTTTCTAGATTCTTTTCTAGTCCGATCTAAAGTCGGATAAGAACCAAAAGAGTGTTCTAACTCTAACTGCCGCACTCCGAGATGAATATTAATTGCTTATCTGTAATTAAAGTAACAGTACCTGGATGACCGAGCTTTGCTCGGTATAGCAAACACTCTTTGACTACGTGTTACTTAATAACGCCATCTGCTGGTCGTTAAAACAATTAGTTGCTCACAAAATGGTATTATTATTCGCCAATAGATGTCAGGAAGAGTCTTATTTTTCAGTTTATCGATTATCGATAAAACACGAATAAAAAGACATTTTCTGAAAATGATACCTAGCTAGATCGTTTTATCGCCCTCGATACCCCCTATATATACTAAATTTCATGAAAATCGTTGGAGCCGATTCAGTGATTCCAATTATATATATATACAAGAATTGCTCATTTAAAGATATAAGATAAGATAAGATTTCGATTTTCGACATAATAATACATTTATATCTGTCAGTCTTCATTAAATTGAAGTTCGTCATTAAATTCTCTTGGCTGCACCACAAGGCACTAAAATACGTTCTACAGTATACATCAAGGGCGTACCCAGGATTTCAGCTAGGGGGCAGCTCACACCTGTTTCGAGAAGATTGTCGGTCTGATATTTAGAAACAAATAAAAAAAATCTCCACAGCCGAACATATAACCTCCTCCTTTTGGAAGTCGGTTAAAAAATCAAAATATCTGACTGAAAATATATTTTGTTTCCACCACTTCATTATGCGCAGAGTGGATAACACGTTTTAATTCCCACTTGCAAAATTGACGTTTATTTTATCTTCTAGGGTTTATTTTATCTCCCCCCCCCCCCCCCCTGCCTCTACCTGGGTACGCCCATGCTCTCTATGAATTTCTATTGCAGAGCTATATTAGTAAATCGTGACCTTGTCGGAGTAAAAGCACCTTTCAATCAAAAGAAAACGTAAAAGACCAAACATAATAATATACAATATATTCATCACATATACAGAGTGTAACAAAATAAAAAGGTCTTAGGGTGTGGCCCCCTATATAGAGTTCGCCGTGAAAGTAGCCAACGCTGAGAGAGTACCTTTTTCACCTTTGTATTGAAAATTCATGAAACGCTTGCCCATACAAATCACGAAAAAAAATTTGCTCTTTCAGCGCTGCTCTTTCACAGTGATGTCTATACAGGGGACACATATGTATTATATGTCTATCTGTACAGGAGACACATATAGGTCATATATTATTACTAGCTGTCCCGGCAAACGTTGCTTTGCCATAATATAAATCAAATATTTCGCCCATATTATTTTATTGAAGTGACTAATAAGTAATATGTTACCATGACAACGTCCATCGCTATCCCGTCACACAAACAATGGTCGCCGTCAGTCGCGAGTTGTAATAATTTACTATTATATAATCAACAGATGCACTTATCAATATAAAAAGTACCCAGTTCTCAGACTTACTGAATATGCATATAAAATTTGGTTAAAATCAGTACAGCCGTTTCAGAGGAGTACGCGGCCTAACATTGTGACGCGAGAATTTTATATATCTATATCTTATCTTATTATATCTTTAAACGAGCAGTGCTTGTATATATAATAAATATAATTGGAACCTCGAAATCGGCTCCAACAATTTTCATGAAATTTAGTATATAGGGGGTTTCGGGGGCAATAAATCGATCTAGCTAGGAATATTTTTTTAAAAATGTCATTTTATTCGTGTTTTATCGAATACCGAGCAAAGCTCGGTCAAATAGCTAGTATATATTATATTAATACGTGAGCCAAAAACTTTGTATCCCTCTTGACGAAAAATGGGGAAACGTAGGTGAACGAAATTTTGCAAAGTTATAGTTTATATGGTGAAGGAGTGCATCGAGCTAATATTATTGTTACGGTACATGGTATACGGACACGTGGTGCCATCTAGCGACAAACCAGCGAAGCTTACCGAGGGAGCACTGGCCTTACACGGCCAGTCTGAGACCAGCTGAGTCCCAGAAACAAGAGTTGAAAAAAATAATATGATAAAGTCAATTTTTTTTTACAAAATATAGATTGTAGTCCTAACGCCGTTAAAATTAAGGTCGAATTTCGACCATTGGGCGATCTCTAGTAAGATATTATTATGTACACCCTAAAGTATTATTCACTATCTTTTGTTACACCTTGTAGAAATAGGATATTAACTTCCTCTCTTATGCCACACCTGTGCGAGACGTCTTTCCCTTCTTTTTACAAATTTTCTATCAAGTCATGTGTCCTGATCAAGTTTAAAATGTTTTGTGCTCAAATGTTTTTGGTGGCGGAACCATTTTATGTCGTGACATTTTTGACGGACGGAAAAAAATTGTCTTTTCTAAAATAATTTTTGCATCGCTCGCTGAACCTGAACAAGGCCTTTGCAGAGCAGCCCTAGCACACTTTGAGAATGGCTGCCCTAAAACCTATGAATAATAAAAACTTAGGAAACGTAACTCCCATACATGTAACGTCAGCCTAACACCGCTCAAGGCCACCTAAATATTGCAAATGTATTGAAATGGGCAGGTACACAATTTGACAAACTGTATATTATTGTAGAGCATGTTATTTGCCGGAGTTACTTTTCCTTACTTTTTAAGGTTCCTGTACCCAAAGGGTAAAAACGGGACCCTATTACTAAGAGTTCGATGTCTGTCCGTCTGTCCGTTTGTCCGTCTGTCCGTATGTCCGTCTGTCCGTCTGTCTGTGTGTCTCCAGGCTGTAACTCAAGAACCGCTTTACCTAGACTTCTGAAATTTTCACAGATTGTGTATCTGTTGCCGCTATAACAACAAATACTAAAACAAAAAAAAAAAATAAGAGGGGCTCACATACAACAAACACTATTTTTTTTGCTATTTTTTGCTCGTAATCAATAATGGTAACAGCTAAGCACTTGAAATTTTCACAAAATCCTTAATAATATTTATTTGTACTTTAAAAAATAAATTTAAAATAAAATAAATTTTTCCCATACAAAAAACACATTATTTTTGTCTACCTTTGCTATATACCGGTACGGAACCCTTCGTCCGACTCGCACTTGGCCGATTATTACTTATAATTATTCGTAGCCTAAAACACTTTGAAAATTTCCATCGATGAATAATTATTTTAATACATTACAAAACGTATTTAATATATTTTACCTAGTCAGTCTATCTACTATCTAATGTACTGTAATTGACAGATGCAATTTGGAGGACCAAAAACTATGCGCCGCCCCGGGCAATAATAAATTAACTAACTTGATTAATACATTCCCTGGATGCAGATAACATAATTGATTTCATATTCATTACATTTGATTGCATACTAAAGATCATTATTTTAAAAGTTATCTACATTATTATTACGTATAGTATATATAAAGTAATCTGTAATACAGGGTTCAGTGTTTATATCAAAGTTAGGAGTGATAAAAGTAAACTTAAATCTCGTTAAATATTTTGCTTTCTTCATTTTTATAAATATAAATATAAGATAAGATGCAATGTACAGACGAATTAAACCTTAGCCTTTTTTACCGTATGAAAAAATGAAGAAAGCAAAATATTATATATATATATATATATATATATATATATATATATATATATATATATATATATATATATATATATACATATATATATATATATATATATATATATATATATATATATATACACACTGTATATATATATATATATATATATATATATATATATATATATATATATATACAGTGTGTAACAAAAATAAGTGATAATACTTTAGGGTGTGTACGGGTTCCTTGTAGAGAGTTCACTGTGAAAGTAGCAGCGCTGAAAGACGAAATTTTTTTTTTCACTTTTGTATGGGCAAGGGCCCGAGCGTCACGAGTTTCCCCATACAAAAGTGAAAAAAATTTTTGGTCTTTCGGCGCTGCTATTTTCACAGTGAACTCTCTACAAGGAACACGTACACACCCTAAAGTATTATCACTTATTTTTGTTACACCCTATATATATATATATATATATATATATATATATATATATATATATATATATATATATATATATATATATATATATATATATATATATATATATATATATATATATATATATATATATATATATGTCCCGCGCGGCTTCGCCCGCGTAAATTAGGAATTTTACAGAAATCGTACATTTACCCATAAAAAAATATTTTCCCCGTTTTTCCCGCATTTTCCTGAGTTTCTTCGGTCGTATTAGTCTCAGCGAGATAATATATTATATAATATAGCCTATAGTCTTACTCGATAAATGATCAATCTAACACTGAGATAAGTTTTTAAATCGGACCTGTAGTTCCTGAGATTGACGCGTTCAAGCAAACATACTCTTCAATGTTATTATATTAGGTAGGTATAGATTTTTTTTATCTATGGACGCTTCACACCACGTCAGTCTGGCCCCGTGGTAAGTACCTGATGGACTTGTGTTACAGGTACCAGACAACGGAAATATATTTAATACTTTTATACTATACATATATTTAAGATTTTTATTATATGATACACATATTTAATACACATCCATGACCCAGGAACTTTGAAAACTTTTTGTTCCGTCGGCGGGATTTGAACCCGCAACCTCCGGCTTGAGCTACCAACGCGCTCACCACTGAGCCACAGAGGTCGCCAAACTATTTTTAGAAATAAAAAAATTACAAATTGACTCTCCATTTTATTTAGAAAACGTTTGTATGGGAAATAGAAAAATGCTGTTTTGAGGATTTTCCCGGCAATTATTCGAATTTTTCTCACCTTTTAAACCTTCCCTAGACCTCCACGAATAATTCAAGACCAAGATAAGATAAATCCGTTCAGCCGTTCTCGAGTTTTAGCGAGACTAACGAACAGCAATTGATTTTTATATATATAGATATAATATTTTGCTTTCTTCATTTTTAATTATAATTGGAATCTCGGAATCGGCTCCAACGAAGCTACGAATCATTTTCAGAAAATGTCTTTTTATTCGTGTTTTAATGGCGTTTTTAAGTAACACGAAGTCAATGAGTGTTTGCTATACCGAGCAAAGCTCGGTCATCCAGGTACTTATATAATTAATTATAGAGACAACTGACAGCGGACCAATTCTCGTATTGCCGAATTTTTAGCTCCTACACTAAAAAGGTCAACGACCGATGGGGACATCTTATTTCAAATTGCCTATAGAATATTATGTTATTATACGCTACGTAAATATTTTTATTAGTAAGGGGGTCAATATATAAAACCACAATCAACAATAGTAATTATTAATTATGGTTTTACACGCTGCGGTAGATCCTGTTATACAAAATATATTTTGTTGTACTTAAATAAAACTTGTTAGTTACGCAGTAGTGCCATATTATGATTTGTGTTCAAATAGTAATGCGGTGAAGGACAGATCTACGATTTGAGTTTAAACTTTAACACCAACTTAGGCTCAACTCAAGTCTCAACTCACACTGGTGCAGACTCGAAGCGACGCGTCATGTTTTTCGCCAAAGCATATTCATCTCTATTACTTTATTAAAGTCTATTATTATTTAACTCCTCATTCCCCAAGCGGCACCCGGCTGTCGCATAACAATTGAAAATCTATTGTGTCTGCGATTCCCACGATCGATCGAGGTATTAAGTGCAAACTGCTATTAAAATATGGAAGCAACGTAGAGTTGGCGTCATCGCGCTTCGACTCTGCCCTAGTGTGAGTTGAGCCTTGGGTGTGGTGAGGACTCAAGACGGGCCACGGACTATGTGCGAGTGGATGGCCAAATGCCCTAGCCCCTAAACCACCGAGCATTTACTGTCTGATCCGTCGTTGTTTTGTCATATAACTTATAAGTTATGCTATAACTTACTCATTCTCACCGTATAAACCTTCCCCGGACTTCTACGAATATTTCAAGACTAAAATCGATTCAGCCGTTCTGGAATTTTATATGAGAGAACGACTTTGTTTTATAATGAAGCGTAACTTGCTATATGGAATTATAGGACCGATAACAGCGGAAGTTACAAAACACGGTTAGGGACGTTATGGTTATCACTTATTATCAGTTATCACGAAATTTCAAAGAATAGATGATAAAGCCAGGTTCATAGGTCTTTTTAACTAGCTTGTAAATATGTGGGTTACAAATTACAACACAACAACATAGATCAGTGTTTTTCAACCTTTTTTATGATGGAACGAAATGCGAGCAATCGATCAGTGGAAAATTTGAAAAAATTGGGAAAAATTGTTCATCACTGTTATTATAATAAAATATGTTGAGGCGATCGTCCGCCTCAAGACTCAACGCGTCCGCGTCGCGGAGAACAGAGCTAGAGTACATACCTATTTCATAAAGTTATTAAGGTTCACTCGGAATAACTTGGCGGTAGAGGTCATTGACTCCCTGTCAAAAACTTGTCATTTTCTATACAAAGCCGCGATTGACAGCATTTGACGTCTTATTGTCAATCGCGGCTTATATAGAAAATGTCAAGTTTTTGACAGGGAGTGGAGAGAGAATGACCGCTACCGCCAAGTTATGCCGAGTGAAGTATAACTGACTTGACAAACGTTGTTTTCCAAAAACGTACATCGGGTATGAAAAATAAATTATGACCGATTTTCAGAACTACCCAATAAGCCCACAAAATTTAATCAAATATATTTTGATGAATCCGAAAAATATTTAAAAAAATTTTTTTCAAATTCAAATCGTTTTTTTCGGACAAAATATATTCCATATTATAAATTGAAAAATGCACAATAGATGCACAACAGAAATAATTAAAATTCTTATATAAACGTCAAAAATAGTTTTATATTCAGATCTACTTGCTACTTTGATGCTACTGATTTTTTCTTGAAAGTCATAAAAAGTCAAAGTCAATTATTCAGAATATTTTTTTTCAAACACTTTCTGAACATTGTACTCGTAGTTGTACTATTATCTATTCTGTGGTTGTAGCTACAGGTGCCTACCACTAAAAACTGATTACATAGCTACTTGAGATGAAATCCTGGATGAAAAATTAATTATAATAATAATGTACTTTAATCAGCTCGAAACATAAAAACTAATGCAAATTATTTGATTTTCAATGGTTTTTATATTAGAATGTTAAGATTGCAACCGGCAGCTTAGCTAGGTATACCGTATAACCTGTGTTAAAGCCACCGATCGCATACCTGATGAAAACCATAGAATTAGAACGTTAGAAAAGGCATTCCATACAATCGTCAGCGCGAAAATGTGTCACCTTCGAAATGAGTGAGCTCACTCATCTGAGAGCAGTGTGCCTTAGGACGCGGTAACAGCCGGACGTGTTTAATTCATTAATTACCGCGTTGTTTTTCGCTACATTTCGCTCCAGACTGCCGTCATGTGCCTTCCGACAGTGCAGTAACAAAACGAGGAATACAAATAAAGCCAAAGGTGTAATATTTCACACGTAAGCAAGCCGGGGGTCGCGGGTTCGAATCCCGCCGACGGAACAAAAAGTTTTCTAAGTTCATAGGTAATGGACAGGTATTAAACATGTGTATCATATAATAAAAATCTTAAATATATATTTTATAGTATAAAAGTATTAAATATATTTCCGTTGTCTGCGGTACCCGTAACACAAGTTCTTCAGGAACTGACGTGGTGTGAAGCGTCCATAGATATAATATTATTAATAATATACACAGTGTGTTTGTGTAAACACCGTTATCCTTGAAACCATCAAATGTTAGAAATAAAATCCACCAGTGCAACACAGAGTTTATTATCTTACTTAGAACAATAATAATTATCATGATAAAAAGTGTTAAGATTGTGGTGAAGTAAAAGATGATGATGGGCTTAGGAAGCGGCGAACGATGGAGCAGGTATCAATGTTGACGGATTTTTGTATGTAGATATACGTGTTTTTGTGGAGGTCCAGTGATTTCAGAGCGGCAGCGAGTGTTTTCGGGATGACACCGGTCGAAGAGAGGATGATAGGTATGATTTTTACAGTTTCTTGGCGCCACATTCGTTTTATTTCGTCTGCAAGAGGTATATATTTTTGGCTTTTTTGGTTGTTTTTGTTTAAGGTTGTTACTTGTTAGTATTCGGGACGGCTATATCTATCAAATAGGTGGTTTTCTCTGCTTTTATTGCTAGAGTTATATCGGGTCTGTTGCTTAGGATTGTGCGGTCTGTAATAATATCTCTATCCCAATAGAGTTTTGCAATATTGTACTTTATTATTATTATTATAATGGCGTTGAGAAAAATGAATCCTAGGACCTAGATCATGCAGTGACATTTTATTTGAACTGTTGTCGGTGACATCCCGGTGACGGCGGCGGTGGACAAGCAGCCTTGCTGGCGGGCTAAAATGGTCAAATTTAGCAATTCCTCTCAATCAATTCAGCAAATGAATTGTCAAAACTGTCAAACTGACGAATGTCAAAGTACGAATTACTAGACATGAATTGCAAGCAGAATTGCATTTTGCGATTAAAAAAAAATGAATCATATCATGATTCATATTATGATTCTCCAAAGCGACCATTTTAGCCCCGCTGATTTCACAGGCCGCAGCTAGTAATTATGCATTTTGCGGTTGCTCAACACTCAGCTGGCTAAACCAGTCGGATTTTATGTCCGTTTTTAGGGCTTCCAAATGCAGAATCTATGCGTCTAGTTTTGTTGCGAAGTTTAGACTTATTATAATGGGACTAACCGCCGTACTCAGAGACATTAAATTAAGATTAATCTTCAATTTAATGAACAGTTTTACTGATATTTAAGTAATACTTACTTATTAATGTTCCACTCTGAGTGCGGCAGGAGGTCTTATTATTTTTTAACAAAAAATTGTACCCGACTTCCAAGGAAAAAACAATATTCTTAAAATGACCTAAGAAGTATGAAATAATTCTTATTCTCCATTACTGCCTTTTTCAAAATTCGACTAAATCTCTACGAAATCTGTACTCAATTTTCATTCGTTTGAGGTCGGTACCAGCCCAGAACTGAGATACTTGACATAGAACTTAGCCAGTACCGACTTCAAACCCAACGGGGATTAACCGGCAACCCATATTGCCGGTTATTATGGGTTTTGTTTCAAAGATTTTGAAAATTATCCTTAATATAATATGTTATGTAAAAGTTAAGACAAATTTAGATTATCAGGAGATACGTCGATTCTGCTACTTTAATCCACCATTTTTGGAACCTTGATATTTGACCAATAAGATAACTCATGCCATGATCACACATTTTATGCCATTTTATAAGAATAAGGAATATCATGCAAACATCGGAGCAGAGGGCGCCACTAGCACATACAGTAAATAATCCGACCAATATCCGCAATGTTGCACCCGTTATATCAGAATATTGACAGAAACGTTGTCAAACGTCGTACATAACTAGGTACCTACTCGTTTATTGCTGCTGATGCTGGATCTAACGTGACATTGCAATTTGCAATAACATATTCCTATTTCGTAGTTTTTTAATACGGAAACTGTATCAAAATGGAGGTGGCGTTCACACTGTATCATGAAATTTTGGTGGCCGACTAATTATGTTAGCGACCGGGTTTGATAATGATGTGATGATCATAATTACTTAATGCAACTATCTAATCATCGGGGGTTGGTATGATTCGATCACGGAATCGGCGAATCGAATAAAATTTATGCGTTTATTTATCACACACGTCTCTATCTTTTACTGTATTTGGCCACTCTTTGTCTACAGCGTCTAGTAACAAATTATCTGTTTTTGCATTCTGATTAGAGAAATCAATTCTACATTTTATTTCCTAACTGCAAACCAATTTTGCAAAATTAATTTTCATCGTCGCGTACGATTGTAGACCCCCATTTTTTGTCAGGTCCAACGTAGACCCCCGTCGAGTCGAGTCTCGCGTGGACCCTTGGACGACTTTGGTAATTACTGGTCTAGTTCGTTGCGCCACATTTTCTTGAAACAAGACGTGTGAATGAAAGAGAGGAGGCCTTTGCCCAGCAGTGGGTCACCAATGGCTATTAATAATTTAAAAAATCACGCAACACAAAAACAGTGAGAAAAGACGAAATGTTTGTTGGATGACTAGTTATTGTCGGTTGTAAATTGCAATGCGATCAGTGATTACAAAACTTTACTTTAATCAAGATTTTGTCAAATACTCCCTTAATTTTCTGTCAAAATCTTTATTAAGTTGAAGTTAAGTAATCGCATACGCCAATTAAGAAGTAATCACTAATCAGGAAAGTCTGAGTGCGGCAGCCGTATTTTTAACCGACTTCCAAAAATGAGGTTATACGTTTTTTTTTAATTATAAAATTGGGGCCGTCTATGGACTGTTCGTCCATATCCTTTTTTTGTTATTTTATTATTTACATTTTTCGCTCCAAGTATAATTGAATTAATATTATAAATTTTAATTAATTGTAGTCCATCACGCCATGGACATTTTTTTATATAATTTTTAAAAAATTGCATAATAATATTAATGTTTTGAACGGTGAGGTCGGTGTGGCGGCCAGTAGATCCGACATTTTCCGATTTCCTTAGATTTTATGCTGCTCCACCCTTTGCCTTTAGATGTTGTGACATTGGCTTGGTGGAGAGGGGTCACTCAAGCTGGGTGGAGTTTCTAGGGTGTTAAAGAGATATCGTTCTGTGTCGAATCTACCCGCTATGTGGCTTAGGACTTTATCGTTCCTGTCTTTTATAGCCATTTTTATGTTGTAGTCTTTTATGCGTTCGGTTGACACCTCCGTGGCTCTTTTTATGTAGCTTGCTACAGCGTCTTGATCAGTGTCAGTGTAATAGACACAGGTGTTAGTGTGCCGGGATATAGCTACAACTGCATGAGGAACGCTGTCATGGATTGCCAGCTTTCGGGACTTGGTCTGTATGATGATCACCGAAGGACTCGTTAATCCCTAAGCTTCATGGATTGTGAGGACGCGAGAGTCAGTTCCCGATCCATAGCCTGTATTAGTGAGGGCTGCTTTCTCCTCTTGTGTGTGGACAAGATACAGGGTATTTAGGTATTCTCGCTCCTGTATACTTCATTAGCTTTAGGGACCGCACAATTTCCTTCGATGAATAGATGTTATTATAAACCATGCTTAAGGCGTATGCCACATCCATAGGGCTCCTGTGTGTGCAAGACAACTCCTGGGTGATGCTGGTTACCAGGTTTGGACGAGTATAATTAAGTTTAAAGAGGTTTTCACGCTCTATGAACGGAAGTTGGTTAATATCTCCAATGAGGATGACATCGTTGGCGCCTGTTAACTGATTCGCCATGACGATTGAGCCGAAATGGTTCATGAGGGCCTCATCAACTATCAACCTTTTGTAGGTTCCTTTTGTCCCATTTACCAGCAAAGAGGCCATGGTACGAACTTTATCTTTAACTTTGTTGCCAGTTCGTAGCGATAGCCTTTGCTTTAGATCCTCGGCTGCTTCGATTGTCGTTGTTATTATGACGTCTGTTTTCTCATTAAAGTTATTAATGATCCAAGTTGTCTTTCCACACCCAGGAACCCCATTGACCCACGAGTAGTTGATAGGTTTCGCGAATATGTCCCAGCCCATGCTGGGACATATTCGCGAAATTCGGGGTCCCCAGATAGGACTTCTACCATTTCTAGTATCCTGTCTTCCAGCATTATTCTGGTACATTCCGCTATTACCACTATTGGATTCTCAGATTTTGTGATAAATTTGAGTGTTCCCGTGCGTTTTGTCTCATCCTCGTCCAGAACCACGAATCCGCAGTCGGCACTTAATGCCGCCATATACTGCCCTGTCATCGCCCCGGCAATTATTGTGGAGTCACCTCCACTGTCATTGTCGTATATGGCAGCTTTTGCATCTTCGAGTCTCACTTCTAACAGCTTTTGATTTTTCCGCTGATAGGCCTGCATGATCTTATTGCAGGTCAAGAGCTTTATGGTCTTATTTGCTCTTATTATCGCCTGGAACTCGAGGAAGGCATTTATCATATAATCTTCGGGGTTATGGGCCAGTCTGAGTTTTGGCGGGAGCACTTGCCGGAGATCGGCCCTATATCTTTTGTTTTTATTTGCCGGTGTTTGTGTAGATGGTTCCCTCAAAAAAGCCTCTATTGCCTCTGCCGTCTGCCGATTTGTTTGTGATGAATCCTTGATCCGAGAAAGGGTGTTTTTATCCTCGATCATGTCTATTTTTTCACGATGAAGTACTTTTTTGATGGAGCCCACAAACGCATTTAATTTGGCCATTGAGTTTTGAGACTTCTTAATTTCATTTTTATCCCTCTCTTTCTCATCCTCTTTTTTTTATTTTTTACGAGGTTATACGTTCGTCTGTTTTTTTTTGTATGTTCAACCATAACTTCGCCGTTCGTGGACCGATCTTCATGATTATTTTGTTGTTGTACAGGGTTGAATCTGAGGTTGGTACCATGTTCACAAAAATGGTGATCTGATGATGGGGAGGAATCGAGGGGACTCCTTGAAATTTGTATGGAAACATATAGTGATTTCAATTTTTTCTGAAGTTTTTCAGGCATGTACTACCAAAAAGTTAGATTTTGCACCAGGATGTACCCTGGTTCTGAAGGTACTCAACAGAACTTTTGAATCCTTATAGATACAAGTTCGAGGATTTTGGCTTTATTTATACTACTCCAAGCAAAAGCCAATGAATTCTACATTATTTCTGCTGAACATAGGCTAAGTTTTATTTTGGAAAAAATTGGGTTTCGTAAGATATTTGGGTTTTTCGGACGCCAGGTGTAAAATCAACCAGAAAAGTTACTTATTTTGCGTACGCTGCCGAAACTATATAAGATAGAACCATAAAATGTTCTAAGTAATTGTAGATCTTATAAATATCTACAAGAAAGTCCGCGACACACTATACTTATCTATATCGAGTAAGGCACAATAACAATTTTGTTATTTAAAAATCTTGAATTTTTTTGGACAACATTTAAAAACGTTTATTTTACTTATGCAATTAATCCTTATGAAAATAAATTATTTCATCACTAAGTACGGTTTATGTAGATAACGGTCTTTGAATGATTAAAATTGGACGTTTAGTTTTAAAATTATGGCGAAATGAAAATATAACGATAGTGGGCGTCACCAAGCGGGGGTGCGCGCTCGGAAGGAAGACAATCTGTGCAGTGTGCACTATAAAATGCATCCCTTCGGATAATGACTGCGTCCACGTCGTCGATGTCAGTGTTGCAGTTTGTGAATTGACCTGAGAATCAGTTTGCTGACCGACTCTTTCCTGGGTACGCTTTTTGCAGCCGTAACCGACATCCACGCGGGCGGAGCCGCGGGCGACCGCTAGTCATAATAATATGTACAACTCTAAAGCGGGGAATTCACTACCGGGCTGCCCGCGGGCCGCCCGGTCTGGCACAAGTCTGCTGCTTGACCCTATTGAACACACACAGAACAGGCAAGTCAGTCGAATAGATAGAGAGCTCGTGGACTCATGGACTCAATCTTCTTTGTAACAAATGATAGATTAGCATCGTCATTGATTTCTTTGGATTTTTCAATAATTTCGCTGTATTAGCGGCATTACGTAGATCGGTGTTCATGTAATCCTTGCTTTTAACTTTCTACAAACAAGGATACGACCGGTAAATGGAAATAAACGAATGTCAAAATTGTTTTTGTTCCTTCATTCCGAAGTTTAGTGTTTGTATTGTTTACAATAATATGTTTTAAAATAATATTTAAAGTGCACTCCAGTCGCTCTCCAAGGCACGAATGACGACGGGCCGCCCGTCGCGACCATTCATGTACAGACTTGTCCGTGCCCGCGCGGGAAAAATGCGATCTCGCGGGCAGGCTGCGGGCACGGGCCAATGGGCATGTCTGTTCCCGTACCTAGGAATTGACGAGCAGACATGCGACAGACCTGCCCGTGACGGGCGGCCCGTAGCGGGCGGCCCGGTAGTTAATTCCCCGCTTAAGACAACAAGCTATAAGTAATATAGCCTTGTGGTCTCGTAGGTAACTAAAAAGGGTAAAATTATTATTTTTTAACAAAAAATTAAACCGACTTCCAAGGTAAAAACAAAAGTAATATTCTTAAAAATAATCTAAAAAGAATCAAATAATTCTTATTCGTTATTATAGTGCCGTCTTCAGACTTCGCCTAAGCCTCAACCATTTCTGTACTCAATCTTCATGCTTTTGAAGTCGGTACCAGCTTACCTTAGCGTAAGTTCTATATCAAGCATCTCAGAACTTTTCCGGGCTGGTAGCGACTTCAAAAGTACGAAGATTGAGTACAGAAATAGTTGAGGTTTAGGGCCAATTCACACCGGATCGGCAGCGGCCGGCAGCGGCCGGCAGCGGCGTGGAGAGGCGCGGCGAGGCGCGGCGAGGCCGGCACAGGCGGCTCGCGTCGCCGCGGGCGGTCGCTTGTGGACGCTCGCGGCCGCGCGCTATCTTCAGAGCGCCGCACAGTGGATCGAAAATCGAGTTTCATAGACATAGGAACTTGAATTTCCAGATGTCATTTTTTTGGGCTGAAATATGTTTTCCTAGTTGTTATTACATAATAAAATGATAAAAGACTCATCTACGTGTAATAATAAGGGAGTAATAATATTTTTAAGAAATTTTAGTATGGAGCCGACATGAAAAATGAGCATAATATCTCTGGAATCGCATGGTTGGCCGTTATATCCTCACACACTATTATAGTACTAATTATTACTCACATTTTGGCATATTTTGTATTACGGCACCATTTGTACTTCATTTTGGTTAATTAAAATCTGTCCATTGGTACTTTATTTTGGTTAATTAAAAACTTAATTCAAATAGAAAGAAGAAAGAAATTATTATGGTGATATAATGTATCAACCCTCTCTTTTTCCAGTGTCCCCAGTAACAATTTAAAACTTTAAACTGAATTAAATTAAATTGTCTGGAACTACTTGACATATTCTATTGTTTTTTTGTTAAATGATCCGTGTTCTCTACTTTCATAAAAAAATTGTAACTCCCTTATTATTACACGTAGCTGCGTATTTTTTACATTTTATTATGTAATAACAACTAGGAGACCATATTTCAGCCCAAAAAATGACATCTGGAAATTCAAGTTCTTATGTCTATGATACTCGATTTTCGATCCACTGTGCACCGCGCGTCCGTCGGCGGAAAGTGCTCGCGGCACCTCGCGACGCCTCGAGGCACCTCACGACGACGCGCGCGGTCGCGGGAAGCCGCGAGCACTTTCTGCCGACGGTCGCGCGGCGCCGCGCGACCGCGCTTGGCCGCCCGCGGCGCCTCGAGCACTTTTGAAGTTTTCAAGCGATACTAGTAGTTATAAGTATGCAAATAAAGTTTAAAATTAAATACACTAAAGGTGCTCTTCGCGCCGCTGCCGGCCGCTGCCGATCCGGTGTGAATTGGGCCTTAGGCGAAGTCTGAAGACGGCACTATAATGACGAATAAGAATTATTAGATTCTTTTTAGATTATTTTTAAGAATATTACTTTTGTTTTTACCTTGGAAGTCGGTTTTAATTTTTTGTTAAAAAATAATAATTCTATTTTAATAATGCTCGTGTTTCTGTGTGATCCGACCCTATCGAGTATCATAACTAGTGATTCACTATTGACAAACAGATGAGACTTTTATTAAAATTCATCCTGGTTAAAGTAAATAATAAGTTATACCGGGAAAATGAAAAACAGAGCCGCCGGAGCCGGGTCACGTGTTACACAGGATTATCAGGATACAAAGGATTATTTCATTATTTTAATTTTTATGTTATACTAGCTGTCCCGGCAAAGGTTGTTTTGCCATATAAAGTTTTTCGCCCGTATTACTTTATTGAAGTGACTAATAACTAATAAGTATGACAACGTCCATCGCTATCCCGTCGCACCAACAATAATGGTCGCCGTCAGTCTTGAGTTGTAATAATTTACTATTATTTATTCAACAAAATATGCACTTATCAATATAAAAAGTACCTAGTAGCCGATTCTCAGACCCACTAAATATATATAACTTTACCTACTACAGTTTACAATAATTCATACTTTACTCACTCTCTATAAATGAGAAAAGTGGGTATGAATTGTAGGTAAAGTCGCCAGCACATGAACCACTTTTCACTTGTACTACGAGCCTTACATCTATTACCAGATTTTAATATTATAGTGGTCGTTGTTTGCATTATATTTGGCAACTTTTTTAGAGTGTCTAGGGGGCGGCAGCTGCCCCTCCCTGCCCCCCTCTGGCGACGCCCTTGTCGAGAGTGGAGACTGACGGCGACCATTGTTTAAAGTTTAGACAAATATACTCCCTTCCCTTCCTTACCTCCCCTACCCTGTAATCCTATAATCCTATTCCCTCTAAAAGGCCGGCAACGCACCTGCAGCTCTGAATATGTTGCGTGTGTCCATGGGCGACGGAAGTTGCTTTCCATCAGGTGACCCGATTGCTCGTTTGCCCCATTATTTAATTAAAAAAAACATTATTACTACCCATAGCCCGCATTAGTCGGTACCGCTGCATAAGCTATACGTCTTGCAATTTTTAAATATGTAATATCGCTGGCCCCGGGCAACAAAGCGGTAAACGCCGGTTACGCCCTTTTTAATGTTATTTGATTTTTGGCTTCTCTGAGTACTCACCCCTATTTATTTCATATTTTTAAAATAATATTTTGGGTATAATAAATGACAAAAGCTTTATTGAATCGAAAATTCTCTTACGACTTAAACTGTATTCTTGCATTACTCTATGAAACATAACTAAAAAAACCGGTGAAGATACGATACAACTAAGCTTTCGCTATAAGAAGAAGAACGGAGTAATCGGTTAGTACGCTCGAAATCTAAAGCGAAAAATACATCGTATTATGTTCTTACAGCCGTAAATCTCAAGCGGTTTGGTGTTTTTATAAAGTCAATAAACAATGTTACAATTAAAACAATATTACTTATTAGTTGTATAATGTAATATAATGTAATACTTAATTAAAAAAAAGTATAATACTTTTTTAAAATTATTTCAATAATTTTTTTTATACTATTACAATTATTTTGATATGGTTAAATAGGTAAAAAAATTAACTTTCATATGAGACATCATACATTTGTTTTGGACCACTGTACGCTGCACTATAAACAAAATAGCTTATTTTGTCTCTCCTAAACAAAACGATTTTTGATATTACGCCTTTATTGCCCGGGGCCAGCGATATCTGCGAAAATATTTATTTAAATCATTTTATGCTGTACAGTGCCATATAGATCTATATTAAATCAACAATGTATTTAAACCTCCTTACTAATAAACGTTGTTTAAGCTTTGAATAGTTATACAGTGTTTTGTTCCTTTCACACAAGTGACACTTTTAATTGGATTGAAGAAGACAAAACACTGTATATCTATTCAAAGCTTATGCAGCGTTTATTAGTAAGGGGGAAAGTGTTTAATTGAATAAGGATTAATGTCGTATTGGTTAAAATTGCTTCGAAATTTAGCCCTTATTTGTCATTAAAAGTAAATGACAAAAATTTGTGGGATATCCACTACGATATCCATAAGAGATAGACATATACATCGCGGAGTTTTCTGTAGACCTTTTCAATGTGTACAATACTTATTTTGATAAATCTCGTAGGGTTCAGCCTGCGTTTGCAATGTAAGCGGAAAAAAATGTAATTATTTATGACATCACATTAGAAACCCCAAAATTAACAGTATTTCTCCACCATTTAATGACCTTCCTACTTACTTATAAACCTTCCTCTTGATTTACTCTGTCTATTAAAGAAAACCGCATCAAAATCCGTAGCGTAGTTTTAAAGATTAAAGGGAACAAAGGGACATGAGGGAAAAAAGCGAAAGTTTTATAGGTATAATATGTATAGATATAGATGTATGCATCTAATCGAAATTTTCTGCTTATGATTGCTTATTTAGTTCCGTATGCGGCTGAACTGGATCAACTTGTTTTCAGCTCAGCTGGCTTGAAAATATTGAAGATAGGCCAAGTTCAAGCCATGCTTCGGCACGAATGGCTCGACCGGAGAAATACCACGTTCTCACAGAAAACCGGCGTGATACAGCGCTTGCGCTGTGTTTCGCCGAGAGAGTGAGTTAGCCGGAGCACAGAATACATAATTATTAGTTTAAAAAACCGGGGGCCCAATCCCCTAACCTATTCTCTTCCTTACCCTCCCCTATTCCCTTTCCTTCCCATCCCTACCCTCCCCTATTACCCTATACCCTCTTAAAAGGCCGGCAACGCACTTGCAGCTCTTCTGATGCTGCCAGTGTCCATGGGCGACGGAAGTTTATTTCTATGAAAAAAAAAGGGCAAACGAGTAAAAGGGGACCCGTTTGCTCGTTTGCCCCTTATTTCATAAAAAAACGAAGGGTTCCGCACTGTTATGAGCGCAAGTACGCAAATAATCGGCCAGGTGCGAGTCGGACTCGTACCATTATAGAGTAAAATTAGGCCAAAAGTTGTCTTTTTTGTATGCGAGCACCCCTTAATTTTTTATTTTATGTTAATATTATTATATTAAATATTAAAGTACACATTTAATTTAATTTTGTTTTTAGTATTTGTGGTTATAGCGGCTACAGATATACACAATCTGTGAAAATTTCAGAATTCTAGCTATAGCGGTTCTTGAGATACAACCTGGAGACAAACGGACAGACATCGAAGTCTCAGTAATAGGGTCCCGTTTTTACCCTTTGCTTACGGAACCCTAAAAATTGTGTTTATGTATGGGTTTTTATATTCCATACAAACAACGAAAACTAAAACACAATTAAAATATTTACTTTAATTTTAATATTAATTACATATTAAAGTATAAATATAAGAATATTTCAAGTAGGTACATGTTGCTATTCAATTGCTATTATTGATTACGATTTACGAGTAAAAATGCTAAAAAATCACGTTTATATGAGCTCTTATATAAACGTGATTTTGTAGCATTTTAAAATATTAATTTAATTTTGTTTTTAGTGTTATATCGGCAACAGAAATACACAATCTATAAAAATCAGCCAAGTGCAAGTTGAGGCTCGCGCACGAAGGTTTCCGTACCATAAACCATTATAGAGCAAAATTGTAAAAAGTCGTGTTTTTTGTAAAATTAAGGGGGCTTCCATAGGTTCCGATCTTTTTTCGTTCCGAAAAATTCAATTAGAATGCCACTTTATGACAGACTATAGTCCTAAAAATTCAAATAATATATATCCTACTTTATGACATATATTATAGTCTGTCATAAAGTGGCATTTTAATTAAATTTTTGACGCCGAGGTAAAGATCGGAACGGACCTTTAGTTTATGTCCACAGTTTGTCCATATTTTCGCATTTCTCTGGTGGCCGTGCTAGCTCGGCTGTTGTCATCATTGATACCGAGCAAAAAATGTTTGAAAAATCACGTTTGTTGTATGGAAGCCCCCTTAATTATTTAATTTATCGAAGAAATCGAAGACTTCAGTAATAGGGTCCCGTTTTTACCCTTTGGGTACGGAACCCTACCTGTTCGAAGAAAGGAGAAGAAGAAATCGAAGACCTCAGTAATAGCGTCCCGTTTTTACCCTTTGGGTACGGAACCCTAAAAAACCTTGACTGTCTCATGGTCTGCATGAAAATAAAAACTAGTATGTTAAAGCACAAATCAATAGACGTGATAGTTTTTCCGGAAAGTGTACCACAAAATGTAAAGACTGTGGGATATACTAGGGCTCGCTCGCTCGCCCTGATAAATTTTTATTTGTTTATTTATATTTAACACCTTCATCGTGGGTTTCGCAGACACAATAGATTTTCAATTGTTATGCGGCAGCCGGCTGCTGCTTGGGATTGATGGGTATAAGACCAGTCATTAACGAGGAACAAAGCATTCCAGAGATCTAGACTTCTAGACAATTCCAATAAAAACCTTAGGGCTAAGAGTACACCTACGCTTATTGGAAAACGTGCATACGGTACTTCAGTAGCTCTCAGTGTAATCTGATTGAAAGAATATTGTTAATATTCGTATAAAATATAAAACATGTTATTGGTATTGAACATTGTAACCATGTTAAACGTGTATTGCGGGGAAATTTCATATCGCAACGAGTGCATACGTGATGAACTACCGAATGATGGAATAAGGCAGTGCCGGACTTAAATTTTTTACAAGCTGTTGCTCGCGACTTCGTCCGCACTCCGCATCAACATAATATGTATAATAATAAATAACTATTAATTCAGATTATTTTCCCCTTTTTGGGGTTCCTTACCCAAAGGGTAAAAACGGGACCCTATTACAAAGACTTCGCTGTTTTTCTGACCCCAGGCTGTATCTCAAGAACCGCGCTAGCTAGACAGTTAAAATTTTCACTAATTATGTATTTCTGTTGCCGCTGTAACAACAAATACTAAAAATCAAATAAAGCAAAATATATTTAAGGGGGCTCCAGCACTAAAAACGCGATTACTTTGGTCTTTTTTGCTTGACATCAATGAAATGAAAACAGGTAAGCCGTTTGAAGCACTTGACAATACGACCACTCAATTTTATTTACACTTTAACTAGCTGTCCCGACAAAATCTGTTTTGCCATTATTTATAAGTAATTTCGTCCATATTATTTTATTAAAGTGACTAAATAAGTATGTTACCATGACAACGACCATCGCTATCTCGTCGCACAAACAATGGTCGCCGTCAGTCTCGAGTTGTAATAATTTGCTATTATTTATTCAACAAATGCACTATCAATATAAAAAGTACCCAGTAGCCGATTCTCAGACCCATGAATATGCATATAAAATTTGGTTAAAATCAGTAAAGCCGTTTCGGAGGAGTACGCGGCCTAACAATGTGACACGAGAATTTTATATATATTAAATATGATAATCACTTAATATTATTTAAAACAAAATTAGCCAACAAAATTAGCCAGGTCTGTCTGTCTATTCGAGGTAAACTCGAATCAAAACTCAAAAGTCACTAGATGGATTTTCATCCAGTCTTCATCAATCGATAGAATGATTCTTCCGGAAGGTTAAGGTCTGTTATTTGTTGATATTTAATATTTACTTTAAAATACAAAATAGGTATTATAATTTGTGTATATTTGTTTTTGTCGCCTAGTGTTGTGTTGTGTCGCACAGCGCACTAGTGCGGCTTTACCTTAGATTAGGATTTACCTTAAAGTTTTGAAACAGGTGTTACTTTTACTCTCGGACAGTCACGTGGAGTCTGTAAAAGCCCGGAAAGACGAGAAAAAGTTAATTTAAAATAATATAGTAGCAATTCCGCTCTTTTGGTATACTTAGCTATATTTCTATACTTACAGTGTGTAACAAAAATAAAAGATAATACTTTAGGGTGTGTACGTGTTCCTTGTAGAGCGTTCACTGTGAAAGTAGCACTGAAAGACGAAAAAAATGTTTCACTTTTGTATGGGGAAACTCGTGACGCCCGGGCCCTTGCGGGTCAGCTGCCCCCCCCTGGATCATGCTGACGTCCCTACTAAGTATATTATCTAGTACTTTCATCTATAAAAATAACGAATTTTTGCCATTTGTTTGCAATACAACTAAAAATTATTAATTTTTTATTCTTTATACCTAGCCTACCTAGCTTATAAAAAATCTGATAGGATTCCGTTTTACCCTTTCGGTACGAAACCCTAAAACGGTTTTTACATTATTACAAAAAGACACTCCAATTTCATTTATATATATCACGTACTTATCTATACTATTACTTAATATTATAAATGCGAAAGTATCTCTGTATGTCTGTCTTCTGCTTTCTCGCAAAAACTACCGAACCGATTGTAATGAAATTTTGTATACAGATAGTCTAAAGCCTGAGAAAGGACATAGGCTACTTTTTTACTGGAAACAAGGGTTGTAAGGGAGTGAAAATGCGTAAATTTGTTCAAATTAAGTTAGGTCCATTGTTTTCGATTGTTATTTCTATTTACGTTATTAAATAACTCAGTACTTTATCTATGCAGTGCCGAGTGACGTAACCTTAAACCTATCATCAATGATAAATAGTTTATGGGCAAAGTTGTGTAATCGGGGGGCTAAATAGTAAATAAGCTTTAAGATATAAAATATAAAGTTTAATTTGAAAAAATGAAATATTATATTGTGCACACTGCACATCTGTTTCGATTTGGGGTAAGTATCAGGGTTTTTTTTATATAAAAGCTTTTGTCACCAATTTTGTTGACATCGCGCGCTATAAACTGAAGTCCACGCGGGCAACAGCTAGTATAATATAGATGAATGTAGGCCACTTTATTTCCGCCGCCCCATGTACGAATTCTGTCGCCACCCTAGGAAGCTGCCGCCATCTTAGGACACTGCCACCCCCCTAGGAAGCTGTCGCACCCTAGGAAGCTGCTGCCCCCCCCTAGGAAGCTGCCGCCCCCCTAGGAAGCTGCCGCCACCCTAGAAAGCTGCCGCCACCCTAGGACACTGCAACCGCCGCGGCATATACGGCCTATTTAGAAATCCAGGGCTGCAAAAAGGGGACATTGGGACGGGGATAGGGATCTTCAACCCCAGACGACCATGGACACCGATACTTATACTATAGAGATTAGAGATAGACCTGTCGCGCATTTTGCCTTTGCATTGTGGACTGGCGGTTAAGAAGTAGGTGTGAAAGTACCTATCTATTTTAAATAATCGGCCAAGTGCGAGTCGGACTCGTGCACGAAAGGTTCCGTACCGTTATAGTGCAAAAACAGGCCATAAATTGTGTTTTTTGTATGGGAGCTTCCCTTAAATTTAGACAGACGGACAGACAACGAAGTGTTAGTAATAGGGTCCCGTTTTTACTTTTTACCCTTTGGGTACGAAACCCTAAAAATCAATGATAGTTCCACTTTCCACTTAATCATATTGTAGTCAATTAAAATGTTACATTAGCTTTGCATTTATTACAGGCCGCAATTTTATTTTTGGGATATGTTGGGGGAGGAGCTTAACCTCAAGTTTGTAGGGTCGCCAGTCGCCACCCTTGTCCCCCGGCCGCCATATTAAAAAAAGAGGCGACAAAATTATTTTCGTGATATCTCGGAAACTATACGTCGTACAAAAAATTTGTAGGAACATTTAAAGTTGCTAATTATTTTGCCAACATATATGTTTGAGTAAGTATATTGACCCTAAATTAAAAATTTTCAAAAGTTATATAGCAAGAGAATTTTTTCAAAAAGTTTATTATTGCTATCATAAAATACCTCAGATAGATGTTTTTTTTTTTTGTAAAATGTATTAAACAAAGTAATTAAATAGCAACAATTAACCTTTTAAAAAATTGTCTTATTTTTTTTGCTGTAACAGTTGTCCCCTTTTTTCAAGATGGCGTTAGGGACAAGGGTGGTGACCCCACAAACTTGAGGTTAAGTTTCTATTGCCAACATATCTCAAGAATAAAATTGCGTCTTCTATTATATGCAATATTCGGTTCTAAAATTGTAACATTTCAATGGACTAATAATATAATAAGTACGTATTTTTAATTTCACCAGTCACCCTATTACAAATTACGATATTATGGTTATCTCTAATACTCCAGAGTTACGATACGGTACCCGAACAGTAAACCGATATATTATGTTAAGGCCGTTTACGTAGTACCTAATCGAATTATAGTACCGTAATCCCTTTAAAGTTTTCTCGTAAAATCTGCAGCCAAAACAAGGCGTGCATTCTTATTTGCTTCGTAGTTTACTCCTAATGAGCATTTTGAATCGATAACGACTGACGAGGTTGTTTTATTTAACGTAGATCGACTTTGTAAACAATTGCTTATTAAGGTCAGTAAAAAAAAATATATTTATAAAATTTATGGAACCACGTAGATACTGCGCGGCGATTCCGGGAATCGGGAGGGACGTCTAGTGATGGGGTCTAAGTCGGGACTCGGGACTTCAATCGATAACGGCGAATTTCGATTAGTTTTGTTATTGTTAGTGAGTTTATGAGTGAAAGTTAATAAAAGTACCGTTAATATCATCTTCTTCGAATGAACACACGTGTACGCAGATAAACAAAAAGATGCAAAAGTTGAATAGGTAGGTAGGTAGATGTAAACATTAAAATGAAAGATTTTTGAATTTTCTACGATTAGCGTTTGTAGATATTAAATAAATATATCGCAAAGCTAAATATTTAGGCACGTAGTTACATTAATTTTGTCGCAAATCGCAATGGACACAAGGAAAATGTTAGATTTGCAGTTTGTTTAGCTCGACTTCAAAACTCTCATTTAACTTTTCTTATTTGTTACAAATTAATAATAATAATATCATATATTATGATAACGTTTTGAGATAAATAAAGATACGAGCTCGTTTGTTTATAATAGTTAGGTATATGAACTAAGTACATAATAATATTAAGTATAATATATTTTATAGTAACAACAGTTGTGATTTTTAAAAGACATTGGAATCAGCATCATAATAATCAATGTAGTACTTATAAATTATAACAAAATCATGATGCTACAATAAAAATTAATATATTTTTCGTACCTTTATTTTTCCATCAAACACACAACACTACTTTTGTCAACGTAAATATACCGACAACAGCTGACTTTTGATTGAAAGTGGCTGTCACATGTCACAGTCTAAATGTCAAGTTATTGACAGTGACATCATTTCCATAAACCTATAATGCTAAAGACCAACAAAGAGTGCGAGAGAGAAGAAAATCCTTTATGGAATTATAACAAGATGAAAAGAGAGAGGCAGTCGAATGAAAATTGTAACAACTTTTATATTATACTATTATACTATACAACAACAAATACTATTATATATAACAATAATAACTTGTGCTGTGAGTGATTGCAGTGTAAATCATAGGAATAATCCTGAAAAATATACATTTCACCCGTAATTAATCTTCATGTCCTAATTGCTACGATGTGTTTATTTTTGCTATATTCTGTCTTTAGTTCTCTATTTCAAATAAAATATTGTGAATCCTCCCTTTTACTTTCATATTTTGCGTAACTAAAGGTACTATTGTTCCTATATTACACAAATTTTGAAGAAAAATTTTTCATAAATTTTTTTTTACATATACGCTAGTGCTTGAATCAAATTTATCGATATGCTTATCGATATTTTACAATAACATAAATCTAAAATAAAAATCATTTACCTTTATATTTATCACCTTAAGCCCGGCCGCACAGAAAAATTCGGACGCCCGGCGGAACGCACTCTGTTCATACATAATATACAGTGACTCTTAAACTAGAGGAAGGTTTATATTTATATATCATAATCATTTGTTTTACAGATTCCCTCAAGATCCTCTAATAAGAGGAAAATGGCTGAAATTAATTGGGCGTGTTGGTTGGAATCCCAAGAAAAATTCAACAATATGTAGCAAACATTTCATTGAAAATTTTTAAAGAAAAATTAGAATAAATACCATTTTGGTTAAAGGAGCTATCCCAACTTTATTTGGGCCAGTAAGTTTGACATACTGTTGCACTTGTTACTGAAGCAATTATTAAAAATAAGCAATCATAAGCAATTAATGCTTTTTAGTTCATTTAAGATTATACTTATATGAACTAAAATGTATTAAATAATCCTTATTCTGTACTCAATCTTCATAATTTTGAAGTCGGTACCAATCCTAAGTATATAAGTTGCTGTTATACCTATTCTGTCAGAGAACTGGCGATTAGGTTAGCTGGTACCGATTGCAAAATAATGAAGATTGAGAACAGAATTAATACTGAGTACAGAATAAGAATTATTTAATACTTTTTAGTTCATTTAAGTATAATATTACTATTGTCATTACCTTGGAAGTCGGTTTTAAATTTTTGTTTAAAAATAATAATTTTACTCTTTTTAGCTGTCCTTAAGGTTTTCTATACTTACAGTTGGTGTTTTAAAAAATCAAAATCAAAATTGCTTTATTTCTGAACAAATCTAAAATAAAATATATTTTCAGAATACATGGTGCCTACCACCGGTTTGGGAACTAAGCCGACGAGAAGAACCGGCGTAAGAAACTCGCACGGGGCCCACTTTTTACCAAAAAAAGTGAGAAAAAAAATAATCTTATAAAATAAAATTTACAATGCGATAACTAAAAATTATACAATGTAAACATAGATAGATACATAATAATTGTAAGTCATGTAGAAGTAGCCTTGCAAGCAGTCATTCAGTATTCTACTCCCAAGATGTGCCATCGTTTATGAAATCATTTTGGCTTTGGCACAAAACGTTCTTTGACCACTTTTTTAAATTTATTAATCGAAAGATTTTGAACGTTTTCTGGGACCATATGTTCCTATTTGAATATCACTCCTTGATATTCAAATAGGAACCTCGATTTCTCATTGTTTCCATCACCAGACCACCGCTTTTGTGAACATGATACCTACTCGGAACAATACAATGTACAACAAAAGAAAAAATTTGAAAATCGGTTCATAAACGACGGAGTAATCGTTGAACATACATAAAAAATATATCCACAGGCGAACGTCTAGACTCCTCCTGTTTGGAAGTCGGTTCAAAATAATTGTAATAAAAATATTATGATATTTTATAATATGTATTTAATTTAAGAATAAAATATAATATACTATGTGTGTTGTTTACTTTCAACGTTTACTTTCAATGTAAGGACTGATTTACCAGATAGATTTTACCTGAGTAATAAATAAGTAACTTTATAATGTGTTAAGTGTATATTATTTACCCCTATAAGAACCTCATGTCATAACATATCCGACGATTGAAAAATCATTCCAAAAGAAAATGTGTATCTACTTTTCAATCGTCACCTTTTTTTGCCAATTAAAATTTATTATACCTAATTTGAAATACAAATCTGTCAAAGTTGCATATTATTTATTTCTTATAGAAACTCAGGTAAAATAACTCGAACGGACTAAACTATCGATAGCAAAATACTATACTATCGATAGTAAAATATACATCACTAGCACACGCACACATTGACAGATCGAAAATTTTCACGCATTTTCGAGTTGTCAAGTGGTCTATACGACAGTATATGTATATTAAGTCTATGCTATTTTCATACCTACCTATTTCATACTAACAAAATTAAATTATAGGTGTGTGTACTAATCCATAAATGTTTGTGTTTGTTATAGGTTATTGATTTTTCAACAGACACCGTACATTATCATAAATTCACCGTACATACCCTTGTTTGTTCATTATACCAACTTTTAAGGCAGAGTCTACTCCAACACACTCTGACATTGGCGATTCACAAAGGAGCCATAAATAAAAAGAAGAAGAAGAAGAAGATCATACAGTAGGTAGTCGTGTTCGTTTCGTTTTTCAATGCACATTGCGCATGCGCAAAGTTAAACATTAGTGTCAGTGTCAGTGTCATGTTTTAAAATCTGGCAGAAATTGATACCTAAGTATTATATACTGATGATTTTATTGGTACTAGATTTCGCCCAATGGTCGAAATTCGACCTTAGTTTCAACGACATTAGGACTACTACCTTTATTTTGTAAAAATATTGACTTTTTTTTCAACTCTTGTCTCTGGGACTTAGCTGATCTCAGACTGGCCGTGTAAGCTTGTCTAATAGTATCTTATATTTAAAAAAAAACTATAATCCATTTTCAATAGCCCTGTTCGTTTCATTTTTTAGCAGTTTGGCAGCTGACTGTCAACTTCATAATTGAGTGTCATGTTCAAAAAATACTCTAACTCTGACAGAAATTATTAGTATTTTATTGAACATGATTACATGACACTCAATTATGAAGTTGACAGTCAGCTGCCAAACTGGGAAAAAATGAAACGAACACGGCTAATGAGGGATTTTCATTTATATTTTTTAATTTTAATTTTAACAATTTTAACTAGATGGCGTAAGGATAGACACTTCTAGATTTTCTATTGGTTCCTCACCGATCTGAAATTATCTGCAGGTTGGCATCACTGACTACATATGGGTTGTGTTTCCAAAAAATATCAGTGTACTGTCAAGTGTGACATAAATCAAAATATCTTAAACCTAAGTGATCATTGGCCTAAGCGATTAGGCTAGTACACTGGTAATAGTTTAGGAACACGCTGACATAATAAAAACTTGTCAAACTGAAACTTGACAACTGAAAGAGTTTTGGCGGGCATGTCACTTTCAAACTTCTTCTACTTTTTATTGTTGGTGTGGTTTTTATTATTTTTTCCCAAATTGTGGTTTTATTTTGGGCTTTTGATATTCATTATTGGTAAAATATTAGCCATTAAATATCCGATAACTTGCACAAGTGCAGGTAAGATGTTGTCAAAACCAAAATGTATAACTCCTGTGACATTTGGTGTGAATATCGGTGAATAGGGCTATTTCTTCCGTGTATTTTAGCTAAAACATCGTTATAATAATTTTACTATCCTATTCATTGGAATATTATTGCGTCTTTTTCAAGTTGAAATGTATCAAGTTTTACATTCTTTTGCCCAGTTTTGTAGCAATTATTGATTGTATTCCCTGGTATTACCGATAGTTGTCTACCCATACGCCATCTAGTTACTAAAATGGAAACTGTTTGACAATCAAATTAAAAATATAGGAAAAACCCCTTATTTGTCAACAGACTTCAACCATAAATAAAAGAGTATAATTCGCATTGAGGTACTAGTACTACATACTGGAGAGAGCCTTATATCGGTGTATAAGCGTCAAAAGCATGTAATGTTATGTCCTACTTACTAGGACATAACAAAGGAGTCGGTCTGCATATTTCATGTAATAAAAGTGTTAATAAAGGTTTTTAGTGAACATTTAATGCTAGATATTGTTGAGTTTTGTGGTTTCGCTAAATAATAAACCATAAGAATGGTCAAATAATGCCTCAAACCCGTGGATTTAACATTAAATACGTTAGTTAATCGATATCATGAACTAATTGACTTTCTTTCCTCTATCATAATGTGCTTCGAAATAATCGACAAATAGAAAAATTCAAGAAAATATGCGCACACTACTTGTATGAAAATAAGCACAAAATGGCCACGCGATGACGGGCTAAGACTACATCTATACTATAATACTTTATCTATGATAATTCGTATATGTATAGGCTTGTCATTCAAAAATCTGTCATTTCTCATGTGTGTGTGTTATAGTTATAGATAAAGTAGTATAGTATAGATGTAGTCTTAGCCCGTCATCGCGTGGCCATTTTGTGCTTATTTTCATACAAGTAGTGTGCGTTTATTTTCATGAATATTTATATTTATCGATTATTTCGAAGGACTTTAGGATACAGGAAAAAAAGTAAATTAGTTCATGATATCGATTAACTATAGTAGTTATGAGAATCCGTAAACACACGTAAAAAGCTATGCAATTTTATAGCCAAATTATTAATTGATGTGACACTTTTAGCACTAATGCCTTATATAGCACGAATAAGGGATTAATAAACTTTTAAATTATCTTTTTAGCTTACAAAAATACCGATTGAAAAGCCCAAACAACGTTGTTCAAAACTTACATATTATTTAATGTTAAATCCACGTGTTTGAGGCATTCTTTGACCATTCTTATGGTTTATTATTTAGCGGAACCACAAAACTCAACAATATCTAGCATTAAATGTTCACTAAAAATCTTTATTAACACTTTTATTACATGAAATATGCAGACCGACTCCTTTGTAATGTCCTAGTAAGTAGGACATAACATTAGACGCTTTTGACGCTTATACACCGATATAAGACTCTCTCCAGTCTATAGTACCTCAACGTTGCGGGTACAGCTAGTAATAAATAAAAAAGCACATGAATTTAAAATTCTATTTATTTCCAATGAAAATTAAAATATAAACGTCATTAATTTATATTTTATAATTATCTCATCGTTTTACCATGGCAACTTTGTGTAATGTGTGAGAGAGAAAAAAAACATAATTAAAGGTCAATAAAAATGTTCTAAGCGCAGAATCCATGTAATATAATTCTTGGTATGGACTATGGATTACATTAGCCGTGTTCGTTTCATTTTTTCGCAGTTTGGCAGCTGACATCATGTTCAATAAAATTCTAACAATTTCTGTCAGAACCGTTAGGATATTATTGAACATGACACTCAATTATGAAGTTGACAGTCAGCTGCCTAACTGCGAAAAAATGAAACGAACACGCCTATTGTGACAGAAAACCGACAACAATCGGGGAACGGGCCGCGAAGTGCGAAACATATGGGAATCGGATCTCTCACTCATGCTTCGCAGGAATTTCGCGGCACCGCGGCTTCGCGCACGGTTTGCGCGCGAGTGGGTATGATGTCGAGGAACCAGCCGCGAAGTGCAAAAATATGCGAACCGGATCCACACTCACGTTTCGCGGAAATTCCGCGGCATCGCGCGCGATTTGCGTGCGAGTGGAGATGGGGCCTGATACTTTAATCTCTATTGGCGGCACTCGACACAGGCGAACGCGTCTGCCGACGTGTTGGCAGGCGCGTCGGCCCAATGTGTAGAACGGGCGTTCGCGCGTCTGCCGTAGGTATTTAGACGTTGGCCAACGCGTCTGCGAGCTTGCCGCGCATGTCGGAGATGTCGGCAAAGATCAAAGGAGATTTGTCGCAAGCTTCGTGCTCCATCCACACATAGGCCGCGCGATCAGTTCGCCTGGAGCGGCGATGAAGACTGCACGTTTCCTTCTTGTGGCGAATTAACATCTAACTTGACGAAATAGCGAACAATATGAGTATCGAGAAAATATTATTTAATTTTTTGAGCTCTATTATAGTAAAAACTGCCTGTGGAACCAAAAAATCATATCAAGAGTGCTAAGAAGTAAGGTTCTTGGACATGCTATTTTTCTCACGATGTGTTTAGGGTTCCGTACCCAAAGGGTAAAAACGGGACCCTATTACTAAGACTTCAATGTCTGTCTGCATTTCTGTGTCCGTCTGTCTATCTGTCCATCTGTCTGTCTGTCTGTCTGTCTGTCTGTCTCCAGGCTGTATCTCAAGAACCGCTATAGCTAGATTTCTGAAATTTTCACAGATTGTGTATATACATACTGAACGACCTTCCTATGTGTAGATTACTCACGAACGCCGCTGCAAGCGCACCGCCCGCGCGCCAATGCGTCTGCCAACGCGTCGGCTGACACGTTCGCCTATATCTAGTGCCGACATCATTGAGGTACTTTAAACTGGAGAGAGCCTTATATTGGTGTATAAGCGTCAAAAGCGTGTAATGTTATGTCCTACTTACTAGGACATAACAAAGGAGTCGGTCTGCATATTTCATGTAGTAAAAGTGTTAATAAAGGTTTTTAGTGAACATTTAATGCTGGATATTGATGAGTTTTGTGGTTCCGCTAAATAATAAACCATAAGAATGGTCAAAGAACTCCTCAAACACGTGGATTTAACATTAAATACGTAAGTTTTGAACTTTTTTTGGGCTTTTCAATCGGTATTTTTGTAAGCTAAAAAGACAATTTATAAGTTTATTAATCCCTTATTCGTGCTATATAAGGCATTAGTGCTAAAAATGTCACATCAATTAATAATTTGGCTATAAAAATTGCATAGCTTTTTACGTGTGTTTACGGATTCTCATAACTTGAACTATAGTTAATCGATATCATGAACTAATTGACTTTCTTTCCTGTATCTTTGTCGAAATAATCGACAAATAGAAATATTCCAGAAAATAAACCTACTTGTATGAAAATAAGCACAAAATAGCTACGCGATGACGGGCTGAGACTACATCTATACTATAATACTTTATCTATGGCCGGCATAAGATGGATTAGAGTCTGGCTAGCGAAAGATGAGACTGGAAAAAGGCGGCAAATTCAAAAAATCTACGTATGCAACCTTGTCTATAGTCGGAATTTTAGTTTTGATACTTGATTATTTCTACTGTCACTACTGTTTCTAAGTTTAAATATAATTTAATTTAAATGTTAAATAATTCCCTATAATATTATATTATTACTCGCAAGCATCATAGATTGTATTAATTATACTCAAATATGTTTATTTAATACATACTTGTACATGCCTGAAACTAATAACCCCCCCTTGCAAGTTGATTAAAAACCAAGGATTAAGGGGAGATGAAAAAACAACACAGAAAATCAAAGGTTGCGGATTTTTTTTTCGCATTTTATATAAACATTCGACAGGTTTTTTTTATAAAGTTTATTTACAATTGACTAAAATATATAGGTGTCATTTTGTTTGACGACTTTTTGCCATCTTGTTGGTAGGGTCACGATCCCATTGCTATAAAAATTTTGGGGTTTCTGATGAAAAAACTGCGACAAGTGGTTTTGGCAGTCCTCTTGTGATGACAACCTGACACTGCCTAAGGAATCCTGCAGCGATTGAAACATGTGGAAATCTGAAGGTGCAAGGTCAGGACTATACGGCGGATGCATTAACACCTCCCAGCCAAACTCCCGTATTCACACGCCTTTATTTATGTGGCCTTCTTTTTTAATCCTTTTTAGGGTACAAACACTGACATCTGAAAATATGTTCATAAATAAAGTTAGCATTCAATAAAAAGGTTGCTTTCAGGTATTTCTTTTGTAACGTTAGGGTCTTACCGGTCTAAGAAGAAATCTCATCAGGGAACTGATTTTGTCTTTAAACACTCTTCTTGGAACATTTAATCTCATAATTTATTTATGCTTGATATTTTAACTTGCTCTGAATCCTTTGCATCATTCATGTTACCTGCAAAACAATAAATTCAATTACATGATAAATAATAATGATTTTAATTAATTGTAATTGAAAGTATCAAAATCTTTTACCTGTACTTACCAATGCACTTGGATATTTCATGTAAACAATCTTGTTTTTGTTTAAAAATTGCATCCTTTTCACTTCTTTTTTGTTCGTATTTACTAATCATAGCTAAAAGCAGTTTTCGCAAATCTCTTTTCAAAGTTTTCATCACGTTTAAATTAGAAACTCACGTAAACCACAGAAATATTTTTCACTTTGACACATAAACAACAGATGCTATAGGTGACACTGACGTTAATGACAGTGTTACCATAATCAGTTTTGGAATAAAAAGCCAGTCTCATCTTTCGCTATCCAGACTCTAATAATGAGGGATTTTCCTATTTTTTTAATTTGATTGTCAAACAGTTTCCATTTTAGTAACTAGATGGCGTATGGGTAGACAACTATCGGTAATACCAGGGAATACCATCAATAATTGCTACAAAACTGGGCAAAAGAATGTAAAACTTGATACATTTCAACTTGAAAAAGACGCAATAATATTCCAATGAATAGGATAGTAAAATTATTATAACGATGTTTTAGCTAAAATACACGGAAGAAATAGCCCTATTCACCGATATTCACACCAAATGTCACAGGAATTATACATTTTGGTTTTGACAACATCTTACCTGCACTTGTGCAAGATAACGGATATTTAATGGCTAATATTTTACCAATAATGAATATCAAAAGCCCAAAAACCACAATTTGGGAAAAAATAATAAAAACCACACCAACAATAAAAAGTAGAAGAAGTTTGAAAGTGACATGCCCGCCAAAACTCTTTCAGTTGTCAAGTTTCAGTTTGACAAGTTTTTATTATGTCAGCGTGTTCCTAAACTATTACCAGTGTACTGGCCTAAACGCTTAGGCCAATGATCACTTAGGTTTAAGATATTTTGATTTATGTCACACTTGACAGTACACTGATATTTTTTGGAAACACAACCCATATGTGGTCAGTGATGCCAACCTGCAGATAATTTCAGATCGGTGAGGAACCAATAGAAAATCTAGAAGTGTCTATCCTTACGCCATCTAGTTAAAATTGTTAAAATTAAAATTAAAAAATATAAATGAAAATCCCTCATTTTAGGTCTATGGATTATTTATACTTATCTTTGGTGGTTGGTAAACATTCCAGTTTCAACAATCCATGATCCTCGATCCATTATCCATGATTTGTCAAAAACTCTGGTCAAAAAAGTAAAAAAATATCAAATCAAAATGTAATAAACATTGCACTTTTCTTAAGATTTTATCATGTTAAAATATGTAGCTGTTGAGCATAAAACATGAAAAACGAATAATCAGTTAATTATACAGTGTAAATCAAGCTTCACTTGTATTTTATCATTGTAACAACAAGTTTTGTGATACTTCACCGAACAGAAGATGGCCCTCACAAGTATAGATATAAAAATTGAAAATATATGCAGAACATGTTTAACAAAAGAAGCAGAACTGTTCTCGGTGTTTAATACGTTCGTGGGAGCGTCCACTTTGAAAAACATCATAACATCTGTAACAGGGATAGAGGTAATTCCAACAGTATACTGTTCTGACACTTTGTTCTGTCTCACTTATATCTAATTTATGTATTGTTAATATTTCCTCATCGCTTAAACTATCCTTGAACTGACTATACCTTTTGTTAGACTAAAATTGATCCAACCGTTCTCAACTTTAGCTGAATATAAAATGTTATACCTAAAAGCTTTGCTGCTAAGTTATGTAAAGTTTTTTACTGTCTGTATTTAAGCAATAATATTGTGTTGCTTATTACAATAATATCATCGTGTATAATGTACTATTGAAGAAATTGATTCATAGGCAGTTGACGGACCTAAGTCATTTCGTCAGTTTGTCAATCCTATATAGTCATGATGCAGATGTGACTGGGTTTGACGTATCGCGACCAAATAACGTAGGTCCTCCATCTGCCTTTGAATCAATTTCTTAAATGGTATTTAATGTTATGGTGTGAATTGTTTGTAAACCTCTAGGAAACCATATCGGCGCATATTATATATCTTGCTTATATTTTAACTTGCCTGGCATCATGCGAATTGAATAATTAATTTAACTAGAGATCGCCCAATGGTAGAAATTCGACCTTTGTTTCAACGACAGTAGGACTACTACCTATATTTTGTAAAAAAATATTAACTTTATCATATTTTAACCGACTTCCAAAAAGGAGGAGGTTATGTGTTCGTCTGTTTTCAACTCTTGTCTCTGGGACTCAGCTGATCTCAGACTGGCCGTGTGTAAGCATTGTCTAATATTATCTAAAGGGCCCCCGAGACAATCAAACGGTTTGATTCAAACATGTAAATTTTGGTTTGACTCAAACCATTTTTTGATCGTTTACAAAGCTTGTTTGAACGGTTTGTCAAACATTTACATGTTTGAAGCATGTTTGATGAAATTTAATATTTTCGTTGTGTTCAACGCGCCGTTTGATCGTGTTCCGACGCGTTTGAAGGTTTGAACAAACCCGGCTTAGTTTAGTGCTGGATTATGAAGAAGAAAAAAAGAAAGAAGCTGTAGTTTCTAGCACTTTCTGTAGATGTTCGTGGGTAAAATGATATTATGTTAGTCCATAGCATTCTTTGAACCAGTCTTTTTCTTTTTTTTTCTCTTCTGACAGAGGACATTAACTCAGGGCCCCCGTAAGGGCTACTGGCGCCTGTGTGCGAAAAAAGGATTTTGGCGCCCCTTTAGGCAAATTTTTTGGGACTTTGGTTTTGGCATGGTTTTGACATTCATAAGATGTGTACTCGTCAGCGCATATTGAATGAAACAAAAAACTATAAATAAATAAACAAAAAGAGTTTGATTCATATGTATAGGCTTGTCACTCAAAAATCAGTCATTTTTCCTAGTGTGTGTGTTGTAGTGTGTGTAATGTTTTATTTGTTAAAAAAATGTATGATAAAAGCATAATTTAAAAAAAATATTAGCTTGATGCACTCCACCATCTATACATACATATAAATAAAATTGAAGTGTCTGTTTGTAATATTGAAAGAACCGTTTCTTACTACATGCATATGAATTTACTTACGATACATGTACCAAAATAGCATTTTTTACAATTTTTGTCTGTCTGTCTGTATGTCTGTCTGTTTGTTTCGGCTAATCTCCGAAATGGATGGGGCGATTTTGACGGGACTTTTTTGGCAGATAGCTGATGTAATAAGGAGTAACTTAGGCTACTTTTTAACTGACTTTCAATAAAAGAGGAGGATATATTTTATTTTTTTATATATTTTGTTCGGAATAATTATCTCTTTATTATTATCTTCGTCATCACATTTTGCTGACGTGGACGACGTCGCGGGCAACAGCTAGTCTATACATATAAATAAAATTGGAGTGTCTGTTTGTAATATTGAAAGAACCGTTTTTTACTACATACATATGAACATATATACAATATATACACCAAAACATTTTTTTTTACAATTTTTGTCGGTATGTATGTCTGTCTGTCTGTCTGTTTGTTCCGGCTAACCTCTGAAACGGCTGGAGCTATTTTGCCGGGACTTTTTTGGTAGATAGCTGATGTAGTAAGGTGTAACTTAGGCTAATTTTTAACAGACTTCCAAAAAGGAGGAGGATATATTTAACTTTTTTGTAAAGGAACCTTAAAAAGGGGATTTTTTTTCTCTTTTTTATTATCTTTGTTATCACATTTTGCTGACGCGGATGAAGTCGCGGGCAACAGCTAGTATAAACTACAACTATGCAAAATTTCATACACCTACATTTCCTCATTTTTCATTAAAAGGGATACAAAGTTTTTGGCTCACGTATTAATATATAATGTTTTTTTATTAAAATTAAATTAATGTCACTACATTGAAAAAAAAATTTCAAGTCTAGGTCAGTGGTTTCCAAACTTAATATATTTTAGCTCACCCATTGTTTCAATTTAAAATGCAACTAGATAAAATAAGTCACCCCTCAAACCTCTACACAACGCCTCCATTTTTTTTCTGGGTCCCACACTGCCCTTTTTTAGATGTTCAGTGCTCACAAGGGAGCGTTATTGCCCACTTTGGGAAAGGTTGGTCCAGGTCAACAATTACTGCAGTATATACTGATTTATATTATAGCTGTTTAATTAGGCTATACTTTAGCATATTATGAATGAATAAAAATTCTTTATTGCACCAAAACAACCATTTAGAACCGTATTAGTCTGCGAAAAAAAAATTTACACTTTGGCTAGAAACTAGAATCAACTACTCTACTACTGAACTAATCCGGTTTTGTTTGAAAATTGACTTTTTAAAGTCTTCTTAACTGGTTTTGATTGAAAATATTAACATGGATTGACGTAGATGGGTCAACAGCAGACGATTCGAAAAAATAATTATACTTCCCACTCTGGTGGACTTGTCCGGTTTTGTTCTCCGCCAGCTCCTCAAGATAATTATTATTATTATACATACAGGGTGGTATATTATAATATATTATGACTGTTTATAAAATAAAGCAGCTCAAAAAGTACCTGTACTAAGTCTAGGTTTACTTTAGCAATAGACCAGCAATGCAATTAAAATTATAATCTAATGAATTTATAAAATAAGATGCCTGAATGATTCTAATAGTGTCGGTAAAATAGCAATTAGCAATAATAATTAATTGTTAAATGTCCATTAGCAATAATTAAATTAATCGTACTTGCTATTAATACGATTGCTAATATTATCGTGCGCACATGGGCGTAGCCAGCCTTGGGCTCAGGGTGGGGCAGCAGTCAACCTACTCCCCCTCCCTTGGTTTTTTTTACGCGTTTTAATAAAATGTAATACTTATTCACTTATTCTACGGTAATACGGCTCGCTTTCAAAAGACCGTTGCGATGAGCGTGTAAACCGTGCGCGCTTTTTGTTTTGATCACACTTTTTTTCATGTCGACAAATTTGTGTAACTTTCTTACGGTTATTATGATTGTAGTAATAGTTGAAAAAAAATTTTTTTTTGTTATGTTTGGCACCTTATAGGTCAGAGCCAGGGTGGGGCAAGCGCCCCAGCTTGCCCCACCCATGCGTGCGCAGCAATAGTCTGTGATCCTGATAAAAAATTTACGTCCGTGCTGTTACGCATAACGCACCGCGGCGCTAACTGTCAATAATAAATTGCTATTTTTCACGCGAGCGGTGCGATGCGAACCGATAATAATTCTCGTTGCCGCGTTTTTCGCAAATAGCAAAGCAAAAACATTTAGCAAATTTAGCATGTTAATGAAATTAATAGAAAAAAAAATTAAATCCCATTACTAGATTCTAATGCTATGCATTTACACATTATTACGTTAAATTAAATTTCAATTTTTTCTATTACTTATATTAATTAAACGCCTTTATAAAATTAGTCTAGTAGTAGAGAAACCACATTCTTTATATTATTATGAAATTATACTTAAATGACTTCAGTGTGGTATGTTTGTTAAGACTTAAGTCAAATGATAATATATTTAAGCTATTGCATAGCTTTTGTCGCGGGCTTTGATCGTGGCGACCGAATCAAGAAATTCCGTAACGGAAATTACCTAAAACCTCCACTCTGACCAGCACAGCAGTGCGATGGCGTTGCCAGACTTCGACACAGTGTTTGTGTGCGTGCGACTATTCTAGACGTATGCGAATTATAGTTGCAGAAATGCTTTACTGCGGCAGTCCCTGAGTGCCAAACGTATTTTTTTAAGTCTGAATATATATTATGTTTTAAAGATATTGTTAATATAAGGATATCATGTATGCATTCAGTTCACAGAAGGCGATGGCTTGCCTACAACAGTTTGTAGTGAGTGCAAAGCAAAAGCTGAGACAGCTTATGACTTCATGTCAAGGTCACGGGAATCAGACATGGCATTACAGGGTCTTATCAAGAAGGAGAAGTTGAATGACAATCATGATGTTGAGGTATGTTGTGCTGCTTTATTGATAATAATTTCTTCTTATTGTTCAGAGATCAAGTAGGCAATATTTTTAAAAGGAAGATAATAAAATATGCTTGTATATCAGAAGCAAAATAATATAACAACATAAGGCTGCATTTCCACCAGAGATGTGTTGCGAAGAATGCGTTTTGGAGAACCAATAGAATCACTTCATTGACGTGAGCTTGCCGTGACATCGCTCAGCGCGGCGATGCTATTGGATCTTAAAAACACATTCCTTGCAACACATCTCTGGTGGAAACGCAGCCTAACTCCTGAACCATCTCAACTCTCCAGTCTCTCCAATATAGAAGCCTGAGCATGAACAAAATGAGTTGACTACTTAAAGTAATAATGTGTTTATAATAAAAAAATCTATACTAATATTATAAATGCGAAAGTATGTCTGTCTCGCTTTCACGCCAAAACTACCGAACCGATTGTAATGAAATTTTGTACACAGATAGTCTAAAGCCTGAGAAAGGACATAGGCTACTTTTTAACTGAAAAAAAAGGGTTGTAAGGGGGTGAAAATGCGTAAATTTGTTTTAATTAAGTTAGTTCCAAAATTCATAATAGATGGCGCCGTGCCGTCTCCTACATCGCGCTGACGCTTACTCAAAAGTCTTTCTATGTATAAGAGGTGGTATCATCTTGCATTGGATTTTCGATTTTTTCAATTGTTAATATATCTTTGTACGTTATTTAATAACTCAGTATTTTATCTATGCAGTGATGAGTGACGTAACCTTAAACCTATCAATGGTAAATAGTTTATGGGTGAAGTTGTGTAATTGGGGGGCTAAATATACTTTAAAATTTGGCATAAATAAAGTTTAATTTAAAAAAATAAAATAAGTTATGTGCACACTGCACAGCTGTTATTGGGTGTTTTGATTTAAGGGGGTACCAGGGTTTTTTTATAAAAGCTTATGACACCAATTTTGTTGACATCGCGTGCTATAAACTGAAGTCTACGCGGACGAAGTCGCGGGCAACAGCTAGTTAAAAATAAAAGTAAGAATTAAGAATATAATGTTAAAAGTACACAGCAAAGTTGGTCGTCTAAAATTAGTCACTAAATCCGATTAAGAATTCAGCCAAGTGTGATAAGACCTTAACAAGATCAACAATGTATGCATGACATTGAGCTACATAATATAAAGGATCTTTAAATAACATTTGAAGATTTAAGTATTGCACAATAGGCAAATAGTTTTCTTATGACCATCCAAGATTGCTATTGTTGACTTAATATCGGTCGTTAAAGCTGTGCATTTGTTAGTTTGCTTCGAATGTAAGCGGCAACTTTGCATAAAAAAACAATTTTTATTTTTATTTCATACTCGATATATTATATAAAATAGCTTAAAAAATGAATTGTAGTGAAACGTGTTTCTATCCTTCAGATTTTTATGAGATTATGGTGAGTGGAGACAATGTGTCTTGTCTAATAGCTGGCCAATAGACAATCAATTTTATTGCGCAATTATTGTTCAATATTATTGACTGTATAATGTTCGATCTTTCAATCGTATTGTCAAATGAATTGTTCAATGATCTTGCACAATAAAACTGATCTTCTAGGGCCACATCGAGCAAGTCTTTAGTAATTGAAAATTAATGTTTTCAGTCCGGTGTGAATGTGAAAATTGAAAATATAGCAGAAAATGGAGAGATGTACATGGATTTAGGTTTTAATATCTCACTCAGCAATAGCAATGATAACTTCGATGATGGTAAGACTATAGCCCTCTCTTAATCTTCTTCACTTTCCCAACGTTGGACAAAAACCGTTCCTTTATTTATAGTTATTAATGTATCAAAAATTACTAGAATTTTTAAAATTTTAATTGTTTTTACTGTATTTGACTGTTGGTTTTTTCAGATGAAATAAAGAGCTTAGATGAACCACACACAGGCTTACAACTAGATCATCAAAAATTATTAATAGAAAGAAGTGCTCCTAGTACTAGGTCAAAAAAGAAAATCGATACGGGTGACTATTTAATTTGTTAAAACATGCTGCATGCTTTCCAATAACTGTTTCATCGTGAGGTATACAATTACCGCCGAAAATGTGATCCTTTGCCCTTTTCCGACGGTAAAAGTATCTCTAGACAAAATCTATACTAATATTATTATAAATGCGAAAGTGCGTCTGTCTGTCTGTCTGTCTGTCCATCTGTCCGTCTGTCTGTTACCTCTTCACGCCCAAACCGCTGAACCGATTTTGCTGAAATTTGGCATAGAGATACTTTGAGTCCCGGGAAAGGACATAGGATACTTTTTGTCCCGGTAAATATACGGTCCCTGCGCGATAAACGAATTTTGGCGCAACGGAGTTGCGGGCGTCATCTAGTTGTATCTAAATCCATTTAGCGGTTTATGCGTGAACATTCAGGGCTCCCGCACACGGGCCTCCGGCCTCAAACACAACACGCCGCTACGGGCATATTTCCTGTAGTTTTCATACACTTTACATGGACTCGCCTCACACGGTTGACGCCGGTGACCGCCACACGGTGAATCGTCGCGGCTCGCTTCTTCTGGCCCGCACCGGCCACTAAACGCCGACCGACACACACAAATTTAATCTTATTTTTTAATAAATTAAAAAAGTGGCAGCCACCGACCGCCATGGGCGTAGCCAGGATTCTACATAAGGGGGGGGGGGGGGGGGGGGCATAGGTCTTTATCTCCCCCAGATTAAGAAAATTCGTGATTTTTAACATGAGTATCTCACTATTGTATTAAAGGTGAGTAACAAATAAAATATGAGTGAGGGAACTGGGATTGATTGCCTCCCACCTCCCGACCCGCAACTCTCTCCGCTCCACGTTTAGGTATGAAACTCGTGAGCATTCGCTCACCAGCAACAATTCAGCGACCGATCACTCTTGTAGGGGGGGCAGCTGCCACCCCCCTTCCCGTACCTCGCTACGCCCATGCCGACCGCAAGTGTCGACCATCGCGGCCACAACTAGATGTCGCGCGCTTCAGCTACTTTTGTGGCCTTTTCTTGCTTCTTGTGGCGGCGTTTGTGCCTGTCGCGTGTGGCCCGTGTGCGGCGACACTTAACTAACAGGCAGAAACCGACGCGAAAAATATGCCAGGTTTTTCTGAACACAATTTTATCCGTATTTTTTAGGCCAGAATATGTATGATGCGGAACATAAAGTGGCGTACTGTCCCGTGTGTGACACCTCGTATGCCGACGTGGAGACACTAACCAAGCACATGTGGCACGAACACAGCGATGTTATGGGGCCAAAGAAAAGGGGACGACCAAAGAAAGTTCAAACTAGCGTAAGTGTCATGTCTCCTCCATTCGCGTTGATTTTCCAATGAATAATCTCAATGTCCCTATAAGAGATTACTGCAATGTTTTCACGCTAGACGGCAGCGTCAGCAGACACTAAACAAGCATGTCTATTCTACGTTTGACAGAGTGTCTGTATTTTTGTGTGTGTGTGCAACATGTCGGATGTTGCTGTTTTTTTTTTTATGAAATAAGGGGGAAAACGAGCAAACGGGTCACCTGATGGAAAGCAACTTCCGTCGCCCATGGACACTCGCAGCATCAGAAGAGCTGCATGTGCGTTGCCGGCCTTTTAAGAGGGAATATGGTAATAGGGGTGGGTAGGGAAGGGAAGGGAATAGGGGAGGGTAGGAAAGGGAATAGGGTAGGGGATTGGGCCTCCGGTAAACTCACTCACTCGGCGAAACACAGCGCAAGCGCTGTTTCACGCCGGTTTTCTGTGAGAACGTGGTATTTATCCGGTCGAGCCGGCCCATTCGTGCCGAAGCATGGCTCTCCCACGTATAAATATGTATTATATGTGGGCGTTATTAGCACATACGTATACGTATGTGCTACTAGCGCCCTCTGCTCCAACCTTTGCGTAATATTATAGTAATGATGTGTAGCCAGTAGCTAAATGCCAAATTGGGATAACCATTTTTAGCATTATGATAGACGTGTACGTTAGTAGTCCGTAACAAGCAAAACGTTTATAGCACGCACTATTGACCTGGGCAATCACCACTCATAGACAAAATATATGCCAGTTTACACATTTTTAATCATTTGGCATACTATCAACTGTAAAAGAATTCTTTTTATTTTGCAGGCAATTTTAAAGAAACTATCAGAAAACGGTATGTCATTATCAACATGTGAATTCTGTAAGATGGATTATAAAACCAAAGAGAAGCTAGACTTACATATGCATATACATAAAGGTAATTAATATAAGTAATGTACTTCCGGAGAATTGTAATTTACTTTTACAATAGCTTAAATTCTTTTGTCATTTCATGATATTAAACAAATTATTTTTGTCAACAGATACTTTACTTACAAACTGCCTAGTCTGTAAAAAAGTTTATCTATCCAAAGCGTACTATCAACAACATAAATGTCAGAGAAATCATATAGATAAATTGCAAAATGTAAGTTTTTATTGTTATTTATGACTTCATATCACTTTCCTCCTATAAAATATTTCAAGCCAAAAAAATATCCCAATCGGTTCAGCCGTTCTTGAGTTTTAGCGAGAGTAACAAATAATATAGAAGATAATATAGGCCGCGCAAACAAGTTGCAACTTTAAGGAGTGGGTTGCACCAACTTACTTTAATTATAACTGTAACTTTAACTATAACTTTAACTACAATGCAAAATGTCAAGTCTTTGGTTAAAGTCAAAAATGGACGCCATATTTAACCATAACCTTGAGCTCGACCAGGCTTTGAATGAACGTGGCGAAAAAAGGAACTAACGCTGTCATCGTACAAAAACGCCATTTTTGACAGTTCTCCTTTACCAGCAGCGCCCCACCCACGTTCAATTCAAGCCTTGTCGGGCCAGCTGTCATCTGCCAAATTCTGTGGTCAAAGTTAAGGATAAAGTTAAAGTTAGCCTTAACTATAACCATAACTTTGACCATAACATTAACTTTAACTACGCCTCTGGTGCAACCCACCCTAAGCCTACTCGGCAAACACGGCACAATGGCACATACGAGTGAATCAAAATGTAAACAAATATTCGAGTAGAAATTACGGGAGGTTATTATAATTATTATGAATAATAAAAATAATGTGTTTTTCATTTTCACTTATTTCATAAAACTTTTGGTCACCCCTTAAACTTAATCCAAAAATAATCTTCCAAGAAATTACTAAAAGCTTTCCTATTCTCTCAAATTACATATTAAACTAATGGACACCTTAGTTAATTTACCATTTAACCAGTTGGCTAAGCGTCGTCTAGTTGTAGTGTTGAACGTTGCAGTTAACTAGTCGGCTCAATGACGTATAATTGCCGTGTGATTTAATGGCGTTGTTCAGTCACTACACTCTGTTTGATTGAACAGCTCTTTTAACCAGTTGGCTGCGACATTATATATAACACCCCTCTTTTAAGTCGGGGGTTAACAATCCTTAAATGTAATATAGTTGACTAATATTGAAGTATAATACTGTCGATATTTTTTCAGGCAGAACCCCCGGATCCAAATATTATACAGGACAGATCAGCACAGGTTTTGTTGGCTGAAATTGTAAAATCTAGTGATGCAGAGGTAAGCTAAACAACTTTGGCCTCCACGTAAACATTTTTAAAAGTAGCTTCCCCACTTAACAATATTGGAATCATACAGGCTCTCTATTTCAAATTGATAGTATTACTCTACATGCCCAATTCCTATGGGTCGTTTATACGTACTAATATAGCACGGATATTATGGCACTATGGATATTTTCAAATAATAATGAAAAACACGTTATGCAGTGATTTAGTAAAAAAAAAAATATTTTGTAGTACGCGTGGTAATTCAAATATAATCTTCCATAACTATGGACGATTAATCAGTCAAGAAGAAATCAAGAAAAACGAACAACATATCAGCCACGACGCGAATTTCGCGTCGTGGCTGTTTCACTGTGACCACAACGCGTTGTGAGCCATTTTTTCGCTCATTGAGCGATTTCGGTTTTTGAGCGTAACCCGACCAGACCGAGCACAACTTATAGAATATAGGTCAACAGCAGGAGCATCGGCAGTGGCTGAGTGTAAACGACCCATAGGAATTGGGCATGTAGAGTAATACTATCAATTTGAAATAGAGAGCCTGTATGATTCCAATAAAGTTAAGTGGGGAAGCTACTTTTAAAAATGTGACGCGAATTTCGCGTCGTGGCTGTTTCACTGTGACCACAACGCGTTGTGAGCTATTTTTCGCTCACTGAGCGATTTCGATCTTTGAGCGTAACATATATATATTATTATTATGCAGGAGGAGGCCATAGAGTGTGTGAAGGTGTGCGAAGCGTGCGGGCGCGTATGCCGCTCGCCGGCCGAGCTGCAGCAGCACCGCGACGCCGACCACCCCGAGCTGTCCGCCAGCTGCCAGCTGTGCGATAAGGTGCGTGCACAGCTACAAGGATAGACGCACAGCTACATGGTCCGCGAACCGCTTCAAGATGCGAACTGGTTTCGGAAATCTGGAACTTAAAATTGATTATTATTTTCTGAACATGTCTTGACCATCGGAGAATATGATCACGGTTCTAAAATAATTAATAGTTAAAAAAACTATGCCATTCCGCCATCTCGGATGTCCGCCATATTGGATTTAATCAAATCAAATCATTTAATTCGGGCATCAGAGGCCCATATAATAAATACCTTAAACTAACATACATATTTTATATAACTAACACTGTCACATTTTGCCGGCGACGTGACTCGCTTCGTTCCGGAGTCTCCCCCGGAACCTCCGATAGACTACATCCATCGGCCAGAACTCCGGCGCTTCGAAAGTCGACAGAAGATTCGTCGGTACTCTCACCATAAAGGAGCTAAAGTTAACCTTGTGGCGAGACTGTAGACGCTCGACCCTCAGGCACAGTGTCGTCTTCTTCTGGATGTAGTCCAGGACGTCCTCGACCTCCATGGACCAGTGCAGGCGGGAAATGTACAGGGGCGTCGCGGGGACCTCGCTCCGCAGACGCAGCTCAGGTACATATGGTGCGGTGCCGCGATGGTTGCGGGCGGCGGGCTTCTTCCTCCTCTCCACCAGTATGAAGCCCTCCTCATCGCACCTCTTGCCCTCGTCCTTGCCAAGCCGAGAAGACTCCACCTTGCGGCTCTCAGTCTCGCGACTCTTCGGAGCCGTGCAGCTCTCATTCGCCCCATTAGTTTTCGCCCGCGGGGTAGGTGCGGGGCGACCAGCAACAGTCGCAAAGTTTTGCTGAGTCGCCTGAGTACTCGGGGTCGGTGCAACCGGGAGGGGAGCGGGGGCGGGGCGGCAGCGGCGGTATTCGTTGACCCGTCCGATAATGCTGACGGACTGAACGTGCTCGCTTGCGCGCCACGACGAGTAGTGACGAATGCGGCATCAGGTGACCTACATATTGGATTACCACCTTTTAATTGCGATAATTCAATACGTAAGTTACTGATCGTAGACTCTGATGCCTGCAATCTACCTCGAACTCCGGCCAGCTTCTCCTTCAGGAACCTGATATCCTTCAGTAGGCTGACGACGTCGACGTTGTCCAATGTGACGAGCGGCAGCTTGTGCAGCTCCTTTGCCACAAAAGCCGGCATCTCATCAGGATCCGTCTGCTTCAGCAGGGAGATGATGTCCTGCACGCTACTTTCCGTTCCGTCTCTTCGTCGCGACAGCATATTCGCGCTCTGTCCGAGCGTCTCGTACAGCAGCTGCTTGCCCTTGCAAATCTCCTCGCTGGAGAAGGAGGACTTGCAGATCTGCATGATGCTGACCTCGTCCATAGTGTCGATGGCATGCTGGATAAACGCCAGCAATTCGTTGGCCACGAGCGCCATGGTCACGTGCAGCTGCAATGGGCCGCGCGATTCGCAAAAATATTACTTTTGCTGTACACAAACATATTTTTACGCGTATCCGCGTTACACAAATATATTTTTTGTGTAACGCGGAGCATGACCGGTCGCTAACTCGAAACATTACACACTCTCATTATCATATATAAGTCACGTGACTATTTTTTTTTCGTATACCTGACCGCAAATCCTTGTATTTCATACTCATATCATGGGGGTGCACCATGCATTTCAAATAGCCTGTCTGCTATCTTGGGGAGTCCGCCAGATTGGATTTGTAATGCCGTTTCTTGGCTAGTCATGTATTGTCGTCAGAACTCAGAGCGTGTGCAAAATTTCATCCTAATAGAAGACCGGGAAGTGGGTCAAATTAAGATTCCAAGATTTTCTTACATACATAGTTAGTTATAAGTGAAGCTAATAAAAGCGTGTTAAGCGTGTGCACTCCCAACCCGTTCACACCTAGTCACACTAAAAAATACCTAAAAATCGAGCACACTTGGAATTTTTGCCGAACGATATTAAAATAGGATTGCTATTAAGAGGATACACCAGGGCCTAGAGAAATGAAAAAAAAGTACGTGTAATATCTATAGCGGTCTCCCTTACCTCAAGCCTATACCGCAGAACGCGATAGAGACAACTGCAGAAAATCCAGAAAATCAACGATTCGTTGTCCATTGATTCCTTCTCCAAAACTTAACCGATTTAAGTACTTTTTTTATTAAAGATTAAAGAAAGGCTTGAGCTGTGTTCCTATATTAAGGAAAAAAATATAACTCTACTAGCATTATCCAGGCAGGAAACAGGGGACAACGTTTGTATGGAAAAAAGGGCGGCGTGGACTCCTCTTAAGCATTTGTGTATTAACCCACAAAAAATATAGATGTTGATTTATGTTGTTCAAAATTATCCAAAGAACAAGACTACATTCAAAGCTGAATGCGTCATTTTTTTGGGTACACAACTACACACAAATGCTCACAGTGTCCAAATATGGGTTAAAGATAATAATAATATTGTATGTTATTATTTTATGTTGCTAAAACAATGTATCGTTTTTAGAAATTCGCATCAGTGAAGACCGCAGAGCGTCACCGTGTGACGTGTGAGCGCGTCGAACGTAAATTCGTCTGTAACACGTGTGGACGTCGGTTCGCTTTCGAGATCTCTCTTAATAAGGTAATAATAATAAATTATTTATTTACACTTTAAGGCGCTGTGGCTGTCGCAACTACGTAAAATGGGGTTTTTAAAATAATGTTTTTAGTAAAGGAAATGTCATTATTTAAGTATAAAAAAGTACCGTTTTAAAATTGAAACAAATTTCCTATACGCAAAGGTATATCAGTACACAATTTGATCAATTCTGCTCGATAGAAAAAAAACTCAAAGATGACTGTTGTAACGCTGTTTTTCATAATTAAATAATTTTATGGCTAAATTACACACTTTCTAGAAAAAACAAAAAATGTAGTACATTTGTCGTAACCTAAACTAAACTTAATTAATGGAATCAGGCGTTACTTTGCGGAAATCCATAGTTTAAATTTAGTTTGTTATTATTTTTAGCAATATTCCGCGAAAACAACTTCCACCTTTAAGTAAATGAGTGAGTGTACGCATAGGCATGCGTACAGCACCTCCCTCCTCTCACACTGCCTATGCGTACACTCGCATGCTAGAACTTGCAAACACCACCACCACACAAGCAATAATGTTGGCAAATCCGTGCAAGGCCCCTCACCACCATGCAGGTTGAAAACCTCGACGCGCGTTTCGCCCCAACACCGGACGGACGGACTTAACGGACTTAACGGACGTTGTTCGTAGAGTCCACATCCTGAGGATGCTCCGGTGTTGGGGCGAAACGCCCGTCGAGGTTTTCCAACGAAGAACGTATCCTCGAATTGTTGACTGCCATAGTGTTTGGACCCCTTGGAATTACGCCGAGATGTAGCTTCACTCTGCATCCTCTATCGGTTGTATCACGGAGAGTGTTCTGAGGAATTGTTCGGAATCATACCACCTGCAACTTTTCGCCATCGTCCCACGCGAAAAATATACCATCCTCAACACCTTGATGAGTGGCAGTCTTCCACCTTGCGTTTCCCGCCTAATTTTCTGCCGCGCACTGTAAAACTCTGGAACAAACTGTCACCGGCAGTATTTCCGGACCTATACGACCTACCTATAGGGCATACCTTCAAGAAAAGAGCGTATTCCCTCTTAAAAGGCCAGCAACGCACCCGCAGCTCTTCTGATGTTGCGAGTGTCCATGGGCGACGGTAGTTGCTTTCCATCAGGCGACCCGTTTGCTCGTTTGCCCCCTTATTTCATAAAAAAAGATGGTGGACCTATATATTATGTCATTTGGTCGAATTATGTCAATTTATGTGAGTCGTCATCCGTCGGCTGGGTTTGAAAAATTATAAACAAAAAACTTTTTGAGAAAAAGCTTTTATTTAAACACTTTAAAATGAAGAAAATAAATTTCTCCTTAAAATGATTAACTATTAAGTTATAACTTATAACCTCAATATATTATACAATTTGCATGATAATAAAAGCTTGTCGCGCGATTTGTGAATAAACTAGTTCCAATTTAACTAGGAGTAAATTGACATTATATTTATTTTATTTTAATAAAATTAAATACTGACAGATTGTTAAGTCTCGTGACAAGCTTCTATTATCATGCAAATTGTATAATATATTGAGGTTATAAGTTATAACTTAATAGTTAAACATTTTAAGGAGAAATTTATTTTCTTCATTTTAAAGTGTTTAAATAAAAGCTTTTTCTCAAAAAGTTTTTTGTTTATAATTTATTTTTTGTTTTTTAGTTATTCTCTGGCTAGATTTCTTAGTCTGTTTGATTGTAGTTTGTTTTGTTTGAAGAATTTGTTAATATCTGATCAACTTAAGTCCAAGAAATCGTACTTGATTTTGATCAGTGAAAAACCGTGTCTATATTTAGCGAGTTCCGTTTAGTACCGTTTATTTCTGCGTGACTAAAAAATTAAATTTCACTTAACAAAAGTGACCGAATTCAACCAGGCCTTTTCTAAACCCGACTGGATTTGACCTGATATTTAAACACGACACGACACGACACGACACGATACGACACGATACGACACGACATTACATTCGTTTCCGAGTTCCCATTTATTTGATACCCATATTGCAGAAGTGCATTTACAGTAACTATTCCCGTGTCTTGGATGAGCCGCCATATTTGATGTAGAGTGACATTACATCCGTTTTCATGTTACTCTTAATGAGCCCTTTCATTTGATACCCATATTGCAGTAGTGCATTAAAAATAACTATTCCCCTATCTTGGATGAGCCGCCATATTGGATGTAGAATGACATTACATTAGTTTTCGAGTTACTCTCAAAAAGCCCTTTCATTTAATATCCATATTGTAGGACTGCATAGAAAATAACTATTTATCTTGGATGGTCGGCCATATTGGATTTAGAGTGATGTCACATACAATATCGTGCATTGTCATCCAAACTAAACGTGTATGCAAAATTTCAGCTCAATCGGTTAAATATATCTACTTCAAAATTGAGTTGCAAGATTTCACCCGAACATACATACTTACATACATACAGAGCAAGTTAAATAAAAGCTTTTAAAAACGAGACCAAAATATGTAGGTCCGCAATCTGCCTATTAATCAACTTTTCTGATAGTACCTCTTTGTTTCAGCACATATTGCAAAGCCACGCCGGTCAAAGAGTATCAGTGGACTTCATAAGCCGCCAGAAGCGACAGGTCAGCTGTGACTTGTGTGGCAAGACCTTCCCTAGGTTCGTATAACCATCTCACACCCTTAATCTGCAAGGTGTAAGAAAACTATTTGATAATACTTTAGGGTGTGTATGCGGCCCCTATAAAGAGTTCGCTGTGAAAGTAGCAACGCTGAAGGAACTTTTTTTACGTTTGTATGAAAAAATCCATGACGCTCGGGCGCTTGTCCATACAAATCGCGAAAAAAATCGGGTCTTTCAGCACTGCTACTTTCACAGTGAACTCTATGTAAGGGACACACATACCCTACAGTCTTGTGATACCCTGTGTATTATGGATGACCAATGTAGGACTAAAGTTTTAATTTGTAGCAAGAGTCTCAATAATTTATATTATTAATTATTTATGGTTAATTATTATTAAGATAATAAGATGGCGTTGATTTCAAAATATGAAATGTATAATGGGAATAACATAATTATGTAATGGGAATACAAGTGACAACTTACTAAAATCTAAAATGAAATGGAAGAAAAAAAACACTTTAACCTTAAAGTAACCCTATGTAACCTAAACTATCAAATCAAGAATTTCATACAATATGGTGCATTTTGTATTAAACATTAATTTATTGTATTCGCAACAATGCAAGCTTGCACGAACGTTTAACCTTTAAAGTGGCTAAAATTAGAATATCGGTGTTAGGTGTAAGTGCATTTTATAAGATCAAAACTTTGAAGGGAAAATTATAATTATAGTTCTAACAAGCTCACTTTTTTCAGTAAGGAGCAGCTTGTTCGTCACAGCATCGTACACAAAACAACGAAGAAATACGAATGTGATAAGTGCAAGAAGAAGTTTACTAGAAAAGGGAATTTAAAGTAAGGTTATTTTTATTGTTAAATCTAAATATTTAAAACTCAGGACACGGCACGACCTTTTAAATGACAAAATAAACTTTACATGAAAAAGCCTTACGACGCGACGACTTAGCAGCCAAATATCATCAATCCCACACCCATCTACGGGATTCTAATTAGGGAATGCAAATTTCGCGAGATTGGGGCTCAAGAGAGATCCCGCGAGTTTATGAATACAATTCCGCGAGATTTCGCCAATTTCGAGATCTCGCGAGATTAGCAGTTTGATGGGTTTTTTTTTGCAAATAATCGCAATATTTGAATAAACTACGAAAAAAAAGTAATAAATATTATAAGTATTATAAGATTAACATTCACTTTCACGATTTTTTTCAATAGAATTTTATGCATTGCAAACATTGTAATTTTTAAGTAGTAAACTTTGACATACGTATCTACTATCTATCAAATAACAAATGAAAGAAACAGCCTGTCTTCTCTTCAAATACGCTTTTATAATTTTGGACGTGTCGGTAATATAGTGGACGTGCGCGGTAAAACGATAACATAGGGAAGTAAAATGTATGGAAATATATGGAGACGCTTTTAAATTTCCGTCGACGATAACTTTTCAACGTGCACGTTAGAGGACATCACAACGTTTACACTTCTGAACCGCACAAAACGTCCGGGGTGCGTAAAATCAAATGGGCATTTAACGTACACCCAACGTTTTGTCGTAGAAGCCGGCGTCCACGATAGCGTGACGCCCAGAATTAAAAAAGCGCACTATCAAACACAAATCTTTTAGTAATAAAATAGTTCTTTTATAACTTGCAAAACAACGAGAAGTCAAAATTCAGGACCTAGTTGAGAATCACAGTGCACAGTTGCTTAGGCCAGCTCCTCTTTGTTTTGACTCCGTGATCGCAATTCGCAACTCCGTCTGTGTCAGTCCGCGCTTCAAATAAGACGTTTTTATGCTCAAGTGCAATCTCGTCAAACTCGCGAGATCTCGCCTTTTTTTCGTCCGAGATCGATCTCGCTAAAAAGGCCGAATTCTCGCGAGAACGAGATTGCATTCCCTAATTCTAATATATTCAAGTATATTTTTACCAAATTTGCTCAAAATCGTTACAGTTATTTAAATATGAATAGGTAACAAACAGTCAGACAAATACACCTTGAATTTATAACATTCGTGTGAATGACTGCGTTTGGTTCGACAGGAATGTCTCCATCGTCATTTGCATTCTGAATATCGACTAACAAAATAGTGTTTACTTTTCCATAAAACATCACAGGTTCTCTGTGCAGATAAGTTTCGTAAAAAAAGACGTTATTTTGCGTGTACTGGAGTCTATAATATAATATTAATCAGAATACAGGAGGTCTCCGATGTCGAAGACAACGGATATCCTGTTGGAATTTGTCATCACCCACCATCTGGACTGTTAACAGCTCATTTATCGTATTCCAGGTCTCACATACACCGAGTGCACGAGTCAGGTCGTAGCAGCAAAGGAAGCGGGCTGTGTCTGTACTGCGGCCGCAGTTTCAACAACTCATCCAATCTCATAGTACACATGCGACGGCATACTGGCGAGAAACCCTACCAGTGTGATTTCTGTGGAAAAGGTAAATAGAATGTGAACAGGGAATATTACCAGAGGGCGCTAGTAAATAATCCGACCAAAATACGACATGTTGCACACTTAATAACATAGTCGAACAAAACTTTTTGTCTACTGTCTGTGCTGCCCAGCGTGAAAACATTGCAGTAATATCCTATTTAACGTCATCAGTACAGATGTTCAATAATTTTAATATCACCTACTTAGGAGCTAGGGCACCTTAGCCCATTCCTTAGCTAATTATGCCGGTTAATCTGATAGACATAAAAAATCTGTATTCAATCACATCACACTTATTTACTTTTAATAGGCACATTCTGGAAGTTTGAACCATGTATTTAATGTAATTGCAGGATTCCCTCGTTCGTCGGACCTTCAGTATCATAGACGTTCCCATACAGGGGAGAAACCGTGCAAATGTGGAATATGTGGAAAAGGTGAATTATAATATAGTACCTGGATGACCGAGCTTTGCTCGGTATAGCAAACACTCATTGACTTCGTGTTACTTAACAACGCCATCTGCTGGAATAGCTTTAGCTGTTGTTGTGTCGTTAAAGCAATTAGTTGCTCACAAAAAATATACTAAATTTCATGAAAATCGTTGGAGCCGATTCCGAGATTCCAATTATATACATATATACAAGAATTGCTCGTTTAAAGATATAAGATAAAAAGACATTTTCTAAAATTGACTCCTAGCTAGATCGATTTATCGCCCCCGAAACCCCCTATATACTAAATTTCATGAAAATCGTTGGGGCCGATTCCGAGATTCCAATTATATACATATATACAAGAATTGCTCGTTTAAAGATATAAGATAAGATAAGATATACGCTTTTGTTAATTACAAAAATGACGTAAGATACAATTCTCAGTCAGGACTCAGGCCTAAGGCCAGGCGCGCATTAGCGGCCAGGTCGCGGCGGCCATCGACAGTATGGTGTGGCCGCTGGCCGCCGTGCGGCCAGTTGCGCGTGGTCTATGGCGGTTTCATACTAAGGTGATTAACTCAATGGCCGTCGCGACCTGGCCGCTGCGGTTTTAAGTCCTATTGACTTTTGACAATATATCAGTCGAAGGTGCGATTCGTGTCAGTGCGCTGTTTGGTACGCTACGTAAATATTATATTTCACTTGCGAATACGCGCGTTAGTATGTTAACGTAGATAGCGTTTTCATACTCTACGAGCTCCATACTTTCGATTAGTATGGAAATTGTCTATTAACCAAACCAGCCAAATGTTAAATAAAACCGGCCAAGTGCAAGTTGGACTCGCCCATGAAGGGTTCCGCAGCAGCAATAAGGTTTATTTCAATGAAAGTAAAAGGTTTTTGATTTATTTTTATTTTTAAGTTGATTTAATGAAAGTTAAATTATGAAGGTTTACCATTTATGACGTATAAAAAAAAAACAACTTGCTAGATCAATTTTCGTTGGTAGTTTTTATAGTAATATATCATATATTTTTTTTAGAATTATCATGCATGCATTTAGAAGTTAGAAGGGGGGGGGGGGGGGGGGACAAACATTTTACCACTTTGGAAGAGTCTCTCTCGCAAACTTTTAATTTAAATTATATTAAGAACCTTAATATGATTTTTGAAGATCTATCTATATATAGATACCCCACACGTGTAGGTTTGATGAAAAAATATTTTTTTTGTTTCGGTTGTACCTATGGGGACCACTAAAATTTTTAATAATTTTTCCATTTTTGTATCGAAATCTTAATGCGGTTCACAGACGTTACATCTACTTACCAAGTATCAATAGTATAGCTCTTATAGTTTCGGAGAAAAGTGGCTGTGACATACGGACGGACAGACAGACAGACAGACAGACATGACGAATCTATAAGGGTTCCGTTTTTTGCCATTTGGCTACGGAACCCTAAAAACAATTTTTTTAGGCAACCCACTTGCAATAAAGTTGACATATCGTGTAATTGAATATGAAATACTTTTCATCCATTAACCAGCTCGGTGAAGGTCCTTCTATGGTGGGATCCTAGGCCAAGTATACGGTCTGAATAAAACGTTGTAAAAGCACGTTATCAAAACGCGTGTTGAATACTTACCATTCATACCCTAGGACTGTATTTCCAAAGGAGCAGAGCTATGCTGCTTTGCGAGCAATGTGTTTTCCATCTTCGTTTTTATATAATTTGTTTTAATTTCTAAACAAAAATGCAGACCGCAACGTGACGCTATTCTAAATTTGTATTGAATTGACATAATTCAATTGCGTGAGACGGCTTGCAAATGTGTCAAATCCTACGAATAATAAAAACTAAGGAAAAGTAACTCCTTCAAAAAACATGCTCCACAATACTTGTCAAAAAAGTGTACCTTAGGTACACATTTCAATACATTTGCAATATTTAGGTGAACTTGAGCGGTACTAGGCTGACGTTACATGACAGATCAAAAGGAACCAAATTTAAAACGGTAATAGTATGGGAGTTACGATTCCTTAGTTTTTATTATTCGTAGGTCAAATCCATACAAATTAAGACATGCATCTAGTATCCACGCGTCGCGTTGCGATCTGATTTAACCCTAAGAATGTCTAAGTGTTGGTCTACCACTCTCTAATACTTGTCGCAGGTTTCACGGGCAGCAACAAGCTGTCGCGCCACATGCGCGTGCACACCGGCGCGCGACCGTACAAGTGTCCGTACTGCGACAAGGCGTTCTCGCAGAGCAACGACCTCACCGTCCACGTGAGGCGACACACCGGCGACAAGCCGTACGCCTGCGACGTCTGCGGCGACCGCTTCATACAGGTGAGTGTATAATAAGTGGTTTCCCAATAAGGACTTGACAACTTTTTTTGAAAATAAAATTAAAACTATTTGAGATATTTCAAACATTTTAGTATCGGGTTAAAGTAAAATGACAACATTTTTGAATGGAACTCGACTTCGCTCATATGGCCACCGCAGGCACGTTTGCAGCGGTGATTCGTTAAGCCCAATTTTCTATGGCTCGGCTACACATTTCGGCTATTTCGCGTTAAATTTTGGCTCTGAGCTCTTCCAACGGCGTCGGCTTATCCAACGACTTGACGCAGCCCCAAAGAATAAAATCAAGAGATGTTAATTGGCACAAAAGAGGCGGTTAATCGACTTGTCCATTTTTTTGGAATAACACGTGTGAGAGCCATGCTTCGGCATGAATGGGCCGGCTTGACCGGAGAAACCACGTTCTCACAGAAAACCCGCGTGAAACAGAGCTTACGCTGTGTTTCGCCGAGTGAGTGAGTTTACCGGAGGCCCAATCCCCTACCCTATTCCCTTCCCTACCCTCCCCCTATTCCCTTCCCTTCCCATCCCTACCCTCCCCTATTACCCTATTCCCTCTTAAAAGGCCGGCAACGCACCTGCAGCTCATCTGATGCTGCGAGTGTCCATGGGCGACGGAAGTTGCTTTCCATCAGGTGACCCGTTTGCTCGTTTCCCCTCTTATTTCATGAAAAATAAAAAACACGCTCATCAAACTTGCTCTTCAATAAATCGATTGTAACGTATGCTGTGTGGCTTGTGGCGACGTTCTATTGAAACCTCATGCTGCCCAAGTCCATATCTTCCAATCCGGGCCAAAAATAGCCCACAATCATAGCCAATCTGCCTGTCTACAAGGGCGGGAATTACGATCGAAAATCGAAGTTAACGCTCTTAAAGTAGTGGCCACCAACTCCGAATTTCTGAGGTAATTTTTTAAGATTTGCAGACGTTGTTCGTCCGTGTACTTCACCATGATAAAAATGTTATGGCTACTGAATAAACTGCCAGTGACACTGCAATGTTAAGTGAAATGGTGCGTCCACAAACTAAATTCAAAATTGTCAAGTCCCTATTGGAAAACCCTTTATATGCATATACGCCGCGAATTAGACGCAAATTCGCTCAATGTCGCCGCGACTTTGCCGCGTGTTTGCTGCATCCCAAGTCAGTTGTCACTTTTTTTAATATTTTATTTTACGGGCCTGGATACTAGTTCTTTGAGTCCTTAGAATAAGAAACCACTTTTGCTCTGTCTACATTTTAACCCAATCGAAATGTCAGTTGTCACTTAGCGGTCTATAAAATCCCGTTTGTTGTTACTGGCGCTCTTCTTGTCATGCGTGTCACCAGCGTGCGGTCTTGTCCGCATGCCTGTGACAACATGACAGGAAAAACATCTATGAAATGATAGAATGCGGACCACTTGCATGCACACCAGAACCGCACGCGGACGATGACACGCAAGAATTTAATTGAATGAATATGAAATATTCGGTTAGTATCATATTTTGACAAATCCGGTGGCGATACGACTCCAGCGGCTCTTCTACACTATTATTAGCATGATGTTACACAAATTAGATAAAATTTAGAACAGAAGCCCTTGCTATTATTTAATTCGCACTATACTTAGTCTGGCCATAAATACTGTCACTAGTAAAAATAAACAAAATATTACATTTGAATTTGGATTCTGTAATTTTTATGTTTGTTTATTGTGTTTTCTCAATTTGGCGCCAATGTATTTTACAATATTTTGCGATATTGAAATGGAGTGGGGTGATCAAAAGAACCAAATCGCTGTGATTGCATCACACAAAGTAGGCATGGAGTCCAATGTCATTTTTAAAACTCTCCATGCGCTTGGTATTAGTAAAATGTTTGTGTACCGGGCCATTAATAAGTACAATGAGACCTCCTCTGCTTGTGGCAGAAAAAGATCTGGCCGTCCACGCAGTGTTCGGACGAAAAAGGTGGTTAATTAAAGCAATAAGAGAAAGAATTAAAAAAAAATCGCTTCGAAAGTAAAAGATTTTATCTCACGAGATAAAGATAGCACCTAGAACCATGTCATGTATTTTAAATGATGACTAAGGACTTTCAGCCTACAAGAGACGTACTGGTTATTTCCTAACTGATAATTAAAAAAAAGAGGTGGTAAAATTTAAACTACTACTGAAGCGGTACGCAAAGGAAAGTCACAAAAAATGTTTGTTTACTGATGAGAAAAAACAATTAAGCAACATTTTAACAAACAAAATGGTTTATTTATGCTTGAAGTTCTTAGGTTCAACATCAAGTTCAATAATCAAGAATGGTCCTTCCAACAAGGCTCGGCGCCGGGTCATAATGCTCGGTCGGTTTGGTCTTGGTTGGAAACGAACGTTTCGGACTTCATCAGAGCTGACAGAGACTGGTCGTCGTCTAAATCCCGATCTTAATCCACCGGATTATGATTTTTGGTCGGTTTTAGAGAGTATGGCTTGCTGTAATGCCGTGATAATTTGGAGTCACTAAAACAATCCATACGACTGGCAGTGAAGAATTTTCCCATGGAAAGAGTCCGTGTTTCTAATGATAACTGGCCACAATGTTTAAAGGACGTTATTGTAGCCAATGAAGGCCAATTTGAATTAGCTTTTATTATTTTAATTGTTTTATAATTATGTGTTAAACTTATACACTGTAAAAGTAATAAAATTTATTTGCAATAGAAAAAAAAATGTTTTTCTTTGTGTCAGTACCTATTTATAGCAAGCCTAGGTATATTATATTACACGAGCTAAAAGCCGAGCTTTGTGAGAGCTCGCGTCGTCACACCCAGACTGACCGATGATGACACATCTACATTCTACATATAAATAAAAATTACTGTATTAAATCACAAATCAATAGAAGTGATAGTTTTTCCGTAAAGTGTACCACAAAATGTACAGGTTGCGGAATATACTAGGGCTCGTTTCGCTCGCCCTGATAATATTATTACACAAATTCCTAAGTATCACTTCACCAATTTCAGGGTACAGCGCTCCACAACCACCGTCGTGTGCACGGCCACTACCCCGGCACGCAGTGTGTCACGTTCACCGTGCAGACTGTCACGCAGACTCACTGACACGCACGGTAATTATATTGACACAGTGTTGGTAACTGAAGAAATGGGAGAAAAAGATGGAAGAGATACGTCATTTGGTCGGGTCACGTCAATGTCAGACGTTACCTGCGCTTGACATAACTTAACCAAATTATTTAGGTCGGCAATCTGCCTATGAATATTCTCTGATGGCATATTCAGAGAAGTTGATTCTTAGGCAGATGACGGGCCTATGTCATGTGGTCGGCTTATGTCGATTCAATGTTATCTGTGATCGGTCGGAAGGGTTTGACTTAACGCGGCCAAATTACTTAGGACCGCAATCTGCCTATAGTTTGTGCGTTGTAAGATGATATGCGTGACACATTATAATGGACAATAGTAGGGAAGATACCAAAAAAAAAAAAAAAAACGATAATTTAAAAATATCGAATCACTTCCTAAAGGAATTGCAATCGAAATTATCGATTTCGTACTGACGTTTCAGAGTGGCGCCGGCGATTTTAAATGGCAAGCGGCCATCTAAAATCGCGGCCATAAAAATTTTTTATCGATTTGATTTCGATTCAACAGTGTCAATCTCTATCGGCATAGGTTCCGTTTCATGCATCTGCTATTTTTCAAATATTTTAGTAACAATAATTTTATACTCCTATTTCACAGTTAATATTTATAATTTTATATTAATAAGTTAGCATTTAGCAACTTTTCATTTTTATTCATTTACAATTATAGGAAACATTTGTATTTGTGGATGGAATATAATTTATTACATTTCGTTTTATTTTTGTTTTCTTGTAAAAAAATGCGTAGCAAGGAATATACGATCTGTCACCCATATCATCATATAACGCACAAACTATAGTAATCAATTTCTTCGGTAGTACAATAACTCTGATGGTCAAGCCCAATCACCAGATCACGATGATGAATATCATCAGATAGACACCAACTTAATAACGGTCCGCCATCTGCCTATGAACCACGTCTTAGCGACCTGGTTCATAGGCAGATGGATGGATGGTTGCATTTTACCTCATCGCGACTGCATCACACTTGTGAGATATTATTCTGAACCTTCAGCCAAGTTTATCATCCCTAGACGATAACGTTTAAAATCATCAAAAGGCCAAAGCATCGGTAAACGAGTTACGTAACTCTTTGTTGTGTATGTTGGCTGAAGGCTCTGAATTTATAGGGTAGTTTGTAATCAAGCAATAATATTTTCCGAGGTTTTCCTGTCGTAATATGCCATAAAAATATATTATTTTCACGTATTATTAGAAGTAGTGTAAGGTCACTTAAGTAATTTTTTTGTTCTGTTTTGAACAGGTTTTGAATGATTATTGAGAGAGAATGCTAATTTAAAAATGTTAACTCATATACAAAATAATACTCAAAAATAAATTTGGTATGACAACAATTTTATATTATACAGGGTGCAAAAAAAAACACCTTATTTTTTTGGTTAAATGGGCTCTCCTAATGGCAACCTGTATATAATACTTTATACTATGTATGTTATATTTTTATTATTTAGACACTCCATTAGAATTTAGAATCTATAATATTGACATTTTAATTAATCACTTTAACATTACTTAGTTTAGACTTTAGTAGCATATTTTATTATTATCAACCAAATGTCCTAATATTAATGAATTTCTGAATGTTTTTTGTGTCTATATTTTTGTGCTTAGTTGTTATGTGTCATACTTGTGAATATGTTTATATTATTATTTTGACATACTATTATGATGAATAATATTACTATTTTAACTCCCAAATAAATATATTTTTATGATTTATTTGTATTTTTCAATATGACACTCGGAGTGATTTCGTCAGTGTTATTTCGCAATCCATACTAATATTATAAATGCGAAAGTATCTCTGTCTGTCTGTCTGTCTGTCTGTCTGTCTGTCTGTCTTGCTTTCACGCCAAAACTACTGAACCGATTGCAATGAAATTTTGTATACAGTTATTCTAGAGTCTGAGAAAGGACATAGGCTACATTTTGATGTGGGAAAATATCTTATTTCCATGAAAATTTCGATGAAAATGAATTCGCATTGCGCGTGGCCAGCGCTAATCCCGGGGGTCCTGGGTTCGAGTCCCGCAGGCGGAACAAAAAGTTTTCAATTTTTCTGGGTCTTGGATGTGTATTAAAATAAAATTTCAAAAATCTTAAACATATTTTATGTAAGTATAATATTATAAAAAATTCAGAAATATATCAATGGAATGAACATTTTAGTTCTAATACGATTCAACAGATGGCGTTTTATTTTTTACTTTATTGTAACATAGAACTAATCATACTTATTAGTTAGTATATTTTTGTTTATAGTTTTTAATACGTTAGAATATGATGTTTAATAATATTATAATCCATACTAATATTATAAATGCGAAAGTATCTCTGTCTGTCTGTCTGTCTGTCTGTCTTGCTTTCACGCCAAAACTACTGAACCGATTGCAATGAAATTTTGTATACAGTTATTCTAGAGTCTGAGAAAGGACATAGGCTACATTTTGATGTGGGAAAATATCTTATTTCCATGAAAATTTCGATGAAAATGATTTTCGCATTGCGCGTGGCCAGCGCTCATCCCGGGGGTCCTGGGTTCGAGTCCCGCAGGCGGAACAAAAAGTTTTCAATTTTCCTGGGTCTTGGATGTGTATTAAAATAAAATTTCAAAAATCTTAAACATATTTTATGTATAATATTATAAAAAATCCAGAAATATATCGATGGAATGAACATTTTAGTTCTAATACGATTCAACAGATGGCGTTTTATTTTTTACTTTATTGTAACATAGAACTAATCATACTTATTAGTTAGTATGTTTTTGTTTATAGTTTTTAATACGTTAGAATATGATGTTTAATAATATTATAATAATATTATATATATACTAGCTGTTGCCCGCGACTTCGTCCGCGTGGACTTTAGTTTATAGCGCGCGGTGTCAACAAAATTTGTGTCAAATTTAAAAACTTTTTAAAACCCTGGTAAGTGGTACCCCTCTTAGGGCCGCGCTACACCGGAATGGCAGCGCTGAAAGTGCTCGCCTCGCCGCTGCCATTCCGGTGTAGCGCGGCAATCAAAATACCCAAAAACAGCTGTGCAGTGTGCACATAATCTATACTAATATTATAAATGCGAAAGTATCTCTGTCTGTCTGTCAGTCTCGCTTTCACGCCAAACGCCAAAACTACCGAACCGATTGTAATGAAATTTTGTATACAGATAGTCTAAAGCGTGAGAAAGGACATAGGCTACTTTTTTACTGGAAAAAAGGGTTGTAAGGGTCGTAAATTTGTTCAAAAAATTCATAATAGATGGCGCCGTGCGTCTTCTACATCGCGCTGACGCTTGCTCAAAAGTCTTTCTATAAGAGGTGGTATCATCTTACATTTAAGTCTCGATTTTTTTCGATTGTTATATCTATTCTACGGTATTAAATAACTCAATACTTTATCTGTGCAGGCAGTGACGTAACCTTAAGACCAAATTTCACCAACGACTGTTAAAGTTAATGATCGAATTAGTATCACGTTAGCTGTTTCGTTTTTCATATGAATGAAAGAGAAGACAGGACATTTTAACAAGCTGTTAACACTAACAGACGTTGGTGAAATTGGGGCTAAACCTATCAATGATAAATAGTTTATGGGTAAAGTTGTGTAATTGGGGGGCTAAATATGCTTTGAAATTTGGCATAAAATATAAAGTTTAATATAAAAAATAAAGTACTTATTGTGTGCACACTACACAGCTGTATTGATTTAAGGGGTACCAGGGTTTTTTTTATAAAAGCTTTTGACACCAATTTTGTTGACATCGCGCGCTATAAACTGAAGTCCACGCGGACGAAGTCGCGGGAAACAGCTAGTATTATGAATAAAATAGTACATTACCCACCCAGGGCAGGAAAATAAGGAATGTCTCAGATCACATGTAATGGTTGGCGGCGGCGGAGCCGAGGTCAACAATTACATGACGTTTTTGGTGGAGGTGAGAAAAATATATTTTTCTCACCTCCGGGCGGAAAGCGTTTGAGCGTTTTGATCGTTTTTAACGTCAAGTGGAACGTGAGATTTTAATTCGTCTCACCAGTGGCCAAGACCAGTGGCACACTAGTACAATATTCGTCGAATTCATGGCGCTTTGAGCAATTGCCGGTATACTGGGCTTTATTTGGAAACTATTAACTAAGGCTTACCATGTTTTAATCGTTTGTCAAAACATATTCTTCTCACATCTTTTGACGAGATTTGATATAATATTAGGTTGGGGAAAAGTTTCTTCGTAATTTATATAAAAATGAATAATGCCCTGGACTCGTAATAACAACACACTGCTGTGATTGCAGAATATTTATTTACCACTGAATCAGATACAATGCGTTAGACAACAACAAATCTAATGATAACCGTGAATTAAATTCAAATTCGTATGTCGCTTATTAGTAACCCGATATCTATTGTAAACTAAAATCTATCCAATGAATGAAACGCGATCCTTACACGTAATAGTCGAATATACAATACCGAATGAGACATGTACAGGTATACGTGAACAATAGTAAATATAATATGTAAATATAAATAACATTAATATAGTCATTCGAGATATAGTCTTATAGGCTAGATAGGAATAAACGAAGCCTGTATGTACAGCCTTAAAACAACATTAATCCGTCTACGTATATCTAATTGATCCCGCATAATACACAGCTCTTACACATCAGTGTCCCACTCCACTAAGTCAGAAGTTTCCGGTAGAGATACACAAAACAATAGCTAGAGGTGCGGTAGAGACGACGAAAGTGTCCAATTCAGTTGAACCGATTCCGGACCACGGAACTGTGTCGGCGTCCCCACATCAGGTGGTATCATACGATGGTGCCCTGCAGGTGGGAGGGGTCCGGGGAGGGCGCCTGCAGGTTGGTGGCGCTGCTGGTGGAGGGCAGAGCCCCCGCCACGTCCTGGTACCCAGTCAGCGGGGCCCCTAGCCGGTCGGAAGGCCCCTCGTCGGGTGGCGTCACCTCGAGTCCGATGCTCGAGTTCAGGGCGATCTTGATAGCGTTCGCGTTCTGCTGCTGCTGCTGCTGTTGGTGCAGCAGGAGGCTGTTGAAGTGGGATATGCCTATCTCCTCCAAGCTGCTCTTGCGTCGCCGCGCGTTGGGGACGGCTCCTAGCCCCTGTCTCAAGGAATTGGAGCGGTGAAGGAGAATGTCGTCGACGACTCGCAGGGAGTTCGATCTGCCACGGAAGTCTGTGACGGTCGGGCTGTCGGGCAGGGAAAGGGAGTTGGCCTTGGTGTTGGTGAGGGGTGGGGGTCGGGGTGTCAGGCTGGTCAGGCCCCCCAGGGCGGAGCCCCGCCGGCTGCCGCACGCTGCCTGTATCAGAGCCCCCGACACGAAGCTGATGTTGGACTTCCTCCGGCTGTTGTGACGCTCGAACGTCTTCTGCGCTGAGAACGGTGACGGCCGCACCAGATATCTGTAACGTTACGATGTTATTGTCAATACTGTAATGACCTAGGAACAACGATTATGTTTTTGCTTGTTTATTATATTTGTTTTAGCATCAATCATTATTTAAAAGCGTTATAAACCTGAGTTCTCGAGTGCTGCCCTAATGAGACATGTACGGTCTTCGAATGTTGCCACCTTCTTTGTTCGCAAGAATGGATAGCACATGAGCTATGTGGCGCATATATTAATAAAAAGGTTGACTTATTAGTAATTAATTTTTTATCTCTTCTAGTCAGAAAGCACTATATACTCACATAATGTCACCTTCCTGTAGATTCAAGTCGCAGCTCGGGTTTATAATGACGTAGGACAGGCTACTTCGTTTCTCGCTCACATCATCATAGTCTACGCCTGTCAGATTCAACGATTCCATTCTAGACCTTACAAGGTTGGCTATTTCCGCCCTTTCTATCTGTTGTCTATGGTTATCCCTTGCTTCGTCAGCGGAACTCGTCGAATACTGTTGAAAAATAGTCATGTAGCAAATATTCTAAAGCTTATCTCTCAAGCTATAGTGAAAAGGTGTTCCAAAGTGATTTAAATCCTTTATGATTACGTGGCATGCCCATGAATGTATTATGATTCCGTGTTTTTTGAACGAGACATGTGACTTTTATAATGTATTTATTTTTAAATTTATTTAAATTTTATATGCCAATTGATGTGGGTATAAGAATATTAACTTTATGATATATAATATGTTGTATTCAAACAAAATAATATGTAAAATGAAATTGTCCATCTTAGTTGATATTTAAACACATAATTATTTTCTTAGTATTTCTCTGAAAAGGGCCAATTTATAATTATAGGAGTAGACAAATTTTACAAAATATTAAGAAATTATGAAACAAAATAAAAGTAACTGATTTTGAAATAAAATCACGTGACATACCTAGTTACTGAAATTTTGAAACCAAAACTTCTAACAGACTAACATTTTTTTTTTCAATTTACGGATTTGAGAATAAAGAAGCCACCTAAGAGCGTTTTCCTATCATGCGATACGATATCGAGATCATATTAATCAAATCGATATAATATGAAAAAGATTAATCAAACATACCTACTATTAGGTCCTCACATATTATATAAAATTGGCGTTTTGTATAGGAGGAATATAAAGTCGATTTTTTTTTGTATAATATTTATTATATTTAATTAATCAAAGTATGTACCATTGTTATTGATGCATTTTTGCCATCTTAAGGGTAGTTTGTTGATCCCTTTACTAAAAAAACGGAGGGACGAGAGTCAATAAATTCTTTGAATGCGGTTTGGACTGCCACATCAGAGTTGAATTTTTTCCTTGTAGGAAGTTATCCAAATTCCGAAAAAAATGATAATCTGTCGGAGCAAGGTCCGGGGAGTACGGTGAATGTTGCAGACGTTCCAATTGCAGCTCCACCAGTTTTGCGACCGTCTGTTGTGCAGTGTGTGGTCTAGCGTTGTCCTGAAGAAGCAGTGGCCTAGAGCGATTGACCAGCCTTGGTTGTTTAGCAGCTTCAGTTCTTCCATCATAGTTTGCAGTTGCTGATAATATATATCTGCCGTAACCGTTTGGCCAGATTTTAGAAAGCTGTAGTGAACGACATCGGCACTAGTCCACAAAACACTTACAAGTATCCTTTTCTGAGTCAATTTTGGCTGATTCTCCAGGGGACAGCCATTGCAACGAATGCTTCCGATTATCGTAAAGGATCAATTTTTCATCACAAATAATGATCCGATTTAAAATCCCTTCATTATTGTGTCGGTTGAGCAATGTAATGCAGCAGTCGACGCGTGTTTTCTGGTTTGCTTCACTCAATTCATGAGGTACTCATCTTTCAAGTTTTTTTATCTTCCCAATTTGCTTCAAGTGGATTAAAGCAGTTTTATCACTTGACTAACTACTAACACACACTTTAGCACCGAAGCCTGCTGCTAACTCTGAAGTGGTTTGCGATGGATCCGCTTCCACAATAGCCTTTAATTCTTTATTATTCATTTTGGTCTCGGGTCGTCCACGGGGCTTGTTCTGAAGGTCGAAATTTCCAGAACGAAAACGTTGGAACCAAAACCGTGTTTTCTTCTGCGATACTCATATTCGTAAATAGCGATATTTAAATTTTTCCATTGTGCGATATGCAATGATATTCTACTTATACAGATCTGTTACGTCCATACTATTTTCCGGCTTAAATCTTTTCCGAACAATTTTCAAATTCAAAATTGCAAACATTGACAAATTTTACAGATAAGTGAAAACAAAAGATACAAAAAACCATTTACATAAAAGAGACAGTTCTATTTTTAAACGTCGAATCGTATCGCTGTCTCTTTCTTCGCCTGACGAAAATTCGATTTTTCCAGATTGTTCGAAAAAATAATTGAAAATGTAAATAATCGAGGTATTTTTTGCAATCAAGACATGTGGTAAGAGATTCCATGAGTTTTGTTTGCTTTTGAGTCATAATTGGTACATTTTCGAAACGTGCACGACGTCATTTTCAATTTATTTAGGTAAGACAAGACGCGGCACGTTCGTGACTGCGCTCGATGCAAACTAAACAACAGACGGCCCAATTGGGCCGTATTTGAATCTTCACAACGCGCTAGTAACATATCGGCTTTGAATTTTTCATCATTGGCGATATGTTATATGCACGACTCCAATGAAAAAATAATCAAGAAGAAAACAAATGAATGACTGTTTTGGAAACTCAAATGTACCAAATAAAATATGAATATATAAATTTGAATTTGGAATTCTTAACCAAAGAATATTTGAGATCAAAGTGGTTCGTACAACAAAACGCTAATTTCATATTATGTAAGGAGTAAGGACTAAGGACCTAATTTTAATTTGTTGGCATTATTATTGGTGCGATATAGGCAGATTGGATATATAATTATTAATTATATTGCGTATAAATTATTTATATCTAATACATAAAAGCGATAAGAAAGCGCTTATAGCGAGTTTTAGACACTACGTGCCATTAAGAAATGCACTTTAGCGTTACAAATATAATTGCATCAAAATATCGCCGCTAGTTCCAAAAATTGTATTCAGTGCCATACAAATTGTAGATATTTCTTTATTATGTAATATTTAAAAGGTGACGATAAATCGTAGTCAGTACCGACTATCGCCGACCGATATCGGTGTCGTGTGATGTGAAAACGCTCTTAGATCTGCAAATGATAATAAGCCACATGTCTCTTCTACAAGTTCAAGTTTAAGCTACTTTGTCTATTGTACTAAGTGCATTTGCGCACACAATTCTACTAAACTAGGCCAAACTAAAGCTCTATATTACCTTTTGCGTAATATTGTATTACATATTTTACATTTACCAGTTTTTAAATACCTTTTCTTCGTATCGATTTCTATGGATTAGCGAGTAAAAGTGAGCATTTGATACTTTGCAGTTATTTTCTTGTGGTATCTGCAGAGTTCTTTAAAAGGGTTTGTTAGGTATACGTTTATAATAGCGTCACTTTTCTGAGGAGAGTCAGTAAATTTACGTATTTGTTCCTTAAGACCGATTATTTGGATAACATTCATCGGCGAGTAACACGAGTATTAAAACGGGATATAATATTTTTATTTTTACACGCTTTTCATGTAAGCTAGATCCCTATTTCTTGAAATTATTTTTCAGATATTATGTTCAAGATATCAGAACAGTGTCATATGTTGCTGGTGTACCTAAGGCATTTCAGTGGTCATCTACATTTCGAATAGAAGTTGCCCTATTTATTTGCACCGTTAGTAGAATATTTGTATTATTCCATCTATTTTGTAATAGTGAGTCATACAGAGCTAATGTATATGGACTTTATTTTTTCTGTTACAGTCGTAGCTTAACGATGTCTTTTGACCTTGTATAGGGGAAAGATGGGGGTGTTAATCGCCGACGATGTTAGAAGGGGTGGGGTCTTACCGCGGGCGTCCGCTCCCTGGTACAGCCGGTCAGACAGCCCGTCGTCGTCCCGCTCCGCTCCCCCGCCTCCCCGCTCGCTTCGCCCTGCTGCAACTGCCCTGTCACTTTCTGCCACTACCACACTAGTACCCTCCCCCGTCATATCAGCACTAGCAAGCAAGCGGAAGGAGAGGAAAGGATCTAACAGTCATGCTGGAACTGGACTCCCTCCGGCCATGCTCTCGTATGTTATGGTAATGTACGTCCGTACTCTCCGTTCCGTCGCTAGGACATGCATCACACTGACTACGTCGTACCGTGCCGGGACTGCGATCATCGGTTTGGTTACCTTAGTAGGCTCGAGCCTCCCCTACTCGCCTATCTACCGATCGGTTCCACGATAGGACAACAAATATTAACGCAAAAGCATAATCAATATGTCTGTCTACAGCGGTACGCTATTATAAAAATTAAGCTCGTGTCCTCAATAAAAATAAATATACGTGAGATTGAGTTGTACAAGACAAATGCAGAGAACTAATACAGACACGTCACAAGTGCTGTCTGAATGCATGTTTAGCGCAAAATGTGGTTGCGTAGAACGCGAATAAAAATGATATAATAAAAACCCGAAATACAGTCCAAAGACGATAGGGATGGATAGATAAAACGAAAAAGAGATAGAGCGAAGGACTGTATTTAAGGGGTGGTTAGTATGGAGTCCTACTCACCGAGGCGCGCGATGTTCGCAATCCCGTGAGACGCGACCAAAACCGACTGGTCGGAGTCGGTGCCGGCATACTCACGTGGTGCGACGGATCGACCAGGCTCGTGTCCTGGATGCGATATATGCCGATTGGGATTTCGCACGTCGTCGAGCAAAGCTTCTGGTACAGCCGACCGTACGTGCGAATCCACATATCCTCCTTCGTTATTTTCATCTGTTAGGACCAACTCACATTATTAAGAAGTCACTGATGGGCAAAAACTTCGCAAATTCGCAATGCATTTCGCACAGCGCGTGGTATGAAATGATAGTGGGTGAGATGATAGAATTCGCTGACAGTTGACATGATGCGTTCCAACTTACAGAGGTCAAGAAGCCAGAACCTGGTGCCTGGTCTACGCCTAGCAATAGCCTAACGAATGTTATAACGTAGTCCTTGACGAAGGCCTGGTAGAGTAGCGTGTCGAGCATCGAGGCGGAGAATACAGAGCCCGCTGCGAACGGCAGCCTGAACATGTACGAGATATGTGATCCACGCTCTTTCTCCCTCTGAAAAAAAAAAGAATAAGAAAATAATTCAACAGAAAAAAATGTGTTGTTTTCCATTGCGTCCATGATTTGCGGACTCTGCATGGTGACTTGTGATTCATAATTCGAGTTCGACTTGGATCCGGTAAGTTTTTGGTCAACGCTTAGTGAGGTACCTAAGTGTTAATTAGCTGTCTCACCGCGATGTTTTCGAATCCAATTCGAATTACGCATTAGAAACTAGATCCAGGGTCTGATTTACATTGCGTAATTTGACTCTACGCATTATGAATCAGGCTCCTGGACGGATATGGCTCCGGATGCAAATCTCCTGTTACCAAAGGTTTCATTGGTGTTGTTGATCTTTGTACAGCTTACTCACCTTTTCCATTTTGGACAAATGCAATGCATATTTATCATGAGCTCGGAATTGCATGAACCTCATGTTAGATGACTGAGACAGTTCCGTTATGGATTTGATCGATGGGAAAAACCTGAAACATTCAACCGCCCTCAAAATTTGTACACCAAAACAGAAACAACGCACAGCTACAGGAAATATCGCAAGCTTAAAACTAAATTCGCATCGCAGTGCATGCACTGTCGCATATATTATTATCTAGTAAGATATTGTATAATTTATATTTTACTTGAACATAGTCTGTACGGCGACGATAGTGTTACAGTCAGACAGGCTGTCTTCCTCAGCTGAGTTTGATAGTTCTTTGTTCACAACAACAACGTTTTCGGCTAACGTTATTCCAGCTCGTAGGAGATCGTCCAAACTGAAAATACAAGATGTTAGTTTAAATATCGGGAAGTTTATATAACTGCGCTATTACAAGTTGAAATACGAGTATCTTGTAAGCGGGCCCCTAGACGGCCAAGACGATCAATTTTATTGCCCAATATCACGTATATTGCAATATTATTGACGGCTTAGGGGCTGCCCTAAAATTCGCATAGTTTTCATCTAAATTTGTTAAACATTGTCCATACCAAACATAAAAACTTTCGGCTGGTTGCATACTGCAGAGCATCACTTACCTGTCAATGCTACCCATCATCCAGTACACCAGTGGGAAATATGATATTGAATCCAAGAAAGCAATGTCTGGTCTCCTTTCCAGCAACAGTATTATCGGATTCAAAGACGTTTTGCACCTGAAGTGAGCTCGCAGCGGTATTATAAAGTTGTAAATGCCGTTCGAGGCGTAATCCGCCGCTAGAATTATGGTCTTGTTCTGCCATTGGTACTCTTTAGCGTTTCTATAAGCGCAGTGCTCACATACCTGTGCTAGTTGCAAGCAACATAATGGCTTCTTCTCTTTGAGCAGATAACACAAAGTTGGGCTCACTCCAATGAAGGGTGAGACAGGGGGAAACCCTTTGACAATCCTGAAAAATACTCAACGTATAATCCATGTAAGACATAACTTTGACAACATAAACGGCTTAAAGCAAAGCTTAATATCGAGGAAAAGATTGAACTATTGAATACTTACAATGCAAAAGAGAAAATCTAATTCGGAATCTGGGGGAACATTCAATGCGAACAACTCTAATGTGTAGGTACATCGAGTGCGCTCACTAACTAACATTCATTAGCAAAATTCATGCTTAGGAGAACATAAAGTTACCCGTCTCGGTTTAGGTTTTTTTTTATTTTGGTTACCCAGGGATAAATTAAACCGACATCAAAGTGCTCCAATTTAAATTTGCAATTTATAATTTCATTTGGAACGTATTTAATGTCGAATTAAGACTCTACAGTGCGTTAGCTTTTAAGATACTCCTGATTAACGCAAACGCAGTCCCGAGTTTTGGAGTTGGTACATTTGGCGCTTTAGATGGTGTGTTTAAATAACCCGGTAAAATTTAATATATGCCCCAATATATTGCTCCTGCAGGCTTAGCGTGACCACCGTAGAAATGCGAAGAAATAGCAGAATATGTGGACAAAATGACAGATTTTCGTTCCCACGTCTACGCTTCCCTTTCTATGGTGGCCATGCTAGCTGGGTGTAAAACAGAAGGACACTCACCTATGGAAATCGTTGCGCCAAACTGACCGGGCGTCGCTATCCATTGACGAAAAGGAACTTGTGGTCGCGTCGTCACTGCCGTTACGTTAAAGTGGTAGGGGTTACAACACAATGCACATTTACCTATCTGATCTGTGCCTATGGGGTGACATGCTCTAACTCAACTAGGAATTCAAGGTCATTTAATGAATTTAGTATTTCAATGATATTTTATGTATGTATCTTTATATTGTGTACTTTACTAAAATGTATAATTACTGTAAACATTATATCCAATTTTACTGTTTATTCCTTCGAATATATGATTATATATGATTTGATTAGCGCATGCATTTCAGCAATGACTTCGAAGCAAAATGTTCTATTTAATTTTACAGCGAATGACTGATTGTTTCGAAATTAATTTGATTATGTCTGATATTTGGTTATCATGAGCTAATTCTTTAGCATTTATTGGATGTTTATGTCCTAGTTAACTAGGCGTTATGTGTCTGCTAAGTTCTACTTTATCAGCGAAACGAATAACTTACAAGAGATTAGAATGGCGCAAATTGTGCAGAGTGCATGCAGCGGCCGCAATCCACACTGCTGTCTACACAATATAATACAGGCTAAAATAATAAAAAATTGCGTGGCCGACAATAGAGCCCCGTCTCAATGAGCCTATTGTCGCCGAACGAATATATTAGCAAAATCATTATATGGATGATGAGAAGGAAAATTAAAATGTGTAGTGTTCAATTTTGCTAATACACTCAACGAAGCCTCTCGTTGTGAAATGAATCCATGTCACAACGAAAACAGTATCGGTGAAGACAAATTGAAGTTTGTAAAGTATAAAAAAGTGGTAAAAATAAAGAGCGTGCGTGCATGGTCGCGGGCGCGGGTGTAACTGGCGCTTACGCTATCTTCTCAGAGGGAGACCTCCAGGGCACATCATCATCGAGCTCATCCTCGCTCTCGTCTGCCTCGCCTTCCTCCTCCTGGTTGTCCGAGGCTATGTTCAGACTACTGGTCACCATGTCCGGCACGGGCAATATGGATGGACGTCGACTTCCTGGAAAAGTAATTTTTTTGCTCTAGACAAAGTTTCTTGATGGATAATCAAATTTTTATCCAAAGGAATCCTTAAAGTTTTCAGTGTTTTACCCCCTTGCGATTTTCATTATTCGCAAACATTCAGTTTTCAAAAGAAGAATGTATGAAGGTAGCGCTTACTACATAGATGAAACTAAGAATTATAGTACAAAAAGATAAACAGTAGTAAGTTGATTAATAAAAATAATATTATACGAGAAAGGGTAATAAGAGAAAAGAGTGAAAAATTTATTACGAGATAAAAAATACAGCGAAAAAGAAGGCAACTACAAAATCTTACACAAAAACCGACCAAAAACAGCAGATGCATTTATGCGTTTGCGAGAAATGGTAAAACCTTTATTACCAATTTGAAATTTTTTAACACTCAAGAAGAATGTTTGTCTGTTTAAAATTAGCTTAAAGAATTAACAAACTCGTCTTAATTCGCTTTTACGGCTTAGTTTAAAGCCTCTAAAAGCATGGTCGCTGTTTATTATTCGTAGTGGTCGATGGTATCACTCTGGATGTAATGTATGAAGAAAGTTCTCTCACCACGTCGCACGCTCAGCGAGTCGGGACTCAAGAAATTGGAGTCGGGACGTGGTAAAAGCAAATGACTGTCGGTGGCACTGTCGGTCGCGGGTGATTCTCTGAGGCAAGTTCGCGAGTCCGATGCTGATGAGTCTGCAAATCAAATCGATCATCGATACCAAGCTACTCAAGCTAAAAACACTACGAGAGGTCCTTTTCACGAATTTGTTACAGCCGCTTTTAAGTCCCGTTTAAGCCTGAGCTAAAGCAGTCAAGGTCAAATTCGTCAAAAGTGTTTATTATTACGCTGACGCGAATTTCAAAGTTTACGTCAGCGTAATATATTTTAAATTCTATATCCCCTAAATACATTTCTTTTTATCCAGATTCGCTACGAAACAGATCAGGTGGTAAACTTTTCGCACGAATCTGTTTGCCTAATTTTTTTATCTTTGGGCCTTTTATCTTTCATTTAAAGTAATTGGGCTTAAGATATTTTTTTAATCAGTCTTATTAAATTTAAAAAATATATAAATGGTAATGAATGCCAATGATGTTATTGAAGTATATTTAGCGCTGTGGTTTAATGATCGATTTAATGAATGTTGTCCATGCCGTGGCGACTAAGGCACAATCATCAATGCTTTAATTTTGTTTTAAAGAAAAAATGATAAATCTTAATATAATATGAACTTTTAAATTGCCAAATAAATAAAAGTTGTGAGGTCACGATTACATAATAAAAAGTTAGCGAACGCACTATTAAAAAAGTTTTAACTGCGCATGCAGACTTCTCGAAGCCTCTTCTAGCGATTTGCCAAATTAATGAAATCGGTCTCTTGTATCATATTAAATTCAGACCAAAGTGAAATATCCTGGGCCACGGCTCATGTGGTCGGACTTACTCACGAACTCCACTAAGAAGAGCTGCTCTCTGTCCGTACTGCCAATTCCCTCGCTACATTGCAATGACGAAAGTGAGTTTTGGGGACATTGAGCAGCTAAGCGACTACAGAAATAAGTAGACCGAATGAACGATCCGTGAAGGTTGATCGTATCCGGTCCACGTGAGAGTATCTAACTGTGACACTCACAGCCAACGACAGATAAATTAGCGGATGATACTGTATTAGCTTGATTGTGTGAGGGCGATGCGTTGGGGGTGGTACTCGATGGGGCCTGCAGTATCACTTGAGGGAGGTCGTAGTTAGCCACATTACTACCGTCTGGTTTTTTCTGCTGTCTGGAACCATCCTCCGCGTCTTGTTTCTTCTCGCCCGATAGTAGGCTACATGCGGTTTGGTCTTTGGGTATGGTTTTGTCTTGCCGATCTGAAACAACGAACGCGGAGTTTTCCTCCTTCGTGATGCTCATATAATAGCATGTGTCGCTGCTTTTCATAATGTGTCTTGGTCCGGGGTTGAGGAGTATCGTGTCTTCGTAGAACTCCGGTAGTTCTGCGGGTCGGACGCCCACCAAAGCGACACCGTATCTGAAAATTCATTCAACATTAAAAGACTAAATTCATAATATTAATTGAGGACTTCTGAAAAAAATATTCTAGGTTGGGTCTTTTCTGTATTGTTATCAGAAATAGACATACAATTAGGTTTCGTTTCTGATTATTTAGTAACATTAATAATTATGGTAACGCACTTTCGATGCGAATGAAAGCTGGCATATGTGAAGCTTTTTCCTTCGTATTCGCCAAAGAAGCGACTGTCTCCCAAAACGATGTGGTATATTTCGTTGCCTGAACATTTGCCGTATAGCCGATGCCATTCTTCCGCAGACTGCTGGCCTTCCCTGAAAAACAACATGTCAAACGTTATTTTAATATTTTTTATATTATATTATGTTTACTGCTCATAGACTTTAAATCAAATTTTTATTTTCAATTTGGACCGCCCCCCGCAAGTATTCGGCAAATGGAAGGCAGTCAATCTTTTACATAGCTTCATTTCATTGGTACAATGATAGTTCAACTAATAATTTCCAAATAGCGATACTTACTGTCCTCGACTAGTATGCAGCAACAGCGTCACCAGGGTGGAAGCGCCAGGGCAGGTGCAGTTGTTAGCCAGTAACGCGTACTTGAATTCGTCCTCACACACCACGAACTCAGCAAACTTCACATGCAGTTTGTTCTCCGGTCTGAAGATCTGGACATATTGCGGCACGTTTGGCGCAAAATCCTTTACTGCCCAGGATCTGGAAAAAAATTGTAAAATTGTGAAAAAAGGAGCTATGTATCTCATCTACTATAGTATGGCATCTCGCGATTCCTTTGCTTTTTTTCCACGTTTTGTTATTATTGGCTTGTTGCTTGCTTGTAGCGGCTGCTATAGAAATAGAAATAGTTTATTAAATCAAGTTACATAGACTCATTTGTTAGTAAAGGCTTATAAAATATGTTAGTAAAATTATCTTTATAAGTTTTAATAAATAATAATACCTATTTTGACTACATTGTGCATCACCTCTGCTCCATACCGTTAGATATGGCACAGCAGTGACGCACAATTGGGCAATCGAGTCGACTGGCTATATCATAGCAAGAATGCTGTTGGTACCTCCCCCTCACTCTTCGCACTAAAGACGCGCATCGTTTGCGCATAGTGGCGTAGAAACAATCCACGCGTGTCTCAGCAAACATCCCCGAAGCGCTGCAGTAGCGGGGAAGGCCCAACAGCATTCTGAATGCGTTGTTAAACCATGCGTTGTAAGTGAGCCACTATTACACAAACCACACAAAACTGCCAGCGGTGTACAGTCACGGTTGGTGTGTTATAAGAATATAGAGATACGAGAAAACTTGCCTGAGTATAGTATGCTCATCAGCGGCAGTCTTATCGGCGTAGTTCCTGGCTGCGAGTATGAAGCAGGCCTCAGCTTCATTCATGCGGGCGCGGATGAGGTCGGAGTCTTTCAGACACGAACCCTGGATGTAGATCACTCGCTGTGCCCATATTGGTACCTTGATAGGAGTTATTAAAAATACGAGTAGAAAGCTTATTTGAATAAAATTAGGGTATGATTTCCTGAATTTGTGATATGTGGAACTAGAAAAAGATTTTTTCGGACTTGTAAAATCTACCAACCTGTAAAATCATTCTCATCGTGGTGTCCAGTTCCATCGGCGACAGTAGGACCACATAATAGTCCTGGAGGAGTGGATGAGCGTAGAACTCATTGAGGAAGTCCATGATGGTATCAGCGTGGAGGGTGGTGGAGCAGACCACCACATGTTTCTCCGACTGAGCGCGGTGGGAAGAGTATGAGCCACCGAGTTTCTGCCGCTCCATCCATGTGAATGCCAGTTGCTCGAACTGAAAAGTTTGTTGGCACATATTATTATGTTTGTGACTAATAGCCACACTCAGAGACATTTCATGATTACTTAACTATCATTTGATGGAGAGTTTAAATTAAGCTTCTAAGTATTATGTCAAACTCTTCATTATTTAAAAGTTAGGTAATTATCATTATATTATTTAAATACAACGTGACATTGTAGTGTTTGTTTTCCCGCAGCAGAACGATTTACCTTTATATCCTAAGATCCGACCGTAAAATTCTGCATGAATCGTTTTTTTCGATCAAATATATTTTAAAATAATCCTTAGAACGTATAGAATGGATTAATGTTGGGTTACCTTGTTAAAAGTAGCCGCAAGTACCTCTAATTGAGCAAAATGAGAGCCCGTAATACAAACTTGCGTGTATTCAATAGAAAAGTAAGAGAATTAAGAAGGAATGACAGGACAATACACATAAAAATAAAAACGCCTGTTAAATAAAAATAGCAATCTTGCGAGTTCTCGACATCCTCAAATAATGCCAGGCATAATAATTGTAGGCCTGAACATTTGTCATATACAAAAGTGATGGCAACCCCAGTTTGCGGCTATCGTGCAACTGGCAACCATGGATATTCATGTACAAGATGCATAAAACTTTAATTTGGTATCAAAATTATTAAAAAAATCGATGCTTCAATTTTGATGATGAACTTTGTCTGTTTACGGGCTGGCAACCCTAGGTTGCGGCCGACATAAAGCTGGTAACCATTTACACCTTATTTTCTCACGTCATTTTCTTTCAAATGATGTAAAATTTACTGAAAAAAAAATATACATGCAAATTATGCATTTATCTGATGAACATTCAACTTAATTAGAGGTACTTGCGGCTACTTTTGACAAGGCAACCTAACATTAATCCATTCTATACGTTCTAAAGATTATACATACATACGTATACATAAAAAAAAACTTTTTTTTCATCTAATCTATGCGTGTGGGGTGTCTATGTATAGGTCTTAAAAAATCATAATATTGAGGTTTTTAATATCATTTTTTTCTAACCTGAATAGTTTGCGAGGGAGACTCTTCCAAAGTGGTAAAATGTGTCCCCCCCTCTAACTTCTAAAGTAGTCCCTACTTTAGAAGTATGATAATTCAAAAAAAAAATATATGATGTACATTACTATAAAAACTACAAACGAAAATTGGTTTGAACGAGATCTAGCAGGTAGTTTTTTATAAGTCAATATAAATGGTAAATGGTAAACCCTAACTTTTCTTTCATTAAATCAACTGAAATATAAAAATAAATCAAAAACCTTTTAATTTCATAGTAATAAACCTTATTGCTGCTGCGGAACCCTTCATGGGCGAGTCTAACTCGCACTTAGCCGGTTTTTACTATTTCGGTAAGGAAGGGGAAAATTTGTCTCTTTTTAAAAGCTTTTATTTAACTTGCTCTGTATGTATGTAAGTTAGTATGTTACGGTGAAATTTTGGAACTCAATTTTAAGGTAGATATTTCATTTTCTTTTTTTATCGCATTTTGCTGACGCGGACGAAGTCGCGGGCAACAGCTAGTTTTAAAATATATTTGATCGAAAAAAACGATTCCTGCATAATTTTACGGTCGGATCCAATACTATTAGTAGCACATGTTATTTTTTGAAAATAAAAAATATTTTGTATGACGTACCTACTATGGCCACTTTATGTCGATAAGCGCGAGCGACTATGACCCGGCCGAATTTTATTTATGATTCAAATAAAAAAAACTTCACAAATCTATTGTACTACTAAGATAGAATAATTTGCGATAAGATAAAATAAATAAAGGGAAAATAACCATTAAAATTTCACGCAGTATATTTGAGTGCGGCCTAGTAGTTCGCACTTCCGACTACTGGCCCTCTTGTCTCCAATGCAACGTCATCTCTGTGGTGCTAATGCTACAGATAACGTGGTGTAACCAGGGTTAACTTTAACCAAGGTCGATGCAATTATTATATTATGTTTTATAAATATTTTCAGAGGTTTCTTTCAAAGTAAAAAGTTGTAGTGGCCCGAGGGTAATCCGAGTAACACACAAACATTTTATTTAATAATAAACTATAAAAATGACTCCTTAAGCACAATTCAACCGTAATCCAATTATTCTAAATAACTACCTACTTCCTGGACTATAGAGTGCAATTACTAGCAAGCATTTAATTAACGGTTAGCTATTCAACAAGTGAAGTATTTAATTAGCGAAAGTCGTTTGCAGTCGATTACGGTTGGCCTTAACCCTGGATTTTCGTGTAGTGCATGTTAATAATGGAAATTGCTTGTTAAATGCATATTCATTATGCTGATAAAATGCCTCACATGAGTAATTAATAAAATAGAGGTCATAGGTTTCTAGAAAACTAGATACATACTCGCGCTACGAAAAAGCCTGAGGGAACGCTGTACTTTTTCGAGAAAGTGTGCGCTACGTGTTTATGCCTCTGCATGTTTTTTATGGGTCCAACCCATAAAATACAAATACCTATCCATTTTCACAGACTTCCTATTTTAATAATAGCAAGACAATATACTTTACTGAGAGCACACCATGACCGGCAAGGAATGTTATATCTACACTCTAAGACCTACCGTGTCTTTGTCAAAAGGCGATAGGAGGCAGGGATCCGAAGCGATAAATTTGACTCCTGATGGCTAAACGCTAGGAGCGTTTGTCCGTCAGGAGTTTAAAATTACCGTTTGTAATTTGTATCTAGATATTATGTCACCGAGGTTATCTAATGGATATAACCTAGTTATTGGTGGCATTGCACAGTTTCTATTTCTGTCTTTAATTTGAAGCACAACTGCTGCTTTTCATAATTTATATTCTTACTAGCGGCTTCGCACGGGTGGACATTGATTTTTAAATATTTTTTTTTCAATCTTTATTTCTTAGTCAATCTTTATGTTAAGCAGAACATAAAAATGGTTTACACTATTTAGCCTGTAACTACTATATTATAATTATTACTTATACACATTTTTATTGTATTTTTTTTATATTTTAAGTGTTATGTTTGATTATTTTATCCTTACCTACAGAAGATACTATTATTTATACTATTTTGCAATTTCTATTGTGTCTGCGATTCACATGATCGAAGTAATAATAATTAATATTTACGTGGACTCCCCGGGCGAGCACACCCGCGCAGCGCGCCTTGACGACGCGACGCCCAATTCGCAACGTGCAGCAGAAATCGTAATATTTTATTTTCGCCATAACATTAAAACCAAACGTCCAATTTTAATCATTCAAAGACCAAATATTATCTACATTAACTGTACTTAGTAATGAAATAATTTATTTTGATAAGAATTAATGCCATGAGTAAAATAAAGGCATTTAAATGTAGTCCAAAAACATTTCAAGATTTTTTAATAAAAAAATGGTTATTGTGCCTCACTCAACATAGATAGGTATAATGTGTCGCGGACTTTTTTGTAGATATTTAAAAGATCTACAATTACTTAGAACATTTTATGGTTCTATCTTTTATAGTTTAGGCAGCGTACGAGAAAAAGTAACATTTCTAGTTGATTTTTTACACCTTGCGTCCGAAAATCCCAAATATCTTACGGAACCCTATTTTTTTCCAAAATAAAATTTAGCCTATGTTCAGCAGAATTAATGTAGAATTCCAATGGTAAAAGAGTCTTTCAAATCGGTTCAGTAGTTTCGGAGCCTATTCAAGACAAACAAACAATCAAATCTTTCCTCTTTATAATAGTAGTGTAGATGTGATTTGATCGATTCAGAAAGTAGTTGAAACTTGAAAGTTTTAAACAGATATTATTGGTATATTTTTTTGCCCGGTATCTGAGAATTTTTGGCTGAAGTTTATCTATTGATCTATTGATCCAGACGTTGTGGGTACGATATCGTTGGGACAACAAACAATATTGTTTTCAAGTTTGCTTAGAACAATGAGCCAGGTAATACCTAATTTAAAAAAAAATGAAGCCATTTTCAGCTCAGAAGAACCGTCGATGGTTTTGGTGGATGTTTAAAAGTGAGAGTCAAATAAAATAAAACAAAACTTTAAATTGCATATTCTTTGGTCACCTTCTGCAACTCTTCAATTTGTTCTATGGTGTTAGTTTACCTGCGTAGGAAGCACGACCAGAGCCACCCCGATCATGATGACCATGAACAGCTGTGACGGCCAGATGTCTGGCACGAAGTCCCCATAGCCGACGGTGGAGAATGTCACCACCACGAAGTACGTAGCCTGAAACAGGTTGAGGTGGCGGTGGCCCGCTCGCTGGAAATGCTGGATGCCGCATACACTGGTGAACAAAAGTGGTTTAGGTGAGTGCGTGTACATACTATCAATAAAATAATTTATAGGCATAATATGGTGGACATTTACGACGTCAAAGCCACGGATCACGATTAATTGCCGCACTCAGATATAACTTAACTTTAATTTAACAAAGAATTTGACATAAATTCTTAGAATCTCTTAATTAAATCAAAGTTAAGTAATATAATAAAAAAATTTAACTTCGTTATTCGTTAATCCGTTAAAAAAATTGTTAGCTTCGTTAAACGTTAATGCGTTACATTTCGGACGAATTAACGCAAGTTAACGTTAATCGTTAATCCGTTAATATGTAATATGGCCTTGTTGTAAATTATATCATTGCGTTAGTGTACAATGTACATACAAAACCTGTTGGTTTTAGGTTTTGGAAGTTAAAATGTTAGGGACGAAACAAAATACTTCTAAAATTAGTGTATTCTTTCTAACTAAATTATATTGTAATTAACTTTAATAAATAAATAAATTGCACTCTTCTTTATCAATATGCAAATGATTTTTAATAACAATAAACAAATCACTCTCTCTATAAGCACCGGCGCTGAGTAATGAAATGATAACGAAATGATATCACTCGCACGCTGCTGAAAATTTATCTAGTATATTTATTTTGGTTTCACTCGCTGCTGCATGCCGTGCCGCGGCCCCGGCTGCCCGCCCGCCCGGCACTTGTCGTTTCATACTAACTGTCTAAACCTGTTTTCGCGCCGCGCCGCGGTGCCGTGCGGTAAATAGTAGGCATTGGATTAACGATTAACGGACTTCTGCATATTAACGGAAGTTAACGAGTCCGTTTATATTTTTAAAAGTTAATCCGCTAAATGCAGGAATGTAAAAAGTTGTGATTTCTGTAAAAAGGGTCGCAGGAATTAGTTTATCTAGACCACAGAACAATAGTTTTTATTGTTCTGTGATCTTGACTCTAGTGTTTGAAGTCCGTGAGAACTAAGTGTTGGCAATTTTATTAGAAGTTGAGGACGACCTAGGTCTCGCAGGTACACTTAGGTTTTATAAAAAATAAATGAACAGAAAACAGTTTCCCACGTTTGAATGACAACTGTAGATGTAGGTCAGGGGATCCCAAACTTATTTTGTCTACTGCCCACTCTGAGAACAAATTATGTTTTAGCGCCCCCTTTGTTTCAATTTAAAATGAATCCAGATGAAATAAATCACCCCCAAGCCTCTACACATCGCTCCATTTTTTTCTGGGTCCCACACCGCTCCCCTTCCCACAAGGGGCGTATCGCCCACTTTAGGAAGGGCCAATATAGGTCGTCTCAAAAGAATTAATTGGCTCGATTTATATAGTAGTACCTGGATGACCGAGCTTTATTTAATAAAAAAAACGGTAAATCAGTGTCTTTCAATCTTTTTGATTTCGTGACCCCTTTACAGATAGAAATATACTGGCGACCCCCTCGTGTCATAGAAAGCTAAAGAAATAATTTTATTACAAGGCTAGTCTACGTTAGGTAATTATTTTTTTCTAGTTTGTGGTGTTAGTATCTATTATACGTCAATTTTTTCTTTCTGTCGGCGACCCCCGAGTAAGGCTTCGCGACCCCCGCGTCGCGACCCAAAGATTGAAAAACACTGCGCTAAATCATCGCTCTATTGAAGTTTACAGTACTGAAAGTAATAATATTATATTAGAATTACTTTAGAGGTTAGTATTATTTTAGAGGTATAATCAATGAGTTTCTAAAATAAGTAGCAATGTCTTACAAAAGATTCTCAGAAATGCGTAACCACTTTTTTGTTCAAAAGACAATGTCAAGTCATATATTCGTTATGTCATTATGTATGTGAGATATGCCTGCAGGCATCTTCGAAGTGGCAACGCGTTGCCGTAAACTTCCAATCTAGTTACGTTAGTAACATAGAATATCATTGGGTATAATAGGATGATTTCCAACGATTAGGTAGTTTAAATTGCCTCATGTCCTAGACCTGGCATTTGACAAAAAGTCTATTCCAGGTAGCCTTTAGGCCGCGAATTAATAATTGAGCTATTGGCCAGCTGTGATTAGGGTAGCCGATGATCTGAAATATTAAACGGGTACGTAGCCAACGCGCAACAAGTAAGTTACTATGTCGGCTTACATTATATTAAGTATTAATTATAATACAAGGCCTCCATACACCTTGCTGTATCATAATATCATTATTTATTAATCACTTCTGCACGCGACTGTACCGATACAAGAATATCAATTCAATTCGAGAAATTGCTCCTCTGTTACCAAGCCACGGTTTTTTAGTGTGACTTAGTAACATACACTTTTTTATAAGGATTTTGGTAGTATTTTGTGTCCTGAAAAAGGACGTATAGTAAGGATTATCCTGGAAAATTGCACGGTTACAGTGGCACAATAAAGTGGCAAAATAAAGCGCATCAAAGTTGCAGGCAACATAAAGTTGAATGTAAACCCTTTTGTAATGGCTGTAATTTAGTGCGCTTCAATATCAGAATTCTATACCGCCTTTTCGTTGGCATATTGATGGACAAGCGATCAGTGATTCTTCTTCTTCTTCCAGTGCCTCTCCAATTACTAAAGGTACTTCAACAGACTTTATCCCTGTCCATTCATCTAGTCCATTCCTCAGCCAAGATGTTTTGCATCTCCCTGGTTTTCGGTTCCCGGCAATCTTTCCCATCATTATAGTTTGAAGAAGCTTGTACTGTTTGTTCCTGAAGATATGGCCCAGATACGCGACTTTTCTTTGCTAGATGGTACGAACAAGTTCCACTTTTTTACGCTTACGTTTGAGTACTTCTGCGTTTGTAACTTTGTCCGTCCATTTTATCCGCAGCTTCCGCCGGTAAGTCCATAATATCTTAAATGCTTCCAATTTCTTTCTTAGGTCTTCTTTCATAGTTCAAGCTTCACAACCGTAAAGGACTTGCGGCCAAACAGCACTTGAGCACCCTGGTTCGTAACTCAACAGAGAGAGAGCGGTTTGTGAGTATTTTGTTCATTTTTATGAATGTTGCCCTCGCTAATACGGGCACGGATCTAAGTCTCTGATTCCCAGCTTTCTGTTACCCAGGAACCCAAGTATTTGTACTTATCCACTCTCGTCAGCAAGGCGTTGTCCACTTTAATGATTGTATTTTGAGGGTTATTAGCTATAGTGAATAGTCATTATTTTTGTTTTTGAAGCGTTCATCCTCAAACCTGCTTTATGGGATTCGTTCGCTAGTCTAGTGATAATAGGCTGAAGACCTTCCTCGGATGTTGCAATAAGAACCGTATCGTCAGCGTACCGAATGTTATTGATGAAAACACCATATTTTATGATGACACCGTCTTTAATATCTTCAAGAGCTCTGCTTGTTATTGATCCCGAGTATACATTGAACAAGTCCGGGAAAAGGGGACACCCCTGTCGAACACCACATTCTACAGCTATGGGATCAGTATTCTCACCATCTACTCTAACAGTTTGGTTCCAATAGAGATTGCTAATAATTTGTATATCTTTGCCATCTAGTCCAATGTCATGAAGAAGTTCAATGAGGATTTTGTGTTTGACTCGGTCAAATGCCTTTTCATAGTCAACGATAATCATCGCATTGTTTTAATACGAATATGTATTATCGAGAGAAATACATTTAAAACGTGACTCATAGGACTTATAGACTATACTTAGTGCGATAGTCTTTACAGTGCCTGGCGTTTGGTGTTTTGGGCAGAGTAATGAAGGTAGACACGAGCCAATCCGAGATTATAACACCAGAGTCGTAAATGGAGTTGAACAAGTAAGTAAGAGCATCAACATTGTCAGGTTCGAGAAGTTTAAGGATATCCACCCTGATTTCATCTGGGCCTGGGGCTCTTCTTGGTTTTGCTCTATGTAGAGCCCAAATAACTTGTGATTTAAATATTGGCGCACAGTCTAAGTCGTTTCTTATTGCTACTGTTGGATTACGATTAGTGATTACGAACTGGCAAAGATTGGCAAAGATATTCGTTTATGATGGTCCATTATCGACATTGTAGTTATCCGTCAAGGGCCAAGGCCCAACATGGCTCTTTACGTAAATAAGGGATGAATAATAAATCATTACATTAACAATTCTATGCCAATTGGTAGTATAAAACATTAGCAAAATTGACAGCAGTCATTTAAATATGCTTATTCAACAAACAACCCCGCATATTTTATTATGAATTATTTAGACCCAGCTGCTTCAGTTTTACCCAGTACCTACTATTAAATTCTAGTAACTTATATTAACGCCTCTAGATTTTTTTCTTTGGGGCTGCGTCATAGACAAGCCGGTGGATAAGCCGACGACGTTGGAAGAGCTCAGAGCCAAAATTAAACGCGGAATTGCCGAAATGTGTGTCCGAGTCATTGAATATTGGGTTCCAGTTCCCTTTAAAAATGTTTTCATTGTACTTTAATTCAATACTAAAATTTTTCAAAGTGCGTGTCGGGCCATGCGCAATATAGGGTTCCGTAGTACCGCTACTTTTTGATTGGTCAATGACAATAATTGACAGGATATTTATAACGTGTTTTACACAACTATACTCCACTCGGGCTAACTTGTCGCTAGCGGTCATTGACACCCTGTCAAAAACTTGTCATTTTCCATATAAACCGCGATTGACAATGAAGTGTCAGATATTGTCAATCGTGGTTTTATATGGAAAATGACAAGTTTTTGACAGGGAGTCAATAACCGCTAGCGACAAGTTAGCCCGAGTGGAGTATAACAACATCATCTCAGTTACGTTACGTACGTTAATTTGAAAGAAAAGTTCCTATATACTTCGCCGAATATATTTTTTTAGTTGATCGACTATTACTCAATAACTTATGAAGTATTCTTAGCCGTGATAGTTTTCCTTTTAAATTCAGCATATTTCCTACTCTCGTGAATTTTTTCACATTGCTAGAAGCAACGCTAGACTCTACCTTAACTGGTAGAAAGGGGAGACACTGGACTCTAACGATTTTTTCCACTTTAAAACTTCATATTTCACAAATGAATCCCTAGATCGGAAAATGATCTATGAATACTCGTAATATTTTTATTTAAAAAACCTATCCAACGACATTCCACACGGTGGGGTGGAAAGAATTCATCCCCGCTTGATGTGTAAAGTAGGTCCCATAAAATTATTTTTTAAAAGATTTTATATACCATTTTCTCGGCACCATTGATATGTGCATTCATGCCGAATGACAGCTTTGTCCTATAATAGTCTCGGAGCAAAACCACGGACAGACAGACATACAGACAGACGGACAGACGGACGGACAGACCGAAACTATAAGGGTTCCTTGTTGACTACGGAACTCTAAAAAGTTGTCAAGTCCTTATTGGAAAACCCCTTATCTGATATTTTTTATATAAATGTATTTAACAGTCGTTTGCGATTCACTCAATTTAATGGTAGCTGTGGTAGCTGAAGTTAAAGGTTTCCGATCTTTCGATTCCGATTCGAAAAACTTTCCGATCTTTGCCGCAAGCGACTGCGACCGACAAAAATTTAAATAAAATGCCACCTTATGACATAGGCTTAGTAGAAATAACATGAAAACTTGAATCATAAAAAGATATTCCTTCCGTACGTCGCGTCTTCTACTCTCAGTCCGTCTCATCATACATACTCGTATTCTGGCGCGTTTGTAATACTCATCGCAAAAATGCCACTAAAGAAGTTTTCACTTTAATAAAAATAGCCATTGTCGGTAATGGAAAATATGCTCTAAGCCTTAGATATAATCTTAAAGATTAGACATAACCTTAAATTATATCTTATTATTATCATAATGTTTTAAGATGGATGAATAGATGTTACACGAAACAAAATATATTTTTGTCACAATATTTTAAGGTACCGGCTAAGTGCGAGTTGGACTCGCTCATGAAGGGTTCCGCAGCAGCAATGAGGTTTACTTTTATGAAATTAACTGGTTTTTCATTTATTTTAATATTTCAGTTGATTTACTAAAGGTAAAAATAAGGTTTACCATTTATGACGTATAAAATAACTACTTGCTAGATCTCGTTTAAACCAATTTTCGTCGTTGGTAGTTTTTATAGTAATTTACATCATAATATATTTTTTAGACATATCATGAAGAAGTTAGAGAGGGGGGGGGGGGAACATTCAAGTTAGAAAAAAATTACCTACTAGTAACCTCAATAATATGATTTTTGAAGACCTATCCATAGATACCATACGTTAAATGAAAAAAATAATTGTTTCAGTTGTACCTAACCTATGGGGACCTCTAAAATTTTTAATATTTTTTCCATTTTTGTATCAAAATCCTAATGCGGTTCACAGGCTACATGTACTTACCAAGTTTCAATAGTATAGCTCTTATAGTTTCGGAGAAAAGTGGCTGTGACATACGGACGGACAGACAGACATGACGAATCTATAAGGGTTCCGTTTTTTGTCAAATGGCAAAAAACGGAACCCTTATATGATCCTTCTACGGTGATCCTTCCTATTTCAACCCTAAAAAGCTTTCAGAATTATAATTTGCTTTTAATAGGTTGGCAATCAAGAGAAAATTAGGATTTCTGCAGAATCCATTTATTTGAAATTATCTTAACAAAGTGTACATTTAGTTTATATTTTATATCATTAAAATAATTACGGCTCTAAACTTGCTTATGATAAATTCGTTACAAAATAAAATGAGATGAAACCTTAAGAGGCTGTAAATCGAATAAAAAGCTCGAAACAGTTATTCAACGAAGTTGGTTTAAGAGAATATTCAAGAACAATTTTATGTTTTAAGCGCGTATTTTATTTAGTTAAATGTAAATTATAAAATATGCCAAGTATGAAGTATGTTTTATTTTTTCGTAATAGCGTGTTTTATTGCCGCACTTTACTGATAATTAAGATTCAATCTAAGGGTTGATTCAGACCGCAACGCGACGCGTAGATCATCCAAGACGCCTTTCTATTTTTGTATGGATTTGACAGATTTCAATTGCGTCAGACGTCTTGCGAATCTGTCAAATCCATACAAATTTAGAAATGCATCTACGCGTCGCCTGAAATCTGAATCAACCCTTATGAAGAATTTGATAGATAAAGTATGGGGCGTACGTCAAAATATTAATTTAATTACAGTAACGTATGGACATTATGTCAAATTCTTAATTTAATTGAAGTTTAATGTTGATTACAACATTAGATAAATGTCTCTGAGTGCGGCCGTTAGTGCGGCAGTAAGTGTCTAAACACACTCTGCTGAATTTCCGTGGCGGAAGTTCGGCTTGATTCCACCTGCAATGTATTTAAAATTACCGATGACACACCATGCCGAAATTCCGTCGCGTTATATTGTATGCGTTTAACAATTGACATTGCTGTCGTAATCATGCGGAATTTCCGCCGCGGAACTTCGGCATAGTGTGTTTAGACACTTAGGGCCTGTTTCACTACTTTCTGATAATGTGCCGTATAGGCTATTCACATCTTTTTTGACAGATTCTCCATACTTGATCTGTCAAGTTAATTGGTGGATAGACTTATCAGAAAGTGGTGAAACAGGCCCTTCATCTGTCAAGTTAAGTGCTGGATAGTGTATTCGGCACCTACCAGGAAGTGGTGAAACAGGCCCGAAGCCTTTTATTCGAACGTAGTGATTATTCGTACGGATATTGGGTGGATTTTTAAGTCGGGTTAATAGATTCAGGCTTTTCGAATTAATTAATAGTCCATACCTTGTGAACACTAGACAGAGCAGGGTGACGCACAATATCATTAGCTGTTGTGACAGCGCCGACTGGGATTTCTGCATTGCTCGGTGTAAATCGTTCTGAAACAAAAAACGTTAGTATTGTTTTACGTACTAAGCCTCCTGTTCAATTACCAGTTGTGTCCGCTGAGTAACGAAAGTAAAGTTTGAAGAAACAAAAGCGCTCTTATATGTATCGCGCACTATCGTGTACTCCTACAATGCTGTTTTTCACCGAAACTGGTGTGGGAGGTATTAAAACTCTACTTTACTGTCTAAACACACTAGGCTGAAAAGTCGCGGCCGAAGTTCGGTATGATTACGTTTACGCCTGCAATGTATTTTAAATTACTGATGACATACCATGCCGAAATTACGTCGCGTTGGAGCTGGCGCGCACTACGACTTTTTGTCGCGCGATTATTTTACCAACCGACCAAAGTTCAAATAAAATGTCACTTTATGAAATAGGCTATAGGTTTCATTTTCTACCGACAATTGCCTATCGACCTATGCTGCCGCTGCTTTTCAATGGCATAGAACAAAATGAAACCTGTAGCTTATGTCATAAAGTGGCGTTTTATTTGAATTTTTATAGGTCGGTCAAATAATCGCGCGACAAAAAGTCGTAGTGCGCGCTAGCTCTAATATTGTATGCGTTTGACATTGCTGACGTAATCATGCCTAATTACGGCCGCGTATTTTCGGCCTAGTGCGTTTAGACACTTACTCATAGTGTATCCACTTCTTATGTTTACACCTTGATATGCATTTCCTTTGTCGTATTAGATATACTTACAAACATATTCTCCAGGGACCGTTTCGCAAGCCAGCAGTTCAGGAACACCGGTATAAACAGGTTCCGTAGCGGTGGAAAAGGGACCTAAAGAGGAAAATCTTTAAGAAACATATACGACCACACGTTTTACGCATTCGATTTCCAAATTCTATTTCCGTATACCTACGGAAATCTAAATGCATTGAATCAGTAGAAAATTGGCGCTCACGATTCCGAAACGCGAATTCCGCACATACGTTTCAACTTTCAAGGCACATTCAAAACCGAACGTTTGCACTAGTCCCACGGAATTCCAAATCGTTATTCCACATTAGGAAATCGAATACAGAAAACGTGTGTATGCGGCCAGCCATATAAAACTCAGCCAAAAAGAGGGGGGGTTATAAGTTTGACTTCTCTGTCTCTCTGTCCTTGGCATCGTAGCATCCAATTAACGGGGGGACGAATTTAGACCCAGTTTTTTGTTTGAAAACTGACATGATCGAGACTGTTCTTAGCAAAATTTCATCATCAACACCTCACTTCACGTTCAAAGGAATTTGAACGAAAAGTTCCTTTGTACTTCGACGAATTTTTTTTTTAGTTGAATGACTATTTACTTATGAACATTTTCCTTTTACATTCAGCATATACTCCCGTGAATTTTATCACATTTCCAGAACCAACCAGTTAGCTGGTAGAAGGGGGGACTAGACTCTAACAATTTTTTCAGCTTTGAAACTTCATACATATTTCACAAATGGACCCCTAAATCTGAAAATGATCTATGAATACTCATAATATTAAAAAAAACCTATCCAACGACACCCCACACGGTGGGGTGGACGAGAAAGAATATAATTATCATACCCGATTGATGTGTAGAGGAGGTACCATAAAAGTAAATATTTTTTTAAGATTTCATATACCATTTTGTTGGCATCATTAATATTATGTGCATTCATGCCGAATTACAGCTTTTTAGGTCCTATAGTCTCTGAGTTAAACCGCGGACAGACAGACGGACAGACGGACAGGCAGACAGACAGGCAGACGGACACACGGACGGACAGACCGAAACTAAGGGTTCCTTATTGACTAAAGAACCCTAAAAAGGGTTTATCTATTTCATGGGACGTTAAAGCAACTCAAAGCACTTATACTCCACTCGGGCTAACTTGTCGCTAGCGGTTATTGACTCCCTGTCAAAAACTTGTAATTTTTCATATAAAACTACGATTGACAGTAACTGACACTTCATTGTCAATCGCGATTTATATGGAAAATGACAAGTTTTTGACAGGGAGTCAATGACCGCTAGCGACAAGTTAGCCCGAGTGGAGTATAGTTTCATTTGCATTCTTATTTCTGACACTTATTATTAGAATCGGGCCTTTTTATCTAATTTAACATTAATCGCTTGTTTGTCTGTGCGTGCACTTGATTGTATTAAGCTAAAACTTAGTAACACAATTGCGAGTAACTAATGTAATTACACTTATAGTCGTAAGGGAATGTGGTAACTTGTAGAGTGCTCCATAATTCAATACGACTAACACAAATTAATTCATTACAGCCAAATGCCGATTCTGCCTAATAGCTTCTCATTCTTGCTACTAATAAGCGTGAAAAAGGGTGGAAATGGTCAATGGTGGATAAAGCAATAATTCATCTTGTAAAGTTAATGTTATAAGTACAAAAATGTGTCTGTCTATTACCTCCTCACACCCAAATGTCTGAACCGATTTTGCTGAAATTTGGCATGAAGATAGTTTGATTCTCAGGAAGAAGGAAGGAGTTGCGGGCGTCATCAGCCTGCCTAGCATACGCCAACGAGATATCTCACTCTACATGTTTTCCCGATGTGGTTTGTCTCTTCATCTCTATTAACCCTAGCATGACAAACATTTTTTCTCGCGTAGATCTATCATCGAAATAACACATTTTATAGAGTTTTGTCGAGATAATGTCGAGATTTTGACATTATGAGACGAGTAGTTTTTAATTATCTCGAGAGTGAGATATCTCGTAGGCGTATGCTAGGCAGGCTGGTTATTAATTTAATTCTTGCTACTATAAGGGTGAAGCCTACGAATAATAAATAGTTTTTATTATTCGTAGGGTGAAGCCAAACGAGCGCAATTTGTGAGTTGTGAGTCGCAGAATTTCGGCTGGCAGAAATTCTGCTATATTCAGTTTCATACAAAAGTCCTGTTTGATTCACACGAGCGTCATTTTGTGAGTCATGATTTGTATGAAAAATATTTACGCGACCGAAATTCTGCGACTCACGACTCACAAAATTACGCTCGTTTGGCTTCACCCTAAGCATGACAAAACGATGGAAATGAGATTTCATTTCCATTAAGCCTTGCTACGCCTACGCCACCAGGAGAGTCGGAAAATAAAGTCTTCTATTATTATTAACCTTCAATATAGAAAACCCTTAAAAATATTTTAGTCTTTATTGATTAATTTTTAATATTATTAATAATTATTGTCTCCTCTAGCATAGTAAGCGTTCATCAGGCAAACCATCCACTTACCTTATCCAAGTCGTATAATAATAATAATAATAATAATTTATTGCATGAAATTTTACAAAGTACAACTTAATTACTAGTGGACTCCACACTAGGTCTGGCCTGTCTCGTGGAGTCCATGAGTGGTCTTACCGATAATAATAATTTTTGTATGAATAAATAAATTAATACATTATAATATTATGGCAAGTACTTACCGTCAGCGCAAAGGGTACCGTATTGACCATCTCCAGTATGAAATGAAACGACAGCACTTGTTGCCAGATGTTGCCCTACAAGCAAATACACAAACAATTAGAGTTCTAAATAGTTTGCCAAGTTAAATTGTGTTTGTTTGTAGTAACTAAAATTATTTAAATTGTAGTAACTAAAATTATATTATCTTACTAATAAATATATATTTAGCCAGCACATAAGTTACTCAAAAGCTTTGTCCACACTGTGCTTTTCTCTGTTCGTCAAGGGCATGCGTTATAGCGCAGTGAACAGCGCACGTGAGGCATGCCCGCGACCACAGAAATGGATCTAGTTAGAAACGCCATGTCTCTCCAATTTGTATGAACACGAGCGTGTCACTTTTTTCATACCTACTCTTTTGCCACTTTAATAGGTATATCGATTTTTTTATCGATTATTATTCGAGTTAATATACAGAGGAATGACAAATCTAAAGATACGTGCTTGCCAGGACAGATAGTAATATATTATATTATTCTAAACTAAATCACTAAACAGGAACATAAATACATATTACATAAAATATAATTACCGAGTCACAAAATATCCCAAAGCCAACATTATCATTCCTCTGTTTCATGTCTGTTTCGAAAATCGATTAATTAGAATCGAGAATATGTACAACACTCAGTGCCTCATTTTTTTTTAATGATAATTAGGGGGCAAACGAGCAAACGGGTCATCTGATGGAAAGCAACTTCCGTCGAACATGGACACTCGCAGCATCAAAAGATCTGCAGGTGCGTTGCTGGTGTTGAATAGAGAAATTAGTAGGGAAGGGAATAGGGTAGGGGATTGGGCCACCGGTAAACTCACTCACTCGGCGAAACACAGCGCAAGCGCTGTTTCACGCCGGCTTTCTGTGAGAACGTGGTATTTCTCCGGTCGAGCCGGCCCATTCGTGCCGAAGGATGGCTCTCCCACGTATAAATGTACATTTGACAGAAAAATGAGAATATTGACTGTACCTCGAAACTAAGCGATGAGTGAAAGTATCGATTGTTTTATTTCCATTGCGCGCTCAATAGCGGACAAACAGAACGGGCTCTATAATTTTATAACTAAAGCGGCAATGTATTATGAATCATGCGGTACTCACGCAGTTACGTAGATTTCGTGGTAAAAACTACAACCACCCACGATTAACATTAAATAATTGATTTTAAAATAAAGGACACATGATTTAATAATAAAATTACTTACCGATGAAAAGAAACGTATCCATTATTTAGACCACTGACCAACGTTTCTAGTCGAATTTCCACAGCCCAATACGGCATAATTAAACATTTTTACAATTCCGATTGACGTCCGATTCCGATAACGGTGGAGCGCAGACTAAAGAACAGACTTTCGAAATTTTGACATTGTACAACGTTTGGGAACGCGATGGCACGCGATTCGCGAAGTACATACACATGGCAGTTCTAACTATATCCATTTCTGTGCCCGCGACGCATGCGCTCTGACCGTATTCAAAACTTTCGCTTTGTTATTTTGTTTCTGATATTTCTTATGTCCAAATAAGCCGCACATATCCACCCAGCGAAATGTTCTCGTCACACATGTTACAAGAAGCTGACAGACACTGCAACTGAACAAAAATGACTATGTTGGCATTGCGTTCGTTGACGCAGTCAATTATTGAATGCGCCAATACGAAAGTTGATTGAAAGAAGGTGATGAAAATTGAAGACGAAAGCGCATATTATGTGCGCAGTGGATGTAGCTAAAGTCTGTTGTATTTGTCTGTCATTTGACTTTTCTAAAGTGTCAAAGTACAAGACGTCCTTTATTAAAGGTGTTAACAACGAAGTCTTAGTAATAGGGTCCCTTTTTTACCCTTTGGATACGGAACCCTAAAAAGGCATCATTTAATTGAGACAACACAATTTTTATAATCACTAGACTTCTTTGGAATTTTTAATTTTGGAAAATATAAATATATATATATATATATATATATATATATATATATATATATATATATATATATATATATATATATATATATATATATATATATATATATATATATATATATTATAATAATAATAACTCCCCACACCGGTTTCGGTGACGGTGGCCGGTTTCATTGAAACCAGGCCAGGTACGCAGGAGTAATTTTATAGTGCCCAAGTGTGTGCGCAGTACACAAGAGCACTCTCTATTCCTTTTACTCTCATAACCCAGTAGGACGGAAGACCGACACGACTGGCGAGAGATCAGGCGCAGGACCGACTTTTTTACATGCCCATCCGACGCATGGATCATCTTACTTGTCAGACAATCAGGTGGTCAGCCTGCATTGTCCTAACCAAACTTAGAAATAACATGTTTCCAACGCGGGATTCGAACCCACAACCTCCGGAGTCGAGAGCGACGCTCTAACCACTAGACCACGGAGGCGTTCATATATATTATAATAATATAGTTGTTACTGCTATATTTATTTATGTCATATGATTAGAGATGGGCGATGGGTAAATACCCAATCTACCCACCTGGGTATTTACCGGGTAGATTGGGTATTTACCGGGTAGATTGGGTAAATACCCAAAAATGGTGGGTATTTATAATTCAGCGTACGTTTTCACATATTTTTTTTAGTAAATCCTTAGTAAAACTTCCATTAAATAATGCAAATTTGGTCACTAGCCCGTAACTGTTCGAATAAGCCCCTTTAAGTCTTAAACTGATGTATGTTTGCAATAGAAAACCATGTTTTTCATGAATTTCGGCGCGCATGTCAAAGAGTGACGGTGTCTTTTTGAACTTTTTTCTAAATGTATCTGTCGTATTAATATTCTTTAAAGTATACTACCTTTTTACAGTGATAAAAGTTAGCATTTAACACTTTTGGGGATTGAATCAATCGTCTTAGTGGACGCCTTCATCGTTAAGAGAAACACGCGTGCGAAATTTCAAAACGTTAATCCCTCCTTTAGGCTGAACTTTGAAAAATTCTAATATACGTACCTACGTACGAGTACGAGTATCTACTCGTAATTCAATATTTGTTAGTAATTGTAGGTACTTAATACGAAATATTGTTGTGTAATTTTGTCTAAGAATCCAACCTCAAGGTATAAAACCTCTTTGACGTAAGAATTTTGTGAAATACAATTATAATTGATGCCTATTTCATTAGAGGAACACGTGTGCAAAATCTTGTCTCTTATATAGCCAGTACACAATGGCACGATGACCCACTGCAGGGCACGCGATTGCTCGCCACGCCTGAAAATCGTCCGCCATCATACACCATTATTCCGTTTACACAATGGCGATGACTTGTAGTGGACCTGCATAGTCCATTGTGAACCTTTACAGTCTTGAACCTATATATTATGTACATGCAAATTAATGTATTATGCAAATGAGAACTGTTTTTGAGTAAACGCAACTAATGACTCTAATAACGCGCAGGCCAAGAACTTTTTATATTTGAATATAAAAAGTTCTTGGCCTGTGCGTTAATTAAAAGAATTTTTTTCCCTTTTAACCGTGGGAGAGCGAACCTTCGGTACAAATGGGTCGACTCCGAAAAAACCGGCGTGAAACAGCGCTTGCACTGTGTTTCCTTCAACACACAAAAGAGAATGCCGATCTTATGACATGCTCTTTGCGTCCAACTCGACCCTTTATGATGAGGGCGGAAACCACCAACCATACCGCGATGTACGAGCGTCATGTCGGATATTCGGTTTCATCAGCACTCAGTGCAAGTAGCTCCAGTGAGTGCTCCAGAGTTGGCTCCGGTCTTAACTCTTAACGCGTCTTTTATGGCTCAACTATGCTTCTCACATAGTTTCGGCTTCTTGAAAGACAGCTTTTTGTGAATCCGATACTTAAAAATGTGACCGTTCCAATTCTTCCAACGGCAGATCAATCGCTATAACCTCCCTCTTCTCGAAGATGATGGAGTCCATCATCAATAGCCAGCTCTTTCGACACTTGGACGCTCAGGGATTACTAAGGCTCGGCTCGGCTCTCTTGGCGTACCTAATTCATCGTTGGCTCAGGCGATTAACACTGTGTTGGTATTAGCTGTCAGTTTGGACATCGCGAAGGCCTTTGATCGGGTTTGGTACAAATCACTATTATCCAAGATTCCATCATACGGAGTCCCAAGAAATTATGCAAGTGGTTCACAAGTTTCTTAGCAGTCGTAGTTGATGGTGAATGCTCTGATACTCTCTCTGTTGACGCTGGTATCCCTCAGGGCTGTGTGCTGTCGCTTACCCTATTCATACAACATATCAATGACATGTTACAGACCAACGGCATTCATTGATATGCGGATGATTGTACAGATAATGTGACTTCCCGCATATTTCTCGGGGTTGAATGGGGTAGACGTAACTCAGTCCAATTTAACCGCACCAAAACACAAGTCAGCGCGTTCACCACAAAAAAGTCACCAATGGTATATCCTCGTTTGAGGGAACCACTTTAACAATCTTCCCCAGCATGAAAATTGGCGTAAACATTTCACCAAAAATACTAAAAGAGCTACCAAAAAAAGGAATCAAATATCTCACTCAAATCTTTAAGGCGTGTATTTAAAAAAGTAGCCCCCCGGAAAGAAGCAGAGATTATATTAATCCCCAAACCCGGAAAAGATCCATCGGGTGAAAAATCTCACCGGAATATAAGTCTTCTGGCAGTGTCCTCCAAGGTCTTAGAAATACTCTTCCTGAAACGCATGATGCTAGAAAGCTAGTAAACTGTTACCCCATCACCAATTCGGTTTTCGCCAAGCGCATTGGACTATTGAGCAGGTACCTGCTCAATAGTCTCATGCGCTTGGCGAAACTGGGACTATTGAGCAGGACAGACTGGTATAAGAAATTCAAAAAGCTTTTGAAAGCAAATCTTACTATTTTTCTGGATATATTACAGGCCTTCGATCGATTATGGCATCGTAGACTGTTGTATAAAGTTCGTAAAAAGCCACCCTTAAACTTCTACCTCTTCATAAACTGGCAGAACAGTGCCCTCCAAGGTCTTAGAAATACTTTTCCTGAAACGCATGATGCCAGAAATCAGAGCTAGTAAACTGTTACCCGATATCAATTCAAGCGCATGGGACTATTGAGCAGGTACACAGACTGGTAGAAGAAATTCAAAAAGCTTTTGAAAGCAAATCTTACTGTTTTTCTGGATATATCACAGGCCTTCGATCGATTATGGCATCGTAAACTGTTGTATAAAGTTCGTAAAAAGCCACTCTTAAACTTTTACCTCTTCATTAACGCATACCTCAGCAATAGATATTTCTATGTTAAGTACGGAGATAGTGTCACATGTCTCCATGAAATCGAAGCAGGAGTGCCGCAAGGCAGTATATTGAGCCCTTATCTCTACCTTCTAAACACATTTGACCTTCCAAGTACTGATGAAGCTCTGACAGGCACATTCGCAGATGACACAGCAATCCTCGCAGTAGACCAAACCGCCCATGTAGCATCGGCAAAATTGCAAAGAACTTTAAACCTATCAAAGTGGTTAAAAGATTGGAGGATAAAAGCCAACGAGAATAAATCTGTCCATGTAACTTTCACATTAAGACACGAAACATGTCCAGAAGTAGAACTTGATCGTATAAAAATACCACAGTCAAACGATGTTAGATACCTAGGAATTTATCTCAACAGGCGATTAACATGGAGAACACATAGGAACAAAAAAAAAGGCTTTAGACAAGCAGCTACGAAAGCTTTACTGGCTGATAGGCCGCAAGTCACAACTATCACTAGAAAATAAACTTATTTTGTATAAAAGAATACTCAAACCCATCTGAACCTATGGGATGCAGTTGTGGGGCACAACCTCCACATCAAACATAGAAGTTCTACAACGATTCCAATCTAAAACCCTGCGTTCAATAACTGGAGCCCCATATTATGTTACGAATAGCCAAATCCACAATGATCTAAAAATCAAGTATGTAAAAGAGGAAATTAAAAACTCCCTCCAAAACTATTGTAAAAGGATAAAATCACATCCCAATATATTGGCAAAAAAATTAATGAAAACTATACCAAACCAAACATTCAAAAGATTAAAAAGACGAGCCCCACAAGATCTTCTGTAAATAAAGATAAATAGTAAATACATGGACGCATCAATGGATGCGTGCCATACAAAGAAGAAATTCAAAACGACTAGTTCAATGTCTAGACGACAGATCCCTATCAGGATGAGAAGTTAAAAAAATCAGAAGCAAATCAAAGCAAATCAGATCTTATAGGTTAGGTGTGGGTGGGTTAGGTGTTATATGTATAAATAATAAAAAATTATACCTACATATTTTTTATATAATTTCTTTAACCAGGTACTTATACTTACATTGTCTATTTTAAAAGTAATTTTCGAGGGTCTTCGGCAAATCGATTTATTACGTCTTCTGTGTAAGAATCGCTCATATTATCTTTTAGTTTTCTGTGAAAGTACTAGATATTTTTTCTCAGATGGGGGCAGCGGCCCCCTGCCCCCCCTCGGTACGCCCATATGTGAAAGAATAACAAACATCCATACATCTAAACAAACTTTCGCCTTTATAAGATTAGTAGGATTAACATTTTAAGTATAAAAATGTAATAAAATAATAGAATGTAAATAAAAAAATCGGCCAAGTGCGAGTCGGACTCGCGCACGAAGGGTTCCGTACCATTATAGAGAAAAATTTGGGTAAAATTTGTGTTTTTTGTATGACAGCCCCTTTTAATTTTTTTATTTTATATTAATATTATTATTAAATATTAAAGTTAACATAAAACTAAAGATTGTGTGAAAAAATCAAGTACCTACCTGTTGCTATTATTGATATAGAGCAGAAAAGGCCAAAAAAATCACGTTTGTTGTATGGGAGCCCCCCTTAAATATTAATTTTAATTTGTTTTTAGTATTTGTTGTTATAGTGGCAACAGATATACAAAATCTGCGAAAATTTCAACTCTTTAGCTATTACCGTTCTTGAGGTGGTTGTAACTTAAGTATTGAATTTTATCTACCCGCCCTTTTGGGTAGATACGGGTATTTACCGGGTACGTGAGGGTAAATACCGGGTAGATGGGTAAATACCCAGGTACGTGCCCATCTCTACATATGATGGCTTATTTATTAAAATTCGAATTATATAGCTTCCATAGAAACTTTAGATAATATAGTCAGTTTAATGAGGTTAACGAGAGTAATTAATAGTTTCAAAAATTTCGAAAATGGCCAATAAAAATAATAATGGCTGGACAGTTGAACGGATAATAAAGCGGCCAATATGCGGCCTATTGTTATACAGGGTGTTAACAAAACTAAGGGCCTGTTTCAACTTGCACCACTTTCTAATAAAGTGCCTAATAGGCTATTCACAACTTTTTTGACAGATTCTCCATACTTGATCTGTCAAGTTAATTGGTGGATAGCCTTATCAGGAAGTGGTGAAACAGGCCCTAAGTGTACTTTAGGGTGTGTATGTGTTCCTCATATAGAGTTCACTAAGTAGCAGCGCTGAAAGAGCAAAAATTTTTTTGTGATTTGTATGGGCAAGCGCCCGCGCTTCATGAATTTTTCCATACAAAGGTGAAAAAAAAAAACTCTTTCAGAGCCGCTACTTTCACAGCGAACTCAATATAGGGGACCACACCCTAAAGTATTATCACTTAGTTTTGTTACACCCTGTAAAAAGTTCACTGTGAAAGTAGCAGCGCTGAAAGAGCAATTTTTTTTTGTAATTTGTATGGGCAAGCGCTCGAGTGTCATGAATATTACCATACAAATGTAAAAAAGTTACTCTTTCCGCGCTGCTACATTCATATTGAACTCTATATAAGGGACACATACACACCCTAAAGTATTATCACTCAGTTTTGTTACCTTGTAATCCTTGTATACAGCCATAAAAATTGTTTCTCATTTATTTACCTTGTACCCCAGGTACACCAGCAAGGTAGCTTCTGCCAGGGATATCATGGCGAGCACCACCTGGACCCCCCACAGGTAGAGGGGGCGGTTGACCCATATTATCCCGTCCCAGTTGATGATGGGGTGCTCCTGGAACTCCTCCTCCGTGAGGTTCGCCGAGAACTCAAACTCCGTCTTGTTGCCGGGCTTGCAGCCGTAACTGAAACAAATTCGCGTTTAGATAACGTAAAGAAAATTCTGGTTGCTCCATTGGGAACAAGATGTTCAAATTCATGTTTAGAATAAGTTAAAGAGAATGAGGGTTGTTAATATTCTATTTGCCTCCAGGTGCCGTGATGTAGCCGTCAGGTCTATCGTGTCAAACTGCTGTCATTTGTCACGATATAGCTGTCATGTGTCACGATATGTCTATTTGACACGATAGACCTGACGGCTACATCGCGGCACCTGGTGACATTAAGGTGGCGACTAACCCTAAAGTGTCGATTTCATAATTCATTTTTATACTTGAAAATAAGCCCCGAATTGTTTCATTTTCTAAAATTAGATACTACATTATATTTCCGAGAATTCGATCTAAGCAAAAACACGATATCTTAAAATTTTCTCGATAGAAAAAAATCACAAAGATGCATCTAATTTTCACGAATTTTTCATTTATTGCCATAACCACGCATTGAACTAAGTTAATATTTTAACACATTGTATAAAATTCTATCATTGAGAGATCGACCTAGCGGATTTTTAAAATGTTGTATATTTATCGAGTTATTGAGAAAAAACTAATTTGGCGATAAATCCGCGTCGTTCTTTTTCACCTGGTATATGAAAGACGCGCGTGAGTGTGAAGAGAGAAGGACGATGTATTATTTTTGGGGTTAGTCGCCCTCTTAAAGAATTTCAACAACCCTCATTCTGATGGCTTCAACTTTCGGAAACAAGATGTTTGACAGATGCATACAACGTTGAGACATAGACAGTGTCACCCAAGACGTGCCACCGCGCCGAGATAAGATTATACTGCTTAAAAAGGCCTCAATCGAAGAGCCGAATACCGTACCTAAATATGAAACCAATTATAATATAAGTGTCATTGGTCATCGCAAACCCAACTTGTAACCTACGGCAAACATAACGATACGAATACAAATTCAGAAAGCTAATAAAAAGATAAATTCATGAAAAACGTCAAAAGCTGGGCATAAGTCCGTTAGGTTATTTGCCACTTCTAAACGTGCAAAACGCATGGCAAAACGTAACCCAATAAAAAGCGTTGTGTCAATTTGGTGAGGCCGTAATTAATGGAGCTCTCACACCAAATGCACGAGCCGGGAAGTGCTCTCCAACCGAATTATCGAAAGTGATTTGCGGAATTGTCACTTACAGGACTAGTATGAATTTCCAATAATATGACCCGATTTTAGATATTAGGCGCTAGGCGTACATATTATAGGGTAATTAAATCCTGATTGCTTAAAAACTCTCCGAAATATCACAATTCAAAGCTCACATAAAATAGACCTTCCCAAAACGCTCCAAACAAACATCAAGATTTTGTTCGATAGCTATTAGCTATGTTAAATAATTATGCGTATGAAAGTGGTTAAAAAGAGTATAAAGAATTCGAATGGTGTACAAAAATTAAGAAATTTTAAGTATTTAAAAAAATCGACTTGACTATCCAGTATCCAACTATGGAGGCTCATAACAAAAAAAAAAACATAAGTCATGAAGCGGGAATACCTATTTTTTTATCGTAGTGTCTTTATTTTATTAAAAAAATGTTAATCTTTGACCTTGTCGTCATTCCTTTTATCTTATAAATATCTTTAAACGAGCAATTCTTGTATATATATATATATATTATTATAGTATTTGGATGACCCAGCTTTGCTCGGTATAGCAAACACTCATTGACTTCGTGTTACTTAACAAAGCCATCTGCTGGAATAGCTTTAGCTGTTGTTGTGTCGTTAAAACAATTAGTCGCTCACAAAATAGTATTATTATTCGCCAATAGATGTCAGAAAGAGTCCACAGGCGACTCAGCAAAACTACGCGACTGTTGCTGGTCGCCGCGCACCTCCCCCGCGGGCGAACAAAAATGGGGAGAATGAGAGCCGTAAGGCTTCGGAGAGCCGTAAGGCTACGAAGAGCCACAAGGCCAAGTCTTCTCGACCCTGGCAAGGACGAGAGCAGGGGGTGCGATGAGGAGGGCTTCATACTGGTGCAGAGGAGGAACCGCACCGCGCCCTATGTACCTGAGCTGCGTCTGCGGAGCGAGGTCCCCGCGACGCCCCTGTACATATCTCGCCTGCACTGGTTCATGGAGGTCGAGGACATCGTGAACTACATCAGTAAGAAGACATCTATCCACTTGAGGGTCGAACGTCTGCAATCTCGCCACAAGGTTGGGTAGGAATTTTTTTATAAAATGTCATTTTATTCGTGTTTTATCGAATACAAGTTTAGTCAAATAGCTAGTATTATCTAAAATCGGCCTAATTTTAACATTTTTGTAGCATAATTCAGTTCAAATACTTTAGTTTAGTTAATCATATTTTATCATGGTTTTTTTATAGAAAAAAGAGGTCAGTTCCATATTATATAAATCTATACTTTCGAACGGGCCGCCACCGCCCCGCTACCCGCTGATTTCGAGGCTGAGGCCTTAGGAATAATTCAACGATTTCAATCCAACCTAGTTCTAGATTCAAGTGGCTTACTGCAGTTTGATTTGTACAGTTTTATAGTCACGATTTGTGTACATAACGGAAATATGCTAATATTATAATGTCTATTACCTCTTCACGCTTAAACCGCTGAACCAATTCTGATAAAATTAAGTATGCAGATAGTTTGAGTCCTGGTAAAGGACACATTATTATTTTTATCGCGAAAAAAAATGTATGTATTCCGCGCGATAAAAAAATTAATGCGCAACGGAGTCGCGGGCGTGATCTGGAACAAATGGTACAATTTATAAATAATCGGCCAAGTGCGAGTTGCACTCGCGCACGAAGGGTTCCATACCGTTATATAGACAAAAAATAGGCCAAAAATTGTGTTTTTATACGGGATTACATTAATTTTATTGAATTTTTTATTTATTTAAATATTATTATTAATTATTATAGAAGACATTTATTATAACTAAGGCTTTATGAAAATTTCAAGTGCCTAGCTGTTGCCATTATTAATTACGAGCAAAAAATAACGTTTGTTGTATGGGAGCCCCCCTTAAATAATATATTTTTAAGTAAGTATTAGTTGTTATAGCGGCAACAGAAATAAACAATCTGTGAAAATTTTAGAAGTCTAGCTATAGCGGTAATTGAGTTACAGCCTGGAGACAGACAGACAGACAGACGGACAGACATCGAAGTCTCAGTATTATAGGGTGCCGTTTTTACCCTTTGGGTACGGAACCCTAAAAATCGTAAAATGTAACCTATTAGTAAGGTTACATTTTACGATTTTTAGGGTTCCGTGATTATTAAATACTGATTGGCTCAGCGGGGTTGCGAGCATCAACTAGTGTTGATGCTCGCAACCCCGCTGAGCCAATCAGTTTATAACGAAGAAACCGTACATTTTTATGGAATAAACATTATCTTATGTCCTTTCCCGGGCCTCAAAGTATCTCCATACCAAGTTTCAACAAAATCAGTTCAGCGGTTTGGGCATGAAGAGGTAACAGACAGACAGAGACACTTTCACATTTATAATACTAATGTGAAAGTCTGTTTGTCTGTTTGTGTGTTCCTTCTTCGGAAATATGGTATGGAGATAGAGTTCCGTAAAATAATTCCACGCGAATAAGAAATTTTAGCGCAACGAATTTGCGGGCAATATTTAGTATAAGTACAGTAATATAAATTATAAACGATAATTTTGTAAAACCCTTTTTTTACCAGTAGGTAATTAATTTATTAAGGTATTTTTACTCATTATAATTTATAGCTATGGACAACATCGATTTCCAGTTACTTTGATGTCTTAGAGGTTTTTTCTTTTGCCACCACTTGACCTACTTCACATGTTGCATGAATATAGTTCTGCGAGTCCGTTGTAAATGATTCTGCCAAGTCCGAGAAAATTATATACTTATCTTATTGTTAGTATATTTTTAGAAAATTACAACAAAATTGTGTGATTTTTGACTAGGAGTAGGCGTATAGGATAATAAATACAGCGAGGCGTCAATTTTCATTTGCCCTGGGCCAAATCTTAAATACGCACCTCAATCTCAAGGAAAAGTAATGATATTGGATGGCATGTGTTTATCCTCAGTAAAGGTTTTTTTTAGAATATGGCACGTGTAAGGTTTTTTTATTTTTATTTTATTTTATTTGGGACAACAAACAATTGCGTACATGCTTAATACCCTCCCTACAGGAATACGGAGAAATATAAACACTGACAGTTTGAATTCAATCTATCTTTATCTATTCTATAGTAGAAATAAACTTTTCTATAGTGCCCATGCTGAGCATTCTAATTTTACTAATTTCAACAACAACCTTTTTTATATAAAATTAGGGAGAAAACGAGCTAACCAGATGGAAAACAACTACCGTCGTCCGTCGCTCATAGACACTTACAAAATCAGAAGAGTTGCAGGTGCGTTTCCGACTTTTTGAGAGAGATACGCTCTCTTCTTGAAGGTTTGCAGGTCGTATTGGTCCGGAAATACTGCGGCGACAGTTACAGATTTTTACTGTGCGTGGCAGAAAATTACGCGAAAAACGGACTGCTACTCATTAAGTCCATGAGGATGGTATTGTCCACTGTAAATATTATCGCAACATATTTTGTTTTATGCATCCTCGTGTACTGTGTAATGTGTTTTCCGGTTAGGTCAGCCTCCGATCAGATCGACCGCATCGATCTGCCTTCCCATGTATAAAAAAATCCCCCGTATGTAGATGTGTATGGGAGGCCTTAAAAGCAGCTTTTGTTTTTTTTTTGTAATATATTCGTAATGTTTTATGAATCTCGAATTACCATACTCAAGACGTGACAGGTAAATTGTTTTGTAATGGAAAAGTTAAGCTACATTCGAAATAATCTTGAGTCGGAGTTTTGTGAATACTTTTCCTTTCACACCCCACTTACGGCAAAGACTAAAAAGGTATTTGTCGCTATGTACTTCGTAAAGGTTGTCTGGACAAAATGAATGCCAGAGGGAAGTGAGATTGAAGACGTGAGTTGAACACGATAACTAACATTTTGTAACATAACAATTTTTAGGGCTCCATACCCAAAGGGTAAAAACGGGACCCTATTTCTGAGACTTCGATGTCTGTCCGTCTGTCCGACTGTCCGTCTGTCTGTCTCCAGGCTGTATCTCAAGAACCGCTATAGCTAGACTTCTGAAATTTTCACAGATTATGTATTTCTGTTGCCGCTATAACAACAATTAATATTAAAAATGAACTAAAATAAATATTCAATCCCATACATCAAACGTGATTTTTTTTGGTCTTTTTAGCTCTATATCAATAATGGCAAGAGGTAGGCACATGAATTTTTCGCACATTCTTTTGTTATATGTGTACTTTATTATTTAATAATAATTTTAAAATAAAATAAAAATGTAAGGGGGGCTCTTATACAAAAAACACAATTTTTAGCCAATTTTTGCTCTGTATCGGTACGGAACCTTTCAGGCGCGAGTCCGACTCGCACTTGGCCGATTACTTTTTAATGTTACTTATGGTGTTCTTATACTTCTTCCACTCACATTTTCAATTCTTGTGGAGTATTTTTAACTTATTTGGACGAATTTAAGAGGTAATGGTAATGATGTCTTGGCTTTGCGTTTAATTATTGTTTATGAAACTTTAACAACATTTAATACCCTTACAAATGTTGATATTTATTATTTACGGATATTATAACTTCAACCCCGTAGTTATAATCCCCTACATAATAATTATCACTTTGCTTTGTTACACCCGTAACAAAGCAAAGAGATAATACTTTAGAGTTTAGGGTGTGTATCTTACCCAATAAAGAAATAGAGTTAACTGTAAAAGTACAATCGCTGAAAGATTTTATTTTAACTTTTGTTTGAGCAAATTCACGACGCTGGGGCGCTTGCCAATATAAATCACAAAAACATGCTCTGTTAGCGCCGCGCCGGTTCATAGTGAACTCTATAAAAGTGATACATACACACCCTAAAGCATTATCACTTAGTTTTGTTACACCCTGTATACAAGGTTACTGCTACTTGTCTTTGTCTGGCATAAATTAAAAAAGCTATATGGCAAATACAGCGGGATCTTGAACCTACGCTGCGTAAATATTTTATTAGGACAGGGGGTAAAATACATGTGCATTTACTGTCAAACTCTTTATTTTTTAAATTATTACTAGCTGTCCCGGCAAACGTTGTTTTGCCATATAAAGTATTTCGCCCATATTAATCTATTGAAGTGACTAAATAAGTATGTCACCATGGCAACGTCCATCGCTATCCCGTCGCACAAACAATGGTCGTCGTTAGTCTCGAGTTGTAATAATTTACTATTATTTATTTAACAATTAAACTTATCAATAATATTAAAAGTACCCAGTAGCCGATTCTCAGACCCACTGAATAAATAAATAAAATAAATAAAATAAAATAAAAAAGCCTTTATTTCATAGACGATTATTACACTAAGAATAAAAAAACTAAATATGTAGGAATTAAACTAATTATTAATCATCCAGAACCCCTCCGCGGGTGAAGGCCTCCTCCAGAGATGCCCACTTTTCTCTATCTTGGGCTATGTTTGTCCATCGTGGCCCGGCTATAGATTTAATATCGTCTGCCCATCTTTTAAGCGGTCTGCCTCTGTTACGCTTACCGAGCGGGCCATTCCATCGTGTCACTCTTATGGTCCAACGTTCATCCGACAATCTGGCTACATGGCCGGCCCACTTCCATTTTAATTTATGAGCGTAGCACAAAGCATCCGTTGCTTTTGTTTCCTCTCTTATTTTTGTATGTCTAATTTTTTCAATTCTTCTTATCTTTAACATGCTTCTTTCCATGCCTCGTTGGCATGTAATAATTTTTCTCTTTACTTTAGCTGTGTATTTCCATGTCTGGCAACCGTAAGTTAGACACGGTAGCAGGCAGCTCGTCATGGTTTTTGTTTTTATGCTAACTGGTAAGTTACTTTTGAAAATCTCTTTGAGACTCCAGTATTTATTCCAGGTCAGTTGAATACGTCGCTCTACTTCTGAATAGTTGCTGTCTTTTCCGAAACTGATCTGTTTTCCTAAGTAAACATATTTATTTGTGTACTTGAGTGCTTCGTTGTCTATTTTTATTATTTTCTCCAAGCTATTAGTCATGATCATTGTTTTGGATAAATTCATCTCTAAGCCCACCTCTCTACCCACTACATTAAGAGATTCTATCATGCCTTGTAGTTCAGATACTGACTCAGATAGAAGAGCCAAGTCGTCGGCAAAGCGAAGGTGGCTTAGGTATTTTCCGTCTATATAGAGTCCTGTAGTTTTCCAATCCAATTTTCTTATGATCGATTCTAGGATGGATATGAACAATTTGGGAGAGATCGGATCGCCTTGTCTTACGCCGCGCTTTATGGGGAAGTTCTGACCGACTCTGTCCAGTTTTACTCTGCCAATGTTGTTGTCATATAAACTTTTTATAACATTTATGTAGCCTACCTCTACTCCTTGCTCTATCAGCGCTTTCCAGATACTTCTATGTGAAACTGTGTCAAAAGCTTTTTTGTAGTCAATAAAAGCTACATATAGAGTTCTCTGTCTCTCTTGGTATTTTTCAATTATTTGCTCCAGGGTGTGTATGTGGTCGATAGTAGAAAAACTCTTTCTAAAACCTGCCTGTTCCACCGGTTGTTCACTTTCAAGGGTAGCGCTTATTCTTTGGTTGAGTAGAGAAGAGAACAGCTTGTATAAGCAAGGGAGTAGGCTTATAGGTCGATAGTTTGCTATGTCGTATGGGTCTCCTTTTTTATAGATAAGAATTATATTTGATACCGACCATTGTGATGGGATTTGAGAACTCTCCAAAATTCTGTTGAAAAGGTTAGTGAGGGGTAGAGCAAGTACCGATTTGGCCGTTTTTATTGCTATGTTGGTTATATTATCCGAGCCTGGGCATTTGTCCGATTTTAATTTGACCCACTGAATATGCATATAAAATTTGGTTAAAATTACAGTAAAGCCGTTTCGGAGGAGTACGCGGCCTAACATTGTGACACGAGAATTTTATATATAAGATTTAATGTTTTGAGTGCATATAGTCTAATATTTTTTTTTATGAAATAAGGGGTCAAACGAGCAAACGGGTCACCTGCTGGAAAGCCACTTCCGTCGCCCATGGACACTCGCAGCATCAGAAGAGCTGCAGGTGCGTTGCCAGCCTTTTAAGAGGGAATAGGGTAATAGGGGAGGGTAGGGATAGGAAGGGAAGGGAAAAGGGGAGGGTAGGGAAGGGAATAGGGTAGGGGATTGGGCCTCCGGTAAACTCACTCACTCGGCGAAACACAGCGCAAGCGCTGTTTCACGCCATTTTTCTGTGAGAACGTGGTATTTCTCCGGTCGAGCCAGCCCGTTCGTGCCGAAGCATGGCTCTCCAACGAATATATTGTATTTTATATACGTGTAAGTAGTATTTACTTTTGGTGGCTTCGATCGTTCGCCATTTTAAATATGAAGTAAATGTTGTCGCACATTTATCAGCACGCAGGCCCCGAACGCGCCGCATTTTAGAATTCGCTATTTGTATCTAATGATGTAAAAGCTCGCACATTCGTCCGCACGGCGCGTTTCGTGTACTGTGCGGTGCGCCGTGCGTTCAACGCGTACGGCGCGTACGGTGCTGACAAAATGTGTGCAATCAGCCCCGTAAGGAAAAAGGACCTTCCAAAATGTTTGTTATTCTAAAAGAACGTCAATTATTTACTCGTATGTTATTTGCTTCATTCGCGACATCAATTTTTAGAAGTGGAATCAAGTAATGAGAATATATTGCTGAAGCCAATTGAGGGCAGACTACTGAGATTGTTAGATGATTTATTGTGCAAAACGAACAATTTGTATGTATAGTCTGTAATATTATAGATTTGTATGTATATATAACCACTGAAAAAAATATTAAAATCGATAGCCTATGATCCTTCGCGTGGTCTACTTCTTATTTGTGCCAAATAACATAAAAATTGCTCCAGTAGTTCGCGAGATAAGCCCTTTCAAATAATTTCCCCCGTTTTTTTCACTTTCTCCTTTTAGTCGTGATAAAATATACCCTATAGTCTTCCTCAATAAATGGGCTATCTAACACTGAAAGATTTTTTCAAATCGGACCAGTAGTTCCTGAGATTGGCGCGTTCAAGGGGAATTATTTGAAAGGGCTAATTTCAAATAATTCCCCGTTTTCCACATTTTCCTTTACTTCTTCGCTCCTATTAGTCTTAGCGTGATAAAATATAGCCTATAGCCTTCCTCGATAAATGAGCTATCTAATACTGAAAGAATTTTTCAAATCGAACCAGTACTTCCTGAGATTAGCGCGTTCAAACAAACAAACAAACAAACAAATGCTTCTCAATTATAATATTAGTATAGATGTGCCAGTAGCGCCCCCTGTCGACGTTTCCGTAAAATTCTCTAGTAGAAGTATAAAATTGCCGTACAAGTAAATTAATGTGATGGAGAAATGCAGTTTGACACCCAATACTAATTAGAAAGTAATTGTATAGCTATCGGTAATTTTAGGGTGCCATAATAATATGCTATTCATTATAATTCCTTGGTTTATTGTGTGTTGTAACTTGTATTATCACTACTTTTTAACCGACGTCCAAAAAGGAGGTGGTTATATATTCATTATTCGGTTGGTGGGTTTTTTTTGTATATTCATGAAGAGTATCAAAAGTGGTAAAAATTTTGAATTAGCTACAAAAATAAAGAAAGTATAATGCTAAGTACTCACAATTTGATTTTGCTTGATCGAGCAACGTCGAGCAAAACCCACGGCTCGCGATTTCGTCCACACATTCAGCATTGCTCGATAGTTTTATTTAATATTTTAAATCGATATAATATTTAATTCCATCGAGCCGGCTCGATGCGAGCCTTCGAGCTGTGAATTTTGCGGTCCACAAAGTAATGATTACTCGATTTGGAGTAAAACTTTCAATTTTGGAGCAAAACCGCATGTGAGTACTTAGCCAAGGACTTTGAAATGCGGTGTTTGTTACATGATACATTTACGTTTTCGCTGACAAAAACGAAGTGTAAACGTAAGCTTCTGACGGCGCTCGTATGTTTTTATACGTTCATAAACTCGAGAATATACAGCTAGGCTTACCAGCTGGAGGAAATGGGGTTTCCATCAGCACACACCCTGAACACGTAGAGCAGACACGCCAATATCTTGAAGAAGAGATTTACTATGCGTATCCTTAAGCCTGAAACAAATAAAACGTCCATGAATAAATTTCTTTGGTTCTCACCCGATGTCGAAAGTACCTGGGTCATGAAGATTCTGATAACATTTACTGGCCTTAAAAAAAGTACAGTGTTTTCAAAAATGGATATTGCAGACTACTTAAAATGAACCATGTAATGAACATGGACGTTTAAAAAAGTACTTTTTTTACGTCCATGGTAATCAAAGTCAAGGTTTCTGAAACTTCATAGAAAGCTTATATTTGTTATCTAGAGTCCCCCAGCTACTTTACTACAACTACAGCTTTGAAAATTGTGATATTTAAAAGTGTAGTTATAATATATACTACATTAGTTTGCACTTTGCAGCAGTCATTAAGACCATAATATTATAATAGTCTGACTATGGTACGACTAATCAATGTTTTGTTGTAATTAATTAATGTTTTTCGGCAATCGTCAATTTGCCAGAGATAATCATAGCCAAGGCACATTAACAGAGGGATGTATATAATAGCTTCATAGAAATTGTGTAACAGTTAACAAAACAAGCCATTTTTTATTCAGTAGAACATTGCGTGAGAATTGTTTTACCCACTATATACACACATAATATGTGTACATTAACACACTACACACTTGTATGACGAATATTAAATATAATGTAAATTAGGTTGGACGATTAAAATGTTTGTGTAAGTAATTTATCATTTAGTAGTAGCAGTATAGAACCGAATATTATAGTGTCGTTGACTTCAACCTTGTGTAGACATCAATAGTAACCATAGTAATATTATAAAGGCGAAATTGTGCCTGTTTGTCTGTCTTGTCTATGTTGACGCTTAGGGTGAAGCCAAACGAGCGTAATTTGTGAGTTGTGAGTCGCAGAATTTCGGTCCGGCAGAATACTGCTGCATTCAGTTTCATACAAAAGTTCTGTTTGATTCACACGAGCGTTTTGTGAGTCATGATTTGTATGAAAATATATTTACGCGGCAGAAAATCTGCGACTCACAACTCACAAATTACGCTCGTTTGGCTTCACCCGTAATCCAATGAAAAGATCGTGGTGAAACTTGGTATAGAGTCCTTGCCTACGAGAGTAATTACCTACTAGATACTGACGAAAACTTCGTTCGGGCAAATATTTATTTGTCAATCAGAAACCGTACATTTTACAACAAAAGCTCTAGTCTTATCCCAGCCTACCTAGCATACGCCAACGAGATATCTCACTCTCGAGATAATTAAATTTTGACATTATGAGACGAGTAGTTACTCGTCTCATAATGTCAAAATCTCGACTTTATCTCGACAAAATGTGTTATTTCGATGATAGATCTACGCGAGAAAAAATGTTTGTCATGCTAGAGTGAATAGAGATGAAGAGACAAACCATCAAACATCGAGAGAACATGTAGAGTGAGATATCTCGTTGGCGTATGCTAGGTAGGACTCAAAGTATCTACGTTACTATAGGTTATTTGATTATCTAATATATCGCTTCTGAGACCTAAAGTAAGAGACAGACAGAAAGGATATTATAATAAAGTATTCTTACTTGAGCGTTGGTTCTTAATGAAGTAGAGCTGCAGTCGTTCCTTGAATGTGTTTTCGTTGACGTAGTACTCCACTCGCACTCTGTAACAACGAAAATATAGGCGTTATAGCATTCCACATAATATCAGTAATATACATTATTTTATAAGAAGTCCTACAAATTAAAATAACAATATTTACACACCGAATAACTACAGGACCACAGTATATCAATATTAAATGTCATATTGCTATACTGTGACACACTGATCTCCATTATACAAGTACGCTGGATCTATGATACCCACTTTTTTTTTGTGCCATTTGAAGCGGAATCAGCGCCCCCATTATTAGGACCGAGAACTAAATTTGACGTAACCATTGGTAACCATGTATTTATTTTAATTCTCTATGGCTTAATCTGTCGAATTGTTTTCGTGTTTTTAAAGTGTTTTAAAAGGTTTTACGCGATTATATAATATATATTATATAAGTGGTGGTAGTTCATAAATCATAGTTAAACTATGAAAGGGTGTATGTTATGTAAAACACGGTACAAAAAGGGATGTGGGGTTACATTTCGCAAGTAAGTGATTTTAACAGCTCATTTCTACGATATTAAGCTTTTATTGATAATATAGGCACTTAAAAATGTGGCACTAATCTTATTATACCGTATTCACCACATATTTACCTTTGTTTTACCGATTTTTGATAAACAATAAAATTCAATAGTGCTGCAGTTTTCTGCCGATAAAACTTATCGATATCTATAATAATTGTATTAAAATCTCCGATAACCGATTTTTATTATCAAATACATAATATTATGCTCTTAAAATAATTGACAGGTTTCCGTCTGACGAAGGAAGACTGGAATTATGGTTGAAAAAAATTAAAAAGCCTGGTTGGCGTCCGAAAATTGCTACTACCGCCGTTGCCGTTACTATTTGAAGTGTACAAACGTTCTCTGTGAAAATACAAGGCGCAAAACTACCATTTGATCGTGATTATGTTTGGAAAATTTATTTCAGCGTCTACTCTTTCTTGACAGACTGTAACTGTGTAACGGTAACTAATAAAATATAATGTTAAAGTATCGCACATATATTTTTATTATTTATAAATACCTTACCTACTCCACCCCAATAAAAAAATTTATTCAAACGTTCCATATTTATTTATGGATCGCATTATCCAATTAGTTAATTTCCCTAGCACTTCTGCAATCAGCGCCAAAATGTCGAAAATCAAATGAGATAAAGTAACAACACACACAAAAAATAGCCTATATAATCCTTCACGTTATACATTCCCCCACTTTTTCCACATTTTCCTCTATTTCTTAGCTCCTATTAGTCTCAGCGTGATAAAATATATAAAATGGGCTGTCTAACTATTGTTCTGAAACAAACTGAAATAATTGTTCAAATTGGACCAGCAGTTCCTGAGAATAGAGCGTTCAAACAAACAAACTCTTCCGCTTTATAATATTACTAGCTGTTGCCCGCGACTTCGTCCGCGTGGACCTCAGTTTATAGCGCGCGATGTTCAAACAACAAAATTGGTGTCAAAAGCTTTTATAAAAAAACCCTGGTACCCTTAAATCAAAACACCCAAAAACAGCTGTGCAGTGTGCACATAACTTATTTCATTTTTAAAAATTAAACTTTATTTATGCCAAATTTTAAAGTATATTTAGCCCCCCAATTACACAACTTCACCCATAAACTATTTAATATTTATCATTGATAGGTTTAAGGTTACGTCACTCATCACTGCATAGATAAAGTACAAAGTTATAATTTAATAAAGTAAATAAAGAAATGACAATCGAATAAACCGATAATCAAATGTAAGATGATACCACCTCTTATAGAAAGACTTTTGCGCAAGCGTCAGCGCGATGTAGGAGACGGCACGGCGCCATCTATTATGTATTTTTGGAAGTAACTTAATTTGAACAAATTTACGGATTTTTACCCCCTTACAACCCTTTTTTCCAGTTAAAAAGTAGCCTATGTCCTTTCTCAGGCTTTAGACTATCTGTGTACAAAATTTCATTACAATCGGTTCGGTAGTTTTGGCGTGAAAGCGAGACAGACAGACAGACAGACAGACAGACAGACAGAGATACTTTCGCATTTATAATATTAGTATAGATAATATGATGAGATTAGTTAGGGTCTAATCACACAGAACACTTATTCAGCTTTGTTCAGCTTTAATACGATACACTGTAGCACTACTTTGATAATATTATAAATGAAATTAGAAAATACAATACAATAAAGTTTTCGTTAGAAGCTTATCTTCAGTTTTGTTTTTAGTTTTTCGTAGTGCTAACTGGTAAAAATAAATGGATTATAGATAGGTACTGCTACTTCACGTTATCTACGTATGAAATCGTTGTTAATTTATAATCTAAATTACGGAGAGGAAGTCTGTAATCTTTAATACAAATATGTAGCGTTTGTATTATTCAATTTAATATTTTTGTCCTAATGGCCGACATTATCTGAATCTGGAAACATTTCATCGATAATAGAAAAGACAGTTGTACATCACTAGTATTAGTTCCAAATACTCCCACTACTGCTATCAGCGCCAATATGGCGACATGATGGCGACTTTCAAACGTCATTTTTACGTCAAATTTAGTTCCTATCCCTAATAATGGGAGAGCTGATTCCGCTTCAAATAGGCACAAAAAATAGCTGTCATTTCAAAGGGTATCATCAGTCCAGCGTACTTGTATAATGGAGGTCAGTGACTGTGACAGGACTGCCTGTGTTTTTCTTGTCAATGGAAACGTTACACGAGAAAGACCTTTGACCGACCGCACACACGTTTTCCGTTAGCGATTTCCGAATTTGTCGTACGAGTATTTGTTTTCCGTATTCGGAAATCCGAATGCATGGAATCAGTAGAAAATACATGAACTGCCGCACACGTTCCTTTTTCTTTTCGGAACGAATTCCGCTAATACGTTTTAGGTGCAAGCCGGCGCGTTCGCGCGTGAAAAAAACGAACGTGTGCGCCAGTTTCACGGAATACCGAATACGAAAAACGAATTCGGGAATCGAATACGGAAAACATGCGTGTGCGGCCAGCCAAATTTTTATGGTTTGAAAGTAGATTCATTTTCCACAACAATATGCCGCCTTCAGTTGAAGTAGAAACAATATTTACAATGATAAAATCTATTCGGTCAGGTAATGATTTAAATAAAGTACCTACTTAGCAATAGGTTCAACAATATTTATGTTTAATCATATCCGTGCAAAGCCAGAGCAAATAGATGTTAATTTCTTGTTTGAATAAGTTGTTATCAAACTTAAGAATCCTATCAAAGTTCATTTGTTAAAACTAGGAGAGTTTAATCAAGTTGCTGGTTGAGGGACCAGACTCTGACGAAGGTATCCACCATGAAAGTTTCAAAATTCACCCCCTGGGCCCCAAGGGATGAGTTGGGAAGACGTTTAAGGCGATTCCACACTGAAAACTTACAAACTCTTTAAGTTTTCTGTAGCTGAGAGAAGCTCTCTATTACCTCCGTTAAAAAAAGCTGTCTATCCTTTAAGAAAGAACAACGTTACTGATAATCATACTTGCACAGGCATGCCATCTCATCACCCCCTTTTTTGACTGGGGTTGTAACAACAGAGTAGTTAGATGTCAGACAGACTAAACTTACTTTTTAGCTGATCTCGACAGTAGGTACCAGAGTAGACAGAATGTCTATTGTGTAGGTACCATTTAATATCAGAAATCGCTAGTACATTGTTAAGGTGGCTATCCGATCTTTGACGCGTCCGACAAAAATTCTAATAAAATGCTACTATGAATTAGGCTATAGGTTTCATTTAGCTCTTCGCCACTACAAAGCAGTAGAAAATGAAACTTATAGCCTAGTGAAGGTGGTATTTTATTTGAATTTTTGACGGTCGCGATCGCTTGCCGCGTTGATTTACCTTTACTTAGCGATACGTTGTAACCCGCAATTTTTAAGCTATCGTATAACTTTTATCATGGGCTTTGAGCGCGGCGACCGAATCAAGAAATTCCGTAACAAGAAACACCTAACATTTGTCTAAAGTCGTTTCAGTTCGGCAGACTTCGGTTCGGTGTGACTCGGGTTATAATGCTCGCCGCACCGACCGGTCGGTACGACGTTGCCAGATTCCGGCACGGTGTTTGTCAGCGACTTGATGTTTGCAAATTATAATTCCATAAGTTGATATGGTTAGCGATTACTTTACCGCGGCAGTCCCCGAGCGCCACACGTATTTTTACTTCGTTGTCGAAATTATCGAATGCAACTAGATAAACTAGTACAGAAGATAAAGAAGAAACTGACGCGAAACCTGTCGCAAAAGCCGGCGCGGTGTAACGTAAAATCCATTGTCAGGCGTGTTCGTTATCGATCACGTAACAATTTGTCCGTCCATTGCCAGGGGAATGGAGATATTTGGGAGCCTTTATAGTCTAACAAGGTGCCATATTAACTACAGGCCCGAATGTGTCTCAATAGGGACACTTTGAACTGACTTTATGTTCGGTTGGGCGTATATTTTTATGTGCATTAGCTTGAAGACATGAACGGATGAATAGGCTATAACCGGCCATTTGGCAAAGTTTTCGTATTTTGAAACTTTCGACCCGGAAAATAATGCAATCAACAAATGCAGACTAAAGTCTGCATTTGTTGATTGCATTATTTTCCCGGTACTTATTTTTTTTTATGAAATAAGGGGGCAAACGAGCAAACGGGTCACCTGATGGAAAGCAACTTCCGTCGCCCATGGACACTCGCAGCTTCAGAAGAGCTGCAGGTGCGTTGCCGGCCTTTTAAGAGGGAATAGGGTAATAGGGGAGGGTAGGGATGGGAAGGGAAGGGAATAGGGTAGGGGATTGGGCCTCCGGTAAACTCACTCACTCGGCGAAACACAGCGCAAGCGCTGTTTCACGCCGGTTTTCTGTGAGAACGTGGTATTTCTACGGTCGAGCCGGCCCATTCGTGCCGAAGCATGGCTCTCCCACGTAAACTTACTATAATACTACTTATACAAAGTAAACCAAATGTAAAGTAGGTATAAGTTATAATGTTCGTTAAAATTATATGGAAGGTAATAGGTAATGCCCTTACGCGTACCGCGTCCGCTATAAAAAGCTAGTTAGCCACTTACTTGAGACATACTTGGTGTATTTTAAGTAAGTATATCTGCAAAAATTCCGTATAACCATAGTATAACGTAGTATACTTCATGAGATCACGTCTTATGCTACGGGCCAACGAATTATATAAATTAATAGCTGTCCCGGCAAATTTTGCTTTACCATATAAAGTATTTCGCCCATTTTATTTTATGAAGTGGCTAAATAAGTATGGCACCATGGTAACGTCCATCGCTGTCCCGTCGCACAAACAATGATCGCCGTCAGTTTAGAGCGAGTTGTTATAATTTACTATTATTTATTCAACAAATGCACTTAATATCAATTACAAAAAGTAGCCAGTAGCCGATTTTCAGACCTACTGAACATTAAGAATATAAAATTTTATAAAAATCAGTAAAGCCGTTTCGGAGGAGTACGGTAACTAACATTGTGACACGAGAATTTTATATATAAGATAAGTTAATTCGTCCTAACCGAAGTCCTTGCTGTATCATAATAAATAGATTTTACCAACAAAAGCGTTTAGATAAGCATCTTCAATTATATAGAAATCACATAAATTATATTAAACGAGCTTTTGCCCGCAGCTTCGCTCGCATTGAGAAGTATTATTATATACAGACTTTCATCCCCTATTTGAACCCTTTGGGGTTGGAATTTATCAAAATCCTTTCTTAGCGGATGCCTACGTCATAACATCTACCTGCATGCCAAATTTCAGCCCGATCGGTCCAGTGGCTTAGGCTGTGCGTTGATAGATCACTATGTCAATCAGTCAGTCACCTTTGAGTTTTATATATACTAGCTATTTGACCGAGCTTTGCTCGGTATTCGATAAAACACGAAACGAATAAAAAGCATTCTAAAAATGATTCCTAGCTAGATCGATTTATCACCCCCGAAACACCCTATATACGAAATTTCATGAAAATCGTTGGAGCCGATTCCGAGATTCCAATTATATATAATACTAGCTGTTGCCCGCGACTTCGTCCGCGTGGACTTCAGTTTATAGCGCGCGATGTCAACAAAATTGGTGTCAAAAGCTTTTATAAAAAAACCCTGGTACCCCTTAAATCAATACAGCTGTGCAGTGTGCACACAATAAGTATTTAATTTGTTTATATTAAACTTTATATTTTATGCCAAATTTTAAAGCTTATTTAGCCCCCCAATTACACAACTTTACCCATAAACTATTTATCATTGATAGGTTTAAGGTTACGTCACTGCACAGAAAAAGTACTGAGTTAATTAATACCGTAGAATAGATATAACAATCGAAAAAATCGAAACTTAAATGTAAGATGATACCACCTCTTATAGAAAGACTTTTGAGCACGCGTCAGCGCGATGTAGAAGACGCACGGTGCCATCTATTATGAATTTTTGGAACTAACTTAATTTGAACAAATTTACGCATTTTCACCCCTTACAACCCTTTTTTCCAGTAAAAAAGTAGCCTATGTCCTTTCTCAGGCTTTAGACTATCTGTATACAAAATTTCATTACAATCGGTTTGGTAGTTTTGGCGTTTGGCGTGAAAGCGAGACTGACAGACGGACAGACAGACGGAGATACTTTCGCATTTATAATATTAGTATAGATTATGTGCACACTGCACAGCTGTTTTTGGGTATTTTGATTAATTAAGGGCCGCGCTACACCGGAATGGCAGCGGCGAGGCGAGCACTTTCAGCGCTGCCATTCCGGTGTAGCGCGGCCCTAAGAGGGGTACCACTTACCAGGATTTTAAAAAGTTTTTAAATTTGACACAAATTTTGTTGACACCGCGCGCTATAAACTAAAGTCCACGCGGACGAAGTCGCGGGCAACAGCTAGTTATGAATAAAAACAATATATACTAAATTAGGTATGATTAGTTCTGTTACAATAATGAAGTAAAAAATAAAACGCCATTTGTTTTCATATATTAGAATTAAAATGTTGATTGCATTGATAATATATTTTCTTGATGGAATATAGGCCAACATGGTACACTCGAACTCCTTTATTTTAGAGCGCCTTCTGTTGTCAACTTGTCACATAATATATTAGAAATGCAGTAGGAGTTCTATAAGATAAGATAGATTGATTATTATTATACCAAGTGATAATATTATTAAACATAATATTCTAACGTATTAAAAACTATAAACAAAAACATAATAACTAATAAGTATGATTAGTTCTATGTTACAATGAAGTAAAAAATAAAACGCCATCTGTTGAATCGTATTAGAACTAATATGTTCATTGCATCGATATATTTCTGGATTTTTTATAATTTTTTTATATTTAAGATTTTTGAAATATTATTTTAATACACATCCAAGACCCAGGAACATTGAAAACTTTTTGTTCCGCCTGCGGGACTCGAACCCAGGACCCCTGGGATGAGCGCTGGCCACGCGCAATGCGAATTAATTTTCATCGATATTTTCATGGAAATAAGATATTTTCCCACATCAAAATGTAGCCTATGTCCTTTCTCAGACTCTAGAATAACTGTGTACAAAATTTCATTGCAATCGGTTCAGTAGTTTTGGCGTGAAAGCGAGACAGACAGAGATACTTTCGCATTTATAATATTAGTATGGATATATACAAGAATTGCTCGTTTTAAGATATAAGATAGATATAACATACGACATAAACAAATTATTGTAATCTGACGAATATCAATTTGACATGAACTGACTAATTTCGACATAAAAGTTGAGACTTTGAATCTGAAATCAGCATATTGGTTTGAAGAGAATGTAATTTTGTGCTTCTGTAAAAAATAAAATAATTTAGGATAATCATAATGTTTTGGTGCGATTAGGCAACACTAGCACCAGATACTGTCTTTGCTAGTGCTAAAATTTTGATAGACGTTTGATACGTTTCAGTTAATTTTCTGATACGACGTCTGCTACATGGAAGATTTTGGTCGGATTCTTTACTGTATGGCGCTAATAGCGCCCTGTGCTCCGACCTTTGCGTACCCAATATTCCCTATTATCGCTACTATAAACAGAAAAATACGGGAAGAGGCGCAACGAGGCGCTGCATTTTCTGATACAAAATTTTAAATGATTAAGTATCTACACAACAAGATGCTCCATTGAGAGAGTTTGAAACTGCGCCGCGCTGCATGCGCAGAAAAAGTTCACATTTATTTAAGTGCTGGTAGAATAACGTCGTCCGTGACTGTTGGTGAAGTAACCCAACGGATCAGTTCATACAAAAACTAAACGAAACGAGGACTATGCGACTAGACGATGCATAAAAGCGTAGCGCCGAATGGCTTTTTAATGTTATATCGCCTTTATTGCCACGTTTCGCTATGTTACCTATTTCCTACAAATATTAAATACTCGTAACATTTATTATCCGTACTCGTAGCGTAAAGGTGAGACCGCACAGCGACACTACGCGGGTGCGACGAGACGCGACACGTCACGGCCAAATATTCTTTGTATGGCTCAATTTATACCACCGCGGAGTGAAACGGAAGTGACTTTTTGCAACTAAACTGTACTATAGCATAATTAACTATATATCAACAGTAAACTATACAAATTAAATACGAGCCAAAAAATTGGACGTGCGTTTTCCGCGGAATTCTTGAGAATTCGCCGGTGCCGTCTGTTGAAGTGGCGCGAACTAGTCAAGTAAAAGATACAGATTATACAATGGGATATACTCATGACGCAGGAGTTCACGGAAATAATTCTCCAGTATTTCAGCGAATTCCCGCGTAATGAGGCGAAGTTGACGCTTCCATTCCGCGCCGATGTAAATAGAGCCTATGAGGCAAGTCGCACTACGTGGCAGCAAGGCTACGCGACACAAAAGTCATCTCTATCCCACCTTCAATTACAAAAAGTTGATTTTCAATTACAACTTGCGACGAAAATGCAATAACCCAAACACTACAAAAATATACAGGAATGGAAACCCCGTGTTGACATTAACATGAGGGGGATTTATTATTAACTGACAGATTGAATGGGTTAGGGAATTGCAGAGCTTAATATATCAAACCTGATCCCTTGTCTCCTAGTTGATCTCGTATGACCTTTGGAATCATAACGATGTGTTCTATTTATTCTGGGATTGAATATGTTTTCAGCTCAGGATATTCAAAAATATTTTGATAATAATGAGACACGGAGTAGAAAAAAAGTAAATTAAGACTCATAATGCAAATGTTGCAATATAACAAAAACTTTCATGATTTTTGCTACGCATAACATAACAAATACTATATGGAAATATAGTATTTATTATTACGGCCGCATGCGGCAGAAACAATTGTTTGTAACGATTTATTAATTGTTTGTAATGTAATTACTACTAATTTAGTTACAATTTTTGTGATCTAGCGGTGTACCGGCCAAGCCGCGCGTACGGGTGGACGCATCCTTAAAATATACGTAAACGGCTAATAAGTAATCTACTTTAAATAATGCATTTTTTTAAAATTCAAACTATGCTAATATTTTGATCGCCTTATACAACTTTATATAATCTTTAAATTTTATTTCTCGACATATTTAATGTTAAGTATATTTCGAAGTCACGATTAGCAAAAAGGTCGCCGGCTTCTAAAGGCTTATGATAAGATAAAATTTAATGTCAATTCCAATTCAATCTCACTCGTAATTAGATCGAATAGTTTAACCTATTCGATCTAATGCAATAATGCACAAGCAAAGTGCTCCAAAACCAGGGACATACTCAGTCGGGCGGAAAACACGATATATAAAATGTCACATTCATTGTTTATGCCCGTCTGACTTTCAATGGATGTTCTCGAAGATTCTTCAGCGGTTTAATCCAATGGTTTGAATGAATTTTCCATTTTCAAATGAAAGTTTATTCAGGATTTCTATTTTCCCTTTCAGCGTTTAGTTGCTACTGCATATTTTTAAATCTTAATTGGTTATTAGAGCGGCGAGAATCTATATTATTTTTTAGTTTAGGAGATAATAATATATTTATTATAATAATATAATATGGCTATACTAGTTTATGGAGGAATATTGTTTGATTTTAAAGATTCCGGAACTACTCGACCGACATAGAGTAAAATATCATTCATATTATGTTAAACATAAAAAATATAATTTAAACAGACGAAAACAATATTATAACCTCCTCCATCTTGAAAGTCGGCTAAAAAGTAGGTATTTCGTGCGGGAATCGCACCTTTTTATCTGACATAGAAACTGTGTAGAGACATTTATAATATTAATATGGATATTGGATACTCAGTATCTCTGGCATTTTTTGCTCTGAAAGTGTAATTTAAGAATTTTTACTAGCACTACCGAAGTACCAAACTACTAATTTTAGTTTTATGTACTGGAGAGCTTTTACTTTACGAGTTTTAAGAGAGTGCCACATTTTGAGGGAAAACATAAAACGTTCAACAACGTATACATATATATTTTTTTGCTTTAATAATAACAATTGTAAAATAAGCTTATTCATTCTCCCATTTGATTTTTTATTGAGTTCAGAAATTAGAAAAAAAGTTAAAATCATACTGTGATCATGATGATTTCATATTATATCACGAAATGATCATGATCACAGATAGTCTGAGAATCGTCTAACATCGTTATTTTACATAGTACATACCCGAAATATGGCCAAACACCAAAGCCGGGTTACCCCGGGTTTTAAGTAAAATTGTCACTAGCGTCGTGACTCGTGGTTTAGACCAGTGTTTTTCAACATTTTTATGATAGGTATGAAATAATATTTCGTGACCTGCCTCACCCTTTGCTTTTTATCTTGTATGTATATTGTATATTGTATAATATCTTTTCGTCAAAATATACTTAATTTAAGTAATATCAATATTTTTAAACACTTTTATTTTTTATGAACCGTCGAGATCGAGAAAACTCGACCTCTGTCAGTACAGAGGCTTCGGTACCCACCAGGCGGTCGCGACCCCCAAGTAGGTTTTCAATACAGAATCCATGAATCGAATGAACTATAAAATATATGAACAGATTTGTCAGTATCATTGGACACATTCCGGTTGACTGGGCCAGACGCTCTATTCATGCTGACAGTAACTGGGAACGGTTTGGCACAAATGGGTCGGCTTGTAGAATAAGCTCGCAACAGATCTTATTAAATTAAAGTGCCCTTTCGGCCAAGCCTTTTTAGAGACCAAATAGTAGTTGTCAAAAGATATTTTACAAAATGGGAGCAATCATCTAAAGGTGCCGGTTGGCAGCGGGCGACATGAAGCGGCAGCAGACGACATGTCGTCGCGACACTACTATTTCTATGAAAGTGTCGCTAGCTTCGTGTCGCTAGCTGCGCAGGGTATTTCATAGAAATACATAGAGAAACCAGTAGTGTGGCGACGACACGTCGTCTGTTGCAACCTCATTGCTTCCAACTTGTACTTTGATAAAAAATATATTCGAGAACTTTACAAGGATGCTTTCGTACCACACACGAAACCATCCTTGTAGCTTTGTTTAACTGATTAATTCATATCAAAAAGGAGGACGTTATTATCATATTAAAAACGTTGTTATAGTTAACTTACGTGTTTGGTAAATTACAGTTAGTTCGTTTGGCGAAATTGTATTACTTTGTCATACTCTCTGTGGAAATCCGGCCGGAAATTGGGTTCGGATTGAAAGAGCATCCCGACTGCACATGCATAATTAATTTACACGATAATGTTAAACGAAACTCAAAGCTAAGTTTGGACTAATTTGTTCATCGTTCGCGTTTTTAAGCGACTTCAAAAAAAGGGAGGTTATCAATTCGACCCGTATGTATGTAATATTTCCAGAACGTCCAGCCTATATCAGTGTCTGAAGTCTGAACAAATATGCCAAAATTTCAAGTGTAAGTATATATGTTTTTTGTTTGTTTTCGCATACCTATCTCTGGGACTACAAGTCCGATTTAAGTGATTTTTAGTTGTACTAGATATTGTTCAACTTAACGAATACTGCAAGTTTCATCAAAATCAGGTCAGTAGTTTTTGAGATAGGGAATTTTAATTCGTAATTTAAATCTTAAATCGCTAGTCTGAGAAAACGGGATGTGCAATTTTACGCCAATGACACCGCCCTTATCTTCTATCCACATGGGAAGAAGTCTATAAAATAACAGAAAATATTGTAACAAACTGGCTTAATTATAAGTTTGGAGGATTGAAATGTTCGCCTGTACTAAAATATAATATTATAAGTATGCTAATAAAGATTTTTGAATTTTTGATTTTGAATTACGTACAATTTTGAAGTCGGTTTTATCTTTTTAAAATACATTTTTTCTGGAGAAAAGATAGGATAGACAATGATAAAAAATACGGTCAGAGAGGTTACGTTGGCTCAAGGTGGACTAAAACTATTGATTGCCAACATGTAGAATGTAGATTGTAGAGCATAATATTATGTTTATCGATTGTCTATGATTGACGTTGATTGTTCATTCCATGGCTTTGCGAGTGGCAATCTTGGTTAACAAACATGGTCCAACATGGGGAGACTGATAGAGTCTGTAAATAGAAAATAATAAAGAAATAGAACAATTATATCGACTGCTCTCAGTAGATAATAGTAGAGGAGGGGAGGGTGCTATTTTTGTAGTCACTCGAGCGTCATGGAGACTTAATAGGTTTTGTACATTAGATAAAACTGATTAAAAAATAATAAGAGCGTTTTTTATTTTAGTGGTGGGTTCAAAAACTGCACCAAATTCAAAGTTTTGAAACAGAAAATATATTCAGAAAATTGCTTATTTAAGTCAGTTATAATTAAATATATTTTAGACAGCAAGGACTAAATCATTTATATCCGCGAAGCTTAGTTAGGAAAATATGAAGCTTTACTTTTTTATCTTTTAAAATGTATCTACAGGCTTAGCAAACCTTTGAATCTGCAGTGCTTTGTATGGAAGCTTCTTTGGGGTATACTAAACATCCAATATCTCAAAAGAGTGAGCACACTGAGACGGGCCGGGCCAGGGCTCAGCGTGCCGGGGCGCATCGCAAAAATCCGCCTCCATACCCGGCAATAGTGTGCTATAGCGCATTTTGCGCTGCGCTGAGCCCCGATCCGCCCCGGCATGCGCCGACAAATTGTGCGCGTATCTTAATCTGACAAATCCGATGACATTTCAGTGTAAAAAAAAATTGACCACCACATGAGAAATCTCATTTCTATACCATGATAACTAGACACACGTCGGAAGCCTATACAAGCTTAATCTGACACACTGGAGCTACTCCTGAAATCCCCTCTTCCCCTCCCCAACTATAACATGTACTAGGAAGTGAGAAGTTGATTCATAGGTCCGTAATTTGGTCGAGTTTTGTCAAATTTAACTGATAAATTACGAATCATGATCACTGACCTCAATAATACACTGGACAGGCTATGCCGTACAAAATGACAGCTATTTTTTGTGCCGATTTGAAGCGCCGCGGTGAGCGTACTGTGAACTAATTACATAGAAAATGACAACCGCCATTTGCAAAATAGTAGTTCCAAGTACACTCACTACTGCTTTCACATAGCAATCAGCGCCAATATGGCGACTTTCAAATAGGAACATTTTATTGATAGCGATCGCCTGTCCAGTGTATTATAATAGAAGTCAGTGATCACGATTAACATTTGAAATAATTCGACTAAATGACGTAGGTCCGTCATATCTGCCTATGAATCAACTTCTTTGATAGTACATAGCGATACCAGTACGTTGATAAGTGAAATACAGTTAGTAGTAACGTGGTAGTAACACAGTACCTTCATAAGACCTTTCACAAATAATTCTAAAGAATATAAATTCGAAATAAGCGTGAACCGTGTTCCCTTTATAGGTGATAAAGCTACATATACAACATAGTATATGTGTTTGCGTCAGTTGCGTGCTACTAGGATCGGGCCTATCCTCCTAGGGATTGCCTTCATTTCGACGATTGAACAAAAACCTAATTTCTTATGACGTCTATTTTAAATGAGTATCATTGAGTTTTCGTAAAGGGGTACGAAAGTTTATTTTGGGATATTGTATGTCATGTTTGTCCCTACGTGGGACAAAAGGGATCCACAAGGGACAAAGCAGATGAGAGAAATGCAATTTTTCCCACGTTAAAGGCCAAACTTCTGTATCGGATAATTTACTACATGTGTATAGGATAACCTTGTCATTGAATTTATTTTCATCATTGTCAATATAATTATTATTGACAAAGCTAGGCTATGACCTACGATAAGCTAGTTTTACATAGTATAATAGGAATTGAACATGCTGCTACGAAAAGTGCTACGGTGCTACGAATAATGCTACGACGAGAATTTATTAAAAAAGTTAAAAATCCTGTCTTCTTTTGTTTTCATAAAGAACACAAGGTGTTACATTACTAATTATTAGTGCATTAATTTATTTATCACGCGAAACCGTACATTCTGCCTATATTCTTCTGGTTCGTTCGTCCGTCGTTCGTCTATTCGTTCTGGTTCTTCAAATTTTTTATTCAAATTTTAGTGTGGATAATCAAGTACCGTTTGTGAAAAATAAGAATAGGAGAATGCAGCTTTGTAAATAAAACTATATTGAGTGATATGTTAAATAGTATAGGCAATTAATACCTGATTCCTGAGGTTTTTAACCTATCATTAGCGCTTTTGATTGACTATGTGTCGAACATTTGACTTTCAACCAAGCTAATTAAAAGTCAAACTCTAGTCTTAAAAGTCAGAAAAAACGAAGACTTTTTCTATATTTTCTAACCGATTTCCAAATAGAAGGAGGTTTCTCAATTCGACCGTATGTTCTTTTTTTGTCGTGATAGCATTCTACTCAAGTTCCTATTATTGTCACTGTCGTGATCAAATTATTTTTAGTCCAATCACATATTATTTCCTCAGTACAATTTAACGTCACCTATCCGATTGAGACGCGGGCTTAACCCAATAAATATCGATCTATAAGTTTATTATATCTATATATATCTTATAGCTGCTGCTCGCCATTTTGGATTGTCTTTATGGTCCCCTGGCTACATCTTTATTGCGAGTGGACTTGATTTAAACGTGTCTGGTGTCCTGAAAAATTTATGTTAAAAGATATAGTATGGCTTCAATATACATTCGGCTTTTGTAAGGTGACAAGATTATTAATAAATTATGTGATCAAACTTATCACTTCTCTCGCGCCCGCGGCTCTCGGGGAATGCCGCGGTAAAGCTATTGCATAATATTATCATTTTTTATCAACTTATCCAATTATCATTTTTTTTTATTTCACTTATTCGCAAACATTTATTCGCATGCAGACAAACACGATGCCGAAGTCTGGAAACGCCGAACCGCTGAGCCGGTGGGTGTGGAGGCTGTTAGGTTTTTCTCGTTAAGGAATTTCTTAATTCAGTCGCCACGCTCAAAGCCCATGATAGAAGCCTTGTAATAGCTAAAAGCAACAATCACTCCGAGAGTATCGATTAGGTCACGTGTACTGACTCGAATTATCATTTATGTTAAAAGCATTCCGAAATAGTTTACAATGCCGCTAAAGAAGTTTTTACTTCTAATCATATATAATAATAAAAATATTTATATCATAGCATATCGATGAAATATTAAAGCATTATTAAGGCGGCGCCTTGATAATTATTTGTCTGTGGCGATATCGATTTTTGACGAATGACTAAAGCTAAGAATTATAAGTTCATTGTCAGTATTTATCATGTCTTTGTCTTTGAATTACCCATAGCATAACACGATTGGTCAACTTTTATAACACAGAATAATGAATCAAAAAGACCTCTGTAAAAAAAGGGATTCCTATTTTGCCAACAGAGGAGAGTGATTTAAACTTCCAAAATTTGTACATACATTGGTTCAAGCATACACTTTAATTTGCCCATTGCTTATAATTATAAATGAAATGTATTTATGGTTTTTTAATTACGCGACAAGAACTATTTTGTCGCTTACGCCTTTTCGGTTATAATGTATTTATGGTTTCCATTTTTTTACTGTTCCATTGCCATACACTGGCCGGCCCAGCCTCTCATAGAAAGCAAGCAATCTAAAACATATCCAACACGGTTTTTTATTTACTTTAACGCGGCGTCACCTTAAACGAATGACCCATTTTCGGATTTGTTTAATAATAAGGTCATCAGGTGCCTTACTCCCGAAACTGATATCGATTTCGATTTTCGATTTCAACGGTTTTTTGACACTTTAGACATCTAAAATAGCGAAATTTTAGATGTCTAAAGTGTCAAAAAACCGTTGAAATCGAAAATCGATATCAGTTTCGGGAGTAAGGCACCAGGGGTATGATATACACGTGCTTCTTGAATAAAATATCCTGAGTTTGAAATCTATGAAAGTTTATAATGCTAAACGCGACAGACAAACACCCAAGTTTGCGAAGACTTATAAAATTGAGTAATGTTTAGCGTCGAGCTAATATCCGTTGACAGGGTATGCATCAAGCTGGGGGAAGCTGTGAGATTCCGCAGATCTGAGACAATGCAAATATACAGTGCCGTCGAAATACGAGTATACAATACATTATAGAACTATAGAACAGTAATTCTCTTGCATTGGATCGCTCGAATGTGGCTCCAGTAAGCTGCGGCTTCTAAAATTGTATGACTGACCCGAGGTTGACAGCTCAAAGTACGAAAATAAAAGTAGGAACCATTTTTTGACTAAGTTACTCTTCCATAGTATTATTTATTCGTAGACCGATGGCCACATACATAATTATATACTTATAGATATTACTTTAGGGTGTTGTATGTTGTCCCTTGTATAGATTTACTATTAAAGTAGCAGCGCTAAAAATTACTTTTGGCTACTATAAGCCATACAACAAGAAAGAAAAAGTAACCATTATGAAAACATCCGAAAGTCCAAGCCTGTTTAGGTAGGCTACCTAGACAGCTAGGTGGATTTACACTACATTCCAAATTTAGTGAATAATTAGATACTGTAAATTGTAATGTTAACAAGGCTTAAAATTCTGAGGCTGGATTTATTGAATACCGCGAGAGCCCAAGCAAAAATTATATGTAACGATTAACTTAAATAGCGACTCGGTCGCGCTGTTATTTACATACAATGTAAGACAAAGTTGTGCGATAAATGGCGCTATGTAGCCGTAGGGTCTATCGTGTTAATTGTCATGTCAAACCGCTGTCATATATTACGGTGTAGTTATGTCTATTGTGGTATAGCTGTCCTATATCTGTCACGACAGTTGCCACGAAAGACCCTACCATCTCCAATCGATCAAATGATATATCGAAAACCCTCATTGCTTGTGATCTCGCGATGTAGCCGCCAAACCGCGCGTTCGGGACGCATATAAATCGAGCCACAGTCCACAGTACAACGATGCACAATCGTAAACTCAATCCGTTAAGATAAATACCTCATCTGCCGTCATCAAAGCAGGGTCAATTTATAATAGAGCAGAGTCGAAGCGCAGCGAAGCGAATTCCCAAAAATTGTACACAGAAAATTCAACCTTAACTCCAGAACGTAACGCACACATTACTTCTGCGAGATCAACCAGCGTTGGTCGGGCGCATGCGCACGAATTCGCGCAGATGCGCACGACGCGTGCGCGCCTTTTAAAATTCTCAGATGTAATGTGTGCGTTAACGCTTTGGAGTTAAGGTTTGATTTGCCATGTTCAGTTTTGATACTTTGCTTCGATGCGCTTCGACTCTGCGCTAGTATAATTTGACCCTACACTTTTCACACACACGTGGTAAAACACTCTCGGCGCGCCGCAAGTTCCACTTACCTCGGTATTTTGTCGTAGCTGTCCCATCCAGTGAGGCAGTTGTATGAGCTGTACCGACTTAGCGATCCCATGGCTATTGATACGTTGCCATTGCTGATGAAAACATAACCTTTAACTCAAACGAACTAAATAAAATCACTGGACTTGAAATAAATATACAAATAAACATATAATGAATTGTATTGTATAATATGTACGGCCAAATTATAAACTTTAAACGTAACAAACCTTATTTAAGCTGTATTTTATAGTAATATGTTTACAAATTACAAAAGATATAGACTTTGAATGTATGACGAAAAAAAGTTCTACGTGCAAGACATAAAATTATGTTCTTTGTACTAATATTATCGTCTAAAGATATTCGCGGCCTATATATAAAAAGTTGGCTTTAAATGATGACCTACTAAACAATACAAGTTTATTAGAGGGGAACGAAATTGCATTTAGAAATTAAGCCGGTTCATTTCACAGAAAGCGTATTAATTTTAAGGTTATGATATTGTTTGTCTGTATATCGTTTGTATCGGACCGGCGCGGTCTAAATTAAAACCCGTAATTAAAGCTCATTCGGACTCGTGACTGGGGCCTGTTCCACCAATTGTGTTTTAACCGACTTAAAAAAAAGAGATTTCGTGTTAGTCTGTAATATCATCGTCTGAACAAATGTGCCTTTCACGATTATGATTTTATGTTCGTGTTCGCATATCTCCTGAACAAGTGCGATTTAAGTAATTCTTTTATTGTTATACTACGTTTTAGCGAATACTATATTCATCAAAATCAGTTTATTAGTTTTTGAGATGGGGAATTTTAATTCTCAATTGTGTACAATTTTAAAATCAGTTCTTCATAATATAATATTGCACTTCTTGTGTATTATTTATTGAACACTAAAAAGTATAATGGAGGACTTAACGCCTTATGGCATTATGTACTAGTTAACCTTGGGGCGTTACAGGAACAAAATTGTTTCTGTCATGTCTGTCTTTTGTCTAATTACTAATACAGTTTTGATAACATTTGGTATGGACATGCTTTGAGATTCGGGAAAGGACATAGGTTTGTTTTTATTCCGGAGAATCGTTTACACTTTGTTTAATAAATATTTGTGAAACTACATACTATGATTTACACATTTGTAGTAATTTAGTTATTACGGCTATAAAGTTATTTCGAAATAAGCCTGGTTAGTCCAATATGAAAATTATTTACCCAATTTTCATAGTTTACTTTCACAAAAAGCAAAAAACAAAAGCAACTAACGGAAACATTGTTAAACCTGTTGATAACAGGCAATTATACACAAGCACAGAACACAATACACTCCCACATACGTCTACGCTAGGTCTACGGGCGTCTACGTCTACGCCACCAGTACGACTGAATTTGTTCCGTCGCCCGCCCGCCTAGCGTAGCTTTTTTGCTTATTGGGTCCCGATCCTTTATGATAGAACAAATTCTGTCTTTACGGATGAAATAGACTTTTTACCCCTTGTAAATAAGTTATACAATGAGCTACTCAATGTTTTATCTTTGTCTACCGAACTTCTCGAATATACAAGGTGTAACAAAACTAAGTGATATTACTTTAGGGTGTGTATGTTGTGTCCCTTATACAGTGTGTAACAAAAACTAGTGATAATACTTTAGGGTGTGTACATGTTCCTTGTAGAGAGTTCACTGTGAAAGTAGCAGCTCTGAAAGACGAATATTTTTTTTCACTTTTGTATGGGCAAGAGCCCGAGCGTCACGAGTTTCCCCATACAAAAGTGAAAAAAAATTTTGGTCTTTCAGCGCTGCTACTTTTACAGTGAACTCTCTACAAGGAACACGTACACACCCTAAAGTATTATCACTTGTTTTTGTTACACCCTGTATAAAATTCACTGTAAAAGTAGCAGAGAGCAAATTTTTTTGTGATTTATATTGGCATTATTGGCAAGCGCCCGAGGGCTATGGATTTTCCCATACAAAAAATTTAAAAAGTTACTCTTTCAGCGCTGCTACTTTCACAGTAAACTCTATACAGGGGACTCGTACACATCCTAAAGTATTATCACGTAGTTTTGTTACACTTTGTCTATACTAATATTATAAAGAGTTAAACTTTGTTTGTTTGTTTGTTTGTTTAGTTGTAATGAATAGGCTCAAAAACTACTGGGCTGATTTTAAAAATTCTTTCACCATTCGAAAGCTACATTATTTAATGCCCAAAAATAAAACGTATGCAAAGTTTAGGTTTTGCAAACGCTCTAATTTTGTTAAAAGCTCTTCGGTCAGGTCCAAGTAGCAGGAATCAGCATAATCAAGGATTGGAAAAATGAGAGTTTGGACAAGGAAAATTTTGGTTTGTGTAGGTAAAAAGTTTTGGAGGTTCCTCATCATGTTCAGCGAGTGGTGTACTTTTCTGCTAACTTCGTTAACCTGAGGCTTCCAACAGAGGTTGCTGTCCAAAATTAAACCTAAATTTCTTGCCGTTTCTGTATACTCAATAATTATACCGTCATTTACGATATTCGGCACATGACGTAATCGCTGGGTCATATATCGGCTTCCTATTATAATGGCCTGTGAAAACGAAAAAGATTCGGCTAAATGGCCAGTAGTACTCATTTATATTTTGAGACACCGGTAGTGTCATAAAATAGGGATGGTGACAAGGTAAAAGATTAGCGAATTTTGTTAATAAAATAAAGAAATCACGGTAAAAAATAAGTGTTCCCAAAATTTCAGCTTGATAGCATTTGAATTTTTTTTGTTATGCGCCTTCAAAGTTGGATATTCAAGTTGTTTTTTTTTTTTTTTCAATTAAATTTCTTAATATTTGTATACAATTCGATAACTTATGCAATTAAAAGCAACTTTTGTTATGAAACCACTTTTATAAACGCAATATTTAATATACCTGTCGAACAAAGTTGTCTCCCGATGCGTACAAACTACGAAAGACTGACGTCATACTTTCGTAACACTAACATAAAAAAGACCTGCCCGAAACGCTCCATACAAGCGTTTCGGGCAGGTCTTTTATATGAGATATTTGAATTGTCATATCTTGGTGAATTTTTATGCTATCAGAGTCATTCTTTCAACGATGTTTCTATTTTTTAAGTGTCTTTCAATTACTTACCAATAAGAAAAAAAAATAGTCATCATGCCTATTATAAGTGATACTTTGGGGTGTGTATGCGTCCCTTCTATAGTGTTCACTGTTAAAGTAGCAGCGCTGAGAGAACATTTTTTTATACACACCCTAAACTTTAAGGGGAGTAAACAAATAAAAATTTTCGGCCAGTTACTCTCAAAGTGTCGGAATTATTTTCACAGGCCTAAAGGCGTACGTTTTATATTATGGCATTGACAGCCTGCAGCAGTATGAATGCGAAACAGCTGTAGTTCCTGCATGATAAGACTTGAACGACATTGATAAGAAACGTGTGAAGCAGATGTCTTAGATGTGACATAAAATGTTTCAGCCACGCGCAACCGAAGAAATTATGTAACGAAAAAACCTAACACACCTCACTCCGAACGTACGGAGCGTTAACGCTGCATCGCTGTGCCGGTGGAAGCGGCACGTATGCGAATTATAATTGCATAATATTATGTTGATAAATAAAAAAATAGCCCAAAAATTGTGAGTTTTGTATGGGAGCGCCCCTTAAATATTTATTTAATCATCAATTATTAAAGTAAAAATATAATTAAGAATTCCGTAAAAAATTCAAGTACCTAGCCATTAGCCATATAGAGCAAAAAATAGCAAAAAAACAAAAAAAAACACGTTTGTTGTATGGGAGCCCCCCCCCCCCCCCCCCCCCTAAATATTAATTTTATTTTTAGTATTTGTTGTTATAGCGGCAACAGATATGACACATTATGTGAAAATTTCAGAAGTCTAGCTATAGCCGTTCTAGAGACAGCCTGGTGACAGACAGACGGACAGACAGACATAATATTAAAGTCTTATTAATAGGGTCCCGTTTTTACAGTCCGAGTACAGGTATTTATCTATTCAATAGAATGAATTCTAATTTTCAATTTCAATGCATTTTCATTTTCTATTACTGGACATGCATGGTTCAGTGATTTCACATATTAAATTCAAAAGGTTTTACTAGCTTTTTATTCAGATTTTAATGGAAAATTTTAACTTCAAATTGTATATCAATAGCTCATTGTTTAAAAAATGTATACTTGCAGTTTGAAGTTAAAAACGTAATAGAAATTTTATGAACAAATTTTCAAAGCAGCAAAGCGACAGATACTCAAAAAACTTTCTGTTTTAGAATAACGAACAACACAGCTACACTCTGTACTGAAATGAAGTTAATTGTAAATTTTTTGCATAAATTACTTTCGCATGAAGCAATCCACTCAATTAGTAAGGGCAGCGACACCTTTTTTCTACGTGATAATGGTTCAGGAGTGCGGTACCAGTGGTCACTTTATTTAATAATATTTACATGCTTATTACATACGTACGAGCCAAGTTATCCTACGGTCGCGTTAGACCGAGGGGAGTGGAAAGCCTTGGGGGGGGGGGGGGGGGGGTGTCGCTTTGCCCAGCTGTGGCTGTGGCAGCATACGCTTTTAAAAAATACATCTTATGCTGATTTTACTTTCACGTTGATCATCGGCACCGAGACTAAAATGTATGAATATTGTTTTACTCTAAAACGCTTCCCAGAACATCATCATAATATAATAATATTATGTCAGCACCGATGGTGCGTTTGGTGGGCGTAAGAACAGCCTTATATATAAAATTCTCGAGAGATACAATTTAAAGGATACAGTTAATTTTTCATCGGCTTTATTTATAATAAATTAATTATGCGGCGTAGGCCCCAGAGGTCGTAAATAAAAATTACAAACACCGGTAAGACCCAGTAAGAACCTTAGGGGCGATTTACACCGGCGCGGGCTTTAGGGTTCCGTGACCAGAAAATAAAACCTTTATGTTTAAACCGGAGCCTTTACGTAGCTTTGCTGAAAATAAAAAACAAGAGGCTGCACTCCAAGAGTGCCGGCAGAAGTTAAGAGGATACACCAGGGGCTAGAGAAATGAATAATATAGCTGTCTCCCTTACCTCAAGCCTATACCGCAGGACGCGATAGAGACAACTGCAGAAAATCAACGATTCGTTGTCCCCTGATTCCTTCTCCAAAACTTAACCGATTTAAGTACTTTTTTCATTAAAGATTAAGGAAAGGCTTGAGCTGTGTTCCTATGTTTTTTTTTTTGTATAATCTAGCCAAATCTGTTTTCTGGATGTTTGAACACAGCGGAAAATCTGCCATTTTTTGGGTTTTTGAATGTTCTTATTTTATTTAATAATTAAATTAATAATTAAATTATGAAAAAAAGAAAACATAGGGGCATTGTATTAGTGGCCGTAGTAATTCAGGAAAAAAGTTATAACTCTACTAGCATTATCCAGGGAGGAAACAGGGGACATCGTTTGTATGGAAAAAAGGGCGGTGTGGACTCCTCTTAATATGTAAGCATATTTTAATTTTTTTGTGGTAGAAAGAGATATTTCACATCATTACTTCCCATCCTACGCCGCACTGGCGGTCTGCTCTACCTCCGTCTTACGAATTATTCCGTCCTTCGGTTCCTCCGCCTTACATTTATTAATTACAACCCATCTCAGTAAAAAGTGCAACATCGCTGAAGAATCATAATCATAATCGTTTATTTCAATAAGTAGAATGTTGTTAATAGAGTGCTGTGCAGTAACAAACATTTTTTTACTTCAAAAGTCCTTTATGTATAGTGTGAGTCGGCCTTTTTTATATGAGAAAACGCTTTTCGCGTCCATAGCAGATTGAGGATTTCAGCCGTATGTGGGATTCACCAGGCGTGGGAATTGGGATATTCCAACTAAAACCCGATAGTGCTCTTCCTGGTAAAGCTCGAAAGCAATAAAATCCACCGAATCTCTCTCACCCTGAACGGGCCCTAACAATCCGAGACAAATTTATGTGTGCACCGTGCACACATTAACTTCTTTATAGTCCTTGTATCGAAATTTATGTGCAAATAATCCACTTTGGTGCAATATATTGGTTCAATTAAAATTATATATATTTAATAGTAATCTTCTTATATATAAAATTCTCGTGTCACAATGTTAGGCCGCGTACTCCTCCGAAACGGCTTTACTGATTTTAACCAAATTTTATATGCAGTGGGTCTGAGAATCGGCTACTGGGTACTTTTTATATGGATAAGTGAATTTGTTGAATAAATAATAGTAAATTATTACAACTCGAGACTGACGGCGACCATTGTTTGTGCGACGGGATAGCGCTGGACGTTGCCATGGTGCCATACTTATTTAGTCACTTCTATAAAATAATATGGGCAAAATACTTTATATGGTATAACAACATTTGCCGGGACAGCTAGTATTATATTATATTAAGTTTCAATGTCGTCAGGTTGCGCCAGACAGTCTAGTACACAAAAAGTTACTTTCGACGTTTGTTTCTGTCAACATTCTGATATGACGTGTGAAAAATATCGAATTTTGGTCGAATTGTCTACTGTATGTGCTAGTGATGGCCTCTGCTCCGATCTTTGCATAATATTCCCATGGGCGTAGCGAGGTACAAGCGATGGGTCGCTAATGCTCACGAGTTTCATACCTAAACGTGGAGCGGAGAGTGGGGAATCAATATTTGCTTTCGAGCCTCCAGCCGGGCTAGCACGGTCACCAGCAGAAATGCGAAAGTATGGACAGACTGTGGACATAAACTTAAGAGGATTCCACACCGCCATTTTTTCCATACAAACGTTGTCCCCTGTTTCCTCCCTGGATAATGCTAGTAGAGTTATAATTTTTTTCCTGAATATCTACGGCCACTAATACAATGTCCCTATGTTTTCTTTTTTTTCATAATTTAATTATTAAATAAGATATGAACGTTCAAAAACCCAAAAAAATGGCCAGATTTTCCACTGTGTTCAAACGTCCAGAAAACAGATTTGGATAGATTATACAAAAAAAGCAAAACATAGGAACACAGCTCAAGCCTTTTTTTAATCTTTAATGAAAAAAGTACTTAAATCGGTTAAGTTTTGGAGAAGGAATCAGGGGACAACGAATCGTTGATTTTCTGGATTTTCTGCAGTTGTCTCTATCGCGTTCTGCGGTATAGGCTTGAGGTAAGGGAGACAGCTATAGATATTACACGTACTTTTTTTTCATTTCTCTAGCCGCTGTGGTATCCTCTTAAGGTGCCGTTCCGATCTTTACCGCGGCTAATCGCGACCGATAAAAATTCAATTAAAATGCCACTTTATGACAGATGTATATATATTATAATATGATATTCTACATATAATAGATCTGTTACGTGGTTGCGTTCATACTATTTTCCGGCTTAAATCACTTCCGAACAATTTTCAAATTCAAAATTGCAAACATTGACAAATTTGACAGATAAGTGAAACAAAAGATACGAAATGCCATTTACATAAAAGATACAGTTCTAGTTTTACAGAAACGTCGAACTGCAAAGTTTCTTGTGCGTAGAGAGTAGCATAAATAGCCGTAGAGTGGACACTTGATACAAAAGTATTAGTAGGTAAGAAATGAAATAACTTATGTAAGAGTTAATTTTATTTAATGAAAATTTTAACATCGGAATAAATAAAAATGGAATATACTACATCATATTTAATGTATACCATTAAAAAGATTTACTTTGTTTCTTTTCTTTGAAATTTTTTGTATATTTTCTTACCTAACCTAAAAAAAACAGTATTTCTAACCCTAAAAAACAGTGGAATTCATATGATTGAACTTATGTAAGAGTTAATTGTATTTAATGAAAATTTTAACATCGAAATAAATAATAATGGAATATACTACATGATATTTAATGTATACCTTCAAAAAGATTTACTTTGTTTCTTTTCTTTGAAATTTTTTGTATATTTTCTTACCTGACCAAAAAAAACAGTATTTCTAACCCTAAAAAAGAGTGGAATACATATGATTGAACTTATGTAAGAGTTAATTGTATTTAATGAAAATTTTAACATCGAAATAAATAATAATGGAATATACTACATCATATTTAATGTATACCTTCAAAAAGATTTACTTTATTTCTTTTCTTTCTCTTTGAAATTTTTTGTATATTTTCTTACCTAACCTAAAAAAAACAGTATTTCTTACCCTAAAAAACAGTGAAATGCATATGATATCGCATAGCGTATAAAATAGAATAAGTACAAATAAACTGCAATTGTAGGCATTTAAGTCACTATCTAATATAACTAAGTCATGTGGCGAGTCTGCACTTACTACTCTTAGATGCTGCAGCGCAACCATCCTTATCGTTCTTGCGTCAAAACCGTATCGCTGTCTCTTTCTTCACCTGAGCTATGACGAAAATTCAATCTTTCCAGATTGTTCGAAAAAATAATTGAAAATGTAAATAATCGAGGTATTTATTGCATACAAGACATGTGGTAAGAGATTCCATGTGTTTACTTTTGGGTCATAATTGGTACATTTTCGAAACACACACGACGGCACGTTCGTGACTGCGCTCGATGCAGACTAAACAACAGACGACCCAATTGGGCCGTATTTGAATCTTCACAACGCGCGCGGTAGTAACATATCTGCTTTGAGTTTTTCATATTTATATGTGGTATGTGGTATGTGACATCATTCTAAATGGCGAAATAATTATTTTCTATGCAGTCGTACAATATGGATATAATGAAAAGTCTTTTTGAGAGTAACTCGAAAACGAATGTAATTTCATTATACATTCAACATAGGGGGCTCATCCAAGATAGGGGAATAGTTATTTTTAATGCACTTCTGCAATATGGGTATCAAATGAATAATGAAATAGTCTAAGCGATAAGTTGAAAATGGCGAAATATAGAGATAAGGGTTATAAAAATACGTGCGATAGCTCATTAGATTCGGGAAGACATCTAGAAAAATGTATCGGAAGCGTGTATTAGCACACAAAAAATTGCAAAAGTTATAAGCAAATTAGGTTGCCAAAAAAAAGGTATTACGTTTTTTGTTAAAATTTTCGAAACTTTTAACATTTAAGAAGTTTAAAAAAAAGATTTAAACATCATAGAATATATTATGTCATGAAGTACGATATTATTTGAATTTTTAAGACTATAGTCTGTCATAAAGTGGCATTTTAATTGAATTTTTCGGATCGAAAAAAGATCGGAACTTCACCTTAACTTTATCTCCACAGTTTGTCTATACTATCGCATTTCTACTGGTAGCCATGCTAGCCCGGCAGGAAATAGTATACTCCTTCAATTAGGCAGGGAAATCGGTGAAAGAAGGATAAGGATATCCTTGCAATATCCTGTTATTACCTGAAGATAATCAGTACCACGATTCTACCATCCACCATCCATCCATTTATTTTCAATACGAAATTATTAAAAATCGAATCGAAAATTACAGTTTTGTTTAAACCCATTCCGTCAGTCCGACTGTTAAAAAAGGAGGAAGTTATAGTATGTGGATTTTTATTATATTACGAGACTGCTAAAAAGTAGATTTCGGCTACTGCTACAGTTAAACTTGCAAGTTTTTTGAAATGTCTAGACAAGACCATAAAACTCTTTCTCCTTAGGGATGAAGTCCGTTTTAAAAAGCTTTCTAAACTATTCAAGCCTTGGTCCACTATAACTAGTGACAGACCAAAACAGTTAGTCTAGGCTAACGCCACTTCTTTACGTCCGTGGCTAACGCCTAGACTAACTGTTTTGGTCTGCCACGAGACAGCCAATATGACATCCAAAGATAAGCACACCCGACGTATTATTCTCTGTTCGCCTAAATAATTATTATTTTAGTAAAGGTACGGAAGGTGTATAAAATTGTGTTTTAAACATGAACATTTTCTCGCGTCGTAAAACGTTCTTTCTAGAAACGTTTTGCGATTTTTATATGTTGAAGTTTACAGTTCCTAAGCAGCATTTCATGTTAGCTTATATCAGCGCATTTTATATTGGCTTGTTTGCGAAGACGTTAAAAGCGCCAGCTAGCTAGAATTCAACGATGTGCTCTAATGATGCATAACGAAACTACTTTAGTATAATTTACTATAGTAGGTATATATACTTACAGTCCCGACAAACGTTCTTTTACCATAAACCTTATTACCGTTATAAAATCAGAAGAAGATTGATTAAATCTTCCAGCTAAGCACATAATTTCATAGAAATTAACCCAGGCATTTCGGAAGCCTTTAAAAACACCAACTCAAGATATTTTAATAGATAGGAAACACATACGATATTTTTGCAATGCTTATTATTATCACATCTTCCTAAAAGGCCAAGACCTAAATAAGACTACTAAATAACGAAGACATGTTGAAATTTCGCTACGTTTTCCAGTAGAAAAGCATTCGAGAATCTGGAAATAAAATAGTCAATACGGGGCATTAAAACGGGCCTAATCGGACGCTGGACGGACGGACAGGACAGTGCCACTTGAAGTATCTCAAATATATTTTGAAATATCCGTATAAAGTTGCCAGGCGTCCGGATAAAGGCAGACTTCTAATTGGTGTACGGCTGGAATTAAAGTTCGGCTCTTGTGGGCAATTTACCTGGGTACTTGGAATTTGTGTTCAATAATATCACTACTATTTTCACGCTAGAGGCAGCAGAGTTTATATGGAGAAAGAGTGGATCGAGCTTTTTGTATTTTGAAATTATTCTTTTATCATACATTTTTGTAACAAGTAAAACATTACAGTTTACACACACTACAATGTGCACACTACCATCTTTTTGAATGACAAGCCCATACATACGAATTATACTCTTTTGTTTATGGTTGAATCTGGTTGAAGTCTCTTGTCAAATAAAAAATCAATTGCTGTTTTTTTATTAAATCTGAAATAGTCAATACTTTAAACGGAGAGGCAAAAGAAGAAGATAATTAAATTTAAGGTCGAATAGTATACTAGAGATCGTCGAATGGTCGACATTGGGCGATCTCTAGTATTTTCTATTTCGACGACAAAAAAATTGAAAAGTCATTAATTAAATTAATGAATGTCACTTAGCGACGTCAAACCTCATACAGTTGTAATTTCTTTTGTTGGTGAAATTATTAAATGTCTAATTTATTACTCTATTGACTTAAAATGTATGTTGTTATTTATAGCAGTTTGATCGGTCTCATAATTTCTGATTATGATAAATAGCTGCCGTCAAACGTTGAAGCAATAAGCATTAATAATAATTTATGGTTAACTAGATGTTGCCGTAACGTCGTTTTCTGTTTTGATATTCTCTGGGGCCTAATGTACGATCGAAGAAACACCGAAGAAATTGATTCATAGCAGGTAGTTTTACATAATTTGGTTGGGTTATCTCAAATCAATGTTTGTTGTGATCTGCCCGCCTGCCAGACGTACGTCTGCCATCGATCAACTTCTCTGATAGTACAAAATTCACATCGGTACAGCGATTTGAGCTCGAAGAAGTAACGGACAAACACACCTCAGTAATATTTAATGTCAAATCCCATACATTTTTTATTTCGAATTTAGACAGAGACGAAGTTACCATGGCTGATTTATCGAGAATCGGGGCCCCGGTACGATGGCTAATCGAATATTAATCATAAACGACCTCGGTTATGCAATTAATATCTGCCATTCCGAGATTCCAGCTTCATACGAGAATGTTCCAGAGCCACTCTACGCTTATGTGTGCGCTATGTTAGTATTATGTTAGTATAACTTAATTTATACTTAATTAAAAATAATTAGTAAGTATTATTTATAAAATAAAATAATAAAACTTTATTCCGCAACCATAAAATGTAATATATAAGTACTTATATTATATAATATACAGTGTGTAACAAAAATAAGTGATAATACTTTAGGGTGTGTACGTGTTCCTTGTAGAGAGTTCACTGTGAAGTAGCAGCGCTGAAAGACGAATTTTTTTTTTCACTTTTGTATGGGCAAGGGCCCGAGGCCCGAGCGTCACGAGATTCCCCATACAAAAATGAAAAAAAAATTGGTCTTTCAGTGCTGCTACTTTCACAATGAACTCTCTACAAGGAACACGTACTCACCCTAAAGTATTATCACTTATTTTTATTACACCCTGTATATATCGACCCGCCTCGGCGTCGCACGGGTATAAAATATATAGCCACTGAAAAAATGATTAAAATCGATAGCCTATGAATTATGATCCTTCACGTGGTCTACTTCTTACTCAAATAATTTTTCAAATCGGACCAGTAGTTCCTGAGATTAGCCCTTTCAAATAATTTTCCACGTTTTTTCCACATTTTCCTCTATTTCTTCTTCGCTCCTATTAGTCTTAGCGTGATATGATCATATGATGACAAACTTTGTATCACTTTCCTTTTGATATAAACCTTCTCTGGACTTTCACCAATATTTCAAGACTGAAATTAGCCTAATCGGTTCGGCCGTTACAGAGTTTTAGAGAGACTAATAAAATATTTATTTAATGCTTTTATCCCAATTGTCAGGGCAAATCAGGTGTCCCGGCTGCCAATTTAATTTGCAGATCGAGTGGAGTAAATAAGTGTGCTGGTATTTCAGTAACTCAATACTAAATGGGGCAAGTGGCATGGTTGCTGTGATGTCACTTTTGTACCACTTCCATTAAATAAAACACCACTTTATGACAAGGCTTGTTTCATTTTGCTCTATACGGCCTACACCATCATAATATTATAGTAGCGGCATGGGTCGCTAGATCTTGCGGCAAGGATCGGATCGGTAGTAGGTAGATGTTAAGTGGTGTGGTGTGCTGATGCCTAAAATGTGTTAACATGATGATCAGTCTAGTAATTCTAAAATGTGTTAACATGATGTCTAGTAATTTTCTCATAAAAGTTCAGGCCTTTAAAACCAATACTTATAAATAAACAAACAAACTAACATTCACATATTAGTAGGGATACTATGTAGTAATATAATAGTCCAGCTAGTTTAGTTGTTGCCGCGTGAAATCTTAACAAACAATACATACATTCATATTAGTAGGGATGTACTAGTCCTGTCCACAGTGACCTTGCACTAATGGAAGTGCATGGTTGGCGGTCGTTATCCGGAATGACCTCGCGAGGGTTCCAGAACGTTAGCCCAGATACACGGACGTGACCTTTTACTATATATTGTAGATATTATGTAATGCGATAGATATTCGCTTCACCCCAGAATAGGCATGATGACTATTTTTTTTTCTTATCGGGAATTGAAAAACACTTAAAAAATAGAAACATCGTTGAAAGAATGACTCTGATAGCTCAAAAATTCACCAAGATATGACAATTCAAATATCTCATAAAAAAGACCTGCCCGAAACGCTCCATACAAACTGCTACGAAAGTATGACGTCAGTCTTTCGTAGTTTGTACGCATCGGGAGACAACTTTGTTCGACAGGTATATTAAATATTGCGTTTATGAAAGTGGTTTCATAACAAAAGTTGCTTTTAATTGCATAAGTTATCGAATTGTATACATATATTAAGAAATTTAATTGAAAAAAAATTAGATAACCAACTTTGAAATCGCATAACAAAAAAAATACAAATGCTATCAAGCTGAAATTTTGGGATTACTTATTTTTTACCGTGATTTCTTTATTTTATTCATAAAATTCGCTAATCTTTGACCTTGTCATCATCCCTATTACTACTACTACCTTAAAGCTACAGGGGGCGCTACTGCACATACAGTAATTAGTAAATTAATACGACCAAAATCCGACATGTTGTACAGTGCACACTAAACACGTCATATAGATGAGTAGGAGTATTGAGAGCAGGGGCGTAGCTACCGCCGTATTAGCCGTATCAATATACGGGGCCCCCGACCTACGGGGGCCCCCAAGGTGCGTAAGCAAAAATTAATAAAAACTTCCAATTTTTTTAAATTAAATTTCAGAAAATATGAAACAGAAACGCCTGTCAGACCTGTCACTATAATTTACTATTATCCATAGAGGCAGAAACTTTAGAAAAACTAAAGTCATCATCAGCCACAGTCATCAGCTATGAATGATTTAATTAATCAGTTTACCGAAAAAAGGCAAGGAACGTAAATATATAAAAATTTATTTTAATTTTATGCAAACATTTTTTTCTTTTTTGAGAAATCTTTACCCTTCCTAAGGGCCCCTAAACAAACTTTTATACGGGGCCCCGCCTACCTTGGCGGAGGCGCTACGCCCCTGATTGACAGAAACGTTGTCATACGTCGAACCCTAGTTTTTGTTTACTGTCTATGCGGGTGCTGCCTCTAACGTGAAAACATTACAGTAAGTAATATATCCTATTGGGATCATCTGCAATGGTAGGTGAGGTCACGTTGTTAGTCTATAACGGTCTTACTACAAAATATTTAAACACTTGTTGAACAGTTGATTAGAAAAAAAACAGTACAAAATGGTCTCAAAACAACTGTTCAATAGATGTTTAAATCTTTTGTGGTAAGACCGTAAGTCTTTTCAATTGGAGCAACAACCGCGGAAGAAAAAAGAGGGAGATATCACATTTTTTACTGCGCCGCGCCTGTGGTCTATTCCACCCCCGTTTTATGAATTTCGATCATGTTACGTGTAAATACGCGAAATATTTTACCGGTCACAATAATTGCGTCACTAAAAAAGTTTTCACTTAAATGAGATTGGAATCTTTTGATGGCCTAATGGCACATTTAGTATACTTAATTCTAAGCTAAACTATATAGATTGCCAGTCACGTAAGTCAGTAAAACGGTTCCTGGGACTTTTATAGATAATAAAACTGTATAATTGCATTAGTCGTCATAAAAACAGTGACACATGAACCCAGAATGCGTAAAATCCTACCCTTTGTCTATTCATGAAGCGATTTAAGGACTCTACGCCTGTGGCTTGTTTGAGACTGAAGGGGCCCGATTCTCAGACTTCGTACGTACGCTAATTGACCCTCGTACGCTGTATCATTTGCACATAGTATTATGATATATGCTCGTGAGCCAGACTTTTGAATTATGTGAGCCAGACTTATGAAGTTTGAATTATGAGAATGGGTTTCAATAACTGATATCTTTCACATTTAGAGCTTTATAATGCCAATGACATAATATCCTAAGATCCGACCGTAAAATCCTGCATGAATCGTTTTTTTCGATCAAATATATTTTAAAAAATTCTTTAGAACGTATAGAATGGAATAATGTTGGGTTGCCTTGTTAAAAGTAGCCGCAAGTAACTCTAATTGAGTAAAATGAAAGCCCGTAATACAAACTTGCGTGTATACAATGGAAAAATAAGAACTAAGAAGGAATGACATTGAGGAATGACAGGACACTACCGTACGCATAAAAATAAAAACTTGCGGGTTCGCAATCTTGCGGGTTCTCGACGTCCTCAAATTCTCCCAGGCATAATAATTGTAGGCCTGAACATTTGTCTTAAACAAAAGTGATGGCAACCCCAGTTTGCGGCTATCGTGCAACTGGCAACCATGGATACACAAAATGCATAAAACTTTAATTTTGTATCAAAATTATTTAAAAAATCGATGCTTCAATTTTGATGTGATGATGAACTATATCTGTTTACGGGCTGGCAACCCTTTTTTTTTTTTTTTTTTTTTTACATGGGGAAATGCGTTACGCATCCCCGGCGGATTGGACATCGGCCGGGGTATGTGGGACTCTCCGAGGAACTACCCACTAAAACCCCATGGCGCTCAACTCACCGCTTAGGCAAAGTTACGGGCACGATCAACCCACCGCAACTTTGCCAACACGGGCTGGCAACCCTAGGTTGCGGCTGACTTAGAGCTGGCAACCATTTATACCTTATTTTGTCTCGTCATTTTCTTTCAAATGATGTAAAATTTACTGACAAAAATATTCAAACAAATTACGCATTTATCTCATGAACATTTAACTTAATTAGATGTACTTGCGGCTACTTTTGACAAGGCAACCCAACATTAATCCATTCTATACGTTCTAAAGATTATTTTAAAATAAATTTGATCGAAAAAAACGATTCCTGCAGGATTTTACGGTCGGATCCAATACTATAAATATCATATTTATTGAAACATACCTATTAATTATTCTAATGAACCTAAGTTCAGGGGCGACAAAAGATCTTATTTCCTTTTTTATCATATCCTTTGTTATCCCCGGGAAATACATATTTTTGAGTTATCCATACTAATATTATAAATGCGAAAGTGTTTCTGTCTGTAATCTGTATGTTACCTCTTCACGCTCAAACCGCTGAACCGATTTTGCTGAAATTTGATAAAGAGATACTTTGCGTCACGGGAAAGGGCATATAGGATACTTTTCATCCCAGAAAAATGTATGACTCCGGCGCGATAAACGAATTTTGGCGCAACGGAGTTGCGGGCGACATCTTGCTCTTACTTCTTTGAGCTGAACCTTTGGTCGGTCTCCCAGGTAGTTCTTAAACTAAACACGACCCTTACTAATGAAATCAATCCTAAGTAAACCAAAGTATGGAGCGCAAACGTCACAGTTTTCAACTAATTACTAAATAATAGCTGCGAATAATTGAACCAACAACAATTTAACAGGACCCTGATTATAGTTTTTTTAATTGTCAATTAACATCTACATAAAACGATAAATGTCATACTTTGGATCGCTCACTTATGGATCCATGTTAGTGAGGTATGATTACAGTAAAAGGGAATATTACGCAAAGGTCAGAGCAGAGGGCGCTACTAGCAGATACAGTAAATAATATGACCAAATACGACATGTTTATTTATTTATTTATTTTCGTATATTGGGGTCTCCAAACAGTCTTACATGAATATTAGTAAAGTATGCAATTATAATATTTACTAAATGTAAAACCAACAGCGGTGACCACAGATGAATAATTTAGTATAGGAAAAAAAAGAGATTAAGGAAGTAGAGAGTAAATTATATATATAATTAATATAAGGGTATATTTGTGTGTCAATTGTGTGTTAAGTGTGTTTGTAAATAATAGTTAAAATAGTAGTAAAATTAAATTTAGTATAATTGTAAGTGTATAATTTAGTATAATGTTTGTAAATTATTTATTGAAGAGGAATGCAAGGTTTTAATTATTTATAATATGTAAATTTTTAAGTCTATCTATAAGACATTTTTTATATTTGGCATGTTTGAGAGCAAATATATCTATATAATTGAAATGATTATCAAAGTTACGAACTATTCGAGTAATGGGGGATCGCATACCTGCGTTGGTTCGGCTAAATGGAGTAGCAAAAAAGTTATACTGTTTTCTTGAATGCGATCTAACAGGTACCCTGTTATTATGATATTAATATCTTACTCGGATCTGTCATATAACAGGATAAATTATTATGACTGCAATGCCTTAAGGCGGGGATTAATCTCAATCCAAAACGATAACCTTGCACACAACCAAAGACCAAGCGTATACGCATCGCAATAAGATTCATTTTAGCTTAGCAGAAAACTGTATTTACTCGGGCGGATCTTATCTATTTTTTTCATGTTATTTTTTTAATATCTTTGGAAATAAACATTAGGAAACAAAATTGTTCGGTTAAGGATATTTTAATATACATTTACTAACAATTTATTCAAATAAAATGTATAATTATCCTAGTTAATACTTATATTGCGATGAAATAGATTTTTATCGGAGGTGAGTTTGTAAATTAATTACAGCCAAAGTATTACGTTTTATTAAAATGTTTATGGTTTAAGGTATTTTGAATAATGTGCTTTATATCTCATATTTTTTAACACTTCGTTATTATATTGGAACTAGGTAAACCGGGAGTCACGGAATAACAAATTGGGGTTTATCCTCGCCTTAAGGTAGAGGTGGCACCAGCATAGACATTAGACAGTTAACAAAAATTTTTGTTCAAAATTTGACAAAATTTCTACCGATATTCTAATATGACGTGCGCAACATAGAAGTCAATTGGAATATGCGGTATCAATTTGGAATCCTTTATACAACAAATACAATGACCAAGTTGAATCCGTTCAAAAAAAATTCCTTCGTTCTATGCAGTACAAATGTTTCAAAAATCGAATTCCCTACAACGATCTTCTGGACAAACATAAATTACTTGATCTAAAATCAAGACGTCTACAACTGGAAGCAATGATGCTTTACGACCTTTGTAATAATAAGTTATTAATAACGAACCATAAATTCCATGTACTTCGGAAATATGCTTAATGTACGCCATACAGGCTACGGTTTACCGGAAAGGTCTACCTGCGCAGGTATGCCTACGCAGGTAGACCGGAACGTGTGTTGGGAATAGACTAAAGTCTATTCCCACACACGGCCTGCGCAGTCGACCGGAGCAAGATCGAATATCAATTCTTTCGACTGATACCTGCATAGGCGGCCTCTCCGGTAAACTATAGCGGGTATGACGTACATAAGACTGAATTAATTAAGTAGAATTACACACGACTTACATAATAATATATGCCTACTGCCTACTGCCTACTACCGCTACTGAAAAATGACGGTAAAACTACGAATAATATGTGTTATTCGTAGCGGTAAAACTACAGTTGGTGCAGTAAAAAAATTATACATTTTATAGTATAATCCTGTGGCGAGTAAGAACCGTAATATTTTATGAATAAATAATGCCGTTGTATTTATGAATACGTAACTGGTTGAGTGCAATTCTAAAATCCGTGTATAAAGAGCAGAATATGGAAGAGAGAGTATAAGAACAATTATAGTGATCTACTTATGTAAACACGGCGAGAAGCCGTACTCTGTTTGTATATCTGTTTGTTGCCTCTTCAAGCCCAAGCCGCTGAACCGTTTTTGCGGAAAAATGTACGGTTTCCGCGCGCGACTAACGATTTGTACCGCAACGGAGTTGCGGGCGTCATACCTATAATAATATTATTGTATTCCTGTCGGCGTAACAGAGGCCGACCCAAGAAAAGGTGGCGCGACGAACTAGATGCGTTTGATAAAGAGTGGCCAACAACTTCACAGGATCGTGAACTTTGGAAAGAGAGAGGGGAGGCCTTTGCCCAGCAGTGGGACACTGTAGGCTGATAATAATAATAATAATAATAATTCCTATATACTAAGGGCCTGTTTCACCACTTTCTGATAAAGTGCCTAATAGGCTATTCACAACTGTTTTGACAGATTCTCCATACTTGATCTATCAAGTTAATTGGTGGATAGTCTATCAGGAATCAGTGGTGAAACAGGCCCTAAATAAATAACATCGAGCCCGTAAATCAAAGCCAACTAATACTAAAGCTCTGCACGCGGCGTTAATAACTTCTACTTTAGACACTTTTAAGTATAGTGATCAATCATATTTAGTGAGCTAGGTCGATACAGTGCTTGGTTATTCTGGACCTAACCTCTTTCTAGCTGGGTGGTCGTTTAGTATTCACTCGTAAACGGGTCAGGTCTGTGACACTAAAGTGCTGTCGTGTATTCCGGAAGGTGCTTTTAAGGGCATTTGTCGTGTAGATGTTGGGTGAATCACGAGTGAGCTTAAACACAGATTACTAAATAGTTAAGTACGTAAACTTAGAATACACTACTGTCTGGTTTCTGAGGCTTATCGAGACTTATCTATTCAATAACGTTGTTGATTGGTTAATGTTTTGACGCTGTCAATCAAAATTATCGCTGCACTTAGATAACTTCAATAGTGCGATTATGGGCTTTGGGCTTATATAATATTATCCTGCCAATTCATATTTTTTATCGCGGGCTTTTAGTGCGGCGACCAAATTAAAAATTCCGTAACGATAAAACATAACACACCCCACTCCGACCGGCACTTTGCCGATCGGCGGCGTTGCCAGACTTCGGCACGGTGCTTGTGTGTGCGGCTAGACTTATGCGAATTATAATTGCATAAGGTGATAAAAACTTTATGCAATAGCTTTACCGCGGCAATCCTCGAGTGCCACACGTATTTTTTGCCACTTTTCTTTACCTAACATTATTACTATAATTAATTAAAACCAGCTATTTGACCGAGCTTTGCTCGGTATTCGATAAAACACGAATAAAATGACATTTTCTAAAAATGATTCCTAGCTAGATCGATTTATCGCCCCCGAAACCCCATATTATAAACTAAATTTCATGAAAATAGTTGGAGTAGATTCCGAGATTCCAATTATATATAATATAATATACAAGAATTGCTCGTTTAAAGATATAAGATAAGGTTAAAAGATGTAATTCAAACACTGATTAAATATATATTGAATCGAGGACGTATTTACAAATATACGTCCTCGATTCAATACGATCCCCAATCAAAGATTGTGAATACGCAAGTCGAATCGGATTTTACGATAATTAATTACTCTCATCCAATTTCACGATAATGTTGTTTATTATCGGATTTTCCATAAGATCTTACACAGATTAAATTGATTAAATAACACGAGGTTGAGGGTGTGAGAAACATTCAAATTTCTCTTCAAACTAACAAATGGAAGCTACTAGAGTCCTAAATGTATTTTGTCCCCTTTCCTGTACCGTTCTTAGTAGTAATATCTATTGTGGTTCTTACATTGAAGTAAGAATCTAAAGTTCAAATAATTTAGAGGTGAAAACATGAATATTTTTGTGGGATTCTGTCCTCATTTTTTTTATACCTTTAGCTGGTGTACCTATCAGCTAATAGCTAAAGCTAAGCGTATGCGTAAGTAGTACGATTATATTATTAGGTCATCTTAGGTGGCAAGGTGTGTTTGATATGAATCCTTAATGATTTAGTTAAAAAAATCTTACGTTCATACTGTTTACACACAGGCACATACATCTTAGTTTACATTCTTCATCTTATGGTCAGAACCACCAGAAAAAAACATAGAATTTCGTCCTTGTAACTCGTCTTTTTCGCACTTCACTTGGATGACCGAGCTTTGCTCGGTATAGCAAACACTCATTGACTTCGTGTTACTTAATAACGCAATCTGCTGGTCGTTAAAACAATTAGTTGCTCACATAATAGTACTATTATTCGCCAATTATAAACTTTTATGTTTTGGAAACTACGGTACATGTATTCTGACTCCTTCGTTTAATCCGACAGAGTGCAGGAGGATCACATCGTGGTCGTCGTTTGTTTGCTCAGTTCGTAACAACAAGTCCCACAGCACACCAACTAATCTCCCGATATAATAATATTATACGATAGATTGATATTTTCGGCAGCAAACACAAACAATAGGAAGGCTAGTTGATCCGGTAAACGTTGTTACGGTGTGATAAAATGTTCGAAAACCTCAAAGGAAGGTCTTCCCGCTTCCGAAAGAGCAACTTTTTTCAACTCTACCGTAGAGTCGAAAAAAATGTAGAGTCTCTATGAGATATAGAACTACTACGATATTCAATAAGCAAATAAGCTAAAGAAGTTTCTCATGTCACGACAGACAGACAGGCGGACAGCCAGAAACACTTTGGCATTTATAATATTAGTATGGATTATATTTATACCAGGATCCAGATATTACTATCAAAGTCAAATAAAATTTGTTCTATCCTTGAAACTGCAATAATTGTGCCACGTCCATTTTTATTTGTCACGTCTATTTATTAGCTAGATGTTTCCTCCAATTTCGTGCGTGTTAAAAATCGCGGGAACTGTACCCTGACATATATCCTTTCTCGACTGTGTTTCTGTGCATTAAAATTTGTCCAGTAATTTCAGAGTAATAATAATACTCCCCACACCGGTTTCGGTGACGGTGGCCGGTTTCATTGAAACCAGACCAGGTACGCAGGAGTACTTTTATAGTGCCCAAGTGTGTGCGCAGTACACAAGAGCACTCTCTATTCCTTTACTCTCATAACCCAGTGGGACGGAAGACCGACACGACCGGCGAGAGATCAGGCGCAGGACCGACTTTTTACATGCCCATCCGACGCATGGATCATCTTACTTGTCAGACAATCAGGTGATCGGCCTGCATTGTCCTAACCAAACTTGGAAATAACATGTTTCCAACGCGGGATTCGAACCCACGACCTCCGGAGTCGAGAGCGACGCTCTAACCACTAGACCACGGAGGCGTTATGATTGATGAATTTCAGAGTACTATCGATGTAAAACAATGAAGTGCGAGCGAATTAGGTGCAGTCAGGTTTGCACACACCTTTAGTGTTAATATACAGACAAATTGATTAAAGTATAAGAAAGCGTATTCAATGATATTTGTTCTGATTATACCATAAAGTTAATATACCGGAATAGAGAAACAAAGGCCTGAGCAAGAGAGATGACACTATCAGTAACACTGCGTGGTAAAAAGAGTCGTTTGATACATGACAGCTGCACTCTTTTTTTGACGTCCAGTCGGCACGTACCGTGCGTTGACAATTTATTGTCATAGAAATCATGTTCAATCATGCTTGTGTAAGTGTATACTACATATTTTTACACACAGATGAAACCAATTTCGGTTTCGTTTGACAACTCGAGATTGCTGCTCTATTCCGCTAGGTATATTAACTTTATGGATTTAAATACCAAGTGAATGTAGTTTTGATGTGATGGATAGGTTTGACGTAATTCCCACAAAATTAGGGAGGTCCGTGCCTATGAATCCATTCCTTTGATGGTACATCGATAGTCATAAGGAATTGTTAACGACATTGCCGAAAAGCTGACGTAGATACAATACAGACTACAAAAAGTAACAGTCGAATGGGCAACCTCCTACTTTTTGGAAGTCAGTAAAAAATTGCACACAGTATCTTAATAATTAAGAAAAACGATACACAAAAACGCTCTCCCAACTCAAATACGAAATGTTATTTAATTTTTTTTGTAACAAAATTGTGCAGGACGGGTGTCGTTAGGTTGAAAGTGAGTTTGGAGTGTCTCCCTGGCAAAAGGTCAAGAGACTTCTTTGTACACCCTACAGACAGTATAACGCTACAAATGCTCGGAAAAACGTGGAAAAACTCACAGAAATATCAATTTTTTCACACCACAGTTGAAGAAGTAAATTACGGTTGGGTACACTCCTTTAGATACCATATTTTCGACATTTTTGGGGTCCGTGGTAGGTGTGTGGTAATACGTTTTTTTAACCGGATATCAAAGCGATATGAATAAAGTCATGCTGTAAATTTGAAAATAGTTGGACGAATTTTTATAATTGTACGGAACTTGCCGGCGATATAAGTAATCAGAGGGTTCGTTTTTAACCAAACTCCGAACTACTTTGACCGATTTTAATATTTGGTTCCGATGTACGTGAAATATCAAATAACATAGAAGAATCTATAAAGCGAAAAATAGGAAATTTTGAGGCATATATTCCTATTTTCCGCGAGATATTATTTTGCGCCCGTAGTCGCGGTAAACAAGTATTAATTACGAAAGCGGTTATCTTGTATTAGTTTACACACGCCCTTGAACGAAAAACAATGAACGCACCTTTATATCAGCAAACAAGAACAAAAATTACTCCACGAGCAAGATTGATGATGTTCATTTAACGTATTCTGAGAACGCGAAGATATAACAGATATAGAGCAAACAAGGGCGCCACTTGGAGCGGGGCCACGCTGCTCCAGTACGTTGCGGTACATCGCGAGTCGCGACGCACAGTACCCTACAAAGGTGACTTTCCGATCGTCCCTGGAAGAGATCGCGACCGACAAAATGCCACTTGGGCCAGGCCACAACCAGTGCACTGGCATAATATTATAATATTCGGACTGTTGGGATGTCGTTATAATACCCCACCAAACCAAATACAATATGGCGGCTGTAGCTCTTTCCAGTGCACTAAGATCAAAGAAACGTTAACTACGTATATTTCTGAAGCCAGGCCAAATCTTCTGTCCATCGTCTCGTCAATACATCGCGTCTGAAATAACGCACTGGCAATGTGAATGTGCCGCGGTGACGCAGCAAAACGGAGCAATGTGGTTTTGCCCTTACGCCGCCGTATTCAATAAAAAGAAAATATATACCATTAAATTCGTCTCTGTCAGTGTATTTGTTCGGAAATTATTTAAGGATCTTTAATATGTTAATTCGGCAATTCCGATTTCGGCCCAATTTTCCGGACCAAAAATCGCAAAATTTTCTTTTGCTTACATCAAGTCAAATTTTTTGTTCATTATTTTACTTCTTATGTATTATACATGAGTGTACACTGTACTTATTTATTGTTGCTAATTTGGCTGCTTTTAATCTGGCAATAATTATTTGTGGAAGTCCAGAGAATCATTGGATACGAAGTTCACTGGGTCATCTAGTTTATTATACTACAAACATTATAATTATTATCATAATATTGAGGATAACTTATGAGTTATGACGTTGGCTCTGTAGTTTTATAAAATCATTTTAGCTATTAATGAACATTACGTCAAAGGGCAAACAATACCGTAAATATTTCAATATTCTGGAAACTGCGTTTTATTAATATTTTAGATAATTAATAATGAAATACTGATTGTTGTTGATTCAAAACCCAAATTATATGGGCATTATAATTTAATACAAATGCCAAATTCACTTTAGGTTATATTGTAGAGCTAAAATTAGTGGAGTTTTGGGAATAAATTAAACTTTACAATACATTAATATTAATGAATCCAACATTTAACATTTTGGTTTGGTTGTAGCTAGTAGTTAGTGTAGAGTAAGTAGGCTACGTAGTTCATAATTTTCATAGTAATTAATGATTCTTAAAGAATATGCTTAGGCTGCGTTAACCATGGTAGCTGTGATTGGCTGAAAAGGGCACAAACAAGCTCTGAAAAACGAATTCAGCCGGAGCTCCTTGCCAACACGTTTTACTTAATCGCTTCTATATACCTCTAGAATGGCTGATCAAAATGTGTGGAATTGATTTTAGCGTTCGATAATCTAAAGTCGAAATTTGACTCAGCCCTAGTAGACAAGTGGCAAGTGATTATCGTAAACGCCAACAAAATGTATGTGATTTGACATAATGCCATCGCTTTGCTAGCGAATACTAATGTCAAATCCCATACATTTTGTGGCGTTGGCGTTGGCGTTTACGATAATCGCTTGATACTTGTCTCTAGGCCCATGTGACCCATGTCATGTCAATTGCGTTCCGGCGATTCTATACTCGTAAAGAAGTTCGGCTTGATTCCGCTCGCAATGTATTTTAAATTACCGAAATTTCGTCGCGTTATATTGTATGCGTTTGACATTGCTGACGTAATCATGCCGAACTTCCGCCGCGAAACTTCGGCATGGTGTGTTTAGACAATAAAGTTAAGAGGGCGACTAACCCCAAAAACCGAACATCGTCCTTCTCTCTTCACACTCACGCCCGTCTTTCATTTGGCAGGTGAAAAAGAACGACGCGGATTCATCGCCAAATTAGTTTTTTCTCAATAACTCGAAAAATATACAACATTTTAAAAATCCGCTAGGTCGATCTCTCAATGATATAATTTTATACAATGTGTTAAAATATTAACTTAGTTCAATACACGGTTATGGCAATAAATGAAAAGTTCGTGAAAATTAGATGCATCTTTGTGATTTTTTTCTATCGAGAAAATTTTAAGATATCATGTTTTTGCTCAGATCGAATTCTCGGAAATATAATGTATAGTATCTAATTTTAGAAAATGAAACAATTCGGGGCTTATTTTCAAGTATAAAAATGAATTATAAAATCGACACTTTAGGGTTAGTCGCCCCCTTAACTAATATACCTAGCGGTTTAGACAAAGTTAACAATGCACTTTTCGCCATTTTGACGTATGTTGTTGACATTGTCTACTGCTTGACGATCGCTATTTTGCTTACAAGCGCTTGTGAGCGCCTTTTTAATAGAAAACAGCTAATATCTAAGTAAGTATAGTAAAATATCTAACTGACGCTGACTTACGGATATGGTTAGCTAAATAGAGTTATGGAATAACTTATCGACATATTTTCAGTAGCGTTTGTCTCAACAGAACATTTAAAATTTCCAAGAATAATACGTATTTTCCTAATTGGTATTTAGTATTGGAATTTTCCCTTCAATTACTAAAGTTCCAATTATTTTGCTTGATTTAATATAAGATTGGTAAGCAAAATTTTATTTATAGAAGACCTGTGGTTTGTTCTTGTTCAGAGTTCTCTTTGACTTGTCTCTTATTCCGTATTATACGTAGGGATCTTATCTGATATAATATTAGAGATACCTAGATTAAGAAACTAACTTTACCTTTACGCTGCTGCTTACTTCATTCAAGCATCAAACTACAAAAGGTAAATACGTCAAATTAGTAAATTCCTATTTGACATAGTATTTGACGTAGGTATTCACCTCTCCCATTTTGCGATCAACCACAATTTTCTCGAAGTAAATTGTAGGCGATCAACTACAATTTACTTCGACAAAATTGTAGTTGATCGCAAAATGGAAGACTCTACTAGGAAGAGTTAAATCTTCAAGAAAATTCATTCGTAGGCGAACCGACGTAATGTAATAATATGGTTGTGCCCAAGCCCAGCCGAGTCGTCATAGTTCATGACTATCGTTGACTTCACATAAGCCGACCAAATGAAGTAGGTGCGCCGCGAAGATTCAACTTATCACGGCACATGGAAGAACCACGGCAAAATTAGTTTATTTTAGCCAACCAAACGTATAATTCGAAACGCTTTTACTTTAGTATAATTTGGGTACATTCCACGTACAACACATTCTGGAGTGCGACGTCGTCAGCATAAAGAATCGAGATAAAATCTGTACAAATAAACTTCGCATATCAAGAACCTTATTTGCATTTCGTCGGTAGATTAAAGGTCCCGTGGGTAAATAAAAAGCACAGTCTTCGTAATGGTTATGTCGACGAAGTCTGAACGAGCTTCCTACCAGAATTACTGACCCGGGGGACAGTTCTTGGATTTACTTTGAAAATTATATATTCGTTTATTAAAAACTTAAGAAACTTTTAAGCACTTGCGACAAAAAACTCGAAAGATACTGAGGGTTGGTGCCAAGTTCATGGGCTCTCAATTTTCGGTAAATTTGTTTTTCAGAATGACTGATGCTACGAATAAACAGTTCACATGACGAAACCTACCCATTGGTGCCACCAGGACCCTGTGCGTGGGGTACCAAGTTCCATGTGGGAACTATCAGTAAATATAAATCATAGGCTAAAAGCAGACTTACTTTAGCGCAAGATTTAGTCGTGTTATGTCAAGGCTGGCTCGGACAGATCATTATTACAGGCTTGACTGGGCAAAGCGCCCAAATGATAGCCATTTACCCTGCCTTATCTGCTTACGAATCGACATCTCTTACGGCCGTTCCCAATATTTGATCTATCTCTGGTTTTGCCCTACTAGATATAGGAATGGCTCACATTAGACATTAGAGACATATATTTTATGTCAATTGTGAGCTATTCCTATCTAGAGTAGGACAAAACCAGAGATAGATCAAATATTGGGAACGGCCGTTAGTAATTACCGATGGAAATTGATTCCTAGGCAGTTGACAGACCAATGTCATTTGGTCGGTGTCAATTCAATGTTCATTGTGGTCTATCGGCTGGCTGGGTTTGACGTAACGCGACCAAACTACGTAGGTCCCCCATCTGCTTAGGAATCAACTTCCCTGATAGTACATCCCTGGCTCTAACAATCCTAAACCCTTTTCACAACTAGTGAGGAAGCTAATCACACTGTGTTTCAAACCGTCTTGGAAAACACAATAGGCCGGATTTCCAATGACAGTTGCTCCAGCTAAAGAGCTTACGCGCAATTAAAATGGACATTAAAAAAACGGTTCTACGTAGTGCGAATTGTTCATAAGTTTGAAAAGAATAGGTCCATTCTATGGTATAATATTATGATATGTTTTGTGAAGTAATAATCTCCAGTCCAACTCAGTCCCTGGGGCGCTGTTGGGTCCGTCTTTATGACCTCGGTCCGGCTCGCGTCAAGATATAAGTTTGATATGAGATATAACTTAGAGCATATGAAAATATTATTGGACATTATTTGGAAATAGTGCTAGATGTTGTCTCTAGGGTTCCATACCAAGAGGAAAAACGGAAACCATATTATTAAGACGTCGATGTATGTCCGTCTGTCTCCAGCCTATCTCAAGAACATAATCTGTGAAAATTAACTCTCTAGCTATTAAGCTAGAGAGTTAATTTTCACAGATTATGTATTTCTGCTGTCCCTATAACAACAAATACTAAAAACAAAATAAAGTGAATATTTAAAAGGCTCGCAAACAACAAACGCAAGTGCGCGAGACAACTCGCACTTGGCCGATTTTACAATTTTCTTTAAGAAAACGAGAGGTCTAACGCTATTCAGACTATACAGTATACGTGTCTTTGTGTTGTAGCAAAAGAATGAACATAATAATAAGTTTTCATCCTATTTTTAACCGACTTCCAGATAGAAATACGTTCTGCGTTCAGCTGTAGATTTTTTTTAGTGTTTAAAAACACGTTTAGGATAGTGTCCAAAAGTCTGGGAATTCAAAGCCGTTATACATTTTTTATTTCCTTTTTATATTTTTTACATCTGGACCAAATTATGCAACACTAGTTATTTTAGTAATAAAGTCTACGCTTCAAGACAGAGCTGTATTTGTTACCTGAGAAAGCATTTCAGACAGTAAAGTGCTATTTCAAGCTAGTTTATGCTGTTTCTCTTTGAACCAAAACAAAAGGAAAATAATTTGTTTAAGACAACTCCATTTAGAAACACATTAAAACATCTCAAAATTTCGACGTTAATGAAAAAGTAATGATTAATGAATATTAAAATTTCGTAACTTCAGTTTTATTTCGTGGCTTTGTGTTCATTGAAATTGTACAAAAAATTAGTAAATTAATACGGTTCCCAGTATCTACATAGAACAAATTGAACATCGAAAGAAGCTTTTGTATTTAAAGCTACTTTTTACAATCGTGGAAAACGGCTGGACCGATTTTGTTGAAATTTGTGTGCTTATCAGTAGCTTTGAGAATGGACAAAAATCTGTTATTAATAACGTTGTAGCGGACCAAACATCGCACACTCCCAAATCGCCCTAGCGAAGTATGTCTGACTGCTGCACTCAGTGACATTTTAATAATGGACAGTTTCACATACATAAGCGGGCACTGCTTTCCAGTTGACGTTGAAAACGATCAAAACGCTCAAAATACCTCATATTTTGAGCGTTTTGATCGTTTTTAACGTCAAATGGAACGTGGGGTTAATACTTAATGTACTGTCAGAGAAGTTGATTCCTATGCAAATCGGGGACCTAAGTAGTTTGGTCGCGTTACGTCAAACCCAGCTGACAGATCACAATTAACATTGAATTGACATATTTGACCAAATATCGTTGGTCTGTCAATTGCATAGGAATCAACTTCCTCGATGGTACATGGGCTTATGTCAAAATCTTAATTTGATTACTATAAAGTTGATTAACGACCGTTCCCAATATTTGATCTATCTCTGGTTTTTCCCTACTAGATACTAGATAGGAATAGCTCACAATTGACATAATATGTCTAATGTGAGCTATTCCTATCTCTAGTAGGGCAAAACCAGAGATAGATCAAATATTGGGAACGGCCGTAAGTAATACTCGTCTCTCATCTCTGATTGCGGCAGATAAAGTTGCAGGTTCTGAAAGGAGTTCTCATTACAACGTCTGAAATGATTTCAACACATCGCTCGGTCGGCTTCAGCTCTCCACTCCCATAACGTATATGGTAAAACAACGTTTGTCAGGTCAGCTATGTTTATTGCTTACCTCTGTACTCTCATCGTGAAAGGCAGCGGTTCTCTAACTTTTGTAAAAAGCGACATTTTTGACGGACCCCAAAAAAATAATTTTCTGTTTTTAAATTTTTGAAAAATTTAAATATAAGTGTTAATTTAAGTAAGTAAAGGGTATAATGGGATTGACATATCTTCGGATAAAAATCCCTAATTAAATATAGATTAAATTTTTTTTAAATGAATGCTGGTGTCTCATGATATTTCTAAAAACAATTCATCCGTCGCCCGCGGTTCCCCTACATAGATAGGCCTTGGCTCCGCGGCGCCCACTTTGAGCAACGCTGGTATAAGTAATTGAAAATAGAGCGAGTAGCTTCCCCTGAAGGGGAAGCTACTCGCTTACCCTTGTAGCATCGTTCAAAAGCGGAATAAAGCTTACCTTCCGGCTTCCGTGTCAGTTTATTCTGTTGTGTGAAAACATGTATAGGTATATGTTTGATGTATGTACTTATCCCATGCATTATTACTCGATGTTGGGTCAAATTTTTGTTTTTAATCTCGTTTTAGAGTAGCGCATGCAACGTCGGTATTGAAATCATGACCCCTGAATAATTAATAGGAATGCCACCGCGCGGCGAGATGAGTGCTATACATAATTTATACCTTATTTATACACGCTATGGGTATGTTTTGCGGTGCCACGAGTGTCTGACGGTGTAGTTTTAATTGGCAAACACGTAATTAGAGTTGGATTTATTAGCTGGTAAATGGAAAAGGGGATAATGATGAATCGAAAAATACTCGTACATCGCATCCGCCACTTTCAGCTGTAGAATGGAATGAATATTTTCTTCAGATTTACTAGTTCTACTGCTAAGTCCACTAACTCTGGCTGCCGCACTCAGAGACCTGTCAAACTCTTCAGAAAATTTATATTTTATCGTCATTTAATGTGCGCTTTTATAATCTTTGACGTGGCGGTGATATCGTGGATGTCCGCGGTAAAACGATCCGCACAAAACGTCCGCGGTGCGTAAAATCAAAAGGGCATTTAAATCGACATTCTGAAATGATAATTGGTCTTTGGTAACATTATCTAAGTACCTATAACGTAGACGTTGGTCAACTCCCAAATAGGTACCCTTAATGATTGCTGGGCGCTAGAGGACTTGGATGAAAATGGGCATAAGACGTCTTATAGGGAACATTACGCAAAGTCGGAGCAGGAGGCGCTACCAGCAATTACAGTAAATAATCCGACGTTATCAAACGTTGAACAAGAATTTTGACATGTAGTTTGACATACTGTCTTTGCTGAAAACGAAGCTGAGCTGAGCGAAGCGAGTCCTAGTATATCCCACATCCTGAACATTTTGTGGTACACTTTACGGAAAAACTATCACGCCTATAGATTTGTGCTTTAACATTTTATTTGTGCTTTAAGCTTTAATTTATATATAGATGTGTTATATCATCAGTCAGTCAAGGTTTGGTTATTATTAAAATTAAAAAAAAATCTTCCAAGATTATTACCACGCAGAAAAAAGACGCGAGCTTTCACAAAGCTCGGCTTTTAGCTAGTAATATATTATTATCCTATTTTAAGATAAATATTATCTAGACATAAGACATTAATATTGTGTATGTAAAATGAAATTACAATACGTTTCTGCGTCCTAAAATAAATCCTAATCCATGGTGAAGACAATATTCATTGAACACGAATTGTGATCAAAGCAATAAATGTACAGTCGAATGATTTATTATATTTTGGTACAGTCAACAAACTCGGTATCATAGCCCTTATTACCTCGTGATAAGATCGAAATGTAGCATCTGCCTGTATGCGGAATGGGTTTCAAGATGAATAACAATTATCTTTATTAGGCGCTTTCTGAACCACTGGACTGTTATGATGTTGATAAAACTACCTCAGGAAAAATATATTAAAATTACTACGAATAATAAAAAACTATAAAATTACCAAAATTTTGGCAACGTGGCAACGTCATGACAAGTCGAATGTCGACTTTGTAGTTGTCAAATGAATGCTTATGTCAAATGCATACATTTTTGTGTCCTTTCCATCAAAATTAACATTTTTGATCGGCGATTCTAAAAGAAGTGATAAAGAAATTAGAAAACGTATTGGCTCTGGGATAAGATCGGTCAATGCTCGATTGCACATCGTCTATTTTTTTATCTAAATGAAGACAAACAATCTCTCGGATCGCCTGATGAAAAGCGATTATCGTTACCTGGTGCTAAGCCGACATGGGGCCAAAGTGTAACTTTCGACTTTACCTAAAAGTTGGACACTGAAGTTTTTGTGATAGGAAGGACATCTCACTTCCTATCTGTCACAAAAACGTGACTTAATAAGAGTCCAACTTTTTGATCTTACAAAAATCAGACTTCTGTCCTTACAAAACTTTGTGGTTGAAATGTCCAATGATTTTCCTTAAAAATGTAAAAAGTTTAATACAGAAAGGTGGAATAAAAGTCAACTCCCTAAAAGAATCAGAAAGAAAGAAATTTTTTTCTGCAAATATTTGACAAGAGACAAAATAGGATGGCAGAAGATAAGTTTTTAGCTATGCTTTAGCAACTTATCTAAGTAGAAAACGGTTTTACAGCTTAAGCTAAGTACTCACTACTCGTTTTGCTCGACAGTTTTACTCCAAATCGAGTAATAATAATGTGTGGACCGCAAAACTCACAGCTCGAAGGCTCGCATCGAGCCGGATTGATGGAATTAAGAGGATACCACAGCGGCTAGAGAAATGAAAAAAAAGTACGTGTAATATCTATAGCTGTCTCCCTTACCTCAAGCCTATACCGCAGAACGCGATAGAGACAACTGCAGAAAATCCAGAAAATCAACGATTCGTTGTCCCCTGATTCCTTCTCCAAAACTTAACCGATTTAAGTATTTTTTTCATTAAAGATTAAAAAAAGGCTTGAGCTGTGTTCCTATGTTTTGCTTTTTTTGTATAATCTATCCAAATCTGTTTTCTGGACGTTTGAACACAGTGGAAAATCTGGCCATTTTTTTGGGTTTTTGAACGTTCATATCTTATTTAATAATTAAATTATGAAAAAAAAGAAAACATAGGGACATTGTATTAGTGGCCGTAGATATTCAGGAAAAAAATTATAACTCTACTAGCATTATCCAGGGAGGAAACAGGGGACAACGTTTGTATGGAAAAAATGGCGGTGTGGAATCCTCTTAAATATATCGACTTAGAGTACATAAAACTATCGAGCAATGCTGAATGTGTGGACGTAAGCCCGAGCCGCGAGTTTTGCTCGACGTTATAGCTCGATCGAGCAAAATCGTATGTGAGTAGGTACTAAGCATAATGCTAAGTACTCACATACGATTTTGCTCGATAGTTTTACTCCAAATCGAGTAATAATTACTGTGTGGACCGCAAAACTCACAGCTCGAAGGCTCGCATCGAGCCGGCTTGACAGAATTAAATATATCGATTTAGGCACTTTGAAGACGACGGGGCGGGGCGGGGCGGGCCGGTCAATTCCGCCGCGAACGATAGCACAAAGGAAATCCTATATTACCAACGCACACGGCGGGCAAAAACACCGCGCCGCTGGTGCCCGGCGGGCACTGGCGGCGCATGTCTGCGGCTGCCCGCCGTGGATCACACAACCCAGTTTACATGCAGTAACGCAGACGGCGTGTGCTTTGTGTACGCGGCGCGGGCAGCCGCAGACATCGACGGGCGTACGCGGTGAAATTGACCTGCCCGCCCCGCCCCGTCGTCTGCAAAGCACCTTAGAGTAAAACTATCGAGCAATGCTGAATGTGTGGACGAAAGTCCGAGCCGCGGGTTTTGCTCGACGTTATTGGCTCAATCGAGCAAAACGGTATGTGAGTACTTAGCATAACAGTACTTAGCATTACAAACATAAATTATTGTTTTGCATTGGTATAAAACCTATTTAACAAAATATACCACTTTCAAGTCGAACTGTTTTTGGAAGTCGGTTAACATACACGTGTTCTGAAGACAAATTTTCGCTACATTAAGCATGTATGGCCTGTGGGGGATGCTGCAGGGAATTGGTACTTTCCTCTTATGGTCTCGTCCCTCGCCCAACCTGCTTACCTTAACCTCCATTTCCACGCCGAACGTATTATACTTTTCAGTGTTCCGTGCCCAAAGGGTAAAAACGGGACCCTATTACTTACTGAGACTTCGATGTCTGTCCGTCTGTCTGTCTCTTGGCCATATTTCAAGAACCGCTATGCTTCTGAAATTTTTATAGATTGTGTATATTCTGTAATTTTTATAGATGCCGCTATAACAAGAAATACTTACTAAAAACAAAATAAATTAAATATTTAACAAACGTGATTTTTTTGCTATTTTTTTCTCGACATCAATAATGGCAATAGGTAGGCATATAAAATGTTCACAAACACTCTGTTGTATATTTTATGCTTTAATAAATAATAATAATGTTAAAATAAAATAAATAATTAAGGGGACACACAAAAACACAAATTTTGGCCTATTTTTGATCTATAATGGTACGGAACCCTTCGTGCGCAAGAGCAACTTGCACCTGGCCGATTATTTAGATTGATGGTACTTCCTAACTAATATTATAAATGTCTGTCTGATACCTCTTCACGCTTATACGACATGACTTATCTGGTATGTGGATACTTTTAGAGCCGGGATAGGTAGGATAAGGTAGGTAGAATAGGTAGTCTTCGTTGCGTAAGAAATAAGAAATAAGGATTAACAATTATCTAAATTCTAATAAGAAAGATTCAGAATAACCATCTCGGAAAAATTTACAGTTTTAACGTGTAGTCAACAAAGGTCAACGTAAAAATATAAATCATATTGTAACTTTTCTCTGCTAAGTTTAATAACTTTTTTCTGTTGAGTTTATTTCCGCCGCAAATAAAGTTTCCTGTGGCTTATCACCCTGACATTGGCTCGAGGCAACCTTTCTCACATTTTATATAACACGAGCTTTTGCCGCGGCTTCGCTCGCGTTAAGAAGTATTTATTATATACAAACTTCCATCCCCTATTGCTTATTATTGCTTATTAAATTCCAAGAGGTTAACCCCTTGGAATTCCACCGAATTTATCAAAATCCTTTCTTAGCGGATACCTACTTCATAATATCTACCTGCATGCCAAATTTCAGCCCGATCGGTCCAGTGATTTGGGCTGTGCGTTGATAGATCACCATGTCAGTCAGTCGCCTTTGAGTTTTATATATATATATATATATATATATATATATATAGACAGATTAAGGACGATTTGCTATAGCCTAAACATCTTAGAAATAAGGGACATAAACTAAAGTTAGGATAAATAAACAAAAGTTATGATAAGTATAAACAATTTTAAGATAATAGATAAGTTATAAAAAGTTCGGAGAAATTATAAACAATTTAAAGATAAATAATAGATGAATGTCATGGCTAAATCCCCTTAAGGTCAGAGTACACATATCAACCCGGAAAGGGATCATCACCGTATCGCCTTTCGCATCGCCGTCAACCTGGTGTCAACCATGCGTCAACCTAACGTATGCACGTAACCAAAACGTATCAGTAACGCCTGCTGCACGTCAACTCGGCTACGGCTAGGCGACGCGACGCCTCGCTTACGGCTCGGGGAAGGGGAAAGGGGCAAGGGTGGACGAAGAAACGTAAGCTTGAGTACGGAGAGCCGTAGGGTGGACGACGGGCCGTAAGTGGGGGGACTGCTGGTTGACCACGTGTCGCATCCTGGTTCGGAGCCTTTCCGACTCGAGGCCATTACGTTACGGTTCCGCTTAGTGTGCGTTGCAGTAGGGAGTTTCATACAAACAATATTGAACGGCTCGAGGCGATACGGTGCCGATCCCTTTCCGAGTTACTGTGTGCTGTGACCTTTATTAGGATTCCGTACCCAAAGGTTAAAAACGGGACCCTATAATTGAGACTTCGATGTCTGTCTGTCTGTCACCAGGCTGTATCTCAAAAACCGCTAGAGCTAAACATCTGACAATATTACAGATTGTGTATTTCTGTTGCCACTACAACAACGAAAACAAAAAAAAACGTTATTTTTTTGCCTGTGATGTTAGAAACAGATACGAGTATGCACTTGAAATATTCACAATATCCTGTGATCTCACGGCGAATCTAGTAATCGATACTGCCCACTGGTACTCTTACTATTATCTTTGTTTGACGACCTCTGTGGCTCAGTTAGTGGGCTGTTGGCAGCTCATGCCGGGGGTCGCAGGTTCGAATTCCGCCGATGGAACAAAAAGTTTTCAAAGTTCTGGGTCATGGTCCTGGGTCATGAATGTGTATTAAATATGTGTATTATAAAATCTTAATTATATGTATAGTATAAAAGTATTAAACATATTTCCGTTGTCTGGTACCCGTAACACAAGTCCTTCAGGTACTTAGCACGGGGCCAGACTGACGTGGTGTGAAGCATCCATAGATATTATTATTATTATCTATTCTGTGCTACTGGTGTTAGATTATTATCAGAATCGTGTACTGGATTTTTCGCATTGGATTTTTATGCAAATTTTTAAAAAACTTAGCCCAATTAGTTTTAAAGGCTTTTATATATCTGGAATTCATTTTATATAAAGGTTCCATTCTTACGTATTGAAAATACGACTTCCGAACTTTAGCTCAGAATGTAAATCGGAATATATTTTAAATATAAAACTACAATTTCTATAGTTTCCTATAGAATCCATTAAATATGATGCGAGAGAGTAAAGTTTTTGCTTCACGGGATTAAAAATTTAAAGGAAAATTAATGTAAAAATAATAAATCTTGATTTTTTTATGTAACATTTAGGTAAGTACTTTATTTATTTAAAATAAAATAAAAACAAAGCATATTTAATCATATGCATACATATTATTATAATAAATAATTTATTTATTATAGAATATAACGAACATTTTAATCCTAACTAAGTCAGTAATGCAAAACTTTTGTTGCGATTTTTTATTTTTTCCGATTCCGGAAAAGTTTGAAATGTTTTTCGTAATATTAAAAAAAAAACATTTATATAAAACTAGACGACGCCCGTAAATTAATTTTTTCCGGGATAAAAAAGTATGGTATGGGCGTGCGGCGGCTTGGGCGTGTAGAGGAGGACATACAGACACATTTTGGCACTCTATTTTTTCCCCTTTGTGTAATATTTTAACCATAACTTGGAAAATTTTGAAATGTTCTTCGTAACATGAGAAAAAACCTAATCATATCAAGTATATCAATGATGAGAATAAATAATTATATTAGATATATTGCCTCACATCGTAAAATGAAAATTGGCCGCAGCGTAGCCCTGCGCGACGTATATAATAAGAATAATTGGCTTATCCGAGATGGAATCACTATTAGGGTTGGGGATCAAAAATCGATTACGGGTTCCCGATAAGAAAGTTATTGTCAAGTAATTAATGTAAGTCAGTATAACTACTTTGATAGAGTTGAGCCATGCGACTCCCAACTAGCAAAATAAAATCCTATAAAAATCGCCAGCACGTTTCTGTTTCAGCTATTGGTGGAGAGAGAGATCTATAATTTGTCGAGTGAGCGATCTGTCCACGTTAAAACTTTCGATTATTCTGCACTAGTTTTATTTATTCCCTAAAAAGACATAATTATATTTTAAACAAATGAATAAGATGTCCCATGATGTATTTTTAGATTTCTGACTTGTATATTTTTTAAATAAACAAAGTGATGAGCCACATTACCACCTTCTCCTATATTTATTAGTCTGTATGTCAGATAAGATGTGAATAGCCGGCACTTATGAGTAGTGAAATAGACCCTTGAAGCAGCTTAAGGAATCGAAATGGCCTTGGAAGGAAACTACTTGGAGGTGGTCCAAACATTTAATTTAGGTGTGTAAATTTTAACTACGGAACCCGCACTTTATTAAGCAATTGTTCTTTGCCATGTGTCACTGTCAATGAAGATATTGACAAAATAGCGTTCAAAGTGCTGTAAAAGATTTAATTTAACTAAAACACTGTAAACTCACTTTCAAATAGTGTTTAGACCACCTCCGATGCTGCTAGAGATAATTTAGAAGCGTTTTCTCAACTTTGAAATTTAAGTCGAATAAAGCCTCCCAGAAGCTATCATATAATATTGAGTGCTGAAATAGTAACTGCCATGCTATTTTGTTAAATAAATTGCCTTTACTCTACAATATTGTTACGACTACGGACACACAGAGCCATCTAGCGTTAAACCAGCGCAACTTATCGAAGAAACGCAGACAGCGTGAATCCGCTATTCGATGCTAGATGGCGTTAGGCTTCGAGATATATTCCACACTTGTTTACGCGAATCTTGTATATTTGGGAAAGGAATTTCCTCGTACAGTCTACGGCTCGCCTCGGCCCATGTAAATAGTCGCAGGGAGACGGGTCGACAATTCAGTTTAGTCTGAGCGATCTTCGGGGCAACTTTGGAGTGAAAACGAGTGAATAGTGAGTGAACCAGTGAAACCTACGACTTGGCTGCGACCTAGGACAGTGACAGTGCTTAGTGTTTGGACCTAGTGCTTAGTGTTGGACTTAGTGCAAGTCAATAAAGTCTTCAAGAGAGTCAGCAGGTCTTTCTCTCCAAGTCCTTCGAACCCTAGCACGTAACAATATCGTCCTCGGATTTAAATGTCGAATGATAGTGCTATAAAAGGTGGTGTGACGATTATAGCGCAATTCAATTCTTTTTAAAGAACTTTTATTAGAGTGATGGCAGGTTATGGGGATGTAAACGTCATTAGAAGATATATTGGAACAAAGTTCCTTATCGCGCGTTCGGCGTAAATCTAAAGGCTAGACAGAACGATATTTGACCTTGATTTGACCTCGACACTTTTTTATTAGTACCTGCATGTTAGGGGTAGAGGGCGTTGATAGTAAGTGTTCCTGTGCTTCAACTAGATAGCGTTTATTTAATATTCCTCGGCGTTTTTGTCAATAATCCTAGGCATGGGGTTACATGGAGTTTTTTAATAAATTTTTTTAGTGTATATATATGTATACAGGTTTTTTGAACATAAGAAATAACTTCGTTCCATTCGAGTGTCTCTTGACACCTCTCAAGTTTTTTATAGAATTATCGAGTGAATGCGATAAAAATCTGCCAAGTGAACGTTTACTAGACTTGTTTATACAGCCAAAGTCTTTCGATGCAATATAATCTAAAATTACGCGTTTATACGTCTTTTTGATATAACAGGATCTTTAATACGAGTGTTTTTCGACCCATAGTCGAGAGAGTAATTGCTTATACGATCTTTTTGCTAGTTGGGCTCTCTTTGTCTGTCGCGGTCGGCTCCATTTATATGCGCCAAACTCCGTTATAAATTGACATAAGTTCCGTTTCATGCATCTGACATTTTTTAAATGTTTTCGTAACAATTATTTTATACTCCTTTTATATTAATAAGGTAGCATTTAGCAACATTATATTTTTATTCATTTATAATTATAGGAAACATTTGTTTTTACTTTTTGTAGATGGAATATAATTTATTACATTTTGATTTTTTTTGTTTTCTTGTAAAAAAACGCGTAGCAAGGAATATGAAAACTATCACCCATATCATCTTATAACGCACAAACTATATTTATACAGTAAATTGAATACCGGTGTATAATGAAAGGCCAAGACTTCTCATTGTCTTGATGTGAATATTTAAAAGGTGTTATAAGTCTAAATTAGTAAGGTAATGCCGCTACTTGAGCAGGTCGCTAACACGGCCTCATATAAAACCGATTTATTTATTAACATCTTGTTTTTTTTTGTGAGGTGATAATGTTCTTTTCATTTTCTGTAGCCTACACCAGGGGTTTCCAATCTTTTTCAGCTTGTGGCGCAGTTACACGTCACAATATTTTGTTACGGCGCCCTACTCTGTCTCGCAATCAGAAAAATATACATAAATAAATACCTTTAACGATTATTATAGTTAGGTTTAGCAGGTAAATAGTAGTAAACAAAATAAATATTAAATCATCTACCTGATTTACATAATTAATATTATAACTTTATTTTATAATATTTGTAGTTTAAGCCCGACCGCACATTGTCCGAATTCTGATCAGAGACAGTTGAATTTCGCCGGACCGCCACCCCGCACACTATCCGAAATATCCTTCCGGCGAGTTCGGGCTCACTCGGCTCAGTACAAAATGTTAGAGACAGCGCGGACGTTCAACTGTTTCTGATCAGAAATTTCGGACAATGTGCGGTCGGGCTTAGATATGGCTGGAGCATCGACTCACGGCGCCCCTCTTGTCTTTCCCGGGCGCACCAGGGCGCCGCGGCACACAGTTTGGAAACCCCTGGTACGTACACGTTAACATGGCTAACTTTCTACGATAGACGAGACCAAGACTAGATAGTTTGCCTAAAACTAACATGTTTATGGCCATGTTAAGCCTGCAGGTGTAAAGTATTTTTATTTCGAATCGATTATGATCGAACTCGAATACAGAATCGATTATTTACACCGATATTTGTGTGAGCCCTTATTTCATTATGCAGGAACTGAGCCTGGCCTTGATGTTTTAACTCAATTTGTTCGTGCACGTATACTTGTAAGAGTTAGCCGACGGACCCTAATATGATACACTCCCTCATAGAGAATATTACTTTTTTACTTTACTTTTTACAGGAAAATGTGTATTAACATATTGTGTTTTTCGTCGGTGGGTTCTTTATTTCATTTTATAAAAAAGTACATAACAGTAACGCTTTGGGGGCATTTCACGTGAAGCGGACAGGGAAAAAAAAGTGAGGTTCTGAAAATCGACCACATTCGGCCCATTTGTACTTCTAGTAGGTATGAATGTGTACGCAAAATATTTTTTTTTGTATAGTGTATATTTACCAAGTTATAGGTTTCAAAAGAATTGTCGTTGATTGGTACTACAATTTTTCGAAAGTAATTTTTCGAATATAACAAATCTACTATAAAATATTTTACATAGCGATACATATTAAAAATATACTGTTCTTTTTGACAGTAAAAAAAAATATTAAAAATTAAAAAAAATTAATGGCCAAAACCGGAAGTAAACTTTTCAAACCAGAATTACAGTCACTTCGACCAATTTTTTTTTATTTTTTTTTCTTTCAAAATATAGCTTAAATGATAATGAAAGTACACTACAAAATTTAAAATGGGATCTCTATTAGTTTAGGAGATACGTTGAATAATATACACCCGCGTCGCAAGGGGCGTCATATGTAACGCTTGCAAGGTTGAGCAGTTTTCGCGATATTGCAACTTTATTAATATCTTATATCGTTTTAGCGTATATTTAACCTCATTTAATGATATGAAATAAGTTTTATTAATATAATATAAATATAACTACATAATACAAATATAAGTTAATAATATATTGTAAAGAAAAAACATTTTTGGAGCAGTAGAAAAGTTTTATTATTTGCGAAACGTTACTAATAGCGCCATCTGTTAGTAACGTGTAGTACTTTTTTTGTCTCAGATAGAGTCAAACGGTCAAACCTATCTACAAGAAAGAGATAGAAATATGACGCCTAGCGGTTTCGTAACATAAACTTTAGTGTTGCTTTAACCGCTCAGCGACTTGTGCACGTTTTAATCTGTGACAGTTGTTATTATTAATGGCGCCGTACGGTGATCGATGTTTTAACCCATTTCACTTGGTACTTCATCGAAAATTTAAAAATTTAAGGAAAATATCTAAATGTTTAGCTCAAAAGTGGAGTTTTTCACAAGATCTTTACGTATGTGCCTCCTGCAGGAAACGACTTTTGACTGAATCTCCTCCAGTAGCTAATGAAGACATTGTGCAATGCAGTCAAACATCTAGTGAACCTTCGCAAAACATTGAAGATGGACCGTTTATTCCCGAAGATAAGTTTAAACATATTTCCACCCAAACCGACACATCCATAGAAAACGAAGAAATTTTAAAGCAGCTAAAAGAAAAATTCAATCATCCATCTACTTCTACTTCTATGAAGACTATGATATTAACAATAGCACCCACGTCATGGAGTGAAAATAAACTTGCAGAAGAATTTGGAACGTCCAGGCGACAAGCAAGAAAAGCAAAACAACTTGTCAATCAGTTCGGTGTCTTATCCTCTCCGAACCCACGCGGTGGTCGTAAACTACCAGCCGAGACGGAGAACTTGGTTAAAGATTTTTATCTACGAGAAGACATTAGCCGCATAATGCCTGGTAAAAAAGATTTTATATCTGTTAAATTAGACGATGGAAAAAGAACGCACATACAGAAACAGCTCCTTCTCTGTAACATTGACGAACTTTATCAGAGGTTTAAAGATGAATACCCTAACATCAAGGTAGGCTTAACAAAGTTTTTTACACTAAGACCCAAACAATGTATCCTCGCAGGCGACTCCGGAACACATATGGTATGTGTTTGTACTTACCATCAAAACGTGAAATTGATGTTGAATGGAGGAGACATTGCTAATCTTACAGCTGGGTCTGCTATGCAACTTTCATCTTATAAGGATTGCCTTCGCCAGATGATGTGTCCCAATCCAACACTGACGTGTCATTTAATGACTACTAAGACACCGCCAAATGAACGCTGTAATTCTTGTCCAGGCTTAAGTGCAATTCGAGAGCATTTAAAAATACAATTTGATAACAATCAAGTCACAGAAGTGCAGTTTGAAAAATGGGATGGCACAGACCGCTACACGATATCTACTCGACTTTTATCTTCCGATAGTTTTGTAGATGAGTTATGTGGCGCTTTGGACCTTTTGAAACCTCATGCTTACATTGCAGAGCAACAGGCGGTTTATTTGAAAACTCTTAAGGAGACTATCGATGAAGGTCAAATTCTCGTACAATGTGATTTTGCAGAAAACTATAGTTTTAATGTCCAAGATGCTGCTCAATCCTTTCATTGGAATAATGCACAGGCAACGCTTCTAACGTCAGTTTTTTACTACAGAGACGGTAATGAAGTAAAACACGGAAGCATTGTTATGATTTCTGACCACCTGAAGCATGACACAGCCACCTTTTATGCTTTCCAAAAGCTACTACACAAGCATCTTTTAGAAAAATCGATAGTTGGATCAAAAATTATATACATAACTGACGGGGCTTCCCAACATTTTAAAAATAGATTTAACTTTGTGAATCTGTTTTATTACAAAGAAGATTTTAATGCAGATGCAGAGTTGCATTTTCATGCAACATCTCACGGAAAGGGGCCATGCGATGGTCTAGGGGGGAATCTGAAACGTTTAGCTACGCGTGCAAGTTTACAGTTACCTCCAAGTAAAGCAATTATAACACCAATGCGATTATATGAATGGGCAAAATCATCTTTAAAACAAACCGCCATTTATTTCTGTTCTAAAGATGATATAGAGCGTCAGAGAATTTTTTTGGAACCCCGGTTTGCGTCTACGGTCACCATTTCAGGAACCAAAAAGTTTCATAGCTTCATTCCAACAACCACAGGCCTTCTTGTAAAGAGGACCAGTTCTGCCATAGATTCCCATTGTAAAATTGTTAAAATTACAAAATAAACAGTTATTGTATTGTACCAATGTTGTTTTATTATGTTTGAACTATTTTATCACAGTAATTTATACAAGCCACCAACCGATCTAAGCAAGTGCTACATATGACGCCCCTTGCGACGCGGGTGTATATTATTCAACGTATCTCCTAAACTAATAGAGATCCCATTTTAAATTTTGTAGTGTACTTTCATTATCATTTAAGCTATATTTTGAAAGAAAAAAAAATAAAAAAAAATTGGTCGAAGTGACTGTAATTCTGGTTTGAAAAGTTTACTTCCGGTTTTGGCCATTAATTTTTTTTAATTTTTAATTTTTTTTTTTACTGTCAAAAAGAACAGTATATTTTTAATATGTATCGCTATGTAAAATATTTTATAGTAGATTTGTTATATTCGAAAAATTACTTTCGAAAAATTGTAGTACCAATCAACGACAATTCTTTTGAAACCTATAACTTGGTAAATATACACTATACAAAAAAAATATTTTGCGTACACATTCATACCTACTAGAAGTACAAATGGGCCGAATGTGGTCGATTTTCAGAACCTCACTTTTTTTTCCCTGTCCGCTTCACGTGAAATGCCCCTTTGTTCAAATCTACATTTGTAAACATACATTTGACAAATTGTCAAATTTGACAAATTGTCAAATGTGTGTTATTTATTGACGTTCCCGCTTCGCAGTCGCGTGGTCGCGTAGGTTTGGCCTAAGCCTGACTACAGTAACAGATTTTCTGTTGTTGTCAGGACTACTACTAATAGTTAGTATTTGCTACACTCTAAATTTCAATTTTGTGTAACGTATTATATGGATGGCCCCTAGATCATGTTATCGTTATTATTAATAAATCATATTCTTAGTAAAGAACGTCGATGTTGTTATAACTCGCAACGACAAATTACGCGCATAATATCTAAGATGTGTCGCCGCACACGGACCACACTCGACAGCCACAAACGCCGTTGTGGCTGTTGCGTGTTCAATTAAAAATTGTTGTAGCGTGTGGCACTGGCGTCAACCGTGTGCGGCGAGTCCTTAAAAATGTAAGAAAATTACAGGAAATATGTCGGTAGCGGCGTTTTGTGGTTGTGGGCTTGTGGCCGATGGCCCGTGTGCGGGAGCCCTATCAGCAGGCATAGCAGTTAGCATAACTACATTAGAAACTGGAAATCAAGACATTAGAAATCGGATTACCCTGGTCAATCTGTCACTTTGACTATTCCGAAGAAAGAAACCGTTTCTAATGTTTCTATGGAGAGCATGCTAAGCCTGCTAGTGGTACTTGGATGCATATTGTCATGAATTTTAGAAGCAAAGCGACTATGGCGTTGTAAGTTCCTATTACACACACACGCCAAAATACCCTTAGGAAAAAGACGGTAAGTAAGTAAACCAAGTGGCTGACTTTGAAAATTAAGTGGAGGTATTAGGACCGGAAAAATAATTTGAAAAAAAAAAGTGTGTGTAAAACTATACATCATCTGGCTTATATATTAACTGGCTACATAATATATAAGCCAGATGTTGTATAGTAATATAAAGGTAAGTTATAAGGTTTGTTCAATTTATAAAGAAATAAATAATAGTTATAATTACTTAAAAAAAGTAAAAAGACTTTTTTTTTTCAAAATTTTTAACTATTTATTGCATTGTTACGAATGCAAAGTTTCAAATTAATTAGACTAGAGTTAGGTAAAAATCGTACTCATAGATTCCGTTACATACGGCGCATGCATACATAAAAGCGTATTAAAAAAGCCCTTGCCCTTGCCACAATAGACATAACGACCAGTAGTTCGACTGCAAAGAGACGGACAGGTTTCAATATCTGTCAAATTCGTCGGGTTTCACTAGGATTATAAACGGAATGTGCCTCGCGCTGGCTGATATAATTTATTTTTAAATATTTAAAATATTGATTTCAAAATTGGATTCTGACAATTTTAATCACATGTGCCAAAACACAAACAACAATACGACCAAAGAGGAATACGTCCAGCGAATATGTCATAGTTTTAAATTCGTAGGTAACAATTTAACAACCCTAGCAACGATTTTCGTCATAATACGTCAAATTTAAAAATTTCAACATCAGTTCTAATTCGGCATACTCTATCATTCTGTCTACTCTGCCCTTGCTCTAATATGTTAAAAAAGTGTAGTTGCCCACTTCATTCATAATAATTACGTCTTCATATAAGGTAGGTCATCAGGATTGAAAAGTTACACAATTTAGCGACACAATCCCGTTACGAATGTGTAAATTTCAAAGTTTTAAACTATGATGGCATGTAAATTTCCACAATAGAGGGCGCAGATTTATGCATGAAAGTCTCTTTGTCTATTGTTTACGTTATAGTTTCCACATTGTCCTGGAAAACCCGGGAAACTTCATTTTAAAAAGGGAAAATACAATTTTGAAAGCTGTTTAACACAGCTTAAGACTACATTTAAATATTAGTCCGCGATTTAAATTGGCAAAGCTAAAATAAATTATAAAGGATTAGAAGAAGGTAACATAAATACAACAATCATAAGTTGTATTATGTTATGTGGAACAACAAATAAACAAAGTGAAAGAATAACGTACTTAGAAAACAATCAAATAAACGGGATTGACAATATATTCCTTTGGCAAATCACATTTCGCTGCTTTCGTGTATTTGTTACTTTTATTTCGTTATCGTTTCGATATCGTTCTTGGTCCCTACCGAAAACCACAACCACCACAACCGAGTTGATGCGTGTGTTTGTTATTTAAGTGTAGTACGAGTATATATAGTACACTCGGAAATATTTAAAGTCAACTTCATGACGATTTTGACACAAACTTCATACTGGCTGTCAAGCTCTTTGTTAAATTAGAGTTAAGTAACGATAATGTAAAATGTCTCTGAGTACACGCGTCATAGTAGAGGAGGGGAGGGTGCTATTCGTGTAGTCACTCGAGCGTCATGGAGACCTAGTAGGTTTTGTACATTAGGTAAAACTGAAAAAAAAAATAAGAGCGTTTTTTTATTTTAGCGGTGGGTTCAGAAAATGCAGCCATTTTAAAATTGCTTATTTACATGGGCGTACCGACGGAGGGGGCAGGTGCCCCCCCCTGGATCATGTTGACGTCCCTACTAAATATATTATCTAGTACTTTCATTTATAAAAATAACGATTTTTTGCCATTTGTTTGCAATACAACTAAAAATTATTAAATTTTTATTCTTTATAAACACCTAGTTTATAAAAAATCTGATTTGCCCCCCCCTGGCCCAGAATCTGCGTAAAAAAGATTTCTGACGATAAAAAATCATGAATATATATATATAAATATATATATATATATATATATATATATATATATATATATATATATATATATATATATATATATATACAAGAATTGCTCGTTTAAAGATATAAGATAATATCATAACAATTGTTGGTGCCATTAAAATCTAACTAAATTTTACTTCGCTAAGGGCCTGTTTCACCACTTTCTGATAAAGTGCCTAATAGGCTATTCACAACTTTTTTGACAGATTCTCTTGATCTGTCAAGTTAATTGGTGGATAGCCTTATCAGGAAGTGGTGAAACAGGCCCTAAATCAATTATTTTAAATGCTTGGCTTGAACGAATCACTACTATCTCAACTCAAAGGGTCTGCCATTAATGTCTAATTCCTGTCCTGCTACTGGCCTGTCAATTAATTCACTCTAACCGCTGTAACCGCGTTCGACCCTGTGGTATCGGATTTAGTGATAAATGATAATACATTCCCTAGACCATTTCTGGTTCTGAACCGTTTGTCATGAGGGATGCCATTTTACGAAATGTTTGTCTAGCCGGGGACCACCCACTTGGCTTACCTAAACTAATTGTTTGATAAAGAAAACAAGCATAACTTTGCAACAAATTAGCACTCATTTTTTGGGCAAAAATCTGAAAATTACAGATTTTAGTTTAATGTGATTTTTATGGCTGCATAGTGCACGCTCTTCTGAATGAATAAATTTTATTAGGATGGCTACGCGGGCCACTTGGAAATTAGAATGCCTCCAGGGACCACCAGTGGTCCGCGGACCACCGGTTAAGAACCACTGCCACACCCTACCTGTTTAGACCCTAAACTTTCCAATAAACATTATCATGGGATCATGATTTAGGTACACAGTGTGGTTTAGTTGTGTAGAGCTTAGGCTTAGCTCACGAAAAGGTCGTGGGTATGATTCCCGCGTTGGAAAAACTAAGTAGACACCTGCCCGAGGCACTGAGTTCGTATTATGTACGGATGCAAATAAAGCCTTCGAAAGTTTTTAAGTTAATTAAGAGGGCGATTAAAGCAAAAAATCAAACATCTTCTTTTTTTCTACACACTCAGCCCGTCTTTCATAATTATGTCAGGTGAAAAAGAACGACGCGGTCTCAGTGCCAAGATAGTTTTTTTCTTAATAACTCGATAAATATACAACATTTTAAGAATCCTCTAGTACAGTCTCTGTAATTGAATTTTATATTATTTTTTAATTTATTGACTCAGTTGATTGCACCGTTTTGAAAAGAAATTAAATTTCATACTGACCAAATTTTTGGTCCATATTTAATAAATAAAAATTAACTATGTACTTATTTTTTTTAATGCGAAAAATGGATTATTATGTTCCTACTATATATTATATAGACGATTTTTCACATCGTAACATGTAAACGTAAATATAAAGTAGTGCATTTTATTTATTTTTTTTAATATTTTCTAGAAACACGAGGCCCACGTGTATGATAATGTGATTGTATTCATAATATAATTTTCCAAAGTTTTTATGTTATTTTAAGAAACTTACAACGTGGGGGTGAAAATTTAAGGCTACTTAATTAATTACTCGAAAACGGTACTATATTATAGTCTATAGTCTATACCAGCGGTCGGCAACCTTTTGGCAGGCAAGGGCCACAAGGTGGCAAAACAAACTAAAGGCGGGCCGCAAGCCTCATTCTCGTATTAACCCTAGAAGCTCAGTATACCTACACATAATGAAGGGATATAAGTTTAGTGTTTGTTATAAAAATATGACACAAACAGCTTCGTTCTAAGAGGCAATTACTACTGGCAATATTAGAAAACACTGTTTTTGATACGTCATATAACTTATTCATAAAATCATAACACATTCACGGGCCGCAAGTGAGACGTTCGCGGGCCGCATGCGGCTCGCGGGCCGTAGGTTGCCGACCGCTGGTCTATACCATAGGGCATAGGGTATTTACGGTTTGTCCTAAACTCTCATCATTTAAAAATATATATTATGTTTAACGACATCCCATACGATGGAAAATGAACAACCATAAGGTTGCCTTGTATAATTCCTCTGTATACTTACTTAAGAGGGCGACTAACCCCAAAAATCAAGCATCGTCCTTCTCTCTTCACACTCAAACCCGTCTTTCATTTGCCAGGTGAAAAAGGACGACGCGGATTCATCGCCAAATTAGTTTTTTCTCAATAACTCGATAAATATACAACATTTTAAAAATCCGCTAGGTCGATCTCTCAATGATATAATTTTATACAATGTGTTAAAATATTAACTTAGTTCAATGCACGGTTATGGCAATAAACGAATTTTTACGTGAAAATTAGATGCATCTTTGTGATTTTTTTCTATCGAGAAAATTTTAAGATATCGTGTTTTTGCTCAGATCGACTTCTCGAAAATATAATGTAGTATCTAATTTTAGGAAATGAAAGAATTCGAGGCTTATATTCAAGTATAAAAATGAATTATAAAAACGACACTTTCGGGTTAGTCGCCCCCTTAAACTTATTCTATTAAACTTCTTGCAATTCTGGTTTTCTGAATAAGAAGTTATATTGATTTTTTCTACCTGAATTTGCATTGTAAATAGCTATATTTTTACTATAATATGTTCACTTTTATGCTCATACTCTTTACATTACAGTTTAAATGTGAGTTTTCTATCATTAAATTTAATGAAATCACTATTTAGTATTTATGTAAGTAATAATTGGCATGACCCTATGCAAACCTAACTGAATTCTCAAAGTAAATGAAACGGTGGTTGCACTCGCTTAAAACACACTATATTTTGTGCCAAGGAATTAAAAAAAACATTACTTTTTAACAAAATATCCTTTTATTTATGTTTGCGTGATATTCAGGGTCCTTTGGGCAGTAGCAACGACGAGTTCTGGGCTGATCCCGGGTCCGAAGCTGCAGGTGCAAACTTATTTAGCCATTCCCTCGTCTTTTCGAGAAAGGAGGCGTCCGTCCCCAACAAAAAGGCAACTACCAACACAAATAACACGATGTACAATCCTTTCGACATTTTGAAATAAATAATAATCAGCGTAACCGGTTGCGTGCGCTTTTATATTTAATTTTTTTTTATAATATTTTTATAACGTGCAAAATCGATTGTTTGCAGAAAACATAGTATAAATTATGATTTAAAATGTATTACAGAAACACGATGCGTGTCTTATCTTCAACCCTCCGTGCACCACGTGAATAAAAGTTACACCGTGCACCACGTGGGGTTTGTCAAACCCCAATACTTATCTGGGCAAAGAATGAAATTAAATAAAAAACTAAATAAAATGAAAAAAATTGTATTAATTTGTTCATTTTATTTAAAGTAATTGTTTTTGTCTATTTAATTGTAATATAAAGTGATACTTACTGAGATAACTCCCATTTTTTAATCGGCCTGACCGAGCATAACACCTCGCTCGGTCGGAAGATTTTCCTTTGTGGCGGCCACGCAACTTAACTTAATATAATCAGACTACACGATATTCAGGCAAGTTGAAATCAGTACATTTTTTTTTAATGAAAGTGGGCACGGTATGTGTACGCAAATAGGTCTATTATTGTGCTCACAACCGAATTTGAGTTTTAATTTAACTTCCTGGTACAATCTGAATACTTCTTTATTGATCTTGATAATTTTTCTGGTGGTCCAGGGGCTGCTTTGCCAAGAAATTGGTGAAACCGCTTCAAGAACCTCTTAGTATGGATGGTTTATATCTTTGCGATTTTTAAAATCTTCTTCTATGAAAGTCATACTTTATTTGTTCATAAACCTCTCCACGAATGTTTATTTAATCGAAATGAATTCAAATATGCGAGAAAAATAGATTTTTTCACATTTCACAATACTCTGCCTATACAACTTTTTAACGATGTCCTGAACTACGTGGGGTTTGTAGTACCCCAGCACACTTTGTGCACGTCTTTTTGTTGCATCAGTGAAGAAAATCCTAAGCTACTGCCGCCGAACGGTTAGGCAATGTCTTAACTCCAGCTACATAAAGCGTCAAAAAAATCACACGAATATTAAAAAAGTTATGAAAATTTTCGTACATCTGGGGTTTGTCAGACCCCACGTGGTGCACGGAGGGTTAAATATTTAAATGTTATCATCTTTAAATATTTTTGAAGTTTTCATAAATAATATATATTTTTTTATGAAATAAGGAGGCAAACGAGCAAACGGGTCACTTGATGGAAAGCAATGTAGGGAAGGAAATAGGAGAGGGAAGGAAGGGAAAAGGGCCCTGATTGGGCCTCCGCCAAACTCACTCGCTCGGCGAAACACAGCGCAAGCGCTGAATCACGCCGATTTTCTGTGAGCCAGTGGTATTTCTCCGGTCGACGAGCCCATTTTTTCGTTTTTAAGGTGTTGAAAATTAAGATGGCACTCTCTATAATTATTGTATTATCATTTAGGTATCTATGATCGATACGAAGTTAACTTATGTTTTAAAGTTAAATTAATGTCTTTTTACACATTTTTTATGTATTCACATTACAGAATATGTATTGCATATTTGCATATTTTAAATTTTTATGTAATTGCAAGATCAGATTTCTAACCACGTTTTGCTGGGGGAGTCTAAATTAGGCGACTTTTATGAACTTCCTAATGAAGTGCATTGAATGCCAGTCCAGATTTAAAAATTCTGGCCTGTCGTATGTTAATTCAGTCCTGAAAGATAATTTACTGGAATTGCAATACAATATCTACTAAATGCCATACAATTTCTCTTTCGAATATAGAAACTGGAGATGGTGACCTATCAATTATCATACTATAGCTGTCAAAAGCATGTGTTGTCCGATCCCGTCTACCAATAACGATTAGTCTTATCACTGATCTACCAATAGCGGGTCCCCATGCGCGCTCCCCAGCCCCTCTCATTCCTCGTCCCACCAAAGTGACCTCAAATCGAACATAGCGCCTTTTATTTTTACGCATAATATAAGGAGCGGCCTTTACCTATCGCTAATACTGTTCTACTGCCTACACCCACATAACAGTTTACATCTAAGAAAATATACAACCCAACATTAAACATCCTCCTTTTGGAAGTCGGTTAAAAATTGATTTTCATATTAAGTCAATAAGGCGGAAAATATAATGAACAATTTCATGTGGAAATCAATTATCCGCGTGATTTAAACTGAAAAACCTATGAAAGTCGTGGAAAATTGAAAGCAGATTGTTTAATAAGCGAGAAAATCAGTTTTCCACAATAATGCATGAACTTTAAAGGTATTTTAAGTACTAGATGTTGCCCATAACATCTTTGCAAAGCAAGACGTTTACGACGCGTAGTAAACTAACGTAGTAAACTAAACATTTTAGTTCAATAAAAAACTATTCTATACTTATTGAATTTTAAATAACTCAAAGTATTTGTCTAAATCCAAATTTCATTTGTATCGGTTTAGCGGTTAGAGGATAAAGACAGACACTTTTTCATTATAAAGCTTGTGAGGATTTATAGTAAACTAGATGACCTGTTAATCCGTAACTCTATTGCTCCGAAATTCGGATATATAATTGGAATCTCGGAATCGACTCCAACGATTTTCATGAAATTTAGTATATAGGGGGTTTCGGGGGCGATAAATCGGTCTAGCTAGGAATCATTTTTAGAAAATGTCATTTTATTCGTGTTTTATAGAATACCGAGCAAAGCTCGGTCAAACAGCTAGTAATTAATTATGACTCCATATTTAGCAGACACACTTTTGTATTTATAATTAAGGATAAAATGTAATAATAAATAAATAAACAGAATAGTAAATATGAAGTTGACGACCTCTGTGACTCACTTGGTGGGCTGTTGGTAGCTCAAGCAGGGGGTCGCGGGTTCGAATGCCGCCGACGGAACAAAAAGTTTTCAAAGTTCCTGGGTCATGGATGTGTATTAAATATGTGTAATAAAAATCTTAAATATATGTATAGTATAAAAGTATTAAATATATTTCCGTTGTCTGGTACCCGTAACACAAGTCCTTCAGGTATTTAACACGGGGCCAGACTGACGTGGTGTGAAGCGTCCATAGATATATTATAATAAAAAAAGAAGTGAATAAAAGCATTTTCATCTGGTATCGGATTAATTTTACAATATTATCAGGCGGACCGGGAAAGAATTGTAATGGAAGGGGAAATTGAAAGCGCCCGGGATAATATCCTTTATCTGCGATTGTTCTCTCAACGAAAATTATCTGCTCATTTTAGTTTTACTATATATATATATTTTATTAATGTTATATTAACAATATATATTTCAACGAGCTGTTGCCCGCGGCTTCGCTCGCGTTAAGAAGTATTATTATATACAAACTTTCATCCCCTATTTGAACCCCTTGGGGTTAGAATTTATCAAAATCCTTTCTTAGCGGATGCCTACGTTATAACATCTACCTGCATGCCAAATTTCAGCCCGATCCGTCCAGTGGTTTGGGCTGTGCGTTGATAGATCACTATGTCAATCACCTTTGAGTTTTATATACAGTGTGTAACAAAAATAAGTGATAATACTTTAGGGTGTGTACGTGTTCCTTGTAGAGAGTTCACTGTGAAAGTAGCAGCTCTGAAAGACGATTTTTTTTTCACTTTTGTATGGGCAAGGACCCGAGTGTCACGAGTTTCCCCATACAAAAGTGAAAAAATTTTTTGGTCTTTCAGCGCTGCTACTTTCACAGTAAACTCTCTACAAGGAACACGTACACACCCTAAATTATTATCACTTATTTTTGTTACACACTGTATATAGATATATATTTCGATTGATAGTTCTAATTGTAATGTAATCTGAAAGGGTGTATGTCTTTCTCTTACGCCTTCACGCCCAATATGCTAACCCGATTTATATGAATTTTGTATATAGATACTTCGAGGCCCAGTGCCTAGCATACGCCAACGAGATATCTCACTCTACATGTTTTCTCGATGTTTGATGGTTTGTCTCTTCATTTCTATTGACCCTAACATGACAAACATTTTTTCTCGCGTAGATCTATCATCGAAATAACACATTTTGTCGAGATAATGTCGAGATTTTGACATTATGAGACGAGTAGTTTTTAATGATCTCGAGAGTGAGGTATCTCGTTGGCGTATGCTCCCGCCCGTGAATTTCTGCAATGAAGTTGCGGAGATTAACCAGTATAATAATATTAAATTGAATGTGGTATTATACCACATTCAGTTTATCACAATATATATCTTGAGTACCGGCCTTATACACCCTAAAGTATTATCACTTAGTTTTGTTACACCTTGTATATTCTAAATCTTCCCAATCATGGTGAACCATTACAGTCCCAGGTAAAGGGAGGTTTCAACATAATGGATTGGTCGGTTCAGTCGTTCGGTGGATGATCTCGATGCTTTTACTCTGACGTTGATTGGAGGCTGTTCATTACACTGATGTTGTAATTTGTACGTCTTTTCAATGATAAATGCTTCCATTATAGGATTTACAAGGTGTAACAAAAGTAAGTGATAATGCTTTAGGGTGTGTATTTGTTCCTTGTATCACAGAGTACTCTATACTGGCTTGTATAGAGTTCATTGCAAAGGTAGCAGTGCTGAATAGGGCTTCATTTTTAATTTATTGTCTGAGCATAATTTACGACGTTGGGGTGTTCTCATTAAAGTATATCTGTCGCAGCCAACTGGTTTAAATAGCCGTTCAATCAAACAGCTAGCCCTTTGACTGAACAACGCCATTCAATCACGTGTCTAGCTTTTTAATTGCATATTTAAGTCTTAATTTAATATTTAAGTTTTTAATTGAATAATTAAAGTAAAATTTAAACTAATATTTGAGGAGAAATGACGAGATTATGAAATGCACCACCAAGGTATTTATTGCAATTGTGTTCAAAATGAGTTAGAATACAATTAATCTGCTTGTTATCATTACGCTTGTGTAATAATACCACTAAACTAATGATCACCTTAGTTAATTTACCATTTAACCAGTTGGCTAAGCGTCACCTAGCTGTAGTGTTGAACGTTGCAATCAACAAGTCGGCTAAACGATGTATAGCCGTGTGAAGGAATGGCGTTGTTCAGTCAACTGTTTGATTGATTGCCTTTTTTAACCAGTCGACTGCGACATATCCATACTTACTAATATTATTAATGGGTGTCTGTCTGACTTTCTGTTTGACTCTGTCTGTTACCTCTTCACGCAAAAAACGCTGAATCGTCTTTGCTGAAATTTGGTATGAAAGTCCTTTGGGTCCCAGGATAGGATATACGATACTTTTTATCTTGAAAAAATGCACAGTTCCGACGTGATAAAGAAATTTTGGCGCCATTTTCGGACACAGCAGAGACCCACATACTTGCGGATCCCCCGCAAGATGCTTAAAATCATTTTCTCGGCGCAAAAAAAAAGGTAGTCAACCAAATCCTTGGGTCCACATTATAAAAAAACAAATATTTTTATAGTTATTCGGAGCCTAAAAATCTTAAAATCAAAAGAACTCTTTTACACCTTAAGCTTTTTCCATCTACGTAAGTATAAGCTTTATCAAACGATATGAATTTTATTCATATCGTTTATTCATAGCAACTGATGAATAATATTTATTTTATAGAGGGCGAAACATCGTCCTTCTCTCTTCACACTCGTCTTTCATATGCCAGGTGAAAAAGACGACTCGGATTCATCGCCAAATTAGTTTTTTCTCAATAACTCGATAAATATACAACATTTTAAAAATCCGCTAGGTCAATTTCTCAATGATACAATTTTATACAATGTGTAAAAATATTAACTTAGTTCAATGCAGGGTTATGGAAATAAATGAAAAATTCGTGAAAATTAGATGCATCTTTGTGATTTTTTTCTATCGGGACAATTTTAAGATATCGTGTTTTTGCTCAGATCGAATTCTCGGAAATATAATGTAGTATCTTATTTTAGAAAATGAAACAATTCGGGGCTTATTTTCAAGTATAAAAATGAATTCTAAAATCGTCACTTTAGGGTTAGTCGCCCCCTTAATATTAAATTTTATGGATATTTTTATGAGAAATCGGAATTGTAAGCGCATACCAATGGCGTCGCGGTAGCTTAGACATAGATTATATAATGAAACTCTTTACTACAAATCATTTTTCTAAAGCTAGGTAGGTAGGTATAATATTAAATTTTATGAATATTATTTTAAGAAATTCGGAATTGTAAGCGCCTACCTATTAGATAGATAATATGCAACTCTTTACTACAAATCATGTATAACTTATTAGCGGACTGTAACCATACCCGGTGCATGCATTGTAACAAAAAAACGTGCCTAAATGAAGATTAGCCAATATAATGTTTATTTACTATTACTTGTTCTAATATCTGTGTATTCTGTGATACATAGATATTAGAATAAGTAATAGTACATTTAAACATTCATCGCAATAGTTATAGTATTGATCGTGGTCTGGTTAATTCTATCTGTCTTCATCGACCAATGTCTAAAGTGTCGAGACTCGACAGTTAAATCTTAATCAGTCTTAACTTAAGTTAAGTAATGATATTATGTAACTTATTATCACAAGTATAATATTATACACCGTTATCCTTGAAACCATCAAATGAGCCCGTCAAAATGAACAACTTTTTCTATGAGAACAATGCTGGGAACTCAAAAAAATGCCGTCTTCATACCCATACGGAATCCCGGATCGGTAATTTGTATGGGTATGAACACGGATTTTTTTGAGTTCCCAGCATTGTTCTCATAGAAAAAGTTGTTCATTATGACGGTCTCATTTGATGGTTTCAAGGATAACGGTCTTTACACTAACACACTTCGTTAGTATACAAGGCTTAAAATATATGTCTCTAATGTCATAGTGTCAAAACATAGTGATCATTTACTTTAGGCACACCCTAAAGTAAATGACCTCACTGTGAAAGTAGCAGTGCTGACATAATAACTTTTTTAACTTTTGTATGGGCAAACTCATGACGCTGGCGCGCTTGTCCATGCAAATAAAAAAATTTGCTCTTTCAGCGCTACTACTTTAACAGTAACCTCTGTATAAGGGACACATTCATTGTTTATATTTGTTTAATTACACTCTGTATGATATTACTATATTTAGGGCCTGTTTCTCACTTCCTGATAAGTGACGAATAGGCTATCCAACAATTAACTTGACAGATCAAGTATGGAGAATCTGTTAAAAAGTTGTGAATAGCCTATTATGCACCTTATCAGACAGTGCAGGTGAAACAGGCCCTTAGGAGTTATAAATGCCAAAGTTATCGATATCGCGTATTATACAGTGTGTAACAAAAATAAGTGATAATACTTTAGGGTGTATACGTGTTCCTTGTAGAGATTCCACTGTGAAAGTAGCAGCTTTGAAAGACGATTTTTTTTTCTTCACTTTTGTATGGGCAATGGCCCGAGCGTCACGAGTTTCCCCATACAAAAGTGAAAAAAAATTTTGGTCTTTGAGCGCTGCTACTTTCACAGTGAACTCTCTACAAGGAACACGTACACACCCTAAAGTATTATCACTTATTTTTGTTACACCCTGTATAATCAATGTTAATTCGAATAATACGTTTTGTTCACCCTTAATTACATAATATCTATTCAGTATTCCACAACAATATTACACAGCGAGTAACCATACAGGGTCCGCTTTTGTTATTCTGACATGTTGACAAAGTCTTTTGATAGACAAAGACGGCGAACCATGAATAGTTATATTGCGCTGCGTAATTGAATGGAAGAATCCGGTAACTGACATCCTATAACTTAAGGAGATTATTATTTTATTCCCTTATTTATTTCTTTATTATTATTACAACACTTGTAACTTACCTACTTACGGCCGTTCCCAATATTTGATCTATCTCTGGTTTTGCCCAACTAGAGATAGGACATACATAGGATAGCTCACATTAGACATTAGAGACATATATTTTATGTCAATTGTGAGCTATTCCTATCCCTAGTAGGGCAAAACCAGAGATAGATCAAATATTGGGAACGGCCGTTAATCATATGGCCTATATATCTGGCTACATATAAAATCCACACTTTTGTATTTCAAATCGTTTTCCCGGCCCTGAAGTCATCGTTACTCAGAATAAGAGTACTTACCTACTAATATAATTTTACCCTTTCATCCTTTCATCCCTTTCAAATCAATCTATGAAAAAAGGGATGACATTACGATGTTGCCACTTTTTAATTTCTTCACTTTCTTGACAGACTATACCAATTTTTTGTTAAATGCCAGGATCATGTTTCAACTATAAAATTAAGTAATTCCACTTTGAACCAATATCGGAAAACTCGCAATTTTTTTTTCATTTACCTAGTGTGTTTACGGAAATTTCGTCGAAGAATAAATAGTTGTTCCAGAGGGGACACGTTTTATGGTCGGCACAGGTAATTAAAAGTTATTGTATAACTTGGAGTTGAATATTTAATTCTTTTATACAGGTCAGGGAATACTTGACTGCAACAAGCTTGGCGCTTACATTTTACAGCGGAATATTTCGTTTTTTCGTAGAATACGGTTGAAATGTTTTGCGTTTTGTAACACGTATTGATTTTTATGTCAATAAAAGGATTTACCCGCAGTTCTGAAACTGCTAGACCGATTGTAATGACTACATAGAGGTACCACGCGTAATTTTGATGATGAAAAGGAAATTTAATTAAATCAGCTCGTTAGGGTTCCGTTTTGACTTGATTGACGATCTCTGTGGCTCAGTGGTGAGCGCGTCGGTAGCTCAAGCCGGGGGTCGCGGGTTCGAATCCCGCCGACGGAACAAAAAGTTTTCAATGTTCCCGGGTCTGGATGTGTATTAAATATATGTATGATATAATAAAAATCTTAAATATATGTATAGTATAAAGTATTAAATATATTTCCATTGTCTGGTACCTGTAACACAAGTCCTTTAGGTACTTAGCACGGGGCCAGACTGACGTGGTGTGAAGCGTCCATAGATATTATTATTTATTATTATTATTATTATTATAGGGTTCTGTAATCAACAAAACTTGGTTGACTATAACTGAACACTAAAACGGAACCCTAACAAGGTGATTTTTGGTATATTGATAGGTTAATACTCATATAATTTAAGAGTAACATTGTCCCACAAATAGAACAATCCATATTTCAGGACCATCAAGTCAACGTATGAAATCATTTCTATTTCTGTTAGCTAATACTTTTAAGATTTTTCACAAATAAAAATGTTGTTGGTCTTATCAAAATGAAGCTACTTACAAAAAATTAGCTTAATAGTGATAAAAATTGTTCTAGTGCTTCCGTACTATAAGTTACAAGGTTTGTTCAAATTATACGAAAAAATGAGTAACCAAGTAAGAAATTATTTTATAAAATGTTACTTATCCACTTCATCCACTTACGTCTTCAAATGTGTTTGAGGGAGCTACATTGTTAATTGTATCAATATTTTGAAAGTCTGAAAGTAACTGCTGTAAGCGTTAAGGCTACCCACTTGAACAGCATCTATACCTTATTATAGAGTTAGAGCCAGCGGGAGCTCCTTCGGCATTTTATTCTAGTGGACCTGGCAAACGTTTTTTTGCCACAAACGTTATTTCAGGTATGAAAAAAATAAGTTATTACCATTCTTAAAACTATCACGTAGGTGCTGCGTAACGCGACACGAGGATATTATGTATTAGAGAAGATTTAATCTACGCTATGTTTTAGTAATAAGTATTATTATATTATTTGCGTAAATAAATAAATACTTAAATAAATAAAAAGTGTAGCGCGCGCGAAGTAGCAATCATTTCATGGCCGCACCAAGTGAAATTCCCTGACAATAACAGCTTGAAACAGCAATTAGCTTTGTTTGTTTGTTCCTTGTTTGCGGTTGTAATAGTGACAGCCTGTGTTCAATAACGGCATCACAGTCACAAGTAACAAGCAGAGAACCCACGGCCACAGACAAACCCTGTGGTTTGAAATTGCCAAACGCTGAGGTCTTAGGGCCTTATCACACTGGCGATAAGCGAGCGATTTGAAAGCGACACGACTGTGCAGCGCACACGCCGCGATGACGCGGACGCCGCGATTGCGCGGCGTGCACGCAGCTTGCCTTCGGCGTTTTGGACACTCAGCAGCAAAATGGATTCTGACGTCACTCCCTAGAGATAGTCTACTATTATATAATAATAATCTGTGTAGACGAGTGTACAAAATGGCGTCCACGCCACGCCGCGACGACGCTGCGCTGTTGCGTCGCTTTCAAATCGCTCGCTAATCGCCAGTGTGGTAAGACACTTAGCCGGCCCCTAGACCATCAATTGTATTGTGCTATATAACGCTTCAATTTTATTAAACAGTTTATTTCGCGATGTCCAATCTCAACCCTAAGCGGTCATTAATTAATATTACGCAATATTGCGCAATAAAATTACTCGTCTAGGGCCCGCTTATTACCCTCACGATATTAAATCCACGATAGACATAACTACTAAATCTATTTGAAACTTTTATATGTAACTTAACTTAATAATTCTTACAAGAAATACGAAAAGTTTATATGTAGTTGGTACAATATAATAAGCAGACGAACATATAACCTCCTGAATTTCGGTATTTTATCATTTTAAATTTTCTATACCTTTGTCACGTTATTGAATATTAATAACGTGAAAAAACTGAATGTTGCACATTGTATACTTATTTATGCAACGCAACATAATGCAGTATCACTAAATTATTCATACGTGTAACGTGCAAACAGCCTATTCCGTTAAAATCATTCATGCGTCGTTGTAACAAAGTCAACATAAGTTTAAACAAATTTAGTTGAAACTTCAGTTTGTGCCACTTGTATACTGAACGGCAACCTGGCCAGGAGTTTGGAATGTTTAATTACTTAAATAAATCAGGTTACACAGGAATTTTGGCTGGGTTTCCTGGAAAAATCCGTATATATATAATAACTTGAAATATGACGTAAGTTACTGTAAACTATATTTTTAATTAATAAACCAGCTACGGTATAAAAAACAGATTTAAAATATTGTTTTAATTGTATTTCTGGGAGTAAAAAACATAAAAATGAACATAATATATCCTACGTTAATATTATAAGTAAAGGCGAAATTTTGTTTGGATGTATAGATGTATGGATGTGTGGATGTATGGATGTTTGTTACTCTTTCACGCAAAAACTACTGAACGGATTTTAATAAAACTTTACAATAATATAGCTTATACATCAGAATAACACATAGGCTACAATTTTAACCGACTTTCAAAATAGGGGAAGTGTTATGTTTGTTTTCTTATCTTCAACGATTACTCCGCCGTTTGTTAACAGATTTACTAAATTTTTATTTTGGTATATATACCAAAAGGTAACATCCTAATTTGGTATTATATTAACAAAAGTGGTGATCTGATGAAGGATCCATAAGTAATCGAGGGAACTCCTCAAAATAGGGAAACATGTAGTGACTTCGGTTTCGTGAAAAGTATTCTAAGCATATGCTGCCAACAAGTAAGATTTTGCACCGAGGTATACCTGGTATACCGTGGTTCGGAAGGTGCTGAGAGAACTCCTGATTCTTTATAGATACAAGTTTGGGAGTTTCGGCGTTGTTTTAAGAACGGAAAGCATATGCTACTATGCAAATTACATTCATCATCATCATCATCACTACCATATTATACCATTCATCGTCCCATGATTATGAGCCTATTATTGGTACTTTTCACAGTCTTTTAGATCGAGACTCGAGTTTGTCAAGCGATAATTTAAAAAAAATCTATACTTATAATATTATAAACCTGAAGAGTATGTTTGCTTGAACGCGCTTATCTCAGGAACTACAGATCCGATTTAAAAACTTATTTCTAATTTCAGTGTTACATAGCTCATTTATCGAGTAAGGCTATATTATTATCACGCTACGACTAATACGACCGAAGAAACTCAGGAAAATGTGGGAAAAACGGGGGAAATATTAGAAAGAGTTTATCTCACGAACTACTGGAGCAATTTTTATGGCAATATTTGGCACATAATATGTACAGTACCTGGATGACCGAGCTTTGCTCGGTATAGCAAACACTCATTGTCTTCGTGTTACTTATTAACGCCATCGTCGCAGGTCGTTAAAACAATTAGTTGCTAACAAAATAGTATTATTATTTGCCAATAGATGTCAGGAAGAGTCATATTTTTCAGTTTATCGATTATCGATAAAACACGAATAAAAAGACATTTTCTGAAAATGATTCCTAGCTATTTTTATATAAATCGATCTAGCTAGGTATATATATATATATATATATATATATATATATATATATATATATATATATATATATATATATATATATATATATATATATATATATATATATATACAAGAATTACTCGTTTAAATATATAAGATATATAGAGTAGACCACGTGAAGAGAGTATAGCTATTTTTCATGGGAAAATGTACGGTTTCTGTAAAATTCCTAATTGACGGCGAAGCCGCGCGGGACATCTAATAATTATATACTGTCGAATTGAGAAACCTTCTTTTTGGAAGTCGGTTAATAACAGGGGCGTAGCTACCGCCGTATCAACCGTATCAATTATACGGGGCCCCCGACCTACGGGGCCCCCCCAGGTGCGTAAGCAAAAATTAATAAAACTTCATAATTTTTTTTCAATTTCAGAAATGAGAAAAATAAAAAAAGGAATAATTTCTTTTTTCCCGAGTAAAGCGTGCGTTCAAATTTTAAGAACTTCTATGGGCCTGTCAGACCTGTCACTATTGTCTAATATCCATAGAGGCAGAAACTTAAGAACAACTAAAGTCATCATCAGCTATGAATGATATTAATGTTTGCCGAAAAAAGGCAAGGAGACTGGAGTGTTAATATATTATTTAATTTGAATTGTTTTTAAAAATGTGACAGATAGATAATAATTATGATGAATAAATATTTATTTTAATTTTATGCAAACATTTTTTCTTTTTTGAGAAATCTTTACCCTTCCTAAGGGCCCCCAAACAAATTTTTATACGGGGCCCCGCCAAGGGACGCTACGCCCCTGGTTAATAAGTAAATAAAATGTTGATTCTCTAATATAAATATTAGAGAATCAACTTTTTATTTAGTCAGAATACTTCTTGACAGGGGTGAGAAAGCATATTTCGAAGTAAAAAAAATGTTGTCTGTATAAAAGTAGGCGAACCGACGACCTAGAAAGGCTAAGAAGGTCTCAAATTTACAACCGCGTTCTGAAAAGTTGACCGAGTATGAGTTGGTGTGAATTATAGCGAGATTGTCGCTTCGACCATGAGAGCTTGGAGCTCGCACAGTAACAAAATCGGCCAAGTGCGAGACGGACTCGCGCACGAAGGGTTCCGTACCAATATAGAACAAAAATAGGAAAAATTGTGGTTTTTGTATGGGTTAACTGTTTATTTTATTTTAATTTTATTATTAATTATATTAAAGTATACAAAAGAGTAGTTTATAAGTATTTCAGGTGCCTATCTATTTCCATCATTTATACAGAGCAATTAATAATGGCAAAAAAATGTTTGTTGTATGGGAGCTCCCCTTAAATATTTAATTTGTTTTGTGTTAAGTATTTGTTGTAGCGGCAACAGAAATAAATAAATCTGTAAATTTCATCCCTCTGTCTATTACCGTTCTTGAGTCACAGCCTGTAGTGTTAGCACGGCGACCAGCGGAAATGCGAAAGTATGGACAAACTGTGGAAATAAACCTAAGGTGCCGTTCCGATCTTTTTTCGTTCCGAAAAATTAAATTAAAATGCCACTTTATGACAGACTATAGTCACAAACTGTGGAGATAAACTTAAGGTGCCGTTCCGATCTTTTTTAGTTCCGAATAATTCAATTAAAAAGCCACTTTATGACAGACTATAGTTCTAAAAATTCAAATAATATCCTACATTATGACATATACTATAGTGTGTCATAAAGTGGCATTTTAATTTAATTTTTCGGAACGAAAAAAGATCGGAACGGCACCTTAGGTTTATTTCCACAGTTTGTCCATACTTTCGCATTTCCGCTGGTCGCCGTGCTAACACTACTGGAGATAGGCAGACGCACAGACAGACATCGAAGTCTTAGTAATAGGGTCCCGTTTTTACCCTTTGGGTACGGAACCCTAAAATTATTTCGAAAGTTAGCTATCATAATATTATGTGGGTGATTTAGTAGGTATTTTAATTTTTTATTTTATGTGTGTCTCTTAAACACTCCTTCAACTGTCCCACCTCATTAAATATCAAAATCCGATATTTATGCAGATTATTTAGTTTCGACATGGGAAATACCCAATTCTGTAGTCAATTCAATTCATTTATTTCAGATTTTAATACATAGTGTTGATTTCAATGAAAGGTCCTTATTCTAGTGTTAGTTAAAATATAAAATAAATTGAAATTAAATATTATGGAAACTACGGGGCTAAAATGGTCGCTTTGGAGAATCACACTAAGAATCATAATATGATTCATTTTTTTAAAATCGCAAAATGCAAGTCTGCTTGCAATTCATGTCTACAACTCGACAAGTCTTTAAATGAACGTGGCGAAAAAAGGAACTAACGCTGTCATCATACAAAAATGTCATTTTTGACAGTTCTTCCTTACGAACAGCGCCACCGCTCACGTTCATATTTAACCTTGTCGCACTGTAGTAATTTGTACTTATTTGACATTTATCAGTTTGACAGTTTTGACAATTCATTTGCTGAATTGATTGAGAGGAATTGCTAAATGTGACCATTTTAGCCCCGCAGAACTACGGAGCATGGAGCTGCACCCAATGCTCCAACAACACGGAATCCCACCCACACATTCACACCCAACACATTCAGGAGTCTTTGTCTTTGTATCTTTGCATAAGATTTGTGAAGGTTCCTATGAACACCATATAAATAATAGCTTTAGATTAAGACTTCGAGTCCATAAAACTTAGGGCCCGTTTCACCACTTCCTGATAAGGCTATCCAACAATTGACAGTTGTAAATAAATTGTGAAAAAAGTTGTGAATAGCCTATTAGGCCCTTTATCAGAAAGTGATGAAACAGGCCCTTAGTGTCTCTACGTAGAGCGAGTTTGATTTCAAACACTGTGTCACTTATATTTAGTACTGTATATATTTATACTGAGCATTACGCGTACCGAACCCGTACATCGTTATGATAAAACGATTTTCTTTATCGCTAACTGAGGTACTTTTACGTTTATTGGACGTAACATAGCACTGAACATAAGCTATTACAATAATATGATCGAACTTGTAGTCGTTATATGAATACAATTTATCTTATTATTTTGTTATCGCCTCTAAGGCACTAACAAGAATTGGCAAAAACAAAATACACTAGGAGAAAAACAATTTTGTTTAGAATAAATAGTGGAAGAGACCGTTTTGCTTATTTATTGAAGGGTTTGACATACATTTACTGGCGAGATCTTCATTAAATGAAAGTAATTTATTCGTTAAATGTCTCCAAATACGGTTCTTATATTTTTATATTTCATATAATCCCAGTTTTAAGTTCGTAAATATACTAAATTCTAACAATAAAGAAGATAGAAAATTTAGCAGCTACGTCAGGGACATGCAACTAAACGATTTGGAAACTACCGCAAGAATAAATCTTATCCAAGAGATAAACTTTACATTTGACCGATTTACTGTGAAATCGCTATCAAATGTAAAATCTACTCTATCGATAGTGAAATTCTCGCAGGAGGATTTAGGGTCAATTCACACCGAAACGAGGCAAGGTGCGACGTGGCAATGTTTAAACATTATTACCGCTATTAATAGCGGTACAAAATTGAAATCAGACGGCGTCATCTCCAATTTTGTATCGCGTTTCTACATTGCTAAATTACGCCTCCTCTCGGCTCGTCTCGGTGCGAGAAGAGCATTAGACGTGCTAGTTTCTAGATGGTGGGCTGAAGCGATAGGTAATAGGTATAGCTGTAACCTAGCCACTAGGCGGTGCACTACCGCTAGATAGTTCAGACGAGTGTAATTTTGTTTGGATTGCCTAACGTTATTGTTTCAAATCCCACACGTAAGTTCCTTCCTATTTATTTCCGAAACTTATAAATACATGTAAGATTTGGTAGGCGCGACGTTGAATAAACATAAACTCTTTTCTGAAGCAAAAATACGCAACTCGCACCAAAACTTCACTCATCTGGGCTGATCGTGGGCTAACGCCTGCCGCGCTGGTCGCACGTGGCTAGGGTGTGACATGTAAAGCTGGCTACAGCACCTGGGTATCTGCAGAGCGATCTCGTCCATACTGTCGAGGGGCTCGCTCAACGGCCGCTCGTGCAGGCGAGACGGCGCCGTAAGAGTATCGGAACTCATGTTTTGTCTATTTTTCTGTTTGTTTGTCTTCTTTCGGTTCTCCTCGGCGCGACGAAGGTTGTGGAAACGGAAGAAGAAGAACGACATTATAGTGGTGCACTCCCGGCACACAGCACAGTTCAGAAAAGAGAAGGTGAGATCAGGCGGTGACAATGATTAGTTCATGTTGATGCTCTTTGATGGGATACTTCAGTTAGTACGTATGGATTGGGGCGGCGTTCGGCCGGTTTCACGATCGCCCGGTTAACCTACGCTCGTACATAATTTATGTGTTTGTTCAACTTTATATACGCAACCTGCCATTTAGGAAAACTGTATCCTGAATCTTCGTGCGGGATTAGGAGTAGGCGAGTTTGGGGTAATGGGAATAATTAATTTGAGTATACTTTATTGTTTATTGAAGTTGCTTCAGGAAAATAGTATTTTGTTTTTATCGCGCTCTAGTTGTCAATTCTACTTAGTAATTTGTATAAATTGTGTTTCTTAATAATATTTGTTGTACCTAAAAATATGTTAATTGGTTCAAATTAAACGCAAATATACTATTTTATACTATCTTGAAATCGAATGTATTTTAAATATTATTGAGCCAATTATTCCCAATTTTGAATATCAATCGTTTTTTAATGAAATTTCATCGTAATTCGGTAGACTGCACGGTCTCAAGGCCAAGTCACAAACTTCGTATATAATTATTATCGTTTGAAATTGCGACGCCGAACTTCACTAATCACTTATTATTTATTATTCTTCCCCCATATTTTGTACATAAAATATATCTCTAGACTCTATAAGTAATATTAGATTCTCCAAGTTCAATCTGATATCAACTTAGTTATTTTCGCTTTATCCAAATTATTAAATACCATAAAGGTACACGAGATACAGATTTGTTTCGATCAATTAAATAAACAAAGCTTTTGAAATCGCAATGTGACATGTATTTCCATGACTTTGTTTTTACAATACAACATTCAAATACATTTCACCGACCAAAATTGTTTACAATAAATGGAGGTCCAATTAAGCGATTTTACGATGCAGGATGTAGATTGTATAGTAATGATGGAAATGCATGTATTGTAATACTCGTTAGACCGCACTAATTGGAAACGTATGGCTAACGATTACATGTTATAACATATTCTAACAATATCGCGTTAATGAATTCCCACTGTTTTTGGTACCAAAAAGAAAGGTTTTTGACTTTTTACTAACATTATTTGGTCCCACCATATAATTTTATTAAACGTAATTATGGGTCGTCTATGGTGGTCGTATATGCCTGTGTAAGCGTAGTCCACGATTTTAGCTAACAAAAGAGATCTTTTTATATTCATCTAAGAGATTTTCATGAATAGTATTGATCAGATTAGTATGAGACCACGAAAAAACCAAAATGTCTCCCACAACCGTGACAGAGTAAATAATTTGAGAGCCAATTTATCGATTTGAACATTCGAACATGACATTTAAGGATCGGACACTAATGTCGGGACACATTGTATATAATATTATATTCACACATTGGCGACCTCCGTGGTTCAGTTGGTGAGCGATTTGGTAGGTCAAGCCGGGGGTCGCAGGTTCGAATCCCGCCGACGGAACATTCCTCGGAATATTCGGAATATTCCTGGGTCTTGGATGTATATTAAATATATTATTATGTATAAGTAATATATAATAAAAATCTTAAATGTATGTACTATGTTACTTAGTATAAAAGTATTAAATATATTTCCGTTATCTGGTACTCGTAACACCAGTCCTTCAGGTACTTACCACGGGGCCAGACTGACGTGGTGTGAAGTGTCCATAGTTATCATTATTATTTTTATTATTATTCATATTTCTACAATATTGTACAAAATTGTAGGGTGCTGTAATTGTCGTGAAAGTCTTTATTTGCTCATATTTTCCAAGTTAGTTTATTAATCGTTAATTATTTCAAGCACTAGAGTTGGTATTGAAATTGATTGAATTAATTAACCGAAGGCTTTCCTTTGGATTATAATTGGGTCGGATTTCCATTCTGATACAAAATTTGAATCCGTCTGCGGTTATGGGATCTTACGTTTACGTTTGACAAACAAATTGATCCTCAATTATCCACTTCGATGACTATTGTGTCAATATTTTTAGGTACGACCGTTTGATTCTATTGTAATTGGTTTATTTTTTTTTTGTTTATTGGTTTAGTTTATTGGTAAAATGGTTGTACCGTTTTGTATTTGTAAATAAAAGAGTTATGCCGAAAATTCAATTTTTTGTTACGAAAATGCAGTTCTAGTTTCAACTTTTGTATTTTATTTATAGCAGCGAGTTGTAGCCGCGGCGTGGTTAATGATTTTTGCCGCCAGCTGAAACCGCCGAACCGCTTTTGGTCTTCTTTTTTGGGAAATAAAAGTACTTTCGCAATGAATCGGCGCGACCGAACTACGAGAGTCTCAAATGTAATGTGTTTAGGTTTTCTGAAATTCAATCGTATTTACAAAACATGATTTGGTGATTTTCTAGTTCCAAACCTATCTCTCTAGTTTCGTCTATTTAAATAATCAAAAAATGTGATAATCATGCACATTTTTGGAAACTAAAAGTTGTCCCAATAATAATAATGTTATGCAAAAAAAAACGCACGAGGCTGGTCAGGGATGGCGTGTCGCTGCATGGACTCATTAAACTATCTCTCGTCTTAATCTCTCATGCGCTAAGTTCAAAATACATGCGGACGCTAGTTCAACCCACATGCCAGTCGTCGGACTCGCCGAGTGTCAGTAAAATGCACGACTGATGCGATATTAATGATGGTGCTACTACATAATACGATACAAACCGGTTACGTCCGTTCACATAAAAATTGTCGTCGTCTAATTCGTCGTCCATGACAGCAACTCGTCATCCGAAACACAGAGAAACTCAGAAAGGGAAGGGAGAGAGAGTACCTAGCATTTGAATTTTGGCATTGCGATTTCGAGTCGAGTTAGGTTCGAGTTACGAGCGCGGTTCGAGAAGCGAGCGAGTGCCCGCCGATCGTGATTTACGCGTTCGACTGCGGTGCCGCGGATCGCCACGGGAGAACCCTGCCGTTCCCCGAAATAGAGGGGGAAGAGGTGGGGTAGGGGGGGGCGGGGGGCACACTTCCCCACTTCCCCCTCGCGCCCGCACTCCCCGCACCCGCGCACTCCCGCCCTCATCTTATCACACATTCAACTTTTCGTACCTAGAACTTGCGAAAAACTTTTCCCAAGCCGCTCCGTGGCGGAGTCGCGTGGAAAGCTTCCATTTAAATTGAAATGAATGTTTTTTCATTTAAACTTGAGTCGAGATTAAATTATTCCTGAGGTAGACTAGAAGAAGAATAAAACCGGCCAAGTGCGACTTGGACTCGTCCAGCAATAACATTTATTTTGTTTTTCATTTATTTTTATATTTCAGTTGATTTAAAATGAAAGTTAAATTAGGGTTTAAATTTTTTTTTTATACATAAAATACCTGTATAGGTATTTCATAATTATTACAATCTAGCCTAACTAAGACTTATAGGTAATTTAACGTTCACTTAATCTGCTAAGTAGAGTTTACCATTTATGACGTATAAAAAAACTACTTGCTAGATCTCGTTGAAATCAATTTTTAACCGACTTCCAAAAAGGAGGAGGTTATATTATGTTTGGCTGTGGATATATATTTTTTATTTGTTCGTTGGTAGTTTTTATAGTAATGTACATCATATATTTTTTTAGACTTATCATGCACCTACTTGGGGTAAATTTCTACCCCACTCGCATAATAACTGCTATATTTTTTTTTCTGCTGAAAGTCCATTTAATTCCTTTTAAGTATTCTCTGTAAAGCGCACCTTTTGAAGGGTAGTGGACTAATATTAGGTGAAAAGTAATCCGTTTGAGCTGTGCAGACCTATGGGGTAAGTTCTTACCCCACGATGTTCAATACGTATGTAGTTTTTTTACTATCCTAAAAATTCGTTTTGTCTATATTTATATAACTGAGGCCATATGAGTATTCTTTATCTAACAAATTAGTTGCTAACATTCTAAAAGACGAAGCTTTTGAAGAAGAACAAGATTTATGGCATTCCATTGCACAATTTTAGAACACGCACCATCATAACGCCGAAATTACGAAACTGACACTGAAACGTAGCTGCAAACTGGTAAAAGTATGAAAAATAGAAGAATTACATAGAATTGAATGTTTCTAATGTCTGGAAGAAAAGTGTTTTTTTTTTTTGAGAAAATTTTGCAATATTTTTGATGCAGAAAAGTAGTTGACATTGTTTTTCTGTTTATTTCATTACAATATTTTTTCTGAAATTTTTATTACTCATCCTGCATGAAACAACTCAAATATATTTAAGAAAGTCAAGCTATACCGTTTTTTGTTATAATTAGGAATTTTGTAAAAGCCAAATGTAAAAATGGTTAAACAGTTGCTTATTTCCTTATTCCTTCCTATAACTGGAATTATAAAGATAATATTTTAATAAGCAATTTTTTTTTGTTTATTTAAAAGCATTTTAATGTCCTAGTCTATTGTTAAATGATTATAAATATAGTACTTTTCTATAAGTTTTTATTTGGGGTAAAAATTTACCCCACGATGTTACTTATGTAACAAAAAATCACCATGTTTCTTGAGGATTAGAAAAAAATGATTACAGAAACCTCAATATGATTTTTAATGACCTATCCATAGATACCCCACACGCATCTAGGTAAGATGAAAAAAAAATTAAGGTGTACCATTTTATGACGTATAAAAAAACTACTTGCTAGATCTCGTTCAAACCAATTTTCGTTGGTAGTTTTTATAGTAATCAGTTCACAGACTACATGTAGGTGCTTACCAAGTTTCAATAGTATAGCTCTTATAGTTTCGTAGAAAAGTGGCTGTGACATACGGACGGACAGACAGACAGACATGACGAATCTATAAGGGTTCCGTTTTTAGGCATTTGGCTACGGAACCCCAAAAAGAGCGAGAAAATTATGAGGTGGGATAGACGAATGTAATAATCTAAATTCTAAGGTTTCAGTATCAGATTTATTTAAATTTATAGTGATTAAAAGTAGACTAAAATAAATGAATTCCATTTGTCCAATATTATTTCTTTGAGTTCTTTTGAAAATAGTTCAATTTAATTTTGGTTTAAAAAAACTTCGACCAATATGGTAGAGCAAAGATTTTCCCACATGTTCCGTGTTCATGATATTCCGTGTATATTCAATAGTTCTGTATAAACATCTATCTGGCAGACGTGCTCGAATATTTCCCGTTTCTGAAACGGATGTATAAAAATATTTTTTTCCGATATTACTTTTTTCAGGTGGTATCTGCCTCTGGCAATATGGAGGCTGCGGTAGCATTCATGCCTACTTAAATTCATACTGCTTTCTTTAAAGGTATAAGATTTATATTGCCAATACGCCAACCATATAATATTTATTTAACTGTATACTACGTAAATAATATAATTAGTTCGTCTGCTACAAGAAAATGAATTTTCTTCCTCGTCAAACATGTCTGAGCACATATTTGATGTGAGCGGTTTCCATTGTTACCACAGCAATCTTATTCACAATATACTCTCATTTCATTTTACTTAGGGCCTGTTTCACCACTTCCTGATAAGGTGCCGGATAGGCTATCCACAACTTATTCGACAGATTATCAATACTCTATCTGGAGTATTGATAATGTTGATAACAAATATGTGCTCACAGATGTTTGACGAGGAAGAAAATTATTTTTTTTATAGCAGACGAACTAAATCTTTATTTTCAAATTAACTTTACGTGACAGATCAAGTAAAGTTAATTTACTCCTGTTTTGAATCTAAATCTAAAGAAAGAATGTCACCTCGACCAAATTAAAGTGCAATAGCCGCTAGGTTTTGAATAGTTAACCGAGAAACAATGATATTTAACAAAGCCTTGGCTTTAACAAGACTGGCAAATGTCGGTTTCAGCTTTTTACATTCAAATCAAAACAGAGTATATATTAAATTTTTTTATTACTAAGTAGGTAGGCAAATTTTTTGCGGCTAATAAAATATATTATGTGCCATTATTTTTGTGGAATGAAACACTGAAAGACTATGTTTTAATTTCATTCATTTGTAGTATATAACAGAAGCGAACAGCCCGAATACTGTGATAGGTATGCCGGGATGGCTTTCATCCAGAGAGCACAAGTTAATTACAATATCAAACGATACCAAAATTCGATTAATGTTATGGAAAAACCCCTTTTAAATTTTGTATAGTCGATAGCTCATGTTGTATAAACTAATTTTATATCAGTACTAGCTCTAAATAATTCTATTATTATAGCTTTCAGGCTTCGCTTGCGTGATATTTGATCTCCTTTTTTCAATCTTACGTAAACTTATAAAAAAAATAAGTGTTTAGTTTTAACGGTCGGGCCAGTGCGTTGCTCTACGAATAATCGTTGAATAATAGTTAACTAGCTGTTTGACCGAGCTTTGCTCGGTATCCGATGAAAATGACATTTCCTAGAAATGATTCCTAGCTAGATCTATTTATCGCCCCCGAAACCCCCTATATACTAAATTTCATGAAAATCGTTGGAGCCGATTCCGAGATTATATTGTCAACTTAACTTTTAAATTGTAAGAGATCAAATAACAAGTTTGAAATATATATATATATATATATATAAATATATATATATATATATATATATATATATATATATATATATATATATATATATATATATATATATATATATATATATTTATAGCTAGGAAGCAAAGCTCGGTCAAATAGCTAGTTTATTTATTAATTCTATTGACAATACATAGTACGCTCTACTCTTTTGTGTAAAAAGAAAAAGAATAAAGTAAACAACAATAGACATGTTGTATACAACATTTTCTATCTATTTTTAATGCGTGCACTGAGTCGAGTCTAGTTTATAAGTTTTTAAATTGATTTTTTTATCTAAAAACTTGAATCTATATTGATATTTCAAACTTGTTATTTGATCTCTTACAATTTAAAAGTTAAGTTGACAATATAATCTCGGAATCGGCTCCAACGATTTTCATGAAATTTAGTATATAGGGGGTTTCGGGGGCGATAAATAGATCTAGCTAGGAATCATTTCTAGGAAATGTCATTTTCATCGGATACCGAGCAAAGCTCGGTCAAACAGCTAGTTAACTATTATTCAACGATTATTCGTAGAGCAACGCACTGGCCCGACCGTTAAAACTAAACACTTATTTTTTTTATAAGTTTACGTAAGATTGAAAAAAGGAGATCAAATATCACGCAAGCGAAGCCTGAAAGCTATAATAATAGAATTATTTAGAGCTAGTACTGATATAAAATTAGTTTATACAACATGAGCTATCGACTATACAAAATTTAAAAGGGGTTTTTCCATAACATTAATCGAATTTTGGTATCGTTTGATATTGTAATTAACTTGTGCTCTCTGGATGAAAGCCATCCCGGCATACCTATCACAGTATTCGGGCTGTTCGCTTCTGTTATATACTACAAATGAATGAAATTAAAACATAGTCTTTCAGTGTTTCATTCCACAAAAATAATGGCACATAATATATTTTATTAGCCGCAAAAAATTTGCCTACCTACTTAGTAATAAAAAAATTTAATATATACTCTGTTTTGATTTGAATGTAAAAAGCTGAAACCGACATTTGCCAGTCTTGTTAAAGCCAAGGCTTTGTTAAATATCATTGTTTCTCGGTTAACTATTCAAAACCTAGCGGCTATTGCACTTTAATTTGGTCGAGGTGACATTCTTTCTTTAGATTTAGATTCAAAACAGGAGTAAATTAACTTTACTTGATCTGTCACGTAAAGTTAATTTGAAAATAAAGATTTAGTTCGTCTGCTATAAAAAAAATAATTTTCTTCCTCGTCAAACATCTGTGAGCACATATTTGTTATCAACATTATCAATACTCCAGATAGAGTATTGATAATCTGTCGAATAAGTTGTGGATAGCCTATCCGGCACCTTATCAGGAAGTGGTGAAACAGGCCCTAAGTAAAATGAAATGAGAGTATATTGTGAATAAGATTGCTGTGGTAACAATGGAAACCGCTCACATCAAATATGTGCTCAGACATGTTTGACGAGGAAGAAAATTCATTTTCTTGTAGCAGACGAACTAATTATATTATTTACGTAGTATACAGTTAAATAAATATTATATGGTTGGCGTATTGGCAATATAAATCTTATACCTTTAAAGAAAGCAGTATGAATTTAAGTAGGCATGAATGCTACCGCAGCCTCCATATTGCCAGAGGCAGATACCACCTGAAAAAAGTAATATCGGAAAAAAATATTTTTATACATCCGTTTCAGAAACGGGAAATATTCGAGCACGTCTGCCAGATAGATGTTTATACAGAACTATTGAATATACACGGAATATCATGAACACGGAACATGTGGGAAAATCTTTGCTCTACCATATTGGTCGAAGTTTTTTTAAACCAAAATTAAATTGAACTATTTTCAAAAGAACTCAAAGAAATAATATTGGACAAATGGAATTCATTTATTTTAGTCTACTTTTAATCACTATAAATTTAAATAAATCTGATACTGAAACCTTAGAATTTAGATTATTACATTCGTCTATCCCACCTCATAATTTTCTCGCTCTTTTTGGGGTTCCGTAGCCAAATGCCTAAAAACGGAACCCTTATAGATTCGTCATGTCTGTCTGTCTGTCCGTCCGTATGTCACAGCCACTTTTCTACGAAACTATAAGAGCTATACTATTGAAACTTGGTAAGCACCTACATGTAGTCTGTGAACTGATTACTATAAAAACTACCAACGAAAATTGGTTTGAACGAGATCTAGCAAGTAGTTTTTTTATACGTCATAAAATGGTACACCTTAATTTTTTTTTCATCTTACCTAGATGCGTGTGGGGTATCTATGGATAGGTCATTAAAAATCATATTGAGGTTTCTGTAATCATTTTTTTCTAATCCTCAAGAAACATGGTGATTTTTTGTTACATAAGTAACATCGTGGGGTAAATTTTTACCCCAAATAAAAACTTATAGAAAAGTACTATATTTATAATCATTTAACAATAGACTAGGACATTAAAATGCTTTTAAATAAACAAAAAAAAATTGCTTATTAAAATATTATCTTTATAATTCCAGTTATAGGAAGGAATAAGGAAATAAGCAACTGTTTAACCATTTTTACATTTGGCTTTTACAAAATTCCTAATTATAACAAAAAACGGTATAGCTTGACTTTCTTAAATATATTTGAGTTGTTTCATGCAGGATGAGTAATAAAAATTTCAGAAAAAATATGGTAATGAAATAAACAGAAAAACAATGTCAACTACTTTTCTGCATCAAAAATATTGCAAAATTTTCTCAAAAAAAAAAAACACTTTTCTTCCAGACATTAGAAACATTCAATTCTATGTAATTCTTCTATTTTTCATACTTTTACCAGTTTGCAGCTACGTTTCAGTGTCAGTTTCGTAATTTCGGCGTTATGATGGTGCGTGTTCTAAAATTGTGCAATGGAATGCCATAAATCTTGTTCTTCTTCAAAAGCTTCGTCTTTTAGAATGTTAGCAACTAATTTGTTAGATAAAGAATACTCATATGGCCTCAGTTATATAAATATAGACAAAACGAATTTTTAGGATAGTAAAAAAACTACATACGTATTGAACATCGTGGGGTAAGAAATATTTGATCTCCTTTTTTCAATCTTACGTAAACTTATAAAAAAAATAAGTGTTTAGTTTTAACGGTCGGGCCAGTGCGTTGCTCTACGAATAATCGTTGAATAATAGTTAACTAGCTGTTTGACCGAGCTTTGCTCGGTATCCGATGAAAATGACATTTCCTAGAAATGATTCCTAGCTAGATCTATTTATCGCCCCCGAAACCCCCTATATACTAAATTTCATGAAAATCGTTGGAGCCGATTCCGAGATTATATTGTCAACTTAACTTTTAAATTGTAAGAGATCAAATAACAAGTTTGAAATATCAATATAGATTCAAGTTTTTAGATAAAAAAATCAATTTAAAAACTTATAAACTAGACTCGACTCAGTGCACGCATTAAAAATAGATAGAAAATGTTGTATACAACATGTCTATTGTTGTTTACTTTATTCTTTTTCTTTTTACACAAAAGAGTAGAGCGTACTATGTATTGTCAATAGAATTAATAAATAAACTAGCTATTTGACCGAGCTTTGCTTCCTAGCTATAAATATATATATATATATATATATATATATATATATATATATATATATATATATATATATATATATATATATATATATATATATATTCTTCTTTTGCCAAAATGGCAAAAGACCTTTACTCTAATTGATCAATTTAAATCCTCACCAGATCAAAGCTAATGATGATAAATAAAATCACTGTATTACTAAACGGCTGATCAAACAACCATATACACATTATTATTTTGGACTCAAAGCTCATAGCAATAAGATTAAATATCGCATACGTCACCACCGTTCATAGAATAAAAAGCAGTCAGATAGTCAATATGGACCTGGTAAGTATACAGTATACACACGGGAGAAGGCTGTTTGAGTTGGTTAACGAAATGTTTGTCCAGCTAAAACCGATGTGGAATGTAACTGGAGAATTTAAACGAGTCTTCATTTAATTACCTAACTACTTAATGAAGATTTAATTAAAATATTTATGTTGACTTAAATTATGTAAAAGACACAGTAAGAAAGGCTTAACAAAACTAAGTGATAATAGTTTAGGATGTTTAGAGTTAACTATGAATGTGGCAGCGCTGAAAGAGTTGCTAGTCTAGATTACAGTGGTAATGATCTTGAAATGTATGTATAAAGTATGATTTTCAAACGACACAGGCCAACTTTTATAGACGTCGCATTTTGATCACCTTGATTATCGGTCAACCACTCAATTCAAAAATGAAACTAGTTATCGACCACTATAGTCATAGAGGTAAACAAACCGTATGGCTGCGGCCTGTTTGTACTGTACCTTATTACAATATGGCTACAAATTCAATGAATTTTAAGGAATCTCTAATCATACACCTTCTATCATTTTCATAGAAAACAGAAACTATAAGAACTTCTGTATTTCAATAAATTATTATGAAAATGGAAGCTTGAGCAGATTGCAGTATATTTTTAATACCAGCTGCCAGCAGCTCCCAACGAGCGAGTATCGTGACTATCGTCCAATAATTGTGTTAAATTCCGATCAGTGCCCCTACCGGATAGATACGGAACTAAATTTTATTATTTTAGTGCAATATTTTTGAAACGTAATTTAGCCAGCCTCACTACGTGGTCAACGTAGAAGAGCTGTATAAATTAAACATTAATTGATTATTATTATTGACCAATACAAGCAATTAAGAGCATGCAGTGATATTTTGTTAACCGGCTACAAAAAAGGAAGGCGTTTCTCAATTCGATCATATATAAGCTTTTTCTATGTCTGTTCGCAGATAACTTCGTCGTTTATGAATCGATTTTGATGATTCCTTAATTTTTGGAAAGAATACATTTTAAAGGTGGTCCCGTGATACGGAAATACTGTATAAGGTCGTTTTTTTTTTTGTTAAAATTATCTATGTTTGCCCAGGGGCAAACTAACGACTATCGACGTTGATCAGGATCAACGTCGATAGTTTGAAAAATCAGCGTCGCTTATGCTAAGTGAGAAGCAATTTGGCAAAACACTCTATATTGTTACTTATTTTAAGTTCCTCTATTTGTATTTTTACCATACTAATATTTATCTATTTTCTATTTTCATATTCTGCAGGTTAAAGGCAGCTTCGAGGTGAATGAAGTTGCGCTTTACGTCTAGAAAACAAATTATAGTTTAAACATTATGCGGCTTCTTGACGTCAGCCCATGATACAGCAACAAGCGGCTATGAACGTGTATTCCCCCCGCATATTGGTATAACTCTACCCTTGATCGACGAAGATTTTGCATTACAGCTTCGCAATTATGCTGTCAAACATGGTTATGCATCATGGCCCAATCAAATTATTAAAAGAACACCAAAAACGTAGGCGCAATACAAAATTAATAACGTTGTAATAGGAACAAGTAATCAAGAAATAAAGGGTCGAAAATTAAATTTTACAAACGTTCCATCGCGTCAGGGCTTATGCCCTAATTATTTCAATAGAGCGTGGGCAAAACGAACTCATTTACCTGACCTATATGCAATAATTAATGTTGAGTTTGTATATTTTGAGATTTTTTGTGTGCTCGAAAAACAGCCTTACCGTTTAATGAACTAATTAATACTTAGTTAATCACTGTTGCATATTTGGCACAAACGCTTTAAGCAGTAATTTCCAAAGTGGTCCGGTTGAACCCCGAGAGTCCATGCGAGACTCGATGTTGAACCCCGAGAGTCCATGCGGGACCACAATCGTAAACGTAATCGTCCATGAATATAATTGTTTGTCTGCAGTAAAGAACTAAAATGGTGGCTGATTTCTCTTGTCAGAAAGCATAGACAGATTATTTGTTAAGAAGCAAAGCAACTAGTTACTTAAAATAATAAAAAAATCATAGAATAGTAGGTACTGCAGGTCCACCGATCTATCTAAATTTTGACGTCTACGATACAAAGAATTTTGAAAACCTCTGCTTTAAACTATCAAAAATTCAAGCATTTTTATTTAAAGCCCATATTTTCCTATAAATTGAAAAATTTGGAGGCGATTTTTTTATTGTAGAGCACTTTGCTTTCTACGTTCGAATTAAAAAATGCATGTGTACGTGAATTTATGCATAAAAATATGCTAATTTTAGTTGAGAGCTTTTCCATATTTTGCTAATACGTATATTAATAATAATACTCCTCCGAAACAGCTTTACTGATTTTAACCATATGTTATATGCATATTCAGTGGGTCTGAGAATCGGCTACTGGGTACTTTTTATTTTGATAAGTGCATTTGTTGAATAAATAATAGTAAATTATTACAACTCGAGACTGACGGTGACCATTGTTTGTGCGATGAGATAGCGATGGACGTTGCCATGGTGACATACATTTTAAGTCACTTCAATAAACCTCTCCTCCTCTCGCCGACCTCTGTGGCTCAGTTGGTGGGCTGTTGGTAGCTCAAGCCGGGGGTCATGGGTTTGAAACCCGCCGACATAACAAAAAGTTTTCAAAGTTCCTGGGTCATGGATGTGTATTAAATTTGTGTATGATATAATAAAAATCTAAAATATATGTATGGTATAAAAGTATTAAATATATTTCCGTTGTCTGGTACCTGTAACACAAGTCCTTCAGGTACTTACCACGGGGCCAGACTGACGTGATGTGAAACGTCCATAGATATTAATATTATAATAAAATAATATAGGCGAAATACTTTGTATGGCAAAACAACGTTGCCGGGACAGCTAGTAAAATTATCATCTTGTATTTAAATACAATCCACAATAATATATGTAATTGATTGTACTGTTGGTTCCTGGTGGAAATTCATGTTGAATACTAATAAAACACTATTTTTCGTGCACTTTTTCCACTATATTCAGAAATAATTATAAATATTAACAAATTACACTACCGGTTTCGAAATAAATCATCTTCAGGTGTACTTAAATATGTTGTGATTTTTTCTTTAACTTAAATTTTAAACTTTTGTACAGTACCAGTAATTCAGCCGTGATGGCGATATAATATATGTAATTGATTGTACTGTTGGTTCTTGGTGGAAATTCATGTTGAATACTAAAAAAATAGTGTTTTATTAGTAATCCACAATAAAAACAAAATATTAACATGATGATAAAATATTATAATATTAAATAATACATTTTCGTAGCTTTTATAATCTTAATATATATATTTCTTGTGTGCGTGTGTATGTGACTGAACTCCTCCTAAACGACTGGACCAATTTTGATGAAATTTTTTGTGTGTGTTCGTGGAGATTCGAGAATGGTTTAGATTTACAGTTTGGTCTACTGGAAAATGTTTTTTCAATTAATTTCTTATTTATAAGGAGTTGTTGATTTTGGAATGTTTTACATTAGATCCGGCGGACGGCGCTATCATCGCATTCAATATTATTCTATTTCAATTTTAGTTTGTCCTGACAGATGGTGCTACGATTAATTTGAAAAAAAAATTATTATTCAATTCATGTGCTGATTAAAATATTAAATAAATAACACATAGGCTACAATTTTAACCGACTTTCAAAATGGGGGAGGTGTTATGTTCGTTTTCTTATATTCAACGATTACTCCGCCGTTTGTTAACCGATTTTCAAAATTTTTCTTTTGGTATATAGGGTATCATCCCAATTTGGTATTATATTCAGAAAAGTGGTGATCTGATGAAGGATCCATAAGTAATCGAGGGAACTCCTCAAAACTTATAGGGAAACATATGGTGACTTCGGTTTCGTGAGAAGTATTCTAAGCATATGCTACTAACAAGTAAGATTTTGCACCGAGATATACCTGGTATACCGTGGTTCGGAAGGTGCTGAGAGAACTCCTGATTCTTTATAGATACAAGTTTGGGAGTTTCGGCGTTGTTTTAAGAACAGAAAGCATATGCTACTATGCAAATTACATTCTTCATCATCATCATCATCATCATCATCACTACCATATTATACCATTTCATAGTCTTTTAGATCGAGACTCGAGTTTGTCAAGCGATAATTAAAAAAAATCTATATCTACCTAATATTATAAACCTGAAGAGTATGTTTGCTTGAACGCGTCAATCTCAGAAACTACAGGTCCGATTTAAAAACTTATCTCAGTGTTAGATAGATCATTTATCGAGTAAGACTCATCATTTATCGAGAAGGTTATATTATATTATTACTCTAAGACTAATACGACAGAAGAAACTCAGGAAAATGTGGGAAAAACGGGGGAAATATTTTTTATGGGAAAATGTACCTACGGATTCTGTAAAAATTCTAATTTATGCGGGCGAAGCCGCGCGGGACATCTAGTATTATATAAGTATACGTCGTAGCGGGCGCTACGCTCGTGCTACGAAGCGTAGCAAATTACGTAGCACTTGAGGAAAAGAAATGAAACGAGACTAGAGAGTCAACACTCCACACTGAATTCAAAGTTTTTCTTTGTATGTTTGTTTGATATTTTACGTTCAATATGCTGTGTTCAATATGTTGTAACTATATGCTGGAAAATCTAGTTTTAGTAAATTAATGAAAACAATATTATTAAAAGAAATAATTTTTAGGATGTAAAAAAACGTTAAAAAAATACAGAGAATATTCTACTAATATTTTTTATCACAATCAAACATACGTAGATAATATTACAATCAACATTCTCAAATAAAAATATTTCCCATCAAAACTTCGCAGACTTGCGGAAAAAAAAAGGGTAAAAAAATCAAGGTAATTTTGGAGCGAATCGCATTGCTGTGTTTTAGTTCAAAACGGCGTGAGGCAGTTCAAACTGGTTTACGCTGAAATAAGCTTTTGTGAGCTTTCGTAGCGGTGCTACGCCCAGCCGTCCGTAGCAAGCTACGCCGTAGGCCGACCCACGATTTACAAAATACCTGCTTATTGAGATTTCAAACTGTAAAAAAGGTTTTTCACACTATACCTCGCCTCAAGAAGTCTATATCATTTGGATAATTAAAAAAAACACACACAAAATTAATAATGTTGAAATTATAATTAAAGCCAATTTTAGAATTGGCTGTCTAGAGTTATGCGGCTTCACAACAATTGGCTTCGCAAAAATTACAATTAAACTGAGTTGCAAGTGAGTAAATAGTACTTATTAGTTTGTATGTTCAAGACGACTTTATATTATACGAGATTTTGCTCGCGGCTTCGCTCGCGTTACGAAGTATTATTATATACAAACTTTCATCCCCTCCTTTAACCCCTTGGGGTTGGAATTTGTCAAAATATTTTCTTAGCGTATGCCTTCGTCATAACATCTACTTTCATGCAAAATTTCAGCACGATCCGTCCAGTGGTTTGGGCTGTGCGTTGATAGATCACCATGTCAGTCAGTCACCTTTGAGTTTTATATATATAGATAGATAACAACCTATAGTATGACATTTAAAAGCATAATAATATAGTTATTGTAGTCATGATAACGATATGTTATGGGATAGAATAGATTCAAGATTTTTCCACTTGCATACTGATTTCATTTCATATAAAACAAGGAAGATAATAATATTATATTAACAACGTCTTAATGCAATACATTTCCGGACGGCATACCGAGACAGGGGAGGTACAATCAATAGTTATGACAATCGATACTGGACTTGTACACGCTGCTATACAACTATGTCTGTATGAGGTCACTAGATGTTGCCCGTTTCGTCCGGAACCCCACGGGAACCATCCATTTTAATCAGACAGAAAGAGCCTATGTTGTTCTCCGTGGTCTACTCTATGTATGGAAGATTTTATCACAATTGACCGAGTATATTTTGACTTCTCGATGAAAAAATACAAGGTTTTTTAAAAAAAACATACTTATCAAATTTTAAATAAGTACCTATATTATAATATTTTGTTTTTGTTAATCTATAATTTAAGCAAAATAACAAAGCGCAGATTTTCATACAAATGAAATTTTATATGAAAAATTGTGGCTAGATTCACCGTTTGGATTTAAGTATTTAACAAAGATAAGATAGAGTAAAATGATATTGCCTTTTAAATGAAGATTAGATAGTATAAGTACAGTCCCAACAACACTTGTTAGTATATCTATACATAATAATATTATAAAACAAAGTCGCTTTTTCCCTTCATGTCCCTTTGTTCCTTTTAATTTTAAAACTACGCAACGGATTTTGATGATTCTTTCAGTATTAGATAGCCCATTTATCGAGGAAGGCTATAGGCTATATTTTATCACGTTAAGACTAATAGGAGCGAAGAAATAGAGGAAAATGTGGTAAAACGGGGTAAATTATTTGAAAGGGCTAACTTGAACGCGCTAATCTCAGGAACTACTAGTCCGATTGAAAAATTCTTTCAGTGTTAGATGGCCCATTTACTGAGGAAGGCTATAGGCTATATTTTATCATGCTAAGACTAATAGGAGAATGTGGAAAAATGGGGGAAATTATTTGAAAGGGCTTATCTCGCGAACTACTGGAGCAATTTTTATGTTATTTGGATAAGAAGTAGACCACGTGAAGGATTAAAAAAAAATTCAGTGGCTATTATTTTATACCCGATGCGAAGCCGGGGCTTATATAATCAAAAATGTATTAAATTAGACGTTTGCGAAATTGATACAAAGCTTATTAATTAATTCTTAGTATTTGACATACTGGGCTTTTCGCGGGTTTAAAATACGCGTTTTTTTGGGTCAAACCTTGATCCAGCAATCTTTTCTTCTTTCAAAACGTCCTACATACTCATAATAATACGTTGTCAGAAAACCAATTGTACACAGGATTGTTTTGTTTAAAGTTTAAGATAATTAAATGAAAGTTATCGTCGGTCTAGGCCTGTTTCACCGCTTCCTGATAAGGCTATCCACCACTTAATTTGACAGATGGAGTATGGAAAATCTGTCAAATAACCCTATCGGGCACCTTATCAGGAAGCGGCGAAACAGGCCATAAATGTAATAAATAGTTCGTATGTGCAAACAGTCAAACTTTACAGGAGAGATAAAACTTCTTTTTAAATTATTATAATACAGTTCTCGTTATAAGATGTCACTAAAAGTCGTTTTTGTCATCAAAATAATATTATAGTGCTCAAAATATTTATGGGTTATATACCTACATAACCAAAAAAACTATTGTCTTTTTTAAACTGCCTCCATCTAAATCTAATTTTACCATTTGTTCATTACATCAAACGAAGTTTAAAAGTACTATCGAACAAATTGATTCATAGGTGGTTAGTCAATTTAATAGTAAGTTACGTCTGGATTTGACATAATGCCACATAATTTCGTAGCTCCGCCATCTGCAAATCAACTTCTTAGAACGTTTTCTTATAAAATTGAACGCGTGTCTATCCTCATGGTGACAGTATATTAGTTTGCTCGCTGTCCAATGTATTGATGAGGTAAGGCGGGACACCCAAGGGTGTCTCCGCCCAATATTATGCCTTAACTTCATTGGCTAAATTAATAGCCCACAACATAATATATAGTAGGAACTCGATTAATTGGATTAATTTTTGGAACGAAGTTCCTTATCGCGCGTTCGGCGTAAATCTGAAGGCTAGACAGAACCTGTGTGTGAACGGCATGTTTTTTTTTATTAGTACCTGCATATTAGGGGCAGAAGGCGTTGATAGTAAGTATTCCTGTGCGTCAACTAGATGTCGTTTTTTTAAATAAGCAGCGACGCGTTGTTAGTAGCCATTTATTGACGCCCAGGAAGGGCGTCAATAAATGGCGTTTTTTTTTAATAATTTTTTAAGTGCATAATATGTACACAGGTTTTATGAACACAAGAAATAACTTCGTTCCATTCGGGTGTCCCTTGGCACCTCTCAAGATTAGTTGTAGGTAGACATTCTGATATTCGAAAATCCGGATAATTCAATGTATATTGTATGATGAACAGCGGATTCGGTGTACGAGTATGTTCTACAGTAATGTATATTATTATGCGTTTGTCAAAAATAGCAGAGAAAAACATTGTTTATTGAGAAATTATTAAGAGATACATTTTCGATGCAGTCAGTCCTCTGTATAACTGAGAGTTGGATAATCGAGGTAATGTAAACGAAATGAAGTGGGTGACTAACATTTTTAAATGTTCATTTTTTGCATAAATTAAGGCTTAAGGACCAGGAAAATTAATTGCAATAAAAATATGGATATTATGTTGCTAAAGTATAAAAAAAAACCATTTTTTCCGGCCCTCTATTTAAGCCAACAACGAACATTTTCCACAGATCTACAGTATTTTTTTTGTAAACTCAGTATAATGTACTCTATAGCTTTGCACCCGTCTGAAATAGCACTCATTTTACAAGAGCCGCTTTTGAAATGAAATACAAATTACATAATACACAATTCTCCGTAAGATTTGTATTGTACTGAACGGGGTTAATAGATATCTCGAGAACAGAGCGAAACGACTCTTTACAATGATCACTCGTGCTATTGTGGTCTCGAAATGATTAGGTAATATAGTTGAAGATGAATTTAATGATAATGGGCTGAAAATGGTAATGAGTGATGACTGTCATTTATCACATAAAACGTTTTTCAAAAAATGGTTTAAGGGTGGCTCTTGATTGCGTGGTCGTGGGTTGCGTTGAAAAAATGTTCTTTCTAGTTTTGGTTTAGGCAATGCAGGCTATAATCAGGTGAACGTCTGACAAGAAATCATAAGACGAGCGTCTGTACGAAGGCATCAACGATTCTTGTCGGATGATCCGTTCCAGACCCCAGTAGATTACGAGTGTAAACGAACAGAAAATGTCTTCGTGTACTGCGCACACATTTGGGCGTGTCATTTATACACACGCAAGCGTGTAACCGCGCGTGTTTTAGCGTTGACCCTAAATTATCAATTATCCACGGATTTCTTAAAGCTGGCTTGTGAATCTAAAACATTCTCAAATCCCCTTGAATACACACTAAAACTTTCATCGGAATCAGTCCAGCCGTTTACAAACACACGTACAGAAAGTTTATATAATATATTAATATATTATCCTTCCGGCTAGAGTATAATCAGAATACCAATTTAAAATCAAAAGTAAAAACCTTGGCATCCATATTCACGCCCCGAGCTCGAGAAGCCGCCATTAGAATACCAAATCCACAAACGTATAACACAATGATATAGAGTAAGTGATCTACCTGCCGCACTAAGAGATAATAAGACATTTAATGATGATCAAACTTCAATTTAATAAATAATTAGACGGATTATCAATGAGGCTTTTTACTTCGATCGCGGACTCCAGGAAATGCTATTGTATTCTATTGCTGTCGCGATCACCGGTGCTCTTATGGGGCTTGAAGAATTAATAGTTTTTATAATAAAATGATTCTTTCTTTTTTCTCAGCAAAGAAGACAGTATTTTGTATGGCTGACGTTCTACCGTCTGATAATATTATGCATAATAGGACAGTTATTCCGTAGAAGCGTAATATTTTCGTGAAAAAAAACGTTTATCTTATATCTCATATTAGTATATAGGGGGTTTCGGCGGCGATAAATCGATCTAGCTAGGAATCATTTTTAGAAAATGACATTTTATTCGTGTTTCGTGTTTTATCGAATACCGAGCAAAGCTCGGTCAAATAGCTAGTTATAATATTATAAAAGTATACCTAGGGTAAATAACTAGTACATTGGACAGTACTAGTCATTGGAAAAAGCACAAAAACACAATATTTATTTAAATTTTTAAAGCAACATTTATAGATATTGTATTTTTGTGCTTTTATTCACTACAAGTTTATCATTGTTACCCGATATTGCATAGTTTCAACTACCTTTGTATATAATTGCTTGTCGATCAAAGCCTTTGTCGGAACTAAACGTTCAATTTGGTTGTTGTAGATTTCGCCCTCACTCACCCTGTGTTTAGCACCTTGATATACAATATATGTGGAGAACATGTAGGTCTACCTATTACTATGTACTTATTATGTAGGTTCTAGGTATAATAGCCACAGCTAGCATGACACTACAACATAAGTTTGCAGTGAAACCACCGTATGTTTTTCGCGTATCTTTCTGTCGCGCACTGTAAAACTCTGGAACAAATTGTCACCAACAATATTTCAGGACTAAAAAGTAGGCCTTTACATCCGTTGTGGATGATTTATACAGTATTTTTCAGAGCGAAATAACCACTCCTCAAATACTGTAGTGCCTGGGACAAGATTTTTTAAATGACCGTATGGTTGCCCAAGCGCATACGGCATTCTCGCAACATAGTCGGCCTAGTCCAGAGGAAAGAACTAGTCAATACGTCTTTGACCAACTATGTGCGGGTTTCCTCACGATGTTTTCCTTCACCGTACAACCGTCCGTATTATGTACTTGAGATCAGGATGTCTCAAGTCATAGGTACACGCCTCCACCCGGGTTCGAACCTGCACCCTCTAGGAGTGCGAATCGAAGGTCTACCGATTATAAATAAATAAATAAATAAATAATATCTATGGACACTTCACACCACGTCCGTCTGGCCCCGTGCTAAGTACCTGAAGGACTTGGGTTACGGGTACCAGACAACGGAAATGTATTTAATACTTTTATACTATACATATATTTAAGATTTTTATTATATTATGCACATATTTAAAACACATCCACGACCCAGGAACTTTGATAAACCCAGGAACGTTCCATCGGCGGGGTTCGAACCCGCGACCCCCGGCTTGAGCTACCGATAGCCCACCAACTGAGCCACAGAGGTCGTCAATTTAGGCCACGGACGCTCTTCAGGACTTCAGGACTAATACGACCTGCAAACCCACAAAAGCTACAAAGGGAATACCCCTCTTAAGAGGCCGGCAACGCACCTGCAGCTCTTCTAATTTTGTGATGGACGACGGTAGTTGCTTTCCATTCCCCTTTGCTCCCCCTTTGGTCGTTTGTCCCCTTATTTTATAAAGGTGATAAAGTGTTTTTTTCTAAGTCTATTTCATTAAAAGAAAAGACTTGAGATGTCATGTTATGCTAAATTGGAAGTACCTACTAGAACAGGTATTCCCAAAGTGAAATAAAAAAAAAATTGAGAGGTGTTGGAAAGGCAATAGCGTGTAAATAGCTAAGTTGCCTGCGGGATAATACAAAGTTCTCAAAAAAAAAACACTCCGGAATCCGTATCATGCCCGACTAACCTGTTCCATAGTCAGCAGGGGTGCTCATCAGGCAATTGCAGTAGCAGCAAGCCCGTTGGATCTTGTAGGAGCAAGATGATTGTCTTCTTTAGCGCGTGGTCCGCTCCGGAGCGTAGCTGAAGTACTCTTGAATTTTTTGATGCACTTTGGTCGGCCGACCACACAAAAAGTTCACAGCGATTATATTGAAAAACCAAAAGGGAAAGAAACTTGAAATTCCAGCTGGATTAAGCCTTTTCAAGGAAAAATTATCAGAACAAAATTTTCTCGTATGCCGTCAAGCCCGGTCAGCGGCAAAAGCGCCAGCAAACACTAGTCATCTGTCAAGTGTCAAAGATATGTATTCTTCTTCTTCTTCCGACAGTGGTAAATTGCCATATTATGTTAAAGGTTCATCCAACGGTTGATGAACAGAAACTCCCAAACTGAGCTACATCCCAACAGTGGAAATTAAACACAACACAAATCCAGAGTGTAATTTGAGAACTTATTATTTAATTATTAAGGAAATTAAGGAAATATAATATTATATTAAATTATAACAAAATTAAGTGCACAACCAGGTGTCAAAGGACACCCGAATGGAAAGAAGTTATTTCTTATGACAAAAAACCTGTACACATAATAAACTCAATAAAATTATTTTAAAAAACCGGCCAAGTGAGAGTTGGACCCGCCCATAAAGGGTCCCGCAGGAATAAGGTATTAAAAAAACTACTTGCTTAATCTCGTTCAAACCAATTTTCGTTGGTAGTTTTATAATAATGTACATCATATATTTTTTTTAGAATTATAATGCCCCTACTTTAGAAGTTACGGGGGGGGGGGGGGACACATTTTACTACTTTGGAAGAGTCTCTCTCGCAAACTATTCAGGTTAGAAAAAAAATATATACAGGGTGTAACAAAAACAAGTGATAATACTTTAGGGTGTGTACGTGTTCCCTGTAGAGATTTCACTGTGAAAGTAGCAACGCTGAAAGACCAAATTTTTTTTTCACTTTTGTATGGGCAAGGGCCCGAGCGTCACGAGTTTCCCCATACAAAAGTGAAAAAATTTTTTGGTCTTTCAGCGCTGCTACTTTCACAGAGAACTCTCTACAGGGAACACGTACACACCCTAAATTATTATCACTTGTTTTTGTTACACCCTGTATATATAATTAGAAACCTCTATATTATTTTTTAATACATATCCATAGATACCTTTTTTTTTTGTTTCAGTTGTATCTATAGATAAAAGATTTTGATATTTTTTTCATTTTTGTATCAAAATCTTAATGCGGTTCACAGACTACATCTACTTACCAAGTTTTAATTATATAGCTCTTATAGTTTCCGAGAAAAGTGGCAGTGACATACGAATGGACAGACAGACAGACAGACATGACGAATCTATAAGGGTTTCGTTTTTGCCATTTCGCTCCGGAACCCTAAAAACGCTATATAACACTAACAACGCGTCTCTGTTTATTCTCAAAAAATTCCATCTAGTTGACGTACAGGAATACTATCAATGCCCTCTGCCACTACCATGCAAGTACTAATAAAAAAGTATCAAGGTCAAATTCGTTCTGTGTAGACCCCTTTATTCACCGAACGCGCGATAACGAACTTCGTTCCAATAAAATACATTTATTTCAGGTAATAACCCATAGAAAAATTCTTAAAACTAGAAGGAAATAATTAATTTAAATATTTGCCACCCTCTGGCGCACCGGATACATGCACGTGTGCATGGACCCAGTGCTTCAGGAGCGGGCTGCCCAGCTTATCACTGAACTTTCGGAACATCAACGATGCAATGCGACGTCGCAACACGGTGTGGAAACGGTCAGTTCGGGCGTGCGCAAACATCGCCGATGCAGTATGCCAGAGTTTTTCAATCTGTGGATCGCGACCCCTAGGGGGGCTACGTCAGCTTTTTATTTCTATCGTAACTAGAAAAAAATCATTACCTAACGTAGGTAGCCTTTTAATAACATTATTTCTTTAGCTTTCTATGACACGAGGGGGTTGCCAGTATATTTCTATCTCCAAAAAGATTGAAAAACACTGCACTATGCCTTCGCGGAAGCCCCACCAACACCCTGAACGCATCATTATATTGTACCTAGAGAACGTTGATAGCCCGCTGCGAATAGTTAACCCACAGATTGCAGGTGTAGAGTGTTTGACAGAATGCTTTGAATAATGTAATTTTTACATCTGTACTAACTACTACACATAAATTAAGACGCGATGGCGCGGCGCTACTAAATACTAGATTCTAGAACATACATAAATATTTAAACCTATTTCTAAATATTACTTTTATTGAACAAAAAAATTAAACATGATTAATTTTGTAAGCCCACGATAACTACATAATTTAACTTGACTTTTAAAAATTAATTATAGCATACATATAGTCATATTTTTTATACATACATTAAGTTCAAACAGTGAATTAAAATAATTACAAAAGCCTTAATTCGTCGTTAGCAATAAAATAAAGACACGCAAACGATAAGAGCACTTTCACGTTTTGTTTTGATTGTATCTAACGTGACGAACAAATTGATACAATACGAAGATTACGAGACAGACAATACGACGATTAAGAAGATTAGTCGCTTTGAGAGCTTAATAAACAACCTGACAAACGGTACCGTCATAGTAAAAGGAGGGGAAGTAGGATAACTCCGGCCCAATCCGCGATATAATTACCTACTGTCTTAGGGTTGTCAATTTTAGGCGGCGCGGAGGCGCGGCGGGGTGGTGTGGGAGCGGCCGTCCGCGCTTCGTTCGTGCAACCGCATGAACAGCGGCAACGTCGCGGTCTCCCGACTTTTAATAAAAAGTAAATCTTTATTGTGCATATTTTGTGTATATTTCGGCCATTTTTCGTGCATATTTGCATGCATATTTCGGCACTTTGATCACGATATAATCCGATGTCTAAATAAAATTATAAAAATACCCTGTAAAACAACATATCGATAACATATCGATCGTGGAATAACGAGACACAATAGCTTATCTATTGTTATCGCGGCCGGATGCGGATTAAAAACTAACGCCTGTCTCTTATACTATAAACAAATATGTTGTTATGATTCGAACTTTGCTTTATGTGTACATTGTGATTTACAATTAGTCAATAACTTATTTTTAATTACGATTTAAAATAAGTAATTGATTGTAAGTAGTTAGTTAATATACGGTCTACAACACATAGAAATCGGCAAATTACTATTACGTAAACAAAGCAATAGTGGCAAATTAGTTGACGGATCAAAAGTACATAAAACATTATCTTATTTATACTATGTTCTAGTGGGAAAGTAGATCTACCTACCTACCTAAGTACCAACTTCCTTTGTGTGATAGAAAACTAATACAATAAAAAAAAAGTAAGTAGGTATCTGATCATCAAGTAAAAATTATTATATTATGCTCGAATATGTGAGTAGTACTCACCTTTCCCGTTCAACAGGTAATTTAAACAAAGACAATTCTGGAATTGTTGCATTACTATTAAAACACCTAAACACACAGCAATCTATTACTCCTGCAATTATCATCGGACATTTTTGATTCGTTTAGCCGTGGCGCGGCGCGGCGAGAGCGTGCAGCGTAAAGTGTTAGCCCCGACTGGTTATGCCGAAATATTGTCCGAGATTTTGTTGTGTGCCGTGTGGCGACCCATTGATACTATGGCGCACACATACAAGCCGCGCGCGGTGCTTTTGTATGAAGATAACTTACTTCCCCTCCTTTTACTATGGTACCGTTCCGATCAGCCGATCATTCCACTTGACACCACCAAAATGACACCACCGGTGCGTTGGTGTCATATGGAATGTCTAGTCCATATTATGACACCACCGGCTACTAGTGATGTTACATAGTTGCTTAGTTGATTATATGAAAAGTCCAATTAACTTCAAGCAGTAAAGTTTATATTTATCTGTCACTCAAATGGTTATCTTGACATCACTAGGGTGGCGTCATATTATGGACTATAGAGACTCCATGTGACGCCACCGGTGGTGTCATTTTGGTGGTGTCAAGTGGAACGAACGCGATCAACGCGCCAAGCGACAGCGACCGACAAAAATTCAATGTGCCTAATATTATGTCATAAAGAGGCATAAGGCATTATAATACAATATATTTTGTCGGTCGCGTTCGTTTGCTGCGTTTATCGGTACCTTTACGGCAGTTCCCAATATTTGATCTATCTCTGGTTTTGCCCTACTAGAGATAGGAATAGCTAACATTAGACATTAGAGACATATATTTTATGTCAATTCAATGCTAGCTGCGATCGGTTGTATGTCAAACCAGAGATAGATTGAATATTGGGAACGGCCGTTAGACAACCTGAATATAATTTCATCATTAAGTTCGATGCTTTATGTCAAATACCATACTATAATTTCCAGTTTCGCGGATGAATCTGCCGATTATAAAGTGTCTAAATAACGCAAAACATCCCACGATATCCAGTCAAAAGATATAGAAAGTAAAGATACGCGTATCTCTTTTGATACAAGCTTTTAAAAGAAAAAGTAGTATTTGCGAAAAAGTAGCTTTGAGATTTATTTTTACTACAAACAGAGGAACGTCACAATTGTAATATCAAAACATACGTCCTACAATGCATTAAGTTGAGCGAAAATAATAAGCCGCTGGAATGGAGATCGGTGCAAACGAGCAACACTAACGACCGCGACCACCAAATTAACAAGCCTCTCGGAGACACAGTTGAGTCGGCATTTTAAATCATCAAATCTTATTTTAATTACTTAACTGTAATCAAATGAATATTTTGACATAAGCGTCATCTGTCAAACTTTTCATTAAATGTAAGTTTAATCTTAATTAAATGTCACAGTGCGGCAGAAATACATTATAATTTTTAAAATAAAAAAATACGACATCATTTTTACTTTCTGTTTCAAATATCCTTGCCAGAATTTCCTTAGATCAATTAAAATTGCACTGGTTACCAGAGTGCAAGCTAGCGTTCGAGTCAGCTTCCCAAGAAACTGCACCGCAGTAACTCGTGTAAGTTAAACAGTACTGTTTGAACATAAATAACAAGTACGGGCACTAGCTTGTACTGACTGACTATAGTCAGTACTTGTTTGCTTAACAGCTACTCGTTCATTGCTCTATATGCTACTGGCATACGAGTACTCAGGCTGTTGACCGGCTAGGCAGCAGCACCCACTTAGTAAACCAACCAGTATAGTTAACACTGGGCCGAAAAACATAACCGCGTTGCGGCACCACAACGCAAAAATTGGCGGAATTATTTAGTTTTTTTAGATCAGTTTTGTTTTTTTTTTATTTTGCCCCCGATTTTGACGATACGGTGCCGCAACGAGGTTATGTATTTGGGTCCTAAGCTAACTCTCTCACTAATAAAAAATTACACAACGAATACACGGTCCGCTTGTCTCCGTCTGGAGCATTGATAATAATTTACATAAGAAACAAAGACAGCGGACCAAAATCTATGAAACGTAAAAATATTATTTAATACAAAGGGGTTATCCCCACATTTGGTTGGGTAATGTTTAAAAAGTATAGATTGCGTCTGCACTGACCCTAAAGGTCCCATTCTATAAAATACAATGTCCGTCTCGAGTTTGAAAGATGAGAGGTTCTTAAAAATTAACGTTCATCTAATAAGAGGATTACTTTTATATTAATTGTACCTTTCTTAATTACGACTTATTCCTTCATTTCCTGCTTTTGACTAATTTTCTGCCATAATTTCTGTCACAAAAAACTTCGCAATTGGCATGTAATCTTGGACTTTACTGTAGACACAGTATAAAGTATAAACTATAATGAGTGTTTTAAATTACTGTGAATTAAATTTAAATTATACTGAACTCTGAAGTAACAAGTCTGGATCACCAATAACACTGGATCAGCATGTATAATATACCTATTGTAGAATTATTATTTTCTTAGAAAATGAGAATAGTTATATTAACTATTCTCATTACGTGTCGACAGAATAAAAGTGCATTAAAAATGCTTAAAGTGGCGATCTATTCAGTGATGTTGGCATGCTACTGTATGAAAGTAAATCAATCTTTCTGACTGGAAATGGAGTATATAATCTGGCCATCGATGTACAAACTAGACACTAATATTACCTCATGGCTACTGGAAATTCGATTTCCGACCGTACTCGACCGACCGGGAAATTGTTTATTTTGTGAATACTCGATTTTACTCGGCCGATTTTGTGAATGTAAACTTTACTAAAGTTCAAACTGTATTCCAAACGAATATTCATTACGAAAAACTAAATTAATAAACAAATATGAATAAAAAATTTAGGCGAATGTTCAATATTGCAAATTACAAAAATACATCTAAAATTTTTTGAAGCGAGGATAGAAACGAGAAATGTTTGTGGCCAAATAAGTTTTTGTGCATGAAAAAAAAACTTTCCTATGACGTACTTTTCCGAATTAAAAGCACATTAAACAAGAATATAATATGAAATATCAAGATTGTGTTAGCCATTTATGCGTGAAAAGGTAAGAGACGAAAATAGACGAAAACTCACTTTAGGGTAATATTGTACGATATTAATAAGAATATAACATCGTGTTGTAAGCCGTTTTACGAACAATAGTTCCAAAGGAATTTGGTTCAAGAAACCCAGGAGTCGTACAGGTATAATAGAATAGAAGTTAAAGAATAGTTTAAGAAAATAACTAGCACAGTCAAGAGTTTGGCCACGCTTTTACTTTACAAGTAGGTTAACATCTTAAGCGGGACTAGAAAAAACAAAAGACATTTCTTTGCTGAAGGATTAGAGATAATATATAGCTCATAACGTTTGCTGCTATTTATTATATATATTTATATTTATTTATTTTCGTTTATTGGGGTCTCCAAACTGTTTTACATAAATATTAATAAAGTATGCGATTATAATATTTACTTACTAAATGTAAAACCAACGGCGGTGACCACTATTTATTTAATATAAGTGTATGTTTGTGTGTCAATTGTGTGTTAAGTGTGTTTGTTAATAATAGTTAAAATAGTAGTAAAATTAAATTTAGCATAATTGTAAGTGTAATGTTTGTAAATTATTTATTGAAGAGGAATGCTTAAAACTTTACATATTATAAATAATTGAAACCTTAATTATTTATAATATGTAAATTTTTAAGTCTATCGATAAGACATTTTTTATAATTTGGCATGTTTGAGAGCAAATATATCTAGATATAGATATCATTGAAATGATTATTAAAGTTACGAACTATTCGAGAAATGGGAGATCGTATACCTGCGTTGGTTCGGCTAAATGGAGTAGCAAAAAAGTTGTACTATTTTCTTAAATGCGATCTAACAGCCCTGTAGCACAGTTTGTTAATTAAGTAATTGTAATCGTATTTATTATTACAAAGGTCGTAAAGCATCATTGCTTCGAGTGTAAACGTCTTGATTTTAGATTAAGTAATTTATGTTTAGCCAGAAGATCGTTGTAGGGAATTCGATTTTTGAAACATTTGTACTGCAAGAACGAAGGAAATTTTTTTAACGGATTCAACTTGGTCATTGTATTTGTTGTATAAAGGATTCCAAATTGATACCGCATATCCTAATTGACTTCTAACAAGTGATTTATAAATATGTGAGTAAGTGAACGGCTTTTGAAAAACAATAGAAGCTCACATAACAATGCCATACATTCTATAAGCTTTCGCTTTCTTTAGTTTAAATGTGAGTATCTAAATGAAGTTTAGCATCAATCGTAACACCAAGATCTTTAATGGTTTCCACTTTTTCAAGAGGAGTACCACTAAGCGAATAAATATAATTACTTTTTTTTTGTGAAAGATATTGACTTACATTTATTTAATCTAAGACCTAATTTATTTAATATGCAGTAATTAGAAAAACTATCTAAATTGCTTTGAATTTTTACATGATCCTCAACAGTAATAATTTCACGATATTTATTTAAAACATTCATCTATGTCATTTAAGAATATGATAAACAAGAGTGGTCCTAATATTGAGCCTTGTGGCACGCCAGATGTTATGTTTATTAGTTTAGAATTGAAACCATTTATGACTACCATTTGCGTTCGATTCGAAAATTTCGAAAATTCGAAATGATTTGAACCATCTCCATAAATTGCCTCTAAGGATAAAGGATAAAGTATATTACTGCAATGTTTTCACGCTAGTGGCAGCACCAGCAAAGACAGTAAACAAAAAGTTTTGTTCGACGTTTGACAACGTTTCTGTCAATATGACATGACGTGTGCAACATGTCGGATTATTTACTGTACGTGCTCGTAGCGACCTCTGTGTAACGACTTTTACGTAATATTCTTTTTAATAAGTTTTATACTTTTCCTGAAAAAAATAAAAGTATAAATTGGTCAAGTAATCAGACGAAATATATTTATTATTTGGGAATATAATGGGAGTATAAGCTATGTATTTACACTATTTTATTGCCCATAAAACACTTTGCCATTATATATATGGCAAAGTGTTTTATGTTCCTCCATACTAATAAAAAAGTTACACAATAAATTAGTTATTCAAGGTTTTGTCATTGTCATTTCAAATTTCAAACGTACTAAGCAAGGACAAAACATTGTTCTGTAAGTATTTTTATAAAAGCTCCCTTTTCCCTTAGTCAGCAAAGGTACATAAAATATGTATACAAAAATTCTCTCAAATTAAATTCACCAAACTATTTCCATGGGATATTCAGAGTAACAGAAACAGCAATAAATACTACAGTAATATGATTGCAAAGTTTTATTGGAATCACATCAAACGACAAAGTTCTCGAATAAAGAGATTTGTTTTTAATCAAGATTGTGTTTATTGTAGCAGAAATTCTCTTGCAGCTGTAGCAGTCGATATTCAAATGTCACTCTACTGAAAAGATTAAGATAAACGCTTCAGAGTTCCGCAAATATGAATTGAAAACGTATTTTATTGAATCGTCAGGGATCGTTTTGAAGTTAGCTTTTTGAAATATGTTGTAATCATAAAGTTAATAATATTAACTTTATGTTTGTAATACTAATTCATTGAATGTACTTTCAGAGAAATAGTGCATAGGTAAATGATGGTCCTATCACCAATGTTATATGGTCAGGTAATGTCTAACCTATACTAGCTTATCATAACTTTCTCCGCTATCTGGGCCCTATGAATTACTTTTAAAAAATTATTCATAGATGGCGAACCTACACTATTTGTTCAAGTTATGTCAATAAAATTGAAGACGTGAGTGTAAGAAATAGGTAAGTAACAGTAAAAAATGCAGTTTTTTGCATAAACTAAGGCTTTAGGGCCGTAAAAATTATTTGAAATTAAAAAAAAACTGCGGTATTTTTAATATGTAGCCAGATAAATACATTAGACATTAGCCAAATGATAAAGAAGATAAGTTTCGAGGTTTGTGCAAATTATACGGGAAAAATGACTACTTATACTTACTTACTAATATAATTGTCGTTATGTTATCAATTAATGTTAATTATGTGGTTCATCCACTTAAGATGACCTCAGTTGGTGAGCTGTTGGTAGCTCAAGCCGGGGGTCGCGAGTTCGAATCTCGTCGACGGAACAAAAAGTTTTTAAAAAGTTGCTGGTCATGGATGTGTATTAAATATGTGTATCATATAATAAAATTCTTAAATATATTATGTATAGTATAAGAGTATTAAATATATTTCCGTTGTCTGGTACCCGTAACACAAGTCCTTCAGGTACTTACCACGGGGCCAGACTGACGTGGTGTGAAGCGTCCATAGATATTTATATTTATTTATTTATCTACTCACTCACGTCTTTAATTTTTCTAAAATTGCAAAATGCATAACTCTGGGAGGGGGGAATCTGTCCGTTTATGACACAGCCACAAAATATTCTCGCTTAGCCAAAAGCTATCCAAAATCCAACCAAAAATAAGCCTCTGCAGTTTTAATTCCCATTGAATGCTCCCATTCCGTCAACCTTACGTCTGTCCTTCTCGTTTAATCCACTCGGGAAAGTAATCGGCTGGAGTACACCGGACCATGTCATCTACATATCAATGCTTTGGACATACTGTGCTTCCAAACTTTGATAGTTGAAGGTCGGACGGACAATTTTGATATTTGGGTAAATAGAGGTTCAGAAGAACAAAGAACGATTGTATAAGGAGAGTCAATTAGTTTGAGGATCAGAAAACAAAATACATATTTTAAAAAAAGTATACTTACTTTTTAAATATTTTCTTCAATTTAATTATTAGTTGTTAATCTTATTAATTACTAGCTGTTACCCGCGACTTCGTCCGCGTCGACAAAATGTGATAAGTTAGATACCAAAGCATGGATGCATGCGATGCATGTCATAATTATAGTGATGATGATGTTGAATAATATAATTTTTTTTTTTTTTAACGTTTATTCCAAATCCAAAATACAAAAGTGGCTTAAAATAATTTCCCGCCAAACTAAAAAGTTTATTGGCAGGCATTGATACATTGATACATCATATTAGGTAATATGCTTTTATTTGTTGAAACAACACCGAAATTCTCGAAAATATTATATCAGTCTATAAGTATTCAATAGTTTTAAACAGCACCTTCGGAATCAGGGTATACTTCAGTGCAAATTCCTATTTTTTGGTGGTGTATGCTTGAAGTCCTTCTGAAAAAATTCAAATCACGCTATGTTTCCATATAAATTTCAAGGAGTCCCCTCGATTTCTCATGGATTACATCATCAGATCACCACTTTTATGAACTTGGTTTCTAATTTGGACCATATCTTATGCAACAACAGAATAATTTTGAAAATCGGTCCACAAACGGCGGAGTAAAATACATAGGTAAAACATAAAAAAAGAAAAAATATCCTCCTCCTTTTTGGAAGTCGGTTAAAAAGTAGCCTAAGTTACTCCTTGTTACATCAGCTATCTGCCAATAAAAGTCCCGTTTAAATCGGTCCAGCCATTTCGGAGATTAGCGGGAACAAACAGATAGACATACAGACAAACAAAAATTCTAAAAATTGTTATTTTGGTGTATGTACCGTCTAAATATTCATATGCATGTAGTAAAAAACGGTTATTTCAATATTACAAACAGACACTCCAATTTTATTTATATGTATAGATGTATAGATTATTATTACTTATAGCCATAGCTGGGCACCGTTATTGAAATAGTTAACTTCGTTAATCGTTAATCCGTTAAAAAAATTTTTAGCTTCGTTAAACGTTAAAGCGTTACATTTCGGACGAATTAACGCAAGTTAACGTTAATCGTTAATCCGTTAGTATGTAATAATATGGCCTTGTTGTAACTTTTTTATGAAATAAGGGGGCAAACGAGCGAACGGATCTCCTGATGAAAAGCTTCTTCCGTCGCCCATCTACACCCGCAGCATCAGAAGAGCTGCAGGTGCGTTGCTGGCCTTTTAGAGGGAATAGGGTAATAGGGGAGGGTAGGAAAGGGAATAGGGTAGGGGAATGGCTCTCCGGTAAACTCACTCACTCGGCGAAACACAGCTCAAGCGCTGTTTCACGCCGGTTTTCTGTGAGAACGTGGTATTTCTCCGGTCGAGCCGGCCCATTCGTGCCGAAGCATTTGCGTTAGTGTACATACAAAACCTGTTGATTTAAGGTTTTGGAAGTTAAAATGTTAGGGACAAAACAAAATACTTCTATAATTATTGTATTCTACCTAACTAAATTATACTGCACTCGCCTTTATCAACATGCAAAATATGATTTATAATAACAATAAATAAATCACTCTCTCTATAAGCACCGGCGCTGAGCAATGAAATGATAAAACGAAACAAATCTCTTCACACTCGCACGCGCTTTAAAATGTATCTAGTATTGTTTTTGTTTCACCTGTCTGAACATGTTGTCTGAACCGCGCCGCGGTGCCGTGCAGCAAAAATAGTAGGCATTGGATTAACGATTAACGGACTTCTGCATATTAACGGAAGTTAACGAGTCCGTTAATATTTTTAAAAGTTAACTTAAAAGTTAATCCGTTAATCAAAATGTTAACTTCGTTAATTAACGATTAACGGATTAACGAGTTAATGCCCAGCTATGCTTATAGCGTTTTTACTATCTCGTCATAGTTGGTTTTTAATAACTTTTATTAAAGCTGATACAAAATAAAACTATAGGTATAAAATTATCCACTATTACGTATTTAAATTCATAATTTTCGTACATGTCAGAAGAAGAAATCCTAATATTGTAAGAAACCATAAGAAACTTAAAATATGATGCGGATATTTTTGTTGGCTCAGTGGTTCTAGCGTACGCTACGCGTGACACGCCTGGGGTCACGGGTTGGAATCCCGCCAAGGAAAATTTACAGCTTTTCTCGAATATTGGAACGATAATGCCCTGTTATGGAAATAGAATAACAATAGTGTGTATTGAGTGCCCATTTCCCTTTATAGTGTAATTATGAACTTTTCACTTTAACTTGTGTACCAACTTAACTCATTATTTAATTCAGATTGTAAAGCGTTATCAGTTGCTAAATTGCTATTAATTAATGTTTATTAAATATTTTTAAAAATAGTTACACCATTATTTCGACATTAGTTCGTGTTTTGTACACCTACAAGTACGGGCGCCACAATAGCGCGGCCGCGGCACTGCGCCTGCCCGGACCGAGCCTACTGCGTCTGGCATGTTATCACACCAAATATATCACGATTTATGACTTAAAACGCACACGGTGAGTGTACTAAATTACTAATACCGCTGGTGTACCCCTTCCACGTGTGACCCACCCTGTATCGCACCGTATACTACTAGCACACCCTCTATGACCGCATGATATTATGCCCGACTCTCTCTGGAAATAGCTACATGGCGAGTTACGCGTGACGAGCCATATCTATATAGATAGAAATTTCGAATCTGAATCTAGCTCTCTAGAATCTCGACTGAGCACCTACCTCTCCTCGAACCGCATGCTCGACCTGCTGATGTCGCTCCAGGCGCTCATGGACCTCCCTCGGCCGCGATGGAAGGTGGCAGTGGGTCGGCGGTCCAGCTCCACGTCCGGGGGGAAGTTGACCTTGGCGGACCCCCTGGAGGAGGGGTTCTCGACGGACTCCCCGCCGCCGGACGTCTCCATCTCGAAGGGGGTGTACTCCGGGATCTCCTCGGGCTCCTGGTCGCTCCCATCGCTGGCAGCGGAGAGCGCCTCGTAGCCGTACCCGGGGCGGACGGGCGCGGGGGTTCCCCCGGGCTCGGGGGCTCCCCGGGACCCGCTCTCGATGCGGCTCAATGACGCCGCCTTCGGCTCGCGAGCCCGCAGCGGCGACCCTCGCGCCAAGCGGTTGGAGTACCGGAGCTTGCTGTGGCGAAACGTGGTGCCGCTCTACGGGAACCGTCGTCACAACGCCCCCCGACTATCCATGTGCCAATAAAAATATGAAAAATCCAGTCTTTTCACTTTCACTTTGAATCACTTTGGGGCTAGCGCGGGTCGTTTTCGACGCGGATTTGACGAAATGTTGACCTCGGAGCGACCGTCCTTTATTAATGGGGGTGTCTAAACAGAATTACGTATAGATAGTACGAGTCATACATAAGACGGGACCGTGAAGTGAGCAAGGAGCGAGCGGCGTGAAGTGCGCGCGGTGCGGGCGGCGGTGCGGCTAGGGCGGGCGGGCGCAGGGGGTGCGGGTGGGGGAGGGGCGCAGATCGATTCACCCGAGCCTTACTCTTTATAGTAATTCAACCTCAAACATCTTCCACGCGACACGCCGTTGCCACAAATAATTAATTAAAAACGGGACCAGCTGACGTCACCGCTGAAAAACACGAGAGCGACGAAAACTTTTCGTTATGGACCGATGAAAATTTTCCCTTCGAGGCCCTTTCTCGTGCTTGACGTTTATTGTATTACCTCAAATCACATTTAAGGAATTAAAAGCCTTGTAATTGAATTATGCAATTTGGGGAGAACAAAGAAAAGAAAGAAACTTTTTACTTTATTTCATTAATCATTTGCTAGATGGAACTACAAAGCCGTTTCGATGAAACCTTTCTATTTGTTTATTTAAATTATATTCAAAGTTAGATTTTATCGTATGCTGGCATTATAAAACAGTAAAAGAAAGTACTTTAAGGGCATTTAATTTAAAATCAAAATTATCCTAGGTCCTAAGAAAGTCCGAAGGTCCCTTTCTTCCCCTTAAAGAGAACACAACAGCTGGCCATACATATAATGAAAAAACTACTTGCCAGATCTCGTTCAAACCAATTTTCGTTAGTAGATTTTATAGTTATGTATATTATATATCTTTTTAGACCTATCATGCCCCCTACTTTGGAAGTTAGAGGGGGGAGACACACATTTTACCACTTTGGAAGAGTCTCGCGCGCAAAACTATTCAGGTTAGAAAAAAATGATAATACAAATCTTAATATGATTTTTGAATACCTATCCATAAATACGAGTACCCCACACGCATTATAGGTTAGATGAAAAAAAAAATTGTTTCAGTTGTACCTATGGGGACCCCTAAAATTTTATAATTTTTCCATTTTTGTATCAAAATCTTAATGCGGTTCACAGACTTCATCTTCTTACCAAGTTTCAAAAGGATAGCTCTTAAGTGCCTGACAGACGTACGAACTTAAAGTACGCGGGTTTTAAGTTCGCGAACTTACTCAGCTTGCGTCGGTGACACACGAGTACACTGGGTTACCATGTCGTCGACGGAAGAAGCTTTGTGTTATTTAGGAATAATATCATTATTACGTTTTAAAAACTAATAATAAAAAACTAAATCGAAAAGTTTAAGTGTATACGTACGTACATATTTTTCACACAGATGAAAACCAATTTCGGTTTCATTAGCTATCGATGAACACCAATAAATTAATATTTTGTTTGATAACATAAAATAAATTGAGATTTTGTTGATTATTAAAGATTTAAAATTAAAAAAACTTTTTATTTGACTGAAAAATGTTAGCATAATTTTTAGCATTAATTACAGTAAGTTTTAACAAGAGTTTAGCAAATTTTGTATCAGAAGTACGAGCTACGAGTAAAATTTCAAGACGGCGAACTTACGCGGCAATCTTTAAGTACGCGAATAGAAGCTTGACCTATCCTACTATCCCACTATCCTTTTTTTTTTTTAATGAAAGAAGGGGGCAAACGAGCAAACGGGTCACCTGATGGAAAGCAACTTCCGTCGCCCATGGACACTCGCAGCATCCGAAGAGCTGCAGGTGCGTTGCCGGCCTTTTAAGAGGGAATAGGGTAATAGGGGAGGGTAGGGATGGGAAGGGAAAGGAATAGGGGAGGATAGGAAAGGGAATTAGGCCTCCGGTAAACTCACTCACTCAGCGAAACACAGCGCAAGCGCTGTTTCACGCCGGTTTTCTGTGAGAACGTGGTATTTCTCCGGTCGAGCCGGCCCATTCGTGCCGAAGCATGGCTCTCCCACGTATAAATCCTACTATCCTACTAATATTATAAAGGCGAAAGTTTGTTTGGATGTATGGATGTGTGGATGTTTGTTACTCTTACATCAGAATAACACAAAGGCTATAATTTTAACCGACTTTCAAAGTGGGGGAGGTGTTATGTTCGTTTTCTTATGTTCAACGATTACTCCGCCGTTTGTTAACCGATTTTCAAAGTTTTTCTTTTGGTATATAGGGTATCATGCCAATTTAGTATTATATTCACAAAAGTGGTGATCTGATGAAGGATCCATAAGTAATCGAGGGAACTCCTCAAATTTTATAGGGAAACGTGTGGTGACTTCGGTTTCGTGAGAAGTATTCTAAGCATATGCTACCAACAAGTAAGATTTTGCACCGAGATATACCTGGTATACCGTGGTTCGGAAGGTGCTGAGAGAACTCCTGACTCTTTATAGATACAAGTTTGGGAGTTTCGGCGTTGTTTTAAGAACGGAAAGCATATTATGCTACTATGCAAATTACATTCATCGTCATCATCATCACTACCATATTACACTATGCGTCGTCGATTATGATCCAGACTCGAGTTTGTCAAGCGATAATTTAAAAAATCTAATTATAAACCTGAAGAGTATGTTTGCTTGAACGCGCTAACCTCAAGAATTAAGGTCCGATTTAAAAACTTATTTCAGTGTTAGATAGCTTATTTATCGAGTGAGGCTATAGGCTATATTAGGTATATGTATTTTAGCGTGAAAATTCACGCTAAGACTAATACGACTAAAGAAACTCAGGAAAATGTGGGGAAAACGGAGAAAATATTAGAAAGGGTTTATCTCACGAACTACTGGAGCAATTTTTATGGCAATATTTGGCACAGATATAGAGTAGACCACGTGAAGAGAGTAGGGACATAAGCTATTTTTTAAGGGAAAATGTACGGTTTCCGTAAAATTCCTAATTTACGCGGGCGAAGCCGCGCGGGACATCTAGTTGAATAATAATATAATATAACGTGACATACGCAGCCAGGAGACAATTTTCTACGTTTTCTTTCGGAAATAAACAGAAAATAGTAATAAATAACAAAAAATACAAAACTAGTTACGATTACAGGCACGAAAATGGTGATTTCAGCTTTTTCTTTAGGGAGTTACTTCGCCCCTGGGAGCAACGTTATTGAGAAGGTTTACCTAGAAGAGAAATTCTGGCATTTATAAGACAGGGAATGTTATAAAAACAAAGTGTTTGCCTCCATTCCAATAGCACTTTGAAAGTGTGCCCATTTGGATGAAATTTTGTAGAGAAATAATAGAGTCTCGAGAATGGACAAAGGACTGTTTTTATACTTACTCTTAAACTCTCTTACTCGAAAACATACATTGATATGTATGTTTTCGAGTGATTTTTTTTTATGAAAGAACTCACTCACTCGGCGAAACACAGCGCAAGCGCTGTTTCACGCCGGTTTTCTGTGAGAACGTGGTATTTCTCCGGTCGAGCCGGCCCATTTGTGCAGAAGCATGGCTCTCCCACGTATATACTCCCCACTCCCACGTTTGCTTAATAATGATTTTTTTAAGCAAACGAAGGTATATTGTCATATTTAAAGGCTCCTTAGGAAATGTTTCGTAAGATATAAGTTAGTACCAAGATTCAAATCTATATACTTATTATAATACATAATATGTTCTTGAGCCTATTCACAGCTGTAAAAGCTGTATATTACTAAGGGCCTACGTCTAAAGATTTTTATTTCATTTGTCAAGCCACTCAGTCCTAAACGAGTGGAAATTAAATAACTTTCTAATATAATTCCCGCGTCGTCCGCTAGTCTTATCTGAGAGATTTATGTTTTGTGCAGTGCTTGAATGAATACTTTTTACATAGAATCGTGGAAAAAGAGTGTTTAGCACTTGTACTCCTTAATATTGATGTGGCATATTGGAATGGTCGCAAACGAATATACTTATCTTTCATTGTTCCTAACAATGAAAGATGCGCTATATTCTACATCTCTACACTAAGTTTTTTTACACTCTGTTTTCAGAGTTCACTGAGAAAGTAGCAGCACGCATGACCAAATTTTTTGTGTTATCCGTAAAGTCCGAGAAGGGCTAGGTATACTGGACATCGTAGATGACATTTTTGTACAGATGGCGCACGCAAGTCAAACTTTATTCTACTTTCGATTATCTTTTCGACCCTCGTCCTAACAGAACATTATGAAGTACGAACATAAGCCGAGTGTTAAAAACCTAGGGGTCGAATACAAAATATATGCCGATACAGGTCATAGGCTGGCTGGACCATGAGGTTCAGTGGCTGAAAGTTTTGCTCTCAACTCCGGGGGCCGTGGCAAGTGAGTTCAGTATTGGAATAACACAAAATACGTAATACCTCCATTTTTAAAATCAGTAAAAAATATTCATACATTCAAACAGTCCTGCGCTAACCGGTCGAAGCAACCATAATCGAAGAGACGTTGAGGTTGACCGTCCACAAATAATACGAGCCTAATCTCACCACCGAATCTGAATTAATTAAGAATTATATGTAATGTGTAAGAGAAAGTCTTAAAAAAGGGCTCACGCTATTTTGCTCAGCCCAACCGATCTCAAAACTCTATAACATGGTATTTCATACAATACTATGGTACAGCGACGTGACGTCGTAATATAATTTCCTTTTAATTCAATACAGGCATGGTGAGATCCGTCCCGGTAATGTAACTCAATTTGTTGCGGTGATTTCTGTTTGGTTATATAACCACTGACATGGGAAACAATAATTTATACGAGACAGTTAAATTGAAAAACAAAAATTTGTGTTGCGGCCCAAGACCAAAACATGTTTGTGTCCCGACTCCAAAAAACAGAATTCTTTGCCCGACTTGAAAAAAAAGGTTGGGGACCACTGGCCTAGTGTATATATACCATACTTGCTTGTGATCTCGCAGTGTAGCGACCAGACCGCGCTTTCGAACGGACGGTAAATCTAGACGACTTTAGTCTTTACCACAGACTATTGATAAAATTAAAAACTATAGGTACGCCATGAAAATATAAAATGAAAAATATGTTTATCCGATTAAAGGCCTTTTTCACCATTTCCTGATAAAGTGCTGGATAGGCTATCCACAACTTTTTTGACAGATAAAATGTGGAGAATTTGTCAAAAAAGTTGTGAATAGCCTATCCGGCGCTTGATCTGGAAGTGGTGAAACAGGCCCTTAATCGGATAAACATATTTTTCATTTTATATTTTCATGGCGTATAGTTAGTATGTATACTAACTATACGCTACCACTTCCTGATAAGGCTATCCACCAATTACCTTGACAGATCAAGTATGGAGAATCTGTCAAAAAAGTTGTAAATAGCTTATTAGGCACTTTATCAGAATGTAGTGAAACAGGCTCTAAGTATAATAATATACTTTGCGGCACTCGCGTCTGATCGTAGATAGTAAAAGCTGCATTGCATTAGCATAAGAACCATGACACGAACACTAAAAGGCCAATATATTTAAATCACGTCTTTATCATTGCTTTCGATGCAAAAAATATATAACTTGCATAAAAATATTAGATAAAGAAATTCAGATAAACAACATAGTTTTAAATATAAAAAGTGTGGATGATGAATTCCTGTAGAATACATGTATATTTGTATGTTACAGGTCGGGTTATGTCAATTCAATGCAAGCCGTGCTCGCCCGTGATCCTTCGGCATATTATACCCGACCAAATGACTTAAAAGGGTGACTAACCCAAAAATCAAATATCGTGCTTCTCTCTCCACTCTCACGCCTGTCTTTCATATGCCGGGTGGGACGACGCGTATTCATTGCCAAATTCGTTTTTTTCTCAATAACTCGATAAATATATACAACATGATAGAATTTTATACAATGTGTTAAAATATTAACTTAGTTCAATGCACGGTTATGGTAATAAATGAAAAATTCGTGAAAATTAGATGCATCTTTGTGATTTTTTTCTATCGAGAAAATTTTAAGATATCGTGTTTTTGCTCAGATCGAATTCTTGGAAATATAATGTATAGTATCTAATTTTAGAAAATGAAATAATTCGGGGCTTATTTTCAAGTATAAGAATTATAAAATCGAAACTTTCGGGTTAGTCGCCCCCTTAACGCCAGCCGCCTATAACTATTTTTTTCTGATAATGCCTATACCTACCTTATTAAGCTACTGCTTAGCTTTTGTCGCGGGCTTTGAGCGCGGTGACCGAATCAATAAATTCCGTAACGGAAAAACTTAACGTTGCCTTTCCATACTTCGGCACGGTGTTTGTGGCGTGCGACTAGACGTATGAGAATTGCAATTGATAAGTTGATAAAAATGCTATGCAATAGCTTTACCGCGGCAGCCCCCGAGTGCCAAACGTATTTTGCTTTACTTAAAACCCTTTTAGGTGTATTTACGTTTAGGTATACATGAATCGATTATTTGAGAAACCCCACAAGTCCCAATTTTGGCAAAATTGAGTTAAGTATGTCAATTAACTCAGTAGGGGTAAATACACAGGTCACGGAAAAACCACACAAGTCCTGCTTTCTACGTACGATTTAAAGCCGTTCAAATTTTACATTTAGTTGTAAAATTTGAACAAAAGCAAAAACAAAAATTTGAAAATTTGAATAAAAGTTGAGAAACACCATAAGTCCAGGACATGTGGGATTTCTCTAATACATACCCTGGCAACATTCATCTAATGTTAGTGTAGCGTTAAGACCAGTGTTGGCAACTTAGTGGAATTTCCACTAGATCTGGTGGTTTAGACGTACCTTTCGGTGGGAAAAAATTGGTTTTAGTGGCTAGTGGATCTTAGTGGATTAGATTATTTAAGTTAGTGGTAGCTTCGACGTGAAACCACTAGTTTTTTTTATTAAGTATGTTTCTAACCCTTAAAGACGCACACTGGAAACTTAATTATATTATTATTATCTTTATTCGTTTTGCCGCATTCTAACGCTGATATAGAGCGATTTTTTAGCATGATTCCACCACAATGAAAATGAAGGTCTTCCTTGTGACACATTTCTGCTAAAAAACACATCTAAGACCCTTATGGAGTTTCCCACAGAACCTGTAACTATGCAAAAGCGACCAATAAACAAGAAGAAGATGATTGATCTTCAAAAATTGAAGACATACCTGCCAGAAACAAGAAGAGTTCAAAAATTCTATGAAACCATTTTTAAATGGCCAGTTACGGATAGGGAATGTGAAGAACATTATGGAGGTTGAATTCTGCATTGAATAAAGTACATTTCCTTTAATAATATAATAAATAACATTATTCATAGCTAAAATAAATAATAGTTTTATTTATGTATTTGAGAAACCCCACATGTCCATTGACTTAAATCCTTTTTTTTTTGTAGATAATGTATGATTTTTAATCTTTTGTTATGTTACTTAGATGTAGAATGGTCCTAGTAACACTTTAGTTTATTCAACTTAATAACGTTCATAAATATTTTTTTTAGTATTATGTTTTTGTTCCTCCTGTAAAATAGGGTCTCATGGACATGTGGGGTTTCTGAAATAATCGATTCACATTAAGTATAACACGATAAAAGATACAAGTGGTACAATTATTTTAAATTGTAGCTTGCGTGGCTCTAATTGGAATGTGTTCTGTACTGTCGCTGAATCATCCAGTATACACCACCCTTCGACCTTACCACTCGGTTATATGGTTCAGAATCGATAAGGCAAATATGTCGTCGACCGAACTTGATTAGCCTATAAACATTATCGGGCACGGAGAAAATGTTAAAAATGCTATCGTGAGTTAAAAAGAAAATTAAGACATTTCCTTTCACCAGTAATAAAGCTGTGTAAAGGTGGAACCACAATAGGTTGCTGCAGCGGTGCGATAGCAGTGTTTGTATGAAATCGTATAGCTTTGTTCACACTGTACCTTTTTCTTTTCGTCAAGGGCAGGCGTTATAGCGCAGTCAACAGCAAACGTGAGGCATGCCCGCGACGCATGCCCTCTGACCATATCCAAAAAACAAAAATGACAATGTTGGCGTTGCGTTCGTTGACGCATTCAATTATTATGCGCCAAAACGAAAGTTGAATGAAAGAAGATGACGAAAATTGAAGACGAAAGTGCATAGTGTAGACATCACAGACATAGATCATGTTAGATGCCGCATGTGTCTGTACTTCGCGTGCCATATCGCGGTGCCAAACGACGAGCAATGCTCGTCTTTCGAAAGTCTGTTCTTTAGTCCGCTATTGGAATCGGACGTCAATCGGAATTTTAAAATGCCTAAATGCCTAAAAGTGCCGTATTGAGCTGTAGAAATTAATAATATATATATAATAATGGGCACTTTTCTTATCATCGGTACGACACAGTCTCTATGAAAAAGTGGCACGCTCGTTTTCATACAAATGGAGGGAGCGACATGCGATATCGATCTTGATCTATGTCTGTGGTAAACATAGCTTATGAGCGCTACGAAACGTCAAATAAGTACTCATTACTATGAAAAGTGAAGTCGGGTCCATAAAGTTAATATACCTAGCGGAATAGAGCAACAATCTCGAGCTGTCAAACGTAACCGAAATTGATTTCATCTGTGTGTAAAAATATGTGTACGTATACACTAACACAAGCATGATTGAACATGAATTCTACGAGATTAAATTGTCAACGTGTGGCACGTGCCGACTGGACGTCAAAAAAAGAGTGCTGCTGTCATGTACCACACGTCTCTTTTTACCACGCAGTGTTACTGATAGTGACATCTCTCTTGCTCAGGCCTTTGTTTCTCTATTCCGCTAGGTATATTAACTTTATGGTCGGGTCCATGTCTGTCATTTGCCCGATTAATGTTAATCGGACATACGGATATTCGTATCAGCGTATTACGTATCGAGCCCCGTATGAAGTTGTGTATGCCTAGATTTCCTATGTATTTCCACAATAGGTTCTTTGATGATTGGACACAAACCGACACGACATGCCGATCATATTATTTTATAATATTAGTATTCGGCCACATATTATTATGCGGTCATGATACGCGTCGGCGATACGGTGCAAATGATACATATAATATATTCTGGACCTGCCTTAAAGTTTCGCGTCGCTCTGATGCAGCGTAGTGTCGCTTTGTGTGATCTCACCTTAATATAAATATCCTGCTCACGATATATAAACTGTAAAGGTTGCGCATTGCAAACTCTGCCTTGGCTAAGTTCTATTGCCTACAAAATAGAATCAGCTATGATACAGAATTTCGAAAAACGTTGGAAAACTTCGTGGAAAACCTAAAATGCATATTTTAGGTCACTGGAGTGTACAGCTGCAGAAATCTAAATTGAAAGTTAGAAGTTAGAACATTTTTTTTGCTTATTTATTCCGAAAGTGAGAAGATACTTTTAAAAGCTTTTATATAATTCACCAGCTGTGCCCCGCGGTGTTAACCGCGGTTTAAGTGACATAATATAATAAATATAATAAAATGATGATGAATGTAATTTGCATAATAGCATATTATGCTTTCCATTCTTAAAACAACGTTGACTCTCCCAAACTTGTATCTATAAAGACTCCGGAGTTCTCTCAGCACCTTCCGAACCATTGATGCAATATCTTACTTTTTGGTAGCAAATGCTTAGAATACTGCTCACGGAACCGAAGTCACCACATGTTTCCATATAAATTTCGAGGAGTTCCCTCGATTACTTTTAGATCCCTTCATCAAGTCACCACTTTTATGAATATTGCACCAAATTCGGATAATGACCTATACACCAAGAGAAACATTTTGAAAATCGATTCACAAACGGCGGAGTAATCGCTGAACATAAAAAAACGAATATAACACCTCCTCCATTTTCAACGTATAAGCTATTTTATTGTAAAGTTTCATTAAAATCCGTTCAGTAGTTTTTGCGTGAAAGAGTAACAAACATCCATACATCCATACATCCAAACTTTCACCTTTTTATCATATAAAGTAGGAAGTAGGATAAAATAAAACAGTTCATTAAAGTATTTTAATTTTGCAACTTGTTCTAAATAAGCTATTTCATAAAAGGACATCTCTTTTCTTTTCTTCAGTATGCCTAATGAGCCATGACTGAGGATATAATATAAATAGTATACAGTAAATCACCTTTAACATCTTATATATATACTACACTGACCGATACGCGCATACTCGTGTGATTTCAGATAACTTTAGGTCCGGTTGCAAAACTATTACTAACAAGCAGTTTTGGGTGCACGTAAAACTTGCCACTGTTGCACGAACTCGGTTTTAAGAACAAGGTCAGTCGTGTATAGCCACAATTTAAATCAATAAGTACTAATATTACAAAATATGTTCGATACGCTTCCACACGAAAATAACCGATCATGAAGAAACTTTTTACACTTGCATTATTATGAAGAACTATTCTAATACCGCAAAAATTTTTTAATTCAAAAAATGACAAATTTTTTCACATTTAATGTAAAAAAATGATTTTTCAAAATTATACCCCCTAGGTCATTGATAGCTTCACTTTATTTACTTTAACTATATTTGTACAGTCGAATTAATCAGGTGACACTACTGTATACATTTGTATTATGTCGTGGAAGAATGTTGAAATTTGTAATCCCTGCTCTCGCCTTGGATTGTGACAAAAAGGTCGTTTTCTCTCCACCGTCTCAACAACCTGGCTCTAATGCTACAAGAATCGCTTACCTACATTCCACCATTTTTGTTGGAATAAGGAATACATAAGGTACGAAGACGCTATACTGTATCTTTAATTTTGTAGCCGGAGAACTGCTAGATAAATAAATAGAAGTTAATTACAATACAATAACATAAAAATAAACCGGGCTACTAAATACTATAATATTCTATTTCAGAATACTATTTTAGTCTGACAACACCCAATATTTTTAGGATAATCTTTCCATTCTCTTCACATTTTTACTAGGATTCCGTACCCAAAAGGTACGTAAGACTGTATGTAAAATTTTCACAGATTGTGTATTTATGTTGTAGATAACAACTACCTAATACTTAAAAAATATATATTTAAGAGATTTTTTGGGCCTTTTTTCCTCGTAATCAATAATGGGAACAGGTAGGCACTTGAAATATTCACAAAACCTTTAATTATTTATTAAAGCACAAAACTTTAATAAATAATTTAATTAAACTAAAATATAATTAACATTAATTAATACCCATACAAAAAACACTAACGCTTTCGCTCTATAACTGTAGAAACCCGTCTTGCGCGAGTCCGAATCGCACTTGCCTGACTTTTTTTGTTTGTATTTGGTACAATTATTGTCCGTTAAAGCAGTAATAAATAATTTATTTTATATTATACCTAACTATCTCTGTCAGCTCGCACTTGGCAAATTTTTCGTATGCGACAACGCAAAAGGCTCATTCCTTTTTTTAAATTTTAACGAACAATAGCTTCGTACCCGACTGGAGATTTTACACGTCATTTAATAATTTCGGCTTTTCATACATGATAAAACCCTACGAACCCTAATAGCAAGGGCTTACTGTCTTTAATAATGAATTTTTATCAGCGCATCACGAATTACATTGTTAGGAGATTATATAAATGAATCTATAATGGATTTAAAAAATTAGTAGTTAGATGATGATATTTTAGTACCCACTTACTTGTTGCTAGCAAGGTCTTTAGGAGTGACAAAATATGAAACATTTCTCGAATTTACTGAATAGTCAACATTTAATTTGTCGCGCGTCGCTAAAAACATTTTAATAGTACTACTATTTAAAAATTTACATAATATTTATAAAATTCAAATATTCGTAAAGTATATTATGAAATGTATTTGAGAGGTTTTGAGGCCTCTTAGCTAAGCTCAATGCTCATGCTCCTTGAGTGAGGAGAGCAATACTTCCAACGATTTTCTCAAGTTAATTACGAGAACATTTACTCTTGTTGTGTAAATAATGTAAATTATGTTTTGTATTATACTGAGTCTTAGGTTATGAAATAAGGACAGGAATAAGGGCCAGGCCACAACAGTGCGTTGCGGCGTCGCATCGTAAAAATCTACGACGTCGCAGAACGCATCGTGGAAATTTGTGACGCGATAGCGAGATTTCCGCTGACATTTTTGCGTTGTGACAACGCATCGCATTTCTGTGCGATGTTGGTTTTGCGATACGACGCCGCAACGCAGTGTTGGGGCCTGGCCCTAATTGAGCAATCTATTTTGATGCTTTTGTGTTTTTGTCAAACGAATTTTCTGTGACACCACCTGAAATACCTTGTAGTCTAAGAGTAAAAGTAGCACACTCCAAATTAATGCCAGCTATAATTGTTTCATTTGCCGTTGATGCAATGGGCAATCATTATTCCCAACGAGGTTTACCGCAGGAACCTTTGTTGCGAATGGTGAACTACGCCTACTACGTAGCCTAACACTCGCTCTCACTGCTACACTCAGAATGGAACATTAATTACTTAAATGGTAGCGAAGTAAGTAATTCAACATTTTGATATAAGCTAAGTATACATTATTATCTGTCAAAGTCTGAATAAAATTGAAGGTTAATCATAATTAAATGTCTCTGAGTACGGGGGTCAGTCTATTAGCGGTCACCTCCTGCCGGTCAATTCAGACCGCAACGCGACGCGTAGGTGCATTTCTAAAGTACTGAATTGACAGATTTCGTGAACATGAGACGTCTTGCAAATCTGCCAAATCCATACCACAATTCTGTCTACTCTGTCCATACTAGAAATGCATATCTATGCGGCGCTTTGCGGTCTGAATTGACCCTAAGTGACGTTGCCATCAGCTGGCGACTTGGGCATGATAGTGATTAGCCCATCAATCCCCATGCGGCACCCCGCACCCAGCTGTCGCATAACAATTGAAAATCTATTTTGTCTACGATTCCCACGATCGAGGTATTAAGGTCACATAATATGATAGGTCAACGCGACGCCAAACTAGATTGACATAGCTGCGAGGAGTACTATCGTTCCCACGACTCTACCTTGACCGGGAGTGGAGCACCATGGGGGATATATCATATACCCCGCGTCTGAGAAGTCACACATACGAGGGCTGCTATTTATGTATCCGGAATTAAAAAAAGAAACAAACATATATCATTTAATATGGTTTTATTGCTTTTCAAAATATTCGCCGCGATGATCGACACACTTTTGCATACGCTGGAACCAATTTTCATAGCACTTTTTCCATTCTGATTGAGGTATCTCCAAAACGTGCATTTTGAACGCATCAACAGCCTCTTCGCGGCTCGAAAAACGTTGACCACGTAATTCGTTCTTCGCGTATGGAAATAAAAAGAAATCGTTAGGTGCCAAATCAGGGCTGTACGGCGGATGACCAGTCAATTCGATCTTTTGACCCTCCAAAAACTGAGTTGTTTCAGCTGAGGTGTGACAGCTAGCATTGTCGTGATGTAATATGATTCTGCGTTGTCGGTTGTCCTTTCTTATTTCTTCAAAGACTTCTGGTAAACAAATGGTCGTATACCATGCAGAATTAACCGTTTTACGATTCTCTAATGGCACTGTAGCCACATGTCCATTAATTCCAAAAAAACAGGCGACCATTTGCTTCAAAGTACTTTTTGCACGAGTAACTTTTGTTGGTTTCGGCTCATCTTGGAACACCCACACCGTTGACTGTTGTTTAGTTTCGGGGTCATATGCATAGATCCAAGATTCATCACCTGTGTAGATATTATAAACGGCTTTTGACGTACCACGGTTGTATTTTTTTATCATTTTTTTGCACCAATCGACACGAGCCCGTTTTTGATCGATTGTCAAGTTGTGCGGAATCCAACGCGAACATATTTTTTTTACAGCCAAATGTTCGTGTAATATCTTATGTATGCTCGTCATACTTATGCCTAAGGACGCCTCTATCTCGCGATATGTAACATGACGATCACGCATTATTAGTTCCCGCACAGCATCTATATTTTGTGGGACAACAGCTGTTTTTGGGCGACCTTCTTTATTTTCATCCGTGAGCATAGACCGCCCACGATTAAACTCACTGTACCAGTGATAAACAGTGGTTTTGATGGTGCTTCATCTCCAAAAGTTGCGGTGAGTTGAATAAAGCACTGTTGTTGATTTAGCCCACGCCGAAAATCGTAGTAAATCATTGCACGAAAATGTTCACGCGTTAAATCCATGGCAAATGAAGACACGCAATTTTCAAAATGACGCCACAATGGAAAAATAATTGACAGTCACATGAAACAAAATGTATTCTTCAACCAAAGAGTTATATTTTCAAATGTTGTAATTACTTTTTAAATATTGTTCTTGTAAGTGGCCAGTTCCGGATACATAAATAGCAGCCCTCGTACTCCGGCCATTTGCCGTAATTTTTGTGTGAGAAAGAGACTTAACGCGACCAAATTACTTAGGTCCGCCATCTGCCTAGGAATCAACTTCTCTGTTAGTACATGACAATTGACAAGTAAATAAAAAAGCACCAGTTTCAGATTGAATACGCAACGCACGTTCCCTACAACGGATCAATCAAAGGAAGTTTACAAAAAATATTTTTCACACTGGAATTTTGTAACAAACAAAACGTTTATATTCTTGTGGCGAGCGACCATTAATTACAAACTCAGACTCAGTTCCAAAATGTTGGTGTACCAGATATTTGTTACATTAGCTGCAGCTGCTACTTCTGTGATGGTATGGTTTTTATATACAAAAAATACACATTATGCGCTACCAAAGAAAGGTGGACCAACGTGTTTTGGTCGGATTACGTCAAGCCCAGCCGAAAGATCATGAATAATTTCGACTTGATATAGCCCAACCGAATAAAGTAGGTGGACCAACGTGTTTTGGTCGGATTACGTCAAGCCCAGCCGAAAGATCATGAATAATTTCGACTTGATATAGCCCAACCGAATAAAGTAGATCTGATAAATGCTAAGTGCTATGAACCAATTTCTATGAGGGTAGGTTGAGTGAAATTACCTCCAAGGAGTTCACGACATGACCTAACGTACTTTTAGGTCATTTTGATAGACAAAAAGCATATTACGTAAATATCCAGCTCACTTAACTTGTGCTTGAAAACGAGATTAATTGAAGATATTTAAAAGAGACATCACTATGCCTAGTTTAAGTGGGCCCCTAGACGATCAATTTTATTGTGCAAGAAATGTTGATCCTTTTCAAAGTTCCTAACCAAATTATTTTACTTCGTAATAACATCTCTTGGGAATAACCATTCCTTATCCAGTCGCTTATCGTGGTAACACAAACATAATCTATCTTTTCCAGGGAGGCATACCAGGGACGTTCTTCTGGCGACCGAGACTGGGACTCGACCTCTCTATTCCCTCAACAGGTAAGCCATGCAACAGGGTTACTCTTATTACTATGGCAATAGAGCCTCAAAATGTAAAGATAGGATATGGTGTCTGATGCCAAAAACGTGTGAACACCTTTAAAGTTTGAACCTAATTATTATGGCGAAATTATGGTTGAATTCAAATAAACTTGAAACAAAATTAGGGAATTTAGGTACACTGTTTATCATGGCTACACAGAAAACGCAATGATGGTAACGTGTGATGGGCCATAGGTCGATAAAAATATCACAGAGTATTTGCCTAAATACTTCAACTGTATACAACTATACGAGTACCTACATAAAAATATGGCTTGAAAGAATGCAAAATACCCTTTAAAAACGTTCACAGACGGGATAACCAGATTACATGGATTCATTTTTATTTCAGCATTTTAAAGTTTGCGCTACGTGTTTCCCTCGGTTTTTGTTGTGCACAGAAACATTTTGGTATGTTTTATTAAAATCAAAAATGTTAATAAATAACACTTAGGCCCGTATTTTTCGTCAGTACTTAAGAAGCGCCTCGGCCTCAAGGCGCGGTTCGCCTCTGTAATTGGTCCAAATTTTGACTGCCAACGAATCACAGAGCCTGAAATGTTCCTTGAGGCCGAGGCGCTTCTTAAGTACTGACCAAAAATACGGGCCTCATTCTACGAATAATTATAAGTCACCTTGTCTTTGTCTAACACGTCATTGAAAAAATCACGCGATCGAGAAAAACATACCTTGAATTTTTATACGCTACGTAAGTAAAATATGTTTTTATTAGTAACGGGGTTGAGATTTTCGAAACCAAATATATTATATATAATATTAAAGAAAATTCAAAAAAAGTCCTTAAATACATTCATTACTGTTAAAAAAGAGGAGGTCGAGATTTGGTCTCTACTATAATAGAGCTAGTCGATTTCACGTAACATACAAACATTTTAACTGAAATATTATGTATACCGAGTATGCACTTAATATCGTCTCCAAGAATATATTTAAATAAGCTATGAGTTTTTACTGCCGTTTAAGCTTGAAATCCTCACTCGGTTTAAGTTTTAAATGATTAAGTAAATTGATTTTTATTTTGGAAAAAGTCCTTTCAATCAAACCTAAGTAATCATGAAATTTCTTATCACAAAAATATCTTTCCAAAGAGATTTTCTTAGAAAATGAGACGGGACTGTAATAAAAATCAGATTTTGTAGCTCTATCTAATATAACTATTCGGTCTTACCACAAAAGATTTAAACATCGATTGAACAGTTGTTTTGAGACTATTTTGTACTGATTTTTTTTCTAATCAACTGTTCAACAAGTGTTTAAATATTTTGTAGTAAGACCGTAAATATCTTAAAAGATATAAAGGGTATCTCGATTTGTAATATTTAAGTAGAAGATAGAACCTATTGGTACATAGTAAAGTAGTATGAAAGGGTACTCTAAATCAGCGGTCCGCAACCCTGGAGCCGCGACGATATTTTTGGGGTCGCTAAAAAAGGCAACAAAGTCCTGCAATTTCATTATAAATCCAAAATAAATAAACTCTTCAATATAAATAATTTACGTAATAAAAACAGCTAACTTCGTTACCAGAACCAACTTTTGCATTTGTTAACTAACGGCCGTTCCCAATATTTGATCTATCTCTGGTTTTGCCCTACTAGAGATAGGAATAGCTCACAATTGACATAAAATATATGTCTCCAATGTCTAATGTGAGCTATTCCTATCTCTAGTAGGGCAAAACCAGAGATAGACCAAATATTGGGAACGGCCGTTAGTGATTTTTTTCTGGGGTCGCTCATAACTCTCTTTATAATTTTTGGGTCGCAATATCAAAAAGGTTGCAGACCGCTGCTCTAAATAAGGTACCTACTATTAACTAATAAAAACAGGGAACTCTATTGTTAACTTTCAAGTCCCATTTTAAGCAAACCTTAAAATAAATGTAATTTGATTATTTATACCCATACGCTCATTATAAAAACGAAAGTATGTCTGTTACCCACTAACCTCCATTATACAAGTACGCTGGACTGATGATACCATGATGATACCCTTTGAAATGACAGATATTTTTTGTGCCTATTTGAAGCGGAATCAGCTCCCCCATTATTAGGGCTAGGAACTAAATTTAACGTAAAAATAACGTTTGAAAGTCGCCATCATGTCGCCATATTGGCGCTGATAGCAGTAGTGGGAGTATTTGGAACTAATACTAGTGATGTACAATTGTCTTTTCTATTAACGATGAAATGTTTCCAGATTCAGATTATGTCGACCATTAGGACAAAAATATTAAATTGAATAATACAAACGCTACATATTTGTATTAAAGATTACAGACTTCTTCTCCGTAATTTAGATAGGCGTAATAAATTAACAACGATTTTATACGTAGATAACGTGAAGTAACAGTACATATTATATATAATTCATTTATTTTTACCAGTTAGCACTACGAAAAACTAAAAACAAAACTGAAGATAAGCTTCTAACGAAAACTTTATTGTATTGTATTTTCTAATTTCATTTCTAATATTATCAAAGTAGTGCTACAGTGTATCGTATTAAAGCTGAACAAAGCTGAATAAGTGTTCTGTGTTATTAGACCATAACTAATCTCATCATTTATATAATATTATAAAGCGGAAGAGTTTGTTTGTTTGAACGCTCTAATCTCAGGAACTGCTGGTCCAATTTGAACAATTATTTCAGTGTTAGACAGCCCATTTTATATATTTTATTACGCTGAGACTAATAGAAGCTAAGAAATAGAGGAAAATGTGGAAAAGGCGGGGGAATGTATAATGTGAAGGATTATATAGGCTATTTTTTGTGGACCAATTTGTCTGTGTAATTAGATATGTACGTGGGAGAAGCCGCGCAGTCTAGTAATATTATAAAAGTTCCCTATTTAGTTATGTATCTAGCAAGCCATTTTTTTTCGATTTACTTTATCTCATATGATTTTCGCCATTTGGCGCTGATTGCAGAAGTGTGAGGGAAATTAACTAATTGAATAATGCGATCCATAAATAAATATGGAACGTTTGAATACATTTTTTATTGGGGTGGAGTAGACCACGTAAGGTATTTATAAATAATAAAAATATATGTGCGATACTTTATCATAATATTTTATTAGTTACCGTTACACAGTTACAGTCTGTCAAGAAAGAGTAGACGCTGAAATAAATTTTCCAAACATAATCACGATCTAATGGTAGTTTTGCGCCTTGTATTTTCACAGAGAACGTTTGTAGTTTGTACACTTCAAATAGTAACGGCAAGCGGTAGTAGCAATTTTCGGACGCCAACCAGGCTTTTCAATTTTTTTCAACCATAATTCCAGTCTTCCTTCGTCAGATGGAAACCTGTCTGTATAAAAATCGGTTATCGGAGATTTCAATACAATTATTATAGATATCGATAAGTTTTATCGACAGAAAACTCCCACTATTGAATTTTATTGTTTATCAAAAATCGGTAAAACAAAGGTAAATATATTGTGGTGAATACGGTATAACAAGATTAGTGCCACATTTTTAAGTGCCTATATTATCAATAAAAGTTTAATATCGTAGAAATGAGCTGTTAAAATCACTTACTTGTGAAATGTAACCCCACATCCCTTTTTGTACCGTGTTTTACATATTATATACTTAATCGCGTAAAACCTTTTAAAACACTTTAAAAAGACGAAAACTATTCGAACGATTAAGCCATAGAGAATTAAAATAAATACATACCAATGGTTACGTCGAATTTAGTTCTCGGTCCTTATAATGGGGGCGCTGATTCCGCTTCAAATGGCACAAAAAAAAGTGGGTACCTATCATAGATCCAGCGTACTTGTATAATGGAGGTCAGTGCTGTTACCTCTTGCCGCTTTAACTTCTGAACCGATTTTAATTAAAGATTTTAGGTACTAAGAAATTAAAAATAAACTTTTTGTAACGTACAGACGTACAGTCGTAGATTTCGGTTGATCAATGCATTACATTTCCATCATGATACGAACTCTGCGGGTCATCATCACCCATCAACAGTGATCAATCATTGTTCAGTCATGATTGATGAAACATATTGATAAATCCATGGAAAATACCCATATGCCAAATGATTCCTGTTTATTATAAATTATGTCCACACTGTGCACTTTCATCTTCTTTTCGTCATCAACTTTCATATTGGCGCATTCAATAATTGAATGCGTCAAGGAACGCAACGGATACGGTCAGAGGGCATGCGTCGCGGGCATGCCTAACGTTCGCTGTTGACTGCGCTATAACGCATGCCCTTGACGAACAGAAAAAGTCAAAGCTATAGGTAATGTCAAATCTGTGCTGTCGAGCTTTTTCCGCAACTTCTTTGGAGTCTTTATTAAACGATAGTTCAACCGATACCACAGAATACATATTAGTACACCCATACGTATTATTATTACTGGAGTTCGCCCAATGGTCGAAATTCGACCTTAGTTACAACGACATTTGGACTACTACCTATATTTTGTAAAAAAAATATTGACTTTATCATATTTTTTTCAACTCTTATCTCTGGGACTCAGCTGATCTCAGACTGGCCGTGTAAGCATTGTCTAATAGTATCTTAGATTGTCAACTTGTTGTCAACAGACTTCAACCATAAATAAAAGAGTATAATTCGTATGTTGTCACTCAAAAATCTGTCATTTCTCATGTGTGTGTGTTGTAGTGTGTGTAATGTTTTATTTGTTAAAAAAATGTATGATAAAAGCATAACTTCAAAATAATATTAGTTCGATGCACTCCTTCGCCATATAAACTATAACTGTGCAAAATTTCATTCACCTACGTTTCTCCATATTTTGTCAAAAGGGATACAAAGTTTTGGCCTCACGTATTAATATATATACTTAGTTAATAGAAATATGATATTATTAGTGTGTATAATCTATATTATATATAAAACTCAAAGGTGACTGACTGACTGATTGACTGACATAGTGATCTATCAACGCACTGTCCAAGCCACTGGACGGATCTGGCTGAAAGGCATGCAGTTAGATGTTATGACGTAGGCATCCGCTAAGAAAGGATTTTGATAAATTCCGACCCCAAGGGGTTCAAATAGGGGATGAAAGTTTTTATATAATAATACGTCTTCTTAACGCGAGCGAAGCCGCGGGCAAAAGCTCGTATGATTATAATATTAGTGTTGGGATAATAACTACTACTACTACGAATAATAAAAACTAAGGAATCGTAACTCCCATACTAGTCTATTACCGTTTTAAATTTGGTTCCTTTTTATCTGTCATGTAACGTCAGCCTAGTACCGCTCAAGTTCACCTAAATATTGCAAATGTATTGAAATGTGTACCTGAGGTACACTTTTTTGACAAGTATTGTAGAGCATGTTTTTGACGGAGTTACTTTTCCTTAGTTTTTATTATTCGTAGATTGTCTCACTAGACTAAAATAGATGTCCTACAAATTCGTTGCATCCAGATTCGTTTGTTTTGGAATCGTATCGGGTTTATTCAAAAAGCGTACGCGCTCAAAGTAAAAACCGATAAATTTCATCTAAATTGGTTAAGGCGACGCCTTGATAATTTGGCTGTAGCGATATCGATTTTTCTCAGCAATGACTAAAGCTAAGAAATTAAAGTTTATTGTCCGTATATAACACGATTGGTCATAACACGATTGGCCAACTTTTATAACACAGAATAATCAATCAAAAAGACCTCTATAAAAAAAGGGATTCTAATTTTGCCAACAGAGGAGAGTGATTTAAGCTTCCAAAATTTGTACATAGATTGGTTCAAGCATACACTTTAATTTGCCCATAGCTTATATGAAATGTATTTATGGTTTTTAAATACGCGACAAAAACCATTTTGTCGCTTACGCCCTTTCCATTCCCTGCTGTTTCAGCAACAAGCAATCTAAAACATATTTAACACGGTTTTTACTTTAACGCGGCGTCACCTTAAACTGCTCAAGCAAAGCTACCAGACAGAATACTGATAGTAACACTTTTTTTTTTATTATAAAATTGTGGCCGTCTATGGACTGTTCGTCCATATCCTTTTTTTGTTATTTTATTATTTAGATTTTTCGCACCAAGGATAGTTGAAATAATATTATGAATTTCAATTAATTGTGGTCCATCAATTTTTTTTAAATTGTTTTATAAATTACATAATAATAATAATAATGTTTTGAACGGTGAGGTCCCAGCCGGTGTGGCGGCCAGTACGTCCGACATTTTCCGATTTCCTTAGATTTTATGCTGCTTCACCCTTTGCTTTTAGATGTTGTGACATTGGCTTTATGGAGAAGGGTCACTCAAGCTGGTTGGAGTTTCTAGGGTGTTAAAGAGATATCGTTCTGTGTCGAATCTACCCGCCATGTGGCTTAGGACTTTATCGTTCCTGTCTTTTAAAGCCATTTTTATGTTATAATATTTTATGTGTTCGGTTGACACCTCCGTGGCTCTTTTTATGAAGCTTGCCACAGCGTCTCCATCAGTGTCAGTGTAATAGACACAGGTGTTAGTGTGCCGGGATATGGCTACAACTGCATGAGGAACGCTGTCATGGATTGCCAGCTTTCGGGACTTGATCTGTATGATGATCACCGAGGGACTCGTTAATCCCTGAGCTTCATGGATTGTGAGGACGCGAGAGTCCGTTCCCGATCCATAGCCTGTATTAGTGAGGGCTGCTTTCTCCTCTTGTGTGTGGACAAGATACAGGGTATTTAGATTGGTTTTAGGTATTCTCGCTCCTGTATACTTCATTAGCTTTAGGGACCGCACAATTTCCTTCGATGAATAGATGTTATTATAGACCATGCTTAAGGTGTATGCCACATCCATAGGGCCCCTGTGTGTGCAAGACAACTCCTGGGTGATGCTGGTTACCAGGTTTGGACGAGTGTAATTAAGTTTAAAGAGATTTTCACGCTCTATAAACGCGAGTTGGTTAATATCTCCAATGAGGATGACATCGTTGGCGGTCGTTAACTGATTCGCCATGACGATTGAGCCGAAATGGTTCATGAGGGCCTCGTCAACTATCAACCTTTTGTAGGTTTCTTTTGTCCCATTTACCAGCAAAGAGGCCATGGTACGAACTTTATCTTTAACTTTGTTGCCAGTTCGTAGCGATAGCCTTTGCTTTAGATCCTCGGCTGCTTCGATTGTCGTTGTTATTATAACGTCTGTTTCCTCATTGAAGTTATTAATGATCCAAGTTGTCTTCCCACATCCAGGAACCCCATTGATCCACGAGTAGTTGATAGGTTTCGCGAATATATCCCAGTCCGCGCTGGATTCGGGGTCCCCAGATAAGACTTCTGCCATTTCTAGTATCCTGTCTTCCAGCATTATTCTGGTACATTCCGCTATTACCAGTATTGGATCCTCAGATTTTGTGATAAATATGAGTGTTCCCGTGCGTTTTGTCTCATCCTCGCATAATATCGATAGTAACACTTTAGCAGATATTTAAATCGCACAGAATAGATTGGATTTGTAGAATTATCATGTCATTTCTTTCCAGAGAGCACTGTCGCGGTAAATTTACCCACGAAGGAGAACATTCGCGAAGGGTTGGTGGTCCTGATAGATGGGTACGAAGTGGGTATGACGGTAGTGGGCCTGTGTGCTGGGATATCGGGGACCACCACATATCCCCACCTCAACCCCCTGTCCGCGTACTTCTACACCAACGCGTACAGATGGGGGCTACGGCATTTTAGCATGTGAGTTACTAGAAGAATGCGCCAACTTCGTTGCGCCAAAATGTTATCGCGCGGGAACCGTACATTTTTCCGGGACTCAAAGCATCTCTGTATGTAAGAAGAGGTAACAGACGGACACACTTTCACATTTATGATATTACATAATATTATGGATGGCCACCTTGCCCTAGCAATTTAATGCAATCAAGTATTAGTTTTCAAATATTCCACTCCATTGATAAAGTAAAATTAATACTGGATACATAGAGACATGTTTCTACACTGCACAAGTTCTTGGGAAGTGAGAAACAGCTAACCACGTAATCTTAACGTTATCACCCACATTTTGGGATGTAACTATTTTGAATGTTACAAAACAATCTAACGTCTAACTACTTTAACTCGTAAATATTTACCTACTACTTAATATCATAAATGCGAAAGTGTGTCTGTATGTCTGTAACCTCTTCACGCCTAAACCACTGAAACGATTTTGCTGAAACTTGGTATGGAGATACTATGAGCCCGGGAAAGGATAAGTTAATTGTTAAATAAGTTAAAAACGTAAAAAATTTAAAATATTTACGGTTTTCGCGCGATAAACTTATTTGGCGCAACGGAGTTGTTCTAGTCAACGAAATCAATACTCTAGACTCTAGTCTATACTCTATACCAGCCTTTTCTTGTGGGCGCTGAAGGTCTGAAGGGACCAAAAAAAAAAATGAAGGCGATGTGTAGAAGCTTGGGGGTAATATAATTTGAAACAAAATTTCATGAAAATTTACTTTTATTAATCTGACTAAAAATATATTTTGTTTCCAACACTTCATTTTGCGCAGAGTTATAGGTAAGACGTTTTTAATTCCCAGGTGCCAGGAAAATTTACGTTTATTTTATCTTCCAGGGGGAGACAGTTGTCCCCCCCCCCCCCCCCCCAGCCCCTGCCTGGGTACGGTCACGGTTTTTACCTAGATACTCCCACAACCCCAAGTTAGAATACTATTGAATACTTACATGTCTTTTCCCAGGATTCCGGTATGGCTAGGAGGTCAGGGTGGCCACTACTGCGATACTCACAAAGTCTGGAAGAGGAGGTTTTTCTACATGGATGAGTTCGTCCCGCAATGGATGAGGCACATGCTGCCATTCGTCAAGAAGGAGGAGTGGGAAAAAGAGGAATTGGAGTTTAAAAGGTTCAAGAAGTACGCGGAACCCGCCTTCGGAAAACACTTTAAATATCCGACGAAAAAGTTCAGGGATTGGATATCACAGGAGACCAAAGAAACGGTCGAAGACGATGTGATATCGTCTAGTTCGCAAGACGTGTGATAATTTTAATAATTAAAACGAATGTTCCTAGTCAAAACGTTTTCTTTATCTTTACAGAATCGCAGATCAAAATGTACGGAATCGAAATACTTAATATGAGTCGAAACTCGAATGTCGACTTTATTTTAACGAACTGTGTGTGGTAATGTGGAAGTTAACTCCATAAGGTCTAATGGAACCAAAATAAAATTAGGTGTGCCACAAGGGTCCATTTTAGGGCCTTTTCTTTTTGTCATCTATATAAATGATTTACCTTATCTTGTTAAAGATAAGCATGAGAATTGAGATAGTACTTTTTGCTGATGACACTTTACTAATTTTTAATGTGAAGAGGCGACAATTTAATTATGACGAGGTAAATAGTGCTCTCTCAAAAATAGTACATTGGTTTAATGCTAATAATTTACTTTTGAACTCTAATAAAACAAAATGTTTAAAATTTATCTTGCCAAATGTTAGGCAAGTACAAACCAATGTACTATTAAATGATGAGAAAATGAATTTAGTAGACACCACCGTATTCCTAGGCATAACGCTGGATTGTAAGTTACAATGGGGTCCACATATTGCGAAACTGGCAGATAAGCTTAGTTCTGCAGCATTTATACAATATTTGTGCTGCAGAAGCGAGCTATTCGTTCTATTTATAAGATGTCGTCTTTGGAATCTCTGAGAGAAAAATTTAAAGAAATAAGAATTCTGACCGTCACATCTCAATACATTTTGGAAAATCTCTTAAGTATATGTTAGAAAGAACATAAATGTTTTCAAAAAGAAAAGTGATAATCATAATGTAAATACTAGAAATAAGAACAAGTTAGCAATACCAATGTTCAGACTAGCCAAAATAAGCAAATCCTTTAAAGGCCAATGTATACGCCTATACAATAAAATCCCAGAAAATGTTCAAAATCTACCTTTAAACAAATTTAAAAAGCAGTTAAAGAACGTTTGTGTGCTAAACCGTATTATAAGGTCAATGATTTCTTCGAGGACAGCACACCTTGGGAATAGGGTGGCTCCATGCAGGTTACTTTTCTTTTAATTTTTTTACATAGCTGTAAGCCATAACATTGTAATTTTCCATTTTTTTAGTAAAAGATGGCCCCGTGCGAGTTTCTTACGCCGGTTCTTCTCGGCGGGGTAGTTCCCGAACCGGTGGTAGGCATTTAGGCAACGTAGTTTCTTCGTTCGACTTTCAAAAAGTGTATCACGATACCCATTTTGAATAAAAAGATATTTTATTTTTTATTATGAACGCTTGTCAATTTTGTAAATTTTGAATTTAAGAAAACGATACAGAAAAAGTCTTGGGTTAATAGGATGTTCTATTATTTACTTACCTTTTACTGTTTTACTACTTTTAGAAACTGTAGGTACATATTTTCGCTCTAATCTAAAGTGCTTTTTATAATCTCCACCAATCTAAATCCCGTCCATTAGATTCGGGGCTTAATCGATGCGAGAGGAAAATGCTTATTTTCCGCGATAAAAGCAGAATAAAGCATGCATGCTTCCTCGTGATCTTGTCTATATTATGATACATAACTTTACTAAATTTCGGAGCGTATTCGATGCAAGCAAATGATCATGTAAACATTTATAATATTAGTACAATTTCCACAGTACCTATGTAAAGGAATTTAAAAAAATCCCTCCATTTCAAACAACTCAATCGTTCTTAACACTCCAATTATAGCATACAATATTACCTATGTTTTCTTCGAAAGATCCCTAACCTAATAAGTTAATGCATTATGCAATTATCCAAAATTTTCAATACACAATCTCATGATGAGGTCACATTAAAAGGGTCACCTTTAATTACCATAACCAGCAGCGGCGATAGGAAGGGGGTGGGTCGACGCTGGGCAACCACCCAGGGTGCCGGATCAGCACCCGTCCCTGGGCGCCAAAGAATTCTCGCCCAGGTAATGCTAAAACCGGTACTGACCATAACCTTCAGTAACAGTCAATTTAAATGTAAAAGGTCACTTTAACCTACATGTTTTCTCTGGATCTTTTTGAATCATTCGACGGCCCTTACTTTCAGCTTAATGGCGCATGCCACTTTAACCTTTCCAAAGCTAATGGGGGTTACATTTTGTGATGTAACGAAAATCTCTTGATCGTTTCTTCGGATATTCTGCACGCTATTAGTTTGTGCTAGAAGGACTGATTTTGATATAAGAGTAAATAAGATACGCTCTTAAATAATAATAAAGTTATTTATTTGCTCAAAGTACAGTTAAATTTGATTTTAATGTATTCGTTGCTAAATACATAAGTTTTAATATTTTTATGGTACTTAAAATAGGACAACATGTGTTAGAAGTAAGCTCAATAGCTTACTTCTAACACAACCCACAGGCTTTCAATTTGAGTAATGGAAAATACTTATAGATAAATTAAACCTTACGCATTCGATCATGGGCGTACCCAGGTTCTGGGCCAGGGAAGGGGCAAATCAGATTTTTCATAAGCTAGGTGTTTATAAAGAATAAAAAATTAATAATTTTTAGTTGTAAAAATATTGTATTGCAAACAAATGGCAAAAATTCGTTCTTAATTTTTTATTTTTATAGATAAAAGTACTAGATAATATACTTAGTAGGGACGTCAACATGATCCAGGGGGGGGGGGGGGGGGGGGCAGCTGCCCCCCCCCCCCCCCCCTCGGTACACCCATGCATTCGATACTTATGTAGTGACCACAACAACTGCAAAGATCATTTAAGATTTTTCTTACAAGTGTGCACGAGGGTTCGGAAACGTTAATCTTCACGATCCTGTTCGTTAGAAACGCCATACATTTCCAAAAGAGCGATTTCATTTCGATTCCGCTCTGAACGGACCGAAATTATTCCTGGTTTTGTTCAAAGAGCAAAATGAAACAGCTCCTGCTCAAAATACCGGTTAGAAGTTAGAAGTTTGTACCGTTCGCGATTATGTTCGCTCCGCCCACTCACACACACAACGACACTCACCCATTGTGTACACATAAACAAGTTATGGCCTATTGGCTATTTGATGATGCACTAGAAAGGGATCGAAGATATCACTTCACTAGTTACTTTCCGCGAGGAATAAACCAGGTTAATTTCAGAAGCAATACCGCTCGCATCTCGGTTTCGCTCCGAGCGAACACGTCTTATCCAATAAATACCTGGTTAGCGTTTTAACCTGGTTAAAAAAATACCGGTTCGGTAGCCGAGCGACAACGTTTTTGTTATTATGTTGGATACACAAAACTTTGTTATTATGTTGGCAAAGAAGTTTCTTGGTGATACTTGGAACGCTGGTTTTAAAAATATGTGTAGTAAATTGTTAGCTGAAAGTATTGTCTCAAGAACCAAGTCCAACTGGGAGACCTAATATGTCATAAAGGTACTTCTACAGTGATTCTTATACGTCTTGATTATAAAGGTTATGATGATCCAGATTCTGCCAGAATTCAGTTTCGTTTGTCTCCAACAGCAAAATAAAGTTTTTAACAAAATAAAATAATTTTTACATGGACCAGTAATTTTGGAATTAGAAACCATTTTAACCCGCGGCAAAAAGATTATACTTATTTAGGTATAGCTGGTCTTTATAAGTTTTATATTACTTGTCTGTAGCTGCTAGCAGATGGCACTATATGAGTATAAATTTTAGGTTTATCATTGGGTAAGCTCCAACTGAAGTATGCCAGTGCCATCTATCGTCTCAGTACTGTATCGGCAGCCAATCAAATCTCGCCAAATCGCACCGACCAGAATGTATAATTATACGAACTTATTTGGTCACCATACAATATTTCAAGTGTGTATGGTATATGTTGGGTGGATCATACTGTCATACTCGATTTACACTCGCGCGAAACTTGGAAATCGCTCCCGACGCGAGCCCTGCGAGACGCGCCGCGAGCCGCGAGACGCGCCGTAGAGTGTAAACTCGAGCTCGCGGCTCGCCTCGCGGCGCGGCTCGCGTCGAGAGCGATTTCCAAAGGAGCTCGAGGGGGATGCGAGCTTTGTGTTTACACTCGCGCTTCGACGCGAGCTAGGAGACGCGCCGCGAGCCGAGCCACGAGACGCGAGTATAAATCTCGTATCATGAGTCCGACATGAGAGTGACGACACAGATGTCACCAAAAATTAAACCATATGGTCGGATTGTTCACTGTATGTACTAGTGGTGCCCTCTGCGTAATATTCCCTATTAAAATTATACTTAGTTATACTTACATTGTCATCTACAATAATCTGCCAATAGGAATGCCTCCGCTGATGAGAACCTATTAAACGAGCAATTCTTATATATATATATATATATATATATATATATATATATATATATATATATATATATATATATATATATATATATATATATATATATATATATATATATATATATATATAAGAATTGCTCGTTTAAAGATATAAGATTTATATATGGTTATTGGATAGTCATGAAAGGCAAGTAGTATAGTAATACTGTATACATAATGCTTATATTATTATTAATTGTTAGTTTTATTTGTTCCTTATAAAAATCGATACCCTACTTCCTACTAATATTATAAAGGCCAAAGTTTGTTTGGATGTATGGATGTATGGATGTTTGTTACTCTTTCACGCAATAATTACTAAACGGATTTTAATGAAACTTTACAATAATATAGCTTATACATCAGAATAACACATAGGCTACAATTTTAACCGACTTTCAAAATGGGGGAGGTGTTATGTTCGTTTTCTTATGTTCAACGATAACTCCGCCGTTTGTTAACCGATTTTCAAAATTTTTCTTTTGGTATTTATATACCAAAAGAAAAATTTTGATGATACCCTTATGGGTATCATCCCAATTTGGTATTATATTAACAAAGTGGTGATCTGATGAAGGATGCATAAGTAATCGAGGGAACTCCTAAAAATTTAAAGGGAAACATGTGGTGACTTCGGTTTCGTGAGAAGTATTCTAAGCATATGCTACCAACAAGTAAGATTTTGCACCGAGGTATACCTGGTATACAGTGGTTTGGAAGGTGCTGAGAGAACTCCTGATTCTTTATAGATACATATTTGGGAGTTTCGGCGTTGTTTTAAGAACGGAAAGCATATGCTACTATGCAAATTACATTCATCATCATCATCATCACTACCATATTATACCATACATCGTCCCATGGTTATGACTTATGAGCCTATAATGACCCTGTTATTGGTACTTTTCATAGTCTTTTAGATCGAGACTCGAGTTGGTCAAGCGATAATTGAAAAAAATCTATACTTAATACATATTATAAACCTGAATTATTAAAATAAAATGCGAGATTTGTATAAAACAATTTATTTATCAAAATCACAATACATCTGTTATTTCTTTGGTTTGACCTAGTTAGTAACATAAATGCTTTTATTACAGAGTATAGGAAATCAATTTTAAGTATGTATTATAATAATAAAATACCTGTATAAAATTATTGGAACAATGATTTAAAATAAGTTTTATAAAAGATTTTAATTAATATAAAAATAATAGTCACAATAAAGATATAAACACAATTATTAATTTCACTGGTATAAAATATAGTCAGCTTTAATCTTAAATAACTAAAGTTGTACCTACTTAAATCATAGCAAATGTAAAAAAGGAAGCTTTCTATTTCCTGCAAGTATAGCGTGGTCTCTCAACAAATTGAAACTCGGTATATATGATCTATCGCTTTTTATTCATTTCATTTACATGCAAAATTATCGCTGTCGCCCTCCAAATGCATTCGTTTATTAGATAAATATTTGCTGGCGCATAAAAGACACAACTAGAGGTAGGTCAATAGTAAAATTTCTGAGTCCTGCGACCACACTATAGACTTATATATATATATATATATATATATATATATATATATATATATATATATATATATATATATATATATATATATATATATATATATATATATATATATATATATATATATATATATATATATATATATATATATATATATATATATATATATATATATATATATATATATTATACTTTCAGAACAAGTTCTCACTTCAAATCACTTATCAGCTACAAATCAACGCTTAATTGGTACTACTGAATTTTAACTTAAACATTGGTGTCTACTGAATTTTTTAATGCTAAGATACTGTCATAAAAACGAAATGAAGTATTGTATTTTATTCATAGTATTTGTATTACGCTACAAAACACGTATCAAGATCTAAGTCCATGCTTATATTAGTTAAGTAATATAAAAAATCTATAAGAGTTCTACTGCATAGTAAACAACTAACGCTAAATCTAAAAACATACAATTTTAGGCCTGACGAGTACGCTACGGTTTCCTAATGAGGTTGCATCAGAAGTTCGGATCCGGAGTTCCATGTAATCGGCTGAGTGTTTATAATATGTATCTTGCGACAGGAACGCAACACGCGTTTGACAGATGTTACACAATATTTATTCTACTGTCTAACAAAAATTGTTAATACTGACAGCACATATTGTGCAATATCCACTGACAAACGCCTGATGCTTATTTGTCGCTTTTTCGGCGTTCTCCGTTTAGTTTCCTTACAATTTGTAAGAACGTGTGCGTCATCTTAAACATTTTGTATGTAAACATTCAGGTTTCCTCAGAAACCTAATTAAGAAATCGAGTGTACACTTTTAGCCTTTAACTACTTATATAGGCGCTCAGCAATCAACATATCTGTCAATTCCATCGTAACCCAAGATGGCTGAGCATATTGTTACATTACTTACGGATCCACAAAGGAGATCATGATATACCTGGTTCCTTTGGTTACCAGCATGCCCTCGTGGAAGTGAGTTAGCCTGCCGGGGTGCATCAGCAACCAGCCTGGCTTAGTGTCGCGGACAGAACAGTTGTAGCGGATGAAACGGCAACCACCGCCTTCGTAGTCCACGTCTGAAAGATGTTGAAGTTTATAGATTGACAGTAATGAGGATTTTCGATATTGTATTATGTAATATGTTCGTGTTAATTGTGTGACAAGGATATGCACGACCTAAATTATTTTTTTCAATTTTAACAAAATGGGAATTGTTTTTCGCTGAATTGCCTAGAGAGAGAAAAAATACGCCGTAATAATAATTTTTTTGAGTTTTTCAGGATTAATTTTGATATTTTTAAGCTAAAATTCCGAAACAACCGTTTAGCTGGTAGAAGGACTCTAACGATTTTTTTCCACTTTAAAACTTAATATTTCACAAATGGATCCCTAAATCGGAAAATGATCTATGAATACTCATAATAATTTTTAAAAACCTATCCAACGACTTCCCAGATGATGGGGTGAACCCAAAAAAAATTCATCCCCGCTTTATGTGTAGGGGAGATACCATAAAAAAATATATATATTTTTAATATTTTATGTACCATTATGTCGGCATCATTAATATGTGCATTCATGCTAAATTACAGCTATGTAGGTCCTATAGTCTCTGAGCAAAACCGCGGACAGACAGACGGACAGACAAACAAACAGACGGACGGACAGACCGAAACTATAAAGGTTCCTTGTTGACTTCGGAACCCTATAAAACATAGAATACTGAATGTATATTTATTTTGTATTTTACTTGTGAAAAATTTGCGTAGAATTTGAGAAATGTTACGGAACTGTTCGTAGGATTCAGAAAGTGGGCTGATAATAACAATAAACACTTACGCGGCGTATTGAGTGCCAGATTGATGGTGTATGTTGAAGAGTCGTGGTGAGGCCTCAACGACGGCTGTTCGTCAGGTCGGTAGCGAACTACGAAGTTCATTACGGACACGGGTGGCTGAAAGTAAAACATTGTTGATGAAAACTATCGATATGTTAATCCAACTATGATTATTAATGTGTGTGCGTTGAAAAGAGAGCTCTTTAAGCTTAAGTAGGTGGAACGAATGAAGTTAGGATTAGAAAAACTTAGTCTAGGAAAGTAAACATGCCATCAGAGAAAAAATTCATAGGGCCTACGTTATTTGGTCGTGTCATCATGCGACAAAATAACGTAGATCCACCACCTGCATGTAAATCAATGTCTCTGATAGTCAATGAAGGGTTTTATGACAGAAAATATAGTTTCTTAAACCAATTTCCGTACCAACGAATTTTGTGACAACATTTAAACTTTGCTAGTGGCAACAGTCATCCGTCCTTTACCCCAATCTGTTATCCCTTTCCTTCCTCATCTTATAACATTTAAACGAGCAATTCTTGTGTATATATATATATATATATATATATATATATATATATATATATATATATATATATATATATATATATATATATATATATATATATACAAGAAATTGAATCTCGGAATCGGCTCCAACGATTTTCAAGAAATTTAGCATATAGGGGGTTTCGGGGGCGATAAATCGATCTAGCTAGGAATCATTTTTAGAAAATGTCATTTTATTCGTGTTTTATTGAATACCAAGCTTTGCTCGGTCAAATAGCTAGTATATATGAAAGAGACAACATTAACTTACGTTATGGTAATATCCAGTGAACACCATCTCTTGCAGCGGCCTCACGTACTCCTTCAGTATATGCAGCCATTGACGTTCCAGACCGACTTGGTTCATGTGGATGTCGCGAGTTGGGACCGCCTCGTAGCCGCTCTCTAGACGCTTGTCCTGTGAACATTATGGCGTTGTGATAAGGTTCATTTTTTAAAACTTTATAGAAGTAAACTAAATTCTAGGCTTTAAGGACGCTATCACATTTTTTCACAAATATCAGCGATTATCAGGTACCATTTTAAAGAATTTGGAGTCACACTGCAAGGATATTTTGGTTTCAAATGAAAGATAATAATATATTCATCTCCACGTCTACAAGTACTATAAAAATTTTATAGCCGCATACAACATTTTCACATAAATACGTTTTAACCATCACAATAATCTCAAAAGATTAAAAAAATAGGGTTTGATTAGGTACCATTAAAGCTAAATACACTGAACTAAGAAAAATAAATATACAAAAAAATTGTTGCTTATTTAGTCCCCTATACGAATAGCTAAATATTTTATATAAAAATAAATAACATTTCCATTTATAAGAAAAATAAGAAACGCTCTCAAATTTCTTCATACATTTTCGCCCTATCAAGAAAGCGGCGAGCGTCGTAACCGCCACTGTACAAGGCGCGCTGATATTGAACTTTATTTTAATGTCCTCAAGGTCGATATTCGTACTGACCTGCTAATTTTTGACATAATTTTTGTGATAGCGTCCTTAAGCAGACAGAAATTGTACTTGCACTAATTTAAAGCTGTCTTTAACCGAGATAGCAAAATACCTATAAAAACATTGTGTAAAAAAAAGTGAAATCTAGATTTTTTTAATTAGCTGCAATTCTTGCCAATAGAGATAGGCGAAATGCCCATTAAAGGCCCATAAACATCCAGAACGCTCAAAATGTCGGGTGTTTAACCAACACCCATACACCTTAATGCCGATTGACTTACATTGTTAGATCCATCGCTCCACTTGCCAAACGCCTCCATAACTTCGATCCACTCGTTGCAGAACCGCATCGACACCAGCGGGAACCAGTACACGTCGGGACACGGCTAAAAATACATTTACATGTTAATAACGAGCTAATATATTTTATATCTATGGACGCTTCACACCACGACAGTCTGGCCCCGTGCTGAGTACCTAAAGGACTTGTGTTACAGGTACCAGACAACGGAAATATATTTAATACTTTTATACTATACATATATTTAAGATTTTTATTATATCATACACATATAATTTAATACACATCCAGACCCGGGAACATTGAAAACTTTTTGTTCCGTCGGCGGGATTCGAACCCGCGACCCCCGGCTTGAGCTACGAACGCGCTCACCACTGAGCCACAAAGGTCGTCGAATAGGGCAGTGCTTAATTTATTTTTTTTAGAGAGTAGGCCACTTATTTCTGTTCCATGTAAGTACGTAATCTGCGGGGCGGACCTCTATGGACGCTGCCGCTAGGCCACGGTCTAGCGGCACCGTCCCGGATTTATAAATAGGCCGTTATAAATCCGGGGCTGTGATAGGGTTAGCCATATATTATGTAGCACATGGACACTCGCAACATCAGAAGATTTGTAAGTGCGTTGCCGGTCTTTTAAGAAAGAGTACACTCTCTTCTTGAACCTTGCCCTCATCTAAATTCTTCAAATACAGCGGTTTGAGCTACCGCTCCTCCCACTCGAGTCCAACACCTGGTAGACGTCAGGTGTCAGGGTTCAAAAAAAAAAAAAAAAAGGTGTCAGGGTTCACCAGGTGCCTATGGTAGATCTTGTTGCTCAACAACATAATCTGGAGAACTAGACAAATATACTCACCATGGCATGCTTCTTCCCCTCTTCAAAGTTCTCCAGATACAGGGGGTTGAGGTAGCGCCTCTCCCACTCGAGCTTGTTGTCGAACACCTGGTAGATGTCGGGGTTGGTGCGGCTGATGTCGAAGGTCTCAGGGTTAACCAGGTGCCCGTAGTGGAACTCGTTGCTCACGTGCATGAACATACCCTGGAGAAGATGGCAAATCGAGGAACAAAACTTGATATAAAATGTCATATTTTGTATGAATTCTGCGGACAGTCTTGTCAGTCGTCATTTTGAGTCGGCTATAATATACAGATATTATAAATGGTAAATTGTATGTCTGTATTTCTGTTACCTTTTAAGGGTCAATTCAGACCGCGACGTGTAGAATGTAGATGCATTTCTAAATTTGTATTGAATTGACGTCTCACGCATTTGGAGTCTGTCAATTCAATACTAGAAATGCATTCTACGCGTCGCGTTGCGGTCTGAATTGAGTTGAATTGTCACTAAATCTTAAGCGATTTCTGTATAATCTGGAAAAATATGGTTCCCAATCTGTTCCTATTGCAGACTCACTTAGTTTACAGAGTTTATTTTTATTATTCCCTACATATTTACTCATCCCTGATAACAAAAATAATACAAAGGTCAAGAAAAGGTTAAGGGACCGCTGATTCGAATTTTGAAGTGACACTAGAACGTATCTGACGCACGACCCTCGTTGTTCTCGTTTTATAACATGCGCATGTATATCAATATTTATAGGTATATTTATACAACAGAAAGTCATTCATACACAATAATATTATATCCGTTTAACCAATTTCAAAATAAACTACAATACAAATATCTATGTACAGATAAGGACCAAACTTAATACATAGATGATAGAACTATCTTTTAGAAGTCGGTTAAAAGGAGTCCACATGTTCACTACTAAAATCGACGTGTCCATTAAACCAGTCTTTGTACAGCTTCTCTAGTAATTAAGTGAACTATTTTAATAAATTCTTTATTCAAACAACTGTTTATAAGGGGCTTTTTCACTACGCCCTGATAAGTGTCGGATAGGTTATCCACAACTTATCTGACAGATACTCCATACTCTATTTGTTAATAGCCTAACCGGCACTAATCAGGAAGTGGTGAAACAGGCCCTTAATCTATTCTACTTACAATATCTCTGAGGCTCGCACAGAAAGCCATATCTGGGTCCATGTCTGGCTTGGAGTAGGTGATGGATTTAGCCGCTTCGGCGCGGAGCACGGAAGCCTTGATCAGGTAGCAGTTGGTGATGAATGGAATATTCCAGATGCCCCTGAAAATAATAGCAGGAGTGAGAATGCATTTTGTAACAAATTTTAATTATTTTTGACAACATTTTGTAACTTTTTCTAGGAATTTGGATTTCTCCTTCTCCTCCTACCTTTCTTCTGATTAATTTGGTTGCGGGTCCTAAGACAGATTTAGCTTGTCCCTCGGGCATCCCTGAGATCATAGGGTTTTCGTGGTTGGTTACCACTGTTGATCCTGGCGACACAGGAGATGCAGTGGTGGGAACGTGTGGTGGGCAATTTTACCGTTTAAAAAAAACTTTTACTGCCGCCACACGGAGACAATTATTAATTAAGTACTTAACTGTAATTAAATGTAGAATTTGAAAGTTAAGGCTAAATATTATATTTTATACTATTTACTGATTCATTATTGTTTTTGACTAGTGACTTCTCACGAAATAAATTATACAAAGACAACGTGAGCGACGCATTTCGTTAATAAAAGTTAACATATCCCTTGTGAAAGGTTAGTTGGTCCGTGCTATGAGACCTATTTGTAGTCTTATTGTTTATATTAGTTTTAAGTTTGTATGTATGTACAAAAAAAAGATTTTTCTATCTATAAGATTTTCAAAGTGCAATAAAGTCGATAGCATATGGTTAAAGGAACCCCACGCATACTCTGTCTTTCAACTTAATCCTCCAAATATTTTTGTTTACGCCATATTTTGATGCAACAAATTACGATGCGAGTTATCGTAATAGATTCGCTTCGATTATCCCATATACATTGACCCACAACGATTACTGAGCGAATCTCAAAGGAAATCGCGCTAGGGGGACCGACGGGGTCCATTAGCCAATTGAAACAGCACGCAGTATACAAGTGCTGGGCGAAGACAACAGACATGTGGAAGCAGGTTTTGGTGCTGGCTCTCATAGTCTTGGTAATGCAGAGCGACGCGCGCAGAGGTAGAACTCGAGCGAGAACCAAGTCCAAGGTAACTTGATGTTGCTAGCTGACGTAAAAGATCCGTGGAAGTCGTACATTTCAGCCAGACAGAATATAGTATTTGTTCGTTCACGTGGTGTACTCTAGATCCACGTTATAGGCCCATTAGGGTCCCATTTTATTCAATTCAAGCTTATACATAAACCTTGTAAATGTCAATAACATTTCAATATTGTAATCAAAACTATTCTTCCGAGTAATTTCGAAATTTGTGCATTTCTGTTTTTAAGTCCTGTGTGCATAAAAAGTGATCAATAAAATTTTGCTTTCATCATTAGGTACAAATCGGATTGCCAATCACAGGCAAATACAGGGACCCCGAATCCGATCAGTATTATAACAACAACGACGTAAGTATAACGTTATACTATGGCATTTGCGAAAAGTTTTTTAATTGTAAATTGTATACATTTTGGCGAAATAAAGTAAAAACAGTTAACATTTTCAAAATAGATTTAGAACTAACTTTTTTGGTCTTAACAGGACAATATTTTAAGGCTCACAGCGGGATAAATTTTTATGCGTAAAATATTTCTTCGATTTTTATATTTTAAGTCTAAAACTGCTTACACAAGTATTTAGGGACCGCCTAGGAGGTCCCTAATTCTACTTAACTAGTATTTCCCCACCCTCTTTCAGCCACGGACCCGTAGGATATTAAGCACAGTTTTCATGGACCCCCTTAATAAAATAAACAGTCAAAAAATCTGGATTAGGTATATAATATTATGTTCCAGAGATGACATGGCGGACCCCTATACATAATATACTCGCGCACTCTCAGGGATCCGCGGACCACAGGTTGGGAAACACTGTAGTAAACCATTATATTTTAGGGTGCGAAAATCCTGCTGGCGTCGCACTTCGACCTTGAGTACGTGTTGGGCCACAAGATCGCGTTCCTGTGTACGGCGAAGGGCACCCCGCGACCACACATCACGTGGTTCAAAGACGGAGTCGAGATATTCGCACACCACTATTTACACGTAAGATTTACCTTACTAATTTTATTAATGCCGTGGTGTGTTTGTTTTTCTAACTGCTACCTCTTCACGCATAAATTTAAATTTAAGTATATAATATAAAAGTACCTGGTTGACCGAGCTTTGCTCGGCATAGCAAACACTCATTGACTTCGTGTTACTTAATAACGCCATCTGCTGGTCGTTAAAACAATTAGTTGCCAACAAAATAGTATTATTATTCGCCAATAGATGTCAGGAAGAGTCATATTTTTCAGTTTATCGATTATCGATAGAACACGAATTAAAAGACATTTTCTGGAAATGATTCCTAGCTAGATCGATTTATCGCCCCCGAAACCCCTATATACTAAATTTCATGAAAATCGTTGGAGCCGATTCCGAGATTCCAAGCACTTCGGTAGAGCATATTACACCAACTTAATACAGCTTGTAACATAAAGAAGTGATAATTTGAGTGTATGTGTCCCTGGTATACAGTTCTCTCTTTCAGCGCTGTTACTTTTACAGCAAACTCTACTATTGTAAACTATTTCTATATATCTTTTATGTTTTTTGTCCAACTGGCAACTCGCACTTTTTAACCAACATCAAAAAAATATGTATACATTTTTTTCAGATCCACGAATGGCTGATAGACGAGGACCAGGTGAAGTCCAAGATCGAGATAGATCCCGCGACCCAGATGGACGCCGGCGTATACGAATGTACAGCTGACAACATGTACTCTATAGACCGGAGGTCCTTTAAAACCGACTTCTCCATCGCCTTCGATTAATAAACCAGTGGGAGATATTGGCGTTTTATTTTACCTCAAAAACTTCTTGCACGACTAAGGTAAACGTCCACTTATCGGCATATCGGCGACGCATTTTTGAGGATTTTAGTATGCCTTGTACTCGAACTCAAACAGCAGCGTCCACACCGCACCGCACACAACCGGTTTAAGAGTCCACACCGCCCTTTTTTCCATACAAACGTTGTCCCCTGTTTCCTCCCTGGATAATGCTAGTAGAGTTATAATTTTTTTCCTGAATATCTACGGCCACTAATACAATGTCCCTATGTTTTCTTTTTTTTCATAATTTAATTATTAAATAAGATATGAACGTTCAAAAACCCATAACAATGGCCAGATTTTCCGCTGTGTTCAAACATTCAGAAAACAGATTTGGTTTGGATTAAATTAAAAAAAATAAAACATAGGAACACAGCTCAAGCCTTTCTTAAAGTACTTAAATCGGTTAAGTTTTGGAGAAGGAATCAGGGGACAACGAATCGTTGATTTTCTGGATTTTCTGCAGTTGTCGCTATCGCGTTCTGCGGTATAGGCTTGAGGTAAGGGAGACAGCTATAGATATTATGCGTACTTTTTTTTCATTTCTCTGGCCCCTGGTGTATCCTCTTAAGTATTAGGCATACTCTGTAGCGTGCGTCCGATGCGTCAGATACCGAAAAGTGGAGCTTACCTTAAAGGTGTGACCGCACAAGTCGTAACTACACTGAGCAGAGTGGAGCGAAGTGACATGTCACGGCCAAAAATTAATTAAAATGAAATCGTATGAGGTACCTATACGATACGCAACAGCAACGCTACACGACACAAAACGTCAGGGCGATGAAACGTAAAGTGACCGCTGCAGCATTGTACGGTCTGGCCTCAAAAAGAAAGCATACTCACAATATTTTGTTATACACGATATCCATGTAGTCCGGTGATCTCGCGTAGAACCCAGCCGAGTTGATAGCACCCCAGAAGTTAGACCAGGCCTGGCCAGGTCTCGCCAGCAGCGGCGCGATGACGTCGTAGCCGGAGGACATTAAATATCGGAGGGTCCCGCTCTCTACACGAGAGAGACTGTCTATAGAGAAGAGATAGTCGCAAGCGCTGCTCGCGCATCGGTCCCTGTAATAAAAATAATTGTGTTATGATTTATGAAGACAGCGCTTTTGGGCTTCCTTTTTTTAAATCGGATAAAAATAACAACATCAAGTCAAATTTTCACTACAACTAAGCCAAAAGGAGTGCTAATTTTTTTGGAAGTCTGTGTATTTACTTGATCTATCGTAGCGTCCTAAAGATCAGATTTTAATCAATGAGCTCTCAATAGATTTAAATTTCCTGGTTATATACACAACATAATTTGGGAAACCGAGACACAATATAGTTGCTGTATTGTAACCGAGACACAATACATTTGAACACATTTTTCAATGCCCTCTTAACGCGAATCTGCTAACTTACTTGGCAATGCCTCTCGCTTCAGATTCAGGGATGAAGTCACTGGGTTTTATGCGTTTGGCCGTCGCGTACTCCTTCATATGCGCTTGGAAGAACTTTTCCACTTCGTCCTCATGGTATTGCACGTTGTTCCTCAGGAGAAGGTGGATTTTGGACTTGGGGTAGTCGATTTCCAGGAGTTGGAGCAGAAAGTCTTCCATAAAGGGTGTCGGTTGTTCGATGAATACTGCCATCATAACGATTGGTAGGTTGTCGTCCTTAAGAATAAATAATGAGATTAATATTAAAGCCAGTCTGGTCGTCGGATAGGGAATTTTGATACAGGTGTATCTACTTGTATCTTTCACGCGCACAAATTCAACGCTATATTCAACAGGTCCACAATAATCAATTAGTAGGAAGGAAGAAATGAAAGAAAATTTCTTTGGTTAAAAAACATTAGATACATACTAATATCTCAAGACAGAAAACATGTTTATGTGCGCGAGTGAAAGAAACAAGTACCTAACGAGTAACGAGAGATCAATATATGTGCTTTGAGACCGAAATAATATCAAGCTTCTTTTCTTAGACAGCGTCTTTGGCTCAAAGATCTTTTTTGTTTAAACCAGAAGTTCCCAAACTTATTTTCTCTTCTGCCCACTTGGAGAACAAATAAGGTAAAAGCACTAATGGCAGACGCTTTAAGGAAACATAAAACATTTGAATGTTATAAAATATATATTTATGAAAATAAAGGATTGCTAACTTCTTCCATGTCTCCAGTAACTCTTACAAAATAAAACTATTATAATTATTCTCTGACAAATCAATAAAAAATATATTATTGGTATTTTTGTAGACTTAATCATAACAACTAAAAGATGACATCACAGGAAACGAACATCACTAATAGTAGACACCAATATGAACTAATAGTTGACATAGAACATTACATTACATTTTACATTTTTCCTATTATTAGGTATTTATTTGCCGTTTTTCAAATGATTTCATTTACTTCATCATAGACATGCATATGAAACCTATCCACGTTGTCTCCAGATTCTCTTCCATGCTAAAACTATCTTTCCTTTTATTTTTCAGATATTTTTTCCGAACAAATTTATTTTCAGTCTTTAGTCTTCATGCTTCTCTTGCCTTAAAACTTACGTGCAAAATTTCGCCTTCCTTAACCTATTTGCTAAGAAATTGCCGAGCGCGTGTTGACGCGGTCACATTATTTACGAAAACTGATCCCATTTCAAAATTTTGTTCCCGAAGGCGTCCCAAATATATTTTTTCACATCAACAGATAGCTTGAGAAGCTTATAAAATTTATAGTGTTGAGAAAAAATTTGAGTACTTAATTCTTTTTTTATGGTATTTTTGTCGTAAGGGTCATCTATTAGTTCTGAGTCTACCATTAGTGCTTCTACCTTATATATTTTAGCGCCCCCTTTGTTTCAATTTAAAATGCATCCGGATGAAATAAATCACCTCCCAAGCCTCTACACAACGTCCCCATTTTTTTCTACGCCCCTCTACAGACTTTCAGCGCCCACAATGGAGCGTTATCGCCCACTTTGGGAAAGGCTGGTTTAAACGGACCAATGACCAATGACCATAGATGAGATGAGATCATATTTTGCTACTATGAGAGCTGTTTCGATGCCATAATAAAGTTAACTTTTTCAAATTGAGATGGTACAAAATCACAGACTTTGTACACAAACGAAAGCATAGAAAAAAATCTAGAATTTTCGAAAAAGTACCTCCAGTTTAATCTTCTTCTCCGCGCACATGGTGCATCCATTCTTGATGGACCAGGCCTGGGCGAGGTAGTTGGAGAGGTAGTTGAGTGTGGCCTTCGCTGGTCCATTGCCATGAACGATCAGGGGGCGCTCCTTGGTCACAGTATTTTCGATGTACGGCCATTCCTCTGTCGTGTTCACGTTCAGTTGGACGTCGGCTGAAAAAAAGTATGAATAATCCACTCAAGACTCAAGATTTCTACCAGAGGCACATTGGGCACAACTCTAACGGACGCACTCAGAGACATGTAATTATGATGAAACTTCAATTTAATAAAGAGTTTGGCAGATAATATATGGGGCTTATGTCAAAATATTCGTTTGACAGTCAAGTAATTAATATTCGTCTCTGAGTGCGGCAGTAAGACAAACTCGAAAAAAAAATGAAAGGGGAAGACAATTTTTAAGTCTCTTCAGTAGCGAGGAGTGAGCAAGGCGATTGCGCAAGAATTTCTATTAATAGCAATCAGGCGGTCAGTTATTGGTACATAGATTCGAGTTTAGACAGTAAACCGTTATTAATAAGGTATTGTACCATCGAAAAGATTGATTCATAGCCAGATGGCGGACCCACGTTCGCGCTATGTCAAACGCAGCCGGCAGCTCCCGACTAACCTGGCCAAATCTGACCAAATAACGTAGATCCGTCATCTGCATATAAATCAACTTCTCTGATAGTACATGCGCGGTGCACCTGACTTGTCGGGTTTCATCAGGTTCTGATTATTGTGGATAACCCATACCGAAAGCTAGAAATAGGTACCCACACTGAAATAAACATCAGAAAGAGACAAGACTATTGAAACAACAAAGCATACTCAATTACTCACATAAAACGCCGTTCAGATTCTGGAATATCTCCGCATTATGATCCAGGACAATCTTGAGAGATTCCCTCATGTCCTTATCAAGGTATACCTTCGTGTAGAATAGCTGGTCATCATCCTTGTCTTTGATGGGCTTGTAGTTCACTATCTCCAGCAGCTCTGGCAGGTAACCTGAACAAATATATTTTATTAAGCTATTGCACAGCTTTTAAGGTGACGCCGCGTTTAAGTAAAAAACCGTGTTGGATATGTTTTAGATTGCTTGTTTTCTATGAGAGGCCGGCTCGGCTTCTCATAGAAAAAGGTGACGCCGCGTTTAAGTAAAAAACCGTGTTGGATATGTTTTAGATTGCTTGTTTTCTATGAGAGGTCGGCTCGGCTTCTCATAGAAAACAAGCAATGGAACAGCAAAAAATTGAAAGGGCGTAACGACAAAATAGTTGTAATAATCTTACCGTCAAAGAAAAAGAGATTGAGAGAGAATGAATGAGAAATTGAGAGAATGCTGAATGAGATTATACTCCGAATAATTTTCAATACTAACGTGAATATTCTAAGCCAATTACGACAAGACATCCACACTAACATTATAAATGTGAAAGTGTGTCTGTCTGTCCGTCTGCCTGTCTGTCTGTCTTGTCTGTTACCTCTTCACGCCCAAACCTGGTATTTTATAAAGTACTAGACTAGATGACGCCCGCAACTCCGTTGCGCCAAAATTGGTTTATCGCGCGGGAACCGTACATTTTTTTGGGATAAAAAGTATCCTTTGTCCTTTCCCGGAACTCAAAGCATCACCATACCTCAGAAAAATCGGTTCAGCAGTTTACACGTGAAGAGGTAACAGACAGACGTACACACTTTCGCATTTATAATATTATGCTGTGGTGGAGACTAAATTTGCATACTCTCAAAAACCATAACCCTCCTTTTATACAGTCGTGTTATAACTTAAAACCGTTTGGTGCAGTGTTCGCACTTGGACAGTATTTTTATATCACGCGACCGGTCACTGGCCGAAGTGATAAAGAACGTTTCTATACTTCCGACGCTTTATCTATGTATTACATAAAGATTTGATGACATCAATTTGGGTTAAACAACACTACGATTTAATAAAAGAAGTCATTCATAGAGAACGCTAATTTTAAACTGTACAATAATTTAAAATACTATTTTCTAAGCACTTTTGTTACACTTAAATATGTAAGTTAAATTATGGACTTAGATGAGACTGGACCCTCTAAATGCCTTACGTAATTTATGGGCGCCCCTGGCAGAACTAGCTCATCGTACAATTTCAGAGCAATGATCTGTAACGTGACAAAAGGCACATTGATTAACCCGTGGTCTCGATTCAAATCATTTCTCGGCATACTTTTCCATTGCTATCAACGTTCCATAAATTTATATTAATAAACTGCTGTGGCTTCGTGGGCTGCGGCTGTGGAACTTTCTATAGGTACTTCCAATTTATTTTGATACTAGACGACGCCTGCAACTTCACTACGACGAAATTCATCGTTTACGGCGACCGCAGACTTACAATTTCAAGTTGGCCAACTAAATCGCATAGTATATAGGTACCAATAGCTATAGCCGAAGGCTATGGCGACTTATGAAAGCTCGCACATTGCATCCAACTAAATAATTGGACACCGATCGTATTTAAAGAAGCGCGATTCCTTTCCGATTACTTACAAATTAAAACGTTGTCCAGTTAAATTGTGAAACTACGCAATTCAGTTGTACCATAGTCGGACAACTTGAAATTGTATATCTGCGGTGACCCTTATAGCGCGAGAAGTTTATTTTTTCGCAACAAAAACTGCCGTGTCCTTTCCCGTTTCTAAAAGTAACCATACCCGATTTCATCTAAATCGCTCCTAAACAACAAAACAAACGAAAATGAAGTGAAACGCAGTCTATTCGTTGCGGTTCCAGAACTTTCTAACCTATTGTTATTTACCAACTTAAAAATAGAGGAGGTTATCAACTTGTTGGATTTTGACGAATCATTTCAACAACAAGCTTGTTAACATGCGATAAAATACGAGGAAAACTTATCATCCGGCTGATAATAATAATAGCAGTAGAGCAAAAGCACTATCAAACTTTACTAATTAATTAATAGTTATAAAAATATGAGTAACTATGCCAGTTAAAAAATATTGTGCCAAGAAGGTACTTCTTAAAACTAATACTTATTATTAATGCGAATATTTGTCAGTCTGTTAACCTCTCGACTTCAAAGAAATAATATAACCATCCTATTAACACAGTTGGGTTAAGGTAAGTGTCCACTTGTCGATATTGCACGTATTGGACGTAACATACGCAACGGACTACGCCTCATACTAAAATCAAATGCATATGGTGTGATGTAGTGGACGCAATGGATTTTAATATGTACCTTGTAAGGTACATACTAAAATCCATTGCGTGCGAAGCGGGCCTATGGACAGTGGGCACTTAGCTTAGAAGAAAATACTCACCAATAAATCCACCAGAGTTGAGATATGGATTAGATACTTTCTCGTTGGGGTACTGCGTTGCAAGCTTAGCATCAGGCCAGCAGAACGGCTCAGCACTGAACACCACACGGGCTTTGAACTTCTTAAACCTCTCTACTATGTCCTCAACACTAGCCAGAAACATCACATCATAGCTGGAAATAAACGCTCAGATGAACACTCAAATATCATTAAATAATAGTGTTGGTGGCCAACTAGAAATCATATAGTAACAAGCACCACATAGAGACACTCTGTAGTCTGTGCCTTATGAGATCTAAGTACAATGGACGGAGAAAGAGGCAAGATTGATGAAATATCAGGCAGAGCATTTTTGTATGCCCATTGCCCATCCAATGCATGGATATATTTTTTTTTAACAGACAAATATGTGATCAGCCTTTATTATTCTTACTAAACTTGAAACAACATTTTGTTTACAAAAAACCATGTTTGTTTAGACAAAATGTTGTTTTTTAAACAAATTTGAACCCACAACCTCCAAGTCAAGTGCTAATACACAAGACTAGCTACTTATTGTGCCGTCTATTACAGCTAAATATAAAATGTGAAATATGAATATTAAATATTCTATTAAAGTAAATTTTTAAGAAGTTGCCTAGCGAAAGCAAGCATGGTTCTGATAAACCAGGCTTCTGACCTTAGCAATTAATCTTGTTTGATTTAAATGTTTTATTCATGAAATGTAGCCAACACTATAATATTCATAGCCAAAAACTGAAGATAGAAATTATGTTAACTGTTATAGTAATTGGTACAGAGAATAAGAATTTATTAAAAGCTAAACCCAGCGAAATCATACTAAAAAGGGGGCCAAATCAACTTTAATTTTACACAGTACATCAGGAATGTTGCATTCTATGTTTTTTCTCACGCAAATAAAATAATAATAATTCCCAGAAATAATTCTCACTATTTAAATGTCTAGAGACAATTTATTGTATATTTGCGCAAAGCTAAATTAAAACCATAATTATTCATTATATTTTTTGTGGTGCACACAGTGAGTTCTGCTGGGTTTTTAAAGCTGCTAAGCGTAAGTGATGCTAAATATTTTGATTAAACACCTTTGCTCCCAAAATTACTAATTAAAATTAAAAATAATTTATATAAATTCCGTAGGTACTAGAAAAAACTGTAACCTCTCTTGCTCTTTTATTCTGATGAGAACAAATAACCCATATTTATTTTTTGTTTATCATAAAATAAGATGTTCTACATAAACTATTGCAACATATAAATGCAATCGCTATAACAACTTAATTTTTTTTTAAATAATAAAGACAATAAATTATAAATTGCAATGCGAAATATATTAGGTTATTATAACATAGAAATATTATGATATTAAGTTTTAGACATAAAATACAATAAGTATTATTGCAATTTTTTAAATATTATATTATTAAATGTTATTCAAAAACATGTTCAAAAATGATAGCTATTGCGATAAGATCCTTAAAGATTTTTTTTATAATATATTAAATTCAACATAAGCCAGACATTATATAATGTCTGGCTTATGTTGAATTAAATATATTATAAAAAAATCTTATAAATTTTCCTATTTGTGCAGTTATATTTTAAAAAGTTAAATTATTTAATGTCATCTTAAATTACAACAATAGCACAGCAGTTTTTCAAGATGACAATAATATGTCTTTTAGTGAGACAAATGCAATGTACCTTTTTTAAGAGTTTTTATTCCCATAAACATCACTTTTATAACTTTTCCTACCTGTCTGTAAATAGAACTATCTGATCTTTATCATCTTTGTCCAGCTGATCAAGTTTCTCCTTCAGTAGATTCACCTTCTGGCCTCCACCTTCGTAGTTCATGTCCCCACCGGACCATTTTGATCCTTTTCCCAACACTTCTACGTCAATTCCATACACCTTAGCTGATCTCAGGTACCTCTCGAGACCATGATTGTCTTCTGTTGCTACTGTTAGCACTTTCACGCTACCTGGAAGGAAACAGTCCAAAACAATGGTCTTAAATACTGAACAAATCTCTATCTCCTTGTCAAGTAAGTTTGATACACAATTTTTTTTTGAAATATTGATTATATTTAATGTTTTATTCTCTAAATGGATATTAGCAATAAAGACAATTTTGCATTTGAATTTAAAATGAAAAGAGAAATTAAATGTTTATGGTGGAATTTTGGCTTGTGATTATTCTATAAAATTCCTTGAATTGAAATTCAATATTATCTTGAAGTCCTTCCTCGTATATTTGATACATACAAACATCTATAGAATTGTAGTTTTAAAATGATACTAAGCTAAAACCACATGAATCTAATACCACAAAATGTAATTATTATTTTAAAGAACAAAACTTTACTTTAAGTTTTGCTAATACATGCACAAATAAAGTGTTAACAAAGTTTTACTTACTTGAAGCTTCATTGTATTGAACTATCAGAGTTAATAAGCAAAAATACTGTATGAATTCTCTCATGATTCTAGATCTATCCGCAAGCGAACACTGTGAGCTTGTGACGCTTACTGATAATCGTAAAACAAGGAATACGACCCGAACTGGTGTATCATAAAATGTTTAATGCCGTCCCACATACAAGAGCCAGAGCATGTTCCCACTTCCGTGCTTCATAGCTTGCCGTCGTCCCACAATATCGATAAGCCCGTGCCGAACGACGCTCTGATTAAAATAAAGCAGCGTCACGACTTTGAAACCGTTTATAACAATCAGTGTTATATGAACCACAGGCAAGCATGAAAGACGAAACTTTCGTTGCTACTTGCTATTATAATCTTGCTGAGAAACATTTATTAAAAATATTTGATTTTTTATTTTGACATTTCTACGATTCTTGCTGTCAAACAGTTGTTAAACAGTCAAAAGACATTTGACAAATGACAGGCGACAGCTCGCAGCAGCTATGATTATTTTTTTAAATAAAATTTCGCGAACGCATTAAGTAATAATTAAACTGCTTGCCTTGTGTTAAATAAAATAATTAAGTTTAATATTAAATTAGGATAGGCGAATTCTTAAGTTTTAAATCTCAATTAATATTTTATTAAGTATATCATTATTTTAATAAATAATCATCACCTGTATTAATGAGTTGGTTGCCACAAAATTTCTCACCATCTTTAGTACAATATTGTTCCGATGCCGTCCTATCAATTTTCAAAGCTATAAATAATGCACTTGCCAAGCAAATACATTTTAGCGGAAAACAGCGATGAGATTTGAGCATCTTACTCTCACGGGACTTATAGATAGACTGCAAATAAATCGCTTTTCATGTAATCAAGAAACGGAAAGTGAACGTAAAATCAATGTTTTGTAAAAATAACAAATGCACCGTGAAATGAAAGTCGTCAAAAAAATTAGAGTAAGAAAAGTAGGTTGATAACAACCTTTCCAAAGGCTAACCGTCGAAGCAAACTAAGTCTTTGATGTTTTATAATTTAGAGATAAATCGTAATTAGTCTTCTAATAATAATATAGGTTCAAAGATTCAAAGACTTTATTAGCATCCAATTAGTATAGTAAATTATATACTTACAATAAACAAACTCAGCACCTTGTAGAGGCGGTTGCTTATAAAATAGTACCTACTTAACAAATATTTTGGATTGTAATTTGTTAACTATATACTTACTTATGTAACATACCTAATATTAATATGTATTATTCGTTTCTTAATTTCATATACTTAAGTAATGTAAACAATTACAATAGTACATGAATGAAAGTACTTAATAGGTATATTTTATGAACATTATTCTATAGACCTTAATCTTCTTTAGGAAAGAATTCTTCTAGCGCAAGGGTTGGCAGACTTACCAATCAGATGAGCCAAATATCAGATTTGTAGATTTTCTCATACCTTCAATGGGCCGCTACATAAACTTTATAAGTCTAAGGGTGGGTTGCACCAGAGGCGTGGTTAAAGTTAAAGTTATGGTCAAAGTTATGGTTATAGTCAAGGCTAACTTAACTTTAACCTTAACTTTGACCACATAATTTGACAGAAGACGTTGCTGGTCCGACAAGGCTTGAAATGAACGCAGGCAGGGGCGCTGCTGGTAAAGGAGAACTGTCAAAATTTTTATTTTTGTATGATGACAGCGTTAGTTCCTTTTTTCGCCACGTTCATTCAAAGCCTTGTCGAGCTCAAGGTTATGGTTAAATATGGCGTCCATTTTTGACTTTAACCAAAGATCTGACATTTTGCATTGTAGTTATAGTTAAAGTTACAGTCATAGCTAAAGTAAGTTGGTGCAACCCACCCTAATAATTATAATTAGAGATTATTCTAATTTGCTTCACACTACAAAGCTACATTTAAAGTTTAAACAAAATATTATTTACTGAAATTTTATTACAATAACACTCATTATAATATTATTATATTTTAGTTTTAGACTTTAGTTGGAACGGTGTCCTTGAATTACTTTAGAAAGCTTGCCTATGAATGGCAAGTAATTTTACTCGTTTTATTAATTGAAGGCACAACTGTAAATAATATTGTCGACGATTAATTTGCTTCTTAATTTACTTTTAATCTGATTCATAGATCAAAATGTTTACTCACAAGTATAATATTATGTAGAGTCGAAGATACCTAAATATAATAGCAATTGCTAGTTGGCGGAGAATTCAGTTGTTTCATATTGTTTAGGTGTTATATTTATGCTAAAGCGGTACGGCACAGAATCATGGGCCCCTGATTTGCCCCCCCCCCCCCCCCCCCCCCTGGCCCAGAACCTGGGTACGCCCATGAGTGTAAGAAGACTCTTCTTAGAAGAACCATATTAATCCTACTGAAGTCGAGCCGCAGTCTGCCGACCCCTGTTCTAGCGAGTAGAAACATTTGTCAGTTAGGTAGCTTTTTAATTTTCTCGTAAATGATGATAGTACTTAGTGATTAATGATTCGAGATCATCAGCTGCAGTACATAATATTATATAAAATTATAGAGCAGCTATAGGCTATAGCCTATATGGCGCACTCGCCACACTCACTAATTCAGTACAGTGCCGTAAATAGGGCGGTGCCACCGGTGCCCAGGCACAGGGCGCCGACTCTGGGGGGCGCAAGAATGGCCAGACCAGGGAGGCCTGCACCTACATATAGGCAACGCATTGCTCTGGGCACCTATATTTAAAAAAAAACAAGGGCGCAGTTATAGAATCTCGCACAGGGCGCAAAAAAGGCAATTTACGGCACTGATTCAGTAATCACCCAGGCAAAATGGCCCATAATGGAGATTTTGGAAATCATTTAATATCTTCATATTCCGTGATTTGAATTAAGGCGCCAACCCACCGCGGCGCACGGAGAGGCTACGTACGTGCGTCAAGCTTCGCTTTGTAAGAAAATTTAAGTGACTGTTTCCACTGCAACCCATGGACACGCTACGCACGAATTGACTTACGTAGCTTGCTCGCCGCGGTGGGTTGGCGCCTTGACGATGTATGATAGGATATTATTATCGTACGCAGATTATACGATAATTTTTATCATGATGCAAACATATTACCTATATTTTTAAACATACTGTATAGTGAAATTGCATAAGTGTGAGCACTGTGAACGAGCCAGCTTTAGTCAACTGATCTATAGCATGCGTAGCGTGGCCAGCGTTAAGTTATGTGTGCGCCATATTCGAGCAAGCTACGTGAGTCAGTTCGTGCGTAGGGTGTCTGTGGGTTGCAGTGGAAACGGTCACATATAATATTAATATATAATTATATTAATATTAATTATAAAGCGAAGCTTGACGCACGTGCGTAGCCTCTCCGTGCGTGCGACGTTTATTTTATCTTACAGGGCCCCCCAGTTGCCGTTGCACACTAATGAGCAGAGTATAATGAGCACACATTAAAACAAAAAAAAAAATGAATATGAAATAACTATTTGATGAAACACTTTTATTCAGGGACTACTACGGACAGGGATAGAACAATTTTTTTTATTTCTATCAAGCAAATTTTTTGTGAGTAGCTTCATTTGGATAAGAGGAACAACAATTTTATATGTGAAAAAAAGTGGTAGCTAACAGAGATAGAAAGGATTTCATACTTTGATTTGATGATCCCAAAATATGTATTGTTCTATTTGTAGGAACTTAAATTATATAACGGTAAAAGTTTAGAATCATACCCAACGATTTAGGGGGGCAGGTGAGGAGCGGGAAGGGGGGTAAATCCCGTTTATATATAAAAATCATTAATAAATTACACAAATTATAATCCTTAACGGAAAGTCAAAGAAATGGGTAAAATTTTAATGGCGACCTATACCAAAAAAAAACTTCAATTATGATTCGACGTATATTCGAGTGGGAGCCCCGCTACACGGGGCTTCTACTTCTGGGTGGTTTAAGGCTAAGGCGGCAGCTTCGCTGCGCTTCGCTCCCGCCTTAGCCACCTAACCTAACCCAAAAAAGTCGTATTGGTCCGCAGCCCAACTCATCTGACTGCGACGATTCGTCGCCCCGCCCCCATTTGAATTCGCACGCATTTAACAATATGTAGTTTTCATTAAAACACGTATCAAAATATAACGTAGACGTGGTGCCCTAAGGACGGATCCTTAGGGCACCACGTCTCACCACTCTTACTTAAGTCTTGTTTTTAGGTGGTAAAAACCTGAGTGGTAGGTGGTAAGCTTAAAGACAGATTCTAGTTGACATACGGAAGGGGGGGGGGGGTACACAGGCATGGATTGCTTAGGGCATCAAGTAGTCTTAATCCGTCACTGGTGCCTAGAGGAGACAAATCAGGCACTTCACCCATCTTTTTTGTTTTAGTGCAGTCTTTGATAACTTATAGATCTCAGCTGTTTTTAACCGACTTCCAAAAAGGAGGATCTTCATGATTATTTTGTTGTTGTACAGGGTTGAATCCGAGGTTGGTACCATGTTCACAAAAATGGTGATCTGATGATGGGATCATGAGGAATCAAGGGGACTCCTTGAAATTTGTATGGAAACATATAGTGATGTTTGATTTTTTCTGAAGTGTTTCAGGCATATACTATCAAAAAGTAAGATTTTGCACCAGGATGTACCCTGGTTCCGAAGGTACCCAACAGAACTTTTGAATCCTTATAGATACAAGTTCGAGGATTTTGGCTTTATTTATACTACTCCAAGCAAAAGCCAATGAATTCTACATTATTTCTGCTGAACATAGGCTAAATTTTATTATGGAAAAAATTGGGTTTCGTAAGATATTTGGGTTTTTCCGACGCCAGGTGTAAAATCAACCAGAAAAGTGTCCGCGACACACTATACTTACCTATGTCGAGTAAGGCACAATAACAATAATTTTGTTATTTAAAAAGCTTGAATTTTTTTGGACAACATTTAAACGCGTTTATTTTACTTATGCAATTAATCCTTATGAAAATAAATTATTTCATCACTAAGTACGGTTTATGTAGATAACATTTGGTCTTTGAATGATTAAAATTGAACGTTTAGTTTTGAAATTATGGCGAAATGAAAATATAACGATAGTGGGCGTCACCAAGCGGGGGTGAGCGTGCGGAAGGAAGACAATCTGTGCAGTGTGCACTATATGGATCCCTTTGGATAATGACTGCGTCCGCGTCGTCGATGTCAGCGTTGCAGTCTGTGAATTGACCTGAGTATCAGTTTGCTGACCGACTCTTTCCTGGACAGGCTTTTTGCAGCCGTAACCGACATCCACGCGGGCGGAGCCGCGGGCGACCTCTAGTAATAAGATGTACAACTCTAAGACAACAAGCTATAAGTAATATAGCCTTGTGGTCTCATAGGTAACTAAAAAGGGTAAAATTATTATTTTTTACCAGCGTACCTTAGCGTAAGTTCTATATCAAGGATCTCAGAACTTTTCCGGGCTGGTAGCGACTTCAAAAGTACGAAGATTGAGTACAGAAATAGTTGAGGTTTAGGCGAAGTCGGAAGACGGCACTATAATAACGAATAAGAATTATTGGATTCTTTTTAGATTATTTTTAAGAATATTACTTTTTTTTTTACCTTGGAAGTCGGTTTTAATTTTTTGTTAAAAAATAATAATTAAATCCCATTTCTTTGATTTTCACTTTTTGTTAGCTTTTCTCATATTGCTTTCGTCTATTAGTTGTTCTTATATAATTATAAACCATCTGAAATAGAAAACGCAACAAAAAAATCATATGTAAAAAATATATGAAAGCCACCTGGTCCATTTTGCCCGGGCCTTTTGCTCATGAATAAATGTCAGATTTTGAAGTTAGCCGTTTTACCCCTTTTCATTCTTTGCATACTTTAAAATTAAAATCATGCAGAACAATGTGTCATATCATTAAATAGAAAATATTATTAATTACAACAAAAGTGCGGGCTGGTTAAAAATGATGTTTTTTACATCAAAATGTGAAAAAAATATTTAACCGCGATAAAAATCCGCTGTTACGTATGACAGTTTCGCCGGCACTAGGGAATGCAATCTTGATCTTGCAAGATCAAGATTCCACCAAGATCTTGAGTGATTTTCCAAGATTCAATATTGAAAGCCATCAATCCTGTATTTCGAAATCCTGTTCGTGATCTTGACAAAATAGTCCAAGATTGTAACAAGATTTCGAGATTTTCAGATTGTTCATACCTGCGCTGCAAAGCGCGCACCACAGATTAGGGTATATAAATTATATGCAGTCTGCATCGCACACGTCTGCGCTGCGCGTTGTGTGCGTTACTCTTTCCTAGGTTCTATTTCCACGGACTAAAAAGTGCGTCACGAATAGTCTGTCGTCTGCGCTGCGACGAATTTGTAAAAAATGAGTTTGTAATGTTTAGTTTATATAACAAAGAGCTTTTGGCCGCGGCTTCGCTCGCGTTAAGAAGTATTATATTATATACAAACTTTGATCCCCTATTTGAACCCCTTGGGGTTGGAATTTATCAAAATACTTTCTTAGCGGATGCCTACGTCATAACATCTACCTGCATGCCAAATTTCAGCCCGATCCGTCCAGTGGTTTGGGCTGTGCGTTGATAGATCACTATGTCAATCAGTCAGTCACCTTTGAGTTTTATATATATAGAAGATAGAAGAAGAAGATACCCAATTTTCTCAAAAACAAATTCTTCAAAACATTACATAATAATTACTTCATATTAAAATATTGGTTACTATCAATTTGCAGCAAAAAACGCATTATTTTTCAATTATTCTGCTTAATCTCGAAAATCTTGATTCGCGACCAAGATTTCGACCCGAATGTCAACAAGATCCCGAACTGACCAATCTTGATTCAGAAAAAAGACGCCAAGATCTTGAGTAGTCAATCTTGGTCCAAGATTGCACTCCCTAGCCGGCACTGACCGAGAACGGGAAGGGCCCGCCGCCCGAGTAATTAGTAGCGTTACCTAGCAAATAGATGGTATTAGGCCTAGCCTAGTAGGCTTCAAGTAATTTGACCGTTCCGTTTTGCCTGCATGGTCCGTTTTGCATGCTGTTCCCCTATGGTCAAGGACGTTTGCTCGGGGGACGGCCTTAAGAGCTGAAACTTGAAAGGCAATCGATTCGATACGAGGGGCGACGTTCAGAGATAGTCATGGTTCGAATCACAGTCGGACGGATTATATTTTCATGATTATTTTTAGGGTTCCGTACCCGGGTAAATACGGGGGCCTATTACTGAAACTCCGATGTCTGTCCGTCTGTCTGTCGGTATGTCTGTTCATCCTTCTGTATGTCGGTCTGTCTGCTCGTCTGTCTGTTCGTCTGTCTGTCCGTCTGTTTGTTTCCAGGCTACATCACAATAATCTAGATAGCTAGACTCCTGAAATTTTCACAGATAGTGTATTTCTGTTGCCTATATAAAGTATAACAACATTTTTTTACTTATAAAATATGAGCAGAGATTTTTATTTCCATGAAGGGGAGAGCTAAGTCACAGTCTATGGAACTGAGTGTTACCCCTGGGAAACCGCGCTTCTTATTATTTTCGATAACGCAATACGATGCGTTTTCCTCTAATGCAGGGGTTCCCAAACTGCGCCGCAGCGCCCTGGGTCCTGGTGCGTCGTGGAATGGCAAGAGGGGCGCCGCGCCGTGAGTCGATACTCCATCATTATCCGAAACCACAAAATACATTACGAGTATATAATAAAATTATAGTGTCTATACAAAGCAGGCGGATGATAAAATATTATTTTATTATTATTTACCTGCTTTAGCTAACTATAAATCTAGACACGCGGTAGCGTGTCATGCCAAGTTTGAGTAAGTATCTTCTTTTTTACCTATTTTATGCTTTTGGTGGGATAATCATTAAAGAACTCTTTATATTTATGTATCTTTTTGGAAAAGCTTGGTAAAGTAGGGCGCCGTGACAAATTATTGAGACGTGTAACTGCGCCGTAGGCTGAAAAAGATTGGAAACTAATGAGTTAGCTGATGTGCACTGCTCACTGCATAATATCCAAAATCGGCCAAGTGCGAGTCGGGCGTGTATAGAATACAAAATATAGAAACGTTATCACGTGTACTTTGTAGTTTGTAACTTTGTACGTCAGATACATGCTCTTTTTTGTATAATGGCAACAGGTAGGTTCTTGATTTTTTACAAAGTCCTTACTTATGTGTATACATTATTATTTAATAATAATATTAGTATAAAAAAAAATTAAGGGGGCTCCCATGCAAAAACCACAATTTTTGGCCTAATTTTGCTCTATAATGGTACCGTACGGAACCCTTCGTGCGCGAGTCCGACTCGCACTTGGCTGATTATTTGTTTATGTTCATGTCCATGATCGCCATCATGATTATCCACCAATTCCACTCTGGTTCAATGTGGAAAAGGGCATTATAGCCTCGATTCAAATAATCGGATTAACCCTTGTATGTGATAAAATCTATAATTTTATTTTATAATATTTATGGTTTCGGATAATGATGGAGGATGAAATCACGGCGCCCCTCTTGCCTTTTCACGGCGCACCAGTGCAGGGCGCTGCGGTGCACACTTTGGGAACCCCTGCTATAGGTGAAAGTATTGGCGATTCGCTTCATCAACTGCTATTGTGACCAGCAATTGTTGTAAAATAACTGTCGTGGTTCGTGACTGTGGTAGATAATATATCATAATAGCTATAGATAAATATTAAAATATTAAAAATTTACTTTTACCCTGGTTTTAAAACGTAGACGTACGCCCTTTCGATATCTTGATAGCGGCTCTACAAGATGGGCCAGCGCTGGGCGGTCGAATGGCGCATGCGATGGCCATGCAACGGTCGCAATGCCTCTACAATATGATGGCCGTGTTCAGTTGTGATCTAAACGTCGTTCAAGATGGACGTGTAAGCATCAGCCATTGCGGCAATGCGAAATGCATTCTTAATAATTTATGACTTCTCCAGATGACCCGGTGAACTTCGTATCACCTCCTATGAACCTTCCCCCCAATATGATCCTTCTCTTGAATTCGAAGAATAATTATTTCGAGACTAAAATTAAAATTATGGTTTATGGTAGTGATGGTGATGACTGATGACAATGATGAATGTAATAATAGCATATTAATATGCTTTCCGTTCTTAAAACAGCGCCGAAACTACCAAACTTGTATGTTTAAAAAGTCAGGAGTTATGTATATAATGTAAAAGCTTTAATAATTATTGTAAAGTTTCATTAAAATCCGTTCAGTAGTTTTCGAGTAAAAGAGTAATAAACATCCATACAAACTTTCGCCTTTATCATAATATTATTATAGTTTCATTCATTATGGGATCACGTACTCGTCATTTTTAAATAAATTCATAAATTGTAATACGAATTACGACGTCCTCACTCGACCACAGTCAGGTACCGACTGTCGTATCGCCAACGTGTAGAGGCGTATTATAACCGCCATCGCTGGCCCATCGTGATGGCCCACTGCGCTGGCCGATCGTGTAGAGCCGCAAATCGCAATGACACCTCGAATAGTACCTATTTAGAGAACCTTCGTCTCCAGTTGCAGGTTTTCCTGCCTGAGTCAGGCGTTGCTTTGCGGAAATCCATAGCTTAAAATTTTAGTAAGTACTTAATTATCATTTTTAACAATATCCCAAGAAATGTATCTCAACCTATAAACGTAAAGGAGTAAGTGTACGCATAGGCATGATGCGTTATAGCACAGCCCACACTGCCTATAATTATAAGATTATTATGTTACATACACTAATACATACACAATAATAATCACCACCACCATACAAGCAATAATGTTGATGAATTTGCTTTACTTATGCCCTTTTTTGCAAAGGAAAATGATTTGTGCATCCCCGGCGGATTGGGGACATCGGCCGGGGTATGTATCCCTGGACGTGAGATACCCACTAAAACCCCAACTTCGCTCCCCGTTACTTGTTTTGTGCCCTAAGAATAAACATTTAAATAGAATAGGGGGTTAGGGACATAATATTACCCGAGAAACTTTTTTGATCTCAATTTTCAAGGTCGACCCTCGTAGCATACTCGTACACACATCATACAGGGTGTAACAAAAATAAGTGATAATAACTTAGGGTGTGTACGTGTTCCTTGTAGAGAGTTCACTGTGATAGTAGCAGCGCTGAAAGACCATAATTTTTTTTAACTTTTGTATGGGGAAACTCGTGACGCTCGGGCCCTTGCCCATACAAAAGTTAACAATATTTTTCGTTTTTCAGCGCTGCTACTTTCACAGTGAATTTTCTACAAGGAACACGTACCCACCCTAAAGTATTATCACTTAATTTTGTTACACACTGTAAGTATATTCTGTGACATTAGGAAGTAACACATCAAATGCTGCTCTATCTCTAATCTCTATCTAGCATTGCTTGATTATAGTGCCGAATATTTTCTTCTGGCCTGATAGTCCAGTGCTGAATAATTGCTAGAGGATACTAATTGGATTCAAAATAATAATTGTTATTGTCCAATTGCGCAATGTTCGCAGTTTTGGTGGAAGTCCATTAACTTTTGAGGTAGACCGGCCGCTCGTGGAGGAAGTTCTGTGTTTACTGTTTGACAGATTTAGGACATCCCTCCGTATACGGCTGATGGAAAATCGCTGGTAGTTTTAGTGGGTAGCATGGGGTAGCTTTGTGCGCTAACCGACCGGGGCCACATACCCTCGAGGTGTTTCAGAACTGAGGCATATCCTCAACCCGGGGCACCTACCTAAAAAGGTTTTCCCCTGCGTCGTCAAAAAATATGTTCGTAGTGGGCCTAATTAGCAGTCATGACTCACTGCAAGCCATCAAGTAGGGCAATAAATGTAAATAGGTGTATTTACAATTATACTTTCTACTACCATCAGCAAATTCGAAGGCCTTGACGATACTGCAACAAAATATTCCTCAGCAGTCATAATTAAAACAAATGTACGGTCTAATTAAAATTAGTTTACCAACAACAGAGCACATATAATGCTTCAACGTTACAGTACAATCCTATTACAGTAATTCGATTAGTTAGAAATTATATTTTCCGTTACACAATCTTGTACAGGGCTCGAGGCAACACTAGTCTACTATTCCGGAGGAGAACCTTTCTGGAAGTCGGTGGAAAACTGCAAAATGCCCAAAGACGACCCAGAAACTGCTGGCTTGAAGCAGGAACTGAACGATCTCATCGCTAAATCGAAGGTAAAATACCTTAGCAAATTACAATTGCGCGAATTTTAATATGTTTGCTGGCGTTTTAATTGTAACTGCTTTCTTCTTGAGGCATATATTAATAATTATGCTTGCGCTATGATTTCTTACCAGTTTCCGAATAACTGCAGCTTGTTCATTCCCTCAAAGTAAATTGATAACTTTTATGTAGTCGATGGGACAAAAGCTGTTTATAATAGTTATCTTTACTATAATATTGATCTACTTACGTAACAAAATATTAATTTAGTATGAAAATTGAAACTGTAAGTTATATAATTATGTCATCTGCGCAGCTCTGCTCTGACGTAGATGGTTTTTACTGTGTTTTATACGGCTTCTATCAGTCAACATTTTGTTGTACTCGACAATATTATTTTACTATCTTCCAATTATATTATCTTAGGGCGTTCGCTGCGCCTGGGGCAGCCGTCCGCGAGGATGCTTGTTTCATGTCATCCCATAGAGCAGCGCTGCGTTAATCAGGTCAGCCGTCGCACGATTACGGCTGGTTTTATCGTTAGGGTTGATTCAGACCGCAACGCGACGCGTAGATGCATTTCTAAATATTTTGTATGGATTTGACAGATTTCAATTGCGTCAGACGTCTTGCGAATCTGTCAAATCAATACTAATTTAGAAATGCATCTACGCGTCGCGTTGCGGTCTGAATCAACCCTTAAAGCGTTTCGCAGCGCCGTTGGAGCGCGCGCGTTTGAAGCTGTGACAAACGTAATATGTATGGACGAACGGCGCTGCTCAAGCGTGCGACTTTAAAATATTAGGCTGGTTTTATAGTAGAGCGTTTCGCAGCGCCGTTGGAGCGCGCGCGTTCGAAGCTGTAACAAACGTATGGACGAACGGCGCTGCTCAAGCGCGCGGACTTTAAAACGCAACTACTACCCCCATACATATTCGAACGCGCGGCGCTCCAACGGCGCTGCGAAACGCTCTACTATAAAACCAGCCTTACTACTACGGCCCCCATACATCGTCGAACGCGCGGCGCGCGCGCACGGGGCGGGCGCCCGCGACGGGCAGCCGCGCCGGGCACACGCTCAACACAGCGAACACCCTTACTTTTCTATTACTCCCATAATAGCAAAAGCGAACTACGTAGGTAGAAGTTAGAACTACAACATACAAACCAACTTATAGCAATCATCAATATTTAGAAACTCATCGATAGTGGGGTACAGAATACAGATAAAATAACTTCAGGAATTTAATAAAGTGAGAAATTGATCAACCAAAACGATAAATTTGGTGTATCCACCCCGGGACAGTAAACATGTCCTTCCCTACATTGAATGTAGTGCATTCCCTACTTAACTCTTATCTGTGACTTTCCTAAAAATCAGTCGAGTATTTTCGAAGCAGCAGTAGACAACAACAACAACAACAATTACCAGGGCTGTTTTTATACCTAATCATAAATCACAGTTAGCAGAAGTACTTGAAATTAACGTTCTCCATCCTCAGGCTGAACAAGAAAAGGCAGCGGATTGCAAACTCGCTGAGAAATGTGGGGATTTGGCAGATGTACAGAAAATACGACTTGTCGTAAAGAAGACTCTGAAGGGTCACATAAATAAAGTAAACTCTGTCCACTATAGCGGTGATTCTAGGTAAGAACAATAGATATTGATGTAAATGACCCAATTTGTAAAACTCAACTAAAAGTTGCAAAAATTTTAAATCGGAACAGGACTATGGTCTATGACATAGCATTATTGACTGTTACTTTCGTTTAGAGGTTCAGTATTTTAGTCCAAAACTAAAACATTATTACGATATTTGTTATTAAGCCAAGAGCTACGAAACTCGAAAGGCAGCACTTGTTGCCCTCAACACGCGATCATCAATTTGAGTTCAATTTCTAATCATACGAGTACACATACCAATCTCAGTTTTAACAGTTCCGTATTTCTTGAATGTTGACAGGCACTGCGTGACTGGTTCCCTGGATGGAAAGCTCATTATTTGGGACACATGGAGCGGCAATAAGGTCCAGGTCATTGCTCTCCGCTCCGCTTGGGTTATGAGTGTTGCCTTTTCCCCGTCAGGAAATTTCGTTGGTAACTATATCGTTTAGTATTTAGTATTACACATTGGGTCACGGAACGGACAGAATCGTAGAGACGATGCCGTCCTTTGCAAGTTAAACACTTACTAGCTGTTTGACCGAGCTTTGCTCGGTATCCGATGAAAATGACATTTTCTAGAAATGATTCCTAGCTAGATCGATTTATAGCCCCCGAAACCCCCTATATACTAAATTTCATGAAAATCGTTGGAGCCGATTCCGAGATTACAAGAATTGCTCGTTTAAAGATATTTAAGCAAAGAACTGTTACAACATTATTTTCATACGTGGAGAAATCTTCAAACTTTTCCTGACCTGCGGCTCCATTATTCTTAAGAGATGGCCAAAAATTTGCTGTGAACTTTTAAGATATACTTTACTATTCAACTGCACATGGAATTAGAAGCCCAACTTACATCTATAATAACTATCTCCAATAAGTATATTAGCTCGGCCTCCCTAAAATAAAAATTGTTGCTTGCAGCATGTGGAGGTATGGACAACATGTGCACGGTGTATGACGTCAACAACCGAGATGCCACGGGTGCTGCTAAGATGGTGCGGGAACTGGCTGGCTACGAAGGCTTTCTGAGTAGCTGCAGATTCCTTGACGACACCCATATTGTCACTGGGTCAGGTGATATGAAAATGTACGTAACAGTATGGTACAGATTCATTATTATTAAATATGTTACTATTTTACTAAATGCTTCGTGCATGTTTCAAAAAGAATGTTTCAACTTTCAAGTAGTTGTCAAGGTGCCATACATAGTACAATGTAAACGATGACTACGATTACAGAAATTAATTATTAATTTCAGATGTGTCTGGGATTTAGCAGCCGGTAAAAGAGAAGTAGATTTTAATGCACACGCTGGAGATGTGGTTTCTATCTCGTTGTCTCCAGGTATCTCTTACTTTTTATTTTCTATATCTACTAAAAAATTAACATTAGCTTCAGAACTGACTCTACTAATTCTATGTGCTTTCAGACATGAACTCCTACGTGACTGGTTCCGTGGACAGGACATGTAAGCTGTGGGATGTGCGTGCAGAAAACGCAAAACAAACGTTTTTTGGACATGAGGCTGATGTGAACAGCGTTTGTGTAAGCAAATAATTTTTATAATTTTTCATGTATCTACATACTTTGCACGAAACGATTGTGTCTGTCTGTGAATGTTATAATTCTAAAATGCATCAGTTTAAAAAACACCTTTTTCCTTTAGCGTCAGCTACTTAAAAGAATTTTCTTTATAGTTCCACCCCAGTGGTCAGGCATTTGCTACTGCCTCCGAGGACAAGACTGCTCGTCTGTTCGACATACGAAGTGACCAGCAGATTGGACACTACACCCCTGTAGGAAATGGCGGATTTACTAGTTGCGGTTAGTCTTCTTTGTAGTACCTATACCTAGACTTAAACAGGCAGGTAGATAGCGGTATGCACTTAGCAAGCAAGCCTTCAACCGTATTAATGCTGGAAACGAGTTTTAGTTTAAACTTCTTAAATTTTTGATAGATAAGCAACGATCGTGAAATTTTGAGTACCTATTTACTTTAAAGAATATTTTTTCAGGTCTTTCCTCCAGTGGACGATACCTCTTAGCCGGCTCTGACGATAACACAATCCATTCCTGGGATACTCTGAAAGTCGCGCATACTGGTAAGTGGTAACATATTTTATAATAATGATGCAATAATATGCGTAAGATAAATAAATAGTAGTTACCGTATAAATATATAGTTACCTACCTAATTAACGATCATGAAATTTTCGTTTTAGGACAATTGAATGGACACGAAAATCGCGTCACCTCTATCTCTATAGCGCCAAGTGGTATTGCCTTAGCGAGTTGCTCCTGGGACCAGAGTGTCAAAGTCTGGGGATAAATGCCAAGTTCAAAATCAGAAGATAAGGATAGAAAAAATATTTTACTAGGACCCGTTTCAGAGTCTTCTAATAGCATCGTGATCGCTAGTCTCGTTCCAGTCACCTTATACCAAGAAAGAAAGTGACAATACTTGTGAATGTGCTACCAGATTTATGTCCGAATTCCCATACTTAACAGCTATCAGAAGATTGTGATACTGGGCAATGAAAAGAAATAAAAACTAATGTAAATGATAGAAAATATATCAAAGTTCAAACTTCAAACACACATAAGACTACTGAGAAAAATACAATTTCATTTGGCTAAAGGCTCAGTAGCTAGTGGTACCACATTTTTAATGAATTGTGAGGAAGAGCTAATTATATTATTATCAGTTGCTATTGTTGGTAAGAATATACCGAACCAACAATCTGGTTTGAACACTGAACATAGAAAAGCTATTTAAGCACCAGCTTAATTATAATACGTAATAGGCACTAATATTGTAATATAAATAAAATATACTTTCAAGATACTGTTGTAAGCTCATATTTATATTCATCAATAACTATATTTTAAGTAGGTAATCACAGCAATATAAATTATTATATTTATTTTTGTTGAAAAGGGAAGAAAAATTTTAAAAACTATTAAGGGAACCTTTCTAGAGCAAGTATTCCAATTCCTTAAGTAATTAAAAATGTAGCTAAGGAATATTTTTACTCTGGTGCAATATTAAATCATCTACGAAAATAATATTTTGACCACGACTGTATTAATTTTACGCAACTGAAACTGTTTTAGTTTTAATTAAAGAAATACTTAAAGGAAAATTGAGTTTTTATTACTTACTACATATTTGAATCTGTAATTTCTAGAACCTAGATAAAAATACCAGTTTGGAAAATTAACAGGGAACAAGAACACCTTGATTCCAGAAATTATTGAAACCATTTTTCTTACATTTGATTGATATCAAACCTATTTGTTTGCGATGTTGGTATAACAATATTTGTTTAATAATCTGAGACTTGTATCCTTTTGGGCAATCAAGTATCTGAAATTTATAAACAATCTGCTGAGTCAGCCCGGTTTCCATTCACTCCATTCGTTTCATTGATACGATGGTGAATAGTAGTAGTACGAGTAGTATTTTAAAGCAGTTACAAAAAAATTGGTATCCTTTTACTGTTGTTTCTTTGTTGTTCGTAATCTTCTATTCAGCAAACTTGCGCAAAGATGTTATCAAATCCCATTTCAATAGGGTTACTAAATCAATGCCATCACCAACACGTACTATTTCATATAATGCCAGGGAAATGAAGTATATTTTATTATGGACGAACCCAAAAAACACGCCTTTCAATTACTTCGGAGAAGGAAGAAACATTTTCTTGCGAAAAGGCTGCGCCTACACTAACTGCTATGTGACGAGTAACAGAAATTTTCTCGGAGACTATACAGAATTTGAGGTTATCGCATTTAATGGTCCAGAACTCAATGAGTACGTATACATGAATGATTTACCGAAGAGACGGTCTGAGCGACAGAAATACGTGTATGCTAACATCGAATCAGCGTCAATTTATCCGGTATGCTCCAAAATGTGGAACAACTATTTCAATTGGACGTGGACATACAAATTAGATTCGTCAGCAATTTGGGGTTACTTTATCATACGAGATCGTAACAACAGAATCGTTGGACCAAAATTGAATATGCATTGGATAAATCAAATTAAAATGGATCCAATCGACGATAACCTAAAGGTAAAATTTTCATTGAAATAATAAATTTCTGAATGCAAACATACAGACTGCCCTCATTCAAAGAAAAAGTCAACTCCCTACTTGAACAATCATCGAGGAAACACATATTTTTGTGAATATAACAAAATATGTGTTTGCTCGATTCAACGTACAGCCTACAAGGTTACATACAAATAGCCAGAAATTTTCTTTTATTTCAAAAATTATTTAAGGTGCTGCTATTATCTAAAACAACTCCAATCGCCTGGTTTGTTTCAAATTGCGATTCGGATAGTCGAAGAGAAATATACGTTAAACATATCCAGGCCAAGCTCAGTCATTATAATATAGAAATAGACATCTATGGAACTTGTGGGAACTTGCAATGTCCCAAGTCCATTACTGATAGATGTTTTAAAATGTTAGAGAAGAAATATTTCTTTTATTTGGCTTTTGAAAATTCTCTGAGCGAAGACTATGTAACAGAAAAGGTACTGAATGCAATGCAACATAACACAGTGCCTATTGTATTTGGAGGAGCAAACTACACAAGGTAAGTGGTGAATATTTTTTAAACAAAGGACGTACTCTTTATTTGGTATAAAACTATAAACATAACGCCTACTTAGGTAACCCTCGATGCAAAACTTTCAATTTTACACGTTTTAGATTTCTACCAAAGGGATCATACCTAGATGCCCTTAAAATGGGACCAAAGAAATTAGCTGAAGAAGTTCACCGAATACTGCACAGTATAGATTCCGAATATTTCAAATTTTTCCAGTGGAAGAAGTACTACTCATATCACAAAACAAACGAGAATCCAGATGGCGATGTTTACTGTAGATTTTGTGAAATGTTAAATGATAAGGCAAAGATGAACACGAAAACTGTATATCCACGTTTCAGTGACTGGTGGTCTTCTGAACAGAAGTGTCATGATAAAAGTAAATAACACCTACTGAAGCTTTTATTAGATACACTTCTTTATTGAAGACTAGCGGCCCGCCCCGGCTTCGCACGGGTGGACATTGATTTTTAAATATTTTTTTTTTCAATCTTTATTCCACCCGTGCGAAGCCGGGGCGGGCCGCTAGTAACTTATAAGACTCTAGTACATCACTTTGAGTCTATAATTTATAAAGCTTATAATATATGGAAAATTTTGGTAGTTTTTTTACACAATTAACATTAATGTTAATACGGTTCCCTTTTTTCTCACATTAAATAATTATAGGCTATAAGCCTATGTTCAGAAGAAATAGTGTAGATTTAAAAATCTGCATTAATTATACTTCCATCGGCATCGTGGGTATCGCAGACATCGTGGGTATAGCAGACACAATAGATCTTCAATAATTGTTATGCTGGCAGCCGGCTGCCGCTATTGGAGATTTATAGTTATAGAAATTAATTATAATAGCAATCAAAAATAATAGTCATTCAAAACGTAATGAATTAATGAAGCACTATAATATTATCCCATCAATGAAGCGGCACCCGGCTGTCGCATAATTATTATATTATAAATCTATTGTGTCTGCGATTCCCATGATCGAGGTAATAATAATTAATATTTACGTGGACTCTCCGGGCGAGCACACCCGCGCGGCGTGCCTTGACGACGCCCAATTCGCAACGTGCAGCAGAAATCGAAATATTTTAATTTCGCCATAACATTAAAACCAAACGTCCAATTTTAATCATTCAAAGACCAAATATTATCTACATAAACTGTACTTAGTAATTAAATAATTTATTTTGATAAGAATTAATGCCATGAGTAAAATAAAGGCGAAAAAAGTAACATTTCTGGTTGATTTTTTACACCTTGCGTCCGAAAATCCCAAATATCTTACGAAACCCTATTTTTTCCAAAATAAAATTTAGCCTATGTTCAGCAAAATTAAGGTAGGATTCCAATGGTAAAAGAATCTTTCAAATCGGTCCAGTAGTTTCGGAGCCTATTGAAGACAAACAAACAATCAAATCTTTCCTCTTTATAATCGTAGTGTAGATTATTAAGGATTAAGGAGTACATTATAAATTATAATATATTCGAGTTTAGTAGCTTACTAATTGAAAAAGGTACTTATTACCTACTCATACGTACTTTTCCCATAAGCTCAACTGTATTGTTTTGCTCTTAGATGCATTAACTCTTCAGAGCTAACTCTCTTTGTCCCCGTCTGGTTCCTCTGCAATCAGAGGGTTTTCACGAAGAGCAGGTTTCTCAATAACTCTCATTGGGGTTGCAATTGAACTTTATAACTTTTGTAAAAAATAGCATTTTATTAAATAAGATATACAATAACAAAACTGTTTTATTTACGTGCTCCAGACGATCTCCTTCTTGATAATTTTTTATTTATGCGTATAAGTAGTTTTAGCAATGAACGTGATTTCCGTCTAGACCTGAGTCGGTTTTTTTCCGATCCTCCACTGTCTGTTTTAGAATTTTTCTTTTCTCTTGATAACTTTAAATTTCTCTTCTGAAAGCAATTTTTTGGTTCAGCATTTAGATTGAGCTGCTCCAGTCGTTTTATTATATCTTCATTTTGCTTAACTAGGCAATCCATAGTATTCCTCACTTGTATTAAATCATTGCTTAGTTTTGGAATTTGGTATTTGTTGATAAGTTCAACCTTCTCTGTTAGGCTATTGATGGCTTCTTGTATATGGAGGGTATTAGCTTTTTTTAAAGCTAACTGGCAAGAACTGCACACCCATTGGTATTTTCGATCACCAGATTCCAAATCATTTCTTTTTGCTCCATTTACGCACTTGTGATGATACTTAGAGTTACACTTATTGCAACTAATGCTCTCTCTGTTGGTGAATACATTTTGACATTGGTAACATTGCATGGTGTAGCTGAAAAGAAAAAGTTTAAAGGATAAGATAAGTACTTAATTAAGTTTTGAAGTAACTAAACTCATACAAATCAATCAAGAATTAGATAAAAAATAAAATTAAAAAATCTTCTCCTAGTAGAACGAGATCTTATAAGGACGAGTGGCGACGCCTTGATAATTTGTCTGTAGCGATATCGATTTTTCTAAGCAATGACTAAAGCTAAGAAATTAATGTTCATTGCCAGTATTCATCATATTATTTCTTTTTGTCTTTGAATTACACATAGTCACGATTGGTCAACTTTTATAACACACAAAACCATTTCGTCGCTTACGGACTTTTTATTTCTTGCTGTTCCATTTCTTGTTTTCTATGAGAGACAGGGCAGGCCTCTTATAGAAAACAAGCAATCTAAAACATATCCAACACGGTTTTATGATTGCTCGTAAATTTACTTATAGTAGGTAAGTAGGTATAATTTCCGGAAACCATCTGATAAATCTAGTAATTGCTTTGATGGATTTCAAGATGATGATTCACATATTTTTTCTACACCTTATACCTACAATATATATTTTCTAGTGTATTGTAATAAGTAGTATTATGTTGTGGTTATTATTACCGTAAGCATTGAGACCAGAATCCATAACAATGCAAATACACTTTAATAACATATAATAAATTGGTAGGTAATTCTAAGAAATTGTTTTTTTTTAATTCAAGCAAATAAATAATTTGATGAAAAATTGACAGCTATTTTCATATGATGAATGACAACATACACACAGATCTATGACCAGTTGATAACCAGAGAGAAGTGCTCTTTGATAACCAGAGAGAAGTGCGAATCCTCCATTGACATAATATTATTAAATGTCTTTGGAATCCTCAGATGATAGGGACACAAATTATTGTGCTATTTATTATATTGCGGCAATAATTGCCCGGCAACACGAATGGACAAATCTGGAGCAATTAGTGGAGCAATATAGAGCAATTTCAATAAATTGCGGCAATTATTTCGGCGATATTGCTCCAGATATTTCATATCGCTCAATGTCGCCGATACGAATTGACGAATATCCGATGGGCTCGTATTATGACAGTATTGCCTAGTAACTAGTTGATGAAGTTGCGCTATATGGCTCAACTGTATTGCGATGTATTGCGCAATATTGATGCTTGTTGCGTGACGTGACGTGACGTCAAAGTTGACGAGAATTAACTGGAGTGGAGCAATTTTAGTTGAGCGTACCTTTAGCAGAATAGACATAATCTTACATCTTTAAACGAGCAATTCTGGTATATATATTACGCTCAAAGACCGAAATCGCTCAATGAGCGAAAAAATGGCTCAGAACGCGTTGTGGTCACAGTGAAACAGCCACGACGTGAAATTCGCGTCGTGGCTCTAATAAAAACGGCCACGACGCGACGCGTTCTGGCAATCACAAAAAGACCATAACGCGAAATTCGTGTCGTGGCTGATATGCTATTCGTTTTTCTTGATTTGTTCTTGATTGATTAATCGTCCACAGGTATGGAAAATTATATTTAAATTACCACGCGTACCTACTACAAAATATTTTTTCTTTTACTAAATCACTGTCCTCTGTTCCGTAGCTTTAGTATTAGCATCTGCCACCAGGTATTATCAAAAGCTCCTGCGAAAATGCTAAATCACTGCATAACGTGTTTATCATTATTATTTATAAAATATCCATAACCAGCGCCAGACAGACAGACAGTAATAATATTAGCATGGATATTAAGGAACCATGGATATTTTCAAATAATAATCAAAAACACGTTATGCAGTGATTTGGTAAAAGAAAAAAATATTTTGTAGTATGCGTGGTAATTTAATCTTCCATACCTATGGACAATTAATCAATCAAGAAGAAATCAAGAAAAACGAATAGCATAATATCACGACACGAATTTCGCGTTATGGTCTTTTTGTGATTGCCAGAACGCGTCGTGGCCGTTTTCATTAGAGCCACGACGCGAAATTCGCGTCGTGGCTGTTTCACTGTGACCACAACACGTTGTGAGCCATTTTTTCGCTCATTGAGCGATTTCGGTCTTTGAGCGTAACATATATATAAACCGCTACAGACAGACAGACAGACAGACCGTCTGTCTGTCCGTCTGTTTGTCTGTCGCGGTTTTTCTCAGAGACTATAGGTCATAGGACCTACAAAGCTGTAATTCGGCATGAGTGCACATCTTAATGTTGCCAACAAAATTGTATATAGAATCTTTCAAAAAAACGTTTTTTACAATACCTCCTCTACACATCAATGCGGGGGTGATTTTTTTTTCGCACCCACCACACCGTGTGCGGTTTGCTGAACTAGAAATGTGAAAAAGTGCACGGAAGTAGGAACTAAGAAGACTTCATAAGTTATTGAGTAATAGCCACTAGCATAAATTTAATATACCTAGCGGAATAGAGAAACAAAGGCCTGAGCAAGAGAGATGTCACTATCAGTAACACTGCGTGGTAAAAAGTAACGTGTGATACATGACAGCAGTTCTCTTTTTTTGACATCCAGTCAGCACGCGCCGCACGTTGACAATTTAAGAGCCCATATGACCCTAACTTGACTACATACTTTAACCTAGATCTCAAAATCTGCAAGGTCTAGAAAACTGATTTTTTGTCACAAGTAACTTCAGTTCATAAAGATTAAATGCTCAAAAAAAAAAAAAACGGGCAAAAGGCCCACCACACATTCCCACTACTGCAACTCCTGTGTCGCCAGGATCAACAGTGGTAACCAACCACGAAAACCATTTGTTATGATCTCAGGGATGCAATTTCCCTCCCCAAGCAAAGCGGGAGACAGCCAAATTGTAATGACATTGATGTCCGAACAAAGGGGGAAGCACCACGGGAAAAAAATTTTCGTTATACTTTATACAATGCCTACTTCATAAAAAAAATAATGACATTTATTTATAATGGCAAACTTGTGTTCGATTGTTTCCAATAGTATTTATGGCAAAAACGTTTGAAAGCACGGAAATTCCTTGCGCTGCCTACGAGGTCATCGTAATATACGACTCCAGAGACACATTGGAGGCTGTTTAACAGATCGTTTCTTTCCTCATGCCAGAGACCGCACTCCCAGAGTACGTGATGAGCAGTTTGTTCTTGCGGGCTGTCTTCGGTCGAGCACTCGCAAAAAGGAGATGGAACTAACTTAAATCCATGAAGTTTAGCTTTAAAATTACCGTGACCAGTTAGGAATTGTGCGACGCAATGATCTATTTCTATCCAATGCATGGCGAGTCGTTCACGAACCGAAGGAAAGAAATTGTACAGGTGACGACCTTTGATCGAGTTATCCCACCGTTCCTGCCACTCGGATATAAGATTTTGTAGTGTAAAGTCTAGTGGTTCAAATAGTCTATTCACTTTATTTCTGTCTCTCATAGTTAAGAAAGCAGGGTTCGTAATTTTTTTTATTTTTGTAATATAAGACAGCTCGGCGCTGTATTTCTAAGTCTACAGGTAAAACACACGACAGGACAGGAAGTGCTTCAGTACTGACCGTTCTATATGCCTTACATAGGAATATTAATGCGAGACGTTGGCTTTGTAAAAGTTTACGCCGGGCTGCGCCAATCGTAGCCCTATCTGCCCAGACCGGTGAGCCGTAGCATATTCTGCCTAAGTACGTGGCTGTATATATAGTTTTTAACGTTTTGAACGATAGACCCCATATAGATGTCGATATTTTAGTAAAACTATAGAAATATATTTTTGCTTTCTCACCCGTTTGTATGATATGTTCTAAGAATGTGATAACATAGTAACTTTTTACGTTTGACATTTGTTTCGATAAGTTTAATGCGAGGGGTTAATATAAGAGAGCCTTTTAAAAGAATTTGATAAGTTCTGTGTGCCGCAAATTCCAAACGATTTCTGTGACCCCAACTTGCAATTACGCTTAGGCACTTGTTAGCTTTGTTCTCTATTTCAGTTCGCGCGTTATCAGGTGAGCTCTTAATCTCATAGAAATTATGTTCAATCCTGCTTGTGTACTTTTTAATTTCGGTTTATAATTATAAATATATAATTTAATTTCGGTTTCGTTTTACACCTCGAAATTGTTGCTCTATTCCACTAGGTATATTAACTTTATGAGTAATAGTCGACCAACTAAAAAAATGTATTCGTAGAAGTACTCGTTTTCGTTCAAAATTCTTTGAACGTAACTGAGAATATGATATTGTTAGTATTGTACAACACGTTATAAATGTGCATTCATTAACCATACAAAGAATATGAAAAATTAGCGGTACTATCTAGTATCTACGGAGCCCTATGTTGCGCGTGGCACGATACGCACTTGGCCGGTTTTTTCGTAAAAAGGGTTAAGTATAACATTTTTCACTCGCTTATTAATATTATGATAATGATAATATAAGTCGACAACGAAACTGTTAAAATGATTTACTAGAGATACTTAATTAAAGACATTAAAACAGGTAAGTACCTAACTACACATACCATAGTTAAGTTTTGAACATCAATGTAGAATTCAAATTAAATATTATGTTAAGATGCTTCCTCACCGGGAGCATTCGCTTGTAATGTAACGTTACAGAGTCAAGCATTACATCAGTGCGGGAGTAAAACCGAACATTACAATGCGCACCTTGTAATGATACAATGTGTAATATCATGATACAACTTGTAACATCAATACTACGGTCTACGAGTATGTGACAGTGAAGTCAACTTGCTTGCTCAAAGACGAATCTATAATGTTACGTTACACGCGAATGCTCCCTGTGAGGGAGCACTTTATGGGTCCAAAAAATTAACCAAGTATTATTAATTTATAATATAAAAATAAATAAATAAATAAATAAGTACTAGCCGTTCCGCGCGGCTTCGCCTGCTAAAATTAGGAATTTCACAGACAAAATATTAGTCTATGATCCTTCACGTGGTTTTCCTTTTATCTGTGCTAAATAAATTGCTCCTAAAGTATAAGTATTTCGTGAGATATTAAGCCCTATCAAATAATTTTCCCCGTTTTTTTCCACATTTTCCTCGCTCCTATTAGTTTTAGCCCCAATTTCACCAACGACTGTTAAAGTTAACGCTCGAATTAGTATCACGTTACCTCTTTCGTTTTTTCTTATGAATGAAAGAGAAGACTTGACATTTTAACAAGCTGTTAGCACTAACAGACGTTGGTGAAATTGGGGCTTAGCGTGATAACTGAAAATATATAGCCTTTCTCGATAAATGAGCTATCTAACAATGAAATAATTTTTCAAATCGTACCAGTGGTTCCCGAGATTAGCACGATGAAACAAACAAACACACTCTTCAGCTTTATAATATTTTATTAAATAGTATAGATTGATTTATCTTCCCCTCTTTAAGTAATAAAATATGTGTCTGTCACCCAAATAAAACCAAATACTTACATAAGTACATTACGCTAGTATTAAAAGTTAAAACCGATTTCTGGCAGTGCATGTTCAGCTTTAGATTTAAGTTGATCTTTGACTTTTAACTGCGCAATATCAGACAGTGGACGTTCGATAAACAAGCGGCGAATAATGTGAAATGTTTATACCTACAGATATATATACCTACCACCTAGTGTATACCTGCAGATCTTAAAATATATTTTACTTTTAGGCAAGCATTAAAAAATGTGGATCCCCAAAGATGACCCTGTAGTACACCATTCCAGTCTACTTCAATTTCAACATACCTAATATTATTAATTATTATGCCTTACAATGTGATTACAACTCAGTAGTGATCTGAAAAAATATTTCTAAGGATGAACGTTCATTTGCGTTGGATTGCTTGATCTGTGGCACAGAAACTTGTTTCATATGGGGATAATTATTATAATTATGCTTATGTTTGCTTTCTAAGAAACCAGTTTATACGCATTGCAACGTACCTAATCGAAAATCGCGAAAATGAGTAGCCGCTCCAAAAGGCAAAAACTGTAGGTGTACTATCAAGGGCCTGTAGGGGAATTGTGCATAAGATGACATAGGTACTTTTTGTTTGAAGGTAAATATTTTAAATAAAATAAGTCATATGAGATCAGGAACTTAGTACTTACTTTTATAAATAAACGAGCTTTTGCCCGCGGCTTCGCTCTCGTTAAGAAGTATTATTATATACAAACTTTCATCCCCTATTTGAACCCCTTAGGGTTAGAATTTATCAAAATCCTTTCTTAGCGGACGCCTACGTTATAACATCTACCTGCATGCCAAATTTCAGCCCGATCCGTCCAGCGATTTGGGCTGTGCGTTGATAGATCACTATGTCAATCAGTCAGTCACCTTTGAGTTTTATATATATATATATATATATATATATATATATATATATATATTTCCACCCCGGAGTTGATATTACGTCCTACATGGCGGTTTTTACCGATGATATTGCGTCCGACTGACTTGTTGCATCCTGTATACGGACGCAAGATTGACCATCTCTCAAATTCAGCCAGAAGTAGTGTTAAGGTTAGTACAATGGCTGGGTGAAATATTGGCATGGACGTTGTTTTGTCACCGGAGTGCTTTTCGGCGTATTTCTTAGTTCCGCTATTTGGCGCGCGAATTTTGGAGGTCGCTACTGTGCGCCGTATATCGGTGGCGTATATTCGATACTTTGTTTACGTATAACACGCCGATAATGTGGATTCCTGTATATAATAAAGTTTTTATCAATTCTAATGTGTGATTTAATTACGTCCCACAAAACGACATCGTCCCAGAGGAGACGCGGGGGTGACAGAGGCGAGGGGGCGGAGTTCGCACGCGACATGCAAGGGCATGTTTTTGTTTATATTTTTTGCCGGCCAGCGCGGACGTAATGACGCTTGTGGTATAAATATTATGTAGTGGGGCGAATATTTGAGAGAGACTAAATTCATGTCTTCAAAGTTGGGTTCACAATGCCTTCGTAAATTTGATGTAACATTACACATTTCAATATCTAATTAACTTACAAAAATGCTGCTAAAACTATTTGAAAGTAGAGTTAATATTTTAAAAGTTATTATAAAAAAAAAGTACCAAATTATGAAATTTTTGAGTGTCGTTTCGATACTGCCGCTTACAATTTATTATTTATAAAAAAAATGAGCTAGAAAGGATTAAAAATTTAATGTTAATTTGAAGATAAAGAAGAGAAGAATCCGATACCAACAAATAACACATCAACTTACATTAAATAACTAAAAATTATATTTTTAAAATGTTCATAAAATTCGCGTCATTGTCCTGCGCATTGTTTGTTTTGAATGCCTTGCCGATATACTCAACGTGACGGGGTTGAAACCTATTTTGCGATAAAATCTGCTGGCTCACTTTATTTGATCGCAGTGCTTTGGTGTGGATAGAGCTCTTCGTTTTATGCTCTCTCTCTCTCTCTGAAATACGTTCTACAAAAATTTCCAAATAAGACGTCATTTACATTTCTCGATGTGTGCCAACATTTGTCTGTTTTTCACTACTTTTTTATACCAAGTTATAAAGGCCCGCAACATTTCTAAGTTCTTAATAATTTTCTTTATATCAATACTTAATTATAAACGAATTTAGTGAATTCCTCATTTTCCTGAACGTCTTTTTCCTGAATAGCCCTAAAAACATAATGACGATCATTCAGAATAATGATCAAATCTGTAACTGTATTTCAGGAAAACAGGAACAAATATATCGAATCGATGCAATGTCGATATTACAATTAGGTAGTTATTTGACACATTTTCGAAAAATAGTAGTAGAATAGTAAGAAAAGTAGTAAAAATGTTATCTACACTTCAATATTATAAAGCAGGAGAGGTTGTTTGTTTGTTTGAACGCGTTAATCTCAGGAACTACTAGTCCGATTAAAAAAATTCTTTCAGTGTTAGATAGCCCATTTATCGAGGAAGGCTATAAGCAATATTTTATCACGCTAAGAATAATAGGAGCGAAGAAATAGAGGAAAATGTGGAAAAAACGAAGGGAAATTATTTGAAAGGGCTTATTTGAACGCGCTTATCTCAGGAACTACTGGTCCGATTTGAAAAATTCTTTCAGTGTTAGATTGTCGTGTCAATGGTTGTCGTGATTGATGTAGATCGTTTTTTTTTAAAAGAAGTGATTTTAAAAACTATTTTAAAGACAAAATAAAATGGCCTTGGCCGTCAACCCATTTTGTAATACAAAAAAAAATGTTTTAATTGTGGTGCAACGACCAAGAATAATATCAATATTATTACAAATCATTTTGTTCTACCTATGAAACTAAAGAACATAAAATCGCTTTATAAATCTTCAATTTTCTGGTGCAACATATTTATTTACAAATAAATATGCAATTTACGATCATTATCCTGACGTCCAGTGTCCTGTTTGTTGTTGAACTGTTTATATACTTACCTGTCTAAAAGTATTTTGGACCGATTGTATTAACTACTATGTCCCTACCTACATACCTACGTATATGATTTTCTTTGATAAGTACTTACCTATTGTATATTTTAAACAAAAGCCCATCAGTGACTGAGTTTAGACTGCGAATTGGGTTGGGACTAATGTATTTTTAAATATCTATACTTACTAATATTGTAGAGACGAAATATTTAATCGTTTGCTTATTACTATTTAACTTACGAGTTACGAGACTACTGAACCAATTTAAATAATTCTTTCGCTATTAGAAAGCCACGGTAATGAGAAAATAGCCCAAACAAGTGCATCGAAACTCAACGTCAAGTGGTTACCGGGTCATGGGCTAGGTACAGTGTTCTGAGTTTTTTTTTTTTAATCTTGACTTTCTTCATTCATAAATCGACACCCTTGACAAGATTTATAGTAACTGTGATGGCATACTTATAATAATAATAATGTACTTTTATTCAGCTCGATAACATAAAAACCTTAATCTAGACAATTACAACATGCAAACTATTTTATTTTCAATGGTTTTTTATATTAGAATGTTAAGATCGCAACCGGCAGCTTAGCTAGGTTACAGTATAACCTGTATTAAAGCCACCGGACCCTTTCCCAACTACTGATCGCATATCGCTGATTTTACATTTCAGGCAATTAAAATTAGATTACAAATCAAATCAATGTTTAAAATGAATCAAACTTGATACAATAAACGGGGGCGGTGGTTACTCGCGTCCGTAGGAATTACCTTTTACTACCCTACACGTGTCCCCCGGGTGGTGCTAAACGAGTAACAACGCCGAGTCTCAGGCGGCGGATATGATAACCTGACTCCTAGGCAGTAGTGGCCTTGAGGACTAAATACCCTCAAAAAGTCTAGCGCGGAAAGCAACGGGAAACTACCGCGACTATAATCCTAAGAAAACCACCATGATTAAGAACGCCACCAGAGATAATATGATGTCATGCGACCCGACTAACGCTCGGCGCCAGCTTGGTTCCGGGCCGACTGGTGTGAAATTGGCTACCGGCTGCAGGTCAGTTAACCAGCAGGCTGCTTGCAGAAACTCTGCTACTGTTGGAAACATAACATCTTACTCTAGCAAACTAACACCCAAGGGAAGGGCAATAACAATAGGAACCTGGAATGTCCGTGGACTTTTAAGGCCAGGAAAAATCGAAGTTGTTGAAGCGGAGATGGAGCGCTATAATCTGGCTATACTAGGATTGAGTGAGACCCATGTCAAAGATAACGGATACCACATCACACCTGAAGGAAATATGGTAATCTACTCTGACAGGCAAGACAATAGTTTTAGTGGTGTGGGCTTCATAGTTGCTAGCTGGCTACGAGACAAGGTATTGGGGTATAATACCATCAACAATAGAATTTTATCCTTAAAAATTTCAGCCCATCCACACCCAATTAACTTTGTACAGGTCTATGCGCCGACCACTGCAGCCACCGAAGAAGAGATGGAGGAATTTTACCACGAGCTAGAATTAACCTGCAAAGCGTTACCAAAGAAGGAATGTACTATCATCCTGGGAGACTTTGGTGCTAAGATAGGGCACACTGATAATGATCAACACCTAAGGAATGTTATTGGGGAATACGGCTTAGGAGCCCGCAACAGTCGAGGTGATATGTTGTTAGAGTTTTGCATTGAAAAAGGACTATTCGTAACTAACACGGCATATAAACAACATCCAAGACGCTTATGGACATGGCGATCGCCAACATGTCATAAAAATCAGATTGACTTCATATTAATCAGCAGCAGATGGAAGTCGTGCATAATTCTCTCAAAGACTTTTCCGGGTGCAGATTGTGGCAGCGACCATCAGCTGTTAATAGCTCAATACAGAGTCCGCCTCAAAGTAGTTTCAAAGCCTCCACCATCCAAAAATATGCTTCTAACACAAGAAGCGAAAGCTTTTGAGGACACACTACAAACTCGACTGGACAGTGAAACGTATTGCCCATTTGACTCAGCCAATACATCATGGAATCAGCTTAAGGCCGCATTAGAAGAGACAACTAGAACAATCACAAATGGACGGAAAGTAAAACACCCTAGATCTGAGTGGATGACCACTTGGGAGGCAATCGCACAAAGAAAGGCTCTAAAGACTGGAGGAATTCGTTCAAAGGAAGAACAACAGCGATACTCTGAACTTGACTCACTAGTACAGCGTCTCTGTAGACATGACAAGAATGCATATATCAATTCCATATGTAGAGATATACAAACACACTCTGATACCCTACATCCAAGAGACATGTTCCAAAAGGTAAAAATTCTCACACGGGAACGAAAATCAAAATCTTGGAACATAGAAGATGAAAAGGGTAACCTGATTTTAGACAAGAACCAAGTGATGACAAGATGGAGGAACTACTGCCAAGACCTGTACAAATATGACGCTGATGAACCTGACACTAGATTAGATTTTACATATAAAGAACCCGACATCGTTCTCCATGAAGTAAAAGCAGCTATAAATAAGCTCAAAACAAAAGCTTGCGGTGGAGATGCTATACAGGCACAAGTGCTTAAGAGCTTGGGTAAGTCTGGAATCAGAGTAATGCATTCAATATGTCTTAAAGTATGGAGAACAGGACAGTGGCCAGACGATTGGACAGAATCTCTCGTGATACCACTACATAAGAAAGGGTCGACTAAAAAGTGTGGAAATTATCGGACCATCTCACTAATTTCACACGCCAGTAAGATTCTTCTCCATGTTATAAACAACAGATTGGCACACTATATAACTAGACAGATATCCAAAGAGCAGGCGGGATTTGTAAAGGGCAGGGGTACCCGAGAACAAATCCTAAACATCCGTCAGCTGATAGAAAAGAGCAGAGAATTCAATGTCCCAATAGTACTCTGTTTTGTGGATTACGCTAAGGCCTTTGACTGCATCGTCTGGTCCAAAATGCTGGAGGTGATGAGAGAGTTGGGCGTCCCCGATCATCTCATATTTTTGGTACAAAACCTCTATCTGGAAGGTCGATCAAGGGTGCGATTAGACAATGATCTGTCAGAGCCGTTTGCTACAGAGCGTGGTGTCAGACAGGGTTGCATCCTCTCTCCACAGCTGTTCAACCTCGTAGGCGAAAAATGCGTCGAGTGTTGGAAGATTGGGAGGATGGTATTAAAATTAACGGATACCTTCTCAATAACCTAAGGTTCGCTGACGACACCACGCTTATAAGTACTTGCGAAGTGAAACTTGCTGAACTTCTAGCGCGGCTCGAAAAGATTAGTCGAGACTTTGGCCTCCAAATCAATCGCAATAAAACCAAACTGATGTACGTCGATAAGCTGAACCAAATACAAAAGACATCCTTACTACAAGATCTTCAACCCGTAGAGGAGTTTGTCTACCTGGGATCGTTGATTAGCAACAATGGTAACTGCGAGAGGGAGGTTGTCCGACGGGCTCAGATGGCTAAATCTGCGGTTGGGCGCTTAGAAAAGATATGGAAGAATAAGAACATCTATCGTAGCACAAAAATAACACTAATGCGTTCCCTAATCTTTTCAATATTTTTATATGCCTCCGAGACATGGACACTAAAAGCACGTACTCGAGCTAAGATTGACGCTTTTGAAATGTGGTGCTGGCGTAAAATGCTCGGCATCCCTTGGACCGCACACCGGACCAACACGTCTATACTTCAGCAACTCAAAATTACCACCCGCCTGTCCACGCTTTGTCTACAACGATCACTTGCCTTTTTTGGCCACATAGCCCGCCGGGAGCCTAATAATCTTGAGAGTCTCATACTAGTTGGGCAATTAGAGGGGAAAAGAGGCAGAGGCAGAGTGGCTACACGATGGACAGACGCGATTGTCAAGGCTGCTGACTGCACGTTCCAGGAGGCATTTCATCAGGCCAAAAATAGAGACAAGTGGAGAGCCCTATCCCAGAAAGCAAATTTTGGTGGTCACGTCCCTCAGCCATGAGGATACGACTAGGAAGAAGAAGATACAATAAACAATACAAAAAACGATCGAAACGATCTACATCAATCACGACAACCATGATTGACTATGACTATCACAGCACAGAACGCAACGTCGCGTCGTGTTTGTTTACGCGCGCGCGTTAACCTACTACTTACGAAAAAAATTATTATTATTGTGAACTTGTATTATAATCAAATACCGTCCTCTTTTTGTACAAAACAAATAAACAGAAATAATAGGTACTATTATAGATAATAACCATAATTTAAATTTACAAACAAAGTATATATATTGTTGTGTAATTTTTGTGTAGTTGTGTAATTTTTTGAGATTTTGGACTGTTTTATCTTATTTTTGATAGGTACGTTAATAATTTTTTAAACGTTTTTATTTTTCTTTTCGACGCTTAAAGGGCCTTTTTTTGAGACTTTGTACTGATAGGTATGTCTGATATGTGATTCTTCAGGTTAATATTTTTCTAAGCATTTTTGTTTTATTTTTTTAACGCCTAAGCGGCTAATAACGAATTTCAATTTGTTAAATTTTATCAACTTGTCACGTGGGCAGAGCCACGATTGAAAACTAGTATTGCTTACATACACAAGTTAACTATAGTCAATGTCACAGTAAATTAGCCTCTCAACTGGTCGTTCTTAAAATTGTTAATTTCTTAAATTACTTTTATGTTCCTATTTCGGTGTATTTGATTTGTCCGACACTTTGATTATTATGACTATGGGTTTATTATTGTACCTACTTGATTTTAAACAATAAAACTTAAAAATACCTACTACCGAAACATTTGTTTTATTTTGTGTTCATACTTAAGTTCAGAAGAAACACGCTCACATAAATAAAATGATCATATCTATCATAATTATCCTTAATATTTTTTAGTTAGCCTAGCGGACTTACCTAATTATAATTTAAAATTTAATTAATCTATGTAATATAGGGATAACTTGTTTTTAATGTCTGTTATGTACTCCAAGTTATAGAAATAAGTATTTCATTTTAATCGACTTCATAAAGAGGGATGATTCTCTATTTATACATACATATCGTCACTCCTGTCCCTCATTGGGGTAGACAGAGACCACATCACGCAATGAATTTATTGGGATCTATTATATAGGTACCTATGTATGTATCGATATAACATATAAGGTTAGGAGGAAGCAACAAACTCAACAGTTTATGGCGTACATACAAAAATAATATACGGTACCGATATAATCTCAAATATAGTAAGGAGTCATTTAATTAGTAGAATGCATGGAATTAATATAGTACAATATACGGTATCAATATAACCATACATTTAAATGGATGTAGGAAAAACGATTAAATGCATGGAACGAATACAAAAATATACAATGTGTCACATGATTTCCATCGAGAACGGAAGCAACAAACCAGCGAGAATTATTTCAAATTGAATATCTAATTTTCGTACGTAAACAAAATTTCTCGTCGACAATAGAATTCACATGACAGCAATGTAACTATATTCGCACGAATAACAATTAAAAAGTCATTGGAAATGGTAGACGCCATAGGGTTCGACTTTGAAAAGACGCAACAAGTCTTCGGCGATTTAAATATATATATATATATATATATATATATATATATATATATATATATATATATATATATATATATATATATATATATATATATATATATGTAGGTATATATATATATATATATAAAACTATATTTTAAGTTAAAGATTTAATGGCGAAATGAAATCAAATATGTATAATTTATTTTTTATGTTTCGCGTGAACGAAGGGCTCAAATTCCGTGCCGAATTTATTTTATCGTAAAAGTTGATGAAATAGTTTTAAAAAACTTATGGGCCTTTTATATTCGTAAATTTAAATGATATTTTTTTTATACAAAATATTATTGGTGCACATTTTTTCATCTATACCTAAGTAAGTTTTGATTCAAAGATTTTACTCCTAAAATTGAGCTAAAGGTAATTTTAAGAGCATGGCAAGTCAACTTGCACTTCCACCAGAAAAATTAATCTTTCAATAGTATAATTATTGTTCTTAAGACCATCCTATCGTAATCTATAGAAAGAAATGGTTGTAAACGATTTTTTCTCGTAATTATCTACCAGAGTATTATCAGACTGGCGTTGGACTGGCGTAAGAAGAAGGTGTTCTGTTCGAGTTTTGTTTATTTTTCAGTGCAATACCATAGAGAACCAACATTTCTGGTGGCCTTTTATTAGTTTTATATTACTTATTGTCATATTATCAAAAATATTGTCTGTATAAAATTATTAGGTAGTTGCTTATTATTTTTAAAGCAAGCAAATTATAGGCACCTCTTCATCGCCAGAATCTTCACTATCATTATCAGTTTGTAGTTCATAATGGTTTTCATCAAGAATCGATTTTTAAGACGGTGAATGGTGATTCTTCTTCGCAGCTTGATGAAAATAATTGTCGATTTGTTGCTGAATAGATGACTGATGACTTTGAGGGCAAAGAAAGTTGATGTGACAGTCTAGCGGCACCTTTTTAGGGTTCCGTACCCAAGGGGTAAAAACGGGACCCTATTACTAAGACTTCGTTGTCTGTCCGTCTGTCTGTCTCCAGGCTGTAATTCAAGAGCCGCTATAGCTAGACTTCTAAAATTTTCACAGATTGTGTATTTCTGTTGCCGCTATAACAACAAATACTTACTTACTGAAAACAAAGTAAAATTAATATTTATATTTAAGTTTACCCATATAACAAACATGATTTTTTTGGCCTTTTTGTCTCGTAGTCCATAATGGCAACACGTAGGCACTTAAATTTTCTACAAAATCCTCAAATATTACTTTAACAACTTTAATAATTGATACTAAAATTCTACTAAAATTAAAATAAAATAAAAATAAAGGGGTGCTCCGATACAAAAGAAAAATCACAATTTTTGGCCTATTTTTTTTCTCTATGTATATTGTATAATGGTACGGAACCCTTCGTGCGAGAATCTTACTTGCACTTGGACGATTTTTATACTTTTTCACTTTTCTCCGAAAGCCTCCTTTCGTCTTTCTAATATTATATATCTCCTGCTTTCTTCAAGCTTGCAGAACGCTGTCCTTTATATACTTAATACTCTTAATAATAAAATGTTAAAAGCCTAAGTTCCCTAATGAAGGAGGAAACCAATGATATTGTAGTTATACAGATATGTTACGTCCATACTATTTTCCGGCTTCAATCTCTTCCGAACAATTTTCAAATTCAAAATTGCAGACATTGACAAATTTGACAGATGAGTGAAACAAAAGATACGAAAAACCATTTACGTAAAAGAGACAGTTCTATTTTTAAACGTCGAATCGTATCGCTGTCTCTTTCTTCGCCTGAGCTATGACGAAAATTCGTTTTTTTCCAGATTGTTCGAAAAATTAATTGAAAATGTAAATAATCGAGGTATTTATTGCAATCAAGACATGTGGTAAGAGATTCCATGTGTTTTGTTTACTTTCGAGTCATAATTATTGGTACATTTTCGATACACGCATGACGCACGACGTCATTTTCAATTTACTTGGGTAAGACAAGACGCGGCACATTCGTGACTGCGCTCGATGCAGACTAAACAACAGACGGCCCAATTGGGCCGTATATGAAGCTTCACAACGCGCGCGGTAGTAACATAATATCTGGTTTGAGTATTTCGTCATTGGAGGAAACAGGACTTTCACTAGAGTATACACTATTGAGTATCTAGTGTTATGATTCCATTAAGTATATACCTACTTCAAAAAGTGCCTAACAAATCCATCTAAAAACCTTTTTGATTACTTTTAGAGTAATTGATCTACAAATAATTTTAATTCTTAAAAAGTATTTGTGATAATAAGTCTATAGAGTAATTGAACTACAGCAGCGCTTGTAACAGAGAAGTATAGTCCATAACAAATCAATTTGCTCTTAACTCAGTGTAATGAACTAATAAAGGTTTTAAAGCAAGGAACACTAGATATTTTTTTCTATTAGAAACTTAGTTCTTATTCAAAACCATGTATAGAATGCCAATGTCTATTTTGTCTATAAAAAAGCCATGATTAGTACTCCTAAAGTATAAATAGATTTAAGGCGTCGGAAGTGTGCTACTTGGGCCGTTCCCCAAAAAGTGTCGGCTCACGATTCCCGCCGCCGGACCTCCCTTTTCTTGCCACCACCACTCTGAGAGTGATATTATTAATAGACATCAATTATTCCATGATGTACATTATACATAGACTACCATTCTTATTTTATAATATGTACCTAAGATGGTTAGCCATAAAAACAAATATTTTACAGACAAGTTTGCTTGACCGGTTTTAGATAAATGTGTTTATTTTTATTTTAGCCTCCGCTTGATGATTCAAGTCCAGTTTTTACGAAAACCCTTGACTCCTGTCCCTGGGACTATCCCTTTTAAAGCAAGGAGTTTTATTGTAGGCGGTTTTACGTTGATGCTTACATGGAACTAAATGCTTACAGCTTACTCGTTTGAGTGCTAACGCCGAAACGATTCCAATTTTAAAAGCTTTTATTTAACTTGCTCTGTATGTATGTAAGTATGTATGTTCGGGTGAAATTTTGGAACTCAATTTTGAAGTAGATATATTTAACCGATCGAGCTGAAATTTTGCATTCATGTTTAGTTTGGATGACAATGCATGATATTGTATGTGTCATCACTCTAAATCCAATATGGCCGACAATCCAAGATGGCGAAATAGTTATTTTCTATGCAGTTCTACAATATGGATATTAAATGAAAGGGCTTTTTGAGAGTAACTCGAAAACGAATGTTATGTCATACTACATCCAATATGGCGGCTCATTCAAGATAGAGGTATAGTTATTTTTAATGCACTTCTGCAATATGGGTATCAAACAAAAAGGCTCATTGAGAGTAAATTGAAAAGTCATGTCGTATCCAGTCGTGCCGTGTCGTGTCGTGTCGTGTCGTGTCGTGTCGTGTCGTGTCGTCTCGTGTCGTGTCGTGTTAAGTCAAGTCAAAACCAGCCGGGCATTAGAAAATGAACGGTTGAATCCGGTCATTTTTGTAAAGTGATATTTAATTTTTTAGTCGTAAAATTAAGTACGATTTCTTAAAGACTTAAATCAAGTTTATCAGATTTTAACAAATTCTTGAAACAAAACAAACTACAATGAAGCAGACTTAAGAAATCTAGTCAGAAATTTAACTAAAAAACAAAAAATAATTTACTTATAGGCAAAAAACTTTTTGAAAAAAAGCTTTTATTTAAATAAGTACTCTAAAAAGAAAAAATAAACCCCTTAAAAATTCTAACTATTTAGTTATAACCTCAATATATTAAGTAAGTATACAATTTGCATTAAGTATAATAAAAGCTTGTCGCGAGACTTAACAATCTGTCAATATTCAATTACTATAATAAAATAAAAAATAGAATATCAGTTTACTCAGTTAAATTGGCACTTACTAGTTTATTATTTACAAATTATAAATCAGATGGAAGGAGAGTGCCCCGTGTTTCCGGTTCACCCACTCTTTAAATAGTGGCCGGATTGTCTCTATCAGGGCGACGCTTACCAGCGGTTCTTGTAACCGCTCCGCCCAGAGGTCTAACGACCTCTCACTAGACTCTGCCCTCCACCGACGCACGGCGTCCGGTAGGGGGTTGCTGCCCCCTCGCGGACTGCTGCGCAACGTCAATAAACGTCGGCAAGGGCCCTTGCGTCAATGTCCCATGGGACGCTACCAGCAAGTAGGCAAGCCGCATCTCGGGAGATAGTGCGATACCCGCGCACCGCACGCTCCGCCATCACTCGCTGAAGGCGTCCCAGAACGAGCCTGTTGCTGGTCGACAGTCTCCCTGCCCAAATCGGCGCGCCATACATGGACATGGAACGAATAACACCCATGTACAGACGCCGACATGCCAAGTTTGGGCCCCCAAGATTCGGGAGCAGCGAGGCTAAGGCCCCCGCGGCCTTGGTGGTTCTTTCAAAGAGCCGACGAAGGTCCCTCCCTCCCTAGGAATCAACTTCTCTGATAGTACATATTAATTACAATGCTGATTCATCATCCAGCATAGCGCTGGCAACCATTAACCAGCTGTAGCTAACTTTATCAAAATTGAAAACCATTACATATCCGTATCTACGTCATGCGCAAATTTACATGTTTCGAGTGGAAACATTACATTTAATATAATTATATTAGTAGGTAATATAGTAATTGGAACAAAACAGTGGCCTGATTTGCGGCCACGCCTATCGGATAGAGCAATGCCCTTTTGAGGCTAAAATAACAATAAGAATATTGTGATTACAGTAGAACTTAACACTGACTACATAGGAACACTAACCTCAACGCCTACTTACATCACGCTAAATGCAAATTAGAGTTAAATTAATCGATGAATCGTGTTAAAACAAAAGACTATTTACTATCTTATCAATCATAATTCATAAATCATAATTTAAATCTTTGTTAAAATGTCTAATTGTAATTAATAAAATAACGAAGCTGAACTGGTTTTTGTGGCTATTGTACCTATTGTTTCTAGGTATACCTAGTTAGTTATTTTTTTTTTTGATTTCGATTATGATGCGCATCGACGTAACGCCCATTTAAGGAGTGAGCACATTGAGACGGGCCGTGCCGGGGCTCAGCGTGCCGGGGCTCATCGCAGAAATCCGCTTTAAAATAAATACAATTTGTATGAAAGCGGAAATCCGCTGCGCCCCGACACAGTGTGCGATACGCGCATCCGATTCCATACAAATTATATGGAGGCGGATTTTGGCGATGAGCCCCTGCACGGCCCGTTTCAGTGTGCTCACTCCTTTAGAAGGCATCACCCCCTCCTTTTACTATGGCATCACTTAGCAGATAAGAAATTTAAAAAAACCCCCGCCAAACAACTTTAAAAAGTAATGAAATAATAGTTACTGCCTTTAAGTTCAAATAATTCCTAACTTGTGTAAAGTAATATTTTAGTCCATAATTGTTGTCACGGTGTGTCGGGGGACCGCCAAGTAAACTGCAACCTACAACCGCCAAGTCGCTGATTATCTCGATTCAGTTCGCTGTGAATTGATCCTTAAACTATAATGTTATATGAAATTAAACATCTACATTAGCGGTCCCCCGACACACCTTGACAACAATTATGAACTAAAATATTATTTTACACAAGTTAGGAATTATTTGAACTTAAAGGCAGTAAACATTATTTCATTACTTTTTAAAGTTGTTTGGCGGGGGTTTTTTTAAATTTCTTAATTTAATTTTATTTCATACTTTTTAAACTTGTGTTGGTTAAAGTGCAGAATAATTCCTATCAACAGAATCATAGTCTCATGATTACCATCTATTCGATGAGGCCTTTTCGATGAGGCCAAACATGAACTTTGGGTTCATACGAAGCTCGGTTCCTATAGAATCTAGGTGATGCTGCAGCAGCAGCGTGAAAATATTTACTATTTATCTACTTCTTACTGGTTGTCGCTATTAAAATGAGCCCAAACACGAAACCTCTGCTGTAAGTTGGCGAGGAGTTGGATATCCTATTCATTACCAGGTTATGCTGCAGCACCAGGTCAACTTTCCATTATTATGTGTATACGTAATACGTTTATTGTATATTCACAAATGTCACGAACTAGAATGAAATATAAAACCCATCAAACGACTACAAGTTGCTAACGGCCTTTTATGAACCAGATAAACCCTGATTGTCCAGCAGTAAGGAGGCTGATGATGATGAATTATAGCTAAGAACACTCTCGATCATGTCAGCTTTCAAACAAAAAAAACTAGATCAAAATCGGTCCACCCGTTTGGATGCTACGATGCCACGGACAGATACACACACAGACAAACAGACAGACAGACACGTCAAACTTATAACACCCCTCTTTTTTGTCGGGGGTTAAAAAATGTAGGTACTTACGCATTTTTAGGGTTCCATAGTCAACATAGTTTCGGTCTGTCCGTCCGTCCATCTGTCTGTCTGGCAGCTGCCCCCCCCCTCCCTCTCCTGGATCATTGACGTTCCTACTAAGTATATTATCTAGTACTTTCATCTATAAAAATAACGAATTTTTGCCATTTGTTTGCAATACAACTAAAAATTATTAATTTTTTATTCTTTATAAACACCTAGCTTATAAAAAATCTGATTTGCCCCCCCCCCCCCCCCCCCCCCCTGGCCCAGAACCTGGGTACGCCCATGTATAGGACCATTAGGACCTGCAAAGCTGTAATATGGCATGAATACACAATATATTAATGATGCCGACAAAATGGAACATAATAACTTAAAAAAAATGGTATGTAGGTATCTACCTGCCACCCTGCCCTACACATTAAGCGGGGATGAATTTTTTTTTTCGCGCCCACCCCACCCCCAGCGTGTGGGGTGTCGCTGAATAGGTTTTTTTTTAAATATTATGACTATTCATAGATCATTAGGGATCCATTTGCGAAATATTAAGTTTTAAAGTGGAAAAAATCGTTAGGGTGTCCCCCCCCCCCTTCTATCAGCTAAACGGTTAAGTACATGAAATGTGAAAAAATTCACGGGAGTAGGAAATATGCTGAATTTAAAAGGAAAACTATAACGTCTTATGAAGACTTCATAAGTTATTGAGTAATAGTCGATCAACTAAAAAAATATATTCGGCGAAGTATAAAGGAACTTTTCGTTCAAATTCCTTTGAAAGTAACTGAGATGATGTTGTTAGTAGTGTAAAAGTTAAAACACGTTATAAATATATGTTCATTGACCATACAACAATTTGCAAAAACTAACGGTACTACGGGACCCTATATTGCGCGTGGCCGGACACTCACTTGGCCAATTTTTAGATTAGGTATCGACCGACCACTTGGTTGAACCTTCAATGGTTTGGGCTTACAAGTTCTTCATCCAATCTAGCCTCGAGACTGTTTAGAGTCCTCTAGAGTCTAGACTCGAAGATTATCCTTTTATCTTACGTAATATAATATACCTACTAACCAGAATTTTTACCTATTGCACCAACATGGTATCCCTATGTTTTGCAACTGCCACCAAAGTTGTCACGGAGTCGTGAAAGCTAAAGAGTTTTTATTTTGCACCGAATAAACCGGTCGTTACAATGACAAGGTGATCAAGTACATTTCGATACCTGAGGGTTTATCTAGGTAAGTAGAGCATGCGAATGCTTATCATGGAAGTATGGAAGTTGGAACATAATATGAAATACTGTGTAGTTGCCCGCAACTTATAGCGCAGAAATTGATTTATGATCGAGAACCCATTAAGTCAGTAAGAAAAAGGAGAATACATAAATCCAGAGCTGCCCTTAATAATAATTGTCATGTGGGCTCTTAATATTTAAATAGTAAACAACACGCAAATCCCATTATCATCGTCCTTGGACCATGAGATAAAGATGATAGTGAAGTAATAACTTCGATCGCTATCAACATACCTAATTTGTGAATTATGTACTGTAAATACCTGATAAAATAATAAGATAGGTAAGTACTAAGTAATTGTATGCAGTGGCGTAACTATAGGGTGGCAGGGCTGGCAAAATGCCACATGCCCCTGACCTAAAAGGGCCCCGGCCCTCGGCCCAAGAGGCCGTGAGCCCAGAATTTTTTTTTTGACAGATTTTTCAGATTTTTCCTGCTAGGGCCCCATCAGTTTGCCACGGGCCCCGGATGTCATAGTTACGCCACTGATTGTATGCATAGATTGTTTCACATCAGTCTTCCTCATATTCGAATATTAGCAACTGTAAGTTTTGTCAAAACTAAAGTCGTTAAAAATCAATTAGGAAATCACCACATTAATACAATATTAAGGGCCTGTTTCACCACTTCCTGATAAGGCTATCCACCAATTAACTTGACAGATCAAGTATGGAGAATCTGTCAAAAAGTTGTGAATAGCCTATTAGGCACTTTATCAGAATGTGGTGAAACATAATGTATTAGCATGTACTTAATATTTACATCAAACTCAAACTTCAGGTCATAGGGCCAAGCCCCCTGCAATGCGGACCGCATTTAATACTCGTAGATAGATTTCTCGAGTAGATTCGATCGATGTAGATTTTTAAGATGCGACACTGCATAATTTATGCATGACATTGCTCATTGCTCTTCAAGGGTTGTTTTTGCGATATGACGTCATGACGCGCCCATTACTCCTCGATGTCAAAATGAAAAACAAACATGTTTTTAAATTATTTATTATAATAATAACAATTTTTAATATATCTCATAAAATTTTCCATTTTACATTGTAAATAATAATAATAATTGATAGAGTGTGTAATTGATATAATAAACGTAATAGAACACCCCGCAGTCTTATTAACGTGTACAAGTTACGACCATAACTTTCCCTTTAAGGTTTAAGGCAATACGGCGTACATAATAGCACCCGAGTCAGCTCTTAAGTTTACTAAAATTACAAGTTAGCGTGGTACTTCTTGTAGGGGGCGAGTCCAGCGGCGACCTTGCTGCCGAGGTCGGGGTGGATCTGAGCGAACAGCTTGATGCCACGCTCCTGGATGAAACCGGCCGCGTCCTTCAGGTGGCCTACGAGGTTCTGCACTAGGCGCTCCTTCTCAGCATCGCTGAACACCTTCTGGTAGAGAATGGTGGCCTGGGAGAAGTTGTCCTCCGTCTGGCCGTTGTCGTACCTGCCCACGTCACCAGATACGTTCCATCTAGGCTGCATGCGCTGTGCCCTGGGGCACTCTTGGGGTCCAGAGAACGAGTTGGGGAAGTAGTTCGGGCATCCGTTCTGGTGGTTGATGGTCTGCGGGCCGTCGCGCTGGTAATTGGCGACGGTCACGCGGAAGGGGCAGTTGACGGGGATCTGCAGGTAGTTGGCGCCGAGGCGGTGGCGGTGCGTGTCGCTGTACGCGAACAGACGGCCCTGCAACATCTTGTCGGGGGAAGCCTCGATGCCGGGGGGCATGTTCGAGGGACTGAACGCGATTTGTTCGACTTCCGCGAAGTAGTTGGTGGGATTCTTATTTAAGACGATCTTACCTACTGGGATTAGAGGATATTCGGAGTGGGGCCAGACTTTAGTCATGTCGAATGGATTGAATTTCGCAGTCTCCGCCTGTGCCATTGTCATAACCTGGATGTAGAAGGTCCAGCTTGGGAAGTCACCTTTGGCAATGGCGTTGTATAGATCTCTGATGGAGTAGTCGGGGTCGGAAGCGGCGAGCTCGTTGGCCTTCTCAACGGGCAAATTCTTGATGCCCTGGTTAGTTTTGTAGTGGAATTTGACCCAGTGGGACACTCCTTGTGCGTTAACGAGTTTGAATGTGTGAGAACCGTATCCATTCATGTGTCTGTAGCCGTCGGGAATACCACGGTCACCGTAGGTGTAGATGAGTTGGTGCATGGTCTCCGGTCTCAGAGTCATGAAGTCCCAGAACATGTCAGCGTCCTTTAAGTGAGTCGCCGGGTTTCTCTTTTGTGTGTGGATGAAGCTGGCAAAGAGTGATGCGTCCCTGATGAAGAAAATAGGGGTGTTGTTTCCAACGAGATCCCAGATTCCATCGTCTGTGTAGAACTTAACTGCGAATCCACGAGGGTCACGGACGGTGTCAGCTGAGCCACTCTCACCTCCGACAGTGGAGAATCTCACAGCCAATGGGGTCTGCTTGCCAATGGATTCGAAGATCTTGGCTGCAGAGTATTTAGTGATATCGTGGGTCACTTCAAAGTAACCAAAAGCACCGGCTCCCTTAGCGTGTACTACTCTCTCAGGGATACGTTCCCTGTCAAAGGAGGAAATTTCGTCAAGGAATTCCGAGTCTTGAAGTAGCAAAGGTCCGTCCTTGCCAACTGTCTGGATTGCAGTCTTGACTCCCACGGGCGCTCCATATTTGGTTGTGATGTAGCCGGGTGAATCCTGTTAACAAAGAAAGAAAACTCAGTAAAGATCAAGAATATTATTATTATTATATTATTTCTTTCAATTCCTGTACTGATAAAGAAATTGAACGGAGAATAAAAATAACTTGGAACAAGTACTGGTCAATGAAGGAATAGGGATGATGACAAGGTCAAAGAGCGAATTTTGTTAATAAAATAAAGAAATCACGGTAAAAAATAAGTCTTCCCAAAATTTCAGCTTGATAGCATTTGTATTTTTTTTTTTGTTATGCGCCTTCAAAGTTGGATATTCAAGTCGAATTTTTTTTCAATTAAATTTCTTAATATTTGTATACAATTCGATAACTTATGCATTAAAAAGCAACTTTAGTTATGAAACCACTTTCATAAACGCAATATTTAATATACCTGTCGAACAAAGTTGTCTCCCGATGCGTACAAACTACGAAAGACTGACGTCATACTTTCGTAGCACTTTGTATGGAGCGTTTCGGGCAGGTCTTTTTTATGAGATATTTGAATTGTCATATCTTGGTGAATTTTAAAGCTATCAGAGTCATTCTTTCAGCGATGTTTCTATTTTTTAAGTGTATTTTAATTACCGATAAAAAAAATAGTCATCATGCCTATTGTTCTAAGGAAAAATAGCAATAAAACTAAAAGCCATGAACATCTGCCTAACACCTTGCTTAAGAGGCCGGGTACCATCGAAATCCTCATACATACGTAATACCAAAATCATTTTCTCATACGAAAATATTTAACATGTTTGAGTTATTTTTCAGCTTAAAATAGTAACTACCTAGATTCCTGCGTAAAAATTTACTACAAAATATTTACTTAAACACAAAAAAATATAAGTAGTCAAACACTAAAAAATATATAAATAAATAGTTTTACTACAAAATATTTAAACCTTCAAAAATATTTTTTAGTGTTTAAATATTTAGTAGTAAATTTTTACGCAGGAACCTAGGTAATTACTATTTTAAGCAGAAAAATATCTCAAACATGTTAAATATAAAAATAGTATGAGAAAATGATTTTGGTATTACGCATGTATGAGAACTTTAATGGCACCCGGCCCCTTAACATATGGAAGTCAAACCTGGTCATTGAAAAAATCACATATAACAGAATAAAGTCCTGTCAAAGAGGTATTAAAATAAATAAAGAATATAAGTATTAAACTTGAAGATAGGATTAAGAGCACAATCATTAGGAAAAAACAAAGGCCAGAGACGCTGTTAAACAAATACTATTATTGAAATGGAAATGGGCAGGCCATATTCAAAGAACGACAGATGAAAGATGGATACAGGCTGTGACTAACTGGAGAAGGAGTGGTAGGCCAGCCAAAAGGTGGAAAGACGATATCACAGAAGTAGCTGGAGTCCTATGGACGAGACTGGGCTCGAGACAGACAAAAATGGAAAATTTGGAGGAGGCTTTCACCGCCATAGGCGTTCCTTATAAACATTAAAAATATATATTTAAAGAAAAAAAGTAAATAAATGAAAAAAACTTGTAATAAGGGATAATAAAAAGCTTAATAATAATAATAAAGCTTTCCTTAAGAGCCTACTATCAAAACGCTAGCCCACGCCTACACACAACGATATCCTCCAATCGTAGGGTTGCCATCCGTCCGGATTTCCCTGGATTTGTATTAGTTTGAAGGGTGTCCGGGATGCGTCCGGCCGGGTTTTTTGAAAAGTGTCCATTTGAAATCCAGACACTTTTGATGAGAGAAATTTAACTTTTAATTCATGCGGCAATAAACGAAAGATAAAAACTCGCTAAGCATACACACAGTTTCTTGCACGGACTTGAGTTAGTCAGATTTTTATAAATTCTTGTTGGAAAAGCAAAAATTGGCAAGACGTTATCGTAAATACTGTTTAAGTGGTGTCCGGGGAAATAACCACATTTCGGCCAATTCTCCGGGAATTTTGTCGTGCCTGACCGGCGAAGGGAATTTGGGTGATAGCAACCCTATTCAATCGTGATACAATGATTCTATGAATCGTGGTCCCGGGCAATGTGCTTTAAACTGCAGCTAATAGTGAACAATATCGCGTAACAACGGTTTCCGCATTATGGCACGAAAGTAAAGGTCGTTAGTCCTAAAAATGTTCTTGATAATTTCGAAAAATATAACTATCTAGTCAAAATAAATGAATCGTGTTTTCCGTTAGCCAAATATCAGATATATATAAAATGATTGAATAAATCTCAATTTCATTTAAGTCAATCGTCTTCCGGGATCGTAATACTTATTAGAAAACACAGCAAAACTTGACAGCCCGCTCTTAAGGTACTATTTTATAATAAGTAAAGGTGTATAAACTTTTACTATTTTGATAACTATTCATAACCATATTCTTTATTAATTACTAAACTTAAAAGTATTATTATAATCTAAATTATCATATATATTAATACGTGAGAGAAAAACTTTGTAACCCTTTTTAAGAAAAATGGGGAAACGTAGGTGCATGAAATTTCCCACAGTTATAGTTTATATGATGAAGGAGTGCATCAAGCTAATATTATTTTAAAATTATGCTTTTATCATATATATATATTTTTAACAAATAAAACGTTACACACACTACATCACTACTACTAGGAAAAATGACAGATTTTTGAGTGACAAGCCTATACATACGAATTATACTCTTTTATTTATGGTTGAAGTCTGTTGACAACAAGTTGACATATTGAAAATGGATTATTGTTTTTTTTTTAATTTAATTTTAGCTACTATTAGACAATGCTTAAACGGCCAGTCTGAGATCAGCTGAGTCCCAGAGACAAGAACTGAAAAAAACTATATATAAAAAAAAAAAAAAAAAAAAATGTTTATTTCAGACCGGAGTCCATAAGCTGTTAGTAAATACAATAATTATATGATGAAGTCAATATTTTTTACAAAATGTAGGTAGCAGTCCTAATGTCGTTGCAAGTAAGGTCGAATTTCGAACATTGGGCGATCTCTAGTTATCATAATTGACTTAACTTGTCCATAGTTCCAAATATTTTAAAAAAGCTTGTAAATGTCACCATTAAGTGCAATTATTATTAATCCTTTTCTTATTGTCTGGCTTTCATATTTTTATTGATTTCTATAAGTATATTAATAACTTTTTAAACCAATTCAATGAACTTGCTCCCCAAAAAACATGTATTGTTTTAAATATTATATTATACAAACAGGTTATTTTTTCCAGTTCTCAGATAAAAACTGATACCACACTTTCTTTTCTCTAAATGTCAGAAAAACCTGGACACCCAAATTAGGACAGATCAGAGTAGTCATTGAAGTCATCTTCAATTTAAATTTTTTATCTAAGTAGTCTATCAGAATCTGATGGCAAAAAGTGAGAAAATAAATTGAGTTTAGCAATAACGGGGGTAATTGGAATAAAACATTTTGATCCTTATTTTCCTTATAGCAGCTTATTCTGTGTGTGAAACATGCAAATATAAAAATTTATCCAATGATCAAGGATATTTTTTGAAAATCTGCCATCAAAATTTGCCATCCGATTCTGGTAGATCTGTAGATGCCGGTTATTTACACCCATACTACACAGAAACTAAGTTCATAATGTGATTAAACATAGTAGGTAAAAAATAAGATTATGTCACTTTAACCCAGACAACACTGAAACTTAATAAAATTCAAGTGAAGCTATAATTTAATTATATGTAACAATTAAACAGTAAATAACTTTAAAATATTAAAATTAGTTCGCTCAGCAATCAGCATTTTTTTTGTCAAAAATGAGGCATCTAATGATTGGAATGGTTGGAAAATAATATGTTTCACTTTTCACAACAGAATGTATCGCCATACAATATACTTTCTGTTTAAACAACATTTACATATTTGGAGCCTATTTAGTAACTCAAGGGCAAAGTTAGGAAATTATTAGCAAATACAGTTCCAGACTTCACTTATCTGATTTAAAGATACAAAGTCCAAAACAACAACACACCCTACATGTTAAACAGTAGGATAATAATAAAATAATTACCTACACACAAGAAATAAAGTATTTCGCACCAACCACAAGTCCCACAAAAACATCATCGTTATGAGGAAAATTTTATAGCACTGTCATGATGTTATAATTACATTGACCATATTATAAATGCAAGCGTTACTTTTTTCGAAAGTATCCTATAAAGTTATCTTTCTTACTAATAGATCCTTAGCGAAAGTAGTTGAAAATTAGGTACTTACCTTCAAGCTTTTCTTGAAGTTTACAAGTTGGTCTGAAGCGGGATCTCTGGACGCCATTTCGTGGGAAGTTCTTGATACAAACTAATATGAGAAACGACGGAGCGACTCACTGGACGCGTGCCGTATCAAATACTGCTAAATGCAGTACAAGCGCCTTTATATATGTTCCGATTAATTCAACAACTATCGCGGCTTGTACTTGTGTTTGTTTATTCAACGCGTGGAGTTATCAAAATTAATAAATTTACTATACAATAAGAATTAAATCAGAAAGATATCAATAAAAAATAATTTTGGTACACAGAATACACACTACACGTCTGATTTTGAAATTTGACTGCTTTTTGTTTGTTATGACATTTACTTTTTTAATTAAGTATTTTCTTTGAATAAATTTTTTTGGATAATGGTTTCATTGACAATTGACAAGTAATTCCACGACAATTTATTTTGCCAACATGCCCTAATATTTAATTATTATTGCGTTTGACCATGGCTTGACCCTTTTGACCAGTCATAATAATATTATTGTATGTGTTACGCTCAAAGACCAACAATGAACAAGTGCGAGTCGGACTCGCCCACGAAGGGTTCCGTACCAGTATAGGGTGAAAGACGTAGACAAAAAATTGTGTTTTTTATATGGGAGCCCTCTTAAATTTTTATTTTAATTTTATGATTAATTTTTAAAGTACAAAAATAATTAAAGATTTTGTACAAATTTCAAGTGCCTATTACTATTAGGTACCTATTTATTAATTACGAGCAAAAAATGCCAAAAAATCACGTTTCTTGTATGCCTCCCATCAGTTAAGGACGCTATCACAAAAATTATGACAAAATTTAGCAGGTCAGTACAAATATCGACGTTAAGGATATTAAAATAACATTCAATATCAGCGCGCCTTGTACAGTGGCGGTTACGACGCTCGCCGCTTTCTTGATAGAGCGAATATGTATGAAGAAATTTGAGAGCGTTTCTTGTTTTTCTTATAAATGGAAATGTTATTTATTATATAAAATATTTAGCTATTCGTACAGGAGACTAATTAATAAGCAACAATTTTTTTGTATATTTATTTTCCTTAGTTCAGTTTGGTAAGTACTACTAATAATATATATTCTGTGGTTCAGTGTATTCAGCTATACTGCCACGCAATTCATAAACGCAGTAAGTACCACTTACTGCGTAATGGTAAGTAATGCAGTGCTTTACAATTATAGTGTATACATATTATGGTTCACCGAAGTGTTGTTTTAACTGCAACATGTTACAAACGCAATGACAATTACGGCATTTATGGTATGTGTGCGCATTGGTTTACCTTAAATACGTTTATTATTTTAATGACGTGAACTCAAAAATAACGGACTTAAGTCTATCTTAAATCTAATCTATTTAAGTCTTACTATTTTGAACACAGGTCTTTACACTCTAGAGGCTGTAAAAATATAATAAAAAGCATTTACAAAAGTAAGTTATCAATGTGAGATCAATAAATCAAATAAGTACCGTACTTATACTATGTACTAAGTTAAAAAAAATCAATTTTCAAAAAGTGCTTACAACAATTTTTTAAACATTGCAAATAAATATTATAGTTTGTAAATATTTATTTAAACTGTAAATGAATTAGTTTTAGAACTCTAACGCAGAACCTGTAACCGGAAAATTGTACCAAAACTGTCTTCTATTTTCGGGCATTAGAGGAACTATCTTTTGGATAAATAATTGCATTCTTTATGCCTTCTGGTATTCCTTTCATTTGTAGTTTTGGAGTGGGCTCTGGAATATATCCTTTAGATATATTTTTAACCTTAAAAAATCTACACGTTGTTGAATAAACTAAATTAAAAATAATTAAAATCGTAGACTTTCTTCATGCGTAGCAATGACAATTCCACTTGGTGGTGGAAACTATCAGCAGACATGAATGTGTGCCCGGGCTTTACATCTCAAATATTTACAAACTTTATTGTTTATTTTCAATGTTTAAAAAAATGTTTTTTAAAATTTTATTTTTATAACTAAGTAAAGTATTTATCTAGGTGTATTAATTGATTTATTGATGTCCCATTGATAACTTACTTTTGTTTATTAGACCTATCCAGAATCTGATGGCAAATTTTGATGGCAGAATTTAAAAAAATATCCTTAAATTTAGTTGTTATTTTTAGCAATATTCCGCGAAAACAACTTCCACCTTTAAGTAAATGAGTGAGTGTACGCATAGCACATGCGTACACTCACTCATTTACTTAAAGGTGGAAGTTGTTTTCGCGGAATATTGCTAAAAATAACAACTAAATTTAAACTATGGATTTCCGCAAAGTAACGCCTGATTCCATTAACTATTTAAAAATATCCTTGATCATTGGATAAATTTTGGGTTTCGTACCCAAAGGGTAAAAACGGGACCCTATTACTAAGACTTCGTTGGCTGGCCGTCTGTCTGTCTCCAGGCTGTATCTCAAGAACCGCTATAGCTAGGCTTCTGAAATTTTCACAGATTGTGTATATCTGTTGCCACTATAACAACTAAATATAATGAAAACAAAATAAAATTAATATCTAAGGGTAATTAATATCCTTCGCTCTATATCAAAAGTGGCAAAAGGTCGGGACTTGAATTTTTTTATACATTCTTTTGTTATATTTTGTGTACTTTAATATTTAATAATAATATTAAAATAAAATAAAAATTCAAGAGGGCTCCCATACAAAAAACACAATTTTTAGCCTATTTTTGCTCTGTATCGTATTCGTGCGTGAATACGGCTCGCACTTGGCCGATTTTTTTTATATTTGCATGTTTCACACACAGAATCAGCTGTTATAAGGAAAAAATATATAAAAATGTTTTATTACAATTACCCCGGTATTGCTAGAGACAATTTCTTTTCTCACTTTTTGCCATCAGATCCTGGTAGACCTATAAATGCTTTTTAGTTTTTATTATATTTTCACAGCCACTAGAGTGCAAAGACCTGTGTTAAAAATAGTAAGACTTAATTAAATTAGATTTAAGATAGTAAGTCCGTTATTTTTTTAAATAGTTGTAGTAGCTAAAGCTGCGATTATTTCAGAAAAACTGTTGAGTCTGTGATTTCTTAAATTAAGAAATTCCAGTAATTATTTGTTTTCCTTGTGTCCTTTTAATTATTTGTGCTCATTGCTTGGTCAACTACTCATTGGTAAAGTTCAACGTGAAAGCGGCATTGACATAAGATAAACGCAGTATAATTGTAATACTACTGTGCAGTAAGTAGTATTGATGAGTTATTTCAGTTCATGTTCCTACTCATAAATGCAGTAACCTGTTAAAATACGGCGTATATATTATGGTGTAGGACTTTTCATTACATTGAATCATCTCATATATATGCCGTAAGTACAGGAAACTACGCATAAATGCAGTAAGAAACACTTTGACTGCATTTATGAGTAGTTGAGTACCGAGTGAAAACTAAGCGAAACCATAACTGAAACGGTTTTTTTGATATTTTACACACAAAACATTAAGCAAACAGCAAAAAACTAATATCCACTTCATCTCCTAAATTCGCTCTTTGCTTTGCTTCAAACCCATATATATATATATATATATATATATATATATATATATATATATATATATATATATATATATATATATATATATATATATATATATATATATATTTACTAATGATTGAGTAACAAAGTGGAGGCAACCAAAAATAAAATTTCAACCGCGTTTTTCTCGAAACCTTTAACATGTTCTTTACTGCGTTTACAAATTGCGCGGCAGTATAATGGTACCTAATCAAACCCCATATTTTTAATCTTTTGCGATTATTGTGATGGTTAAAATGTATTTATGTGAATATTTTGTATGCGGCTATAATTTTTTTATGGTATAGACGTGAAGATGAATATATTATCTTTCATTCGAAACCAAAATATCCTTGCAGTGAAGCGCTCTTATGTGTCGGCGGCAGTCGGCGGCACGTGTCAGCGGCAGTCGACGGCAGTTGACGGCACGTGTCGGCGGCAGTCGACGGCAGTTGACGGCACGTGACGGCGGCAGTTGACCTACCACGACCTTTCCTAAAACGATCATGTTTCCTGAAAGCTTTGTTGTAAGATTACAATAACATTACCGTACTCACTTTTCAAATATAATTTTACTAAAAAACAGTAAAATATGCAAAATATTGTTAAATCCGCTGTGAAATATAAACTTTTTAAAATCGATAGCTCAAGCTACGTAAAACGTCAACGTTAAAGTAATTATTGCTTATCTGTCAAACGGTGTCGCTTAGTAGAGGTGGTGGTAGGCCCCCAGTTGTGACGTACCGCCTAAAGGTAAGCTGCCACAGGTCAATATCATACGCATTACGCAATGGACGTCTCGCATCAAACGGATAATTTTTTCACAGTACTTCCGCTGAATCGGCAGCGTATGGATCATCGAATAGTCTAGTAAATGAATGCTCAAAAGGGGGGTGTGGATGGAATAGTCAAAAGCAGAAATTTTGACTTAGAAACTTTGTTTGGACTAACTTGAAGATAAACATACTGTCTAGTCGGTAATCCGTACGCTGCCGATACAGTGGACGTACTGTAAAAAAAAATCCGTTTGATGCGAGACGTCCGTTGCGTACGATACCGACCTGTGGACCTATAGCTTTACGCGCTACGTCACAACTGCAAGCGTGATATGTCGACGGCTGCCGTCGACTGCCGTCGACTGCCGTCGACTGCCGCCGACTGCCGCCGACTGCCACTGACACGTGCCGTCGTCTGCCGTCGACTGCCGCCGACGCGTGCCGCTGACACATGTCGTTCGTCTGTAAGCGCTCTTACTTCTAATTCTTTAAAATGTTACCCGAAAATCCCTGATATTTGTGAAAAAATGTGATAGCATCCTTAAACTTTATTTTATTTTTAGAATTTGTTGTTATAGCGGGAACAGAATATTTATTTATATAGGTACATAATCTGTGAAAATTTCAGAAGTCTAGCTATAGCGGTGATATCGATTAAGAGCCCATATGACCCTAACTTGACTACATACTTTAACCTAGATCTCAAAATCTGTAAGGTCTAGAAAACTGATTTTTTGACACAAGTAACTTCAGTTCATAAAGATTAAATGCTCAAGACGAAAACACGATTACTCAAAAAATGCTCGATAGTTTCTTTTTTACAAAAAACCTTGTTATAGACACATTTTTGCTTGGATCTTCGAAGTTTGCTGTCTTTTCTTTAATATTTTTTAATAACTAAAAAGGTATTGATAAAACCTAAATTTGCTCAAAACACTTTTTTCATAATCATATAGTACGTCTTTTATTCAAGTAAAACTAACTCGGCGATGATTCCGCGCCGTCCTTTTTCACCTGGCATATGAAAGACGGGCGTGAGTGTGAAGAGAGAAGGACGATGTTTGATTTTTAGAGTCAGGTGAGCTCTTAAGAGTGCGTATACGAAATTTTGCCGATTTCGCTGAATTTCAGACGTGATTTAACAGTTAAAATACAGTATTTCTATAAGTTTTAATGCACAACCTGTAAGATCATTTCAATTAGAATCTAATGGTGTGGCTAGATTTTTGTTTTTTTTAAGTATTTTTAAATAATCCAACTCAACCCGCGACAGTTTTGTGATTTTTGCTGTAAAAGGTTTAGAATATCACCTGTTTATGGTTTGTATTGACGTCTTAACGGTATGAAAAAAATACAATGTACTGTTGAGAAAGTCGTCTATACAATCTTGGAATTACTTTTTACCACTTTAATATGAAATAGTTGAGTAAAAAAATATGTAACTCGGCAAAATTTTAGAGAAAATGGGCAAAGAATTGCTGTTAATTTCGGCAACTTGGAGCTGTAATTCATAAAAAGAAAACGACAGAAATAATCTATAGATAAAATTCTATCCAATTCGAGAAAAAAGAAAAGCAAATTGTGCCAAAAAACACGATTCAAAACAGCCTAAATCTCACATTAGCCTTGCGGCGAGTAATATAATGTGAGATTTAGGTTATTTTGAATCGTGTTTTTTGGCACAATTTGTTTTTTTTTCTCGAATTGGATAGAATTTTATCTATATAGATTATTTCTGTCGTTTTCTTCAAAATTTCGGCAAAATTTCGTATACGGACTCTTAACTACAGTTCGAGTGATGAAAATTCGTAAACACTAAACACACGTAAAAAGCTATGCAATTTTTATACCCAAATTAATAATTGATGTGACATTTTTAGCACTAATGCCTTATATAAATTATCTTCTTAGCTTACAAAATACCGATTGAAAAGCCCAAAAAACGTTGTTCAAAACTTACGTTAAATGTATTATGTTAAATCCTATTTAATGTTAAATCCACGTGTTTGAGGCATTCTTTGACCATTCTTATAGTTTATTATTTAGAGGAACCACAAAACTCAACAATATCTAGCATTAAATGTTCACTAAAAACTTTTATTAACACTTTTATTATTACATGAAATATGCAGATCGACTCCTTTGTTATGTCCTAGTAAGTAGGACATAACATTACACGCTTTTGACGCTTATACACCGATTTAAGCAATGATATTCTATGTTACTAAATTTAAGGCTCTCTCCAGTCTATAGTACCTCAATGCTAAGGAAACGTAACTCCCATACATTTTTTTTATGAAATAAGGGGGCAAACGAGCAAACGGGTCACCTGATGGAAAGCAACTTCCGTTGCCCATGGACACTCGCAGCATCAGAAGAGCTGCAGGTGTGTTGCCGGCCTTTTAAGAGGGAATAGGGTGATCGGGGAGGGGAGGGATGGGAAGGAAAGGGAATAGGGTAGGGGATTGGGCCCCCGGTAAACTCACTCACTCGGCGAAACACAGCGCAAGCGCTGTTTTACACCGGTTTTCTGTGAGAACGTGGTATTTTTCCGGTCGAGCCGAAGCATGGCTCTCCTACGTATAAAGTTAGTTAGTAGAGTTAGGATTTTTTTTAATTAAGTAATTATAAGGTCAATGTGTCGAAGTCCGTCTAGGAGGTAAGTCCGTCTATCGGCAAGTAAGTCTATCGCTGAGTAAAGTACAAATAATACCTAATTCATAATTCACAAAGAATCAAACTTAACACTAGGTATCGTCACCGATTACGTATACGAACGTGCCTTTGTTTTGCTAGGTACGTTAGAACACGACCATTCTTATAGTTTTTCGTTCCGTCCGTCCGTTGCACTCAAACAATCCGTTTAATTGCACTTGTTTGCACGTGCCATTTTCCTCGAAACCTGATCTCATGCACCGAAAATTATGATTTTGGTCTCATTCGATTCGGAATATCATTTAGAACATTCTATCAAAATTCCAACGGGGGCTGAAAAAAATTGCAAAAGTTATAAACAATAAAGTAAACAAAAAAAGAAAGGTTTGATTTTTTTTTAATATTTCATAAACTATTTGAGATAGTCAAAATTTGAAAATAGATCCTTAAAGAGCAGGAAATTTCCTAAAACAAATCCTAACTTTTGGAACTTTATCAATAATCCTTATAACTTTAATTGAGCGACGAAAGTAACTGTAAAACCGCATAGTTCGCGTTTCGCGTGATTTGCTGCAATCTGCCACGTGAACTAAAAACATATTTTAACTGATTAAATATTAATATTAAGGAATAAAAAAATGGTACTAAGTAGACATATCAATAAACCAGAATCCGTCAGCAAAAATAAATATCACCATTTGTTTAATTGTTATGTTTAAATTCTTAATTTTTGCTTAATTTGTTAATAGCCACCATTTTAATGTTAACATAAAGGCAGCGTTCCAGATGACGTTAATTTTGACCAAAACGCTCAAAACGTCCCCTTCTGCCGTTCCCTTTGGCGACCGGGGTCGTTTTGATCGCGGCTATGACCTCACTCATGACGTCATCATTATCGCTCAAAACGATCCTTGACGAAGATGGGTCAAAGTGGGCGTTCTAGTTTTTTTTTAAATTTTTACGTAACTATATCGCGAAAGCCATGTTCGAAAAGTTTTCAGGAGAGAGTAGAGACAAAAAAGTTTATATTATTTCATTACGAATAATATTTTAATTAAATAACATTTAATGAAATATTTTGATTGAAAAATAAATTGTTTTAAATGAATGGTCAAATGATTTCTTATAAAATATAATAATTAATACTAATTTTCATCTCTCCTATACCTGTTGATTGTACTTGACTAAGCATTAGGCGGTATATTAATAAAAATATAACCTAACGTTTATATTATGTATATTGTGGTAATAGTCAATATTCAAAGTAAGTATGTGGTTTTGTTATTTGAAATATGATTCAATGTGACAACTCAAATATAATAAAAGTTTAACTATATTAAAATATGATTACTTAAGTAAAAAAATGTAATACTAAAAACGAAACAAATATAATATTATGTATTTTATTTGTAAAATAAATGTAACAATAAAAAATAAAATTACTTTTATTTGCGACTTGAAGGAAAGGATCGTAATATCCAAGTTCGATTCAATGTACCTATGTATAAAAAAAATATACTTAGTTCTTTTTTTAAACTTTTCTCAAAACGCTCAAATCGCTCCATAATCTGTTCCACTTGGGTTTGTATCACTGACGCTCACATACTAGTGGAACGGGAAAAACTACGGTCTTGAGCGTGAGCGTTTCTAACGTCATCTGGAACGCGGGGACTAACGCAGATATTTTTCAAAACAAGAAATGTATTTTTTTTATTCTTTCAAACTAATCTTAAAAGGGCTTCCCCGTTGGAAAAATTAAAAAAACTTTGATTTTTTACTTTTTTATGAACAATCAAAGGCATTCAAGAATTTTTCATGTAAATAAAGTAATAAGGGTTTTTTCATCAATCAAAATTGTTACTTAAATTTTATAAATTATAAATAAAAATATAAATATTGTTATCTGGCTTCTAATAATAACAAAACAAAATAGAAACAATGGCAAAGCTCGGTCAAACAGCTAGTGTTAATAAAAAAGTGAAAACTCAAAATTCTTGAATTTTTTCGACGGAGGTCTCTTCCCAAGCAGCAAATGGACGTGCTATAATGGTCGAGAGCACGTTCTTGTTTTCGCTTTAAGTTCTATAAAAGTTCTTAAAACAGTCGAGTAAAAGTGCTGTAAACGTTTACTCGACGCGAAAAAGGCGCAAATTATTCAGACTGAAGTCCTATTAAAGTGGAATAAGCGCTGAGTAAGCAACAAAAAGATGCTGTAAGATTTGAGTAAAAGTGGTAGAAAACACTAAAAGAGTTTTAAGAGTAACCAAAATGCGTATATAGGATATTTAGTTCAATAAACGCAATTGATTTGCTATTATACAGATAAAGTGTGCTATAATAGCAGACGAATTGCTTTTATTCTCCTTTTTAGTTCTATAACAGCGAATAGAATGCTTTTACTCGACAAATTAGTGCTGTAAAGAGTGCGAGCTTGTGTGCTACATAAATTTAATGTAAAAAAATTATAGTTATTAAACTACATCTCAATCCTTATTTATATTATCAAGTTTTTGAGAAATCAATATGTGATTATTTTTACTGTTCGTGTAGCTACTCCAAAACATCATGCGCAACAAGCTTTATTGATAAACCCAAAGGCATTTTTACATAAACATTCATGCGCTGCCTATTTTCTTAAATTTGAAGACTAATTAATATAATTAAATTTACTTAAAATATATTTTTTTACTGCCATTGTCCACATTGATAATCTAGTTGCAGTTACAGCTAACTTATTCCATTAAAAGTCGAGTAAGAGTGCTGGTCACCACATTTATAGCACAAGGTGTCGCCATGATAACAGGATTTAGGGTTCGCTTCGTAAATATCGTATAACAGCTCTTAATTACACTACAGCTCCTATACGAACGTTTTTAATTCTACTATAAGAGTTAGTCTGTAAGCGTGCAGTAACAGCAGCAATGTTGCCATAAGCAATTCGATTGCGTTTATAGAGCTTTTATAGAAACATAAAAGATAGCTGAGTAACGGCTGTATAAAAGCACCCAATTCAGCGAATCATCTATTCTACAGCTATTATACGACTGTTAGAGATCAAACGATCGAATAATGAGTATTTTAGCCATATTAATTCAGCATCTGCTAAAAGGTGGAGTAAAAGGGCTAAAACATAGTGCTGTAAACGTTTATTCGACGTCCTTAAAGCACACATTAGCAAATATTGCCAAATAGTCGAGATAACCGCTATTATACGATAAATAGGTGTTTTATGAACGGTTACCCGGCTCTTATACGATTAAAGGCTGAGTAAAAAAATCCTTATTCGACTGTTTTGCTGCTTGGGTTCTCAGCCCTTTTGAGATTATCTCAAAAGAATAAAAAGAAATTTAGATTTCTGGTTTTGAAAAAAATCTGCGTTTTTATGGTAACATTAAAATGGTGACTAACATACAAAAAATTAAGAAAAGCATAACCATTATTGTTTTGTTGTTGTTGTTGTTTTTGTTTGGATTCTTGTTTATTGATATGTCTACTAAGTACCAAATTCTTTTTATTCCTTAATATTAATATGTAATCAGTTAAAATATGTGTTTAGTTCACGTGGCAGATTGGGGCAAATCACGCGAAACGCGAACTATGCGTTTTTACCGTTACTTTTGCCGCTCAATTAAAGTTATAAGGAATATTGATAAAGTTCCAAAAGTTAGGATTTGTTTTAGGAAATTTCCTGCTCTTTAAGGATCTATTCTCAAATTTTGACTGTCTCAAATAGTTTATGAAATATTAAAAAAAACCAAACCCTTCTTTTTTTGTTTACTTTATTGTTTATAACTTTTGCAATTTTTTTCAGCCTCTCTTGGAATTTTGATACAATGTTCTAAATGGTATTCCGAATCGAATGAGACCAAAATCATAATTTTCGGTGCATGAGATCAGGTTTCGAGGAAAATGGCACTTGTTTACTAGTGTATACAGTGTGTAACAAAAATAAGTGATAATACTTTAGGGTGTGTACGTGTTCCTTTAGAGAGTTCACTGTGAAAGTAGCAGCGCTGAAAGACGAAATTTTTTTTTTCACTTTTATATGGGTCCGCGCGTCACGAGTTTCCCCATACAAAAGAGAAAAAAAATTTTGGTCTTTCAGCGCTGCTACTTTCACAGTGAACTCTCTACAAGGAACACGTACACACCCTACAGTATTATCACTTATTTTTTTTACACCCGGTATAACCTAGTAGTCCAGGGTCGATAATTTTTAAAACCAAAAAAAATCATAATAGGATGAAACCCATTAGAAAAGGAGGGAAATATGATAAAAATGAAAGGAAAAATAATTTACGGGCGATCTGAGGTTGGGAAGGGGATGGGGGTGAGTTTTTAAGGGTAAAAAACGGTTTTTCTCGATTTCCGGCAAAACTAAAAGTCATATCGAAAAAAGTCAAATCGAAAAGTTGTAGATAATAAAAAGATCTAAAACTTTTGTATTTACACTTTTTTCACATAACCTCAAAATTTATGTGAAAAATTCAAAAAACCAAGTTTTTGGTTTTTTATTTCTATCTTTTACAAAAAAAAATTATTTTTTAACGAAATTTTGTGAAAACTTACCTTTTTATGTCCCAAATACGCTGTAATTTATTTAATTAAAAATATTTATTTTTTCACCTTATTTTGAATTAATATCGAAAAAACACCCTAATTTTCAATCGAAAATTCACCCGTCAAAATATCAGCTTTTTTCAAAAAGTTGGTGTGGTTTCTGTTCGTTGGAATCTCTACTTTCCGATGGTAAAAAAAAAAATATGTTAGTATGGTAAATCTTCTCAGAAAATGCAAAAATTTTAAAAAAACTTGAATTCGAAAAAATTTTTTAAATTATTATAAATAATTTCATCTAAAAAATGTGATTGCTGCAATTTGTTTTAATTAAAAAGTTGATTTATTTAATTCTAATTACATTTATCAAAATCATTTAATGTGTTCTGTTTTTTAATATACTGTAATACATTATTTCTTGTATCGCTGCTTTGAACACATGAAATTTTTTCTTTTGATTTATTACCGAAAAATCCACCGCAGATAAAGCAATGAGATTCAAAATTAAATCCAAGAGCATCTTTAATTACTTCTTTTCCTTCCTTTGCTTTTTTTTGTCTTGAACTACAAAATGTAGCTATTGCGGTCTCGTCATTATATTGACTTTGACAACTTCGATGAATAAAAGCTGATGTCAAAGTCTCAAATTTTTTGTATTTATTGTCGATTCTTTTTTTGCTGGATACCACTAAACGATTCAAAGCTGTTTTTTTTATTGCCATACACTTGCTTATCATCTGCCTTATTGCAAATGATACAAACAGATTCATCCATACTGATAATCTGAAAAGACAAAATCGAATTAATAATGTCTTCACTATTTAATCGTGAATAAACTCCCATGAAAAAAAAAATTAAAGAAATCAATGTCAAAATGTATAAATAATATATTATAAATCTATAAAAAAGTATAAAATATATATGAAAATCGGCCAAAAGTTTGTTTTATTAGAAATATATTTACGATATATATTTTATATATTTTTTATAGATTTTAAATATATTTTTTATAGATTTTGAAATATATTTTTTTTCATGGGATTAACTAAATTTGTTTGTGCAAAATTAAGGAGATAATTATTTTTTTATCTTGTACTAAAATATCATTTAATGTAACAGCTGCTACGAAATATATAGTATATAATAGTAGATATGTATGTAGTAAGACCCAGACCCGCCTAGCCCCTTCCCCACTTCTCCACGAAATACCTTTTGATGGGCTACAATTTTTCGTAGGTCACTCAGGTATATATATAATTTATCTCAAAATAGTTATAAATAAGCATCTACGCATATAATTTAAAGAAAATTAGACAACTTTCTCCAAATATTGTAGATGTCTTATTAAATATTAATTTAATTAACTTATTTGTTTGTTAATTATAGTAGTATATTTTTATTTGAATTTTTTTTGTTATCAACGTCACATGTAATCTAACGTTTTTCGAGTAATTAAAGTCTAAATTTTAATAAATAGCTCAAAATTATTTATAATAATTAAAAAAAATTTTCAAATTCAAGTTTTTTTTTAATTTTTGCGTTTTCTGAGAAGATTTACCATAGTAATATATATATTTTTTTTCACCATCGGAAAGTAGAGATTTCAACGAACAGAAACCACACCAACTTTTTGAAAAAAGCTGATATTTTGACGGGTGAATTTTCGATTGAAAATTAGGGTGTTTTTTCGATATTAATTCAAAATAAGGTGAAAAAATAAATATTTTTAATTAAATAAATTACAGCGTATTTGGGACATAAAAAGGTAAGTTTTCACAAAATTTCGTTAAAAAATAAAAATTTTTGTAAAAGATAGAAATAAAAAACCAAAAACTTGGTTTTTTGAATTTTTCACATAAATTTTGAGGTTATGTGAAAAAAGTGTAAATACAAAAGTTTTAGATCTTTTTATTATCTACAACTTTCCCATTTGACTTTTTTCGATAGGACTTTTAGTTTTGCCGGAAATCGAGAAAATCCGTTTTTTACCCTTAAAAACTCACCCCCATCCCCTTCCCAACCTCAGATCGCCCGTAAATTATTTTTCCTTTCATTTTTATCATATTTCCCTCCTTTTCTAATGGGTTTCATTCTATTATAATTTTTTTTCACTTTTCATTATTTTTAAAGGCTTCTACCCTGGTCTATAGGTTAATATAGCTCATATGACGCGGAATCTTTTTAACGCACTTGTCACTCTCACTGCACACACACTGATTGTCAATCACCGCTGTGGAGGAGGAGGGCGGCTGCCTCACCATCTACTCCGCCGCCGCCCGCGCCGACTGCCGGCGCCGGAACCTGCGCGCTCCCCAGCCCCCGTAGACAAGTGGCAAAACGCTTACGCTAACGCTAACGCTAGCGCTACAAAATGTATGGATTTGACATTAGTATTCGCTAGCGAAGCGATGACTTATGTCAAATCGCATACATTTTGTAGCGCTTGCGTTAGCGTTAGCGTTAGCGCTTTGCCACTTGTCTACAGGCCCTGATACCTGCTTTAACAGCAACCACGATGACGATGACGTACGCCGCTGTATAATGATGACTGTTGTGGCTGCTGACGCTGTCGTACCGGTCATCTCCTCTATCTGCTTCTGCAGATGTGTCAGCTGCCTTGAATGCTCGCTGACGTCCTCGTCCCCTGCGCTAATAGGGCCGTTGCTAGGTACTGATATTTTGATAAGATAGTTGATCGGCGATAGCTTTGGGGCAGTAAATCTACCTTGATGTGCAGACCACTCACCTCCTGCTTATGAGTGTACACGGTGAAGTCCTTGAACTTCAGAAGACAACCTTGATTTGTCGCCAATAAGCCAGCTTTCAACAGCTGTAGCGAGGAAACTTGATCGTCGCAAAGTACTTTAATTACGTTCTGCTCTTGACAGTAAAAATAAAAGTTTGCGTTGACTTGATGTAACTCATGCCATTGCGATCGGCATGGCTCCTGATAGATCCTGCATCTCCCGGAGGCTGCATCCTTTCCACAGAGACTATCGTCGTCCTTCAGGGATTACACTGGTGACATGCTCCTACATTACAAAGTGCCTGCTGCAGACACGATTCTAGGTCACTTTCAGTAATAGGCAATAGAGCGTCCTTTTTAAGGTTAATCGCTAGGTAACTTGATACGGGTTTTATATGAATCATGTAAATTTTCTCGGTGAACTAGAGGTAAGTATTTTTGTTTTAAATACCAAGTAATTTGTCGATGTTCTGGCCTTAACTTTTAATAAATGATAGATATTTCATATTAGGTAAGCTTATATTATGTATTCTCAAATGGTAAACATAAGTCCTTACTCCTTAGACATTTTTCCTGATATAGTATTTAATTCTTGGCGAAGCTGATCGGGTGTTAATAGGTATAAACTGAGCTGTCCATTGTATATATTAGTCATAGTTTCTAACAGGGTATTCTGCATTTCTTTTAGTTGACTAAGTAAATTGTTGGCGATTATTGTGAAGAGAACAAAATAATTATTTTCTGAGTTTTCCTTTTTAGCGGCGTTTAATTGTTGTTCCACCTGATTTAATTTTGGATTGATAAGCTTGTGCTGCTTGTTCATGATGTTATCTGTACGCTTCAACAGATTAAATTCGGCTTCAACGACGGAGGTCTGATTCTTCCAAAAAGCGGCGAGATGATCTTGATTCCTCTTTATAAACTTAATATCTTGTTAATATTTTTCAGCAATATTACTATCCAGAATTCCAAATAAAGAATTTGCAATAATATTACCGGCTCCGTTTATCAGTCCTCGTTGCGTGCGCAAAGTTTGCTTGTTCATCATAACATTTTTGACGTTGACGTGACGTAGTTATAACATGATCGCGGCTGCACATTGTGAATGGTCTTGTTTACTATCACATGTGTTGTGTAAATAATCCAAGTACTTGCTAGCTGTTAATGAGCCCCAGTGAGGGATTTACCCTTAATCAAATTAAGCAATTGCCTAGGGCATCACGTCTTAATTGTACTAGATTGTTAGACGTTGTTTTAGATTTATTTATGAAAGCCAGCGATAAAAGCTATGGAATCACTTAAAAATATTAAATAGTTTTTAAAATTATGAGAAATTCAGGACCATTTCTCTCTTTCAATTTCGTAAATCATGAATAAACCCAGCGTTAATCCAAGCGGTTTCCTTCGAAATGATATTATATATACTTATTTAATTGTCATTCTTCATCTTACAATTTTTCACTAAGTCAATATTATAATATTATGCAATCATTATTAGTTTTTAAAAAACCGGAGAAATTATCGCTCTCCGGGACGGTCGAGTAATCGTTGAACATAAAAAAATTATCCACAGACTAAGATATTAAGTATAAACTCCTCCTTTTTTGAAGTCGGTTAAAAAATAAAAATAAATAATTTTGATGATGCAATTATCAGGGTGTCGGTACACCCTGATAATTGCATCATCAAAATTAATTAGGTAAGTACCGACTACCGTACCGTGTAAGTCGAAAAACATCATTCGTCATAAAATTGGGTTGTTACACAATTATTTATATTAATACTTCGTGTTACTTATCAATGCTCCGCTAACCCGTAAGTTAACATTGTATTATTAAACACATTTCAAGGTCACGCTTAACGTTATTCAGTCTACTTAAGGAGATCATATTTATACATACTTATTCAAATATCATAATAATATGATTTACTAATTTCCACACGAAAATATTGTCGTGCAATAAAAATTATTATCGGCTGCATGGATATTTAATTGTTTTGACAAATATTAAGACCTTACTCCTTACTATGCTGGCACTTCACATGGCTATTTTTATTTGCTATTGGCTATTTGTTAATGGAGAATATTACTAGGTATGCCAAATTGCTTGAAATTTTGTCACATTAAAGCCTGTATGTACACAAATACACTAGTTTTTGTTGCAGTCAAAAATACCTACTAGTTTTGATTTTATAGGCATTCAAAGTTTCGAAAAATTCAATTAAAATGCCACTTTATGACACACTATAGTATATGTCATAATGTAGGATATTATTTGAATTTTTAGAACTATAGTCTGTCATAAAGTGGCTTTTTAATTGAATTATTCGGAACTAAAAAAGATCGGAACGGCACCTTAAGTTTATCTCCACAGTTTGTGACTATAGTCTGTCATAAAGTGGCATTTTAATTGAATTTTTCGGAACGACTAAAGATCGGAACGGCACCTTAGGTTTATTTCCACAGTTTGTCCATACTTTCGCATTTCCGCTGGTCGCCGTGCTAACACTACTGCTAACAGCCCCGCGACCGCTTGTGACGTCGTATCACAATGGGGATTGTCCTTTTTTTTTAATTTTGCTCATTACAAAAACATTTCGAGGAATAAGGTCAGTGATCGTTTTTCTGTATATAAAAGAAAAAAATACCCATTAGTTACCTTAGATATTTTTGAACAAATATGTTTAACCTTAGTTTGACCTTCAATGGCGTTAAATAAGCAATAAATTACGTGGGAGAGCCATGCTTCGGCACGAATGGGCCGGCTCGACCGGAGAAATACCACGTTCTCACAGAAAACCGGCGTGAAACAGCGCTTGCGCTGTGTTTCGCCGAGTGAGTGAGTTTACCGGAGGCCCAATCCCCTACCCTATTCCCTTTCCTACCCTCCCCTTTTCCCTTCCCTTCCCATCCCTACCCTCCCCTATTACCCTATTCCCTCTTCAAAGGCCGGCAACGCACCTGCAGCTCTTCTGATGCTGCAAGTGTCCATGGGCGACGGAAGTTGCTTTCCATCAGGTGACCCGTTTGCTCGTTTGCCCCCTTATTTCATTAAAAAAAAAAAAAAAAAAAAATTCGACCAACATTACATTTCGAACTTTTGGTAAGCTTCTCGTATCAGCTTTCACATAATGAGAACTTGCATTTGACGAACCAGCCATTATAAATAAGATTGAAAGGAAATTTAAAACACTACAGAGGTCAATTAGCCGCCGATGATGACGTCAGAGCGAAACTTTAAAAATTTATTGAGAAAAAACTAGCCAATGAATTTCAAAATTATTTAATTTATATTCTTAAAATACCCTATTTTAACGAAAAAAATATAAAAAGTACATGTGATTTTTTTTTTGACAATGCCGATTGCGCCCCGCGGGCCCCATAAACGTGATTTTTTGGATTTTTTTGCTCTTTATCAATAACGGCAACAGGTAGGCACTTGGAATTTTCACCAAGACCTTAATTATATGTGTACTTTAATAATACATGAGCGAGTCCGATTACTAATAAAATACAAATAAATAACTGGCCAAGTGCGAGTCGGACTCGAACACGAAGAGTTCCGTACCGTTATAGAGCTAAATAGACCAAAACTTGTGATTTTTGTATGGGAGCCCCCCTTAAATTTTTATTTTATATTATTATTAATTATTAAAGTAGGTACACACATATAATTAAGGCATTGGTGAAAATTACAAGTGCCTACCTGTTGCCGTTTGTTTCTCCGAAACTATAAGAGCTAAACTATTGAAACTTGCTAAGTAGATGTAATCTGTGAACCGCATTAAGATTTTGCTACAAAAATGGAAAAAATATTAATAATTTTAGGGGTGCTCATAGGTACAACTAAAACAAAAAGAAAATCATCTAATTTATGTGTGTTAGGTATCTATGGATAGGTCTTCAAAAATCATATTGAGGTTTCTTGTATCATTTTTTCCAATCTGAAAAGTTAGCGAGAGAGACTCTTCCAACGTGGTAAAATGCCCCCCCCCCCCCCCCCTAACTTCTAAAGTAGGGGCATGATAAGTCTAAAAAATACATGATGTACATTACTATAAAAACTACCAACGAAAATTGGTTTGAACGAGATCTACCAAGTAGTTTTAGGGGTCCCTATAAGTACAACCGAAACAAAAAAAATATTCATCTAACCTATGCGTGTCAGGTATCTATCCAGGATAAGTCTTCAAAAAACATATTGAGGTTTCTAATATCATTATTTTTAACCTGAAAAGTTTGCGAGAGAGACTCTTACAGAGTGGTGAAGTGTGTATGTCCCCCACCCCTCTAACTTCTAAAGTAGGGGCACGATAATTCAAAAAAATATATGATGTACATTACTAACCAATGAAAATTGGTTTGAACGATATCTAGCAAATAGTTATTTTTATACGTCATATATAGTAAACCTTTTAATTTAACTGTCATGAAATCAACTGAAATGTAAAAATAAATCCTAAAAAATAAACCTTATTGCTGCTGCAGAAACATTTTTGGGAGAGTCCGACTTGCACTTGGCCGATTATTTATTTGTATTTTATTACTAATCGGACTCGCTCATGAAGAGTTCCGTACCGTTATAGAGCTAACTACCAAAAATTGTGATTTTTGTATGGGAGCCCCCCTTACATTTTTATTTTATTTTAATATAAACAGTAACATAAAACTAGTACTTTTTTATTTTAAAAAGATAGAGGAAGTTTTCATTTAGTGCTGTTATGTAGGATAACTAGAAATTTCCTTTTGTTACTTGGCAAGATTTTGAGATTTTTCAATTTGACCTTAGATTGGGGGCGGGGATGGGGTCATGTCCCTTTCCTTTTATAAACCTAATACAGACGTTACATGTCCCCAGTCCCCACGTATTAATTGTGTGGCAAATATAGTTAAAATTTCAAAGAAACATCTTGTAGCCGGACTTTCCCAGTCTTTGGGGCAAGTCCGAATAAGGCGATTTTCGACATCGTATACGTACACTAAATACACTAAAAACCAGATAGTGACATCTGTAAGTAGGAGGTATTGAAAAAGAAACTATCTAATATATAAAAATAAGTCGGGTTATCCTTCCTGACGCTATAACTCCAGAACGCATGAACCGATTTCCACGGTTTTGCATTCGTTGGAAAGGTCTCGGGCTCCGTGAGGTCTATAGAAAAAAATCAGAATAAACTTCAAGAGAAAAGCACGAAAACAGGGAAAATCATTTTATGGCAAAACAACATTTGCCGGGACAGCTAGTACTGCTATCTATATATATTAATATGCAAGCAAAAAACTTTGTATCCCTTTTGACGAAAAATGCGGAAGTGTAGGTGAATGAAATTTTTGCACAGTTATAGTTTAAATGGTGAAAAAGTGCATCGAGCTAATATTATTTTGAAATTATGCTTTTATCACATATTTTTTTAACAAATAAAACATTACACACACTACAATACGCACACTCAAGAAGATGACAGATTTTTGAGTGACAAACCTATACATACGAATTGTACTCTTTTATTTATGGTTGAAGTCTGTTGACAACAAGTTGACAAACTGAAAATGGATTATAGTTTTTTTTTTATTGAATCTTATATACTATAGACAATGCTTACACGGCCAGTCTGAGATCAGCTAAGTCCCAGAGACGGGAGTTGAAAAAATATTATGATAAAGTCAATATTTTTTACAGATTAAACGTAGTAGTCCTAATGTCGTTGAAACTAAGGTCGAATTTCGACCATTGGGCTATCTCTAGTAATTTTAAAGCCTCATTTAGTTTTTATTAAGTAAAAAATATAATTGGAGGCCAGACGGCCTTTCCCTATGCAAGCTAGACGGACTTTCCCACTACGTTACCACCACGTTAGAAATATTTTGCAGGTGATAATAACCAAATTAAAGCGATATTAACGAATTGAACACCAGTACTTAATAAGTAAAAGGATCACTAAATTACTTATGTAATCCAAGAAACTCCAAAAATGGTATTGCCACTTTTTTATTTTTTTGGCAGATACTTACACTCCAAATGCGAGTAGAAAACGGGAAAAAAAAATTGCCGATCGTTTTTTTTGTAACAGGTAGTTAATAGCGACATGTCTGTTTCTTAGGTCAAACTAACTCTGCAATACTGTTTTACCCACTGAGCCATATGAAACTAGTCGTTTAAATATGGAAGTTATTGCAGCTAGATGGACTTACCCCCCAGACGGACTTCCCCAAGTTGACCTTAATTTATAAATATAATAGAGCTCGATAAGGCTTTCAATGAGTGGTTCTTAACCGGTGGTCCACGGACCACTGGTGGTCCCTGCATTCCAGGCATTCCAAGTGATCCGCGAAACCATCCTAATATTATGTGAGAATACAGAAGTAAGTAAAGAGTATGAACTATGTAGTCACAAAAATCACATTTAATTTAAATCTGTACTTAATTCTTTTAAATATTTGCCAAATAAAATAAATGAGTATAATAAAGTTGCACTTGTTTTATTTATCAAAAAAGAAAAAACCCTTTTACACTATTATTTTATATTATAAGTAGGCAATATTTTATTATTGTAACGACTGTGAATAACAGGTTAAATAATATATTCTGAAGCGTAATATTTTACGTTTTTTGTCACGTCATCGTAAATAATATATCTCGATTCTGACTCACTGAAGAGTAACCTTACATCTACGTTTCATCACTATAATAGGATAGTTCATCGCTAAGTAGGTATCTACTTAGCGGAATAGAGCAACAATCTCGAGCTGTCAAACGAAACCAAAATAGATTTACGTCTGTGTTTAAAAATTTGTTTACGTATACACTTACAAGCACCTTTCAGAGATTAAATTATTGTCAACGTGCCGATAAGTTTATACAGAGTGTAACAAAAATAAGTGATAATACTTTAGGGTGTGTACGTGTTCCTTGTAGAGAGTTCAAGTAATGAATTTTTTTTACTTTTATACGATTAGTATAAAAGTAAAAAAAATGTAAAATTAAAAATGTATCAGCAATATAAATATAAAAAAAAGAAATGTAATAGTGTATAAATAATGAATGTAATGGTTTAAAAGTAAGATAGTAATATAAAATGCAACAAATTTAATGTAATGCGTAAAAATCTGTAAGTTAAATAGAAATAAAATTGCGATGTAAGTTAATGCAAACAGAAATAATGATGCAAATGTAAGGAAAAAATTATTTAGTAAATAATACCTAAAAATTAGAAATTGCAATAATGTTAATAAAGTAACTAATTGTCCCTTCTTCCTGAAGGGGGAACAAGAGTCCCAAGTGAGGGGCCATAAAAAAAAAGCATCTTTCAGAGATTATATTATTGTCAACGTGCCGATAAGTTTATACAGGGTGTAACAAAAATAAGTGATAATACTTTAAGGTGTGTACGTGTTCCTTGTAGAGAGTTCACTGTGAAAGTAGCAGCGCTGAAAGACTACTTTTTTTTCACTTTTGTGTGGGGAAACCCGTGACGCTCGGGTCCTTGCCCATACAAAAGTGAAAAATTTTTTAGTCTTTCAGCGCTGCTACTTTTACAATGAACTCTCTACAAGTAACACGTACACACCCTAAAGTATTATCACTTATTTTTGTTACACACTGTATAAATTGTCAGAACGGGACATCTAGGAGGCGGAACCCCCCGACATTAGTCATTAGTCATTACACATCCATAATAAGTACTTATTATCACTTACGTTTGTTCGTTTGTTACATTCTTACATACCATTATTGATAAGTATCGAGAAACATAATACTTATTAAAAATTATGGCAGAATAATCAATCGAATCGTCGTGCGGTTTCAGATAATAATTAATTATATTATACTTACAGCAATAATCTAGTAGGTAAGTGTACGAACGAAGTAAGTATGTACCAATTTATTTAAATTCAAGCATACATGCAGTATCTCCCAGGTATTTACAAATTACGGTTATTTGAAACACACGCCAATAGACCGACTATTTCATTAACTACATACTTACTGGACGTTTGAATTTTTTTTATATCAATTTTGAACTAAGTTAAGTAGGATTTTGGCGCGAATCGATCTCGGCAACGCAGCAAATGTTTCTTTTTTTTATGATATAAGGGGGCAAACGAGCAAACAGGTCACCTGATGGAAAGCAACTTCCGTCGCCCATGGACACTCGCAGCATCAGAAGAGCTGCAGGTGCGTTGCCGGCCTTTTAAGAGCGAATAGGGTAATAGGGGAGGGTAGGGAAGGGAATAGGGTAAAGGATCGGGCCCCCGGTAAACTCACTCACTCGGCGAAACACAGCGCAAGCCCTGTTTCACGCCGGTTTTCTGTGAGAACGTGGTATTTCTCCGGTCGAGCCGGCCCATTCGTGCCGAAGCATGGCTCTCCCACGTATGAATGTATGGTCAAGGTCGTTTGCTCAGGGGATGGCCTTAAACAACCTTGCACTGCATGAACCACCTGATAAAAGTTTAGTTATCAATTGTTGAGGTCAAATAAATCGACCTGCGCAGTTAAAGAAAAGATATTCCTTATCAAAAATTAAATAAACTTTCCTAAAAAATTTAAAGAGTCTTTTATTAGGGTTCCGTACCCAAAGAGTAAAAGTGTCGCGCCAAGCGCAATATAGGGTTCCTTAGTACCGCTAGTTTTTGATAATTTTTGTATGGTCAATGAATCTACATATTATTTTATAACGTGTTTTAGGGTGGTCCGTGGATTGCACCAACTTACTTTAACTATAACTGTAACTTTAACTATATATATAACGCCATATTTAACCATAACCATAGAGTTCGACAAGGCTTTAAATGCACGTGGCGAAAAAAGGAAGTAACGCTGTCATCATACAAAAACGATATTTTTGACAGTTTACCTTAACCAGCAGCGCCCCCGCCCACGTTCTTATAAAGCCTTGTCGGACCAGCAACGTCTTCTGTCAAATTCTGTGGTCAAAGTTAAGGTTAAAGTTAAATTTGCCTTAACTATAACCATAACTTTAACTTTAACCACACCTCTGGTGCAACCCAACCTTATACTACAAACAACACCATCTCAGTTACATTCAAATGAATTTGAACGAAAAGTTCCTTATGAAAGCAGGCCAGTTACGCAGAAGTAATTTTATAGTGCCCAAGTGTGTGCGCGTGTAAAAAGTCGGTCCTGCACCTGATCTCTCGCCAGTCATGTTGGTCTTCCGCTCCATTGGGTTATGATAGTAAAGAATAGTGCTCTTGTGTATTGCGCACACACTTGGGCACTATATATATATTTTTTTTAATTAAATAAGGGGGCAAACGAGCAAACGGGTCACCTGATGGTAAGCAACTACTGCCGCCCATGGACACTCGCAACATCAGAAGAGCTGCAGGTGCGTTGCCGGCCTTTTAAGAGGGTATACGCTCTTTTCTTAAAGGTTTGCAGGTCGTATTGGTCCGGAAATACTGCTGGTGACAGTTCATTCCAGAGTTTTACAGTGCGCGGCAGAAAGTTACGCGAAAAACGCACTGTGGAAGACTGCCACTCATCAAGGTGATGAGGATGGTATGTTTTTCGCGTGGGACGATAGCGAAAAGTTGCAGGTGGTATGATTCCGAACAATTCCTCAGAGCACTCCCCGTGATACAACCGATAGAGGATGCAGAGTGAAGCAACATCTCGGCGTAATTCCAAGGGGGTCCAAGCTGTTTGAAACACTATGGCAGTCAACAATTCGAGCAGCCCTTCGTTGGATACGATCCAGAGGGAGCAGTTGGTATTTTGGCGCCCCTGCCCAGAGATGAGAACAATATTCCATATGAGGCCGAACCTGCGCCTTGTAGAGTTGTAGGCGTTGGTCCGGACTGAAGTACTGTCTCGCTCTGTTAAGAACGCCAAGCTTCTTCGAGGCTAATTTGGCCTTACCCTCAAGATGATATCGGAACTGGACTTCGCTCGATATGTTGACGCCAAGTATCATTGAGATACTTGGCGTCAACGCTCGGGGAGATGGTTAAAGATGTGCCCTCGAAACGAGGATAAACGACCATTGGTGACTTTTTAGTGGTGAACGCGCAGACTTGTGTCTTGGCGGGGTTGAATTGGACTAAGTTACGGCTACCCCATTCAGAGACCTTCTCCAATGAATTCTCCACCTTAGACACAAGTTCGTTTCGACTCTCAGTGACATTTTGCCGAGAAATATTAGGGGAGCCGGTATATACAGCATCACCTGTACTATCATCCACATAGCAATGAAAGCCTTTGGTTTGTAACATGTCATTGATATGCAGTATGTATAGAGTAGGCGATAGCACACAGCCCTGAGGGAGGGAGGGAAAATAACTATAATGTGGAAAAGGTGCACGAAAAATGTGTTTTATTTGTGAAATTTTAAGTGTTGTGGATTGTATAAAAAGAGTTTTGCTAAGTATTTAGTTACAAAACCGTGGATGTTTTAATATATTAATAAATTAGATAATATCCACAACAATAAGGATTCCTTGTTGACTACGAAACCCTAAATACGGGACTATATTACAAAGACTTCGTTGTCTGTCCGTCTGTCTCCAGGCTGTAACTCAAGATCGGTAATACTAATAGCTAGAGAGCAATTTTCACAGATTGTGTAAGTATATATGTATCTGTTGCCGCTATAACAACAAATACTTTAAATAAGAAAATAAATTTAATATTTAAGTAGGGCTCCCACACAACATACGTAATTTTTTTGACCTTTTTTGCTCTATATCAATAATAGCAACAGGTAGGTACCTACTTGAATTTTTCACAAAATCCTTAGTTATTATGTACTTTAGTATTTTATAATAATATTAAAATAAAATAAAAAATGAAAGTACATAATGGTACGGAACCCTTCTTGCGCAAGTCCGACTCGCACTTGGCTGATTTTTGTTATTAATGACAATTGTTTTGACTTATGACTTCTACTTATCTCTTAGTGAGCTTACTGCTGCATTAAAGTTGGTAGATAGAGGTTTTAATGTGAATAGTTACGTAATAATTATTTTGACACACGGTAGCGTGTCAAGCCAAGTTCCAGCATAACAGCGGGGCTAAAGTGGTCACATTTAGCAATTCCTCTCAATCAATTCAGCAAATGAATTGTCTTAACTGTCAAACTGACAAAATATGTCAAATGTACAAAAATACAGAAATGAATTGCAAGCAGAGTTGCATTTAGCGATTTTAGAAAAATGAATCATTTATTATGATTCATATCATGATTCTTTAAAGCGACCATTTTAGCCCCGCAGAACTGGCAAACAGCAGAGTTGCATTTAGCGATTTTAGAAAAATGAATCATTTATTATGATTCATATCATGATTCTTTAAAGCGACCATTTTAGCCCCGCAGAACTGGCAAACAGCACCCTGTGTAATATTACACGAATCATTTGCAGCTACTTTTGACCTCCTCATAATTCAGAATTATTTCACATAAACGTTTCAAATTTGGCTCATATAATGAGACTTGCGAGATAAATATAATATGATCTAAAATCTACATTTTTTTATCACTGACTGACTGACCTATAGATCAAAGTTCTTACCGAGTTCTAGATGACCTAGAAGGCTGAAATTTGGAATCCAGCTCGGTATTTGTGTGTAAGCGTAGGGAAAAATCAGAAACAAAAAAAAACGGTCAAATGCGAGTCGGACAGAGCGAAACTAGGCAAAAATTGGGTTTTTTGTATTTATTTTAATATACTTTTATTATAAATTATGAAAGTAAAAATATAATTAAAGATTTTGTGAATATTTCAAGTGCCTACCGGCTACCATTATTGAAAATGAGCAAAAAAGGCCAAAAAATTACGTTTATTGTATGGGAGCTCCCCGTAAATATTTATTTGTGAATAGAAAAAACTTTATGAAATGAATAGAAAGTGACTTTATAAAGTGTGTCTGTCTGTCTGTGACCTCTTCACGCCCAAACTGATTGTACCGATTGTTCTTAAATTTGGTGTGAAGATATAGCTTGAGTCCCGGGAATAGACATAGAATTCTATTTATCCCTGTCTGTCTGTCTGTCCGTCTGTCCATCTGTCCAATGTGAGATATTAAACTAGATATCATCACTACTATCTAAAATATACAGATATATTATATATACAATCTTTAAAAATAAAACTATAAAAAGAAAAACTTGCCCAAGTCGTCCCCATCTGGCAGAGTGCCCAGCAAGCTGACAGCATTGCCACGTTGAATGGCAATTGCTATCCGCTGTGCCAGGTAGCTCCCAGCTCTGGGGTCTCGGGTGGCTTCAACAAGCTTCTTAGATATTCCTCTAAAAAGCTTATGTTCCCCCGGACCCCATGCGCCTAGAGTTTCCACCCCAAACGGTGGTTAAACTAGATTAGATTTGACTTGGCTAGTTTTCATCAGAAATAAAATAGAATAGAATAGAATAGAATAGAATTAATTTATTTGTGAAATGCAGGTAAATACATGTAACAGGTGTTAAAATTAATAATGGTTTCACTACATTTCCACCTTCGTCAAGGTATACAAATATTTCAAAGTACATCACGATTTTACTTAAACTAACAATATTATTTAAATAATTAAAACATTTCATATCAATTAATGTCAATATGGAATAGATAAAATAACAATATAATTATTAGTTTGGTGTCAATTGAAAATACATGTCAAATTATTTCAGGGCATCGTCATTTAAAAATTCAGTCACTGAGTAATACGATTTTTCAATTAGTAATAATGATAGTCGTTTTTTAAAAGTCTGGATTGGCAAAGTTTTCATTTCATTCGGAATTTTATTATAGATTCTGTGTGCCATACCGAAGAAACTACTATTCAACAATTCCGTTCTACATGATAAGGCACATATTCTATGCTCATTTCTGTGCTTTCTATTAGGATTCATTTCAGGAAAAGACACAAATCGGTGTTTGTTTTGGAATACATACAGTGCTACTTCTTAAATGTATAAACACGGCAAGGTCAAGATATTCATTTGTTTGAAAATTGGTCTACAGCTCTCAGTTGACTTAAGTCCTTTCATAGCTCTAATACATCTCTTCTGGGTTTTAAATAGTAGAGTCTTGTTAGTTGAATTGCCCCAAAAGATAATTCCGTAACGCAATACAGACTCAACATAACCACGATATGCTGTTATCACAGTTTCTGTGCTGGCTATTTTAGACAGCTTACTTAGGGCAAAGTGAAAACTACTTACTCTACTACATACATTTTCAATATGGGGCTTCCAGTTGAGTTGGTAATCAATGTATAAACCAAGGAATTTGGTAACATCGACAGATTTAATAACTTCTTCTTGGTATTTGATTGTGACATTCGGCATTGAAGTATTTTGTCTAAAGTGCATAATTTTAGTTTTTTTCGGGTTTAGTATTAATTCATTTCTTTCTAACCATATTTTGAGATTATTCATTGCGTTATTAATTTCATTTTCGTAGGTCAATATTTTATTACATTTAATTACTGCTGTACTGTCATCTACAAATAATATTAAAGGATAATCAATTGAATTTGGAAAGTCATTTATGAAAATAATGAATAGTAAAGGGCCAAGTATGCTTCCTTGTGGAACTCCGGACTCTATGTCTCTACATTCTGACATGTACTCTTTTTTAGTTTTGGTTTTCGTACAAAGTTTGGAGATAGCCGTATATTGTTTTCTATTACTTAAATAACTTTCAAATAGTTTATACGCTATTCCCCTAACTCCGTAGGCATAGAGCTTTGATAATAATATTTTGTGTGATACGTGGTCGAAAGCACTCGTCATATCCATAAGTATTGCACATATGTGTTGTCTTTTATCGACAGAAGTCATTATTAAATCTAAAAAGTCATGTATTGCCTTTGTTGTATTTTTATTCCTGCGGAAGCCAAATTGTTCCTTTGTAAAAATTTCAAATTTTTCAAAAAAGTTGTATATATTTTCATACAATATCTTTTCAATTATTTTTGAAAATATAGGTAGTTGGGCGATTGGTCTGTAATTTGTAAGTCTGGTTTTATCTTCTTTTTTATAAATGGGTCTAATAATAGAAATCTTCAGATCATCAGGAAATATGCCCTTGGATATTGCTAAATTTATAATATGATTCAATGGACTAGCGAAATACTGGGCAAATTGTTTCACTATCTTTGTGGGTATTCCATCGATACCGACGCTTTTTGAATTTTTTAGAGATTTAATGACTTTAATGATCTTTTCGGGTATAGTTGGTGAAATAAATATACAGTTTACAGTCTGAGTTAACCCTAAACTTGAGTATTCCGTCTTTCTTTTAGATTTTTTTACAGAGTCTACAAAGTGATTGTTAAAGAGATTAGCTAAGTGTTGGCCGTCAGATATTACATTTCCTTCACTCACAATATGGTGCACAGTTTCTGTAGGATATTGTTTTTTGTCTTTATTTATTACTTGCCAAGTTGCCTTCGATTTGTTCGTTGCATGTTTTATAAAGTAGTTATTTTGTATTCGTTTTGTCTGGTTGATTATTTTTTTATATCGGCAAGAAAAAAAATTAAGCGCCTTTTTATTTGTTTCAGTTGGTGATAATCTATACGTCCATAGTAGCTGTCTTTTCTTTTTGCTGCATATGCGTATGCCTTTAGAAACCCACTTTGGTTTTCTTTTATTATTTATTTTTATTTCCTTATAGGGAAAACATAAATCGTGGAATAGTGTTACAGTCTCAATAAAAGAGCGGTAGGCTATATTAACATCGTCTGTCATATATACATCAAAGAAACTAATTTGCTCGATAGCCTCTTTAAATTTCAGCATGTTTTCTTTACAGTAGTCTCGCGTTTTTATTCGCCATGAAGTAATAAGACACGTTTTCTTCACAGGACATTGCACAATCTGAGCAGTGTGATCAGACAACGCTAGTTCCTTTACATTGCTAACGCAGCCGCGAAAATTCGCAGCAAAGTTGTCGATACACGAACCACTACTTAATCTAGTCGGTAGTCGAATTTGCAGTTTTAAATTAAAATTTGACAATAGGTTTTCGAAATCTATAGCAAGTTTATTTTTATTCATTATATTTATATTGAAATCTCCACAAATTACAATTTTGCAATTATTTCTACTTAGTTTATTTAATAATATTTCTAGCTTATTCATGAATAATTCAACGTCAGTGTTAGGCGGTCTATAAATACATATAACAGTTAGATTTTCATTGATCAATTTAACAACACAACACTCAAACACACATTTTACACAGAAAGACGATACATTAATTATTTCGTATTCAAGACCATGGCGTATCAATATACATGAACCTCCTCTCCGTACATCTCTACAATAGCTAGTAACCAACCTATAGTTTACAAGATTTAAATTTTTTTCATCGTCTTTGGTCATGAAATGCTCGGTAATACAAATAATGTCAATATTATGCTTATTATTTAATGTCAAGTTTTGTAGAGCTACAGTCAAAATATCTAACTTATTTAATAGTCCACATATGTTTTGGTGCATTATAGTTAAATGTTTAGTAACGAAAAAGAGTATTGTCATTATTTATATTATCTTTGTCACTGCTCATAAGGGTATCATTATTTACATTATCATTCTCAAAGTTCATAGATTTATATTTATCAATGTCTATGAGCAGTGTATTTAGACGTAAGAAAATATTTTTGAGTCCCAGATTGTTAAGTGTACCATTTATGAAAGAAAAATGTTTTTTACTATAGTAGAGAGTGTGGTTGGAATCTAATAAATATGCGTAATTGTATTGCATATTATTTAGATACAGAAGATTATTAAATGTTTCAATCCTATAGTTATACAGATTAGCTCTATTATTTATCCTAAAAGTTGGTAGAATAATTATGATATTTGTATGTTGCAATTTCATCAGCTTTTCTTGCATTGATTTCACAATTTTAAAATAATTATTTGTCTTTAGAAAGTCAGTTTCACCTATAAAAATAACACAATAGTCTTTACAAGTTAAACCGCTTACTTTACTTTCTATTCCCGCAAGCTGCTGCTCTATGCCTGCTCCCGGTGTAGTGTAGTGGCAAACATCATGAGTCTTGTCGAATATTTTTTTCATAGTTTGTAGAATGTTATTAGTTTTGTTACAGCTCAGGATAATCAATTTATTATTTTCGGATCGCATTTCTTTGATATTCAGAGATTCCATTTGTCTGTTTTCATTATCTGGCTTTAATAGTAATAGACTTGAAAAACTAGGATGTTTCTTTATACTGCCTTCTGGTGAATTGTTAGTAAGATGTAGAGAACTGGTGCAATCGCTTATTTTTGGAGTTCGAAACAGTCCTCGTGACATTAACTTTACTCGTTTCGTAGTGGGGGTAAAGAATTTGTTGTTTTTTTTACTTGAATTTGGTGTAGGGTCTGACCTTAAACTACTGATGACTTCTTTATACATATTGTTTTGTTTTTCATACTCAGTTACTTTATTTTTGAGACTTGCATTTTCGGAACTAATATTTGTAATTTCTTCGTGAGCGCTTTCTAGTTCTAATTTCAATTTTAAAATTTCTTCTTTCAGTGCTGTGATTTCATAAGCGTCAGTTGATAAATTAGGGAGGCTATATGAACTGCCATCTAATATGTTGTTTAAGGTTGAAATAGGAGCATCCTCGTTGTCTTCGGAGACGGTCGTCTCATGACTGCTTAAGCTACTCCTTTTTTTCTTGCGAAATGTGATGTTATCAAGGAAATTCATCGTAATCAATTATCGATAAGAATTGTAGATGTATATATAAGCGCCCTCTGTTGTCGAGTAGTAGTTAATAATTAGATAGCGACATCTGTAGTGACATGTGAGAAGTTAAAAAAAATTCAAAAGCGACATCTATGTGCAGTTGATAAAACTTTTTAGAAATTTAGTTAGCTAGCTAGATATGGATTTATAAATAATTGTAATGCTCCATCTATTGCTGAGTAGTGTGCAACTCTCCAGATGACCGTTTGATTATTGCACATTCAAATTTCCTTTGTTCTTAAAATTATATTTCCGAATTTTCTATTTGTTCTTATGGATACTTAATTTCTTCGCATATGATCACTTACTGTCATAATATGTTTGTAGAGCACAGGATCCAGTAGCATATGCTGATTTAATAACTTTTTAGTACACTTGAAAGTCATGGAAATAACTTTTGTAGATCTTCTCGATACACAATTGTTTATCAAAGATAACACTATCACTAAGTATTTATTAGTTTTTGGTCACAACACAACTCAATTTACACATATAGAGTCTCTTATTCCACTATTATAGATTTTTTAACACAGAGACGATCTGAATCTGGTTAGCGCCCTCTGGCGACGAAAAATGTTCAATAACTTCATGAAAATACTGATATTATGATGAAAACTGGCCAAGTTACATCTAATCTACTTTAAGATCTCATATTATTTAAATAACTGCCGATGCGCCCCAGCACAGTGTGCGATACGCGCATCCGCTTCCATAAGTACAAATTGTATGGAGGCGGATTTTTGCGATGCGCCCCAGGCCCCGGCACGCTGAGCCCCGGTACGGCCCGTCCCAGTGTGCTCACTCCTTAAATAATAAATAGTGCACGGCTGCTGGAACTTGGCCTGCGCACTTCCGTGCGCTTTAATTCCCCGTTTGAATTTTTTAGGTCAATTTTAAATTAAGATACTTAAGTAAAAAAACCGGCCAAGTGCGAGATGGACTCGCCCATGAAGGGTTCCGCAGCAGCAATAAGGTTTATATCTATAAAATTAAAAGGCTTTTGATTTATTTTTATATTTCAGTTGATTTAATGAAAGTTAATTGAGGTTTACCATTTATGACGTATAAAAAAAACTACTTGCTAGATCACATTCCAACCAATTTTCGTTGGTAGTTTTTATAGTAATGTACATCATATATTTTTTAGAATTATCAATGAATTACTTTAGAAGTTTTATTAAGAATTTTACCACTTTGGAAAAGTCTCTCTCGCAAACTATTCAGCTTAGAAAAAATATAAGTTTCAATAGTATAGCTCTTATAGTTTCGGAGAAAAGTGGCTGCGAGTTGCGACATACGGACGGACAGACAGACAGATAGACATGGCGAATCTATAAGGGTTCCGTTTTTTGCCATTTGGCTACGGAACCCTAAAAATAGAATTTTGGTGCGATCTCGGCAACGCGGCAAATGTATGGTCAAGGTCGTTTGCTCGGGGGATGGCCTTAAGAGGGTTAAATTGACTTTCTGAAAGTCACGTGAACACTGATTAAATGTTTAACCCTACGATGGAGAAAAAAATATTCACTGATATCAAAAAAAAAATAACCGACTTCCAAAAAGGAGGAGGTTATATTATGTTCGGCTGTGGACATATTTTTTTTATTTGTGTATGTTCAACGATTACTCAGCCGTTTGTGAACCGACTTTCGAATTTTTGTTTTGTTGTAAGTATAAGGTTTCACTCCAATTTGGTCCAATTTTCACAAAAGTGGTAACCTGATGATGGGAACCATGAGTAATCGAGGGAACTCCTCGAAATTTATTTGGAAACATATAGTGATTTTGGTTTTATGAGAAGCATCCTAAGTATATGCTACCAAAACGCAAGATTTTGCACCGAGGTATACAGCCAAATCTGGATAATAATAGAGTTCAAGGGAACACGATTTCATTCTCGCTCATAGAGGTTTCTCAATTTCTCAAATAACATAAATTTCCTTTTCTGTCATCCACCCTAAGCTGTTTCCAGTCCCTATGTATTCTGGTGGACCGCTTGTAACAAAATTTGAATCTCATCCTCGGATACATGAACATCGGTGGTATGGTGTTGCCGTCTTAACGTATCGTCATTTAATTTAGTAGTTATAGGCTTGTTAATACTTACCCCTGTTAAATCTAGCCCCCCTCTCCCCTACACATATAATTGAGGATTTTGTGAAAATTTCAAGTGTCTTTAAGTTGCCATTATGGATTGCGAGCGAAAAGAACAAAAAATAAATTTTGTTGTATGGGAGCCTCCCGTAAATATTAACTTTATTTTGTTTATACATTTATTATGTATAATATATCTATAGCGGCACCAGAAATACATAATCTGTGAAAATTTCAGAAGTCTAGCTATAGCGGTTCTTAAGTTACAGCCTGGAGACAGACAGACAGACGGACAGACATCGAAGTCTCAGTAATAGGGTCCCGTTTTTACCCTTTGGGTACGGAACCCTAAAAACATTAAACACAATATGCCTACTAATTACTATGATAGCCATTTAATATTAAATCCTACTTCCTACTAATATTATATTAGGCGAAAGTTTGTTTGGATGTATGGATGTTTGTTACTCTTTCACGTCAGAATATCTGAAACTTGGGACTGGTACCTACTTCAAAGTAATGAAGACTGTTATAGTAGGTATGTACAGAAATAGTTGGGATTTAGACAAATCCTGAAAAAGGCAATACTTATTAAAGAGTAAGAGTTATTTAATACTTTTTAGTTTAGTTCATATTATTAATGTTTTTACCTTGGAAGTCGGTTTTAATTTTTTGTTAAAAATAATAATTTATGGGAAAATACGGTTTCCGTTAAATTCCTAATTTACGCGGGCGAAGCCGCACGGGACATCTAGTTTTAAATAAAAAGAGCTCGTCTGCAAAAATCTATGCCAAGGTAACTAGAAGATATTCTATGTACCTTCATCACTATCACTACTTATTCTTTCCGCTTACATTGTATACGCAGAAAATAATGTACGAAGTATAATAATTGTACACTATGAAAGGTCTACAGAAAATTCCGCGATGGTATATATCCCACATTAACATTTTTTGTCATTTATTTTTAACTTTAATTTGGAAAAAGTACGTTGACATTTTATTGATAAGTAAGTATATCTATTCTTTTGTTTCAATTTTGTTGTAGTGGTACGAGGGCTGCTATTTATGTATCCGGAACTGGCCACTTACAAGAACAATATTTAAAAAGTAATTACAACATTTGAAAATAGAACTCTTTGGTTGAAGAATACATTTTGTTTCATGTGACTGTCAATTATTTTTCCATTGTGGCGTCATTTTGAAAATTGCGTGTCTTCATTTGCCATGGATTTAACGCGTGAACATTTTCGTGCAATGATTTACTACGATTTTCAGCGTGGGCTAAATCAACAACAGTGCTTTATTCAACTCACCGCAACTTTTGGAGATGAAGCACCATCAAAAACCACTGTTTATCACTGGTACAGTGAGTTTAATCGTGGGCGGTCTATGCTCACGGATGAAAATAAAGAAGGTCGCCCAAAAACAGCTGTTGTCCCACAAAATAAAGATGCTGTGCGTGAACTAATAATGCGTGATCGTCATGTTACATATCGCGAGATAGAGGCGTCCTTAGGCATAAGTATGACGAGCATACATAAGATATTACACGAACATTTGGCTGTAAAAAAAATATGTTCGCGTTGGATTCCGCACAACTTGACAATCGATCAAAAACGGGCTCGTGTCGATTGGTGCAAAAAAATGATAAAAAAATACAACCGTGGTACGTCAAAAGCCGTTTATAATATCTACACAGGTGATGAATCTTGGATCTATGCATATGACCCCGAAACTAAACAACAGTCAACGGTGTGGGTGTTCCAAGATGAGCCGAAACCAACAAAAGTTACTCGTGCAAAAAGTACTTTGAAGCAAATGGTCGCCTGTTTTTTTGGAATTAATGGACATGTGGCTACAGTGCCACTAGAGAATCGTAAAACGGTTAATTCTGAATGGTATACGACCATTTGTTTACCAGAAGTCTTTGAAGAAATAAGAAAGGACAACCGACAACGCAGAATTATATTACATCACGACAATGCTAGCTGTCACACCTCAGCTGAAACAACTCAGTTTTTTGAGGGTCAAAAGATCGAATTGACTGGTAATCCGCCTTACAGCCCTGATTTGGCACCTAACGATTTCTTTTTATTTCCATACGCGAAGAACAAATTACGTGGTCAACGTTTTTCGAGCCGCGAAGAGGCTGTTGATGCGTTCAAAATGCACGTTTTGGAGATACCTCAATCAGAATGGAAAAAGTGCTATGAAAATTGGTTCCAGCGTATCCAAAAGTGTGTCGATCATCGCGGCGAATATTTTGAAAAGCAATAAAACCATATGAAATGATATATGTTTGTTTCTTTTTTTAATTCGGGATACATAAATAGCAGCCCTCGTAAATTATACGGAGTGATTATTAGTTCTAAATAAGTAAGTAAATAATAATTTATTACCTTATCACATCTAAAGCCATGATCCGTTCTTACTATTTTAAATCGACTTAAAAAAGTAGGTACTCAGGTTGACCTCTATGTATGTGTGTATGTATGTATAATGTATGTTTGTCCGCAATTATCGCTCGTTTGTCTGAACCGATTCTGATGGGGTTTTCAGAACAATATTTGTAACATTTATGTTCAACCAGCTATTTGACCGAGCTTTGCTCGGTATTTGATGAAAATGACATTTTCTAAAAATGATTCCTAGCTAGATCGATTTATCGCCCCCGAAACCCCCTATATACTAAATTTCATGAAAATCGTTGGAGCCGATTCCGAGATTCCAATTATATATATATACAAGAATTGCTCGTTTAAAGATATAAGATTTATACTAGCGCAGAATCGAAGCGAATTACCATAACCGAACATAACAAATTCAACCATAACTCCAAGGCGTTAACGCACACAATATTACTTCTGCGAATTTAAAACGGCGCGCGCATTCGCGAGAATGCGCCCGACTGACGCTGATTTGCCTCGCAGAAGTAAAATTGTGCATTATGCTCTCGAGGTTAAGGTTGAAAATGCTATGTTCAATTTTGGTAATTTGCTTCGATACGCTTCGATTAATGTGAGAAATATTGTTCATAAAACCGCATCAGTAGGCCTACTACGAAACCGTTTTGATACTCAAACAATCGGAGGAGAATGCCGCGTCCTGCTCTAACAACGTCATTTCACGTTTTTTAGAGTGGGACGCAACATTCTCGTACGGTTTATTTATTTATTTATTTTATTTGGTACACAAAACAGAATACAATATTAGTGTCAAAACCGTTTCTTGGTACAGGCCCAGAATCGGTTCAGCCCACGGAGCTAATATAGAGCAAACGAGCGATAATTATTGCGCACCTACAAACATACATCATACATACATACACACGACCATAAATAATTGGATGCTGTTAAGCATTGGTGTACTAATCAAAGGGTGTACAATACTATCCCATATCGAACTAGTTTTGAGTAATCGGCGTTTTAAGTTTTTTTGGAATAATTTTTATTTTCTGCTTATTTTAAGCAAAAAAAAAATGTTATTTTGTGGTATAGTTTTTATAGTAACTAGAGATCGCCCAATGGTCGAAATTCGACCTTAGTGTCAACGACATTTTTAGGACTACTACCTTATTTTGTAAAAAATATTGACTTTATCATATTTTTTTTAACTCTTGTCTCTGGGACTTAGCTAATCTCAGACTGGCCGTGTAAGCATTGTCGAATAGTATCTAAGAGTCAATAAAATACTTCAACCATTAATAAAAGAGTATAATTCGTATGTTTAGGCTTCCCCATTTTTCGTCAAAAGGGATACAAAGTTTTTGGCTCACGTATTAATATATAGATTTTATACCCTTGCGAAGCCGGGGCGGATCGCTAGTATTTATATAATGATGACGGCCGCAACTCCGTTGCGCCAAAATTCGTTTATCGCGCGGGAACCGTACATTTTTCCGGAATAAAAAGTATCCTATGTCCTTCCTCGGGACTCAAATTATCTCCATACCGAATTTCAGCTAAATCAGTTCAGCGGTTTGGGCGTGAAGAGGTAACAGACAGACAGACAGACGGACTGACAGACAGACAGACACACTTTTGCATTTATAATATTAGTATGGATATGGATGTGATCTGTTTGTGAAACGATTTAAATAGGTAAGTATGCAAAATATGTTTATTCAATTCATTAATATTTTTATATACTTTATCCTAAAGTACGGTATTTTAATCCGCAGGGGACTTAGATAATGTAAATAAAATAATTAATAATATAACAAGTTCAATAGTGTTATTACAGCAATTATCTTTTTTAGGGTTCTGTACCCAAAGGGTAAAAACGGAACCCTATTACTAAGACTTCGTTGTCTGACCGTCTGTCTGTCTGTAAATGTATGTCATCAGTCTGTATCTCAAGAACCGCTAGACTTCTAAAATTTCCACAGATTATATATATGTTATAGCGGCAACAGATATACACATATCTGTTGCCGCTATAACAACAAATACTAAAAACATAATAATATTAATATTTGAGGGGAGCTCCTATACAACAAACGTGATTTTTTGGCCTTTTTTAACCGACTTCCAAAAAGGAGGAGGTTATATGTTCGTCTGTTTATATATTTTTATTTTGTATGTTCAATCTTAACTTCGCCGTTTGTGAACCGATTTTTATGATTCTTTTGTTGTTGTACAGGGTTGAATCACTTGGATCCGAGTTGGTACCATGTTCACAAAAGTGGTGATCTGATGATGACATCCATGAGGAATCGAGGGGACTCTTTGAAATTTGTATGGAAACATATAGTGATTTCAATTTTTTGAGAAGCATTCGAGGTAAATGCTACCAAAAAGTAAGATTTCGCACCAGGTTATAACCTGGATCCGAAGGTACCGAACAGAACTTTTGAACCCTTATACATAGATACAGGTTGGGGCTTTCGGCGTTGCTTAAACAACTGAAAGCATAAGCCAACACATTAATTTGATTGATCATCATTATCACAACCATAATTATACCATGGGTCATCACATTATAACCCAATTATTGGTACTTTTCGTGATATTTTGCATCGAAGCAGATGTTTTTGATGATTACTTCGCTGTTTGTGGACCGATTTTCAAAATTATTGTGTTGTTGTATAGGATACAATCTTAATTTTGTAAAACAATTACGAAAGCAGTGAGCTGATGATGGCAGCAATCGAGGGAAATCCTTGAAATTTATTAAAATTTATTAAAATGTTGTTTCTAGTAACTTAAGTACTTATATGTTACGAATAAGATAAATTTCATACGAAGGTGTCTCTTGGTCCAAATGCACTGAACAGAACTCCTGAACCTTTAAAGATAAAAGCTTGGAAATTGCAGCATCGCTTAGATAACTGCAAGCATTTACCACAATTTCGCTTACAGTAATATAATATGGATTGTTAATATTATTCGCAGTGGTTATCTACGCATAAAGCCTTGTCTTGTAGATAGCTAAAAAGAGTAAAATTATTATTTTTTAACAAAAAATTTAACCCGACTTCCAAGGAAAAAACAATATTCTTAGAATGACCCAAAAAGTATGAAATAATCCTCATTCTTCATTAGTGCCTTTTTCAAAATGCGACTAAATCTCAACGAATTCTGTACTAAATTTTTATTATTTTGAAGTCGGTACTGGCTAAGTTCTATGACAAGTATGTCAGTTCTGGGCTGGTACCGACTTCAAAAGAATGAAAATTGAGTACTTACAGAATTCGTTGAGATTTAGTCGAATTTTGAAAAAGGCACTAATGAAGAATGAGGATTATTTCATACTTTTTGGGTCATTTTAAGAATATTGTTTTTTCCTTGGAAGTCGAGTTCAATTTTTTGGTAAAAAGTAACAATTGCTCAATATCAATAATGGCAACAGGTAGGCACTGAAAATTTTCACAAAGACCTTAAATATATGTGTACTTTAAAAATTCATATTAATATTTAAAATAAAAATTTAGGGGGGACTCCGATACAAAACACAATTTTTGGCCTATTTTTGCTCTATAACAGTACGGAACCCTTCGTGCGCGAGTCTGACTCGCACTTGCCGATTATTTTTTTATCTTAATATTAGGTACTTAACTAATTTATTTTGATAAAACGTTGATAAGATTATATTCGGTCTTCGAAGTTTGGACATTTTTTTAAATTATTTAAAAAAGAAAGGATTTCATTACATAAAAATCGGTCAAGTACGAGTCAGACTTGCGCATAGGGTTTCGTACCATTATGGAGCAAAATTAGGGCGAAATTGTGTTTTTTGTAAGGCAGACAGACAGACAGACAGACAACGAAGCGTAAACGAAAAGATTTTGGCTCACTCCCCAGGGGTGAGCCAAAATCTTTTCGTTTTCGCTTCGTTCTTTCGTTTCGGCCGATAACGGCCAAATACTAAAAACAAAATAAAATTAATATTTTATACAACAAACGTGATTTTTTTGGGCTTTTTTGTTCTATATTAATAATGACAACAAGTAAGTACTTTAAAATTTAATAATAATATTAAAATAAAAAAAAAATAAAAAAAATATATCCCATACAAAAGACACAATTTTTGGCCTAATTTTGCTCTATAATGGTACGGAACCCTACGTGCGCGAGTCCGACTCGCACTTGGCCGATTATTTTACTTATAAGTTTTATAGACATTGTAATAATTACATTAGTTGTACTGTTTTGATTTAGCTAGTTTCATCTAAGAATTATTCTTAGTTCTTATTCATGTCTGATAAACTATGACGATGTCGTATAGATGTAAAAACTTGATTACTATGCTGATCACAAAAGTTTATTATAATAGACACTTTATAGATTTAAAATACGATTACAATAACATGATGCAAGGTAGGTATGAATTTAAACACTATGGACGAAATTAAAAAAAATCTGAAATTATTCGTAATGTCCGTTTTCATTAAAATGAAGATTCGGTTCATGCTTGAAAAACACTATTGCTATTAAGGATATTTGTTTGGATCAGGTCACAAAATTATGTATACCGAATAGTTTTGACTTTAAACATATTTTTCTATACTTATTTATAACCTGTAAGTATTTCAATATTTTGTCCGTTCGGCACTTACGAATTTACCTGTTTTTAAAATTATTTTAACTACTTAAGCCAAAGGTCGACTTACGTTACGACTGCTATCTGTGTACCTAAGTGTATTATGTGTTAATGCTTGTATTGATTAATGCTATTGGTCTAACCTACAGTTAACTTCAAAATTTACTTACCTATATTTAGGTGCATACCAAAGTACGTACAAGTATTATTTAAAAAAATAATTAAAACTGACTTCCAAGGTAAAAACAATAATTATATGAACTAAAAAGTATTAAAAAACTCTTACTCTATAATAGTGCCCTTTTCAGAATTCGTCTAAATCTCAACTATTTCTGTACATTTTACAGTCTTCATTATTCGAAGTCGGTACCAGCTAATTTTATCGTGAGTTCAGTCAATGTCAGAATATCTGAAGCTTTTGGGACTGGTACCGACTTCAAAGTAATGAAGACTGTAGTATGTACAGAAATAGTTGAGATTTAGACGAATTCTGAAAAAGGCACTATTATAGAGTAAGAGTTATTTAATAATTTTTAGTTCATATAATTATTGTTTTTACCTTAGAAGTCGGTTTTAATTTTTTGTTAAAATAATAATTTCACTCTTTTTAGTTATCTACAAGATAAGGCTTTATGCGTAAATAACCACTACGAATGTTAACTATTCACATTATGTTACTGTAAGCGAAATTGTGGTAAATGCTTGCAGTTATCTAAGCGATGCTGCAATTCAAAAACTTTTATCTTTAAAGGTTCAGGAGTTCTGTTCAGTGCCTTTAGACCAATAGACACCTTCGTATGAAATTTATCTTATTCGTGACATATGCTTAAGTTACTAGAAACAACATTTTAATAAATTTTGATAAATTTCAAGGATTTCCCTCGATTGCTGCCATCATCAGCTCACTGCTTTCGTAATTATTATACAAAATCAAGATTATATCCTATATTACAACAACACAAAAATTTTGAAAATCGGTCCACAAACAGCGAAATAATCATCAAAAACATCTGCTTCGATGCAAAATATCACGAAAAGCATCAATAATTGGGTCATAATGTGACGACCCATGGCATAATTATGATTTTGATGATGATGATCAAATAAATTGACGTGTTGGCTTATGCTTTCAGTTGTTTAAACAACGCCGAAATCCCCGAACTTGTATCTATAAGGATTAAAAAGTTCTGTTGGGTACCTTCGGATCCAGGTTATAACCTGGTGCGAAATCTTACTTTTTGGTAGCATTTACCTAGAATGCTTCAGAAAAAATTGAAATCACTATATGTTTCCATACAAATTTCAAGGAGTCCCCTCGATTCCTCCAGGATCCCATCATCAAATCACCACGTTTGTGAACATGGTACCAAATTCGAGTTAAACCCTATACAACACAAAAAGAATTTTGAAAATCGGATCACAAATGGCTAAATTATCGTTGAACATACAAAAAAAAAAGATACATACAGCCGAACGTATAACCTCCTCCTTATTGGAAGTCGGTAAAAATGAGTACTTACCTGAGTAATTAATGAAAAGAGTTGTTAATATTCCCTCTCTCTCAGAATACAGAATAACAACACACACATACAGACGGACAGACATCGAAGTCTCAGTAATAGCGTCCCGTTTTTTGGGTTCCGTAGTCAACAAGGAACCCTTATAGTTTCGGTCTGTCCGTCCGTCTGTCTGTCCGCGGTTCTGCTCAGAGACTAAGTATAGGACCTACAAAGCTGTAATTTGGCATGAATGCACTTAACAAAATGCTTTTTTTTTTAATCGGGCTTTGGCCCACCACACATTCCCACCACTGTATTTTTTTTTTATGAAATAAGGGGGCAAACGAGCAAACGGGTCCGCCCCTTCTACCAGCTAAACGGTTGCTTCTGGAAATATGAAAAAATCACGGGAGTAGGAAATATGCTGAATTTAAAAGGAAAACTATCACCGGTAAGAAGACTTCATGAGTTTTTAGGGTTCCGTACCCAAAGGGTAAAAATGGGCCCTATTACTAAGACTTTGATGTTTGTCTGTCCGTCTATCTGTCTCCAGGCTGTATCTCAAGAACGGTGATAGCTAGATAGTTGAAATTTTCACTATGTATATCTGTTACCGCTATAACAACAAATAGGTACTAAAAACAAAATTAATCAATATTAATTCCCATACAGCAAACTTTAATTACTTGTAGCCAATATCAACAATGGCTACACGCACTTGAAATATTCACAAAATAATTAATGGTATAAGTACTTTAATAATTAATAATAAAATTAAAATAAATACTTAAGGGTCCATATAAAAATACATTTTTTGCCTATTTTTGCTGTTAAATGATACGGAACCCTACGTGCGCGAGTCCGACTTGCACTTGGCCAATTATTGAGTTATAGTCGATCAAATATAAAAAATGTGTTGGACGAAGTATTTAAAAGGAACTTTTCTTTTAGTGTCTGGTAGTGTTAAACACGTTATAAATTGTACTATTCATTGACCATACAAAAATTATCAAAAACCAGCGGTACTACAGAACCCTGTATTGCGCGTGGCCCGACACGCACTTGGCCGTTTTTACCCTTTGGGTACGGAGCCCTAAAAAACGGCATAATATTATATATTTTGTAGCGAAAAATTTACTGATATTGCGTAAGTTGCGAGTTGCGACTTGCGACAAAGTTTCGGGCATCATTTACTTCACCTTAAAATTTAAATTAACAAATCTGTTCTAGGCCGTATTTAAGTAAAATAATGGATGGTAAACAAATAAACGAAATGACATAATATCGTGGTAGAGCTTCATAATATATGTTTTTAGCATATATACTTATACGAAAAAAATCTACAATTCTTTATTAGGATTCGTGCCTATTTTTTTTCGTTACAGTCATTTGTGACAATCGAAGGCGTGGCGTGACTTGAAATTTAAATTTCACCAAAACATTTAAATGTAAAAAGGAGCCAAGCAAAGTATTGCATAGGTATGCAATATATCTATCGTTAAAAGTTTTTAGATCACATTCAAGCCAAGCCTTCAACTTGTTTTGTAATTTAAATCAACATTAAGTGAATTTATCAATAGTTTTCTTTATTTTATAATTAGTGTCTCGGCAATGATCACAAGAAAAACAAATATAAAACATCATATTTGGGGTAGTTCATACTTACACAAACGGCAGGGGTGTGTTTTTTAGTATGTAACGACGCATGTGGACGATGGTACCCAATAAATCGAATCAGTCGCTGATTATTTCTCTAGTGCTCATGCCAAGATATATTATTGCATAGTTATGCAATACTTTGCTTGGCTCCTTTTTACATTTTACTGTTTTGGTGGGATTTCATTTATTTTTTAAGGTTTCTTTTCTTTTCAGGTCACGTTAAAACTTTTCTGTACTTAGCTTAGCACCCATTCTCTATCTCTATATTCTAGGTCGTAAAATTAATTGATGGTAGGTACTTCCACAAATTCTATAACGATAGCCCAAAAACTTTTTAACTTTCAGGGGGTTATTCCTGCACCGATATTACTTTAGATTTTAGTATTACGACCTATTCCGGATTTTTTTAACCCTATATATTTAATACTTCGCAAACAAGCGATACCGCGATATAAAGGTAGAGCTATACCATCTATCGAGCGAGTATATTATGGTGTGTACATCGTAATTCGGAGTTCAGGATTTTATTTATATTTTAATCGAATTTAATTATTATAGTTCGTCCGTCCGTCTGTCACGAGGATAGATCTGGAAAACCGCAATAGCTACATATTTTTTTTTTACAAATTGTGTATTTTTGTTGTTGCTATAAAAGCTTAATTCATTTATTCACTCATCATTTATTCATCATTTATTTTGTTTTAAAAAATTAAAACAAAATAAATGGTTAATAGGGGGTCTCATACAACAAACACGTTTTTTTGTCCTTTTTTTGCTCTATATTCATAATGGTGAAAGTAAGGTTTTTGAAAATTTCATAAAATGCTTATTTGTATTTCAACTTTAATAGTAAGTAATACAAAGTACATAAACTTGTGATTTAAGGTTCTAAGTCTGCTAGAAGTACCTTAGAATTTTGATGATCTGTCAGTCAGTGAGTGACAAAATATAGTAACTTTGATCATCGTTATAGTAACTATTAAACTATTTATTTATCAAAATGTCATGTAATTTGAAGGTTGAGCTAGTTTCAATACTTGCTCTTATTCACCGAAATTCTAAATTTGTTAACATCGAAGATAAAGGGGGTGTGAAAAAGCCGCAAACCGCTTCGAGAAAAGTATGGCACGGCCGTGCCTTTGCTAAAAAGCTTGGCTGGGGCACTGTTGTTTCCCCAGATAGCGCCTCGTATTCGAATAATATTATCAACATTTATCGCATTAACCTCCACAAGGTCACACGCGAATATTTGTAATTTGCCACGTTTAACAAAAAATACGTTACGTCACCACGACAAAATACCTACTCATGTTTCAGCTAATCTTATCTAAGTAGTACCTAGTTACTATAGTTATCACTTATCACTGATGACGATTTAAAATAAATAGTGATAGATGGTTTCAAGCACTGACAAGTATTATACTCACCCAGATTACTCGCCACAGTTTGTTGGTTTTTTTTTTTACAAAAAATGGCCCACCACTGATTCCCACCGCTGCTAGGTATACTACAGAAAGCCAGAATCGACAGCTATAACCAACCACCAAAAATCCTTTTGATATGGTTTCTGTTAGCCAAAGGATGTCCTTTGAGTTTAAATTGTCCAGAGAATCCTCAGACGTTCCCAATATTGTTTGCTGATACCGGTGCAGGTACATCTACAATTCTACAATTCGTTTCATGTATCAGCGTAAATCTTTTACCTTCTATATTATGTATTTTGTCTTATAGGTATCTTTAAACGAGCAATTCTTGTATATATTATATACTTAATTGGAATCTCGGAATCGGCTCCAACGATTTTCATGAAATTTAGTAAGCATATAGGGGGTTTCGGGGGCGATAAATCGATCTAGCTAGGAATCGTTTTTAGAAAATGTCATTTTATTCGTGTTTTATCGAATACCGAGCGAAGCTCGGTCAAATAGCTAGTTTTATTTTAAGTTAGCAATAATATGAAATTACAGTTAAGTACAAATAAATGTGAATGTCAACTTTCCTCTCCTTCCAAAAAAGTCATTTCCCAGAGATGACCTGTTTTTTTTTTTATGAAATGAGGGGGCAAACGAGCAAACGGGTCACCTGATGGAAAGCAACTTCCATCGCCCCTGGACACTCGCAGCATCAGAAGAGGTGCAAGTGCGTTGCCGGCCTTTTAAGAGTGAACAGGGTAATAGGGGAGGCTAAGGAAGGGAAGGGAATAGGGGAGGGTAGAGAAGGGAAGGGAATAGGGGAGGGTAGGGAAGGAAATAGGGTAGGGGATTGGGCCTCCAATAAACTCACTCACTCGGCGAAACACAGCGCATTGCGCTGTTTCACGCCGGTTTTCTGTGAGCACGTGGTATTTCTCCGGTCGAGCCGGCCCATTCGTGCCGAAGCATGGCTTTTCTCTATATCGAGGCACAGTATAGCAATATGACATATCCCTCTAATATTGCTATATTGTGATCGAGGTCAATACGAGTAATGTTCTTTTACTTCTCCTAGCTGTGAATTTCCATAAAATACTATCATAGGTTGCTCTGATGATTAAACAGGCGTTGATACCAAAAAAAATGCTAATATTATTTAGTCTTTCGGAGTTTTTTTAAATTATGCGATCAGTCCCTCAAAATTAAAACGCAAAACCTGAATAATGTAAACTTGTACCTCTGTGCCCCACCAATGAATCCCGTCGAGGGAACAAAAAGTTTTCAAAGTTCCTGGGTCATGGATGTGTATTAAATATGTTTATCATGTTATAAGAATCTTAAATTATATGTATAGTATAAAAGTATTAAGTATTAAATAAATTTCCGTCGTCTGGTACACAAGTCCTTCAGGCACTTACCATGGCGCCAGACTGACGTGGTGTGACTGTGAAGCGTAGATATTATTATTATCATTGATATTAATAATTACTACTGTCTCTACTTAATTTTTTTATTACTTTATGAGATCATTCATATTATATACTAGCGACCTGCCCCGGCTTCGCACGGGTATAAAATATATACCACTGAAAAAATGATTAAAATCGATTAAGTAGTTTGGATTTTAAATAATTTATATTCATTACTACCCGTGGCCCGCTTTGGTCGGTACTCGGTACCGCCGCAAAAGCTACGTCCCGCAATTTTTAAATGGCTTATACAGTGTATAACAAAAATAAGTGATAATACTTTAAGGTGTGTACGTGTTACTTGTAGAGAGTTCACTGTGAAAGTAGCAGCGCTGAAAGACGTTGCTCTTTCAGCGCTGCTACTTTCACAGTGAACTCTCTACAGGGAACATGTACACACCCTAAAGTATTATCACTTATTTTTGTTACACCCTGTATACTTAATAGGGATGCTGACAAGGTCAAAGATTAGTGAATTTTGTTAATAAAATAAAGAAATCACGGTAAAAAATAAGTGTTCCCAAAATTTCAGCTTGATAGCATTTGTATTTTTTTGTTATGCGGCTTTAAAGTTGGATATTCAAGTCGATTTTTTTTTCATTTAAATTTCTTAATATTTGTATACAATTCGATAACTTATGCAATTAAAAGCAACTTTTGTTATGAAACCACTTTCATAAACGCAATATTTAATATACCTGCCGAACAAAGTTGTCTCCCGATGCGTACAAACTACGAAAGACTGACGTTTCGGGCAGGTCTTTTTTATGAGATATTTGAATTGTCATATCTTGGTGAATTTTTAAGCTATCAGAGTCATTCTTTCAGCGATGTTTATATTTTTTAAGTATCTTTCAATTACCGATAAGAAAAAAAAATAGTCATCCTGCCTGATCACCAGAAATAGTAACATTTCACAGACAAAAATAGTAAACGATCACCAAAATATTCCAGCCACCATTTTAATGTAAAATGATAACCAAAGATTTAACATCTCGCTATCCTATTTATGTAAAATGACTCCAAATAAATCATTATTAAACCAAAAATAGTAAATGATCACCAAAATTAGTAATTGATCACCAACATTGTACTAGCATATTAACTACAACATATTAACGTAAAATTATAGCCAAAGTATTTTCATTTTGCTATAAGTACTATTAAAGAAAAATGAACCAAAAAAAATATTGCTAACCGGAACATAACAAATAATAAAAACCAAATTTGAACTACATTTTAATTTTAAAATGAGAAACAAAAGAATTACATCTCGTTATTTGACTATCGTAAATAAATAATAATAATATAATTAATTAATAATGATAACGGGACTTAGTAAAAGTATCTCCATACCAAATTTCAGCAAAATCGGTTCAGTGGTTTGGGCGTGAAGAGGTTACAGAAATGTTACAAACAGACCGACCTGAGACTTTCGCATTTATAATATTACTAGGTGTTTGACCGAGCTTTGCTCGGTATCCGATGAAAATGACATTTTCTAGAAATTATTCCTAGCTAGATCGATTTATCGCCCCCGAAACCCCCTATATACTAAATTTCATGAAAATCGTTGGAGCCGATTGCGATATAGTACGTAATACGCCAGTATTATAGAGTACTATAATACTGGAGCAAGTAGTATGTAAAACTCTCATCATCCATGCTAATATTTTAAATTGGAAATGGTAGGTGTCCGTCTGTTATCTCTTCAGGTCCAAATTACTGAATATAACATAATTTTATGGAGTTATTATACTTTTTTTGTAAAAATGCTTACATTTTTTGTCAATCGTAGTGATTTATTTGGACAGAAATATCGCATTGATTTGCCCGCTTTGGTGATCATTTACTATATTTGGTACTCATATACTTTATTTGGTGATCGTTTACTATATTTGGTGATCATTTAATATATTTGGCGATCATTTACTATATTTGGTGATCATATACTATACTTGGTGATCATTTACTATATTTGGTGATCATTTACTATATTTGGCGTTCGATTACAATTTGAAGTGTAGCCGTGACTAAAATAGCTGGTAGTATTGCAATTTTAGACTTTCTTTTTTTGGTGGTAAGTATCTTTTTTTGGTAAACAAGTTTAGGGTATCAGAGCATTTTTTGGTGGTCATTATATTTGTTCCCATTAAAAATACACATTTTTTTTCCTTTTTAGAGGACCCGTTGGTCACTCTAAGAGTTCACTAGAGGTCGGAGGAGTAAAGAGTAAAACTCGATTTACTGTGGTGAACTGAAGTGATTTATTTACAAAAATGCGCTGCTTATATACAAAAAAATGAGTTAATTATTATTATTACAAAATGTACAAAGGTTAAAAGATTGATTGTGATTGGCTATTACAATTAGAAAGAGATGTACAGAAAGGGATAAAAACATTTACAAAAATTAGAAAGGGAAAAAAAATGAATAAGAAATATTTACAAGGTAATTATGATTGCCGCGCGAGAAACTGGCCGCGCCGCGGCGCGCGGCGCTGGCATCGCCCGAGTATAAATATGGGCTCTCGCGGCCCGCGAATTCAGTCCGCGCGCGCATTCCATACCGACGACGTCTCGCTGCCGGTCGACGCCGTGCCGGTAATAATTGTAGTGCCGCCATTTTGTGAAGATGGAAGCTCTGCAAACGCCATGAAGACCGTAGCCACGCTGCGAAGATCCCTCGCTCGACGTAACCTCGATGTGAAAACGCGTAGTGTTGTTGCGAAGAATTCTTATTAGAAAAATGCCTTTTTCAGGGCCGGTTCATGTCCGGTATTATTACACGGACAGTTTCTCTCGTCATTGCGAACGTACGTTCTTTGCAGAGCGATTTTCTTCTGTGTTTCAACTTCTATAACGAACGTATACAAAGACGGCGTGCGTTCTTTTCAGAGCGCGTTGTTTTCTTTGTTTCATCGGCGAACGAACGTAGGTACTGCTACAGTGCTCCCCCTCAAGCGAAGCGTACCGGCAGTCTGACGACACGGCCTGTTCTTGTTGTCTTCTGTGCTGGACTTGCTGGTAACTTCTGCTTGATCGGTGTTGCACTTGGTAATGGTTGTGAGGTAACAGGTAAAGGTAATGAGGTAACGGGTAAAGGTAATAAGGTATTTTGAGGTAAATTATTGGTATGTGAAGGTAAGGTAACAGGTAAATTGGTATTAGGTAAGTTGGTAATTACCGGTGACTGTTGTACATTGCTCGTTGACTCGCCGAGGTAATCTTCACTCAGTATGTAGGCGGGCTTCAAACGATCGATGGATACTGTTGCTGTGCGATCGGGTAGTTGTATTACGTAGTATTTTTCTTCTCGTCGGAGAACTTTGTACGGCCCGTCGTACGGTGTTTGAAGTGGTTTCCTTACGGCGTCGTTACGTAAAAATACGTATTCGCACGTAAGTAGATCACGATGTATGAAGATGTTGCGTTGATTACCGTGGCGCTGTACATTGTTTTTCGGCTTGAGAGAGTTGATGTTTTTTCGTAGTTGCTCGATGTAGGTATGATCTAGGCTCGATGATGATGTTGTTTCGAAGAAGTCGGCCGGTAAACGTAGGTTACGGCCGTAGGTTAATTCGGCGGCGCTGACTCCGGTGTCCTCTCGTATGGCGGCGCGTAGTCCGAGTAAAACTGTAGGTAGCTCGTCGATCCACGATGTATTACTGTTGATGAGTCTTGTTTTCAGTGAATTCTTGAGACTTCGATGCCAGCGTTCGATCATGCCGTTAGATTGCGGGTGATACGGCGTTGTACGGGTTTTTTCTATTCCCATACATCGAGTTAGGTTGACGAACAGCTGACTCTCGAACTGGCGTCCTTGATCGATTGTTATTGTAGTCGGACACCCGAATCTCGCTATCCATTGCTCGTAGAATACTCTTGCGACGGTTTCGGCGGTGATGTCGGTGAGCGGTACAGCTTCAGGCCATTTTGTCGAGCGATCGATCATAGTTAGTAGGTATCTATGACCAGTAGCTGTTGTAGTTAGCGGTCCGATTATGTCGATATGGGTATGTTGAAAGCGGTCGACTTCTGGGAATGTCGACACGGCGCTCGATGTATGTCGTTGTATTTTGCTTCGCTGACATTGTATGCAGGTTTTCGTCCACTCGCTAATGTCGGAGTTCATTGACGGCCAGAAGAATTTTTGCGCGATGAGTTTTCTTGATGCTTTTGTTCCAGGATGACTTATGTTATGAATGGAGTCGAACACGGCGCGTCGAAAGTCTTGTGGAATGTACGGCCGGACGTATTTTGTTGAAGTTTCGCATACAATCTTGATATCGGAGTTAGGTAGCGTAGTTGTTTTGAAACTTAAGTTTTCTTGGCTGTAGAGTGTAGGTAGCGTGCTATCTCGCTCTTGCGCGCGAGATAACTCTTCATAATTTACAGCTGACGGCGTGTTTATTGTTTCGATGCGACTGAATGTATCGGCGACTATGTTGTATTTTCCACTGATATGACGAATGTCGTGCGTGAATTCGGAGATAAAAAGTAGTTGTCGAGTTCTTCTCGGAGTTTCCGATGTTGATGTTTTCTTCTGTAGGGCGAATGTCAATGGCTTGTGGTCAGTGAATATAATGAGTTCTCGGCCTTCGAATATTTTTCTGAAGTATTTTACTGACATGTAGATAGCTTGAAGTTCGCGATCGTAGGTGCTGTACTTCGTTTGCGCTGTTGTAAATTTCTTCGAGAAGTAGCCGAGTGGTTGCCACTTGTTATTGTTGAATTGTTGTATTACAGCTCCCGCTGCGGTGTCCGAGGCGTCGGAGAAAATAGCGATCGGTGCTTTGTGATTCGGGTGGGCGAGCAAAACAGCGTTTTTGATGCTATTTTTGCATGCCGTGAATGCTTCTTTTGATGTCTTGTTCCACTCGATCGGTGTTTTGTCTCGCTTTTTCGCATTGTGCAGGTATGCGTGTAGCGGGGCTTGAATTGTAGCGGCGTTCGGAATGCTGTCTCGGTAGAAGTTTAGCATACCGAGGAAACGACGTAACTCTTCAATATTTTTCGGCAGCGGAAAATCTTCGATGGCTTGTAATTTATCTTGTGGCGGCTTGATTCCGTCGCTGTCTACGGTGAAGCCGAGGAATTTTACTTCGTTTTTTCCGAGTACACATTTGGCTGGGTTTATCGTGATTCCGTTTTCTTCTAGGCGTTGAAGAACACACCGCAGATGTTGGCGATGTTCTTCTTCGCTGCTGGATGCGATCAACAAGTCGTCGATGAATGAGAAGACGAAGTCGTAGCCTTGCAGTATTTCGTGTATAAAACGTTGAAATGTCTGGCCTGCGTTCCTAAGGCCGGGACACATTCTCGGAAATTCGAATAAGCCGAATGGTGTGATGATTGCTGTCTTCTCTATATCCTCTTCATGGACTGGTAATTGCTGGTAGGCTCGGTTTAAGTCGATCGTCGAGAAAATAGTTTTTCCGGCGAGTTGAAAGGTGAAGTCTCGTAGTCGGGGAATAGGGTAGCGGTCGGGCTTCGTTACTGCGTTTAGTCGTCGGTAGTCGCCGCACACCCTTATGTCGCCGTTCTTCTTTGGTACGACGTGAAGCGGAGAAGACCAGGCGCTCTTGCTGGGACGACAGAGACCTTGTTGCATCATATTTTCGAATTCTTTCTTGACTTGATTGTAGCGATGTGGCTGTAGCGGTCGGGCGCGACAATGTAGCGGTGGCCCAGACGTTTCGATGAAATGTTCGACGCTATGTTTCGGCGTGATGTTCATCGCTGTCAATCGTGTGATGCCGGGGAAGTCAGCTAGTATGTCGTGGTACGACTGCGTGCTGTCGACACTACGGACAGTAGGTACGTCCGTGTAGCGTCCAGGAGCGTTAATATGTAGACTGGTTCTCCCGTCGACGAGTCTTCTGTTTTTCAAGTCGACAATGAGTTCGTGGTGTTGCAGGAAGTCGGCACCGAGGATTGGTTTTGATACTGCTGCGACGATGAACTTCCATTTGTATGGTCGGCGAAGTCCGATGTTAAGTTCCAGTGTTTTTTCGCCGTATGTCGGGATGACGGTGTTGTTGGCGGCGTAAAGTTGAAAAGGTAGCGGCTGGAGATGGAGGCCTTTCTTTTTCGGTATGACGGATATATTGGCACCCGTGTCTACCAAAAAAGTGAGATTCGTAGTCTTGTCCGTGACGAATAGGCGGTATTGTTTGTTGTGAACGCCGGATTCCGCCGCTGCCAACGTTCTGTCTAGTTTTCCGTCGTGTTGAATGTACACGGTTGTGTACATTTTCGCGCTTCTTTCCCGAATCTGTTGTGGTAGTAACAGAAAGGCGATGGTGATGAAGAATGTGGACGCGATGTCGATCGTTGCCGGAATCTTGATGTCGATCGATGTCTTGACCTTGAGCGTTGATAGTGTCCGCTTCTATAATTATTGTTGTTGTATTGATGCCTCTTCAATGGGGATTGTCCATTTTTTTTAAATTTTGTTCATTACAAAAACATTTCGAGGAATAAGGTCAGTGATCGTTTTTCTGTATATAAACGAAAAAAATACCTATTAGTTACTTATATTTTTGAACAAATATGTTTAACCTTTGTTTGACCTTCAATGGCGTTAAATTGGCAATAAATTCGACCAACATTACGTTTCGAACTTTTGGTAAGCTTCTCGTATCAGCTTTCACATAATGAGAACTTGCATTTGACGAACCAGCCATTAAAAATAAGATTGAAAGGAAAAAACATACTGCAGAGGTCAATTATTGGTCGCCGATGATGACGTCAGAGCGAAACTTTAAAAATTTATTGAGAAAAAACTAGCCAATGAATTTCAAAATTATTTAATTTATATTCTTAAAATACCCTATTTTAACGAAAAAAAATATAAAAAGTACATGTGATTTTTTTTGGACAATGCCCATTCAGCGACCTCTAACGATAATTTGCGTATTTCTTCAATGAGCAGGCACTCGACGTTCGATGATTTTGATGCGGGGCTATTTACACGATGACTTGAGATGCTATTTACATTATTTACAGTTGATTGCTCCATTATTTTGTTGGCCAGCGCAGCTTGCTCGTCGAGTGTGGTCTTCGACTGGAACGTTTCACTGACGGCCAGGACGGAGCGAATATTCGTCGGGAGGAGATTGGCCCACATGAGTTGTAGGGTGGAATCGGGGACCTTGTTGCGAGCCAGGTTTCGCATACGTCTGAGTAATTGTGATGGTTTCTGGTCTCCCAATTCCATGTCTGACAAAAGCTGTTGAAACTGCCGGCTGTCAGATTCCTCATATGCGGAGATGAGTCGGTCCTTCAGTGCTTGGTACTCGTTTGTTTCTGGCGGGTTGTACAGAAGATCGGCGATTTGCTCGATGTCTTCTTTTTCTAGACGAGCGATGACCATCTGGGAGAGCTGGCTTTGGTTCTTCTGTAGGCTGCTGGTGGCTGCTTCGAAGGTGACGAACCAGAGCCTGGGTTTGTCTCTCCAGAATGGCGGAATTCGCATCGAAAGTGCGATGCCGGCGATTTCCTGCGATGACGGTGACGTCGCCGTGTTGCTGGTGAGTGCCGAGGTTTCGGGCAGGGATTCGCCTCTGGGTTCCATTTTTTCAGTGGGATTTCGGGCAGCGATTCGTTGTGCAGCGTTTCGTCCGAGCAGCGTTTCGTCGTGCAGTGTTTCGTTGCGGAGAGTTTCCCGGGCAGAGATTCCTCTTGTTCTTCGGGCAGAGTTTCTTCTTGCAGAGGTTGCTTGTTGTTCACGGGGTCACCAGTTTAGAGGACCCGTTGGTCACTCTAAGAGTTCACTAGAGGTCGGAGGAGTAAAGAGTAAAACTCGATTTACTGTGGTGAACTGAAGTGATTTATTTACAAAAATGCGCTGCTTATATACAAAAAAATGAGTTAATTATTATTATTACAAAATGTACAAAGGTTAAAAGATTGATTGTGATTGGCTATTACAATTAGAAAGAGATGTACAGAAAGGGATAAAAACATTTACAAAAATTAGAAAGGGAAAAAAAATGAATAAGAAATATTTACAAGGTAATTATGATTGCCGCGCGAGAAACTGGCCGCGCCGCGGCGCGCGGCGCTGGCATCGCCCGAGTATAAATATGGGCTCTCGCGGCCCGCGAATTCAGTCCGCGCGCGCATTCCATACCGACGACGTCTCGCTGCCGGTCGACGCCGTGCCGGTAATAATTGTAGTGCCGCCATTTTGTGAAGATGGAAGCTCTGCAAACGCCATGAAGACCGTAGCCACGCTGCGAAGATCCCTCGCTCGACGTAACCTCGATGTGAAAACGCGTAGTGTTGTTGCGAAGAATTCTTATTAGAAAAATGCCTTTTTCAGGGCCGGTTCATGTCCGGTATTATTACACGGACAGTTTCTCTCGTCATTGCGAACGTACGTTCTTTGCAGAGCGATTTTCTTCTGTGTTTCAACTTCTATAACGAACGTATACAAAGACGGCGTGCGTTCTTTTCAGAGCGCGTTGTTTTCTTTGTTTCATCGGCGAACGAACGTAGGTACTGCTACACCTTAAATTTTGGTTTTTCTATGTTTAATTTTCGAAATTCATAACGTATTGCCTGTGTAAGCGTAGTCCATAAGTTTAGCTATTAAATAAGACCTTTCTTATATTTACAAGATATTTACATGAGAAGTATTGGTCAGATTAGTGTGAAAGCCCGAGAAAAACTAAAATGGCTGCCATTTTACAATCGTAAGAAAGAGAAAAAATTTGAGAGCCAATTTATTGATGAAACCTTACCTTACGGCGAGCTTACGACATAATATAAAAGGATCGGACACCGGTGTCGCGACACATTGAATATGGCGCGTTTCCGACCGGAGGCACCGGTTAACCTGAAGCGATACTGTGACCGCGCGCTCTCCGCCCTCTTTATCGGAAACGGTTCACCGTATGAAAATTTTTTGAACAAAAGTTGTAGAAAATTTTGTATTCTACATTATGGTAATAAATACAAATAGCAAAAAACCCATATGAAATTAAATATTTACAAAATAAATGCAAAAAACCGATTTTTGTGACCTTTTGACCTTGAAATTTGTGCGCAACTATTGCGCACACCCTTATGTAGGTTTTGAGACAACATTTAGGGTGCCAATATACAAATATTTACAGACTTACAGCTGGGAATCTCGAATTCCGAGGTGAACTTACTATACTAATTGGCCTAATCGAGCTAATATAATTTTGAAAATATGCTTTTATCATACATTTTTTTAGAAAATAAAACATTACACACTACAATACGCACACTCAAGAAAATGACAGATTTTGAGTGACAATTTGACAAACCTATACATAGTGAATTATACTATTTTATTTATGGTTGAAGTCTGTTGACAACAAGGTGACAAAACTTGTCGCTAGCGGTCATTGACTCCCTGTCAAAAACTTGTCATTTTCCATATAAACCGCGATTGACAATAAACTGTCAGATATAGTCAATCGTGGTTTTATATGGAAAATGACAAGTTTTTGACAGGGAGTCAATGACCGCTAGCGACAAGTAAGCTCGAGGTGGAGTAAACATAGTCCATCAGCATGGATGCCAAAACAAACGAGTAAACTTGCACGTTACAACGCACCATCATTAAGATCGCGTCGAATTAATCTTGGAAATCGTCGTGACCGATTGCCCAACGCGTCGAAGTGTGGACTAATGAATATAAACTCATTAGAATCGGGGCTGCCGAGTCAACATGATGAAATTGCTCGTTTTAATAACGATACAGCTTTGTTTATCGTCATGTTTAATTCTCAACGTGTAAGTATTGGTTTTACAATAACACCTTTGATTAAATTAAATAGATATCACTGGAACCAGCAATATGGCTGTAGGGAATAAATTGCATTGAAAGATCTGATTGAATGGTGTATTCACCCATAGGCCATAACCAAGGGGCTTAAATGGTCACATAATGTGATGTGTTCAGCAAAGAATTGTCAAAACTGTCAAACTGACAAAATATGTCAATTTAGTACGAATGACTAAATATGAATTGCAAGCAGACTTGCATTTTGCGATTTTAAAAGAATAATGTGATTCTTCAAAGCAACCATTTTAGCCCCGCTGGTGTTCAGGACATCGAGCATTCCAGGAGTCAGGACTCAGGAGCCGCCATGGATTATGTATATAGTATGCCAGATAATCTAGTTGTGACAAGTTTATTTAATACCCAGTTTCAATGAGTTTCTAAAATACTAGAGTAGCAATGTCTTACAAAAGATTCTCAGAAATGCGTAACCACTTTTTTGTTCAAAAGACAATGTCAAGTCATATATTCGTTATGTCATTATGTATGTGAGATATGCCTGCAGGCATCTTCGAAGTGGCAACGCGTTGCTACCGTAAACTTCCAATCTAGTTACGTTAGTAACATAGAATATCATTGCCCAGTTTACTATCATGTGTTTATGGTCTAATGTTTAGTATTTTCAACGATTAACATAACGTGCTTCAATATTTTATTCCTTAGGTTCCATGGACCCCTAATATCCAGTCTTCGTGTACCTAACGGACACATATTACATAAAAGACAGGCTCATCCTATCATAGAACATGTCTGGGCTGATGATTATTATGACCAAAATAATTACGCTCCCATAAAACCACAGCTTCGAGAAATACATTCTGCTCCACAACCGTCCAAGCATAACAAGAAATTAAACGAGGAACCAAATAAAATCATTGGCGAGTCACAAACATTACCTCCAGTTCATTTTTCACCTGAAGCTTATTCAAATGAGCTACCTCACTTTAGTCCTGATAATAATTTGGATATTTCGCTTGATAATCCAACTATTAATGACATCGACTTAATAGACATTCTTAATGACCTATCGGATTGTGTTGAACTCAATACGGTCCATACTTTAAGATTATGTCCTTATAAAAGAGAAAGTCATAAGGCAAATCACTTCAGCCGATTCAAAACATTAACTGACGAAGAACTAGAATCTAGAATAGAAAAGAAATGCAGAACAGTTAATGCTATACTAAAAGATAGTATAAAAGAAATTAAAGATTCAGTTAAAAAAAATAAAGCGATTAGAGATGGCAACGATTTAAAAAACAATGCTAACGAATCTTTAACTTTATATAGTAATAGAATTCCTAGTAATGAAAAAATGGTAGAAAATTTGGTTTCAGTTTCATCCCATCCCAATCTAAAAGATAGCAGTAATATTCTTGAAGAAAACAACAAAAAAACTGAAGATGTAGCAGAGCCTAACATCAAAGTTACGGAAAATATTAATGAAAAGAATTATGCCAACGAAGATAAGCTTATACTTTCAACTGACAAAACTGAACAGCTTTCCCTAGAGAAAACAAATAAAACAAGGGAAGATGTGATAGATCAAAACACATTAAATCAGGCCTCTTTATCGGATTATGATACGACAGCTAAAAATGTTGATAAAATCGAATTGCAGAATGCTTTACATGACTTGTTTGATCCAACAAAGGAAGTGCTGTCGGAATTAGATGCACAACTTCAGGAAAACGATACTTTAAAAAATATAACTGATGGGATAGGAGATGAGAAACCAGAAGTAGAAAACGTCCAAACCGATGCCGAACCATTAAATGATAGCAATGATAGTAATATTAGAAATGAAAGCAAGGATAATAACGTCTCGAAAATTCTAGAATTTGTAGACGGAAGACGTAACTTTTACCGACCTCGTGTAAACGAAAATGAGGTTCCAGTTATAAGAATAATAACTCACGAATATCCAGATGGTAATGTTGTAAGTAAAGTCAACGGAACAGAAGTATTGATCAACGACAGCCCTTCGGAGGACAGCTACACCAATGTTTTCGTGAAAAACATAAATGTGCAAGGCAATCATAATGTTACAGAAGTATTATACAAATTCTCCATTCCTAAACGTATTCCAGAAAATGGCGAACTTGAGCCTGAGAGCCATACACTACGGAACCCTAATATCAGTTTCAACGGCCGTCTTTACCTAGTTCATGATACAGAAAGAATTCCCGCACAGTTTATTCAAGAAAGCAATGGCAATATCAGTATAGGTTTAGATATTTTATCTGTATGCGAAACTAAACATCATGATCCCAGTTCTGTATTATTTAAGATTTTATGCAACTGCAAAAACTGTTCCTCGGAGAAAAATTAAAAACTATTGTAACATATTATACTTAATCAATTATTATTGGATGAAGAAACGTCATGACGTATTAAAACATTAGTGACAACACCTTGCAAATAAATTAAACATACCTAGTTATGAATCGCAAAATAGTTTATTATTAGTTTATTTGCTACTACAAAATCCAATTAATATACACTGCCTATTGACAACCGTTACAAATGAAATCAAATTGAGTACCTAATTAATTTATAGTCCATTGAAATGTTACAATTATTATTGGGGGGTCAATAGAAGCTTGACCTCAAGTGGAGTCGGCACCCTTGTCCCCCGGCTGCCATCTTTAAAAAAGGAGTGACAACAGTACTTTGGTTTTACAAGAAAATTATTACTTACTTAAATCATAATAGGGATGACGACAAGGTCTAAATATTAGCTGATTTTTAGGGTTCCGTACCCAAAGGGTAAAAACGGGATCCTATTACTGAGACTTCGTTGTCTGTCCGTCTGTCTGTCTCCAGGCTGTATCTCAAGAACCGCTATAGTTAGACTTCTGAAATTTTCAAAGATTGTGTTGCCGCTATAACAACAAATACTGAAAACAAAATAAAATTAATATTTAAGGGGGGCTCCCATACAACAAACGTGATTTTTTCGGCCTTTTTCGCTCTATATCAAGAATGGCAAGAGCCAAGAGGTAGGCACTTAAATTTTTCACACATTCTTTTGTTATATGTATACTTTAATATTTAATAATAATATTAAAATAAAATAATAATTTAAATTCCCATACAAAAAACACAATATTTAGCCTATTTTTGTTCTGTATCTGTACAGTACCGGGTACAGTAAACGTACCGCTGAGGCACTGCGTCCAGTTCTTGCGGCGTGGATGCGCCGCAAGAAGAAACCCCTCACCTTCCGCCTTACGCAGGTACTCACCGGGCACGGATGCTTCGGTGAGTACCTGTGTAAGGTCGCCAGGAGAGAGCCAACGCCAGCCTGCCATGAGTGCGGCGCTGTGGAGGACACGACCCAGCATACCCTTGATCTCGTGGCAGTGCTAGGAGGGGACCTCTCGCTCCCGAGCATAGTGCGCTGCATGCTCGAGAGCGATGAGGCCTGGCAGGCGGCGGTCTCTTTCTGCGAAATTGTTATGTCGCAGAAAGAGGCCGCGGAGCGGGACAGAGAGGACGATCCCACCTCTCTGCCGCTCCGCCGGCGTAGGACGGGAGTGCGGAGGCGACGCTATGCGAACCTCCTAAGTCTCGTCTAACGGGGCTCCGGGAGAGGATGGGAACCTCCCCGGCTTAGCCAGTCCCGGTGCCGAGGGGAACGCTTCAGTTTGCCGAAGCGTTCCCTAACTTTGGTGGAAGTCCGGTCCCTTCTGAGGTAGACCGGCCGGTCGTGGAGGGAGTCCTGTGTTTGTTAGATCCGGGATATCCCTCCTTTTTGCGGCTGAAGGCGAACCGCAGGAGGTTTTAGTGAGTAAGAGTCTCACATACCCCCGGGGTGCTTCAGCTAACTGAGGCACATCTCCAAACCGGGGCACCCATGATGGGTTTCCCCTGCGCAAAAAAAAATCTCACCAAAATATTAAATGTAAAAAGGAGCCAAGCAAAATATTACATAGCCATGCAATATATCTGTCGTAAAAAGTTTTCAGATCACATTCAAGCCAAGCCTTCAACTTATTTTGTAACTATCTGTTGCCCGCGACTTCGTCCGCGTGGACTTCAGTTTATAGCGCGCGATGTCAACAAAATTGGTGTCAAAAGCTTTTATAAAAAAAACCTGGTACCCCTTAAATCAAAACAGCTGTGCAGACTGCAGTGTGCACATAATATTTCATTTTGTAAAATTAAACTTTATATTTTATGCCAAATTTTAAAGCTTATTTAGTCCCCCAATTACACAACTTTACCCATAAACTATTTATCATTGATAGGTTTAAGGTTACGTCACTGTATATTATATAAAGTACTGACTTATTAAATAACTTAAAAAAGAAATAACAATCGAAAAAAAATCAAAACTCGGATGTATGATGATACCACCTCTTATAAAAAGATGTTGGGCAAGCGTTAGCGCAATGTAAGAGACTCACGGCGCCATCTAGTATGAATTTTTGGAACTAACTTAAATTGAACAAATTTTCGTATTTTCACCTCCTTACAACCCTTTTTTCCAGTAAAAAAGTAGTATTTGTCCTTTCTCAGGCTTTAGACTATCTGTATACAAAATTTCATTACAATCGGTTCGGTAGTTTTGGCGTGAAAGCGAGACAGACAGACAGACAGAGATACTTTCGCATTTATAATATTAGTATAGATTTAAATCAACATGCAGTGAATTTATCGATAGTTTTCTTTATTTTATAATTATTATAGTGGCTCGGCTCGGTTCCTGAGATTAGCGCGTTAAAATAAGCCCTTTCAAATAATTTCCCCCGTTTTTTTACACATTTTCCTCTCTTTCTTCGCTCTTATTAGTCTTTATTAATATAGCCTATAATAAATATAGCCTATATTTTATTACGCTAAGCTACTAAGGCTATATTTTATTATGCTATACTAAGGCTATATTTTATCACGCTAAGACTAATAGGAGCGAAGAAATAGAGGAAAATGTGTAAAAAAACGGGGGAAATTATTTGAAAGGGCTTACCTCACGAACTACTGGAGCAATTTTTCTGTCATTTGCACAGATAAGAAGTAGACCACGCGAAGGATCATAGGCTGTTTTTTGGACTAATTTGTTTGTGAAATGTCTAATTTACGCGGGCGAAGCTGCGCGGAACGTTATATTTCGCGTGGTCACGACATCACGTGTAAACGGCTGGACCATGAAGCTAATATAGAGAGGAGGTGTTGTAATCGAATTTCCTTAAGAAACGACGCGTGACAATTTGCGGGGTGAGGGGGTGTCAAGCTCCGCCCACTTTTCAATCTTTCATCTATCGGCTAAAAGCAAAACTACTAGCTTAGGTCGATGTTGATGTTACTACGTAGTTCAGCTATCTAACACTAGATGTCAAAATTCTTGAATATTATGGGACGTACTCAGAACTTTAAAAAATGTATATTATTAATTATTAAATAAGTGCAATTAATAAAGTAAGGGTTAGTATTTTGACCGATTTTTTAATGTAAAATAAGGGGACATACGAGTAAACGAGTCACCTGATAAGCTCAAACTTTTTTATTCAGAATAAATTTTTGCAAATGTTCTCTGAACGTCTACATGATGCCTACCACCGGTGATAGAAAGCAACTTCCGTCGCCCATGGACACTCGCAACATCAGCAGAGCTACAGGTGCATTGCCGGCCTTTTAAGAGGTAATGGGGGGGGGGGGGGGGGGGGGGGAGAGGCGGCCTATGGACTATGAATCAATTTCTTCGATGGTAAGTATCATGAAAGATGATAATCCACGCTCGATCAGAATGGGATCGCAATGATAGTTTTTTTTGCTAAAAAAGTAGCGTTAGTAAAATAGCATTAATTTATAGGTAAGTAATCGACCAATTCTGTACATTAACGGCCATTCCCAATATTTGATCTCTCTGGTTTTGCCCTATTAGAGATAGGAATAGCTCACATTAGACATTAGAGACATATATTTTATGTCAATTGTGAGCTATTCCTATCTCTAGTAGTGCAAAACCAGAGATAGATCAAATATTGGGAACGGCCGTAAGAGTGGGTTGCACCAACTAACTTTCACTTTAAGTGTAACTTTAAGTACAATACAAAATGTCAAATCTTTGGTTAAAGTTAAAAATTGACGCCATCAAGACGCCATATTTAACCATAACCATAGAGCTCGACAAGGTTTTAAATGCGCGTGACGAAAAAAGGAACTAACGCTGTCATCATACAAAAAACGCAATTTTTGACAGTTCTCCTTTACCAGCAGCGCCCCCGCCCACGTTCATTTATAACCTTGTTGGACCAGCTGTCAGCTGTCAATTTCTCCGGTCAAAGTTAAGGTTAAAGTTAAAGTTAAATTTACCTTAACTATAACCATAACTTAAACTTTAACCACGCCTCTGGTGCAACCCAACCTTAAGGTATTACCTTGTTTTTGGTCAACCCCGTGGTAGCTTCAACTCTTTCAGTTAAGTAAGTACTTTATTTTTTTATTTTTGAGCGAATCCAAAATTTTCATGAAAAAGATTTGTGGTAATATTTTATCAATGACACATTCATTGATAATTTTATTTCATTCAGCTATTATTTTATTAATCAATTACTATAATAATATCACATATTACCTATTATTATCACAAAAAAAATAATAACAAAAACTTAAGAGAAATGTCCGCAAATAAAAACGTTTTTGTTTGTCGACCCTACGGCTGGCCAAATATCAGCCGCGCGCGTCATCAATCAACATTAGCAAACAAAGTGTCATTGCGATACTTAATAAAAATACAACCTCCTCGTTTGTTAGAAGTCGGTTAATAATTTAATTCTAAATACGGCCCTGGATATTTGTTACGTTCATAGTAGTTATCCAAGATGACGACAGATGGCGCTTTATAAGTAATATGATAATAAAAGCTATATAAGTACGGTATTAGCTATTAAATGTGTTTAAGACAAAGTGTATCACGGTTTTAAATATTCAAGTATGATTATTGCAATAAACGGCAAAATTATAAGCATTTACGTCTGTATTATCTTTCAAAGGTCTGGTTATCTAGTGTCAAGTAGTATAATAAACGCTGAAAGCTAAAATGTTCTAGAACTTTTATATGTAAATTACATTTAAAATTATTTACAAATGAAATATGATGGTATTTATATTATCAGAACATCTGTCTGAGTGTTTTCGACATTATAAAACACAATACTTCATCTTTTCCTTGTTAAAAACGCAAAACACACTCATTTTTTGGGAGTCTCGTTACGTGTGCACCTGACAAACGCTGAAAGTGTACTGACTTAAGCCCCGCCCACAATGATGACGTCAGGACCTAGTTGAAAATCACAGTGCACAGTTGCTTAGGCCATCTCTTGTCTATAATAGCTTCATGGGCTGGACCCATTTTGCTGAAATTTGGTATTTAAAAGATACTTTGAGTCCCGCAAAAGAACATAGGATACATTTTGTTGTAAAAATGTACGGTTACTGCACAATATAAGTACTTTTATGATTTGCGCGTAAACTGTTCACTCTATTTTGATGGAATTTGATATGGAGATACTTTGAATCTCGGAAAAGGACAAGGAAAAGGAATACTAATTTTGTCCCGGAAAATGTACGGTTCCCGCACAATAAACTTTTATGATTATCGCCTAAACTATTCAATCTATTTGATGGGTATGGCAATACTTTCAGTCTCGGTAAAGGACAAGGGATACTTTTTATCCCGGAAAATATACGGTTCCCGCACAACAAACTTTTATGATTCTCGCCTATTTTGATCTATTTTGATTAAATTTAGCATGGAGATTGGAGATACTGAGAGATAGAATCTGAGACAAGGAATGTTTTTTGTCCCGGAAAAATATTCGGTTCCCACACAATATACTTTTCTGATTTGCGCGTAAACGACTCAATCGATGTACGGGAACAACTATAAACTAAAGTCCACGCGGACGAAGTCGCGGGCAACAGCTAGTAATTGATAATAGCTGAATTATATTAATTTTTAAAACATTACTTACCACAATTTGTCCGTGGGAGAGCCATGCTTCGGCACGAATGGTCCATGCTCAGGAACCCTAAGGGTTCCTGAGCATGGACCATTCGTGCCGAAGCATGGCTCTCCCACGGACAAATTGTGGTAAGTAACTGAACGTGGACGTCCAGCCTGCCCCTCGTATTCTGGGGAGGGCAAAACTGCGTTCCAATCTGCTCGGGGCAAGAGCAAACACACAAAGGCACCATCCTCGATATTAAACATGGACTTTTGTGATATCAGGGGATTACACTCCAACCTTAATGCCGTCCATTACCACCTTGAGACGGCAAAGCCGGCTTTGCTCTTTTTAACCGAGACGCAGATATCATCTCCGAGTGACACGTCATACCTTTCCCACCCAGGGTATTATCTCGAGCACTCCTTTCTACCCAAAGCTGGAGTGTGTGTATATATCAGAGATGATATCAGCTCTCGCCGCCTCAGCAATCTTGAGGTCATGGACCTGTCAAACTTATGGCTCCGCATATATTGCGACGACCACCCTCGCGTCTATGCGTGCCTATATAGGTCCCATAGTGGTTACCCCGAGACGGACCGACTCTTGAAGCACCTGCAAGCTGCTTCAGGTTTTTTGCAGCGGCAGATCCCATCCGCAGAGATCATAATACTTGGCGACTTTAATGCCCACCACGCCGACTGGCTCAGTTCCAGTAAAACTGATCATACAGGGAGATCTGTCTGCAACTTTGCCCTTGCGAACGACTTGACACAACTGGTTACTACGCCTACGCGAATCCCAAATGTGGATGGTCAGAATCCTTCCTTGTTGGACCTCCTACTGACTTCAAATCCCGACGGCTACCAAATATCCGTAACCGCACCACTTGGTTCATCGGATCATTGCCTTGTTAGGAGTTCTGTGCCACTTACGACGGTGTTAAGACAGCGTGCTGTTAAATACCGTCGTGTGTGGCACTACAAGTCAGCAGACTGGGATGGGATGCGGTCGTTTTTTGCATCCTATCCTTGGGGGCACGTCTGCTTCTCGTCGGATGATCCCGACAACCCCACCAACTCTGTTGCCGATGTGGTGATGCAGGGGATGGAACTTTTCATTCCGACCTCTGTAGTGCCAACTCGCGGCAGATTTCGTCCCTGGTTTGGTTCATCCCCCAAAAAAGCTTCTCGCCGGAAGCAGGAGGCTTACCAATCCTGGGCCAACGCAGTGTCTGCTCGGGATTTAAATACCAGCACATATAAAAAGGAGTACAACCTTGCCTCTAGGTCCCTCAAGAAAGAGATTACTCGGGCAAAGCAACAACAACAACAACAGCCCCCGTAGACAAGTGGCAAAACGCTAACGCTAACGCTAACGCTAGCGCTACAAAATGTATGGATTTGACATTAGTATTCGCTAGCGAAACGATGACTTATGTCAAATCGCATACATTTAGTAGCGCTATCGCTAGCGTTAGCGTTAGCGCTTTGCCACTTGTCTACAGGCCCTGCACGTCAATAGAATTGGCAAGAGACTTGAGCGCCTCCCCTCGGAAACCCGTGCATTCTGGTCTCTGGCCAAAGCTATTGAAGGAAATTTCTGCAAGCCAACCCTACCATCCCTACGTGATCGTTAGCCCAGGACGCAAAAGACAAAGCCGATCTTCTGGGCAAGCTCTTTGCGTCAAACTCGACCTTGGATGACGGGGGGCAGAAACCGCTGACCATACCGCGATACACGGGCATCATGTCGGATATTCGGTTTCATCAGCGCTTAGTGCGAAAAGCCCTCCGTTCCCTTGATATCCAAAAGTCGAGTGGGCCTGACGGAATCCCACCTATTGGGTTGAAAAAGTGTGCTCCAGAGTTGGCTCCGGTCTTGACGCTTCTTTTTCGGCTCTCCTATTCAACTGGCATCGTTCCGGCTTCCTGGAAGACAGCCTTGGTGCACCCGATCCCCACAAAAGGTGATCGCTCAAATCCTTCCAACTACAGACCAATCGCTATAACCTCTCTCTTTTCGAAGATAGTGGAATCCATTATCAATAGCCAGCTTCTTCGATACTTGGACGGCCAGGGATTACTAAACGACAAACAATACGGGTTCCCTAAGGGTCGCTCGGCTGGTGATCTCTTGGCATACCTGACTCATCGTTGGGCTCAGGCAATTGAGTCGAAGGGAGAGGCATTGGCTGTTAGTTTGGACATTTCGAAGGCCTTTAATCGGGTTTGGCAAAAAGCGCTGCTATCAAAGCTTCCATCATACGGGCTGCCCGAGAAATTATGTAAGTGGGTCACTAGTTTGTCAGCAGACAGGAGTATTAAGGTCGCAGTTGACGGTGAATACTCGGAAACTCAGTCTGTTGATGCTGGTGTCCCTCAGGGCTGTGTGCTATCGCCTACTCTATTCATACTGCATATCAATGACATGTTACAAACCAACGGCATTCATTGCTATGCGGATAATATTAATATTTCTCGGCAAAAGGTCACTGAGAGTCGATACGAACTTGTGTCTCAGGTGGAGAATTCATTGGAGAAGGTCTCTGAATGGGGTAGACGTAACTTGGTCCAATTCAACCCCACCAAGACACAAGTCTGCGCGTTCACCACTAAAAAGTCACCAATGGTCGTATATCCTCGTTTCGAGGGCACATCTTTAACCATCTCCCCTAGCATTGAGATACTTGGCGTCAACATATCGAGCGAAGTCCAGTTCCGATATCATCTAGAGGGTAAGGCCAAATTAGCCTCGAAGAAGCTTGGTGTTCTTAACAGAGCGAGGCAGTACTTCAGTCCGGAATTACGCCTACAACTCTACAAGGCGCAGGTTCAGCCGCATATGGAATATTGTTCTCATCTCTGGGCAGGGACGCCAAAATACCAACTGCTCCCTCTGGATCGTATCCAACGAATTGCCACTCGAATTGTTGACTGCCATAGTATTTCAAACAGCTTAGACCCCTTGGAATTACGCCGAGATGTAGCTTCACTCTGCATCCTCTATCGGTTGTATCACGGGGAGTGCTCTGAGGAATTGTTCGGAATCATACCACCTGCAACTTTTCGCTATCGTCCCACGCGAAAAACATACCATCCTCATCACCTTGATGAGTGGCAGTCTTCCACAGTGCGTTTTTCGCGTAACTTTCTGCCGCGCACTGTAAAACTCTCGAACGAACTGTCACCAGCAGTATTTCCGGACCTATACGACCTGCAAACTTTCAAGAAAAGAGCGTATTACCTCTAAAAGGCCGGCAACGCACCTGCAGCTGTTCTGATGTTGCGAGTGTCCATGGGCGACGGTAGTTGCTTACTATCAGCTGACCCGTTTGCTCGTTTGCCCCCTTATTTAATTTAAAAAAAAATATTTTTCATGAAAATTTTTGATTCGCTCAAAAATAAAAAAAAATAAAGTATTTAACTGAAAGACTTAAAGCTGGGGTTGACCAAAAACAAGAAAATAAAAATAAATAAAAAATAAAAATGTTTTATTTCTGAGAAAATTTGAATCAAATTTTTTCAGAATGTCTACCTGATGTCTACCACCGGTTCGGGAACTATCCCGGCGAGAAGAACCGGCGTAAGAAACTCGCACGGGTTCCACTTTTTACCAAAAAAGTGAGAGAAAAATTATTCTTTTAAAATAAAGTTTACAATTTTGTAACTTAATATTATATACAATGTAAACATACATAATTGTAAGTCATAATATAATAATGTAGAAGTAGCCTTGAAAGAAGCCAGATGGTGAGTGCCGCGGCCCTACCCACTAAAACTCTGCGGTGCTCCTCTCCACCACTTTTAACGGTGACATGGGAACTGTACAGACACCACATCACCGTCAGTGGACGTCTGCTTGTTGCAGACTCCTCTCTGTGGGGGCGTTTACTCGCCCCCCAGGCCAAACAGAGTCCCCTGTAGGGGCTTGCTTAGACCATTCCACTGCCTTTTGTCGCGATGCACACGAGCAAGCCTTGAAAGAAGCCATAGTCCTCCCAAGATGTGCCATCTTCTATGAAATCATTGACCTTATAATAAGCTTTGGCACACAAACGCTCTTTGACTACTTTTTTAAATTTATTAATGGAAAGATTTTGAACGTTTTCTGGGATTTTATTGTAAAGGCGTATACATTGACCTTTAAAAGATTTACTGACTTTACTAAGTCTGATCACTGGCATGTCCAGCTTGTGCTTATTTCTAGTATTTCTACAGTGAATGTCACTTTTAACTTTAAATTTATTTATATTTTTTCTAACATATATTACATTATCCAAAATGTATTGAGAAGCAACAGTTAGAATACCAATTTCTTTAAATTTATCTCTCAGAGATTCTAAAGCAGACATTTTATAAATAGAACGTATGGCTCGCTTCTGCAGCACAAATATTGTATTAATGTCGGCAGCGTTTCCCCATAAAAGGATTCCATATGACATCCTACTATGAAAATAACTAAAATATACTAATCGTGCCGTGTCTTCGTCAGAAATTTCTCTAACTTTTCTGACTGCATATGCTGCAGAACTGAGCCTACCTGCTAGATTAGCAATGTGAGGACCCCACTGTAATTTACTATCAAGTGTAATACCTAGGAATACAGTGTTATCTACCTAATTCATCTTCTCATCATTTAATAGCACATTGGTTTGGACTTGCCTAACATTGGGCAAAGTAAACTTTATACATTTAGTTTTACTAGAAATTAAAAGTAAGTTATTAACATTAAACCAATGTACTATTTTTGAGAGAGCACTGTTTACCTCGTCGTAGTTCGTCTGTTGTCGCTTCACTTTAATAATAAATGAAGTGTCATCAGCAAAAAGCACTATCTCATTATTATTATCCTTTACTAGATAAGGTAAGTCATTTATATAGATGAGAAAACGAAATGGGCCTAAGAAAGATCCCTGTGGGACACCTAATTCTATTTTGGTTCCATTGGACCTTTTACTATTTACCTCAACCCTTTGAGTCCTATTTTTAAGGTAAGAAGTCAAAAGGCTGAGAGTCCTTTATGCCGTAGTGGCGCAGTTTCCTGATCAATGTAGCATGCTCAACACAATCGAAGGCTTTGGAGAGATCGCAAAACACACCTAAGGCATCCTGCGACTCCTCCCAAGCTTCAAAAATACTACAAAGAAGTCCTATACCAGCATCCGTTGTGGATCGACCCTTAGTAAATCCGTATTGGTTATCGTGCAGCAAATTATTTGAATTAAAATAATTTTCTGCACGATAACCAATACGGATTTACTAAGGTAATACAATGTGCAGAATTGGTCGATTACTTACCTATAAATTAATGTTATCAGAATATTTTTGCTAACGCTACTGTTTTAGCAAACAAAGCTGTCATTGCAATCCCATTCTGATCGCACGTGGATTATCATCTTTCATGTACTTACCATCGAAGAAATTGATTCATAGCCCATAGGCCGCCTTCCCCCCTACCCTATTACCTCTTAAAAGGCCGGCAACGCACCTGCAACTCTTCTAATGCGGCGAGTGTCCATGGGCGACGGAAGTTGATTTCCATCAAGTGACCCGTTTACTCGTTTGTCCCCTTATTTTACATAAAAAAATAGTTCAAAATACTAACCCTAATTTTATGAATTGAACTTATTATAATCATTATACATTTTTAAAGTTCTGATTACGTCCCATAATATTCAAGAATTTTGACATCTAGTGTAAGGCCCGTATAAATAGTACTCAAGATGCATCTCGGTCTCAAGACACGGTTCAGGCTCTGTGATTGGTTGGCTGTCAAAATTTGGACAAATCACAGAGCCGAACCGCGTCTTGAGACCGTCGCAACTTAAGTACTGACTATTTATACGGGCCTAAGATTTCTGAACTACGTTGTAACATCAACATCTACCTAAGCTAGTAGTTTTGCTTTTAGCCGATAGAGTAGCCTAGAGTAGATAGATGAAATATTGAAAAGTGGGCGGAGCTTGACACCCCCTCACCCCGCAAATTGTCACGCGTCGTTTCATAAGGAAATTCAATTACGACACCTCCTCTTTGTATTAGCTTCACTTCATGCCCGCGGCGCGGCGGTCTTCCGACCGTGCGCTCGCGCCCGCATCCGCCCGTGTTTTAGCGTTGGCCCTAAAGCTAGGTACTCATATACCTACTCATAGACTTACCCAGATAGCCTCGAGTACTTGAAAGCTTTTATTTTTAGATGTTTAGTTTTCAATTTTGCAATCCATACTAATATTATAAATGCGAAAGTATCTCTGTCTGTCTGTCTGTCTGTCTCGCTTTCACGCCAAAACTACAGAACCGATTGCAATGAAATTTTGTACACAGTTATTCTAGAGTCTGAGAAAGGACATAGGCTACATTTTGATGTGGGAAAATATCTTATTTCCATGAAAATATCGATGAAAATTAATTCGCATTGCGCGTGGGCAGCGCTCATCCCGGGGGTCCTGGGTTCGAGTCCCGCAGGCGGAATAAAAAGTTTTCAATGTTCCTGGGTCTTGGATGTGTACCTATTAAAATAATATTTTAAAAATCTTAAATGTATTAATTTATGTATAATATTATAAAGAATCCAGAAATATATCGATCCAATGAACATTTTAGTTCTAATACGATTCAACAGATGGCGTTTTATTTTTTACTTTATTGTAACAGAACTAATCATACTTATTAGTTATAGTATGTTTTTGTTTATAGTTTTTAATACGTTAGAATATTATGTTTAATAATATTATCACTTGGTATAATAATAATCAATCTATCTTATCTTATGTAGAACTCCTACTGCATTTCTAATCCATACCATCCATACTATCCATACTAATATTATAAATGCGAAAGTATCTCTGTCTGTCTGTCTTGCTTTCACGCCAAAACTACTGAACCGATTGCAATGAAATTTTGTATACAGTTATTCTAGAGTCTGAGAAAGGACATAGGCTACATTTTGATGTGGGAAAATATCTTATTTCCATGAAAATATCGATGAAAATTAATTCGCATTGCGCGTGGGCAGCGCTCATCCCGGGGTCCTGGGTTCGAGTCCCGCAGGCGGAACAAAAAGTTTTCAATGTTCCTGTGTCTTGGATGTGTATTAAAATAATATTTTAAAAATCTTAAATGTATTAATTTATGTATAATACTAGCTGTTGCTCGCGACATCGTCTGCGTGGACTTTAGTTTATAGCGCGCGGTGTCAACAAAATTTGTGTCAAATTTAAAAACTTTTTAAAAACCCTGGTAAGTGCTTCCGGTGTAGCGCGGCCCTTAATTAATCAAAATACCCAAAAACAGCTATGCAGTGTGCACATAATCTATACTAATATTATAAATGCGAAAGTATCTCTGTCTGTCTGTCTGTCTGTCAGTCTCGCTTTCACGCCAAACGCCAAAAGTATCTCTGTCTGTCTGTCTGTCAGTCTGTCAGTCTCGCTTTCACGCCAAACGCCAAAACTTCCGAACCGATTGTAATGAAATTTAGTATACAGATAGTCTAAAGCCTGAGAAAGGACATAGGCTACTTTTTTACTGGAAAAAAGGGTTGTAAGGGGGTGAAAATGCGTAAATTTGTTCAAATTAAGTTAGTTCCAACAATTCATAATCGATGATCGATCACATCTTCTACATCGCGCTGACGCTTGCTCGAAAGTCTTTCTATAAGACGTGGTATCATCTTACATTTAAGTTTCGTTTTTTTTCGATTGTTATATCTATTCTACGGTATTAAATAACTCAGTACTTAATCTGTGCAGTGACGTAACCTTAAATCTATCAATGATAAATAGTTTATGGGTAAAGTTGTGTAATTGGAGGGCTAAATAAGCTTTAAAATTAGGCATAAAATATAAAGTTTAATATAAAAAAATGAAATACTTATTGTGTGCACACTGCACAGCTGTATTGATTTAAGGGGTACCAGGGTTTTTTTATAAAAGCTTTTAACACCAATTTTGTTGACATCGCGCGCTATAAACTGAAGTCCACGCGGACGAAGTCACGGGCAACAGCTAGTGTACCTAAATAAAGATTGGACAACATAATAATGATGTAGATAAGTAGGTAAGTACTAAGTGCCACAATTAACCAGTGATAGACATGTCGGATTAGAAGGGGCGCCGGACTAGCTACGTAGTAATATTTTATAATACTAGGTATGTATTTTTACAAAAAAATCATTTCCTTTACAATCTCTCTTAATTTTCTTTCTTTTAAAATGGACTAAGCCCTATTCTTTTAGAGGAAAGAAAGATCTTGGTCTAAGATAATTTTTATTTTTTTTAAGATACCATTTTCTCTCTATTTAACAATTAGTAACTTCTATAGGATAATAAACTGGATCCAAATATATTTCAGCTCGGGAGAAAAACGTCATCTTTGCAAATAAACTTTGAAGCAGCTACTTTTTAATCTTCTTTGCTTGGGATTCATAAAAAGCTGAGAACAGGATCAATACCCTCTTCAAGGGCCGAGCTGGAAAGGAGAATAAAAAATGTATTTAACATTACTTTACCAATTAATCTCATTAACACAATACACATCCACATTTTAAAATGACCAATTTTGTATGGGCCTCCTTTCCCACCCTTAACAGCGTTTTTTAATTGTTACCTTAAGAGCCCCTGCAGACTGCAAACTTTATATCGATCAATAGTTTAGTTTGGCTCTTGGTGAGTATTAAGCTGTATGGAAGAGTTTTGCCGGGAATGTGAAAGGGTGATGTTGTGTTTTTTATATTATTTTCCTAAAATTGTGTTATCTGGGTTTTTAATGTGTAATATTGGTAGGATATTAAAATGTTTATGATTTAAGGTATTTTAAATATGCTTTATATGCTTTATATCTCATATTTTTTAACACTTCGTTGTTATATTGGAACTAGGTAAACCGGGAGTCACGGAATAACAAATTGGGGTTTATCCTCGCCTTAATAATCATTTTTTTAATGTATCCTGCAACCTAGATAGATATCTGTTTATTCAAACTATAGTCTAGTGCGATGTCAGATGTGCGATTGTCATCTGGAGTATTGTATTCAACAAAGATGTGCATCCAGTGAGCACAATCTCATCTATTCTCTACAGAAGTATCTTGTAGACAGATTTGGTACACTGTTCCTTTTGAGGCGTGTGAAGATTAGACTGCCTGATCCCTTCTGAAGAGAAGTCTGCAGCTAGACTGTTTGTATGACCACCCAGTCTTTCCTGATATTTTTTACTGTATGTCTCAATTTCCTCCTTGATTGTTTGTAGTCTCAAGTCAGCGTTGATTTGTTTGTTGCTGATATAAGCTGGGATATCGAACATCGTCCTCATTGTCTTATTCTGGAATCTTTCTAAGATGTCAACATTACTGTTACTGGCAGTATCCTAGAACTGTATGCCGTAGGTCCACACTGGTTTTAAAATGGTTTTGTAGATTGCCATTTTACTGGCATCCGTCAGCTGCGACTTTCGTCCAACTAACAAGTACATACTGCAAAGTTTGCAGTCTAGCTGTTTTCTTTTTGTCCATATGTGCTTGCGCCAGGTGAGACGGCGATCAAGGTGCATACCTAGGTATTTGGCATCATCTGCTTGAGGGATGTCTAAATTATTTAGCTTTACAGGTGGACAGGATTTCCTGCTTAGTGTAAAGGTTACCCGAACGGATTTGTTGAAAATCAAAAATATTTATTTCCAAATAGGTTAACAAAGTTAACACTTTAAGAACGTCGCGTCTGCATGAAGCCTACCACCGGTTCGCTAATTACGCTAATTTACGCTAGATATGTAAGTAAAGTAAGTAAATATATGGCACATTCATATAGAAGCGACCTATGGTCAGTCAGCTTATTTTTTCCAAGGTGCTATCATTGAGAAAATCAGTTAACTTATAATAAGCCTTAGAACACAAACGATCTTTAACAACTTTTTTAAATTTATTAATTGAAAGATTTTGGACGTCGTCTAAGATTTTATTGTATAGGCGTATACATTGACCTTTGAAAGATTTGCTTACTTTGCTCAGCCTGGTTATTGGTATATCTAGCTTGTGCTTATTCCTAGTGTTCCTGCAGTGAATTTCACTTTTTGTTTTAAAATTATTTACATTTTTCTCACGTATAACACATTGTCCAAAATGTATTGAGAGATTACGGTCAGAATTCTTATTTCTGTAAACTTTTCTTGGATGACATTTTATAAATAGGTCGTATCGTTCATGTTAGCTTTCATGCGCCATTTCTATAACCACTCTTCTATGAGATTTAAGTGGGATTGCAGTCTTTCGGATGCAGTGTCAGAATTATCGTGGGATGAAAGAAATGCAGTATCATCTGCGTAAGTCGCCGTGGCGGTATCGACGTGAGTCGGCAAGTCTGCTGTGAAAATCAGGTAAAGAACCGGACCGAGAATAATGCCCTGTGGAACTCCAGACATGATCTCGTACATGGTTGACGTTTCGTTGTATCGCACTTCATAGCATCTTTTGTCGAGGTAGGATTTAAGTATGAGGTAGTAATAATCAATAATATAATTTAAATAAATTAAATAACTAAGGGGGGCTCCCATACAAAAAAAAACACAATTTTCAGCCTATTTTTGCTCGATTGAGGTACGGAACCCTTCGTGCGCGAGTTTAACTCGCACTTGGCCGATTTTATTACGCCTTTTCATACAAGTATATCTGCGACTTACCAGGTGGAAAATGCTTTAAAAAAGAAGAAAAAAATTTATGATTTTGATGAAGCTGTTGCGTCCACAAACGATCATGAAACAATAATTATTAAATAAAACCGGCCAAGTGCGAGTCGGACTCGCGCACGAAGGGTTCCTTACCGTTATAAAGGAAAAACAAGCCAAAAATTATTATTGTTTTGTGTGAGAGCTTCCTTCAAGTTTGATTTCATTTAAAAATAAGTACTATTATTAATTATTAAAATACACATATAATATAATTAAGGCCTTTGTGAAAGTGTAAAGGTAAATGTTGCCATTATTGATATTGAATAAAATGGACACAAAAATCACGTTTGTTGTATGGAAAAAGTCATCCACATCCATTTTTTAGGGTTCTTTACCCAAAGGGTAAAAACGGGACTCTATTACTAAGACTTCGTTGTCTGTACGTCTGCTCATCTGTCTGTCTCCAGGCTGTATTTCAAGAACCGCTACAGCTAGACTTCTAACATTTTCACAGATGGTGTATATCTGTTGCCGCTATAACAACAAATACTAAAAATAAAATAAAATAAATATTTAAGGGGGCTACCATACAACAAACGTGATTTTTTTGGCAGTTTTTGCTCGATATTAATAATGGCAACAGGTAGGCACTTGAAACTTTCACAAAATCCTAAATGTTATGTGTATTTTAATAATTTATAACAAGATAAAAATAAAATTAATATTTAAGGGCAGCTGCCACACAAAAAACACAATTTTTGGCATATTTTTGCTCTATAACGGTACGCCGTTCGGAACCCTTCGTGCGCGAGTTCGATTCCCACTTGGCCGATGTTTATTGTTTATTTATTTCTTATTACTAAGAATTTGATTTTTTACTTAGTATCACTTCATTACTAATAAGTATTAATTATTACTTTACCTGTGTGTTTTAATTTGCAAATATTCAGTGAAAAGTGAGATACTCAGTAGGTGACATTTTCCCACACACACATATTACTGAGACTTTGATGTCTATCCATCTTCCTGACCGTCTGTCTGTCCATCTGTCTATCCGTCTGTTTGTCCGTTTGTCTGTCCTTCTGTATGTCCGTCTGTCTGTCTGCAGGCTGTAACTCAAGAACGATAATAGCTAGAGAGTTGAAATTTTCAGAGATTATTTATTTCTGTTGCTAAAAATACTAAAAATTAATACTAAAAATAAAATAAATTAAATATTTTAGGGGGACACTCATACAACAAACTTGATTTTTTCCATACAAAAAATAATAAAATGTTGAATATCAAACCTTTGCCTGATTTTTTCGTTTAATATCACTTTGGAGAAATTGTTTATAATTAGCAAAACTAGCGCATGGTGCAATAATCAAGGCTGTTTTTTTTTCTTAGGAAAATAAAACACCCTGTATTATTGCACCATTCGCTAGTATTGCTTATTATAAACAAATTCTCCAAGGTAACTATGTACGGTTAAATCCAGGAAAGGTAAGATTTTTAAGGTTTTATTGTTTTCCCATACATTTCTTCAAAATATGAAACAATATACTAAAATACAACACTTCCCTCAAGTTTGCCATTAACAATTACTTTCACGCCTATAGGCCTATGTCCAGCAGTGGACGACTATAGGCTGATATGATGATATGATGATTATTTTCCAGAAGTCATTCCTTACCAGCAACACTATAAATTGATGCAATAATATAGGGTGTTTTATGTGATTTTTTCTTACCTTCTGACGAAAAATCTCTAAACCATGGGAGAAAAAAGTTAATGAGGGTATTAACTTTTTTCTCCCATGGTTTAGAGATTTTTCGTCATACAATAAAATGTTCAACTTTTCAAGCTCTTTCATTTGGCGTATGTCTCAAAGTGCTACATTTGTTTGGACGATATGCCCCTCCTTCTTTAAAAATTAATTATTAATTATTTATTTTATTTAAAATTTATTTTTAATTATTAAAGTATAAATATAACTAAATATTTTGTGAACATTTCAGCCTACCTTATGCCATGATAGATATCAAGCAAAAAATTGCAAAAAAAATTAAGTTTGTTGTATGAGAGCCCCCTAAAATATTTATGTAATTTCTTTTGTTTTTAGTATTTATTGTCATAGCAGCAACAGAAATACATAATCTCTGAAAATTTTAACTCTCTAGCTATTATCGTTCTTGAGTTATAGCCGGAGACAGACAGGCGGACAGACAGAAGGACAGACAGATGGAAAGACAGACGGACAAACAGACGGACAAACAGACGGACAGACAGATGGACAGACAGACAGTCAGGAATACGGACAGATATTAAAGTCTCAGTATAGGGTCACGTTTTTACCCTTTGGGTACGAAACCCTAAAAAACACACTCGGCCAATTTTAGAAGCTCATAGCGAGGCAATGATTGGAGATAGATACAAAGTGTAAAGCACGAAGTTGTAGAGAATTTAATTAGCTTTTATTATGTAGTACAAGAGAATTTCGTATGAAGCACCGTTTATGATGAGTAAGCAAAAAACCAAAAAACAAGACCTTTAATTAAATAACCCCCTCCATTATTACAAAAGTAAATATGCAAAAAGAAGGAAAGATTTCCTTTATACATAATTCAAAAGCAAGTGATATCAATTTTAGCCAAATAGATTGAATTACACTTTTTACTAAAACGCAGCTATCTCAAAATCATATTTGTGGAAGTTACGCCCTTTCTTCATATCGGGGCAGGATATATATCTGGATTGAAATAATGTAAACTGGCCATAAGTTCAATGCCCCATTCATAATTTTCTGATTAAAACTGGAGTTTATCATTTTTGATTGTATAATGGAATTATTAATAGGTTTTTGCCAATCAAAAAAGGTGTCAATAATATTATATTGTTTACTTCAGTATAATAATCCAGTAATCCAATCCAAAGTTGGATTGCAACTGCAATTATGTTTGGGCACTGACATCAGACACGCACTGGAATGCAATTTAGTCCATTCCAGTGCATTTTAATATCCATTTACATTATTCCAGTAGTCCAGCACTGAATTCGAATAATGTAAACCTGCTATAAATTTATTGTAGATAGAGATTTAAGATGACGGTTGTAAATTCAGGAAGAGGAAAGGAAGGAGGAAGATAAAGGTCCCTTGTTAAATGATAAAACAAATACTACCTTCTTAAAACATAGTCTAGTCTTAACGTGGGCGTGGAGGGGCTGGTCGTGACTTCACGCAATCTGAAATTGTGATAAAACTTAATTATAAAACTTTACTTATAAAAATATTAGTAAGTAAGTAATAAAAACCAGTAGACTATAATTATATGTGATATTTTTATACAGTACTCGGTACGCGACCGAGGCAAAGCAAAGCAAAAGCTACAGGCTACGCAATCCCCTAAAAATCATAGTATAATAATTGCGTAAAAATATACTTACGAGGGAAATAGTAAATCAACATCCTCATTGGAACCGAGTCTTGCATCGCTTGATTCTTCATCGTAAGGTTAGAACAGTGAGCTCTCTGAGCAGATAGTCAGTAATCACTTGATTCTTATTTTCAGTACGCAACACAGTAGCGCAGTAACAGAACAGATTATTATTTATTGATTTTTTTAGATGATAGATGAGTATCGGTGAGATTCTTGTTCTGTTTGTTTTTAATTTTCAAATCTGAATGTTGGCTAAAGTTATTGGAATGAGGGATTTTCCTATTTTTTAAATTTGATTGTCAAACAGTTTCCATTTTAGTAACTAGATGGCGTATGGGAAGACAACTATCGGTAATACCAGGGAATACCATCAATAATTGCTACAAAACTGGGCAAAAGAATATAAAACTTGATACATTTCAACTTGAAAAAGACGCAATAATATTCCAATGAATAGGATAATACAGTTATTGTAACGATGTTTTAGCTAAAATTCACGAATAAATAGCCCTATTTACCGATATTCACACCAAATGTCACCGGAATTATACTTTTTGATTTTGACAACAGCTTACTTGCACTTGTGTTAGATAACGATATTTAATGGCTAATATTTTACCAATGATGAATATCAAAAACCCAAAAACCACAATTTAGGAAAAAATAATAAAAACCACACCAACAATAAAAAGTAGATGTTTGAAAGTGACATGCCCGCCAAAACTCTTTCAGTTGTCAAGTTTCAGTTTGACAAGTTTTTATTATGTCAGCGTGTTCCTAAACTATTACCAGTGTTATGTACTGGCCTAATCGCTTAGGCCAATGATCGCTTAGGTTGATGTTTTGATTTATGTCACACTTGACAGTGCACTGATATTTTTTGGAAACACAACAAGAAAAATTTTGAAAATCGGTTCACAAACGGCGGAGTAATCGTTGAATATAAAAAACGAACATATGACCTCCCCCATTTTGAAAGTCAGTTAAAATTGTAGCCTATGTGTTATACTGATGTATAAGCTATAATATTATTGTAAAGTTTCATTAAGATACATTCAGTAGTTTTAGCGTGAAAGAGTAACAAACATCCATACATCCAAACAAACTTTCGCCTTTATAATATTATAAAGTATGAAGTAATAAAGTATATAAAGTAATAAAGTATTTAAAAGTACTAAAGTATAAAGTAGGATTAATCATCTGTTCACTAAACAATGCTGGCATGTCTTGTATGGCAAAAGCCCTTATTAAAATTAAAATAAAAAAAAATCTCTTTGACGCAAGACAGAAAACCGACAACAATCGGGGAACGGGTCGCGAAGTGCTAAACGTAATGGCGGCTCTCGACATAGGCGAACGCGTTGGCCAACGCGTCTGCAGACGCGTTGACCCAATGTGTAGAACGGGCGTTCGCGCGTTGGCCAACGTCTAAATACCTACGGCCAACGCGCGAACGCCCGTTCTACACATTGGGCCAACGCGTCTGCAGACGCGTTGGCCCAATGTGTAGACGTTCTACACGTTCTACACATACGTTCTACACATTGGGCCAACGCGTCTGCAGACGCGTTGGCCCAATGTGTAGACGGGCGTTCGCGCGTTGGCCGTAGGTATTTAGACGTTGGCCGACGCATCTGCGAGCTTGCCGCGCGGGTCGGAAATGTCGGCAAAAGATCAAAGGACATTTGTCGCAAGCTTCGCGCTCCATCCACACATAGGCCGCGCGATCAGTTCGCCCGGAGCGGCGATGAAGAGTGCACCTTTCCTTCTTGTGGCGAGTTAACATCTAACTTGACGAAATGGCGAACAATAGAGTATCGAGAAAACATTTAAATTTATCGGGCCCTATGCCGACTGCGCATTTGGTTTGCAGTTCTATTGCAGTCATGTCAACTGCATTCAAACTGCACTTCAACTGCAATTTGCGGTTGGATTGCAGTTGAAATGCGGTCCGTCTGTATAGACCCTATCAGAGTAAAAACTGCCTGTGGAACCAAAAATCATATCAAAAGTTGCAAAAAAAATAAGGTTATTGGACATTCTATTTTCCTCACGATGTTTTTAGGGTTCCGTACCCAACGGGTAAAAACGGGACCCTTTTACTAAGACTTCAACGTCTGTCTGCATTTCTGTCTGTCCGTCTGTCTGTCTGTCCATCTGTCTGTCCGTCTGTCTGTCTCCAGGCTGTATCTCAAGAACCGCTATACTTAGCTAGATTTCTGAAATTTTCACAGATTATGTACCTATATCTGTTGTCGCTATAACAACAAAATATACTAAAAACAAAATAAATTAAATATTTAATAAATAATAAATATATATTATTAATTATTAATCATGATAATTATAATAAGTAATAAGTAATAATTTTTATATATAATAAATAACAAGTAATAAAAAAGTTAAATTATTTTAATATTATAAAATATGTAAAAGTGAGTTTATTTCTTTGTTTGTTACGTTTTCTCGCCTTTTACTTATTTATTTCGAGAATACCCTTTTAAAACTTTTTATTGTCCACATTTACAAAGTAATTACAAGCTGTGAATAAATATACAGCTGCAGCTGTTAGCGACTCAACATCCATTTTGAATCCGTCCGCACATTGGCGCGATCCAAAGCATACTGAACGACCTTCCTATGTGTGGATTACTCACAAACGCCGTTGCAAGCGCACTGCCAACGCGTCTGCAGACGCGTTGGCCAACGCGTTCGCCTATGTCGAGAGCCGCCATTATGCGAATCGGATCTCTCACTCATACTTCACAGGAATTTCGCGGCGCCGCGGCGGCGCGCACGTTTCGAGCGCGAGTGTGGATGCGGTCGGGGAACCAGCCGCGAAGTGCGAAAAATATGCGAATCGGATCCAACTCGCGTTTCGCGGAAATTTCGCGGCATGGCGCGCGGTTCGCGCGCGAGTGGGGATGGGACTTCTCAATCAATTCAGCAAATGAATTGTCAAAACTGTCAAACTGAAAAATGTCAAATTAGTACGAATTACTAAATGGGTAAAGCCAAAATTTTATTACAGTTTTAGATTTTTATTTGCGTCTAGTGATAAATAAAGAAACCATATGAGTAACATGACGAGTTTTTGTTTTCGATTGTTACATTGAAGTATTTACTAGTTACGTAAATATTAATTTTAAACGTATACTTTTATTTGGTTGATGAAAATTTAAAGACAAATTAACAACAACAAAAAATTTCGTACAAAATGAAATGTCCTTTTTTTGCTACCCAAATATGTCGAGTACCCTAGTGAATTTTCTATAGCATTAATACTTTTCTGATTCATAATTTAGTGTGAGGTTACTGAAATGACGATTTAGTTACAGAAACTATAAGATTCAAGGTAAATTAGCATTCTTTTGGGTTTTATAATGTTGTCTTTGATTCTCGCGCTTTTACGTTACCCTATTTACATTATTAAATTTATATAAAATTTCTGAGCTAATCGTAGTAGTTTTTATTTTTTTTACACTAACAACACGTATTTTCTTGAAAATTTCTATTTGTCGATTATTTCGAAGCACATTATGATACAGGAAAGAAAGTCAATTAATTCATGATATCGATTAACTATAGTTTAAGTGATGAGAATCCGTAAACACACGTAGAAAGCTATGCAATGCTATAGCTATAGCCAAATTATTAATTGATGTGACATGTTTAGCACTAATGCCTTATATAGCACGAATAAGGGATTAATAAACTTATAAATTATTTTTTAGCTTACAAAAATACCGATTGAAAAGCCCAAAAAACGTTGTTCAAAACTTACGTATTTAATGTTAAATCCACGTGTTTTAGGCATTCTTTGACCATTTTTATGGTTTATTATTTAGCGGAATCACAAAACTCAACAATATCTAGCATTAAATGTTCACTAAAAACCTTTATTAACACTTTTATTACACGAAATAGCAGACCGACTCCTTTGTTGTGTCCTAGTAAGTAGGACATAACATTACATGCTTTTGACGCTTATACACCGATATAAGGCTCTCTCCAGTCTATAGTACCTCAATGGTTTGAACAAAGCTTATATCGGGTGTGGTGTTATAATTTTTTTTAATCATAACACCTTAATTTAATAAAATCAAATTAAAATATTTTGTATATTTATTACAATGAATAAGGAAACAGATGGAAGCGACATAACTACAAAAAAGTGTGGCCGGCGCCATATTGCCAAGAACTAAACATGGCGGTCTATAGTGATGTGACACTCGGTTGATATTTGTCGAGGATATCGATAAGTAAGATGTTATAAGTGAGCTATTAAGGTTAAAATCTTTTAAATAAATGATCAGATTCTTCACCTTATATTTTTTAAATTCGATAAAAAGTATATCACTAAACGTCAAATCTACTAATTTCTATGTTGATTAAATAATATCGAAAATCAAGCCATGTTATATTACTATTCTATCACAAATCTTATTTATTGTCTAATTATTAACTAAATTAGCACATAAGAAGTCAAGCCATCGGTAAAATAACAAACATTTTAGTAAAAATATAAAGGGATATTATTAAATGCACATCAGAATAATTTTTCAGCACACTACCTTAACTCCGCTAATTAACTGAATGCATACCAGAAAAACTAATGCTGATAAAAAAAAAACAATTGATTAACTGAACATGTCCTTCAAAAAAAACTTAAACATCATACAAAACGAGACCGAATTCACACCAAAAATATGGTTCATACATCGGATATATTATTTGTAAAACTAAAATTTAAATTGTTTATCAAAAATACTAACTTGCACTCTAAATTGGACAATCTTACAACGGAATTTCTAAAAACGATATCGAAAGGTGCACCACAATAAAATTAATGTCTATTATCAAAACAAGTCTACAAATTGACAAATCGTGCAACTAAAATATTTTTAACCTAAATTTATTTTCTTTTTGTTTCTCTGTTTTACTGAAAAACATGTTGGGGCCTCCGCCCTCCTCATCTAACGCCGCACTCACTCCTTTGCGCTCGCTCTTTACTCTTTAGCGACCACAGATATATCTTGATCTATTTCTGTGTTAGCGACAAAGATTTTTGGTAAAATGATGAGATATGGTGAAAGATTTTATCATTCCAAATATAATTCAAGGTTTCTTGATAAAATTAAGAAAAATTATCAAAATTCACTACTGTATTGTAATTGTATTATGGGTTAATAAATTTATTAATGATTCTTAAATAATTGATACATAAATTGGCCCAATACGACTTGATTGGGTTAGGTCGTGGCTATTTTTTGTGAACCACCCAGAAGTAGGAGCTCCGCTTTTTTCTTTAGTAGCTTGTCAACCCCTAGAGTGTAATTCCTAAGCCGGAGGCTTAATTATTTTGCAATATATCGGTAAGGAACCCTTTGTGCGCGAATCCGACTCGCTCTTTGCCGATTGTTTATTATTATTGTTTATAAACTGAGTTACCATTCACTGTGCCAAAGTTTGGTCCATATTAAGTTAGCACTTGATGATTTTTATGTGTTCTTAATTATACGAACATAACAGATTAAATTGGGTTTTATTTAGAATAAATGATGTTCCTAAAAGTAATTTAGGTGATGGTTTTACTTTAAAAAGTTATGGTACGTTTGTTGAACTAAGAAATTGTTAGATATACAATTTTAATAATAGTTATTCGTTCAGTAAAACAGTTTCGCAAATAACTTTAAATAGTATGCTGAATTCGCATTATTTAGGGTGCATAATTAGTGTTCAAGTCAGTATTTTTGGTGAAACTTTCAAATATTTTGATCGAGAAAAGGGAATACACATATCTGTATATTGATTTAAATACATGCCAAATATAAACGTACCGATCCAAAGAAAAACTTTTTTAAATTTCTTCACTTTTTTGACTGACTATAAATTAATTTAAAAAAAAGCAAATTGGTCGAAAAATTTGACCGATATATCGATATTTTTTTCGCGATATATCGAGACTGATATTGATATTTTTTCAAATATCGATTTATCGATATATCGATATTTTCTTTCAATTTCGACATCCCTTTATTACGACACTTTGACAGTTGATGTACCTCGGAAAACCGGAACATAAAATGGCGGACCGGCCACAGTATTTTGATTTGGTAGAGACCATTATGCCGCGTCCACATATAGAAGTCAATGATTTATTACAATAATTTCTGTCATTTTTACTCCAAAGGTAAGGGATTATCTTTATAAAGTTCAATTATGTTACTTAAACGTAGTTTATATCCATTTTGACTAAAAAATTAAAACTTCTTTATCTTTAGCAATCGACATGATGCACTCGTGATTCGTACAAAAATAAACACGAGAAAATATTAGCGCCACATCAGTGATGTAAAGGTAGTACTTGTACGTCTTAACAGCTCACGCAATGCGGTGCGAATGTAGCATCTAAAATTGTAAACCTTATTCCATCTTTCTAAATATAGCCTGTCAATAAAGTTAAGAAATTAAAAAGTGGCAACATCGTAGTGTCATCCCTTTCAAATCAATCTAGAAAAAAAGGGATGACACTACGATGTTGCCACTTTTTAATTTCTTCACTTTCTTGACAGACTATAGCTTCCTAATTAGGATGCTAAATGATATAATCAGTCAGAAGCCACACTTTTTCCGATTTAGTACACTAGTTAGGATCCTAACTTTCTAAATGTTATTTCACTTGACTAATGAGGGATTTTCCTATATTTTTAATTTGATTGTCAAACAGTTTCCATTTTAATAACTAGATGGCGTATGGGTAGACAACTATCGGTAATACCAGGGAATACCATCAATAATTGCTACAAAACTGGGCAAAAGAATGTAAAACTTGATACATTTCAACTTGAAAAAGACGCAATAATATTCCAATGAATAGGATAATAAAGTTATTATAACGATGTTTTAGCTATAATTCACGGAAGAAATAGCCATATTTACCGATATTCACACCAAATTTCACAGGAATTATACATTTTGGTTTTGACAACATCTTACCTGCACTTGTGCAAGATAACAGATATTTAATGGCTAATATTTTAGCAATAATGAATATCAAAAACCACAATTTGGGAAAAATAATAAAAACTACACCAACAATAAAAAGTAGAAGAAGTTTGAAAGTGACATGCCCGCCAAAACTCTTTCAGTTGTCAAGTTTCAGTTTGACAAGTTTTTATTATGTCAGCGTGTTCCTAAACTATTACCAGTGTACTGGCCTAATCGCTTAGGCCAATGATCGCTTAGGTTTAAGATATTTTGATTTATGTCACACTTGACAGTACACTGATATTTTTCGAAACACAATCCATATGTTAGCGATGCCAACCTGCAGATAATTTCAGAATCTAGAAGTGTCTATCCTTACGCCATCTAGTTAAGATTATTAAAATTAAAAAATATAAATGAAAATCCCTCATTATTACTAAATCATTTAGACGTCTAAATTTAGTCAAATGGAACACGGTCAAATTTACCGGAAGTACGACTACCAACATTAGCATTGCAATAAATCATAGACAAGAAAACAGAAACAGAGACCAGAGTCAAAAAAATGTTAGTCCACTTGTAACGATCAAAGAGCGGTGAACATCGAGGAGAGGTCGTGGAGGAATTTACCATCTAGCCACCATCGCCGTTCGCCAATTACACCATGGCTGATACCGAAAAGGCGCCGCAGGCACAGCCGCAGCCCCAACCGCAACAACAGCAGGAATCTGAGCAACAACCGCAACAAGCTAAAGCGGTTAAACAAAAGCAGGTCATTGGTGAGTGCCGCACCCGCCATCTTAAATTTTGCGTGCCTCCGGCATAAAACGAAAAGCACATGGTTTTTGAGGTTCGAATAGGACTGTTTATATTATTTAAATCTCTCTACTTTTCAGTTATTTGTTGTCTATATAGCATTAATATGTATGTGTGTATGTATATTTGTGTTTATCACGGAAGCGTTACTATATTGATCGTTTGTTGACCCCGGCGGCATATACGCATCATTCTGTGGCAATCAATACTTAAACGCGATGATATATAAATACTTCTAAAAATGGTATGCAACATATTCTATAGAACTGGTCCACCTATATTTATAACATGCGTTGTTATAAATATAGGTGGACCATTCATATTTATATTTTCATTACAAGGCGAATAAGCATACGTAGCCAATTCTGTTGATGCCAATAGCCTAAACAAAATTAACCGCGCTATTGCGTTTGCGCGAAGTCTGGTGCATGTTGCATCCTAATTTAATTAATCTTAGATAGTCGATAATGATACAAATTTGTTTTTACGTAGCGTCTAGCTTTCTAGCGTCGTTTTTTATAGCGTTTTCCTAACAAGGCTACAAACTATTAATAGGTGCAAAATGATCATCATCTGACGATGTTTGTTGTATTACAAAAACCATCATAAAAATTTGTGGGTACTGTATGTATTTTGGTTAAAATGGTATATAAGCTATGAATAATAAAAACTAAGACAGAGTAGTCAAAAATCAAAAATGTTGTCCACGAGTGTACAAAATGTGACCTGAATACAATATGCATACTTTATGCATGTATTCGGTACACAATTTTGTGTTTTTATACAAGTGACAATTATTATTGTCAATGGTTTTATTTCCTAATTTGAATATTAGGGTTTGGTGGCTATTGTAAATATTTTAGTGTGTGAAAAATAACCCAATTCAAAATGGTTGAAGTATATACCATAGTCCATAGTTTTTATTATTCATAGGGCACTTAAATAATTTAAAAAAAATTGTTTTATTTCTGAATGACACAAATGTTCTCAGAATGTCTACATGCAATTTATACATAAATACATAAATTGATTCCTAATAATGTATTATTATCTTTATAGCTGAAAAAGTTTCGGGCACCGTGAAATGGTTCAATGTGAAGAGTGGATATGGTTTCATCAATAGGTAAGACCCTGTTACTCGCTTTGCAGTTTACTTGAAATAAACTATATTATATCTTTAAATGAGCAATTCTTAATTTGAAGACTATATCATATATCAGGTATACGCAAGTTAAACCTTATGCCAGTGATAATAGTAACAGCTTGCCTTGCGATTTTAAGCAATTTTTTTTGTAAAATATGTAAAGTATTTTCTTCCTTTCTATTCAGTAATGAAGAACAAGCAATAGGCAGTCAGACTCTTCTTCATTATTTAATAACTTTGTGCCCATTTCATATGGGTCTCAGTAGTTCTTAGTTTATTTGACTATTGTTTTTATTTGCTCTTCTATGCTTGCCTTCTGAAATAACACCCTAACTGCTACCTATACTCGTTTTTTACAAAGCTTAGTAACTGCACAAAATTTGTTTGTTTCTTTAATCATTAATTATTATTATTATTTGTGTAACCACACTAGCAGCGATTAAGCTGATGCGTATGTGTTAATCGTTTGAAGATTCGATCTCCCAATTTGTCCGTTAATGTTAAATATCTTTCCCTAGGAATGATACGAAGGAGGATGTGTTCGTACATCAAACAGCAATCGCCCGTAACAACCCACGCAAGGCTGTGCGTTCGGTCGGCGACGGCGAGGCAGTGGAGTTTGCCGTAGTGGCCGGGGAGAAAGGCTACGAAGCAGCTGGAGTCACCGGCCCCGGCGGTGAGCCGGTCAAGGGCTCACCATATGCTGCCGATAAACGTCGCGTCTACCCTAGCCAGTCAGTATAATTTTGAACTATATTGATACTAAAATTTTTCCTTCCCTTTAAAAATGATTGATACTAATATTCTTATTCATCAATGCACTCTTCACTTCTATTCAAATTCAAATCAGAACAGCAACTTTCACAGTTTCTATCTAATCTAACATGTTGATACATGTTTCACATTCATTTAAATTTCTTAGGGCCAAAACAGTTTTATAACAGAAATCATTGCATTTGCAATCCTGCAATGAACCATTTCCTTATATTATGGTTAACTAGATGTCCCGCGCGGCTTCGCCCGCGTAAATTAGAAATTTCACAGAAACCGTACATTTTCGAATAAAAATAGCTATAAGTACTCCTTTCACGTGGTCTACTCTATATAAGTGCTAAATATTGCTATAAAAATTGCTCCAGTAGTTTTTCTAATATTTTCCCCGTTTTTACCACATTTTCCTGAGTTTCTTCGGTCGTATTAGTCTTAGCGTGATAATATAATATAATATAGCCTATAAGCCTTACTCGATAAATGAGATATCTAACACTGAAATAGGTTTTAAAATCGAACCTGTAGTTTCTGAGATTAGCTCATTCAAGCAAACATACTCTTCAAGTTTATATTATTAGGTATAGATTTTTTTAAATTATCACTTGACAAACTCGAGCCTCAATCTAAAAGGCTATGAAAAGGCTCATAATCATGGGATGATGCATGGTATAATATTATGGTAGTGATGATGATGATGATGATGAATGTAATTTGCATAGTAGCATATGCTTTCCGTTCTTAAAACAACGCCGAAACTGCCAAACTTATATCTATAAAGAACCAGGAGTTCTCTCAGCACCTTTCGAACCACAGTATACCAGGTATACCTCGGTGCAAAATCTTACTTGTTTGTAGCATATGCTTGCTTAGAATACTTCTCACGAAACCGAAGTCACCGCATGTCTCTCCATAAATTTTGAGGAGTTCCCTCGATTTCGTATGGATCCTTCATCAGATCACCACTTTTGTGAATATTATACTAAATTGGGATGATACCCTACATATCAAAAGAAAAATTTTGAAAATCGATTAACAAACGGCAGAGTAATCGTTGAACATAAGAAAACGAACATAACACCTCCATTTTGAAAGTCGGTTAAAATTGTAGCCTATGTGTTATTCTGATGTATAAGCTATATTATTGTAAAGTTTCATTAAAATCCGTTCAGTAGTTTTTGCGTGAAAGAGTAACAAACATCCATACATCCACACATCCATACATCCAAACAAACTTTCGCCTTTATAATATTAGTAGGATTGTCATGTGTCACGTAAATAAGTGATGTCTCCAGATACTACTCTCGGCGGGGAGGCGGACGTGGTGGCGAGGGCGCTCCACGCAGAGGGGGCATGGGACGTCGCGGACCACCCCCGCAGAACCAGGGGGGTGCGCAGGGGGATGAGGGACAGGATGGCGCTGGAGCTGGTGCACCACAACGCAGGTGTGTTATCTATCTTTTTACAGCACTCTCGGACTTACTCACAAATATTTATTAATTATTTAATGATGTTTTATATTAATTTTAAAATATTCATTCAATTAAGTAATTTTAGCAGTAGTTTTCTTAGTATGAGGTGCCTAGTTAATATCTATTAATAAAGCTTATCTCCAATCTAATATAACATGAGATGCAACAAGCTGCTTAGCTAGTAATAAGTTTGTTGACTGTCAAAAAAGTTATCTATTTTTGGAAAGTCAACATCTTTTCCTCTTGTATTTAATCTGGGTTTTGCTATTTGTGGTGTTGACAGTCCATCGCTTTTACCCTGAGATCTAGATAAATAATAATTACAAAACTGTTTCGTAGTCCTTAATTTACATTGTGGAATTAATAAAGCTTTATTATTATTATTTGCTATTAGGGCTACCACATAATCGCAAAAATCTGCGACAAAACTGAAAACTCATACTAAAAATGACGTTTTGATGCGATGCGAATTTGCTTGTGTGAGAGCCCTTACCAGATGGTGTGTTAAATGTCAGTCAATAACGGCCGTTCCCAATATTTGATCTATCTCTGATTTTGCCCTACTAGAGATAGGAATAGCTCACATTAGACATTAGAGACATAATATATTTTATGTCAATTTTGAGCTATTCCTATCTCTAGTAGGGCAAAACCAGAGATAGATCAAATATTGGGAATGGCCGTAAGAGAGGGAATAACTTGAGTGTGTATGTGCAGCTACTTCCGCCGCAACTTCCGAGGCGGTCGTCGCGGCGGCGGCGGGCCGCGACCGGTGTACCGCGGCGGGTACCGTTACGTGCGCATGCGTGTCAACCAGAACGGCCAGCCCCAGGGACAAGCTCCGCGCCAGAACCAACAGGAGGGGGACGGGCAGCCTGCAGCTCCGGCACCTAGCCAGCCCAAGACCAAGCCAGCACCCAAGGCCGGTGCCACCATCGAGGTCACCACCAACGAGAGCCAGGCTTAAGTCAATCGGCTGCGGCACACTCCGTAGTGTATTCCAGCTGTGCCGCATAATATCTCACATCTTATTGTCTGTCTACAATACAGTGTTTCTTCAAAGCAAAGTTGCAATTAACTGATTGAATCAGTCTAGAAATGATTTAGGGGTTGATGAAAATGGGAACTGCATAATATAAGGATTACAAAGATGTGATATTTTTATTATTTTTTACAAAACAAATTGTATGTGCGCGCGAGGGTAGCCCATAGTGTTCTAAATATATTTTATATTTATTTAATTTTTTTATAAACACTATGGACAATCTTACGCGCTAAATATTATGTTACATGTTTTCATATTTAAAATCTTGAAAGTTAAAAATAAAATGGAATACAAAAGTATCAAAGGGTTCATTTTAAATATTTAAAAAAATGCAGATTCCGTAACCCCAATATTATTGGAACTTTATTTATTATTTTTGTGTATGTTTTTTTACTATATTTTTTACCTTTTTCGTGAAGTTTAAAAAATTTAATTGTAACTTTAACACTCAAAGAAATAAACTTCTTACCTGTGTGAAACATCTTTTAATTTTCTTTCTGTCCTTCATAGTGGCTCCGCACTCCATTCCTTTCAAAATATTATAGTGCGAAATAACGAATTTTGAATATGTAGGTATATAATATATCTTTTAATAAATATTTTGTGTCTCGATTAAGGATTGCAAAAAACGGATTTTAAAAAAACTCCGGATTTTTAGATTTTTTCATCCTCATCCGGATTTTTTTGGGGTTTTTTAAATATTTTGGATAAACAGCTTTATAGTCTGTCAAGAAAGTGAAGAAAGTAAAAAGTGGCAACATCGTAGTTTTTTCTTAGATTGATTTGAAAGGGATGACACTACGATGTTGCCACTTTTTAACCGACTTCCAAAAAACGAGGAGGTTATATATTCGGCTGTGGATATTTTTTTTTTGTACGACTACTACTCCGCCGTTTGTGAACCGATTTTCAAAATTTTTGTTTTGTTATATTAGGTTTCACTCCAATTTGGTCCCATTTTCACAAAAGTGGTGATCTGATGATGGGATCCATGAGTAATCGAGGGAACTCCTCAAAATTTATATGGAAACATTGTGATTTTGGTTTTATGAGAAGCATCCTAAACATAATTATGCTACCAAAACGCAAGATTTTGCACCAAGGTATACTATGGTTCCAAAGATACTAAGAGAACTCCGGATTCCTTATAGATACAAGTTTGGGGGTTTAGGCGTTGTTTTAAGAACTGAAAGCATATGCTACTATGCAAATTATCGACTATCATCATTATCATCATCATCACTACCATGTCAGGGTCACCAATGTCACAACTCACATGGTTGTATATGGATACAATATACACACAACACCATAAAATATCATCAGTCATCACGGATACCGAAGGGGGGGGGGGGGGCAGCCCCCCGCCAAAACAAAAACAAACACAATCTAGAAAGTCCAAAAGTAGGTTAGGTTAAGTTGGAACTTAGACCACAACACCCGCGGGGCTCCGTCGACTTTCTTTTGTAGTAGTTTGTCAAATAAATTGGGGTAGGGTTGTAAACATTTACCAAGATTAAGATAATATTAAGGGGTTGAAGTATTTTCTTACGCGATGGTTAGTAGGTAACTATAAAAAGAGTGAAATTATTATTTTTAACAAAAAATTTAAACCGACTTCCAAGGTAAAAACAATAATAACATCCTTATAATATGAACTAAAAAGTATTAAATAATTTTTCCTATCTAATAGTGCCTTTTTCCGAATTCGGCTAAACCTCAACTATTTCTGTACCGTACCTACACAATCTTCATAATTTTGAAGTCGGCGCCAGTTCCAAAAGTTTCAAATATTCTGTCAGAGAACTCTTTAGTTCTCTGACAGAAGTCGGTACCAGACAGCTGAATCTTTATTCAGCTGTCTGGTACCGACTTCAAAATGATGAAGATTGAGTACAGAAATAGTTGAGGTTTAGCCGAATTCGGAAAAAGGCACTATTAGATAGGAAAAATTATTTAATACTTTTTAGTTCATATTTTAAAAATGTTATTATTGTTTTTACCTTGGAAGTCGGTTTTAATTTTTTGTTAAAAATAATTAATATCTTCACTTTCTTGATAGACTGTACATTACTATAAAACTACCAACGAAAATTGGTTTGAACGTGATCTAGCAGGTAGTTTTTAGGGTTCCGTAGCCAAATGGCAAAAACGGAACCCTTATAGATTCGTCATGTCTGTCTGTCTGTCTGTCTGTCCGTCCGTATGTCACAGCAACTTTTCTCCGAAACTAAGAGCTATACTATTGAAACTTGGTAAGTAGATGTAGTCTGTGAACCGCATTAAGATTTTGATACAAAAATGGAACAATAATAAAAATTTTTAGGGGTCCCCATAGGTACAACTGAAACAAAAAGAATTTTTTTTCGTCTAACCTATGCGTGTGGGGTATCTATGGATAGGTCTTTAAAAATCATATTTAGGTTTCTAATATCATTTTTTTCTAACCGGAATAGTTTGCGAGAGAGACTCTTCCAAAGTGGTAAAATGTGTGTCCCCCCCTCCTCTAACTTCTAAACATAATTCTAAAAAATATATATGATGAACATTACTATAAAAACTACCAACGAAAATTGGTTTGAACAAGATCTTGCAAGTAGTTTTTTTATACGTCATAAATGGTGAACCTTAATATAACTTTCATCAAATCAACTGAAATATAAAAATAAATCAAAAACCTTTTAATTTCATAGAAATAAACCTTATTGCTGCTGCGGAACCCTTCATGAGCGAGTCTAACTCGCACTTGACCGGTTTTTTTTATACGTCATAAGTGTTAAACCAACAAAAAAAAATTTTTTTCATCTAACCTATGCGTGTGGGTTATCTATGGATAGGTCTTCAAAAATCATATTAAAGTTTCTAATATCATTTTTTTCTAACCTGAATAGTTTGCGAGAGTGACTCTTCCAAAGTGGTAAAATGTGTTCACCCCCCCTCTAACTTCTAAAGTATGATAAGTCTAAAAAAAGGATATAATGTACATTACGAAATTGGTTTGAACGAGATCTAGCAAGTATTTATTTTATCTATATCTATACTAATATTATAAATGCGAAAGTATCTCTGTCTGTCTGTCTGTCTCGCTTTCACGCCAAAACTACCGAACCGATTGTAATGAAATTTTGTATACAGATAGTCTAAAGCCTGAGAAAGGACATAGGCTACATTTTGATGTGGGAAAATATCTTATTTCCATGAAAATATCGATGAAAATTAATTCGCATTGCGCGTGGGCAGGCTACTTTTTTACTGGAAAAAAGGGTTGTAAGGGGGTGAAAATACGAAAATTTGTTCAAATTAAGTTAGTTCCAAAAATTCATACTAGATGGCGCCGTGCGTCTCTTACATCGCGCTAACGCTTGTCCAACATCTTTCTATAAGAGGTGGTATCATCATACATTTGAGTTACGTTTTTTTATTGATTGTTATTGCTTTTTTACGTTATTTACTAAGTCAGTACTTTATGTTATATAGAGTGACTTAACCTTAAACCTATCAATGATAAATAGTTTTAATGGGTAACGTTGTGTAATTGGGGGGCTAAATAAGCTTTAAAATTTGGCATAAAATATAAAGTTTGATTTAAAAAAATGAAATATTATGTGCACACTGCACAGCTGTTTTGATTTAGGGGGTTTTCTTTATAAAAGCTTTTGACACCAATTTTGTTGCCATCGCGCGCTATAAACTGAAGTCCACGCGGACGAAGTCGCGGGCAACAGCTAGTACGTCATAAATGGTAAACCTTAAATTCACCTTCAAATAATCAACTGAAATATAAAAATAAATTAAAAGCCTTTTAATTTCATAAAAATAAACCTTATAATGGCTGCTGCGGAACCCTTCATGGGCGAGTCCAACTCGCACTTGGCCGGTTTTATTATTTCTTTAGATCGATTTGAAAGGGATGACACTACAATGTTGCCACTTTTTAATTTCTTCACTTTCTTGACAGACTATAAAATTGTGAGTTATTTTCTATTATTCATAGTGTCCGACCGAAGGTCTATTTTTGGCCGAAGCCGATTAATCGGCAATCGCTACAAACTTCGGCCGAAGCCGAAGGTTTTTAATCTTAATCTCTCGACTCTCAATAATAAATTTTTACCCGACTTAAAAAAACGAGCTTATCAATTCGACACGTACATATATGTAATATTTCTATTATATGTTAGTCTGTAATTTGTATCAGCGTCTGAACAAATGTGCCAAATTACAGGTGTATACATGTATGTGTATACGTGGGAGAGTCATGCTTCGGCACGAATGGGCCGGCTCGACCGGATAAATACCACGTTCTCACAGAAAACCGGCGTGAAACAGCGCTTGCACTGTGTTTCGCCGAGTGAGTGAGTTTACCGGAGGCCCAATCCCCTAACCCCTACCCTATTCCCTTCCCTACCCTTAAATATTCCCTTCCCTTCCCTACCCTCCCCTATTACCCTATTCCCTCTTAAAAGGCCGGCAACGCACTTGCAGCTCTTCTGATGCTGCGAGTGTCCATGGGCGACGGAAGTTGCTTTCCATCGTGTGACCCGTTTGCTCGTTTGCCCCCTTATTTCATAAAAAAAATGTATGTATGTATGTATGTTTTTATGTTTGTGTTCGCATATCTCTAGTACTACCATTCCGAATTCAGTAATTTTTTTTGTTGTACTAGGTACTGTTTACCTTAGGGAATTTTCATCAAAATCGGTTCAGTAGTTTTGGAGATATGGAGTTTTAATTCTCAATTACGTATTATTTTGAAGTCGGTTTTATCTTTTTAAAATACAGTTATGTGCAATATGTCTACAAGCTACAATTAATTATTTCCAAACTTCAATATTGAAGGTTTACCTATAATATTATATTGACTGTCTCATAGAGACGGTAATAAAGGTTTGTGATTTCGTGATTTATTTATTACTTAATAATTTGTGGACTACAAACAATTAATTAAGTTTAAGGAATGACTCAAATGTATACTTCGAATACGGATGCGAATTCGGAAAAAGTGTATAGAATCAAAATTATAGAGAATTAAATAAGTTTTTTTTTTCATCGTACAATGTTTTTTGCTACAACGCATCGTTTTTTAGTTATTAGCTAAGAACCAAAAATTGAGACTTTTGTCACTCTCCACTCACTCCAGCTCAGCTCCTAGACTTCAGGACTTTTTGTATGTTTTGTCCCTATCCCTTCCTATGTGGTGATCCCCTATCCTATGTGGTGATTTTAACATTAATTTATCTACTGTTAGATTTACATCTTTATTTCAATCGTATAACCTTTACAGTTTGTTTCAGGAACCTACAAGGGTCTGTGAGACTACAGCCACTTGTATTGACAACATATTTACAAATCTTATTCCTGATAAAACAGAAATAATGAATAAGCTAAGTTCTGATCACTGTGGACAAATAGCTTCTTTTAATATGAAATGTGACAGTAACGCGAAGAAAGAGCAATTTAGAAGTAAATTAAATTCAAATATCCATTTATTGGATAGGTCACATAGCTCTGATGAAGCTTTTAATAAATTATTTAAGGTGATAAGAACTCAATTTAATTCAATATTTACTTCTAAAACAGTTAGAAACAGTAATAAAAAAACTAAATTTATTGAATGGTCAACAAAAGGGATTAAAATTAGTAGAAAAAGAATAAATGAACTATATGATGAAAGGTGTATTAACAATAGTGAAGTATTTAAAGCATATGTTAAAAACTACTCAAAAACCTTTAGAAAAGTTTGCAAAGCTGCTAAAGCCCTGTCACAGTATAGCAATATGACATGTGTCCCTGTACATAAAAAACAAAATTAAACACTCTAAAAATAAAATAAAACAACATGGCAGGTTATAGCTGGTGAGACTGGAAATGTATCCTGTCGCAGCTCTGATTTTGAACTATACTTTGAAAGTAAAAAGATTACTAATGATCAAGAAGTTGCGACGGTCTTTGAAAAGTTTTTTGCTGACATTCCGGTCTCAACGACTAAAAATTTAAATTCTTCACCTGAATGAAAGAAAAGCTACTCAGAGACAATGTAAAGGAGTGTGATGTCAATTTTAAGTTTAGAGAAATAAACCCCAGAGATATTATTGATACCTTTAAATTGTTGAATATTAAAAATACTGCTGATCTCTGGAGCATGTCTACAAAAATTATTAAATCAATAATTGATATCGTAGCTCCTCATCTAGCAATGATTTTTAATGACTGCATAAAAAATGGTGTTTTTCCTGACTTAATGAAGCATAGCAAGATTGTTCCTTTATTTAAATCGGATCCCACGAATTTCAGGCCTATATCGATTCTACCGACCTTTAGTAAAATATTTGAAAAAAATATTTTAAAACAATTACTAGTGCATTTTAATTCAAATAATTTGCTGCACGATAACCAATACGGATTTACTAAGGGTCGATCCACAACGGATGCTGGTATAGGACTTCTTTGTAGTATTTTTGAAGCTTGGGAGGAGTCGCAGGATGCCTTAGGTGTGTTTTGCGATCTCTCCAAAGCCTTTGATTGTGTTGAGCATGCTACATTGATCAGGAAACTGCGCCACTACGGCATAATGGAACCAAAATAGAATTAGGTGTCCAGAGGGATCTATCTTAGGCCCATTTCTTTTTCTCATCTATATAAATGACTTAGCTTATCTAGTAAAGGATAATAATAATGAGATAGTGCTTTTTGCTGATGACACTTCACTTATTTTTAAAGTGAAGCGACAACAGTCGAACTACGACGAGGTAAACAGTGCTCTCTCAAAAATAGTACATAGGTTTAATGTTAATAACTTACTTTTAAATTCTAGTTAAACTAAATGTATAAAGTTTACTTTGCCCAATGTTAGGCAAGTCCAAACCAATGTGCTATTAGATGATGAGAAGATGAATTTTGTAGATAACACTGTATTCCTAGGTATTACACTTGATAGTAAATTACAGTGGGGTCCTCACAGCAACACAACTACTTTATTGACTGAACTATTTGTAAAAAAATTAATAATTTCTTTATTATTTCACAAATAACAATAATTAGACCAATCAATCAATCTTTGTTTTACTCATAAAGTTAATATACCTAGCGGAATAGAGCAACAATCTCGAGCTGTCAAACGAAACCGAAATTGGTTTCATCTGTGTGTAAAAATATGTGTACGTACACAAGCATGCATATACATATAACGTACACTTACACAAGCATGATTGAACATGATTTCTATGAAATTAGATTGTCAACGTGCGGCACGTGCCGACTGGATGTCAAAAAAAGAGCGCTGCTGTCATGTACCACACGTCTCTTTTTACCACGCAGTGTTACTGATAGTGACATCTCTCTTGCTCAGGCCTTTGTTTCTCTATTCCGCTAGGTATATTAACTTTATGGTTTTACTCGACTAGACCAAAACTAGAGTAATAAATTAATATAAAATAAACAAATACTAACTTCTTAATAAATAATTAAAAATGATTTAGTGTTTGTTTATTGTATTTGACAGTGACTCCCAATGGCCTCTGCATACATGACCGGTCCGTCGCTCTCGTCGTCGTCTTTCGTTCAATTTCGACGGTTGCTCGGACCTTCTGCAAAGCTTCGGCTTCGGCCGGGTTTTAGGCTGAAGCCGAAGATTTCGCCGAAGGTGTTTTTTTTGGCCGAAGGCGGCCGACGCCGAAGCTTCGGTCGGACACTAATTATTTATTTAACATTCATTTTAAGCCCAGCCGCACATTACCCAAAATTTCTCTCACCACTCAAGCAAACATACTCTTCAGGTATATAATAATATTAAGTATAGATTTTTTTTAAATTATCGCTTGACAAACTCGAGTCTCGATCTAAAAGACTATAAAAGGGCTCATAATCATGGGACGATGCATGGTATAATATGGTAGTGATGATGATGAATGTAATTTGCATAGTAGCATAATATGCTTTCCGTTCTTAAAACAACGCCGAAACTCCCAAACTTGTATCTTAAGAGAATCAGGAGTTCTCTCAGCACCTTCCGAACCACGGTATACCAGGTATACCTCGGTGCAAAATCTTAATTGTTGGTAGTATCCGACCGAAGCTTCAGCTTCGGCTTCGGCCAAAAAAACCACCTTCGGCAAAACCTTCGGCTTCGGCCTAAAACCCGGCCGAAGCCGAAGCTTTGCCGAAGGTCCGAGCAACCGTCGAAATTGAACGAAAGACTGAGTGAGCCGTGAGAGAGCGACGGACCGGGACCGGTCACGTATGCAGAGGCCACTGGGAGTCACTATCAAATACAATAAAAATCACTAAGGGTCAATTTAATATATTAGCGCAGAGTCGAAGCGCATCGAAGCGAATTATTAAAACTGAACATTACAAATTCAACCTTAACACCAAAGCATTAACGCACTTTATTACTTCTGAGAATTTAAAAAGGCGCGCGCATTCACGCGAAGTCGCGTGGATGCGCGCACCAACGGTGATTGGCCTCGCAGAAGTAATGTATTACGTTACGCTCTAGAGTTAAGGTTGAATTTTCTGTGTTTGGTTTTTTGGAAATTCGCTTCATTTCGCTTCGACTCTGTGCTAATAAAAATTGACCCTAACTTCTAAATCATTTTAATTTGGCACATTTGTTCAGACGCTGATACAGATTACAGACTAACATATACGAAAACTGGGCAGTTCTGGAAATATTACATACATACGCGTCGAATTGATAACTTAAAATACTTTTTTTAAATTGGTTAAAAATTAATTACTGAGAGTCGAGCGATTAAGATTATAAACCTTCGGCTTCGGCCGAAGGTTGTAGCGATTGCCGATTAATCGGCTTCGGCCAAAAATAGACCTTCGGTCGGACACTTATTGTTGGTAGCATATGCTTAGAATTAATACTTCTCACGAAACCGAAGTCACCACTTGTTTCCCTATAAATTTTGAGGAGTTCCCTCGATTACTTATGGATCCTTCATCAGATCACCACTTTTGTGAATATAATACCAAATTGGGATGATACCCTACATACCAAAAGAAAAATTTTGAAAATCGGTTAACAAACGGCGCAGTAATCGTTGAACATAAAAAAACGAACATAACACCTTCCCCATTTTGAAAGTCGGTTAACATTTTAGCCTATGTGTTATTCTGATGTATAAGCTTGTTTATTCTTAGGAAGCGTGATTTATGTAGAAATACTAATTTGCACACAAAACCAGTCTACAAGTAAATTTACAACTTTTATTCATATGTTAATATGTAAGATTTACACTTATTGAAAATATCTTCTTGAGGTTCGATTCACTGACAAGATGGCGGCGCGGAGGCGGAAACGCAAGCGTTGGGATCGACGCGCTAGTGATGGGATGGTCGCGCTAGTGATGTCTCGCGTTGGGCGTAGACAAAGCTATATTATTGTAAAGTTTCATTAAAATCCGTTTTAGTACTTTTTGCGTGAACGGTGAAAGAGTAACAAACATTCATACATCCATACATACATCCATACATCCAAACAAACTTTCGCCTTTATAATATTAAAAATAAAATAAATTAAATATAAAAATATAATAGTAGGAAGTAGGATTTTAAAGACGATTTTAGAGGGAAAAGTTCTCTTTCCCTTTTTTATGAAATTAGGGGGCAAACAAGCAGACGGGTCACCTGACGGAAAGCAACTGCCGTGGTCCATAGACATAGGACACTGTAACATCAGAAGAGTTGCAAGTGCGTCTTCGGCTTTTTTATGAAGGAATAGGCTAAGCCCTAAGGGAATAAGCAGAAGAGAATAGGGATAGGGAATAAGGTACCTATAGTGCAGACTGCAGTTAGGCCTCCGGCCTCCGCTTAACTCACTCCCTTGAAGAAACACAGCGCAAGCGCTTTTTTACACCGATTTTCTGTAAGAGCGCTGTTTCACGTCAGCTATCTGTGAGTCTGTGGTCTCTCATGGCTAACACGTATTTTTTATTTGGCACAAGAAGTATTTTATACTTACTCTATTTTTAATTTTGTATTTAGCACCAGAAACATACTAACTTATCTCATACTAAGATCCCCCCCTTTTTATCAAGGGGATGGGATAGGTTAGGTTGGGTTTGATTTTTTTTTGTAGTTTCTGTACCTACTAATATTATATTACATACCTTTCAGCTTTCTCAGCCTTCAGGAAGTACCCTAACAGTTGTGATAATCGGTGAGTCAGTGCCGAAATTGTGGGTTTTTGGACACCTATTTATAAAATAAAATGTAAAGTATAATAGTAACAATATTCAAACTTTTCGCATTTTAATAATTATACCAGGCATTATCCAAACCAAAGTTGCGAAGGTTCAAAAATACGACGAAACATTTCGAGAAAAGGTGACTACTAGTGACTAGTGCCCTTGCGCGCTTCGCTTGGCTCATCTTGGCGGGGGCACGGCAGGAATCACGGAATCGGCTCCAACAATTTTCATGAAATTTAGTAAGTATATAGGGGGTGTCGGGGGCGATAAATCGATCTAGCTAGGAATCATTTTTAGAAAATGTCATTTTATTCGTGTTTTATCGAATACCTACCGAGCAAAGCTTGGTCAAATAGCTAGTATATCCTTAAGTAGGTACTCTTTAATATCACTATTGGCATTGGAGGTCGCGGTAGTGTGTACTGTGTACTTGTGTAGTCAGCTGAATTTAGAATACAGCCGCGATCGCCACTCACTTAACACTTAATCGTCTGTCAGTCGCGTTGATACAACCACGACTCACGAGTGTTTTGTTTACTTGAAATTGTGTCCGCGTTGTGAATTCGAGCGCCAGTCCCGGAAAAAGTAAGTTTTTTTAATTTCCGCAAAGGCAGTAGATTATTAGGAAAAGGTTTATTGTTAAAAGTTAATAATTTCTGTTAATTTGTTTTACATATGTACCTAAATATTAAATAACTTTTATAAATATTAAAACAAGTAAATTGACACGTCTCATAAATTCATAATAACATGATACGATGTAAATAAAAATATAAATTTTATGTTAGTTTTATGTTCTTCTTGTTTATTTCTACCTAGAAATAAACACGTAACATTTGTACGTTTATCATATTTTATGCCTGCTATCATATTACTTATTGTGACATTTAAAAATTTTAACAAATCGTAGCATAAATACCCTAGTCTTAATTTGAGATTAGTTTAACTTTATGTAAATAATATCTAAGTATACATCTACCCTTAAGTTACTAGTAAAATATATTTTTTAAACGCTTTTGTGTTAAGTAGGTTACTTCAAATTTATTCTAAATTAATCTTTTCTAGATTAATTTCGACATTTGAGAACCAGTTTCTTTTAAAAACGACTTGGAAACTTTTTAACATAAAAAGACTAGAAACCTAACTTAAAGAAAGGATTTGTAATAGGAGCAAACCTGCATAGAATATAATCTGGCTCCTAGAGTCTAGACTCATATCTTATTTCATATTACCCCAGCAGCTAGTGGCATAACAACAGGTTACGCATATATTACCGAAAACTAAAATAACTGGCTAAAACATGTTTTTGTACACAATTATTAGGAAGGAATCGCTAGAATCCAAGAATGTCATAATACCCAGTTGGCCAAAGTGAAAACAAGTTGACAAAGTTATGCACGAAGTGAAAACAAACTAAGTATGGGGAAATATATAATTTTCATAACATTTTTTAAATTGTTATGTTTATATTTATCTCAAATACGGAAGATTCTTATTTCTTATCTGACGAAAAATTACATAATATTCTGTGCAAGTCCACCTCAAATAACAATTCTTAAAATTGACCTAATGTATTTTTATTGCCACGTGCTAGTAGCTAGGTATGCGCTAGTAGCTAGGTATGCGCTAGTAGCTAGGTATGCGCTAGTAGCTAGGTATGCGCTAGTAGCTAGGTATGCGCTAGTAGCTAGGTATGCGCTAGATAGCTAGGTATGCGCTAGTAGCTAGGTATGCGCTAGTAGCTAGGTATGCGCTAGTAGCTAGGTATGCGCTAGTAGCTAGGTATGCGCTAGTATCTAGGTATGCGCTAGATAGCTAGGTATGCGCTAGATAGCTAGGTATGCGCTAGTAGCTAGGTATGCGCTAGTAGCTAGGTATGCGCTAGATAGACAAAAATTATAAAGACATAAAATGGTAAAAGGATATTTTCAGACATTGATAAACTACTCATTCTGAAGTACCTAACTATAATAAGAATTTTAGTGTGTATCATTCACATAAAATATCAGTCACCTATACCACAATATATATTATATTAGTGGTACCCTATACTATTACGTACTTAACTATAGTTGCAACTTACAAGATATGATGTTCATATCATCAGCTGCTATACCATTCGTCACGTAAAGAATCGGTCTGCGCAGTCACGCATTTTTTATATTTTGCCGAAGATTCTTGCTTGCTTTTGTTGAAGACCGTCATCAAAATATACATATACAGGGTGTAACAATAATAAGTGATAATACTTTAGGGTATGTACGTGTTCCTTATAGAGAGTTCACTGTGAAAGTAGCAGCGCTGAAAGACGAAATTTTTATGGGCAAGTTTGTATGGGCAAGGGCCCGAGACCCGAGCATCACGAGTCACGACTCACGAGTTTCCCCATACAAAAGTAAAAAAAAAATGTTGTCTTTCAGAGCTGCTTCTTTCACAGTGAACTCTCTACAAGGAATACATACACACGCTAAAGTATTATCACTTATTTTTGTTACACCCTGTATACTTAAGTATAAGTACCTATAACACAATATGGACACACTGATCAGAAACAGTTGAACGTCCGCGCTGTCTCTTACATTTTGTACTGAGCCGAGTGAGCTCGAACTCGCCGGAAGGACATTTCGGATAGTGTGCGGGGTGGCGGTCCGGCGAAATTCAACTGTTTCTGATCAGAATTCGGACAATGTGCGGCCGAGCTTAAGGACCAGCCTCTTTGCTAGCTTTATTTTTAATTCTTTGTTTATTTTCTAAATAAGCACATTAACAGTGCCTCCATACCCAGTGTGCGCTTTTAAAATTTTGGACGTCACGTTATCGTGGACGCCGACTTCCACGTCGTTAAATGCCCTTTTGATTTTACGCACCGCGGATGTTTTGTGCGGTTCAGAAGAATGTAGGCGTGCGTCGTCATGTCCTCTAACGGGCACGTTAAAAAGATATCGTCGACGGAAATTTAAAAGCGTCTTCATATATTTCTATACATTTTACTTTCCTATGTTATCGTTTTACCGCGGACGTCCACGATATTACCGCCACGTCCAAATTAGTATAAAAGCGCACAATAGCGGCTTTAGGGGGTGGCGAAATTGGACGACCGCTCAGGGCGCCGGATAAAAAGGGTCGCTACTCGCTGAAGGCAAACAAAAGGAGCGCCAACTTTTTCAGCACTACCAGCACCCTGGGCGCCGAATGTCGCCCAGGGCGCTGGCAGTACTACAACCATAGAATTAGAACGTTAGAAAAGGCATTCCATACAATCGTCAGCGCGAAAATGTGTCACCCTCGAAATGAGTGAGCTCACTCATCTGAGAGCAGTGTGCCTTAGGACGCGGTAACAGCCGGACGTGTATAATTAATTATTACCGCGTTGTTTTTTGCTACATTTCGCACCAGAATGACAGTGCAGTAACAAAAGAAGGAATACAAATAAAGCCAAAGGTGTAATATTTCACACGTAATTACTAAGATTTTATTAATATTTAAATTATTGTCTTCCATTTTAAGACAAAAATCAAAGCGAAGCATAAAATGAGCGAAAGAGAAAGTATTATATGATATTAGTATAAGACAAAAAAGGAAGACAATATTTTCTCGATTCGATTAAAGCGTAAAATGAGCGAAAGAGAAAGTAGTATATGCTATTACTGTAAGACAAAAAAGGACGACAATATTTTCTCGATACACATTTTGCATGCAAAAACATTGCTACAGTTTTGACGGCATACGTCGTATCTAAGTATTTTGATATCTTTGACTACAACCGGCACTGACCATATCGAAAGCCAAAGGTTTTCCTCTGGAATGGAATATGGATTGACGGACTACCATAGTTTGCCATTACGATTTTTTTAAAAGCTAGCTATTAACCTTAACAGTTTTAAGAGCTTGGACTAAACACACACACAGAAAATTCACAAGACCTTGAAAATTGAACTACTTATCCAAAACATTAGGTAATAGGTATATAATGTTCCTAAAGTCCAGAATTTTTTACCATAAATTCCTAGCCCTTAATTGGATTTAAGAGCTCCTTATCCTCCCCTTAATCGAATTTAAGAGATTTATTTGACTAACGTCTTCCGAAAGAGTATCGAATAGGAAATATTTTTTTCACACCATTTGATAACCACACTATAAGAAAAGTTTCCGAAGTTTGCAGTATTGTTACCGAATACAATCGCACTTTATTACTGCTAGTTACGAAACAATCTAAGGCCTAACTAAGAACGATGTCATCGAGAGTTACTCCATCCCACCTCAAGGTGAGTACGGACCGTATTGTATATTAGTGATCGAAGTACGACGTACGTCCGCTTACCATCTCTGATGGCGGAAGGAAACTCTAGGAAATGCATTTTAAGTCCATTTTAATTATTGTCTACTACCAGGGGTCACCAATTAGTTCCGCTCCGGGTCCGTTTTAAGAAATAAAATGACCTTCGCTGTCCACACATTTACGGAAATTACATAGGTGTTTAATTTTGTATCAATGAGTAACATTTAGTGACCACTGCGGGGCTAAAATGTCCACATTTAGCAATTCCTCTCAAACAATATATATATATCGGCTCCAACGATTTTCATCGTTCTAGCTAGGAATCATTTTCAGAAAATGTGTTTTTATTCGTGTTTTATCGATAATCGATAAACTGAAAAATATGACTCTTCCTGACATCTATTGGCGAATAATAATACTATTTTGTTGGCGGCTAATTGTTTTAACGACCAGCAGATGGCGTTATTAAGTAATACGAAGTCAATAAGTGTTTGCCACGGAGCTAATACAAAGTATGAGCTCCGTGGTGTTTGCTATACCGAGCAAAGCTCGGTCATCCAGGTACTATTATATTATACTAGCTGTTATGCATGTAGTAAAAAACGGTTATTTTAATATTACAAAGTACAAACAGACACTCCAATTTTATTTATAAGTATGTATGTATGGTATGTATAGATATAGATATACAGTGTGCAACAAAAATAAGTGATAATACTTTAGGGTGTGTACGTGTTCCTTGTTATAGACAGTTTACTGTGAAAGTAGTAGCGCTGAAAGTCAACTTTTTTTTTCACTTCTGTATGGGGAAACCCATACAAAAGTGAAAAAAATATTCGACTTTCAGCGCTACTACTTTCACAGTGAACTCTCTACAAGGAACACATACATACGCTACAGTATTATCACTAGTTTTGTTACAGCTTGTACATAGAAGCAGTATTATTTATTTATTTATTTATAGCCATTCTTACAGAGCATTTACACTACTTAACTACTACATTACTATACTATTACATATATTTTCTATATATCTAATCCTACTTCTAATATTGTTTATTTGGCATGCATTTGGCAAAGGCCTCCTCCAACCTCCTCCATTCAACTCTGTCCCTGGCTACTCTACTCCAGGTAACTCCCGCTATGAGTTTAAAGTCATCAGCCCATCTTTTGTTTTGTCTTCCTCTTTGTCTTTTGCCGTTTCTAGGGTACCATTCTGTGACTTTTTTACTCCATTTGTCTTTGCCCCTTATCAAATGTCCTGACCATTTCCATTTCAGCCGTTCAATTTTCACCGTAATATCTTGTACTTTAGTTATATTTCTGATTTCATCGTTTCTTACTCGATCCATTTTCTTTATGTCAAGCATGCTACGCTCCATTGCACGTTGACAGGAGCTTAATTTGGCTAAGTTTTGGTTAGTAAGGGACCATGTTTGGCTTCCATACATTAAAAAAGGGAGAACGCAAGTATCAAATAATTTACTTTTAAGTTTAATGTGTATATTTGAATTTTTCATCACCTCTTTTAAGGTCCAGTAACTCTTCCAAGCATTTCCGACTCTTCTTTCCGTTTCCTTATTCATCGTGTTATGGGGTGATATTACTTGACCTAAATATATCTACTCTTCCACGTATTCAATCTGCTTATCCTCAATTGTAACATCGTGTTTAGGACCATTCGTCATTACTTTTGTTTTGTCTAAGTTTAATTCCAGACCGACCGCTTTGCTTTCAGTAGCTAATTGATTTATTTTAATTTTATTAATCTCTTATATTAATCTCTTCAGAAGTTGTAGCAAACAGAGCAATATCATCGGCGAATCTGAGATGTGTTAGTTTGGTGCCATTAATATTTAACCCGAAGCTATCCCATTTCATGCCTCTAAATACCTTTTCCAATACAGCTACAAAAAGCTTTGGTGATAGGGGGTCACCTTGACGTACTCCTTTCTGTATGTTAAAAGGTTCCCCTTTTCTTTCAAGCTGTATTCTAGTTGTACTGTTTTTATAGATAGTTTTTAAAACTGTAATGTATTTGTCATCTATTCCTTGTTCTTCAAGTGCCTCCCATATTTTTACATGCAATAGGGTATCAAAGGCTTTGCTGTAGTCAATAAACGCTATATAGTAAGTTAAGCCGTATTCCGTATATTTCTCAATCACTTGTCTCAATGCATGTATATGGTCGAGTACTGAGTATCCGCAACGGAAACCAGCTTGTCCCTCCGGTTGATTTTCATCAAGCACTTTTTCTATCCTAGCTAATATGACTTTGGCAAAAACTTTATAGATGTTTGGTGATAGGCTTATTGGTCGATAGTTATTGATTTGGTCTTTATCTCCTTTCTTATGCAGTAGTTTAATTGTAGAAGAAGTCCATTGTGTAGGGATATATTCGTTTATAAGAATTTCATTAAATAGCCTTGTTAGTGGAGTTATGATATATTGTAATGTCCCTTTTAAAAGTTCATTGGAGATCTTATCATCTCCGGATGCTTTTTTATTTTTCTGGCTTAGTATTGCCTTCTCTACTTCACAATTTAGGATCGAAGGGACTTTTTCATGGTTTTCTGATATTTTCGACTTGTGTAATCTGAACAGTAAGTATTGTCATGATATAAAGACTTAAAAAAGTTTGTAGCTATATTCAGGATATTTTTTCGACCAGTTTCTGCTTTTTCGTTCTTTCCTTTAATTTTGGGAATCCATGATGTATGGTCTCTTAGATCTCTTAGAGCCCTTTTAATACCTCCTGACTTTTCTATGTAGTGCTTTATTTTACTTATTCTTTCTTCATTTCTATGTTTTCTAATATTTTTATTAATTTCTTGGCTAATTTTAGTTATTTCAGTTTTGTTTTCTGTCCTGTTTCTTAGCAATTCTTTCCTCCTCACAAGTAATTATCTGGCTCTTTGTCCTTTTTTTTTTACATGTAGGTTGATTGATTATTTCGCTGTTAATATGCTGCAGACCTTTTTCTATGTTGTCATATTCATCTTGTATATCATAAAGTTTGTTGTTTTTATTTAGACATGCCAAATGTTTAGATAATATGTTATCAGGTATAGATGGTGGTATTTCTTTTCTGTGCGATTTAAAATGTTTTCTCGGTAATTTAGCGTTTAGAAGACTCAGTTTTGCTCGTACAAGGCGATGATTTGTGATAAAATTTAGATTATTGATTGTTTCAACATTCTTACATCTTTGTAACTTATTGATGAGGATAAAATCTATTTCATTTTTGTATTTTGTATCTGGCGAGATCCACGTCCACTTTTTGTTTTTATTTTTTTTTGAAGTATGTATTTTTTTTAAACGGGCTTTGGCTCACCACACATTCCCACCACTGTATCTCCTATGTCGCCAGGATCGACAGCGGCATCCAACCACGAAAACCCTTTGATATGATCTCAGGGAGCCCGAGGGACATGCTAAAGCTGTCTTGGGACCCGCAACGAAATTAATCAGAAGAAAATAGGAGGAGTAGGAAGAGTAGGAAGTATGTATTTGCGATGTATAGGTTATTCTGAAGAGCAAAGTCTATAAGTCTTTGTCCATTATCGTTACGTTTTCCTGTGCCAAATTTCCCTATTATCGGCATCGTAACTGCGTTGTATTCGCCAATTTGAGCATTAAAGTCACCCATAACTATGACGTTTCTGTGTGTATTTACGAGAGCTTTGCCTAATTGGTTATAAAAATTCTCTTTTTGGTTATTATCGGAGTTGGTGCATATATTTGTATTATTGACCATGGTTCATTCAACATTATGTTAGCAACAGCTATTCTTTCCGATATACCAGTAAACCCTTCTATTTTGTGTTGTAGATATTGTTTTACAAGAAATCCTACTCCATATTGACTTTGTGTTTCGCCTTTGTAGTACATAATATAATCATGGTAGGCAAGAATGTCTTCTCTAAACCTTCGTACTTCCGAGAGTCCAATAATATCCCATTTGATAGTTGCAAGGGCATGTTCTAGTTCTTTGAGGTGTTCGTCCGTTCTTAAAGTTCTGGTGTTTAAGGTTCCAATGAATATTTCCTGTTCTGCTGAGGCTGGAAGGATTTGGTCGTACTCCCTACGGTGACCAGAAGGATTGGGGAAAAGGGGTAAGTATTGTATGTTTTTGTCATTATTTAGTTTTGTTTCAAGTGTGTTGAGAGGGGGCTCTGCCTTTTGCTATTCTGTTTTGTCCGTGATTGTTTTTTGGTTAATATAGAAAGCTATTGTATAAGTTTTGTTTTTCTTCGGTACTTGACGTGCATTAGAATTAAGATTTCTATTGGGATTTTTATTTTCAGTTTCGGGAGATTTTGAATAAAATCTTTTATTTGATTGAGATGTTGTAGGGGCTGTAGGGGTATTATTTGTTGCCTTTTTTTGTTAATGTTTGTTTTCCAGGATGACTATTTTATCATACTTAATGATTGCACGTGCTCCTTCATTTCTGAGTTTTTTGAGTTCACTTTGCAACTCTTTCCTTTTCTCCAAAACAGCTGGTGGAAAATCTTCATTTATATACAATCCGGTATTTTGCAGCAGTTTTTTAGAACGAAGTAATTGCATTTTCATATTTACAGATGTCAGTGATGAGTGTCAGATATTTACAGATTCTTCTTTCCTAAACGTCTCACGTGATCAATGTCTCCCTGCTCGCAGGATATTTTCATAGTATTATTTATAATTTGTAGGATTTCTTTTAGTAGATCATCATAATTCTCTGATACCAAAAAAAAGGATATTTTTTCTTCTTTGTTGTCGCTCCAAGTATTCAATTTTCGTACTCTGTTCTTTCACTCGCTTACCTATTTATTATTAGTTAATTATTAAATTTAACAAACTGTTTTTATAACTATCGGTGTTTAAGCATAATTATTGAAAACCCATTAAATAATAAATATGTATTTTGTTTTATTTCTTTTTGGGAGTGTATAGCATGAAAATTTCAATAGTATATTATTTAAAGGCAGTTTACTTTCAATTAAAATAAATTAGGGTGCGTCAAAATGTTATATCTAAACATCCGGACCTTCTGTCTTCTTATCACTATTTTTACTGTAATTGGCAAAAGACCTAAATTTTGAGGTGACCTTTTCGGTTATCGTCTTTGTCATCTTGCGTTGAAGAGGCGAAAGCTGAAATTAAAAGAAATAGTTTGGAAAAAATTGTATTCCATGATTGGTCGGAAGAGAAAGGGAAAGTTTGACCGAGCAATCGTTATGCCGTGTGCGATCTTTACGTTATTCGTTACCTATATGCGAATAACTTACTGATGAGTGATGACTGAATCTGTTTCTGAGTAAAATTGTTGCATCTGATAAGACAAGACAAGTAACACTTATCCGCTAAATATGAGGTATTGTTAATGATTAAAATCACAAGCCTTTAATCCATGATACATAGTCGCTAAGTACTTTTTATTGTTACCTATATACCTAACCTAGATACCTGCTTAGGTATCTAATAAAATATAACTCCCTACATGTAAAATCTTTTGGAACGGACTATAAAGTACTAAATATAAATAAGTTAACACCTAAGTTAAAGTGCAACAGTTGAAATAACATTTAATGGTAGACATACTTTCTTATGTTCTTTCTTCTTTGTCTCCACTGAGCTTAAACAAACTGGTGCATCAATGTTATCTGATGAAGAGCACGAAGATATCTAAAAGTTATCATTATCAAACATTTGGTTAATTTAGATAATTTTCATGGAAATAAAGTATAACAACAAATAGTTCAGGTTAAGCAGGCAACAAATTAAAATAAAGTTGTGGATTTAATGCAGAATAGTAACCAAAAAGTAGGATAAACCATGGAAATTTAAAACTGGAATAGGTACCTAGATTAAACATGAAAGAACGAAGAAAATACAGCAAAGTAAATAGAATAAGAATAGAAAAAAGAAGATGAGACAGAATAGGCGACTGCAGTGATTACCGGTATAATAGACGGTTGCCTTGGTATTGCGACGTCTGGTGGACTTCCAGAAGGTACCAGCTTGGGGTCAATGCAGAGGCGGTTGTCCTCGTTAGCAGTGAAGATGAAGAAGGATCCAGTGATAGGCGGAAGGCAGCGAATTAACAGATGACAGCCAGTAGTTATGATGAAGAGGAAAAGTGCGAGGAACGCCAGAACTGACCATATCTTCAAGTTATCCTCGATGTCAACGCATTCGCTTCTGCGCTCGTCGAACCTGCAAAGCATATTATTTAGTGAATAGCCTTCTATAGATACTTTCTCCTTTGTATGTAGGGTTACTAGGTCGCTCATTTTTTTTTTTCAAATTCAAATTTTTATTTGCAACCACGTACATATTTTATTTGCAACCAAATAAAATATGTACTTGGTAAACCGAAAACCCCGACAAAGCTTAGCCGGCCATTTGATTAATAAACCCGAAAAACCTGCTATTGTGTACATAGTATCTAGAAACTCTCTAATCTCAGTAAAACAATAATACTCGTATGTTCGGTAGCGCGTGTACTTTTCTGTTTATTTATAATATCTAAATTCTAATAAGTACTTACATAAATTTTTACATGTCATTAGGTCAGGGCCTGATTAACCTATAGGCTAATTAGGCTGCAGCCTAGGGCGCGAGGATCGGGGGGGGCGCTGAATTCGTGTCTTCGCAATTCACATGCACTTATCTAGCATTATTGCATCTACTCTACAAATTTCAACTAGACCGAGACAAAACATTAAAATTAAATGCGCCTTAGAGTCCCAAAATTCAAAAGTTCAAAAATTGTAACACACCTAACTTCTTCATAGTAATATTAGCCTAGGGCGGTCAGAACTCTTGATCAGTCGATGCATTAGGTGTAAAATTTTTGTTAAAATTACAGATTCAAAGTTCTACAAAAAACCGGACTCGCTTTAATTTTGCGTGTCCGGTCAATCCGGAATCAAAAAGCCTGACTGCATCCGGCTTTATCCAAACGCCCGGCAACCCTAATGTCTACCTAATTGTATGTATGTTTGAGGTTCAGTAAGGACTCTTATGTGCTCTGCGTAGAGCTTTAAAGTCAAATGAAGGGATTTCTTATCGTAATTCGGTCAGTTCCTATATTTTTCGAGAGTAATCATCAAAGTTCTACTTATGATCTCTCAAACCGTCACAGTTATAATATGTATGTAGGTACTAGGTAATTAGGTATTGTAGGATATCTCAAGCTTTGTCGTTTCATAAAATCTGGATCACTTTATCACTTAATTGCTATTTTATTAGGCAGCTGCAATCAAGTGTATTATAATCTTTTTTGCTAATTAAACAGTGTCATCTCGCTTATCTTTAAGCCTGATTCCGACTTTGGTTAGTGGATCAGGTTTTTATAACTAAAGGCTTAGTAAACTCAAACTCAAACTCAAATTTTTTTATTCAGAATAAATTTTTTCAAATATTCTCTGAACGTCGGGGCTACACAGATGCCTACCACCGGTTCGGGAACTAACCCGGCGAGAAGAACTGGCGTAAGAAACACGCACGGGGCCATCTTTTTCTAAAAAGATGGAAAATTACAAAAAATATATTATAAAATAACAGTGTCATTATGACTAAATAAAATACAACGAATGTACAATTATTATACATATTATAATGAAACAGCTCTGCAGGGGGCGACCTTATTCCCATGGTGTACTATCATTCATGAAATCAGTAACTTTATAGTACGCTTTGGTACACAAACGTTCTTTAACAACTTTTTTAAATCTATTAATTGAGAGATTTTGAACGCTTTCTGGGATCTTATTATAAAGGCGTATACATTGACCTTTAAAAGAATTTTTGACTTTAGTAAGTCTAGTCACCGGAATTTCAAGCTTATGTTTATTACGAGTATTTCTCCCATGGGTATCACATTTTTTCGTGAATCTATACTAATATTATAAATGCGAAAGTATCTCTGTCTGTCTGTCTGTCTGTCTGTCTGTCTGTCTGTCTGTCTCGCTTTCACGCCAAAACTACTGAACCGATTGCAATGAAATTTTGTACACAGTTATTCTAGAGTCTGAGAAAGGACATAGGCTACATTTTGATGTGGGAAAATATCTTATTTCCATGAAAATATCGATGAAAATTACTTCGCATTGCGCGTGGCCAGCGCTCATCCCGGGGGTCCTGGGTTCGAGTCCCGCAGGCGGAACAAAAAGTTTTCAATGTTCCTGGGTCTTGGATGTGTATTAAAATAAAATTTCAAAAATCTTAAATATATTTTATGTATAATATTATAAAAAATCCAGAAATATATCGATGCAATGAACATTTTAGTTCTAATACGATTCAACAGATGGCGTTTTATTTTTTACTTCATTGTAACATAGAACTAATCATACTTATTAGTTATTATGTTTTTGTTTATAGTTTTTAATACGTTAGAATATTATGTTTAATTATAATTATAATCACTTGGTATAATAATAATCAATCTATCTGATCTTAAAGAACTCCTACTGCATTTCTAAGGAGTTCGAGCGTGTTGTGTTGGCCTATATTCCATCCAGAAAATATTTTTACATTTTAATTCTAATATATGAAAACAGATGGCGCTTTATTTTTTACTTCATTATTATAACAGAACTAATCATACCTACTTTATTATATATTATTGTTTTTATTCATAACTAGCTGTTGCCCGCGACTTCGTCCGCGTGGACTTTAGTTTATAGCGCGCGGTGTCAACAAAATTTGTGTCAAATTTAAAAACTTTTTAAAACCCTGGTAAGTGGTACCCCTCTTAGGGCCGCGCAGCGCGCTACACCGGAATGGCAGCGCTGAAAGTGCTCGCCTCGCCGCTGCCATTCCGGTGTAGCGCGGCCCTTAATTAATCAAAATACCCAAAAACAGCTGTGCAGTGTGCACATAATCTGTACTAATATTATGAATGCGAAAGTATCTCTGTCTGTCTGTCTGTCTGTCAGTCTCGCTTTCACGCCAAACGCCAAAACTACCGAACCGATTGTAATGAAATTTTGTATACTGATAGTCTAAAGCCTGAGAAAGGACACAGGCTACTTTTTTACTGGAAAAAAGGGTTGTAAGGGTCGTAAATTTGTTCAAAAAATTCATAATAGATGGCGCCGTGCGTCTTCTACATGGCGCTGACGCTTGCTCAAAAGTCTTTCTATAAGAGGTGGTATCATCTTACATTTAAGTCTCGATTTTTTTCGATTGTTATATCTATTCTACGGTATTAAATAACTCAGTACTTTATCTGTGCAGGCAGTGACGTAACCTTAAGACCAAATTTCACCAACGACTGTTAAAGTTAATGCTCGAATTAGTATCACGTTAGCTGTTTCGTTTTTCATATGAATGAAAGAGAAGACAGGATATTTTAACAAGCTGTTAACACTAACAGACGTTGGTGAAATTGGGGCTAAACCTATCAATGATAAATAGTTTATGGGTAAAGTTGTGTAATTGGGGGGCTAAATAAGCTTTAAAATTTGGCATAATATATAAAGTTTAACATACAAAAATGAAGTACTTATTGTTTGCACACTGCACAGCTGTATTGATTTAAGGGGTACCAGGGTTTTTTTATAAAAGCTTTTGACACCAATTTTGTTGACATCGCGCGCTATAAACTGAAGTCCACGCGGACGAAGTCGCGGGCAACAGCTAGTTGATATATATTCTTTTTAACATATAATACATAATATAATAAAGAAACAATAAGTAAACTAATTTAGATTAGTACGACTTTCGTTAATTAGAACGTGTCATAAATGTTTGCATTTTTTGATCCACTTTCAAAAAAAATAAACCAAAGCCATATTAGCTTCGTGGCAAAAAGGTACAGGATTTGTTTCTAAGTAATTAGATTTTTGCAGTTTATAAGACCATCGTCATTAACAGTTGCATGATTAATTGTTATGGAAATTGGAAACCAGGTTGTTCTAAAAAGGAGACATAATCTACAGCATGCGACACCGGTTTGTAAGAGGAGGTCATTATTTCAGCCATAATTAGCTGATACGAAATCATTTTAAAGAAAGTACCAACTGTCAACCACTTCGTGCATTACTGTCATTCATTTACAGTGCAACTTTAACCACAGAACACAGTTATTTAAACCATAAATTCTCTTTGCTTTACTTTTATTTTATTTATATGTATTAGAGCTACAATATCATCTTCAAGCTGGCTTATAAACATTAATTAGTTCTTTTGCTGCTGGTTGATTCAAGTTGCAATATTTGTAATAGGAAATACCTAGGCATTGTGTGTTCAACAGAAGCTTCTAGAAACAAATAAACGCTTTGATCTTGTTGCAAACGATCCACAAATGGACGCCGTCCGGCCTCAGAAAGTCAATGGCAATTTGTATCCTATGACCCAATTTGCTTGACTCCGGGCACGTGTGAAATAGAGGGCAAAATTGACCAGTGTAGGCAAAAGAAATGGGAAGACAGTGCTAGTGGTGAAATAGAGGGCAGAATTAACCAATGTAAGCTGAAGGAAAAAAGTAGAAAGAAGGCAATGCCAGTGTTCAGAAATAGAGTTCGGAATCGACCTGTGTGAGTATAAATAAAAAAATATAAAAGAAATTGCCAGTAAAAATAAGTCTTGAGTTTGATGGGAATCTCTGATAACGAGAGGAAGGCTACTAAGCTCGGTCGGAAATGCGATGTAATGCCAAGATTTTTGGTGTCTATTGGTGGCGGAAATCGCTAACCATCACAGATTTTTCTTTTCAGGCTCATTGAAACCGAATCACCACATGTGTCAAGGCAATCTATAATACGTACGTTAATTTGGAATCTAGAAACAATGGAGATCCTTGGCTATAAATGTGGATGTGACATTAAATTATATGGTGAAGTCACGATGTATGTTATATTTCTACAAAGGTGTATCTTTACCACGAACGAACATTTGTTATATAATACTATCAGAGAAGTTCATTCATAGGCAGATGGTGGACCTATATAATTTGGTCGCGGTATGTCAAACCCACCCAAAAGTTCACAGCTAATGTTAAATTCACATAATCCGACCATTTGAGGTAAGTTTCTCAACTGCCTATGAATTAATTTCTTCGATGATACATACAGTAAGTTGTGTTCTAGATTACAAAATATGCGGTGTGCTCTTTTACAAAGTCTGGATCACGATCTTAGTTTTTTTTGTTGATAATGTTTTGAGATAATATTGAGCCTTTACTGATATAGTATTACCTGTTCAGCGAAAAAACGAAAAAAACTATAAAAGGTCTTTTTTTTTTTATGAAATAAGGGGGCAAACGGGCAAACGGGTCACCTGATGGAAAGCAACTTCCGTCGCCCATGGACACTCGCAGCATCAGAAGAGCTGCAGGTGCGTTGCCGGCCTTTGAAGAGGGAATAGGGTAATAGGGGAGGGTAGGGATGGGAAGGGAAGGGAATAGGGGAGGGTAGGAAAGGGAATAGGGTAGGGGATTGGGCCTCCGGTAAACTCACTCACTCGGCGAAACACAGCGCAAGCGCTGTTTCACGCCGGTTTTCTGTGAGAACGTGATATTTCTCCGGTCGAGCCGGCCCTTTCGTGCCGAAGCATGGCTCTCCCACGTAGAAGGTCTACTGTGAACTGTCTCTGCCTGCAACATTGGAAAAGTCACATAAATAAATATCTTTATTAGTACGAGGATAGGAACATTACCTGACATTACTTTCTAAATTTCGTAAAAGGTACTTAGGGGAAATCTAAAAAAGGTTTAGAGTGTTTCACTTTTATTGACTTGATAATATGCCTATTTGTGTGTAACTATATTTAAATTGAATATTGCTATTACATTACATTTATAAACAAAATGAAGCTTAACTGCTAGCTGCAGCTTATAATCAAGCCTCAAGGATTTAGCAATCTAATTTACGACTGACTTAGTTATAATTTCGCCAGAAGGCATAGAAGGTACCTGGATGGATGGATGTTGTACAACATCTCATCTAGTAGTAGAGGAGGGGAGGGTGCTTTTTTTTTGTCACTCGAGCGTCATGGAGACCTAGTAGGTTTTGTGCATTAGGTAAAGCTGATAAAAAAATAATAAGAGCGTTTTTTTATTTTAGCGGTGGGTTCAGAAACTGCAGCCATTTTAAAGTTTTGAAAAAGAAAATTATGTACTTATTCAGAAAATTGCTTATTTAGGTAAATTATAAATATATTTCAGACAACAAGGACAAAATCAAATATCTGCGAAGCTTAGTTAAGAAAATATGAAGCTTTATTTTTTTATATTTTAAAATGTCCCTTCAGTGAAAAGAGCTGCCGATAAACGAAGGTTAGGTAAGCCTGTAGTACAGGCTTACCTAACCTTTGAATCGTCAGTGCTTTTAATATGGAAGCTTCTTCGGGTTATACTAAACATCCCTTATCTTAATCTGACAGATCCGACGACATTTCAATATTTAAAAAAATTTTTTTACCCACCACGTGAGAAATCTGATTTCTATACCATGATAACTAGACACATGTCGAAAGCCTATGCAAGCTTAATCTGACACGCTCGAGCTACTCCCGAAATCCCCTCTTCCCCTCCCTAACTATAGTACAGGTTCCCTAGAACAATTTTTTTGACTACTATCAATCAAATTTTTCATAAGTAGCTGCATTTTGATAAGACGAACAATAATTTCCTCTGCGAAAATTCTCGAAAGTGGTGGCTAACACCTAGATAAAAAGGATTTAATATTTTGATTTGATGGTCCTAAAATATGGATTGTTCTATTTATAGGACAATGTTACTCTTAAATTAAATATAACTATATTATATTAAAACTTATCAATATACAAAAAAAAAACAGGTGGTTAGGGTTCCGTTTTAAGGTTCCGTACCCAAAGGGCAAAAACAGGACCCTATTACTAAGACTTCGATGTCTGTCTGTCCGTATGCCTGTCTCCAGGCTGTATGGCAAGAACCGCTATAGCTAGACTTCTGATTTTTTTACATAATGTGTATATCTGTTGCTAATTTCTATACAATAAACACTAAAAACAAAATTAAATTAATATTTAATACAAACTTTCATCCCCTACTTGAACCCCTTGGGGTTGGAATTTATCAAAATCCTTTCTTAGCGGATGCCTACGTTATAATATCTACCTACATGCCAAATTTCAGCCCGATCCGTACATTGGTTTGGGCTGTGCGTTGATAGATCACTATGTCAATCAGTCATTGTGTACTTAATGCAGTGCATGCTTGGTAACAGCAGCCAGCAGGTAAGCAGGGAGTTGTTGGGACTCACGAGTCAAGACTCAGGAGTCAGGACTCAGGACAGAAAAGCCTTATTATATATTACTTATAGACATAAACTTTACTTAATTTGTCAACAGCAGTCTTGTCCTCGTGCTTGGAGCTTTCTGCTTTTTTGGTTTTCAAACTTATTTTTGTTATTTTGAGAATAATTATTATGATCAGAACAAATAAAACTTTACCGTGTATGGTGTTCCAAATGTGCTGTTAACTTTGGGTTTATTATAACGCTTATCTTTTGCAAATATCTTAGTCAAGATGGAATGCATGAGTGGTCTTGAAAGATACACAGTCGTTGACCTGAATAGATTAAGCGATTGTTCTAAAATCTTTGACTCGTTAATGAATTCACTCTTTACCTTATAGAGTGATGCTAAATAATAAAACTCACTTGTTATCAAAATAAACAAACCCATATTAAACATTACAACGAACACTGAAAGTGCAGTTTGCCGCTGAAATGGTGATTATTATCGGCTATTATTATGATTATGATGAAAAGTGTTATTAGAGCGAATTGATGCATTTTGGTACTTTCATTTGGTAGAAGAGGAAGTGCCTATACTGTCACGAATCGTAAAAAAAAAGTAATCTAAGGTATTTCTGTACTTAGAGGTCAAGTATATAAAATTAACAAGGAAGTGTGAGCAGTCGGTATTTTATAAATGATCATTAAACTACCTTCAATTAAGATTAGAAATAATTACGAGATAATTGATAAAATATTATGTTATTCGTTAGCCGCGGTCGTTAGTATTTACTATTTAACTATACTAGGGGACGAATGAACAATGATTGTTGATGATGTTTATTGATAATGTTGATCGCCTTGAATTCCTTTAATCCAGGTAGTCTTAATACATATTAAAATAAACATTCTAAGCCTTCCACTAATACACATATTATTTTGATCACGTCACGTCAATTTTGTCACGTATGTGTACTGTGTAGTGTGTAGTCTACAAAATATGGTCATCAGTCATCACATTTTGTACGTTTATTTCCCACAGTTAGTCTAATACACAAAATACAACTATAGAACTAATATTAGTGTGATAACTGATAAGTGATTAGTGATTACACAAACATGTAATAATAAGGGATTGACAAACAACGGTACCGTACTCGTATAAGCATAGATTTGAACGCAATCATAATAATTGAATACGTTAATGGATGAAGCACGTAAGTAACAGTAAAAAAATCGGCCAAGTGCGAGTCGACTCGCGCATGAAGGGTTCCGTACCGGTATAGAGTAAAAGTAGACGAAAAATTGTGTTTTTGTATGGAAGCCCCCCTAAAATATTTAAGTACTTTATTTTAATTTTGTTATTAATTATTTAAATACAAATATAATTAAGGAATTTTGTGAAAATTTCAAGTGCCTAACTGTTACTATTATTGATTACGAGCAAAAGAGGCCAAAAAAAATCACGTTTCTTTTATGGGAGTCCCCCTTAAATATTTATTTTATTTTATTTTTAGTATTCGTTATTATAGTGGCAACAGATAATCTGTGACAATTTCAGTAGTCTAGTTATAGCGGTTCTTGAGTTACAGCCTGGATAAGACAGACGGGCAGACAGACGAACAGACAGACGGACAGACAGACATCGAAGTCTCATGAATAGGGTTCCGTTTTCACCCCTTTGAGTACGGAATCCTAAAAATGACGTTTTTTGGTGGAACTTTGAATTGAAATCAAAATATTGTGGATTTTATGTGTAGCCAGATATATGTATTAGCCAGATGATTCAAGAAAGTAAGTTACAAGGTTTGTTCAAATTATAAGGGAAAAAATTGGTAACTGTCCGTTTGTTAAGTATAAAATTTTAGTTGTTATGCGGTTCATCCACAATTTATTGTCAAACACTAAACAGGATAAGACTTGGCATCTCCTTAACTTAAAAAAATAAGCTGATTAACAAAATGGCGTCCAAAACTCACCAATCTTCAACCCCGCAATTCTTGATACCATCACACGATACACCACTGGTGAAGCAGTAATCAATCCCATTAGCCGTGCAGCTTGTCTCGTTCTTCTTGGCGCAACCTCCAGGCGGTTTCACCCTGGCCGTTGTGACTGTCACTTGGTAGAAGTTTGCCTAGAAGAGTGAGGTTCCAGGGGAGAAATCGTCTTAACCTTGCATTATCATATAAATTGACTCGATAGACTAGACCTATAGGAGTAGCCTGCGATCAATAGCGATCAACAAGAGAAGTACCTAAATATCTCTGGAAGCAACATACCAAAATGACACAAATCATATTTTAGGCTTACCTGATGGTCCCGTAACTATAGGCAAAAAATTAGAAACTTTAGAATTTTAGAAACTCAAAAACTTAGTCCTATCGGAGACACATGCAGATGCGGATGCCGAACCTACGTAATTAAGTAGGGTTATCCAAAGGTCCGATAAACACGAGCGATTTCGCACTGCGTCCGATCCGAGTTTGAAGTTGTCAGCTACTCCAGTGTTACACATAAGAGTAGTGGACAGTGATGAACTTACAAAAATTCCGATGCATTTTTGTGTAACAGTGGCAAGAGCTTGAGTTCATCACTACAATAAATGACATTATGCCATAGGGCATATACCATAGGAGCATCATAGACAAAATACACCCTCGGAAACCGACAAGAACACAATCCCCGGTCATTAACACATTGGGGAGACCTGTCGCGTGAGGGACCACGCATTGTTCTTCCCCTCTCCCTTCGTTGAAAATTATCTCAAACGAGGATTTTACTTTATTATATTGTAGCCAGAAAATAAAATATATGTTAGCAAATATACTATTTAGTATTTTGTATTAAAATAAATCCTTTGTCAAGAAACGAATGGACCTTTGAGATAAAAAACTGGCCAAGTTCAAGTCGGACTCGCGCACGATGGGTTCCGTAGCGTTGTAGAGCGAAAATAGGGAAAAATTGCATTTTTTGTATGGGAGCCTTAATTATTTATTTTATTTTGATTTTATTATTTACTAGCTGTCCAGGCAAACGTTGTTTTGCCATATAAATAATTTTTGGTACGAAAAATACATGTTGGCCGATTCTCAAACCTACTCAATATGCTCACAAAATTTCATGAGAATCGGTCAAGCCGTTTTGGAGGAGTACGGGAACGAACATTGTGACACGAGACTTTATATATAAGACTAGCTGTTACCCGCAACTTCGTCCGCGTCAACAAAATGTAAACTACATAGATAAAAAATAAGAAAGTAAAAAATATCCTCCTCCTTTTTGGAGTCGGTTAAAAAGTAGAAAGTGATGTAATAAGTTACTCCTTATTACATCAGCTATCTGCCAATAAAAGTCCCGTCAAAATCGGTCCAGCCATTTTTGAGATTAGGCGGAACAAACAGACAGACATACAGATAGACAAAAATTCTAAAAATTGTTATTTTGGTGTAAGTACCGTCTAAATATTCATATACATGTAGTAAAAAACGGTTATTTTAATATTACAAACAGACACTCCAATTTTATTTATATGTATAGATGTATAGATAAAGTAAGTACACAATATATAATTGAGGATTTTGTGAAAATTTCAAGTGTCCACATGTTGCCATTATGGAATTACGAGCCAAAAATACCAAAAAATAACGTTTGTTGTATGGGAGCCTACCCGTAAATATTAACTTTATTTTGTTTTTAGTATTTGTTGTTGTAGCGGCAGAAATACATAATCTGTGAAGGTCTATAGCGGTTCTTGAGTTACAGCTTGGAGACAGACAGACAGACATACACCGAAGTCTCAGTAATAGGGTCCCGTTTTTACCCTTTGGTTACGGAACCCTAAAAAATTGAGTTCTAGATGAAAATAAAATTTTGTTATGTAACGTTTTATCGCGAAGAAATCCTCCAGTTGATGCTATTCGAAGCTAGGAACAAAATATACTTAGTAATTAACTTACAAAAATGTACTGATTGATACTACTATTGCTGGTAAACTGGAAAGTGAGATTCTGCTTCACACTCATCACTATATACGGCGATACGGTGTCTTCGGTGGCAAAGCTGCACACCCTCACACAAGAATCTCCCATAACCACCATTAATGCTCCAGGGTTCAGTAGACAGTTCTGATAAACCGCCATAGTGGGAAACCTCACGACGAAAATCATGGTGGATTCCTCTGATGCCGACAGGATTTGCACTTCACACCAATAGTCCAATTCGTCTAAGCCGCGGAATATCTAAAAGTTAAGCAAGCAATAAAAGCAGTAAGCATACTGCAATGGTACTCAACCTTTTTTTTACGGGCCATAAGCACGCATATTTGGTCTTGGTGTCGCGGGCTGCAACCAACATTTTTAGGGTCAAAAAAATAACTTCAAATTAGCGATTTAGAAGTGGAAAAAAATTACTCCTGGAGGTCAAACGGAGCCACATTGAAGTTGATCTACGAAGCAATATGTGTGGGAACCTCTGGTTTGGAATTTTATAGTCACGCAGTTCTGCAGCAGGGCATAAAATGTTACTGCCGTTATTTTGTAGTTGTTTGCAACATCATACATACTCATTCAATAACTCTATTAACACATAATGCACATATTTTGTGCAATCACAATCACCGCTGTAATGCCACATAATTTTAAAGTACGTAACCCATTTTCCGTGAAGGCCTTATAATGAACCTTTATGCCTTTTGGAAGCTAGTCTTCTTTAGGTACGTTCATAGTGGTTGGTCACTGTTGAGTTGTTTTAAAACTATTCGGTATTAAATATAGACTTTCTTAATACATTGCACGTCTCGACATACCGGCTAAAGACTAGACCAGCTATCCCCAGACTGGGGTCTGGCCTCTGGGGATAGCTGGTCTAGTCTTTAGTCTCTAGTCTCTAACTCGCGGCCCGCGTACTGTTAAACCCACGTTAAACCATTTTGAATTAACGTCCACCGGCAAAATAATGTAAAGTTGTCGTGTAAGTTGCGATTTTTCCCCACTTTTAAATCGTTAATTTTGAAGAACACTATTTTTTTACCCTAAAATTGTTTTGTTGCGGCCCGCGACCGGCGACACCAAGGCCCAAGGCCAAAACATGTTTGTGGCTCGTATCACGTATGAAAAAAGGTTGTGGACCACTAAACTAGACCCTAAACGCTAGGTTTACGTAGTAACTATTTAGTTCCCTAATCTGTGGCTAGGTTAGGCGTTAGGTTATAGCAATTTGCGGTTATATGCTAAATTACATAAAGCTGATTTCATACATTCCCACAAACCGCGTGCGCGTTTTCCGTCAAAATGAACAAATTTTTCTATGGGAACTCAAAAAAAAAATGCCGTCTTCATAGGCTCATTTGAGGGTTTTAAGAGCTCACCTCACTCTAAAAATCAAACATCGTCCTTCTCTCTTCACACTCACGCCCGTCTTTCATATGCCAGTTGAAAAAGGACGACGCGGAATCATCGCCGAGTTAGTTTTACTTGAATACGAGTAAAAGACGAACTATAATGATTATGAAAAAAGTGTTTTGAGCAAATATAGGTTTTATCAATACCTTTTTAGATATTAAAAAATATTAAAGAAAAGACAGCAAACTGCGAAGATCCAAGCAAAAATGTGTCTAAAACAAGGTTTTTTGTAAAAAAGAAACTATCGAGCATTTTTTGAGTAATCGTGTTTTCGTCTTGAGCATTTAATCTTTATGAACTGAAGTTACTTGTGTCAAAAAATCAGTTTTCTAGACCTTACAGATTTTGAGATCTAGGTTAATGTATGTAGTCAAGTTAGGGTCATATGGGCTCTTGAGGCTAGCGGTCTTAACCCTAACATCCAGTATACGTACCAAAGTTAAAGTATCCGACATTCCCATACCGAATGTGATATCGAACATGATCCTGTTAGAATGAGCACAGAGGTTTGTTACGTCCACTGGCTTATATAGCAGCATATAGCCATAGCCATGTACGCCATACACAAAATACAGCAAACACATAAACCGCCACATGTTTTTGGAAAATATTTGAGTAGGCCATGCTTTTGACATAAGCAGAGCCTATAGCCCCCTTAAATAATTATTAATCGACTTCCAAAAAGGAGGAGGTTATATTATATTCGTCTGTTTCTATTTTTTTGTATGTTCAACGAACACTTCGCCATTTGAGGATCGATTTTCAAGTTTTTTTTCGCTATTGCATAGGCCAAGGGTATACTTAATCCGAATTTGGTACCATGTTTATAAAAGTGGTGACTTGATGATGGGATCCAAAAGTAATCGGGATAATTCCAGTTATTTTATCTAGATGATATTGTGATTTCGATTCATCTGAACTTATTTCAAACATATCTGGGGGCACGTTCGTCCCCCGCCAAAACGGGCTTAGCGAAGCGCAAGGGCACCTTCTTTTTCTCGAAGTTTTTCGTCGTTTTTTTTAACTCTCATAGAGTTGGTTTTCGATGTGCCAGATAGTTCATATTCTCAGGATAATATTATTATGATGCAAATAATAGACCTATTAAACATACAAAGCCTCAATTGAATAGCTCTAATACTTTAGATTTTATTGATAAGTATCTAAAATACATCGATTTCGTCACTGACATACTGACTCTGAAGTCTGGGCCAAATATTTTGATGATCATCAGTGTGTCAGTCACACTGATGATCATCAAAATGTTTGGCTACTTCCCGAAGTGCTAGAAAGCTGAAATTTGGTATGTAATCTAAGTTAAGTATACTTACAACCAATCAAAAAATCATAAACTTATAACTTTCACCCCCCATCCCCTAAAATGAGTTTTATGTCAAGGATCTCAGTTCTAGAAGCTGGTACCGACTTCAAAAGAATGAAAATTGGGTGCAGAGATATAGTCTGGCATAAAAGTGAAGAAATTAAAAAGTGGCAACATTGTAGTGTCATCCTTTTTTCTTAGATTGATTTGAAAGGGATGACACTACGATGTTGCCACTTTTTAATTTCTTCACTTTTATGCCAGACTATAGTTGAGGTTTAGTCGATTTTTGAAAAAGGTACTAATGAATATTAAGAATTATTTCTTACTTTTTAGATCATTTTTTAAGAATATCGTTTTTATCTTGGAAGTCGGGTTCAATTTTTATGTTTTTAAACAGCGAATAGTTTTACAAGGACTGATTGTGTTTTTCTGGCCCATTACAAACTTTTTTAGTGTGAACAAAGGCAGCAGACCTAGAATAATATTTTTAATAAGAAAAAGTCCCCCGAAGAGATTGATGGAGTAATCTTTGCATTTGGCAATTTATCAGTAGGTATAGTCATAGACTAATTACTTCAATGGTCTATGGTGCAATCAATAATGTATGTAATTCTAATTAATGTTTAATAAAATAATTAGGTATGGTACGCAACGGAAATATACAGTAAGTATATTATTTCCGCGGCTGCGTACTGTCTGTCTGAATATAGGACCAACACAAACTTATAATTATTATTATTATTAAAAGAGAAACACGTGAGAAAGTCACAATATTTTTGTGACTTCCCCGGCGATACTCTGCCAAGTCTAAAGTCTAGCACATTTTAAAATTAGACAATTGTAATATTAGGTAAAACAGGTAAGTACATTTTACAATAATAATAGTTTTTTTTATATACTTAAGTAAATAATTTTTGTTTCAGATGGTACAACCTATAAAGGATATGGTGGTTCCTGAAAGTGAGTCAAGAGCATACCAATATGACTACAAAAAAGATTTCAGGACAGCTTTACCGCAAATTATAGCAGTCAGCGTAAAGAATTTGTTGTTACTAAGTAAGTACTTGTAATTATTACATTTTTCAATATTTAACCAAATAATTGACAAATTATATACTTACTAAGTATATTATATGCAATAAAACTTTGTCTATTATTGTTGTTCTATTTGTATCTAGTTGTCCTTGTCCATTATAAAATCTAACGTATCCAAGAAGGACAAATTGTTACTAAATAATGTTATAAATCCACTAGTATTAATCATGGATTAAATACATCTTTTAGGCAGGGCCGGATCTACCATAATATAGCTATTTGGGCTTTAAGCCCAGGGGCCCATGAGTTCAAGGTCCTCCGACCCTCAGCTAAGTCAAGTCAAAAATAGACGATAATGCGAAAGAATTCATAATTTTATTAATTTTTTGTTGGTATCATTGAGAATCCTACGATCAAGGTTGATTATACAATTTAGGTGTTGGTACTAACTACTACGTACTGACAGTTAAAATGTTGTGGCCATAGTAGTTTCAGCCCAGGGCCTCGTAAGCTCACGGTCCGGCCCTGCTTTTAGGCATTCTGTTATACCTCAATTTGCCACGTGCCACGCCTTGCAAATGTGCCACGCTCGAAGTAATTATAATATTTAAACAACATGTTGCCTTGGTCGTCGGCATTCAGAGCGCCGCGCAGCGGTCCGAATCGTTTTTAAAACAATCTACATTCTACACTGACTGTGATCATCAACGTGGATTGTAAAATAATGAGTAATGTGGTACAAATATGTTCACACCCCATTACGTTGTGTAATGTGTTGTGAAAATCAAAAACTTTTCCTTATTGTGATAAGGTGAGGTGGGGTAAGACTATCACAGGGGCAAGAATAACACACGCAATTATCTCGATATGTATAGCGTAATTCCCAATGCCAGGATATTGCCAACATAACGAAATGAAATTTGTCAGACGCTTTAAACTTTTCGGTAAGCGGTTGGGTAAGATTAGACTGATTTTCAGTAAAACAAACGAATAACTTGAATTTTCAACGAAACAAAAACATAACTTAATGCATTCAAGTGGGGTAAGACTATCAATTTCCTTGGGGTAAGACTAACGTACCATCTTCGTCGTCGTCATCTTTCCCCAAATCAGATGTAATTAACCATTTAGTTAAGGTTTTGTTTTCATTTTGGGTAGGTACTTAGATTATTTTTAAGGTTAAGGTCACAAAAGTGGCGACGTGAATGTGAGAGTCTGTCTCACAGTGATAAATACGACGAAATGTTTCGAGAAAAGTTAGGTAAGTGCCCTTGCGCGCTTCGCTTGGCTTATCTTGGCCGGGGCAGTCCCGTGCCCCCAGATACAATTTTCATGCGTTATTCCACTTGATTAATATATATATTTCTTTACAATTTTAATGAAATCTGTCTGTCTGTTACTCTTTCATGCCAAAGCCACTGAACCGATTTTGATAAAAAGCTGCGAGTGTATATTTTGCTCGGATCAAATTATTTTTTTTAATTGGCTGAAATAAAATTTAAGATAGATAAAGTCAATATAAACACAACGGTTCAGCCGTTCAAGCGTGATTCCGGGACCAGGGGAAATAGAAAATATTATTTATATACAACGAGTTAATGGAATAACTAAAATAAAGAAAAGGATTTGTTCAGTTAGTAAAACTGAACTTGAAAATACTCTTCAAAAAATTTACTTTTCCATACAAATTGTCTAATCGAACTTTTCAGTTTATATGGAGAAGTATTTTTTTTTTGTTTTGAAAAAAGGTTCTTTGGCAAAGTTGTTCAGTTTCATTAAATGTAAAATGGTTTTTTCAGTTTCGGCACAGAATATATATTAGTGTTTCGGTCCTATTAACACGTTGTATAAAGATTTGTGTTAAAACAAAGCAAAACCTATTAACACCCAAAGGTTTAAAACCTCTGTTAGCGATAGTATGTTAGTCTTACTCCAAATTGTTATAATAAAGAAATACTGCAATACTGAACTTTATCTAAGGTAATAGAATTCAAATATTGGAAATATTTGAAGAAGTATTATTTTGTTTCGGAAAGTGCATAAAGTCTATATCTTATACAAAATTTTGCTACTTACCCCATTTCCTGGGGGAAGGCTAGCAGTTTTAACTACTTATATTATTTTTTTACATTATACAAGCTTAGAACACGTCAACTGGAATTTATTCATCTATACTAATATTATAAATGCGAAAGTATCTCTGTCTGTCTGTCTGTCTGTCTGTCTGTCTGTCTTGCTTTCACGCCAAAACTACTGAACCGATTGCAATGAAATTTTGTATACAGTTATTCTAGAGTCTGAGAAAGGACATAGGCTACATTTTGATGTGGGAAAATATCTTATTTCCATGAAAATATCGATGAAAATGAATTCGCATTGCGCGTGGCCAGCGCTCATCCCGGGGGTCCTGGGTTCGAGTCCCACAGGCGGAACAAAAAGTTTTCAATGTTCCTGGGTCTTGGATGTGTATTAAAATAAAATTTCAAAAATCTTAAACATATTTTATGTATAATATTATAAAAAATCCAGAAATATATCGATGGAATGAACATTTTAGTTCTAATACGATTCAACAGATGGCGTTTTATTTTTTACTTTATTGTAACATAGAACTAATCATACTTATTAGTTAGTATGTTTTTGTGTATAGTTTTTAATACGTTAGAATATTATGTTTAATAATATAATCACTTGGTATAATAATAATCAATCTATCTTATCTTATAGAACTCCTACTGCATTTCTAATATATGTGACAAGTTGATAACAGATTAAGGTGCTCTAAAATAAAGGAGTTCGAGTGTACCGTGTTGGCCTATATTCCATCCAGAAAATATATCAATGCAATCAACATTTTAATTCTAATATATGAAAACAGATGGCGTTTCATTTTTTACTTTATTATTGTAAGAGAACTAATCATACCTACTTTACTATATAATATTGTTTTTATTCATAACTAGCTGTTGCCCGCGACATCGTCTGCGTGGACTTTAGTTTATAGCGCGCGGTGTCAACAAAATTTGTGTCAAATTTAAAAACTTTTTAAAACCCTGGTGGTACCCCTCTTAGGGCCGCGCTACACCGGAATGGCAGCGCTGAAAGTGCTCGCCTCGCATGGCAGCTCCATTCCGGTGTAGCGCGGCCCTTAATTAATCAAAATACCCAAAAACAGCTATGCAGTGTGCACATAATCTATACTAATATTATAAATGCGAAAGTATCTCTGTCTGTCTGTCTGTCTGTCAGTCTCGCTTTCACGCCAAACGCCAAAACTTCCGAACCGATTGTAATGAAATTTTGTATACAGATAGTCTAAAGCCTGAGAAAGGACATAGGCTACTTTTTTACTGGAAAAAAGGGTTGTAAGGGGGTGAAAATGCGTAAATTTGTTCAAATTAAGTTAGTTCCAACAATTCATAATAGATGGCGCCGTGCGTCTTCTACATCGCGCTGACGCTTGCTCAAAAGTCTTTCTATAAGACGTGGTATCATCTTACATTTAAGTTTCGATTTTTTTCGATTGTTATATCTATTCTACGGTATTAAATAACTCAGTACTTTATCTGTGCAGTGACGTAACCTTAAATCTATCAATGATAAATAGTTTATGGGTAAAGTTGTGTAATTGGAGGGCTAAATAAGCTTTAAAATTTGGCATAAAATATAAAGTTTAATATAAAAAAATGAAATACTTATTGTGTGCACACTATACAGCTGTATTGATTTAAGGGGTACCAGGGTTTTTTTATAAAAGCTTTTGACACCAATTTTGTTGACATCGCGCGCTATAAACTGAAGTCCACGCGGACGAAGTCGCGGGCAACAGCTAGTTATTTTATAAAAACTTAAGAGTTTGTAGTAAGTACGTCATTGTCAACTCAAAGATAGGTCAAACAGTTTAGTCAGAAAATTCGATTTATGCTGTCCAAACTTTGTTTGACTGACTTGCTGATACTAGCTGTTTGACCGAGCTTTGCTCGGTATCTGATTGACATTTTCTAGAAATGATTCCTAGCTAGATCGATTTATCGCCCCCGAAACCCCCTATATACTAAATAGTAAATTTCATGAAAATCGTTGGAGCCGATTCCGAGATTCCAATTATATATATATATATATATACCACCTCACCTTATATCAGCAATCGTAATAATAATATTAATAATTATCTTTATACCATAATATGTTATTTGTGTCATTGTTATTTGTCAATCATTATTATTTAAGACTGTTAACCTCTTTCACGGAAAATTAAGCATGTAAAGGAAAATTTCTCTTCTAATTATAAATTTATCCATCGATGAGGACGCATGTGGTTTATTATTTATAGCTTTTGTAAACAAGTGATAATGAACTCAAATCGACGATTAACTTAGGTATAATAATTAAGATTAGATTACTAACAATAACTATTTAATCGTATTTCATTGAGAATATTATTATCTGACAATGTAAAGATGATCGGAAGTTAAAAAAAATATTCCCTGGATAAAAAATGGTTTTACAATATGTAAGTACTTTCAACAGTGGCTTTCAACATAGGGGCGCGCGGTAGTGCTAAGTCTCTTTATAAATACATTTTTTGTTTATTTTTAACAATCAGGTTATACTTAATTAATAATTATATTTTACAGGTTATGGAATGACCCTCGGCTTTCCTACGATAGTCATCCCTGCAGTCAAGGATCCTATTGAAGGAGAAAAACTACATTTACAGAACTCTGAAATATCGTGGATCAGTAAGTTATTACATAATTTTGTTTTAGTTAATTGGGGATCAAATTACTTGTTTTTCTCTTGACTCAAAAATAATCAAAAATGAGTTCTTTAAGTTTTTTGTTTTTGCGTCCGAGCAAGGGGCCATCGACCATCGACCATCGTTCTTACATGTTTTTACCGACTCTACATAATACACGTCAATTATAATTTGAGTAGGTAACGATTTATTGATATTCAAATTCTAAGTATTTATTGATTATTCACATAAATAATTATCGCTCACCTTGGATACGGTACGGAGCGTTTACGCGGTTGAAATAGAAAGTATGAAATATCGATTAATGAAATATTAATAACTAATACGGCCTCGATACAAGACTAATGTCATGGCTTCCAGTCCACAGCACATAATATGTTACCTCGTGCCTAATAGTATCAGAAATAAATAAATCGAACTAACAAGAGGAAGATATGAGTTAAATACTGGGCATTGTCCAAAAAAAATCGCATGTACTTTTTATATTTTTTTTCGTTAAAAATAGGGTATTTTAAGAATATAAATTAAATAACTTTGAAATTCATTGGCTAGTTTTTTCACAATCATTTTTTAAAGTTTCGCTCTGACGTCATCATCGGCCTCCAATTGACCTCTGCAGTATGTTTTAAATTTCCTTTCAATCTTATTTATAATGGCTGGTTCGTCAAATGCAAGTTATCATTATGTGAAAGCTGATACGAGAAGCTTACCAAAAGTTCGAAACGTAATGTTGGTCGAATTTATTGCTAATTTAACGCCATTGAAGGTCAAACAAAGGTTAAACATATTTGTTCAAAAATATAAGTAACTAATGGGTATTTTTTTCGTTTATATACAGAAAAACGATCACTGACCTTATTCCTCGAAATGTTTGTGTAATGAGCAAAATTAAAAAAAAATGGACAATCCCCATTGCTTTGTAGGTAAGTCCTCCTTAGGCCCAATTCACACCGGATCGGCAGCGGCCGGCAGCGGCGCGAAGAGCACTTTTAGTGTGAAATAATTTTAAACTTTATTTACATACTTATAACTACTAGTATCGCTTGAAAACTTCAAAAGTGCTCGAGGCGCCGCGGGCGGCCAAGCGCGGTCGCGCGACCGTCGGCGGAAAGTGCTCGCGGCTTCCCGCGACTGCGCGCGTCATCGCGAGGCGCCTCATTATGTGAAAGCTGATACCTCGGCGCCTCGAGGCGTCGCGAGGTGCCGCGAGCACTTTCCGCCGACGGACGCGCGGTGCACAGTGGATCGAAAATCGAGTATCATAGACATCCTGAACTTAAATTTCCAGATGTCATTTTTTTGGGCTGAAATATGGTCTCCTAGTTGTTATTACATAATTAAATGTAAAAAGACGCAGCTACGTGTAATAATAAGGGAGTTACAATTTTTTATGAAAGTAAAGAACACTTTCATAAAAAAAATGTAACTCTCACTACAACACTATTATAGTACTAATTATTACTCACATTTTGGCATATTTTGTATTACGGCACCATTAGTACTTCATTTTGGTTAATTAAAAACTTAATTCAAATCGCCGTTTATTTTCCATTATGACGTGTATTAAGCAAATTGTCAAAAAATATTATGAGCGTCGCGTGGCCAAGACGATATTTTTGACTAATTGTTATCTTAGAGCGTTTTCGGCATCTAGAAACTCCATCCATTCGGCCTACCCTGCCCCGGGGCAGTTCTAGATGCCGAAAACGCTATTAGATTTTTTAACTTGAATTTATCTATACTTACGTCAAAACATTTTATCAACCAACAATGCTATGGAGCAGCTAATAACCTCCTATCAAAAAACTTCAGAAAGCGGTCATCCCACCAAAAACATTTTCATGTAAAAATGTTGCCAAGATGATAAGATATTATTGTTCGTGGTGTCAAAAAGTAGTGAGATCTCATGTAGAGCCAAGTTTTTAACCTTACATACTCAACCCTAAATTTGAAAACCCTAATTTTATAAGTACTAAAGCGCGGCAAAATACTTTATATTATGAGAAGAATAAAAAAACACATTTGTCAAAATCGGTGGCCTGGCCATTTTTTATTAGTTACGGTAATTTATAGTTATTAAGAACAATAGAAAAGTAATATTATATTAAGTTCAAAGCCCATAGCATGACGAGTAACAAAATGGCCAAGCCACCGATTTGACTAATGTGTAGAGTTTTTATATTCTACTCGCGCACACTGTATTGTGTCAGCACACAATACAGTGTGTTTGTGTAAACACCGTTATCCTTGAAACCATCAAATGAGACCGTCAAAATGAACAACTTTTTCTATGAGAACAATGCTGGGAACTCAAAAAACCGGTCAAGTGCGAGTTGGACTCGCCCATGAAGGGTTCTGCAGCAGCAATAAGGTTTATTTTTATGAAATTAAGAGGTTTTTGATTTATTTTCATATTTCAGTTGATTTAATTAAGACAGACAGACAGACAGACAGACGAACGGACGGACGGACAGACATCGAAGTCTCAGTAATAGTGTCCCGTTTTTACCCTACGGAACGGTTCCACGGAACCCTAAAAAAGACTAAGTTTGTCAAATATTTATGTACTTTGAGAATAAACTAAATCACAAGTGGCTTCACTCTATATCCTCGGTTCTATCACGAGGAGTGCTCTAAGAAATTGTTCGGAATCACGCCTCCTGCAACTTTTCGCCATCGCTCCACTCGAAAAATATACCATCCTCATCACTTTGATGAGTGGCAGGCTTCCACCGTGCGTTTTTTGCGTAACTTTCTGCTGCACACTGTAAAACTCTGAAATAAACTGTCACTATATTTTCAATACGACCTGCAAACCTTCAAAGGCCGGCAACTTACTTGCAGCTCTTCTAATGTTGCGAGTGTCCATAGGCGACAGACAGACAGACAGACAGACAGACATGACGAATCTATAACGGTTCCGTTTTTTGCCATTTGGCTACGGAACCCTAAAAATACCCTTTTTCTGTGTATAAAAAAAATTTACTTATATATTAAAAATATTTTAATATATAAGTAGTTATAAGGTGTTAATCTTATTCCTACCTAAACTAAAATCTTGCTACAGCAAACAGCAACTGTTGTTAGCCGTTAGGGATTCTAGTTATTGTATTCAAAGCGGCTCCAATTAATTATAATTTGCATAGCGGTCATTATAGGGTTAGTTGGCCTATACAACCTTGCATTTGTGCAACACAGCTGACCTGGATTCACAGACAAATGGGCTTTCATTTCGAATGAGAAGATGCATCCAGGTGTTAACTTTCACCGAACGCTATTGTATTGATTTTAAAGTTTTCCTAGTAGCCTCGGAAAATTAAGGAATTCAGACCGAATAATTCGTGTAGTTTTGAAAGTTGGTACAGTTGTTCCTAAAGGTGTCCAGAAGAATATACTAAAAATCCCCGAGGGTGGGACAAGAGCCGGCGGTGGGGGAGGGGGGGAAAGGTCTCTTTTTCAAGGATTATGCTCGTGACTCGAAAATTATTTATAATATCTCTTTAGTGACTTCTATGTTAATTATGTAAAGTCAATGTGTCGAAGTCCGGCATACTTTTCTAAAATTAAAGTTTAACATAATTTATTGACTTGAGATTCGCTTTTTAAAGTAACTTGTGTCATCGGAAATTATAGGCTATATATTAATTAGACCTATAATGATCTAAAAATAATCTTAGCTGCCGTGTTTTTTTACTTACGTGGTATTTTTTAAATCTCGGTGTGTAAACGGACTTCCCTCATAGTTTGAGGTAAGTCCGTCTAGCAGTATAGCCATAACTTGTGAAGTAAAATACATGGCAACGGTTTCTAGCAAAGCCGCAAAACGGCCATTCAAATATGTGTTTAAGGTGTCTGTAATAAGGTTCGCATTCCAGAGAAAATTAATTTTATATCATTTTAAGGCAAGTCCGGCATATCGTAAGTCTAAGTGGTTGCAAACATTTTCATTAAAATTATAGTGCATTTTTTGAAAAATTAAACACTAAGTACAAACACAAATGTTTATTACAACAAAATTATATATATATATTTTTTTATTTGATTATTGTTATTGATATGTCTACTTAGTACCTATTTTTTTAATCCTTCATATTAATATTTAGTTAGTTAAAATAACTTTTTAGTTTACGTGGCAGATTGGGAAATTACGTGGGCGAAAGTTACGCGTTTTTACCATTATTTTCGCCGTTCAATTAAAATTATAAGGGTTGTTGGTTCTCAAGGGGGTATTTTTTTAAGAAAAATACCCTGCTCTTTAAGGATCTTTTTTCAAATTTTGACTATCTCAAATAATTTTTGGTTTTTGGAATATTAAAAAAACCAAACCCTTCTTTTTTTATTTAGTAGTTTATAACTTTTCGTGCAGTAAAATTTGGACAATGCTATGATTTAGTAGTCCATAGCTTAAATGCAAATTAACAATAAAGACATGTACAGTGTGTAACAAAAATAAGTGATAATACTTTAGGACGTGTACGTATTCCTTGTAGAGAATTCACTGTGAAAGTAGCAGTGCTGAAAGTCGAAAAATTTTTTTCACTTTTGTAAGCAAGGCAAGAGCAAGGGCTCGAGCGTCACGAGTTTCCCCATACAAAAATGAAAAAAATTTTTGGTCTTTCAGCGCTGCTACTTTGACAGTGAACTGTGAAAGTAGCAGCGCTGAATATGACGGCCTTTCCTTATGAAAACTAGACGGACTTCCCAATTATTGCAATTTTAGGTTAGACACATGTTGCAGGTGATAATAACGAAATTAAAGCGATATTAACGAATTGAACACCATTAATAAGTAAAAGGATCACTAAATTACTTATGTAATCCAAGAAACTCCAAAAACTCCTTCGTATTTCCACTTTTTTAAATTTTTTTGGCAGAGACTTACACTCCGATTGCGAGTACAAAACGGAAAAAAATTGAGATCGTTTTTTTTTCGTAACATGTAGTTAGTAGCGACATGTCTGTTTCTTAGATCAAACTAACTTTGCAATATTGTTTTACCCACTGAGCCATATGAAATTAGTCGTTCAAATATGGAAGTTATTGCCGCTAGACGGACTTACCTCCCAGACGGACTTCGACACATTGACCTTACATTATATTTCCTATAGATTACGCCCAAACATTTTTACTGTACGATCATTACTTTAGGAAATACAGAGTAATAAGAGTATTATTTAAAGGGTACGCTCGCACTGTTTTGCCATACAAACGTATTCCCCAATTTACTCCCTGGAGTGCCCTGGACAATGCGTTTAGACAAATGATTTTATACAATATTATGATCTGTTAAAGCTACGTTTGATTTTTTCTTAATTTACTAATTAAAAAAAAATATGACCCTTAAAAATCGCAAAAAATGAGTGTACGTACCCCGCCAATCAAGCAACTATAAAACAAATGATGATGGGCAAAAATTTATGGGCTCTGGTATAGGGCTCATTCAACAGGAATGGATTGTATATTTTTAGGAAGGTATACCCATTACCCATGTACCATCGAGGAAATTGATTCCTAGGCAGTTGACGGGCCTATGTCATGTGGTCGAATTATGTCAATTCAATGTTAGCTGTAATCGATCGGATGGGTTTGACTTAACGCGACCAAATTACTTAGGTCCCCCATCTGCCTAGGATCAACTTCTTTGATAGTACATTAATGACCAATAGGGCGCTTGTCAAGATTAACTTTACTTTTTGAGTAAAGCCATGTTATAAAAGTGACATCAGCGCTCATACATTTCATACTGTTAACAACACGTTACATTATAGCATGATTATTTTTAGGGTTCCGTAGTCAACGTGGAACCCTTATATTATAGTTTCGGTCTGTCCGTCCGTCCATCCGTCTGTCCGTCTATCCGTCCGTTCGTCTGTCCATCCATCTGTCCGTCTGTCTGTCCGCGGTCTCAGATACTATAGGACCCACAAAGCTGTAATTCGGCACGAATGCACATATTAATGATGCCGACAAAATGGTGTATAAGATCTTTAAAATATATATTTTTTAAGGTACCTCCCCTACACATCAAACGGGAATGTTTTTTATTTATTTATTTATTATTATTTTGTAATGCTCTTGTCCCTAATTTTAAGTTAAGTTCTTAATACAATTTATACACTTATACAGTCTTATGTCTACACACTTATCTTCTATTTATATTTTCTGTTCTGTTACCTGCTCCGCCGTCCAAGGATGAGCAGTATGAGGGAGGGGTTAAACTACTACTGTGAAAATCTAAGGTGAAAATTAGATGCATCTTTGTGATTTTTTCTATCGAGAAAATTTTAAGATATCGTGTTTTTGCTCTGATCGAATTCTTAGAAATATAAATATAATATCTAATTTTAGAAAATGAAACAATTCGAGGATTATTTTCAAGTACAAAAATGATTTATAAAATCGAAAATTTTGGGTTAGTCGCCCCCTTAACTGCTGATTGACTCGACTTGAGATTATTAACGGACTCGGCCTTCAATGTAAAAATATAGGTAAGTATAACAATATAAACAAGCTAATTAAGATAAAAAATCATATTTATTATTAATATGCAGTTCAAGTACGTTATTGATATTTCAATAAATTATGATAGGGATATCTTCCCCGCGTTCCACTTAGCGTTAAGTGCCTTTCTATTGCCATTATTGATTACGATCCAAAGAGGTAAAAAAAATACGTTTTTAGGGTTCCGTACCCAAAGGGTAAAAATGGGACCCTATTACTGAGACTTCGATGTCTGTCCGTCCGTTTGTCTGTCTCCAGGCTGTTACTTAAGAACCGCTATAGCTAGACTTCTGAAATTTTCATAGATGTACATCTGTTGCCGCTATAACATCAAATAATTAAGTAGTACCGTCTAATAACCACAATAAAATTAAATATTAATTTCATTATGGTTATTAGTATTTGATGTTATAGCGGTTTATTTCATTATTGATTCAGAGCAGAAAAGGCCAAAATAATCACTTTTGTTGTATGGGAGCCCCCCTCAAATATTAATTTTATTTTGTTTTTAGTATTTGTTATTATAGCGCGAGCGGCACCAGAAATACAATATAATCTGTAAAAATTTCAGAAATCTAGCTGAAGCAGTTATTGAGTTACAGCCTGGAGACAGACAGACAGACGAACAGACATTCAAGTCTCAGTAATAGGGTCCCGTTTTTACCCTTTGGGTACGGAACCGTAACAAAAGAAGTCGTTTCGCTAGTATTGCTAATTAAAATCAATTTCTCCAAAGTGATTATATACGATAAAATCCAGGAAAGGTTAGATTTTTAAGGTTTTATTGTTTTTTCATACATTGCTTTAAAATATGATACAATTTACTAAAATACAACACTTTCCTCAAGTTTGCCATATACAATTACTATCCAGAAATGATTCCTTACCAGTAACACTATAAATTGATGCAATAATATAGGGTGTTTTTTTGCGATTTTTTTTACATTCTACCCTCGATAATTTTTTTCTCCTATGGTTTATAGATTTTACGTCATACCATAAAATGTTCAACTTTTCAAGCCCTTTTATTCGATATATGTGTGGAATGTGGATGTGCACAGCTTGCGTACGGCTTCCATACAAAAATGCCCCTTGTTCTTTGGCAGCTCGCTCTTAATTATTATCAAAAACAAAGTAAAACAAATAAGGTTTATGGTTGATTGAAATAATGATGAACATTGAACACTAATAAAACAAAATTAAACTACAATGCAAAATGTTAAATCTTTGGTTTAAATGAACATGGCGAAAAAAGGAACTAACGCTGTCATCATGCAATAAAATTAAATTTAAAAAAACCCTGCCAAACAACTTTAAAAAGTAATGAAATAATTATATATTTAACTGACTTGAAGTTTAAATAATTCCTAACACACTTTTGACGGTCCCCCGACACACCTTGACAACAATTATGGACTAAAATATCCAAGGGCGTCGCCAGCCGATGCACGATGGCGCAGGGGGGGGCAAGTTGACTTTACCTACTACAGTCTACAATTCATACTTTACTCACTCTCTATAAATGAGAAAAGTAGGTATGAATTGTAGGTAAAGTCGCCAGCACATGAAGCTTTTCACTTGTACTACGAGCCTTACATCTATTACCAGATTTTAATATTATAGTGGGCGTTGTTTGCATTATATTTGGCCCCTCCCTGCCCCCCCCCCCCCCCCCCCCTGGCGACGCCCTTAAAAATATCACTATACACTTTGGAATTATTTAAACTTAAAGTCAGTTAAATATATTATTATTTCATTACTTTTTAAAGTTGTTTGGCGGGGGTTTTTTAAATTTCTAAATTTAATTTTATTTCATGCTTTTTAAACTTGTGTTGGTTACAGTGCAGAATAATTCTTATCAAAAGGATCATATTATATTCCAATGAATACTATCTAGGAATGTCCTTTTGGATGAGGCCGTCAATATGAGTCCAAACATGAAACCTCCAATTTGGGTTCATATGGAGCTCGGCTCGTAAAGAAATTAGAATCCAGGTGATGCTGCAGCAGAAGCATGTAAAAATTTATTGGTTATCTACGTCTTGCTAGTTGTCGCAATTAAAATGAGCCCAAACACGAAACCATTGCTCTAAATTGGTGAGGAGTTGGGTATCCTATTGATTACCAGGTGATGCTGCAGCACCAGGTCAACTTTCCATTAATGTGTAAATATTCATAAATGTCACGAACTAGAATACAATAAAGCCCACCAAACGACTGCAAGTTGCTAATCGGCCCCTCATTAACCAGATGAACCGCGATTTTTCAGCACGGAGCAGGCTGATGATGATGAACTTTAGCTAAGAACACTCTCAATTAAGTCAGCTTTCAAACAAAAAAAACTAGATCAAAATCGGTCCACCCGTTTGGATGCAATGATGCCACAGACAGTCAGACAGACAGACAGACCGACAGACAGACACGTCAAACTTATAACACCCCTCTTTTTTGTCGGGGGTTAAAAACGCCATTTTTGACAGTTCTCCTTTACCAGCAGCGCCCCTGCCCACGTTCATTTCAAGCCCAAATTGGACGATAACGCCGCCTTGTGGGCGCTGAAGGTCTAAAGGGGGGCGGTGTGGTGCCAGAAAAAAATGGGGGCGTTGTGTAGATACTTGGGGGGTGATTTATTTCATCTGGATGCATTTCAAATTGAAACAAGGGGGGCGCTAAAACATAATTTGTTCTCTAAGTGGGCGGTAGACAAAATAAGTTTGGGAACCACTGACTTAAAGCCTTGTCGGACCAGCAACAGAAATCTGTCAAATTATTTGGTCAAAGTTAAGGTTAAAGTTAAGATAGCCTTAATTAAACCATAACTTTGACCATAACTGTAACTATAACCACACCTATGGTGCAACTGTGGGTGCAACCCACCCTAAATACAGCAATTTTACAGGTTCCATTAACCTTATCGTGGTGCCCATTGGATGCGCATTATCTGGTCTCCTCACTTCGCCTCTCGGACGTCGAAGGGCCATGCAAGTAGTGAATGTGCCGTTCTTCATAGCCTGGATCATATTCTTCTATTCTTCGTCTACTAGCCACTTGTACGCTGGCCTCTGCTTGACGGGCCTAGCGGGTGGACTTCTTGAGGCACCAGTAAGTAAGTTACACGAGTTTTACCAAACTTGGCCTCGCCTGTGGCAAAGTAGATAAGAATTCGCTTAAGTGCGAACACTTGGAAAAAACAAGTCTGCTAGCTGGTCAATAAAAATGTTCATAGATTTTGAAACTTACTTTAGTCTTAACTCTTAACCTTAAAATGATGTCAACTTTTATTAACCCAAATGCCGAAAAAGGAAGTTTTTTTTTCTAAAAATGCAAAAACCTGATAAGTGATAAGGCAATTGTGCCATAACTGGTTAGAATATGACTTCGCCATTCAAATATTTTTATTTTTACCCATCAACACTTCTTATTTACTCAGACTAATGGAATTTTTACTTGAATCCTATCCAGCATCTATCTAAATAGAAGCTCGTAACTTGCGTTAGAAATACTTAAATCCCACCAAAACATTAAATGTAAAAAGGAGCCAAGCAAAACAATGCGTAGCCATGCAATATTTATATATATATCGTAAAAAGTTTTCAGATCACATTCAAGCCAAGCCTTCAACTTATTTTGTAATTTAAATCAACATTCAGTGAATTTATCAATAGTTTTCTTTATTTTATAATTATTATAGTGGCTCGGCAATGAGCACAAGAAAAACAAATATAAAACATACTAGCTGTTGCCCGCGACTTCGTCCGCGTGGACTTCAGTTTATAGTTGTTCCCGTACATCGATTGAGTCGTTTACGCGGAAATCAGAAAAGTATATTGTGTGGTAACCGCACATTTTTCCGGGACAAAAAACATTCCTTGTCCCAGATTTAGTATCTCCAATCACCATGCCAAATTTAATCAAAATAGATTAAATATTATAAAATATAATTTAAATAGTTTAGGCGAGAATCATAAAAGTTTATTGTGCGGGAACCGTATATCCCTTGTCCTTTCCCGAGACTGAAAGTATTGCCATACCAAATTTCATAAACATGGATTGCATAGTTTAGGCGATAATCATAAAAGTTTATTGTGCGGGAACCGTACATTTTCCGGGACAAAATTAGTATACCTTGTCCTTGCCCGAGACTCAAAGTATCTCCATACCAAATTCCATCAAAATAGATTGAACTAGCTGTTGCCCGCGACTTCGTCCGCGTGGACTTCAGTTTATAGCGCGCGATGTCAACAAAATTGGTGTCAAAAGCTTTTATAAAAAGCCCTGGTACCCCTTAAATCAATACAGCTGTGCAGTGTGCATACAATAAGTATTTCATTTTTTTATATTAAACTTTATATTTTATGCCAAATTTTAAAGCTTATTTAGCCCTCCAATTACACAACTTTACCCATAAACTATTTATCATTGATAGATTTAAGGTTACGTCACTGCACAGATAAAGTACTGAGTTATTTAATACCGTAGAATAGATATAACAATAGAAAAAAATCGAAACTTAAATATAAGATGATACCACGGCTTATAGAAAGACTTTTGAGCAAGCGTCAGCGCGATGTAGAAGACGCACGGCGCCATCTATTATGAATTGTTGGAACTAACTTAATTTGAACAAATTTACGCATTTTCACCCCCTTACAACCCTTTTTTCCAGTAAAAAAGTAGCCTATGTCCTTTCTCAGGCTTTAGACTATCTGTATACAAAATTTCATTACAATCGGTTCGGAAGTTTTGGCGTTTGGCGTGAAAGCGAGACTGACAGACAGACAGACAGACAGACAGACAGAGACACTTTTGGCGTTTGGCGTGAAAGCGAGACTGACAGACAGACAGACAGAGATACTTTCGCATTTATAATATTAGTATAGATTATGTGCACACTGCATAGCTGTTTTTGGGTATTTTGATTAATTAAGGGCCGCGCTACACCGGAAGCACTTACCAGGGCTTTAAAATGTTTTTAAATTTGACACAAATTTTATTGACACCGCGCGCTATAAACTAAAGTCCACGCAGACGATGTCGCGGGCAACAGCTAGTTATGAATAAAAACAATATTATATAGTAAAGTAGGTATGATTAGTTCTGTTACAATAATAAAGTAAAAATTAAAACGCCATCTGTTTTCATATATTAGAATTAAAATGTTGATTGCATTGATATATTTTCTGGATGGAATATAGGCCAACACGGTACACTCGAACTCCTTTATTTTAGAGCGCCTTCTGTTGTCAACTTGTCACATAATATATTAGAAATGCAGTAGGAGTTCTATAAGATAAGATAGATTGATTATTATTATACCAAGTGATTATAATTATAATTAAACATAATATTCTAACGTATTAAAAACTATAAACAAAAACATAATAACTAATAAGTATGATTAGTTCTATGTTACAATGAAGTAAAAAATAAAACGCCATCTGTTGAATCGTATTAGAACTAAAATGTTCATTGCATCGATATATTTCTGGATTTTTTATAATATTATACATAAAATATATTTAAGATTTTTGAAATTTTATTTTAATACACATCCAAGACCCAGGAACATTGAAAACTTTTTGTTCCGCCTGCGGGACTCGAACCCAGGACCCCCGGGATGAGCGCTGGCCACGCGCAATGCGAATTCATTTTCATCGATATTTTCATGGAAATAAGATATTTTCCTACATCAAAATGTAGCCTATGTCCTTTCTCAGACTCTAGAATAACTGTATACAAAATTTCATTGCAATCGGTTCAGTAGTTTTGGCGTGAAAGCAAGACAGACAGACAGACAGAGATACTTTCGCATTTATAATATTAGTATGGATAGTTTACGCGCAAATCATAAAAGTATATTGTGCAGTAACCGTACATTTTTCCGGGACAAAATGTATCCTATATTCTTTTTCGGGACTCAAAGTATCTTTATACCAAATTTCAGCAAAATGGCTCCAACCGCTTACGCGTGATGACCACGCGAAATATAACGTTCCGAGCAGCTTCGCCCGCGTAAATTAGATATTTCACAGACAAATTAGTCCACAAAAATATTCCTTCACATGGTTTGCTTCTTATCTGTGCCAAATAACAGAAAAATTGCTCCAGTAGTTCATGAGATAAGCCCTTTCAAATAACTTCCCCCATTTTTTTCCATATTGTCCTCTATTTCTTCGCTCCTATTAGTCTTAGCGTGATAAAATATAGCCTGTAGGCTATATTTTATCACGCTACGGAAGGCTATAGCCTTCCTCGATAAATGGACTATCTAACACTGAAAGAATTTTTCTAATCGGACCAGTAGTTCTTGAGATTAGCGCGTTCAAATAAGCAATTTCAAATAATTTCTCCTATTTTTTCCCCATTTTCCTCTATATCTTAGCTCCCATTAGTTTTACCGTGATAAAATATAGCATATAGCCTTTTTCAATAAATGGGCTGTCTAATACTGAAAGATTTTTTCAAATCAGACCAGTAGTTCCTGAGATTAGCGCATTCAAATAAGCCATTTCAAATAATTTCTCCCGTTTTTCCACACTTTCCTCTATTTCTTCGCTACTCTTTATTTGAGCGCGATAAAATAAAGCCTATAGCCCTTCTCGATAAATAGGCTATCTAACATTGAAAGAATTTTTCAAATCGGACCAGTAGTTCCTGAGGTTAGCGCGTTCATATAAGCCCTTTCAAATAATTTCCCCCCGTTTTTCCACACTTTCCTCTATTTCTTCGCTCCTATTAGTATTAGCGTGACAAACTATAGCCTATAGCCTTCCTCGATAAATGGGCTATCTATCACTGAAAGAATTTTTCAAATCGGACCAGTAGTTCCTGAGATTAGCGCGTTCAAACAAACAAACAAACAAACTAACTAACAAACTCTTCCGCTTTGTAATATTAAAATGTATAGATTTGGGGTATTTTATACTTACACAAACGGCAAGCGTTAAGTGTTTTTTAGTATGTAACGACGCATGTGGACGATGGTACCCAATAAATCCAATCAGTCGCTGATTATTTCTCTAGTGCTCATTGCCAAGCCACTATAATAATTATAAAATAAAGAAAACTATTGATAAATTCACTGAATGTTGATTTAAACTACAAAATAAGTTAAAGGCTTGGCTTGAATGTGATCTGAAAACTTTTTACGATAGAATATATATTGCATGGCTATGCATTATTTTGCTTGGCTCCTTTTTACATTAATGTTTTGGTGGGATTTCATTTCTTTTTTTAAGGATTCTTTTCTTTTCAGGTCACGTTAAAACTTTTCTGTGCTTAACTTAGCACCCATTCTCTATCTCTAGGTATATATTCTAGGACCTATGTGAAGTTAGCAACCGAGTTCAAGGTAAATGATTTTTATATATGTCATTCGATTGTACCCGGAGTGTACCCGATTGTACCGCAATTAAAATCGTTTGTACCTCAATAGGGTAGAAATGGGGGGGGTGGTAAAATTTGCTTAGCAACCGACATAAAGATACCGGAATTTTAATGATGCCATCTGGAAGAGTATCGTTTGTACCGGATTGTACCCGTTTTTAAAGTTAATTTTTTTTTTGATTTTACGAAAAAAAAACAAAAAAAAATTTTTTTCCCTAAAAATAAGGCTTTGTACGAAGTAGAAGGAAAGAAAGTATATAAAGCAGTTCAAATGTGTAAAAGAAGTTATTTTTTGAGGTAGATTCGTTCGGTCTTGACGAATTTTCGAATATCTTACTATAAAACTCGGAGTCAAATTTTGCAAATTTTATCGTTTGTACCTCGCCAAAACCGAAAGATTATAAAAGAAGATACTATTCACTTCATATTTACACTAAAAAATTTGAGGTACAATCGATTTTTCATATAGTAACAACGTCAGAGATTCGATCGGTCTTGACGAATTTTCGAATATCTTACTATAAATCTCGGAGTCATATTTTGCAACTTTTATCGTTTGTACCTCGCCAAAACTGAAAGATTATAAAAGAAAATACTATTCACTTCATATTTAAACAAAAAAATTTGAGGTACAAACGATTTTTCATATAGTAACAACGTCAGAGATTCGATCGGTCTTGAAGAATTTTCGAATATCTTACTATAAAACTCGGAGTCATATTTTGCAACTTTTATCGTTTGTACCTCGCCAAAACCGAAAGATTATAAAAGAAGATACTATTCACTTCATATTTAAACAAAAAAATTTGAGGTACAAACGATTTTTTATATAGTAACAACGTCAGAGATTCGATCGGTCTTGACGAATTTTCGAATATCTTACTATAAAACTCGGAGTCAAATTTTGCAAATTTTATCTTTTGTACCTCGCCAAAACCGAAAGATTATAAAAGAAGATACTATTCACTTCATATTTACACTAAAAAATTTGAGGTACAAACGATTTTTCATATAGTAACAACGTCAGAGATTCGATCGGTCTTGACGAATTTTCGAATATCTTACTATAAATCTCGGAGTCATATTTTGCAACTTTTATCGTTTGTACCTCGCCAAAACCGAAAGATTATAAAAGAAGATACTATTCACTTCATATATAAACAAAAAAATTTGAGGTACAAACGATTTTTCATATAGTAACAACGTCAGAGATTCGATCGGTCTTGACGAATTTTCCAATATCTTACTATAAAACTAAGAGTTAAATTTTGCAACTTCTATCGTTTATACCTCGCAAAAACCGAAAGATTATAAAAGAATATTATATTCACTTCATATTTACACAAAAAATTTGAGGTACAAACGATTTTTCATATAGTAACAACGTCAGAGATTCGATCGGTCGTGACGAATTTTCGAATATCTTACTATAAAACTCGGAGTCAAATTTTGCAACTTTTATCGTTTGTACCTCGCCAATACCGAAAGATTATAAAAGAAGATACTATTCACTTCATATTTAAACAAAAAAATTTGAGGTACAAACGATTTTTCATATAGTAACAACGTCAGAGATTCGATCGGTCTTGACGAATTTTCCAATATCTTACTATAAAACTAAGAGTTAAATTTTGCAACTTCTATCGTTTGTACCTCGCAAAAACCGAAAGATTATAAAAGAATATTATATTCACTTCATATTTACACAAAAAAATTTGAGGTACAAACGATTTTTCATATAGTAACAACGTCAGAGATTCGATCGGTCGTGACGAATTTTCGAATATCTTACTATAAAACTCGGAGTCAAATTTTGCAACTTTTATCGTTTGTACCTCGCCAAAACCGAAAGGTTATAAAAGAAGATATTATTCACTTCATACTTATATAAAAATTTTTGAGGTGCAAACGATTTTACATATAGTAACAACGTCAGAGATTCGATCGGTCGTGACGAATTTTCGAATATCTTACTATAAAACTCGGAGTCATATTTTGCAACTTTTATCGTTTGTACCTCGCCAAAACCGAAAGATTATAAAAGAAGATACTATTCACTTCATATATAAACAAAAAAATTTGAGGTACAAACGATTTTTCATATAGTAACAACGTCAGAGATTCGATCGGTCTTGACGAATTTTCCAATATCTTACTATAAAACTAAGAGTTAAATTTTGCAACTTCTATCGTTTATACCTCGCAAAAACCGAAAGATTATAAAAGAATATTATATTCACTTCATATTTACACAAAAAATTTGAGGTACAAACGATTTTTCATATAGTAACAACGTCAGAGATTCGATCGGTCGTGACGAATTTTCGAATATCTTACTATAAAACTCGGAGTCAAATTTTGCAACTTTTATCGTTTGTACCTCGCCAATACCGAAAGATTATAAAAGAAGATACTATTCACTTCATATTTAAACAAAAAAATTTGAGGTACAAACGATTTTTCATATAGTAACAACGTCAGAGATTCGATCGGTCTTGACGAATTTTCCAATATCTTACTATAAAACTAAGAGTTAAATTTTGCAACTTCTATCGTTTGTACCTCGCAAAAACCGAAAGATTATAAAAGAATATTATATTCACTTCATATTTACACAAAAAAATTTGAGGTACAAACGATTTTTCATATAGTAACAACGTCAGAGATTCGATCGGTCGTGACGAATTTTCGAATATCTTACTATAAAACTCGGAGTCAAATTTTGCAACTTTTATCGTTTGTACCTCGCCAAAACCGAAAGGTTATAAAAGAAGATATTATTCACTTCATACTTATATAAAAATTTTTGAGGTGCAAACGATTTTACATATAGTAACAACGTCAGAGATTCGATCGGTCGTGACGAATTTTCGAATATCTTACTATAAAACTCGGAGTCATATTTTGCAACTTTTATCGTTTGTACCTCGCCAAAACCGAAAGATTATAAAAGAAGATACTATTCACTTCATATTTAAACAAAAAAATTTGAGGTACAAACGATTTTTCATATAGTAACAACGTCAGAGATTCGATCGGTCTTGACGAATTTTCGAATATCTTACTATAAAACTCGGAGTCAAATTTTGCAACTTTTATCGTTTGTACCTCGCCAAAACCGAAAGGTTATAAAAGAAGATATTATTCACTTCATACTTATATAAAAATTTTTGAGGTGCAAACGATTTTACATATAGTAACAACGTCAGAGATTCGATCGGTCGTGACGAATTTTCGAATATCTTACTATAAAACTCGGAGTCATATTTTGCAACTTTTATCGTTTGTACCTCGCCAAAACCGAAAGATTATAAAAGAAGATACTATTCACTTCATACTTACATAAAAAAATTAGAGTTACAAACGATTTTTCATATAGTAACAACGTCAGAGATTCGATCGGTCTTGACGAATTTTCGAATATCTTACTATAAAACTCGGAGTCAAATTTTGCAACTTTTGTCGTTTGTACCTCGCCAAAACCGAAAGATTATAAAAGAAAATACCATTCACTTCATATTTACACAAAAAAATTTGAGGTACAAACGATTTTTCATATAGTAACAACGTCAGAGATTCGATCGGTCTTGACGAATTTTCCAATATCTTACTATAAAACTAAGAGTTAAATTTTGCAACTTCTATCGTTTATACCTCGCAAAAACCGAAAGATTATAAAAGAATATTATATTCACTTCATATTTACACAAAAAAATTTGAGGTACAAACGATTTTTCATATAGTAACAACGTCAGAGATTCGATCGGTCGTGACGAATTTTCGAATATCTTACTATAAAACTCGGAGTCAAATTTTGCAACTTTTATCGTTTGTACCTCGCCAAAACCGAAAGGTTATAAAAGAAGATATTATTCACTTCATACTTATATAAAAATTTTTGAGGTGCAAACGATTTTACATATAGTAACAACGTCAGAGATTCGATCGGTCGTGACGAATTTTCGAATATCTTACTATAAAACTCGGAGTCATATTTTGCAACTTTTATCGTTTGTACCTCGCCAAAACCGAAAGATTATAAAAGAAGATACTATTCACTTCATACTTACATAAAAAAATTAGAGTTACAAACGATTTTTCATATAGTAACAACGTCAGAGATTCGATCGGTCTTGACGAATTTTCGAATATCTTACTATAAAACTCGGAGTCAAATTTTGCAACTTTTGTCGTTTGTACCTCGCCAAAACCAAAAGATTATAAAAGAAAATACCATTCACTTCATATTTACACAAAAAAATTTGAGGTACAAACGATTTTTCATATAGTAACAACGTCAGAGATTCGATCGGTCTTGACGAATTTTCCAATATCTTACTATAAAACTAAGAGTTAAATTTTGCAACTTCTATCGTTTGTACCTCGCAAAAACCGAAAGATTATAAAAGAATATTATATTCACTTCATATTTACACAAAAAAATTTGAGGTACAAACGATTTTTCATATAGTAACAACGTCAGAGATTCGATCGGTCGTGACGAATTTTCGAATATCTTACTATAAAACTCGGAGTCAAATTTTGCAACTTTTATCGTTTGTACCTCGCCAATACCGAAAGATTATAAAAGAAGATACTATTCACTTCATATTTAAACAAAAAAATTTGAGGTACAAACGATTTTTCATATAGTAACAACGTCAGAGATTCGATCGGTCTTGACGAATTTTCCAATATCTAACTATAAAACTAAGAGTTAAATTTTGCAACTTCTATCGTTTGTACCTCGCAAAAACCGAAAGATTATAAAAGAATATTATATTCACTTCATATTTACACAAAAAAATTTGAGGTACAAACGATTTTTCATATAGTAACAACGTCAGAGATTCGATCGGTCGTGACGAATTTTCGAATATCTTACTATAAAACTCGGAGTCAAATTTTGCAACTTTTATCGTTTGTACCTCGCCAAAACCGAAAGGTTATAAAAGAAGATATTATTCACTTCATACTTATATAAAAATTTTTGAGGTGCAAACGATTTTACATATAGTAACAACGTCAGAGATTCGATCGGTCGTGACGAATTTTCGAATATCTTACTATAAAACTCGGAGTCATATTTTGCAACTTTTATCGTTTGTACCTCGCCAAAACCGAAAGATTATAAAAGAAGATACTATTCACTTCATATTTAAACAAAAAAATTTGAGGTACAAACGATTTTTCATATAGTAACAACGTCAGAGATTCGATCGGTCTTGACGAATTTTCGAATATCTTACTATAAAACTCGGAGTCAAATTTTGCAAATTTTATCGTTTGTACCTCGCCAAAACCGAAAGATTATAAAAGAAGATACTATTCACTTCATATTTACACTAAAAAATTTGAGGTACAAACGATTTTTCATATAGTAACAACGTCAGAGATTCGATCGGTCTTGACGAATTTTCCAATATCTTACTATAAAACTAAGAGTTAAATTTTGCAACTTCTATCGTTTGTACCTCGCAAAAACCGAAAGATTATAAAAGAATATTATATTCACTTCATATTTACACAAAAAAATTTGAGGTACAAACGATTTTTCATATAGTAACAACGTCAGAGATTCGATCGGTCGTGACGAATTTTCGAATATCTTACTATAAAACTCGGAGTCAAATTTTGCAACTTTTATCGTTTGTACCTCGCCAATACCGAAAGATTATAAAAGAAGATACTATTCACTTCATATTTAAACAAAAAAATTTGAGGTACAAACGATTTTTCATATAGTAACAACGTCAGAGATTCGATCGGTCTTGAAGAATTTTCGAATATCTTACTATAAAACTCGGAGTCAAATTTTGCAACTTTTGTCGTTTGTACCTCGCCAAAACCGAAAGATTATAAAAGAAAATACCATTCACTTCATATTTACACAAAAAAATTTGAGGTACAAACAATTTTTCATATAGTAACAACGTCAGAGATTCGATCGGTCTTGACGAATTTTCCAATATCTTACTATAAAACTAAGAGTTAAATTTTGCAACTTCTATCGTTTGTACCTCGCCAAAACCGAAAGATTATAAAAGAAAATACCATTCACTTCATATTTACACAAAAAAATTTGAGGTACAAACGATTTTTCATATAGTAACAACGTCAGAGATTCGATCGGTCGTGACGAATTTTCGAATATCTTACTATAAAACTCGGAGTCATATTTTGCAACTTTTATCGTTTGTACCTCGCCAAAACCGAAAGATTATAAAAGAAGATACTATTCACTTCATATTTAAACAAAAAAATTTGAGGTACAAACGATTTTTCATATAGTAACAACGTCAGAGATTCGATCGGTCTTGACGAATTTTCGAATATCTTACTATAAAACTCGGAGTCAAATTTTGCAAATTTTATCGTTTGTACCTCGCCAAAACCGAAAGATTATAAAAGAAGATACTATTCACTTCATATTTACACTAAAAAATTTGAGGTACAAACGATTTTTCATATAGTAACAACGTCAGAGATTCGATCGGTCTTGACGAATTTTCCAATATCTTACTATAAAACTAAGAGTTAAATTTTGCAACTTCTATCGTTTGTACCTCGCAAAAACCGAAAGATTATAAAAGCATATTATATTCACTTCATATTTACACAAAAAAATTTGAGGTACAAACGACTTTTCATATAGTAACAACGTCAGAGATTCGATCGGTCGTGACGAATTTTCGAATATCTTACTATAAAACTCGGAGTCAAATTTTGCAACTTTTATCGTTTGTGCCTCGCCAATACCGAAAGATTATAAAAGAAGATACTATTCACTTCATATTTAAACAAAAAAATTTGAGGTACAAACGATTTTTCATTCAAATTTTGCAACTTTTATCGTTTGTACCTCGCCAAAACCGAAAGGTTATAAAAGAAGATATTACTCACTTCATACTTATATAAAAATTTTTGAGGTGCAAACGATTTTACATATAGTAACAACGTCAGAGATTCGATCGGTCGTGACGAATTTTCGAATATCTTACTATAAAACTCGGAGTCATATTTTGCAACTTTTATCGTTTGTACCTCGCCAAAACCGAAAGATTATAAAAGAAGATACTATTCACTTCATATTTAAACAAAAAAATTTGAGGTACAAACGATTTTTCATATAGTAACAACGTCAGAGATTCGATCGGTCTTGACGAATTTTCGAATATCTTACTATAAAACTCGGAGTCAAATTTTGCAAATTTTATCGTTTGTACCTCGCCAAAACCGAAAGATTATAAAAGAAGATACTATTCACTTCATATTTACACTAAAAAATTTGAGGTACAAACGATTTTTCATATAGTAACAACGTCAGAGATTCGATCGGTCTTGACGAATTTTCCAATATCTTACTATAAAACTAAGAGTTAAATTTTGCAACTTCTATCGTTTGTACCTCGCAAAAACCGAAAGATTATAAAAGAATATTATATTCACTTCATATTTACACAAAAAAATTTGAGGTACAAACGATTTTTCATATAGTAACAACGTCAGAGATTCGATCGGTCGTGACGAATTTTCGAATATCTTACTATAAAACTCGGAGTCAAATTTTGCAACTTTTATCGTTTGTACCTCGCCAATACCGAAAGATTATAAAAGAAGATACTATTCACTTCATATTTAAACAAAAAAATTTGAGGTACAAACGATTTTTCATATAGTAACAACGTCAGAGATTCGATCGGTCTTGAAGAATTTTCGAATATCTTACTATAAAACTCGGAGTCAAATTTTGCAACTTTTGTCGTTTGTACCTCGCCAAAACCGAAAGATTATAAAAGAAAATACCATTCACTTCATATTTACACAAAAAAATTTGAGGTACAAACAATTTTTCATATAGTAACAACGTCAGAGATTCGATCGGTCTTGACGAATTTTCCAATATCTTACTATAAAACTAAGAGTTAAATTTTGCAACTTCTATCGTTTGTACCTCGCCAAAACCGAAAGATTATAAAAGAAAATACCATTCACTTCATATTTACACAAAAAAATTTGAGGTACAAACGATTTTTCATATAGTAACAACGTCAGAGATTCGATCGGTCTTGACGAATTTTCCAATATCTTACTATAAAACTAAGAGTTAAATTTTGCAACTTCTATCGTTTGTACCTCGCAAAAACCGAAAGATTATAAAAGAATATTATATTCACTTCATATTTACACAAAAAAATTTGAGGTACAAACGATTTTTCATATAGTAACAACGTCAGAGATTCGATCGGTCGTGACGAATTTTCGAATATCTTACTATAAAACTCGGAGTCAAATTTTGCAACTTTTATCGTTTGTACCTCGCCAAAACCGAAAGGTTATAAAAGAAGATATTATTCACTTCATAATTATATAAAAATTTTTGAGGTGCAAACGATTTTACATATAGTAACAACGTCAGAGATTCGATCGGTCGTGACGAATTTTCGAATATCTTACTATAAAACTCGGAGTCATATTTTGCAACTTTTATCGTTTGTACCTCGCCAAAACCGAAAGATTATAAAAGAAGATACTATTCACTTCATATTTACACAAAAAAATTTGAGGTACAAACGATTTTACATATAGTAACAACGTCAGAGATTCGATCGGTCGTGACGAATTTTCGAATATCTTACTATAAAACTCGTAGTCATATTTTGCAACTTTTATCGTTTGTACCTCGCCAAAACCGAAAGATTATAAAAGAAGATACTATTCACTTCATATTTACACAAAAAAATTTGAGGTACAAACGATTTTTCATATAGTAACAAAGTCAGAGATTCGATCGGTCTTGACGAATTTTCGAATATCTTACTATAAAACTCGGAGAGAAGTGAATAGTATTCACTTCTCTCCGAGTTTTATAGTAAGATATTCTTACTATAAAACTCGAATATCTTCTTCGAATATCTTACTATAAAACTCGGAGAGAAGTGAATAGTATTCACTTCTCTCCGAGTTTTATAGTAAGATATTCGAAAATTCGTCAAGACCGATCGAATCTCTGACTTTGTTACTATATGAAAAATCGTTTGTACCTCAAATTTTTTTGTGTAAATATGAAGTGAATAGTATCTTCTTTTATAATCTTTCGGTTTTGGCGAGGTACAAACGATAAAAGTTGCAAAATATGACTCCGAGTTTTATAGTAAGATATTCGAAAATTCGTCACGACCGATCGAATCTCTGACGTTGTTACTATATGTAAAATCGTTTGCACCTCAAAAATTTTTATATAAGTATGAAGTGAATAATATCTTCTTTTATAACCTTTCGGTTTTGGCGAGGTACAAACGATAAAAGTTGCAAAATTTGACTCCGAGTTTTATAGTAAGATATTCGAAAATTCGTCACGACCGATCGAATCTCTGACGTTGTTACTATATGAAAAATCGTTTGTACCTCAAATTTTTTTGTGTAAATATGAAGTGAATAGTATCTTCTTTTATAATCTTTCGGCTTTGGCGAGGTACAAACGATAAAAGTTGCAAAATTTGACTCCGAGTTTTATAGTAAGATATTCGAAAATTCGTCAAGACCGATCGAATCTCTGACGTTGTTACTATATGAAAAATCGTTTGTACCTGTAATTTTTTTATGTAAATATGAAGTGAATAATATCTTCTTTTATAACCTTTCAGTTTTGGCGAGGTACAAACGATAAAAGTTGCAAAATATGACTCCGAGTTTTATAGTAAGATATTCGAAAATTCGTCAAGACCGATCGAATCTCTGACGTTGTTACTATATGAAAAATCGTTTGTACCTCAAATTTTTTTGTTTAAATATGAAGTGAATAGTATCTTCTTTTATAATCTTTCGGTTTTGGCGAGGTACAAACGATAAAAGTTGCAAAATTTGACTCCGAGTTTTATAGTAAGATATTCGAAAATTCGTCACGACCGATCGAATCTCTGACGTTGTTACTATATGAAAAATCGTTTGTACCTCAAATTTTTTTGTGTAAATATGAAGTGAATATAATATTCTTTTATAATCTTTCGGTTTTTGCGAGGTACAAACGATAGAAGTTGCAAAATTTAACTCTTAGTTTTATAGTAAGATATTGGAAAATTCGTCAAGACCGATCGAATCTCTGACGTTGTTACTATATGAAAAATCGTTTGTACCTCAAATTTTTTTGTGTAAATATGAAGTGAATGGTATTTTCTTTTATAATCTTTTGGTTTTGGCGAGGTACAAACGACAAAAGTTGCAAAATTTGACTCCGAGTTTTATAGTAAGATATTCGAAAATTCGTCAAGACCGATCGAATCTCTGACGTTGTTACTATATGAAAAATCGTTTGTACCTCTAATTTTTTTATGTAAATATGAAGTGAATTGTATCTTCTTTTATAATCTTTCGGTTTTGGCGAGGTACAAACGATAAAAGTTGCAAAATATGACTCCGAGTTTTATAGTAAGATATTCGAAAATTCGTCACGACCGATCGAATCTCTGACGTTGTTACTATATGTAAAATCGTTTGCACCTCAAAAATTTTTATATAAGTTTGAAGTGAATAATATCTTCTTTTATAACCTTTCGGTTTTGGCGAGGTACAAACGATAAAAGTTGCAAAATTTGACTCCGAGTTTTATAGTAAGATATTCGAAAATTCGTCACGACCGATCGAATCTCTGACGTTGTTACTATATGAAAAATCGTTTGTACCTCAAATTTTTTTGTGTAAATATGAAGTGAATAGTATCTTCTTTTATAATCTTTCGGCTTTGGCGAGGTACAAACGATAAAAGTTGCAAAATTTGACTCCGAGTTTTATAGTAAGATATTCGAAAATTCGTCAAGACCGATCGAATCTCTGACGTTGTTACTATATGAAAAATCGTTTGTACCTCAAATTTTTTTGTGTATATATGAAGTGAATAATATCTCCTTTTGTAATCTTTCGGTTTTGGCGAGGTACAAACGATAAAAGTTGCAAAATTTGACTCCGAGTTTTAAAGTAAGATATTCGAAAATTCTTCAAGACCGATCGAATCTCTGACGTTGTTACTATATGAAAAATCGTTTGTACCTCAAATTTTTTTGTTTAAATATGAAGTGAATAGTATCTTCTTTTATAATCTTTCGGTTTTGGCGAGGTACAAACGATAAAAGTTGCAAAATATGACTCCGAGTTTTATAGTAAGATATTCGAAAATTCGTCAAGACCGATCGAATCTCTGACGTTGTTACTATATGAAAAATCGTTTGTACCTCAAATTTTTTTGTGTAAATATGAAGTGAATAGTATCTTCTTTTATAATCTTTCGGTTTTGGCGAGGTACAAACGATAAAATTTGCAAAATTTGACTCCGAGTTTTATAGTAAGATATTCGAAAATTCGTCAAGACCGATCGAATCTCTGACGTTGTTACTATATGAAAAATCGTTTGTACCTCAAATTTTTTTGTGTAAATATGAAGTGAATAGTATCTTCTTTAATAATTTTTCTGTTTTGGCGAGGTACAAACGACAAAAGTTGCAAAATTTGACTCCGAGTTTTATAGTAAGATATTCGATAATTCGTCAAGACCGATCGAATTTCTGTCGTTGTTGTCTCAAAAAATTTTGTGTGAATTTAAAGTGAATAGTATCTTCTTTTATAATCTTTCTGTTTTGGCGAGGTACAAACGACAAAAAAACTGCAAAATATAACTCCGACTTTTATAGTAAGATATTGGAAAATTCGTCAAGACCGAACGAATCTACCTCAAAAAATAACTTCTTTTACACATTTGAACTGCTTTATATACTTTCTTTCCTTCTACTCCGTACAAAGCCTTATTTTTAGGGAAAAAATTTTTTTTTGTTTTTTTTTCGTAAAATCAAAAAAAAAAATTAACTTTAAAAACGGGTACAATCCGGTACAAACGATACTCTTCCAGATGGCATCATTAAAATTCCGGTATCTTTATGTCGGTTGCTAAGCAAATTTTACCACCCCCCCCATTTCTACCCTATTGAGGTACAAACGATTTTAATTGCGGTACAATCGGGTACACTCCGGGTACAATCGAATGACATATATAAAAATCATTTACCTTGAACTCGGTTGCTAACTTCACATAGGTTATTCTAGGTCGTAAAATTAATTGATAATAACAGGTAGGTACTTCTACAAAGTACAAATTCTATGGCGATAGCCGGTAGCCCACTAACTTTTGAACTTTCAGGAGGTTATTCATGCACCGATGTTACTTTCGATTGAGTATTACCATAGACATAAAGTATTACTACCTACTCCGGATTTTTTTAAACCATAATAATTGTACTCCGCAAACAAGCGATACCGCGATATAAAGGGAGTGCTACACCATCTGTCGAGCGAGTATGGAGTGGACATCGTAATTCGCAGTTCTGATTTTATTTATATTTTAATCGAATTTGATTATCATAGTTTCATTGTTAACTTTGTTAAAACTTTTTTTCCTTTTGTACGTATAATAATTATTATGAAATCGAAACTCATTTTTAATGTTCCTGCAAAGCCACAAACATAAAAATCTTTTCTTTTATTTAATAAAGTTATATTATACTTTTCATTTTTTAGGTTTCCTTGCCCAAAGGATGAAAACGGGAGCCTATTCCTAATGAGTCTAGGCTTCGCTGTCTGTCTGTCGTCCGTCCGTGTGTCACGACTCACGAGGCTAGATCTCGAGAACCGCAATACCTAGATATTTTAATTTTTTACAAATTATGTACTTTTGTTGTCGCTATAAAAGCTATTAGACCAACTAAAATAAAATAAATGATTAATGGGGGGTCTTATACAACAAACACGTTTTTTTGCCCTTTTTTGCACTATATCCATAATGGTAAAAGTAAGGTTTTTGAAAATTTCAAAAAATACTATAATTGTATTTCAACTTTAATAGAAAGTAATAAAAAATACATAAACTTATGATTTAAGGGGGGCTCCCATACAAATTTACGGTACGGAACCCTATGTACGCCAGTCAGACTCGCACTTGGCCAGTTTCATAATTTTTTCCTTTCATTGTGGATAATTACCTACCTTGATGCCAAATTTCAAGGTTCTAAGTCTGCTAGAAGTACCTTAAAATTTTGATGATCTGTCAGTCAGTGAGTGACAAAATGTAGTAACATTGATCATCCGTAACTATTAAACTATTTATCGAAATGTTATGTAATTTGGAGGTTAAGCTAGTTTTAATACTTACTCCTAGTCACCGAAATTCTAAATCCTTAGCTTTGTTAACATCGAAGATAAAGGGGGTGTGAAAAAGCCGTGAACCGCTTCGAGAAAAGTTTGGTACGGCCGTGCCTTTGCTAAAAAGCTTGGCTGGAGCACTGCCGTGCTCCCAGATAACTGCTAATAAAATTAATAGTTTGATTCCTGATGACCATGAAGGTCCAATTTACTAGTGGCATGTCGCACGACCAAAATTTAAAAAAAAACACAACTAAAATTTTTAGGTGCGACTAGACGACTAAGTAAATTTTTTTAGCAGAACTGTTGTTCTCGCGGAGGATGAGAAATCCTATTACGTGTATGTGGGACTCGCTGCCTCTGATGATAGTATAGTGAGGCAGTGACGATATTCTCTACGTACAATTGCCTTTATTCCAGGTCCTGACGTACGTGGCAGAGATCACCCAGCCCCATCTCCGTGGGATGCTGTCAGCGACCAGCTCAATGTGCATCATAATAGGCGTCTTCACGCAATTCCTGTTTGGCCTACTATTCTACTGGAGGACTGTGGCGCTTGTCAATATTATATTTACGGTATTAGAATTTGCTGTTATTTAAAAATCTTGATACTATAGGTATGTTTAATATGTATCAATGCCTTTTAAATTTATTGTAAAAATATAATATTATATTAAACTAGCTGATCTGGCAAACCTTATTTGCCATCTATATATTAATACGTGAGCCAAAAAAAAATTATAGTTTATATGGTGAAGGAGTGCATCGAGCTAATATTTATTTGAAATTATGCTTTTATCATTCCTTTTTTTTAACAAATAAAACATTACACACACTACAACACCCACACTAGAAAAAATGAGAGATTTTTTGAGTGACAAGACTATACATACCACATACATACATACGAATTATACTCTTTTATTTATGGTTGAAGTCTGTTGACAACGGCTGACAACAAGGTGACAAATTGAAAATGGATTATAGTTTTTTTTTTATTAGACAATGCTTACACGGCCAGTCTGAGATCAGCTGAGTCCCAGAGACAAGAGTTAAAAAATATGATAGTCAATATTTTTTTTACAAAATATAGGTAAGTAAGTACTTCGTAGTCCTAAAGTCGTTGAAATTAAGGTCGAATTTCGATCATTGGTCGATCTCTAGTATACTTAAATTATTTCTCGTCTTTAGTCGAAATTAAATAAGTTGGCACCAGCGGTCCATTGACTTATTTACTCTAAGAGCGATGATAATAATATTAAGGCCAGTTAGACCCTAGAATTAGCAGGTCGATGTCTGTCAGTACAAGTATCGACGTTCGACTGCAAAGAAACGGTCAGGTTTCAATATCTGTCAAATTCGTCAGGTTTCACTAGGACTATGAACGGAATGTGCCTCGCGCTGGCTGATATAATTTATTTTTAAATATTTAAAATAAAGATTTCAAAATTGGATTCTGACAATTTTAATCGCATGTGCCAAAGCCACTGACCTCCATTATACAAGTACTGTATAATGGTGATCAGTGGCCAAAGCCCAAAACACAAACAACAATACGTTATACGACCAAAGAGGAACACGTTTTAAATTCGTAGGTAAAGCAGGGAATTGACTACCGGGCCGCCCGCTACGGGCTGCTGTCACGGGCATGTCTGTCGCATGTCTGCTCGTCAATTCCTAGGTACGGACATAGACATGTCCGTTGGCCCGTGCCCGCAACCTGCCCGCGAGATCGCATTTTTTCCGCGCGGGCACGGGCAAGTCTGTACATGAATGGTCGCGACGGGCGGCCCGCCGTCATTCGCGCCTTGGAGAGCGACTGGACTACTGGAGTGCACTTAAAATATTATTGTAAAAAATACAAACACTAAACTTAGGAATGAAGGAACAAAAACAATTTTGACATTCGTTTATTTCCATTTACCTGTCTACCGTATCCTTGTTTGTAGAAAGTTAAAAGCAAGGATTACATGAACACCGATCTACCTAATAAAAACGAACTTATTGAAAAATCCAAAGAAATCAATGCCGATGCTGATCTATCATTTGTTACAAAGAAGATTGAGTCCATAAGTCCACGACCGAGCTGTAGCCCTCTATCTATTCGACTGACTTGCCTGTTCTGTGTGTGTTCAATAGGGGCAAGCGGCAGACTTGTGCCAGACCGGGCGGCCCGCTGGCAGCCCGGTAGTGAATTCCCCGCTTAACAAGTTAACAACCCTAGTAGGGATATGTCAGTTTTATTTAAAACCAAGTACTTACCTACCTATAAGCAGTCTAGTTATTCACGAGTAATTTAACCTACCTATATTTATTATTTTTTAATTCAGGTACTGGCTGTGATTGCGTTGTTCTTTGTACCAGAATCCCCGCACTGGCTGGTTTCTCGCAAACGACACGATGATGCAAGGAAGGTAAAAATCTACAAAAATATGTTTTAAGGTACAAAATCAGAAATTATAATTTAAAATAAACGAAATTATGACACTAACTAATAATAATATAGTAGTGCACTAGATCAAAACTGTAACAACATTTACATTTTTGGGGGGCACGGTAGTGGCGATGCCAAGATGACTGATGATGAGATTTTTATTGCAACTATTCTGTAACGAAAAATAGATTTACTAATAAGTAATTAGTCTTACTTTTAGAGCTTACAATGGCTTCGTGGTTGGATTGGACCTAGCGCTGTTGAACATGAGTTGAAGGATATACAATCATTATTCAAGAAAAAGAAAGGTATTTTTTTATTTAACCGATTGCCGAATACCGATATAATTACACCAGGAAATCGGTATTATAATTTTAATAAAACCAAACAATATTGCAGCTTCGGATGACACAGAAGATACAATCTGCGAGAAGATGTCAATGTACATGAAGAGGAGCTTTTTGGTGCCATATTTTCTTGTCTCATACGCTTTTTTCGTCGGCCATTTTAGCGGGATGACTACGTTACAGGTTTGTTAAAAAATATGGTTTCATTATTGCATGCTATGTAAGTTTATGTGCAAATAAAATATAATAATATTGTATTGCATAGCGAAAACAATATTAGGTATTTTACATACTTATTTTATGACCACATTTGGCATTGCGATGTAATTGTGTAATGTAATGTAAGTAATCTTAATAATACCTCTTGTTTGCGAATAAATCTTACAAAATATGTACATAACCATTTAAAAGTCATTGCATATATTTAATTATAGTGATCTGTATTCTACATGGGTAATAGTGTGAACTTTCTGTAAAAAATCGGCCAAGTGAGAGTCGGACGCGCGCACGAAGGGTTTCGTACCGGCATAGAGCGAAAGTAGGCAAAAATTTGTGTTTCTTGTATGGGACCCCCCCTTAAATATTTACATATTTAAAATTGTATTATTAATCTTATACTTATCTTTAAACGAGCAATTCTTGTATATACATATATATATATATATATATATATATATATATATATATATATATACATAATATTATACTAGCTGTTTGACCGAGTTTAAACGAGCAATTCTTGTATATTCTTGTATATAGGGAATTATTCGACAAGTATACTATTCGAATAATACGAATATTTTACAAAAGTTTTCGAATAATTCGAATATTATTCGAATAAATCAAAATTTTTGAAAAATGCTCTAAACTTTGAACAAAAGTAACAAAAAACTTCGTACAACCATGTACAACCAATTTGTTAATACTACGAAGTAAGCAATTCAAATTTTTACTTTTATCAACATAAATCTTTGTAAATAACATAGTTAATTTTTATCGTTAAACACTTTAAAAATGTATATTTTGAGATATACATTAAAATAAAAGGAAGGCTGTAAAGTGTAAACCGTTTTCGATCATAGCACCATTTACTTTTATCATGTGATTATGCTTGAAAGAAGTCAATGGATACAGATCGTGAGCGGCCATTACTGACGATACTGAAAACCATGACTGAAAGGAGTTTATAATATCTTTATTTTCATGTCTTTAGGCAAAATCGTTATTTTGCCTAAAAACATGCAAATTAATTTATTAGACGTTTCTAAAACATGGTCAACGCCGACGATGGATGGTCGATGGGTGGTTTCACAAAAATAGGGAAACTTCGTTTCCGCAGCACATTTCAGTTAAAATCAATACTAATTATTTACTACCACAATGGGCATTGTCCAAAAAAAATTTTAAGAATATAAATTAAATAATTTTGAAATTCATTGGCTAGTTTTTTCTCAATAAATTTTTAAAGTTTCGCTCTGATGTCATCATCTGCGGCCAATTGACCTTGTAGTATGTTTTAAATGTTGTTTCAATCTTATTTATAATGGCTGGTTCGTCAAATGCAAGTTTTCATTATGTGAAAGCTGATACGAGAAGCTTACCAAAAGTTCGAAACGTAATGTTGGTCGACTTTATTGCTAATTTAACGCCATTGAAGGTCAAACAAAGGTTAAACATATTTGTTCAAAAATATAAGTAACTAATGGGTATTTTTTTCGTTTATATACAGAAAAACGATCACTGACCTTATTCCTCGAAATGTTTTTGTAATGAGCAAAATAAAAAAAATGGACAATCCCCATTGCTAAATATTAGTTTACAATGTGTTTAATTTATTCCCCAAAATTATGTTAAAAGTAACATTATACTGGATATTTAAAATCTGTTTTATATGTCCCAAATGTCAGGCCGTAGGCATCTCTGTTCTCCGAAATTTTGTATTTAGGAATCCATATTTAAAAAAGTATTATGTTTATTCTTATTCATAATTTTTAAAATGTTTAAGTACTCGCAGCTAATTATGTAAGTATTTTGTAGTTAAAATAAACAATAATTATTTTTTCTCGAATGAGCTTAGTGCTCTCAACTTTATTCGCCAGGCCCTAGCCACTTACGAATTTTAAAATTTCGCGACATTAGAATGTGCGTTGAATATTGTTGGTGAATTTAAGAGCATTACATGAAGTTATTCTCTGACAACACTCGCTCTGCGGCGGTTATTTTATAAATCAGTGCAGAAATGAAAGTTTGTGGCCCACCACGTGGTAATTCCAGTCACTTGTTCAATCCCTAGATAAGTAATTTTGTTGTTTATTGATATTAAATTCTTATGAATTAATCAATATATTTTATATGTAATACGTCGGCATTGTTTGCAATATCATAGTAGACTTTATAATGTTATTTGCAACAGAATTTTAAGTTCAATTTTATTCCAAATAATCAGTCCCTAGATCATCAGGCCCTAGCTTCTAAAGGCGCTCGGACTGACGTTTAGTGTGAAAACATCAGTACTATAACGAAATACATAATAAATATTGTTAAAGCCTTCTCAACTGAAAAAAATATAATAGACTGAAGAAAAACAATTATTGAAAATATTATATCAAAAGCTGAAACTCAGCAGTCAAACAAACAGCTTTAGTCTGGCCCAAATGTTGAAAAATATATACTTTTGTGATACATTTCCACTCTTTATATATCCTATAAGAAGTTTCGACCCGACGTAGTCCTAAAAAATAATAAAATAGGCTAAGTGCGAGTCAGACTCGCGCATGAAGGGTTTAAAGTTGTCAGTCCCTAGATGTGTAAATCAGCAACACTCTAAAAATTTCCTAAATTAAGGCATAAATTGACTGACTCTTTTAGATAAGACAGGATTAATTGATCACCTATCATGTACACTAACAGGGAATTTAATAACAAATTAAATATGATGAAGACAAAATGCCTTCAAAAGTTGCCCTATTTTTGTGATAGCACCCTTATATATATTATAATATTATCATTAAAGATGTAGAATATTCATAAATAATATTATTTTTCTGAAATAAACTTAATTATGTTCTTATTCCATATTAATTTTATGTTTGATAGCATTTTAAACAAAAATAAAAAATATTTTTACTATTCGAATTATTCGAAAAATAATTTGGCGAATATTCGAATAATAAAATCGTTGAATATTCGAATAACATACCCTAATATATATATATATATTTATATATAATAATATATTTATATATAAATATATATATATATATATATATATATATTTATATATATTTATATATATATATATATATATATATATATATATATATATATATATATATATATATATATATATATATATATATATATATATATATATATATATATGTACCTATATATACAAGAATTGCTCGTTTAAACTCGGTCAAACAGCTAGTATAATATTATGTATATTATATATAATTGGAATCTCGGAATCGGCTCCAACGATTTTCATGAAATTTAGTATTTAGGGGGTTTCGGGGGCAATAAATCGATCTCGCTAGGAATCATTTTTAGAAAATGTCATTTTATTTTAGCTTTGCTCGGTATTCGATAAAACACGTATCGAATACCGAGCAAAGCTCGGTCAAATAGCTAGTTAAGTATTAAAGTACAAATATAACTAAGGATCTTGTGAAAATTTCAAGTGCCTAGCTATTACCATTATTGATTACGAGCGAAAAAACCTAAAAAATCACGTTTGTTGTTGCAACCATACAACTCTCTTAAATATTAATTTGATTGCGTTTTAGTATTTGTTGTTAAGTATTGCAGCAACAGAAATACACAATCTTTGAAAATTTCAGAAGTCTAGCTATAGCAGTTCTTGAGATACAGCCTGGGGACAGACGGAGACATCGACATCGAAGAAATCTCAGTAATAGGGTCTTGTTTTTACCCTTTGGGTACGGAACCCTAATAAAAATCATTGAAAAGTATTTAATGTAATTTTTGCTTTTTATAATTTTTTTATCTTTACGCCTGTATCTCGATACTGCAGACATATGCAGTGTCGATATTTCAGATGCTAGAAGCGCCTATTGATAAGTACTACGCCACGCTTATCCTAGGTATCCTACAAATTTTGGGCTGTGGAACATGTGTGGTGCTGGTACACTACACGGGGAAGAGACCACTGACATTCTTCTCAACAGCATCTGCAGGTATCTGCTGTTTGCTGGTCGCTGCTTATGATGGCTATATACGAACGGTAAGTGATCCTAAGTCCTATGAGTATTAGAGAGAAAACAAAGAACCTTATGTAACCTGAAAAAAAATTGGTACAGATTTGAATTGAAACATTTTTATTACTTACTTAAATATAAAAAAATAGTTTAAAACAAGCATTTAATCATAAAACAAGAGCTCAAAATCGTAAACGTTTTATTTCAGCATGATGTGCTACAACCAACCGAAGTACTAGTGGTCGTCAACACGAGTACAGCCCTAAATGCAACAGTTGAAACTGTTATGGTAATAACCATTTACTGTATACATTTAATAATAATATTAATAATATCTATGGATGCTTCGCACCACGTCAATCTGGCTTAAAGCTTAGAACAAACGCGTCAGTGACAGGGGACGCGGTACGCGATACGGGAGCGTCTGCAACGCGAAACTGGCCGTGCACACCTGCGCGACTACGGTGCGAACCGTCAAACTTCATTTGTTAATGAACGGTCACTGAAGACGCGCGACTTTATGGTGTTACATGCTAAACTGTTGTGGTAATGACGTCATCATACTTAACATCAAAGTCCTATGCGTCGGATGGGCATGAGGATTGCGAGGTGCTGCTTGCTTTTGATTTGGAAGGTGCAGAGGAATAAAACACGTCCGCAAATAATCTGTGTCCACAATGGTCAAGTCGAATTAATTTAGGCGCCTACCACACGTGCATGCTTGGCTACAGATTTGCTTGCACATGCCGGCTTGAACACTGAACATTGTGCATGTAGTTAGTAAAACAGTAGTACGCGCAAGCCCCAAAGTTTGGCTTGATGGTTTTTAAACTTGCTTGAAATTCAGGCATGCGCAAGCCTTCGTGTAGAAACTTGTCTGCGAGTGTGGTTGGAAGTTCAGTGTTTAAGCCGCTCTTAGTCAGTCAAATGGTGTTAAAATGCGCGCACGCTGCTATAAAATGGCAGATTTACGTACATATAATCGTCAGTTTGCAACTGATTTCATTGAATTATAAAAATCTCTGCTCGCTCCGTGATTCGTGAAAGACCAAATCGAAAGATTATTCTGACAGAAATTAAAAAATACGCATATGAAAAAAATAATTATTATTGTTGTATTGAGTATCAATTTTGTGACTAGCAAAAACTGGAAAAATAAAACCAGAAGAAATAGTTCTTGTTTGAGAAACATTGTTTATACGCTGACGATCTCGGCAAGAATGTGGCTTGCGCAATGCGCATGCATGTGGTAGATAAGTCAGTCTTACGTCTTTTCACGCGAGAAGCATGCGCTAGCAAAACTGTGTTCAAGCATGCACATGTGGTAGACGCCTTAATAGCATGAGTCAATCTATCAATCAAAACGTAAACAAATCAAAAAATCATAAACTAAAGAGTTATAAAAAATAAAAAAAATATATAAAAAAGGTTTTAAAAAAGAAGTCTAGTTATTTACACTTCAAAACACGCGTCTGACAACTTGACGCGCACGTTTCGCTTGCCAACGCGAACATCCCGCGTCGCGGTCGTGCAGGTGTGCACGGCGTAATAAGATTACATTTACATGGGAAGCGTCCGCCGCGCGGTAGACGCTACCGCTTCGCAGTCGCTTTGGTCGTGTAGGTTTGGCCTAAGCTTAAGACTTAAGTAGATAATAATTATATTATATTGATGACAATAGTTTAATTTAATTACAGAAAAACCCGTACTCTTGGATGCCTACAACTCTACTTATGTTGTTGGCGCTGGTAACTCACTCTGGAATAAGACTTTTGCCGTGGATTTTAATTGGAGAAGTAAGTTTTGTTATGACAGAGTCTTAAATATTTAAGAATTATTTAATAATATTGTTTTTCGAGGTCCGCTCTTCTTGTCTCTTATGTGGTTCTAATATGCCAGACAAAGTTAAGTAGACCTTGTTTAGCTATTTGCATGGGCGTACCGAGGGGGGGGGGGGGGGGGGGGGGGGGGCAGGATCACATTGACGTCCCTACTAAGTATATTATCTAGTACTTTCATCTATAAATATTAAAAATAAAAAAACGAATTTTTGCCATTTGTTTGCAATACAATATTTTTACAAATAAACTTTTTTTTTTATTCTTTATAAACACCTAGCTCATAAAAAATCTGATTTGCCCCCTCCTGGCCCAGAACCTGGGTAATTTGCCCTTCCCTGGCTCAGGACCTGGGTAACTTGCCCCCCCCCCCCTGGCCCAGAACCTGGGTACGCCCATGCCTATTTGCATTATAAATATTTTAATTACTAAGGGGATTAGTAGCTTTCTACCTTTATTATATTATTATTATTTAAAAAAATTAAAGCCGACTTCCAAGATAAAAAGTTATATTTTTTTCCAGGTCTTTAGCGCAAAAACAAGAGCAGGAGGGGCGGGTTTAGCCAGTGCTATTGGTTATATCTTCGGCTTCTTAACAAATAAAATGTATATAAGCATGGTTGACACTCTCTCAATATGGGGTACATACGGATTCTATGGTTTTGTTTGGTAAGTTAATACCTGTATAATTTTTTTTTCAAAATAAATATCTCTCTTCATGTTTCGTTGAAAATAATTATCGGACGTTAATAAAGATATTTGTAACTTCTTACAAAACAGACGGTAACCTTTCTGGTCAATAACATCTAAGTAATTAGTAATTCCAGTAAAATAATGTGGGTGAAAACCTCGTCTAGTCAAAACAATTTTATTGTTGTAATTTACTTAATGTAAGAGTTATAAGACGTAACAAATTCTCAGATTTCAAGTCGCCAATGTAATAACAAAGCGTCCTTGCTAAGGTTTCCTTTATGATGTGCTTTATTCAACCGTCCATCTTGTAGATTTTTTGTCATACTTTAAATAACATAATTATTAATTATTGATACTTATTATTATTCAATAATGTTGAATATTATAAATTTACCATCTCTTTTTTAGTCTTTCGGGTACGGCAGTATTTTACTTTATACTACCCGAAACGGAGGGGAAGAAACTACACGACATAGAGAATCATTTTGCCGGTATAACAAGACTGACAAATCAAGTTCATCGATCTCAGGTTTGATCATTTTTTTCTAACCTGAATAGTTTGCGAGAGAGACTCTTCCAAAGTGGAAAAATGTGTGTGTGTCCCCCCCCCCCCCCCTCTAACTTCTAAAGTAGGGGCATGATAATTCTAAAAAATGTATATGATGTACAGTACTATAAAAACTACCAACGAAAATTGGTTTGAACGAGATCTAGCAATTAGTTTTTTTATACGTTATAAATGGTAAACCTTAATTTAACTTTTATTAAATCGACTGAAATATAAAAATAAATCAAAAATCTTTTAATTTCATAGAAATAAACCTTATTGCTGCTGCGGAACCCTTCATGGGCAAGTCCAACTCGCACTTGGCCGATTTTATTTTATACTTAATAGAATATCATAGCTCGTAATCAACAAACACTAAGTTTTTACAAATGGGCATACACCTCATACTAAAAAAATTACTTGTCTATCTTAACTCATTTGTAAATATTCCCACAAAGCAAAGGTATCGTGGTCTAAAAATGTATAAAAAATAATTTTACGACGCTCAACAATGACTTTTAAGTTCATATTGTGTTTTTTTTTTCTTTTTGCAGAGGAAAAGTGACATGGAAGTAGCAAAATTGCGCGAACTGAAGGGTACAGCTAATCCAACATTTGAAGGAGACTGCACAAACTTGTAGAATAATCAATGTTATTGTAATGCATAATAATTTTATACAAGTAATATTTTTATTTTGGTGAATTTGTTATACCAAGTAAATCTTGCCATATACTGCCTTATTTTCCTAGTTCCCTAAAAACTTCCCTAAAAACTTGAAAAGTGATTGGAAATTTTTAAATTTACCACTTGAACAGCTTAACAAAATTTTGAGAACAATTACGACATACAAGATGTAATAAAACTAAGTGATAATACTTTAGGGGGTGTTCCTCACAAGTTCACTGTCAAAGTAGCAGCGCTGAAAGAGTAACTTTTTTTCACTTTTGTATGGGAAAATGCATGACGCTACGCGGTTACCCATACAAATCAGAAAAAAAAAATCTCTTTCAGCGCTGCTACTTTTACAGTGAACTCTATGTCAGGAACACATACAGGCTACATCCTTTAAAGTTATATCATATAGTTTTGTTACACCCTATATAGCATTGAACAATAAAATAAATGTAGAAAACAGTACCATAAAGTAATTTAAAAAGGCGATTGTACAATATTATGAATTTGTTATTTCAGATTTTTAGGAAATAATAAAAAAAAATGAAATAGATTAGATTTGGCAGTTTTAGAGTTAAAAAAAATCTCTTAAATAAGTATTGAAAAAGTGAAATCACTAAAAATATGTATATGGATGTGAAATAGCCACGAACCGCTTCTAGAAAACTATGGTACGCAATGGCCGTGCCTTTGCTCGAGACTTGGCTGGGGTACTGCCTTAGCCCAGATACCTAATAGATATGTCCACAATATGCGCTTTCGTCTTCAATTTTCGTCATCTTCTTTCATTCCACTTTCGTTTCGGCGCAGTCAAATTGAATCCCACCAAAACATGAAATGTAAAAGAGCCAAGCAAAATATTGTATAGCTATTCAATACTTCTGTGGTAAAAAGTTTTCAGATTACATTCAAGCCAAGCCTTCAACTTATTTTGTAATTTAAATTAACATTCAGTAAATGTATCAATAGATTTATTTTATTACTATTATAGTGGCTTGGTATTCTTGGCAATGAGCACTAGAGAAATAATCAGCGACTAATTGGATTTATTGGGTACCATCGGCCACATGCGTCGTTACATATTAAAACACTAATTTACGCGTGCCGACTGTGTAAGGCCATTGCCAAGTCAAGTGACATTGCCAAGCCACTATAATAATAATAAAATAAAGAAATCTATTGATGAATTTACTGAATGAAAACTGAATGGGTTAAAAAAATTGTAAGGGTTTCGATTAAGTAATAAAAAAATTGATTTTCATAAAAAATGGGTTAAAAACATAACGCACAACGTTAATAATCAAGTTTTCACTTCTGCCGGCAACCCGTCTTTTTTGCTCTTTATCAATAACGGCAACAGGCAGGCACTTGGAATTTTCACCAAGGCCTTAATTATATGTGTACTTTAATAATTAATAATAATATTAAAATCTACTTATATAATATACAAAAAACCTTCGTCGCTACCCTCCCTAGCGCCGAAAGAGGCGCCGAAGGCAAACAAAACGAGCGCCAAATTTTTTCAACACTATCAGCACCCTGGGCGCCGAGGAAATCTCGCCGAGGGCGCTGGTAGTGCTAAAACCGGTCCATGTCCATGGGCAGATTAAGAAAATCCTTCGAATTCGTGATTTTTAACAAAATAATGAGCGAGTGAACTGGAATTGAATGCCTCCCCTCTCACCTCGCAACTCTCTCCGCTCCAGGTTTAGGTATGAAACTCGTGAGCATTAAAGACCGATCGGTCTTGTACCTGTACCTCGCTACGCCCGTGGGGGTTCCCAAAGTGTGCGCCCAAAGGCAAGAGGGACGCCGTGAGTCGAGTCGATCCTCCATCATTATCCAAAACCACAAATATTATAAACTAGATGACGCCCGCAACTCCGTTGCGCCAAAACTCGTTTGTCGCGCTGGACATTTTTCCGGGACAAAAAGTATCCTATGTCCTTTCCCGGGACTCAAAGTATCTCTATGCCAAATTTCAGCATAATCGGTTCAGCGGTTTGGGCGTAAAGAATTAACAGACTTTCGCATTTATAATATTAGTATGGACTAAGGATTAAAATTACAATAATATTATAAATTATGTAAAGCAGGTAGATGATTAAATATATTTTGATTATTATTATTTACCAACTACTTGCATAAACCTTACTTTTTAGGTGTTTATTTGTGTATATTTTTAACCCCCGACAAAAAGACGTGTTATAAGTTTGACGTGTCTGTCTGTCTATCGTCTGTCTGTCTGTCTGTGGCATCGTAGCATCCAAACGGGTGGACCGATTTTGATTTAGTTTTTTTTTGTTTGAAAGCTGACTTATTCGAGAGTGTTATTAGCTATAGTTCATCATCAGCCTGCTCCGTGCTGGAAAATCGCTATTCATCTGGTTCGTGAAGGGCCGATCAGCGCCCAATCCAGCTATTTCGCCGCTCCGGGCAAAATAATAATTGCCGCCCCAAAAACCGGCCAAGTGCGAGTTGGACTCGCGTACGAAGGCAACCGACGCGACACCGCGCCGCTCTCAATTTTCCACCCCTCATTTTTGCCGCCCCGGGCAATTAATTGCCCGGTTTGCCCCTCCCTAGATCGGCCCTGGGGCCGATTAGCAACTTGCAGTCGTTTGATGGGCTTTATATTTTGCATTCTAGTTCGTGTCATTTATGAATATTTACACATTAATGGAGAGTTGACCTGGTGCTGCAGCATCACCTGGTAATAATCAATAGGATACCCAACTCCTCACCAACTTAGGTCTTAGAGCAATGGTTTCGTGTTTGGGCTCATTTTAATTGGGACAACTAGTAAGACGTAGATAAACAGTAAATGCATGCTGCTGCTGCAGCATAACCTAGATTCTATAGGAGCCATATGAACCCAAAGTGGAGGTTTCATGTTTGGACTCATATTGACGGCCTCATCCAACATTCCTAGATGATATTCATTGGGATATAATATTATTTCATTACTTTTTAAAGTTGTTTGGCGGGGGTATTTTTAAATTTCTTAATTTATTCATAATATGAATCTTTAGTAGTAGTCTTAAGTATATTATACTTAGCTGGGTAGAGTAGGGCGCCACTATCAATAGCTTTTTGTTGTTAATAATTATGTTGTATTTTCAAAGGCGAATGTGAATTTACTGAAAATTATATCATGGTCTTAATTAAAATTTTAAAGCGCCTCGTGTAATTTACTTATTTACATTTTAATATTTAATATTTTAATATGAAAATATCATGGACAGTCGCCATTTTCTCGGTGAACATTGCCAAGTGCGACTTAGGGCCATTATAAGTAATATTGGTTCTATATTGGCAAGTGTTAAAACGGATGATTCGCCATATTGTTACCAATTAGGGTTCCACATTGCCCAGATAAAAACAAACCCTGTTGATATTTATATATTTGCAAGTTAAAGGAATATTATAAGATTTTGTTATGCGTCCTAGGTAAAAAATATAATAAAGCTATAATAATTCCTATACTTAATAGAATTTACAAAACCATATAAAGCGTGTTTTCGCCTATAAAAGTTTTGACCAGGATCTTTTGAGATTACTTACGGCCGTTCCCAATATTTGATCTATCTCTGGTTTTGCCTTACTAGAGATAGGAATAGCTCACATTAGACATTTAAGAGACATATATTTTATGTCAATTGTGAGCTATTCCTATCTCTAGTAGGGCAAAACCAGAGATAGATCAAATATTGGGAACGACCGTTAGTCTATAACACTACTATGGAATGCCATTATAAGTGTATCTTAGCTTATAAAGGCATTCGATAAATCTGTATAGAGAACATTTTATCCTACTGCGAGCTGTTATAATCTAAGTGATTTTATTATAATTAAGTAAATATATAATACTAGCTGTTGCCCGCGACTTCGTCCGCGTGGACTTTAGTTTATAGCGCGCGGTGTCAACAAAATTTGTGTCAAATTTAAAAACTTTTTAAAACCCTGGTAAGTGGTACCCCTCTTAGGGCCGCGCTACAACGGAATGGCAGCACTGAAAGTGCTCGCCTCGCCGCTGCCATTCCGGTGTAGCGCGGCCCTTAATTAATCAAAATACCCAAAAACAGCTGTGCAGTGTGCACATAATCTATACTAATATTATAAATGCGAAAGTATCTCTGACTGTCTGTCTATCTGTCTGTCAGTCTCGCTTTCACGCCAAACGCCAAAACTACCGAACCGATTGTAATGAAATTTTGTATAGGTACAGATAGTCTAAAGCCTGAGAAAGGACATAGGCTACTTTTTTACTGGAAAAAAGGGTTGTCAGGGGGTGAAAATGCGTAAATTTGTTCAAATTAAGTTAGTTATAAAAATTCATAATAGATGGCGCCGTGCGTCTTCTACATCGCGCTGACGCTTGCTCAAAAGTCTTTCTATAAAAGGTGGTATCATCTTACATTTAGGTTTCGATTTTTTTCGATTGTTATATCTATTCTACGGTATTAAATAACTCAGTACTTTATCTGTGCAGTGACGTAACCTTAAACCTATCAATGATAAATTGTTTATGGGTAAAGTTGTGTAATTGGGGGGGGGTAAATAAGCTTTAAAATTTAGCATAAAATATAAAGTTTAATATAAAAAAATGAAATATTTATTGTCTGCACACTGCACAGCTGTATTGATTTAAGATTTATTGATTTGAATTGAAACTCTGGTTAAATTTTAAGATTTAACCAGGGTTTTTTTATAAAAGCTTTGACTATAAACTGAAGTCCACGCGGACAAAGTCGCGGGCCACAGCTAGTAACTAATAAGTATGATTAGTTCTATGTTACAATGAAGTAAAAAATAAAACGCCATCTGTTGAATCGTATTAGAACTAAAATGTTCATTGCATCAATATATTTCTGGATTTTTTATAATATTATACATAAAATATATTTAAGTAAAAAAATAAAACGCCATCTATTTTCATATATTAGAATTAAAATGTTAATTGCATTGATATATTTTCTGGATGGAATATAGGCCAACACGGTACACTTGAACTCCTTTATTTTAGAGCGCCTTCTGTTGTCAACTTGTCACATATATTAGAAATGCAGTAGGAGTTCTATAAGATAAGATAGATTGATTATTATTATACCAAGTGATAATATTATTAAACATAATATTCTAACGTATTAAAAACTATAAACAAAAACATAATAACTAATAAGTATGATTAGTTCTATGTTACAATGAAGTAAAAAATAAAACGCCATCTGTTGAATCGTATTAGAACTAAAATGTTCATTGCATCGATATATTTCTGGATTTTTTATAATATTATACATAAAATATATTTAAGATTTTTGAAATTTTATTTTAATACACATCCAAGACCCAGGAACATTGAAAACTTTTTGTTCCGCCTGCGGGACTCGAACCCAGGACCCCCGGGATGAGCGCTGGCCACGCGCAATGCGAATTCATTTTCATCGATATTTTCATGGAATTAAGATATTTTCCCACATCAAAATGTAGCCTATGTCCTTTCTCAGACTCTAGAATAACTGTGTACAAAATTTCATTGCAATCGGTTCAGTAGTTTTGGCGTGAAAGCGAGACAGACAGACAGAGATACTTTCGCATTTATAATATTAGTATGGATTATAATAAAATTATATAAAATCACTTCTAGTCAGTAATGTAAAATGAGACAAGAAATATAAATGTTTTTTAGTACTTACTTTAACTTGAATTTACTTATAATGGCCATAAAATAATAGTATAAATGAGGTTATGAGTTTAAATAACAAGAGTGATTGCGCCTCAGTGTATATATTCCTGGTAGATGCTCCTCGAGGAGTATTAGGATTTAAATGTTCCTAAGATATTATCCTATAGGCGGATATAAGTATGAGTTACTAGATTAATAATTACTCCTGAGTGTATTTAGTTTTGTTCCTAGCTATTACAGGAGTCTTAATCCAGTAGTGGCCATGAAATATGATCCTATATACCGATATGTATAAGCTCAAATTATAGGATTAAACGTATTGAAGTAAAAACGGCACACATTTATGCTGATAAAAGCCCAGTAGCAAATACCAAAACCATCATCGGAGCTATATAAGTCCGTATAGCATTCTAAAATCGCATCCCAGGATTACTTTGCTGGTTGGGTATTAGTTTTAGCGTGATAATTCTTACTCGATAAATGAGCTATCTAACACTGAAATGAGTTTTTAAATCGGACCTGTAGTTCCTGAGATTAACGCGTTCAAGCAAATCTACTCTTCAGGTTTATAATATTAGGTAGGTTTTTTTAAATTAGGTATCGCTTGACAAACTCGAGTCTCGATCTAAAAGACTATGAAAAGTACCAATAACAAGGTCATTATATGTATTGTATCTACTGTCATGGTAGTTGGTATCTAAATCTATGACAATAATACATGTACCGTACCCCAACTCCCGTAGTTTCAAGGCGCACTACTCTCTTCTTTAGTTCAGTGAATCCGGTTTTCAAATTTTCCACAACCGACTCTAACCCAGTAACTCGTTCTTTCATTACCTACGTCGACATCTTTTCGAAGCTTAGTCACCGTGTCACCAACATCCTATATAGCCAAAAGCGCTTCCCTTTTGCTTTTCTTGTGACTCCTGCAAAGCGTAGAGCTTGCGTTCTTGCAACTCTTGTAAAGCCCCGAGCTTGCGATCATGTGACTCTTGTGACTCTTGCAACGCGCTGAGCTTGCGGACTTGTGCCTCTTGCAAAGCGCCGAGCTTGCGGTCTTGTGATCTTGCAAAGCGCCGAGCTTGCGGTCTTGTGACTCCTGCAAAGCCTGAATTAACTTAATTACACTTTCTAATTGAAGAGCCACTTGAGTGGCTGCAGAGTCATGGTGGGTAGAGCCAGTGGCCGGGGCTTGAGCAGGCGGGCCTCGGTGGGCGTGGCCTGAGAGGGCGTGGCCTGGTGGGCGGAGCCAGTGGGCAGAGCCTAGGGGCGTGATCAGTGGGCGGGCCCTGGTAGGCGGAGCCAGTGGGCGGGGCTTCATCCAAAGTGGGTGGCGTAACCGGTGGCCGTGGTCAGTGGGCGGAGCATAGTGGGCGGGGCCAGTAGGTGGGGCCTGTCCCTCAGTGGGCGGAGCTTGGTCCCTAGTGGGTGTGGCTTCCTCAGCTCGTCGCTCAATGGCAGCAGCTCGCTGCGCCCTAGTCCTGACACTCCCTTTGAAGTCCTCTCTAGGAGTCAATGGCATCTCCAAATCCCACTTCTGACACACTGAATGAACGCTTAGGCAAACTAAAGCGTTCCCCTCGACGCCGGGACTAGCTAAGCCGGGTAGGTACCCATCCTGACCCGGAGCCCCGTGGGACGGAAGTTATTGGAGGTTCGCATAGCGACGCCTCCGCACTCCCGTCCTACGCCGACGGAGCGGAACGGAGGAAGGGTCATCCTCTCTGTTCCGCTCCGCGGCCTCTTTCTGTGAAAGGACGGTTTCACAGAAAGAGACCGCCGCCTGTCAAGCCTCATTACTCTCGAGCATGCAGCGCACCATGCTCGGGAGTGAGAGGTCTCCACCTAGCACCGCCACGAGGTCGTGGCGCTGCACGGCCCAACGATCGCACACCTCGAGGGTGTGCTGGGCCGTGTCCTCCGCAGCGCCACAGTCGTGGCAGACTGGCGTTGGCTCTCTCCTGGCGACGTTACACAAGTACGCACCGAAACAACCGTGTCCGGTGACTACCTGTGTAAGGCGGAAGGTGAGGGGCTTTCTCTTGCGGCGTGGATGCGCCGCAAGAGAAAGCCCCTCACTGGACGCAGAGCCTCAGCAGTACGTTGACCGTACTGGGCCTGCGCCAGGTCCTCACCCCACCTCCTAACCTAACCTAACGCCATTTAATATCGAGTAGGCGATTTATGTTGTCTGTGTTCCCTCGGTAAGTTTCGCTGATATGTCGCTAGATGCCACTACGTGTCTGTATACCGTGTACCGTAAGTCGTAACAGTATCTTAAGCTAGATAATTTATGAACTTGATATAATATATTCTCCTATTTTATATGAAGTATTTAATGTTTTACTGCTATTTCTGTTAAAAAAAATCCTTAGCTGTCCAATGACTGGTACTTTATGGTAAGTATACAATATAATACTAGAACATTGTTACCCGCCATTTACTTACGAAGTGCCATAATAAAAAAAAACATAATTTGACAATTTGGAGTGTCAAAAATCAAAAGTCAAAACTTGCATGCGATTTGCCGTTTGCAAAGCTGCTTGCGTGACGGGATTGTAGAAGTTCAATCATCGAATGACATTTATCAATATTACAAAATTTGATTCTGTTATTAAAATTAGATTTATAAAAATTGTATATTACGAATTTATTCTTGTTCATTTTAAGTAGTTCTCAATAAACACAAACAAAATTGAGTGCTGTGGATAAGTAAAACGAGAGCAACGTTGACAGTTCCGTTTGTTTATTGGTTAACATCCGCCATTTTGTACTGTCGTTTGTTTAGTGACTCTTTAGTGGCCTGTCTAGTGATGATCTACATTTCTACGGCAATTATATATTGTGACTTCGTATGTGGTGAACAATGTTTTTATTAGAAACGTTGTTTTCGGGTTCAGATTAATTTTGTGCTACTTGTCAACCTGACATCAGTTTAACTGTACGCATTGCCGGATGTGTCCTACAATCGGTTAGGGCTATCTAACGTGCCACCTCGAGGGGTGTACGTGTTGCGAGACCTATGCTGCCGAGAATATGAGTGGCAACGGCAATCAGGTGCCCCTGGCACCGAGTCAACGAGGGCCCGGACCGTATCCTTTTTATTTTCATAATAATTATAATATTAATTTTACTTATATTTACGTAATATTATCAACTTTGGTGTACAAAAGCGCATTTGCGAAAGAAACCCCGTGTATTGTATATTTTATATTTCACTCGACAATAGACCAAACTCAAAAGAGTATAGTGCCATGTGTCGATTGTATTGCATCAATGCCAATTACCTTTCAGCAAGTTATCAAAATAAAGTGATAAGGAATTTCGTAAACTTCTTGTTGTAATATTTCTGTAGGACTCGTTGAAACTTCAAGATTTGTTATAAGTAAATGTTATAACAAGAATTCTAAACATGAACATGCAAAAGGTGTTGTCAATAATCCATGTTTTTAAATTATTTCCTGTATTCTGTACAACTACATTCTGATGTTTGATGTCAGTATTTACATGGATTGGAAAATCATAACAAGTTACTGGAAATAGTTTTGTATCACATAACATTTCTTATCTTTGCAACTTTCTCAAATTCATTTGTTTGTCCTTCATAATTTTCATTACTAAAACCAGCTTCCAAAAAGGAAGTACTGATTTTTGTGCAAATTGTTTCAGAGTGTGCGAATAAAATTAAGCTTTGAGCGAATGTCTACCAAGTTGATTCACAGTTTTCCTTTAATTAATGTAATTACATTGAATAATTATAGCACAATGAAATGGTTAATTATTATTATTTTTAATTATACAATTAATATTTTGAAGTTAAATAACTTTCTCTTGTCTTTGCCAAGCAATTGTGTAAGGTTTAATGCAAAATAAAAATAATAATCTCTTCCATTATAAACTAAATATTTTGTAGATCATGGACCAATGGAATAATTTATGGTTGAAAGCTCTATTTTTGTAACATTTTTTAAAATAAATTGCATCAAAATAATCATAATCTCATAAACATATTTTGATATTTGTTAGATTACAAATATTATGTTTACTTTTAGTAGGTGAGGCCAGTGGGCATTTTTGGTAATAACTTGAGCGCCGTGGATACCTAGTAGGTTTTATAGATTAGGTAAAATGGAGAAAAAATTGTATGTTTTTTATTTTTTATTTTAGCTGTGTGTTAAGGGGCAACAGCCATTTCAAAGGTATGAAAAAGAAAATACATAAAAAATTTCTTACATTGGTAATTTATTATAAGATTTTAGACAGCAAGGACTAAAACATTTAGTTCAGTGTGGCATAAAATATCTAGGAAGATTAGATATGAAAATGTAAAGTTTTATTTTTTGAAAATTTAAAATGTTGGACTACAGACTTACTATCCTTTAAATCATCATGCTTTATGTGTAAGCTTCTTTGGGGTGTACTTAATGAGTAATTCTCCGAGGCCCCTCAATATGTGGTCACACGCTCTTTACTACTACCCTAATAAACATACAGCATTAGGACCAAACACATGTTATTCCTCATTTATTTAAGTATCTGATTTCAATAAAAAACATCTATAATTATTTATAGTTTTTGTTTAATGGTTAATTCAATGTCGAAATCGGGGGCAAAATCGGTGTTCTCCGCGTGTCACACTCTGTTCGCGCTTACGGAAAGCTTTAATAACTTTTGTATTCTATTCATTAGCATAATGATACATCAAAATAATCTAGATTAACTGGGCTACCTAATTCCTAAAATAAAATAATGTTATACCTTAAGTTAAAAAAGTTAATAGGCATAACGTCTGTGTCACACGATTTTGCTAGTTTCACGAGCGGGTAATAAAACTGCACCTATCTTCCAAACGCGACGACCTGTGGTTACACGTTTTACCTGCACCAATGCTCAGTGTCTTTAGTCATGAGTACCTACTTTCCAGTAGGTACTCATTTTTCTTACTTTGAAACCTACAAAAGGTCATCATCTGATACAAAGCAACATTTGAATAAAAAAATCGCTTACCTGCCATTTTCAGGTTTACACTTAGTAAAACTACTCGAAATCAACTTAAAACAACGTAGCCTTCCGTCAAAAACAATAGTTTGGGTTCAATTCAATAAGTTAAGTTAATACAAGCGTAAAAACCAAAAAAACCGTAAAGCTTTTTGAACGTGGCGGATGACACGGTAGCCGTGTCATCTACTCCTATGGCGTATGACACAGCATACGTGTCACGGGAAAATTGTATGCCGCCACGACTGAAAGTCTTCAAAAAGGTGCGCCGCATTGAATCGGTTAAGCAACAAATTAAAGCTCCATGCTCTTTATTATTGTTGATGTTAATAAAAACTGATTAAATAAATAATAATTTTTTTTTTTTTTAAGGAAAAAAGAATTTCAATCCATATTTTGTTCCTAGAAAATTCAATCGTAACTTTCGTGGAGTTTGTCGCAACTTTCGTGGGGACCGAAATTTCAAATTTGATTATCTCAGTAGTTAATGGACCAATTTACATGCCTTAAAGATCGTATTTATTATCTTTAGAGCACCTTAAAGGTATTTGCAATTATTTAAAGATAACTTGAAAATAAAAAATTCCCACGAAAGTGACGCGGAGAATCATTTTTGAAGAATCACTCTAATATGACAGATCTGATGACCTTTCAATACTTGAAAATAATTTTTTTTTAACACACCAACAAAGAGATCTGATTTTTATACCATGATAACCAGAGACATGTGGGAAGACTATGCATATAAGCTTAATCTAACACGCTTGAGCATGTCGCAAAATCCCCTCTTGGTCTCCCCTAACCCTTTCTCTTTCTTTCAATAGAATATATTAACTAGCTGTCCCGGAAGTATCTAAATAAGTATGTCACTATGGCAATGTCCATCGCTATCCCATCATACAAACAATGGTCGCTGTTAGTCACGAGTTGTAATAATTTACTATTATTTGTTCAACAAATGCACTTATCAATATATTGTATAAAAAGTAGATGTTGTTCGATTTTCAACCCTAGCCGATATGCTTGCTAAGATTCACGAAAAATGGTTGAACGGTTTCAGAGGAGTTCAACCATGCACCTGTGACAAGAATTTTATATCTTATATCTTTAAACGAGCAATTCTTGTATATATATAATTGGAATCTCGGAATCGGCTCCAACGATTTTCATGAAATTTAGTATATAATAGGGGGTTTCGGGGGCGATAAATCGATCTAGCTAGGAATCATTTTGAGAAAATGTCTTTTTATTCGTGTTTTATCGATAATCGATAAACTGAAAAATATGACTCTTCCTGACATCTATTTGCGAATAATAGTACTATTTTGTGAGCAACAGACAACTAATTGTTTTAACGACACAACAACATCTAAAGCTATTCCAGCAGATGGCGTTGTTAAGTAACACGAAGTCAATGAGTGTTTGCTATACCGAGCAAAGCTCGGTCATGCAGGTACTATTAGATTAATGTAAACAAAAATTGGAACTCAAAAAAAAATATGTGCCATATTATATTTCTTTACTGTGCAGGTTAAATGTGATGTTGAAATTAGTAGCATTACAGGTACATATAGATTTTTATATTTAGATCTAAGTTAACCCATCAATTCCCAATCGGCACCCGGCTGTCGCATATCAATTGAAAATCTATTGTGTCTGCGATTCCCACGATTGTGGTATTGATTGAAAATTGTAATACCAATTACTGGAACTTGTCTTCACCAACTTGAGAACCTTTTTCAAGTGTTAAATAACTTATAATTGTTCTTTTTTTAAGTGTGACAGTAGTTTTTAATAGTAAAATGATAAAATATTTTTTCCTCATTATGCCTAGTTTATAAGAATGACATGTTTGTTACCATTGAAACATGTTGACATGTTATACTTATCCCTCATTAGCATTGTTACGAAGGAAACAAGTTGTCAGGTTGTTAGCAACATGTATACTCAGTTCAAGCTCAAACTAATAAAGAGGGAATATTGGCAATTTGTCTTCTAATGTGGGGCTTACACTTCCGGCTCATCCATCTTCTATTCCTTGGAACTTATCTGAAGAGTTATCTTTATATATAATATGTTACATTAAGTTTGATGAACTATGTACTAATATTGCTAATATTGATGTTATTTAATCAGTATGCATGTGTCATTACTCATTGCTCATAATTGATATTTTGTTGAGGAATCACTTCAATCTTGCTGTAGATAGTTTATGTCTTTGAAATAAGCATGAGGCATATGCGAATTTCTCTGTTTATTTGCAGTGTCTTTTATTTGAGATCAAATATAATATCTATGGACGCTTCACACCACGTCAGTCTGGCACCGTGCAATTTAAGATTTTTAGTATAATATGATGTAACACATACATGACTAATGAAAAAGTAAAAAAAAAACATTACACATTTGTTAGGAGTGAAACATAATGTAATAATAACTGTGTATGTATTGTTTTATGCAGAATGTTAATTTTTTTATCTATTTTAAAAGTTATATTCATTTGAATATTCAGTATAAAATTTCAGTGTGCTAGCATTTGCTAGCACACTGAAATTTTAAAAATCTTCACAAAACAATAATTATTTAATATAACTAACCATCCCTCAACAACAGAAGCAGGTGTTGATTTGATTATTCACAATTTAATACAACCAGTCGGTAATCCGTACGCTGCCGATGTGGACGTGTGCCGACTGTGGACGTACTGTAAAAAAAAATATCCTTTTGATGCGAGATGTCCGTTGCGTACGATACCGACCTGTGGACGCTTACCTTTAAGAGGTACGTCACAACTGCAAGCGCGATGAACTGTCGACGGCAGCCGTCGACTGCCGCCGACACGTGCCACCGACTGCCGTCGACGCGTGCTGCCGACACGTGTCGTTCGCGCGGCAGTCGACGGCAGCCGTTGACAGTTTATGACGCTTGCAGGGGGCCTACCACGACCTTTCCTAAAACTATCATGTTTCCAGAACACTTTGTTGTAAGATTACAATAACATTACTGTACTCACTTTTTTAGTACGTACAAGCTATTTGACCGAGATTTGCTCGGTCAAATAGCTAGTTATATAGTAGTTAGATAAAAGTCACATTTTCTAAAAATGACCCCTAGCTAGATCGATTTATCGCCCCCGAAACCCCCTATATATAATAAATTTCATGAAAATCGTTGGAGCCGATTCCGAGATTCCAATTATATTAGAATTACTTGTTTAAAGATATAAGATATTTTTGAAAACAGTACATATTTAAAAAAAATGCAAAACATTGTTAAGTCCGCTGTGAAATATCAACTTTTTAAGATCGCTAGCTTGACCTTAAAGTAATATATGGCTTATCTATTAAACAGTGTCGCTTAGTAGAGGTGGTAGTAGGCTCCCAGTTGTGACTTACCGCCTAAAGGTACGCAGCTAAAGGTGCGTATGATACAGATCGTTATCATACGCCACGGACGTCTCGCATCAAACGGATGATATTTGAATTCACAGTACGTGCGCTGAATCGGCAGCGTACGGATTACCGACTAGCCTAGTAAATTAATGCTCAAAAGGGGGGTGTGGATGGAAAAGTCGAAAGCAGAAATTTTGACTTAGGAGCTTTGTTTGGACTTTGAAGATAAACATACTGGCTAGTCGGTAATCCGTACGCTGCCGATATAGTGGACGTACCGTAAAAAAATCTCCGTTTGATGCGAGACGACCTGCGGACGCTTACCTTTACGCGGTACGTCACAACTGCAAGCGTGTTAAACTGTCGACGGCTGCCGTCGACTGCCGCCGACACGTGCCGTTCGACGTAAGCGCTCTAAATTAACCCATCAATCCCCAAGCCGCACCCGGCTGTCGCATAACAATAATTGAAAATCGATGTATTAATTAAGTAAAATATAATAATATTAAAAAGGTTTAATAATTTCATCGTAATAATTGTAGGGTTTTTACTTTTTACGTTAACTGTTTTATTTGACGCCCTCGTAAATTTTTTTCATATTTTGAACTAAAATGTTAGCGGCCTACGTTTTTCATATAAAACAAAATATAATAATCGGCAAAGTACGAGTCGGACTCGCTCACGAAGTTTTCACAAAAATACGGCAAAAATTGCGTTTTTTTTTTGTATGGGTTCTGTTTTTACAGTTTGGGTACGAAACCCTAAAAACAAAAGTGAAATTATAAAATTTTGTAAATCTGCAAAAAATTGTTCATGTAATCATGTAAGTACATAATAGTTTGCAGAAAATCTCTTGTCCTATGGTGTCGACAGATTTAGTTGCATGAAATGCTGATATAGCAAAATTTTATCTTGAAGTTGAAAGTAACTATAAAATATGTTCTATACGACCGGCGAAAGCGTTTTGATACTAAGGTCTATAGACAAAGAGATCATATTCTGTCCGCGCATGCGCTGTTCGTGGTTCGGCGTAATCCGTGTTACCACAATGTTGATAAAAGATGGTGCTGTATGTTTGAAGCGACTACAACTAAACAAGAGGAGGGTTGCTTTATGAATTTTGCAATTCACAATATAATATGAATTGCTTTAATATTTTCACTGTTGTTTTCCGGATTTTTTTGCTATTTACGAATAATGCTATTATGACATGTATAATACTACATAATAATATATTATTGCTCAAACTTAATAATATAGGAATTTTATTAGAAATATATTATGAGCGTTAAAATTACCGTGCGGAAATAATAATATTTGATAGATATAATACGTATACAAATACGAATTTGCATAAAGTCCTCTCTATAAATTATAATATACGGTATCGCGATCAGCGTGGATAAAAACAACGGCACGCGCCGCGTTCTCCTGTTTGAAGTCGTAATTATTGTCAGCCAGTCGTGCTTTTTGCACCGACGAGAGTCAGGGGTGGTTTGCCGCTTTATCGTAGCCGCCCCACTGAAACGACGAGCGCGGACGATACTATCGTCTCGCTCCCACCCACCCGATCCCGTCGCAAGCGAAACACCACACTCAGTGCGGTAAACGACGATCGGGCGATTTCGCGTTCGCTAGGATTTAATACAATTAATAAGATTATTGCTAAATAAAAATTAACGGGAATACACGTCGTCGGTGTCGTATTATAATCGATCGCGAGAAAGTGTTGCGGTCGTGGTAGTCGAGGCGGCGAGGGGAAGCATGTAGCGCGCCGTTACCTTATCGATTTTCCCGATGCTGCATTAAATTACTATGTATTAAAATTGTGAATGCGGACTGCAAATATTTTAGCAAAATGCCTTAAAGATCACACGTGGCTTAGTCATAGATCAGTTTACATTTTTATACCTCCGAAGTGGATACAGAACATGAATTATTATGGTAACGAAAAGCAATAATAAATAATACAAAATAGTTTATTATGAGGTAGTATCGTAAAAACGCCATATGCCCGTGATTGTGTCGCCTCTCTTCTGGGAATGGTTCAACATTTGGCTGGTACAATTTTTAAAAGATTTATATCATGAGATCAAGATGGTAGCTCTACGCGGCGGTAACGGTTTGAACAACGTGAACCACAATTGTGTTCACGGTGGTCAGGGTGTAGATGGGCATAATATTCAGGCACCCTTGGGGATGCAGCATGGCAACGGGCACCAGAGCTTGGGCCACCACTCCAGCCATAACCACGGGCAGCCGAACGTACAGACTCTCAATAGTATTTCGGTGCAATTCGTGCCCCCGCAGAATCCGGCTGCCCTAAAACATGAGCAAAACTCTAGATATTCGAGTTCCAATTGTATGCAGCCTTCGCATCACTATCGACTTTTAACGCAAACCAGTAAGTCATGTGTTTCTTTCTTAACATTTGTGTGTGTATGTATGTACCTGTGATGCTGTCGATTATTTTATAGTTCGAAGCGCTATTTGACTTTTTATGTTGATGATTTAATATTATATTTTGCACGCGCCAATGTGTGAAAAATTTCCTTAGCATTAACTTATCAGTTATCCACGGGCGTCGACACCACACAGTAAGTTAACAAAGTTACTTTATTAGTTGAAAAACACAATTCTACATTGTTCTTAGAACATGCTCTTCAGTAATTACTTGACTAATTAATTTAGTGATGTCTAGAAAACAAGACTGATTAATAGTTTTGTTTTCATTATTGAGTAGTACCTATCAATAGTTTTATGACCATTCAATTTTTTTTAACCCGCCAGCACCCGCGCCCTTAAAAAATACACGAGCACTCGCGCGTAGAGCATTTTGCTCACGTTTATAAATTTAAATGTCATTAAATATAGGTTCTGCAAAGTAATATTTTTACTTTTTATTATTCTATTATTAAATTAAGTACACTTTGTTTATTACAAAAAGTATATATTTAAAACTTTATCAATATTTATCTTTTTAATTTTCATTACCATTCATGACAAGAAATTTTTCAGTCGCCAAAGGCGGTATGAAAGGAAAAAAATTCACAAATAAAAATGTTTTCAAAAAGAAAACTTAGATGTGTTGGGAGTATATTAATCTTCATTATATTTCCGAGATTTACACATACCACAAGATGTATGAATTGGCTCGGTACATAAAAAATTTTGGCAGTAAATGCAGGCCTTTGTTGGTCTTCCGGTTTTTGCGTTTTGGGCAAACCATTCAGATTCTATTTGGTTTTTCTTGTCCTGGTGACTCAGATTCTAGTAATAAACATTTAATAACGTTAAAATACGATGTTTCTGTAGAGAATATACAAGGTTTGCAAGAAATTCTACTTTGGATATGACCACACCAAAATGCATTCATCTTTTCGATCCCGATCCATCTATAATAGAAATAAATAATAATTTTCCGTAACAGACATTTAAAACCATAAATACCCGATACCCGCCGATACCCGCGCGATAAGCAAAATGCCGCATGATGGTATACAGCGCAACAAACCTCCTCGTACGAGCGAATAGTGCACCTTGGCGAGAAGTTATCTGTATCCAGGGGTGGGGGATGAAACAAAACTCAGCTACTGAAGAAACGATGGCCATTTAAATATTAATATGTGAGCCAAAAACTTTGTATCCCTTTTGACGAAAGATGGGAAAACGTAGGTAAATGAAATTTTGCACAGTTACAGTTGATATTATGAAGGAGTGCATCGAGCTAATATTATTTTGAAATTATGCTTTTAACATACATATTTTTAACAAATAAAACATCACACACACTACAACACACACACTAGAAAAAATGACAGATTTTTGAGTGACAATTCTATACATACGAATTATACTCTTTTATTTATGATTGAAGTCTGTTGACAACTAGGTGACAAATTGAAAATGGATTATAGTTTTTTTTATTGAATCGATACTATTAGACAATGCTTACACGGCCAGTCTGAGATCAGCAGCTGAGTCCCAGAGACAAGAGTTGAAAAAAATATGATAAAGTCAATATTATTTTTTACAAAATATAGGTAGTAGTCCTAATGTCGTTAAAACTGAGGTCGAATTTCGACCATTGGGCGATCTCTAGTAAACATAATTTTGACAAAATGGCACGTGTTTCAAATTTACCGTGAGCAATATGCTCATAGCGCGAGTGCTCGCGAGGTAATTTTAAAATTAAAGTTCAAAAATTAATCTTATGGGTAAAATCGAATGTCCAATAAACGTTATTACCCGAAGATTTTAACGAATAAAACCTTCCGATTCGCCAATAGCAGGGAGAATCACGATTTCCGTCCGACTCGGATTCAGAAACTTTTCCGTGCGACCATCGGTCAATGTCTAGCGCGGCGAGCGTTGACTAGATGTCGCGCGATGATGTTTCCGAATCAGTGGCCGTACTACTAAACCGTTTTGAGACTCAAACAATCATACGAGAATGCCGCGTCCTACTCTAGCAAACGAGAAATTACGTTGTTAGAGCGGGATGCGGCATTCCCAGCCGATTGTTCGAGTCTCAAAACGGTTTCGTAGTAGGCCTACTGAATCGAACTGCACATTGTGAATCAGGCCCAAAGTCCTTGTCATAGTTCTCAAAACACAAATGCTAAGGGCTTCATTCCACGTTTTTCAGGACCGGAATGCTATCATCCGTCGGGATCCAGCGGCAACTATATACCAAATGCGACGGGGGCTCAGAACACTGCCCAAGGTCTGCGGGGACAGGCGGCGCCGCAACCCTCTGCCCCGCCAGCCCCACAACCGGACATGTCTAAGACCACCATGGTAAGTTCCAAAAACGCAAAAAAATTGGCCAAGTGCGTACCGTTATTGATCGAAAATAGGGAAAAAATTTGTTTTTGTATGAGATTTAATAATTATTTATTTAAATTGATTATTAAATATTAAAGTACACACATAATTGAGGATTTTGTGAAAATTTCAAGTGTCTACATGTTGCCATTATGGATTACTTAAATACTAACTTTATTTTGTTTTTAGTATATGTATTTTGTTGATATAGGGGCACCGGTAATACATAATAATATGTGAAAATTTCAGAAGTCTAGCTATAGCGGTTCTGGAGTTACAGCCTGGAGACAGACATACAGACGGACAGACATAGAAGTCTCAGTAATAGGGTTCCGTTTTTACCCTTTGGGTACGGAACCCTAAAAAGAGAAATCCACTCCATCCGTCCCACAAGACTCTAGAGTGAGGTCACATTGATCTGTCGCTGTGCGTAGCGACGTGGAGCCGACGTTTCACCAGGTTTCACATAATGCAACCCTGCCCTTTAGACTTTAGAGCAAAGCCATTTGATCTGCTGCGGTGCTGTTGTAGAATGTTTTACAATTTTTTTTTCTTAAACTTTGGTTTTTCTAATTTTGATTCCACGAAATTTATAACATATTGCCTGTGTAAGCGTAGTCCACAAGTTTAGCTATCAAATGAGACCTTTTTTATCTTCATAGGATATTTACATGAGAAGTACTGGCCATATTAGTGTGAAAGCCCGAGAAAAAGTAAAATGGCTGCCATTTTACAACCGTGAGAGAGAGAAAAAATTCGAGAGCCAATTTGTCGATAAAATACGCCATAGATTATGACATTAAAGGATCGGACACCGGTGTCGGCACACATTGTATATGTAATAGGTAGGCATTTTAAATTTTCAAAAATGCCTTAATTATATGCGTACTTTAATAATTAATAAGAACACTAAAATAAAATAAAAATTTAAGGGGGCTCCCATACAAAAACACAATTTTTGGCCTATTTTTGCTCTATAACGGTACGGAACCCTGCGTGCACGAGTGCGACTCGCACTTGGCCGATTATTTTTATTGTTTCCAAACACATTTCTGCAGATTACAGATACCTGTAACTGGATGGACAGAAAAGTATATTTACCCAGTGGTGGCGTATGGCGTGGGCGGTGTGGGCGACCACCCATGGCCTCGCGGTCCTAGGGGCCTCGCGCCCCTTGGACATCGCATTTTTTTAGGAATTACAAATTTAAATAACTGTATTTCAAAAAGATAAAACCGACTTCAAAATTGTACGTAATTGAGAATTAAAAATAGAACTGCCCAATTTTCGTAATTGGGCAGTTCTGAAAATACATACATACGCGTCGAATTGATAACCTCCTTTTTTTGGAGTCGGTTACAAGAATCTTCCAACAAAATCCGTCTTCTTGCATCATCCATCAGGGGGCCACGCAAAATATATTATTTTGCCCACATAAAATTTAGGTCTTGCGCCGTTACTGTATTAACCAAAATATGCTCATTTGGTTCGGTTGTACGTTTGACTTGAGGTTTTAATAAAACAAGAATTTTAAATCAATTTTGGTTTCGTTACTTTAAAGTTAAATCTTCTTTTGAATTGTGGTCAAAAGTTTAAAAATATCCACAACAAAAAATTGTGTATTTTATTTAAAATGTATTGTATACTGTTACTTATGTTATGTTAGGAGTTAGGACGTATGCATAGGTACTATTCACGTGCCAAAATATGTACATTACTTGGCAACTGTTCACTTTTACGTGTACATGTGAGCACTGTCATCTCATCATCTTACATGGGATACACCCATGTAAGATGATGAGATGACAGTGCTCACAAAAGAAGATCAATGGACTAATTCAGTTTGTTTTACCTTTTCAACATCAAAACAGTTGGCTGCAATAAAATCGTCACTAGCGTCAGTCGTCACTAATATGGCTATGAGTTTTATATATTTTTTTCTAATATTAGGTTAGGGAAAAAAATTGATATCAAAGATGCACGTCGCTCTGGTCGCCATGTTACGGATGACTGATGCCATTTTTGAAAAAGTGGAGCAAGATCGGCATATTAGTAGTTACGACTTACGATGTAGCTGAAGAACTGGGGATTGACCACAAAACGGTTTTGGCGCATTTGAAAAAAGCTGGGTACACAAAAAAGCTCGATATTTGGGTGCCTCATGAGCTCACTGAAAGAAACCTAATGAACTGTGTACTCATTTGTGATTGTTTATTACGACGTAATGAAACCGAACCATTTTTGAATAAGCTGCTAACTGGTGATGAAAAGCGGATCATGTACGACAAGAACTTGCGAAAAAGATCGTGGTCAAAGGCCGATCAGGCTTCACAGACTGGCGAAATAAGGGTTAACGCAGCAAGGTGATGCTGTATGTGTGTGGTGGGATTGGAAGGGCATTATTCATTTTGAGCAGCGGGGCTAAAATGGTTACATTTAGCAATTCGACGCCCCCACCGAATAATCGGACAATCGTAAAAATGAAAATGTTCAGGAGAGCCGAAAAACTGATTTATCTCAAATGAAAGCTAATTTTTTTGCCTATCTTGCTATCCTAACAATATTTAATTACCACCGAAGGTTTTTATTTAATAAAGCAAAACGCAACTTATCGTTCTGGAGTAGGTCAAGCTCTGAACATTATTGTCTATTGCATGATTATTCGGGTAATTTTGCGTTTCGACTTCAATAAAATGCACATATAACATCTCATTGCAATATTCTTCGGGGAAATTGTTTGGGATAAGAATATTGGTAAACACCTATTACTTTACAATTCGGTGATTAAAAAATGTTGTACACTTTATAATTATAGTCATTGTCGTTTATTCCAATAATTTTCTACTATAGGTAAAATAAAAATAATATGTATTTTTATTTTAATACATTCATTATTTGATGACATAAATGACATTCTTGCAATCGAAACAGCTCTTCGTTAAAAAAAAACACTCAGGAGACTGGCTCTATCATTTTAGTAGTAAGTTTATAATCATTGCAGTTAATTAAAATGTCAATCATAACCCTCATCGCCACCGGAGTATCAGAATTGGTGTCACAATAATCAAGATCATATTATGTTCTAATAAAATGAATGATAATGGAAGGAAATTGCTTTAGACTGTCTTCAGAGAGCATCATAGGCCTTTCTTATATGACGGTGCTTTAATCGTCGACTTCTGTCTACATCGTAATACAGTTCAATGTAATCAGGATCAAAACTATGTTAAAAACATTTCAAGTTGCAATACGATACAATATTCACGCAACACACTATAACAGCACATCTTATAGTAGCTAGCAATCGCATTCCTAATTAAATACTGAATTGGGTCCCATTAGGATCTGCAGGACAACTTCCACGAATAATGTTTGACTGCCTGACAGCTGTTTGCAGGCGTAAAACTGTAACAAGTGCTGTCGTGACAGTTTTAAGCACTCCTTAGGAGTCTTTGTGAGAGAAGAAGATATCTAAATACGTTCTCGTTAATTTGTAACAGATCTCGCTGCTTATCGGCCACGATTAGTTTATATTGTAGCAAGTATTGCCCATACATCCTTGTTTGTAAGAAAACCCGCATGTGGATTACAAAAATCGAAACAGATTATGATTATATCTCCTGAAACTGAAGAAAGCGGATTCCTTTAATAGCCGTAAAATATAAAATAAAAATATGAGCAATGTACCAAATTTAACGAATATTAGGAAGGACTTTACCACTTGATGTCTTCAAAAACGACGACGTTCTTACGTCTATGACGACTTAAGACATCCAAAAAAGCTAGGCAGGGACAGTCAGACATTCTTATTTTCGTATTTTTTAATGAAGAAAGTCTGACAATTCCTGACTCTTCGGTCCTGTCTTCTGCGATGACTGATCTGATGCTTGTCTGAGACTGGAGGCTGGAGGTGAGTGGACTGAGATGATCACCGCGATATGATGGTCGTCCTACTCAGATTTACAAGTTGTCCAAAATAAAACCCAACCAATATGCCTTTATGCCCCAAAGGTGCACCGAAGACGCCCTCTATAGGTTATTGAACCACATCAGAAAGAAGAGAGAGGAGAAAATTTCTGTTGTGGTATCGCTGGACACAGAGGGAGCCTTCGACAATGCTTGGTGGCCAGCTGTAAAGGTTCGGTTAGCTGAAGTTAGGTGTCTGGAGAACCTAAGGCGGGTGCGGCGGGCGGATCAGCGGCTAACTGAGTGGAAGGAGTGTAAAAGTGAGATGCGCAGGAGTGGAAGTGTGCAATAGGCAGCAATTTATTTACCTGAATAGTCATGCAATAGTCGTTTATCGTCAATTCGTTTTGACATATTTTTTCGCAATAGCCTATTGCCCAGTTTTTGGTATAAAATACAATTTTAAGTATTGTTATGGAATAAACACATAATTTTTTATATCTTTGTAAATATCTATAGAAAAATTCTGAAAAAAATTCACAAGATGTATTTTGACTTCTAGATGCCAAAAATCGCATAACAGCAAAAACCCCACAATAGCACATTGTCTGATTATTCGGTGGGGGCGTCGAATTCCTCTCAATCAATTCAGCAAATGAATTGTCAAAACTGTCAAATCGACAAATGTCAAATCATTACAAAAATACAGAAATGAATTGCAATAAGAGTTGCATTATGCGATTTTAGAAAAATTAATCATATTATGATTCATATCATGATTCTCCAAAGCGACCATTTTAGCCCCGCTGTTATCGCCAGGCAGGACCATCGATTCTGAACTGTACTGCGAACAACTAATGAGATTAAAGCAAGAACTTGAGAGAAAGCGGCCGAAATTAATGAACAGAAGCGGTGGGGTTTTTCACCATGATAACGCTAGACCTCACACATCTTTAGCCACTCAGCAAAAATTACAAAAATTTGGCTGGGAGGTGTTAGTGCATCCGCCGTATAGTTCTGACCTTGCACCTTTTGATTTCCACCTGTTTCGGTCGCTGCAGAATTCCTTAGGTAGTGTCAGGTTGACATCACAAGATGACTGCCAAAACCACTTGTCGCAGTTTTTTCATCAGAAGCCCCAAAACTTTTAAAAGTAATGGGATCATGTCCCTACTCCCTACCAACAAGATGGCAAAAAGTTGTCGAACAAAATGGCACCGATATACTTTAGTCAATTGTAAAAAAAAACTTTATAAAAAAACCTTTTGAATTTTTATATAAAATGCGATAAAATTTAAATAAAAAAATCTTAAAAAGTAGGTCACGTAGTATGGGTATGCTCCCTTACATAATTGCATCTGTCTTCGGCACACTTTAACAATTGCCTAAACGGCCCGACTAGATTCGGTTAAGGGGTTTAGGGTTAAGGTTAGGGTGTCTCATATCTAAGTAGCACCTCATGATAACATTACAAAATATGAAAATGATACCCAGACTAGCTTTTCTAGTACTTATTTGAACAAAATTTAGACCGGGTATCACATTTTTGAGATTTTGCGTGAAGTTGGGAATATAATAATTGAATGTTTGCTACTATTACCTGCACAAATCAATGTTTTCGACGTCTTATCGTATACGTAACGTACCATGCAATCATGCGTTTATATTGTGACACGTTTTTTGCTTTTTATTGCATTTATATCGATTCCTGGCTATGGTACAGTTCAATTCCGCCTGTTATATAGATAGTTTGCTGTAGCCAAATCAAGCATTTAGACAGCACTGGATTAATCCGGTGAGCATTGTAGAATTGTATTTAATTTTAGGGTAAGTAAATTAGTGAGTATAAAGTTTTCTACTTATTAAAATTATTGATGAGCTTGAAATCGCGTATTTCTTGAAATGGCGGACATTTTGACGTTAGTCATTTTCTTCTCCTTCTTTAAAAATGATTTCTCTTAAGAAAAAGCCAGCCTAGATATTAGCCATAGCTAAGACGTCTAGCTTGCAAAAAAATTAAACTTAGTTGTCGCCAGTTATTTACACTTATATCAGCAACATTGGCAGCTTGGCTCTGAGTACAGCGCGAACGATAATAAAATACCTACACTCCTAAAGTGCGTTCGGAGCCTTTTCCGCGTCTGTCCCTTATTTTAAATACAAAATTTATTTGTATAATACTGTGTATAAGTAATATTTCTATTTCTTTTTTAATAAAAAATAAACACCTAATTTCACGAATGAACCGAATAATTTAAAGCTATTTTCGGAAAGTAAACAAAATAAGTTTCCAGTTTCCACAGATCAAATCTAACCCGCCGAACGAAAATTTAAAGGTAAACATCTCGATAATTAAGATTACAAGGAGAAAATGGATAAAAATAAAACAAAAGTGTAAACAAAAAACAAAGTATAATAGGATGTTTAAGGGTGTCAATTAGCAATAAGTATTTTCTTTAGAAAAAGAAACAATTTCTGTTATTATCATGTTTGTTTTTCGTGTTGTTTTCTTAAAAAAAGACGTCACCTACGATTCTGTTTTGATTCTAATTAATGAATCAAACTTGTTAGTTTAAATTTTGTGCCATTAGGTATTCAGTAACTTTGACTTTGTATACTTTTCCAATTTGTTTTTTATCAGTTATCAGCAATACTAATTAGTGGAGCGCCGTAAGGCATAAGAATCTCGGAATCCAGGACATGTCAACGAATCTTCATAAAAACTGTTCGATTGCCTTGTTAAAAGCTTAAATAAATTAAAAAGCATGAAATAAAATTAAATTAAGAAATTTTAAAAAAAACCGCCAAACCACTTTAAAAAGTAATGAAAAAATATTTAGGTACTGACATTAAGTTTAAATAATTCCTAACATTAAAGTAATATTTTACTCCCTAATTAGGTATTATTGTTGTCACGGTCTGTCGGGGGACCGCCAAGTAAACTACGGCAACAGCGACTTTAATTTTTGTATCGCCAAGCTGATTGTGTCGCTTCGGTTCGCTGTGAAAATATGTTATGTGAAATCAAAAATCTACATATTAGCGGAAAATTATGGATTTAAAATACTTTACACTTAGGAATGGATAATGTTACTAGGTATGCCAAATTGCTTGAAATTTTGTCACAGTAAAGCCTGTATGTATACAAATACACTAGTTTTTGTTGCAGTCAAAAATACCTAGTAGTTTTGATTTTATAGGCATTCAAAGTTTCGAAAAATATTGATTCCCGCTAACAGCCTCGCGACCGCTTGTGACGTCATAGCACAATTCCGCCGCCCGAGCCCCATACAATAAACGTGATTTTTTGCTACCTAGTACCTGGATGTCCGAGCTTTGCTCGGTATAGCAAAAACACTCATTGACTTCGTGTTACTTAATAACGCCATCTGCTGGTCGTTAAAACAATTAGTTGCTCACAAAGTAGTATTATTATTCGCCAATAGATGTCAGGAAGAGTCATATTTTTCAGTTTATCGATATTATCGATAAAACACTAATAAAAAGACATTTTCTGAAAATGATTCCTAGCTAGATCGATTTATCGCCCCCGAAACCCCCTATATACTAAATTTCATGAACATCGTTGTAGCCGATTCCGAGATTCCAATTATATATATATATATATATATATATATATATATATATATATATATATATATATATATATATATATATATATATATATATATATATATATATATATATATATATATATATATATATATATATATACAGTGTGTAACAAAAACTAGTGATAATACTTTAGGGTGTGTACATGTTCCTTGTAGAGAGTTCACTGTGAAAGTAGCAGCTCTGAAAGACGAACTTTTTTTTTCACTTTTGTATGGGCAAGGGCCCGAGCGTCACGAGTTTCCCCATACAAAAGTGAAAAAAAATTTTGGTCTTTCAGCCCTGCTACTTTCACAGTGAAATCTCTACAAGGAACACGTACACACCCTAAAGTATTATCACTTGTTTTTGTTACACCCTGTATATATATATATATATTAGTGTTTTATCGATAATCGATAAACTGAAAAATATGACTCTTCCTGACATCTATTGGCGAATAATAATACTACTTTGTGAGCAATATATCCCACGATCTTATATCTTTAAACGAGCAAATATATACAAGAATCGCTCGTTTAAAGATATAAGATTATAATAAAATAAAAAATTTAGGGGGGCTCCCATACAAAAATCACAATTGTTGGCCTATTTTGCTCTATAAACTATATATATATATATAGGTTAGATTAGGTATTAGTTAGGACTACCTAACTAATACCTAATCTAACCTATATTATCAGTCGTAATGTCGTTGAAACTAAGGTCGAATTTCGACCATTGGGCGATCTCTAGTATCGAAGTAATTCTTTCACTAGTATTTTTTATTTTTGACAGAGAATATGGAATCCTAATAATCAAAATTAGGTAACATTCTTTAAATAAATAAAACGCGATTTTTTACCTTTTTTTGTTTTTTATCAATAACGGAAACACTTGGAATTTTCACCAAGGCCTTAATTATATTATGTGTACTTTAATATTTAATAATAATATTAAAATAAAATAAAGACTTTCACTGTAAACATTTTTGTGTACATAAATTGTTAAATAAATAAAAATTTAAGGGGGCTTCCCATACAAAAATCACTGTGGTGGTACGGAACTCTTCGTGCGCGAATCCGACTCGCACTTGGCCGATTATTTATGTGTATTTTTTTACTAATCGGACTCGCTTATGAATACACATACCGAGAGCAAAATAGGCCAAAAATTGTGATTTTTGTATGGGAGCCCCCCTTAATTTTTTATTTTATTATATTATTATTATTAATTATTAAAGTACACATATAATTAAGGCCTTGGTGAAAATGTTAAATGCCTACCTGTTGCCGTTATTGAGATAGAGCAAAAAATCACGTTTATTGTATGGGGCCCGCGCGGCGGTATTGTGCTATGACGTCACACCGTTACCGGGCGCCCGCGTCGCACAGTTACAACTTGTTTTGCTTATAAATCGGAAACTAATTAACGTATCCAAGTAATTCTTTCACTAATATTCTTTATTTTTGACAGAGAATGTGGACTGCTAATAATCAAAATAAGGTAACATTCTCCATTATTTAAACTTAGTCCGTAAATATTATTTCTTTACTTTTAGGGTTCCGTAGTCAACAAGGAAGCCTTATAGTTTCGGTCTGTCCGTCTGTTCGTCTGTCCGTCTGTCCGTCTGTCTGTCCGTCTGTCCGTCTTTCCGTCTGTCCGTCCGTCCGTCTGTCCGTCTGTCTGTACGCGGTTTTGCTCAGAGACTATAGGACCTACAAAGCTGTAATTTGGCATGAATTCATATTATATACAATCACATATTAATGATGCCGACAAAAAGGATCTTAAAAATTATTTTTTTTATGTTACATTCTCTACACATCAAGCGGGAATGAATATTTTTTTTCGCGTCTACCCCATCGTGTGGGGTGTCGTTGGATAGGTTTTTAAAAATATTATGACTTATGAGTATTCATAGATCATTTTCCGATTTAGGGATCAGTTTGTGAAATATTAAGTTTTAAAATGGAAAAAACTAAACGGTTGCTTCTGGAAATGTGAGAAAATTCTCGATGCTGAATTTAAAAGCAAAGCTATCACGGCTAAGAAAACTTTATAAGTTTTTGAATTATAGTCAATCAACTTAAAAAAATGTGTTCTGCAAAGTATAAAATAATCTTTCGATCAAATTCCTTTGAATGTAACTGAGATGATGTTGTTAGTAGTTTAAAACACGTTATAAATGTACATTCATTGCAACCATACAAAAATTATCAAAAACTAGAGCTACTACGGAACCCTATATTGCGCGTGGACACGACACGCACTTGGCCGGTTTTGTTTAATGTGGTTTGGCGGGTTTTTTTTTTAAATTTCTTAATTCTTAATCATAAAAAATCAAAAAAGTAGTGAAGACTATAATATCTACAGAAATAGTTGGGATTTTGACGAATTCTGGAAAAGGCACTATTAGAGAAACAATTATTTAATACTTTTTAGTTAATATTCCTATTGTTTTTACCTTGGAAGTTTGTTTTATTTTTTGTTTAAAAGTAATAGGACCATCAAGTCAAAGTATGAAATCCTTTCTATTTCTATTAGCTACCACTTTCAAGATTTTTCGCAGATAAAAAATATGTTGTTCATCTTATCAAAATGTAGTTAATATAAACAAAAAAAAAATAGCTTTATAGTATTAAAAAAATGTTCTAGGGCCCCTGTACTATTATGAATATTATACACATTAATGGAAAGTTGACCTGGTGCTGCAGCATCACCTGGTAATCAATAGGATACCCAACTCCTCATCAACTTAGAGCAGAGGTTTCGTGTTTGGGCAATAAAAGCAATATTTTAATAAATAGAAGCTATTTGTTTTTTTACCCGACTACGGCGAAGCATAAAGGAGGGTTATGATTTTATGAACAGTTTATCTCACGTTTTCACGGTCGTCAATTGGCCGTCAAGATCGTGTGATTTAACGCCTTTGGACTATTTCTTGTGGGGCCATGTTAAGGCTCATGTCTACAGGGATAAACCAGCAACGATTGACGCACTGGCAGCCAATATTGAAGCAATTATTCGTGAAATACCGATCGATATGTTGGAGAGAGAGTGCCAAAATTGGACCTTGCGCATGGACCATCTAAAGCGGAGCCGCTGCCAACATTTGCGTGAAATCATCTTTAAACGTTAAATTATATTGATATTTTGTTTTTTAAAAGCAAATCCTATACCTCTTAAAAATCACCCATTATTAAAACTGTCGTTTTCTTACAAAGGCTTCGCAAAAGAAATATTACTGAGTGACTTTATACAATGGCTAACTTTTGTAACAAAAGTCTGATGTTCAGTGTTTGATGTTTCAAACATTTCAAAAATAGAGCCTGATGTGAGAAAATCAACTGGAATAACTTTTCTTATAAGTGTAAAGTTACTTGTAAGGGTTCTTTGTTTTGTTTATAATATAAAACGATTAAGGGTTGTATTGAAAAACATTATTTTACCAGCTGTTGTTGCCCGCGACTTCGTCCGCGTCCACAAAACGTGACAAAGATAGTGAAAAAAAGAGAAAATTTCCCCTTTTTAGGGTTCCTTACCCAAATAGTCTTTGAAATAAATTCCTATTTTTAGGAATTTATTTCAAAGACTGACACCTGTCTGTCTGTCCATCTCCAGGCTTTTTAGTGTTCCGTAGCCAAATGGCAAAATCGGAACCCTTATAGAATCGTCATGTCTGTCTGTCTGTCTGTCTGTCTGTCTATCTGTCTGTCTGTCTGTCTGTCTGTCTGTCTGTCTGTCTGTCTGTCTGTCCGTCCGTATGTCACAACCACTTTTCTCTGAAACTATAAGAGCTATTAAAACTTGGTAAGTAGATGTAGTCTGTGAACCGCTTTAAGATTTTGATACAAAAATAAAAAATAAAAAAAAAATTTAGGGGGTCACTTAGATACAACTGAAAAAAAAATTCATGTAACCTATGCGTGGATAACATAATATTGATATTGGATAAGTCTTCATATTGAGGTTTCTAGTATCATTTTTTTCTAACCAGGTGCCTTACTCCCGAAACTGATATCGATTTCGATTTTCTATTTCAACGGTTTTTGACACTTTAGACATCTAAAATAGCGCTATTTTAGATGTTTTTTTTTACTACTGACTGTCGGTGCTTATTACCTTATGTATTATATCATAGGAAAAGACTTGCATCTTTTTTTTTCCTCCCCGCTGAGTGTCGATGTAGTGAGTGTTCTGGTTTCGCAACTTTTTGTCACTTGCTCAAGAATCATCCTCGCCATCTTTATGAAACTCGGTCTGTGTTTTTTATTCTTCATTAAAGCCCCCCCCCCCCCCCCCTTTGCCCTTTACCCTTTACGGGGTAAACCCCGTTTATATACAGGGTGTAACAAAAATAAGTGATAATACTTGTGTACGTATTCCTTGTAGAGAGTTCACTGTGAAAGTAGCAGCGCTGAAAGACCAAATTTTTTTTTCACTTTTGTATGGGGAAACTCGTGTGACGCTCGGGCCCTTGCCCATACAAAAGTGAAAAAAAAAATTTGGTCTTTCAGCGCTGCTACTTTCACAGTGAACTCTCTACAAGGAACACGTACACGCCCTAAAGTATTATCACTTATTTTTGTTACACACTGTATAAAATCATTAATAAATTACACAAATTATAATCCTTAACGGAACGTCAAAGAAATGGGTAAAAATTTTAATGGCGACCTATACAAAAAAAAAACAACTGGCTTCAATTATGAGTCGACGGAGCTCCGCTACGCGGGGCTCCTACTTCTGGGTGGTTCACAAAAAAATAACCACGCTTCACTGCGCTACGCTCCCGGCCGCCTTAGCCATCTAACCTAACCCAAAAAAGTCGTATTGGTCCACAGCCCAACTTACGGGCCTCACCTGACTGCAACGATTTGTCGCCCCGCCCCATTCGAATTCGCACGCATTTAACAATATGTAGTTTTCATTAAAACACGTATCAAAATATTGAATATAAAGTCTCAAATAGAATATTAGTAACCAATTATCATTAATAAAGCAGCTCACAAAAGTTTGCTCAAAGTGAGCTTTTAAGTAGCTCCTAATAAATAACCTCACTTAGACAAATTGAATCTATATTTAATATTGAAGTTGCCCGCTATGTATTTCCAGTCGCTCACTTAGTAATACAGTCGCTCGGATAGAATTTTAATATCTGAAATAGATTAATCGCATTCCACATTTTGTAAGCTCGTTCTGGATTTTATTATAAATCAATATTAGTCGTTAGTTTAGTTTATTTTTCGCTTAGTCAAATTAATACCGCTCATGTTGTTAAAACAGTATGTTCATCATCAGTCGCAAAGTAATTTTTTTTTAGCTCGTTTTATTATTTCCCTTAAAATAATATAAGATATTATATTATTTTAAGGTGTAATAATCTTATACTATTTAAAATAAATATCTGAAATTTAGTGACTAATCAGAGATTACATATTTTTTATACATGAGAAATCTTTAAAATATAATATTACTAGCTGTCCCGGCAAACGTTTCTTTGCCATTTATAGTATTTCGCCCGTATTATTTTATTGAAGTGACTAAATAAGTATGTCACCATGTCAACGTCCGTCGCTACCCCATCGCACAAACAATGGTCGCCGTCAGTCTCGCGTTGTAATAATTTACTATTAATTTTTCAACAAATGCACTTATCAATATAAAAAGTACCCAGTAACCGATATCAGACCCACTGAATATGCATATAAAATTTGGTTAAAATCAGTAAAGCCGTTTCGGAGGAGTACGGTGACTAACATTGTGACACGAGAATTTTATATATAAGAATTAATATTTATCGACTGATGACATTGAGTTACGCAATTTTTGTAGAATCACCCTAAATGTATACAGACTCGAACTACGTTTCAGCCTATACGCTATAGCCTCGCGCGTTTTTAAGGGTTCCGTACCGAAAGGGTGAAAACGGGACCCTATTACTAAGACTTCGATGTCGGTCCGTCTGTCTGTCCGTCCGTCCGTCCGTCCGTCCGTCCGTCCGTCCGTCCGTCCGTCCGTCCGTCTGTCTGTCTCCAGGCTGTAACTCAAGAACCGCTATAGCTAGACTTCTGAAATTTGGACAGATTTTGTATTTCGGTTGCCGCTATAACAACAAATACTAAAAATAAAATAAATATTTAAGGGGGGCTCCCATACAGCAAACGTGATTTTTTTCAACCTTTTTTGCTCTATATCAATAACTAGCTGTTGCCCACGACTTCGTTCGCGTGGACTTCAGTTTATAGCGCGCGATGTCAACAAAATTGGTGTCTAAACTCAAAAGCTTTTATAAAAAACCCTGGTACCCCTTAAATCAAAACAGCTGTGCAGTGTGCACAGTGCACATAATAAGTATTTCATTTTTTTAAAGTAAACTTTATATTTTATGCCAAATTTTGAAGCTTATTTAGCCCCGCAATTACACAACTTTACCCATAAACTATATCATTGATAGGTTTAAGGTTACGTCAGTGCATAAATAAAGTACTGAGTTATTTAATAACTAAAAAAAGAAATCACAATCGAAAAAGATCGAAACTCGAATGTAAAATAATACCCCCTCTTATAGAAAGACGAATGAGCAAGCGTCAGCGCGATGTAGGAGACGCACAGCGCCATCTACTATGAATTTTTGGAACCAACTTAATTTGACCAAATTTACTCATTTTCACCCCCTTACAACCCTTTCTGCCAGTAAAAAAGTAGCCTATGTCCTTTCTCAGGCTTAAGACTATCTGTATACAAAATTTCATTACAATTGGTTCGGTAGTTATGGCGTGAAAGCGAGACAGACAGAGATACTTTCGCATTTATAATATTAGTATAGAAGACGTATAGATTATGTATACCCTTCCCGCGAGCGCATCCCCGCATTGGTAGCGCCCACTTCGAAACGGGCGTAAATCGCAATATTTTAATTTCGCCATAACTTCTAAACCAAACGTCAAATTTTGATCATTCAAATACCAAATCTAATATATAAAATTCACGTGTCACAGTTTTCGTTGCCATACTCCTCCGAAACGGCTTGACTGATTTTGATGAAATTTTTTGAGCATATTAGTAGGATATTCTCAGACCTACCCAAGGTCTGAGAATCGGCCAACATCTATTTTTCATACAAAAAATTATTTATATGGTCAAAACAATGTTTGCCGGGACAGCTAGTATATTCTACATAAACTATACTTAGTGATGAAATAATTTATTTTGATAAGGCTTATTAGCATGAGTAAAATAAATCCAAATTAAATGTAGTCCAAAAAAATCAAGATTTTTAAATAAAATAATTGGTTCTTGTGCCTCACTTGACAAAGATAGGTATAGTGTGTCGCGGACATTTTTGTAGATATTTATAAGATCTACATTCACTTAGAACATTGTATAGTTCTATCTTTTATGCTAGATTTATACTCGCTCGTGGCTCGGCTCGCGGCGCGTTTCGCGGCTCGCGTCGAAGTGCGAGTGTAAACACCAAGCTCGCGTCCTCCTCGAGCTCCTTTGGAGACGCGAGCCCTGCGAGCCGCGAGCGGAGCCGCGAGACGAGCCGCGAGCTCGAGTTTACACTCAGGGCTCGCGGCGCGTCTCGCGGCTCGTCTCGTGGCTCGCGCGCGAGTTTTAATCGAGTATTATAGTTTAGGCAGCGTTCGCAAAATAAGAAAATTTTCTGGTTGTTTCCCAAAAACTGAAATATCTCACGGAACCCTATATTTTCCAAAATAAAAAGTAGCCTATGTTACTCGTAAATAATGTAGCTTTGGAATGGTGAAAGAATTTCTAAAATCGGTCCAGTAGTTTTTGAGCCTATTCATTACAATTAAACAAACAAACAAAGTTTACCTCTTTATCATATTAGTATAGATGGCAACAGGTAGTAGGTACTTGAATTTTTCACAAAGTCCTTTATTATATGTGTATTTTAATATTTAATTATAATATTAAAATAAAATAAAAATTTAAGGGGGGATCATCCTCCTTTTCGGAAGTCGGTTAAAAAGTAGCCTAAGTTATTCCTTACTACATCAGCTATCTGGCAAAAAAAATCCCGTCAAAATCGCTTCAGCTATTTCGGAGATTAGCCGGAACAAACAGACAGACAGACAGACATACAGACAAAAATTGGAAAAAATGTTGTTTTGGTGTACATACATGTAGCGTATATACATTCATATGCATGTAGTAAAAAACGGTTCTTTCAATATTACAAACATACACTCCAATTTTATTTATATGTATACATATAAATAAAATTGGAGTGTATGTCTGTAATATTGAAAGAACCGTTTTTTATATTTCACTTATGTTAACGCGGACGAAGTCGCGGGTAACTACTAGTCTATAGACTAGCTGTTACCCGCGACTTCGTCCGCGTTAACATAAGTGAAATATATCCTCCTCCTTTTCGCAAGTCGGTTAAAAGGTAGCCTAAGTTATTCCTTACTACACCAGCTATGTGCCTAAAGAAGTCTCGTCAAAATCGCTCCAGCCATTTCAGAGATTAGCCGGAACAAACAAACAGACAGACAGACATACAGACAAAAATTGTAAATAATGTTGTTTTGTTGTCTGTACCCTATATACATTCATATATGCATCTAGTAAAAAGCGGCCAAGTGCGAGTTGGACTCGCCCATGAAGGGTTCCGCAGCAGTAATAAGGTCTATTTTAATGAAATTAAAAGGTTTTTGATTTATTTTTATATTTCAGTTGATTTAATGACAATTAATTTAAGGTTTACCATTTATGACTAATAAAAAAAACTACTTGCTAGATCTCGTTCAAACCAAATGGTAGTTTTTATAGTAATGTACATCATATATTATTTTTAGACTAATCATTCTACTTTAGAATTTAGAGGGGGGGCGACACAAATTTTTCCACTTTGGAAGAGTCTCTCTCGCAAACTATTCAGGTTACAAAAACATTATAGAAGAAAGTTCAATATGATTTTTAAGGACCTATCCATAGATACCCCACACGCATAGGTTAGATGAAAAAAAAATGTTTTATTGGTTTAAGGTTTACCATTTATGAAGTATAAAAAAACTACTTGCTAGATATCGTTCAAACCAATTTTCGTTGGTAGCTTTTATAGTAATGTACATCATATATTATTTTTAGACTTATCGTGCCCCTACTTTAGAAGTTAGAGGGGGGTACACACATTTTACCACTTTGGAAGAGTCTCACTCGCAAACTATTCAGGTTAGAAAAAAATGACACGAGAAACCTCAATATGATTTTTGAAGACCTATCCATAGATACCCCACACGTATAATAGGTTAGATGATTTTTTTTTTTTTTTGTTTCAGTTGTACCTATGGGCACCCCTAACATTTTTAATAATTTTTCCATTTTTGTATCAAAATCTTAATGCGGTTTACAGACTACATCTACTTACCAATTTTCAATAGTATGACTCTTATAGTTTCGGAGGAAAGTGGCTGTGACATACGGACGGACAGACAGACAGACAGACATGACGAATCTATAAGGGTTCCGTTTTTTGCCATTTGGCTACGGAACCCTAAAAACCGGTTTACAAACAGACACTCCAATTTTATTTATATGTATAGATGTATACATGTATAGATTAATAATTTTATTTATATGTATAGATGTACATACATGTATAGATTAATAAAAAGTACATAAACTTGTGATTTAAGGGGGGCTCCCATACAAATTTACTACACGGAACCCTATGTACGCCCGACTCGCAGTTGACCAATTTCATAATTTTTACTTTCATAGTGGATAACGACTTAGCTTGTTGCCAAATTTTAAGGTTCTAATTCTGCTAGAAGTACCTTAGAATTTTGATGATCTGTCAGTCAGTGAGTGACAAATGTAGTAATTTTGCTCATCCGTAACTATTAAACTATTTATCGAAATGTCAATGTAATTTGGAGGTTGAGATAGTTTTAATACTTGCTCCTAGTCACCGAAATTCTAAATCCATAGCTTTGTTAACATCGAAGATAAAGGGGGTGTGAAAAAGCCGCGAACCGCTTCGAGAAAAGTATGGTACGGCCGTGCCTTTGCTAAAAAGCTTGGCTGGGGCACTGCCGTGCCCCCAGATTTGTCGATCATTTCGAAGCATATTTTAATACTGAAAAGAAAGTCATTTAGTTCATGATATCGATAAACTATAGTTTAAGTAATGTGCATCCCTAAACACACGTAAAAAGCTATGCAATTCTTGTAGCCAAATTATTACTTGATGTGACATTTTTAGCACAAATGCCTTATATAGCACGAATAACGGATTATTGCACTTGTAAATTATCTTTTTAGCTTACAAAAATACCGATTAATAAGGCCAAAAAACGTTGTCAAAACTTACGTATTTAATGTTTGAGGCATTCTTTGGCCGTTCTTATGGTTTATTATTTAGCGGAACCACAAAACTCAACAATATCTAGCATTAAAATGTTCACTAAAAACTAGTTTTTATTATTCGTAGTAAAAACCTTTATTAACACTTTTATTACACGAAATATTATGCAGACCGACTCCTTTATTATGACCGAGTAACTCGGACCTAACTTGACACGCTTTTCACGCTTATACACCGATATAAGGATTTATCCTAGTGTATAATATAGATCTCAATGGCCACAACTTCTAAATTCAAATCTAACTTTTATTTTCCAGGCTGGACCAACATTCATTTCGCCACAGAACCAGCAGCCTGGTCGGCCGCAACTGGTCAACTACCAGTACCGGGCCCCACAACACGGAAACAGGCCCGCCTCCCATCCGAGGTAACTATCACGGCCACGCAAAATTTAAAAAAAATACGAGATTTGAAACGTTTGTACAAATTTTGAGTGCTCCAAGTAGGTAAGCAGTTTTTTTTTTTTAAGACAAGTGGCCAGTATTTTAACTAAGAACGTCCAGTCAGTAACATTAAACATAGAAAAAATTTACTGTTACAGGCCAAAATAAATAATATAGTTATATTAAGTAAAAGTCTGTCAGTCACAAATACTTATTTGAAGTTGAAAAACCAATGTAATATGATGTTAGTAAGTATATCGTGATTCATGCAGTATAATATTCGTATGAAGCTTAAAGTATGCTAAGCAAAAACTTGGGTAATTAATGAATGTGAAAATAGGCACAGGTAAAGTTTAAAGTAGATTGATTATAAAAACCTTTGTTGATATAGGGCCTAAGCATTATTATGTTAATAAAAACACAATTTTAGTACATGTATTTTATACATTAATTCACATATTGATAGTAATAGTAATCAATGCATAAAGAGTTCAAACTTCAATTTTATATAAATTACGAAATAAGACCACAGGTATAACTTAATATATTATCTACGCAATGCGCCTAATAGACAAATAGCTTATTTAAGTGTTATTGTTAAATTTCAATGGGAATAAGAATGTTGACTAGAGGATTTTTTTTAAGTTTAACCGTAATGGGTTAAGGTTATCGAATTTTAAGTTGAAATTATGTTCAAAATATTACTGGAAGTACTTTTTCAGTGCATTATTCCTAATATCATAATAAGAAAAACACCCCAAAATGTTATAACTTATAAGTGTTTAACGCATAAAATATACAAGCTCTGCGAAATGTATAGACAGTATTATTAAATTGGCTTATTTGAATATGTTTTGTAGTTTTTAGGCTAATGTAAATACGAGTGCAAAGTTCAGCGATAAAAAAACATTTAGTCCCCAATATAGAATTGGATACTCAAAATTTCTACAAATGATTGAACATCTCTCTGAATAAATTGGCACTGATTGATGTTATCGGCCGTATTTGAATTTTATCAAAATTCTAACACCATATTATGGCCGGGGTATCTACGAACGCAAAACCGTGTAAGCGTTTCAGCGCCATCTATGAACAACCAAGCGAACTGTTTTGAGAGCTCGACATAGATAGCATTCGAAACCTGCAGGTTTTATTATTTGTGCTTTGTATCTACCCCTAGGTCTGAACAGCAAATGATCGACCTTATGTAAGATAATTTTCAGCATATTATGTTGGTTGGTTAGACTTTTACGATTAGTATGTGTGTAGTGATGTTGCATCGATTTTCCCCTAACTTTTGTTTTGTTTTCCTCTGAGCTGGATGTCTTGTAGAGAAACGTGTGACTTAGTCCGCCTATTTCTAGATGTGTTTCTTTCATATTTATATTGCTGTTGTGCAAAAAGAGTTTATTATTGTTGTTAAAATGAATTTTTAACTTAATTTTATTTCATCCAGGAAAAACTTCAAAGCAGAAGCTGTTATAATATAAAATATATTCACTGCCATGATAATAAACTTTACTACTATAAAACTACTCTAAAGAAACAGTAAAAAATAATCTCTTTAATCATAACTTAAAATCACAAAAAAGAAAGACTTTAACTATCATAATTGATAACAGTTACTATTATAAACAGTTGAAAAATAAAATTGTGCTGCCGCTATATAACAAAACACATTAAAAACAGAACAAAATAAATGTTTAAGTTTTTCAAAACTCTAGTAAAGTTCTGAGTATAACTTTTATACTAGGTTTATAAGTAACACAGTAGGTGGACAATATATTATTAGGAAGTTTAATTTGTTTTCCGATACCACATCTTTTAATGTTTACGTTTTTACACAGAATGATAAACATTGTGAAATTAACCATTTAAGGTACGCGCACACTTTGTCGGCGCGTGCCGGGGCGTGTCGGGGCGGATCGGGGCTCAGCGCAGTGCAAAATGCGCTACAGCACACTATTGTCGGGTCGCATCGCATTGACGGATTTTGAGTACTTTGGATAGCTCCAGTGTGGCCACTCTTAAATCACTCGTGACTCGTTATATCAAAAACGTTGCTTTAATCTACTAAAATCTACTGGACCGTGTTTTAGCTTCTACCGAAAATCTACCTTTATTAATCAATGTATTCTGCGTGGCTTAAACTAAAATAAAACTAAAATGTTTATATGGACTGTCTTCATTACCCGTTTTAAATTTTTATATAATTTATTATATAATATCGATCTTCTATTAAAATTTACAAAAGTTTTAGACTACTAAATCGTCATTCATTTGACCTCAAATCTACCAAAAAGTGGAAATCTGTGTGAAGTGTGGTCACACTGTTGCCGGGGTGCAGCGGGTTTTTCAGGCCTTGTCGCATTGACGGAAATCCACTGCGCCCCGACACAGTGAGCGACACGCGCATCTGCTTCCATACAAATTGTATGGAGGCGGATTTTTGCGATGCGCCCTGGCACGCTGAGCCCCGGCCCGGCCCGTCTCAATGTGCTCACTCCTTTAACAGACTCTTTAGTTAGTATGTCTGTTCCATTATTTTAATATAGTAACTATAATAATACAATAAACAACCAAGAGTGAGTCAGGAGTACTATTGAGAACCCTTCTTGTAGGAATCTTCCGCAGATAATTTAAATTGTTACTGTTATAAAAAAAATACCGAAGGAGTCACAATAGATCCTCAAGGGCCGTCGTAACGTCAGGATTACAGTGATCTGCCTTCGGAGGAAAAAAAATCCTTCAGAGCATAGCGCGGCGCTATCTTTTCTTAGGCCTAGGTACCCACTTAGTTGATATCCAGCCTAGATGTATGTGGATGCGGAGCGGAACGACGATAAACAGCTTGAATTGTGAGTTTAATTTTCTTATTATTTCTCTACTAGCTAATAAACAAGAATTGCTCGTTTAAAGATATAAGATTTAACATTCATTTTAAAAGAGCAAAATAAAAGCACTTTTAAAATGAATGTTAAATAAAGAGATAATAAGAAAATTAAACTCACATTTCAAGCTGTTTATCAAAAATATTTAAAAAATTACAAAAAATCCGGATTATCCGGATAATCCGGATTTGAAGATGAAAAAAAAATCCCATAAACCGGACTTTTTTAAAAATCCGTTTTTTGCAATCCCTAGTTGTTATTTTAGTTTTTAGGGTTCCGTTCCCAAAGGGTGAACCTTTGGGTACGGAACCGTAAAAACTAAAATAACACTTTTTTTTTAACAAAGATTGGCCTAAGGCTAAACTATATTATCTGTACTCAATCTTCATACATTTTAGAAGTCGGTAAGTAAGTACGTGTACGGTACGTACTACGTAGTACGGTTCATTGGAATACTGAATATTGTTTTTACCGAGGAACTTGGCTTCAATTTAGAGAAATTTGTTTGAAAATAATTTATTCAAATGCATATTTTCAAATATTGTATACTAGGTTTTTCTTCAACAATTTAACTTCAGTTATTTTCGATTGCAGCATAACTATACTGAGCAAATTTCCTCACTGAGTCTAAAAAGTAAAAACTCTTGAGTTCTAGCTCAAATTTATTTGGCGGCAGGCAAAAAATTACTTACATTAACAGAATTTTATTTTTAAAAATCCGTTGGATTTTTAAAAATATCTCTAATAGCTAATTTTCTACGATTAAGAAAAAAGACTTTAAACGGCTCTCCTGTAAAAATAGCTATATGGCGTTTGGTAACTTTTGCCTTTCCACCGTCGATATACATATGCTAGTATTTGTAAAATTTGTATCCCTGCATGTCGACATGAAAAGTTAGTTTTTATTTGGAAAATAATGGTCCGTCCGACGCACCTAAGTACAAATAGAGATGTTGTTGAGATTCCTGGAAGAAAATCCAGACCCCGTAGACAACTTATCTTTCTACAGCTATACGGTCCCATTTAAGTTTGGTATCGTGCTTAGCTTGGCTCGCTCGCATATACCCTCTTGCGATTCCAGAGGCCGTAGCCAAAGTCCCTTTCGTTAAAAACGATGACCAAATTCGTTATCAAAATGTATGGGATTTGACATTAGTCTTCGCAAGTGAAATGTCATTTAGCGATGACTTATGTCAAACCGCATACATTTTGATAACGAATTTCGTCATCGTTTTTAACGAAAGGGACTTTGGCTACGGCCTCTGGAATCGCAAGAGGGTATATGCGAGCGAGCCAAGCTAAGCACGATACCAAACTTAAATGGGACCGTATAGCTGTAGAGCTTAACTCCGTTGGAGGTGCCATCAATCACATTTAAATGCTTGCAGACGAGCCATATTATTATGTTAAAATAATAATGATTAACAAAAAATAAAACGATATCACACCGATCGACATCAATCCAATAGTCTATACCTCATGAGCTATCGTGTAATTTGACGTTTGTAGACGATCCGCATTTGATTCTCAGATGATTTGATTTTGTCGGGAGTACCTAAATTCGATGATATCGAATGTTTCGATGCTAATTAGTTCCAAATTGAGTCGCAGCACGATCGTGCGCTAGTATTTATAGCTGTCAGGAGTAGCAAAATTGTTGAGATCGAATTAGTTCCAAATCGATCCGCACCACGATCGAGCGCTATTTTAGATGTCTAAAGTGTCAAAAATCTGATATCAGTTTCGGGAATAAGGCTGCTGATGAAGGGATCCATAACATAAGTAATCGAGGGAACTCCCCAAAATTTTCATGGAAACATGTGGTGACTTCGGTTACATGAGAAGTATTCTAAGCATAATATGCTGCCAACAAGTAAGATTTTGCACCGAGGTATACCTGATATACCGTGGTTCGGAAGGTGCTGAGAGAACTCCTGATACTTTATAGATACAAGTTTGGGAGTTTCGGCGTTGTTTTAAGAACGGAAAGCATATGATACTATGCAAATTACATTCATCATCATCGTCACTACCATATTATACCATGCATCGTCCTATAATTATGAGCCTATTATGACCCTATTATTATTATTGGTAGTTTTGATATTCTTTTAGATCAAGACTTGAGTTTGCCAAGCGATTTAAAAAAATATACTTACACTCAAACCGCGCTACTCTCACAGATACTGCATTAGGTCCATAAACATATTTTTTTTTCGCGGCTTGTGTTGCATTTTTATCTTTTTAGTTTTTTGCAATAAAATTTTTAAATGCAATGAATTTTTTTATTAGAATCACTCATTTCAACACTAATAAAAACAAATGAAAATCTCACATTTACCTAATTTGAATTTTGAGTTGTCTTCTGTAAAATTAAAACTTTTTAATGATACCAAAATCAGCCAGATACAATTGGTATAGCCCAAGAGATTTTATGACAAGTTTATACATACTATAACGCGAAAAGACTTTTTCACCAACCTACTATGATTTGATTGATGCAATGAACAAGTTCTACATCATTAACAGATTTCTTTTTTCCTAGGAAATTACTCTAAACCCTCCGCGTACGAGGTGGGGTATGACATACCCCAGCGCTACAAAATTGATAGCATTTTTAAAAGAAAAAAGTATGCGAGTTGGTTTCCTCAATAGCTGCAAATAAGACGTTGCTGCTTTAATTCCTACCAAATAATCAGTCCTATGTCTATCACCAATTCTGTTACATGTGCTTAAAGTGCATCTGGGTATCACATACCCCACCTAGTACAGCACGTAGCTAAGAAAGTAAGTGTAACTTCTTTTGTTTTTATTTATTTATATGTTTAATTTGGTGTTTAACTTGATGAAATATTATTTTCTGGTATAAGTTTTGCTAAAAATGTCGGTTATCGAAAAAAAAAATTTACGAGCACTGACTGAAGAAGATGATGATTGTGACGCTGAGCTAATGAATTCCGAACAAGAATCGGCTGGTAATGAAGATCAAATCAGTGATACCGGATATGGCCTATCTATACATACTATAAAACAAAGTCGCTTTTTTTCCCTCATGTCCCTTTGTTCCCTTTAATCTTTAAAACTAAGCAACGGATTTTGATTATTCTTTCAGTGTTAGATAGCCCATTTATCGAGGAAGGCTATAGGCTATATTTTATCGCGCTAAGACTAATAGGAGCGAAGAAATAGAGGAAAATGTAGAAAAAACGGGGAAAATCATTTGAAAGGGCTAACTTGAACGCGCTAATCTCAGGAACTACTGGTCCGATTTGAAAAATTCTTTTAGTGTTAGATAGCCCATTTATTGAGGAAGGCTCTATAGCCTTCCTCAATAAATTGAGTATTAGTCTTAGCGTGATGAAATATAGCCTATGCTATATTTCATCACGCTAAGACTAATACGAGAATGTGGAAAAAGTCACGTGATTGGAAACGCCAATCTGAAGCAGTGACGTCGTCGTTCAGTGTCAAACAAAATTGACAGTTGTTAGAACACTTACTCACTTTTGCTCTGTCTACGGCGCGGTTGTTTTGTTTCATGAACGATGACGTCACACGTAATCACGTGACCATAATGCCGCGTTTTTGTGACATATTTTGAATTCAGTATTTAAAATAATTTTTAACTCATTGTAGGGCATAATAATGAATAAAATATTAATTTACAGGTATTATTGTAAACAACTGAAGCGCTTAAAACTATTTTTAAAAAGTTGTCAACTCCCCTATTTTCAGCTCTATGCAAATTATTCCTAGGCTTACGACATTTTTGCGTCTAAATCGGCCTCCGTATCAAGTTTCTTGCGAGAGCAATGCGATAGCGATTATTCCGCGATAATTGCTCCAAAATCGCAATTTCCTATCACGTCAGGCCTGTGACCTGTCCCACTCGCACGTTTAGGCATCGAACTGTAAGTACCACCCGCGGGTGGCACATCATAAGGGACTCGCAAGCGAGCGGTGACGCACGCGCAAGATTTTTCGTCGCGTATCTATTGATACTGATCATAGAGGAATTTAATTCATGATACTGATTTAACCGCTGTGACAAAATAGTTATAAATGTTATAAAAATGAACAATTAAAAAAGGCCAATGAAATATGTACTTAAATAAGGTATTTTAAATACAAAAAGTAGATAAAAACTATACAAACATAGCAAATAAACAAATTTCATACAAAAAATACACAAACTAAACAGAAATAAACACAAGTTACTATGTTTAAATTGTCAAAGTTATTACACAAAGCACTATTATAATCGAAAATAAAGCTACTATAAAATTAAGTTGCGTTACTAAAATTTGATATTACTATAAAAAGGTTTGCTACTCGTACCAATAGTAATTAAAAAATATTATTTTGTTTTCTAAAAAGGGAAAACCTTGATTTCGTAAGAAAAGATACGCGCTATGCTATAGAAAGAGAGCGCACTTGTAGGTGAATATAATTGTAGGCACTTAGCATAGCGCGGTCGGGATTTGAACTTTATAGTTATTTTTTTAAACGGGTTTCGGGAGTGAGATTTCTGTTGTTAAACTAATATGTATTCTGTGATCACGTATCACTTATCAGCCAAAACAATACGATTGCAATCGATCACTATGCATGACACCATTGTTTGTGACATTCATGACACCCAGCAATCGCTCACGCGATTATTGCTAGTGGATTGTTGATCGCTATTTTTACGTGATAAGGCAGCGGACTACTCGTCTTGAGCGCCCGATAAAAACGAAAATCTAAGTTAAAGTAATGAAAAATGACAGACAGTTAGATGTTACGCCAAAAAAGTTGATACAGAAAAAAATATGACATATATTTATCTATATATTAATACGTGAGCCAAAAACTTTGTATCCCTTTTGACGAAAAATGAGGAAACGTAGGTGAATGAAATTTTGCACAGTTAAAGTTTATATGGTGAAGGAGTCGAGCTAATATTATTTTGAAATGGTGCTTTATCATACATTTTTTTTAACATATAAAACATTACACACACTACAACACACACACTAGGAAAAATGACAGATTTTTGAGTGACAAGCCTATACATACGAATTATACTAAGTATTTTATTTATGGTTGAAGTCTATTGACATTTGACAACAAGGTGACAAATTGAAAATGGATTATAGTTTTATTTATTGAATCTTAGATACTATAACGGCCGTTCCCAATATTTGATCTATCTCTGGTTTTGCCCTACTAGAGATAGGAATAGCTCACAATTGACATAAAATATGTCTAATGTGAACTATTCATATCTCTAGTAGGGCAAAACCAGAGATAGATCAAATATTGGGAACGGCCGTAAGACAATGCTTACACGGCCAGTATGGGATCAGCTAAGTCCCAAAGACAAGAGTTGAAAAAAAATATGATAAAGTCAATATTTTGTTACAAAATATAGGTAGGTCCTAATAAATGTTGTTGAAACTAAGGTCGAATTTCGACCATAGGGGAATTTTATAATACTCTAGTTTTAAGAAATACGCATCAATTTGAGACGGAAACAATGAAGAAATCTCAGGAAACAGACTAAAATGAAACTGATATAAAGTAGGCTTTTCAAAATTAAAAATTATAATAACAGTCATAATAATATAATATGAAACCTTACCTGTATTTAAAAAAAATCCTACTCAAAAATACCAACTATGGTATAAAATCCTACTGAAACCATGGGGTGGAAGAAAAAAAGAAGATGGATGTAAAGACGGAACAAAATTAAGTATAAGGATTGCTTTTACCATGGAACCCTACGAAAATAATTACTATCATCTAAATTCTTATTAATTGAATTTCAATAAAAACAATAATGTTCTACAGCGGATCAATAACACGTTGGGGACAACTAACCATCATCAAGTGGACCTCACGAAAATAATCAATGTTTTCATCGTTAACTTAACTCACAAAATTAAACAATGTTTTTACCGTAAACTCACAAAATTAAGCTATATTTTTATCGTTAACAAACAATATTTTTATTTGCACAGACAACAGCAGCCATATTTGAGCGGTGCGGGCGCGTCCGCCGCAGGGCCGGTGATGTTCCACCATCCGGCACTGGTCTTCCAACCCCCTCACATGGGGTTGCAACAGACCTACCAGCCGCAGCGCTCTACGACACCCGGGTAAATATAGGCACATCACTATGCCGCCCATCCAAACTGCTACAAACGTAACGATAGAACGGTACAGCCCCCGTAGACAAGTGGCAAAACGCTAACGCTAAGGCTAACGCTAGCGCTACAAAATGTATGGATTTGACATTAGTATTCGCTAGCGAAGCGATGACTTATGTCAAATCGCATACATTTTGTAGCGCTAACGTTAGCGTTAGCGTTATTGCTTTGCCACTTGTCTACAGGCTCAGCTCAGCCGCAGGTTAAATACATACTAGAGCGCCGATTCCAGCGGTCTAATATGAATTGGTGTAAAAGAATCAATAAAGGATTTTTAAGTGAAAGTCTATACAATCTAATGCTTGTAAATACTCTCCTAGTTTGCGTTAAGTCACCCGAATAAGTTATTTTGAGTAATATTTATTTCTGCATCCAAATACCTTTATAAAATCAGAAAATCGTATGCTCAAAATATCTGTTATTGATTTTTCCTTGCTTTATATCATCTGCGACTAAGCTGTGCAGTTATATCGTTGCTGTATGTAGCAGACCGCAATATTGCTAGAGTAACTATGAAAACCACATTATAACTTGTAAAACCAACGCGACAGTGAGATGCTAGAACCGTAGGTAAAAATTTAAATAAAACTAAATACTAACGTTTTATTGCTTTTTACAACAAATATAGTAAAAGCGAAAATATAATCAAAATAGATTATTATAATAATAATATACAACTACAAGTAAAGTAATAATTCAAAATACCTGCTAAAAGCGAATTATTGATTATGTAAATTTTTCACAGTTAATAAATTAAACGACAAAAATTCATATTAAAATAACATTGAAAGTCTCACAAGAAGAATTTCATAATAATATGTTAACATTCAACAATAATAAAATACTTTTTGACTACTCTTATAATATAATTTGCTATAACTTTCTACTTCAGCTTTTTGTGTCTTCTTCACAAGTTTAGATGTAGTTTCAATAGAAGCATGATAAATGTTGGTAGTTTTATGTCTCCCATGTACATAAAATGAAATATTGAGAGGCTGATAAAATCTTAGTGAATAAAAGGTATTGGTTAACTTTTTTTTTGTTGTTCTATAAAAAGTTTAAAAAAGAAGCACTACTCTTTTCTCAGCTTCTTAATAATATTCCAATCATATCTTACCATCAAATTAAAAATTATATCATACGACAATTATAAATTTGGCTATATTTTTTAATGTGCAAATTTTTCAATAATTCCTGCTAAATTGACAAGAATTACAACTTAAATTTAAAGAAATTCAGTTACATTTATGTGAATTTAACACCACAAAAAAGAAAATTTTACTTGGATTTCTATCAGAAAGAAATTTTATTGCATTTTTGAAATCAAAATAATTATAACGTTAATAATGCTAATTGCGAAAGAGATAAAGCTAAGTAAAGGCTGTTGTTATATTGTATGTTGTTTCACAGGTACTTCCCGTACATACATCCATCACAATATATTTATCCTTCGGCACAAAGTCCGGGGCCACCGTGTAAGTTTTTTTTTCATAATAATATCATAATAGTATCATCAAAATGTATAATAGCTTGTACATTTACTAATAAGTAATTACTAAACATACTAAAGAACAAAGATGGTATAGACCAGCTGTTCTCAAAATGTCCGGGGCTCCCCAAAGGCATTGTCTGTGTTATCAGAAATTTCATTAGACACCAGCAGGAAGACAATTTTTGGGGTCCATCCGTTAAAAGGGTTCTGCTACCAAAAAACTTTGAGAACCGCAGGTACAAATTATAGTCAAATAGTTGAACCAACCAACTCATTATGAATATTAGGAACCAATTTTTAATACAAACAATACATACCATGTATTTTAACAGATTTGAATGAATACTTACTTATTAGAGATAATTATTTAAGTACTGTTCAAATTTAACAAGAACAGTTACAGAAATTTCGAGAAACTCAGAACTTGTAATAGCGTTTAAGTCTGATAATACAAGTTATACTAACATAAATATTATATTATGTTGTAATTTGTGCTTGTATTTGCTAAATTGAATCTGCATTTCAGAGAAGTGGTCACTTGAGAAATGAGAACTAGTCGAGAAGAGTCTCATCTTGACCTAAATAACGTGCTCATTTTGTTTTCTTTTACTAAATGCTCTTCTCTTCTTTATATGTTTGCTTATCTCGTCGCTTGTTTCAATTTTGTGTGTTATGCGACAGAATTTTCTATCAATGCAGCCTTGTTTATCTTTCAAAATTCATGTTCAACGTTCTATCTCCAATGTGACATATAAATGTTGAGTGTTTAATAATTTTAATTTATATATTTTTTGACCTTTATATGAAAGGAAAATAAGTTTATCTCCCCGCAATAATTTGAAGTGGCATAATTATGATTTTGCTCACTTATACATTGTTTGAGTTGCTATTACTTCTCTTGTGTGGTCGGTGTATTGTATGGTTTCGCTTAATGTACAAAATAACACAGTTTGTGGACCAAAGAAAATATTCCAAGGATACCTAAGCTAAGTTAAGCTCATATAATATGCGTTAAATATTTTAGACTGAACATAAAATAATTAATACAAAATACTTTTTATGTCACTATAGTTAGCTAAATTGTAACTTATCAATAGGGAAGAAAGGCGGAAATTATACATATTATGCATATAGCTAGTGGGCAAACAAATTTTTAAGTAAGTTTTTCACTTGGACCTTGGGCAGCCCAGAACGGCTTATCATATTATATTTTGAACTTGAATAAAATAAAAAAACGGCCAAGTGCGAGTCGGATTCGCGCACGAAGGGTTCCGTACCACTACAGAGCAAAATTAGGCTAAAAATTGTGTTTTTCGTATTAAGGGGGGGCCTTAATTTTTAATTTTATTTTAATATTATTATTAAATATTAAAGTACACATTATTTAACTAAAGATACCTGTTGCCATTATTGATATAGAGCAAAAAAAAAAACCAAAAAATCACTTTTGTTGTATGGGAGCCCCCCCTTAAATATTAATTTTATTTTGTTTTTAGTATTTGTTGTTATAGCGGCAACAGATGTACACAATCTGTGAAAATTTCTACTCTCTAGCTATTATACCGTTCTTGAATTACAGCCTGGAGACATACAGACAACAAAGTCTTAGTAATAGGGTCCCTTTTTTTCCCTTTGGGTAAGGAACCCTCAAAAACTAAATTATGCCATTTCACCATTTACCATTTGGTACAATAAATAGGTCTGAAAAAACGTGAAAAAGTCAGCGCATATAGATTTTTAAATATAAAGCTAAACTTTTTATTTCGTGTGCCGATTTTGTTTTTTTTTTATGTTTTTACAATGTGTACTAATGATACTTTTGTTTCGGCAGACTATTACGCGAACGGGCAGCAATTGCCCGGCGGGACGGTTGGCAACAATCCCGGTAGGTCAAACCCAGGCGGGATGGTACCGCAACAAGTGACCGCGCCCGCAACTCCCGCCACACCAATATCACACCCAACCCAACCACACATACATCCAAACATATCCGGTATGTATATTGTGCGCTGCGCCGCCGATGTGGGAGATATTGACGATTTCTGAACGCGTGTGACATTTTCTGAAAATGCGCATGACGTTTTCTGAACACGTCTATTACGTGTGACGTTCTCTAATCACGTCTAATTCGTGTGACGTTTTCTGAACGCGTTTAAGCTACGATTTTCCAAGTGTCCTACGATTTTCCAAGGGCTAGTTCAAAGATATAGGGTAACCTGAAATTAATTAGGTATAGTCAGATTTTTTTACGCCAATAGAATTAGAATTCAAAATTTAGGAAGAGTCATAAATAGCTTAAAATATCCAAGAACTCGACCAAGTCTGACTCGTGCATTTTATGATCTGCAATAAATATTGGTGTTCCGTAAGATATTTGGGATTTTCGGACGCAAGGTGTAAAAAATCAACCAGAAATGTTACTTTTTTCGCGTACGCTGCCCAAACTATAAAAGATAGAACCATAAAATGTTCTAAGTAATTGTAGATCTTTTAAATATCTACAAAAAAGTCCGCGACACACTATACTAATCTATGTTGAGTGAGGCACATAACCATTTTTTTATTAAAAAGTCTTGAAATGTTTTTGGACTACATTTAAATGCCTTTATTTTACTCATGGCATTAATTCTTATCAACATAAATTATTTCATTACTAAGTACAGTTAATGTAGATAATATTTGGTCTTTGAATGATTAAAATTGGACGTTTGGTTTTAATGTTATGGCGAAATTAAAATATTACGATTTCTGCTGCACGTTGCGAATTAGGCGTCGTCAAGGCTCGCCGCGCGGGTGTGCTCGCCCGGAGAGTCCACGTAAATATTAATTATTATTACCTCGATCATGGGAATAGCAGACACAATAGATTTATAATATAATAGTTATGCGACAGCCGGGTGCCGCTTCATTGATGGGATAATATTATAGTGCTTCATTAATTCATTACGTTTTGAATGACTATTATTTTTGATTGCTATTATAATTAATTTCTATAACTATAAATTGTTATGCTGGCAGCCGGCTGCCGCTATTGGAGAATAGCGGCAGCCGGCTGCCAGCATAACAATTATTGAAGATCTATTGTGTCTGCGATACCCACGATGCCGATGGAAGTATAATTAATGCATATTTTTAAATCTACACTATTTCTGCTGAACATAGGCTATAGCCTATAATTATTTAATGAGAGAAAAAAGGGAACTATATAATATATCTTTTTTCTCTCATTAAATAACCTATAATTATTTAATGAGAGAAAAAAGATTGAAAAAAATTTATTTAAAAATCATTGTCCACCCGTGCGAAGCCGGGGCGGGCCGCTAGTTCGCTTATAATGTAATACTAGCTGTTTGACTGTTTTTTTATTCAATAAAACACGAATAAAATGACATTTTCTAAAAATGATTCCTAGCTAGATCGATTTATCGCCCCCGAAACCCCCTATATACTAAATTTCATGAATAACTTGCGGGAACGAGATAGCAATATGTCCGTGCGTGAGTAAAAGAGACAACTGAACAATCGCCGACTTTCTCTGTAATTTGGTGTATTTTGCAATATTCTGATATCGCATTATAGTAACCGATATATCCATATTGGTTTGAGCAAATAAAATCCGACAACGACAAAGATTTTCCAAAGACAGTGCTTTGCTTTTAGTAAGGCTTTTAGGGCAGTAGCATAGAGTGCACACGATGTTAATAGTCACGGAAACCTATGTAGGAACTAGGAACTGCATCCTGACCCCAAGCCGACACGTTTTCTGTATCACTTCTTTATAGAATCGCCGAACAATGTATGAAACCAAAAAATTTTTGGAATAACTAAGTGATAAATTGGGTAATACTTAATGGTGTGTATGTGTTCCTTGTAGAGAGTTCACTGTGAAAGTAGCAGCGCTGAAAGACCAATTTTTTACTTGTGTATGGGGAATCTCGTAACGCTGGGGCGTTTGCCCATACAAAAGTAAAAAAAAATGGTCTTTCAGCGCTGCTACTTTCACAGTGAACTTTCCACAAGGGACCCATACACACCTTAAAGTATTATCATTTAGTTTTTACACCCTGCATAAAGAAGCGATAAATAAAACGTGCTGGCTATTCGTGAAAGTCCAGGAAAAGTTTGTACGGTGAGAAAATATGAAAAAAGTTCGTGTAAAATAAGTAATACAAAGTTCACCGGGTCATCTAGTCTATAAAAAAAGAATCTGGATGCATACCCGATATGCTTGGACTAAGAGATTATATTTGTATTTTTATTGTGTCAATCTTTTTGTGATGATTATGAAAGCCTAAGTCTCTAAATTTTAGTTTTCATGCTTAAAATTCATCCGTATTTACAGATATTTGTTAAAAATGATTTTTAAACCTGTTAAAAGATTAATTTTGAAGGAACGGACGTTTTCACACTGCGACGATAACGACACGACACGATAGACGATACCACAGAATAGATACCTAAGGGCCACCGCATATATTATACAATTTCAAGTTGGCCGACTATCGTACAAACTAAATTGCGTAGTGTCACAATTTAATTGGACAAATTCATCGTGTACGCTGCCAGCCGCAGACTTTTAGATTTAGTTGGTAGTAGCGACGTGCGTGTTAAAATGCGTAAAAAGCAATACTAAGTGACAGATTAGAATTAGGAAAACATCATTGATCATACCTTGCATTTTAAACTTCGATATTAGCCAGATAAATTTTAATGAAAAAGTCCAGATTAAAAGGTGATAAAAATCCATATCCATTATCCATACTAGTATTTTTTAAATTACTTACGTTATTCGGGGCCGTCTATGGGCTCTCTGTGTAAAAATATGTGTACGTACACACTTACTCAAGCATGATTGAACATAAATTTTATAAGATAAATTGTCAACGTGCCGATAAGTGCCGACTGGATGTCAAAAAAAGAGTTCTGCTGTCATGTATCATACGTCTCTTTTTACCACGCAGTGTTACTGATAGTGACATCTCGCTTGCTCTTGCACAACTTGAAATTGTATAAAATATGCGGTGGCCCTTATCTGTTCTGTGGTATCGTCTATCGTGTCGTGTCGTTATCGTCGCAGTGTGAAAACGCCCAACGTTGGCGTTCGTAGCTAAAGATATTACACCAGAGTTTTCAAACCTTTTCCGTCTATTCTTTGTTGGTTGTAAATACGGATTTCTAGATAAAACATCTTTTACTAATAAAGACGTTTACGCAGCGCATAACTATTCAAGGTTCGCTGTCTTTATCTATTACGGGACTTTTTCTATGTGCCAGATAAAGACAAGTACACCTTATATTTGCTGTGTAAATCGTTTTATTAATAAGTGGTAAATGTTTGGCTCTGCACGATTGCAAAAATGTGCACGATTATTCTTTTAATTTCTCTTAAGACTGAAATATTTGCACAACCGAATATTCTTTGCAATTTTTGTGTCCTAATTGGTAAATAAAATTTCTTCGTCTTGATAAACCATTATGCAACATAATAATATTATATTCTATCATTATTGGTCCTCAGTCCATATGGTATAATTTTTTCCCATACCCGCTTTAAATGTTGTAATTATACATGTTGTCTGTTTAGTTTTCTGAATGTTATCTATCTTAACTATGTAATGTTCAAATATAGTTCTACAAGAGAAGGTTAAAAATAAAAACACTTATGTTTATTTTAGGACTTTGTTGGGGCTAGCTGCGGGGCTAAAATGGTCACATTTAGCAATTCCTCTCAATCAATTCATCAAATGAATTGTCAAAACTGTCAAACTGACAAATGTCAAATCAGTACAAAAATACAGAAATGAATTGCAAGCAGAGTTGCATTTTAAGATTTTAGAAAAATGAATCATATTATGATTCATATCATGATTCATCAAATAAACCATTTTAGCCCCGCTGATCTTACTATTTCTTTTTATCCGATAGATGGCATAGATGATAGACCATCTTGCTCCAAAACAGCCATGAAGTTCATAAGGATCTTAAGTGTCGAGCAATTTGCTTGAAACAAGAATATTTTTTATACTTAAGTACATAATATTCCTTGCAAATTTTTTTTTCATATAGTACATCTTATATATAAAATTCTCGTGTCACAATGTTAGTCACCGTACCAGGGACTGAATAACCGGAAAATATAGGTAGAGAAATTTAGCGGTATGACGTCATACCTTTAAATTACGGTAACCTTTAAATAACGGTACTGATATATATATCGGTATTGCAAAATTACGGTATCGTTATTTTTTTAGATATCTAAATCTGTAAAATAAAGGTTTTCTTTCCACCCGGCTACGCCTCCCGCCGAAATATCACGTCAGGGCTCGCAATAATAATTATTGTAATATTCAGTCCATTTACAGTTCAACACACACCACGTGGCACACGCACGTACGCGTACCTTACTCAAATTTTTTGAGTTGCATTTATACTTTCTTAAAGGTTACAGTCAAGCAGGACGTTAATTTTAAAACAATACCTAATAATATAGTGTTGCGGCACTCCATTCAAGTGCAGGAAGAGTTTGAAATGAATATTAATTGTACCCTCGATTGTACAATATTTTGATATGATAGTTGCGAATTGGCAACGCCGTACCGGTGCGTAGGTACGTCGTCACCTAGCATTATTTCGGTACCGAAATAATTTCGGTTAGGGTAGCAATAAAATAAAGAGATATATCGGTACCGTAAAAATAAAGTTATATTTCATTATTTTGCGGTACCGCAATGGTGAAGTTCAACCGTTTTGACTCAACCTTTAAATCAAAGCAATACCGTAATTTTATACCGGTATATACCCTTTATAACGGTACCGCTTTCAGTCCCTGCACCGTACTACTCCGAAACGGCTTTACTGATTTTAATCAAATTTTATATGCATATTCAGTAGGTCTGAGAATCGGCTACTGGCTACTTTTTATATTGATAAGTGCATTTGTTGAATAAATAATAGTAAACTATTACAATTCGAGACTGACGGCGACCATTGTTTTTGCGACGGGATAGCGATGGACGTTGCCATGGTGACATACTTATTTAGTCACTTCAATAAAATAATACGGGTGAAATACTTTATATGGCAAAGAAACGTTTGCCGGGACAGCTAGTAAAATATAATATTATGTTTAATATTACGTTCTAATATTATATCTTGCATAAACTTTATTCTTGTTTCTTCAAATGTTGCATTAGTTGTTGAGGTGATTAGACTTTTCCTATATTGACCTGGTCAGCAAGTTGCCCGCATGGCCTATCGATGTTATTCCTGTCATGTTGTCACCCGCATGCGGACCAGATCCGCGCGCGGGTGACAACACGCAGGACAGGAAAAGCGCCCTTAGGCTGGATTTATAATATTGTATCCGCGTGAACGCGCGTTTTGGCCGCTATACCGAGAGAACACAATGGGCATTGTCCAAAAAAAACCACATGTACTTTTTATATTTTTTTTCGTTAAAATAGGGTAGTTTAAGAATATAAATTAAATAATTTTGAAATTCATTGGCTAGTTTTTTCTCAATAAATTTTTAAAGTTTCGCTCTGACGTCAATATCGGCCGCCAATTGACCTCCGCAGTATGTTTTAAATTTCCTTTCAATCTTATTTATAATGGCTGGTTCGTCAAATGCAAGTTCTCATTATGTGAAAGCTGATACGAGAAGCTTACCAAAAGTTTGAAACGTAATGTTGGTCGAATTTATTGCTACTTTAACGCCATTGAAGGTCAAACAAAGGTTAAGCATATTCGTTCAAAAATATAAGTAACTAATGGGTATTTTTTTCGTTTATATACAGAAAAACGATCACTGACCTTATTCCTCGAAATGTTTTTGTAATGAGAAAAATTAAAAAAGAGCATTTCTCAAAAAAGTGTACTTTCTATCTAAATCTTTGTCCCACATTTTAAAATATGTTTTTCTATAAATAAAATAGACCATTACCCGTTTCTATTAAATTGTATACGTAGTAAGTTAAATAAATTCAGTAAAAACATTTACAAATTAAAATATGTTTTTCTATAAATAAAATAGACCATTACCCGTTTCTATTAAATTGTATACGTAGTAAGTTAAATAAATTCAGTAAAAACATTTACAAATTAGAATTATATTAATAAATTATTAACTATAAAAATATTTTGAAAATCGGTCTAATCTAGTCGTATGAAAAGTGAAGTGTCCCAATTTCATACCTTTTTTTGTAAGGCCTTGCGGAAATTTTTGAAACAACTTATGTATTTATTTAGGGCTGCAAGACCGTAAATCATTTAAAAAGAATATTCTGTCGTATTAAACCAAATTTATTTAATAAATAATTTATCGTATCGCGGAAAAAGTTCCTCTTTGAAATTCCTTTTTTGTGACCATATTTTTTTAAATTTTGGAGTCTATTTTGGTATAAATATGTTTTAATATAGTGGCAAAATTGTTAAGCTCGATATCCATCTTATTTTCGTTTTGATATTTCTTTTACGTTCCACGTGCGCGAACAGAAGGTTGTCTATTACCGTAGTGGTCCAAAAAATTTCCAGTCTTTGTTACCCAAAAAAACGCAGGTAAGCTCTAATATTATTATTATTTCGGCTTAAGATCCATTAAAGCTCCCAATTTTGATTTCGAAAGTCAAATCATAAACGAGTAATAGTTTTAGTTGTACGCGTATACAAGTTGAAAAGTTTATTTAACTTTATTCGTTACTTCCTTTTTTGTTACTTTTGAATGGTAACGTATATATAATGAAAAGAAGGTAACAAAATAGGAAATTGTAAGACAGAGTGTTGACTATGTGATTTTTATTATAACCAGAGATCGCCCAATGGTCGAAATTCGACCTTAGTTTCAACGACATTAGGACTACTACGTATATTTTGTAAAAAATATTGACTTTATAATTTTTTTTTCAACTCTTATCTCTGGGACTTAGCTGATCTCAGACTGGCCGTGTAAGCATTGTCTAATAGTATCTTAGATTCAATAAAAAAAACTATAATCCATTTTCAATTTGTCAACTTGTTGTCAACAGACTTCAACCATAAATAAATAAGTATAATTCGTATGTATAGGCTTGTCACTCAAAAATCTGTCATTTCTCATATGTGTGTGTTGTAGTGTGTCTAATGTTTTATTTGTTAAAAAAAATGTATGATAAAGGCATAATTTCAAAATAATTTTAGTTCGATGCACTCCTTCACCATATAAACTATATACCTACGAATAATAAAAACTAAGGAAAAGTAACTCCGTCAAAAAACATGTTCCATTATTCTTGTCAAAAAAGTGTACCTTAGGTACACATTTCAATGCATTTGCAATATTTAGGTGACCTTGAGCGGTACTAGGCTGACGTTACATGTCAGATCAAAAGGACGATTCCATTATCGCGGGTGCAACCTTTTGACGCACTTAAAGCGTCCTACTGACAAAATAAAACATATCTATTAATAAATTATCTTTTGAAGGGATACATTTTAACTAGTTTAATCATGATATGTAAATGAAAACTATAATTAAATCTAAGAAAAGCCACAAAATATGTTTTAAGTAGTATCGCAGGTGCAACCAAATCGGCCCTCCATTAAGAACTCGGACGAGTTCATTTGAGAATACTGTTAATTGTGAAACTTTTAGTTATTTATTAACCCATATTTCAAAAGTGTATAAGACAAAGAAATGGTTTAACTAGATACAATTAATTTAAGTTATTAGTACTAGGAATTATTAACAATTTCCACGATCGCGGGTGCAACATCAGAATATCGCGTGTGCAACAAGTCTAAAGAAATTTAATTTACTCATGAGTCTGCGACTAATTTCTACATTTTTGATATGCAATACATAATATTATTAGTAAGTTGTAATAATACTGCTTAAAATTTTGTTACTTTTTAATTATCAGTCATTTATCGATCTGAGAAAATAAATTGTCTAAGTCACTAAAAACAATTTAATAATGTAACTTAGGCAAACGTTTTTCGATGTATTGCTATAAAACCGAACTGCAGCAAACATTGAATTCAAAATTTATATCTATAATTTAAAAGAATATGGTAGAATTATAAGTAAACATATTTTTTTTTTCAAAGAAAAATATTAAATACATATGATTTTTATGTCATTTGTAGCATGTCTTATAAAATGTTAAAAAATAAAAGAAGATTAAACATCATTTTGAAACATCTCTTAAGTAATACATGAAATATATCTAAAAATATAAAACACGATGTGACTCTATTGAAATTTTTATAAATCTTGTAATTACATGAAAACTATTGATAAGAAATATAATTTAACGTTATTGTTTACCTTAATAATATAAAATATGTCGAAAATTACTAGAATAGTTCAAAAATAAATTGTTGCTTTTGCAATTGTACTGCTTCGATCGCGGGTGCAACCACTTTTAAGGTACTGTTTTTTCATTAAAAACCATAAAATAGTTTATTCCAATGATTCATTCCTATTTCCCTCTCAATTCTTCTTACTTTTACAAAGTTTCAAATTATTAACAATTCATTTTAGCGAGAAAACTAAACTTTTGTACCTTTTTATCACGGGTGCAACAATTGCAACTTTTGTTTTAATAATGTTTGAAAACTAATTTAAAATTTTTGATTTTTTTGCGCAGAAATATAAACTTATGTTATACAGTCAATATTATGTTGTGAAATTCAACTTCGAGCTAGTGATTTGTCGTAAAAATAATCATGTGTGGCATAAGCAATTTTTCTCGCGCCGTTAGATGATATCATTTCAGAATGTTATAAATCTTTCAGATTTAAATTTTTACTGATAAAAGTTCTTTTGCTAGTAAATATACATCTTTCTATATATAATTCAATAAAAAAATGTAACAAATGCTGTAATTTAAAAATTTGTGTCGAGGGTCGTCTCTAGCGGAATCGCCCAAAAGGAACCAAATTTGAAACGGTAATAGTATGGGAGTTACGATTCCTTAGTTTTTATTATTCGTAGCTAGGTATATACTGTGCAAAATTTCATGCACCTACGTTTCCCCATTTTGCGTAAAAAGGGTTAGGTACAAAGTTTTCGTTCACTTATTAATATTATGATAATTATGAAAATTACATGAGTCGTAGCCAAGCTTTTAAAGATTCTATTATTTGCTCATCTTGTTTTGGCATATCATTTTAGGTAACATTGATAATTTTTATTATTATGTAATAAGATTAGACAAACAATATTTTGTTTCAGATACGGATTTTATAACCAAAGGATCGTAAAGAAACAGAGAAATGATACTCTTAAATAAAACAGATTTTTTTATTTGTACGATTGTGTAGACTAGGCTTAAGAAATCCTATTTTGTTACCAGAATTATATTTTGGTTACTGTCCCAGAAAAGCGGGCGCATATTTCTTTGATTTTTTAAATATTTTATTAGGATATTATTATGTTTTTGTGATGAAAACAAAAATAAATACTTCGTTTCTGCATTATATATGTATAAAAAAATTATACAAGATAAAATAGACTCAATATTGTAAAGATGAGAAAGAGTTAGGGCCGAATAGTAACGTAAAGGAAACATTACCGTCTATATTTTAAGGTGTTAAAAAAGGACAGAAATTTTAAAAAACAAATTAAATTTTGTTTTATTCACCCATTTAATCAAATAAAATTTCTAATAACACAATTCAACATTGAATTTACGTAATCTAGTAAAGGTAACAAAAAAGGAAATTTTCTGCACCTCGGGTTTGTTTTAATAGATTTTGCTATTTGCTAACATTTTATATCTGAAAACAACCCGTATTCCAAATTTTGTAGACATTTACCCATACCTTAAAATAAAAAAATCGGTAATATTTAAACATTTTTATTTTATCATATTTTCTAAAAAATGGTACAAATTTTTTGAGAAACGCTCAAAAAAATGGACAATCCCCATTTACGAGCAATAGTATGTAACGATTTATTTAAATAAGGGGGCGATCGCACTGTCATATTGGGGGCTACCGTTTTTTTGCTCACTAGATGGCGCAACTGTCGACTGAGGTCCGAAATATAGCTATTATAAAGACGACTTTATAATAATCTAGAATTCCATTTATTTCTTTTATTAAATTTAAATAATATCTCCTTTACCTTAGCTATTTTCTTAATAACCGAATATTTTTAGTACGATTATTATTTCTTTTCTTAATTTCGCTCTCAAAGCATTTACATTGATCGCTAAATAATACTTTTTGGGATAACGAAGGAGATCGCTTTTCAACAGGTAAATTGCATAAATAATAATTTATGTCACGAATACCGCTAAAATTAGCTAGCCTCTAGTACAAAATAGACGTTTTTGGACCTCGCGCGAAACTAGCGCCTCTAGCGGAAAATTCATACGCGGTAGCCCCCAATGATCTCGCGAATTAGCAGCGAAAGTGCGCGTTCGGGCGGTAGCTAATATATCGGGCCTTGGATAACGTGTTGTAATTATGTATATAATTTTTACAGGCCACCGTCAAGCGCCGGCTACTAGACCATCCAAGAGATTGGCCATAATAGATCCTGATACAAGTGAGTACTATTTATATTGTCCAAACGAATGTGTGTCAAATTTTACCACTGAACCGCTGAACTAAGTTTTATGTTTGTGGAAGTCCCGGGAAAGGACATACATATTAGGTTACTGTTAATCCCGGTAAAAATGTTCGAGTTCTAATATCAATGAATCTTCAAAGGGATCTTAAAAAAGGTCACTGCTTGCTTTATTTAAAAATTCAAAATACAAAGCAAATACACAAATCTAGATGAAACTTCACAATATATTTTGAAACAATCCTAAAACAAATCATTGATGATCTACTAATGGACTGCCATGCATCGACCGTGTTTACTGTCGCAGAAAATCCGCCTTAATAGGGAATATTACCCAAAGGTACACTAAATCCGACATGTTGCAAACGTCATATCAGAATATTGATAGAAACGTTATTTTACGTTGAAAAAGACTTTGTTTTGCTATTTCTATTTATATTATATTCTATTGTGTTTTCACTTGTCAAGTGACTGAGGTTACCACTTGCCAAAAAGTTAGGAATGAGATTAAAGTTTTCCCGAGCCGAGAAATCAGAAAAGTCACAAGACGTGCATAGTCTTGTGACTTTTCTGATTTCTCGGCGATTCGTCTGGTTCATTAAAAAAACTTTTTTTTAGATCAAGATATTCTTGTAGAGCTGTCGCTAAGCGAAAGCCAAAGCCAAAGGAATGATGGAGAAAAAAGTGAAAGGCAAACTCCTCAGCCAGTAAGTACGAAGTTCTTTATTTTAGTTTAATGCTATGTTTTGTTATTAAAAACTTTACTCTACCTTAAGTAAACCACACAAAATCTTACATGTAATGTATAATTTTAAATGTTATAACTTATAGGTATTCCCTCCTATCCACTAAATATCCAAACAGTGCACAATGCATAAGGTATATTATAATGTCTCGTGTTACATTGGAAAAGACGATCATTAGCAGTATATAACGTATAATTACATCGTGTAACCATTATTTGTTAGTGAAATAAAGTAAGAGCTTCAGAATTTTAATTCGATATGTTCGTAGGACCACAACAAGCCTAGCGTCGCCGAGGAGTTCACGAGAATGGTGAACGAAGTCGCCAACCAGCCCAGTACTTGTGACAGTGCTAATAAATGGAACTATACTAAAAGTAACGAAGTGCCTGCCCCAACGCCCGCCCCGACCCAACCTCAAAACGCAATTACAATGAGTAACATAGTGAAGTCTGATTTAGTTAACGCTAACGAAACAAAAATGGGACCTGAAACTAACGAAACAATCGAAACGCCAATAGTATCAGCTATATCCGATAGTCCCGTCGTAGTGCCTAAGATGTCTAACGTTAAACACCAGAAGATAGAGCCGGTGGTAGAGAGTAAGAGCGCTGGGAAACAGAAGAAGAAGCCGTTTGTGCCTCAGGAGGAGCCTCAACAGCCGCTCGTGGCCGCCAGCGAGCCGTTCGTCCCGCACGCCCAAGTCGCGCCGTCGTTCGAGAGCGCCCAGTCGTCCTCGTCTCTTCTCCTGAACTGCGCTCCCCAGCCGCAGAGAGTTCGAACCGAGCGGCGCGTCAGTCGCGACAAGACGCACGACGACAAGAGTGGGCTCAAGGAGGCCGAGGACAAGCCCAACGGCCCCACGTCGGTTGGTGAGTACATTTCATGGTTTATACGTAACGACTGAACTGCACAGTTCCGTCACATAAGTATCAACATGCGCAGATATGCTCTTGTTCGGTTAAGACTTAAGGTGCAAGTTGGAAGCCGGCGACATGAAGCGGCAACAGACGACGTGTCGTCGCGACACGTCGTCTGTTGCCGCTTTGTATTTCTATGAAATTTTGGTTTCTATGTATTTCTATGAAATATTCTCCGCAGCCAGCGACACAAAGCTAGCGGCACTTTTACTTATTTTTCGATATTGAAATGGAGTGGGGTGATCAAAATAACCGAATCGCTGTGATCGCATCACACAAAGTAGGTAAAGAGCCCAATGCCAATTTTAAAACTCTCCATACGCTTGGTATTAGTAAAATGTTTGTGTACCGGGCCATTCATAGGTACAATGAGACCCCTTCTACTTGTGACAGAAAAAGTTCTGGCCGTCCACGCAGTGTTCGTACGCAGAAAGTGGTTAAAGCAGTAAGGGAAAGAATTCGAAAAAATTCGGTTCGAAAGCAAAGATTTTTTCTCGGGACATAAAGCTCTTAGAACCATGTCGCGTATTTTAAAATTTCTGTTCACCGCCTTCGAACCATGGTATGATATCGTGGTGCAAAATCTTACTTTTTGGTAAGATTTACTTGGAATACTTCATTATTTATCCAAAATCACTATAAGTTTCCATTTGATTATGAATCGAAATCACAATATCATCTAGATAAACATGCGGTTTTAGTATAAATAGCGAGGAATTCCCTCAATTACTTATGGATGCCATCATGAAGTCACCTTTTTTATTAACATGGTATTAAACCCGGTACAATAGCGAAAAAATCCTGAAAATCGGTCCACAATCGGCGAAGTGATCGTTGAACATACAAAAAAAAATACATAAACAGACGAACATAATATAACTTCTCCTTTATGGAAGTCGGTTAAAAAAATACAAATAAATAATCGGCCAAGTGCGAGTCGGACTCGCGCACGAAGAGTTCCGCATCGCTACATAGCAAAAATAGGCCGTGATTTTTGTATGGTATTTTAATATTATCATTAATTATTAAAGTACACATATAATTAAGGCCTTGGTGAAAATTCCAAGTGCCTGCCTGTTGCCGTTATTGATAAAGATCAAAGAAAGCAAAAAAATCACGTTTATTGTATGGGGCCCGCGCGGTGCAATTGTGATATGACGTCACACGGCACACCGTAACCGGGCGCCCGCGTCGTACAGTTACCACTTGTTTTGCTTATAAATAAGAAGTAGACCACGTGAAGGATCATAGGCTACTTTTTTGTGGACTAATTTGTCTGTGAAATATTTAATTTACGCGGGCAAAGCTGCGCGTGGTCACGACAACAACGGCTGGACCCATTTTGCTCAATTTTGGTATAAAGATACTTTGAGTCCCGAAATAAACATACGATACATTTTGTCCCGGAAAAATGTACGGTTACTGCACAATATACTTTTATGATTTGCGCGTAAACTATTCAATCTATTTTGATGGAATTTGGTATGGAGATACTTTGAGTCTCGGGAAAGGACAAGGAATACTAATTTTGTCCCGGAAAATGTACGGTTCCGTCACAATAAACTTTTATAATTATCGCCTGTACTTACATCATATATTTTTTTAGAAATATCATGCCCCTACTTTAGTAGTTAGAGGGGGGGGGGGGGCACACATTTTACCACTTTGGAAGAGTCTCTTTCGCAAACTATTCAGGTTAGAAAAAAATTATATTAGAAACCCCAATATGATTTTTGAAGACCTATCCATAGATACCCCACACGCATAGGTTAGGTTATGGGAACCCCTAAAATTTCCATTTTTGTATCAAAATCTTAATGCGGTTCACAGACTACATCTACTTACCAAGTTTCAATAGTACAGCTCTTATAGTTTCGGAGAAAACTGGCTGTGACATACGGACGGACAGACAGACAGACAGACATGACGAATCTATAAGGGTTCCGTTTTTTTCCATTTGGCTACGGAACTCTAAAAACCCCCGCCAAACAACTAAAGTAATAAAATAATAATTTACTGACTTTAACTTTAAATAATTCCTACGTGTAAGGTGATATTTTAGTCCATAATAATTATTGTTGTCAAGGTGTGTCGGGGGACCGCTAATGTAGATGTTTGATTTCACATAACATTATAGTTTAAGGGTCAGTCACAACGAACCGAATCGAGACAATCAGTGACGTGGCGATACAAAATGTAAAAGTCGCTGTTGGCGGTCCCCTGACACACTGTGACAACAATAATTAATATGGACTAAAATATCACTTGTTACCTTATATAATAAAAGTATATATTATGTGAAAAAAACAATGATTTATAAGGTTTCCTATTTACAATACCTATTTTAACCAAATTTCAATCAAACTTTGCTTGTCCAATATGATGTTTTGGGTGTCCAACTACTGAAATTCTGTCCCATGTCACCAACTGACTGGTAGGTAAAACACAGTGATTTACCTACCATTCAGTTCTTACCAAAAAATCTATATAAACTGAAAAGCCATCGCATTTTTATGTTTGCATATCTTAAGTTAGATAATTTATGAACATAAATATAATATCTATTACATGCGAAGTATTTAATTTTTTAAAGCTATTTCTGTAAAAAACCTTAGCGGTCCAATGACTAGTGCTTTTACGGTACCAATAATATTACAAATCAAATCTTGATGCAAATGACATGCACAATAAAACTTGGATGACATTGACAGTTGAGGGAGAAACAGACAACAGCTGTCTGTAGGGTGAAATTTTACAATATGGCGGCGTTAATTCTTATTTCTGCTACTAATTGAACCAAAACATTTTTAATTCACCAAATTGGTACCTCATTAGTATTTTGTTTTTATTTGACTTTAATAAAATAATATATTGTAATACAGTACATATACCGTAACTAATATTAATTATTAATATACCAAACACTCCAAAAACCCGTTTAAAGAAATAACGACTCATGCGACGATACTTTAAAGATCAAATTCCGATCACCTACAAGTGTGCTCTCTTTCTATCTCGTAAGTCGTAACTCGTACCTTTTCTGACAAAATCAAGGTTGTCACCTTTTAGAAAATAAAATAATATTTTTTAATTAATTGGTACGAGTAGCAAACCTTTTTATAGCAATATCAAATTTTAGTAACCCTACCTATATTTTATAGTAGTTTTATATCCGATTATAGTGCAGGAGCTGGTCAGGAATTTTTACAACTTAAACATAGTAACTTGTGTTTATTTCTGTGTAGTGTGTGTGTTTGTTTGTGTGAAATTGGTTTATTTGCAATGTTTGTGTATTTTTTATCTTTTTTTGTATTTTTAAAGTCTTAAATTACCTTATTGAAATATTTCTTTGACCTTTTTTTAATTGTTCATATTTATCAGATTAATAACGATTCTGTCACAATTCACAGCGGCTAATTGCGAAGCCAAACGAGCGTAAGTTGTGAGTCGCCGAATTTCTGCCGGGCAGAATTTTGCTGCATTCAGTTTCATACAAAAGTCACGTTTGATTCGGCGATTCAAAATGAGTTGTCATTTGTATGAAAAAAATTCTGCCCGGTAGAAATTTTGCGGCTCACGACTCACAAATTTACGCTCGTTTGGCTTCGCCCTAAATCGGTACCTACGTAGATGTATGCGAAAAAAAAAACTTGCGCGTGCGTCACCGCTCACTTGTGAGTCCCTACTCCCTAGTGATTTGCCCCTCTTGGTACTTACAGTTCGATACCTACACGCGTGAGTGAGACAGGCCTGGTAGAGGATAGCTGCCATAGAGTATAGACTCTTGTGACTTTTTTTCACCGGCCCTTTTCATTTTTTTTAATACTAGAGATGTACCCTTGATACGTACGTCTGATTAAAAATCGATGTTTTTAGTTTGCCAAAATAAATAATTTACCTTAAAAAAATATTTAAAAAAATCAGATATGTATGTCAATAATATAATCTTTAATTTAATAACTATCGCGATTTGTTTATAAAAATTATGCGATCGAGGAAGGGGTTTGGGTAATATTGGCGTCATTTTCAAATCTCGCGGCCACTCACCAAACCGGCATATTATGAAAGAACATATCAAGGGGAGTAAACTTTATTATGGGGCCAAAGCCCGTTTAAAAAAAAGAAGCAGGTTCGGCAACATATGGAATATTGTTTTCATCTCTGGGCAGGGGCGCCAAAATACCAACTGCTCCCTCTGGATCGTATCCAACGAAGGGCCGCTCGAATTGTTGACTGCCATAGTGTTTTAAACAGCTTGGATCCCTTGGAATTATGCCGAGATGTAGCTTCACTCTGCATCCTCTATCGGTTGTATCACGGGGAGTGCTCTGAGGAATTGTTCGGAATCATACCACCTGCAACTTTTCGCCATCGTCCCACGCGATAATATTCCATCCTCATCACCTTGATAAGTGGCAGTCTTCCACCGTGCGTTTTTCGCGTAACTTTCTGTCGCGCACTATATAACTCTGGAACGAACTGTCACCAGCAGTATTTCCGGACCTATACGACCTGCAAAACTTCAAGAAGAGAGCGTATTCCTCTTAAAAGGCCGGCAACGCACCTGCAGCTCTTCTAATGTTGCGAGTGTCCATGGGCGACGGTAGTTGCTTTCCATCAGGTGACCCGTTTGCTCGTTTGCCCCCTTATTTATATCAAATAAAGAATTATCACTTTTGTTATAACCTGTAGATATAGATACAAGCATAATAATTTTTCATTACATTATTTATTTTTAATTTTAGTTATTCGTACATTTTAGAAAAATGACTTAACCATTCAACATACAGTTCGACAAGGCTGTATATGAACGTGGCGAGAAATGGAACTAACGCTTCTATCATACAAAAAAGTCATTTTTGACAGTTCTCCTTTACCAGCAGCGCCCATTGACATCATTGTCATATTCATATTTGAAAGCCTTGTCGAACTGTACAACTACGCGCCGTCATTTAATGAGTTTTATCTATTTATTTTTCGCGAATTTCTTGAAGAGGGCCGTTTTTTTTTTAAATATATATTTTGTGTAAGTAAATAGTTAATATTCTATACAACATTCCTGCAGCAACCGTACTTCTATAATGAGCCTGAAAGTAGATTAAGAGCTAGACTGAAAATTCTGCCGAAAGGTGGCCACCTTTCGGCAGGTATGACTCGTAGTGCACTATGGCATAGAATATATTATATTATACTACCAAACTATGGCCAAAATTCGCTAAATAGTGGAAATAATCGACATTATATTATGGGAACAACACCATAGAGTCATTTTACCCACAACACATTAATACACAAGAACAATAATTACAATTGCCTAATATTGCATCCGGCCCTTTGAAAACCACTGTCTAATGAAAGACATGAGAAAGAAGTCTCAATTCTGGCTATATTTTAGTCGGATAAGAGTTAAACCCAATGTGAAAATATGTATGAAAAATTATTCATACCTATTTGACGCGGACGAAGTCGTGGGCAATAGCTAGTGAGAAATATATATCCAACATATTAATATACCCTTTCTACACCTGTTTGTTAAGGATAAATCCACAGAGTAACGTTAATTACTGTTGATTTTGTGAACATAAGGTGCAAAAATAAATATACTAAAAACTCAAACTCAAACTCAAAAATTTTTATTCAGAATAAATTTTTTCAAATATTCTCTGAACGTCGGGGCTACACAGATGCCTACCACCGGTTCGGGAACTAACCCGGCGAGAAGAACCGGCGTAAGAAACTCGCACGGGGCCATCTTTTTCTAAAAAGATGGAAAATTACAAAAAATATATTATTATAAAATAACAGTGTCATTATGACTAAATAAAATACAACGAATGTACAATTATTATACATATTATAATGAAACAGCTCTGCAGGGGGCGACCTTATTCCCATGGTGTACTATCATTCATGAAATCAGTAACTTTATAGTACGCTTTGGTACACAAACGTTCTTTAACAACTTTTTTAAATCTATTAATTGAGAGATTTTGAACGCTTTCTGGGATCTTATTATAAAGGCGTATACATTGACCTTTAAAAGAATTTTTGACTTTAGTAAGTCTAGTCACCGGAATTTCAAGCTTATGTTTATTACGAGTATTTCTCCCATGGGTATCACATTTTTTCGTGAATTGATATATATTCTTTTTAACATATAATACATTTGATAGGACATATTGAGAAGCAACAGTTAAGATTCCAGTTTCCTTAAATTTTTCTCTAAGTGAAGTATTACGGGCCAACTTGTAGATTGCCCGCACAGCTCGCTTCTGCAGCACAAAAATTGTATTTATATCTGCAGCATTGCCCCACAGCAAAATGCCGTAGGACATAATACTATGAAAGTAACTAAAATACACTAGACGTGCTGTTGTTTCATCTGAAAATTGTCTAATCTTACTTACTGCATATGCTGCTGAACTGAGTCTGTCGGCCAACCCAGCAATATGAGGGCCCCACTGAAGCTTGGAGTCTAGTGTAATACCTAAAAATACAGCTGTATCCACTAGCTCCATAACATCACCATTTAAAAGCACATTGGTTTCCGTTTGCCTTACATTGGGCAATTTGAATTTAATACATTTTGTTTTTTTACTATTAAGTAAAAGATTATTAACACTAAACCAATGTACAATCTTTGAGAGAGCATTATTTACTTCGTCATAACACGCATTAAGCCGTTTGATATTGAATGTAAGAGATGTATCATCAGCAAATAATACTATCCCATGTTTATCTTTAATTAAGAATGGCAGGTCATTTATATAAATAAGAAACAGGAAGGGTCCTAATATAGACCCCTGTGGGACCCCCATTTCAATTTTTGCACCAGCAGATTTTTTACCATTTATCTGAACCCTCTGAGTTCTATTTGACAAGTACGATTTTAGGAGGGCGAGTGCTGTGCCTTTTATGCCATAGTGACAGAGTTTCCTGACCAATGTTTTGTGTTGCACGCAATCAAAGGCCTTTGAGAGATCGCAAAAAACTCCTAGAGCATCCTGCGACGTCTCCCAGGCATTAAAAATACTACTGATCAATTCAACGCCTGCGTCTGTAGTAGATCGTCCCTTTGTAAATCCAAATTGTTTATTATGTAAAATATTATTTATATTAAAGTGCGTTAGTAATTGATTCAGTATTATCTTTTCATAAATTTTACTCAATGTCGGTAAAATAGATATAGGTCGGAAATTAGACGGGTCCAACTTACTACCAGATTTAAAAAGAGGTAAAACTTTACTGTGTTTCATTAAATCAGGAAATACGCCACTTTTTATACAATCATTAAATATAGTCGCTAAGTAGGGCGCGATAACATCGATTATAGATTTAATAACTTTCATTGATAGGCCCCACAAATCAGTAGTGTTCTTAATATTTAGTAAATTGAAAGTTTTTAAAATGTCTTCAGGACCTACTTCTTTAAATCTAAAGTCGATATCACATTCATTTACATTTTCTTTAAGTAACAATATAGCATCATCAGGAGAGTCCTTTAGGTTACTTGTAATTGAAACTGGAATGTCAGCGAAAAATTTCTCAAAAGCAGCAAAATAATCGTAGCTCAGCTCCGATATTACTTAGAATAATTTTTATTACTAATATATGTTTCTCTAATGTAGTGCTACAAAATAGTTAATGGTTTTATCCCTGGCCGCTGGAAAAAAAATGACGCCACAGGTCCATACAAAGTTACCCAATGCCCTTTATAAAATCAGCCACTTAGAGCAAGTGTTCCAGTTTTGTTCCAGAAAAATGATCTTTAAATATTATCTTCTCTAGGAATGTAATTCTCTAACGTGTAATAATTTCTTATTTGAAGTACCAAATTTTTGTACGTCATAATATATTGCAATTTTCGAGATATTAGAATGAGATAATATGGTATATGGACAGATAAATATCAACGTACATACCATCATTGGATTTACCAAGATAGACATAATGTCTTATGTACCATCGAGAAAATCGATTCCTAGGTAGTTGACAGACGTCATTTGGTCGGGTAATGTCAATTCAATGTTAATTGTAATCTGTCGAATGGGTTTGACTAGGAATCAACTTCTTTGATAGTACAATCGAAGACTAATGGCCTGTTTCGCCGCTTCCTGATAAGGTGCCCGATAGGGTTATTACTTATTTGACAGATTTTCCATACTTCATCTGTCAAATTAAGTGGTGGATAGCCTTATCAGGAAGCGGTGAAACAGGCCCTTAATGTCACGTCATGAACATGAAGACATAACATTATTCAGTCTAGACATAGTCAGAAACAAAGTCAAAGTATATAAGTAATTATAAACCTTGCTAGTAGTAGACCTCGTATTCGTACGTTAAGCTAAAATCTCACAAACTGTCAGGATACAGAATCTAAAAAATCGGAAAGGAAACATTATTTATCTGTCAAATAATGTTTATGATATTTTCATAGATATAATAATAATTACTAGAGATCGCCCAATGGTCGAAATTCGACCTTATTTGCAACGACATTAGGATTACTACCTATATTTTGTAAAAAATATTGATTTCATCATAGGTTTTTTCAATTCTTGTCTCTGGGACTCAGCTGATCTCAGACTGGCCGTTTAAGCATTGTCTAATCATAAACTTATAATTATTATAAGTTTATGTGTCTAACAGTATCTAAAATTAAATAAAAAAAAACAATAATCCATTTTCAATTTGTCAACTTGTTGTCAACAGACTTTAACCATAAATAAAAGAGTATAATTCGTATGTATAGACTTGTCACTCAATAATCTGTCATTTTTCGTCGTTACGTCACTATGTCGTAGTGTGTGTAACGTTTTATTTGGTAAAAATGTATATGATAAAAGCATAATTTTAAAATAATATTAGCTCGATGCATTCCTTCATCATATAAACTATAACTGTGCGAAATTTCATGCACGTCTACGTTTCCCCATTTTTCGTAAAAAGGGTTAAAAAGTTTTTCTCTCACGTATTAATATATAGATTTAGTTGCCGCTACAGTATTTCAACTAAAATAATAGTATGTATTTTTTAAAAAGATGAAACCGACTTCGAAATTATACGTAATTGATAATCAAAATTCCCTATTGCCCAATTTTTATTAAACTCGCAGTATTCCCTAAGTTGAACAATACCTTGTACAACAAAAAATATAATTACTCAAACCGGACATTCAGGAGATATGCGAACACAATCATAGAAAGATACAGGTACTACATATATTTTTTAAATTTGACATATTTGTTAAGACATTTTTTTTTATGAAATAAGGGGGCAAACGAGCAAACGGGTCACCTGATGGAAAGCAACTTCCGTCGCCCATGGACACTCGCAGCATCAGCGTTGCCGGCCTTTTAAGAGGGAATAGGGTAATAGGGGAGGGTAGGGAAGGGAAGGGAAGGGAATAGTTGAGGGTTGGGAAGGGAATAGGATAGGGGTTAGGGGATTGGGCTTCCGGTAAACTCACTCACTCGGCGAAACACAGCGCAAGCGCTGTTTCAAGCCGGTTTTCTGTGAGAACGTGGTATTTATCCGGTCGAGCCGGCCCATTCGTGCCGAAGCATGGCTCTCCCACGTATTAATTGATATAGACGTATACGAAAACTAGGCAGTTCTGGAAATATTTCTTATACATACAGGTCGAATTCATAACCTCCTTTTTTGAAGTCGATTAAAAAAATCGAATGGCCAGGAATTATTTTAAGCAACGTATTCAGAATAAACTAGATACATTTATTTTAACCTTTATGACTTTATTTTGGACCAAAGAAACTTTAAAATATAGATTCTTAGAAACTTTACATTGTTATAATGCAGGTAGAACTGACCTAACCAAACAATCGGATGTGGGCTTTCACGTCTAATTGTTTTGTTAAAAGTTTTCATAAAACTTTTGTTTGATTACATTCGTTAAGTAAATTCATTGAATGAAAAAGTTGAGGAGTCCGAACATTCTTTAGATTCCACGTGGTAACTTTTATTTTAAGAAAATTCTTTGAAATGTTACATTATTAAATCTGTATTTTAACAAGATACTTTGACTTTCTATTCTGTTTCAATATAACATAATAGTTAACGCCAAAGATAACAGGCATTTGTTTATGATATGATATGAACGACAGTGTATTAATGTATTAAAGTAACAGTCTATAGCTTGTCAAAAAAAATCGGCTAAGTGCGAGTTGGACTCGTGCACGAAGGGTTCCGTATCATTATAGAGCAAAAATAGTAAAAAATTGAGTTTTTTTTGTATGAGAGCCCCCGTTAATTATTTTTTTTATTTTTTTATTATTTATTATTAAAGTATAAATACAGCTGAGTATTTTGTTTACATTTCAAGTGCCTACCTGTTGTCATCATTGATACCGAGCAAAAAATGTTTGAAAAATCGCGTTTGTGGTATCGGAGCCCTCCTTAAATATTTAATTTATTTTGTTTTTAGTATTTATTGTTATAGCGGCAACAGAAATACATAATCTGTAAACATTTCAACTCTCTAGCTATTACCGTTCACAGCTGTTACAGTGTTACGTGAGTTACAGCCTGGAGATAGACGGACAGACATCAAAGTCTCAGTAATAGTCCCGTTTTTACCCTTTGGGTACGGAACCCTAAAAAAGAGTAGACGTTGTACACAATTTTGAAATCAGATAAAAATATGAAAACCATATTATATGAATGTAAAAATATGTATAAGGTGATAATATTAATTAAAGTGTATATAAGCTATATCTCTGTGGAAATACAAAGAGACAATTATTGGCAAAGTGCGAGTCGGACTCGCGCACGTAGTGTTCCGTACCATTATAGAGCAAAATTAGGCCAAAAAAAACTTTTTGAAAAAAGCTTTTATTTTTAATTATACTCTGAAAAGAAAAAAAATAATTTCTCCTTCAAAATTCAAACTATTAATTTATAACCTCAATTTGCACGATAGTAAAAGCTTGTCGCGCGATTTGTAAATAAACTAGTACCAACTACCGAGTAAATTAATATTATATCTTTTATGTTATATCTTTAAACGAGCAATTCTTGTATGTATATAAATAATAATAAAAAAATATTACTCTTCCTGACATCTATTGGCGAATAATTATACTATTTTGTGAGCAACTAATTGTTTTAACGACCAGCAGATGGCGTTATTAAGTAACACGAATCAATGAATGTTTGTTATACCGAGCAAAGCTCGGTCATCCAGGTACTTTTAATAAATTTATTAAATACCGACAGATTGTTAAGTCTCGCGACAAGCTTTTATGATCATGCAAATTGTATAATATTACCTATATTTAGGTTATAACTTAATATTTAAAAATTTTAAGAAGATTTTTTTTTCCTTTTCAGAGTAAGTACTTACTTATATAAATAAAAGCTTTTTTCAAAAAGTTTTTTGATTATAATTTATTTTTAGTTTTATAGTTATCTCTGCCTAAATTTCTTAGTATGTTTGTCGTGGTTCCCGTTTATTACTGCGTGAGTAAAAAGTCAAATTTAATAAAAGTGACACGACACGACACGACTTGAGTATTAATTTTCATTTGACTCTCATTTGATACCCATAATTTGATACCCATATTGCAGAAGTGCTTTAAAAATAACTATTCCCTTATCTTGGATGAGCCACCATATTGGATGTAGAATGACATTACATTCGTTTCCGAGTTACTCTCAATGAGCTCTTTCATCTGATAACCATATTGCAGAAGTGCATTAAAAATAACTATTCCCGTATCTTGGATGAGCCGCGATATTGGATGTAGAATGACATTATATTGTTTTCGAGTTACTCTCAATGAGCCCTTTCATTTGATACCCATATTGCAGAAGTACATTAAAAATAAACATTCCCCTATCTTAGATGAGCCGCCATATTGGATGTAGTACCTTACATAGACCTTACATTTGCTTTCGAGTTACTGTCAAAAATCCCTTTAATTTAATATCCATATTGTAGGACTGCATAGAAAATAACTATTTCACCATCTTGGATGGTCGGCCATATTGGATTTAGAGCGATGTCACATACCTTATCGACGGGTATGTGACATCGTACAGTGTACGGAGGAGACGAAAAATCGGTAATTTTCTTTTTCAATGGGCATTAGTATTATGAATGCGAGAGTGATTTTTTTTGTGCGTATAGAATGCTTGTATACCTTTAATTTGTCGATATTTTCGATTGCATCTTTTGTTTAGTTTTGGATAAAAAAAATAAAAAGCTAAAAATGAAAATTATTTTATTGTTTGTAAAATATTGATACGGCGAATCAAGAAAAAAGCTTGAAATATGCCTTTTTTATTAGGCTTTCAGGTGGTATACAAAATTTTATTTATTACGTAAAAGTTTTGGAGAAATATGGATTTTTCCCTTCCGGGCCGCAAAAAAATGCTAAATTTTGGTAGCTCGTAGCATCAAAACTATTGCGAATTGACACCCGGATGTTCTACTCCTGCATTCATAATATTAATGCCTATTCAAAATTGAAGAAAATAGAAAATTTCCGTTTTTTTGTCTCCTCCGTACACTGTGCATCGCTCGCATCGCAATGACATTGCACGATAAGTTATCGTGCAATGTCATCCAAACTAAACGTGTATGCAAAGTTTCAGCTCAATCGGTTAAATATATCTACTTAAAAATTGAGTTGCAAGATTTCACCCGAACATACATACATACAAATACATACAATAAACAATACATACAAAGCAAGATAAATAAAAGCTTTTAAAATTGTGTTTTTTGTATGGCAGCCCCCCTAAAATATTTAATTTCTTTTGTGTTTAGTATTTATTGCTATAGCGGCAACAGAAATACATAATCTCTGAAAATTTCAACTTTCTAGCTATTATTTTTCTTGAGTTATAGCCGGAGACAGACAGACGGACAGACAGAAGGACAGACAGACGGACAGACAGACGGACAAACAGACGGACAGACAGATGGACAGACAGACGGTCAGGAAGACGGACAGACATTAAAATCTCAGTATAGGGTCCCGTTTTTACCCTTTGTGTACGAAACCCTAAAAAACACACTCGGCCAATTTTAGAAGCTCATAGCGAGGCAATGATTGGAGATAGATATAAAGTGTAAAGCACAAAGTTGTGGAGAAGCTAATTAGCTTTTATTATGTAGTACAAGAGAATTTCGTACGAAGCATCGTTTATGATGAGTAAGCAAAAAACCAAAAAACGGGACCTTTTTTCCCCCCCCCCCCCCCCCCTCCATCGGGCTCACCTCGGAGGGGTCAGGACTTTTAGTATGTTTATCTCCTAACTAGTCTAAACAAGGTACCAAAGTCAAAATTTCTGCTTTCGACTTTTCCAAGAAGAATTATTCGTTTACTAGGCTAACAGTTAATTAAGTCCGACGCGATATAAAAATAATCCATTATAGATTATAATTTATTTTATTATCTAAAATACAAAAAAAACAACATAAATTAATATTATTGTAGGTTTATTATAAATATTATTATTTTTAAGTGCATTACGTAATTAAAAATAATATAGGTGACCCATATTTGACAACTTATTTTATTCGATCCTTTACGCTAAAAATAATCGGTTACGTATTGCACGGACGGGTCGATCGATTCCGAACTTGCGCACAACACTAGTCTCTTTGGTCGCCTGTCCGCATGGAACGATTCAACATGGCGGCTTTTACTTCACAGTCACTTACATGGCTGCTTTTGAAATAGTTTAAATTTTATTATTTTGAAGCTTTATCACTATAACGAATGATATAAAACATTCGCTATAAAAAATTAAAGTAAGTTCCAAAATCAGTAAAGTGTTAAAAGTGATACGTGTGCAAAAATCGCTAGATCCTTGAGTGACCTTTTGAATGGACTTTCTTTTACCATATTGCAACGTTATTGGAATATATCCAGACGTGTTGAAGTTTTTTCAAATTAAATCGGTCTCAAAAGTGTGTTACAATTTATATATGTGTGGTGCATATAATTTTTAGTTAGACATTCAGGTATAGTGCGATATAGAACTCCCACGTGGAAATACCTCACGTTTCTATTTATAGATTACGAACTTGGTTCTCAAAAAGTGATAGGCGTGATCTAAAACGAAGCTAAAATGCTGAATGTGTGTTAGAAATGAGTCAGAAGGACTAGTTAATTGTAAAAGTCGGACATCATTGTCTCGATCTCGCATTCGACATTTCAAGTTTGTTCTCTGCCATTTTGCTGTAATCGAATCTCGCTATATCTCTGTATTACGTCTTATTATCTGCCGACTTATCTTACAAATCGATGTAACTTGTAATTTCGGTCAATGCAAATCCTCATAGAGATAGGCAAAATCCTTGGTGTGAAATTACTGTAGGTATATAATTACTACTTTTACCTACCGCCTTATTTCAGTCGTTGCGATTTCCGCATTCAATAAAACCATAAAGTTATATATTAACTTTATGAATAAAACTAAAAAAAGAAAAATAATAAAAACATAATGTTAGAAAAGAATGGCAAATGTTTGCCACATCAGTTTCAAGGTTTATTTAAATGTTATAATTACCTAATGTTTTTGACATTCCAATCATTATCTAGCATATCTTTATTATACATTCACATCAGTAACAAATTTAATGTTAATTTGTTTAATCATTATTATCTAATTAATATTAGTTGAAGTGTATCTATTGTGTTGCATGTTGAAATACCTTGTGGTATTTAAGGGATGGATAGATGTGTCAGTTTATAGTTTTGGTTTCAAGATCTTTATTTTTGTCTCCTGTAATAATTAAGGGCAGAGAGAATATAAAAACTATAAAGTTATTATCAGTCAATAATTTGAGGTTATTGGCCCATATTTTTTGTCAGTACTCAAGATGCATCTCGGTCTCAAGACACGGTTCAGGCTCTGTGATTAGTTGGCTGTCAAAATTTGGACCAATCACATAGCCGAACTGCGTCTTGAGACCGGGTCGCATCCTAAGTACTGACCAAAAATACGGGCCTAAATAAAATAGTACACAGTACACCATATAGAATAAGTATATTTCAGTAATAAGTCCATGAGTGTATAATATATAAAACATAAAAAACTGAATCTATTCCATCTTTTATGACCTGTATTTGTCATCACTCAGCATATTAAACTACATACAGGATACAAATAGTTTTGAATCCTTTCAATCCTTAAATATTTTTAAAGCATATTTTATTATAAAAATAGTTATATCTCAGCTGACTTATGCCAAACTTTATGTTACTCAATGTTAGATGTGTATATTTTATGAATATGCTTTCATTGTCTATTTGTAACACAGTTTAATGTTAGAGTTTGTTTACTGAACAAAAAACTAAAATAATTTTACATTTTTCAGAGATTAGTTCAGTTGATAGTATAACGGAGACTATCAATACGCCAACTAGTCCAGTCAATCAAACATTAGAAAGTACTAAAGTGGTGAAACCACAAGTAACCGAGACTGAGAAGCCTAATCTTGATAAAAAGCCTGAGGTTGTGATTAAAGAGCCCACATTCCCCACTAAGCAACTGCCCACTGCCACTGAACTGTTGTCAGCTAGTATCGAAAAGGTTGCGAAGGAGCAACCCGCCCCGCCAGAAATTAATGTTAAGAAGGAGGAGTCCACTGCGATACAAGCTCAAGCTAAACTTGCTCACAGCATAGCCAACGTGACTCGTAACCATTCAGAGCCTAAGATGAAAGATATTAATCTAAACAATAAGCCTGCAGGTAGGTGTACTTTTCTATCCCATTGGTCCTTAACCTCCACTTTAACAAAAATTCCACTTAAGTGTGTAACAATGTAGGCCACAAGTTAAGAACCACAGTTCTAGCCAATAACAACAAAGACATGTCACATTGTAAGTCTTTCAAAATGACTAGACTATTATTATTTCAACCGAATAACATATTCTTATGTTATGTAGATTCTGATACAGCAAATGGAAACACAACTGTTGAGACTGTGAAGGAAGAAGCTAACAAAAATGAGAAAGCTGTGAAAAACGCCAAGAATCACAATAAGAAGTCTAACAAAATGGCTAACAATGAAGTAAAGGAAGCTAAAGCCGAATCATATGAAAATGGAAAAGATGAGACTGATAAAATAAGTAAACCAGAACAAGAGAATGTTCCCCCGAAGGAAGAATCCTCTGAGGAACCTACTGAGAAACCAGCAGCAAGCGAAAAGCCTGCTGCTTTTGTACCTAAATACAATTATTCAGAGGGTAATTTGGAATGCTTTTATTTACTTTTTTTAAAGTGGCAGTATTACATGTTTCAGCGTCTGAACTATTGATCCGATTAAATTATAAAAAAAATTAGTAGTTTCTTAATAATGTCAAGTGTAATACAGGCTGCATTTTATGGTTTAGTTTATTAAATTTTGATTTTTCTCGCTAAATAATACCATTTCTTTCAGACCAATGGTCCCCACTCAATAAGGCTGGAAAGAAACACTATGATATTAATTTACTAATGCAAATTAAGGATGATCCACTATGTAAAAATAAACCGAATGTACCATTGCTCGAAGCATGTAATGTTATGAGAGTAAGTAGATATTATATTAAAGTTATAAAATATGCTGTAGCGATTCCCCATCTTTACACTTCTTACTCCTCTTCCAGACAACACCCATACAAGAAAATAATATGATATTTAGTCCTATTACTAGGCCTTTGAATGATGCCTTCTACCCTAACTTCTTGAAGGTTTCTGGTTTAGCACCAAGGAATAATGTCATGAAAGAGCCCAAGAAGGATGGAAGGAGTATGGCTCAAGGTGGTATGTATGATATTTCATTGTCAAATTCATGTGTTGCTTAATTTTTATAGAATTGTTATGTGCACTTTCTTAATCATTTAAATCCTAAATGCAACTCTATTTTTTATTTAATACTAAAATCTCCAATGTCTACAAATCTTATTATTTTTGTTAAACCGTTACAAGAAATGGTATCAAAATAACCTTTGCTTTTTAAGTTGTTGCTCCAATTTGCTTATGATTTGTTTTATTTTGTGTTGTTTTTGTTTTTTTTTTTTTTGTTTGTTTATTAATTTTTATAATTTTTAAAAGGTAAGGGCAGTGCTAAGCTTACTCCCTCAGGTGGTGGCGGTCATAAGCCAGTGATCCATGTGTCGTTATCACTAAGGGAAGAGGTTAAGCTCAACCAGACCAAAGATGCCTGGCGGCCTGCTCGGTTTAAGAAAGAGAGTCTGACAGAGGAAGAGGCCAAGACCCAGGTACAGTATCTACTTTACTAATGATTTATACAACAATTGTTATTGTAAATAGATATGAGTTTTTTTACGTGCACTTGTGCACACTGCATAGTTTTTTGATGACGTCATTACAAATATCTCAAGTTTTCCTGTTTTTGGAATACTGGCCTCAATAGTGTCCTCAATTTAGTTTTCTGTGTATATATATTTATTACTTAACGGTTTTTGAGGAAATTTAATATTATGAAATTTTGTCATTGTACAAAATATACATGCAGTAACAAACTAATTCTCTTCTAGGAGGTCTACAAGAAGTTCAGAGGTATTCTGAACAAGCTCACTCCCCAGAAATTCGACACCCTACTGGAGAAGGTTAAGGCTTTGGAGATCAACACCAAGAGTCGTCTCGAGGGTGTTATTGATTTGATATTTGAGAAGGCCATCGATGAGCCCAACTTCTCTGAGGCCTATGCTGCTATGTGCAACAAATTGTCTACAATAAAGGTAAGAATTGTCAAGAATTATACCTTCTTTAACATTAGTCATCTAGTATTTCTTCATCAAATTGTCACCATACACATTTATTACATCTTAAATGACATCAAAAGTAAATGACTGGTTTTCAAAAAACTCGGTACATAGATAGATTGAGTAGACCATGGAGACAGGTATATGGCACTTTGTTGTGGGATATGTATGGTTCGGGCGGAATTTCTAGTAGCGCGTCGGAAGTCGTAATGACCAGTTAAAACAGCGTGGATTTGTTAATAACGACCTCGGTTGTAACGACTTTTTCGTAAAAGCGACGTCAAATATATGTCCCTTGAATTTAAAGCATATTTCGTATGAAATTCTTTAGGTAATAGCGGCTTCAATTTCGGGTATAGCAACTTGTTTTTATGAACCATCATTGACAGGTTCCTAAAATTCCCTTGCGGGTAATGCGACTGAGTCTCACTCAACTCATTTATACTCTTTCTTATGAATTGTTTACATTCACAGATGGTCAATAAATGCCTAGCTTGTTTGCAGGACTGCTTAGCACGTGTACGAGGTCACATTTTTTAATTAGTTAGAAAGCAAAATTCCAATGAGTAAACAGTGTTTCTGGAACTACTGTTTATTTGGTAAAGGCCGAAATAATTTTGATGTAGAAGAAATTATGAAAATGGCAAACACCTTACAACGTATAATATACATGATTTATTATTATTTCGGATACAAGGACATTCGGATATAGCGACAACACAAAAGTGGTCCCTCCGCCGTCGTTATAACCAAAACTCACTGGTTAAATATGATAAACTTTGAACATTCTCTTTCAGGTGCCGGCAAATAACAGCACTTCACCTGATCAGTTTGTGAACTTCCGTATACTCATCATCAATAGGTGCCAAAACCAATTCCAAAACGTAAAAGTAGACGAGAATGTACAGAGACTCGAGAAGGAAGTTGCAGAGTGCACTGACCCAGTAAGTCTATATTTAGACTGTCCATAATGTGGATTGTATGGAAATATCCAAGTTTTCATGTTACAATGTCATGTTTGGTCTCTGTGTTTGATTGACATGAGCTCATAAGGGCTGAAACAAACGGCAAAATGAGTTCAGAAATCAAAAAATTTTAAGAGGCCTCGCATAGTTGTGGATTTTGAATTTTATTTATGTTTAAATTTTCTATGATGCAAAAAATTTTTGACATAAGCTAACTTGGCACCATTTTTTAAGAAAAGCAGAGGTTAAATTAATTTATGCAGGTTGTTATGCTCTAGGAATAACAGAAAAAAGTTAATATGTGCAATAAATGATTAACTCTTCTTCCAGGCAAAGAAGAAGGAATTGCAATTGCAACTCGATGAAGAAAACAGGCGCATCAGAATGAGGTCCGTCGGAAACGTGCGATTTATTGGTTAGTATACTATTTTTATATTCCCAGTATATTAAAAAAATACATTTTAATAGAATTTATTATTCCTTTTCTTCATTTAATTCTCGGAATGCGCTTTAGCGAACATTTTCTAATTGGATTTAGCATTTGCAATTGGCTAAAGCAAAAAAAATAATGTAAAATTGGCACAGTGTATTAACAAAGCTTTTTCCTTGTGTTCTATAATCTAATACGACATGCTTGTATCAAATATTTGAGCGAAACATAACTGATATATGTAGTCTAACGTCGATACACATAGAATTGAATATAATTTGTGTCAATTTGACCTCGTTACGATTAAATGTCGCAAGACCTTGTTATATAAGTTGTTTGCTTTTAAACATAAAGCTGCTTTTTATGAAGCAACTTTCATGATTTATTCGTTTCGAGCGTTCAACGCAATGCATATGCGTGTACGAATTCGTTGTATAAAATTATTAAATTAGACTGCGCAAGGAACGATAACTCCATTGACAGCTGTTGCGTGTAAAAGACGTAATTTGGAGCGTGAGAAATTGATCTAATATTTTGAAACTTTCAAAACAATTTTTATTTGTAATACAAGCAAATTTTTATTTAAAATTGGTTGTAATTTTGGTTTTGCAACCGATTTTATCTTGCTAGCGTAGTGTACTTAACCAAGTCCCAATCATCATCGTCACAGCTATCAAAACTCTGATGAGTTTTGATAGCTGTGATGATGATGATTACTAAAAAGGTTGATACCTTTTTAGTAATCATTATCTTTGTGATCATAGTCCTTATACCTTTCTCTTGTGTCTACCTGATGCTTGGAGTAACAAAAATGACTTTATTTTACAAAAAATCGTAGCTGAGCGAGTGTAGCATTGAATCTGTTAGCTTATTTTCATTTTGCATTGCAAGTTTTGTTTATAGAATTATAATATTAGTTTATAAACTACTATCAGTACCAATAAAATTGTTAATAATTTAATTCAGTCTTAATAATTATATATAATTTTAATGCTAAGCATTTTCTGTTTTCTTTGAATTGGATTTCTTTGAAAAATATGTTTCTTTTTACTTTGCGATTGATAAAATACAGCTTATGCTATAAAACTATCTGTAAATGTATGATATGTTGAAACGTTTTTGAGATTTGTAATTCAAATAAAAAACATGTTATTCCTATGATTATTACCATCGAAGCAAGGCTGCTCGCGTATTTGAATACAGTCATATTTATTCATTGTATAAATGTAATTTTATATTGGTACTTCATGCAGTGAAATATCGGCAAACGGATAATGGCCATGCATTGTTTTAGGTGAACTTTACAAGCTGAAGATGTTGACCGCTAAGATCATGGTGTTCTGTATGAATCATCTGATCGACAAGCTTGAGGAGGAGAAACTGGAGTGTCTCTGCAAGCTGCTGACAACCATCGGTCAACAAGTGGAAAGCGAGGTGAAGGAGCCACTGGAAGCCGTGTTCAAAAAGATGCAGGAGATCGTCGAACGAAAGTCGGACAGGATCAGCAGCAGAGTGCGCTTCATGCTCCAAGACGTCATCGAGCTGAAGAGAAGGAAGTGGGTTACCAAGAATGTGGTGGACTCGCAGCCCAAGATGATGGACCAGATCCAAAAGGAAGCCGAGCAGCAGCAGCGAACCATTGAGGTAACTAGGCTTGGGCAATGATATATAGCTCTTATTTTCTAAAGAGAGATGAAGCTGACGCAATATAAAATTGGCTTCTTGCTAAATCTTGTTGGTACAAGATTTATTGTACCAACAATATTTGGCTTTGGTATTGCTAATTTGCTATTTTGTTTAGATTTAGTTTAAAATAAGACTATAATCATACAATTTTATGTCATTATTGAAGTATTGGTTGGTTTTGTGTAGCTGATGAACTCGTCACCAATGGGATTCCGTCGCGAAGAGGGCGGTCGCAACAAGAGGGGTGAGGGGCGCAGGCAGCCGTTCAACGACGCGTGGAAGCCAACTCGCACCAGCTACACCGTCGACACCAATAAGCTGAAGGCTGTCACCCAGAAGGTATGGTATATACGGTGTAGTAACAGTCTACACCTATAGTTATAGTGTGTAGGTGTTGCAAGATCGCAAAGTATCTCAACTACTCCAGCTATGGTTGTTGAGAAAAAAAAAGAAGTTGACAAAAACAACGAAAACGAGATATATTTGTAGTTGTTTATATTATTGACTTTTTAAAGTTTTTACAATGTTTTTAATCTAGTGTCGACGCCTGTGGCGGTGTATGTTTCTGTAGTAATCCTGCAATGCTCTTTTGGCGCATACCCAAAATCAGGATTTAAACCGTCATTTTGTAGAGGCACTTAAAACACAGCTGTTTAACAAGCCTAAGGCTTCGAAATCAGCGGGCAGCGGAGCAGGAGCTTTGGCGGTGGCGCGGAAAGCCGTCGAAAAGCGCCGAAAGCGCCGCCCGCTGATTTCGAGGCTGAAGCCTAAGAGCCAGTCGACACGGCGTGTCGCGTCAGCGTTGCGTTGTTTTACACACAAATAAACAAGGTGCTAAAGTGCAAAGTATGTAACGCGACGCTCCGTACACTCCGATTCGGATTCAGTGGACGCGTAACTTTAATGACAATATGTCATCCAAGTGCCACAAAATCCTTGAAGGTTGCTTACTTGCTCCATACTTACAAATTTTATTAAGGTTGTATGACGCATGTACTGAGTGGTTGTGCACTTTCAGAGTAATATGAACACCATCAAACTGGCACCTCACAACTCCTGGATCCAGGGATCTGGCACAAAGAACACCCCGCAGGCCAGCAGCGCGTCCATGATTAGTCTTACTAAGAACAACATGTACAGTATGTTGGAACACTCTCAGACTGACCCGTCGACGCTACGAAGTAAGTACATTTTGGTAGCCCGTATTAAACATCATCAGATAATGTTAATTAGAAATTTAAATTTACTAATGGTGAGGTGCATTTATTAGTTTACGAAGTCTGTACTAATATAAGTAATGTGGGCAAACATTTCATCCAGTTCAACATCTGTATGAAACAGAATTCTTATTATGAAATGTCTTAGTTATTTCGGCTGGATCATTACTAATATTATTTTTGCCCGTTACCATAATCTTTGGCAAATCTTGGAATCTTGCTACATTTTATAATTTTTGGCTATAATGTAAATATTATTGGCTAAAATTGCAGTTATCAAATATTCAATTTTTTAAATTTTGCTTTATTTAATTTCATTTTATAATTAATTCAACAAAACTAGATCATCTTAACAAATAATAAAATTATATCTTGTACATGTTTTACGTTATCTGCACTATTAACATCAAATTTAATTTTGAAGTAACTCCCAATCATCCCAACCCAAAATCAACAATACCCAAGTAATTGCACTCAACATAATTTTAAATAAGAGTTCGAACCTTTTTGTATAGAGTGTGGCATACCTAAAGTTATTTTCGTGTAAGAATATTTATTGTTATTTTTTTTATTCAATGCATTACAATTTACAAGAAAAACATGACATAGTTTCGCATACAAAAACCTAAAAAGTTTAACGGTTTGGGAGAGACGTTCTGTTTACATACTATTCTTAAACTACTTTTGTATTTAATATTATTTTGTGACTACTCTTACATTACATAACATTTTAAGTTAACAATTACTTTTATTTTTTAAGAAACAAGGTTACACAGACATATTATTATTAATTGTATTTCCACTTGTACACATGCACATTGCACATGTAGGTATGTACATACAATATGTACACCTGTACACTCTTACATTATATTTAAGCACAGATTACTAAAAATATTTCAGTTAGTACTCAAGTTTGTAAACATCTTCTCTATCGATTGACGTATGATTCATAGGTGTACATCTAAATACATTTTATTTATTATACATTATGTAGTCCATTGAAATATTGTAACATTAGCTTTGCATTTATTAGAGGACGCAATTTTATTTTTGGGACATGTAGGGGGGTAAATAGAAGCTTAACCTCAAGTTTGTGGGGTCGCCACACTTGTCCCCCGGCCTCCATCTTGGAAAAAGTGGTGACAACACTATTTTCGCGATACCTCGGAAACTGTACGTCTTACAAAAAATTTGTAAAATCATAATTTGTTGCGAATTATTTTGCCACTAAATGTGTTTATTTAACTTTTTAGTTTTTACCCTAAATTAAAAATAAAAAAGTTATAAGCAAAAAAATGAGAAACTTTTTATGTTACTGTATGTTTCGCCAGAACAATGGAGGCGGACTGTAGACTAGAGCATTTCAGGCCTGCTTTTCTGCACGTGGGACATGTAGGCAATGCAATATTCGGTCCTTAAAGGAGTGAGCCCATTGAGATAGGCCGTGCCGGGGCTCAGCGTGCCGGGGCTCATCGCAAAAATCCGCCTCCATACAATTTGTATGGAAGCGGATGCGCGTATCGCACACTGTGTCGGGGCGCAGCGGATTTCCGTCAATGCGATAAGGCCCGGCAAGGCCCGACAAACGCGCTGCGCCCCGGCAACAGTGTGACCACACTTCACATAGATTTCCATTTTTGTAAATTTTAATAGAAGATCGATATTATACAGGGTGTCAAGTAACAAATAATATAAAAAATTAAAATGCATAATGAAGACAGTCCATATAAACATTTTAGTTTTATTTTATTTTCAACCACGTAGAATACATTGATTAATAAAGGTAGATTTTCGGTAGAATCTAAAACATGTTCTAGTAGATTTTAGTAGAATATAGCAATGTTTTTGATATATCGAGTCACGAGTGATTTAAGGGTGGTCACACTGGAGCTATCCAAAGTACTCAAAATCCGTCCATGCGATGCGGCCCGGCCCGGCAAAGTGTGCTATAGCGCATTTTGCACTGCGCTGAGCCCCAATCCGCCCCGGCAAGCCCCGGCACGCGCCGACAAAGTGAGCGCGAACCTTAAATTGTAACGTTTCAATGGACTGCAATACTTGTAAGTTTAGGTATGCCAATAAGGTTCGTTGTTCTTTCTTTAAATAACTATCCATGTTTGAAAACTTGATTGTGACTTTGTTATTGATCAATTAATAATCTAAAGTTACAATTGTGTATATTATAAAGTGCAACAGTATAATTTAGGTACACATGCCATGTGCATATACTATGTGCAATTACATGTGTAAATTATCTAACTTTGCTCCGTTATTTCTTTACTTGGATAGTGTTTTCTGTTAGATAAATGTTTTGGTTGATATGAATAGAAAAAATCTTAGTATGACCGTTAGACTACCACCGACTCAAATGCTAACGTCACCTACTGGCAACAACTTTTAATAATGACCTACCATTTCTAATTCTACCATTTTCGATTTTTGGGGATGCAATGAAGTAATGTTTAACCGTTAAGTGTAAGGATCACGGAGCTAATACAAAGAGGAGCTGGCCTAAGCAACTGCACTCAACTAGGTCCTGACGTCATCATTGTGGGCTGGGCTTAAGTCAGTACACTTTCAGCGTTTGTCAGGTGCACACATAACGATACTCCCAATGAATTGGTGATTTCCGCGTTTTTAACAAGGAAAGGATGAAGTATTGTGTTTTACAATGTCAAAGTTACTCAGACAGACGTTCTGATAAAATGAATAACATCATATTTCATCCGTAAATAATTTTCAATGTAATTTAAATATAAAAGTTCTAGAACATTTCAGCTTTCAGCGTTAATTATGCTACTTGACACTAGATGGCCAAACCTTTGAAAGATAATACAGACGTAAATGCGTATAATTTTGCGTAAGTTTATTGCTATAATCATACTTAAATACTGCATACCGTTGTACACTTAGAAACACATTTAATAGCTAAAATCGTTATTTAGGGCTAAAAAATAACATTCTTCAAAATTAACTATTTAAAAGTAGAAAAAATTTCACGACTATCACGACGACTTTACATTATTTTGCCGGTGGACGTGAATTTCAAAATGGTTTAACATAACGCAGGCCACAAATAAAGTCCCGGCGGGGCGCGGGTTGGGGATAGCGGCTCTATTCCGTTCCCTGCCCTCCCCTACCCTATTACCTCATAAAAGGCCGGCAACGCACCTGCAGCTCTTCTGATGTTGCGACTTGCGAGTGTCCATGGGCGACGAAAGTTGCTTTCCACCATGTGACCCGTTTACTCGTCTGTCTCCTTATTTTACATTAAAAAATCAGTCAAAATGCTAACCCTAATTTTATTGATTGACATTATTATAATTAATGTACTTTCATTTTTTAAAGTTCTGAGTACGTCCCATAATATTCAAGACAAAATGACATCTAGTGTAAGATAGTTGAACTAAGTAGTAACATTACTTTAATATTGAGAAGTGGGCGGAGCTTGACACCCCCTCACATTAAGTAAGTTTCATAAGGAAACTTGATTACGACACCTCCTCTTAGTATTAGCTCCGTGGTAAGGATCGATGGGCTCGGTTATGCGGCATATATCTAACATTGTGTTTTTTGTACACTTGTACATAGGATACAAGTTCCTGCCCCATCAACATCAGTGACGTGGTAATCCCTCCAGTAATTTTTATGTGTCCGCTTTCAAAAGATTTCTAGGTCTCTGCACGACTATCCTATTTGGCCTTTCCTAGTTCGATGTGTATGTAATCATACATATTACACATCAACTCAACAGAACTCTCGGGTACCTTAGGACTTTAGGAGGTTTAATTGTCGGAAATACCAAACTATGAATACATGTTATATGTTCTGTCGCGCGATTGCATGCATGCAATGCATGGCATTTACAGGTAGCGGCTGAAATAGGACCATGGTCTTGCTCACCGTTCATTTAAAAACAAGGTTTCGTAACTTGCGTTAGTAAATCTTGTTTTCATCTCATTGTGTCTATGTAACAAGGTTTTGTTCAAACATAGGTTCTACTATAGGATACACACAGTTTAGGAGTACACTTTGCCCATACACAACTACACATCTTTATACTTGAATATTCTGTGTGAATGTACATTTTTTTTTTGTAGCGAAAGGATTGTGTCTAAGATATCATAACCACATTGTAAATATAAAATTACTTTTTAGCGACCAAGGATTTGCCACCAAGTTATCATCATTCAAAATCGATAGAAAGATCAACCTTTAACTCGAGGGGTGATTTTAGTGAGTATTATTTGGCTGTAACTTGCACATTGCATTTTTCAAAATTTTAGAGGTAAAATATATTTTAACAAGTGCTGATTTATCATGTAAATAAGAGAATAGAGATGAACTGATGTAAATCTCATTATATATCAAAGTTAAAGTAGTTTAATTGCATAAAAACAGTTGTTGGGGCTTATTTAAACTAATTATTTTTAAAAATCATGTAAATTTGATATTTTCATTATACAATGTGACATCTTAGTGGTTGTTATCCCGCAGCAGAACGATTTACCTTCAGAGTACTATCGAATCATGCATGTTATTTTTTTTTTAATAAAAAACTGCTATGACCCGGCCGAATTTTATTTGCGATTTGAATAAAAAAAACCTCACAAATCTATTGTACTACTAAGATAAAATCATTTTCCTGCGGGAACACAACCATTAAATTTTCACGCAGTATTTATACATAAAGCACACATTACTCATGTTTTACATCACTCTAGTGTGTTGATCTTCGAACACTTGGATAAAAGTAAATATCAATTGTAGATAACGGCAGTGGAAGTCGGCCGAGCTCGACCGCCGCTACGAGATCCAACTCGGGCAGCAGGAGCCTGAGCGCTGCCACCCCACCGGCCGCGGAGGCACCACCCACCAACGTCCCTCAGGAACCTCTGCCCGAGAACAAGATCAAATCCATCAACATGACTGTCATGGAACACCTCGACAATCCCAGTCAAAACGATGAAGCGATACAGGACATACAGGAGCTGCCACCACAGTACCACGCTAGTATTGTCACTGAAATATTGAATGTGGCCATCGAGAAGTGAGTTACGGCAATGACACGTGTTTATTTGCAATTTATTTGATGCGATATATTTATATATTTCGTATACATTTTTCAGGTCATCGAAGGAGGCGGAAATAATTATAAAATTACTCACAGACATAGTATCCAAAAACGTTATATCAATAGAGAACTTCCTAACGGGTGTGAAAGAAATAGTATCCGTTGCGCCCGACCTCTACATAGATATTCCAATGTTGTACGAATATTTAGGAAAATTAATTGCGCCGCAAATAGAGAAGAAGGTAATTCCTGATTCTAATGTTTCCAATATATATTATGTTTTATGTTGTAAAAATGATGCTAACACATAAATTATTTCAGCATATAACGTTCGAGCAGGCGCTTAGCATTTGTGAAAAAGTAATTCAAGCCGAGCACGGCCATCTAATACTGAGGGTTATAATAAGAGAACTAAAAGATAGCATGGGACCAACCTTCGTTAAAACAAAATGGAGTGAGTCTGGTCTCAAACTAAGTCAATGGATGAGTGATGAACAGGTGTGTATATAAAATACATTGTGTCTATATAAATTACATTCTCTGTTTTTCAATTGCAGCACTACAGTCTACAGCACACTATGCGGTACAATGCTGAACATTTTTAGTCAGCAATCTTTCAACTACAGCAACGCTTTGCACAAGCAAGGACTCTCAAACAAACTTATTCACTTTTTTATTAGATATTACCATATTCGGCATTGCGCGCCACTGACTCGTATTATGCTATGCAATCGGAAAACACATTATTGATTAAGTTTTTTCCTCTGTCAGTAAAAACTTTGTCAGTTTAGTATTATAAAACTAAAAATGTTCTCGTAGGTGCCAAAATGGATTGAAGAAAATAAGTTCGAGTTTTTGGAAGGTGGTGCTACCACTGATGACACGTCAAAGATCCTCTCCCCCACAATGACACAAACTAAGCTGTTACAGCTTATGAATTCCGAAGAGTCCTGTGAAACAATACAAGGGTGGATTAAGGTAAAGCTCTAGATTTATATATACCCAATAGAATAAGTGTTTGCGAGCTACTTGCGCCGATTCGTCTCCCTGGGTTAGTTCCCGAACCGGTGGTGAGCATCATTGTACACTCCTGAACGTCGTATTCGTATTGTCGTATTCTTGTCTCCATGAGGAAAAATGTATATTTTTTGTTCTACTTAAAATATCTTATATGTAACCGATCTTAAAATTATTAAACTAATCTCAATGAAGTTTATCGGAACTCCAAGATATTATTAAAGAATTAATTTATGTTGACAGGATAATCTAGGTGCAGCATCTAGTGAGGACTGGTTCCTAAGAGCCCTGAGTCAAACGATATGCGAATATGCACTCTACGGCTCAGACAATAGAGACGTGCCGCACTTTAGTCTCGAGAGAATGAACAAATATTCTCCACTGATTATAAACGAGCTTAGCGAATCCAAAGTTGAGCGCGAAACTAGTTGTCTCTTTGGAATTCAACAATTAATACATAGGTTGGAACATCCTCAAGGTAAGATGTAAAACTGTGGCGAACTGTACCCTAAGGGTGAAGCCAAACGAGCGTAATTTGTGAGTTGTGAGTCGCAGAATTTCTGCCGCGTAAATATCTTTTCATACAAATCATAACTCACAAAATTACGCTTGTGTGAATCAAACAGGACTTTTGGTATGAAACTGATTGCAGCAGAATTCTGCCGAACCGAAATTCTGCGACTCACAACTCACAAATTACGCTCGTTTGGCTTCGCCCTAAGGCTGCGTTCCCACCGCAGCTAGGCTAAGCAGTGTTGCAAAGATTTACAAGAACCAATAGAATCATTGGGTTGAACGTGGTCAGGCAAATGAAGCGTTTCTATTGGTTCTTAAAAACACATTCCTCGCAACGCAGCTTAGCTCTGCTTTGGTGGTAACGCAGCCTAATTCTTGTATTTAATGCAGCTCCGTTCTATTTTTGATCCAATCCGTTTCCTATCTATATATTGTCATGTTGGCTTGATGTTTCACGAGAACACCATCTTATTTTGATCAGAAACAGGCTGGATCGAATGAGAAACAAAGCTGCGTTATTGTTGCATTAAAATACTAGAATCAGGATACTGAGTAAATTGCGTCGATGCTTTGTTTAATTCTGGTAAATATTACAATTTACAATAATTTTTATTTCTTTTCAGGATTAACATTAGAAATATTCCAATTTTTACATGAACAATATATAATATCGGTAGAAGGTTTTATTGCGTGGGAAGAATCAGAAAAAGAACCAGAGGGCAAAGGTGTGTACTATTGTTGTTTTAGGTTATATCTTCTAAAATAAATTTTTCTGTCTCTTCAGTTCACTTCAGACAAGGAAAATTTGAGTTAAATAATACCAAATTGGTTCCCATTTAGCAATTTTACGGATCCGCAACGCTATTTTTCTATTGCCTATATTTTTTCATGTAAGTGTCTAAACACACTAGGCCGAGAAAACGCGGCCGAAGTTCGGCACGTTTACGCCTGCAATGTATTTTAAATTGCTGGTGAGACTGGCGACACACCATGCCGAAATTACGTCGCGTTCACCCGGTTTCTGAAAGGCTGATCAACACTAAAATTAACTAATCGCCTGTTAAATCTCTAGTCAAGTAACAAATGGGTTGCTAGAAGCACGGTTAGTTAGTTTAATTTGATCAGCACGTCAGTTGACGGTAGCTGTTCAATTTGACTCGAGAATGATACGTCAACCGCCATTTTGGGTTTCCGAAACGCTTGTCAAGCCGTGATCATAGATTAAGAGGATTCCACACCGCCATTTTTCCTTACAAACGCTGTCCCCTGTTTCCTCCCTGGATAATGCCGGTAGAGTTATGATTTTTTTCCTGAATATCTATGGCCACTATTAGCATGTCCCTATGTTTTCTTTTTTTTCATAATTTTATTATCAAAAAAGATAAGAACGTCCAAAAACCCAAAAAAATTGCCAGATTTTCCTCTGTGTTCAAACACCCAGAAAACAAAAGTGGCTAGCATATACAAAAAAAATAAAACATAGGAACACAGCTCAAGCCTTGCTTTAATTCTTAATGAAAAAAGTACTTAAATCGGTTAAGTTTTGGAGAAGGAATCAGCGGACAACGAATCGAAGATTTTCTGTTCTTTTATTAGAACTTTTGTCGTGTTGTCTTTATCGCTCTGCGGTGGGAGACTTGAGATTGGTGAGGCAGCAATACATTTTCAAATACCTATTTTCAATTTCTCTCGCCCCTGGTGTATCCTCTTAAGCCCCAATTTCACCAACGACTGTTAAAGTTAACGCTCGAATTAGTATCACGTTACCTCTTTCGTTTTTCTTATGAATGAAAGAGAAGACATGACATTTTAACAAGCTGTTAACACTAACAGACGTTGGTGAAATTGGGGCTTAAAGTTTGTCAAAAGCTGTGTCAACTAATCGGTACTTGTGGGTGAATTAACTTATGAATTCAAGTGATTTTTATGTGAATCTACATTTTCTCTTTGAAAGTACGTTACTATGAGGTTCGTAAACACATTTATTATGAAGTTTTAATAAAAAATCGTAAGAAATACGTCGATTATGCAAATAAACTGTTTTATTTGCAAAAAATGTATATTTTAATCAATTTCATTTCTATAATGAAGAAGAGTAGGATTTGATATCGTCTGAAAAAGTGAAATTCGGAATTCTGACAAATGAACGAAAATAAACAAATCGCATGTCAAATTAAGCTGATCACAGGTTAGTTAATTTTCGTTTGATCAATGTTTCAGAAAGTAAAGATTTGAAATTCCCAGAACGTTTTTGACGGCAACGACAGTCTGCAATTCCTTCTTTTGACATTTAATTTGCATTTTTGATAGGTAATAGTGAAGCAATGAACGAAAACAAACAAATCGCTAGTCAAATTAAAAATGATTAGTTAATTTTCGGCTGATTAATGTATCAGAAACTCAAACTGATTTGACATCCATGCTAAATTAACAGCAGTCTAACACTGCTGTTAATTTAGCATGGATGTGTTGATTAGTGATTTGACAGACCATTCAGAAACCGGGGGGTTGTGTTGTATGTGTAGCGCATTGCTGGCGTAATCATGCCGAACATCGGCGTATTTTCAGCTTAGTGTGTTTAGACTCTAAGGGTGTATTTCTTACACGTACGTTTTTGTCTCCAGCGGTAATGCTGAAGGCGCTGACGTCGTTCTTTACGAGTATCAAGGAGGCCGACAACGAGGACTCGTGCGGCGAGGACTGACCCCCGGCGTCCGCACCAGACATCAACGTCTTCTATATTTTTATATATTAGATACACCCTACACGAAACCCATAGATTATATATCTCAACGCTTAACCAACGGAAGCTAGAAAAAAACTTGTATATTATTTGTTATACCGATAGCTGTTCGACGAGGTCCCAAAATTGTTTTGATCGCTTCGAAAATGCAGAGTAAAGCGTAGACGTAACTGATGTTTTTTATAGCATTTTTTACAACGATATACCGATCGGCACATCGTTTGCAATATCTTGATTCAGCGCAGATACGTTGGTTGTTATATACATTATATACAATAGTTGACAGCGTCCCGTTTACGAAGCGAATGTTTTATATTTTATAAAAGAGTAAAGGGGCGTTACGTAAGTGTCTTAACCTCGCCTCGGCTTCACAGTATCGTTATATTACTGCATCGAGATATTGGATATTCACCGTTCGAGCGCCGTCGAGGGGATTGTATAGAATGAGTGACGTATGTCAACGCTTGCGACTGTAGATAAGCTATATTTACACGGCGGGGTCGTCCCGGTGGGAAGCTGTATATTTATGCTCATTGGTTTTACGTCGTACGGCGGTATCTAATATTTAAGAAGTAATAAATATTTAAGTTGTAATTTATTTTGATATATAGATAAATTTATTGTGGAAATAATAAAATACGAAAGTTTTTTTCTATGGTCGAGCCATATTTTAACAATATAGCCATGCTGGACAGGATTCATGATGAGATATCGAATTGTTATAAATAGCACGCGCCGGGTTCCACCCTCGCCGCCCACGCGCGCCTCACCATTGATGTTCAAAACAAAACTCACATATTTATTCTTAATACAGCGATTATTCGGAAAAGATACTTTTGTATCGACCCATCCATAGCAATAGGTAACGAACGATTTTGTTGAAAGCAATATATCGGTGAAAATACGGGCCTAATCGACACACTGGCGCTGTTTAAAGCGTTAGATTAGGTTTTGTTATATAGTTTATGACAATCGGAACCCTAGGAAATGTATTCAGTAATTTACATAACATGTAGAAGTCTATGGGGAGTGAAGGGATTTTTTTTAAATATGTATACAAAAATAATATACTATATTTTAGCATGTACACACCGTCTTAGTGATTCGCGGCTAGGCGTTCGATTGTTGTACGCATCCATACGAGAGATGTTGTTATAACGCCTATACTATAATATATTACATTGTATTAATTTTTATAGATATAGACAGCTATTTTTTTTGTACTGAATAAAGGGACTTAAAATGTAAAAAAAAATATATACAACGTTAAAACTACGTTCTCTGTGGAGATTTTAAGTGATCGAAATAAAAATATATATTTTAGCTTAATAAAAAAAATTCAAGTACGGTATCATTTAAATACTTTATTAATTCGTGAAAGCTTCTGAAGAATGTACGTCCAAAATGTCACGTCTCCATCATGATATCACTCAGCGCTTCCCGTCAATATCGCGCCAATATCGGTTTGCTAACCTGAGAATATCGAATCGGCTTTTGATTATGAATTCCATTTAATTTGTTTAATTATTATTATCAGTTGTTATTAATGCAGCGACTCGATATCGCACATATCTAGTAGTAGATCATTATCTTTTTAATTATTTTTTATAGTTTTATGAATATATTTTATTGTAATGTATCAGTTAGCTGTAACCCTGTCTCAAACGCGGGGCGCGAGACGCCCAACCACGCGAGAACTGCGCTACTGAGTTACTTTTTTGTTTTTCGATAGATAATCTTGTCACTTATTATGTATGTTATGTAAATAAACTTTATATGAAAATATTTCTTTTATTTTTACCAATTCTGTGCAGGGCTCGGAACCGGTATTTTTTTAACCAGGTTAAAACGCTCTAATCAGGTATGCAGGGCCCTCGCTACCATATGTGCAATGTGTGCAATGCACACGGGCGCCATCCTCTAGGGGCGCCAAATCACCATCTTTAGGGACGCCAAAACCAACCAAGGACCCTAAAAATTTGCCTAAAGGGGCGCTAAAATCTTTTTCTGCACACAGGCGCCAGTAGCCCTTACGGGGGCCCTGCAGGTATGTTGAATAAGTATTCGCTCGGAGCGAAACCGAGATGCGAGAGGTATTGCTTCTGAAATTAACCTGGTTAATTCTTCGCGGAAAGTAACTAGTGCAGTAATATCTATCCCTTTCTAGTGCACCATCTAATAGCCAATAGGCCATAACTTGTTTATGTGTGGACATATGGGTGAGGGTCGTGGACCGTGGAGTGTGAGTGGGCGGGGCGAATAATCGCCAACGGTTCTAACCGGTATTTTGAGCAGGAGTATCATTTTGCTCTTTAAACAAAACCAGGAATAATTTCGGGACTTCGATGTCTGTCTGTCTCGGCTGTAACTCAAGAACGGTAATAGCTAGAGAATTGAAATTTTTACAGATTAAGTACTTATGTATTTCTGTTGCCGCTATAACAACAAATACTAAAAACGAAATAAATATTTAAGAGGGGTATACAACAAACGTGATTTGATAAACATTTTTTGCTCGGTATTTACACTTTCACAGTCCACCATGCAAAAGCAAAATCGAGTGACTAGACTTGAGGGACTAGATTCTAGTCCCTCGAGTCCACTCCAATATTCATTGTAAAGTATTTATTTGTAATGGATTAAAAGGATTATTATTTTATTAAGTAATTTTTATATTATGATCTTTTCATTAAATGAAAATTACTTTTTCTCTAGAATTCAGTGCCAACTGCCAATGCATCCTTTTGGATACTATCAGGGCGAGCGAAGCGAGCCCTAGTATATCCACAACCTGTACATTTTTGTACACTTTACGGATAAACTATCACGCCTATTGATTTGTGCTTACATAGTAATTTTTATTTACATGTAAATATGTTATCATCAGTCAGTCAAGGTGTGACGACGCGAGCCTTCACAAAGCTCGGCTAGTAGCTAGTAAATGCTTAAATATAATTTTCTTTAGGGAATTATTTTATTCCCCTAATAAAATATTCCCATAATTTAAGGTAGCACAGTAAGTAACGAGGCAACACTAATTTGCATTAGTGCCAACATGACGGCAAAGGAACTATTTGATGAAATGAAACGCACTATACCTAGCCCCATAGATTAAGGTATTATAGTATAGATGTAATCTTAGCCCGTCATCGCGTGGCCATTTTGTGCTTATCAAGTAGTGTGCGTTTATTTTCTTGTATATTTCTATTTGTCGATCATTTCGAAGCACATTTATAATACAGAAAAGAAAGTCATTTAGTTTATGATATCGATAAACTATAGTTCAAGTAATTAGAATCCGTAAACACTCGTAAAAAGCTATGCAACTCTTGTAGCCAAATTTGAAATTATTAATTGATGTGACATTTTTAGCACTATTGCCTTATATAGCACGAATAAGGGATTATTAAACTTATAAATTATCTTTCTAGCTTATAAAAATACCGATTGAAAAGCCCAAAAAACGTTGTTCAAAGCTTCCGTTATACACCGATATAAGCATTGACATGGCCACATGGGCGTACCGAGGAGGAGGCAGCTCCCCCCCCCCCCCCCCCTGGATCTGTCTGCAATACAATATTTTTACAACTAAAAATAATTAATTTTTTATTCTTTATAAACACCTAGCTCATGAAAAATTTGATTTGCCCCCCCCTGGCCCAAAACCTGGGTACGCTGCTATCATGTATCACACGACTCTTTTTACCACGCAGTGTTACTGATAGTGACATCTCTCTTGCTCAGGCCTTTGTTTCTCTATTCCGCTAGGTACCTACACTCTGTCAAAAAAGTCATGAAATTAAAAAGTGGCAACATCGTAGTGTCATCCCTTTTTTCTGAAAGGGATGACACTACGATGTTGCCACTTTTTAATTTCATGACTTTTTTGACAGACTGTATATTAACATATGACCTAGCCCCTAGGTTACTATAATACTTTATATATTATGTACTGCCCAGTTTATTATGCCACGGCTCTTAACCGTGTTCGTTTCATTTTTTCGCAGTTTGGCAGCTGACTGTCAACTTCATAATTGAGTATCATATTCAATAAAATTAACAATTTCTGTCAGAATTGTTAGGATGTTATTGAACATGACACTTAATTATGAAGTTGACAGTCAGCTGCCAAACTGCGAACAAATGAAACGAACACTGCTATTGACGTCTGTGTCACAGATAATACAATAACGAAGAGATAATAAATTATGTTGCTAGTCGCTACGTACAGTGACAACAAAATATTATTTTGTCGCCAAAATCCAGACGCTAATCGCCACTTGTGGTGAGTTTGGACCGCGGAGCTAATAAAAGGCTGCGTGGTTTGGACTTTCTGATAATTTATTTTATTTACAGTCATTTTGGGTAACTTTGAATTGCGATTTAACTATTGTTCAAAGTTAAATCGCAATTCAAAGTTACCCAAAATGAGCTTACTTATAAGGCATTTTTTGAATTTGAGTTACCTACCTGCAAAACGTGTCACATGTCATAACATACCTATTCTGAAAGTTTTATTAAATAAAATGTATCTACACGGCTGACGGCCCTTGCCCCTTTACAGGGTGTAACAAAACTGATAATACTTTAGGACCGCTATCCCGTCGCCACTTAATCTGTGGCCCGCATACTGAAAAACCATTTTTTCAATTCACGCCCACCGGCAAAATAATGTAAAGATTAATTATAATACACGTATTTTTTCTTTTCTAATCACTCAGTACTAAAATGTTGAGAAATAGCTTCCGAAAGTTATCCTACAATTAATGGACACTACGCGTCCCCCGCGCGTGCGCCTCCCCGCGTCACCCCCGCTCATACCCACCGCCGCGAGTGACAGTTCTGCAGACTGCAACGATTTTAAATGGGATAAAATATGTCTTTAAAAATATAATACCCAATTTTTTTTTTGTTAAATGGACTATCCTAATGATACGCCCTGGAAAAATTTTTGCAGAAAGGTTTAATTGCACCCAGTATATTATGTTCCTTGTATTGAGTGACCGTAACAGCACTGAAAGAGCATTTTTTTAAACTTTTGTATGGAAATATGACGCTGGGGCACTTACCCATACAAATCACAAAAAGCTGCTTGCTCTTTCAGCGCTGCTACTTTCACAATGAACTCTATATTATAAGGACTCGACGACCTTACTCGCCTGTGTGTCAAGTGGCCATACACGGGACAATTTGCACTTCCTGTATTGATCTGAAGGGCATATTTAATGCTTATTTTATTAAATTATTGAACCACAAATGAATAAAAATTAAAAAGTTTTATTTTTGAAGTAAATTGTAGGTTATGTTACAAAATGTAGAGTGTGAACGACTGTCAACCCAAGTTATACCGACGTAAAACTAGGGCGTGGGTTGGTATAATGTTGGAATAACGTTTGTATGGGAGTTACACGTCTGCCCAGAACCTGGGTACGCCCATGAACATACCTACCTAGCGGAATAGAGCAACAATTTCGAGCTGTCAAACGAAACCGAAATTAGTTTTCATCTGTGTGAAAAATATGTACGTACGTATACACATAAACTTTTCGATTTAGTTTTTTTTTATTCCTAAATAGCACAAAGCTCCTTCCGTCGACGACATGGTAACCCAGTGTACTAGTGTGTCACCGACATGAGCCGAGTAAGTTCACGGTCTTAAAACCCGCGTATCCTAAGATCCGACCGTAAAATTCTACATGAATCGTTTTTTTCGATCAAATATATTTTAAAATAATCTTTAGAACGTATAGAATGGATGAATGTTGGGTTGCCTTGTTAAAAGTAGCCGCAAGTACCTCTAATTGAGCAAAATGAAAGCCCGTAATACAAACTTGCGTGTATTCAATGGAAAAGTAATAGAATTAATAAGGAATGACATTGAGGAATGACAGGACAATACACATAAAAATAAAAACACCTGTTAAATAAAAATAGCAATCTTGCGAGTTCTCGACATCCTCAAATAATGCCAGGCATAATAATTGTAGACCTGAACATTTGTCATATACAAAAGTGATGGCAACCCCAGTTTGCGGCTATCGTGCAACTGGCAACCATGAATATTCATGTACAAGATGCATAAAACTTTAATTTGGTATCAAAATTATTAAAAAAAATCGATGCTTCAATTGTGATGAAGAACTATGTCTGTTTACGGGCTGGCAACCCTAGGTTGCGGCCGACTTAGAGCTGGCAACCATTTATAACTTATTTTCTCACGTTGGAGCAAAGGACTCGTTTCCAGCTCCCAATAAATAAAAAAAAAATATATTTTCTCACGTCATTTTCTTTCAAATGATGTAAAATTTAGGTACTGAAAAAATATATACATACAAATTATGCATTTATCTCATGAACATGCAACTTAATAATTAGAGGTACTTTTGACAAGGTAACCCAACATTAATCCACTCTATACGTTCTAAAGATTATTTTAAAATATCGTTATCGAAAAAAAACGATTCCTGCAGGATTTTACGGTCGGATCCAATACTATTATAATTCGTACGTCTATCAGCGACGCGAGCTGAGTAAGTTCGCGAACTCAAAACCCGCGTAGGTACTTTAAGTTCGTACGTCTGTCAGGCACTTTTTTTTGTTACACCCTGTATAAGTTGGTCACAGGCTCGGCGACAAGGAAAGTTTTGCGAGCTTTTTTACAAGCAGCATTCAAAATATTATATATAGCGCCTGCAGTCTGCACCTATGAAATATTGATCATAGAACTTTTTCTAAATATTTGTTACGCTGGTTTCAGACTACGCTAAAATATAATAGCATAGTTAAAGTACATAGCTATTAGCTCATAGTATATATCGAGCACCATAGGTACATAAGGTATAGCAGGCCAATAATATATTATAGTAGTTAGTGTGAACGTGTCCATAACCATAACCATGTATAGGGTTGCCAGGTCGCTAAACCGAAAAGCCGGACAAAACAGGCAGCTTGGCCGGACATTCGTATAAAAAAGCCGGAAACTTTTATTCAATCTAATTATTCAAATTCCTGCACAAATTTTCTGTTTTATTTAAACAATTTAACATCTGTTAGGTGTAAAACCGTCTAAAATTAGTAGGATTCTCATATAAAATTATAGATTCAAAGCTCTAAAAAAAATTAATTTTGGCCGGACAGGCAACCAAAAAGACTGACTGTGTCCGGCTTTATCCGGACGCCTGGTAACCCCAACCATGTATGGTGCACATGAGACTGCACAATATTCTTGTGGTATGAGCTGTATACTATAATATTATGCTATTATATTATAGCGTAGTCTGAAACCAGCTTTAAGATGAGATAAGAGAGATAAAGTTGTTGCTTGGGAAGTTGGGAGATTCGAAAAAAAATAGAAAATATTGTTTTTCACGACGCTAAACTTTTTTAATTTTTTTTATTAACAACGGTATGAGCTTCTGGCAGTATATTAGTAGCTGTAGTATTTTGAACTTGATATTGAAAATTGGGAAGATCTTTCTTTGCTTCTAAAACAATTTCCTGTAAGCGGTTTGCCGACACTGGACATGAAACCTGACCTTCCTTTTCACATTCCTGAATTAAGAATCTCATTTGATTCTCTTCCACTGGATTAATAGCTTCTTTGGATTTTTCTGAATGTCTTTTTAGTTTGCTGTCTATTCTAGCGAGTTTTTCTTTGTGTGAATTTATTCTCCATGGTCTTTTAATATCTGATTCTGACAAACTGATATTTAAATCTCTTTTCTCCCTGAAATTAATAGAAAAATAAATATTCTGAATCTTTTTTTTCGTATGTTCAACGATAGTAAGCCGTTTATAATCCGATTTCCAAATTCTTTTTGTGTTGTATAAAGTTTAGCTCGAGTTTGGTACCATGTTGACAAAAGTGGTGATCTGATGATGGGATCCATGAGGAATCGAGGGAACTCCTTGTAATTTGTATGGAAACATATTATATAGTGATTTCGATTTTTTCTGAAGCATTTGAGGTAAATGATACCAAAAAGTAAGATTTCGCATCAGGTTAAGCCCTGGATCCGAGGTACCCAACAGAACTTTTGATACCTTATAGATACAGGTTCGGGGATTTAGCGAATAATATATCAATTTGATTAATCATCATCACCACAACTATCATTATACCATGGGTCATCACATTATGACGCAATTATTACTACTTTTTGTGATACTTTGCATCGAAGCTGATGTTTTTGATGATTACTTATTTCGCTGTTTGTGGACCGATTTTTAAAATTCTTGTTTTGTTGTACCTATAGGATATACTTAATCTAAATTTTGTATAACAATTACGAAAATGGTGATCTGATGATGGGATCTATGAGTAGTCGAGGTAAATCCTTGAAATTTATTAAAAATCAAATGACGGTTAAGAAGTTGTTTCTACTTAACTTAAACATTATGGCTGCGTTACAGATGATGTTAATTTTGACCAAAACGCTCAAAACGTCCCCTTCTGCCGTTCTCTTTGGCGACCGGGGTCGTTTTGATCGCGGCTATGACGTCACTCATGACGTCATTATTTTCGCTCAAAACGACCCTTGACGAAGATGGGTCAAAGTGGGCGTTCTAGTTTTTTTTTAAATTTTAACCTATTACTATATCGCGAAAGCCATGTTTGGAAAGTTTTCAGGAGAGAGTAGAGACAAAAAACTTTATATTATTTCATTACAAATAATATTTTAATTGAAATATGTAAGTATACTTATTAAATTAAATAACATTTAAATATTTTGTTTGGAAAATAAATTGTTTTAAATTAAAGGTCAAATGATTTCTTATAAAATATACCTAATACAGTTAATTTTCATCTCTCCTATACTGACCCGTACTTGACTAGCATTACACGGTATTGTTACATAACGTTTATTATATTATGTGACAATAGTCAATATTCAAAGTAAGTATGTGGTTTTGTTATTAAAATATGATTCAATGTGAAAACTCAAATATAATAAAAGTTTAACTATATTAAAAAATGATTACTTAAGTAAAAAATGTAATAAGTACTTACTAAAAACGAAACAAACATAGGTAGGTAATATTGTGTATTTTATTTGTAAAATAAATGTAACTATAGTTTGTGCGTTTTATGTTGATATGCGTGAAACATTATAATTGACAATAGTAGGGAAGTTACCTAACAAAAATTAATCGATAGATTAAAAATATCTAATCACTTCGTAAAGGAATTGCAATCGAAATTATCGATTTCGTACTGACATTTCAGTGGTGCCGGCGATTTAAGATGGCCGCCCCTTTTTATCGATTTGATTTCGATTCAACCGAGTCAATCTCTATTGACATAAGTTCCGTTTCATGCAAGAGACCTTTTTCAAATGTTTTCGTAACAATAATTTTATACTCCTATTTCACAGTTAATATTTATAATTTTTATTAATAAGTTAGCATTTAGCATCTTTTCATTTTTATTCATTTACAATTATAGGAAACATTTGTTTTTGTAGATGGAATATAATTTATTACATTTTGTTTTTTTTTGTTTTCTTGTAAAAAAACCTGTAGCAAGGAACATAAAAACTGTCACCCATATCATCTTAGAACGCACAAACTATATAAACAATTAATTTTATTTACGACTTGAAGAAAAGGATCGTAATATCAAGTTCGGTTCAATGTAAGTACCTATGTATAAAAAAAATATACTTAGTTCTTTTTTTAAAATTTTCTCAAAACGCTCAGAACGATCCTTAAGGGGAGGTTATTCCTAAATTAGTAGGTCGATGTCTGTCAGTGCGAATGTCGACGTAAATGACATTAAAATAACATTCATATCAGCGCGCCTTGTACAGTGGCGGTTACGACGCTCGCCGCGTCCATGATAGGGCGAAATAGGAGAAAAAACCTTTTTACTTAGATAAAAAATAGTATAACTAAACATGTATCCATACATTTCCCTGTAAAATTTTAATAGTAATCGAACTATCCAAATCATTTTTTGATTGATTCCCTGTAAGTCCTATAAAACTCAAAATGTTTTTTAAATCGAGGTTGTTTCGGAATTTTTTTTATCTAGTAAAATTATCTGTATTGTGTTTCTAACCATAAAAGTCACTAGTTAAAAGATGTATCTATACATGTATATATTTTTCAGTTTTTTTTAATGACCTTTCTTTAATAATTACTCATTCTAGAAACGTGAATTTGGAATAACCTAGCCTTAAGCCCGGCCGCACATTGTCCGAAATTTCTGATCAGAAACAGTTGAACGTCCGCGCTGTCTCTTACATTTTGTACTGAGCCGAGCTCGAACTCGCCGGAAGGATATTTCGGATAGTGTGCGGCACAGATTACTAGTATATATTTGTAGAGAAGAAATTCAACGGTTTCTGATCAGAATTCGGACAATGTGCGGCCGGGCTAAACCTCTGCTTAAACCGTTCCACTTGGGTTTGTATCACTGACGCTCACATGCAAGTGGAACGGGAAAAACTACAGTCTTGAGCGTTAGAGTTTTTAACGTCATCTGGAAGAAGGTAGCATCCCAATTTGGTATTATATTCACAAAAGTGGTGATCTGATGAAGGATCCATAAGTAATCGAGGGAACTCCTCAAAATTTATAAGGAAACATGTGGTGACTTCGGATTCGTGAGAAGTATTCTAAGCATATGCTACCAACAAGTAAGATTTTGCACCGAGGTATACCTGGTATACCTGATTCTTTATAGATACAAGTTTGGGGTTTCGGCGTTGTTTTAAGAACGAAAAGCATATGCTACTATGCAAATTACATTCATCATCATCATCATTATCACTACCATATTATACCATGCATCGTCCCATGGTTATAACTTATGAGCCTATAATGACCCTGTTATATCATATAAAGTAGATATATGTAGTATCTACTTTTCATAGTCTTTTAGATCGAGACTCGAGTTTGTCAAGCGATAATAAAAAAAAATCTATAGACCTACCTAATATTATAAACCTGAAGAGTATGTTTGCTTGAACGCGTTAATCTCAGGAACTACAGGTCCGATTTAAAAACTTATTTCGGTGCTAGATAGCTCATTTATCGAGTAACGGCCGTTCCCAATATTTGATCTATCTCTGGTTTTGCCCTACGAGAGATAGGAATAGCTCACATTAGACATTAGAGACATATATTTTATGTCAATTGTGAGCTATTCCTATCTCTAGTAGGGCAAAACCAGAGATAAATCAAATATTGGGCCGTAAGACTGTAGGCTATATATTATCACGCTAAGACTTATACGACCGAAGAAACTCAGGAAAATGTGGAAAAAACGGGGGAAGTATTAGAAATTACGAACTACTGGAGCAATTTTTATGGCAATATTAAGCACAGATATAGAGTAGACCAAGTGAAGGGAGTAGGGACATAAGCTATTTTTTATGGGAAAATGTACGGTTTCTGTAAAATTCCTAATTTACGCGGGCGAAGCCGCGCGGGACATCTAGTATTTTATACTTTTTAGATCATAGTTTTAAGAATACTTATTGTTTTTAACTTGGAAGTCGGTTTAATTTTTATACTTTAAGTATAAGTATAATATTATCATAGAGCTGAAGTCTGAACAGTATCTAAATTACGATCTATTAAATTAGCGTGCGGCTTATATAAATTATTATTAAGTTTATATTTATATGATTAGTTGCCTACCGTCTGCTTTCTGCTATTAGTTCTTTTAGTTTTCTTTCGTTTTCTAGAAGCAGATTTTTGTCCACAACATAAGGGTTGTCATATTCCTCCATGGCGAATGGTTCCTCGTCGTTTTCTGTTTCAAACTTTTGACGGATATATCTAATTACATCGTTACATTTTTCTGGTAATTTCAATTCTGGGACTTCGAGGTCTTGTAAAAGTTTTGCAAGTTTAGATTTCTCGTCATCAGTCTCCATTTTGTCTCCATTGATCAAACTTATTTTGTTTATCGTTGCCATGGCAACTGCCAGTGGCAGCGGGCAGGGGTGCGAGTTGCGACCTATTTATAAAAAAAAAAGGGGTGCGACGCTAGGCGACCGCCTAGGGCGCCGAATAAAAAGGGGCGCCGAAGAGGGACTTTTTTTAGCCCTACCGAAGAAATCTCGCCCAGGGCGCTGATATTGTTAAAACCTAATTAGGTGGCACTACGCAGTCCGCACTGAGAACTGCAACAAGCTCCGTAGCGACGATGATCTGCAATCACCTCTTAATCTCTATTCTGATTACAGTACTCCCAAATTAATAATGTTATGCGCATGCAAATCTTCGCTAATTGTCGTAATCACGAAAACACCCGAATCTATGAAACGTAAGAGCCCCAAAATAATGCACTTGCATTTTGCACCTTGTTCAAAGGAAATAGAAGTATGCCCGGGCGCGCACTAGCAGCGGCCGCGGCGGCCATCGAGATAGTCTATACTTTAGTATGAAACCGCCATTATAGACGACGCGCACCTGGCCGCAACGCGACCAGCGGCCACACCATACTTTCGATGGCCGACGCGGCCTGGCCCAGGGGCGTCTTTCCCTTATGTGCAGGGTGTGCGTTGCACACGGGCGCCGCGGTCCTAAGGGCGCCGAGCGCGCCCCGTCGAAGCGGAGCCCCACTACGCGCGCGCCCGCGTTGGCCGGCCGCCGCGCTTTAATGACCAACGTGAAAAGAACTCCAGTTTGCATCTGGATTCTGGAGATCTTCTTATTACAGCAAAGCAAGGCGCGCCACGAGCGGCTCAACTTTTGCAATGAAAATATCCCACCAAAAACATTCTGCAAAAAACCTAACCAAGTATCGATGGAGCTGCTTGTTTATCTCTAAACAGTAATGAAATTTAGACAAAGTCGTGCCAAGCCTAAGGTTCCTGACTGCGATTTCTTTATTAATATAGTATATTATAAATAATATAGTTATATATATAAATAAGATATAATATATTACAAAATGTATAAGTTATACAATATTATATAAATATAACTATTTAAAATTTTCTTTAAGCAAGCGCCTGCACAAGGCACAAGTTTGTACTTATATTAAATTTGTTTGTATACTTGGTTTACAAATAAAGTATTTGAATTTGAATTTCAATTAGTTAATGCTGTTTGATCGGGTTTGAATTGAGACCGTGAATTTATGCAAATGGGTCACAAGTTCACAACTAACCAGTTTCTTAGCAGACAGAAGCATAAACAGACAGACTGCTCTGGAACTCAGTCTGTTGATGCTGGTGTCCCTCAGGGCTGTGTGCTATCGCCTACCCTATTCATACTGCATACCAATGACATGTTACAGATCAACGGCATTCATTGCTATGCAGAAGATAGTACAGGTGATGCCCTATCACGCTGGCTCCCCCCATATTTCTCGGGTAAATGTCATTGAGAGTCAAAACGAACTTGTGTTTAAAATAGAGAATTCATTGGAGAAAGTCCCTGAATGGGGTAGACGTAACTTAGTCCAATTCAACCCCGCCAAGACTCGTTTTGAGAGCACCTCTTTAACAATCTCCCCCAGCATTGAAATACTTGACGTAAACATATCGAACGAATTCCATTTCTGATCTCATCTAGAGGGTAAGACCAAGTTAGCCTAGAAAAAGCTTGGTGTTCTTAATCTGTTAAGAACACCAAAATGCGAGACAGCATTTCAGACGGGACCAACGCTTACAACTCTACAAGGCGCAGGTTCAGCCTCATATGGAATACAGTTCTCATCTTTGGGGGGGGGGGGGGGGGGGGTAAAATATCAACTATCTCCTTCTGAATCGCATCCAACGAAGGGCCGCTCGAATTGTTGATTGCCATTTGCCATAGTGTTTCAAACAGGCTGGACCCCTTGGAATTACGCCGAGATGTAGCTTCATTGTGCATCCTCTATCGGTTATATCACAAGGAGTGCTCTGAGGAATTGTTCGGAATCATACCTCCTGCAACTTTTTGCCATTGTTCACACGAAAAATATACCATCCTTATCACTTTGATGAGTGGCAATCTTCCACCGAGCATTTTCCTGTCATCAATAGAACTGTCATCAACAGTATTTCGTATTCCCTGATAAAAGGCCGGCAACGCACCAGCGATAGCACGATCTAGGCGACTCTTGGCGCCATCTGTTATGAGTTTTGGAACTACCTTAATTTGAACAAATTTACGCATAAACGCCCCCTTAAAACCCCCTTTTACAAGTTTGTACTTATATTAAATTTGTTTGTATACTTGGTTTACAAATAAAGTATTTGAATTTGAATTTCAATTAGTTAATGCTGTTTGATCGGGTTTGAATTGAGACCGTGAATTTATGCAAATGGGTCACAAGTTCACAACTAACCAGTTTCTTAGCAGACAGAAGCATAAACAGACAGACTGCTCTGGAACTCAGTCTGTTGATGCTGGTGTCCCTCAGGGCTGTGTGCTATCGCCTACCCTATTCATACTGCATACCAATGACATGTTACAGATCAACGGCATTCATTGCTATGCAGAAGATAGTACAGGTGATGCCCTATCACGCTGGCTCCCCCCATATTTCTCTGGTAAATGTCATTGAGAGTCAAAACGAACTTGTGTTTAAAATAGAGAATTCATTGGAGAAAGTCCCTGAATGGGGTAGACGTAACTTAGTCCAATTCAACCCCGCCAAGACTCGTTTTGAGAGCACCTCTTTAACAATCTCCCCCAGCATTGAAATACTTGACGTAAACATATCGAACGAATTCCATTTCTGATCTCATCTAGAGGGTAAGACCAAGTTAGCCTAGAAAAAGCTTGGTGTTCTTAATCTGTTAAGAACACCAAAATGCGAGACAGCATTTCAGACGGGACCAACGCTTATAACTCTACAAGGCGCAGGTTCAGCCTCATATGGAATACAGTTCTCATCTTTGGGGGGGGGGGGGGGGGGGTTAAAATATCAACTATCTCCTTCTGAATCGCATCCAACGAAGGGCCGCTCGAATTGTTGATTGCCATTTGCCATAGTGTTTCAAACAGGCTGGACCCCTTGGAATTACGCCGAGATGTAGCTTCATTGTGCATCCTCTATCGGTTATATCACAAGGAGTGCTCTGAGGAATTGTTCGGAATCATACCTCCTGCAACTTTTTGCCATTGTTCACACGAAAAATATACCATCCTTATCACTTTGATGAGTGGCAATCTTCCACCGAGCATTTTCCTGTCATCAATAGAACTGTCATCAACAGTATTTCGTATTCCCTGATAAAAGGCCGGCAACGCACCAGCGATAGCACGATCTAGGCGACTCTTGGCGCCATCTGTTATGAGTTTTGGAACTACCTTAATTTGAACAAATTTACGCATAAACGCCCCCTTAAAACCCCCTTTTACAAGTTTGTACTTATATTAAATTTGTTTGTATACTTGGTTTACAAATAAAGTATTTGAATTTGAATTTCAATTAGTTAATGCTGTTTGATCGGGTTTGAATTGAGACCGTGAATTTATGCAAATGGGTCACAAGTTCACAACTAACCAGTTTCTTAGCAGACAGAAGCATAAACAGACAGACTGCTCTGGAACTCAGTCTGTTGATGCTGGTGTCCCTCAGGGCTGTGTGCTATCGCCTACCCTATTCATACTGCATACCAATGACATGTTACAGATCAACGGCATTCATTGCTATGCAGAAGATAGTACAGGTGATGCCCTATCACGCTGGCTCCCCCCATATTTCTCGGGTAAATGTCATTGAGAGTCAAAACGAACTTGTGTTTAAAATAGAGAATTCATTGGAGAAAGTCCCTGAATGGGGTAGACGTAACTTAGTCCAATTCAACCCCGCCAAGACTCGTTTTGAGAGCACCTCTTTAACAATCTCCCCCAGCATTGAAATACTTGACGTAAACATATCGAACGAATTCCATTTCTGATCTCATCTAGAGGGTAAGACCAAGTTAGCCTAGAAAAAGCTTGGTGTTCTTAATCTGTTAAGAACACCAAAATGCGAGACAGCATTTCAGACGGGACCAACGCTTACAACTCTACAAGGCGCAGGTTCAGCCTCATATGGAATACAGTTCTCATCTTTGGGGGGGGGGGGGTTAAAATATCAACTATCTCCTTCTGAATCGCATCCAACGAAGGGCCGCTCGAATTGTTGATTGCCATTTGCCATAGTGTTTCAAACAGGCTGGACCCCTTGGAATTACGCCGAGATGTAGCTTCATTGTGCATACTCTATCGGTTATATCACAAGGAGTGCTCTGAGGAATTGTTCGGAATCATACCTCCTGCAACTTTTTGCCATTGTTCACACGAAAAATATACCATCCTTATCACTTTGATGAGTGGCAATCTTCCACCGAGCATTTTCCTGTCATCAATAGAACTGTCATCAACAGTATTTCGTATTCCCTGATAAAAGGCCGCCAACGCACCAGCGATAGCACGATCTAGGCGACTCTTGGCGCCATCTGTTATGAGTTTTGGAACTACCTTAATTTGAACAAATTTACGCATAAACGCCCCCTTAAAACCCCCTTTTCCAGTAAAAAAGTAGCCTATGTCCTTTCTCAGGCTTTAGACTATCTGTGTACAAAATTTCATTACAATCGGTTCAGTAGTTTTGGCGCTGTTGTTTCTGATATCTAAGTTAGTAGGTGAGTCAATAATAATGTATAACAATCGAAAGAATCGGAAAACTCATTTCAACATGGTACCACCTCTTATAGAAATACATATGAGCAAGCGATAGCTCGATCTAGGCGACTCTTGGCGTCATCTGTTATGAGTTTTTGGAACTAACTTAATTTGAACAAACTTACGCATTTTCACCCCCTTACAACCCCTTTTTCCAGTTAAAAAGTTGCCTATGTCCTTTCTCAGGCTTTAGACTATCTGTGTACAAAATTTCATTACAATCGGTTCAGTAGTTTTGGCGTGAAAGCGAGACAGACAGACATACAGACAGAGATACTTTCGCATTTATAATATTATATTAGTATAGATAGCAAGGGTTCTGAGTCGCTGAGAGAATGACTCTGATAGCTTAAAAATTCACCAAGATATGACAATTCAAACATCTCATAAAATAGACTGGCCCGAAACGCTCCATACAAAGTGCTACGAAAGACTGACGTCACTCTTTCGTAGTTTGTACGCATCGGGAGAGAACTTTGTTCGATAGGTATATTAAATATTGCGTTTATGAAAGCGGTTGCTTTTAATTGAATAAGTTATCGATTGGTATACAAATATTAAGAAATTTAATGGAAAAAATCGACTTTATTATCTAACTTTGAAGGCGCATAACAAAAAAAATAAAAATGCTATCGAGCTGTAATTTTGGGAACACTTATTTTACACCGTGATTTCTTTATTTTATTAACAAAATTCGCTAATCTTTGACCTTGTCATTTTAAAATATAAAATATTATACCTACTTAATATTATGACAAGAAAAACAACAATTTCTCCAATTTTTATATTTGTGAAAATATACAAAGAATTAATATTAAAAATTATTACAAACTGTACAATTTAAACAATAATGTGTAATACATACTAATAAATGCATACATAAAAAGTTAAACAATTACAATAGATGCCAAAATATTGAAAATAACCCGTATCTAATACACTTCAATTCTAGCACAGATTTCATAATGTAGGTATACCTATATACAACATTATCAGTATTATTTTATTAAGTATAAAAGTAATATTTTGTGTCATTTTAGCCCAGTCTAGTTAGCCCAATAATAGGGAAAATTTACTTTGCATTATTTGCCAAGAAGCCAAAAATTACAAAAACACCAGAAAACAACTCTTGTAAACTTATCATTGATTCCGTGTTTATATAAAATAGGATTTTTCTGTAAGTTTAACCTTTTCTGAGATATAACGGGATGGTCGGGATCATTGAGGACATTTTTGAATTGCATTCAGTACTTATATTTTAGTGCCTGTACATTTTCAGCTTGTTGGAAATTAACGTTAGGGCCAATCACTATTATGACTGCGAGCTGCGGTACAAGTCCCACGCTACGACATAAGCTGCTAAGATATAATATGGTAGGGTAAGCTGGCTAAATGTTGGCGTGTGTATAGAACATTATCCGTGAAATTCACAGGCCAAATTTTATTATTTAAAAACCAAAATAGGTCGTCAATTAAATTTAAAATGTTATTTTAAAACAAGGATGTTTTAAAACCTGGTTATAGGAAGTATAGTCATTAGAATTTTTGAGAAATATATAAGTAGAACAGTTTATACATCAATTAGGTATTTTTACCGTGATTTCAAAACACCCTTGCTTAAATGGTAGTAATACTAATATATTTTACAAAGGCGCCCACATATGTTATAGGCGGATAGTCGACAAAGAAGTACATGATATTAATTGAAATTATAAAAACCATAATATAACTTTATCAATAACACATTACGCAGACTACTAGTTTTAAACAATTAGAATTGTATCGGATTAAAAGATGTTAGAGTTGTTAAAATTTTCAATCTCTATTCTTATAACCATTTGACCATTTTAAGCTCCGGCCGATTTGAGCTGTTGTAGATGGATATTAAAATTCATGTTAAATATACAAAAGTTAAAAATTTGGACATAACAAGACATTGCTCCCTCTGCAACAAGATACTTTTCAGAGTAAGCTCATAAAAGTGTTTGAAGATTATCTACTAGAAATAACTAAGCTGCGGAAACATTGGTTGGAACTTGGATGAGATTACAAGTTAGATGCTATGGCAGTAAGTGGAAACCTTTATACTCGATTAACGATTTAGACTCGCGCGCGAGTCACGAGATGAGCCGCGAGACGCGCCGCGAGCCAAGTGTAAACTCGAGCTCGCGGCGCGGCTCGCGGCTCGTCTCGTGTTGGGAGCGGTTTCCAAAGGAGCTCGAGGGGGACGCGAGCTTTGTGTTTACACTCGCGCTTCGACGCGCGCCACGAGATGCGCCGCGAGCTGAGCCACGAGACGCGAGTTAGGGCCAGTAATACGAGATTCGAGACAATGCTTTGTTGTGTTTACGGGCGTGGTCACAACGCAGATTTGGCATGCGTTTCCATTCCAACGATGCAACGCAACATGGAAATATCAAATATGGTTTGTCCACCTGCGTAGTGCTTCGTGCTTAAGGCTGGTTTTATAGTAGAGCGTTTCGCAGCGCCGTTGGAGCGCGCGCGTTCGAAGCTGTAACAAACGTATGGACGAACGGCGCTGCTCAAGCGCGCGGACTTTAAAACGCAACTACTACCCCCATACATATTCGAACGCGCGGCGCTCCAACGGCGCTGCGAAACGCTCTACTATAAAACCAGCCTAAGACGATACCATTGGACGATCTGCGTGTATCGTCCAATAGTATCGTCTCATAGCACGAAGCTTCGTACGATATACGCATGTGCACAGTGCAGCCGCGGCAATAGAGAAACAAGTAACAAAATATCTTGGTAGGGGTCTATAAATGTTGTGGATAGTTCTTTTTATATTCGTTTAAGGGCTACTTAAATCTATTTAAACACTAACTTAGGAAGTTACGTTTAGGAAGTGATTTAAGTACTGATTACTGAAAACCTTTTGAATACATTAGCAAAAATGGAAAATCACATCCGGACATTATGCAAAATGGACGCAATTTTATTGTCAGAAATGGGCCATTGTATCAGTCTTACAGATCCGTAGTAATTTGGATGGATTCTATAATATTATTAGGAAAGACGGGATAAAAATCATTATAAAGGTGGAAAGTTTAGCGTTACTACATACATCAGACCCCCATCTTACTATTTTAATGCAACATTGCAGTGTTCTTCCTTGTTTGAACTGTTCAATTTCTTTATTATCAACTATAAGTTATTATTGATTTCATGAGAATCCATCTAACAAGGAACAAAGCCACACTTAAATATCATATTAAAATAGTATAATCGGGGCTTTTAACATGGACGTGTAGAAAAGGTGATTTTTTTTACGTCCATGGCTTTTACGGCCAACGCTAAAACTCGCGCGGGCGCACGCTCGCGTGTGAATTAAATGAAAAATAGTATGGGCAGCGCAGGCGCGTGCGACGGAGCGCGGACGCGGGCGACGGACTGTCACACGCGCGGCGGACGGCGCGGCGCGGGCGCACGCTTTTCGCAGTCGACGTTGTTTCCGTTGATGTCTTTTTGCCAAATAATAAATTAGTAAATCCATGGTAATCTACTTAACACGCGTCCGCCCGTGTTTTAGCGTTGGCCCTTAATGAATATTTCACTAACTAAAGTGTACACGGCGAATCGAGGCAGTAGCGGTCATTGACCCGGGTCAAAAAAAATTGTCATACTTTGGCTGCCTTCACACTAGCATGCGTTTGTCTAGCGCGGCGCGTGCGTTACGTTTCCTCTGCAGTTAATTAAACGCAGCGTTTAATTAACTGTAGAGGAAACGCTGCGCTAGCGCGGCGCAGACGTTACACAATTTCGTTGTAGTTTCGGTATTATCATTACAGGAATTCCGACAACATTATATTCCGACGAGGAAACACACTTTATGACTTTGCAACGAGAAAATAAAAATAAAAGGATATGCGAGAATCTATTGTGCAGTGTACGGTCAAGTGAAAGGGATTGTTCTGTTTTAACTTTTAAGTGATTGACACTGCAGTAACGCGGCGCATATGTCGCGCACACGCGGCGCTAGCGCAGCGTACTGATTGTTCCAGTAGAGAGAGAAGCGGCGACAACGCGACACACGCGCCGCGTTGTCGCGGCGTCTGCGTTGCCAGCTGCCGAATGCCTACGCTGGACAAACGCTTGTGTGAAGGCAGCCTTTATCGTTTGAATAAAAAATAAACATATAAAAACCGCGATTGACAATGAAGTGACAGATGTTCCTAGTCTGGCGATATCGTATTTTACATACACATTATTATGCTAAGTACTCACATAAGGTTTAGCTCGATAGTTTTACTCCAAATCGAGCAAAAATTACCGTGTGGACCGCAAAACTCACAGCTCGAAGGCTCGCTTCGAGCCGGCTCGATGGAATTAAATATGTCAAATATGATATTTCCTTCGATTCGGAGTAAAACTATCGAGCAAAACCATATGTGAATACTTAGCAATAGAGTTACCATTTTACCAAGAGCTTTTCCGATAATTCTGTAATGGTGTATGTACGAGAATACAGTGAGAGCATTTTACTCATCGCTCTTAGACTAGTAAGGTCAATGACCTCTGGGACCAGCTTATTTAATTTTAACTATATACAATATCATATAATAAAAGTTATGCATCTCACAGTAATAATTTTTTTAAGATAGATTAATATACTTTTCACTACATTTACACAAGTAGGTAAGCATACCGCAAAGTAATTGTATAAAGTTTTCTTACTTTTCATTTAAAATTGGAGAGATTGGAGAATATTGATTTTGCAATAAAGAGTAGCCCCATAGCAAGGAACAAAAGTTAAGGCAGTGTATAAATTAAATATACACTGCCTTAAATTTATATTATGAAACAGTTTGAAAAGCATGTGTAACGGTAGCTCCACAATTTAAACAATAGTTCAATAATTGCCATAGGACTACTATGATGTAATTCTCAGAGTATAATTATAAATTATACTTTGATTAAAATGACTAAGAATTCATGTACACTTATTTAGCAACAAATATTGTATATTATATTAAAATCAGTCCACGAAAAACATGGAATTGTATGCATATATTTTCATTCTACATAAATAAGCAAACCTTAGTTATGACAGTCATAGGAATTATTACTAGTAACATTAAAAGCCCTGGGGGAATATTTAAATCTATATTTCTTTACCAATATTTAACTAATTTCATAGTAGAAACGCCATATTATTTTAAACTTAGAGCCTCTTACTTCTCTATGTGATCTCCTGCGTGTTATACAGTCTGTCAAGAAAGTAAAGAAATTAAAAAGTGGCAACATCGTAGTGTCATCCCTTTCAAATCAATCTAAGAAAAAAGGGATGACACTACGATGTTGCCACTTTTTAATTTCTTCACTTTCTTGACAGACTGTAATAGTCTCTACTATTAGACGTTTTGGTTCTTGATCAATTTTTAGCAAAAACTTCATTCAAAATTCTCAATTTTTTTGCTCAAATAAAAAAAATGGCAAAAAGTTACCACATTTTAGAAATATCGCTGGGAGTGAGATCATAATACATTGGAGTTTTGTATCCTAACTAATATTACTTGAACTATACAATTTTTAGGTTTTTACTGTGTAACTCAATGAGTTTCTAAAATACTAGAGTAGCAATGTCTTACAAAAGATTCTCAGAAATGCGTAACCACTTTTTTGTTCAAAAGACAATGTCAAGTCATATATTCGTTATGTCATTATGTATGTGAGATATGCCTGCAGGCATCTTCGAAGTGGCAACGCGTTGCTTCCGTAAACTTCCAATCTAGTTACGTTAGTAACATAGAATATCATTGGTGTAACTAATATAGAGGTGTACTAGTTTTATAATTTTCTACAACATAAAGCTTTCTACATTCGGAAACTACACACAGGCTGCTAAAATACTGTCATTTTAAAATTCTTCATGACCTAGTAATATTATATTTAACACTATTTTCTCAACTATTTTGGGCATAATAATTATTATGATACTGCTTTTGAGAAGACCTTTAGACAAAAACAAAAATGAGTAATTTTATCATAACAGCTATCAGCTGATTTAAAGGCTTTAATAATAGAAATACAAATCAGCCGTGTGAGGTCAATGACCTTTAGCGCTGCAACAATCATAATTTAGGATTTTCTGCTTAAATTTATTTACAGTTGGTAAACTAAGTGTTATAATAATTTTGTAGATAGTTAAGCTACAAAGTTTACCATGTTAGGAGTTAGGACTAATATGAGATACTATGGCACAAATTAGGAATCTTCTCTAAATAAGTGCCTACAAATTTATATGGTAACAATAATATGTCGATTTTGTGCATGCGTAAATATTATAGTCGTAACTTGTAGGTATAAGCAACCAATGGAGACTAAAATTAGTGCTTTGAGTTTACAATATAATATGTCACTAATGTATTGCTTAGATGGATGTAAATTGTAACTTCAAATAGGAACATAAACTGACAAAACTCCAATTGATACAAACAATTTCGCCATGTCCATTTCTAACGGAACATCTAAATGAACTAGCATAGTGACTTATCTTAGAATACCATTTTTAAATAGCACCGCCAACCTACATTCCAAACTTTATATTATTCAGATAAATTATACAAATGGAAGTAGGAACTCCTAGAAACGATTCTCAGGCAACAACAGTCCCTGCCGTTTGTTTCAGAGAGCTCACTTACTTCCATAGCTAATTCAAAATCACCATGTAGAACTGAGTTCCACCTGAACATAAAACATGATGGCCCACAAAGTAAATATCAATCTCAATAGACCACATATTCAGAGGATGCAGGGATTTAGGGCTCCCTCGGCCCGTTTCAGTATACCGCATGCCACTACATACTGCGACATTACACATCTATCCTTAATCGTTCCTAATAGGTGAGCGCTTCCACGAGCGTTCAGAGAGCATCTCACCAGGCAGCTAAAACGGACGATATAATGCCACTGAATGCTTCCTCGACACTCCGTCCCATGCGCACATCACACTGAACGTTTACACTTTATCGAAACCACCTTTGACACACGAGCAGGCGTCCAGGCCGAGCATCGCGAGCAAGGTGCTGAGACAGTTTCAAGCGGTCGGCTGCACCGGGGGGGGATGGGGGAGGCTCGAGGCGGAGGGCAGACCGGGGTGAGCGGTGAGGTGGGTGGAGTCGCTGCGGCGCGGAGGCGCGGGCGGCGGCCGCTTCTTGATCGGTTTGGGCTCCTCCCGCCGCGGTGCCGGCGCCGAGCCACTGTACACGTTCTCGTAGAACGGATCCTCCACGCCGTTCCCCGCCCCGTAATGCTCCTGCACCCACATCGACACGCTCGTCTCCTTGTAGTCGTCCGACAGCGGGTACTCCCGGAAGCCGAGCACCTCGTGCGGAGTCGTCGCCGGCTCCGACTTGCACTTCTGCGCGACCTGCCACTTCTTCCTCATGACCCGCTGCAGATCTTTCAGGAACTCCTTCGGCGGGTTGCTGGTGGAGTCCGCCAGCTTCTTGGGCGAGGACAGCCGCGTGCTTTCGTTGCGCTTCGGCGGCGGCGGCTTCCGCGGGGAGGGCGGCGCCTCTGTCAGGTCGAACGTGATCCTCCTGGGGCGCTTGTCGGAGCCCGTCGGGAGGTCGTCGGGGAAAGTCACCTTCTTCACCGAGCCGGACCTCTCCTTAGTGCCGGAGTCAGCCCTTGGCAGGCTCGGGCTTCCGGTGATCTTCTTGGTTTGCATCTCGACGAGGCAGGCGCCGTACGCCGGCGGGGGGGCGAGCATGCTCCCGTCGGCTGGGAGGGACGAGGTCCGGGAGGCGGCGGAGGCGACGCTGTCCACGGAGAGCTGGCGGGGGAAGGCCGCCCGGCCGCCGCTCCTCTGGCCGGCCCGGGCGGTCTGCTCGATCTGCTGGGCGGTGAGCTGGCTCACGATGTCCTGGACTCGGACGTGATTTTCGACGGCGTGCTCTGGGGGCGGCGGGGGGAGGCTCAGCTGGGAGCCGGCGAGGTCCTCGATGGGCTCGACGGGCGGGGGCGGCGGGAGGGAGTCGAGGCTCAGCGTGGAGCTGAACATGGGGTCGGGGACGTCGACGGGTGGGGGCGGGGGCGGGAGGGGGAGGTCGTCGGGGAGCTCCGGCGCCCGCGCGTCGTAGACGGTGTACCCGTACAGCGAGGAGGCGGTGTCGATACTGCTCCTGTAGGGGTCCCGCGCTATGGTCTCGTAGTGGCCGTCCCTAGCGGGGCTGCCCGACGACACGCTGCCGATGCTGTACACTGGCGTCTCCGCTGGTTCTGAAATGTTGCAAATTTTAATTGCCAAACCAGCAAGAAATAAGGTAGCTGGACTGTTATTAACGAATATAAAAAAGGTCTAGAAAATCAAAAGTCCTAGGAAAAATCAGCAGAAGATATTTTGGAACTATATGATCTCATGCTTAGTGCTTCAATGACATTTTAATTCTAAGAAAAATTATCATACAGTTGTAAGATGAATTTTTGTTAGCCTAGTGCCTAAAATATGTGCAGAGTTTTTAAACCTAATACAAAACTAGAGTTACGTCATTGTGACTTACCTTTGGTAGTGCTATGGTGTCTCTTCAACGTAGAATCATCTCTCTGCCTGGATTGTCTGGTGAGGGTCCCGCTATCTCCGGGCTCATCCCCCTCCTTCTCAACCATTTCCTTTAGCTGACGAGTCATCCATGTCAGTGGTATGTTCGGCTTCATCGATGGCTTACGTTTGATTGTACCTGTAGACAATTTGTTTGATTAGTCACGACTCACGAGAAAAGAACACGGTAAATATGTATAGAGGTGAAAGTATTTCTATTGTTCACAACTTTTTGCCTAGGTCCTAGGCGTTTGTTAAAAAATGCATATTTGGTGATCACTCACTACTTAGATCATGGTGTCACTATAGGGTGACACCATGGATAGCCGTAACTCTGGACCATGATGATGAGAGAAAAACGGACCTAGCTGGGTTTTTATTCATCTTATAACGATTTATACTTTTTGAACCTTCAAGCAAGGCACAGTTTCCCAGGAACTCGATTCTCTAGACGCGAACGTTGTTTCAATCGCGGTCCGGTCCGACGCTTGAGAATCGGGGCCCTGGTATTATACATAAGGCATTAGGCAGGCACTTACCCATAGGGAATTCACAGTCGAACGCGCTCTCGGATGTGGTGCCTCCATCTGACATGCAGCCACTCGAACTGGACGATGACGCACGGGAATGTCTACAAAATACAACATGTTGAATATAATTATACACTAAACTAACATTTCATTATACTACTTGATAGAACACAAAAATAATAATCGTTAAAAAAAATCTAAATGTAAAAAAAAAAAACATGCAAATGTTTACATATGGTATATATTTATTAAATCGTATTAACTAATATTAAAAATACTACTAATTATGGAATTATTATTTTGTTGATAAAATTATAACAGAATCTTTAAAATGATATGTACTTACTTAAAAATCAAATTAATATAATATATAGTGTGTGTAAATTGTAAAAAAAAGTTTCGCCAGCATAGTCATACCGTTTAGGTATAATTTGATATAACGATAATATTAAATAACACAAATTTTTCATTAACTAGTTGTTTCTATAATAAAACTAGCAACTTCTACAAAACTAACTATAGCCTGGTCACCGAACGCGTAGACATCGACCAATGATCTTAATGAATATCAAAAGATATTATGCAATAGCAATATTTTCTTTCGGATGTGAATGAATAGTACAAATAGGCCAAATTTCTATGTGTTCGGCGACATCTGTGACTAATGTAGAACTTAAAAAAACACAATTTAAAAAATGGTAATGATTATAATATTTATACTTACTTACTTACCTAGTAATTTTATTTTAAATTTATTAATAACATTCGCATACATTTTGCCCAGCACAAATAATAGTAAATATAAAAAAGTTATAAATCATTTCTTATTTATTTAAAAGTGTAAAAAAAACTTACAAGTATTTTTTTTTAATTTAAACTAATCAAGTACGGTATGTATAATATAATGTAGTATACAAAATAAGGTTTACTAAGAAGTTAAAATTAGGTTACTAACCGTCCACTGCTAACGTCGGAGTTGGCAACACTTGCATTGCTGGACACCGGCTGTGCTGCGTTGTTGACATTGACTGGTGCATTGCCGTTAGTCTTGGTTGGTATTGATGTTATCTAGAACAAAAATGTTACACTGTAATTCCTATTGATATAACAGCCTACATCATATATGATTTAAATAAATAGCTGTCTATAAGGATATCGGGATACACTATCTAGGATTTGATAATGTTGTTTTTATAGTCCTACTATAATAATGTTATAACCAGTTGAAAGATTGTTCAGATATGGATTACAATCCGTTCAGTATCTTATAATATTACAAAAACTACTGGTCTAGTAATGATGAATGGCAGTAGTTTATTATTAATCTTTGGTTTAGACCAACCATAAAGTATGTCACACCTAAAGAGGGGGAAGTTGGCTGACAAAGGGTGACAAGAGGGATCCTAAGTTTTGTGAAATCAGTTTAAATTTAATAAATTGAATAGCGAAATATAAGGGGGGGTCACACAAGTGACCACCTGTGACAAGGGGGGCGGGTGGTCCGAAAAATCATGAAAAACATACTTGTTGACTACACGTACGTTATTAATGGTCCCTAATGATTAACGAATAAGACAATTAGCACAAAAATACTCACGGAACATGATCGCGCATGGGCCAAATGGTCTAAGTCTTCTTGAGTTAATTCTTCAACTAGGGACCTGTAGTTGTCCAATAGCTGTCGTCCATGCTGCAGACAAGAAAATTAATTAAAATGTATAGCACTAGATATCGCCCGCAACGCCTTTGCACAGAAATACGTTTATCGTGCGGTAACCGTAATTTTTCCAGGATAAAAAGTATTCCATCTCCTTTCCCGAGACTCAATCTCCATACCAAATTTCATCAAAATTGGTTCAGCGATTTAAGCGTTAAGAGGTAACAGACAGACAAACAGACACACTTTCGCATTTATAATATTAGTGTGGATTTACTGCTGGATATTCAAAGCATTCAGCATCAGGATTTTAAAGTATAGAATTTAATATTTTGTAGAAGAATTCGCTCCAAATAAAGTAAACCCGCGTAGCCCTCCGACTAGCTATTTTTAGTTCCTTCACAAACCATTTGGGGCAAGAGAAGTGGGTCGACGCAATATCCTTAATTAAGCTTTATTAAAATAGCTGCAGTTTTACTGTACGAACAATAATTACGAGAATATTTTTGAACTTTACGTTTTGTAAATATTTGATAACATTTTAGTAAAGTAATAATTCAACTATAAAAATCTGCATTGTATTTTTTTTTTTATATCTTTAGTGAAAGAAATTTAAAAAAAGTATAGGCCTACATGTCTTGTTAATATAATATTTTGTATATGAACTTGCAGTATTTAGGTACCTTGGCAATCCGCATAGCTGTGACCCATCTCTCCAGTGTTTTTTGATCATCAGCACACAAGAATTTGATAAACTTAACACTCTTCGGCTGCTGCAGTCTCGGATGTTTGATAGCGAAGCAGTAGTCTGTTGGAGACTTGTATTTCTTCTTCCAGTTTACACCCATGTACACTTCGTTGGTATCAAATGTTGCCAAACACACCAGTTCCTTCAACGTCTTCACTTTATCTTTTGGTACGTAATACAATCCTAATAGACAAGTTCAAATAATATTTATTAATTAACATAATCAAGTTGTAATACAACAACAAAGGCACAGGGGAATGATTTTGCAGCTTTAATTTAGGCCATTATTTTAAAAAAGATACACGCTGTAAACCTGACGGGGCAAAATGATTTGAGAGATGAGGACAAAACATTGCATAGCTGTAACCTTTGTGTACACATGTGGATATTTTTATTAGTAAGTGGTTAAGATTTTGAATAGATCAGCCAAATAGATGGGATATAAAAAAATATAAAATTCGCCAGGCATATTATATTATGTGGCCACACAATTTCGCATTGCTAACTTAATATACTATATTTCAAATGTTCGGAAACTCACCAGAGGGTCGTAGAACAAAGTAGTATTTTTTCCATCCCTTCTTGGCATCACTTTTCAGGTACAGTGGTCCTTCCATCTGTGGGACCGGATGACCGGATATTGATGGGACCGCTGTGGAGGCACCACTTTGACCGAAGAAGTCTTCGATGATCACCTGTCTGGAATGTTCATCATGCTCGGCTGTCCAACCTGTGAATATAATATTATGTTTGTTAAAATCAGGTTTAGTTAGCTTATGAAATGAGGACTTTTACTTATCTGTAGTAAAGAAATTATGATAACAGTTTTTTTTAATATTTTATTCTGGAAACTTCAAAATATATGTGGCCAAATGGAACGAACTTTGGAACTTGAAAAAGGGGTTAAATACCAGAACTGGGCACTCTCTTACCTCTGTCATCTTCTGTGAGCAAAAACTTTTCTGGTGTTTGAAACAGAGATACTTTGTCCGACCTCTCGGCAAACAGAATTTTGTTCTTAGATTCCCGAGTCCAAAGCATTAAATTGTCTACCAACATCTCGTGATCTTCGTATACTCGCTCTGTCAATAGTAAAACATGTTAGTGAAGCGACTACTAAAGCCTACTGTTTATTCAGCAGATAAAGAGAAATGTAAAAATTCCTAACGCAACTTTGCTCTTTTACTCGTGCTCGAATTTAACGCTATCTTGTGTCCACAGGTCGAGCTAAAGACTAAATTTCTATCCATCCGGCAACTAAACTTACAAAACATAATAGGTAAGTATATAAGACTATTTTATTATGTTTATTGTTATTGTAGTTTGAAAATAATGCGGTTTGTTTTGGGTTTTGGGTTTTCTGCATAATATAAATATATCTGCAGTATAATATGAGTCAATGAAGGCTACGCTAAACATTTAAAACACAAATCAATAGAAATGGCTAGTAATTTTATGAATGAAATATCGTAATGTGACGAAAACTAGAAATGAAAGTCAAGTTTACGTGAGGGCTAGTTATGAAATGCTTCGTAAAGCGACCGCTAGGTGGCGCTCATACTGATAAAAATATTTAACAAGTAACAACAAAATGAACTTTTATTTAAAATTTAAATCGTGCACGTTTCATGTTGTTAAAACATTTTACTTTACTACAAAATTTAATATACTAACAAGAAAAGAGCATCCGTAAACAAATTAGAAATTAACATACCCATATGCAAATCAGGCAGATGTTCCACGATTGCCCACTTTGGTTCCATGGTCACGTGATTTTTATCGGCAAGCAATCTCGCTACATAGCCACATGTCATTTTCTCGTCCACCAGAAGGCTTTTAGACGAACCATCCGTCGAGAAAGCTTTGATGAATAATTTTTTTACATTGGCTTCTCTCATACGCTCTAATGCTAGTTTTATCTTGTCCGCTTTCTGTTGAAAAACGCCCTCCTGTGAATTTATTTGTTTAATCTAGAAATACAAATAATCATAATGAAGCAAATAAAATGCAGAACAGAGTCAGACAAAAATAATTATGATTTATGATAAAGTAATGAAAGACTGTATTGGGAACATAATATTAGATTATCATTTTTATTGGATCCTAGATCATTGAGTCAATTAATTGGATAATGTATTATAGACAATATGATTCATTTCCTCCTTGATCATAGATTTTTGATATTGCTGAGAGATTGGATCCAATCTCAGAACAGGAAAATAAGAATATCATAGAAACAAGTGTTGCCAGTTATTGACTATAAAAAAGAGTTTTTAATGTCTTGTTCTTAACATGTTTCAAATAATATAATGTAATTCTTTTTCTAATTATATACTTGCATCATCTTGCTGAAATAATAAAAAACAAGTCATATTAAAAATGACAATGTCTTTTGACAAATTGAATTCTCTGAGATCTAGTAACCCTGACGTCAATACCTGTCAGCGTTAGCGTTCTCCAATGGCCATTGCAACCACAAAAGACGTAAAATAGGATCAATGAAATATGATAATGTATTGTGTAATACACAGATATGATCAAATGATCATATATATTGGATCATACATAGTATGATCATATATAGTCCGTCAAGAAAGTGAAGAAATTAAAAAGTGGCAATCATTTGATCATATCTGTGTATTACACAATACATTATCATATTTCATTGATCCTATTTTACGTCTTTTGTGGTTGCAATGGCCATTGGAGAATGCTAACGCTGACAGGTTGCGGTTGCTACTTTTTAATTTCTTCACTTTCTTGACAGACTGTAAATGATCCAATATAAACACAAGTTAATATACCTAGCGGAATAGAGAAACAAAGGCCTGAGCAAGAGAGATGTCACTATCAGTAACTCTGCATGGTAAAGAGACGTGTGATACATGACAAGCAGCACTCTTTTTTTGACGTCCAGATGGCACGCGTGCTGCACGTTGACAATTTAATGTTATAGAATTCATGTTTAATCATGCTTTTGTAAGTGTATTTTTAACACAGATGAAAACTAATTTTGGTTTCATTTGACAGCTCGAGATTGTTGCTCTAATCCGCTAGGTATATTAACTTTATGAATATAAATGATAATCAAATATGCCCCTTGCTGTGGTGGAAACCAAAAGCGCAAATAATAATAATGTTGATGGATTGAAAATGATTCATACATTTAATACCTTCTGATTCGGTTGTAGATTTAGTTTTAGTGTTTTACATTTCGAGCTGGCACTACTCGACGCCGACGACTCGCTTGAAAGCATAGACACCTGAAAACACAAACAACTTTTAAATCTACCGTCTTATAAAATAACTGAGCTATATAAATATTTTTTTTAATATAGAAATAGGCAACAAAAAGTCTTTCAATCTCATTTTACGCTCTGCTTGTCAAGCAACTTTCTTTTGTTGTTAACAGCACCAGGCCTAGGTATTATTATTAATTATAAGTAGAACACAAGAGCAGATTTATGAACAATAAATTTTATTGTACACTAATTTTAAATATAAGAAACATAAGTACTAGAGTCTAGAAGTCACTATTTATAAAGACGGGAACGAAATTAGCTAGACAATCTGACAGGCGTTTCCTACAGAAATAGATACGCAAACAAAAACAAAAAAAACTTACAGTGTCACTGAATGCGGAATCATTATCCGGAGAGTCAGTTCGTGCAATACTTGAGGAGCCATCGCTGCATTCCTTGTTATCTGTTCTTTGTGACCTTTCTCCTTCTCTTTCTTTAGAAACAGTACCATATTCTAATAAAATATAATATTAATTATAACAACAACCTAACAGAAATGTAATCATAACAGTTTATAAATTAAGTTTGCTCCAAATATTAGGACTTCACAGTTAAGTGTTAATAAAAATATGCTTAGATACAATAATATTATCGTAACTATAGTTTTCATGACAAAGTTGAGTGACCACTAAAAATAACATACCAGCTGAAACCCTTGATATTTCCTCATCATATTCTGAATCGAGAGCACAGAGCTCTCCTAGAATTGCATCCAGGTCCGCATCTTGTGTTTCTTCCAGGTTGGCCATTGAAAATCGGTAGGTGTCTATTCTAGGTGCGACTATTTCCAGTGGCCTGAGCGCAGTTGATGCTTCATTTGAAGAGTTGAGACCCTGTAAAGAAGATTAAAAATGTAGCATTTGTCTTATGGAAGACATGATATCTATTGGTTAATGATAATGAAATAATCAACTGTTTATATAAACTTAATATTTAAATTTGTTTACGGTAGTGTTGTTGGCCTTTGACATATTTCCACATTATCTTCAAATCACTTATTGTTTTTATTTAGTTTCTCTTGTTTGACATGTAGTAAAGTAAGAGGCGAAATATATTAACTTTTAAAATATTAACCCATTAATCACCAAGCGGCAGCCCGCTGCCGCATAACAATTGAAAATCTATTGTGCCTACAATACCCACGATGGAGTTGTCAATTCTTTGATTATGTTTCATTCTTATGTTGCACTTGTGTATAATAAATACTGTAAGTATACAAAAAATACACAAGAATTAATAAATTCTTAATAAGTAATGGTTTTTGTAGATAATATTTTTGACAGGAGTTTATCTTTTTATTAGCATTTATGGGTTACTTTATTTTCCTCTATGGGGTTACTTTTTTGCCAGTGAATAGATAAACAACAAAAAGTGAACAAGGAATAAAATAATGATGATAACAATTGGATCTACTAATATTTTCAGATGGATATTTTCAGAAATTATAAAGAAATTAAAAGAAAATAGTTAAGGTAAATATTATTTCTTTATTTATTGAAGTTAAGAAAATATGTTACATACAGGAATGTGGGTACATGTTCTAGTTTCTTGTACATTCAGCTCATCAAGTATGCCCGTTTGAGTATGTATCATTTCGTACCTACTTACATTAAAATTTAACATGTAGCTTACATATGGATGTTAATGATTACTTAATTAATTAGACTCGTAAAAGCTGACGTCCCAAAACATTGGCCTGTTTGGCCAGGCGGGTATTGTACTCAGAACAATGAACCTAGTAGCATCGTGATTCATGTACCTATTTAATTATACATGAGAAATATTATTAAGTATTGATTAATATTGCTTTAAGTATTAACAAACAATGCTTATCGTGTCGCGGTATATTTTGTAACACTGTTGGTGTAACTTATTTATTTTTATTACTTATAAAAATTTATCTTCCTACCGCAGGCGACGAATTGACCCATTTACACTAAGTTATCTTAAATTTATTAGTATACAGTAGGAGATCGACAGGAGAACGAGTTACATACCGATGAAGTCATTTCCGAAGTTTTGTCTGTTTGCTTCGGTTGTAAAATATGACAATTGTTCGTGTTCTTCGATCTTCCCGATAGACGAAAACTCCTGTTCAGAGACGAGAGGAATCCTCCACGATGCCACTTACTCGGTTCGTTTAGCACATCCATCATTTCTCACTAACTTACATCGCTCCGCAGTGACTCACCATCCACCACTCACGACTCACGAGTCGGCGCTATGCAGTAAGAGGACGTCTATTTGCAGTATTTATTATAATACGATCACTGGTATTCTACTTCTTACTATTACAAACTCAATAAACACACCGTTCCGAAATAAAGCAACGTTGACTGAAGTAAGTACTAAGTAGGTAATCTGCAAATTTTTGATTATAGCGCCTCGTTTACATCGGAGTCTGCGCAAAACGCTCGATTATTGTATAAACACAAATCGTCGACCTCGCCCTTTCACCTCCCAGATAAAAAAAAATTATAAAGTGTTTGTTTTCACATTGAACTGGATGTATAACACAAAGAGAATTACTGAGCGATCACGAAACGCATGCAACGGACGCGGTCTCGGACACAACTACAGAAAAGTTGCATTTCAAAACGAGCGACGAGCGTAGCGCCAGCCGCGGCCGGATTGAAGCGAAGAGGAGGGGAGGTGGAAGTAGTGCGGCAACTCTGCGTGTGTCTGCGTGCTGCAATGAAGCGAGTCGCTGGCGAGTGGCGCTAGCGGGTGGCGCGGGCGAGGACTGAGGAGCGGGCGCGTTTCGCCGTACGTTCGCACGTGTGCGTCACGGTCCGCATCGTTTTTTGTTGACTTGCGTTTAGTTGGGGCGCGGCGGGTAGCGTGTGGCATGGTGTGGCGACTGGCGTGCCAGCCGACAGCCGTCCCCCTACAGACAGACCTTTTGCCTCCTCACTTGGCGCTCCCAACACTGAATACCAGTATAATAATTATCACTTATTCACATTTAGGGGACTGGGGAGGCGGATTCTAAATTATCTATTATGTATACTTATTTTAATTATTCTATTAAATTAGAGCTTGTTGAGTTTTTCTATGCACAGTTATTAATTTATTATGGTATAGCCCATACAGAGAAAAAAGTTTACGAATACACAATAAGTATATGTATCTAAGGTGCATTGGGGCAATCTCGTAAAGTTTTTGGAAGAGTGAGTATATTGTGTCATTGTTTCAAGTTTAGAAGACGAATTTGTATATATTGTTACCTATAACTGTAACACGTTAGTTATAATAAACATATTTCCATGTGAATTGTATTTAGTTCAAAAGTATTTACGGATTCTGATATAACTACCCCTTTAAAATATAACCCTATTTCTACTTTTCATGGGTAATTTCGAATACTCAAGGGGTAATTTCGACTAACAGCCGAAACACGACCTAATGTAAAAATACATTTAAGGCACATATTTATTTTTATTCTATTTTACCCCATACAAAAAAAATGTGCATACAAGCCATAGAAGACACCAAACTAAGTTTTGTACCGAAAAATTTTCGAAATTACCCCATCGGGGATGCAGATGTCCTCAACATTTGCAGCAAAGAAATAAATAGAATAAGAACAATAAAAAAGCCAACAAAAGTGGTAGCTAACAGAGATAGAACTATTAACCTATCAATATACAGAAAATCAGCTGGTTAGGGGTGCGTTTTAGGGTTCCGTAGTCAACTAAGTTTTGTTGATTAGTGAACTAAAACGACTAAAACGGTACCCTATTAAGCTGTTTTTTTGTATAATGATAGGTTATTATAGTAATATAATTCAAGAGTAACCTTGTCCTACAAATAGAACAATCCATATTTTAGGACCATCAAATCGGAATATTATATTATGTTGCGCATCCCTGCAAAAGACTATGAAAAAATTTTTGGGGAAATTTCGTTAACAAATTTACCCCACTGGGGTTATTTCGAATGTTTATTAAAAATCATAGCTAGAGCAACATAACCTATTCTTAGAAAAGCAAAAAACGTCAAAGCTTCTTTAAAACAAACAAAATATTACGTAACTTAACTAATTCCTGTGTAAAACAATACGGGGTAATTTCGATAATCCCAAAAAAATCATAAAATTGCACTTGGCGCGAAAAAATGAACTTAGCGCACATACACTGCCGGCTGACGGCTCGAGGGAAAGGAAGTGGGGGAGGTGATTAAATTGGCGTCTCGTTTACTGTAGCCAGAGCTCAAAATTACTTTCTGTTTGGTAATTATTTGCCATTTTCGGAATATCCCCATTTTTTTTTCTTCCGAAGTTACCCCAATGCACCTTACTTAATATTATAATATTACTTAAGTATTTAATATTACTTCTTATGACAATTATAAGGTAACTTGTAAGTAATATTATAACGTCCAATTATAATATTACTTACAAGTTACCTTATGATTGTCATAAGAAGTGAACTCATAATAATATTATTGGAAAGTTCATTAAGGCCGTCCCCCGAGCAAACGACCTTGGCCATACATTTGCCGCGTTAACGAGATCGCACCAAAACCCTATTTTTTTACTTATCTTACTTCAAAATTGATCTAAAAAAATTTAAAACGGGGAATATGTAGTTTATGATAGTCGATCTATTGGCGTGTGTTTCAAATTAAAGTAATTTGTAAATACTAAGGAGATGCTGAATGTATGCTTGAATTTTAATAAATTGGCTTTACTTTGGAAGCTTATAATTATCATGAGTACCTATATTAAACGAAAAAAGAAAATTTAAAATGAGGAAAGGAATGTTAAGATACTGAAGATTATTGCTGTATTTTTGTTATAAGTAACTCTGTAGCTTTCAAATTATGAGTTTATAAGGCTCTAAATACGGTAAATTACGGATTATCCGTAGGGAGAGATTCCGTATTTTACCGTTTTTAAAGCCTTATAAACTCAGATCATTTCTGCATATTACATTATCATATTTCATTGATCCTATTTTACGTCATAATATGTGGTTTCAATAGCCAATGGAGAGCGCTAACGCTGACAGGTATTGACGTCAGGGTTACTAGATCTCAGAGAATTCGATTTGTCAAAAGTCACATCGTCATTTTTAATATGGCTTGTTTTTTGTTATTTCGGCAAGATTATCCAAGTATATAATTAGAAAAATAATTACATTACATTATTTGAAACATATTAACGAACAAGAAATTAAAAACTCTTTTTATATTAAATAAGTGGCAACACCTATTTCTATGACCGTATTGGATCCAATCTCTCAGCAAATGTCAAAAATCTATGATCAAGGAAGAAATGAATCATAATTATGTCTATATTACATTATCCAATATAACTGACTCAATGATCTCGGATCCAATATATTATATATTATGATATATAATTATGATAATCTAATATCCCCCTTAGATTGATTTGAAAGAGATGACCGTCTGTCTGTCCATCTGTCTGTCCGTCTGTCTGTCCTTCTGTCTGTCCGTCTGTCTGTCTCCGGCTATAACTCAAGAACGATAATAGCTAGAGAGTTGAAATTTTCAGAGATTATGTATTTCTATTGCCGCTATAACAATAAATACGAAAAACAAAAGAAATTAAGTATTTTAAGGGGGCTCTCATACAGAAACTTGTTTTTTTTTTTGCAATTTTTTGCTCGTTATCTATCATGTTCATGGCATAAGGTAGGCTGAAATGTTCACAAAATACTTAGTTATATTTATACTTTAATAATTAAAAATAAAATTTAAATAAAATAAATAATTAATAATTATTTTTTAAAGATGGAGGGGCATATCGTCTTAACTAATGTAGCACTTTGAGACATACGCCAAATGAAAGGGCTTGAAAAGTTAAACATTTTATTGTGTGACGAAAAATCTGTATTAAACCATGAGAGAAAAAAGTTAATGAGGGTAGAAGGTAAAAAAAATCACATAAAAACACCGTATATCATTGCATCAATTTAGAGTGTTGCTGGTAAGGAATAACTTCTGGATAGTAATCGTATATGGAAAATTTGAGGAAAGTGTTGTATTTTAGTATATTGTTTCATATTTTTAAGAAATGTATGGAAAAACAATAAAACCTTAAAAATCTAACCTTTCCTGGATATAACCGTACATCGTTACCTTGGAAAATTTGTTTATAATAAGCAATACTAGCAAATGGTGCAAAAATACAGGGTGTTTTATTTTTTCTTAGAAATGAAAAAAAAACACCCTTTATTATTGCACCATACGCTAGTTTTGCTAATTATAAACAATTTCTCCAAAGTGATGTTAAACGAAAAAATCAGGCAAAGGTTCGATATTCAACATTTTATTGTTTTTTGTACGAGAAAAATCAAGTTTGTTGTATGAGAGCCCCCCTACAATATTTAATTTATTTTGTTTTTAGTATTTATTATTATAGCGGCAACAGAAATACATAATCTCTGAAAATTTCAACTATCTAGCTATTATCGTTCTTGAGTTACAGCCTGGAGACAGACAGACGGACATACAGAAGGACAGACAGACGGACAGACAGACGGTCAGGAAGACGCACAGACATAGGCTAATAGGATAATTTTATTTTGTTTTTGGTATTAATTGTTGTTATAGCGGCAACAGATATTATGTACAATCTATGAAAATTTCAGAAGTCTAGCTATACTTAGCGGTTCTTGAGATACAGCCTGGAGACAGACAGATGTATAAATGGACAGACGGACAGACAATGAAGTCTTAGTAATAGAGTCCCGTTTTTACCCTTTGGGTACGGCACCCTAAAAAATGGAACATTCTAGATTTGTCAAAGCTCTGTAGGTTAGGCCGTGACCTACTTCACCTAGCACCTTGCTGATAGCACTAGTCTAAACAGATCAAAATACTACAGATGTGAACGGAACATGAACGGAACCCGTTCCGCTCGTAATGTTAATGTAAAACGAATTACAAGGTTGACAGGTTTTGGCTTTAACTTTGGTGATGATGAACTTTTTAACATAATATTGCATCATGCAATACAGCATTAAAAATACGTTAAATGGACAGGTCATCTTTTTATACGTGGGAGAGCCATGCTTCGGCACAAATGGGCCGGCTCGACCGGAGAAATACCACGTTCTCACAGAAAACCGGCGTGAAACAGCGCTTGCGCTGTGTTTCGCCGAGTGAGTGAGTTTACCGGAGGCCCAATCCCCTAACCCATTCCCTTCCCTACCCTCCCCTATTCCCTTCCCTTCCCTACCCTCCCCTGACCCCTACCCTATTGCCTCTTAAAAGGCCGGCAACGCACTTGCAACTCTTCTGATGCTGCGAGTGTCCATGGGCGACGGAAGTTGCTTTCCATCAGGTGACCCGTTTGCTCGTTTGCCCCCTTATTTCATTTAAAAAAAACTCCAGAGTAGTCCATAGCATAGTCCAGCGGGGCTAAAATGGACACATTTAGCAATTCCTCTCAATCAATTCAACAAATGAATTGTCAAAACTGTCAAACTGACAAATGTCAAATCAGTACAAAAATACAGAAATGAATTGCAAGCAGAGTTGCATTTTGCTATTTTAGAAAAATGAATCATATTATGATTCATAGCATGATTCTTCAAAGCGACCATTTTTACCGACTTCCAAAAAGGAGGAGGTTATACGTTCGGCTGTATGTACCTTTTTTTTTTGTATGTTCAACGATAACTCAGCCGTTTGTGATCCGATTTACAAAATTCTTTTTGGATTGTATAGGGTTTAACTCGAATTTAGTACCATGTTCACAAAAGTGGTGATCTGATGATGGAATCCTGGAGGAATCGAGGGGACTCCTTGAAATTTGTATGGAAACATATAGTGATTTTAATTTTTTCTGAAGTATTCGAGGTAAATGCTACCAAAAGTAAGATTTCGCACCAGGTTATACCCTGGATCCGAAGGTACCCAACAGAACTTTTGAATCCTTATAGATACAGGTTCGGGGATTTCAGCGTTGTTTAAACAACTGAAAGCATAAGCCAACACATCAATTTATTTGATCATCATCATCAAAATCATAATTATGCCATGGGTCATCACATTATGACCCAATTATTGATGCTTTTCGTGATATTTTGCATCGAAGCAGATGTTTTTGATAATTATTTCGCTGTTTGTGGACCGATTTTCAAAATTCTTGTGTTGTTGTACAGGGTTCTTGTGATGATGACCCCATCATGAGCAATCGAGGAAATCCTTGAAATTTATCAAAAGACTCATAGTGGTTAAAATGTTGTTTCTAGTAACTTAAATATATTTTACGAATAAGAGAAAGTTCATACGAAGGTGTCTCTTCGTCCAAAGGCACTGAACAGAACTCCTGAACATCGTTGCAGCATCGTTTAGGTAACTGCAAGCATTTACCACAATTTCGCTTACAGTAACATAATGTGAATAGTTAACATTCGTATTGATTATTTACGCATAAAGCCTTATCTTGTAGATAACTAAAAAGAGTGAAATTATTATTTTTGACAAAAAATTAAAACCGACTTCCAAGGTAAAAACAATAATAATATGAACTAAAAGGTATTAAATAACTCTTGTCTCTTACTCTATAATAGTGCCTTTTTCAGAATTCGTCTAAATCTCAACTATTTCTGTACATACTACAGTCTTCATTACTTTGAAGTCGGTACCAGTCCCAAAAGCTTCAGATATTCTGACATTGACTGAACTCACGATAAAATTAGCTGGTACCGACTTCAAATAATGAAGACTGTAAAATGTACAGAAATAGTTGAGATTTAGACGAATTCTGAAAAAGGCACTATTATAGAGTAAGAGTTATTTAATACCTTTTAGTTCATATTATTATTGTTTTTACCTTGGAAGTCGGTTTTAATTTTTTGTTAAAAATAATAGCCCCGCAGACTCCAGAGTATGATACAAGCTCGGTGACAGCCTACCAAGCCTCGATTCATTGATAGCGAGTAGCACTAGCAACGCTCTATTAACCAAATAAATTAGATTTCTCAAAATGTTTGCAATCTATAGGCTGTAACTTCCGGCAAGATATATCTCCGTTCGGGTTTTGATAAACAAAAAACGTGACAGGTGGCTTTCTGCGCGCACCTGCCATAGTAATCCGGTATAGTATAGGACAGATGGTAACACTCTGTGGGCTATGTTTTTTATTCGTATCGCCTCTCCGGATTTTATAATATTAATGCATCATCATCATCATCATCAATATACATTCAATGTAAGTATGTAGTTATATTTAATTGTATATTTATTAGTAGGGTGCATTGGGGCAATCTCGTAAAGTTTTTGGAAGAGTGAGTATATTGTGTCATTGTTTCAAGTTTAGAAGACGAATTTGTATATATTGTTACCTATAACTGTAACATTTTAGTTATAATAAACATATTTCCATGTGAATTGAATATTTTTTAGTTCAAAAGTATTTACGGATTCTGATATAACTACCCCTTTAAAATATAACCCTATTTCTACTTTTCATGGGTAATTTCGAATACTCAAGGGGTAATTTCGAATATCAGCCGAAACACGACCTAATGTAATAATACATTTAAGGCACATATTTATTTTTATTCTATTTTACCCCATACAAAAACATTGTGCATACAAGCCATAGAAGACACCAAACTAAGTTTTGTACCGAAAAATTTTCGAAATTACCCCATCGGGGATGCAGATGTCCTCAACATTTGGAGCAAAGAAATAAATAGAATAAGAACAATAAAAAAGCCAACGAAAGTGGTAGCTAACAGAGATAGAACTATTAACCTATCAATATACAGAAAATCAGCTGGTTAGGGGTGCGTTTTAGGGTTCCGTAGTCAACTAAGTTTTGTTGATTAGTGAACTAAAACGACTAAAACGGTACCCTAATAAGCTGTTTTTTTGTATAATATTAGGTTATTATAGTTATATAATTCAAGAGTAACCTTGTCCTACAAATAGAACAATCCATATTTTAGGACCATCAAATCGGAATATTATATTATGTTGCGCACCCCTGCAAAAGACTATGAAAAATTTTTTGGGGAAATTTCGTTAACAAATTTACCCCACTGGGGTTATTTCGAATGTTTATTAAAAATCATAGCTAGAGCAACATAACCTATTCTTAGGAAAGCAAAAAACGTCAAAGCTTCTTTAAAACAAACAAAATATTACGTAACTTACCTAATTTCTGTGTAAAACAATACGGGGTAATTTCGATAATCCCAAAAAAATCATAAAATTGCACTTGGCGCGAAAAAATGAACTTAGCGCACATACACTGCCGGCTGACGGCTCGAGGGAAAGGAAGTGGGGGAGGTGATTAAATTGGCGTCTCGGTTAATGTAGCCAGAGCTCAAAATTACTTTCTGTTTGGTAATTATTTGCCATTTTCGGAATATCCCCATTTTTTTTTTCTTCCGAAGTTACCCCAATGCACCTTACCTAATAGCGCGATAAATAAAACGACTGCGCAGATATAAATGAATACCTAGTATAGTGACTTTAAACTTACTTTAGACTTAATATTTCGGCCTAACGACCACCAACAATACATAAATGGAAAAGTTTAAATATAGTGTTGTCGATACTTATATATATTCTATGATTGTAGTAAAGTTCGTTTAAATTTTTGACGGAATTCAGAATACTAAAATATATTATCTTAATGCCGGCACCGTTGTCGACTTGAGGATCATACATACTCATGGAAACTCAAAAAAATAGAGCTAAATAGCAGCTGACGACAAAAGGACTTGCCCTTCAATCAATTTAATCAAGCGGAACGTTCTACTTATTCTTTTACAATACTTAATTTGTTTTTTTGATAAATATAAAATTGTATTCTACTTATATAGTATTGAGTAATATACACCTTTTCATGACCTACTAATTTAAAAATAATATTAGTGCAGTAGTTAGTACCTACTCATAACTCATAACTTCATAAGTCATAACAAAATAGTATTTAAGCAAATTTAATGATTGTGAGTTATATTAAATGTATTATGTTACAATAATTATTATCTAATTACTCATAGTCATAGTACAGGCTACATAGTATACTTAAATTATAACTAAGGTGTACTCGGACTCGGATAGAGACGGTAGCGGTCATTGACCCGCTGTCAAAAAACTTCTATATAAACCGCGATTGATAATGAAGTGTCAAATGTTCCTAACTTCCTAGTCTAAATAGTAACCAAGAGGTTTTCTGATGAATCTATAATAATCTATGTCTTTATAAGATATAATTTAGGTCAATTTTATTCTTAAATATTCTAAATATACTTAGTGCAAACATTTTTTATTTAGCGCCTAGACTATGAAGGTCAATGACCGCTACCGCCTCGATTCGCCGAGTACACTTTAGTATAAAGCAATATTTTTTTTACAGATGTAATAAGCAACGTTATAACTTATAAATAAAATAAGTATTACTTAAGTATAATATGACGTAGATCACAATACCGACAGGCAACAGGTGTATAGTTAAAAATTTAAGATATTTTATGAACTTGCATAATAAGTATGTAAATTGGCTTTATACTACCAGTCTACCACTCATATTATAACAGTTATAAAAATTTAATGTCACTAACTGCGGTAATAAATAAAAATTAAAAAGTCATATAAAATCATTTAAAAGTCCTCGGCAAACTAATTAGTAGGCCGCACCTAATTAAGCTAATTAATTAATTTATGAATTATGATTTATTCGGATTCAGTATGTATTAGTTGTACTTACATTAATTTTAAATAATGGATATAATCAAAGAGAATATGAATATAACGATAATGTTTCGAGCTTCGCCGCAGCTTGCGATGACGAAGATAGAAAACAAAAATGTATGTACGGTTTAATTAAAGATTTATTTGACATAATATTTTGATTGTTGATGTTCATCGCTAAAGGCCTGTATTTATTTTGATTAGTGACTAGTGCAGGTGATTAGTAATCAGGAGAAAGCAAGTGTGGACAGCGACTGATTAGTGCAAGTTCTTTATTTACTCCTAATCATTAATCACTTGCACTAATCAATGTAAATATAGGCCCTAAGTGAGAAGTTATGATTTGTTAAGAGCGTACGCGGTTAAAAAATAATTTAAAAAATAGGTAAGTATTTGAAGAAACTACCCAGGGCCCCCGTAAGGGCTACTGGCGTGGCGCCTGTGTGCAAAAAAGGAATTTTAGTGCCCCTTTAGGCTTTTTTGGGTCCTTCGTTTTGGCGTCCCTAAAGATGGCGATTTGGCGCCCCTAGGGGATGGCGCCCGTGTGCATTGCACACATTGCATATAATTATGGTAGCGGGGGCCCTGAAACTACCTACATAATAATCACCATGCGCCGGCCCGTGTTTTGTTAATTGTGATTTGTGATAACTGATAGATATTAGAGACAGATGCAGATTTTTAGCGTAAATCGAGGTAGTTAACGTAACAAACAATTTTTTTTTATTACTTACTATCAAGCAAATTTTTTGTGAGTAGCTTCATTTTGATAAGACCAACAACATTTTTATCTGCAAAAAATCTTGACAGTAGTAGCTAACAGATATAGGAAGGATTTTATACTTTGAATTGATGGTCCTAAAATATGGATTGTTCTATTTATAGGACAATGTTACTCTTAAATTATATAACTATTAACCTATCAATATACAAAAAATCAGCTTCTTAGGGTTCTTTTTTAGGGTTCAGTAGTCAAATAAGTTTTGTTGATTACAGAACCCTATAACGAAACCCTAACAAGCAGATTTTTTGTATATTGAATATTGATAGAATAATAGTCATATGATTTAAGAGTAACATTGTCCTACAAATAAAACAGTTCATATTTTAGGACCATCAATTCAAAGTATGAAATCCTTTCTATCTCTGTTAGCTAACTTTCGAGATTTTTCGCAAATAAAAATGTTGTTCGTCTTATGAAAATGAAGCTACTCACAAAAAATTAGCTTGATAGTAATAAAAAAAAAAATGTTCCAGGGCCCCGTACTAATTTACTTTAGTACCTACTTACTAAAAAAAAAACTTGGTATATTAGATTACACTTAAATTTTGAGTTTTAGCAGTAATATTTAATCAAATACGAGTTTGATATTCAAAAAGGTTTCGTTTCCGATGTGTTCCGATGGTACACGGTAGCCGCATGTGCCAGGTGGTGTGACGGCGCACCTGGCGACGCGAGATGCCTTACATAAATAACAAGACTGTCCCAACAACCTCGAGATAAGTATTAACATCTGCCCATTCGTATTTTTGCAACGGTAAAGATAAATTAAGTAGGTAAGATGTGCATTGAGTTACCTATTGATCATTGTAGAGAACAAGCGTGCTAGTTTTACTATAAACAGTTAGGCTTTAACCAATGGAAATACTAGAATAAGGGCACATGTGGGCTTCATGAATAGGGATTACAAATTAGTGATTTAAAGAACACGATTGGAAAATCTGCTTTAAAGATTGTAAACTTTATTGTGGTTAATTAAAGGCACCGAAGGCGAAGCCAAAGGAGATGATAATAATAATATGATATAAATACCAAACTCAATGTACGTAGCGAGCATAAATTAATTAAACATAGGAACACAGCTCAGGCCTTTCTTTAATCTTTAATGAAAAAGTACTTAAATCGGTTAATTTTTGGAAAAGAAATCAGGGGACAACGAATCGTTGATTTTCTCCAGCTCTATCGCGTTCTGCGGTATCTAAGGCTTGAGGTAAGGAAGACAGCTATAGATATTACACGTACTTTTTTTCATTTCTCTAGCCCCTGGTGTATCATCTTGTCTGTTACTTCTTCACGAATCGCGCTTACAGCTCTACTGCCTGCCATTAAGGTGTTTTTCAACTACAATAACAGGTATTATAATATCTTAAAAATACATGTCAATCTTTATACTTACTACTTACTACTAACAGCTATAATAATATTGTAATATTCTATTATGGTCAGAAGTCAAAACATAAACAGTAAGCTTAAGTAGGTAAGAGTGCGATTACGCACTTTTCTTATCTATCTATGCCATAATATTTCTATTACTTGATTGATGAATGATATTTCGTTATCACTGTGGACTTTACGTAGCAGTAAACTACAACTCATTATTAATTGTTTAATGTGTTTGGAGAAATATAACTTTTACTTTTGGTCAAGACCCAAGCTTAAAAGTAAACTGCAATGGATTATGGAATGCTTGATGATTTATAAACTAACTTTTAAACCGATAGTAACTTTTATACTAAGTAGTATGCAGTGAAATAACTCTAAAGTACAGGACAAGAAACATAAAACCTAAAATTAATAATTAATAATGATTGTTCCTTTACGATACGATGCTTGTCACGCACAAAACGCTCATTTAAAGATTGTTACACGTGGCAAAAGCAGCTGCGTTTTGTGCCACAAAAAAAAGAAAAAAAGAAGGATCTCTGTCGACACGAGTCACGGTTACCATTGTGGCATACAAAATAATAAAGGTGCGTTAAGTAAGGCGCTCCACCTACGGAGATGCCGTATTTTACCGTATTTAGAGCCTAATTAAACTCATCATTTGAAAGCTACAAAGTTATATTTAAAAAATCGGCCAAGTGCGAGTCGGACTCGCGCACGAAGGGTTCCGTACCGTTATAAAGCAAAAATAGCCCAAAAATGTGATTTTTGTATGGGGGGCCCCCTTAAATATTTATTTTATTTTTATTTTATTATCAATTTTTAAAGTACAAATATAATTAAAGATTTTATAAAAGTTCGAGTGCCTAGCTATAGCCATTATTGATATCGAGCAAAAAATAGCAAAAAAATCACGTTTCTTGTATGGGAATTACTTAAATATTAATTTTATTTTGTTTTTAGTATTTGTTGTTATAGCGGCAACAGTTATACACATTCTGTGAAAATTTCAGAAGTCTAGCTATAGCCGTTCTTGAAATACAGCCTGGAGACAGACAGACGGACAGACATCGAAGTCTTAGTAATAGGGTCCCGTTTTTACCCTTTGGGTACGGAACCCTAAAATGCAGCAATAATCTTCAGTAAGTATATCAACATTCCTACCCCCGTTATTAATTTCCTATTTTAGTTTATTATACTCTATTATACTCATGATACGTGGGGGAGCCATGCTTCGGCACGAATGGGCCGGCTCGACCGGAGAAATACCACGTTCTCACAGAAGACCGGCGTGAAACAGCGCTTGCGCTGTGTTTCGTCGAGTGAGTGAGTTTACCGGAGACCCTACCCTATTCCCTTCCCTACCCTCCCCTGACCCCTACCCTATTGCCTCTTAAAAGGCCGGCAATTACGCACCTCCAGCTCTTCTGATGCTGCGAGTGTCCATGGGCGACGGAAGTTGCTTTCCATCAGGTGACCCGTTTGCTCGCTTGCCCCCTTTATTTCATAAAATATATATATATATTATATATATATATATATATATATATATATATATATATATATATATATACCTTGTACCGAAATCCCCTCTTCCCCTCCCCAAGTATAGTTAATATACTACAGTTAATATATATATATATATATATATATATATATATATATATATATATATATATATATATATATATATATATATATATATATATATATATATATATATTAACTGTAGTATATTAACTATACTTGGGGAGGGGAAGAGGGGATTTCACACAGTTAATATATATATATATATATATATATATATTTAAATCGCCGAAGACTTGTTGCGTCTTTTCAAAGTCGAACCCTATGGCGTCTACCATTCCCAATGACTTTTTAATTGTTATTCGTGCGAATATAGTTACATTGCTGTCATGTGAATTCTATTGTCGACGAGAAATTTTGTTTACGTACGAAAATTAGATATTCAATTTGAAATAATTCTCCCTGGTTTTTTGCTTCCGTTCTCGATGGAAATCATGTGACACATTGTATATTTTTGTATTCGTTCCATGCATTTAATCGTTTTTCCTACATCCATTTAAATGTATGGTTATATTGATACCGTATATTGTACTATATTAATTCCATGCATTCTACTAATTAAATGACTCCTTACTATATTTGAGATTATATCGGTACCGTATATTATTTTTTTATGTACGCCATAAACTGTTGAGTTTGTTGCTTCCTCCTAACCTTATATGTTATATCGATACATACATAGGTACCTATATAATAGATCCCAATAAATTCATTGCGTGATGTGGTCTCTGTCTACCCCAATGAGGGACAGGAGTGACGATATGTATGTATAAATAGAGAATCATCCCTCTTTATGAAGTCGATTAAAATGAAATACTTATTTCTATAACTTGGAGTACATAACAGACATTAAAAACAAGTTAGCCCTATATTACATAGATTAATTAAATTTTAAATTATAATCAGGTAAGTCCGCTAGGCTAACTAAAAAATATTAAGAATAATTATGATAGATATGATCATTTTATTTATGTGAGCGTGTTTCTTCTGAACTTAAGTATGAACACAAAATAAAACAATTGTTTCGGTAGTAGGTATTTTTAAGTTTTATTGTTTAAAATCAAGTAGGTACAATAATAAACCCATAGTCATAATAATCAAAGTGTCGGACAAATCAAATACACCGAAATAGGAACATAAAAGTAATTTAAGAAATTAACAATTTTAAGAACGACCAGTTGAGAGGGTAATTTACTGTGACATTGACTATAGTTAACTTGTGTATGTAAGCAATACTAGTTTTCAATCGTGGCTCTGCCCACGTGACAAGTTGAAAAAATTTAACAAATTGAAATTCGTTATTAGCCGTTTAGGCGTTAAAAAAATAAAACAAAAATGCTTAGAAAAATATTAACCTGAAGAATCACATATCAGACATACCTATCAGTACAAAGTCTCAAAAAAAGGCCCTTTAGGCGTCGAAAAGAAAAATAAAAACGTTTAAAAAATTATTAACGTACCTATCAAAAATAAGATAAAACAGTCCAAAATCTCAAAAAATTACACAACTACACAAAAATTACACAACAATATATATACTTTGTTTGTAAATTTAAATTATGGTTATTATCTATAATAGTACCTATTATTTCTGTTTATTTGTTTTGTACAAAAAGAGGACGGTATTTGATTATAATACAAGTTCACAATAATAATAAATTTTTTCGTAAGTAGTTGGTTAACGCGCGCGCGTAAGCAAACACGACGCGACGTTGCGTTCTGTGCTGTGATAGTCATAGTCAATCATGGTTGTCGTGATTGATGTAGATCGTTTTTTGTATTGTTTATTGTATCTTCTTCTTCCTAGTCGTATCCTCATGGCTGAGGGACGTGACCACCAAAATTTGCTTTTTGGGATAGGGCTCTCCACTTGTCTCTATTTTTGGCCTGATGAAATGCCTCCTGGAACGTGCAGTCAGCAGCCTTGACAATCGCGTCTGTCCATCGTGTAGCCACTCTGCCTCTGCCTCTTTTCCCCTCTAATTGCCCAGCTAGTATGAGACTCTCAAGATTATTAGGCTCCCGGCGGGCTATGTGGCCAAAAAAGGCAAGTGATCGTTGTAGACAAAGCGTGGACAGGCGGGTGGTAATTTTGAGTTGCTGAAGTATAGACGTGTTGGTCCGGTGTGCGGTCCAAGGGATGCCGAGCATTTTACGCCAGCACCACATTTCAAAAGCGTCAATCTTAGCTCGAGTACGTGCTTTTAGTGTCCATGTCTCGGAGGCATATAAAAATATTGAAAAGATTAGGGAACGCATTAGTGTTATTTTTGTGCTACGATAGATGTTCTTATTCTTCCATATCTTTTCTAAGCGCCCAACCGCAGATTTAGCCATCTGAGCCCGTCGGACAACCTCCCTCTCGCAGTTACCATTGTTGCTAATCAACGATCCCAGGTAGACAAACTCCTCTACGGGTTGGAGATCTTGTAGTAAGGATGTCTTTTGTATTTGGTTCAGCTTATCGACGTACATCAGTTTGGTTTTATTGCGATTGATTTGGAGGCCAAAGTCTCGACTAATCTTTTCGAGCCGCGCTAGAAGTTCAGCAAGTTTCACTTCGCAAGTACTTATAAGCGTGGTGTCGTCAGCGAACCTTAGGTTGTTGAGAAGGTATCCGTTAATTTTAATACCATCCTCCCAATCTTCGAACACTCGACGCATTATATATTCGCCTACGAGGTTGAACAGGTGTGGAGAGAGGATGCAACCCTGTCTGACACCACGCTCTGTAGCAAACGGCTCTGACAGATCATTGTCTAATCGCACCCTTGATCGACCTTCCAGATAGAGGTTTTGTACCAAAAATATGAGATGATCGGGGACGCCCAACTCTCTCATCACCTCCAGCATTTTGGACCAGACGATGCAGTCAAAGGCCTTAGCGTAATTCACAAAACAGAGTACTATTGGGACATTGAATTCTCGCTCTTTTCTATCAGCTGACGGATGTTTAGGATTTGTTCTCGGGTACCCCTGCCCTTTACGAATCCCGCCTGCTCTTTGGATATCTGTCTAGTTATATAGTGTGCCAATCTGTTGTTTATAACATGGAGAAGAATCTTACTGGCGTGTGAAATTAGTGAGATGGTCCGATAATTTCCACACTTTTTAGTCGACCCTTTCTTATGTAGTGGTATCACGAGAGATTCTGTCCAATCGTCTGGCCACTGTCCTGTTCTCCATACTTTAAGACATATTGAATGCATTACTCTGATTCCACACTTACCCAAGCTCTTAAGCACTTGTGCCTGTATACCATCTCCACCGCAAGCTTTTGTTTTGAGCTTATTTATAGCTGCTTCTACTTCATGGAGAACGATGTCGGGTTCTTTATCTGTAAAATCTAATCTAGTCTCAGGTTCATCAGCGTCATATTTGTACAGGTCTTGGCAGTAGTTCCTCCATCTTGTCATCACTTGGTTCTTGTCTAAAATCAGGTTACCCTTTTCATCTTCTATGTTCCAAGATTTTGATTTTCGTTCAAGTGTGAGAATTTTTACCTTTTGGAACATGTCTCTTGGATGTAGGGTATCAGAGTGTGTTTGTATATCTCTACATATAGAATTGATATATGCATTCTTGTCATGTCTACAGAGACGCTGTACTAGTGAGTCAAGTTCAGAGTATCGCTGTTGTTCTTCCTTTGAACGAATTCCTCCAGTCTTTAGAGCCTTTCTTTGTGCGATTGCCTCCCAAGTGGTCATCCACTCAGATCTAGGGTGTTTTACTTTCCGTCCATTTGTGATTGTTCTAGTTGTCTCTTCTAATGCGGCCTTAAGCTGATTCCATGATGTATTGGCTGAGTCAAATGGGCAATACGTTTCACTGTCCAGTCGAGTTTGTAGTGTGTCCTCAAAAGCTTTCGCTTCTTGTGTTAGAAGAATATTTTTGGATGGTGGAGGCTTTGAAACTACTTTGAGGCGGACTCTGTATTGAGCTATTAACAGCTGATGGTCGCTGCCACAATCTGCACCCGGAAAAGTCTTTGAGAGAGTTATGCACGACTTCCATCTGCTGCTGATTAATATGAAGTCAATCTGATTTTTATGACCTGTTGGCGATCGCCATGTCCCTAAGCGTCTTGGATGTTGTTTATATGCCGTGTTAGTTACGAATAGTCCTTTTTCAATGCAAAACTCTAACAACATCTCACCTCGACTGTTGCGGGCTCCTAAGCCGTATTCCCCAATAACATTCCTTAGGTGTTGATCATTATCAGTGTGCCCTATCTTAGCATTAAAGTCTCCTAGGATTCTAATATAAAAAAACCATTGAAAATAAAATAATTTGCATGTTGTAATTGTCTAGATTAAGGTTTTTATGTTATCGAGCTGAATAAAAGTACATTATTATTATTATAAGTATGCCATCACAGTTACTATAAATCTTGTCAAGGGTGTCGATTTATGAATGTAGAAAGTCAAGATTAAAAAAAAATCTCAGAACACTGTACAGTGTACAGCCTAGCCCATGACCCGGTAACCACGTGACGTTGAGTTTCGATGCACTTGTTTGGGCTATTTTCTCATTACCGTGGCTTTCTAATAGCGAAAGAATTATTTAAGTTGGTTCAGTAGTCTCGTAACTCGTAAGTTAAATAGTAATAAGCAAACGATTAAATATTTCGTCTCTACAATATTAGTAAGTATAGATATTTAAAAATACATTAGTCCCAACCCAATTCGCAGTCTAAACTCAGTCACTGATGGGCTTTTGTTTAAAATATACAATAGGTAAGTACTTATCAAAGAAAATCATATACGTAGGTATGTAGGTAGGGACATAGTAGTTAATACAATCGATTCAAAATACTTTTAGACAGGTAAGTATATAAACAGTTCAACAACAAACAGGACACTGGACGTCAGGATAATGATCGTAAATTGCATATTTATTTGTAAATAAATATGCTGCACCAGAAAAATGAAGATTTATAAAGCGATTTTATGTTCTTTCGTTTCATAGGTAGAACAAAATTATTTGTAATAATATTGATATTATTCTTGGTCGTTGCACCACAATTAAAACATTTTTTTTGTATTACAAAATGGGTCGACGGCCAAGGCCATTTTATTTTGTCTTTAAAATAGTTTTTAAAATCACTTCTTTTAAAAAAAACGATCTACATCAATCACGACAACCATTGACACAATAATCTAACACTGAAAGAATTTTTCAAATCGGACCAGTAGTTCCTGAGATAAGCGCGTTCAAATAAGCCCTTTCAAATAATTTCCCTCCGTTTTTTCCACATTTTCCTCTATTTCTTCGCTTCTATTATTCTTAGCGTGATAAAATATTGCTTATAGCCTTCCTCGATAAATGGGCTATCTAACACTGAAAGAATTTCAAATCGGACTAGTAGTTCCTGAGATTAACGCGTTCAAACAAACAAACAACCTCTCCTGCTTTATAATATTGAACTGTAGATAACATTTTTACTATTTTTCTTACTATTCTACTACTATTTTTCGAAAATGTGTCAAATAACTACCTAATTGTAATATCGACATTGCATCGATTCGATATATTTGTTCCTGTTTTCCTGAAATACAGTTACAGATTTGATCATTATTCTGAATGATCGTCATTATGTTTTTAGGGCTATTCAGGAAAAAGCCGTTCAGGAAAATGAGGAATTCACTAAATTCGTTTATAATTAAGTATTGATATAAAGAAAATTATTAAGAACTTAGAAATGTTGCGGGCCTTTATAACTTGGTATAAAAAAAGTAGTGAAAAACAGACAAATGTTGGCACACATCGAGAAATGTAAATGACGTCTTATTTGGAAATTTTTGTAGAACGTATTTCAAAGAGAGAGAGAGAGCATAAAACGAAGACCTCTATCCACACCAAAGCACTGCGATCAAATAAAGTGAGCCAGCAGATTTTATCGCAAAATAGGTTTCAACCCGTCACGTTGAGTATATCGGCAAGGCATTCAAAACAAACAATGCGCAGGACAATGACGCGAATTTTATGAACATTTTAAAAATATAATTTTTAGTTATTTAATGTAAGTTGATGTGTTATTTGTTGGTATCGGATTCTTCTCTTCTTTATCTTCAAATTAACATTAAATTTTTAATCCTTTCTAGCTCATTTTTTTTTTATAAATAATAAATTGTAAGCGGCAGTATCGAAACGACACGCAAAAATTTCATAATTTGGTACTTTTTTTTATAATAACTTTTGAAATATTAACTCTACTTTCAAATAGTTTTAGCAGCATTTTTGTAAGTTAATTAGACATTGAAATGTGTAATGTTACATCAAATTTACGAAGGCGTTGTGAACCCAACTTTGAAGACATGAATTTAGTCTCTCTCAAATATTCGCCCCACTACACAATATTTATACCACAAGCGTCATTACGTCCGCGCTGGCCGGCAAAAAATATAAACAAAAACATGCCCTTGCATGTCGCGTGCGAACTCCACCCCCTCGCCTCTGTCACCCCCGCGTCTCCTCTGGGACGATGTCGTTTTGTGGGACGTAATTAAATCACACATTAGAATTGATAAAAACTTTATTATATACAGGAATCCACATTATCGGCGTGTTATACGTAAACAAAGTATCGAATATACGCCACCGATATACGGCGCACAGTAGCGACCTCCAAAATTCGCGCGCCAAATAGCGGAACTAAGAAATATGCCGAAAAACACTCCGGTGACAAAACAACGTCCATGCCAATATTTCACCCAGCCATTGTACTAACCTTAACACTACTTCTGGCTGAATTTCAGAGATGGTCAATCTTGCGTCCGTATACAGGATGCAACAAGTCAGTCGGACGCAATATCATCGGTAAAAACCGCCATGTAGGACGCAATATCAACTCCGGGGTGGAAATATATATATATATATATATATATATATATATATATATATATATATATATATATATATTAACTGTAGTATATTAACTATACTTGGGGAGGGGAAGAGGGGATTTCGGTACAAGCTCCAGCGTGTCAGATTAAGCTTGTATAGGCTTCTGACATATTGTGTATAGAAATCAGATTTCTCACGTGTTGAGTTAATTTTTTTTTAAATACCTATTGAAATGTTGTCGGATCTGTCAGATTAAAATAGGGGATGTTTAGTATACCCCAAAGAAGCTTCCATATAAAGCACTGACGATTCAAAGGTTAGGTAAGCCTGCACTGTAGGGACATTTTAAAATATATAAAAAAAAACTACCTGTTGCCCGCGACTTCGTCCGCGTGGACTTCAGTTTATAGCGCGCGATGTCAACAAAATTGGTGTCAAAAGCTTTTATAAAAAAAACCCTGGTACCCCTTAAATCAAAACAGCTGTGCAGTGTGCACATATTTCATTTTTTAAAATTACACTTTATATATTATGCCAAATTTTAAAGCTTATTTTGCCCCCCAATTACACAACTTTACCCATAAACTATTTATCATTGATAGGTTTAAGGTTACGTCACTGCATAGATAAAGTACTGAGTTATTAAATAACGTAAAAAAGAAATAACAATCGAAAAAAATCGAAACTCAAATGTATGTTGATACCACCTGTTATAGAAAGATGTTGGGCAAGCGTTAGCGCGATGTAAGAGACGCACGGCGCCATCTAGTATGAATTTTTGGAACTAACTTAATTTGAACAAATTTTCGTATTTTCACCCCCTTACAACCCATTTTTCCAGTAAAAAAGTAGCCTATGTCCTTTCTCAGGCTTTAGACTATTTGTATGCAAAATTTCATTACAATCGGTTCGGTAGTTTGGCGTGAAAGCGTGACAGACAGACAGACAGAGATACTTTCGCATTTATAATATTAGTATAGATAAAGCTTCATATTTTCCTAACTAAGCATGGCAGATATTTTATTTTGCACTAAACTAAATGATTTAGTCCTTGTTGTCTTAATATATATTTATAATTTACCTAAATAAGCAATTTTCTGAATATATTTTCTTTTTCAAAACTTTAAAATGGCTGCAGTTTCTGAACCCACCGCTAAAATAAAAAACGCTCTTATTATTTTTTTATCAGGTTTTCCTAATGTAAAAAACCTACTAGGTCTCCATGACGCTCAAGTGACTACACAAATAGCACCTTCCCCTCCCCTACTACTACATATTCCCCGTTTGAATTTTTTTTAGATCAATTTTGAAAAAATGGGATTTTTGTGCGATATGGGCAACGCGTCAAAATATGTATGGTCAAGGTCGTTTGCTCGGGAGATAAGATATTACATCAATAGATGCAATTGAGTTTCACATCTGAAAGTCCAATATAGTAGGTAAGTAATTAATATTTTACCGATAAAATAATATTACATTTGTACTTATAAGGTTTATGAGTATTATCAAGTTATCGCGTAATCGTTACATTATACATAATATTTAGTAATATAAACATTTAATTTACGCTATTACTAGTCATTATTGATTACCTACTGATTTTTTATTTTTTTCGATTTATGTACTTATTAAGTAATATAGTATATTATCGCAAATATTACCAGATTTGATTATGTTTAAAATTTAAATGGTATTTTATAAATAAAATATATAATATAAAACCTACAATTAATTTAGATATTCTACCCTTGGACTTTGCAACATATCCGTTGATATGCGAAGTGTTTTGCATTTTGTAACATTTTAAAAACAAAGTTTAACATTTTAAGCGTTGAACGGATTATGCCTCGCACTAACGGATATCCTAGTATGTTTCAAGTAGATTTCAGATAAAAATTAAAATATGTTGCAATATCTAAGATTATAAACTTTAAACTAAATGACGAAATATACTTAATATATACCTTAGATACATATGTATACCCAAAACTTTTCTCGTTTTTGTTTTAAAAAAATATATTATTTAATATTAAGTATTTTAGGGTTCCGTACCCAAAGGGTAAAAACGTGACCCTATTACTAAGACTTCGATGACTCTCCGTCTATTCGTCTCTCCGTCTGTCTGTCTCCAGGCTGTATCTCAAGAACTGCTGCTATTGAAATTTTCACTGTTGCCGCCTAAGAATAATAATAATCAACCAAGTGCGATGGACGTACCGTTATAGAGCAAAAAAAGGCCATAAATTGTGTTTTTTGTATGTAATGAAATGAAATGGAATGTAAATATTATTTATTTCTAAATAGCTTAACAAAGTTAACACTTTTAGAACGTCGCGTCTAAAAAGGTGGAAAATAACAATAAATTACACGAAGTACCTATGTAAAAATGTGGTACATTTATTTTATAAAAGCGGCCTATGGTTTGTCTGCTTATTTATCATAAGGTGTGCTATCATTGAGAAAGTCAGTTACCTTATAATAAGCCATAACAACTTTTTAAAATTTGTTAAGTAATTGAAAGATTTTAGACGTTTTCTGGGATTTTTTTGTATCTGGCGTATACATTGACTTTTGAAAGATTTATTTACTTTGCTCAGCCTAAGTATTGGTATATCTAACTTGTGCTTATTCCTAGTGTCCTTGCAGAAAATGCCAGTTTTCGTTTTGAAATTATAAATTACATTTTTTCTCACGTCTTACGGAAACCTAAAATTAATTCATCAAAAAAATGAACTAAAAGAAAACGACATAAACCAACTTACAAAAAGAAATGAAATCCTACCAAAAACATTTTCATGTAAAAATGTTGTCAAGATGAACATAGAACATAGTTCTCAGTCATAGTTCGTGGTGTCAAAAAGTAGTGAGATCTCATGTAGAGCCAAGTTTTTAACCTTACATACTCAGTCCTAAATCTAAAAACCTTAATTTGACACTAAAGAGCGGCAAAATATTTGATAATAATAATATAATGTGTCAGCCGTACGAGAAGAATCTAAAAAACTTAACTTCGTCATGCTATGGGCTTTGAACTTAATTTATTACTTTTCTGTTGTACCTAATAACTTTTATTTTAAAATGGCCAGGCCACCGATTTTGACTAATGTGTAGAGTTTGAGACTTGGCTCTACATGAGATCTCACTACTTTTTGACACCACGAACTATAATATGTTCTCATCTTGGCAACATTTTTACATGAAAATGTTTTTGGTGGGATTCATTATAACTTGTAAACTATCCGAAAGCAAAGAAGTTGAAGAATTTATTCTAGCTAAATACCTCTTCTAAGGGTCAAATTTGTTGCACCCGCGATAGCACTTCAAACCTCTCTTGTGGCCCTTTATGTATATTTTGATTGAGGTTTTCAATTTTCCTTTATAAATCATTGTTAAACTGGGTAAAATGTATCCCTTCAAGGGATAGTTGAAAAATAAATACATATTATGTTTTTTTTGCCTGTAAGAAGCTTTAAGGTACGCGCACAGTTTGTCGGCGCGTGCCGGGGCTTGCCGGGGCGGATCGGGGCTCAGCGCAGTGCAAAATGCGCTATAGCACACTATTACCGGGCCGGGCCGCATCGCATTGACGGATTTTGAGTACTTTGGATAGCTCCAGTGTGACCACTCTTAAATCACTCGTGACTCGATGTAATATCAAAAACGTTGCTATATTCTACTAAAATCTGTTTTAGATTCTACCGAAAATCTACCTTTATTAATCAATGTATTCTACGTGGTTGAAACTAAAATAAAACTAAAATGTTTATATGGACTGCCTTCATTATGCATTTTAATTTTTATATTATTTGTTATATAATATCGATCTCCTATTAAAATTTACAAAAAATTTTGGACTACTAAATCGTCATTCATTTGGACCTCAAATCTACCAAAAAGTGGAAATCTATGTGAAGTGTGGTCACACTGTTGCCGGGGCGCAGCGCGTTTGTCGGGCCTTGTCGCATTGGCGGAAATCCGCTGCGCCCCGACACAGTGTACGATACCCGCATCCGCTTCCATACAAATTGTATGGAGGCGGATTTTTGCGATGAGTCCCGGCACGGCCCGTCTCAATGGGCTCACTCCTTTAAGTGTCAATATGTTGCACCCGCGATAGTGGAATCGCCCCGCTGCTACTTTCACAGTGAATATAGGAGAGACATACACACCCTGAAGTATTATCAGTTAGCTTTGTTCCCTGTATAAGAGCTCTCGGATGCAGTGATTGTGGTCGTATCTCGAGATGTGTAAATCAGGGGCGTATATTATTTATGTGAGCACCTGCGCCAGATGTGGCCCCGCCACGTGGTAATTGCGCGCTTATTATCTTTTAAGTATTTTTTAATTGATGTATATTTTAATACGAGTACGTGCGTTCTAGTCAATAATAATATTTATTATTGTTGTCCTGTCACGTAGTTTTGGATTTTAGGTTGTGCGAATGGTTTTCGATATTTTTCCAATATTTAATCAAATATTTTATTACTTAGTTTATTACTTTTTAAATCACTTACTTAATTAAAAAAAAAACCTATTATACATTGTACAGTGTACTGTGTGATTGTTGGCTAGTTGACTCATTTTATCTATAAGTAATATGTAATATTAGATGTCCCGCGCGGCTTCGCCCGCGTAAATTAGAAATTTTACAGAATCCGTAGGTACATTTTCCCATAAAAAATATTTCCCCCGTTTTTCCCACATTGACACAGAGAGTCTCGATCTAAAAGACTATGAAATGGTATAATATGGTAGTGATGATGATGATGATGATGATGATGAAGAATGTAATTTGCATAGTAGCATATGCTTTCTGTTCTTAAAACAACGCCGAAACTCCCAAACTTGTATCTATAAAGAATCAGGAATTCTCTCAGCACCTTCCGAACCACGGTATACCAGGTATATCTCGGTGCAAAATCTTACTTGTTGGTAGCATCTCATCTCTATGTCCTTTCTCAGGCTTTAGACTATTTGTATACAAAATTTCATTACAATCGGTTCGGTAGTTTGGCGTGAAAGCGTGACAGACAGACAGACAGAGATACTTTCGCATTTATAATATTAGTATAGATAAAGCTTCATATTTTCCTAACTAAGCATGGCAGATATTTTATTTTGCACTAAACTAAATGATTTAGTCCTTGTTGTCTTAATATATATTTATAATTTACCTAAATAAGCAATTTTCTGAATATATTTTCTTTTTCAAAACTTTAAAATGGCTGCAGTTTCTGAACCCACCGCTAAAATAAAAAACGCTCTTATTATTTTTTTATCAGGTTTTCCTAATGTAAAAAACCTACTAGGTCTCCATGACGCTCAAGTGACTACACAAATAGCACCTTCCCCTCCCCTACTACTACATATTCCCCGTTTGAATTTTTTTTAGATCAATTTTGAAAAAATGGGATTTTTGTGCGATATGGGCAACGCGTCAAAATATGTATGGTCAAGGTCGTTTGCTCGGGAGATAAGATATTACATCAATAGATGCAATTGAGTTTCACATCTGAAAGTCCAATATAGTAGGTAAGTAATTAATATTTTACCGATAAAATAATATTACATTTGTACTTATAAGGTTTATGAGTATTATCAAGTTATCGCGTAATCGTTACATTATACATAATATTTAGTAATATAAACATTTAATTTACGCTATTACTAGTCATTATTGATTACCTACTGATTTTTTATTTTTTTCGATTTATGTACTTATTAAGTAATATAGTATATTATCGCAAATATTACCAGATTTGATTATGTTTAAAATTTAAATGGTATTTTATAAATAAAATATATAATATAAAACCTACAATTAATTTAGATATTCTACCCTTGGACTTTGCAACATATCCGTTGATATGCGAAGTGTTTTGCATTTTGTAACATTTTAAAAACAAAGTTTAACATTTTAAGCGTTGAACGGATTATGCCTCGCACTAACGGATATCCTAGTATGTTTCAAGTAGATTTCAGATAAAAATTAAAATATGTTGCAATATCTAAGATTATAAACTTTAAACTAAATGACGAAATATACTTAATATATACCTTAGATACATATGTATACCCAAAACTTTTCTCGTTTTTGTTTTAAAAAAATATATTATTTAATATTAAGTATTTTAGGGTTCCGTACCCAAAGGGTAAAAACGTGACCCTATTACTAAGACTTCGATGACTCTCCGTCTATTCGTCTCTCCGTCTGTCTGTCTCCAGGCTGTATCTCAAGAACTGCTGCTATTGAAATTTTCACTGTTGCCGCCTAAGAATAATAATAATCAACCAAGTGCGATGGACGTACCGTTATAGAGCAAAAAAAGGCCATAAATTGTGTTTTTTGTATGTAATGAAATGAAATGGAATGTAAATATTATTTATTTCTAAATAGCTTAACAAAGTTAACACTTTTAGAACGTCGCGTCTAAAAAGGTGGAAAATAACAATAAATTACACGAAGTACCTATGTAAAAATGTGGTACATTTATTTTATAAAAGCGGCCTATGGTTTGTCTGCTTATTTATCATAAGGTGTGCTATCATTGAGAAAGTCAGTTACCTTATAATAAGCCATAACAACTTTTTAAAATTTGTTAAGTAATTGAAAGATTTTAGACGTTTTCTGGGATTTTTTTGTATCTGGCGTATACATTGACTTTTGAAAGATTTATTTACTTTGCTCAGCCTAAGTATTGGTATATCTAACTTGTGCTTATTCCTAGTGTCCTTGCAGAAAATGCCAGTTTTCGTTTTGAAATTATAAATTACATTTTTTCTCACGTCTTACGGAAACCTAAAATTAATTCATCAAAAAAATGAACTAAAAGAAAACGACATAAACCAACTTACAAAAAGAAATGAAATCCTACCAAAAACATTTTCATGTAAAAATGTTGTCAAGATGAACATAGAACATAGTTCTCAGTCATAGTTCGTGGTGTCAAAAAGTAGTGAGATCTCATGTAGAGCCAAGTTTTTAACCTTACATACTCAGTCCTAAATCTAAAAACCTTAATTTGACACTAAAGAGCGGCAAAATATTTGATAATAATAATATAATGTGTCAGCCGTACGAGAAGAATCTAAAAAACTTAACTTCGTCATGCTATGGGCTTTGAACTTAATTTATTACTTTTCTGTTGTACCTAATAACTTTTATTTTAAAATGGCCAGGCCACCGATTTTGACTAATGTGTAGAGTTTGAGACTTGGCTCTACATGAGATCTCACTACTTTTTGACACCACGAACTATAATATGTTCTCATCTTGGCAACATTTTTACATGAAAATGTTTTTGGTGGGATTCATTATAACTTGTAAACTATCCGAAAGCAAAGAAGTTGAAGAATTTATTCTAGCTAAATACCTCTTCTAAGGGTCAAATTTGTTGCACCCGCGATAGCACTTCAAACCTCTCTTGTGGCCCTTTATGTATATTTTGATTGAGGTTTTCAATTTTCCTTTATAAATCATTGTTAAACTGGGTAAAATGTATCCCTTCAAGGGATAGTTGAAAAATAAATACATATTATGTTTTTTTTGCCTGTAAGAAGCTTTAAGGTACGCGCACAGTTTGTCGGCGCGTGCCGGGGCTTGCCGGGGCGGATCGGGGCTCAGCGCAGTGCAAAATGCGCTATAGCACACTATTACCGGGCCGGGCCGCATCGCATTGACGGATTTTGAGTACTTTGGATAGCTCCAGTGTGACCACTCTTAAATCACTCGTGACTCGATGTAATATCAAAAACGTTGCTATATTCTACTAAAATCTGTTTTAGATTCTACCGAAAATCTACCTTTATTAATCAATGTATTCTACGTGGTTGAAACTAAAATAAAACTAAAATGTTTATATGGACTGCCTTCATTATGCATTTTAATTTTTATATTATTTGTTATATAATATCGATCTCCTATTAAAATTTACAAAAAATTTTGGACTACTAAATCGTCATTCATTTGGACCTCAAATCTACCAAAAAGTGGAAATCTATGTGAAGTGTGGTCACACTGTTGCCGGGGCGCAGCGCGTTTGTCGGGCCTTGTCGCATTGGCGGAAATCCGCTGCGCCCCGACACAGTGTACGATACCCGCATCCGCTTCCATACAAATTGTATGGAGGCGGATTTTTGCGATGAGTCCCGGCACGGCCCGTCTCAATGGGCTCACTCCTTTAAGTGTCAATATGTTGCACCCGCGATAGTGGAATCGCCCCGCTGCTACTTTCACAGTGAATATAGGAGAGACATACACACCCTGAAGTATTATCAGTTAGCTTTGTTCCCTGTATAAGAGCTCTCGGATGCAGTGATTGTGGTCGTATCTCGAGATGTGTAAATCAGGGGCGTATATTATTTATGTGAGCACCTGCGCCAGATGTGGCCCCGCCACGTGGTAATTGCGCGCTTATTATCTTTTAAGTATTTTTTAATTGATGTATATTTTAATACGAGTACGTGCGTTCTAGTCAATAATAATATTTATTATTGTTGTCCTGTCACGTAGTTTTGGATTTTAGGTTGTGCGAATGGTTTTCGATATTTTTTCAATATTTAATCAAATATTTTATTACTTAGTTTATTACTTTTTAAATCACTTACTTAATTAAAAAAAAAACCTATTATACATTGTACAGTGTACTGTGTGATTGTTGGCTAGTTGACTCATTTTATCTATAAGTAATATGTAATATTAGATGTCCCGCGCGGCTTCGCCCGCGTAAATTAGAAATTTTACAGAATCCGTAGGTACATTTTCCCATAAAAAATATTTCCCCCGTTTTTCCCACATTGACACAGAGAGTCTCGATCTAAAAGACTATGAAATGGTATAATATGGTAGTGATGATGATGATGATGATGATGATGAAGAATGTAATTTGCATAGTAGCATATGCTTTCTGTTCTTAAAACAACGCCGAAACTCCCAAACTTGTATCTATAAAGAATCAGGAATTCTCTCAGCACCTTCCGAACCACGGTATACCAGGTATATCTCGGTGCAAAATCTTACTTGTTGGTAGCATATGCTTAGAATACTTCTCACGAAACCGAAGTCACCATATGTTTCCCTATAAGTTTTGAGGAGTTCCCTCGATTACTTATGGATCCTTCATCAGATCACCACTTTTCTGAATATAATACCAAATTGGGATGATACCCTATATACCAAAAGAAAAATTTTGAAAATCGGTTAACAAACGGCGGAGTAATCGTTGAATATAAGAAAACGAACATAACACCTCCCCCATTTTGAAAGTCGGTTAAAATTGTAGCCTATGTGTTATTTATTTAATATTTTAATCAGCACATGAATTGAATAACAAAATTTTTTTCAAATTAATCGTAGCACCATCTGTCAGGACAAACTAAAATTGAAATAGAATAATATTGAATGCGATGATAGCGCCGTCCGCCGGATCTAATGTAAAACATTCCAAAATCATCAACTCCTTATAAATAAGAAATTAATTGAAAAAACATTTTCCAGTAGACCAAACTGTAAATCTAAACCATTCTCGAATCTCCACGAACACACACAAAAAATTTCATCAAAATTGGTCCAGTCGTTTAGGAGGAGTTCAGTCACATACACACGCACACAAGAAATATATATATTAAGATATGGCTCTCTTATCTCAGCGTACAAGATTTTAGAGAGGATTTCAGGCTTAGAGCATTTAAATAACTCTTGTTGCCTTGTTAAGAAAATATATTATGCTCTGAACTACTACAGGCTTAGCATAAAAACAGTAGAAATGGGAAAGAATGGACAAACTGACAGATTTTATAGACAAAATGGCAGATTTCCTTTATCTAAAAGTCACTTTGTCTATTCTTCCGTAGAAAGGAACCGCTTCTATGGCGATCATGCTAAGCCTGCTGCCTGCTGGTATCATCCCTGTACTTACAGCAGTAAGGACGGTCAGTTCTCCCAGCCACTCGTTCAGTAGCGCCTCGGGGTCATCAGAAGCAGCGCTTGATGCAATGTCTTCTACTAACGCCATCTAGGGAACAAAAAATAATAGTTTATGAAAACTAAAAAACACGCTTATTTTTATTTTTTTCAAAAATTTTAGCAAATTATTATATTGTCATTGGCTCTTAATACGTATGCAAAGTTTCGAATTAAGTATGTAATTAGACTACTGGAGATAGGTAAAAATCGTTCTCAAACTTCAAAGATTCCGTTACATACATTATACATACAGCCCAAGGGCAAGCTAATAAAAGCGTGTTAAAAATCGGCCAAGTGCGAGTCGGACTCGCGCACGAAGGGTTCCGTACCGCTACAGAGCAAAAGTAGGCAAAAATTGTGTTTTTTGTATGATACCCTCATAAATATTTTACTAGCTAACTGACCGAGCTTTGCTCGCTATTCGATAAAACACGAATAAAATGACATTTTCTAAAAATTATTTCTAGCTAGATCGATTTATCGCCCCCGACACCGTGAATTGCTCGTTTAAAGATATAAGATTTTATAATTAATTTAATATGAGAACTTTCCGCGTGAGAACTTTCCGACGTTTATTGACTACGAACAAAAAAGGCCAAAAAATTACATTTGTTGCATGGGAAGTAGTAGTAACTTTATTTAATTTTTAGTACTTATTTGTTTTTATAGCGCCTAGCGGCCACAGAAATACACAATCTGTGAAAATTTCAGATTTCAGAAGTCTAGCTACAGCGGTTTTTGAGATACAGCCTGGAGACAGACGGACATCGAAGTCTCAGTAATAGAGTCTCGTTTTTACCCTTTGGGTACGGAACCCTAAAAAGGTACAATAAGTATAAGATTGCTATTATCTTACTAAAGTATTTTAGAAATTTGCATGATGGACAATTATACAGAATCGCTGTGCCCATGCATTTAGGTCAATTTTCTAGAACTACTGTTTACAGTCATGTGGTTATCGGCTTATATAAAGGACCTACCCCCACAGGTCAGAGGCAGCCCAATAATCTTAATTCCCGCCCAAAACCCCCCGTTAAATACGCCTATGATTGGTCGATGATTCACTATTTCACTTAACACGTAAAACGTGTGAAGCAGACAAAAAAATTTCAATTAAACGTTCGTTTATCAGTTCCCTTTAAAAATATAATGCACCCCAACTGCAACAGCTTCCAGCCAGTCTACACCATAAAAAGAAAAAAACCGAGCATAATGCAAAGTCTTTGTTGTTTAGAAAATTTTAAACGAAGGATACATTAACAATGCGTTTTAGTTACAACAGAGTTGGTTTGTAATTTTGTCGTCATTGTTGTCCAAAACAAAAGACAGATTATAAAATAAGCAGACGTGGACTGTGATAAACAAATATGGACCCCATTCAATTGGTTTAAAGTTGCGTTTTCAATTCGTCAAAATACAATTTAGGAAATCGTTTACAGACCATACAAATTGTTACGGTTATGGTTAGTGAAGAAATGTTTACCGTTTATGGTAAATTCTGTTTGTTTTGGGCAATTGATGAAGTAATCAATTATTTGGGATTTGACATAACGCATGTCATGTGGCGCTTGCTATGCTATAATAATTATGTCAAGTCCGATATATTACTTTTGACATCTACCTAACTTCGCTATCGAAATAAGCGAATGTGATTGGACTATCATAATATTAATACGCGAACGAAAAACTTTGTAACCCTTTTTACGAAAAATGGGGAAACGTAGGTGCATGAAATTTTGCACAATTATAGTTTATATGGTGAAGGAGTGCATCGAACTAATATTATTTTGAAATTATGCTTTTATCATACATTTTTTTAACAAATAAAACATTACACACACTACAACACACACACATGAGAAATGACAGATTTTTGAGTGACAAGCCTGTACATACGAATTATACTCTTTTATTTATGGTTGAAGTCTGTTGATAAATTGAAAATGGATTGTAGTTTTTTTATTGAATCTTTAGATTCTTTAGATACTATTAGACAATGCTTACACGGCCAGTCTGAGATCAGCTAAGTCCCAGAGACAAGAGTTGAAAAAAAATTATAAAGTCAACATTTTTTACAAAATGTAGGTAGTAGTCCTAATGTCGTTGAAACTAAGGTCGAATTTCGACCATTGGGCGATCTCTAGTTTACTCTAATTCGTTTTCGTTATCGGAACCAATGTCGATTTTCCTATTCCCGAATAAATCCTTGCCAACGCGTTTTCTTTACCGTTTGTTTATAAAATCACCGATCAAAATGTATGGAATTGACATACCATGAGTCGAATGTCGACTTTATTTTATCTCGCGAATGACGTAAGTATGTCACATTCAGACATTTTGATCGGCGATTCCTTAAAGATCCTGGATAAAACGTAGTAGTGATTATTTTCTCTTTGATCCTGGAATGGCCGACCAAAATGACATAAATTAAGCGTTTTATTGTATCGATTCTATAAGAAAGTAAAACGTAAAACGTCTTGGCTAAATGTTGGCCTGTTTTCTGATAAGACGTGATAAAAAACAAAATATAAAGCTACCGCACGATCGTGCGACTGTCTTGATGTCGGCAATACCATTTGGTATACTGTTACTACAACTACTGAGAGCGAGTTGATAAGTACAGACTACAGAGTACTTGATTCTCAGTTGTGGCGTGAGTGGGGACTGGATGTATGATGTATTATGATGTATGATGGCTAACCTAGATTAAATCTGTTATCTGGGGACACAAGAGGAGTCTAGGGAAGTATGAAAACACTAGCAGATTATTTTGAATTTGGTACCCACTTCCCGCGCGGTGAGCTAGATATCATATTACATAAACTATAATTTATATACCTTTAACCTTAATCTGTGCCAAATATTTTATACATGATAAATATAAATCCAGATTCTTATAATAATATTATAAGAATCTGTTATAATATAATATAATCAATTTTACATTGATTTCTATTTTTTAATGTATCCAAACTTGGATAAGCGAATTCGACAGGTGCGTGCGGCGTAAGTCTTAATTGAATTTTAAAACGCTACTTTAAAACTTGTTTTAAATGTCACCACAGTTTAAGCTTTAATAATAGTGAAAGAAATACGAAAAAAATTGGGAGAAATTGTGAGTTACCTAATATACGTGTTCTATTTTAAAACGTGTACAACATTTAAAAAAATCCGCATCGCGCTATTACAGTTCGACAAGGCTTTGAACTTTGAGCTTTTATTTGAACGTGGGTGATGTTGACGGGAGCGCTGCAGGGCTAAAATGGTCGCTTTGGTGAATCATGTTATGAATCATAATATGATTAATTTTTTTTAATCGCAAAATGCAAGTCTGCTTGCAATTCATGTGTAGTAATTTGTACTAATTTGACATTTGTCAGTTTGAAAGTTTTTACAATTCATTTGCTGAATTGATTGAGAGGAATTGCTAAATGTGACCATTTTAGCCCCGCTGCACTGCTGGTAAAGGAGAAATGTCAAACACATGTCAAAAATTACGTTTTTCTATGATAGAAGCGTCTAGTTCCTTTTCTAGCCACGTTCAAATAAAGTCTTGTCGAACTGTTTATCATTCTTGTAGGAATGTCAATAGAACTTAAACTTTCAACACTGTGTTTATACGATACATATCCCAAAATAAAATTGCGTTTTCAGCGATGCTATTTTACAGCCAACTCGCAATAAGGGACCATACACATTCTAAAGTTTTATCCCTTAGTTTTGTTACAACCTGTACATGCAAAGGGCGAGAGAGACAACTAGACATTTAACCATTGCATCGCAGGTCAATTCTAGACAAACTTACGTTAATAAAGTTTTGATATGGTCTCAATGATCTACAAAATGGTGTTATCTAAAAACCTCTAACGCGTTCTGATTGGTAAAATTTGCGAAAATCTGTAGTGTTTTTTTTTACGCTCACGGCTACTAAATTCTAAGAAGCCCCTATATTTAGGGGACCCTAAGCGACCCAATTATGAGTTCAAAGACGCCGGTGAATTCCACTAACTGTTGAAATGTAACTTGTAACTCTTTTTGCGACTCGTTAATGAAGACTGATTATTATTAGTTGGTAGTTTTGTATTTTGTACCAGCGAGCGGCGGCGTCAATGTTGCCTTGACTAAAATATTTCTTAATGACAGGCAAAAAGGCTTAAACTTAAAATTCTGAGCTACATTTTTTATACTCTTTAGGGAGCATATTCGGTAATCCAAGTACATACTAATATTCTAATTGCGAACATGTGTCTGTCTGTTAGCCTCTAACTGAACCCAAACTGCTGAACCGATTTTGCTAATACATATTTGGTATGGACTAAGGAGATACTTTGAGCCTTAAAGGACAAAGAATACGTCTTTTCTCCAGAAAAATGTATTATTGTACGGTTCCTGCGCGATAAACTAAATAAACTAAAATTGTAATTTGTATTGAATCGTATGCTAGGAGTTAAACTTCAAAAACGGGAATCAACGACGTAGGAGTAAAGACAGCAAAGTTGAAATGGGATTGGGCGGGACACATAATGGCGGCTCTCGACATAGGCGAACGCGTCTGCAGACGCGTTGGCCCAATGTGTCTATAGAACGGGCGTTCGCGCGTTGGCCAACGTCTAAATACCTACGGCCAACGCGCGAACGCCCGTTCTACACATTGGGCCAACGCGTCTGCAGACGCGTTGGCCAACGCGTTCGCCTATGTCGAGAGCCGCCATAAGCCGCATGCATCCCGACCGCTGGGCAAAGATCTCAATAGAGTGGGTACCGAAAGACGGACAGTGGACACAGCCGCCGCGGCCGGCCTAGAAAAAGATGGCGCGATGAGCTGGAAGCATACCAGCCAGGATGGCCCGCCCAGCGGTGGCACAGGAGCGAGCACAATAGAAGACCTTGGGGGAGGTCTTTGCCCAGCAGTAAGACATCATAGGCTAGGAAATAAAAAGATGTTATAAGCACGCTAATGGCAAGTGACGATATACAGAAGTACGAAAATAAATAGGGATAGGAGAAAGCATTGCATCATGATAAATGATAGAGCGCGCGCATGCGTAGATCTTAGTACACGCCACACGGAATACTATGATTACAACGCCAGGTCACAAGTGCACAAGGAGGCTAAGTGCTAACTCTGTTTTTCCATACAAACGTATTCCCCATTTTACTCCCTGGATACTCCCGTCTAACCAAATGTTTTTTTTTATACAATATTGGGATCTGTTAAATCTATGCCTCTACGTTCGATTTTTTCTACTAATAATAAAAAAAACATGGTCTTTCAAAAATCGCAAAAAATGAACGTCCCGTAACCCCCAAACCACCGACCATAAAACAAATTTGAAAGATCTTTATGAGAAAATAAAAAACTTAGAGGCATAGACTCACTCTTCCTGAAGATATAAAAAAAATTTAGAACACAGAAATTTTAGTACAAAAAGAATAATATGTTACATATTTTTGCTGCCCCTCAAATCCAGTAAAATCCAGAAAAAAACCGAATCCGCCCCTGATTCCTTTGTTAACAGATGGTTTAGTTAAAGAAGACGTTAATGCCCCGGTCACGTTTCAGATGGATTGACCATAAGTTTCCTCATGTTTTTTTCCTCTATGAGCGGTCAATGGTCATCCATTCCTACTTCCAAGAGGAATGGATGACCATTTTTAGAATTGCCAGAAACTTTATATACTTTTTTTACTAAGTAATATTAGTACTATATATTATCTATAAAATATAGTACTAATATTACTATATTTTATAGATAATAATAATAATAAACAAGTTATGCAGTAATTTGGTAAAAGAAAAAATATTTTGTAGAACGCGTGGTAATTATAAAATTAAAATAAAATATAATCTTCCATACCTATAGACGATGAATCAAGCTCACAACGAGTTGTGGTCACAGTGGCTGTTTCACTGTGACCATAACGCGTTGTGAGCTATTTTTCCGCTCATTGAGCGTTTTCGGTCTTTGAGCGTAACATAACTCAGCTAAACGACGCTCTTGTGTTCCGATTCTGAGTCCCAAAGCGTCGTTTATATAATATAATAATATTCAGCCCTGTTGGGGAGGGAAGTGGGCAGGGAAGTGAGCAGATATGTGGGTAGCGCGAGAATGTAAAATAGTTACTCGTCATGCCGCTGCCCCTGTCGCCTGTCTAGCGCGGTATGTAAAGGGCTGAGTGTAAACCACGGTGTAAACACACAAACTTGCGTCGTTACAGCCGCAGAAGTATTGGGCAATGTTGCCGGCAGCGCGAGGAGCAGCGGCAGTAGCTGAATGTAAACGTCCCACAAGCTAACACGTTTTCTTTATCACTTCTAGTCTCTTCAATCTAATGTCGATTTCATAAAATATTTGCTTTAAATGTCAATTCCATACATTTTTTAATGGCGATTCTATAAAGACGCGATAAAGAAAACGTGTTGGCTTAGCACTATGACCAATATACCTGCACTAGTCGGAATTGGGAGTTTCATTCAAAGAATCGGCTCGTGGGGTTACCGTTGCGAATGCTTCCCCGAGGTGATATTTGCGCTGTGGCCTGTGAACTAAGTTACTCTTACAGCTTTATTCTACAAAGGATATTATATTACTGCAATGTTTTAACGCTAGAGGCAGCACCAGCATAGACAGTAAAGTTTTGTTCGACGTTTGACAACGTTTCTACTTTCTATCAATATTCTGATATGACGTGTGCAACATGTCGGATTTTGGTGGTAGAGTAGACCACAACGACGAACTTAATTATTATGATACTGATTAGAGCGCTTACAGACGAACAGACGATGGCGCCGACAAGTGCCATTCGTCTGTTCCTAAGCCTTATGCCAGTACATAGAATGTACGACTACTAACAGAATACCGTTAAAACGCGGGCAAAGCTGCGCACAAGTTTTTTTTATCATCTGCAAGTAAAATATAAAACACATATTATAATACATTGTCCATTATCGTCCTTTTCATATTGTTCATGTTTATCAGAAAATACAATCTGGCCTCTGGTTTTAATTATAACACATACAATATGAGTGTGATGAATATGAGTCATTTATCCGTTACGTTGATGCCGATTTAACCGCACAATTCGATCATACTCAGATTACTATCGCATCCATACCAATATTACAAAATAGCTATTACCCGTAATTACCCGGTGAACTTCGTATCACTTTTATATATATATATATATATATAGATAAAAGTGATACGAAGTTCACCGGGTATATATATATATATATATATATATATATATATATATATATATATATATATATATATATATATATATATATATATATATATATATCTATGCTAATATTATAATTGGGAAGAGTTTGTTTGTTTGAACGCGCTAAACTCAGGAAGTACTGGTCCGATTTGAAAAATTCTTTCAGTTTTAGATAGCCCATTTATCGAGGAAGGTTATAGACTATATTTTATTGCGCTAACGCTCATGGAGCGAAGAAAAAGAGGAAAGTGTGGAAAAAAACGGGAGAAATTATTTGAAATGGCTTATTTGAACGCGTTAATCTCAGGAACTACTGGTCCGATTTAAAAAAAATTTTCAGTGTTAGATAGCCCATTTATCGAGAAAGGTTATGGCTATATTTTATTATGCTAAGGCTAATGAGAGCGAAGAAATAGAGGAAAATGTGGAAAAAATGGGGGAAATTATTTGAAAGGGCTTATTTGAACGCGCTAATCTCAGGAACTACTGATTCGATTTGAAAAATTCTTTCAGTGTTAGATAGCCCATTTATCGAGGAAGGCTGTAGGCTATATTTTATCACGCTAAAACTAATAGGATCAAAGAAATAGAGGAGAATGTGGAAAATTCGGGGGAAATTATTTGAAATGGATAATCTCACGAACTACTGGAGCAATTTTTCTGTTATTTGGCACAAATAAGAAGTAGACCACGTGAAGTATCATAGGAAATTTATTGTGGACTAATTTGTCTGTAAAATATCTAATTTACGCGGGCGAAGCTGCGTGGAACGTTACATTTCGCGTGGTCACGAAATCACGCGTATACGGCTGGACCCATTTTTAATGAAATTTGGTATAAAGATACTTTGAGTCCCGAAAAAGAACATAGGATACATTTGGTCCCGGAAAATGTATGGTTACTGCACAATATACTTTTATGATTTGCGCGTAAACTATTCAATATATTTTGATGGAATTTGGTATGGAGATACTTTGAGTCTCGGGAAAGGGCAAGGGATACTTTTTATCCCAGAAAATATACGGTTCCCGCACAATAAACTTCTATGATTCTCGCCTAAACTATTTAATCTATTTTGATGAAATTTGGCATGGAGATTGAAGATACTAATTTGAATCTGGGACAAGGAATGTTTTTTGTCCCGGCAAAATGTGCGGTTCCCACGAAAAATACTCTTCTGATTTGCGCGTAAACGACTCAACGACTCAATCGATGTACGGGAACAACTATAAACTAAAGTCCACGCGGACGAAGTCGCGGGCAACAGCTAGTATAAAATAAAACTCAAACTGTCTCAAAGGTGACTGACTGACATGGTGATCTATCAACGCACAGCGCAAACCACTGGACGGATCGGGCTGAAATTTGGCATGTAGGTAGATGTTATGACGTAGGCATCCGCTAAGAAAGGATTTTGATCAATTCTACCCCAAGGGGATGAAAGTTTGTATATTATAATACTTGCTAAAGCGAGCGAAGCCGCGGGAAAAACCTCGTCCTAAATAAAACTTCCCTAAACTTCCACGAACATTTCAAGACTAAAATTATTAGTCAACGCGGTTTAGCTGTTCACGAGTTTTAGCGAGAGTATAGTCAGGACAACTTAAGGTGGCACCAGCGGTCATTGACCTTTCTAGTCTAGGAGCTATGTAACAAAACTTAGTAATAGTACTTTAGGGTTTGTATGTGTCCCTTATACGTATTATATAGAGTATAGACTAGCAAATTTTTTTCGTGTTTTGTATGCAGCTCGTAAGCGCCCCAGCGCAGAGGCCAGCGTCGCGTCGTCTGAAGTGTTACTTATGACTTAGTTTTGTTACATTCTGTATATTGAGTCATTTCAAAAGCAAACTCAGAATAAATAAGTCTTAAAAAAGTACCTAAAACACTCGAACGATTTTAAAAATAATTACCTATCAAAGAAATAAAAAATACCAATGAAAACACGCCACAGGCATTTCCAGTTACCGGAAAATAGGAAAACGCGTTTTTCCGCAAATCCTCTGACTTTTCAATTAAGCATTACCCTTCAATGCGAAGGTATTGTCAGGTATTGTAGTGGTATTTTAATTGTTTTTTTATTAGAATAATCTACTTATTTAATATTTTGTTTAGATGTACAAAGTGGCTAGCTAGGATAAAAAATTCCGAATACTTACAGCCTATTATAATATCATCTTCTTTTGGATGTACTTACTCAGTTACATAATACGGAACTACGTGTACATTAATTGTAAAAGTACGCTACTACCACAGATAAGATAATAGTACAAGCTACTAACTACTACTAATTTTTTCACTTTTTCACCCAAACGAACGCTTTATTCGATTGAGTGGGCAATCCTACTTAATCCTACTTGTCCTACTTCCTACTAGTCCTACTAATATTATAAAGGCGAAAGTTTGTTTGGATGTATGGATGTGTGGATGTATGGATGTTTGTTACTAAAAACTACTGAACGGATTTTAATGAAACTTTACAATAATATAGCTTATACATCAGAATAACACATAGGCTACAATTTTAACCGACTTTCAACTTTCAACTTTTACTCCGCCGTTTGTTAACCGATTTTCAAAATTTTTTTTTGGTATATAGGGTATCATCCCAATTTGGTATTATATCCACAAAAGTGGTGATCTGATGAAGGATCCATAAGTAATCGAGGGAACTCGTCAAAACTTATAGGGAAACATGTGGTGACTTCGGTTTCGTGAGAAGTATTCTAAGCATATGCTACCAACAAGTAAGATTTTGCACCGAGATATACCTGGTATACCGTGGTTCGGAAGGTGCTGAGGTATCTCCTGATTCTTTATAGATACAAGTTTGGGAGTTTCGGCGTTGTTTTAAGAACAGAAAGCATATGCTACTATGCAAATTACATTCATCATCATCATCATCATCATCATCACTATCATATTATATGATATACCATTTCATAGTCTTTTAGATCGAGACTCGAGTTTGTCAAGCGATAATTTAAAAAAATCTATACTTACCTAATATTATAAACCTGAAGAGTATGTTTGCTTGAACGCGTCAATCTCAGGAACTATAGGTCCGATTTAAAAACTTATCTCAGTGTTAGATAGATCATTCATCGAGTAAGACTATAGGCTATATTATATTATCACGCTAAGACTAATACGACCGAAGAAAGTCAGGAAAATGTGGGAAAAACGGGGGAAATATTTTTTATGGGAAATTGTACGGTTTCTGTAAAATTCCTAATTTACGCGGGCGAAGCCGCGCGGGACATCTAGTAATATTATAAAGGCGAAAGTCTGGATGTATGTATGGATGTGTGTATGGATGTATGTATGGATGTTTGTTACTCTTTCACGCAAAAACTACTGAACGGATTTAATGAAACTTTTCGATATTATCGGTATTCGATAAAACACGAATAAAATGACATTTTCTAAAAATGATTCCTAGCTAGATGGATTTATCGCTCCCGAAACCCCGTATATACAAAATTTCATGAAAATCGTTGGAGCCGATTCCGAGATACGGAATACCGCATGGGGAATTTCAATTACGCTCAGTGTTTATAACATTCAATTAGGTACAAATAACTCAGTTTAATTAACTTTTCAGGTGTAAATTGATGATTGTAACTCTGTTCATCCATGCATAACTTTAAAATCGTTAAAAATAGAAGTGAAATAATTAAAAACTGATTTACCCAATTTCTGGTACCTCTAGTGGTGTTATACAATTTTTTTTAAATTTGTACAGTCCATGACAAGATACCGGAATACCTAGTACGATTATAACGTGACTCCCTATAGTTGTTATTTTTTTTAAATAGATCAGTAGATCTTGATTCTACATAGTACTATAGTCTATAATTACTGTACTGTGGTATTATCTATACTAATATTATAATTCTGCAGAGTTTGTTTGTTTGTTTGTTTGAACGCGCTAATCTCAGGAACTACTGGTCCGAGTTGAAAAATTCTTTTATTGTTGGATAACCCATTGATTGAGGAAGGCTATAGGCTACATTTAATCACGCTAAGACTAATAGGAGCGAAGAAATAGAGGAAAATGTGGAAAAAACGGGGGAAATTGTATGAAAGGGCTTATTTGAACGCGCTAATCTCAGGAACTACTGGTCCGATTTGAAATTTTTTTTCAGTTTTAGATAGCGTATTTATCTAGAAAGGCTATAGGTTATATTTTATCTCGCTGAGACTAATAAGAGCTAAGAAATAGAGGACAATGTGGAAAAAACGTGGGAAAATATATGAAAGCGCTTATTTGAACGCGCTAATCTTAGGAACTACTGGACCGATTTGAAAAATTCTTTCAGTGTTAGATAGCCTATTTATCGAGGAAGGTTATAGGCTACATTTTATCACGCTGAGACTAATAGGAGAAAAGAAATAAGGAAAATGTGGAAAAAACGCAGGATATTTTTTTGAAATTGCTTATTATCTTAAGAACTACTGGAGCCATTTTTATGTTATTTGGTAAACATAAATAATAGACCACGTGAAGGAACAAAGGCTATTTTCTGCGGAAAAATGTACGGTTGCGTGAAATTCCTATATTACGCAAGCAAAGCCGCGCGAAAAATCTATATATAATCCCACCAAAAACATTTTCATGTAAAAATGTTGCCAAGATGAGAACATTATATTATAGTTCGTTGTGTCAAAAAGTAGTGAGATCTCATGTAGAGCCAAGTTTCTAACCTTACATACTCAACCCTAAATCTAAAAACCTTAATGTTACCCTAAAGCGCGGCAAAATATTTGATAATAATATTATAATGTGTCAGCCGCACGAGGAGAATCTATAAACTCTACACATTAGTCAAAATCGGTGGCCTGGCCATTTATTATTAGTTACTGTATATTAAGTTCAAAGCCCTGGCGAATAACAAAATATCCAAGCCACCGATTTTGACTAATGTGTAGAGTTTTTAGATTCTTCTCGTGCGGCTGACACATTATAATATTATTATCAAATATTTTGCCGCGATTTAGGGTAAAATTAAGGTTTTCAGATTTAGGGTTGAGTATGTAAGGTTAGAAACTTGGCTCTACATGAGATCTCACTACTTTTTGACACGACGAACTATAATATTATGTTCTCATCTTTTGTTTTTGGTGGGATTTCATTTCTTTTTGTAAGCTGGTTTACGTGGTTTTTTCTTTTAGTTCATTTTTATCTCTACGATTTTCGAAAATCGTAGGAAAGTCAATTCTGTATATTGAATATTTTTGTACAATAAATAATACTTGGGATGTGATCTACTATGCTAACGCGGACGAAGTCGCGGGCAACAGCTAGTTACTACATACAACGTCAAACACTCTACAAACTTTACATCTTTATAACATACTAGCTGACCCGGCAAATGTTCTTTTGCCATATAAATTTTTATAACAATATAAAAAGTATTTCTAGTATCAATATACATCTTATATATAAAATTCTCGTGTCACAATGTTAGTTACCGTACTCCTCCGAAACGGCTTGACTGATTTTTACCAATCTTTATATGCATATTCAGTAGGTCTGAGAATCAGCTACTGGCTACTTTTTTTATTGATAAGTGCATTTGTTGAATAAATAATAGTAAATTATTAGAACTCGGGAGTCATGACTGACGGCGACCATTGTTTGTGCGACGACGGGGTAGCGATGGACGTTGCCATGGTGCCATACTTATTTAGTCACTTCAATAAATAATATGGACGAAATACTTTATACGGCTTAAAACAACGTTTGCCGGGAGAGCTAACTAATAATATAAAATAGTATCAATATAAATACCTATTTTCAGACCTAACGAACGTACATACAAAATTTAATTAAAAAATGGGTAGAGCCGTTTTGGAGGAGTACGCGCACAAACACTGTGACAAGAGAATTTTATATATTAATAATAAGAGAAGTATTTGAACTCAGTGTGAGTTTTTACTTCTCTAATATATTTTGACAAAAGCTATGTAGCGGTATAGTATAGTTAAAAATTATATTATTTTACAATGGAGTCGGTCGTGATGAGGTGTGGAAGGACATTCCAACCCTGGCCTAGTTGCTAATGTCACGTGGACAACACGGAGAGTGTGCCAAATTGCCAATTGCTATACTTACTTAATAACGCACTCAGAGACATTAAATGATTACTTAAAAAGGTGACTAAACCAAAACTGACAATTTTATCTTTCATTTTTGATATTCAGATGATATTCTGTTGGTAAATCGAAATAAATAAATAAATTTTTAGGGTTCCGTACCCAAAGGGTAAAAACGGAACCCTATTACTAAGACTTCGTTGTCTGTCCGTCTGTTCCTCTGTCTGTCTGTCTCCAGGCTGTAACTCAAGAACGGCAATAGCTAGAGAGTTGAAATTTTTACAGATTATGTATATTATATTATCTGTTGCCGCTATAACAACAAATACTAAAAACAAAATAAAATTCAAATTCATATCCCATACAACAAACGTGTTTTTTTTTTGCCTTTTTTGCTCTATATCAATAATAGCAACAAGTAGTTAGGTAGGTAGGTACTTGATTTTTTTCTCAAAGTTCTTAGGCTGCCTTCATATTAGTCGCATCCCGCGGCTGCCGCACTACTCGCGACTTAATGTGAAGGCAGCCGTTATATTATGTGTACTTTAATTAGGGCATCGAAACCCGGACCCAAATTTCAAAACCCGGGTTTTTCGGGTTTTCTTAAAATTCAAAGATTAACGATGCGAAAATACTTTAAATATGATTTTCAGCGATTGCCAACACCTTTCCAGTAAAATACTATTTAAATACCATAGTGTGCGGTCACGACAGTGCCCAACCAAGTCTCGAGTGAACGGGCATGGCCGTACTATACTTTTATAGAAGCGACTATTTACATATCCTATTTTATTATATTATATTGGATCTTATCAAAGCTAGGGATTAAGATTTTCGAGCCAAGATTAAGTATTACAACAAGCTTCACCTCCAAATTACATATTATATTATTAAATGTATTTGTATTTTATGAAATATATGTAAATCTATCAATAATTTTTGAAGACAGTAAATGGAAGAATAACCTTAAATATAAAACGTATGCCAACAAATCTTTATTTAATCTTTTACATTTTTATTGCTGATTGTCAAGTTATTAATAATTATTTAGTCCTAATAGATGTTGGCATACATTATATCTGTAATTAAATGTTTGTGCCTACTTTTTACTTGAAATTGCCTTTTGTCTGCCTTGCTAAGGTATGAAGCTGAATGTTCTTTGCAATTTAAGGTAACTTTTCTGTCATCTAACTTAGTGGAAAATCTTAAATTACTGAAAAATCTTACATTACACTACATCTAAAAGCTTTTTGTAGTCATTAGTTCTAGTCACAATAGACAAAATTCCATATAGACAAATTACCATATAATTGATCAGACCAGACCATAATATTTTGGCAAATGCGGAAGGTTGCTTTTAATGTATTTGGAAGATTAACCCCATGGTTGGCATGCTGTTATACATAAGAAATTGTCTCTGGCGCTGGTGCTGGTAAAAACTCTGCTTGTTATATTTCATCTCGATTCACTAAAATCACGTGTTTTAATAATTCCGCAGTGAGTATGACATCCACGGCCAGCTAAAGAAAGCAACCATTCGTCCTATTATGTGTTACTAACATCAGTCTCTCAACCAATGAAAAGCAATCTGCCGCATTTGCCAGACCGCACTACAAAAATATGGATTCAATACTTGATGGAAACTCCTCGGCATGGTTTTGTCAGTTTCTAGGGGCTGGTTGCTTTCCTGGAACCTTTTTACTGATTGCATAGTCTTAATATTGTCGCTTTTTGATATGTTGTGAATATAACAAATAATGATAAAAAACATAACGACAAACAAAAACCTTTAAGGGTTTTAACATAAAGGGTTAGGGTTTTCTGGGAGATCGTGGTATTTCTCCGGTCGAGCCGGCCCATTCGTGCCGAAGCATGGCTCTCCCACGTAATTTTGCTCTATAATGGTACGGAACCCTTCGTGCGCGAGTCCGACTCGCACTTGGCCGATTATATTTTGTATGTGTACTTACTTGAAAATAAGCCTGCAATTGTAACATTTTTTAAACATTCAGAACTTTTTTTATTCTTTTTCTGAAACTCCTAAAAAATACAAAAACAACGATCTACAGCAAAGTGCAGAATTTTTTTTGAAAAGGTGCAATAAAAAATTGAAAAAAAAAAGTTTCTTAAAATTGTTTACCTTTTTTTGCAACCTACACGCTTCCGATACATTTTTCTAGACGTCTTCCCGAATCTAATGAGCTATCGCACGTATTTTTAAGATCCTTATCTCTATATTTTGCCATTCTCAACTTATCGCTCAGACTAATGGACATAATATACGAATAATAATATATATCCCTCTACACGTTAATAATAATTGTTCGTATTGGTCCATCATGGCCCATGGACCAAGCAATGTGGAGAGCAGAAACTTACTTTAACTAGGCCCTGCTTTCTCGCTGTACAAAAAGCCATTATAAAGTAAAATTTACGTAAGGACTACTGGACCGTATAAAAATACCGAACAAACAACAATACCTTACGGCCTGTGTACACTCCACATCTCCACGTGGAATGTTGCAGTAACGTGGCACGGGACGTTGACGTGACGTGAAAATTTACGTCAACCTAACGTGAAAAATGAAAATGCACGTCACGGTGTAGCAACATTTTACGTCTTTTTTAACCCCCGACAAAAAAGAGGGGTGTTATAAGTTTGACGTGTCTGTCTGTCTGTCTGTTTGTATGTGTGTATATCTGTCCGTGGCATCGTAGCATCCAAACGGATGGACCGATTTTGATCTAGTTTTTTTTTGTTTGAAAGCTGACATGATCGATATGTTGTTAGTTATAATTCATCATCATCAGCCTGCTCAGTGCTGGACAATCAGGGTTTATCTGGTTCATGAAAGGCCGTTAGCAACTTGTATTCGTTTGATGGGTTTTCTATTTAATTTAAGTTCGTGACATTTGTGAATATACAATATAAGTATACACATATTAATGGAAAGTTGACCTGGTGCTGTAGCATCACCTGGTAATCATTAGGATATCCAACTCCACGCCAACTTAGAGCAGAGGTGTCGTGTTTGGGCTCATTTTAATTGCGACAACCAGTAAGAAGTAGATAGACAGTAAATATTTACATTTTTTTTCTTTTTTAATGAAATAAGGGGGCAAACGAGCAAACGGGTCACCTGATGGAAAGCAACTTCCGTCGCCCATGGACACTCGCAGCATCAGAAGAGCTGCAAGTGCGTTGCCGACCTTTTAAGAGGGAATAGGGTAATAGGGGAGGGAAGGGAAGGGAATAGTTGAGGGTAGGGAAGGGAATAGGGTAGGGGTTAGGGGATTGGGCCTCCGGTAAACTCACTCACTCGGCGAAACACAGCGCAAGCGCTGTTTCACACCGGTTTTCTGTGAGAACGTGGTATTTATCCGGTCGAGCCGGCCCATTCGTGCCGAAGCATGGCTCTCCCACGTATAAATTTATTACATGCTGCTGCTGCAACATCACCTGGATTCTATAGGAACCGAGCTTCGTATGAACCCAAGGTAGAGGTTTCATGTTTGGGCTCATATTAACGGCCTCATCGAAAAGGACATTGATAGATGGTAATCATGAGAATATATGATTATGTTGATAGGAATTATTCTGCACTATAACCAATACAAGTTTAATAAGATTAAAATAAAATTAAATTAAGAAATTTAAAAAAAAACCCCCGCCAAACAACTTTAAAAAGTAATGAAATAATATTTACTGCCTTTAAGTTCAAATAATTCCTAACTTGTGTAAAGTAATATTTTAGTCCATAATTATTGTTGTCAAGGTGTATCGGGGGACCGCTAATGTAGATGTTTGATTTGAGATTTCACATAACATTATAGTTTAAGGATCAGTTCACAGCGAACCGAATGGAGATAATCAGCGACTTGGCGGTTGTAGGTTGTAGTTTACTTGGCGGTCCCCCGACACACCGTGACAACAATTATGGACTAAAATATAACTTTACACAAGTTAGGAATTATTTGAACTTAAAGGCAGTAAATATTATTTCATTACTTTTTTTCTTAAATCTCTTTCTTTTCTTCTTAACAACAGCAGAAACAGAATACGTATTGTGCGGTGCATATTTAGATAAGTAGTGAAGAATGTAGCAGTTTTACAAGGCATAGTGACGTACAATGTAGCTACATCGTGACGTGCATTTTTACGTTACGTTGACGTAAATTTTCAAGTCACGACAACGTACCGTGCCACGCACCGGTCTACGTTGGCGACGTCGTAACGTGGACATGCGGACAGGCTTTTAGGAAATACAATTTTCACTTTTACCTGCGGGGCTAAAATGGTCACATTTAGCAATTCCTCTCAATCAATCCAGCAAATGAATTGTCAAAACTGTCAAACTGACAAATGCAATGTCAAGTCAGTACAAAAATACAGAAATTAATTGCAAGCAGAGTTGCATTTTGCGATTTTAGAAAAATGAATCATATTATGATTCATATCGTGATTCTTCAAAGCGACCATTTTAGCCCCGCCGATCGCGATGGCAATTCTTCTTCTTCTTCTTAATGGCTGACCGATGGCAATTGCCAATGCGTCAAAGACATGCCATTAATGTTTCAGGGCTTGTTCGCTCGTATGTTCTTTTTTAAAACTCCTGAGTCTGACGAAGGGTGTATAAGTTTGACGTGCATGTCTGTCTGTCAGTCTATGTACTTGTGTGTGTCTGTCAGCAGTAGCATCAAAACCTAAAGTTAATAAGTATACCTAGCGGAATAGAGTAACAATCTCGAGCTCGAGTCAAACGAAACCGAAATTGGTTTACATCTGTGTTGTGTCTGTGTGTAAAAATATGTGATACACAAGCATGATTAAACATGAATTCTATGAGATTAAATTGTCAACGTGCCGATAAGTGCCGACTGAACGTCAAAAAAAGAGTTCTGCTGTCATGTGTTATACATGACAGCAGGACTCTCTTTACCACGCTGTGTTACTGATAGTGACATCTCGCTTGCTCAGGCCTTTTTTCTCTATATTCCGCTAGGTATATTAACTTATGCATCAAAATCGGTTTAACAGTTTGGGCGTGAAGAGGACAGAGGTAACAGACAGACAGACACTCTTTCGCGTTTATAATATAAGTATGACTAAAATATCTGTGTCTACATAGCTTAAAGTCCATGATTTATAGGAAAAGTTTTCCTTTAGTTTTTCTTTTGACGTCGTGCATCATGAGAAGTTGAAAGCTGTGTGAATTTTGTTTCGATACCACATCGATCTTCGTTGAAACTGAACCAATTCGACAGATGGATCTCACTGATATTGATTTCAGTGAGAATTCGAAACAAAAGAGATTTCATGTTTATCCTGGATACATTAGTTTCCAGTATCAGTTTCCATAAACATGTATATGTCGCAGCCGACTGGTTTAAATAGCCGTTCAATCAAACAGCTAGCACTTTGACTGAACAACGCCATTCAATCACGGCTATACGTCGTTTAGCCGACTTGTTGACTACAACGTTCAACACTACAGCTAGACGACGCTTAGCCAGCTGGTTTGTTTTTGTTTTGGCGGGGGGCTGCGCCCCCCGTGCCCCCCTTTTTTTTGACGGCGGTCACTGGCTGCTGCCGCAGCACGCTCGCTGCGCTCGCTCGGCTCCCTCTGTGTTGTGGTCTAAGTTCTAACCTAACCAACTTTTAGACTTTCTGGATTGTGTTTGTTTTTGTTTTGACGGGGGGCTGTGCCCCCCGAACCCCCCTTTCGGGGGAGGCTGCGTCCATTTATTTCATAATACCGTAATTTCTCCTCGAATATTTGTTGAAATTTTAATTCACTCGTATGTGTCTCCACAATTTTTGTCTCTTTAATAACACTTGTAACTTTTACTAACTACTTTCTTTCCGAAAAATAACCACAAACACCAACAAACACCTGCTAGTTGACGCCATATTGTAAATAAAACGCACCTACCGCCGCAGCAGTGCGCGCTGAACTACTTCAATTAGACGGCGGCTTTTGAATCAGCTGTAGTGTAGAACGTTTTGAGCGACTAAAATATTCAATATAAAATCTAGACGTGTGATTAAATGGCGTTGTTTAGTCAAAGGGCTAGCTGTTTGATTGAACGGCTGTTTAAACCAGTCGGCTGCGACAGATATAGTATAATACCTAGCCTAATCTCTTATATTAAAGGCGTTACACTTACATAACATAATATGTACCTGTGTACTGTGTAGCTTAAACCGCTGAACTGATTTTGCTTATTTCTATACTTTCAGTCCAGGAAAAGGACATAGGATACTTATTATCCCGAAAAATGTGTCATAACGAAATTGGTATGTAGTACTTTGGGCCCCGGGAAAGGACATAATAATAATTAATAATAATTTAATTCCGAAAATTCGGTACCCGAATCCCGCGCAACAACGGAACGTGTTACGCGACGCAACAAAGTTGCGAGCAACATATTGTGTAATATAAATTATAAAGGTCGTCCGTCGTGTCACGTATGACGTGATGCCATTACAAGAAAGTATTGTTTTCCTTCACCAATCTTATCAGTTAGAGGAATTATGACTGGGGATGTTTGTTATGATAACGAGCGAGCCTGGGAATTGGCTATAACGTTCTATTCGCGTTTGCAGTGAGTCAACAAGGCGAATGTCTAAATTGAAGACATAACTGGATGAAGTGGATAGGTAAATAACATTTTACAACATAATTTTTAATTACTCATTTTTTCCCGTATTATTTGAACAAACCTTGTAACTTACTTCATCATCTGGCTAATATTATATCATCTGGATATACATAGAATCCACATTTTTTGATTTGCAGCGCTGAGGACTCGTGATAAATTTTCTTTGACCTTAACTTTCTCATTCATAATAATAACAGATGTGTCATTTTCACAAGGCCAACTGAAAACCCTGAAAGTGCCACTTAGAGCAGCACGAGTCGGCGCATGAGTACCGGAAACTATTCCACCTCAATTTTTTTATGCGATCCTCTACAAATTGCCCTCCTGATGATATAAATGCATGTTGCCATGGCGCAACCCGGTGCAATATTGTTTAAACAAACATTGTTTAAACAATTGTAAGGAATTGTTATTTTTCAACCGGACAAATTTTTTTTATATTCTTTATTGAAATATCAATAAAAAAGGTCCAGGAAAGTCACAAATAAAATTTTAATACCGCCCAAATTTACAAACTTCTATGGTCAGAGAACGTCACAATATATAATACCCCATCTAATAAATCAGATCCCAACAGATGTTAAGGAAAAAAATACAGTCTAGACCCTACATAAAATCATAAAGAATCACCTTTTCGAATCGTATAAAAATGCTTACCTTTCAGATCAGATCAGTAGTGAGCGATGCACCGCGGCCGTGCGCGGCGGTGTGTACCATTTTACTTCACCCGTTCTATGTACTTCGCTTGCGTATGCGCTCGACATCTAACTTCCAAGTTTGTATTAAACTAATAATTTATTGATTTATTTAATTAGGCTGCCAGATAGTCGGTAGTTTAATGCAAATATGGCACCGAGACGAACCCTTGTCGGGTTTAATGGTGCTGCCATTCGGTTTAAATATAATGTTTGTGTATCCTATGCTTAATATATAAATAAATAAAATATTATTAAAAAAATATTAACAGAAACGTTGTTAAACGTTGAACAAAACTTTTTGTTTGCTGTCTATGCTGGTGCTTGTCGTGCTTTTAGCGTGAAAAGTTGCAGTAAGTAATATATTCTTTTATTCGAATTTAGTGCCACTCAACTGAAGTACAAATAGAAGGTACTAAATACCTACACGCTAAAGTACACCTTAATAATATTATCTAATCACAAATTATTCATGCGTAAAAAAGCAACATCAAATCGAAGCAGCAAAATTGCATCCATTCTTTTCATAGGATTAAAAATAAATGTTAGAAAAGCATGAATGAAATAAAAGCAAAACTTACTATGTTGATGAGAGTTCTTCTATATTGGGGTCAGCCAAGTACGCCCTAGGCCACTGAATCCGCCAACCTAAAAAGAAAATGAAATTTAAATCCTTCATCGAATGATGTTACATAAAGTTAGTAGGAGGCTGCGGCAACAGAACATTTTTCAGTAGTCTTGAGAAAAGAAATCTGTCGAGTTCCAATAAAATGTATTCTGCTTAAAATGTATTTTTAAAAAGTTTAGTAAAATCTTCTAAGGCTGGATTTACTTATCTAATTATATATTATGCATATACGTCCTCCCGAACGCGCGGTGGCGGCTACACCGAGAGATGACAAGCAAATTGTATGAACTATCAGAGAAGTTGATTTCTAGGCAGATGAGGGACTTACGCAGTTTGGTCGCGTAATGTCAAACCTAGCCGACAGATCACAATTAACATTGAATTGACATGATCCGACCAAATGACGTGCGTTGGTCTGTCAACTGCCTAGGAATTAATTTCCTCGATGGTACGTATGACAGCGCGGCTGCGCCGCTATTTAAATAAATCGTTACATATATACATTTGCTTGCAATCGCATATAATATAAATCCAGCCTAAATCAACTTAATGATTATGATGAGTCACTGATGAGTTGATGATAAAATATTTACTGACGGCATTTTTCGTCAACGAACATACTCTTAATGAACACTTATTAATTATTATTTATAAGGTATACTTACCGTTAATCATAATTATTGCTACAACTTACTCATAAGTCATACATTATTCTATAGAATAATGTAGATAATGTAGTGTATCAATACTACAAAATTATTTATAACTGTGGAAGTGTATGGCTTAACTCTTTATGCTTAAACCGCTAAACCGAATTCAATTAAAGGTGTTTTAAATATGTATATTTTTGTAATAGCTAGGTAAAGGGCGACGCGCCGCGCCGCGCCGCGGCAGTGACAAAATATTGACTTGTAAGCATAAAGTTAATATATAGGTTAACTTTATGCTTGTAAGTGCGCCGCAGCCTGAAAAGATTGGGAACCCCTGTATTATATAAAAAAAATCGTTTTTTTATTCCTGCCTTACAAAACGCCAATTTCATATTATGTAAGGACCTAATATAATATCATTACTAGGTAAGTATTTTTAAAAACTTAATAATTAGCTGATTCGAACAAAATAATATATAAACTTACATCTTAACTTATTATTATTAAAACATTATAGAACTGGCTGTTAGTGATGTTACAAGTTTTTATAAGAAAGTAGAAACTCGATCCTTGTTAGTGGCTCGAATTAAAATCGTATGTAATAGAAGTGTTTTAATGGCGTCCTACTCCTGTCTTGGAAATATTGCACACCCGTAAAATAATTACTTAATTCTCTTTAAAAAAATACATTAATATTAAATACATAAATTATTTAGTAAACAAAAAAAAAAACAAATACATAGGTATATCTCCAGCTATGTATTCCTAACATCGAAATAAAATTCAAGGTATTAGATAACTTGCATTCGATAAAAGCCAATATTATGTAATTTTATTTCATCTCAAGTTTTTTGTGTTTTGTTTGCAATTTGCCCTTCGACGGCACAAACGTTATAATATGTATAAATTAAAACAACGAGTATAGAATGGAAGCGTTTGTCTACAGACAAGTTATAATGAGCTTACAGACTGTAAGCAGCTTACAGCGAGAAAATATTAAATTAATAGTAGAGGTTATTATTGTTGTTTGATAAAGTTCACTGCACTGTCACTGTTGATTCGTTAGTTGTATTCCTTTTGATTTCTGATAAAATATGAATTATTTATTAGTAAAAATATTTACACAGCGTAGGTATAAATAGGTATACAGTCTGACCATAAATACTGTCACTAGTAAAAATAAACAAAATATTACATTTGAATTTGGATTCTGTAATTTTTATATATTTGTTTATTGTGTTTTCCCAATTTGGCGCCAATGTATTTTACAATATTTTGCGATATTGAAATGGAGTGGGGTGATCAAAAGAACCAAATCGCTGTGATTGCATCACACAAAGTAGGCATGGAGTCCAACGTCATTTTTAAAACTCTCCATACGCTCGGTATTAGTAAAATGTTTGTGTACCGGGCCATTAATAAGTACAATGAGACCTCCTCTGCTTGTGGCAGAAAAAGATCTGGCCGTCCACGCAGTGTTCGTACGAAAAATGAGGTTAAAGCAGTAAGGGAAAGAATTTGAAAAAATCGGTTCGAAAGTAAAAGATTTTATCTCACGAGATAAATATAGCACCTAGAACCATGCCATGTATTTTAAATGATGACTTAGGACTTTCAGCCTACATGAGACATACTGGTTATTTCCTAACTGATAATATTTAAAAAAAGGGTGGTAAAATTTAAACTACTACTGAAGCGGTACGCAAAGGGAGGTCACAAAAAATATTTGTTTACGGATGAGATTTTTTTACAATTATACAACATTTTAACGAACAAAATGCTTTTATACTTGAAGTTCTAAGGTTCAACACCAAGTTCAATAATCAAGAATGGTCCTTCCAACAAGACTCGGCGCCGGGTCATAATGCTCGGTCGGTTTGGTCTTGGTTGGAAACGAACGTTTCGGACTTTATCAGAGCTGAAGACTAGTCGTCGTCTAGTCCCGATCTTAATCCACCGGATTATGATTTTTGGTCGGTTTTACAGAGTATGGCTTGCTGTAAATGCCGTGATAATTTGGAGTCACTAAAACAATCCATACGACTGGCAGTGAAGAATTTTCCCATGAAAAGAGTCCGTGTTTCTAATGATAACTGGCCACAATGTTTAAATGACGTTATTGTAGCCAATGAAGGCCAATTTCAATAAGCTTTTAATATTTTAAATTGTTTTATATTTACGTATTAAACTAATACACTGTAAAAGTAATAAAATTTATTTGCAATAGAAAAAAAAAAACTTTGTGTCTGTACCTATTTATGGCAAGACTAGGTATTATACTATATACTCCGACTCCGAAATCACATTATAATAGTTTCGAAGTCAGAGATCAACTAATCTGTGCCATCCGACTATAAATCCTAACTATTGTACAAGCAAGATGTACGTTTTTGGTATATTAATAAACGTAATATTATTATATATAAGTACTATTACAATACTTAATGATTAGTGTCCGACCGAAACTGATTTTTCAGCCGAAACCGAAACCGAACTTTCGGCCTTACTCTTAGTTTCGGCCGAAACCGAAACCGAAACTTGGCAAAACATTCAAAATTACGATCATTTACTGAAATTTATTAATTTTTAACATAAATTACAATTTTTTAAACTAAAGAAAAAGTACCACATTGAATTTTTTACTTTTTGCGATATTTCTTATCATAAATATTATTATTCTTAGACTCGAATAACTTTTTGTACTATATTCCGTTTTTTATACGATTCCAAGTTGATGCGTTTCGTCTCATTCACAGCAAATCCGATTTTTATCTTCTGAACACCCAATATTCGAGTTTTAACTTCATAAAACACATGTCCTGTCGGTGTAGTGTATGACAGATTGAAAAACATAGGCGAAAAAATTGTTAAGTTAACAGTTTCTCAAAATTACATAATCTGACTAATTTATTATGTCCATGGACCATGATTAACATTTTACATATTCTTAATTAAATATTTCCTTAAATTAGAAACTCCCCTCCGAAGCGGCGTGAAGTATGTCTAATGTATTTAACTTTGTACGTACAATATAATATTATTACATAATATGTATAATTATTATTACTCTGCCCAACTTCGCCGAAAGGAGGGTCATTTTTTTCAAGTTCATATTCAATTCTTTATGCCTATATTTATATTATGTAAATTTAGCGTATTTTTATTTTATTTAGGAATGAAATTTTCAAATTTTACAGCCAAAGAGTCGTTAAGGGTAAATACATTAAAAGTAGACACATTTATCTATCTACGGAGCATAATATGAGCAATAACATTTCAAACTTTCTTCTTTTTAAGGACTTAATTCATATTATGAATTTTTCCTCCCCTTTTTACCATCTTAGCTAAATTCGTTTGCAGCAAATGTTTTTTATTGTTTGTCCTACAACATTTGGTTTGAATTTACAATTTTCCTACGATATATTCGATTAAGGGCGTTCTACAAAGACTAGGATTTAGGAACTTAATGTGGGACGAGGGAAATAAAATTCGGTCACCCATCCATCGCCTACTCCCCTTGACGTGGCTTAACATGTCATTTAATACTGGTTAATCTACGCACTACTAACTAACATTATGATATCTATTACGTTGTCTTATATTACCATCCTGTTAGTTTCAAACACTATAATGGCTAATATCAGTTTGAAAGAGACAATCTTGTATGTTTTAATTTAATGTCATGTCTACAGCCTAACATTTAGAGGCTTGGACTCTCGTACGAATTCAGTGTTTAAAAATGTTTTTTTTTATATTTCTCATTTTTAAGGTTCCGTACGCAAAGGGTTAAACGGTAAAAACCGGACTCTATTAGGTACTAAGAATTAGCTGTCTGTTCTTCCGTCTGTTGGTCAACAGGCTGTATCTCGAGAACTACTCTAGTTAGACAGTTGAACAGTAGTTAAGAGTTGCCGGTATAACATCGGCAAAGTACGAGTCGGACTCATGCACAAAGGGTTTCGTACCGTTTATACAGCAAAAATAGCCCAAAAATTGTGTTTTTGTGTAGGAGCCCCCCTTCATTAATAAGTTTAATTTAATTTTATTATTAATTATTAAAGTATAAGTACAATTGAGTATTTTGTGAATATTTCAAGTGCCTATCTTTGGCCATTATTGATATCGAGCAGAAAATAGCAAAAAAAAAACACGTTTGTTGTATGGGAGGCGGAAGCCCCCTTAAATATTTAATGATTTATTTTGTTATTAGTGTTTGTTGTTATAGCGGCAACAGATATACACAATCTATGAAAATTTCAGAAGCTAGCTGTAACGGTTCTTTAGATACAGCCTGGAGACTGACAGACGGACAAACAGAAGGACAGACATCGAAGTCTTAGTACCTAATAGGATCCTGTTTTTACTCTTTGGGTACGGAACCCTAAAAAGCAAAATAAAATAAATATAATGGAGGGGGCCATGTTTTATTTATAAATATTTTGAAGAAAGGCAACAGGTAGGAATCAGTCCTTAAAGGTTTCATAGAATACTTAGGTGGATATTAACTTCAATAATAAGTATCAATTATTATGAAGAAAATTATATATATTTAAGGGGGCTCCCATAGGAAAAATAATATTAATTGCCGATTTTTGCCCCATATCATAAATCATAATTGTTTACCTAGTCAATGGCTCGGAAACTGTCGTGCGCGAGTTCTACTATTTTAATTTTTTGTCCTTAAAACCCGAGCCATATTTTGATCTTCCAAAGCTTTTTCTTAAGTACGAGATATTGTAAAAAGAGAATTTTTAAAAGAACTTTTAAAACCTTTTATCTATTATGCTAATTAATTCTTACCTTCTAGATGCTTATTAATAAATTATTCTTTCACTTTGACATCTCAAAAAATATTGTTGCGTATTAAATATTAATATTGAAGATACGTATTACTCAAAAAACTCAGATAAATATTTTTAAGTAAGTACATAATATAATAAGTATTTTATTGAACACAAAAATCATAATGGGACGTACACACAAATTTTTCACTTCACTAGTTCCAAATTTAAAATCCACGGTTAAATGAAATAATTTTTTACACTTGACGTTTATTTTTTTATCAACAATTTTGCAGCACAAGACGCGAAAAACGAAAAGCCGAGTCGCTCGCGACGGGAACTGGGAACGGCCACACAGGCAGGGGCGCGCGAAAAAGTGACGTAACCGCGTCGAGGTGCGGATACAAATTATCTATTTTCATTATGTACTAACTATATTACTACACATTAGTATAAATGACTCAATTTACGAGAACTGCCACAATAATTGTTGATGATAAATCCACTAATGTTGAAATATTCGTTCATTTATTACCGGAACATTCTTTGGATTTCTCATAAATGTAGTACTCTATATATAGAGCTCTGCCAGTTTTTTCTTATTGTTCCGGTAGATTGTATGTGGTGTTGTTTTATTGTCAAGTCAAAAAAAAATATATCAATACTTAAGTATTATATTATATGTTTACTTTCCATTATTTACTGCATATAAGGCTACCAAAATAATTTTTAACTAGAGATCGCCCAACGGTCGAAATTCGACCTTAAATTTAATTATAAGTTTCAATGCTATTAATATTCTATTATCAAAATATTGACATTCTTATTTTTTGGCTCCCCGTTTAAAGTAAGTATTGACTATTTCAGATTTAATAAAAAAAAAAACAACAATCCATTTTTAATTTGACAACAGACTTCAACCATAAATAAAATACTATAATTCATGTGTTTTGGGCATTGGCTTAGTGTGCACATTGTAGTGTGCAAAGAGAATGTCATATACTACGGTAGTGTGTGTAGATTGTAATGTTTTATTTATTAAAATAAGACCGTATGATAAAAGTATAATTTTATAACAATGTTGGCTCGATGCACTCCTTCTCCATATAAAATATAACTGTGCGAAATTTCATGCACCTACGTTTCCGGATTTTTGTCAAAAGGGGTCCAAAGTTTTTTGCTCACATAATATCTTCTTATAATGTATAAAATTATCGTGTCACAATCTTCGTTCCCGTACTCCTCCGAAACGGCTTGACCGATTCTCATGAAATTTTGTGAGCATATTGAGTAGGTCTGAGAATCGGCCAACATCTATTTTTCATACCAAAAATATTTATATGGCAAAACAACGTTTGCCGGGACAACTAGTTAATATATAGATATGTATTTCAATGTCACCTACCGAATACAGATTAATAATAATTTTAACTACGCTATTAATAAAAAGGAACGACAGTTCCGATTTTGTTCTGTTGAGTGATCACCAATATTATGATGTTGGCGCAGTCAAAGAGGATATAAATTATAAACTACGTAACAGCGCAGTGGAGATTGGTGAAGTGGATGAATCGCTTTTCGTCCGTGAATCGTGATCCGTGATTCATATTGTTTATATAAGCTGTTTTATCGCATAACAATGAGTACCGGTACGCAAATAGATACCCACTAATCGGGTTAATACAATAATGTAGGCCAGAAAAATTATTCGATTTATGACATACCAAACATCCTTAAGTACTAAGTATTTAATATTAAGTATTATAAAATATTTTTGTCTGTTACGTCTGATGATGAAATTGTGTAAGAAGATATGATCGACTTGAAAATTCCTTCAAATTTTGAGAAATTGTTTTGCAGTAATTGCCAAGAAGCCAATCAAATACTTAATAAGTACTTATAAATGTAATTAAGTACTACGTTTTCTCGTTTATAGCGTAAGCACATTTACATGAGAGATACATTGATGAGTTTATAATTATTATACTTTTGCTAATAATTGTAGAGTATGATAATAAGTATTTACTTTTAATTTATGATTAACTTCCACATATCATGCACTTTCAAAGGACAAAAATTATATTATTATGTTTTTAAAATATTAAATACTTTAAATGAACGGAAGTTGGAACTATTTTAAAAGAGAGCTTTAAGGATCATTTTCAGCTTCATGTGGTTTTGAAAGTTAAGTGGTAATTTCTGTCTACACTAAGCTGACCCGGCGTTTGCCGTCGTTTTATACACACCTAATTGGCTCGCATCTGCTAGCCAAGTCTCATACGTACAGAAAATATCATCAAGATTGGTCTAGCCGTTTCAAACTCCTCGTTTGACAACAAAATAACAAGAGAATAAGAAGATTAGGGTGGATTATGGGGCAGCGCGAACGCGCGGTTTTGCCGCTACATCGCGAAACCACAAGCCAAGTATGTAACGATATTTTATTTAAACAGCGGTGCGGTCGCGATATCATATAATAATATGTTCTCCTAATCATAAATATTCGAAAAAACGTAGTTTTTAGCGTGTATTCGATACAGGTACAGTTCTGCAGTCGTATCTCGTAATATACGTTAGCTTATCTTGCGGTGTAGCCGCCGCGCGCATATGAATCCAGTCTTATCTATATATTAATACGTGAGAGAAAAACTTTGTTACCCTTTTTAAGAAAAATGGGGAAACGTAGGTGCATGAAATTTCGCACAGTTATAGTTTATATGGTGAAGGAGTGCAATGAGCTAATATTATTTTAAAAGTATGCTTTATCATATATATTTTTAACAAATAAAATGTTACACACACTACGACACTACTACTAGGAATAGAATTAAATTAAGAAATTTAAAAAAACCCCCGCCAAACAATTTTAAAAAGTAATGAAATAATATTTACTGCCTTCAAGTTCAAATAATTCCTAACTTGTGTAAAGTAATATTTTAGTCCATAATTGTTGTCACGGTGTGTCGGGGGACCGCTAAGTAAACTACAACCTACAACCGCCAAGCAGCTGATTATCTCGATTCAGTTCGCTGTGAATTGATCCTTAAACTTGTTATGTGAAATCAAACATCTATATTAGCGGTCCCCCGACACACCTTGACAACAATTATGGACTAAAATATTACTTTACAAAAGTTAGGAATTATTTGAACTTGAAGGCAGTAAATATTATTTCATTACTTTTTAACGTCGTTTGGCGGGGGTTTTTTTTAAATTTCTTAATTTAATTTTATTTCATACTTTTTAAACTTGTGTTGGTTATAGTGCAGAAAATTAATTAATATCAACAGAATCATATTCTCATGATTACCATTTATCAATGTCCTTTTCGATGAGACCGTTAATATGAGCCCAAACATGAAATCTCTACTTTGGGTTCATACGATGCTGCAGCAGCAGCTAGAACTAGATCAAACTAGATCAAAATCGGTCCACCCGTTTGGACGCTACGACGCCACGGACAGATACACTCACAGACAAACAGACAGACAGACAGACAGATAGACACGTCAAACTTATAACACCCCTCTTTTTTGTCGGGGGTTAAAAATTACAGATTTTTGAGTGAGAAACCTATACATACGAATTATACTCTTTTATTTATGGTTGTCTGTTGACAACAAGTTGACAAATTGAAAATGGATTATTGTTTTTTTCATTTAAATTTAGATACTATTAGACAATGCTTAAACGGCCAGTCTGAGATCAGCTGAGTCCCAGAGACAAGAATTGAAAAAAACTATAAAGAAGTCAGTATTTTTTACAAAATATAGGTAGTAGTCTTAATGTCGTTGCAAGTAAGGTCTAATTTCGACCATTGGTCGATCTCTAGTATTATAATATCGAAGAATCCTAACACGAATTTTGATGTTCCCAAATGGGTCTCAACTCTCAATATATGAGACATATCAGGTAAACATTCCATCGATATCCCATTTAAAGCGGAGTTCACTGGTTTCAATACGGGATATACGGCAATATCGGATTAATTGTATCAGACAGCTTGAGTTTGGCAGAGGCGAGCATGATGGGAGCAATCTCCGCTCGAAATTGACAAACATAACTATACTGTATACAGGTTGTCACTAAACTAACTGCCGCACTCAGAGACGAATATTGATTCGTAAATATTTATGAAGATTTTGGCATAAGCTTTGGGGCTTATGCCAAAATCTTCATAAATAGTTATTATTTTTTATTATCTGTAAAACTCTTCAATAAATTAAAGCGTTATATCATCATTAAATGTCTCTGAGTGCAGCCGCAGACTGTAATATCTTCGAAAACATTCATTTAAATAATCTTAGATGTACTTATATTAAATCAATAATTATTTAAAGTACTTAATTGAATAAGTATTATTGCCGTATTGGTTAAAATCGCTTCGAAAATTAGCCATTATTTGAAGTTAAAAGTAAATGACAAAAATGTTATTGTGGGATATCCATAAGAGATAGACATTAGACATAATATTATACCTTCTCTGTACACCTTTTCATAGTGTACAATACCTACTTAGTACATTATTTTGATAAATTTCGTAGGGTTCAGCCTGCGTTTGCAATGTAAGCGGAAAAAAACGTAATTATTTACGACACACGATCATATTGGAAACCCCAAAATTAACAGTATTTCTGCACTATTTAATGATTCTTATTATACTTATAAACCTTCATCTTTAATCACTCTATCTATTAGAGCAGGCGCGCACTACGACTTTTTGCCGCGCGATTCTTTTACCGACCTACAAAATTTCAAATTAAATGTCACTTTACGACGTACGCTATAGGTTTCATTTTGCTCTACGCCACTAAAAAGCAGCGGCAGCATGGGTTGCTAGATCAATGTCGGTAGAAAATGAAACCTATAGCCTATGTCATAAAGTGGCATTTTATTTGAATTTGTGTAGGTCGATAAAATAATCGCGCGACTAAAAGTCGTAGTGCGCGCCAACTCTTAAAGAAAACCGCATCAAAAGCCGTTGCGTAGTTTTAAAGGGAGCAAAGGGCCATGAGGGAAAAAAGCGACCTTGTTTTATAATATGTAGTGATAGTGAATAGTGATATTATAATTTTATTTTATAATATTTGTTGTTTTAGATTAATGATAGAGGATCGACTCACGGCGCCCCTCTTCCCTTTCCACGGCGCCAGGGCGCCGAGGCGCACACTTTGGGAACACCAGCTGCCTTAATCCATCAATCCCCAAGTGGCAGCCGGCTGCCGTATAACAATTGAAAATCTATTGTGTCTGCGATACCCACGATGGAGGTACTAGTTGCTACTATAGAGTTCACGGTAAAAGTAGCAATGCTCAAACAATAATTATTTTTGTGTATGGGCAAATTCATAACATTGGAGCACTTCTCATGGAAGTCGCCAGGTAACAAAAGTCAATAAACAGATCATTTCTGAATTTTCTTTTCAATATTCAGAATTTTATTTTAATTTCAGTGTATTTTACACATTATACTAAATGACGAAACTCGCAGCGGGAATCGTACACTTTTCCGGGATAACATGCATCCTATGTCCTTCTCAGAGACTCAAACTATCTCCATACAAAATTTCAGAAAAATTGGTTAAGCGGTTTGGGTCTAAAGAGGTAACAGACATACAGACAGACATACTTTGGCGTTAGTGGATTAGTGTGGATAAACGTAGCCAAACAAACACGAATAACTTATTAGTGTTTCTTTTTATACCTCTTCCCGATAATTAATAGTAAATCCTTCTTGTTTAAAACATAGAGCGTAATTATAGGTAGGGTAATTTAAAATGTATGAAGGAACGGTATTAGATTGAAAATCATTAGCAGTACCAAGGCGCTCGTAAACCTACACGCCGTTAACCGTACTTTAATATTGTGGTGACCATAGCCATATTAGTACAATAAAAAAGTAATATACATACGGAATTGAGAAACCTCCTCCTTTTTGAAAGTCGGTAAAAAAAGTAGCAGTTTGTCTTACGACCGCACTTTGAGACATTATTTAATTTTAATTTGATTAACTGCTGCAGTCTGCACTCAAAGACATTCAGGCAGGGCAGGCCGAAAGATACGGAAATAGCCGAACAAAACCGGCAGCACTTAGACTTAGTACTAGTAATACGTAGTAATTTAAACTTCGGCTATTTTCGTATCCATTCAACCTACCCTGCCCCGGGCATTTCTAGATGCCGAAAACGCTAATAGTTAAGAGCTCACCTGACTCTAAAAATCAAACATCGTCCTTCTCTCTTCACACTCACGCCCGTCTTTCAATGCCAGGTGAAAAAGGACAGCGCGGAATCATCGTCGAGTTAGTTTTACTTGAATAAAAGACGAACTATAATGATTATGAAAAAAGTGTTTTGAGCAAATTTAGGTTTTATCAATGCCTTTTTAGATATTAAAAAATATTAAAGAAAAGACAGCAAACTTCGAAAATCCAAGCAAAAATGTGTCTAAAACAAGGTTTTTTGTACAAAAGAAACTATCGAGCATTTTTTGAGTAATCGTGTTTTCGTCTTGAGCATTTAATCTTTATGGACTGAAGTTGTTTGTGTCAAAAAATCAGTTTTCTAGACCTTACAGATTTTGAGATCTAGGTTAAAGTATGTAGTCAAGTTAGGGTCATATGGGGTCTTAACACTTTGACAGGTATAATGGTAATGTATGCGGCTTAATATGTCAAAACTTTAAATTATTTATAATTTAGTAATTAATGTTCCACTCTGAGTGCGGCTGTAAGAGTTTGTTAGAAAATGTGTATAGTTTGTGTCAAAATCTTCATTAAATTAAAATTAAGTAATCAATGAATGTTTGGGTAAAGCCATTAGAATTTAAAAATTATTACAGTTGCCTTAAATGTGGCACCAATATAGAAAAATACTGTAATATACTGTATGGCACTTTTCATATAAATTTTAATTTTTATGTTTGTCTTCCAAAAATGTTATAAATAAAATGAACTCAAAAGAAAAACCGGTCGCAATTATGCTGTGCTGAAACAAAGAAAACTTAAGTGTTTAAAAAGAAAGTTTAAACTACTCGCAAGTCACAGAACGCAGTTACAAACGGAAAAATAAGAATTATGTTCTTAAATTAAAAAAGTAGAACCTTTCCTGACTCCAAACGAAAGTGAAATCATCTTACTTTGTATTTTAAGAACACATCATATGGGTCAAGTGTCGTTTGGAACGTAGAAACCCCTTAGGGTTAAGAAAAAACGAGCAAAAAATTAAGGGTTGCTCCTTTAAAAGAAGGTGTTATAAGTGTTATAAAGAAAGTCCTTTTTATGTGTTAACAAGAACAAGACTTAGCCGGTCTGTGCATTTAAAATTTTAATCTAAGTATACTCAAATAGTGCTAAGTTAAGGTCTTAAGGCGCTACCTGGAGATATGGAGACACTTTGAGTTCTGGAAAAGGACATAGGATACTTTTATCCCGGAAAGATGTATGGTTCCTGCGCGATATTCTAATTTTGGCGCAACGGAGTTGCGGGCGTCATCTAGTATAACACAAAAAATAACGGGTTGTCTGGGAAAGTCAGCAGAAGTAAAAACTAAACTACTGGATACTGCCTACGGGCACACATTGCGGTTGTAAGAGAAGGGACTATTATAAGTGACAACTCTTCTTCCACTCTTAAAAATATTATCTATCAAGTCAAGTCTTTGACGCAAGTGTAAAAATTTTTACTCATCTATAAAAAGTGCACAACGCATTAAGGAGTTACTTCAAAATAAAAATCAGGAAATGTCCCGTTCAGTTCATAACCGATGGTATTCCTACACAAACAAAACAGTTGCAGTATGCACCCAACCCAACAGCGTGGGTTGCGACACAACTTCTAAACGGAAGTATCAGGATATTTTTAACACTGCATAATTTAATTATAGATTCATCTGGTTGTGGCGTAATGGTTTATTTTGGTTTGGTATTAAGTCAGAAGTAGACTGAGTAGAGTGTAGACAAGTTCCGTTCAATCCGCAGGCAAGTACGACCAGGGGCCTGATTCTCATATTTAGAATGTTGCTTTGATTGTGGACTGTCAGGGTAGCACCATATAGGGGAGAGAGAAGACTGCGTCACTACTTACTGATGGTTGGAGTTTGGACACGTCAGTTTTCTGTCACGGCGTTATATAATATTATGTATTCTATCTGCCCATTTTACTTCCGTCGTCGTGAGCTTACTCAACTCACAGGGGATATAAAATATATAAGTTTTTAAAAATAACTATTTTTAGGGTTCCGTAGTCAACAAGGAACCCTTATAGTTTCGGTCTGTCCGTCTGTCTGTCTGTCCGCGGTTTTACTCAGAGACTATGGAGTATAGGACCTACAAAGCTGTAATTTGGCATGAATACACATATTAATGATGCCGACAAAATGGTAGATATAAACTCGTAATTTTTTTTTATGGTACCTCCCCTACACATTCAGCGGGGATGATTTTTTTTCGCGCCCACCCCATCGTGTGGAGTGTCGTTGGATAGGTTTTTAAAAATATTATGAGTATTCATAGATCATTTTCCGATTTAGGGATCCATTTGCGAAATATTAAGCTTAAAGTAGAAAAAATCGTTAGAGTCCAGTGACCCCCCTTCTACCAGCTAAACGGTTGCTTCTGGAAATGTGAAAAAATTAACGGGAGTAGGAAATATGCCGAATTTAAAAGGAAAACTATCACGGCTAAGAATAAGCCATTGAGAAGGTAATAGTCGATCAACTACAAAAGTGTATTCGGCGAAGTACAAAGGAACTTTTCGTTCAAATTCACTTGAACGTAACTGAGATGATGTTGTAAGTAGTGTAAAACACGTTATAAAATATGTACATTCATTGTCCATACAAAAATTATGAAAAACTAGCGATACTACGGAACCCTATATAGCGCGTGTCCCGACACGCACTTGGCCGGTTTTCTTTGTTTAACATCCCTCAAATAATCCAGTGGTTTTCGGTGCGGCGCCCCGAAAATGTTCAGGTTGCGATTGCAGTACTACGACAACGTATTCAAGGGCCTTGTAATTGGTTATTTCTTTCTACTTTTCTTCTGATTAATTTCGTTGCGAGTCCCAACTCACAAGACGGATTTAGCTTGGTTACCACCGTTAATCCTGGGACACAGGAGTTGCAATGGTGGAAATGTGAGCCATTTGCCCGTTTAAAAAAGGGTCTTTTTATTCCTATCGAGTAGTGGCGACTGGCGAGACAGTGCAAAGAGACAATTTGATTGACACAGAGGATACTAAACTCGTGCTCGGCCCAGGATTACACCTATTGAGGTAGGTGTAATCAGGCCCTGAGTAGCAAGGCCTCGCGCTTACGCAGGTATGACGCCAGCGCTATCTGTACATCTAGTGAAAGTGAGGCTAAGTTTAGATGTCGGTTAGATAAACATAAGTTAAGGGTCCATGTTTCAGTGGATATTTATCGTCTTTTAGAACAAATTAGATCAGATACGGTGTATGTTTTCCTTAATAAATAATGGCGTATATGCTACGGGCTTGGTACCACACACGAAATGCCAGCAAATGTTTAGCATAATTATTGCTAGATATGCTATGCGGTAATACGGTTACCAACATGTAGAGGCGCGAGAAAACGTTATTGTTACCATGATTATGAAGGTGTCTATAGTATGCACAATCTACGTGGATTATACGCAATAATAGTGCCTCTCTACTCGTTCGTTATTAGTTATCAGTTATTACTTATCACACGTATGTCCGTCGTCATGGACCAACGTACATTAGGTAAGGACTGCAAATGATTGCCCATATTTTTATGTTCGAAATAGATTGTGTGTGCTAATATAATGGTGGAAGCGCTTCAAAATCAATAAGTTTTTCCATTATGGATCATCATGAGAAGGGCCTTAAAAGGGAGTTTTGCATTTTAATCTTATAGAAAATAAGGGGTACTTTAACCGCAAATATATATCTCAAAACTTGGGATGGCTTTATTGATCCATCATTGATCATAATGAGAAGGGCCTTAAGTAGCGTTGCCAGACGTCCCGATTTTGGCGGGACGTCTCGATATTTTCATCAAAATTAAATGTCCCGCGAGGGACAGGCTCAGTCCCGCTTTTCGGGGAAAGGCCAAACGTACGCGCAGCGTGCTGAGAAAGAAAGGTGCGTAATGACGATAAGAGTGTGGGAGGTAGAGGTGTCGATTTTCTTTGGCTACTTTAGCTATCTATTGTCACGTAAACGTTATTTTAATGCAAATAAAAAGATACAAATTCAAAATACTTTTTATTTTATACCTTTTTTACTTTGTCCCGCTTTTGGCCTGAAGAATCCCGCTTTTTCACTCAAAAAGTTCCAAAGTCCCGACTTGGCACATAAATAATTTGGCAACGCTGCCCTTAAGGGAAGTTTAACATTTTAATGCGGCTTTAAAAATAGAGTTTTATGGCTGACTCTTTGCACAAAACTACAAAATAGGGTAGTATTTTGTCCCAAGCTGAGTTGATAATAGCTCAGTTTAAAACAAAGCATTATTTAAGATTTTTGGAACCTATGTTGCAGAGCAGGGAAAGTGGTAAATGGCTCCTATTAAACTATCACACGGGTGAAATCCTCCGAGTTTCCGAAGCAATTTCAGTGCATTTTGGCCTGTAACAGCTTAATTCCTGCAACAAATATTTGAGCTGTACTATTTGCTGCCCGATTCGGTGCTAATTTGCTGATGTATTGACGGAAATATTGGTTATGATTTGTGGAATTGCAGGTAAACCGAAGTTAAACGAGGAAATTTTGGATTGTAATGGCTCTATATAGCTCTAGACTAGTCAAGACTTTATCCATCAATCTATCTTCCATCGGCCACCCTAACTTCTTTCCAAGGACAACCTTAGAAAATTGGGTTAAAAGAGTAAATATCTTAAAACTCAGGACAAAGCGCGGTATTATTGGAGGAATAACTATACAATAGAGATCGCCCAATGGTCGAAATTCGACCTTAGTTTCAACGACATTAGGACTACTACTTATATTTTGGAAAAAAAAATTTACTTTATCATATTTTTTTCAACTCTTGTCTCTAGGACTCAGTTGATCTCAGACTGGCCGTGTAAGCGTTGTCATAGTACCTATCTAAGATTCAATAAAAACAACTTTAATCCATTTTCAATTTGTCAACTTCTTGTCAACATACATACTTCAACCATAAATAAAAGAGTATAATTCGTATGTGTATAGGTTTGTCATTCAAAAATCTGTCATCTTCTTAAGTGTGCGTTATGTAGTGTGTGTAATGTTTTATTTATTAAAAAAATCTATGACAAAAGCTTAATTTCAAAATAATATTAGCTCGATGCACTCCTTCACCATATTATCTATACAGGGTGTAACAAAAATTAGTGATAATACTTTAGGGTGTGTACGTGTTCCTTGTAGAGAGTTCACTGTGAAAGTAGCAGCGCTGAAAGACAAAAAAAAAATCACTTATGTATGGGAAAACTCGTGACGCTCGGGCCCTTGCCCATACAAAAGTGAAAAAAAAATTTCGTCTTTCAGCACTGCTACTTTCACAGTGACTTCTCTACAAGGAACACGTACACACCCCTAAAGTATTATCACTTATTTTTGTTACACACTGTATATTAATACGTGAGAGAAAAACTTTGTAACCCTTTTTACGAAAAATACCGTAGGTGCATGAAATTTCTCACAGTTATAGTTTATATGGTGAAGGAGTGCATCGACCTAATATTATTTTAAAATTATACTTATATCATATATATTTTTAACAAATAAAACGTTAAACACACTACGACACTACTACTAGGAAAAATGACAGATTTTTGAGTGACAAGCATATACATACGAATTATACTCTTTTATTTATGGTGTAAGTCTGTTGACAACAAGTTGACAAATTGAAAATGGATTATTGTTTTTTTATTTAATTTTAGATAGTATTAGACAATGCTTAAACGGCCAGTCTGAGATCAGCTGAGTCCAAGAGACAAGAATTGAAAAAAACTATGAAGTCAATATTTTTTACAAAATATAGGTAGTAGTCCTAATGTCGTTGCAAGTAAGGTCGAATTTCGACCATTGGACTGGATCACTAGTAAGCTATAACTGTGCAAAATTTCATTCGCCTACGTTTCCGCATTTTTCGTTAAAAGGGATACAAAGTTTTTCGCTTACCTATTAATATATAGATACTTAGTAGACCTTACAGAAATTAATGTTGAACCACTTCCACGAAATTTTCTTAGAGAAATGTTTAGTTAATTTTGAGGGCTCTAATATTATAAATGTGAAAGTGTGTCTGTCTGACACCGATAGTGATGAAATTTGGAATGGAGATACTTTGAATCCCGGAAAGGACATAGGATAGTTTTTGTTGCGAAAAAATGTACGGTTCCCGCGCGATAAACGAATTTTGGCGCAACGGAGTTGCGGGCGTCATCTAGTTATATTATAATCATCGTATAGAATATTTTTCATTCCTCGTAATGAATAGACATTAGGCAGTCAATAGTTCCATTTGTTCCTGCTAAGCAGTACTGCAGTTCCCCTTTGCGATCAATCACAAACCTACTTACATATAGGTCGGCTTAAATAGGATTGGCTTGTAATTAAATTTGCCTGCAAAATAGAACAAAGCCTCTGTAGACTGTCAAAGGCCTGGGTCTTGGATTTTGGCTTCAAATCCTTTGGGCTGTGGTGCTATTGATAATGTTCAGCAATCAGGAATATTATCTTATTGTGTTGAGGCTAATACCGTTGATGAGTTGATGGTAGAAGCATAATACATAGCGTATATAATATATAGCTTATATGTTATATGCGATGGTCCTTTCACGTATAATGTATATAGCCTTTATAGTATACTATTAGAGAAATTGATTTGAATAGGCATCTGTCTATGTATTGCTCAACTGAATACTACGTTATTTGGTCGGGTCCAATTAATGCTTCTCGGGATCTGTACTCGGTTTCAGATAATCCAACCAAATTACGTGAGTGACTACTGCCTTTGAATCGATCTCTGACTGTACATGCGAATTTTCAATTTCAAACAATTAAATCGTTTAAAAGGCTAGCAGCACGATGAAAATGAAATTTGAATAAAGAATATCGCTAGCAAGCGAGTATCAAATCCAAAATGGAGGACGCAATTCAAAATAACTTGTAAAATATTTCGCAACATTCCACAAAACAAGTAACAAAAGAAAAGTAATATCAACGTCGAAACTAAAACCATCAGAATTTTTGGAATCTCTTTGCAGGTGTAAGAGCAAACAAAAGAGGTCGTTTGAATCTATACTAATATTATAAATGCGAAAGTATCTCTGTCTGTCTGTCTGTCTGTCTGTCTGTCTGTCTGTCTCCCTGTCTCCCTTTCACGCCAAAACTACTGAACCGATTGTAATGAAATTTTGTACACAGATAGTCTAAAGCCTGAGAAAGGACATAGGCTACTTTTTAACTGGAAAAAGGGGTTGTAAGGGGTTGAAAATGCGTAAATTTGGTCAAATTAAGTTAGTTCCAAAAACTCAAAATAGATGGCGCCAAGAGTCCCTTAGATCGCGCTATCGCTTGCTCATGCGTATTTCTATAAGAGGTGGTACCATGTTGAATTCGATTCTTTCGATTGTTGTAAGTACACGTTATTAACTAATAACTCACCTACCAACTTAGATATCAAATTCAAAAACAACAGCGCCGAAACTACTGAACCGATTGTAATGAAATTTTGTACACATATAGTCTAAAGCCTGAGAAAGGACATATGCTACTTCTTACTGGAAAAAGGGGTACTGGAAAAAGGTGTTTATGCGTAAATTTGTTCAAATTAAGTTAGTTCCAAAAACTGGAACAGATGGCGCCAAGAGTCGCCTAGATCGCGCTATCGCTTGCTCATATGTATTTCTATAAGAGTGGTACCATGTTGAGTCAATGTTTGCGATTCTTTCGATTGTTATACATGTTATTAAATAACTCACCTACCAACATAGATATCAGACACATTCTACCAATAATAAGTACTAAATAGTTTATGGCAATGAGTTTCTATAGTAACATAGAATATCATTGGTTTATGGGCATTGGGCAAAGCTAAGGTTGTGTAACGCTAAATAAGCTTTAAAATTTGGTATAAAAAAGTTTAATTAAGTAAAAAAAAATCATATTATGTGCACACTACACGGCTGTTTTGAGTATTTTGATACCCTTTGATTTTAAAACCCTGGTACCCCTTAAGGGGTACCAGGGTTTTAAAAAGCTTTTGACACCAATTTTGTTGACACCGCGCGCTATAAACTGAAGTCCATGCGGACGAAGTCGCGGGCAACAGCTAGTTGGAAAATATGTCGATTGTAACGTAGTGCATAATATATCATTTACTATTTATATTTCAATTATTTAATCAGCGCCATCTCTCGATATATTTCAGAATTAATTTTTTCTATCGATTGATTATTAAGAAAACTTAGGGCCTGTTTCACCACTTTCTGATAAAGTGGCGAATAGGCTATTCACAACTTTTTTGACAGATTCTCCATACTTTTTCTGTCAAGTTAAGTGGTGGATAGCCTATTCGGCACTTATCAGGGAGTGGTGAAACAGCCTTAAAATATGTGACACATAACACGGTAACTAAACCCGAATGATTGACGTAGGTCTGCCATCTGCCTATGAATCAATTTCCACGATAGTACAATACGGTCTACTCTTTTCCGTCCAGTCCACTGACATAATATCTTGTTATCTCTGTAACTACATAATAGGCTTGATGACTATTTTTTTTCTTATTGGTAATTGAAAGACCCTTAAAAAATAGAAACATCGCTGAAAGAATGACTCTGATAGCTTAAAAATTCACCCAGATATGACAATTCAAACATCTCATAAAATAGACCTGCCCGAAACGCTCCATACAAAGTGCTAAGAAGGACTGACGTCACTCTTTCGTAGTTTGTACGCATCGGGAGAGAACTTTGTTCGACAGGTATATTAAATATTGCGTTTATGAAAGTGGTTTCATAACAAAAGTTGCTTTAAATTGTATAAGTTATCGAATGGTATACAAATATTAAGAAATTTAATTGAAAAAAAAAATCGACTTGATTATCCAACTTTGAAGGCGCATAACACAAAAAATAAAAATGCTATCGAGCTGAAATTTTGGGAACACTTATTTTTCACCGTGATTTCTTTATTTTATTAAAAAAATTCGCTAATCTTTGACCTTGTCATCATCCCTATTTAAAAATAATTTTGATTATGATAAAATGGCTAATAGACGAGTTCACTCACTGAACTGTTTTGTTCAGTTGCATGATGCATCATTATTCATTACAAGTTATTCGATAGTTAAATTTTCAGTCGAGTGAACTGTAAAGTGTCTCTTTGATGTTTCAATTTCGATCACGATTTCCACTACGGTGACTGGAGTCTAAGTAATCAATTAGACCACTTCAGTGCTTTAAAGAACTGGTCCGATCGGCGCAATCGGTAGGATAGTAGATAACTTTATACTTGAACATGGTAAACATTACAATATCTATTGGAATAAAGTAAGCCGGCAATAAGATCGCAACCTAACCCAACACGGCATGCAAAATAAATAATAATTAAAAATACATAGAAAACATAGCATTATGACTACTATGATAAACAAAATCAAATTAATTAATATTTTTACAGTATAAATTTTATAGTTTAAATTGTAAAAACGCTATTACACAAGTTAATAAGATAAAGATAATAGTTTTTTGTTATCGCTTTGTTTTATATTTTTCAACAACATCAACTTCTATACAAGATGTAACAAAACTAAGTGATCATACTTTTTTGGGTGTGCATGTGTTCCTTGTGAAAGTAGCAGCGCTGAAAGAGTAACCGTGGGAGAGCCATGCTTCGGCACGAATGGGCCGGCTCGACCGGAGAAATACCACGGGCTCACAGAAAACCGGCGTGAAACAGCGCGTGCGCTGTGTTTTGCCGAGTGAGTGAGTTTACCGGACGCCTAATCCCCTACCCTATTCCCTTCCCTTCCCTCCCCTCCTCAACTATTATTCTATTCTTTCTTAAAAGGCTGGCAACACACCTGCAGCTCTTTGATGTTGCCAGTGTCCATGGGCGACGGAAGTTGCTTTCCGTCAGGTGACCTGTTTGCTCGTTTGCCCCTTATTTTATAAAAACGAGGAACTTTTTTTTACTTTTGTATGGGAAAATTCATGACGCTCAAGCGCTTGTCCATACAAATCACAAAAAAAAATTGTCAGCGGTGTTACTTTCACAGTGACATCAATTAAGCCCGTCATAGACTTAGCTATAATATATATTAATATATTTATAGCTCGGCATATTAATATATATTTTCTATACTAATTTCGCGTGACCACACACTCAGCTATAATATATATTTCTGTGGCATGTGGTTTAGTATAGAAAATATGTCTAGCTATAAATATATTAATATATATTATAGCTTAAGTCTGTGACGGGCTTTATCCAGTGACATCCATATACAGACGACTCATACCTGTGACTCATACACACCCTAAGTTATCACTTAGTTTTGTTAGACCCTGCATAGTCCATATTGAAATACATAAGTTTGAGGGACGTTAGTTTACAGAGTGAACTAATCACAGTTAGCGAACTCCCAACCGCAACTTCGTCCACTGACTCGTCAACTGTTTGATATTCAATACGCTGGCAACCACCGTGATAAAATAATGGATGGCCATCATTATCAGCATCTAGAATGTGAAGCCTATCATGCCTTGGAGCCCCGTATAAACATTTGGGTATGGGCCCTTTTTTAACACTCTTTTATTAGCTTGGACTGTAGCCTGTATGTATGTAACGGAATCTTTGATTAATTCGACATATTAAGAGCCAATTAATGTTGCCAATTCGTTAAAAAAACGTGTTTTAAACTAATATTTAAACTAATGAATTTTAATTTTTTACTCTTATGCAACGCCCGGGAACTCCGTACAATAAACACTGCATATTACAGCGATAGCTACGGCCCTATCTACAACACTTGAATCTTTTTATTTTACTAGACGTCCTAGTGAACTTCGTATATTTTAGTCGTAATTCCATATTTTCTCACCGTACAAACCTTCCCTGAACTTTCACAAACATTTCAAAACTAAAGAGCCGTTCTCGAGTTTTAGCGAATCTAACAAAATTAAAACTTCATTTTATTTATACAGATACTTTAGAAGACACCAAGACTCTAAACTCTAAAGTCTAGAGCTTTAGAGTTTTGAGTGACATTTTGGAAAACGTGAATACTGTAAACTCTACAGTGAATACTGTAAACGTGAATACTGTAAACTCTACATAATTAAAAGTTGAAACATAATTTCGATGACATAATATGGCTCTAATGTAATACATGCTGCATTTGAAATACATAATATATTACTCGTAGTTAATATGGATACTAACCAGCTCTCCTACATAGAATCGAAGTTAGGGAAAACATGAGTTTTCATGGTATCTACACATAAGTCGCCAAAAACGTTACTGCATGTTGCAGTTTTATTTTTGCTGCCGTTCGTGAAACTCAACAGTAACATTTAATCTAGAGATGAATGAGTGTACACGAGAAGTATTATGAAAATCGTGTCTTTTTAGGCAATTTTAGGATATAAGTTGCCTAAAAACCGTAATTTTGCATGGTGATTTTCGAAACAGTTTTATATGTTGGATTACATATAATCGGCGGCATGGACGGGTATTTTGGCCGCTATACCGCGAGAATCGAGATCACAAGCAAATAATATATTATGTAAAGATTTATTTAAATAGCGGCTCAGTCGCGTTGTCATTAAAAATACAAATTTTCCTTTTTTTGTAATTTCGCGGCGTAGCCGCCAAATCGCGCGTTCGCTCCGCCGCAAATAAATCCAGCCTTATTTATTACGCAGGCAGAGCCGTGCGGAAAATCTAGTCAAAAATGTGTCATGTCAAACATTACGAGGCTTTTGTTACATATAACTTACAGCTCACGAAGAACTTTCACTGGTCTTTGTTCTGAGATAAACTCTGGTTACGTAACTGATAGTGCATATATCACGCTGGCTATTAATAAATGCTTACAGGCTTAGAGACGCATTATCTTGTAGTCTTGTTGTTGTTGGCTTTTTCGTTAAGTCAGAGAGCTTATAGTACTTACCTAAAGTCCAAACGGCGCGGCGATTCTAGGCACGAAAGTTCATAATTTGTATAAAATTTTGTGTCCAGTATCGTAATTTTGATAATAAACATTTCATGCACATAGGTGAAATTAGCCAGGCACAATATTTCTTGTAACGTTCAATATTGTTCCTTTCACTAGAGCAACTACAAGCAATCATTAGATATGACATGATATAAAGTATGACTATCTCCTGTGAGCTCCGAAAGAACTGAATCCGATCGACTTAAGAGATGTGTAGATATTTTGAGCTACGGAAAAGGACTATAATGACGCACTTTTGAGTCCCCGAAATGTCCGGTTTCCACGTCATAAACCAATTTATGAGGAAGTAAAGAAACAGACAACATCTTGTATTTATTATAACATAGGTACATAACCTTTAATACAAAGGTAATATTTCAAATTCCTCTAGAGTCTAGACTCAAGCGAGTACCTAGAGGAATAAAACCTAACTAGCTGTTTGACCGAGCTTTGCTCGGTATCCGATGAAAATGACATTTTCTAGAAATGATTCCTAGCTAGATCGATTTATCGCCCCCGAAACCCCTTGTATACGAAATTTCATGAAAATCGTTGGAGCCGATTCCGATATCGTTTAAAGATATAAGATAAAGTCTATATTGCCAGTATAAAGTTTGCCTATTTAGTTACGCTCATAATGAAAACACAATATTGTGTTCCTTGCTGAGGCTTGTCATATAACATAATTGGTTTAAATAACCTTAGGCATCGTGCCCATACTATGCGTTTACATGATACCACTTTATATTATACATATTATAGCTATATATAGCTTTTTCCAGCGATTTCGTGCCTGTAAAATGATGATACATTATGCGCAATAAAAAGTAGCATTATAATATCCTTGCTCGTGGTCTACTCTGTAAATATTAGTAGTGTCTTTAATCGAAATCGGTCTAGCCAATCACGCGTGATTTCGTTGTCGTGACGTCAGTGTTAATTTAACTAGATATCGCCCAATGGTCGAAATTCGACCTTAGTTTCCAAACATATTAGGACTACTAACGTTTAATTCGTATGTATAGGTTTGTCACTCAAAAATCTGTCATCTTCTTGAGTGTGAGTAATTAGTGTGTGTAATGTTTTATTTGTTACAAAAATGTGTGATAAAAGCATAATTTCAAAATAATATTAGCTCGATGCACTTCTTCAGCATATAAACTATAACTGTGCAAAATTTCATTCACCTACGTTTCCGCATTTTTCGTCAAAAGGGATACAAAGTTTTTCGCTTGCGTATTAATATTATATAGATTGTAAATCTCAAAAGTTTTAACCCTCGTCTTTTAGATGAGGCAACTTTCAAAACTTCACTTTACACTTCTTCTAGCGATGGGTCAATGTCAAAATTTCAACCACTTCCGTTACCGGACTCTATTTCTAAAAACAAAAAATATTTTTATATCAATAATAAAATTTTATCTTATAACTTATTCCTAATATCACCAAGTTGTAGAATATTACAAAACGTGCTAAGATCTGAGTTTTCGAGATTAGTTTTAAATATCTGTGTCCTTCACAATAAATTATGTAGAGCATCTGCTGTAATCCAGCTCTTTTGATGTAAATCATAGTTAAAGCTTCTTTTAAGTTATTGCTACCGCCCAAGCAGAATTATTTAAAGTCAACATAGTCCTGCCCCCCGATCATGTTGACGTCCTTACTAAGTATATTATCTAGTACTTTTATCTATAAAAATTATTAAAAATTAAGAAAACGAATTTTGCCATTTGCTTGCTTACCAATATTTTCTTTATAAACACTAGCTTATGAAAAATCTGATTTGCCCACCCCTGGCCCAGAACCTGGGTAATTTGCCCCCCCCCCCCCCCCCTGGCACCAGAACCTGGGTAATTTGTGATCAAACACCTTTGTCATTACTAATTAGCTTGAAATTGATCATGGCTTAGTTACCGCAATAGCTATTCGACTAGGTTACTCAATCTCAATGCTCATACTCTTTTTAAAGCCCCCCAACGGCTTGCCTAGTTTTTGGGAGTGAAAGATATGTAAAATTTTTAACGTCAATTAACTATTTGTATTTGCTAATTCGATTGCCAACAAAATAACGAATATATTATGTCAAGCGACTCGTCCATCCCAATTCCTCATAATTCATAAGTCAAAAATGTTTTGCATGGATTTACCCTGCATTTAAAATGTCAGGACAAGAAGTGTTTGTCCCGGATTTTCTCTTTCGGGTCGCACTGGTGTTGTTAATCCTAAGGCTAATTGTACGCGGGTACAGTGCCCTGATTCACAGACTTGTTCACTTCTCAGCCCTTACGACCAAATAACGAGAGAATTTTATACACAATTTTGACCTCTTATAAATGAAGTTTTGTGCCTGGAGTATAATTGTGTACTTAGTTATTAATTGCATATTTTTGTATTGAGTTCACAATAAGTATCAGAACTATAAAAGTGGTACTAAACTATAGATGTGTTGCTATAGGAATGTGTTTTTTAAAACCGATAGAATCGGTTCATTGACTTGACGTTGCCGTGGCCTCGCTCAGCGCAGCGATTCTATTGGATCTTAAAAACACATCCCTCGTTTGTCTTTTCGTCAAGCTACTTTTTTAGCGTTTAACCAAAATTTAAAGTGAAACGTATGTACAAACAGTGTACATCGTATTACAAACAAACAAAATGGTCACACAATACTTGTGGTTGGCATCTGCATTTAATTCAGGCTTGCACCGCGGCACCACAGTCAGATATCGGATAACCAGACATCCTACAAAATAAGACGATTTTGACACCGTTCTAGTATCGGCTTACATTAATTTCACAATACGAATGCAAATTTCAAGGCCAATATGACAGGGGTTCCGAAACTTTTCTGGCATTCTTTTATTCTTGTGCAGATAGGGAAGCAAGCACCTTTAAATCCATACTAATATTAGAAGTGTGTCGGTCTGTCTGTATGTACGTCAACTCTTCACGCCCAAACCGCTGAACCGATTTTGCTGCAATTTTGGTATGGAGCTACTTTGAGCCCCGGGACATAGGATTATTTTTATGAAAAAAAATACAAAAAAAGGGACGGTTCCCCCGCAATAAACTAATTTTAGTTTATTACCATCGAGCAAACTATAAATTAATTTCCAAGTCGTGGTCAAATAGCGGAGGATCGCATCGGGTGCGTACTAAGGTCAGACCACCACATTTCAAAAGTCAGATCCTAATAATATCATGGCAGTTGGCACCAGCTTCCAGTTTCCTTAAAGGTGCCACTTTGACTTAACTTCTGCGTGATATACAGTAGAGTTAAGAGGTAAATGCTTGCTCATGTTCTATTAATTTTAATTCCTTTCAGTCTAGTTTCAGTTTCATGTCAAAATATTAATGGGGTGTCATGTTTCAGCACGAAGGCCCAAGAACCTAGAAGAGTTGCATTCTTCTGGTTTTTGAAATACCTTGGACACTTGCTTACCATTAGGCGATACATCTGCTCGTTTTCCGTAGAACAATCATTTATTTGGACGCTATAATATGTAACAATCCCCAGAAATGACTCCTGCTTTCATAGTTTCCTTAGCAACTTTAGCTTGGACGTAAATGCTTTATACAACCTTACTCGTATTTCGCATTAGCGAATTGTAAGGGCAAATATAATGTGAGGGGTAATGGGCTTACTCAGTTGCAAGGTGTGTTTGTACGGAGTCCCTATAAAAATGTTTCTTTTGCGGTTGACATACAGATGTTGGCAGGGGTAAAATAGGTGTAAACGCTGCTAAACATAGTAAAAATATCACACAGTAGAGTAACTCAACTTGAAATCTTTATCGTGACACAGAAACAAGTTCCATGCAACGTAAATTTTCATTTTCTTCTAAGTTAAGTAGGTAATCTAAAATCAAACTTATGTGTGCGCAGTGCGACATAGGGTCAAACCACAACTGCATTGCAATTTGCGACGTCGCATCCTAAGAATTTACATAGCTGTGCAGTGTTGTGGCTTCGCCCTTATGTGTATGCCATACTATAAGTAATACGTGTACTTAATACTTATACTGTATTATTTTGCCCCTTCAAGTTATTTGCAATCACATGTGACATGTATGTGTGAGTCTAAACTCTAAAGTATACGATTACTAATTAGGTTTAATATAAAAAGATGCGTGTAAAAATATTATAAGTACTGCATTATTTTTCCCCTTCAAATTTTATCTGAAATCACACTTCATGTGTACGTCTATGCTCTAATTACTAATACGAAAAGATTCACGGAATATGTCCTGAATAATTTTGCCCCTTCAAGTTATCTGCGATCACACGTATGTGTGCGTCTTTCTTGTAATGGTCTAATATTTTTCACGTGCGTGCCACGCTTTGCTACTTTAAGTTATCTGAAATCCCACGTATGTGTGCGTCTGCAATGGTCTCTTACGAAGCTGGGTTACCGTATTATACTACAGTATACGTGAACGCGACAGTATATTTAATTGCACGCGCACGATACGCCTGCGCGTCACGGAGCGGAGGTTCAGCACATGACGTCGCATATTTTAATGCCGCCAAAGCCTCCGACGTTAATGCGTGTGTTACATACAAATGTCAGGAGCTTCATGCTGGACGCGATTTTACGCAGTAACGCGTCATCTGCAAGGGGTTAGCGGAATATTCTTCAGAGATTCTGTGGCAGTTTTATTATGTCCCTGGCATAGAGGTCCTGCTGAAAGTATATTAGCCTAAAATGCGCTCTTCTTTAAATACAGCTTCATACCAAAATAAGATAATTTCGCGAAAATCATTATACCATTCTGCCGCAATAGAAGGACACTGTTTTCTTTCTTTTATCATAATCGGTGCTGTGGATTCGAATGCTAGTTATTACTTATTGTAGAGAAACAAACGTACTAGTACAGACTACAAACTATAATAAGTACGACAACGTTTAGTATAGAACCCCTCATCTATTACAGAATATTTCATATTTTAATTTTTATTAATTTCACAATAAGTGTCTCTAATAGAGCAGTCGTTTTTTTAAACCACGAAACACATTTTTGATAGATGGATGGGATCTATCTAGGAGCTATGCATTTATTATTTCATGCTAAAAAGTATTTCTGCTGATGTTAAAATATTGGACGATACACAAATCCACATCGAGTGTGAAGGGCCACTAAACGTCTACATTCTGTTTTTGGTAAGTCCAGTTAAATACATAGTACGTAGGTACTAGGTAGTAATGAGCTACTTCATATGGAGGTATTTAGTTGTTTGTTCAATACGTACACGTGACTTTGCTCGAAAGTATTCCTCTATTAGATGATGTACGTAATGTAACATAATTATCGTCATCGAAAGCGGAAATTCGTTTCGAGAACCGTGCAAATTCTCTTAACAAAATTTATCTTATGCCCTTTCCCTTCATTCTTAAACCACTGACCCGATTTAGAATTAATTTTGCATGGAGGTACTAGGTATCGAGGAAATTGATTCCTAGGCAGCTGAAGGACCTACGTTATTCGGTCGGCTTATGTCAATTCAATGTTAGCTGTGATCGGTCGGATGGGTTTGACGTAACGCGACCAAATTACTTAGGTCCGCCATCTGTACGCCAAATTTCAGATACTTAGGACAATAAGAATTCAGTAGGTATTAGTTTAAGCTCTAGTAGTAGTAGCAGTCTCCTTAGTAACTTTACATAAAAATTAATGCTTTATCGCTTTCATCATGCCGGATTGCGTTTTCCAATAAAAAGACTACATCCACTTTTTGTACTTTTTTGGTTGTATAAGGGGATCACTTGATTCAAACAAAGGGGAGAGTGTGCCCTCGTTCTGAAAAAAGTCCGATCTTTTTTTGCCGTGACTCATGGCTAGTTCTACGCTATACATCAAGGGAATTATACTAAAGTTTAGGCTTATATAACACTAGATGACGCCCGCAAATTTATTGCGCCAAAATTTGTTTATTGCACGGGAACCGTACATTTTTGCGGTATAAAAGTAATTTGTCCTTTCCCGTATCTCAAAGCATATCCACAACAAATTTCATCTAAATCAGTTCAGCATAAAGAGAAAACAGACAGACAGGCACGAGACATAAGGACGACACTGTGAAGCATAAAAACATTGGCAAGCTATCATTTTAAAAACCTCATGAAAAAAGCAGGAATGAGGGCGAAATTATAAGTGGGATTGTAATTAGAGCGAATTTTCAACGTAATCAGCTTTTTTCTAATTTACGTAATGAGGCTGTCGGCAAAAGTCGTACTGTGTTCTTTGTGAAACACGCATTTACATTTCACAGATTAATGGCCGAACTCAAATTATGTGGCGCTTTAGTCATATTGCCTGAGATGTTTTAGTAGAAAAAAATGTGCGAAATTTTTTATTCTGTAATAATATTTAATACGCGACCCAAAAACTTTGTTTTGTATCCCTTTTGACGAAAAATGGGGAAACGTAGGTGAATGAAATTTTGCACAGTTATAGTTTATATGGTGAAGAAGTGCATCGAGCTAATATTATTTTGAAATTATGCTTTTATCATGCATTTTATAACAAATCATAAACTATACCACAGTATATAGTCAGTATATAAATAAGTCTATGTAACAAATAAAACATTACACACACTACCATAAACCTATAACGTAAGTATATATTAAGTCTATGCACACTACACACTCAACGAGATGACAGATTTTTGAGTGACAAGCCTATACATACGATAATTATACTCTTTTATTTATGGTTGAAGACTGTTTACAACAAGTTGACAAATTGAAAATGGATTATATTTTTTTATTGAATCTTAGATACTATTAGACAATGCTTACACGGCCAGTCTGAAATCAGCTGAGTCCCAGAGACAAGAGTTGAAAAAATAAAGTCAATATTTTTTTTACAAAATGTAGGTAATAGTCCTAATGTCATTGAAACTATGGTCGAATTTCGGCGGCCATTGGGCGATCTCTTGTAATATGAAATCTGTATAGACCTAACTAACTATTCAGTTTCTGCGCCGGTGCCAAAACAAAAAAAGCTTTATGTATTAAGTTTTTTTTCTTTCTTTACCGAATAAAAGAGGTGCCACTGCACTACAGTCTACGATAAACATTAAATATCACCACTTTCTGCTCATTATGGTATGACTGCAATGAAAAGCTCGATTTCTACGAAAACCCCGCACTTTATAGCACATTAATTTTAATATTCTTACAAAACATTTTGATGTCCGCGATCTATATTCAAATTTAGATGTTATCAATTTTATTGTTTTTTTAATGAAAATCGGAGTTTGCTTGCTCTCCCTCGTAAATGCTATTTGGGGGGATTTGAGCAA